>NC_059084.1:8127500-13127500 GCF_020497125.1 Mauremys mutica | reverse complement strand
TGATGTTCATGTGCACATTAGAGGATGTATATGCCTGGAGCCACTTAGCTGCCTAACTAGCCAGATGGAGGCACAAGTATTAATTATCTGTATGCACAAAAATATCAGATATGCCTGGATGGGTGGACACACATTCACACACTTAAAAATCTGTGTCTCTAAGGGTGACACTAATTTCTTTTTTTTTTTTACAGTAGTTATACACATTCACACGTTTATTCTCACGTCACAGATTATACTGGTGTGTATAATTCCAAATGACCTCAACTTCCCAGCACGAAAGCCTCAATATAATGTCCTGCATTCCATATTTGAACTCTCAGATTGGCACTTTGGTGTATGTAATGCAATTTTAAGCACGTAAATATGCTAATTTCCTTGGACTGGCCCTAATTAGGTGCCCATATTTGAAACATGCCCTTGGTGTACCTCTTGAAATAATTACATGAGAAAAAACATGAGATTGTAAAATGGCATTGAAATTATTCAACTAAATGTTTGTTATGGTTCCTCAAATTAATGCCCCCCAAATTCACACTGATGGAAATATCTAATATTTCTGCACAGATCTAAACATGTTCTCAACCCTGAACTGTAGTTTTCACTCTTGAATTCCATCTCCCTTTGTTCACTCTAGTTACTCATTCCCAGTTAATAAATTGTGCTCAAATTGCATTGATCCTCCTGTAGACTTAATGCTGCCATTAGTAGATAGTGCTAAAAAGAGCCTTTATGAGAATTCTCACTGCAAACACTGTTTCCTGAAACTGAAACTGACACAAAGAAGTTGTGATCTACTCTGGGGAAATGAACACAGAGCTTGCTTGATGCAATACACAAACTTAAACTTTAATGGATTCCTCAAGAAAGAGCATTTCACAGCAAGGATTCTTTTATCTTGCTATGGCGACAGAGAAAATGGATCATGGGATTTTTAGTATTAAGTAAAAAATGATGCAGGAACTTTTTTTCAAAACTTTAGATTATTCACAAGTGACTCTGAAAGCATGTCCCATGCATTTTAAACACACTGTGAAATCAAAGTACTGCATAAATAAACCTCTCCTTTGTGGTATACAATCATTGGGAGGAAATATTATTAAATGTTTAATTATCATTTCCCTGGACATATGATATAAAATATCTAGAGAAAATGTTTAAAAGAAAAGAAAAAATATTTTTCATAATTAAATATTTGCTGAAGTTTTTCTTAATTAAGAAGCATATATTGAACACCTACATCAATCAGTGTTTGACAGGAAGAATGCAATTCTGTTCTGTGGTAAGGAATTATATTAGATATAATTTTTGATACCATATGTGTCCTAGAGTATCTTAAAATAAGCTAAAATCATATAACCTATTCTCCATATCTCCTCTTTCACTTGAAACCCAAGCAAGACATACCAAGAGATCTGACGTAAACATGGCAAATATAAACTAACACCCCACTCCTCCCCTGCATATATAGGGTACAATCCCATACGGCTAAGCTTTTCCTCTCCACTGCAGCCACAAAGGGCTCTTCAACATCCTTTTGCACCACCAAGCAGAGCTTTTCAGGAAGGTGGAGTAAAGATGGGGTGGAGAGGAACTGAATGCTGTCTGTGGATCTGCCATGGTGTGAGTCCACCACCCATTGCCTCCTGCAGAGTGGGAGCACAGAAAAGTAAAGGCTACACTAACCTTGTGATACCTCCTGTCCAGTCCCTGTGGTATTCTGCTACACCAAGCCCAATCTACTTGATCTTGGAACTGTAGGTAGGGGATATTTGGTCCATAGAGACCATTTGACAAGGATAGTACTGTATCAAATTAAGCAACAATGTTCCGCTATTGCCACCAAATGCTCAGCTCTGCTGGTTGTAGTAATGGGGGAGGAGCCATAATTCAGAGAAGGCTGCAGACACTAAACATCTCTGAGGCACCCTGGCACCTGCATGACACGGTGAAATCCTGACCCCATTCAAATCCATTGGAATGTTGCCATTAACTTAAGCAGGACCAGAATTTTACACAGGATGCTTAAAATTCCATCAGCTGCTCTGAAGCAGTGGTAGGAAATTTTTTAGGGTAGACAAAACCGTAGACAAGGTAAATGCATAGAGAAAAATGTGTCTCCGGAAATTGCAAAGAGAAATAGCAGGAAACAGATATTGTGTATTATGCCCAAAACACCAATTGTGGCTTTGCAGAGCTGACATGTACCCATAGTGTGTATGTGTCTTTGCCTTCTGCTTTGTTTTCAATAAAAGGCCTTTGAAACATGCACACAAAAAGGCTTGAGCCATTTTTTAACATGTAGATATCTAAAAAGAATTAAAGCCTGCGGTGTTTGTGTGGGGTCTGCATCATTCATGAAACAGTTTATCTTTCTTTGGCTCTTCGGTTAAATGATGCTGGGTCCTAGAACTGAGCCTCAACAGAAGGAGCTAAAAATAGTTGTGATAATGTATAAGCTTTCAGATTAAATTCTTCCCTTTATATCAAAGCTAATGCTATGTGTCTGCAGCACTAATTGTGAGACTCTTTGGGTAATAGATTCCTGAATGCTGATCCTGAGGAAATTGTCTCACTCCAAGACTTGCTGATATTATCACCTGTCTTTTGTAACTGAATATATTAACACTGATGACTGCATCTCGCAAAATCAGCTCTTAAGGAAATTAAAAAAAAAATCCACCTAACTCAGAAGCAGCACTTAGAGGGCAGATAGTTTGAGTGTAACAGAACTGCACGGCTTCTGCAGCCTCATGGGTTTATAACGTTTCTGATAAATTGTCTTCGGACACCGTTCTTGGGAAAACCATTGCTCAGGTTTCATAGAAGAGAATTCTGAAAGCAGGAGAGCTGACACTGCTGCAGCCAATTTAAATGATCTGGCAGCCTTTAGCGTTTAAATCTATTCAGATAGAGATTATTGGGAGTGTTAAAATGTTAAAGGGCATGTTAGGCTCCCATCAGCTTATCTGCAGTAGAGGATGACGTTTGTATACCGAACATCCCGCGTTTGGAACTAAAGAACCAAAATCATTTGAAAAACTAGGAATGGTTTATTTCACACTCACACTTATTTCACACTGTATATGGAGTAGAAGTTTCAGTTTGGAAATATCTAAACTTCTGCCTTTGACTAGTGAAAGAAATTCAAGTAGAGAATAACAAATTTCTAGCTGATCTTTAAACTATGCAGTATCCACACATACCCTCCCACGCCTATCTCCCAATGGGAGTTAGGCATCTACGTGCCTTTGCAAATCCCAATGGAGACCTTTCTTTAGGCACCTAAATCTATTTAAAATAGGTTTGAAAATAGGATTTAGGCTTCTCAATCCCTTAAACACTTCTAAAATGTTTAACATTTTCCCCTAAATTTCCCTTAAATTGAGTAATTGCATGTGCTAAAATATAGATGAAATTGTGTCTGCTTTTATTCATTACTGTGTTTATGTGCATGGTCGCAGCAAGTGCATACACTGAAGACCAGTTGGCTGTATTACGGGTAAATTATGAATGTAAATTAGGCATACACATGTAATTCTGAAAAACTCTCAAAGCTGAGGAAACAATGACTCTCATTTTTTTTTTATAGCTGCTGTTTTGGTTTCTATTTCCTCTGCTTCTTTTTTTAAAATGGTTTCCCCTCTCTGGGAATTGCTGTAAATTCATAGGTAGATGCTGGTGTAATGCCCTGCATAAGGAATGAGAGAATGAGGAGGAAATGGTGTTTCTCTGGTAAAAAATAGATCAAGGTTTCCAGGTTGCCTTAAAGAGCCTCAGCTTGGGGGCTTTTATTATTTTTCTTACAAATTTTTACAAAAGTCTTTCAACAAAAAGTTTCTGAAAGTTTTTCAACATTCAGTTGTAATGTGGCAGCAAGGATAATCAGGAAAATAATCGAGTATGACAGGACGTGTTAATGTGTGAATAATGGACCTATTCAGCCAAATTACTCTTTAGGCTTCATTATGGGCCTGATCCAAAATCCACCGATGTCAATGGGCTATGGATTAGGCTCAAATGCTTTCAGAGTAAAAAAAAGAAAATAATTTTTTGGAACACATGGTGTTTGTTTAACCAGTTGCTGAGGGCTGGAACCAGTGAGAGTGTTTATTTGGATTTGTATTCATTCTAAAAAGAACCCATCTACTGCCTTGCACATGCTAGTAAAATTAAATAAACGTTATTATTGTTAGTTATTTGCATCACAGTTCTGTCCAGAAGCCCCAGTCATGGACCATGGCCCCACCCTGCTGGGTAGGGTACAAACACAAAAGAAAAAGACGGCCTCTTCCACAAAGAGCTTACAGTCTAAGTAAGCAGATACAACAATTTGCCCCCATTATATCAAAATAACCCAGTGACAACATAGAATCATAGAACTTTAGGGATGAAAGAGACCTCAGGAGGTCACCTAGTCCAACCCCCTGCTCAAAATAGGACCAATCCCAACTAAATCATCCCAGCCAGGGCTTTGTCAAGCCTGGCCTTAAAAACCTCTAAGATTGGCGATTCCACCACTTCCCTAGGTAACCCATTCCAGTGCGTCACCACCCTCCTAGTTTTTCCCAATATTCAATTTAGACCTCCCAACACTGCAACTTGAGATCATTACTTCTTGTTCTGTTATCTGCCTCCACTGAGA
Organism: Mauremys mutica; assembly: GCF_020497125.1. Taxonomy (NCBI): domain Eukaryota; kingdom Metazoa; phylum Chordata; order Testudines; family Geoemydidae; genus Mauremys; species Mauremys mutica. The sequence goes on along the minus strand of NC_059084.1, from coordinate 13,122,855 downwards.
ACAGCCTAGCTCCATCCTCTTTGGAACCTCCCTTCAGGTAATTGAAGGCTGCTATCAACTCCCCCCTCACTCTTCTCTTCTGCAGACTAAATAAGCCCAGTTCCCTCAACCTCTCCTCATAAATCATGTGCCCCAGCCCCCTAATTATTTTCGTTGCCCTCTGCTGGACTCTCTCCAATTTGTTCACATCCTTTCTGTAGTGGGGGGCCCAAAACTGGATGCAATACTCCAGATGTGGCCTTACCAGTGCTGAATAGAGGAGGATAATCACTTCCCTCGATCTTCTGGCAATGCTCCTACTCATGCAGCCCAATATGCTGTGAGCCTTCTTGGCAACAAGGGCACACTGTTGACTCATCCAGCATCTCATCGACTGTAATCCCCAGGTCCTTTTCTGCAGAACTGCTGCTTAGTCAGTCATTCCCAGCCTGTAGCAGTGCATGGGATTCTTCCATCCAAAGTACAGGACTCTGCTTTTGTCCTTGTTGAACCTCATCAGATTTCTTTTGGCCCAATCCACCAATTTGTCTAGGTCACACTGGACCCTATCCCTACCCTCCAGCATATCTACCTCTCCCCTCAGCTTAGTGTCATCCGCAAACTTGCTGAGGGTGCAATCCATCCCATCATCTAGAGCGTTAATTAAGTTGTTGAACAAAATCGGCCCCAGGACCAACTCCTGGGGCACTCCGCTTGATACCAGTTGCCAACTAGACATTGAGCTGTTGATCACTACCCATTGAGCCTGATGATCTCATCAGCTTTCTATCCACCTTATAGTCCATTCGTCCAATCCATACTTCTTTAACTTGATGGCAAGAATACTGTGGGAGACCCTATCAAAAGCTTTGCTAAAGTCAAGATATATCACATCCACCACTTTCCCCATATCCTCAGAGCCAGTTATCTCATCACAGAAGGCAATCACATTGGTCAGGTCAGGCATGACTTGCCCTTGGTGAATCCATGTTCACTGTTCCTGATCACCTTCCTCTCTTCCAAATGCTTCAAAATGGATTCCTTGAGGACCTGCTCCATGATTTTTCCAGGGACTGAGGTGAGGCTGACAGGTCTGTAGTTCCCGGATTCTCCTTCTTCCCTTTTTAAAAGATGGGCACTATATTTGCCTTTTTCCAATCATCATAACATAAATACGATGGTGATTAATCCACTCCCCACCCAAACCCCAGCGTCCCACACCACCACAGCCAGATCTACCCAACACCCATCTTACAGGGAAGGCAAAAAAAAGGTCTTGAACCATGTCATGACCCTTCACTGCACTTTGAATCAGGCCCTTTGACAGTACTGAAAGGGCAGGAGGCCAGTGATGGAAAAGACTTGCTGTTTCTTGCCCCATTTTACAGATGCATTGCCTTTACAGGTACAATTCAATTCAACACCTTTGAGGCATCTTGGCCTTTTTCTATTAAAGTAGATGTTTAGGAGGGCATTCTTTATTAGGAACTCCCTCCCTCTCCAGGCACATAACAGCCTGTAACACCAATCTACAGGAGCTGGGAATCTGGCCCGCTGTTTTTTTATGTGTATGATATAGCCCCACGTAGAGCGCATTGCAGTATTTAATTCCAAGGTGACAAAAACACAGGCGACATTTGCAAGGTCTGTGTCTGAAACTGTTGAATGCTCCTAAGCATCAATTTGTATAGAAAAGGGACTAGAACTAGTCTGAGGAACCTCATGGAGTTTCAAGTTCTGTATCTGGGATTTTGAATATAAGGCTTGATCTGGGCCTGGAAGATTGACGTCAATGGTACACCTATCAACTTTACTAGGGTCTGGATCAGTCCTTCAGTCCTTTCTTTCTTCAGTTTTATTTGTATTCTGTTGTTTTATATGTTGCCTGTCTGGGCTTACATTATACTGCTGATATGACAAAATGGTTTTTCTATGCAATCTGATATACTAACTGCTTTTCTACTGTGTTATGTGTGAATGAAAATTCATATGCAAACATGATTTAAAAAGGAGTGCTCATGAAGTGCTAAAGAAGTCACAGTTAATTTATACCCTGAAGGCTGGGCCATAACACCTGATGAGATGCTACTAACTATATTTGAAAAGAAATTCCTTGCACTTTAGTGACAGTTGACAATGGCTGTTTCACAACATGGCTAATCAGAAGTGGATTATAGCATCAAAATTAATGGAGCACTAAAAGTCTTTAATGAATAATGGAAAATATTTCATTCTCTTTTGCTCTTATGTTTATTCATTTAAAAACAATCTGCGTAACAATTGCAGTTGTATAAACATGGTACTCCTATGGAGATTTAATTTTAAGTTTTCCTATCCTTACTTATCCTCCAAACAAAAATAACAACTAAGATGAAGCCCTGCTGCAAATTTCTTTATCATGAGTTTCATTTTTAAAAAACAAAATATGCTTGATAAATAAGATTTTTTCAATAAACACAATTGGGCCCAAAGGAGCACCACTTGGATCTGAAGCCACATAAGAATTTTTCTAAATGCTAAATGTCATCTCTTATTCTGATCTTTGATTTGGTCCTTAAATTAAACTAGGGTCAACTACACAAGTCTGGGTCTTTGTTCAAACTTCTTCCATGTTCAGTGGCATTCTGATCTGGGAATTCAGCATTATAAACTCAAAAGCTCGGAATTCAACCCACCGTTCTTTCGCTTCCTTGTTTTGTTTTTAACCAAGTTTTGGCAGACATGTTGCGCCTCTGTCAAAAGGTTTTGCCTTCATCTCACAGTTAAAAGGGTTATCCTCAATGATAGCCTTATGCCTATATGACCTTTGCAAATGGAATACCATCCCAGATTCCACCTGTCTTTCATCTGACTCCAGCAACAGCATGAGACCACTGCAGAGACTGACTGAATTGTCTATCTTCCCCTCCCTGTTCTCCAGTTTAAAAGCTATTCTTCAGCTATGCTTCCTGTCTGCACTACCCCGGAAACATGGTGTCTTCAGAGGCCACAGAACTCCAAGAACTGGTCACCATACCCTCCATGAGGTCACAGCCAGGAGAAGCAGGTTTGTGCCTAGCATGGGCATGTTGAAGTGGTAGAACCCAGTCATGAGCGGTTGAAGCTGTTTTGGGCCTGCCTTGTTACTTTGCACAGGACCCTACACACACTAGACACAGCCCCAGTTTTCTTTTTTGCTGGTATTTTCAATCAACTTTTCCAAAGTAAAAGGTAAGAAGCCAGCATGGGAAGAACAGAGCGTATTCTACGACATCCCCCTTCACTTGCCTCACCACTTCCCAGATGAGAACTTACCAGCCTAAGCAAACATGGACACTCCAGACTTTCATAAAATATTGAGCATTTAATTAGAGTTTCTCCTGGTGTCTGGCACAGCTTTAAATGTTTGACAAACGCATATATCATTTACTAATAACTAATCCCCTAAGGTCTTTCTCCTGTCCTCCTCCAGCCATGCAAAGCAAAGAGGTACTTGGATCCAATTTCTGAGCTGCTTCTTTTTCATCTCCCCTCCCCCTCGAAGTAAAGAATTGCATTTTCCACAATTGGATGAGCAAAGCTTCATCTCACTCTGAATTACATAGCTGGGATTTAATAAAAAAAGGTGGGAACTTCTGACAAGATATAAGGACGAATATCATTCAGAAGAAGCATCTATATTCCCTTGACACCTTGCTGAGTATTTTTGGGAGAGAGGTGGGAAGGGGGGCTGTGATGCGATTCTGCTTACTTAAGAGGTGAGAGGCAAGGTTGCCAGATGCAGGAATATGTTTAAGGTGATCCAGTGAGGGTGGAGACTGAAGACCAAGATCATATGTGATTGTAAATTCATTGACCATGTTTGCTCAAAACGTTACAAACAATTGTGCAATTGTGAGGTAATTAGCCATTGAAATAAAGTAAAAATGACTCATTGGGACAGTTCCTAGGTCCCCCAGCTCTGGTGCCTTTTGCATCTGCTTCACATCCCCTGCCCCCAACTCCCTACCCAAGGAGTAGCAGAGATTCAGGTTGTACTGGGGAAGGACCATAGCTGTATTCCAGGGATATCCAACCAGTGGAGTAGTCTCTTGGGGGTACTATTCCGGCCAGCATAATTTAGACCGCGCTTAGCCTTCTGTAACGTATTACAAGGGCCATTTTGGTCCCTTGTCCTCTCCGGGATCAGGGAAGTAGAAAGGCAACATAGAGCTACCGTCTTTTCCCCCACTCCTGTGCACTCTGGGTCCTGTGATGACCCCTGGTTTTTGTCCATTGTTTCAACCGGAAGAGGGGATGGATAAATAAATAAGGGTTGGAGGAAGGCCCTTTGCACCCCTTGAGACCTGCTTGAAGCCTGTATGAGGTTTCCATTGGTGTATAATCTGCACAGCTCCCACATGCTGCAATAAGTCCACCCCAGTGCGAGTGGTTTGATGGTAAATCAGTGCAGCTGCTGCAAATCTGATGTACCCAATATTCCCCAATGCTGATGCAGAGAAGCTGCGCTGAGATTCCAGCTCCAAGGCTGGAATATTGGATGCAGGGAGTTGACTTATTCACACTCCATCTGCACAGACCCCATATACTTGGGCTTTATGTGGCTGGAGAAAATTTCACCCTTTAAGCATATTTTGTAGAATGTTCAAAGAAAATTAATTGATTTCCCCCCCCCCCATCGTGAGTATTCACACAAGGAAACTAATTCAAACGTAAAGTCTCTTCAGTCGGGGAACAGGAATAAAAGCACATGGCCTATGTCTCCATGCAGAACAACTTGAATTTTGAATATTGGACACTCAATGAAATGCCTACAGACAAGCTAGAGACTAAATTATGCTGGCCTATGTCTCCATGCAGAACAACTTGAATTTTGAATATTGGACACTCAATGAAATGCCTACAGACAAGCTAGAGACCAAGAATTGTTTTCAGAAACGATTAAGTGAACAGTTTCTGTTAATTAATACATTTTGAGGAAACTGCAAACGATGCATGGAAAATTCACATAAAGAGAAGCAGGCCAGATTTGTTGAATAAATTTTATTTGCATATCACTGTTTGCAGTTGTAGTTTTCTCTTTCTCACACACTATGGACTGTAATAAAATGAAGAGACCCATAGTGCAAAACAGTTGATTTGTTGAAACTAATAGGTCCAGTATGCATGGAAAGTTACATTGGCTGTTTCAATTTTGCTGCTGCTGTCAATTTGAAAGCTGCTGTGTATTTTGTTTGTTTTCAGTGATACAATTTGGAAAATTTTAGGCCAAAGCACATGTACCTCAAACTTATTTACATGCCCATGTATTCTCTTTTATTACTGTTACTCCATCCTAACATGTCATGCCTAGGTAGTATTGTCTGGTTTTGTATTATCTGGTCTTGCAACTATGACAAGTTGTAAAATTGTGTAATTGTTGATAATTCTGTTGCTGATCCCATGACATGTGCAGTACTTGGAAAAATGTAAGCTGTATGTCATTTACTATTATGTACTTTTCATTGTATGTGTCTTTATGAAAATGAATAAAAAAAAATCACAAAAAAGGCAAGTTGAGATTCAATAGCCCACAGTTTGCACAAGTAGTTTAAGTGAACATGCATTTTGCGTCAGAACTCTCAATTTTATCAACAAAGACATAACCACTTTTGTGCATTAGTGGAGTGCTTTAAAACACTGCAATAAATAAAAATAAAACCATTTTCAGGTTAGAATAGAACAAAAAGCAACATTTTCTTCACAGAGGTATTAAATCTATTTTTGCCTTTTTACATAAATCTCTGTTTGCTCCACATACTATAGTCCCAGTGCTGTATTTGCTGGTGTCAGTGTTCTGCGGTGCAGTACGAGTATGATTCATTAGGATCAAGATTATTTTTCTTCATTTTTAGTTGTGTGGGAGCTGGAACAAGGAGAAGTCTGTGCTTCTGATTTCTGGTGTACAATCCTTCCTTACATCCCTTCACTTGGATGTGATGTTTGCATGTTTGAGCTCTGAAGTCTATAATTAGGATTAAAATGATTTAATACACGTTTATAATACTCATTTACATTTCAGTTTTGTGACAGTTTGGAGAATTTTGATTAAAATTGAGGTAAGTTTGTGTTTGTGGGTAACACAAGCACAAGACACTGAAGTTGAATAATCCTGGGATCACTCTACTGGGGACTGCTGATGGGCACAGCTAGGTATGATGGTGCAGGGGAGGCGGCGAAGGGTTCCTGTCTTCTGCTGAGAATGCCTCTCTGGTGGTGAGGACTCTGTCAAGAGTCTTAGATACCACCGATTTCTCCCTAAGGGCTGAGCTGAGACTGCTGAACGGTGGATAGTGCAGCTTTGTGACAGCACAAGGCTCCGAGAAGCAGTGGCAGCAACTCCAAGGAAACAGATGGCATAGAGTGGCAGTCGCAATGGCTTCAGAGAGGCAATGGACAGGTCAGAGGAGGAGAGGCACCTTCAAGGGGATGGATGGTGCAGAGCAGCAGAAGAGCGAGGCACCTTGGGCTGCAACCCCAGTGGGTATGTCTACACAGATGATGGGAGCCAGTCTCGCAGCCCAGGTAACAGACTCATGCTAGCAGGGCTGAGGCTAGCGTGCTAGAAATAGCTGTGTAGATGTTGCCTTAACGTTTGGACTTGGGCTGGAGCTCAGGCTTTGAAGCCCACTCCCTTCCCAAGGCTTCAGAGCCCAGCTGCCAGTCCAACCCGGAATGTCCACATTGCTCTTTTTAGCATGCTAGTGCAAGTCTGTCCAAATGGGCTCTGAGACTCGCTTCCAGCAGCTATATAGACATACCCAGAGATAACAGCAGCCTACCCAAGGGACTCTGGTACAGGCCTCCCTAGCCCACAATTAAAGTTGCAATCACTTCACCTGGGTTAGTAGAGACCCCAGAGAAGTCCAGGCTGCAGTGATCTGCTAGAATCCCAGGACAGCTAATTGTGAGTGCAGCAGAGTGGGGAGTGGGTTGGGGGTAGGGGAAGGGAAGTGTCCAGAATACATCAGCCCTTGGGGTGGCAGTATTGCATCATGGAATTTAATTGCAGGTTTTCCCAAAATCACTCTCTTGTCTTCCTTGGCCCGCCCCCTTCCAATAAAGTTCTCTTTGTTGTAGTCCCAGGACTCAATGCTTTTAAATGGGGAAGAATTGCCAATCAGGAGCACTCAGGGTAGTGTAAATAGCTTCTGGATTGGGGGCTTGACCCAGTGTTAGTTTAAGTCATTAAGGAAACCCCTAAAAAATTGAACCCGACCCTTTTTGTTGCTGTGGCCACCTGGCAGAAGCATTACATAGATATATAATATATTCCTTAGTAGTATTTGTACCAGGTAGTGAAGAGTCAACCCCAGGTAGTAAAGATCCAGTCGACCCCAAAGAGAAGACAAAATCTGATTGGGATCTAAGATGCAAGGGTGACATTCACCCCATGCATATGGATACCAGAAAGCCTGTGCACCACTTAAGCCCTCAAAATAGGGCTTATGTGGGATTTAATGGTCCATAGGCTGCTCAAGCTATTTTTCTGCATGGTTGAATTTTAACCCAGGGCATAAAACAATGATCACATTCCATTGTTTGGTTGAAGGACTATTGGTGAGTGAGATATTGACTAATAAATGTACTATCAATGGATGTGATACTGAAAATTATTTGATCCTAGGAATGACAACAGTTGCTTTTCCAGTCATTTTCTTGTTATGTCCTGCTGAGATAAATATTACAGTGGTGCTTATATAATATTCTTCTGATAGAGAACAGATAAATACATATAGTCAAATCAAAAGTCATTTTTATAATATTTCTGGACTGTCTGCTTCTCTGTTGTTTAACTTATTACCACAATGCCTGACGCACTCTGCTGGAGTCAAATTATTCTTCATAACCCCAGACAAAGAGCCTTCTAGCAAACTTCTAATAAAACTCTCCTATGTATTGTATTGTGGGGAGTATTATCTTCTCCTACATGTTCCATGTACTCTGAGAATTGATCATGCAAATAGTTGTTCTCTTACTAACCACTCAGAAGACATTATCAGAATACAGCTAAATTCTCTTCTGAACAATCCCACTGAATTCTGTGGGACTATTAATGTGAATAAGGATTCCTCACTTGAATAAATATCTTCTGAACCTGTCCCTACATATTAAAAATACTTCAGGTGGTAAGAAAATAATTCCCATTGAAATATTTTCAGTGGAAACTTGATAAATAATGCATAGTGTATGTTTAATTGATGTTTACCATATTTTTGTGCGTGAATGGTTCATGAATGGTTTGCAGTTTCCTTGAATTTACCCTTTATTCAAAATTATTTGTTGAATATTTTCTGGAAGTAATTATTGATGAGTGATTTTGTGCATGAATAATTCCTTGTGAGCATTTGGAATTCTAGTTGTTTGTTTAATTGTCCACACTGAAGTCAATGGAGGTACATGGATTTACAACAGCTGAGGATCCAACCCACAATATTTTTACTCTTCCCTGATTGGATGAATATAACTCTTAGAATCAGGATTCTGATGTAAAAAAAAAGAAATTATGAATTCTAAATTAAATTTCTAGAAATAATTGACAACATTCTCTTAAAATTAAGCATTTCATTCACTGTTCTTGCCAGCAAATTCATTCACTAGAACATTTCCAGAAAGCAAAGCACATAAGCACAGTCTGTGAATTAATTTGAAAGTGTGAATGAATATTCTCTTAAAATGTTTTGTAGCCTTTGCCCAGCTCTATTTTCCAGTAAGTTTCATAACTCTCTTTGAATTTCTGTACTCAGATAAATAAAAGACAACTTACTGGTTTGCTAGCCTGGGGGCTGAGCTTCCCCTGGGGGAAGGCGAGTAGACAAATTTTCTTTACTGTGGGTGAATTAGAGAAGGTCTATTGCAAGGTAATTCATAAGACTCATGACCCATATTTCTCCTGGTATGAAGAATTTAGGAGAAGTCAGATTTAAGTTCATAGCCGTGAAGGAAACGCCTCAGGCCAGAATGTTCTTTGCGAAGATCACTGTTTACTAAGTTATACAGAGACCGGGTTTTTCTTTTGCCAGTTAATCTTAGCATATTCCTTTTTATTTTCTGATAATCTTTTGCTTCTACTGAGGCTTGTGCCTTGGTATTGGTCCTGTATGAGAATTTCATTATTTCTTCTTAATACTTTGGCCTAATTTTTAATGAATCTCTTGAGAGCTCTGAATTTTAAGTTGGATAAGATTATCCACTGATTCTTCTGCCTTCTCTCCTGCCCTTTCTGATACACTCTTGATCCCCTTACCCAAGCCCACTCTGCATCTACCTGAGATAGACAGCTAGGTAAATACAAAGGATTCATCCTCTTATAGAAAATTTCATCCAGTGATTTTGAATGGGATTTCTGGATGAATCCTCCAAAGGTTAGTTTTCAGGGGTGCTTCACTTCAACTTGGGTGTATTGACATTGATCGTGGGGTAACCAAGGATGTTCTCTTTCAACGGCATTGCCTTCTTGTGATGTCTGTGTCTCAGTTCTGTTCCAGCATGGTTTCTGATATATAATAATTCTTTCTTGTACCATGGTCTCTTCTTGTCCACCTTCTCTTCTCACTTAGCCACCTTGCTTTGTTATAAACAAGCTCACTAACTTCCTAACCTTCTACTTCCTCTGTGACTTCTACCACTATCCTCTTACTTTGCTTGTTCAGATCTGCTTTAGTTTGTGTAGTGAGCCCAATAAATATTTTATTTACTCTGAATTTTTCCTCTGGGAATTTTTCTTTTGAACTACAGCACATCTTATTTCAAAGGAACTCTGAAAAGATCAGCTGCTGAATAGTACTGCATATTTTATGTGAATTTCAAACAATGTCCCTGGTATACATAGATACTATGATCCAGTCTAGGCTGAAATATGTCATTTATGTTGTTATTACCTCATGATGGTTATATAACTTACACCCAGTGAATGGTGAAAGTTGGTTGTGTTTCTGATAGTCTGTGCATCTTTATATGAGTGGAAATTCCGACATTATGCTATCGGGTAAGTGTCAAGAGCAGAGCAAATGTAGATTTATCTATGCTTGTTTCAAACTCCATGAAAACTGCTTCATCTGGAGAAGTCTGTACTATAAACTATTCCAAGCTTCTCTTGTTAACATAATAGAGAGCATTAGAGCATAAATAAATGCCTTGCTACTAGATAATATGTTGAGGGGAAATATCAAAAGTCCTATCAAGTCCTGACCATCTGGAGGATGAGAACATGACAAACCATTTGAGGGAGGAGTGCCACTGATGCTATGGGAAGAAACAGAATTGCTGTTGTTTTGGGATCACTTCCACTATGGTGTGGGTTCTCCCTAGTTTTAAAATAAAATGAGATCTAGATGTGTTTTATATTTTGCTACAAGGTTTCAACCAGTCTTCCTAAATGCCCATGCTAAATTTACAGTTTCTGTATGACCAAAACCCTGCTATTGTGCGTGTGTATGGATATATTGCCCCTGATTTTCCTCTCCCTGGCACCCAGATTTATACTAGTATAACTGTATTGACTTCTGCAGTGATGTTACTTTTTTTGCTTCAGTATAAGGGAGAAGAGAACAGAGCCCTTTAGGGGTTTCTCTACACAGCATTTTGGAGTGAGCACCCCATGTGGGTCAGCAGACTCAGGCTAGCAGGGCTTGTGCTAGTACTCTAAAAATAGTTGTGTAGGCAGCCCTGTGAAGCTGGAGCTTGGGCTGTGAAGCCTAAGGAGGAGGGCAGGTTTTATTTTCATAAGGATTATATGCACAGATGGATGTGCCTAAAAATGTTGTTCATGTTTTATGCTCTTACTTAAATCAATGTACATCTACAGTAGCTTGACTGAAATAAATAAATGTGATGGAAGCCATGATTTATACCAGAGTAATCTACACTTGACTTCATTAATGGCTTCCGTCTAATCTATTAATTTCTGGGCAGCTTTTTTTTTATTGTGATGGAGAGCAGAATTTGGCCCTCTGAGAAGGGTGATAATTTAAGGTGTAATAATAGAATCAGGAGGAGATGATGAAAGGTTCCATTATGGTTCATATCAGAAGCTATAAAAGCAACTGAGAAGGCAGCCTGGCCCAAAAGTTGGATTTCTACCCATCTCCCCCTCTTTGTTCATAAAGTCAGTGTAATTCTTTATATATGTTAATGTTGAGAATGCAAGATTTTATAAGAACATTTTGCAGCAGCATGGACAGAGCAGGAAAATACCTGCTTTTTATAGTCCGTGTCACAGCATCCACCAGCCAATCGTAGCACATTGACCAATGGCAGCCCAACCCTTTCAAAAGAGGCTGCCATTAGCTGACAGTTGCTGCAACATCTCCTGAGGAGATCTTCCCTCCTGTGTTTGCCCCTTAATTTGATGCCTATTTGTCTGGATCTGTCCTGCAATAGTAAGCTAGAGAACAGGAGCAGCAAACGGGAGTTTTGCAAGGGATTTCTCCAGGTGAAGGAAGAGAGACTACATGATTCTTATGGTGTTTGTTTATGTGCTTGCTTGCTGTATGCTTGGGTAATTTTAGTTTATAGTGTGGCCAGTTTTGGGTGCTGTGTGCTCAACCAAGCAGCCTACCTGCTAGGCTGAGAGCTCACTAACAACATCCCTTAGGGGAAGATTTATTAAAGAGGATACTCTATTTCCTACTCAAGAGGAAAGGATAAAAGTTGAGAAAGTAGAAACTGCAGAGGAAGAGTCAAACTAAAAAGAGTGCCATTCAGTTACATCATACGAAGGCAGATGACTAAATATTAGTAACTTTTATAAGTGCTTGTATACAAATGCTAGAAGTCTAAATACTAAGAAGGGTGAACTTCAGTTCCTGCTATTAAAGGAGGACATTGATTTCATAGGCATTACAGAAACTTGGTGGAATGATGATAATCAATGGGACATGGCGATACCAGTGTCCAAACTATATAGTAGGTCATGGCACTATAGTGTATAGTACTACCAATAGAAATTCCATGCTTGAATAATAGGAGTATAGCAGTAGGACTATATTACCAACCACCTGACCAGGATGGTGATGACCACTGTGAAATGCTCAGGGAGATTAGAGAGACTACAAAAGCAAAAAAAAAAACAAAACCCAATAATAATGAGGGATTTCAGCTATCCCCATATTGACTATGCGTTACCTCAGAACATGATGCAGAGATAACATTTCTAGCCATCATTAATGACTGCTTCTTGGAGCAACTAGTCCTGGAACCCACAAAGGGAGAGGCAATTCCTGATTTAGTCGTACGTGGAACACAGGATCAGGACACGGGGGGATAGCTCAGTGGTTTGAGCATTGGCCTGCTAAACCCAGGGTTGTGAGTTCAATCCTTGAGGAGGCCACTTAGGGATCTGGGGCAAAAATTGGTCCTGCTAGTGAAGGCAGGGGGCTGGACTAGATGACCTTTCAAGGTCCCTTCCAGTTCTAGGAGATTGGTATATCTCCAATTATTACCTTTTTAGGATCCGGTTCAGGATCTGGTCCTTGTAGGGGAGGAAATAAATTAAAAAAACCCACCACAGTAGCATTTGACTTCAAAAAGGGGAGCTACACAAAAATGAGGAAGCTAGTTAAATGGAAGTTAGAAGACTGAAGAGTGAAATGCCTGCAAGCTCCATGGAAACTATTTAAAACAAGGCTGGGTGAATTTTTTGGCCTGAGGGCCACAGCTGGGTATGGAAATTGTATGGCAGGCCAAGAATGCTCACGAAATTGGAGGTTGGATGTGGGAAGAGGTGAGGGCTCTGTGGGGGTGTGGGCTCTGTGGTGGGGCCAGAAATGAGGAGTTTAGTGTGCAGGAGGGAGATCTGGGCAGGGGCTTGGGGTGCGGGGTGTGGGGGGGAGTGATAGCTTCAGCTGGGGGTGTAGGCTCTGGGGGCTTGGGGTGCAGGAGGGTGCTCTGGGCTGGGACCAAGGGGTTCAGAGGCAAGAGGGGGATTAGGGCTCGGGTAGGGGCATGAGGGGGTTCAGCGGTGCAGTCTCTGGGTGGCACTTACCTCAGCCAGTTCCCAGAAGATGTGGCATGTCCCCCTCTGGCTCCTACGCAGAGGCGCAGCCAGGCCTGGTTCCTTGCCAATAGGAGCTGTGGGGGCAGCACTTGGGGCAGGGGCAGCGTGTGGAGCCCCTTGGCTGCCCCTACACGTAGGAGCTGGAGTAGGGACATGCCGCTGCCTCCAGGAGCTGTGCGGAGCCACGGTACATGCAGAGTGGAGCAAGCCCACGGAGCCTGCTCCGCGGTGGGAGCTCAAGAGCTGGATTAAAATGTCGGAAGGGCCGGATGCAGCCTCTGGCCCATAGTTTGTCCATCCCAATTTACAACATGGAAATAGACGCTAAAACTAACTGTATACCCCGAATAGGACCAAAAAACAGTTAAAGTTAAAAAAAAAAATGCTGCCATGGCTAAATAGTAGGGTAAAAGGGCAGTTGGAGGCAAAAAGGCATCCTTTACAAATTGGAAATAAATCCTACTGAGGAAAATAGATGGGAGCATAAACTCTGGTAAGTCGAGCGTAAAAGTATAATTAGGCAGGTCAAAAAAAAATGTAAAGAGCAACTACAAAAACTAACAGCAAAATTTGTTTTAAGTACATCAAAAGCAGGAAGCCTGCCAAAAAATCAGTGGGGCCACTTGACAGTCAAGGTGCTAAAGGAGCACTCAAGGAAGACAAGGCTGTTGCAGAAAAGCTAAATGAATTCTTTTACATCAGTCATGACTGCAGGCAACCTTATTTTCTTATATATCTGACGGTTAGGCATCAGAACTCTTGAATTTGTCACTGACTATCTCTGTGACATTCAGCCAGTCACCTGGCATCTCTGCACCTCCATTTTGTCATCTTTAAGATAGTAGAAATATTTCCCTACTCACAAGAATCTGTGAGGATTAATTGATTAATGTTTGTAAATCACTTAAGGATCCATGAATGAAAAGCACTGGAGAAATACTAAGTATTATTAAAATGTAATAATTGCAGTACTAACTCCTGCTTTATCCCCCAGGCTCCTGATTTCAGGCCTGTTCTGTAGCATTACATGAGTGTCCCACTTTGAATACTGCTTCCATCTGCTTTCACTAATTCCTTCCCCACGTGTGCCTCCCGTCACCCCCAAATATGGCAGCCTTATACTGTCTTAATCTCCAGTAAATCAGACTGATTGTTGATCAAACAAATGACGTTTGTAATGATTCTATTACACCTTCTTAAATCTGAAATTAGGTACGGCGATATTAATAGAGAACATGTAGTGCAGGCATTTTAAACTCAGCAGAGAAATATTAGAATAACTATAATTTCAATTATTTTGAAATGACTTTAATGCTTCCAATTAGCTAATTTCAGTCTGTGCATAATTGGAAAAAATGCTAAAGGATGCAACAGGTTTGTTTTTAAAAGAAGAAAACTAATGGAAAGGCATGTTCCTGAATCAACTGTAACTGGCAGTTGGTTAGAAAAGTAGACTGGCAATCAGTTGCAATTTACCCTCCCCCATACTTACAGAGATAATTGCAGTAATTGCACAATTTATTTTCATAGAAAGAATAGAACTTGCTTTGAATAAGGCTACCCTGGAAGAAACAATGTGTTTTCCACATAAAAGAGCACTAGGCAAACAACCTGCTGTGTGACATTTATTGCTTCATCAGAAACTTTACTTGCAGACTGTAGTAAGAGTTTGGATTGGGCTACCAAGTGACTGCAGATCTAAACAAGACTATAGACCAGGGATCGGCAACCTTCGGCATGCAGCTCACCAGGGTAAGCACCGTGGGGGTCCGGGTTGGTTTGTTTACCTGCCACGTCCGCAGGTTCGGCTGATCACGGCTCCCACTGGCTGCAGATCGCCGCTCCAGGCCAATGGGGGCGGTGGAAAGTGGCAGCCAGCACATCTTTCATCCCAAGCCACTTCCTGCAGCCCCCATTGGCCCAGAGCAGCGAACTGCAGCCAGTGGAAGCCACGATTGGCCGAACATGCCGACCCGGCAGGTAAACAAACCAGCCCGGCCCGCCAGGGTGCTTACCCTGGCGAGCCACATGCCAAAGGTTGCTGATCCCTGCTATAGATCTACAGTGATGTGAGCTATAGAAATACCATAGATGGGATATATAGATACTAGAGTTATTTCAAGAATGTTTGAGTTTTTTTAATGTCATTCATGTCTTTAGACTGCAGACAGGGAGCATGACAGTTGAGTTTAGACAGGATCCAGGATCCAAGAAGCATAGAAAGTGCTTTACTCCAGAACAATCTACTGGTCTGTATAGTCAAAACCCCAACTAACAACCGCGCCTAGATATTGCAAACAATGCAGACCCATGGCCAGCTTTTTATCAGATGAAACTGTTTTATGACATTAAAAAGATATGTTAAAAGGATGTTATTTATGTAGGAAAGCCAAGCACAGAAAAGTGAGGAAATGCCAGAATGTATGTTGCCCTGGCAACCTTAATTCTGCCCCCTTTTGCATGTGCATTATAGTCCTTAATTATTTGACCGCAGACTTGTTTTTTCTGCAGGCTCCTGCCTCACTAAGAGCTTCTCCAAAGAAGGTCACAAGATTCTTTTACAACGTAAAGCTAAGGATAGGGGTCACTTCCAGATCCCCCTGTTATTTTGTTAATAATATGTATTGTAACAATCACTTTTGGCAGCATAAACTAAAAGCACAGTGAAAACACAGTTGAGAATATGTACATCTTTATAGAAATACCCTCCTCTTTCACAGAACCTCATAATAGCTGGGATGAGGGACTCAGATTGCCTAAGGATCCAGGAATAACACAATGTTCTACCAAGTCTCAGATCCTAGTTCATGACACTTGCTCGGTAGCTGACTCCCAGGCTAGTAGGGAGTCAGTTACCAAGCAAGGTTTTGAAGACAGACATCTGTAGTCTGAGGGAGGAGGGAGCACATTAATATCGCTGCAGAAATCTTTCTGACCAGGCCTGGAGCTCTGCTCATGCAGGTTTGGAGGGAGCTGCAGCCAGTCCTTCTTAGCCAGAAGGATAAACACAGAATTATGAAGTGGAACCCTATGGTGTGAAGGAAGAAAAAGTCAAGAAGGAGTTGTCTGACGGCAACGTGGAAAACTCCTCCACCCAAAAGAAGAGAAGTCACTGATGAAAATTGAGAAGAATGAAAGGCTCTCTGCCAGTGAAGAGTAATGAGAAGTAAAATGAAAACTCTTCCCTGTCTCATTATAGATTCTAAGGCTAGAAGGGACCAATGTGATCATCTAGTCCAGAGGTGGGCAAACTACGGCCCGCGGGCCACATCCGGCCCGAGGGACCATCCTGGCTGCCCCCCAAGCTCCTGCCCTGGGAGGCTTGCCCTCAGCCCCTCCTCTGCTGTCCCCCCCGCAGCCTCAACTCACTCGCTCCACTGCCGACACAATGCTCTGGGCTGCGGGGCTGTGAGCTCCTGACTCGGTGCTCTGAGCTGCGTGGTGGCGGCAGTGGCAGCGTGGCCCGGCTACAGCTGAGCGGTGCGGCTGTAGCGCCACCAGCCACCAATGCTCCAGGCAGTGCAGTAAGGGGGCAGAGGGCAGGGAGCGGGAGGGGTTGGATAGAGGGCAGGGTAGTTCGGGGTGGTGGTCAGGGGGCAGGGGTGTGGCTGGGGGTTGGAGTAGTCGGGGAGAGGGAAAGGGGGTTGAATGGGGGCAGGGGTTCCCGGGGGGGGCAGTCAGGAAGGACGGAGGGTTGGATAGGGTGGCGCGGGGCAGTCAGTGGACAGGGAGAAGGGGTGGTTGAATGGCGCAGGAGTCCCGGAGCGGGGGGCAGATAGGAGGTGGGGGCCAGGCTATGACCCCCTCCCCTAACCAGCCCTCCATACAATTTATGAAACCCAATGAGGCCTTCGGGCCAAAAAGTTTGCCTGCCCCTGATCTAGTCCGATCTCCTATGTAACACAAGCCATAGAGCTTCCACAAAATAATTCCTAGAGCGGATCTACTAGAAAAGCATCCAATCTTGATTTAAAAGTTGTCAATGTTGAGAATTCACCATGACCCCTTGTTAATTGCTCCAATGGTTAATTACTTGCATCATTAAAAATTTACACATTATTTCTAGTCTGAATTTGTCTAGCTTCGACTTCCAGCCATTGAATCATGTTATACCTTTCTCTGCTAGATTGAAGAGCCCATTATTAAATATTTATTCCCCAAGTAGGTACTTCTAGACGGTAATCAAGTCATCCCTTAACCTTCTCTTTGTTAAATTCAATAGATCGAGATCCTTGAGTCTATCACTCATGTTGTCTAATCCTTTAATCATTCTCATGACTCTTTTCTGAACCTTTTCCAAGTTATTAACATTCTTCTTGAATTGTGGGCATCAGAACCAGACAGAGTATTCCAGCAGCAGTCGCACCAGTGCAAAATACAAAAGTAAAAGAACTTCTCTCCTCCTCCTCGATTTCTCTGTTTATGTATCCCATGATCATACTATTCTGTCCACAGTGTTACTCTGGGAGCTTAGGTTCTGCTGATTATCCACCATAAGCCCCAAATACTTTTCAGAGTCACTGCTTCCTAGGATAGAGCTGCCCTCCCCCTCCCCGTAAACATAGCCTACATTCTTTGTTCATTAACTTTCACCTCCCCACGATGACTACAATTTGAATCTCATTTATATTAACCCTTGAGATGTTAGTATTTTTAGATGACTGGTCAAATGAATGCCTTCAAGGATACAATATGTGGACATTGGTTTGATGGAAAAATGAAGAGAGAGAAATAAATACACAGGCCTACACCTTGCCTGTAGAATCTTTATAATTTTCACTAAAAGACTGAGTGAGAATTGTGAATTACTACATTTTGCAAATAAGTAAGCAGATAAACACAACAGCAATAAAAGCAAAGGTATGGCATCACCAGATTTACCTTTTTCATTGATTTGACAAGCATAGTTTAGTTTAATTATTTATGATCATACCACCTATGATAGCAGCAAATACTGTGTGGTATTTTATGTATTCTCCCAGACATATTCTTCCTCTGAGAAATTCACTCTGGAGTAAATCAATGTAAAATATAGGTACTATAAATGTTTTACACAATTTGGAAGAAGAGCTTTATCTGTTATATTTTCATTGCACTTATTTGTGTTTTATGATTTATTCTCTTTTTGTCTTATTTAAATGTGCCTCATAACTGAAAAGCATGAGTATTTAGCTGAAAGTTTATTATTTTTGAGGCATCTTTTTCTTTGCCTGTAGAGTGCTAAGAAGAGTTACCAATTTCTATTGTTTTAAAAGATGAAATATGAAATCAGTGCTTCCTAATCTTGAGCTTGCAACTTGGTCTCTTCTCAGTTGCTAGATGTCAGCAAGTTAAAATATACAATATAGCCATATTAGGTACTAGACAAATTGATCAAGCAAGCACTTTGACTAATAAAAGGCCAAGTTCTGCTTTACACAAATCAAATTCTGAACAAACAAAAACACACAAGATCTTGGGAGGGATTGCATGATGAAAACACCTGCTTACTTTGTTTTCTGCTCAGGGATTCAAAATGTTGACAAGCATAATAGCACTATGACTGCAGTGGAAGTTATTTGCAGAAGAAGTTAATGTGCACGTTAAGTTCTGGAAGGGAAAAATAAAGGAAGATAATGTAAAGTTAGACATTAGCAATTAACTTTGAAGAAGCCAGCTTGATTGTGCAGACACAATGCTGATTGTTTCCCTTCAGAGCAACTGGAGAGAGAGACAATAAGCTGGGGGTGAGATATCATCTCTTTAAGTTGCTAGAAATCAGGCATCACAAAATTCTGATGTTTAGCAGCATTGTTGATCGAGTGGCTCATAGATGGGTTCAATGGTCTTCAGCAATTCACATGGTGGTATGCATGGCAGGCTTAAGGGAGGCATTAGCTATAAGTAAAATACAAGCTTTCTGAAACAGGGACTGTGAATTTGCATATGTTCATACAATGACAAGTACCTTTTTTCCCAGCCACGTTATTACTAATAATGCAAAGTGGCCAAAGCTGGGAAATACTGCAAAAACAGTTGCAAACATTTGTTTGAATAAATTCTATAGATCGCTTTTGATGGCATTCTTTGTCCCATTTAATTTATCTGTAACCATTTGGATGAGTGAGGGTTTTTTTTTGTTTGCAACAATATCTGCAGAAAGCAAAAGACTCTCAAACATTGTGTGAATATATGTTTGTAAAGGAATTGTTCTCACAGGGCTGGTCTACACTACGGGGGGAAATCGATCTAAGATACGCAACTTCAGCTACGTGAATAACGTAGCTGAAGTCGAAGTATCTTAGATCGAATTATCTACCGTCCTCACGGCGTGGGATCGATGTCCGTGGCTCCCCATGTCGACTCCGCTACCGCCATTCGGGTTGGTGGAGTTCCGGAGTCGACAGGAGCGCGTTTGGGGATCGATATATCGCATCTAGATGAGACGCGATATATCGATCCCCGAGAAATCGATTGCTACCTGCCAATACGGCGGGTAGTGAAGACATAGCCACAGTAATCTTTACATCACCTTGATTTCTCTCCTGTTTACAAAAAGTGTGTCATCCAACCTGAGCAAAAACAGTATCATGTGACTAAAGTGACCAGTTCCACACCACGAATAATAGAGTAAATCTCCAAAGATATAGTTAATGTGAATAGTTTGTGAACAGCCCATAAACTGAATTATAAAATGTGTATTTAATCATTTTAAATAATGACCACATTTATAAAAAGCACAGTTATGACGCAAACTAAATAAAGTGCTAAATTTGTCAAAAGAAATTATTCTCTACAAATAGTTCACTCAGCTCTTGTAGTAACTAGCCTGTGAGGAGAAAAGAGGAAGGGCGAGGGGCGGGGTGGAGGGGAATGGAGCTAAAGCTAATTTGAGATGTCTTTGATATATGGAACCTCAAGAGAAAAAGA
Source organism: Mauremys mutica (assembly GCF_020497125.1). NCBI lineage: Eukaryota > Metazoa > Chordata > Testudines > Geoemydidae > Mauremys > Mauremys mutica. The sequence goes on along the minus strand of NC_059084.1, from coordinate 13,102,952 downwards.
AAAAAAAGTCTGATATTAATCTATGCAAAATTAAACTTAACAAAGAGCAGCCTTGAACTGACACATTCTTGAACTGGTATTAGACATAGTACTGATATAATAAGAGGCGATATTCAATTATCATTTACACCACTTGCATCTTGGTATTTGCAATAATTTGAATGAAAGAGACCTTGTTGGTCTCTCTTTCACACTATGACAGTTTGGTATCTATTCTTTTGGACTTTGCATACATGTTGAGGAATTTACTTGCTAGGAGAAGAAGTTGATTGATAGGGGTTATGGAAATTTTTCTGTCAAAGCTGTTTTTCATGGAAAACTGGCTTTTTGACAAAACATAATTTTTCATTTAAAATGTTATTTTTTTGCATAACTTTTCAGGTTTTTTTGTTGAAGAATGAAATTTTAAAAAATGGAAAAATTTTGATTTTAGGCTGAAAGGTTTTGGTATTTAAATTTCCATGAAAAAAACAATCAAAATTTGGCACAGAAAAAGTCCCTCTTCTTTGACCAGTTCTAATGATGAGACAGTTTCAATTACTGAGTATAATCTCTTTTTACATTGAGAAAATTGTGGTGGGGTAATGGTGAAGGTGCTGTATGATGCAATAGACGTTCACCTCTGGAGATGAGGTTCAAATGCTGTTTGTGTCAAAAGTTTATGCAAAACATTCATTGTCAAATTGGAAACTGGGTAAAAGTGTTATACAACTCTACCTGCGGCAAACACAAATAAAGTTTGGGAGCAGGTCTCCCAAGATGAAAGTCAGCTGCCCCATCTTACATCCCCATTTCTCAAGATTAAAAAGAAAAGAAAAGAAAAGAAACCATGAAACTCACCTGGTTTCCGATTTTGTTATCATCTCCGATCTCTGCCCCGGTTCCTCCACATACCTGTTGAGTGAAACTGGGACACTGTTGATTTTGCATCAAGCTCAGCCTGATGATTTTCCCTTGGTTTTAATGTAAAACTAGATGGGATTAGTGTCCAACCCAAATCTCAGAGCAAAATTCAGGGAGTTGGACCTGTAAGAACTGAAAAAAATATCAAAATGAGCTAGTGCAAAGCAAAAGTCAGGTGTCACACATCTGTGGCCATACAATAATATCATAGAACCATAGAAATGCAGGGTTGGAAGGGAGCTCAAGAGGTTGTCTAGTCAAGCCTCTCATTCTAGTTATTTATTTATATCACACACAACCTTGCAATAACTTGGAATATTTGGCAATCTCTATTCAAGAGAAGCCCAGAACTAAAATAGCACAGGTCTGACAAGTCAGGATTGCTGTGTCTGGGTAGTGGTGTGTCTTTACATTGTGCCTTGTGGAGGTCAGTGCTATCTTTCAAAAGCTCTTAATTGAATCAGTAGTTAGACGGCCTCAGTCTTGAGATCTTCTGGTGCTCCATTTCCAGTACCTTAAGCAACCAATACTTATACAGATCACCCAAGAATTCACTGTCCTTGGTGGTGTTAAGTGCTTTTTTTCACATGGATGACCTGTTCTTGAACAATTTCTTCAATGTATTAAACATCAACAGGCTTTCCTTCAAAATTAGGCGTAAATGCCATCTCTCTCCATAGATTCCATCTCTTTTCTTAAGACTTATGACTTCCTCAGATATCATCTGAGCACTAAGGGCACGTGACCCAGAGAGTTTGCTCATCATTCTGTCACCATGCTCATCATACTACCCACACCACACTGGTTGATAATAGTCAGGTAATTAAAATAGGAGAAACACTTTTTTGCCTAAACTGGTTTCCCAAATTAGTTCTCTCTATATCACAACCCCATCACTGCGTTGTCTGTGTATCTATCTAATATATTCAAGTGAAAACTGATTAGATAGTGAAATCAAACAAGAATTTTCTCTCTCAGATGAAAGAGGGTATGAGTTTTTGTCTGGAAGAAGGGTGGCAAGTTGTCAGACACTTTTGATTAGGGTTGATATGTAGCCCTGGATGAAATCCTAATCCTAACAACATCAATGACATAACTTAGAGTGCAATGAGGCCAGGATTTCTTCCTCAGTGTCGCAAGGAAAATGCTTGATCTTCTAGCATTTATTCCTCTGCATTCTTGCTTTGAGCCACTTGTCCTCTCTGGCACTCTGATAGTAACCGTCAGCCAGACACAGACTTATATTGGTTCTGTTTCAGTGCAGCTCAAGTATTTAGTCCCACGTCTGTTGCACTTGCTCTTATTTTAATGAAAAATATTTCATTTTGGTTGAACATCTGTCTGTATTGATTTTTTTTGCTACTTATTTCCTGGGGTTTTATCCATTCCTTTGTGCAGCACAGACACGCACGCACACACACACACACTCACTCTCTCTCTCTCTCTTTCTGTGCAAGCACAATGTTTAATCCTCAGCTCTCCCTCTGGGTTGCCAGGTAGCTAGTAAGTACCATCCCAAAGAATCTTGTAAAGCAGCAGGCAGTGATTGTGTGTTACGCTGTATTGTTTGCGTGACCTTCACTCAGTAGTCAGGGCCCTTTCATTATCTTCAGGAGGTAGTGAGAGTGTTCCATGAACACAAATGCTGTGAAGAACATAGCGAGAGAAGTAAGACTTCTGAGTGACAATGACATATACCACAATAGGAAACAACAACTAATTGTTGTCTGCCCCTGTGAGCCCCCATGCCTACCAAACCAGAAGTTATCACTGGTAGAGTAATTTTTTATCTGCTTGGATACAAGTAGCAGGAGCCACAAGAGCCAGAAGGTAGACATTGTGAGAGTTCTGTAAAGTAGCCCCAAATATAGTTGGCTTACTGCTAACACCCAAAGTAAATACAGGATGGCACTTCCTTGGAACCCAATACTACACAAAAGTCATGAGGCTATCACTGGCACCCCTATAAAAGGTAAGCAGAGTTGTGGACAGGCATAGGCTTTGCTTGGTGTTTTGTGCTCAGCCCTCCAGATGAGAGCTCCGAGTGCTCCCTGAACATCCCTCTTGCTTCTGGTGCTAGACTCCCACTGTGTACTGAAGACAAACTGTAGTGTGTATTCTGGAAGCAGAAAGCATTTTAGCAGAACTTCAGGAGTAATTCTTTTTCCACGGTTCACAGCAAACCACCTGAAATCAGGCCTTGTGATCACAAATCCTGGGAGAAGTGATATGGTGGCCAGTGAGGCAGCCTTATTTTGAAGACTGTTAGTAAATCTCTCTGATGTTTTCTCTGCAAAATGCCACTAGATGGAAGACTTAATTGGTACTGGTGATGGCCACAGGGGCAGAGATTTGTAAAATCACTAAAAGAATCACTGAGGTGTGTGGAATTCTATAGGTAATAACTTCTTGTAATTAGTTATGACATAGCAGCCAAACTGTGTGTGGTGCTTTACAAACATAACATGAGAGGTCGCTGGGTCGGTCCTTGCAGGGAAGAATTTACAATCTTAGGACTAGAATGTAAACCGTTTACTCACATGAATGATGACTTACTCACGAGTGCCCTCATTGAAATCACTACGCTTGTGAATAACTGCTTTCCGATGGGATGAACTAACTTGAAATGAATGAAGGAGAAACACAATAAAGACCAATGAGTGGTGTAATGCAAATGACTTTTGACTTTGCAAAGGATTTGAAGCAACACAGTTGGCCCAATTCCTGGTTGAAGGTAATCTAAAGCCAAATAGGTGTAATGCTCCACGTGGGATCAAATCCTGCCCTGTCCGGAAGAACAAAGAGAAGGAAAATTGCTGCTGGTTTGCAAGAGGAATCCAGGTCCACAGTGCAAAATTCTCTTTGAAAATGCAGTAGAAATTCCATAGGCAGGGTCAATGTAGCAACACTGCAGAGGACACTGTGTTGCCCTTCTGGGCAGGAACTCATCAACAGTTTATGCCCTTTTCTCCCCATTGTCTCAACAGCAACAGGAGAGTAGTTGATAAGATTTATCCGATTAATGTGCTAGAGCCTGGACCTGCAAAGATTAGAGTACTGCCTGGGAAATATTAAGTACCCTTAACTCCCTCTAAAGTCAATGTGAGTTGAAGCTCAGTACCTTGCAGAATTTGTCCCTTGGTTTAATTCAAAAAAAAAGAAAGAAAGAAAGAAACAACTATACTCCTACGGCCTGATTCTCCTCTCATTTTCACCATTATATAAGTCTGTGTCTGCATTTGTGCTGGAAGGTGTGATTTCCAGCTTGGGTCGACGTGCCCATGCTAGCACTGCTTGAGAGGTAGCATGCTAAAATTAGCAGCGTAGCCAGGGTTGCAGAGGTTGCACCTCAGGCTAGCCACCAGCCTCCATACCCACCTAGACCCTCTGGAAATGTACTCGAGCAAGTAGCCTGAGCCACCCCCTCCGTTGCCCCGGCTACAGCGCTATTTTTTAATGAGCTAGTTTTGAGAAGAGCTAGCATGAGTATGTCTATGAGAGCTGAGAATCACTCTTCCCAGCTCAAATGTAGACTCACCCTCAGAATGAAGTTACTGTTGAGGCGTGTAAGAGAGAGAGCCTTTGTTCACAGAATATTCCACACCACCATGGAACGTGTGAAGTGTTCCAGTGAAGAGTGGCACACTGTAAACTTTTTGCTGTTTTATTGGTTCTACAAAACCCAAAACAATGTTGCATATATTTGAGCACCATCTACAGGTACCTCCAAGGGGACTTGGGAGAGTGGGAAGGGGGAAATGCCTATCTTCCATAGGTTTGAGGATCACAATGGGGCTTAGGCAGCAGTGCACCTGTCCAGAAGCAGAACATGTAGACATCAATGAGTTTAGGCACCTTCAGGGCTATACAGCAATCAAGTTGGTGTTTTGTGTACTTCAGTGATGCCTAAACCCTGGACTTACACTCCTAAGTCTCTTTGTGGATCTGGCCCATATCCTTTTGAAATATATTAGGCCATGGCTACACTTGCAAATTTGCAGCGCCAGTGTGGTCAAAGCCCCAGCGCTGTATGTTATTCCCCACAGGGAGATGGAGTACGGACAGCGCTGGGAGAGCTCTCTCCCAGCGCTGGCGCTTTGACTACACTTAGCGCTTCAAAGCGCTGCCGCGGCAGCGCTTTGAAGTGCAAGTGTAGCCATAGCCTCAGACAATTCTTTTTTACAGAGTACTCTTGTAACATAGTATACACCCTTGGCATGTCAGGCAGGTGATTCATACCATGCACAACAGGAGAATTCAGATGAAAGCTCCAAATATGTCACACTGTGGGCCAGATCTTCAGCTGGGATGAATTGGTGTAGTTCTATCAAAGTCAGAGGAGCGATGCTGATTTACCCCAGCTGGGGATCTAGCCTTTTGCTTACGTCACACGTGGGAAAAAAGCTGCCTATTGATGTTTGTTTCCATAAAAAGACTAGAAGGTGATTAAATGTATACAGTACCTGTAGTCTTCTGAAGAGGTTTAGACGTTGTACACAGCTTGAAATGTTTGTAGCCAAGTAGCATTTTAACCTTCAAACCAATTAAGTGTAATTATTGAATGAAAGGTAATACTTTTCTTCAACTATATGACGGTTAAATTTAAATTGGTTTTTTAAATTAGAAGGTGACACCTACTAACTGTCAATCAGTTAAGTGTTTATCTGAAGACTGCTGGCATGAAAGAGTGTGTGTGTGTGTGTGTGTGTGGTCCATGTATCTTCCAGCCAAGATTGTGTATTAGTGTCAGCATTAAATACGCAGATAGTAAGTACAAAATACATAATTAAAAAATGAAAAACAAAACCATGGATTTACTGTTCAGGAAATATCCTATTCTGTTAATAGCTTTTGACAAAAAAACAAAACAAAACCAAAAACTCATTGTTATTCTACTGCATTTTCAAAGAGATTTAAGGGAACTCCCATCAACTTTCAGTTGTTGGGCACTTAACTCCTCAACATTGAAATTCTCAGCCTAAGCAACGTGTTTCTACTACATAATGGAGTTTAAAGTTGTAACGCAAGAAATAACATAGAATTAAATACAGGGCCAGCTCCAGGGTTTTTGCCGCCCCAAGCAGCAAAAAGAAAAAAAAAAGCCACTATTGCAATCTGCAGCTCTGCCGCCGCCGCTTCAGTCTTTGGCAGCAATTCCAAGAGGTAGTGAGGGACCTGCCGCCGAATTGCCACCGAAGAGCTGGATGTGCCGCCCTTCTCCGTTGGCTGCCCCAAGCAGCTGCTTGCTGAGCTGGTGCCTGGAGCCGGCCCTGGTTAAATACAGAATATTGTCAGACTATAAGATATTTTGGGCATGGAGCTTAGGCTAGCTCGTTGGCTGAAAAGTTCTAATTACACAACATATGAGTGTGTGTCTATACGATACGGAATGTGCCTTCCCTCAGATGACCTCCCATTCACCCCAGCGTCATAAAGGTACATCTACCCTAGGAAAAAAGGTGCATTTTTATCAAGTAGTCACTAATATGGTAAAATCCTGGTTTGAACAAGGCAGTTATTGTGTTCACACATTAGCAAGTTAAGGTAAACACTAGAGCAGGGGTCGGCAATCTTTCAGAAGTGCTGTGCCGAGTCTTCATTTATTCACTCTAAATTAAGGTGTTGCATGCCGGTAATACATTTTAACATTTTTAGAAGGTCTCCTTCTATAAGTCTATAATATATAATCAAACTATTGTTGTATGTAAAGTAAATAAGGTTTTTAAAATGTTTAAGCTTCATTTAAAATTAAATTAAAATGCAGAGCCCCCCGGACCGGTGGCCAGGACCTGGGCAGTGTGAGTGCCACTGAAAATCAGCTCACGTGCCGCCTTCAGCATGCGTGCCATAGGTTTCCTTCGCCTGCACTAGAGTCTTCCTGTGGTCTCTAATGAAGCCAAGCCCTAAGGTCTGGACTAAGCTACAGAACTATATCGGTATAACTATGTTGCTCAGGGGTGTGAAAAATCCACACGTCTGAGCAACGTCGTTATAATGACCTAACCCCCACGTAGACGGCACAATGTTAGCGGGAAAGCTTCCCTGCCGCCAGGGGCGGCTCTAGACCCCAGCACGCCAAGCGCGTGCTTGGGGCAGCATGCTGCGGGGGGCGCTATGCCGGTCGCCGGGGGGGCGGCAGGCAGGGTGCCTTCGGTGGCATGCCTGCGGAGGGTCCGCTGGGTCCCGCAGCTCCACCCAAGCCGTGGGACCAGCGGACCCTCCACAGGCACGCATGTGGGAAATCCACCAAAGCCGTGGGACCAGCGGACCCTCCGCAGGCACGCATGTGGGAGGTCCACTGGAGCTGCGGGACCGGCGACCGGCAGAGCGCCCCCCACGACATGCCGCCGTGCTTGGGGCGGCGAAATGTCTAGAGCCGCCCCTGCCTGCTGCCATAGCTACCACTGCTTAGAGAGGTAGATTAACTACACCAACAGGAAAGCTCTCTACCATCGGCTTAGAGCATCTTCGTTAAAGCACTATAATGGCGCAGCTGCACCGGGGCAGCTGTGCTGGTGCAGGATTTTAAGTATAGACTTCCCTAAATGGAGAGGAGTATCACGTGGGAGCCTACCCTATAGTAGGAACAGCAAAAGACCGGCAGGCATGCAGAATGCAGTAGGGAGCCTGCGTAGGGGTAGGAGCGGGAGTAGCCCAAGACAATGTTATACCCTTAGCAGCCCAAAATCTGGAATGCACAAAGGTGGCTTAAACCTATCTTTGTACCCCTCCTTTCCGGTCGTTAATTTCTGTACTTCTGCTCTCAAGAGGCACAACATAGAATCAGTCACAATCATAATTCCATCCAATACACAGAACAAAAAGACAAGAAAATGAAAGAAGCTAGTATTTCAGCAGAAACCTGCTTTTTCCTTTTCTAATATTAAATACGTTTATTAATGCACAAGTTACAGGATCATTTGACATAAAACATAGCAGTTTCATTTGATTAACTAGCAATTTAGAATTATAACTTTTATATTGGCATGCTGTGTTATTAGATTTTTTCAGTAACTTGATTTACAAATTTCTAATACTTTTAAAAATCAAATATTTCTTCTTAAATTCTTCTTTTAGGAAACTTATTACTCAATAAAGCCAGTCTGAGGGCTTTCTGCTTATGACAGCAAAAGAAGCACAAATTAATAATTCCTGGAGGGCTCTTTTGGTTCGTGATTTCTGTTCACATTTATTTTGCTGGAGTGGTGTTTGGTGGTGGTGTTTTTGTAGAAAAGCATAAAAACACTATGGGGTACAGAGGCACATTGTCAACTCATGTAATAAGTGGAAATTTGTTGAGCAACTGACAATAAATAAAATCATTATATTATTATGATTTGAGTCACCAGGTGCTGCTGTAGTTACACATAGTCTTATAAGTTATTTTTCTCAGCTTGAGAACACGCTGCAGCCTTTGAAGTAATGCACTAGTGTTAGTTTTGTGGCATAGTTTTCTTTTGGGAGTGTGGGAAACAGCAAGGGAGTTTGTGGTTTCTCTAACTCTTCTCTATCTAACAGGCACTTCTTGAGGCATAAAGCTTCTTGGGAACTGGGTATTGGTATTCTGGCTGAGGTTCCTGAAAGAGGGGATTGCCTGCATACAGTTAGAGTTGTCTATGCCTGGTATATATACAGTGTAAAATAACAATCGCATTAACAATATACACAGACTCCATGCACAAACACTTGCAGGTCTAATTTGTATGGACAATTAAGTTTGCATGTATGTAGCTAGTACATGTGTGTGCATACGTTTATGTATGAGCTTTTCTTCACTACTTATCACCATAGTATCTGAAGTCCTCATGTACATTTAGCTGCACAGTTTTCGTATGAGCTAGATATTTGTTGAAATTAGTTGAAAAATCCACACGTCTGAGCAACGTGACGTTATTAAGTAAGTTTGCATGTGCAAAGTTGATGCAATGCATGAGCCCATGGAGGATATGTGCAAAACTGTGTATTTGGGACTTGATCTATAGGTCTGACTATTTCCATCTGTGTTAGGGAGACAGATGCTGGTATACAAAGCACACGAAAATACTCCATCACAATGCTTAGGAGTTAACACAAGTAATAGCAGGAACTGGTCTGGTGAAGAAATGTCTATTTATGGAACAAAGTTTCTGTACCTTACTAGAATATGATGGGCCTGATTTTCACAGCATTGAGAGGAAAGAGCCAGGCACAAAAATGTAGCTGTACGTGCAATTACAACAACTGCACATGCAAATTGAGTGTTTGTATCTGCAAATTCCCAGTAAGAGCTGCATTTATGCAAATATCTACTTTGCACATAGAAGTAACTGCATGCAAATACATGCAACCTAGTTTCTCAGAGCTCTGAATATCACGTCCAGTAAGTGACAAAGATTTTTCTTTCTTTCCTTTTTTTAATGTCTTTTTGAACACAGATATTTAATTAGTAGCAATGACAAAAAACTTGTTGATAGTATTTTTATATGTTGAACTCTTTCTTTCTCTTGATCTGTGACCATCAGAGAAAATTGCTACAGTACTTCAGCACACAAAAGGGGAACAGTTGAAACGATTATCTAAAAGATACCTCTATTTATTTCCTTTTGAAATGCTCAGGCTCTCAATGTTGCAATTATGTAGACAAATGTTTCTGCTGTAACAAGAGACAAAAAGGAAAAAAGAATTGCAAAACAACTTTTTAAAAAAGCCTTAAACCATTATGTTCTAGATCTAACATGGACATTATGCCAAATTCTGCCTTCATTCACACTTGAGCAACTCCCGTGGAGCCAGTAAGGTTGCCCAGATGTAATCAAGGGCAAAACTTGCAACAATGAGAACTGTAGTCGGTTTGGTATTTAAGGGGCAAGCATTCAGAAAGTTCCCTGATACCACTAATAATGATACAAATACAGCCCTGGCTCGCATCTTTCTTTCTCTCTCTCTTCCTTCCAGTGGCCTCTAAGAGTCCCAGTCATGGACCAGGACCCCATTGTGCTAGGAGCTGTACAAACACTGAACAAAAAGATTATCTCTGTCCCCAAAAGCTTACATCAAAGTAATGTTTCGAGCATCTCCTGTGCTCCCTGGGGATTACTTGCCCTAGGCTACATCTACACTACAGTCGGGATTGATGCTCTGAGATTGATCCCTGGCAGTCGATTTACGGGTCCAATGAAGACCCACCAAATTGACAGCAGAGCCCTCTCCAGTCTGTACTCTACCCCCGACAAGAAGAGTAAGGTAAGTTGGCAGGAGAGTTTTTCCCGTCGACTCCCTGCAGTAGCTCGACCTATGGTACGTCGACTCCAGCATGTTATTCACGTAGCTGGAGTTGCGTAGCGTAGGTCGACTTACCGCAGTAGTGTAGATATAGCCTTAGGCTTGGGCTACACTTATGCTATGTCTACACTGCACTTTTGTCGGTAAAACTTTTGTCCATCAGGAGTGTGAAAAAAACACACCCCTGACCGACAAAAGTTTTATTGATGAAAAGTGCTGGGGTGGACAGCACTTTGTCAGCAGGAAACACTAATTTTGTCGGTGGGAGAACTCTCTCCTACCGACAAAGAGCAGCTGCACTGCGTGCCTTACAGCAGCAAGTCTTTAGCAACACAGCTGTGCCGCCGTAAGCCGCGCAGTGTAGACATAGCCTTAAATTTTACTGGAATAAATACTTTAGTTAGGGGTCTGACTTTTTAGAAAAATAGTAATACCGCACAGTAAACATAGTGTGGACACATTTGTACCAGTATAGTTATTCCCTTTCCAGTGCAGGAATAGTTATACTGGTATAAGCATTATAATACTGATGTAATTGTGTCCACACTAATGGGGTTCTACTTCTTTAACTATACCACCATAGTTAAAGTGGTGCAACTCTTATGCTTGACAAGTCCTTAATAATGTATTCCAGTAATAATCAGTTTCTTTTATTTATTCAAATGTTTTAAAAGAAGACATTCCTCCTCCTGAATGAAAGGGATGGGTAGGAAGGGACAGGACTATACAGAAACCTGGATTTGGTGTCCTTTTTTCAGCATTAAAAAATAATAAATAAAAGGACAACCCCAAATGACAGCAGCTGGCCATAACTGATACTTTCCGCTTAAGAAAATCTCACGACTGTTCAAAGTCAAAAAAAGTGAAGTGCTTTGGTAGAGCTGCATGGTTGGGACTCTTGAATGTTGTCTGCCTGCAGTATTTTATACTCACCAAAAACTGAAGTGACAATTCGGAATGCTCTGTGATTAATAGACAGAAGAAGCTCAAGGGTTTGGTAGGAACATTGGAAAGTGACCGCAAGCTAAAACAGGCAGCCTGTGTAAGGGGATCCTCAGATGGCTCCACACATGCACACAAGCCTCTGCCCCCACATGGGCAGGGGCATGTCAGGGAGGTGGTGCAATCTCCATCCTTAGAGGTTTTTAAGGCCCGGCTTGACGAAGCCCTGGCTGGGATGATTTAGTTGGTGTTGGTCCTGCTTTGAGCAGGGGGTTGGACTAGATGACCTCCTGAGGTCTCTTCCAACCCTGAGATTCTATGATTCTATGTTGGTAATGCACTCTGGCAATCCAGTCCCCAGGGGACCATTCCATCTTCACCCCATAAAGAGCCTTTAAGGATATGTGTACACTTGAGCTGGAGGGAATAATTTCCAGTTCAAGCAGACATGCCAATGCTAGCTTTTATAAAGCTAGCAGGCTAAACACAGAAATGTAGCTGCAGTGGAAGGATCTAGCCACTCGGGTACTACATCCCTAGGATCTGAGACAGGATTGTACTCAGGGCGGAAGCCCCTCACACCACTATGGCTAAGCTTGTATTTTTATCATGCCAGCTTGATCAGAACTAATGCAGGTGTGTCTATTCAAGCTGGAATTTACATCTCTAACTTTAGTGTGGACATACTATAAGTAGTTCTGGAGGCTAGTTTGAACCCCAGCCAACTCCAATATCAGGGGAGGCAGAAAGGGGCTTTAAAGTCGTTTTCCCTCCTGTACACTAGTTCCTAGTTGTAGCTGAGGATTCAGCCCATTCTGTGTTTATCCATATTAAATTATATTAGCTTGTTATCTTCCTTATTCTTGTAGTTTGCTAAGCTTCACCCAGTTATTGTACATTGTTCATTTTTCTGGCAGCATTTCGCAATTTGAAAGGTGTCTCTCTGTTGGAAGTGGTGATTAGTTGGTTTGCAGCATTTCTGAATGATTAATATTTAATTGACTTTGATATTGACCAACCATGTCCCAGTTTTGACAGATAGACATACACCTATTGATTTTATAATCAATGCAACCTTACGAAGTCTCTGAACCATTATGAATCAGATTAACATGGCATCTATATTACAAAATAAGCATCAAATGTTAATTTTAGGAGTTATAAATTACTAAATTAAACTGATTGCCTTGAGTAAACCATGGCAACTACTGTTTTCTTAAAATCCATTTCTTAGAGAATTTCTGCAGCTCTCTGTGAAGTAGAATCATAATCATAATGTTTTAAATTTGAAATTTCTTCTCAGCGTATCTTTGAATGTACTTTATAAAAATTGCCACTAGTAATACAAACACTTTACTAAGTTCCATTATTAACTGCAGACAGAGATCTTATGTGTTCCTTCCAGAGGCAGTGAATTAAACTGCTATCAAAATACAATAAGTGTTCTTGAGTTATAGCTTCAGTTTCTAAGTTAGTTTTGTACATATTAAACTTGCAGCAAATATTTTCTGGTAAAACAGAGGAAGAATGAAAATGTAGTTTTTAAAACAATGTGTATGTATTGCAATAGATTCTTCTTGTTTGATGGTCACAGTGCTGTGCATAGGAAGAAATTAGAATGCAAGAAATTGTCTGCTAACTTTCTGGTAGAAAACCTGGAAATATCTGGTGTCTAGGAAAACTAGACAAATACGAAGTAGATATTCACCCACAAAAGCTCATGATCCAATATGTCTGTTAGTCTATAAGGACTCTTTGCTGCTTTTACAGATCCAGACGAACACGGCTACCCCTCTGATACTAGACAAATAGTGACTTTTCCAATCAAGTTTTTCTGATTGAAAGAAGAGTGTGAAATTTACATAGAGGAAAATATACATAGAGAAAACTATTGATACCCCTTTCTTGATATACTTGAAAATGGGACCGTTCGCAACATTTGATGACATTTTTTGCCTGAAAATGAGCCTCTGAGGAAACAGTAGTTCTGAACCTTGATGTTGTAAATTGTCATATCGCAGCTGAAAGCAAAATCTAGCCAGTGTTTTCAACAGTATTTCTAAGCAGTATCTTCCTATGTGTAGATTGTTGTTAGGATATAGTAGTAAAGCAAATGGATTTCAGAGATTGAAGAAAACCTTGGAAATGCCCCGACAAATTTTATATTGTGATTAAGATGAACAGCATCTTAATGGACACTTCTGTATTATTCAATGATTTTGTGTGTCTATAGGAAGTATCTTTTACCTTCTGGGAAGCCCTCTACACATGGAAAAACCATGTTCCCATCCCTTCTCATTATTCAGATCCACCTAAAGACCTGTTTCTTCCATAAGGTCCACAAATGCAATAAAAGAAACATTACCTAATCGAGGTAGAAAATTATCTCTAAACTGACTCCTTCCTTTGGATCTCCCAGGTGCATCTTGTTCTCCTCCAGCATGACTGTCTTGTAGAGTGCAAACTCTTAGAAGCAGAGACTGATTTGTACGTGTGTCTTGTACAATGAGCATGCTGTCAGAGCTTGAATAAAAATAAGTATCCATCCATGTCCATCAGTCTGTCCTCTAACGCCCTATCTCATGTATGATTTGAAAACCCAAATGCCTAAAACTAAGTAACTGAAAAGTTCCCCCCAACCTCCATATTTCACTTTGATAGAGTTTGTCATTAGGGGGATCTTTTCTATCTTTATGGAACACATTACTGGAACACATTACTGTTAGGGCTGTATCTGTCCTGCCTCTTGATGGATTCAGTGACAATGATATACTACTGCAGCTAGATGTTCTGAAAGTGCAGTCTGGGGAGGATAGCCTATCCTCAGCACGACAAGGAAAGAATGACTCCACTAAGTCCCTTTTAGGAGGATGAGAATACATCCCTAACTGTATGAGATTTCTAAAGAGCTAGCCCTCCATCCCCCACCCCAGGAATTTGTAGATACTTGCTAATTTGATTGGGAGCAATTTTCATTCAAAGTCTAAATTACTAATAACAAATAAAGATTATGTAGCAAATGCCCCACCAGAATAATTCTTTTTAAAGCCATATTTTCATGTGGTTGCTTTAACTATAAGCTTTTCCTACGGTACCTGTCATGATGTGTATGCTCGATAAGAGTTGGTAAACTTAGGATAAATGGGGGAGTTGGGGAGAAGCACCTAACAGAGTATTTCAATACCATCGACCCAATTATGATTGGAGTGTACACTTTAGAATAATTCCAGGTAGAATTACTTGCCTTTCTATCCTCTGCGGCCATCACCCTGCATCTAACATTAGGAGCTTGCTCCACTTTGCTGACATGGCTTTTACACCAGTGTAGCACTACCTATTTCAAGGGACTTCTAGATTCACACTACTGTAAGCACCAGAAACAGGTCCAGTTTGAGAAGGCAGCTCCTAATAGCCAATAAATATTGCATATGGCAAAGTAATTTTTTCTCTGTTTGTTTGCATATCTAGGCCCAAAACCATGGGTGATATGTGAGAGCATGTACTGCAAGTGTTTAAAGGAAGCTATGTTAATGTAATTTTCACAACAAGAGGCAGGAAGAGAGGACTGTATCAGCAAAAGCAGCTAACAGGATGACATAATATGTTTTTATTAAATTTAAGTATTAAATAATTAAAATTATATAGCCCAATATTCCTATTTTAACTTACACCTTTGTTCACCTTTCGGTCAATAGTTGAGTCCCATTCTGCTCTAAGTTAAATATGAGCTAATTCCTTTGATTTCAGTGGAGTTATTCATGGTTTACACCAAACGCATAACTGAATTTGCTCTGTTGTCTGTAAATTGGAGTCCTGAGACCAGATCCTAAGCTGATGTAAATTGGCCCAGCTCCAGTTAAATCAAGGGTGCGTGCTATGCAAGTTAGTTGATTTACATCAGCTGATGATCTGGCCCTTAGACTTTTTTGTTCCGCCTTACTACTGTGAAACTTAAAATGTCTTACAACATGGAACAGTACCCCTAGAAACAAAATAATAATGATCTTATTCAAATGCTAATATTTAAAATACCTATCTGTCTGTCTTAGGATTTTCTATAGCACTCCTCATATAATGTCTAAGTAATTTTAAACTTTGAACAGATATTCTTTTCAATTTCAGTAAATATAAATTGGTCTCTAACAACTAGATAACTGTTGCCACTTACACAAATGCTATTTACAACAACAAAAACAACAACAACAAATAAACTAGGAGTTAGGTTGGGAAACTCAGAAGGCAGAATTATTCAGAGGCCCATGGATAAATTAATTTCCTGATGTGTGACATATGGTTGGTATTTGGAAGTCAAGCAAGGTCAAATAACTTCATCTCAGCCAATCTCTAAAACAAAAACACCTAATTAACATTAAATGAAAGTTCTCATAGCAATATGCAATGAACTTCTCAGCACTCAAGAAGAAGGCATGCAGAGTGCAAACAGCAATATGTCAGCACAGATATGGTAGCTCTAAGATGTCTACTACTGTAGGTAAACCAAGCAAATGTAACACTCTGTCAGAGTAGTCATCCATCACCTTAGCCAAATGCCTTTTCTACCTGTATGGTAAAGAAGATCTTGTGCTGCCCATAATATTTGTCATCTTTCCAGTTTCAAAGTGGGCTGCAAATTGCTTATTTAAAAAGAATGAAAAAAGTTCTAACAGCAAAGTACAATCCATTTAAAAAAAGTTGGGTGATTTGTAAGAGGTCAAGAGGTGACATAAACACAAATAGTGGTGTGTCATTCTATTCAGCTTCCTGCTATATATTTTGCATGCCATCGTTCCACTTATAAAGCTTTCAGAGAAGGTTGCAATTATGCTAATAATGTCAGTGACAAACCATTACAGAGCTATTTACTATACATTTGATTGTGGCTGTTGGGGCTAGCTACGCATTTTACTTTCCCCATCAAAATAATTATGCTGCTGAGCGTCCCTTTGAGTAATAACAGCCTTTTAAATAATCATAGAACCTGGCCTGTACTGTTTGTCCGAACAGGTCTTGGGAGGCATAATCACCCAATCCTAGTAAGGACCCAGCCCTGTACTGGTACAGAATAAGAATTTGAAATGTGTCACTTTACCTGATTGCAAAACTCTTGTTTCAGAACAGATATGGTGCAGATGGAAAGCAGCATGTTTAGTAGCTGGTGCAAAAACCAGGAGTTAGGCCTCCTTGGGCTCTATGCCCACCTATACCACTGATCCACTTGTGAAAGCCATTTAAACCCATAAAAGCAGCAAAGAATTCTGTGGCACTTTATAGACTAACAGACGTTTTGCAGCATGAGCTTTCGTGAGTGAATACCCACTTCTTCGGATGCATCCGAAGAAGTGGGTATTCACCCACGAAAGCTCATGCTGCAAAACGTCTGTTAGTCTATAAAGTGCCACAGGATTCTTTGCTGCTTTTACAGATCCAGACTAACACGGCTACCCCTCTGATATTTAAACCCATAATGTCTCAATATGCACATCTGTAATTTGGGTACAGTAGTCCCTACTTTCCAGGGTGTTGTGGGGCTTAAATAATTGATATCCATGAGGCACTTGGATATCTTTGGATGAAAAGTGCTGCATATTAACATGAGTTTTCTATGTAATGTTTATAATTATTTTATTTATTAATGTTGTATGAATGGAACAGCCTTTGTCTAATTTCAAAACCAGAACATTATCTGCAGCCTTTTGTTATACATCAAGCTTGCTCCACAAGACATTTTCAATTCCATTGCACAGTCACTTGGATTTTTAAATAAATCCTCTTTTGTACATGCTCACACTCTTTCTGTGTTCGCTTTTTATAGACATTAATTCAATCAAGTCTGACTGACACAATTGTTTGTGAGGAACAAATTTCAAAATTGGATATGTAAGTATTAGTGAAAACCAAATTTTTTAGAGCTGGTCAAAATATTTTTCTTCTGCAGAAATTTTTGACTCTTTGCCAAAATAAACAAAAAACTGAAAGATTTAGGATTTATGACTTTTTTATGAAAAGTCAACATTTTCCATGGAAAAGAGGAACATTTCTGTGAAAAAATGTATTTAGTCAAAAAACAAAAACAAAAAAAACCAACCCAGTTTTGATGGAAATATTTTACCAGCTCTACAAATTTTACAATTTCATACCTGACTCTTTGCATCAGAAATGCATGCACACTCATAAGTTCAGTAAGCAGTAACAATGCCATCTGACTTATCTGACTAATCGCAATGAACCAGTGTCAACACAGGGTCATATCTGCCAATGACTATTAATTAGATTAAAAATTCCATTAATTTTACAAAACCCCTATGTTCAGAATTTATTCAAAGTCTCCTGAGATAATCAGATAATTGAAGTTATAGTAAATTGGCACTGATTACTAAATTAATTTGTGAAACAATTTTAAATAACACACGCATTAGATATAATCACAATCTGATTATGGATATTACAGAACCAGAAAAAAAGAGATTACATTCATTGGATAAATTATTCATTGTGAATCGTTTGCTCAGCACTGTTACTAACGCCAAGGGAGATCATGTACTGTACTGCAACAGCGATGAAGTGGAGAGAATGAGAGCACACTCCTTCAATTTATAATGAGAAGTATTGTAGGACTTCACATTTTACTGACACCAATGTTTGCAGAGACCAAATTTCAAAGTTGCATGTGCTTTGTATCAAGTGTCGTGGACAATTCCTGGAAAGAAACTTCAGTACATGAAAGGCAGCAGGAGAGAGAGTGGTAGAATGGGGAGAAAATCAGAGCTGGGTCTAGCAACTATACAAACATAAGACTTTTGTTCCTCTGCCATTGAGTCCCCTATAGACGCGGAGAGTCACATAACCTCTATGTTCTAATGAGAATATAAAAATGAAATATGTAATATTGATAAATGTTTGATACAGTTGTTAACTTGTCTAAGAAAGAAAGCAAGAAAGCCAACTAGACTTGACAGAGAGACAGACCTGCAAATATGAAGGCTGAGTTTTGTCTGACTAATATTTTAAAGGAAGCCATTTGGGGATTTCTTTCAGCTTTTTCAAATAAAGTGTCCCCCTACCCTTTGCTCAGCAGGGGTGACATTTAATTGGACTGGCAGAGGATCCTAAAGGGGAGGAGGAAAGGAGGCTGTTCTGGGGTCTTCCCTCCCCCAGAATGCATGTGAATATCGTGCCTGGGAGGGAAGGTGAGGCGGTAGAGTAAGAGAGGTTTCCTGGCTTCTCCTTGCTGCCATTGGCTAGGCTGTGGAGAGGAAACTGGAGTTGATTGCCTTCTGTGCTCCTCCCCTTCCTGTTTGTGAAGCCATTCTGCTGCAGTTTCTGCTCCACTCTCCCTGCCCTACATGTAGTTTGTGGGTCTGACCAATTGCCAGTTTTGGGGGATCAGGAAGGAATTTCTCCGTCAGAGCAACACTGGCAAGGTGTCCAAGGGCAAACATAGTGCCTGTCTTCAGAAAAAGGAAATAGGGAGGACCTGAGGAGCAGTCAGCCTAACTTTGATACCTGGAAAGATACTGGAACAAATTATGAAACAATGAATCTGTAAGCACTTAGAGGATAATAGGATGATGAGTAATAGCCAACATGGACTCGTCAAGAACAAATCATGCCAAACCAACCTAATTTCCTTCTTTGACAGTGTTAATGGTTGTGTGGATGCAGGGGAAGCAGTAGACGTGGTTTATCTTGATTTTAGTAAAGTTTTTGACACTGTCCCATATGACATTCTCATAAGGAAAACCAGGGAAATGTGGTCTATGTGGAATTACTATGAAGTGGGTGCACAACCGGTTGAAAAGTTATCAGTGCTTTGCTGTCAAACTTGGAGGACGTGTCTAGTGGGGTTCCACAGGGGTCGGTTCTGGATGACTTGGATAACAGTGGAGACTGCTTATAAAATTTGCAGATGAGACCAAGCTGGGAGTGGTTGCACTGTGGAGGACAGGATAAGAATTCAAAATGACCTTGATAAAGTAGAGACTTGGTCTGAAATCAACACAATGAAATTCAGTAAAGAAAAGTGCTAAGTATTTCACCTAGGCAGGAACAATCAATTGCATAAATACAAAATGGGGAATAACTGGCTAGGCAGTAGTACAACAGAGAAGTATCTGGGTGTTATAGTGGATCACAAATTGAATATGAGCTAACAATGTGATGCAGTTGCAAAAGAGGCTAATAGCATTTGGGGTTTATTAACAGGAGTGTCAGATGTAAGACAAAGGAGGTAATTATTGCACTTTGCTTGTCACTGGTGAAGCCTCAGGTGGAGTATGGTGTCCAGTTCTGGGCACCATCCTGGACAAAATGGAGACAATCAAGTAGACAGCAACATAGAGGTTTAGAAAAACTGACCTACGAAGACAAGACAAGAAGTAATTGGGTCAATCTGCTGCAAAGGATATTTAGTTTAGAAATAACTTTCTAAGTATTAAGATGGGTAAGTACCAAAATAGGTTACTGAGGGAGGTTTTTAAGAATAGCATATACAAGCACCTGTTAGGGATGGTGTAGGTATACTTGGTCCTGCCTCAGAGCAGGAGGATGGACTATCGGGTTCTCACAACAATTTTTTTCATGGCCTCAGAATGCAGCCACAAACTCTTTCTGGTGGCCGCTCTGACAATTTTTCCTAAAATAATTAACTTTAGGAAAAACAAACAAATATTCACATATACATGTCAAATAACTGTAGTTTATTTATGTAGGGTTTGTTTGTTTGTTTGTTTTTGTTTTGTTTTGTTTTTCTTAAGACTCAATAATAAAAATATTCTTTAGTGGACCTAAACAGAGTAGAAACACAAATAAGGTGGTTTGCACATTCTTGTCTTTTTGTTTCTGTTGTTGTTGTTTCTTTTGGGTTTTTTGGTTGCTTTTTTAAAAAAAAAGACTTGCTAGC
Organism: Mauremys mutica; assembly: GCF_020497125.1. Classification (NCBI taxonomy): domain Eukaryota; kingdom Metazoa; phylum Chordata; order Testudines; family Geoemydidae; genus Mauremys; species Mauremys mutica. The sequence continues at coordinate 13,082,947 of NC_059084.1, read as the reverse complement.
TAGTAAGTCTACTCTGCAAAAGGTAATAATTGTATGTTTGTTAATATCACTTTTCACAGCAGACTGACAGCTAGCTGGGAGGCTGTAAAAAGTGATATTAACAAACATACAAATATCAATTTTCACAGCCGACTTACTGAACCCTGGCAAGCCGACAAATTAAGCCCTGGATGGGGAGGTGGGTAGGGAGACAGTGGGGGCTGGGGACAATGCGGGGAGAGAGTGAGTCAAGGGCTGGCGCCCACCACTGCAGCTAGAGTCCAGGGCCAGAGCCCCAAAACCATGACCAGAACCTGCCGTTCACCACCCAGGGCTGAAGCCTGAAACCTGAGCTTCACCTCCCCCGAGAAGGTGGGGAACTCACTGTCTGCTTACTCCTCTGGTGGTTGTGACTCCAGAGTAGGACAGGTCCTAACACCTGCTGGTGGCCCCAGGGGACGGTCCATGGCTTTACACTTCTCCCCTGCCCGGCAGTTACTGCCTAGGAGGCTGTGGCCACAAGAAAAGCCCCTGACGGCCACAGTGGCCATGTTTGAGAAATGCTGGATTAGATGACCTCTTGAGGTCCCTTCCAGCCCTACATTTCTATGATTCATTTCCATGGTTCTGAATGCCTAGTTTTACATTAATAAATGAGTAAGGACAGGATTAAAAGCTGTACCTTTATAAGTGAGTTTACAATTTCATCACAACTGGCAATCTGGGTCCAGTGCAAGTGAGAGGCTCAAAGGATATGTCTACACAGCATAAAAAAACCATGGTTGGTCTGGGTCAGCTGACTTGAGCTCATGGGGCTTGGGTTCCAGGACTGAAAAATCACTGGGTAGCTGTTCGGGCTCAGACTGGAACCTGAGCTCTGTGACCCTCTGAGGGTGGAGGCTGAAGCAGAACTGCAAGATTTAATAATAAATTCACACAACCTTGAATTAATCTCAGCTGACAAGAAATCTATGATTAATATGTCTATTTCCTTAACAAAAAAATGGTATTTTATGGTCCAAGATACAAATTCACTATAAATTCTGTCACAGGATTTTAACATTGAGGGTTTCAGCCACTTTGATAGTCATTCAATAGTTTATTTTGGAAAGCTGGCAGATTATAACAGTTGTGTGATGAGATTAATGATTCATATAGAATCTGAGAGGAATGAATATCCCGCCTTCCCTTTTAGAATCTTGATTTAGCGTGTGGATCAGTGAAGGTTCCGAGATAAAAGAATTAGGCTGTCAAAGCAGCAATAATATCTCTTTTCTTTTACTCTCTGCTTGTGGCCGTTATCTACAGCTGGTTGGATAATAATAATCAAAGAACTGATTGGATGAGTTCTGTGACTTTTCCAAGAAAGTTGTTAAACAATATTTGTTAAAGTTATTCATTCAGCTACAGAGATGTGCTGATAATTCAACAAATATATTCATGAATAATTTACTCATTGGACTGAATAACTTTTTTAAAAAGAATGTGTTGAATAATTTAGTCAAAATATCCCAATCAGCTGTGCTAGTACCCTTTAACTTGCTTGAACAAGAGGACATATAGGGTATATCTACACTGCAGCTGGGCACATGCCTTCCGGCCTGGGTAGACAGACATGCATTAGTTCTGCCCAAAAGAGTCCATTAAAAATTGTGCTATGGGCATTGTGGCACTGGTGGCATAGGCTAGATGCCTGAACATAGACCCAGAGGTTGGGTGGCTTGCATTTGGGTGGCTAGCTCGATGCCAGCTGCCCATGCTGCAACAGCTACACTGCTATTTTTAGCAAACTAACTCTGCTCAAGCTACCGTGTGTCTGTCTAGTCGGGATGGGAGGCATACTCACAGCTGCAGTGTAGACATACCCCTAGGTTCTCATTTATAAATTCATTAGCTATATAACTGCTTGCCTAATTTGCATGTGTAATTACTACAGTTGCACATGCCAGCTGGGTAATTATGTCTGCAAATGTCCACTTATGGTCACTTCTCGGCTCAGTTACCCAATTTGCATGTAGCACCACATTATTTATATAGGCAGACTTGGTGCTCAGTTGTGCATGCATTATATAGGAACAATAGCACCTCTAATATGTTTTCAAATTAAGTCCATGTTATACATCAGATTTTTAGAAATACCATATCCCTGACGGTGGGAAGATTTATATCCCAGAGTCTTCTGCTGTCTCAACAAAAAGGTATCAAGAGTTAAAATTACAAAAAAGTTATGTCAATTTAATACTTTAAAATTATTGGGCAAAATTTTCCTCTCAGCTCCTATATTGTGTTCTCTCTTTACATGCACATAACTCACATCAATGTCAGAATAAATCTCCCTCATTTGTTAGATTATGTACCATCTTTGAGCAATGGCTCAGAGCAGGACATGTCTCTTCTACTAGTATTGCATTCTGGAGTGGCCAATATTCACTGAACCGATGTCCAGTTTGTACTCTCTTTACTTGCATGGTCATTAGCTTACTTAAACTATAGCTGTTCTGTGATGTTATGTCATTTTCCCCTTAACTGTACCAAGTGCCTTATGATTTACAATCAGTTTTTAACAGTGGTCCCAGTCAATGGCACTTCAAGTCACTTTAATTTGTAGTCCCTTATAAACCTTTTGGCTACAGGCTTCCTAATACAGGGTTTCGGGGGGGGGGGTGTTGCCTCCCTTTCTGATTTATTTAGTAAACCAAGGACACATTTCATACATACATATATTTCATACAAAACTGTATACAATGTAAATACATATGGCATAAATAGAGATGAAATGTGGTATAACAATAATTCATATGCAGGTGCTAGTAACGTTCATCAGTAGGGCTGAAGTATTTATGACTATGAAAAGATCTGTCTGTAATATAAAGGGAATTGGGGAATATCTCTTTCAATAGTTTTGGAGCCCTCTACAAGGGCCTCCTGGTCTTCTCTTGAAGACCCCAGTTCCTAACAGAGCGGTTGTGAGTGTGTATAATATATAATATGCTGTATAGCACTAAGGCTTGTATATAGACTTGACAGAATTCTTTTTTTAAATAATTTCAACACACAATATCAGTGTTAATTTTTAATCATTTTTTCTATTTTTATCAATTTAAATTTTCACAGTTGCAGGAAATTATGGAGAGGTCAGACAATAATTATTGCAGTAGTCAATGAAATTCAAAAAGTTGACGTTCAATAGCTGTTCAAACACAAATTGTAAGCATCACATGTAAAAATATAGTGTAAATATTCATAAATCAAACTCAAGTTCTCAAGCAGGACTTTTCTTATATTGCCTAACTGTAAATTTCTATTATTATTGGTAGAAATATGTTTTCATTGTTTTCTGTGTGTACGGTGAAATTGACATTTACCGATAAAAATCTAATCCTTCCAAACCTAAATATAGTTAGCAAACAAAGTGTTTTGAACCCAACTTTCTCTGTTGTGGTTTCTTCATATTATTAATGTTGTGTAGAGAAGATAGACACACTATCTCTCCATTCTAAAATGCTCCCATAATGTGAGGACAAGGCTCACTTGATTTTGATTTCTCTTAAATTAAAAGGATCTTCTAGATCAAACTAAAAAGGGTCATTAACAAAACTCCAAACCACCACAATTCCAAATGAAAACACTGGTCTGGTTTTGCAAAAAAGTTTTCCAAACTTTTCACCTAAATATTGAGGGAAACAGGTGTAGCAACTTCCCTTTCTTTACTGGTAAAACCAAAACATATTTTAAACATACCAAGTGATACCACATAGTAACCAGGTCCCCCAACATGGTAGTTTTAATTCTATATCTGGGACCTACTGGCCTGATTTTTCCAAGGTATTCAGATACCTAAAGATGCAGATAGGCACCTAGTGGAATTTTTTTAAATGCCAGTGTTTGGGGTCAATGAGCCATTTGCCCCCACTCTGGTCAGCCCTCCGAACCTGGCCGCTTGCCCTCAATCTGACCTGGTTCCCTCCCAGTTGGTCCCTAGCTCAGTTTTAGTGGGAATTGGGATTTTTTGATCTTCTGATTTTCATCAAAATCAAAATAGGGTTCTGACCAGAGTGTGGAGAGGGCAAGAGACACAGTTATAATGGGAGCAGGAGGCCACTTGGGTGTACAGTTTGGCCTATGTGAACAATGAGGTGCACAACCCTCTAGTACTATTACACATTCTGTAATGTGACTCACGTAAGTGCGGGAAACGATGTATCCCAGGATGGAACATATAATGTAGTAGTCATCTAATTTGTTTTACGCGAGACACACAACATGACGACGGACAGCAGGCTCAGTGAGTTCTGGGACAGTCACTAGAAGTTCCTGTGTATTCTTTTCAGGCAGCTGAGATGATAGATCAGTGCAAAAATCTTCATCCATGTCACTTGGTGAGCCTTCAAAATCAAAAGGAATAGTGATGCTTTCCACTTCTGCAGAATGTTTCATTATGGTATCTCATAGTGCTTTATGGGCATTGTTTATTTAAGCTTGGCAACACTCTTTCAGGTACATAAATATTATTAACCCTGTTTTGCTTATAAGCAAGCCTAGGTACATAGAGGTTAAATGACTTACCTCAGGTCACACAGTGAGTGAGTGGTAGACATGAGAATGGCACCTCGGAGTTCTAATTCGGCATTCTCTGCTTTATACAGTTGCCTAATCCCTTTCTTTCTAGTGCTGTGTGTATGGAATCCTTTCATTTCAGTCAGTACTTCCTTCCCACTGCTTAAAGATATTGGGCCAGATTCTCATTGATGTAGTTCTATTGAAGTTTAAGTCCATAGCCTCTAAGGATAGAACAAGAAGCAAAGGTGAACAAGTTTTCTCCCTCCTCCTTATGACACCCTTTTATATACCTGATAGCAGTTTTCAGGTATCTAAAAAGGTTTCATAAGGAGGAGGGAGAAAACTTGTTCACCTTAGCCTCTAAGGATGGAACAAGAAGCAATGGGCTTAAATTGCAGCAAGAGAGGTTTAGGTTGGACATTAGGAAAATGTTCCTAACTGTCAGGGTGGTTAAACACTGGAATAAATTGCCTGGAGAGGTTGTGGAATCTCCATCTCTGGAGATATTTAAGAGTAGGTTAGATAAATGTCTATCAGGAATGGTCTAGACAGTATTTGGTCCTGCCATGAGGGCAGGGGACTGGACTCGATGACCTCTCGAGGTCCCTTCCAGTCCTCGAATCTGTGAATCTATGAATCCATAAGTAAGGCTGGGACAGATTTTTAAGGTATTTGGGTGCCTAAAGATGAAGAGGTTTGATCAAAAGGGAGTACAATTTCACCCTGAAGAAAGACTAGTTTTGAAAACCCTTCAGCTATGTACATACAATATTCAGGAAAGTAACCAGGGGTCAGATTTTGTGCTGTGTCTCATAGAAGCCCAGCATGGAACTGTCTCAGCCCACTGGCAGGGGTTTAAACCACTGTTGTTTCCTCCAAATCTTGGCCTGTTCCACAGCCCCTGACATACTTTAGACAGCCCGGGGTGGGGGGGGGGTGTCTGTCTAAATTACAACAGCCATCTGGGGCTGCCTCTGGGTGGCAGCCCTCTCCAGATCACTGTGTACTGCAGCCCTGGCACTGCCTCCCCCTTCTCCCCCTCAGCCCCACTCCCTGTACTCGGGCTTGTGAGGGGGTCCTCAGAAGGCAGCTGGGCCTGTGCTGGAGGAATCACCTCCCTGCCAGAACTTGGTTTATAGAGTCCATTTATATAAGTCTCACCCTCTTCCACATCACAAAGGAGCCGGAGAAAGCATGGCAATCACACCCTGCTACTTATTTTGTTGATGAAATTTGTGTATTTAAGGTTTTATTCTTGAGGTATTTGCACCCTGTTTCTTTAACATTTGAATAACGTTTATATTTCAAAATGGTGAGGGGTATAACTCAATCACGGAACTGATACCAGGCAAATATTCCCATTCCAAGAATGCGAGGTGTAGTTCGCTGGTAGCTTGTCAGAGTGAGTCAGGAAGAATGATACTAGTTGAAGGATCATGTGAAAACAAATTGCTCATGTCTGCTGCCCTAGACCCAAGGTTAATCACTGCAATATAAAACAAACTGAGGGAAAATGTTGTGTACAGGTCTCCTCAATTAGCCTATAGTCTGAAAAAGGAGTAAGTAAGCAGGAGACTGCATTGTCTCTTATACCATAAGCATTTCAGAGAGGAGTGTAAGGAGGGAATGTGAAATAGGATTCCAAAGCAGAAAGGAAAAGGAGATGTTAAGTTAAACAGAGAGGGGAGAAAATACTGCAGTGTAGAGAGAAGGGGAACGGTAAACAGCACAGGAGCAATTTTTACAGCACAGCCTTTGCTTTTGTGTACAAATTTGCATTTTTGAGCACTGGCACTGGCACATGTTGGTGAGCTTTGTGTGTATAAATTCACCTGCCAGCAATATTTTTAAAAATGCAGGTGCAAGCGCATAATAGAAAATACTTTTTCGCACAACATATCATTAGACTGTGGGACTCACTGCCACAGGAAGTCATTTTGGCCAGGAACTGAGTGCTCATTTTTATGAATACCAAGATTATCCAGAGTTATCATGATGATAAAAAAAGATTTCAGAAGGGATATCAAACCTCAAATTTCAGGGGTTAAGCCTATCTCTAAGAGATCAGGATGAGACACAGGGCATGTCTACACAGCCGTACAGTTTGGACTATGTGGAGTGAAAAGCAGTGCATACCAAAGTGCTGTGCTGTAATTAAAATAGGAGATATACCAATCTCCTAGAACTGGAAGGGACCTTGAAAGGTCATTGAGTCCAGTCCCCTGCCTTCACTAGCAGGACCAACTTTTTGCCCCAGATCCCTAAGTGGCCTTCTCAAGGATTGAACTCACAACTCTGGGTTTAGCAGGCCAATGCTCAAACCACTGAGCTATCCCTCCCCCCATGTGGATACTGTGGGCACAAACTTAAAGGTCCCAGAGGATTCTGGACTACATTAGTATGAACTGAGGTGCACACTGCTATTCATACCCCCTTACTCTGGACTGTGGGGCAGTGTGGACATTCCCATAATGTAAGAGCTAAATTATGTGACATCTGCCTACTGCAGCGTTCTTACACCTTTCTCTGAAGCATCTTGTGCTGGCCGTTGTCAGAGATACTGGACTAGAAGAACTTCAGGTGTGATCCAGTATGGCAATTCTGATGTTCCAATACATGTGCACAATTAAAGGATTGGTTGTGTTCCCATTGAAAATATGGTCTCTATATATTTCAGGGGTGTAAGTACATTTCTATACCTTCTCTGCAGTCTACTAAGAGATATCATCTCCTGTACTTTGATTACCCACACAGCTACATGTAGGCGCTTTTCTCATTTTTGAGCATTGCAGTAACTGAGGCTGAAAATAAGGATAACATACTTAGCTGCCTGCAGCACAGGATTCAAGAGAGAAGAAGTGATTATATCTGTTATTGTCAGTATGACTCAATTGACAGCAATATTGCTTCTAAACAAGTAGTTTGTGGGTTCCCATCCCACATCACAACTGACACTGCAGTACAGAATTGGGGGTTGGTTCTAAGAGAAAGAAAGAAAGGTTCATTGAGGATGACAAACGTGTTCATGATTCCATCATTACTTAGAGGATGGGTCTCTTTCTTCCTTAAGTGCAGATGATTAGTGCCCCAGACAGTTGTTATTCTTCATTCATCTATTTAGTCATTTCATTATTTCCTTCCTCTTTTATTTGGTGGTATTGTTATTTATTTATTCTGTTTCCTAGTCTTCAGTTCAGTACCAAGCTCTCTGACTACCTTGGATGAAGGACACTGGTTGAGAGAAAGAGAAAGAAGACTAGGAAATAAATGGATGAATCTTATTTTTCCTTTTCAAGCATAATTCCATCATAACCACAAATTTTGCCGATCTCTATATGTAGCCGTCTGGTAACCATCACTGTACTGTCATTTTCAGATAGCTACTGCTAAACATGTAGGTCCATTTTAAAAATGGGCTCCTAAATACATATTAAGTGCCTAAATAAATGGCCTGATTTTTGAAAGTAAGATATCGGGGGCTGCTGGCTGCTAAGGGCATAGCACTTTTGAAAATCAGGCTACTTAGGTACATAGGAGCCCAGCTTTAGGCATCCATTTAAAAAAAGAGAGTTCGCAGCTGTACAATAAGACATTTTGTGATGAGCAGGGGTGCACCATTGGCATTATAGCTTCATAAAATCAAAACTGTGCAGCGTGCCAATCTACATTTTAGGCTTTGCAATGTCAAAGTGTTATACTCGGTTTAATAATTTTAAAAAAATCCAGCAATGTCACTTCAGAGTTTTTCACTTTTTATCCTAATTATTTTGTCAGCATCAAGAATTTGCATATTTGGATATGATGTGATTGCTGAATGTTAGCCCAAAATGTGCCTGTCTCAGTACCAACATGATCACTGTGGCATGTCAGTCAAAATACCAAGCAGATTGTACTGAACTTGTGAATCAGAATAAGGAAGATGTAAAAACGGGCCCAATCCTGCAAACCCACATTCACTTGAAACAAATGTGCTTACTCGAGGAGCACCATTGAAGTCTTGCTGGATCAGAACCTCAGCATGAAGTAAAAGCACATGGATGATTTACTAAACACCTCAAGACTTAGGCTGCTACCTTCAACCTTGGAATATTAGTTTTCCAGAGTGACCACTACATGAATGCTTACAGAGGCTAAGCTTTCCCAGGTACATATAGTTTTACCTCCAGAGAGATCCCACAGGAATAATCACATGTGTTGAATCAAACAATCCACCAGATGTCTCCACTCCTTTACACAAAATCAAATGGGACCATTTGTCTGCAAGAAGACAGCTTAGATGTGACAGGTGACATGTCTGATATCTTTAGTTATTATCGTCCACCCATCCACCAGGATACCACACATTTTTCTCTCTTCACTGTTGTTCATGAGCCACTCAACTATATCCAAAAGAGAAGGGCCACATTCTCTTACGATATTAGGAGCATCAAACCTATGGATTTTTAAAAAAAAAATATTTAACACTCTCTGGATGCTCTTCTTGCTGTGGTGCCTGTCTCACTGGTGGTCTGTCTCACTACTGGTGGATTGGCACTATCCAAAAAGCTGTGAAGGCAGCCAGGGGGAAGCTTTGTCTCCAGAACTCCAAATAATGGCGCAGCATTAGGACAGAGGGACTACTGTTGGTGGAAGTAGAGAGATCCCAGAACTTCACTGGGGGATCACAGACTTCTTCACGGCTTCTGCAATAAGACACTAGGTGGAACTGTTCAGACTGTACGCTCTTTGGCGCGGGACCTGCCTTGATGTGTTTGTACAGAATCTAGCAGAATGAGTCTCTGATGCTGGATGGGGCCTCTATACATTACTGTAAAACATAAGGGAACAAACAAGGGTCTGAGCCTGTTTTCCTAACTCACCCAAACTTCTATTGAACTCAATGGCAATATTAAAAAATGAAGATCGTAGGACCAGGCCTTAAGACTTGCTGGATGTATTTAGTGTTGACATATCTCATGGCATCACAGGAGGCAGCAAGTGTCAGCACTGAGGGGCAGAGGCTGCTAGTGAAGAGAGTAGGGCTGGTCAGGAGATGATGTTTTCTCTCTCAAAAAACATTAATGAATGTAAAGAATTATTTAAAAAAATATGGTTTTTGTTGCTTTGAAGTGTTTTGGGTTTGTAAATAAATAAAGAAGAATCAGTTTTTGGTTTTTGCGAAGAAAACCTGAACATTTTCAATGGAAATGGTTTTGTTTTCTGGAAAAATCCATTTGGTCGAAAAGCCATTGTCCATTCAAAAAAAGTTTGAGTGGAAAATTGACCAAAAGGACTGAAAAGTAACCAGTGCTAGCAGAGGGAGAGAGGGAGAGGAAGCATGGGGGAGCATAGAAAGAAAGAAAGAAGAGATTGCTAGCAGGACATTTCATTCCTTATCAGAATCATGGTTGTACAACCATTAAAGAAAGTAAAGTTCACATTAGTTTTAGTCCCTTTCCTTTACCTTATGCAGCTGGCTGAGTTTGTGCTTTAGCTTGTTTGTAGTGAGAATCCAGGAGTTGTACAGAGCTACTCGGTGCCATGCATTTTCCCCAAAGTGTCAGAGTCATGGAAAAAAAAAATTGAGTAGAGTTTTATAGAGTTTCACCTGTCATGGAAGAATAAAACATGGGCTGGGAAATCCTCGATTTGATTGAGTTTTGCTGAAACTTCTGCTTAGCTCAGTCATTTCTTTCAAGCTATTAACTTGTCATGTATACTTGCCACTAAACAAGGCTTCATCTGCCAATCCCTGGTTGATTTACTATGTGGTGATTCCTTGTTTCAGGAGTAGTTTCAGGAGTAGTACATATTTTGTTGAAAGAAATGACTACTATTTTGCACTCTATTTCCCAGCAGCTTTTATTTGCCTGGCTTCTTTCTTTCTCTGGTAAGGCAAGCTAACAAAGACTGAGCAGTGGAAGGTAAACAGACTCTGAAAAAGTGTGACACAGAAAACAATGCTGCATTGCTGAGGATGTCAGCAAAACACCCTGCTTGATAATGGGAGACATAGAACCAAACCATTGTTGTTCTTGAGCAAGAACAAAACAAGAGGGACAGAATGGAGGGGCTGCTAGCATTGTTGGTGCTTCTGTACACCCCAAAATGGACATACTTGGGCAGGGTGGGAATATGGGCATACCCGTGCACTTGCTGGCATCAAGAGTCTTGTGCTCAAGGAAGAGCAAGCTGCACCTATTTAAACTTGTAGTAGTGTTGCTTCTGGAAGCAGTACACCTGACCTTGCCCTACTCTAAGGGTAGGTCTATACTTACCCGCCGGGTCGATGCGTAGAGTTCGACTTCTCGGAGTTCGAACTATCGCGTCTAATCTAGACGCGATAGTTCGAACTCCGAACGCGCTCCCGTCGACTCCGGAACTCCACCACCGCGAACGGCGGTGGCGGAGTCGACCGGGGAGCCGCGGACTTCGATCCCGCGGCGTCTGGACAGGTAGGCAGTTCGAACTAAGGTAGTTCGACTTCAGCTACGCTATAAGCGTAGCTGAAGTCGCGTACCTTAGTTCGACCCCTCCCCCCCAGTGTAGACCAGGCCTAAGCAGGCATAAATGACTCTAAACCCAATAGACTCTGGTGCTGTCCCTCTGCGCCCTCTCCATGCGGACAATGGAGCTGAAATTAAAAGTCCAAACCTGTAAAGAACTCAGGAATTCCCATTTGGGCAGAGAGATTTCCAACTCTGCCAACCTCACAAGTCAGAGGCAAAGCTAATTAATATCACTGTCCTGTAGACTCTCCCTAGTGAATCTCTCTCCTCTTCAAATTAACCTTAAATGAAGTGAGAAACATATTCTGCAGATGGATCATTAGTGGTGATATGTGGCACGCAGGACTTTGATATTGTATTTCCTAGCAATTTCAGTAGGACTTACCAAAGCCGCAGCACAGAAAGAAAGATTAAGCCGTTGGCACCAACATCTACTCTGCAACACGCTCAGAGATTGAACCAGAGCCATATCTTTTGTTTCCCTTCACAGTAGAGTCACTGAAACATCCCCTGGCTCTTCCATATCTATAGAGACATACATCTTTCACAACAAAAGAATGGCAGGGAGAATTAAAGATGAGGTTTCTGTATTAACCCTAAATGTTTCTTGCTTTCTTGCAGTGCAGTCCTTAGTTTAACACACATTTTTCAAGTCTGAAATTCCTTGCTTGAAAACAGCATATAGCAAGCAAGTGCAAAAAACGTCAACAAGTTGCTGAAGTGGATCAGGGTGTATCATACACCAACGAGCAGGACAGGTTTGCTGAGGTTCACAATACTCTTTTTTGCACCTGGGGTACACTTTCAAGAGAATATTCTGAATGCACATGGGCTGAACTATGTTTATTTTGGATGGAGATAGTGCAAAGATATCAAACTTAAATATATCTCCTACTTTCAGTTCTAAATTGGCTGTGAAAGGGTTAATCACTGTGAGTGCTCTTGCTTGAAGAGGACAAATGTTTTACCCCCTAGTCTGAAAAATGATGTATGCCAACCTGAAAATATACCAAAATCACTATAAATGTTGATTTTCCCCACAGGTTTTTGTTAATATGAGTTAAAGTATATAAGTGGATAGTAAAGGGTTATATTAGGTTTTGGAAATATAGGCTGTATTTTGATGTATGACTGTTATATCATTGGCCTCCCCGCTTCTTATACCAATACATTTAATTAGTTACAGGTAGGGCTGGCTAAAAAACCAAAATTCTGTTTCATAAAAAATTCTGAAGTCCCCAAATTTTTCTTTCTTTCTTATGTGGAATGAAATGGGACCCTTTGGATGTTTTTTGTGAAAAAATATGAGAGAGAAAGTAAGTCACCGTCTCCTCCCTTTCCCCCATACATGCCAATAGACTAGTAGTCTGGGCACTTATCTAGGCTGTGGGAGTGTCCAGTTCAAGTCCCTGCTCTGCCTGATACAGAAGTAAGTCTTTCTCTGGTCTTGACCAGAAATTGTATCCTGGCCCAGTGAAACCTTCCCAATGACACTTTTGTCAAAATGAGTTATTTCCACAGAAAGTCTTGGTTTGACTAATTTGCATTTTCTGATGCAAAAAAGGAACATAAATAAAATCCCAGCTTTAGTTACAGTATAACATGTAGTTACCACTCTTCTTAGGCAATCTTTTGTCTTAAGAAATGTACTTCTCCGCCAGTCCCAAAGAAGAGTTAATTTCAATCCTGATGTTGTCACAAATGATGTCACTGGTGTGCCATGGAATTGCACCATCTTATCAAATGGCTGAATATGTTTTATAAATACAATTCTGTTCCACCTTTATTTAAATAGGACCTGTTAAGAAACTCATTTTTGTTGCTCACATGCATAGTTGCTTGAGGCAGGTTGCACTATCATTAACTAGTTACTTGATCAATTGATGTTTGTTAATTACAGCAAAGCGGAACACTTTCAGATCTGATGCTGCACTTTGTGGCTTGCACCCATTGCTAATTACCTGAGTATTGTAAAGATGTAAAAAGCAAGCCACAGACCATCAGATGGGATTTTCTGCTCCCGTTTAGGTTTGTACATGCAGTGGCCAGTTTTTCAACAGCTCCCATTGAATACAATAGAGAATCCTCCACACTGAAAACTGTGGGAAGTGAGGGTACTGAGAACTTTTGAAAGGACACCTACTTAATTACCTGAGGCCCCAGTCCTGCACCAGGGGGTGGAGTATGCGAGTACATCACTCTGTCCATGTACGTGGGAATTGCTGAGTGCTGTGCTTCTTTGAAAACCTGTTCAGATATTGCTGTTGCTAATTAGTATTGCTGCTTTGAAATAACTTTTGAGTTTATATTAACTTTTGCCAATGAAAAAGTGTCACTCAAAAAGAATGAATGTAAAATGGCCCTTTCTGCTGCCTGCCACCTATGTCATCTGTTTGGATTTTACTCGTGCTCTCAGAAGCATCCAAAGTAGTGCATAAACATATCTACACCCATGAGAAAGCCAGAACACGACTAAGGTTTTTTGCTGATGTCAAGAAAAGTGAAACACTTGTTGATTTTTGTAATTAGTAAAAGGAGAGTTTGGCAAGTGAGGAATATCCATTTCACCACAAAAAGCTTCTATATGGCAAGAATTTCCGAATGAAAATTTGAATCTCATTCCAAAATGGAATTTTCTTCCTTTTCTTGCAGACAAACATCAGTGGCAGGAGGTAGAAATGGAGAAAGAACCTTGCAACCAAGGGGGAGGCAAAAGTAATATGTCACAAACTGAAAGCAAAGATATACCCGGAGGAAAGAGGAAAAAACAAAAGCAGTTCACAGAAGGGAAAGACAAATAGCAAGCCACAGAGAGAGACTGATACTTGCATACACCAGACTGCCCAGAGAGTTGCACTAGCACTTTTAAAATATCAAAACCAGATGTTTCTTTTTGAGAAGTGAGTTAATGTGGGCACTCAGCAGTATCCCTCCCAGGTGCTGGAACAGTATGGAGCATGGTATTTCAGAGGTAATTACTGCTGAGTATTCTGTTCAGCCAACACACCTGTCAGAGAGAAGATCTATGTTTAACACAGAAAAGAGAGATGTGGTGGTAGGACCTTGAGGAGATTTTCAGTCCCCACAGGGACATTTGTAAGCCACCAGCCCCTTTGATTTATCAGAACTATGAAAAATTAGTCACTAAAAGTACCCTAGTTATCACAAAAGATATATGCAAACCACAAATTTAAAATCAAAGCAAAAATCAAGGAGAAGTGTTTTCTTTAATCAGTCTGTGACAAAGGAAGAAAAAGGTTTGTACTCACAGCAAGGTAGGCAGTGACATGGTTAAACTTCTCCACTGGGGTGAGATATAGAGATCCTGCTCCACCCATTTTCTGTGCATGGGATTGCATTCAAGGGTACATGGACATTCATTTACACCAGTGTGATGTGAGTGTAAAGCTGGTGCAACCAAACCAAAACATTGAGTCTCAGTTTCCATAGGTGTGAATGCTACTTTTATTGGTGAAAATGACTGAACACAGAACTCTCACAGGAAAATGGTACAATGGTGAATAAACACTTTTCACAAACTAATCACTCTACATCTGACCTATCAGTCCTCATCCTCAAAGGAAAACTGCGCAACATTTTCAAAAGACAAGCCTGGGAACTTAAATTCATTACTTTGCTAAACACTAAAAATCATAGACTGAACAGAGACACTGGATTTATGGCTTATTACAACAATCTGTAAGGACTTGTGTAGCCGCACCGGTGCAGCTTTAGTGAAGAGACACCATTACACTACCCATTAGCATAGTTAATCCATCTCCTAAGAGAAGGTAGCAATGTCGATGGGAGACGCTCTCGCATCAACATAGCACTGTCTACACGGGGTTTAGGTTGGTATAACAATTGAGTTGGAATAGGATTACATGTCTCAGTCTATGTTTGAATTCTTTATACATTTCCCTCCTGTCTTGCCTCCATGCAATTCCTGGCATGTCCTGATTGCTCAGTTTGTCCTCTGAAGTGAATTTGTGGCTTCCTGTTCCCCCACAACAGCTGGGACCTTCAGAGCTTAGATGAAGGATATTTGCCAGATGCCACAGTACTTCAGAAGAGGTATCATGGCAGTGCAGAGAAAATCCTACAGCTTAGCTAAACCCAAAGGAGTCATATATATACAACAAATTCTTTGAAAATATTTAATAAGCAATTAAAAAAATCTTAAAATTTAAGGATCTAACAGCATGCATCAGTCCACATCAGTCTCCCAAAGCTATAGTTATACTTCATATTAAAAAATGATAATAGGATCCTTAGTCAGTGTGGTCTAATGTTTAGAGCAAGAGTCTGGATGTTCTGAGATCTGCATTCTTCCTTACTCTGCAGTGGCTTATTGTTTGACCTTGGATAGGTCAATAAACCTCTTTATACTTCAATATCCCTGTGACACTCCACACCCCATAGTAATCATAGTGGCATGATTATAATGTAATTATGATCTAATTATGATGCACCTTGTACAGAATGCGTCATGTGAGGTGTCATTGGAAAAGTTATGATTTGCTGAATACGATTATCCTATTTGGTATGCATGTATCATTTTTGTATCTGGAATTATGAATATTGACTATGTATCTGTATTTCAAATGGGGTTGCACCTGGGTGACACCCACTAGGCAAGATGCCTCCAGTCTAGACAGCTGATTGTGAAGGGGCTGTTCAAGATAATGGGCCATTAAGGGAAACAATAGGCCTTAGGAGAAGCTTAGCCCCCCACCTTGTGAGCCTTCCTGGGAACGCTTCAGCCAGCCTATGAATAATGGCTGCTGTGACTCAGGAAGGCATGCAAGGGCATGTGACTAGACCACATGACACTGAACTCCATTTTGGTACCAGTATTTTTTCACAAACTGGGCTGGGAAGTTAGCTTGGAACAAAGGGTTCCCACCATATAGAGAAATGATGTGGTGGGGAGTGACATAATCTCGTGGTCTCACTCCCCGCACAAGAGAACACCTGGTAACATCTGAGGAACAAAGACTGAACTGGGGGAAGTGCTGGTCCCAGGCTAAAGGAATTTCTAGCCTGTGTATGGAAACTTGGTGGATTGCTTGAGATATTGCTGATTCAAATCCTGCCTAGTGTATTAGGTTTAGTTTGCGTTTTTGGTTAATTTCCTAGGTAATCTGCTTTGATCAGTTGGCTATCACTTAAAATCTATCTTTCTGTAGTTAATAAACTGGTTTTATGTTTTATCTTAACCAGTGGGGTTTTGAGTGAAGTGTCTGGGAAAATCTCAGCTCAGTTAACAAGGGAGCTGGTGTGCATTGTCCTCTCCACATGGAGGTAGAGGTGAACTGGGTAATAAATTCATACTGGTTGGGTTTTTGACCAGGGCAGGACAGTACAGCTCTGGGATCCTAGGCTAGGGAGCTGGGGTTATTTTGGCTGTAGCCTCTCTATTGTTGGTTCGTGCAGTGGCTGACCAGAACCTGCATACATGCAACTGGAGCTGGGTGTGTCTCTGCCTGTGTGAGGTAGAACTGGGAGAAGTCTGCAGCTTGTCACAGCAGCACAGTGAGAGAGGAAACCCAGGCTGGTGAGTCAGAGGGCTCAGTGGTACCCCAGTTCCCGGTTGCATCCCGGGGGTACAACCCATCACAATCCCCCTTCTCAGATTGATAATAATGCAATGCTACTTATCACTGGTGTATTTTAAGGCCTCGTTAAATGATTTGAAGTTATTGGACAGTGGCGTGAGATTCTTCATTTGGAATTTTGATTTATTTTATTCTGCCCCTTGTTTTGGACATTCCATTCCACATAGACTCTTATCTCATGCTCATCACTATAGTATCTGAACACCTACCAATAGTGTATTATGTGACTACACATTTGTTATGTGTTGTTTGGTCTCTCATTCTGTCCCTGGGAGAGAAGCATATGTAGGGGAGTGTCTTGTTTTGGTAGGGTTATTTTCTGTGTTTTTAAATATACATCTGGCTGTGTCATTATCTTAGAGAAGGCGAGATCAAAAAATGTACCTTGCAGTGGGAGCGGAAGGTGGTGACATTTTCTTATAGTTATGCATGATTTTCTGTACCTTTATTAAACTGAGTCATATGCCCATATCTTGGAATCAGCCATGTGGCCAGTGCTAAATTCAGCTTTTTTATTCCTAGCAGATAACAGTCCAAATAACCCACAAAATTCAGATTTATTTAATAATCACAAACAGTTTAGCTTATGAATATTTCATACTGCCTCATTTCCACTAAGAATGTAGTCATGCTGAATGTCTATATCATCAGATTATGCAGCAAACAATGGGAAACATATGTTCTATGTGCTTTTTTTAACAATTTGATGAAGGAAGAACACCTGGCAGAGTTAGAAATGGTATAAGAAAGAACTGCTTTCTTTTGTTATTCGAGCTCTTGAAATGAAATCTTAAGTAGCTAAGATGTAACCCAAACTACAGTAATTTTGAACTTTGGTAGAAGATAAAAAAGGTTTTAAAGTGTTTTTTTATGACATGAAAAAAATGTTTATTTTTTTAACTAACTATATAAGTTCATTAAAGTCTTCCCAGGTATAAATGGGTAACATTCAGAACCATAGACAAAGCTAGCATATTTAAAACAAAGACATCTATCAATACTTTCTGTTCAGTGCTAATCAAACCATTTAAAGCAAGGACTTGTACTTCATAACAAATTAGTTTTCTTGTCATATTTTGCAGAATTCTGCACCACTAAGACATGTAGGGAAAACTCACCTTCAGTTTCATCAGAGTAGCTAATTGCATGATGTGACCAAGGACACAAGGATTATTAATTCCCAATATAGAATTTTGATAATAGATATTATGCAGCATCAGCAATGATTCCATATCTAAAGCTAAGTTAAGTTTTTCACTTAAATCAGAGATTCAGTCTTTTTTGCTATGGACGAGGATCCAACATATATCCTCAAAGCTACAGTGCTTACTCTTTGAGTACAGGTTTCAGAGTAGCAACCCTGTTAGTCTGTATCCGCAAAAAGAACAGGAGTACTTGTGGCACCTTAGAGACTAACAAATTTATTTGAGCATAAGCTTTCGTGGGCTACAGCCCACTTCATCAGATGCATGCAGTGGAAAATAGAGTAGGAGGATATATATATACACAGAGAGCATGAAACAATGTGTGTTACCATACATACTGTAAGGAGAGTCATCAGTTAAGGTGAGCTATTATCAGCAGGAGAGAAAAAGAACTGTTTGTAGTGGTAATGAAAATGGCCCATTTCCAGCAATTGACAAGGAGATGTGAGGAACTGTATGGGGGGAAAATAAGCATGGGGAAATAGTTTTACTTTGTGTAATGGCCCATCCACTCCCAGTCTTTATTCAAGCCTAATTTAATGGTGTCCATTTTGCAAATTAATTCCAATTCAGCAGTCTCTCCTTGGAGTCTGTTTTTGAAGTTTTTTTGTTGTAATATTGCGACTTTTAGGTCTGTAATCAAGTGACCAGGGAGATTGAAGTGTTCTCCAACTGGTTTTTGAATGTTATAATTCTTGACGTCTGATTTGTGTCCATTTATTCTTTTACGTAGAGACTGTCTGTTTTGGCCAATGTACATGGCAGAGGGGCATTGCTGGCACATGATGGCATATATCACATTGGTAGATGTGCAGGTGAATGAGCCTCTGATAGTGTAGCTGATGTGATTAGGTCCTATGATGGTATCCCCTGAATAGATATGTGGACAGAGTTGGCAATGGGCTTTGTTGCAAGGACAGGTTCATGGGTTAGTGCTTTTGTTGTGTGATGTGTGGTTGCTTGTGAATATTTGCTTCAGGTTTGGGGGCTGTCTGTAAGCAAGGACTGGCCTGTCTCCCAAGATCTCTGAGGGTGATGGATCGTCCTTCAGGATAGGTTTTAGATCCTTGATGATGCGCTGGAGAGGTTTTAGTTGGGGGCTGAAGGTGATGGCTAGTGGTGTTCTGTTACTTCCTTTGTTGAACCATATAATCATTTTATTTGGATTTATCCAATTTACTACTAGGCCATCATTTGAAAGTGTTAATTAGCCTACTTGTATTACCGTAGGAAGATTATATTAACATACAAAGCACTGATTCAGCAAAGCGCTTAAATGTGTGCTTAATTTTAAGCACATATTTTAATCCCATTGAAGTCAATGGGATTTAAGCATCTATTTAAAATTACTCACATCTACTTGCTTTGTTGAATCAGGGCCCAAGTGAATCATGGGCCGCTTTACACAGAAGTAGGTAATGAAGTACTCTGTGTGGGATATCATTAGAAAAGCTGAGTGCGATGTTATTAGGAAATTGTCAGGATGGTCTAAATTTTTGAGAAATGGATTACAAGAGCAGTGTGAGATTCTGTAGCTAGGAAAAAACCTATTACCAGGTTTAACATATCAAGTGCAGTTGACCTCGATGAAATCATAATGACAGAGATCTGGACAGGCAGAAATTCTATCACTGCAGTCAGGATAATTTTTGCTGTAAGAAGTAATGTTAAAATGCAAGTGAAATATACTCAGGAATAACAGTGTCTAGTGGACTGAGGATAAGGGGAAAAGTTGAAATTAGAAAAGAACAGTCCAGTTGTTGAAAAATAATTATCTAGTGCAACATTCTCCAATCCAAGCTAAAGCCACAGAAGGCTTGTGCATTTGTGCTGAATATGGGTGCAGCGGGCCTACGCAGGGAGATTCTCACATCATTATTCTTACAGCATACTGCTAATAGAAGGCTGACTTTACTGTAGTGCCGAAAGAAGATTGGTAATAAGGAGGATGAATAAAAATGCAGTCTATTCAGAGTGTTTATCAAAATGCACAAACCATGCAGCTTTGTTGCTAGCTTAGGAGTGTGCTCTGAATGAACACAGTGCCTGGCTCCTTAATTTAACTCTGGGATTTTCAAAGGAGTGTAAGGGAGTTTGGCTTCCAATTTTCATTGAAAGTCAGTGGGGGTTGGGCACCATGGGTGGTGGGTGAACCACCCCTTCAGGGAGGCTAGCCCCGGCCCCACCCCTTCTGCCTAAGGCCCCGCCTTTAGCCCAGCCTTTCCCCTTTCCTCGCCCGCCGGAGGCCTGAGCCCTCTCCCCTACACACACGCACACACCGTGGCCGGAGGAGTCCTGGCCAAACCGCCCCAACTCCTGGGCCGCCCCAAGCCACCCCGGGCCACTGGCCAGTCCAAGCACCAGCCTAGGCTGAGCCCCCGCCAGCTTCAAGGGAGAGCGGGAGCCCCACTCTCAAGACAGAGCATGGACAGGGCCACAGCCTGAGTTAGGGGAGGCTTAGCCTCCCCTGGCCTATTATACCCACCACCCATGTTGGGCACTGTGATGGACTGTGTACTAATTATAGAGCAGCATCTGGGCTTGGAGCCCCAGGCGGTGTCCTATTGAGGAATAGGGGTGAATGAAAGGTCAAGTCCAAGGAGGTCAGAAGGTTTAAATTTAGATGACTAATAGCATCTATTTCATCAACCCAGTAACAAATGTGAATTCCTGGATCACTGTTACAGTCTTACCATGAAATAACAGACAGTTCTGTTGGGCTCTCCAGTCTATCTTGACACTCAGCTATAAATGGTAAGTGGTAAGAGGTCACTTACACCAAAAGTCACAAAACATTCAAATTGCTCCCAATCCCAAAAGACTAGTCACTTACAGCAGGTCAATTTGTGCCTTAGATCTCACCCCAAAGATAATGCTGGTAGCCATCACTGGTAGCCAATCCTGTAGTAAACTACATTTCTATGATGCTATGATCCTTGGACAGTCACCATTCATGCTTCATGGCCTCTTGAAATTATATAATAGGCTGGTGAGCAGGTCCAACTTCACTGATCTCAAGATATGCAATTGGATCTGGGGATCCTGCCCGCGTAGTTCAATCCCTTAAATAGACTGGCACAGAAGTATTTAAAGAGTTATGTATTTCAATTAATCCACAAAGCACACTCTGGGTCATAGGCATATGTAATAGCTATGCCAAAGACTTTGATATCTATGTCACTGTAAAAGGTAGAGGCCACACTATTAGATGATTCATAGCAGCATTATCACTGTCTATTAAAGTAGGTAATAGTCAATCATTTTTTCTTCTTGTCCAGGAAGCCTTCTAGTTGGCAGTGATTAATTGAAAGTAGATGAGGAAGGATAATACTTTAACAAAAAATGAGGGAGACAAGTTATTTTACATCAGTTATACAATTCAGTATAGTTATTATGGCTGGTGATGGCACAGACTGAGCAACAATTAAATATAATAATTCCTCATCATAGGCTGCACCAGCCACTATGTCTCTTGGCATAAATGTAGGTATATTTCTGGCATAGGCAACGCCAAGAGATTATGGATGGCTAAGTACCTTTCACCAGCAGAATAATGTTCTAGGATAATGACAATAATGCACTGATTGCAATGTGGAGCAAATTCAATACATTCAATTAACTACAGATTGTTCAACTGTTTTCTGGACAATCACTGGGCAGCCCTTTTAAAATTCTAAATGTGTGTTCTTTCCCCCATTATAAAATGACATGGTTGCTAATTTAGTTAAGCATCATAATAGGAGAGTGACAAGGCAAGTGAAAAGAAACAATCTTCCCGCAAGCTATCACTGTGCTTTGTAATCATGGAAACTGCCTTATGGGGTTCTTGTGAAGGAAAAATATCAATAGACCATGATTAAAAACAAATGCTTGTCTGGGGAAGAAAACTTTTATGAAGTATTTATAAAGGCATCTTTCTATTGTTCCAAAAATGTGAGGCAGATTCATTCACAGGATGAGTAGAAGTGCAGCACATCCAGAATGTTTATCAATATGTGTATTTGTTCCTGTTAAAATATGGCAGGAGGAAGAGGTGTAAAGAGTGTACGAAAGAACAAATCCCTATGTAATGAACATTTATACGTCCAAATTATCCAGATACAAACTTTTCCTGACTTCATAGATATTCAGTTCCAGGGTTTTGCCTTGGGCCATCTGTAATATGCATATCAGATTCTTCTCCATCCATTTCAGCCATGGTCTTCATAGCTTTTTCTTGGTTTCCCCTCTCCTTCCACTTCTAAGTCCATACTCCTTAAGCCAGATTCTTCTTTCAAATACACCAGTGTAATTCCAAAGTAACTCACTCGCTCTGATAGTTACTCTAAATTAACATATTTACCTTTTTTCTTTAACATGACATCCATCCATAAAGGATCCCACCAGACAGATTTGAACTCCAGCAGATTTAGGAACTATAGTCACTCTAAATAAGGCCCTGAAAACTACAAAAAAGCAATGTATGTATTTATTTATTTATTTATTTATTTATTTTATTAAGAAACCAGGAGACATTGAAGAGAATAAAATGTGCATATATCCATTACTGGTTTTTTACGTGTCTTTACATAGATGCCTTGATTTACTACAGCGTTCCTTGCAACCAACTGTGGGAATAGACTCTGGGGCATTTTAGATATTTAAATTCCAATTTGCAAACTCAAAGTTACAGGTAAATTTTACATTAAATCAGTGACCTGAGATGACAACTGTAGAGTTGCAATTGCAGCTGATGTTTTTTCACAATGGTGCTATCTTGGGTTTTGTTTCAGGATTCTGAAGGTTTAGCTAAAGCCAAGGACAAGGAGAAGTAACATGTTTTATTTTAAACATGTAATTTGCTCAAAATGTGGCACAAAATTAACCTCAAATTTAATTCCATTGTCTCCAGTGGAACTGAATTGAATTTTACTTCGTTGCAGTTACAGCAGAGGCAAATTTAGTTCATAAAGCTTACTGACAAATAGACAACACCCACAAGACTTCCGAGGACCACTGTGAACAGACACAGAATCAAGAGAAAAACAAATACAAGGGTCAAATACAGATGAGCAGACAGGGAAGCAATTAATAATAGAGTATTATCTAATTGTGTTTTGGGGCAAAGCTATCGGTTTTTATCCTTAAATGTAGCCATATGCATCATATCTTTAATTAAAAGTTAACATGTATTTTCTATTCTCTCTCTCTCCTGAGCAGCCTAACAGAGAACATTATCATGATTTGCATTATCTCATAAGTTTTAAAGGATGTTACATTGTTTGGAAACAACATATTTAAATTGTATCTATTTTTAGCACTAAAACTTATTGTTAAATATTCATCTGTACTGTATTACAAGGAGGGTGTCATTCTTCAAAACCAAAACTTCAGACATGATAGTATAAATCTGTAGTAGCACAAGAAATTACTAGAGTGATGAGTGTGGTATAAATACCTAGACAAAATAGAATCCTTTTGGCATGAAATGTGGCTTATTTTATGCTGCAGGCAGTGCATAGGCTCCTCTGACTTGTGTTAGGTAATCAACTATGTTATAATGAAAGCTTTGAGAGAAAAACACATTTGAAATGAAACTGTTGATTCACCTCTTTCTGAGTGGGTGAATTGTGATATAATAAGATCCAAAGAAGCTCTTGCTGTTTCATTGTTCCAGAAGTCTTGGGAGTGTTTATCATTAAATATAATATATACTTTTTGCAGGAGAATAGTAGTTCTCTTGCCAAAAAGACATTTCATTGTTGAGAAGTACATCAAAAACTTTGCTCCTGCAAAAGCTTACAATCTGTTAAAATGGAGAGTATTATTTTTTTTCAGAGCTAAAATATGCAACAGGAAACATTCAGAATAATTATGTAAGCCAAACTCTTAGAAGATTAGAGTGCTTTTTTATAACTCTACCGCCTCTTGAAAATTTTTATTACAGAACTTCATAAAACATTTTATAAGGGGTTTTATGTTTTGTTTTGGCTCATGTAGAAACAAAGGAAAGGTTTTTCTTTTGATGAACATGTGTAACTTGACCACAGTTGAGAGATCAGTTCATGACTATTTATGCATGAGCATTTTGAATGGCGTTTTAGATGGAAAACATGTGGGGGATTGCATATTAGATAGCAGAACTTCTATTAAAATGTATGCAATGAGTTCTGACAAGGCTGGCAAAATGGAATGGTGGCAAAAAGCACTGTCAGTATTCCATGGTTTCTGGTCTTCGTGCAGGTGCAAAGGTCAGGGAACAGATGCCTTTCTTTAAGCATCCTGTGCATAGGCCGCCAGCATAAACATATCTTAGTTTCCCTTCAGTTGGTGCAAGGTCTGCCTCCTTGAGTTCAGGGCACGTCAAAGTAGGTGGGGAGTAGATAAAAACATGTCCCTGTCCACACTTTGTACCAACCAGAAGAGCTGATTAGTTGAGGAGAAGGTAGGATGTTGTACCAATCAAACAGATGAACAATGTCCTCATGGGATGAATGGCCCTTAGCCACAATTCCTCCTGGAGCTTCCTCGGGAGCGTGTGTCCCCTTACTCTGGGCTGTGTACTCATTACGCAAAGTGACCCTTAATATATGCCTGTATTCAAGCTAACAGCCCCCTAGATAGTCCCTAAGAATGTGTTCTGACCATGAGTATTAATAATATGTACCAAAGACATGCATAATTTATCACCGGGTCAGGGAGCATAGGCCTTACTCACTCATCTTTTATCCCTCTGCTGTTCCCGACATGGGGGTATGTTAAAACTCTCATCAGTGAGTCTCAGAACCCAGGTCTTCAGAATCAGGTGCTATGGTGCTAAAAACAGCGGTGTAAATGTTACAGCTTGAGCTCTGAAGCCCAGGGGAAGGGTGGGCTTCAGAGCCTGAGATCCAGGTGAGCTGAAATGTCTACTCTGCTTTTTTTTAGATCCTCAGCACAAGCCCTGTGAGCCCAAGTCTGTAGCCCCAGTGTTTGAGATTCACTGCCATGGGTTTTAAAACACAGTGTAGATGTACTTGTGCAGGGTCTAGGGATTATCAGCTGCATAAAGGATAGGTGGTCTGGAATCAATACGGCCATTTTCTGTCCCACTGCTGCCTGCAGGTTTGCTAACCGTGGGTTGACCCTGTTTCTCTATTGTTACACTTCACATTACTAGAAATTCCAAACAGAGTAACTGGAAAGGAAATTAAAACTGAGCCCAAACTGCTGTACCAGCAGTTTCTGGAGAGCTGGATGGACGTTTGCAAAGGGGAAATGGAAAAGATCTTAATGTGAAAAATATTTCAAGTGAACAGCAAAAGAAATGAAAGAAGAAACAAAGAGATTATGCTCCTTCACCCAGAGAAAGCTATAAGTATGACATTAAGCAATCAATACTAGCTGAAATCAGTGTATCAGGAGTCACAATTCCAAAAAATCTTGTCAGCAAGTCTTTTGAGACATTTACTAGTTCTTTGGAAGGAAACCTGGGTGATCCAACTGAGGATTGAGAGAGGGAAGGAAATATAGCATTGCTTTAAGAATGGTCCTTCAGCAGTTCTCATGTGTAGTCTGTGTTGTCACTGTATTGTATCAAGTATCAGGGGGTAGCCGTGTTAATCTGTATCTACAAAAACAACGAGAAGTCCAGTGGCACCTTAAAGACTAACAGATTTATTTGGGCATAAGCTTTCTTGGGTAAAAAACCCACTTCTTCGGATGCACTGTATGTTTAGTTAAAACTCTGTCTTGCATAATTGGAGTCTGTGGGAAATTTGCCTTTCACTTCAGTGGCAGCAGGATTCTCCCTTTAGATTAATGTCAATGGTTTGCTTGCTTAAAGTTAGGCCTTTGCTTCAATATGTTCTTGAACTGGGCCTAGATCATATAAATTAAGTGCAAGTAAACTATGTACATGTAATCAACTGTAAAGTCCATTCTTGCAAGTGAAAATGCTACATGACTATCCACTCTACATACACATATGTGGACTCTGACTGCATATTCAGATATTTTTGTGGGAGAATAAAAGCCAAGACTGAAAATTTGGCCCTAATCATAAGGAATGCTTTCTACATTTGATGAGTCTGTTAAGCCAGTAATCCACTGCTCTTTTATTAGGGAACATCCACTTTGAAATATTTAGAGATAACTTCCCTTCCCTGATTTGCCATCATGTAGAGAACAGGGTATCTTTGAAGGAAAGTTTGCCATACAGAGTGGAGAGGAGAATTTACCTGTCATTGTTTACGAAAGAATCCAGGATTGCTCTTTTGCTACCTTTGCTGTAGACTTGAGTGGTTTGAATTATGGTAGAGCAGAATATGAACATTTTTACTAATCAGTGGTTTATTCACCACTGAAGAGTAAACACCACCAATGTTAATTGGATCTTTTCTTAAAATGTGATATAAAGTGCCCTAAGTATCTTAACATGAAATGATAAATTAATGTCAGGATGCAAATTCTCGGTTAATAGCAGAATAGAAACTTCTACTTGGACTTGTTTATTGCTACTATGTAATAATAGGGAATATTTTGCCATTAATTTCCCACATAAAATTGCAAAATGCACAATGAATTTTCATTTGCGACTTTCAAATGTAGCACAAGTCAGAGTTGCAGACTCCTGTAAAATTTCTTCTATTCTTAAAGCCACAAAACTAAACTAAGTCAGAAGCCATAATAGTGCCTTCATAGAAAAACACAAGCTGCTTCAAAACACACTGAAGTCCAGGGGAATTCTTTCAGTGATTCCAGTTGTCTTTTGGGTCAGGCCCTAAGTGTACATTTGGTCTTTTTATAACCTTCTACCAATATTTAATTTGTGCTCGTTTGCATTGGCATATGATGTCCTTATTTTACCATTCCATAATCTGTTAGGCTTGTTTAAATGGATGTTTAGGCCTTATAAACTATTTTTGAATTGATAGTGATGGAAAATGAATGAGAGGGAAAGGAGACAGGAGCACTTCAAGTTTTCCCACTCTCCACTTCACCTTTCTGTCTCAAACCTGACATGGAGGGGTCAAATCAATGGAATCTCCATTCTCGATAAAAAACAACAAAAGCCTAGATATCCAATGGCAAAAGGTTGGGTGTGACTCGCTTGCCCGCTTTCAGAGTACCATGGGCCAAGTGGATGTGCCCAAAATTGTGTCATGGAAAATCAGGGCAAAGTGCCAGCTATGGTAGGTCTGGCTGCCTATTAGTATTTTTCCTAACATTCTTTCCTCCCTTTCTTCTGCTGACTGTGTTGTTGAATCTCTCCAGTCAACTCTCCCCTCCATCTTCAACTTTATTGCCCCTCTGTGTCTTATTCTGAATATCCAATGCCCCTGCTCTTGTTCCCATGCTGGAGAACATCTGTGTAAAAGTCCTGAGACCCTGGGGGCTTTTTCCACTACAAATGCACATATTTACTATTCTGTTCGTTTTTCAATTTTCCTTGCCCATGATTTTTAATCATTATATATCAGACTCAAACCTGCCCCATGCCTTTGAAGTCAATGGGGCATTTGTTGTTGACTTCAATGAGCACAGGATAACATCTTAGTTATGCCCAGTTCTCTGTCAATTGCTTATTTATTTTCATTATTTATATCATCAGTGACAAAAAAAAATCATCCTCAATAGCATTAAATGATAGCACTAATGTCAAGGAATGTCAGTGGCAGATAAGTTTTTCCTACTGGTACAAAAAAAAATCTAATACCTACATTATTCATATGGCTAAACCATTTTAAAATAAGAAAGATAGAGAGGGTAAATAGTTGAATGGTAAGGAGCAAAGTGTTAAACTAGTCTCTGAATAATTGCACGGTGACAGAGGTCATAAGTCTTCACTGCTGTCCTTTTTAAAGTTGTTACTTCATGATTCATCAATAAAACTGATGCTATTTTTTGAGGACTGTGATTTGTATCCTCAGCTGTCACAAAAGGTTAGGTCAATTACTGTATAAATCCTACACGGTGTTCAAATAAGACAACAATAGGAGGAGGAATATAGTACCTAGGCAAGTTAAATAAACACACAAGAATAACAATTTGTACGGCTTATTTAGCTAACATGAGCAGGCCCAAGTTATATAAGACACATCTGAACAAGTAATTGCTGAAACCATTAACTAGTGTGAATATGTTTATAGTAAATAATGGAGGCAAAGCCTAACTAAATGAACTTTTGTGAGTAAGTTTATAGAAAACAAAGTAGTCAGGGACACCTTGAACTGATAAGCGTGCCTTAAGCAATCTACAAAGCAATTAGTCCTTCCATGCAAGATGTATAGATGTTAGTAGCTAAGAAGGATGTACACAAACTGTGTAGTGTGTGACATGAGTTAGAATTGTGGCATTACCCAGTACCCAACCCCTTGCATCTGGGTCTGGTCAGCCTGGGCACAGAGCTGTTACTTGCCTAATAAAGTAACGTAGGTAACAAGCTGAAGCCAGATTCTCTGAAGCTAGGAAAGGGCATCAAGGAGCCTATTACAACTCCCTAACTCTCCACGTAGCCCCGGGTGCAGTTAGATCATAGGTGGCAATAGTCTCTAAAGAGACTATCTACCAGAATAGCTCCATGTAAATATCACTGGTAGATTCCATGTTCTGACTTTAGAAATGCTGTTACTCTCAGACCATTACTGATTGCAGTGAATCAAACTATTCCTAGATATGACGGATACGTTGTGAATTCATTAGATGGTTCCAAATAGCACAAGTCTGCCAGATTCTAAGATTCCCCCACTGTTCCCCTCTTAAAAGTTACACAGATCAATCTAGCATTGCTTACAAACCCTCAAAGGACAGACATCTGACAGGAGTGAAATACACCAGTTTTACTTGTCTTTGTAACAGCACCCACTGCAAGAAAAAATCAAAAGCTATTACTCTGATTGTTATCTTGAAGCATCCACACAGGGATATATTTTGCTTCCTTTGCACTTAGGTCTTCAGATGTGCTTGAAGTGCTGTATTTTGAGAAGCTAAAGTGACAGATGCCTGTGTCTAATCAACTAATCCTGAATCAGTCATTTTATTAATGAAAGATCACAAATAGAACCGAAGTCTAGACTCCGAGTCCAAATGTGGGAGTTGAGTTACAAATCACTGCTAAGGATTAATAGTTCTGAGTTTAAAAAATAAAACAAAACTCAAAGTTAATCTAAAGCCCTCCAGAGACAATCATGGAGTGTATAACGACAAAGGGAATGAATCTTTATACAGTAATTGCTGTTACTTTATCATTCACAGCTGATGCATTTAGGCTTTTGCATTTAAAAGAATGGTATTATTTCAATGAAGAACAGGTCCTTGCTTTGAAAAACATTGATTATTTCAGAAGTAATGATTAATTACTTTATAGTGGTTTTTTTCTGCTAATCAGTGATACATTTTTTAAGGTTCATTGAAGATGGAGGAACCCCAGAAGTTTCAAATTTTGGGTTTGTTTTGACTACCCAGATGCTTAACTAAAGCTTGTATGAACCTCAAGGATCTACAAAAATGGGTTGGAAATCTGACAAGAAAATGTGTTCCTAAGAGATTTCCACATGCAAATGGGGAAGGGTGGGGGAAAAGGAGCATAGGGATAGCCTTATATGCAGTGTCATGTCACTCACAGGTGGTCCCTTCCAGAAACTGGAAGTGAATAAACCCCTCTGTGAATTCCTCAGAACCTCAAAGACTGTGAAGGTTCAGGGGTTTTGTTTGAAGATGATGATGTTTTTAAAATATGTATTGCATTTTTTATCTAACTTATTCTCCTATCACTAGTGTTTGAATTAGCACACATCAGTATGGATGTATTTTGAATGGTAGTCTTGTAAGGACTTGGGTCCTGATCCCTAAGCTTTTACTCATGTGTAAGCATCTTTCTCATGAACAGTCCCACTAAAGTCACTTATCTCCCAGTGTGAAGTCAGTGAGACTACTCATATGATTAAGGACTGATCATGAGAATAAGAATTTAGCATGAAATTCTGGCCCCATTGAAGTCAATGTCAAAAGAACAATGATAAAAGACTTCCATGGAGCCAGGATTTCATCCTAGGAGTTCACAGATTAGGTCAGTGGAATCACTCTGGATTTATGTGTGTAAATGAGAGCAGATTTGTTAGTCATTTTCACCAGCTAATCATTTAGAAAGAAATCTGAGATATAGCTCCCAAATTTCCCTAATCATGCTAACAGTGGAGCAGCTCTACCAGCTCATGCCTACAACTATTTATTCAGTTCTTTTTGAGGGACAACAAACCACCATTCTTCCTAGTTATTTCTGCTCTTTGGCTGCTTGCAGTATGTGAGCTTCTTGAAAGGAGACCAAAGAAAAGAAATCTGTTCCCTCTAAGAACGAAGCCACCCATCCTGGACCCTAATCAAATCCAGCTCCCTGAGGGTTCTCTCAGTGCCCTGGCAATCCCTGACTGTCAACATTTCTTCTTGTAGCCATGGAATGGAAGTTGTAAGTTAAAGCAGCCTGGAGCCACAGGATTCCCTCAAGACCCACCTTTTTGCTCTCCTGCTCTGGTTTGTGCCTAGCATAGCTCAGATAAATCAATGGTTCCAGCCCAAGATATAAACTACAGAGGGAAGACTAACCCTGGTATGTTAACAGGAAGCTTGATTCTTCTTGGCTAGATAAAGACAATTTGACTTCCAGTAGTGAAGGCTGGAACACTGCGTTCATGCTTCCTTTTTTTAGTTCCCCTTTCCTTCCTTTTCCCATAGGTCTATGCGGACCTAGCATACACAGCTTTTAGTGTTTTCCATTACTATTACCTTTTTCCCCCTTGACTGGAGATTAAAGGAGGAAATTGGAGCTGTCGGAGCTTAGGCGAGACCATTGCAAGCAATATAGCCTTCGTCAGGAATGTTACAAATGCAGAAAAAAAGCATTCTATTATTTTTAGCTTTCTCTGTAATAGAGTAGTTTGGCATATACTTAGCTGCCTTCATCTTAGCATGACAGTAACTTCAGAAAGAGGCAGCGTTTGAAATATTAATACAGGGTAGGTTGACTGAGTGTGTTGGATTTAGGTAATAAAGTGCTTTGACATGGATTAATTCTCTTGTAAATATTATATATTAATGGGTGTCCTTGTAAATATTTCATAGCTCATTTTACGTGCTGTGTTATGAAATTCTTCATGGAATCATCAAGAAACATTTGCAAATCTGCTTCTGAAAAGGTAATTTTCGATGTCTTAATTCTCTTATGAAGTATAGTTGGCCTTCATTAGGATTCAGGATTTTAAGACTCTTGGAAGTAATCCTGCTGTAATTTATAATGGATCTCAAAACTAATAAACAAAATCTTTACTACATGTTTTCACTAAGAACACTGAAAATATCTGGCTTTTTAAAAAAATACACTTGATGCAGAGGATGTGTAGTGATAGAGTTGCGTAATGAAAATTCTCATTCACAATTTGATTATGTGCTGCAGATGTGCAAAACAGATTGGAAGAAATTGCAGAAGAAACAATAAAGTTTCCACAGACTGGTGGAGCCTAGGGCTAAAGCTATATCCTTTACTTCCATGGAGGTTATTTTTTTGGAAATAGTGATCAATGTTATCAACATGTGCGAGGTTATAAATGAGAAGACATGCAACCTTTCACTTATAGGTCATCAGTTCAACCCCGACCAGGTTGGCAGTGACTGGGAACTGTTACCATATCAGGTGCATGGCTTGTTTTAAAGGAATTAATTCTTAGTGGACAAAGTGTTAACAACACAAAAAAACAACTTCAAAAATAATACTCGTTGTCAGTTCCTGTAATGCTGCCTTTATTGCACCTGATCTGCAGATAAACAGAAAACTCCAGAGTAGTAAACCTGACATTTCCACAAGTATTAAATTCATTAAAAAAATAAAATCCGTGGCATGGCCCCTGCCGTGCAGGTGATCAATGTTTCCATTTGCAATGCATTTATTAGATCAATTCTATCAGGGCTCAATCCTGCAAGGTGTTGGGAACTCCTGTGAGGCGCTGAGTGCAATCAAATCCCACTGATTTCAATGGGAGTGAAAAGATCAAGGATTTGATGAATATTTCCTAGGTTTGTTACCTGCACACACTAGGGCACACACCCTTACCCAGTTCCTATGGCTCAAGGTGTAACCTGATTGATTTTGGCATCCCCATCCTTTCCCAGTTCCTAAGGGTTCGAGTGAAAGGCACCTACCCTTACCCAGTTCCTAGGGCTCAGGGCATACTCTTCTGTGGGTTGTGGGGCCTTTTTCCAGTGGAAGAACCTTACACTTAACCTCTATTTATTAACAATCACCAAAACAGAATACACACGCTAAGTATACAATGCTCACCACTCCCAATAAGGCAGATGAACTTTTCCTGCTGGCCCATCAGGATCAGGTCATCCAGGGACTCCAGCTTCTGCATGATATAGTTGGCAGGGTGTTGAGGACTGGCAGCTCTGATTTTGGGGCTGTGTCCTGGAGTTGGCTCCAAAGAACTTCCTTTTGAACCACAGTTTATATAGTGAAACTTGAGTCCAGCTTAGCTAGACCATAACCAATCATTTTACATGAAAGTGCTACAAAACAGTTTTTTTCACCAATCCTAGCCCATTATGGAAATTCTTTAACCAATCAGACCCCGTCACCTTCTTTGATTTAAATCTTGTAAAATTAATTATGCAACAGACAGAAACAATCCTAAAACTAGGCATATAAACAATAGAGAAGTGGGAACCATGAAAGCAGAACAATACAGAAGTAGAGATTTCACACCCAAAACTGTTGATAAGTGATTCCTTGCCAGGCAAAATGATATC
This sequence comes from Mauremys mutica, assembly GCF_020497125.1. Classification (NCBI taxonomy): domain Eukaryota; kingdom Metazoa; phylum Chordata; order Testudines; family Geoemydidae; genus Mauremys; species Mauremys mutica. The sequence goes on along the minus strand of NC_059084.1, from coordinate 13,050,337 downwards.
AAATGAAGTTTTCTTTAAATATCCTAATAGATTCCTTGCTTATCTGGTGACGGTGGGGACTATTTGGAGGGGCGCCTCGTAACAGTCCAATATTACATTGTTTTGATATAATTTAGAAGGAATGTGAGGATGTGACTTTGTGTTTCTTGGCTCATAGGTGCTGCTTTCCTAATATGGCTGCAGAAAAAAGGCCTTAGAGCTTACAAATGCAAAGGCATCAGAAGCTTTAAAAATACCTCATTTGACCCTACTGGTAAACCCAACATTTTAAAATAAATGAATAAGGATTTAGCCATGTGACTTCCATTGTCTAGGCTCTGATCTGGGAGAGCATCCAACAGCAGTTAGAGATCTTGGGACTATGGGAAAGGAAGATCAAAGAGTCCATTTGTTAGTGGCAAGGAGGAGAGGAAGAGAATGACTGTGGATGAATTGTGTGAGGATGTACAAGGAGCTTATTGTGAAGAGCCTGGTGAGAAGGCTTTTTGACCAAAACTACAGACTTCTATAGCGGAAAATCTCTATTAAATTTTGCTTGAAAAGCACAAAGCAATATTGTGGGCACTCAAAAAATCATAAAAACAATAATATAGAATTGGTCAAAGAGAGAAAGGTTATAGTTTTTTATCACATTCTATAGGGCTTTTCTGTAATGATTTTGTCAATTGGCTATTTTCTCTCTTTCTCTCTCTCACACAAACGCACCTACCTACAACCCAACAACACAGCTTTTCAAGTCAAGATGATAACTTTCTATCTCGAAAAACTGCTATTTGATAACATTCAGACCAACAAACAATTCTAAGCCAGATCCTCAGCTAGTGTATATTGGCATAGAATCTTAGAATTGTAGGACTGGAAGGGACCTCAAGAGGTCTTCTAGTCCAGTCCCCTGCACTCAAGGCAGGACTAAGTATTATCTAGGCATAACTTTGAAGTCAATGAAGTTGCAATGATATACAATAAGTATAGTAGATTTGGCCTTCAGTTGCTGTGCAAACCTGTGATTTTGATTGTTATTGCTGGCTGGTACATGGTGAGGATATTGCCAGGGTTCAAACTGTAGCATGTAGCACACAGTATTATTTTGAAATTCCTGTAAAGAACAAACAGGGACTGTCAGGCTAAGATAGATGTTCAGTTTTGGAATGGTGCTGCATTGAGTTGAAGAATTTACTCTGAGCTCTTTGTGTTATAGTGGCATAGTTTTCATTGTAGTGATTTTTAAAAAAGTGAAAGTTAGTGAGTAATGTAAGAAAGTTTACATTAAAAACAAACGAACAAAAACATCTAATGAGATTGTATTACACTGAAGGCTTGTTTTTAGTTGATAAGGTTACATTAGCAGCAGAATAGATCATTGGTTTGATAAACTATAAAAGCTTCATCACTACTTTACATTCCATTGTGTCAAAGCCTGCTTGCCAAACTTTAATGAGTGGATTATTGACAGAACAGGTAGTATCAATTCTTTCAGAGCTTTTTGATCTCTCCTATTATGTCACTGTGATTGCTTTTATGGTGTCAAGCCATTGTAACCCTCTTCAGTTTAAATGGGAGCTGCACCCATGCAAGTAAAGAGAAAATTGGACCCAATACAAAAATCCTTAAATCAAGTATTGCTTTCACAACATTTTCTAAATGCCAAAATAGTATCTTATTTGTATTTGCAATGGAACAAAAGTGAAATGTACAAAGCCAAAGAAAAGTTAACTGAAATGCAAATAGTAACACACATGAATGTTATCTAATTGGGGAATACTTTTACATCCATCTAATATGCGTTGGTATAGAAGGACCTATAGGACGGATTTCATCCCGTATCCTGGCCTCTTCAAGTCAAGGGGAGTTTTGCCATTGACTTAAATGAAGCCAAGATCTCACCCATTTTACTTTTAACTATTTTGCTTTTCCAGTTTGTATCCCACACTGAAATCTAGCGCTAAAGGCCTGATTGCATTTCCCTAAAAGCATTAGTTGGAGTTCTGCCTGTGTAAAAAATACAGGAACAAATCCTAAGTATCTCGTTAGGAACTATAAATCCTTAGGTCCATATTTCCAGCATGTTTCCTTAATTTATATCTGCAATATTTTAAGAGTATCTATTTGAACATGCAAATCCTTCTTTTGTGCTGACAAATATGGCAGTTTCTTGCCTAGCCACCTATGTATCATGCAGTAATCCACCGTGTACTTGACAATGTGTCTTTTTCATGCACAAAGCAGATTCAGCTGCAAAATTTTAGTGCGCAGCTAAGGGCACCAGATAAAAATGTAGTCCTTAGTCACTTTAAATTGACATTTATATCCCATATCCAACTTTCCCTTTTCGTCCAGTGCGGGGCTGAAGGGAGGGTGTGAAAGAGTTGGAGGTATTCTGGAATACTGTTCCTAGAAGCTGAGTTCATCCATTCCATGATGATAAATCTGACAGGATTTTATGAAACAGAAAGTGTTAATTTTGTATTTAAAAAATGTATCTTACACTCCATTTAAAATAATTTTTGTTTTACCTGAATCAATACAATACTTGTTTCTCTTCTACAAGTACGAAACATGCCATTGTGAGTATGGGTAACAGTATATTTAGTCTTGGCAGCCCAATTTGGTTATTGAACAAAAAAATTTCAGATGGAGAAGATTAAAGCGTGTGGGGGGAAAGTATGTGTGTATATATGTCAGAAAATATTTTGTGAGGTTTTGAGAGTCATTTGAAAGTTTTTAGGACTTGTTAAATGATTACTTCAGAGATGTATTATTTGTATGTGCCCATTGTGTTTGCGTTGATGGTACATTTCAGAAATCATAAGAAATTAATAACTAAGGGCATTGCTCTGATACCTTTACTCACATTGAGAAGTGCTAGTTTCTTGGAGTACGCCCATGGATTTCAATGGGACTATGCCAGGAGCTAGATACTTCTCAACATGAGTGACAGTATCAGAATCTGGCCCTATATAAACGAACTAAAAGAACTCATTTACATCCTTGAAAACTTTTCATATTCATAACATCTTAAAGACTGAAGAATTAAAATACCCATAAAGTTTACTCTTTCCAAATTTCTGCCTTGTATCTTACATTTGCCTTTTGTCAGTGGGTTGATATAACTGATCTTTTTTCAACAACATTTTAATTATAGCCAGTGGGTTTTTGGTCTTTGACACAGCTTCCATTTTCCTAATGGGTTACATTATTAAATAAGATTTGATTCCATTTGTATTCATTATAAATAAGTGTTTGTAAGAAACAGGTGAACTAGAAAATGTGACACATTAATATTTGGTATAATCATGCATAAAAGTGACTTTCTTTCGGAACCAGGATTTTATGTAAGAATTCAGGACAAGCATCTAGTTAAGTGACTATACAATGACTTATTCTCCCCATTAGTATAAGCTTTAGTTTTTTCATCATGTCATGCTATCTGCTGCGATGAAAGAAAATAAACATGACAGCTGTCATTGAGAGGCTCTTAAACATCATCTTCTTCTTGTAAATGGATAGATATCAGAACCAAAATAGTTCTGTGAATGATTTCACTTAATTTCTTTGATGCAAAGGGGTGCTGTGCATTTCACACTGAAATACAGGGGGCAGAGTTCACTTACTTAAAACTAAGATGAAATGAAAAAAAATCCCACTTTTCTGATGGAAGTTGTGTTTTTCATTTTATTTTGGATGTGTTTGTTTTGCTACACTATAGAGAACAAAAAGAGCAAACAAAGGGACAGATTTCATCAAGAAAAAATGTAATTTAAAATTTGTGAGGGAGACTACTATGAAAAAAGAGGTTATTCACAGTTGACTGGAGAATTTAAGTGCAATGAACAATTTGGAGATGGGAATTAATGCATGAATTAGAACCCCACCGAAGATGCCAGCCTTTGTTGAATCAGGAGATGAAATCTATCAAATAGAGAGAACAGTGTTCCCTTTCTCCCTTTCTGTGCTGCCTAATTGATGACTCACAAACACTCAAGAAAATGTCATGTTCAGATTGTGCTCTGAACAGGATATTATAGTTTCAGCAGCTCATTTTGCTACCTCACTTGAAGGAGTTTGGATTATTTTGTCTGCTCAAAGACAGGAAGGAATTTGTTCTACATTGCTGACCTAAAAGACACATGACAGGGAGTTTATAATCTTAGGGATCTTTATGATCATGCTAAACCAAAGTTTGCTGAGGTTGAGCCAGCAGTGGCTGATGGAAGTAACTGTATTATAACTGAATGATCCACCACAGATCCATGATCCTTTAAGAGGAGCAAGGTACATAATTTGCAACAGATGTGCCAAGTTTTCTTTCCTGCCTCAAACTAGGAAAGATTTCTTGTTCATAATATACAAGTTGGTGGCTGTAGGAAAAATCTTTATATGGAAGAGCAACTAGAGATGCTACTGAGAATTGGAGAAGCTGAGGAGTGTCTAGGCAGCCAGGTTTGAGGAACATTAGTACCCCAGGTTCAAGGAAGAAAGGAGCTGGCTATCAAGGAGTTGGACAGATAGGAGACCTGGCAGTTGATAATCACCAGAGGCAAGAGAATGCATTAGCATTCCTCATAGCTAGAGACAGATTAGGATAGGAAGACTGTGGAACCAGGAGGAATTCCACACAACTAAAAGTTTCCAAGTGACACCGGGTCCTCAACCTGTAAACCATGGAACATACCTCTCAAGATCCAACCAGTTTACGGGAATGGAGAGATGTACGGGACGCATCTGTGAATGGTAGCTTGGCCCAAACTATAAGAAAAGCAAGCCACAAAGACTCCTCCTGCTGTTCAAGGAAGACAACTGATCCTTATTGGGGATTCCATACTCAGAAAAAAAAACACTCTGCAAGGTGCAGAGTGCTGTTTTTTAAGAGCCTAGGCACTAGACATCATTCTAAGATTGGCTAGGCTTCTAAAGTCGATGGGCAAGGAGCCATTGGTGATGGTTCATATCAGCATTAATTAGACTGCATCACAGGATACCTCACAGATAATAGTGGACTTCAGGGAACTCAGAAGCATGCAGAAGAAGAAGAATGTCCAAAGGATCTTCTCTATGGTCCTTCCTATCCCATTAGTGAAGGAAGGCAGAAGATTCTGGAAGTGATCCACTAGCTAAGTAAGTGGTGTAGGGTTTCGGTTTTGTGGAGCATTGGTGCACCTGCTATGGGAAGTTTAGATGCCCTGCACCTCAGTAGAAGGGGAACCAATCTCCTCAGGAACAGGTTGGCTAGAGTAGTATGGAGTCCATTAAACTAATAACATAAGGAGAGGATAAAAAGAGGGAAGATATGAGCACTCATTTAGCTCAGAATCAAGATGCTGAAAACAAAATTAATCAATGAACCAAAGCACAGGGATGGAAGACACCCTTTAATTGCCTGTACACCAGTGCTAGGAGCCGGGGTAACAAACAAGATGATTTGGAATTTCTCATTGATGAGTCTAAATTCGCTCTAATTGGTATTACTGGAACTTGGTGGGATGATTTGCATAACTGAAATGTAAAAATCAGTGGTTATAACTTATTGAGGAAGGATCAAGTGGGGAAAAGGGATGGGAAGTGGCTGACAGAGAACCAACTGCAGCAGGGGCAGTCTCCTTGCAACACAGGGCACAGAGCTGATCCTAACAGGGGCTACCTGGTTGACTGCACTTCCTGATTGATGAGGGGATGAAGGTAACTACTATTTAACCCAGCAACAGCTTTCTGGCTCAACCGCTGGCTCTGACATTCAGATTCTGATCACTGGCGCTGACCCTTAGCTCTGCTCTCAACTATATTCCTGGGTGTCCTCTAGCCCTGATTCTTGACTCCAGCTTGGCTGTGCTTTAGTCTGGCTATCCCATGGCTCTGCCATTAGGCACGACCACCCATATCCCGGTCACATCCTTGACAGTGGCACTCTATGTCAAAAACAGCATTACCTGTTTCCGAATCTCAGATAACTTGGAAGAAAATGATTTCAAATGCTTATGGATCAATGTCCTAACAGATAAAGTACAAGATGGGGTATTAGTTGGTGCGTGCAACAGACCACCAAATCACACTTGTCAATAGGATGACCAGCTCCTTATGCACCTATGTATAATGTAGGAAAAAAAGCTGTGTGGTCATGGGAGACTTCAGTTTGAGTGACATATGCTGGAGGTCTCATGCTGCCACTACTAAAACATCCTTAGAATTTCTAAATATTATAGATGACAGTTTCATAACTCAAAATGTCTTGCAATCAACAAGGGGGAATTCTATATTAAACCTAGTCTTGACAGGTAAAGAGGAACTGATAACAGAACTAGAAAGCAATGGTATCTTAGGTACAAGTGATCATGACTTGGTCACATTTATAATGTACAAACAGAACAAAATCAAAACCAGTAGTCTCTCTGTGTGTTTGTGTGTGTGTGTGTGTGTGTATGTATGTATGTGTGTGTGTATATATATATATATATATATATATATATATATATATATATATATATGCACACACACACACACACACACACATATACTTGGTGCTTTAAAAAGGTCAGTTTTGCAAAGCTGAAAACAATTAGGAGCCAAATCACCTGGAAGGAAAAAATTATTAGAAAAATATGAGTGATAACTGGGAATTGTTTAAGAATATGTTATTAGACACACAAAAAGCCACAATCGGTTTAGAGGGGAAGTCAAGGCAACTCTCTCTGTCTCTCTAACAAATAAAAGAAAGGGGAAGTTTATAGTAATGAATATAAATGAGAAACAAGGTAGTGTATAAAATTGATATAGGAAGCAAAGGAATACAAGGAGAAATCTATGACCAGCAGAATTAAGGATAATAAGAAGGAGTTTCTTAAGTCTATTAGGAACAAAAAGAATCCTGATGACAATATTGGTCCATTACTAGACAGAAATGGCAGAAGTGTTGTTAATAATCCAGAAAAGGCAGAAGTGTTCAATAAATATTTCTGTTCGGTACTTGGGGTGGGAGGGGAAACATTGTAGTCTCATATTATGATGATACACTCTTTGCATTCCACAAGTATCTCAGGAGGACGTTAAACAGTCTTGGAACACTGGAGAAGTTCTAGAACACGGGAAGAAAGCTTATCTTGTGCCAATATTTTTAAAAGGGGAAATGGGATGGCTTGAGTAATTATAGGACTGTCAATCTTACGTTGATCCCAGGAAAGAGTGGGTGTGTTTCTAGTGGGGTCCTGCAGGGATCTGTTTTTGGCCATAAACTATTTAAATTTTTTATCAAAGACATGGAGGAAAACATAACATTATCCCTCATAAAATTTGTAGATGACACAAAAATTAAAGAAGTGGTAAATAATGAAGAGGACAGGTCACTAATACACAGCAATCTGGATCTCTTTGTGAACTGGGTGCAAGCAAACAATATGCATTTTAATACAGCTAAATGTAAATATATACATCTAGGAATGAAGAACATAAGCAATACCTGAAACTTATGGGATTCTATCCTGGGAAGCAGTGACTCTAACAAAGATTTGGGGGTCATGGTAGATAATCAGCTGACTATGAGCTCCCAGTGCGACGGTGATGTGATCCTTGGATGCATACACAGGGGAATCTCGAGTAGGAGTACAGAAGTTATTTGTGCCTCTATATTTGGCACTGGTGTGTCCATGGCTGGAATACTGATTTCATTTGTGGTTTCCACAATTTATCCAAAAGGAAGCTGATAAATTGGGGAAGATTCAGAAAAGAATAATCAAAGGATTAGAAAACATGCCTTATAGTGATAGTAATAGTAATACAGCTTTGAAACTTTACTATTCAGAAGAAAAATCCTGCTTTTAACCATCTTAATTTAAATGAAACAAGCACTGAAACAGTTTGCTTACCTTGTCGGATCTTGCCCCCCCTGTAATTTATGTTTAACCCAGAATCGTGCTGTATTTGCTTTTTTTTTGGTCTCTGCTGCTGCCTGCTTGTGTATTTCCTGTTCCAAATGAGCTGTGTGCTTGACCGGTCTGTATATAACTCAGCTGTTCACAACTTGGAGGTTCTACTGTATGTTAACATTGCAGTTAACTCACACAATGAACTCAAAAAAATTAATTGTTATTAAAAATTAATTGTGATTAATCGCACTTATAACAATAAAATACCACTTGAAATTTATAAAGTATTTTTGGATGTTTTTCTACATTGATTTCAATTACAACACAGAATACAAAGTGCACAGTGCTCACTTTATATTATTTTTTTATTACAAATATATGCACTTTAAAAATGATAAACAAAAGAAATAGTATTTTTCAATTCACCTCATTCAAGTACTGAAGTGCAATCTCTTTATCGTGAAAGTGTAACTTACAAATGCAGATTTTTTTTTGGTTACATAACTGCTCTCAAAAACAAAGCAGTGTAAAACTTTAGAGCCTACAAGTCCGCTCAATCCTACTTCTTATTCTGCCAATCGCTAAGACAAACCAGTTTGTTTACATTGACGGGAGATACTGCTGCCTGCTTCTTATTTACAGTGTCACCTGAAAGTGAGAACAGGTGTTCACATGGCACTGTTGTAGTTGGTGTTGCAAGATACTTACGTGCCAGATACAACTTTAGATAATGTTTTCACCCCTCAGCCATAAGGCCGAGAAGCGTTAAACATTTGTATGCCCCTTCATGCTTCGGCCACCGTTCCAACGGACATGCTTTCATGCTGATGATGCGTGTTAAAAAAATAATGCATCAATTAAATTTGTGACTGTACTCCTTGGGAGGAGAATTGTATGTCTACTGCTCTGTTTTACCCGCATTCTGCATATATTTCATGTTCTAGCAGTCTCGGATGATGACCCAGCTCATGTTCATTTTAAGAACGCTTTCACAGCAGATTTGACAAAACGCAAAGAAGGTACCGACGTGAGATTTCTAAAAATAGCTACAGCACTCAAACCAAGCTTTAAGAATCTGAATTGCCTTCCGAAATGAGAGGGACGAGGTGTGGAGCATGCTTTTAGAAGTCTTAAAAGAGCAACACTCTGATGCGGAAACTACAGAACCCGAACCACCAAAAAAGAAAATCAACCTTCTGCTGGTGGCATCTAACTCAGCTGATGAAAATGAACATGCATCAGTCAGCACTGCTTTGGATCGTTATCAAGCAGAACCTGTCATCAGCATGGAAGCATGTCGTCTGGAATGATGGTTGAAGCATGAAGGGACATATGAATCTTTAGCGCATCTGGCACGTAAATACCTTGCAACACCAGCTACAAAAGTGCCATGCAAACGCCTGTTCTCACTTTCAGGTGACATTGTAAACAAGAAGCAGGCAGCATTATCTCCTACAAATTGTAACCAACCTTGTTTGTCTGAATGACTGGCTGACCAAGAAGTAGAACTGAGTAGACTTGTAAGCTCTAAAGTTTTACATTGTTTTATTTTTGAACACAGGTTTGGGTTGTTTTTTTTTTACATAATTCTACATTTGTAAGTTCAACTTTCATGATAAAGAGATTGCACTTAATTACTTTTATGAGGTGAATTGAAAAAATACAATTTTGTTATTTTACAGTGCAAATATTTGTAATAAAAAATAAATATAAAGTGAGCACATACACTTTGTATTCTGTGTTGTAATTGAAATTAATATATTTGAAAATGTAGTAAACATCAGAAAATATTTAAAATAAACGGTATTCTATTGTTGCTTAACAGTGTGATTAATCACAATTATTTTTTTTAATTGCGTGATTAATCATGATAATTTTTTTTAATCGCTTGACAGCCCTAGTCATTACTAATCTCATGCCTGATCTTCAGGGGCACTGCAATAGACAATATTTTAGCAAGGTATGTTCATAAGTATGGAGTCAGTTAATAATGGATTACCAAACCATGAATTTTAAACAGTTATAGAATATTGTAGGGGTCAGGCAGATCTCCCACTGGGGCCAGTGTGGCATCCACCTGAGCAAGGGATATTGGTTTAGTTCCTGTTTCTTAAGTATGTATCTACTTCTGGTGCTTTTTCTTCATTAGTTGCTGTGGTATCAAAATGGGTGGATTATAAGCAGCATGGTGGGTGAGCATTGTGACAGATAGGGCAATTACCTGCAATATCCTTGAAAGACCTTGTTGTACAGTGAAACCCCGCTATAACGCGATGTTTGGGGTCCAAAAACTTTGATCATGCTAAATGCGAGGTCGCGGTATAGTGGGGTTTGTCAGTGGTCCCCAATGCGGTGCATTGATGTGCGCCGTCTAGTGCCCCTAGTGCCCAGCAGGGGAGAGGAGCCGCGGCTTCCCGCCTGCCAGGAACAGAGAACTCTGGGGCTGTGGACGCTGGTTCTCTCTGTTCCCGGCAGATGGGGAGCCACAGCTCCTCTTGAAGCCGGAGAGAAGCTGCAGCCCCGTACCTGCCGGGACAGAGAGCACCGGCGCCCGCAGCCCCGGAGTTCTCTGTTCCCAGCAGGCGGGGAGCTGTGGCTTCTCTTGAAGCCGGAGAGAAGCTGAGACAGAGAGCACTGGCGCCCGCAGCCCCGGAGTACCAATGATCCCCAACACCATGGCAGGGGAGAGAAGCTGCAGCCCCGTATTATACCTTAAAGGGGAGCCAACCTGTGATCGCGTTATATGCGATTTTGCGTTATGGCGGGGCGCGTTATTGCGAGGTTTGACTGTATTAAGTTAATGTATGATTGTGGGCCAGGATTGTACGTAACCTCTCTAGGGGGAGATGTGACAGATACGAGACCTGAGAGTTCAAAAGACTAGACTGAAAATATGCCAGATAAGAGTGGATATTTTGGACAATAAGTGTTAAGTGGATTTCCTGGGGAATGCCTAAAGAGGGATTAATGCAAATTATCCAATGCAAATGTTCATCTTTTTGAAACTACACCCTGGGGAAGGGTCTTTGTCTGCTGAATATTTGTTACAGAAGGAAAGATCAAAGGGCTGAGCAGTATAAAGAAACAGCTGATCTGCCCAGCCTGTGTTCTGCTTCTGGAACTAAGATAGGTATGAACTTGTAACCACAGGGAAAACTTAATTGTTTCTGGTAGGTTTTAGAAGGACTAAAACCTACCAGAGACCTAGGATGGACTTGGAGGTGACCTCTGGTAAGTTTTTTAAGCATGCATGGAGGTTCTTTTATTGTTTGAATATGCTTTCTCTGTTTTAGTGCTTTTCCCTTAATAGATTTGTTTCCTTAGAAGGAACTATGTGGTAATTTATAACTGCAAGCAATACACTGGTCATAGCTTTGGAGAGAAAGCAAAGTGCAGACTCTGGCTTTTTTGCGGCTATGAGGAGGGAATGAGACACAGATCTCCACTAAAGAGAAGTGGTGGCAAGAGCTGGAAGTCTAAAGTGGTAGAGCTCTAGGTATTTTGCCACCCCAAGCACGGCAGGCAGGCTGCCTTCGGTGGCTTGCCTGCGGGAGGTCCCCGGTCCCGCAGATTCGGCAGCATGCCTGCGGGAGGTCCGCTGAAGCCGCGGGACTAGCGGACGCTCCGCAGGCATGCCACCGAAGGCAACCTGCCTGCCGCTCTTGTGGCGACCGGCAGAGCGCCCCCCGTAGCTTGCCGCCCCAGTCACGCGCTTGGCGTGCTGGTGCCTGGAGCCGCCCCTGAAAGTGGGTGTCCTTGTTACCCGGGGTTATTTCAACCCAAAGCTCTTGGTAACTTTAACTCTGTGTGAGGTGGTGTCAGGAAATAAATCTGGGGAGACACAGCCGTCCGACCGATAGATGGCTGGCACAAACAGGACAACACAAGTGTCCTTTCACTTAAAGCTAAACTTTACTTAGTCTCAAGCACTTACACACATCTGCAATAGGTTAGTAAAACACTCCCATCCCTCGATAATTACTGAAGCTGAGTGTGGCTCTCAAGTGGCCCAGCGGCAGCTCGTCTGCTGGTGGGGAACACAAAATGCATCCAGAGGGAGAGAGAAGTCCCAAAGAGTTCCACTACCTCAAACTTTCCCCCCTTATTTTATACATTAGTAACACAATGACATGTCCCTTAAAGAAAACTTGTTAAGCAAGCAGTTTCAATGGTCAAGCAAGAGATTTTCTTCTGATTATTGATTAACCAGGTGTGTTCTTTTCCCAGAGTCTGCAGCCTTGAGACCCTATTAGACACATTCATGAGGGCACATCCTGCTCTTCTAAAATGCATATATCAGCAACTTCAACACAATTTTAATCAGGAAGGAGGCGGGGTCAAGCTGCCCTTTCTGTGGCACCAAAACCCCCTCCCCTCTTTCCTTGGTTAAGCTAAGCCTGCTGTTTGACACTTTACAGCCTGCTGACTTGGCTGCTTTTAGCAATACACAACAGTGGTTTCAGGCACTTTACTGCTTTGCCAAAATCTCCCCATACACCCTTGATGGATCACAGAGGCTTAATACAGGTGCAGTTATGCTGAAATTGTGACAAGCATCAAAGAAAGAGCCCGTTTTCATTCCAATGCACCTCATTATAAAAATATGACAGAAGTAACAAAAGCAACAGACAATATTCCACTTAATAAGTTTCTCACTATAATATGTTATACAGCAGCATTTTAAGAGGCACTGACCTCTCTTGAAACTGAAGATATGCCCGAATATCATTTCAGATTAAAATTTCCTGTAGGTAGTGATTTACCCTTATTATCTACAATTATCTTTATTTCATGAGTAATTACATAAATCTCTGTATGCACACTGGGAGTAAAACTGGACTTACAATCAGCTTCACTTTGGATTCAGGTTTTCGTGCATCACACATAACGCAAGATGTCATATTGCTACATACAAAAACAGGTTCGTGTAACTATGCACTTGGGATCCAGTCTGATGCCCACTGACTTCAATGAACATTGGATTTTGTCCGTGATCCTGAAGTGTGTGTTAGGTCCATTGGTTATTGTGGGTGCTTAGCTCCTGGAGCAGTAAATCTTTACTGATGGTGTTAGAGATGCACACTAGATTCCAGATTTCAAAATGTTCATTGTTACTCTGTTACAGAATTACATACATTTAGCCAAGGTATGTCAAATATTCACAATGTCTAATGTGAAATTAGATTTTATTTTAAATGCTGCTGTTATCTTGCATTGTGCTATGAACTTTCAAATAGTCTCACTTTGTTAAAGTTCACTGAATTTTGTGAATTTTTTGCACAGGAAAGAATCCTGTTGCACTGAAATATGTCCATTCCAAACAAAGGTGGCTTTGACATTTGAAAATCTAAATCTGAATTTTCATATTTTTGCAGATTTGTGAAATTCAAGGGGTCCAAAATTGCCATAGAATAGAATTTTACTATGTTGCTATGGTTTAATATAAGAATGCCATTTAGGTAAATGTACGTAGTTTATTTTAAAAAGATAGGACCCTGCATCACATGAAAATTATCCAAGGAACTCTGAACTGCAAAGAATTGGGGGGGAAAGGCAAGAATAACATCAAAAAATAGAAGTAACTATTGCTGTACAAGATTTTTGTGACTAGTTTGGGTTTTGTTTTGTTTGTTTTGTTTATAAAGCTGGAATCAAGAAGCTTCACACCATGAGAACATAGTCACCTAGTAGAAAATAGACTTTTTCCTATTTGATTTATACACATGGATATTTTGTCCTGGTACTGGGCATCCATACTTTTCAAACTACCATGTGGGTTGGTTTATTTCCTATTTAACTGGTGATATTTCAGTATTATCCATATGTATCTCTAATGGACAGGGACATGTAAGCCAAAATTCTCCTCTAAGACCTGTAGATCTCGTTGACATAAATTGATTTCCACACATACAGGGAGAGCAGAATATCAGGATCAAGATCCTTTGTGTAGTTTTAAGAAGAACATTTTGCCCTCAGGCTCTTAACAATGTGTTGATTATACAACAGCTACTTCCCCATCAATCCCCTAAACACATTTTACTGCATGTAGTAGTTAGGAAATACTCCCTTTCTAATCCAACAGAATAGAATAAGAAGTAGATAAATCCCCCTCCCTCTCCCAAAATTCCAAAGACAACAAAATAGAACTCATTGGGGCTGATTCTCCTCTCATTTATATCAGTTTCATGTCAATTTAACTGTTGTGACTTCATTGGAATTTCTTCTGATTCAGGAAAGCATCTCTGTGCAGGAAAGGTGCTTAAGTACATGCTAATTTTAAGTGCATCGTTAAATGCTTTCCTGAATCAGAGGTTTACATTTATGAGATCAGAATATGTCTGTGTTTGCAAACAGCATAGAAAAGAGTTGGTCTTTCTGATCTCTTCTAGTTAGTGTTATGCTCATTTTATTTGATTGAGATTTATTTCTCAGATTCTCCACTTACTTCCATCCATCTTGAGTCAAGCTGAAGTCCTATAAATAAGCTCCATTACCAGAGAAAGTTAGACTTTCTTTTAAAGAAAATACATTCTACTGTGATTAACTTTAATTTTTCATTCACATTAAAACTCTGAAAGTGTCACCATGGAATCTACAGATCAGGTATATTTCATTCCTTATTGAACAATTTGCATGTATTAATATTATTCAGAAAGTAATCATAATCATGCTTTATAGCTCATTTATATCAATATCAAATGAATTCCATGACAAGTTAAACACTGTAGTCTTTAATCATGGAAAACTGCAAGGCACTTCAGCTGAATAAATTAGGGACAATTAACTAAAAACAAGATGAGTTACACACATGCAGCTCATTATTTTTAATTTGAAATTTTATTTATGCTGGAATCAGTTTCTGTCTGATACACCAGATGCCAGAAGTTTTAAAAAAAAAAAAAGATTGGCTCTGAAATGAGGCTGGAGTTCAGCAGGCAGGCATAGCTGAAGCAAGCACTTGTTTTCTTAGTAACATCAAAGATAAGCATGGAGAGAAATGCCGTATTTCCTTAGGTGATGTGACCCAGTGTCTCTTGAGGAAAGTATGAGCATGTCTGTTACCAATGGAAGTGTGATGTTTTTGGTGCATGTCATAATCTTAATCTTTTTTCCACCTCCGCCCCCTCCAGTCCTGATAAGCAATACTGATGTCTCCTCCATGCCCCTGGAGCACTCCTTCATGACTCAGTGGTTGCAAGTTCTCTATGGTGATGTGCCACTCAGATGTGCAAACTCTGGAGATGCCTGTCGATTTAGCAAGCCCTGACTAAGACCTTGCATGTACGGACTTTTTTAAGATAGGAGGAGAGGGCTGGCATCGGTCCCTTTGGGGACTGAGTCTCCCCAGTGCAGGTACAAAAGGCTGCATGTATCAAAGTAAAAAAGTGGTGAGCTGGACTGATAGTGCACAGCTGCCAATTTAGTCCTGACTTGTATCAGGAGGAATAAGATGGTAGGGAGTACATAGCTAAGCATCTCATTAGAATGCTGGGTATTATCCAGGGAGATCAGGTCTCATCCCATCGTTTACCTACACCCCAACCCTGTGCTGCTGAGATTAAGGAAATGGGAATACAATGTGCTTGAGACTTGCTGTTTAGTGCTCAGTCTTGCTCGTACCTCTATGCGCCTGTGCTCACACTAGGTCTGGTGCATGACAAACGTGCGCTGCTTGAAGTTGCTGTACACTACAAAAGGACTTGCACAAAGGAACTAAGCCTTTGTTTGAGTACTTGGCAATATGTTTAATTTCAAGATGGTTCTCTGAAAAGTGACTATGTACAAATGGCACCTTCTCACTCAACAAATCTGCTCCCGGTATGCATTCTGCTTGTTTTAATGATTTCAGGATTTTCAGAAATAGGTGTCCAAGGTTACAGTCTGAAATCCTTACTCAGACACCTAAACTAGCAGCCTAATTTTCAAAAATGCTGAGCACCCAGCATCTCCCACTGACGTCAATGATAGTAGTTGGGTGCTTAGCATTTTTTAAAATAAGGCCACTGATTTGGATGCCTAAATATGCACTTAGAAACCTAACTTTAAACTTCATGTATTAAACAAAGCAACCAACCAAAAACCAAACAGAGCCCCATTAGAGTTTTTACCCTGAAGAGGGAGAAGAGCCAGATACTCTGTGAAGTCCACTATACACGTCACTATTGCTACTGGTTTTACTTGGAAGGCAGATACAATGATGTTGGGTAGGAATATAAAACAGATATATGATGAAAAATAGTTTCTGTTCCTTTTTTTCTCTTCCCTAGTGAGCTCAAGTAAGAGAGAGTGAGCTGGATTCTATTCCACTCATCACTTTTCAGAATTGAACCACATTTCAGACAAAGTTGGGGGAAAATAGGCACTGCATAGTGTATGAAACTCAATTTAAGTGCTCATTAACAAACTAGGGAAATACAACCTAGATGGAGCTACTATAAGGGGGTGCATAACTGGTTAGAAAACCATTCCCAGAGAGTAGTTTCAGTGGTTCACAGTCAAGCTGGAAGGGCATATCAAGTGGGGTCCCACAGGGATCAGTTATGAGTCCGATTCTGAGTCTTCATCAATGATTTAGATAATGGCATAGAGAGTACACTTATAAAGTTTGTGAATGAAACCAAGCTGGGAGGGGTTGCAAGTGCTTTGGAAGATAGGATTAAAATTCAAAATGTTCTGACAATCTGGAGAAATGGTTTGAAGTAAATAGGATGAAATTCAATAAGGACAAATGCAAAATACTCCACTTAAGAAGGAACAATCAGTTTCCCACATACAAAATGGGAAATAACTGCTTGGAAGGAGTACTGCAGAAGGGGATTTGAGGGTCATAGTGGAGTAAAAGCTAAATGACTCAACAGTGTAACACTGTTGCAAAATAAGCTCTGGGATATATTAGCAGGAATGTTGTAAACAAGACACGAGAAGTAATTCTTCCACTCTACTCCATGCTGATTAGGCCTCAGCTGGAGTATTGTGCCCAGTTCTGGGTGCCATATTTCAGGAATGATGTAGTCAAATTGGACAAAACATGACCTGTGAGGGAAGACTGAAAAAAATGGGTGCGTTTAGTCTGGAGAAGAGAAGACTGAGAGGGGACATGATAACGATTTTCAAGTACATAAAAGATTGTTACAAGGAAGAGGGAGAAAAATTGTTCTCCTTAACCTCTGAGGATAGGCCAAGAAGCAATGAGCTTAAATTGCAGGAAGGGAGGTTTAGGTTGGACATTAGGAAAAACGTCCTAACTGTCAGGGTGGTTAAACACTGGAATAAATTGCTTAGGGAGGTTGTGGAATCTCTGTCACTGGAGCTTGTCAGGGATGGTCTAGATAATACTTAGTCCTTCCTTGAATGCAGGCGACTGAACTAGATGACCTCTTGTGGTCCCTTCCAGTCCTATGATTCTGTGATTAACGTCCAATACTGGTCACAACAGAAATTTAGAGAAAGTGAGATATAGTGAAACCTGCACTAAGGAACTCCAGGCACTTTAAAGTATCCCCAAGGTTTTCAGTACAATTTTTTACAGCTCAGTTCCAAAGTCCTTTTGTAAAAGACCTGAATTTTAGCCTTGTCAACATTTATACAGTTGTGGAACTAATTTTCTAGCTTTTCAAGTTTTTAAGACTAACAGTCTCTTAAACAGGTGGTGAGGTAAAAAACTATGGGATAAAACCTAATCTTATTGAAATAAATAGTTTTGCCATTGACTTGAATGAGAGTAAAAATTTGACCTTCTGTCTTGAGAACAGATACCATACACTTACCGGACAAGGCACTTACCATACAGGGAAAGATTGTTTATTTTGTATATTGTAGTAGTACCCAAAGATCCGGGTCAGGGTCAGGACCCCAATGTGCTAGACACCATAGCCAGTGGTGGACAACCTGAGGCCCATCAGGGTAATCCGCTGGCGGCCGCCAAATAGTTTGTTTACATTTGCATGGCTGTCCGCAGCTCTTCGTGGCTGCAGTTCATCATTCCTGGCCAATGGGAGCTGCAGGAAGCAGCAGCCAGCACGTCCCTGCTACCCACATCGCTTCCTGCAGCCCCCATTAGCCGGGAACGGTGAACCACAGCCACTGAAAGCTGCAGACGGCCGTGCAAATGTAAACAAACTGTCTGGCGGCCCGCCAGTGGATTACCCTTCTGGGCCGCGTGCAGCCCGCAGGCTGAAGGGTGCCCACCACTGCCGTAGACACACAAACTATAAGACAATCCTTCCCCCAAACAATTCTCAGTTTAAATCCTCCTCGTTGGGACCTCTATGACAACGAGAAGCAACCACTCCCCTCTTGAGACCTCACTTACATCAGCAAGACCAGTGGGTGGAGAAGAAGTTACAGCATAGATAAGAGGTGCCAGCCTCTGTGAATAAACACAAGGCCAAATTAGTGTTGTCAATCTACTGACTTTCAAAAGCCAGCAGTAAATCACTACTTAAAAAAATGTTTCAGAATAATAATCTGCATTACAAATCCTCAGTTAGCAGAAGGCTCTGTGAGCTTTCTTTTCTGGCAGTGCTTCAGAGGCGTACACCTGAATGTCAGCTCAGAAGACACTCAGGAGGATTTGGGGGTTTATTTTGGTTTAGTGAAATGTTTTGGCATTCCATAAAACTTCAAATTCTCCATCAGACCTGTCCTTCTGTATGTGTAATATGATGAAAATAATATTGCACAACTGAAATTAAATTGGCATGAATTATTCAGAGAAGCAGAAACAACAGCTGCTATTCTTATTTGTCTCTAATTTTGAAGGGTATAGAATTGGAGGCCAACATTGACAACATAGGGAGAGAGAAGGAGGGAAGGAGATGAATTGTTGCCCGACATCTCATATGCTTCAGCATCTGCAACATTGTGTTTAATTTGGTAACATAGACTGGGGTCCCTTCTGTTAGTAATAAGGGCAACAAATTGGTTGTAGCTAAAGTCTGTGTCTTCTGACAAGTAGAGAAATAGTCAACCCATTTCAAGTGACAGAGAAAATTCTAGTTTAAGAATGATCAGAGCAAGGCAAAAGAAGTCTTCATATCCATGAACAGCTCTAAGGAGAGAGTTGGAATTTAGAGAGATAAACAGAGGAAAAATCAGGTGGGAGAACGGTTAGGCAGTATTATGAAAAAGCAGGGTGGCTTCTTTTTTTCAAAATGAAAATGCTTTGAGATGGTGCAGGGCAGCCGTATGTATATACAGTAGGTAATGTATCAGGTCTCTGTGGGCCTGATTCTTCTCTCATGTACACTGTTGCAAATCAAAAGTAGTTCCACTGAAATCAATATGAAATTGGTGTGACTAAGAGGATAAGCAAATTCAGTGTGAATTTGTTGATGGACTGATAGCAAGATTAAGGTTTGCAGGTAGGAAAGCTTACTCAGGGATGCAGTAGATTGAGGTCCAATATGGAGAGATGTAGTATCAACAAATAAAGTATTAAGTAGTTCAGTGTTTATTTGGGAAACATAAGCATTTTTTACTCTTCTGAGATAAATCCCAAAGTACTTTACTCAGTTCTTACTCAGGTAAACTGTCTTTGATGTCAGTGAGAGTTTGCCTGAGTGGAGACAAAATTAAGGAGCTCAGGATTTGGGTCATGAAATTTAGATCACCATCCTGTAAAGGCATTTTAGCAAGAATGATACAAGTACAGAGTACACACCAAGACCCCATTTCACTCAAATCAATGTTAGACAAGAAAAATATTTTTATAACAAATTCCATTTTTCTTAAGAGTATGGAAAAATGGAAGCGGAAAGAGTACAAAGTTGAACTCATAATTAACTTACACAACTTCCTGACCATAAGCTGGCTTGCAACACTGGAACAAGGAAAGGATGATGGATGTAGTTTTTTATGTGGAGAGAGCCATCTTGTAGCAAGCTGTGTTAGGAGGACGCAAGGTAATGCTTTCCCAGGGCTGATGTTCCAATAGATATGATGAAGTGTTAGTGGCGTTTTGTAGAAAGAATTATGGAGTCAAACCAAAATATGTCAGAAGAGGGAATTATTTATTTGGTTTATAAAAGGAGAGGAAAAAAAATTAAGGCGTAAAAATTTCTTATAGCTATTCCAGCTCCTTGGAACTGTGAATGGACCTGCTATGGAAGGGAAGGTGGCTTACAGTTCTTATTACAGTGGGAGCAGGAATCTCTGAAATGGAGCTACATGTTATAAGGTGTAAAAAAAAAGTCACAAATTACATGTAAAAGGATAGTGTCAGAGGCCCATAATCTGGAAAGTATAGGGCCAAATGCTAGAGACTGTTTTATGTGCACCCAAAGCAGCTTGGTATTGGAGGGGCTGAGATGCATAATTAACTTTATGCCACCTTCGCAGCTTCCTGAACCTGGTCCTAGCCCATGGAACTCACCAGAGCAGCCTAAGTTCTGCCATGGGTGCCACCAGCTGCAATGGCTTCCAAGGGGCTATTCCACCAGCCACATAGAGTCAGAATGCAGCAGCATTCTGGCCATGTCCCTTTCCCACAGCCATGCCCTGACATACACCCTACACAAATCCCCAGCTGTCCAGCTAAACCAGCTTTCTGCCTGTTTGGCATGTGGAGAGCACACAAGTTAGCCAGACCAGGGGCTAGGATCTTACCAATATCATGGTGAGGGAGGGAGATGGTTTCTTCCTGGAAAAATCTCTACCCTGATAGTTTCACTATAACAGAAGAGAGTCCAGCAGACAAAATATCCCAGCTCTGCACCAGCTATTGTTGGCACCAACACTCTGTCGTTGCAGAGGGCACTGCGAGCCATGTGGTAAAGCTTGTTGAAAGCTATACTTTCCCTCCTCTGGGAGCTGTAAGCTAAGGTTTTTGCCTCACTCCTCCTGGGAACAGATAGACGGTGAGCCAAGGATTCCTGCTTAGCTCTTCTGGGTCAGCAAAAACTCCTTTTCATCCCCAGGGGGTAACGTAAAGCCATTAAGTATATTCCAGTGAGATAATTTAAGCTATTTAATAGGAACAACAAAAATGGTTATCTATTAAGAACAACAAGGGACAAAATGAAAGCCAAAAGGGAGGATGTCTGACTGACAGCTACTGAAGACAAGTCTACACTACAATATTAAGTTGACATAAGTTACATTGACTTAGAGCCACCGCAGTAATTAAACGGATTTTGCATGTCAACACAATACTGCCTGTGTCAGTAGCGTGTGTCCTCACCAGGAATGCTTGCACCGATTTAACTGTCAGCGTGGGACAGCTTCTGAAAGGCAGCAACAGTCGATGTAAGCAATGCACTGTCTATACTGACACTGCGTCGACCTAGCTGCATCGACTTAAGTGCTACGCCTCTCACAGAGGTGTAGTTATGCCAATTATATCAGTGGAAGCTGCATTTGATTGTTGACACTTAAAGAGTTAGGTTGATGTAAGCCAAAGCCTCCTTGTGTTGACCTAACTCCGTAGTGTAGACCAGGGCTGAGGAACAGCAGGTGTCTTCCTTTCTCTGAGAATCCTCTGCGTCAATAGATCATTTTCTCACAGCAAGTAAAATGCACTTCTGCTACTGGAGCCCAAACCAAGTATACAATCAAACCAAAGCTCTGTCTCCCACCCCTCTTTCATTCACCAGTGCAGATAAGTAGCAGTCAAATTCATAATTAGTCAATTAGTCCAGACCTTGCAGCTGGCTTAATAAATCAGTTTATCCAGTGCCCATTAGAAGGGTGTGTGTTTACAACTCTGCAGCCAGTACAGTCTAATCATTAATCAGGAATAGATGTGACACAATACAATGAAATAGCGTCCTGATCCTATTAAGAATTGTGAGTTGCAATAGACGTTGCACTGGCCCAGAATGTTTCTAATATGTCTATGTGAGGCTACCTGCCAACTCATGGCTTCTCTGTAATAAATTTCAGTCAAGACACAGAAAATTCCAATCACACCCAAAAACACAGAGATTCCCATAAGCAATGCCTGATTATATTGCATCCAATGGATAAGGCACATTGTTGCAGCACCTTAGGAGAGTGGAATCAAGTTCTTGACCCACAATTCCATCCCAGGTCCCCCTTTGCTCCCCACTTTGTAATTTGCTACTGGCCTACACCATTGGAATGGGCTGGAAATGTTTGATTTATTTTTTCCCCATTCTTTTGTTTTTATTTTGTTTTTCCCATTATTTTGTTGTTTTTATATTTCAAAATGTGCCAATAGTAGCAATTCATTGTACTATGACTACTGATATGTCATAATATAACAGTTGATATATTCCATTATTGTTATTTTATATTGTCAAACTGTTTCATTACAACACAAGCAGGTGACACTTTGATCTAGAAAAGATGATAAAATGCTTCAGTCGGCACTAAATAGCAGCTGCCTTTATTTTAAAAATAAAATAAAAATAACTAAAATAATGGAATATTTCAACTGCTATATTAGGGCATCTTCTGACATGTCAGCATTGCTACTAGGGGCATGTTACAAATAATGTAAAACTAATGAAAAATCGTATAAAAATGAAAGTAAAATAAAATTCAAAATTAAATCTCAAAATTCCAAAATAAAACATTTCAGAAACTGAATTTTTTCAGAAATTTCTCATTGTGGGACATTTCTAAACTATTTCTTCTTGTTCCAATTTGGACCAAAAACCAATTTTGAAATGTCATGATTTACTTCAAACCAGAAAGCCTGAGTTTTGACAAGTTCTGTACCCCACTGCTCTGCTGGCCTGTATCCTAGCACCACCAGATTTGCTGCCCGGTTCATGGTGGGAACTGGTGCCATTGCGCCACCTGCTCATTCCTCACCCATGCTGTGAGGAGGAGTAAATAAGTACACAGCGCTCCTAACCCCAGTGCATTTAGAGCCAAGGACCGGACAGTCTGCAGGTGGTGGTAATTGAGGGGTCTTACTCTCTTTTATCTCCCTGCCTAGGCAAACAGCCCATGTCAGAACCTAGCCCTTAATGTTCCCCCCGATTCCTTTTTCTGCTCCTTCATGAGTCTAAGGGAGGGAGGAAAGTGGTAAGGGGTCACAATCAGAATAGGCATCAACTCAAGAGGGAAGGTGAGTAATCTTCCAATTAAACAGAAAATGACGAGCAAAATAACAGATGCATAGACAAAGGCTCCATCTCACTCACATAGCAGGATTTACAGTGAATGTCTACAATAAGGGAAGAATTTATCATAGTACAATAAATGACTTTATAGCACTTGCTGCAAGCAGTCCCTATGAGTAGAATGTAGTAAGTAATTCTTCCCTTTTGATCCTGATGCTGAATATTGAATTTGATGGGAGTGCCTCACACAGTGGAAAAGGAAACCACTGCACATTATTTCAGTTTTAGGCTCTATTGATTGACCTGAATATTCCTCACCATGTTTCTAAGAGGTACACAAGTGCTAACTAGGGAAGGAAAAATCGAGGTTGGGTAAAAACAGCAAGTACTTTTTTTTCACAAATGTTTTCATCCAGAAAACATTCACCATTTTGATCGGGGTCATTTTGCATTGGTTGAAAACCTTTAGTCATGTCATCTGTCTGAAGTCAGTGGCACCCTCAAATCAAATCAACAGACAGCTAAATCCTCTAGCTTTTTGACTGAAAAAAAATTGCATCTGCAAAATTTCACTCTCGAAAAAGAGCATGTGCAAAGAGCCTTTTAAAATCAAGACTCTACAATGCAGCTGGTCAGAATCTTTCTTTTGAAAAATGGTTTTGATGGGAAAATGGCCTTTTTTTCATCCAAAAATTGGATGATATGAAAATTTTCATATTGTTCCAATTTCTGGATGAAAAAGCAAAATCTGAATAATTTTCAGTTTTCACATAGGTTTCATTTTTTGCACTGAAAAACTGGAAAAATCCTAAATAATTAAAAAAAAACTTTACAATTTTTTCCTGGGAAACACTTCTCGTTTTTTACCTGCTGTACACCAAGTGCCCTCAAGCATACCTCTAAAAATTATGCTCCTAAAAAACTAGATGATGAAGCCATGAAGTAAATAAAAGGGATAGTTTAGCTAGTTGAATAATCAAGAGCTTAGAGGGACATCAGAAGGGGCTGGACTTGGTCACAGTTAGTAAATGGGTGTACTTGTGTTAGCCCTGCTGGTACCTAGCCAGCTGCAGCAGCTAGCAAGGAATGGGGATGATCAGTAAAGCCACAGAATAGAAAAACATCTCCAATTTACTACAAGTGGTCCCTTTTCCATATCTCCTCACATCCCCTGTTGAAGGCAATGCTCTGTGTCCCTCAATCAATATTTCACTTATTCCTTCAGCTACCCTAATGCAACCCTGAGCCCAAATCAATAAAGAGTAGAAAATATTGACTTAATTGGGATCAAGAGTGACAACTCTTCCCTTGGTTCACTGCCTCCTTGTTAATTATGTTGTTTGCTGTGAGTTACTTAGACAAAATTGTTTTTTTCCTGCAGCATGTGTACCCATTTAGCTCTGTTATCAATGCCATTTACTATCATTTTCTCCGGGAAGTCATTGATCATCAGCAAGGACCTCCCAGGTTAGGTCTCTTAAGATCAAATGAACCTACACAACAGTGCCCATGATATTCTTCAGGATAGATTTGGGGGCGGTGGGTGCATGCATGTTTATTCTGCAGGTACATTAACTACTATAGAAATCAAGTTCAGGCTTGATTAATTTTAGTGGTAAGCTATACAATTTAAATACCACATATGAGCTCTCTTATTTCATTGGTAACACAGAACTCCAACTCAGCTTCCTTGCTGAGAGCTTGTCTATAACATGCAGCTCTGTGTTCACCAACTGTTCCAGGAGAAACAAACAAAAACCAAAATATTTTTTGGGGAAAGAGATTGATAGCTTTACAAGCATAGAAGTGTTTTACACTTTCCTCAATAGATTTGATAAATTACTGCCATAACTGAACGTGACTGTTTATCACTCTCAGCCACAGCGTTGCTTACTCAACATATTGGTTACTCTACTTTGCCTTTCCAAATTGTTTAGCAGAAGATTTAAGATGAACAGAGGCTGCTGCTTTTATAAATCCTGATTTCATTAGTGATGAAGTGGCTGGGAAAAAGTCCCTGAAAGACTGTCTGCCCTCCATCTCCTACATACCATAACTAGGTCTCCAACAGGAAAACACACACATACACACTACTAGGATGTCCAGGGCCTACTGAAGCATAATATTGTAATAAGATTTATGAAGAAAGTGATTCCTGTGAGGCCTCATTACAGATATTCCTATGGCTAAATTACTGCTTGAGAGGGCGAAAAAGGCATCTTTACAACAACCTCACCAAAACAAAATGGAACATTTATGTCTGGATCTGTCTTTTGTTTCCTTCATAATAGTATCCGAGTAAGACTTTCTAATTGGTTCTTAATGCAGTTTGTCATGTGTTTTTGTTATGCTGTCATTATTTTTACCATCAATATGAACCCATCTTAACACCGAGGCATAACTGTCTCCAATTAACTGATGAAAAATGACATCCATGTAAATGTGCACTGTTAAATCTGCCTCATCTATCTGAATACAGCACTTTTCCCTCTGTAGCTTTCTTTCACAGACAAAGTGAAATTGGAAGACTCAGTGAGATTAAACAAACAAACATATAAAACAGCAATAACATTGCTCCCACTAAGTAGATATATACTCCTGTCCATCTTGTATTTCAGGAAGGATAGGGGAAAATACATATACATTTGTTTAGATTTATACAAAAAATAAAAGGGTTGTCCATCCAATACATCTATCTATCTATTGTGTATTGAAAACTGTACTGAAATTGTAAGCTGTCACTTTAAATGCTCAGAGGCTTTTTCCTGGTCCAGGTTTCAGGCTAGGGGGCTCTAGGTCCCTATTCTAAGTAAGCTTGTATTCTGGTATCATGCCCCATCTCATGGTTAGCTGCATATGGGCAGACCCCTGCACTATGCACAACTAACGGTAAGATGATGGCCACAGATACCCATTCTGTGATAGCCATTGGCAAATGTGGACTTTTTAATGGTGAGCATTGTAGGGTTTTTTTCATCTTAATATGACAAACATGATAATGTAGTAGCATATCTGGTGTTTTGCTGGAGGAAATGTTATCTTGCCTGCCAAATAATCATTACATTTGCATTGTTTTTATTCGTATTACTTGTTAAGCCCAGACAATGTTCCCAGGGACTGTACAAGACAAAGAGGTGAAATGGGCACTCAGAGGGCTTACGTGGGATTTAGGTGGCACTTAGGCCTTCTGATGCCTTACAGCACAGGGGAGAATTTCACTCTTTTGAACATACTTTAGACCCAAAGGGTTTAACCTTTAATGCTTCCTCCTATGCATGACTTTAATGCACTTTGGATTAGGCCCTTTTCTCATATCCTTTATTTATATTTGAAATTGCCTGAAGGGAAGGTACGTGTATAATACTAGACTATATTCTGCATGGGTTTTAAAAACTCCTCATAACGTGGATTCTGGGCTATGAAGATAAAATTCATTGTCAGAATGTGAAAAAACAACCCACATTTGAAAATAGCAAATTTCAGCAAGACTCCATACTTACTTGTGTTCCTTTTCCCATGAGATCAGTAGACTTTGGCAGTTTTCTTGCATAATTCAGGAAAGCTTTCAGAGCAAAACTGTTGAGATGATGAATTTATTAGGCAGAGTAAAATATAGCTTATCGCATATCCCATTGTAGCTTGGTAATGCACGTTGTAAAGTTTTCTACATTTTCATCATTCTTGCTTTTGCGTCCTTTATCAGTAACTGCGTACTTCACCATATTACTTATTTTAGATTATCCAAGCTCATTCTGTTAAATAAAATCCTGCTTTTTTCCCTTTTATTCAGTTTAGACATGTTCTACATATGGTACAATATCACATTCAGTCTGAATTAGTTTAGATATTTTTTCCCCCAGTAATCCTATTACATGAAAACGATCAGTAATATTTTGCTCATCATGATCTCTTACAAAGAAAGACCTAATAATATGATGATAGTATCCAATTAATTTGGAAGTTGAACATTTCTTTTTAAAATTATTTTGCCAAATAAAAGTTTATTAATACTTTTAATGCATGTTCCAGTGGACATTTGCACACATTCACAGAATTTATTCTTAGCTTTCCTGAATCCATAGTATAGTGCTCCAATGAAATACTTGGTTTTATATAACGTCATGTACTTCCGTAACTCTTTTGTTCCCTGAATTTATGGTCAGGCTATTCAACAATGCGTATCTTTACCTTGTTACATGCTGAGAAATGTTCTAGTTTGACATTTTTTTTTAACTTTAAAAAAGAATCTATGCCTTTGTCAAGCGGCAGTATTTTTAGATACTGCTCAGACTTAGTATTCTGCTAAAGTCCTCTACGATTTCTCTTTCACTTCAGTCCCTGACAACTTGGATGAAACATTAATCCACATTCAAAGGCACTTAAAATCATTGTTTTGTTTTCCTCAAAGAAAGAAGACCTACCATACAGGTCAGCCTTGCGAGCTGTATTAGGTAGCAAGTTAGGGGTTTAAAAAAAGAGGAAACTCAAACAAGACTTTCTCCATAATTCATGTTTCAGGCTGTGGCTTAAAAGATTAATTTATAGTCAAGGCAAACTTTTAAAATTAAAATTGGTGCAACTTGATGCACAGATGAAGACATAGTTTTTGCATCTCTAGGCTCTGAACTGGGAAATATGCACATGAGTAGCTTTACTGATATGAGTAGCACCATTAAAGTCAATGGGACTACTCATATGAGTAAAGTTAAACACATACATAAGTGTTTCTAAGACTGGTGCTTGAAATTGGATGCAGATCACCTAGGAACACTTTGCAGATTACCAAAAATATAAAATAGTTGGCACTTTGTATATTATATATAAATAATAATTTTGTATCTGTAAAGTGTGTGCACACACGCATGCATTAAGCCTATGTGTAGTCCCATTGACTTTAATGGGCAACCTTATGTGCCTAAAGTTAAGCATGTGCTTTAATGCCTTGCTGGATCTTCATCTTCTTGCATTTCTTGTAACCCACAGTGGACAACACCAATTTTCTAAGGTAGCAAAGAGTACCATCATTAATTCAAACATGTCTGCCAGTTGTATGATGTCTTCTGTATAAACTAAAGAGCTTAACTCTAGATGACCCAAAGCCACACCCTCTAACTCATCTATAATTCTTAATGTCCAGTTTAAGAACATGATGAAAAGCAATGGTGATTCCATGTTTCTTTGTCTTCCATGAAACTTGGACGTGAACCAGTTGCTTAATTTTCCACCAGCTCTAAAATATACTGGGATGCAAATGCCCAGCAATAAAGAATAACTGAGAAAATTCAAGTATGTCTGTCAGTAAAAGAGATCCCTCTTCATACCAGATGTAAAATGAGCTCTCTGGTGTCATGTAGAGCACAGATAGGATCCCTGCAATGGGACGGATGCTGTCCAGTCCATAAATACCTTTTAGAAAATAACAGATCTTCCAACATTGGAGTCTTTTCACTGACTTCGATGGGTGTTGGATCAGACCCAAAGAGAATGTATCTTATGTTGAGTCACAATAAATGTTGTGAATGTGCTGACTAAACACACTGTAAAGTGGCCTTTCTTTTCCAGTAAACCTCTCTGACACTGTTAATTTGTGTCATTTTCATTTTAATGCACGAGCCGTGTTTATGATTGGAAAAACCCTGTAGCACTATAATTTATGAGTTGCACTATGAGCTACAGAATAAAGATTTCATGAAACCTCTCTTTTTTCCCACCTTGGAGTAATAAGCATGTTTGAAACATAGTTTTAATTAAATGTGAAGCAATATTCTGCACTTAGATGTACAAGTCACTTCCATTGAATAAAATAAGGGTTTGCATGTGTGTACCTTGTATATGTCTATGGGCAGAATTTGTTCCATAATAGTTTGAAAATGGTTTAACCCAAGTGCAGTTTACATTTTGTTTCTCCATACCCACCCATGAAAGCCTTCATAAAGCTGTGACATGTTTTGTTTTCTAAAGAACATTGGTGAAATTCATCCTTTTTTTTTTTTTTTTTGCAGTGTGTCAGCAAAATAGCAAGGTCCATTTGTTCAAAATCTTTCAATGGTAATGTAAAGCTGGAAAGTCAGTATTATCTTACTCTATCTTACTCTATATCTTACTATAGCTCATTTGCACATCCTGTCTCTATATTATGCTACACTAATGACTAACACTATTTCCAATGCACATTCATGCATTTTATCTCTGAAGAGTTAAAATAGTCAGTTGTTTTGAATTGCTGCTTCTGTGCCAGCTCAAAATTGCTGTGCAAGGTGAAACTTTAATATAAGTCTCCAAATATCCCTTCACTGGGGTATTTGAGCACCTGTGTCAAGTGCATTTGAAAACTTGGTCTAAAATGTCAACAAAATTACCTGTTCAATCCTTTTGGAAAGACTGCACAATCTGCAAAAGAGATTCAAGAATAAAGGAACCCCATATTTAAAAGGTGTAGAAATTCTGTCAAGCTAAAAGCTGCATTTTCAAAAGAAAACTTTCCGCTAAGTTTTCAGCAGAGGCCAACTTCATTTGGGGTCAATCCTATATTTTGCTGGAGTTGCACAGTAATGAAATCAGTGCAAATATACACAGCAGACCCCTAAAGAAAGTCTCTAGCTAACTTCTTTTTCTAATCACCTTCCACAGATTTCTACAGCATCTATCAACCCCTCTTCCCGCCTCCTACTCCCTGCTTCTATTGGCACAGAATTCAATGGTTTCAAAATTCTCCATCACAGTTACAGCATCAGTGATCAAACTATAATTGGTTGTGATCTTATGCTCCTGGTAATTGTGTCTTCTCTAGCTTGAAGGTGGATAAAAGTTCCATTAAACTCTGAAGGACTCAGACTCCTGCTCAGGCTTTCTAAGTTGGAAAATATGAAAAAGTGGAGGAAGCACACTACTTATCAGGAACAATATTGCCTTTAAACTGATATGCTACATCCTAAAACTACCAGTATTCATTCAGGCCTAGCACAGGCATTAGAAATGGGTCTAGGGGAAGAATCCTTCTCCCAGGTTGTAGAGTGGTGGTAGAATTGTTCTGTGACCACTGCTTCATACCCTATTGACCCATTGGGGCAATGTCAGGTAGATCAGTGTAGCAACAAATACAATTGTCCTGTCCTTGCTCCTTCCCCAGCCCACTTCTGCCTCACTCCAACACTTGCTGTACTCCCAGACGTAAATTCCTCAGCACCCCTGCAAGCACTCCCTAAATTCCACTCCCTTCAAAGCAGAACCATGCAAGTTGTGTTGCATCTGAGACCTTCTACAACTACAAAGGAGAGGAAAAAATTGCTCTTAAATTGGTAACATATCATTTTATCAAGGGTAACGTCACTGGCATTCAATGGAGTTACTCCCAATTTACATCAGTGTATATGAGAGGACAACCAGAGTGTTCCTCTGGTTTCTTTACTGGGAAAGTACAAGACAATGCTAACTGCATACAGAAAAATTACTGTATAAAGGAAAATATATGAGAGAGAGGCGGGGAGAGACTATTCGGAAGGGGCCACTAACAGACTTTTAGTGCTGTCATTGAGATAGCACAAATAACGTTTTCTTCATTACACTCAGACCTGTGCATGAAATGTATGATGGGTTAAGTCCTGCTTACATGTAACCCAGTGGAAGTATATCTTAGATCTCTTAGTAAGCAGCCAGGGAGTAAAGATGGGTGGGGGAAAAGAGACCTTTTTTTTTTTCAAATGAATACATATGATGATCATTGATTATAGTGCCCCAAAGTGTGCTGAGATAAAAAGCACAGGACCACTGCTCTGAAGAGCCATACGCTCTGTTATAAAGCACTCCAGAACGGGCCACTCTACCTTGAATAGTCCCTTTGA
Organism: Mauremys mutica; assembly: GCF_020497125.1. Taxonomy (NCBI): domain Eukaryota; kingdom Metazoa; phylum Chordata; order Testudines; family Geoemydidae; genus Mauremys; species Mauremys mutica. The sequence continues at coordinate 13,019,611 of NC_059084.1, read as the reverse complement.
ATATGTGCTAACTACTTATGCTAACCAATCTGTTCCACCTGGCATTTAGCTCTGACGCTCAGAGTACCTTTCCCAGATCTGAAGAAGAACTGTGTGTAAGCTTGAAAGCTTGTCTCTTTCACCAACAGAAGTGGTCCATCCACCCGAAGATATTGCCTCCCCCACCTCGTCTCTCTAGTATTTATAGCACATTCAGTGCCACGGACTCTGATTGCATCAGACTGCAGTAGCCCCCCCCCTGCTCCTATAGCATGTCCTCATGGGAATTTGCCAATGGGTTGGATATGGGTAGCTGTGGCTCTATCCTTATGTCATCTGTAGATTGCTCTCACTATACCCACCAGCCCTTTCTCCACACTGCTCTAGAAAGAACCCATCTGGAACTGAAGAACTAAGAATTTCCAGCACAAGACTCAGGAAACCTCATGCCCCTGAGCAGCGGAACCATACACCGGCAATGAGGAGGCAGGATTTGTCCATAGAAGAAGAGGCCATTTAATAAACAAAAATATTTATAAGGAAAATATCAGAGAAATATCTGATCTCGCATGGTTCTCACCATTCGAGGCAGTGGAAATTTCAGGAGATTGGACAACCTTGTGAGATTTCTGCTATTTGGAGCCAATTTCTTATGCCAATAGCTCACAAGATTTCAGCAGTGTCTAACCCACTCCTAACCCAGATTCAGCCTCCAACCCAAACTCCGAATCCTCACTTAAACCTAAGCTGATCTGCACTGGATTCTGAATGCTGCCTTCTTTGCACATTTCTAGTATTTGACTCTTATTGAGAAGAGATGGGACATCCTTCTCCTCCTTCATAATAATAGAACGTGATGCTATTTCTGCCTTAGCCTCATGTTCTCTTCCTCTTCGCACAGTGTTTGTGTGTGAAGGGGGCAAATACATCTTTTATTTTCTTCCATACTATTCAATTCTCCTTTTGCTTTTATTGCTTTCACAGCATGGTCTTAATTTAGGGTGGCATTTGGAAAATTACTAAGGTTTTCGACCTAACAAAGGATCACAAACTCTGACCTGCACATGGGACTTCCATTAATGTCAAATAGAATTGCATGCCTGGATCAAGGCAGTGTATGACCCTTTAGAGAGAAAGCAGCTTTGTCGATGAAAGAGAGAGAGAGAGAGAGAAAAGAAGCATGAGATCTGCAGAAGAAATGAATCAGAGGAAAAACTGTGATGCTGTTAAAGGAAAGTGAAGAAGCAAAGCTACAGAGGACGGAAAGTCCAGATCAGAGCTGTGTATGGAAAAGTGGATTCCAACTCAAACATAAGATGAGACAAGATAGGAGTAAATTTTAAGAAAGATAGGCAGTTGTTATAGAAGAGCCATTTAGCCGATACCAAGAAACTATTTAAGGTTTCCGATTAGTTCAATGGAAAAAGAAGTATTAAAGTCTTGGAGTAGACAGTAATGAGTAATGACAGTTATTGTAAAGACAGTGTGCCACCTTCTTTTATAAATATTACCAGAAGCTTCAGAAATGGTTTAGCAAGGAGATAATCACACTATGCTTCTGCATACCACAACCTCAAAGAAAGAGACAGACAGGTGAGAGACAGACTGGCTAATGAGTTAAACTAAGAAGAGATGGTAATACCTCTTAGACAGTTATAAAAATATGTCTATGCTGTACTTCATTAAGATGCAATAGCTCATGCCCATAATGTAAGGCCGTAACCTTGCAAAACTTTCAGGTGATACAAGGCAGACCTGAGAAGTCACTTTCTCCAGGAGAAACAATTACTCATTAGTGTGGGATCAGTGCCAGGCACCATACAACATGTACATTGCATGTTAATTTCATTGCATCATCAACTAGCAACATTGTCCTTTTTGAGGACCAGTGCTGAATTTGTGCTTTTTGGTTTCTTTTACTTGCTCTTATGATGTGTTTTTGGGAGGGGGTGGAGGCAGGGGCGGCTCCAGGCCCCAGCACGCCAAGTGCTGGTCCCGTGGCTTCGGAGGACCTCCCGCCGGCAAGCCGCCGAAGGCAGCCTGCCTGCCGTGCTTGGGGCGGCAAAATGCCTAGGTGGAGGTAGGGCTGTTTGTTTGTTTTGAGATATTGTTTCAGTTATAAGTGACAAAGTCCAGGAGGCTACTAGTTAAATCCCAGACTGGAATCAAGCATCAGGAGAGTTCTTCCCTTTGCTCCCCTAAACCTTTTGCATAAGTCAGCTGCCTGCATTGCCTGGCGGAATAAGCCCACTTCTCCTGGCACCAGTCAACACCCCAGAGAGGTTTACTGGGATATGTTTTGGGCCCCACACGGCTACCCACCAAAAAATAGCTGTAGAGCTGTGCAGGGCCATTGAAATTACTGACGTTGACCGTGCTTCCTCAGAACCCCTGAGGGCCTCTACAGGTCCAACGCCTTCAGACATCACTGAAAGGGGATGCAGCTCCTTTCACCTGCATGCCTTCCAGTCATGGATCAGCCTCGGCGCTGTAATTGGAAGTGTTCGTCATGCACAGCTCCCTCTTTGCTCATGGACCAGAGTGGAGAAAAAATTGGCTAGATTCTGTGTGTACCTTCTCTCTACAGTCACACAGTTTGAAAGGATGTTTCTTTGCACCATATGGGTTAAATGCACAAGTCACTATTTCATATTGAAAAGGAATCTGTGTTCTATGTTATGCCTCAAGGTAATCTTTGGGAAGAGGCATATGCCTGGGGCCAGCACCACAAATCATGGAAGCAAAACAAAAACCAAAAAGATGTATTGTGTGTGGTAGGAAGGGAATAGCGCTGAAAGGCACTGAAGGTTTTAGACCCTTGTCAGAAAAATGTTCCATGCAAAGTCCCCAAACAAAGATCTGTGGAGTATCCTTAGAATTGCTGACAGTGTGGAAAATGCTCCAGTTCCTTGGCTCTTTGCAAATTTCTCTGTGTGAAACTTTTATTGTGAAAAGGGCCCTAAAATTTTACCATCAACTATAAATGTTTAGGGTTTTCCTGGGCATCTAACGATAGGTAGAAACATCCTCTTGCTTCCCAGACTGGCACTTGAAGGATATCACTGTCTTATCAGGTTCACAAGATATTGGCCGTGAGATTCAGGTCATTACATTGGCAGAGAGAAGAAAATGCAGGCAGCAGATGCAATGTAGTTAATGCCACTTTCAAGCATTTTTTATTAATGATTCTGTACCTGCATAATATTCAATATCCAGGCTATAATTTTACATGTGACCTCTTTATATGATCATTGTGGACAAAACATGTATGCTTAATTCTACTTTATCCATCATATTTTACTCCTTTTATTTCATAATTCAAATTCCTTTACCCATCTCCATTGTTTTACAGTAGAGAGATAGAGCACCGGGGTCATTTTAAAAGATCCTCTATCATGATAAAATTACTATTTTTATAAGCAATAAATTTTATCTGCATATTATTATGATTAAACTCTATTACAATGAATAAACCATGTGCTTGCCTGGTACATCTCATTTCAGAAGGAAATCACGTTAAAAATTCAAGTTCTAAAATTTTCCTGGAAAGAGAAACTGTGTACTTTTATTGCCAATTCAGATGAGTGAAAGTCAATCCCATCAAGCTTTAATTTTCTTTAAAAGCAGCACAGAGTCTTGTGGCACCTTATAGACTAACAGATGTTTTGGAGCATGAGCTTTTGTGGGTGAATACCCACTTCGTGGGATGCATCTGATGAAGTGGGTATTCACCCACAAAAGCTCATGCTCCAAAATGTCTGTTAGTCTATAAGGTACCACAAGACTCTTTGCTGCTTTTACAGATCCAGACTAACACGACTACCCCTCTGATACTTGATTTTCTTTAATAATTCATGAAATTTTGTGAATCAGCAGGTAATTGCTTCTTAGAGTCAAGTTTCTAAGCATTTTTACTAGTACTCAAGACTTATGTGGATTTATGCCTCTGCATATAACAGCTAGTGCCTTTAAACGGGGACATTTAAAAGTTTCCACTTACACACAAATGACATTTAAACAGCCCCTTTGATTGATTTTCAGTAGGTAAGATAACATCACTTTAGTTTCTGGTATATAATTTACCTGACAAAACTGGCTCTGCTGGTTTTCCCCTGGGGGTTTTGAGCAATCTGTTCTCAGGATTATTTTGAATCTGATTATTATTAACTTAGTAAATTAGGTGTGCTAAGTGATTGAGTATTAATTTGAATGTTCCAGAAATGGAGTATCTCTCGACCTGAAGGCCTGTCACTTCTTGGGGTTAGTCAACTAAAGATAAAATTTCCAAAAGTGCCTTAGAGACTTAGGGTATGTTTACACATCAACTAGACATCCATGGCTGTGTAGACTTATGGGCTCAGGCTGAAACCCGAGCTCTGGGACCCTCACACCTCCCCTGATAGTGCTCTTCTGAACCTGAAAGTCTACATAACAGATAACAGCCCCACAAGTCTGGCACAAGCCCGCTGTGGGTGTCTAGTGGCTGTGTAGACCAGTGATTCTCAAACTTTTGTACTGGTGACCCCTTTCACATAGCAAGCCTCTGAGCGCGACCTCCCTTGTAAATTTAAAACTCTTTTAAATATACTTAACACCATTCAGGGCTGGCTCCAGGGTTTTTGCCGCCCCAAGCGGCAAAAAAAAATAAAAAATAAAGCCGGGATCGCGATTGGCAGCAGCTCCACCACGCTGCTTTCTTCTTCGATGGCAATTCAGCGGCAGGTCCTTCCCTCTGAGAGGGACCGAGGAACCCGCGACCGAATTGCCGCCGAACAGCCCGACCTGCCACCCCTTCCCCTTGGCCACCCCAAGCACCTGCTTGCTGAGCTGGTGCCTGGAGCTGGCCCTGAGTGGGAGCATTAGTGTAGACAGCATTCCAGGAGGCTGCCAGTGTTTTAACCACCATGTCAGCTAATCCTTCTCACAGCAATGTTACACAACATTGTGCTTAATATACTGGTAGCACCCCCGAGCTCTGCCTATACTTAGTGTTGCCTCTGTTACCTCTACAGTTGGGGCTCAACTAGTGGTAGCAACAGTGGTAGTGTAAAGAAGGCCAGAGCGGTGAAAAACTGAAAAATGTAGTTGAAAATGACATTTTAAAGGGATAAATGTCATTTTCAACAAAAGACCCCTTTTTGGCAGGAAAATATTTCAGCTGAAAAATTTCAATCAGTTCTCCTCAGAGAAGCTTCAGGAGAAGGTCCGCCTCTGGGTGCTTTGTGGACTTCAATAATTTAACTGAAATCACACCCCTGTGAAACATATACATGTTGCCATATTCATTTTGCGGTTAGATAAAGCAAGGCACAGAGATATTGAATACTTTTTCCAAGGTCACACAGCCAATACTATAATCCAAGAATCTTGACTACCTGTCCCCTGTCCTAACAGGTAGACCACACCCGCTTCTCTAGGAGCTGTGTTTCAAAAAGATGTGTTCTTTTCATGTTTATATAATTTCATGTTCTGTGTATTGATTTGCTAGTGCTGATATGGTTGATCTAAAGCAACTGAGCTAGGAGGATATCTTTGCACACAGGCTGCGGTTGTATACAGTACCTGTATTTCAAATCTAATATTCTTCACAGGCTTGGCTTTAGAATTTATGTATTCACAACAGTGTCAAATACAATTACAAAAAAAACTCTGAAAAATACTGCTATTTTGGTTGTGTTGTAGGGCTGGATCATGCTGGAACAGTATTTTTTGCTGCATGGAAGACACCATTTTGTAGCACAAAATGGCATCCTTCACACAGCATAACCTCGCATTCACTCTATGTGTGAGGTCATGCTGGCGAGGGAGTTCCAATAGTAGCATTACTTGCCCATTCAGGGCAGCAACCCAAATATTCATGACAGTATAATCGATAGCATAGAGGAACTAGCCTTCTCTTCCATGGACACAACTTGCACCTACAAAATATATGCACAGAAAACTAATGGCAAGAACACATCAAAGCACATGCACCTCTAACTTCCTGCTTAGAACATACAATCAGGCTATCGAGCAACTACTTTTGTCCTTGTTAACGAGAAGTTGCCCTTTAGAAAATGTGGCCCAAAATAATGCACACGATCAACATTATCGGTCAGGCAAACCCAGGCCCAGCTGTTCATGGCAAGTGCACATGTGCATACTTGCTTTTCATGACTGCATAACCAACAACATACTTGTACACTGGCAAATGAGCAGTTAGATGGTAGCTGGCCCTCTGTACATGCATGTGCTGAAGGACATGTAACTGTGTAACCCACACCTCCTAATTGTGGTGTTCTGTCCCATCTAGTGGCACTGAGACCACTTAGCCGGAGAGATAAATGAGTCTGCTCTACAGCCTTAGCCAATAGCCAGTTGGCTTTTAGCTCGTTTGGTAGAGGCTCTTGCACTAAGCCCCAGACGTCCCAGATTCGCTCCTGCCTGATGGTAATCGGTGTTACACGTGCACATGCACCCAAATGGGTGTATGTGACTCTGAAAATCTGGGCCTGCATTTCTATGGGGCTAACTTTCTGTTAGACCTTGATCCTGCAGGAGACCCTTGTGCCCATGAAGAGCTCTGTTGACTTCACTGTGGATTCTGTTCCATAACTAGAGCCTTAGTTTGGGCCCACCTGAAAAAAACAACTATTATTAGTTCAAAATGACTTTAGACCTTTTTGACCTGTTCTAGTCATGCTCATAACTAGACCCAAGCTAGCACTCCACCAACCTCCAACTAGTATCTTCAAGCCCCGAGCTAGCATACACTGCGGCAGACTAATTCACTTGTGAAATTTACAATGTAAAACAAGATTCTGAGAGCTGGAGCCTCATTTGGCATTAACTAGCTCCAATGTACTCAGCAGATCTATGCCATTTTGTACCAGAGTAGGATCTGGCCTTAAGATGCTAAAGAAATATTAGGTCTTATCTTGTACTCCCACTGAGTTTAGTGGAAGGTTGGGTTGGGTTGTCCCTCTCCCCCCCACACCACCCCCCCGTTTTAGAGTATAGAAATTGACTCTGATGTATATTCTGCATCTAGAACCTAGTCCTGCAAACACTTAAGCATGCAACCAACTGTGAAGTCAATGGGATTACTCCCATGAGTAAAATTACACAAGTGCCTATGTTTTTAGCAGGATCAGATCCCTAGTTAATGTGGTCCTGATGTTTAGCAAATTAAGATGGAATAAAAGATTGCAGCTGATATGATTATGTCAATTAGTTTTGCAATTAGTGTTCAAAATTTCATCTTAATAATTCATTCAGTTCCTCCTTTCTATACAAACTAATAAGGTTCTCTTCCACAAAACATCCATTGTATTTTGCACATTGTCACATACAGTCACATCAGCTGTTGTATAAACTCTTATTTCACCCTCATTTATTGATCATCTTTTCTACCTCTGGTGAATGCTGACTCGGGAGGGAGAGAAAAAAGTCTTCATCAACATTTTGCACATAGTGTAAACAATGCTGATGAAATCTGTCTCATCCACACCCACTTAAATGATTAGTGTTGTACAACCCCATCTTAATTGCCTTTTAATCTTTTCTTTAAATTCCTTCCCAAACTGTTTGGATCCAATGTCTTCCATCCTGTAATACAAACTCTTCCTTCTCTGCTGAGCAATCAGACACCTAGCTCATCATCACTGAACATGTCAGTGAAAGCAAGGTGACAAATCCTGATTCCGCACTGCTGTGCGCAGTAGAAGTCAAACAACTCCTCATGTTGTGTAGTGGCTACACAGCTTTTATAAAATGTTGATTCATCCCGCACATTCTTTATTCACTGCCAGCTGGAGCCAGCTTTTATGCACCGTCAGAGTGTAATTCTGGGCCATATAGACCTGTGCCAAGCTATTGTAGCTTGTAGACCTACAATGATGGGCTGTATAAATATTTAATCAACCTTCCCCTTTGTCTCATTTAATCCCACAAGCTGCTTTTCTTATCTTATTGCTGCTCTCCACCATCATCACCCCACCACCACACACAACACACACTCTCCAACATAAAATGCTCTTTTGTAGGGACTCAATGCAGACTTGCATTTCCTCAAGAAACCACCTTCTCTCCCCTTTGGGCCATAAAACTGCCTGGGATGGCATATTTACAGCCCTAGCCCACTTGGGAGAATCTTCCCAGCCTCCTGGGTCACTTGCTGGAGGATTCTCTGCACCTTGAGGTCTTTAAACCACAATTTAAGGACTTCAATAACTCAGACAGAGGTTAGGGGTTTGTTACAGGAGTGGGTGGGTGAGATTCTGTGGCCTGTGTTGTACAGGAGGTCAGACTAGATGACCATAATGGTCCCTTCTGACCTTAAGTCTATGAATCTATGAATCCTGGCTTCACTGTATGGGGTAGCACTGACTGCCAAATTTGGATTGTGAAAGGCATCTTCCTTCTGTGGAAGAAAAACCAGGTTTGTAGAGAGATGGGCAATTCTTCTATGTACAGTAGCAGGAGTCAATGGCAAATGAATAGCTTCTATAGCGCATACAGTTGTGTCTGGTTCTCTCCACAGCCTGGAGCTGTAGCTTAATCTATTTTGTTACACGTTAGGTGATGGGGTCCCTCGTGATGTAATAGCAATGAGCTTAGCCCTGCATCCCAGACTCTGGGCTAGATCAATGTCAGTGATCACTGATGAGGTCAGGCTTTTACACTGGGCATAAATAGACGGCACCTCTCAAAAGCCTGCACTGATTTTGTCCACTGGGGAAGGTTGGGTTGGAGATATGGGAGCACAATGAACTATTCTCCAGATGGGAGCACAATGAACTATTCTTTCTCAGTGGAATGTTGGGCCTACACTGAATCACAGGGGAACCACAGGAACTAAGAATGAAGGATTAACAGTTTAATCAATATGTTTTTACAGTTAGTAATAAAACTGTGGTCAGAGATTTTTAGCTGTGTGACATGTGACTTCACTGTGTACCATACAAGGTAGCACCTGACATTACCAAACTATTCCATAGGGGCTCCCAAAATCCATTATAACAATCATCAAGGTAGGAAGTCTAGATATAATAGCAAAAAACTGTAAAATCCTATTGACAGCAATTTAAAGTCAAAAGTGATTTCACTAAGAGAAAAATAGCTATTAAAAGGAACTAGACAATTACATGACTACAAATAAAGCTTGTATTTATTTTGAACAAAGTAAGTATATCAGAATTACAAAGATATCATCTGAAATATACTCATCATTATAGAACACAGCTACCATAAATAGTATTAAAGGAATACAAATGTATTCGCCCAAATGTCACAAATCTTACTAAACCTGAATAGAATATGCTGCATTTGCACAAGGATTGAAATGAATAGGCATGACCTTTTTCTGACTTGTCTTTCATCCTCATAAATTCAGCAGCTTTGCAAAATAGGCTCAGAAGGGATATTTGCTTGTGATTTCTTACATCAAACACAACAAAAATTGGAATATCTTTTTAGTCCTAGTAGTCTCCTAAATAACAAATAGTGCAACATGCTGTAGCCACTTTGTGTTTTGCTATATTAGGAGGTTACTGCCTAGATTTATTTTCAAGCAAGAGACCATTCTTGTTTTAGTTTTTTACCAATAGTCTGTTCTTTCCACAGAGACATTAGCAATGTTTGTACTTCTAATAGAAAAAGCATAGACTCAATATAGAGTAATATAGAGGATGTTATACAGGATTTATAAACCACACGCACACACCAAGGGCTCCAGATTAGGGGGCTGATTTTCAACTCCTGGTCTCCACTTGTGAACATACATACGCATGCAAGGAACCATTGAACAATTCTAAGATCTGCACCCACAAATGTGTTAGATTTTTCAAGTGTTTGCACAGGCATGACCATAAGGAGACCAAGGTACTCATCTACTCCAATATTCTATTTCCAAGTGTGCTCAGCACAAGATGCTTCAAAGGAAGGTGCAAGACGCCCACGATGGACACTTATCTCCTCATATAGGAAGTGTCTTCCTAAATCCTGGTAATTAGTGGTTGGCTTATGCCCTGAAGCATTCCTCTTCTATTTATCTATTTTAAAGTTACTCTGTTCATATTATCCATATACACAAATCCTTTCTGAGGTCCTGCTAATCTCTCTGACTCGGTGATACCTTGTAACAGTGGGTTGGTTATGCATCATGTAAAAGTATTTCCTTTTATCAATTGTAAATGTATTATACCTTTCAATTTCACTGAATGCCCCTGGTTCTCATATTATGGGTGAATAGACTTCCTTATACAGATCGTTATTTCATATATCTTTGTCATGGTCCCAGGGGTTGTTTTGGCAGCAGGGGATAAGAACAACTCCTGAGCAAAAAGCAAGTGGTGGACATCTTTCCAGCCCCATACTGGGTCAGGGTTACAAGATACTGCCTTTCTTCAGGAGTAGACATCAGTTCACCACTGAGGGATGTTGGGTGTGGGTCCAAAGGAATGCACATCATCTCTGCATGAGATGTGTTAAAATCCTTGTACAGTAACTCATGTGGACTGCAGGTTTCTTTAGGCTCAGTGATTAAGCAGGCCTGTTTAGGTCATTGTAAGATTATTCCTAACAGAACCTCATTATGTTATGAGTACTGAAAGCTTAGTAATTGTATAGTACCCAAGTCTTCCACCCCCACACTGAGGGTATGGCTATATTGCAGTCACAGGGCGAGTGTGTATATCTTTTTGAGATGCAAACTAGCTTTAATGTAGCTAGCTTGGGTCCCAGAGCAGGGAAGCCATAGCAGTGTGCACTACAATGCAGGCGAGCTTCACAAGCAATTACCCAGGGTTCTGGGCAGGCTGGTACAGCCCGCACTAAAGTGCATGCTGCTGCAGCTTTTCTCCTACAGAATCCACACTAGCTAAACTTCAGTTAGTTTGAGTATATCTATTTGAGCTGCACTAACATGTACGTGCTCTATAGACATTCTTTGAGAAGCACCTTGAATGGGACTACTCATGGAGGAAAGTGTGAGCAAGGCAGGAGTGGACCCACAGGGCCTACTCTCACCTTCCCACCTTTTAAGATCTGCCAGAATTTCCTGCCTTCAGGGCTAATTTAATTTATTCTCTGTTATTAAAACTGTGGCCTTTTCAGATATTCTGAACTTCAGTTCAGGTCTCACTGCCTACAATTGCAGGATTCTGTTATACCATAGTATAAAGAGACAATGGAAGTATCCCAGAGAGACCCAAAATGTTCTTCAGAGACATAAACCTACTTAAGAATATTCACTCCCTTTAGTACCCAACCAAATCAAAACATATTATACTCTGTCATGAAGATATTCAATGCACATAACTCCTTTTAGAGGATATGCCTCCATTTTTTTAAATATATTTTTATCGGCAGACTGTAACTCAAACACACAGTAAGCTAAGTGGTACAAAGAAATTACAACAGAAGAAAGAAGTAGTTTAAAGCCTGCTCCTGCTCCATTGAAGTCAAAGACAAAACTCACATTGAGTTCAGTAGATACAGAATCAAGCCCATAATCAAATACTATTACAAATCCCAGTGGCTGTTTTATGGCCTTGTTATATGTGTAACTGGTTTAATAATATGGAGAGAAGGAAGGATTAATAGGAAACGGCAAGTTAAAATAAAATGGTTATGAGTTAAAGGGCAAACGGCTTAGCTTAAATGGGCTTTAACTTGTCTTCTAGTTTTCAAAATATAGTTTTGTGACCAAACTAAATTGCACCATATTTTTGCACTCATCATTTGTAAGAAAAAGCAAGAGAATTTAGTCACCTGACTACCTGATTCTGAGTACTTCCTACAACTGATCAGAACAGCCGCTTTTCCTGAGACTTCTCTAAAAAGGCAGAGGAGCTGTGAAAATACATTCGAACATAAGACTGGCCATACTGGGTCAGACCAATGGTCCACCTAGCCCAGAATCCTGCCTTCCAACAGTGGCCAATGCCAGGTTCTTCAAAGGGAATGACCAGAACAGGCAGTCATCAAGTGACCCATCCCCTGTTACCCATTCCCAGCTTCTGGCAACAAGATGCTACAGATACTTCAGAGCATGGTTTTGCATCCCTGCCCATCCTGGCTAATAGCCATTGATGGACCTATCCACCATGAATTTATCTAGTTCTTTTTTGAACCCTGTTATAGTCTTGACTTCACCACATCCACTGGCAAAGAGTTCCACGGGTTGCCTGTGAATTGTGTGAAGAAATACTACCTTTTGTTTATTTTAAACCTGCTGCCTATTAATTTCATTTAGTGACCCCTAGGTCTTGTGCTATGAGAAGGAATAAGTAACACTTCCTTATTTACTTTCTCCACACCAGTCATGATTACATAGACCTTTATTATATCCCCCTTTAGACGTCTCTTTGCAAAGCTGAAAAGTCCCGGGTCTTATTAATCTCTCCTCATATGGAAGCTGTTCCATTCTCCTAAACATTTTTGTTGCCCTTTTCTTTGAACCTTTTCCAATTCCAATATGTCTTTTTTGAGATGGGGCAACCACATCTGCAAGCAGTATTCAAGATGTGAGCATACCATGGATTTATATAGAGGCAATATAATATTTTCTGTGTTATTATCAATCCCTTTCCTAATTATTCCCAACATTCTGTTTGCTTTTTTGACTGCCACTGTACATTAGTGGATGTTTTCAGAGAACTATCCACAGTGACTCCAAGATCTTTTTCTTGAATGGCAACAACTAATTTAGACTCCATAATTTTATAGGTATAGTTGGATTATGTTTTCCAATGTGCATTACTTTGCATTTATCAACATTGAGCTTCATCTGCTATGTTGATGCCCAATCACCCAGTTTTGTGAGATCCCTTTGTAACTCTTCACAGTCTGCTTTGGACTTAACTATCTTGAGTAGGTTTGTATCATCTGCAAATTTTGCCACCTCACCATTTACCCCTTTTTCCAGATCATTTATTATTACAGTATCATTCTGAGCCTTGCTGAATTTTCATGGTGGCTTGACTTTGTGGTATGTGAAGCTCTTGCTGGTGCTCTGAAAAGAGCTGGCAGGATTCAGGGTGTTGGCTCCTCTTTATTTCCAGTAGTTAAATTTCATTAAAAATATTTTCGTAAAGTTACTGTTTACATGTAAGTAATTGGTCTAGTTGCTACAGGGATGTTATGTGATTGCAGACAGGAAGGGAATTGGCCCAGGCACAATTGCAAAATAGAAACGGAGGTGGTCCACCAGGACATCTGTGCATTAAATGTGGTCCCCACAATGAACAATTGGGAAAAAATTGGGACAGTTCCTACCTCAGTCAGGAAGGGGTTAAAATGCTACTCTGGAGCCAGGTAGCCCAACCCTGTGCACCAGGGAGGCCTGTTGCACCTGGAAAAGGAGGCTCCTTGAAAGAGAAGGTCCAAGCAGAGCAAGAGGAGGAAAGGGCTATGGCCACTTACAGAGAAGCAGAGCTTCAGCTCCTTGGCTTCATAAAGCAGAGGGTGCTTGCCTAGAGAGCTGCTGAAGAGCCTCTGTGGGTTGGATCCTTAGGAATGAGAAAGGGACCAGAACCATCTTTGCTTTGCTTTTTATTAGCGCCCAGGTTGATCAACTCCAGTTGTGTGGGTTCTCCATGGATGCTGATCCCCCTCGGCAAATGTCAACTGCACCTGCAAGTGACTGGTGATCTGCCGCAGGATGCACCATAATTTGCTCTGAGTACAAACTTCAGGATCAGGGCCATAATTTGGTTTCCATTTATAATGAAGGCAGAATCTGGCTCATTGGTGTGCACAATTGTGGACTTAAACTTGCATATTTGTTTACTCAGTTTGCACATGCTATCTCAGGAATAAGTGCACACAATGGGTAAACTATTGGAGGCACATTTTGCTTGCCTAATATCTTTTTCAAAACAGGACTGGCTTAGACTGAGGCTATATCAGCACAAAGACCTAAAAGCAAAATAGTCAGCTACGGTTCATATTAAAAACCATGCTGTTACCCAATTTCACGCTTAGAAATGCCACTACAGCGATGAACAACTATATTATCAGAGAAAAAATCAAATTCTTATAGCTCAGGGTGTTCTGATTTCTACTTGATTTGTTCCCCTTTGAAGAAAAGGGAATTTTTTGAGTAAACACTTCTTCCAGAGAGAGAGAGAGAGAGAGAGAGAGAGAGAGATCTGATCACAAAGCTATTCAGCAAAAATGGAGAACAAAGACCACAAGAACAATTTATTCTAATAAAATGATGCTTAAGGATTCAGAGTGGGTTTTATTTCCTTGACTGTTAGCAGCAGAAACTGCATAAAACAATAACGTTCTTGCAGCTCCTGCATGAACTGATCCAGTTATAATTCTTCAATAATGCATTTTGTGGATACTACCTGTGTTTTAGACAAAAGCTACAAGTGGGAAAAAAACATGTAAAGTAGCCTGGATACACAGATATATGCTGGATTTGATGTGCCTGCTTGCTTTCTTATCTCAATAAAGTAGAAGTTATTTTTATTTTTTTTAGGTAACTGAGATAGTATTCTTTAGAATTATGTCAAGGTGATTGGATACATCAAGAGCAGCTAGTATTTATAAGGTAGTACTAGACTTGGAAATTGTTTGGTATGGCCCCATGGATATAACTTTCAAAGGGATCTGCCCCTTATAATAGGCACTCACAATTTTTCATTTACAGTCATGTGCATGTGTAAATATTAAAAGTTCTGTGTTTATTACAACCATGATTTATACAATTGATTTATAGATACAGGTGGTGGTAGTAGCATGTTTTGGGGTTTTACTGGATCATTTTACTGGATACAGTTATCCCACAGTTGTGCCTAAAGGCCCAAACCAAGATCAGGCTATGCTAGCGGCTATAGAAACAGGGAGTCAGGCCTGGTCCACACTGTGGGGGGGAATCAATCTAAGTTATGCAACTTCAGCTATGTGAATAACATAGCTGAAGTCGACATACTTAGACCTACTTACCGTGGTGTCTTCACTGCGGTAAGTCAATGGCTGACACTCTCTCGTCGACTCCGTCTGCACCTCTCACCCTGGTGGAGTACTGGAGTCGATGGGAAGGCGCTTGGCAGTCGATTTATTGCGTCTAGACTAGATGCGATAAATCAAACCCCCGCTGGATCGATCGCTGCCCGTCAATCCAGCGGGTAATGTAGACAAGCCCTCAGAAACAGTCCCTGCCCAGAAGAGCTTAGAGTTTAACTTGACAAGACAGACAGTGGGTGGGATAGTGGAAGCATCATTATCCCCATTTTACAGTTGGGAACAGAGGTATCAAGAGATTAAATGATTTGTGTAATTTTAGACAAGCCCATGGCAGAACTGAGACTTCAAACCAGATCTGTAGAATGCTGGGTCTTTGCTCTTCCCAGAAGGAAATCCTTCTCATCTTGGGTCCTGATTCAGGAAATCATTGCCATTCAGGACAATCTTGGAGGTCAAAAAATGCTGTCCTGAATATGGATGGACTTAAGCACATGCTCCAGTATTTTCCTGAATCAAGGCCTAGGTTAGAAAACATGGGAGGAAATATAGCTAATTTATTTGGCAGTGTGGCTTGCCAACTACCATTTCCAGTCCTTAAGGGCTACTGCTGTGTGTGAGAGACCAGGTGGATGAGGTAATACCTTTTGCTGGACTAGCTTCTGCTGCACTTATGTGCTTAGATGCTTATCAAGTTCTGACAATTTAAATGAGTGAGATTTCAAATGCATCATTGGAAGGAACACTTGGTATAGTCCCTTCATTGCCTAAAGCAGATATTGAAAATAAAGAGTCAAAATCAATTCTTGTTTCACTTGAAAAGTGAATGTAGTTTTATAGGATTTGTAATAGGATGGAGCTCTCAAGGAATGAGGTATATGTTACTATTTGAATTGGTAACCAACTTTTTTCTGCCAGGGGGCTAATTTAATTTAAAAATATTGTATTTTTGTATTTATATGTAATAGCTGGGTATCACCATTATGATAGTAGTAGTTGTTGTTTAGGATATTTTTTTCCAGATTAACATTAAAGACTGTTGGGGTGGGATTCAGCAGGTAAACATGAAGTGTCATCAGATTTGTACAAGATTTTGGAGTGCTTTTTTGCCATTATAAAGTGTATTTGTTTTTAGTAGCCTTACTTCTCATTTGGTCTAAAATCAAATAATCAGTGAGGGGTTTTTTTTTTTTTTTTTTCAAATGATTGTTCCATAGTTTTGGAAGAGCAGTGGGCTTGTATTGACGGTAAAATAGCTGGTCAGCACCTCTCAGCACTGCACTTAGTACATGCACATCTATCTAATATGGTAGGATGTGGAAGGAGAAGTGAAATGCTGCAGTTTGAATAGGGGCTTTACAAAGATAACTTGCTGCAGTGTTGATAGAAACCTAATGCACTGGTGACTGAAAAATTGGGTTGGGCAATACAAATAAAAGCTGGAACTTGATTCACTATGTTGCAAGAAAGAATTTTAAAAAATGTTACAATATGAGCAGGAAATAGTTAGGTTAATCACAGCTATCTGCTTGCTATCAGTCTCATTTTCACCAGACTACCAGTGACAGATCATTTACTGGAGTCATAAGCAATTGTTGTAGATGATGACAGAATGACATCTGTGACAGTCTGCAACAATTCACATCACACTCATGTTAAAAGCAGGGCAGGAAATACATAATGCACATTCTCTAACACAGTGTTTCTCAAACTGGCGTCGCCACTAGTGCAGGGAAAGCCCCTGGTAGGCCGGGCCGGTTTGTTTACCTGCCCTGACCGCAGCTCCTGCCAATCACGGCTCCCACTGGCCGCGGTTCTCT
The DNA here is from genome assembly GCF_020497125.1 of Mauremys mutica. Classification (NCBI taxonomy): domain Eukaryota; kingdom Metazoa; phylum Chordata; order Testudines; family Geoemydidae; genus Mauremys; species Mauremys mutica. Next base: position 13,002,857 of record NC_059084.1, on the reverse strand, counting down.
GCTACAGGCCAATGGGAGCTGCTGGGAGCGGCGCAGGCCAAGGGACTTACTGGCCACCGCTTCCAACAGCCCCCATTGGCCTGCAGCGGCGAACCGCAGCCAGTGGGAGCCGCGATCGGCCAGACCTGCGGATGGGGCAGGTAAACAAACCGGCCTGGCCTGCCAGGGGCTTTCCCTACACAAGTGGCGACCCCAGTTTGAGAAACACTGCTCTAACAGGAGAAGGTCAAAAAATAATTACAAGAATCACTGCATTAAACTTACTGAAGAACCCTAGTAAGATGAGCAATGGTGCACTACCTATGTTAAGCAGAGTAAAATATGAAAGCTGAAGCCTGGTCTACACTAGGCGTTTAAATCGGTTTTAGGAGCGTAAAACCGATTTAACGCCCAACCCGTCCACACCAAGAGGCCCTTAATATCGATATAAAGGGCTCTTTAAACCGGTTTCTGTACTCCTCCCTAACGAGAGGAGTAGCGCCAATATCGGTATTAACATATCGGATTAGGGTTAGTGTGGCCGCTGATCGACGGTATTGGCCTCCGGGAGCTATCCCACAGTGCACCACTGACCGCTCTGGACTGCAATCTGAACTCGGATGCAGTGGTCAGGTAGACAGGAAAAGCCCCGCGAACTTTTGAATATTTCCTGTTTGCCTAGCGTGGAGCTCCGATCAGCACGGGTGGCGATGCAGTCCGAAATCAAAATAAAAAAAGAGCTCCAGCATGGACCATGCGGACGTGAGGGCAGGCAAATCCGTTCTATCAGCGCTCCGTTATAGAAGATGAAATTCAGAATCATTTTTTAAAATTCTCCAGACAGAACCCGGAAGTTCCAAGGGGCGGGGGAGGCTGCGGGAACTATGGGATAGCTAGGGAATAGCTACCCACAGTGCAACGCTCCAGAAACCGACGCTAGCCTCGGACCGCGGACGCACACCACCGAATTAATGTGCTTAGTGTGGCCGCACGCACTCGATTTTATAAAATCTGTTTTACAAAACCGGTTTATGCAAATTCGGAATAGTCCCGTAGTGTAGACGTACCCTGAATATATTCATCAACTGTTGTACCCAATGACAGAGCTGAGCAAGTAATTCACAATGAATACATTATCTAATTTTATCCTTTTTCCTCCTGAGGCAGTTACTACTTAATCAAATCAAGATTTGCCCACATTAAGGGTTAGTCTATACTTAAAAGGTTGCAGCTGCTGCTGTAGCACTTCAGTGAAGACTCTACCTATGCGGACAGGAAGAAATCTCCCATGAGTTTAGGTAATCCACAAACACACACACACATTCACCAAGAGGCAGTAGCTATGTCGACAGGCGAAGCCCTCCCATCAACGTAGTGCTGTCTATACTGGGAGTTAGGTCGGTTAATTACATTGCTCAGGAGCATGGATTTTCCACACCGCTAATAAGAACATAAGAACATAAGAAAGGCCGTACCGGGTCAGACCAAAGGTCCATCTAGCCCAGTATCTGTCTACCGACAGTGGCCAATGCCAGGTGCCCCAGAGGGAGTGAATCTAACAGGCAATGATCAAGTGATCTCTCTCCTGCCATCCATCTCCATCCTCTGACGAACAGAGGCTAGGGACACCATTCTTACCTCTGAGTGATATAATTATACTGACATAAATTGCTAGTGTAGACACGGCCTCAGTTAGGATACAAATTGTGCTCAAGTTTCTTCTATGATTTATTCAACTCTAGGGAGTGCCGATGGACCATTTTGGGGGAATACTTAATATTCACAATTCTAACAGCACTCGTTAGTTGTGAGTGTTCAAATAAGCCACAATTCCTGCTCTCTGACTGGATGAGCAAGCAAGGACTTCAATTTGAAGTCTCTAGAATTTTCTTTCATGAACATTTGCACCACTTTCATGTGTATTGAAGGAAAGTAACCAAGAATGGGAGTGGGCATGGCATGCTCAAAATGAATTTGTATAAAAAGTTAAGACAATATTAATGGAAAACTTTGCATTAGTATTCACTCAGTTGTACAGGCCACTCTAGTAAACAAATGAACATATTTAAAAGGTATTTAAATGATCATCGGGTGCCTCAAATCCCTACTCACATGAATAATCCTTATGCCAGTAGCCCCACTGACTTCGATAGGACTAGCCATGTGAGTAAAGGTTGCAAAATCAGGTCCTTGTGTTTTATTTGCTAGTTGAATATGTGGTCCAAACATAGTATAATTTTAAAATGTGTTGCATTGTGGGATCTTAAAACTTCTGCTATTCTTATCATATAATTATATAGTGAGTCTCTGATAAGCCATCTATTTAATTGTTTTGGTTTTTAAAACAAGTTCTGAATTTAGTCTTTGTTGTATTAAAGCCAATTATGCTTTTGCTGAGAGAAATCACTTACTGTGCTGTACTTTCACAAGAAAGCAAAGAGCCAAGATGGGTGAAGATTATTTTCTATTTACATAGTCAGCCAAAGTAGTAGCCAATGTAGCCAAGTGAACTATGTATGCTTGCAAAGTAATTCTTCATATTAATGATTTGGGCTGTGATTCAGTAAGGCGCTTAAGCACCTGGGTTACTGAGTAGTCCCATTGGCTTCAGTGGAACTACTCAGGTGCTTAAACTTCAGCACACGCTTAAGTACACTGCTGAATTGGAGTCTGTGTCTTGAGATGCTATAGAAGCTTTTGCTTCAACATGCCACATTTATTTTTCAAACAACTCATGGTCAAATACTCAATATTTGTCCTTTTGATTGTACCTACACAGTAAGTGGAGCAGTAAGTGGTATCTTCCATAACAGTTTCCTTGTTTTTGTGTCTTGAGCATTTGGTTTTTCAGTCATGAATTTCTCTGTTATGATTTCAAAACCCTAAAGAAAAGAGACAGGAAATCTTTTGAAATGTTATGGTTCTATATTTTACTGGAGACAGAAATAAAATATGTTCCTGTTTTTTCTCCTAATAAATTTTCCAGTTGAACATGTAAGATATTTTAGTTTTCAATGTCTTTCTTTACCCTTAAACTTGGCTAAACAATGTTAATTTCTATTAGTATTCTTCAGCGATGAATGCAGATGTTAATTGATAGAGTTGTGGGAAACCACTCAAGCCTTGAACACACTCATAAGCAGTGCTAATTGAAGCTTGGTCTGAGTAAACAAATAGAAGTGTTTCATTGGAACTTTTTTTTAGTCTGCAAATTGCCTGCCACATCTTGAACTCTTTTGCTCTCTTTGGATGTCCATTAATTTTCAGAAACTGCTATTCATGCAGAATTTTGCGTTAAAGCCTGGTTATTTTGGATATATTATATCAACAAAGGCACGTTTTCTGTTATGGCCACTAATCCTGGATGTGTCCATGATTTGCAAACCTGTGAACTTGTACCTTTGCTACAGCTGCAAGTGGAGATTTGAAAGCTAGGAAAACCAGGTCCAATCAAACATGAACCTTTTCAAGCCTCAAAACCCTGTGAACAAGATGTGATACCTTAAAAAAAATGGTGAGTTCATTCTTTGGAAGGGTGTGCATGGTCATTTAACACTATTATTTTTAATAATTTCTATTCTCTTTAATAATTTCATAAATAAAAAGAAACAGCTATTTTTGAAGGAGTTGCTCGTTAAGCAATGAGTTGCCTGGAACTTCCTGAAATAAAATGGTTCATCTTCTTTGCTGTCCTCCTTACCATGTCCAGCCCCAATTTGCAGAATAGTGTAGTCTTTTAAAAAAAATTGACCTTGGCTGAACACCCTTCTCACATTTTCTTTTTAACACAATACCACATCCACCTTTTTATCTCCTAATTGGTAGAATGGTTCTTTACACATTTCCAGATACTTATTAGGTATGTTCTACAAAATTGTATGTTCTGTAAAATTGTAAGATCAAAATAAAACCGTATTTCACCTTTTGCCCTATCTGTAGTCTCATCTGATTTCAGCAGGATACAATTTTCCAAAGATTACTCCAGCATGAGCCCTGATTTAACAGAGACCCTAAATGCATGCATAACTTTAAACATCCGAGTACTCCCATTGACTTCAATGGGACAAGACTACATTATGGAATGTGCCTCCTCAGTATTGAAAGAACCTAGGTATCAGGGGCGGCTCTATGAATTCCGCCGCCCCAAGCAGGGCAGCGTGCCGCGCCGCTCGCGCTGCCGGGCGCCGGTCCCGTGCCTCCGCGGGACCTTCCGCAGATGTGCTGCTGGTCCCGCGCCTACGGTGGAGCTTCCACAGGCATGCCTGCGGGAGGTCCACATGAGCCGCGGGACCAGCGCACCTGCCGCAGTCATGCCTGCGGGAGGTCCGGTCGTCCCGCGGCTCCATTGGACCTCCCGCAGGCATGACTGCGGAAGGTCCGCCGGACCCGCCTGCCGCCCTCCCATTAAAATACCGCCCCACGCGCGTGCTTGGCGCACTGGGGTCTAGAGCCAGCCCTGCTAGGTATAGTACATAAATGTTTACTGACCATTACCAGATATAGGTCAGTTGTAGGCAGGATTAGATTTCTATCAGTAATGTCAGTAAATATCCATTTCACCATATGCACCCCCCTACGTAAAATATTTCCAATGATAATGATGCAAAGTAAGAATGCTGCTTGTTAACTTATTAGAATTTGACTTAAGGATGTTTATTTTGTACATTGACAATGTGTGCTTTTAAGCTATAAAGCTTTAACTTTTTGAATCTCCATGTCTATTGTCATTTAATAATTATCTGACACCCCTATAATTTCCTGCTACTGTGAAAATTTAAATTGATAAAAGCTGAGAAATTTAAAAATAAGCATCAAAATTATTTTAAAAAATACAGATCTTATTCTGCCAAGCCTCATTAGAGACAGGCCTCTAGTATTTCTATTTTGATGCAATGAAACAATAGTTTTCCATTAAACACACAGTTAAAGGCTGTATTGATGTTTTTTTTAAAAAGCTGTCTTTTTAATACCAACTGATTTTACTTTCAGAGTTAAAAACCATTGCAGTCCCTGCAAGTGAAACGGAAACTCATATTTGGCCAAACTTTTCAATCTAATTCTTTCTTTCACATACTCACACTGTTAATATTTTTAATATGCCTAAATTACCAATGACTTTATATACTCTTCCAGAGGAAAAGATGAAAAGTCTAAATGAAAAGCAAAACATTCTGGACTATACATTCAAAAGGTTAATGACAAACACAAACAGTTTAATAATGTATTTTGCACTTGGTGTGAGAGCATCTAAGTACTATATTTATTTTACAGATGGGCAAATGACAGGAACAGAGCTATTAAGTGACTTGCCCAAGATCATAAGCAAGTTAGCGACACATTTATAGATTCCATCATTCTTATTTCCCCATGCCCTGCCCTAGTCAGCAAACCAAACTTTAAATTGAGGATGAGAGATTTTTGGCAGAAGGACCATACTCCTTAGCTGAAATAAGCTGGCATGGCTCTAGATAGTTTCAAATGGATTTCAATGGATCTGTGCCAATTTTCCTCAGCTGAGGACCTAGCTGTGTGGAAGAATTTACATGGGAGAACTTAGATAGCAAACAAAATTGGAGTGGATTTTCAGTTTGTTCTTAATATGTGGCAAAATGTTTTACATATGGCAGTGCTAATCACAGAACTCTGTTAACAGGTGATCATTACCCTATGCCTCCCTGGGGCGGAAAGGATTTTTAATTAATTGCTAACAACACATCATCACATTCTACAATATTACAGTTCTAGAATATTGTTCTCAGTGGGACCTGGCCATTGCAAAATTAAAAACTAAACCATCTACTAAAAAGCTGCCATCGTGGTTGTTTAGCTGCCTAATTGCTTCTCCTTTAATATGTGCTCATACTGTTACAAGCTACTTTTGCCAAACTAATTTAGAAAGCATACATTACAAAAAGCAGGTAATTTTAAGAGCATCATTCTAATTACTCCTTCATTAGTCCAGTAATAAACAATATAATTGTTATGGGCTTAGGTTTCCTGTTGTGCAAACCTCGTGCACTCAGATTTGGGCATAACCTTCCCTCTCTCTGCCCAGTCTCATTATTATGCAAAAAAAGATGCTGAAAATAACAAAACTCAGATGATGTTTCAGGGAAACAAGATATATCAGACTGTGTCCTTGGAGCGCCAGACATAATTGCAAACCCACTAAAAATAAAGGAAGGGTCGTGTCACATATTGTCTTTATCAACTTAGTACTGAAACCCTTGAGCGTGTAAAATGTCTGTGTCTGTTACATATGTGCTCTACATATACAATAAAGTATGCTGGCTTGCTGGCATGGGGGTAAGCTGCTAGCTATTTACTAATTGATCTGGTAACTTGTGTCAGGGCACATAGGCTTTTGGAGGAGTGCCCCCATTCTATTTTGAAATAAATCCAAAACTATAAATAACTATACGGGTAACATTGACCTAGGGGCCAATGGGACTGCACAAGGCCTACAAATCACTTAAAACTTATTTTGAGGGTTTACGTGGGACTTAAGTGGAATTGCATAGTGCTCAGGTCTTGTCCAGGCCCTTAGCACAGGTATTAATTGATTGTAATGTCCATATGCACCAGCTTGCAAAATTCTTTGTTCACACATCCAGGAAAATTAATTTTTTACTTGGCCTGTAAACTCTCTGGGGCAGGAACCATTACAGCGCTTAGCACAATGGGGTTCTGATCCATGATAGGGCCTCCTAGGTAATAACACACCCAAAGCAGCCACATCATCAGGGGCTTGTTCACCTGCACATCTACCATTGTGCTAATGCTATCATGTGCCAGCAATGCCCCTCTGCCATGTACCTTGGCCAAACCGGACAGTCTCTACACAAAAGAATAAATGGACACAAATCAAGAATTATAACATTCAAAAACCAGTAGAACACTTCAATCTCCCTGAACACTCAATAACAGACTTAAAAGTGGCAATTCTTCAACAAAAAAACTTCAAAAACAGACTCCAACGAGAAACTGCAGAACTGGAATTAATTTGCAAACTGGACACCATCAAATTAGGCCTGAATCAAGACTGGGAGTGAATGGGTCACTACAAAAACTAATTTCCCCCAGCTGATACTCACACCTTCTTGTCAACTATTTGAAATGGGCCACCGTGATTACATTGGCCTCATTAGCACTATAAAAGTGATTTTTCCTCCCTTGGTATTCACCCCTTCTTGTCAACTGTTAAGAATAGCCCACTTCCACCTTAATTGAATTGGCTCGTTAGCACTGACCCCTGTTGTATCAACCAGGCAAAGTACTAACAACTTCAACAGGACTTTATTTTTACAGTGGAATCCTCTGTACCAAGCTGCTGCTGCACCCTCTGTAACTCTCACTCAGCCTCCTCAACTCCTCCCCTCTCCTTCCTGTTTCCTGTCCTTTCAGACTCCCAACAGCCAGTGCTCCCAGTTCTAATAATTACAAGCACATCTAAACACCACAACCCCCTACTTAGTAAGGCAACTCCCATCTTTTCATGTGCTGTGTATTTATACCTGCCTACTGTATTTTCCACTCCATGCATCTGATGAAGTGGGTTTTAGCCCATGAAAACTTATGACGAAATACATTTGTTAGTCTCTAAGGTGCCACAAGGACTCATTTTTGCTGATACAGACTAACGCGGCTACCACTTTGAAACCTGTCACCAATAGTTTTGTTTTCCATATCCTCCACGTCATTATCATCATGGTTTCAGGTAGGAAAGTAGATCTAGTGGCTGGGCAGATATGCTTTGATGACAATTTTGCAAAGCCAACCTACACAATTGAGAGAGGGTTTGTTTGTTGGTGGGGGGGGGGGGTTGGGGTTTTTTATTGTTTGTTTGTTTTTGCTTTGAAATCACATCTTTGCTGTACATGGTAGCGTTCTCAAAATATCTTTTTGTAATTGTTGCAGTGGTTTATAAAAAGAAATGTTACTTTTTGACTACAGGCAATCTAACTTTATGTAGTTTATTGCATGGTCGTGTGTGTTTGTTTTTTCTCCCCAGGGTTGGTTGGTTGGTTGGTGGGATTTTTTGTTTGTTTGTAATCTCACAATCTACTCCACTTGATATAGCTAATTATATTCGTTGATTGGAAATATGACGAGCCACACTTGGTAGTGGAAAATGGACAGAACTGTTTACAAAATCCACCAAATAAAGCACCAGCCCTGCAGAGAGAGGCACATTGGTGGGTCCCTGCACTCCTGCTGCATCCCATTGGCTTCACCGGGGCTCTAGACAAGCACAAGCATCCTGCAGTGTCCTTTTCTTGGCCCAATGTATTAGTGCAGTTACTTTCCTTGTCTCTCAGAGCTGTATACATGCCGTAGAGGAGGTTATTTTCAGAATTCTTGTACCTGCAAATTGCTAAACAAAAGTTCTTTAGCTGGCCACACATTTTCTATCTAGACAAAGGGTTCATCCCAAAACCCAGAATGAAGCCAATGAGAATCTCTGCATTGACTTCAGTGTGCTTTGGAACAGACCCCAAGAGCAAGGGTTTGTTGATACAATTAGGTTCACTGACACACACATAACAGACACTCAGAAAAGGGAGCTACTATGCAAGAGGAGAAATATTCCTCAAATACATTGTGATGTACATGTGAAGGAAGTTTAGTTGATTTGATAGAGCTGTGAACTGTTAAGTGTGAAACAGGGCAGGTAACAGCATATCATAACCCAGAGTCCTTATAAACATAAGTGACCTAATATGAGGATTTATCTCTGAAAATATTTAATAAGAATGTCCTGCCCAGACTGAAAACATTTGTACTCTCTCTGCTCCACTGTTCAAGGGGAACCTGAAACAATAGTGAAGAATAATACATGCTTTCAGAGTTCTACTTGGCTAGAAAAACAGGAGAGAAATGACACAAGAAAGTGGAAGTAGAAATTGCCTAAGTGAAGAATGTCTTCCTTGTGCCTGCTGAACCAAGTCTCATATAGCACACTCAATAGTTTTTAATCAGTATGAGAATAGCTGCCACTATTTTCTTCCTAACCAGGCATAACAGCACTAAGAATTCTATTGTAAACTCTTTTTTGGTGTCTGATTATCTGGAACACATTCCCTTCAAATTCTGCTACATGTCACTCGTCTGTTCCCTAATGCCAGTGACATGTGTCACTGTCATCTATGTATCATTACATGCAAAGGATTTTCTTTATGGGAAATAATATAATTTTCACACTCCTAACTACCTCTAGAGTATTTTGGCAGCCTTCCTAGAGATCATATCTTCCAGTTGTCTGTACTCTCTTAATATTTCATGGAGTTCTGTTATCTCAAAGTTATTATTTCCGTGGTTTACTTTATACAACCTATTTTTACTAAAAACAGAATCTTCTGTTCATCAAGGCTTGAAAACAAGGAAAGAGACATAATCAGATACTCTTTTTAAAAACGAAAACTTCACCTCAGTAGGGTTGATCAACCAGTTTTTATGCTTCTCTGCCAAGTATTCATTGCATTTCTCAGCCTAAACTCATTGTACTCTTCTGTATTCATTGGCATAGTTTAATCAGTTTACCCACTTTGCAAGTATGTGTGTGAACAGAGAACATACAGTGATGATTTGAGGTTTTTTTTTTTTATAAATGGTTCAAAAAACGGTAAAGAATTTTATGGCAAATTTCAAATATTTTGAATTCACGGGATTAAAAAAGGAATGATTTTTTCCCTTTCATCATATTTTCATACGTATTTTTATTGAAAATGTTTGATTTGGCAAATGTTCCATTTCCTGGGTGGAGGTTTAAACCATTCCCTCCCCCATATATTTTTTTCTTCCCACTTCATTTTTCCTTCTTATATTGACTGAAAATAGAGGGGAAGAAGCTGAGTAATGGAGAAAGAGGGGATTTTGTTGGAGAAAAATATGGAATATTTTGAGAATATAAATATTTTACATTTTTAAAGGTCATTGTTTGACCCTGTAGCGGGCCGGTGTGGCTCCCCTCCTCCCCGGAGAGGGTTGAGCCCCGGACACAGGAAGGGGCGGGGCTACAGCATGGTGAGCCCGCCCCTCAGAGGGTCAGGCGGCGACCCGGAAGAATAAAAGCCGGGCTTCCCAGCTCAGTCAGCTCTCAGCTACCGGAGAGAGCAGACCTGCCTGAGGGAGCTCCTACCGAAGGAGCCACGGGAGCCCCGAGCGACTGCCTGAACTGGACGGAGAGCACCCTACCTCGCTCCTGGGAAGACCAGCCGGAGCTCCCCCGCGCCACCTACGACGAGGAGCCCGGGGGAGCGGCCCAGCTGTCGTGCTGTTACCCCGAGGAGCCCCCGGTTTGGCCGGACTTTCCTACGAGCCTACCAGACCTACCTCCCAGCCCGGGCGGGGACGAGCCCATGCAGTGGGACTTCCCGGGGCCAGACGCCGTGGACCAGGTAGGGCAAGAGGGGGATAGTGGAAGTGGCCCGGGGGCAGCTGACCTCAGTCAGGCTGCTGACCAGACTGAACCCATGTCAGTGTGTTGCGGTCAGGATCCCCACTGACCGTCAGCGGTGACGACCGCTGCCTAGGGCCCCGGGCCGGGACACAGTGGAGTGGGTGGGCCTGTGTCCCCCCTGCCACCCCACTCACGGGTGGCAGCCGTCCCCCTCTAGCTACTGGCTCGGCCTGCTACAAGAGGCCTGAGCCCCTGTACTGTTTGCTACTGGCTCGGCCTGCCACAAGAGGCCTGAGCCCTTATACGGTTTGCTACTGGCTCGGCCTGCCACAAGAGGCCTGAGCCCCCGTACTGTTTGCTACTGGCTCGGCCTGCCACAAGAGGCCTGAGCCCCCGTACTGTTTGCTACTGGCTCGGCTTGCCACAAGAGGCCTGAGCCCCCGTACTGTTTGCTACTGGCTCGGCCTGCCACAAGAGGCCTGAGCCCCTGTACTGTTTGCTACTGGCTCGGCCTGCCACAAGAGGCCTGAGCCCCTGTACTGTTTGCTACTGGCTCGGCCTGCCACAAGAGGCCTGAGCCCCTGTACTGTTTGCTACTGGCTCGGCCTGCCACAAGAGGCCTGAGCCCCTGTACTGTTTGCTACTGGCTCAGCCTGCCACAAGAGGCCTGAGCCTTTATACTGTTTGCTACTGGCAGCCTGCCACAAGAGGCCTGCCCTTATACTGTTTGTCGCCCAGCCCCTGATCCAGAGGGCCTGGGCCTTTGCCAGACCGTTAGTACTGCTTATAGCTCAGCCTGACAGCAAAAGGACTGAGCCCCAACTGACTCTGTCTTCAGTTACCTCGCCTTAAAGGGACAGGACAGAGCACCCCCTGTGAGACCAGCGGGCCGGTGTGGCTCCCCTCCTCCCCTCAGAGGGTTGAGCCCCGGACCCGCCTGTTACAAGTGGCACCTGACCAGGGACCTTTAGATCCCTTACCCCTGTGAGAAGGGGCCGGTGAGAGGGCGGCGGACCGCCCCTCTTAGCCAGGAAGATGGAGACTGACCGGCTGTTCCAGCTGCTGGTGGAAAGCCAGGAGCGGCAACAGGCAGCTCAGCTCCTGCAGCAGCAGCAGCAGCATGCCGCCCAGCTGGAACAGCAGCGGCAGCGAGACGCGGCCCAGCTGCAGCAGCAGCAACAGCAACAGGTAGCTCAGCTAGAGCAGCAACAGCAGCTGGTGCAGCAGCTTGGGACCCAGCTGCAGCACCTCCTCGGGCCCGCCCCCCGCCCCGCTGAATGGCCCGGGGGAGGGCACGGGGGGGGGTCCGCGTCTGGCGACCCCCCTGCGTCTGACCAAGATGGGCCCAGAGGACGACCCGGAGGCCTTCTTGGTCACTTTTGAGCGGGTGGCCCTCGTGGCGGGATGGGCAAGAGACCAGTGGGCCACCTTGCTGGCCCCCTATTTGACCGGGACGGCCCAAGCAGCCTACCGGGGGCTGGCGACCGAAGAAGCCCGCGACTACGACCGCGTGAAGGCTGCAGTCCTAGACGCTTTGGACATTAGCCCGGAGACGTTTAGGCAGCGGTTCAGGCGACATACCTACCCGGCGGGAGCCCGTCCCCGGATGGTGGCCCAGACCCTGAAGGAGGCCTGCCGTAGGTGGCTGCAGCCAGACGTCAGGACGGCAGAGGAGGTCACCGAGCAGGTGGTGTTGGAGCAGTTTGTTCACACCCTGCCGGCCAAAGGCCGGGCCTGGGTACTCCGCCACCGACCGACGACCTTAGCGGACGCCGTCGCGCTCATGGAGGGTTTCCTGGCGGCTGAAGCCTCGATAGGGCCCACCTTCCGGCCACCTACCTCGGGGCCCGAACGACCCCGGGATGAGAAAAGGGCGTCGAACATGCCCCACCCACGAGGCCCAGACCACGGGCCGGGACCCCGACAGGAAACCCCGACTCCACGCTGGGAAGCAGCTCCCCGGCTGACTACCCCGGCCTTCACCCAGGGAGCGCCCAAGGTCCGGCGGAGCCCCCCCCGAAGTACCAGAACAAGCCTTCCCCGGAGTGGACGCCCTGAGCTCGGTCCCTGCTTTAGATGTGGGAAAGCAGGCCATGTACAACGAGACTGTCCCGAGATGGATTGCAGTTTCGGGCAGGTTTACGTAGGGGCCGGCCGGGCCCGCCGGGCGGAGGCCCCCAAGCTGATAATCCCGGTGACGGTTGAGAACCAGACCACACAGGCCCTGATCGATTCAGGGTGCGGCCAGACGTTGGTCCGCCAAACTCTGGGACCACCGGCCGACCCCCGTCTGACGCCGATACAATTACAGTGCATCCATGGGGATGTCCGACCTTACCCGAGTGCCTGGACCCAGCTAACGGTGGGAGGCATTACCCGGCGGGTAGTCGTCGGCCTGGCACCCGGCCTGGCCTATCCGGTGATTCTGGGGCGAGATTGGCCCTCATTTGAAGAGGTCCTCCGGGCAACGCCGGGGTTGGCTGCTGAACCCCGGGGACCTCCGCCTGAGGCGGGGCAGACTAATGAGGAGAGTGAGGGAGAAGACCAAGAACGTCAGGGGCCGCCGGGGCCAGCTCCCACAGAACCTCGCTTCGATACGGACTTTTGCCGCGACCAACGGTCGGACCCGACACTTAGCCGAGCCTACGACCAACTTGCGGCCGTCGACGGCTCCATAGTGGACTCTCGTCGGGCCACGCAGTGGCCCCATTTCGAGTTGCGACGGGATCGGCTCTACCGCATCGACCGAGACCCGCGCACCCGGGAACCTGTGACGCAATTGCTGGTACCCCGTTGTCACCGCAGGGCCGTGATGCAGTTGGCCCACGATGTGCCCGCTGCCGGGCATCTGGGGCAAGAAAAGACCCTTGCCCGCATCCTGGCACGGTTTTTTTGGCCCGGTATCCATCAAGAGGTGAAGCAATATTGTACCTCCTGCCCCGAGTGCCAGCTGGCCGCACCGCCTCGGGTATCCAAGGCCCCCTTGATCCCCATGCCAGTCATCGAGACCCCCTTTGAGCGGGTCGCCATGGACCTGATAGGTCCGCTTCCCTGAAGTGCGGCCGGCTTCCAGTATGTCCTCGTCCTGGTGGACTACGCCTCCCGCTTCCCCGAGGCCGTCCCCCTGCGGAGCATCACCGCCCGGACCATTGCGGGGGAATTGATGAAGATATTTTCCCGAGTAGGGTTGCCTAGGGAGATCCTAACAGACCAGGGCACTAACTTCACGTCCCGGCTGCTCCAACAGGTCTGCAAGCTCCTGGGGGTGAAACAGCTGCGTACGTCAGTGTACCACCCACAGACCGACGGGTTGGTAGAGCAGTTTAACCGCACCCTTAAGGACATGCTAAAAAAATTTCCCCCTGAGGAATTGCGGCACTGGGACCAGTTCCTACCACCCCTGCTTCTGGCCATCCGGGAGGTCCCGCAAGCTTCGACTAAGTTCTCCCCCTTTGAACTGTTGTACGGGCGGAGGCCCCGCGGACTTTTAGATTTGATGCGGGAAACCTGGGAGGAGTCGGCCTCCCCAACCCAGGGCCTCCTGCAGTACGTCCACCAACTACGGGAGTACCTAACCCAGGCCGGGAGAGTAGCCCGGGAGAATTTGCGAGCCGCCCAGGCGAAGCAGGAGCGGAACTATAACCAGGAGGTCAGGGCCCGGACGTTCGCTCCTGGGGACCGGGTCCTACTGCTCCTTCCCTCCAGCGAGTCGAAGCTGTTGGCCCGTTGGCAGGGGCCCTATGAGGTGGTGCGGCAAGTGGGACCCGTGACCTACGAAATCCGCCAACCCGACCGGCGGAAGAAGCTCCAGATCTACCATGTTAATCTGCTAAAGCCATGGTGTGACCGAGAGGGCCTACTGATCGACCCTTACCCGCCCGAGCCCGAGCTGGGTCCGGACACGGCCGAGACGAAGGGAGTGGAGGAACCCCCGATAGGCCCCTCGCTCACGGCAGAGCAGCGTAAGCAGGCTACATGTCTCCTGCAGGCCTTCCGAGAAACCTTCACGGCCGCCCCAGGTTATACAACCCGGGCCTGTCACACGATTCTGACCGAGCCAGGGAAAACGATCAGAGAGACCACCCGGCCTTTGCCGTACCGGATGCGACAGGAGGTAGAAGAAGAAGTCCGAACCATGTTAGCCTTGGGGGTCATCGAGCCCTCCTGCAGTGAATGGCGCAGCCCGGTGGTGTTGGTCCCCAAACCGGACGGTACGCGCCGATTCTGCATAGACTTCCGTCGGGTGAACGCTATCTCACGGTTTGACGCCTATCCGATGCCCAGGGTGGATGAGCTCCTGGGCCGCCTGGGGGAAGCCCAATTTATCACTACCCTGGACCTGAGCAAAGGGTATTGGCAGATCCCCCTCGACGAAGCGTCCAAAGAAAAAACGGCCTTTGCTACCCCCTCAGGCCTTTATCAATTTAATCGGATGCCGTTCGGCCTCCATGGGGCCCCTGCGACCTTCCAGCGGTTGATGGACCACCTCTTGCGGCCCCACCAGGAGTATGCGGCCGCCTACTTGGATGATGTGGTGATCCACAGCCGCCACTGGGAAGATCACCTCAACCGGGTCGCCGCGGTCCTACGAACCTTGCGGGAGGCAGGGTTGACCGCCAACCCTAAGAAATGTAGGATCGCATGGCAGGAGACCACCTATCTGGGCTACACGGTGGGAGGAGGACGAATCAAACCCCTGGTGGGCAAGGTACAGGCCCTTGTGGACTGTCCCACGCCCACGACGAAGCGCCAAGTGCGGCAGTTCCTGGGGCTCGCCGGGTATTACCGGCGGTTTATTCCGCAGTTCGCCGCAATTGCCGCACCCCTAACTGAGCTCCTTAAGAAAAATAGTCCCCGACAGGTGCGCTGGACGGCCGAGTGCGAGGTGGCCTTCCAGACCCTGAAGGACCGCCTTTGCCAGGAACCAGTCCTGTACAGCCCGGACTTCGACAAACCGTTTATTCTACAGACAGACGCATCTAAGACCGGCGTGGGGGCGGTCCTGTCGCAAGACCTGGACGGGGAGGATCATCCCGTGATATACCTCAGCCGGAAGCTATTCCCCCGTGAGCGCAACTACTCCGTGATCGAGAAGGAAGCCTTAGCGGTGAAGTGGGCCTGTGACGCCCTCCGATTCTTCCTCCTAGGCGCCCCCTTCACCCTCGTCACGGACCATGCGCCCCTCCAATGGTTAATGAGGATGAAGGATAACAACCCCCGGATCATGCGGTGGTACCTAGCCCTACAGCCCTATGCCTTTACCATCCGGCATCGGGCGGGCAAGGACCACGCGAATGCCGACTTCCTGTCCTGCCTTGAGGAGATGGAAGGACCTGGCCCCAAGGTATGGGAGCCAGGCTTGAGGGGGGGGGAATGTAGCGGGCCGGTGTGGCTCCCCTCCTCCCCGGAGAGGGTTGAGCCCCGGACACAGGAAGGGGCGGGGCTACAGCATGGTGAGCCCGCCCCTCAGAGGGTCAGGCGGCGACCCGGAAGAATAAAAGCCGGGCTTCCCAGCTCAGTCAGCTCTCAGCTACCGGAGAGAGCAGACCTGCCTGAGGGAGCTCCTACCGAAGGAGCCACGGGAGCCCCGAGCGACTGCCTGAACTGGACGGAGAGCACCCTACCTCGCTCCTGGGAAGACCAGCCGGAGCTCCCCCGCGCCACCTACGACGAGGAGCCCGGGGGAGCGGCCCAGCTGTCGTGCTGTTACCCCGAGGAGCCCCCGGTTTGGCCGGACTTTCCTACGAGCCTACCAGACCTACCTCCCAGCCCGGGCGGGGACGAGCCCATGCAGTGGGACTTCCCGGGGCCAGACGCCGTGGACCAGGTAGGGCAAGAGGGGGATAGTGGAAGTGGCCCGGGGGCAGCTGACCTCAGTCAGGCTGCTGACCAGACTGAACCCATGTCAGTGTGTTGCGGTCAGGATCCCCACTGACCGTCAGCGGTGACGACCGCTGCCTAGGGCCCCGGGCCGGGACACAGTGGAGTGGGTGGGCCTGTGTCCCCCCTGCCACCCCACTCACGGGTGGCAGCCGTCCCCCTCTAGCTACTGGCTCGGCCTGCTACAAGAGGCCTGAGCCCCTGTACTGTTTGCTACTGGCTCGGCCTGCCACAAGAGGCCTGAGCCCCCGTACTGTTTGCTACTGGCTCGGCCTGCCACAAGAGGCCTGAGCCCCCGTACTGTTTGCTACTGGCTCGGCCTGCCACAAGAGGCCTGAGCCCCTGTACTGTTTGCTACTGGCTCGGCCTGCCACAAGAGGCCTGAGCCCCTGTACTGTTTGCTACTGGCTCGGCCTGCCACAAGAGGCCTGAGCCCCTGTACTGTTTGCTACTGGCTCAGCCTGCCACAAGAGGCCTGAGCCTTTATACTGTTTGTCGCCCAGCCCCTGATCCAGAGGGCCTGGGCCTTTGCCAGACCGTTAGTACTGCTTATAGCTCAGCCTGACAGCAAAAGGACTGAGCCCCAACTGACTCTGTCTTCAGTTACCTCGCCTTAAAGGGACAGGACAGAGCACCCCCTGTGAGACCAGCGGGCCGGTGTGGCTCCCCTCCTCCCCTCAGAGGGTTGAGCCCCGGACCCGCCTGTTACAGACCCCAACAAAAAATTTAAAAATTTTTTGAGCAGAGAGATTCTTCTATTGAGCAGATTGTTCAACTAGTCTGATAGCTCACTACATCAGGCTACAAGTGTGGTACTGATTCAGAATAGTGCTGCCATCGATAGACAATATGAAGAACTCAGAATATTGCCATGCACAGATATTTTTCTTCACTTTCATTAATTAGCAATTAATTTGGGGGCAAAAGGGATGGAGACAAGTTTTGGCCTCTGGTTTGTATGGACAAACATTAATGGTAATGAATAAAGGCAATAATTATAAGGCTGGTTGTAAGAAAAGCCAGTTGTACTGCTACACTATGTGAATGTTGCTGTTTACTTCAGTTCCTACATACTCAAGTAATATAGCTGGGCTTGCTTAGACAGCTGCATAGTAAGTCTCAATTAGTCTAATTGTGGGGTGTGGAAAGTAAACATGAGTTTAAGATAGTGATTTTAATCAGAAGTGGTGAATGAGTGAGAGAGATCAATCCAAATATCTTCTAGTAATTTGACTGTATTATTGCAGAACATATATTATACTATACATGTCACAGAAAAACTACTTTAGGAATGTTTTCGAGGGTTTGAAATAAAATGATTGTTTTTTAAAATTAGTTTTTATCCTCCCAGCAGTAAAGCCTGGAGCCTTCACTAACATGTTTCCACCTATATTGGGCTCTGAGGGAAACTTAAAAACTTCTACAAATAAAATCACTTTTCTGTGTATAAAAATATAAGGACATTAAAATCTGGCATCTTGGGCCCTTCCAAGTGCACAAACAAATGCTGGCTTCCATTGGTTATTCTGAATTTCCTGTCCCTAATGGTTTAAAGCTTCTGTGTCGAGCTGTGAACTGCCATGAACTTGCTTGTTGTGACATCTTTATTTATAGCAAACCTTTAATTTGTCCATCATTGAATCCTGTCTATCCTGTGACTCAGCCAGGTCTCATTTTTGGAAGGGAGAGGAGGAGGACACTTTTCTGAGTATGGTTGATGTAAAAACAAATTTAATGAGGTCCGTTTGGTTGCCAAGAGGTTTGGAATGTTAGTATAAACTTCTGGATTAATGGGCAGTGATCAAAGGTGCTTGAGGTGACATGTTGTATATCACATGGTTCTGCAATTTGTCATATGTGAACAATAAACTATGAATGATGACAAAGATGTTATTAATTATCTCTTACAAATCAGCATTTTGGAATTGTCCCTTATATGAGAACACACAAAAAATACTGGTGGAATGAATAAACAGAGTTCACTTTCCAGAAGTGGAAGTTCACACTTTGTTGGCAGTCTCTACTTGCTGTAGAAATTAGTTTTCAAGAAGGACGTAAGCTTGACTGTTTTCTTTTCTTTTCTATCTAATCAAATATTAATTGGAATATTGAGCTGAGCAGCACTCAACCTAGCTGGGGGTGGGAACCATAGACTTCCTCTGCCTTTCTGATCACTTCCTTCCATACACTGCAATCCTGGAGTTGCCCAGGGGCCGTTTCTGCATTTAGTGGAGTTAAAAACACCCTCGGGATTTCTCTAAACTGTGCCCTTCCATGATGTCCAAGGGGTTGTTATGCAGCTAGAGATCATTGGAGCACAGTGGCACTTCAGCCACTTCCCTTAACTCAGCCATGCTCTCCACATGCCCTTACACTAAGAGGCGTCGGTGAGGAGAGGGAATGGTCAGCCTAGTTTGGAGAATTCTGATTTAACTAGTTAAACTGACAGCTTTGCAGTGTTGGAGCAGTGCAAAGTAGCCTCATTGGCAGCCAGAATCTGGCCCATTGAATGCTTTACAATAATTCTATCTGGAACATTTTGGGTATGCACGTCTCAGAGATATCCCTAGCAATCCTTTCTTCCAGAAATGCATAATTTGTTGTTGTTTTTTTAATGTCGAGCCAAAGCTAGTTCTCTGCTGCATGTCAGTTTTTGCCATCAATAAAGCAGATCTAATTTTACCTAAGCAGTTGAGGCGCTGACAGATCTGATGACCTTTTGTTGCAGTGTCATTTACAAGTATGATTAAATTATTCACCATAGCTGAACTGATACCTACATTAGATATATTTTTATCATAAGGCAATAGAAAATATACCCTTCAGAGCGCTCTCTTTCTGCCCAGCGTTTTTGAAAGAAGATTTCATATTTGAGTATTAATTTCAGCAGAGGTGACTCTGATCTCAGTAAGCTTTTCAAAGCCAGTTGAGATCACTAATTTCTCTTGGGAATGCGGATGCTCTAGCTACATGCTGGGGATTTAGGATGTGATCCTGATAAAGATTGCTGTAGATTTCCCACTGAGCTTGCATTAGCTGCATGAGTCAAATGGGTGATGGCACCAATACAAAAACCTAGCTAGGTAGTAAGCAAGTCAGTAGTAGGTTGTGGCCTTGTACAAATCAGGCTCAAAGTGTCTAATTTTAAAACATTTCCCACTTTTAAATTTACTATAACACTGTCTGTTGAAATGAAGATGACACCATCCTGTGCCTGTAGAACAGCAGATGAGACTGTTTCATTTTTCATAATCATTTTTCTCCTCCTTCTTCAGGATGAGGGTCAAGAATTTGGAGGTGGGGACTTTAGAGTCAATATCACTCTAGATTCATGGATTAGTGTATTCTAGCAAGAAAACAAAAGAGTAATTTGATCCTAACATGATCTGAAGCTATGCCAAATAATACCATAGCATCTGTGATCCTGATAGACTTTACAAGCTAAGAAATGGTTAGCTGGGTTGACTCTTGGAAGGAGAAGGCCTCTTAGGTACTTCTGGATCAATAGTAATCAGTGAATTAATACTAAGACAATGCCCCAGAATGGTATTGTGCTGCCAGACAGGCCATAAAACTCAGAACCTAACTTCTTCTAGTCAAATGTTATCAAGAATGGGATGGTGAATCCCATTTTCACAGCCAGCTTCCAATTGTTGTAATGACAAACTTTCTACTTTCGAGATCCTGCCCCATTCACTCCATCCCCGCTCCCTCTGTTGCTCGCTCTCCCCCACCCTCACTTACTCACTCATTTTCACCAGGCTGCGGAGAGTCTCTTTTCAACCAGGTGTTCGGTTGAAAATGACACCTGGCAACCCTACTTCCTGTACTAACGTGTGGTGGTGAGACATTGTTGCACTGCACTATTTAATGGTTCAGGTGTGGGTATGTCAGCAGTTGGTGTAGTGATCTCTTCACATAGTGTACGTTTTTAAAGTGATTTAGGATCATCTAAAGATGAGAGATGCTATATGAATTCAGGTGCTAGTCTCATCAGATGTTATTTTAATAGACCATGATTTAAGACGCACAATTTGGGACACAGCCACATGCTTTGGAATGAAAGATATACACACGTATTTCAAGGGTGTTTGGCCCTAGTAATTTAGATCCAAAACTGAACCTACCTTAAAACTGTTCCAATCTATTTTGTGCTGCTGTCAGAAGATGAGGCCATTTAAGGTAGCAGTGGTAGGGGTTTTTTCAGTTAGAAATTCATCTTCACCCCTAACATTATGTGGCCCAGTAAGCATTTATCTTAGGTACTACTGAAATGTAGTCCCAGTTAGAATCCCAAAATATACGTCTCACATTCTTGCATCTTTCTGCAGCAAATGCATTTCTAAATGCCTTTGTGAAAACCATATAATTTATTGAAATCAGTTTCCTATAAACTAGATGTCAGCTCCAAAGATTTTTTCCATTTATTGTACCTAATATAAACCAACTGGCCCATGCCCTAGTTATGCATGGTATGTGAGAAATGACAGTTTTTCAAAGAGAAACATTTCAGAGTCTTTGTTTCATATTATGGGATCATGTCTAGCTTTATTGTTTGTCAGCTGTAGCAATACAAATATTTCAGGCATCTGAATAAAATTTATGAGTACCACACTGTATTGATTAAGTAATTCATTATTCTAACTTGAAACTGCATCTACTGTTTAAACTACTGATTTAACAACAATCACCTTATAGTAGCTAGAAGTATTTTTGCTGCTGATCTAAATAAATATCACCATTATTCATATTGGTTATTTATATTACTGTATCACCCTAGAACAGGGGTAGGCAACCTATGGCACGCGTGCCGAAGGTGGCACGTGAGCTGATTTTCAGTGGCACTCACACTGCCTGGGTCCTGGCCTCCGGTCAGCTCTGCATTTTAATTTAATTCTAAATGAAGCTGCTTAAACATTTTAAAAACCTTATTTACTTTACATACAACAATAGATTAGTTATATATTATAGACTTATAGAAAGAGACCTTCTAAAAACATTAAAATGTATTACTGGCACGCGAAACCTTAAATTAGAGTGAATAAATGAAGACTCAGCACACAACTTCTGAAAGGTTGCCAATCCCTGACCTAGAACATTCAACCAAGATCAGCATGGCCATGGCAGGCTGATGCGCTTCTTTACCAACGTTTCCTTGCTCAGGACCAAATACCCAAAGTATGCAACAGGCAAAGGTTATCACCATCCTCTAAATGGGCAAAGCAGACACTGATCTAAAACTCCCAGCCAACATCCTTAGTATGCGTTAAGTACAAGCTATTGGAAACGATGCTACTCAAGAGACTTACATCCATCTTTAAGACTACATCCCTAAAGAGCAATACAGGATGAAGCACCTGCAATCAGGTAATCACACAGACAACCTACATCAAAGTTTGCCACTAGTGTGCCTACTCAAGTTTGCAGAGGCCTTTGTGTCATATGCTGATGCCAAGTCCACTGTCTAGTGCGATGATCTGCTTCTGAAAATCCCAAAGTGCATTGCAGAACAAAGCTGAACTTACTCACAATTTTGCTCATCAACCAGAAGTTTCACTGACATCTAATGGAACAGAACAGCAGACCATATCTACTGAGCAGTGGGCTCCCACAAGGATCTGCTTTGGCACCATCACTCTTTTTAATATTTATATCAGCAACGTGCCATTGACCCCGTCATGGAAATTTGGATACATGGATGATCTCATGCTCACCATAGAGCAAGTACTTTCACCCAAGCAGAATGAATCCTCATAGAACTGAAAACACTGGAGGCATACTACTCATTATGGCAATTCTGACCAAATGCTCAAAAAACACCCAAACCAGCCCAACCATCTCCACATTCCACCTGAGGAACCACGATGCAAAGACATCCCTGAATGTTCCTTTTTGTGACATCAAACTCAGGCAACAGGATTTTCCAAAACATCTTGAGGTGGTTCTGGATCATAGTCTCTCATACCACCAATATCTGACAAAGACCACTACCCAATAAAGGCAGGAACAATATAATCCACAACCTAGCACTGACCAGTTGAGGAGCATATGCTCATACCTTGAAGTCAAGCACCTTGGCCCTTGTCTTCTCAGCAGCTGAATATTATGTGCCAGTATGGGCAGGCAGTATACAAATGAAACTTGCTGACTTGCAATTGAATGTTTCTATGATAATTGTCACAGTAGTGCTTAATTCATCACCAACAGTCTGGTTTATCTTCCTCGTGCATATCTTACCATCATACCTCTGAAGAGAATCAGCAATAATGCAAGAATATGAGCATACAGTAACAAACCCAGATTTGGCCATCTACAATTCTCTCCAACCCCCACCACCCCATCCTGATATGACATCTTTAGCCCTTTTCAGTTAGCAACCAACGATGGGACTGTCATCAAAAACCTTGGGACTGTCATCAAAAAACAAGTAGTGGAGACTCTGGGAAAAGTAACAGGGTCAAGAATCAAGAGGTGATTACAGATCCTAGCACTAACCAGCTGGCTTCACAATACTACATAAGATATGGATTACAGTGAACTGCATCAGAACCTCATATGCGCCATGCAATTACCTATGACACAAACAGAAAATGGACAGCCAGATTTGTGAATATGGAGAGGACATCATGAAACCAGAACCTTCTCTGAAGGAACAGCTTTGATTCATTCCATGTCATAGGAAGACACAGAGTAGATGACAAACCTGATCATCAACTTTTCGTGTTACTTTTTAATTTGCCATGTGAAGGAAGAAGGATGTCAAAATGCTAAGAGCTGCATATACACATAAGAGACAGTCATCCTCCTGAAGAAATTATAATGTGAATAGGTAAGACAGACAAAGAATCTGTTGTATCCATTTTATAGATGAGCTAACTGAGGCACAGAGAGGTTCAATAACTTGTCCAATGTTTTATAGAGTCTATAGCAGAGCCAGGATTAAAAATCACTCTTCCTCCATATGTTTATATAATTTTCCATTAGCTAACTGCAATGCTAATCTTACTTAGTACTTTGCCAGATAAAAACCCTTCCAAATCCTACCTATAGTCGTCATTTTGAACCCTATGTGTACATGTCAATTATACAAAGCTGTTTTTTATGTTGCTTTCTACAGATAGTTTTGTTATACAGTAAATGCCAATCTTATATGCAGTCATTTGGTTCTCATGCTTACATGTTGTTTGTTTCTCTTAATCCTCTCAAAAATAATTGCTACTTTTAATTATTTTTGTGGGGTTTTTTTTATCCTGGGCCCATTTTATTCCCCAGCCAGTCCTTCTAAGCCATTTCTTAGACAAGCCATGATGTCATTGAGATTATACATTTTTAGGTTTATTTTTATTCCTTCACTTTTTTTAATCCATGTATAAATGTAAAATGGAAGTATTATAGCTGAGAATTTTTTTTAGGGTGGAATCTAGCCATTTTGCACAGTGACACAGCACAGATTGTTTGTAAAGAGTTATTTTACACCATGT
This sequence comes from Mauremys mutica, assembly GCF_020497125.1. Lineage (NCBI taxonomy): Eukaryota > Metazoa > Chordata > Testudines > Geoemydidae > Mauremys > Mauremys mutica. Next base: position 12,979,118 of record NC_059084.1, on the reverse strand, counting down.
CTACCCATGTGTGTGGCGGAGGGGCGGGGGCAAATACCATAGTCTGAGCTGTGCTAATAGCTCTTGAGTTATAAAAGAAAAATGTCTCATTTCTAAAAGCATGTCAGACACTGAAGGATCATGTTAAAACCTAAGATTCCATAGAATGTTTGATTATCAGCATCTCTGCTAATGCCACTGTTAAGAGAAAGCCTGAAGTGTTTATATTCATTATCAATCTATTTATTTTAGGCATTTAAAAACACCAGTGGCTGTGGTACTGAGAACAGGTACTGTAAGGGGTAACTTCTTGTTTTAAGGTATTGATTTAACTAGTAATTGCTTCTTTTCCTCTTAATTAAAGATGCATTTCCATGAGAATTAGGCTCACTGTTGATCCTCTGCCCTGGAGACTGCCAATCTCCACCCAAAATTGGTTTTAGGGTACTTTGCTGCTCTTGGTTTGTATTGTAAGCATTGTAACTCTTATTGCATTTGACTTCTGTACCAGACTGTTTATTACCCTACAAGAAAGCCCACTTTTGGACTAAAAAGGGGCCTATTTCTGCTCTCACTGAAACCCACAGGAGTGATCCCTTGACCTTCCAAGCTCTAAGAGGCATTGTAATAAATCTGAAATCAAGATTCCCTTAAGGCAGAAGCCTTTTCTGATATATTGTAACCACAAGTTGGAAAATAAATTTCATATGCTCAGTTATATTTAGAGAGACAGCTGCAGAAGAAATGGGCTTGGGTTCATATGGCAGAAAACAATGACATGAAAGGATAAAGCCATTCCTTGGGGGTGGTATGCAGGAATTTGTGATTCACCCATTAGAAATAAATGGCAGTGTTCAATATCCAAAGCAAAACACCTTAGTAATGCCCCCTTACATCAGCCAGAGGGAACGTTACCCACATCTACGTCCCACACCAACTAGATTTTTATTGGAGGTCTTTCTTTGAAGTACTTTGTGGCTTCTGAGATCAGATGAGATCTCAGCCCAAAGGGCTATGTCCACAGGTATTTTGTGAATGAAAATAATATTAACTATGATTGGCACAATATTAAATGCATTTGGAGCTGAATCCTTGGTTGTGGCCAAGGAGCACACAGTGCATATTGGGTGCTAAGGTGGAGTAAAACTCACCTTGGTACTATCCTGATATGTACGTGAATAACATAGCTGAAGTCAACGTATTTAGACCTACTCACCGCGGTGTCTTCACTGCGGTGAGCTGACTGCTGCCACTCCCCCGTCGACTCTGCCTGCACTCTCGCAGCGGTGGACTACAGGAGTCAACAGGAGAGCGCTCGGGGGTCCATTTATCATGTCTAGACTAGACGCAATAGATTGACCCCCCCCCCCCGCTGGATCGATCAATCTGGCAGGTAGTGTAGACATACCCTAAGCCAAACTGCACTCTGGGACATTCGGTGCACTGTAGCAGTGCCCACATGGGATGTTACTGAGTGACAAGCTGGTGTGCTGTAGATTCATACCTTGGCTTGCCACACAGTAATTTGCCATGTAGACAAGCCTTAATAATGGTTATTCACACAAGTAGTTCAACTGACATCACTGGGGCCACTCACATGAGTAAACACTAAATCCCATTTGTAAGGATTGTAGGATCAGGTCTAGTCTGAATAGATACTGTATAGAAGGATTCCATTCACAGAGTGCTCCATGTATAACCTGCATACATCCAAAGGTGTGGGGGGATTAAAATCTATTAAAAGAACTATGTTAAACTAATTCCTAAAAATTTCCTTTTTGAAAAGGGAAAAGGTCTTTTCATTAAAGTGGTGGTGATGATGATGATAAATAAATCACATATCTTAGAATTTCTCTTGCCCAAGAAGACTGTGATGATAACACTTATTAGGGCTGTTCAGATATACTCCAATAGAGTTGTCAGCAATCTCCTCATAGCTGTCTCCTGTTGTAATTAGTCTTCCATCACTGCTCTTGAGGGACAGCCTCTGCTGTCTTCTCATTGTCTTGAAAGCCCCGCTTCCTTTGACAGTATCTGAGATCATGTCAACGGTGTATTTCCTAATGTCTTGTGTGATCTTTTCTCTTGGGGCCTCACATCATTTGTGAGTGCAGCCACCTCTTTCTTTATGAGACTCTTCTATTCACAAGCTGTTTATTGGTTTCTTTTGATGTCTTGTACATAATCTCAAACATCTCTGTGTACTTTTTACCCCCTGGATGAAGTGCTGAAGGACAGACTACTGAGCTCCTGCAACTCCCAGTGCAGTTAATGGATGTTGCAAATGCACAGCACGTCTTGGTATTTAGCTCTTTGTGTTTGCTAATATATATATGCCAAAGCTGGTAAATACAGCACAAAATATATTTTTATCTTCCCCGACTTGCATTGTGTCAGTACAATAGAACTCAGTGTTAACTCACCTGAAATAATGAGTGTCCCCTTAGGGGCCTAGGGATTCAGCTAACTACATCAGAAAAAGAGAAAAATATTTCCTTATTAATTGCAGAAATGAAAATATGGAAGAAATAATTTTATCGATTGATTGACTGACTCAGCAACAGGGAAAAAAAACTCTCTCAGGCAGCAGGTCTTCCCCTCAAGGTACTACTGGAAAATTTTTAGAGCACTTATATTTTTATTTTTTACTTGTGCCAGGGTCTTCTGTGTCTTTCCAGTTGATATCAGATAGCTTTGGATTCTGTCAGTCTTACTCATGTTGAGTAGTTCATAATTCCACAGTTAGTTCCACTGAAATCATGGTTCTAAATTAGTACAGGCAGCAACGCTGTGATTCACAAGCATGGAGTAGGGCAGGGGTAGGCAACCTATGGCACGGGTGCCGAAGGTGGCATGCGAGCTGATTTTCAGTGGCACTCACATTGCCTGGGTCCTGGCCACTGGTCCAGGGGGGCTCTGCATTTTAATTTAGTTTTAAATGAAGCTTCTTAAACATTTTAAAAACCTTATTTACTTTACATACAACAATAGTTTAGTTATATATTATAGACTTATAGAAAGAGACCTTCTAAAAATGTTTAAATGTATTACTGGCACACAAAACCTTAAATCAGAGTGGATAAATGAAGACTCGGCACACTGAAACATTGCCGACCCCTGGAGTAGGGAATTTATAGGTTAGCCATAAATAACAGTTTATGGCTCTGGCTAGACCTGAGGATCAAACTATATGTGATGCAGATCTGGTGTTCATGGGAGCTTTTTGTCCTCAACCCTAATTCTGGTGGATTTGACTCCCTGCCTTAGGGATACTCTAACTTGAACCAGTGATGGTCACTGCCGAGGGGCCTTTCTACAGATGGGGATCACCATAGCACAACAGTGGTCCAGCTATACTCCTTCCCCTGTCATGCCACTGTCCTACTGGAGGCAGTGTAGGGAATTGGCATGGGCCAGCTCTGCACTAGCTAATCCCCCACAGATGACTCCAGGCCGGAAGAATCCTCAACTGTTTTGCTAAACCATCTTTGCGGCCCTTTCACCCTCCAGAAGCAGTGAAAAGAGACCTTAGCAGGGTTTGGAAATTAGATCATGTTTATGCATGGACTGGGCAAAGAATGTGCATGAGAATGAGAGAGACAGATTAATTATACAAGCCTTCTAGAGAGAGATTTTCACAATGACAAAAAATTCAATTTAGGCATCTTACTGCACTCTCCAAGACTAATAATTTTAGGAAGTTCATAAGCAAAATGTGTAGGTTGAGGTCTCTATTTATTGCTAGACAGTCACATTCTTGTCACACTAATTTAAACAATTTTGCCCCTAGGCTCTGGAGAGTCTGCCCTTAGCTCTACATCTAACAGGAGATGGGTTTGGGTATCAATTTGACTTTAGAATATTCTTGCAGATTCTCACCTGTCTTATACCAGAAATGAATAACAATGTGATATGGATATCTAATGGAGGAAAGTGCATCTGGGAGCACAGTACACCAACCATAAGTTAATACTAATGTAAATCTCCTAACAAAAAAAGGGATGATGTGATATAAAATCGATGTGGTATGAATGCTGCTTATTTATATTCACATTCCTTAAAATTCTAAGCAACCCTCACAAAAGTTGCTCAAGTGAAATGGGAACCAAAGTATCACTCAAATCTTGTGGTGTGGTCCTAGTGGAGAGTTTGAGTCACTTAAAACAATATATAGCAGTTAAACATAAAGATTTTTTTTCTAAATAAAAACCTGCACTGTTTCAATCATGATGAATATCAGAGCCTTTGAAATCCTCTGGATATTTTGAAAATCAGATACGATATGTAAAGAAAGAAGCAATTGCAGAGGGCCCAGATTCCCCAAGAAAAGGAGGAGGAATGAGCTAGTTTGTTGCTAATGTTGTTAGATAAGGTTTTATAGACGAATGATGCACATTTCCTTTCAACCTTTAACAGATACTGCAGCAGTGAATCCCTGGGTAGCCCAGAGTAAACTGATGCTTAACAGAAACCTGCAAAGCAGCCACTTGAAGGTTTTTTTTTCCATTATCTTTATAATTTTGAACACTCTCATTCAATATCTGACCTCTTTCCCCCTGGAAAAGACATACATATTTTCCCATTGCTCTCCATATCTTAATATAATTCTAGTCTTTTGTACTCGACTGCTTTACCCATTCATTGTCCATATAGCCTCTCAAAAGTGTGGTGATGACTTGACCATTGCTGGATACAGTAAACTGTGTGGGGCCTTTTAAGGGTTTGGCTGGGGCTCGTCCCCCTCCGGGGCGGCTGGGAACCAGGCCGTCTCACTACTTAAGTCCGGTGAATTGAGGAGTTAGCCTGGCTGGGTGGCAAACAGGCAGCACCTCAGGCAGGGGCTGAGCGAACAGTTTAATATTAGCAGGCCCAGGCCCTGGGTCAGGGTGGGGCAATAAACAGTCAGTGACTCAGGCCCTCAGGTAGGGGCTGAGCAAACAGATAAGTTTAGCAGGCCCAGGTCCTAGGGGGAGGCGGCCACCTGCACGTTGGGTGGCAGGGGGGACGCAGGCCTTCCCACTCCACTGCGTCCCAGCAGCCCTAGCAGCAGTAGACGACCCGCTGCTGCGTCAGTGGAGATCCTGGCCGCAACACGCTGACATCGGCTCTGGGTGTGCTGCAGCCAGACTGGGGTCGGCTGCCCCCGGGCTACTTCCTACCTCCCCCTTGAGAGGTGCCTGCGTCTGGACAGAGTCTTCCAAGGAGTCAAGTACCATGGGATCCTCTGGGTACCCGGCGAGCGGTAAGCTTGGCAGCTCCTCTGGGTAACTTGCCAGCGGCAGGTTTACCAGCTTCTCCGGGGTCTGGTTGGGGTCTGGCCAGTCCTCGGGTCGGCCACAAGCTGCAGGAGTCTCCCAGCCAGGAGCTAGGCCAAAGGAGTCTGCCTTCTCCGGCGGCCGGGCCTCTAGTGAGCTCTGGGGTTGGGCTTTTGTACCTCCTGTCCTGCGCCCTGATCTCTGGGGGTGGGCACAAGCTCCACTGGCTCCACCCACTTTGGCATCTGGAGGGGCTCGTCTCCCTCCAGGGCAGCTGGGAACCAGGCCGCCTTACTACAGGCCTAACCTGTGCTTTATAGATCAGTACTACTTAATGTCATTTATATTCCTCTGGAACTCACTGTATCTGAGAATCTTTTTTGCTTTCTTCACTGAGCCACTATGCTGAGCAGGCTGCTTTAGGGATTTTTCTGTAATTACTTCTAAATCTCTTCCCTGGTTAGTATTCTTCAGTACCTTTCAATTGAAAAAATACTTCCATTTTCTATTACCATGGTATTGTTGGTTTGGAAATCAGTATTTTACATGAATGTCTGCCACAGATCTTCCAATATTATGGAGTTGCATGGAGGTGATGCACACACTGCTCCCACATTAACTTTCCCTCCCTGCATTTTTCAGCTGATTCAGCTGATAATGAATTATATGGTTCCCCCATCTCCCCAGGGATATATGTGGACAAATCAAAATATCAATACAAACTATCATGGGTTTATTGTTTGTTTGCTGTTTTTTTGTTTTGGGGTTTTTTTGCAAATGAATTTTTTTTGTATTTTTTTTTGTTTACAAAAAGGCTGATTTTATATTTCAAATATTTCATTTAAAAATTTGGCCAATCTTTATCAATAGGTTGGCACTAAGATCCTCAAAGGGATCTCCCAACTCCCATTGGATTTCAGTGGAATGTGGACACCTAACTCCCTTACGCTCCTTTGAAAATCACAGTATATACACTTTTTATACTTGTTATCAAATCCATGAGCTCCAACCATGTTAACTTCTCTGCATTGTTCATTCTGGAATTAATTATTATTAATATAGCACTGTTAATGTAGCAATGTACTATTAATGTAGCACTGTACAATGTACTATTAATGTAGCAGTATTAATGTAGCACTGTTATTACTGTAGCAATGATGTGTTCACTTCATAACAAAATATAAGTAAAACAAAATAGCTCTTCTATGAAAAGGCAAGAGCCTAGGTCAGGAGCACCGGTAGTAATGCTCCAGCATTGACTGACAGGTTTGTTGTTGTTTTGAGAAATAAACATGTGTTGGTCATTGCTCAGATGACAGCTGCCAGAATGGATTGTGAATTCCTTGTTGATATCCTCTCTGCATGAAAGAAGGCTTTTAAAACTAAGGAGGGAAATTGCCAAAATGAAGTGGTAGAGAAGGTAATGAACAACAGGGAACATAACAAAACAAGACTTGTGGAAGAAATTCTATTTGCTCTTCTTGAATGGCCATGACACACACTCATTGCTGGGGTACAGAAGAAATCATTAGACAAAGTGTGCAATCAAGAATTCCCCAAATACCACAATCCTTACAACAAATCACACTGTCACTGCTATCCTGTGATCCCAAAATTGTGATCAAAGATGGTATGAAAACTAATCAATAGTGGAAATTATACCTTTTTTGCAGATCCTCATAGAAAATAATGTCTCCAGAATGATTGAATTATCTCCATTTGACATTAAAAAACCCCCAATACAAACCATTCTTCAGGATCATAATATGCTGATGTCTTTTAGGAGTCTCCTTTAGTTCACATTAGCACAAGTGGAATCTATCTGTCACTGTTACAGAAACTTAAAGAGTTGCTAATTTTAAATGTTTGAGTGAATTTTTCTGCACCATCTGCACTTTTACACCATCTCTGTGCACCTTGGTAGCTTAAGGGTCTTCAGGTTAACACAGTCATTACTCAAAGACGACTACATAACTGAAACAATAAAAGGAAACAATGTTCTCACCAGGTTGTATGGTGAGATCATTCCTGTGGCTGTTTTCAACTTCTCTAGACTATGTATGCTACACTCAGCAATAACAAGCAGTGTTCACTATGCTAATCGCAACCACAGGTTTATCTCACCGTTAGCTAGGTTGCCAATTTTGGTTGGACGTATTCCTGGAGATTTCCTCACATAACATAATATTTAAATAAAGATTATTTTTTTAATTTCTGGAGACTCCAGGACAATCCTGGAGGCTTGGCAATCCTAGTATTAGCCCCATGTGAGAGTGAGGAATACTCATTACAATGGCAAAATGTATTTATTTCCACCAGGGTCCACCCAGAATGAGATGCATGAAGCCAGGCCTGATGAGTGTGGGCACTCTAATGGAACTAAATGGGTCTGAGGTGCTAGTCATCCTGTAGCCATGACAATTGCACTGTATTGATAAACATCCTCTCAGTCGGTACTTTTCCCAACATGGGATGCTGTAAAATGTTTAAAGATGGTTTTTGCAGCAAACTTGACTTGAGTATGAGTGTGATTTATTTAAATGTATTTTTAAACTGTTTTGTATGCATTGGTGCGGGGGGAAAAAACAAAACAAAACAAAACAAACCCCGCACAACAAATCCAGATAGACTGTCTTGCAAACTGTAGCTTTCCTCAGGCAGCATACAAGGAAGGAAGAACAGTTGGAAAGATTGCTGATATCTTTCCTCTTTCTCTACGTCTTTCTCTTTATTGTTCATGATCTGCAGTTATAGACATAACTATTCCCTTTTAACTTTGTGGGTAAGCAGAAGATTTGATTCAATTAAAAAATATAAACTACCATTTGTCATTATTGCGTAGAGACACAATCATGACAAAATTTCAGGAGGAAATTGATTTGAAGTTAAATCTGCCTCTGAATATGCTACCTTGTTTTTCCTTCTGAGATTTTCTGAGGTGACAGCCACACAGTGCATAGCACTTTTAAGCTGTTAAGCAGTGACAAAGCTAATATTTATTGTTTTAAAGCAACATCAATATGACTTTGATTGGGCTATTTGTTTTTAAGGCTAGTGTCATTTGGACTGGCTAGTGAATCATGGGTTTATTATTGGTTTGTGTATTCTTATGGAACTGATAATGCTTTGGTTGGTTACACGTTTCAAGTACTTCCAAGTAGCCTTGCAGTACTATTTTATGTGCTGTTTATTGTCATTCATTTTCCTCTATGTCAAGAAAGTGGAAAGCAACTGTGCAGAGAATGGGAAATATGTTATGCCTGAAGAACAGGGGATATATGTCTGCTTTTGACAACTTTATTCAAATATATATTTTAGTCACTCTTTTAAATCTCGAAATTTGCACTTAAGAGTTTTGCAGGGGAATATGATTGCAGCTACAAATGATTGCATTCAGCTCTGCACCTGATTGTGATGGCAAAATGGGGGCCTATCCTTACTTACGGGTGCTAATTTGGGAACACAAAACTGAGGTCAAGTTAAGGTTCACTTAGAGCTTTAGAGTTAAGTTCTCTACTGGTGTTAAGAGAGCTGAACCAACATACCTGACAGAACTGAGCCTTTGAACTTCATTATCTGTTGATTTTAAAAAAAAATGAAAATCTTTCCTGTTTCATCAAAAAGTGAGACACAATTTTGTATATATTGTTTTCATTTCAAATAGCTGCTGGGGACTAAACAGATGTTTCTTTTGCCTTCCTCTTTAAGTGGCTCTTAAAAAGTAAGGTGCAGTCCAAAGCTCTCAGCAGTCTTCTTTCTCCATTGGCAGATTAATATTTTAACTGCTTCCACAGCTATTGGTACATTCAGTATGTCTTAAATGACAGCCATCTGTAAAACTTCATATACTGGGTCTGTTTTCTAGTTTTGGTTTGAGGATTGTTTGTGGGTTTTAGTTTTAGTCTTAATTAGTGGATTTGTGTATTTAGTACAAGTTCTGTTGGTGTTCAGGCATGAGAGTTTACTAGTGAAGTGAAATAACATGGCTCTGGGGTAAGTCCTGTTTCTGTGCAGTTATGTGTTTTGTGTAAGGGGTTGCCAACCCTCCAGGATTGCCTTAGTGTCTCCAGATTAATCTTTAATTAGAGATTGTCATATGATGAAACCTCCAGGAATACTTCCAACCAGAATTGGCAATTGTGTTCTCAGACCAAGTAACTAGAATGGGTTCTGGACAAGTTTATATAGGCAAGGGGAGTCTTCTTCCCCACCCTGTGGCTTGGGAGTGGGAACCACTACTCCATACTCAAGGCTAGTGTAAGGAATATAACTATTATTCTGCCATCCATGAAATAAGGGAGAAGGGAATCAGCATAGTGATAGATCCTGAAGCACTTGCCCATTAATCATATACTAGCATATTTCTTCAGAAGCAGATTCAGAACCAACCTTGCATCCAAATTCTCCCCAAAGCTTGTAGAAAATCTGAATGTTGTAGGTTAGTACCATCCATAATTTCTACAATATGATTTAAAAAGCAGCCTTCCCTCTTGCACCTGGAAAATTTGCACCCACAACTGGGTGTAAATCAGGTAGTTGGAAGAGCAAATACTCTAATTTACATCCTCCAGTCATTTTGCAAGCATAAAACCTAGGACATATAGGCCAACCTGAAGCCTGTCTGAAAGTTTTGCCCAATTTTTAAATATTTATAGCTTTAGAGACAGATTTCCAAAAACTTTAGATGCACAATTGCATGACCAAATTGAGTATAGAGTGACCATCAGTGTGTACACGATGAGTAATCATGCAAATGGATACTTAAATATGCAGTTACCGCGGTTGGCACATACCATATTTAGAATTACACATGCAAATTAGGCACTCAATTGCATATGAATTTGTATACCTAAAGTTTATGAAAAGCTTGTCCTTTTTGTTGGAGAGTGCATCAGGCTAAATTCACTTTTGCAATCCTTCCCGTTTCAAAGGTGTCAACTCAGATTATATTAGAGGACTCTTGCCACTAAGGGCAGGTCTACACTTAAAATGCTGCGCCACCGTAACACTATAGTGAAGGCACAACTACGCCAATGGGAGAACTCCCATTGGTGTAGTCAATCCACCTCCACAAGAGGCAGTAGCTGTGTCAATGGGAGAAACCTTCCCGTTAACATAGTGCTGTCTACACTGGGGGAAAGGTCAGTAAAACTGCATCACTCAGGGGTGTGAATTTTCAATACTCCTTCACAACATAGTTAAACCGATGTAAGTTTATAGTGTAGATCTGACCTAATAATTGTTTGAGCTATTCTAGATGGGCTGCAGTAGGGATTGTAACCAGGAACAGGTTAACTAACTCGTACATGCCAAGTTAGAGCCATTGCCTCAGTGGAAGTGAAGATTTGAGCATTCTTATTTTTTCACTGTTTATGTCTAAAAAGACCACATATAACCATAGGGCTGCCTAACATAGTTGAGAAAGCTGGTTCCAGATCATCACTTTTAAACTAAGATAGTTTTATTCTTCCATTACCAATTTTTTTTTCAGAAAGGCCAATTATAATTTTCCATTCTGTGTAGTAAAAAGTGTGTAATACAATTTGGATGGTATGCTTTAAATGACTTGCTAGTCTAATATCTGCATTTATTTTTATATCAAAGACCATCCAATAGATTTCCCACATGAAACCTACGTCGGTGCTCTAAAATGCCAGCTTCATAAACCCAATGAGTATTCATTTTGAAAATGTCTAGGATACCTCTCAGAATTAAAGTACTCCATTTAATTTTAGATTATCTTCTTTTGGCACTGTACATCAGGTGCCCTCTCGGGCTCAAACATATCCCTGATATAATGTAAAGTGTCAACCCCACTAAGTTTTCTTTTATAAAGCCCGTCTATAGGTCCAGTGACAATCAAGATGGGTAAAATTATTTCAGTCTGACAGCTCTAAAGGTCACTGAGTTAAATTAATGCTGGTCATTTCCAGTGCATCATAGTGTATGGGAAAGAAATTAACAGGCCTCTCAGACTCAAAAATGACAGGCTCATTTAAGGCCATGCCTTTGTGAAGAGTGTGAATATAGTGAGGTCAGCATTGTCACTGTTGTTCAGAAGAACAAGAGACTGAAAGTTGACTGGTCAGAGAATATGTTATTTATTTTGACAAACCTTCAGGGTCTTCATATCCCTGTGAAATTAGCTTACATTTGATCCATTAACAGCATGATCTTTTGAAAAAGTTTCTTTTACTGGGAGCTTACCTTCTTGTATAGCTCACTAGGGAGGTAGATTCAGATGTCTTTAGATATCTCAGGACATGTAAAGAGTCAGTGTTTGGAAGCCTTCAGATACTATGGGTACGTCTGCTCACACACTACTTTCCTGTTGTTGGCCGTTCTAGCTGGAAGGAGCTAGTGTGAGGTTGATACATGTAAATCGCCTAAAAATGAAATGTTCTTATTACAGTGGGATTTTCAGAGGCTGGAAGAGAAAGATAAGGCTGTAAAATGAGTCAGCCCATTTACTATATATTTTGTAAAAGGATATTTTGTGCATTCTGATCATTAACATACATTACCAGCCCTTAGCCCTTTTTAAAATATCCTAAATATTTAGAAAAGGGAAAACTCATTAAAATCTGGTGTTGATCATAAAGTTTGACAAACTCCAGAACTTGAAATGTGCCTCCTCATGCCTAGTTTGAAGGATTAGGATGTCCATGTACAAGGCCCTTCTCAATTGGCCATGGAAAAGAAGTCTTGCTGGCCAGTGGCCACTTCATGAGGCAGTATGATGTGATGGTATTTGCATCATGGTAATTGTGACCCAATGAATTTGCCCTAGACATAATCCACTGCACCTGCTGTCACACTGTCTGGAGTGGCTCATGACTGTGAGTGCCTGTCTCAGGGAAGACTGTCAAAAGCAGTGCAGACACCCCAAACTGGTGGTATGTTCTATAATTAGATTTCACTAAGCCGGTAATAAATGTGAACTCCTAGATTACTATAACAGTCTTGCCATGGAATCCCAGATAGTCACCTTAGACTCTCCAGTCTATCTTGCCACCCAGACAAAAGTGATTTAGTCACTTACACCAAAAATCATACAATATTCAGGTTGGTTCCAGTCCCAAGAGTACAGTCACTTACTCCAGATCAGTTGGTATCCTAGATGTTATACCTAAGACAACACCTGTATCTAATTCTGTAATAAAATATCTAAAAGTTTATAAACTCGGAAAAAGAAATGAGTTATTTACAGGTTCAAACAAGCAAACATATAGACTCATGTCAATGAGATAACCTACAACAGGAATAATAAAGTTTGTGCTTTTTTATCCTTTATCATATATAAAGACAACCTGAGGGTTTTTTGTTGTTGTTTGTTTGTTTGTTTTCCATTTTTTTTCTATTTTAGACTTTATTTTCTTGCCCACCTTGTTTTTCCTGGAAAACTTTGTGTGTGACTGGAGAACTAGTGGGTTGGTATCATCACAAGCACCAAGGAAGTGAGACTTGAACAAATCAAGGAGATAGGATTTCTCAAAGACCATTTTGAACTCTCTGGAGTTGTTTTGTTTGCTTTTGTGAAGACTTGTCTAATTCCACCTCTAGACAGTTGGGAGGAAAGATTCCTTTCAAAAATAAAAAAAAGAGGTAACATCTCCGTCTTCAAATAAGGACTTGAGAATGTCCCCTAACCAGATCTCAGTCATCCCAGGAGACCTCCAACAAGAAATAGGGAACAGAAGACTGAATATTCCTTGTATTTATAAGATAAAAAAATTAGTCAAAGAAAGAGCTTTAAAATATTTATGGGTTTTTATATAATTTAAAGAAACAAAACAGAGAGCACGGATGCAACTTGTTTTCTTTGCAGGACATTTGAAGAAGGGCACCAAAGGACACAATGTGAATTCAATGATACAGCAATTGTGATGAGAACAGTAAGCCCAGCCAAACTCACCAATTCCCTTTTAGTTTTAAGATTTTAATTTTCTGGCTGTTTTCCCATCACTGTGCTAGATAAGCTACAACGTCATAGGCATTTATACGTACATGCTGAAGAGAAGGAATGCTGAGCTGTGTTTTAGCCTACAATATAAATGAGCAGCTATGCCTTATATTACATCTTGTACGTGCAGGTTGGATTTTACTGCAGCATTATAGCAGTCATGGAAACATAGCCAACCACAGAAAAGGCAGCGATCAAAAGCAAATGTCTTCTTCACGATCTTTTTGCATTTTTTAAATGCATGCAGGAAAACAAGATTCATGCTTCACAAAGTCCTGTAGGTTATTACCATGTGTTAAATTGTGATCTGCAAACACAAGCTGTTCTTTAACAAAAACAAAAGAGAAAAAACAGATGGTTTCTTTTAACGTCATGTGAAACTTTTCCTGAACACAAGCGTATGTTTTCTTCTCTCCAGCTGGCAATTCCCACATGTAAATGATCTGATTTTATCATTTCATCAGGCCTCCCCTGTTATAAAAGCCACATTACCTTAAATGAGAGAAGAACACAGACTACCAAGCACTTCACAATGAAGATGCCCGAAATATTTTTTTTTCCTCGATCGTCTGTTTTAAATGTGCCCAGACCTGATGCTGAACGGAAAAGAGAGAGGACATAAATAACTGGGACTGTAGATGCACCATTCACAAAACTTTTTTGACTGAATCACTTTTAAGAGTCAGTTTCTCTTACTACCACTGTAATGCTTTAGCTATTGCCTGGCTGAGCACAGTGGTGCTGCCAGAGGATGATTAAATGCAGGTGTACAGCAGCAATCTGCTGCTTTATCAAGATGAAGACTCACATTCCTGCAGCTTCTCATACACCTTGTCTGAGCCTTCAAAGAATCCACGCTGAAGCTAGCAGAAATGTTTGGTGTCTGTCTGCAGGAAAATGTGTATGTCTCCGTGTTGAGAGAAGCCCATACTGAACGCAGACTGTGGATTTAAATCATTTGTGATGGGTCTCTAGAAAAGAGTGTCAGTTTTTTTCTCTCATTCTTTAGGCCCAAGCTATATGTAATATTCTTGCTAGACAGTGAGGATGTTGTCCTATGAAAAAAGCAATTTTCAGGCAAGACAACAGATTGTAGGATTCAATGTGTCAAATATCCGACAAAGAGTAAAACTGTGGAAAGACCAATATTTGCTGATCTCTGTTTTCAAGCCACTCTATTAGGGAGGACTGGTATACTTTCCTGTTTGCATGTTCTCTGTTACCAGTCATTTGGGAAAAAAATATGAAACAGAGCAGGTGTCCAGCCTCAGAAACATTGTAATAATTTAGTGTAAATATTTTAGTGGCTTCAATGAAGAAGTTTGGATTATGGTTAGGAATCACTTCCAAAAATGAACCCAAGAGTAAAAAGAAATAATGCCAAAATCTGAACTAATATAGCATTATTGCTACACAATTATCAAAATGCTAGATTCCAACTATAATATTAATTCTAACACATTGCATATGCTGATGTGCATATATATATGTGTGTGTGTGTGTGTATTAGGCCTACTTCTCTTCTGACTTATACTGGATATTCACAGTTAACTCTGACTTCAGTGGAGCTATTTCTGATTAAAGAATGAGAAAAGAATCTTATTTATAGTCCATCCCAAGACTCTTAAGGTTTTCAGAGTTTTTTCTAGCCAACTAAGCTGAAAGAAAAAAATGTGTCTTTCTCAGCACCCTGAACAGTTGCTTCCCACCATTCTCATTTGCAGTGTTTTGGTGTAAATTTAACTGTGATGAAATTTGCAAATAACAACAAAAGTGGACAAGTAGGAAACACAGGGGAGGCCAAACCAAATTGCAAAGTGACCTGAAGATGAGAGAGCAGTGAAGCTACAAGTAAGGAGGGAGATTCTGTACTAGAAAACTAAGAGCTGCTCAAATTCACACTAGACACCCATGGCCCCAAAAAGCAATTCTGGAAGTCAGGGGTGGAGGTTGTTGTTATTTATTTGTACTGTTGTTGTGCTTAGGAGCCCTAGTCATGGACCAGGACCCCATTGTGCTAAGTGCTATCCAAACACAAAACAAAAAGTCAGCCCCTATTCCAAAGAGCTTACAAGCTAAGTATAAGAGAACAGACAACAGCTGGATATAGACAAACGGGGGAATACAAATAATCAGTGATGCACTATTGGCCATGGTCTCTGCACACCAGCAGCTGAACTGCTGTCAAGTTTTTGTAGGCATTAAGACAAAGAGTTTGGAGGAGAGATTGTAAGGTGAATAATGAGAGAGCTTTGCAGATGGCTATGGAGAGTGCTTCCCAAGTGCGCTGGGCAGCATGGCGGAAACCACAAAGATGCTTGTTTGAAAATTTAAGAAGTGGGCAGTGGAGTATCATGGGCTGATTGGAGGCGAGCAATGACCGCTTGATAGCCAATGAGAGACAATAGTTAGGGTGGGGATAGACTGTGAAGGGCCTTGAAAGTGAGTACAAGCAGCTAATGTTTGATGCGATAGAGACCAGGGAGCCAGTGGAGGGATGCCAAGGGTGATATGGTCAAAGCAACAGGCTGGGGAAATGATCTTTGCAGCAGCATTCTGAATGGGTATCAACAGGACAAGACTTTAATTATGAGGGCCAGAGAGAAGGATGTTGCAGTGAAAGAGATGTGAGATGATGAGAGCCCGGACAAGTTTCAGTTGTGTGAATGGATAAGAAAGGCCCCATCTTAGAGATGTGATGCAGGCAAGAAGTTGGGCTCTAGATAGGGGTTCAAGTTGAAGATGACACCTAGGTTACAGGCAGGATGTGGGTGGTGCCCACAGTGTTCGAGAAAGGAAGTAGTGGGGAAGGTTTAGGAGAGAAGATTAGTAGCTCTGTTTTAGCCAGTGAGGATGCCTCAGCCACACCCATTTCCCCTGGTTACAATCTCACTACTGGTGGCTGTGGGGCATAAGCCTCAATGATGGATCTGTGTCACTAAAGGATCCTCTTATTGCTGGGCTTCTGGAAGACTCCTTTCTGCTGGACTTAGGTAATAGGTAAATGTAATAATTGGAGATATACCAATCTCCTAGAGCTGGAAGGGACCTT
Source organism: Mauremys mutica (assembly GCF_020497125.1). Classification (NCBI taxonomy): domain Eukaryota; kingdom Metazoa; phylum Chordata; order Testudines; family Geoemydidae; genus Mauremys; species Mauremys mutica. The sequence continues at coordinate 12,962,869 of NC_059084.1, read as the reverse complement.
GAAAGGTCATCGAGTCCAGCCCCCTGCCTTCACTGGCAGGACCAATTTTTGCCCCAGATCCCTAAGTGGCCCCCTCCAGGATTGAACTCACAACCCTGGGTTTAGCAGGCCAATGCTCAAACCACTGAGCTATCCCTCCCCCCACTTTGTACTGATATGACGGCTAAAGGCTAAATCTGCCTCTTTATCCCTTTCTAGTCTCCCCAACTGCACCCAGCACCTGTGCGGGAATTGGTAGGCACCCCTTATGAGATGGGCCACAACAGGGCAAACGGGCAGAACAAAGGTGTTGGACCAAAGCCACCATCCAACATGGACAGCCAGCCCCCTGCAGCTAACCTACCCCTATGCAGCACATCCGAGAGTGAATCTGAGGAGGAAGCTACAACCATGGTGTATCCTGGAATGGAGACAAGATTTCAGTCTCGATCAGCTGAACCAAAAGAGAGCTCCCCGTCTTCTGCCCTAAACCCCATGGTGGAAGTATTTAGGCCCATTTCTGACACCTCAGTGCCACTGGTGGGACCCCCATGTGATGACACGCACAGGTTATTGGACAGTGGAGACATACAGGTGGAGGATGTCCTGGGCACCTTGGACACTCCACTGTTAGAACTAGAAATGCAGAGGCCTATGCCAGTAGCCAAGGGACCCTCAAAGGAAACCTCTCCATCCATCACTCAAGAGAATGTCTGCCCTACCATGGCAACAGAGATTCTCAATAGATGAGACAAGGTAATAAGGCCAGTAAAATGGTTAACTTATGATGCACCTGGGGTGACTAGTGAGGAGCCAATACATTTAGCACACAGGCTTGTGGAAGCTAAAGTGGGCTATCTGAGGCCCTTTGGAGGGAACCAGTGAGTTGGTATAATAGGGAGTGTGATTTGTCGGGACAACAAATTCTCGGCTGGGGGGAGGATGTAAGCAGAGTCAGGATGAGCTCAACCCTGACATCTGGTGGTGAATTGTGGTGAGTTGTGGAAAAGAACTTCAGGGGCTGATCTTGTATGCATAGGCACACCCACCCCATCTAGCATGAGACCACAGCAGCCCAAATGGTCGCTTTGGCTGCTGTGGGATCCCCAGTTTCTCTGTTATTGGGACAGGAAGAATAAAGTGTTGTTACCCTGATTATGTGAATCAAGGATAGTGGAACTGTTTTATGACAGAGGGACTCGCCATCAACTAAGCAGCACTCGCCAGACAAGGGACATGGGTTCCAAAACCCAGTGACTTGAGAGATGCTAAAAAAAAAAAAGTAGGAACAGGTATGTGTACCTGATGGTAGGGGCCCCTTTTCAGGGCCTGGAACATCAATTGCACCTCCTACTCTCTCCAGTGTGGAATAGCAGAGCTAATTTTGATTCCATGAGGAGTCTAGTTACAGGCTGCTGAGCGGAATTCACTTTGGGCCAATGGTGCACCAGCACTGAGGCTCCCCTACTAGAAGCTGAAACCACTAAAGAGCTAAAAATACTAAGAGCTGAAATTGCTGAGTGCTGTGTGGGGGCCTGAAGATATATTGCTGGGTGGCTGGCAGAGCAGAGCAGTTTGTGGGATGGCTAGAGCAGCTCACGGGATGGTGAGTGGAGCAGAGCGGAGCATGTTCGTGGAACAGCTGGAGCGGCTCACAGGGTGGCTGGTGGAGTGGAGTGGCTTGTGGTGAAGGCTGCAACAGAAGCCCACGGAGGGGCGGGGCAGTCGGCCTCGGACCATGTAAGGTGCCCCTTAACAGCCCTGCACGCACCCACCCCCCCATTTCCACCCAGGCTGGGAGGTAAAACTCTGCAGATAAACTTCTGAACTCTGGGGCTGCACTGACCAAGGATAGAGACTTTGGTGTTGTTGGACTTTTGGGTGATTTTTGGGTGGCTGGACTTAAGACCCTGAGGGGGAAAGGACACTGCCAAACTTACTTGGCGGTGGGTCTTTTGCTCATGGTTTGTGTTATGAAGACTGTTTGTGGTGTTTCCCCAACATAATGCCGCATTGTTTCCCTTCTTTATTACAAGGATTTTGCTACACTCAGACTCTGTGCTTGCGAGAGGGGAAGTATTGACTCTTAGAGGGGCCCGGGGGGTGGTATGTAATTATCCCAGGTCACTGGGTGGGGGCTCGAGCCAGTTTTGCATTCCGTTATTGAAACGGAACCCCTAGATACTGAGCCCAGCCCTTGTTGCTGCCAACTCAGACGGGCAGAAGAGTTACACATTTAAAGCCACCTTTGTGCTCCCCACCCTGAGCTGTCACAGTCCAGATCTGACCTAATGTAGTGCTTTTAACCCATCTTTATTTACAAGTAATGAATAAGTATAATCATATTCTAGGGAGTTTAAACTACTGCATGTGTGTGTGTTTGTCCTCTAGATGGTTAAACTAGTTTTAAGGCCAGTAACTTTAAAAAGAAGTGGCACTGGTATAATAATACCATTTAGTAATCAAATATTAATGCATTTCTAAATGTTTATTGTGCTGTTAAGTTAAATGATTTCCGTCCTTGACCAAACTAACGACTTCTGTTCTGCAAAGGAAATGGTATTAAATCTAATAGTTGGCCATTTAGCAATAGTTTCATAGTCCTCTTTCCCTCCTAATTTTCTACCAGCTGAAAATGAATTCACAGTAAAATAATAAAGTTTTAGGCACATAACAAGAATCAGAGAAAATGGACAAGCAGTGACAAGGAGTGTTATGTGTTCCCATTATGTGATTATCAGAGTTCTGAATGCACAAATTATATCTTGTGGTGGTGTTTAACTTGCTTTACTAACCTTTCATTTGTACAAAAGCTTTATTAATTATCACTGTGAGTGACAGTTTTCACTTTGGAAGACTGTGTTTAACATCTTGCATTAAAATTCTAAAATCTTTCATCCTACACACGCAATGTTCAATTAAGTCACCTAAATTAAGGGGCCTAGTATCACGAGCCTGACAAATTCCTCCTAACAAGGTATGGCAACTCAATGTAGCGCTTGATTTCCTTTTGTTTGCAGGTTATACCCTTTGCCAGCTTCTAGGTGTTAAATGCTAATGCTGTGATTTCACATGAAAGGATTTCTTGTTAAGAAGGTTTTTTTTTCTTTTTCTTTCCTGAATGTGTTCTGTCTTTTCTTTGTTATTTTTTAAAGTTAATTAAGGTGTCAGATTTGACAACACTGAAGATAGAATTCCACTATCTATCCACAGAGTATTTACAGAATGGGGGTGTGGTGCAAGCTTTTCTCTCTGCTGACCTGCTAGTGTGCAATAAATTAATTCTGAAGGAGTGATGATATATAAGAATAAGCGGGGGCAGTTCAGCTCATTTCTAATATTGGTCTTTCTATGGAGACTGCCAAGGTCCAATGTTGCTTTTTAGTAGAGCTGCTCAGGAATTTTTTGACTACACAGTTTTTCCTTGGAAAATGCCAGTTTGTCAAAAAAGAAAACTAGACACAATTTTTGTTAGGAAGGTTTATTGGTTCCAGAATAGAATTTCTAGTCAACGAGAGAGACCAGGTCCTTGAATGCCTAGCAGCCTGGTGCTGTATTCACCAGGGATGTAGAAGAGCTAGGATCAAGTCCTTGCTCCAGTCTTCCACATCCGAGATAAATTCACTAACTGCTGGGCTATAGGTCATACGGGGATGGGGGGAGAAGGGGAGGCTCTCTTATTGTCCCCCCACACCTATAAGAGTTTTCTGCTGGACATTTTTGAAAGGTCTAGTTTTCACTCCAGTGTGGAACAAAACCACATGTTGAAACCTTGGTATTTTTCATTAAACTGATTTTTTGTTTTCCAGCCAACCCTACCTTTTAGTGATGTGGGGATAAGACAGCTGTTTTCCCAGTTTGTTTTCTGAAGGGGTTGATTTTTGCCTGGAAACTTCCTGTTTGTTTTTAAATCTATCAAATCGTCTGGTAGCATCTCAGCTGCCGCTCCTTCTCCTGTGGCGCTCTGAAGCTTTTCACAAGGGATGCTTCCTCTCCTATCCCCCCGTGGAGCTCCTCTACCATTCGTCTTCTCCCTGTAGACCTTGTGAGCCCCACAAAAGCGTAAGAGGGTCTACTTTCCTCCTCTCTCTGCATAGTTCTCCCATAGAAAGAAATTAGATGAGCAGAATTCTCTAAACTTGGCAGGAGCAGAGCTCCTCCTACTCAGCAGCTCGCGTGGAACTTAGGAACAGTCTCCTGTGGAACTCTTGATCTCTGCAAGGAGTGAGGAGAGAGGCAAGAAAGCTCTGAAAAGCAAGAATGCTTTTGAAGAGTTGAAATAGTAATTTTGTGTTGGATGTATCTTCTCAACAGACAGTGATGAAATGTAGGTACCGTGCCTCTCACTAAATCAGTCACATGCCTGTCTACCCAAACAACACCCATTTAATTAAGTGGCTTAAAGCAAAAAGAAAATAGGGTAACATCATCCTGTGTGGAGAGAAATTAGTTCATTCTTTAATTTGATATATGACCTACCAGGGCAATGAGCTCATTTGTTTTATAAGGGAGGAAATTTATTACATTTTATAAATTGCATTTTATTAAATTATCGGTTAAAATTGTATTAAATTTTATAATTAACCTTCAGAGACAATAACATGTCTTAGAGGAGAAAATCAGGAAGCGCTATTCTTTGGTTTTGCATTCAGTCTTGAAAGAAAGAGGGAGCCTATTCCCAGGCACTTGTCATTGTACTAACAATGTTTCTATGTTTAACCATTTTGAGACCAAAAGCACAGATTGTTACTTTTGTGGAAGCTTCCTAAAGCTGAGGCTTTGGCTAAGTGACCTGAATGTACAATCTGTTCTCTCCACTTTGCCCTTCACTCTATCATTGCACTGGAAATATTAATAGCATTTCTACATGCTAGGTACCCTATCCAGCTAATCCAGTACTGCATCTGGGAAGAATGGCCCTTGAGTCTAGTGCACCCCTCGCCTGCAGGCAAGCAAGGCAGACTTACATTCAGAAACATTTGGGGTCACTTTTTCAAGGGGAGATATAGGAGACTCAGGGCCGATCTACTGACTCAATGGGAGTCTTCCCATTGACTTCAATGGACTTTGAATCAGGCCCAAAATGAGCATATCTCACTGGCTCTGCGTGATTTCATGTTCCAGAGACTTCGAATTCCCCCTGCAGGTGCTGTAGTGAGCAACATTCCCACCAGCACAATGAGAGACACCGGACAGAACTAGACAGTGCACAAATTATAGCTGAACACACTTACCTCCACTTCCCAAATGCTGAATTTACCCTCTGGACAGGCACAGGGAGGCTACAGTCACCAAAGATCCTGGAACTTCCTTCCCCACTCCTTGTAGCGTTGTGACTCTGAACCACTCCTCCCCGTCGTTAAATGCCCTAGATTAGCATGCCCCACTCTGGTAGCCTGCTGCCAAGGGCAGATTCCTACTAGCGCAGTGTCCCCTGACAAGCGCTATTCCCAGCCCAGCCTCCCAGGTAACCTCCATTTGATCTCCATTTCCTAGTCTGGTTACACGCCTGCATTTCCTCTGCTCCCTCTTCCCTGCAGTGTCTGTCTGAAGCCAACTCCTCACTTCTGAAATCCCTAGTCTCTTCCCCTCTCTTCCACTTATCTGGTGGGTGACTATGGACAAATCATTTCACCCCTCTGTGCCTCAGTTTCCTCATTTGCAAAATGAAGATAACATCAGAGGCATCTGAAGTCATGAGGTGAGAACATATTATCTAGCAATCCAACTAACTTTAACGACATCACAGCCCTAACATAGCAGCATCTTCTTCCCTTAGAGCTTGCAACAGATGGCACCCCTTACCACAAGAACACTGTTTCAATTTCCCATTCACCCAGCCTCTCTCTTGATCCATTCCTACCTACCACCCAGTCACTGCAGGAGGGTAAACCCACTGCAGTACTTATCTCCTTTATAAAGCACTCTAAGGTCTATAGATGAAAAATTCTACCTATAGTATATTACATTTATATTAAGAATAGATATGAAATACTTCTGTTAGAACAGATACTTCAGATGCAGCATACTAGTAAAAGTATACCCTCCCTAGTAATAATAATTAATAATAATACTTAATAAATCCTCTGGTGGGAATGTTTGGTACTAAAATGTCTGCAATTGTCATAATGCATTTCAATAAATTGCTTGACAATAAGGGTAAAACACTGATCTCTAAAAATTCTCACCCTTAGGCTAAGAGCTTGATGACAAATACTCAACATCTTATTTTGCCTTGCTTTTTAAAATGGGTGATTAAAATGGTGATCCTACATTCCTAGCTGCTTTCCTAACTGCCACTGATGTTAAATATTTATGTTTCTCAATAACTTTGTGCCGTGAGTCATCCCAAATGCTCCTTTATTACGAGAACCTTGAAATGCTTTGTAAAAGCAATGAGAGCCTGGTAGGGGTGTTGTGCCATATTTGTGTAAATCCTCTTCCCATTCAAAACAACATGGACAGTAATTAATGGGGTGGGGCAGAGACATGACTGACTAGCAGCTAAGCCAGTGTTTAAAATGTAACTACTTGACTGTTCTTCAGTCTCTCTCTCTCATTCATATTTTCTCCCACTTTGGAGACTGATTGCTCCAAGAATTCATTCTTGCTGCTGGTTTGTTTGGGGTTTGTTTGCCTCCCAAATTGTCCTTTTGAAGTACAGTCCTGTTGAAAAAGCAGTTAAAGCAAAGTTGTTTGAAAGTTGTTATTCCCGGAGCCCTGAAGCCTGAGAGAGCTGCCCATACTGAGGACAATAATCCAGAAGACTCATGATTTTAAATGGAGCTGCAATAAACTGTCCGCCAAAGATTTAAGTCCCGGAAAGCAAGCCCTGTAGGCTTTTGTTCCATTCGGTGTAACTGCTGAAGTATGGCACGGAATGCTCTTGAAATTTTGCAGAAGGAAGGGAAGTGTGTAGATGCTGCTCAGAAGTTGGATTGTTTTGTTTTTTTGCATTAGTCGGCTATGGGTGGGGCCTCCTGTCAAACTAGGGCCTTAACCACCATTTTATCGAGCCCGTTAGTTAATCCAGCCCACACAAGTCTGATTTCTGAACAGTTTTTCCATGTATTTATTATTTGTATTATAGCATCTCTGAGCCCCAGTCATGAACCAGTACCCTGTTGTGCTAGGTGCTGTGCAAAGAAAGAGGTGCGTTTCCCAGACTGCTGGAAGTCGGTGTCCCTCTCTGGACATTGCTAAACCATCCCTGCCCCAGGTGACTTTTATTCCCTGCATTTAGAGCATTCTGAGGAGTTGTATTGAGTCTGTCCTTGAAATGCACCAAAGGGACCTCTCTTGGAGCATCATTAAGATCAGCGCTGGCCATTCTGTTCAATGACCTCTTGTTGACCAATGTCTGAGCCCCAACATGCCCCCACAATAATAGGGGCCCAATCCTCAAATCACTTTGCAGTCAAGGGGAATTGCATGCCGGGGGGCACTATGATACTTGGCCTTCAGGAAGTACTGCTGCATGACAATTTAAAGAAAGTGAATCTATATGTGTCTGCCGCTCCTGCGTAGCACCACTCCCATATTTGAAATGCCAAGCTTTGCCTAACTTCACTCAATGCTTGTAATCAAAATGCAAGCTCTGACCCTGCAGATGCTGAGTGATTGCAACATCGCTGTCTTAACTGGGAGCTGAGGAGGCTAATCAGCTCTGCAGCTCAGGCCCTTAGATGTATAAGGGCTAGAGTGCAGGGGCGGTGAGTTATATTCTCTTGTGGTGCCTGGGCTCCAGCGATATTCAGGGCTGGGGGCCCTGCTCCACCAATGTTTGGAGCTGCTCTCCCCTGGCCCTGCCTGGAGCACCCCCGGAGTACCTCCGGCCTCCGGAGCGCCGCTGCCTGAGTGAAAGTGGTGCGTCTCTCCCTGGCCTCTGCTGCTAAACCACAGCACAAGAGCAACGCCAGCTGTTAATAAATTCCTGTTAATGAAATCCCACCAGTGAACATCATCCATCCAACTATTCTGAAAACCCTCCTATGAAAGCTTTATCAAGACATATGATAACCTTTTCCAATGCACCTAAGCGAATTAGAAACCTATTGGATGCTAATGGGATTTAGGCTCCTTAAGTTCCTAAGTCACATTAGAAACTAAGGCTTAGGCGCCTAAGTTACTTAGTTGTTTTTTTGTAAATATTACTTTAGGCCCTAAATTTCAGCAATTTATCTTGTTTTGAACCACAAAGAATGAAAACACTTTAAGATATTAAAAGTGACTGATGTAAACAAACAAACAACACTTTGGTGAGAAATGCTCTCTTCCAGCTATATAGCAGATGCATCCCTAAGTCGGAAACTTACTAGCACATCTAGAAAGTTGCTATGCCTTATGGGATCCGTAGTTCTTTTTCCTTTAACCATCAGAGGCAAGGAGTGTAGCATCCCGGGTATACATGCAAGATTAATACATGCAGCACCAAACAGAATCTACCTTATAACGCATCTCATAATAAAAGGGTGGGAAGCCTGTTAGAAGGGCGTACAATCAAATTAAATGATTTCTCCATTTCCAAATAGTAAGCAAGTGTTTGAATTATGGATCACAATTAACTACTAATTGGCCATCATGTAAGCCCCTTCCAAATGGACATGGCAAATATTGAAATAAATGGGCTGTTATTTTTCAGACCTGAATGCTAGCCATTTAAAATGAAAAGCTAATTTCAGCCTGCAAGGCAAGCTCTATATTTTAATCAAGTGTGACAGATTGAGAACAATAAATGGGCACTTAAGGCGAGGGAGTGTTTATTTCCCTGCTGTGAGTTTATTTGTGATAAGTTGTACTGCCCAATGCAAAATGAAATAAAATGGCAGCTTTGATCCAGAGTATACAGAAATCTCTGCAGAAAGTCTGAATAAAGAGAGCAAGGTTACTGCAACACACAGTGAAACTGCTTTTTAAGTAAAACAAACCACACTCTGTTAGCAAAGGCTTTGTTGATCTTTTATATTATGCTCTTCTGCTGTTAAAGCAATATTTGATCTACTATAAAGTATTTAATTAAGAAAAGACTTAGCTAAGAGCCATAAAGAGATGGGGCTTTACAACTGTGGTTGCAATTTGCTATACATCTGTCCTGCAGAATATGTTCAAGATCCAAATATTGGAGCAATATCTAAGAAATGATTTCATGAAGTTCTTTATTGCGTCAATAAAATTCCCATTGTGCCCTTTCATTCCAGGTGCATCTTCATCTTCAGTAAATGCAATTGTTCTCTTTAAAGGGGGGATATATTTATAACTGGTGGGACAAGATACATTTTTTTTCTTATTTTTGAAATGTTGAGCTAAAATTCCCGTATTGTTCTCCTAACCATGGAGCTAACGTTGATTTAGAGGGGGAGAGGGGTAAAAAGTGAAATTAAGCATCTGTTGGGTAAAGTATGCTGAGATAGAGGTTTTCTAGCAAATTTAACTTCTTGAATCAAGCATTGTATATAATTTATATATGTAATGTTCTGAAGAAATTTTATCTTCTCTGTGTCTCAGTCTTTATATCAATAATTTATACATTTTAATATTTCAGTACAGCCAGTAGGGCTGATGTTGTTTTGAACATTTTTTCTATGCCCAGCAACAAAATCAGCCCGAAACATATTTACTTTATTAAATTCAACATATTGGAGGGTTCTTCTGGTTGTACATAATATGAGAAAGTGTTGGATAAAATAAAAACATTTTCAGGCAGTAGTATCCCTGGATGAGACTTTCTGGCCAACTCTACAAGATTATACCTTACGCAGTAAATACTTAAGTATTACAAGCTAGAAGAACAGAGTCTGGTAATACATTAGGACACAGTATAGCTAAAATAGCTATTCCTCAGTAAATCTGTGCATATTTTCCATAAATTAATGCTGCATGGCATTATATTTATTATATATTTGTATATTTTGATAATCTGCATTTAGTTTACATCTGCTGTGCACTGTTTCTCTGCAGTGCAGCACCCACTTCTCTGGTGTCTATTAGATTTTTTGCTACAAACTACTGAAAAGAGAGAAAATATTGTACATGATTCTCCTACTAATGAATCCTATTACTGAAGATGAAATGCATATACACACTATAGTGGTCCCTCGCTCTTGAGTGGGGAAGGAGGCTACTTTGCCTCACGGCAGAGTAACTGCCTGTGGGGGAAACTCCAGCTCTCTGACTGGAGCCGAACCACCTACAGTTTTCAGCCTGCAGCAGACAGCAACAAACAGGCTAGGGAGGAGGAGCTCTGTCCCTCTGGTGGGGCAGGGCCACAGTCTTTAACCCACAGCCTCCTGCTGGGGTAAACAGTAATTAACAGTCTACAGGGGAGTTCTGTCCCTCTGGGTGAGACAGAGCACAAACAGTGTATGGCTCCACAGTCTTCTGTGAGCCCACAACACAGCCAAGGACTTCTGGCCAACAAGAGGGGGTTTGGCCACCACCCCGGGGGAGAGGGGCCTGGACCTACTTCACCGGGTCCGAGCCCAGGGCCATAACAGTGGTGGATGGGGCCATCACTGGGTTAGCGGGGATCCTCCCAAAACATGCTGACTCACTCTCCAGCTGCAGAACCGGACTAAAGTCTGGTTCCTCTTGGCTACTTCCTACCACAGTCTGGGTGTAGGGCTCCATGGTCCAAAGATCTTTTGTCTCCTCGGGGTATTCAGCCACCGGCAGTCCCCACAGCTCCTTGGGGTATTCATCTGATGGTGCTCCTGGCAGCTTCTTGGGAGACTCGTCCATTTCCTCTGACCACAGGGCGCAGCTCCATTCGGGGGCTAGTCCAGGATCTGCAAAGATCTCTGCTCCCTGGAAGGGAGTCTGCTCCCTCCAGTGGTTCCGCCCCAACTGAGCTCCAGGATTCTCCTTTTATACTTCCTATCTCACCCTGGGACTTCCAGCACCAGGGGCAGGGCAGATTTGGCTCTGTCCACTAGGGGGAGTGTAATGGTCCCTCGGTCTCCAGTTCAGAGGGAGGCCACTCTACCTCAGTACACACACACACAAAATATCTATATATTATATTTTGTTTGTGTTTCATCATATATATATATAGTGTGTGTGTATTTTGTCATGTTTGTGTGTCATGGACTAGCTCCTTAGCTGTTCTGAGAATGAGCCTGACAATGAGATTGTGTGTATATGCGTGCACACAGTTTTGGTTTTGCATCCCTGCCCATCCTGGCTAATAGACATTGATGGACCTATCCACCATGAACTTATCTAGTTCTTTTTTTAACACTATCATAGTCTTGGCCTTCACAACATCCTCTGGCAAAGAGTTCCACAGGTTGACTGTGCGTTGTGTGAAGAAGTACTTCCTTTTGTTTATTCTAAACCTGCTGCCTATTAATTTCATTTGGTGACCCTTAGTTCTTGTGTTATGAGAATGAATAAGTAACACTTCCTTGTTTACTTTCTTCACACCAGTCATGATTTTATAGACCTCTACCATATCCCCCCTTAGTCATCCTTTTCCATGCTGAAAAGTCCCAGTCTTATTAATCTCTCTTCATATGGAAGCTGTTCCATACCCGTAAACATTGTTGTTGTCCTTTTCTGAACCTTTTCCAATTCTAATGTATCTTTTTTGAGATGGGGTGACCAGATCTGCACACAGTATTCAAGATATGGGCAATATGATATGTTCTGTCTGATTATCTATCCCTTTCCTAATGATTCCCAACATTCTGTTAGTTTTTTATACTGCTGCTGCACATTGAGTGGATGTTTTCAGAGAATTATCCACAATGACCCCAAGATCTCTTTCCTGAGTGGTAAAAGCTAATTTAGACCCCATCATTTTCTATGCATAGCTGGGATTATGCTTTCCAGTGTGCACTACTTTGCATTTATCAACATTGAATTTCATCTGCCATTTTGTTGCCCAGTCACCCAGTTTTGTGAGAGCCCTTTGTAACTCTTCACAGTCTGCTTTGGACCTAACTGTCTTGTGTAGTTTTATATCATCTGTAAATTTTGCCACCTCACTGTTTACCCCTTTTTCCAGATCATTTATGAATATGTTTAATAGTAGTCCCAGTATAGACCCTTGGGGGAAACCACTGTTTACCTCTCTCCATTCTGAAAACTGACCATTTATTCCTACCCTTTGTTTCCTATCTTTTAACCAGTTGCTAATCCATGAGAGGACTTTCCTTCTTATCCAATGACAGCTTACTTTGCTTAAGAGCCTTTAGTGAGGGACCTTGTCAAAGCTTTCTGAAAATCTAAGTACACTCTATCCACTGGATCACCCTTATTCACATGCTTGTTGACCCCTTCAAAGAATTCTAGTAGATTGGTGAGGCATGATTTCCTTTTACAAAAACCATGTTGACTCTTCCCCAGCAAATCATGTTCATCTATGTGTCTGATAAGTCTGGTCTTTACTGTAATTTCAACCAATTTGCCTGCTATTGAAGTTAGGCTTACTGGCCTATAATTGCCAGGATCGCCTCTGGAGCCTTTTTAAAAAATTGCCATCACATTAGCTATCCTCTAGTCATCCGGTTCAGAAGCTGATTTAAATGATAGCTTATATACCACAGTTAGTAGTTCTGAATTTCACATTTGTCTTATTACTGTTAAATTTATCAATTCGTTCCAAAACCTCTTTAATGACACCTCAATGTGAGTCAGTTCCTCAGATTTGTCACCTAAAAAGAATGGCTCAGGTTTGGAAATCTCCCTCACATCCTCAGCCTTGAAGACCGATGGAAAGAATTCATTTAGTTTCTCCATAGTGGCCCATCTTTCTTGAGTTCTCCTTTAGCATCTCGATCATCCAGCAGCCCCTCTGGTTGTTTAGCAGACTTCCTGCTTTTGATGTACTTAAAAAAACAATTGCTGTTACTTTTTGAATCTTTGGCTAACTATTCTTCAAATTCTATTTGGGCCTTCCTAATTATAATTTTACACTTCACTTGTCAGAATTTATGCTCCTTTCTATTTTCCTGAATAGGATTTAATTTCCACTTTTTAAAAGATGACTTTTTGCCTCTAACTGCTTCTTTTACTTTGCTGTTTAGCCAGGGTGGCACTTTTATTGATTTTTTTAAAATTTGGGGCATACATTTAAATTGAGTCTCTATCACACGCATGCAGATGCAGAGGGATGGTATTTGGTTCTGAATCACCTTTCTACTCCCTTGATCCTGATGCTGCAAAGCTTCCCTAAGTCAAGTCTGCCAGAGTGATCCCATAGGCTGTGGATTTATAAGGCTAAGTGTGGAGCCTTACCCCCTAAAGTTCCAGCATCCCCAGAGTATGATCTGGAAGCCCATGCCCTAAGAGCCAGATTCTCATATGTGGAAAACTAGCCAGGGGCAGGGGGCATAGGCTTCATTTCTGCTCCCCCAGTCATGGTCTGGCTGGAGGTTGAAATGGAGCAGCCAGTTATATTGGCTGCAGATGTCAGTTCCATAGGGAAGGGACTGCTGTACTGGCGGAGGAAGGAAGGTCTGGATTGTTGGGATTGTACCTACTTAGGCTGTACACCACATGAAGGTTCTCTTCCATCAGAGGAAATCCTCAACTCTCTTTAGGTTTTCTGGCTGTTGGGTGCTGTTGAGATCATGCAAAGCAACTGGAACAGGGGCCAAGTGTATGATCTTAAACCCATAGATAGAAAATGGTCTTAAAACATCATTCTCAGGACACACACAAAGAAATAAATGCAAAAAAAAATCAATTTGCAGTACTATCTACATGCAGCAAATCCAGGTGCCACAGAGGTCAAATGCAGAATAGTTGGCTGGCAACAGTTCAGTGCATCTGAGGGACTTGAAAGGGATGACTCAAATTCTACTAAAGATGAAGGTTTACAAAAGAGAAAAAACAAACCAAAAAGAGAACAAAAAGAGAGACACTCCTCCTGGTCTTTTGGTTAGAGAAAGTTTGTCTATTTTTAAAGTTACAAAGAGAAGTTGCTTGACAGGACGCAAGGGAAGCTGCTGAGATTCTGCTCTACCTAAAAGATCCCTTGTCTGAAGTACCTTTGCATCAGCTAGGAAGAAAAGAGAAAGCTTCTTGGTGCAAAACAAGGTTTGTGTTTGTCTGATCTTAACTTGAAAATGTCACTGTTCCTGCTCAGTGTCATCCAAAGCATTTCACTGGCTCCATTCAATCTTCAGCTTCTCCAATCAATTGCGCACATACAAAATGGGAAATGACTTCCTAGGAAGGAGTACTGCAAACATCATTCTGGGATGTATTAGCAGGAGTTTTGTAAACATGACGCGAGAAGTAATTCTTCTGCTCTACTCCGTGCTGATTAGGCCTCAACTTGAGTATTGTGTCCAGTTCCGGGCACCACATTTCAGGAAAGATGTGGGCAAATGGGAGAAAGTCCAGAGAAGAGCAACAAAAATGATTAAAGGTCTAGAAAACATGACCTATGAGGGAAGATAGAAAAAATTGGGTTTGTTTAGTCTGGAGAAGAGAAGACTGAGGGGAGACATAATAACAGTTTTCAACTTCATAAAAGGTTGCTACAAGGAGGAGGGAGAACAATTGTTGTTCTTAACCACTGAGGATAGGACAAGAAGCAATGGACTTAAATTGCAGCAAGGGAGGTTTAGGTTGGACATTAGGAAAAACTTCCTAACTGTCAGGGTGGTTAAGCACTGGAGTAAATTGCTTAGGGAGGTTGTGGAATCTCCATCATTGGAGACTTTTAAGAGCAGGTTGGACAAACACCTGTCAGGGATGATCTAGACAATACTTAGTCCTGCCTTGAGTGCCGGGGACTGAACTAAATGACCTCTTGAAGTCCCTTTCAGTTCTATGATTCATTCAACAATAATTTGTTTATGTAGCTACTAGGCCAACAATTTTCGTCAGAACCTATTTTCAATGGAAAATTGGGTTTTCAACAAAACTCAAATTTTTGTGGAAAGTGTCTGCTATTTTCAAATATTTTTTTATGTTTTTCATCAGAAAACCAAAGCCTGAATATTTTTGATTGAAAACTACACATTTTTCCATTATCAGTGGTTAGCAGCTAATCCCCTCCCTCCACCCCCCCAAACATTTTTGGCCAAAAAAAGTTCAGTTTTTAGTTGCTGAAAACTGAGTTTTGTTTTGTTAATGAAAAGTCAGAATTCTCAGAGGGGAAAAAAAAAGCTTATTTTCTAACCATCTCAGCTATCTAGTTCTTAATACCCTGATAGGTGCCCATACATGCTACGGGAGCCCAGCTCCATTTGAAAACATAGCCAAAGGACACTCCTCCCACCTTAACACTAGTAAATATCCATCCACTAGTTTGAGAAAAATAAGCCCAATCCCTTCCACCCAAAAATCCCCTCACTTCACAAAAGCCCAGAAGAAAGATGGGTGGGAAGTTTCAGAAATCCAAACCATGGCAGAGAAAAGTTAGAAGGCATGATTTCCAGCTGTGATTTGTTGACACATGTTCTCACTTGTGGATGCAGATGTTCATAATAAACCACTTGTATCTGAACTGTTCTCTATTTCATTGGAAAAGAAGGTAAATCTTTTTCAGGATAATCCTGCCAGTGCCTGCATAAGTGGCCTATCCATCTGTGTCTAAGAAAATTCCTGTGATGGTATTTTGCAAATGTCGGTGCTATATACGAGAGATTCAGTTCCCACTTACAGTGGGGCCCAGTTACATTGCCAGAGTGCTACCAAGGGAGCAAAGTGTAAATGAAAATCATTCCCAACTAATTTATGCCTCATTTAAAATTGTTGAAATCATGGGGTTAAAATGACAATGTGGAAAGCTATGCCACTCGGACTTTCCAGGGGTGTTTTTCTAGTTCCCCCTTCTGTTTTAAGGCTCAATCCCATGAGGTGCACAGGTGGTCACAGAATAGAAAAACGTTTTTGTGCATAATAATTTGACGGAGGGGAAATGCCAAAATTCACAATAAAAATCATTTGACAATCTAGTGCTACAGGTGGCCAAATGATGAAAAATGCATTTGCAGATTAATCTTGGCTGAAATAATTGCCAAAAATCACGACGAAAATTTTTCACAATGAATTAATTATCTGGTTCTATTCAACTCCCACTAAAGTCTTTACAGGGACCTTTGTTTGTAGCCAGCCCAGGTTTTTAGTTTTGTACATTGCATAAAGACTGCAAGTTTGGGCCCTATATAACTTTCCAAAAATCTGCAAGGTGTTTCTATTGCAGAGTCAATTAAATGCTTTGGATGTTTTAAAACTTTTTTTTAACGTATATAGTTTGTTGCCAACAAATAGAGGGATGCACTAATTCTGAGATTGTAAAATCTTTGGTCTGGGGACCGTCTTTTTGTTCTGTATTTGTACAGCACCTAGCTCAATGGAGTTCTAATGCACGACTGAGGTTCCTAAGTGCTACCACAATACACACTATTGTACCACAGATGGCCTTGCTCAGAGGTTCAGGGTAAATTTTTGAGATCCAGAGTGCTGGAAACCAACAACTGAGCCAGCATGCTGATCACTTACACACCAATTGACTCCCCCTGTGATGGACCTGATTGTGCCTGCCTAGATTATTAGAATGGGCTCGGGAGGATTACAGAGCTGATTAGACCTTTAACGCAGAGGATAGAAGAAGGCACAGGAAGAAAGTGCTGGGGAGAGAGGGGCAGACTAGGAGAGCCAGAACCAACAAGGGTATCTGGCTGGAAGTGTCTTGAGCCTCTTCTCGGCAGAGGAGTGGATGCTATAAATGGTCTGGTATAAGTGGTGGGAAGATCAGTGTAAATAAATTATACAGTGATGTTTAACAACTGACAGTCTCCTAATAGTCTGTGTAAGCAGAACAGGGGACAGGGTGGGACCTCACCCTGTCATACAGTCTCTGAAGTCATATGAAAAATGTTCCCCCCATTTAGTTCTCTGCCCCAGCAGCACAGCATCCAGTAGATCTGGAGATTCTATGAGTCGTAGACTCAAGAGCCACAACCTTTCGCAGCCTCTTCATCAATAAGGCCACTGATCAGCAGGAACGACGTGCCCTTTGTGAGCAAAGATGCTTTTTATCACACACACCTCAGAAGCCAGCACTCGACAGATGGAAGTTTAAAAAGAAACGTGTTGGCTGCCTAAGGCACGTTTTAATTTGTCGTTCAGCTCGGTTTGTTTCACTTTTAATGGTTCACTTAGCTGAACTTGTGACTAAAAATTAACACTGAAAAAAGTAATGTAAAAGTTTGGATTCAACAGGCCTCCAGAGCCAGCACACCACAATGTTACAGGGGCCAGCCAACAGGTTTATTTGTTTCTTGTTGATAGCTCTTTGTGGGTGGCTAAGAGCTGACAAACTTACTTACGTGTAGTGTTACATTTTTATGTTCAAAGGACTAGGTTGTGGTTGTACAATCTGCACTGTGTAAGGGACAGCACTTACTACGTCCTACGTTGCTGCAGGAGCAGGAGCAGCTGCAATTTGGTCTCTGCTTTCCCTTTGCTCCGTGGGGAAATTAAGATGTATAGCCCCTTTCCCTGCTGCACAATGTTTTTCCCCCCACACCAGCTCAGCTCTGCTAGCCAGTTTATTTATTTTGGATGGGGTCGAAGCCTTGGCTCCACCTATTTTCCACTGCTGCCTGCCCACTTGCAGAGGTGGGGTAAGAGACGTCTGGTTGTGGCTACAGCCAGTGCTGCCATCTGCACAATGGGGAATAGAGTAGGCTTTGATGTCTCTTCATGAGGGCACAGCAAGGATCACAACGTGGACCAAAATGTTTAAGAGAAGCAGATAACTAAGGGTATGTCTGCACTGCAATCCTGAGGTGATTGCGCCATGGGTAGATATACCCAAGCTGGCTGTAATCTGGCTAGCTTGGGTACCAGAGCAGTAAAGCCATGGCACCACAGGCTAGCAGGGCTCCCAGTGAGCTTGTACAGCCAGTGCTGAAGACCAGGCTGCTGTGATTTCACTGCTCCAGTATCTGAGCTAGCTTAAAGCTAGCTTGGGTGTATCACCATCATATCCCCCTGCTTGCAGTGTAGACATGCCCTAATAGGGAGGTAAGGAACAATGCAAAACTGAGAGGATAATGCTATGCATGAATAGAGAAAAGCAAGAAGAATTGAAAGAAATGAAATAAAACCCATTGGTAGAATGTAAATATAAGTTTGGGGGGAATGTATTTTAAAGATCATATTTTTGCCCACCCTCGGCTTGCCCTGTTTTTTGCATGCTGACTTGTGCAGGTGTAATTCATTGCATGTTCCAAAGTGGCCCCCAGTATTGCCATGTGCAAATCAGGTAGCTGGGTATTCACCTGCCATATTCATCAGCTACACACCATTTTTTTACCGATAAATATGTGTACAAAGTCAGAAGCCAAGGCTACTAATTTGGCCTTAACTATCGTAGGTCAGGAAAACAATAGCAGAATAGCTGCTTGACTATAAGAAGGTCTATATGGCTATGGAATAGTCTCCCAAAATAAATGACGGAAGCTCTATCATCCTTGTGTATATTTTAAATTGGTCTGAACAAATTAGAAGAAAATATATTCTATGGAACAAATCTGTGCTGGTAGAGAGATACATGAAGTATTCATGTAGGTTACTTCTATGATTGTGATTCATGATTCACGTGTTAAGACAGATTGAAGCAAATATGAAACCAGTCTAGAGTTATCTAATTCTCTTGTTTCATATGCCCTGCTAATTTTGTATGTGCCTTTACAGAGCCTACTCTATAGTAACACACTGTATGGTATTTTTTATTAAAGTATTCTTGAAAAATAGAGCTGGGCCAAAAGTATTTGTGACTATAATTTGTATAAAATAGATAATGCCCTTTGATTGCATTCGTAACGCCTTTTACTTGTTTTCCGTGAACATTTGCAAAAGCATGTATTTGATTGCAAAGTGTTGTGTGGAAAGAGAGGATTTGCATGAGTATTCACACTGAAAATGTTCAAGGAGTGATCTTGAGAAATCTTTGTGAGTTTGGAAGTTATTTAATTAAATAGCAAAAACAATACCATGTGATGTAGGGTGACCAATCACACAGTACAACTAGTGAATGCTTAAACCAATCATGGCAAATTCACAGGCTGAAATATGTTTGCAGAAACTATTTATCAAATAATTCTGAACAGTGAACAAATTAGTATAAACCAAAGTCTGCTTGTGAATAATTTCTGCAGAGAAAAGGGACTACATTAACCCAATGCATTGTTTGCCAAGCGCTAGTGTCCACTGTCTACTGTTCTATTGTAAGTTTTCTCTTCAATTCACTAAGAAGCATAAACCTGGCAGATCTCTCCATTCTCTCCCTTACTAGATGGTGTCTATGACTGAGGTAAGCTATAAATCTTTCTGCATATTGATTATACTAAGGGTCAATCCTGTATCACTATGATCAATGAAAGTTCTGCTGCTGTCAACAATGTTCTCAGGACTGGGAAAGGGACAGACCATTCATAGAATCATAGAATATCAGGGTTAGAAGGGACCTCAGGAGGTCATCTAGTCCAACCCCCTGCTCAAAGCAGGACCAATCCCCAACTAAATCATCCCAGCTAGGGCTTTGTCAAGCCTGACCTTAAAAACCTCTAAGGAAGGAGATTCCACCACCTCCCTAGGTAACCCATTCCAGTGCTTCACCACCCTCCTAGTGAAAAAGTTTTTCCTAATATCCAGCCTAAACCTCCCCCACTGCAACTTGAAACCATCGCTCCTTGTTCTGTCATCTGCCACCATTGAGAACAGTCTAGATCAGTGGTTCCCAAACTTGTTCCACCGTTTGTGCAGGGAAAGCCCTGGGCAGGCCGGGCCAGTTTGTTTACTTGCCGCATCCGCAGGTTCAGCCCATCGTGGCTCCCAGTGGTTGCGGTTCGCTGCTCCAGGTCAATGGGAGCAGCGAACCGCACCCACTGGGAACCGCGATTGGCCGAACCTGCGGATGCGGCAGGTAAACAAACCGACCAGGTCCGCCAAGGGCTTTCCCTGAACAATTGGTGTAACAAGTTTGGGAACCACTAGTCTAGGTCCATCCTCTTTGGAACCCCCTTTCCGGTAGTTGAAAGCAGCTATCAAATCCCCCCTCATTCTTCTCTTCTGCAGTCTAAACAATCCCAGTTCCCTCAGCCTCTCCTCATTCAGTTGGTCTGTGCTGTCATTTTGTATACTTATGCTTAACTGGGGCAAATTTCAATTGCAATCTCTCAGTTTCATAAATCTTTTCTGCTTTCCTGAATTCATTTTGAAGACAACATTCAAATAAAAATTCCGTAGTACATTTAGTATTCCTCCCCCAAATCAAAAACATTTCTGCTGCTTCCATTACTACAGACTGTGTACCCTCTTGGGTATTACCAATCTAATGTTTCAAGCTATAGGTCTTAGATGTTCCTCAACTTCAAGCTTATTTATCATGCTTGGCTCATGTCCTAGAACCAGCGCCAGAATACCCTTCAAACATGTGAAGCTGTTTAGAAAACTGTGTAAGGAAGAAACCCTAAAAATGCCTGAAGAAACATATCCCCTTCCTTCATTTTTGTAAGGCTGCTACCTGAATCTATGTAGATAAACAATGAAAATTCCCCATGATCCAATTTCTGGTTTCCTTAAGCAGGCAGAGCTTTCCTAGCTTTGGGCTAGTTTGTGCCTGAGGTACTGTCAAGCTTGTTAGATGAGATTCAGGAGGGCTAAACAGCAGTTGAAACCCACAGGCTATGTGTACTTTGAAAAAGGTGTGGTGTGTTCTCCTGCCCTGTCTAGTCAACTTCACTGACTGCTGAAGGTGGAAAAAGGGAGCAGAGCCATTGCCCCCTACTCCCTGCCTTCCTTTAGGCACATAGCAGTCAGTAAGTTGTTAGGAAGAAATGCTGTCTAATGGGATTTCACCTAGCCCCTGAAAAGGGGCAAAAAAGCAGGGGAGCCCTTTGTACCTTCCTCGATCACTTGTGCACCCTCACAAGATTGAACAGAACCTGGCCTTATACAAATATTTTCTGATTCACTGTCCCTGATAATCTGTAGCACAAGAAAAATGCAGGAAATGCTTGTCTCAGGCATTGTCCTTAATTTTTCCTAAGCTGTCTCTGTGGTGCAGGCCAAAATATTTAGGTATAATTTTCTTCAGCTGAATTATCCCTCAGCAAATGTCACCACCTCTCTCCAATCTTTTGCCTGATTTAGAAAACTCTGAATCACTGGGACATTACATTCCCAGCAACAGCAACAAAAGGTATGGTACATTACATTTCTTCTTGTCTTTCTTATTTGTAATACTTTGTTAAATTAAGCATTCAGAATGTGCCCTATATATTGAACCTTCAAACAACGACACACAGATCTTTACATTGGTATTTACTCTGTGCTAATTTAAGGATGTGTCACTTCAGTGTTAGTCAAGCTTGGAATACAGCAGTGACATGAATTTGGTGTTCTGTTAACCTAATCAAAACTTAAAAAAAAAAATCCTTTATGCATGGTCTCTTGACTTTCATGAAAAAGCTGTGACTTTATAAACATTGCGATAAAACCTCTGCCCCGTGTGCATAGACTGTACTTTCAAAACCACAATATGTGCCTTTTTCTTTGTTAACATAAGGACAATTTACTTTGTGAACTTGCTTTAGCCAGTTGTGATTGATATATGAAACAAAACACCCCTGCTGATTGCACAGGGAGTACACATAGTGGTGGGCTGTCAGTGCTGTGCAGTGCTTTTTTGTTGTAGTGATATTGTCTTTCACACTCATAATGTCCTGTTCCAGATTAGTACTTGGAAAACTCCTCCTGATGGAACAATACATAGAGAAGTAGAAACAGGAGCCTTTTTATCACCAAGTTGCCAGTTCAAATTTAGCCTGGGCTGTTAGGGACTGGTTGGTGGGCCAATGAGTCTGCATTTTGGTTTTGATTTTGCAAAACTTTGTCAGATAGGTCATGGGGCAATTTGTGTTCAGGCTCCACTTTACTCAAAGTACCAGATTTGAATGGGTGCAAATGTTCAGAAAAATATTTTTGGTTGACTTATGTCTGGCAGAGACTAAGGGTTATAAAGATGTTACAATTAAGGAAATGAGTTGCTGGTCTTAGTCCAGAGTAGCCACATTTACAATAGATAAATGACCTCATCACAAAACTACCACCACAACTGAGCCCAGGATTCAACAGATAGAGAAGCTAAGTTACCCTCACACCTGCCTGTGGTCCTGCCAGAGTTGAGACATGACGGATGGTGTGGATGGAGGTAACATTGTAAGGATAAATACTGTAGATGATTTTGCTCTCTCTTTCTCAGTGTGGTACTTTCCATGACCCCTAATTTTACAGTTCCATAAAAACAGCTTCAAATGGGCAGGCTCTGTTATGTTTTCATTCCATGATAGGTGCTTGAGAAGTAAATACAATAAATTGACTCATATTTGCATATGCTACTGCACAGTGTCACACAACTAGATATTATGCTGATGAGTCCAGTATAAAATCCAAAATAGAGGGAAAGATACAATATCAGGAGGTATTGTAGCAAAATTCTTCATGAACCGCCAGGAAGTTTGAGAGAGGCGGCTCAAAACAGGGAAAACTGGTTTTAAAAGAGAACTTTCAGTCCTGTGATCATTCCAAATTAAAAAGAAAATGCAGAAGGTTGATAATCTGATGTTTTCATTTAATCAATAAGTTTTTCTCTACAGAGAGATGAGCTATCGAAATGTCATGTGATGATGCAAATTAGGAGTTCCATGCTTGCTGGAAATTGCCTGATTGTGAGAAAATAAGAATGGCCATACCAGGTCAGACCAATGGTCCACCTAGCCCAGTATCCTGTCTTCTGACAGTGGCCAGTGCTAGATGCTTCAAAAAGAATAGAACAAGGTAATCATCAAGTGATCCATCCCCTATCATCCAGTCCCAACATTTGGCAGTCAGAGGCTTAGGGACATCCAGAGCATGGGATACAGGATATTTGACTTTTGGATGTTTACAGTGTCAGGTGGGAAACCAAGTTAATGGACTACTGCCAAAGTTACTGTGGGGGAATGTTTTCTTTATCATTCACTAAGATGGATTGTTACTGTGTTTTCAGAAGTAGATTTTCCCCTAATACAGCTTTTCATGTTCCACACACACACACAGTGCTTGCAATTGAGAAGTATTGCCTATTAAGGGTGCCAGGAAAGGTGTCTAGTGATCCCAGAAATCCTGTGGGGCTGGGGGGTTAAAAACCAGTGGTATGTGTTAATTTTAAGAGAGACCTCTAGCTATTTGAACCCAGCCCTTGTTAGTGCCGACAACATCTGTCAGGAGGGTTACAGACACATGGGTCAGACTATGCTCCTCAGTAGAAACATGTAATAAAAACATTATAATGTAGCCCCAGGGCCCTGAATTCATATTCACAACATTAGTTATATTTCAGTATATAGATATGGTGGTGGTGGCTGTTAAACTGTATTCAGTATGTTCCTTTTCCAACTGATCATGGATACTTCTAACTCTGTAAGTGAGGCATTTGGGGAAATGTGTCTGTGAGACACAAATGCAGATTACTGCCTCTCAATTGGGCTAGGTAGCCGACAACAGCTCAGTAAAAGACAGCTCTGATGATTTTATTGGAGTGTGTAAGTTAAAGGATTTTAATTCACCTCAGTGAGCACATTTTTAAGATCTGCATCACTAAAATCATATTTGTGATTAAGCAAAATAATTTAAGAAGATATTCTCCTTTCCTCGTTGTATTTATGATTAACAAAATAAATGAAAATCCCAGCCTTTTATCTGACATCAAATACTATTGTATTTCTCAGCTAAATTGGGCATTCATCTTTCTCAGATGTGGTTTTTGAAGCTTGTGCGTTCCTGTCTTTTCCCCCTCCCCTCTGAATACTGGCAAATTAAAGATGACTAGAAACTGGAAATGCTATCAAAAAAGGTTTTGAAATACAAAGAAAAAAGAAAGAGAGAAAAAAACACATTTTCTTCTCTCATATTAGCATCCAGTTAAGCAATTATTTGGAATACTTCATACATATTCCACAAATCTTTGTCCAATCTGTTTTAAATAATTTCTTTTATGGTAGACTCAATTCACAAAATCATGCAGCACCACTGTCCCTTTTTCCCTCCCTCCAATGTTTTAGAAAACAACTTACTTGGGAAATAACAGATCTGACCGATTCCTTCACAAAGGTCTCTAGTCTAAATGTGAGCTCACTAAATAGTCATTAAACTGCTAAGTATACATTGTAAGTATATAGTTCCAATGTAAAGGAAAAGTGGGGCAGGCTACTAAAATTCAAGGAAGGTTTAAAGTTTGCATGTCTTAGCATGAGAAAATTAATGGAAAGATAGAAGTCTACATTCACATCTCTGTTAAACCGGTGTACCTCTTGGAGTTGTCAGTACAAGTGAGATAAGAATCTGATCCCAGTGTCTCCCTATGACAAATCATCATGGGCCAAACCCTGTCATTGATGCAGATGTGTGCAAAATTCCCCCATAAAATCAGTGGGGAGTTTGGCATACAACATTTATGATAGGGCACAGTCTTTAAGAAGTTAGACAGGTGAGCAGGAAAAGGAGATATGACCCATTGGATATTTGTGCCATTACCTGATGTAATTCACAGATCTGATTTTTGTCGTACTGATTGTTGCAATCCTGACTTGGCATTCTTTTCGTTCTCTGACTGACAACCAAAATAAAACCGACAACATCATGCTCTTAGTACTTTGTATGTGTCAACTGTTTGACAGCAACATTTTGCTTGTAATGTAGCAACACTCACCTTTGAGAGATCACCTGAAAGCTTATTACAGTAATCCATCTTGTGCTAAGAAGCACGAATTAAATCTCTGCAGACATCTGGTCAAGATAAGGGCCAATCCAAGCAATTCTCCAGTAATTTAGCTAGTACTGAAATGTGTGGTTTTGTTGCAGTATAGTACTGATTATGACTAGAGAATAAAGCTGGCAACAACATTTGTGAGGATACTAAACAAAACAGATCAGCTCTTTTTCTAAGAGCCATACATTTTCTGCGCATCCAAACTCCCAATGAAAGCAATGGGAGATAGCCTGAGTAAAGGCTTCAAATATAGAGTCCCACATGCCCTCTTCCACTCTGTCCATACAGGGAAAGGCATAATAGTCATTTTCACAGCGGTCACAACAGTGGAAATATATTAGGGTGCTTTCATTAACATCCCCTGGATTTGACCTTCTAGGGCTGGTGGCAGATCTCTTTCCAGGAGCACTCCATTCTAGAGTTCACTTTCCACGTGACCATGACAGAACCCTAGTCTGGTTATTTTAAGGCATGAAATAAGGCCTCCCCAGAGCCTGCAATGCCTTCGCTCTTCCTCCTCCCACCCATCCCCCCAGCCTCCTGCAAGCCATGAAACAGCTGATCCGGAGGTGTGGGAATGAAGCAGGAGGCACTGATTGGTGAGATTGCTGATGGGCGGGAGGCGCTCATGTTGGCCACCCCTGATCTAGTCTGACTTCCTGCATAACATGGGTCATACGACTTCCCTAAAACAATTCCTGTTTGAAAAATGGTTAGAAAAACATCCAGTCTTGATTTAAAAAATTCCAGTGATCAAGAATCCACCTCAACCCTTGGTAAATTGTTTCAATGGTTAATTAACCTCACTATTAAACATCTGTTCATCCTTTCCAGTCTAAATTTGTCTAGCTTCACTTTCCAGCCATTGGCTTTTGTTATGCTTTTGTCTGTTCTATTTTGAAGAGCCTCCTGTTATCAACTTTCTGTTCCCCATGTAGGTACTTATAAACTGTGATCAAGTAACCTCTTAATCTGCTCTTTGATAAATTAGATTATGATCCTTGGGGAAGATGTGATACTGTCAAGGGGAAATGTGGAATTACTTGGTGGATTTAAAAGGATACATTCATTCAGTTTACCACACTGTTATCTTGGTACTTCCTTTCCCAAGGGCTAAATTGATGGCAGACAAGTGCTGTAATGGGGAAAAGGACAGAAATGGTAAAAGGACAAACAAATGGCCCAAACAAGAAAGAAGGAAAATCTATCCTCTCATGGAAGATCTAAACCCTCCCTATAAATCCCGCCAATAATAGAGCTGGTTAGGAATTTTCTGTGAGTGTTTTTTCAATGTAAAATGCAGTTTCCACAAAACTGATGGATATGTTTTGATTTTTTGCTGGGAAAATCTAAATGAAATATTTCAGGTCAGCTTGACTCAACTTGAAAACATTTCAGTTTGTCAAACCTAAATAAAAAAAATTTTCTGGTCGGTTCAACATTAATCTGTTTCTGCTTGAGCTGCTGTGTACCTCATGGCAGTTGTAGTTCAGGTGCTTTATGCCCCCTGTCTTCTCCATGGGCCAGATTCCCTTGTTGGACTATGGTCTCTATGGACCACAGTCTCCCCTCTGGTTGAACGGACTCAGTAAACCGTAAGAGTCACATGTCATATTTTGATTTAAAAAATGTTGAAAGTGTCCAAATGAAATGTTTCTAAATGAATTTTTTTCATAAATTTCCATTTTGCTGAAAGTTTTGGTATGTTGGCTTTTGTTCCAATTTGGAACAAATTTTGCAATATCAGATTTTTCTACCAGATGAAAATTATAATTTCTGACCAGCTCTACATGCAATGTAATGGCATCATTTTCTAGAATATATACAAACTCATGTATACAGTACTTGTACATTTTGTGTTCTAAATCCTCAGTCTGTGCTGTATAGCTATTTTAAAAAGGGACTTTCTAGTGAAAGATGAGAAATACATACTTAGGAAGGCCATGGATCTTTGATGGTGGAGATACACAACTGAACTAGAGTAAACTGTGATTATAGTTCTTTGCAAATGGTATAGAAAGGAATTAATTATATGAAGTTCCTGGGCACATGAGATCAGGTGAAATACTTTTTCCTTTAGGGAAAACAGAAAGTCCTTGAAATAGTGAGTACGGGTTATAGATTTGTTGGACAGACTTTCCAGCAGGTAATTAAAGCTCAACATCTACAGTTGGTTAAATGCACCAGATGTATTTCTGGCAAGTGAGAGCATGAAAAGCAACAGCTTTTGAAGTGCACTGACAGCCCTTAATCTTCAGAAAGGAAAAGCTCTGCTTAGGAAGTCCTCCAGTAAGTAAATTATTTAGTTCACCATGTGCTGCTTAACAGCTGTGTTATTTAGAATTGTGATTTACTCAGTCCTCTCAAAAAAGAAGAGATGGAGGATCCAATCCTGCTCCTAGCCAGTAGAAAGGTTCCCATTGACTTCAGTGGGATCTGGATTAGGTCATAATAGGGTCCTGGTATAATTTTTTTCCTCCTGTCCCTCCTCCTTTTAAACTTAAACACCCAATTTATTTTTCTTATTTTAAAAAGGGGACTAGATTGCCTACAATGTTTACACCCCTGCTTAAAAAGATAGTGTAGTGGAAATGTGCTAATAGACTTTTGCCAAATGTAATCAGGATTTGTTAACCATACTGTAAAGGAGAACATAAATTAATACACCCCTACCCCGATATAACGCTGTCCTCGTAAGCCAAAAAATCTTACCACTTTATAGGTGAAACCACGTTATATCGAACTTGCTTTGATACACCAGAGTGCGCAGCCCCGCCCACCTGGACCACTGCTTTACCGTGTTATATCCAAATTCGTGTTATATTGGGTTGCGTTATATCGGGGTAGAGTGTATATGCAGAATGGTTCAGTTCATAGCAATTGTTAATTAAGGGAAAAGTCTGACCCCCATTGGTTTTAACTAATGGATGCCTTGTTCTATGTAGGGGTAAGGATATGATGAGTCCAGAAAAATGCACATATAGGGCTTGTCTGCACAAACTATTAGCCCCTGGGAAGCTGAGGGGGTGACTCTAGCATGCCCTAACCTACCATGGTCTCACTGTTCATGTGTATGCTGCTGACAAGTGTTAGCAGTTCATTATAACACTTTGATCTAGTCCTCTTTGAAACAGGATTAGATCAAAGCATATTAGCTGACTGTTAATATGCATCAGTTGGGTGCACATGAAGAGTTAGACCACAACTACATAGATTCACACCCCACTTTTCCACAAACTAAATGTTCATGTAGATAAGCCCTAAGGGTGGAGAAGAGACCATAAGGAAGTTGTGAGTGGCATAGGAATCATTATGCCAGAGCTTTTCTTTAGACCCAAGATATATTCACAAGTAGGGCTGGGTGGGAAACAGTTTGCCATCCCATGAGAATTTTCAACATTTTAAACTCTCATTCAAATAGGGACAAAATGTCAAAATATTGAAAATGTCTGCAAACCAATAAATTGAAACAGCATGCAGTTCGAGTCAATCTAAATGTTTCATTTCAATCATTTGGAAACGTTCATTTTTATTTTGACCTTTTATTTTAAAAAAATCTATTTTAGTACAAATTAAGTCTCTCTATGAAAAAAATGTTTTGCACCAAAAAAACCCAACCTTTTTTCTTTTAGAAAACCTCAAACCAGGACATTTTGAGAATTCTGAAACTTTTTTCAACTTCTTTTTCAAGTCAGGACATTTGTCAAAATGGACCCTTTCCCACAAATACTTGCGGTTTTGACAAATTGGCATTTTTGGTGAAAAATTTTAAATTGAAAAATTCTGGGCTAGCTATATTCACTGCACATAGGCATGAACTACTCAGTTCTGAACACACCCAAACTTTAAATGAATCTGGTTTGTATCCAGATCCAAATTTGGGGTGTGGTTGTGAAGCTCTGATTCTTCTGGTGAGCATTCACTCACATGGGTAGTCCTCTTGAATCATGTAGGAAAGTGCTCACTGAAGTGCATAAAAACTCCATAATCTGTCACTTTGTGGTTCTGACCCATCTGTCTAGCTTGGACCAGAAAAAAGACAAAACCTGTCAATTTCACATGGCGTTTTTGGATTTGTCCAAACCAGAAAAATTCAAATAAAAATTTAGATAGTGCAAATCTACAGGAACAAGGCTTAGGTTCATACAGACACCTCCACTGACACTGCCACGTTTCCAAAGCTGTTTTTATAATAGCAACAAAGAATCCTGTGGCACCTTATAGACTAACAGACGTTTTGCAGCATGAGCTTTCGTGGGTGAAGAAGTGGGTATTCACCCACGAAAGCTCATGCTGCAAAACGTCTGTTAGTCTATAAGGTGCCACAGGATTCTTTGCTGCTTCTACAGAACCAGACTAACACGGCTACCCCTCTGATACTTGTTTTTATAATGTTTATTTCACTTTCCATTTTAAAGCATGGTAAAATAATGAAACTTTAACTTCCTGTCTGGCCACAACTCAGTCACATGCCATTCTGCCTCTGCCCCAAATAACTGGAACTCCTCATTGCTTTACTAGTAAACAATGGCACCTACAAGTGGCAGCTCAGGCTGGAGTACAGAAATCCAATCACACTCTTCCAGATATTGCAAGGGATAAGAGAGACTATGAACGCCATTAAGTCCAGGGTTATTTATCAGTTCCATTTATATTTCTTCAGCTTCCTTTTGACTGAACTTTGTTTTTGCTAGTCAGGGCATGGGGGTTGCTTTTTATGTTTGTTTTGACTTTTGGTATATTCCTCTACTAACAATTGAAACAAACTTTCTGTACTGAATAGCTTCCTAAAGGGATACCCAGGGTCACATACAAGAACAATCTGCAGGGATCACACAACTAGTTGATCTGACTCAGGAATGCAGTAGCCTGACATCTTTTCACCCTTCCATTGCTGATTAAAATGAATTTCTGGATAGGTCATTCTAGTGAGCCAGGGCAATGGGAACATTTACTGTGCAACTTTGTCTGCCTGGAAAATTATTTAACACAAATTGTTCTCATTTGATAGGTGAAGGAGTAATTTGACTTAAATCTCCCTTGATTTTATAGCTATCACTGCACAAACAAATTGGACTGTTTTAGGAACAGTCTCAGTTTGCGAGTGTAGTTTGCTGTGTAATGAATTATATGATTTGTGGCAAACTCAGAGGCTGTAAAAATTCTTCCAGATTGCAAACCTGGAGTGCTATAAAAGTTTAAGACAATAGAGATTATTTAGTGAATCACTGAAATATGATATTGTTGGAATGGCTTGCAAGCTTAACAGAATGAGAAAAGGCAAAGTGGCATTTTTTTTAAAAAAAAGCAAAACTGCCATGTTGGCATCTCAATGATTCCAGATAGGGCCGTGCTGAATGAGGGCTTTACCTTTCAGCTCTCTAGCTGATTTCCCCCAGTTTTTTCTATTATACAAAAGTGATTGCTACTGCGAACATTCCAGCATGGGCAAAAACAGGGTTGGGAGTGATGGACGTATGTGTAAGAGAGAGACTTGAATAAGTAAATCCCGGTCATCACAGCCGCCTCACCAACATCTCAATGTTATGCTCACACGTGGACAGAAATAACAGAATGGCTTCTGCACAGTGTAGTTTTGCTTCCAGAACTCTGACTGAAGAAACACAACCCCCATCTTTTTCTTGTGCATCATGGAACAAATGTGGGATGCATAGTGTATTGTCTAAACAACGAGGAGTCCTTGTGGCACCTTAGAGACTAACAAACTTATTTGTTATTGTATTGTGTGTTATCTGTTTGTCTATCATCTAGATATTTATGTGGCTTCCATCACCATAGTATTTGGGGTACCGTAGTAGACCGGGCCGGTGTGCAGACTGTATGGCACACTGGTAGTTCGGCCTGTCCGTAACCCAGCTGTGGTTCCAAGGCCCCATCCACCTTTGTACACTGCATAGGCTGCTTTGGATTAGCCTTGAACAGCAATGTATGCATAACTTAATCTATTTCGCCAGCAATCTATTTTATGAGTCACATTTTGTCCTGCATATCAATGAATCTATGAAAAATAATTACTGACCTGAAAGCAGAGATCTCAGTGGCATGATGCATTCGGCTTTATGAATATGTTAGTATTACAAATATAAACATGAGAATAATAATTAAAAAGTGGAGGGAACAATATTTCTTTTCTTTATCATCTTTTAGCTAAACTCTATTTAATCTCCGGATAGGACTGAAAATAATCTTCAGTAAAATTCTACAATAAAAAAAGGCAATAACTGTAAGCAAGAGTTTAGATGCTAAATTAATAATTAAATATAACAAACAAAGACTAAGCAGGTGTATTAAAGGAGACATAATATAAAGATAACTTTAAAAAAGACAAGTTAATTCACTGAGAATAGTCAAGGCAAGAAAACTTTCTTCTTGGCTTAGAGGTAATGTATTTAACGTGATACTTTTATAGAAAGGATTGTGGGGGGGGGTCTAACGCAGAAGGTTCTGGGGGATGCTAAACACAAGCAGATTTTATATGCAGTAGATATACTAAGACTTTATGCCTAAAAATGATCTTATATGGGAGCATTTCATTCTTTATCTCTTTTCCATCTTACTATTACATGAGTCAGAATTTGAATTCAATCCCAGCAGGCATTTTCTGCCTCTGTTGAAACTAGTTTAGTTTGCCTTTAGGAAAATCAGAGGGCATAATCATAGAATTGTAGGGCTGGAGGCGGACCTCAAGAGGTCATCTACATCATCCGCCCATGCTGAGGTAGGATTAAGTATACCTAGACCATGCCTGCTAGGTGTTTGTCTAACTTGTTCTTAGAAACCTCCACTGATAGGGATTCCACAATCTTCCTATCTGCTGTCATAATTCTATCATTAGGGTTCTTACCACTAATTTTATGAGAACTGGATCAGGCCCTGAATCAGAGTCAATGGGTGAAATCCTGGACTCATTGAAGTTGGTGATAGAACTCCCATTAACCTCATAGCATTTTATGAATATAACTCTTTTGACACACCTCCTGCCTCTCTCTCTCCCTCCCTCTCATTCCCATCTATGTACACACAGAATCTCTTTATTATCATTTTCATCCAAAATAAAGACTTCAGGAAAGAGATTACAAAGAGAAAACGTGTCCATGTTTGCAAAGAACAGATAAAGTGGTATGATTAGATATTTTCCAATTAATTTCATTCTGATAGTTCTGCATAATCGATGCTCATCATTCGACATTAATTTCCACAGTGCACTTTAATGTGTGTGGTTGCTTTTTTAAAAAGCTTGATAACACCTTTATGATAGCACATCAAAGAATCCACTGGCACAGGAAGATCTTTAAGCGAAAAATCATACCCCTGATTTTGCGTCTATTGAGTGACGAACTTGTCAGAAAAGCTAGGTTAAGTGAACTGCAGCAGTGACTTTACCCCTTAACTAACTGATCAATTGTGTGGGTATTGTGGTTTATTAGGGGAGTGATTGATAGCCTCTAGACAGAGATTATGGACTTCTGTAAATGTATTCAATTTGTCTGCTCCAGGGATTTCACTGAATGGAGTTCAGCACAATACAGTTGTGCCCTAAGTGCCCAACTGCAAATTCCAGCAGAAATACAATGCATAATGAACTGCAAGCAAACAGTTGTAAATCTGAGGGTAAAAACCAACAACGTTACATTATTTCAGTGGGGATGGAAATGTTCACCATAAACATTCTTGGAAATAATGTATTGATTCATAACTGCAATGTATTGATCCACACAATTAAATGTGTTCATTTTGCACAGACATGAATTATACTATTTACAGGATTGGATACATATTTGTTAACCAAGAGAAAAGACAAGGTTCCATTTCAAAGCATACCCACAAAATCTCTAGGATTTGTTCATTCATAAAATCACTCCGAAAACTGTAATGCTCTTGTAATTCTCAGTAAAGGCACTCTAGCTGTGGAATGTACTTCCAGAACAAATTTGACTAATCCAGAGTCTGGTCATCTACAGAAAATGCTTCAAGACATTCGTTTTTATAAAACTTTCCCATCACGACCACGATGATTGTAGCAATCCTGGGGGAAAAGACTAATCAAAACCACATAACCAGGAAAGGGAGAAAAACAGAAGAAGAGGATGAAATCCTGACTCTGCTTAAATCAATGGGAGTCTTGCTATTGACTTCAATGGGGTCAGGATCCCACCCACAATGCCTAGCTAAAGTTGGGAAGGGTGTAGATGTTATGGTAATGGGCACAAACACAGAAACCCAAGATTGATTAAAGTAGAGTTTACAACAGTTGGGTCAGACCCTTACTTCTCCTACTTACCCCACTGATCTCAATAGAATTACTCACATAAGTAAGGGGAACCGGAACTGTCCTTTGTACACATACAAAGTATCACCAGGAGAGGAAAGGGAAGATTGGCACATTTTAAAGGGTAACACTGAACACTGAGTCAAATAATAATCAATATCCAGCTCTTGTATGTGCTGTTAATCATCAACTCTCAAACTGCTTTACAAGCAAGGTCCCTATCATCATCCCTATTTTGCAGATGGGGAAACTGAGGCATGGAGAGGCAAAATGACTTGCCCAAGGTCACCCAAAAGGCCAGTGGCAGAGCCAGGAAAAGAACCCAGATCTCCTGCATTCCAATCAAAGTCTGCTTGACTTTGGTGAATAGTTCCACTGAAGTCTATCTTTATGCGAGTGAAGATAGCAGTACTTAACTACAGCATAGGCACACACAAAATGTATTAGGCCATTATATGTTCATTGGACTGAACCGATGCTTCTGAGCTACTTAATCATGGGAATGTGATGTCCCCAAATTAAACAGGAAATATATTATTGAGTCTCTAATGCCCTTTATCTTAGAATCTGAAGGTGCTCACAATACCTTATGAGGTAGGTTCAATGGTTGTTATCATAACTGTTTATTTCAGTTGGACCTAAGGGTCCCAGTTATGGATCTGGGCCCCCCAAATAACCGATATGACTCAAAATACAACACACCATAATACTGTATATTGGAGAAAGCAGTGATATTGAGATATCTTGGCAAACACTCACTTCTTAGTGCCCACCACTTTTGATAATAGTGTTCCCATTATTTTACTTGGGAAACTGAGGCACAGAGCTGTTAAATGATTTGTCCAAGGACACACTGCAAGTCTGCAGTACCTGTTCAGACTCCTGCTCCTAATCCCTTCCTCTAACTGATAAGTGACAAATAGCAAGCAAAGGAAATATTACTAAAAGGACCATGCAATAACTTATCTTACGCACGATAGTGAAATGATGATGGCTTCTAGCCCACTGCCCTGAAATCACAGTGCTCACTTTCTCGCAGGTTGTTTCTAAACATTTAGTGACAAGAGGCTTGATCACCTAATCCTGTGGGAATCCCTGGAGGGAGGAAATCTCCCTGAGAATCCTCTTGCAGAGACATAGGGAGCCTGTGGGCAGGTTCACTACCCCTCAGAATAAATTGCAAGACCCACCCACAAACCTGATGGATTCTTGGGTCATCTGACCTGTTCTGGCCCCAAGCAACAGTCCTTACCCCCTCTTCCCTGGCAAAACAGCACAATTAGAGCTATGCTAACAAAGATTCCTCCAGTACCCCAAGGGGCAGCTCTGTGGGAGAGAGAACATAGCTCGTGACTGTATTATTTCTTCTGCTTAACCATTTAGGATCCAGGAGGTGGGTACAATGTGCTTTCCTGAAATTCACTTCCTCCACTCTATTGACCCCAAATCCACAAAGAAACCCCATTGCTGTGGATGTGGCTAAGCCTCAGTTCCACCAGAAGGTGAGAGATGTGCCAGCAAAACATCCTCTCTGAGTGAGGTTCATGTGCTGGGGTGAGCCAGGGCTGAGTCAGGATGAGCTCTTTAAAATTTATTAAAGTTCTCAGGCCACCTGACATTTGTCTGCTCCTGTCAGTCAACCAGTGTTGTATCTAATAAATAAACCTATCACTTTCCTCCCCCATTAAGCACAATACCATCGAGTGCACTCCACGCTAAATAATTGAACAGTATTGATCTTAAAATTGAGTTACTAGACCAAGAGCATTTGCTGTATATTTTTAAAATAAAATCACTGTGTTCCTGTCTGTAACCATTGCATGAACCCATTGACAGCTTCAATAGTCTTAGCTTGGCAGAGTTTAATAGTCAACCAAGAAAACAAGTGTGTTTATTTGTTAAACAATTGCAAATACATTTTAGTTGTTCTTATTTAAAGCCACAAATTCACTTTCAGATGATGCCTTTTCTCTCCTGTCTGCTCCAGTGACACATACCTTATCATAACCATATTGAAAGGCTTGCATTAACCATGGAAACTGTAGCCTATGATTTAAAAAGCCCTTCCTCCCTTCCCCTCCCCCTTGCCCCAAATCAGGTATGGTGCAAATTTTATGAAAATGGGTTTTTCCGTTGTCTTCCAGAGAAACAGCCAATTCAGGATACTGGCAGCATTCATTTCCGTGCATTCCTACAGATGTGTCAAATAGTCTAGTTCTATTAAATATTTTTAGCTGTAGATTTTATGCTCTCAAAATATCATATATTCAATGATAGATTCCTTATAATATATGTGTTACAAGTCATACATTGCGTGCTATTAATAACAATATTTGCCATTCCACTGTGGTGGCAGCATAGACTAGTCCAAGTACAGGATGATACCATGTTTCTTTAGCTAAATGAGGAGTTGAATATTTTAGTTAAATTCACTTTCACTCATTCCTTCTGCTTATAGTAGTAGTAGAAAAAGTCCATTTATTTATATCTGAATACTGGTGACATCACAGAAGAATTTTCTGAAGCCTCCAGAAATGGTCATGTTGGAGAGTATCAAACTCTATGAAGTAATCAATGAAGCACATAATCAATGGGTGAGTGATACTCCTTGCATTTTTCAATGTTATGACAGATGGTCACAATTTGATCATGTGTGCCCCATCGCTCGCTGAAAGCAGCTTGTTGTGGTGGTAGTTCTGCGTCTATCATTCATGTCATGCGATCTTGAATTATGTAGAGCAGCACTTTATTTGCATGCAATATCATGGAGATGAGACAATAGTTACTGCATTCTGTTATGTCCCCTTTCTTTGGTAAGGTCATAAAGATTTCCTTCGTCCGTTGTCTTGCCAATTTCTAGTCATCCGTACATTGTTGCAGATTTTCAACATGAGATCAATACTGTGGTCACCAGTCACTTTTAGCAATTCTGCCAGTATTTTATCTACTCCCAGTATTTTATCTACTCCCAGAAGCTTTCCCAGGCTTCATTTTCATAGTAGCATATAACATTTTCTATCCTGGGACTGATGGCTCTGGCACCGTATTCTTTTTTCTGTCATCCTGTATTGTAAGAGGCTCTGATGAGGCATACAGATTGGCACAGTAATCTCTCCACCTGTGTTTGATATCATCACCTTCACTAAGAACTCTGCAATCATGATTTTTTTATTATGCTCAGTCGTAAGGAAAACTTTTCAGTAAGAAGTCTGACCACAGGGAAAGGTACCTTTTGTATTATTAATCTCTCTTTATAATTCTCAAGTTCCTCACATTTTGCCCTGATGTATTTGCTTTTGTCTTGTTTGGTTTCCCTTTTAATCTGTCTGCTCAATTCCGTGTATTTTCTCCTGTGTTCTCCAAGCCACTCTCTTTCACTGAGTTATTCTGTCACTTGCCTAAAACACCTTCTCCATTAACTGTGGTGCAGGCTGATGCTGGCTTTTCAGAATGTGTGCTCTGGTGGCTTGAAGCATAATAGTTTTCATTTTATTCCAAAATTCATTCAGGTTGTTCTGCTCTTTCATCTGTGACATGCCTCAGACCAGTTCTGCATGGAAGTCAGGTAGTTTTGCTTGATTTTGGACAAGTCTGGGTGCAGTGGACCTGCCAAACATCTTATCTTTTTAAGCTTTAATTTTAAGGTTGAGGCTATACGTTGATGAACCATCTTTGTTCAGTGGATGCTCGACATCCAGCATCCCTATATCATTGCATAGCCTGTTTGGTTCTCTGACACACCATCAGGTGACCACCATGTATATAAACATCTAGGATGTTGGGTGAAGATGGTGGTTGTAATGATCAGATTATTAGAGCAGCAGAATTTGACTAAATGCCTTCCTCTCTCATTTTGTAATCCTAGACCATTGTTTCCCATTCTTCTTTATGAGAGCTTGTAGCTCTAACTTTTGCATTCAGGTCTTCAATTTCAAGGAAGATGCCTCTGCTTGGTGTTTTAATGAGTGTCTCTTCATAGAACTCATCAATTGAGGTGACATCAGCTGCTGTTGTAGGGACATCAAATATCTCCTTGAGATTATTTATGAAAAAAATAACAGAAAATTGAGTTTTTGACTAAACAGTCTTTTATGTGTAAAGTGTCTGATTTCTGATGGAAATTTTGACTTTTCATAGCAAAATCCCCAATCTCTAAAACTGTACAATTATGGGGTTTGGATGAAAAAATTTCATTTGGGGTTTTTGTGAGGTAAAGTCAAAATTTCCTGGGGGAGGGCCAGGATTTCCAATTAGCTCTAAGAATTTTTTTCAATTGCATGTCAGACAATTTCACACCTGCACAGTGTCACTTTTTCACATTTCACAAAGTGGTGTTTGCATAATAAGGGCCAGATCTTGAGTTGATGGAAATTGATGTAGCTCATTGACATCAATGCAGCTATGGTGATTTACACTAGATGGGAGTCTAGTCCCAAAACCTTAATATTTTTGTTCATTATTTCACTATTAAAAATTGCATTACATTTCTAATCTGAATTTCTCAAGCTTTGGTTTCCAACCACTTTCCCTTTTTCTGCTAAATTAAAGAGGTGCCTAGTATCAGAAATTTCTTCCCCATGAATACTTGCAGACCATGATCATGTCACCTATTAATCTTTTTTGGGTTAAACTAAATAAATTGGTCTTTTTTTAGTCTCTTATTATAAGGCATGTTCTTCAGACCTCAAATCATTCTTTTAGTTCTTTTCTGAACCCTTTGCAATTTTTCAACATCCTTTGTGAAGCGTGGACACCAGAATTAAATTCAGTATTCCAATAATAGCCTCATTATTGCACTATAATCCAGTTATATTACATCTTCCCCACACCAATTCTCGCATACAGAGCAGAAGCTAGTCTCTTCCATTCTCCTTTGTTATTTGCTGCTGTGTTCGTCTACTTTATGGTGTTGGGATTGACTATTCTGCCCTACCTCCTAAGAGTTCCTCTTAATGTTGTCTTGGATGGCCTTACTCCCTCATACCAATTTGTTTCCATCCAACAGTTTCATGTGGGAGTCTGTGTGTTGGCAACCAGAGTACATGTCCCAAATATGACCAGCGCTTCCTTTGGATTCTATAGGAAACACGTTGCTGGTTTGTGATTTCTAGGATCTCTTTGTTTGTAATGAAGTCTTCCCAACAATGCTCAGAATCTTTTGTAGGCACTTATTTTCAAAGGCATCTAGTTTTCTGTCTTATATTTTTGTAGCTCTCTAGTTCTTGTAGCCATAGGTTAGCACTGAGATTACATAACCTGGTTCCGTTTCTATAACCAGTGGATGCATTATGAGGTGGTTAGCCTTGTGCTCAACCCTCTCTGCTTTATCCAGGCTTGAGATTGACAGCCACATCAAGGTTCAGCAGTCAGGGTTGCCAAATAATCCTACTAGATACTAGGGCTCAATCCCCAAAAGTGCTGAGCACCCTGGCACTGATCCTTCTTTCTTTTCATCCCAAAGCATCTTTACAGACATGGGAGCAGTACAGAGTTGCCATTCATTACTGTCCGTGGTTTGTTCCTTCATTAAGCCCAGCCTAGTCATGTCCCTGCACACTGTGTCCTACCATGTAGTCTGTGGTCAACTTCTAGTTTGACTCACCATGGTTATGTTTTAATTATTTTCTCTGACATCCTATCATCTGTTTGTCTTCTGGAGTGTCCCACCATCATCATCTTTTCGATTTCAGCCAATCCCATACCAGGATTTCACATTCTACTCTCTTTCTAACTTCATTTTTTTTTAAATCATTACACTTTATACCTGCCCTCTCTACTGCAGTAGACATGGCCCTGATCCACAAAACAGTGTGAACTTTAAGCATATGCTTAAATGGTTTTGCTGGATTGGCGCCATGATGCTGAGCACTTACAGGATTGAGGTTTTAATCATCTGTATTCTTACTCTACGGAGTATCTCCAGAGTTGGTATCTCTTCCCCTACAAATGACAGAGATTGGATGGAGATGTATTCATACTGTGGTATTTTCTGTACTTATAAGTTCTCATAAGAATAACGTAATTATGAAACACAACCAAGGAAAGGCTGGAAACAAAAAGACTCCAACTGAAATAAATTACTTTATGGATAATGATTCCGTCTCTTTAGCAACTACGCAGTGAAAAATAAAAATCATCCCAATGTTTAGATCTATAGACATAATAGTGGGGGGGAAACAGTGCATTCAGATATTACAGTTGTAACCCTGATTGCATCTTCTTCAAGGTTATAGACAAAGTGAAATTACTACACTATAAAACTGTCACAAGAGTGCAGCTTTTCTAAGTGTTTCTAAGTATCTGCTGCTAAACTTGAAAAGACAGCCTCATTGCTAGCATGGGAAAGCATTACAAAAGATTATTAGGAGGCAAACCTTATAAAAAGCATCTCTCAATTCATTTTGATTTAGAAATGTTTTACAGATTGAAATCTATTAAATGTGAAAATAAAATTTGCCACATCAATCATCAGCAATAGAAGGAGGTGAAAACCTGGGGAAATAACTAGTAATGAAATCAGTCTCCTATGGACTTTTGAGGTCTGCATTCCAGAGCAATTTCAGTTTTTATGCTTTCATAATTTCCTATTTGACTTTTATTGTCAATTGATTTAGTTATTGATTAAGAAAGGAAGAATGTGAACATATTTTTGAATCATTGTTATGTTACTGTTAACCTTAAACATGACTTACAAATACCGGCATTCAATAGCTGTCCATCTAGAGATTTTTAGCACCGCGTGGGAAACCCACATCATCAGAGATGATCCTGGAACAGGTTTTTATTCATTTAAGACTGTATTTATGCACCTAGGCACTGATTTAGAAGGTATGTTAGCACTTGTCTAACTTTGAACACGTGAGTAGTCTCACCAACTTCAAAGAGCTAAAAGTCACATGCTTAAAGTCAGATGTGTTTAGATACCTTGCTGAGTTAAGGCTCTAATTATGGTAATTGCATATATACATTGGTCTATTAACCATGCAAGTATAATCATGGAAATGCTGCTTACCTAGAACCCCATTACCTCCATGCAAAAGGAAAAGGTGGTCACAGAAATATGTGAAGGGTGTGGAAGTAACACTGAGATGAGTGCTGGAAAGGTTCAGTGCTATTAGCAATAGTTAGCAGGCTGGTATAGCATAAGCCAGCTCAGCATGGCTTCCTGCTGGTTAGGAAAAGAGATTCACTGTTGCATAATATGCAACTACATAGAATGGTGATGGTACAGTGTCTAATGAGCCCTTGTTTTCTATTGCCTAGTGTCTCCTGCATCCCTGTTGAGGAAACTCTCTGTTGCAAGGGGATGTGCACAAGTTAAAACTGATGGAGGCTGGTTCCATGCATTTATTTTGTGCAAGATGGACTTGACATGAGACAGAGGACTTTCCCCCTTTCTATAAGACTGACACTCTCCTGCTATCGGGTACACGATTCATGCATTTCTGTACTCTCCCCTCTAAACTTAATGGATTTATAAGGGAATTAGTGTAGCCTTCACGTTTCCTCAAAGGGTTTGGTACAGTTTTGCCAGAAGCCCCCCAGCACAGAAGAAGGGATCATGCCACTAACTTTTTCTATGGTTTGTCATGGTAGAGGATTTAGCTGTAAGATATAGCGGAACAGGTTTGTTTTAAGACAGCTGTTTGTAACTCTGTTTTTTACAGATTATGCCTTGCCAGTTATCAGACTAAATTTTCCACCGTATTTGTTTCTGCTAAATCCTCTGTTCTTTAGTCTTAGGTCACAGTTTATAATAATAGCATTTATCGATTTAAAATATTATTGGCACTAACTTCCATTGTTTAAATGAGTGAATGTAGTGATCATAAAAATGATGGACTCATAGCTCTGACTGCAACAATGATCAGTGTGGTCAATCACTGTGCATTTTTGCCCATTATGCACCCCAGTTCTGATCTGCACTGCCCACTAATCATTCATTTCAGGGAGTCTCTTGACCACACATTGTCAAATCAAGCCAAAGCACACTGAGGTTTTGTGCTGTGGTCAATCCTGAATGACGATAAATGTATCAGACTCAATTTCCCTCCTAGTTCTAAAACCATTTCGGAACCTAACTCTCCCATGCAATAGTTCAGTGCATTAACCAACTGAACCACCTCCATCCCTCTGTGACAAATTCCTTAATTTGATTTCTTGGAGGAAGGGCAAAGGTATTTTTTATGAGCTAGGTTTTTTAACTACCCTGTTTCTTTCACCCCATCTGCTTAGCGAAGAGGAAATTTATGATCTGAGCTCCTCTGTTATTTCAATCATTCAGTTAGAAAAGAGAAAGCGAAACTAAAGATAAGAGAGTTGAAAGTCAGAGGTGTGGAACAAATAAATTGATGGTGACAGAGAGTGAGAAGGGAAAGAAACAGCCATTACAAAATGGAATTTTGGATCCATATGATTCCTATTTATTAGCAGCAGTTTTTCTGTAGACTTTCTTTGCATGCATATCTAGCTGTCTCTAGAGGTCTAGCTAAGGGACAGAGTGGGGCAGTTTATCAGCATACACATTGGCTCACGATTTATGAATCAAATAACTGTACCTGTAATCTAGAAATGAAATATACACAATGAGCGCACGCTTCTCTTTAACCCTGCAGCGGCAATTTCTTTATGCCCATGAAGGTGTAATTATATATGATTATATTTATCTACACTAAAAGGGAAGGGATATAATATCCTCCCTAATTATTCTGCCGAAGAGCTGGCATCAGTCTTTTATGTGATATAGGACATCTGAAAATCAAGGCTTTCAACTAATAATAACATTAATTCTCTGACACGAAATATACAATAGTGTCCTTATTTCAGAAGGAAATTATAGAAGTTCATTAGTAGCAGCCAGTAGTATTCCCTCAAGGGGGCTATGTTTCTTTGAGACTGATGAACTAGTGTTCAGAGGATGCTGGGGGGCAAGATGCAGGGGAAAGTGGTAGGTGATCTTCTTTAATACAGCCAAGTTTGTGACTCCTTAGACAATGAGCACGGTCTTGGAAGTAAGATTTTCAGTACAGTAGTGTTTCTAGGAATGGTAACAACTAAGATGGTGACAGGTTTCAGAGTGGTAGCCATGTTAGTCTGTATCAGCAAAAAGAACAGGAGTACTTGTGGCACCTTAGAGACTAACACATTTATTTGGGCATAAGCTTTCATGGCTAAAACCCACTTCATCAGATGCATGGAGTGGAAAATACAGTAGGAATGCCCCTCTGCCGTGTACATTGGCCAAACCGGACAGTCTCTATGCAAAAGAATAAATGGACACAAATCAGACGTCAAGAATTATAACATTAAAAAACCAGTCGGAGAACACTTCAACCTCCCTGGACACTCAATTACAGACCTAAAAGTGGCAATTCTTCAACAAAAAACTTCAAAAACAGACTCCAAAGAGAAACTGCAGAATTGGAATTAACTTGCAAACTGGACACCATCAGAATAAGCCTGAATAAAGACTGGGAATGGATGGGTCATTACACAAACTAAAAACTATTTCCCCATGCTAATTTTTCCCCTACTGTTACTCACACCTTCTTGTCAACTGTTGGAAATGGGCCATCCTGATTACCACTACAAAAGTTTTTTTTCCTCTTGCTGATAATAGCCCACCTTAATTGATTTGTCTCATTAGAGTTGGTATGGCAACCCCCATCTTTTCATGTCCTCTGTGTGTGTATATATATATATATATATCTTCCTACCGTATTTTCCACTCCATGCATCTGATGAAGTGAGTTTTAGCCCACAAAAGCTTATGCCCAACTAAGATGGTGTTACCAACTGATTGCTGAACTGCTGGCCTCCAAACAACAGCAGATTCAGAGGTATGCAATGCTTTCTCAACCAATCTTCTGTGTTGTGAGTTCTCCCCTGGCAAAGCATGCCTTGCCTCAGAATGAAAGAGAACAACACTTCTCGAGATTCGTGAACGTAAAACCACATAACATGATTAAAATGTCACAGGAAATCACACAATTAATTTGCAGTGAACAATTTATTCAGCATGTTTAGCACTTTTTTCCTGCTCACAAATTGTCTGCAAACAGATGACCAATTTTATGAATTGATTAATTATTCAAATTGTTCAGTTAATATTTCATGCAAATACATTTCAAGTTTTCCATTGGCTCCAGTGGGTTTTCGATCACGGTTTCAAAAGTAAATACATGCTTAAATACTTGGCTGAATCGGGGCTAGTGAGAATATAAAAATAAGAGGTTCTTATTCTTTTCTTTTTAAATCAATCTACTGCTAGTTAAAATTGTCAGATTAAAAATACCCACAAAATCCTCACTTCCTTTAAAACTGTAGACTGGGTTACATGAATGAGTGAATGTGGCGCATTAGCAAGAAATTACAACATATTGGCTTTTATAACAGTGTGTTCTCTTTGCATTGAAATGTATGACTAGTTGCAAAAGTTTATATTAAAGTGTGTACATATATTGAGAACTTGTCCATTTTTAGCCTGAGGAATGCATCTCTATTATCGCCACAAAACAAAACTAGAATCTCAGCTGGTGTATATTGGCTTACCTTGATTGACTCCAGCTGAGAATCTGGCTCAAAAGCAATATGGTTTGGTTTTGTTCTTACATCCCTCTCTACCTTTGTATCAGTATTTTCAATAAATTATTATTTCTATAAAGGATAAATCTGGCAAACTTCAAACACCACAGTATTCCCTTGCAGGATGCATTTGCCTTAACATCAGGGTAACGTTATGGCATGATTTGACTTTACATCAGGTAACTACTGTAGCATCGGGGTATCCAAAGGAATGAGTGGAGATGAAGTTGTTTAAAATAGCCAACAAATGTTGAAGCCAGAATCCTCAGTGCCTGCCTCCACTACAGCTGGTGATAGGCTGCACCAACCACCACAAAAATATTTTGTTTCAATTCCCTTTCCTGTAGCCTCTCTCTCAAACCACACCCACCTGCAACCCCACTAATGAGGAAGGGAAACCTGTTGCACTATGGAAATAGAAACTAGTAAGAGTTCAACAGCATGGATTGTGGGCCAGCGGTGTACAGACAAAGCCAGGAGGGAGGACTTCTCAGTTCTATGCTTTGTGGTACCACCAGCTTGCAGATCTAGCTAGCATGTGTAATGATAGTAGTGAAGACATGGTGGTAGGGGCTTGAGCATGGGTTAGTTGCCCCAGTACAAGCCCACTGGGGACCCTTAGTGCGTGCACAGGTTGCTGGCTTGTCTCTCTGCTGCCACATCTTCACTGCTACTATTACCTACACTAACTAGAGTAAAGCCAGCACAGGTATGCCTACCCATGCAACAATCACACAGTCACTTACAGTGCAGACATACCCTGTTTTCCACTGCATAGCACTTTGCCAGACGTTTACATTTGCGCTGAAATTTTCCATGCCGGATGCCTGCTTCAGGCTGAATTATTCTGGAAAATTTCAAACAAAATTGTTAAGCTGTAACTGAGAATGAACCTAAGGGGAAAAATGTTGTTTTGCCCATGCTCAAAGAGTCTTATGAAATTTTCTTTTAAAATCTCTAGCACCTCCATGGTTTGAAGTAGGGATCTGAAAATTGGTAGGGGTTGGTTTTGGTGTCAGGAATGTGCCTTTTGCCAGCCGTGTAAAAATCTGCCCAAATTTGCCCAAGTTATAAGACTTTGAATAATTACAGTTCACATGTGCTCAGTCGAGACTTCTCAGATTT
The DNA here is from genome assembly GCF_020497125.1 of Mauremys mutica. NCBI lineage: Eukaryota > Metazoa > Chordata > Testudines > Geoemydidae > Mauremys > Mauremys mutica. Next base: position 12,918,113 of record NC_059084.1, on the reverse strand, counting down.
GAGCAATTAAATTCCCCAAAGATTCTGTCTTTGCTGAGCAGGTTCCATCACCTCACAGCTCCTACACGTGATTGGACTGTCCATGCATGATCCACACAGAGCAAATGAGCATGCTTCAGCCCAAATCCAGATTTTCCCTATAATTGGTGTGGGGCGGCTATCAAGTGCCAGAACTGAGAGCTAAGACCTAGTCTCTCCTGTGCTCTCAGTTATCCCCATGCTGGTGCCCAGGTAGTGTAAAGGAAGCAGTTGTTAGATTTGAATGAAAAGAGGTCTAGAAATGGATAGACAAGAAGTCTGGGATTAGGAACTAGTGGGGGAAGGAATGCTGGTAAAAGGAAACAGCTGACTAGAAGCTGGGATGTTGCAAAGGAACTGGGACTGGTTGGGAAAGAGACTGGACAAGGATCTGGAGAAAATGTTTTGTTTTTTAATTCAAATTAACTTTTTGATACAAAATTTTCTTTAATTTTAATATTAAAAAGAATTTTTTTAAAAATGCTCAAAAATCAAACAAAATGTTCAATTTGGGTCAAACAAATAGAGAACTGAGGCACAAGGCGATGAAGTAACTTGTGCAGGGTCTTGCAGGAAGTCCAGGGCACATCCAGGAGTTGAACCCTAGATCTCCTGAGTAAAGCAGTGTGAATAATGGATTTTTCAGTTCACTGACAATGCTGGAAAATATATTTAAAAAATCACCTTGGATTGAACTGAAACAAATTTTTTAGAAAATTTTGGTGACTCAAATTTTTTTTTTAAAAAGTCATTTTCAGTTAAAACAAACATTTGTTTGATCCAAATTGACAGTGTTGTTTGATTTTTTCAGCATTTTAAAACATTTTTTCTTTTTAAAATTAAAGAAAATGTTGTATCAAAAATTCATTTGAATAAAAAAATCAAAACATTTTATTCTGAAAATATCTAATGGTAACATTTACAATTTTTGGAAATTCTTTAAAACTTTTTTTTAATTGAACAATTCAATGACAATGACACAAATTGGCAAAATATTTTGGTGTTACCAAATCTGCAATTTTACTGAAAAAAAAATTCAGCTTAAAACATTAGTTCTTTTCTACTCCTGAGTCCCAACAACAAGACCTTCCCTGCTGTGTAAGATGGTGAAATATTTTAGAAAGTATTTTTTAAAAATTGCAAGGTGGCTAGAAATGTGTCAAAGATGTTTGGTTCTTTGTGGATACCACTGAATGTGGGAATACATGGGAACCCCAAAATGAATAACAGAAACCATCAAAATGGTGTGCTCCACCTTGTTTTGTGTTACTACTGCAAATAAATACAGATGGAAGTTAGTGCTTTTAGGAATGACTTCCAAACATGGCATCTGTCAGACAGGCCGAGAATTGTCGTTAATAGTCATTTTTTCAAGGCGCACCTCCCATTCGATCTCTTCTCAGTCTCTGTAGATATGACCTGATATAGAACTGAGTATTACTTTGGCTTTAGGTACTTTGCTTTGCATAAAAGATGCGCTATGCAGCATGGAGTTATAAAATTAATCTTCTCTTTCCATTTCTAAAATACGGTTACCTGTAAAAGTGTGAATTCTCTTACCACTCTGAGCAACACTAGGCAGAGGGCATTTCACAGCTGGCACACATCTACTGAGGCCTTTGTTGTGTTCATTCGCATTGAAAACGCCTTTGGGAGGAGAAGATTCCACTAGAATTTTAAACAGCTTAGATTAGTTCTATAACCAGAGTGTTTGTGGTTAATCAATTCTGACATTGCAGGTGTCTCTGGGAAAAGGCAGAATTACAGGAACACATGAGGCAGTGTGGCCTAGTGATAGGGCCTGGAGTGCCAGGAAACCTCAGTTCTATTCCAGCACTGACCTATGGTGTGACATTGGGCAAATCACTTCGCTTTAGGGTTGCCAACTGTCTAATTGCACAAACCCAAACACCTGGGATGAGCCTGGGGTATGGGATTGGAGTGCAGGAGTGGGTACGGGCTCTAGGAGGGACTTTGGGTATGGGAGGGGCTCAGGGCTGGGGCAGGGGGTTGGCGTGTTGGAGGGGGTGACGGGTGCAGCTCATGGACATGACCGGCATGTCCATCTCTTAGGCTCAGGGGCAGCCAGGCGGCTCTGTGTGCTGCCCCGCCTGCAGGCACTGCCCCCCCACAGCTCCCATTGGCCACATTTTCCAGCCAATGGGAGCTGCAGAGTCGGCACTTGCAGCAGGGGCAGCATGCAGAGACCCCCTGGTCACCCCTGTGCCTAGGAGCCAGACATGCTAGTCGCTTCCGGGAGCCACGCAGAGCCAGGCCAAGTAAGGAGCCTGCCTTAGCCCTGCTGTGGCACTGACCGAAGTTTTAGCAGCATGTTAAAATCTCCCAGATTGGTTTCAGTAGCCACCAGGAGATTGATTCTGATTCTGGGAGACTCCCGGCCAATCCAGGAGGGTTGGCAACCCTACTTTGCTTCTTTGAGTCTATTTTTCCTCCTATTCTTTGTCTGTCTTGTCTTATTGCTAGCTTTTAAGCTGATTAGGACAGGTATTGACTCTGGATATGTATTTGTAGAGTTCCTAGCACAAGAGGGTCTCAAATCTCAGATGGGTCTACCATAATACAAACAATAATAAGAATGAAGAAATGTACACTAAGAATATTACAAAGAAAGGCATCACACCCAATGGCTTTGTTTTACAAACCTGAAGCTGAATCAGACAACTCAAAAAGCAAGAGGGGAATATGGATGCTCTAACAAAAAAGCGGTTCTCAATTCCCATAGAAACAGAATTTAAAGTATTTTGAAACTTTTCAGTAGCTAAACTTTTTCTTTGTCTTAGAAATCAATACTACTTGTGCTTGTTTTATTTAGTTTTCCCTAGCTACCTCAGTATTCCTCACCGCAAAACACTGTGCTCTACTGATCACCTGGAGATAGTCATGTGCCTCAGAAAAATAATTTCCAATAAACTGTTCCTTCTCCTGCCACGTCTAGTTTATTTTTTTGTACTTTGTTTCAGTGAGTTTTTTGGGCAGTAACCTTTTTACTACCTTTATGCTACTATTATTGAATATCAATACTGCAATGTATTTCACAGCCACCAGAATGGTTCAAAAATGAAGTGGAAACAGTTCAATAACTGCAAAGATTTTTCAATTATGTATTATACGGATTAGGACAGTCAGGGAAAAATGAATAAAGGCTATGAAGTTCCAGGTTTCTTTCCAAGCAACATTTCTCAGAGGAGAGGGGGGGAAATTACACTGCAGCTAAAAATGAAAACTGCAAAAATAAAATACCGAGGTGAAAATCGGGTATTAACTCTGAAAGATGATTTTGTATTTTCCCAGATAGAGATTTTGGAACTTGATCACAAACCATAACAGTGACGAGAAGAGAAGAAGTTGACTGTTAAGGGACTGAGAATACAGAGCTGGCGCTTCTTAATGAGAGATCTTAATTTTGGCTGTGGAACATGGTGATATTCAAATACTGTGTGTATTGTGCTCTGTGGCAGCTTGTCTATGTTAACTTCCCTCTCCCAATAAGCTTACAGATACTGTTTACTCCTTTGTATCAAACATCCGAGAATGAACTGCAACATTAGCACAAATTCCTGAGATGCTTAGGGTCTCCTGGAAGCCAATGGTATATTTTATTCATAAAATACAAATGTTTATTTTATTTTTTCCAACTTACAAAACACAAAGCAGCCCCTGTTGCACTGAGCACCTGTGTAATGCATTAGCACACACTTTCAAAATAGAAATGTAAATAAGGCTCTTACAGCAGGTTATGTGAAGCGAAACTCCAATCTTGCAAGTTACATAAGCACAAGTGTAACTTTAAATGTGTGAATAGTCCCAGTGGAAACAATGGGAATACTCATATTCTCAAGGGTAAGCCTGTGCTGAAGTGCTTTGCTGGCTTGGGACATTAGTGCTCATGAAACTGTTAGGCTGAAGCTCCCCCCCTCCCACCCCAAACTGAAGACCTGAGCAGTGATAGTACAAGGACACAGTGTCACACTGTTGTGCATTAATGGTTATCCGAAGGAAAGAGGATAGTTCATTCCTTAGGCTTATTCACTAACTCGTTCATTCCTTAGGCTCATCTCAGGTCTTGCTGCTGAAATTACCAATGGAACTGCTAAATGGGCTGGTGTATTTTATGTTTTGGAAACTCACCAGGGGCGGCTCTAGGGATTTTGCTGCCCCAAGCATGGCAGGCAGGCTGCCTCCAGCGGTTTGCCTAAGGAGGGTCCACTGGTCCCGCGACTTCGGCGGACCTCCCGCAGGCACGCCTGTGGGAGGTCCACTGAAGCCGTGGGACCAGCGGACCCTCCGCAGACAAGCCGCCGAAGGCAGCCTGCCTGCCGCCCTCACGGCGCCAGCAGAGCGCCCCCCGTGGCTTGCCGCCCCAAGCACACGCTTGGCGTGCTGCGGCCTGGAGCCGCCCCTGAAACTCACCCACTGTGAACTGAAAGGAAGCCACCAAACTCTTTCATGCAAGAACATCAAGAAGCAATCAGACGGTAGCAACTTTCCATCACATTTGGGCTACATTTTTCAAACTGGGAGTTTGAAAGAGGGTATCTAGTTAATATTTGCAAGAGCCACCGAGTTTGTCAAATTTTCTATTCACCATATAAACCTGAGAGAGACCAGTGAAGTTATTCAATAACCTGTTTAGTAGAAGTTAGGTCATAACATAATCTCAACGGAAGAACCCACAGGGCTGTCCCTGACCACTGCTGCTTGCCAAACCCCCACTCTGCGCTCCAGAAAGCTTGGTTTGTGCCATAGATTGCAGGCCCATTAGTATCAATGTAGCATTGAAGTGGAACAAGTTGGGCCCAATTTTAGCTCTCTGGGCCCAGAAGCCAGATCTGGCATAATGTCTCTTAGCATTATGGGTGCAAAGGGAACACAGCATCTGTTGCATTCTTTCCAAAGGAGCCAGCTGCCTCTGCTCTCCCATGTGCTGTCAGTTCCGCTGGCCAGTACAAAGGGGAGAGGGGCCATGTCCCTACCCCTCTGTGCCCTACTTTGAGAAGTTATCACCAATGGATCAGGGTACAAGGTCACTGACTGTGGCTCAGCTGTGGGCAGGGGTGCAAATGAGGAGTGGGACCCTTGAACCTTTGTGTTCCTTGGAACTCTCACACCATGGCTGGCCACAGTCTTGCCCTCACCATATAGCACATCTTGCAGAACTATGACCCCGATTCAGCAAAGCACTTAAGAGTGTGAGTCACTTTAAGTAAGTCTCATTGGCTTCAACTGGACTACTCACTTGCTTACAGTTAAGTGCTTTGCTAAATAGATGCATCAATTAGTGCCCTCATATTGGCCATATGATGTTCTGTCAGCTTCAGGCAAATCATCTTAACTTAATTCAACATGGGAGCTTTACTTTTTTCTTTTCAAGATAGGTCCCATCATTATTGAGTTTCCTGGCAATTTTCACAGCCTGAATGCGGGCAAAGTATTGATGTTTATGCATAAAGCAGGTTGTTTCAAACAGTGTATTTAATTACCTTTTTTGAAGAAAAAAAAATATTTTAAATTGCAGAACAAGCAGTAATGGGGTTAAAAATAGTAGGCTGCATTCTGCCCTGATTTACACTAGTGTAAGTCTGATATATTTCCACTGACTTTCAGCTGAACTTGGCCCAGGTTATGTGCAATGTTAACAGACAATACAGGTTTTGAATTCTTAAAATAGAAAATGCTTCTGCTGAATGCTCAGATCTATCAGACTTACTACCTTTATGATCACTAAATGATGATAATAAGAGATTGGAATCAGCAGTTTGGAACATAAAACCTACTGTATACAGTTTTTTACCAAGCCATAAGTACTGACATAATGGTAATTTATCCATCAGATAAAGCCTGTCTTGGGTAAGTATTAAAGGCCTCAAGGTGAAGAAGGATTTGAAGTTGCTCATTCCTAAAGGTATCATTATGGAAATGAGACATATCTATAGGTCTCTTGGGTTGAAGTGAATGGGAGCCAGGTGCCTTTAGCATGAAGAAAGGAAAAGAATTAGCAGGTTTAGTGGTTTTGGTGTTGTTTACATTAGAGTTCTTTTCACCTGTGAAATAAAGACTGATCATGCTCATCACAACAAATTATCTCAGTGCCAGAATTCTAGCAGGGCTGATACCATTGCAGTACAAACTGAACCAGGGCCAGATTAACTTTTTATGGGCCCGGCGCCAAACATATTTGTGGGCCCCCCTGGGGGCATGAGGAGGTAGGTCCCCAGAGCAAGGGGCCAGCCTGGGGCATAGCATGGTGGGGACAGCCAGGGGCGGCTCTACCTTTTTGGCCGCCCCAAGCAGTCATGCGCAGGAGGCGCCAAGGAGCCGCGGGAGCAGCGGACCTCCCGCGGGCATGACTGCGGAGGGTCCGCTGGTCGCGCGGCTCGGCTGGACCTCCCGCAGCTGCGGACGGTTTGCAGGTCCGGCGGCTCCGCTTGAGCTGCCGCAGGCATGCCTGCGGGAGGTCCAGCCGAGCCGCGGGACCAGCGAACCGTCCGCAGTCATGCCTGCGGGAGGTCCACTGGAGCCGCGAGACGAGCGCCCCCTCTGCAGTCATGCCTGCGGCAGGTCCGGTCGTCCCGGGGCTCCGGTGGACCTCCCGCCGGCCCAGCCTGCCGCCCCCCCGGGAAAGGGCCGCCCCACGCGCGTGCTTGCCGCGCTGGGGTCTGGAGCCGGCCCTGGGGACAGCCCCGCTCCATCCAGCCCAGTGCAAGGGCACTCTATACAAACTGGCAGTTGCCAGATGCACCCTGGCCCACCCAGCCCAGTGCTGCCAGCTTGCTCCTTCCCCTCGGGGATGGGCCCATGCCGTGCCACACAACCCATGACTCCCTATGCCCAGCAGCACCCCCCACAGGCTCTCCACCACAAATGCACAGCAGGCTACACACCGTCACCCCTGCCCAGCACCCCCCCCCACACACAGCCGCACCACTACTGCCCAATGCACTTCCCCACAGCCCACAACTACAGAGCACCCCACTCAGACCCCCCACTGCCCAGCATCTCAACACACAGAGCTCCCCCACCACCCCGCAACAGACCCCCCCACTAGCCAGCAGCCCCCCACGCATCTCCAGAGACCCACTCCCTCACACCCTGCTCCCTGGCCACACTCACTGGCCCTGCTATGATGGCGTCTACCAGGCTGAGCTGGCAGCGCGGCTGGAGCCGGTCCAGTGCCAGGGCGGGGAATCACTCCGGCCTCTCGGGAGAGGCGCGATTAGCCAAGCCAGGGTCTGCCCCCACCCTGGCCAAACTCCCTCAGGACCCACTTGCCTGGAGACAGGATGACCATATAGCCCCTTTTGGCCAGGACAGTTCCCTTTTTAAGCTCTGGCCTGGCCATCCTAACTTTTTTGACAAAAACAGGCATTTTATCCCATTTGCTCTTGCCAACTTCTGGCAGTGGTGTGGGGAGCTGGGGCGGGGCATATTAGAGAGGAAAATTATCACCTCAGCTGGACAATGGTCACCTATCTATCTCCAGCGTCACTCACACAATCACTTAATAATTTTGCATCCACTTGCTTAGCTCTGAGTGGTAAATAGAGCTGTCCCTGGTGAATGTGGATTACACACGTGTGAGGAGTGCATCTGGTGCACCAGTGGTGCCATTGTAAACCTGGTACTGAACTGAACTACCTTTGAAATTGGTATTATAGTGATGTGACATCTTACTGCTGCCACCATTCTCCGTCTCATTATGTTCTGAAGCAGCAGCAACTGGGCAAACTCCCAAGTTTCAAAATCCACATTCAGTTTGGATAAGCTCATGGAGAACACAGGGAGAGAGGTTCAGGCGGGAAACTGTCCAAGAAAGTATGTAATAGACAAACAAAAGACTGGATAAGGTTTTTATCAAACTGGTGAGGGCTCTAGCCAGTTTTCCATTATGCGAACTATCATACAATCTTGGAACTGTATAAACAGGTAGGAAATCTCATGGGACCAGGCTCTCTTAGATGATTTTCTATTGCTATAATTCCTGCTCTTAGATGGATTGGTCTAACCATTCCCTAAGTGTATTGGCAGCACTTCTACCTCCAGGCCCAACTGGACTCTAGACATTACAAAATGCACAAACTGAAAACATTGGAGAGATAAGTGAGCCAAAATATCATAACCCCAAAATGGGGGTTATAATAGATGGCTGGAGAAGAGGAAGAGGTTTTAACTGAATCCCTCCGTCCTATGAAAAAGATACGATCGCTAATTCTTTCTGAGTTTCTTGCCCTTTTTTTTTTTAAATGTTATCAGCCATTTGGGAGAAAAAATATCAATACGGCCACAACCACCAATTTTAGAGGATTAATAAAAGCTGATTGAAAGCTACCTTGGCACCATTCACTCCACAATAACTTCACTACCTGCAAAATCTTATTGTGATCTAGATGTTAAATAATTTGATATTATGCAGATTTATTTTCTCCAGTTTTAATATCAAGTTAGGGTTCCAGGATTTTCCCTATGAAGAGAATTATACATGCTGACTCTGTATAAATTGTGTTCCTTTATTATTGAATGTGATTTAATGAAATACTATTACTTTCCTAATTGGGTTTACTCTTGACTTGGCTGAAAATCTACACTGTAATAAACTCAAGGCTCTGGAACACCCACACCGAAGGACAAATCCTGCTCTTATTTGTAAGGCAACAAAGAATAGGTGCAAGTGTAGTGGCCAATCAGGTTGGTGAATTTAAATTCATGGAGCAGTCATGCCAGATTATGGTGGGTCCTAGCCATGCCACTATAAAGGGTGCATTTGGGAGTGAGGAAAGGTATTGCCCCACCAAGAGGTGCAACAGACACTGGGGTAACTGCATCCCTGAGGTTGTAACATAGCTCTTCTGCCTCCCTGCTGCAATGGAGGTCGGGGGGCGAGCAAGGATCCTTATCCATTTATACGCCGTCTCAGAGATGTCCGGCATTAGCATGGTTACTGGATTTGTGTGCTAGGGTAAGGATGTGAGTGCATACTGCTGTCCTGCAAAAATCTGATTTTAGTTTGTGCTATATTTTTCAACAATATGGCACATTCTTGAAGCTGGATTTTCAAAAAGATATGCATATAATTGCCCCCCTAACAGCACATGCAAAATGGCTAATTGTGAACACTAATATGCCTAATTAGTTATTTGTGTTCACAATTGTCCAGTATATGTTTGGAGCTGCATGTGCTCCTACAAGATGGATGTGCAACTGTGCATGCCTTATGTGAAAATCTACTTCTGTGGCCATAACGTGTGTATATATATATTGCTTTCCAAGTAGGGCCGGTGCTACCATTTAGGCGAACTAGGCGGTTGCCTAGGGCGCCAAGATTTGGGGGCGCCAAAAAGCGGCACCCCCCAAAACATTTTTAAAGCCATTTCAGCAGCCGCTGCGCTGGGAGGGAGAGGGAATCTGAGCCACCGCCGGCAGCCCAGAGGTTCCCCTGGGTCAGCATGCTGCCGGCAGCCCGGGGGTTCCACCGTGCAGTCGCTGCTTCGCTTCTCCCGCCTCCCAGGCTTGCTGCGCCAATCAGCTGTTTGGCACCGCAAGCCTGGGAGGAGAATTAGAGCAGGGGTGTCGTGCTCGGGGAGGACGCGGAGCAGAGGTGAGCTGGGGTGGGGAGGTACCACACGGCTTCCCGGGCCAGGGGGTGGGGAGCTGCCGGGGGGGTGCCTCAGGGCAGGGGGAGGGGGAGCTGCCACAGGGCTCCTCACCTCTGCTCCGCGTCCTCCCCAACACGCTGCCCCTGCTCTAATTCTCCTGCCACCCAGGCTTGCGGCGCCAATCAGCTGTTTGGCACTGCACGCCTGGGAGGAGAATTAGAGCAGGGGCAGCGTGCTCGGGGAGGACGCGGAGCAGAGGTGAGCTGGGGTGGGGAGGTACCGCATGGCTCCCCGGGCCAGGGGGTGGGGAGCTGCCGTGTGGGGGAGGCACCTCATGGTGGAGGAGGGGGCGGGGAGCTGCTGCAGGACTGGGGGGGTGCAAGGTGGAAGTTTCGCCTAGGGCGCGAAACTTCCTTGCACCGGCCCTGTTTCCAAGTCTGAAATAATCATCTCTGATACAAACTGGAATCTCTTCACCATTATGTGGTTAAGAAGTCTTTAAAAGTGGCCATAAAGTTAATTTTAATAGTCAATTCAGTGTAGCGAGTGTGATAAAGTCAGATGTGACAGTTCTGAAAAGTGGTTGAAGGCAGGTATTTCAATCATAAAATGGTCACAAGCCCTTTTTCTGACAAAGTGAAAAAAGGTCACCTCAGGTTAATTATGGACACTGGAGTCCAGTTAAGGGCAGCCTTCTGTGGCCTTTAAAAACCTCTTCAAGTAGGAGAGAGGGGAGAGGAGAAACTAGCTGCAGATGGGTTGTGTGCAGCAAAGGGAAAAGGCCCGTCCTAGGGAAACAGCTGTTTTCTCTCTAGAAGAGAAATCTTGTGGTTACTTCTGTTTGGGAAGAGGGGTCTCAGTTTCCAATGCAGCTGGGCCCAGAATGGGATGGAATGGGTGGCTGGTGACAGGAAGCCGGCATAAGAAGAGGCAATGGAAGTTAGGAAATGTATTTTTTGTTTGTTTAAGAAACCCTGTAAATATTGTCAATAAACCAACATTAAGACTAAAACCTCTGGAGTAGGATTGATTTCCAGGCCAGCCAACACCAAAGGGAGAATGCTGGGCCCCAAGCTGTGTCGTGACACAAGAGTGAAAGCTTTTTTTAAAATGTATTTTTAAAGACTTTCATTCCACACAGGAGAGGAGCAGGAGAGCAAGCTTGACCTTACTGCTGTCCCTGAATCATGCTCCAGCCTCCATACCCACTCACTTCTTTGTCAAACAGATGTGATTACCAAGAATGGTTTCTGTGATCTCTGCAGCCATCCATCAGGAACTGGATTGGCATCACCAATTCATTTCATCTACTCTGACGAGTAGTGGCAGTGGCAGATGGAAACTAAAACTCCATGGCCATTAATATCTTGGGCCATATTCAAGCCACTAACCACGAAGAGAAAGGAAGCATATGCCGTTTCAATCCTGAGCAATCCAGTCCCTGGCATAAAACAGTGCTGCTCTGCTTTCCTTATCACTGGTAGTAGGATTTTCCATAATAAATATTGTACACCTCTATCATGTGTAAAAAGTAGAGAAAGCTACAAGAGGGTTCTGTTTTATCCCATTTCAGGCTCCCAAATGAGGCCAAATGGGGACTGAGCCCTCATTATATTTTCTTCCATCAATAATTTGAAAGCAACTAAAAGCCTGCATTATACATCCACATCATTGGTTTAATTATTATTTTGGAAAGTTAATCTATTCTAGTGTCAAGCTGAAATGGCATATATCCCTAATTAAGGATGGATATGTAGGCAACGGATGGATAGCCACTTGGAGATTCCTGGCTAGGATGTGCACTATCAAAGCGCACTTGATAAAGATATATAGTTACCTGGACACTTTCTTCAAAGACCATCTGTTTCAGTGGCATTAGGCCCACTCATAATTTAGCTGGCTATTTCCTTAGAGGATAAATAGCAGTAATTGTGATTTATATGTAAAGCCTGTATAACATTGTAAGTGGCCTGTTTTTCTGTAGGAAGTCTGCCTTCATGAGATCCCACTCATTGGCACTCGTATCCAGAAATTATACTTGGGGGAACAGCAGAAGATAGAATTTGAAATTACAAAGGCCAACTGGACAAGGTCAAAAAATGTGAAGTGGAAAACTTCTGCCTGCATGTAACTGGCTTAAACATCAAGGTAAGACTCTGACAAGACAGAATGGCAAAATTAAATGTGGATACTCTGAGTGCTATATACGAGTTATAAGTTTGCCCTAACTGAATGGGCATGACCTCCAAAGCTTCATTAGGGTTTACACTACCCACTCTTAAGGCAATTAAGGAAATCCTCACATGCTTGTTCCTCCTAAAAAAAAGGGAACTGACTCTGCAGCACACAATTTATATTAGTTAAGAGAACAGATGATAGATCATCATTCACAACAGTCAGGTTATTAAACTGAAATAGATTAATATGGATGTATATGATTAGAGATCACTGTCCTATGTTATAACTTCACTCAATCTAGCCCATAACTGAAGTCCTGCCCAAACCTTGCCCCAAAATGGTTTGTAATAGTATTTCTCCACTCTTTCAGATTACTGACCCCTTTTTCAAAATCAAAAACATGCATAACTCCCTTTACATTTACTATAAACCTAAACATAAAAATGTATCATTGATAATACTGATAAGCCTATATAATTTATTTGTGGATGTGTGTTCAAGAGGTTGACTGAAAATACTTGATCTCAAAGGGATAGAGTTTGTGGGAGGTGTGGAGAGCAACTTTTTCTTTGTTTTAGATTGTAACAAAATTTTCAATGCCTCATGACACTCCTGATGACCTTTTATGAGCCCTCTGGAGATTGGGACCCATTAGATGAGAAACACTCACATAGCTCAAATGTAGTTTTCATGAAGCATTCACATTCCTTCTCAATAGATTTGAACATAGTAATCCAGATCATTGGCCCCACTATAGCCCCTTTGTGCCAGTCCACAAAGAGATCTTATAGCCAGATTCACCAGCTTTGACAGCTCCCCTAGTATAGAGGGATTGCTGGGTGGCATAGGGCTGCATGATACACTTCATTTGATCCTAACTGTAGGAGAAATAGTAGCATCACTGGGCTCCAGTGATCACTGGCTGCTGAAATGACTGATTCGGAACATAGGCAGCTGAATATAAATTAGAGCCACCCTAAGGCTGCTCTGAGTTGTGAATGGGCCTGAAGTGACTCCAGAATCAGGCAGCTGCAAAGATTGTTAACTTTCCCTCCATAGCCCTATCCAGTCCTGTCCTGAGCGTGGCTTGGTCAAATATGTCCCCTCGTATAATAATGGAAAAATATAAATTAATACAACCTCTCTACTAGAGATTGAGGAAGTGGTCATATCTCAGTCTTTACTCTATTTTAAACTGAAATATATCAGAAAAATTAAAAGGAGAGAACATGATAGAACATATATGGAATTGTATTTCACAAACAGTCCTTTGTGTGAGTGAATATCCAGTTTGCTATAGCGATAGTTGCATGTGCTAATCAGGCAGGCAATTGCATACACATTTGTGCACTGCTGACATTAAAAAAAGAATATTAAGTTTTTCTTTTATATAAGTGTGTGTGTGTGTATAAATATGTGTGTGTGTTTGTGTGAAAACACTCCAAGGTTAAAGAAAAATCATACACAGAGACCCACAAAAAGTCTATAATATCTAAGTGTGCATATTCTGTCAAGAAAAATAAAAGGAAATAAAAATCAAAGGATTAGATTGACAGCAAGCTGTTCACCAGAGATTCCTACTGCGGCCAGCAGGCCTCTCTAGACTCCCTGAAAACTCATGAACAGACTGTCATTTCCCAATTAAGCTCTCAGTGCAAAGCAAGCCTAGAAGCCACCAAGATATTTCTATGTGGAGATTATTGTTTGTTTCATTGTTTTTAAATGATGACCCAGTGGCATGTAAGCAGCTTTTTATAAGTCTGTGGGCAAGTCTACACTACGGCAGGGATCAATGCTCTGAGATCAATCCACCAGTGGTTGATTTATCAGGTCTAGTAAGACCCGCCAAATAGACTGTAGATTTCTCTTCAGTCGACCCCTGTACTCTAACCCCGATGAGAAGAGTAAGGTAAGCCAACGGGAGATTTTCTCCCATCGACCCCCCACGGTGTAGACCCTGTGGTAACTTGACCTAAGGTATGTCGACTCCAACTATGTTATTCACGTAGCTGGAGTTGCGTAGCATAGGTCGATTTACCGCAGTAGTGTAGACATAGCCTGTGACAAAAAACATTTGGGTTATGTGCTTAATCCTGGCATTTGAAGTGGGATAGAGTCACCTCTAGATTCTCTGGCTGATGCCAGGACAGCTCCATATTTGGAGATTCCATTCTTTGGGCAGTTCAACTGATGTTTCCACCATCAACCTATTGAGGGTACCTGTAGCTTACTAAGGGAGCTCCACAGCTGGGACAGACTGCTGAGGAGAGTGAGTGAATGAGTGGATCCTACCACCACCCTGGTCACACTATGATCCCAATTTATGCCATCCCAAGGTTCTTCTGTGCCATCCTGTTTGTCTACCCCCCAGTGGAGAGGAAGGATGGACTTGTTATTAAAGCAGTGGATTGGAGCTCAAGAAACATGACTTCAATTTCCCATCTGGCACGGATGTCCTGTGTGACCTGAGCAAGCTATTTAATTTCCTTGTGTCTCAATGTCCTATCTGTAAGATGAGACTAACGAATCCTTCTTCTCGCCCATCATTTGTGTGTTACCTATGTAAGCTCTTTTGGGGCAGGATTGATTCTCACTATATGCACAGAAAGTGGTAAGCAAATGGGACCACAAACACAGCTGGGGTTTCTTGGTGCTACAGCTATATCAATAGATTGGGCATAATTTGGGGTATTTTTTTATAATTTCAAAAGATAATATCCATGTTAATTTTTAAGTTTCTCCCCCCCCCCCCATATTTATATATTTACATTTTCACAGTTGCGGGAAGTTATGGGGGTGTCAATAATTATTTAATGACAGTTGACATTCAGCTTCAAAAAGTTAAATCTTTATAACCATTAAAACCCAAATTGTCAGTATCAAATATCAAAATATGCAAAGTAAATATCCATAAATAACACTCAATAAGTTCTCAAGCAGCATGTAATACTTTGCAATCTGTAAATTTTGATGATCATCAATGGAAACATTCTTCACTGCTTTTTGTGCATATGGTGAAATGGAACAGCCCATCCAAATACCGCAGGAGAACCTGCTTCAATACAGATAATTAAAAGCCCACTGACAGCATACCCCTAGTCATCACCTACCACACTAGAACCTATATGGCAGTGGTCCCCAACCTTTTTGTGGCCAGTAGCACATTCATGTTTTCAGAAAAACGTGGCGGGCGCCAACAATTACTCACATACAGGGCCAGCTCCAGGCACCAGTGGAGCAAGCACATGCCTGGGGCAGCACATGCGCCGGGGCGGCATTCCGACCATTCTGCAGAGTCGGAGCATTTTTTTGTGTGTTTTGTTTTGTTTTGGGGGTTTTTTGGCGCCAGTTCTGAGCAGTGCAGCAAGAAGCTGGAGAGAAGCTGGGAGGACAGAGAACACTGGCGCCCGCAGCCTGCAACCTCGGAGTACTCTGTCCTCAGCAGGCACGGGGCCCCAGCTTCTCTCCCTTGCTGGGCACTAGGTGGGCCCTGCACCTGCCGGGGACAGAGAACACTGGCACTCGCAGCCTGCAGCCCCGAAGTTCTCTGTCCCCGGCAGGCACGGGGCCATGGCTTCTCTCTGGCTTAAGCCCCCCCGTGCCTGCCAGGGACCGAGAACACCGGCGCCCGCAGTCTGCAGCCCCAGAGAAGCCAGAGAGAAGCCGCAGTCCCGCGCCTGCCAGGGGCCGAGAACACCAGCGCCCACAGCCTGCAGCTCTGGAGTATTTTATTATTATTTAATATTTATACCATAGCACTGCCCAGAAACCCTGTTCAGGGTACAAACAGATATGAAGACAGGCTTCCTGCCCCCAAAGAGTTTAAATTCTAAGGGCTATTCTGTGCTCTTGCATCTAGTGCATTTGTACTCCTCCTTACATTCTTGTGTGCATGTGGACACATGGTCAGGCCACAATCTGCCCCCTTAGAAATTAGGTTAGCCAGTTGGCTTACAATTTCATTAGCCTAGGAATGAAACAATGATCTGGAACACAGCATGAGAATGAACTGATTTTTCTGTTACGCAGCAGTGAGATAGGACAGAATGTGTAGTGCTGAATGTGCAAGCAAGCTCTATAATGAACTCCCACTTCAAGGGAATTGTAATTTAGTGTAAATACCAGATTGTTAAAGTAAAAGAGCTGTTGGCAAGAATTAATTCTGAAGTGGGTTGCAACAAGTATTTTGTTTTTTTCTTCATTCCCTACAGTATTTTGTCTCTTTCAACATTTAAAATATTTGTATTT
Organism: Mauremys mutica; assembly: GCF_020497125.1. Lineage (NCBI taxonomy): Eukaryota > Metazoa > Chordata > Testudines > Geoemydidae > Mauremys > Mauremys mutica. Next base: position 12,902,058 of record NC_059084.1, on the reverse strand, counting down.
TGCAAAACTAAAAAGAGGGAATGTGTTTTTTTTAATCTTATTCCTACTGTTTGGCAAATCCGGATGGCATTTCAACAGCACTTTACTATTCAAACATTTTAGAAAACATTGGCACTGTAGGAAATTATTGAAGCAATGTAGGTGAAGTTTTATAAAGATGTACTGGGCTTGATTTACTACCACCACCATTCCCAGCTCCCCTAAAAAGTTGATTTTAAAGAACAAGCTTTAGGCTATGAAAATATGCATTTCTTTTAGCTAAGATCTCATAACATTTGTGGAATAGGAAACTCTCTACTGCCACTACAAGCTTTGTTTTAGTAGCACTGTAGAGCCTAATGTTTACTTTAGACCCTAAATTGAGCACAGAGCCTGCAATAAAAATATTTTAAAACACTGTAGCAGTAAACAAAGCAACAGAAGAAGAGACCCTGGAAACATATTGTCTTTTTATCACTAAACCAAATTCACTACCAAGAACGTTCTTAAAAGATAAAGCATTTTCAAAATACTTCGGGTTCTCTTTTTTAAAATTTTAATATTAGAATAAAGAGTAGGGAGCGGGAAAAGCCTCATGGATGGGTGGCAGTTTCAGCAGCCAGTGTTGTATCTTCCAAATAATGTACAAAAACCCTCTACAGAAACTGAGAAAGCAATTTTTTTTAGTGGCAGTTTAGCAAGATACAGTCACTTTTGTAGGCATTTGCAATTTTTTTGTTCCTTTCCAAATTTCCTTTCCTCTACTATATGAATTTCTTCCTCTACAAGGTCTTAACCTGCCCTGGTTTATCCTATATGTAAGTCATATTCTAGAATAATACGAATTAAAATAGCCTGGCATCACTTTTCGTTTAAATTGCATAATGGTGCAGTGCAACTCTGCATATAGAATTAGGACACACATTGGCTTGATTGGTCATTACACAAAAAGGAGAGAGACTATGGTTTCAAATTTTGCATTAAAAAGATGTAGGTTATTTCCAGGAAATCTTTTACAAGTATCAGATGTTACATCTATTGCTGAATCAGTCACACATAAATTATAGAACTACCAAATTATCAGTGAAAGTAATCAGTCAGGTAGTTCTAAGTGTGCTTGGTGTTTAGATTTAACAGTGACAGATTTCTCCCTTAATAATAGAAATAATTATAATATGATATTTTCCAGCCATAAGTCTCAAAGCTCTATGCAAAGTGAAGAAGCATTATGATCCCCAATTTACAGGTGGGTAAACTGAGGTATAGTGAGGTTAAGGGCCAGATTTTCAAAGGAATTTAGGAGCTTAAAGATTCAAGTAGGTGCCTAGTGAGATGCCTAGGTAGGTTAGTTGCCTAATGCTGATGGATTTTTATTGGAATTAAGTTCCTATCCTGAGTAGGGCCTTTTGAAACTCCCACTAGGTACCTACCTCAATCATTAAGCACCTAATATCTTTGAAAATCTGGTTCTAAGTGACTTGCCATAGAGCTACTTTGCAACCTGGGGTAAAACAGGAATAGAACTCAAATCACCTGGCTCCTAGTGTGGCTCTCTAACCACTTAACTGTGCAAAGTCTTAATTGCTTGAGAAACACAATAAACATGCTTAATTGCATGCCTAATTTATATGCATAGCTACCACAATTGCATATGCACATCAAGTGGTGTGACTAAGGGCACAAATTAATCTAAATGGCTATTAACTAATTTATTCACAGATAAATAACTAATGTACTCTCATCTCCAGGGTGTAAAGCATTTAATTGTTACATATTCTGTGTTACTGAGAGTAGTGGGAGATTTTTTTCTCTATTGCCAAGCTATATGTGCCATTTTTTTCAAAAGCGAGGTAGGTTCTTTCTTTAAAATAATTTAATAATATTTTAACTGGGAGAAACCACTGAGAACAAATTTAATTTAAAATGGTGACCTAGCCCAAGTAACTTCCATATGTAAACATGTCAACCTGGTGTCATAGTTTTCTCCCATCCATCCTGTGGTCACCCTGCATGAGCTCAGCTACTCAAATACTGTGGCTGGATTTTAAAATGGCACGATAGTTATAGCGGAGAGACAAGGTGGGTGAGGCAACTGTTATATCCTTGGGGCAGCCGGTGTAGGAAGCAATCACTTGAGGCCAGAGAGCAGACAGCTAACCAAAACCTCCATTTTATTTACAGAAACAGAGAGCTCACTCAGCCGGTTGAAACCGGCTGAGCTATCCCTTAATAGTCTAACTCAGTTGCCATAGTAACAAAACCCATGACAACCAAATACACAACATATTCCTCCCCCCCTAATAAGAACATCCCCTAAATAAAACACACACTAAACTAGAGAAGGAGGGTAGACTGCCTCCATTCCCGGCTAAACCCTGGGGATTATTTTGCCCCATAACCGTGGGTTCGCCCTAACTAAAGATCCAGCCGATGAGGAGGCCTTCTGTCTCTAGGTGGATTACGGCGAACTTCTGGTGTTGTTGCACCCGAAAGTACTAGGGGCTCAGGGTCCGCAGCACGAATAGGTGAGGAGGTGGTATCAGCTCGTGCTGGGCAAAGGGGTATCTCAGCTGCCGGCAGTAATGGAGGAGAACAGTCAGGAACAGGTGACTCATGATTCGGTGTCTCACCAGGAGGGGTGAAGTCAGACCCCTCAACTGCAGATGGGTCCTGAAGACTGGCATGACCTGGCAACAGCTGATCTACATGTCGCCGCCAGGTAAGATTCTCTGCAGTCCGGACTGTATAGGAAACAGGTCCTGTTTGAGTGATGACTGTGGCCGGGACCCATTTAGCTCTGGAAGTATAATTCCGAGCCAAAACTGGCTGTCCTGGGCTAAAGGTTCGGTCTTTTGCTCTGGGTGCCCGTCTGATGACTTGATATTGCTGCTGATGTTGCACAGTTTGTCTGGGTTCAGAAGGTTTCAGCAGATCAAAGCAAGTGCGCAGCTGTCGTCCCATCATTAGAAAGGCTGGGGAAGCCTGGGTTGTAGCATGAGGTGTGTTTCTATAGGAAAGTAAGAAGGTATCCAGATGCTTTTGAATGGAGTGTTGTCCCTTTGCTGATTTCAAAGCGTTTTTCATTGTCTGCACAAATCTTTCAGCTAATCCGTTGGTGGACGGATGATATGGTGCTGACGTGATGTGGTGTATCCCATTTGCCTTCATAAAATTTTGAAACTCCTGAGAGACGAACTGCGGTCCGTTGTCGCTCACAAGTTGTTCTGGCAGACCAAAACGACTAAAGAGTCCTCGTAGTTTTTGGATAGTACTCTCTGCAGTAGTGGACTGCATTATAGAGACTTCTGGCCATTTAGAATGGGCATCTACTGCCACCAAGAACATGCTTCCTTCAAGGGGGCCAGCAAAGTCAACGTGAATACGTTGCCACGGGTTTTCAGGCCAGTCCCATGGGTGTAGGGGTGCCCACTGGGGTGCATTTCTTACACCCTGACATGACATACAAGCTTTTGCCTTCTCTTCAATAGCACCGTCCAATCTAGGCCACCAAAAATAGCTTCGTGCAATTTCCTTCATGCGCACTATTCCACAGTGACCGGAATGTAGCTGTTCTAACATCTGTGATCTCAGGGGTGGTGGAATAATGACACGCCTCCCCCACAACAAACAACCAGATTGGACCGATAACTCCGTCCGCCTGGACATGTAGGGAACAAGGTCGGGTGAGACCGGAGAGGTTTGTCGAGATTTTCCATGCATCACCAGGTCCATAACTTGGGATAATACTGGGTCAACGTGGGTTGCCTTCTTTATCTGAGTAGCAGTGATGGGTGTATTCTCTACCTGTTCAAAGTAGAAGATTTCCTTTTGGGCACTATCGTGATGTTTGACCGGTAAAGGCAACCTTGAGAGGCCATCTGCATTGCCGTGCAGAGTGGATTTCCGATATTTGATTTCATATGTGTGTGCAGAAAGTATCAATGCCCAACGTTGCATACGACTAGCAGCTAATGGGGGAATGCCTGTGTAGGGTCCAAAAATTGATGTCAGAGGTCGATGGTCTGTAAGAAGAGTAAACTTTTGCCCAAACAGGTACTGATGAAACTTCCTAATTCCAAAAACAATTCCTAATGCCTCACGTTCGATTTGGGCGTAGTTAGTTTCTGCTTTGCTTAGAGTGCGTGAAGCAAAAGCAATAGGTCTTTCTTCTCCTGAAGGAATAATGTGTGACACGACCGCTCCCACTCCATAAGGGGAAGCATCGCAGGCCAATTGCAGGGGTAAGGATGGATCAAAGTGCGTTAGAACTTCAGAATTTAACAATGCATCCTTAGCTTTGTTAAATGCAACATCACAGGCTTCAGTCCACTTCCAGGCCTTGTTCTGCCCAAGGAGCTCATGAAGTGGTTTTAGCAGTGTGGCTAACTGTGAGATGAACTTCCCATAATAGTTCAGTAGTCCTAGAAATGAGCGCAGCTGGCTTACATTTCGAGGTGGGGGAGCCTCCACAATAGCTTTAACTTTTGCAGGGGCCTTATGAAGACCTGCAGAATCGATGACGTGTCCCAAATATTCAACAGAGGGCTTGAAGAATTCACACTTGTCTTTGCGAACTCGTAGGCCATACTCTTCCAGTCTTTGTAGGGTAGCCTCTAAATTCTTTAAGTGATCCTCTTCATTTCTTCCAGTGACCAGGATATCATCCAGATAGCACTGAACTCCTGACAAGCCACACAAGATCTGGTCCATAGCCCTCTGGAACAGGGCGGGAGCCGATGTGATTCCGAAGGGTAGGTGACAGTATCGATAAAGCCCCTTATGAGTCACAATAGTCAACAGCTCTTGGGACTTTTCATCGACGTGCATCTGTAAATATGCTTGACTCAGATCAATCTTACTGAACTTTTGTCCCCCAGCCAGGCCTGCGAAGAGGTCATCAATGCGGGGAAGCGGGTATTGCTCTGCACACAACACTGGGTTGACAGTGACTTTAAAATCACCGCAAATCCGGAGAGAGCCATCTTTCTTCACTATTGGAACGATAGGAGTGGCCCATGAGCTATGGGTAACTGGTATTAGGACTCCATTGGTGACCAGGCGCTCCAGGTCTGCTTCAACCTTTGGCCTGATGGCATATGGCACAGTTCGGGCTTTCAGATATTTTGGTGGACTGCCAGGTTTAATGTTCAATGTCACAGTGATTCCCTTCATACTTCCCAAATCATCTCCAAAAACAGCAGCATGTTTCCTTAGTATAGGGGTTAGACTGGTTTCTTCTTTAGTCATCCGGTGCACTTCTGCCCAGTTCAGCTGAATCTTCCCAAGCCAAGACCTACCCATTAAGGCTGGGTAGTTACCTCTCACCACAAACAGTGGCAATTTAGCCGCCTGTCCATTGAGCTCCACCTTAACATCAATAGTGCCCAACATGGGCACAGCTTCACCTGTATACGTCTTCAGAACAGTTTTTGTTGCCTTAAGCGGAAGATGCTGTAGCTTTTCCTTATACACAGTCTCAGGAACCAGCGAGACAGCCGCACCGGTGTCTAGTTCCATGCGTATATGTTTGCCCTCCAATAAGGGGGTTACCCAGTATTCATGTGAGCCCGCTGCCAAAGACAAAACATGCAGTGGCACTTCCTCTTGTGAGGAGGTGTCACCTTGATCATCCTGGGTCTGCTCTAGGGTATGCAAGGTTTCTCTTTTTGTCGGCCAGACCACAGGCCTCTTTTTCTTTTGTTTACAGGCACGCTCAATGTGTCCCTTTTTGCCACAGTGTCGACACACCAGGTCCTTACACCAGCATTCTGATGCCTGGTGTCCTGGCTTTCCACAGCGGTAACATTCTTGACTCTGCACAGTTTTGTGGGTCAGTTCTTGTGACACTTTTTGCACCCTAGGGGGTGCACCGATGTATTGTGCCTCCCTTGTAGCCAGTTCCATGGAGACAGCAATATCAACAGCCTTCTGTAAGGTAAGCTGAGCCTCTGTCAGTAGGCGCTTCCGTATAGCTTCACTGTACAGGCCACACACTAACCTGTCATGCAGGACATCATTTAACATTTCTTTAAATTCACAGTGTTCTGCTAGCTTTTTTAGAATGGCTACAAATTGTACAACTGTTTCATCTTCCTTTTGGTCTCTTTTGTGGAAGCTATATCTTTCAGCAATTACCAGTGGTTTTGGGGAAAAATGGGACCCCAGGATTTCCACAATGTCACTGTAAGATTTAGTTGCTGGCTTAACAGGGTGTAGTAAGCTGTGTAGCAGGGAGTAGGTTTTAGCCCCTACAACACTTAAGAATATTGGCACCTTCTTCGCTTCTGTAATGTCATTTGCAATAAAAAAAAGCTCAAAACGCTCAGTATACACATGCCACTGCTCTATATTCTCATCAAAAGGTTCCAGAGGCCTGGTCAGAGTAGCCATGATTTTAGTTTCACTTTCACAGTCAGTGCAAACAAGCAGCTTTTTTTGTTTGTTTGTTCTTTACCTTAACTTCTACTTCCTTCTGTTACTGGAGCAGCACTGGAATCCCATCCTCGTCGCCACTTGTTATATCCTTGGGGCAGCCGGTGTAGGAAGCAATCACTTGAGGCCAGAGAGCAGACAGCTAACCAAAACCTCCATTTTATTTACAGATACAGAGAGCTCACTCAGCCGGTTGAAACCGGCTGAGCTATCCCTTAATAGTCTAACTCAGTTGCCATAGTAACAAAACCCATGACAACCAAATACACAACAGCAACATCTTTTACTGAACCAAGTTCTGTTGGTGAAACATATAAGCTTTGGAGCTTACACTGAGGTCTTCAAATCTGGCCAATAAACAGGATAGTTATATGATCAATAACATCATTTGTAGTGATATAAACTATATCAGATTAAACAAGACACAGATTTCCAGAATTGTGTGCCCAGCTAACTGAATGTCTAACAGGCCATTTGTGGAGTTACTGGAAAACCTGTCAAATTTACCTAAGACATGATCTCCCCAATATCTACAAAATGCCTTTATACTTGCCTGTAGTTTTGAATAGTGCAAATACTGATGTGTGCAATCTGCAAATCTTATTTATTTAATGCAATTGGCAAGTTTAGATGTACTCCCCCCAACTTTATGGTCAAATCAATCTTAGATTATTAGGATTGGAAGGAACCTCAAGAGATCATCTTCTAGTCCAACCCCCTGCTCAAAGCAGGGCCAATCCCCAAATGGCCCCCTCAAGAATTGAACTCACAATCCTGGGTTTAGCAGGCCAATGCTCAAACCACTGAGCTATCCCAGTGTGTATAGGCCTTTGTGTAGGCATGTCTGAAAATCAGGGCTTGAGATGATTTCTCTAGGTGTTGGGGAGGAAACCCACTCCCCCACTAATGATATTGCCCAATTAGCCCTGCTAAATGCACCTATCTTCTGAGTGACTATGGTTATACAGTGGCTAACCTAAAGGGATCCTGACCTGTTTGAATCTTGAAGGTGCTACTACAATATAAATGTTTAATAATAATTCTGCTAGACTTGTCCACAACTGGCCAAGTATGTTCTATTGGACCTGCCTTCTTCTGAACTATCAAGTATCCAAAGGCAGGATGTCAAGTATCAGAGGGGTAGCCGTGTTAGTCTGGATCTGTAAAAGCAGCAAAGAATCCTGTGGCACCTTATAGACTAACAGACATTTTGGAGCATGAGCTTTCGTGGGTGAATACCCACTTCGTCGGATGCAAGGCAGGATATTAGGGCTGGGGAACCAAAGCTCTAATCTGTAGGGCAGATCCAATGTTCCTATTTGTTTTATTCCACATCCAAACTCTCTAGTCATTCACTGTAGAGCCAGAAGAGCTCCCTTGGAATTTTTTGCAGTTTCATCTTGATTAAGGATTTTTTTTAAACAATTCTGTATTGAACATAAAGTTACAAATAATGCGTTTGTTTGTTTGGGGGAGCAAACATTGTAAGACAATTACTAAGAAAGTAACAGAAACATCAGGCCATAATGAGAATTTATGTGAATATGTTAAATAACACAAAGAAAAATATAAAAATATCTCCCTGCAGGATCCCTGATCTAAGGTTGACAAACTTGGGTTCTTTTTTATTTTTTCACTATGTGCATGAGCATGATTTGGTGCCACATCACAAAAAAAGGGGAAAGAAAACTCTTAAAACCAATCTTCTGGGGAAAATATTAAATTATAGAATTTTTAAAGAAAAAAGATATAAGGGAATAACAAAAACAGTCATGGATAGATATTGCCTACTAAAAAGACCATGAATATGCAAAATAAAATTTCAACTGAGATACTGATATGGATTCTGAAAATATTGTTGGTCCCTCAATGCCAATAATACCTCAGTTTAGATACCTTCTCCTCTTAATATATTTATTTACCAGTAACCATAAATCTGTGGGAAGACTTAATATTTTAGCAGAGTTGTCTGAGTTCAATGTTCCCAAAAGAGGCAAAGAGAGATTCCATGTGTTTTTAGAAAGAAAATGAGGCACTTGAATGTTTTTAAAATAGTACAGGTATAACTGTATCTTAATTCATCTCATACAGTTATTCTACCACTGTGCATTTTTGTTTAATAATGAGTCTTTACTCTGATTTGTTCATTTTATCAGGAGTTGAATGATGGTAGCTTTATTCACAAATTCTGGGCCCCAAATTTTCAAACATGGGTGCTCAAAGTTAGACACCATGGATAAAATAATGTCCCCATTGAAATCAATGGCAAAACTCCTAGTATGTTCAGTAGGACTAGGATTTCATTCACTGGCTTTAATTAGCCACATATTTAATGTGTTCTCCCTCTTAGGCTTGTTTTAATCAATGAAATTAAATAGTTCATATTATTTTGCCCTGTGTGCACGTGGTTCAGAAAATAAGATGTGCTGAACCCATTGGGTCAAGAGCCCGAGATGGAAGTGCCGATCAGGCAAGGTGCTTTTGCCTTCCGTTCCCAATGAAAGGCTGTATCCTAGGAGTCCTATTTACCTGACTTCAGTGGGACTGCTAGTGTGAGTAAAGACAAGAGTGTATGCATTGGGCAAGGTGTTGATGGGACTCCTTATAGAAGATAATATTTTACCATAAAAACTGCATCCCAGGCTTTAAGAAGGAAAAGTGTTTTAGATCTTATTAAACAGCCACTAACTTTAATTGGTCTGAGCAGTGGAGTCGAGATTTATTTAAAAAACAAAACATAGGGTATCTTTACATCTTGCAATATTTGTTACAAGCTGGAAAGATCGTTTTAATTCTCCCTTTGCTCACTCCACATTAAATATACTTTACTTTTTCGTAGCTGATTGAAATAATTGCAGGATCTCAGTGGTTAATGTTTCAATCCCGTCTTCTCTAGCTGCATTTAGATTCGTTTCTTATTAATTGCTGCAGATATATACAGTTCCCTAGATCCATCAATAGAGTGCCAGTTCCTGGAATTACAACATATTCACTTTATTTCCAAATACACGCTGAGTAGCCATGTAGCGGGACGCTGTCACAAATAATGCTATAAACCTGCAGAGAAGTTGAAAATCTTTTAGGAAAACTAAGAAATTCAACCACTACTTAAATAGAGATAAAATAGAAACTTGCTAAATGGGTGGTCTTTGTTGTACTAAAATATGATTCTTTCCATATGCTGAGTCCTTCGTGAGAAATGTTTTTCCATCTTTCTGCTGTATGATGGAACATATTTTGGTATGGACTATAGACTCTGCCTTCATTAGACAAATTATTCCATTCCGGAGCACTGGAATGCTTGATATTTTTTATTTCCATACACATGGCATAGTGTACTGAAAAGCTATTCCTTCAAAAGATTATGCTCTTGCCTAGCACTGGAGTTAATCAATTTTTGTCATAAAAGTTAATGTACAGTGTATAATAAAAATAATGTTTAGCACTTATATAATGTTCTTCAGCCACAGATCTCAAAGCATTTACAAAGAAGAGTATCATTATCCCAATCTTAAAGATAGGGAGAGTAGAGCACAGATAGATGAAGTGGCTTCTGCCGAGGCAGTAGCAGATAAAATGTATTGTTGCCTTGGTGGAACTGTTTTAGTCTAAACAAGACTATGTATTTCCAATGTGTATTCCATTGTATTATTAAAAAAAAGTGAAGTCTAAAATCTAGTGTTCAGACTGTATAGGCCAGTGCAGATAAAATAAAAAGTGACCCAAATCTCAGTCTGAACACTAGATTTTAGACTTCACTTTTTCTGATTTGCTATTTCATTTTCACCTGTTTCTGATTCCACCTGGGACTGCAGATACCATGAGAGTGGTTGTTGATGTGCTATACCTGTCAGGAAGTACTGTACCATAAACACACTCACAACTGAGCTATTCTCAAAAGATTTCCTGCTAAGTTCTGCAGACTCAAAAATTTGAAAGAGTTCAGATAAGTTTCATAGAAACAACTGCACCTGAATTTTCAGAATTTGGCATTTGCATATGTACATGCAAAAGTTTTTTTACCACTACAGTTCCTGCACGTGTGAATGCAATCACAATAACTGGCTGTACAAATATATGAGTGAAATCTAAGCCTGGAATTTTGGGGAGTTTTATTAGAATGAACCCACTGCAAACTTTGGAATATCACTTCATTAGTTTTCAGCTACCCAGTAAAATCCAAAATAGCTACTTTAGAAAACTCCAGCGGATGTGCTAATGTCCTGTTCTAGTTGAACAACTAAAATGAAATGATAGAAAATATAAAATATTTGCTATCTTTATTTATTGCTCTTTAAACTTTATTCGGTAACTTTTGTAGTTAAAGATCATAGATTAGAATTTCAAATGTATTTAGCATCATTTAATCACTTGAGACTGACCAAATATATCCCCATTAATTGCTAATATTGTCCTGAAAAGCCAGAAGTTATCACTATTATTAACTGATTCCCTGCAAGACACCTCAATAAAGACACCTAACTTTTGCGAAGAGAAGGTAAAACCTAGACAAATTATCGGAGCCAGTTCCCAACCAGGGACCCAGTCCTGCAACGATGAACCTGAGTAACCTCATTGAGCTCAATGGGACTAGTCATATGCATAAAGTTAAGCATATCCCAAACTCTCGGCAGGGCCTATCATAGTAGAGTGATTGATACGGGATTTACAAAATTGTAGTGAGGTTTCATCAAAAAGAATTACTACTTCTATACAGATTGGTTCTGATTCCCTTTTAAGGCAATGTGAGGAATCTCCCTGAGTTCAGTAGAAGTTGGACTGGGCCTCTTAATGAAATTACACACTGCCTCTGAAGGAGGGTCAAGAAAAAATGAAATCGTCTAAATATGCCTGCTAATGAAAAACGTGAGGTGTAACAACTTTTCAGGTTTAATCAACCCTTTATTAAATGATTCATTTGGTTTCCTTTTATTCAATTACTTTTATACGCCTTTTCTCTTGCCTTTCTTCATGCTCTGAGTCATACAAAGGGCTAAAACTTTGCATCTTACTAGCCCCACCTTCAGCACTTTGATTCAAAGATCTTTATATAAAAGCACAGCATGTCATTTGTCTGTTATAGAAAAATATTGGACCAGTTTCAGATTTGCACATGCACTTGAAAGTCTTCTCTGACAGTAGGTGTAACAAAGCCTGCTAGGTGCTGGCTGCTCTGAAACTCAATAGAGCAAAAGAATCTGCTGAGCGAAAGGTAACCAAGCGGCAATAATAGCAATAGTAACAACAGCTACAAAATTCTGGAGAGAGAGCGTGTGTCAGTTTTAGAATCCTGGGGAGAACACTTGGGAAAAACCACTTCAACAACAAACAGCAGCAACTAAAAAAGGATACCAAAGGTTTTATAAAGTAAGCCTTATATAAATAAGCCTTCATAAAGTTAGTGTTTACCTATCAGCTAGCTAGCATATAGTGTATGGTAGTACATAGGGCTGTGGGGAGGGGTGAGGGTGTTAATAAGAGTGTATAAAATATTGTTATCAATTGCAACTTTCTATATAAAATTTAGAGCAGTGGTACCCAAACTTTTTGTGTCGCACGTCCCCCTCCTTACCAGTAATGGAATCGGTTCCCGCCACCCCTCCCCCCCACCCATTCCAGCACAGTTGGCTCAGCAGAGGAGCTTGGACTGAAGGCAGAGCTGAGGGCAGAACAGGGAGCTGGGGCTAGAGGCAGAGGTGGTCTGGGGACAGAGAGGGAATGAGGACAGAGCTGGGCTGCGGGGCTGAGCTGGGGCTGGGAGTGGAGCAGGCAGCGGGGAGCAGTGGCTGGGATCAGAGCTGTGCTGGGGGGCAGAGAGGGGACTGGGTGGTGCTCCCTCCCAACCCCCACCCCCACCCCCTAGTTGGGATTGGTCCGGGCCCTGCCTCGTATGCCCTCCACCCCCAAATGTTCCTCTGTGCCCCTCTAGGGGGCATGCCCCACAGTTGGGTGACCACTCATTTAGAGCAAATTTAAGAACTGCTGTTAGCGATTTGTTACAAACTGGCCATTTGTAGCAAAGTGCTTCTCTCAGAATTATTTAAACTATATGCAGTTATAGTTTGAATGCTCTTTAAACTTGCAATAAGGGATTTGTGTTGGTGCCTTGTTTAGGATTTTTTTAGAATAAACTGTATTGAGGATTATTAGCTACGTTAGTAAAAAAGATACTTTGTTTTGGAAAAGAATACTGGCTGTGTCCATTACTTTTTCGGACAGTTCTATCCGTGTCCTTTAGTGTATTCATTAGCAAACCTGGAAACTTAACCTTGGGAAGGACATCTTAAGAGGGCAATAGGCAGGTCATTTGGAACACTCAAGAATCCATTTTTCGGGGTAACACTATTGCGTGTATGTGCACATGTTCACAGTGTGCAGGTGCAAATATCTGTGTGTGTAATACACTGGCAAAGTGCATTCATATCCCTTTCTAGGTGCTTGCCCAGGCAGACGTAGAGAGAGAAGCCTACTCCTGCCACCAACTAATGGATTTCCCCTTTCAGCTCAAGTTGTAAGGCCTTGCTATGCCTGCTAATGACCCAGCATGGAGAGTCATTACTCTCGCACTTTAAAAGTTCTAATGCTATTCACCCTCTACATCTGAAAGGTAAAGCATTCTCCTTTAGCTCAATTAGTAGAAGTAGAGCAGTGCGGAGAAAAGTGATTCCATTTTGCAGAGGATTCCAATGTTTCAGAATTTGATTTTTGTTCCGATTCAGAACAAAAATCAACTTTTAAATTTTCCATGAAAGGAAATGGAGCCCTGATTCCAGGGCAGGCTGACTGGCAGGATGCCATGGACCCTGGATCCCTAGGGTCTCTGACTCTGAAGCAGTCTGGCAGGAGGGCCTTGACCTCTCTATTGGCAGTTAAGCTATGGTTATGGTATTGGGGACTGTGCCTATAAGGGTTGAGCTTCCCAGACCTGAGCGTCTGAGTAGGGTGCTGTATAGCACTTTTTGTTATGCACGGCCAGTTGGAATCAGACACAGAATGCAGCAAGCGTGCAAAAACCACCTAATACTGACTTAATCCTCAGTTATCCTTTAGCAAGCAACACAATAACCAGCAAACAAACACAGGCTCACCTAATAATTATAAAAAATATTATAGATCTCTCCCACATTCTTCACAGATCCCACCCAGCCTGGGTAGCAAAATACCCACTCGGTTTCTAAGCCAGCAGGTATCCTGGTGACTTGTTAACAAAATTAATTGCAAGTAACTGGCATGTCTCCAAACCAATACTGTTCATCCCTTCCTTATCACAAATTTCTGCTGTCACTTCTTAATCAAATCTTTATTCATACTTCTATTGACTGTTTTGCTTACATTTATAGAAAGATTGATGTAAGCACTGTTTATACTCAGCAGTTATTTTGCATGAAGATTAAAGTTGCAGCAAGCAGTTTGCAAGATATTTGAATTTGAACAGGAAAGAAAGAGTTTAGCCACCCAGGTTCAGGGCTCTAAGGAATAAATCTTCCTGGCCTTCATTTCCTTTTTCCTGCCTGGCTCTTGAAGGCCTAAAGCAAACCAAGTTTTATCTGCTTTGCAAGGTAAAATGACTAGAATTTTACAACTTCCTACATTTGAAATCAAAAGGTTTGGCCTGCATGATAGTTTGCACAAAGGAAAACAAAGGAATCTTTTATTGTAATTACCACAAGAAAGAAAATGGCTGTAAAATTTTGCCCTTTAGCTTCATTTTTCATTTTACTTCTTTTGCATTTCTTGTGTTCCCCCCACCCCCTCACACTTTTATTTTGGTTTCCTCTCTCTCCAGACTTCCATGCTTGCAAGTGATGGTAGGTCGACACCAGTGCTTCTCAAAGTCGGGCCGACGCTTGTTCAGGCAAAGCCCCTGGCGGTCCGGGCTGGTTTGTTTGCCTGCCATGTCCGCAGGTTTGGCCAATCGCGGCTCCCACTGGCCGCGGTTCGCCGCTCCAGGCCAATGGAGGCTGCAGGAAACGGCGCAATCGGTCAAACTTGCGGACGCGGCAGGTAAACAAACCAGCCCGGACCCCCAGGGGCTTTCCCTGAACAAGCAGCGGACCGGCTTTGAGAAACACTGGTCTACACTGCAAGAAAAACCCATGGCTCTGAGTCTCGGCGCCCAGGTCAGTTGACTCAGGCACGTGGCACTCAATCTGCAAGTCTAAAAATAGCACTGTTGACGTTCCATCTTGGGCTGGCTTCCAGATTCCAAGATCCTCCCCCATCTGCGGTTTACAAAGCCTGGGCTCCATCCTGAGCCCAAACATCTACACTGCATTTTTATCCCTGCAGCCTGAATACCGCACAAATCAGTGCTGCAGGTTTTTCTTTGTAGACCTACTGGTGGAAAGCCCTTCCCATTGACTTCCACTGGAGCTGTGGTCGTGCTCAGTCCTTTTAAAAATCTAAGGGCTTGTCTACATAAGGAAATGAACTAGAATAGCTATAAGAATGGAATAATGGAATAAGCTTATTTCACAATAGCTGTTCTGGTCAATTTTCCTCTGTACACAACCCCTAACTTTAACCTCTTTGTAGCAGTCCCCCAATCCATAGAATGAGAATAATAATTTATGTAAATGTTGAGGCATTTGGTTGATGGGCATGTGTTGAGGCTTCATTCACTATTGTTTGTCAAATATGCTTAATATCCCTATATGTCATAGTAAAACGCTGTGTCTGTGTGGTGCACGCTGTGACTAACGCTACAGTTACTGAATAGATCAAGAAACAGTATTGTGTTTTGCTGCCGTCACCTTTAATAAACTCACAAGCTCTGATATGGCCTAATCCGTTAATGTAAATTGAAAAAAGTCATGATAGCAAAAAATGAATAAGAAAGGAGTGCACCAGCAGGCAGAAGCGTAATTTAGAAAGCTCCCTTTATCTAAAAATTTCATTAAAAACAAAGAAACACTCAAACACTCAAAGATATATGGGACATAAGTTTTAATTAAAGTGCAGCTGCTGCTTTATAGTCTCGGCACGCAGCCCACATTTGTCTGCGCTGAACAACTCTCATCCACTCCAACCCAGCTCTAATGTCTCACATCGCAAAACGTCTCTGGGTGTGACAGTACCCCAGAAATTCACAGTGAAATGCAAAGCTGATCAAAATTCCATGCCTGGGAACTAGAGATGGGCCTGAACCACAGCTTTCATCTCTGGGTTCAAATCCAAAATCCAGTTATCCCCAGGTATGGTAGGCGGTGTAGATTTAACGTTCTGCTTTGCCATTGATTTCAATGATGCCAAAGAGATGTCAAAGCTGTGAATTTGGGCTCTGGATGTGGTTTTCTAGTATGGGCACATCCCTTGGGTACTAAAGAAAAGAAATGTAAGTCCATGCTCACCTTGTCCTGATATGTTGTGGAAGGTAAGGCCTTTTCCCTTCAATGAATTCTTTCAAATAAAATTAATCTTGTTCACAACTGCATGGCTGCAGAGGGTACTGACCTGGCAGAACCAGTGTGTTCTGATGCAGAAAAGAGGGAAGGTTTGGAGAAATGTGGCCCACAGAGCAGTGATCTGCATGGGAACCATATGCTCCAGTATCCTGCAGGTTTTGTGAGTCAGGCCTGTAGAGGACTGTGGGGGCTTTGGTGTCTGTCCCACCAGACATTTTGCCCTACACAAGAGAGAGTGCACCAGCTGCAAGAACAACTGAGACTCGAGTTGCACTTACGGAGTGGCTTATCAGTGTCTCAGTGCTTAGAAAAGGCTTTTATGGGAACAGTTTTCGATGGCTCAGCTCACAATTTTTGCCTGCAAAAAATGTATCCACAAAATGTTTGTTTGCAATTCATTGCAGGCACAAATCTTAGGATTTATCCAGCTAGCTATCTGATTGCTGAAGCTAGACATATTCCTATTGAGATTTTTCCACTGCAACTCCCCTGCGGGTTCAAAATTATGGGTACATTTTTTGTGGGACCAAATGGTGCCCAAGAGTAAGGAGGCTAAGTCTCAGTCAGCCTGTCTCTTAATTCTTGCATGCAGGTTAGAGTATTTGTTGTTGGGTTTTTTAGCCTCTCATGACATGCTGAAGCGCTAAAGACTTTGGCTGAAAATTCCCTCTGTGGTTTTCTAGCATTACTGAAAAAGAAAACACACATTGGAGCTTGTTTTTAAAAAGCAAATTATCCCTAAATTTTGTATAGCTGTAGCAAGGTTTGCACATGAGTCTGGAGGAGCCAGTGGATGTGTCCTGAGAAAAGAGCAAGAGTGAATTACTTTTCAACAGTGGGGAAGAAAACTGCTTGTAAACAGCTTCCGGGCTCTTGTCTTCTATATCAGGAGTGCTCAGCCTTTTTCTTTCTGAGCCCCTCCTCCCCGCCAACATGCTATAAAAATTCCACAGCCCACCTGTGCCACAACAGCTATTTTTCTGCACATAAAAGCCGGGGCTGGCGTTAGGAGGTAGCCAGCAGGGCAATTGCCCAGGCCCCATGCCACAGGGGGTCCCCCAAAGCTAAGTTGCTCAGACTTTGGCGCCAGGTGGCAGGGCATCTCCCCTGTGCTTCAGCCCCCCATGTGGCAGGGCTTTGGCTTCCTGCCCTGGGTCCCAGCAAGTCTAATGCCGGCCCTGCTTGGTGGCCTCCTGGAAACCTGCTGCAGCCCCCTAGGGGGCCACAGAAAGGCTGGTTGAGAACCACTGTTCTATATCTTCCCCAGGAAAGAGCTGCACTGTGACTCGTATTAGCTGCCCATGCAAAAGAGTAACAGGGAGTGAGAGAGCCCCATTTAAACTACTATGGGGGCTACCTGGAGCCTGGTAAGTGGGTGGGTGGGAAAGATTGAGATGAGGAATAGGAGGATTCATGGCTCTGCCCTCTTGCCTCTATTCACTGGTCAGAGTTACTGAACTAAGCAGGGTGTGCTGCGGTTTACTGTGGATACAGGCCAGCGGTAAACTCCTCCTCTGCCCCGCCCCTAACCATGAGGAAGCAGGGAGGAATTACTGCACCGAGCTGCTTCAGAATATGCACAAGCCACCCTGGGGCTACTCTTGGCTTGGTGCAGTTAATGCACCGCCCCTTTCTCAGAGATGTTGCTAAGTCACAACCTAGTCCACAGTCATTCTGTAAACCTCCCCAAAGCTTTTTTGACGTTTCCTTCCTATTTACATTCAGTGGCAGGGGGAAAAAAAACAAGTAAGAAGATGGCTGAATATACGTAAGGCAGCCAGGCTGCAAACCAAGGGCAGACACGTGAACAAACACTTGCCATTTCATCTGAAGATAGTGGGGGCTGCTCATAGTGGTGAGCACTCAGGGGTGAAAGTAACTTAAAGGACTTACTGGTACGCCAGAGTCCTGAGAGGGGGCATGGCCTCAGCCAGAAGAGGCGTGGCCTCACCCGGAAGAGGTGGGGCCTTTCAAGATTTAAAGGCCCTGGGGCACCAGCTGTGGCTGGGAGCCCCAGGGCCTTTAAATCATCCCAGAGCTACCAGCTGCAGAGGCAGCTGGGAGCCTGGAATTAAAGGGCCTGGGGCTTTGGCCACTGCAGAGCTCCGGGCCCTTTAAATCCCTGTGGGAGCCCAGCTGCCAGAGCTCCGGCAGGGATTTAAAGGGCTTGCGGCTCCCTGCAGTGGCAGGAGCACCGGGCCCTTTAAATCACCGCTGCGGAAGCTGGTCCAGTCCAGCACAACGTACTGGCTCTTGCCAGTACGCCCAACCAGACCGGACCGGCTTACTTTCATCTCTGTGAGCACTACACACAGCAGTAAGTGCTGGCAGAATCAAGCCTTGAAATTGTGCCAGCCCAAGCACTCCAAGAAACTCCTAATGTTTTTTAATGGGAAGCTTTGTGGGGTGTGGTCCATTCACTGGTGATTAAATTTCCATAAAGAAAATATCTAGCCTACCAGCAGAGACGACTTGTACATGCTTATGGGGGGGAGAGGGAGCTGAGTGAGGGCAGCAGCTTCAGCAGATGTTACTGAGCATGCTCCATCCATGTGAGCATGCTCAGTACAAGCTAAGCCACAACTCTGGGGCGGCACATCACCCTGCGTGTCCCCTGCCCATGCATCACCTCTGCCTACCAGCACCCACCTCATTATCCCAAAGCTAATAATACTGAGTAACCAGCCACTCCTGTATAGCGCTGTGTTGTCAAGGCCTTTTAAGGTTTCTCTGACCGGATTAGATCCCATTTCAGTTTTTCCCCCAAATAAGCTATTTTTCAGTATTGCCAATCCCAACCATTCAGAAATTATGTCTCAGGCCCCCTCAAATTATGACATTTTAAAAAATAACAATAATTTAGGTGTTAATATTTTACTTCTGGTTTCTCAGCCCTATGGGTGAACTCAGGCCATGTTTTTTATTCCATAACCACAACCACTAAAATCTGGCTTAATTTCTTAAAAACGAGAGCTGAGATTCTCTTAAAATCAGTGACAGAGATAATTAGGGGCCGAGGGAGTGACGCCTGGTGGCCTTTAACTGGATAGGTATAATTGAAGCCAATAGATACAACTGAAGGTGGCACCATCAATGACAAATTGCACATCAGCACCCTTCCTCACAGCCCCCCACTACTCAAACTCCTGGCTCTATTACTGGTCAAAATAACATGACTCTGGGAGCTGGTGCTTTAAGAAACACACTAAGTATCATAAGACTGGTGATAAAATCATGAGATTTAGCAATGCTGCAATATTTATGCTTCCAGCAACCTGGCAACAAAATTAAGAATTCAGTGCTAAATGTTGACTTCACACATTGTGAAGTCATGCTTTGGGTAGAGCTTTCATGCTGCTTATAGAAGGTTTTCACAGTCACATTTTGTGTTAATAGGGCAGGAAGAAATATCATACAAACTGCACACAGAGTGAAATTAAGCCCTTCAGGATGGGCCACAAAAAGGCCTTAGCCCCTTTTAAACCTGCCAGCTAGGACTACGGTGATGAAAAGGTGGTGTGCTGGCCTTCTGCACAGCGCTGAATTTCATCCACAGAGATTGCTCAGTAACTTTCATTTGCTACAACTTTGGAACGTTATAAAAATGTTGGAGTAGCTGCAAAATTTCCTAAAGCCTGGTTGCAGTTGGATTAATTTTCCTCTTGGCTGTTTTGCACTTTAAATTGCTCTTTTGTCCTATTCCAAAGCTTTTGATTAATGCCCAGGCAGAGCACTGGAAAATATGGGTGTATTTCAGCTACAAGTGTCCATTAGTAATACTATACTTAATCTCTCCGCCAGAGTATGTAAAAGGTACTTTCCATTTCTGATTTCTTTGGATCATTTCTTTTCTGTTTGGTGATTTTTTTCCCCTCTTCTCTATTTTCACAGCAGCTCTGTCACCAATGTCCTCCATAAATCCCTGGTTTTGGCTTCTTATATAAATTTCATCTGCAGTATTGTTAAGAGAACATTAATGCAATTTAAATTTCTGCCAAGGATTCTAAACTTCCTTGTTCATAAACCAGCTCAAACATGTCAAGGAAAATTTCCAAAGAAAGTCACTATGTTAAAACACATTACCTGCTCCTTATAGAAAGGCCTGCCAGAGAAAATGAATTATCTCTCTCTATCAGAATAGTTGTTTTTTCACAATGAGCCCAAGGTTAGTGCACATTGGTACTGTATTAAACTCTCTCTCTGGCAAAGAGACAGCTAGAACCATCAGTGTGAAATGTGGCATAGTTTGATAAAATACAGAGGGATGTTCCTCCCCATGGTAACCTCCACAGGAGGGTGAAAGAGGAGTCTGCAATATGTTCCCCTCGCTCATAGTTTCTACTGACTACATCTTCCCGGTGGGAAGGGGATTTAGTTCCCTGGGGGCAAAAGGGGCAGTTCTTAACACCCCACAAAGCCTAGTATTTCATGGGGAAAGAGCTCCAGCACTCAGGAGTCAGGCTTCTATTGATGCTGTTCTCTGTCCCTGCTATGCAAAACCCTTTTATGTCCCCACAGGGAAAGGACAGTGAAACACGGACGCTAATACTGCTCCTAACATCTTTAACTTCTACTGTGTTTCCTGATCGAAGTATCACCAGAGGATATATCTACACTTTGAGCTGAAGGTGTCATTTCCACCGTGGGTAGATGTATGTGCGTTAGCGTTGATTGAGCTATAGCGCACGCTAAAACTAGAAGTGTAGCCGCACATAGGTGGTGGCTATAATAGGCCAGGGGAGACTAAGCCTCTCCTGACACAGCTGCTGCCAGTGGATACCTGGTTGCGGGTTTTGGAGGTTTGCACGGGGGAAGTTTTTGCTTATCATTATGCCCCATGCAGGTTCCAGGGTGGGTGAGGAGACAGTATATGCTATTCAGCTTCCTGGGTTCATCAGTAAATTCCCTGGAGTCCACATACCGTATGAATAGCACATACCGTTTCCTCAGCTGCCGCAGAACCTGTATGGTGCATATCTAAAGCTCAGGCTCTTCAGGAAGAGATAAGAGCTTTTCCCAAGCGGCGAGTGGGGTCTCAGGAGGGGAGGCAAGGTGTGGATGGGGCGGCTTCAGCTAGCCCAGGGCCAGGGCCGCCCAGAGGGGGGGGCAAGAGGGGCAATTTGCCCCAGGCCCCGAGCCCCACAGGGGCCCCAACCAGAGTTTTTCGGGGCCCCTGGAGCGGGGTCCTTCACTCGCTCCAGGGGGCCTCGGAAAACTCCTGTGGGGCCGGGCGCAGGAGCTTCTTCACTTCCGGTCTTCCCTGGCGGGGGGTCCTTCCGCTCCGGGGCGGAAGGACCCCCCGCTGGCGAATTACCGCCGAAGACGGAGCGGGACCCGCCACCAAAGTTCAGCTCGGTCTTCAGCGGTAATTCGGCGGCGGGGGGCCCTTCCGTTCCGGGATCCGCCGCCGAAGTGCCCCAAAGACCGGGCTGCACTTCGGCAGCGGGTCCTGCTTCGGCGGTAATTCGGCGGCGGGGGGGGGGGCCTCGCCGCGGGTCTTCGGGGCACTTCAGCGGCGGGTCCCAGAATGGAAGGGCCCCCCGCTGCCGAAGACCCCGGGCCCCTGGAATCCTCTGGGTGGCCCTGGAGCTGAGGGGCTCCACTCACCACCCATGTAGCCGCAGTAGTGTAGGTCTGGCTACCTGCCCAGAATACAATCCCATCCAGGACCCTCGGTACTTGCTTGGACAGCTAGCCCATCCCACAGCTCCTGCCACTGCCTCCGTGCTACTATTTTTAGCATGCTAGCTCAATCAGCGCATGTTACAGCTTCAGCTCCAAATGCCGACGTACCCAGTGGCTGCTCCTTGACTCCACCTGATGGCATCCCAAGACTTGTTCCCTGACCAACCACAGGGAGTCAGTCCCAAGTATGGCAGAGGCCTTTAACAGAACCCCTTTGGACACTTACCATAATGTTGGTTGTGTCATTAAATGTCATAATAATGCACTAAATCAGGATGGAGCCTCAACTACCTCATCCCCTACAAAGAATGCAGCACATGACTTTAAAACTTGTACTGCCTCTGCCCAAGTTGTACCTGTTCTGTAAATCAAGCACTGTCCCAGTGTTGTTGTAAAATGCAGTTAAATGTATCACTCTATAAAGCACAAGTTTAAGGACTCAGAAGAATTATTGATGAGAGCAGAATCTGCTTTTTTTTTATTTGGGGGCAGTAAAATATAGCACCTGTTGGCAAACTGTTACCTGTATGCATAGTCTTTATCACTCATATTTATCATTGACGTCAATGGGGTTACTCACATGGGTGCAAGTTTTATATGATAATGAAAGACGGCTTAGATTTGACTTTATTGTCATCTGTTATCCTCTTCATTCTGCTTACTCTTCCTGCTGTTGAGGAGTTGAAGTACTTTTTAGGTCATGTGTGCTTGTCTTTTGTGCTCACTTTTAGCCATGTGAACAAAATTTACCATGTCACCCCATGTGGCTCAAAGACTTTGAGCCACTCTGTAGCCTTCACTCAGGGAGATAGGCTCAGTAACATCAGTCAGGCTACTCCCATGAGTAAGGGCAGAAGGGCCAGACTTTTATTTGAGGATATATTTTTCCAGGAACAGATTGGTCCATGCTGTGTATCTGAGGTTCGAGTGCTGTCTTTTACACATGCAGCAGACAGTGCCTGCTCTGTAAGAATTTAAGAGGGTGGGTTTTTTATATTTCTTTTCTTTTATTATTATCCTCCAGTGTATGGTAGGTTATATGAAGTTCTTCAAATCATGGCTTAATATAAGCCTCAGAGTTATGTTTTTGTCTTGGCCAGTGAACCTAAGTTAATCTAATTTATCTGTTCTGGTTGATCTGGAAAGCTTCAAAAATGAACTCTGGCAAATGTAGTCAGAGAAGGAATGTAACAAAAGTTAATTTTGCTGTTAACAAATATCACTGTTGGTGAACAAAGATTTGTGTAAGTCATTTTGAAACCATGATATATATTATTTCATTGTTTTACTAGTTTGATGGGGATCTGTCTAGTTTGTAGTTGCTGTTCTAGCTGGGTTTCAGAGACAGGGGCTGTTTCCTTTTGAAAAAGGCAAGTAAAAGCACACAGCACTATATTAAATAGTTATTCCAGTTGTAATAAACTGGCTAGTATGTGCACTATTTGTGTCTAATGGTTAACCAGAATTATTCAATTCTCTGTCATAGTCATTGTATTGCCAAGAGCTACCTTTAGCGCAAGTTGACTTGTGCTTTTGAAGCAGGAGTATCTGAGTTCTGTCCCAGATATCACCATAAAGTACTAAGTGTCTGTGGTGACAACCAAGAAGTCCTAGGCAACTACAGATTTGTTTTCCAGTCAAGAACCTAATGTTCCTTCTGCCTCCATCCAAGGGCCAGGGGCTACCAAAGAGCTGGTCCCTGACCTTCAGCATTGGGGATGGGTACCAAGTTGGTGTCACTGCCCCATACCCATCAGGAATTTTAGGGGGATTCAGGAAAACAGCCAGACAGCAGTCCTTCATGCCAAAGGTCAGAGGCAAAACATATCCCTCCCTAGTGAAACAGCTGCTAGAATAATCATAGGGGCTGAGCAGTTCCTGAAGTCTCGGAGTGCACTTGCTGGGGAGATCCTACTCCTGACTCCTCTGATCTAACCCCTTCCATTAAAGATTAGCTTGCAGCCTGTACAATGCTCATGCAAAGAGCAACAATAACGTCCTTGTCTTTTATGGATACTAGTGCTCATTTGTATATTCTTAGGGCAGTTCAAATTACTCCATTTTTTTCCCTAGTATTCTTAAGAAGTCATTGAGGTTCTTGGACTACCATAAAGATGTTGTGCAAACAGTGACTTAAATAAATATCAGCACTCAGTTTCCAAGAGAAGTCTCACTCTTTTCATTAAATGTATCAAAATGTAGATGACAAATCAGACATTGCGAACATTAGATTACAGGTGCTATTTGCAAGGGGCTTTGGTTCTAACATTCTAATTTTTTGAATGTGTGTCTTTGTTCTCTCTTTACAGATTATAAAAACACTATCAAAATGTTAATTATTGCTTTTATGTGTATAGTTCTCATGTCTGAGGCATTTTTCCTTCCAGGTGAATACTATATAATTAGATATTCTGTGTAGCAACAGAGCTATGATCCTTGAAAAGGTTTGCAATGTCTGGATGGATAAGTCAGTAGCTTTCTTGACAAATAAAAATCAGACAGATTTTGCAGTGGTCAGAGTCTTAAGCAATTAACGTTAATCAATAGTAAATAAATATAGCTATAGACAGGTGAATGATTTTTCAACAGATCTGAACTTTTAATCCTTGAATCAGTCACTAACCGTGTCTGCTTCACAGTCCTATTTGGGTCCTTTGTGCTGTGAGAACATCAGACAATCTCATAAAAAGTTTTGAGAACTATTGCGTTTTAGAATAAGGAGTGCTTACTTGTCATATACTGTCAGCCTCTCTCTTCTCTTGACCTTTATTTCTGGATAACAGGATCTTGTTTCTTAAGAGTTCATTGGCTCTCATGGAGCCTGATTCAGCTCCTAGCAAAGTGAATGGAAATCTTTCCATTGATATTGATGGGAGCTGGAAGGGCCCAGGCTATGGTTGTTTTTTTTACCAGAGATCATCAAAATCCTGTTTAATACTGTGGTTACTTGGCTTTATGCTGTGGGAGTGGTTCTGATGGGGGTGGCTTGAGTGCATGCTCGGCTCAGGATTAACTAATATCAAGTCTATTGCAAATATTTTCATTTTTTCTAGAGATGGCTCCAAACCAAAGCCTTCGATCCAAAGCGCTCGCTCTCGCTCTCTCTCTCTCACACACACACACACACAAAATCCCAAATACAGATCTGGATGTTACTGTTATACATGAGTTGGGCAAACACACAACTACCCCCAAAAAGTTGAACCCAGAAACCATCTACCTTTGACAGATCCAAACATTACATCTATTTAGACACCATCTCCAATTTATTTTAACAAACTATAGTGCAGTAAGAATTCCATCAGCTGTATCTGAGAATCTACAAGCTCTATGCTTTCCTGGCTATCCAAATAGATTCATTACACAGACAGAAAAAGTTGTCAGTTAGTTACCAGGTGACTATCACTATATCTTTCTTTAGGGGAATATTGCATGAGGAATCTAAAATTGACTATATATTTAGCTGAGTGTGATCTGTGAAAAAGAAGTTTAAACCAGACTTTGATAACTTAGTTTATTCAGAGCAATATGTTAATAACTTTACACACATCCTAATGTTAATTGGATTATTCGGAAATAGAAACACATGTTTCTAACAGTTGGCACACTTTTGTCAGTGTATGAACAACAATGTTTATCTCTTTGCTAGTTTCCTGATTTCAGTATGAATAATTGAAACATTTTAGTACTAGAAACTCAGTACTTCATCTCAGGCCTAATTTAACACATTTTGTTTTATTTTTAGACAGGAATGCAGCAATACATCAAAATAATGAGACTTTGTAAGCCCCTGTATCTGTTTCTTCCAGTACTATTGAGAGTATTGCTATTGAGAAAACCTTGCCATTTTTCTATGCTGCCTTAATATTTCCCATTTTGGGCCACTCTTTTGGGTAAAGATCCTGAATCATTTAATTTATCATTTATATTCTGCAAGATGCAGAGCATCCTCTGAGTCTCCTGAAGTCAGTGAAAGTTGAAGACACTCAGTGTCTCACAGATCCCTAGAACTACTTAGAAGTATCCAGAGAGACTTCCCCCTATTTGTCATATGCCATCTTTGCTGTTTCCGAGGGCAATCCCAAGTGACTGAATAATCAACAGAGATGCATATTTGCTGAATCTGCTCTATTCAGCAAAGCTGTGCAAAATGCCATCATGAAACTCATTTGCTTTGGGGGTGTCACTGAAAACTCAGAGCCCAACCCAAGTGCACAAAGAGGATTCAGTGAGTTTTGAACAACTGCCATATGGAATTTGGGCTCCGTCTATATTTGGGCCCTGGTCACTGTCCAGCCTTGAGAACATGTCCTCTCCGCACTAGGGGGAGAAACAGGGATGAAAGTAACTTAAAGGACTTACCGATACGCCGGAGTCCTGAGCAGGGATGTGGCCTAACCGGAAGAGGCATGGCCTCACCCAGAAGAGGTGGGGCCTTTCAAGATTTAAGGGCCATGGGGCTCCGGCTGTGGCTGGGAGCCCCAGGGCCTTTAAATCATCCCGGACTTACCAGCTGCCGAAGCAGCTGGGAGCCCCAGGGCTCAGGGGCAAATTAAAGGGCCTGGGACAGGGCTCCGGCAGCAATTTAAAGGGTCAGAGGCTCTGGCCGCTGCTGGGAGCCCCAGGCCCTTTAAAGCAGCACTGGAGCTCTGGCAGCAGGGCTCAGGCGGCGCTTTAAAGGGCCCGGAATTCCCCGCAGGGGCCGGAGCTACGGGCCCTTTAAATCCCCACCCAAGCCCGGCTGCTGCAGCTCCGGTGGTAATTTAAAGGGCTTGGGGCTTCCTGCAGTGGCTGGAGCCCTGGGCCCTTTAAATCACCGCTGGAGAAGCCAGTCCAGTCCAGCACAGCATACCGGACCGGAACGGACCGGCTTACTTTCACCTCTGGGGAGAAACCAAGAAGAATAAAATTGTATTTAATTCTGTTCTTAAAATCAGCTTCCTTGCAAAGATTTCTGTAGGGTAGTTGGTGCACTATGGGGGGGTGGGGGGGCTGGTGAAAGCCCTGGAGAATTGATTTGAATAAGCATGGATTTGCCTGCACCGTACATTTTATCTGCCAGGTAGTCCCAGACATCTATATAATAAAGTTGTGGCCTGATTAAAACCAATAACAAATCTCCTGACCTTCTTGCAGTATATCCAGACAATGGTGCTTTGGTGGTTTGATATGGTTTTGACCCCAACCCAGATAAACTTGTCAGTTCGTACTGGGTTTTGTTTGAGTTTGCAAAGCTCAGCAGGTGGAAATCTACACAAAGCAAAATACTAACAAAAGATTCACACCCCAGCAAACTAAAACCAAGTCTTCTCTGCAAAATTAGGATCTAAATCCAAACTACCGCACAGTTCAGGGAAGTTTGGATCCGGTGGTTTTGTTCCATTCTAATCTATGTTATTGAGATTCTTATTCAACACACATTGCCATGGTATGTACCTGAGCACCTTTACAGGACCTGTTATTCAGACAGTTATGGAGAGGAGGCTTAGATGTGACATTCTGAGTGGGATCTGAACTTCTCCAAACCTCAGAGATATTGGGTTGCAGGATATTGTTTCAGGCCCATTTCTACTGGAAATCAAAACAGCTGAGGTCAGTTCTAGTCAGAGGAACCGTAATGATTTATAAACGGCCTCAGAGCAGCTTTATATAGTCACTATGTTCCTATTCTCCAACTGTACCTTACCCTTGACATGCCCTGAAATAACTGTCACTTTAAAGTATCAGAGGGGCAGCCGTGTTAGTCTGGATCTGTAAAAGCAGCAAAGAATCCTGTGGCACCTTATTGCTGCTGTCACTTTAAAGTTGCATTAAAGATTTCCAGTACTTTATTTAAACTTTCTTTTGCACCTGACAGCTCTCACTGAAACCCTGCATTGTTAGTTTTCAAATAGCTTACCTGACAAGTACTAAAGCTGAAATGTTTGTACCAATAGGTAATGATTAGCAGGCCATACCCATATATAGTGCTGAACTGCAAGTATTTGTAACCCTGCTAAAAGGTCTGCAGACTTAGATACAGAATATGCAGAGACAGCCACTTCTGTCACAGCTGACTGACTAGGGTGAACTCTTTACACCACAATGACACCTACAGAGGAGCTACATTAAATATTTTTTACACTGTAATAGCTGTTTTCCTAGTATTGAACTGTGTACTGTATCCCTAGCTCAAGACATGGCTGCTACCTGCAGTCACTATTTATTCAGGCAACCATAGGATCGATTTTGGTCTTTAGTGGGATGTGAGGTAGGAAATATTTGGTTCAGAGACTATGGACAGCCCACACTTTTTGTGCATCAAGTTTGTTTGTTTGCTATTTTTTTCCAGCATTAGATCACACTAAATCAGGAGATTATGCACTCTTTGGCTTTTGACTAGTATAAACTGTGAGCAGAATTTCGCCCCATATATATGAAACACAATAAATTAACACTAGAGAAGCAACAACTTTGCCCCTTCCTGCAAACCCTTAGTTACACAAGTAGTACTTACTCATGCAAGCTGTCCTACTGTAGTTGAGGTAAGAGCTTTGCATGTAGAAATTTGGAGGCTCAAGCCATCACTATAGAATGTCTGTATTTTCAAGTGCTTCATTTCTCAGCCATATATTCAAATTAGAATTGATTCTTCTATTGAATCACCTTAGCTATTCTTTTTTTTTTTAAATAGAAAACAAAAAAGGAAATTTAAATATATTCAGTTTGGGGAGTTTGCAAATTTAGCTGGCTTTGCCAGCAAAGCTTTTAAATTCCGTGAACTGAATCACGACTGTACTAAACTGAATTTTCAGATTAAGGCATAGTTCAGATGAACCTTCAATTAAAGGACACTGTGAGAATCTTCACAGAAAAATTCAAATGCTCATAACTTTAAAATATTTTTTCTTCAAACATGGCTCAATTTATTTTATTTATTTTTAAGTAACAGTGGTCTCTAATAGACAAGGCTGAAACTTCTAGTTTCAAGCATATTTTTACTCATGGGGACAATGTTTTGATTGAGATATGTAGGAAAAATGTAGGTGGGATTGGCTTGTTTTTTTAATTTCAAATAAAACAAAACTAGCTGAATCATTTTGCAAAAGAAAGTCATCTTTTTGTATGACTCCACACATTAAAAGTTCATTCTAAATTTGACTTATCTGAATACATCAAGAGAATGAGAGAAAAATCACTGAAATCAAGTTTACTGCGATGGGTGCTACTCAGGCCTGCTATAATATTAGATTAAATGAAAATATATTTCCCACCATAAGTAGCAGAGCAGTTTGCTATCACATAGAGAATCTAATTCCTTTTTCCTTCACTCCCTCACTTTCAGGAGCTGGAAGTACCATGAAAAGAGATATTTTAGGACATGTTTAACACATAAAAAGTAATGCTTCCTATAATCAAAATCTCTCTGCTGAAATTATCAATATGTTCACTTGTTTCAGTTTGCTTAGCAGTAGCTTTTTAAAAATAATTGCTCTCTATATATGCCAGTGTATCATATAACACAGTTAATCTTTAGAAGGTTCAGCTCCTTTCCTGAATTCTTAATCAAGAGGTGAGCCTCTTAGTTTTAAATTTCTAAGCAAGAAAATGAAAAGCAAAATCCTACACCACTTGAGAATAGGGAGTGTTAATGAATGAACTTCCAGTTTTTAATGAGACAGCAAGAAATTGCTCAATTTTCCTTATTTCTGAATTACAGAATCCAACTTAATATAATGGTGAATTTCGTTGCCATCCAATATCTCATATAGACCTAACAGTTAGTTTTATAATTGTTTTCTTTTATCTATGTGACTAATGAAAAGTACATGATAAGGGACCCTGCTAAGAAGCAAATGAGGATATTAAGAGTTTTCACATGTCAAGAATTTTATGTATTAAATGTGGGAATTAAGTTAGTCTTCGGTCTCATGGAAATTTATATCTTGGCCCTTGTCATATACTGTATATTTAATTAAAATGATAATATATTTTGCTTCAAAGTTGTAAAATTATTTTTAAATGAAAGTAATTTCTTCTGGGGCCTTATTTAGGCTGTGAATTAAAAGATGTAATAAGGTCTTTTGGGACAGTGGTCAGTGCTCATTCTTGCAAGATTGTTTACCCTTTTGATAAAAACAAATTAGAACCGCTCTTGGAATCAGGATTTTCTATAATTATGATTGCTGTATTAATGTTGAAAACAGAAACCTTTTTTCCCTGTGTTTTGTGATCCCTCCCCCCAAAAATACACCGCATAGTTATTCCAATTAGGGTCACAGAATTTTGATCAGAATTTCATAAATCCCAGAGTAACATACTAATGTATCCATTACCTTTGTCTTTTAGTGTAGTTAAAAGTAAAGCTCTCTGTTGAAAGAGGCAGTGATTGGAATGACTTATGCTGACCAGTTCCAATTTTCTCTCCTTGTAAACTCTATTTAGTGTTACAAAAACAATTCAAAGGCAGATCGTAGGTGCCACATATCTCCTCTGACCTTTAAATCAAATTTAGTATTTCACTCTGTAGTATGCCACCAAGCAAAACTTGACAGCTTAATAAAGTGGAAATTTTAGGCAATAAATCTAAGAATTCTTCCATCATTCATGAGAAAAGAGATCAGAGTTCTTGCCTTATTGTTGAATATCTTCCAAACAGGAGCTTATGAAACTTGGATAATAAGAATTTATATTGTCAAAAGTGAATGCTGCACTAATAAAAGAAATTAACAAGGAACATCCTTCTGTCTTCACTTTAGCCATGGCATAGGCTGCATAATATGCTGCAGCCATCTTGAGTAAGATCAACTAGTAAAATGCAGTGACTGTATTATCAGTGATGAGTTCTGAATTGCAACATGTGCCAGTGCTGGAAAAAAACACTTCCCTGATGCTTAACTAAACAGTGTGTTTCTGATAAGTAGTCCACCTGGTAACAGTCACACAATTTGGGTCAAGTGTTTGCTCCTCAAATTTGGTGCAAAACTGTGCTTCTTCTTCCTTGATTGTCAGTAAGAAGCACTCATGTCTGTCCCCACTAGATGTAGATATTTAGGGACACAGCTGCAAATTTTCTCCTGCAAAGCTATTTTTTCAGAAAGTTTTTGACAAGTATCTACAGTCAAGGGTAAGGCCATTGTCTAGGAGGGTGGAGCTAATGGAAATCAAGGAACACAGCTCTGAAGATTAAAGACAGAGCAGGAAAGAAGGGAAACAGTTAAAATGGTTACTACTGCCGCACATTAGGAGAGCAAGAAAATGAATTTCCAAACACAAAAAAGACCTTTAGATCACATAAAGGTTACTGGACAACAGATGGTTAGGGTCTCATTCAGGAGAGCACATAATCAGATGTATAACTTTAAGTGCCTGCAGAATTGCCTTCCAGGACCTAAATGCTGACATATGATAGAATAGAGTAATCTTCAATGTTATTAAACCACACACTTTGTAATTCACACAGAGTTGGGGGGGTCCCTACCTCTCCGCAATGATTTAGCACTTACTGTAGTGTGGGGTCGTATGACTAGGATTCCATTCTGCTATATTACATGTATTAGTCCACTCTGCAAATGTTGCCAGCCTCCATCATGCATTGGTCCACATTTCCCATAAAAGTGTTGGCACCTTTTTCTAGGCCTCTCCTTGCTAATAGATAGTCCTTCAAGTATTCCGTAAAGCCAGTACCTTGTCCTCCTTCAAGTCTCACTTCAAGCTATCATGATGCCTTTGGTAAATTGCAAAGATGCCTTTGGTAGATTGCTAGTGGACATTAACATATGATCCGCAGAATAACCTAGCTCTGAATCTTCCATGTGTGTCTAAATGTGGGAGTTTGGTTGATGAAGCTTTGCCTTCCTTCGGAAAGTGGCCAGCTGCAATTAAAAGATGCTAAACAGCCGTGGACAGAGGTACATGAGCTTCACCCCACTTGAGAGGGTCAAAAATGTGTTTAATGGAGCTGTCAGGGTTTGTCAAACCCCTTTATTAAAATTCTCCCACGCAACTGAAAGAGGCTTGGAGTTATTTCCATGATGCCAGCGTGGTCCTGCTCTCAGACACTGCTCATTTATCCCTGCCTCATATTATGCATTCCTGAGGCCCATTAAAATACTGAGCAAGAGCAATTGTTTTGGGGTGCCAAGTATTTCAAAAACACTTATTGAGGAAAGGATATTTCTAATCTCCCTGACAAGGTGTTCATCTCTAGCCTTCAGCTCCAGTTAGCTGGGGTGAACGCCTGAGCCTATCAGTATAAACAGTACAATTTTCAGAAACAGGGTATAAATGCTTGCAGCAAATGCATGTGTTATATATTTGTTTACCCAGTAGTTTTGTCATGAGAAATTGGCTTTGCTTAAATGGGAAGATATACGAATCGGTTCTCCATTCCC
Source organism: Mauremys mutica (assembly GCF_020497125.1). NCBI lineage: Eukaryota > Metazoa > Chordata > Testudines > Geoemydidae > Mauremys > Mauremys mutica. The sequence goes on along the minus strand of NC_059084.1, from coordinate 12,870,185 downwards.
TCACCCATAAGAGTTTCTTCAGGGGAGTTTTTCCATTGATTTCAGTGGACTTTGGAGCAGGCCTTGAGACACGGCCACACAGAGACCCTAACTGACCAGTTAATTAAGCTCTATTTAAGTTCTTAAAAGCAGGGCTTAAGTGGTGCATAGGGCCTTTTGCAGGTTCTTTGCCCTAAAATGAATTTCATCCTAAAGCACAAAGAACACAAGCCTCCTCATTGTCTGCCAGGTTCCTTTTTGGCTCTTAATTAATAAATCACTAGATACCTGTATAATACTGGTAATGTAACTGAGCACACAGCCTGGAAAATATACCTCTTCCCTCCCCTACTTGAGAATAAAAACCAGGTTTCATCACAATATATATTCTCTATAAATGCCTGGATTTTGCTCAGGCATTAATCTTGCAGTGGGGATGGAAGACCATTACCCAGTCATATGAATCACTTCCATTGACATTATCTGATAAAAATAGTAAAGGAGTCGGAATTTGCTTTTATCAGTTTAGTACAAGCTAGAATTCAGATGGAGACCATTGTCTCTGTGTTCATTTATTGTCTAGTCTGAGCCTTAGAAAAATCCATAACTTCTGTGAAACTCAGCAGCAATATAAGTAATTGCATTTAATTTTCTTTTTGGTGAATTCACGTAAGATGGAGAATTACATTAGAGGACAGTCGCAGCTGGAATTTGGATGGGAAGGCACGACTACCGTAAGAAGCACAATGATACACACACACTGTGACAGTGTCAGCTCTTACATTTGTTTTTCCTTTTAAAGTTGGGAGGAAAAGTGAATTAAGATCTATGACCATGGAAGATAAAGGGCCTGATCAGACGTCTGCTGAATTCAGTGCAGGGACTTCCATTAACTTCACTGGGTTTTGGAACAGGCCCACATAACATTGGTAAAATCAGGCATACCGTGGGCTGGTGGTGTTGGCAATAAGCTCCCTCATGTAAATCTGCCCATTTACTTCACCCAAGGGAGTTAGCATGGAACCAGTTACCAGCTCCCTATGGGTAGGATTCACAAAGATATTTGGGCACCAAAGTCCCATTGATTTCAATGGGAGTTTGGGGAGGCACACCACTGAAATCAACTGGGCGGTTGGGGCCTAAATACTTTTGTAAATCCCCCCTCCCCTATGGATCAAATGAACCCATATTCTAAATATGCATCCATAACTGATGATTTGAACACCCAGTTTGCTCATGCAAACCACATATTATGGGTAGAAAAGTTTGCACACTTTTGCAGGCACAATCAATACCCTTGGCTAAAGGCACAGCTGAAAATGTGGTCATATGGTTTTAGATTTTCATCACTATGATAGCACAAAACCAGAGTTCTAACTGACAGCTGAATCAGACCCTCTTGATCACTCTGCTACTATGATAGTAAAGACTGAAATAATTAAGAGCATTCTCTATAAATTACTAAACACATTGTCTATCACTAAAGGGTCAATTTATTAGACACTACCGCATATACATAAGTAAGAACCCTTCTTTTCTGAATGCCTACTAACTTAAATTGTATCAAGATTTTGCCAACATATGTGGCTTACTTTGAAATTAACTTGTCTTATTTATATTCTACCACAAGCTCTGTAGTTTGTGGATTTAATTAGTAAGGTATTCAGTACATAAATGATATCAGTAAGAGAAAAAGAGGCCAGGGCTTCAGCTGATGTAAACAAGCATAGTTCCATTGAGGTTATGGAGCTACACCAATTTACACCAGTTGAGAATCTGTTCCATAAAACATTCAGACTTCACATTTGGCAATATTAGGGTGAAAAGAATAGGTATAGGGTAAATTTTCTTTCAAAAAGATCTAAATTAGTAGCGTAAGTGCCAATCAATGGAATTTAGACTCCTCAGTCATTTAGGAGCTTTAGAAAATTTAATCCATAGTTTCTGAAAGATTTTGACACTTTGTTTCCTGTATTTATTTGTTTGCACATGTCTCTTGATGCACAAAAAATAAAAAAGATGCCATTATTGTTAATGTAAGGAATACAAATCTTCAGTCAATGTTGTTCAAATAGTTACCAAATAATGCAAATAGGAGAAAAGTTCTTTCTTCTGGACATTGCTCATAAAACAATACCAGATGAATATGCTCCCAGAGTAAACATATATTATTTCAAATTGGTCCTATATTTAAATATGAAATGAATTGACATTTTCTTGTGTCAGCTAATGAAGCTGCTGGGAAAAATCTGAGGATGAAAAATAGACAATTAAATGGTTTCTTTGGAAGCCTAAAAAGGATTTGCATATCTCTTCATGAGTTTGCAGTTCTCTTCATGCAGGGTATAGGCAAAATGCAAATGTAAATCTGTAATGTGTCTGGCATCCAGAGTGCTTCAGGTTACTGGGATGAGTTCTTTGTGTTACTGCTATCATCTGCAAAGACAGATGCCCCAGGCAGGGAAACAATGAAAAAGTAACAGGTAACCATTCCATTTCATGTTGCCACAAATACAATTCTATCAAATATTTAGTTTGCAAAAAAGGAATATAAGACAGATACAATAGGTACCGTCAAAAGCTCAGCATTCATTGCCCTGGGCACACATGGTAAATGTGTACATTCCTACACCTAAAACAAGAGATACTGTAATTGACGTCTTTTTAATGGCTCCCATTCAGCATAGACCGCTCTAAGATTGAACATGCCTCATGTGCATTGTCCCAAAAGTTCATTCTTCTCTGCCACATTGTTTAATGTGGTCCACTGATCTTCTAGGCTCACAATACTGCATAACTTTTTCATTTAATACAGTGGACACCAAAGATACTTAAACTTCATTCAACAATACCTCTCAGTGATATTGCAGGAACTTACCATAACTGTCACATTAGCAGCTGTACAGACATATACCAAGAGACATTCCTTGCTGTGAAAAACTTAGTCTAAAGACAAAAGGTAGAAGGAGGAAATCAGACAAAGAGATGGAGTGATTTTCCCAAAGTCACACAGTAAAACAGAACCTACCTTCTGAGTCCTACGGCGTGTTTATACTGCAGTCAGAGGTGTGACTGCAGCACAAGTGGACATATCTGACCTAGCTTTAATCTAGCTAGCTCAGATAACAATAGCAGTGAAACCATGGCAGCACAGGCTGTACAAGCCCACCTGAGACCCGGGGTATTTATTTGAGTGGCTTGTTCCGTGTTGACTCCAAGCTGCTGCAGTCACACCTCTGACTGCAGTGTAGAAATATCCCTAGTCCTAGTCCCAGTCCAATGGAGCATGCTGCCTCTTGATATTTCAAAGGATATGCTGACATTCTTGGGCCATAAACATAAGAACCTACTGTCTTAGTAGAGCCATGGTTGTGCTACTATTTATCTAATTATCTACTAATTATGATATCATATCATTATCATATCATCTTACCATTATCATCATGGGGGAGGGATAGCTCAGTGGTTTGAGCATTGGCCTGCTAAACCCAGGGTTGTGAGTTCAATCCTTAAGGGGTCCATTTACGGGTCTGGGGCAAAAAAAATAGTTGGGGATTGGTCCTGCTTTGAGCAGGGGGTTGGACTATATGACCTCCTGAGGTCCCTTCCAACCCTGATATTCTATGATACAGCTACATCAGGGTTACTCAAACAGGGGTCGCCACTTGTGTAGGGAAAGCCCCTGGTGGGCTGGGCCAGTGTGTTTACCTGCACCGTCCACAGATCCAGCCAATCACAGCTCCCACTGGCCGCGGATCGCGGCTTTGGGCCAATGGGAGCTGCTGGAAGCGGCCTGCGCTGCTTCCTGCAGCTCCCATTGGCCTGGAGCAGTGATCCACACATGTTGGGACCCACAATCAGCCAGACCTGCAGACGGGGCAGGTAAACACACCGGCCCGGCCCGCCAGGGGCTTTCACTACACAGGCAGCAACCTCTGTTTGAGAAACCCTGAGCTACATAGTTTATAGAAATTGTTTCCTCACTTTGCCCTGCTAAACTTTCATTGATTGCTATGGATATGGGTCATGTACACAGAGCTACAGATCTTCATTCCATTGGTATCCACTATTAACTGCTGATATATACCAGTATATGCAAGAGGAGGATCAAACCCATTGTATATAACTTTAAGGACAGATTTTCAAAAGGCTCAGCAATGACTACCCTTCTGAAACTCTGGCTACATCATTTAAGTGCCTAAGTAGGAGCTGAGCTCTTTTGAAAATATGGCCTTTAGGTGCATGATTCTTGTAGATCCAAGATTTCCTTACTCAGACAAAATTCATCTAGCCTGAGTCAGACATCAAGCCATCAGGACTGAGGGCCAGATTTTCAAAGATATCTAGGCATCTAAAGCTATAGCTAGGCACCTACTGGGATTTTTAAAAGTACCTAAGATGCTTAGGTGCCTAATTTCCACTGAAATCTTTGGGACCTAGAGACCTAATGTTCTTAAGTCCCACTACGTTTCTGTCTGCATCTTTAGATGCCTTCGTACCTTTGCAAATCTGGCCCTGAGTCCCAGAGTAAATAGCAAACATTACAAAAACATAAAACCACCAATATTTTAAAGACACATAAATCCCTTGACTTTGGCTGCAAATCACTTATACAGAACATGCCACGTTAATTATAACTAGTTTTTAACTACACATACGCAATAAGCATTTCACAGATGCAGAATATAATCAGACGTGTGCCAGGTGGCTGATACCTACTACCCACATCTCATTCTCATTGCACAGCAGGAAAACACTGGAGATGCGCACAGGCCTCTGCAATACACACTGCCTTCCCAAAGACATTAAGTGTTAACTTTCAAATAAGAACTTTATACAGAGAATAGGAATTTATACATAATTAGTCTGAACAAATTTTTGTTTGAGTTGTTTTGTGCTTGATGTATTAATCTTAGAGGTAGCCAAATAGCATCTAGAGAATACTAAATTCAGCAAGTGGTTGTCTGGTTTGTTTCATTATGGCTTTTTGATGAGTTTTTTATGTTTTTTTGTTTTCTGCACAACCGCATGATTTTTTTTCAAATATATTGAGTAACTGCTAGTATTCAAGGTATATTACAATAGGCATGTTTGAGCACTAGCAGAATAGAAGCTTTGAAACGGGTCACCTAAATCTGATTGATCCTAATTCAATGCCCACTAAATTCGATAGGAGTTTTCCCATTAATTTCAAAAGGTATTGAATCAGAGCAGTGCTTTTGTTCCTGCTTCCTGCTTGGATTATTTAAGTTTTATTAAGAGTACTTACAATGGGTCACTTACATGTACTAAATGTCAAATACATATTTTATTCACTTGAATCATCCAGACCACCACCCAGCCTTTGTGTATTCACAAATAGGTGCAAATCAATGGCTAATCAGATCCACTTTCATGGAAAGGTATCACAGATATTAAGTCCCTGAGCTGTATGAAAAATCAGTTCCTAATTGATTTACCCCAGGTTATATAGAGAGCCAAAAAGAGAACTGAGGTCACCTGGCTCTCGCTCCTGTGTATATTAACCACCAGCTCAACCTTCCTACCTGGAATGGAAGGGTCACAACTTCTTCAGGTCAGGCCACCAAGCCTAAAACTGTCAGACCACTGTCTGTCAAGCTGGGCACAGCTAATGACCAGTTGCCTTTTTCATCTGGTACGTGCCACCTTCCCAGGGAGAGCAGTCCTTGTCTCTTTGAACTGACTTCTGGCTCTGCGGAGGCTATGATCTTTATCTAATTCGTTGCCAGCTCTGCAGAGAGTAGGCTTCTTGCCTGCTGCCAACTATGCCTGTTGGCACAAAAATCTCTGTCCTTGGAAAAATGCATTCACATCAAAAGAGTCAGCCAGGGGGCTGGGGTGTAATATTGTAATAAATTTGCATGTAAAATTCAAACAGAAAAGAACTACCCATATCCTGTGGTCACATCTCAGTGTAGCAGACACTGGGCTCCTGCAGATGTGTGCACAACTGAAAGTCCCTAATGCTGACAAACAGGGCCGGCTCCAGACCCCAGTGCGCCAAGCAGGCGCATGGGGCGGCATTGTCCTGGCAGGGTGGCATTTGGCTCCGGCAGACCTTCCGCAGTCATGCCTGTGGGAGGTCCACCAGAGCCCCGGGACCACGGGACCGTCCGCAGGCACTTCTGCCCCGGCCACGGGACCGGGGAAGGGCAGCGCGAGCGGCGCGGCGCGCCGCCCTGCTTGGAGCGGCGGAATTTCTAGAGCCGCCCCTGTGACAAATCAGGTAGTTCGGGTTAGCTGTCTGAATGGGCCATGGAGGAGAAACTCTCTCCAACTTCAGAAACTGTTCTTTGTAGCACATGATCTCTGCAGGACCTTCTCTAATTTCTGGCAGACATTGTGTTGCTGAGTATGCAAAAGGTATTTCTGTACCTAGAGAATCGGAACAGCCCATCTTCAACAACAAAAACCATTGCATACAGATTTCCAGACAACTTTAAAAAAAAAAGGATTAACACATTACTAAAAAATATAATATTTGTGCAGGAGACTTTGGCTAAAGGATTGTTATGAGAGCAAAAAGGCTTTTCTAGAGGGGATGGGAGAGCTCATTCTGCCAAATTCAGAACAAGGTCATAAATGTTGAGCTGTATAATGATTACATATTCCTCTACTGCATATTATACCTCAAAATCAAGAGATTCTTCTAGCTTTTGAGACAGGTAACTATTTTGTGGTCAGTTCAGTGCTGACTTCTGCAGATCAGAGAGACACAATTTGTGCTCTCTCAGAGACATTATCTTTCATATTTTTCTTGGGTTTTTCCCCCTTAATATAAAATAAGTCAGACTAAAATTATGAAGTAGCTCTTCATGAGTGGAAAAAAATATATACCTTGTGTTTTAAATCTAGAACAGATCTCAAAGGGCTGCTGTATTTTTTTTCTGTCTTATTACCCTGGTTATCCCAGAAGTGAAGGAAGAATTCTTTGCAAACAAGTGTCCTTCCTATTTGCTCAGAGCAGGCCTTGAGTTTCTGTGGCTCTTAGAGAAGATGGAATACAACTGCTTTTGTTTTAAAATGGATTGTAAGAGCCATATTCTCCTTTTAATGCACATCTGTGGCTCATCTTGAGAACAGAATCTATCCCTCAGAGTTTAAAGCAGAAAAAAAAGGATACATAACAGAGAAAAAGTGAGCATCTGACAATTTATTTGTAAGATGAAAGGAACAAAATTGAAGTGCAGGTAACTTATTCTTTTTTAAAGTTTGTTATGAAGGACATGAATTATGCTTTGCTGTTGTTTCATCAGTACAGAAAAAACACAACTGTTTCTACAGTTGAAATAAACCATTTCACTTGCTAATCAAGCCACTGAAGATGTTTATTCCTTGTTCTTCTTTTCACTAGTCCTCTATTTTCTACTCTGATTCCCTACTCCCCTCCCCTGCCATGTTTCTTTAACTTTCTTTGTCTTAGAGCTGGGTGAAATTTCAGATGAATGGTTTATTCAACAACAAAAAATCAATTTCTGTTGATGTGAAACTATTTGCAAATTTGATGCAAAATTCACAAAACAGTGAAAATTTGGAAATTCACAAAATGGTCAGAGGAGGAGGAGGGTGTGGTGGTGCTGATTTCCTTCTCTCTCACTTATAGCCTCTAGCCCAGTACTTAAGACACTCACTTGGATGCAGGAGACCCAGGTTTGAATTCATACTCTGAAACAAAATGGACTTTTTTGATTCACAAAAAAATTGGAAAAAATTCAGATTTGGTTCAACTTGAACGATTTTTTTTTCAGTTTTTCAGAACTGCTACCAAACCAAGTCATTATTCAGTCAGCTCTACCCCTGAATGCTAGTAGATTGTTAAAAAAACTCCAGAATCCTTCAAGGTTTCCAGGCACTTCACCTCCTTCACACTCTGCTCAAAATTAGAAGGTTTGTGTTATCCAAGAACCAAATCCAGTTTGCATTACTCATGTGAGTCGTCCTGGTGATATAAAAACCATTGCAATTGATCACTTGAGGAACACAAGCAGTATTTCATCCCAGGGCAGCACATGAAGATACTAACATGTTGAAATTAATGGGAGTCTTTCTGTTGACGTGAATGGGCTTTGGATCAGGTGCTTGATGATATTTACTGCATATGTTTGGCTAGATCAGGGGTCGGCAACCGGTGGCTCGCGGCTCGCCAGGGTAAGCACCCTGGCGGGCCGGCCCGGTTTGTTTATCTGCCGCGTCGGCAAGTTCGGCCGATCGCGGCTCCCACTGGCCGCGGTTCGCGGTCCCAGGCCAATGCGGGAGGCAGGAAGCGGCGCGAGCCGAAGGATGTTCTGGCCGTGGCTTCCTGCCTCCTGCATTGGCCTGGGACCGCGAACCGCGGCCAGTGGGAGCCGCGATCGGCCGAACTTGCCGACGCGGCAGATAAACAAACCGGGCCGGCCCGCCAGGGTGCTTACCCTGGCGAGCCGCGAGCCACCGGTTGCCGACCCCTGGGCTAGATAGTACACACAGACCCACAAAGGAACATTAGAACCACCATATAGAGTAGACCAATTACTTGTCAAATCCAGTAATTTGGTTTATATAGCCAATACATGGTTGTTCCAGGGAAGGTTTGGTCAACCAACAACAACATCACAATCCTAGTGCACTTAGGCCTGGTCTACACTGGCGGGGGGGGATCGATCTAATTTACGCAACTTCAGTTACATGAATAACATAGTTGACGTTGACGTACTTAGATCTACTCACCGCCGTGACTTCATGGCGGTGAGTCAACTGCTGCCGTTCCCCCGTCAACTTCGCCTGTGCCTCTCGTGCTGGTGGAGTACAGGAATCAACAGGAGAGTGCTTGGGAGTCGATTTATCACATCTAGACTAGATGCAATAAATTGAGCCTCGCTGAATCGATCGCTGCCTGCCAATCCGGTGGGTAGTATAGACATACCCTCAGTCATGTATGAGAGAAGAATGTCCTCATGGTGAGAGAAAAATATTCTTCCTGACCACAGCCAATGATTACTTTATGCCCTGAAGCATGAATAGTGATAGTAAAATAAGTGTATTAAACTTATATATCATTGACTAAGTGAACCTAATTGTGATTTACTTTTTGTCTTGGAAAAAAATCTTTTATTCAAGAATCACAAGCACCAGAAAGAACAAATCAGTATTCAAACACCACATCTCAATCATCTGCAGAAGATGGATTACAGGCTTCTAAGAAATGAGGGGGTAGCAATATTTTAATTATTTTTAATTACACCATAACAAAAGCTGTTACAGACCAAAGAATACCTTAAAACTAATTATCAGTCTGAATATGATATTAAGAAAGGCTTTTCAAAGCTTAATAGAAATAAAAATGGATAGGACAAAAAATTTAAGAAAAAAAAAATACTAGAAAAGAGAATAAAACAATCTATGGAAGAAGACACACAACCCTTCTGGGAGGATTAGGGGCACTGACTTGAATAGCATAGTGTTGGATCACACCCAAATATATCTCCAACTGAAGGTATGCACTGAAATCAAATATCACCTTCTGTATATTCAGGAAAAACATTATTATACTTCTGCCACCCCTGCCAGGCATATACTGTACTATACTTCTGAATTTTCTAGCCTAGAAACCAGGACAACGTTCATAAATGTTTAGGTCAGCCTTTGAATAAAGACCCGAATAACTACAAACTCCAAGTAGTGCTTTTAAAAGAAGAATTTCAAAGTTAATACCATAGTGAGAATGTGAATTACTGCTGCACCTGGCAAAAGCCTCTCTCTTCCCCTGAGTGTTAGGAGTTCTTAAGAACATAAGAACGGCCATACTGGGTCAGACTAAAGGTCAATCTAGCCCAGTATCCTGTCTTCCAACATTGGCCAATGCCAGGTGCCCCAGAGGGAATTAACAGAACAGGTAATCATCAAGTGATCCATCCCCTCTTGCCCATTCCCAGTTTCTGGCAAACAGAGGCTAGGGACTAGCCATTGATGGACCTATCCTCCATGAATGTATCTAGTTCTTTTTTGAACCCAGTTATAATTTTGGCCTTCACAGCATCCTCTGGCAAGGAGTTCCACAGGTTGACTGTGGAAAAAATACCTCCTTTTGTTTGTTTTAAAGCTGCTGTCTATTAATTTCATTTGGTGACCCCTATTTCTTGTGTTATGACAAGGAGTAAATAACACTTCCTTATTTACTTTCTCCACACCAATCATGATTTTATAGACCTCTGTCATATCTCCACTTAGTCATCTCTTTTCCAAGCTGAATAGTCCCAGTCTTATTAAGCGCTCCTCATATGAAAGCTGTTCCAAACCCCTAATCATTTTTGTTGCCTTTTTCTGAATCTTTTGTGTGCCCACCAAAGGTTCGGTCAATATTTTGCTATCTGGTCCTCTGAGGTACATGGGATGTTTTCTTACATCACTTTCAGAATAACTGTCTTCCAGCACTGCTATCCCCCAAGAATATTCTGAATCTTAATGGAGTCTCTGGGATGGATTGTTTTGAATAAAGGACTCCATTGGTTCCATCCCTGGCTCTGCTGTTGAGATGCAAAGTCGCAGCCTCGCTGTGTCTCAGGTTACCCATCTATAAAAGAAGCATAATACTTATCTCCCTTGCAAGGCTATTGTGGGGCTGGTAATATACCAACTCCCATACAATGGACTGTGTTGCCCAAACCAGAGCTGAACTAAGTTTGTTCATTGAGTAGTGAGTAGTAGTCTTGTCATGCAGACAAGAGAGCACTGGTGTATTTGGTGCTCTTTGAAGAGATGTTGAATTGGCAGATGTGGAGTGGAGAATCCACATGTGATTAAGCCAATTCTTATTCTGAAAGCATTTAAACATGTGCCTAATTCCCACTGAAACTAATTGGACTTAATCACATTCTTAAGTGCGTTGCTGAATCAGGGCATTTAGCCACAGAACAGGTAAGGAGAAGAAGTGCAAGCTTTGCCCTCACCCACCAAAGGTCATTGGGGAACGCCATGTAGGGTGAGCGAGGGTTGCTTGGATTTCATACTACAGCACTGGTTTGTCACAGGATAGTAAATGAGGGCCTTCCCAGCTCAGTACCAGTTACAGCATAATGTGTGACATAATGTTAAGTAACACACTCCCCTTAGGGAATTAAATGCCAACCACACACAGAATTTCTGATTCACTCTGGAGTATTGCTGACAAAGTTTAATCTCTAGCCTGGTGTGAAAAATTTCACACAGACGTTGGAAAAGTGAAAAAAAATGTAGGTTTTGCTGTTTAAGCTGTTTTCTATTTTAGCAAACACAGCGGCTGAGGGAGTTCCAGATAGTTCTAGCTAGTTCAGCTTGATAACAGGAAGAACGAAGAAAGGACAGATGGGTGACAGGAGTCTATGCATTTTTTTCTTAAATTTAAACTATTAGGCTGAGGGTTTTTTATCTTTGTTCCCAGCAGGTAGCACCTTTTTCCCCAAATAATCTCTTTGAAGTCAATGGGACTATTCATGAATGAATTCCTATTAAGCATAAATAAGAGTATTAGAATCTGGCCCTTAATTATTTGCTGGGCAAAGTCATTGTAACACAATATCTCTATCTGGTGTTTAATTTGCGATATTCCTGCTTTTCAACAGTACCACATGCAAAAATGCTAGGCATTTCACTAGACATGTTCTCATTATCTTCAGTTGCAAAAAAAGCAATTTTCACAGTTAAAAATTGCTTTTCCTGTTGAAGAGCTATCTCTCTCCAGCTTGAAAAAAAAAAGCTACAGTTGACTTGCTTTAATTCCATATCCCTTTGCCTCAGTTAAATAAAGTCCTATGAATTAGAAATCCAGATTGGAGAAATTCATTGCAATGCAATGTGATCCCAGAGAAAAAAAATAAAATTAAAAGTTTGATCTTAGACAGAGTTGGCTAAATTAATTGTTAATAATCTTCCTGATATATCTAGCTCTTAGTTCTGTTTCCATGTTATGATTTTCCCCAATTGGTTTGTTGTAATTGTTTAATGGATATTTTGTGGAAACAAATTTTATCCAACAAATTGCTTGCAAATTTGCATGAGCATTAATTATCCATTATTTGTGCTGCAAAACTGATTAACTAGATCACATGATATTCTTTCTCCTCCCCAATTGAATGACCTGAGCATTATAAGAAGTGGAGTTTCATTTTTGTTTGCAAATTATTCACAAATATTTGTAATGTTGGACAAAGGTATGAGAGCACGTCCAGTGAAAGTACTCATAAAATATGTATTAATGTGACTGCTCAGGATAGTCTTACTGATTAAAACTTACCTGTCCAAATATATGCAAATAAGCAAATATGAACACCGACAAAGCATATTCAAATTTCATTTACACAAAAATGTATGAACATTTCTCTCTATATTCACCTCATCAGAGACAGAATATTAGAAAAATTAATGTAAAAATATACAAGTTGTATGAAAATATTAGATTAATGACTGTTATGTTACCATTCTTACACTGACAGGTGATAAACATAATCATTTTAATGTCTAAGCTTTTAAATCTGATAATGTTTGTTGCACTAGCTTTAAGCTAGAGGAATACGTAGACTGAGGGCCCAGTCAACTCCCATTAAATATAGTGGAAAGATTCCTATTCACGACAGTGACTCATGCCCTATGTTTGTTTACACAACTAAAGGTGTTTTTATTTTAAAATGAAATTTTAGGCTTTGAAGTAAAACAAATTTTTAGACTCTCCCTGCATAAAATCCAGCACATCTCCTTACGTTCAATTACTTTAAAATAACCATTTTTTAATTCTTTCTTGTCCTTAAAGATATTTGCCACATCTGGTAAAAATGCTGAGAGGTTTGCAGAAAGACATAGATTTTATACAAATACATGCAACTACAGAGAAGCTGCTTTCTGATAACTATTCAACATTATCGAGAGGGTATTTATGGTGTCTGACTGCTGGATTCTGTGACTATGGGTGTGGGCCAGTTATCTAGCTTCTGAACATTCTATCCTGTGTCCAGAGGTTGGAGTGAAGGAGGCCAGAGCTCAGCCGAGACAAAGGTAAAACAAAACCAAAGGACTTAAACATAAATTCACCAGCCAAGACAGAAGGTGGTGTTGGGCTGTCTTCCAATTTACAGCTTCTGGGGAGACAGTTCAGAGGTGAGCTAGGAGGATAGCATCTGCCACAGGGATGGGGATGCTGATGCAGTTTTGGAAATGACCCAACATTTAGAATGCCTGGAGATGAAGTCAAGTAGGAGCTGCAGAGCTTGTGGGGGGAACGCCACTCACAGAGGTGAGGCACCTGAAGAAACACAAGGCTAACACAGCCTCAGTGAGAATCTACCAGTTGCTCACTACTGATTCCAAACTAAATGAGATCCATCACACTCTTTTGAGGAGGCACTTTCTTTAGGTATTCAATATCTTTCCTACGCTTTTTCAGTAGGTCAATTTACTCAATAAATTAAGGGTGAAAGCCTGGCTATGCTGAAATCAAAAGCAAAACTCCTATTGACTTCAATGGTTCCACCCCACTCATAAGAGTAGACCAATGATTAACACCCACTTGTCACTAATTCCATAGAAGTACTATTGCTCTGTCTTTAGAACACACAATCCCAACTGAGCTGCTAGGAGTTCTTAGCAATGTCTACACTAGCACTTTTGTTGGTACTGAACGACATAAGTTTCCCCAACAAAAGCTCCAGTGTGAACAGTGCTATGTCAGTAAGGGATGCTCTCCCGCCAACATACCTACCACCACTCATTGGGGGGTGATTTAATTATACCAACGGGAGCACTCTCTCCCTCCAGCATAGAGCAGCTATACACAGGAGAACTTACAGCAGCACTGTGCCGCTGTAAGGTCTGTAGTGTAGTGTAGTGTAGTGTAGACACAGCCTTAGTCGAAGTGGTGCTTCATTACCTGAACTGGAAAAGCAGCTTGTACTGCATCTTGTGTTTCCTCCTCTGGCATTCTTGCTAGGAATTTGCTTTGAAACTGGGGTCACTGAGCACATTAATAAAGAATTTTAAAATAAGCTTATGAAAATTTTATGATACATATCACTAGCTAGTCTTAACAGAAAATAGTGGCGTTGATGGTAAGGAAAACAACTCTGCTATCTACTGAAAAAAATAAGGCGGTGTGGATTTCAGTGACTTGGGAAATATATGAATCACCCCAAATTATTAATAATTACGCTAGATAATGATACATTTAATAGAAAGGAACTAAAAATGTGCAGCATATTTTTACTGACAACATGTTTCCATGTTTAGTATAATTATAGAGCAGCACAGGAAAGCATTTGATTTGAGGTATTAAATAAGTGATGAGAATTCAATAAAATACTGACTTGGGTTTTTAAAATATTTATTCTTTTGAAAGCGGAAGAAGAGAGAAATAAGATGATTGTACAAAAACATGAAATTGTGGCTCTCAGGTTCAGTGGATAGTCCAGCTTGTTTCTTCTCCTAGTAGCCCAATGAAATGGAACCACATTTTAATTCAGGGTGCACATAAAATAGTCAATCTGCTGTTCCAAATTGTGTTATAACTTACCAAGCAAGTATATAATGCAGGATAGTAACAGAGTCCTCAGCATAATTGGATGATAGTAAAGTGTTCTCCTATTGTAGTGTAAGAGGCCTAGAATCACCGTAATGGCCTAGCTGGAGGTGGGGAAAAGAGGAAGACGAAAGCAAACAATAAGCACCACACTTTGACATGTCTGAGGCAATCTTTTCCAAGACATTTTTTTTAAATCAGCAATACTGTTTTTGCCCCCTCAACGTCATAGTCAAACCAATCTTACAGCCTCAATATACAGAACTAAATTCTGGATCCACATGCAAGTTCCCTTTGACCTCAAGGACAGGTGGTCTCTGACACGAGAATTGGATTATGAGAAGAAGTGGTTACATAAAGCATTGGCAATAAAAACGCAGATGCTGAAGAGAAAGTTAGTCCAGAGCTCGGTTTATTCTTCTGCACTTGACAGAGTCTCAGTCTGATTTGAACCTCAGTCAGGGATTTGATGGTTGATATGTTACAGAATATGAAGATACCTGGAAGGAAATGAGCTTTCAATTTGACAGGCTGTAGTAAGGCTAATTCAAACCATTTACCCTGGAAAGCTCCTGCTTCAATTGCAATAGCTGCTTCCAGGTGTCACTGACATTTGGAAGAGCAAGATTTTCTTCTCTCTGAGTGACGTCTGCATGTTGTGTTCAAAACTTGAGCAAGTGGGCTTTGCACAGGGTACCAATGTGGTGTGATAACTGGCATAGAATTCTCTGGCAAACACTGAGGCAGAGTATGGACTCCTTCTTGAGCTATCACATGTCCTGGCCAGAGTCTCTGTATAATTCCCTCCGATTGCAACCCTTCTTTCTCCCATAGAGATTTCCATGGTGCAAAAAGGAGACACAGGGAGTGTGTGTGAGACCAAAATGCATCTGCCTTATCTTGAGGCTTCCTCAGCTATGGAGAGAAGTGGGAGATATGATCTTTTTAAAGGTAATTTCTACTGTTTCTCCCCTGCCCTCTTGCAATGGCATAGATCGAAGGTCCAGTCTTGTACGCATCCATCAGTTGCAATAACTGTTAGAGCCCTGGTGCTGCTGGTCTTGGGTTCATGATGGTAGTTTTGGATTACATAGGCTATTTCCAGTGAAATGAAAATTTTAAAAGCTGCAAATATTGGCCACAGGAAGTTACTCCTCCAAAGGATAAAATCCTAGATGGCAGCCACTTTCACAGGTTTAAAAGCTTTTTTGAGTACCTAGAATCCTGTACAGACATAATCAATAACAACTTCAAAGTTCTGAATTTTTGAATGGAAAAGGACATGATTTTCTTGAAAATCTTACAAAAAATCCATACTTTGTTTTTTACCAGCTCTAAATAATAAAGTGAAGCTGACATATTAATGCAATAGTTCACAACCATGTTTAGTCTTCTCTCTTAAATATACAGCGATGGATCATCAGCAGGAGTGAACCAGCTCCATACAAGTCAATAACAACACAAATGGTGGATTCTCTGTACCCTCAAGTCTTTAAATCTGAGGACTTCCGTAACTCAGCCAGAGGTTCTGGGCCTATTGCAGGAGTGAGTGGTGGAGGTTCTGTGGCCTACAATGTACAGGAGGCCAGACTACATGATCATGATGGTCCCTTCTGTCCTTAAAGTCTGAGTCACTAGAATTGTGTCAGTTTACACCATCTGAGGATCTAGCCCATAAAAAAAATAGAACATTTGCCCAGAAAAATTGTTATACGGCAAGATAAATTTCTGGTTTCTGATGCATCCCAAACCATTATAGCAAGGGAAGCTGCCAACATTGGTATTATTCCAAGAGATTTCAAAGTTTAAGTGCCAGTTAACAGCATTTAATGGGTTTATTCTCCTATGCATGCATGCACGTTATTTCCATTAACACTAACGTGAGTTATGCATTTCACATCCTGAGCATGCTAGACCCCCTTAAAGATTACGTTACTCACTTGCTCTACCCATAAAACCTCACTTGGTAAAATTAGAAATGTGTAAAAATCTCCTACTGTTTGGGTACATATTAATTAAGAGCCTTCCACATTAGGCTGAAGATTTTTTTTTTGTATAACAGTTCAGTGACACTTTTATTAGCTGAGAAAGCCACTCCATGAATTAAAACAGAAACACAAAAATAAGTTTGTCATTTAAAAATAATTGGGCTCTATCTTAAGTTTTTGGCAAGAGTTGCATTTGGACATTGAGCAAGCTTGTATTATGGATGACATTATGTGGCTTAGTACTGACCACAAAAGGCCTTACATTTGGATCTCGCCAGTTTTCTAATTCTCACAAGCTAAACTAGGCCAATTCTAGTCAATATTTGGATAGGAGCTCACCACTATGTCATTCTCAGAAGACCAGTATCACCACTCAGATCAGACCTACTTAGTATTAATACTTTTCACTGTCCATAATGTTCTAAAGATTCTGAATATGAATCCCAGCTCTGACTTATGTCTATGACTAGATCTATAAAGGATCATAGCAAATCCCTGGAACCAAACGCCTATAAAACTTTGAGGAACTTTGGATCTGGATCCCAAATTTGGATCTCTTTAGTTATTTATTTGGTTTTTTTAATAAGACACAGGACCAGACTTTTAAAGATATAAGGTGCCTGAAGATGCACTTAGGTGCCTAAATCCCATTGTGACTCTAGCCCCAAGTACCAAAATCTCATGGAAATGAATGAGACCTTGGCTCTTTTGGGAAATCCCACTAAGAATCTATCTGCAAATGTAGGTGCCTAAATACCTTTAAAATTCTGACCCAAAATATTAATTAGAAAGGGCTAGCTAGGATATTCTGCTTTGACTCATACGTTGGCATGGCACAGTGTATATCAAAGGAAATAAGCCCTTGCCGCATGTTTTAGATTTACACTTCTCTGATCTGGCCACTTTCATCATTTAGGGTTTGCTGTCACACCATTTCTTACCTTACAGGATCTGGGTATGAAAAGCAGGGTTCAAAACCCGTGACCTCACTAGGACAAAGAAAGAGTGAGGATACAAATTTAATACATTAATAATTTACAAATAATTTTGTCCAGTTATTTCTAATAGAAAAAATCAATTCATCCTTTTTTTTTCTTTTGCTTAATCTCACCTGGCTTCAGAACTCTACTTTTGCTTGCTTTAGTTTATAAAATGTCGGGGATACCGCAGAGGTGGGAGGGTTGGCATGCAGTTTCAGTTGTAATTGTCATAATCTTGACAAGATTAATGTTTTGGGCAGAGTAGAAGAGAGAGGAGAGGAAGGAGGAGAAAAATGTAGGAGAAGTACAAGGAGAAAAAATTTGAAGATATAAGTTGAAAGATCCAGGAGAAAAACAGGCAATTTGTCTAGTGGCTAGAGAATTGGAGTAGACATTAGGGAACAGGTTCAAGTCTCAGCTCTGTAATCTTAGGCAAGTCATTTCCTCTGTCTGTGCCTCTTTCCCTTCCCACCCTTTGTCTCTCTTCTCTGTTTAGATCATAAGAGCTTGAGAACAGGAATTGTTCTCTCATTATGTGTGTATATATAGCGCCTAGTGTAAAGGGACCCAGATCTCAGTTTGGGCCTTCTGGTGCTATTACGATGAAAGAGGAAAGGAAGATTGCTAAAGAAGTAAAAACAAAAACTTTTTGTTTTGTCTTTATAAATTTCAGGTATTATGTATTTAAAACCATTCTAGAAACAGAAAATTAGAATTAGATTAGAATTTAGGATGAAAGATGTGTCCTGAAGGGAGGAGAACCGGGAAGTGCTATTTTAGGAATAACATTGCGGAATATATGGAAGAGATTAGTGATAATGAAGGTATAAGGATTTGATTCTCTTACTGTTTGGGAATGAAACTGTGTGCCTAACTTGCATGGGCAATTACAGTAATTGTGCATGCAAATTGGGTAACTGAATATGCAAATATATATTTACATCTATAATTACCTGATTGGGATGCACAGCCATGGGAATTGCTCAGTCAATTTAGGAAAATAATTACGCATGCATTTTATGAATGGCATGGCTACACTATATGAAAATCAGTCTCTTCAATTCATCTAATCTGAGGGCATTGCAGGACTGTTATGCAGTATATGTAATTTAGTTTGTGCCTCTATGATACCTGTACTTTGTACTACGTTCCCTACAATACATTTTACTTAGACCTTTCCAGCTATGCATTTAAATGTATACCCATGGAAAGAAGATCATATCAACCATGTTCTTCCTGTTAATTGCAAATCCTTGTTATATCTGCAGTCTAAATTAATTCTACCAGCAACCATTACTTTCCATGATGGCGGAATATTCCATAAATAAATTACCAGTCCAGAGAAGGCAATGTTTGGGCATAACAGGGAGACACACAAGGTTAGCTATTAAACCATTACATGTGTGGGCTTTTAAAATAGTGAAGAACACTATGGATTTCCAAAAATTGCTGAAGGAATTTGGAATCTTAAGTCCTATTATCAAAAGTGACTCAGGCACTTAAGATCTTAGGTCCCACTGACTTGTGATGAGACTTGGGCCCAGATCCGCAAAGCATTTAGGTACCTAATTCCCACTGAGGTCAATGGGAATTAGGCACCTAAATATCTTCAAGGATCTGGGTACTCTTTATTCAGAAAAACTCCCTCTGAAGTTAATGTGGGTGAAAGAAGTTCAGGACCAGGCCTCCACTTGTGTAACGTCAGGGCTTTTAAATATGGCAAAGCTTAATATACAACTACAGTAAGAAATATTTGGGAGTTAATCTGGCTTTCCAAATATAGACGCACCTTAATAACCACATGTTTTCTAGCTCTGATGGCAAAAAGGAGTCTATGTTTATTTACAAGTGTCAAATTACCTGTGTGCCACTGATTTACAGTGAAAAGAGCTAATTAATACAACATATTTCAAGCAGCAGGACAGTTTTTGCTACATCTTAAACAGAACCCTTGTTATAAACTAACATACACAAATACAAGTAATAACAGTAAACGCTCGGCTGGTAACAGTGAATGGAAGGATTTGAAGTCCGGAGTCCACAAACCTGACACATTGGGAGGATCAAAAGACAATAAAAACAAACTACAGTACCATCTCTCTTCTTGGCCAGGGGATGAACCCCGATTGTCCCATGGAATGAACCCCGACTACGCAATGAGGATGGTTCTGAAATCCTGGACAGAACCAATGAAACTGGAATGCTGGACCACAAGAACACTGAAATGTTGGAACACAGGATGCCATCATCACCAGGTAAGTGGCTTGTCCTCTTTCTTCTGTCTTCCATCTCCTATGCATTGTCCTGAGTAGGAGTACACGGACTTGCTGATGGAAATGCAAACGGGTGCGTGCAGTGTATGACACAGAGGTAACCTGGTATCATACACCACAATCCTGGCCTAGCTAGGATTCCTTTCAAAGGCTGGCAATGTTGGAGACACTGACTGTCATTAGGATGGACAGCCCAGAGCAGGACTGAGGCTGCCACCTAAAAAGTCTGCAGTTGCTAGGCAGATTATTCAGTCATGTGATCCTAACTGCTCCATGCCTTTTCCCACTCTAATTTGAAAAAGGCAGGGGATGAGGGGCAGGAAGCTCTCCGTGAAGGAGGGGGCCTAAAATGGAGTCCTAGTTGTTGTTTTGTAAAACAAGATGGAGAACCATGCCAATTAAGATTTTCCCTCAACAGTGCCTCCTCAGGAACTGCATTTCAGCTCTGTTAAATGAAAGTATATTCGATGTATGTGGTTTAAAGTTGGCATGCAGAAGTTCATTGACTCACCACCAAGAAATGGTTCTGAAACTTGAATAGACAGGCCCAAGTTTTGTAAAACTTGATATGTTCCCAGTTCACTATGAAAGCCAGTCTCCCTCCTTTTCCTCTAAGGATATCCCCCAGGCAGACAGGGTTGCTGGAACTAGGGGTGTTGGGGTGTGCGACAGCACCCTTTGCTTGAAGCAGTTTCCATCATGTACAGGGTTTACAGTTTTGTTCAATGGCTTTTAGCACCTCCACTATAAAAATTGTTCCAACACCCCTGCAGGCAGTTTTCAAAAGAAGATCTATACTATTGCCATATATATGGGAAAATGCATAAAATGATCTGGAAAGCACTATAAGAAGAATACATGTTCTTTGTTTTGCCCAAATGATATAAAATCAAAAAAGTGCTCTCTAGCCACCATATCATGGAGAAGACAGATATGCAACCATGGGCAGCCCTCATGAAACACTATCCCTACAGAGGCCCTATTTTAGGCTGAAGGAAGTTTGGCTGACCTGGAGTCATTTTCTAAAGAGAGATTCCACTACATCATAAGCGATAAAGTCCCTCCTCCACAAAAAGGTAATGTTTCCTACAAAGGAATGTTCATCTGCTCAGTTCAGGGCTCAGTTATTAAACCTGTAGGCTATCATATTTTAGTCCACAGTCCGGAATGAATTTAATTCCTTTCTGTGAATTAGGAGGCAGCTCCTCAGCTGACGTAAATTGTCACCACTCCATTGAAATCAACAGAGATATGACAATATACATCAACTGAAGATCTGCCTCTAGGTTTCAGTGTCTTGTGTCCATGATTCCGCTCAGCTTAATAAGGTTAGAATGTGACTTGAAGACTATGGAGAGAGTCCTTGGATGAGTGGAACTCTAGATTTTATTTCTTTTAGGCAAAAAAATTAGGGGGGAGAAGGGAGGTGGGTCAAGATGGAAGTGGCATGAAAATTTCTGAAATGTCATTGTTTGCCAATCTTCTTGAATGTTAGAAGAAAGCAGCAGAGACACTTATCTGGCCACCTTCTTTATATCCAAGATTTAGCCACCATCTCTTGGAGGTCAGAGTGTAATATTGAGGCCACTGAAAGCAGGTCAAATGATTTGTATTATTGGATTACAAATCACTGTGAAATGGAAAAAAAAATCTTAAACCACAGGATAATTTATGCAGTAATTGCCACATAATGAGCGAGTTCAACAGCAGATAATTACATGGAAAGTATTTAAATGATAACTATGTACTTTAAAAAATTGTTGCAAAATTGGGTTCATAATTAAATTATAATTATAGCAAACTCTAGACATTGATCATTCACAGAGAAATTTGTATGTTTTATTTTCAGTGTTTTGTAGCTTATTCTTTCTGTGTGATTCATCTTCTTTTTCATATTCAGTGTTCCTTTTTCTATTGCATGAAGGATGTTACCCTTTTACATTAGCTTGCATATTACTAATTATAGAGAATATTTTCAATTAAATATTAAAGTTCCTGTTGAAATAAGGTTCATGAACATGTAAATTCTTAACCATGTATATTTTGTAGGCATTGGAGGGGGATAATCTGATCATTTAAAGTATGTGAAACAGCAATAATAAGCTATGATTGGGAAAGCTTGGGACTAGCTCCTCAGCTGATGTAAATTGGCATAGGTCTGTTGGTGTGACACTGATTTTTACACCAGCTGAGGATCTGGTCCTTTAAGTCTGAGACCAATACGTCCAATTGCTCTTTATTTAGCACTTTCAATAACATAAGTTTTCTACATGGGGTAAAAGGGTAAACTACAGTACAGCAGAACCCCTATTTGATTAATTAATTGGTGACTGAGAAGATAAAATAAAAATTCATACAACTGAACATCTCAATTACAGTAGGTACAGTGCATAGGTTAATTAATTAATAATTCAGTGATGATTTACATAATAATGGTAACCAATATATACAATGTACCTGATTTTTCTTTGCCGCCAAATCTCAGTGTTTTTAAACCTGTACAGGCAGTTGAACGTTGGCTGAAGGACTGAAGTCACATTTGGTGTCAGCAAGATGATTTCAGCAGTTGAAAAGAGGTTAATCTTTATAGATAAATATTTGTTAAAAAAAATCAGGGTTCTATTAGTCTTTACACGTCAGTTGTATCTTTATATGAAATAAGGTTCTTTAAGGAATGGCATCAAGCCAAGCTGCCTCAGGAGAAGATCAGGGAGAGATTGTGCCTCAGGGAGAAAGATAGGATGCAGTGTTCACTATCTGCTGAGGAAATGTATTCCCCCACAGGCACACAGAGGGTGCCGTCCTGGGCTCCCTCAGGCACAAGGAGTGTAATTGTGGCTGACCCTTGCCTGGGGTGAGCAACAGAGGAGTCTTCTTGTGTTCTCCAAAACTCCTGCAAAAGGACCGTTCATGATCTGGTGCTAATTAAGCCACTTGGCTCTACTTGTAAATAAACATATTTTCCAATGAGCCTGTTCACTAATTTTCGAGTGCCTGACTTAAGATGTCTGATTTTCAGAGTTGCTGAGCACCTGCAGTGACTTCAGTTGGATCTGTGAGTGCTCAACAATCCTGCTGTCATACCCTAGATTTCTCAGGTTTGGCCGCCCAAAAGTCAAGGCACCCAAGTGAGTGGAGCCCTTTTGAAAATGTTGGCCTCATCATTTTACAGGTAAGTAAAATAAGGAGTACATGGTTAAAGTGACTGACTCTAGGTCACACGATGATTCAATGATAGAGCTTGGAATGGATCTCAGATGTTCTGGTCACTAGGCCGCCTTCTGTTTCCCTCTGAAATCTCTCTTACAAGGAAATTTATGTTTTGGATATAGAAGAACTATGGGGATCTTCCCATCTTGGATTCATTCACTGATGAAATAATGAATAGATGAGAGTTATGGGATCTGCTGGCTACTCGTATGGCATTTATCCCTCTTTTGACTAAGCCTGTTACTACTATTGTTAAATGGAAGCAAGTAAGGAACAGCCACTGTTTTTTAAATTGATGCTGCTGTAAATGAAAAGAGGTTAATGCTCTCACTTAAGTGAGAGAGCTTGATCTTTGCAGGTTTCAAAGAGGAAACACTTTTTAATAGCCAGTGCAAAAGATCAAACTTGATTTCTTTGAGTTCTGTTCTGCTGATAAGAGATCCTTTTAACGAGCTAATAATATGAACAGGATCTAGTATTTGATCAGTTTGTGAGGATGATGAGGAATTTTGAGGAATCTGTAGACCCACCAGTAGCAAAGAAGAAATTAAAAGTCCACAAAGCAGAGTCAGGGCCAAATCCTCATCTGGTACAAATAAATGTAACTCTACTGGAATATATCAATTAATACCATCTGAGGACCTGGCCTTCAGAATTTAAGCAACAAGAGAATAAGCACAATACACTGCAAGACTCATAAGGTCTGATTTGGTTTCACTTACAGCCATTTTATATAGGTGTGGCTCACTTTGCTTTCATGAGGTTTCTCTTGGCTTATACCAGTATAAATGAGAGAAGAGGAAAACAAACCCAAGGCAAAGATTTTTTTTCAAGAAATGCCATCTCTTAGTGAGTCACTCTCCATTACTTTAAATATCTCTCTACACACAGATGTCTGGTAAACTGCATTTCTCACAAAATTAACTGTCCTTAACATCTCCAGCAAAACCTCAAATAAATATGCAGTAAATACACCTCTCCTGCTCAGTAACACATTCACAAACCCTCTCCCACTGACAAAGGAAGACCTTTATCCAGGGTTGCAGAGACCCCTCCCCCCCCCCGGCATTTGCTTATGCTCTTCAGTGGCTAATGACAATATTCACTTCCCACTCACAGGGATTCCATTCCCTCCTCTTAAATATGAACCCTGGACCAAATCTCCCTGTGAATATATGCTTATGATATGAATATGACATAACTGAGATGTACTTTATGCAAGATGGGTCTTGTAAGATATCATTGGAAAGGTTATAATTTACTGAATGTGATTATCCAATTTATATGCCTGTATCATTTCTATATTTCAAGTTAGGAATATTGACTTTGTATCTGTATTTCAACTATGCTACTTTGGGTGACACCCACTGCTAACACTTCAGATACAACAATGGAAAAGCCAGACAGGGCTGATGGCCCATCAGCGAGGACAATGGACTGTGAAAAGGCTTGGCCTTCCTGCAGAGATTCCATACTGCCACTGACTCATGGACCCTGTGATACTACATAGTCAGGTGGTCTTGTCACCTGATACTAAACATTACCTGTGACTTCTTGTACCTTTCCACTGAAAGGGTCGGGGGTCAAGTTTGGGAAACAAAGGATTCCCGCCTTATGTAAATCCTATTTAAGGGTGGGGAGGAAGGCAAATTGGACTCCTCCTCCTCCCCAAGGCCTATCTGCCCAAGAAGAAAGATTGCTAAAGCCACCTGAAGGGAAGGCAAAGGTGAAGTCCAGACTGAGACAGGGGTCCAGTCTGAAAAGGAATATAACTGGAACTCTGAACCACAGAAACTTTGCAACCTGCCTAAAATTACGTTTAGGGTGGGAATTTATATTTTGTAACCTGTTTCTTAAGTATATTGAGCTTAGCTTGCATATTTTACTTTATTTGGTCAGTAATCTGCTTTGTTCTGTCTGTTATCTTTTATATTCACTTAAAATCCACCTTTGGTAGTTAATAAACTTATTTCTTGTTTATAATAAAACCCAGTTTATGCAATTTCTAACGGGGGGCAAGAAGTGTGCATCTCTCTCTTCACACTGAGGAAGAGGGTGGATTTTTATGAGCTTGTGCTGTGCAGCTTTTTCTATACAGCGCAAGACAATATTATTTTGGATTATCTCCCCAAAAGGGGTCAGTGCTGGGGGAGGCCTCTCAAACAGAGCTGACTTCAGTCTGTGTCTGCAGCGGGGTGTGGCCTACCTGTGTGTGTGCTTCAAGAGGTCGGAGAGCCTAATTCAGCAAAGCAGGGGGAGGGAGCCCAGGCTGATTGAGCAGGGGCATCTCAGAAGGGGGGACCAACCCATCCTACTCCCAACTCCCACTGAGAACAAGGACATTGATCCACCTCCAAATAATTGGTCCTCAATCACAAGCACATCCATGCCTGACTACATGACACTTCGTTCTACCCACAGATACACTACATGTGGGATAGAGAACTTGTCTGAGACTCCTCCCCATATATAACCCAAAGCAGTTCAATAGGCAAGCCCAAGTCCTAGGGCTAGCCCAGCATTTATATTTGCTTGTGTTTCCTTATAGAGAAGTTTTCTGGATGTTTACATGAATGGGGAATTTAGCACAGTCTTTTACAGTATTTTTAAACGTGTCGTCATGCTGGTGACACACCGAATAAATCTGCCAACCAAAGAGATAACGAGCCTGTTTAGTTAAAGGCATTTTTTCTTTTCTACATTTCCATATTCACATCTATTCCTGCATTTACATGTAGTTATGATGATTCTATACACAATTGTTTTTTCTGTACAAGTGTGGCAATTGCATGCACAAAATTCGGTGCTTATTTTAACACACATATAAATCTCAGGTCTCTGTCAATTTGTAGCTGGCTCATATGCCATCATGTCTGCTTTAAAGGGTATACAGAAGAAAGACTTGTGTTAAACTCAAAACATCTCTCTCAAATTACATTCCTTCTATAGTCCTCACCACTTTTACTTAGGGTGAATGAGCCCCAACCCTAGAGCTATACTCAACATAAATCAAATCCATCACATTAATGTCAATGGGAGTTACTTATGCCCATAGAGAGAAAGATACCCCTTCGGAGGTCTTCTCATGCACAGAGAAATCTTAAATTATTATTTTTAATGCTTTGATTGAATGACACATCTCATTTGTGTCATCAGAGCCCTTTCCTCTTGCCTCTTCTTTCAAACTGTACGAATCTGTCAATATTTGCTTTAGGAAGAGTCACGTGGAAAGCAGTGTGGCTTTGGGAGTACATGTGGGTTTTCTGACCAAGTACAATGCTTTAGCAGTGCCACAAGGGAAAACAGCTCCTTGCTGTGAAAATAACACAACACAACAACGTCTCCTGTGACAGGTATTATTTTGGTTTTTGCCATAATTTTGCTCCTAGCTGGGGTTATGAGCAAAATGGCAACACTTCCATTCTGCACTGAGTTGATTCAGAAAAAGATTTGCTTTTTCATAAAAAGAGTGGACAATATGGTCCCTTGGTTAGAGGATGAGGAGGAGAATGGCAGTCAGGCTCTGACAATGACTTGCTGCTTAACATTAGATCTGTGTCTTCTCATTTGAAGAAAGGGGATGAACCCACCTAAAGATGCTGAGGCCCTTTCTTGCTCATTCAGTGCTACTAGTAGTTCTTGTGGCTCCTGACACAGTGTTCAGGGAATGCAAGGAGCTATGTTATGGGTACAGAAAGAAAGAGTTCCTTATGCTCTTTCCAACTTGCCTACTATGTATCTATCCAAGGGCATAATTTAACTTTAAACAGGTATTTGAACAGATTACTACAGGCCTAATCCGTTCCTTCATTGTATGGGGTTATTGGAGGGAAAGAGATTTGCTTTGAGTCATTCTGCCCCAACCCAGTAAAATAGCTCTAAGGGCCAGATTTAAACATGAGCATTAGCATTACTGAAGATGCAGCTAGGTGCCTAGTAAGATTTAAGTGCCTGCGTAGGTTAGCACCTAATTCCCATTAATATCACACTTACTCAATGCTAGCACTGTTCCAGTTCAAACTCTCTTCCTCGTGCCTCTTCACACGTTTGGCCTACTACATGGAATATTGCCCCAAACTAAATATAATTGTATAATATAGATAATAAAATAATATAATTAATATTTGCCTTCCCCATCACATGTACATGGTATCTTTATAGCAATGATGCTTAGTGATCCAAGAGTACAGTCGGCACTTTCTTCTACTTTCCAAAATCAAGGCAGTCCCGGTTCCTATGTGCAAACCCCCAACTAGCTGTTGGCATCCAGGTTCTTCTATCCAGCCTTGATAATATCCAGTGGCACATTAGCTGCCACTCTGTGAAAATCCTAGTGACGGTACTAGTTTCATTCTCTCAGATAAGAAAAATGTGACCCTGATGGATATTGTCCACTTCCTCCATATGAACAGAGTAGGGTAGCTCTGCTATTGAGACCAAAACACAAAGTTTAGTTATACATTATCCATGATTTTTAAACATAAACAGCTTTTGCTTCACAATCTCTCATGAAAGAGAATAGACATAATGAAATAAATCAGCATGGCAGCAGAGCGGCCTTCTGTTAAACCTTTTATTTGCATCATTGTGATATGAATCTCTATCTCTTTGCTCTGATAAATATTTCACTCTCTCCCTCCTTCCTGCTCTAGTTTCCATTAGCACTATCCCAAATCCCTCACATTGTATTACGGGCTTGTTTTATTTATAATTAAGCAGTGGTGCAGACATATATATTATTGCATTTGATAAATATTCTCAACTCTCTCAGTAAGTTGGGGATTCTAAACAGAGTGCATTAAGGTTAATTACCTAATAATTTACATCACAAAATGCATCCGCAGACACTTTGATTTTCACTAATTGTGGCATTGAACAAAGTAAACAAGAGTTTGCTCATATTCCAGTAGCGTGAGTCTGTCAAAAGGAAGCTTTATAGGAATTTGTGATGTCCTTTCTTTGTCCTTGAGCGCAGTTTCACATGAACAGGCTTCTGTAGGGCATGCACTAGAGTACCGGCATCTCACCATATTGGTTTTATAATGATTTTCTTTTCTTAATACAATTCAGATGTCAAATATAGACCAACCAAATGTTATTGCATTTTAGGATATCAAAAGTGTTATGCTACAAAAGCAATACTAATAAGGTTTGATGATAATTCCCAGGGTTTCGGACCTAAGTGGAAGGACATACAACAAAGAACCTGAATGGCAGTATCTTGCTTACTGTTCTGTTAATCTGAGACTTCATAACAGAGCATGAGCCACATCTCCAGCTACTGTAAATCATTGTAACTCCATTGACTTCATCAAAATGTTCAATACACTAAATGTTACAAGAGCAATGCTTAATGCTGGCAATATATATATGTGTCACTCAACCTGTAACTCCACTCATCATCGTTTGGTTTATATAACTAAATAATTCTTTCTATCAAATAGAGGCTGAGAAGCCCAAACCTGCAGCCCTTGCTTCCCACTGAAGGCAAAGTAATTTACTCAGAGAACCAAAAGATTCAGGTCAAGGCCTAAGGATTCAGTGCACTAGCAAGCACATTGGTCTGAATTTTCCAAGGAAAGCAAAATGGGTGTGGCTTTTGCACCTGCGAAAGCATTAATTTGTAGGCACAAACATGCCTGGCCCCTGAGCTCCTGGCCCAGGAGGCTCGCCCTCGGCCCCTCCCCTGCTGTCTCCCCTCCCCTGCAGCCTCAGCTCGCTTGCTCCTCCGCCAGTGCAATGCTGTGGGCAGCGGGGCTGTGAGCTCCTGGGGCAGCACAGCTGCAGATCCCAGCCTGACCCGGTGCTCTGAGCTGCGTGGTGGCAGCAGTGGCATGGCTGTAGCACCACCAGTCACTGGTGCTCTGGACAGTGTGGTAAGGGGGCATGGAGTAGGGGGAGTCGGATAGAGGGCAGGGGAGTTCGGGGTGGGGGTCAGGGGCGAGGGTGTGGATAGGGGTCGGGAGGGGAACAAGGGGTTGAATGGGGACGGGGTCCGGGGGGGACAGTCAGGAAGGAGGGAGGGTTGGATGGGGTGGCAGGGAACAGTCAGGGGCAGAGGTTCAGGGGGCAGTCAGGGGACAGGGAGAAGGGGTGGTTGGATGAGGCAAGGGTCCCGGAGGGGGCCATCAGGAATGAGAGGAGGGGTTGGATGGTGTGGCGAGGTCCAGGGGCGGTCAGGGGACAGGGAGCGTGGGTGTGTGGTTGGGGCACGGATCCCGGGGGGGGCGTCGTCAGGGAACAAGGTGGGTCAGATGGGACAGGAGTCTCAGGGAGGGGCGCAGATAGGAGGTGGGGATCGGGCCACGATCCCCTCCCCTAACCAGCCCTCCATACAATTTACGAAACCCAATGCAGCCCTCAGGCCAAAAAGTTTGCCCGCCCCTGATCTATAGCTATATGTAGATATAGATGACATGAGTTTCCCAACATTGAACACAGACACAATACATAGGAGTGATGTAGATTATTTACAGACTCCTGTGAACATACTACATTAGTCTTTAGAGTAACTGTGGGCTAGCTATGTTGGAAACAATGGTAACCCACTGACTGTGCACTACTTATTACCCATACCACGCTATCTCCAACAGAAATATTCAATAATTCATGTCACCGTAGTAAATATTTATATCTTATCCTTCAGAAAGTTGATATTCTGGCTTCATCATTTGACTACTATTATTTTTTATTTAGATCTTCTCCTGCATTTTCCAAAATAGCTTTTCTTTACTAAATTCATTGCTTTATATTCCCTCCATGTATATTCTTAATTCTCCTTGGAGGAAAAATCACCCCTCCACAGATTGCTGCATCTGCCTTGTACTAGCACTTAAATTCCTTTTAATCCTTTTCTCTGGACAGGGATGAATTTCACTCAGTTACCAGATGTTTTATCACTAACTTTTTGTGACACTGACTATAACAACAGTCTGACAATCCATTAAAATACAAGAAGTTAAGGGAAATGTAGGTTATTATTCTCTAGGGTTACAGAAAACAATTCACACATTTTTGACAAACCTACAGATTTGAAATCACTTATTTGGGGTGTAAATTGAAAGTGAACACATTAATTGCATTGAAGAATTCCTCTTCAGCGTCCCAGAGTTCTTTGACAATGGTATTTCACTACAGTGAAAGATCTACACTGCACCAGGTATGTCACCCTGTGTCTAAACGAAGGATAAAAAGACCAAGCACAGGCACGTGCTTGTAAAAGGATGCTACAACCAGAGATGAGTGAAGTGTCTTTTCTTTTTCCAATGAGAAAATTTCTCATTCCACGTCCATTTTGAAATTTTTCATGAAAAAAATTGAATGAAAATTTTTCACTTTCACAGCAAAATTTAAAAAATACAGTAATTTTAGTTTCATTTTTGTTTATTTCAACTTTAATAAAAAATTTGGTTTCATTACAATTTTTGAAATCTAAAAAAATTAGTTTTGCCTTCAAGTTTTGGATTTTTTGTAGGGGACGGGGTCCCTCCTGCCTATCCCTGTTTTACTTTTTCGGGGAGGGGAGGGTATAAACAAGTAAAATAAAATTGGAAAATCCCACTTTTTCAGACGTTTTTACCACTGGAAAAAGTTGGGGGAAAAGAAAAAAATCTTCATATACTTTCCAATTTAAAAAAGTAGAGGGGGCGGTAAATCATCAAGAAAGTGTTTTCCCCCTACTTTATCAGACTTACGCCCCCCGCCCAACTTTTTCCAAAATGTTGAGAAGAGAAAGTGTATTTTTCACATTTCTCAACTTTCCCAACTGACCTTCCAGTGGAAAAAGGGAGGTAAAGTGAAAAAAAGAGAAGGTAAGAGGGAAAAAACCCAGAACAAAAAATTGAAAACGAGATTTAGAAATAAAAGAAAATCGTGCAATTTGAAACTAAACAAAAAAAGTTGTTTCATTTCAAAATTTTCAGTTGAATAATTGAAATGTTTCATTTAAAATGACATTTCAATCAAAATGACATTTTTGTCAACCTCCCATTTTTCAGTAGAAAAAAATTCAGCCAGCTGTAGTCACTACTCCCTTACCCCTAGAAGCAAGAGTAGAAAATGTGAGGATTTGTGTCCCTCTGAGTCATGAGATTTTCCTTGGACAATGGTGCTTCATGCTAACCTTACAGTTCAAGCTCTCCCACAGTAAGTTAGTGGAAAAGCTGGTTATAGCATTTGTGAGTGGGTGGGCATTTCTGAGTTCTCATACCAGCTCCGACATTGACTTTTTGTGGCTAAACTTACCACTTAACCTTTTGTATCTCATTTTTCTCCATCTTTAAAATGGAGATAGTGCTTATGTAGCTACTTCCTTCAGGGGGGTTTTATGAATATGATTTAATCAAAGCATATACAGCATTTCACAGATAAAACTCATAGATGTGCTAAGTAATAGTATTATGGGGTTGTTTTCTAGTACTATATACTAAGCATCAGTATATAGTATTTTTCCACCATACATATGCAGACACTCAACATGAGCCAGATTCCATAACCCGACTCACATTGAGCAATACTTCCTTACCAACTAAACTCATAGACTCAAAGGTCAGAAGGGACCATTATTATCACCTCGTCTGACAATGCAGGCCACAGAATCTCACCCATCCACTTCAATAACAAACCCCTAACCTATGTCTGAGTTATTGAAGTCCTCAAATTGTGGTTTGAAGACCTCATTCAATATTACTACTTATGTAAATGTTACTCAAAAGTGTGAGAATCAGGTCCTAAATATGTACAGACAATATTGGACCTGTACAATTATTCTTTAATTAAAAGAAAGATCATTAGAAAAAAATAATACAGACTATGTATACATTTGGCACTACAAACTGATTAACTTTCTTTTAACACATACTAGAGTTTTCACCTTTAAAAAGCAAAAATCATTTAATTTATGAAGCGACACAAGGTGGGTGAGGTAATATCTTTCACTGGAAGAAATTCTGTTCATGGAAAAGACACGCTTTCGAGCTTCACAGAGTTCTTCAGGACTGGAGAAGAAAACCAGTATGACCAAGCTAAATACAAGGTGGGACAGATTATTAAGCAGAAGGGGTTCACATATGTTGTCGGCGATTACTTAAAGTGAAATAGAACAGTATTGTTAAACCAAGGGTGATTTTTAAAGAAAAGACCTTAACGAATCAGGCAGCATCTTTTTCTCGAAGATACTGTTGTTGCAACTGGAGTTGAACTGTGCAGTCTTTATATTTAAAGGGAAATCAATGTAATTGATTAAACAAAATAAAAGCTGCTCCCAAAGAACCTATTACTAAATCTGGCCATTGAAATAACACTGTTTTTAAATCAAACTGATGAAAATCAGTGAGAGGTTCGTATGGCTAAACATGATAACTAAAATGTACAATGGAAAACACAATTATGCATTTTATGAAGAAAACATATGCCACCAGTTTGAAAGAGCTTCTTATCTTCCTGCTTTTTTCTCATGTAAACATCATCTCTGCAGTGAGCAATGTGCTGGGGGCCTTTATTTAACTGTAACATTTTAATGGATTTTTTTTCTTTTTCCGGAGGATACATGCAGCAGTCAATCAAATTATCATCAAAGCCCTATGCACAATGAAAATATCTGGCTTAGAATGTTTTTTGATGGCACAGCCCACATATTTAGTTTTGTATACCTTTATAGTGCAGTCCTGAGCTTCCATCCCTTAATACTTCAACCTAATGCCTTGTATATTGGAAAAAATTTAGTAATGCCAGGAAAGAGCTAAAAGGCTATTTTTCAATTTTAGTAGCACCATTCTAGCCTGGCACTGAATTTCAGTTTTAATAGTTTTATCAGTCTTACAAAGGCTGACATTAGATATTTAAACTGGCATCCAGATCACCAATGTAAATGTACAATAGAATATTTGAAGGCATGGAATGAAATAAGTTATGCCCTCGCCTGATGTAAAACAATTTTTTTTTATCACACGCAGAGTTTCTGCTGCATAGATTTGTTTCAGGAGATTGTCTTTTTAAGAATACCATCATTTAAAAAATATCAAAGTAATTGTCAAAGACACTATTAATTTTACATTTTTTTCTCTGGTAGTCATGATAAACAAGCTGTTTTTAATGTTTTCACACCTGCTAATAAACAATTTGGGATTTTCAAGCAGAATTAATTGTGGAATTTAAAGAAAGGATTTTAAAATTGAAAATATGGGTTTTGCCACTTGTTGTTATAGCTAAACTCTATGTGGCTTATGTCATAATTAAACTCAGGGGTAACATTTTCAATACATTATTAAGATTTTCATTAAACCTCATGTAGGGAAATATATGCAACAAAAGCTAACACTTCAATAAAAATGATGATGTATTTCATGATTATGCTACAGTAAAACTCAGATGGCTATCTCAGTATGTTTCCTTTACATTTGCCAGAAGAGCTGATTAAATGAAATTTTAAATGAAATTGAATGCTCAGAAATGTAAGGGCTCTACACTTTGTGAAAGAATAACAAAAGGTACCTGCATTTATTAGGCAGTCAAAGCAATGTATTTTTGCTCCTGATTTATAAAACAATTAAATGAAATTAGATAGTTGCAAGGCCAGAGTTGGTTCTGGCCCAATATACAACACTGTGCATGGGAGGCTGAGGAAATATTCCTCAAGTTGTCATAGGAGACTTTGCTTGTTAATGAATCACTCCTAAGAATCTCAAAGAACAGTGAAATCGCATAATATGAGAAAGTTGTTACATTATATTGACCTGTCTCTGCTTCAACAGATGCAAATGCTGCTGCCGCTTCTGCTCCGCAACATACAATAAGATGCATTTTACTAAAGTCTGGAAAAGCTGCTCACTGATAATAGAGGACTAAATCCTGAAGTTCTTACTCAATTATTTATTCAGTTTCTTACTCAGGCAACACTCCCATTGACTCCAGCAATCACTGAGTCAAAATGAAGTAAGGACTTTGAGATTTGGTCCAGTATGTGGAGGCGTTCTTAAGTAGATAGTGAGACTGTTACCAGTCAGTGCTTTTTGATCCATGATTTGGAGATGTCTACTGATTTTGATTCCAATAAGCTTTTCTGCCACATTCCTAGGCTTTTTATTAATAAAAAGTTCTCAGCTACTGATCCTGCATATTTCTTCTGTCAGTTTTAATTCATTATTTCTATCCCTTTAAGTCAGTGTTCACATAGTTTTTGTATTAGTATAACTATGTCTGTTAAGGGTGTGTTATTTTTATTGTATAATTATATCAGTACAACCCCTAGTGAGGCCATGATATATGATACTATAAAGGTGCTTTATGCTAGTTAAGTTTAGTACCCCTCCCAGATGAGAGAAGTTGTACCACTATAAAGCATTTCTATACCTGTATAACTGTAGCCCCATCAGGAAGGTTGTACAACTTGTGTATGTAGACGAAAATGTAGCACTTAGGTAGCTGGGAATTAGCTAGCTTCTATCTGCTTGGTACAGGCTCGTTATTAGGGCCCAGGTCCTCAAAGGCACCTAATTCCTATTGAAATAAATTCAATGAAATCATTTCAGTGGGAGTTGCATATCGAAATACCTTTGAAGAGTTAGGCCCAGAGCTCCATTAACTAGGGCTCCGTTGCTTAAAGTTAAGCCTATGCTTAAAGTGCTTTCCTGAATCAGGGTCTATTTTTTGGCCACTGGAGCCACTATCACAGGGAGCAAAGAAGGAGGAATGACTAAATTGGACTGTTGCCTGGAGTGAGTCACCAATATCTCACTTCTTGCCAGGACCTCACCTGACTTGCCTTCCGACGTGTCTTTCCTGATCTCTCTGTTAGTCCCAACCCATCCCTCAGGCTGGGAACCAGCAGGTGGGAGGCCTTAGTGTTTGTGGTTTATACGGTATTGTTTGATGTCTTATTCAGTTACCTGTTTGGGACTCTGACTGTATTTTCAGTAGCACACTAAGCATGGACGAAAGTGGAAATTATAAATACAATTATTGGGACAACATTTCTAGATGTGGCGCACACACAACTCAATTTGGCTTTTTGTTTTGATACTTATCATTGCAGGAAACTCACTGAACAACACTCTGTTTGCAAGAGCCATCAAACTATCTCAGCTTTATGTTCCTATTAGTTAGCACTGTGGATTTCCTATGCCCTGACCCCATCCTGGGTGTGTAGAGTGTGGTTTCTGATCCCTATAAGGTAATCACTGTGAGAGCTTTCTTTACTGTCATCTCATACGGACCATAAGTGTCTTCCCCAACACCCACTGTACAGGTGGCCTTCTACAAGCAAACAGATTGCATAAGCCAAACTTTCTTCTCTGTGTCCTTGTCTGCAAACCCCTATGCATTTGATTTTCACTGGCACTGCCTGTACCGAACCACTGGTTCTATAGGCCTTACCCAGACAGAAAAGATATTTACCCAAATAGCAGAAATGGTGTGGGGAAATATCCATATTTTAGAGGTGGACCAAGGAGGAAGGATTCAGATCCAGATAAGGTATAGCTGGGGGTCAAGAATAAAACAGATAAAGTTCAGGTACAGATCTGATTGCACTAAATTCTTACATCCTTGTGAAATTTCAAGCCCATATCGTGGAAGATTTGGGGCTGAAATCTATTGAGAATTTCAGCCACATCAAAAAGAAATCCAAAATCCAAAAAATCATCAATTTAGGACTTTGCGAATCAGCCTCATTATTTGCAAATATAGCTTGTATTTGAAAGTGGTCAAAAACTCTCACATACAAATAATTGCTGGTCTCTGGAGTACAGGCAAAATATCTGACTTCAGTATCCAGGTGCTTTGAAATTGCTCACCCAACCTACATGCTTTTCTTTCTGTTCCCTGATTACTGCTGCTTAAAATAGCAGTCACTCAGCTAGGCACAGAATAAACAATGTCTACGGCAATAAGTGATAGATGAACACTGGAACATGCAAAACACACTAAGCTTTCTCCATGTGTCACTAACTAGGATAGCTAAAGGATTGTCTAAAGCTCCAGGATGAAGACTGTGATTGATAAGTACACTCCTCTGGCACAGTGGAGTAAAGCTCATCTGTGCAGGAGACAGAACTTTCCCGGGGGATGGTCTAAGCCTGTGGAATGAACTCCCCCAAGAACAGCCTATCACAAACCTCACCACTTTCAGCTCTAAGTGCAAGGCACATTTCTTGGACTTAGCTCTCTGTAACATAACATTGCAACAGGTACATTTATATATATATATTTTTTTTAAATAAGCCACACTACCAAAACAAGTCACTCCACTGTCCAAGCTTCTCCCTCTGGGGAAAGGATGAGAGCTCAGATAATACATGACAGATAAGTAGTCATGTTGCTTAATGCATTATTGGGAGACACTCAAATATTACAATGTGAGCTCCTAAATAGAACAGAACAGAATACTTTCCTAAGGGCTTGACTACATAAACATTTAGTTTGCAGCAAGCAGGGGTATGAATCTACCCGACACTAGCCACGTTTCAAAGAGGACTAGATCAAAGCTTGTTAATAAACTGTTAATGAATGTCAGCAGGGTCCACATGGACATTTAGTTTATGGCAGGCTAGTGCAGGGTAGGTTCATACCCCAGCTTGCTGCAAACTAATTGTCTGTGTAGACAAGCCTTAAGTCTCCTACTCCTGCACTAATATGTGACAAAGAGAGGCCTGGTACATTTAGGGCAGGAAGCCGGGGCTATGTATTAGTGGCTCAAATACAGATATTTGTTGTCAAATACCCTATTCAACCGAAGTCTCTCGGAGCTTTGCAAAGTTGTAAATGTTAACAGGTTTGAATGAGTCCCAGTATTTATGAAATGTCCATGATTTTTTTCCCAGTAGCTGACCATCTTTAAAAATAATCCCATTCTAATTTTGATATCCCTTGTATCAAAGCCACAGGGATGGATTTGGATACTGTGAATTGAATCCAACTCTTCTATCACCTGAAATGTGAAATTCAAAATTCTGGCTAGAACCTAGCTTTCTCTCATCACTGTAACACAGAATGCTTTCAAGTGGAAGTTTTCTATTTCGAGACAGAATATTGGATTTTAAGAATCTGCATGTCATTTAGATCATCCTTTGAGTGGATCTGTTCTGGACAGACTATTATAATAAAGCATAAGGCTTCTTTTTAGTGCATCTCTAGGTCACTATGCAGAAGAAGGTTAGCAAAGACATGTTTTCCCTTAGTCATACATTTAGTTGTCTTTATTTCAGCTCTCAGCCCTGTAACTCAGCCTGATCAGCCAGTCCAGCTCCTCTGACACACAAAAACCCTGAGGTCTGCAAATTCAGTAACCAAGGTGATGCTGAGACCACCTCTTTATTGTAGTCCCAACTAAGCAACTGTTGGTTTTCCATAATCCCCCTCACACTGCCGGTTTCTGAAGCTATCAGTTATTCAGCATTGTGCTGACACGGATGCTTTCGTAGTGAAGTGGAATATTGCACACTGATTCTAAGGTATATAATCTCAGGACCTCAGTATATACAGAATGCATTCAAATATATTTATTTATTGGCATTTCCATAGCCTATGGCACCAAAATAATGAGAATATGCATAACTCTACTGTAGAAGGCGCTCATATTTTTATAAAGATAGTGGAAAGACAGCAAGACTGGGAGCTAAGAATTTCTCCAGCCTAATCCTGGCTTTGATACTGAGGGATTCTGTGACCTTAGGTGAGGCATTTAACCTCTGTTCCTCAATTTCTCCAACTTCCAGAAGAAGAAGAATACTTACCTTTCTCATAGGGCTGCTGTGGGACTTAACATTTTTACACTTCTGTTGAAAACATAAAGCACTGCAGAAATGGTTATTATTATTAGTACTACTACTGTTACACCAGTAGAGATTTGGATTCAAAGTGTGGTTTAGGTCATAAATTAAAATTATTCAAGATGTCTCACTCTGGTCTTGATTTTTCATATCGTAAAGCAATAAGAATACACTAATGAGCACAGAATTTCTAAAATCTGAATAATAATCCAAACCTCCCATGCCAAATTCCACAAATGACACTGATGCTTTGATCTGGACGCACATGTGAATGAACAGACGGCAGGATGGATTTAAGCAGCAGGCCACAATTTTATTAATTTAACACTGAGGAAGGGCACTATATGCGCGCGCGCAGACACACACACACACACACACTCACTCACTCAGCTAATGTGAGGAATAACTCAAGTTAGGTCCTCTCTGGTCTATCCCTAGGACTCGGATCATTTCTGCGTCCTCACCCATTTGGGGAGATCTCAGTCCATAAAGATTTCAGGTCTCACCTTCTCCTATAGACAGAAAGTCCACCAACAAAATCCCAGGTCTCTTTTAAATGTGGGAGTTGACCCTTTTAGTCTTTTTCTGCACTGGACACTGGCTGCAGGTTATGACAAGCTAAGCAGTCTTACTGTTCCTAATATATATATTACACTTTCATGTCCGATTCCATTCAACCTGACTGTGCCTCCATGATGCTAATCCCAAACAGGTGATCAATCAGAAAAACATAGCTCCTACACTACAACGAAGGGGAGAGTGGGCAGGGCAGCTAAAGTGGGTAAGAGGCTTTTGAAAAGCTGGGGCAACTGGTCCCCCCAGCGCAACCAGACGGCAGCAGAAGACCCAAGAAGGAGGATAGGCCAGGTCCTGCCTCAGCAAGCGTGTGCTTTTGCCTTCTCGTTCCCTTCCCAGCACGGTCTCTTATCTGCACTGGTCCAATCACCACACCTCTCATTGATGGCGGGATATGAGATGGAAGCGCCTTTCTTTTCTCCATCCCTCAGCTGCATTCAGTGGATACTGGGCACTTTGGGTTAAGCCTATTGACTTTTCTTGAGTTAGTCATTATTTACAATGGGGCAAGCGGAAGGAAAGTCGGGCCGTGTCATATAAAGGCCATGTTGCAGGAGAAAGAGCTGCTGCAATTTGTTTCTATAAATGTAATAGCCTGACCTAAAGGAAAAGTCATCCTTAATTGTCTCTATTGTACTACTCTAACTATATTTTGTTCATCATGAGGCCAGTGCTCTAGCAACTCCTCACAACATACCGTAAATTAATTATTATTTTACAAAACAGTTCTTGGTATCATTGCAAACAGCTGTTCTATAACATCATCTAGCATTGCATTTAGAAAGCTAAACTGGTTCTCCTTATCTAGTAGGAAAGAATTAGCATTTAGCCACCAGGATGCATAAAGACATGAATAATCCAGCTCCTAAATATTTCAAAGATAAATACCAGCCACTAACCTTAACTCATGGAGACCACATCAGATAGAATGCCAATGGGAAGTTGTATATTCTGAATGCCAGTATGATTTTTGACAAAACATCCTCAATATACTGAAGTACAAGATATTTTGTAACCCATTCACTGCCAATATTCCTCTATCAGTCGCTAACTTGATTGTTCAAAGGAGAATTAAATCCTATGGACTACATGGATATCAGAAAACAGTTATACTCTGCCCAACACCCCATCCCCACACCCCAAAGGGCAATAAGACCCTACAAAATTAATGTCAAGATATGCTTTTATCTGCATTATATTAACACCATGCCCATTCCATATGTAAAAAGACATAATCTTCATGGGGGAACATAAATGTAGGGGCCAGTTTCTGATGAATATCATGTGCATGAACTTATGCGTCTCCCT
Organism: Mauremys mutica; assembly: GCF_020497125.1. Classification (NCBI taxonomy): domain Eukaryota; kingdom Metazoa; phylum Chordata; order Testudines; family Geoemydidae; genus Mauremys; species Mauremys mutica. Next base: position 12,830,567 of record NC_059084.1, on the reverse strand, counting down.
TATCTTCACAGCCATACCCCATTACATTCCCAGGAGATCTGTAGCATGCGCTCCCTCCCTGCACCCCAACAAAAAAATTTTTTCAAATGCCCAAGTTGCATCCTGCATGCCTGTTCATGGCTGCTGGTTTTCTGCCAGGCACATATGTCAGGATGACTTTGTTCCTCTTGCTAAATATGACAAATCCAGGCATGTACTAACTTGGCCAATATACCATGGACCTGGTTCTGCTTTTAGTTACTTTTTTTACACCTGTGACGTTCTGTCGATGCCAGTCAATTTATTCCTGCAACACACTGGGTTATGTGGGACTGGAGTCAGGCTCATAGTGCACAATGTAGCTCTGTTTTCATAAGTATTAGATATAGAGGCAATGGTTGCAGCAGGGAAGTAGGTGTCACGAAACCTAGATTCTGTGCCCATTTCTGATACTGACTCACTGTGTGACTTGGGGCAAATCAATTAGCTTTTCTGTGGCTCAATTTCCTCTTCTTTAAACCAGAGATAACTCCTTCTGCCTTCTGCACAGTGTTTTGAGATGTTTCAGCTGAGAAGAGCATTAAGCATAGTGTTGTTATTGTCATGTCTCAATTAGGGAGATTCTCGGTTCTTTAGAACCTGTTCACACATTTGAACTATTTATGCAGGAAGAAATCAGCGGGTCAAAACACCCACTTTCCTTCTGCTAAAAGGAATCCTTTCTTTTCCATGTTTTTTCCTGACCACCTGTAAGTAAAATGCTACTTTTGCTCTGAAACACTAGTTACTTTGCTGTAACAGTCCATTTCCCAATGCTTTGTCAGAGCAACACTTTTATTCCTGGCCACGAGTACACTACATAAATAAAGCAGGTAAGATTTTCTTTTAGGGATGGCACATCTGGTGGTGGTGGCCTATAGCATGGCAACACATTGCTTAGCTCAGCGAAGGTGCATGTCTTGGTGCTGCGGCAGTGATGCAGGGTCTCTGTGTGAGGAGCGTGTTAGAAATACTGGCAAGAACTAACGTTAAGGAAATTCCCCATGTGTGTAGGGAGTATCTAATGCAGAGCTAGCACTGTTGCTCCATCCATCCAATCAAACAAACAAACAAAAAACACCCGCACGAGCACAGACATAGTCCAGGAGAGAATATTCTAAAGGCTAGTTTCTAGACAGGCTTGTGGTGGGATTTTCAGAAACGCTTCAGTGATTTAGCACCTACTGAAAGTCAATTGGGCTTGTGCTTTTGAAAATCCCACTTTTGGTCTTCCCTAAGTGTGAGTCTTTGAACAGAGGAAGAAGGAATAATTGTGTTCACAGAATTCCTGCTGGGGATTCCACTACTTCAACACCTCCCTTTTCACAATGCCTAGAACAGGGAAGTGACTGGAGATGGGACAGGGAATGGCCAAAGGGCAATACTCTCCTCGGGAACTACCCCCCAACTAACACAAGTTTAATCAGCCCCCAAGAACCCATGAGGTGGGCTGCCATTGCACAGAATTAAAGTTGAAGAGCAGCCACAAAGGGACAAGTTCTGTCTTACAACAGGATCAAGTTTAACTCAAAAAATGGATTGCATTGTAGCTAAAGCAGTGTTCATGTGCACACAAATTCTGGATTAAAGCAGGCTGAATGTATTCTGCACATCCTGTTTCCCGGAAAGAAGGTGTGGTTAGAATACCTTCTCCCTGACCATATGTGCACCTTCAGTACAGAGCTGTGGAGCTTGTAGGATGAATAACATAGCCTATGCTCATATATAAAGGTTTCAGTTGGTCATCAGTAGGGTCAGGAAGGGATTCCCCCCACCCAGTGAATTCTGGGAGGGTTTTTAATCTCCTTCCTTTGAAGCATCAGGGTTGGCCACAGGTGGAGCTGGGAGATTGGGTGGGGTGAGCCAGGGCACCCCATTCTCTGTCTTCATTTCAGGTGCTTGAGTGGCTGGTTCTTGGTCACATGCTCAGGCCCTAACTGATCACCTTGTGTGGGGTTGGGAAGGTCTGATTGGCAGGTCCTTCCTCTGCAGCATGTGGGTGCAGGTCACTTGCCAGGATTATCTGTATATATTTCATTTAATTATTTCCCTGCCATTGTGGGGGCCTCAGGGCCCAGTGCACCTCCGTTCCTCCTATTCACTGCCTGTGGACCATAAACATGTAGTGTCCTGCGGGTCTCATTTACTTTGATCTCATTTCAATTGTTGAGTGTAGTGTGTGGGTGCTGGGTGGCATTGGAGACCTGGAACAGGCATCAAACTAGATGATTGAATGGTCCCTTCTGGCCTCAAACTCCATGACACTGTTGGGACAGTGCATTGCTAAAAAGGAAATGTGAGGTGTGCAGCTGTGCTCACACCTGCCCACTCATGCTGTCTATTTTGGTCCAAGGTGGAAGAAGTAGAGCAGGTGAAATGACACATTACCCAGTCAATTGGCTATACATAGCTGCATTTTCAGAATTAGCACAACTCCTTTAAACGTGGCCACACACAGTTCAGGAGCTAGCGCACTCCATGTATTTGGAAGAAGCAAGGACTGGGGTACAAATATTTTTACAGATCTTTTTGCAGAAGTTTTTCTTCTGTTTCTTCTGTATACGCAAGCGTGTGCAGTGAGCCAGGAGTCTGCCTGATTTACAAAGGCTCCTGCAAACTGAGAGAAGCTGTTCATCTTTGAGGAATGCTCTCAATTTACCACAGCGAGTGATATGATGTTTATTGAAATTAATATACCAAATTAATTTCAAAGGTTATCGCCAAGGCCTAGCTTAAGGGGAGTAGTCCGATTTAAATCAATAACAGTCTATAGCACCACAGCCCCCGTCCAGCAAAACAATTAAGCACATGCATGGCTTTAAAGCATGACATCAACCCCGATTAAAATCAGTGGAACTATTCCAGTGGAGGGTAGGGTAGGGAAGCCTGTTCTCCCCAAACAACCTGCCTCCTGTCCCCATCTGCCCTCTCCCACTTCCCGCCCCCTGACAGCCCCTTTCAGAACCCCTGACCCATCCAACCCCCCTGCTCCTTGTCCCCAACCGCCTCCTCCTTGGACCTCCTCCTCTGCCTCCTCCTTGGACCCCCCCATCCAACTGCCCCCCCCAGGACCCCACCTCCTATCCAACCCTCCCTGCTCCCTGTCCTCTGACTGCCCTGACCCCTATCCACCCTTGACATGCCCCCCCTGGGACTCCCACACCTATCCAACTGCTCCCCTGCTCCCTGTCCCCTGACTGGACCCTGGAATCCCCTACCCCTTATCCAACCCCCCAACTCCCCGCCCCCTTACCATGCCGCTCAGAGCACCAGGACTGAAAGCCACACCACCCGGCCGGAGCCAGCCACAACGCTGCACAGTCTAGAGCACCAGGGCAGGCCGGTTGCTCTCGCGTCTGCACTGCCCGGCAGGAGCTTGCAGCCCCGTCGCCCAGAGCACTGGGGACATGGCAAAATGAGGCTGAGGGGGAGGGGGGGACAGTAGGGGAGGGCTTGGGGACTAGCCTCCCTGGCCAGGAACTCAAGGGCCGGGCAGGATGGTCCCGTGGGCCGGATGTGGCCCGCGGGCTGTAGTTTGCCCACCTCTGAATTATTCCTATGTTCAAAGACATATAGATGCTTAAGTGTTTTGCTGGATCTGGGCCTACTTATGTGTGTAAGGCTTACTTGTGTACGATACTGCAAGATCTGATCCATAATTTTAACTAGTCGTGAGTTTTTACATTTCTTTACTTTCTTCCACTCATACTCAAGAGATTACCATACACATAGGAATTCCTCCAGTAGGCTGTTTGCCTTGCAGAACCCAAATATCATAAATAATGTTTATTCTTTTCAAGTTAATTTAAGTTGGAGTTGGTATACCATCAGTTCAAATCTCTCTCCCAAACTGAATTAATCTTTATTCAGCTTTCAAGTGTGCTAAATTGTTAAGATATTCTAAAACGCCTCTTCCCTAAGACTTCTGAGTGAAATACTACATTTATTCAATAAAGCAGTCTGGATTTACTAGGCCAGTAGTAGTAAGCACTTTTTACTTTCCTCAAGATAAATTAGAGTTGACTGTATACTTTTTTTTTGCTACAACTGCACAAGTTTACAAGTCACAATTGAATTACCAAACCGAGGAAAAGAAAGATTATTCCTGGGGGTTCTGTGCAGGTTGCAGACTTGTTTTCTTTTTTAAGAAGGGTTTAAAGAATTAGCAATAAATGTTATCAACTGCAGCTAGAAAATGATGCTGACTTATTACTTTGTGTGGGCCCTAAGGGGGGTCATGAAAAGCAAATTCTTTAGCTGAGCTTTCCAACGGAAAGCAGAAAAAACTATAACAATGACTGTGAACATCTTAAATTCAGATTTATTATATAGTGAAAAAGATCAAGCTCATAGAAGGCTGTGGCTTGACCCAAGAATTACATAACTCTCCAATGCTTACATGGTTAGTGATATTTTTTTTTAAGCATCATGTTTTCATTTTCACTAACAAGGTGCGGATTTTTCTATTGACAAGCCTTCATAACACTGGAAAGCACCAGCTCTTCCTCCTTCCACTGGCACCATTGTAATTAAAGTATACTAGGAGGGTGCCCAACTTTATTTTAAACACGTTGGGTTAAATTCTCCGCTGATCTGGGCTGTTCTGAGGATAAATATCTTAAAGATTGTGAGCCGCTTTGACACTCTGGTGATGGAATATTGGATTTACACACACGTCTATTTTCTGCGCTCTAGTGGCAGGCCGACAACAGGGAAATAACCTCTCAATGGCAATTTTCCTTTAGCTCAAGTGGTAGAAACTTGTGCTCGTGAAATAAAGATCTTGAGTTTTATCCCCTAATTCAAATACGTGTGGTAAAACTTGAGACCGTAGCCCATAAAAACAAATCAATTAACAGTCCCACTGCCAAGCTTAACCTTTTTTCCTCTTGTCTGGTTCCTCGATTCGACCCAGGCTGTCTAAGACTCCACCCAACCTCTAATGCCTTTATACTTATTGCCTGGCCTTTTATGATTCATGATCACTCCCTTGTGCCCTCCCAATGTTCTTAACCTTTTTATTTTTCCCTGAAAGCTAATAGTCTAATAATCAGAAAACAGCACAAATACTTGTTTAAATTGTTTACTTAAGAGTTAGAAGTAAATAGTAGAGCTGGTCAAAAACATTTTGTTGATGCTTTATTGCATCAAAGCCTAAATGTTTCATAGAAATGTATAAGTTTCAGTTACAATTTTGTCAGCAAGGATTCTCAGGTTCAGGATAAAATCTGAAAGACTGAGACTCACTTAGATGAGGGAAACTGAGATTGACGACTCTGCTCCAAATCAGGGGCTCGAATCTGCGTCTCCTACATCCTAAGTGAGCAACCCAAACTCCACCATATTGTATATTATAGGGTTACACTCTCTCATGTTTTTTCATGAACGTTTTTCAAAAGGTGTCTTTTTCATTCAGCATCAGAATGAAAACAAAATCCCTCCGCCCCAAAAATATCGCAAACCAGAATTGTTTTCTGGACAGTCCTAGTAAACAGGTTCTGCACACTTTGAGTCTCTTAGAATATGTACATGATAAAATTTCTTATATCAGGCTGGGTATTTTTAACAACACACCCAACCTTTGAACTAGGTCGGGTTTCTATCTTGAATGATATCACTACAGGAAACCCCATTTTACAAAAGCTGGGGGTTTTTTCAGTCAAACGGACACTGACTTCACTACTAGAAGGGCACAGCCTTTTGCACATAGTTGTTCTAGTAGATGGAACTGCACGATAATGAACGGTGTTCGGTATAACCTGGATAAATCAGGGACTTGGATCACAGATGGCCGGGAAGTCAGACATCTTAATCCCAACACACACACTGTTTCTAAGATTATCACTCAATCAAAGTTATATGGCTTCAACTATCCCTCAGTGACCTAAAGGAAAACATCTTCCATACTCATTCAGTTAAGTAATTCTTTTACAAAAAATACATGACAGCTGAATCATGCCCAACGAATGACTGTTTACAACAATCTAAACCTAGACTATCTTACATAAGCTATATTGAACTTGAGACAACTAAGATACATGATCTTGGAGTTCTCTTCTTCAGGAGCCTTTATTATTTTTGTAGCAATCCATTTAAACAGTCAGGTCCACAAAAACAGAAATGCTTGATGCCATTATAGAGTTTATTTCTCTTATACAACAGTGGCTGTCCAAATCTTCCTGTATTCTAGGTAATCAGTCTTCCCGTCTTTTAGTTATTTGGGTCATAGTTTTGCTTTCTAGAAATGAACCAGAGCTTCTTTCCCCCAAGGAAATATGCTGTAAATTAGGGGGTGCTCTTGAAGCCATGAAATAAGGTTTTTAAAAAGGTGTTTTCTTTTGCATCATTGACTATAAATCTCTGTCACATCAATAGCTGACAATCTTTGGCATTGACAATAAAGACTGGAATAACCACTCTGTGTTACTAAATTTATGTCTATCGCCAACAGAAGATCCAACCTTCATGGTTCTGAGTAGCCTCAAAGTCCAGTTATTTATGAAATGTTCAGCACCGGAGCAGTTTTGTGGGCACTTCCAATATTTAAAACAAACAACTGTGGAACAACATAACATCAGCTAAGTGAACTGCCCAGAAACTAATAATGCACATGGCAGCAATTGCTGCACTAAACCCAGCCTATTGGTCAGTATTTCAAACCAGCTCCACTCCTCAACCCACCTGCTCCCCAGATGTCTGAGAAAATGATTTAAGATAATGCTTCCTATTATAGCAGAAAATGCTCTGTGCGACGGTATATACTGCAAAAATAATGAAGTCTCAGTAATGTGAGCCCTTATTGCCGCACTCTGCTTCTAGTTCCAGAAACTCACTCATTCTACGTCAGCGCAGCTCCATGGGCTGGGACAGAGCCAGAACAGTTAACCCTAGCTGAGATTTGTCCCATTGTTCTTTGCTGAAAAGGGTGGCGAGATCATTTGATATCATTATTATTTATTTGTGTAATGTTAGCACCTAGAGACCCCAATTCATGGCCACTGTGCTGGGCACCGTACAAACACTTAGTAAGATACAGTCCCATCTCAAAGTACTTACAGTCTAATAGACAAGATAGATAAAAGGTGGGAGGGGGAATATAGGCACTGAGAGCTGAAGTCTTTTCCGAGGGGACATATCACTCTGTTAGTTCACCCTATATTTCATTTCCCATGTACTCTGTATGTAGTGTTGATATCAAGTGCACTTTGCTACAAAGAACTGGGAGTTAAAGGAAGTAAACAATGGTTCTGGACCCTAAACTCAACACCATGTAAAGCTATAGTTTATGTAAGTAGACGCCCATGACTTTCCCATTTAAATTATGTGAATTCAACATTCAGCCAGCAAACGGTCTGGGGAAGACATGGAATATCAAAAGAAATAAAGGCTTCCAGTCTGCAACCTCTCACTCATGCCTAGTCTTTACTCAGATGAGTGTCAGTGGGACTAATCATATCAGTATGAAATATTCATGCGAGCAAGGGGATTTGCAGTACAAAACACTTATTAAGAATGCCCTGTAAGAACTAGTGAAATGTTTTATGCATTTCAGTTCCAACAGCCAAGTGGATTTATGTTTACAACTGTAAGGGATAGAGATTGGTTTTCTTAATTGAAAGCTTACATTCTGAAGAATCTGAATCGATCATGAGACCTGGATAAATACATAAAGTGGCCTGGTTGTTTAATGTTAGGTGCTTTTTAATAAACAAAAAAAGATTAAGTTAAAGGCCACAGTTTTCTATGCCAAATACAATCGTGGATGCCTTTCTGTTATACCTCCTCAACTGAAAATTGCACCTGTTTCTGGGGTGGTTTTGTGATTCTGTGCCCCAATAACCAGTAAAGTCTTGGAAGAAATGGGCAACCTCATTTTCATTTATTAACTATATGAGAATCAAATTCAGGTCCCAAGAGAGAAACAGTCGCCGTATTGAAAGTTTTGCACTGCTAAACCCCTCATTAGCAATCATTTCAGTTTCTATACTCCATAAACTTAATGGGTGCCTAGATACTAACGTCAAAAATATAGAAAAATATCAAACACATGATGTAAATTGCTGAAGTATAAATAATATTTCATAAATATGCAAGATGTGGATTATGAACCAATCTGTAATTGTAATGTTTATTACTTTCCTGGTGATATGTAGCAATGGTTCAGGAATAAAACAAATATTGACCAATTTTTGTGCAAACAAAACAACTGTCCCTTAAACCTTTCTCACTAGAGTTTGTTCTTCTGATCCTATTTTAATTCCAGATTCCCACTGAGATCAATAATCCGCACAACATATACTACAGTATATGTGTGGGGAGAGAGAGAAAGGGGAAGGAGAAAGCAATTAGACTTCTGGGGTATCAGAATGAGAAAACATATGCACTAGTAGGGATGGACAAACTCATTGTTTCTCACTTTGCACCCGCAGGAACATCAATTCCCATAATGACATAAGCAGTTGAAGTAACTGCATGCACAAAGTGCACAACTAGGCATTCATTTTTGCATGTATCATTTTTCTAAATATTTAGGCCACACTTCATGGAGCCCTACTGTCTCCATGTGGGTACAGAGATTACCTCACTTCCGGAATGGGGGCTTATACCATATTGAAATATCCTCACCACTGCAATGTCCTCCCAAGCCCAATGCTCAAACGTTCCAACACTCAGCTCTCCTCCACACCAGGAGGCCCCAAAGGGATATATGTTAATTTGGAGTTTGCAGTGTCTTGTGGGAGTAAATCCAGGCACACACACTGGTAAAGGGTTAATGCTCTTTTATTTTCAGAGCTCCAGCAATCTGCTCTACACTCTTAAAGCTGCTTTCTTCCAGCACCACTGGGGTTATCTGATTACAATATGGTGGCCATGTAGGGACCATCATTATATCATTCACTGTAGAAAAATATTACACGTACGTAGTACTATATATCTAATCAATCTATTGAATTTGACAATAGGTCAAGGATGTAGCGGGTCAACTCGAGTTGCACGGTATAAAACTTTTATACTAGTTTTCCTTTTTGCCCCCTTCCTTTTCTTTCCCTCATCAAACACAAGTAAAAAGATTCACTCTGCACCCCCACTTCAGAACTGAAAATTTTCTGAAGATTTAGCCCTGTTTATGATCACATATTTTTACAGCTAAGCTGAACCGCAAGGCAAAAGAAAAGAAAAAAGAAAAGAAAGAACCTAAAAAAAAAAAAAAGCAACCAGTTTTTCCCTCCCCCAGACTGCGAAGATTAAAACAGTGATTGCTTCCATCAAACGCCTTAGATCACAGCTTTCACTAAACAGACTATTCAAGCCAGATTTCCATTATTCTCATCATCACTTATATAACAGTGGCTGATTTTATCACCACTCTTTGTATGCTTTTCCCTTAGTGCTTTAGAATCAGAAGGATATTTCCCCCCCTCCCCATACTAACCAGCAACAGATAAATAACTTCTCAGCCCAGTGTCTATGGCAATGTGTTTTCTCAAAGGAACTCGTTCAGTCTGGACAAGAATAGTGCAAAATATATGCTGTTGTAGCCTGTGACAAACCATAAATTCTGTCATTGGGGATCTTCATTTATGCATACGGCACCTTCTGTTTAATATTGTCTTTAGAAGACAAAGAGTTTGAATATTATAAAGACGTGTTGCTATATGCAACGTAACTATGGAGAGAACTGCTAAGGTAAAGTATTAGCAACTCAGATCCTCACAAATATTTAGATACCTAACTCCCACTAATATCAGAGTAAGTTAGGCATCTAAATACTTTTGATGATTTTGCCTACAGAAACCATTATAAAGAGGGTAGATCATATCTCATTTTCTTGCTGCAGACTATATTTCATGTTAATGGGTCAGCTGTTTGTTGTTATTATGACATACTGCTTTTTGCATTTATCTTCTCTATCCTTAATCCTGTGTGCAAAGAGTACTGTCTGCACCATACATGTATCATTTTTGAAAGAAAAGAGTTGATAACTAATTTTTAATTTCTCTGGGTACTCATAGGGTCTTTGAGGAGGCAGCATAACCTAGAGCACTTAACTAGTAGTTATGAGACTTGGGTTCTAGTCCTGCCTCAATCACTGGTCTGTTGGGTGATCATGGCAAGTCACTTCAAATCTATTTTCCCACCTGTAAAATGGGGATATTCATACTGGCCTCCTTTGTAAAGTGCTTTGAGATCTACGGATGAAAACCACACTATAAGAAGGAGGTATTATTATAACTTAGCTGTTTCAGCTGATTTAGCTTTCTAGACACGGAAGTATACATGATATAGAGATGAAATACCGCTATGTACCATTCATTCTGACATTGTCCTTTAATTCAAAATGCATTAACTCAGCAAGGTGTGATCCAGTGAACTGAGCATGGGACTAGGAGCCAGCAGCTGCCAAGTTCTAAAGCCAATTTTGACACTGATCCCTTCTATGGCCTAGGGCAAGTTGTTTAAACTTTGCTGCCTCCATTTCCCAGCTATAAAATGAGGATATCTACACTTACGTATCCTACTTGTAGGGGGTTCCTGGGAAGATGAGTTAATTGGCACTTGGAAAATACTTTGACAATGCTAGGGTACAATATGAATATAAAACATTGCTTCAGAGCAATACAGAAGATAATACAAGGAAATACACTTTCATCAAGTTTGCATTTTTCTTTTTTATACCTTAAAGTTAGTTCAACAATTTTTCTCTGAGAAAAAGACAATAGGTACAATTTTCAAAAATCCACCTAAGTGATTTAGGGGCCTCCATCCCATTTTCAAAAGTGACTTAAACAACAGGTGCTTTTGAAATTTTTATCCTTAAACTCGTAAATCATGTAGGCATTAGCTCAGCCACTCCTCCATCATAATGGAGAGGTGGTTGGACCAAACCTGAGCGGCACTAAGACCCCATGCACCATGTCACAATGCCATTTGCTCAAGTTTAGCTCACCCACCCCTTTGTCATGACGGGGGGGATAGAAGGGCCAAATTTGAGTGGCATGGGGGGCGCCAAACTGAAGTGTTGCCTAGGGCAGCAGATTGTGTTGAGTGGCCTCTGCTTGGAACCGAGGGATAGCGACATTAATCACCTATTTCTCAGTGTTTACTACAGGTGGGCCAGAAAGCTCTCCTGGACCCTAACATGCTCAGCCTTTCTATATAAGCAATCTGGCTATAAAATGCATATTTGTATAGAGAGGGAAGATAGAGCCTAAATTCCTACAACATACTGCAGCTTGGTTGCATATCTAGGGTGAAATTCCAGGGTATGTCTACACTGCAGTTACAAACCCACTGCTGACCCATGCTAGCTGACTCTGGTTTTCAGGGCTCAGGCTAAGGGGCTGTTTAATTGCAGTGGAGACATTTGGGCTTGGGCTGGAGCCCAAGCTCTGGGACCTTCCCACCTTGCAGGGTTCCAGAGCCTGGGCTCCAGCCCAAGCCCAAACGTCTCCACTGCAATTAAACAGCCCCTTAACCCGAGCCAAAGTCAGCTGGCATGGGCCAACCACGAGTGCCTACTTGCAGTGTCGACCAGTCTCAGTGAAACCAATGAGAGTTTTGCCATTGATTTCGATGGGAGCCAGAATCTCACCCCGAATCTTTAGTAGACAGCTCAGTACAGCATACACAATAGGACAGATTCATATTTTCTTCCAGAACCAATTTTTGCCTTTATTAAAATGCAATATTTCAAAACTTTAAAAAAAATACTAACCTTAGATACCAGTTGACCAGAGACAGTCTCTTTATCTGTTTTTTCTCCACAATATAAACATTAAGATTCATGTGAATGAGAAAAGAAAATAATAGATGCTAAACTCTCCTTTTCATAGACCAGACCACTATTCTGAATACCTTTTTCAGTCAAAGCTCCCACTGATGGGCAACTCCCACCTTGTCAAGGTCTCTGTATGTATCTCTATCTCCTCACTATATGTTCCACTCTATGCATCCGATGAAGTGAGCTGTAGCCCACAAAAGCTTATGCTCAAATAAATGTGTTAGTCTCTAAGGTGCCACAAGTACTCCTGTTCTTTTTGCAGATGCAGACTAACGTGGCTACTACTCTGAAACCTACCATTGATATCACTGAGAGCTTTGTGAGTAAGGCCATCAAGACTGGGACAATGCTAAGAAAACTTGATAACTTTATCCTATCCCAGTTTTTAGACCCAGGACCTTAGTTGTACCAGGGCGCTGTGCCCTAAGAGTTTTTTCACAATTGGCCATTTTTTATTGCCACTTTGGCTGTGCTGCTAAAGTTTTCATTGCTATTGTTAAATTGTGAAATATGTTCAATGGTCCCATATACACCCTTGTTCCATCAGTTCAGAAGCCACTTTTGAGTTCCTCAGATTATAGATCATATAAAGATACCTGTGTCTACATTGGACAGGTTCTAAATAAGAATATAGCAGTCAAAGTAGGGTTTTTGTGTGCATTATTTGGAGCTTGGAGAAGAGAGTACAGGAACATCTCATCAATATATACCTCCATATTTTAATAACTGCCGGGCCTTCCTAGTTAAATTTTAAATGACTGTTAATGACTGATGCAGTTGGAAATGCTTTGCCAAGAGGAATTATTCATATATTAAGGTGTTTTGGTATCATTGCTGAATGCTAAAGGCAGCCTTAAGAAATCATCTATTCATAAGTTAAAGCAGTTATATTTATACAGGGTCCTTCTCAAATAAGGTATTGGATGGGGCCTAAACACCAGACTCACTTTACAGCACATTTAAATGCATCCTGCTAGTTTTATCCTTATTCCTTCCATAAATCTGAATGCAGTGTTTTCCTTTATATTATTTATATAACGATGAGTAAGGTGAACTTTCAGATTTTGCAGATTTTATTCAAATTTTTATGTACCTTTCTGGAAACTCCTGTGGCAACGAGACAAATTACCGTTCCCATATTCCATACAAATTAGGCACTGCAGTCCCACTTTTTAATGAATATATATACTCATTTTATGTGGTGATATATTTTGATTAATTGTAATGACAAATATCTTCATATTTTTACCAAATGTAAATCAGATACCTCCTGGCCATATCTTCCTGTTACCTACCAATTTGCAGTACTGAAATGTTCTATTTGGAAACACTTTACCATCCCTGAAAAGTGGTACTCTCCATACAAATACATACATACACACACACACACACACAATCTTGAATTGTGTATATGTTCGCATCACTTCTGAAAGTATTTTACATTTATGCACAATCTTGTCCCACTAAAGACAATAGAAGTTTTATCAGGCATGTTAATGAGCTTTGGATTAGGCCGCAAAATGAGTTGATTTTCTAAAATGCCAGTTACTGATAGTAGGTAAAATGCCACATTCTGTACAAGGTGGCAAAAGATTACTCTAAGGAAGAGCCCCATTTAAGTCAATGGGGCTCTTTCCCTCAACTTCAATGGGCTTTAGATCAGGACCTTAATGCCTGGACACTCATGAATACTCTCATTTTCATAGAGTTTCTTCATTCTCTCTCATTTTGGGTCAGATGCTGCATTCCATGCAAACTCAATATTCCCATTGAGGTCAGTGCGGTATTTTAGGTGCACAAGGAATGCAGGACTGGGAGCTTTACTGACAGTCTGTGTAAAAGCATTTCCACTAAGAAGACCATACACTCTCTTATTCGTTAGATTTTCTGTGTGACTGCATTGGCTTTTAATTCACAATGATAAAAATCCCACTATCAAACCCTCAATTCAAAACCCACTGGATCCATTGACTTCAATGGGTTTTAGATTAGACTCTAAGGGTGAAGTCAGTGGGACTTTTTCCATTGACTTGAATGAGGCCAGGATTTCACCCTAAGTGTTTTATTAGTAAAATGCATAGGTTATTTCTAGCTAATGCAGACTACCTTTAGGATTCTGCCAGGCAAAGCCTGGAAGCTTACCCGCCTTCTGTGACTCCAAAAAGCTTAACTTTGCATATAATAATTAAAACTAATCAAAGACAGCATGTGAGCATCATCGTTTGAAAACCCAATGGCCAAAAAAAATCCAGCTAATATATTAACTTTTATTATGTAATGCAACATAATAAATAAATCTATGAATTCATACGACCTGTACAAAAAGACAAAAAAGTTAGCTACCGGCTATTTGGATTGAATATTTGCTAAACAGATGATCTATAATAATATACACATTTGTGGAGTTAAGGCAAAAACAGATGATACCTTTGACACAACAGAAGACTTGAAAAATAGACATAATTAAAAACAAGGGGTCTCATCTCCAGCTAATAAAGCGGTTATGTCTAAGGAAGGCCTCCCTTCGGTTTTTAATAAAGTGGATATTATCAATCATGTTAATTAAAGTTGAAGGACAAATGTGAGCTTTCCTGCCGGGCAAAGCTGTTTTGCAGAGATATGCTGGCCTGATCACTTTTAACCCTGATAAGCACTTTTTTAGTATTATAATCTGCACTACATGTCCAATTAACGTACAACTTCTTAGCTTTCAGTAGGGGGGGTCTTCATTATGATCACTGACTGGGAGTAAATATATTGGTGAACCATCCAACCCACTACATGTAGAGGAGAAATAAAGTCAATCACTAATCAATAATAATAATTATCTGTCTCAAGAAAATTGAATAAATTATGTCTATAGTGTCCAAAAGAACAAAAATATGTGTAACCAAATATATCAATATACAGTTCTTTGGCAGCAACACGCTAACTCTTGATTGAAGTCTGAAATCAAAATCTCCTAAATTATAGACCCAGTTGCCAGTCTTTTAAAAAGAAAAGAAAATCCACTTCTCCCATGAATCCAATAAGTCCAGTAAATGAAATCTGAATAAATCTTGCAGGCAGCTTTAGACTGTAACATTAAGCATAGATATTTATGGTCTGCTTTAAGTCTTAATCCAAATATACTGTATTTAAACACACAAAGTTCTGTGAAACTTCATAGTAGTTCAGATAGGGCCAAAATCCATACATAGAATCCATATTCACCCATGAGAAACCAATAAAGAAACATCAATCCCAATGATGATAAAAATGATCTTCAAATAACAGAGGCAATGACTGGTCCACACCTGGTTGGATGTCACAGGGAAGTTGACTTTTACAGAGGGAAGACCAGAAACCCAGAAAATGTAGAGTACTGCCATCCACCAACTAGATTACCTTTCTCTAGTTTCAGGTAAACCTTATCCTCCTTGTCTAGATAGAGCAGGACTCCATTAGTTGCAGCTTCACGAGTGACATCTTTGTCCCCAGCAAAGGCAGAAATTACTGGTTTTCCATTTAGCATTAGATTAACCTACAAGAAATAAAACCCACTGAAAAGTTGTAGTTAACAGAGAAACATCTGACAATATCAAGTATCTAAAGGGTGGTGGGGCCTGGTTAAAATCCCATTGTGCAGCATGTATACATTATTTCCTTTCAAACGAGTAATTAAGGTTAATATGACTGTTTGCTCTGTTGTCAAGTGTGTTATTGTTTATGTGCCTATTGTATGCTCATTGGAGTCAATGGGATGCTGTCAATGGGCTTTGGCTCAGCTAATATTCTAGTTCCTCTCAGTAATGTGGATTTTCCATTCATGATTATATACAAGCTTTAATATCTTAAAGATATATAGGAGCTCCCCATCCACTGATAATGATCTGGCAAGATGAAGCTGTAAGACACTTGCATCAACTTAGCCCTTGCATACCTGGATTGCATAGGTCATTTAGATATCTAACTGCATGTACATATCAGTAAAGGAGGCATATTTTCAAAATATTTAGGTACACAAAGATGCAAAAAGGGGCCTAGTGGGATTTTTCAGAAGCCCCTAAGCAGGTTAGGCACCTCACTCCTACTGTAATCACAATATATTGCTCTTCAGTTTTTGACTGCAATTTGGTTTTAAAATCTAGAACAAATCATCATCTTTATATGCCACTCCATTGTATTTCAATAATGATTCTATTCAAACCTTTGTCATGCACAAATGTCTAGGCTTCTGAACCCACTCAGATGCAAAGAGATTCACAGAGCTGGTCAGAAAATGGGGGAGAAAACACAAATATTTTCTAACTTTTAAATAAATTGGTGAAATGTATTTTTTTGCCAAAAATTAGTTACCAAACATTTCTTAGAAGCCTTAACTGTAATGCAGTCACAGAGGGATAGACTATGAAACGGTTGTTCATATTAAGTATTCCCAACTGCTGAGAACTCC
The DNA here is from genome assembly GCF_020497125.1 of Mauremys mutica. Classification (NCBI taxonomy): domain Eukaryota; kingdom Metazoa; phylum Chordata; order Testudines; family Geoemydidae; genus Mauremys; species Mauremys mutica. The sequence goes on along the minus strand of NC_059084.1, from coordinate 12,814,332 downwards.
CATTAATTTTAACAGGAGCACTTGTAGAGTAAGGCAGCAGAATCTGGCCCTTAATTGGGATTTGCTTATCTTAGAAATCCACTTAATCAGATGTCTCCAGGGAACCAATTTCACTCTAATGATACTTAATGGCACTAACAGATGTTTCAGGACGTGGTAATTCCAGTTATGTGGGAAGCCTTCCGATGATTTAGTGGTGTTCAAGTCTGCGTGGGTCTGAGACTCAAACTGGTTTAGTCTGTTAGCGCCACTTCAATAGCTTCCAGTCCCTCCTTAGCTGTGATACATGCAAAAAGTGCATGAATGGTTTGATCACTGCCTGTTCCCTGCTACTATCTTATTCCCTGTGCACCAGCTCCCATGTTGGGCATCTCACGGGTGTCCTTGTCACAGTACTGGAGAATACCTCTTTCCAATTATTGGGACTTTTAACATGAAGGGCTTGCTGAAGTTCAACCATTGACTTAGATGCCAGCATTTTTACTGGCTTAAGAATGAAAGGCCATTTACCAGTACAACCCGATTGAGAGAGTCTGTTGTATTTAATTAAATAGAGCTAAAAAGGCAGCTATGCAAAAGATGCAAACTTTGGACCTATACTACTCATATTTACATTGGTATATGTCCACTGGATTTAATGGAGCAATTCCTGATCTAAACCCATGGAAATGAGAGAAGAATCAGGCCCTATCCATGTAAACATCATAACGTTATTTTAAAGTGATAAAACAGATATTTTCAAATGTGACTAGTGATTTGGGGTGCCTTCACTTTGGGATATAATTTTCAGAGACTGGGAGAGTTTCGAGGGGTCTCAGGTTGAGCATCCAAAAATTGAGGCACTCAAAATCTTTAGGCACTTTTGAAAATCTTGGCTTCAGAAATTACTCCTAAATACATAATTTTGTTGTGTTTCACATTCAGTTGGAGACCTGAAACCCACAGTTCTGAGCATTTTAGCCCATATACATGAAAAAACATGGAAATGTGAGCTGAAATTCCATGGGAAATCATGCTGTAATTGGCCCTGCATTGTCCCATAACAAAATTCACATATTATCTCCTCCTTTGCCAACAGGTGTGTTAACACAGAGAAGATTAATGGCACAGTGCTTCTAGAATACATTTAATCTTCCATCAAATGCACATTTAATAGGGTAGAAAGATCAAAAGTATGAGCTAACTATATAGCCTTTAAATAGATTATGGATGAAATCCTGACCCCACTGATGTCAATGGGAGTTTTGCCATTGACTTCAGTGGAGGCCAAGATTTCACTTCATATCTTTAGGATGAAATTCACCTATGATGCAGAGGATTCTTGCATCAGTCTGCTCCATTGAATCCTGCACAGAGGATGTACTGGCAGCCTACAGGCAGATCAACAACCCACAGGTGCCTGTGCATCATATACCTGTGGCAGAAAAGGTCTCCCCACTCTCATATAGGCCAGTACAAAAGGCCACGTTCAGGGAAGACCAGAGTTAGAAAAGAGGCAGATCAAAGAGAAACCACAGATCATGTTTTCCATGGATCCAGTGGTCTCAATGGAAGCTTCAGCCACTATTCCAGCATACCAGCTCTGACCATTGGGTGAATTTCACCCTTTGGGAGTTAAGTCTTGGCTTAATGGGAGGAGCTTCAGGATCCTAGAGGTTGGTTCTTGGGGCTGGTGTGTATGTCAGACTATGAGCTCAACATTGCTATTGAACTGCAAAGTAAAGTATAGTTTTTTTGTGTTTTTCCAACATAACACAGTAAAATAATAGCAAACCCCTCTAAGACAGCCACCACCACCACCACCATCAATGAAGATTTATAATATTATAGTAGTGGCCCAGTGAAATCAAGTTAAATAGTCCTGGCCCACAGTAAGGCCATTTTTTAAACAGCTACCTGATGTTATCATGTGGTTTCTAGAGGTTCATGTTAGAAAAAATTACCAATAATGAAAATGATTTATTTATAGAATATGTCCCCAGAAACCTAGACATCATTACAATGGATTTCACCTAGTTTCTAACTAGCAATATAAGATTATTATGAGGGATTCACTCAATTGAGTTAAATTAAAAAGTGTATTTTAGTCATGGGTGACCTTTATATTTATTATTTTTAACAGTCTAGCCCAGATCTTCATCTGGTGTGAATGAACAGAGCAATGGAGCTATGAAGGTTTACATCAGCTGAGAATCTGGCCCTACAATTTTTATATCCGTACATTTCAAATGTATACCCTACACTGTACAATTGAGGAATGTAATACAATAAAGTCACTGGGCTTCTAAATGAACCAAAAAATGCTCTTTTTATGTGACCCATGTGTAATGATATTTTGTTTAGTCACAATATTATTCTCCTTCTAGACTGCAAACAATTTACATATACATTTCTCATGGTAAATCAACGTACCTGGATTGTTTGACTCTGATAGACTTTAATTACATGAAAACTGAAACTGTAAATTCCTTTTCTTGGTGCTACAAAGACAGACTCCAATGTGAAAAAATTGCCCACATTTACTAGGATCTACAAATAAAAATACATAATGGGAATTAATACAATTATTAAATATAAAAGAGCAAGACATCCAATCACATTTTTCTCCACTTAACTGCATGACTTACAGAATTCTGTTTTTATTCCTATATTCACTGACATTAAAATATGGAATATAAAATTATGGTTTGGTTTCATTTGTAAGTCATTTTTATCAGTACAAGTTTAGTAAAAATCAACTAGCATAGAAATACCTGTTCAGCTTAGCTGCCTGTAGATATCTCCAAATATTAGCCCTATCTGTGGATATAGTAGGTATTAGGGGGATAGCATATCTTCCTATTAGTCCCACAATACCTACTCAAAACACCAATAATTGCAGAAGTAACGTATTAGCACTGGCCAATCAGTACTGGTCAAGGCAATGTCATCATCCCTGAAAGTATCAAGCTATGAGGCAGTATGTATATGAATGACATCATTCATGACACTGGGTTGAAGGTGGATTGAGTTGCCAAAATACCTGACCTACCTATTTTAAACAACCCTGGATTTACAAATATTTGCTATTTCTCTCTTCTGCTCTCTCTCTAACTGTAAACACTTTTCTAACAACTTAGACTTTCTTAAATGACTAAAGGCAAGTAACCAAGGAGAAGACATTAAACAACTACAGTCTTCACACGTTAAATATCTTCTATAATGAAGTGTCTTCTTTCTTCTGAATTATTTATCCTTTATTTTAATTCATATTTTCAAGTTCTCTTAAAGAAATACACTTCCCAAAGAGTCAGAGGGAATAACCAGGAAGTTTGCTTAATTCTAGCATTCTAAATTACCCTATGTGAGGTTTCTTGATATGATACAGTAAGGAAAATAACTCTCAGTCTCAATTATTTTGGATCTGCTCTAGCACCAGGCTGGTAGACGAAACAGGAGTGCAGGTGTGTGTGTATTCATAGGTATGACTGAGATGAAAATAGTAGTATTACAAGTTATGGATTTTAGAGGGAAAAAGTCATTTGACATTTTGTGAACTAATTCCCAGGAATTAATGAAACAATGTTGAAACTTTGGGTGCATCAGCTGCATCTGAGAAAACACCTTTTAAACCTCTCCCTGTCTTTCCTTTCACATAAAAGGCTAACTCTTGGGTGCTTTGCACATTTCCAAGTCTCCTACACATCCCCATAGGTCTTCCTGTATCCTGAAAAGATTATTGACAATGTGATGAATAAACTCAAGAATTCTAAGCACATTTTGTCTTTACTTTAGTGCAGAAAAGCCTAGTGATTGCCGTTCTCTAGGCTGAGTATAGGAGTCTCTGAACCTTAAAAAGAGTAATTTAGTGGGATCAATTAACAAGCAGTTAATCATTCCAAGAAGCTAGCTAGGCTTCATTAGCTATTTTATATAATATCCAAGGGCTGAAATTAGTCTTTCTGGTTACAGAGTGGGTAAGGCAGCTCACAAGACTTAATGTAAATTTCAGAGTAGAGTTGACTTCCCAAAATGACTATGTCTATCTCAGCTATATTTATCATTTATCCTAAGATACTTATTCATTTCTGTGAAGACCTCCCTTCTCGCGTATAACTGACATAAAGGTTCTAGAAGAAGAGTATGATCTCTTTTAAACCAAAAACCCCACAGTGTTTTGAGGTTTGAGGGGTTTTAATTTAAGAGGAATGTTTTGCAAAGATGATTTTATTTTGTCTGCAAAGACTGTTCATCCACTGAGGTTATGTGTTTGACTGGGGAAGGGGGGCGGATACATTAGGGTTTTAAAATATTTAAAAATTCAGACAAAGGATTTTAAATATTGTACTGATACAACTAAGATGTGATGGGTCTTTTGGAAAACTATATGTGTGCCCTGTGTTTTCAGGATTAACTAAATGTAATCCATACAAATGATAAATTAGTGGCACTGATTTTCCTTTCCACCTTCTATAATGCACAATGTGTATTCTGATATAAGGGGACCAAAAAGCTACTCTGGTAGGGGTGTTATTGAAGCTGGAGATAGGCTGCAAACCTCACAGTCTCCTTGAATACTCCCTTCTGGCTTTACAGCACTAAATGAAAGGATGTTTCATAAACTTCACTGGAATACCACGGGATCATACCATTTGAAGAGTGTCCACATAAACAATGGGAGCTGAAGACTTTTTTAAAATGTAAATAAAGTCTCTGTTCCCACCCTCAGCTACCTGAAACCCTGCTGCTTGTCTAAGTTGCCCTCAGTCGAGCCTTTAGATACATGCAACTTTCTTAAAGTGCTTGAAGGCTGGATGCGAATTAGACTTGGGTGCTGCTCTGGACTTCAGCGCGAAGCGAGAATCCCCCTGCCTGGCGTGTGCCCTGCTGGCATTTCGGTGAAGCCAATCTCGATCGGGTGAGCTGACTAAAATATCAGACTCCAGTGAGTGTTGGAGACCCAGAAAGTGCAGCTCCGAAATACCCAGCAGTGGCCAAGCCTGCCTCTGAGTAACTTTCCAGCCGCTCACTTCCAGCGGGGACCCTGGGTTTTCACAAGCTCGCAGCTCTGCTCACACCTGTTGATTAGCTCCCGGCTGGATGGCAAGTCCCCTGGCCAGGGAAGTGGGGGCATCCCGAAGAAATGTCTCCGTAACACTTGGGCAAACCCGGGTTCCCTAACGCCTCTCCTCCCCTCGCCCGCTCGTGTTGGATCGATTCAAATCACGCACGCCCCCCAAAAAAACCCACAGCGCGGGGCGAATTTTCTTTACCTGGTCGAAGTAGATGATCCGGGTCTTGTTGCTCATTTCCGAGGGCTCGTGGTTGGTGCTCCTCACGGCCGAGAAGGCGACCTTCGAGTTGGCAGCCCGCACCGAGATCCCCAAGGGGGAGGAGGACGAGCCCTTGGCATCGGTGGCCGGGTTGGAGTCACAAACCACCAGGCATTTCCCTTCCAGGACGATGGGCTCCGTGTCGTTCTGCGCCCAGACCGGCAGGCCGGGGAGCGCCAGGGCGAGAAGCACGGTCGGGACCATGGACAGCGCCCTGGTTGCAGCGCCCATGTTCAGCACCGTCGCCAGGCAGCGTGTAGCGCCCCAGCGTCTCCTTCCACCTCTCCCCAAACCCAGCAGCAGCGGCAGCAGCAGCAGCAGCAGGGAAAACAACCAGCAGCAGCAGCAGCAGCTGCTTCGCACGCGCGCTTCCAGCAATCCGGGGGGGAAAGTCCAAGTCTTCCCAGCTGCCTTTTTCAAAAACAAAAACAACAAAAAAAAAACCCTTTGTCCTTTAACGAGCTCCTGAAAATACCCCACAGAAGCAAACAAACATCCGCGCTTCCCAGCGCCCCCTCGTTTGGCTCCCCCCCCTCCACATTTAAAAAAAAAGCCCTAAGGTGAATTATTGATGAGCGAGAGAAGCGCGAGAGATCAGGAAGAAATAAAAACATTTGCCGTGGCCATGATTCCCTCTGTCCGATCCTGCTCGCCCCCTCTGGTCCGGCTGGAGGCTGGAGGCGGAACTGGGCTGTTTGATTCCAGAGGTGGGCGCTTAGCCCCACCGCTGGCCAAGATTCGGTGTCTGATATCACTGCTCGCAAAGGGGAGTTTTCTCTCTCTTAGCCACAATTCCCAGAAGAGTTATGTCATAATAACCCTGCCCAGCTATCCCCTCTCGGAACAGAGAGCCTGAGACTACAGTCATCCCCCCTCCCCCCTCCCCACACACACACACTTGTCGTCCCAGACGTAACTTCTTTCAAGAGCCTAGGAAAAAATAATGCACATTTTACACCCCTTGAATACGTGCAACGTTTTGTTGTTGGTTTATTGCTTTCAAAGGGAAAATATGGACCTCAAAGACGCTGAAAAGCTTCCTGGAATACAACTTCCAGAGAAGGGGGGGGATCTGCTAGGACAATGGTCTAATGCTGCTGTGAATTTATAGCACAATGGCATGACTTGATTTGAACTGGAACATCCTGCAGCGCATACTTCTGCCGGCCACACCAGGCAGATGTACTCACGCTTCTTCATCGCAGCCTGTGTAGGGATGCAGCCCTACTCCAAAACAAACGCTGACCAATGATGGGCTAGAAAATGAACATATTCTCTTGGACTTCCCATCTCTGAAGATTAACGTCCCTGGATTTTACTTGATGGCGCTGCCAAGTGGCTCCTTTTGGTAACGTTTTTTGTAGGAGACTGCATATGAGTCGAAGGGTGTTTCTTTTGAGTGTATCGTGAAAGGATGAACATAGGATGTTGGAGGAGTAGGCAAGTGGCATTTCCTCGGATTCCCTATTTCAAGGTTGTTTTAAACCTGGCTGGGTTTTGTTTTCTGGAGCACATATTTCCTTGCAGTTTCCTCCAGCAAATAGCAATGGTCCATTGATATTCTAGTTGCACGACCCCTCTACCTGTTCTGGCCATTGGTTAAAAAAAGGTGCAGTCCTAAAAGCTGAACATGATATACTAGATTTTCTTCCCTAACAACAGCAAACAAACAGTAGCCATTGTTTATTGGATAATACAGAACTATTCTGAGATATAGGTACAGCATATTTCTATGAACTTACCATTACGGTAGCACACCAGTCTTTGATCAAATTGTTAAATAACAATAGCATTCATTTCTTTCTTGTTCAGTAATAATATTTTGTCTGGCTCCATCTTTCCTGTCTCCTAAATGCAGGGGACCCTTGGATTGGATTTTGACTCACTGTCAGTGGAAGATTTGATGCCATTGTGTTGAGCAGGATAGTTGGGAAACTGACAGTTCAGCGGTTGGCTCAGCTCAGTTTGCCAGCAGAAGCTGGCTACAGTCTTGTGACAAAAAGACAAAATAAAAGGATTCAAGAAGCAAGAAGCCTTTCAGGAGTCTTAAGCAGGATTTGCTGAGAAACCTTCCTAAGTCTGAAAAACTCACCATCTGCTGAACCTTAAGGTCTTCTCAGGGCAAACACTGTGGAGCAGTGTTTTAGGAAGACATACTGGGTGTATTGAAGTCAATGGGACATTAAGGCCATGATTGTTTGCAAAGTCTTAGAAAAGCCATGAGCGTATAAAATGCTTTGAATTTAGACTCCTGAACTTTAATAGTCATCCAGGAATAAATGTCATTCGTCATAAACTACAGAAAGCAGGACTCAAATTTAAAGAAGTCTTAGTGTTATTGTTTTCAAACTGCATGTGGATACCTTCTCCTTAACCGGACACTGACAGAGATGAATAGGACAGTCAAACTGAGAAGAGCCAGAAGCAGTAAGAGACAAGAACGAAAAGAGATGAAGAAGACTCATACCAAAATATTGCTGCTTATGTAGAAAGTCTGCAGCTAAAAGGTTCTTATATGGCAACATCTGTGTAGTGGATTCTTTTGCCAAATACTAGTGCTGTGTGAAAACAGTAAAAAAGAAATCTGCACATGCAAAAAAAAATTACAATTTTAGTCCACACCATTTCACCAGTCCCATGAAAAAGTTATGGACTTCATGCCAAAAACAATGTTGTAGTTCAGGAGTATACAGAACTAGTCAAAAATACAGTGAAAAAGTTGTGGTTTTTTAAAAAAGAATACTATTTTTAAATGCTGAAATTTCAAAATTTTGAAAAGTTTGAAAATTCCATCAAAAATTTCAAAATATTGAAAAAATATGAAAATGTCTTCATTTTTTCCATTGAAAATCAAAAAAAAGTCAACAATAATTTCCATTGGAAAAAATCAAATTGAGAAAATTTTGACCAGCTCAAGTGGAGAGATCAGAAATCGGAAAAAGGGAGGACAGAAATGAAACCTTGTTTATTGTACTGGTCAACATAAGTAAAGCCATCATGACAAATTAGAGAGTGAAGAAGATAAAATATGACCCAATTTTTAAAAAGTTGGTTTTATTTTCCTTTTCTGAGCCTGGAACTTGCAGGCACAACTATTTGGAGGCTCAATTTTGTAACCACAATTTTCAGATTTAGCATATCTCACCTTGGATGTCCAAATACCTAATCAGATAGAGACATGCAGGCACAAAAAGGGAAGCCGAATTAAGGTTGGTCTGAAAAGCACAGACATAATTTACCTTCTGTATTGGGGCAGGGACAGCTCCAGCCAGACCAATGGGGCTGTGCTTGGGGGTGTGAATTCCATGCCTACCCAAGGCTTGCAAAGCTGGGTCTGCCATGGGGTCGCCACTGGTCTGCGGGGCCAGGCACCTGCCCTGGTGTTTGTTCAGGTCTCGCACACAGACAGATCAGGGGGGCATTTAACCAGGACCATGGCGTGGTTAATGCACAGGAGCCCTCAGCTGGGGGGTGGGGCTTCAAAAGGCATGGCTGGAAACCATGCAGCCTCCAGGGGCTCGGGGTGGAGCTGCCTCACTACTGTGTATGGGTTTTAGAGCTGGTCCCATGCTCGGCCACATGGTACCACCAGGCCCCCTCCCTGCACAGCAGCTGGCAGAGCCAAGCCAGTCAAGGGACCATGGAGTCCGGACAAGCTATGCTACAAGCTGCATCCTGTGGGAGAGGCAGGAGCAACAACAGGGCACTGCAGGGAGGTGCCGCTGCTTTTCAGAAGAGGAGACTGAGGGCAAGGGGGGGTCATTGCCCGGGGCGGACTATGACTCGTGCTGTTCAGTCGATGGCCAAACCTTTAAATTGTGTCCCCCCTCATCAATGTACACAGTTTGATAGTGCCCCCCCCACTTCGTCCACCAGGCAAGCAAGTGATCATCCCTTCAGGCTAATCAAATGGGAAATCAGGCAAGCAGCTGCCAAGCATGCAGCCTGGCCTCCTCGGGCCCCCACGCATCCACCCGGGAGGGGGGCACCACATGAGTGGTTCGGCAGGGACCAGGGCAAGCAAAAGAGCAAAGGGGTCAGGCCACTGCCACAGCCCCCCCACTGACACCCTCCACCTCAGCAGCCTGCTGAGTGCCTTGAGCTCATCACCTGGCAGCCCTGCCCCAGTCACCCATCCAGCACCCTGGGGTGCCTCAGAGGCACCCCTTGCCCAGGAATGAGGGAAGGGCCTGGGGACCCTGGCTGCCAGTGCCAGGTAGAGGCAGGCAGTCAGGCCAGGCCCAGCCATTACCTGAGCACAGCATTGTCCAGACAGAGACAGAGCAGCACCGCCGAGCCCAGGTCCCTGGGGCCCATACTTCAGGGGGGCCAATAGCCACAGATCACGAGGTGTGGCGGCTCGGAGCAGGAATGGCCATGAACCCTCCAGCCTCCTCCAGCTGCGCTGGGAGCTGCCACCTCTTGGGGCCTGCCTCTTCTCCTCCCCCTCCACCCTGACAGCTCTGCTTCACTTCCTGGCACCTGACACCACTCTGCCTGGGGGGGGGGCTGCTGGCTGGCTCCCACTGACCACTTCCCAGTCAGACCTGGCAGCACCACATGCCCTGAGGGTGGGAGGGGGCCTACCTGGGGTGGGGGACTGACTCAAGCTGTATAGGGGGCAGCTGAACCTTTAAATAATGCCCCCCACACTAACAGTATATATAGCTGCAGGGGGGCAATCCCGAACTCCACCCATGCTGAAAAGCAGGCCTTACTGGTCTATTTTTTTTTAATTGTGCACATATTTTGTGCATGCAAGTATCTTGATTGCACATGCAAATCAGTAGCTGATCATGCAGATAACTAATTATAGCCATTTGTGTGTGCAGCTATCTAATTTCACTACTTAATTGTAGTAAATATGAATGCAAATTAGGAACATAATTAGATATACTTTTTGCATGCACAGCTATATGCCTAACTTGTTTAAAAATCAAACTTTTCTTAAACAAAGTACTTCAGCTCACATAATCTATTCTGGAAGAATCATCCCAAAAAATGTAACAAAATATGGCTCTCAATTTGCACAGTAAATTCCAAATAAGAAAAATACTAATAATTGACTTTAAAGCCCTTATCAGTTGCTGTCATTCTGTGAACAAATAGTGAGACATCTAACTTCAGTTTCATATTTCACTTGAAAGCTGGCACCTCTAGCATCATCAGGGCTGTTACAGACACTGGAGGTGGTGTGGTCTAGTGGCTAGGTTCTATTCCTGGCTCTGACAACTTGTGTGTGTGTGACCTTAGGAATGTCCCCTCAGTTTCCTCATCTGTAAAATGGTTCTGCTAGAATTTACCTGGCTATATGAAGCACTTAGAGATCTCTGGCTATAATGTGCTATTGACTTCAATGGCCATTGGATCGGGCCCTGTAACAAGCTCATTATTATGAGTGGTATTTCATGTCATTGGTAGTATATTGACTCAGAGTAAAAAGTATCAACCACCACTTCCTCCAATACCTGGGTTTTCCTTCAGAGTTTTCAGTCCAGTACAGAAGAACCTCAGGATTATTTATCTTATTAAATCTGAAAAGATCACAGCCAGGAGTTTTATTTCCAGTTAAGAATAGAAACACACTAATAAGGTTTCAATAAAGTACTCTGCTAATAAACAGAAAAGTGATCTATTGATGACCAAAGTAACATTATTGAATAAGACAAATTCAAGAGCTATGGAACAGAACTAAAATCTTGTTTTTAATGATATTCCACCTGCAGGGTGGAAAAGGGGGAAAGAGGAGAAAGCAGCAGAATAGAGGACCAAAAAAAAATTCCCACTAGGCAGCAAAGCTCAATAATTGAAGGGAAAATGGTACCTCTAACGTTTCCCCAGCCCCAGGCAAAACAGTGGCGAGGTCATCCAGGAAACTCTAGTGCAGAGCAGTAATGTGAAGTAAAAGTCAAAATGCAACATGATGCTTTCTGATTTTTTTTAATGTTTCCCTCCAGGAAAAAATACTAATCAGGTTAAGAAAACGTTGATACTAGTGCACTTGGCGGTGCAAAAGCAGATATAATATCAATATCATCAACAAAACAAGGCAAACTCTTTATTATTTAAATATTTGCCCATGGCACCAAGACCCACCAATCTGGCACTCCTGCTGGCAGTTAAAATAGATATTAGGGTGCCTAAGAAGTAATCAGCCCATCTACATGTGGATGTGGGCACACTATTTTAGATTCACAAGTTTCAGAATTGGACCTTTGTTACCTTTGACCTTCATCCTGGAAGTAGTTCTATACAGGCAGACTCCTGCACTCATACTCAGGGCCGGCTCCAGGCACCAGCGCCGCAAGCAGGTGCCTGGGGCTGCCAACGGAAAGGTGCGGCACGTCCGGCTCTTCAGCAGCAATTCAGCGGCGGGTCTCTCAGTCCTTCTCGGAGCATAGGACCTGCCGCCCAATTGCCACTGAAGAATGAAGCAGCTTTTTTTTTTTTTTGCCGCTGGAGCCCGCCCTGCTCATACTAAGCCCTACTGACTGCAAAGGGACTCCATGCCAGCACGAGGGGCCTATTTGTGCAGAGATGCTAGCTAGGTCACAGCCTTTGATATTCTAGAACATTGAAAGCATTCCCACAATGATCTATTTAGTTAATAAACAGCTATTAGCACAATCCATCCTCCTATATCTTTCTATGAGGGTGCTTATTTGAGCACCTATTACCATGGTATTGCAATCACTCCTACAAGAAGCAAAAGACAAAGATACCCTCTTGCTTCCAGCTCAGCCTATAGGGAGCAAGCTTAAAAGTTATTGGTAATTGTAGGTTGCTGGTTTGGGTGGAGGGTTTTTTTAGTAACTGTATGAAATGTGGTATGAAGATACCACATTTAAAATATGTATTTTAACTGCCAACAGGAGTGCCAGACTGGTAGGTCTTGGTGCCATGAGCAAATATTTAAACAATAAAGAGTTTGCCTTGTTTTGTTGATGGTATTGATATTATATCTGCTTTTGCACTAGTATCAACATGGAGATGCCATGGGAAGACTAAATTGAAGAGATGGGGTTTGCTTTTAGTTTTGAAGCAATAAGGTTAGTGGCCATCCTTATTTAATCTGGCAGGGAGTTGCTTAATCTTGGTATAGCTACCTCTAGCAGGGAGTTTTTTCTCCCTTAAAAAAAAGAAATTAATAGCAACAATATTACAGTAATGGGAAGTCAGTGAGACTAAGCAAATTTATTATATATAGAGAGAAAGGCCATCACCCATCTTTAATTAAAACCAATGGTACTTTGGAGCCCTTTGCACAATGATTTTTCTCTGCCAGACAGGGCATGCTTCAATACTCAGATGGGAAGGAATGAACTAAGGATGGAATGCCAGGCTTAACTTTAAAATCTTTCTCACAAGTTGGCTTGTAACCTTACATTAAATATAGCTTGTGTCAATACTGCACACAGTCTATTCCAGATCACTAGGGAAATACATGTAACTTTGAATAATTACTTTCTTTAGCTTACAACAGGGACAAGGAATCCACCCCAAATTTCTTCTCTGTATTCTGAAGTGCTAATTTATTCCCAGAGGTCCTAAGAATCCTGCTGATCTCTGGATAACTGAAGCCTTACTTCCTTTTACTTTTTTCTAACTACACTTGCTGTATCTTTATAACACTTTTTCTTCTATCAATCTGTAGCTTTCTGGAGTTGCTGAATTTTTAACTTTGTTTTTTACATAGCTGGTTGCTTGTCTACTTAGCCACCTGATAGGCTTAATGGTCTGTCTTTTGTTCTAGCTATCCATCATAATTTGTTGATTTTAAGATAATGGGCAGCCATATAAAATTAGACTTTTTGGTGGTGAACAGAGGGCTATAGATATAAGAATGGAAGGCGGAGATGTAAGAATGTAGATGGTGGCTCTAAAATACAATGTGATGGCTCCTGTTCTAAATGGCTCTTTCCTTTACTGGCTGACAGACTCTCAAGCTAACTAGACTACTGACTGACTTGGCTCTTTCCCTAGCTGTCTGTTGGCTCTTGTACAGACTAACTTGTCTTTTAGACAGCTGGCCCTGTGGCTCTTAGCTAGATAAACATTTTGTTGGCTGAATCCAAAACTAATTCAACTGACTAATTATGAGTTTAATGGTTCTTTTAAAAAGTCCATAAATACACAAGCAACTTCCTCCAGAAATTCTGCAATATTAACACCCTCCCTCAGAATATCATCCTTGCCACTGTAGAGTTTACTTCCCTAGACGCTAACATCACTCATGATGATGGCATCACTGCCTCAATTCTCTACAAGACAATGGATAACAACACCCAGATATCTGCCCCAAACACATCTCCAAACTCATCCATTTCATCTTCACCCATAACAATTTTACATTCAACAATAAACACTTTGTCCAAACCATGGGAACAGCCCTGGGTACTAGGATGGCTTCTCAATATGCCAACATCTTCACGGGCCACATTGAAGAAGGGTTTCTGGACAAACGCACCAGAAAAATTAATGATATACCTGAGATACACTGATGATATTTTCATCCTCTGGACAAATGACATAAACTCCCTCACAGATTTCCACCACAATTTCAACAACCACCACCCATCCATTAAACTCTCTCTCTCTAACTCTCGTACACCACCATCAACTTCCTGGACACTACAATCAGCTTCAGCAATGGAACCCTACAGAAAACTACATACAAGAAATCCACAGATCACTACACCTATCTTCACAGATCCAGTAACCACCTCAAACACACCAATGAGTGCTGAATAGCTCTTAATACTTTGGGCCAAATTCTGCTATCACGTATACCACTGTCAATCTGGAGTTACTCCATTGGTGTCACTGCAAGTACTCCAGATTTATACTGGTTACAGTGACACCAATAGAATTATTTTGGATTTACATTCATGTAACTGACAGCAGTTTGTGACTTATTTCCTCCTGGCTTTAAGACCTGAGTAAACAACAAATAACAAACACAACAAATAAATGGAGTCATTTAAACTCACCCCTTGCTAATAATAATTTGTGAATTTCTTCAATGAATCATTCATTGTCTGTAGATCATAAGAATAGCAAATATGACAATTGAATGTACAATTTTTGCTACAAATGATGCAATTATGCAATTTATAGAACTTGTGTGACTTACATTTATGAAATAGTTAATGTCAATTGTATATTCAATTGCAGTATTTGCAATTCACAAATGGCCCTCTATTGTCTAGTTAAATAAGTCTTTCCACCAGGGGGAAGAAATAATACCATGTGAATTATGTAACACAGTATGAATGGTGAATTTTACAACTGACTACAGTGTATAAGTGAAAATTCACATTTGAAGACTATTGGATAATTCAAGATGAAAAAAATACTACCCTAGATATTTGTACTACTGACTGAATCAATAAGGGATGCATTTTAATGGGCCATGGATGTGGCTGAAACACATTAACTTCCAGATATCAAAGGAAAGGTTTTTTCATTGCTGACTTAGTTCCACCAACAATCAACATATCTGAGACATGACAATGCCCAACCCTCTACGGACCAAGGACCATTTTTGTTTTGTGTGTTTGTAGTGCACATAACACAATGATTATGATTGGACACTGCTGTAATTCTAGTAATAATAAACATCAACACAATAAATCTCATTTGGTCTCATTTTAATTTCTGGGTTTAGTGTGCAGGTAATGGTGGTGGTGTGATAGAGAGGAAGTGATACTACATAGGGCAGGTGTCCGCAACTGCTTATGTCGATATAACTTACATCGCGCAGGGGCATGAGAAAGCCACCCGCCTGAGCGATGCAAGTTACACCAACCTAAGCGCTGGTGTGGACAGTGCTATGTTGGCAGGAGACACTCTCCCACCGACACAGCTACTGCCTCTTGTAGAGGTGGAGTAAATATGTCAACAGGAGAGCTCTCTTCCATCATCTTAGAGAGTCTTCACCAGACGTGCTACAGCGGTGCAGCTGCGCTGCTGTAGTGCTTCTAGTGTAGACTAGTCCATAATCTGGTGGTCCCTTCTGACCTTAAACTTTGTGATTCAATCTATTTTCTAGAGCATTGAGACTAGTAATGAACTATATGATAATTTGTCTTTTGTATTTATAGGCGCTCCATCATGGACTAGGACTCTGTTGTGCTAGGTGCTGTACAATATGGAGCAAGACGATAGCCCCAGCCCCAAAGTGCTCACAACTTAAGTTGTGTGTGACAGTGATTTTTTTCTAGCAAATATTAACTTGCTTTAGCAATTGGTAAGTTATGAAGCAGGTGTCTTTCGTATTCACAGCTGATCACTCTCCTTTTTTACATCTTATTATTTACAGTAATCATTTTCAGCCAACATGTTAGCAACATTTTTGGACTAAAATAATAAATAATAAGAAGTAGCTGAAACTTTGTAGCAAATAGAAAGTGAGAGTCATCTGGTCAAATATTGTAATGACTTTTTATGAAAGCAAAACAATGTGAGATTTTTTTTTTCATGGTTTATTAGCCTCTGGTAGGCCTCAACACTGGCAGCCCTGCATATCACTAGGAAAGAATACTAATAGAAAAGAAGACCTTTCATTTAGTGCCGAGGCAAATATTATGTATATTTGAACTTTTCCATCCATATGCTCCCCCTGCAAACTTTCAAAACTCCTCTACTGATATAAGGACTTTGGCAAGAAGAGCAGTGCGGATCATTTACAATTTTTGCTTTTTTCACAGAAAGTAGCAGTTAAAAATTAGAATATAAAACAGCATTTTGATTTATCCCTGTTAAAGTATATGATGCGTCATGGATGAAAAAAAGGGTACACAGATTCTAAGGATTTAATTAAATATTAAGAAGATCATGCTAGGAACGTCCATATTATTTAGCAGCTGCACACTATTTTACCACACTGAATAAGGCACAACGCCATGTGTGCTGCTTTTCCCTGGTACTGTGCATATATCATTTCCTTGGTAAAAGATGATAAAAGGTATTTTACTTTGTTCCTAAATCATTTTAGCATTTAAATAGTGCATTGGCAGTAAATTAGATAAACCATGTTCCTAACATGTCTTGCTATTCCAGTCTATAAACTCAATAAAAAAATTCCAATCATTTTTCATTATTACTTTTTTTCATTATTATTTATAGACTACTGTAAGTATTTGTGGCACTTTACAAACAGACCAGCGGTAAATGTCCTTGGAGCAAAGAATTTACAATCAAATTCAGACCACCACAATACAAACAATGATCAGCCACTCTAATGGAGACATATACTGTACTGGACTGATCAGTCGTGGAAGGCTTTGAAGAAGTGAGTCTGGAGGAGGAATTTCAAGGAGGACAGATTCATCTGTGAGGTCCCCCAAAAGAGCCCCTGCTGAGATGAAAAAAAGAATAGCAATTTCCCATAAACTTTGGATAATTTTACCGAATCTTCCATTCTGTAATTTTCATGCAAACCTTTCTAGTTCAAAGAAAAAGCTGTCAAGTACAACAAATATCTGTTATTTAAACTGTGAAAATAAATGCTTTAAAAAGGGGGAAAGAGGAAAATAATAAATTCATCTAGCAACTAAGTAGTGTAATGTTTCCATTCATTCAAATACTGTCCATCAAAATCACTAATTTCTATCATTCAGAGAATAGACATCTTTATCTACTGCTATTCCTTTGTCATTTTTCTTCTCTTAAAATGTCTGTCTTAAGATTTATTGAAATACAGATGATACAATAGTTACTGGTGTATTTTATGGGGATACCCAAATAGTAAAGACAAACAACTCAAGAAAGAAAGGAGTAGAAGGACCAGATCCAAGTTGTGAGTGTTTTTGAGAATACCTGTATTGGATTTACAGGAGGAAATCCTGGCTCTGTTAAAGGCAATGGAAAAAGTCCCAGTGACTTCAGCTTGGCCACTATTTAACTCCTACGGTGCTTAGAGGGTTTGTATAGGACATGCCCAGCACGTCTGATGCTGCTAAGGAACTATCTGAACTCCAGTGGCCTAAATAAGATTTAAAAACTTCAGAAAACAGAGTTTCTTGCATGATTTCAATGTGTCTTGTAAATCATTCAGAAACAGACTTTCTGGTGATAATATAGTATTTCTACGCTTGGTCCTACTCTAAATCAGGAAGGGCTAAAGCATGTACAAGCATCCAGAGGTAGACAGCACTAGATCTGCCCCCTTTTTGCTCTCTGCAGGCCTTCTACCTTCTGTGTGAGTATGCTGGGGGAATTCTCTCTCGCCCTTCGTGCAAATGCACTGAAGTGGCCACTGTATGGGGAGACTTTGGCAAACCAGTAAAGTGCCTGAAACCACTATGGCTTATTGTTAAAGGCAAGTCTCATCTTGACCAAGGCAGGGAGGGAGGTTTAGGGTGCCACCGAAAGGACAGCTTGACCCCACGTCCTTCCTGATAAGAATTGTGTTGAAGTTGCTGATACATGCATTTTAAAAGAGTAGGATATGCCCCAGGAATGTCTATTGAGGTCTCAAGGCTGCAAGTTCTGGAAAAACCCACACCTGGTTATTCAATTATCAGGAGCCTCTTGCTTGATCATTGAAACTGCTTACTTAACAAGGTTTCTTTAAGGGACATGTCATTCCATTACTAATGTATAAATAAGGGAACTCATTTGGGGACTCTTGGAGACTGGTCTCTCTCACTGGATGCATCTTGTTTTCCCCAGCAGCAGACGAGCTGTTGCTGTATCACTCGGCCACACTCAGCTTTGGTAATTATCAAGGGTTGGGGGTGTTTTACTAATCTTGTTGCAGATGTGTGTAAGTGCTTGAGACTAGTAAAGTTTAGCTTTAAGTGAAAGCACTCATGTTGTCCTGTTTGTGCCAGCCGTCTATCGGTCGGACGGCTGCATCTCCCCTGATTTATTTCCTGACACCTTCTCGCACAGAGTAAAGTTACCAAGAGCTTTGGGTTGAAAGAACCCTGGGTAACAGCCACAATTAGGCCCTCTACATTATATGTCCAAAGATGGCAGAAAAGATGCAGTTACCTCAGCACATTGAAGATTCTACATGGTTACGCCATCAAATGCAATAACAATTGTACTTTAATACAGAGTCTATTCTTGTCCTTTGGTAGGGCAAGATCATGACATCCATAATAAAAAAGGGGTTGTTTGTTTTTAATATTCTTAATCAGCTTAATTCCTGACAACAAAGTAAGACGTCGGGTTGTTTTAAATGGCAAGGCTCCAAATAACAAGGTTCAATTTCAGCATTAATGACAGACTGTTACTAGATGACTGGAGTTAATGTTTTGAAGAACCACTGAAGAGTCAAACAAATTTCTATTTTAAATCACTTTTGTGTTTTCTGTGCTAAGTCTGAAGTCATTTCTTAGGCAAAATTTAAATTGGCTACACAGAAAGTTTTGCCTGAGTAAGCACTGCAATATTTAATCATAGAATCATAGAAGATTAGGGTTGGAAGAGACCTCACGAGGTTAACTAGTCCAACCCCCTGCTCAAAGCAGGACCAACCCAACTAAATCATCCTAGCCAGGACTTGGTCAAGCTGGGCCTTATATTTTATCCTATGCATTTTTTATTTTATTTTAAATGAGTTTTTTAAGCAGTGTGTTAAGGCACTCTGTGATATAAAGATGGAAAACAACTGAAATAACCAATAAACCCAACCAAATGAAGGGGATGATCATCGAGGAATTAATGCTTGGGATTGGAAATCAGAATTCCTAGATTCTTTTCCCGGCTCCGCTACTTGCTAGCAGTATATCCTTAAGCCAGTCACTTAGTACCAGATTTTCATATACCTATACACATGCAGAGATCCCATACTGCATGCACAAATTTGGAAATCTGGACATTAGTCTGTGTGTTTCTCATTTGCCCCAGTTGTAAAAATGCTTGTAAAGCCAGGTTTACTCCTTGGGGGAGTTTTTCATAACTTAATTATCGCTGACTGTTCTTTACTGAAATCAAATTCATGGGTTAAATTAATACCTGGGCATGCAGCCAGCACAAGGCCTGCTTACACCCCTGCAGAGGCAGGCATTTCACCCTGTAAGTGTAAGGTATAAATGAAAAACATCAGCAGAGGTATTTTCAATTCCAATATAGTTATTCAGAGTACAACGCCAGTCATTTCATTTTACTTTGCTTCAAAAAGAGGTGCAGTAATGTTCCTAGAGCATATTTATGTCGTGTCAGCTACTGTTTTCAAAGTACGCTGCCCGGGCTCAGTGCTGCAAACTGTTTCACACACATGGGCCATACAAATGTGAGTAAGCGTTATGGTGCAGGAGTAGAAGGAAGGGATTTCCAAGGGGCTCCTTGTTTGTTAGAAGTTCCTTGAATGAAATAGACTATTCAGCTTCATAGTATCATGGTTGGTTCTAATTACAGTGTACAACAACCAATAATAGTGAAAGAATGGAAGTGTGAATTTATTTGATCAAGAGAACTTTTGGCAATAGAGCTTCTTATTACTGGTAAGCATTCTGGCAGTTAGGAAATTAACTTATGATCAATCTTGGTCCCACTGAAGTCAATGGTAAAACTTCCATTGACTTCAGTGAGGTAGGATTACACCCAGAATTTCACCATTTGAATTTATGCCACTCAGCACTACGCAGAATCAGCGCTTGGATTGGATTTTTTTTGCTGACATATTCTTTTTTTAAGTGAGCAGCTTGAAGTTGATTTGTGGTTCTGCTGAGGAATCAACAGCAGTGACTTTTGGCATAAGGAAATAGGCATTTTCTAGGAATACTCACCAGCCTCTTTATGCTCTACAGCAAGGGCACAGCATGCGCTCTTTTAGAGGCCCCATGGTTTGATTCTCTTTGATATAATTTCCCTTCTGCCACACTTTGCATTTATATTTGAATTGTAGTAAGTCAAACTAAAAGGCTAGCATCATTTCTGAGTATTAAGGCGTTAGGCTCAGAACAATCTAAGAACGTTCATAACCCAGATCGTATTTTTGTTTACACTATATATTTGCAGGGCAACATTTCTAGTTTTGTTAGCAAGAAGCAGTCTGCATTTCCTGCCATTGGTGACTTTGTATAAAAGGGGTCACATGAAGGAGGACTACTTTCACGAATAAGGATTGGCAGGAATGGACTCTCAGAATCTTATGGAAGTCATCTTCTAGGAGTTCAAAGATTAGGAGTCCTTAAGATTTAGAAATGCTCAAAATAGCCAGGAATGCCTAACCATGATCAGTATGTCATCAGAAAAGCAAATGAGGGCACGGATGTGGCAGTTCTTTATCTTTACAAGTAAATATTAAATTATTGGAATACTTTTGACTTCAGCAGACATTAGAAAACTGTCAGAGAGATGCAAAGTCAATAAAGGCGGCAGTGGAGGAGGAGGGGATTTCTGAAGTTAAATCAGGGAGAGCTCTGAAACTCCTGGCCACTGATGTAGTAGCCTGTTAGAGAAAATTGAAACATGTCTTCATATCAGATTCCACTCAGAAAAAAGCTTCATTCCCTCTACAGGGGCTAGAACACCTTGCCAATGAAGTACTTGAATATTATTGTTTTTAATTAATGCGCTAGGATATTCATACAAAGATGTAGATATTGACTACAGAGTATGATTTTTTTTAATGGGAAGAGATCATGTCAACTGAGCCATAAGAACGTGAAAGCTGTTATTATTTCTAACAAAAACAGCTAGGGAGGGGGGAAGGAAGCATCTCTCAAAAAGAAAACTATTTGCTAACTTAATGGAAGAAAAACATGAAAATTATCATGACCATCACGGATGCTGTTCAGGGACACAGGGATCTGGATACCATGGAAATGGCAATTGTATTCAGGGTTATGTTACCTGATTCACATATAAATGAAGATGATTCAGATTTGGGAATTTAATGATCCACAGCAAACCATGTGGCTGTAATAACTGCATATTGTTGATTATAGAATATGTGGACAATAATAATGGAGACGCATAAAAATGACAAAGGATTGCCTTATGTAGAGGAAACAATGATCTAGCCCCAATTCAGCAATGCATTTAAGCAACATGCTTAAGTCCCACTGACTCCAACATCAGCCTAACTGTGGTGCCCTAATGCTGATCTGAGTAAAATGTAGCACATATGTTTGTAGATTTTTTTTCCCCTAGGGTCATGTTCCTTTTCCTTGTGGGGGAAGGAGTGTTTCAAACCTGTTAATCCCCATCTCCTGAAAATCCTTTTGCCTGTTCTTAACTTTAAGCATGAGTAGTCCCAGGCAATAGGTCTTCAAAAAGGACAAATGACATGCCAAAAGCTAAGCAAGTGTGTGTTTGCAGGCTGTAAGTGCCTTAGATGCGGAAGTCAAATTCAGCACTTCACTAGAGGTAAGTAGCATCTTCCAGGACTGGACATTTAGATCTAAAATAAGTTGAGATACATAGTCCTCTCAATCAACATTGCTTTCAGCACTAGTAGACAAAATGGCTAATCAATAAAGGGCTTGTACCACTTTTCTCCCTTCAAGGTTACAATATGCAAGACAAAGGTTTTACTACAGTTACAGACTTTTTTCCCCTTCTGTAATTTGTTGCGCTTCTGCTAATTATTCAAATTCAAAACCGTAGTTTTCCCAACTAATGCACCCAAAGTGCTTTTCATGTTGAAAATCATGGATGATCTTCCCCAGGATCTGTTACTTAGATGCCTCATGACAAGTTTTCATTCTGCTTTTCTGATGTTGTACCCTGCCTGCCAACACAACTAAAATCTCAGATCTTCAGTCACTCCAATAGCATGTCACTTGAATCTACAACATTAGTCATGAAAAAAGCACAATTTTATTGTACTGCTTTATAAAAAAAAATTATGCAGCCTTACACTCTTCTCATTATTCATTCTTAGTTGCCAGGCTGTAATAGATGCAGATGAACATGAATTTTTGCTAAACGTTTTCCTCTGTGGGTAAAGAGTCCACATTTCATTACAAAGCAGATGATACATTATTTAGTAAAATTACAGTAAGGAGAGTAAAAAATTAGAACACCACACAGTTATTCTTTCCTTGGGAGGACTCCATAAAATTCATTCAAAAGACTGGGTATCAAAGAAAAGTATTAAAAAGAGAATTTATAATATGCTAAGATTTTCTCCTCTCATAGTGTACGAACATTTCAGTGGATAAAATATTTTTGGCCCTCAAAATAGATGCATTGGTAAGAAAGTTAGAAACAAAACCAAGACGATGCACATAGATAATCCGGGATTTTGAAGGTCAAATTTTAAAACCTTGTAAGTGTATAGTATCTACTTTAACTATACCACACAGGGCAAAATTCAACCCTGCTCAGAGAGCAAGTACAATTTCTATATACCATCTAAGTCCCCCCAAAAGCTCTCAGTTCCATGGCACAAAATTTAAGAAAAAGTTATTTTCCTTTAACATTATATTGGTGACTTTATGACATAATGTCTGCAGAGACCTTCCTGAATTCCCTAATGAATGCAGAAATCCAGCCAAATAGCTCTTGAGAGTCTTGATCTGGTGATTCCCCAAATTTTACCTGTGAATTTGAAAGAGAAAAAATACTAAATATTTAACATTATCCAAGTAGCTTGAACAGCATCCTAGATTTTCAAGATCAGTACCCAAGATTAAATGCATTCATTATTATTGGTATTATGATTACAGGAACATCTAAAAGCCACAGTTGAGACTGGGGCTCCCTTCCACCAGACATTATGCAAATATACAATAACAGGTGGTCTCTGCCGCAAAGAGCTTAAAATCTAACATGACAAGTCAGAGAATGGAAGTATAATTACCCTAGTTTTACAGATGGGTAATACAGAACAAAGGGCTTCTTCCTAAAAACTTCCATTGACATTAATGGTGTAGGATCAAGTCCAGAAAGATTAAATGACTTGCCCAAGGTGATACAAGAATCTTTGGCAGAGCAGCTAACTGAATCCAGATCTCCCACATCTCAATACATTGCAGTTAGCTCAAGATTATCCTTCCCCTTAATTTAGTATTATTCTGTGGTTTCAATTCATACATCACCAAAATTCCAGGTCCATCCACAAATCATCCGAACTGATCACTGGACCATAGTGACAACTGAGGGAAAAGATTAAATAACCACGGAAACTGACTTATCCATCCCGCTGATTTTTTCATGTCCCAACTGAGACATACACAGGGGGCAGCATGGCTAAAATTATATACCTGTTGCTGACAATTTGGCTAAATGTAGAACTTTGTGTTCCAGGGATAGCAATTTAACAGATTACACAATAACCACATTAAATGTTAAGACTATTTTTAATTCTATATTTTAATTAAATCATTTAGCTAATCCACAAAAAATAGAGCTGTTCATAAAAAGAGGGGGGAAATGGTGAAAAAAGGAAATCTTATCTTGTTTTTTATTGAAAAAAATCATTTTTTTAAAATTGACTAGCTCTAGATTTGGTAAAAAGAGAAGAATAACTGAAAGTCTTATCTACAGTTTTCTTGATTATTTTTTCAAATTATGAAATTTTCATCATAAATTTCAAAATTCAAATCACTTCAACCAGCTCAAATAAAAACAGCAAAGTTCTCAATGACTCTTGCTGAAACTGTTTTACTTTGTGTAAAATGCTGGAATAATCACTGTGAGGGACAATGAGGCAGAGAATGACTCTTTAGCAGTGGTGGGCAGCCTGCAGCCCGCAGGCCACATGTGGCCCATGAGGGTAAGCTGACTGTGGGCCACGAAACATGTGGCTGATATTGACCATCCACAGGCCCGGCCCGCCGCAGCTCCCATTGGCCGGGAACAGCGAACCAGGGCCACTGGGAGCTGCGGGGGGCCGTGCCTGCGGATGGTCAACGTCAGCAAAATGTTTCACGGCCCACAATCAGCTTAGCCTCATGGGCCTGCGGGCTACCGGTTGCTACCACTGCTCCACAGCCACGTGGTTAGGGCACTCACCTCGGTTGGTGGCAGAACTGGATTTCAGTCCCTGCTCCAATTAATATTTAACTATTTGCAATAAACAGAACAGCTTCAGCAAGAGAGATTGATGGACACAAACCCTACAGTCCAGTGGTGAGGGTACTCTCCTGGGAGAAAGGGTTCAACTACCTGCTCCAGAGTGCAAATTCAAACCTGGGTTTCCCACATCAGTTCCCTAACCACTGGGGTATTGAGTAGAAGCAGGGGTGTCATTACCTCGTCCTTTGTTTTCTTTCTCTAGCCCTTAATTTCCTTTCATTAAAACAAAAACACAACTAGTTTGACATAGTTAGCTCAACTTGAAACTTTTTTATTTTGAGTCACCAGAAATCCTGAAAAAAATCAGTTTCAGTGAGATCAGAACCAAAATTTTTCTTCATTTTTTTTAGCTGCTAGCAAACTTAAAAATAAATAATAATAATCTTAATCTTCACATAGCTCTCCCCATGCTCCCATTGTCCCCAGCAACCTGGTCAGACTGCATCTCCTGCAATGCACCATTTTCTCCCCTCTAGCAGCACATCCTGGGAGCTGCTGGACCTGGTTCATCACAGGAGGCGTAGTCCTGGTGCACAGAAGAAAATGGAGACATTTCTGCTTTGACCCAAATATTTCTGTTTTCAGGCATTTGGTTTTCTAATGAAAAATAAAAAATAAAAAAAAATTCTGTGGAAAGCAGACACTCTGAGGCCTGGTCTAGACTGGGGGTGGGGGTGGGGGGTCAATCTAAGTTATGCAACTTCAACTACATGAATAACGTAGCTGAAGTCAACATACGTAGACCTACTCACCACGGTGTCTTCCCTGTGATGAGCTGACTGCTGCCACTCCCCCGTCAACTCTGCCTGCGCCTCTTATGGCGGTGGAGTACAGAAGTCGACAGGAGAGCACTCGGGGTCAATTTATTGCATCTAGACTAGACACGATAAATCGACCCCTACTGGATCGATCGCTATCCATCGATCCAGCAGGCAGTGTAGACATACCCTTAGAAGAATTTCATTTAAATTAAAAACACAAATTCCACCCAAAAAAAGGGGGGAGAGAGAATTTTGACTCTCTCTAGAGATAATCCACACAATGTGCAATCTATTAGAAAACAACAAGTTAAAGCAGCCATCCTATAAAAATCCAGAGCTAGGGATGGGATTAAAGGCTCAGATCAACTACAACCCTATTTCAGTTCTCTGGCTTTAGGGCATATGGTGGTTCTTAACTTTAAATCATTTACTGGGGTTTAATTAAGGAGGTTTGTCATCATTTTCAAGGGCAGTTCCTCAATGTCATCAATAAGTTAAGACCCTATAGTGCTAGAAATGGCTTTTCTAACAGATCAGGAGAAATCATAGAACTTGCTCAAAAGGTTCATAATAAGAGAAGTTTAAAAAGGCATTTTGTGATTCTTCAAGGCTTTATCTTGTCTATAACTGAGAGCAACAGTCCTCCCAAGACTGAATAGCATTCTAGTAGTATTACAAGCTGCAACTGAAACAGAATGAATGATCTGAATGAGGAGATATTACTTGTTCAATTGATTAACAATTTCCTCTCTCTCTCTCTCTACTTTATCATTCCAATAATCAGATTCCTATTTGCGACCATGGGTCTAGCATCTAGAGAAAAGGAGATGGACCACCCAAAACATTATTGGTTGGTATCAGCTCAGTAGTTTTGACACTGTGCTCCTAACTGCACCTCTTGGGTGCTGGAAGCCTTTGGTCTTTGGCAGGCCTTTCTCAACACACCGGGGGTGTACCGTTATTTAAGCAATAATGAGTGAGGCATTTCCTAGGGCTAAGAGCCATCTGGGAACAGTTGACAGCCCACAGCTACACCATGGGAAATTATCCCCAGTTTATCATAATACCACAGAAATGCCATGTGCTAAGGTCATTACTGCTTTCATAAGTAGAAATGAAATAATAAAGATAGACCTGTGGGGGTCTATTTTATTGGCACCTGCAAGATATTTCCAGAACATGTATCCCCTGTACTATTGCCTATGGGTGCTGTTCAGTTGATAGGATAGGATAGGATAGGATTCATGCAAACACACACAGTTGTCTGTTTGCTTTAGACAATGTCCTATAAACCCATGTTCCAGAATAGAACCCTCTAGAAAAGAGCACTCCTTTCCTTCTGTTTGAGGAAGCCAAAAATCACAATATTGAAATATAATTATAAAACCAAATCCTGAGGCACCTTCTGTCCACAAGACAGCTTGAAACCTGTGGATCTCCTGCGAAAGGGGGACAAAGAGGTCCTATAGGGGATGATGGCTTGTTGGTGCATGTGTATAGTGTAAATCCTGATGGTGGGGCTACAGAGCAGCAGTCCACATCCAGCAGCAGCTGGACCGGGTGACATGGTGCAGCTTCATGGGTAGACTGGCTGCAAGACAATTCTGTTTTGCGGCAACTTGCAAGGTTTCAAAATTTGTTTTCCTTCGGCACTGGAATAAAACCAAATTCTTTTGAATGCTTTTGCAAAAATGGAATGTGTCAAAATGTCTGTTTTCCAACCAAAACTTGGGTTTTTCAATTCAGGGAGGTGCATGTCATGCTGGGTAAGGCATGGACCTGGAAAACCTAGGTAGAAGACCTAGGTGCAAGTCCTTGCTCTTCCTGATTCTGAGCAGTTTTCCATCCCAGATCACTCTGAAGCAAGCAGAGCAAAGACTTGAATCTAGCTCTTTCACCTCGCAGACCAGTGGCCCTAAGCACCAGGCTATAGCCTCAGAGTTGCTGTTGCTGCAATTTCACTGAAAATGTTCTGACCAGCTCTATCCATGAGTGACCCAAGCCCTAGTTCCGAGTTGAAGATAAGGATCCTTTCCCACTTCTCTACTGTTTTCTTTTTACACAGTCTTTGGTTGCAGGCTCAGGATAGGATCCTTAGTGTATATCCTGTAGTTCACATCTGGCTTCTTACACTAGGTTGAGGCTGTTCTGTTTTTCAAAAGCAACAAGCCTCTGAAATAACCTCCAGCATAACACCACTATTGCTACAGCCAGCGGAGCTGAGCCAGTGATACTACGATGCCAGGAGATTTTTTTTTAATGTCATTGTGGACTAAGCTTTAGAGTTTCTGCCTCAGTTTCCTCTCCGGGACAATTGGGATGTACTTCATGTGGGTGTTATGACTTAAGTTTTGGAAAGACCTTGAAGATGAAAAGTCTATGAAAGTGCTAAATATGTATTCATTTTGTTTACGAGCCTTGTTTGTTATATAATAATGGCTTGAATTTTGAAGGTGAGCACCTGCATTTCCTGTTGTCATCCACAGTAGCTGGAGGTGCATAGCGCCAATGAAACTCAGGCTATAAACCCTCAGAAAAAAGAAATGGCAAACGCTTATTCAAACCATTCTGCCACTGATCTATACACAAGGTGAGATATGGTATTTCTTACCAGAGTTACACCTAAATCTATATGTACTGAGGGAAGTGTATCTAAAACATGTGTGAACTCCATTTATGGAAGTTTGTGCATTTTTAGAAAACAGCTTTTAAAAAAATGTAGATTTCTTTCACTTATGTTTTAATATAGTATGTACCAGTGTGTCAGTGTAGAGCTTCTTCATTTCATCACATCTTTTTGACAATTGGGAAAGGTGTCCTTCATACTTCTGAATTAGATCCTGTAATAAATTTTAAAAAACCCACAATGTTGAGTAGCTACAAGGATACAGTATGAAAGCAATACTTGACAGCAGTCAGAAGATTTACTGATAACAAAAAAGAGAATGCAGGTCAAATTTTCCATGTGCCACCAAGACTGTGAGATGTGCAAAATATAAGCCTACTCACAATCTTCTGCATTTCCATACAAATATCAGATTAATGAAGCCAATAAGAGAGTTTCAGAATTTGAGAGCTCTCAGGAGTTTGTCCACTGAGATGACTTAAATCTATTAAAAACAATTAAAGTAAAAAATGCAAGTTCAAAATTGTAGGGTCCTTGAGCTTTATTAGCCACTGTGCATGTGCAGCTGCATGCACTGTTGCTGCATTCTAACACTTGTCCATACAGGATTTAGTGCATCAAAAACACATGGCTTAAGTTGCATGGACCTATATTCAAGTTACCTGCTGGAAATAAGGCTACAGAAATCTCAATTTTGAAACTGGGGATGTTTCTTAACAGCTGTTCTCTTCTAATTAGTCTTATTAAAACAATGTATATTATTACAATAGCTTAGTACTCATCAATGGCTAAAAGATGACACTCCAATCTGCCCAGTCTAAGGGATAGCATGTGGTTGCATTGCTTCTGGAGAAGCCAGTGGCGTGGGAAATCAGTTTCTCTGCCAGTCTCCCTGCTGTTTGGGGACAGAGTAAACTCTACCAGGTTTATTCCTGGGGTAGTGTACTCTCTACCGTGCCAGCACAGTATGGCTGACGCCATGTGCATTGTGAGGGAGGAGGAGGAGGGCTCTGCCACCACACCCTACCCAACTGCATGGGGAAGGGACGTAGCAGCTCTGTGAAGCCTTGTCATCAAAACCAAAATGTTTTGGGAAGGTTTCTCAGGCCCAGGATGGAATTTCTAATCAGAAAAGAGAGCCCTCTGTGAGCATAATCAATAGTCAGGGGGTTACCACACTCACCAGCAATGTGGGAGACCCAGGTTCAAACTCCTGCCCTGCTGGATTAGGAGTAGGGTCTTGAATCTGGGTTTCACACATCCCAAGTGAGTGTCCTGGGCACCAACCTATCAGCTATTCTGGGCCAGCCCCCATTCCCGTTCCTTCTCTCATGATAGGACAAGAAGCAATGGGCTTAAATTGCAGCAAGGGAGGTTTAGGTTGGACATTAGGAAAAATTCCTAACTGTCAAGGTGGTTAAGCACTGGAATAAATTGCCTAAGGAGGTTGTGGAATCTCCATCACTGGAGACCTTTAAGAGCAGATTAGACAAACACCTGTTAGGGATGGTCTATCTAATACTTAGTCCTGCCATGAGTGCAGGGGACTGGACTAGATGACCTCTCGAGGTCCCTTCCAATCCTATGATTCTATGGTTTTTTGCAAAAAGTTTTCACAAGGTCTCATTTTTGTTCTGCATCAGAACAAAACCAGATTCTGAAATCTCAAAAATTTCTGTGGAACAGAAATGTTGGTTTCCAGCCAGCCCGAGTAAGTAGCCGTCACAGAGACATAACCGTCAGTTTGTATCCTATTGCACCCTGCGTCAGCTGGAAAGCCAGTTTATACTGAGCCCTAACCAAGTAGAATACATTACTCATCAGCTATCTCCAGTCTAAAATAAAGTTCTGGTCAATGTTACCTTTAGTTCCTTGTAGAACTGAGACTCTTGGGTTGTTGCCTTGATAGTCTTGGACTTAATAAACTTTTTGTACTGAATAACATTTTCCAATTCTTTCTTTAACACTAATCACAAAACAGAGAGGAATTGACACATTTCAAGAACTTTGGTAACAAACACTCATTAAGTTGTGTAAAGGCCTGCTATGCTTCACAAAAAATCATACAAACTTGAACCTCCAGATCCATAGCACTGGCTGCTACCAGTTGAGCTATAGGACTAACTGCAGTAGATGGCAGCAAGAGAAAGCTATTATCCCAGAGGTGGGGTGGACCACTAGAGCTGGGTGCTGAGTTCCAGAGGGCTGATTGGGAATGCAGTCCAGCCCTCTTTCTCCTCTACTCCAGGAGTTGGGGGAGCTTCTGCCTTATGTGGTGGCCCCAGTAGGTAGGACTGGTCCCTGGGGATGCAGGCTGGGTATGGGATTGGCTGAGCGGGGAGTTTGACCCATCTTTCTTTCTCCTCCCGCCACCTTGGGAATTGGGGAGCTACATCTGGTGTCGCTAGAGGGAAGGGGAATGCATCATGTGATGGGTTCAGGTTGATGGGTGAGCCCAGTCCAATTCTCTTTCCCCCATCCCCCAACACTACAGATAATCTGGCAGCTCCTGGTAGTTCCAAGTACACAGTGTCTGTTGTTGCAGATTTGGCCATGGCAGCATGAGCCTGGCCTTAGAATAGCCAGTGATTTGGGCAGGCTGCCAAAATGCTCCCAAGGAATGCAAGTGACAGAAGGGAAATAGTGATTTTTAATAATTTATAGCTCAGCAAAATCTGAGTGAAATTTCATGGGATGAGCTAAAAAGGCACTTCAATAACCCCGAGGGTGTACACCCGATCAAATGCTTGGTGCAAAAGAAGCATAGAGCTTCTCTGAGGAAAGCATAGAGTTTCTCCGTCCTTCATAAAAATGGCAATCTAAATATAGGGGTCACTACCAGCTCCCCCTATAGTTAGTGCTTCTGTCATGTTGCCTAGCATAGAAGATGGACTTCTTGGTCAACAGTTCCAATTATCATCCATAGCACACTTTTTAAAAAGTAGATTAAACATTTGTAAGCGTCCTGCTTCTGATAAAATTGAAATACACTTATATTTGTTTTTTATGCCTTTGTTGCTCTACAAGAGCAAATCCAAAGCCCATTCACTTCAATGGTCCTCACACCGATGAATTCAATCGCCCTTTATATCTAGCCCCAAATTCCTTCAAAACCTTCTCAATTGCTATCTTATATTTGACCTCCCAGTTTTGCTCCTTTCTACCAGCTTCACTAGCGATGCATTTCCACTTACTGAAGATACTGGTTTAGCTAAAATGGCTTCTTGAGCTTCATTACTTAACTATATTGAGTTTTCCCTTGCTTTTCTGCATGCCTTCTGTGACTCTCCTAGAAGTAATTTTGATAGAGCACCTGTATCACTTAACATCTGAGTTTAAGGCAAACTTAATGGATTTTGCTATTATCAGAAAGTATATTTCAATAGATCATTTCTAACCATATGGACACACAAATATTTCTTTTTAAAATTCCACATGATAACATGACGTTTATATATAGCCATGGCAACCTCTTACCTCAATATTTTGAACCTCTTTACAAACTACAAAATAAGTGCAATAAAACCTGTTTTGAGTGACTGCACAATGTATGAAAGTCTTTCTGTGAATTTAGAAAACGTATTTACATACCATCAACTTCAGCACGGAGACCTTTGATGGACGCTGGAAAGGAACAGAATGGGAGATTGGAGGGAGGAAAAAAATGTTAATAAAAATTATGCACATAATGTGAAGATGGGGACTTTTGCAAAAGGTTTTTTTTATCCTCTTACCACCAGGAACAGCTTCAAATTCTGTCAACTCCT
The DNA here is from genome assembly GCF_020497125.1 of Mauremys mutica. Lineage (NCBI taxonomy): Eukaryota > Metazoa > Chordata > Testudines > Geoemydidae > Mauremys > Mauremys mutica. The sequence goes on along the minus strand of NC_059084.1, from coordinate 12,782,885 downwards.
GAGAAAATTTAGCCAAATCAGGCTCATGTAAGAAGATCTGTTCCACAAGGGCATGAAGCAAGGTGATCTTCCTCTCCTTACCCCGCAGCAGTGATAACTACAAATAGAATACAGCAATAAATTGACAGTCTAGGTTATTAGACATTTTTTAAAAATTGGAACAGCAGGGATGTTGATAGCTCCTAGGTAAATTTGACAGGAATAGAAAACACAATGGAATTAAACCTCTCTCTTTTCAATCTGCCATCCCACATACATTTCTGCTTAAAATTAACTTTGCATTTTCTCAAGTCCTTTATTGTTCCTTTGTAATGTTTCATTTTTAAAAAACGTAAGATATCTTAATTGACTGCAATTGATTCTGCATCTCTAAATATGCTCCTGCCCCGGGTCCCATTTAAAAGCATTATGTGGTGTTCATGTAGACAGAAAGGTTTCTTAATAGAATCTGGGGAGATGCTTTGTGTCAGAAAATGATTTTGAACACATTTTTCATTATAATAGATGTGGCATTACAGTACTTATAAAAAAATTTACTGTCTCAGAACTGTCACTCGCATTATAAATTACACACACACACACACACACACACACACACTAAAGTCTCCTGTGGGAAAAGAAATCCGAATAATTTAAAAAAACAACAACCTCTCTTCTATTTACAGATGAGGCATAATCTGATAATATTCTTAAAAGGTTCAAAGCATCCTACAGAATATCAATTCAATTCTTAATTCTGGGATCAGATGAGATTCCGTTATTGCTGAGTGGCGTGGGGAAGCAGGTGTATGGATGGGAAATGTGCTCAGTGGCAATATTTTCTGCTGGCAAATTTTGATGAGGCAGGGAAAGATGTGATAGAAAAGTTAGTTAAGAGATTGTTTGAGAACTAAGGGCCAAATTATGGTTGTCCCAAGGCAAGTGTGGCAAGTGCATAGGATTGATATGGCTGCATAGGGTTAATGTGCCTAGCGGAGCCAGTTGGGCACTAAATTGGCCAGCAGCTTTGAGCAGCCCAGAATGGATATATCAGAACGGAGAGCCTGGTGAGCTGTGCTGGGGGGACTGAATCCTTTGCCTTTGAAAAGGCATAGCAGGTACCACCCCAACCCCCACACAGCTCTGCCGCGCCTGGCAGCTTTCCCACCGCCCTTAGTTTAAAAAATCCTCTAGAACCTTTGTAATGTTAGATCCCATCAGTCTGTTGCATTTTGGTTTAGGTGGAGCCCATCCTTCCTGCACAGGTTTCTTCTTTCCCAAAAGGTTCAAGGTTCCCCAGTTCTTGATGAAGCTAAAACCCTCCTCCCTGCACCATTGTCTCATCCACACACTGAGACCCTGCAGTTCTCTCTCTCTTCCTGCCTCCGCATGTGGGCCATTTCAGAGAATGCAGCCATGGAGGCTGTGAAACAGGAGTGCTGCAGCTGCAGAGGTTCAGACTAAGGGGGCGGTAAGTCTGCATGGCCTACCCTGTGCACAGGGCCGGCTCCAGGGTTTTTGCTGCCCCAAGCAGCAAAAAACAACAACAACAAAAAGCCGCGATCACAACCGGCGGCAGTTCCACTGCGCCGCTTTCTTCTTCTGCGGCAATTCAGCGGCAGGTCCTTCCCTCCGAAAGGGACCGAGGGACCCATTGCCAAATTGCCGCCCTTTCCCCTTGGCCGCCCCAAGCACCTGCTTGCTGAGCTGTTGCCTGGAGCTGGCCCTGCCTGTGCAGGAAGGGTCAGACCCTTGGAGGTCTGGCACACTGAAGGGGTTCCTCCTAGAGACTATCACAAAGCTATGGGCATAGCACCGATCCTGTGGATCTTTGACAGGCTGTCTGACTGCGGGTGGTGACACTCTATTGTGTCCCTGAAAGTCTCATCATCATACCTGTCTGTCTCCCTTAGCACCTCCAGTGCAGCCACTCTGGCCTCAAGAGTCCGTACTCTCTCTCTGAGGGCCATGAGGTGCTTATACCGTATACTCACCTACGCCACCAGCCCCTGAGGAAGGTAATTGTACATGCTGAATTGAGGGCAATAAACTAGATAGCCCCGACTCTGCTGCTGAGCTTCTGTCTGCATTATTTTTACTCTTGCAGGTTTTTTTTGCTGGGGAGAGTTATTGGCCTAAGTTTAGAGTATGTTTGTTAGATGTATGGGGAGGGGGGGGGAGTTCTCTCTCTCCCCTCCCCCTTTCTTCCTTCCCGTGATTCTTTTCTGGGAGGCTTTTCTGGCACCCACCTAGTACTTAGGTTACAGTCCCTTAGCCTCCTCCTCTGCGGCTGAACACTCAGCAGCCAAATTTTCCTTACCTTGTTAGCTCACTCTGTCTTATGCACTCTCACTCGAGCTTTCTAAACTCCCGGGCTTGTTAAACTGCTGCTCTCCCTGAGTTGGCCCTGCCCCCTGGGCAAGGGATCCTGAAGGGGTTATGGATCAAGGGACAGCAAGCTACAGCCTTGTTAATAAGCTCTCAGAGGTTAATGACAATTAGTTACCCCATTTTTAAACCCAACTGTGCTTGCCCACGCTAAAGGAAAATCAAGTTTAACATTGTGTTAGTTAATATGTGCTGTAACACAGTGTTTTCAATGCTAGGAAAAATGTTAATTCACTTTGGTCAAAGAAGACAATCGAAATCCTTTAGCCATCTCTCTTCCAGCCTTTTCATTTAAGTAGTTCCCAATGGCTAAGATGTACTCCAACACAGCAACAAATTTCTGGCTGGCTTGCAGCTCTTTGCACGCTCGGATCTTCTGGTTTATTAGCTGAAACACAAGAGCCTGACTTCAGTTCAACTGGAAGGTGTGAGTAAAATGAGGTCTTCACCTCTCTCTCTCTTTGTTAGGTCTAACTGTTCCTAGCTGAAGTACACAAGCTATAGTTTAGCTGTTGTAGGCCTGTCTTTCCATTAATTTCTCTTGGAGAACAGGCCAGAGGTTCTCATGAACCCCATGTTAAAATTCTGCCATCAAGATAAAAGGAGTGTTGGCACGATTTGCCTGCTTCTGATGAGGACATGCCCTTCCTGAATCCTGCCAAATTATCCATGCCAGAAAGGATTTATCCCTAGTCTCATAAAAATGCCATGAAGAGCAAATATTTTGCTATTGGAATATACCAGATTGCACCAACTATCAGGGGAAATGGATAGCCTAGAGCCCAGAAGAATGTCTCTATCCTTCACCTCACTCTGGCCCATTTCTAGGTATACCAGCTGAGCACCGTGCTATCTTATCAAAATACTCCAGACATGTTTTTTCCAGGAACAAGCTTCATCATTTCCAGCAATCAAACTTAATATCACTGTTTGCCCAGTGAGGCTGCCTTCTTTCTATGGTTAGGGATAAGAGAGCCTTTTTAAAAATAGGAAAAACAAATGAATCAATTCTCCAGTGCCTCACACAAAGCATACAAAGTTTGTGGGAAGGGGGAAAAACCCTTTTTAAAATATTGCCTGTACATCAGAGTCAGGCAATGTAGTAAAGTATATTGATAAGACACTACTACTTTATGTAGAAATTCTACACATTACACACGCATGTTATTCAGCCCAAGTAATAAGACACCTAGGGAACTAATATACCGTGCAGTGAGTAATAAATCACCCTTGATTGTATTATAACTTCAAAGCAATCATTATACCATATTCCCCAAATATTCACGGTTATTTGGTTTCAGTGTGGGATGGCAGGAGTGTAACATGAGCTAGACAGGGTCAGGTGTGTGTGTGTGTGTGTGTGTGTGTGTGTGTGTCACCAGTGTTCTCTCTCTATTCTTGTTCTGAATTGTGCTCAGTGTTACTATGGTTTTAATTAGAGCTAGGGTTGCCAACCCTCCAGGATTGTCCTAGAGTCTCCAGGAATTAAAGATGATGTCATGTTGATGGAACCTCCAGTAATACATGCAAGCCTAATTAGAGTTGCCGGGGGACGACAATTCCATTTTGTGGCAACTTTCATTTGTTTTCACTGCAATGCAGAATGAAAACAAAATCTTTTGAACATTTTTGCAAAAAACGAGTTTGCCAAAATGTCCATTTTCAGCTCAAAATGTGTGTGCAACCTGGTGGTTAGGGCTCAGGCCTGGGAAGATGCAGGTTCCAGCATCTGCTGTAGTATGGAAGTTTTTTTCCTCAGCTTACTCTGAATCAGAAAGAGCAAGGACCTGAACTTGCGTATCCCACCTCTTTGGCCAGTACTCTAATTAGGCCAGGGGGTCTCAAACTTCATCGCACCACAACCCCCTTCTGACAACAAAAATTACTACACAACCCCAGGAGGGGGACTGAAGCCTGAGCCCACCCGAGCCCTGCCGCCCTTGTGGAGGGAGGCTTTGACTTGGGCTTTGGTGGGGCTCAGGCTTTGGCTTCAGCTCCAGGCGGTAGGGCTTGAATTTCAGCTTCAACCCAGGCCCCAGCAAGTCTAACACCAGCCCTGGTGACCCCATTAAAACAGGGTCGCGACCCACTTTGGATTCCCAACCCACAGTCTGAGAATCACTGAACTAGGTTATAGAGTCAGCGAGTATCTAACTCTGAGTATGTGTCTCTCTCTCCCATCAAAACCAATACATCTCTGTGAAACATTTTTATTTCACCAAATTGTTCCAATCAGCTCTAGTTTTAATGCCATTCCCGCAGCTATAGGGGCAAGAGGCCCTGGAACTCAGGAAGGGATTTAAATTAACAGGGGAGCACTTCTCCTGCTTGCTGGCCAATGGGAGATGGAGAACCTGACGAGGCGTGTGAGGAGGGGCCCAACCCAACTGTCACAAGCATGGACTCTCCCCTTGCCACTCTACTCTGGGCTGTCCTTCCCACTGCCAGTCCAATCAACACCAGGGTGAGTCAGAGCAGGTAGCATTTAAAATAAAATACTACAGTATTTTACCATAGCAGCTCCCCAAACACTGCAATGTCACTAATAGATGCTGTTCTAGTTTAGGCTTTTTTGGAGGGGGAGACTAACATTTAAACATTTATTCCAGGCAAAATGTCAGCTGTGCTGATTGGTTTGAACTGTGTCTCATGTCATTCCTGAGGTCCTGCATTCTGCAGGTGGCACTGTGTTAATAAATGACCTCAAGTTTTGGCTTATCCTAGAGTGTTTTAAACACACCAGCAGGTAGTACATATTGTATTTCAAATCTAGCCCGTCTCTAATTTAGTTTCATGCTAGTTTCGACTCCCTTGGCTATAAAAGCCATGAGCCATATAGATCAAAACCTTTTTGCACATTGCTTTTGAATAATGCGGTGAAATGACATCTTATACATCAGGCTGCCTGCATTATTACAATATGAGCTGTCAACATTATGGCTGGTGAACTGTTTTCCCATCGAAAAGCTCACCTCACATACACTGACTTTTAAAATTTGCATCAAAGACATCTGGTGCTTTAATATGTAACTGGTGGATTAGAGTTAAATGCAAACCATAAGCAAGTCATGTCACTTACAGGCTCCAGATCACCCATGCACACGGGAAGTTCTCGTATCGTAAGCAAAAGATCCAATCTTTGGCCTAAATGAGGAATTTTACACATCTGCATAGAACAAGATGGAATCTGAATCAGTTGTGAAATGATCATCCAGCAAATATTGTGTTCATCAAACATGTACTTTTAATAATGGGTTTGCCAATTCAGACATAGGTGCAGATTTTTATAGTGCTAGTCTCATGTATTAATTTTACACTACCCCTTAAAAATTTAGTCATGCAATTGCACACATAAGGAGCATGTGCAAATTAAGCACAGATACACACACACATTTGGGGCCAGATGCCATTAAAGGCAATGACACCGACCTCTTGGGAATAAGAATAGGCTCTTTCTACACACAATTCTGCGTCTAAAGTTTCTGGAAATCTGGCCCCAAACAATCCAATCCCTCCTTATTTTTAGTGGGAGCAGGGAGGATCATAAGATTTGCTTAACTTTTCTCCATATGCTCTCCCTCCTGAGTGCCCCTCCATATCCCTGTCTGGGATTAGAAATATAAATGCCAAAATTACATAGAATGGGCAGTTTCTTGAAGTGTTTTAACCCATGCTGGAAAATAGAATCCCAGAAATCTCACGTGACATGTTTTTAATGACTGCTACATTTGCTTACCTCTAGCATAAACTGATCAACCACATGCAGCTCTGAAGGAGATCCCTTGAAGGACTGATACATTTCTAAATCTTTTGGAGTGGGCAGATATCTGAAAAATAATGAATGAAAATAAGACACTCTCTTTCCCAGAAAAATATTGTATTATGATACAGTTTGTCCATTCCATATATTGCACCTCTGGTACTGTGTATTATATTCTACTTGTTCTGTTTCGGATTATTTAGTAAAGGATACTTCCCAGGAGTTCAATCTAACTGCAGGGGAAGCGAACAATAAGTGGCCACAGTAATGATTACAGTAATCAGTATCTGGTGATCACAGTAATCAGTTAAACACATACATGTGGCTGGGAAATACTAATATGCAGTACTTAAGCAGTGGCTTTTCATTTGTAGATCTGAAAGCACTTTCCAAAGGTGGGTATGTAGAATTATCCCTGTTTTACAAATGGGGAAACTAAGGCACAAAGACATTAATATCAACATTTTTTTTAGTGACCACTAATTTTTGGCATCTCCACTTGGTGGTGCCCAGTTTGAGATACCTAGGGTCTGATTTTCAGAGGTGCTGAGCATCTGCAGAAACTTTTGAAGTCAAGTGAAGTTGTGGGTGCTCAGCAGTTATGAAAAATCATGCTTCAGGGTCTCAAGCTGGACACTAAAATATAGCATATACTTCTGAAAATTCTGGTCCATGTGACTTCCCAAAGTCTCCCTCATAATACTGCTTGGAACAATCAAACTCACTATAGAGACGGGTGCAAATCCTTGTGTTTTGCTACTGATTTCAAAACATGAATAGAGAATTCACTCACAGAAGTAAGGAATGGTTTCTGAATCAAAATAACGCCTATGTTTGTCCAATAATATTCATCCAGTTCCCCAATGCAATTGGTTGCAATTAATTTATTTCATATTTACACCAGACAAAAAGCAGAATTTTGTCCACTGGCCATGACCTTAACATTTTAATGTTGCATTTAACTGTAAAATTTTGTGCATTTTCCTTTGGATAGTAGGATTTGGATTTCCCATTGATGTTTATATACTGTAACAGCTTCATTTTACACAGAAGAGGAATGCTTCAGAAAAAGTTTCCTGACTCATTGTAAACGTGTACAGTATTTAGACTCCTGTTTTCCTAAATAATTGGGGACAAGTTTTCAAAAGTTCCCATTTCAGCACCCAGATGTAGTGGGCAGATTCTCAGAAATGATCATTTTCTTGCAGTTTCTGTTGTTCTGAGTCCAGTGTTCTGAAGAGAAACTGCTAGGTACCGAACACTTTTGAAAACCTGCCCCCTTCATTTAGGTGTCTAAACGGGAACTGCAGGACACTGAGCTCTTTTGAAAATCAGCCCTTGATTCTGAAATGTATACGTATTGTCTGTTCAGTAACATTTTGAAATCTGTTTCATATACGGAGAAAAAAAGCTCTCAAACTCATGCTGAAATTTGTAACTCTATTAGACTCTGACAATACATTAGCACAGAACAGAACACCTGCCCTCCTATAGAATCTAACATTACATGCAGCTGCATCTGTTAATGCTTCCCTCAACATCATCACTATATAAAAGAGCATTTTGAAATCTTGAAAAAAAATCCTCTTCCATTTTATATCATTGCTTAATGGGCTAGAACCCCAGCTAGTGTAAATCAGTGTAGCACCCCAGTCTTCAATGGAGCTGAACTGATTTAAATCAGCTGAAGATGCTGGTGTAAATATAGCGTGGTGTCTTGAGGTCTGAACACTGGGTATATATTCGGGGATTATATGTGTTTGCAAATACAGGGTAGGTCTACGGCAAGGGCATTGTTTAATATCCTGAGTCATGGGGATTGTTTAATATCTGAGTTATTCTTGATAAAAATGCTCCCTGAAAACCCTCCTTTAATTTCAATAAGAGTTCCCGTAACTAGTGCGTTCTCTCCTAAGAGAGAGTTTACATTAGTTGCCACCTGCAAGTAGGGTTGAACTTGTTCTGTGCACTCTGCCAGATTATGTGACCAGTAGCATTTGTTCATTCCTATTAGCTCCACCCACCTGTTTGCTTGTATTAACTAAGTATTTCAGGAGAGTTAATCCTTCATCAGCATGTACTTTGCTCAGGATAGTTAGGAACTAGAGAATAAGGTCACTTTTTGTAACCAAGGCTTCGGAGTCAGATCCTTTGCTGGTGTAAGTCAGCATAGCTCCCTTAACTTCCACAGAGCTAGGCTAGTTTTCACCAGCTGAGAATCTGGCCCACAGATTGCATAAACTAGTAACTGAGTTGCACCCAGGTACCAGGAAATCTTTCACCAGAATATCAATGCCTTTAAAAACATTAATATGAATTTGTTTGTGCCCATGATATAGGGGAGTTATTGAATTTTCTAAATCTTCTTCTATTGCAGGCAGGTTTTTGTACAAACATCTCATTCCAGATATGCAATACCACTGATCTTCCAGTTCTGGTCATCTTCTAAGCATAGATATAATTCCATACATTTTATAAGTGGTGTGTGATGTGGACAAACGCCCGGTACAGAGTAGGTCAGGGTTCCAAAATCACTTTTCAAAGGGCAGATTTAAACCTACGCTCTAAAGCAGAAGGAGCAGTATTTTAATAACTCTTTAAACACCTGCTTCCTTCACCTCTCCAACAATGTCTTGATCAAATAAGTTGAAGATGTTCTTGATTGGGGAAGAGAAGCAGCTGCCGTTGATTTTTACATGAGAATTTTAAATTTATGGCTAAGGTACCAAACCCCTGGAATAGGCACATACACATCTGTATGTATTATGGGGAAGATTTTCAAAGGCAAAAAAGGGCAGTTAGGCATCCAGGCTCACAAACTATTTAAAGGGATACTACCCAGTTCCTATACACTGAAAGCGGTTATGTCCTACTTGTGCCTTTGAAAATCTGTCCCTATGGATATAAATAAGCACAAATTTAAAAATTACAGAAACTTCATATTCGGTGTTGGATCAAAAAATCTCTACCCCTAATAAATACTGTGTGTGATGTCCATAACATCCTGTCTGTCCAAAAAAACTTTTATAAGACCTGCCCACCTTGCCCCTCTCCAAACCAGTATTCAAAAGGGAAACTGGATTCTCTTTTCAGAGTAGCAGCCGTGTTAGTCTGTAACTGCAAAAAGAACAGGAGTACTTGTGTCACCTTAGAGACTAACAAATTTATTTGAGCATAAGCTTTCGTGGGCTACAGCCCACTTCTTCGGACATGCAAGTACTCCTGTTCTTTTTGAGAATTCTCTTTGTTTGTCTTTTTCTCAAACAAATAACTGATGGCATACCAAGCTAACACTGGATCGAGGTGTAGTGGATTTTCCCCATAAAGATAATGCTGTCACGGACATGGGAAATCCCACTGACCCAATGCATTATCATTTCACTAACTTTCCACTACACATAACCACTACACCCAAAATCATGCCTGACTTGCTGTCACTTCTCAAACTCCTGCTTTCCTGAAGCTTGCACTAGCAATAGCACGGTGGCTGCTGGTTTCTTTGGGGAACAATGGATAGCAGACAATGACATTTATACATGCTCCTCTAATTTTCAATGCAGCAGTCAGGGTACATCAGATGCCTGGGTAAACACTTTCCCTGAATTTCCCTTTATTTGCAGAAAACGAATCTGGTAATAGATATCATAAAGAATTGAATCCAAAAGGTTACCTTCTTAGGGCTGTAATCTGCTCATCTGTAAGTCCACCACCGTCTTCATGTAGAATGTATAATTTTTCTTTCAGCTGGTTTGGTTTTATATGAAAACTTTTCAGAAAAATGTCTAGAGGGAGAATAATTCTTTGATTACTTGGAGATAAATGTACAAGGGAGGGAAACCACGGGAACATTTCACATTCACTTCCCCGATAAAATTAGTTTTCACTTAGCAGCCACTAAAAATTCAGGTGAAAACCCCTGTCTTTATATTCTCTGCAAGTACAAATAGCAGTAGAGCATCAAAAATCCATATTATTTTTTGTTAGCATGCAGTCATTGCATTAGACAGAACTATCAAGATACTGTCAGCTGAAGGCACACAAGTGCTTACTATTAAATATTCCTGTTGAATTCAGTAGTCAGAATACACTTTCATTTGCTTGGAATAAAAAACAGCATACAATTACACACTAATCTTTATTTTATTTCTTCTGGTGCTTTGAACATCAAAGATATTAAACCTTCCATTTATTGTTGTTTTTTTTAAAAGCTCATGAAAGGTACCAATTGACAGCCCTGCAGACTAGTCATCTGTTTATCCACAAAATAAAGGCAGCAGCAATGCAACCTTCCCCTACACTGCACTTCAACCCTCCCATGGAAGGGCCACCCCTAAAGGTATGTCTACACTGCAAAAAGCGTGCTCTTAAGTCAAGTTAGCCACGTCATCTGCAAATAGCATTGAAGACATGGCAACTCAGCTTTGCAGCTAAAGTTCAACCCCAGTCTCCGCTATAGGCTTTCACTCAAGCTGCTAACCTGAGTTGTCACGTCTTCACTGCTATTTTAACGTGGGTTAGCTAACTTGAGTTAAGAACACACCTTTTTAGCAATGTAGACATACTCTAAGGGACACCGTTTCCTGGGGTTCCATGCTCTGAATATGGTAGTTTGGGGGTTTTTTTATAATGTGCTAGAGACAGCCTGGCTCATATTAGAAGCCACAAAAGGGAAATGGGAATAGTCAAACAGGCTTATTTGTCTGTTCCCAAAAATGGTGGGTTAAGATCCCGCATTCTAAGCTAACTACCTGGAAAAAATGACTGCCAATCTCTCTGTGAATATCAAAGTTCAGCCCCTAAAGGCACAGCCCATAATACCATAACTTGTTTGGTACTGTGTTCTCAGCCTTCAGCGTCATCACCACAGAGCAAAGGGAAAAATATATCTAGAAACAGAAGGAAAAGTGAGACGCTTAAACATGCATCTAAATGTTGCTATGGACTTTGGCTCAGATTCTCTGCTGGACTGGAGCTCAACAGAAGCGGGTTGTCAGGAACCACACTTACGGTTCACTATTCTCTGCCTGGTCCCAACCCATGTTACAGTAGCTTTCGGGGGGGTTGCACCAGCTGGCAATGGACCCCAAGGGACTGTCTGCCAATTGGGAAGAGATGGAATATAGCATGTTCAATCTGTGCCTCCTTCCCCCCCACCCTTTTCCGCCCACTGCATTGGTGTCATGGCAGCCTACGAAGGACGAATCAGGATTAGAATATATTCCTGTTCCAACTTTCTCTTAAGTAATACTGTTGATGTGAGACCTGAAATACAAATGGATCAGAACTGTGACATTTCATACACATGCTTGGCCCAAAGTGAATCTGTGGAGACAGGAGAGCAGATGGGAAGAAAAGATGAAATTCTATGCACTGAATGATTTATTCAACAAATTTAGCCTCTTCCTGATCACAAACTGTCCTCAAACAGTTCATGATTTTCTTGAATGTATTCAGATTTTGAAATTAGTCACTGACTAATTTTTGGTCTGCAGACAGGTGAAATTTTTCAACTCAAACTTTTTTTTCTGGTGAAAAATGCAGATTCACCAACACCATAATATTTTGTGAATTTACTTCATCAAATTGTTTTGGTCAAAAAGAAAATGTTTTAATTCTAAAAAAGTTAAACATTTTTGTTTTGACATTTTCACAATAAAACATTTCAGTTCAAAATGACTTTGTTTTGAAATTTCTTTTAACTTTAAAATTTTTCAAACAAAAAATTCTCAAAATTGAAACAATGATTTTTTTCAGTTGCCGACGAACCAAAAAAAATCCATTATTTGTCTAACTCTGGTCAGGAGCAGTCCAATGTAAGTATTTAACAGCTAAAATTCAAGCTGCTGTATGTTGATTAGTCACAGAGGTCACATGGGCTTGCTTCAGTTTCTAGAACTCTTAGAATCAGGTTGCTGGTGCAAATATTTGTGGTCTGAGGTCAGAATTGGCCTTCCACTAATATTCTCTAATAGGTGCTTAAAATTAATTGTCCATAAACATTGGTGCCATTGAACTTATTTTCTAGAATAATCAGTGAAATCTGACACAAAAAGGATGTACACAAAGGTGAACTGAATTGAGTTGTTTATTCAAGGGAATATCCACAATTTTTTTTAGGTGTCCCCCTAACTTTCATAGTATTTGAGCCCAAATCTCCACTCTACTTCTCCTTCCCTAACTCTATGTCACCATCAGAAACTTTTACAGTTCCTTCAAAATTAAATTTATTACCAACAGCTCCTTGGAATAATATTTTGCTCTCCTTACAGAGCTTTCCATTTACAGATCTCAAAGCATTTCCAAAGTCACTTACAGGATCATGCCTCATTTGCACATGGGAAAATTGAGGCTCAGAAAGGTGAAGTGGCAAGCCCAAGGTCACACAGCACAGTCTGGTTTTCCAACTCCTACACCAGTAATTTATCCATTAGATTAGACCACACATTTTCCCATTAGCATAAACTTTTCATTGTGGCCCTAGATCAGTGGTTCTCAACCTTTCCAGACTACTGTACCCCTTTCAGCAGTCTGATTTGTCATGCATAAGCCAAGTTTCACCTCACTTAAAAACTTGGGCTTTGGCTTCAGCCTCATGCAGCAGGGCTCAGGCTTCAGCTTTCTCCCTTGGGTTCCAGAAGGTCTAACACCGGCCCTGGTGACCCCATTAAAATGAACTTGCCCTCGGTTTGAGAACTGCTGATATAGTACATCGAACAGTATAAGCAAATCATTGTCTATATGAAATTTTAGTTTGCGCTGAGTTCACTAGTGCTTTCTTGGTAGCCTGTTGTAAAACCAGGCAAATATCTAGATGAGTTGATGTACCCCCTGGAAGATCTCTGCATACCCCCAGGGATACATGTACCCCTTGTGGAGAACCACTGCCCTTGATGTCCACTTCCCTTGTGGAGAACCACTGACTGACAGTACTGCTCTTGTCTCTGTCACATTGACACACATAAGCAGGTTCTACAGCAGTTTATTTCTTCTACAAGAAACCATGAAATAGCTAAAAATAAATTAAATAATGTAAACTATATTGGGCTATAATTCTAGCTATATTTTAAGCTATATTGTGTGCTTTATTATTCTTTTTTCTCTTCCAATTCCTTTCCAACTCTCTTTGCTTTGAAAAGAACACGCAAATTTTTAAGAAATTATAACCTAACGACTTTTTGAGACTCATCTTGTTATTCATTAATTTATTTAAGAACTGTGGTTGCCAGCACTTACTGTGGGATTAATCTAGCTTCCTTTTTAGAATTAATTTAACTTGTGATCAAAGTTTGATCAGCTTGTAAGAGAAATCAAAATAGTCTCTGAAAAACAATTATTCTTGATCCTTTTACAACTATCCCTCCTCATTAGAGTAATTGAAAGAGTTTCCCATCATCTTACTAGTCAGGTCAAGTTAACCCATTGATCTGTTTCATTAGCTGTGAGAGTTTGTTCCAGTTTAGGTCTTCTGCAGAGCCAATGAGTAGTACCCCTGATACAAGAAGGAAGGCTCCAATTGATGATCTGTCATTCAGACTGGTATCTTACATTAGTAGTTTGAACTACCTGTGCCTGCATGGATAAAAAGCCAGTACGCTCCCTGCAGGGATCTGTAAATAATCCAAAGCAGTGGTGAGCAACCTGCAGCCCATCAGGGTAATCCGCTGGTGGGCCGCCAGACCGTTTGTTTACATTTACACGGCTGCCCGCAGTTCCCAGTGGCCGCAGTTCACTGTTCCCGGCCAATGGGAGCAGCTGGAAGAGGTGGCCAGGCCCAGGCCGCTTCCCGCAGCTCCCACTGGCCGGGAACGATGAACCACGGCCACTGGGAACTGCGGGCAGCCATGTAAATGTAAACAAATGGTCTGGCGGCCCGCCAGTGGATTACCCTGATGGGCCGCGTGCAGCCCACAAGCTGCAGGCTGCCCACTACTGATCCAAAGGGTGGATGAACTAGATTACTCCAGCTCTTTGTGTGTCAGTGTTTTAAATTCAACAAAAGAAAGACATTGTACATTTAGTGCACTTGGCACATCTGAACAGCATGTGTGTGTTTTATTAGAAATTTAGAGGAAGTTATGAACAATTTCTGCTTCTCTGAGGCTTCTTATGGAGGCAGCTCCACAAATTGGCACCTGTGCAACCTTGACTATGAGTTGCATTCTCACATTTCCAAAGCATTCAGAATATTAACTGTACCACTGTATTCCTGGTACACTGTACCTCACTCTATCCCCACCACCCCGTACCAGTGACAGGTGCCATTAGCCTCATGCAAAGCTCTTCAAAGTCAATGGGAGTCCCACCACTGACTCCACTGGGCTTTGCATCAGGCCCATATGCCCATCTTCTGTGACATCATGGGACGAGATGCAATATATACTCAAAGCACAAAAGAGAAGTACAGCTGTACCATACAGAAATATATATTCATCTCTTAGAGAGAGCCAGGTTCTAAAAGTAAAAGGTCAGTAAACAGCAACTGAGCTTGCTTTGTGACTTTTAAAGCTAGTTTTTGTGGCCATGCAGGACCCTCCTGAAATAAGGCCAAAACCTCAGCAAGTAGGGAGACTCCTGGCACAGGAGCATAGAAAAGAGCTTGCATCATCCAGTCCATCTCCCTGTCAAAGTAGGACCATGCTCTGCAGGACCTGCTCAAATGTTTTGTCTAGTCTAGATTTGAGTGTCCAAAGCATGAGGCTTAAAACTGCTTCCTTTGGGAAAATAATCTACAGCCTAATAGATCTCACTGTCAGGAAGCTTTTCCTGATATTCAGCCTACATTTCCCCTTTTTTCAGTTTCATCCCACTGCTGCTAAGTATACCTCAGCACCCTAAATAATTTTCCTCTGATTTTGGTGCTTGTGCCCTTCAAATATTTGTACACAGTGCCCTTGTCCTTCTTCCCAAAGCATCTTTTGGGGGAGGGGGTAGGAGGAGGGGCGCACACACACATACACACACAATCTTTAAGAGTCAAATTTAGAGAAATTGGTCCATGCAGTCCTAAAATTGTTATTTAGATATTTACATATGAACCTACCTACCTGATTTACACATGATATTGTGGTAACCGTAAATACAAGCTGCAGGCAGGCTTTGCCTTATGCATGCAGAATATGTGCACATGGTTCAAATTATTACACTTACTGAAGGTATGCGCAATTTTTTGATTTAACATAATATGCCGATTCACTGAAGGTTCATTGCCTGAAAATACCGCCATGTCCTGGATATGAAACTGGTCGTAGATTCTAGATTCATCTATTTTTTTCTTATGTTGGCTACATGATGCCCAGATTGATTTCTGAATCTAAAAATACAGGAGCAACAAAATAAATTTAAGTCACAGTAACATTATCACAAAGTTTCCATGCAAACAGGTTCTTTAAATTACTGTTGTTCTTACAGTGGCAGACCCATCATTTGAAATGACAAAACCAGAAAACAACAGGAGTACCAGCTACATGGAAACATGAAATCTCTCTGTGTGCGCCAGGGTATAGCTGCAAACAATCTGCACATGTGGTAAGTGGAGTGGCCATAATGTACCCTCCTATGGGAAGATATGCATTGAACCTTGCAGAGTTTCTGACACATCCTCCCTTTCGCAGGAGACCTCCCTGAAGGTGATGCAGGTATGCAGCTGAAGCTAGATGCTACCTAGACAACCACAAGGTTCCCAGAGCAGTGTTCTACAGAGAACAGCTGTTCCCAAGTTCCACCTTTCACCCAAGTTACCCCCAACTGCATGGTATGTACTGTGCTCTCTCACTCTCTCCCTCCCCCCCTCAGTCTGTTTTAGCTCACCTCCGACTATGTTGCTGGAAAGCACAGCACGAGACTCTGAGATGGGAAGCTGTAGGTCAAAAGTCATATGTGTTTCCAGGGTTTGGGGGGGGCCACTCAGACCAAAGGAGCTAGCTCAGAATGGATGAGTTGTCACAGGTAAGGGCAAGGCCCGGTGTTTCAGCTTGAAGTGGAAGTACAGTGCCAACAATACTACAGGAACATTCTCTGTGTAGCTGCTGGCTTGCTGGAAGCAGGACGTTCTGGGCATCTCACAGGAAAGCCTGTTCTCATCTTGTGAGCTTCAGGACATTGGCTCCAAGCCAAACAGGCAGAGTCAGATAAAGAAAATGGACAGAGTAACCGGGCTTGATCTGCCCAATGCTGCGTGCATAGTTTTCCTCAAGGAGGAGATAGGACTAGCAAGTGGAAGGAAAGCCATCATGTATTATCAGGTGCAGCCTTAGGCATAGACTATGTGGCAGCCTAGGGCGTCACATCTAAGGAAGTGTCTGACGAGTACTAATACTGCTGTTATCACTCAGCAGCAGACTAGTCCTAAACTGCTTTTCTCCAGATATGAAGTTTAATTCCCACCAATAACCCCCTCCTTTCATTTCTGGAATAGGTGGCTTGATAGGTCTCTTCCCCATCTGTTATTTCTAGGTGCAGCTGGTGCTCTGATGAGCCCCAGAATATTGAGTGCAGCACTGCTTTCTCTGAAGCACCTGTGTCACTCAGGCAAAGGATTCTGGAGCATACTGGGGAATTCAAGGCAACCACCAGTGGTGACTAAGTAAACACTAGCTCTGGCTTGAGGAAGTGACAGAGACAGCAGAGCAGGTGGGCTGAAAGATGCCATTAAGGATGTGCATGGGATGGGCAAATACCATCTTTGACAGATATGGCAATCACCTGCCATATCCTTGGGAGACCTTATTGAATTCACTTTAAGTATATTTGGGGTCCATTGTATTAAATGAATGGTTTATGTATTATTGTGGGACAGGACTGTGTGTAACCTTGAGAGAGGGGAGGCATGACAGATGTGAGACCTGGGGGCTCAAGGGACTATATTGACCAGTGTGCCAGACAAGAATGGACTTTTGGAACAGAAAGTGTTAAGAGATTTTGCAGGGGAATATCTGGAGGGAAGTGAATGCAAATTCCCCCTCTACAGTTATGCAAAAACCCAGCCATTTGAAACTATGCCCTGAGGAGTGCATAGTCATTGTCTGCTGATCTCCTGTTATGTGAGGCCAAGATCAAAACCCCAAGCTGTATAACAGGAAAACATAGCTGTTCTGCTTCTGAACCTGAGATGGCTATGAACTTGAAACCACAGGGAAAACCCAGTTGTGGGTTTTAAAGGACTGACATTTACCACAGCCCAAGGCTGGAGTTGGGGTGACCTCTGGTATGCTTTTTAGCATGCATGTTGGTTATTTTGTTGTTTTTAATACGTTCTCTCTGTAATGCAGGCAATTACACTGTTCTTAACTCTGAAGAGAAACCAAATCACAGATACTGGCTGAGAATATCACAATGTGGGCAGGGAACTGGGCAGCTTTTATAAAAACCCAGTCCAGAGGGGAAGAGATGCAGGTCTCGGCCCAAGAAAGGTGATGGCTGAGGAGCTGGGAGCCTAGAGTGGGTGCTCTCAAGGGACCGTGAAGAAGTAATACAGGTGCAGTTGCCCTGAACTGTGACAACATCTTCTAATGTGCCTGTGGATTTTGCCTATTCTCAACATTTCAGAAAAAAACTGGCATGAGAACATTGTCAGGTTCATTCCTTGGTAATTGTTAAATACATTAACATATAGATTTTCAACCAAGTGTACAACTGCCTGTGCAAAATGTGCATGTACAACTTCACAACCTATGTGAATGAATATTTGCTGCAATCCCACTTGCAAACTGGATAACTGCACATGCAGTTAGGTGACCAGGTTCTTTCATGGAACAATTATTCCATTTGCATGGATAATTACTGCAGTAGTACATGCAACATAGTTGCATGTCCTGTCATTTTTAAAAAAAATGTTTCCGCTTCCCACTCCAGCTACTTGATCATGATGAAGAGCAGTTACTTTTATCCTGACCTTGTCTTGAGGAACAACATCCCAGTGAAAAGCTTTTGTTCTTTTCCATGCTGGAGAGAGGCGGGAGGGCGGAGGGAAAGAAGGTGGTGGTGGCACCACTGCCTGAACTCTGGAAAGCGGAAATGATGATCCTGGCGTTGTTTGCTCTGTGAAGGGGGTTGATTGGGGGGGTGCTTCGGAACCCACAGCAAGACAGTGGGCTCCTTCTGCCTGCTTATTTGGAGAGATGATGAGTTTTTCATATACAGCCTCTGAGGTGCCTTCTCCAAAGCCATCCTGAGGCTCTGAGCGCTTCTTCCACAGCATGCAATACCTGTCTATAAGCGATACCCATTCATTCTGGAGCTTGCTAATGTCCTCTGCCCTGTTATTCTGGACAGTAAAGGGTATTCGAAACCTAAAATTTAAGAAAGCCATTATATAAACCCAAGAAAGTGTAAATAACATGCTGACTAACACAACCACAAGTATTTCTGATTTAAGCAGAATGGTGCTAGACAGCTTTACTTGTCAAAGGAGACCAGCGCTGCTGACTCTGACCTTTTCAGTCAGAATTAATTGCTTAGGTTTCTAAAGTTAGAGAGCTGAAGCTTTGCCATATATTGACTCTATGGTACAGTTTCCTCATAATTCCTCTTCTCCTCATGGGGGAAGATGAACAATCCCCTCAGTATTGCCTTTGTGCTTAGTGTACAAACTAGTCAGAAACTATTTACAACTAAGATAGCCATTGAAGGATAAATCCCTCCATGGCCTCTAAAGTGACGACTAGACAGTCTTTGTTACCCAGGTTTAAACATAGGCATTTGACTTCATTCTGTGGTACTTTGAGACCCACTTATACAGCTCAGTTACCCAATCATTTATCCACGTGATTTTGACAGCCTGATTTTTCCTGCTGCTATATTCTACTTTTGGGCATCTAGAGACGTGGTTATTCAACCTTATTTTTAATTGCCCTGTTTATCAAATTATTAATTACTAGCTATACTTACAAGTAATTGTGTTCCTTGGTCTGGACGGAGAAAGTATCATATCCATTCTCTTTAATGACACTCACATTTCCATCTGACAAATTAATTGTCTTTGCTACAGGGTCTGCATTCTTGTTCTCTCCATTGTTGCCGATGCAAGATAAACTCAGTTCTCCTTCACTTAGCTGCACCAAATATCTCAAGGACAAAGGAACAGAGATATCAGCACAGTCCTCGCTTAACCGCTATCACCATTAGCCTTGCCTTCTGCTTTAAACAGCAGAAGATACATTCCTTTATCAAGAAGTCTTCATATTCCCATTTCACCTTTCATCCAAGGATCACAAAGCATCTCACCAACGTTAAAGAATTAAGCCTAACACCACACCCATAAGGTAGTCTTTATTACCCCCATCTAATACATGGGCAAACTGAGGCAAAGGAGGTGAATGCCTTGCATGATATTACAGTGAACCAATGACAGATCCAGGAGCAAAGCCCAGGAAGCTTGACTAAAGGGCTAAGAACTGTGCACATCCTACTATTTTTGTTACGCCATCTTCCCTCCACTCAGCCCCAACTGCTTATTTCTCTCATCTGCCTACTGTCTCTAATCTTTTAGACTGTAAACTCTTTGTGGCAAGGACTATCATTTACTATACATTAGTACAGCACCTAGCACAATGGGGTTTTGAGATTCTTGGCCTCTAGGTTCTACTGTAACATAAGTGTTAAATAATAACATAAGGCTCAAATTCCTCTACTCTAAATACTACCCACGTTTCTGACCCACCTCTCCTTTCCCTAACTTAAGAACTATCTCCTCTGCAATGTGGAGGAAGAGAAAATACATGAGTGAATGCAAGTTAAACGATATAGGAGAAGGACAATACTTCACTGAAATTAAAGGCAGAGAAGGCAGTGTAGTCTTGCGGTTAGGGCATTGAACTGGGAGTCAGGAGCCCTGGGTTGTAAACCTAGCTCTACTACTGACCTGCTGTGTGACCTTGGGCACATTTCTTCACCTCTGTGGCTGTTCCCCTTTCTCTTGTCTATTTAGACTGTAAGCTCCTAAGGACTGTCACACTACGTACAGCCTCTACCACAAAAAGACCACAACCTTGGCTGGGCCTTCTAGCCCCTACTTTAATAAAAGTCTCTCTCTTGGGGGTTATTTTGCTTCTTTATCACTCTGACACTAGTTTCATCGGTGCTCCCAGAGGTGAAGGTAAGCCGGTATGCCCCAGTACGGCGTACCAGCAAGAGCCGGTGCACTGTACCGGGGCGGATAGGCTTCCCCTGGTGGCAGTTTAAAGGGCCTGGGGCTCCCAGCAGGGTCTCCTGCTGCAGCTACCGCCCTGGGCCCTTTAAATTGTCCCTGGAGTAGCGGCGGCGGGGCTCCGGCAGCTATTTAAAGGGTCCAGGGCTGCGGCAGCCACTACTGCCCTGGCCCTTAAAATAGCCACCGGAGCCCAGCCACCGCCTCCCCAGGGCTCCGGCAGCAGGGCTCTGGGGACGATTTAAAGGGTCCAGGGCTCTGGTAGCTGCTACTGCCCTGGGCCCTTTAAATCACCGCCCAAGTCCCCAGCTGCCGCTGCTACCCCGGGGCTCCAGCAGCAGGGCTCGGGTGGCAATTTAAAGGGCCCGGGGCTCCCACTAATGCTACCCTCCGAGACCTTTTAAATCGCCACCTGAGCCCCACTGCTGGAGCCCTGGGGTAGCAGCAGCGGGGCTCTGGCCGGCACTGCAGCAGAGCCCCGGGCCCTTTAAAGCTCCACCAGAGGCCGGGGCCCCAAGGTAGCAGCGGCAGCCAGGGACTTGGGCAGTGATTTAAAGGGCCCAGGGCAGTAGCAGCTACCAGGCAGCTGGGAGCTCCGGTGTGATTTAAAGGGCCCGGGGCTCCCAGCTGCTGCTACCACAGCCCCAGCCCTGGGCCCTTTAAATCCTGATTTAAAGGGCCCGGGGATTTAAAGGCACCACCTCTTCCAGTCGAGGCCACACCTCTTCCAGTCGAGACACCACCCCCTCCTACGGACTCCGGAGTACCGGTAAGTCCTTTTAATTACTTTCACCCCTGGGTGCTCCGCTCCCACTTCTCCCCAAGGTGTGGCAGGTTGATTAAGCAATTATAAGGAATTACACTCATAGACTTTAAGGTCAGAAGGTACCATCATGATCATCTAGTCTGATCTCCTGCACAACGCAGGCAACAGAACCTCACCCACCCACTCCCGTAATAGACCTACAACCTCTGGCTGAATTACTGAAGTCCTCAAACCATGATTTAAAAAGACTTCAATTTGTAGAGAAAGTGACCTGGGCCCCATGCTGCAGAGTAAGGCAAAAAAACCCCAGGGTCTCTGCCAATCTGACCCAGGGGAAAATCCTTTCCAAACCCCAAATATGGTGATCAGTTAGACCTTGAGCATGTGGGCAAGACCCACCAGCCAGACACCTGGGAAAGAATTCTCTGTTGTAACTCAGAGCCCTCTCCATCCATTGTCCCATCACTGGCCATAGAGTATAATTTAAACAAGTTTAGTTACTATAGAAGAAGAAAACATAAAACATTAAATGTAAGTTATAGCTATGCCTACATGCTGAGTTAAATTGATAAGAATTATTTAATGGAGCTGGCAATTATATTGATCGCTCCTTCCTTTAAAACGGGGACTTATGGCTTAATAGGATCTCCGGGTGTCTCCGCCATTATTTACTTTTCCAAAAAAAGAAAGAGGATTAATATAATGTCGGAAGCAACCAAGGCTTTGCTTTGCAAGATAAATAAAAGTCAATTTTTGTTTGTTAGCAAACCTGTTAAATGTAGCAGGGTAACAAATCCTAAAATGCTCTTGAGGATACTGTTTACAAGATATACAGTGGTAGCCTTTTAAAAATAATTAAAATCATTTCCTTGGAACTCTGAATTCTTTTGAGGTAATTGCTATGTGCAGATAATTACCAAGTTAAATGTTTTCTTTCTCTCTTCCTTGCATTATGAGGGATCCCCATAGGCCTCTTCCCCCCCCCCCCACCCAAAAAAAATCTTTTGACAGGATGACCTGGCATAACAACAGAACAAACTGAAGAGGCATTTTAAAGCCTTCACTGAGAGGGTCCTAGTTTAATAATAGCTCAAGGGGTAACAAAAAGTCATTGTTACCAGCAGATGGCTATTTAGTGGCCTCTGTAAGTTGGAGGTTCAGTCTAAATCCTAGCACATCATTATTCATAGCTCTAAAGTTACCTTCCTTTAGGGCAGTGGCTGGTCATCTCTACAGGAAGCCAAGAGGAGAACAGAGAAGGACTTATTGGCTGCAGAACAGCCATTTGTCCAATGAGAGAAAACTGTCCTCTAGCAGAGAACTTACGATGTACACTTACCTTCTTTAGCTGCTTTGACAGAAGTTTTACTTCTTTTCATTAGTGGTTGAAAATGGGGTGGTTAGGAAGGTAAAAAGAAAAAAAGGTGAAGATGAAGGAGAAGGAAATTCTCCAGGCTCACCTATTAAAATCATTATTTATTTATTTGTATTGCAGTAGCATCTAGAAGCCTCTGTCATGCACCCGGACTCCACTGTGCTAGGTGCTATTGCAAGCCTACTAACAATACCTACCTTATATGTTCTTCATTTCAGATAGACTGATTCACTAAATTTGAATCCAAAAAGTGAACCAAAACAACATTTCTTGATCCACAAGTTAAAATCCTAGAGTTAGATAATTATCCGAGCCTGTGAAAGATCCACCCCCTTACTGCAACTGGGAAATAGAAATTACTGCTACGAAAAGAAAAAGATATTTCATACTTCACCCATTTAATAGATGCAAAACTGTCTTGCTGCAAATCCAGTAGTCCTTCATGTATCACATCACCTTTGGCAGGTCTTCCAGAGCAGGACTCTGCAGGTCTCCTGTAGGAATTACTCTGGGTAACTTTGTTCACCAGGTGTGATATCTGTGTAAATGACAGTAGCTAGTGTATGTTTTACATACCAGCACCCTTGCAGCCTATGTTAATGGGTTGGATTTTTTTTAAACGTATCCATGAATAAAATGGACATCTAAAGAGGGAGATTAATTTCATCTTACATAAACTAAGTGATGTAGCTCAATGCAAATTTGCTGGTATGCCTCTACTCCTAAACATGTAGATGTGTGAGCATGGTATATCCTCCTCCTAAAAAGGCTTATTGTCAAACACAGATCTCTGTTACTGTTCTCATATTGTTTCCTTACTTAATGTACAATTAGAGTTTCTGCAAATCTCCAAGCACTCAGTTAATACACAGGTAACATTTGTCTGGTTTGAGGTCTCATT
Source organism: Mauremys mutica (assembly GCF_020497125.1). Lineage (NCBI taxonomy): Eukaryota > Metazoa > Chordata > Testudines > Geoemydidae > Mauremys > Mauremys mutica. Next base: position 12,759,573 of record NC_059084.1, on the reverse strand, counting down.
CCAAACTCTAGACTCGGAGCGGCTTCACTGACAGCTTTGTGACCCATTTCAGTTGAATCCAGGCTTAGTCTCAAATGAACCTGGACAGAAAAATGAGCAAATCTAAACTAGTATATGGTTTTGTTTGGAAAACCTGCAAACTCTCAAAAGCTTTGCAAGGTTCCAATTAGAGATGGGCCCAAGCGAAAACCCAAGAGCCAAAATCCCTCCACATTTTGGGAGAGTTCAGAATCAGACCTGAACTCTCTAGCTGAGTCCACGTCTACATCTGGCTGAATCAGAACAACTATGGGCATTGTGAAAGTTTGAATCCTAACTCAAACTTTGCAGGTGGCTTTAATGCCTCCCATATAATGGGCTGAATCAAATCTCCAGACCTGAGCATCCCTGACCTTATGGAGAGTTTGCTTGAGTCCATATCTATCTAGACTCAGTGTGAAATTTAGGATTTATCTGAACCTGAAACTCAAAGGGAAACTCACTAGTTGCAAGCCTCCAAACCAAAGAAGGGTTCGCATGAGTCCTTGCAACGTTAAATTGCAGAGTTACTGCAAGCTCCAGTAACTGTATCCAAGTTGGTTTTCAATTATGTTCTGTCCCCACTACTTTTAGCTCCTGCCACTCACTGTATTTTACTAGGGAAAGACGGAAGCCTCTGGCTCTTTCTGCAACCCAAGGATGGCCTCAGCTCATTTTTCTCAAATATCTACATATATTTTTTTTCTCATATAAAGAGGAAACAGCGGCCTGGAGAATTTTAGGCTTGAGTCTGAGTTCAAGTACAGGTAATGGGAGAGAAGTGAATTGGTTTGTTTAAATAGTCTCCCAACCCAACCACATTCCAGCTAAAATTAGAGAAATGAATCCATCTTCTTTGTGCTGGACCTCCAATCACAAAGCTGGACATGTTTCTTTAACACTAGAGTGAATTATAGAAGAACTCCTCAGGTCACATTCTGCTTTCATTTATGGTATGCTTTCCCTACACTAAGAGCAGCCATTTACTTAATGACTTTTGATTTGGATTAAGGAAAAGAACAAAACAGGGAAATAAGAAATGTGATGTCTCCCTGAGAGAGCATAGTGTGTCTTCTTGCTAGCATGCTGCACAAACAAAATGGCTGCTACTCCTACAGACAGCCAGCTCCTTAGTCATTTAAAGATGCAGCACACAAAAGCAAAATATGTAACAGCTACATGACTACATATGCCACATGCCCCTGACTTAAAGGAGGCTGACTAAGAACACAACTGGACAACTGAGGGAATGTCTCATCCAATGACTCGGTGGAAAATTGTACCTATTAATTAGTTCTCACCAGGAGAGACTCTCTCTTCAGAGTTAAAGGGTTCCCCTTTCCAATGGGCCACCTTACAGGTCTGTCTGAAAATAGAAGCATTTGATGCTGAATTCTGCCCTACACTTACATTCCTATGTCCCATGTAAACCCAGTGCAATCACTAAGGTGTAAATTAGGTGAAAGTCTGTTAAAAAAATATATTAAGGATATATCAACCTCTCCATTTGCACAACACATAGCATATCTTAATATTAAATTGATGATAATAAATAAATTACAGCAGATTAACCTACTTTTCTTTTATCTTCAAGAGACATTGCTTCCAGCTCATAATCCGCACGCCCATGAAATGCAATGCTGAAGCGCCTCCCTTCACTGTCTTCATAGGATTTAACTTGTGAAAATGGGAACTGTTTCTTGATGATCCCTTTCTCAATGTTAAAAATGGTCTCTGTGTTAAAATCAATCTGGAAGAGAAAGATCTTTCTCATTTGATTTCACCCCTTCCCTTCATTAACAAGGAAGGGCCCATCACCAAAATTAACATGAAATATTTTGGTTCCTGGCTAAAGGGCCAACTGAGAAAATGTATCTGTTCTGTTGACAATTAGAATTAGAACAAACTTTTTTTTATACAACCACTGTCTTGTATTTACTGTCGTTACCAAAGAAATATATATTTACTGCATCTGCGTTTCCCTTATCTCTTTGATAAATATACATCAATTCATCATTCTGAAGCATTGTTTTCTTTGAAATTTTCCACATATCTTGTATAAACCAGTGCAAGAGCTTGTTCTACAGCAGCAACACAGGCTAGTGGAATAATCTTCTCACTGGAGCATTAATTACTGGGCAAAGAACAGGCTGACGCCTCTAGCCAGGTGTCAAAGTTGATTGGCAATCACCAGTCAAGTGGCCATTCTTTAGCAATAGAGGGGAGCAAAAACAGATTGATCTGCATTTTAACAAACAACAGCATGGAACTTCTTTCACCATGAGGCTCCATGTCTCTGTCCTCACAGTGGGAACAAACTTTATTTACGGGTAACGCTCAGGAAAATACATTTCAAAGGGTGACTGGTCTATAAAAGTGAGGGGCAAAAAACACCCCAGATATACTCTCTCACACACACACTCTCTCGTTCACCTAAGAAGACAAAGGAACCTGCCCTTTGGCCTTTGAGGGCAGATCCTTACTTGAGAATTTGGTCAGCTATATTGCTGAGAATATGTGGCACTAATTTTACCTTGATCCAAGTCTTGTTTATTAAGTTTTAGTTACTAGGAAGCATTTTCATCTTATTTCTCTTGTAACCATTTCTTACTTTAATACCTTATACGTGTACTCATTTAAAACCCACTTCTTTGTAGTTAAATACATTTGCTTTATTCTTTAATCAGAACTAATCTACTAACACAGTAGCAAAGGGTACGTCTACACTACGGGATTATTCCGATTTTACATAAACCAGTTTAGTAAAACAGATTTTATACAATCGAGTGCACGCGGCCACATTAAGCACATTAATTCGGTGGTGTACGTCCACGGTCCGAGGCTAGCATCAATTTCTGGAGCATTGCACTGTGGGTAGCTATTCCGTAGCTATCCCATAGTTCCCGCAGTCTCCCCCGCCCCTTGGAATTCTGGGTTGAGATCCCAGTCCCTGATGGGGCAAAAATCATTGTCGCGGGTGATTCTGGGTAAATGTCATCAGTCACTCCTTCCTCTGGGAAAGCAACGGCAGACAATCATTTCGCGCCCTTTTTCCCTGGATTGCCCTGGCAGACGCCATTAGCATGGCAACCATGGAGCCTGTTTTGCCTTTTGTCACTGTCACCGTATGTGTACTAAATGCCGCTGACAGAGGCGATTCAGCAGCGCTACACAGGAGCATTCATTTGCTTTTGCATGATAGCAGAGATGGTTATCAGCCATTCTGTACCATCTCCCATGCCATTGTAAATTGGCAATGAGATGACGGTTACCAGTCCTTCTGTGCTGTACCATCTGCTGCTGTCATAGGTGCCCCTGGCTGAGATCGGCTGGGGGCGCAAAAGACAAAAATGGGAATGACTCCCCGAGTCAATCCCTCCTTTATGGTATCTAAAAATAGAATCAGTCCTGCCTAGAATATGGGGCAAGTGTACTAGAGAACCAGTGTATCAGAGAACCAGAGAGCACCCAAGGTTGCAGGGCAGGTGGTGACAACCCCTCACTTGTTTGGATTGCACCCTGGAATGTGATATTATGTCTACACTTAAAACACCAGCACTTCAGTGAAGACGCTACCTATGCTGATGGGAGGGCTTCAAGGTGGCAGCTAGGTCGATGTGAGAATTCTCTGGGGCTAGGCCAACTTAACTGTGTCGCTCAGCGGTGTGGATTTGTCATACCCCTGAGCGATGTCATTACAACCGATCTAATTTCCTAGTATAGACCAGGCCTCACAATAGCAACGAGTGTGTTTCGCCCTTCACTGTAGTTAATCCACCTCCCCCAGAGACAGTAGCTCGGTTGACAGAAGAATTCTCCCGCTGCTGTAGTGTTTTAACGTAGACGTAGCCTAGGTTATTATCCTTCCTGCACAGAAACAGAGTCTAGTTAAAGCAGAATATTTTGCGTGCAGACAAGCCCTTACTCTGACTGGGCTCACTTCATCCCAGCACAGATTGTGTGAATCCCTTCTGAGCACACAGGGCATTGCTGGTTAAATGAGCTGTCAATTAGAGCTGTGTCAATTTACACCAGATGAGGGCTTGGCTCAGTCAAGGGCAGGGGCAGGCGGGAAGAGCGGGATAGTTTGCTGTGTTACTGGGTTTGTGAAGCTGTTGTAAACTTTCTAAGGGTATGGCTACACTTGAGAGTTGCAGCGCTGGGAGTTACAGCGCTGGTCGTACAGCTGTGTAGGGAAAGCGCTGGTGTGTGGCCACACTCACAGCTACCAGCGCTGCAGTGTGGCCACATTTGCAGCATTTGCAGCGGTGTTGGGAGTGATGCATTATGGGCAGCTATCCCAGCGTTCAAGTGGCAGCAACGTGCTTTTCAAAAGAGGGGGGTGGGGTGCAGTGTGACAGGGACTGGGGGAGAGAGAGGGGGGGGGTTTTGGAGCCGACACTGTGTATCAGCTCCCTGCCTTGCAAAATCAGAAAAATTTCCTGACCCCTTACTCTTAACTGCAAACAGCCTGCAGACCAGATAAGCAGCTGCTCCAACGACTCCCTTTCTCACCCGTGCCCCCGCTGTTTCTCTCGTCAAGCAAACACTCGGATACCCCTGCCTGCCTCATTCACAGCAAGGTAGTGGGTTTATCTCATTTGATTGTTCAGTCAGTTACAGACTGATCGCGGCAAACAGAGCTGTGTTTGTTTTTTAGATAAGCAGCTCCGGGAGCCCCTAGTTCACAACAAAACAAAGAGAGGCAGCATAACAAAACAAAGGGAGTAATTTATAGACTCATAGACTCATAGACTTTAAGGTTAGTTAAAAGCATTCTGGGACATCTCCTGGAGGCCAATAACAGCGCTGGTGTGTGGCCACACTTTACGAGCAGCGCTGTAGCACCAGCGCTGCAATCCTTATACCCCAAGCAGACCCAGGTGTACGGCCAGCGCTGCAGCCAGGGAGTTGCAGAGCTGGATGTGCCCTGCAGATGTGGACAGTTACTAATTGCAGTGCTGGAAAGCCTCCACCAGCGCTGCAAATCTCAAGTGTAGCCATACCCTAAGATAAATCAGGAAATCAGGTTTGTGATTTGAAAAATATCTGAATGTTTTAGAAACTAAAGTAGCTAAACCTTAACCTAATGGTTTGTAGATCAGAACTTTGGGGAGAGATTTTCAATAATGCACAAAGGATTTAGAAGCAACTAGTCCCACTGACTTTCAATAGGACTTGTGTACCTAAGTCCCCCAGGCATATTTGAAAATCTCTTCCTTAGTTCTGAAGTGCACAGGTAGGATTTATAGATCATTACTACAGAGACATGCTGTCAAAGGAAATTTTAAAAGAAAATAATCACTTTTATAAGTGTCAACTTGTAAATGAAGAACAGTGTGCAAAGGGAAACCATCACAATCAAATATTTTTGTCATGGAGCACAATAGCTAGAGATGAAAGATGTCTTAGATCTTCAAGTCCATCCTACAACCTACAGGTTATAATTCCCCAAGAGAGGAGGTATCAAATATTAATTGCACAGAACTTTTGGTCTAAAAGGCAGAGAATTAGTTTAATATTTCAAACATTTCCACTGGATTTTAATTCAGGCGATATATTGGACTACAGAGTATATTAAACCCACATTCACATTTATGCAAAAATATAGTATGCGCAATATTTCTGCAGTGGCAGGGGGTTGTATTCATGAAGTTACCTGCAAAATTCGTTTCTGCCACCTATATCGTTTGTATTTGTAGACACTGAAGTTGAACTGTGAACCAGTCAGCAAATCCTGCGAATCCTGGAAAACATTATTGATATCAACTAAAATCTTATGTTCTTTCAATACATGTTAATATGAAATTCATTAAGACTCTTGAGTGAAGTCCCCCTCTGTGCAATATGTCAACAGTGCCAGAGGCTTTGTCAGGACCTCTGCACTGGGAAGAATTGTGCCACCATAATGGCTTGATTTTCACACGTGCCAAGCATCCACAAATCCTACTGAAGTAACTGAAGCTAAAGGCGATATCATGAGAGGGAGAAGGAATGAGCAAGAGAGAGAAAGAGGAAGAAACAGAATTGAGAACTGGTAGTAAGGTGGAAAGGGAGTCCTCAGAATCCTACTAAATGTACTTAAAACAACATAAATGCATTTCGTACAATGCAATAGCCAGTCTAGTAATCAAACTAGCAAACTAAAAGGGCATCAACCTTTGTAGAAAGGCACTTTCATCATCAGATTACTGAACAGGATGAAGTAGAACTAGAGATATAGGATTTGCCCATGCCCATAAATGCTGGGGTGCACAATTTATCACCTGGCTTCTAAAATTGGCTATTGCACTTACATGTACTGATTTTACAAGCTATAGGATAATGTGCTCTGTATTTGTGCACCAAAGGTGAGGATATAACTGTGTTCAAGTTTGATTTAGCGCTCAGTTTAATTATCACAGACTATAATACTGTGGGCAGTAGCGAAGAAACCACTTATAATGTGTTATTTCTAGAACACATCATCCATATAAATGTCCTGTTAGTGATAATATACTATAAGAGAGGGAATTTCCGCTGCAACAAAGACTTATTCTGTGTATTAACTCACATCAACACAACCTCTTTCGTGTTGTAAAATTAAAGAGAGACAGTCATACAACCTGAAATTTTTTATACAATCATCCTTACAGCTCTCCTATCTCATACCACAGAGCTATAAAGTCTAAACCACCAAGAACCAAATTCTGAATTACTTACACAGAGAGCAACCATCTACTTACAGTATGAACTGCTTTTACTTTAGATTTAGGGAATGCAGAAAGACTCACAAAATGGCAGCTGCCTCTGCTGACAACTGTCCAAAAATGTTAAGCTGCTGTACACAGAAAACAAACTGATAATATCACATAACTATAAGCACCACAAACCAGTTCTCAGTCACTCAATTTTTTACTTGGGCAAAAGCAATTAGTAAAAAAGTGAGTAAGAACCATCAAGATCTGGGTGCATAATTGCTAGTTCTAACTTCACTTTGTTTCATCACTTGAAGAAAATGATGTCCATGCAGCCCTCTATGTTCCTGGCTAATCCCCAGCTGATAGACTGTTCAGTTCTGTGTTGCAAGAGGACACCAAACTGCTGCTTATTTTTTTCCCTCCTTCTAGATGAATTTTATGCAAGCAGAGCACTTATTAAGCAGCGTAGGAACTTATTAAAAAGCAAACCCAAAAGGAATCTAGAAGAGGCCTGATGACTCCCATCTCTCAAAAATCACTAACAGCTTCTCTAATATAAAACATTTTCAAATTGTGCTATTATCATTGTGTGAAGATTTCTCATAGACATTCCCATGAGGAGGCCAGTTTTCAAAATCCAGCCCTAACGGGCTTGCAGAGGTTGAAATATTAATGAAACCTGATGAATTCTGATGGTGACTGGAGGGAGATCATGGGATAAAGATGGAGAGCAGAAGGAGGAGTTGGAGATACCTGGAAGAACTGAAGGAGAGTAGGAAGGGAAAGACCAGATTGAGAAGTAGGAGCAAGGAAATGCCCATTGGAGGAAGAGGATGAGAACTGGGGGATGAGGGAGGAGTGTCTGGACTCAAACCCACACTTTACATGAAACCAGCATAGAGCTTGTGCTTTTGCTCCATTTCAGCTCACTTCTACTCCTACCTGAGCTGTGTGTGTCAGCTTATTCCATGTGTCATAAACAAAAGGGGAAGTTGTTAATCAATTATTTATTGTTTTTCAATGAACCTAGTGGAGGTTTTAGTGGCAAGTAAATCCAGTCTTTGTGCCAAGTCAAATGGAGCGTGCCACGTCATGTGCTCGGGCCTGGTCTACATTAAAAACGTATGTTGCCATAGCTACAGTGCTCAGGGGTGTGGAAAAGCCACACACCTGAGTGCCAGAGCTAGCCAACCTAACCCCCGGCATGGACACAGCTGGATCAATGAAAGAATGCTTCCCTCAACTTAGTACTGCTGTTCGGGGAAGGGAAGTTCCTATAGCAATCGAAAAACCCCTTCTGCCAGTGTAGTCTGCATCTACACTACAGGGTTATAGCAGCATAGCTACAGTGCCCTCGCTATGCCTCCGTAGCACCCATATAGTGTAGAAATGGCTCCAGACACCTCCCTAAGAACTCTACTAAAATCAATTGAAGTTAGGAATCTAAATACCTTGGTCTGGGCCTAGATTCCCTTGACTCAGCTGACCTGTGCTCAGTACAAGATCCAGATAAGGGAAAAGGCACCTTTAAGCCACTGTTATGCTCCCCTTATCCTTGGTGGGCGAGGGACCAAGCCAATCCCAGGCATAAGTAAAAGTTGCTCTAAATTACACCAGACTACCCTCGGAGGCCGGGGACCTGTCCCTTTACTCCCAGCCATGTCTCCTCCACTACGTGCCACACAGACTGGCATCACAGGAGTGCCTATGGTTGCCATACCCCTCTTGAGGACTCTTATACTGAAGGAATCCCCAGAAACGAGATCCATTCCATTTGCAGTTGCTGTGCACTGTCAGAATGACACAAAGCAGCTGGAGGGGGACCTGGATCTGTCCCAGCATATACGCGTGTTAGACACACAAACAGTTTGAAATTATTGTAGAATATATTTTAAAAGTGAGCAATCTTACCATCGGGAATGCCATATTCATTGCTTCCTTTTCTGCATGGGTCTCTTTCTGTGCCAAATCCAAAGCTCCTTCGATGCTCAGTTCTTTATTTTTCACCATGTTCATAATTTTCAGGATTTTTTCCTGGCTTAGCTAGAGCACAAACCAACCAGAAGTGTTTTTAAGAAGTGTGGCACTAAGCTAGTGAGGCTACGACAGAACCTGTGGCAACTACAGCTACAATATCTGCCATAAAATTTCCATTTCATTCATACCGGTATTTTGTTTTAATCGGCAACCTGGCTGGTGAATATAAGCTCCCATTGAAACAAAGTGTGAGCCAGTAAGATATCAAATATACAAGTGCTTGTACAATTTCAGAATACAGGGTTGGTCATATTTGGAGCTGAAATTGCTGGGAAGAAATTTTTTTTTTTTAAACTTAGAAAATTTAGCAAGAGGTGAGAATATCAGTTTTATGTGCATGCCTGTGTCTTAGCCATGGTGCAGAGTATTGCATTCTAACAGTGTGAAAGCAAATCAGCACCATCAGAAATTTGAGGGGGGATTGGAAAAAAAGAGTTTGAGCTGTGTATCACCAGGTCTAACGGTCATCGAAACTTGTCAAAATATGTTAAACAGCAAAGAACTGTGCTTATTTCAGTGGTACATAAACAAAAGGTAACATTGTTAATAAGTCTAAACATAAATAAAATTGTTTTTAAATGAAGCTAGTGGAGGCTTTACTATCAGATAAAACTCAAGCAAGGCAAAAAAGGAAATTGGAGTAAACAGACACCTTGAACTACAATAGCTTATGTTGTTAGCAGAGCACTTTCACGGACTTGGTTTCTCTTTGTAGCAGCATGTACAATTGCCATGTCAGATCAGACCAGTGGTTGATCTAGTCCAGTATCCTCTCCCCAGGAGAAAGTATTTGCAACAGCACATACACGGGGGGGAATTGCTTTCTAACTACAGACAATTACGCCCGGATTTGTAAAGATATTTAGGCATTGCTCTCCTCAGCCTTACAAGGCCTAACTGACTAGCCAGAGTCTCGTTTTCAAAAGTGATTAGGCTCCTAAATTAGGCCTTGCAACACTGAGCAATGCCTAATTATCTTAAAATATCTGGGCTTCAGTGATTAGTCTAATGGTCAAACTAACAAGTACAAGGAAGCCCCAGGAGAGATCCATTTAGATTCAAGCAGCACTATGGAGTAGTTCACCCCCACCTCCCTCCCACACATGCACTCACCTAATATGAACAGAAAAATTTTCAAAGCAAACCTGTTTTTTCCTCTTCAATTAAAGCATTTTCCTGACATGCTGGAAACTCAGACATAATGACATTGTGCTACAGCAAATACCCCAGGAGTTAAAACTGATTGGATCATTATCCAAAGTGAATGAAATGCAAAAGGCAAACAAACAATTTAAGTGAATTTCCTATTTAAAATTCTAGGGGATTATTAATAGCTCCGGTAAGGATTTTGTTTCGGAATGCAACTTTTATCTTGACAGTGTTCCTTTAAAGGGGAACAAATACTTGAAGTCTCTGTGATGGGTTGGATCACAGAAACCCCCTTGGGAACTGCCAACTGATGTGCCAGGACTACTTCTGCCTCTGCTTTCCCTGCCAGCCTGGGACTCCAGCACCCTGTCTTGTTCAGCCAGACATGCCAGTCTGCTTCAACACAGACCCAGGGTCTGAACCACGTGCCCCAAAGCTGCAGACTTAACTGAAAGCAACTTACAGAAGTGTTCCTGTCTTTAACACTCAGATGCCCAACTCCCAACGGGGTCTAAACCCCCAAATAAATCCATTTTACCCTGTATAAAGCTTATACAGGGCAAACTCATAAATTGTTTTACACTGAGAGAGAGAGTAAAAAGTGATTTTATTAAATACAGGAAGTAGGATTTAAGTGGTCCCAAGTAGTAACAGACAGAACAAAGTGAATTACCAAGTAAAATAAAATAAAGCACAAGTCTATGCCTAAGAAAACTGAATACAAATAAAACCTCACCAGTTCCAGTAAGCTTCCTTTTACAGACTAATTTCCTGCTAGTCTGGGTCCAGCAATCACTCACACCCCCTGTAGTTACTGTCTGTTGTTCCAGTCTCTTTCAGGTATCCTTGGGGTTGGAGAGGCTGTCTCTTTAGCCAGCTGAAGACAAAATGAAGGGGTCTCCCAGGGGTTTAAGTAGACTCTCTCTTGAGGGTGGAGACCCCCTCCTCTCTCCTATGCAAAGTCCAGCTCCAAGATGGAGTTTTGGAGTCACATGGGCAAGTCACATGTCCATACATGACTGAGTTTCTTACCAGCCAAGCCACATTCCTGGGAAAGCTCCGATGTGGACTGGCATCTTCAAGTTTATTGTTGGCTTAAGTGGTTCTTGATTGAGCACTTAATTTGAACATTCCTTTCTCAAGAAGCTGACCAAATGCTTTACTAAGGCTATCAAGCAAGTATACAGCCAATATTCCTAACTTCAAGTACAAGAATGATACATGCATACAAATAGGAGGAATGTATTCAGAAAATCAGAACCTTTACACAGATATGTTACCTGGCATGTGTGGCATAAAACATATTCCAGTTATATTATATATACATTCACAAGCATATTCCCATGAAGCCTTCTGGGGTACACCCTCACAGTCTCATTAGCGTTGCTAGAGAGGAGAGAAAGAAACAGGGGAGTAAAGTTGATCATTCCAACTGCAGTTTGCTGTCTCCGTCATACTCCCATTGGAGCATACTGTACATCTCCAGGAGGTCTGAGTCTGCCACACGCAGCAGTGTGGAGGGTTTCACTCTCCAATTTCTCTCCAAATCGCTTGCTTTCCAGGAGAGTTGGGAACACAGCAGTCACTTCTTCCTCTTCCCTGCTAGGATCCCTCCCAAAGATTCCTTTGTTCCAGTTTTTGGGATTCTGTGTGCGGCCTCCAGGTGCTGTACAGAAGGCACAGCCCAAGCCAGGGGCGCTTCCAATTCAGGCTGCTCTTGGGGCCAAAGCAGCACTTTGCAGGGGCTGCTAAATTACAACGGTTTCCCCTTGCAGCATAAGCCAAAAGGCCATGATGCTACAAACTAAAGTACCATCCCTGAGTCTTGTGAGAGTCCAGGATATACGGTCCAACACAACATCTGCAATGGAGAAGGTCTCCCCCAGGCCCGTATAGCTAAGTCCAGGGGCAGAGTGGGCAGTAAGAATCCCCCCCCCCCCTCAGTTTTCTTCTGACACTGTGTAAGGCAGTGGTGGACAAGCTGCGGGCCACGGGCTGCACGCAGCCCATCAAAGTAATTCACTGTCGGGCTGCGAGAGTTTGTTTACGTTGACTGTCCGCAGGCACGGCCACCCACAGCTGCCAGTGGCCGCGGTTCATCATTCCCAGCCAATGGGAGCTGCGGGAAGTGGCAGCCAGCACATCCCTGCAGCCCGCACTGTTTCCCCCAGCTCCCATTGGCTGGGAACAGCGAACTGCGGCCATTGGGAGATGCTCAGTATAAACAAACTGTCTTGCAGCCCACCAGAGGATCACCCTGATGGACTGCATGTGGCCTGTGGGCCGCAGGCTGCCCACCACTGGTGCTAGGTGTTGAGGTGTTGTTTTTGTTTTTATTTCCCAGCCCTAATCACCTGACACGGGCCTAGGTTATAATAGGTCAATGCCCTGTCACGTGACAGATGTCCATCTCTGCTCCTGTTATGCATATGTTGGTGTCACTAGGCATAACCCTAGGTAACTCAGGAGGGTGGAAAGCCATAAGTGTCAATAAAGCCTTCTGTAGTAGGCCTGAATGAACTAAAGTCACTCCATGTCTGACCAAAGCGCTTCCATGTTTATGTTTGAACTTTAATCAACCTAGCAGGCCAGTAACCGAGAATGGAATGTACAACAGCTAGCTCAACTGTGGTACTGCCAGGAGATAATGATGAAGCCTGCTTACACCTGGCTAAGGGGGGGGGGGGGCAGAATAACAGATCCAGGAAAGTAAAACAAGATAACTGTTCACAGAAGAGTTACTAATGAGCTAAAGTGGTTTTTGCCAAGTATGACTTAACTGCTTAAGGTAATTGCTATTGCAAAGTGTATTTGCTGCATGGGAATGAAAGGTGGGGGAAGAGGAGGAGTGTGGGGGTGATGGGAATGCTTAGCTGAAGTTATGTATAAAGAGAGGAAAACCGCTTGTATCTGTGTGCAGGATTTGAGATTGCTATGTCTCCCTTGCACCTTATTTGGGCTCAAATAAACTTTTTTTTGCTTCTCCACCTTGGTGTGTCTATTGGAGCGAAGCACACCGGGCAACGAACCACTGTTGCTGTCGCCTCGGGCCTTTGTGCCGGCAACACATAGGCTGCCACACTCTGACTATTTCATAGTGATGGTGACGTGCAGTGTATGTGGAGCTTCATGCTGCAGTGAAAAGCAGACCTCGACCACATTGTGGTGTGTAACAACATGTGTCAGAGAAACCCCCTTCAAGAGCTTTCTCCCATTGATAACAGTCTCTCTCTGTTGTTGGAAAAGACTCCAGCTGCCTGAGGCTTTCCTGACCAGAGCCTTTTCTTACGGTGGAGAAAGGCTCCAGCAGTGGGGAGACAGCCGGACACGACACTGTTAAAAATAGCCATGTAGACAGGGAGGCACATCTGGGTGAGTAGAGAGTCATGTAAGGTATGTATTTACATACATACCTGCTCTCTTCAGGCGTGTCTTTACCTGCCTAAGCTGCACCTCACAAGCTACAATGCTATTTATATCCATGCTGGGAAGCTACATGCATAGGTACACTACATGCCACTGAAAAAAGCGTGTAATGTAGACATACCTTATGTTAATCACCCTCAGCAGGTAAATCAGCTTTTGTATCAACAGGTATTGTATAGAGAAAGTAAATAAAACTAATACTTTTTTTTTCTTCTAAGACCTTGGCATTTTTCATGCTAAATGCAAAGATAATTTATGGCACAGCTCCAAATAGTAATACGAACTGTGAGGAGTGAATAAAAGCATGATAATTCCTTCATATCTGCTTAGGCACATACAGTTCTTACAATAACCTCCCCATTCTGTATTTGAATTTTAAATGGTACATGTACTTACCACACACATATACAATTATCTCTTAACACTATGATCCCCCCACTGAACAGTTTCAATGTAAACAAACAGGAATCTGAATATATTTGAATTTTTAAAAATGGTTTCCTTAAGGCTAAATTCTGCCAACTTTTAACTACTATATCCTATTTGCAGAGCAAACCATCTCCCTATAAGGAGTTGCTTAGTGTGGCCAAAATTGTTATGTGAAAAAGGTGCAAAACTTTTGAACAGGAATGAAATGTATAGTCCAAAGGTCATAGCTTGGCCTCATTCTAGTCAACGGCACAACTCTCGTTGACTTCAACAGGGCCAGGATTTCACCTTACTTGTTCAAATCCCAGTTTAAGTGGACAAAATAATGTATTTGCACTGGTCTGGATTTGTGCATATAACCATGTTGTATGCCTGTACAATGCATGTGTTTAAATCCTAATCTGTGCACATGCATTGGTGTATTTTCTCACTTATACAGGATATACAGAAAAGAGTAACATTTGTGCATACAAAAATCCAGCTCTGCATTTTGTCTCACCAGTTACATTTCGCTGACAAAAGTCTTCTTTAAATTAGGAAAACTGAGCCCCTAAGACATGAGAACATAGTACATCTTTTAATTTTTTAATAATGCATAAAGACTAATGGTTGCAATAGAGAAGCAAGCGGTTTATCGAGTCAGAAGTTGCAAATTATTAATTGCTAAGTTAGGCTGCTGCCATTTCACAAATTCCCCAGAAAGCACAAAATATAATGCTTGTTATAGTTCTTTTTAATAGCATGATAGTTTCTAATGCCATTACTTTGCTCCCATTGTAACTGTCAATAGGGGGAAATGTTTTAAAGACAAAAGAGGAAACAAGGTAGCTTTTCAGCTGGTGAGATCTCTCAGAATTATTTGTCAGAAATCTGTCTGGGTTGCTGAGGTTTTTGACAGCCACATGGTAGCATGCTATTTTACTTGCAAACAAGACATGAGTAGCAGATCCTGACCTTTATGGTTAAGTATTGAAAGACACTTTTCTCTCATCATGTCACAACTTCTGTAATGCTTATGCTTTTATTTGTTTGGGAGGGAGGGTTGTTTTCTTAAAAAGAAAACAGCTTTCCTCAAATTAACCATTAAATGTCACCAAGTCAGATTGTTTTATATTGTCTAACAGAATGTGACTGGTGCAACCAAATGTAACATTCTAATCCAACACTGGGCAACAAAGCAGCTTGAAAAGAAAAATTAAACTGTATTTATGACAGAAAATAGACATTATGGAAATAAATAATAATTCCATTAATAACATAGGCCTGCTACTGCCAAGTTAAAGTTGCTTGTTCACTACATCGTCTACCTGAAGGATGGTCCACTGGTTAGAGCCATAGCATAGGACTTGGGACACCTGCATTCAATTCCCTTGCTCTGCAACAGACTTCCTGCATGACTTTGGGCAAGTCACTTAACCACCCTGTTCCTCATCTATAAAAATGGGGGTGATGATCATTCTTCTGTACCTCATAGGGGGTTTGTGAGGGTAACTACATTAAAAGTTTGTGAAGTGCTTTGAGATATACTACTGAAAAGTGCTATTTAAGAGCTAGATATTTATTATTAATGTGTCTAAAGACTTTGGGTGATTTGAAAGTAAAATCTATTCTCAACTGAGGAAAGGGTGCAGGAACTCATCATGTATCCAGTACTTCTGCCTACAGGTTGGAATGGTGGATAATGTGCTTATATGCTACTTGGGTATGGTGATAATGGATCTTTGTAATGGTGGGTTTTGTGACCCTTTGCTTTCTCTGAGCAGCTCTCGGCACTCCCACTATACAAATTGTTCCAGCGCCCCTGTTCACATCCCATGAATTTCTGAGTGGAAGTTTGATTGAGTGTCAGTGCTGCCTGAGACAAGGTGGTGAGGTGGTATCTTTTATTGGACCAACTTCTGTAAGAGGTACTAATACCTAAGGAGGACGTCCTGCAATTGCATCGGTACAGCAGCCGGGGATGCTACCACCACTTGGTAAAAGGAGAGGGAATAGCAAGATGGGTAACATTTCTAATTTTACTAATAAGAAATTAAAGTGGAGCCTTACATCTGCATTATTTCTTGGATTCTCAAAATTTGCCATTACAAGAGAAAAGAAAATCCCAATCTTGGAAAAATAAACAAACACAGGAAGGAAAATTATTTGAGCACATCAGCCTGATTCTTTATATCCAGCATCTGGTTGCACTTTCATTCATTTTAAGGTGCTGGTGCTTCAAAACAGAATCTTAAAGAAACAATAAAAGGGTCTGTTCTTATCTGGCAAAGCAGGATAAAGTGACTTTGAGGTAAAGCCTTTAGGGCATTTCCTGTTGACTCAGTGCCTTCCAGCTACAGGGCCTTCTGCAAAACAAGTTTAGTGGGTGAACTTAAAAATAAATGCCAAGATGTAGTGCAGTTATTGACTTGTGATGAAATTTATCATAGCAGCTTCTATGTTCCAGCCTATGCCTTAAAAAAAAAAGAATAGCTTGTTTCAGTATGTTTTTTAAGGGAGCTGGCTTAGTTTGTGGCAAAGAAGCCTAGGCATTTCCAGACCTCACCATAATATGTTGCACTCCATTCTGCTGGGGAATCAGAGATGGTATTTAAGTGAATTCATGGACATATGGCCAAATTCAGAGATGGTGCACAGGGATTCAGTTCCATTGTTATTAGTTAAGTAGCACTCACTTACTCCAGGTCTCAACCTGGTGCAGAGCATCCAACCCTTTGCCCCTACACATTCATTTCTGGCTTTTATGAATAGGGGATATTTGAAACCCATCCATTTCTGAGCTAGCTTAATTTACAATGAATATCGGTACAGATGACTGATGTGACATTCCTCACTGGCACCACTGTCTTCAGTCAACATCTGAGGAGCTGTTCAAATGCTATTTTTTGAACAATGCTTCTATTCCTCAGATAAATTGCCTAATAATATTTTGCATTATTTGACCAGCTCTGCAACTGGCTGAATAATATCTGTCAACATTTATTCATAGAAGATATCAATCACAATATATTCCACTCCCACTGGACTCCCTGGAAGCTTTGCCATTGGCCTCAATAGGAGCAAGAAGAAGCCCAAGGATATATTATTATTTTTTCCTTTCATGGCATAAAGTTGCATGGTACTTAAAAGACAATACACAGGGCCAGATTTTCAAAGGTATTTAGGCACCTTAAGATGACAATAGGTGTCTAGTGTGATCAATGGGAGATAGCCACATAACCTGCTTAGCCACTTTAGTAAATACGTATGCATCTTTAGGCACAATGATTCCATTGTATCAGAGGGGTAGCCGTGTTAGTCTGGTTCTGTAGAAGCAGCAAAGAATCCTGTGGCACCTTATAGACTAACAGACGTTTTGCAGCATGAGCTTTCGTGGGTGAATACCCACTTCTTCGGATGCAAGACTTGCATCCGAAGAAGTGGGTATTCACCCACGAAAGCTCATGCTGCAAAACGTCTGTTAGTCTATAAGGTGCCACAGGATTCTTTGCTGCTTCTAATGATTCCATTGTAAATCCAGCCCACAGTCCCTACTCTGAGAAGCGTATAGCCTAAAGCCCCAGTCATGCAAACACTTAAGCATGTGAACAGCTTTACTTTTGCAAGCAGCCCCAATCAAGGGAACTTTATGCATGTGACTAGTCACATTAAGTAACTGCATAAGCATTTGCAGGATCAGACCCTAAAGTAGCCCTTATACTAGGAAAAGGGCTCCTTTGCCCTAACATCATCTAGGGTTGATTACAATTGGCCGCTTGGATAGACAGGACCAAACCGTTTTCAACTCCCAAAACACACAGTGGACTCCTGCTGAAACAACAATTCAACAAGGGCCAGGAGGTAACATCCTGGATTCCTTTTGTCACCACTGGGTCACTTTCTTGGTATAAACAGACCCTTATAAATCTGCACTGGGAAAGCCTAGTGGAAGCCTTAGGATGATAGATCCCTTACTGATTTTGCTCTATGCCTGCACCTATTGTTACCTTTGCTTGCCATACTATTTGCACATGTGCATGTTATACATACACACACACACACACCCCACAATTTACTTGTTATAGCTTTTGCATATTTATTTTGCATATTAAGACCAAAATCTGGACATATGGGACAGTCTCATTACTTTTTCCAATGAGGAGCTTCTAGGAAAACTGCCTGGCAGATAATCAGATAAACAAAGATAACACAGTCTTTGACTGCAGCAAGCTCTCAAGGCCCAGAAAGAAGGATGTTCTTTAAAAATCCCTTGTTGCAAGGGAGCATATCCTACTCCCTTACAACTGACAGTGCTCGGTTGATTATTACGCAACCCCGGCATTACTGTAATAATCAAGTGCAAGACCCAGAGAGAGAAGCCCTTTGCAGCAAAGGAGCTCAGCATAAGAAATATGCTGAAGTTTCACAGACCCTAACTTCAGCACTCCACCTCCCCGAAAGACGGAAGCTATATTGACAGGAGAGCGTTTCCCATCCACACAGCACGGTGTAGACGCCACTGTAAGTCGATCTAAGCTACGTTGACTTAAGTTACATATTTTACGTAACCTAACTAGCATAACTTAGATCAACTTACCTCGTTAGTGTAGACCAGACCTATGATTTCAAAACAGCACATACTTCCTTACAAACTTACTGTTAATTTTCTCTATAGAGTTGCATAGATCCCAGGTGCAACTTTCAATTTTTACTACTTAATGGACTGAAAAAAAATATTATAGAAAGTGGCTGATATTTCACTGCATCAGTTCATTACTAAAGTAATAATGCCCTGTGTCTTTTAATTACAGTAATTAAAATAATCCACAGTGATAAGAACTATAAAGATTATCATATTTGCTTATTAACATGATAGTCCACTTAGTTCTGTGATGAAACAATGATTACCAGGCTATTATGCAGTGACATCTAATTATTCTGGAGAAAAGTATGAGTATTTCTGTTTGTAAGTTTGTATGCGATCACATCTCATTCTATCATATCTTATTAAAGCAAGGATATACATCAGAGAAGAATCTGGTTGCCAGTGCCAGATCTCTGAAATTCTGGTCAAACCATGCCAGGGGTTTTTCTTAACTGGAATTTAAGGGTGTGTTATTGGAGCATATTAGTTAACACATTCTAACTAACATGATCCCATAGTCTAACATATAAAAGGCAATGGAGACTTTCATGTGTGTTAAGCTGGTCAATTGAAGTCTAGGCTTTAACTCAATCAGTTTAGCATATTCTCAAGTCAATACTCCCTTGCCTTCATGAGTTTTAGAGCCTGTTAGAATATGCTACCCATTTGTTCTAATAACTTACCATATATACTCGATCATAAGCCGGTTCATTTATAAGCCGACCCCCCGCTCAAGATGGATAAGTAAAAATGGCTAATTTTTATGACCCATTCATAAGCCGACCCTATAATTCAGGGGTTGGCAAACTTTGTCTCCCAGCCCATCAGGATAGGCCGCTGGTGAGCTGAGACAGTTTGTTTACCTTGAGCATCCGCAGGCATGGAGGTAAACCTAAGTCAACAAAATGTCCCAGCCTGCCAGTGGTGCATCCTGACGGGCTGAGACAGCAACTGGGAAATTACAGGGGAGGGAAGAAGCTGGGGGTCAGGGGAGTAACCCCTGTGACCACCACCCACACAACTCCACGCCTAACACGGGACCTCCCCCACATGACCCCTCCCCGTATAGCCCCTCCCTCCCCCGCCCCTAGCCCAGGACCCCCACACTCTCCCCATCTCGTCCCACCTTATCTGTGGCGGGCCAGGGAGATGTCTCTGGCCCAGAGCTGCAGCTGCTTCAGAGGCTGCAGGGAGAGCAGCGTGGCCAGAAGCGGAGAGACTCTGGCCTCGCCTCTTCTCCTCTGGCTCTGCTGGCTGGGCTGCCTCTCCTTGCCCCCTCTGTTGGGGGGAGGGGCTGGGGAGCTCCCTCTCTATACCCGTTCATAAGCCGACCCCTTCTCTGGTGCTTCCCTTTTTTACTAAAAAAATTCAGCTTATGAATGAGCATATCTGGTACCTTTAAATCCTAGTCAAGACAAGGCCCAAGGAGTTAAGGTTATCAATTGACCTGTGGCTGTTGACAAATTTGGGGACTAGTTCTTAGTTCTGTCCTTGTCAGTTTCTCCTCTCAAATGCCTCATTTTACTGGCATAAGACTAGATTGTAACTCCACAACATGCCTGCACAGTGCTCTCTCTTTCCCTTTACTCTGAGTCAAGTGTTTTGACACAGTTATGTCACTGATTATTCAGAGTCAATATAATTCCAGTCATGGGGTGGTCCCTCTTCCAATATCTTCTATTATTTTACCAATATTCCCTGTCCATGCATCAAACTATGGGTGAGAAGAAAGATGGGAAAGAATTTCTGGCCAACCCGTTC
Organism: Mauremys mutica; assembly: GCF_020497125.1. Classification (NCBI taxonomy): domain Eukaryota; kingdom Metazoa; phylum Chordata; order Testudines; family Geoemydidae; genus Mauremys; species Mauremys mutica. The sequence goes on along the minus strand of NC_059084.1, from coordinate 12,739,449 downwards.
ATTCTGAATGACACATTAACGGGATTTGGTTTATTAATTGATAATTGTCTTAAATAAAATGTTTCTCATTTATTATTTCAGAAAAGGAGAAGGGACTTTTCTCTTTGCTATTCTGCTTTTGCATTTCAATCACGTTATCACAAAATTATGCATATTAGTAATGCTTTTACTGCTTCCCTGCAAGTAAACTAGAAATAGCCATACAGTGCCGCAGTATGAACTCTCTCAGCGTCATTTCACTAGGGTTATCTAGTTTCTTGCTATTTGATTTGGCCCTTTCCTAGTTTTAGACCACCTGTATTTCCCTTCTAAGACACTCATGTTATGCTCACTGGGATCCAAATTTCAGGATCTTGTACAGTTCTGTGGACAAAACACAGTCCATTAACAACAAATCTCTCAAGGCGGCTCCAAAGGGCTCAGTGACAGGAGGCTTCAGGAATTCCAGCAAATATTAATCTGTACTTTCATCTCTAGTTTGCCCAGAGGCTTTCTTCACTACCTTATCCTTCATGTTGGATAGCAGATGCATGGAAATGCAACACTCGCAGTTATTTTTCTTTTAATCATGCTCAAGGAATCCAACATCACTATCTTTTAAGATGAAGAAAGGAGGTTGAGGGTGGGCCATATGACAAATCATTTGCAAGTACATTAGTTATCATATCTGCAGGTGGCTTGGTGTTTAAATGCAGATGGAAACCCAAAACATTTCACAGTGAAACGGCAACTTTCATCCAAACAATCTCAAAGTGCCATGCAAACATTAATGAATCTGAACATCACCAGTGGGAGCAGAAAAATTGTTCTACCCTGTGCTATGTTTGACATTCGGTAGCAGTTAGCTGAAGGAGTTGGCGGTGCTGCATCACCATCTCTGGTCATATAGTAGGTCATTAGAGGTCCCAACTGAGCAGGATGACAACAGAATGCTGAATGGGATTCTAATGAAAATAGTCCATCTTTCGAGCTACCAGAACTACTCCAGAGGCCAGGTACATGTGCATGAATATGCATATTGTAAAATTAGATTCATTTGGCCTTATTTAAATGAAATTGATCCCTTGATAAGTATACAGTAAAAACCCGCCTTAAGCAATCTTGCAAAGGACCAGCAAAAAAACCCACACACCCCAACAATCACGTAAGAGAAATGGCATTTAACTAAGATCTAACAAAAATTGTGTGGGAAAGCCTTGGGGATATGGTACTTTAAAGTGGTAAATTAAAGCAAAACAGGGTGTGAAGGAAGTAGGGGAATATTTCACCTACAACCATACCACCTAGCAATGTGATCCTATCAGCTCCCACAAGACAGGTAGAGTTAACACTTACATAAGAGGCCTTAAGGGAGATTTAGGGCCAAATTTTCAAACAGGTGTACAAAAAAGGCTTGTGCACTTTTGCAGGCTTGTTTTATGCATTCACAGACCTCAGTGCACAAGTGGGATTTATGCACTTGCATAGTGATGTGTGCATGCAAACCCTGACTTGTATTAAGCATCAGGATATTTGCACATCAACTCTCTGCCCCCCCCCCACTCCCGTTTCACTTTTCCCATATTAGATGCTGCAAGAAATGTTGTTAATGATTCACAAGATACTACTCTGGCCTCGGAGGGAATGCCTGCACAGCACCAGAGCAACCTCTCCGTCCAGATTCAGGCAGGGGCCCTGGAACAATTTTTATAGTGGGTCACTGAGGGTGCTGAGAGCCATTTAAAAAAACTGTAAACCCTGTATATAATGAAAACCACTTCAAGCCAGGGAATGTTGCAGCACCCTCAGCATCCCTAGCTCCAGCACCTATGTATTCAGGTTCACAGGGCTCAGGCAAGTGCTCTAAAAAACAGCTATACCAACAGCTCTTTGAAGTTGCCGCTCAGGCAGGAGCGTGGATCCTCTCCTTGGACTTCGGAGCCCAAACTCCAGCCCTAGCTGCAACTTCAAAGTGCTCTATACACAGATATCTTCAGTGTTAGTAACGAGCCCTGCTAGCCCAGATCTATTGCTCTGGGCTGGCAAGCTGGCGCCCACTTGCTCTATAATGCTGTATAGATATACAGCGCTGAGCAACACCACACAGACGGTAGACAGTGAGGAGAGAGAACGTTGCTAAGATTCAATCTGCGCCTTCTTGACATCATTGTCAAAGCTTTTCTAGATGAGGCCTGAAGCTTCAGCAGATTGTTACACTAAGCGGCGCAAGATGGGACATGCAATATAACCAAAGATGGGGTGTTATTTCTTAGGGCTCATCTACACTTAAAACACTGCAGTGGCACAGCTCTGCTGCAGTAGTGCTTCTGTGTAGCCGCTACCTACATCGACGGGGGGTACGTTGATCAGTGTAAGTAGGCCACCTCCTGGGGAGGCAGTAGCTAGGTTGACGGAAGAATTCTTCCATCAACCTAGAGCTGTCCACACGGGGACGTAGCTACACCACTCAAGAGTGTGGATTTTTCACACCCCTGACCGACATAGTTAAGCTGGCCTAATGTTCTATTGTAGATCAGGCCTTGGTGTGCAACAACTGCAAAAGCTGAATAGCTCAGCCTTTGGCTGACCAAATACACATCCCTCTGCAAAAGCTTTGAGGACCAGACTCTGTCCTCAGTGACTCTGATGATATTGTGTGGGTGTCACTGAGGGCAGAATTTAGTCATCTGCCTCTCATTCTCTCCCATGGGCCAAATGAGCAACAGAGGGAGTCTTCACTCCATTCTGCCTCATGCGGTTTGGTTTTTAGTAAGCCTAGCCAAGGAACTTCTCAAGTTTCCTAGTGAAAGTTAAACTAGCCTCACAAATAGGACTCAATTGTCCCTAGCATCGAAGCTCTGCTTGGTGCAAGGGGGCTGGGGAGGGATTCAGGGCCATCAGGGAGCTGTTTACAGATTTCTGATTCTGTGCTGGCCCCAACTCAGCACGTCCCTGTGGCCCCCGGGTGGGGGGTCAGAGGGCTCCGTGCATTGCCCTTGCCTCCAGGCACTGCCCCCCACAGCTCCCATTGGCCGGGAACGGGGATCCATGGGCAATGGGAACTTTGGGGGAGGCATGTGGAGGTGCAGCAAGGGCAGAGCACATGGAGCTCTGCGCCCCCTCTCCCCCAGGGGCCGCAGCGCATCCTGGAGCAGCGCACGGCCAGGGACAGGGCAGGCATGCAGGGAACCTGCCCTGGCTCTGGTGCGCGCCATTGCCACCCCGGAGCCACTTTAGGTAAGCGGCGTCAGGTCGGAGCCTGAACCCCTCCTGCACCCGTCCCCCAATTCCCTGCCCTAAGCCCCTTGCCTGCACCTCGCACACCTCCTGTACCCCAACTCCCCGCCCTAAGCCCCCTCGTACACCCTGCATCCCTCCTGCACCCGAACCCCCCGCCCTGAACTCCCTGCTGCACCCTGCACCCCTGTGCACCCCAACCCCCTGCCCTGAGCCCCCTGCCGCACCCCTCCTGCACCCCAACCCCCTGCCCTGAGCCCCCTCATACACCCGGCACCCCTCCTCTGCCCCAATCCCTTGCCCTGAGCCCCTTCCTGAACACCGCACCCCCTCCCACACCCCAGCCTCCTGCCCCGGCCCTGCATACTATTTCCCCACCCAGATGTGGCCCTCGGCCCAAAAAGTTTGCCCACCCCTGGCCTAGGGACTACTTCCTCTAACTTATGCCAGTAGAGGGCTGGTATAGCTCCACTCCACGCCAACTGCTACTGATACTCCCCTCCCCCAGCATGCTCTTTAAACCAGGAAACCCCCATAAGGATACACCATCACTGTCCCTCTCCACAAGGGGAATTCTCCATTGGCCATTTATGGCGTGGGTCTGAATCTGGGCCCAATCCAGTTAAGCATGCAAGTTCTTGTAACTATAATATCACTTGCTTAACCCAATGTTACGCTACAAAGATATATATTTGTCAGGCACTATGGGATAATGCAAACCTGGTGTCAGTGGTGAAACCTCATTGCCTTTGGTGGAGTTGCAGCTGCTTACACCAGGCATGAATCTGGTATTGAGGGAGCTTATCTGCTTTCAACAGAAACCAATTTAATTCATATGTTCCACTTTCTCTGTATATGGTCTTTAGTGAAAATACCCTACAGGTTCTATATTAACAAGGAATCCTCCAAAGAAATTATATGTTAGAGAATCTCTCTCTGTTTGCACAATGTTCATTACATTTAACAGCTATTTTTATAGCAATAGAAAGTTGCTTATTTAGCTCTTTTAAGATTAAAGAAGCAAAGTTCCTGTGACAGGACATACTTACTACCCCTAGTGCACACAGTCTCTAATATTACATATTAAGCAGTGAAGGTTGGTATCACATACTAATCACTGAAGCTAAACAGTCCTACTGAAAAATTCCCTGCCAACACAATACAAAGTTGTTCTCCGTTTTTGCAAGGCTGTCTCTTCAGTTATGCACAACTAACACAACTTTTGCATAAGCAATAACAATTTCTGCCTTTACCTGTGGAATAGTGTCTTGAGTTCTTGTATTATCCATGGCTGCGAAACTTCTATTTGTTTCATCAGTGCCCATAGGGTTACACACTATATGAAGCACACCTGCTTTTCAGCAGCACAGCTCTCTCTCGATCTTGCAGCGAGTGTTGATTATTAACAGTTACTTCCTTGTACATTGAGACCTCAGAAACTAGAATGGTGCAGTGCTTCCTTATGGCAAGCTTGCTCTGTGAGAAGAGAAAAAGTAGAAGTTGATTGTTTGCTTTCTCTTGAATTGATACTTATCCTTTAGTTACTTCCTGAAATCAGTGAATTATACTCTATTATTAGACACTGATTCCATGTGAACTCAAAGCACGTACGTTGCTAAAACAATGTTAAAAACTAAATATAATACAATCTTCCAAAGAAATAGTAAATGTTCCTGCCACCGGGACTGGACTTTCAGTATGGTTCAGTGCACACCCAGCAACCCTAAGTGCATGTGTTCGAACTTCAACTTGAACATGTGCATACTAGGCAAGGGCACAAATGCACCTACACTGAAGCTCTAATTTCCAGCTCAGGTAGATGTACATGCACTACCTTTGATCAAATATAGAAGCCCTACAGTCCCTCACTCTGAGGCGGGTGGCTGTGGACCCTAGAAGCCCTGGCATCCCCAACCTCAGAGCTGTCATCCTGGTCAGCTGCCCCAGAGCCGCAGACCCTGAAACCTAATTTCCCCAGCAGCCCATTGGGCAGGCAGTCTTCCTGGATCCCAGATCTCCACATGCTTCCAAAACCTGTGTTGGATCTGATGGAAGTTCATCAAAATCATACTCTGTAAACATTTAAATGTTGACCAATTGGCAATTTCTGACAAAAAAGGTGTTTCATCAAATTTTTTCTGAGCAGCTCTCATAATGAAAGCCTTCCTGTTTTATCATAGAATATCAGGGTTGGAAGGGACTTTAGGAGGTTATCTAGTCCAACCCCCTACTCAAAGCAGGACCCATCCCCAGATAGACTTTTACCCCAGTTCCCCAAATGGCCTCCTCAGTGATTGAACTCATAATGCTGGGTTTAGCAGGCTAATGCTCAAACCACTGAGCTATCCCTCTCCCCCAAAAATAAATTAAATATATGGAGACATACCTATCTCATAGAACTGGAGGGGACCCTGAAAGGTCATTGAGTCCAGCCCCCTGCCTTCTCTAGCAGGACCAAGTACTGATTTTTCCCCAGAACCTTAAGTGGCCCCCTCAAGGATTGAGCTCACAACCCTGGGTTTAGCAGGCCAATACTCAAACTACTGAGCTATCCCACCCTTTCATTACAGTGAGGCTTGATGGCTGTGTAACATTTGGAGATCCATGGAGGACAGGCATAATAGAGATGCAAATAAATGTTGCTAAAAACAAGTTTCCTAATTTGAATAGACAAAGCATAGGGGCTTATTTTAGTAAGGATGTTAACTTGGACACGGGCTGTTGACTCAGTAGCTCTGGCAAGCACTGCTCTGTTGAAAGTTTAATAAAAGATTTTCTTTCTTTGCAAACACTTTTAATCCACATTGCTCTGATAGCCAAAGTGATGGAGTGGAAGCTGTTATTTTAAAAAGTGACAGTTTGGACAATATATTTACCCATTTTTATGGAATTTGTTGGATCATTCAATTAAAAACATACATTATTCATAAAATTAAATATCTAGACATCTGATTTCCCTTTAGAATCTTTCCAGCTCCTGAAGAACATCTATTTTCTTTTTGAATGAAGGAATCCCATGGAACTTTGTCGATAATCTGATTATGGCACTGCAGAACATTTTAGCATTGCACAATTATGGGTTTATTTTATAAAAATTCAGTGGCATCATTAGACATGCTCCCTCTACAGTCTACAGAACAGCACTTTTTGCAACATTCATAATATGTGAGAAAGCAATTAATCAGAATGGAGCTCAATTGCTACTTTTAGAGCAAACATTTTCAATTAATCTGAAGTCGATAATTACACCTTCCTTTAATAACTGCTCGTGTGATTTTTTTTCCCCCAAGGCCTTATGTTAATTGACTCAAACATATGCCAGGATTGTGGGTTGCAGCAAACACTTGAGAACACTCTCTATTTAAATAAACTCCTCTTCCAATCTCGCTTATGAGCAAAAGCTTCTTGAAGAGGTGGGACTTAAACCTCCATGCAAAGACACCACCACGTTTGAAGTTCAGAATACAGTGGCTGACTGAAGGAATGACAGGGGCAAATTGATTTTGTAGGAAGTCAACGCTAGAGTGCTACAGGGGCATAGCTGCATTGGTGCAGCTGCCCCGCTGTAGTGCATCTGGTGAAGACATGCTATGCCAATGGGAGGGCATCTCCTACTGGCATAATTAGCCCACATCAGTGAGCAGCAGAAACTATGTTGGTGGGAGAACATCTCCTGCCAACACAGCACCCGTGTGAACAATGTAAAACTTGCATTGTTTGGGGGGGGGGGGGGGGGAAGAGACACGACTTTTCATACCCCTGAGCGACGTAAGTTAAATCGGCTTAAGTGCTAGCGTAGACCTGCCCTAACACTTCTTCACAGTGGGTGAAATCCAGAGAGTCACCTCAAGGACAATGCATCACTAAACACAGATTAGTTTGGATTTGACTGATGCTTAGGACTTGTGCTGACTCTGTGCAAGCAGAGGAAAGGGAAATTTTACCTGATATCATAGAATCATAACCTGCATCACTTCCCCGTCCCTCAAAAGATTCTACAGTTTCATTGAGATTGTTCTTTTGTTAAAGAACAGCCTTTCTACCGGGCTTATCCACAAGGCCCCGACTCCATCCACCTTTAGGTCCCTCTTAAAACCCATTTCTGCCATTCTGCTTACAGTAAACTTAGCTGAGTTGTATATAAATGCCTTATTGCTGTTCCCTAATTTCTGTCCAGGCTTCGCCTCTGAGCTCCTCAAACTAAGAAGCATCTTCCTATGTGTTTGGAAAACACCTGACCCATAGTGCTGCTACTATTAACAAAATATTGTTACAGATATTAACTGGTAGGGTCAAAAAGAGGTAAGAGGATAAATTGATGCTGGAGATAAGTATCTTTGATGAAAACTTGCTATTTACAAAGAATGTACAGAGTCCTATTTTCCTGAGCACAGGAGCACTAACAGTAGGAAGCCATAGCATAGAGTTATAAGATCTCGAGCCTAGCCCCCTCCCCTGAAGTCAATGGCAAAAAAACTCCCCTTGATTTCAGTTATGCAGGTTGAGGCCCTGAGACAATACAAGTAGTAGTAACTGTACATATAGGGCATGAGTGGGACTAATGGCACCTAGAGCCTTCGCTTCATGACAATAGGAGACCTGGGTTCAAATCACCCCTCTCTGCCTGAGAAACACAAGGACTTGAACCCAGGTCTTCTATTTTCCCTGTAAGTAGCCTAACCACTGGACTAGCAGGAACAGAGCTGTAACAAGGAATTTTTGCACCCGAGGCAAGGGCCAGCTCCAGGCTCTGTGGCAGCAATTTGGCAGCAGGTCCCTGAGTCCCTCTCAGAGACAAGGACCTGCTGCCGAACTGCCGCCAAAGAACAAATGAAGTGGCGGCGGCATTTGGCGGCAGGTCCTTCCCTCCGAGAGGGGCTCAGGGACCCGCCGCCGAATTGCCGCCAAAGAAGCGGCACCAATCGTGGTAGAGCTGCGCCCCTCCGCTTTGTGCGCCCGCAGCAAGTGCCTCACTCGCCTCGCCCTTGTTACAGCACTGAACAGGAATCCTGGGACAGTGCTCTCATCCTCTGCTGATGAAACTCTTCCACTTTGTATAAAGTAATTCAATATTAAGGGTGCTAGCACCTGCGCAACAGTATAGTGGTAGAGACACTCCTGTGGGATGTAAAGGCATTGGGTTCTAGTCCCTATGCCAATCAAAGTAGAACACATTAGAGCTGCAATTATGGACCTAACTTCCTTTGAGAGGTGGGACTTGAGAACACAAAGCAAGAACTCAATGAATACAGTGCACACCTTGGGCCAGATTCACAAAAGGGACTTAAACGTTGCAATGCTGGGTGTAACTTATTTATTCTTTGTATTACAATAGCACCTATCAACCCTACCATGCATGGCATTACTACAAATTCCAGGAACAAGACCCATACACTAGTGGTAGCTTTCTTTCTTACTTGTTTGAATTCCCCATCAGCTTTTCTATAAGTGTATCCTACACCTTGGGTGTATTCCTCTTTAGAGCAGCCTCTGAAAAGAGAATACCAAAATCCCTAATGATGCTATGTGCACTATTATTGTTTTTAACCAAGTACAATGGAAACTGTACCAGGACTATCAATGGGAAGAAAGATGTAGGGAGACAAAGTCATAGTAAACTAAAGAAAAAAGAGCTGGGAAGAAATGGAGTGTAATAGAAAAAAAGGCAGGTCAATTTTTTGAGGGAAAGAGAGAAAAGAAAGGTTCACTGAGCTCCCACGAAAGGATCAGAAGAGGTGGCAGACGTATTCCAAAGGAAATATAGTGCAATTGAAAACACCATTCTTCAGCCTTAGCTAAGGGGTGCATCAGGGAACTAACTAAGACGGATTGGAAAGGACAGTGTCACAGTGAAAGAGTGACATGTACAGTTCAGCTACCAAAGCAGAGATTTTGCATTGAACTGCAACATACAAAAGAGGAAAATGATACATTTTGCACAGTTATGGATCTGCAGGGCAAGATGAGAAGACAAGGTGAGAAACATTTATATAAAAGGAGACCAGTAAAAAAAAATAATAATAATAAAGCCTACAACACTGGGATTGTACTGTATTTCAATTGGCTGCTTAAGTACCGTAGAACCCTGGCTTCCCACTCAAACCTCCACTCACTGCAATCTGTAACCTCTACCATTTTTTGGTTTTAGTTGCTATTTTAAAGCTGCCAGCTTGGCAGTGGGAGAAGATTGATGTCCTTTATATACAGACCTAGAATACTATGGGCCCTGTAAGCTTCCACACACACTGCCCTGCCTGTGTGGCCTCAGTCTCCAACCTGGAGCTACCCTGGGTCAGATTCTGCATGGCTCCTTTGAGGTCGGTGGAACTTTGCTGAGTAACACCAGTCAAGGGTCAGGCCTGAAATTATCACTAGGCATGACAGTCGTACAGCCAGGAGGTCCATTCAGTCCCAGCCCCTTTGCTGAGAATGCTGACAACCTATATGTAACTCCTTTATTTTAATAGTTTGGATACAAACATTAAAGAGGGGCGTGCATTTAATCATACCCCACACACTGTCCCACCAGTTGATGTTATAATTACCAGTCCAGAGTCTGGATCACTAGGCTGACCACCCATAGGAAGGAGCCGGGTTCCATCGGTCACGACACGATGCTCCAGGGAAGTCTTGGCAGGATGAACCCAAAGTTTTATGGCAAGGCACCCTGTTTAGTGATTTTTCTTCATTGGGGCCAATGAGTTTTGCACTGTCATGCTGTAATCAATTGTTATTGGACAATTTAACAAGCTTGTCATTCTCATTCTTTATCACAGATATCAGTGGGGACAAGATATGTGCCTGTCTCATCTTTAGAGTCGTCAATCTGCCCTCCTTTGACATTTCAATAGGGGCATCTGTCTCCGGCTCCTCCCTCGTACATCTGGCTCAGCGATGGCCTTCACACTTATCTCTTTACATATACATTCCTCATTTACACACAACAGAATTTACACAGAACATTTTGAACAGGAACATCAGATTGCAATGCACAAGAAAACAATCAGGGCATTCTTTTACTTATTTTAAAATGCTAAACCTACAACCAAATAGTGACCTTAAAACATCTGTTACTGCCTTGAAATCAGCCCAGAAAGATTCTGGCTGATGCATCTTTACCAAATGGCCCATTAGGCCATTCCTTTCTGCTATTCAAAAAGGATGGCTGGCAGGATCTGATCAAATCATACACCAATAGATTTAATACATGCTACAATTTCCTTCATTCTAAATCATAGAAAATACAAACATTAAAATCCTACTACTACATATCCCCCTTTTGACATCACTGCTTGGCTCACTGGTGGGGGGTAACATTCAAGGCCTGCATTCACAAATGAATAGGAAACAAAGTAATTCAGCCACATCCTTCTTATTTGTCAGCCCTGGGATTTGGGGTTGTTTGTTTGTTTTCTTGGGAGGGTGGCGGGAGAACATAAGAACAGCCATATTGAGTCAGACCAAAGGTCCATCTAGCCCAGGGGTGGGCAAACTACAGCACGTGGTCTGAATCCATCCCACCAGCCATTTTGATCTGGCTCTCGAGCTCCCGCTGGAGAGTGGGGTCTGGGGCTTGCCCTGCTCCAGCTGGGGGAACAGGGTTGGAGGCCACTCCACACAGCTCCTGGAAGCAGTGGCCTGGCCCCTCTCCAGCTCCTATGCCTAGGGGCAGCCAGGGGGCTCCACTCTGCATGCTGCCCCCACTCCAAGCACTGCCCCTGCAGCTCCCATTGGCTGGGAACCACAGCCAATGGGAGCTGCAGGGATGGTGCCTGCAGACACAGCAGTGTACAGAGCTGCCTAGCCACACCTCCACATAGGAGCTGGAGAAGGTACATACCTCAAGCGATTCCCGAAAGCAGAGGTAAGCGACACCTGGAACCTGCACCCCTGAGCCTACCCCCATGCCCTAACCCCCTCCCACCCTCTGAACCCCTTGATCCCAGTCCAGAGCACCCTCCTGCACCCCAAATTCCTCATCCCCCGCCCCATCCTAAAGCCCTGACACCCCCACCCCACACACACACACCCCACACTCCACCACCCCAGCCAGAGCCCCCTCCCACACCCTGAACTCCTCTTTTCTGGCCCCATCCTGGAGCTCGCACCCCCAACCAGAGCCTTCACCCACTCCCACACCCCAACCCCTATTTTGTGAGCATTCATGGCCCACCATACAATTTCTATTCCTAGATGTGGCCCTCAGGCCAAAATGTTTGCTCACCGCAATCTAGCCCAATATCCTGTCTTCCGACAGTAGCCAATGCCAGAGCCAGAGAGAATGAACAGAACAGGCAGACATCAAGTGATCCATCCCCTCTTGCCCATTCCCAGCTTCAGGCAAACAGAGGCTAGGGCCACCATCCCATCCCAGTTAATAACCATTGACAGACCTATCCTCCATGAACTTATCTAGTTCTATTTTTAAGCCCTGTTATAGTCAAGATCAGGTATTTGTTTTGGGGTTTTTGGTATCTTCAAGACCTTCTGCATCCACTCAGGAAATTTTAGACACAAGAAAACAGTGGATCTTAGAGCAAGACAGAGGTCTCCAGACCTTTGGGGATAGAACAAGAAGTTTGGTGCAGCACAAAATCATGGACCATCAAAACACAAACACTGTCAATTTTAAAGGAAAATGCAATGAAATAAACAAAAAAAAAATCACATTATGAGACAACTACTATAATCTTAAACTTATGCAAAACATTTCACTAGGCAGCAAAGCTAAATTCACTGTGGACTGAGAGGGGCATTGTTGTTTTACTGCCTTAACATGTTACATTTCTGCCCTTATCTGTCTATATGTTATAACAGCTTCATTTTGTTTTGGAAGTTGAGAATCTATCCAGATGTATTAAATGAGGACCTCCCTCCCCCACACCCTTTAAAAAAAAAAAAAAAGGTGAACATCCCAGGCATAGGACTGAAAGACTAAGATGCTTCTATCTGACCTGATTTTGATCCTGGTTTTAATTAAGAAAAATATTTATGAACAGATTAGATAATAGAGGGTCCCTTGTCCATCACATACAAAGAAGGGAAAAAGTTTATTCAAAATACAAACTTCTGACTGATCCATCAGTTTTGTACACACAAGTATAGCAGGGCAACAGGGACATCTAGTGGACATCACCAATCAGTACAAAATTCTCTCACAAACAGCATTAGCATCCTACATAAGAGGATGTAGGAGCGTGTACAGGTAACTAAAAGACAGGTATCATACCTACATTATTGTCACACGCCCCATAGCACCTCTGGATGGCCAAGTGTGGCACTGGAGGAATTCTCTTCCTCCATTTCCCCTCACCAAGGGCTGCCATCCCTTTCAGGGAGTCATGTGGCTCAGACCTGTAGCTAGGTCAGTCTCGGAGTTCAGCCCCTTTCCAGGATAACAAAAAGTCCAAGTATATGAAAAATGTCTTCCAGCCTCCTTGGGCTCCTCTTCAGCCCATCCTCTGGGCCCCATTCCCAGCCCCTTAAGGGCTACCTTCCAGTCTTCTCTGCTCTGGGTTAGAGCCCTGGCTCCCAGGCTGCTTCCCTGGAGTCCCCTGGTAAAGGTGGGGGACTCACTGCTGCGGCACCTCCTGCTGGTCATTGGGAATTAGCTCTTGCCCAGCCTCCAGAGCACCCTCTGCAGGCCAGTGTCCTGCTGGCCCCCATGTCCCTCCAAGGACCCAGTGCCCCTTGTCTTTGGGGTGCTGCCCCCTGGCAATGCCCCCACAGTCTCAGGGTCTCTCCACCCAGGGGAACCCTCAACCCTCTATCCCCACCTTGCCTCAGTCATGGGCTACTGCCAGTCACCATCTAGCCCCCAGTCACTGAGGCAGACTGCAGTGTAAAAGCCACTCATCACAGGCAAGGGCGGGGCTGGACATGCTGCCTCTGCCTACCCCTTTGGGCTGCCCCCTGCAGCCCCAGTACCTAATTGGCCTTCCACTAGGCCACAGCCTGGGGGGTTCCAGGCCAGAGCTCCCCAGCTCCCTTGGCCTTCCCCCAGCCTTGATCCATTCCAGGTACCGTCTCTCAGCTCCCTGCAGTCAAGTCCCTCCCCCTCAAAGCTAGAGAGAATCTCTCTCTGGCTTGTGGCCCCAGCCCTCTTATAAGGGCCAGCTGGGCCCTCATTGAGCCAGCTTAGGCCTGATTTGGGCAGTGCCCCCAGCTGAGGCTGCTTTCCCCAATCAGCCCCGCTTTTCCTTCCCTGCCACAGCCCTCTTCCCAGGCTGTTTTAAGCCTTTTAAGGCAGGAGCAGGTAACCACCCCACTACACTCCTCCTCCTTCTTCCAGACCCTACGTCAAGGCCTTCCATAGCAGCCCAATTGACTCCCTGTGGTTCCTCCTCATCCAAACAAGAGTTCTCTGCCCTTTTATGAGGCCTGTGAGTTTATCAGCCTGTTACCTCACCCCAGTTAGTCCTGCCTCCTAATTATGCAGCCAATTAGGGCACAGGCAGGGCAGAATCTAATTATGGCACAGGCAGGGCCAACTGAATAGAACTGTCTAGCCCCAGGCTCCTGGCCATTAAAGAGGAATGTCACCCCATTACAGTCAGCCTTGGTTATTTCTATGCTCAGCCTCTCTTTTTAAAACAGAAGTTATAGATGGTGTCTTTAAATACAAAAATTGCTTTGTGTTATGTTCAGCCACCTAGTTATCATTAGATTAGGGCCTGATCCGAAGCTCATTGGAGTCAATGGGAGTTTTCAGTCTTTCCTGTCACAGTGTATCTGCAGTCATGGAATAGCAAACTTTAACATTGTGAGAGCTGGATTTTATTAAATGGCAGATGGGGTTTTGCAGGAAGTTCCAGGGCAAAACCTTAGTTGGCAGAAGGCAGGTGTGAAGGTCAAAGGTGCATGATAAATAATGAGGAGGACAGATCACTGATGCAGAGTGATCTGGATCACATGGCAAGCTGGGTGCAAGCAAACAATATGTGTTTTAGTATGACTAAATGTAAATGAACAGAATGTACGCCCTCCGTACAATATGCAGGACTCTATCCTGGGAAGCAGTGGCTCTGGAAAAGACTTGGGGATTGTGGTGGATCATCAACTGAACATGAGCGCTGGGTCCAAAAGGACTAATATGATCCTTGGATGCATAAACAGGGGAACCTCAGACATGTCTAACTTCTCAGACAGTGAAATCCTGCATGATCTCACCTCGGTGTCAACTGTCTGGAGGCATTCATTATCTCGGTGAATATGTCCTCGTGCATTCTCTTTCTCATCACCAAAAGTCTGCTTTCGGGTGTTGATGACATGCCGAAGGACACATTTCCAGCTGTCAGCCAGGGGAAAAAATAAAGGAGCCATTGTACATGAATAAAATGTTTCCATAGCAAGGCCATTTTCATTAAAAAAAACACACATTACGTTATGGCTTGCACCTAGTTTAATCAGAATCCATAACCGTTCACTGTGCTGTTTTGCTGCTCCAGCCATGGTGAGTATGCCCCCTCCCCCCCGGGTCATGGGTGATCGCACTTTTATTGAAGTTTATGGCAGGGTCATATCAGGAGCAGAGGTAGCTAGTCGAACAATGGCCCTTCCCTGTAGCACCATGGGAAGCTGTTTACGAATGGGGTGGCGGGAACGTTTTCACTCCCAAATTGCGAAATCTCTCATGTGGGGCCCCAGTCCCCTATCATCCTCTTTAAACTACTTGCTGACCCATGCCGAGCACAGTAAAGGCACATTAGCTGCCGCATGGTTTGGTGATCTGGAATGTGGGGGGACGGGGTGGGTTTACATGCCCTTTTTTTCCCGTGTAAGAGCACTTTTAATGAGGACTTTCTCCATTTCCCCTAGGCGACCCTATGTGATATCAGTCTCCCGCAGGTAACAGAGGTGGAAAGGGAAGAGATGTTGCAAGCATCTGGCTATAGACACGGTCTTTATGCTGCTATGCTGTGTACTGCAATGATGCCAGCAGAATTAATTCAGGAGTTGCATGGGAAAGTGTCCTACCATGGTGGAAGAAATAAGACTGCCCTGCTCAAAAACCTTCTGCAAAGGATTGCAGAGTACCTCCATGAAAGTTTCCTAGCGATATCCATGGAGGATTCCTGGGCTATCTCAGTCCACATAAACAGTCTTTTCCGCGGGCCACACTCTGCGTAGCTGGAGCAGCTTCTTGTAAGCAAGCAGAGACCCACAGCACCTCGCTTTTCTTCATAGTAAACATGCAATAACGCCGAATGTGTGTGTGCCCACTAAAGTTTAACTGGACTTTCATTGATAATTCTAGAAATACTCAGCCACGCCACAAGGTGGTGCCAGATTCTACCTTACCATGACTAAAGATGTTTTTAAAAATCCAGTTTGCAAAGCGGAGTAAAACTAAAAGCCATACATGAGTGTTGTAACTAACTCTAACACCTTAGGGATGCAGATCAGCCTGTGAGCAAAGCCCACTACATAGCACTGGAAGTTAACCAGTAGAGTTTCAGAGCTTCCACATCTTCCAGTTACCCCAGAAAGGTTCTCCACATTGGTCCCACATGCACCTGTTTTAGGGGTGCGTTGAGGGCAGGCTTCTAAAAGCACCATGCTAAACTGTGGTCCCAGTGTACGATGAAATCACTGTTGAGGGATAAGGCCACTATTCCAGCTTCACTAGTCACATCGCACTTAATTAAGGGCTGCAAAATTACAGCTTTGCCTCCTCTCCTGTTAACAGTGCACCTACACTGCAACTGCAGGGTGTGACTGCACCTCGCCTAGACATACCTGGGCTAACTCAGATACTGATGCAGTGAAGCTGCGGCAACATGGGCTGTACTAGCCTGACCAGAACCCTGGGTAATTACTCACGCAGCTAGTCCATGCCAAAGACTGTGCTGCTGCTGCAGGTTCACTATTATTGGTTAGCAGGGTTGTGGCATGTCTCTGCCAGGCCAGAGACAATGGGGAGTGCTGCTGATCACTGACCAATCATCTACTCAAAGTAAAACACCTTGAGACGCTTGCTTTGCTCTACCTGGGAGAAGTCACTTCCTCCTCTTGTCTGAAGGGAGGAGTAGTAATGGAAAATTACCAAAAGGCAAAACAAAATGAAGCAGGCGGCCCCAGCAGGAGTCTATATAGGGTCCTGGGAAGGGTGAGGGGGACATACATTGAGGGAGAGCCATTTTGCACCATATAAAGAGAAGGGAGGCTGATCAGGGACAGAGTAGGCAGTGGGGTAGAGGATCCTGCCTGACTGACAGAACACAAGTGATCCTCCAAGGGAAGTGTGAGCTAGACATTGCGTTCAGGAGGTTTTATTGTTTTGTATGATCTATGCTTTCCTGTGCTTTGCATCATTAAAATAAAAGCGCATAAAGATGTTAGACTGGGCTGGGTTGAGGTTGGGGTAGGGTTGGACTGCTTCAGAACTACTGTGTGCCCCTGAGAGAGAAGCTGTGAATCAGACACTTCTCACCTTTGGGAGGAGTTCTGTGTAGACCACGTTCAAGTACTGGTGAGTCTGAAGAGTCAGCACTGCACCTGTAGGGTGAACAGCAGGTTCCAACAATCAGAGAGGGAGTACCAGATAGGTCTGAGGAAAGCATTAGGTTAGAAAATTCCTGACCAGCTCTAGAAAATGCTACTCCACAAATTAATGCTTAATGCAAGTGTGGCAGAAGTGAGACCTTACTGGTGAGTGATAGCCTCTATTGTCTATCCTCATTTCCAGAAGGTTCATTCACACACACACTTTGTTTAAAAACCGAGACCCAGTCTACACTTAAAATTTAAGTCAACATAACTGCATTGATCTGGAGGGTGAAAAAATCCATACTCCTGAGCAACATAGTTATGCTGAATTAACTTAGGGCTGGTCTACACTGGAGGAGGGTATCGATCTAAGATACGCAACTTCAGCTACATGAATAGCGTAGCTGAAGTCAAAGTATCTTAGATCGATTTACCTCAGGTCCTCACGGCGCGGGATCGACGTCTGTGGCTCCTCCTGTCAACTCCGCTACTGCCGCTCGCTCCGGTGGAGTTCCGGAGTTGACGGGAGCGCATTCGGAGATCGATATATTGCGTCTAGATGAGACGCGATATATTGATCCCCGAAAAATCGATCGCTACCCGCCGATATGGCGGGTAGTCTGGACGTACCCATAGACACATAGACACAGCTATGTTGATGGAAGGATGTTTGTCAACCTAACTACCATCATTCTGGTAGCTAGGGTCCTACGTGATGGAAAAACCCCTTCCATCAATGTAGGCTGCATCTGCACTATGGCGTTATGGCAGCATAGCTACAGCAGTACAATCCCCATATTGTAGACATAAACCCAGCCCTCGGTGACTAGGGCTAAGAATTAAATTTCAGGTTTCCAGTGATAATTTAGGCACTTAGGACCCTATGCACACAATTGTGTATCTAACTTGAATATGTAATTACTACCATTACGTGCTCTGGTTAGATTGCTGTGCAAGCAAAAGACCACTTATCCACCTAGTTGGCAAGCTGAATGTCCACCCTACCTTTTCTCTAAATACAACCGTGGTAACTGCATGAATAAGTTAAGCATACAGTTATGCAGACATCTGCAAGCTCAGCTGCATATCTCTTTTGAAAATCAGGATCTATGTATCTAATGGGCCAGTTGTATCATTTTACCGAGCATTCACATGCAACCTGACTAATCAGCATGCAAAGTACAACTTTGCACATCTTGAATGCACACTTTTTGAATCAGCTATGTCAATGTAAACTTTTAATGGATTAATGTGTTAACATTTAGGTGAAACAAGTCTTGTGGCAGTTATAGATCACTGAGATGGTAACACACAGAGAACAGTTCTGCATCATTGAGGTGTAAGGACATTCTTCAGGAGCAACAGAGGAAAGATTAAATGAACTAAACCAAGATCTCAATCTGCTGCAGTATAGCTGATTTGCCCTCCAGGAAGTGTCTATCATTATCCTATATTTTAGGATGTGGGGAGCACTCTGCTGCACTCTCTCTGTGTATTTTTAGCCTTTTTCCCTTTACGAATTACAGCCACCAACTGTTTGTCCAATGGCCAATTTTCACTAAAAGCTTTTCAAAATTCCAGCCTCAATTTCACCAGAATTACCCATCATTGGGTTATTACTTTAAAAAACAGGGGGGAAAGGTTAATAGTCAGAGTCTCATTTAGGCTCAGCTTCACATTTAGTCTGAGAACATTTAGAGATTATAAAGGAAAAAATCTCACCCGCTTTATGTGGATTCACAAAATGTTACTGAAAATGTGAAGCCCAGACTTAAAGATTGACCACATAGATTTCTGTATTTTGGCGGGGGGGGCATGGTAAGATCTTGTGGTTTACACACTTGACTGAAATTTGTTAGATCTGGGTCTAATTCTCAGTCATGCCACTTGCCACAGTTATTCTACGTGCTCTTGGCCAAGACACAATCTTATTGTGTCTTTTCTGTAAAATGGCGATAAAACTTCATTTCTCCCACCCCATTGGACTGTCTTGTTTATTTAGATGGTAAACTCTTTGGGGCAGGGACTCTCTCACTCCGTTCATGATTGGGGCAGCTACTACAGATTATAAGTACACACTATAGGTTGCAGCAGTGGGTGGCAAACAATTCTGCTAGTACTCTGCACCATGGTCCCTCCTGAACCTCCACAAGATCCAGTTAGTCTGGGCTCGCATGGTGGATTGAATGCAGAATTTGGCCCAGATCTCACACATACAGAAAATGCTTAGCAAGATATGTAAGTAGCATCATAACAAATGCACTGTAAGAGCAGATTTATCCATCAATATGGTGACCAAGAACCACAGAAGTCCGAGACAAGGAGAAAGCCCTCTTAGATCTTCCACCCTTTCTCCTTGCCAATGCTGATTTAACAGTAAGGCTCTTTAGGATAACGATGGAACCAATCCTGTGCCCAGTGAACCCAACAACAAAACTTCTATCAACTTCAGAGTTGTCTATTGATTTTATGCAGCCATCTCACATAGCCTTGGGAAGAACAAAACAAAATAAAAAATAAATCCCCCCACACATATCACTATAAAGCATAGATTGAATATTACTCTGATTTGAATAATCAAAGTACTATACTTGACTTCAATGGAGTTATACCAGCTTGTACCAGTTCAGGAACCCATCAAGAATATCAAGGTTATAAAACATTAAGTTCTTAACTGAAATAAGTCAACAGAAGTGGCCTTGGTGAATTGAAATTAAATATAATGTTCCTTGTCATCAGGAATTATGTAAGATGAACGACAGATATAAGCTTTGCACGACACCACTTTATCACAAGGTTTCTGCTCATGTTGAGTGACAGATTACTTTCAGTATATTGAACAGAAAAGTGTACCACACTGCAGCTGCTAATTATAAACAATTGCAATATATGAAGAATGTTGTGCAAGTGACCACATGCATTTTTTTTTTATTTACAATGGTAAGGAGAAAAAATGACTGAGAAATGGCTTCACTGTACAGTTGCTAAGCACTTTTCATGTATGTTTATTATCCACAGGTAATATGTAAAAGATTACATGAACAAGACTGACAAGTGTATTGTGACTTCTATTTGAAGAGATTCCTGTGAATTGTTTCCTATCGTACTTACTTCTGGATGCACATAAATATTAAGGCAAATACCAGAATTCCCAGTCCGATAAGCCAAACATTGCTAGAAATATGATGCATGAATCTGGAATACAGAAAAGTGAAAGGCTCCAACTCAAAGGAAGAATGTCTTACATCTTGATACTAGTGCTGGGCAGGAGTCAGTGGCAATATTACCTATGGAAATAGCACAGTAGGATCTGATCACACTTATTCTCAGCACTGACCAGCTCTGTGACCCTGGGCAAATCACTTCACTTGTCTTTGCCTCTATTTCCCCAACCATCCTTCGTGTGCCTGATCTGTTTAGATGTTACATTCCTCAGGATGGGGACCAATCGCTCACTATGGGTTTGTAGCGTACCTATCACAATGGGGCCCCTATCTCAGTTGGGACTGCCCACTGCTACTGTCTCACAAACAATAATCTGAATAAAGATTGAATAGGAACTTCTGGATTTGGCCTATATAATAAATAATATCAACTGACTTCTGGGGGAGTGAGGGTCACTCAGCATCATCTAGGATCAGACCCTTTGGCTTTTCAATTCAGAGCGTACCCAATGTTGGGATTCCCGCAGAGATCTTTTCCACGTGGCTTATCCAGAATACCTCATCTGTTCTGGAAGAGCACTTCATCCAGTTCTCTGGTATTTGAAAAACACACCTCAGTTCAACTCCAGCTCATCAGTCAGGTCATTTTATTAGGCATGTAACAGCTCTGAGCCCATGCTGGCTAGGCCATGATGCAGGGGGTTTAGGACAGGGTGATCCCACAATTCCAAATCACATCACACCATTTATATACGTTTTCCCTAGCTACTAACATCTACACTTACTTAATATAATTGATCTTTACAATGTCCAGACATGTAAGGACCAATCACTTGTGTATCTATCTGTCAAGCTTTTCCCACTTCTCAACTAGCCTGAAAACACTGTCTTCAGTACATAGCCTGTCACACCCTCATATACAGTTTAACCTTGCACTCAAATCAGCTATATTCAAGTTTACTCACAGCCAACATGATCTGTCTACCCCCTACTACCGAGAATCAGCTTTGCAGGTCAACAGGAATGGTTAGAGAGCACTGCTGCCCAGATTTTCCATTGACAGCTGAGGCAATAAGAACCACTGCTAGTGATATCTGTCACCAGTGAAAATGACCAGAAGAATGCAGCTGTGTCAATCACATCTGCATGTCTTTCTCCACAAGTCAACAAGAGGACATAACTGATCCTCAGCATTTATTACTCTGAAGCACTTAATGTCAGTTGAATATGACACAGAATCTGCAGCTGCTGGCAAGTGTTTTTCAATCAAGTATGCTTTGGGCTAGAGTCACAAAGGGATTTAGGTGCTTAAAAGCAGCATGCCCCTAAGTCCCTTAGGTTCTTTAAAATTATTACCACTTGTCTAAGGACATCTGTAGTATGCCAGTAATCGTATATGTAGTAATCATGCCACAAGTCATCTTGTCATGCCATGTTCAGTTCAGTTCAGCACTCTATGAAGTACTAGGCACATGACTTAATATCCTTCTATACCATGGCATGCCGTACTGCTTAACTTTGAATGCTGGTGGCTTCTTCAGAATGTAACTCCCCCAAACAGAAAATTAATCCCCAGCCCTTAAATCCCTCATCTTGGTAGTAAACTAACACATCTCTCACTACACACTTTAATGATGGCTCCAGGAACACTCATGGCTGTTATCAAAGTTCTTCTGAGGTATGAGGGCAAAATATGTACAC
Organism: Mauremys mutica; assembly: GCF_020497125.1. NCBI lineage: Eukaryota > Metazoa > Chordata > Testudines > Geoemydidae > Mauremys > Mauremys mutica. The sequence goes on along the minus strand of NC_059084.1, from coordinate 12,717,880 downwards.
AAAACAGCCCATGCTCAACAGAGGATTTCTCTTGTAATATGATCTAGCGTGTAGTGTAAGAAGGCATTCGGGAATACTCTTTGTCCTCATCACCAAGGGTGAAATCCTGGCCCCAGTCAAGTCAATGTCAAAACTCCCATTGACTTCAATGGGGCCACAATTTCATTCTAAATTCCCTCACCCCTCAACCCCACCCCACCCCCCGGTAGTCAGCAATCTATTGTGGGCTAAATAACAGAGTTCTGTTTAGCTGTCTGATGGACTTCAGCTACCAGTGAGCTGATTACTATTGCGTCTACATTATTGCCAATAAGGTACTGTACAATGAATTTCTTTTCCTCTGTAATATCTTCAACCTGTTTTTTAGAAGTGTTGTTTTACTATTTAAGAATTCTATTTTTATATCTTATGACAGGCATTCCACTTCCCCTCACTAGCTATTTTGTTCAGTCCTTAAGAGCAAGAGAAAACATTGCATTTACTGCTAAATACATGTTACAATATATTCTAAACATTTTCCTTGGTGAAGCTATTGAATGAAAAATCTTGCTAATTAACATTTACCATGAGTTTCAATCCTTCTGTTAGCAGTCAATACATGCTTACGCTTTCTCTTTATTCTTGCCAATATTTCAGGAATGAGGCTATTTGTGGAGACTGATTAGGAGAATTTAAAAGAAGATGAAAAAGCAATTAGTTCATAGAATGCCAGGGTTAGAAGGGACCTCAGGAGGTCATCTAGGTCAACCCCCTGCTCAAAGCAGGACCAATCCCCTACCAGATTTTTGCCCCAGATCCCTAAATTGCCCCCCCTCCACGATTGAACTCATAACCCTGGGTTTAAGAAGCCAATGCACAAACCACTGAGCTATCCCCCCTAAGAAGAAAGAAGTTTTTCTCCCCAGATGGGACATGAAACCACAACCTCTGGCTTAGGATGTCCTTAGACAAGGGGTAATAATTTTAACGAACTTAAGGGACTTAGGGGCATGCCACTTTTAAGCACCTAAATCCCTTTGTGACTCTATCCCAAAGTCCCTTTTGAAAATAACTCAGATGCCTAAGTCAATTAGGCATTTGAAAAAAATGCATCATAGGGCTACAAAAATTGTTTCCCCTAATCGAAAAACATTTCAGTAGTATGCTGGCATTCATACAAAGAACAGTTCCGGCAGTAGAATTTTGGCCTCTAGACTCTTTGAAAAGTTATCTTTCCAAGTGGGCCAGGATTTCTGGTTTCTAGCTATCCAAGGCTTTGAAAAGGCCTTCAAAGTAGGCACCACAAATGATTTCAGGAGGAGAAAGGGCCAACCAGCCTCCTGAAGCCCAGAAAGAGGCAAGCTCTATGGAGAACTGCCTCCCACACCTATTCATTCAGATTTCATCTGTAGGGCCAAAACCCTCCACACTGCACAAACGAAAAATACATAACATCTGTCTCATTCCCTGATCACAGTACACAAAGAGTCTGTGTGTCTGCAGACTTAAGTATATTATAGGAGAAGAGTATGTGAGAGAGCTGGCATTGTGCTTTTGCCAACAGGAATCAGGACATTTTCTGAATATCTAATCACAGCTAGCAACATGGCTGTCCCTTCTGATCATGTGAAATTGGCTTAGCCAATCAGGGACCCAGAAAGTCTTCCCTGCACCTTTTACACCGTAGGAACTTGTGTAACAAACCTAAAACAAACAGGGGATAAATCAGTGAAATGTGATGCTTAGGATGAAAGGTACACAGAGCCAAGAAATGTTCCTACTAAACAGCAGTACTTTAATGCTTCCATACAAACCCAAAGTTAGGTACGGTTCATGAAGTGTTCGGTTTACTTTGCAAACATATCATTCCTCACAGGTTGGCCCTAGTGGATCATATTGCAGAATGGGGGCCCTAGTCATTATTATTTAAATCTATAGTCAAAACTGAACAGAGAAGGGGAAATAGCTGCATAGCAACTAAGAGTGCAGCTAGCAAAGTATTTCTCATTCAAAGCATCAGGTGGTTCAGCAATGGTTTTGACAAAGACTAGGTAGTGAATTTGCTGTCTGAACCCAGGTGGAGACTACACAGTGGAAAGGAGAACATTATTGCTCATTGGGTGTCAGACAGATCTCTGTTTCTAAGAGCATCTGAAGAGAGTACCAAGAAATTCATCATGGACTGCAAAACCTTGGAGGCAAGGTGAGAGAGCTATTTCACTGATCGATTTTAAAAGTAAAAAGGTTATTTAAAATAATGGTTCTATACTTTAACAGAGCTGCAGTGAGCTTGCAGTTCAAACAGGCCCCACTAAGCTTGTAACTAGAGCTGGTCAGGAATTTTTCCAATGAAACTTTTTTTGTGAACCATACCAGTTCAGCAAAACCAAAACTGTCTGCGAGACAGGGTCAGTTACAAACCCCCCAACTTGAAAAAAATGTGAGAAGCATTTCAGAGGTGCCAAAATATTTCATCATGATATTTCTAAATACAATTTCTGGTTCAACATGACTTTTCCGTTGAGAAAAGTAAGCTCATCACAATTTAAAGTTTTTTTAAAAGGGAGGGGGGTAGGAAGAGTTGAAGTCAAAATGAAATGTTTCAAAGTTACAAAAAGCAAAAACATTTCAATTGACCCAAATTGAAAATTTTTTCAATTTTTTAGTTCATAAACACATTCAAGTTTTTTACTTTATTTATTTATTTTTACAGATTTTTCCCTAAAAAGTAAAAATCTTAATTTCGATGGGAAAAGTGTTCAAACTCAAAAACAGTCATAGGACAATGTATCCAGGTGCTGTCCTGGAGTGCCCTACTGTGGCCCCAGTTTCCATTTGAGGTTCCCAGAAATTATCTACTCACAGCAAGTCTTGAAAATCATACTTCCCTTCTCTTGAGATCTAATTTAGTCAATACAATCCACCTCTCTAAAGTGACCCCCTTTCACCAAACTCCAGGTTCAGTGTTTCCATAAGCCTCCTTCTGATACTATATGGTTCAAGTCCTGGCCTCCCTGGCTTGCAAGTTGGCTCCTTTAGTTCAGGGTTTCCACAGCCCTGCTCCTGGGACTGTGTTCTATGATTCCTGCTTCCTCAGCCCATGAACTCATCCCTTCAGATCAGGGTTTCACAGCCCACTTTCTAGGAACTGTGTGCTGAGTTCCTCCCCTCAGTAGTTCCTCATTCAGAAGGCTTAGAGCCTCCTTTTAAGATTCACCCACCCAGTCATCTGACCAGGCCCTTAATCCATCCCAGGTGTATCCAATAACTTCAAACACCTTTCTGGGCCAGCAGGGAAAGAGGAGAAGCTTGTCCTGTCTAGTCTGTGAGGCTCCTAGTTCCAGACCCTTAAAGGAGCAATAGCCTGAGTTTTCCCTATATCTTTACATTCCCAGACACTAACTATTCCCAGGAACCATCATCCCCTCAACCAATGTCCATTTTAGTTATTCTCGACACTTGGAATGGGATAACACTGGTCCCACGTTACTGCCTCTAGTCTTAAAGGACCAGTAACCTATTACAGACAGGAAAACTGTTTCCTACCCAAATCTACTCATAACCTCACAGAGACTCACCAAAACACAAGAGCAAGAGTCACAAATCAACCACCAAGTCCTCTTAAATCTCCATCCATTTAAACTGGAGGATCCAATGGAAAAGAGAGAAGTAACCCTACAAACAAGCAACATAGTTCATGATCTCATCCAGGGGCCAGTCTGACAGCCACCTTTGCAGCCACAGAGGACTTCATTGAACTGTTGTGTCGAGGGCAAGATTTGGGGATTCCACATAGGTGGTCTGTGCCAGCTCCATGGTGTTCGTGCTGTGACCCCCTCAGCAGTGTTTGGAGGAGGAATAGGCTAGAACAAGCAGTCTGTGCTCCCTTGTAGGTTGTTGTCTCATTTCAAGTGGCAAAGGTTACAGCAGCCACAGGAAGGATGAAATCAATAGGAGTTAGGCAACTAAGCCCATTTCCTCTCCATTTCATGCCTAGCTAGTTTAGGCAGCTTCTCACTCAAATTGCTGGCTTCTGAGCATCCCTTTCTTAGGTGCCTAACTCCTAACTTAAGTCAGAATTCTACTAGGCAGCAGGGCACCTAGCGGTTAGGTGTTGCAAGGCTGAGTGTAGCAATGCCCAAGTACCTTTGTGAATCTAGCCCTTAGAAGCCTAAGTCCCACTGAAAGTCACTGGAGCTTATGTTCCTAAGGGCCAGAATTTTAAAGCAATTTTAGCATCTAGTAGAAATTTCAAAAACTTCTAGGCACCTAACTCCTTTCAATGGGTGTTAGATGCCTAGGTGCTTTTGAAAATCCACTAGAAGACTAAACACTTTTAAAACGCTGGCCATCAGTGGCTAATCACTTTAGAAAATAAGATTTAGCTTTCTAAATCACTTAGGCCTTGTAACTCTGAGCAGAACAACACCTTTAAAAACCTAGGCTTAAGGCTTGGGACACACTAGGAACTTACGTCAGTATAACTACATCACTCAGGGGTGTGGAAAACCCAGTGTAGACAGCACTATGTCACCGGGAAGGCTTCTCCTATCGACATAGTTACCACCTCTCGGGGAGGTGGTGGAGTACCTGCACTGATGGAGGAAGCTCTCCCCTTGACATAGGTAGAGTGCTGCTGCAGCACTGTGAGAGTAGAGAAGCCAAAATGCTGTTATCTCTTATGCAGACACAGCTTTTCTCCCATTTTATTTTTTTCTACTGACCTTTATTAACCTGAGCCTGAGCTTGCAAGCATTAGAAACATCACAGGAGTTTGGTTTCCAAGCCCTCGCCACTTTTAGCATATAAATTGCTCAGTAGGTAGTACTATTAATTCACTTTGGAGCATAACAAATTCAATTTGCACTTGGTGCCCTCAGTGCAAATGGCATGTAGGCTGTATGACACATTGGGAAGTTAAATTCACTTTGTTGCAAAGTTATTTAATGGCTTTTGGTTCCAGAACTTAAATCAGAGCTTACAGCTGGACAAATCTGTGACATGGCTCTTTGAAATGCGTAGCAAAGAGGAATGCAGCACCAATGAAAGAAACAGGAAGCCTGGAATCACTTTGTGCTCCAACTCAACAATTTGGATTGCTTCGATTTCACAATTCAGCATTTCTGATTTCAATAATTTACAACAATAAAGATGAAAATAATTCTGGACTGACACTCAAAAGAAGTGACATGCCTCGTAAGTCATCTTCACTGAGCTAAATGCTCCCAGTTAATAAGGTACATGAATATATGTTTTCCTATTGTGGCACCACATCTGCTCACAATGAGCAGTTTATAAAATATTACAGGCAGGATTTTCAGAACTGCCTCAGTGGCTAAGGAGAACAAGTCCCATTGGAAATCAGTGGGACTTGTGCACCTAAGTTCTTCTTCTTCAACCCTTAGCCAGACAGTTGGCTGTAGCGATCGTTTGCTATTTGGTCCGTTCCTGCACAACCGCAAAGGCTTGACAGCCTGAGTGTCCAACATCGGAACAGACTCGATAAACCCATGTAAGAGGGGGTCTGACTCTGGGCTCCCTCCACCCCTCGGTTGGTGGAATTTTATCCCGGGTGTTACAAGCCACCCAAAAAACAGTGTTCGCTGGAACGTCTTGTGGCATCCTTGCGACATGTCTGAAAAGCGTAAGGCGCCGCCTGCGGACAATGGCCCCAGTAGTCTGTAGACCTGAACGACCACAAACATCTGCATTACAGATGAAGTCATTCCACTTTATGCCCAAAATACAACGGTGACATTTTGTGTGGAAAGCCTCCAGCTTTGTCCAGTCTGCGCGGCGTAGTGTCCATGTTTCACAGCCGTACGACAGTATGGGAAGGATACAGCTTGAATAAATCCTGAACTTGGTTGTCTTCCAAAGATGATGTTGATTCCATATCCATTGTATATGGCCCATGGCAGATGCTGTGATGCCAATCCAATGGAGAACCTCCGTGTGAGAATTGGAGGAGCTGGTAAGTATAGAACCCAGATAGCAAAATCTGGAAACTGATTTGACGGTTTCATTGTTCAAAGAGATTGGAGTCGCGGGTGGACCTGGTCCTAGATTTTGCAGTTTTGTCTTTTACCATGAAACATGGAGACCAATCTTAGCTGACTCCTCCTCCATATGCTGGAGTGCCTCACAAAACCTGTCGGGGCTCTGTACTAAGAGAACAACGTCATCAGAGTAGTCAAGGTCTGTGAGCGAGAGATCACCGATCTCAATGCCTATAGACCTGACAGAATGTGAATTATGAAATCCATTGCCCAACAAAAGAGTGCAGGGGACAGAACGCAGCCCTGCCTAACACCAGATACTGATTTAAAAGGTGCTGGCATCCCCAGACGATCACGGGTAGGGGTTCCATTATGCAGCTCTCTAATCAAGTCCAGAAGAGTGGTAGGAACACCTACGCCCATTAAGGCCTTCCAGAACGTGACACAGTCTACTGAATCAAATGCAGTCTTAAGATCAACATATGCTACATGCAGGGGCTTCCTGAACTCACGATGTATCTATGACAACAAGTGAAGGGCCAAAATGGCATCTAATGTGGACATGTTTCTCGTAAAGCCTGACTGTTCGGGACAACGATTCTGATGTAGCAAAGGCTCCAGGTGTACCAGCAAAATATGTCCAAACACCTTCCCTCAAACTGAGAGCAAGGTGATCGACCTGTAGCTCTTACATTCACTGTGTGGTCCCTTGCCCTTACAGAGTGAGATTACAATACCGTCCTTCCAGGCGGTTGGCAGGGTTCCAATTCTCCACACCAGATGAAATATGGCCAGAAGTGATTCTGCTACAGGATCAATAGAACATTTTAGTAGCCCTGAGGGGATGCCATCAGCACTGATTGTGTGACCATTTTTCAGTTTAGCGAGGGCACACTTCAATAGATCCAGTGTTGGTGCATCAGTACAAATGTCTGGATCCAGAACCGCAGTGACTGCCAGATCATCCAGCTCTGAAACAAGCGGCAGCTGGAGGATGGTTCAGGACACTGTGATAATGTTCCACCCAACGTGAGAGAATGTCATCATCCAATTTACATGGATGGCCTTGGCTGTTGTTCAGGATGCCATTTGTAGTGACTACCTCTTGACCACTGAGGCTGCAAATGGCACGGAATGCTGGCTTCAAGTCACCCCTGGCTAAGCCAAATTTGACATAATCTGCCACTTGCTTATAATATGCCTTGCAATCGCAGAGTGCTAGGTGTTAAATTTTCACTTCAGCTGATTACAAGTGCGCTTATCACTGTGCTAGCAGGCTGCAACCTTCAATTTAATTATCTGGAAGGCCTCCTCCAATGGCCATGGTCGGTGTGCTGGAAGCCTATAGACAATCGTCTGCTCAGCAGATTCGTTGAGGGTAGAAGTGAACAGGGACCATGCAACCTCTACGTAGTCTGGCAGATTGGCTAGAGCCAAGAATCTGTTGCTGACGTCAATACAAAACCTGTTGGCTAAACCTGGCACATAGAGTGCCTTGATGTCAAACTTCTTCATCGTCGCAGAGGGCTTACCTGCTTGTTGGAGCATCAACACCATACGGGCGACCGCTAGATGTGATCCGTGTTCTCCGCACATTCTGACCAACAATATACTCTACAGGAGGCGAAGAGACGCCTATCATGTGTAATGATGTAGTCCAACTCCTTCTGAGTGACCCCATCACGAGAGATCCATGCAACCTGATGATTATGCTTGTGAAGAGTTGCAACATTCCAAGTTTCAATTTTGGTGGACTGTCGGAGATTCCAGATACAATTGGATGCATTGTCACAATGTACTGCAGACGTGCCTGCTGACATCAGAGGACGTGCATCCCCAGGGGTGCTCTGACACAAACCTGTCATGTTTGCATTGTGGGGAGACGGCACCGACAAGGCATCTACAGCTGAAAGTAAGGCAGGGGCTTTAACCCTGGTGCTGAGTACTAAGTTATTCATGGTCAAAAAACCCAAGAGCGAACGATTATCCTGGGAAATACCTCATCCCACTGGGATGAGCTGGAGGCGCAGTAACGCAACCCTTTTCCTGGTCTACCAGTACTGGCTTCACGCTGTGTGACCCGAGCCTTTGAGTCTCTCTCAGTGACTTCCTTCGCCTTGGGTAGCTAGGTGCAGCTGCTGCCCTGCATCTTCGCCACCAGCCTTAACCATCATTTTCAGGGTTCACGTTGGATCTGTCCACCTCGCATAATGCCCAAGGCGATATTTCGGACAAGCCTTCATCACTGATGGCGTAGCTCCAACGAGCAATCCCCTCCACCACAATGAGGTACAGGTCAGACTTGGTTACTTAGGTGCTTTTGAAAATCATCCTAACTGGGTCACTTGTTATTGTAGGCCATTTTCACACTACAGAACAGCAGGATTCAACACTTCAAAATGTATCATTAGGGTAGCATCTGAACTCTCTAAGTGGCTCAATATCAATATATTTGTCTACAAGTTAGAATGGAGAATCCAGGGCAAAAATTCACAAGCTGCCTTACTTAATATAAAATAGCAATTTTGAGTTCTGCAGAATTAAAACAGAGAAGGGGTCAGGTATTTTAAAAACTTCAGATATGTACCTGCCTGTACAAAAAGCATATGCAAATGGATGAATGGAGAAAGATGCCCAATTAGCCATTTGTGCATGCTGATAGCTGATGTGTGCATGCTACCATGGTATATATGAGCAAACTAGCACACACTTAACACACCCATTGTGCACATTCAATTGCACAGCCAAGCAGTTTTTGAAAATCTGAGCCAAGGTTGATTTGCAAGCCAGGACAGAGAGAGAATCAACATAGACAGAGCAAGCAGTGCTCAGTATCACTATGAAAGAATCACAGGAGCCTCTTGTATCAGTTCAGAATGTACACATGCATCGAGTTTGTAGGCTGTTTCTGAGGCTCCTCTGAAAATTTGGTTTAGAATGTCAATACTGGCTGAAAATGGTTACATTTTTAATAACAATGCCTAACGTTTCATCAGCAGATCTCCAAGGGCATCACAACCAACAACAGTATCATGATGTCCATTTTACAGATGAGGAAACTGAGGAAGAGAAGTTTCTTGCCCAAGGTCACCCAACAGCCAGTAGCAGAGGCAGAAATTGAACACAGGTTTCCTGAGTCCCAGTCCAGTGCTCCAGCCACTGGGCAATACTGCCTCAGCCTCTGACATTGTGTAAACTGCTGTATTTGTGGTGAGGATGTTTATTTTTTGTTTTACGACTCCTAAAGGCCCAGACTCAGACTGTGGTCCCAATATGATAGGCATTGTAAAAACATACAGACAAGAGACAGCTGCTTCCCCAAATAGTTTAATAACCTAAACAGAGACAAAGGATGGTAGAAAAGAAGTATTATTACCCCCATATTGCAGTAGGGAAAATGAAGCCTAGAAAGATGGAGCAGCTAGTCCAAGGTCACACAGGACATCTGTGGCAGAACAGGCAATTAGATCCAAATCTGTTGGGTCCCAGTCTGGTGCTTTCATGACAAGGCCATCTGTCCTCTCTAAAATCAGTAACTATTGGGCCAAATTCCGCTCTTGGTTATTCTGCAGAAGTTACTGGCATTGCACTGGCGTGACTGAGAACAGAACAAACAAGAAACTAGCAAGATGGTGTAAACAAATACCAAGAGAGTCTGATAAAAAGAAGACGAAACACGAAACATGATGGCTAGCTTCTGTGACAGTTAGACGAAAGTATTTCTGAAATGAAACTGGAAGCGTGCGTGCAGTTACTGAGAGTCTTTCATCAATCAATTTATTTAGATACTTTCTGTTATTTTTCCATGGCAATACTAACAGGAAACAAAACATGAGAGATACTTCTCAAGTGGGAAAAAATCTTATACTAAAAAATTAGTGAAAGCAAGAGGCACATGTGCATGTATAATTTGAGTGCAGCCATTATATGAAATTAAAAACATGGAGGATCATTAGAATGTGCCATTAGCGTTTCAATGGTAAATCAGAATTTCTAGGGCTTAAAAACTCTTTGGGCCAGCTGTACAGGAAAGCTAGATGAATACAAATGGTTTGTGTTGCACTTCAGTGGCAAAGAATATGAACTATCACCACATAGTATTATAGCATAAAAGAAAATGAAAGAAATAGACTTCAGTTCTTTCTCATTAGTTTTATTTAAGTATAACCTGAGTCATAAGTGTCTGCCCCAGACTCCTCTTTGGCTCAGGGTAAAACACTGAAACACTAGATTCATGGATTCTAAGGACAAAAGGGACCATTGTAATCAGCTAGGGAGATGAATTAACTATGCTGACTGGAGAACCCCTCCCGCTGTTGTCGTGAATGGCTACACTGATTAGCGCTACAGTGGTGCAGCTACACCAGTGCAGCTATGCCACTGTAGTGTTTTAAGAGTAGACCAGCCCCGAGATATTCAATGATACAGCCATATCATAAGATCAACCAGAATTCCTAAGCTGCACATAGATTCCCCAAATCATCACACTAATGCTGGGTGTGGGGGCACTGTTAGGCCCCCATTGCCAGGCCAGGAACTGTTCAGCCACTAGCTGGTATGGTGTATAAAATACCCTCTGCTATATCTGGCAGAGCGTTAAAAGATCTTATGAGAAACACATCTGATGTGGCTAAGCAAGCTCAGTGACCAGTCTACAGATGATACAGAGGAACTAGACACCCAAAACACCCAGCACAGCCTGCAGCTCCTCCTTCCCCCATGAGAAAACAGCTAGGTTAGAAGCCTGCTCCCTCATGGCTTGCATGCACAGCAACATCCAGTCCCACTCCTCCAGAAGAGGGCCCCAGCGAGGTCTGGGGGCCACACCTGAGTAACAAGAGTCTGGGGGGCTCGGGAGCCTCACAATATTGGGTTGGATAGAGGCAGTTGGTATGGGATTGGTGTCTCTGGGATGGGTTCCTTAATACACCCTCAGCACCTCTGAGTGCCTTTTTCTCAGATGGAACCAGAAGGCACTGGTTCCAGACTCCCTCTCCATGTGGGTCTCATTCACAGTAGGGACAAGTAGCCATATTTGGCTGTCCTACCACTATTGCAAGGTGCTCCCATATCCTGGAGCAACACCTCTGGGAGCAGCAAATGGCTCCCCCACCCCCTATCCTCTCATTCCCACTGAGCCTCTGTTTTGCAGCCGGTTCTATATTTTAAAAGGAAAACAGATTATATCTCTGATCTGCAGAGGGCACCAAATAGTTTCACATCCGACTAAAGAGGACTTTTCAGTGGGGATGCTGTACCTGGTGGTTGTAGCTGTCAATCAGGAAGGAGCTTGCTCTCTAATGGCCATTGTGCTGTACAGGAGACTAAGTAGGAGTTGTTTTTCCTTTCATGAACGTATAAATTCCTTGATTTTCTTTTTTTTCCCCACTTCTTGCACTTGAACAGCAAGAGGTATTTTACTGAGCTGCAACATGATTTCCAACCAGGATGCCCTGCAGTAGTCCCAGCTCATGGTAACAGATAAGAAAGCTATTCACTTTTAATCAACAGGAGAACTAGAAAGAGAATAAAAGTGCTGCTGATTTTTTTTTTCTCCCCAGACGGATGACTGCGAAATTTGCTGTTCACTTTGATTTCAGGGAGAAAAATAGAGTCTTTGAATGTTTGACAAAAAAACTCACTTTAAAACAAAAAGACTTTATACATTTATATTTTTAACAACAAAAACAAAGCCCTATCTGATCCCATTTGATAAACCCAGAGACAGTTTGGAAGGATTTTTTTTTTCAAACTGAACTGATGCCAGTTCCGTAATCGCGTGTGAAATCAAGTCCCGTGTTGATAATGAATACTACACACTGTGCACTTACATTTCAGCCTGTGCTGGTTAATACCACTGAGGACTTCAATGACTCAATCCTCCTCAGCAACAGGAGCAGCAATGGATTTTGTGAGCAAGTCTTCATTAAAGCCGAGGTCTTCTTGACGTTAGGGATCATCAGCCTGCTGGAAAACATCCTCGTAATCCTTGCGGTGCTGAAGAACGGAAACCTACATTCCCCCATGTACTTTTTCCTGTGCAGCTTGGCAGCGGCAGATATGCTAGTGAGCATGTCAAATGCCCTGGAGACTATCATGATTGCGATCCTGAGCAATGGCTACTTGATCATTGATGACCACTTTATCCAGCATATGGACAATGTCTTTGACTCAATGATCTGTATCTCTTTGGTAGCCTCAATTTGCAACCTCTTGGTTATAGCTATTGACAGGTACATTACTATTTTCTACGCTCTTCGTTATCACAGCATCATGACTGTAAAGAAAGCCTTAGCTCTAATTGTGGTTATTTGGATTGCTTGCATAATCTGCGGCATCATGTTCATTGTCTACTCAGAAAGCAAAACTGTCATTGTCTGTCTCATCACCATGTTCTTTACCATGCTTCTTCTCATGGCCTCCCTTTATGTTCACATGTTCTTGTTTGCACGCCTGCATGTTAAACGGATCGCAGCCCTCCCAGTGGATGGGGTTCCTCATCAGCGGACCTGTATGAAGGGGGCTGTGACAATCACTATATTACTTGGGGTCTTCATTGTTTGTTGGGCACCTTTCTTCCTTCATCTCATTCTCATAATTTCTTGCCCCACAAACCCACACTGTGTTTGCTACACCTCACATTTCAACACGTATCTGGTCCTGATTATGTGCAATTCGGTCATCGACCCCCTAATTTATGCTTTCCGGAGTCTGGAAATGAGAAAGACATTCAAAGAGTTAGTATGTTGCTGTTATGGTATGAGTGTGGGACGGTGCATTCTGTAAATGTCCAGTTTTGTACTTGGTATGGAAAGGGCATACACACACTGGGTGTATGTATCTAAACTGAATCAGCAGCTCCACATTACAGTCTGTGACGGAAGGAAGGGTACAGAAAAAATAAAAACAATAAAGAGAGAGAATTTACTTGATGTCTTTAGAAAGTTTTTCAATAGGAAAAAGGAAAGGCGATTTATCATTTGCTGTTGCTTACACGGTGATAACAGAAGTGAAGCCAGAGCATTTTGCAAAATAGCTCAGAGTTCAATCACTCTGAAAAAATGACTCTATTAAGTAAATGCTATATCAGACGGACAAATGTAATATTCTCTTTACCCTCATGTTTTATTTTGATGCCATTATCAACCAAGTCAATATAATCCAAAAGGGCTATCTTGAGTGATAGCTACTGAAAGCTGTTCATTTCTAAGAGGAATCAGAACACTGACAAGTAACAACATGTTGTAGGTACCTGTACAAACATCTGAAAAATGCAAAGAAAGGACTATATTGACACTTGTGCTGCTGCCTGTAATGCAACTTAAGAGAATCTTTAACTGATAAAAGCAAACATTTCACCTGAGATGCTGAAATATTCCTTTAAGAAAACCAACGCAATTACATATTTTTAAGCAACAGTGTGAACTAATCAGCTCACCGCTAAGTTAAAGTGGTGTGATTTAACTGGGCATTTATACTCTTATCTGTGGTACATGGACATCATATCACTGAAGTAACTTTGTAATTATAATATGCTGAGAAATGTATTGTTAGATAGATCAATAAAGAAAATCACAGAAAGTCACCTTTTTGATGAGAAGGTACCAATTAGATCTATCACTAGACGGTTTCAAAGAAAGCTTGGAATGAAACCTAGAAAACAGCTAAAATACATTGCACTTTGAACTTAGCTTTTGTCTTATGCTGAGAAGTAAATGGAAACAGACTTTTTACAGACAGCAATTTGACTGGGAAAAACATTTGTCAGAAATAAAATGTATAGGTAAAATACAGTATTATTGGGGTGAGGGATATGGACAGTGGGCCTGCTTTGCTTTGTACTTAGACTGGCTGTACGTTGGTGTAAATGCATTGACTTCAGTGGAATGACTCCTGATTTACCTGATATGGAAGGAAAATCAAATCCACTGTTTGCATCTCTTTTTCAAACACTCTATGTGCAAGCTGGCAGCCTTTAAAAATGTGTAGCATGCCTTGAACTACAATATTTAAAAATGGCCTGTGTTTTTCATAGAAGCAAAACGTATAAGTGACCTTCAAATAGTGTATGTCATTGAACGTACATTGTAAGTGTATTCTATATACTATGATGGACACGCAATATGGACAGACAATTCTAGATGTGAAAACACCGAATCATGCTGAAATTTTATACTACGTTTGGTTGCTTTCAAATACTTTCTTACTGTAAAAATCAAGAACTATAGGCAAACAGAAACTGCATACAAGGCATATGCAAATAAACTCTGTTATATATTCTCTTCAGACATTTCAAAATCTATTGATTTGCCTCTTGGGAACCAATTTGTTTTAGTCTCAAGACACTTCATTAGTTTGTTGTTTCCTGGGACACTTTGCTGTCATTTATAGTACTCTTGTCTAGGTTATTTATTTGATCACCATAGGCACTCAGCATCCAATGACCTCTGAAATATTACGATCTTTGTAGGTGTTTTCTTAGTTTAACTTTGTCTTATCTTTGCAATGGCTGCTGTGTCATACTGAGACCAGCTGGCACCACTCAAACTAAACTTTCTCAGAAAATGGGAACATTGTTGTTAATATTCCTAACAATAGCCTATTCTGTGTAACTTTATGTTCTAGAGCTTGATTCGTTATGATATTCTGCCTCAGGTTCGTGTGTGTTAAGCTCTTATTGTACCTGATGTACCTTTTCCTTTTAAAATGATTGTTGGTGACACTCATTTAATTTGTACTGTGCTTTGCCTCTGATGGTCTGAATAAAGGCCTTTTTGAATTTGCTGACCAAAAAACTTACCTGTTGAATAAAATAATCTGAAGAAAACCCAGCTGAGAATTCTGCACTTTATATGTTACTGGATAGTAAGCTCACTGTTTGGCGAGCAACTCTGGATCCTAGACTGCCTCCACTGAGCTGTGTGAAAATAAAGAAAAATATCTATTAGGCTTTTGCATCCAAGTTGCATCCACAGGGGCTCATAAAGAGAGGAGAAGAGACAGATTTACCCCCATTGCTTCTGTAAACCACTGGTGGCTGCGTGGCACAGGGCTTCATGCCCCTCAGATGCCCCACACACAGGTGATATGGGGCTGGGTCACAAGTAGGAATCTTTCGTTCAAACCGCCGCAGCTTATGCTTTTAGTTCTGGAAGTCCACAGTTCAATCCCCAATGTCAGCTGAAATGGTGGCCATCACACATCCACTTGCCTGCTTGGGGAAAAGGGGTGAAGCCCAGAAACAGGTGGGAGAATCCTCTATGCTGCATTTTTCCCATCCATCACAGGCTAACAGGCAGGCTAAAATTCCATCTAGCTACTCTGCGACCCTCACCACAGAGGTCCACAAATGCAGGCCAGGACCAACCAGGAGCCAGCCTTGCTCTGCACAGCTAGCTGCAGTTAGCATTTCCAGCAGCTGCCCAGCCACGACAGCTTTTTCATCCCCTGCTCTTCTGGCTCCTCCAAATCCTGCCAGTTACATAGACTAGGAGTAGGGTAAGGGATAGAATGTGAGCTAACAGCCATAGCTCAAAAATCCATTGATGGAAGTAGACTATTTTACCCATAGAACCACAGGCGCCGACTTTCCAAAGTGCTGGGGAGTGCTCAACCCCTGGCTCTGCCCCAGGCCCCGCCCCCACTCCATCCCTTCCCCAAGACCCCACTCCCACCCAGCCTCTTCCCGCCCCTGCTCCACCCCCACCACACCTCTTTCCACCCAGTTCCGCCCCCCCGAGTGTACCCTCTCTTTGCCCCCAGCCCCCTCTACACACCGTGAAACAGCTGATCACGGCAGGGAGGTGGCGCTGGGAGGGAGGGGGGAGGCACTGATCCAGAGTGCCCGCTGGCGGGCGGGAGGCACTGGGGGCCTGTGGGGGGGAGGGGCTGATAGTAGGGCTGCCGATGGGTACTCAGTACCCACAATTTTTTCCCCATGGATGCTCCAGCCCCAGAGCACCCATGGAGTCAGTGCCTATGCCTAAAACCCTCCGTGACAGGCACTAAAAATCAAAAGCTTTGGGACAGATCCACAGACCAGCCCTTCGCTACTTGGTGCATCTCAGAAGAAAGAAGTCATGAAAGTGGCTTTCAGCCCCTATACACCTCTCCAGTCCCTAGGCCAGTGCCAAGCTGCACCCTAGGACTGCTCTGACAGCAGCCAAGGAATCAGGAATGAAAGGCTCTCCAGCAATGTGCCCTACATCGGGGTCAAGCAGGGGAAATGGCATAGAAGTCACTGGCCCAAGGGCAATCCCCAGTTAAGCCAGCTTTGTGGCTGCTCCGGGCTAGCAGATGTGAAAAGTGGCTGAAGCAAGGGCCCAGATGATCTAGTTCTTTCGATGGAATGTGGGACAAATGAAACTTTGGGTGAATCCTGCTCATTTCCTTCCCCATTGTCTTCACCAGTAACACAAGTAGGCCCACTGCCCTCAATAGAACTGCTCCCATAAGTGAATGGAGCAGGGTGTGGCCCTTTAGCTTATTTTAAAAAATAAAGTTCATGCAGCACAGAAGTCACAGCCCAAGAGAGAAGGCAAGGGCAAACATAGCATTATGCCACCTCTGTCCTTAGTTCTGGCCTTGTCTAAATGGGTGCAACTCTGTTTAAATGAACTGAGTTGGGCCTGCTTATCCCAGGGCTGAATATGGTCCTTCGTATATTTTTAAAAGTGCCATTCTTCTAGGCCCTTATGCAACATACTTAGTAAGAAGCATTTTAAGTGATGAGGTAACGTTTCACACCATTTTATTCTAACGCAGGGGGTCTCAACCTTTTTCTTTCTGAGGCCCCCACAACATGCTATAAAATCTCCATGGCCCACCTGTGCCACAACAACTGGTTTTCTGCATATAAAAGCCAGAAACAGCATTAGGGGGTAGCCAGCAGGGCAATTGCCCAAGGCCCCTGCCACAGGGGGCCTCATGAAGCTAAATTGCTCAGGCTTTGGCTACAGCACTGGATGGCGGGGCTCAGGCCCTGGGCTTCAACCCCATGTGGTGGGGTTTTGGCTTTCTGCCCTGTGCCCCAGCAAGTCTAATGCCAGCCCTGCTTGGCGGACCCCCTGAACATTGCTTGTGGCCTCCCAGGGTGCCCCAGATCCCTGGTTGAGAACCACTGTTCTAAAGCACCGAATAATGTTACTTGTCCTCCCAATCCCACAAGAATATTTTTCATCATTGCAGCAATGGTAGTCTCACGCCCTCTGCTGTCTTCCCTCCATCAGTGTTGGCTGGGGGTCCGACCGCTGGAGTCTCAACCCGGCTGGCTTCTGTGTCCTGGAGCTCTGGCAGTTTCCCAGCAAGTGCCTGCAACCCACACCTGTTCTCAGCAGTGGCCAGCCCAGATTGAGACGAACTGTTCTCTTTTATAGTCTGATCCCAGGTGGAACATGCCCAGCAGCGGTGGGTGTGTGATTTCCTCCGCCTGCAGCGTGTGGCTAACCCCTGCTGATGTGGTGCAGAGTAAGAGGGTGATAACCATGTGGGGATATCTAGAGGTGTCCCAGGGCATGAAGGG
The DNA here is from genome assembly GCF_020497125.1 of Mauremys mutica. Lineage (NCBI taxonomy): Eukaryota > Metazoa > Chordata > Testudines > Geoemydidae > Mauremys > Mauremys mutica. The sequence continues at coordinate 12,700,381 of NC_059084.1, read as the reverse complement.
TGTGCCCATACCACTCGATGCTATGGGAAACCTAGTTTGCTCTGGATTGCAATACAGACCTCAGGTAACTTTGGTAAGGCTGACATGAAATAGAGCAGCCCCAAAAGCTGCTCTAATTTATTCAGTCCCCAGCCAGGCATAAAGGTGGCTTTGCCTATCTTCCCCTGGGCTACCCTTTATGTGTGACACTTCTTATGAGGCGCAGCACAGAATCTTTCTGTCCTAGAGTTTTTCTAATCTGAAGTATTAGGCACAGGGTAAGAACATAGATAATTTCTTCTCTCCGGAGACCAGATCTCTATGGTCCTGGATCTTCTGAATAAATACCTGCAGAGGAGTTAGTTAATGTATTTAACTTTTCCTTGGAAGAAACCTATTAAACTTATATAATGAAAAGCAATTTTAAAAAAGAGTATGGGTCACATAATTCATACCTGGAAGGGAACAAAAACACGTTTAGTACAGCTTGTTATGATAACGTTATGAAAGTTCCTTTGTGTTCTTAGCTGAAGAACATTATTAGATCAGTCATACGCTGAAATTTACTGATGCTCAGTCTCTCTGTTGTAAACCCTTTAACATCACTCCTGTTTTCTCTTTTCTTTTTGGGCTGGAGTGATTGGTGGATCAAGGCACTTCAAGGTAACCTGAATGGCAATAGTATTATAGAATAAAGAGTCGTCAACACAATTTGTGTGGGCAGCTTTGTCTGTCACAAGCAGCTGGAGAGGTCTGGTTTTAAAGCAAGATCTAGTAAAACCGTATATTCTTTTTTTGGTGTTTGAGTGAGCTATGTGATATGTCTGATGGCTGAGGCCTTGAGCACAAGGACAGAAATGTGTAAGCTTTCAGAAAGCAGGATTTTCAGGGAGGCAGAGACAATGCAGAAAAATACATTCCTGACCATCAGAATTGTCACAACATTTTGAATGGATTAATGAAAAAGCATTTGATCATTTATTTTATCTCCACACATGAATTTATGCTGAGAACTGGAATTCAGTGGGCATGAACTGATCACCACCTTATGTCAGGAAGAAACATTTGCCCCCACCTCCCTTTATGTGTCTGTGCTACACCTCGCACAACGAGAATCTGATCTCTGTTGGGGGCAGAGACTACAATTCACTGTGTGTCTATGCATTGCCCAGCAAAACAGTGACAAATATACAGTATTTTAAAAAGCGTGACCATGCATAGGCAGTTGGAGAGCTGAGACCAAAACCCTTCATGCTGACCAGCATGGTCTCATTGTTTCCTTGTGCTCGCCTGTCTGTATTCACCTGCTGTCTCTTGGCTCATGCATAGATTGTAAGATGTTTGGGGCAGGCACCATTTTTCTGCTCTGTGTTTGTACAGCACCTAGCACAGCGAGGCCATGACTGGGCCCTCCTAGGTGCTACAGCAATACAAATAATAAATAATAAGTGGCATTGCATAAATAGATACATCATTTGGATTTTCCATCTTCATCTGAAATCCCTGGTATTAACCCCAGTTGGAGCAAAATGAGTAGATTAGATGATTCATTGGCATGTTCTGGTATGGTAATGGATCATTTAAGCCAGTGGTTCCCGAACTTGTTCCGCCATTTGTGCAGGGAAAGCCCTTGGCGGGCCGGGCCGGTTTATTTACCTGCCGCGTCCATAGGTTCGGCTGATCACGGCTCCCAGTGGCTGCGGTTCGCTGCTCCAGGCCAATGGGAGCTGCTGGAAGCCGGCGGCCAGTACGTCCCTCGGTTTATGTAGCTGATGAAAGAGAACAGCTTCTGACCAACTTACTACTTGTGTTTTTTCAAAATGTACATCGGCGTTAAACAGCCGTAGATACTCATGAATCACATTAGTGACCCCCAAGTCTCTCGCCAGAATTTATGCATTGTTTCTTTTAAACAAGTTTATTTAAGAAATGCAGTGAGTCAAAATGAATAAGCCCAACCACCCACAAGTCCCAAAAATCCCAAAGCTCCCTGCTACCTTTAAAATATTCATCAAATGTATTAGGCACAGTGTAGCATGCTATGAAGAAACTTCAGATTCCCCCACAAATGTGAAGTATACTCTCAGTATCCATATATGAGCATAATTATTCCTGGTACCTCTTTACTTTAGTATATAGCCAACCATTAGTGCACTATTCTGGTTGAGAAATCAAACACTCAGCAGTCAAGAGCGGCACAGCCATTTCTCTGTGTTCACAACAGATATAATGGGAACCATCATGGCACTCATTCAACACACTACAAATGTAACAATCTTACCTGCAAGAATATGCACTGGGAGTAAATCATAATTGAACTACAAAGACAGAAGAAAAATGTGACAGATTTGGAGCTATTTTGTAATGATTTATGGATAATGCATATTGACCTGATTATTGGACTACATTGGTTTAATTTTACAGGAGTCTGTCTGGAAGAAAAGATAGGAAGGAAAAGAATGGCTCAAGGTAAGCCTCCTCTCAGCAAACACTTAAGAGTTGTTAAGGGACAATGGGAGAGCTATTAGGTGTGATGATTTGCCTCCTCTCCAGCTAACCCACAAAACTAGTGTTGGGTAGGACAGGAAAAAGACCCATGAACACAGAAGGACAAAGGAACTATGGCAAGATAAAAAAAAGGTCCTTCACTCAAGAGAGGGGGTTAGTTGTTTAAGGGAACCAGACTGAGATACCACCACTTGGTGGTATCTGAAGAAGTTAGGCCTGTGTTGCCATCAGAGGTGGTAAGACTTTAGGTAAGAACGATGTGTGTGTGTTGTTTTAAAATCCTTTGTCTAGAAATGCTTTCTATAAAATAAACAGTATGTTGGCTTTCAGAAGGCTGTCTGATCACTGAATGCCACTGGTCACAGACTCCCAAAGGGAAGAACCACAGGGACCAAACTCATGGACCTGCTGGATAAGTATGGTTGATACACAGGGCATTGTAGCCCAGGGCCTAAGGACTGGTCTACATTACACAGTTAGATCAACATAAGGCAGCTTATTTCAACCAATTTATGTCGGTGTCTACACTACAGCCTTCCTCCTGCCTAAGTGCCCTACTACACCGACATAATAAATCCACCTCCACGAGAGGCAGAAAGCTTATGTCGGTAGAGTTGGGGCAAGGCCGTGTCTGAGTAGACACTGTAGTACTTACATCTGCTGTTGGCTGTCTTGTCAATTTCGTGGCAGGAGCCCAGCTGCCCCCCTGCTCCCTTGCAGAGCTGGCGACTGGATCCCTCTCCCAGCTGGGAGACGGGGCAACAAGACCAGGCAGTGCCTCCCCCCACCACCCTGACAAGGCTGCCCGGCTCCTGGAGGGGAGTGGGGGAGAAAGAAGCCCTGGGCAACTTCCCTCCATACCCCCACACCCTACTCCTGGCAGGGAACGGGGAGGTGAGAAGCCCCGGGTGGCTTCCTCCCTCCTCCAGTCAGGGAACGGGGACCAGAGGGGGAGGGGCAGCCCGCCAGAAGCCCAGGAGCCTGTGGGGCAGTTGGGCTCCCAGCAGGGAGCTGCCAGTGGAGCTTAGAGACTGGGCTCTCAGCTCCCCACACTGACCCTCTCAGGCCAGTGGAAGCGCTCCTGGTGAGGACATGCACCACTGACCCAAGGAGGGTAGTGTGGACATGCACCACCTCAGTAATCACTGCATGTCAATATAGGGTGACTTACCTTTCTAGTGTAGACATACCCTAAGAGTGGGAGAATTGTGGAATTCCACTTCAGAATAGGGAAAGGTACAAAGCTGACACCTGCGGGGGTGCACCAGAGAGACCAAGAGGGGACAGAAGTGCAGCTAGCCCTGAAACTATGACAACAAGATTTGAACCTTATCTATTTGTCTACCCAGATACTTAAAAGGCCTCCCAGTGGTATCTGAGCATTGAATACTGCTAACAAGCCGCCCGTGTACCAATGGAAGTAGGTTAGAAATCACAGACAGTGAGGATTGTGGAATAGAGGAACGCAGGAACTGCTGTATTGGATCAGATTAGGAGTTTTGCAGATCCATACCAGGATGTGGCATAGGTGCCACAATCTAAACTCATATGTTTTAGGTGGGGCCTGGGGGCTTTGTCCATCAGTCTGGCTTTAACATGTGTGGCAACAGACTTATTTTGACACGATACTTTGGCATGTGCCTAACTGTAAGTATGTGGCTAGTCCCATTGATTTCAAGATTGTTCTGGATCTGTGCTAGTTGTCACTGTTCAAAGTGGCCTACCTTTAATGACAGGAATAGCACCAATGACTCCAATAGGACAACTGTTCACACACTCACTTCAGCATGTGCTTAAATATCTTGCTGATTCATGATTTATAAGCACAATAGTGCCTCTGCTGCTTTGCTGACCAGCTAGTCTTTTTGTGTAAGAGCCACAGCCTTTTAAATATCTATCAGGCTGTGTTACAAGCTTGTGCTTTTCATTCCAATAACTCGCAGAGGACCAGAGAAATCCTTTGTGTCTGTAATCCTCCGCCTAAAAAAGGACCCCTACTATGCCACTCTAGTCTGAGCCCTCCTCAAGGACCAATTTTTTTTAGGCTGCCCAGTAACATAGAAGTAAAGAAACACCTACCTGGAGCTATGCAGAATGACAGCTGTTCTGTTGCGCACATGCCTCTGCTATCACGTGATGTCTTGTGTGAGTTTGCTTACTGAACACATCAATCTTAGGATCAGACAGCCTGGGTATTTAAGTGCTTGTCCATCTTTAGAAGCTGCCTTATTGGAACAACATAACCCAAAGAAGCCATCACAAAAAATGAGCTGATAACCGAGACAGTGAAAAGGTGCCTAGGAAGAAGTCAGTCCAGCTGACTCTGCATGAGTTATTGTGGTTATGAGAAGGAAAAATGGCTAATTAGCATGCATCTCATCCAGGCTTCATATTATGCCTAGTTAGGATTCTACATGAATGTCAGCGTGTATGGAATAAAGCTGCATACCAAGAAAAGCATCCAATCAGGACTCAGAATTAGCTGATTAGGAAATAAAGTGCGTCCTCAGCTATTAACAAACAGCTGTGGATGACCCTGTAGGGCTGTTCTAACTGCAAACACACTTAACACTTTCAACACTTTCTCAATACAGATTCAAGCACAGCACTGTTTTCTCCATAATAATATGAGAAAAAAAGATGAAACAAGCACCTTGCATTTGGCTTTTGAAAGAATAGCAGGTATTTGGAATAACATTTTGCCCTTCCATAGCAACTTTCATTCAAGGATCTCAATATGCTTTTACAACATAATTAATTAAACTATTTAAATTAATTATCTCCGTTTTATAGATAAATAAATGGAGGCACAGTAAGGTCACATGACTTGCTGAAGACCAACCACTGACTGAGTGTCAAAACCAGGATTGGAACACCACAGTCCTGGCTCCATGTTCCTTGCTCTCACCACTATACCCTACTTCCTAAACATCTTTATTAATTTGTTGTCTGTCTACTTCTGTTCCAGCTTCCTATGTTTGTACAGTGCCTAGCACAGTGGGTCCCCACCTCCTGGTCAAAGCCCTGAATGCAAATTCAAATTCAAAGCCCTGAATACAAATAAATAATATTCTTTATGGCATATCATTTCATGAGCCATTTACAGCACCTTCAGTCGGCAATCTGCAACTACACTTTTCCCTGGGCAAACTCACTAAGACAAGACAGAATTATATGGGAAAATGCCATGTTCCCTAGCATATTTCCATAGAACAATGTTACTGTATGTGATCACCATACACACATTTTATAACTCATAAAAAGTGACAAAGGAGATCATGCATGCTTGGGCCAGAATTTTCACTGTCATCTGCTACAATAGCACACAAAAGTATTTGGCGGGGGGCGCTGTAATTGTAACTTGAATAGTTTAATATTACAGACAGGGCTGGTCTATCATTAAGGTTGCCTGACACTTCATGTTATGAGACCTTGTTTCCAGTTTTATATTACTTTGCCAAGCTAGAACTATGTGGACTGAAATTTTCCATATTGGGTGTCTCCCTCGGGCTGAATTTTATTTTATTCTTTTTTTAAGTCAAAAGGATTCCGCCAGTACCAAGACAGGGTAAAATACATTGTTTAGCCATGTTAAAAGAAAATTCTTGAGATCTTTTCTTTGAATTTCTCTAGAGACTTGAAATTTGGCTGGGGAAGGGGTCAGGCTTTGCGTAGGGATTTGCCTTTAGCAATTTAGCTGTCCCCATGAAAATCTGTCCATATTTGATCAAGTTATAAACCTTTGGATGGATTGGGAGCCATTTGGCTGGTAGTAGGGAACACTGAAATTGGACAAGGAGTTGGGTGGGGACTCGCACTGACTGAAGAAGGAGAGTGGAACTATGACTGAGTGGGAGGGACAGGGAGAAGGAGAGACAGATCTGACAATGCTAGGGTACTAGGGGGAGAAGTAGGACTGGCTTGAGGAAGAGCCTGGGACAAGGAGCGAGGGAGGAGGTGGGGGAGAATGAGATTGGATGAAGAGCCTGGAGAGAGAGACTAGGACGGAGAGGCAGTTAAGGGGAAGAGGAGAGACAGATCAGATAAGGATTGGGGGGGTGACTATAACTGGCTGGTCAGAGAGACTGGGACTGGGAGAGACTGGGACTCGGCAATCCTTGAGGGGGAGATTAGGACTGGCTGAGCAAGGAGACTGGGACGAGAAGCCTGAGGAGTAGAATCTGGACTGGCGAGTTGAGGAGAATGGGCCTGGACAAGAAACCAGAGGTGAGGATGAGCTAGGACTGGGACAGGGACTGGTTAGAGGGCACGGGGCAGAAAGAATCAAGCTTGGGAGGAACAAGCAGAAGAGTCTGTGGCAAGTCGGCAAGCTCCCCTCCAGAACCTGGAATGGAACCCAAGATTCCTGTGTCTCCTCATCATTCCTCTGCTGTCAGCAAATATCTGTAAAACCCAATGGCAAAGTGTATGTCCCATCCCCACTTCCACAGAGAGGATGAAAAACAACTACTGCTGTCAGTTACTCCATCAGCAATAATGGCAGATGCTGTCTATGCAGTGGATCTAAAGGCTCCAATCCTGATTAACCATGTGGGTGTCAATATGATGCCATGTGATGGAATTTCTGTTTTTTCAGTTTGCTTTTTTAAAAAAATAATGGGAAATCGTACACAAAAAATACATGAAAAATATTTGTTTGAAATTTTAGCAGCAAAAAACTTGGAAATGCCAGAATGAAGGTGGGCTATAAAATATGTCATGCTGAAAAGAACTGAATTTTCTGGCTTTTTACTGAAGGCTATCGGAAAGTTACTAAAAAAAAATCTGGTCCTCTTCTAACTAATAAAGCGTATCTATGATGAATACTAGAGTTGTACAAGCTTTGTAAATGTCACATTACATCCAAAATACTATATTAAAAGGAACATTAAGGTTGAAAATTTCAGCACTTAAAAGTTAGGAAAGGCTAGAATTAAGGTTGCCCAGGCAACCTTAATTTGGTCCTGTTATGCATATGCATTGAGAATGTTTAATTACATGATCACATGCTACTTTTTCCAGAGGACTCTCTGCCTCATTCAGTGCAGAGAATGCACCTGTTTTGGGATAAGTTAGAGTTGTCTAGTCTAGGAAGCAGTTGTAAAGGAAGCACGGTTTGACACATTAAAATGGTATCACAGCCAAAGGAAAAGAAACCTACAACACATCCTCCCCTTCCTCTCATGTGAGACAGCAAGACAATGTTTTGCTGTGCTCAAGAGCTCGAACATTTTACTGTTGAAAAGAAAGCATCCACAGAGTTGTTGCAGAAGCTGGAAGGTGTATAGTGAAAGACAGGTGATTGCAGGAAGAGAAAGGAGGTTCCCATGGTTAAGGCAGTTGAATGCTCCCTTGAAGAACTGGATTCTATCCCTGCCTCTTCCACAGGGTTCTGCTGTGATGCTTAACAAGTCACTTAAACCAAACTTTTCAAACGCGGTCACTACTTCTGTGGTTCTCTTTTTATGGGTGCCCAGCTTGCGACTTTGGTGCCTGATTTGCTGAGCACTCACACTGCAACTAAAGTCAATGGGAGCTTGCGTGAATATATGAAGTACTATATTGTGCTAACGACTCTGAGAAAATCTGGTCTTTGGTGTTTCACATTCAGCACCCAAGATTAGTGGATATTTTTTACTTTAATCTCTCTCTGTGCCACTGCTCCACATCTGTAAAATGGAGCTATTAGAGCTAATAAAAAAAAATGTTGAAACAGTTTGCTGTCAGAAAGTACTGTTTGGATTAAACTCTTTTTTAAAATAATGATTTCAATAAAATTTCCCGAGAAAACAAATATTTAAGAGAAAAAATTCATATTGGAAAATTTCATTTCAGAAAAATTTCATTTCAAAATGAAATTTATGTTTTGAAATATATTTTATTGTGTTTCCCCCCCCATTTTATATTGTTTTTATCATTTTTACATTATTTCTTTACATGTCAATGGCATGTTGTATCATGTCAAGTGAATGTCATTTGTAGCAGGGTGCTCGTGCAAAAGCACCTAATTAGCCCCTGCCCAGTCAGCTCCAATCGGGGAAACAGATTGGGGCTGATGGAAAAGGCCTGATGCTGGCCTGAGGATTGGCAACACCTGCTGGCCTGACAAGCCAAGGGCTATAAAGGCTGGGTGGGAGCCAGAAGGTGGGGGGCAGCCAGGGAGAAGTCAGTTAGGGAGGCCTCCTAGCTGAAGGCCGACTCTGCCTGTAAAGGAGGTGACTAGTTCTGCAAGTCTTGTTTATAGATAGACACTGGTGGTGGGAGAACCTTATATAAATAAAGACACGGGTGTTTCACAACCCTGAAGCCTCTCTGAGCCTTATTGGGGGCAGCAAGCTGGCCCTGGGAAGAGGGGTGGGGCGTGAACCCTGTTACACATTGTATGGCATGATCTATTATTGAACGGAAGAGGAAGAGAGAGAGAGTTCAAACAACCTTTCATAAAAGCTACTCAAGAATGTTTAATTGGCCAGGAAGGTGGATGAGGTGCAGACAGCATGCTATGTGGTACCCAGCCACACTAAATGAAACTCTTGAATGCTGACAACAAAAAGTCAGAAACCAATTGACATGGGGTAAGTCTGAAGCCATTTAAAATAGGTGTATCCATCTTTCTTCACAATCCCTGTCAACTACTAGTGTAATTTTCTTGCACATTTCTGAGAACAAGAGCAATGATATGTAAATAGCTCTTCTTTCAGATAGAAACTGGTAATGATAATTGTACTGGCAGAGGACCAGAACAATCCCTGTAAACTGTTATTCCATCATTAGTTGCCGATTATTAGCTGGTAAAGCCTTGGTTTTCACATTGTGCAGCATGTGCCTAGCAAAACACTTCAAACAAAGAGTTTATAATTTAAGGCTATTCATCAGCATACGGGCACTAAACAAGGATATTTCTGATCAACTTTTCTACAATTCTTTAGCCATAATGTCTACTTAAAGGCAAACCTTGGGAGCTCAAAACCTATTGTGTACCTATGTTAGAAGTAAGGAAAAGTAAGAAAGGCCAGCCCTTACAGCAAATTTACTTATATGCATGCACAAATCAGGGTTTTCACTCATGTGTCAGAGTTTATTGAACTTGAACTTTTTGAAAATCAAAAACATTTTAAAAACCCTTCTGTATTCTACAGTAATCGACCAAAGAAAGGATTATCACTACTGTAAGGTGTATTGCATTAGACCATTACAATACATTTTTATAATGTGATGTGGCCAAATATTTAAACAGATAAAGTGTGTCGTTCAGCATAGCAAGAGGATGCAAACGATGCTCTTAAATTTAGGCAATGTATTTCCACATTTACTCCCTGTTCTTTTATTTTCAGGTTGGCAATTTGACATAGCTGAATCACAAAATTCTATGAGTCAGAGTTGCTCAATTGTGATTGCATCACTACACGTTTGTGTACACATGCTGTGGATGCAATTACAGTGATAATGCATGAAATTCTGATAATCACATGTACAAGTAACCAGTTTGACATTTAACTGGTCATTTGAATGGCCAACTACTACCACTTTTAATACAATCATGGCAAACGAACACAAAAATTACAGTACACTGTGAAGCTCTAGTCTTTAAACTTCCTGCAAAGTATTTTTACAATTCAGTTTTTTCTTCTAGCTTTCCTATGGGACCACGAGAGGAACAGAGACAACATATGGTTTAATTTATGTTAATTAGCCCTCTGAGTGGCAGGAAACTGAGAAAAAGGAAATGTGTGTGGGTTTGTCTGGAACAAACTTTTAGAAATGCTCAAATAGGCATTTTTCGACAATTGGAGAATAATCTGCACTATCTCTTTGATTTGTAGACAAAAATTGTTTCTGTGTAACACCAACAGACCCTAGTCATTGGTGGGTGGGATTGAACCTGAGACCTCTGGAGCTTAGTGTATGAGCTTCTACTGCATAAGCAAAAAGCCACATGGCTCCTAGCTAAGGCTGTAGCAGACTCAGCAATCTCGAAGTGGTCTTGAAACAGGCACCGACTTTCCAAAGTGCTGGGGGGTACTCAACCCCCAGCACTACTCCAGGCCCTGCCCCCACTCTATCCTTTCCCTTCCTGCCCCCACTCCAACCCCACCCCTTCCCACCCAGTTCCGCCCCCTACCCCGAGCACACCACATCCTTGCTTCTCCTCCCCCCATCCCACCCCACCCCACCCCACCCCACCCTACTCCCGCCCTGCCCCGAGCCTGCATGCTGTGAAACAGCTGATTGTGGTGGTCGGGAGATGCAGGGAGGGAGAGGGAGGTGCTGATCTGCAGGAGGCAGTGGCGGGAGATGGGGGGAGCTGATGGAGGGCTGCCGGTGGGTGCTCAGCACCAACCATTTTTTCCCTGTGGGTGCTCTAGCCCCAGAGCACTCACGGAGACAGTGCCTATAGGTCTCGGTGCCACTAGAGGGAACAGAGCACCAAACCCAGGAGGTGTGTGGGTTACATCTGTTCTGCTGAGGGAAGAAAGACTGGTTTAGATCCAATTTGGTTTCTTATAAGGGAGACTAGATGATTCAGGAGAGTTGTAACAGGGTAGGGATCCTTTCATCTAGCTTGCTAGTTCGGTAATGACTGAAAGCTGCTATCATGTGACAACTCTTCAGAGGGTCATGTAAAATAAGCTTAGTGGTTTCACTCCAGTTCCAGCTGCCAAAGTTGCAATGTGAATGATAGAGGAGAGCAATTTGAGGTGCACAGAAGCATACAGATAAAGAAAACAAGAGTGAGGCTCACAAGTAAAGCCCATAACTAACAAAAGGGTTTGCCACATGACAACAGGTAATGGACAAAAGAAAAGGAACCTATGACATATCCTTCCCTCCCTCTCATAGGGCATTGTTTTGTTGTGCTCAAGAGATCAAACATATGCATTTTGCCCTGTGTTGAAGGGTTAATATCCTTAGAGTTACTGGAAGAAGCTGGATATCACGGTGGTACTAGGTGCCAAAGGAGGTAAGGGTGTAACCTACCAGAGGAAGAAGAGGAGACCTCAATGGGAGCAGAGCTTTCATAAGCAGATACCAAACTAGTCTCTCTGAGTATGTCTTCACTGCAAAGTTAACTTGAGTTTTTCCTCTCCAGTTAGCCTAGCTCCAGTTGCTTTGTCCACACTGGGGCTGTATTCACTCATGTGAGGCACTAAGACTTCTGGCGGCAAGTACCATGATTCTTGACGCTGCAGTAAGCTGAGCTGCTCTATGAATTCTTTTGCACTGTATTGTGGGAGAATTTGTCTGTCCTTCCTGGGCACACAAGGAGAAATGTGGGAAGGTGTAGGAGGACTAGAAGCACTTGTGACAGATTTATGTTACCAATTTGCCTGGGGCTTCAAGTGATTAGGCTGAGGCCGCAGGATTTTTAGGGGAGGAGATGAAGGAGCACACCAACTGACTAAGTTTAAAGCTTTATTAACCAAATAACAGTGGTGAGTGCTGGGTGCACCCCACGTTACTTAAAAGAAAGAGGAAAACGTTAGTGCCCAAGCCCTAACCCACTTTTATAATTACACATGCACAACTCAAGGCTGGCTAAGCTTGGGTGTAATGTAAGAAGAAGAGGCAGAAGGGTAGACGAGATTTTTGCCTTGTGCACAGGTTGTTTAGGGTTTGCTATACATTTTTTACTTGCTTTAGCTTTCGGGAGGGTTTTAAGCCCTGGGTTTTTCTGGAGGCGTTTTTGTCCAGGGACCCTTGTCCCCCGTGCTCTCAGTACCAGTTCGAACCAGCCTTTCAGTTCCCTTAGTTTTCTCAAAACACACTGGTCTCGGGGTCACAAGACTGTTGTTTTTTAACTTACTGACTAAAGGGTTAAAATCCATGTGCATTTTATATAACAACCACTCCATTGGTATATGGATTGTGCCAGCTCTTTCTCAGACCCAAAGTCCAGAGTTTGGTCAAGAGACCAGAGGCCTAGCAAATAGTGATTAGCTAAGAGAAAACTGAGGTAAACAGATAATCTTGTTTTGCTAAAATAGGCCTGGTGAGCAAATTGCCAGGTGTTGGAGCTAAGAACTAAATAATTGTGTCTTATTCAGAGTTGCAAATTGAACAAAGGATCCCTGTTCCTATTGTGTCAGTCTCTTCTGTAGGGAACGTTCTTTCCACAGATCCAACCTTGAGTTTATGAAAAGTTGGCGCATGTCAGTATAAGATATGGCATCCTTCCACCTCCCTTCGCAGGGACTAATGCCTCCCTTAAGACATAAAGAAGACAATCTTTATTGTCATATACTTTCACTGTTTCTTTGCTTTAACCCCTAAGAATGTACCTGTTGGACAATCAAAGGAGTTGCTCCATTCCTATAGACCCCAAATCAGAATTCAACATATATATTTTATACTAATAACATTTTATCAAAGTATTAATTAAATGTTAACTTGCTAACTTGAGACCATGGGTGGAGACATTATGTAACCTTTTAACCATTGGCTAATGTGCTATCTTGTCTTGCTGCAAAACCTATCCCGGGGTGTGGAACTGCCTACCCCATCACTTTCCCCCACCCATGGAAAATTTATATATTCTATTGTGATCAGTTGATTGACAGTGTCTCTGAGCCTGATAAGCCAGGTGACACTCCGCCAGCGCTCTGTGTAATAAACTCCTATACTTGACCTCTACACGGTGTGGATTTATGTCCTTCACTGACCTTCGCAGTCTTACAAGTTTTGCACCCCTTCTGTTCTGTCTGGCTTAGATTTTCTTTTTCACAGCTGGCCGGGATTGAGACAGGCTTCTGGCTGTTTGGCAGCAGAGAGTTTGTTTGTGTGTACTGGCCTTGGGCTGCAATTTTGTTCCTTATCTTTGAGCCTAGCTGGATTGTTGAGTTAACCCATTCCTTTCTCCCTTCCTCCGTCTGCGGCCTCTTGTAACCTGCAAAGGAATCTTTCACTTCACACTCACACCTTCAACCCTTCCCCAGATACTTTCCAATGCATATAAAGGCATTAGCAATATACAGCACTGGTGGTTACCCCAGGGACCCTAAGGGGGAAAAGAGGGGCTTTTTATTGTGACACACTCAGGTGACACCAGCCTGAGTCCACATGTCAGAGTGGTTATGTTAGCACCTGCTGAGTTGTGCTCACTTGAGTTTTAGCCTATGCCCCTTCTCAGGCCAGCCAACTCGAGTTAAAAACACCACCACACTTGAGTTAAAGCATTTTATATGTATGGATCAGATGCATCCTTTTAAATGCACAAGGTGTGGTCTTTCAGCTAAGAGCCATTCTTCCTTGTGCCCAGGGAAACTTTCACACTGCTCATTAGGATGGTCAAGCATAAATAGCTCATCCAATTTTCTGAATATCATTTGACAGCTCTTCCCCTTTCTGTGCTTTTGTAGGCCAAATGGGATGATTTCTCCCTGTAATTTCAAAGTTAAAAATTAAGATGCACATATTCAAAAATCCATGCGCAAAATTGTAAGTGCAATAGCTCAAACTGTTACCACGATTGCACCTGCGATTTCTGTAAATGACCACACAAAGGTCCAGCTAGACTGATCAATTAATGTCCATTCAGATGCTCATTTGGTATGACTGCATATGCAAATTAAGTATGCACTTTTGCATCCCCGTGTAGTTTTGAAAAACTAAACCAAGCTTATTAGACTATTTTAGAAATTTATGTCCATTTAACTGGTGAATGATTTCCAAGTGAATGATTTCCAATAATTTTTATCTAAATTGATTGTAAACAAAATAGATTATAGCTTGTGAAAAAAAATCAGCAAAATGCCAAATCAAAGGACCAAATCCTGCCATTAATTAAGTCGAAGCTAAAATACCCATGGACTTAAATTAAGTAGAACTTGTCTTATAGAAAGCAGAAACTTATAATAGGGGAAGAAGCAGTGTTGAACATTTTAAAATTGAAGGGAGGTTAGTGAGTGAGTGCACATAAGGGAATATGTGTGTGAGTGTTTTAAATTTCAACTATTAAAATGTATAATATAAATTGTTTATTAATGAACAATTCATCTGTATGGTTGATAGTGCAGATATTATAAAAAAGAGATTTATTTTACCCTTTAAGAAATCCTGTGCTATAAGTAACACCATGTGCATATAATAAACCCGTGCATATAATATTAATGCAAACAATTAATGTAATTGCACCAAGTCATGTAATTTGGTCTTATTAGGAGTTACATTGCATGCATATGATAAAGCTACTGCACTGTTTGCTATTATTTCCTAAAGTGCATATAACCCTTTTGTTTTTCAAAAACAGCTCTTAAGTTAAAACTATAAAATAGGTGAGTAGGAAGACAAAATAAAACATCAGACTGTAAAGTTCAAATCTCTCCAAAAAAAAAAAGGTAAATCCTGAGTCAAATGGTAAAAGAAATGGAAACTACACTGCACAGAGTAATATTTTACAGCTCACAATCAACATGATTTTTTTTACATAGGCACTAGGCTGGGTTTGAATTTCTGTGGCTAGGTAGTAATTAATTATGATATCTGCTGAAAGAAAATCATGCAAATGTGGAAGTAAAAAAGGATAATTATAGCATAAAACATGATGCACACATTTAAGCAATGATATATCCTTGACCAAAGGAAAGGTCAGAGCTCTCCAAACTAAAAAATAGACTCATCCATCTTTCAATCAGTACAATTTTGTCATTTCATACAATACTCACTAAAACTGTAATGGCCTCAACTTTCTCTGCCTCCGCTTAAGTACTGTATGATGTCTCTGTTAAGTGACATGTCAGAGTGACTTCATGACTTCAAAAGGACAAAGAAATGTTCTTTGCTACCGGTTGGAAATAAATATGTCAGATGCACTTAACAGGATCTGAAGTTGTGTGTGTATGTCCAAGGGCATCCATATAAATGAGAGATTTAAGAGACCTGTCAAGTTATTTAGTCCACCCCTTCTCACACATACCTCCTCAGACAATTGATTGTAATATACTGTCCAGGGATGGACATTTCAGAAATGTGTATTTGAGTTAGGACCCTGTCATAAACATACAGCTAAGGGTAGCATAAAATCCCTCTTTACCCTGTATAGGGTTAATTCCTCTTTTACCTGTAAAGAGTTAAGAAGCTCAGATAACCTGGTTGGCACCTGACCAAAAGAATCAATAAGGGGAGAAGATACTTTCAAATCTGTGGGGGAAGGCTTTTGTTTGTGTCTTTGTTTTGTTCTCTTCGAGTCAGCAAGGAACCAGGGCAGGAAAAATACATCTCCTTAAGCATACCTGGACTAAGCATCTAGTATTGCAGAAATAGTAAGTAATAGCAAAGAAATGTGTTAGATTATCTTTTGTTTTAGCATGTGAATTTTCCCTGTGCTAAGAGGGAGGTTTAGCCCTGTTTTTGTAACTTTAAAGTAGAGTATTCTCAAGCCTCCCCAGGAAAGGGGGTGAAGGGCTTGGGGGATATTTTGGGGAAACAGGAACTCCAAGTGGTCCTTTTCCTGAATCTTTGCCTAACTTACTTGGTGGTGGCAGCATACTGTTCAAGGACAAGGTGGAATTTGTGCCTTGGGAAAGTTTTTAACCTAGGCTGGTAAAAATAAGCTTAGGGGGTCTTTCATGCAGGTCCCCACATCTGTACCCTAGAGTTTAGAGTGGGGAAGGAATCCTGACCAGCCCAAACGCCCATTGACTTTAAATAGGGTTTTGGTGCCCAGCTCCCTCAGGCATTTTTTAAAATCCCATCCTAGTGTTTTATCCTGTCAATTGAAGTATCCTCAAGTAGTGAGACCTTCACCATCACTTTGTGCAAGAAATAGGCTCAAATCTTGGTGGGGTTCACAGAACAACTACGCTGAAAATGTCCACAAACTTATGTCAGAAAACGGGGACTTTAAGTCATTTAAAGTAGCAACAAAAACTTAAATATTTAAATTCTAAATTGTCAAAAGTCAAGTACACATAAACCTGTCCCACTGAAAATTTGGCCTGAAATTACATTCAACATATTCTATTGGTCTGGATAGGGCTACATTAAACATATTCTGTTGGTTGGGATAGCTGTGTAAGAACCCCATAAATTACTCCTACCAGCATGCACTGGGTCCTGTGTTATACCTAGTGGGGTGGATAATTTTTAGTGTCTCTCTGTCTGTTTGGCCAAGCAAAGCAAGGCCACATGCTCAACTCAGTGGCATTCTCTGTTTGTTTGTCTGTCTGTCTGTTGTGCAATAACTTTTGAATACCACAGCCCATCAATTCCAAGATTTCAGACAATGTTCTAGGTCTCAATGGGCAGAACCCTACAGATTTTGGTGAATATTGGAAAACCCAAAAGCCTGATTTCCACAGGTGTAAGTGAGAGAAAATCAGGCCCCTAGCATGCCTATTTGGTGTTGCAGATAACGAAATCTCTGCCACCCCCTGTTGATGCCT
Source organism: Mauremys mutica (assembly GCF_020497125.1). Classification (NCBI taxonomy): domain Eukaryota; kingdom Metazoa; phylum Chordata; order Testudines; family Geoemydidae; genus Mauremys; species Mauremys mutica. The sequence goes on along the minus strand of NC_059084.1, from coordinate 12,683,513 downwards.
ACACATATCAAAGGCAGCAGCTTAATATACTCCTCTCTCTCATTGCGTGTATAGCTTGGCCTATATAAGCAATGAAGTGTGTGACCCTCTAGTTCAGGGGTTCTCAACCTATGGTACATGTATGTGAGACATCTCGGTGGGGGGATAGACAGGAGAAATTGTGTAATGGTGAATTTCATTTATTAATTATTTTATTTATTGCATTTTCATAATAGGCTACTCAAACTAAGCTTTAAAACTCTGTGGGAATTTGTTATATAAAACACAGTAGTTCATTTACATCAAGATGTACCAATGAGAACATAGATACACAGAGACACTGACCTGCAAAGCCCTCATCTCCAATCAACATTGCAGGTTCAGTTGCCCAGCAACTGTTCAATCTAACTGAGCTCAGAACCTAGTTGTAGGAAGAGGGTTTTGGTTGTATATGTCTAGCTCTGACTACATCTATATGCAACAGTGAAATATGGACAGATGACTAAAGACACACAAAGTATCAGTGATGAGGCTGGTAGGGAGACACCGGCAATGGGAAAACTGGAAGGGGGTACATGGGCAGCTTGTAAATCTGGAAGGTGCTATGCAATAAGAAAAGTTTGGGAACCTCTGCTCTAGTTTATGTCCTCCAACATTCTGGTTAGAAATAAGGAGGGCCAGTTCTTTGCTGGACATCTACCAATGTGATATACGCCATCATGTGCCAGCAATGCCCCTCTGCCATGTACATTGGCCAAACAAGACAATCTCTACGCAAAAGAATAAATGGACACAAATCAGACATCAAGAATTATAATATTAAAAAACCAGTTGGAGAACACTTCAACCTCCCTGTACACTCAATTACAGACCTAAAAGTCGCAATTCTTCAACAAAAAAACTTCAAAAACAGACTCCAACAAGAAACTGCAGAACTGGAATTAATTTGCAAACTGGACACCATTAAATTAGGCTTGAATATAGACTGAGAGTGGATGGGCGATTACACAAACTGAAAACTATTTCCCCATGCTAATTTTTCCCCTACTGTTACTCACACCTTCTTGTCAACTGTTTGAAATGGGCCATCCTGATTATCACTACAAAAGTTTTTTTCTCCTGCTGACAATAGCCCACCTTAATTGATTAGTCCTGTTAGAGCTGGTATGGCAACACCCATTTTTCCATGTTCTCTGTATATAGATATCTTCCTACTGTATTTTCCACTGCATGCACCTGATGAAGTGGGTCTTAGCCCACAAAACTCATGCCCAAATAAATGTGTTAGTCTCAAAGGTGCCACAAGTACTCCTAGTTCTTTGCTGGTGTTACTCTACTAATGTAAATAGAGTTAAGGGGAAGAGAATTTGTCTCAGGGAATAGAACTTTCCAGATTATTACAGCCATGTGATAGCTCCTTTTTATCTATTTCCCTCTGTAGCTACCCTTATTTAAAAATAGTTCTGATTAACTGAAGTAATATTTTTCTTCTAATGTGACAATTATTCCTAATTCATTACACAATGGCTAATTTAATAAAAAATAGAAAATAGCTTTCCTAAGTATATGCACAAATATTATCATTTAGAAAATAATATCTGACTGATATAATACCAGCATACACATTTTAATTGAAGATTTGAAAACAAAACATACAATACAATGTTTAGAAAAATCATCAAAAAAAAATACAAGTGCATTATAGACACTGAATGAATAGTCTTCATGATCAAAATAACTATTTCAAAAATCTTTAAATACTCATGTCTCCTGAAAAATTAATGTCTGAATAGAAAATATGACATAGTATAAAAACTTCAGAGCCATTTTACTATTTCTACCATTACTTAACACTGCAATGCCGCTATAACAGAATGAAGTTAGAAAACAATCCTTCTTTTCTTGCATTTGCTTATATTATGGATCTTACATTATGGCAGCTCTTTGCTGATAGTTTCAATACCTGTGTAATCAGATAGTGCTTAATCCATAATCCATTGAAGATTCCCATTAACTACAACGGGCTTTGGATAAAGCTCTCAGTCAGTTTCTCCCTTGCTAAAAGATTCTGTCTACAACAGTTGAAGAGCTGAAAGACTAATCAAATATTTTTAACAGAATCATTCTAAAAATTAAAGATGTACCAAAGGTGGCTGTATATGAAGGCAGCTGGATCCATTCAGTAATTGGATATTACTGCTAATCAGTCAATTTCAAAACATTCAAGTTGACAGTGTCCTAACTGTGTCTTTTTGTTTGTTTTGATTAAATGAAGATCATCCATCCCCGAAGCTAAAGTAAATGTGAAAGAAGTGGTGCTACTTTCAGTGTGGTTTCTCTCCTTTAAATCTATGCATTCATAGTCACATAGATATTTTCTTTCAATATTAATAGTCTTTCCTTTATGGCAAAACAGTCATTCACCATTTATGGCTATACGCTGCTGTAAAATTAAAGACCACATTTTTAAAGGTACCTGCGTCACTGGCATGCAACCACTGTGCCTGTAATTCCTACATTTGCATGAGTGTATCAGGTAATTCTGCACATTACTTCCAGTTTATAATTAAGATCAGTTTACTAATTAAAAACTTTGTTCTCATCATACGTTCTGTGGACAAACATCTGTATTCTAGGTGGCTTCAGGAGCTTTAGTCCAGTCCCTGAGGACTCAGAGAAATGCTGGAAATTAATTGACTGTCTATCTACCCCATCCACTCATCTGTTTTGTCCTGTTCATTGTATGTGGGAAAGGTTGTTTTCCTGCAAGGAATTTAAATATACTTCATTCTGATACCATCAGGTACCACAAGTCTGGCCTTTCTCAGTGAGCTGGGTTGTTATTCCTACAACAAAAGTCAACCCGAGAGGAAATGCAAGCCAGCCTGCTGCATAGGATTAATCAGCAAAAGAGGCTTAGAGATTCATGAAATGCAGCACTAACCATTCTACAGAAGAGACTGAAGACTGACAGAGTTCATCAACGGTACAGACCCTATACAAAGCTGCCCACTCTGCCTCATCAGAAACATTCACAGGCAAAACAAACAAAAAACAAAACAAAAAACCAATGTGCTGGTGGTGCTGTAAGACTTTTATTAACAAACTTTGGAGGGAAAGGTCCATTAGGAAGCAAAACAACATATAACTTCTGGCTATTTTTGCAATACTGATCTGCGGCAATTTATTTGTGCCTCAAATGAAAAATTACATTTATTCTGCCTTCGTTTACCATCCTCTCTCTCAGGGGCTATTCTAATTCATATTCCTACTCCACAGATTGGGGATAAAATGGTTAGTGCACAGCAGTGTGCATGTTGACATAATGCCTAATGAAGTCTGTGGGTGTTCGATTACTATTGCCCCTTTCAACTGCACACATGGGAGTCACTTTCCCAGCATTTAAGTGGCCAGTATCCAACTTCCACAGTCATCATAAACTGAAAGTTGGCCAAGGCTCCAAAATTAATTCTTTCAAGACCCCTAATTCAAATCCACTCTCCTCATTAGACAGAAGGAGGAACTGAACTTGGGTCTCCCACATCCATGTAAGTACCCTAACCACAGACCTAAATGTTACAAGGAAGGTCACAGCTGCAGCTGATGCCTCTTCCTTCACCCTGCTCCCACCCACCAGCCACTTGGTGTGAAGGTAAATATGCTCTGACCACACATATTGGATTGGGCCCTGCAGACAAGCTAGCAAGGGACCACCTATCTTCACCTGGCTTGCGTATCAAGCTGGGGCTTAAATGTGAGGTTTTTCGCCTTCCTCTGCAGCGTGGGACACGGGTCACTTGCTGGAGGATGCTCTGCACCTTGAGGTCTTTGAACCACAATTTGAGGACTTCAGTGACTCCGACATAGGTTAGGGGTTTGTTGCAGGAGTGGGTGGGTGGGATTCCGTGGCCTGCGTTGTGCAGGAGGTCAGACTAGATGATCATGGTGGTCCCTTCTGACCTTAAAGACTATGAGTCTATGTGAGATAGCACCCAAAAGCCTGCCTGAGCCAGCAGAGCACATGCCCAGAGGTGGAAACTTAGATGCCTAGGAGACATTTACAATGAAAATTTTGACACCAAGTGAGTTTAGGTCCCTACAGGGTTAGGCAGCAGGTTTTTGGGAATGCAGTAGCACCTAAACCTGGGGTTTGGGCACTTAAGTCTACTGATGGATCTGGGCCTTTGTTACTAAATACTCTTGTAGACCTTCTCTGGGCAGAGCTAGATGACATGGCAGTAACAAGGCCTGCACCTGCCTATCGCCGGTGGAGCTACACTAGTGTTAAGCCAATGATTTAGACAGCCATGGAGCAAACTAACTGCATTAGAAAACAATCTGTTTGTTTAAAAAAAACAACAACAACAACAAAACACTTTGGATGATGCTGAGTAGTCAATGATTTCTTCTAAAAGAGCAAATACATAGCAGTGATTTCAGCAATAGAAATCATGAAAGTAAAGAATGTCTTTACTCCCAACTCCCCACTACCAGACTGAGACATTCATAGATTTATTTTTCTGTGAAGTATAAAAACTGCCTCAGGCCATGACTCATAACAGTGTTCTGCGTCAGAACTATACAAAAGCCCAACACTTCAACAACGCATCAGGAATGGACTGCAGCCTCTCCTCTCTCCCATAATTCTCATAAACAAAGTAGGGAAATGCAACCTAGATGGAGCTACTATAAAGTGAGTGCAAAACTAGTTAGAAAACCATTCCCAGAGAGCGTTATCAGTGGTTCACAGTGATGCTGGAAGGGCATAATGAGTGGGGTCCCGCAGGGATCAGTTCTGGATCCAGTTCTGTTCAATATCTTCATCGATTATTTAGATAATGGCATAAAGAGTAGACTTATAAAGTTTTCAGACAATAACAAGCTGGGAGGGGTTGCAAGTGCTTTGGAGAATAGGATAAAAATTCAAAATGATCTGCACAAACTGGAGAAATGCTCTGAAGTAAATAGGCTGAAATTCAATAAGGACAAATGCAAAGTACTCCACTGAGGAAGGAACAATCAGTTGCACACATAAAAATGGGAAATGACTGCCTAGGAAGGAGTACTGCGGAAAGGGATCTGGGGGTCATAGTGGACCACAAGCTAAATATGAGTCAACAGTGTAACACTGTTGCAAAAAAAGCTGGGATGTATTAGCAGGAGCGTTGTAAGCAAGACACAAGAAGTAATTCTTCCGTTCTACTCCGCACTGATTAGGCCTCAACTGGAGTAGTGTGTCCAGTTCTGGGCACCACATTTCAGGAAACATGTGGACAAATTGGAGAAAGTCCAGAGAAGAGCAACAAAAATGATTAAAGGTCTAGAAAACATGACCTGTGAGGGAAGATTGAAAAAATTGGGTTTGTTTAGTCTGGAAAAGAGAAGTCTGAGAGGGGGCATGATAACAGTTTTCAGGTACATAAAAGGTTGTTACAAGGAGGAGGGAGAAGAATTGTTCTTCTTAGTCTCTGAGGATAGGACAAGAAGCAATGGGCTTAAATTGCAGCAAGGGAGGTTTAGGTTGGACATTAGGAAAAGCTTCCTAACTATCAGGGTGGTTAAGCACTGGAATAAATTGCCTAGCGAGGTTGTTGAATCTCCATCATTGGAGATTTTTAAGAGCAGGTTAGACAAACACCTGTCAGGGACGGTCTAGATCAGTGGTGGGCAAACTACGGCTCGTGGGACTCTCCTGCCCGGCCCCCGAGCTCCTGGCCCAGGAGGCTAGCCCCCAGCCCCTCCCCTACTGTTCTCCCCCTCCCCCACAGCCTCAGCTCACTGCGCCTGACGGGGCTGTGAGCTCTTGCTGGTGACAGTCTAAACTCTGACTAATTGACAGGATTTGTCAGAAATCCCATAGTCCCTGGGAATAATTCAGCAGCAACCATTTTTCAGTTGTAGCAGTCCCAGAAACCTCCTAGTGTCTAGCCAGTGTCAAATTAAATGACTTGTTGTTAATTCCCTAATTCCACAAGAGCTCTGCTCTGCATAAATAGAAGCAGAGAAAATTGCCCATGCAAGTAGTTTTCCCTCTCTCCTGACAACACACTTCCTCAGTGGTTCCATCTCACTAAACATGAAGAATTAAAAGGTACATTATAGTCTTAGCAATTTTGTTTTGTTACAAAACACAGGGAAATTAACCTCCATAATAAATAAGCCCAGATGGATGTGCATAACCACAAACCCAAGCAAACTTGCTTAGTCTATCCAGCCTTACCAGCATTGACTGACTGTTCACGCTGAGTTGGAGCCTGATTTTGGTGTCTACCTGGTGTGTGCTGGGACTCATTTTGTAGACTGCATCCTGTGAATGAGTGCATCACTCTTTACCAGGGGTTAAACTAAAAGCAGAGAAAGCCCTCCCCTTTCCTATCTGTTTCCTGGCTAGGAAGGACCTTGCTAATGAAGGTTTCCAGCTCCTCCTGCCTCTTTACTGGCTGGCGAAAGTGAAGATTCATCAGGCAGGTGAATCTGAAGTGTATGAACAAAAGTAGCTGGTGCCTGGCTGGGTATCTAATAGGAATCCAAACCTTCCCACCAGTAGGCGGAGCAGCAGCAGCAACACCTGATGAGAGAAGACCTGTCTGAGCTGGGAATACCCTATCTAGTTGTTCCCTAACAGTGGCCCATGGAGATTCAACTGACCACATAGGGCTGGTTCTCCTTGTGCCCAGCCACTAGGCTGACAACCATGACATACATCATAAACATGCGTAATATTAGGTTAAGCAATTCCTCTGGCTGACAAGAGATTGTGAATGGGAGGGAAGGTGAAGTTTGCAGAAGGGGAGATGTAGGTGTCCACAAGACAGACTTCTTATTAAGATGTGATCCACGCTATGAAAAGATTTCAGAGCCTTTGCCTATCTGGATCCACTCCTCGACCACAAAACTTATCAGTCCCCCTACTGGTTCCCCTCTCCCTCGGGGGAGGTGGAGAGAAGGAGCACTGACTCTTGCTCTCTCTCCCCTCCACTCTCAGGGCAACAAAAGTCCTTGTCAGTTCGCTGTCCCCTCCTGGCATTACACAACTGTCTGTGTGATGGAGGTGGTAGGAAAAGGGGTAGGGAGAACCTGGGATGTTCCCCTACTCAGCTCCACACACTGTGCACACACAATTTTGCTTGACAGGCTACAGCTGTTTTTGGAAACACAGACTCCTTTAACACCAATTTATTTTCTTTTCCCCATTCTCTTCCCATTGACATCCCCACCACCACAAGATGATGCAATACCACTCCACCACATGACATGCAGATCCCAGATGAGAGCCCCCAAAACTGATGAGTGCCACCTATTCGGATCTGATCTAAGCACTGATCTTTACTCATCTACACATCAGCCTCTCTTCAGCAGCAGCTTGATGTGCTCTCCTTGGTACATACCACTCTGGTAAATTCTAAAAAATCCACCATTTGGAGGGGGGGAGGAAAAATAGGGAGTATGAGGCATCCACAGATAAAATATCTGTAAAATGAAAGACATATGTCAGGTCTCCCAGCGCCTCTTCCCCATGAAGTCCAAATTCCAGGTGATAATGCTTTTCATTTCCTGTGATCACCATGAGGAACATGGCACAACGGCAGTCTGCAATCAAAGTCATTTGCAATAATTACTTACTGCAGGAAAGCTTGTTTGTTCCATTGTATACATTTAGAATAAACAATTCTGCCCCCCTCCCAAAAAGATAATAAACCTAATTATAAAGTAAGTGCTACTGACTACAAACTTAACAATTGCTCAGAAAGTAGCAAGTACAAGTGGCATAGAATAATGGGTTTGGGTTTTCTAGCTCTCTACTATAGGACTGTGGGAAAGCAAGTACTGTACTTTGCTCCAGTTATATTATTTATGCTCTGCAAAAAAAAATCCTCAAAATTCCACTTTTTTCTCAAGACCCTAGGATGGTCTACACCTAAAATTTAGATCAACCTAGTTACATCGCTGAGGGCTGTGAAAAATTTTGCATCCTGTTAGGTCAACCTAACCCCCTCTGTAGACGCCACTAGGTAGACAGAAGAATTCTTCTGTCAACCTAGCTATTGCCTCTTGGAGCGGTGGATTAATTACTGTGATGGTGCACCCCATAAGGCTTCATGGAAATTTGCTTATGAATGTATATATATGACATAACTGGAATGTTTTATGCTATATATGCCATGTAACATATCTCTGTAAAGGTTATAATCTACTGAATCTATTCATCCTATTTGTATGCATGTGTCATTGTTGTATTCGAAGTTATGAATATTGGCTGTGTACTTGATTGATTTCTAAGTAGCCTTAGTAAAGCATTTGGTCAGCTTCTTGAGAAAGGAATGTGCAAATTAAGTGCCCAGTCAAGAAACACTTAAAGGACAATGAATCTTGGAAAGCTCCAATCCACATAAGAAGTCTACCTGAGGACGTTCAGGTTAGCATGTAAACAATGGCTGCTGCTTGTAAAAACTGAGTCATGCATGGACATGTGACTTGCCCATGTGACTCCAAAACTCCATCTTGGAGCTGGACTTTGCATAGGAAAGTAGAGGGAGTCTCCACCCACAAGAGAAAGTCTATTTAAACCCCTGGGAGACCCCTCCATTTTGTCTTCAGCTGGCTAAAGAGACAGCCTCCCCACCCCCAAGGATGCCTGAAAGAAACTGGAACATAGGACAGTAATTAAAGGGGGTGTGAGTGATTGCTGAACCCAGACTAGAAGGAGACCAGTCTGTAAAAGAGATTCCTCTAAGGGTGAGGTTTTTATCTGTATTCAGTTTTCTTACGGTATTAGACATAGATTTGCATGTTCTATTTTATTTTGCTTGGTAATTCACTTTGTTTTGTCTGCTATTATCTGGGACCACTTAAATCCTACTTTCTGTATTTATTAAAATCACTTTTTACTTATTAATTAACCCAGAGTATGTATTAATACCGGGGGGGGAGGGCCAAACAGCTGTGCATACCTCTCTATCAGTGTTATAGAGGGTAAACAATTTATGAGTTTGCCCTGTATAAGCTTTATACAGGGTAAAACAGATTTATTTGGGGTTTAGACCCCGTAGGGAGTTGGGCATCTGAGTGTTAAAGTCAGGAACGCTTCTTAAGTTGCTTTCAGTTAAGTCTGCAGCTTTGGGGCATGTGGTTCAGACCCTGGGTCTGTGTTGGAGTAGACTGGTGTGTCTGGCTGAACAAGACAGGGTGCTGGAGTCCCAAGCTGGCAGGAAAGCAGGGGCAGAAGTAGTCTTGGCACATCAGTTGGCAGACCCAAGGGGATTTCTGTGATCCAACCCATCACAATTACATCAATGGAAAAATTCCTTCCATTGATACAGGAAGCGTCTACACTATAATAGCTCAGTATTCCGCCCCCCACCCATCCCCGGCAAAAAAAAAAGAAAAGAAAAGGAAAAAAAAAGCATTGCTCCTTTCAGTTACATGAGAAAAGAAAAGCAATATCTGGTTGGTGAAAGGGGCTGATGTTCTCCTAATTAACCCACTGCATGAGAGCATTGTCTTTGAAGGCTTCATTCCCGTTATCAGAGAGTATGTCTGTTTTCTTCCGCTCGGGAAATGAGTGACATTGAAGCTGTTCCCAAGCAACACAGCAAACTAATTCAACATATGAAACAAGAGAGCCACCCTGAGCTTGTTCTAATGTATGTTAAAACCCTCTCTCAACAATTTGAGCTTTCTTCTCTCAGTCAGGCCTCAGTCTTACAATTGGATCTGCTAGTGTAAACAACTACACCTGTGTAGAGCCCAAATGATATCAAAGGGGCTCTCTATGGGTCCCCGCTAGTGAACCTTATTCTAAGATTAAGGTTCTAGGGATGCAAATCAGCAGTAACTGCTGAAGTAAAGAGAGTTACATCAGTGTAAAACTAGTATGAAAGGATAATACTTACTTAGGTGTACTTGTCTCTTCTGTGATAAACTGGAGACATCATGGATGCTAGTAAAATCTGTATGTGATGAATTTGGTCACAGAGACCCCCTCGGGATTGTCACTTGATGTGCTGAAATTATCTCTGAGCCCGTTTTCCCTGCTATCTTGGGACTCCAGAACCCTGCCTTCTTGAGTCAGGCACACTAGCCTGCTGCAACCAGACCCAAAGCTGCAGACTTTAACTAAAAACTGCTCAGCAAGTTACCTGCCTCCAGCATCCAGACACCCAGCTCCCAATGGGATCCAAACCCCAAATAAATCGGTTTTGCTCTGTATAAAATGTATACAGGGTAAATTCATAAATGGCTTGCCCTCTGTAACACTGATAGAGAGATATACACAGCTGTTTGCTCCCCCCAGGTATTAATCACTTACTCTGGTTTTATTAATAAACAAAAGTGATTTTATTAAGTATAAAAAGTAGGATTTAAGTGGTTTGAAGTAATAACAGACAGAACAAAGTAAGTCACCAAGCAAAATAAAGCAAAAACACGCACGTCTAAGCCTAATACATTAAGAAACTGATTACAGGTAATATCTCACCCTCAGAAATGTTCCAATAAGCTTCTTTCACAGACCAGACTCCTTCCTAGTCTGGGCCAAATCCTTTCCCCTGCTACAGTCTTTGTTAGATCCAACAGACATCTCAGGTGGTAAGCAGAGATTTTCTCATGACTGGCAGCCCCCTTTGTCCTGCTACACCCCCTTTCATAGCTTTGGCACAAGGCAGGAATCTTTTGTCTCTCTGGGTCTCCACCTCTCCTCCTAAATGGAAAAGTACCAGATTTAAGATGGATTTTATTATCAGGTGACATGGTCACATTTCACTGTAAAACCCCTAGTCTCCACTTCTCTTGGGCTGGCCCACATGGACACAGGAAGGCTTTTAAGTAACTGAGGCCATTTACGACTGATTGTTTCTGGAACACCCTTAATGGCCTCCATTTAATATGTTTACATCAGTGATACAAGTTTATATTTTAGGATGAACACACTTAGCAGATTGCAAGCTTTCTAATAACACCATACAAGGGGTATTTAGTGTAAAGCATATTCCAATTATGTCATATTCATAAGCATACTTCCATAAAGCATATGAAGTCCAATGTCACACTGTACACTCTCAAAACCCATGGGGTTTCTATTCACCAATGGGTGAAATAGTATTTCTCTTCCCCAAGCTACAAACTGAGCTCAGTAAAGAGTGGAGATGACTGTTTGTTGATATTTTATTTGAAGATTTTCCCAAAACTCTTTGGCCATTGACCATTTTGACCATTTTTAAATGCATAAATTCATCAGATATATTATTCAATGAAGGTTATTTGACTAACTCTAGCTACCAGCTAGGGATGTTAGTTACACTACAGGGCTGATTTTGGCTACGTGTCTGCATTTCATTTTGTGAATGATTACCTACAGGTTAGGATCCCAGTTCTAGGAGCTACAAAGTGCCTTCTGCAAATTGCTGAATACTCAACTCCCACTGAAATTCATCTGATTTTGCACTCGCACAATGTACTGCAGCCCAGCAACTCGGAAGTTACAGTTCTATGTTATGTCCATTACATCACTTTGTAACTGCGTAGAAGAAGAAAAATCCAAATTGTATGCTTGATTTAAAATATTGTTCAAAAGGCGTAGTTTGAGTCAACATCTCTGTATACAAAACACATACCCCGCCTTTTACTACTTTCCCAAACTCATTCCCACGCAAGAGGACAAAAATAATGTTCCATAGCCACTGTATGAAGAAGAATTATTTAGAAGGTGAAACCACAAAGTAGCATGTGATCCATAGTCCCAGTGGGATGAAGCACTCTACTGAACAGCACAGGCTGTACAAGAATGCCAGGGCCCCCTCAGTATGTACTTGAGTTGCTAACCCAGGCTGAAATCTGTGCTACCATATCTCTGTTATTTTTCACTGTGCTAACTAGATTAAAGCAAATGCAAATATGTCTACCTGTACTGCAAACATACCTCCAATTGCAGTGTCGACATGCCATACAAAATCCAATCATGCAAATTCAATTAAATGCTACTGAAACTACCGAGTTTCTTTTAGTTTCTACTTAGCCAAAACCATTGAGTTTCTTCTGCTTTCCACCCAAAAACATAAACTGAATACTGAGTAACGATAATTCAGCTAGTAAAATTCAGCTATAGCTTTGCAAACATCATGCACATTTCAGCTCTCCAACTATAGACCCAATCCTGCCTCCATTGGCAAAACTCCTATGGTGTAGGATCAGGCCTTAAACCAGACATGTTGCAGATAATCTGACATTTCTCTCAATAAGTCTGGCATAGATCTATAGTGTTAGACTTTTTCATGAAGATTACAGTAAGCTTGTGTGGACGTTCCGGTTTTTTTGGTGCGTGTTTTCTGAATTTGGGTGTCTCTATCTTTAGTTCTGAAGAAGAGCTCTGTGTAAGCTCAAAAGCTTGTCTCTCTCACCGACAGAAGATGGTCCAATAAAAAAATATTACCTCACCCACCTTGTCTCTCTAAGTCTATAAAAGACCATTATCATTTTCAGTCTCTAATAACCTGGTTCAGATTATAATAAGTGGCAAAGAAAAGAAAGCCCTGGGTGTCAATCTGTTGTGTACCCCCAAATAATAGCTTATGTACAAGTATTATGTACACAGATAGGGGATGGTATGCAACTGAAACAAATGACTGAGTGAGCAATAACGCTCAGTCATATGCCCTGTGATTCCTTATTTGGGGTTTTGTTGTTGCATTTTCATTATTTTTTTCACCGTCACTTTTGAAAGGGATTAATGGGCCCTGTAGAAGCAGCAAGTTTTAAGGATAGATCTGAAAAAGGAGAGGTTAAGGAATTATTTCCCTGTTTGAGTGAAATGCTTCTATCCTGCATTAAGAGCTCACAGAGGAGTTCTCATGGCAGTCTGGCTTATTCATCCATTTCTACAATTATGAAAAATTAGATTCAAGTGATTGGTAAGAGAATAAGAACTACCATGAGTGCCTCTGCAGCCCGGCCATCCCCTGACTAAAAGAGGGTAGAGCTAAATGTCCTGTTTAATCCTAAAATAATATCTTCAATCTGTTGCATTATTTAAGTAATGGCCTAGCAAATGTAAGGTGCATCCTTTGTAGGAGATAGCAAGGCTGAAATTCCAGCCTAGATGCCAGAGTGATGTTAGAGTCCCTGCCCGCTTTCTCTTTGGAAGTATTCGGCTTTTATCAGTAATGTATCTGTAAAAGTCTTTTTTTTATTTTTCTTATTACCCAGAGCCACTTTAATTACCTTTAACTCACAGCATGGTTATTTCTGGCCTGAACTTTCCCCTACAGGCTGCAATTTACTCATGATCCTTGTTTGACAGTCTCTCTCCATTTCTAGTGCAAGTTTCTTTCCAATAATACCGAGCTCTTATCAGTAGATCTCAAAGTGCTTTATAGAGGAAATCAGTATCATTATCCTCATTTTATAGATGGGGAAACTGAGGCACAGAGATGAAGTGACTTACTCAAGGTCACCCAGCAGGCGAGTGGTAGAGTTGGAAATAGAACCCAGGCCTCTAGAACCCAGTCCCAGGCATTATCCAGTAAGGCACACTGTCTCCTACAGATCTTTGACTAGTCTCCCCTGAAAACCACATTGACCATTTCTATTTCCTTTCATTCTTCTTTTGCAAAGGAAATGTGGACTGTTGCACCTTTATCATAAGGCCTCTTAGAAGTCTATCAATATGCAGTAAATATCAACATTTTAAAAGCTACCATATGTAATGGAGCAAAATGACAGAGATAAATATGAATGAACTGATCAACATAACTGAAATAACAATTTAGCAACCTTACAGCTGGTGAGAAATAAAGCCAAATATATACAGGCATATGTAATTAAAGATACTTTCAAATAATATTGATTTTTCTAAGAGTACTGTTAACACAACTCTGCAATCAAGGACATTAGCACATTTAATGGCCTTTTAATTCCTCTTAATGAATTTTGAAAGTAAATTACAAAATACTTTAAAGATAATGATGACAGGCCAAGCTAAAATATATGGTTCTGACTGCTCTCACACCAGTGTAAATCAGAAGTAACATGAATGGAGTTACACACGTTCAAGTGAGATCAGAGTTAGGCTTTATATATTTAAAACTTTGGAAGCTTTGAACCTGATTCTGAACTGAGGGAAGGCAGTGGGAGTTTTGCAATTGGTTTCCCTGGATGCAGGGTATATACCTGGGGTGTAACCTGAGCCACATTGACAACAATGGCAGCATTCCAATTGACTTCAGTAAAGCAGCAAGCCAGGATTTCACCCATGGGGCCTGATCCTGCAATGGAGTTTTGCCATTGATTTCAATGGCGGTAGAATCATGCCTAGTATATAAAGTTTGCAAGATATTTATTATTCTAAATTGGGCATATTCAATTAGAGGTATAAGAAATTACGTATCACTTATATACATTGTCGGGGATGGGGGCAGCTAGAAATCCTAACACGCTGACCAACTGATCAATATTTGAGACACAAGACAAAGGTCTAATAAATATGTAAAATAAATTAACCACATAAAAGGGAAGCCTGCATAATAATCAGCAGAATGTGATCAAACATTTTTGATTTATGTCAGTGCACATATCATTGCATCTTGAATCCGTGGCAATTTTGTTAGACCCAGCCCAGAATTGAAATGCTCGTATTTTTCTATAACAAGAGGTTGCTTTTTTCACAATGGAAATGAAATAACATAGTCATTAAAAATAATACATTTTAATATCATCATAGCAAAACACACTCTGAATCCAAAGGAGTTTCTTAGGAAAAGAATAAAACTGAAGGTACGTCTAGAACAGAGGTGGGCAAACTACAGTCCGCGGGCCACATCCGGCCCACAGGACCCTCCTGCCCAGCCCCTGAGCTCCTGCCCTGGGAGGCTCAACCCCGGCCCCTCCCCGGCTGTTCCCCCTCCCCCGCAGCCTCAGCTCACCCCGCTGCTGGCGCAATGCTCTGGGCTGCGGGGCTGTGAACTCCTGGGGCAGCACAGCTGCAGAGCCACAGCCTGACCGGTGCTCTGTGCTGCATGGTAGCATGGCCTGGCTCCAGCCACGTGGTGTGTGTAAGGGGTGGGAGCGGGGCAGTTGTATAGAGGGCAGGGGAGTGCGGGGTGGTGGTCAGGGGGCAGGGGTGTGGATGGGGGTCAGGGTGGTCAAAGGGCGGGGAACAGGGTGGTTGAAGGGGGCAGGGATCCCGGGGAGGCAGTCAGGAAGGAGAGAGGGGGTTGGATGGGGCGGCAGGAGTCCAGGGGCTGTCAGGGGACAGGGAATAGGGGGGGTTGGATGGGGTAGGAGTCCTGGGGGAGGGCCATCGGGGGGCAAGAAGCAGGTGGGGGGTCAGATAGGGGGCAGGGGCTGGGCCATGCCTGGCTGTTTGAGGAGGCACAGCCTCCCCTAACCGGCCCTCCATACAATTTTGGAAACTGAATGCAGCCCTCCGGCCAAAAAGTTTGCCTGCTCCTGGTCTGGAAGCTAGACAGATGCCAACCTTCTGAAACAGAAGTTTACTTGCAAAACATTTTTACCATTGGTGCTTTAGAAAGGCACCGTTTTAGCTAGAGCACCTAATTACTATGATAAATTACATACATATATTTGGCAGGAGCATAAATGGAAATAAAACATTTTTAATTTTCTGATAAGTACATCTTGGCCTTCTTTGAGGGACTGTGTTAAGTAGTATATCGCATCCTACTGCAAGTCTGCCCTCTAACGCAGCACGTCATATTTATCACAAGATTTTGCAGTAAATCTCTTGATCACTCCAGCAATGATGATGCAGTTAGTTGTGTGTCACCATGGTGATGCTTCCAAAAACAGTTTTGATTTAGGGTCAGGAAAGATCATGCTTTTTAAGAACAGACTCAATGCCCACATTTCATCTTGATCCCCACTTAGAAGCTACTACCTACCCATAGCCTGAGAGTCAGGCAAGAGGCAATGTTTGCTTTAAAAAATATTAGCAAGTTTGACTCCCAAGCCAAGAGGCATTGGTTGATGGGCTACACAAATAAAGCATGAAGTGGGAAAGAGGTAACGTTGTTCAAGGATCGGTGTTATACTATTATCTTGTACTTCTTTATTGCCTTTCACATGAAGATCTCATATCACTTTACGTACATTATCTAATCCTTACACTATCCCAGTGAGTAATTATTATTTAGACCATTTTACAGCTAGGTAAACTGAGGCACACTGAGATTAAGTGATTTCCCTGCAGTTGTGTGGTAAATCGGTGGTAGAGCCAGGAAAGGAAGCCAGGTCTTCCTGTCTCACTGTCCTGTAATTGTACCATTAGGAACACTGCCTCATAGACACCCTAGGCTATATATGCAAAGATGAGTGTCTTACTAGCACATCCACAATCCCACATTTGGATGCTCGGCTCAGCACTGGAGTTGGACGTCCTGGTAAACCTCCCATGTTCAAAAATTGGTCTCACCATCAGAGCTGACATATTACCATTCTAAGCAAAACACTAATGGGTGTAGGGCAATAAAACGACATGTAACAGCAAGATAACAAAGCAAATAGCAAAAATAACTACCTATCCGAGAAAGGGCTTAGTTACTACTCTGATGAGGGTCCTATAAGTAGATACCTATATACCAAAATAATATCTTGCCAGGAGTAATTTCTGGACAACACTATAGGAATTCCCTCTCTGTAACTCCTAGTTCCCTAACCAGCCTCCTCCTGACTGTTGCCATAGGCCCAGATGCTGCACACTATTCCTTGAGCCTATGCAGCGCCTCACTGAGGTCAATAGGGATCCACACACTCAGGGATCCACTCATACCGAATGGCTTGCAGGACCAGGGCCACTGAGACAATGGGTAAAATCACAGCCCCACAGAAATCAGAGGGAGTTTTGCCACTGACTTTAGTGGGGACATGATTTCATACTATTCCTTTTAATTAAAAAACCCACAGCATTTAGTCCTTATTCAGGTGAAATACCTTTTAACTTCACTGGGAATTTTGCCTGGTTTCAGATGGCAAAACTGAACCTAAATCATATTTTTAAAAAGCTCTTTCCTGAGCATTAAGAGCAACACTTGGGCTACATCAAGAATTGCACTTTCCTAGTAAACTACTGATCACGCTTTAATCTGGGTTTACCTTATGAATAATTCTCCTTGAGGAAGTCACATTGAGAAAAAAAAACTTAATGTTGACAAAGACAAGGGAATGAACATAGGAAAACAGATGAAGGCAATTTGCCGATATTGTTGATAGATGTTGACTCAGATCAACCCCTGGTAGGATCAACCGGTTTAATGCATTTAAAGTCAAGCAGTCGATTTGTACCTCATTCATGTTCAAATGAATTAAACTAATAGCAAATTGCAGAATGCTCACACTATAAACCCACATTTTGAAAAGGCACTGAGTCTCCTTTGGTGAGTACAATTTCTGGCCACAACACACACCGTGAGTGCAAATCCGTGTACCTGTGTCGCTACATGATTGTGGGTTCAAATCAGACAACTAGAATCAAGGACTCTAATTTGTGCATATAAATTGTGTTTCGAATCACTACAATGTGTGCAGTGCAATTGTCATGTCCTTTCTCATTTCAGAGTTTTCTTATGGTAGGTATTGCTTCCTGTTTTTGATCCCTGCAGCATGTCAACGTTTGGGCCCTAGGGACATTTCAGTTAGGAGGAGAAGTTGGCCATAGCCCGGTATTTTCTTTCTGCAATCTTGTTTATTTACAAGGCACGTACAAACTCCTGCTCCTCCAAATGCAGGAGAAACCAAGAACAAGAAAAACAACAGGAGTCCGGTGGCACCTTAAAGACTAACGGATTTATTTGGGCACAAGCTTTCATGGGTAAAAAACCCACTTGGGGGTTGCATCTGAAGGTTGCATCTGAAGATGTGGGTTTTTTACCCACAAAAGCTTATGCCCAAATAAATCTGTTATTCTTTAAAGTGCCACCGGACTCCTCGTTGTTTTTGTGGATACAGACTAACATGGCTACCCCTCTGATACCAAGAACAAGAAGAGCAGTTTCTTAGTATACAGCCCCAAGCCTCTTCAGCCCACAAATCGAAAAGCTTTTTTCCCCTCTGCCTCTCTCTGCTCTGTCTGTTCTCAGTTTCTGTGTTCTGCTCTCTCTCACACACACACACAGGCCTGGTCTACACTACGCGTTTAAACCGAATTTAGCAGCATTAAACCAAATTAACCCTGCACCCGTCCACACAACGAAGCCCTTTATATCGATATAAAGGGCTCTTTAAACCGATTTCTGTACTCCTCCCTGACGAGGGGAGTAGCACTGAAATCGGTATTGCCATGTCGGATTAGGGTTAGTGTGGCCGCAATTCGACGGTATTGGCCTCCGGGCGGTATCCCATAGTGCACCTTTGTGACCGCTCTGGAAAGCAATCTGAACTCGGATGCACTGGCCAGGTAGACAGGAAAAGCCCCGCGCACTTTTGAATTTCATTTCCTGTTTGCCCAGCGTGGAGCTCTGATCAGCACGGGTGGCGATGCAGTCTCAAATCCAAAAAGAGCTCCAGCATGGACAGTACGGGAGATACTGGATCTGATCGCTGTATGGGGAGACAAATCTGTTCTATCAGAGATCCGTTACGGAAGACGAAATGACAAAGCATTTGAAAAAATCTCCAGGCTATGATAGACAGAGGCCACAGCAGGGACTCAGCACAGTGCTGCATGACAAGCGTAACAGAAAGCCAAAGAATCAAATGGACACTCATGGAGGGAAGGAGGGGGGACTGAGGACTCCAGCTATCCACAGTCGCTGCAGTCTCTGAAAAGCATTTGCATTCTTGGCTGAGCTCCCAATGCCTGAAGGGTCTAAAACATTGTCTGGGGTGGTTCAGGGTATATCTCGTCAATTTACCCCCTCAACCCCCCCCCCATGAAAGAAAAGGGGGGAAAAAATTGTTTCTCGCTTTTTTTCAATGTCACCGTATGTTTACTGCATGCTGCTGGCAGACGCAGTGCTGCAGTGCTGAACAGCAGCATCCCCTCCCCTTCCTTTCCTGATGGCAGACAGTGCAAAATGGTGGAAAACCATCCTCATCATCCCGTGAGTGCTCCTGGCTGGCCTCGGTGAGGTCGGCCGGGGGTGCCTGGGTAAAAATGGGAATGACTCCTGGTCATTCCCGGCAGATGGTACAAAATACTTGGTAACCGTCCTCATCATAGCAGCTGGAGGCTGAGCTCCCTCAGCCTCCCCCCCACCCCCCATTTCATGTCTAAAGAAAAGATTCTGTACTCCCTAGACTATCATAGCAGCGGGAGGCTGTGCCTCTCCCCCCCCCACCCTTTAATGTCCTGCCTGGACTATCATAGCAGCTGGAGGCTGCCTCCCCCTCATTTTATCTCGCTACAAAGTTAGTGTTTCTTATTCCTGCATTCTTTATTACTTCATCACACAAATGGGGGGACACTGCAACGGTAGCCAAGGAGGGTTGGGGGAGGAGGGAAGCAATGGGTGAGGTTGTTGCAAGGGCACCCCCTAGAATGGCATGCAGCTCATCATTTCTGTGGGATCTCTGGGGCTCTGACACAGAGCGGCTGTGCTCTCTGGTTCTCTAGTACACTTGCCCCATATTCTAGGCAGGACTGACTCTATTTTTAGACAAAACATAAAGAAGGGAATGACCCAGGGAGTCATTCCCATTTTTGTCCATGCGCCCCCGGCCGACCTCAGCGAGGTCAGCCAAGAGCACCCATGACAGCAGCAGACGGTACAAAATGATTGATAACCGTCATCGCCAATTTCCAATTGCAAACGGTGCAAAATGGCTGATAACCATCATCTCATCACCAATTTACAATGGTAGACGGTGCAATAGGGATGGTAACCATCTCTGCTACCTTGCAAAGGCAAATAAATGCTGCTGTGTAGCACTGTCAGCAGCATCCAGTACACATACGGTGACAGTGACAAAAGGCAAAACAGGCTCTATGGTTGCCATGCTATGGCGTCTGCCAGGGCAATCCAGGGGAAAAAGGGCGTGAAATGATTGTCTGCCATTGCTTTCACGGAGAAAGGACTGAGTGACGACATTTACCCAGAATCACCCGCGACACTGTTTTTGCACCATCATGCATTGGGATCTCAACCCAGAATTCCAATGGGTGGGGGAGACTGCGGGAACTATGGGATAGCTACAGGATAACTACCCACAGTGCAACACTCCAGAAATCGACACTAGCCTCGGTACATGGACGCACACCGCCGAATTAATGTGCTTAGTGAGGCCGCGTGCACTCGACTTTATACAATCTGTTTTAAAAGACCGGTTTCTGTAAAATCGGAATAATCCCGTAGTGTAGACATACACACACACACACACACACACACACACAAAATACTTAGCAAAAGATCTCCTTCCACTCGGTTCAAACTCCTGAGACGGGGGTCAGACCCCACTTTTGTCTTACGTTGCAGGGGGCTTCTAAGTAACTCATCCTGACAATTATGTTAATTGAAGGTTGCATTCACACCCAATCTCAATGAGGTTTTAACTTAACCCATAACAAAGTTTCACCCAGCTCAGAACAGTAGTGCAGCAGTAAGGGTACTAGACTAGAAGTCAGGTGACCTGGATTCTGTTCCCAGCTCTGCCATTGACTTGCTGAGATAATTTGGGCAAGATGTTTAACCCTCCTCTGTGCCTCCATTTTTCCATCTATACAATGGGGATAAAGATTTTTGAGATTTATACAAGGAAAACACTATACCATTCAGAAATGGTCTGAATTAAACAGGATGAAATTCAATAAGGACAAAAGCAAAGTACTGCACTTAAGAAGGAATAATCAACTGGGAAATGCTTTCCTAGGAAGGAGTACTGGAGAAAAGAATCCAGGGGTTATAGTGGATCACAAACTAAATATGAGTCAACAATCTAATACTGCTGCAAAAAAAGCAAACATTATTCTGAGATGTATTAACTGGAATGTTGAAAGCAAGACACAAGAAATAATTCTTCCACTCTACTTAGCACTGATAAGGCCTCAACTGGGCACCACACTTCAGGAAAGATGTGGACAAATTGGAGAAAGTCCAGAAGAGAGCAACAAACATGATTAAAGGCCTAAAAAACTTGACCTATGAGGAAGATTGTGTTTATTTAGTCTGGAGAAGAGAAGATTGAGGAGGAACATGATAACAGTATTCATGTACATAAAGGGTTGTTATAAAGAGGAGAGTGCTAAATTGTTCTCCTTAACCACAGGGGACAGGAAAAGAATTATGGGCTTAAAATGCAAAAAAGAAGATTTTGACATTAGAAAAAACTTCCTAACTGTAAGGGTAGTTAAGCACTGGAACAAATTACCTAGAGAAGTCATGGAATCTCCATCATTGGAGGTTTTTAAGAACAGGGAGATGTGAGAGGGAGTGTGAGAGGCTTTCCTTCCAGGTTCAGCTCTATGTGCGACTTCAAGATGGCCAGTGATGGAACAGAGGTGGTGACCTGCAACAGATGTGCCTTGTTGTCTTTCTGTGCATGACGTGCAATTTGGTGGCTGTGCTGGAGGAAAAGATCCTTGGATTGGGGAGGCAAGTAGAGATGCTACTGAGAGTCAGAGAAGCTGAGAAGTTTCTAGACAGTCAGGTTTGGGAAACACCAGTACCCCAGGCTCAAGGAAGAAAGGTGCTGGCACCAAGGAGTTGGAGAAACAGGAAGTCAGAGAGGAGGTCTGGCAGTTTGTAATGACTAGAGGCAAGAGATCACATTGACATTCTTCACAACTGCAGACTGATGAGGATGGGAAGGCTCTGGAACCAGAGAGAAGAGGACCAGAAGGAATTCCATGCACCTAGAAGTCTCCAATCAATAACAGGTCCTCAGTGTGGAAACTGTGGATAATACCTCTCAAGATCTAGCTGGTCCAAGGGAATGGAGAGATGTATAGGACACACCTATGGATGGCAGCTCAGCGCAACCTGTAAGAAAAGCAAGCTTGTCCACAAAGAATTCTCCAAGAACCTAAGCAAGAGAGATGATCCCTGTTGGGGATTCAATACTAGGAAGGATCCAAAGAGCACTCTGCAAGGGACAAGTGGGCAACAGGATAGTGTGCTGCCTGCCTGGAGCCAAGGCAAAAGAAGATGTCACTCTAAGATTGGATAGGCTTCTGACATTGTCGGGCAAGGGTCCACTAGTGATGGTTCATATCAGCAGTAATGACACTGCATCTTAGGATATCTTACAGATGAGATATGTGCCAGCAATGCCCCTCTGCTATGTACATTGGCCAAACCGGACAGTCTCTACGCAAAAGAATAAATGGACACAAATCTGACATCAGGAATCATAACATTCAAAAACCAGTGGGAGAACACTTCAACCTTCCTAACCACTCAGTGACAGACTTGAAGGTGGCAATTTTGCAACAAAAAAACTTCAAAAACAGACTCCAAAGAGAGACTGCTGAACTTGAATTAATATGCAAACTAGATACCATTAACTGTGGTCTAAATAAAGACTGGGAATGGTTGGGTCATTACACCAATTGAATCTATTTCCCTATGTTAAGTTCTCCTCACACCTTCTATGGGCCATCTTAATTATCACTTCAAAAAGTTTTTTTTCCTCCTGCTAACGATAGCTCATCTCAATTGATTAGACTCTGCCTGTTGGTATGCATACTTCCACCTTTTCATGTTCTCTGTATGTATAAATATCTCCTGTCTGTGTGTTCCATTCTATGCATCCGAAGAAGTGAGCTTTAGCTCACGAAAGCTCATGCTACAATAAATTTGTTAGTCTTTAAGGTGCCACAAGTACTCCTGTTTTTTTTACAGATGAGAGAGGACTTCAGGAAACTCGGACGTGTGCTGAAGAAGAAGAATGTCCACACAATCTTCTCTGAGATCTTTCCTGTCCCATGAACAAAGATTCTGGATGTGAACCACTGGCTAGGTAAGTGGTGTAGGGTTGTGGTTTTTGTGGAACACCGGTCCACATTCTATGGGAAGATGGGCTATATAGTTTGAATGGCCTCTAAATCAGTAGAATGGGAAGCAATCTCCTCAGGGACTGGCTGGCTAGAGTAGTCAGAATGGCGTTAAACTAATAACAAAAGAGGAGGATAAAAAGAGGGAAGATATGAACAGTCATTTATCACAGAATCAAGACGCTGAGAAAAAATAAATCAAGGAACCAAAGCACATGAAGAGAAGAAATTCTTGCCTTTACATCAATGCTAAGAGCCTGTGTAAGGAACTGGATTTACTCATTTGTGAGCATAAATGTGATCTAGCTGGTTTTACTAAATGATACGCACAATTGGAATATTAAAATTAATGGTTATAATCTATTTAAGAAGGGCTGCATGGACAAAATGGGAGGAGTTGGCACTCTATGTCAAAAATGACATTACCTGTTTCCAAGTCACGGATAATCTGGAAGAAAATGATCTTCGATGCTTATGGATCATCATCCTAACAGATCAAGCACAAATTGGGATATTATTTGGTGTCTGCTACAGACCACCAAATCACACTAGGGAACAGGGTGAGCAGCTCCTTAGGCACCTATCTATAATGTATAGGGGGGAAAACTGTGTGATCACGGGGAACTTCGGTTTGAGTGACATATGCTGGAGGCCTCATGCTGTCAGTACTAAAACATCAAAACCAACTTGGAACAAAACCAAATTTTAAAATATCAACGTTACCCTTGAATCAGAAATCCAGTTTCAGCTGGCTCTGTTCATAAATACAAACAACCCTACATCACTGAAATGTAGGCTGAGAACCATCCTCTGCTGATGTGGAAGGCTAATAAACACAAGCCTTTTTAAGAGCCCTTTTCAGGAAAAACTCCCATCCAGCTATACATCAGATTAGACATCTCACACACTCATCCATTAATAACAGGGTCTGTAAAGTGCGAAGATGGCTTGTTGGTGACATCTTCATCAAGAATCTATGGCCGATGGAGTTTTCCTGCGAAAAGAGCTACAGGACCAGGTCCTGAACTATTTCCTCATTGAGGATATCATGTGTGCAGAAAAACAATAAATAACTCACTTCCTCGGCTTGCAGATCCTATTAAAAATGTTTTATGTTTGACAGGATATAAAGGTTGACAATTCCATTAAATAAAATATCCTTATCTAAAACGAAAAAGGAAAGTCAGAAGACGAGTATCAAGAAATCCTTGAAAATAAATAGGAGTACTTGTGGCACCTTAGAGGCTAACAAATTTATTTGAGCATAAGCTTTCGTGGGCTACAGCCCACTTCATCAGATGCATAGAATGGAACATATAGTAAGAAGATATATATACATACAGAGAACATGAAAAAGTGGAAGTAACCATGCTAGCTGTTAGAGGCTAATTAATTAAGATGAGCTATTATTATCAGCAGGAGAAAATTTGTCGTGATAATCAAGATGGTCCATTTTAGACAGTTGACAAGAAGGTGTGAGGATACTTAACATGGGGAAATAGATTCAATATGTGTAATGACCCTGCCACTCCCAGTCGCTATTCAAACCCAAGTTAATAGTATCTAGTTTGCATATTAATTCAAGCTCAGCAGTTTCTCACTGGAGTCTGTTTTTGAAGCTTTTCTGTTGCAAAATTGCCATCTTTAAGTCTCAGAGTAGCAGCCGTGTTAGTCTGTATCCACAAAAAGAACAGGAGTACTTGTGGCACCTTAGAGACTAACAAATTTATTTGAGCATAAGCTTTCGTGGGCTACAGGCCACTTCATCGGCTGCATAGACTGGAACATACAGCAAGAAGATATTTATACATACAGAGAACATGAAAAGGTGGAAGTAGCCATACTAACTGTAAGAGGCCAATCAATTAAGATGAGCTATCATCAGCAGGAGAAAAAAAACTTTTGACGTGATAATCGAGATGACCCAGAGAAGGTGTGAGAATACTTAACATGGATAGATTCAATTAGTGTAATGGCCCAATCATTCCCAGTCTCTGTTCAAACCTAAGTTAACTGTATCTAATTTGCATATTAGTTCAAGTTCAGCAATCTCTCTTTGGAGTCTGTTTCTGATGTTTCTTTTTTTGTTGTTGTTGTAAAATTGCCACCTTCAAGTCTGTCATTGAGTGGTTAGAGAGGTTGAAGTGCTTATTTTATGCTCAAATAAATTTGTTAGTTTCTAAGGTGCCACAAGTACTCCTGTTCTTTTTTGCAGATACAGACTAACAAGGCTTCTACTCTGAAACTTGAAAATAAATGCCAGGGTCATGAGCCATTTAAATCTTAGTTATTTCCAATTAAATTCATTGTAGGTCCACAGCTTGTGCTATCCACTTTCAGGATGCTCAGGTCTTCATGGTTTATTTAATTTTAAAACTCATTATCTATCTCAGATCTTAAATTCCAACCTGTACATCTGAAGCAGACTCTCGGAAATGCCAGCAGTTTGGAACATTCCACCTATTCAATATCCAGCTGGTGAAACAGAAAGCATTGAAAAATGTATAAGCCAGAACTTTTAAAATTAGTTTTAGGGGACAAATCATCAGAGGAAATCAATGAAGGTACATCAATTCACATCAGCTGAGAAACTGCTCCTGTTTTTTTCAAGAATACTTTATTAAATAAGTCCATATGAAATGCACTCCAAAGGATGCATCTCTGGTCAGAGGTACCTTTACCTATAACATCTCCATTGTGCTGTGCAAAGCAGTATATTTTGTGTTGAAGAAAATACACTTATAGGCTTTTCTATAAAGCTCATTATAGTAGTGTCTAATCTCCTCACAAATGTGAATTGACAAATGCCCCTGTGAGGTAGGAAACTATTTACTGTTGTATTTGTACAGCACCTAGCATAATGGGGCATGGTCCATGTCTGAGGCTTCTAAGCATTACTGAAATATAAATAATAATCCTCATTTTACATTTAGACAGAGGGAGATTACGGTCAGCCTTCTCCAAAGCAGCCTCTGATTTTCAGTGTCCACCTTGAAATAACTTCAATCTCCGGTTTACCGTCCACATGCTACAACAGTACAGCAAAAATTATTTGTTGCATCTTCTGGCTATGTTATCTAAGCTCCAACATCCTGTCAATAGACGACATCCCGGGGAGCAGTGCTCTACCAGATTTTGATCTACACACCCAGTTACCAAAATGTTCTTTTTAATAATCCATCTCAATTGATTTGACTTTTCCTGTTGTTATGCATACTTCCACCTTTTCATGTTCTCTGTATGTATAAATATCTCCTGTCTGTGTGTTCCATTCTATGCATGCGAAGAAGTGAGCTGTAGCTCACGAAAGCTCATGCTAAAATAAATTTGTTAGTCTTTAAGGTGCCACAAGTACTCCTGTTCTTTTTGTTTTTCAAATGTTTGCATCACAGTCTTGCTGGATGTTAAAGGAACAGAATACTTTTCTGATTCTGATGCTTCCTTCCTAGTGATATGCTCTTCCTGGGTTCCTCTGTTAGGAACCCAGGCGTATAGAATAAACTCTGGAATGGACCCAGGTAAAGATCTGCTCATAAGCAGAACCTGAGACAAACAGCTGGGTTTAACACAGAATTAAATCAGCTGCATGCAGGCATAGCCAGGATTGCTTCTCAGGGTCAATCTCAGGGTCAAACTAATAGTTATCCTAATTAGTCCTCTTAATGAAAATTCAGGATTTCCTTACTGTGTAGGTTGAAATACATGAGCCTCACTCTCCGGAAGCTGGCAAGCAAGGACCTGCACTACATTTCAATGTAAAAGCAACAGCTAGAAGGCAGCATTCAACTCCTGTGTTGTATGCTGTCTACATAATCACATGCTATTTTTCTACATCACCCCTGTCTCATTCAGTGCAATTATTCAATATCTCTTTATCTTTCTCATTCAATGTGTGGCCCAGACCTTAGTTAATCTATACATCCAATCCCTGCTCCAAATACACAATTATTACTTTCCTCCTGAGTGTTTCTGTGGCATTCTCATCATAATTTCTGAATGCTTCATAAACATGAATTAATCTTCATTAAGTGAGATTAAGTGGCAGTATTATTTCCATTTTACATGTGGGGAACTCAGGCACAGAGAGATGGAGGCCAAAATTGTCAAAAAAAATCCACTAATTTTGGGTACCCAATTTAAGACACCTAGGGCCTACTCTTGATTTTCCAGAGTACTTAGCATTTTGATAGCACTTTATATATTCAAGCACAACTCTCATTGACTTCAGTTACAGTTGTGAGTGCTCAGCACTTCTGCAATTCTAGCCTCAAGTGTCTCTGGGTACCCAGAAAATGAGGAACAGACAATTAGCAAACACCTGCAAAAGTTTGGTTTAAGTCCTGCCCAGTATCATGCAGGCATTCTTTGGAAGAGGCAGGGATAGAATTCAGTTCTCCGGGGCAGCATTCAACCACCTTAACCATGAAATCATCCCTTTTCCTCCTTCGGTCCTCTGCCCCATTTACTGCACACTTTCCTCCTTCTACTACAAATGAAGCAGGGGTCCCACAGACAACAGCCTCTTTCATTACACAGCCCTGATTTATCTCTAGAGCAAATCCATCCTGTGAACTGAATAAAGCAGCAGTCCTGTGGAAAAAATAGTATGCTATCACGTAATTAACGAATGTATCATAATGCATATGCACAAAGGGACTGAATTAAGGTTTTAAGGCAACTTCAGTTCTGGCATGCCCTAACTTCTGAGTGATGAAATTGCAACCTTAACATTCTTGTAATGTAGATCGTTTATTTATTTATTTATGTTTATGTAATTTTACATTTACAGAATGTTCACAGCTCTAGTATTCATCGTAATTACACTTCATTAGTTAGAACAGCCTGTCATAGCAACAGGTATATTGGAAACAACCTTCCAAAACAAGACACTCCACTGCATGCGCTTCTTTCTCTGGAGAAAGGATGAGAGAACAAACAACATGTGATAGATGTGAAGTCACGTTGCTGAAGGCACGACTGGTAGGCACTCAGATACGACACTGATAAGCGTGGTATAAAAAGCTACATGGAATAGAACAGAACAGAACCAAGAGCAGTTTAGGGGGGAATGGGGACTTTTTCTAACAATAGCATTTGCTTCATATGAGAGCATTTTTATAATTTAGAAATAAAAGCCTGCAAAGGGGTCCTAATTTGCAAGCACATGTGGTAATTGCTTCAGCAATGTAATTCAGATGTCAGTAATAGCACGTCAAACATACTGTGGATGATTGGGGGGAAATTATTCCTATTTTTTTATCTTTAGTCAGTTCCATTTAGAAGATTTCAGAAAGGAATTTTTATGAATTTTTTAAGCTGTAGGTGCTATAGCCCAAGCAACTGTTGTCAGTTTTAGATGGAAAGCACTTTTCCAGCTAGCTTTATCTATCATCTTAAGAAATACTGCAGGTCATGAATTTATGGCACAGAATTTCAATTTCATTGGTAGTGTCTGTGACAGCTGCCCCGCGTGCCGAAATGGGTCGCCCCCGTTGGTCCCGTACGGGGTTGGTACACCCCATCATCACCCAGTCATCGGGACTCCCTGTTACGCGGGTGATTGCGGCCAAGTGGGTTCCAGTCCCCTGAAGGGGTCACAAACGAATGGTCTGTAGCCCCTGGGCAGGAAAAACAAACAAACAGTCTAAAGCATCCGAAGAAGTGGGTATTCACCCACGAAAGCTCATGCTGCAAAACGTCTGTTAGTCTATAAGGTGCCACAGGATTCTTTGCTGCTTCTACAGAACCAGACTAACACGGCTACCCCTCTGACACAGTCTAAAGCAGCAGTTCTCAAACTGTGGGCTGGGACCCCAAAGTGGGTTGCAACTCGGTTCTAAGGGGGACACCAGGGCTGGCATTAGACATGCTGGGGCCGAAGCTCAAACCCAACCGCCCAGGGCCAAAGCCCGAGAGCTTCAGCCCAGGGTGGCGAGGCCCAGGTAACAGGCCTCCTGCCTGGGGCTGAAGCCCTTGGCCTTTGGTTCCCCCACCCGGGGTGGTGGGTTCGGGCTTCATCGGGGCTCAGGCAGGCTCAGGCTTCGGTCCTCCCTCCTGGGGTCGTGTTGTCAGAAGAGGGTCACGGTGCAATGAAGTTTGAGAAACCCTGATCTAGAGCCCTGCAGCCTCCTGGCTGGGCCAGGCAGTAACACTTGGGGAATCAGCCCTCCGGGCAAGGCAAAGCCAAAATCAGGCTGTAGCCCCGGGGCGGGGCAGAACAAAGAGTCTAGAGTCCTGCAGCCTCCTGGCTGGGGCAAACAGTAGCACTCGGGATGTGATAGGGGAACCTGGCCCTGCCCTCTCCACCGGGTTCTGACCCAGGGCCCTGTGAGCTAGAGAACTCCCCAGCAGGGTTTCAGGTATCCGCTTCTACTACCTCCCCGGGTCACCTCCTACCACTAGTTGCATCCTAGGCGTCTCCACAGCTGGTGGCACCTCGGCTTTCCTGTCAGTCAGTGAGTTGTCCACGGCATAGTCTGTGTCTACCAGCTCTACCGCTTGGAGCGTCGCAGGTACTCCTGCAGGAACCCACAGTACACATCCTGCTCCCTCCACCGACCACCTTGACTGAGCTGGGCTGCCTCCTTTTATCTTCCACCTGGAGCATGTGCAGCTGGGGAAGAGGGCTTGGCCTCCTGGGCCCATAGTGATTGGTCCACCCCCACTGGGCCTGTGTGAGCTTGGTACACCCCGTCACAGTGTCCACTAATGTATATTTTGTGAACTGATCAGCTTCTCATTTCCTCACAGCTAATTCAATTCTTTGCAAATTATTGGCCAGATCCTAAGAGGACCTATGAGATCCCAAGTTTCTCTTGCAATAGGAATTGTCAGGGGAGGGCTTTGAGTGCCTTGCAAGAAGTGCACCGGTCACCACAAGGTCAGGGCCCAGGGACTCAGTCCTACAGCCTTTATTCAGAGCAGACACTCATTGATTCAATAGGAATTTTGTCCAAGTATGGATGGTAAGACTGGGCTCAAAATATCCAGTAACAATACAGATTGCAAAATAATTCACATGTGTTAAGCATCTGGTTATTGTATCTGCCCTATAATAAAGGGCAAGATTCTGAAAGAAGCAATTTTTCATTTGTCCGATATCCAACCCGTTGGTTACCAATGCATAGAAGCAAGTCAGTTTCCACAAGCAAATACTAAATTGCACACGAACACATGGTGGGGCACAAACAAGCCAGGCAGACCAAACAGCTACCTTTAAAGCTATGCAACCATGAAGAAGAGATGCTGTGCAGATCCTGTTACTTGGGAAACAGCCATAGGAGAACAGGATGCTGACAGCTCAAGGACTATTTCCCTCCAGTCTCACATGTATAAAGTTGCTTGTAGGTGATGCAGAAAGTTATTAAGACTGGCAACCTGATGATTGTGTGTCTATGGCTTCCCAGGAGACAATGTCTGCCTGTGGCATGTGAGAAAACTCATTTCATTGTCTCAGTTGGATGGGAACATTACCACTGGTGAAAGACAGCTGCACTGGGTGTAATCCACACAGTATTTTTTTATAATCAAGTTCCTGTTTTACATTCTGTTATTAGATTAGTTCTATCTAAACAAAGGGGAACACCTCCGGCTTTCCAACCCTGGGGTGAAGCTGGATTAGTCTAGAATGAAAATGATGAGGCATTTTTCAGAATTTACCAAATCCATCATTTCTGCTCTGTTAACAGCTATTTGCCAGCTTGCAACTAATATTTTTAATGCAGTTTTTCTCCCACACTGCCTTGCTGCTGTTAGCGTAGGGTCACTCAAAAGGGCTGTGCAGGGAGGTTTGGTTTTGCTTGGTTGCTCATTGGTGCTGTGCATGCTGGTTTGTTATTGTAGGGGTGCTCCTGAATGCTAGACCGTGCACATTGGTTTGTTGTTGTAGAGGTGCTAACAGGTGCTGTACTCTGCACGCTGATTTATTATTACAGAGTGTTTTATATGTTCTCAACTACTAGCTTTTAAGAAAGAAGCACAGAAGAATCTGTTTAAGACGTATCTTTAAAGTACAGAGACATGCCTGGATGAACACCCTGGATCAGCACTTTGAGACAAGTTTGGATCCAGATCAGAAATTCATGGTTGACTTGTATAGTACCCATTACAGTAAAGCAGACAGAACCAGGGTTGCCAGATGTCCCGTTTTCCACCAGAGTGCCCAGTCGAAAAGGCACCCTGGTGGCTCCGGTCGGAGGTGCAGTTTCAATTCTTTGCAAACTATTAAAAGTCCAGGCCCAGGGCTAAGGCAGGCTCCCTGCCTGCCCTCGCTCTGCGTGGCTCCCGAAAGTGGCCATCAGGTCCCTGCAGCCCCTAGACGCATGGGCGGCCAGGGAGGCTCCATGCACTTCTGAGTGCCAGCTCCGCAGCTCCCATTGTCCAGGAACCATCAACACCAGCTCTAGGTTACCTTTGTAACACCAGCTCTGAACACCAGGCCCTTTGGGGAAATCTAAATCCAAGCTTTCTACCTTGGGCCCCATCTCCTAAAGAATGACACCAGTGGTTCTCAAACTGTGGGTCAGGACCCCAAAATGGGTGGCAACTCCATTCTAATGGGGTCACCAGGGCTTGCATTAGACTTGCTGGGGCCCGGGGCCAAAGCCTGAGTCCCACCGCCTGGGACCTAATCCAAAGGCTTCAGCCCTGGATGGCAGGGCTCAGGTTACAGACCTCCTGCCTGGGCCTGACGCCATGGGGCTTTGGTCCACCTGCCCAGGGTGGTGGGGTTTGGGCTTTGGCAGGACTCAGGTAGGCTCAGGCTTCGATCCCCCCTCCTGGGGTTATGTAGTAATTTTTGTTGTCAGAAGGGGGTTGTGGTGCAATGAAGTTTGAGAACCCCTGAGTTAAACTGATTTTGCAAAACCGATAAAGGAACAAAAGACACAGGGCAAATATTGGGCCTAATTAACTCTGCCTCCCTGGCCATCTGAAGAACAGAATGGGAAGAAGCAAGCCAGGGTTAACTCAGGCTGCCGGGATGTCTGGACCATGTTACCCATTTTAGGTAACTGCAACCCTTCTGCTAGGTGTTGTCAGCTGCAACACAGGCGGGGGTCAAAGATCTAGCACAGGGGTCGGCCATGTTTCAGAAGTGCTGTGCCAAGTTTTCATTTATTCCCTCTAATTGAAGGTGTCGTGTGCCAGTAATACATTTTAATGTTTTAGAAGGTCTCTTTCTCTAAGTCTATAATATAGACCTAAACTATTGTTGTATGTAAAGTAAATAAGGTTTTTAAAATGTTTAAGAAGCGTCATTTAAAATTAAATTAAAATGCAGAGCCCCCCGGACCGGTGGCCAGAATCCAGGCAGCGTGAGTGCCACTGAAAATCAGTTCACGTGCCGCCTTCGGCACACGTGCCATAGGTTGCCTACCACTGATCTAGCGGTTCTGCTAAAAACTAACCAACACCAGCAACTCGCGTCTCCACCCATAAACCTAGGAAGAACAAATTACCTTCCCAGGACACACTTCAGAGTCAATACTTCCCCACTTGCAAGGACTGAGTCTGCACAGGAAACAAGGAAAGACTATTAGGGAACCATGGAACACAGCAACAATATAGCTATATAATTAAATCATTAAATAAAACATCCAGCCCCACAGCATCTTTTAACTCAGTTTCCCACCCACCAATAAGCATCCAATAAACAAATATCCCTTTATCACACTACTTCCCTCCTCCATTACACCCCACACACAGTTTGGTGTCAACGGTTAGAATAATCCTAGAGTTCAAGAGAGCAGTCAGGCAGCCTTGGCTACAGCCCCAAGGGGAAATGCTGTCTGGTCTGATTCTGAGACTCCCCCACATAACCCTACTTTAGCAATTTCAGCTGTATTGGTACTGGGAAAGGGGACCCTCCTGGGAGTTCATTCAGCTCTGTTGCTGCCCTCTGCAGCATCAGCAAAGAGCTGCTTCATCCCAAAGTCACCTCTCTTCACGAAGTCAACTCTGCACAATCTCTTCTTGTGAAGATGCCTGTATGTTGTCTCTTTGTAAACTTTTTTCTGGAGCAAGATCAAACTAGCATATAGGACCACTGAGCAGAATCCTTGCCACAAGGTCGGCCTTTCCCCTCCCTTCCCTCTCAGTTCAACTCAGAGTTTGTGTACAGTTCTGGTGTCTCCCCAGACCCTCAGTTGGAGGATTTCTGGGTAGAAAGCTCATTTAAATAGATCTCTTGGTTCACCAGTAGATGGTGCAGAAAGCTCCTTCCCTGTGGAGCTTCTGTCTGCTCTTTCTTCAGGTCACCCATAGATGGTAGTAGCTTGCTCCCTACCCCTAGAGCTCCAGGCCACAGGGATTACATAGTATTCTAAAACCCTTACATTCTCACTCACACACTTAATGAGCTCAGCAGGGTGCAAATACCTCCTTTATTTGGTTGCCAGAGAAACAAAAGGATTGCAAAGAGGCATGGAACAGTTTTCTTTCAACATGGAAGGTTTTCTCTGCATTGAAGCAAGTAGTCAAGGTGCCCAACATTTTATACTCAGTCTTTATTACTGAAAGTTGTTTAGCATGGTAAAGAAACAGAGGAAAGACTGCTTTGTCTTCCTGGCTGCTTCTTTTAGCTGTACTTTATATAAAGGCTCCTAAATACCCTTAGTTTTTGTCTCTTGTGCCAAATACTAGCTTTAATTACAAATATGGGCTAGAGAGAGCTAAACTAAACTAGATCTACAGCTTCCTGGCAACCAAATAATGGGTTTAAAGGAATCCAAATTGCTCTTTTGCAATCAAAGCATCTTTCTCTCACTGAAGCACTTTGGAGGCCAGCTAGCACCCTTACAGGGCTGAGCTTTTGTGCTGAGGAAGGGCTAAGACACACCACCCTAGTGGGGAGCTCTGGGAAATTCACTCTAGGGACCTTGGAGGATGAACCATGCTTTCCGCTCTGCATCCATCCAGTCCCTGCCACAAGAATAATTAAAGGTTTGGGCAACGTGCATTATTAGTGAGATCCGTTTAACAAGTTTAAGGAGTGATTTGAGCAAAATCTTTAGGTATCCACACATGGGGGGCAGAAATGTGATAATACAGGGTTCTTCAATCTAGCAGACACAGGTATAGCCGTGGCTGGACCCAATGGATGGAAGATGAAGCTAGACAAAATATCAGATTAGACAGAAGATGATTTTTTTAAACAGTGAAGGTAATTAACCATTAGAACAACTTAGCAAGGGTTGTGGCGGATTCTACATCATTGGATGTTTTTCTGAGATATGCTCTAGTTCAACCACAGCTATCTGACTTGAAGCACGAATTAAATCATGGAAATCCTATCGCTTGTCATGCAGAAGATCAAAATAGATAATCACAACAGTCCCTTCTGGCCTTAAAAGTCTATGAATGTATGAGCCCATTGCCTCCCTGCCTAACCCCTACGCTCTTGGCACATAAGTAGCCAAAGTGCCTGCCTCCTGTGCAGAAGTTCTGCCCAGACCAACGAAAGTGCATGGATCATCTTAGTCAATGCATGGCATGCAAGGATCAATCATACAAGGTGTAATGTAAAGACCTTACCTAGTTAAGAACACCTTTTCATATTCCATTTATGCACCTTATATCATGCATGTGTAACCCTCAGAATTCTACTATTTAGTCAGATTGGCCATAATTTCATCCATGGTTTGCCTTTAGGCCCTCTGCTCAATACCCTAACTGACAAAGCATTTTGTTATGATCTTAGCAAAGTTCTTCCTACAATATTTAAAGGACTGCCTCTTGCAGTAACATTTTTCTTGTCCAGCCACACACTAAACATGCAACAACTTTACTACTCTTCAAACCTTGAATGTAGTTACAAAAACAGGAGAAAAGGATTATTAACATCAAAGCTATGCTCTAGAATCTATGAGTCCATATTAAATGTTATTTCCGGCTTGTCTCCATTATGGAGTCTTTGCTGGTACAACTATTCCAGCAGAGCCCCCTAGTGGAGAGGTAATGTAAGCCAACAAAAGGCGTTCTGCCTGCATAGCTAAATCACCTTCCTGAACAATATAAGTAAAGCACAGTAGCGCTCTTCTGTTGGCATTGTTACCAACCAATACCCTATACCAGAGATTTTAGTTAGGCGAAGCCTTGGGGTACGTCTATACTACAGTGTCACAATTAGGGTGCTACAGCTATGCCACTGTAGTATAGATTCTTCCTACAGCAACGGAAAAGGCTTTTCCATTGATGTAGGTAATAAACCTCTTCAAGAGGCAGTTGCTAGGTTGACGGAAGAATCCTTCCATTGACCTAGCCACGTCTACACAGGGGGTTAGGTTGACCTAACTATGGTGGAAAGCGTGTGAAATTTTTCACAGCCCTGAGTGACATAGCTAGGTTGACCTTAGTTTTAGATGGTAGACCAAGCCTCAGTTTTGGTTAGTATTCTAGGATTCATACTGTTCCTTTCTAAATGAGCTTCAGATTTTGGTGGGGAGTGTTGGAAGATAGGTCAGGGCATGCTGTTCTTCTTCCTCTTAAGGCTTATCCCAGAAGACTGCTTCATTTACGGTTGTCTACACAGGGACACTGAAAATAATAATAATAATAATTATTATTAATAATAATAATCTGAAATAACTAAAGGTGTGCATTCAAAGCGGATTTGTTAAACTGCATTAAATCCATGTGTGGACACTCTCATTCAGAATTAGAGTGGCCTTAATTAAGTTTAGCTTAATTCACTTCCAAAGCCATTGGCCAGGTCTACAATACAAAGTTTTGCAATCATACCTATGTTGGTCAGGGGTGTGAAAAAATCCACACCCTTAACCAACACAGCTCTGTTAGCGAAAAAAAAAACCTGAGTAGATGCAGCTATACCGGCAAAAGATTCTATAAGCAGCTTTGCCTCCAGGGGGCTAGAGGAAATCGAGGTTCATCAATGCATCTACTGAAGACCAGCAAAATCGACGGCAGAGCGCTCTCCAGTCGACCCCGGTACTCCACCGGGAATGAGAGAAGATAAGTCAACTGGAGAGTGTCTCCTGTCAACCCAGTGTGGTGTAGACACCGCAGTAAGTCAACCTAAGCTACGTCGACCTAAGCTATGTTATTCGTGTAGCTGGAGTTGCATAACTTAGGTTGACTTGCAGTGGTAGTGTAGACATAGCCTCAGCCATTGACTTCTCTGTGAGTTGGACTGGGTCCTTGTCGGGTTGTGTGTGTCTAGAACTCTAGCTCAAGTGTGGATTGCCCTACTTTATATTTTGCAGGAAATAGCCTATTCACAGGATAGCATGGTACAGATACTGTTTATGCTGTTCCAGAAAAACATGCATTATGCATACAGCCCTGTGTCTGCATTTCCTTCTCACTATGTCTTAGTGGTGGATGCTGAACTGGAGAGGGAAAACACTGAAATCCCTCCTAAAGCAACAGCTGTGATTCAATTGAACTACCACTGGAAGGAAAGTCTCTCATTAAGTTAAGTGTGAGTTGAGGTAGCCAAACCCTAAAACATCACTCCCTTCACAATAAAATTTTAAAACACAATGGGAGACCATATGTAGAGACATTATTTTCACTGACACTCACTCTCTCTTTCTTTCTCTCCAAGGAATTCCTACTAGGAGCTATTTTTTCTATTTAAACTTATTCGTTATCACCAGCTCATCACCCATTATAATGGAAGTATTAATCAAGTATAAGTCTTATTGTATCATGATATATATTCCTTTTTGCCAATTATTGAAATTAATAATTGTGAAAGCTACACAAGCTTTGTTGTTCTTCCCATCTTTCTGTAAATACTGTTTAATACACTCCCCAGGCAAACTGTGCTTACAAACCTTGTACATAATGTTCCCAGGGTCAAGCACTATGAAGTAAGATATCAGGAACATCTTTGAATCCAATGGCTGCATTTAAAAGCAGAACTCACATGGACTGTTTACCAGCACAGACATTTGTACTTGTGGCATGAGTCAGCACCCCATGGATCTGCTTAGCATAGTAAAGCTTACCGCAGACAATTTTCATTGCTAAGTCAGTTAAAATAGCATCCTGTTTCCTGAAGATCTGTGTGGGAAACAATAGGATTTGTTATATGATTGCTTTGACATATAAAAAGCCTGTGCGGTACTGCTTTGTAACAGGGAATAGTGATTCTAACAGACTCAGCCTTGAATAAATGTTGAGGATCCCATCCCTGCCCACCAAAAATCCTCTGAATGTTCCTCCTTGGTACAAATGTTCCCTGGATAGATATTCAATTTACTGTTCCTGTTTTCAGAAGCAGAAATCTGATGGCCTTGGTCAATATCTCAAAATAATTGTTTCTTTCTTTGAGTTCAAGCAGACACAATCATTTCAAACCCACCAGCGGGGGTAGTTCCATATCCCGAGGAGTGACAGCTCTGCCTGGATGATGGCTCAGCAGGCTTAAACTTGATTAATTCTACTGTTATAATGGATTAAAAGTCTGTTAACAATTAACTAACCCTCAATTGGGGCATACCCCCTCCAGACCCCTGCGTGAGCACCCCCACGATCCCAGCCCACACCCCTAGCCCCCTTCCCATCCTGACCACTTCACCCCCTCACATTCCCTGAGCCCCCGCCCTGACTCCTGCACCCCACACACACACACCCAGCCCCTTGCACCCCCTCACACACATCCAGCCCCCTGTCCTGACCCCTGCACCCCCACCTCCCCAGCCCCCAGCCCTGACTCCTGCAACCCCCCTCACACATACACAGCCCCCTGCCCTGACTCCTGCACCCCCCCACACATCCCCACCCCCATCCTGAGAACCAAACAGGAGCTGCCCCATGTAAGTGCTCCACACCCCAACCTCCTGCCCCAACCCTGAGCCCCCTCCCTCGCCCTAGCTCCTGGCCAGACCCCGCACCCGAACATTTTTTTACAATAATTGGAAAGATCATTAAGTGGTCCGTCGAGATCCTCTGTGATTTTCAAGTGGTCTGTGGAAAAATAAGTTAGACTACAAGAACAATCAAAGTACCTCACTTTATTTTCATTTACTTGCTATTACTTATAGGAGGAGGATGAAGAAAAAAAGAATGAAAAACGGGGGCGGGGGGAGATAAGAGAGAATGTTCTTTTTCTTGGCTGGGTCCCAAAGAGGAACCCCCAAAATGAAGCTGAGCACAGGGCTAATTCTAAATCCACCACTGGCGGTCACGTCACCTGGGCTGGGGATACTGTCAGGGCCAGTGTAACCACTAGGCAAACTAGGCGACCGCCTAGGGCTCCAAGATTTGGGGATGCCAAAAAGCGGTGCCAAAAAATTTTTTTTTACACTACAGTGGAGTCACACCTTACACAGGGGTTAGGTACTAAGTCACCACGTAAGAGGAAAATCGCGTATAGTGAAAATGACCATAAAGTACAGTATACACTAGAACAGGGGTCCTCAACCTACGGCACACGTGCCAAAGGTGGCGCGCAAGCCGATTTTTTTTTTCAATGGCAGGCTGTGGGTCCCGGCTGCCGCTGCCTGCTGCCAACCTGGGGTTCTGTTCACTCAGCCGGCAGCAGGCTGAGCAGGGTCGGCAGTGGGTCTGCTCCTGCCAGCCGGTATCCCGGCTGCCGGCCCTGCTCAGCCCACTGACGATCTGGGGTTCCGGCTGCCGGCCCCTTGCCAGCCAGGGTCTCGGCCACCGGCCCCGCTCAGCCTCCGGCTGGCCTGGGTGAACGGCAGGAGGCTGAGCGGAATCGCTGGCTGGGACCCGGCTGGCAGCTGAGTGACCGGAACCCCAGGCTGGCAGCAGGCTCAGCAGTGGCCGGGACCCACAGCCTGCCATTAAAAAAAAAAGAATCAGCTCACGTGCCACCTTTGAGGACCCCTGTTCTAGTGTATACTGTCGTTTATGGTCATTTTCACTATACGCGATTTTCCTCTTACGCGCTGACCTTA
Organism: Mauremys mutica; assembly: GCF_020497125.1. Taxonomy (NCBI): domain Eukaryota; kingdom Metazoa; phylum Chordata; order Testudines; family Geoemydidae; genus Mauremys; species Mauremys mutica. The sequence continues at coordinate 12,644,711 of NC_059084.1, read as the reverse complement.
GAACCTAACCCTCGTGTAAGATGTGACTCCACTGAATTCATTTTTGAAAATTTATAATAAGCGATGCTCCAGGGAGGGCAGTGGGGGCAAAGTGGAAGTTTCGCCTAAGGTGCAAAATATCCTTGCACCGGCCCTGGATACTGTGTCAGCTGATCCCCACAGTTTCCAACCTACCTGGGCAGTACAGCAGCCATGGGCCTGCCCACTAGCTCCTCTCCACTCCTTAGCCCACCCACCACTTGCCCTCCCCCCTTAAGGCTTAGCCCTCTTACTTTTAAAAATGGTTGCTTGCCCCTCTCCCCCCATCAGGCTTTTCTGGCAGCCCTGTTGCCAGGTATCCAGTTTTAGACTGGAAACTCCAGTAGAAAACAGGACCTGAGTATCCGGTTAGCAGTGCTGACTGGAAACTAAATGTCCGGTTATAGGAGTAACCACATTAGCCTCCACTCCTCCCACTCCCAACACCCACCCCTGAGGGCTGGAAGAGAACCTGCCCTGCTGCTGCGGGAGGAGGGGCAGCTCAGTGCAGAAAGAGACAAAGAGAATGGGCTAGGACCAGGTAGGTACCTGCTGTATGTGGGCAGGGGCGTGGGGGATCCTGTTTACCCCCTCCCCAGCCCTGCTGTGCTTGCAGTTTACCCCTGACCCCTCCCTTGCTCCAGAGACCAACCCTAGCTCCTGCCCCACTGTGCTTTTGCCCCCAGCCCCTTTTACAATCATTCCCCGGGGGGGCCACAAATATGTTTGGCGCCGGGCCACAAAAAGTTAATCCGGCCCTGACCACGTGCCAGGCTCCAGCTTCTAGTCCCAGATGGGCTGAGGAGGGACCAGACTTACTCTTCCCTAGCACAGGCTTGGTCAGTCAGACCCACCTCAGTGAACCTCTCCTGGCTGCAGGAAGCTCTGCAGCTGCTGGCTGGGAGCCCAGCTCTGAAGGCAGCGCCACTGTCAGCAGCAGCGCAGAAGTAAGGGTGGCAATACCATAACCTCCCTACAATAGCCTTGCAACACTCCCCCACACACACAACTGCCTTTTGGGTTCAAATCCCCCTTCCGCCTGATGAAAAGCTATTGATATGATGATCTGCTATCGCTCAGACGAGTGCCCTAACCACTAGGCTTAGCGTCATTCTAATACTGTCCCTGGCCCAATTAATATTTAATTATTTAAATAAAGTAGAACAACTTCAGTAGCTGAAAGTGAGGGAGCCCCATCTCAGAATATCTCATAAACTAGTGGCTGGGCCACTCACCTGAAAGGTGGCAGATCCCAGTTCAAAACCATGCTCAGTGAGTCTTCCAAATCCACTGGCAAGTTTCAGCTGTTGCTCTGTTTCATCAAACCATTAGCATCTCTCCCCATCCCCTGCTTACTTTACATTTGTTACTCCCATTCCAGAAACCATATAACATGTGCAAGCTGCTGAGTAGTGGATAGATCTAATCAAAAGTTCAGTTATAAACATGCTATAGCTCACTAAAGGCTTCACTACAGATCAGAATAATTTTAACCAAAGAATGAAGGAAATGCTCTTGTCTGCAGGTCAGAGCAAGAGACAAGGGAGTCAAGAGTTCTAGGTTCTCTTCCTAGCTGTCTTGCTTACTCACCATGGGTCTTTGTCCAATTTACTTTGGCTATGTCTACACTACAAGTGCTACAGCAGAACAGCCACTATAGCATGGACGCTACAGCATCAGAAGGGGTTTTTCCATTACTGTAGGAAAACCACCCCCTCGAGAGGTGGTATCTAGGTCAATGGAAGAATTCTTCCATCAACCTCGTGGTATCTGCACCAGGGCTTAAGTTAGCTTAACTACATCTCTCAAGGTGTGAATTGTTCATACCCCAGAGTGGCAGACCTGCCACTTTTACAAAGAGCTGCATGCCATACTTGGTGGAGAATCCACCACCACCCCACAGATACCTCCAAGAAGCCTCAGTCACAGGCTCCTGGCATCAACAGCGAGGAGGAGGAGAAGAGGAAGAGGAGGAGGAGGGACATCCAGCTCTGCTGCGAGCCAAGAGCTGTTTGAGACTTCGCCGCAGTCCAGTCAGTCCCGGCAGTCAAGCACGGGTGAGAGAAGGAGTTGTTACTGCTTTTCATTCCCCTCTAGAGTTAGGCGGCAGGGAAGGTGGCATATGGAGCAGTTTGTTATGTATACAGCGATGTCCCTTAAATCCTCCTGAGAGATCTGAATGAAGCTTCCGTGGAGGTAATCTGCAATCCTCTCTCAAAGGTTTCCAGGGGTGGCAGCCTTATTTCTTCCCTTGCAGTCAGACAGCTTCCCACGCCAGTCAGCAATAACTTCGGCAGGCACCATTGCAGTACACAGGCTAGCAGCATACGGGCCCAGGCAGCTTCAGGACACCAGCAGTAGCTGTGTTTTCTGTGCCTTTGTTACCCTCAGGAGTGAGATATGAGCTAAAATCATCATTGCCTGGGGAAAATGGTGCCAGTATTCAGTGCCACTGCCTATACTCATGCAACTGAGCAATTCTCTCCTCATTTCCCTCACTCCTGGTGGGCCAGGCTCACCATAGCTGGTGCTGTGACTGGCACCATGCACATGCATTTTAATGCAGACGTGTCAATAAGTATGTCTTGTTTAAAACTTTAGGGGAGCAAGGGAAGGAAGTTCTGAATCTGTTGCTTTCTGTTCTGACTATATTGACAATGATACCTCTCTGTGTTTTCTCTGTAGCTATTGCTGTTGCGGCCTTGAGAGGTTCCCTCTCCACACCCAAGCAATGCCTGAGGTAGATGAAGAAAAAAAAGAGGACTCTGGGTGACATGTTCAGCAAGATCCTGCAAGCTGGTGCTGCATCAGACTGTGGATTGAGGGCCTGGAGGATGAATATTAGAGACTGTATGGAGAAGGAAAGAGCGGACAGGAAAAAGGCTCAGGCCTGCTTCTTACCTCTGGAGGGACTTTGCTACAAACTGAAGCTCTACACAAGGGACTGATGACCCATCCCAGCAGGGGATGTTCTCCAGAGACTTGATTTGAACCTGCAGTTTATTCCATCACTGCTACAAGCCTGAACTAAGAACTTCGCCATTACTGTATGTAATTGATTCCATTTAACCAATTTTAGCAGGAAACGGAGAGGGAGATGCACTAGGACATAATGGAGCTGGATAGCTCTGCACTGAGCTCTTCTAATACTATTGTGTCTGGCTGTTCAAATGCAGCAGACAGCCATTCCACCTCCCGGTGGCAACTTTTCTCTTTTTGTTTCACAAATATTTTGCAGGACACAGCAAGCAGTCATAGGTGCTGGAACAAGAGGTGCTGGGGGTGCGGCAGCACCCCCTGGTTTGAAGTGGTTTCCATCATATACAGGGTTTACAGTTTTGTTCAATGGCTTTACACCCCTCGACTAAAAAAATTGTTCCAGTGGCTAAGTAGGCAGATATAACCATTGGATTTCAGTGAGAAAAATATCCCAATCTTTTGAGTAAACACCAGCACCCCTTCAATCTATCAAATGTGCATTCAGTTCTGCATGTGCTGAGCCAGTAGTTGAATCTTTCTTTGGTGCTGTCAAGTGTACAGCTTCATGAGCCAGGGGAGCAAAGGGTAGGCTGGGTCCCCCAAGATCACTACTGATATTTCAACATTCCCAGTGGTAATCTGCCAGTCAGGAAAGAAAGTCCCTGCTTGTAGCTTTCTGAACAGTCCTGTGTTCTTAAAGATGTAAGTGTTGTACACCTTTCCTGACCAACCAATACTGATGTCAGTGAAGCATACTTGGTGATTCACTAATGCTAGCATACCCACAGAAAAGTAGCCCTTTCTGTCGATGTACTCTGTGGCAATCAAAATAGGGATACGCATGCCATCTATTGTTCCACCACAGTTCAGGATCCCCATTGCTGCAAATCCATCAATTATGTCCTGCACGTTGCCAAGAGTCACAGTCCTGCCTTGAAGGAGACAATCAGTGACCCTGCACACTTACATGTTAAGTATTAGCACAATCGCACCTTCAGCATCTCAAAATTGTTAATATAGTCTCTCTGCACCAGTTTTCCTAACTATAAAATCAGCGCAGCGTGCTTATCTCACAGGGAGTTGTGAGACTCGGTTAATGTTTGTGGCACACTTTGATCCTTGGATGGAATGTGGCATAAGAGCAAAGTTTTACTAGTAATAATGGCTTTGTGCCAGTGCGGCTGTGATTCCCAGGTCTCTCAGTGTGCGGGATTGTACCTCTGAGGGACAATTTGTACCATTTAACTCAAAGGGGGAGCTAGCAACAGCTAGTGAACACCAGTCTATAGAAGTATGGCAAATTTTAGTTACAGAAGGGAATGCTGAAAAGTAAACACATATATATCCCCCTCCAGGAAAGAGACCGCAGGATATAACTCGTACTATTTGCTTTGGAATAGATCATGGCCTGCAAAGAGAGATCTTCCAAAACCTACAGTTTCTGACACAAAACATTTCAAAAGTTGGCACTGTGTATACTTTTTTTTTTAAAGGCTAAATTCTGCCCTGAGTAGTCCCCATATAATCCTATAGCTTGCAGTAGTTTATGAGAAATTGTACGGTAGAAGTGAGTTTAGAATATAAAACTCTAGACACAGTGATTGGCTCTGTAAGATGTGGAGCACCCTCAAACTCTCATTGAAACCAGTGGAGTTGAGGGAGCTCAGTACTTTGCAAATTGAGGTCCTCAATTAGAAACAAAATAGTCCAAGCAAGAACAGTAAATTGATAATTATACCAAAAGCATTTCCAGGAGGAAAATGACTAGCTCGCACATGGGAGATGGTGTACCATGGAAACCACTCAGTATTTCCATAGGGCTGAATTTTCTGTTATGGCCAATTAGTAATTAAGGCCCTGATCCTTCTTTCACTTATATCAGTTTTACCTCAACCCAACACCATTTATTCAATGGAGTTACTCCTGATTTATTCCCAGTGGAAATGAGGGTGGAGTCAGATCCTGAGTTTCATTACATAGAGTCCTTTGAGCCTGGATCAATAGTAATGCCTTTTAAAACACCCACTTATACATGCTGGGAAACTTTGAAAAACACTCCATTTACAGACAATTCTGTTTCTCTCTCATTCATCTATTTTTCTGTTTATTTTCTTCTTTTCTTTGAATTATCAAGGACATTTGCATGAAATCAGGATCTTTGTTGCTTAGGATGTTGTCCATTCTTGCTGTTTATTCACCATCTAAAAGTCACCTGGACAAATTTTCCTCTCATGTAACACTATTCAATTAATTAGTTACTCTAAATTTACACCAGTGTAACAAAGCAGAATATGGCCCAGTGGCCTCAGGTGCAGAATGTCTCTTTATTCTCAAGTATCAGAGGGGTAGCCGTGTTAGTCTGGATCTGTAAAAGCAGCAAAGAATCCTGTGGCACCTTATAGACTAACAGACATTAGTCTATAAGGTGCCACAGGATTCTTTATTCTCAGCCAGCAGGAACAGATGAACTGCTATGTACAGTAAGAAAGATCTTGTTTTTATGCAAATATTCCTCATATTAAAAGATAATTAAGGAAGAAAAACAATTACAGATCAAATTAATTGTTTTTAAACAGAATTGTTTTGAAATTTTCCATGAGCTTCTTAAGCATTTCTTTTGTATGTCTCACCTATGATTTTTCAATATTGTCCTCCAACACACAAAGAGAATCTAGTCCAGGTTTACAACTGAAGCCAGTGCATGCGGGGAAAGACTTTCGGTGTCTGTTCTGTGCCTTGTGGATGCCAATGCTCACAGTTATGTGGCTCATTATTGAATCTCTGTGGTTTGATCTAAGGAGTTGACAAGAGTCTGGGACAGAATACTAATCAATTGTCTAAAAATTTAAGAGAACTGACTTCTGCAACACAGTTAATACAGAGTCCTGAGATTAAGAGACTGTGGAATTAAGATTTACAGTTGAGCTAAGTAAACACTCTGGCCAGATTCTCATTTACATTTGGCTGTGTCTTCTCTGAAAAAAAGGTGTGTTTTAAACTCGGGGTAGCTAACTCAATATAGCCATCTCAGTGGAAAATCCTAGTAGAGAAAAAGTGAAGGTAGCTTTTATGTCCAGGTAGCTAGCTGAGGTAAACCCCAGGTGTGTGTGTGGTGGTGGGGGGGAATGGGGTTGACCTTGACTAGCTACATCAAGGTGAAGACTACCTGTACCGTGTCTCCTCCAAGAGGACCCGTATGGTGTCTCCTTCACAACTGTACATCAAGATAGTGAGGTCTATTAAAAAAAAAAGCATGCTGCCTTTTTTTTTTTTTTGCAGGGAAGACAAAACCTTTGGCCCCTTTACACTGCCCTGGCAGTGTTGCCTAGTGGCTAGAACACTGGATGGGGACTTGGGATCTATTCCCAGCTCTGGCCTGCTGGATGACCTTAGACAAGTCGCTGCCCCTCTCTGTGCATCAGTTGCCCTATATGTAAAAATTTGGATAATGGTTCTGACCTCCCTTGTAAAATGCTTTGGGATCTACTTATGAAAAACACTATGTAAGAGCTAGGTATTATTACAGAGGGTGTAAATTACACCCACACTTTAAGACTCCTTAATACTGCCAGGGTGTCGTAAAGAGCCATTTAGTGGAAATGCGAATCAGTCCCTCTGTAGCTGTCAGTTGTGCGCTCATAACACCCGTTGCAGTACACACTTTGCAGCAAGTTCGAGAGCATGGTTTAAATTGAGCAAACAGCTACAGATGCCTTACCCAAGGTAGCTCCCCGGAGGCAAGCTCAGCTGTAGAAGAGCCGGCAGTGCCATCCATTGACTGTGTGTCGTACAGCATGTACTCCTCAGCATTACAGAAACATTTTGAGGGGACAGCTAGAACTACAACATTACAGCAAATGACATTTCTCCTTATGCTTTCTTATTATTGCAGATAATTTACAAACATGAACATTAGCAAACCAGGCCTTTGGCAGGATGTGGACTTCTGTATTGCCTCTTCTCCAGAAGACAGCAGCTGGCAGTCCTGTAATCAGGCATCGCTCACACAGGCAGGATAACTCCCCTTGCACTTGTTGACTTGTGAATATTAAGAAGGATGTTTGTGCCAGCTAATTAGTGGGACAAAAGGAACAGGACAGCTAGCAGGGTGACCACATATCCAGAGCCAAAGAATAGGCTCCTTATTTTCCCCTCACAACTGACAGCACCATAATGCATGACCACAGCCAAACACAGGGGGGTAGGGATAGCTCAGTGGTTTGAGCATTGGCCTGCTAAACCCAGAGTTGTGAGTTCAATCATTGAGGGGACCACTTAGGGATCTGGGGCACAAATCAGTACTTGGTCCTGCTAGTGAAGGCAGGGGGCTGGACTCAATGACCTTTCAAGGTCCCTTCCAGTTCTAGGAGATAGGTATATCTCCAACTGGGGTGGGGGAAAACAGTACCATGGTATTAGTAAAAACTTGTCACACTTTATAGGAACATCCCATTTCTACACAGGTTATAAATGGCTAATACTTGATTGGTAGACATTTTAATAAATGATTAATCAGTTGTTACCGATCAGTCCAACAGCAAGTCCAACAAATCTACAGGCTGCTTATAACTATAGTTTATAATCATCTATGACATCTTCTAGCGATGGTGTTGTAATACATTACTCATGTCTGCAACATGCTTATAACAGCTATTAATAATTTATAAAACATTTTAAAATTAAGGTTCCAGTTATAATGTGACCTTTAAAAATGCTTGTAGCTTTGGGTGCATTTTACTTCTGACTGAATAAAGAGATACAAGAAGGCGCCACCATTGAGATCTAAATTAGAGCATATTATCACAGCCTTAAAAATGGGTCAGTAGAGCAGACACCAGCTGTAGGAGCCTTGTCAGTGCAGTTCTGCTGGACTCGATTTGCTGGAGAGGAAAGAGACCCAGGTCTGGCACAAGAATATCCGGTCCCCACACAGATGGCTCTGACCTTCTGCTGATCCCCAGAGATCCAGACAGACCCTAGGAGTCTTAGGGGCCTGGTGGCTGGTCCTATGGCCTGTTCTGTTGGAAGGCAAACCCAGAACCCTGTGTGGAGCAATCAAGAAAAAGTCTACACAAAGAGAAACTCATGGAGACTCCCAGCCTACTTCCATTTAACTTCTCTTTTGGGTTCTCCAAAGGCATTAGGCCCTCAGTTTTCACTCAGACTATTGACTTCAGTAGGAGGTGCCTGATAAAATTCTTCATCATTTGGGGTTCGATCTTCAGCCCTGCATCCAGCTGGAAACCTGCCCTAAAAGGGCATCTGAACTTTCTCTCAACACAGAAAATCAGAGGTTGGCATAGAATGCTCCAACTTCTACAGACAGACCCTGTGAGGATCTGGGCCTTTGTTCCTTCAGGCTTTATATGACTCCATGATGTGGTTTCCATTATTTTCTTCAAAATACTGTTCCAATAAACCTCATAGGTGGATTTGATCCTGTTTTATTTGATTCCAAACACTGATAGGGATCCACCTAAAAGTGTTAAGAAGGGACTGGAATGAGGATTGGCAATGTAGTATCCACTTGCTTGCTTTCTCATCATGTATCTCTTTGCCTCCTACACAGTGAATGAAAACTGCCAGAGAACTCAGTGTATTAGGTTTCAAGCAGCGAGTATTTAAGAGTTCTGGGGAAATGAAGGAGATGTATTTAAGAAAATCAGGCTCTATTTACTCATTTAATTAAAAAAAAAAAAAAAAAAACCTCCAGACAACATACAGTTTGAAAGGAAGTTGTCCATACAAAAATTTGGTAAAATGTCAGCACTGAACAGTGTAATTTAAACTAATTTAGGAAGCCATAAAGAACAGTTGGAAAGGGGTGTGATTCCCAGATCGAGGACACATATTCATGCTAATTCTTATTGCGCTAGTGCACTAAAAATAGTCTAGCCACGACAGCCAAAGCGGCAGAAAGGGGCTAGCTTCCCCAAGTGTGCACCCTTCAGAGATGCTAGGTACATACTCAGGGCAGCGGTTCTCACGCTGCAGTGGCTACGTTCAACTTTTGAAGTGCTAGCTTGATCAGCGCTAGTGCGGGTAGGTCTCCCTGAGCTGAGAATCACATCCCCAGCTCAAAATGTAGACATACTCAAGGGTATTTAAGCACCTATCTCCTATTGAAATCAATGGGAGTTAGGCACCTAAATATCTTTGTGCCCCTGGACCAAAAATCTCAAAAGCCTATCCATCCAATCCCGCATAGTTTATATCTAAAGACTAAATGAGTGGCTCCCACCCTGAGAGTAGTGGCCTTTTCCATTTTGCTAAATAGGAGTTGGGGGCCTGGCTAGATCCCAACTAAATGGACTGGAAACTCCTGGTGTGGAAATAGGTGCTTGGTATGAAAAAGGCTGAGAACACTAGATTTCTGCATTTCTAACTTTTATAACCCAATAGCTTTAAAAAAGAATTCCATGATCACTAGTGAGCCTTGAAGTGGTATTGGCAGCCTATAATATACAGGAGATCAGACTAGATGATCTGGTGGTCCCTTCTGGCCTTAAATTCCATGACTCTCTTCATAGGGCCTGATTCTCCCCTGCTTTGCACCTTGTGTCTTGTACAAAGAGAGTGCAGAATGCTACTAAATCAGAAAGGTGGCATCTTACACTACAGGGATAGAAAGGACCTCCTTGGTCTTGTAGTTCATCCCTCTATGGTTGGCCTCTATGATAAACCCGCCTAGCCAACAGGAGCACCACATGAAAACAGGAGCTCGTGACTGGCTTTATCGTAAGACACTTAACTTGCTCCCATGTCCTGAACTCCAGAATCATTAACACAATAGTGCAGTGCTAACCAAAGCTGAAATATAACAATAATGAATTAATCCAGGCAGTTCATTGAGATTTGACTCTGAAATGCTCACTGTTGTGTATAGGTTACTCTGTTATCTGAATCAGTTCAGTAACACATGCTGTTCTAAATGGGAAACTATTTTAGATACTTTGAAGTAAAGAGGCAAGGAGAGAACATAAGAATGGCCATACTGGGTCAGACCAAAGGTCCATCCAGCCCAGTATCCTGTCTACCGACAGTGGCCAATGCCAGGTGCCCCAAAGGGCGTGAACCTAACAGGTAATGATCAAGTAATCTCTCTCCTGCCATCCATCTCCACCCTCTGACAAACAGAGGCTAGGGACACCATTCCTTATCCATCCTGGCTAATAGTCATTAATGGACTTAATCTCCATTAATTTATCTAGTTCTCTTTTAAACCTTGCTATAGTCCTAGGCTTCACAACCTCCTCAGGCAAGGAGTTCCACAGGTTGACTGTGCGCTGCATGAAGAACTTCCTTTTATTTGTTTTAAACCTGCTGCCCATTAATTTCATTTGGTGCCCCCTAGTTCTTATATTATGGGAACAAGTAAATAACTTTTCCTTATTCACTTTCTCCAGACCACTCATGATTTTATATACCCCTATCATAGCCCTCCTTAGTCTCCTCTTTTCCAAGCTGAAATGTCCTAGCCTCTTTAATCTCTCCTCATATGGGACCCATTCCAAACCCCTAATCATTTTAGTTGCCCTTCTCTGAACTTTTTCTAATGCCAGTGTATCTTTTTTGAGATGAGGAGACCACATCTGTACGCAGTATTCAAGATGTGGGAGAACCATGGATTTATATAAGGGCAATAAGATATTCTCTGTCTTACTCTCTATCCCTTTTTTAATGAGTCCTAACAACATGGGGAATGGAAGCTAGGACTCTGGATTTCTGTCCCTGTGAGCATGCTCAAATCATTAACTTCTCTCTGCCTCTGTTTCACCATTTGTACATTTTAGATATGATAATTACCTACAGTATCCACCTCACGGGGTGGACATTATGAAGCTTAATTAACATTTCTGAAGCACTTTGAGATCCTCTGATGAAATGTGATATATAAGTATTATAATATTTATTATTTGTATTTAATAAGGAACAATCCCACGTTTGAAGGAGGATGGGGGAAATGTGTTAAGATATTTTGTCATCTTTTACTATAATTTTCTGAATTGAATCCTAAAGAACTAGAGGGAAGGTCATGGCAGGATTCTTCCTTGATGGCCCATAACATACAGAGCTGCTTTCAGATACAGGTGCGTATCTAAAAGCTGCAAACTGTGCTCACAAATCAATGCATGGGCATGGACACAAGAGTACTCATTTGGCCGTGCTATTTACTGTCAGCACAGCTTTAAGTGATATGCTACAAAGTGGCTGGATCGCCTGTCTGAAAACTGTGAGAGCAATTTCACTGACCTCAACATTTAAGCTAATTAGAGGGCTGACCGGCTAAGTACAAATATTGATAATATTCAGCCGTTTACACCCGCTGCTCTAAGCACACCGCAGGGGGGAGACCACACATTGTAAATAGCTTGACCAGACCCTCACTATACTATTGCACAGTGTGTGGTGGAGGAGAGAAAGTCTGGCCTTGAGTGTTACCTGTTTTGCATAAATGCCTTGACATCTGTCTTACAGTTGCACCAGCAGGTTGTAACAGGCAGGAAATCTGTACCTGAACCACAGATTATAGCAACAGAAAAACAACAGTAGTTAACTATTCACATGGAGTTTAATGGGCAGAGACAATTGCCTTCCCACTATGTGAAAGTAACTTGGAGTTGGTGAAATTCTTATTTTAAATATATATATATATTAGATTACTTCTCATCTGGTTTTCCTAAATTCTCACAGAGCTAAATTATGTTAGTTACCTTAGATAAACCTAAGAGGATCTAAACTGATGTAATCTACTTCTTCCTACCCTTTCAACACGTAAATGTAACTAATACCAATGTAGACTGAGAGAAAAAATTCAGAGGTCATGAGTAAAGGAGTCTTCAGTAATTGGGTGAGTCTACTGGACTCCCTTCGATTCAAAGTATGTGTATCTAAAATCGTGTAAATTATATGCTAAGAAGGCCAGAAACAGCAGGAGTAACCAGCTTAGACACACCTCTGAATTTGGCCCTGTGTGTTCTGCACAACATGCCATGCATCAGACCACAACAGCAACACATACTCTAAAAGGTTCACAGAACAGTATTACTTTGCATCACTTTCATTGTTATGTACATGAATCGAGGGGAACTGTTTGGTTGGGCTAGGTGACTTCATCCATTCAGAAAGTTTGGATGTATTTTGTTGGTTGCTTTTCCATAGAGGTACAGGTTTGAAGAGGGCATCTCACTCCACTTTTTACTGAGATGTAGACTGAACCAAATGGCAAAGTAAATAGTCAGATGAAATCTTATCCAAATGCCAGAAGGCCAAGTTGGAGCTGAGCTGTATGAATGAATCAGCAAACTTCACTGCAGTGTGAAGAGGGTAACTTCTACATGGGTGTTGAGGAAGTTTTGGTGAATATCAAGAAAGGTGACTTTGTGTACTGAGCTAATACTTTTGTAAATTAGATCTGAAAACTTGCTTCCAGTAGGTATCAAGTGTGAATGTACAGGCACTGGATGGCTCATGGAATTGGCAATGGGATATTAGAGTAACTCACCTTGTGATTATTGCTTCAAATGCAGACCATATTAATAGTGACTGAGTCGATCCCAATAGATTGTTTCTTTAGTGGCTTGTGTGAAATGAGTTTGGTGGGTCTTGGTTCAATGTCTGCATCATAAAACAATCCCACAGTTGGCACTCTCAGGAGAGTGGCCAAGGTTTTAATGGTCGTGGAGCCTGAACTCCCCTCCAGGTTAGTGGTAACGCACATGGAGGACTGCTGCTGCCGGTATGTGGATAAATAAAGCACTTCCTGGGGATGTCAATTCTACACTTATCAGGAACCATTAAATATGATTCTCTCTCTCTCTCTCTCACACACACACACACACACACACAATGACTGTACATCACACCCTCCAAAATGAAAAAGCCTCACAGCATAGAAGTGCTGTGGGGAACCCTCCGATGGAAAGGGGGATTAATTTTGGAATTTCTTCTTCAGCATTGCACCAACAAGGCACAAATGAGAGCACAGCAGGAACTAGGCTTCCTTCTCAATGACGGGGACTCACTACTCCCTACTCAGACAGAAATATCCTGCTCATCTGCACACATCCCTCCACTAGAAGGCAGCTGTGTGTACAGTAAGTTGTTTTGTTTTTTTCTTAGTTTCATCTCGCTTTACCCACCCTTTCCGACACAACAAAATGGGAACAATGGACAAAGAAGCACCTCTGCTCAGAGGGCATAATTCACCTCTGGGCAGAGGGCCAGTACAAAGGCCCAAGCACCCAGACCATCAGAATAGGATGTAAGTGGGACTTAAGTGGTTCTTAGACCTTGTGCTGTTCTGCTGCACAGAGGTAGATTCTCTTCATGCATGTTACCTTAGCAACAGGGACTATGTTAATCTTCCCAATGTGCTTGCTACACTCACTCTCTCATTTCCTTTATGACCTAAGTCATGTTGTAACTTGTGTCTCCTGATGTGAAAAAAACACTATGTTAAAGCATTTAACAATTTCTCCTTCTCCTTTAAAAAAATCCAGGCCCCTAATTTCTATAGAAAATCCATCCTAGTTCCTTTTCTGAATGAGGTTCATGATCAGCTCCTGGCTTTCCTCATTACATTAATGACACATGAATACTAATATGAAATTATCCAGCCTCGGACATGCAGATGCAATCACCTCCCACTCATTTGCAAGATCTGTCTCACTCATTTCCCCATTAAAGAGCATCATATGTTGGTCTGATCGGCTTCTCAATCCCTGCATTATGAACAGACACAAAAATGTTGTAAAATGTAAATTCAATTTGCTACCATGCATTTTTATGAAATTTAAAAAAAAATAGTAAGCTTTCCTCGTTCTCAAAACACCACTCTACTTTGACTAGGGATATTGTGAAGAGTGGTTAAAAAATCTGAACATAAGAACAGCTGTACCGGGTCAGACCAAAGGTCCATCTAGCCCAGTATCTGTCTACCGACAGTGGCCAATGCCAGGTGCCCCAGAGGGAGTGAACCTAACAGGCAATGATCAAGTGATCTCTCTCCTGCCATCCATCTCCATCCTCTGACGAACAGAGGCTAGGGACACGATTCTTACCCATCCTGGCTAATAGCCATTTATAGACTTAGCCACCATGAATTTATCCAGTTCCCTTTTAAACATTGTTATAGTCCTAGCCTTCACAACCTACTCAGATAAGGAGTTCCACAAGTTGACTGTGCGCTGCGTGAAGAAGAACTTCCTTTTATTTGTTTTAAACCTGCTGCCTATTAATTTCATTTGGTGACCCCTAGTTCTTGTATTATGGGAATAAGTAAATAACTTTTCCTTATCCACTTTCTCAACATCACTCATGATTTTATATACTTTTATCATATCCCCCCTTAGTCTTCTCTTTTCCAAGCTGAAGAGTCCTAGCCTCTTTAATCTTTCCTCATATGGGACCCTCTCCAAACCCCTAATCATTTTAGTTGCCCTTTTCTGAACCTTTTCTAGTGCTAGAATATATTTTTTGAGGTGAGGAGACCACATCTGTACACAGTATTCGAGATGTGGGCGTACCATGGATTTATATAAGGGCAATAATATATTCTCAGTCTTATTCTCTATCCCCTTTTTAATGATTCCTAACATTCTGTTTGCTTTTTTGACCGCCTCTGCACACTGCGTGGACATCTTCAGAGAACTATCCACGATGACTCCAAGATCTTTTTCCTGACTCGTTGTAGCTAAATTAGCTCCCATCATATTGTATGTATAGTTGGGGTTATTTTTTCCAATGTGCATTACTCAGGGGCGGCTCTACCTTTTTGGCCGCCCCAAGCAGTCATGCGCGGGAGGCGCCCCGGAGCCGCGGACCTGCCGCGGGCATGACTGCGGAGGGTCCGCTGGTCGCGCGGCTCGGCTGGACCTCCCGCAGCTGCGGACGGTTCGCAGGTCCGGCGGCTCCGCTTGAGCTGCCACAGGCATGCCTGCAGGAGGTCCAGCCGAGCCGCGAGACCAGCGAACCGTCCGCAGTCATGCCTGCGGGAGGTCCGGCCGTCCCGGGGCTCCGGTGGACCTCCCGCAGGCATGACTGCGGCAGGTCCGCCAGCCCAGCCTGCCGCCCCCCCGGGAAAGGGCCGCCCCACGCGCATGCTTGCCGCGCTGGGGTCTGGAGCCGGCCCTGGCATTACTTTACATTTATCCACATTAAATTTCATTTGCCATTTTGTTTCCCAATCACTTAGTTTTGTGAGATCTTTTTGAAGTTCTTCACAATCTGCTTTGGTCTTAACTATCTTGAGCAGTTTAGTATCATGTGCAAACTTTGCCACCTCACTGTTTACCCCTTTCTCCAGATCATTTATGAATAAATTGAATAGGATCGGTTCTAGGACTGACCCTTGGGGAACACCCCTCTCCATTCTGAGAATTTACCATTAATTCCTACGCTTTGTTCCCTGTCTTTTAACCATCCTCAATCCATGAAAGGACCTTCCCTTTTATCCCATGACAGCTTAATTTATGTAAGAGCCTTTGGAAGCATCTTTGGAAGTTATTTTAGGGGCTACCAAAATGAAGCTGGATGAATTAAGTATTCATTCTCACTAAATCATTAAAACTGAGGAACAGGAAGAAAATGTTCAAGTTAAATTACAAACAGTAACTAAAGAACAAGAAACACTTCAAATGGAGGAAGATGTCA
Organism: Mauremys mutica; assembly: GCF_020497125.1. NCBI lineage: Eukaryota > Metazoa > Chordata > Testudines > Geoemydidae > Mauremys > Mauremys mutica. The sequence continues at coordinate 12,629,060 of NC_059084.1, read as the reverse complement.
AATTTTTTTCAAATTCACTGATTCAAAAGAATACACTACATTTTTAGATAACTTTTGCATTAAAAACTTGTAAGTGCTAGGATTGCCAGCAGGAATGAAAGGAAAGGATCTTGTTAAAGATATTCTTATGTTATTTGACTTGATTAAATACTTGATTATAAATTTATTCCACGAGTACAAGCAGAAAGAATATTTCTGAGTCCATCTAAATGAAAACAATTCTAAGACTGAAATCCTGGCCCCACTGAATTAATAGCAAAACTCCCATTGACTTCAGTGAGACCAGGAATCACCCCTGGTCTTCAATATACTTCAATTGCATATTGTAATTACTTCCTTTATTTTTTATTATGATGATCAATAATAACAGTGTAATAATAGTTATAATAGAGTTATAACGTAAAATGAGAGCAGCCATCTGGCTGCTCAAAAATTAAAATTACCAAGAGCAAAGTGTAGTAACTCTAAAACAACAGCAAGTACAGTTTAGAAACCACAATGGCTACATTCAATCTAGGCAAACAAGAATGATTATAGATAGAAGGTGAATGCAGCAGCTAAATAAAGTGTCTGGCAAGTCACTGAGGCTGAAGTTTTCAAAAGTGGACAGAAATTGGGGGTGTTTGGATTTTTGGATCTCCATCTTGAGATATCTTGGGCTTGATTCCCAGAACTGCTGAGCACCAACAACTCCAGTGGAAGCCAAGGGGAGCTGTGAGTTCTCTGCACCTCGGAAAAAAGGTGTCCAAAAATGGAGGCACTCAAAATCAGAAATCACTATTAAAAATGTAGTCCAACTCACATCATTTCTGTGTCATAGCTGAGTTTACTAGAGAAACTAGCTAATATTTCACTCTAGAGAAATGAGCTAGTTTTTAGTGATAGAAACAAGAGGTATATTATAGACAGGGCCAGCCTTGGCAATTGATAACACAAATTACCACTCAGGGCACCACAGTCTTGAATAGACTTGGCAACACGAAGTCAAGTCCTCTGTACCCCCTGGCAGAGGGATTAAGGGAGGCAACTCAGATCCTAATATACTTGTAGCAGTTAGCGCCTCTGCTGGTTAGGGGCCCACAAATCATAAGGTTTAGGGCAGAAATAGAGTCAAGGCTTCTGTTACGACTCACTAGCACGCACATGCAACATTCTGTCACCAGATGGCATTCATGGACTAACAAGCTCTAGTGCTGGAAACATACTAGGGAGAAAAAGTGTGCCTTACACACTAACACCTAGAGATGGAAGATGTGAAGGGAGGGCTGATGATTGCGAATGGACATTCAATGTCAAAGGTGATGTTTAGGGATTATTCTGATCTTCCAATAAAGTCTGGAGTAAAAAAACCCAAGCCAAGCCAGATCTGGGCAAAGGATATTTCATTTAATAAGAAACAAAATTTGAAAATAATATCTACATTTAAAAGATTTTAAAAATAAAAAAATAAGACTGATGATTTATAAATTGCTTTGATGACTGTGAACAATGTAGCTGAGGACCCAATAATCCTGCAAGGAGCTGAGTGCCCTCAAGTCCGATCGACTTTAATGGCAGTTGAGCGTGCTCACACCTATTAGGAAGCACTCATTGAACACCAGGTAGGATCAAACCGTAACAGTGGGAAGGGCTGCAAAAATCCAGGGCAGCCCAAAGGCATCAGTCCTGCCTTGAGCTCAGCCTGTGACCCCCGTGCCCACTTGGAGCTCAGTGAGATCTTAGCCTGAGCTTGGTACAGTCTTGTGCAAAGTAAAATGTGAGAGGCCTTGTCCACTTCCCTCTTCACTCAATGACCAGACCTAAGACTTCTGCATACACGCACTCGCACCTGCAGCATCAACAAACAAGCGCAAAAGCTACACGCTGCCATATACAGGTTCTCAAACCTAGAGGTCATTTGATATCCCTTACATTTTATTATTGTCTCTATGGATGGGATGTGCCTAGTTTGTCTTTTTAAACAATAGCAACAATATTATGAGGTTTTATGCCCTTTTGCCCTCTAGAAAAGATGTTAATTAAATAACCCCACAAGAGAAGACATTTGAAGCCATAAATTAAGTACAGTATATGTAAAAAAGACTGAATCTGTGCCAGCAGCTGACTGCAGCCACAGAAACTGCCAGTGCAAAATCATAGATCATTTTTAAAGTGTGGCACTGTGTCATCATACTGCAGCACTTCTTACAAAAGTCATATCCACTGCAAGAGCTACATATTCTTGTATTATGGCTGAGCACAAAGCAGGGGCGTAGTCTTTCTGTCAACCACAGATGAACATGTATTTTTTTAGATATGTATGTAATTTAAAAAAAAACAACACTTAGTTTAAAAACAGAAAATTAGCCCATTAAAACTAGTTTATAAAGCACTTAAATTTTAATCACAACTGACACCTCATGATAATTTTGAGGGGCTGTTGATGTTTTTATCAGCAAAAATACTAATGCAAAAATGCAAAATGTTAAAAATCTGGCTATATTTATTTAGCAACTACTCCAGTTTGCTTTATGTTTGTATATAAATAGTACCTAGTATACTTTTGGTATAGTTACAGTATGTGTATGTAAAGTGCCTTGGCTGGAGAAGGGAAAGGTTACAGAGAGAGAGACATAAATATAAGACAACCTTGTGCTTGCTGGTGCCTGTTGGAGGAATGGCTATATTAGGAAAGCCCATGTTTATTACACTGAGGCAATAGGTCAAATCTGAGACCTTTTGGTAATCTGGGGAAATGGAAATTACCTACATCTGTCCTCATGATGACCCTGAGAAATGTTGACACCAAAAGTGTTACAAAGCTAACAGAGATGTAAGCACTAACCTGTGTTTATATGGAAGCTGAACATGCTACATCCTCTACATGAGGTGGAGGAATACAGCAACCAGAGAAGCAAGTGCTTCTCATTAATATTGAGTAGATATCACAATCACTGCAGTGGATAAAATTTCATCTTTCCCTCCTGGGACCTGTAATACTAACAGCTAGTCAATATTTTAGAAGTTCAAGGAGGGTCTTTTAACACAAGGGACTAAAATAAAAGCAAACCAAAGCTGAAATATTAATGAGATGTGATACAGCACACCTAGTGTTTAGAGGCTGGAAAGCCTGCTTTACAGAACGTTTTCCTGATTGGTGCCCCAGGATTAACTTTGAAAATTAAGTCCTGGGTGTTTTGCACCAAAGACAACTTGTCTTTGGCGGCTATGACCCAATGTGCCCTGCATTCCAGAGGGACATCAAACCAGATGATTCAGATGCTAAAACTGCAGAACACTAACACACACTCCTGGTGTAGGCTGGGTAACAGCCACAGCATTGGCAATATTAATCCTAGGCAACCAAAAGGGCTGCAAACACCCCTGTTCTCCCAGTGCCCTGACATGACATACACAACTGTCCTGCAAGCCAGGGCACCATCCCACATTCCAGGGCTCGCCATGCTCACCACATTCTCCATGGCTCATCAAAGAGGCACAGCAGGGAGTGAATCCCCTAACTGTTCTCCTTACCTCCTCGCATGGTACACATTTTTCAGCTCCACTCTTAGGATTTCAGGTATTCCCAGGTGTATGGGTCAGTTACTAGAGGCCACAGGACTTCGTAAAGTGGTGAGGCTGGGTTGTGACAACATGAAGGAAGGAGATTGCAGTCATAGGTGGGAAAGGAATGGGTGCTGCACATGTGAATTTATGCCAGGCCCTGCAAATCCTAGCACTGTGCATGCATTCTTAATCTGGCTCTGACAGGTCTGTCTTCTCCCTATGTTCTTGGTCCATTATGCCGAATGGTCTGGAGCAAATATCTCTTCTCTTGGCACTTGTGTGCTCTCTTTGCTTTATGGTACGTGAAGTTGGGATATTTGTTTCTTTTTCCATGCTTGCTGTTATTGTTTGTTTCTAATTTTGTACATGGATTGCTCCCTGCCTGGAAATGTCTATGCAAAATGGCTCACCAATTATTTTATTTTATGCAGAAAAAGATCAGCCTGATCCTGTGGTTAATGTTCCAGATGGCCACACTGCAATTCCACATTTGATCCTTGACCCCAGTCACTTGTCCCCGAAGTGTCATAGTCCCCAAAGTGTCATAGTCTGGGATCATACCTGTGAGCAGCGAGTGCCTTGTTTCATCCAATTACCACTGGAGGAGCCAGGGTCTTGTCTCTTGTTCCTAAGCCAGCTGTGACTGGAGCTTGCTTGAGCTCACAAAGAAGGCAGTGAGTGCCTTTTGCCATTCACACTGTCAATCAATATGTGGCCACTGTCACCTACAAATCAAAGTTCCTTCCTCTGATTATATTGGGCACTGCTCTGAAACAGCAGCACTTTAGTAGAAGTGAATGCATCATCCTCAAGAGAATGCTTGTTTCTTCAGTGTATTGTTCAGTTTCAATTCAGTAAAACTTCATTGGCATGGCAAATTATAGAAGTGTTGCCAAAGTGTAAAAGTGAAGCTGCTCTCTAAGGTATCTGTCACATATAAGTACGAGCCACCCAGAATAGGACTGTACACTGTGTTTGGGGGTGCAACAACTTGTCAGAGGTGTCCATTCCCGATCTGGTAGCAGGTTGCTGCATAGCACAATAACATTTCTGATGGCTTTTTCCTTTATATGCATTGTATATAGCAGCCTTAACTAAGGCTCTCATTGTTCTAGGGCACAATCAGTTAACATGTACATGTAATGTACATTTTCTATAATGGCAACAAGTTCCCCAGAGGAGGGTCTGAGCACTGATTAGTCAGCTGAAATGTTTTCGACATCACAAATTCAGTATTTTAACTATAAAATGACCCTTTATGTAATTTCTCTAACCACCAAAACATTAGAAACAGGTGATTGTATTAATACTGGATTAAAGAAAATGCAAGATTCTACCTTCACAAGGCTCCTCTTGTAACTTTTCTATCACAGATAGGATCCATGTAGATCATCTGGTAACAGGTCCTATAAAAATACCATAGATAGATAAACATGTATGGGGATGGATAGATTGATCATTAGAAAAGATTAGATTGGATAGTCTATGGTAGTGCTGTGGTTTAGCCTGGCCTGTATGGAACACATCAAACCTGTAAGACCAGGGGCTCTATGCTGATTTTGGTTATGCCTATGAAATGTCATTGCCTTCAATAGACTTACTTCTCATTACAGTGTTAATGAGAAGTAAGAAACAGGCCTCTGGTATTTGCAGGGCTGTGCCACACAGTTCAGTGGCATCATTATAATATGAGGTGGTTATGTTCACATAGGTAAGGCCAAATGGTCCTGGCGCTACCATGTTAATAACTCTGTCCCCCAGCATGGTAAATGCTCCTATGTAGATGGGCAAAGGAAACAAATGTGCAAATGTCTTGAAGCAGTAATAGAAACACCTGGTGGTCTTGGAAACTATCCATATTCCAAGCTCTTAGAAAGGGACTAGATTTATGGAGCAAGGACTAATATGTTTGTACAGTGTTTGCTGCCCATTATGTCTGGAACAGATGCTCATTTAATATATGCAAAGCTCTCCTACCCTCTTCTTTCAAAAGACTCTTCAAAACCCATCTGCTCTGTGATGCATCCTACTGATAATGGCCACCCACCATGCTATTTCCGCATTGTAGCATTCTTTGTTGTCCTGTGCAGTTCCAGCATGTGTTCCTACACTACAAGCCTTTCCGGGCAGGAAACCTCCTATGTATTTGACACGGTTCTCCTTTTGTACAGGGCTGTGTATGCATACAGCACTACAGAACTAACAACACACATAGGGAAGAAAGGATGGGTCATTAGGGAACAGGGAGAAGAAAAACCTTTCTAAGCCATGGCTTAGAATTTAAATTTAGGTTCATTAAGTGTTTCCATACAAGTTATGGTGATGCAATGATTTCCCCTCCCCAACTTCGGAGCAGCATTGTGTGTGCTATTTGGAAGCCACTTCCACCCCAGCAGTAGATTCATTTGAGCAAAGTGTGAAGTGATTTCTGTTTATGAAGAACTCCGGGGTGAAAGTTGCTGTGTAAAAGCCCAGCTCTGAACTATATTCAATAATGTGAAGGTTGCACAGTTAAAAATCATAGAAGATTAGGCATTGATCCTGCAAATTACTCCATATGGGCAGACCCCCAATATGCACACCTTGGACTTTATGCAGAGTGAGTCCCACTGAAGATAATGGAACTCCACACAGGCACTGGCCTCCACATGTACAGAATAACTTGCTGGATCAGGACCTAAGGTTTCACCTGAGCTATGTAACACCTAGGTGGTATTTTTACTTCCTGTTTTCCTTGTTATATTTATAGCTTAGAATTAACAGTCAATTTTCCCTGCTTTTTCCCAGGAGAGGGGACAATTGGGATCTCAAAGATGTTGTGAGCTGTTTGGAGCACGGACCATCTTTTTATTTTGCACCTAGCACAATGGGGTTGTGGCCCGTCACTGGGCCCGAGATGCTACCACAATGCAAATAATTAATCATGATGATAAATGTGTACTGTGACATCTCATGCCAGAAATGAAAGAGCAGGAGCATTCTATCTACCCTGTTCACCTAGGTACATATCCATCTGTACCTCCCAGGAATTTAAATATAGACATGACAAAAACAATATTTCCTTCTTTCTTCCTTCCCTCCTGTCTGGTGGTAGAACAAATAGCTCGATAAGGTTGTAAAGGATTTTTTTTTAAATGTATGTTTCCTTGTGTACGTCAATGAGTGGCTCTGTGTATATGTAAAGAAAACTAAAATGGAAGGCCACTCTCAAAGGCCTTAGCTCTGAAAGTGAGGTCATTCTTAGTCTCCGTGGGAATGAGTTCCACAGTCTAGGGCCAGCCGCTGTGAAATTTCTGCCTCTTGCACTCCTGCATGAGCCTTTTCACTGTCAACTACTCATATAAAAAGCAACAAAGAGTCCCGTGGCACCTTACAGACTAACAGACGTATTGGAGCATGAGCTTTCGTGGGTGAATACCCACTTCGTCAGATGCATGTGGCAGTCTGTGGCACTGTCATAAATTCACTAGATTTCCAGCTGCCATTAATTCGTCCACCTACATTTCCAATGTGAAAACAAGCAACACCCCTTCTCCACAACCTTCTCTTCCACTCCTTTTTTTTGCTAAGGCAGATATTTTTCAGGCCTTCTTTCTACCTCACAAAGAAGCAAAAAAGGGCACAAGCCAGTTTTTGTCCCTTTGCAACTCACCTTTTATGATGAGTCCTTAACCATGCCCTGTTCATTCCCTCTGAAGCATCTGGCACTGGCCACTATTGGAGGACAGGATACTGGGCTCGATGACTCATTAGTCTGACCCAGTAAGGCTATTCCCATGTTCTTTGCCAAACTCGGTGATGCTTAAATTCAGAGGTTTGCATTTAAGGCGAGAGTCACACACACACATGCCATCCCAAACAACAAGGCTTTGTGCTGGGAATTAAGGGAGGGCTGTAGACTGGCCCCAGACCCTGTGGGCTTCCCCTCTGCACTCCTGCAGCCATGAGACGTGCTGGCATGGAATCCCTGGCCCTGGGAGCCTTTCCTAGCCTGGCCACAACTCCTGGCATTCGTAGCCACTGTGCCAGAGAGCGATTTGCACACCATATTGACTAGCTTCCCCCTCACTTGCTTCCGGGGAAGGGTACAGTTTTATTACTAGCAGCTAGTCCTGCCTTCCTTCAGACTTTCTCCTCCCCAGCCTTTCCTTCCTGGCTGCTTCTATAGTCTTCTTAGCTACTGAGGACAGGCAGGGTCCGGGGAGGAGGCTGCCAGTAGCTGCGGGGGACTGCTCCTAGCTGGGCTGCCGTCCGGCTCGCTGGGCAGGGGCGCTGTCTCTTTAAGGAGGAGGGTGCCTGGGTTGGCGGGGCTGGGCTGGGCTGTTAGTCTCTGCGGGCCTGGGCTGCTTCCCTCGCCGGGCTCGCGGGCCAAGGGGCCCTGTTCCAGCAATGCCCTGGCTGGTGCACCTGGGCCCTCCTGCGGCGCAGCGCGCGCTGGCCCCGGGGGCGCTGCTCCAAGCCGCCGCGCGCATTGTCCGGAGCAGCCCCGGAGCAGCAGCGGGGGGCCCGCCGTTCGTAGGCGGCCAGGTGCAGGCTGGCCCCGCTGGAGGCGAAGCTAGAGAGGCTCCGCACAAGAGGCAGCATCGACGCAGCTTCCGACAGGGGTGCAGCTGGCTCGCCCTGGGCGGCCTGCGCCTGCCAAGCCCCCTCCGCCTGCTGCCCGCTGCTGCGCTGCTTGCCCCAGCCGATCCCAGCCGCCGGGCCGGCTGCAGCGCGGCTCAGGCGGGTTATCTGCCCCCGCACAAGGGCTTCGGCTACAAACAGCAGGTGCCAGAGGACGCCGAGTCCAGCCATCTGCAGCCCCAGATAACTCTGCAAGCAACTGCCGGCAACTTCCCCAGCAGCGGGAGCTCCGGGAAGGTGGGTGAGGGTGACTCAGGCTGAGTCAGCAGCAACTTGCTGAGTGGGTTTAGTTTTGCTGCCCTGTATTGTCCGCGTATCCCGGTCGATATTGGCACATACCGATACCGCCCTAGGCTTCCTCCCATTCCATACAGTCCACTTGTGTCTTATGAAGCTGCATCATGCATGAGGTCTGGAGTGGGAAGCACTGCCCCATTGAGAGGAAAAGGGGCTGTGTGTCCGCTAACTATAAGGACCTAATCTGTGCAACATAATTTCTCAGGTTCTGCAGTGTTTCCGTCTAAAATAGGTTAATTTTCTACATCAGTATCAAGAGAATAAAGATGCCAAGGAGCCGCCACTGGAGAGGTGGTCTCACAGCAGGGTACAGAGGGAGGGAAATAGTCTTATTCCATCCCATAGGAAGTTGTTTGTTCTTTGAAATCTTTCTAGTTATGTTGTTGTAATAGCTAGTGCCAACTTGCACAGACTGGACACAGTTTTAACAGGCAGTAAAACAGCTACTTTTTAAAAATATAATGTCCTGTCCACACAGTGGCCAAAAACATTACTTGTTTTCAAGCTGCTGCAGTTTCTGTTGGATAGGTTTTAAGAACAGAAAGTGTTAAAATAGAGGAAATAGCTCTAGTACTTGTAATGTGTGTGTGCATCATATTCTCATAAAATACAGGAGAAGGATTCTCACTTCCTGCCATGTGCGGACTGCACATTTTGAATTTTATAGAAGATCTCAAGTACCCAGTTTTTCCGAAGTGACAGTTAAGAAACAATAGAAAAGGGATGAAATTCAGTTGGAAAGTTTAGGTTGAATGTTCCAGGCAGCGATATCTATTAGCCTGCAGAATAGTTTCCCAAGATATATGGTAGAGGCCCAGTCACTTGGGACACTTAAAACTACACTGGGCAGGACACTTTAAAAATATACGGGGGTAGGGGACTAATAGTCTTTCTTATTTCTTTTATCCTCTTCCCTATTTCAGTTCAAAGGCAGAGTGTGGAAGTGCCCTTAGTTATCTGTACATATATTTTCACTGTTCAATACATGTAACTTTAAAAAAAAAATAGGAGTGGTCTTGGTTAGAAATGCAACTTGAGTCCATTAGAACAAAATGTGTAATGTTTTAACATTCCATAACTTGGCTGAACTGTATGTGGGTGTTTGGATTTTTTTTTCTTTCTCTCTTTGGGGCGAGGTTGTTTTTAAACTTGTTTGTGCCAGAATTTCTAAATGTGAAGGTTTGGCTCCAGGTTAATTTTTATGGCCAAGTAGTAAACCATAAAAAACACATCTCTTTGGTTTTTCAGAGATGCTTTGCATCAGCTAGTACCCATTAAGATCAATGGGAGTTCCAGAGTACAGTACCTCTGAAAAATAGCAAATTCTGATGGAAGTAATGATACTGTTTTCACTAGAAATGCTGAAGAGAGGAGTGCCATGAGGAGAATTGAATGTGTATCACTTAGAGCTCTTGACATGAGCTTCTTTCTCTTCTGCGTCAGGCCACCCACTGTCTGCACACTATTATCCACATGTATTTTTCTTTTATTAGATAAAATGCTCCTGTATGAGACCCTTCTGTGACCTATACTAATTTTTTTATTCTTAAGTTAGATTTTTTTGTTTTGTTTGTTTAGGGGGAAACAGTCCTGCTGGTATTGCAAAAGAATGTCATATAACTACAGATGCTCACAATTCAAAGTAGTCTCTCTAATATGTTGTGGGGTTTTTTTTTAAACTAAATCTTTTAAAATATATTTTCTTTCATTGCATTTCTGCAGGACTGGTTCTACAAGTAAACACTGAATTTCCTTTGTCTCAAAACAGTAATCTAAAAATAAAATTGCATTGATATGGATCTGCCCTCACTGAGGCCCCAATTCATCAACCAGATGCATATGGGCAAGGGGATTCAGCTCCAGGATTGTGGCCAACTCTGTGCTTTTGGTTGCTTTCAGTCACTGTTGAATTCTTAAACATGTTGAGCACCTTAATCTTCTGGTGGGTTGATTTCTGGCATTACAGGATTCCCTGGGTCCAAGAAAAATAGACTTTCTACAGAGATGTTATAGAAAATAATTCTGTTCTCTCAGCTTTCTTTACTGAGCAAGTAGATACACAGGGCATGACCACACCGGGTAGTCATAATAAACAGCTGCTAACATGGTACTGGCTTAATCTCTTGCCTTACTGCCAATACAGATTCAGAAGCTGCCTCAATGTATTTTAGTCCAGTGCCCTAGATTAGTGAGAGCAAAATTGAAAGAAATGGAAACCACTTGGGTGACAAGAACAGGCTACATAGCTCAGATCCTGTGATTTCATTTTGCAGAGTTGGCTTTGATATAATGAGCCTGGAGTTCCCGAGAATCCTCTCCTGGTTGTATGATGGCTGCCTGAGATGCCCTTTAGCACTGTAAATTGAAAGCATATATAATATGGAGCTTAACTGGGCCTACTTATTGGCAGGCTGAGAGAGTCAAAAGACTGAATGGGCAAAGGAAACTGAAATATTCTCTCTCCTGTCCAGGTCACGGTTTGAGGCACATTGACTAGTGGGAAGCATCTAGTGGCACTGCCTCCCCTGTAAATAAACAGGGGGCTTCAGTCTCAGTGGCTGTCAGAATGCCACCACTACTATTAAGTAAATTGAAGAAGAGGGAACCCTTCTGTCCATTCTGTTGTCCAGTAATAAATGAGAGGTCCCAAGGTTTTCCCTCTTGTCTTGGCCAACATTTCCTCTGGGGTTAAGAGAAGATGATGTCCAAGACTGTTGTCAGATCTAGTACCTGAGGCTCTACCTGCACGGTTAGGACCACGTTGCTTTGAAACCTACTTTTAATATAAAAATTGTTTAAACCTTATTCTGCTATAGAAATGCCAGAAGAAGAAATGAAATGGGTTCCCCAGTGGCTATGGCAGAAGTCTGTCAGTGGCTGCCAAACCAGTGCTAGCATATTTGCATTTGCTGCTGCTGCAGCAGCATTTTTACAGCCAGGGGATAGTGCTGCTCATTGCTACCAAGCTACAGCAATAATTCCCAGGTTCTTTCTCTATGTTGCTGATGCACAGAACATGATTTACAAGAGCTTAAAATGTCGGGCCTTCTCCAGGAGTGTCAAATGTGCTTTCTGTGTTACCAATCATTTGGCCTTTGGCGACACAGTGGTCTTTAATCTGCACTGTGAGGCTGAGGATTGAGGTACAAAGCAAACTCATTCTGGCATGCAAACTAAGGATCCTATCCTGCAGGTGACTGTGTGGGTGGAACTCTGCCTGAACAGTGTCAGTTTTAGGATCGGGATTATATTGTCTATATTTATTATTCTGTAATAGGAAATCTTGCCCTAGTGCTGGGGTCCACGCAGAGCTCAATGATCCCTTAAACCTGGATTAATAGTTTATGTGGACTCTCTTCCATGTTATTGCACCTAATGCTATGCATCTTTGTTTTGCCCCCCTATCCAAAGCACCCAAGAACAGCGCTGCATAGAGTTCTGTGCTTTATTTTGCTTCTTAGCAAGTAGCTTGAGACAATTAACAGGAACCTGGACATTGTGTGTCACGTGAGTGTTCGTTCTAAATCATCGTTTTCTTTTTGGCTAGGACACAAGTAGATCCCCTGAAAAGGAAGTCACGGATCCCAGTGATGAAGATGAGAAGAAACCCAACAAATCCCAGCAGCTGAAAAAAGTTTTTAAAGAATATGGCGCTGTAGGAGTTTCATTCCACGTTGGAATTTCGTTAATGTCTTTGGGAATATTCTACCTGGCTGTTTCAAGGTGTGGTTTCTCTTGCAGACTCTCTGGCCTTGGGTAATCTTGTGTATAAAATAAGAAATATCAAGCAGGCATGGATTTTTGAGGTAGTACTTAACTTCTGAGACGAGTCAGGGCCCAATGTTGTGTCTGCTCTATGTGCAGAAGTCTCATGGCATCCAGCTGGAGATCCATGTATCTGCAGCTGCAGATCTGGGACCAGTCTGTATTGAGACAAGCAAGAGTAAAGATGAGGGTTTGCATTTAAAATGTACCTTGCTCTACACCTGGGGGCATGCAGGATGGGGAGTGTGCCAGTGCAGCCATCCAGAAGGGAGTTTGTTCATGTTCTAGGGACATGCTGTTTTAATGAAACACTGGCTTGAGCGGTGTAGATCAGCTCCAGCACACAGCGGTGGCCCGCAGAAGACTGTTGTTTTAATTCAGTATAAATCAAATAAAAACAGAACTGTATCCAAAACAAGGTGATTACCCTCAGGGCCAGATTTCCAGTGAGGCATTGCAGGTATGTGCCATGGGGCACCTAAAAATTAAAAGAGGATTAAAAGTTTGTGTGTTCTGTTTAAAAAAAAATAATAATAATTAATGAAAGATCACCTGTAGGCAGGGGGTGTGCTGAAGATGCTATGCCTAGGGACGCATAAAATCTAAATCCAGCCCTGATTATCCTGGAGAGCTACATGGGCACTTGCATGCAAGAAAGGAGAGCAAAAGAATAATGTAGGCTGGTAGGTTTCTTGAAAGACACCAGTTAGAATTTTGCCTATAACTGCAGAAGGAACAGAAAGATTAAAACAAATATAGGACTGGATTTAAAAAAAAACAGAAGGGTGACAATCGGGGGAGGTGGGGGGAGAGAGAGAGAGAGAGGAGTTTGTACATGGCTTTTGGTGGGATCATGGCCTATTTTTAGAAATGTACATAATTATTTACAGGACCGGAGCACATGATGGCAGCAAAGATCCCTCGTGCACTGCACAAACATAACTCCCCTGTTACGAAACAATTAATGTACCATTACATGTAGGCACTGCAGAACTCGATTTTTTTTGTAAGTTCAACAATTAATATTGATTTTTATTTTTAAGCTTTTTTTTATTTTTAAGTATTTTAATTTTCACATCTGTAGGGAATAAAGGGGGGAAGGGTAGCCCTGACATCAAGGCTGCAGGGGGCTCCCTGTGTGGCTGAGAGGCCTGAGACAGGAGGGCACAAGGTGCAGGAGAGGCTGTGATCCTGGCTTGGCAGAACAGAGACCTTTGGCCAGAGTCCTCAGAAGGAAGAGGAGCCACCAGCTTGGGGGGATGCCACCCAGCTGCTGAACAGCACCTATCCAGAGATGAACTCTGCATTCCTGGCCAGGGAGTGAGTCACCAGGACTGCAGAGGGCTCCCTGCACAGCTGTGAGGCCAGTGACACCAGATTCCTGCAGGTGCTAGGTGCATTTGCCAACTGAGGATGGATTTTTGTTGTTGTTGTTGATTTCTGTGTCAGGTGAAATTGACACTTACCAGTGACTAAGGACATAAATCAAATCCTGCTAAGTCTAATTGTATGGCCAAGTATGAGAAGTGCAGAGGGGAAAAAAAGTGGACCATTGCAAGGTCATGTGGGAAATACTCCAGAATTTACAGCCTATTCTAGACAACTGAAAATAGTTGTGGCTTCCTTGTTTGCAATATATACGTGACTGATCGATGGCAGGAGATGACAAGTCCCTCTTTCCTTTGGTCTGTTTTTACATAAGTTATTCAGCATTCAAACAGCCTTTTTACTCCTCCATTAGCAAACTTTCAGCATTATGTATGGATGTATTGTTGTCTTACTCTAGGTCAGATTTATTGATGGTCTGTTTCATTTTGCACCTTGGTTAAACTTTAAATCTTGTAAAGATTATTTACAAACTTCCAATTTATTATTTTTTTTAATTCAGAAAGTAGAATAATAGAACAGGAATGTTACCTAGGGAGGTTGTGGAATCCTTGTCATTGGAGGTTTTTAAGAACAGGTTAGATAAACACCTGTTGGGGATGGTCTAGGTGACCTCTTGAGATCCCTTCCAGCCCTACATTTTTATTATTTTTTAACTGTAAGAGACATCTCTGACTATTGGGCTGATGCTGCAGCTATACAATTGTGAAAGCAGAGAAAGGGGGGGGTGAATGAGAACGTATTTGGTTTTATAGGGACACCAATCTGGGAAGGGGAAAATATCACACTTCAGTCTGAAAAGTTGTTTCCTACTCTTGTAACAGGCATCATCTGAAGTTGTCAAAAATATCACACTGTGCATTTGACAGCACTTTGTGCTTTTTCAGTTTCTGCATGTTGTGTGGGCCTTTCACACAGCAATAGGGGAAGAGGAAAAATATTTTTTAAAAAATTAAAAACTTGTAAAACCACAAAAATTAGCTAGGAGGTATGGGAGGGCTCAGAGACAAATGTAATATCTCAAGTTACAATTTATAATTGATTAGATTTCTGGTTGATGATGCCTCTTTAAGTCAATCAGTTTATTGTATTTGTTGGAATTTTAATTTCTTAATGCATCTGTGCTTTAGGTTTTTGATTGACATAGAAAAAGGGAAATGTCAAACAGCATAGGCCTCCTGAATTGTCAGAAAGATTGCAATCTAATCTCAGTGAGAGCAGTATAAACCTAGAGTGGCTCCATTTTAGAAACTCATCCATTGTGTTAAATCAGAATCTGGCACACTGTTTAACTGCTTTATTTTAAGTAATGACATAAACATTAACACTGTTCTGCTGTAACTAAGGTAGGTGTTCAGTTAGGGAACAGGAGCATGAGTACCCAGATTATCCTAAGTAAACAAAAGATCCCTTTACTAACATAAGGGAACTGGTACAACTTTTTGATTTAAAAAACAAAAAAATTACAATAAATTCTTTTTTCCTTTTTCCCTCCCCAGTGGTGTGGACATGACTGCAGTTCTCCTAAAACTTGGATTCAATGAAGCATTGGTGCAATCCAAAGTGGCTGCTGGTACAAGCACATTTGTGTTGGCCTACGCTATTCACAAAGTGTTTGTTCCAGTCCGAATCAGCATTACCTTAGTTTCTGTGCCATTTCTTGTCCGATATTTCCGTAAGATTGGTTTCTTCAAACCGCCTGCCTCAAACCCATGATTTAAAAAAAGATTTCAAGTGTCATGTTCATATAGCTTTTTAAAGTGCTGTGCAACTGCAGTGACCCTATTTGGACTCATGTTAATACTGATCTCATCTTGCATTTTTGACTTGTCTTTTCAGGTAAATGTTTCTTTCGGGAAAATGTTGATATCCACTTTCGTTTCCTTCTCTTCCCTTGAGAACTTTGTTAAAATGGTATCTGAAAACTCCTGCAAGTGATAACATAAGCACTTACCTACCAATGAAGAAACTGTTTAGAACATATATCTTAGTATCTTTTCAGCTCAGCCTTTTAGGCCTTACTTTTTTCTTGGTGAAACACACTTGCTACAGTGCAGCACTAGTTCATAATAGTGTATTTCAGGAACTAAACTAAGGTTGAATCCCCATTTAATTATTCTCTGAAGCATACTCTGTCCTATCATGTGACTGCCTCTGTTGATACACCAACTCAGTGCTTAGTATTTATCTGCTGCCCATTTAAAATAATTTGTTGCTCTGAAAAGACACTCTTGCCATGCTGTACTTCCATACTTCTAAGTTGTATGGTTACTGAGCATGACTTAAAAGCTCACTCTCCTGGTTGGCTAGCAGCTTGCCCTACTGGAATCTTATTTATACTAGAGTGCTGTAGACTGAGTGAAATCCTGACTCCCCTGTAGTCAATGGAAGTTTTGTTACTGACTTAAGGGGACCACAATTTCAGTCTGTGGGCATGATCCAAAGCCCATTGAAGTCGGTGGCAAGACTTCGATAGGCTTTGATGTGGTGGATCAGGCCCTGTATTAGCAGACATGTTTACAACTGGAATCGAGCTATAGCAGGTTCTCAACCCCTGCAGAAGAAGCTCATATACATTCCTGAAGTCCATATGCTGTAATTTTGCAGACTGTTGTGTGCACCAGCTAGTTACTTGATTCTTATATTAAACTAACAATTAAGACTTAATATGGGAATGATCTATACTTTTAGGACTCTTTATTGCTCACATCAGATACCATTTTAAAGTGCTGTTTCCTTAGATGTTTGAGTTGTCCATTTGGCTTGCTGTTCACAACTCAATATGGCATGTTTCTACAAACTGCTGCAATGTCTATACTTCATCAAGCCAAGAAATCTGCAGGTCTGAGCTACTTACTATGGGATGCATATTAACTATTTTAATGTGAACAGAAAAAAAGCTTAGTTCTGATCTCTACAGTAAATTCCAAACACTTACCAATGTGCTACATTGCTCTTGCATTGCAGAAGCATTACAGTGAAGTCAAGGGTATGTCTGTGCATACCGTGGATCGATGCTGCCGCGATCGATCCACTGGGGGTTGATTTAGCAGGTCCAGTGAAGACCCGCTAAATCAACCACGGATCGCTCTCCCATCGACTCCAGTACTCCACCCAGGGCCGGCTCCAGACCCCAGCGCGGCAAGCACGCGCATGGGGCGGCCCTTTCCCGGGGGGGGCGGCAGGCTGGGCCGGCGGACCTGCCGCAGTCATGCCTGCGGGAGGTCCACCGGAGCCCCGGGACGACCGGACCTGCCGCAGGCATGGCTGCGGAGGGGGCGCTCGTCCCGCGGCTCCAGTGGACCTCCCGCAGGCATGACTGCAGACGGTTCGCTGGTCCCGCAGCTCGGCTGGACCTCCCGCAGGCATGCCTGCGGCAGCTCAAGCAGAGCCGCCGGACCTGCGAACCGTCCGCAGCTGCGGGAGGTCCAGCCGAGCCGCGGGACGAGCGGACCTTCCGCAGTCATGCCCGCGGGAGGTCCGCTACTCCCGCGGCTCCGGGGCGCCTCCCGCGCATGACTGCTTGGGGCGGCCAAAAAGGTAGAGCCGCCCCTGACTCCACCAGAACAAGAAGCATAAGGTAAGTCGACGGGAAAGCTTCTCCTGTCGACCCAGCGCAGTGTATGCACGACAGTAAGTCGACCTAAGCTACATCGACTCCAGCTATGTTATTCACTTAGATCGACTTAACCCTGTAGTGTAGACCTGCCCTAAGTGAGATTGACCTAAATGAGCACTTGGTAGTAGTTTTAGGCCCAAGATTTAGATTTTTTTGTTTTTAATTACAAAATGAAATAGAAATAGTTTCAGTAGCTTTATCTGGATGTTCCTCTGCAGTGTTGGTAAAATGAACACTGCAGCATAATGCAAGTGAAATGGAATATAAACAGATTAATTTAGCTTCATCCTCCAAGCTGAGGGAAGTGCAAAGAACTAAGGAGCTGTCAAAATTGCAATAAACTTATTCTTTTAAATAATTGGTTGAAAATTGCTTCTTAAATATTTTATTACTGTGACAATGTTCCTATCATAATGTGGTACATATAGCTATGCAATACAGTTATTGTGTATGCCTCAAGGGATTTTGATGACTTAAGGCTAAATTGGCAGCTTGCAAGCTGCCCTGAGTAAGGGAAAGCATATAACTGCACTACCCCAGGAGCAGAGGCCATATTGTGACTAAGAGTTGCAGTGTGGTCCCTGCTTCCTCTTTGCTCCATGGGAGATGTAAGCTGTGCCAGCCTTCTTTCTAATGTAGCTTAAATCACCTTGTCCACCTGTTCTGCTGCTCTGGCCGGCTCACTGCCTGGCCAGGAGAGAGTTAGCTGCTCCTAGGTGGCTGTATTCCCTCTTGTATTGTGACCCATGATGCAGGTAGTTTGTGCAGAGGCAAAATGGGGTGCCTCACATCCCTGAAGTGGTGTGTAAGCTAGTTTGTGATTGAGTCCATAAGTAATCCTGAAATCAGCTTATCAAGCAGAGTTTACATTTTATTTTATTTTAATTGCTGGAATGTTTTGACTTTTTTTATTGAAATTTGCCTTCTGGTGATGCTACTGAATAATAGACTTTCTGGATAAAATTAAAATATTTTTAAGTAACCATTGAAGGTGGTGGTGGGGTTGTTGCATTGTTAATTCCTAATAGTAACTTCCCATGTCTCCTACAATTTGCTAGCTGCTAAAACATTTGGGGGATTTTAAGGAAATTTAGACATTCTACTCAAGGTCGAACACTGATTCCTTTTTTTAAAAGGAAATGTGTATTTTTCTATTATCACTATTAGAAAAACAAGTAGCATTCCAGTCCTTCTATCCGTCACTTCTTGTAATGCAGTCATGATTTTGTGGTTTCTGGAAACATTGCTTACTTTAAAAGTCACCAGCATGCCACACACTGCTTATATTTTAAAAGTTAATTTCATTTGCTGAGTGAAGTAACTAAACTGCACTTGTCCCCTTTAAATCAGATTGAGACACTATTTTTTACCTCTGAATTAGACAAATCTGGTTGTAAAAACTGTCATTTGCAACTTTTGTTTAGATTAACCTTTTTGCAATGTATTTTAAATCAAAAATATATTTTGAATTTCTGAATCATTTGTAAGCTTGAAAACAATTAGTTTGTGAAATAGTAGTAAAGGTCTTATAGAATTGTTAACACTGGTAGAAAATACAATAAATATTTTTTTCCCTTCTAGTTGTTTACTTATTTTCCCACTAAGAAATATCTTAAGCTTGTATACATATGATTTAGTTTATGGAATTGCAATGCATACAATTGTAAAAACTGCAGTACTCAGACACCAAAGGAATGTGCAGTGGAAAATTAAGTACTGCTGTTTCACATGCATTAAAGTAGAGTTGCATCACTGCATCTTGTAAAAGTGAAGACTGAGAATCATAAGCATGGACCAGCGATTGCACAGCTCCCCACTGAAATTGTTGAACACAGGGTCCTGTGTATACTCACTGCAGGATCAAATCCTGTGGCAACATGATTTTTTCCCCCCCTATATCCTTTTCCCATTTTGCCCCATCACATGCAATTTACTCCTTGGGGAATTCAGCACCACTGCAATGCAGAATTTGAGAAATGTGTGCAGAATTTTCCCCCATAGAAATCGGCTGCAGTGGTAGTAGCTGCAGAGCCCAGCTTGCACAGAGAAGACACTGCCTGGGGAAGAGGGAGGGAGTTAAAGGGTTCTGAGCAGCTGCAGTTTCCTGAGGAGACATCAGTGTGCAGGAAACTCCACACCAGCCTGGGACCCACCATCAGGTTGTTTCTCCTCTGGGATCCCTGGGCTTTGGTGAGGAGGGGATGTGGGCATCTAGGTTAGGGGGGGCCCCATGGCTGGGCTGTGGGGGTAGGGGATGTGGGTTTCTGGCCACCCAGCTGGGCTCAGGGAAGGGGCAGAGAAACAGGAACTGGGTTGTCAAAGGGGGTTTCTTTAACTCTCTGCTCCTGGGGGAATTTTTTTCTCTCTGTATTACTTGCTGACAGGTATTTTGAAATAAATTACCCAATTGAAAATATTGTGATCTAGTGTTATTTTGGCAAAATTTGCAGAAACTTAAAATATTGTGCACAGAATTCACCCAGGAGTAGCAATTAGATCATAGCTAGAAAATTAATCTAGGATTTTTTGATAATGGGCTGGGACCACTATCTGGACTTCTGCATTACTGCTTAAGTGATCTTCAGAACCTCTTCCCTGTTGTGTGTCCCTAAGAAAAGAACTAGTCACTTCAGTTGCTTTTTCCTGAGCTCAGCTTCTCCCCTTATCTCCAAGTTGCTTAGCTCACCCGCTGCTACTTGTCTACCTATACCTTATCTGCAAGCTGGATGTAAATGCTGGCTTCTTAATGCTGGCGAGCTTTGTGAAACAGTGCAGTGAATATGTTCTGGGAACCCATTAACTGACCTTGTGAGGAAGGCCAAAGAGCAAGAGGCAACTATAGGCATGTCCTAGCAGGGCACTTAAACAAGATCCCTAATTCAGTGGCATCTTGGAAAAAATAATGAATTCCACAGGCTCCCTATTCATGCTTCTGTACATACTGACACATTAAAACTACACTGTCTTGCAAACATGATGTAAGAATACACTTATTCCCTTCTGTGGATGCAGTCTGAGACACTTCCCTGGAAACTGACAGGAGAGATGACCAAGTCAAAACGTTAGCCACTTCTAACCACATAAGTCATTCAAGTGCCTCAGTGCTCACCTTTACATGTGGAAGTCTTGTTTACTGTATCCACAGTAGCAGGCTGAAGCACTTTGAGCTTCTTTTTCTACTACCTTAGTTAATTCAATACAGAAACTTTAGACAAACATATCCACGGACCCATAAACAAGCTGCTACTAGCACCTCTTTCCACCTCAGGGTTTGGATTTTCCTTGCAGCATGACAACATGCAAAGGAAAATTAACATGAGTTTATTACCTGTAGATTAAGGATACCAAACTTTGTGGAGTTTGACATTTCAGCACTAACCACCTTCCTTGTATTCACATTTTTAAACCCTGCCAGTTAAGGCAGACACACACACCCCCCTTCATTGCTGTTCCCTATGCTGGTTAGGGCAGAGGTTTTAGTAATTTGTTTTTAAGACACAGGTGGGTCCTTAATCTGTGTATGGGCCTGTCTACACAAGTTTAAGTCATTTAAATTAATGCAGACAGTTACAGTGCTGCAAGGGTTACTTTAATTAGTATAAGTGTTTCCATATTAGTTATGAAAAGCTAGTTTTGTTTTAGAAGAATTATTAGCCTACTCCCACCCTTCACTCTTTACCTCAACACTAGACTTATAGCAGTTATACCAATAATTTAGCTGAACAATAAAGATTTGAAGCAATTGCTAATGACCCTCCATGGAACTGTACAGTAAAGTCACAAGGCTCTACAAAACATACTAATGTCTGAGATCAGGCTCTTATGTTTCATAGAATAGGAAGTGTCTACATTTTAGTTTGATAATTTTGCTATATTTTTCTGGTTTAAGAATGTTGATGTGTAATAGGTCCAGCAGTATGTGCAATAAAGTAAGCCTTACCATCCTGTCAGAATGTAACAAGTCTTTATTTAACAAATTTTAAGTGCCTCACCCCTCAAGACAACAACAGGCCAAAGAGTACACAGAAGCAAGAAATGCTCACAATTATTAGGACACATTTATGAAGAGGCACATTCATTTTTCACTCAGCTTCAGATGACTGGACATTTGTGATAACCTTAGCAGCCCAATAAATTAGAATGCAGGTAACTCAAGGATTTATTATTGCACTATTTGACCATGACAGATACCCAGAACCACAACTGTCTCTTACTATTAGGAAGCACGAGCCAAAAATTAAGACTGATCACATCATAGGGCCCTTGGCAAGAACACAACATTTGGCTTTGCCTCATCTCAATACCTATGACCCATATGCAAACTGGACTTCAAGTATGTTGGCTAATATTCTATCAACTTCTTTAAGTGCACTTCTTGTCAAACTGCTCTCTCTCTCTCTATATATATATATATAAAAAAGTTTTCTCCATTACAGTAGGAGAGAATTTAAAATGGTAAATAGCTCACACAACTGAATTGTTCCCCAGTCTGTTTTAATTAGCAGGTCTTTTATTAAAGTCTCCTTGCAAGCAACCTTTACTGGCTGCATTACAGTAGTCATGGTTACAAGGCTCTTTTTGTTTATGGTTCATTTGAGATTGTTTATAGTATGAAAGGGACACCTTGCTAAGATGGTGTTCTGTTACTGGTAGCAGCCTCACTCTTCCGGCTGCTTGGTGGTTTTGTAGAGTTTGTGGTAATCCATGGGTGTGCAAGCACGTCTTTCAGTGGCAGCCTCTGGTATGGATTATGCTTCAGGAGCTTTACAATTAAGTCCTTAGCTCCCTTTGTTACAAAAGGAGGAAATCTGAATTCCACCTAAAAACAAGCATTAAGTTAGGATTCTAGTGGTAAATAATATAGAACTAACATTTCCAGGTGCTAGAAATTGTTTGTAGTTGTACAGGGAGTAAAGCAGAATACTGCGATGTAGATGAGCCAAAGGAAAGTTTAGAAGAGTGTTATCAGTCAGCCCATATGAGATCTGACTGATTTTTTCCCCCCTAACCTCATGTCATATTTCAACTATACAGAAGCAAACCAGGTTACTCCTGAGGGAATTCTGCACCAAAAAAAATTCTGTGCACAATGTTTTAAAATTCTGAAAATTTTGAGTCAAAATAACAGTACATGATCACACCAGTTTCAATTATTTTGGTAATTTATTTCAAAATACTTGTCAGCAAGTATGTCTGTAACAATACAGACACAGAATTTTCCCCCAGGAGTAGAGAGTTAAAAAAAATCCCTATGACAGCCCAGTTCCTGTTTCTCTGCCCACTCCCACAGCCCAGCCGAGTGGCCAGATACCCACACCCCTCCCTCTCTGAGCTCAGCCAGGGCCCCCCTAACCCAGATACCCACACCCCCTCCTCACCAAATCCCACCCATCCCCCCCCCCCCCCCCCCCGCTCCCCAACCCAGAGACCTCCCACCCCTCAGAGCCCAGGGATCCAGCAAGAGAAACAGCCTGAAGGTGGGTCCCAAGCTTCTGTAGAGTTTCCTGCACACCGCTGTCTCCTTCCCTCAGGGTGCACAGGGAACTGCAGCTGCTGGGAACCCTCTAGCTCCCTCCCCCTCCCCCCCAACAGTGTCTTCTATGCGCAAGCTGGGCTCTGTCAGGTCCAGCAGCACTGCAGCCAATTTCTGGGGGGGAAAAGAAATTCTGCATTGTGCAATGGCACAGAATTCCCCCAGGAGTAAAACCAGGAATCCCCAAAATGTGGTACGTGTAGCACTGGGGGAACATAAGCTTCGTGTTCCATCCATTCACTTCACAATGATTTTTTAAGGTGGTATGTGAACCAATTCAGTGTGAGACACTGAGCTAGAAATTTTGTTGTCCTCATAATTACTAAAGCAACCTTGCATATGTGAAGCAAGTAGAAGCCTTCATGCAGCCTGAAACACTGACGAAGTTACAAATTCGACCCAACGCTCCCATGAAACTAGGGTAAATCTAAATACCAATGGGACCTTAAATGCCAGAATTCAACTATTCAGTCACTCATTTCTAGTAGCTGAATTGGAAAAAGAAAAAAAAAAGGATAAGAGAAGCCTCTGGAGGGAAAAAAAAAAGGGAATTACTGTAGGGAAAAGAGAAAAAGGGAAAAAGAGAGGGGAAGACCTGGTGTAGGAGAAGGAAGAGAAACAAAGGACAGAAAGTAGTGGTCCTTAAAGTGACTATTTTCCCTCAGAGGGATGATGAATGTAGCAACAGTGTATTAAACAAAGTTACAGGTAACTGATTATTATTTACTACATTGATTTTTATGCACACCTCCCACTGACAGTACAAGTTTTGCTGTGGCTTGTATGTTAATTTACACTGGGTTACAGCTCATATTAAGAGAAGAATCCAGCCTTCTCCAAAGATTGATTTAGATAAATCTGATGGATCAGAGCTGCTAGGCTGCTCTTTGATTAGCCATGGGAAACCATAGGAAATTGAGGCCTCATTTTCCTTCCTGTAAGTAGTTGAGAAAAAACAATTTAAGTTTTATCACCCCATATCTATTTAATATCACTGAATAGGTGACTTAGAAGGAAGAAAAGTGACCCAATACTTGCCTTTGAAATACTTCTGTAAGTTTCCTCGTATGTCGCTGCCTCAAAAGGAGGTTTCCCTACTAGAAATTCATAGCACAGAACCCCCAGGCTCCAGAGATCCACCTTTTCGTCATGTGTTCTCCCTTCAATCATTTCAGGAGGCAAGTAGTCAAGTGTACCACAAAGCGTTGTCCTCCTAAAACATACAAATGGCTTCATACAGAAACTGTAGTTTGGTCTTTATGCAGCAGTATTCTCCATTTCTAAGGCCTTGGCTACACTGGCGCTTTACAGCGCTGCAACTTTCTTGCTCAGGGGTGTGAAAAAACACCCCCCTGAGTGCAGCAAGTTACAGCGCTGTAAAGGGCACAGAATAATGCCTCTGTATTTCTTGGCAGTAGGAGCCAATGAGGCTGGCGTTTGCCATAAACTGTAAGCTAATCCCCACAGGGAGGTGGAGTACCTGCAGCTCTCCCAATGCTGGCACCGCAACCACACTCGCACTTCAAAGCGCTGCTGCGACAGCTGCAAGTGTAGCCATACCCTAAGAGTCACTCAAAGTTACTTTGATAGTACCAGCTTCCACCCACAAATTCTAGTTTCTCTTATACTTAACTATCAAGTTCATAAAAGTAGAAGATTAACTTGTAGACTCCATCTTGAGGGCAACATCTGTACTGATAACTTGGTGTTATGCACTTCCTTGTGTAAGTACACATAGTAGTTGATGCTCCCTTTACTCCAAAGAGCTCACTTCAACTTTCACACATTGGACAATGACAGAGGGAGCAGGTCTGTACTCTTGAGCAGTGGTTCTCAACCAGGGGCCCCCTGGGGAGCTGCGAGCAGATGGCGGGGGGGCACCAAGTAGGGCGAGTGTTAAGACTTGCTGGGGTTCAGGGCCAGTGTTCCCTCTAATTCTTCCCACCCATATGCAGAATGAATTGTGTTATGTGCACATCACCTCCATATTGGCGCGCATAAAATTAATGTGTCGGGCTGGGGCAGAGGGATTCAGAGTGTGGGAGGGGGCTGAGCTGGGGTGTGGGCCCAAGGACAAGGGGCTCAGGGCTGGGGCAGAGGGTTGGGATGCAGGGGGGAAAAGGCTCCAGCTGGGAGTGTGGGCTCTGGGGTGAGGATGAAGGGTTTGGGGTGCAGTGGGGCTCCCCGGGGCTATAGTGGGAAGAGGCACCTCTCTCCCAGCCACGGCAGGTCCAGGACAGGCTGGGTCAAGGCACTTGTCCCCCGGCAGGTTTGGGGCTGGGCTAGGGTGCCTGTCTTCCAGCCGCAGCAGGTCTGTGGCTGGGCTGGGCTGCCACGGCAGGTCTGGGGCTTTGGGAGAGGCATCTCTCCCTGCTGCAGCCCTGAGCACCTGTGCAGCGCTTAACAGGCAGCTGCACAGCTTAGAGGGAACTTAGGTCAGGGCAGAAAGCCGAAGCCCCACTGCATGGAACTGAAGCCCGGGGCCCTGAGTCTTGCCACCCAAAGCTGAAGCCTGAGCAATGTAGCTTCGCAGGTGGCCCCTGTGGCATGGGGTCCCAGGCAATTGCCCTGCATGCTGCCCCCCAACACCGGCCCTGACTTTTATATGCAGAAAACCAGTTATTGTGGTACAGGTCTTGGAGGGACTCAAAGAAAAAGATTGAGAACCCCTGCTCTTGAGAATTAACAACGGAAATCCTACTGTTCTCCCCAGAGGCATGCAAGGCTCCAAATACACTAAAACAGTGCTTTCTTGCTACACTCTGCACCAACACATTGAAGGGGATTGGGATGAAGGTAGGACAGTGACCTGTAAATAAACTGGGCAAACCAACCAGTTTTGGGGTTCTCATGATATAGTGTGCATATTTCTAGGCAAGTTGCAGGCAGGGATTTGGAGCAATCAAATTTTTGAATTGCTCCGCTCTGGCTCCGGGCAAAAACCTCTGCTCCAAAGCCCTGGCTGCAGTTGTGTGATTCAGTCTCTATGCACCATCCTTCTTCAATTAGTGCTGTGACAGTGGTGTATGTTCTTTAATACATACTAAGATTTTATTTAGAGCCATGAAGCTTTGTGCTGCATCAAGAGATGATAGGGTACGTTGCGTCTGAGTTCTTACCTAGATGATGGCGCATGCACACACCATCCAAAGTCAGCAATCTTCAGCTCTCCGTTAGCACCAAGCAGCAAGTTTTCTGGCTTGATGTCTCTATGAATCACTCTCTTTGAATGACAGTATGATAGAGCATCTGCCAATTCTGTCATATACTGTAAAGAGTGATCCCATGAGATAGTATACATTAAAGACATATAATCTCCTTAGCTTAACTATTAGAGAACTTGGTGTCTAGACATCCATTGTGAAATTGGACGTGTCGTCAGTTTCATCCCAATAAGGTCTATTTTAACACTTTCTGTTATTTCACCCTTTTAAGCCCCTTTGACTATTTAGTGCTGTACTCTACAGCAGTGCTTCTCAACTAGGGGTCCAGCCCCCCCCGAGCAGTTTCAGGAGATCCGCCAAGCAGGGCTGGCATTAGACTTGCTGTGGCCCAGGACAGAAAGCCGAAGCCCCACCGCATGAGGCTGAAGCCGAAGCCTGAGCAACTTAGCTTCACAGGGCGCCCCTGTGGCGACGGGCCCCAAGCAATTTCCCTGCTTACTGCCCCCTAATGCTGGCCCTGCCTTTTATATGCAGGGAAACAGTTGTTGTGGCACAGGTGGGTCCTGGAGTTTTTATAGCAGGTTGGAGGGGCCTCAGAAAGAAAAATGCTGAGAACCCCTGCTGTACAGCACCCTCCCCTCCTCTGCACGTACTTGAGATGTCTAGGACCCTAAAGTAACAGCCAACATTGAACTGTCATGATGCACATACTAACTTTCCAGACTATTCCTAAATATCTAGTTTCAAAACTAAAGATAAAAAAAAAATCAGTTCTTCTCTTAGTTATCAAATGCACTGACTTCAGTGTAGATGCACTCATGTACCTAATGTCAGATTTTGGTCTAAAGGTCTAAACTTTATGCTTCAGATAGCTGCATTTGCAAAAAGTTGGTGGATGATAAACACTAGAGACACTTACAGTAGCAGTTCTCTGCTCATCAAACTTGGTTAGCTTCTGCAACTCTCTGTAGACTTCTCCACGAGGTGCATATTCTAGAATTAGGTAGACTCTTGTGGCATCATGGAAGTAGCCATATAGCCTGAGAATATTGGGATGCCTGCAAGAAAATGTGTATAATTTTTTTTACCAGAAGACATCTCTATGCAGAAACAAAATACAGGTTTTTTTGGGGGCTGGGGGGTGGAGGGGGGGGTGTTATCTATATAGATGTTATGTAGTTACTAGCCCCTAATTTGAGTTTCATGCATTGGAGGAGCTAGACTGAGTTATCACTCCCTACAGTTTACACTAGTGACAAAGCACAAATCAGCTTTAGTATAGAAAGGCCCTTTTGATTGATTTTACTTTGTAAACACTTTTTTTTTTTTAGTCTGCTAGCCATGGCATTCAAGACATTTCTTCAGTGTAGTTCTGTAGATTTCACCTCAGAGTGCTTCTGTTTGGCAAGCCTGCTGTATATCTTAGTGCTTTTAGGCTAGTAATTACAATTCTGGAGTTGCTAGAGCTTAGAGTGCATATTTTTAACTTCCTTTCCTTTTTCCTCAATTGAGCAAAGGCTGTTTAAGCTCCCTCTCCTCCCATCTTTATACAGCTTTTCAGAGACACCTTGTCTGTGTACCTCACTTCTCTAGACAGCCTTCCCAACCAGGCTACCAAGATCAACGTATATGTTGGTATAACTTAGGTCACTCAGGAGCGTGAATAAGTCACCCCTCTTAGCAACAAGTTATACCGACTTAAGCACCAATGTGGACAGTGCTATGTCGACGGGAGAGCTTCTCCCGCCGACATAGCTACCACTTCTTGTGGAGGCTGGAATAATTAAGTTGATGGGAGAGCTCTCTCCCATCAGCTTAGAGTGTCTGCACTAGCAACACTATAGTGGCGCAGCTGCATCCGTGCAGCTATGCCACTGTAATCTCTGTGGTGTAGCCATAGCCTCACGGATGTTAAATATCCACCACTCCCCGAACGTAGAAGACTAGAAAGTTTAAAGGAGCGGTACAGACTTGTGCCATCTAAAACTAAGCACTAAGTGGGAGAAGTCCCCTTATATAATATTTGACAACAGGGTGTGTTTATAAGGCCAATTCCTTTAATTGTTTCCTAATGCGTTGCATATGGGTCAGGATAAAATACAGAGACATGCAATTGACTTGCTGCTTTGAGAGGTTGGTGTGGCAAAGCATAAAAAAACCTGACCTGTAGATTCATATTGCAAGTTCTGCACATGTGATAGTCTGTAAGATGATGTCTTGGTCAGATATCAGGAAAATGCTTGGCACTGTAGAAAAACTAGAGCGCCTACCCTAATATCATATAAGTGACATAGGAGACTGGTTTGCCCAGGCCATCCCGAAAGAGTAACTTCACAAGATATTCCTACCTGCCTCCTTTAATTCAGGGTCAGGAGATACAATGGAATCCAACTGTCTCTCCTGTTCTCTGGAAGAATATCTAAAAAACTAGTTTTAGATAAATTTTACCTAAGATGAGACTGTATTTCTACTTCTCTCCGCAGCTGATGTTCTACTCCCGCTTTCTCCAGCTGTGTTTTAAACAACACCTTCAGCGCTAGGATAAATTTACTTTGCTTTTCACGAGCCAGATACACATTTCCAAACTTTCCTTTCCCCAGAGGACGGCCAATTTCGAAGTCATCAAGACACCACTGCCTTCTATGAAAAAGTTAAATAGTTTTAAGTTGCTAGAAGTCACACCAGGGACTAGAATTTCGTGATACGTTGGGGTAATGTCCCAGAATAACTCCATTGAAGTCAAATGAGTGACTCCACATTTATACCAATTTAACCAAGATCAAAATCTGGCCCCAAGTATTCCCCCCCTTCTAGGTCTGCATTTCTTGGGTGACTGACCCTATCTTTTGGAAAAGAAACACGATATGTAAGGGTCAGTTCTCTTTTCAGACTTCTGTATCCAAATCTTCAGTTGTGCAGGGAATAGTGCACATGGCCAGATTGACTGTGCCAAGAAAAAAGCATGCATGGACACAAATGCCCAATTTGTGCACACAAATCAAGGTGTGCACATATTAGTGGTTGGGATATACCAGTGTGTATGCACCTAATTTAGTATGCATGCTCTTGCAAGCTGAGCCATACCAACTCTGTCTTGCACATGCTATTAATACATTTTCTTCCTATGTTCACGTATATGTGAAGAAGATCTGAGCCTGGAAAGAGGCATTTTGCATTTAGTTTCAAAATATAAATCCTGCCCAGCTTCATGGAAAAAATCTCATTAAAGTTGTGGTGTTCCATATAAGGAGAAAAAAAAAATCTTCACTCAGAATAGCTTCTTAAATAAAAAGCATATAGTTCTTTTTTGACTAAAGAGTATGCAGATTTTCCTTTTTTAAATAACCTTCAAGAGCAAAGGCTTTCATAGTTTATCAGGTCATAAAACAGATTAAAGATGTCCTAGAACTTCATGAAAGTATCTCATATTCATAGCTCCAAAATATTTTGTGGTATTTACAAATGCAGAGACAGCATTCCTGATAATGAACGGACTACAAAACAATAGTTGTGGTTAAGTCACAAAATATTTTGCATCCAAATTGCTACATTATTTAGTCCTAAATACAAAGAGTGAAACCCTGGCCCCACAATCATCAATGGCAACATACCCATGGACTTACTTTTTTGTTTCTTCATTTTTCTGGACGGATGTCCCTTCTGCTTCAAGGTTTTTTGCTACACAAAGAGAATTGAACCTTCATAACTATAGTTCATAAACACAACTGCCACCACTGTCTGCTTCCAAAATGATTTTTCTCAATCTGGTTCCCAAGTTTTGCATACAAGCATGGCTCAGTCTCCAGGGACAGCCTGAACCTATTTAGGGCATGGCTACACTTGCAGATGTAGAGCACTTTGAGTTAAACCAGCCTTCGTAGAGCACAGTAGGGAAAGTGCTGTAGTCTGTGCACACTGACAGCTGCCAGCGCACTGGTGTGGCCACATTAGCAGCTCTTGCAATGGCCACAGAGTCAGTGCATTGTGGTAACTATCCCAGCATGCAAGTGGCTGCAATGTGCTTTTCAAATGGGGGAGGTGTCACAGGGAGTGTGCTGTGTATATGTGAGGGGAAAGAGAGAGTTGTTTTTGGGGGGGGCGCTGAGAGCACATCAGCGTGCTGTCTTGTAAGTTCAGACAGCAGCAGACCTCCCCCTCCCCAGGATTCCACAGTAATGGTTGCTTTGTCTCAGAGCAGATAAGCATGCCAGCTGTCAAACGGAGCTTTCAAAGGGCATATCCAAAACAATGACAAGAGTGGACACTTGACTTAAGGGGATTATGGGACCTTTCCAGAGGCTGATCAGAGCACAGTAATGCAACACCTCGTTCACACTGACGCTGGGGCGCATCAAATGTTATTCTACTCACCGAGGTGGAGTACCAGGAGCGCTGTAGTTGTGAAGTCTGAGCACTCTATGTGCCTTGCCAGTGTGGACAGGTAGTGAGCTAGTGCGCCTGGGGCTCCTTTATTGCACTGTAACTCGCAAGTGTAGCCAAGCCCTTTGTTTCTCCTACTGCAACCATTACCATGGTATCTGAGCGTCAGTGACCACTATATTAGTCTCATATGAATAAGATACTAATCTGGCCTATGAAAGAGTAAGCAGCATCACATTAGTTAGTGCATCACAGCTAGAAGGGATTTTTTAATCCAGGAAAACTTTCTGTACAAGTCTGAACTACCCTTCTAACTTGTCTTTCCATTAGTAAAGCATTCTCTTGTAGCTTGTAAGGTATTTTGGGCAGGGACTGTCTTTTTGTTCTGTTCTTGCACAGCACCTAACTCAGCTGAGTCCTGGTCCATGATTAGGACTCTCAAGTGCTATGACAGTAAAAATAGAAAAGGATTATGGCTCAAGGTGAAACTAGACAATCTTTTATGCATGCAGGAAGAATAAATGCTGATTTAGTTAATATGCTGTAGTTGACTGCAGATTATTGAAAAATAAATGTTTTATCTACACAGTTATATTTACCAGATAGTGAGGTCTGTGGAGGTTCCTCGTTGTTTTTACTTGGAGCCTGAGGCCTAGAAATTGGTTGAACTATAGAAGTTGGACGAGGCTGCTGCATCAGCTGGTTTTGAGACTGTTTCTGGTTTGACAGCGCAGATTTTTGAGTCTGTGACTGTACAGGAACTCGCTGAGCCAAATTTGAAGGACACAAAATACGCTGTGCTTGAACTCCACCTCCAGGTACCCGATTCTGAGGATGCTGCTGATGCACAGGGAGCCGTTCTGGACCATCCCCAATGGTGGGTAGAGTCTAAAAAACCCAACACATTTAATTACAGTAGAGGCAAATACAACACACTAGAAATTCTGCTTTTCCTGTAGTTTTTTCCTTTATTATTTAATTAATAGTTTTGTCCATTTATTAATATAAGCAGGCAAGTGTTTTTTCCTACCTGTGCATGGACTAATTAGTTCCATTATACTCAATTAATATACCCATTAAGAGTTTAAAAAAGTAAATCAGACAAATTTCTATGCTTTTATGATATCCTGTCAGACTGAAAGGAACGTTGATAGGTCAGCTAGTCCAGTCCCCTGCACTGAGGCAGGACTAAGGCCTAGTCTATACTAGAGTTAGGTTGACATAAGGCAGCTCTCGTCAACCTAACTCTGTAAGCACCTACACTAAAAAGGTAGCTTCCTCTGATGTCAGTTGCCCACTACATCGACTTAATAATTCCACCTCCATGAGAGGCGGAGCACTTAGATTAATGAAGTTAGGTAGACACAGTGTTACTTACATCGCTGTGAGGCCCGGCTATCACCATGCCATAATGCCCCCCACAGTTAAGCTGGTGAGGACATGCACTGCGGACAGAATGAGTACAGTAGGGACATGAAACCCTGCTTTAATTACTGCAGTGGCTGTACATTGACTTAAGTCAACTTAATTTCACACTGTAGACATGCTCTAGGTATTATCTAGACCACCCTGACAGGTATTCTTGTTGTTAAAACCTATTCTTAAAAACCTCTAACGACAGAGATTACACAACCTGCCTAAGCAATTTGTTCCAGTGTTTAACTAACCTTACAGTTAGGAAGTTTTTCCTAATATCTAACCTAAATCTCCCTTGCTTCAATTTAAGCCCACTACTCCTTGTCCTGTCCTCAGAGGATAAGGAGAACAATTTATCACCCTCTTCATTCTAACTACCTTTAACACACTTGAAGACTTATATCTCCCTCTCTTCTCTAGACTAAACAGGTCCAATTTTTTCAAGCTTTCCTCATCGGTCTATTTTTCTATACCTTTAACCGTTTTTGTTGCTCTCCACTGGACTTTCTCCAATTTGTCCACATCTTTCCTAAAGAATGATGCCCAGAACTGAACACAATACTCCAGCTGAGGCTTTATCAATGCTGAGTGAAGTGGAAAAATTACTTCTTGTGTCTTGCTTGAAACATTCCTATCAATATATTCCAGCATGGTGTTCACAGTCTTAGCCCTGGTCTACACACAGCCCCTGGTTCGAACTAGGGTACGCGAATTCAGCTACGTGAATAACGTAGCTGAATTCGAACTACCCTAGTTCGAATGACTTACCGTCCAGACGCCGCAGAAGCGAACTCCGCGGCTCCAAGGTCGACTCCGGCAACTCCTCCTGCCGCGGTGGAGTACCGGAGTCGACCGCGGCGCTTCCGGAGTTCGAACTATCGCGTCTAGATCAGACGCGATAGTTCGAACTCCGAGAAGTCGAACTCGCCGCGTCGACCCGGCAGGTAAGTATAGACGTGGCCTTAGATATTTAAAGACCCACATCACAATTCTGGCTGCCACCCCACAAGAAAACAACATTTTAACATTAACAGCATGGAGAAGCAGTCTGTAGAAGCGTTACAAGTTGTATTCCAGGTGGCTAAGTCTCCACAGCAGTGAGCTACTGACAGAGTAGCTTGAAGTATATGCCCTGTGTCAGAGTATACTTCAAGAAAAAAAGGGGAACCTATTTGATGAAGAGTCAGTGATAATTATCACTGATAATGTGTGGAGTGAATATATAGAGGCTAATAGTCCTCATATGATCAAGCCAAGTAAAATGCATTTGTCTAGTAAGTGTGCAAGACCACTTTACCTTGACACTGTGACCAGGGAGCCCATTGTGATTCTCTTTACCATTTTTCTCCATTTTACCTAAATAGAGAACATTCAATTGCAGAGATATCTCATGTAGGGACATTATTAACTAGAAACATCTTATATACAGCACACCCTTCTCCTCATCACCCCTTGCACGTCTTCCTCATACCCCCATCTCTTGCGCTCTGCTTTCCTCATCCACACCCTCTCCCAACCTACACCCTACTGCAGTTTTCATACCTTCAATTCCCCTCCCCAGCGAAACCCGACACCGCCATAGATGTAGTCTTCCCACTCCCATGCCTCTGGTATTCTCCCACATCCGGTCTCTGCACAATCTCCTCCCACTACCATCAGGATTATAATGGTTCCTTTTGGCCAGAAAAGTCCGAGTCTAGGAACCCGGTATCCTTTACAGTTGCCTCCCCTCCTTCCTCCAGTACAATCCCCTGGTACCGTAACCGATACATATTATACCTCTCAAATCCAGCTCCCCCTGCAACCCTCTCCCCATGACAACGCTTCACCTCCCTGCAGCTGCCGCTCACGAGCTGCCTCAAATACAACTGCACAGGCTT
Source organism: Mauremys mutica (assembly GCF_020497125.1). Taxonomy (NCBI): domain Eukaryota; kingdom Metazoa; phylum Chordata; order Testudines; family Geoemydidae; genus Mauremys; species Mauremys mutica. The sequence goes on along the minus strand of NC_059084.1, from coordinate 12,595,451 downwards.
AATACTTCCCCGCCTGCTGCACCCCCCCCCCCGCCGCCCCGCGAAGCTCCCGCCTGCTGCGCACCCCCCGCCCCCACGCGGTCCCCACCCGTTCCTGTTACACCCCCCACGCGGTCCCCACCCGTTCCTGTTGCACCCCCCACGCGGTCCACAACCGTGAAGCCCCCACCTGTTGCACCCCCCACGCGGTCCCCACCCGTTCCTGCTGCACCTCCCCACGCGGTCCCCACCCGTGAAGCCCCCCACCTGCTGCACCTCCCCACGCGGTCCCCACCCGTGAAGCCCCCACCTGCTGCACCCCCCCACGCGGTCCACAGCCGTGAAGCCCCCCCTCCTGCTGCAGACCCCCCCCCAACGCGCCCCCATCCACTCCTGCTGCAACCCCCCCAACGCCGCCCCAAGTCCCCGTTGCGGCCCCGTTCCCACTAGAATCCTCATTCCCTACTCTACGCCTCACACCCCTTCTCTCTCCTCAGCCCCTAGGCGACCCCCTTCCCAGATCCCTCCCACCCCCCCCGCCCCGTGTTCCCCTCACCGTCACCACCCCGCTGGCCCCGACCGCCCGAGCTGTTTGAATTCAAACCGCCCTCCTAGGATACCCTTTAAACCGCCGCCGCTCTCCATTGGCCCATCCCGAGCCCCGCCCCCCCAGGGTTGCCGGGACACAGAGGCTGCGACCGCTGCACGCCCCCACCCCCCGCGCGACTCCCCCTTCCAGCAACCGGCGGTGCTGCCGCAGCATGGGGGCAGCGTTAGACCGCCAGTCACTCACCTGCTGAGGGGGGCTCTGGCTTCTCACAGCCTGTAACTGACGCACGTCTCCTCCGCCCCCCGGACACTGTAATACTAGCGAGCGGCACCGTACAACAGACAATTAAACGATCTGCTGATGATGATTTGATTTCTTTTCAGGCGCCCGCCCGCGGAGGCCCAGGATTGGCCTATCGAGGCCATGTGACAAAGAAAGCAGCCAATTACTATAATCCGCTGATTTTTTAAAAACTGAGGCAGATGATTGGCCTCCTGAGCCCACGTGATCTGGACAGCGGCCATTTTTGGCAAACCGAAGGGAAGGGAAGGGATGCCGTGCGACGCGACGCGCTTACGAGAACACGCTCACGTCGACGGGGGTAGGGCTTCTTTTAAAATGGTCGTCGCTTCTCGCTGAGAGTCAGTTGGAAGCAACCATTTTAAAAGGAAGTCCTCTCCCCCAATAAACCCTAGCTGGGGGAAACCACAAGCCCAAATCCGCTTATGATAACTGCGTTGCCATGGGTGGGCGGCCTGGAATTACGCGATTTGCGTAAGGAAAGGATCGACCAAGCAGAGACTTTGTAGAGGAAACTCCGTAATTGGCGCGTCGGTCTACGAAATTAGCGTAGGGAGGAAACAGGAGGCAGATGATACGTAAAGAACGCACGTATCGACGTTAATACCACGCTGGAGGCGGGAGGGCGCGGCGGGTAGCGGTCACGCATGCGCCCGAGTGTGCCCGTGACGTCGGCGGCTCGCTCAGCAACCAGAGGAACAGTTCGGAACCAATGGGCGGGCGGCGCCGCTGAAGAGAAGCCAATCGGCAGGCGTTCGTGTGCCTCACAGCCGGCCATTAAGACCTGGCGCAGCGAGTGCGCACAGAGCCTGGGGGGTGGGGACGGGAAGGACTTCGGGGAGCTGCCTTAGGCGGTGCTAAGCCCTAGCTTCAGCCCAGCCACCCCTCTCCGCCTGTTGCCTGGCGAGCGTGTCGCCCCTGCGATCGGTGGCGCGTGATCCGCGGCCGTTGCCCCGGGCTGTGGCTCTCGAGCAGAAACGTGAGTGGGACCCGGGCCAGCGTGTCGCACCAGCGGTGACGTGTGGTCAGTGTCAGGGCCCACGGACAGCGTGTCGCACCAGCGGGGCGTTGGGCGCTCGAGGACAAACGGGAGGGGGGACGTTGGGCGGTTTTTGTTGTACTAGCAGCACGGCGTCTCGCGTGGTGGCTCCCGTAGGACCCGGGCCGTCAAGCACGATCGTGAAGGGGCTCTCGAGCCATTGTGTGATCCGTGGCCGCCGGGCCCGGCGCGAGGACGACTTGAGGCCTTTGGAGGCGTGAGCTAGACGGCAACTCCCGTTGCCACCGTGTGAAAGTGAGCTCGGTGTGGGGGGCTGCGTGGCGGTGACGTGTGATAGATGGCAGCGAGGACAGGTGTGAGGAGGATGTCAGGCCGTCGTGTTCCCTCAGCGTGTGATAGACGTCCGCTTCCACGGGGCCTGAGTAACGTGGGCTCCCCCGCTCCTGAGCCACGGCCACTGCGGCTGCCTTTCCTGGAGGCTGAGGTGAGTAGGGCCGTCTGTTGGGGGGGGGGGGGCGGGAGCGGGAGTGTCTGTTCTCGTGGGCTAGGCCTTCAGCACTGCTGCTGAGGCACCCTGAAGTGCCTTGTCCGAGCGTGCCGCTATGCTGTCTACTAAATTCTGGAGTCATCCCAGAGGCCTGCAGCACCCAGCAGTGAGGCCTCGTGACTTTCAGTTCAATTTGCTTCCATTGAGGCTTGTGGGATGTCAAGGTTTCTCAGCCCAGACGCAATAAAACCCAACAGTCCTAATCCCTAGTCTCCTGAGATCTCAATGCTCTCGCTCCGTCAAAGGAATTGAACCCAGGAGTTCTGAATTTCAGCTACAGATCCTATTAGGTGGCTCAGTCCCTAACCCCTTTCCAGGCCCCACTTTAATGTCCCAAGGAATACTGATCTCCTCTGTAGCCCCTTTATCATTTCTCAGTTTACCATGCTCCGAGCCAGGGGTCAGCAACCTTTCAGAAGTGGGGTGCCGAGTCTTCATTTATTCACTCTTATTTAAGGATTCACGTGCCAATAATGCATTTTAAGGTTTTTAGAAGGTCTCTTTCTATAAGTCTATAATATATAATGAAACTATTGTTGTATGTAAAGTAAATAAGGTTCTTAAAATTTTAAGAAACTTCATTTAAAATTAAATTAAAATGCAGAGCCCCCCAGACTGGTGGCCAGGGTCTGGGCAGTATTAGTGCCACTGAAAATCAGTTTGCGTGCCTCCTTCGGCATGCGTGCCATAAGTTGCCTACCCCTGCTCTGAGCTAACCATTAGATCCTATTCCTGCTAGAGCTGGAAATAAATGAATTATACTCTCCTGGAATAGACTGCTGTTATCATTAGAAGTCCCTGTGCTTCCAGACTAGGAATAGAACCTGCCTTTCCATGCTCCTAGACCCACCCTATAGTCCCTTCCTCCCCCAAAAAAGTAGGCTTTTGCCAAGGGTCTGTACATGCTCCTAGGCTCACACTTTTGTGGTGTGCATGTGCAGGGTCACCCAGCTTATGGTAGTGCACCCTTGGTTGTTTAGCATGTACTCCCCATGCTCCAAGCACAATTTGACATCTAGGTATTCTGTTATTGCACTGTCACAATTTGCTATCTCCATGCTTCCCTGTCTCCTGATCCAAAGTGGCCTATTGTGACTGAGGGGGAGAACTCCCATCAGAATTTGCTGCCCCTGGACCAGAGGACAGGAAGAATAGAGTTAGCAAATTGTGATGGCAGTGTCCCATCTGTCATAATTTGCTATCAGCAAACAAGAATTGCTTACTTTACATGTCAACATTTAAAAAGATCTAAACTTAATTTTAGAAACAGAATTAATTTTTGTGACTAGCTAAGTGTATATTAAAATTGAACTCTGCTATTATTACTCATTTGTATTTTGATTGTATAATTGCAAGAAAACCAAAATATTTACCCTTTAAAAAATTATACAGTATGTACATTTTGTAAACACCACAACTATAATTGCACAAAGTTTGTATACTCTTTACTGCTCAGAATGTTTTTATTGGTTCCCTGTGGAAGGCAGAGCACATGTGCCCACCTCTTCCAGGAGTCACACTTCACCTTTGAAAAATAGGTGAAAAAAAGACACTAACTGTGCAAAATATAATTTCAGTTAACTCAAAATTGTAAAATATTTATTGAACTTCTGTGATTTTTAACTTTCTAGTTACATATCAGTAGTCAAGATATGACTATCTGCTGCAGTTTAAGTATTTATTAATGTAGAATTATTACCACAATCCCGATCCTTATCCAGGTTATTCCATCTGATCTATATGTAGCTGTCTAGATACTGGGCCATAACTTCAGTTCATGGTACAAGAACAGATCATATTCTGTTTACTTACCTGCTCAAACATATGGCATGTGTTTCTAATACAACTTTGCATTTCTTATTATGCAGTCTTTGTTTTGCTTCTTGTGTATGACAAGATTGCAGCAGTAGACTACTGTGCTCTATGCAAAATCAGTATAATTTAACCAAATGATTTCCTAATTACGGAAACTATAAATAGAAATAGATTCATTACTGTCACTTATTTCAAGAACTACATTAATGATTTGCAAATATTTCCTTTTCGGGGGTCATATTTAAATAATATTTGGTACCCTTATCTATTTGTCTTAAACTGTTAGCTTGTAGATATAACTATATCCTACTGTATTTCAGTGCTCTTTTGGTTTCAACCATTTTTTTTACTTTTAACTAATTAAACACAATATTCATACAGAGAACCCAGTTTCTTTCATTAGGGTACCAAATTTGTGACATTTTTAATAAATGTAGTAAAATAACTAATGACATTCCACTCTTCCTGTTTACCTTCCCATATACTCTGACTTCACTAGGAATATATAACAAAGCTATACCTGACCTTTTTCCATTAAGAGAATTGCTTTTTTTCTCCTGTGTATATACATAGGATATCTTGTGTGGTTTCCACAGTAGTGGTATCTTTATGTTCCAAATATGTTTCTACAAGCTAATGCATTTTTAAAATAGAAAACTCATAATAGTCAAAATTTGACACTTTAACTACTTTTAGGATGAGTGGCCCAACCACTAGTATCTTGTGTTCCACAATTTTTGTTTTCCAGAGTCACATAGTAGATTTTTCCAGTTTCTCAGTGGAGGAAGAATCTAAACTTTAAAATGAATAGCCAATAGCTGACTTCATAATTGGATTTGATGTTTTCATAAAGCCACTCTCAATGTTTAGTAATGGTTTACTTTTTTATTTAATGTTTGGAATCACTACACATGCATATACCACCTGCCAGAGTCTTGTGCTATATTTGCTATGTACTGTGCCACTGATAACCCTTTCATACTCGTGCTAAATTTTAGTGTTTTGAGCCCAAGCTGAGTGAAACAGTCACATGTTCAATTCCTACCAATTCAGTCAATGTCCGCTATTAAAAAGGGTGAGCACAAATATGTGCTGTTTCTGATTTTATCTTTAGCTATCAGGAAATTAATCTGCTCTTGTTACATCACATTTATCGAAAATAGCATCCCACTAACACTGCACGTTAACTACAACTATAAATATCTAAAAGATCATCTCCTAGCTTACATGAGGGATAGGGAGATGGGGTTAGACACTCCTTCACACCCTACACAAACACTCCCCCTTCCAGAACCTCCATGTCCCTCTTTACAGTGTTCCGCCCCATCACCTAACTTTCTCAACCCCTCTCCTTCCCACCCAGCCCCATTTATCCCCCTCCCTTGCTCTAAGACTCTTACTCCTTTGTTCCATTCCCACCTACTCTTCCACCCCAGTCATGGTTTGTTTTTTGTTGTTTTTTTTTAAAGTTTCAGCACTTTCAGAATATTCTGCTGTACTCAGATTACATTATCACACATTCAAAACTCCCTTTGCCAGAGGCAGATTGGAGCAAACTGTACTTCCTGCTTTTATTTCGGATTTCTGTCCTGGACTGTATTTGCCACCAGGCTGTGGCTTAGGTTTGGTGATCATAACAGTCCCCCTGGAGCCATTCAAGACCTGTGATGCAGAGGTAGTTTCCAGCTACACTCTCTCTCTGTACAGGCTCAGTATAATCTTTGTGGCATGCCATCAAGCACTTTAAAGATTGATGCTCATAACAGGAGAATTAAAGTTTTCTGCTAATAATGTAATTTGATTTCCCCCAAAAGGATAGTGGATACCATGTACTCCATTAAGGTAGCTGTCAAGCATTTGAGACCCTGGTGTGATGATCTCTCAGACCTGGTTTGATTTCTATCTGTGATCAAACATTCATTACCAGAGCCCGTGAATATTAAGGAAGGTGGGGGAGGAGCAGGTACTGTATCTCATGAACCCCCTGTTCAAATGGCCCCAAATTTAGATCAATGCCCAGGAGGCACAATTTCAAGCCGATCAAAGAAATGCAAGGGAAACGAAAGAAGTTTTGATGTCAGCCTTAGTCATTTGATTTAAAAAAAAATTGTGCAAATAAAAATTAAAAATTGCAAACTGCAAAATCACAGTAAAAACATACGAAGTGTTAGACTAGAAACAATGTGAGATGTGATTGTTAACCTCTAGCAACTGTTAATATTTTCAATTACTGTATTTGCTATTCAAGTATGAATTAGTGCAATGGCATCTATTTGCACAATGTAAATGAAGTGTAAATTAATACGAGTAATAAAAATAATTTTTTTAAGTAAATAATTGAGGCAGGAAACCGCATTGACAGTGGATTACAAGAAAGGGAATCTAATTCAGGGCGTGGAACAGCAGATAAAACAAATTAGTTAACCTCCCTGAGGCCTTATGCAGACATAAACAGAAAAGGAATTCGGTAAAATACTAAAAGCATGCATAGGAATTCTATCTGTGTATTTGCGTTTCAATATTCAATCTTTAGCTGCTTGCTACATCATTTCAGATAAGGAAGAGGTGCCTTATTTAGGCATTGAGATGCACTGTGCCTTTAGAAACAGCCGTGGTAAGCGGGCGGTGCGATACGCTGCTTACCAAAGGAGTAAACAATAGCCTCTGCCACGCACAGCTTATTTTTGCAACCCCCACAGACAGCCCCAATTCTAGTAAACACCCCTATTTTTCTAGTTTCCCCCTTCTCCCCCCGTTGTCTGGCAGGGGCTTTTAACCCCGGCCCCTGTTCCCTATGCCTGATCTTGCCCCTCTCCTTCGCCTGCGTCTACTAGCTGCGTAACTCTTTGGGGCGTGCAATCTGGCTCCCTGCAGTGCAGATTGCATCCCACCTCTCCGGTTTGTCCCCGGTCCCCTTGTAACGCGACTGTGGGAACAACAGGGACGTTGTATAATCCTAGTAAGGGCAGCAGGCGGGCTTCAGCAGCAGATGTTCGTGAGCATGTTCACTCTCCACGAGCATGCTCAGTAGCGCGAAGCTGCACATTGCGCTGGGGAATGATTGGGATACACTTAGCCGCCGCCTCCTCCAGCATCTATCGATGTTCTCAGGGCTCCGGTCGCCATTTTAGGGGGAGAGCAAGGGAGGCAGAAAGACGGGCTGGTAGGTACCGGGGCGGTGTGAACAACTCCTTTCCTATGTGCCCTGCTGAGCTGAGCGGTTTACAGCTCTGCTTGCTTGCCGGAGACCGTTTCCTCTAGCCCGCGGTCTCCCGGAACCGCTAAGCAGTTCACTCTCCTTCCAGACAGTTTCTCCCCCGCCCCTTTAGTTTGCTTTTACCCCTCCCCATTTATAACAATCGATTGTTCTTTGGGGCTGGAAATGGGTGGATTGGGGGAGGGGTGGTGGATTGAGTGCAGGGAGGTTATGGTTTTTCAGCTGGTGGCTTCACTGAAAACCCTACAACACACGTTTTGTTTTGCCTCTTGGCTTCCCTACAAAACACCTGCTTGATTAAATGAAAGAAAAGTTACTGTCAGGAGGCAAACGTTGCTAGCCAGTGTTGCTGTTATCTCACCTTTGTAACAGTCCTTAATTACAGTCTGAGTGCTAGTAACTGGTGGACTGTCTCCTCAGTAGTTGCTACTGTCTGCAACAGCTTTCTGTTATCTCTTCTCATTTGTCTGTCTAGTTTGGGATCTTAGCTGAAAGTCTCTTTCCTTTATGTATACAATACCTTTTTAATTTGTCACTATAATGGCACTGTTTAACGCTGAAAGGTGTTGGGGGTATGTTTTGTATGAAAGATTATACCATTGCAGTGTAATTGTTTTGTAAGTATTTTTTTCTCTTGTTTCAGGCACCCGCAAGGCATTCCTTGCTCACAATGTATAGAACAAAAGTAAGCTTGAAAGATCGTCAACAACTTTACAAACTGATTATTAGTCAATTGCTGTATGATGGATACATAAACATTGCCAATGGCCTGATAAATGAGATAAAACCACAATCAGTCTGCGCACCCTCTGAACAACTGCTACATCTGATTAAACTAGGTAAACTGTAATGCAGGATTCATGTACATAAACTAGGAATTGCAGACTATTTGATGAAGTTCAGGTATGTAGGTCCTGGCTCAGCACAGGGCCTGGATTTGATGACCTCCAGAGGTCCCTTCCAGCCCTACATCTCTGTGATTCCGTAGTGGACTCAATGCAATCTAAAAGTAAATGTTCTCTTTAACTCCTAATGTTGCTGTACAGTTGTCATATTTATGCATAGATAACAAAATACAAGTCTTTCAGTAAATCTTTTCTAGGATCTACTTATTTATTTGTACTTTTTCAAATTATAATAGTGCCTATCCGATGCCCTGGATCGTCGATATCTTCTAAAAGGACACTGAATAAATGGGGCCATTAGATCTCATAGATTAAATCAAATAATCCATTCATAAATATAATAGAAACTAACTGAGCCACCAAATCACACATCAGCACTACTCAAGTAGACCTACTCAAGACCAGTCTCCTCACAGAGGAGAAATGGTGGGCCTTGCATTGTGTCATGAAGGCAAATAAATGTGGACTGTTACAGATCTGAAAAGGAAATGGGTTTCAGAGTTCCAGGGCCCTCACAGAGAATGCCCTGCCAGTCACTCCCTCTCTCTTATAAGGTTTCAGCTCAGTTGCCACATGTCACAAGGACTGTTTCATGTTGAGGGGGGAGGGAGGTGAAGGAGGCAGGTAGGTCCCAGATTGTTCAGGTTGTATTGTAATAGTCTTGTTACTGACACTGGTATTACTTGTCAGATCAGAATTCAGTTTTTTTTTAATTGACAAATGTGTGGGTGCTGGTGTAAGTCTAAACATATTTCTTTTTTAAGCAGGTATGCACAATGTATTGGAGGATGGAACTAAATAGGAAACCTCTGTTAAAAGTTGTTTACTGTCTAATCAGGTGCAATTGAAGCAGTGTGTCCTGTGGCTAGGATACTGGACTAGGACTCAGACCTGGGTTTTATTCTCTACTTTGTGACTTTGGGCAAGTCACTTCACCTTTCTGTACATCTGTGTTTTCTCTACCCTTTTGTTTCTCTTGTATTTACATGGTAAGGTCTTTAGACTAGGAACTGTCTGTTACCATGACCGACTCTCTTAGTGTTTATAGTACCTCTTAGTATGCACCACAGGGTCTCACTCTCGGTTGGGGCTTCTATATGCCACTGGAATATAAATAATAATGTTTGGTAGGATAATTTATTCACCAACAGATACCAGCAAAATATTGTGGTAAGTCTTGTAATTGAGTTAGGCAGAAGAATACTAATGGAAAAGTTAATTAAATCTGCTAAAACCAAAAAGTATTGTGTCCCCGTGTGGTAGCTTAGCTTCAAAGTAAACTTACACAAACCAGACTAGTGACAGATTGTGTTTATTGCAGTATTAGTGTTGGGGACACATTATTGTTAAAGGTTTCAGAGTGGTAGCCGTGTTAGTCTGTATCAGCAAAAAGAATGAGGCGTACTTGTGGCACCTTGGAGACTAATAAATTTATTTGGGCATAAGCTTTTGTGGGCTAAAACCCACTTCATTGGATGCATGCCGTGGAAAATACAGTAGGAAGATATATATACACGGAGAACATGAAAAAAATTCCCTTACTGTTAATCACACCTTCTTGTCAACTGTTGGAAATGGGCCATCCCTATTATCCCTACGAAAGTGGTTTTTTTGTTTTTGTTTCCTCCTGCTGATAATAGCCCACCTTAATTGATTAGTCTTGTTATAGTTGGTATGGCAACACCCATTTTTTCATGGTGTGTGTGTATTTTCCACGGCATGCCTCCCATGAAGTGGGTTTTAGCCCACGAAAGCTTATGCCCAAATAAATTTGTTAGTCTCTAAGGTGCCACAAGGACTCCTCATTCTTTTTATTGTTAGTGACAGAGAATAAAAGTATTCTGTTTACTGAAAATACCCCTAATTTTTCCATGGAGCAGATATACATTTTATACTGGGGAGAATTTGTATACTGACAAAAAACTGCTGCAAAATTAACTACCAAATTAGTAAAATTATTTGACTATTTAAAGTGTTGTAAGCTTTAACAGTCTTCAAGAGCTAGGAAATCACAACAAAGGTTCAAACTGCCTTCTTACCCTATTGTGTGTATCGTCTAGATTTGAATCTCAGCATGTCAACTAGCTTTTCTTTGGCTCAGACAAAACTAATGATAGTAACTACAAGGAGCTCTGAAATGCAGCATTTAACTTTATGCATGATGTTTTAGTGTTAAGGCAATTGAGGTCTTAGTCTAGTTATTTTTCATCATGATCTCTTTGAAAATCTACTTGAATAATGTAATAGAGTGCATAGCAAATTGAAATAGTGTTTCACACATCTCTGAGAGCATAAATATAGTAAGCTTTAGATCTATCTAAACTAGGAAAATTAGGATCCCTAATGTACTACTGATAGTAACAGCAAGCATTTTCAACACCATGTCATCCAGCTCTACTCTGAACAGGGTTAGATGACATAAACTAGGGACACCATTTACCCCTGCTCAGAGTAGGGTTAATGATGTGGTTAAAATAATAAGCTTGTACGCTGCTTAAGCTGCAACTTCCACTAATGAAATGTAGATGCAACCTTGAATAGAAGGTGTTAAATATGCGATATAAGTGTGTGGAGGACTAATGTTTCTCATTATTCTCATTTGAATTATTGTGGTACCTAGGAGCTCTAGTCATGGACCAGGACCCTGTTAGTGGCACTGCTTCATTGTGGTGGTTCTGGTAGCCATAATCTCTTTTCTTGGGTATTCTTTATTGAGCTGCAAAGGAAAAGGTTCTGTAAATGTGTTTGTCCTTTTTTAAAAAAATATTTTTTTCTATACAGGCATTACTGTTTCCTGTGAAAGTTGGCTGTAGATACAGTCATGGGTACTCTAAGCAGTTACTAGTATATTTATGAAGGACTTAGTCAACCTTTTTGTGGAGAAAGTAAATATATTTAATCTCTCGTCCTTCAGGAATGGAGAACGATGACAGCGCAGTTCAGTATGCAATTGGACGCTCCGATACAGTAGCTCCAGGAACAGGGATTGACTTAGAATTTGATGCAGATGTCCAGACTATGTCCCCCGAGGCTTCTGAATATGAGACCTGTTATGTCACATCTCATAAAGGACCATGTCGCGTAGCTACATATAGCAGAGATGGGCAGTTAATAGCTACAGGATCTGCTGATGCCTCAATAAAAATTCTCGATACAGAGAGAATGTTGGCAAAAAGTGCTATGCCCATCGAGGTAAAGTATCACATGAATCATGATCAGTTAGTGAATGATAAAAATACTACATCCATTTTATAGCATATGTTCTGCCTCCGATAGCATACTTATGGAAATGTACCCTTTTTGTTGTTGTCTGGAATCTGCACACAACTAGTGGCAGTGCACAGTCTTAAGAGTGTTGCCGTGAACAAAATAAGTGCAACATTTGTCTTAATTATAAAGGTGATTTTTATTCAAGAAGGGTAGTAGTACTGTGAGTTAGAGCAGGGGACTAACACTCGGGACCGCTGAGTTTTATTTTTTTTTCTGCTGTTGACTCCATTTTGACTTTGGGCAAATCACTAACCTCTGTCAGTTTCTTTTTGCTTCTGTGTAAAAGAAGGATATTGTATATTTATCATAGGGATGTTAATGACCAATATTTGCAAAGAACGTTGAGATAATCATCATTCTAATTATATGCATAGTTTTTTCATTAAAAAATGCAATCTTTACTTGGAAGATGAGGCAGGTATTGATGCATGTTTAAAACTCACTTTTTCTCTTCTACCAGGAGATCCCACGTTTGTTTGCATTTTTCTTTAAATGCCCAGAGTAGTAACATAAGAGTTGGATAGTGGTTTATGGTTCGTTCTTTGTCAGAAGGAAACACTCTCCATTGACTTGTTTAAATGTTTTCTGTAGGTCATGATGAATGAGACAGCACAGCAGAATATGGAAAATCATCCTGTTATTCGAACTCTATATGATCATGTGGATGAGGTTACATGTTTAGCTTTCCATCCAACAGAACAGATCCTGGCATCAGGTTCAAGGGACTATACGCTTAAATTGTTTGACTATTCAAAACCTTCTGCTAAAAGAGCCTTCAAGTATATCCAGGTTAGAGATGATAGTCTTTTTAAAAAAAAAACAGAAAAGCTTGAGGTCTACAACTGCAGTGATAGCAATTAGCTAATTTGTGTCTGCATGGAGAAATAGCTAGGTACACAGGAGTATGCAGATTTGCAGATACTCTTGTGATAATTATGCATACAAATTAGGTACATAAAATGTGTGCCTGTGATCTTCTCAAATCTGATGTCCGCTCTCCTCTCTCTATGTGCCACCGGGGAAACCTGAAACTGTTAGGGGTGGTGCTTCTGGCATTTCCTTTATGAACAGCATTGAAGTTCTGTGGATTTCTTTTTGGTTGTTAAGGGGGAAATTTCTTCCTCTCTCCCCCAACCCCATGAATAGGCATTGAAAATTGATATAGGACTTATAGCAGTGTTTACTCAAATATGGCCACAAGGGACTTTCCTTGCGGCCACAGCCTTCTAGGCAGTGACGGGGGGTGGGGGTGCAAAGCATCGGCCCCTCCAAGGCTGTCAAGTCTGTAGTGGTTGGGCCCTGCCACCCTCTGGGGGGAGACAGGACAGAGGAGCAGGCAGCTAGTGAGTTCCTCACCTTCCCCGGGAGCAGTGGGGTTGGGCTTCAGCTCTTGGTTGGCAGGCTCCAGCCATGGGTCTTCAGGCTTCATTCCTTGGCCGCGTGGTGACAGGCTCTGTCCCTGAGCTCATCCTACTCCCTCCCCCCCGCTGCCTCCCTCATCACTCAACCCCCACTGTTTCCCTATCCACCTCCCCATCCAGGGCTTAATTTGTCCCCAGTCTTGCTGGACTGTAAGTCTGCTGTGAAAAGTGATATTTGTATGTATGTTGTTAGCACTTTTCACAACAGACTTACTCTCTAGCAAGTCTCTTTTAAAAAAAAAAAAAAGGCAAAAGGAATGACAAGAACATGCAAAGCACCTTATTTGTGTTTCTATTCTGTTTAGGTCCAGTAAAGAATAGAGACAACTACGTTATTTTTAATACTGAGTCTGTGGAAAAAATCCTACATAAATAAATTACAATGATTTGGATATGTATATGTGCATATGTATTTGTTTTTCCAAAAGTTAATTAAGTATTTTATGAAAAATTATGAGAGCAGCCACCAGTAAGAGTTGGTGGCCGCCCTCTGAGGCCACCAAAAAATTTATTGTGAGAACCCCTTAGAGTATAATCCTGATCCATCTAAATGTGTTACTGCCATATAGTGGCGGGAGGAGTGGTGTTCTCCAGTTTGTAACCTGCCTTCAATTCTTAATTAGTATAGTGTTTAACTTATATGAGAATATCATAGAACTTCAGACTTGTGAATCCACCAGGATTTTCTCAATGCAAATAGGTTCTTTATATTTATATTGATTTATATATTTCTCATCACACAGGAAGCAGAAATGTTACGCTCCATCTCTTTTCATCCTTCTGGTGACTTCATACTTGTTGGTACCCAGCACCCTACCTTACGGCTTTATGATATCAATACGTTCCAGTGTTTTGTGTCTTGCAATCCTCAAGATCAACACACCGATGCTATATGTTCAGTAAACTATAATGCAAGTGCTAACATGTATGTGACAGGAAGCAAAGATGGATGCATCAAATTATGGGACGGTGTTTCAAATCGATGTATCACTACTTTCGAGAAAGCACATGATGGGGCTGAAGTCTGTTCTGCCATCTTTTCCAAAAATTCAAAGTACATCCTGTCAAGTGGAAAAGATTCTGTAGCTAAACTATGGGAGATATCCACAGGTCGAACACTGGTCAAATATACAGGTATGTGGCAGATGACTTATCAAGCAAAAATTGTTCATGTGGTAATCAACTAGTGATGGGAATAAATATTTGATGCAGTACAAAATTTTTAAGTGCTTAGTCCAGTGACTGATGCGCTCAGTTAAATATGTGAAAGATTTTTCAGAGTTTACTCATAAGATCATGATAGCCTTGTGCTGTTGAACAGTAACCTCTAAAGTTAATTGGAAGTTTCTTCTGTGCGAGGATTCCCCAAGGTTTTTCTCTCTATTCTTGGTCACAATAAGTCACCATTCTTGATTTTCTTTAGATGTTGGTCATCATATTAAACCAATCTGAGTGGATTTGGATAACTTTCCATCATTACTTCATTTGTGCAAATGATGTATTACTATTCTTCTCTCTGGTTTGCTGGCTGTTAGCTGTCTGTTAAGGGAAAGCATCATCAAATACAACTCTCTTGGGTTACTCCAGAAAGAAAAAGAAAAGTAGACATATCAAGACATCTTTTTGGCAAGAAGTTGCTGGCTGGCGGCTCCTTTTCAGTCTTCCCTAACCTCCACAGGAGATTTTGTTGCTGTGAAATAGATTCCAGAGATATTAGGGCAGTTTGATCTGCCAAAACCAGAAACTGACTCTTTGATTCAATCTGCAAAAGTAATTTAACCGTGATCTTGTTGCCCAAAATATAAACTGGTAATATTTTTAACCAGCAGGGTGCAGCATAGCCTTCCTAAACAACCACAACATGTTTGTAAAGCCCTTTGCTTGATAAATAAGAGAAACATAATCTTTCTAATCAAATCAAGTCTGTGCATGCCATAGTATATCTGAAACATCTTACTTTTATAAGAAAGTTAATGCTAAACTTCTATGGTGGGAGTAATGGCCTAGCTAGATAATGGTTTATATATTTATAGATATTGATAATGAGAACTTGCACTTTCCTCCATTAGCTGTGCTCTTTCCAATTTTAATTACCAATTGCTACCTACTAAGTTTCTCACTAAGAGTACTGGAGGGGGAATTGTTCTTAGGGCATGAGCATAATGCTCCATCTGCTATGAAGGTCTTTTGATTTGATTGACTGATTCAGTTAGGAAGGAAGGGCTTCAAGTATTCTCTATACTTCTATTAAATGGTGTGTGAATACTTACAATAATATGGAATTCCTTCACAGGTAAACTGTTTGTTGGAATGTATATAGATTTTTCTTTCCTTAAGATGGTTTTTGAACCCTCACATTGTGGTGGTATTGACTAGTACAGTCTGGAATTGCATATTTAAAAGGGCTTTTCTTTTTTTTTTCTTTTATTTCTAAGCAGCTCTTTGAACTTTCCTATATATAGAGGCTGAAATCTGGCAAGTATTGTGCCCAGTGCCATTTCTCTTTCACCCCTTCACCCACTGCCCCGCAGGGGGAAAAAACCCTCCTACTGTAACAAACTCATTGAAAGTCACTCGTAGTGATCGCACTGGCACATTTTTTTTAAGTGAGGAAAAAATTAATTTATAAAATGTTATTAGCAAAAACACATGTAGACTGCCTAATACCAATAGTTATGACTTCTGCATAGGTGCTATGTAGGGAGATGTAACATCATGAATTTTCTCTATAAATAAGCATACACTGTCACTGAGCATCTGAATTTAATGCTTCTGCACATGAGGGACTAATACTGATGATTGAGTCAGGTAAAGAGTGGGTAGGTGCTGTGCAGGCTTGGACAGATCACAAGAGAAGTTCAGCATCCCTGTTAAAATACTCTTGAGTAGAAATTGCCCACCATGCTAAATATTCAGCATAAATACATGGTTTCATCCTTATTCCCAGACTCATCTCTTATTACTTAAGTCAGGATTTAAATCCTGATTTAACTGCCCAGAAAGATTTAAAAAATAGTATGAAGCTGTGCCTTCATTTCACAGTTCTTTTTACAGTTCTCTGGCTTCTGATGGTCCAGTATTAGTTTCAGCAAGTTTTGATGATCTTTAGTGACCTGATTCTCAAATCCATCTGAGCTGTTTGTTTGGCATCTAATACTAATCTTTTTATTACATTACGTAGAGGTGTGCATGTGTGTGTTGCTGTGTGTGTGTGCACGCGCGCAATTTGCAAGGGCATTTTCCTGTCGTAATTGTCATTCTTCAGGCCTGCGACTATTGCTGCTTCCCTTAGTGCTACTGAGATTTTGGCAAATAGCCTTTCTGCAGTGAAGGTGGGAGGAGAAATGTTAGAGCCCTTCTAAATGTTAATCAGTGAACACAAAGCTGGCCCTTGTTCATGGTCCTTAGCAAGTAATATCTAAAAGAGAGACTCCTTGTGCTTTTGACAATCTGCCCCCTAAGCAAGGCTGCTCTAGGTTACATGTTTTACTTACACCTTTAATGAGTATCATGTCCCTGCTATTATAGGTGCTGGTTTGAGTGGACGACAAGTACACAGAACACAGGCAGTCTTTAACCACACAGAGGACTATGTGTTACTTCCTGATGAAAGGACCATAAGTCTCTGCTGCTGGGACTCAAGAACTGCAGAACGGCGAAATCTTCTGTCATTGGGGCATAACAGCATTGTCCGGTGTATTGTTCATTCTCCTACCAATCCTGGTTTCATGACATGCAGTGATGACTACAGAGCTCGATTTTGGTACCGAAGGTCAACCACAGACTAAAGACAGTTTTAATAAAACAGTGATTACCTAGATGAATTATACCATCTTATATTAAGCGTACTGCCAACAGATGCCTAAACAAGAGCCATGTTGTGTTCGTATTTAACTTTGTCAAACATGGTGAGAAAAGTACTGAAATTTAGTTTTCCCTCACTCACTGACCTTATTAGTGTGTATTGCATCAATTGTGTAAGTCGTCTCAACCATTATTCTTGAATACAATTAATCCTTCCTGCAGGGATAGTTTTAAACTTGCTCTTACATGTCTAAATTTTCAAAATGTTTAGTAACTTAAGTGAATCTTGCTCAATCTGTGTAGAATTTCTCCATTACGTCTGTGCAAACATATTAAAAAAAAATTCTTTAAGAATGGATTGCACAAATTCTCAGCAGAACTTGGCCAGATA
Organism: Mauremys mutica; assembly: GCF_020497125.1. Classification (NCBI taxonomy): domain Eukaryota; kingdom Metazoa; phylum Chordata; order Testudines; family Geoemydidae; genus Mauremys; species Mauremys mutica. Next base: position 12,578,252 of record NC_059084.1, on the reverse strand, counting down.
TTTTAAAGAAGCATTAAGTTGTATTTCAGTTTTGATTCATGCACTGTGCAGTGAAAGCTCTGGTTTTGTATTTCCTTTTTTTTTTTTTTTTTTTTTTAATTTGCCAAGTGGCCCTCCAGCTCTGAGCCAGAATTTTGTGCCATAAGAATTTGAACATCCAATTTTAAAAGGTTTAGATGAATTCAACAAGTGATGTTTTAGTTCTGATATTAAAGCTCGGACTTGAAATCTGGTGGCTGACTTTCATTTGAATTTTTTTTAACTAACTGCTGTAACCTTGAAGCAAATAGAGGCTTGCAAGCTGACCTGACCCCATCAGGACCAGGACCCAGTTACAAGTGTCGGGTAGCATGTAATTTGTATAGCATGCATTTGGTCTTTGTTTGATTTAGGTAGTCTCTTATCACTCAGGGCTTGTATATATGAACTAGTTCATGGCATATTGGAGTGTGAATCTGTACCCACCCTGTTGCCCATGCCATAGATTAACTGCATCCTGCCAATGAATACATTACCAGTCATTAATATGCTTTGATCTGGTCCAATTTCAAAGACTAGGCTAATGCACATTAATGAGCTGCCACCAGGGTGTGCACAGACAGCTAGTCCACACCAGGCTCCCAGCCTCCCAAAGTCCATATTGTCATCTGACTCCTACCAAGACATGAGTCATTACACATCTCTAATCATAAGCTTAATCTTTTAAGGTCCAGAAGCCAGTAAAGGTCCCACTGCGTGCCTACCTACTAAATCAGCATACTGTTTCAGGGCTATGAGAATAAGATGGACTTTCTATCAGCTGTCTGTTAATTAGCAGTAATATCGGTACACCACCAACTTTCCACCGCCATGTTTTTTTCCTTCCCTACAGGGGCAAGATTCCTTAGGGTCCCGATCCATGTTTTTCTCAAGGTTGAGGAGCACCCTCTCTTGTTCTAACAGGGTTGATAGGTCTCCCTATACCCACCTACCAATGAAGACTGCCTCTTTAGTAACCATTACATCAACTGAAAGAGTAGGAAAGGTGTGGGGGCCCCATACCAGCTGCTCATTATATGGCATTTTGTAAGGATAGGGTCACTCTCAAGTTCCTGCCCATATTTGTTTCAGTATTCTAGTTCATTCAGCTCCCAATTTTTTCCAAAATCTCATTCAACCCCAGGGGAAGTTAAACTTCACAAATGTAATAAGAGACACTGCATTAATGGGACAAAACCATTCAGACTACTTATGGTTGCTCTCCTGTCGCCTGTGCTGCTACAGCACTGAAAATGTAGGCAAGCCCTTATATAAAAGCTTACATGCTAAAAACTACATTGTACTTCTTGGGAGACATTTTGTACTTACCTTTAGAAGTCTGGCTTGGGCCAAATTTTGAAGCCAAACATGACCATTTGGGGCCTTTGCAGGGGTTAAGAAATGGGAACTATCAGGGATTTTCTAAGTGGGATTCTGATTACATCAGAAGGTGTTCTAAGTTAGGGTGAGAACTCATTCCACTAGAGCTTAGGTAGCCTGTCTGTGACTCAGAAGTCTGTTGGCAGCAATGTGGAGCTCAATCCAGACCTTTACAAGTCCCTACTCTTTGGCAGAACCTTCAAAATTGGATGCCCATTTAGTCCTGCAGTCATTGTTTAAATAGGTCTTATACCTACTTCCAAGCAAATAGATGACTGTTAGCCACCAGGTGTGGAATCCATAGGGACAGTACAGTCACTGGGGGGAGGGGGAGAGAGAATGGCTATCCTACAGTAACTGGTTCTTCATGAAGTGTTGTCCACATGAATGCTAGGGCTCACCTTCCTTTCCTGCTTCTACAGCATCTTATATGAGTGGGATTCTGTATTAGTAAAGGGAACTGAGGAACAGTTGGGCCCCTGTGGAGGGAGGAATGCAGAGTATCTAGGGCACAGGTGTGGCCCCAATAGACACTGCTTGCCAAATGAGTTGGATCTCATTTTCACACAGCACATGCACACCAAAAGTAGAATCCACAAGTCAAAGCACAATTCAAGTAATTCTTTCCTAAGATTTCTGAAAATTTCTGTTCAGCTTGTTTAGTTTGACAGATACTTTCCAAGCATTCTAACTCAACACTTTTTATGTGCCGATGCTGCACCTAGTTGACACCAGCCCAAATGGTTAGACAAAAAATCCAGGTGGCTGGATAGCAGATGAGATGGAAAATTAGATGGGAGAGTCATAGTCCACCATTCTTCCTCTTAAAATGGAGAGGAATCATCACAGGAGACCAGATGGATCAGTTTGTCTTCTGAGATGAGTCAATGTTGCTTAATTTTTTCAGTGTCTTTCATACAAAATGTACCTTACAACACATATGGTAATATGGTTGGTGCCTTATAGGTATGTAAGAGCACAAATTCCTTACCCCACAGAGTTTACAGGCTATTACAACACAGCTATAATAAATGTTTTGTATTAAATGTGAGAACATTTTGCAACATATGGAAAATGTGGGGCAGAAATCCTGAATTCATAGGATTGTGGCAGTCTGTTATTTCATTAAAGTGCTATGCAAACACTTGTAAACTTTTCTTCCACCAAGCTTCTAAATTAGGAACTACAGGAACATGTAGCAAAGCAGAAGGGTGGGTTTTTTGTATCTGGTTATTTGCAACAAGTCTGTGACAGATCAAGGAAAACTCCGCTTTTCACACACGTTCTCAGTTGTAGACACTGTTAGGGTTTTTTTTGGTTTTGTTTTAATCTTGTCTGCTGTCACAGAAATTGACTTGTGGGAAACCTTTTGTATAGCTAAATGCTTTCAGGACAATAGTTGTCAGACTTTTTTTTTTCTTGCGAAATGGTTCCTGACACATTGTGACTTTGCAAAACCGCTCTGTATAACACTGGTTATACAGTGATTATTTATAATATTGGAAGTGACACTGCTGCTTGGTGACAGCTATGGATAAAAATACTAGAATCAACACAGCTGTAAAGGTAAGTGGATGGTTTATGAGAACAATTTAATGACTTAAAATATTAGGATCTGAAGTAAGTGATTTATTAAAAAAATTTTTACTTCAGAATAACTCTTGTAGTATCATACGTATTAATTTACCAACTAATGTAGAAAGGGAGTTTTTGGTTTGGATGCTAAGGTACCTGATGTTTGCCTGTATTTCTGCTGTTGGAGACCTGGATGTGGCAATATCATTGGTGTCTGGAGAAATTTCTCCTTGGATGGTATTCTCAGTAAAAGGAAACCTAAGAGATTTTATAAGCCTTAATTACACTGACAAAAGTTAAGTAAGCTCCAGCTTCTATCTTGAAGGTACCACCTCTCTTATTACCATCCCATAAAGCTCTTTGATGGTATAATAATGTACTATTACTAACTAAATACTCAACACATTTGTAAGGTAGATAAGTTAGTTCCCTATTTTACAGGCAGGATAAAAAATAAGTTAAATTACTGAGGGTTTTTTATTAGACTTACAAAATCCGTTTGTAAGCTTTTCAGGGTAGGGAACTTGTCTCTGTGTTTAGTACTCTACCTAGCAAAATGTGGGTCTGACTGCAATATAAATAACTCGCAAAAAGTCACACTGTGTGTCAGGGTCAAAGAGAATGCTGGTGTTCTTGGCTCCCAGTGCAATGTTTTTGACCTTGATAATGTAAATATGATTTGGGGGGGGGAGCGGGGGGGATTGGAGTTGGATACCAGAAATATAAGGAAAAGCACCCAATGCGAGTTACATGGAACATTTACTGTGTTCAGAGTTTTCTGTCAAGGTCTGTTTGAAAAAATTGACCTCTCTTATTCCATGTTAAGTCCATCAGAAGAAAATGGGACACATTTTTCTCTCTATTACTGAGATGAAAACTTGACCCATTTATGTTTTGAAACTCCTATATTAAGAAGTTCTCTTATACCTCTCTCTCTGGCTCCTAACACTTTTATTTTCAATTTAGCAAATTTCTTGGTATGATATTTTGGTCACAGATGTTAAAATAGTTTAGCAGTGGCTGACTGAATTTAGCAGTATCAAGTTGACTTTTAAATTCTGAACATTGCCCTTATATAAATATACACATCTTATGGAGATGAAGTATGGTAAATCAGGAAACCATTCTGGTGCAACATGCTAAATGACCTATTGGTTCCTATTATCCCAGCAACTCGGGCAATGTCATTTTAATGGCCTTACATCATTTTTTATAATTTACTCTGAGATAGCAACACTTTGGCAAGATGAGTGGGCAAAAATGAGTCCTTTTATAGCTGGAGCACAGTTGCTGGCAGCTGTAGCTGTGCAGAAATTCCCATTATGATGAAAGAACTAAATAGTAGTGCTAACAAGGGCTCCTGAGTACCATTTAAATGTGTGTCGGGAGAGGTAGATTTACACCTCTGTCTGACCCTCCTTTTCCCCTCAGCCCCCCTCCCCACCAGCTTCCTTACACTTCCTCTGCCCATGAGCCTCTATGCCCACCCCCTCCAATGTGAGTGAGTGGTATTGTGACCAAACAGTGGTAGGGCCATGTCCTGGGGGCCTCCTCTCCCCCCAGCTCTAGGGTCTGTGGGTGTTACTGCCACAGCTAACAGTTAGCAATTTTTGGTCCCCCCTTTTGCAGGATAAACTGGTTCTGTAAAGGAATCCAGTGCGTTAGCATGCTCAACAGACAGCTTGCTCATTTTTTTGAATATGTATTGAGGGCTGATTGTACACCCTGCAAGTGAAGAGTCCTGTATGCATATGCACAAAGTAAAAAGTGTTGGGCAGGGAGCACAGTATGTGCACAGGGGCCCGTCCTATATTGAGTTCTAGTGAGTGGCTGCCAAGTTGCTCCTATCTAGCAGCAGCATCAAGTGAGCACTAAAAGATGCACATAGCTAAGCTCCTGTCAGACATGCTTAAGTTTACTCTTAAATGTCTCCTTAAGAAACACTTTTTTTAATTGCATACTTGCAAGTAAGTGATCAAGCTTGCAGAGGAGAACACTTAGCGTAGTGGTTCTCAAACTTTTGTACTGGTGACCCCTTTCACATAGCAAGCCTCAGACTGTGATTCCCCCCTTATAAATTAAAAACACTTTATATATTTAACACCATTATAAATGCTGGAGGCAAAGCAGGGTTTGGGGTGGAGGTTGACAGCTCATGACCCCCCATGTAATAACCTTGCAACCCTCTGAGGGGTCCTGACCCCCCAGTTTGAGAACCCCTGATCTAGCCCTTAGAATTTTATTTGCATACTCTCACCTTGCAACCGCAGCAACCTCGCAGACTCTGCTGTGTGTTGTGCAAGGACTTTAAGCTATCTTTGTGGTCAGCCACCAGCAGCAAGTTAGAATAGCCTAACTTACATTACTTGCCAAGGGCTTTAGGTAACGGGAGGCAGATGTGGGTTATGGAATCCGCAGCCATGCTCTCTTTCTCTAAATTAAATCACCTGACCCTCTAGTATAGGAGGAAGCTGTGGAGTAGCGTAGGCCTTATGTGGGCCCTATGCTGTTGAAGGTTCCTTCAGCAGAGTCGTCTTCCTGTGGTCAGTTATGCCACCTTTAAGGCAGCTGTGTGGCAACAGATTGCATTGTTGTTCCTAAAATATATTTTAAAAAATTCTATGGTCTGTGATGGTACATTTGTGCAATTTCTCTAGGCTGAATTCTCTTCTTGCACTTTCACAACTGATAATTCAAATGCCTGTCACCTAAAAAGGATCAGAATTTGTTGCAAGTGAGCTTCATTGTACCAGACATTTTGCATGACTAGAAAAGTTGGTTGGATGCTTCTGCATTACCAAATCCACTCCAAGTACAAAAGGTTAAAATGTAGAGAAGAAAATCAAAAAATCCAACTGTTGCCCCCTACAAGACACAGGCACAGTTTTTCATTAAAAAAGTGTTTCGGGGAAAAAAAGGGAACGTACTTATTGCAGAAAGAGGAAGGAAAATAATGGAGGCAAGATCTCTTCTGTATAAAGGAACCTTTGAAAATTGTACAAAACAGAAGATGTTAAACATGAACTGTTCAGCGTTGTTCTCTCAGATTCTCTGCCTTTAAAATGTGGTTTTTCTGCACTGATTTGTATAGCTGTAAAGGTCTTGCTGAGCCATGACATTTCTAGTGACCGGAACATGAAAAATTCAAAATCAAAGTATTTTTAAATACAAACTAAGGAGGAAGAAGAACTGATACTGCCTTGGGAAAAAGCCCCAAAATACACGCATCTGTCTTAGCTTCACTGCAGTGTCCACATGACCTTCTTAGAGCTCTACAATATCAGAATTCCTGTTTTGGTTTCTTCCTTTTCTTCCTGGAGGCTTGACCGAGTGCCATTCCTTCTTTTGCATGAACATAGCTGCAGGCCGTGTAACGTTAGAGAGAATTTACTATGTAATTAGTTCCATTCATTCCCAGTGGCTGTTCACTTCACCCTCGGCAGGGTTCACAGCAAGTCCAGCACTGGGAGGTGTAGGCTTCTAGCCAAACCTTACCGTACCGTACTTCAGTCTGAGCTGAAGAACTTCACTTGAGAAGAGGAGAGTGTATTGTGTTCATTTAGGTAATGGAATAATAGAGAAAGGACAAGATGAAAGTCAATGTAAGTACTAAATTATTACCTCTGCTCTATTTTATTTAATGGCATCTCTTTTTTTTGTGAGAATGTATATGGAATGTATATCTACATCTGCTACAAGCTCTGTTTAAAGCATGCTCTATTCCTGTTTGTTAGTTCCTAACATGATACTTTGTAACATACAATCTTAATTTTTAACATAGTTATCTGAAAAACACTACTCTATTTTATCAGGAAGAGGGGAAACGTTTCTGTCTAAAGAAGTTAGGTTTGACTCAGTCTTCTATAAGTAAAGAATTATACAGATATATGCTGTACTGGTAAGCAACATTTATGACAATATCAGGTTATTAGATGTCTAAATGGCCATTGTGTCTTCATAATTACCATGGAATTTTTAATGAGCACAAATGATTGCATCTCATCTTCATTTTGGATCTCATTCAAAAGAGGGAAGCTATAAAAATGTATGTGCAGTGCAGTAGAAAACAAATGTATCATTTATGGAACTGTTCAAATACAACCTATGGGCTGTACATCTCCCCTTGATGTACAAATGTTAAGTAATATGAATAAGAGTTACATTTGTGCAGAGAGGACAAAATACACTAGAATGACTGAACACATCAAAAATCCTGTTCTACAGTAAAAACAATGAGGAGTCCTTGTGGCACCTTTAGAGATTAGCACATTTATTTGGGCATAAGCTTTCGTGGACTATCCCACGAAAGCTTATGCCCAAATAAATGTGTTAGTCTCTAAGGTGCCTCCTCATTTTTGCTGATACAGACTAACACGGCTGCCCCTCTGAAACCTGTTCTACAGTAATGACTGAACTGAAAAAAAGCAAATAGCCAGTACGATTCCTTTTGTTTTTAGAAAGTTTTGAATACACTCATTTTTTCATGGGAAAACAACACAGCCCCATGCCAGGTTGATCATATATCTGTTATAAATGTGTCTTAATATTTTGGTCTGGATTTTCAGCACTGCACACACAAGCTTGCTGTAACAGCATATAAAAATGTCCAGTTTGAGATGCAGGTTGTAATTTTCAAAATTGAGCCCCCACATTAGTCATGGAAAGCTGAACCGCTGATATTAGTAATGAACATTCTTTGCACTTGTTCCTTCCATCTGATTATCTCAAAACATTTTGCAAAGATTTATCAATCCTCACAGCAAATCTTGTGAATAGTATTTTGCTCCCCCACTTTATAAGTGGGCAACTGAGGCACAGAGAATTTAAATGTTTGCCCAAGGTTATAAAGCAGCCAAGCTGGGAAGACATCATTGTCCAGATTACCAGACCCCTGCTTTAAAAAGACTGCACTCCACAGACCACATTTTTCTATTAACCCTGTGATGCCAGATGGAATGACTTCTTCTAGCATTAGTTTCCTTTGTGCAGAAAGATAAGAACTGCCCCAAACTGGAAAACTCTGTGTTTGGTTTTTGTCTAGCAAATAAAGCTGACCTGTGGCAACTGTAGTTTAGCAGGTTTCAGAGTAGCAGCCGTGTTAGTCTGTATCCGCAAAAAGAACAGGAGTACTTGTGGCACCTTAAAGACTAACAAATTTAGTTTAGTTTAGCAGGTAATTCCCCATCGTTACCACATAAGTGTCATGTTAACATCATCAGCTTCAACACGTTCTAATTATGTTTTCTGCATGTAGGTGGAAGTGTGATTTAGTGATTATGGCTGGTCAAAAAAATTCCATCAGCTTTTGTTTGTTTGTTTAAGTGGTAAAGCTAGGTTTTCAACTTAATGAAAAGTTCCACAAGAAGTACCTGCTTTTCTAAAATTTTGAAATCAGAAAACAAAAGCCTTTGGGGAATTTTAAACAAAAACTTGGGAATTTAACAATTTTTTTCTTTTTGTTGACATTTTCCAAATGGGAGGGAGGGGGGGAAGGGAGCACATTTTCTGGAATCTCTGTCAAGGATTAGGGCCCTGGGAGCTAGGAGATCTGGCCTTTAGTCCTGATGCTGCTACTGATTCACTGTGAACAGGCAAAAGTAATCTCTAAGGTGCCACAAGTACTCCTCATTGTTTTCTATGAGCCTGTTTCCCCAATTTCATTTTATTTTACTTTGGCTTTCAAATTTAATTCTGACCAAGTTCAGACAGTCACTATCATCCTATTTTAAATGTCATATGAGCCTGTGGGATAGCATGCAATCGCCATTATGCTATTAAGGGGAAGAAAATATAGCAACAACTAAAATGAAACCGATTAGATACATGGCATAATGTCACTACTGCAAAGCAATTTCCTCTACATCCAGTGGGCGATAAAGGAAACAATAGGTGGGATTAGGGCACTGACTGAATCCCTTTACTGCTCAGTTTCCAGACTTTTTAACAACTTGAGCTTTTAAAAGGTGTAGTGCACAGTGGCAGAGAGAGGATGGCTTACTCAGAGGGGCTAAAGTTGGGGGGGGGAAACAGTCCTTAATTTACAAAGTCTCTTTAAATGAAGCAGAGTAACAAGGTTGTCTTCCAGTTCCTATTGGGTGGCAAAGTTTCCTGGCTGGGCAAAGGACAGAGATCTTTTCTCTGCCTCTTTTCTATATCCCTTCTTTAATAATCCTCTAGTCCAGTGGCCGGTTCTCAAACAGGGGTCAGGGGGCCCACAAGCAGGTTTCAAAAGGTCTGCAAGCAGGGCAGGTGTTAGACTCATTGGATTCCAGGGCAGAAAGCTGAAGACTCTCCGTGTGGGGTTGAAACCCGCTGCCCCAAGCCCCACCACCTGGGGCTGAAGCCAAAGCCTGAGCAACTTAGCTTCGCAGGGCTATCTATGGCATGGGGCCCTAGGCAATTGCCCTGCTTGCTACCCCCTGACACTGGACCTGGGTTTTATATGGTGAAAAACAGGTGGGCCATGGAGTTTTTATAGCTTGTTGGGGGGGCCTCAGAAAGAAAAAGGTTGAGAACCCCTGTTCTAGTCAATCCTCTTTGTTGCCTACTTTAGTGATGGGTACGTACAACCCAGCTGAAGCTCTCAATATGTCTTGAGATCTAATCTTGGTAATTTCCCCACTAAACATACCTAAGATATTAATAGGCTGCTAACCCTCAGTATGGCCAGCACGCCAACACATCTGGAGTCTTTAGGCCAATGCAATTTTGAGACAGAATCAGGCAAAACATAAATAAATGAATTAAATACATTAAAAAATGGGTGGAGGGTGAATGTTTTCAAAAAGTTAAGTGCAGGGAATTTTAAAAATATATATTTTTAAAACTCATTTATGATTTTTGATCCCCAACTTCCTAGAAAAATTCTGGTAGGAGTTGTGGCATGTGAAATTTTAGGGAAATAGAGTGAAATCTGGCCCTATTGAAGTCAATGGGAGTTTTGCCATTGACTTCAGTGGAGTCAGGAATTGACCTGTTTTGTGGGAGAGAGGAAGGAATTTGAGGAGGGTTGAAAAATAGATTTCTAGTAAGAAGTTAGCTTAACTATGGAGCAGCTACCAACTCCCCATAATACAGTACTGAGGAAACAGGACTCCATGTATAAAGTCTCCTCCAAAAGGTACCGCCCATAGAATGGAAGCCAATTTTTCCAGTTTGGTAAGATCTTCATTCTTCCAAGAACTGAGCTGATCCTTCTGGATCTGAAATTTGTAGTTCTTGGGATTTTAAACCTGATGCTTAGATTCACTGACCAAAAAACCCCTTCATTAATGCAGAGCTATGGTTGCCTTGCGGTATCTCATGCCCTTCCAGAAGAGTTCAATAACACTCAAACCACTAAAACACAGGAAATGAACAGTTAATTAGATCCCTAAATGGTCCTCTAACTATTAGATAACCCCTTGCATAGAGAATAAAATAGATACAGTGTTCCTCTCCATTCCTAACTCTCAAACACTTATTTATATCCAATCCTGAAAAATTTCCATATGCAAAAACATGGGATTTCTGTTTATGGAACAAGTTGAATCAAGCCAAAGAGTTAATGCTTGCTACATTTTTGCTCTTTTCTAGTTACATTAACCACAAACAGAGGAACAGATGTAATGAAAGCATCTCAGATCAGCTGTCCGCCACCAAAAATGTTACACCTCATCTACACCAAAAGCAAACCAAGGAGGGAGGGATAGTTCAGTGGTTTGAGCATTGGCTTGCTAAACCCAGAGTTGTGAAATCAATCCTTGAGGGGGCCATGTAGGGTTCTGGGGCAAAAATCTGTCAGGGACAGTATGTGGTCCTGCTGTAAAGGCAGGGGACTAGACTCAATGACTTTTCAAGGTCCCATCCGGTTCTATGAGATAGATATATTTCCATATATATATATATTTAAAAAAAATGGTCAGGCATAGTCAGAATGAAGGCACATATATTTAGGGAAACTTCAGACAATTTGAGGATTTTTTTCCTTTTCTTCTGCATGTGTTAGTATATTTTAACTGTTAGCAATCTACAGTTAATTTAATTTGTCAAGTTAAATTGGCCTAACTTAGACTACTATTTAAAAAGGACTCATCTGGGAACCTCATTCCACATCTCAAAAGGCATGTGGAGATTGTTTGTTTGTTCAGCTCTTTTCAGAGGTGAATAGATTAACTGGAAACAGTTCAGTAAACATGCCAAGAGGTGTCACTGATACATCAACATAATTGTTTTGCAAACTATCCACAGCTTTTAATTGTATCTTCTTCTTCTGCTCAAATATTTTGTCATCTTTTCCTGCACTAAAGAGTACTTTAAAGGTTTTAAAAGACACTCAAAGTGTGGCTACAACATCTTTTAAGAATGTAAGTCTCAATCTGCAGAAGGAATTCCCATGACTAAAAATCTGTGTTCAGATTTTTTAAATAGCTATTTTAAAAAAAAAAGCAAACTAAAGACAATAGTAGGAAAAAATCTTTTTCTTTAGAAATTAAGATTCTGTCAAATGCCTATCATGCTTTTGGATTGTATTAAATAATAATAAAATTAATAATTCAGAAGGATTATCAAAAACAACTTGCAGGTGTCCATAAGTGAAATGCCAGCATTTTGACAACCTTGCTGACTATTGTAACATGCAATATTTTGCTAGTGACATTTGCTTATATTTCTACTAGATTTTATTTTCTGTACCATGGTTATGTCATTTAGTTCTTGGAAATATTAATTCTATATCATGCTGTAAAATAACATTTTTCTTTATTTATAAATATATGCCATGTTTTTCTGTATGTAGCTATAGCTACTTGAGGTTAAATAATTGCATTGTCAGCTTTGTGGACTTCTAACAACATTATTTCCCACTATTTTTCATTAATAAACATACAATTACACAGCAACTTTCATCCTGAAGGATCCCAAAGTGCTTCCCAAATTCTTGTACTGCACGTCCATGAATCATTTCAGGTTGGGGGGTGGAGATTAGCAGCCAGGCAGATCATGGGACCTATATCTGTGCAAAACTTCACCTTTTCAGATTTTGTCTGATCAAGTGCATTATGTGATAAGGAAGAATTTAATTTACCTTTTCAGAAAGGTGAAAGGTGTGTTGACTGAACTAGGATTCTAACTTGTGTTGCCAGGGAACTAAAACTACTGCTTTGAGACAGCAAAACCATCTCCGTAATCAGCCTTTAATGTGACTTTCCTCCCTTCAAGCTATGTAATTAATTCACGGGGTTATAAATAGGGGTTATACATACATATTCAAAGGAGGCTTGGGGATGATATTCACTCTCTAGGCCTAAATTTGTTGATTGGCTCTCTGGAATTTGCCTGGCCCTGGGAGTGATTAACACATCACCTGTTGAGGTACCTTCATGAAGTGTTGTACTTGGTTTCTAATAAATCATGTTCCTTTTTATGGTAGCCGTGGGGTTTATGGGGAAAATATTTGTGTCCTTGCTATACTGCCTTTTTAGGGAACATGGGACCTTTAAAGAAGCAACAAACAACACAGACAAAAATACTTTGATCTGATCTCTGCTGCTTTAGTGTTTATAGTGCATTGAGTATTTCAAGTGTGCATTAAAGAGAAGTATAGAGATCACATAAAACTACCCAAGAGCTGCATACAGCTGGCCTAGTCCGCATTGTGTGGCTGATGGTGTTAGACAGCCAGTTTCCGGTTCTCTGGTAACAAACAAAAAATGCAATTCCCATTGGCCTCAGAGCAGAACTATCTCTTATCCCAGCAGCCCACAGAGGTCTCAGTGATCGTGGGAATGATTGACTAATAAACACACACACAATGTTCCGGGACCATTTCTGCTCAAATAACAGAAAGGATCTGTGATAGTGAGTCTTTACACATGTCCCAGGCAAGTGTGAAAGAATATTTGGGGCCTGGTTTTGAAAAATGAGCTGGAGTTTGGTGCCCCCAATTCTGCACCCACAAATAATCTTGGGGCAAATAACTGCAGATACCGTTGATGACACACAAATATCTAGCAACCTGACTGTACTGGCAGATCAGGTTTAAATATGTGTTTAAATCTCATGAAATGGGTCTGCAGTTATTTGCAGCCACAAAATTATGCACACAGTTACTGTGGGCACAAAATCGGGTACCAGGCTGAGCTCTTTTAAGAGTCAGTGTCTTATTGTAAAGCATCTCGGAACAACTAGAACAACGAATGGCTGCTTAGTAATTCACTATGCATCTCAGAGTAAATGTAAATCCAAGAATGGAGGATCTGAATGCAGTTTTCTATGCTGTGAGAGTACTGGTGAATGGCAGAGCAAAGACCAGGGAATGATGACTCCTGGTGTTATGCCAGGTTCTGTCAGTGACTCTCTTAATCTCACTGTACCTCAGTTTAGTCACCTATAAAACTGGTACAATAATACCTTCCTCACAGGGGTATTAAAGAGGGCTTTAGTCTGCCAATCTAGCATGTTTCAGCAGCACTAAATTTACTTAGCATTGGCCTGCTAAACCCAGGGTTGTGAATTCAATCCTTCAGGGGGCCACTTAAGGATCTGTGGCAAAAATCAGTACTTGGTCCTGCTAGTGAAGGCAGGGGGCTGGACTCAATGACCTTTCAAGGTCCTTTCCAGTTCTAGGAGATTGGTATATCTCCAATTATTATTATGTGTGCATCACCCATTCAGGGCTCCAAAGTATTACTGTGATACAAATAATATGTAATGATTATATAGCTGCTAAAAGCTAATATAGATTCCATAGACAAAAGGTACTACATAAAGTATTATGCTCATTCGCTCACTCCCTAGCTGTCAAAGTTCTAAGAATCATGATTACTAACCACCATAGTCAGAAAGGAAATGAGAGGGGGAAAATGGTACTAACTATACTTATTAATAGATAGGCAAAGGAGAACACAAGGCATGGAACAAAGGCAAAGCTGTACAATTTACCATTTTTATGCCCTTCAGAAATGTTCTTTCTTCTTTATTTTGTGGAGCTCAGGGGTAATTGCAGAACAACCTGCTTTGCTGGCTTTGTGTTGCTGGGCTGGTGTAACAATATGCTGTTGTGGTTTTCCCTCAGTCCTTCATTACTGTGAACACAGAAAATGCACAGAAATCTGAAACCTTTCAAAGGAGGAAGTTGGGTTTTTGCAACAAGATCTAGATGCAAAATGCTTTTCAATTTATGGCAGGAATTGGTGCCAGGAGGTTAAAATAACAACAGTAAATTAACAAACATTTAGAATTTGGGTAATAACATTGTAGCACATTTATAAGGTTTCTGCATGCTGCTAAAATCTCTTCAAATCTGAGTGCGAAGAAAAATAGTCCTAAAATCCTCACTAATATACTCAGGCAGTTTCCATGTCTTTTGAACATACAGTGACAATTGTCATATATCATATCATCCAACGGATGAACAGACAATAACACTTACAAACATAAGATTTATTATGCCAGTCAGATTACTGGTCTCTCTAATCTGGAATCAGACTTCTAGCAGTGGCCAGTACCTATGCTCCAGAGGAGAGGCACAGGAAGAAATCCTATATTATCTCCTGATTGTGCAGTGCAGAATAGGGGGATGGAAAGGAATTGGCTCCTGGCCCCCATGGTGCTGACCATATTCCCTGAAGCACAAGCTTTACCTTAGTATCACTCTAGGTTGCATAGCTATATTAATGGCCATAAAATTACTCTTTGCCCTTCTGTAAATCTCATTAAGGTATTTGTGAGACAATGACTTCCCTTGGGACCAAAGTCCACATGTCAATATATGCAATGTAGAGGCATCTTTGTTTTTATTTGTTCCAAACTGACTGCCTTCTCAAATCCAATTTAGCCACAGAACACATGCAATCATATGTATGAATGTTTGCTTTGAAGTTATAACACACTCTGGGCCACGTGCACAGTTTTCATTAACAATGCCAATATCTGTGTAGCAAGGGACAAACTGACTCCTATACTTAAGAAGATGAGGCCTCATTTTCACTAAGCCTCCAACTAATTTTTTGTTCCCCCTTGGTTATTATTGGACCTTGATGATGATTCACCAGATGAAACGTTTATTGGTACAGGTCTAATAAAACTTTTCTTTAACACTTTTTGCTGCAGAATGAACTTTAAGAGACAAGAATAAAAAATGGGGATTAAGGATTCTTCAGTGTCATCTCTGAGAGTTGGATTGTCTTGCCCCATACATTGACAGTAGAAGGAGACCCATCTAGCCCCATGCAAGGAGATTAGAGAGTACTTGGCATATTTCCCCCAGAAATGCCTGATGAAATCACGTTTGAGTGTCACTGAAGCACTGATGATGTGACTGTTATTTCATACATTCATATAACATGGGCCATAACTTGTGGTCCTTATTTGCAGAAATTCCTACTGAAGTACATGGGCCAAGCTTAAAATTCTTGCAAGTGCATTCAACCCTTCTGAAATCAGATAGTTTTATCTACACTGCAATTGCAGACTCAGGCATAAAAATACTTACCATAGCGTTTTCTCAACAAATAATTAGCTACAGATAGGTTGATAGTCAAATGTCTTTTCAAGTCATATCATGGATATCAGCTCTCATTTACTTTGGTGCAACTAGGAAATGGTTTTGTGCTTACCACTCCAGTTTGGAACTTCTTCTTTATCTGGGTTTATTTCCTGGCTATGCCACAGGTTTCCTGTGAGAGCTTAGACAAGTCAATTAATTGCTCTATGCCTCAGTTGCACCCCATCTGCAAAATGATGATATAAATATTCCCTTTGTCCATCCTTTCTATTTAGCTCACAAGCTCTTAGGGGCAGGGACTGTCTGTTACTGTATGTTTATACTGTGCATAGCACAGTGGGATCCCACTATTGGTTGGAGTCACTTGCTGCTATTGTAATATTACTGCTAACCATACTAGGAAAATCTGGCCTTTACTCACAATTGTGACCATGTGAAATGTCCTATCCCTCTCTGGGTTATATTGTATGATGAGATTACAGAATGTCTCACTGAAACACAGGTGGTCCCAAGCATTTGGTATCGTCAAAGCAGAATTTGGGACTGACACGTACAAGGCAACAAGAACATTTTAATCAGACTAGGACATAAGGTAAGTGGGACTGTTGCTGTCCATCTCTGACAGCTGCTAGTGCAGTAAGTGTGGATAAACCCATGTATCATAAAAGAGCCATTGTTCCCAGCCATCCCGATGAAGAAATTTATGCTACCAACAACAGGCCGCTTTTATCAGCTGAGCTGACAAATTGATTTTCTTCTCTTGATACTTCAAACCAGCTGTTGCTTTATGGCAAATGCGCTGGATAAAAATACAAGGCATTATGTTTCCAATGCAGACGCTATCTCTTTGGACATTACTTCTGGATAAGAAACTGTTTTTCCTAATCCACATTCCATGGGGAAAGTGGTTGATCTTATTTTGAAGCTGAAAATAAATCCATGTATGGGAAATAGTATGTGCATACTTCTTTTTATTCTTTCATCAGCTGTAGTAGATTGTACAAAAATGCCAATGATGAACACCAGGCGTGCTATTACTTTTGGCTGTTTTAATAATAGTAAAATCAATTGCGTACTAAAAACCTGAGTTCTAAGAACAAAACATGTTTAGCCACGTGCACATGATCACCATAAATATTCAATAGCGTGGAAGCGTAGTTCACTGGATTAGTAGCTTGGCTGGGACTTAGCAGATGTGGGTTCAAGTTCTTGCTCTGTCACAAATAGGGCTGGCTTTAGGCCTATTCCACCAATTCCCCCGAATCGGGCCCCGCACCCAGTGAGAATCCCTTCCCTGGCTAGAGGCGCCTTTTTAATTTTTTACTCACCTGGCTGCACTCCGGGTCTTCAGCGGCACTTCGGCGGTGGGTCCTTTGCTTGCTCTGGGTCTTCGGTGGCCCTTCAGCGGCGGATCCTTCAGTGCCGCCAAAGACCTGGAGCAAGTGAAGGACCCGCTGCCGAAGTAGCGCCGAAGACTCGAGCACCGCCCGGTGAGTACAAGACCCACGTGTTTTTTTTACATTTTTTTTTTAAGTCATCCCTGCCAGGGTCTCGCCGAAACTGTTCGAATTGGGCCCCGCACTTCCTAAAGCCAGCCCTGGTCACAAATGCGTAGTGTGCCTTAGTTCCCACCTATACAATGTGGCTAATAGCACTACCTAACCTAATGGAAGTGCAGTGAGGATAAATACATGAGAAGATGCTTGGATGCTATCATAATGGGGGCAATATAAGTATCTCATAGAGATTATCTTCCACCAATAAAGTAAATAGCATCATTAGTCTCAGATCTGTTATTATGCTCATTGATTTGAAATTTCCTTAATTGCATGTTCACAGCAGGGGTCTTGCCTACTCTGAATATTTTAGGGAAATCTCGCCCCACCCCTGTGCTGGCACTGATGCTTCTCTCCCAGTACTAACACTGGTGGAAATGCTAGTGTAGACTGGCCACTGGTGTATTTAGTGTACTTTGTCATCTAGAATGGCTGGGTTATTTTCTTGATATTTTCTTGAAATCCTCAGGGTAGTGACTACCAGGTGGTTCATTTATATTTGGCTCTAAGAAAGGAAATGAATAATGACACCCCCAGCATTGTGTTTTATGTGAAAAGAGAGGGAGGATGGATATGTGGTTAACACTAGGAGCTGTGAGGCATTCAGATACCAGATGTGATAGAGTTGTAGATAGGTAGATTGATTAGATAGAAGTTAGGAGATGAGAGTTCTATTCTTGAATCTGCCACAGACTTCCTGTGTGACTTTAGTAGCTTTCTGCCTTAGTACCCTTATCAGGAAAACTCAGCTAATGTGCTTTTCTACTTTCCAGGGGTGTTCATGAGACTTATGTAATTCACGTTTTCATTGAGATCCTCCAATGGAAGGTGCTGGAGAAATGCAAAGTATTATTTTGGTATTATTTATTTCTGTAACACACTAAAGCATGGCAGGCATATGTTCAAAAAGTTTAACTTCATAAAACCAGTGCCTTGAGAACTCACCCTTAGGATAAATATTAGCAGTTTTGAATTTGCATGAATTTAGGTGCTGAGAAATGTTAATCTGGTAGCTCCATATAACACTTCTGAATAATACAAGCTGTGCAAATGTTACTGCATGTGGTTTTTTAAATTTGTTTTTCCTCTCTAGAATACCTTGGCAAAAGCATTATATGACAACAAGGCTGAGTGTTCAGATGAGCTAGCCTTCCGCAAAGGAGACATCCTAACGGTTCTTGAGCAGAATGTCTTAGAGAGTGAAGGATGGTGGAAATGTTCCCTCCATGGAAGACAAGGCCTAGCTCCTGCTAATCGCCTCCAACTCCTTGCTGGTTCCCAGGCAGGCATGTTGCCTCCCTCCTCTGAGCATGATTCCCAGGAATTGCCCATCTGTCAACAAAATATCTACCAGGTCCCATCAGCTCCCAAGTCTTCCACATTGTCACCTACGTATGAACGGATGGACAGTTGGATTAAGCCAGTTCCTTCTTCTGTTTCTTCTCCACCTACTCAAGAAATATATCAGGTGCCAGCTTTAGCTGCACAATTATTCAGTGAAAAGACCCAAAGCCTAACCAATCAGGTAAGAATATAAGCAAGTATTAAGGTACCAAGTGTTGGAAAATACCAGTGAGAGGTGAAAGGAAGCCTGACGGTTTTTACTTTTTCATGGACTTGAGAATTTCAGTTGAAAGTTGCAGTGAAGTCAGTCAAGTAAATGATGCTTTGTTTAGGCGACTTGAATAAATACTGTGATACATTCATAGCATTCTATTGGAAATGTTCCTATAAAACAAATACAGTCATCCCTGGAATCACAACATCCCCCGCTGAAATACAGCCACCTCCGTGACAGTAAGTGGCAGCTATATAATGCCCAACCATTTAGGACAGGAAGTGAAGAGGAATATAAGAACTGCTTTGAGTGGAAGATAGAGATTTATGGGTTCTACAAAATTGCTTAAAATTCTTTAAGCTATAAAATTCCAGAACATCATACTTCAGTGGTTGAGGCACAGACACACATTTCTTCACATTTGTGGGGTTGACACTTATAGAAGATAATTTGTAACAATGTGTCAAGTATCAGAGGGGTAGCCGTGTTAGTCTGGATCTGTAAAAAGCGACAGAGTCCTGTGGCACCTTATAGACTAACATACGTATTGGAGCATAAGCTTTCGTGTGTGAATACCCACTGCATGCATCCGACAAAGTGGGTATTCACCCACGAAAGCTTATGTTCCAATACATCTGTTAGTCTATAAGGTGCCACAGGACTCTTTTTTTCTTGTAAGAATGTGGTTATAGAACAGGGTTTCTCAAACTGGGGCCGCCGCTTGTGTAGGGAAAGCCCCTGGAGCGCCGGGCCGGTGTGTTTACCTGCCCCGTCCACAGGTCTGGCTGATTGCGGCTCCCACTGGCCGCGGATCACTGCTCCGGGCCAATGGGAGCTGCTGGAAGCGGTGCAGGCCAAGGGACTTACTGGCCACTGCTTCCAGCAACTCCCATTGGCCCGAAGCAGCGATACGCAGCCAGTGGGAGCCATGATCGGCCGGACCTGCAGACAAGGCAGGTAAACACACCGGCCCGGCCCGCCAGGGGCTTTCCCTATACAAGCGCCGATCCCTGTTTGAGAAACCCTGTTATAGAACTTCTCAGCCAGACTGTCATCTTCTCTCACTGAGATGCTGCAACTCTCTTCCCTTTAGTCTCTCCACATCCCAGTTCTTCAACAAGTTCATAATGCTGCTGCCAGTCTTCTCATGCACCAGGTCACCACCTTCTCCAGACACCTCCATTGACTCCCATTTCATGAGTCACTTCAAAACTGCTCCCTTGTTTCAGCTTCTCAGTGAGAGACCCTCTCTTTCTCTGTTCACGCTTTCTTTAGGCTTGGATGCATGATTACCCAGTTCACATTTGGGTGATCCCATCAATACTCAGTTGCTCCACAGCCCGTATAAGTGCCCATATTATTTTTATTAAACGTGAATTGAGTGCCCTAACATAGGCAGTTGAAAACTGCCGTCCCTGTAACAAATAATTGCCTCAGAGGCCTTCCTAATTAAAAATGAGCAGTAATAGCAGGGATTTATCAGTGCAGTTCACTACAGTTTATTTTACTTTATGTTTTGTCTCACAGGCTCATGGGGCCTTGGGTATGGGAGCTTCACATTAACCATTCCCTAAATTAGTTCTCAAACTTTTGTACTGGTGACCCCCTTTCACATAGCAAGCCTCTGAGTGCGACCCCCCCGTATAAATTAAAAAACACTTTTTAATATATTTAACACCATTATAAATGCTGGAGGCAGGGTTTGGGGTGGAGGCTGACAGCTCGCGACCCCCCATGTAATAACCTCATGACCTCTTGAGGGGTCCCGACCCCCAGTTTGAGAACCCCTGCCCTAAATGAAACGTATGTTACAAAGGTTAAATGATCTAAGGCAGAGACTTAAATATTAAGTCAGTCTATAAAGGATGCAGGTGATTCATCTAATCATTTACTCTGGGCCATCATTTCACTCCATTTACCTCCTTCAGCCATCTTCCCTACCTTTGCATCAAAAGGAAAGATACAGTGACAACAGGGTTGCTCTATGCATTACCTGGTGAAAGATGCTGAAAAACCAAGTGAACTTAGTGTCTCTGTGGAGATTGAGGTCCATTTTTTTCAAAATAGCACTCCCAGTTTTCCTGGGTGATTACCATAATTGCACAATCAAACTGTGTAACTGAATGTGCAAAGGAACATAATTAGCTTTCTGCACAGGCAATGACCTGATCTATGCACCTAATTACAAAGAAGGCATACACAAATTGGGTATGACATTTCACGAACATTTTGTATATGCAATTGTGCCCCCAACGTTAAAAAAAAAAATCAGGCCCTGAAATTGTCACATACCCATTTTCTATTGAATTAGGAGCACAAGCTGAGAGTTACATGGCTTTGCTATCTATCTGTCTATCTATACTGTTGCCCTGTGATACCTGCTAAGCTGCTATATTATATGTTGTATCTACCTTGTTCAGCTATAGCTGTTTTCTTTAACAAGGAATGAAAAATACTTTAAAATCTTTAAGATGTTTCTAATATTTACACTTTCAGGTTTGTCTGAGCTACATCACAGTTGCTACTACAAAGAACAACTGTACCACAGGAGTCAGCAGCCACAGATACACATGCATTTAAAGGTGTAGACGTAGACAGCCCATCTGAGTGCAGCAGTACAAAATGAAGTATCCTAGATTACCCCATGTAGATGGTATGGGACAACTGGCATATCTTCTGACATGTTCAGCTGTTCTCTCAGCAGCTGGGTGAAGCTATTCAGTCTTTGAGGGACTCTGATTGAAAAAAATAAGCTCCTCTGAAAAAAACTGCGTGCATGCGCCACCTACATTTTAAATATTGTAATTTTGTTACTTCTCATCCAATAAAAATTTCAGCCATTTGTTGTCTTAGCCTGCCTGACCTTGAAAATATACAAAGCGATTTATTTTCTGTAGCAAATCTGGTAATAGGGTGTGATATTCACATTTTACTATCAACCAAATAAGATTGTCTGTATGTGAAAGTAGGTTTGGGCCAAACCAGAACCTTTTAGCTGGACTCTACTTATCTACTCTGCGCAGAAAAATAAAGCCTGTTCTCTTATAGTTCTGTCAGCACAGATGGTTTGTAAGAGAGATGGCTCCTTTTGCAGAATAATAATGGAATTCATGTTCATTTATTTATTTCCTGTCCTTACAAGAAACCAACGTTTCAGTCAGCCAGGCCTTTCTCAAATATGAAACAGGGAGATAAAAAGCTGGGGCCTTGTCCTTCCGCCACACAATATGTCATTCCGCCACATTGCTCTGAATTTGGTGGGTCTGACTGTTAATATGGTGGAGAAGAATACTGCCTCTCACTTTTAAATGGCTTATTGCAACATAAAGCTTCACTAGAATCTCCTTCGGGTCAGAAATTTGGTGTTGCAATGGTTTATTTATAGACCCACTGTGCAGTCCCAAGAGCATCTCATTGCTGAATAGACGAAATTCAGGGTGGGTTTGGAGTGAGTGAAAAATCCTTTTCCCAGTGTTTGTATCTATTAGCAGTCTGCTAGCATTTTAACTAAACGTATCCACAGCCTCCAGTCTGTGGAGCTATTTTCATTCCTATGCCTCTTAAAACACCGTGTCAAGCAAACAATGAAATAAATCTGTAACTGGTCTATGCATTAGAGCGCCCTCATCAGTCTCCTGTGCTCTAGGAGTTGGACAGGACCAGAAGTAGAGGTGAGAACAGCAGACTTGCTTCTTCTGAGAGAAGTCCAACCTCCTTTATAGTACCGTATACTTTAATAATAGTGGTGCTACCACCCACTATAATCTCATTTCAGATGTCTTGCAAAACCATGCTCTGAAGTGTCCCTAGCCTCTATTTGCCAGAAGCTGGGAATGGGCGACAGGGAATGGATCACTTGATGATTATCTGTTCTGTTCATTCCCTCTGAGGCACCTGGCATTGGCCAATGTCAGAAGACAGGATACTAGCTAGATGGACCAGTGGTCTGACCCAGTAAGGCCGTTCTTATGTTCTTACGTTCCTGTACCCGTAGGAAAGCTGGAGTAGAAACCCTATGGACCTCTTTTCAGTTGTTCTACTTTTTGGGAGCCAAAAGATCTGGTTGGTATCTGGATCGGGATTGATTCACTACACATCTTTTCTATTTCCTGGGCTATATGTGAGGCAGAATGCTTTTAATTTGTCAATAATTCATCTCTGAAATAGAGTGGAAATACCAGTAAAGGGGATTTATAGGAAAAATAAATCCTATCTGCTAAAAAGGCAGACAATGAGCAGTTTTCAAGTTTAGGGTCAATGAATATTTGACAGAAGCTTTTTAATTAACACCCCAAAAGGAATTCTTCCAGCAATGGCCATCAGACTCATTCCATTCTCACAGATGCCCTAAGATCACTTCAACTTTCTCATTACATTCTTCTTTTTTCCCCCCGTCAAGCACCGGTTTACTCTTCCCACAGCATCTCGGGCCTCCATGCCATATATACAAAGGGAGACTTATGATGTTCCATCACCACAACACCGGGTGGCCTTATGCATTCAGGTGAGTCCTGTCATGTCGCTGAATATGTCCATCAAGTGGGACTGGAATTCAGGACTTCCGAGTTCCGTATCATATGCAACAGTACTAGAAAATTTAAAAGTAAATTATAACTTTTATATTAATTTATTGTTTGAACTCTGCTATAAAGATTGGTAGCGAATTCTATAGGAAAGTTAAAAAAACTGATAAGAATCTTTTCATTTTGATAGATTTTTTAAAAATAATTTATTTGGATCCAAATCTTCAAAAATTAAGTGTAACATCCAACTGTGCCACCTAGTGCCCATCCCCCCTCCCTACAACATTATGATTTGATTCTACAGTCCACTCCAGTAGATTCTAAGAACTGTATCCTGCTCTGCGTACACACGCAGAATACCTGCATGAACTCAAGAGAGTTACATCCCTAAGTCTTCAAGTTGGTGCTGTGATAAACAGAATTTAAGTCAACCTTACTTTTGTATTTTATTAGAGGTGTGCCACTCCACCCGCAGCCAGAAAGGGCTCTATGCCGATCCTCTACAAAGAATATATCCAGGAAGAGCAGCAACAGCTTTATGACATCCCATCCAGCCTGGAAAAGGCAGAAATCTATGTCCAGCAAGACTCTCCAGTGGGCAGTGTAAGTGTTACTCACTGAATGGCAGAGCATAGTCTCTCATTAATACTGTCACACTCATACAGCAGAACCCATGAAAAGGTGTATGGTTATACCAATGTGCTGTACATGCCTCTGATGTGAGGTGGGGCACCAGCCCCATAGTTAAGTGCCATCAATCTGCCAGGAAGAATAACCATAAAAACAGAACTACTTGAATGTTACATTTCTTTAATATCATAGAACCATAGACATGTAGGATGGAAGGGACCTTGAGGTATCTAGTCCCTCCCCCTGCATTGAGACAGGGCCAAGTGCACCTGTCCTAGATGATCTTTGACAGGTGTTTGTCTAACCTGGTCTGAAAAAACTCCAGTGATGAGGATTCCACAAACTCCCTTGGTAACGTATTCCAGAACTTAACTGTCCTTATAGTTGGAAAGTTTTTCCTAATATCTAACCTAAATCTCCCTCGCTACAGATTAAGCCCATTATTTCTTTTCCTACCTTCAGAGGGCATTGAGAACAGTTGATCATGGTCCTCTTTATAACAGCCCTTAACATATTTGAAGACCGTTATCAAGTCCCCCCCTTGGTCTTTTTTTTCCTCAAGTCTAAACATACCCATTTTTAAAAATTTTCGCCATAGATCAGGTTTTCTAAACCTTTTATCATTTTTGTTTCTCTCCTCTGGACTTTCTCCATTTTGTTCACATCTTTCTTAATGTGTGGTGCCCCAAACTGGACACAATACCCAGTAGAGTAGAGCATGACAATTACCTCCCAAGTCTTACATACGATGCTCCTTTAACACACCCCAGAGTACTAGCCTGTTTTTGCAACTCCATTATATAGTTGACTCACATTCAATTTGTGATCCATTATAACCCTCTCCCCAAATCCTTCTCTATAGTAGTATTACCCAGCTGTTTTTGTATTTCTTCTTTTTGTATTTGTGCTTTTTTTTCCTTCTTAAGTGCACTTTGCATTTTCTTGTATTGAATTTAATCTTATAGATTTCAGATCAATTCTCCAATTTGTCAAGGTCATTTTGAATTCTAAACCTGTCCTCAAAAGTACTTGCAACACCTCCTGTCTTGATGTAGTCCGCAAATTTTATAAGCGTACTCTCCACTCCATTATCCAAGTCATTAATGAAAATATGGAATAGTACTTGACCCAAAACAGACTCCCACAGGACCCCAATAGACATGTCCTCCCTGTTTTACAGAGAACCATTGATAACTATTCTTTTAGTGTGTGCATCCATTTTATAGTAATTTAATCCAGACCACATTTGGTAGATTTCTTATTTTTAATATTAAGTAAGTTTAAAGTAAGAAATGACTTGCATCCGAAGAAGTGGGTATTCACCCACGAAAGCTCATGCTGCAAAACGTCTGTTAGTCTATAAGGTGCCACAGGATTCTTTGCTGCTTCTAAAGTAAGAAATGAGACTAGTTATACTGGATATCTGCTGGAGATGGAACTATCATTGTATTTGTTTGCTTACTATCTTTAAAGTGACATTGTCACCAAAAAAAGTGACTCAAGAAACTATTTGGTAAGTAAAAGTGATGTCAGATTCTTATATTCTTGAATATCTGCATGTTCGTAACCTTGAAGCAGAAACAAATAACTTGCATTGTATTGTAAGAAGAGAATGTGGTCTAGTGGCTATAGCTCTGCCAATGGCTCACTGTACAACCTTGGGCAAGACACCCAATCTATGCGTATCAAACTGTATCCACTTAAAAATAGGAATTATATTATTATCAATAATAATTGTATCATGCCAAAAAGTGTGCTGGGAGCTTTACAAGGATAGCCAAATAGATAATGAGATCCATGTCCCAAAGAACTTACAATTTTAAACACATAATACTTACACCTCATGGGGATGTGGTGAGACTTGGCCAGTATTTGTAAAGCATTTTGAGATCCTTGGGTGAAAAGTGAAACCCGTAGGCTCAGTCGTGATGAGTGGACACTGGCTTGCTTTGGGGGTAGTGTGAAGGAGCACACTGCAGCTTAAACTCCGGGAGGGATTGTGCCTCAGTGAGCGTCCCATTGTTCAGGGGAGCCATTAGAGGTGCAGCTTGCCCATGGCTTGTATATCTGGCCAGCTGCATGGACCAATGAAGAGGGGAAAGTCAGGGATCCACCTTTTCCCTGCCACTTGTGAGGGTGTCTTGCACCCCTGGAAATCACAGACTCGGCAATTGTGCCCAGCAACTGCACACTCCCGTTGCATCTTGAACTCCCTCCTCACCACCCTTGTGAAGCAGCAAAGCACCATCTGGCCTGAAGTGTATATTATTCTTATATTGGCCTTATTGCACCAGAATCAGTCATCATTCTGCAGGCTGTAGAGGTCAGATGTACACAAGCAGCTATTGTAGGCCATTGAATAAGATCAGTATGCATTTCAGGAAGCCTTTGAAAATGTAAACACAGTGCAATTATTTTAGTGTGGTCAACTGTGCATTTTTTTTTAATTTTGCGTGTGTGCATGGGTGTATATGACTACCGGAAATTAAAGAGGTTGGAATCAGTTCTTCTAGTTAACAGGCTTATGAAATCTTGTTTGCTTCACTATATAAAACTGTCCTTGATCGGCATTACCTTACAGTTTGATAATCTGTGGATGTGACAAAAATATACTTGGTCAAAATATTAGATATTTCATATTTGCAATGTGATTGTGCATTTCAGAGAGGGAGCAGAATTAGAACTATGTGCCAGAGCCACAGCTGGTGTAAATCAGCATAGCTACATGGATTTCATTGACCTATGCCTATGGATCTGACTTTATATTTCTAAATGCCGCTTGTAAACCTTGTGTACTGTTTTCCAGGTGTATGATGTCCCCCCCACAACTGCAAGAGACCATGACATTTCACTACAAAATTTGTCTAAAATAAAATGTTTGGGTCATTATAATACCTTGCCAAATCCTCAGAAGTCAGAATGGATTTATGATATTCCGGTATCACCTGAAAAAATGGGTTTAAAAAAAGATCCTTCCGATAGTTCCCTGGAAAAGCAGGTGCTGTATGACATACCGCCAGCCAGATATGGTTCTAGTTTGCAAAATGTTCCACCAACAAATATCAAAAGCAAATCAGTGAATCCACAAATGTACGATGTCCCACCAACACAGAGAAAATTAACCTTTCCTGATATCCCTCGTTATAATGTACCACCCTCACGTGACATGCTGCTTTTGCAGCAAAACGGTAACTATCATGTTCCACCAAGCTTTCTGACTCCAAGGGTTGAGCAACAGAATTCTGAACCAAATGTTTATGATACTCCAAAAGTGCTGCCTACTGCTTTACAGCACAGGAAAGGGACTGAAAAAAACAACAGTAGTTTTGGAAACCATGCTTACAACATTCCTCCACAGCTGTCAAAAGATGCCAAATTAGAACAAGACAGGTTATCAGTTTCCAGTGTGGACAGTAGAACCAGTACACTATCTACATCATCAAGCACTTCTGCTGAGTCCTCTTCTATGTCATCATCAGAAGAACCTGCAAAAGAAATTAACTTGGAGCTCGACTTAGCCATAGAGACATTGACCAAGCTGCAGCACAGTGTATCCAGTTCAGTTGCAAGTCTGATGATTTTTGTAAGCAGTAAGTGGAGATTCCAGGAAAACCTGGAGACAAACCTTGAGGAAATCCATAGAGCAATTGATCACATAAAAGTATCTTTGGGAGAATTCTTGGACTTTGCTCAAGCCATCAAGGTGAATGCCTCTTGCGTCACTGACAATAACCTTCAAACCAGAATTAAAACACAGCTGAAAATTCTTCAAGACTCATTCCAGATCTTGGTAGAAACAAGGGAAGCACTGAATAACTGCAAATGGTCACTGGAAGTTTTGGTCATTAAGAAACCTCAGAATAACCCAGATGATCTTGATCGGTTTGTTATGGTAGCCCGTACAATTCCAGATGATATCAAGAGATTTGTTTCTATTATCATAGCTAATGGAAAGCTTCTCTTCAAAAAGAATAGCAAGGAACAAGAGAGCAAGTCACCAAAAATTGGTACAGACCATAAAATGGCAAAGCCGATCCCAATACCCAGAAGAAGAGAACTTGATTCACTCCAAAGAAATACTTTGGATAAACCAAACAAAAACAAAGTCTCTTCTGAGAAATCAAGAGAAAATGTCACTGAAGACTGTGATTATGTTCAGTTACAGGTCAGTGTAACATGATTTGCTGCCAATTTTCTGCTTCATGTTGTTTGCAGGGAAGTTTACTTGCTCTATTTTAACTTTGCTTTATCACAAACCTCGCTTTGGTTTATGTTCAGTTTCACCTGCTAGCCGATGGCCTCCTCCAGGCCTTTGGGAGTGCTATGGCTGGCTACAAGTGCCACAGCAGCCACAACCATGGCAGTCAGTCAAATATAGATGGAATAGAGAAGTGGGGCTTATCCATTCTTCGAGAGCAATTCTGGAACTCACCACACAGATGTGCTTAAGGTTAAATTTTCAGCCCAGTTTCAAACAATGTGTTTCTTTA
Organism: Mauremys mutica; assembly: GCF_020497125.1. Taxonomy (NCBI): domain Eukaryota; kingdom Metazoa; phylum Chordata; order Testudines; family Geoemydidae; genus Mauremys; species Mauremys mutica. The sequence continues at coordinate 12,550,038 of NC_059084.1, read as the reverse complement.
GGATTCTATTTGTTTCGTGTCAGCATACTCAACATGAATGGTTATGGCACAATTTTGTGTTTTGGGTGCACATCAGCTACGGTGCAGATGCAGGAAATGTCAGCTTCCTTGTTTGTGATTTGCTAGAAAATGTGGCTTTGAGGTGTAGGGGTAATTTACAAAACGTGTTAACAAATAAACCAAATGGTCTAAGCAACTTAATCTTATACTGTAGATTACGTGACCTATTTATTAATTTTCCAGGTGCTTGTCAGTTGAGTAATTTTTCCAGAAAGGGAGAAATGCCAGAGACTCAAAGAAGCTCACTAGGAACATTACTCTAGCTCTTGCTTTTACACCAAAGGCACTCAGATACTATGGGCAGCAGCATAAAACCTGGAAAGAGAGAGAGAGAAAATATTTAAATCAAATGCCAGGACATAATATCTAGACTTAAACAATATTGGAAGTTACTCTGGGAACAGAGTATAAAGAACAAGTATCAGACAGTAAATGGCTCTGTCATAACTGGAATATTATCATTAGCTGGAAGTAGTTCATTGATGATGGGCCCGATGCTACTACTCCTTTCAGGGTCAGCTCCTAAATTCTATAGTAGAAATTACAGCTGATCAGTTATGCTTCTAACAGCAGGTGTCATTGTATACAGTAGCAACATTTGGGCTGCATGTAATTTTTAAAACAAGGAATTTTTATGCCACTATATAAAACAAAACCTGACATAGTATGTTGAAACAATATATAAATCATTTCAAGTGTTTTCATTTTTCAGAAGTCTCCTGGGTTGGAACAGGCACAAAAACCCCTTTCAGCTAAAGAGGTGGCAAAGAAGAATGCAGATTTAAAAACAAAGGTATTTCTGATTTTGAAAATTGTTGCTAGTAAAGGCTTTTGGTCCCTGAAGTTATAAATTGCTTCGACACCTTGTTGACATTTTTAAAAGCTAGAATTTGAGTGGACAAATAAATTTTTATGAAGGGATTTTTTGTTTTTAACTGACCTTTTGTCCGGGACCAGTGCTTGGAACAATTTACAAGTCCTGAAAGCATTTGTACAAGTCTAGGGAAGTACTTCTAATCCTCATGTCATGAAATCCTGGCATTTTAAATCATAGCATCATTTACTGTCTTGCCCTTTTCACTTTATTTTGAGTATGGCTGAACCAGCTAATATCTCAAAAGCCACAATAAGAGACGAAAGCCTTGATTTTCAGAATTCTGATTACCCGCGACAACTCCCCTGAAGCCAATACCTTGTACAATCAGCCCTAAATGCTTTATAGTATTTGAAAACTAGAATTCCAAGTGTTCAGCCTTTTGAAAGCATTGATTTTTCACTCCAACAGTTCCTGTGACATCAGCTACTAAAATCACGTTGTAAGTGAAGTGTGTGTATGTGGGCAAAAGGCAGATTACAATTAGGATCATATCATTTTAAGATCTGATATTTCATGGCCTACCAAGGCTAGAAATAGTGCTTTATCATTACAAAAGACCTCCAGGCTGTGACAATTCTGAGGCTGTGGCAAATCAGCCGCAGCGACGAGAAGAATAATTTATTTAATCGAAACTACAGGAGAATACAGGATAAGGAAACAATCTCTGTGTTACCAAACTGAATGTCTTTCTTGTTTTCTTCTCCCTTTTTTAGGTTTTCCCACCTTCAAAAAAGCATAATATTCAGAGCAACCTGGACTTGGCAAAGAAAATCACTCTCTCAGCAAACTGTCGACTGTACTTTGGGGCCCTTCACAAGGCCATTAGTGTATTTACCAGTAGTCTTAGCAATAATCAACCGCCTGAAATCTTCATAGCACAGAGCAAACTGATCATTATGGTGGGACAAAAGTTGGTGGATTCTCTCTGTCAGGAAACTCAAGAAAAGGATATTCGGAATGACATCCTCTGCAGCAGCAGCCATTTTTGTAGCCTGCTGAAGAACTTGGCTGTTGCCACCAAAAATGCTGCAGTGCAGTATCCAAATACAGGTGCCCTGCAGGAACTTCAAAATCAAGCCGACGAGCTGTCTAAATACACTCAGCAGTTTAGAGCAATGATGGAATGAAGAAGTCTTTCCATTCTTAGAAGAGAATCCTGGTGAAAACTTTGGGATCTCCCCCTATTTCTGGGTTTTTACTCCTCAGCTATGGTATCTTGAGAGCCGAGGAAGACTGGACTCCACAAAGAACCCAAATGCAAGTCTTAAATCAGCCATACCCTGTAGAGGTTGCTGTTGGGCAATGAAAGGTGTACTAAGGCCCTGAGAGCAGGAGACACTAGGAACATCTACACAGGCTGCAGCAGCAAGCCTCCCATTCCGGGTTGAGAGATTTGAGTTAGTGGGGTATGCTCTAGTGCTCTAAAAACAGATGTATAGACAGCGCTTTGAAGTGACAGTGAAACTCAACCCTTCCTAGGCTTCAGAGCTTGTGCTCCAGCCCAAGCTGCAATTTCAAAGCGCTGTCTATACACCTATTTTTAGAGTGCTAGTGAAAGCTAGCTACCCCGAGTCTATTGCCCTAGGCTTGGAGGCTGACTCCCACGGGCTGTGTAGAAATACCCACTATGACCAGGAATAGAATTTGTACTTTCCGCACAACAGTTTAGAGCACTGTCTGGAAAATGCTGAGTCAGCCCTTCCAATCAATCTTCTGAGTGGCTTGGCAAAAATTTCCATAGAGCATTGTTATACAATTATTTTATTATTTGTCTGATTTCTTATCTTTCCAAACAAAGCAGATAAATATATTTTTCTATTATTTTTCACTTGGAAATGTAAGTGTTTTACTGGTTTTCTTGATAACAGACCAAGATTTAAACTGTGATACATTTTTATGTGAAGCCATCATCATTCTCCCTTTTCCAGGGGATTATTTACCGTATTTGTTTTAAACTACAGATTTTTTAATAAAATGTCATTTACAGATCTTTCATATTACAATGTTATGAGCACATTATAGAACAAATTCTGGCAGATTATGAGTATATAGGCCTCAGAAAGCCCATACCCAGCACCATAGAGAAAGCTGTGCTCCCCATTCTGGCTCTCATCTAAACCCACGGAGCAACTTCACAGGTCTTCCATGAGAGAAGCTATAATGGACCATTACAGAATTGGCCTCAAAGTTTAGGGAGCATGGTCAGCATGTTTATGATCACTAAACACACATTAGATCCATGCAGGTTGTTCATGCAAAATTAGGGTGAATGTCAAGACAGGAATAATCCATTTATTGGGTTGCTGCTGGCCAGAATATGGCTGCACAGTAATGCTGCTCTTGCAGGATACATGTGCGCTCATTTTGAGGACACTTCTGCATAGTTCAGGAATTTGATCCAATGATTTTTGTATGATTTTGCTCTCTCTCTGGTGCTCAGATATTATAGTGTTGGGAGCCATATAAATATCTAGATGGGTTTTTGTGTGTTGTTTTGTATTTTTTTTACCAACTAATTTATTTTTTAAAAAATATGGCTTAAATTTTCAAGTCTTGTCTTCCTGTTGTAGGTACAACTTGAATCTGTATAATTTGCTTCTGATAATCAGGCAGATAGTTTTGGCAGTATTTGCAGTCACAATTCATTTGTGAATGCAAAAATGTGGGTGCAATTTGTCCCTGTAAAGAAAATTTGGCTGTCTCAGTGTAATGTTCCAACATGCAACAGAATGCATTGCTGAAACAGCTGCATTCAGACAGATTTACAATGGAAGTGCAAAGAAAAAATATTTAAGCCGCTCTTTATTTTGAGCACACTGTATATATTTTGGCCTGGCCTAATATCTGCAGAAATTTGTTCTCTGCATTTCTGATGTTTAATTTTGTTCTTCTATTTTCCCTTTTAAATGAGTTTTACAATTTTTGTAGTTCACAAAATATTAATAAATAACATATTGATACAAATATGTTTAATTTATCAATATACCATTGCAAAAATGATGTTGTGCCTATGTCCTAGACTTAATTGGGCAGGGCAGGAGATTGGGTACTCGGTTTAGGTATCTCTTTCCAGTTATTTGATGCAAGAAAAGGGAGTGAGAACAGGAACAAGTAGTCATGAGCAGTGATGAGCTGCCAAAATCTTAACAACCGGTTCCCTATAAAAAGTTCTGATTTAAGGGGGGGAGCGGGGCATGGGCCGGTGGAGACATACTCATGGGGCCGGGGGCCCCTGCAGGGCCTGGGGCAAATTGCCCCACTTGCCCCCTCGGCAGCCCTAGAGCTTGCAGCCCCCTCCCCCCTTACCTTGCCGGCAGCTCAAAGCAGCAGGACGACTCCGGAGCTCAGCGGAGCTCAGCTGATGCCGGTGGCTGGCCACGCTGCAGCTGGGGGGAAGGTGGGGGAAGGGCCAGGGGAGCCTCAGCCTCCCCAGCTGGGAATCCTGGGAGCAACAGGATGGTCTGGCCCGTGGACTGGAGTTCTTTGCCCAGTCCCTGGCCCTTTAACAACCGGTTCTCTACGTGGGTCTAATTTTAGCAACCGGTTCTTGGGAACCTGTGGGAACCGGCTCCAGCTCACCACTGGTCATGAGGCTATCATTGATCCTATCAATTGAGACTAATAGCTGAACCAGTTGCAGGGGCGGCTCTAGACATTTCGCTGCCCCAAGCACGGCGGCATGCCGCGGGGGGCGCTCTGCCGGTCGCCGGTCCCGCGGCTCCGGTGGACCTCCCGCAGGCGTGCCTGCGGAGGGTCCGCTGGTCCCGCGGCTTCGGTGGACCTCCCGCAGGCGTGCCTGCGGAGGGTCCGCTGGTCCCGCGGCTCCACCGAAGCCTCGGGACTAGCGGACCCTCCGCAGGCACGCCTGCGGGAGGTCCACCGGAGCCGCGGGACCAGCGGACCCTCCGCAGGCATGCCGCCGAAGGCAACCTGCCTGCCGCCCTCCCAGAGACCGGCAGAGCGCCCCCCGCAGCATGCCGCCCCAAGCATGCTGGGGCCTGGAGCCGCCCCTGACCAGCTGTTTGTTCATTTCCCCATATTCTCCTAGCTATGTTTTCTGAAAGCATTTTAATTTTAGAACCTTCTTATCAAAATAAAAAACAAAAAAAACCAGAAACAAATTCTGCTTTGAATCAGAAACTTTAAACAATGGTATCAATTAAGTAGGTTTAGTAACTCTGAGCTATAGCTTGCTGAAGAGCGCCTAAGAAACAGCCACAAAGAAGTCTAATATAGTATATGTATAAAACCAGGGCAGAAGTAGGCCCTTTGATGGGGAAGTTACGGTAGTATTTTCTCTTGAAAGAAACTGAACCCCAACATAACTATTAATATTTGTTATTCTTAGCAACAAAGAAAGAATGGAAAAGGATACATGTTAAGGTAGGGACTTTCAAATATAAAATGGGCAAGTAACAGTAATCATTGGAGGGGTTTTAAAGGAGAGTATCATAAACAGTATTGCAAGCATCACATTCAGGTACAAGAAGAATAAATTACTAAAAAACACAAGGGTCTTAATATAATGAAAATGATTTCTTAAAGAGACTGGCCCAGGATTTGGTAGAAGGATATAGTACCTTTTACTTCTAGGCTGCTTGTTTAAATTCAACCTTTCTGTTGCCTTTTTCAGTGGCCTACGTGAAATCTAGTCTTAGTGGGAGGGTGTCCACATGATGACTGTCATCCTTTTAGAGTCTCAGCACTAAGGACATGGTCTTAATGGACCTTGAAATTTACTGGATGGAGACACATGAGGAATCACAATAAACCACAATCCTGCAATCTTAACTTTGGAAAAATTCCCACTGAAGTCAATGGGAATTTTGCCAGAGTAAGGGCAGCAAAATTTGACCTTTTTGTTTTGTGAAGGTGAAGGAGCTGGAGGAGGTAAAATGAAGTGTATGAGAAGTGCGTATGTGAGAGAGACAGACAGGGAGAGAGAGCGACATCACTATTGCTGCTTTGCATTCACACTGACATAAATCAAGGTCAAAGGTACACAAAAGAGAGACCCTAAAGGCAGTCTGTTCTCAGAGGCTGGCCAATGAAATCTGAAAAAGGTTCAGAAAAGGGCTCATTTTATTTACATACATCTTTCATTCATGCCTGCCAGTGCATGAGTCCATTCTGTTGATCTGTTCTCATGTTCCCAGGCCCAGGTGTTTGTCCCTGTGTGCCAGGACCCGTCTTTGTGTGTTGTCCCTGTGTATGCAAATATGCCAATGTCCATCCCCATGTGCCCATGCCATCCTTGTGTGCCTACATGCCAGTGCCCAGTCTTCTGTGTTTTGTGCCTGTGCTGTCCCTGTGTGCCAACATGCTTATGTCCAACCCTTATACCTGTGCCATCTCAGTTTGCCAATATGTCAGTGCCCGTCCCTATGTGCCTGTGCTGTCCTTGTGTGCCTCTATGCCAATGTCCATCCCCATACACTCGAGGGTTGCCACCTCTGAGCAGGGCTGGCTCCAGGCACCAGCCCAGCAAGCAGGTGCTTGGGGTGGCCAAGGGGAAGGGGCGGCATGTTGGGGTCTTTGGTGGCAATTCGGCAGCGGGTCCCTTTCGGAGGGAAGGACCTGCCGCTGAATTGCCGCCGAAGAAGAAAGCGACGCGGTGGAGCTGCCGCCGATCGCGATCATGGCTTCTTTTTTTTTTCTTGCCACTTGGGAAAGCAAAAACCCTGGAGCCGGCCCTGCCTCTGAGGTACAAAAACTCACGACATCCTGGTAGGGTGACCAGACGTCCTGATTTTATAGGGACAGTCCTGATTTGGGGGACTTTTTCTTATATAGGCACCTATTTACCCCCCACCCCATCCTGATTTTTTACACTTGCTATCTGGTCACCCTACATCCAGGATGGTCCTGACCCCCATAAAAACTGGACAGCTGGCGGTGCATACTGAGGACCCTTACAGATTTCCCAGGATAGCTCAAAAAAGGGATGATCTTGGGAAAACCTGGGCAGGTGGCAACCCTAAGGCGCCCATGCTGTTCGTGTGCCTTCATATCAGTGCCCATCCCCATATGTTTGTGCCATTCTAGTGTGCCTATATATCAGTTCCCATCCCTGTGTGTCAGTACCTGTCCCTGTGTCCAAGTGCCCATCCCCATGTGCTTGTACGTCAGTGCCCATCCCTGTAACCCAGGGCCCATCTCCGTGCGCCTATATATCAGTGCCCACCCCTATCTGTCAGTGCCCACTAGGGTTGCCAATTTTGGTTGGATGTATTCCTGGAGGCTTCATCACATAACATAATCTGTAATTAAAAATTAATCTTTAATGCCTGGAGACTCCAGGACAGTGGTCCCCAACCTTTTTCCCCCAACAAGCATCCGCCAAAATTCCACTGACAATTGGCAACGTCAATAGGTGTCGCCGCCGAAATGCTGCCAAGTAGCATTTCAGCAGCGATGCCTCCGGATGACGCAGCTTGTCGGTGGCATTTTGGCAGATGCTCATCCGACAGCCAGTACGCGGGCGCACTTAGACACCCCAGTGGGCACCATGGTACCTGCGGGCACCGTGTTGGGGACCCCTGCTCCAGGACAATCCTGGAGGGTTGGCAACCCTAGTGCCCATCTCCATGTATCTGTATGTTAGTACCCATCCGTGTGTGTCAGTGCCTATCCCCATGTACTCCTGTATATCATGTGCCAAGGCCAATCCTCATGTGGCTGTTTGTCAGTGCCATTCCTGCATGCCAGGGCCCAATCCCCGGTGCCTGTGCATGCAGGTTTGGAGTGACATGCGGGGGCCCTGTTGGGCTCTGTGGTACGGTGCGTGTTCCCCAGGGCCCCAGTGTGGGAGCAGGATGAGCCCTCCCACCAGCTACTGAATCCCTCCCACCAGCCACTGAGTCCATATAGGGACACTGAGCTCAAGGCCACAGCCTCAACCTCCTCCCCTTCCCCCGCCCCGCGGGTGACTGGTTGCTAGGGGACCTTAGCCACCCGAGGCCCTGGTGCGTCATCCTCGTGCGCCGGAAGCACTCTTCATCCTGCCGGAAGTACGTTTGTTGTGGGAGAGGGGACGGCGCGGAAGTGCCGCTTGGAGGGGAACGATGGGTTGCGATGGGGGAACCATCCCCAAGAGACACGAATTAGTGAAAGGGCCTCGAAAGGTGGAGAAGGTAGGACTGTGCTCCAGGGAGCCATGGCAGGGGGGCGGCTGGCCTGGTCCGCGGGGGTTCGGGGATTGGAGCCCCCCCCCCGGAGTGTGGAGAGCCTGGTCACTGAGGGGGAGCGGGGGCTGCAGTCGAGGTTTGAACAGGAAGCCAGGGGACTCCCCCAGTAAAATCCGCTGTAAGCCTGTTAGTGACTGAGCTGGCGATTGCAAACCCCTCTGGAATCTCTGTCTCTCTCCCCCTGCAGTGTGAGGCTGCAGCGTGTTTTACCAGGTGGAGGTTGTTCTTTATCTGACACTGTCCGAGCAAGGCAGCTTTTTGTGACGGCTTGTTGTGGGAGTGAAGCTAAACTTCGTGCCAGTAAAACGGGCAGAGAGTGCCACGTACTGCACAGCATGGAACTCACCTGCTGTTCACGGCTACATGGTAGTGATAGCCAGCTGTTCAGGGAGATTCAAAAGGGGTGGTGTGTTTCTATGGGTGCATTCTTGGATGCCAGCTATGGTTACATTATGCACTTTTTGTCCAATCGGATGTAAGCCCCTGTGTTTCTGGGCATAAGCCAACCCATTAGCTGCCTGGAGTTAGGAAGAAACTTCCCCTATGGGTAGTTATTCCTCAGAAAACATCCAGTATTGGCTACTCCTGGAGACAGAATAATGGATGACATGGATCAATGATCGGATTCATTATGGCAATGTCTGTGTTACACTATGGCACTAAAGACATTCTGACAGCTAGTTAGATCTCTTTTTTTTTAAAATGTATCAAGCATGTACAGTGTTCTCAGTGATTTTATTTGCTCTTGCCTTGAGGGGCAGACCAGAGGAGAGAATCAGTGTGAATGGAAAAAGCTGCAGGACCTCATGGCCATCCCCATGAGTATACACAAACATGACAAACATTTTGCCATGTATAAAGCACCAAGCAGCCGTTTTAAATCGATCCACATTCTCTTCCTATTTCTCTTGTGGCCCACAATGTGCTCAGCAGAGGCAGTAGTTCACATTTACAGGTTGTAGGCTCAGACAAGAGCCTACCAGCCCAAACTTTGCTTTTCTGCTCTCGTTTCACTTGCCTTAGCATTGGGTCATACTGATGGGCAGCGACAGCCTTAGGGGAAAAGAGTAACAGGTGGAAAGGGACAAGTGAGCAGAAAAACTTGTAAAAGATGAGTGAGGGAAGGGTGGGGGGAGACAGAGGAATAGAGAACAGATGAAAATAGACAAAATATAAGGAAAAACATTGTCCTTTGTCAATCCATCCCAAGGAAGGGGCCCCAACAAAAAGGATGGGAACCAATAGAACAGTGGTTTTCAAGTTTTTTTTTCATTTTCAGACCCCTCAAAAATTTCAAATGGAGGCATTGGACCCCTTTGGAAGTCTTAGACATAGTCTGTGTACCCAAGGTTAAACACTGCTGTTCTATGATAATGACAACTTTTTGCAGACCCCTTAGACACAGTCTTCAGACTTCCAGCAGTCTGCAGACCACAGGTTGAAAACCACAGCAGTAGAAGACTCTCCCCCAGACCTTCCTGGTTGAGTTTATAATCTAATGTTCTGATCCTGCAGTGGTAACACATGCAGTTAGACATTTATGTCTGTCAGGAGTCCTGTTGAAATCAGTGGGGCTACTTACATGAGTAAGGGTTAGCAGGATTGAGCTCCAAGTCAGACATAGGCAAAACACTTGTTTCCCATAACACTAAATCAAGGTCTAACCCAGCAAATGTGCAGAATCTTCACTGAAAGATTTTGAAAAAGCATTTTATCAGGTGAATTTGAGCCCAGAGGGTGGTGGTTTGTCATTTGAATGATAAATCTGCCAGTGGGAAAAATCCATCTGAAATGAATCATAAACCAATGTTTTTTCCTCCTTCAGATTGACAAAAATGCAGAATTAGTGGCACAGTGGTACTACTGCACACTGAGTCAAGAAGAACTAAGGAGACCAATTGTAGCCTGTGAGCTGGGCAGGTATGATTGTTTTTTCTTTAGCTTTCTTGATAAAAATACTAATTTTTGAATAAATGTATTTTATGAAAGTCACAGAATTTTGACTACACATTTTATGTTATAGGCTGTATAACAAAGATGCTATCATTGAATTTTTACTGGACAAGTCATCTGATAAATCCCTTGTGCAGGCTGCATCATATATCAGGAGCATTAAGGTAAGTGGATGCCAAAATTTAAATCTGATTCTAAAAGGCAGCCAATTAATATCTTAATTTTTCAAGTACTGTTCTGGCACTTTTTGCAGTTCAAAATGGAAAGTTTAGCAAATAATGTAAATTCTTATACAGCATGTAAATTTAGCATCTCGTTTCCAGGCAGTCTGATACTTTGGTAGCAGTTGTGTTGGCTTACAATATCGGAGACACTGCTGCTATACTGCAGGATATCTGTCTTTTTATGATATATTGTATGGCAGGGGTTCCCATACTTTTAACTAATGGTCACATTCTCAAATTGCTAGGCAGCCAGTGTCTGTACCCAGTCTGTATAAAATGGAGCAGATTTCAGTCACTTTCTTCTATACTATGGGGATGCAACCTGTGGAAACTACTACACCCAGTTTGCCATACTCCATCTTGATCCAAAGAGGCATTCGTCCTGTCCTGAAGTGGAGTATTGCATGCTGTACCGTGTTGTCTTCACATGCTGCACTTCTGCATTAAACATGAGTTGCCCATGTCACCTCATAGAATTTAGAACTGCATTTGAATCACCCTTTGCTCTGTGAATAGCTCATGATTAAGGCTATGAGAGTGTCACAGAGTTGCTTGGCCATGCCTCCACCTAGGAGATGAGCAAGGGCATTGTTGCTGCTTCTGGGGAGCCCCCCAAGTAAGTGCCAGAGCCCACCTCACCCCGTCCTGTGCCCCAACCCCCTCCTCCCTCCACATCCAAACTCTGCTGCTGCGGGGGTGTAGGAGAGGCACCGAGCCAAGTAGGGAGCCAGCCGGCCCCGCCAACCCTCCCCGCACCCAGCACTAATGGGATCCTTGGCTGTACGCCGCTGCCTTCCCCCCTGCCCACGCCTTCTGGGCTGCCCTCCCCCAGCACCCGTGGGGCCCCCAGGCAGACCCCCAAGTTGTAGTCATGGGTATTTTTAGTAAAAGTCATGGACAGGTAATGGGCCGTGAATTTTTGTTTATTGCCCGTGACCTGTCTGACGTTTACTAAAAATACTCGTGACTAAAACGTAGCCTTACTCATGATACTTTGCATGTCACTATTAAATAACCAAGTCCATACCACTCCTGTAACATAGGTATTATTATCACCTTTTAAACAGTGAGTAAAGAGACACAGTGAGGCTAAACTGGGAAAGAGGCTAGTTGATATTGAGTCAGTATGGCCACTTTGTAAATGGTTTATTTTTAAATCTTTATACTGTATTGCAGAATTATCAGTTAGAATACTGCCATCAGGAATAGAATCCTGAGTCTCCCATGCCAGATAGATCACAAACATTTTGCAGGTGTAAAATTTCAGAGCTGCTGTATGGCTGAACTTATAAAAACTTTGTACAGTGTCTGTGACACTAAAATGTCATTGTCATTATAAATGTAATTGAAAGCTCTAATGTAAGATAATAGAATCATAGAAATGAAGGGCTGTAAGGGACCTTGTGAAGTCATAAAGTCCCTATGTTGAGGCAAAACCAAGCAAACCTGGACCATCCCTGACAGGTTTTTGTCCAAACTGTTCTTAACGATTTCCAGTGATGGGTATTCCACAACCTACCTGGGAAGCCTAATCCAGGATTTAACTACTCTTATAGTTAGAAAGATTTTCCTAATATCTAATCTAAATCTCCCTTGCTACAGATTAAGCCCAGTATTTCTTGCCCCACCTTCAGTGGGCATGGAGAACTATTGATCAGAGTTCTCTTTTATATACAGCCATAACGTATTGAAAAAACTGTTATCAGGTCCCCCCCTCAGTTATCTTTTCTTAAGACTAAACATGCCCAGCTTTTTTTTAACCTTCCCTCATATCAGATTTTCTTAACTTTTTCATGTTCGTTGCTCTCCTCCGGACTCTCTTCAGTTTATCCATATCTTTCCTAAAGTGGTGCCCCGAATTGGACAGTTGAGGGCTCACCAGTGCTGAGTAGAGTGGGACAATTACCTCTGGTGTCTTACAGATGACGCACCTGTTAATATACCTTGGAATATTAGTCTTTTATGCAACTGCATCACATTGTTAACTCATTCAATTTGTGCTCCACTATAACCCCCAGATCCTTCTTAGCAGTACTACATTCGCGCCAATTATTCTCCATTTTGTAGTTGTGCATTTGATTTTTCCTTCTAACTGTAGTACTTAGCACTTGTGTCTGTTGAATTTCATCATTTCTTCATATAATAAACCTGTAACGGGTTGTGCTCACCGCCGCGGCGCCTCCTGCTGGTTGCTCCGGGAATTAGCTCTGTCCTAGCCGTGGAGCTCCCTTTGCAGATGGTGTCCCACCCGTTGCCTGCTGTGCTCTCTGTGACCCACGTTGCTCCCTGGCTTGCGGCGTCCTCTTCTGGACACAGCCCTTCGTCTGTGCCCCTGCTCTATTGTCCCCCCTTCCGGAGGTATCAGCAGTCCTTGGTGTGCACCTGCCACCCCAAAATCTAGTCCCTTGCCTCAGGGACAAGGCACTGTCCTTCGGCCATGCTCCTCTATGGTAAGGTGCGGTGTAAGGGGGGAGGGGAGGATCCAGGCCTGCCCGCTACAGAACCCTCTAGCGGTAGCCTCCCACTGCTATCCTTCAATCCCCTCTTCTCCCTGTGTACTCTGGGCCTTCCCCTTGGTCCTTATATCTTCTTGGCCCTTTTCATCAGGGGCCGCCGCCTGGCAGGTAACAAACTCTCTGCTCCCTTGAGCCTGCCCAGCACTGCTCTCACCTAGGTGCTCTGTCTACAGGGAGCCAGTCCTTCTCCCTTGCTTGTCAGGAAGGGACTGCCGTCACCTCTGCTTTGCAGCATTTATATAGGGCCCAGCCTGGTCCTGATTGGCTGCCTTTCTGCCCTTCTCTGATTGGCCGGGTTCTGCACAGGCTCGCTCTGGCCTGCTTTCACCCCTCCTCTGCCAAAGTGGGGCAACTGCCCCACTACAAAGCCATAAAGGAAAATGTATCTTCAGGAACATCACCACTTCAGCATGTCTCAAGCATCATTAGAACACAACTTAAAAACTTACATTTGTCTCTTTCAGAATGTAACAGAGCTGAACCTTGCAGATAATCCAGCTTGGAAAGGTGATAAAGGGAACACAAAAGGTGATAAATATGACGACATCCAGTGTGCACGCTTTATTTGCCCTGTGGTGGGCTTGGAAATGAATGGAAGGCATCGGTTAGTATCATACATATAACTTTAACTGGACTTTACTTAGAACTGTGTAAATTAATATTGTAGAAACTGTTAAAATATTGGGAGGGCAGATCCTGAGCAGCTGTAAATTGTCATAACTCCATTAGGGGGCTGTAATCCCTCTCCCACTGAAAGTCTACAGCAAAACTCCTGTTAACTTCCATGGTGCGGGGTGAGCCCCAGGGAGTCCTCCTGTTGTGATACATTATTTTGGAGGAATGTAATAGTGGCAGATCTGTGAAACTAGAGTGGAAGTCTACCAAATTATGTTCAAGATCTCCTCACCCATTTTATTTATGATGATGAATGACCTAATATTCCACCTCTCAAAATAATTACCCCCGGCAAGAAAAATGTTCTTCTTTAATGCCTGTTCATTCCAAGAATCCATTTTAAATTGTACTATAGTCAGTAACTAACAGTCAAACAGGTGAATGCCTAATGGCTTATTTATCGGTTCTTGAAGGCTTTGTCATTTTCATTTTACTGTCAGCAAATGTTTCAGGATCGGGGCGGGGATGACTCTTATTTAATGGTACTTTGAAGCTCCCCCCCGGCCCCATATTGGGTTGTTGGAAAGGAAGCTCTTTCCCAAAGCATATAAACCTTATACAGAATCATTAAAAGATCCGTCTCACACTTTTTTCCCTTTGTCTTTGAGATATTCAGAAAGGGAATGTTAAGAATATAGCTCCCATTGGCAATACTGCTCATTTAGTAGTTAGCAGAAACTTTGTTACGTTATGTATTTATGCACAGTAACATGGTTATTTTGGATTGTATAAAAGTAAGAATTATGTTTGTCTTACAGGGGCAGCTCTAGGTATTTTGCCACTCCAAGCATGGCAGGCAGGCTTGCCTGCGGGAGGTCCCCGGTCCCGCGGATTCGGCAGCACGCCTGCGGGAGGTCCACCGAAGCTGCGGGACCAGCGGACCCTCCGCAGGCATGCCGCCGAAGGCAACCTGCCTGCCGCCCTCGCGGCGACCGGCAGAGCGCCCCCCGTGGATTGCCGCCCCAGGCATGCGCTTGGCGTGCTGGTGCCTGGAGCCGCCCCTGTTGTCTTAACTTCAAAATTTTTTATATCGAACACTGGAAAATTGAATTATGATAGGAATCATAAAATTAGCTAAACTGCTCCAAGACTCTACATTTTATTTAGGTCCATATTTTAAAAAATGTCCATTATGTTTAATCCACTTCTCAAATTAATTTTCAAATCAAATGTTTTGAGAATTACTATGAATAGCCCCAACATTATTATTTATTTACTGTTGGTGTTACTGTAGTGTCTACGAGCCTTACTAATGGACCAGGGCCTCATTGTGTTAGGTGCTGTACAGTCACACAATAACAACAACAAAAGACAATCCCTGCCCTAAGGATTTTACAATCTATAAATCAAGATTTATACTGCTTGCATCCGAAGAAGTGGGTATTCACCCACGAAAGCTCATGCTGCAAAACATCTGTTAGTCTATAAGGTGCCACAGGATTCTTTGCTGCTTCTATAAATCAAGAGACAATAAAGGGATGCAGATTGGGGAGTATAAGGAAACAATGAGAGAATATTGGTCAGCTTGATAGACAGTGGTCTCAGCAGCCTAACCATTACCAACTTTTTGTTGTAAGCATCATAGATATGTAGGGCTGGAAAGGACATCAAGAGGTCATCTAGTGCAGTGGTCTCCAAACTTTTTTGATCGTGCACCCCTATCAGTAAAAATTATTTGAGCACGCACCCCCAAAATATGTATATTTATGTATAAATTATATACATGTACTACTGTACTAATATATTAGGTACATTATAAAACGTACACAAAAAACAGAAATTAAAAAAGGATGAGATAAAGCTGAAAAACAATTTTTTTTAAATAATTTTTTATTTTATTTTATTTATTAACGGTACTCCTGCCACACCGCTCTTCTGCTCCGGCGGCGTTCCTCCTGCCGCACCGCCCTTTTGCTCCGGTGGTGCTCCTCCTGCCATGCCCCCCAATGGATTGTTGCGCACACCCCCCTTTGGAGACCACTGATCTAGTGCAGCCCCCTGTGGGGAGGCAAGATTAAATATGCCTATACCCTCCCTGACCAACACATAGAATCTTAGAATCACAGAAATGTAGGGCTGGAAGGGACTTTGAGAAGTCATCAAGTCCAGCCCTCTGCACTGTCGCAGGACGAAGTAAACATAGACCATCCCTGACTGGTGTTTGTCCAATTGTTTTTCAAAGCTTCCTGTTCTAGAGCTTAACTACCCTTTTAGTTAGAAAGTTTTTCCTAATGTCTAACCTAAAGCTCCCTTGCTGCAGATTAAGCCTGTTATTTCTTGTCATGCCTCCATGGAGGACTATTAATCACAATTCTTTCTCTATACAGCCCTTAAAATATTGGAAGACTGTTAACAGCTCCCTCTCAGTTGTCTTTACTCAAGACTAAACATGCCCAGATTTTTTTTAACCATTTCTCATAAGTCAGGTTTGCTAAACCTTTTATCATTTTTGTTACTCTCCTGTGGACTCTTTCCAGTTTGTCCACATTTTTCCTAAATGCTTTTGAGAGAGGTTTTGAAGATGGATAATGAGGTAGCTTAGTGCATGTTTGCAGGGGGCACCTCACAAGTGTGAGGGGAAGCCTATGGAAAATATATGAAGAAATTTCTTTGAAAATTTAACGAGTAGGCGATGGAGGCTGGTGGGCTGATTGATGGCTCATTAGTGAATGAGAGACGATAAAATGGGGATAGACTGTGAAGGGCCTTGAAAATGAATACAAGCAGCTTATGTTTGATGTGATAGAGAAAGTGGAGCCAGTGGAGGTGTGCAAAGGAAGGGGTGACATGGGTTGGGAAAGTGATGGGCTAGGAATATGATCTTTGCAGCAGCCACAACAGGAAAAGTCCTGGTGGAGAGTGTCCATCGCTCATCAAAGTGCTCATCATACAAATACCAGAGTTTGATTAGCGCTTAGATACTTCAGAGGATCTGGGGAACCTACATGGATCAGTAGAAAAGTATACCGAGGCCTTGTAAGAATTCATTAATTTTTGAGAGATTGTAGTAAATTTGTTAGTATTCACTGAAATAGTATAAAAATAAACTGAATTAGACTAGTCAGAATAAATTAACAAAGTACTGTACATAGCGTAATTCAGAATGCTTGATTTTTATTGTTTAGTTAGTAATTATAATGAGTCTCACATGCAAATTAGCTATGTCATACTTGTGTTTCTCTTGATTAGCCACAAGGAGGTGTACAAAAAGCTAACAGGTAAATTACTTGCTGCCATCTGCAGTGTTGGTTTAATTTATTTATTACTCATGTATAAAATAAAATGTCTGTTACTGGTAAACTAAATTTTCTGAGCTGTCAGAATCAAATTACTTTGGTTTTATTTTTTTCCCAAGGTTTTGTTTTTTGCGGAATTGTGGCTGTGTGTTCTCTGAACGTGCTCTTAAAGAAATTAAAACAGAAGTTTGTCACCGGGTAAGTTTAATCTTTAAATCTTGTTTTTGCTTTAAAAACACATAGGAGTAAATGTGGCCATAGTTTGGGTGTACACAGAAATATACAGGCACTCTGTGCCAGATGCAAATGCTTCTTCACACAAAAATTTGAACAGATGAACATACAAATTGAGGTTGCATCTGCAAAACTCAAAGATTTCACTTTTCTAGTAGCCTGAAAATAAAACTTTATATCCTTTTAACAGAATTGAGTGTAATAGTTCCTTTGTGATTGTTTTGAAAAATGCACAGCTTAAAACCCTTATTCTTAAAGTTAGTTTGGTTTTATTACAGCTATTTTTCAAAATCAAATGTTTTGTTCATTTTATTATTTTTCCCAGACACTGTAGTCTTTTAATTTCAGTTCAAGAAAAGGTTTTTTTTAATATTTGCTGAATACTTGCCATTTGTTGTTTTATTTTAAAAAAATCTTTTGACCCATTTGTAACATTAAAACGTCAGATAACTTTTTTCCAGATTTTTAAATAGTTAAATAATCTCAATACTTACAGTAAAAGACAAATTACTTTGAATTATTCTCCTTGGAAAACTAGTACAGCAATCTCACCAGATGAAAAAGTAAAACATATAGATATATATAAAATTACGTTACTGTGTATGATTTTAACATTGTAAAACAATCTTGTGTGTTGATACATAAATACTTAAACACTGATGTGAATTCTTGATGAAATTCAAGGTGCAGATGGTTTCCTTTCTTTTCTTAATGTTTTTCTGGAAGCAATGATATGAATGCACAAGAGAATTATTTACTCTATTTTTGCTTCTGTTATTTGACTTGTTCTTGAAGACATTAGTGTGCTCAAAAAAGAATATTTTCTTTATTTTAGGGTATTCCGTTGATAATTTTGTTTGTTGGTATTCTTCATTGCTCCAAGTATGATGCTGTGGACAAAGGGCTAATGCAAAAACTGGAAACCTCGAGTAGGAGTAGAGAGGTTGTTTTACCTTGTTATTAGGCACTGGTGCGACTGCTGCTGGAATATTGTATCCAGTTCTGGTATCCACAATTCAAGAAAGATGTTGAATTATTGGAGAGGGTTCTGAGAAGAGCCATGAGAATGATTAAAGGATTAGAAAACATGACTTTTAGCGATAGACTCAAGGAGCTCAATCTATTTAGCTTAACAAAGAGAATGTTAAGGGGTGACAGTTTATATGTACCTACATGTAGAACAAGTATTTAATAATAGGCTCGTCAGTTCTAACAGAAAAAGATATAACACAATCTAGTGGCTGGAAATTGAAGCTAAACAAATTCAGACGGGAAAAAAGGTGTAAATATTTAATGGTGAGAGTAATTAACCATTGGAGCAACTTACCAAGTGTTGTGGTGGATTCTCACTGACCATTTTAAAATCAAGATTGGATGCTTTTCTAAAAGAAATGCTCTAGCTATTATTTCGGGGGAGGTCTATGTATGGCCTGTGTTATAGAGGAGGTCAAAATGAATGATCACAATGGTCCCTTCTGGCATTGGAATCTATGAATTGCATTGGCTGCTAGAAAAAGCTGAAACATCACATATACCAGCTTTTCTTGATTAAAATTAATATTCATTCTGGACCATAGGTATACAAAGTTCGTGTATAATAGATCTAGCAGATTTGTTTTAGTGGTATTTCTCCTGGAGTATTTAAGAGAATAGGACTCATGGTCTGTGGAACGCTGGAATGAAGACTGAGCTGCTGCATTTGTCTTTAATTAGTAACAGCATGGTGGTTACATGACATTGTCTTGGTTCCGCACATGTTGAAGCTTTGGTGCAGGGATGTTGTCCAAAAGTCATACAAGGTCTGAATATAGTGGAGAATTTTGGTGGTCCCAGTACAGGCTCATGCTCCTTGAATGCTTGTGTAAAAGTATATTCACAAATAACTGCTGCTAACATTTCAATACTGCTTTCAGTATAATTGTGTTTGTAGTAGGTCTACATCAAGTCTTAACTCCTCTGCTGGTTCAATTTTAACTGATTCAATACTATTTTAGAGTTAGTTTGGCAGAACTGGGGCTAGAATCCTAACTCCCAATCCTGTACTTTTTCCTTAGGGGGACAGAGGAGGGGTGGGGTACAAACTTCCTCTGCACCATGCTGGGGGCACAAGGGCAGGATGGGAGGGAGGTGGGAACTCCTAGCTCACATCCACCAACAATAACAATAAAAAATAGACTGTAAAGATAGGTATTTAGATACCAAAGTTCTAGGGGATCTTACCCTTCAGTTCCGGCCTGGCGTTCGGCCTCAAACAATGCAGGGCAGGAACTGGGTCCATTGTAACACAGTAGAACTGGAACTGGCTTTCCAGCTGGTTGTCATCAGGGTCCTGAGTCACAAAAAAGGGCCAGTTCCTGTCCAGCATCCTCCTGCTCATTTCCCCGTGGGTCTAGCCAGTCATCCTCAGTAGGGAGAGAGGGCCAGCACCAGGCTCCAAATACTGCCTGGAATGGCTGGTACTATATTTTTGTAGAATCCTGTCTAGTTCATCCAAAAACGGACAGATCACATTGTCCCCTACCAGATTGTCTCATTTTATCTCTTGTTTCACTGTGTTTTCTTCTGAGCTGCTTGAGATTTTTCCAGCACTAGTTGGCATCCTGCTCGTTCCCTTATGAACATCTGCTTTTCACACAAGCTTTATTTCTGTGGCTGACCACAACAGCTTCCTGAAACAATGCTTCTCCCCAGATAGTGATGCAATCCAAGGTCTCAGCATGGCTCCAAGCAGCTGCGCGAGGCATGTTGTGGGGCTTCTGGAGCGCTAGTTGGCTTGTATCACCAGACTAATGATATACTGGCATCCAGAAACAAATGGGTAAAAATCTGACTCTGCCACCTTCTAAAGGCACCTGTATAGTAGTGTGACTCTTAAAAATATGTATATATACAGTTGACTTAAGTACATCAGAGGACTCTGATTCTTAACACAAGTTTTCAGTGGACTCATTCTAGGCCTTGTCTACACTAGGAGAGGTTGGCTGGTATAGTTTTACTAGTATAGCTACCAGCAAAAAGCTCTAGTGTGGATGCACTGATATCAGTATAAAAGTAATTTTACCAGTGTAGTTTATGCTAGGTTAGGAAACCAACATTAACTATACTAATGGAACTGTATGTACAGTAGGATTTTTACAGACATAGCTTTGCTGGTTTAAAAACAAAAATCCCACCCCTAACTGACATAGTAAAATCTTTAAGTGTAGACCAGGCCCTATATTTTGGTCTGCACTTCCTTTGATATGTGGTTAAGACTGAAGAACTTAGAATAGAGTTGAATGTTCAGAAAAGAAAGCCCTGATCCAGTTGCCTCATGCACAGAAAGTGAGTAGAAGTTTAGTAAATAGGGCCCTTAGGGAGCTGGTTTCTATGCTTTCTGGTAGTTAATGGTTTGTTTATATTGAAAGCAATAATTAGCTGTATTCCCCTGGTGCACTCTTTTTCTTTGTGCAGTAGTGGATTTAAAAACTGAAGTGAATGTGAGAATATGAAGTAAAAAAGCTGTCATTTTCTATATATAGTATATATATGACTATTAGGAATATTGTTTGTTAATATCTGGTATAGGCTGTCTCTTGGAACACAAGGCCTTCCACAATATTGAACTCTGGATTTTACCAATTCCCACAGAGACGTCTTGGAAGCTACATTCTAAATAGTGGCAATGGCGACAGCTTCTGTTGTGCTAGCTGGTGTATTTAAAGACATTCTGTTTTGCTAACCTGTATCTTAAAGATAAGTGAGAACATGTTCTCAGAAGAAGCAACTTCTGATGCAATAATCATCAGCTCTAGCATGGCTCTTATGATTACACTGATGCCAAAGTGCAATGGATTTTTTTTGTGTGTAGGAGAAATGTAAGCTTATTACAGCATAACCCATAGGCCATGTGTTTGATTATGCTCCCTTTCTTCATATCCAATATCTAGTTGATTCAATCGGTGGACAACTTTGTATTTTTTAAGGAGGAGAGGAAGGGGATAGTTAAACATAGATGTCAAGTATCAGAGGGGTAGCCGTGTTAGTCTGGTTCTGTAGAAGCAGCAAAGAATCCTGTGGCACCTTATAGACTAACAGAAGTTTTGCAGCATGAGCTATCGTGGGTGAATACCCACTTCTGCTTGCATCCGAAGAAGTGGGTATTCACCCACGAAAGCTCATGCTGCAAAACTTCTGTTAGTCTATAAGGTGCCACAGGATTCTTTGCTGCTTAAACATAGATATTATGACTAAAATTGATAAACTGTCCTCAGATATCCTATACTCTGTTGTGCTGAATAGTTGAAACACTTTTGTTTTAGTCATCTGCTTGTTTGACTACTCATCAAAAATTAGGTTATTTTACATTAGGTTAAAATAAGTCCATTGTTGGTCAATAAGTATTTCTGTGTCCACTGTTTTATTACAGATGAATGTCTTAACCTGCACTTTACCCTAAAAACCTAGCTGACAATCCTGAGACCTCCTAGTTTGCATCACCCAAGAGGACACAATAGGCAGCACAAATATATACCCATAGAGCATAAATCTAGAAGTTGGGTAGTCTCTCTATTCCCGACTAATTTCAACTGTGTAAAAGTTCATTTAAAAAAAAAATCTATTTTGTATGTCCACTTAAATTGTGAGCCCACAGACTAATCTGGGTACCTACTAATTAGCAAACAGCTAAACAACAAGTGCTTCCCAAAGGAACTTACAGAAATGCTTTCTGACATAGTGATGAAATTCAGAAAACTCATTGTCTTGGGGAAACATTGACATAGACTATGGCTTATATAATAGCCCAACATTTTTTGTCTGAACTCTGCACCTTAGGTTTCATATAGGTAATCTTCGAGAGCATGCCAGCCAGTCATGCCCTGGGCTAGTTCATCAGATAGGATGCGTACACAGGAAAGAGAAACAAGTTATTTCTTCCATGCCACTGTCTTCCTCCTCCAATCTAAAATAAAAACTGTATCCATTGTACAAACAAGGGGAAATCATGAGTCAGCCCTCCAAATTTCTTCACCACGCTAAATTCCCAAATGTACTTATAGAAGACTCTCCTCAACCAAGAGTCTAAGGCATATAAGAATTAGTGGAGCACTACAGCCACTCTGGAATATTGCTCTTCCACCAAAGCACCCTTTCTCACTCCACCACAGAAACCGGTTACCATGTTCATGGATAAACTGCAAAAGGAAAAATAGGAAGAAAACTAGTTTTGGTTGTGAGAGAAACTGTCTCATACAGACGGACCTAGAGCCCCAGAATTAATGCAAACCTATGCCACTGCCATGAAGAAGCTTGCCTATCCTCTACTAAGTAGACAGCAAAGTCATGCTCTGCAGGAATTTTCTGAAGCATAATTCTTTTCATAAACCTTCTGCTGAACATGGGGATACCACTTCTCTCACTTACCTCTTAAGAATTTGGTCCATTCACACAAGTAGAAATCATGGGAGTAATGATGGCACTTGGGGTCACCACCTGTGGGTCTTCCTTGATAGTGAATGTAGAGAACACATGGGAACTCTACTAATAGAACATAAAAATGGCCCTACTGGGTCAGACCAGTGGTCCATCTAGTCCAGTGTTTTGTTCTGACGCTGGCCACTGCCAGATGCTTAGAAGGCAATGAACAAAATAGGGCAATCATCAGAGGATCCATACCCTTGTTGTCTGGTCTTGGTATCTGGCAGTCAGAGGCCTTGGGACACCCAGAGCAATGGAGTTGCATCCCTGACCATCATGGTAACAGCCATTGGTGGACCTATCATCCATGAACTTATCTAATTCTTTTTTGAATCCAGTTATAGTTTTGGCCTTCACAACATCCCTGGCAGCAAGTTCCACAGGTTGACTGTGAGTTGTGTGAAGAGTACTTCCTTTTTGTTTGTTTTAAACCTGCTACCTGTTAATTTCATTGGGTGACCTCCGGTTCTTGTGTTATGTGAAGGGTTAAATAACAGTTCCTTATTCTTTGTCCATACCATTCATGATTTTATAGACCCCTATCATATCCTGCCTTAGTCATCTCTTTTCCAAGCAGAATAGTCCCAGTCTTTTTAATCTCTCCTCATATGGAAACTGTTCCACACAATCATTTTTGTTGCCATTCTATGTACCTTTTCCATTTCTAATGTATCTTTTTTGAATTGGGATGACCAGAACTGCAAGCAGTATTCAAGGTGTGGACACACCTTGGATTTATATACTGGCATTATATTTTCTGTCTTATTATCTATTCCTTTCCTAATACTGTAGTTTTTAACGTTGTTAGTTTTTTGACTGCTACTGCATGTTGAACAGATGTTTTCAGAGAACTATCCACAATGACTCAAAGATCTTTCTTGATCAATAGGTTGCTCACATCTCCTTTTGAGGAGGATGTATTTCCAACCCCAGAACTACAGAAACTATTGTTCAGTGTTAGACACCTCCTCCACCCCCATACTACTGCTTAGTGTCTAACTTCCCTTTTCTAAGCCAGCTAATCATGAAATTAGCAAATCTATTTTCCCGACAGATTTCAGACTGAAAAACAGAAATGTTTTTTCAAATATGGAGTTGTAAGTTATACTTGAAAATATGAATATGCAAAAGCATAATTTACATGGGCAGAATGGGTAACTGTATCTAAACAGCAATTTGCATATTGATGCTCACATAAAAGTGTATATGCTAATTTTTCACATGCAGCTCACGTAACCACATTTGGAAAGGTTGTCTTGTATGGTGTCTCTGAAATGCAGGTCCACAAAAACAACTTGCATATGCATGTTTGAGTCAGATTTAAGGTAACAAAAGACAGTTCAGGTTGCCTCAGTTCATTTCAACGAGGTACATGTTTCAACGTGTTCAGAGGCTTCTGAAATCCCGAGATACTTGGAAGGAAGGAAGGGATGTCAGTTTTTGCATTTCTTTTCAGACCAGGGTCCCCCAACGCTGAAATAACTTAATTAATTCCCAGCAAAAACCTTGCATAAAGCAAATCTCAAATATATTGCCCATCTAAATTCTTCTTCTGTAGCTGGAAACTTTTAAAGTCCTGGTTAATATTTTGTTTTGCTAACAAAACAGGAAAGAGTACAAGAGGCAACCGTCATTGCGGCTTTCTTTCATTAGAGACACTATGCAACAGTTAACATCTGAGAATTTTTTGAAGTTGTTTTTACACACACAGTAGTTGCTTTAAAACTGTTTTTCCATTCTTCACACCTGTCTCCTACTGCTTTAGGATTCAAGTCAGACCTGCCATTAAAAATGTGAAACCTGTAGAACAACTTAGGCTACGTGTACACAACACAGTTTTTAGCGACACAGCTGTGCCACTACAGCCGTGCCACTAAAACACAGGCCGCTGTTTGTTGGCAGGAGAGAGCCCTCCTGCTGACAAAAAAAACTTTCACCCTCAATAAGCGGTGTTAGCCTGCCGACAAAATGCTGTTCACACCGGTGTTTGTTGTCAGGAAAACTTTTGTCTTTTGGGGGGGGGGGGGGTGTGTGGATTTTTTAACACCTCAGAACAACAAAGTTTTTTGTCTTTCACTTGTCAGTGTAGACAAAGCCTAACATTTGGAGCATAAGAGGTGAAACACAAGTCTGTATTATTAAGAAACAGCTTAATTGTATCTTTTCTCTTATCACCTGAAGGATAAACCTTTTTGAGTGCTTCTGCTAAAATTTAACTCCATCTGGCCAAAATCTATTGGAAAATAGATAAAAACTTTATATTTGTGCTTTATATAAAAAGAGAGTTTGAAGAATTAAGGGCTTAGGTAAAATTTTCATTAGTGACAGAGGCACTTAGAGCCTCTTAAAAGATTTAGGCTCCTAAATCATTAAGGCTCTTTTGAAAACGTTACCCCCTTGTCTGTATTAAAATTTGCACCAGTTTTACCAAAAGCGTGATTTACACCAGTGAAAAACTATATACACTCAATGCAATTTAATCTGCTTTATATTAATTACATTTAAATGTAATCAATTTAAGACAAATTTATATAAACCTGATTTGAATTGGATTAAGATTATCCACAATTCACTGGTTTAACTAAATCAATTTTTCACCCAATTTGTGGTTAAACCAGAACAACTCTGATTCTAGAAAAGGCCTAAATATTTATAAAGTTTTTCATTTGATTGAGCGGTATACAGAATAGTATTTTTGAAAACTCTGGAGCTACTGTAGAAAAGAGAAAACAAATATAATATCAGTAAGATGCCACACTTCTAAAATAGCAGTGGCAGGATATGACTTTGAGAGGAAAAAGAAAGGAAATGGGAGAACAGAAACATTTTTTGGAGGGAGGAAGCACCTTTGGATGGTTGGACAACACAAAATGAGAAGGTTTTGTGGTGGTGTGTTCCACAATGCAGAATCCAATAGAACAGCAGCATGATTTCCTGTCAACTTCAGAAGGAATTGTGTGATTGTAAAAGAGAGGCTTTCAATTTCAACATTGGACTTTAATCTGAAATTATTTCACCTACCAATGTTGCAAATAGCACCTCAGATTACTAAATTTGGAGTTCGAAGAAAGAAAAATTCCTGTCTCATTTCTTTGTTCGTTTGTCAGCAACTTGGACATGATCTTCACTTTTACACCGGCTGTAGCTCCACAGACTTTAATAGAGCTATGCTGACTGACACCAGCTCATGAGCTAGTACTTGGCATATAATGGATATTTTCATTCTCTTCCTGTAGTCAGTCAGTCTATTGTTTTCGTGTGAATGTTTCATGTAGCAACCGGAATGAAAAAAACATTATAAAAAAGGAAACTGTTGTGAAGCTGCAGATTAACAGGGTGATTTAGCAACTGGTATAATAGCTGAAATTATTTTAACTCTGTTTTTAGATACCGTCTAGTTTTCAAGTTGATAATGTCCATCTCAAAGGCGTTTAGTAAGAGCCATTAGTACAAGTTCCACTAGTAGGTAGACCTTTATATAATCAGGATCCAAAGCTATTAGGATCTATGACTTTAAAACTGGGACCGCTGATTTTTAAACTGCTCCTTTATAGCCACCAACTATAAGGCATACAGGGCAGGCATAATGTGATCATGGTAGCTCAAGCCACAGAGGAAATGTGATGCAACATTCTGAAGAAACTGTGGGTGAAGGATTAGCCACAATGAGAGAACTGACAAGGGATTTACAGTAAAACAGGTTTGTCACTAGAGTCTAGGGTGACCAGACAGAAAGTGTGAAAAATCGGGACAGGGGGTGGGGGAGTAATAGGAGCCTATATAAGAAAAAGACCCAAAAATCGGGACTGTCCCTATAAAATCAGGACATCTGGTCACCCTGCTAGAGTCTGTGTTGCTGTTATGAGGTCATCAGGTGATTAAGATGCAGATTGCACAACCAAAAAACACACTTTTTTACAGTGTCAGATACGTTTCATGCTACCATGGGCAGGCCATAGGGTTGCCAGCCCTCCCGGTTTTGCCAGGAGTTTCCTGGAATCCCGCCCTATCTCCCGGAGGGTACTGAAGGCAAACTGGGAGATTTTAGGTGCTGAAAGTCTGGTGGTGCAGCGGGGCTAAGGCCTGCCCTGCCCTGCCTCGCTCCCCAAAGCAGCTGGCATGTCCCTGCTGCCCCTGGGGGAGCGGCACCTGCGGCGCGGGCAGCACACGGAGCCCCCTGTGTCCCCCCACCTCCCGGAGCTGCTGCCAGACATGCCAGCCGCTTCTGGGAGCGGCGCGGGGCCAGGGCAGGTAGAGAGCCTGCTGCCCGGAAGCCACCCAAGGTAAATGCCTCCTGGCTGGAGCTTGCACCCCACACCCTCTTCTGCACCCCAACCTCCTGCCCCAGGCTCAGCCTGGAGCTCCCTCCCACACTCTGAACCCCTTGTCACCACCTCTGAGACCAGAGCCCACACCTCTCCCACACCCCAACCCCCTGCACAAGCCCGGTGAAAGTGAGTGAGGGTGGGGGAGAGTGAGAGACAGAGGGAGGCAGGGTGGAGTAGGTGGGGCCTAAGGGAAGGGGCAGAGCAAGGGTGTTTGGGTTTGTGTGATTAGAGAGTTGGCAGCCCTAGGCCCGGCCATGTTCAAAAGTGAAACCAAGATTCTTAACTTGGTTAAACCTCTCTGAAAAACAAGTGGGGGGAGCAAAAGGAGAAGGGAGCACCTCAGGCAGGCAATCACAGCTTCATCAAGCACTCAGTAGGAAGACTATAATGTATAAAGTTGGCAATATTATTCAAGCATTCCTGCAGAGCAAAGACTGAACTTGAAGGGACCAAGGGGATTAATATGTATATTGGATAGGAGGGGAGAGTGGGCAGAACCTTTAACAATGTACTTCTGGTCCATTGATTTGATAAATTAGCAAAATACAAGTTTCATTATGTTCTTCAAAACCATATTTAGGACTCTATTTTTATCCTTGCAATATACAACAGGCTCTCTAATTGATACCAGGGGCATCTTTTTAAATACAACATTTATCATAAGCTGTGGTAAAGTAAATGTGAATATATAGAAGGTGGTGGTTTTTATATGCCATCTTTTGCATTTCTTTAACATTTTATTTTGAGACTGTTTCATTTTCAACAGATTTTACTACGCTCTTGCTATAGTACTGTATTTGAAATAATGCCTTTTAAACATACACAAATATGCTTATCTTGAAAACACAGCTGTTGCGCATGTGCAACAACTTTCAGAAGTGTTTCAAATGCTTTTCATCCATAGAATTAGTGCATCTGTGATACATTATGCAGCATACTTTGTACATAATCACATTGACATGATAGATTGACGTTTGAGTCAACAGTTTTTAAAAGTCAGTAAATGCAGATTGACATGAGACAACCCTTAACAACTTGCTGGTAAAAAAACAATAATATGCTTTTAATAAATTTCCGTAAATATATCTTAATGCTGTTCTCAGCTCCCAGTCACATTAATGACTTGTTTTTAAATTGTTGTTGAAAACACTCAGTTAAAATATTGTTAAGGCTTTTACTTTAACGAGCTTGTGCCAAATCAGAGTTAGGGATGAAATGGTTTTCTTAAACTGCCCCATTGTGTTGACATTGGGTGACTCCTTACCCTCCCCCCAATTTTTATATATGTAGAGTTTTGTATTAAAACTATATAAAATATAGAACCACCATTTTAAGGAAGGATCAGGCTCAACTCTGAACTTCTTGGCTTGCCCATTCTTAAATCGTACTTTAATACTATTTTAACAAGAGGTTCTTTTTATGTACATCTGACAGCTGTAAACTAAGACTTTTTTTCTCTAGTTTATTCAGTTAGGGCCAGATTCTGCTATCCATACATATGTTAAGTGATTCCTTGCTACACAAGTAAACCACTAATTTAATTAATTATGGAGAAAGATATTTCTTATTGTGAATAAGGCTGGCAGATTGGGTGCTAACGTGCAAGCTAAACACTGAGAGTCCTCTATAGTGGCTCTAATAACAAAATGATTGTGATCATTACATTTATTTTCTAAAACATTTGTGCAGAACAGATAAATACGCTTAATGTTTTATAATGGTGTTTAAACAGAAGGTTCAAAGCTAATTTTGTTATGACTGATGCCCGTAACAAAATCCCTAGTTTTCAACAACAGTCTAAACAAAGTGAAAAATGCTCTAATGATTAATTTTCTTGAGAAAAGGCATTTACTAGTTTACCTTGTGACTTTAAACCATGAAATTCATAAGAGTTATGCTGCAATGTATTTTTAAATAACTAAGTTGTATGCTGATTCTTTTTATACCATGGATAATTATGGAGGCAGAGGTTGAATTTCTTGACTTGCTAAATAAATAGGGAAACAAATGCTCAGTGCTTATGTTAAAGTTATTTTCAAATAAACTGTGCTGCCAAGAAACCATTCAATAATATGGCTCAGCTCCAAACTCAACCTCAGGAAGGGAAATCACTTTGGCCTTGGGTACGTCACTTAACCTCTCTGTGGCTCAGTTTTTGCATCTGGAAAGGAGGGAATAGTACTTTGCTACCTCACAGGTATAGGTCTGATTTGACATGAGTAATTGGACCTGGGTGAGGCCTTATTTGTTGGGAGACAGGATTAGGGAGGGAAATGGATCAGCAAGCTAGAAACAGAATGTCTGAACTAGCTAAGATAAGGGGGAACACCCAGGACAAGAACACAACGGACAAGATAATAATGGATAAGGGAAGCCTGGAACATAAAATGAGGTAAAAAGTAAGTAGTGCACAGACAGTGCATGCTGTATAAGGATTGGTCCTTTCCAAGTGACGAAGCCAGTCCCAAAACGTATGATGCAGTGCAAATGGGTAAATTGAAATAAAAGAAGAGGTTTGCTGGGTAACTGGATGTGTGCCCTATATCCACCCTGACACTTGAGTCTGATCAGCTCAGCACAGCTTTGCTGTACTCCTGATAAAGGAAGTTAAGTGATGAGACTGGAGTTGAACTGAGTTCTTGGGGAACCCAGTGGAAGAGGTCTTGGGGGAACCCCAAAATAGTAGTGCCATGACTTGGATCCGCTCATCTTGAGTATGTAATGTATACACCTCTTAGTTTGGGGGTCATAAGCTAGCTTTTAAGGAAATGGCATTAAAAGGGTTTAAGAATTTAAATATGAAGAAATAAGAACCATGCTGGAGAATGGGTTAAATTTAAGGGTGGCCCCTGTGAACTCCCCAGAGAAATAGTATGACGAGACTGCAACCGAGTGAAAAAGGAACTCCAGAGCATGGTATTAGATGATTTTTAAAAGTACTTGCCAAAGCATGGCAGAAGTCCATTAAATACCATACATAAATAAATGGCAGAGCACAGCAAAGGTCTATTGAGTGCCTCTAAAATTTTCAAGAAGCAGAACCCATTGGCAGCCATAGGAAAAAAATAGTATCTAGATGGAAGTCTCTAGATTTGCAATGTATAAATAATAGTATTTATTTTATTACATCAAAATTAACTTCTAGGAAATATAGGAGTGTATTTGGGGTCATGGGAATGAGGTTCCACTGCACACACTTTTTTTGCGGGGGACAAACAACTTGGATTTTTTTTAAGTGCCCTAAAAAAAAAAAAAGTTTCTCCGCGAGTCCCCTTTCATCAGTGACATAGTTTGAATTGTTTTTCCTCTTCTGCTGGTGCTTATATGGATTTCTTGCTCAAGGGAGAGTGGGCTGGCCTGAGAACACCAACACCCAAATGTGCTTGTGCCCCCATACTCCTACCGGTCATTTCAGCGCAGGATTGAGGCAAGGCCTGCCAGGAGAGGCTTAAGGAGAGAAGAACTGCTTTGTTCCCCAAAACCAGTAGAGGGGTCCTGGGAAGTGAAGACAGGTCCTTGCCCAAACCTGTGTGGAATCCTTGCACTACTGCCTCTGTTGGTTGTTCATAGGGTCTGGATGGGGACACCACCTTCCTGATGCAGAACAGTGCTTCCTTTAATCCACAAATGGATTTGGAGGTGGTGTGCATGTTCATATGCTGCTAGATAGTCTCTGAACTGGACAGCTATGTGTAGGTGTTGGAAAGAAGTGGGCTGCTTGCATACCCTATGGAATGAAAGCATGGGCCTGCTGGCCAGTTTTCAGTTGCTCCCCAGCCCCAGGTACAATCTGTTCCTTCTTGCCCTGTCTATGCTCCCATTGTTTGCCAGTTCCCTTCAGAGATCCCAAGAAAAGGGTTCCCCCAGCTCCAAACTCAACTAATAGGAGCTCTGCTACTGATAAATATCCTCCAGTGAAAAATATGCATGTAAGTTTCCACCGGAGCAGTGCATAAGTGATGTTGCTATGCTAGTGCATGAGCCAGGAAGTGTAGGGCCATCAACAAAACAGTGAAATTGACTATATACAAAGTGCTGACAAATACACAAAATAATCTGAGAAAATAGCACATATATATGTATATATAATATCATTTGACTTCTTTCAGTTTCAAAATTTAGGTGTTACTTGCAACTCTATTAGGTTAAAAAAACAACTCAGTGAATGTTTTCAACCTACACTGTTCCTTTCCTTTAAGACTACTGTACGTAATGTAAACTTCTCCCTTGATTAAAAATAAGTTACTTACTAGGACGTATCGTTAGACACCACTTTAATTTAACTTTAAAATCTTAATATTTTGTCTTTGTTCAGTCTGTGCTGCTTAATTTCTGTTTCAGCAACTTGAATGGTGCCTTCTTCAGGGACATATGAAACAATGATTTCCTCATTGAATGAATCATTTTAAGGAGTAGCTTGAATTTTCTGCTTCTGTTTGATAAGTCTCATATATAATCATATGGTAGTTTATTCAGGTATAGGGAAAAAAGTCACGTCTTATTAAAAATTTGTCTTCTGAGCTTTTCGTCCATATTCTTCAGAACTTTCTCAAAGGCAGTCTGTGTGAAGTAATCGTGGTTGTGCTCTATTCAGTAATTAAGGGTTTCTTAACACCAATAGGAACTTTCTTACAGTTTGTAGACCCAGGGATGGTAGTTGGTGAACAACAGAACAGGAGCTGGGTTGATGATACCACCTTCCCTAAATATAATTTGTATAAAGAAGTCTGCACTTTTAAAAGACATGTTGCTAATTTCTTCCCATTCTTTCTCCTCAGTATTTTAGATGTTCAGTAGGCTCAGACATTCAACTTCATATTAAAATAGTTACTTTCCTGAAAATGCCAGTGGGCTTCTAGTGGGACTTCAGCTTGCTGCAGTACTTTAAGCCTATAGCGTCTCTCTAGGCAGTCCATAACCAGTGGATATGTTGTGGGCTCAAACTTGTTGGCAAATAAATTAGGTGATTCAATGATCCACTGTAAATCCCCCAGTCCATAGACACAAATATCTCGGATGTAATGACCTGCAAAGACAAAATGTAAATATATTAACAATTCCAAGCTGACTGAAATGCAGAAGGTACACGAAGTGGGGAATAGTGAATTAGATGTGTTTTAAAAATTCTTTAAGGTGCTACTAACATTAATGACAAATAGATGTGTCTGCTTATGAAGCACTGTTGAAGTAAATCTAAAGAATATTACTGTTTTGTTACTTATAAAAACAAGGAGCTACATACTGATTATTGATTTTAGACAAAGGGGTGTACATTGTACCCAGACTTGCTGCTTCAGTGACACATTGCAGTGCTTCATGTTGCTCACTTGACCTGTTGGTGGTCTGATCCCATGCTCTCCTCTGGGGTACAACAATTCATTCATCTTGTTTTGTCCTGTCCCCAAATTTTCTCTGTGCTTAGTTTATGGCAGTTTCAGGTTTAAATTCAGGTAGGTGATTGAATATTCAGCCAGGGTCAAACTGCTCTTTAGACATCACTATATTTCCGCGTTTTTTGCCTGTATTGCTGGATTGCACATGGGCCAACCCTGAGTTACCTTGTGGGCACATGCACACTCACTTGTTGAACGTGCATATTTGTCAAATGGATGTCAGGTAAATCTGTTCTCTTCTGTTTAAGACGAACTACTAAGGTTAGTGCACTGGATACATGTTCATTTAATAGGTGGGAATTATGTGAGTGTGCAGTGGCTTGTAAAAACACTAGTTGTTTAAGCTTTAATGCTACTGAAATGTTAAATGTGTGGAACTCAGTCATTAACTCACTTAATTATAGAACTATCTTCTTAGTTGGGGGTTAAAAGAACAGTTTACTAAATAGGTACTATAACAGTCTGCAGTATTCTAAGATACTGAAAGATATTTGTACTGGATATCAGAGTAATTTAGCATGGTTGCTTTTATTTTATACTTTAAAAAAATATCCATGACTGAGACATTTCATGGATAATTATGAAACATAAGAATTATTCTGCAATGGATGTTAGAGCAAGTGCATCAATTTATCTGAGAGTGGGATTTCATAAATACAGTGTTTTGAAAGGGCCTAGTTCTGTTTTCAGTTATCACAATACCTTTGCAGCCATTATGTGCAACTCCTTCTTGATCTTTCCATTTAATAGCTCGTATATTTCCTTCCCACTGTGCATTTGGTGTAGCAGCTGGAGCATCTAAAAAAAATCAAACCAAAGCTAAATACAGTTATTTTCTGTGTAACACAAATAATTTTGATTGTCTTTGAAGCTGTCTTTTAAAAGTATTGCCTTATTGTTTCT
The DNA here is from genome assembly GCF_020497125.1 of Mauremys mutica. NCBI lineage: Eukaryota > Metazoa > Chordata > Testudines > Geoemydidae > Mauremys > Mauremys mutica. The sequence goes on along the minus strand of NC_059084.1, from coordinate 12,516,995 downwards.
TCATTTTACAGATATTTAAAATGACATGATAGAAATATCGAATAGGTTTGCCCAATTTATTGCTGCATTAGAACAAGTAGTCTATACAGGGGGTATGGGGACATGCTTAAAAGCTGCATTTTTCTAGTCCAGTAACGAGTGGTCTGCACTGCCATTTGAGAGACTTGTTATACTTCAAGATTCCTTCTTTTATTTCCCACACCATCAGGGGATGTGGACATTGCAGTACATCCACTGAGGATGGAGGCGATAACCTCTGCAGCTGATATACAATGGCATCACTGGGTTCCAAAGGGAACTTCATCACCCTCCTGGGCTGAAATGTCATAATAATGTGGGACAAGGAGGCAATTCATGGTATAAATAACATGCATCTTACCATTTAAACGATTCAGTGTGACCCAGTAGTGCTCATCTGGACTGTATGTGTCCCTTGACCATTCAAGCAAATCTTTTGCACGTACGTCGGTCAGTGTAAACTCCACAAACTTTCTAGTGAGTGCATAGTAAGCACTACCAAAATATATAGTTAAGTTATGTGGAGGATCATCTTTCATATTCTTGGTTGGATACACGTAGGATGTTCCTGAATGTACATATTCTTTGTAACTAAGATGCGTCCTATGTTTCATATGAGGAGGTTGGACCACCCCAGGAGTAATATTTTTATCATTCCATTTACTTTTGATGTACTGTATAATTTCTTTGTTTGTTTTGATGGGATAATCCTGGCCACACAGATTAATAACATAATTCCATTGAGTTTTGGTATTAACTAAATCCTTCATACAATTAATATCCGCTTGTAATCTTGAAAATCCTGCATAAACAACATTTTCTCTTTTTGATGAAATAAAAATGTTTTCAAAGCAGTTAACTAGGTTTTGCACTGCAGTTTTGTAATCCGGTGGTGACTTTTCATCTATGTGTATGCAGTAAACATTCTGAGGCAGATAAATGGCTCTGAGTAGCTTCACAAACATTTCTAACTCCTTGTGAATTGTGATGATGTATGCCAAGGAGAAGTTTCCTTCTTCTTCAGATAGTGGTCTTGTTATAAAATGCAGACTCTTCAAGATTGTAGAGCAATTGCATGGAGTCCGTATGCAGTCAGGCATTTCAGGTTGGTGAATACTCTGACAAAAATTTCCAATTTGAGGTGCAGCATTTTTCCCCTCAAAAAGCGCTGAACAAAGCTCATCTGGATAAACACCACATTCTGCTGTATCTGGGAAGGATTTTTGTTCACTTGGTACCTTAGAAAATGTGTTTCTTACATAGATAAAAGTGAAGATGAAAATACAGAGGCCAATGCACACTAAAAATCCTGATTTTGTTGCATCAAGTTGGTTCATTTTTTGCTCTCTAGAAACTTTCTTCTGACCATAGTTCAATTAAACATAGTTCAAATTACCTAAAAGGGGGGGAAAATAGTGTTTTAATTTCTTTAACCTGATGAAGCAATTATGCATTTGTAGATGCAGAAATTGTATTCTTAGTATTGCATAGAAGTGCTAAATTTCACAAGCACCAATATCGGAAGGCATTAGGAGTAAGTGTCACATTCTAAAATAAACTTTTTAACTTTGTTCCCCCACCCTGTGTTCACTCTTATTGACAATAAGGAGCTGAACATATCTGCTGTTGCATTCTCTACAGATTCCAATTATTACTTACATTAGCTGTATTTTTTGTTTTTTTCTCCTATGTCAGCCCAAGAGTTATTAAATATTTTAATCTCTTTTGACAGCCGATATTAAATGGATGCTCCTCTGATAGGAGTAGATAGGACATACCAGATTCGTTTTGACAATACTAAAGCTTCATATCTCTCTCTCTGATATGTTTAGCTGTAGAAAAACTACTAAAATAAGAGCCAGAGATCACAATATGATCCACAAAGGTATCTCTGTACCTTTGTTACCATCGTTATAATAAAACGTGAGCCATGGTTCATTTGTTTTTTGTCTGTAACGTCTTTAAATTAGTGCTTTTGAATACACAACCTGAAAACACAATGCATTTTCTTGTTTGTAGCTTACTTAAATCTATCCTTAAAAGACAATAGCTGTAATTTACTTTCTAACATGTATAGATCCGTCAATTCAGTTCTGTTACAGCAAAATTGTTTAGAATTTCATGTTTTATATGTGAAAATATATATTTTTACAGATACCTCAGCTCATAAGCATGACATTACAGCAATCCAGTCTCTCAAGTCATTAGTACTTATCCTTGAAGTATTTGGCATAGGATATATACCTTCCTAGAAAAGAAAAGACATTCAATGAAATTGATAGTCTGATAAATATTATTTTAGGACTTCTAACAGTTTTACTTGTAATTGTACAGACAATTCATGCTTCTACTGCTTTATGTAATATTTTTTTAACCTTTATTTAAGTTAACTGCTTGTAGCAAAATATTGATATTTCATACACAAATATAGTGAATTTTGCATCTGTCAACATCGCTTGATATCAGAATTTATCATTAGAGTCTCATGAGCAAAGAAAATCAATGCAGTTTATTCATTTAGATCTTTCCATAGCTATTTCTTACAGTCTTAAGATTTCATGCTTTTGTTAAAACAAAAGTTTCTCGTTTCTTTCAAATAGAAGATCAAATAAAGTAATTTTGTTTTCAAGCTTCTAAAGCATTACAGAGGATAACACAACTCAACACAAATCAAAGTTGAAAATTGGAGATTTTCTATAACATATAATCTTTAAATCTTATTAGACTTTTGGCAAATAATGTATTTATCATATTGTCCTTACTAGAGAGCACAGGATTTCAAGCTGGAAGAATGTCTTATTTTTCCCCTTCAGCATATTAATCCATTTTCTGGAACACTAGATGGAAGATTCATCCATTTTGCTTCTATGCCCTAACTGTGCGTCAGTCAGCAGTACTCTTCAGTATGCACTGAACACGCAGGCCTAAGAACAACATTAGGAAATCAGGTCCCAGAAGAATATTTTCTTAGTGGCTCATAAGGGATATGTTTACTTTGTAAACATATATCTGGAAGCATGATTTTAAGTGAGTCCGTTGCATCTCTTGAAGCTGAACAATTCAGCACTCACATCAGCATCAACCTTTTCATGTTGTGGAGAAAGCAAGAGGAGAAGAATGTCTTTGAAAGACAGACATGCGTTTTCACAGCAGAAATGAAATGTGACAGGCACTGGGAGTGTAGCCTGCTGCCAACTAACTAACAGATCCAAAAATAGGTTAGTATAATGGACATTATGTACCCAGTAGCAGGGGTTACGGGGGGAGGGTTTGCTACAGTAGGGTGGTCCTGGCTTTGTCTTAAAGCCAGAATAACTGTTTTATAATGAGTGAATGATTAAACAGAGAACAGAGAGGTCGCTCTGAATTAGTGAATGGTGGGATCTCTAGGGCATGTGTCACATGGGACATTTACTGTGCTGGACATCAGCATAAGTGTTGCATTGAAGGACAGGAAATGCAAAGTTATTAAAAGATATTGAAAATCCACTAGCATGTAATTTTATAGGACTGCTATCTATATGCTTTAGAACCAGATCAGGAAATGCAACATCTCTGCAGGAGGAGGAATTTTTTTCTTGAAATATTATTTAATGGATAGATTTAAAAACTGAGGCGTTACTGAGGAATCAAACTCTAGTCTGTTTATTACTTATATTTAAACTGTCTTTAAAACAGTCAAACCCATAAATAGCATCCTGTAGAGCAGTGTTTCTCAAACTGGGGCCGCCGCTTGTGTAGGGAAAGCCCCTGGCGGGCTGGGCCGGTTTGTTTACCTGCCCCATCCGCAGGTCTGGCCCATCACGGCTCCCACTGGCCGCGGTTCGCCGCTGTAGGCCAATGGGAGATGCTGGAAGTGGCGGACAGTACGTCCCTCAGCCCGTGCCACCTCCAGCAGCTCCCATTGGCCTGGAGCAGCCTGGCTCCCAGTGGGAGCCGCGATCGGCTGGACCTGTGGATGGGGCAGGTAAACTGGCCTGGGCCGCCAGGGGCTTTCCCTACACAAGCGGCGGCCCCAGTTTGAGAGAAACTGCTCTAGGGCGTTTTGCATGAGATTATTAGGATTTGTCTTGGGTTTTTCTGTAGTGCTTAGCACTGTAGTAGCTAAGCATTATAAAGACTTTTGTTTTTTTTATATAGTATCATAAATATATACAGCACTTCACAAACATCTAAGAAGAGAAGATTCCTTCCCCAATATATATTTCTTAAAATATTATGCATATTCCTAAAATGTTTAACTCCAAATGTAAAAAAACAAACTAAATGGTGAAAAATCCACTTTAACATTTTTTTCATGGAATCTGTTTTATTTATTATAGCACTAACTGGCCTCAGTCAGGATTGGGAACCCTGTGTGCTAGGTGCTGTACAGAGGGGGAAAAAAAGAGCCCTAGTCCGCAGAGTTTACAGTCTAAGAAAGATAAAATGCATGGAAGGATTGAGAGTAGGAAGGAGACAAGAGAACAGTAACAAGAATATACATGAGTTTTACATAGGATATATAAATATCAAAAGTCTCTGCTAACAATCTACCTAGATGTCTTTAACTTGACAGTGTCCCCTTACTGAAGGTGACTGTATTAAGTTTAAAATAATAGTGATGATGTCAGTGGTTTATTTTCACTATAATCTCATTTTTCTTGTGCCAGTTTTTACTTAATTTTTTGTGAAGGTACTGCAAACTTTCTTCAATATGCTTACATTTAAAGGCAAGTAAAGCATTATGGTCATGTCAAAATTCTCTCCTTTCTGCACAATGCTTGAATAGGCAAGTTTTGTGTGGAAATACAGCATTCCATAAAACCCATCATGGGGCTAAAACACAAGCCCTCCACAGTCACTGTACCAGCCTGAAAGCAGGAAAAACAGCTGTTGCTTTTTCTATGCCTCTCAATGGGAAGTTTGGACCACTGGATATATGAATATCCTGTAGCCCCTATCTGACCTTCCGGGCAATATTGAGCCAATATGGAGAGCCTCCTGCAAAACCAATCTGCCCATACCTCCATCGGCCCTCAAAGGGGCAGTGTGTATGGAGGACCTTTGCTCAAGCCCTCTGTATGTGGGTGAACTTGAACATGCTAAACAAAAACATGTTTTACTAAAACAAAAATATCTACAAGTATTCATCATAAGCAAAGAGTTCTCATGGTTATATACCTGATACTCAAGAGTACCTTGTTACATTATGGCCAGTACTTTCAACTTAGGTACATATGTGTCTTGATTCAGAGGTGCTGAAGTCAATGATTATTTCGGGTGCTTGGCACCTCTGTTTGGTATAAATTTTAAGTGCCGAATTCAGGCACTCAATTGAAATTTTTGGTTAATATGTTAAAATTCCAAGGTTTGTATGTGGTGACTTTTCTGGATAGTATGTGGGGAACGGAACTATTGGGGTAAGGTAAAATTCAAACATCTTAATTTGAGAAAGTTAGCTAAAAAGCAGAGTGAATTTATCACAAAACATTACCTGCAGACATACGTCCACATACCAGTCAGTTCAGTTAATCAAGACCCTATTATGTAGCTTATGGTATATTTCATTGCTTATTTACAAAACTAAATTCAGATCAGTCAAAACAATTTTGCTTGTTAGCATCTCTCCCTGCCCAATATTCTGGGCCAATCAGTGTATCCCTAAATCAGCTACCGCATATGCACTTGTGTATTTCGTTAAAGTTTAGTTAAACTTCAGTTCACACATCTTCATAATTCAGTAAATCAAATGCCTTTAGAAGAGAAAATATTTTATTATAAAGAAAGTAAGGGGTTAAAAAGCACTTACACTTCATTTTAAAGTGCGTTTGTTTTTATATGTACTCGGGTTGTTTGTTATCTGATTAAAGAGAGAGTTATACAACAGGTGGTGGTACAATTATATAGGAAAGTGAGCAATAAAATTATAAAAAATGGTACAAAGTCCCAGCATACATTCTGAAAGAAAGTAATAGTAGTGAATCCTTACTTCTTACAACTGTTTTTTAAATAAATTGTTATGGGCCTTATCCTGCACTCAGTGAGGTAAATGAAAATTTTGCTAGATTGGACCCCCAATAAATAGTTTCTTTGGAATTAAAATCCTTTTGACACTAAAAGCTGAATATTGGATCCGTACTGACTAGAACACCAGCCAGGTTTATGAAGGCTAACGTTTTAGCTGTTTTCTTCGTTGGTTTACTGCACAAAATTTTTGAGCACTGCAATTTAATGCAAATGCTACTACAAAAGCTGTAAAACACTTGGGTTATGCAGTTGTAAGAAAATGAGTTGTTTGATAGAAACCTTAAATTGCAGTTACAAGATCTTGAATTTTATAAAGATTTTAAAGCTTTGATTTTTCCGTATAATGACCTTTCTTCATAAATATATATAACAGGAACTGTATTTTTCAGACAAAAGTAATATATTGAAAAACACTTTTAAAACTAAGTGCAAAGCTTTGGTCAAAATTAAAGCATTCTTTATAGTTCTCTTAAGGGATGTTGCAATAAATAAATCTTAAAATCCAGCTTACGGAAACTCACCTTGTACAAGAGAAGCTAGACATTTGCAGCAGAATTTAATAAAGAAATCCCATGTGTAATCCATTGTCCTTCAGGGAAAATTCAGGCTAAGTCCTTCATTTTGTTCCTTATGTGGAAACGTCATGTGAAATCAGTTAAATATTAACACGAAATATTTTCATTTACTGGTTAGTTCACTTAACTGCATAATATATTTGTTCTGCAGTAGCCCCTTTAATATTCAGAGGCAGCAATGTCCTCTAATGTAATAATGAAAGAAAGCTTCAGCTTCTGCGGATTTGTTTTGTCATTGCTCTGACGCAGCCTTTTAAGGAAGTAAAAAACAGTCTGAGATCTGTACAAACTACATTGTAGCAGATTATAAATAGTATTCTATGGCTTTAACCTCTGGGTTGCTATCACAGCACTATGAACGATCTGGAAAAAACGTTATGCTTTTCTTAACTCTTTGTCTGCTGAAACTTTCCAATTTAAGCAGACAACTGAGTATAATGGAGGGGTGTGTTCGGATTTCCATAGCAGCTTGAAGTTTAAAAACAAAACAAAAATCCTAGAAGAGACACTTGCCTTTCTTTGTGTTCTCCTAATCTAAATATTTCCTTTCTGCTTTTATAAAATTTAATATTTGTTTAAATAAGTAAAAAGATAATAGATAAGCCCGGTAGGAGCTGAGGAGCTTTTGGGTATGAAAACTGCCTTGAGAGAGAGAGAGAGAACTGCTTTTGTGTTTTGTGTATTTCCAGTCTAAAAATAGTATGTGTGAGTAGGTCTACAGCTGCACTTTTGTCACTTTGATTGAACAAAAAGTCTGTTGGTCAGAAATAAGTACAGAGATGCCCTAGAAATATCTTAAGGAGCTGCTGCAGGCACTCCAAAAATGAAAGGCTCTGACTTCAAAGGAAACTCTGTATACGGAGTTGCAGCATAGGGTCCTTAATAACCAATAGCACTATTGTTTTAGATGCTGTAATGTATTAATTATCACATCTCTGTAGTGCATATTGTATGTGCTGGATGACCTTTTCTTTCGTAACTAAAATAAGGTTGATATTTTATCTCTAATTCATGTGCATAGGGCTTCATAAAAGGATCCTATGGAAATGAACTGCAGAATTCAGATAGTATTCTAAATCATGTTTCTGTCATTTGTTTTTGCTGTTTTTCTTGTTCCCTCCTCCCAGAATTTAATCATTTTGCCATCCAGTTAATTTTGCTGAACAACCTCCTTGATGAACAGTTTGGAAGAATTATATGTTGAGACTTTTGTGGTGTATTTGATCCTGTACATGATATAAATGACAGGTGTCAGCCTCCTTGAGAGAAACACTGGCAGTCAGTCTTGCCAAGGCTTTTGGTCTTTGAAGTACTGTTTTGTTTTGACCTAGAATTGAAGGTTATGTACCCTGTGCAGAGCTGGGGGGCTCCTTTGCAAGATTGACACATGTTTTTCTCACAATACAGATGACATTCAGGCAGGCTGGATCAGCACAGTATTCTTGGAGGGAGTGTTCCACTGGTTGTCACTGTTGGGTGATATGTTTAGTCCTAGGATTGACAAGTAAAGACAACCACTCCAAAGACAATGCTTCTCCCTAGAAGTTTTTTCAGCAGGAAGAAGTTAAACTTATCCAAATATATTTTCAGATTTCAGCAAAGAGGTTGTTCTTAGAATTCATTTGGAGGCCACTTCAGCCATCTGAGGGCCTGTACGGAGAAGGGAGTATCTACTCTTGTGTGTCTTAAGGTTACTGCAGAACCTGAAACATTCATCAGGCACTTATCAGCTAGCAGCCTACTAGCCAAAGGGGCCAATAAAAAATGTGAGGAAATGGGGACCCACCAAGCAGATACAAGAGCAATATCCTAGTGAGAGAGACAGCCTACTTCTTTCCAGCTGCCATGAAGAGGAAAATGCTGAGATTCTTACAGTGGTGTTGTCCGCAGACTCTTCTTGAGGATCTCTTTTGCATCAGCCTCTGGATGACAAATTTGAAGCCTATGCTCTTCCCCTAGTTGCTGTTTTCTTGCTCCTCTCCCTTGTTCCCCCCCCCCCAAATACATCATGAGGTTCTGTGGGCAAGGATTGACTACTCTGCCACTCCTGCAAAAGTTGGGGGAAGGAATTAAGTGTGTCATCTGCTCCTCCCCAGCTTTTTTTTCTCTCCCCTGTGTATCTCCACTGCTTGCCTCTATTGTAGATCATACTTTTAACAAGCCTATCTGGGTATGTCTAAATAGCATTTTGGAGCAAATCAGGAGTGAGCCTCCTAGGCCAGGTGGATATACTGGAATTCATGCTATAGCTTTAAAAATAGCTGTGTAGACAGTGCGTTGAAGTTGCAGCTCAGGCTGGAGTTCAGGCCCGGAAACCCACCCACTTCCTTAGGCTTCAGACTCGAGCCCTGGCTTCAGCGCCAGCCACAACTTCAAAGTGCAGTGTATAAACTATTTTTAGAGCACTAGCAAGACCTCGCTAGGCCAGGTTTGTCAACCCAGGCTGGGAGGCTTGGGCCAAAAGACTGTGTAGACAAACCCTTTAGGATTATGAAGAGTAACTGTGAAACCGACGAGAGTCTTGTTGATTTCGCTTTGTGGATGTTTAGGAAAACTGAACAGAAACAAGGGACCAAAGCTGTCCTCTGCAGACAGCAGTGCGTTAGTTCACAGTTGGAGGGTTGTTTACAACTTTTAAGAACTAGAAACTCTGGAGGAAGGTTTAAATTCTATAAATTAATAGCTTAATGTGTCTTTTCTCCTCTTTCCTCGTTACTCTTTTTCTTTCACCTCCATCCTGCCTCTGCTTCCCCACGCACTGAGGAAAATGAATTTTTCAATACTTGAATTACTGTTTCTAATGAATAGTCTTTTGAAGTGGCATCTTTACATACTGGCCTCCAAAAAGTATTTTTAGCTAGTAGTCATTCATCTTCTGAACCACCATGTTAATGCATAAGCTTGTGATTGGCTGGCACATGAACCATGGTTTGGCCTCAGGTCTAATAAAACACTAGTCAATCCTTCCTTCTAAATTCTTGCTCTGTTTAGAGCAGGGGTCGGCAAACTACGGGCCACAGGTCGCGTCCGACCTGTCAGACCTTTTAATTCAGCCCTTGAGCTCCTGCTGGGGAGCAGGGTCGGGGGCTTGCCCCACTCCGCACGTGCCGTGGCTCCATGCAGCTCCCGAAGCAGCGGCATGTCCTCCCTCCAGCTCCTATGCATAGGGGCAGCCAGGGGGCTATGCGGGGAGTTGCGGGGGCGGCGCCTGCAGACGGGGCAATGCGCAGAGCCATCTGGCCATGCCTCCGCATAGGAGCCTGAGGGGGGACATGCCTCCTCCCGCATCCCAACCCCTTACCCCAGCCCAGAGCCCGCACCCCCAGCTGGAGCCCTCCTGCACCCCAACCCCCAATTGCATGAGCATTCATGGCCCGCTATACAATTTCCATACCGAGATGTGGCCCTCAGTCCAAAAAGTTTGCCCAGCCCTGGTTTAGAGGGTGGCTGGGAACAGGGGACAGTAGGAGTATGGAGATATGTAGATTCCTTGGAAGAGAATTCCAGCCCTTTTAATATGTTTTCAACAATCAAATGTACATACATTTAGGGGGAAAAAAACCCCAACCTAATTTGGCTTTTATGTCTTTAGGCTTAGAGTTCCACATTTGTTTTAAAAGACACTGAATAAACAATAACACAGAGATGCCAAGCTTTAAATGCATAAAGCTAAATTTGTTAATAGGTATAAAAGGTACATTTGTATCTGTTGTCATTACCATAGCTCCTAGGAGCCCCAGTCTTAGACCAGGACCCTGCTGTGCTAGCCACTGTACAAACACAGAACAAGAAGATGATTCTTACCTCAAAAATCTTGTAGTCTAAGTAGTTGAGGTACAAACCCTGATTTTTTATGTGGCAGGAAGAGAAGATTTTAGTATAATGAAAACTTTAAAAAAAATTGGTATTAAAAGGCTGTATTTTTCTTACATAAATTTTTTCATATCAATGCAATCAGCTCAATTGTAATTTAAAAAGATTTTCATTTATTCTAAAAGCTATTCTTTTTATACTTCAAGTTTTGGCTACCTTGTGAAATCAGAGTTTGTGGGTAGCTAGTTGTATCTTCTATACCTATTGAACAATTATTTGAATTGTTGTATAGGTATTAGACCTTCAGAATCCGAAATTACCTTTTTGATAGTAAAGTGTGTGTGTATCTATGTATCTGTAAAGTCAGATTCTGAAGGCTTTTGGATGCCTCTTGCTCCCACAGTTCAAATAGTTGTTTAAATGTAACCATCTTAGATCAGGTAACTTCACAAATATATAATCTGACTAAAACAATTTAGACTCCTTTTATAATTAGAGAGAGCACTTACACAAACGGAACTAGAACTTGCTCATTTGCATGCCTATTTTCTGCTTCAGTGTCCTACCTTTCAGCAGTTACAGCTTGAATCACATAAACAGAATTGATCGGCTGCTTTTTTATCCATGGGAATTTTCTTCAGTTTTTCTCTGATTTATGAGTGTCTTCTCTGCAAGATGTTTTAACAGGAAAAGAGAGGCAAAGGCAGCAGTTAGGGGTGTTCAGTAGCCGTGTTTCGTCGTATAGATAGATTGCATGAAGGCATTACTGTTCTGAGACTACGCCTCTAACAGGAAACCTGATAGTTACCCTTTCAGTGTGATCTGTTGTAATCTCTCCTTTAATCACTTCCTTATCCACCTTTCAAAATTCTCAGATTAATCCCTATCTTCTCCAATTTAACTGATAATTTCCCATGTGCAGGGCCGGCTCCAGACCCCAGCGTGCCAAGCGCGCGCTTGGCGCGGCTCCGGTGGACCTCCCGGAGGCACGCCTGCGGAAGGTCCACCGGAGCCGCGGGACCAGCGGACCCTCCGCAGGCACATCTGCGGAAGGTCCACCGGAGCCGCGGGACCAGCGGACCCTCCGCAGGCACATCTGCGGGAGGTCCACCGGAGCCGCGGGACTGGCAACCGGCAGAGCGCCCCCCGCGGCGTGCCGCCCTGCTTGGGGCAGCGCAAATCCTAGAGCCGCCCCTGCCCATGTGGAACTGTATTAGATGCCTTAGTGAATTCCAGGTAGATTAGAGCTACTGCATGTCTCTTGGTCTAAAAAATCAGTTATCTTTTCAAAGAAGGCCTGGCATGATCTACCTTTTGTAAAACTACCGTATATACTCGTTCATAAGCTGAATTTTTTTAATAAAAAGGGAAGCACCAGAGAAGGGGGTCGGCTTATGAACAGGTATAGAAAGGGAGACGTGGGACACAGCCCTTCCCTCCAGCAGAGGGAGCAAGGAGAGGCAGCAGAGCCAGAAGAGAAGAGGCGGGGCCAGAGTCTCTCCACTTCTGGCCACGCTGCTCTCCCTCCAGCCTCTGAAGCAGCTGCAGCCCCGCCATCTGTCCCCACCCCCCAGAGCAGGCTGTGGCCATGCTGCCCGGGCCACCGGAGCACACTGCGGCCGTGCTGCCCGACCCAGCCCGCTGGAACATTTTGCGGCAGCGCCACCTGGTCTGGGCTGCCGGAGCAGGCTGCAGCCGTGCTGCCCAGCCTGCCAGAGCAGCTCCAGGCAGGCCAGAGACGTCCTCCCCTGGCCCTCCCCAGATAAGATGGGAAGGGATGGGGTGGGGAGAGTTTGGGGGTCCTGGGATAGGGGTGGGGTCATGTGGGGGGTAGTCAGGGGTTACTCCCCTAAGCCCCAGCTTCTGCCCTCCCCCAAAAAACATTTCCTCACCAGTTGCTGTCCTGGCCCGTCAGGGTAAGCAGCTGGCGTGCCAGGACACTTTGTTTACTTAGGTTTAGGTAAACAAACCATTTCGGTCAGCCAGCGGCTTATCCTGATGGCCCGGGAGCCAAAGTTTGCTGACCCTGAATTATAGGGTTGGCTTATGAAGGGGTTATAAAAATTTTCTATTTTACTTATCCATCTTGCGGGGGTCGGCTTATAAACAAACTGGCGTATGATCGAGTATATACAGGATGTTGTATTTTATGCCGATTACTGTGTACATCTGTGTTGCTAACTACTTTCTCTTTCAAAATTTGTTCCAAGCCCTTGCATACAATTGAGGTCAAACTAATGGCTCACTTTTTTTTTTCTTTCTTAAAAATAGGAACTATATTAACAATTCTCCAGTCATAGGGTACGACCTCCAAGTTTACAGATTCATTAAAAATCCTTGCTATTGGGCTTGCAATTTCATGTGCCAGTTCCTTTAATATTATTGGATGGACATTATCTGGATCCCCCAGTTTAGTCCCATTGAACTGCTTGAATTTGACTTCTACCTTGGATGTGGTAATTTCTACCTCTATATCCTTGTTCCTGTTAGTCACCGTATCACTCCCTCTAAGCTCTTCATTAGCCTTATTAAAAACTGAAGCAAAGTATTTGTTTAGGTGTTGAGCCATGCCTAGATTATCTTTATCTTTAATCTGCACCCCATCCTCAATGCTTAGCAGTCCCACTTCTTCTTTCCTTGTTTTCTTTTTATTTATATGGTTATAGAACCTTTTGCTATTGGTTTTAATTCCATTTGCAATGTCCAACTCTGCTTGTCTTTTGGCAGTTCTCACTTTATCCCTACACTTTCTGACTTCCAAGAGGTAGTTTTCCTTGCTGATCCATCTCATCTTTTAGTTCCTTGTAGGCTTTCTGCTTTCCCTTACTCACCTGTTTGGGATGCTTGCTCATCCAGGTTGGTCTGCAACCTTTCCTATTAATTTTTCCCCTTGCTTGGGATGCAGGCTTTAGATAGTTTCGGCAATTTTGATTTAAAGTAATTCCAAGCCTTCTCCACATTCAGATCCTTGAGTTCTTCAGTCCAGTCCACTTCTCTAACTCGTTCCCTTAATTTTTTAAAGGTAGCCCTTTTGAAATCAAGGACCCTAGTTGCAGATCTATTTTTGTTTATCCTTCCATTTAGTTTAAACTGAATTAGCTCATGATCACTCAAACCAAGGTTGTCCCCTATAACCAGTTCTTCTGTGAGGTCCTCACTACTCACCAATACCAAATCTAAAGTGGCATCACCTCCTGTTGATTCAGCGACTGTTTGGTGAAGAAATCTGTCATCTATCACATCCAGGAAAATCTGGGCCCTCCTATTGTTAGTAGCACTTGTCCACCAATCTATATCTGGGAAGTTAAAGGCTCTTATAATCACACAATTCTCAGTAATGTTTATTTCATTAAAAACATTAAAGGGGTCTCTATCCATATCCAAATTAGATCCTGGGGGGGGGTCTGTAGCATACTTCAAGCACTAGCCCAAGGGAACCTCTAGTTGTTTTCTTCCCTAAAGTGATTTTGGCTCAGATAGACTCTGTCTTATCCATTCCATCACTTCTAATTTCTTTACAATCTACCTCATCATTAATATACAGTGCTACTCCATCATCTTTGCCTTTATTTCTGTCTTTCCTGAACAGCACATACCCTTCAATACCTGTACTGCAGTCATGAGTACTATTCCATCGTGTTTCTGTTATCCCTATATCTGGTTTCACTTCCTGTACCAGTAGTTCTAGTTCCTCTATTTTGTTACCCAGGCTCCTTGCATTTGTGTACAAACATTTTAATTGTTGCTGCTTGGCTTTGCCCATTTTCCTCACTCAATTGAGTGTAGTCTTTCTACTGCCAGTATCGCCTACCTGACTGTTAGCTTCATTGGTATGGGCACGATCCTTCCTCTTAACGTCCATTTTCCTACTCACTGTTCTTCCGTTCTCCATTGTGGTATCTTTTCTTACTTGATTTTCCTCCCTTTCAATGTTAAAATCTGGCATGGAGATTACATGAGCATCTCCCAATCATTTCCCCCCAAGTTTCTAGTTTAAAGCTCTTTTAATTAGTTGTGCCATCCCATGAGAACCATCCCCTGTCCATGAATGCCTCCCAGTAATCAAACATCCCAAAGTCCCCCTTATAGCACCACTGCCTGAGCCATCTGTTGATCATCATAATCTTGTCTCACCTTCGTTTTCCTTCTCTGAGGACAGATGGAATCCCACTTCTTTATTTTTTTTTTAATTCCAAACTTTCACATTTTAGCCGATCTGTTATGAAACATCATTCTTTTGTAGCACAGAGGGCAATAGTCAGAAGAAAAAAACTTTGTGAGGCTGTAGGACTAGTGACACTGCCAACTTAAAAACCTATGCAATGTTCCTATTCAAAACTACAAATAACAGACTGCTCCTGGTGGAGCAATAGAGAAAGATGGAGTCTGTTTTTCCATTGTATGCAGTGTGCTGCTGTTTAAAAGTGCAATCTCTCAAACTGTCCTCACTGTACCATATCTTGGAAGGGTTTGGTCTCTGTAACGTAACCAGAGCTGCTTGTTCAGATTTTTCACATTTTGCCTGCCAGCAAATTTAGTGGTTATAATTGCAAAGTTAAAGGCACAAGCAGTAACTTAATCACTTAAAAATATTAGGGTAGAAAAGCTTTTTAAAGGATCGTCTAATGCCATGAGGTATATTAGTAAGGTACTGGGAGATGTTGGCGTGACAAGGTTGGGGTCATGGAGATGCATGTATTGGTTGCAGTAAACTCTGAACAGAAAATTATTCTATCTTTCTTCCTGGGGCATGACCAAAAGGACTCCTATTTTATGTTAGGTCAGTGCAGATTTTGCTTATTGTCATCTGTCACAATCTGTGAACCTTAGTTTTGCTGAAGAGTAATTTGGCTGCTGTCATGGAAAGACCACCTCTGTCCTCATGAATGGGAACAAGACTCTAATAGTTCAGGTGTCTCCCTTGCCTTCTTTCTCGGTGGCTTCTAGTTCTTTGTAATTTTAAAGCACTTTTCGCCTTATTTTCCAGATGGAATCTTGATTAGCTATGAACAAAAGGCAGAAATTAAGGCAATGTTGTATATGTATGCCTCATTTAATTACAGTTGGTGTCTCTCTCGAATAATTTTTGATGGAGAAAATTTGAACATATATGAATGGCTTTTTTTTAAAGTTTAATGGATTACAGGGTTGTTTTGTATGATCATCTGAGAGCAGTACTTGCAAAAACAAGAGTTAATTCTTGTGCAACGGTGTCTGTGTTCGATTCTGTATTTAATAAACCTCCAACTGGACCTGATTGTTTTTTTACAGGACTTTTACTGACTCAAGGGGAAGATTTTTAGTAACCTCCATGTATTCCCCACTTAGTACAAAAACATATTTGTCTTGACTGTCAAGTTTTCTGGTGTCCCGGCTCACAAATAGCCAAGAGTATAACAAGTTGGTAGTGTTGTAGTATCTTATCCACCAGCAGCTGAAATATGAAATAGGTAGGAGCAGCAGAACTAGTGAGACATCTGTCTTACTATCAAAGCGGTTTTCAGTACATGTCTTTCTAGCCCTTACTTTTTCCTTCAAGGTTTCTTTTCCTTCCGTGATAGCATTAGTTTTCTGAACCATATGGCCCCCACCTTTGTAATTATGGAGGGGAGAGGTTATATCTCAACAGAAAAATTAAACAGACTTCAGTCAAAATACTGCATAAATGTTCTTATAAACTGATGGAGGGGGAAATGTCTAATAGACTAACAGTTAATGCCTGCTGGAAATAAATAAATTAAATAACCTAGACAGTTAATGGATTTGAATGGAAGGGAAAAAAGCAGAAAATTAGGATATAGCAGTATGGGCAGGGTAATATCTTCCAGGCTAGCAGAAAACATTTAATCTTACAGAAAATGCAAAGACCGAATTTGATAGTGAGAGATTAAATAAGGAAGTTCCACTAACAGTTGTTGTTTGTGTAAAAAATGTGTCTGCCAAATGATAGTGGATACACACAATGAAACATTGTTCTTAGAGTATATGTAAGCTTGGGAGGATTAGATTTGTATTGATAAATGTCGGTAAACATTGATTTCACCATACCAACGAAAAAATATTTGTCAATAACAGAAATTTACAGATAGGCAAAGTAAGAAAAATGCTGCTTGAGAACTCTTTAGAGTTTGATTTCATGATATTTACTTTGTAAATTTTGACATGTGATGTTGACAGTTTGTGTTTTAACATTTATAAAGCTTTCCTTTTTTGAATCTCAGTGTCTACTTCATTAAATTTGTTTGACCCCCCCATATTTCCTGCAACTGTGAAAATTTTTAAAAATTAAAAATCAGTAAATTTAAAAAAAATACTTAAAAACATAAATGTCTGTATTATCCTTTGAAATTGTTTTTTGCCAGGCCTAAGTGTCATTGTGGATCTCACTGTAGATTCACATATGCCTCATGAACACGAGACCAGAATCTTTTCAGAATAGTAGTAGAGGCTTTTCTGTTGGACCATATGAACTGGAACCATAAACTCACTGAACGTTAAATCTCACTAAATGAGGATCAGTCCATCCTCCTCATCGTATCCACTCATTAAACTCCACACCTGAACATAGCCATTATATGAACAACATACCCTCATATCTCAATGTCTGTACTTTGACCCGTTAACCTTTTACCCCCAATCGGGGATATACTGTAGATTATGTATTCCTTACGCTATCTGATTTTAAACGAAACTTTGCACCCCTTGATAATCTGTACGTTATTCCCTGATAACCAGAAACTCTTAAACTCTGCACCGTTCACTTGTTTTTAAAACATCATCTTAATAAAAATTTTAAATCTGTATGCCCCTGTACCACAAGGTGAAGGTCTTTGCCTCAAACACCTTGATAGCAGACTCTAAACCAACAGTATTTAAACCTGCCCACTGTGTGATGCTTTTATGCCCTTAACTGTCAGGGACGGCACATGCCTGTTGTGCCTCGGGGAAGCACACATCCCTAACAATCTGCCATTCCTTCCTGTCTGACATCTGAAAATTGAAAGACACAAGGCCTCAAATTACATCTACTTGAGCAATCCATGAAAGTCATGTCTGATCCTGGAGAAGACATCCACCAAGTCAGAGTTGAGGAGACTATCCATGGCAAATGCCCCAGTCGCCTGATAGTATACCCCACTTCCAGTGGGGAGAAAAAATCCTCTAAAAGGGCACCTGAGCCACTGGTACCTGTGCCAGGATCTCAGAAACTGAACAGAGCACCAGAACCTTCGGCATTATCAGTGTTCATGCCGAGTGCATCAGCACTTACTCTAGGACAAAAAGAGACCTGGAACATATGCTGTCTACTTCAAGAGGTGCTGAGCAGCCGATCTGCACCAAGCACAAGCACAGCTCTGAGCATGCAGTGGAATCATCTTGCAAGGAAGACTTAAAATATTCATTAACGTTGAGCCCAGGGAACAAGGTACTGACTGAAAAGAAAGTGGAGGAAATAGTGACACTGGTACCAATCAAGACCAGCACCAGTACAGACAGTGGCACCAATCGGCAGACCCTTCCTGGTAGAGAGAGAGAGAACTAAGTCGAGAGACTCATTACCTTTCACATCTGCATCTGAGCAGACAGCAGCCCTGCATCCAATGGCACTGCTGTTCATGGACATACTTCTCCTTGTTACCTCCAAGTTATACCTTCTCCCCTCTATCAAGAAGGGAACCTGTTCACATCAATCAGAAAAGGACCCTCTAGGGAGTCTGACACATCCCATGCCATGCACCAATGCAAGATTGACAGTGGACTAGTCCATTGTCAATTTGGCCAGTACTCCAGTCATATTGGCCTTATGGGGGGGCCACCTTCCCATATGTCCATCTCAGATTTCAAGGAAGAGGACAAAGTCTCTGGCATCAGCAGGTTCACTGGCCCTACCAAGCCCCTCACACCTGAGCTAGAGGAAACTCCTTGTTTTAGGGCACAGGTGGTTCTGGAGACACTTCATTTGCCCTCCCCACCAAAGGCATTTTCATCTTCTCCTGAGGAGACAGTTAGATCAGTCCGAACACTGGCTCAAAATGATTTTAAGGCCTTCCAGGACTTGCTTATGAGGATAACTGAAACCTTGGACATCGAGCCAATGGTAATCCAAGAGAACATGCATAAGCTGTTTGACATCCTCAGCACCATCAATAATTGCCCTTCCAGTCAATCAGGACATAATAGACCCAGCAAAGGGGTTGTAGCACACTCCAGTCTTCTTTTCCCACCCCTTCAAAGTTAGTAGAAAAGCACTACCAAGTACCACCTAAAGATTTTGAACAATTTTACATACATCCAGGATCTTTATTAGTATTTATGGTTCAGGAAAAGACAGCTCATCTGACAGGACTCTGGAAGACAAGAACCCTGCAAAATTGGACCACACTGACACACATGTGAGAACCAGTTACTGACCCTACAGTAATTGTGATTCTTTGAAATGTTGTAGTCAGAGTAGATCCCATGACTCATCCTCTGTCCCTGCTTTTCATGGTTCTCAGCAGTCACAGGCTTCTGATTGTGAGGGAAATGAGGAAGGGTCATGGTTGCTCAGCCATTTATGTCCTTGCATAGGAGCACAAGGTGACCACAGGGTGCGTGCATGGCCCCGACACACTGTTACTCAGAAAAGATACCAAACTTGCGCAAAGGTACTTCAACATTTCAAAGATCCACTGTTATTGTAGGGTAAGTAACTGTTCTTTCTATGAATTAAGTTGAAAAATGCTTGGAAGAAAACTTTGTACCTCCTGGAGATTAATTAGTAAATGTACATACAGGGCATTTGGGTTGTAAAGCAATGTATAAGTGCTTAGTATTACATGTATTGGATAGAGTAGATCAGGAGTGCCATAGTTGAGAGGCAAGAGGAGGAAAATAGAAATTATATCAACTCTAATGCCTTGTACAAGTCCCACTGAGTGTTACTACCTTCATTATCCTCTTTTATCCACACCACAGCCTTTCAGAAAATTGCAGTTTGATAGCTGTGCCATGTGGAAAGCAAATTGCCCATCAGATGTACTATCTCTCTGGAATAAACCCCTGAAAAGGTGACATCTTTATACTTCTTTCTTATCAATAAACGGAAGTGTTGCTTTCAAGTACAGTTCCACTTTAAAATATTACCCCGTTGAGAGAGAGAAATTTCAGAGCAAAATTGGCATAGTTTGAAATATTAGTTAAATACATTCACAGGCAACAAGTCAGCAGAAAAATGCCTGTGTGCTTTTGTTCTTTATGCTAGTTGAATTTGTAGGAAAAAAAGAGGCTGGTTTCCTCTTTAATAGATTATGCAAGGAAATTAGAATCTGGACCTGTTAGAAAAAGTCTACAACTGGGACAGAAAATGTACAATGGTACCTCCATTTAAAAAAAAATCCAGGTAGGATTACTATTGGGAAGAGAGAAATAGTGGTGTAACTATGCAATTTCTGTACTTTTTTGCATGGAATAGGGTTTTGTACAAATTCAGAATGTTCTAGTACAATTGGAATATTTTTAGAATTTGCTATGCAGATGGATACAAATACATTAATTTCTTGTAAATGTAGTTATCTTAAGTGCATGGTTCACCATTAAGATCATCAATATTTATTATCCCTTTTAAGGGATGTACTGTCTACAACAGACCAAAACCAAAATACTGAAATTTTTCCTTCAACTGACTATGAATATAAATAGTTTTAAGTGGGTAGCTAAATAGACGTATTAGAACAAAGGTTTCAACAAAAGAATGTTGTTTAAACCTGTCCTAAAAACCATGGTGGCTATAGTTTAATAGCTACTTTTTATGGTCTCTTGTATTTAGAAAATACTTCCGATCATCTACTTCGAAAGAGATTTTCTCTTTTGATTTAGCAGTTGAAAAAAGAGGGGAAAAGTAAGATAAGAATTACCCATATTGTTGTAATGGAACAAAGGAATATTGCCAACTTTGTTTTCTAGTCTAGTTTCTGTTATGGGAAAAGCAATTTATTGTGATTATAGTAAATGATGGAAATTTAGAGGTGATAAAACATTCATTAAAATAATCTCATTGTCCTATTAAGATAAGTTACTAGTTAGTACTATAGCATCACATTCCTTCCACTATTGCTCTCTTGCTGTTGTTTCTTCCATTGGTATCCTTTGTGTTGAAGACTTTATTAATCCAGATGAAGAACTGATTTCTATGTAAATTGCATTTACACACCAAGTGATGAAAACACTCTTTGAACAGCAAGGTCAGAATCCAGAGGCAAATGACTTTTTGGAGGGAGCTGTGAGAGGGAGCCCCAACCTTTCATGGTAGTAACTGTGACACCAGTGCTAACTGTGTCACAGTAAAGTGATATGCATCAACCCCAATAGTGCTTACCGCTGGTTTGGGTCTACTTAGTATATATTATCTGCACACATGCAATTGCCAGTTCTGCTGCTTGCAATTTCTTTCCCCTTCATTTTAGGTTTGCTGGAGGGGCAAGAAAATTAACCCCTGTTGTAGTAGATGATTAGTTCTCAAACTATGCATCAGGCACCTTAAAAAAGAAAATTTAATTTCCTTAAACTTTCCAAAGTATATTAATGCTGATGATAAAAAATGAAAAGAATTTTTGGTAATTACATGTAATCCTAGACACATCCTTAACCGTACTTGAAATAAGAGAGTCCATCTAATCAATTAATCATTTACATTTCTTGGAAATTGGAGAGTGGACTCCCACCACAACTCTTTTTTTCATTAGAGCACTGCCTTTTAACTTGGGAAATGTCTGGTCTCCCTTCTTGTGCCAAAAGCTAATTGAGTAATCTGTTTATGCTACAGCAAAGTTTTAACCTATCAAAACACTGAAACAAAATTCACTTCAAGATGTGGGGTGTGTGTGTATTCTTAATTTGATACAGTAGTGAGCTGCCCTCCAAGTGATCTGTATAATGTCAGCCAGTTGCATAGTTTTGGCTTGATGCTGATTGGAGATAGGTTTATAGGTTTAAATTAAGCTAAAGCAATACATGGCACTCTTAAACCAATTTAAGTGTGCCCAGACAAGGGGGCTGCACTGATTTAAACTAACTTTCTGAACTGATTTGACACAAAATGCTCACTTTTATTTTTAGCTTTTTCTCTCACAATGTGATTACTTACAAGAAGATCTCAAGGACCTTTTGTATGGTAAAAACCCTAAAACCCATGTTCACTCTTTTAAAGGTCTGTTAAAGGTGACCTGTAAAGTGCTTTAAAAACAAAAAAAAGTTTAAGCTCTGTTTTCTTCTTTGAGGTATGAAGGGGGCTTGACATTTTGGTTTCTCTCTGGCCCATTAGAAATTCAGTTATTGTCTAGTTGTTGGTTTTTGTGGAAAACATTACGAATCTCTGGAGACTAGTAGGATTCTGACACAGGTACCTAGAGAATATTGGAGCAATTGACAGAAGAGGGATTTTTGGTTGCACTGTTCAAAACTATTCTTGTTTAACTCAAACACCTGACAAATGGAGGGTGTCTGAAAAATTCACCATTGCTTAAGGGGAAAACATTATTAAAAAATCTTTTCAGCCCTCATTTATACCTCAGAAAAAAGCAAAATTAGTGTACAACCCTTTGCATGTCATCTTGATATGCATACATACTACTGGTCTAGATTAAGTTGGGTTTATATATGTGCAAATGTTTAACTTTCAGTATTGAACAAATATCAAGCATGAGGACTAATGGACATGCCTCCACTTTCCTAGTTGACAAGTATGAGGCAACCTGCACAGCTACCTCCGCAAAAATGGAGTCGCACTGGGCTCCCATGCAGATACTTTACCTGAGGTGCTAACTGTAGTTTCATTCCTTAGTCACCCTCGTGAGTTGAAGCACTTCTGTGCAAGACCATAGTATAATTCCATTTCTGCTGCAGCTTCGGATCAGTGTCTAAAAGTAGAGAAATGTACACAGAGAAAAATGGGGAGAGAAAATGAAAATGGAAAAGGCAGAAGGAAGGTAGGATAAGGATGTGGCAGTTCTTTGAGGAGTGTTTAAAAAAAACTGCTGGATGGATCTTTGTTTAAAAAGTACATAAACGTCTGTTTCAGATTTTGAAAAGTTATGTTTTGCTTCCTTTTTCTCTCTTTTCTTTTAAAGTGTGGTGTTCCCTTTCAAGAAGACGACGTGATTATACTTAATGGTAATAAAGAAGATGTGGAAGTGCTGAAGAAAAGAATGGAGGAGAGAAGGCTTAAGAGTAAAGTGGGAAAGGTAATGATTTTACAGAGACTTAAATGCTAGGAAATTGAGTGTGTGTAGTGAGATCTTTTCTGAATAGATCTCATAGGTGAAAGTTCAGCTTGTATAAACAGAGATTCTTCATTGGTTCTCAGAATGAACCACATTCATTCTAAGCTATCCAGAATTTATTTCTTGCTGATAAGTCTCTTTATTTCATGTTGGACCCACTGACCTGAATGCTTCAGTTTTATCCAGAACAATTTTTTTTAAAGTATTAGTTGTTTCTCTACAGCATTCTCCTGCAGCAATACAATGCATTTTAGGTCAAAAATGTTTTCATAGAATATCAGGGATGGAAGGGACCTCAGGAGGTCATCTAGTCCAACCCCCTGCTCAAAACAGGACCAACCCCTAGACAGATTTTTACCCCAGTTCACTAAATGGCCACCTCAGAGATTGAACTCACAACCCCGGGTTTAGCAGGCCAATGCTCAAACCACTGATCGATCCCATTTTGATTTTTTGTATACTCTTCTGAAGTGTAGGGGATTTATTCAGTAATCTCCACTGTCTGTTCCAGACCAAGTCCCAGAAAGATATTGTTATGCTTATAAGACCAACCAACATCAGTTCAAGTGTATGGCGGCCACTTTGGCATACCATAATGTAAATGTCAATACAAATAATAATAAAGACAATTGGAAAATAATGCAATAGAAATAAATATATTGAAACATACTTTGCAGCTATTCAACATAAAGACTACTCCTAATTGATAGTCATTGTGCATAAAAAAGTACATGTCTCCCTCATCGGACACTGCTACTGGAAGAAAAATATTTCTCCTAGTCATCTGTATACGTGGATAGTGTGTGCACCACTTTATAGTTCATTATTCTAGTCTGTTTTTAAAAGGATATCTAACGTTGTTCAGAGTGGTGCGCCTCTAATAGACATTTATAGCCATGCCCGTCTCAAGCTCTGGTATCATCAGATCTCACCAGCTAAGTATTATCAGTCTTGGCCAATATTTGGACCTAGTATTCTGGCAATTGGAGGTGAAGTTGGTGGCACTGTTTTTCTAAATTGGTACGGAACCAATCCATTTTCATAGTGCCTAGGGGCGCCATGCTGATGGAGATACTATCCTTTGAATTAGATATAAAACCAAGGTCCTAATGTCTTGCCATTGGACTTTGTGGCACTTTTCACAAGCATTGAGTTGTTACCCATGTCTGCTGATACAGTTTTGGTAATTCTGCCTACTAAATGTTCCCCTCCAGTTTCCGTTGAATATTGTGGTGGTCACTTCCTGCAGTAAATTGTGTAATGTTACTGCTTATGAATTTGAAAAGCTAGCCAATAAATGTCCAGAATGCTTTGGGAGTCCTTCAGGATTATGAAAGGAACAGTGTTGAGAATGAATAGTTATTCACATGTGGTTAAGGGTCTAAAGTCACCAGGACTTAGTTTAGGGTGCTCTGCTTCCTTCCAAATATCCCTGTTTATTGTGGGTGTTTTTTTCGACCATAGTTTTAGTTTAAACTCTTGTATTATTCATAATAGCTCCACCTTTTCTCTCTACTCACCTCAGTAATTTATAATCTAGCAAATTAATCCGAGAGAAATTAACAAATCCATTGGTTTCTATATCAGATTAGCTACTACTTGAGTAGTTGCTCTGAAGCAAGGAAGTGACTAAATTTGGATTCAATATGTACACAAATTCAGGACTTTTCAGGAGAGTCATGTGTGGTCCGTAGAGTCCAAGAATGAATCCAAATGAAAAGGTCCCGTCAAAAGTCAAAATCCTTCTATAACCTTAACTACAGAACTGGTAGGATCCTCAATAATATGAACTGCTTTATGCTTGCTCCTCCTTGCACCTGTACCTCTGTCCTACCCTCAGTCCTAAACACTATCTCACCAACCTGCATATGTGCTAAGAATACCACCCTGCTTCCAGCTGACTCCTCCTCACCGTGTAAATTAGTAAAATATGGGTTACTAAAATGGTAATAGGTTTTAATAAGAAATAATAAACTATTTATAAAGAGACTACCGTGAGTTTAAGAAATTAATATAAAACATATTGATACATTTGAGAATCCTTTAGAACAGTTGTTTAAAACAGGTGATTGCCTATAAGATCTATACAAGTTTCATTCTACAATATGTTTTATATTAATTTCTTAAACTCACGGTAGTCTCTTTATAAATAGTTTATTATTTCTTATTAAAACCTATTACCATTTTAGTAACCCATATTTTACTAATTTCTAGTTGTTGCTACCTACTCAAGCCATACGAAAGAAGAACACTTAATTTACTGGCACTAGTTTTTACATTTAACTTATTCTCACTCAGTCTGAATAATAACGTCTGTTACAATCTAATTTTGGTCTTTGGTTGCTGTTCTTTTCTCCTGTGGGTAGAGTGCATCTTGTTCTTATCCTTGTCAAACTGAATTAAAGTAGCATTTTATACAAGAAGTATTTAATATAAATAATGTGTGCTGTATTGCAGCTTCTCCTTGGTTCAATGGGGAGCCTCCTTAGTGTTTGGAATTGTTGGGTAGCAACCATCAGAATATGGAAATTTGAATGAACAAAACTCTTATTTAGGTCTACATTTCAAGAACAGTGCTTCCTCATCTAGCTTCCGAAATGAGAAGTTTTCTGGTAATTTGAGTTCTTGAAATGGAGATGTGGAAGGGAGAAGCCTGTTTTATGCCAAGTTTTTTGTAGATATTCTGCATTGTTCAAGCCAAAAAAACCCCAACAAAACCACAAATCCATGTTCTTTCAATAGTATCAGTAAATATCATTAGGGCTGCATCTTCTGTTCAACACCTCTACTTGGTTATCTGGTGTCAGTAACAACTTTGGACTCCTGATTCACTGGAGAGCAGCCAAGTGTGACAGGCTTGTTAGTTCGGCTGCTAAAGGAATACTCAATGCTAAAACCTACCCTGAAAATGCAGTTTTGTTGTAATCGGTTAACTCTGATACATACATTCTGTCTGCTTATTGGATGAAGAACAAAAATGTGAAAGCCTCAACTGCTGTCAGGTGATCCATTGTCAGATTTAGTGTGCAGAGCTTCTCCATGAACGAGGACATGTTTCCTATACATCATCCCTTCTCTCTGCCTGTTCTGTGTTTGAAGCAGACAGGTTATTGAAATATACAAAAATCCTGCTTTCTGAAGCACTCAGATAGCATTCTTGTACACTTCAGTGTCTTACCTGTCCATAACATAAAGATGGAGGCATAGTGAAAAGAAAGTGCTATTTACCTCCACATACCTGCAAACAAAATCACAGTAATTTATTTCTGGCTTTCTAAGAGTGGTCTTTTAGCACCACCTGCTGGACAAGACTAAGAGCAGCATTTGCTATGTCCGTTTTCCCCCTAATATTAAATCATACTTGCATCTGAAGAAGTGGGTATTCACCCACGAAAGCTCATGCTGCAAAACATCTGTTAGTCTATAAGGTGCCACAGGATTCTTTGCTGCTTTTACAGATCCAGACTAACACGGCTATCCCTCTGGTACTTTAAATCATACTTGTGACTGTATGTGGGCTCATAGATTCAGCAACATATTTTAAATGTTTACCTTCATTGGGATAGTCATTTTTTTGCAATGTTTGTAAATTTCTTCACTTTGTCAGCAAATCTTTAAACATCAAATATTCTCATTGTTTTTTTCTGATACTTTCATACAGTTTTTTAAATGTATTTTTACATATTCTAACACAGGCAGATTTTTTTATTTGAGCACATACAAGAGTGGGCTTTGAAAATCTTGCCAAGAGATGATATTGAAGTGATTTTTTTTCAGCCTTCTGAGAAATTAATTTTAACTGTTATACTAAGCTTTGTTTTTCAAGTGAGTATCCATATAAGAAGGAATGCCTTGATAAAACTGTAGAAAATATAAGCAGCTAAACCCAGTAAGAAGGTTAACTGAGAAAAATAAAGATTGAATTATATTATTTGTTTATGCTGAAATTTCTTTTGTTAAAAAATGCCATTATTCATTACAATTGTGCCCAGCTGTAGTATCTTACCAAATGGTTTCAGTGCTCGTCAGTAAGATTACTGAATAGCTGGTCATTTTACTAATTATTTTATTAGTCTTTGTATTTTTAAAAAAAAGATGAAACCAAATAAGGAAAAAAACCTGCTTTTAGGCAGCTTAGTTTCAGCCTGTGTGTTTTTCTTTGAGATGCTGCCAAGCTAATCAGCTATTATTTTCTATACTAAAATAGTAAGAAAAGCATAAAGTAATTGTATGGAAAGAAACAAGTTCATTGTATAAAACACACAAGCATAGCAAAGGTACTTATTTCTGTCACACACACACACTTGGTTAGATATCGCATATGGAGATTCTAAATGTAACCTCAGTTTTCTGCTTATATTGTTTCAGAAATCAAAGAAATGTAAGGCCGCAGAATCGGTCTCTCAACAAGACACCACTGAAGGTAACGTCACGGCTATAGTTTACATTTTCCTTCTGAGTAATTTAACAAGCTTATGCTTTAGCTTTTTTTTCCTTCTGTAGATTCTCCAGGACCATCAGAAGTAAAGACTGCAAAAGATGACATGAACACTAATTCTGGAGAAAGGAAACAGATTGTCTTCACAAAGAGTGCAGGTTGGTGTGTATGTTTCAGTTTAACTGGGAAAATTTTCATAAACTGTTTTCCTGTGCTCATATATTTATAGAGATTCTTTGTTAGCTATTTGGGGCCAATTTTTCGACCAGGCTTTTACCCTGCCTCCCTCTGTGTGTGCTCAAAATGGCTCATACATACCCATGCAACCACGTGTTGCAAAGATGCTTGAAAATTCTAATGTAAGCATGTGCAGAGTGTTAGAGAATTTGTCCTTATAAAGCCCAGTAAGAGGTAACAGTCTAACATTTGTGCACACATGGAGGTGTTAAAACTTTCCAAATGCACAAGTGTGTGTGCAGAGTACATTCCAATGTTTGCATGCGCACCCAGAAGCCTGGGTCTGACAATTGGGTCCTTAATATAATTCATATTTTCTTTCTACATGTCTGTTTTACCGATTGTATCATAATCAGTTCCACTTTGTGGTGTTAATACTATTATTTAGGAGTTGAAGAAGATTGAGAGGAAATAGTAAACAAACCATAAAAACGTCAGCTATGCTAGAAGTAGTGTTTAAAAAAAAAAAACAACGAAAAAAAACCTTCCCAAAATAAATGACCCCATGAGGGATTTGTTCAATGCATCATAGAAGAGGATTTAGTGTAAAATAAGATGGGATCACCTTATGGTTTTCATTACCAATTCCAGTTTTTATAGGATTTAACTTGGTAAAAATAAATATTCTTGCCCATCTAAGTAAGCAACGTTAGTAGTGGTGGTGGGAGTTTCTAACATTTGCAGAAAATTTGTTGTCATTTCCCATTAAATCTGAAGAAGTAGTCTCTTTTGACATTCCTTTCAACCGAGACTTACCAGCTTTGGATCTTTTAATAACTTGATTGCTGTCCTGCTACATGTCAGTGAGAACACTGGAGAGTAACTTCAGGACATAGCTAATGTATTCAGCAGCAGTCATGCAGTTAAGATTACACTTGGCTACCCATTAATCCGAGAGTATCAGTATGATTTTAGGTAATATATATGACAAAATTGAATGTCTCACATTGATTTTTTTTATCCAGAGCTATAAAAATGAGCACGGTGTAAAGGTCATTCAGAGTTTAGAAATGAGATTCAAAATCACGCAAGTTTAGAAAATGTTGTCTTCTCTTACTGTAAGAAAAAGTCTTGTAATGTTTGATGAATCCAGAGAGAGTTCAATGATGAGCAATAGTGCTTCTGTGTAGTATGCAGAGTATTTTCATTATAAGTGTCTGGACCCCTGCCTCTCCCCAAAGAACTACTGAGTTCTTCAGTTTACAAATGTTGATTCTTAAATTGATATTTTATCCTAAATTATTATTATTGCTAGTAGACCTCTAATAACATACTAACTCTAATCACGCTTGAAATAATCAGAGCAAAGGAATAATTGCTTGACCCTTTTGAAATGACAGGTCATTAATTTATGTATCTGCATAAATAGGTTACATTAATGAACTGAAAAAAAAATCCAATGAGGGGGAAAGAAACCTAGGTAGGTTAGGAGCAGGGTGGAAATTAATTTGCTGAATGCTGGGCCCTAAAATTTCCATGGATTTACAGGACCCATTTTGATTCTTTCATATATCTTGGTGGGTATCTTTGAGTTCTTGTTCCCTAAGGTGAGGATAAACCTCTTCATGGAGTTATTTTTCAGGGAAGAGATGGATACTCCAAATCCACCTTTTGTTAATCCTCTCCAGTCAATTAAGAGGGCATTTTCCAAAATGAGATGGCTAAGGTCCATGTTTATTTAGGATTGTATGTGCAATTCCAATGATTGCATGCACAAATCAGGTAAATGTACATGCAGATATGCTCCAAACTAGCAATACACATGCAACTGTGCCTAATTTACACATAACGGCAGTAATTATGTGCAGTTTCTGCCAGACTTTTGTGTACACATTTTTTCCTTGTGGTCTAAAGCTTCTGCTTTTTTAAAATCTTGCTGTACCTCCATCCTTGGAAAAGACTGAGCATTTCTGCCAGTGTTTGCAGAGAGGAGCTTCCATATTAGCAGTAAATCCAACACACAAAAGGAGATGACATCAGAAACAAAGGGATGGGTATTTTTCTGGCTTGAATGAAAAATGATTAAAAGACACGTAGGCCAGTATTATTGCTTATCAATGACTTCATCAATGATAAAGGGAGTAGATAGATTCCCAAGTGATAAACATGTAATGAGTGTAGCTTTTGTCATTTGATAACTAACCTTAAAACAATAGCTGAAGAAAAATATCCTCCTACACTTACTTGCTAAGTCCAGAGGTCAGAGCTCTGTTTTTTCATACAGCAGTAGATGATGACAATACTGTGTTAAGCAGTGCAGAAGGGTAAGGGAGGGTGTACATGCACACACAGTAGAGGGAGATGGGCTTTCCAGTATGTAGATTTAGCTGCCAATTTTGTGTGTGTGGAAAGAGGTACAAATTACATAAACTAGAAACTACCTCATACATTAATGAAAGATATTTGTAGCTGTCAGATTTCTGAACCAAGCCATCAATAAACTTATCTTCCAGAGGTGCAAAAATGATTTTTTAAAATAACTTTGGGGTTTTTTAGATTTGCAAATTAGAGAAGTTGTATTTTTGTTTCTTCTCTAGAAGCTAATGGAAGCTCTTCTGCATCAGGAAAAATCAGTAAAGCTTCAGCTGGCACCACCAAGAGATCTATTGTTGACAGTGAGGAGAAATCAGAGGCATACAAGTCTATTTTTACGTCACACAGCTCAGCAAAACGCTCGAAGGAAGAGTCTTCCAACTGGATTACTCACACAGCGTACTATTTCTGAAACAATTGTGTGCATGATTGTAACGGTCATTGCTGCTTTTCTTCCCAGAGACTTTTTCTGTGTAACTCTGATACAGGGTGTTAATCGTAATCTGAT
Source organism: Mauremys mutica (assembly GCF_020497125.1). Classification (NCBI taxonomy): domain Eukaryota; kingdom Metazoa; phylum Chordata; order Testudines; family Geoemydidae; genus Mauremys; species Mauremys mutica. The sequence goes on along the minus strand of NC_059084.1, from coordinate 12,486,824 downwards.
GTTATCTGGTATTATCCAGTTTGCAAGTTGTTTATAAACTTGTGAATAACTAGTGTACCTAGGTTGTTTGCAGCTACTGTTCAATAAGAAATAGATGGCCAAAATCCATGTCTGGTAATGTGACTTATTGTAAAAGATTATTTACAAAAAGTATAATTCTTTAGGGTCAGATTCTGCCATCCTTAGTTACACTGAGTAGTATTTTACTCTTGATTGCAGTTTGTTAGGATGGCAGAATCTGCTTACTAATAGATATATCCTTCTATGCTTTTAGATGCAGAATGATTACCTACACAATTTAGCTGCAGTTGTAATTGAACTTCTCTTTGTGTTAGTTAAGACTGAATTTAATTTCTGTAACTTTCTGACACTGCTTGCTAACAATAAAACCCTCCACAATATTTCCTTTCTTACTCTAGTCAAAACCAGTACACGTCTCTCTTAAAGGTGCTGGAGATCGCTTTGAATTAATGCTTGTCAGGATGGAGTCATTTGGAAAGCTCGGTGTGATCTCAGAAATAAAAGTAAAAACTTTTACAGTAGTCTCCTGTTCCATTTCAAAGGGGAAGGTCAGTGGGGAAAATGTTTTGCTATTTACTGCTAAATTATTTTTAAAGAAGGTCCCAAAATCGTTGTGTTTGTTCCTCCAAAAAGTGTTCTAGCTTTTTTTCTTCTTACATTAGAAATACCAAGTTTGGGCTTCCATCTTTTTGTTGGAGAACTGTGTAGGAGAATGGCATCACACTATGCTGAAACTTGAGCTGGAGCTTGCTTTCTCTTAATTGAAGTAGCAGAGGCTAGTTTTTGTACACCATTAAGCAGCAATTTGCCTTTAATTAAAACAAATCGATGGATGCAAATCTTTTTAGCTCAACTGAAAAATCTGAACACACTTATTACTGTAACTTTGGTTGTTTGAGAATTTGGAGAAGCATTTAGTTCATCTGGTTAAAGCTGTTTTATGAGCCTAGCACATTAAAATGAATATCAATGTCTTTAAATACACATTAAAAGATTGGTGATTCTGACTCAAGGGTTTGAGTGGAAGAGAGAAGAATTCTACAGAGGACTCAGAGAAATCAAGATCAAACTCAGTTTTTTTTTTTTTAAATATGACTTGCGTCTGTGCAAAGAAAACTGCCTTTAGCTAGTCTGCTTTGTTTTTAATATAAAGTCCAGATTTATGGAAAACTGAGTGTCCCTTTTACATGTTTTAATGATTTCTGTGCCAAGTAGCAGTTTTGATTTAAGGGGGAAGTTTACAGATACTGTACAGTGCAAGGTATGGAAATATTTGCTTCTAAAATCTATTTTACTTAACGTTATTTCCCAGCTACTTTTTAGAAACTGCAAGCCTTTCACCACACTATGGCTACTAATTTCACCCTTTTTTTAATTTTTACTCTAGATAGGCTAGACTATGGAAGTCCAATCTATACCTTTCAATGAATCCTTCAGTTTCTTCTTAGAATCACTTTGCAAGCGTATGGAAGAGAGTTTTGATTATTACATGATGAATCTGACCTCATTTATATAAAAAGCTGTGGACTAAATTTCAGAGACATCCCAAAAGAAGTGCTCACAGTATCTCTGAGTGCAAATGTTTGCCCAGCAAAATAGTGTCATTACATGAGCGAATGCTCACCCAGATGTGTGCATTCTTTTATGTGGATAAACAGATGCACCCGCAAACTTTGGGGGTGGATTAATAAAGACCATTTTAAATTTGGGCCCTTTGTTTCTTCAAATGCAGTGTTAATCTTTCTTTGCACTTTTTTGCCTTGCAGATTAGTGAAATGTGCTGCTTCCAAAACATCTGTAATCCATGTTTCTTGATTCCTATCCTAAAGCTTCTAATAGGAACTGAACATGGTAGACATCCAATTCAAGTCCAAGTCAGAATTGCCTGCGTAGAACTGAGTGATGCTATGTGCATGTACAGCAAGGCACAGTGACTTGCTCTTATTTTGATCAAGTCTGTCCCTGTAACTGAAATAAGCGGTTGCTTTTGTCATACGACCAAAAAGGTTCCTGGTAGCCTACATAACATATGTCAGTGCTTGAATAGAATAACTTTTAGGTGTTAGTCATCTTTCATTGTCATATGCTTTCCTCTGGGCCCTTTTTTAACCTTATTTGAAATTTAGCGATCCTTTTTAAATATTAACTTTCCACTTTCAATTATTCTGTGATCTAACAATGTTCAATAATACCTACTTAAAGTGATCAAAATAAAAGCTGGAAGCTACTTTTAGGTTTTTTGTTTTTTTTTAAATGTTATAGCCTTTGTTCAAACTAACCAAGCTAAAATTACAGTAATTAGTAGGCTTTTAAAGCTACTGCACAATGATGTTACATTGTTACTTTTCTGTGTGACAACAATTAATTAGCCTTGTAATTTATTTTGAAGTGTCTTCCTTTATGATCAGCAATAATTAATTGGAAGTTTAGATGATTTGTTTATACTTGTCTACGTGGTCATTCTGATTCATGTGTGTAGAATGCAATGGATATTATTTTGTAATTATTTTGAGACATAATTAAGCATTATTTCCATGGGAGTTTGTCATGAAACATACATGATAAGCATTTCAGTTGTCCAAATATGTTAACTCATAGGATACATACAATTAATATTCCAATCAAGTCAGTTTGAGGCTTAGCTGAGTTTCAAGGAAGTACTTATCCAGATTTTACATTTATATGTGTGTCTAGCAATTAGCTTTGTTCTTCCCATTCTGTATTTTTCTCTCTTCATGCTTTTCATTTATTATGCAAGCACAAACATTGAGTTCAGCGTGGTACAATTCAGAAATTGACAATCCTTTTATCTGCAATCTAATCCTGCTTTGACAACAAATGAATAGCAGTGTGTTCAAGCACACCTTTTTACAATGTGTGTTAGTCCTATGGGATAATGCTTATTTTATTTCGGTAATTTCTTTGCCAAACCATGTGATAATGTAACTATAAATATTTAGCATGGGAATTGAGGGGTAGTACCCTGCAAATCCGTGGGTATCTGCTTTATATCTGCAGATGTGGAGATCCGTGGACCATTTCCGGGAATAGCAGCATGGATGCGGATACAAATTTGGCACAGTAAGAGCCAAGCGGTCAGCTGTGAGGAACCGCGGCACAAATCCCCCACCTGCCCTGGGCGGGGAGCCTGGGAAGCAGGGACACTGGGCAGGGAGCTGCTTGGACCCCCAGCCCAGGGCAGGTGGAGGGTCTGCCACAGCTCCCCAGAGCTGCCCGCCTGGCTCTTACTGTGGCCGGGCTGCAGCTCTGGGCTGCAATTCCGAGCTGCTCCCCTCAGGCCAGAGCTGGGTTGGAGAGAGCCGCACTGGCAGCTGTGGGGAGCCTGGGTCCCTCCACCTGCCCTGGGGGGAAGGAACGCTGGGGGCGGGGTGGGGGCTGCTCGAGTCCCCTGCCCAGGGCAGGTGGAGGGTCCACACAGCTGCCAGCGCAGCTCTCCTCGACCTGGCTCCAGCCTGGGGCAGGGCAGTTTGGAGCCGCAGCCCAGCCATGGTAACAGCCACGTGGGAAGCTGTGGGGAGCCACAGCAGAGCCTCCACCTCCCCTGGGCGGGGGGCCTGAGTAACCCCCAGGCAGCTCCACCAGTCTCCCCCAGGCCAGGCCAGGCCAGGCCAGAGTGGAGCCCGGCCGGAGAGCTGTGGGGAGGTGCTGTGGACCCTCCACCTGCTGGCGGTGCGGTGGGGAGGGTGCTGAGAGCAGCCCTGACCTTGTCCTCCCCTCTTGCCCGGCTCCTCGCCCTGCTGAGGGCAAGTGGAGGGTCCACAACTCCGCACGGGCTCCCCACAGGGCTCTCCCTGACCAGACTGGCGGGGGGGATGCCTGCCCCCCAGGGTAGAGCCCTGCAAAGCCATGGGTAGCCACAGATAATTTTTGCGGATAGTGGCTCAGATGCAGATACACATTTGTGTGTCCGCACAGGGCTCTGTTGATGGGAGTTTTGCCATTGACTTCATTGGAGCTGGGGTTTTACCTCAAGTATATTATGGAGGCATTGGAAGCAACTCCATAGCTACAATTATGTTGAGTTTTTCACTTGCAGGGGGATTAAAATCCCCCTTTCACAGTTCAATAACACTGCATTCAATCTACAAATTTAGCACCGTTCCAGTTTCTATTCAGAGAATAATTTATTTCACAATGATAATGGATGAAAATACTTTGAGAAACTGAAATTCATCCTTTTTCAAAATCTCACCTGGCAGTCCCACTTTGGCTCCTTATAACTATACAACGACCATCACCTCATACTCTTCTACATCAGCATCAATTCTTTCAGATAGGCTTCTCTGAAAATTTAGGCTTTCCAGGTGAATAAGCTTTCCCCTCCACTTACTACATTTTGTTTTTCCTCCAAGACAAGTGGATCAGTCAGAATCCACCAGCTACATCCAGTATCAGACACTTTCTCCATGGTCCTCTGCTCATTTTTTCCTCCCTAGTGCTGCTTTTCCACGGAGATCCTCAGCCGGCTCCCCACTCAGGGGAGGCTGGCTAGGCCCACAGAATGGGATATGCTGGTTTTAGAATCATGCTTGGTCTGCACTGTTTCCAAGCCAATCTGCATTTGTTGGACTAGCTGGGGAGTCTGTCTCATCTGACCTAACTTTCTCTTCACCTTCCAGCCCAGGTCCTGGACCTAGCATGGGTTGGGAAAGGAGCGGGAGTCCTGGATGGATTGAGAGCCTGGTTCATCAGGTTGTGATTCTCAGTTTGTTGCTCCTGAATGGTTCACCAAAAAGAGAAGCTGCCTCTTTAGTGGAGTTTGTCAGGGAATTTGCTTGTAAATCTCCTTCTCTCCCCATTGCTGATAGGGGCAGGTTTCTGACTCCCTCTGTGACCTTGGCCAAGTCACTTAACCTGTCTGTACCTAGTTTCCGCATTTGGAAAATATACATAAAATTTACCTACCTTGCAAAGATGTAAGACATCATTGTAATCTTTGAAAGAGCAATATATTTATGCAAAGTGTAGTCATATTATTGCATTGAAAAAGGCAGTTGTAATAAATTACATCCACTCCAGGCAACACAAGGATTGCTTTTCCCTAAATTAAACATTAAAGACTGGCCTAATTGGCTATGGGAACAAGCAGCTGCTTTAGATTAAGCTTAAAATGGAATGGCTGCTAGTTTAGCAGCTTAAACTTCCCTAATGACTGTCAAGAATGGCAGGAATCCCCACAGAGCTAGTTTTAATTAAAAAAACAACCCACAACCAATTAGATATCCTTTAATATCCATTTTGCACTTTATATCTAGTGATAAACTCTTTGCACCATGTGAGCTTCCAAAATGCAGGCTACAACTCTCCTACCAAGCTAAAGAAATGCACAACAGCTTCTTGCTCAAGTATTCAGACTAAGCAAACTGGTCACACAGATTTAAAAAAATAATCTTCAGTATTTGGTCTCAACCTGGCCATACTCATGTGTTTCTATAAAGCATGCTGAATGCTACAGTCTAAATGGTTCCCCCTCCTAGTGTGGTGTCAAGTTAACAACCTGAGAGTTTTTTAAAGTGTGGTTCAGTGTTTAAACGTATTTAACTCATGTGAAGGTTAACGTGCATTGTTCAGACTGACAAAAGTGCTGAAATTACACAAAAGTGTTTGTAATCATTAGATGACGGTTTTGATTGGCAAAGGGGGATGGGAATGGTTGGGCGTTTCAGTGCTTCTGAAAGGGGCTGATTAATAGCACTGACAAGCCAGGCACAATGCATGCTTGTGTGGTTCAAGCGAACCCCATACAGCTCTGCCAGGGCTTGAGTCCTAGTTTCCATCTCGCCTGCTCTTCAGCTGCGCGATCTCTCATGAGCAGAAGCTGCCAGTCATGGTCTGTGTAATGTGGCCTTTATGGGGACAAGTTATTTGTATTACGTGCATTTCTAATATGTCCTACAAAAACCTGAGCCATCAACATACTGCATTGCCTAGTCCAGCTTTGATACATAGAATAGTCTCTCTTTTTTCATGGTTTTCATTGAGTATATAAGATGTAGCCTTAAATGTTAGTTCCCCTTTATTAGCAAATCTGTAACTATTAGAAATGGGCATGAAATCTAATGGGGTGGAGGAGGAAAATAGGTTGTCCCACATCTGTCTGAGATATTTTTATACCTTCCTTTGAACCTTCTGTTGCCAGAGACAGGATACTGGATTGGATGGACCTTGGGTCTGATCCAATGTGGCATTTCCTATGTTCCTACACGGTAACACCATCTTTCTCCCCTTTCTCAATATTTGAACTAGTTCTCCTGATTAATGGTGTGAAAGACAGTTCTGCTTGCCTTTGAATTAGGACCAGCAGTCTGCACTGCTGAGCTAGATGGACCTGTTTAACCAGTCATTTACTTCCCCTCTCCTTTGGGCATAACCCTACTTATGCCCTGTCTGGTCTGTACAGGTGGCCACTGGTCCACAGGAAGAGGAATTCCTTACCTGTTACTTGCTTTCTGTGACCCAGTTCCACCAGTGCTTCCTTAGGTTCTCTTGTTACTTGCTTGTTCAAACTTTAAAGTTCATGCATGACATACATTCGTTTCATTGGAAGCACTAATTGGACAAAAATACATGGAGTGGGGTGATGGGACTGAAGCATGGGAAAGTGGTTTTGAGCTGATTGTTGATCTACGTGATTTGCATATGGGAATGGGAAGAACTGAACCCATCTAATATTCAGAGGAGATTTAGCAGGTAGGATATTCTCATCTGGGGCAAATCCATTCCTGGTTTAGATCTACTGCCATCAGTGGAGTTACACCAAGGATGATTTTGACCTGTTACCTCTGCATAAAACAAATGTCTAGGGGAGAGACTATTTAAAAGGCAGCTCAGTGAGATGAGAGATTTTTAAGCTGAAATAGGAGTAATGGGTTAAAATTGAGCCAAGGAAAAACTACTTACACTGAAGTCCATTACTCTGTAAAATAATTCCCTGGGGGAAGTGATGGAAGCCCTAATAATTTGAATCATTTATAACTCAAATGGCCAAAGTAGCAAAGGACACACTGAAAGGAATGACATTGCAGAGACAAATTAGGGGGGAGGATTTTCTCTCTAGTTACAATGAGATGATCTAAAATCAGCCAGTTTTAGCCTTCCAGCTGTTTTGGGAAAGTTTAGGGGAAATAGTTTCAGTATGAAGCACTTACTATTCATGTACGTACCTGAGAGCTGAATAAAACCCTTAATGGACACCTGCCTTTCACCTCCGCAGTGTTACAGAAATCCTCCAAAAGCAAGTAAGACATCTAGACATGCCTTACTATTATATTTGGGCTTAATGATCCCCAAAGTGAGCTGTGCTTTGACCCAAAGGGGGAGGATTTAGGCTTACACACAGTTTACTTGTGAACTATCCTCTGCAGTGTGTGTGAAGCTGTATTGGGTCCTGTCAGGAATGTGGACTTGCAGCTGTGCCTGCTCAGGCTCCAGGCAGCCTATGAGCACAGCAGGGCCACCTGTTTCACTGATGAAGTCAGCAAGCCTGATTTTAACCCCAACAGCAACAACTGATCTCTGGCTACTCAATGTACATGCCCACAGCTGTGATCTTTTCTCTGCCTCCCTCGCTCCTGCCTTGTTCCCAGCCTTGCTCCTGTCCTGCCCACTCCACTCCAGCCCTGCTTGTTTCCTTATTCCGGCTCTGACTCCTGGTCCCCAACTCCAAGCTCTGACCTTTGGCTTGTTCCCTGAGCGGCATCTCCAGCTTCGACCACTAAGCCTAACCACCCCTGTTCCAACCACCCCTCACATCTTGGTTCATGACAAGTGCAACCTGTTCTTAGTTTGCAAGCTGTTTGGGGCAAGAACCCTGTCTGTGCTTGTAACACTTGCTACCATAATGGGGCTGGTTAGGAGTTCTGGGTGCTATAATAATGTATTTCAAACCCTTGCTGAAATTAAATAATGTGTATCAGCCTCTCTTGGGTGTAGATATTCAGTAGGTCACATGATTTTTACACAGCTTTCAGCAAAAATATTGCAGAGAACATGAGCTGCAGTTGATAACATTATCCATTTGGTGGCACCAAAAGTACAGCCCAAAGAAGCACAGTTCTGGCACAGGTTTGTAGAGGAAAGCCTGTAATTATTATTAACATGCAGTGAAAAAAGAAAGCATCTGAAAACCGAGGAAACTCTCCATAATGCTGGAACAGAGCATTGCATTAAGGTATATATTTATGAATGAATACAAATGTGCACAACAGAATGAGTTCTGCTTACTCTCAAGGCTGTGACAGCAGATTAATAAGGATCTACTGCATTAGCTCCCTGTCTCTTTTCATATCCCACCACATCTTGGTATAGCCCAAGCTACTCTCTCAGCTGTTCCCCTTAGTGTTCTCCCTCCTGTGTCCACTTCAGAGATTACCCCCTAGCCCCGGTACTCTCTTCCTGACAATGTCCACAATGCCTCTTGCTTGTCATGTAAGTTCTCTCACACTCACCTCTTCAGGCTTGCCTAAGTATAGACTATAGCTAAAAACATGATCAGGAAAGCTTTTGCTTTGTGTCACCACCAAGAAGAATGCACTCGCCTCCCATGTGATGGTGTAATTAATATTTATGTATTATGGTATTGCCTAGAAGTCCTGAAATACCAGCAGAACTCTGTTGTGCTAGGTAGGCCTTGTACAAAAGAGGAAGATATAATCCCTGCATTGTAGAGTTTACAGTTTAATTTTACTAACTCAACTTCTCTCTACTACCCTTTCTCCTCTCTGTTATCTTTTTGTGTTGTCCTTGTCTTTACCTATATTGTAAACTCTTATAGGCAGGGACTCAATATTAATTGTTCTGTGAAACAGAATAAAAATGATCTGCAATTAACTTCCACATTTTAAAAAGATATGTGCAGGTTAAGATACTCTCAATCATCTACACCCCCTGCCCTCCGAATCTTGGCTCCTTGGGAAATCTGTACAATGAAAATCCCTCACCAAAAATTTGATTTGGGATTATTTGAAATGTGTATTATATTTTTAAAATATTAAATGTGATAACATTTTATAAAAGTCTAAACAAGATTAATCAAAATGATAAAGTTAAACAAAATGTTTAGACCTTTTCCCTGTTGAAAATTTTGTTGTGAATTGAAACAAAGTCCCACAAAACATTTAGATTTTGACAAAATTGCATTTTCTGTTGGAAAACTATTGTTAAAAATGTTGCAACCAGATCGACTTTCAATTTTTACTACTTTAGGTTTGGTTAAGGTCATGTCTAGTAGTTTCAGTCCAAAATCTAGATGTGGGATTTTAAAAAAAACTCTTAGAAATCTTTCATAAAATTAGTATTTGCAAATTGAAAAACATGCTGAATATGTTTTTCTATTTTAAATATAAGTATCTTGCAGCATTGGCAGCCCAAACATTAGAGAGTATTTAGCTGTTACATGAGCATCCAAAGGTGAAACTGAAAAGAAAAATTATGCAATGGTGAAACTGACAAGTCTAATTGCATTGTTAAAACAGAGCAAAATGTTAAAAAAAAGAAAAGAAAAACAGATTTATAAAATTATTTCAGTTTTAATAATGGGATTGTAACACACAAAAGGGTTGGGGAACGGGTTTCTCATTTTAACATGTCCATGTACCATTAAGTGTGGACCAGGATGGAAGGTACTCAGATGAATTTATTTTCATTTTTATTAAACAGCATTAGAGTATCACAAACATAAAACAATTTTTGAGAAGATGGCACCATGATTTGACTTGCTTGGAAGCTCAAACGCTGCAAAAGCTGTTAGGATGAGGTGTGTGATTTCATACAATTGCAGGGAGGAAGAGATTAGTAAGTATTGGTCTTTCCTTTCTTCTTCTTATGCTTTTTCACCATGACTAACTACAATATAACCAACAGGTAGTACTATGAGGTAGACTTTGCTTAAGTGTTCGTATTGAGGGTGTCAGAGAGCAGGTCAGAGCCCTTGACAGTCAGGCTTCTGGTATATAGCAGCATGGGAGGACCCTGGAAAGTCAGTGTATTATAACAGTGTATTATCCCAAAGGAGGCCCTGTTGCCGTTGACAGCACTGTTGTAGATTTGTCAGAACTATAAAGAAAAAGACCAAAATTGTGACACATGTCACCCTGGTGCTGCAATCCTCCTGGAAATCAGAGCTTCCCGGGTAAATTATTCTGTGGCAGTAACTTAAACAGCATCAGCAGGGGAAGAGACTCTGGCTGGGTAATGTAGTAATGAGCCTTTTACATCTAGAACAATGGTTCAAATCCAGTCCACCTCCAAAGTGGCTGAGTCTCTAGCACCTGCTGATTGGCTGATACCCTTAGTCCTATTCCAGGTAGACAGGTATCTTCAGCCCAGTTGCTACCCCTGTTGGCAATCACAGCAGAGGCTGAGGATTGACTGTGCAGTGGTCTGTCGTCTCGCCCTTAGAAGACAAGGGGGGGGGAGGAACTGGTAATCTGGCACTGCCCCTGCCTTTGATGGAACTGCTCTGTGGATGAACATGCTTTCATTCTCCAGTGCTCTAATCAAGCTGTCCCTTTTATACTCTTGCTGATGTTTTTTAACCTATACAAATAGTTCTTTGGTCACACCATAAAACTCCCCCCCCCCCCCCCCCCATCTGGCTTATCCCTCCAAATGGAGCCTAGGGTTTCACTGGCTGTAGTCCTAAGGTCTATGGGGCTTCTCCACAGGCAGTCATGTTAACAGCAAGACTGCCAAGAAACAAACCATAAGAACCACCTTGTTTCCTCTGCACCATGTCATTCTCTGATTCAAATGTTACCTTGAAAATCACTGCATCCTTACATGCTGTTCTTGTTCTCTTTCCTCCAGAACATGCTGAAACAGTTTTAACATACACATTAGGTCCAGAAAGCCACCTAGTTAAATAATGCAGTCCACCTTGCAAAGGTGGCTCCATCGCTCCTTTAGGTAGATCTATGACACTAACATTTTTAGCTATTGACTGTTGATTTTATCTGTTTCTGACCTAAAATTATGCCAAGTTTACTTTAATGGGGTGCTGTGGGTGTTTTATTCTGAGATGAAGATTCAGTGTTTGCCTGGAAAATGGACTTGCTCTGCTCAACCAGCTCTGGATTCAAGAGTTGAGAGTATTAGTTTGTCTAGTTCAGTTTGTATCATTTCTATGGTTATTTATATTTTAGGAGCTGGCGTCTATTTACTTCAGTAGACATTATGCTGTAATCTGCAATGGCTTTGTGCCTCATGGCCAGACATTCCCAGCTGAACTTGTATCATGTTCACATTCTTAATATATATTTTGTGCTGTAAACATTTGCACTGATTGCTGTGCTCCGGTTGGACTCGTGGGTGAACGGAACTCTCTAGGCGAGCTAGTAGAACTCCCTATGTCAAGCATCTATACCAGGGGCGGGCAAACTTTTTGGCCTGAGGGTCACATCGGGTTTCGGAAATTTTATGGAGGGCCGGTTCGGGGAGGGGGTTGTGGCCCGGCCCCCACCTCCTATCTGCCTCCCCTGACTCCTGCCCCACCCAATCCCCCTGTTCCCTGACGGCCCACCCCTGGGACCCCTGCCCCATCCAAACCCCCCCCCACTCCCTGTCCCCTGACTGCCCCATCCAAACCCTCCTCTCATTCTTGACAGCCCCCCTTGTACCCCTGCCCCATCCAACCACCCATTTTCCCTGTCCCCTGACTGCCCCCAGAACCCTTGCCCCTGACTGCCCCCTGCCGCCCCATCCAACCTGACTGCCGCCCCCAGGATCCCTGCCCCTATTCAACCCTCTATTTCCCCCCAACCGCCTTGATCCCTATCCCCGCCCCTGACCACCACCCCGAACTCCTCTGCCCTCTATCCAACTCCCTCTCCTCCCTGCCCCCTTACTGCGCTGCCTGGAGCACTGGTGGCACTACAGCCGCGCTGCCTGGCTGGAGCCGGGCCACGCCACTGCCACCGCGCAGCGCAGAAACTGGGTCAGGCCAGGCTCTGCAGCTGTGCTGCCCCAGGAGCTCACAGCCCCACCACCCGGATCATTGCGCCGGCAGCAGAGTGAGCAAGCTGAGGCTGCGGGGGAGGAGGGACAGCAGGGGAGGGGCCGGGGTGAACCTCCTGGGCTAGGAGCTCAGGGGCCAGGTAGGACGGTCCCATGGGCCGTAGTTTGCCCACCCCGATCTATACTATACACTATACTATACAATATTTTCAATAAGCTGCTCTAACCTGTCTTTCCATGGGTGAAATCCTGGCCCCACATTTTGCCATCGATGAGTGAGGATTTCACCCATTGTCTTTAAAGGATGTTCTGTAACTTTCTCACTAAGCAATCTGCTCCACTCTTACCAAATGCCGCTCAATATCTGCATGAAACTCATTCCCTTTCAAGCTTTCCCACGATGAGTTTATTTAAAAAGAGACACAAATTAAAAGGATTAACAAAACAAATACCCATGATCAGTTAAGGAGTCACTCTGCCCCTTTTATCTCCTTCACATGGGACTATCACAGACAATTTAAATGATCTGTGTTCATGAAACATTCATTAAAGGCACCACTAAATGATGTAAGAATTTCTTGTATATATCTAGAGCTTTACAGGCATAGATCCCAAAATGCTTTCCAAAGTCGGGTAATCCAATGCTCATTTTAAAGATGAGAAAACTGAGGCAAAAAGGAGAGGAAAGGATTTGCCCAAAGTCACATGGTTGGGAATTAGGTCCCAGGTACCCAGACTGATAGGCCTTTGCTTGTCCATAGCGACCCCTCTTACTGAATTGTTTATTTCACAAATACTTCACATCTTCCCATCAAAATAGTTATCATCTGTCTGTAACACACTCATTTTCATGCAAGCAATCCCAACCTGAGCAAATGTGAAACCATAGTCCCTTCCATGTGAAAGAACTTCGAATTCTCCCAATACACCTCTACCTCGATATAACGCTGTCCTTGGGAACCAAAAAAATCTTACTGCGTTATAGGTGAAACCGTGTTATATTGAACCTGCTTGGATCCACCGGAGTGTGCACACCCCCCCCCGAGCGCTGCTTTAGCACGTTATATCCAAATTCGTGTTATATCGGGTGGCGTTATATCAGGGTAGCAGTGTATGACTAAAGAGTTGTGACTGTGAGATGAGACTGGATGGACTGCATTACATAGTTTCTCTTTCGAAAACGCAAAAAAAGTATCAAGCAATTTTTCCTTTTCATACACCAGAAGTCGGTTGGTATCTTTTAATAAGTAACTAAACGAGCACTCAAAGACACATAATCACACAATAACATGTGTGATCATAGTTCTGCATTGTAAGGGATTAGAAAGGATTAGCTACATTTCCCCTCATCTTTTTGTACAGACAGGATAGAATATTTTTTTAAAGAATTTGATTGCAGAACTGTCTGGTAGGAGCCTTATTCCTAACTGATTTATGTTGTGTGTGTCTCTTATTTGAGCACATTTTAAAAAAACTGATATTGCAGGGATCTTAAATCCTACTATGCATGAAGCACATCTCAAGGTGCTCTACACTTCTCAGAGGGTGACTGGGTGGGAGGCATGGTGTAAAAATGGTGTAATTTGCCTGAATTGCTCAATCTTGCAGTATTCTCGCCACCTACACATTAATGACAAACATTTTCTAAAGACGTCTCTGCTGCCCTACACCACTGTTCAAGGACCTGGCTGCAACATGCTTGTCTTGTAGTGTAGAGGGGACTTCGCTGTCTTTGACTCATATTTTGTCCAAGATAGTAGCCTAATTTGGGAGCATGGTTAAAACGTGAGTAGGTCCTATCTAATACTACATCGCCCTGTTTTAACCATGGTGGAGCGGCCGAGTGAGTCCTCTGACATGGCATCCCCCATCTGTTTGAGTTTTGGTCAACAAGTCTGTAAAATGGATGCAATAATACTTACATACTTGCAGGTGTATTGAACACTGGTGAAATAAACATTTTTAGACATCTTTGGACAAAGGACTTATTTTAAAAATCACGTCCAAGGGTGAGATTTTCAAAAGCACCTAAGTGGCTTTGGAGCACAAATCCCATTGAAAGGTCTGAACCTGACACTTCTCTTTCACTCTCTGGTGCCTTCCTCCATGTTGGCACCTACCCACACTCTTCCTGTAACCCGAACAGCAGCAGTATCCACAATGACTCCATATCCACAGGTATGCCATATGCTAGTGTGCTGCTTTCCACACACCCCTCCATCAAACCTGCAGCTGGAAAAAGACATGCTGTAGCAGCATTCAAAGTCCAGACGGAATATATATGGAATTTGTAGGGGAGGGGGGAAGTTCCTAACATACTAGTCATCAGTTCAGATCTCTGATCTCACAAATCTGACAAGATATTTGCTGTGGTAATACTCAGTAACTCATGTATTGGGGGATGGGGAGTTGGATGGGCCAACGCCCTGCCTGACAATCAACAACAGGCAATATCCAGCAGTGAAAAGGGGGATGGGGGGTGGGTTTCCAAGCTTCAATGCAACCTGCTCATGTGTTTCGTTATGGCTCCCTGATGGAGGCTGGTTCCGTTGCATTCTTATATGGAGCGTTGCTTGTTTGCCAAATTCAGTGGTGGTAACCTAAATAGACTACATGGGGCAACGCGCAGGCTATTTTTTCTACTTCGGCTTAAATCAGACAGGATCCAGCAGTTTTAATGTTGACCTAAGGCCGTACTGAAAAAGTGAATGTATCACAAGCAATATTCTAACTCTGGATAGTTTGCACCTGGGTGCCTCTCTATCTAGGGACACACAACATAGTACGGGGCATATTTACCCCTTAGGAATAACAGTCATTTGCATTCAAATAGTCTTGCTAAACCTGAAGGGTCCTGATATGCTTCAAAGCACAGAAATGCAGCCACCTCTGGGGTGGGGGGAAGCGCCCACCAGCATTGTACAGCAGGAAGAGGAGAAAGCCAAAGATAGCGAGGGGCGAATACCTACCCTTTGAAAAAGTCCCAGGGGATCCTTAGTGTCCGCGCAGAACAAAAAGGACATTGGCTTTAAATCAGTAAGTTAAAATTTGAACAGGGATAGCACTTCAAAATGTTGATCTCACAATTCTGCATGTTTGCAATGACTCGTTATTAAATGGACAGTAATGCTAGCAGAAAGGGTAGACGTGTTCATCGTTTCATAGAATATAAATTTGATGGAACAGGAAGCATAAAGTCCAACTTTCTTAGCAGTTACTCGCTTGAGCCTGTTGTGCCCAGAGCAGTGTGAGGCAATCCCCACTGGACAAAAGCTGCGGTCTTTACCTGCTGAGAAGAGACTGGTTACACAACAAAGCACCTTGCCTTGAGCAACACCTAACAAGGTAACGATTTTACTCTGGTTTCCCCCCCCCCCCTCTTTGTTTTTAGAGTTTTGCACCGACCAATACTGACCGTGGGGTCAGGAGGTTTCAGTTAAACAGCCAGGAAATGCCCTCCCCATTGTTCATTATTACCCATTTAACAACTTTAAATATTTCACAATACATTTCAATGACACAAAATGGCTGTTTTGAGGGTGGGGTTTTTTTTGTGCAAAGTATTCGGTGTTTGCATTTAAAAGACCTCCAAAGAGATGGAGAGGGATAGTTGACGCTTCTGTTGGAGCCAAGACAGAATGAGACATTAGCACCAGACTCAGCAAGGTGGCACCTCTAGTTTTGCTTACACTGGGAAGGAAATTTTCACAACCTCAAAGGCTAGAAACTTTTTTTTTTTAATGAATGCATATCCAATCACTGTGACAGTATCAAAGGGAGGTTACAAAATTCTGCAAACAATGAAAGATGTGTAAAATAGACCATTCCCCCTCTTTACTACCTATCACATACAAACAATTAAAAACCCAAATCCTCACCTGATTATTGACTCTAATCAACATGAAGCCAGGTAAAACAAAAGTGGCTTGCATTTCTTCCCCTGGGCTGTCAGATCAAGACTCTGGTAATATCAAGGGGAAGGAAATTAGGCATGTTCCAGTATTCCAGCCATTCACCCAATTGGTACTGCAATGAAGGGGTGCTGAGAGCTAGGGCTCCAGACTCAGGCTATTTTACAGACATGTTGGTGAACTGGTTAAAAAGCTGCTACTGAGTGTGTCTTCACTGGAGTAAAAGGTGTGTTCTTACCTCATGTTAACTAACATATGGTAATGAACAGGAGGTAAAATCCTAGTGAACACAAGGCAGTTTTAGCTGTCACACATGGTAGGGCAACAAGGTAAAGATTATTGAGGAGCTTAGGGTTTATCTCAACCTGAGAGGTTGAAGCTGAAGGGCTTTTTATGATTTAACATCTCCTTTGGCCTCTCTTGTAAGGGCTTATTTAAATGGGGAAGTTACTCCAGAATAAGGCAGGGTGTGAATTTAAAGCACAATAGCAATTCTGGAATGGTTATAGCTTATTCTGCAATAGCTGTTCTGGTCAAGTTTCCTGTGTAGTCAGAGCCTCCTTCCTGCTCCCTGTTTGGGGAATACTGAAAGCCCACTTCATGCTTTTGAGCTCAAGATGAAGGTGAAACCTATCTCAAGCGTACACTGACAGGCTCACGAAGGGATGTTTGCCCAGAGTTTGGAGAGCTGGAGACAGTTTGCTGCACCTTTTGATTCTATCTGTCCAGCTTTGATGTGTTTCATCTTATGGAATCAAAACTTTCAGGAGACTAAAACAGCTAGCTAGCTGCTATCTCGTATTTTCTTACTAAACTGTTCCAGGGAATAAGAGCTTGTCTCCATGGAGAAATACACCAGCATTACTATTCCAGTACCCAGTGTAACCTCCTGGGTGGGCACTGATTCCAGCACAAGAATGCCTTTTTCTGGTTTAGTTTATATCACTTCCAAAGTTTTAAATAACTTCTGAACTGCTGATATTCCACTATGCAGTTTGGAGTCCATATTATATATATACTGCTACAAGATTTTATCTCACCCACCCCATGTTTTTATATATATAAAACATGGGGTGGGATAACATTTTGGAGCAGCTTTAGTTTGGGATGTTACTCTTGAGTGGTGAAGCCAGGAGTGATTATGCAGATCAGCCAAATGAGAATGCTACACAACACCTGTAAAGCCAGGTGCCTTCATTAACATGTGACCTACTGTAGAGGGCTCAGAGGGAAGCATAAAACCTCTAAAAATGTCCTAAAATAGCTTTACTGTAAATAAAAATGTCACAACTTTAAATAATAATATCTTGGTACCTTGCAGGACTAGAAGCAAGTGCTGTGTCCCATTGGGAAGCTGGAATCTCCTCTTCCCTATAGTATAAAGCTCCAATTTCTAGCTCTGCCATGATGTGAGATTCAAGGTGGGGGTTAAAGTCCTGACAATTGTGGGTATAGAAAAGCTGTCACTAGTACAGGAGTAAATGTTACTTGTCCTGGGCCTCTGGCTGGAGTAATTTTGAGGGTAAAATTCCATACATGAGAGGTGATTAGAGAGTTTGGAAGCTGTTCTGAACTTTGGAATGTAGAATAAGCCCCAGCAAGATGCGTTATTAGGTGGAAGACACGTGTGGTGTTCAAAAGTAGATGACAAATTGCAGACTCTTGTCATAAATGAATTTAACACCTGGATAGCATGTCCATAACTGTGTATATCACATATATCTTCAGATACATACACCTAAGGTTCTAATATACATTGATTCCTATTGCTATATGGGTCTGTCTATGCTGAGGCGGGTGTGTGTGTGTGGGATATTTGTACCAATGTAACCCCCTGGTGCAGATGCGCTTCACCAGTGTAATATAGTGTTTGCATTGGTGTGGCTGCATCTGTTAGGAGTTTGCACCAGTATTGCTACATTGGTACAAACATCCCCATTATGTGGTGAAAAAGACCCACACAGATGATGTAGGTGCAGCCATAGCTAATATGTATTGACTAGAGACACTGGGCCACAGCAGATGAGGTGTGTAATACCTGAACTTTATGCTATCTAGCTCCTTTCACTAAAAGATCACAGAGCACTAGGAGGCATTTCACACATGGATTAATTGGAGCACAAAGTTAAAAGGATATTGATCAACTTAACAATCACACTTATGCCTCAAAAAAAATTGTATGAACACTGGTACAAGTAACACCTACGAGGACCATAAGAGAAACATAAAACAGATTATTTTTGCTAATATTTTTTTCAGATTAATTTGTGCATTTGATGGCACTTTGTGGGTAGTCAATTGACTGTGTTATTTGGTTGGTCTTTCATATTGCAACACAGGATAATTTTTTTAAGTGATTGTAAAACCACAAAAATTAGCAAAGGGCCTTGGGCAGGTGTAGTTCCTGAAACTATTTTAACTCATTTTTTAAACTGACTAATTTTAAATTGATTGTGACCCTTTCAATGATTTGTCCAAGGTCACCGACAGAATTGGTAGCAGAGCCAGGCACAGACTCAGGTGTTCTGACTCCTAGCCCCCTGCTCTAGCTATTAGGCCATATTTCTTTTGACATATAATGATCCCTCAATAAATATCTGGGTACTCCTGAGAACATTTTCTCTAATTCATACCAGTCATTTTCCAGGTATTACTGTAGAAAGTAGATCTGAAATGTAGCTCTCAATCTATCTCAAGTTCCTATAGCAATGTGAACTTGTGGAACTCACTGATATATTCAGAAGAACTCGTAAAAAGTTCAAAAGATAATTTGTACTTAGATAAATAAGAACAGCATTTGCAATGACAAGGAGCACCGGGTCTTCACACTTACCTGATCACCACCTGGAGACAGGAAGAAATATGCTTGTATGGTATAATACTGCAGAATTTTCCTAGTACATGTGCGGGGACAGTGTCTCCTTCCCCTGAAATACCTCATAATCCACTGTCAGAGGCTCAGCAGAGCATTGATCCTTCTCTCTCCAGCATTGCCTGTGCCCCTAAACACCTTATCTATATTTTGAAGTGCTGCTATTGAGATTGACAAGGTGGGTGAGGTAGTATCTTGTATTGGACCAACTTCTGTTGGTGAGAGACAAACTTTCATGCTTACACAGAATAACTTGGAGACCTATTACCTCACCCACCTTGTCTTTCTAATACAGGGGTCGGCAATCTTTCAGAAGTGGTGTGCCGAGTCTTCATTTATTCACTCTAATTTAAGGTTTCGCGTGCCAGTAATACATTTTAAGGTTTTTAGAAGGTCTCTTTCTATAAGTCTATAATATATAACTAAACTATTGTTGTATGTAAAGTAAATAAGGTTGTTAAAATGTTTAAGAAGCTTCATTTAAGGCTTTGGCTACACTTGCATTTCAAAGCGCTAAGTGTAATCAAAGCGCCAGCGCTGGGAGAAAACTCTCCCAGCGCTGTCCGTACTCCACTTCCCTGTGGGGAATAACGGACAGCGCTGGGAGCGCGGCTCCCAGCGCTGGGGCTTTGACTACACTGGCGCTTTGTAGCGCCGCAATTTGCAGCGCTGCAGAGGGTGTGTTTTCACACCCTGCTGCAGCGCTGCAAATTTGTAAGTGTAGCCAAGCCCTAAGATTAAATTAAAATGCAGAGCCCCCTCTGGCCGGTGGCCAGAACCCAGGCAGTGTGAGTGCCACTGAAAATCAGCTTGCGTGCCGCCTTCGGCACACGTGCCATAGGTTGCCTACCCCTGCTCTAATATCTGGGATCCACACGGCTACAACAACGCTGCATGCAGTTCAGATTCTGAGCCTCCTCTTTTCCTTTAGCGTTGTCCTGCCCAGATAGTGGTTATTTATTTGATATCAGAGGAGCCCCTCTATAGTTCACTCTTCCTCTTAATCAAGTGCTAACTTTCAAGCATGGCCTTTTCAAATGTCAACCACATTAACCCTTTCACTGCTGCTACTCTGAAATCTGTATCTCTGAAGACTTTTTTCAGACATGCCACTGATGTAGAGGGAGGAGTGATTGTCCAGTGGGAAGGGCCTGGGACTTAGGAGATGCGGGTTCTATTAAGCTCTACCACAGACTTCCTGGGCAAGACACTTAATCTTTGTATAATTAAAAAGGTTTGCTGATATAGATATACTGGTAGAGCTATACTGACAAACTCCTCCAGTGGAGATGCAGCTTATTCTGGCAAAAGACTTCATTTAGCAGTTTAGTTTAAACCAGTTTCCTTAATGAACTAAGCTATACTGGTAAAAGTACTTTTTTTAACCAGTATATTTGCATGTATACTAGAGCTTCTGCCATCCTACCTATGTCGGTTAGGGGTGTGATTTTTTTTCTTCACACTCATAACCGACAAAGCTATGCTGCTAAAACTTTGTGGTGCAGACTAGGCCTAAGTGTCTGTGTGCCTCAATTCTCTCATCTGAAAAGGGTGATAATATGATAACAGCACTTCCCTACATCACAGGAATGTTGCGTGAGGATAAATGCATGATTGTGAGATGTTCAGATACTATGGTAACGGAAGACAGATAAGTACCATAGACAGAGCCAGTTTCTCTCACATCAGATTCCAATTTAGTTCATACAATAGTCAAATGTCATCTTTAATTTGTAAGGGTGCTGCTACCACACCCATTGGCAGGGATATCAGCAATTGTGTGTGTGGTTTTAAAAAAAGAAGAAGAATCCAAGTTTTTCCCCTGCAGAATCCAAGCTGAAATGTCAAGTGCCAAATTTTCAGCCACTCCCCAAACCGGCCTCCTTATTTGCAAAGTACTGATTGCGTCTGTGAAATGAGGCACCCCTCTGGTTTGTCCATACAGGATCTGCATTTGCAGGTGCAGGTAATTGTGGGGGTGCACAATGTGTGTGACCAATTTTACAGGCACGACCAACTTTGTGCACAGATTTGGGTGTGGAATTTTGGAGGCCAGGGCCAGAAATTTGGCCTTAAAAATGAAATTCCTAGCCCCCTCCTTTGTGCAGATAGTGTTATCTAGACAAGTCAATGGACTGTTACCCTGTTAGCCCAGCCTTGCAGAAAGCTGTCTCCAGACAAACAATAGTGGTAGCAATGCAAGTGTGAACTCATCCCTCCCCTCCGTTCACTTCAAAGGTTCACAGTGGCTATTTAAATGCTACCATTATTAAGCAGGGCAAGGCTTGTCTCTGGCCAGGGCTACACTACAAACTTTTGTTTGCACAGCTAGGTCAGTCAGGGTCATGACTTGTGACCAGCATAGCTGTGCTGGCAAAAGCCCCCGGTGTAGACAATTATATTACCAAATTGTGCTTTTTTTGGCATAGTTTAATTTGCTCTCGGGGGCTAAAATAAGCAATGCTATCACATCAGGGTTTAGCTACAGTCCTGTAGCTGCACCAGTGCATGCCCTTAGTGTAGGTCCGGTTCTCGGAGGTAAACCATAACTTGCATTGGTGCAACTTGACCTGGTGTGAAACCATGTCTACCTCAGGAGTTTGCACCTCTGCAGCTGCATTATTGTGGCTATATTGTGTAGGTACGCCCTAAGGCAGTGGTTCTCAAACTTTTGTACTGGTGACCCCTTTTACATAGCAAGCCTCTGTGCGACCCCCCCCCTTAGAAATTAAAAACACTTTTTTTACATATTTAACACTATTATAAATGCTGGAGGCAAAGCAGGGTTTGGGGTGGAGGCTGACAGCTCGCGACCCCCCATGTAATAACCTCATGACCCCCTAAAAGGTCCCAACCAGGGCCGGCTCTAGACCCCAGCACGCCAAGCGCGCGCTTGGGGCGGCATGCCGCCAGGAAGCAGCTCCGGTGGACCTGCTGCAGACGTGCCTGCGGAGGGTCCGGTTGTCCAGCTGCTCCGGTGGACCTGCCGCAGGCGTGCCTGCGGATGCTCCACCGGAGCCGCGGGACTGGCGACCGCCAGAGCGCCCCCCGCAACGTGATGCCCTGCTTGGGGCAGCGCAATAGCTAGAGCCGCCCCTTGTCCCGACCCCCAGTTTGGGAACCCCTGCCCTAAGAAATAAGACTCAGTGGACTCAAGGGCCTCTCTTCTAAATATCTGCCCTGATTTTTCATTGCAGTGCCTCAGTTTTACACTAACATGACTCACTGGGGTAATGAAGTGAAAAATCAGGTTCACGGCCTTCATGTGTTCTTCAGCTCCTTCTCGCTCCAAGGTGCAGGGCTGCCCAGAGGATTCCGGGGGCCCGGGGTCTTCGGCAGCGGGGGGTCCTTCCGTTCTGGGACCCGCCGCGGAAGTGCCCCGAAGACCCGCGGCGGGGGCCCCCCCGCCGCCGATTTACTGCCGAAGTGGGACCCGCCGCCGAAGTGCAGCCCGGTCTTCGGCGGTAATTCGGCGGCGGAGGGCCCCCACCGCGGGTCATCGGGGCACTTCAGCGGCGGGTCCCAGAACGGAAGGGCCCTCCGCCGCCGAATTACCGCCGAGGACCGAGCTGAACTTCGGCGGTGGGTCCCGCTTTGGTGGTAATTCGCCAGTGGGGGGTCCTTCCGCTCGGGTGGAAGGACCCCCCGCCGGCGAAGACCGGGAGCGGAAAAAGCTCCTGGGCCCAGCCCCGCAAGAGTTTTCCGGGCCCCCTGGAGGGAGTGAAGGACCCCGCTCCAGGGGCCCCAAAAAACTCTCGTGGGGGCCCCTGTGGGGTCCGGGGCCTGGGGCAAATTGCCCCTCTTGCCCCTCCCCCTGGGCGGCCCTGCCAAGGTGGGTACTTGCTCCGCAGTTCTCTGACAAAGGACTTTCCTGCCACATTGAATAGGAAGAAGTACCTCTTCATCCTACATATATTTCTTTCCTATGTAAGAATGTATCTATAGACAAGATGCCTAGTCTGAAGCAGGGTTAGAGAACACGCCTGGTTAAAATGGCAACTGCCCATCTTTAGTAGTGCTCCTACAGTGACTACCACAAGTGCATAGCTGCACTGCTAGGAGCAATATTGGAAAATCTTAAGGAGGGGAAATACTAGTGTAGACACAAATGTACAGACCTGCAGAATGTATGCCTGAAAATCAAGGTTTGAATTTGAGCTTGCTGCATGATGTTGCATCAGTTTAATTACTGAATAACATGAGGGATAATTTTTCAAAATAAAAAATCAGACTATTTTTGCATACTAATATAGGTGCATAAGTCTCCATCTAACTTTAGATATACAAATGGAAACTCATTTGTATATCTAAAGTTAGATGGAGACTTATGCACCTACATTAGTATGCAAAAATAGTCTGATTTTTTATGCAATTAGGGTAGCAGCATAATTGTTTAGCAACCTAAATTAACATGTGTATTCGAGTGCCTTGTGCATCCAGCCACATACATGCAATTGTGCGCACAATTTTGCAAGGAAAAGTGAGCCACTTAAAACTACCCTGTATATTTAATGTATTTGCCCTGGAATGACAGTGTGATATGATTGATTGAATTCCTGTCTCAATTTTCAAATACACCTGCACTATCAACTGTTTAGAAAATGCAGTGAGAAGCATGTTTGGAGGAGTTGGAAGACTTTCTGCTGGGACCTGATATTGTATGATGCTTGATGCTGACAGCACTTCTTCACTGGTGTCTGATTAGTGTGATTATAAATGACAGAGTGCATTAGGTGAAGAGTTTTGATTGATGTAATTTTTGCCAGCAGTGCAAATTTTTTCACATAGCTCCAATTCTTCCTGCCAGTGTTACAACTCACCAGTAGATTGATAATGGAGCAACATGCCACAAAGGAGGCTGTGTGGGGCCACTGAGAACTATGCATTTTTCCAAAGGATCACAATTAAACAAACACCTGTGCTAATCCATTAAAGGTGATACACAAAGGAAAACAATATGATTGAGCTCTTCTTTTCTGCTTTGTGATGCATAAAAAGCCTCAAATGTCTTTGTCTTCTGTGTACGTATTTAAAGACATTGTCATTCCTGCTTTTTTTTTTAAAGTGATACATTTCAGGTTTTGTCTAACCTTTATTCGCTGGAGAACTCCATGGATGACTGGAAATCTAATGGGTTATGAGATCACAAGAAGTTGGAAGCAGTACAATTGAGAGAAGAAGGGCTTTTAGTCCAGCAGTCTAGAGGAGAAATAATCAACTCAAAAATTACATATAACCCAGTTGCTTGTTACTGAAGACAGCCTTTGTACCTCATAATCTTTATAAAACCCCCAAAAGAAGAGCAAAGGATGATTTTTTAAATGATTATATCCAGTTTTTGAGCTATCCATCTTTTTTAATGGCAGTGTGTAAGATGATGTATCTACTCTTTAATATTCTTAAACAAAATATGTGTGCATGGCCGGATCTTTTTTAAAATGTACCCTTGAAAAATTCCCTGAAGGTGTATTGAGTCAGGGGTTGGAGGAGAAAAAGTCCCTTAGCTCTTGTAGTCCATCTCCATGCTTATGCAGGACTTTTCCCTAAACAATCCAGTCACTGTTCACCAAAGTCACTGGGTGCTGAATCAGGCCTCTAGTGCATCATTTAATAGGCTGCTTTTTATGCATTGGCAAGATAAGCCTTGAAGGCCATGGAATTATAAAGGGGAAGTTTAATGAGAAATATTGTTATAGGAATGAGGATAGTTGAATCTGGGAAACATGTAGGTTCCTGTTGTTATAAAAGTAAGTTATCTGGGGGAATGGGAGTATGTAAGTGGAGCAGGTATGTTAGCAAAGGCCTGAACTGGGGACGATAGTGATTTTTATGCTCACTTCTGGTCTGATATCTGAACTAGGAAATACTGGTGATTTAGCATATGGAATTCTTTCTTTGTACTGATGTCTCTAGTTAGGACTTTCATCCTGATTGTAACATAAACAAATTAACTGTAGGAATGTATGATCTATCCCGGGTTGAGTTTTTTAAAATTGCAAATGAGGCTGTATCTCGTGCCCATTAGGCTGATAACAAGAAGAAAAACTCCCTGCCCCAAAGGATTTATAATCTAAATATTGGAATCCTGAGTTCATATTTGTTGCTGTAGTACTTTCACAGTGGAATGTGGTTTTTAATGTGGAGCCTGCCTGCTGAGGTAAGGAGCTGAGCTGGGTTACATTCACAGTCACCACGCTCCTCAGAGCAACATTCTGGCAAACAAGGGCAGAGGCCATCAGTGCGACTCCGTGTTCGGAAGCTGAACCTGTGCTAGCTAGATTTAGTGTGTTCATGCCTGTGCTTTTGCTATACCGAATGGAATGGTCTAAAACAGGGGTTCTCAACCTTTTTCTTTCTGAGCCTCCAATCCCCCAACATGCTATAAAAACTCCCTGGCCTGCCTGTGCCACAACAACTAGTTTTCTGCATATAAAAGCCAGGCCTGGCCTTGAGGGGCAGCAAGCAGGGCAATTAGCTGGGGACCCACAAAGCTAAGTTGCTCAGGCTTTGGCTTCAGTCCCAGGCAGTGGGGCTTCGGCTTTCTGCCCTGGGTCCCAGCGAGTCTCATGCTGGTCCTGCTTGGCGGACCCCCTGAAACCTGCTCAGAGCCCCCCGGGGGGGGGGGGCCCTGAATCCGTGGTTAAGATCCACTGGTCCAAACGAATAGACAGCCTCATAATATGTAGCACTGAATGTCCAAAGCACTGGAGACACTTTACACTTCCTGTGAGGTATCACTGGATTATTATCCCAGTTTTACGGATAGGGAGACTGAGGTTCAGACAGGTGAAATGACTTGCTCAGAACCATCCAATGCACCAGTGGCAGAGAGTGGGTGAGAATCCAGGTCTTTCTGATTCCAACTCTGTGCTCTGGCCTCTAGACCACAATTACTTCCCTGAGAGAACAATTCTGCAATAAATACCTCCTTACACAATACTTTTCTTGGTCACCTCTCTCACCGGACATTTGCCATGGCACCGTGGGGAGGAAAGCCGAAAAGGGACTGCTCACAGATCCTTCAAGCAGCTTGCCATTCCCTTGTCTCTAAGGGTACGTCTACACTACCCACCAGATTGGCGGGTAGCGATCAATCTATTGGGGATCGATTTATCATGTGTAGTGTAGATGCGATAAATTGATCCCTGATCACTCTCCCGTTGACTGCTGAACTCCAGCTTGGCGAGAGGCGAAAGCAAAGTTGACGGGGGAGCCAGCGCTGTGAGGACAATTTTAATTCGATCTAAGATACGTTGACTTCACCTACGCTAGTCTCATAGCTGAAGTTGCGTATCTTAGATCAACACTCCCCCCCCAGTGTAGACGAAGCCTAAGGCATGCCTCAAACCATCATAAGCTGTCATGTCATATTATATCTCACCTGGAGAGGAAGATCCTGGTGCTGGGCCTGTGGCTTTATTCTCTCTATAAAGCCTTGTGTGCACACATATGGTGCTATATATGCCCATCAAATTATGACCAATACCTAAAATAGAATGTGTGCTTTAACGTTGACATAGATCCACAGGCAGCTGGGAAGCATTGCTAAATAGCACTTCTTAGGAAAGATTAGCTAGGAAGTGTATACACTGTTGAGGGGTTGTTAGTCCTTCATTATAACTTTTGTGTCCCTGGTTTAGATTTTGGTAGTTTGTTTTGAGCTTGAAGGAGCGCAAGAACATGGAAAATAGAAAGGATTCTTGCCGTTTCAAATCAAATCAAACGACTCCAAGTCTGTTCCTCCTTGGCTTTTTCTCTTTTGTGCAGGAATGCAAACGGCTGATGTAGCCAAATAACTGTGATCAAAACGAAGAGATGATTACAGTCTCCGAATAAACAGTGGGCCACTCTGATCTATGTCGAATATTTGTGCAAATAACCAGCGATTGTGGTAGCTTGAATTATATATATATAAACCCGTTTCTCAGAGTCGTTTTGGCAAACCTGGACGACCTGGGGTGGTTGTTGCTGTTGTGAGCAGCCAGATAAAAGTGAAACTACTTCATAGGGAAGATTTGGGGGAAGCATTTTGAAGGGGGCGGCGGGCGGAATGTGGAAAATACGCTACTTGCTCAAGATAAGACAGACACAAGCGTGAGGACGTGATTCTAAGGAGATCATCTGGTTTTCTGAAGATCACAATGAAATTAACGATCTTTAAAAACAACAGCCACTTACACTCGAAAAGATCCGATCTCAGGTAAATTGGTACCACCAGTGCATCTAATTCTAAGGCAGGGCGTGCATCTACAAGGCAGGGTATGCACTTTAGTGGGGCTCGCTGGAAAAGCTTTGAAATAAGGAAAGAATGACGTAGATGAGTGCGGAGATCATTGTAATAAAAACGGCGTTAAAATCCCTTTTAAAATTGCACCAAGCAACCTACTTTGAGATATTTTCCTTCCCTTATTCGCTAAGGAAAGGGAAATCCCCCCTCCCCCGAACAGGAGAGATGCTCTCCATTCGCATCGGAACAAATAATTTCCCTCCTGGCTTCCTTTTGTAAACACCTGGGGGGTGGGGGGGGAGAGAAGTTTATCCCACCGGTCTCGCGTTTGTAATGGTTGAAGGGCGAGGGGAGGTAGGAGGTAACTCTCGGGGTTTTGGCAAAACTTCGTGAAAACTTCCTAGCTAAATTGCAGCTAGGGAGCGTCTCCAATCGCTGTAGCGGAAAATATGCTTCACATTTGGGAAGAACATAAAACGCGTCTTCGTTTCTGACCAGTGGACTCCGCTGGAGAACTCGACCCAAGGCAGCTGAAGAAGTGGGGTGGTTTTTTTTTCACCCAGGAAAGCTTGTGCCAAAATAAATGTTAGTCTTTAAGGTGCCACTGGACTCCACCTTGTTTTTGTGGCTACAGACTAACACGGTGCCCCTCCGATACTCTACCCAAAACAGATTTGCAGCCCCCCCCCCCAGCTTTATGCCCCTAATAACTGGACTATAGGAAATCTGAGGGGAGAGATCATCCGCCTGGCTACAGACAGTTGGTTGGTCTGGAAAGAAAATCAAAGCATGTTCCCTGCACCGCGCCGGGTTCCTGCTGTTTCCCTGGGCACGGGTCTGAGGGCGGCGGGTGGTTTCCAGGTGCGCCTCGCCCCAGCTCTGCACAAGCCCGTCCTCCCGGGATCGGGGCCCGGCCCCCCTGGAAGGGCGGGCGAGGCGGCGGCGGCAGCGGCCCCTGCAAGGAGCCGCGCTCCGCCTGGCTGCGGGCGCGGCGGGGAAGGAGCCGGGATCCAAGGGCTGGAATGCGTGTCCCTAGGTGAATCGCCGGGGCGGGCTGCGCACGCGCACTGCGCCGCCGCCGGGAGGCCAGCCCAGGTGTGTCGCCGTGGCCCGGGCTCCGCTTAACGAGGCCGCCGCTGGGGTCCCGCGCCCCCTTGGCAGCCCCCGCCGGGAGGCTCATGGCTCTGCTGGGGAGGCTCGACTGGCAAGTAGGTACCGTCCCGTTCGGCCCCGCGCCAGGCCCTGGGGGCGGATGGACCTTCCCCCACCCGGGGAGCGGGGCGCGCAGCTGGCCCGGGGTCCCCCCTCTCCTCCAAGCCGCGGGGATGCGCCCTTTCCCGGCGGGCAGAGGGGACCCCAGGCCCGAGCCTGCCTGGTTGGACGTGGGAGGCTGTGAAAAGCCAGGGGACGCCGGGAGCAACTGGTTACACCCCCCCCCCGCGCCCCAGCTGCCGCGGAGACCGGCTCGCCTGGGGGCCTGGGGAGGGAGGGGCAGCGCCCCCCGGATTCGATCCGCTTTGTGTCTCAAAGTGACCCTAAAAGTCTCCGGCGGCCCGATCCTGAGCTGGGGCTCTAGAGAGACCTGCCGCGGAGCTGCTTCCCGAGCCCTGTCGGGGTGATGGTTATTTATTGCCAATACCGGGGTGGGTTTGATCGGGGCAGGGGGTCAGTGGAATCCCCGCGCCAAGTTATAGAGGGGGATGAAGGCGCTAAATAGAAAAGACGAAGCATTAAGTATGAGTGTAAACGGCAGGGTCTGGCTCTCACCCCGGCTTCAGACCTGGGTGAACATTACAGTCGCTCATTGGAAATGGCATCCACGTTTAAAAAAACCAACCCCCCCCAAAAAAAACCAAACCCAACAACCAAACATAGGAAAAGCTCCTGTGTGCGCGTCAGAAGTGCCAGGAAACCTGCACCGAGCAGCCCTCACTGCCCCGGCATCAGCGTGTCTGTCTATCTCCTATGTAAAAACAGGGGGATGAACGCGCCTAGCAGCTGGGAGCCAGGAGCGCACCTTTGGCGTCTACTTTGCTTCTTGGCCTTTCTCTTCTTCGGCCGCTTGTTCCTTCGCGGAACTGTTCGCCCCGCTAGCTAGAGCTAGATTGCCCTTCACAGGCTGAACGGGATTTTTTTGTAAGTTACCAGCGAAATGTTTGAAATTGTCCCGTAACAACAACAGTAATTGTCCGTGCCAGCGGTGATCGGGTGTCATCTTCTACCTGGATGTTTTCAACTAGACTAGTGGAGAATGGATCCTCTCTTTTGGTTATAAAATAGTTGTCTTGTGTAGGAGGGGCACAATATTTTTAGATAGATCGACACCCCAATCAGTTATAACAGAAATATTATCACGCTGTGTTTAAAATGTGACGCTCCTTTATAAAGTTTGCAGGCTGTCATATTTCTAGGGGCCTCATCTGAATTTAAAAAAAAGTCTTTTCCCCCTTCTGAATTGAACCGAAAAAGATCAGAATATTCTACGTGTCCTTTCCTTCTTATTTAAAGCGTTCAGTGATCCCTTTACAAGTACCCTAGTAGTAGTAATAATTCAGGCTTCCGATTTCTATTCAGAAGAACGGGTGATGTTGTCATGGTGTAACGAAAGGCCCTTTAAAGAAAACTAGCAGCAAACCAAGCTCTGGTCTCATTTAAACCCCCGTGAAATTGTGTCGAGAAAAATGCAAAAGCAGCAGGTGACACACAAGAAGTCTGTCGCATGGACTGTTTTAAAACCATACACGTTGGTACAGTGCGTGTCAGCTGTTTTTTTGAAGCCAGGTTTGTTTCCAGTGGAGAATTCCAAATTCAAGGAGCCTGGCATAAGATCCAGTCTCCTGAAATGTTGGCTCTGGCTGTAGAGATCGAGGCGGTTTTGGAGGCATTTGCGAGGTTGCGTTAAAACCTCTCCGCCTGGGATGTCACTCTCTGATTCGATTTACTTGTTACTTTTTGAAAGACACTTTTTCTTGTTCAGCTGAGTAACCGATATTTTCTTCGAATCCCCTTTTTAAAAAGGATCTGAAACGTGATTTACTTTTTTGCGTCTTGGCTGTTAAGATAAAATTAAACGGTCTGGCCAGGACCTGCCCCTGGACTTCAGGGAACCCCGACTATTAAAGAGCGAGGACCATCCCATTGAGAGCTGCGCGCAGTGAGCAGATATTACATTTTTTTAGAGTAAAGGAATCATCCAAATTCCCAGCCCCCAAATATATAGACTATTGGATCGCCCTGAAGGGATCAGGTGAATCGACTGCAAACCTAAATGCTTTGCATTTTTTCCCTCTCTTTTTAGGATCCATCTTGTCCCTATAATACAAATGAGCTTTAAGCTCCCCCTGGCTTTTATTATTTAGATGCCTAGTCTTAATGACGCCAAGTGCCGCGCGAGCACACTCGTTATAATCGTCGCAAGCTGCATTTCAAAGAAACAACCCTGGAAAAAAACAGCGTCGTTTAAAATAAATAAATAAAGGGCCCCACCAAAAATGGTAATGCTGGTTCCCTGCTGCTGGGTTGAATTCAGCTGATGTGAATCAGCACCTGCGTGCCAGATAGACAGACCGATAACGCCTTCAACAGTTAGACAGTTAGCTCGAGCATAATCGGCCTCTTCATCTTTATCTTCGGATTCTTCGCTTAGCTTTTTTTTTTTTTTAAACTGACCATTAACGCACCTAAAATCTTAAAGCGGAGTTCCTGTTCCAGGCCCTTAACGACACCCACCAAACGTATCGTTCTCCCGCGCCAGAGGTAGCAGAGAGGTCGCAGCAAGCATTGTTCGATGGGAATGTCTGGCTCTGCCACGAGAAACAAAAACATTTGCTTCTCTCATGCAAATGAGCAGCGATCCAAACGCACCTTAAGCACCAGCAGAAAGAGTTGTTTTAAAGCAAATGTTCAGTTTGCCAGGCAAACATAACTGCATAGATCAGATCGGGTTGCAGATAGTTAGCATGGCTATGTTTTAAACTTTTAGATTAAAGCTGGGATTGTTGTCTAAAAATCAACAACGTGTGTCCCCCTTGTCACCTGGTCCCAAACCAGATTTTGCATAATTCAGAAGGACCGGACAGATTGGATTTTCATGGGAAAAGTCATTAACATTTCGAACCAGGGGCATAATTCACGCCAGTTAGATTTGAAACGCTGAATGTGTCCTGCTTTACCTAAAAGTTATTTAGCCAACTGCAATAATAGTGTAGGGTAATTAACTAAATTATACCCTAAACATTGGCAAGTTGTAATCAGTAAGTCAAACTCCTTGACAATTATGCAAATTGATTTAATACTGGAGTTACTACTCTTGCTTTTGCAATAAAGCTTTTTGTTTGCTTTGCAAAATGATTCATCTAAAATTAGGACTTTTTGGTAAATGTTGG
The DNA here is from genome assembly GCF_020497125.1 of Mauremys mutica. Taxonomy (NCBI): domain Eukaryota; kingdom Metazoa; phylum Chordata; order Testudines; family Geoemydidae; genus Mauremys; species Mauremys mutica. Next base: position 12,455,435 of record NC_059084.1, on the reverse strand, counting down.
GGCTTGAAATCAAGGCACCGCAAGATCTGGCTTGTCAAAATGTTTTTGTTTGTTACACCAAACCTTTGTTGTCTTGACGGAGACTTACACAACATCCAGCACTGTTCTGTTCGGGGTGACAGTCCATCCTTTGCCCCTCCGCAGAAGATAGTGCCTAACAGATGGGTATATTCTGGGGTGTGGGAGAATGAGGAGTTCGTATTGAGCATGGCAAAGGGGGTGCTTTTAATAAAATGCCTTATTCTCGATCAGTTGTACCTCTACTGCAGCCCGGGCCAACGCGAGCTTTGCATGGCCGGCGGAAGAGAATCCCTGTATGGGGCAAGAAAGCAGTTTGAATAGGGACGATACGTCTGGGAAGATGGAACAGGAATGTTTAGAGCCGTTTCTCCTCTTTATTATGGCGCTCTTCATGCTAGGCTTTTAAAACCCCTTTCCACCACTCCTGCTCCAGCTCAGCTGCCCTCTGCCAGACCCTTTACAACAGGCAGGTTGGTCGGCTCTGCTATCGAGACCCCCGACTCTGGGCTTCCCAGTTCCATTGAGCGCATCTCGGGGCTTTGGGGCTGTGTACAGGACTTCTCCAGAGACACCTCGGCGTGTTCCTACTCAAGGGAAGAGGGGACCCTCATGGATAAAAGCAGCGTTACATCCGCGCCTGGAATCTAGCTACAACGCGCCCTGGGCAGCTCCCCCAGCCATGCGCGCGTGTGTGCGCCCTGGGCAGCCGAGAGCTTCCCCCAGCCATTCGTGTGCGCCCTGGATGAGATCCAGTCCAACCCAGAGCGCAGAGAAGGAGTGGCTCTGAGCTGCGGGCTGCCTCCTGAGTGGCTGGCTCTGAGCCTCCCATAATGAAAGCCCAGGCTCCCAATCCATCCCTGGGGAGGAGTTATGATAATACTATTGCCATTAAGGGCGTCTGGGCAGGGGAAAAAACCTCAGTGACCATTAGAGGGAAGATTAGTCTTGCACCAATCTTCATGCCTGGCAACTAACAAAATCCACCCGGGGGAGCTGCTCTTCCCCAGCACAGACTTGGATATTTACTGCTTTTGGGGCTGGGGATCTTTTCTGATCTACTATATATATTTTGGACGCTGGACGCCATGTTGTGGAAACTAGCAGATAATGTCAAATATGAAGAGGACTGCGAGGTGAGAGCTAATAGCACTAGGTGAGGGCGGGGGGAGAAGGGGCTTTGTGTGGGTGTCAGCACCTGGACATAAATGGGATCAATCCAGCAGTCTTTGCTTGGGCAAGAGATCCCCTGGATGCCAAGGGGCAGCAGGACTGCAGGGTTGGGCTCTTAGGGGGTCTTGTACCAGACGCGGACTATCAGATCGGGGGATGTTCAGATTTCTTGTTTGCTGTTCGATGATGCGCCGCAGCTTATATAACCTCACCCAACGCTGACTCTCCTGCTGGGAGTTGCCCAGATGAACAGGGCGTGAGGTTAATAGGAGTGATGTTCACCTTTAGGTTTTAAATCTGGTCTCTTACCTCGTCTTCCCCCCCTCCCTCGCGCTTCTTTCCTCGCACAGTTGTCGCCCATTGGGGTGTCTCTGGCTCTGAGATATTGAAGGAGAGGGACAGCAAAACCCGACTAGTGCCAACCCAGACCAATTTACCTCCCCCACCCCAATCCCCAGGAGAAACTCCTTTAGATCCTGCCAGTCCGGGAGCGCCGCTTGGGAGCAGAGTGAATAACCTGGGGGTGGGGGGGGGGATTTGAGTTTTCTTCTTCCCACAACCAAACGGATGTGTTTAATCCGCTCCAGATTGTGCCTGCTCCCCAGATCAGCCAGGGCACTAGTCCCACGTTAAGCAAAGCGCGGCCATGTTTGTGTGTGTGGGTCTGAGCTGCAATGCGCCCCCGGACGGGGGAAGTTTGGTGTGGAAGCGGAGCGCGCACAGGAGCAGGGGGCGGCGGGTGCCCCAGCCTGTTGGACTGGTTCAGAGGGAGCCGGGGTAGGGCTGAAGTGCGATGGGGAGCCAGGTGGGAGCTGCCGCCGGGGAGAGATCTAGGGAGGAGAGGTCCGGGCTGCGTGGCAGCCAGTAGGCGCCCTTGGCACGGAAACTATTTAGCTGCCAGCCTCAGCCGGGAGCGCCTGTCGCTGGCCCTTTAACTAGCGGCACAAGCGACTCCCACTCGCCGGATAAATGATTTTTTTACCCCCTCTTCCCTCGGGCTCATCCCAGGTCGGGGGCGGCGAGCAGCTCCCCGGGCTGGGGGAAGGGGTGCGTTTGGGGGTGGGGAGGGGTGTTTCCTTTTCAATCCCGATTCGTTTCTCTCACGGGAGCCCAGCAGCCCTGAGAGGGATCCGCGGTAATTAGCAGATCAGAGCTCAGGTGCCTGCCCGCGCTGGCTTATTCCCACGTTGCCCTCCCCAGCCCTCTTTCCTTGTGAAACTTCCCCCACCCACCTCCTGCGTTTTGATCTCTTTGAAAGCGGCAGCGTCTCCTCCTTTGCTCCATTGGTCATGGCCTGTCTGTTTGGCTCCTGCGGATTAGCTGCAGTCCCCACTTCACGCTCCATTGAGACACCCATTCTCCTCTTATTAACCAGCCCTGTTATTTTAATGACCGTGAAGCCAGAAGCTGCTAAATCCCGGGATCAGTTCAATGGAGACATTTTAAGCTTTGATTGCTGAGCTTTTAAATCGGGGAATTTCAGCGGAGGCGGCTGGAGTAGTAGGACAAGTCCTCTAAATGGCCAGGCAGCTATTCGGACTCTGAGCTGACCCCCCCCCCCCCCTCCCATGTGCTCGGCGCGCCCGAAAAGCGGAGCAGACGTGGGCCGCGAGGTGTTTAGAGAGCAGGAAAATCAGCTAAGAGACCGGCTTGAACTGGGGTCGCATTCGGCTCAGCCGCTGATTGCGGACTGGGCCCTTCAGCGCCGCCCCGTCTGCAGCTTGCCAGCGCGGCTGTTTGAAACCAATGCCCAAGGTTTTGTGTCTACACTTGCCCGCAACTGACCACTGCCAGGGGAGCTGAACGCCCCCGCTCCCCATAACTTCGAAGTCAGGGGCCTGAAATCAGGCTGGACAGGAGGCAGGGAAGGGCGCTTCTCCCCTCCCTCACCTTCTGAATTCGTTTCTCAACTTTAATTTAAAAAAAACTTCTCTGCGACAGCAGCCACCATTCCTCACTTTGTAACAGTCACTGTTTTTTTTTTTACAGACACCTCCCCCCCCCCCGCGGCTTGAGTCAGTTTCTCTTAGGAAGCGAAGTTTATTTCTGAGTCCCGGCTCTTCCCACTATTCCCACCCAGGCTGTGGGATGAGTTAATTGGGTTCCTAGGCGAGCTACTGAATGAGGCTATTCCTAAACTAGACGTTGAGCTTCTCCCTTTTCTTTGCTCCCGCTCGAGGGTGACTGAGATTCCCCCTACAAAGGCGCGCAGGGGGTGTGCGGAGCGGGGCACGGGGGGGATCCTGGCCTCATTCCAGGCGCGGGGAGTTCCGCCGTTGAATCCCCCCGGGACCAGAATTTCCTGCATGTCCCTAACTCAGGCGCGCCCCGCGCGTTGCACCCAGAGCCGAGCGAGGGGGAGCGGGGACCCCCCTCCGGCTGTCAATGGGCAGGGGCTGAGGCTAAGCTCCCGGCACTAACGGGCTTCTGTTCTGTCCCTTTGCTCTCCAGGACCGGCACGACGGGAGCAGCAATGGGAACCCCAGGCTCCCCCACCTTTCCGCCGTCAGCCAGCACTTGTACAGCCCGGCTCCCCAGCTCTCCCATTCCGGGACGTCCGACTTCCAGCCCCCCTACTTCCCACCCCCCTACCAGCCTCTGCCTTACTCCCAGTCCAGCGATCCCTACTCCCACCTCGGGGACCCCTTCTCCATTAACCCGCTCCACCAGCCTCCTCCCCCGCCGCCTAGCCAGCAGCAGGCTGCCTGGCCCAGCCGGCAAAGCCAGGATCCCACCGGCCTGATCCATCACGCCAGGCCCGGCCTGGTCCCTCATCTCTCGGCGCTGGACAGCGGCTCGGCCGGGGGCAGGAGGGAAACCTACAGGCGCTCCGAGCTCCTCCTGCCCCACGGACACGGGCTGGACGCTTCCACGCTGGCCGAGAACCTGGGGCTGCACGAGATGGCTCATCAGATGGAGGAGGTGCCGGTAAGTCCCCTCTGTCTGGGGTACCGGCTACTGGCCCCCCGGCCTGCGGTGGCCGAGCCCAGTCCGAGCGGTGAGCCTGGTGCCGGCAGGGCTTGAGATAAAGCCATTTCTCAGCCGGCTGAGAGACCCTGGCTCATTCCAGAGTGGGTGTGACGGACACCGGGGATGGGATCTTAGCCCAGTTTGGGGGTGGAGTGGGATGGATGCGCGTAGAGAGGCCAGAAAGCATCGTCCCTAGAGCCCAGGTGCCCTGGTGTGTCTGAGGGGCTTTGTAGCTGCTCCTAAGGAAGAACTAACACCCCCCTCCTCTCCCCCATCAGTCAAAAGCTGGAATCAGCGGGTGCAGGGGGGTGGGGGATCCATAAAGACTCCAGGGTCACTTTCTCTAAAGGAACTGTACCCCCTTCCCCCCTTCTCTCTCCAGAATGTGGAAGATCAACACTTATTAATGCATGACCAGACAGTCATTAGAAAAGGTCAGTAGATGGCATTCTGATTTACTTGTCCATAGCTGAAGTTTGATTTGTAGATGGTACATTGGCAAGTTGATACATTATTTTGTTCCATTGCTTTAAGGGGATCTGTCTAAATGCAGGAAGCTTGAACTTTACTGCATGATCGCTTTAACTATAGAGGAACCTTGGTTTTTATATATGGTGAACGCGATCTTAGGCGATATTGAATGGTGGGGGTAGTTTGGAAACTGCGCTGCTTCCTTTGCTATGTTGAGTACAAAAAAGTCTCCATTTGCAAACCTACCATTTCGATGGGAAGCGAATTACCCTAAGTATCAGTGGTACCAGCAGACTGTCGCTGGCACCTGAATCTCTTATTCTGGACTGTTGTGATACTAATAGCCGCAATAGCAAAACGATGCTCTTGTTTGTATCGCTTTCCGGCTTCAGCAAAGAACAAATGCACTTATCCCGGAACGGAATTTCAATGCAGATCTGGCATTTCATTTTATCCCGACCCAAATTCCTTGTGTGTACAATGGCACGGGGCTGGTTTTGCTAAGAACGTGAGGCAGAGGTATATTTGCTCTAGTAGTACAATCTCTAAAGGAAGGGACTTGGTTTAAGATCTAATGAGGAATTAGTTAAACTAGCAGAGGGCCGTTTGTAATCAACGGTCCCATAAAGCGGTCAGACTTTATCTGGGCTGAAATGGTTTTTAGCTGTTCGAACAAGCGGGAAACGCCTATCGACTCTCAGCTTAGTTTACACTCTTGTTTTCCTGCTTGCAAACAAACTTGCGCTTTGTAAATCGGGCAAGTTTCTTCTAGAAACTGAAGTGGGACTTCAAATACGTATTTAGTTGAGGAAAAGCAGAAGTGTTTGTCAGAAACTCCGCTGATTGCCGAATTAGCTCATGGGAGAACTATTCTGCCGTCAGATACACCACTTCAGAATAAGATCAGCCCTTGCTGTTTAACCCTTTCTTGCATTAGTTGCCAATAGCAGTGATTCAGTCTGGCTATATTTCGTTGGTACATTAATATGACAGGTTTACAAATATGCTCGCACTGAGGTTTAACATCCCTCTGGAAAGTATGTTGCCCCTACTCACAGTAACGATTACCGAGAGCAAGACTAATGGCGTTAACTGTTTTCAGCTGTAGATACTGGAATATAGGGCAGGAATATACTGGAATTTAATTCAAGGGAGAGAGGTAACTTCTCTGAACAGAGACTCCCTATCTGGAGGCGGAAGATGAAATTCAATACTGCTTGGCACTCTCTAGCCCTCATCATATTTATTTGTTCCTGTTCTAAGGACGGGAGACCTCTCTGTGCCTTTAGTTTGAACGAGGTTTTTTTGTCAATAGCCGAAGGATACTAGTTTCTGCTCTGCCACTGTATATGCTTTACAGCCCTGATCATTTTTATAAGCCTGAGTTTGCTAACATCCAGGATATTATGTCACCGGTGCATGCTGAGTTTTGACTGAACGTTTAAGGAAAATAAAGTTATAGTCTTAATTGAATGCAGCAACTGTTGAAATTTACTGTGACAACAAAACCAGCCCCGGTCCATTATTAGTCGCACTGAGGCTAACTTGTGGCATTGTTAGATCAGTTATTCAGGACAAGATCCAGTAGTAGATTTTGTGTTAAACATCCATGTACTGTTTAGCTCCATTTAGACTTGTAATTTCCTCTTTTTTTTTTAATCAATACCTGCTTTTCCACCTGGCTCCCACAGGTCCCATTTCATTAACAAAAAACAACTCGCTGAGTCTCCCCTGCCAGAAGGATGGATTAATTGGAGTGGTGATAAATCCCAATGAAGTGTTTTGTTCTGTTCCGGGGAGACTTTCTCTGCTGAGTTCCACATCTAAATATAAAGTGACAGTAGCAGAGGTTCAGAGAAGGCTCTCACCTCCAGAATGTCTAAATGCCTCCTTGCTAGGAGGAGTACTCAGAAGGTAGGTAGGCTACTCCCCTCCCTCCTACCCCCATGACTTTGGTAATCCTGTCTTTTGTTGTTGATCCTTTTTGCAAGGATTGTACAAAACTGAACCGAATAACTGGTGTCTAAAGCATTTTATGAGACTTAAAAAAATAACACTGAATTCTAATAGGCTTTGGAAATAAAACTCCTTTGCACCTCTAGCACTTCCCAAAGTGAAGTGCTATAACAGTTCTCACAACAAATTCTCATTCCCTGTTAAAATCTGATTCCATCGCTGGAACTGCACAAGGTGAATTTTCTTATTTCAGTGACAAATCATTTCCCTGTGGCAGTGTCTTGGTATTACTTATTTTTGCAAACCATTTAATTCATATTACATCCCATTATTATATCTGCTATATTTTTATTATGGTATAAACTTAAAGGCAAAACATATTTGATTTGGTTTCTGATGCGTGTTTTACACTAAGGGGTTTGTGGCAGAGCCTAAAAAAAGTAGGTCATTGAAAAACAGAAAACCTGCTTTTTATTCCCTTCCCTCCAATAGAACCTCATTAAATGTCAGTAACTCGATTTCCCATCTTTTAAAATAAGTGTGTCCCCTTGAAGCTAAATAAGGTCACATCTCTCTCCCTCTGTCTACTTACAGAGCCAAATCTAAAAATGGTGGCAGATCATTAAGGGAAAAACTGGATAAAATTGGCTTGAATCTTCCAGCTGGTAGAAGGAAAGCTGCAAATGTGACATTATTGACATCTTTGGTGGAAGGTCAGTCCTAAGGGGGTGTGCGTGGAGGGGGTGGGTTTTTTTTTTGTTTTGTTTTTTTAAATTAATAAAATGACTTTTCTGTGTAAGGCTTATAAACTGTAATTCAAATGCTGACAGGATGCAGATCAAGTCTAGAAAAACCAAGAGACAGAACAGAGCTATTTTAAAAACAAGTTACAGACTGTGCTGCCTGTTAGCCCTCCCAACGCTACTATAAATGCAATTATTTTTTGGTTTATCCCTTCCTCAACTCTAGTTGTTCATGCCATCCTTCAGATCAAATGGGGATATCGGACTATTCTATTATTACGTTATTTTTCACCTTGATCATATCTGAACTGTAACTAGTGAGCTAAACTAGTGCATTAACTTCAGTTTTCATTCACGGAAGCCATTCTGTGTAAACTAAGGAATTCTGCATAGTTATTTCCATACTGTAGTGAAATTGACAGGTGTGAGAGTGACTCCTTTATACCAAGCAGTTCCAAAGTCCCCAGTGGGACCTAGCTTGTTAAGTCACTGGTGTATTAGAGAAGGGATAGTTGGGGGGAAGCTCTTCCAATTTTGAGGTCTTATATATTAGTGAGTTTGACTTCCTATATAAAGGCTTAAAAGCAGTGGAGCAGCACACTCCAATGATTGGCCCTACCTCAATTGCAACCTCAGAAGCTTTCCTAATAAACATGCATATAAAGTGAGATTTACAGCTTTTGACTTCCTGATAGGAAACTGGAGCTCATTTAATTTGCAGCATGTTATGTGGTCCCTGTATTAATTTAGCTGGGCCTTTTAAAAAAGCAGCTTCTTGTTATTTCTATAGTTAATGGAAATGGAAACAGCAATTTAAGTGTGAACAATACTTTGAAAATATCACTCAGGTTTTTTTAATCTACATCATCTCAAAATACTGTACTAACTTTTACTTTATTAAATCCTTAGGACAAAAGAGAGGAAATCTTGTCTAATATATTAGTGTGTCTGTATATTACATACATGCTACAGCTAACCTATAGTTCACAATAACATTCAGAGTTTTCTTTGTTTTGAATAGATAGTTTTAATACAATAATAGAGACAGGCAATTGTTTTAGTTAATTACAGCTATCATCTGATAAATTACACAAGTGTGCAAAGTCTATTTAACTTCAAAATTTTACTGACCTAAATTATGATCAGTTGCCAGCTGTGTGATCATCATATGCCTTATAGAATTTCACCTGAAAATGATTATCTGTACCTATGCAACACAGTTAGATACAGAGACCCATATATTGTCCTCTGATTCAAAGGGAACCAGAACAATTGTTTTTTGTAGCGCTGGTTATGCAGGTGTTTCTCAGTGTCTCTTCCTCAAATTTGGTTTATCTATTACTTAGGAAATAACAAACAGTATGGGGAAGATCATACTAGCAATGGCTCTTTCTAAAGTGGGGGGTATATTTTGAGAATTAAAGCTTTTGCCTATATTTCTCTTATCTTCTAACAGTGAAGGTCTAATTATTGGATCTAAAACATTCACCTTATCACCTGTCCCCACCCCAGGTGAAGCTGTACATCTTGCTCGTGACTTTGGTTATGTATGTGAGACAGAGTTTCCTTCCAAAGCAGTGGCTGAATATTTAACCAGACCACACTTGGGCCGTAATGAGATGGCTAACAGGAAAAATATGCTTCTTGCTGCAAAGTAAGTATGGAAGGCTAAAGGGGGGGAAAATGCTTTTTGGGTTACTGGAAGAATGTGAGATTCTGTAAAATACTATTTGTTTTTCGCTTTTAATAAAAAAACAATTCCCCTCCCCCTCACAAAAAAAAGTGTCTATGTGAATCTGTAATACCAGAGTCAGCATAAACCCTTATGGCATAGTCCTTTAGAATTTATTGGAGTTGAAACCTACATGGTCTATAGAAATGGCCCTAAACCTCTACAGAATAAAACAGAATGAGATCTTTCTATAGAATTTTTACATCTGGCTAATTTTAATGTTGTATAGCAGGGATCTAGGATCTAATGAAAACCCACTGGTGTCAAGAGAGAGAACCACATTGACTTCAGTGGGCTTTGGCTCAGTCCCATAATACCTCGTAAATACAGCACTCCGTATCCGATAATGTAAGCACTACTCTTTTTGTACTCTACAATAAGAGTGAGGTGTTTTTTAGTGCATCACATTGTGTATCATGCTGATTCAGTGACGTTCACTCAGTGCATGTGAAATGAACAAAGCAACTTAAAAATACATCTGAAACTTAGGCCTCTGATCCTGCAAGCGTTTATGCATGTGAGTAACTTCATGTGCTTGAGTAGGCCCATTGAACATTCATTTGTATTGTTAAATTGTATTGTTACGTGCATAAGTGTTCGCAGGATTGGGGGCCTATGTTTCTGATGAAGGGGGTAAATTAAATGCCCCAGTTCAGCTGCTTTGTCCATTGTAAATCACTTAAGTGCATCTGTGGAAGTTCTCACAGACATTATCCCTAATTTTTTTTTTCTTTCTTAAATCAAAAGAGCAAATGAAGCAGAACCAGCTAGACACCAAAGCAGGAAAGATTATCCTGTGGAAAGTGTGTGTACACGTGTATGTATATGTGTATATAAAACTTGTCTGAAACTGACACTAAAAACCAGGCTTTATTCTGTAATTAGACTGAAGAATATCCTTGTAGTGATGTAGTTGTAATAGAGTGTAATTGAGTTCTGAAAACAATTGAGTTGCTACACAGTCTGAATCACTGGTTAGTTCAATTTAAAGGATTCTGTATCTTGCTGCTGCTTCTTTTCTTAGTGCTAAATCCTCTTACAGAGTGCCTTGCACTTTCCGGCATAAAGTATGAACCCTTTTGTGTCTTACAGGCAGATATGTAAGGAATTCACAGACCTCCTCACTCAGGATAGAACTCCTCTTGGAAACACTAGACCTAGTCCAATCTTGGACCCTGGCATCCAGGGCTGTTTGACTCATTTTAGCCTGATCACGCATGGCTTTGGGAGTGCTGCCATCTGTGCTGCCATGACTTCCGTCCAGAACTACCTAAATGAAGCATTAAAAATAGCAGACAAAACATATATGAACACTGGCGACCAAAGTCCTGCAGAAACCAACAAAAACATTGATAAAATGGATAAGCACAGGAAGTAAAATGAGGGAAACCAGACTTTCAAACTGTTCCTCCAAAACACAGACTGGGATCTTCTTGCCTACGGGGCATGTAGAAATTTGGTTACTTTTCCTTCCCCTCTCTCTCTTTAAAACAACAAAACATCTTATTCAGGATCTTCACTCCCTCTGGATCTGTAAGACAAGTCTTTCTAAAGCTGCAGTACCTCCCTTAACTGTGGAATCCGTTACCAGAAGATAAGTACTGGTGAAGTGTATTAAAATCCTTTGCTGTTAAAGTGGTGCTATAAAGTCTTTGGTGGAAATATACTAAGAGAGATGTAGAGTTTTCAAACATCTAAATATCTAGTGGTGACAAGCTACCGTGTATATTTTTTGAGATATAGATTTTGGATGGGATACTCTTCATTATCTGGAAAAACGTCAGGTTTTTAGTTTTTAAAGCCAACAATAACTATAATGCAGTATTAAACAAGGTATTTAGATTTATGTGCATGGTGTATTTTATAAACACATGACAAACACCAAGATCATTCTGTTTTGCTTTATTTTCAGATGACCGTAGGGAAAAACTGATATCAGCGTAAATGAAAGAGCTATTTGATGCATTTGACATGCTTATTTTAATTCTTATTTTTTATGGAAATATCCAGGCTTTTAAAAATTGCAGTTGCCCACAGTGGAAATTATCTTTTTTATTTTTTTTAAAAACAAACAAAACAAAACAACCCCCCCCCCCAAAGAATTGCTAGTGCAAACTGAAAATAAATGCTTTTAGAAAATCTCCTTTTTCTTTGTCTAAGGATATTGCAGCTTTATTCACATATTTATATCAGGTCTTGTTTTTAAATTGAAAAAAACTTGAAAGAATAGGCATATACTGTAACTTTTTTTTAAAACATTTTTTTGCCTATTTAGGGAAAAAAAATATTTCCAGGGAGACTTTATGTGTATTAAGGGAAACAGTGTGTTGAATGTACATATTTATTTATGTGTAATTTAATGGGATTTGTAAATAATGGTGAACTTTTTAATACTTTTTTTTATAAATGGGTTTCAAATTTTAATTTTGGTAAGTATTTCAAAGGTAATGGGGTAAGCTAAATACATCTTTAGGTTTATGCACAGGTATGTTATACAGGGTATTTAAGATTTTATTTTTTAATTTTATTTTAAATTCTCAATTCTTGCCACTGAAGATTAAATCTAATCTGAGGGGTATGTTCACAAAGCAATAATTTTTGTGTACCATTCACCTGAGAACTGAGTAGAATGAGTGCATGAGGTACGGTGCGGATGCGACTAATGGCGGTTCTGAACTACTCTTTGCATATTTGTATATGTTCCCAATATAATTCTGATGTATATGATAACCATATAATAAAAGTATTCTGGATAGAAGCACTGAATGTCTTGTTACCCGGAAAGTGTTTTCTTTCCATATTTTGTCAATATGGGACACTAGAGGACGTTGTGTATTGTCATAATTACAGCACTTTGTTCAGATTAACAGAACAGAAATATGTAGTTGTTTGCCAGTAAAACTAATGGTTTCAATTACATGAGTCATGTATCTCCAAGAACTTTTTTTTTTTTAGCTCTCTGTATCATGCCATCTGCCTATTTAAACTAGAGCCACATTTTAAGGCTTCCTTCTCATAAAAATCTGACCCAGGCAGCTTTACATTAAATTTGATTAATCAGATGATTATACTCTATATGCTTAATGATGAATGCTTGCAAATAACTTGAATGTGAAACTGGATATCTGACTTCCAGTATTAGCCCCGTTTTATAGATTTTGGGGGGAGGGGGGAGAAGGAACTGCAGCCTGGAGAAGCTTGGCTAGAGTGCCTAAGTCACAAGAGAGGTCTGTGGCAGGACTGGGAGCAGAACCCTCAATGTCTAGAGTCAGTGTGGTGGTACACTTAACCATGACGCTGTCCGGCAGAAACTGGAATAAGTTTGTTTAAAAAAAAAAAATAAAAAATCTTGGAAGCAAATATTCACACATTCCCATAGGCCCTCAGCACCAAGTCAGGATTATTAGATAGTTTCATACCAAATCTTGCACTGAGAGTGAAGGATGCTGACACCAGACTGAGGTGACTGCATGCTAACAGCTCAAAAAACCAGACGGCAAATAAGAACCCAAAATGCATCTTTTTTTTTTTAATTTTTAAAAACAACAACAAAAAGTCCTCCGGGTGGGTAGGTGGTTTTGTGGAGAGAGAGGCTGATTCATGAAGTTTTGAATACTTGGGGATGGGCAATCTTGGAAAATATGCTTAACATCTGCCTAATACAAAAATATGCTTAAACTCATTTGTACAGTAGTGCTGTGAGGCCCAGTGTAGATGTGGAGGGGGGGGGGGGTGACCCATTTTGCTAGGCACGAACCCGGAGTAAAGATGTTATCTGCCCTAAAGACCTCACACTCCAGGTAGACGTGGCAGACAGGTGGAGAGGTGAGCTGCTTGTAAGGTCTCCAAATTTTCTTTCTGGGGGCCGTAGGAGGAGGTTGGTGTTTTGATATATAAATTTTTTTAATTGCTACAACGAAGGCCTTTCAATTAAATGGATTTTTTTTAATGAGATTTTCCATTTCTGTGAAAACTTTGAAACAACTTCTTCCTTCTTGTTCTCGTGTGTGTGTGTAGGGGGGAAACAATCCTACCTTCTCTCACTATTTCACCACACACACACACACAATGTGTGTGTGCTGACTTCCCCTGCTTTCCAATGAAAAACGGGAGAGGAGAGTGGGGAAAGAAGGAAGCACCCCGTCCCAATTATTTTTTTTTTCTTTCACAAAATATAGTAACCTTCCCCCACCTTTATTTTATTTTATTTTTCCCTCCACTCCTGATTAGTTCTAGTGGGAGAGGAAACAAACAAGAAAACATGATGTAATTTTGTCTTGGGTCATCCAGAAGATCATTAGCAGAGCTGGGAAAAGAATCTAGGTCTTGTGAGTCCCAGTTTTTGTTCAAAGTACAGGAGCATCACAGTTTAATTTTTTTCTGCAGAACTGCCCCTTCAGCGTACTACAGCAGGATGCTTTAGATTAGCTCCCAGACAATGGAATCTTGCTTTTTATTAATGCACAAAATCAAGCTCTGAAATAATTCCCCCTGGGATAGGAAATAAGGATGGTTTCCATTTATTCCTATGTGCATTCGAGCAAAACCAGCCAATTGTGTAGCGGACTGACTAGTGTTCTATTTATATGCCAGAACATTAGGAAAGTTGAGTTTCCATTAACTTAATGCCTTTGTTGTACTGTATATTTCAGATATTACATTATTTGAGGCTCAATTACCAAATCAGCAGTCCCAATGATATAATAGAAGAGAACATTGTTCTTGTACTACATTCATTCAACAGAATGGCTAAATTGTGTGACCTGAAGTCATCTGTCATCCAAAATTATTAGTCTACTAAACTACTGTAAAGTTTTCCCTAACTTTTTTATAAGAAGCTTAACTGCTAAACAACACTGTCAGAGCAGCTAACAAAATACCCTAGAGAACAGCTGACATCCAGACTTCCTCTGTTCTGTGTCTCAGCATTTCTCCTTTTGGGATGTAAATTTCTATGCCTGGTCTTGGCTCCATAAAATATGTATATTTCAGAGCTGTTTGAAAAATAGGATTTCTTCTTCCAGGGGAGAACCCGAGATTATGAAATATTCTGTCATCCCAAATCAGGATGAAAATAGAAATCTCTGAATTTTTCACAAGGAAATACTCTAGAAAATTATTTTGCGATTATACATGTTTTTAGAAGGGCAAAACATTTAATTTAAAAACGAATAACGTCAAAATGAAACATTTTTGACCTTGTTGAAATTAAATGGTTGGATCATTTCCCTACCTTTAAGCTGTTTAAGCCGGTCTCTGAAACTCAGAATCTGCCTCTTTCCCCTTCATTGGCTATATGGCCACTTGTGCCTGGGCCCTCTTCACTCCATTCTCTTTCCGTTGCAACTCTGAGGCGGCCCAACCTCACGCACGCTTGCTCGCGGTCTTGCCATCTCCCTCACTTTCCTTTTCTCAACTCTCCTCCGGTACCCAAGCAATCTCTGCAGCTGCCACATACAAAGATTTTTGTAGCAGAAATAAAACAACTATTTAAATGACTTTCCCTCTGTTGCAACTCTTCCTTCTGAGGGGTACGTTTTGAGGTCGTAAATTATTCTGGGCACAGTTGTCTCTTTTTGTGTGTCTGTTCATAGCCTAGCGCAATGGGGCCCTGATCTTGAGTCAGGCCTTGGGGTGCCACTACAATAGAAGGAAGCGTTCTACAATAATAGTACAAAATGTTACTTTACACGAGTGTTTACTGCAGTGACTGGGGCACGTGTTGCAGAATACTTCCTCATTGATTGTTTTTAATAGGGATAGATAATGTCAGAATTTGTTGCAGAACTTCTGTTCTTTAAAGACTGGCAGGAGAGAGGAGGCATTCATGATTTAAGCTTACAAAAATCCCAGTTCCTTAAGGCATGTTTGCTTGTCAAAGTCACCATAAGGGGCAAAACCTGGACACAATTTGGGTGAGTGGTTTGTGGACCCTTTGGAAATCTGTCCCTAAGCATGACGGCAGCTGTGTAAAGTGCATGTGCACCTGTTGTGTCTGCAAACTCACATTTGTTCGTGCAAGCAGGACTTTGCTCATAAACAATGAGTAAAACAGGTGCAGTGGGTCTGGATGTATTTTGCATGGGTTCTGCAGTTGTGTAGTTTTTTCCTGTAAAATTTAATCCTCCAGGCCTTAATCAAAGTGCAGCACGCTGGATCTCAGCCAGAACTACAGCTGTACGGCTGCATGAGTCCTAGCGAAGCATTGATCATGGTAACTAGTGTTGTTGCCCCCATTACTTAATGATGTATTATTACATCTACAAGTGCAAATAACCTTGGCCCTGTGCTAGAACAGTATTACTAAATGGATACTTGCAGTAGGGTGTATCCTGTATCATTCGCTTTCTTTGGTTCCCTCCCTCTTTCATTTTTCATAGCATTAGATAAGTAAACTTTGATCAAGATTCAGATGTCATGGTGAACTCCTTGGATGTACTTACATTTCTTGCAAGGACTTTACAATTAGTTCCTATGTGCATTTATTGTGTAAGTGTAACCCACACACCTTCAGGGTGTGGTGTTCTGTACCATCGAGTGGTACTGAAACCACTTAGAGAGA
This sequence comes from Mauremys mutica, assembly GCF_020497125.1. Lineage (NCBI taxonomy): Eukaryota > Metazoa > Chordata > Testudines > Geoemydidae > Mauremys > Mauremys mutica. The sequence continues at coordinate 12,439,810 of NC_059084.1, read as the reverse complement.
GTTGGCTTTTGGCTCATGCACTAAGCTCCAGAGGTCCCAGGTTCAATCCCGCCCGCTGACGACCAGAATCTGGCGGTGTTACATAAGTTCTTAGCCACAAAAATTCCATTTGTCCTTACCATTGGCAAACAGCCCTCCTAGCTGAGATCCGGGGGAGGTTCTGTTTGCAGGCTATGCCATGTCACATTTTCTGACTATCTCATTTGATCAGCAACACCTTTACCCGTAATCTTAAATCTAAACCACATAGCCATATACATGCTGTACCAATCTACTGTGCAACATGTTTGTTTACCAACACAGTGGAATGTTTCGAGTTGCATGAAAAATAAAACCCCAGAAAGAACGTGACTGTTTCTGGTAAGTTTTAGAGCCCATGTTTTCACAGTATTTAAATGTTGCGGGAGGCAGCATAGGAGCAAGGGAATAATTACAGCACATTTTTTGGTGCATAGGTGAAATAAAAAGAGCACTTCCAGACCGTCCTTGCCAATGAGGGAAAAGTTGAAGGGCAGAGTTTATGAATTTCAACACCACACTCCACTAAGAAATATGCCTAGCTCTTATATGTAGAATTTTTGTCAGTAGAACTCAAAGTACTTTAGAAAGGAAATCAATATCATTATCGTCTTTTACAGATGGGGAAACAGGCACAGGAGGAGACGGGGACTTGATAAAGCTCACCAAACAGGCCAGTGGCAGATCCAGGATTCCTGTGCCCCAGTCTAGTGCTTTATCCACACTGTTCTGAAGATAAACTGGAGCATGCAAGGCAAAATTGCTTTATTAAGCACCTCATTGCTAGCTATGCAATGCTATTATTTCCAAAGGTTGCCCTTGTCATAGTGCCTTGATTTATTCAGAGGTGATACCATGATTTCTCATAACACTGTGTTGCAGTGTGAGGATTTGAGAAAAATGTATCTACCCCTAACTGCAATAACAATGTTCAAACAGAACGCAAGCAATAGGAACAATGAAAGCTATTACTGCAACGTCTTCAGTCTCCCTCATGTTCGACCAGCCCTTTTCTCCAGTAGACAAGATACGCAAAGCCCAGGAGGGGAAACAAAGGCATAGAGAAGTGAAGTAACTTGACCAAGGTCCTCTGCAGACCAGTAGCAAAGCCAGCAATAGAAGCCAGGTCTCCCAACTCCCTGTCTGGTGCCCTATCCTCTAGCCAATGGCACCCCAGAAAGCAAACCTGTGAGAAATGTAGACTTCAAGACAGACTTTGGTGTAATTTTTTGTTGTGGACTTTTTAAAAGGATGGTAAGCCCTTAAAAGGGGAAGTGCACTTTTCACTGTGGCCACCCATCCATATATTTAGCTGCTTTGTTTGTGCATATAATGCACAGGAGGGATTTGAAATGTTTGCTGGGTGAAAATGTCTATGAGGCACTAAAATACAGAGCTAAATGAAATCATTACACATTGTCTGAATTAATTAAAATCTATATTTTTCCTACATTTCGACAACAATGTTGCTCCATATTTAATGGAAAGTTGTTGAACCAAGGAAAGCAGAGGAGTGAAAGAAGGCCATTTATGCCTAAAATGTCAGGAAAGCCTGTTTTTATAGGTAATTAATTACATGTTCCAAGAAGCCGTTTAGTGGTTAGAGCAGCAGGCTAGGTCCTACATTTTCATGAGTGATGAGTGATTTTGGGTGTCTGAAATTTTGGGCACCCAACTTGAGATACCTCAGCAATTTCCAGAAAGCGCTGAGCATCTATCCTCTGAAGTTAATGCCCCTTTAAGATATCTGAAGTCTGACACCCAATTCAAATTCAGCACCCTACAGGGCTTAAGCACATGCTTAAGTGGTTTCCAGAATCAGGAACATAATGGGAAAAGTTCCCAAGACTCTTTTTTTTTTTTAACTACAACTCCAAGTCAGAGGCCCCAGTTACAGTACTTTTGAGTGTTGCAGCATAGATGGGACCAGGACATGTCCTGATAACAGGTGTAAATCCTTGGACTGTTCAGGATTTTAACCTGGTTATGGAGACCCAGATAAGTCCTATCTATGTTACACCTTTTAACGATGTTGTAACTGGGCACATTGCCTTAGCTAGAGATGTAACATGGCTAGGGCATTAATTATAGGTACCTTCTCTCTACACAGCAGAATTTACTGTTTCTTTAACAGTTACATCACACATGCCATTCTCAGACGTCCATACTAAACCTGAGGTTAGGAAGTAGCCTTTGATACCTTCTTAGCGGCAGTGGGTGTGGTCAGATGTGAGCTGGGTGGTGTAGTGACTTTAGTTCTGCCTCAGACACTCCCCCATATAAATGAGCAGTCAAGCAACAGCTGTTCTTAAGGGCAGGTTTCCTTCTCTCCTACAATCATAAGCTCAGCTTCCCTCAGGCCTTGCTGTACCACCAATATTAGCCACTTGGCTGAGGTAAGAAAGAGGCCTGTATATTCTCGTTTGTCATTCAGTCAGGCTGCACACACCCAATAACATATGTTACACTCCCTATATTTCCTCCATTGCAATTCTGTACCATTTAGTCCATAGAGCTGTGAAGTCAGGAGTTTCTGTACTATAGAGAGTCTACATCTTGTATATATGTATCGCTATTGTTCTGAAAGCTTTGGGAAATGCTGCTGTGGAAAAAAATCATATATGCCCATGTAAAACCTAGTGTTGGATAATTAGAGCCTGAATTACTGCTTCCTATCTTTAATAAAACACAGGTAATGGGTGTAGTCCTCCTACCATCCTGGTTTGTTTGTTGTTTTATCTCCCCCTGCTTATCTGGAGTAGGATGCAAAGGGTGACAAGTTTGCACAGCTCCTACTGGCTCTATCAAAGAGAGGTTTAGATAGAGCAGTTCCTTAAAGACCAGGAGGGCTTCCATTTGAATTCTGACTGTGGTAGCATTTGAGATCCAAACTGGAAACAAGTGGTTTTGCTTAGATTACTTGGAGACGTTATAGTGGCTTATGCTAATATGTTTGAAACAAGAATGGTCTCGGACTGATATTTCTGAAGAACGTGGAAGAGCAATACAAATGTTAAAGTCATAGGATAAATACAATATAAATGTAATGCCAAGAAGTTAAGTCCTCCATTCTGCTTTGAGATCTGTTCTGAGAGTGAGGGGGTATAAACTGATAGAGTGTATCACAGCTTTTCCTCTCCTTTTGAAACTGACTGACAAGTCACTAAGTATAAAGCTTTGTCTGAGGCTTAGAAGTCTGTGGATCTGAGCTAAGCTTGTGTGTCACATGAGTGTTTCTGATGTATCTCAAAATGTGAGCAATAAAGGTGAGTGGAAAATTTGGATCTGGGCTCAAACTGCCCAAATTTTAGGATGCTGTGAGCTGAAGATTTGCTTCAGTTCTGCATCCCAATTCAAAATCTTATCCCTCACATCCCCGTCAATATGCAAGAGCCCAGTGTATTTGTTTGGCCAGGCTCAGGCACTGCCTCATTGCTGACTCAGATGGACAAGGGCCACCTAGTGAATCACCCACCATTTCCTGCAGCACCTGGGTTCTCCTTGGAGGTCTCCTATCCATGTACCAAGCAGGCCTGAGCTTGCAAGATCTGACAAGATCACAGCTAGGGGCAATATGGCCACAGGCCATAATTTTACATAACTTCTTAAAATTTGCATAATTATTTTAGAAGAGAAAAAAACGGATGGCTCACTTTTGTACATGAGGATGAAGATAGTAGGTGAAAGAGCCTTTCATACTGGGGTATTGAAACCTCAGCTCTTCCAGAGAGGATCTCTCTCAGTAATTGACCTTGATACTCTTTCAAAGGGGATTTTGCTGCATCTGGGAGGTGCTGGAAGGCACTGAGTTAAATTTGTGAATCTGATGTGGCATGTATGGATTAAAAAGCACCCAGCAGCAGCAGCAAAAGAGCATGAGAATAATAAGGGAAAACATCTCTCTTGAAAGACTGTACATTTTCATACTCTAAATGTGTTCTAGCTCCATGAAGGGAACCCCCTGGTTGCAGTTAGGGTCATGACATGGGATCCTCTCCCTGAACTGCAAACCAGACCTCAGGAGTCATAGTAGCAAATCAAAAAAATAAAGCTTTTGTGTTTTTCCCTCATCACAAAGAATGAAACTATGCTAATGCAGATGCCAGTGCACAGCTTCTGTGCCCCTTAAATCCCACATACACCCTACTTAGACTAAACTCTTTGGAGCAGGGACCACATTTTTGTTTTGTGCTTATACAGTGGCTAGGTGCTACTACAGTAAAAATAATATTTTGAGGGTTTAACTGGTGCATAGGTCTTGTGCTGGTAAGAGGGGAAATATTGCCCAAAGGCAATTTGAGAGTCTTTTACTTGGGCTCTGTGGATATAGCACTCTGCTGCATGGTGTAATGTGGAAATACATTTAACAAATATGTGGATATGAGCAAAATGTTCACAGAAAACCACAAAGCCAACATGGAACTGAGCCTGGGCTCTGATGCATAGGTGAAACGTCTGTCTGTGCTCATGAAAGTTTGGCAGGTGTGGCCTACTGTAGTCCTTATGTCCATGGAGCCAGTGAACCTTCTTCCCTGTAGCTGCTCCACCCAGAAACAAATCCAAGAAACCCTCCTTATTCTAGAGATGGTCCCATAACAAAACTTTGAATCTAAATACTCTCAGACTTTGATTGTGTTCAGATACAAATCTGGCCTTCCTGGCTCATGCTTGTTTCTCCCAGAGGATTGTAGTGGATGGTGGATGAATGTAGAGATGGGACTTGTAGGGAAGAGATTGGGGGGAGGAAGGGAAAGAGGGAGGTCTTCTGGGAGGTTTCATTTTGGCTAACCCTGAAAACCAAATGGTAGGATTTGGTTCACTAATCCCTTTGTGAACCACTCCATAAAGGGCTCCTATAGATATAGTCTACTGCTTAACTTTGGGCTTGATAGTGGTGGCCACGTTACCTGGCTGTGTGATGTAGTACATGTTCTGAGAGCCAAGAGATAATTGTGTCTGGGAAGATTGTGGTTGAGAGAGAGAGAGAGAGAGAGAGAGGGAAGTTCACATGTATGTTGAAGCACCTAACTGCTTTAGGAGCTTGGGGAACTTTGGTTACCAAGTGCCTAAATCCCTTTAAAAATATTTAGGATCCTAAACCAATTGGGCATTGCAATGCTGAGCATAAAAATGCCTAACTACCTTTAAAAATCTGGGCCATAGCCTTTCTTTGACTGAGTTCCCCATCTGTACAATGGAGAGGGCAGAGCTATTATATCTCAGAGGATGTTGAGTATAAATACACTGAATATTGTGATGTAGTTGGGTATTACAGTGATGGGGATGGGCATATAAGCACCATAGATGGGGGAAAGCTACATGGACAAGATAGCTTCCCTCTGCAACGTGACTTTACTGGTTAGGCAGGCTTTCATTTGAAAATCTTTCATAAACGTGTGCAAAAGCAGCCTGGAAAAATTGTCATGAACTCTTACTAGCCCAGGGACAAAATCTACTTGCCTTTCCAATGCTGTTCAAAAACAAATAACAAAAATAAAACCAACCAAACAACACCTTCCCCCCTCCTAGAAAACTGCTTGTTGGAAGAAATACTTGCCTGGAAGCAGTGGATGATGTGAACTCTGAGCCTGCAGTAATGTGGCTTATTTTAATTTGCAGACATTTTTTTATCTTAATTTTTGCAGAATCTAAATCAGGGGTAGGGAACCTATGGCATGCGTGCCAAAGGCGGCACGCAAGCTGATTTTCAGTGGCACTCACACTGCCTGGATCCTGGCCACCGGTCCGGGGGGCTCTGCATTTTAATTTATTTTTAAATGAAGCTTCTTGAACATTTTAAAAACCTTATTTACTTTACATACAACAATAGTTTAGTTCTATATTATAGACTTATAGAAAGAGACCATCTAAAAACGTTAAAATGTATGACTGGCACGTGAAACCTTAAATCAGAGTGAATAAATGAAGACTCGGCACAGCACTTCTGAAAGGTTGCCGACCCCTGATCTAAATCTTCATCTTTTGAAAGGTCTCTCCTTGTGGCTCAACAGGGCAGATTGCATGGTTGTTGACATGAGGATACAAGAAAAGCAGGCTCTTTCGTAGGTGCTTCTTTTGTGGTTTCTGTATGCAGCTCCCTGAAACCTGAGACTGGCTTGGATTGGTGAGCATTTAGGGCTCTCGGGGTGTCACCAAACCTTTCCAGTCAGAAATGTGGAGCATGCTTTTTATATAACACATCAAAGTCTGGATGCTGTGGAGTATCTTCTCCCAGGAATGTAATAAACTGTAGCACAATAACAGGTCAAGCAAGCCAGGCTGTTTTATTCTTGCTGGGTGTGAGCACGGAGCCTGGATCTGGTGTCACCCTGCTGAAAATCTCCTAGCTGAAGAAAATCTTGTGTTCCAGTCAGATTTCCAGGGTATAAGCCAAACACATGCAAGATGCAAGCAAAGCCAGCTGTGGTAGTGGAGCCTGGCTATCCTCTAAACATGGTGAGTTGTGACTCCTACTTCAGCCCATAGTTCAGTGATGGGAAAAATCACTGTCAGGGTCTTTGTGGTAGGAATGTGAAAACTCAAAATCAGGAACTAGGCAAAGAATGAAGAGGAACTGGTCCTCTTTCCCCATCCTCTTATTCATTGCCAGAGTATATTTACTGACATCTTTCTTGCTTGGGCAAGGATGGCTGCCTCCTCACAATGCCAGAAGTGAGGAAACAATGTCTAAGAATCTATTTAGTTTTTCCTCTTATGGCTTGAAGTGGTTTCCACCATATACAGGGCTTACAGTTTTGTCCAATGGCTTTCAGCACCTGCACTATACAAATTGTTCCAACACCGCTGACTTCTACATGAAGCCTGAGGCCTGAACTCTAGCTATGATAATAGACATCTGGTGGTGTTTCTGCCATCAGGGTAGCTGGAGAACTGTCCCGCTTAGAATGATGTGACAAGAAACTCAGAGTAAAATACATTTGCCTTCATCCCAGGTTGGTGCACCATTTCCATGAGAGTTGTTCTTCCAGATGAAGGGGTGATATTAGATATTGGATCAGCTGCTCCATTGCACCGCACTGCATTGGGTATCCGGCTCCAAAGCAGCAGTAGCAGGACTTCGAGTCAGGGCAGCAGCTAAAATTTTGTCTAGAACTGCCACTGGGTTAAGCCAGATTGGATTCCTCTGTTTACAGAGGCTATTCTTATTACTGCTTCCCCTGCCAGCCCCAATTTGGGGTAAATGACATTGTTGGCTGTCTCTACCTGCCCTCCTTGAGGAGAGGGATTTCCCAGAGTGAGGTAAAAATCATGCTGTACCTAGGATTAGGGGCTTATGTGGGGAATAGGGTTAGTCACTTTTGCCAAAGCCATTAGTCTCCACAAGCCATTCTGCCATACTGGATTCATTTGGGTGGGGTGAAAGAGGCTCCCTGTCTCCTGAACTAACTCCCATTCTTTACCAAGGGATAGCTTCTTTTAGCACTTGCTCTCATTATTTTTAGTGCAATCATATGCATTTTGCAACTTAACCTTTTCTGCATCACAAATTCAGCCTCTATCTTGGGCATCTACATGGATTGATTGAAGCACAACTGTGTGTCCAGCTTAACTTCCTCTATTTCTCAGATCTTTGTCCTAAGTAAAATGATGGACTAGTTAGCAAAAACTGAGTAGAATGGAAGGAACAAGACAGAATCTAATGCTTTAATCTTTCTTTCTCTTCTGGTGCTCATGAAATTGATGGCATTGTAATCTTAAAGCCACATTGCTCCAACGCTGTTTCTATCTTCATCTGATTTTTATTTAGTGGCTTTGTTGGGAGTCCCCACCATATGTCCACAAGGCAGGTGTTCTGCTGACAGCCAGACTACTCTCCTTGAAGCACCAGTGGAGTTTCTCATGTGTAATGACTAGGAGCTCATTAACGAAGGCCATGAACGAAATCTGCGGAGACCGAGTGCCTTGCACAGATTGATCTGTGCATGATTATTGTTTCTCCTCTCCCATGAAAACAGGCTCTCATTTCTGCATGATCTCCCTCTCCAGCTTTATCCCCAAGGGGAGTCTGAATGGACACAGGGAAGGGAAAGCACAGAGGTTAGCACAAGGGAACTCTCTTTGCAAACTGTCCTTCGCATGTAGTAGTGGTGGCAAACGAAAAGAATTCTTCACAGTTTGGAGAAAACTAATGTACGAAAAGCTGAAATCTGCTATAGTCTCCATTCCACTGTAAGAGAGATTCATTGATTCCAGGGGCTTGCTCTTATAGTAACGGTTTCTCAAAGTCACCAGGTCAGCCCTTCATGTACACTATGGTTTTGCTTACGCTGCAAGTAAGGCTGTGACTGTAGTCCAGGCAGGCATATCCTAGCTTTAATCTAGCTAGCACTGGTAACATAGATTCAGGCAAATGGGCTTCAGCATAGGCTAGTCACCTGAATATATACACCCAGGCTTCCTGACTGGCTTGTAGTTGAGTGAACAGCTCAGGCTGAAGCTTGTGCCACCATGCCCACACTCCTATTCCACTAGTAATGCCCACACTACCTTTAATCTAGCTATGCCTACTAGTGCTACAATCGCACCTTGTGGTGGAGATATACCCTGTCTCACCTTGCCCCAGAGCTCTTTCATTACAAATGTTTCCAGTGTTTGCAACACATACCAATTTGTGGAGCTGCACCAAGATAGCTAATTCAGCAGGAAATTATACCTTAGACATTCCTTAATCAATAGATGGGGAATATGGCAGTTGAAGTGTTATGGATTTTGGGTTCTGGGTTGCATGGGTGGTGAGGGAGATGGTTGCAGAATGCCCTTGTATGTTGACATAATTCTCATACAAGAAAATTATTAATGGCAACAAAAGGAAGCCAAAGGCTTTGGTCAGCCCAGACTGAATAACTGATGCGAGGAGTTCATGCTTTTTCTGCTCATGGAATAGGTGAGTAGATTGCAATTTTCTTAAATATATTCAATGTTGTCTTTTTGGAACTATTTATTCTATGGATTGATCACAAATATTCAAAACTCGTGATGCGATTCTTGGCTTGATAAGCTGCATGGTGCTGTTTCTGTTACCTGACGGGATAAATGTATGGCCATTTCAGACACATGTATTAGCTTAAAATTCATTGTCTGCTAATACACTTACAGCTTTGAAAATGATTCTGTGCACATTTGTTTGCCTGCTTGGTCACAAACAGTGATATGAGCATTGCAAAAGTGAATTCATTTCCAAACTTGAACCAATATTTATATGCAACCTTTTACAGTATTTGCCCAGCTCTAGTTGCGAAGGTCTCTGGAAGCACATGAGGGTGATTAGTAGTCTGACCAGGTATGTATCATCCCCATTTTACAGATGGGGAAAACTCAGGCAGAGAGGTAGTATCGCTTGCCCAAGGCCATAGAGGGAAATCAGTTTGGAAATGAGGCTAGGATTTGGGAGCGCCTGGTTCCCAGTCCTGTGCTCAGGCCGCTAGTGGTTTGCAACATATTGTTTTTTGTTCATCTGTTGGATTCTTTCAGGAATGATTGCAGTAGACCTGCATTGTTAAAATACTGACATAGCACTTGTTATGGTCTCAAGCCAACAAGATTTCTTAATCCTTATGGGATACCTTATTGAGTCTCAGTTCCAGTGTATCTCAGCAGCTGCTTGTGACCTCTCAGTAATGAGTCACTTTTGCAACAATAAGATAGTTACAAGTTTGATGTTTGTTGTAAAATACTTTGTATGAGCTAGGATGTAGCTAGCTCTTGTAATAAAGTATATGACGAACCTTTCCCACAAGCCTTTGCAATCACCACACCCTAACTAAGCGCTTCCTCAAATATCTATGACTAACAACTCCAGAAATGTGTGCAATTACCATGACTTGTGGTTCAAACTCCCCCCCCCAACCACCACAGTAAAAGCAAATGGCCAGTTAAACACGTGATTGGTTATTTGTGCATACACTTACTATGGAGCCACACAAAATCGTGATAATTGTCTGAGCAAATGATGTACATGTATCTCTCAAATTTTCACACCCAGTTCAGAACATTTGGGCTCATTCTTGAGATGGTCATAAGATTCCTTCTCCTAATTTGGTTTTGCTATAGCTGACAAAGCTGCCTGACTAGAGCAGTTCTGAGAAGCATTGCTGAAATCTGATGCTTAACATTTCACTGTGGATTTTTGGCTTCAAAGTGATTTTGTTATGTCCCCAGAGCCTGGTTAAATCCTTAGTTATAATGATTGCACACTGAAGGGTGCTGTTACATAGAAATGCTGTCCCATAACGGCTTTGTTGCTGTGGAAAATCCGATGTTGTTTGGTCATTCGCTATGAGTTCCCTAAGCCATCAAGACATTTGCCTCAAGGCTACAAACACAAAGCTACAGGCAAAACCCTCTGGACATAATGAGTGGGCATTTATGCAGAACTAAAAACTGGAACAGCTGAGCAGTAGATCTATGAATAGCAAGCATGCCTCTAAGCACAAAAGACATCATTCTGGAATAAAAGGTTTTATAATGGTTCTGACATCTTGAATGTCAAGATCATACTACGTTGTTGTAACTTTTTTATGTTTGTTTGTTTGAACCACATTCCTGAAGTAAGACTTAAGCAATTAAAGGGTATGAAGGAAACCTTATGGCAGTATTAGGAACAAAAATTAATCAGTGGACACCTGGCAAGATCCATCGCTTTGATCATAATTGCTATGGAACAAACCTCTTGCTTCTGTGCTGAATGAGGATTTTTTTTCCAGGATTCTTTACACCACTAGCCCTAAAAGGATTTATTCTAACGTTAACTGAGAAGTGCCCTCTGACGGAAGGGAGAGGGTCGGATTAACCATAACCTATGGGGTCAGGGAGTCAAGCAATACAAAGAAGGGTAATCAAACTCAGAGTGACTTGGATCAACAGGGAGCTGGAGGAATTCAACGGTGAGAAATGTAAGGCAATGGGAACTAGCACAAATATCATCCAAGAGGTCTAGGAGTGGGAGGTGTGTCCAGCTCTTAAGCCTTTAGCATAATGAAAAATGCAGCAGAGAGGGGCTGAGTGAAATAGAGTCTGGGGTGTGTGTACAGAGCGGGGAGGGTGAAGGCACAGGGAGAGAGAATCTGGAGGGGAAAAGGAGACACACATGCCCCCTTTACTGTGTCCAGCAGCTAGTCTTGCCTTTGACCGTGTTTGGCTATCTTGAATACACAGGCTTTAGCTTTAAAAACCTTGACTTGACACGGCTGAGGGGAGGGACAATCCTTGATGTGACCGCAAAACAGGGTTTTTTTTTTGAGTTTGGATATTTGTTCCAATCCTTTCAACCTAGATCTGGTGTTTACAAAACCTCCAGACACTGAGGTTTGCTCATCCCTACCACAATGAGCTATGAACTATGACCATGAGAGGAAGGATGGCCTTGTTAGAGGGCTACCCTAGGACAAAGAAGACCCTGGGTTCAATTTCATTGTCCACCACAGACTTCATGTGTGAGCTTGGGCAAGTCAGCGAGATCAATGGGACTCGAGGAGCTGGGCTTTAGATTTCTCTCTACCTCAGTTCTCTGTCAAATGGGAACAACAGCACTGCTCTACCTCACAGGGGTGTTGTGAGGGGAAATGTATCAAAGATTATGAGGTATTCCCATAGGGCAGGGATGAGGGGCCGCATAAGTACCTAAGGTACATAGACACAGGAACTCAAGAATTGTTTCTATTTAAAAAGACAGATCCAATTTCATGGTCCAGCCTTTGTTTCCCCCGTGCCCCCAGGGCAATCAGGGTGGCAAACAGCTAGGGCTGGCCCTGCTTAGAACCCAGTGCACCGACCAGATAACAGTTTGTCCGTCCCAGGTTGTGCTGTGGCTGTGGAGCCACCTTATGGAGATTAATTACTGGAGCTGGTCGGAAAAACTTTTGATGGAACCATTTTCTGTTGGAGAAATGCAGGTTCAGTCAAACTCAAAACTCCTGGTGAAATTATGTTAATTTTGGCAACATTTCATTTTGGAGGAAAAAATGGAAAACAAAGTTTCAGTACTTTTGTTTTGCAATTGCTTTTCATTTCAAAACCTCTTCCTTTGGTGTTATATTTATATTATGGAAGAAAGCTGGAATCTGAAACATTCAGTTTAACCTGAAAAGAATTATTTGGAATTTTGCTTTGGAAAACTTAGGAATTTTTGAGTTTCATTCTGATTTGGAATTAAGCCAAATTTCAAAATCCTTCATGAAACAGAATATTCACCCCCTGCACAGCTCTACTGATTACACTGAGTGGTTGCAGAAACATCCTCCGTGGGAGGCAGGAAAAGAAAATCCCTGCGGCCTTAGAGTCTCTGGTCCCAGTCTCCCCTGCTCCCGGCCAAGTGGGACTCCAAACTAGGTGTGATTGCGTGTGCTCGCAGATCCCCACAGGAAATCCCATCCCCCCCACCACACACACACACACACACACACGTGGTCCTGCTACACTAGTTCTGCTCCATGGTTGTCTAGAGATGGAGCCAGGATTTGCTCTGTTGTATGCAGTGACTTTTCACTGGGAAAGAGTGCCATTGTGGAATGTTCTTGTTTCTTTCCCAGGGCCTAGCTCCTGGTGGCAGGGCAGCTTCAGTGGAAGGCCCTCGGCTTTGCTGTTCACTCTCCACCAGAGCCAGAGTCCTGCAACGTTCAGGATGAGGTGCAAGTCATAGCCACTTAATCTGGCATTCAAGCTGGCAGGGGATTTGTTATTGGTTGTTGGGAAGAGGAGGGTTACTGGACTAGTAGGGTACCTACTGACCAAGAGAAGGAGCAAAAGAGGACACTGTGATTTCACTGTTTGGCCAGAGAGATTTCTTTCATTTTTGTGTGGGCTCCCGGGCACTATGCGTAAATGGGGCACATAATAAACTACTCAAACATGTCAATAGTGGCTTTTGTCTTTGTAAGTCACAAGCCGAGCAGAAACAGAAGACTGGAAATTCCAAGGGTCACAAGTAGTGGGTCCGTCCTCCTCACCCTATCAGAGCAGGAAACTGATCACATCTATATCCACCTGATCCGAATGGAAGATTCCTCCTCCTGTGCAGAGAGAGAACCTCAAGGCCTTTGCAAATACAGCAGGCGGGACATTCCTTTGCCAAACACATACATGGTATCAATTCAGCCCTGTGCACGTGAGCAAGAGTCACTGTGGTTCAGTTTCTAATCTCACTTATGCCCTAGGATAGGAATCCAACTAGCAGACTCCCTTTTCTTGTCCATTTATATGGATTCTGAGTGTAGTTGTCCCTAGCCTAGAACTTGACAATTCAACTGCTGGGCAGGGCAGTGGATTTAGGCCTTTCCCTTGTGATAGAACTTTAGCAAATTATCAAATTTCCTTTCTGAAAAACACTTATCAAATATATAGTCCACAAACTGTGTAATAATAATGTAGCTTGAAATACAATTGTAGACTTATTTTCTTTGTGATTATGGTTGGATGCTGCTGTTTAGTGTTTACCAATGTAAGGACATTACTAAAGAGATGCTGGTGTTTACATTATCTGTGGCTTTTAGAATATAGTCAAAAGAAAATGTACAGTAATGCCCGTTATTATGTAGCTCCCTGCCAATTAGAATGAAACCCAAAGTTTGTAGAACAAAAGTTGAGCAGATTTTCTCTGCTCCTTGGCTTTTTTATATGGTTAAAAAATGACTTTTTCCATTCAGCTTTTCAATGTGTATAGATGTGTAACTGTACCGGCAGAATGTGTGCAATTGTGTATCTAAGAGTCAGATCCTCACTCATGTTGATTAAAACCTAAATCTGCAAGAATCTGCATGACTTCTTGAGGACTAAGGACCTAATTGTCATGAGTGAGGTTGCCTGGATTTAGCCCACAATTACCATATTTGCCCATGTAAATCGCAGGTTCATGAGCTGTTAATCAGTTTGAGTCATCTGTGCATACAAATCCTTTTTTCCCACACACTTGTGGTTACTGTGCATGCAAATTGGGGGCCTGATCCAAGTCCAGTAGAACAGGGCTTTGAACCAGGCTCTTGGTGCACAAATTCCATGCTCATATTGCATACATGCACTGCACAGCTAAATAGAGCTGGGCAAAATGTGTCTATTTTGCAACAGGGAAGCATTTAATAAATTTGTGTTAGTTTTGCCAAATTGTTTCAGTTAAAAAAAAAATCAATGTTTTCTTTTGATTTTTTTTTTTGGTTTGGTTGAAACTACTTTGTCTCAAAATTTCCTTCGTTTTTCCAAAAAATTAAACATCCTTCAGTGGTTAAAATTGAAACAAAATGTTTTGATTTGTGTCAGAACAATTTCATTTGACCCAAAATATATAAAATTCAATTTTTCAAAAATGTTGAAATATTTCATGTTTGATTTGACCCAAAATCTTTTTTTTTTAATTTTTCATAATTGCCAGCAAACCAAAAAAAATCCATTCTTTTCACAGGTCTACATCTATACTCTGAAAATCTGCCTGACGTTCTCTAATTCTAGTTGCCATGGCATGAAATATGTTAAAAGAAGTTATATGTTCTTTCAATGTATTTTAAAAGCCATTGTCTTTAACAATACAATTCTCAAAATAGTTTTCTCAGTTGGCAAACAGCTGTCACAAATCAACATTTATTTGTTGACATAAGCTGAGCCTTGCTCACCTTGATGCATTCAACTGTGATTTGATGACACTACATGTATGTGAAATTCCAAGAAGCTTGGACACTGCATGCGCCCTAATGTAAGTGCTAAGTCCTAGCACAAGCCATTCTTCCACTTCGGTTTGACCTGTTTCCGGACACTAATGCTGTGTTTTTACAATGTTTGATGTATGATGAAAAGTAATTTAAGGTTTGTGGAGATGACTCACTTGCCTAGAGTAGTGGATCCAAGAAACAAATACAGATGTGACTTCAAAACTGTTCTTTGGCATGAAACAATACCAGGACTTTTCATGCTATAAACCACAAACTATGTCCAGCGAAGACTAATCAACACGTTTTGTGGTTCAAACGGTCGGAGACCTTCTGACTTCATAGGGGAGCAGGTAATAACTGTGCAAACATCTTTTGGTCTTCTACTAAATCTTAGCATTATTTATCATCTCTAGATTCTTCTTTAAATTTGGAGGTAAATTTTGGCAGGCTTTGGGGCTTGCCAAAATAAGGGTGGATTCACATGTTACCAAGTCTCTATTCAGACTGGCCTCAGCACCGCACAGAATGGGCACCTCTAGAGGACCTCAGCAGGTCCTTTTGCATATTGAGCAATGGGGAGGTATTCTGGGATATGGTCCATGTGTTTTATGGTTATCTCTCCCTGTGGCTGTTTGATTATTTCCCTCTTTATCCTGTTGACAGCGTTGCTGCTGGAGCCTAAAGCTGGCCTGGATAAGGGTGCAAAATACACTGCAGAATCTGTGTTAATTCATGCTTGTCCTGTCATAAAACCTGAATAGAGACAGAAATTAGCTCTTCATATTTATAGCATAATTGTTTCTCTAAAATACTTATTTATTTTTTTATTTTAAACTTTGCAGTATAAGAAACAGGCCTGAACCTGTGGACTGAGTTATAGAAACTGTTTGAGAAGATTAAGGTCTCTTAATTGATTACACGCAAATGGGTGTGACTTAATCCTAACCTTCCTGGGAAGAATTTAATAGGTCCTGTTAGTTATGCAAAAATTGCCACAGTGTGTGCTCAGTTGAGCAACCAACTTCACTTGCAATCAGATCATCCCTTAAACCTACATCACTGACACTTCCAAAGTGAATGCACTAATTTATAGTCTTACCTTTCCAAAGTGCCCTTTGCTAGCACATTGATTCCAGGAGTTTTGGCAACAGGACATGGGTATGTTCATCAGTCATGTCATGACATGAGATGAGAGAGTGGGATGAGATGTGTCAGAACAGAGCTGCATCCGCTCATGATTTTCATAAAAGCATCTTTCTGAATTTTACATTTTAAAGAATGAGGGATTTACTCTGGCTGAAACACCTCCTGCTTGCTTCTACTCACAGGAGAAAGGAAGGCCCAGGTAGATGATCTTTTATAACTTATTTCTGCCTCATCAGTTTTTCTTGCTAAACTTCACTTGAAGCTCTAGAACTGCAGATGGTTCTTGAAGAGGATGACACTGGAGCCATGGGGTCTGTCTCAGGTGCTGATATCAGAAGAGACAGAGTGAGCTGAGCACAGTCCTGATCATGTTGCCTCCATTCATCTGAAGACGTCACCAAATAAGTAAACAATACAGACCAAAAAGACCAGAGATACCAAAATTCCTATCTGCCCTTCCAAGCATCCAGGAGTTTGGGATTTTAGAGGAAAGCTTTCAGGAGGGTGAGAAGGAAGTGATGTTGTATCGAGTAGAGTCGTAGAGAGTCATGATGTTTTGACATTCCAATATCCATGCTGAAGACCTTGTATATGTGACGGTGTGTGGTATGATAAGATGCAAATATGGCGATGCAGTGCAATGAAATCGGCTTGCCATTATTCCTTGGCTCTCCTAGTGATTGTTTGCTGATGAAGCTGTTCTTTCAGTCTGCAAGTTGGAGGATGCCTGGGTAAAGGTGTGTGTTTACTTGCAAAATTTGCAAGATAATGGTGATCTAAAATTAATTTAATTGCTTAAGGCCCTATATTTTGTAAGAAGAAGGACTCAGTTTGTAATGTCAATTAGCTTAGAATATTGTATTTCATTTTATATTTACCTGTTTTAAAGCCTATGGCCAGTCTTGGATTAAAGAACACACAATCCCACTCTCTAAGAACACTGAGATGCTTCCCTCTAAATGCAGATGCAAAAGATACTTTACTAAAAAGACATTTCTCCATCACCACTTACGCTTCCTCCTTAACCACTGGTTGGCCCCTCTAAAATTCAAAGTATAAATCTTATTCTCAATGGAGCTGACTATAAAGAGATCCATTCAGAAATTTCATAAGCAGCTACAAACTCAGTCACATCATGAGACTGTAACCACAACCCATATAAAATGACTGATTCTGTTGATTACAAAAAATGTCTGCTTCCTCCATGTTTTTAGATTCTATGCCCCCTTGCTTATGCAAGGAACAGCTTCTCCTGAAGTGTCATCTTCCTTCAAGGATCTCCTTACAGTCCACTCCTTTTGCAAAGCTTTCAGTTCTTGCTATGCACACTCTTGATTTCTCCACCTTCTCATATTGCATCTGAACTACAGTTCCATGCATCATGTTTCTAAACTACACTGTAAACTCCTCAGGGTTCATTTTCAGCCAAAGTTTTCCATGGAGCCTAAGGGAGCGAGGCATTCAACATCCATTGGTGTTTGCGTCTGTATTTTTTCCCCCAGAAGTGTGTGAGTGCCTTAATGCCTTGGGCTTCTTTGGAAACCCTAGACTTATGCTGGGTCTACACTAAAAAGTCAAGTTGAACCAGCTGCATTGCTCAAGGGGGTGAAAAATTCACCCCCCTAGAGGAATGTAGTCAAGCCAACATAACCCTGGTGTAGACAGTACTAGGTCAATGTAAGAATTCTTCTGTAGATCTAGTTAATACCTCTTGGGAAGTGGATTACCTATGCCAATGGGAGAAAATATCCCCATTTTAAGTCCTGTTGAATGGGATTTTAACACATGTTTAAAGATAAGTGCTTTACTGAATTGGGGCCTTTAATGTTTGCACATTACCATACATTTCCCATGCATATGAGAAATCATGCTTCTAGCAGAAGTTGGACTTATTGAGCCATGAAATTTGATGTTTGGTTTGCTTAAAGAAAAATATATACTTTCGGCCAAATATTCAACCCCACCTTCCCTGCTCTTGTGTACACAATTAACTGCAGCACACATTAGTTTTATGCAGGCAAATAGCTATTTGCAGATACAGATTGGAGAAGAGGACACCCTTCTACTTGTGTATGCTACTATGGGGTTTGCACATGCAAAATGGATCCATGTCCACTTGTTTAAATGCAAACTGGTTGTAGGCTAAATCTGTGCAGGGCTTGGCTAATTAGAGGGGGAATAATTTGCTGAAATGGGTTTCAAACTATTTATTTAATCCTAAGGGTCAGAAGTCATTTTCCACATCCTCTTCAATTGAAAAAACAACACAATACACTGAAACAATTCTGCACTTCAAGGTCTGCAGGAATTACTGGCACTTCCCTTGGCCTCATCATGCCTCACAAGACAGCCCAGGCTGGTACAGGAGGTTTTACAAACATGTAATTTTCCTTTACTTTTTTTTAAGGATCAGGAAATTGATACTTTTAAAAGGATCTCGACAGTGCAATTACATGTGTTTGGATTTGATGGAAAGTTTTATTTTATGGGTTTCATCCTTGTAATAGACTCCAGTGAATTTGCAAGTAAAAGTGTTACATATCTTCTGTAGGCTGCCTAGCTTTCTGAATCAAATCCAAATAGAAATGGGCCTGGACCAAAACCCCGTATGCAAAATTCCCCCAATTCTGGGGGGAAGCTTGGGCTTGGATCCAAACTCTACTCTTCAGGCTAATTTATAATTTTAATTATAAATACAATGAAATGTCTCTCTAGTTTAAAAAATTGAATGTGGAAAACTCCTGAATTCCTAGATTGTGCCTATCCCACTTCTTTTTGCCATGCAGGCTGAGAAATGGTGTATTGTTGCATTCTAAGTAGATTGGGACATTGGAAGTAATCGGCTGACTAGTGTTTACTTTTGAGGTTGTAGGAACATGTTGCTACAGATTCTGCTTTTGTAGAGAACATTTGCAAAGAATGAGGGTGGAAAGTAGTGAGTTAATAGTGGAGGATGGAAAGTAGCAGGATCCCAGAGATGGGGCTGCATGTGGGAACGTCACTGTCTGTCTCTGCAAATGTGTCCCTGGGATTACAGACTGAGATCTTTCTGTGTAAACGAAACATCAGGTATTCCTTCCCCATGTAACAGATTCAGTAATTACTGCCCTTGCACAGTAGATGACAGATGTTGTTGTTCAGATGTAAACTGCCCTAAATTACCACCCCCGCCCCGTTCCATTGCATAGATCAACGTCAGAAACAAATGTTGATTTTTCTAGTCAGCCTCAGTTGGGTCAGTCTCAATACTTGGCCCCTCTAATAGGGACGAATGTGTAAATTCTTCATCTCCGTTCACTGGGATTTATCTCAGTGTTAATGAATATTGGATGGCAGGGTTTGTGAATATACTTGCTATTCAAAGCTCCAGCTATAACTGTTCATCCTACCACATTGCCTGTGAGTGTGCGTGGGTGTTATGAAAGCTAAGAGTGGTCTATATTTATTTTGAATTTTTGGTTTGTGTTTAGGAAATTGAACTGCATAGTTCATAAAAAGCCTAAGTGAGCAGGCTACTGTTCTGGCACAGATGTCTGCTCCTCAATCAGCCCTTGCTCTGTCAATCTGCCCAAGCAACTCTGCCCTGCTTTTTTGACTGGAGAGCAGAGTTGCTTGGATGGATTAACTGGGTGACATCTGTTTGGGTAACAGATATTCATGCTGAGAAGGTGCTATTTGTACACCTCTGTTCTTTCTGGAAATAATTTCCAATTACAGGAAATTAAAACCTTAATGCATCATTATTTCACTCATGATGTCAACTCCAAGCACCATGGCATTCTTGGGAATAAACCATCCCAAGAATGTTTGTTGAAAGGACACATTTTCTATGCATAGCAGTTGTTATGCGTTAGATCTTTTTTCCACGATGGCTTTAAGATATGTGGAAATCCAAAATATGGTTTCTATTATAAAGAAGTAGGAAGAGAATCAAATTAATTAAAAAAAACTGCTGAAAAATTCACTTTTGATCTAAATATGTAAATTGTAGCAATGAATTTTTCTGTAGTAAATACTGTTATACGGTCCAGGACGGTGCACATGTGGCTGTATTTCTTCTAATATGGTTTCAGGAAACTGCTTGTATAATAAAGTAATCTATAACTAAGGTACATTCTTTATAAAACATGGTCAGAGTGCGCTATGAAGGTGGATAAGTATTATTCCCGTTTCCCAGCTATTTAAACTGGGACACAGAGAGGTGATGTGACATATCCAAGGTCACACGGTGAGGCAGTAGCAGAGCCAGGAATAGACCCCAGGTCTTCTGTCTTCCAGTCTAATCATATTGCAGAGTTGCTTGAGTCATGCTGGCCATATGGCTTTCCCGGGTGCCAGGAAATCTGCATAGTGTGTTCCTGCTGTAATGCTGATGGATTTTAATGATTGTATTATATAATAGTCACTCTTAAGAATTCTGTTAAAGTAGAGAACTCATTGTTACCTCTTCTGGTACCGGAAGAGAAGAGATTCTCCTATATTCTCAATCATAATGACCTTTTTATTTTAAAAGAACAACAAAAGAAGAAAACAAAAGTTGGATCTCTGAGATCACTTCGTAACACCAAGACAAAATTCAGAAGACAAAATACAGGACAAAATCCTAGCTCCACTGACTTCCTTGGTGGCAGGATTTTACCCACAACCTAGTACACCATGCTAGGGCGATGAAGGTCCTTAATCTACATCAGATTAGAGATGGGCACTAGTAACAAAACCTGAAACTGGATTTCTAATAGCCCGAAGCTTGGGGGTGTTGACACCTGAGGTTCCAGATCAGTCCACTAAGGAGATAGGTAATCATTTTGCAAAACTTGGACTCAAGTTTAGATCATGAATCCCCTTCACAAGGGTAGGGCCCATCCATGCTCCAGACCACATAAACCAGTTAATTATCCACCAACACCAAAGAGGCTAAAGTCAATTTAAAAACAACAATAATATGACCCTCTTTATTGTGACTTACTCTTTGGCTACAGTGGGAAATAACACATTAAAGGAATAAAGTGCGTGTGTGCGCCAAAGAAAATCAGCCAGAAAAGCAACAATAAAACTCTCCTGGGCAAATGCTGCAAAAGAAACCCTAAAGGTAGCCAAGCCAAGGTTTCTGTTTGCTCAAATTGGTACACAATGAAGCGTAACTGTGCTGCAGTCCTATGATGGCGCAGTCATGAATGAACCAGACTGTAAGCCTTCCCTTGCAAAAATTTCTCCTTATTTTGTGCCTTTTACAATTAGAGGAGCATTCCTGGTGCTTAACTAATAATGATTCCCCCGCCCTTTAACTAAAATGGCAAGGATAGAGTTCACTTTGCCAGGGCAGTGGAAATTCCCCATAGGCAGGGAGATGGCTTCTGTGATGTTTCTGAAGTCTCAGGTTCATAAGGATAGTTTCCAAAAACCACATGGCTGACTGGCTGAGACAGGAACCATGAGATTTGAATATGTCTTTGTCAGTAAATGTCACGGTAGGTGGGGTTTTCTACTTCAGAAAAGTCTCTCTAGTCACTACAGGCTAAAGGGAGTCTCTGAAATGAGGGATCACAGTTTATGGGAGTGTTCAACCAATCTCTTGTGGGGAAGCTGGCTTGAATCTGACCTGGATTACTAATGACTGAAAGTTGTTGCGGGAGCCTTTTTGTTTTGTTTTTTGTTCTTTGGCTGCTTGAAATGAGTTAGTGGTATCTGTTCCAAATGGACAGATGCCCAAATGACAAAATAACTATCTTAATTGGTTAGCAGATGACAATTTTTTTTTCAACTTTATTTTTTGCTGAATAAGTTCTGGAAATACTTTTTTGGCCTGTTAGTTATTTGATATTTGAAATTCTAGCTGCATTGGTTAGTTTTAATCTGAAAAACAGGCCACATGGCCCTATTTCTGTTCCTTAGTTGGGTGGGCATACCCCTTGTTCAAAATTTGTTGCCTGAATATTCTGTAGGATTTGAAAAAAAATAATTTCCATTACTGCCAGTAAATTCATTCACTAAAATATTAATAGAAAGTGTACAGACAAGGCCCAGAACTGAAGCCTTTTTTTTATTTGAGCAAATATTTGCATAATTTTTCTGAGGTATTTGCCCAGCTCCAATGATCAAACATGTCTCTTACTAATTAAACTTCCTTAATTACAAGGTCACTGCCAACTTAAGTCACATGTTGTCCCCCAAAAGAGAAACTTAAATGAAAGAATTGTAGGAAATCCAATTTCCTTGTCAGTATTTGTATTCTGTTTACTCTTTACACTATTTTAAGCTTGGATGATAAAAATCAGTTAAGTCAGTTTCATATTTGTATGTAGTCAGTTTCAGTTCCAGTTCTTAATGCTGCAGAATTAGGGTTTCAAAAGCAATAGCACATATTTCGTTGTTTGAACTGGAATATGTTTTTAAAAAATAATAGTTTCATAAAACTTAAAACTAATAGAATTGTGGAAAGATTTTTATTTTTAAATCAAATTAAAAACTAGGCCAAATTTAATTTGACAGCATCTCTTTAAAATGATAGTCTTGTTTATGACAGTATAGAGCAGAGGCACAAAAAGTCAGAGGTCATTTTTTTTGTATGAAGTATTTCTTATGTATGCGAGAATGTCTGGATGTCTGTACAGGACTGAGTCATCTTTTCTCTCATGGGATTTCTGGGGGCAACTGCTATCAAAGCTGCTTGTGACAAACACATCTTAGCTGGTAAAGTGCCTCACATCATTGGTACATTTTATCTGAATCATCCATTAAAGCAGTATATCCCATTCAAAGTGTGTCTACGGGTGGCAAAGAACAGAATCCCTTAAATTAATACCATATTGGGTCAGATCGATGGTCTATCTAGCCCAGTGTCCTGGCTTCTGACAGTGGCCAATGCCAGATGCTTTAGAGGGAATGAACAGAAAAGGCAATCATTGAGCGATCCATCCCCCATCATCCACTCCCGTAGCCTTAATTCATGGCTCATGTTACCTACCATTGAAATGCAACCACTCCTGGTGTGAAAGATTGCAACAGCAATGTTGGAGAGAGTCCAGTGGAGGGCAACAAAAATGATTAGGGGGCTGGGGCACATGACTTATGAGGAGAGGCTGAGGGAAGTGGGCTTATTTAGTCTGCAGAAGAGAAGAGAAGAGTGAGAGGGGATTTGAACCTGAAGGGGGGTTCCAAAGAGGATGGAGCTAGGCTGTTCTCAGTGGTGGCAGATGAC
Organism: Mauremys mutica; assembly: GCF_020497125.1. NCBI lineage: Eukaryota > Metazoa > Chordata > Testudines > Geoemydidae > Mauremys > Mauremys mutica. The sequence goes on along the minus strand of NC_059084.1, from coordinate 12,416,794 downwards.
AGAACAAGGAGCAATGGTCTCAAGTTGCAGTGTGGGACAGTTAGGTTGGATATTAGGAAATGCTATTTCACTAGGCGGGTGGTGAAGCACTGGAATGGGTTGCCTAGGGAGGTGGTGGAATCTCCATCCTTAGAGATTTTTAAGGCCCGTCTTGACAAAGCCCCGGCTGGAATGATTTAGTTGGGGATTGGTCCTGCTTTGAGCCGGGGGTTGGACTAGATGACCCCCTGAGGTCTCTTCCAACCCTAATCTTCTATAATTCTATGAATAGCTTTCAAGAACTGCAGACAGGAAATGAAGGAAATCGAAAATAGATAGGAGGAGAGACGGAGTTTAAATGTCTGAATCTGAAATATTTCCAGTCCTACAATAATAAAGGGTTGAGATAGGCTGCTGGAGTTTCTGAAAATCTGATGATGGTGAATGGCTTTTAAGAGAATACAAGTTACTTGACTCTTTCTAGACAGTTCAAATTACCAAGGGAGGGTGCGAAATCCCTGTCACTGGATCATTTTAAGGACAGGTTAGACAGTCACCTGTCAGGGATGGTCTAGGTATGCTTGGTCCTGTCTCAGTGCAGGGGGAATGGACTATATGACCTCTTAAGGTCCCTTCCAGCCCTACTTTACTATGATTTATATGAAATTGAACATTAAAGAATAATGTGCTTAAAACAGGTGAATCAAGCAGCTGTGCATTATTCTAAATAGTATGGAGTGAACATTTTGCTTGGGGGCGACTGTCCATTTTTTTAACTTCTGACAACAGAAAGGGGTAAACAAAAATCATACAACAAACCAGGAGAAGACGGAAGGGAAGAGAGAAAATGCTGTTTCAGAAATGAGCTGTACAAAACTCATAACAAAGAGAACATTCCACTGTCTATGCTAATATATTAGGTGATGATATGGACCAGGCCATTAACTTTAAATACTGTCTTGATATCGGCCCTTGTAGAAGACCGACTTTTCATGCTGCTATCTCAGTTAGTGGTGACTTCTCTTCTCTCACAAAAGATCTTGGACTGAAGGATTATTCTGATCTGTTCAGTGTTCCAAAGGGGTTGATTAATCTGAAAAACCTAACAAGACAGCTGAAACTGCTGCCAGAAACTGTCATCCATTCAGCATTGTCAACTGCCATCTCTCTGTGCCTCTGCTACACAGACAGGGTTGCCTTTAAAAATATAGATTGACATTGCCTAATCTGGTAGCAACAGGGCAACTCGCTGGGAATGATTTAGTGGAATCTGAATTTTTCTTCTACCTTGTCACTTCCTAACAATTGACTTCTTCTGGTAGCAAAAATTAAACACCATCAGCAAATCATGTCACACAATATAATGCAGTGAGTTCAGTGGGAATGGGGGTGAATCTGGGAATCTGCCTGAGGGGAAGGTGGCCTCAGCAGAGCGGCCTCCAGGACAGCAAGGGTGGACTTTGTGAGCCTGATTTGCCACTACCTTGCACCCTGTAGCATCTTTTAGAGCCTGTGCAAAGTGAATGTAAATCGCTACCCAATTGGATTCTTCACTCCCTCACGTATGCCAGTGGTAGCATTTTAGACCCACAGGTGTGAATGATGACACAAGGTGCAAGCTGGAGGAGAATCAGGCCCTGGGAGTTTCAAGGGGGGAGAGCTTTAACTTGAGGAAATCACCAGTGGAAGGAGCAGAAACTAGGGGCATAAACTGCCTCATGTCTAACCTGCATGCTCTGCTAATGTAGCTGAGAGTGGGTCTCTGTCCCTCTCTTGTGGCTAGCCTAGTGTAGACTTTGAGTTGATGACTGCTTTCAAAGCAGGGGAGCTGACCCTTAGCTCGAGTGGCAGAGGATGCGTTCAGCTCCAGAGGACTGTTAAAAGAAAACGATATTGTAACTGCAACCAAGTACTCCAGGAGGTGTTTAATGGGGCCACCTAATCAATGTCTCAGGCAGCCCATGGCACTCAGCCTTTGGTCTCATGCTTCACAACACACCAGAGCTGCATTGTAATGAACTCATAAAACATGCTCCATCGGGTCTTAATATTTAAGTACAAAACGCTCCTGGATTAACATAGGATGAATGATAAAAGTGGTGCATCTAGCATCAAACCTGGGACAGGCTGTCTGGTATGGTATATTAAAGATCTCTCTTCATGGGGGAAAACCTGAACTATTTTTAGAATTTTAGATAAGATCAAAGCCCTCCAATTAAATTAAATGAATAACCCCCTTAACTTTGTAGAACACTTGCATACCAGCTTTCTTCTCCTATCTCCCATATGCAAAACCCTGGAAAGGCATAAATGCCTCCAAGTGCATCTTGCTGTCTTAGCTATATATGGGACCAAAATGTATTGCTAAGAAAAAATAATACATTGTAATAGCGATCACTTCTGTTCTAGCTCTTAGATAGCATGGTGTAGAGTGCTATATAAATCCGTAAAGTAGACTTAGATTAAATACCCACTCCGCAAACTGGCTTCCCTCTGCCAATTAACTTGGAAATGCAGCAGTGTTTTACTGCTTTAGTAGCCAATGGCACTTATTGGTTTCTTATATAACAGTTTGACATCCTTATCCCATCAAAAAATCGAGCATCTGTCTATCAACCCATAAACGTCTTCATTAGATCTGATAAACTGACCCTGGCAAGCCAGCCTGGGGGCTGGACTGGCTCCACAAACTGAACAATTTGGAGTTAACTGTGTAAAGGGAGAAATGTACTATATAAAGAGACACGAGAGAGCACTGCAGGATGCCAAGATGTGATGCTGGAATGGTCTTACGGCTGGTCATAAAGGACTCTTCTTTGTCCATGGCAAGGACCAGATAGTGTGGCCGGGTCCAGGCACAGGTAAATGTCTCCAGAGTTACTGGGAGTAGGCCTGAATATAGTGTTCTATTAGGCCCTGATTCTGGGAAGAGCTGAGCAGTTTTGGTGAGGCACTGAGCTACCAGTGAAGTCAATGGGAGTGGAAGGAGCCCTGTGACTTGTGACTTAGTTGATGTTTATTCCTAAGCCAACTCCCAGTCACTTGTGGTTTATTTGCAACACTGACATACCGTCTCCTCCTCATCAGCTGACTGCCACCATCAGAGCCTTGTCCACAGACAGCAATAACCTCAGAGCTGTGGCTTCTGGTCTCGCCCTAATAGTCCTCATGCTAATAGTTTGCTCTCTGCCCGCCATAGTGTCTGTTCTCTGATTCTGGTCTACCCTCCCCGCTGCACAAGATAAAATGGACAGATGTGCAAGCTCAGCCAATGATATCAGGCCAGGGCCTGGGTTCATGCTCCTGAGTTCACGTTTGAGGCTACAACAGTGAAAGGTTTTTCACAGTCCTGACCAATGTAGTTAAGCCAACCTAACGTTGTAGGGTCGATTAGCCCTAACTCTTGCAGTTTTCTTATGAAAGTGGTGATATTGGGTGTATGTGTTTTGTTTTTTAAAGCCCCTGATCCTGGAGGCATGTGATTAGGGGACAAAGCGAACTTACTTTTTCACTTTTCCTTTTTTAAGGGTTTAGATGTTGTGGCTGCCGAGGAAAAACTTCAGAACATGAACTAAGTGCATTTTAAAGGCTCAAAACCCAGAAGGTAAATAGAGAAGCCCAAATCTATCTATCTATCTATCTAAATCAAAACAACAAACTCTTTTTTAAGCCAATCTCATGCTATATTTTTTTGGGGTGTGAATCGTGATCTTTGAACGCTTGGGTTTGGCAGTGCTGGAGTGCGCAACCAGCCCTTTGCGCCAGTTTAACCCAAAATCTCACTCCTACTTAAATCAGTTCAATTTTCTCTGGTAGGCAAGGCCTAAGTGACTAGGGCTGAGAGTCTCAAACGTGCTCTGCTACCATCATTGTTCTTCATGCGACTGATCAGCTCGTCTGGAAATCTAGCTGTAAAGCTCTACGTTTCCAGAGCCTCTCTCTGAGTGGGCACTATTACAGGAAACTAATGGTTTACTTATCTTGCTCGCACTGACGTTGATGGAAGTTAGATTTCTGACTTCAGGATCGGGTGCATAGTGGAGTGACACAGCCACGGGAGAGCAGTCTATTTTTATACCAGAAGTGAGATTAAAACCCAAAGCCAGACTGGCAGCAGCAACCCTGCAGCACCGCCCACCCCCACATCCGATTGATCTCTGTCCAAGCCTGTTAGAGCAAGGGGCAGTTCTCGCCCACATAACAGCCCATTGTAGCTATAACTTCGAAAGAGGGAAGAATTTATGACGAACATAAGTATGCTCAGTTTAAGAAAACAAAAGACGAGGTGAAAGCTGTAACTGGGGTAACTATGCCAGCTTCTCCTAGTCCACTTTTGCTGAATTCTTGTTATACAATAGTAAGAGCTCTAGCAGCTAGCACTGTTGAAAGATGGAGGATTTAAAAGAGAGCTGTGATGGTTGGATTGGATTTCTGCCTATATTTGGACTGTATTTATTATTTCACTTCTATTAAGGTTCTTAAGTTATCCATAGTTGGGTTTAGACAAGAAATAAATAGCTAGGCAGCTGCGACTACATGTCTTTGTGATTAGTCATTGCTACAACTGTTGCAGAGTGTTTGGATTTACCAGCAAACTGTTAAAATTACCACAAATGGAACATAATGGAACGACCAATTTGTGGGGTTTTTTAAAAGTGAAAAGTTGAATTTTGTGATATTGGACTTGATCTAAATATATGACGGGAAATACAACCTAAAGCATATAGAGGAGAGACCTGTGTTGCTTGAAAGCTTGGCTCTTTTACGAACAGAAGGTGGTCTCGTAGCGCACCTTGTCTATGTAAAGGAGAGAGACGGTGAGATCACAAGCCTGAGACTGAGCTAATTAAGATTTTGCTCTGTAGCTACAATGTTCTTTCTCTGAAAAATTTTAATAAGCAGAATATTGCAATACAATTTCTATAACTTTTGCCAGAACAACGTATGGCAGAACAGTAGAGTCACATGCCATCTATAACTTCCAATGATATAAAAATGGTATAAATAATACAATAAAACCGCATCATTTTCAGTTCCTCTGACAACAGTTAGAGCTGCTTTGAGACAAGGTAAATATACATTGAAAGACATTTTGAAAGAAATGAGAATGTTGTTGTTGATCTTTGTTAAAATATTTGTTTCAGTTTAGGTGAGTGGAAATTTCTCCATTTTTTTTTACCCTTTTTTCCCACATTAAAAAAGAGGGAGTGGGACAGAAGCCATCTTTCATTTAAAAAACAAACAAAACAAAACTCTTTTTGCTGGAAAAAAAATCATCTAGCTGACAAGATGAGTGCCGTCTTCACTAAATATTTCACAAAGGAAGGATGGTGCAGTGTTTAGGGCACTAATATGGAACTTGGTGTCAGAACCAGGGCTTGGGCAGTTGTACCTAGTGGTCAAAGCCTGAGTTGAGCCAAGGGACAGAGCTGGAGATGGAATTGGAGACCAGGGATAGGGATCAGGAACAGGTCAGGAAAGCAGGAACCAGGAATCAGGTGAGAAGGCAGAGTCTGATATGGCAGCATGTCAGGCATCTACTCAGTTGTGAGGATAACTTTCTGCACCTCTCTTTGGATTTAAATAGGAAGCCCTGACCGAACCGAGGGAAGCTTCCTGAAGTAGTTTCAGGTTTCATGGTCTCTACATTCAGTTGGTTGGTAGCTAGCCGCTGGATGAGAGCAGGGATGTGTTGGTTGGTTGGAATCTCCTGAGGCCCCAGGTGTCATGACACTTGGGAGATCAGGGTTCATCTCCCTGCTCTGCTGCAGACTTTGTGTGTGACCATGACAAGTCATTTGTCTTTCTGTGCCTTGGATCACCATCTGTAAATGGGAATAATGGTATTTCCCTATTTCATAGGGCTGTTGTGAGGGTAAATCCATTGCATCTGCTACAATAATGGGGACCATGTAAATACTTAAGATAGATATACACAATATTTATAGTGGGTTTTTTTTGTAACTGAGGTAAATCTAGCTTATGCATTTATCTCCCACTTACAAGAACAGCTACTTGAGAGAATTCTATTATTAAGCTGCAAGAACCCTGTCAGACTTGACGATTCAAAATTAGGGCTGCAGAAATAGCCATAGACACAGAGTTTAAGGCCAGAAGGGACTCTCTGATTGACAAAAAATACTGAATGCTCACAGCTGCTAATGATGTCAATAGGAGCTAGGCATTGAACATAAAAAGTGCGATTAAAATGCTAAGAGCTCTGACAAAAATTAGGGTGTCAATTTGTGCATCCAAAATTAATAGACACTTGACAACTTTGGCCTTAATCTATTTTTGCCTCAGTTTCCCATCTGTAAAATACCACCTCATCTCCTGGGTTATTGTGAAGATAAAACTCATTTGATGTCTTTGAAGCACTCTGATACTACAGTGCTCTGAGTTCCATTAAAAGCCAATGAGGACATTAACAATTTGTATTCAGTGCAGGCTTTTGATGGTGTACGGCAAATAATGTGTGGGACCATACACTGAATGATGAGGATACCTATTCAGTGAGCACTGTCCATTTATAAGAGAATGAGACAGGGCTCCTGTGGGGAAAATAAATGTGTGAGCTTATAATTAAAGATTGTATCACTATGATATGTAGGCACAAGAAGATTAAATTAAAGTTGCTTAGGAAATGCTAGAATTAAAGGTTGCCCAATTTGACGTGCTTGACTTTGCAACCTTAACAGTCTTTTAACATAGTGTTCTTTCTTTTTGATATGTAATTAAATTTTGCACCATGATAGCACTCAATGTGCAAATGCTTTCTAAACTCGAAGGTAAGGCAGGGTCAAAAGGTTTCATCAGGCGGCGGTAAGACTTTTGCATGTGCTCAATTATTCTTTTTCTTCTGACCCCTCTCAATGTAAATTATTTTATTAATAAAAGCATGCATGGACATTAGCATCTGTATATTTGTATGTCCCGCTAGTTGGGAAATGGAAACAATACCATGTGATTTTTCTTCCTAAATACAAGCAACCTAGCTCAAATATTGAATACCAAATGTCAGATACTCAGTGGTCTGATCTGACCATCAAAGTGGGTATTCACCCGTGAAAGCTCATGCTCCAATACGTCTGTTAGTCTATAAGGTGCCACAGGACTCTTTGCTGCTTTTACAGATCCAGACTAACACGGCTCCCCCTCTGATACAATCTACTGAGGGTATTTTGGGAAAAAAAACGTTAATGTGTAGAATGAATTCAAACAGGACAAGTGCCTGAGTAGGGGGTAGAGGGTGATCCTTTATGCCCCTGCTTGGGATATTTGTGCTGCAGGTCATGACATCAGGGGAATGGCAGAAAGTAGCCTTAGTAGGGCTGCTATTTTCCCTCCTGGGAGAATGGGCAGGAAATCGGCAGAGTTTTGACTCTTCCCTCTTCCCCGCTCTCAAACACACTAGCAAGCACAGCAAAGCTGGCACGGGCCAAAGGCCGGACCTGGTCTCTTGAGCAAGAATGGAACCGGGGACTAAGTCAGAGTTCATTCCCTGACTCGTTCCTGGGGCAGCAGAACTGTGTGTTGTCACTTATTCTTCATAAATGTGAGGGAAATTGCCATCCACTCATGCCATATCCGTGAGCAGGAAGAGGGTAGATTATTCTCTCTGAATTATTCTCTCAGCAGTAGCTGAGATGTGTTCTTCCACTTTTTTTGAAGTGAAGTGAAGTGTCTGGAGTTCTGCATGTAGTCACTTTTTTTTTTTGTTACCAGACTTGAAATTAGATGGATGCTGAAGTTCTGGATTGGACGGGGAATACAGTTTTGTGTATTTATACCAAACTGGACATCAGGAATTGTGGAATATACTAAAAATCTGTATGTGACATAGCTACAGGCCCAGGAACTGTTGCAATTCATCCCAAGCCTGGTGAGCTCTGTTCAAATAAGAAGTGCAGTATCTTGAAACTTTTGAAAACCCCATTCCAATCCTCTGTGCACGAAGACACCTTGAATGTTTACATGTACTGTTTGGCATAGAGTATGCATGGTTCAGTTTGTGCTGTCACAAAGAGAAGTCATCTTTGAATGACAATCTTGCTAGATGTGCATTTTGATTCCAGCTGAAAAAACTCAATGTAGTAGATTTCCCTTGTCAATTTCATTTTAAAGAAGGCTTTGTTTTCTCCTGCTCTCACTTCTCAAAATGAGCCCCCTTGGAACCTCTCCAAGCACAAAGAGCAGCATTCTAGAATATCTTGGGTGGAAGATGTCTGTTTCCTTCTATGCTGGGTCTATGGATTTATCTGATAAGATATTTCATATATTCCCTATTGCGGTTAAAGCCAGAAGGGACCACTGTGTCATCTTCCTGTATACCACAGGCCACTAAATTTTACCCAGCTACCACTATACTGAGCCAAATAAGTTAGACTAATCTCCTGAGGACTGATATGTTGTGTGCCTCAGGCCGTGAACAGGCGAGACTGAGGTCCCACCAAAAACATCTCGGGGCAAGTCCTCAGCTGGTGCAGAGCAGTATAGCTCCATTAACTTCAGTGCACTTATGCCAGTTTCAGTTTAAGGATCTGACCCCTCTTACTTAAAACAACTTGAAAGAACTTGCATCTTAGTGCAAAATAGACCTGGTGGGAAAATGTTCTTGTTAACGAGTTGATTGTTTTTAAAAACTGGTGTTTATTCATTATTTCCATAGAAAATGTGAGCAGACGTGTTACTGGACTGTGCGCAAGCATTAGTTACTATGGGCTTGATACAAATACTTATTACTGGGCATAATGTTCACTACTGTGGGTGGTTCTGTTGAGTTCCCAGTAGCAAACACTTCAGCAGTAGTGTTGGCAGGATCTGACCCCACTGAATGCATGGACAATAAACCTTTGCAGATCACCAGAGAAAACATTTACTTGGTGGGGCTGCACAAATTAGTGATGGAGACATTATGTTTGGCCCTTATCTCTATAATGATCTCTATCATTATAGTTATAGATCTGTTATAGTAAGAAGTTAAAGGGTATAAACCCTCCACCCTCAGGGCATAAATCAATCTCCTATTAAAGAGGTATAAGAAGAAATGCTCCTTGTGGGTAGGCTTTTCTGTAATTGCCTACTGCAGGGTTTCTGTCTCTGCAGCAGCTAGGGCTGAAGACTGTGGGAAATGGGAAACTGAACTAGATGGACCACCTGTCTGATCTGGTAGAGCAATTCCTACGTTGGCTAAAACCCTGCATTTGAACCCACACAGACTTTGTGAAAGTTAGAACTGAGGTCTTAAATGTACAGCTCATGCTCAAGCCTAGAACAAATGTACAGCTTGGCATCAAAAGGACTTTTTATCCTAAGCCTAATTAAAACAGGTTTATAAATAACCAAGAAAATTGGATTTAGGAGACCTTCTTCTCTTGTAACTCTAACAAGTGAAAATAATTCTGATGTATCCTCTGTATAGCAAATGAACTCTTCAAGAGACTGCCTGACTTTAGGCTATGCATAAGGTATATGTACAATTCCGAGAATGGAATTCATGAACAGTCATCCTCAGGATCAGATGAAAAGCCCGATAGACATTGGGCATCAAATAGGATTGTGGCAAAGCAATGGCAGCGTGGTTGGGTCTGACAACCAACAACATTCTGATGCTTTGACAGAATAAGAACTTACATGTGGTGTCAATCATCCCTTGGGTGTCACTTCAAATTCATCTCTTCTCAGGAGGACATCCATCCCCATTGGCATCCAAAATACAGCTATCAATGTCACTAAGCCAAGGACAGAAAACATTGGAAGTAGCAGAGTGTAGGATGTGTTGCCCGAGTGTAACACGGGAGAAATATGGCTCCGAGACAGCGTGTTATCTCTACCCCCGAGGAAATAATTCATAAATGTGGACTAACAAGAGAGCAGTGAATGGTACTGAGAGGGTCACTGGAGCCCTGACTTTGCTTATCTTTCTTTCAGAGATTGGAGAGACAGGTTAAAAACAGTGCCTGAATTGCTGCATTATGGATTGATCTTCCACCGCTGACATCAACGGGACCTTTGCCATTAACTTCAGTGAGTACAGAATCAAGCCCCAAATGATCCTTGTCCTGGTGTGCCGTTTTCCATAAACCTCTTTGGGATCCTCACGTGAAAGTACTTCTTAAAAGTGGGTCATTCTCATAGTCGCCTTTTATAGATTAAGTGAGGCACAGAGATATGTGTTGCGCAAAGGCACGCGGGAAGTCAGTATCAGAGACAGGTCTAGTGCCTAGAACTTCAGAAGCTTTGTCTTCCCTTAAACAGGGTTTGCTAATATAGTTATAGCAAAACCTCCTAGCAGAGACGCAGCTTATTCTGGCAAAAGAATTCTCTTGCTGATCTAGCTTAAACCAGTTCCCCAAATGGAACAAGCTATATTACAAAAGGATTTGTGTGTGTGTGTCCATTATAACTGCATCTACACTAGGGATTTTGGTCACATTCCTAACTGACATAGCAATATCTGTAACACTTTCTAGTGTAGACCAGACCTAACTTTCAGTCCTGTGCTTGGGATGCTGCCATGGGATTATCTTGTCCTTTTTCTCCTTGTGTTCAGAACCCAATTTATATTACCTGTCCCCACTCCCCAAAAAAAGGTGCTGTCAGAGTGTTCAATGTACCTGCTAGAATTTTTTTCATCAGTCTTGTCAGTTGGAAAAATGAAGTTTCACAGAGAATAAAACTTTTGCCAAAAAATTTCACTTTTGAGATTTATTTTGGTTTTCGAAAAAATTAAAAATGAGAAATGTTTGGGGAACAATGTGTGAACTTTCCTTGGAAATTGTGGGAAAATGCTCACTTAGTATTTTTTGAAACCTCTCCCTCCCTCTCCCCTTTGTTTCCCTCCAAAGGAGCTTTTTTTTTTTTTTTTTTTTTTTTTAAAGGTCACCCCACCCATCCATTTCCCCCTCATTTTCTTTCTCCTCCTCCCCCTACTCCCACTTTTCCCCAGTGAGGAGGAGGGAGTGAGAAGGATATAAAAAGTAAGAATGGGATTTTTCCTTTGAAAACAAACCAAAATTTCACAATAGAAAATTTTCAAAAAACTCATGTTTCAAAACGTTAGTCGAGAAATGAACATTTTCACAAAAGGTTTTGAACAAAAACAAAATCTTTAGACTTAACATTTTGTAGTGGTGGTGGGTGGGAAGAAAATGGCCAGTTTTGACCAGCTCTAGTATATCATGCTTTATATCAGGGGTTTTCAAACTGGGGGTCGGGACCCCTCAGGGGGTCACGAGGCTATTACATAGGGTGGTCATGAGCTGTCAGCCTCCACTTCAAACCCCACTTTGCATCCAGCATTTATAACGGTGTTAAATATATAAAAATGTGTTTTTAATTTATAAGGGGGGTTGCACTCACAGGCTTGCTATATGAAAGGGGTCACCAGTACAAAAGTTTGAGAACCACTGCTTTATATAACAAAGTGGTCCCTGATCTAAGGAGCTTACTCTCTGTTAGGTTGTTAGTCAGGGCTGGCGCTTCCATTAGGCGATCCTAGGCGGTCGCCTAGGGCGCCAGGATTCGGGGGACGGCATTTTGTGCGCTCCCCACGGGGTGCACGGGATCTTCTTGTTCTGCTCCCGTCATGCTGCCAAAGAAGGACCTTCTGCCGATGTGCCTCGGAAAACAGCAGCAGGCAATTGAGCAGCTCAATGACTTCCGCTGTCGCCTGCGGCATTTCGATGGAGGGTCCTTCTTCAGCGGCGTGATGGGAGTGGAACCGGAAGCTCCTGCGCACCCCATGGGGAGCGCACAAAATGCTGCCCCCCGAATTCTGCCTAGGGCGCCAGAAACTCTGGCACCGCTCCTGTTGTTAGTAAGATGGTAGCAATTCAAAAGCAAGAAAGTGTTGGTATTTCTCCTTTAGGAATGTGTATTATTTAAGAAAACACTTTCAACAACATACAAGACCTTGTAAGCACTACTGAGCAAGTAGGCTATACAGTGTTTCTCACTCATTTAGGGCTCTATAGCTACCAACAATTAACATCAGGAATAATTCTGTGCACAACCCTAGAGGAGGATATGACTCTTGGATAGGCAGATATTAGAAGTTAAACCCATTGGAGAACAAGCCCTGTGCTAGCCTTCCTACACTGTTCCTTTGGAGGTAGATAATGTTTTCACCCCTCTTAGCCAGAAGGTCGAGAAGCGATCTTATCATACGTTCTTTTCACGTACATCTTGACTGACCACCCCGCCCTTTACACTGGAAATTAACAAATTTTACAGATAAAGAAACACTAATCAGTGAGAGAGTTGACCTAGACATTTTTTACTTTAGTGCATAAAGGCACAAGTGTGTGCTCTTTCAGATCTGGGACCAGTTCTTTTACATCAGTTGGTTGTACCACAGCACAGTGTGCTACCATTGGAGTTCCCTCCACAGGAGAAAAAAATCTCGGATACTTTGGGCTTGCTCCCTTATGTACTCTAGACTCACTCAGACCTCAGTAGGAGACTGGCTGTCAAGGAATGTAGCATTGGCCATTTGAAATCCAAAGGTGAAAGTACAGTTTGATAGTGGAGCAGCAGATTATTTTTTTCTTTGAAAAGTCTTTATTAAAACTAGTCTTAGAATTTCCCCAGTCTACCCTTAATTTAATTTGAAACTTTCTCAGCTGGAATGCATAGAAGCCATTATTTAAAAGGTGGTAGAGCCACTAACCTTTCAGGCTTAGATATCTCACTGACCGGTGCTTAGGGCCTTCCCTGCGGGGGTGTGGGGCCCGTGACAAATCACCTCCACTGGCTTGGAGGCCCTGCTCTGCATTGGCAGCTGGGCAGTTGGGATGGATCTGGCCTGGTGCTGGGCCGCCTGCTGCTACCGGCAGTTGCCAGCGCCTATCACGGGGCTATTGTTGGCCATAGTGCCATGGTGGCTCAGGGCTCCAGCCGGGGCAGGGGACTCGCTGCACCGAAACGCAGGTGGCAGAGCCCCGGGTGGACAGGGCGGCAGCCAGAGCCATGGGCGCGTGGGGCGGCTCTCTCCTCACTCTTAGGTCCCATGCCTATGTCTTTTGGGACCGACTGCACCGGCCAATTGCATCGGTGCCTGGGGCTCCCCAAAGCACGGGCACGGAGCGGTTGCCCCAATTCACCCTACCCAATGGATGGCTCTGTTGGCACTACATTGAAAATCTAAGACAGAGTTTTTGGACAAACTTATGCTTGAATCTTCAGAATTTTGTGCATGCAAATAAGTGCTTAACTTGCTCACATAATTGCATGTGTAACTGGGATAAGTACACACAAGCATGTCTAATCAGTTGCATGTGTGAGCAGTGCATTTGCCCACCTAGCTACAGTAAACTGGGTGTGCATTTTTGTACCTTTTACCTGTGTATTGTATATGTGCAAGTCGGAACAGTTGGTAAACATTATTTGGGGGATAGAGGAAGCCAAAAGAGAAAATGGATCCTGTCCATTCTACAGCCCCACTTCACCTCGGTTTTAATTTTTCTAGACAGCACAGATTCTTGGGCTTGGTCTACATTTGGGGGGGTGGGAGGGGTGTGTCGATCTAAGTTACGCAACTTAGATCGACTTACCGTGGTGTCTTCACTGTGGTGAGTCAACTGCTGCTGCTGCTGCTCCTCCGTCGACTCTGCCTGTGCCTCTCGCTGAGCTGGAGTACAGGAGTTGACGGGAGAGCACTTGGGGGTCGATTTATCGCGTCTAGACTAGATGCGATAAATCGACCCCTGCTGGATCGATCGCGGGTAGTGTAGACATACCCTTGTACTCACATTCCAGTGTGCTCCAAACTAATTTTTTGTCTCTTCCCCATCTTACTCCACTTTTGCTTAGTGTAACTAAAGTTTGTTGCATTCATACCGCATGGTGCACATATTGTTCTGTGTCTGCTCTGGATGTGTTTGTGTCTGGATAGAAGTAAGATATACCACAGCCCTAGGCAATGTGTGAAGCGTGCATGGTAGTGACAGCTGTGAGTGGAAAGAATGACATTATGTGTGTACATGTCAAAGTGCAGAAGGCAATGCTTACAGTGTGTTCTCTTGCCAATGCATAAAGCTGACTGGAGAAATGAGGAGAGAGAAATTACAAATCAGAATTTGTAAATGATTTCACTGTTGTTTTGGATCACTGCTGAAGAGAGGGATCCTTTTGAAGGCCTCAAAATCCACATATATCCCTGCCACCCATCTTAGACTTTATGCTCTAGACTTAATTTTGCATGAAATAAATGGATACAATTGGAAAGGTCTGGGCATAACTTGTACATGACACTGCCTCAATTTGGGCTTCCAAAACATCCAATTGGATGACTTACTGCCATTTGCATCTTAAGTTGCCATAATTGTGCATGCAGTCAGGGAAATGGTGTATGTAAATTATGTTGCACACACTCAGTTCTCAAAATCAGATCTTCTGAGACGACAAAACTGATCACCAGTGTGTTTCTAATGCTCTGTGGTGCAACCAGAACATTGCTGTGATCCAGCAACAGTGCCCAAGAATTATCCAGTTCTTTATTTGGAATTTTACAAACTATAATAAAAGAGCACCGCTCTGTTAATTTCAATGGAAAATGGGCCCAAAGAGTCAAAGGTGTTACCATGACCCAATCACTACAATATTAATGGTTCGCGGTTTCTAGTACAGAAATGCTCTGGGCACTTGTGACAATCGTGTTTTAAATAACACACTAATAAACAAGATCCATCAATTACCCCAATCAGATCAAATAACACTTATTTATGTTGTTGCTGTATTAAGAGCCATCAGCTTCTATTAATTATTTACACACACACATACACTTATAAAGTACTAGAACAACAAAACTAATCAACCTCCCCACTAGTTTCTCACACCTTTGCTGCACAGCCCTTCCCGACACCCATCTCCTCATGGGGAAGGGTGAATAAATAAGCATTGCAGAACTCCTTGAAGGCTAATAAATTTGGACTGTTATGAACTTGGGATGGAAGCAGGTTTCCAAAGTCTATGATCCTAATGGAGTTTTATTATGAAAGCGTTATTATGAAAGGTTAAATGAGAACAAGCCAGGTGCTCTGCTGGGAGCTGCATTTCTTTGCATTGTACTGTCTGTATTAAATTTCTGAAGTCAACAAATAGATTTTTTATTTAAGGAACAGAGTGAAATAGGCATATACATTTAGTAAGAACTTGGGACAAGAGCTATGTTTGATCTTTTAAGAATGCTTAAGAAAACCAAGTCTGCCTGAGGAACAGCATCTCTCCTGAATGTTTACACTGATCACCCAATATCATGTAAAACACAATTGGCAGGGAACATTTGTGAATGCTGATTCTTTCTTGCATAGCCTACTGTTGATGGATATGTTGTGCCGTGTTTAGGGTATGTGCCTTCAATGCAGTGACTTCGTAAGCAAACTTCAAAGCTCTTGTTACAGAAAACACTAGAGAATCAAGAAGTTGCATGTAACACGCAACTCTGTACTGCTTTCCAGTTAAATGTTTTACATGTACTGGATGTCTGTCGGTAACTCTGGAGACACTTGAAGAGTCTGAAATGTGAACCTAGAACTAGGAATTGAGAGCTATAGCTTGCTCACTTTATCACATGGTAAAATGTTTCCCTGCAGCTGATTAGCTCTCAATTTAACCAGCTTTACATGACCCTATGCAGCTGTCATCCATGGGCAGAAGCATGTGGTTTAAGGTTTTGGTTAAGGTAACAAGCACTTGTACATCAGTGCCAGAATCAGGAGCAACACTGCAGTGTAAAGTAAAAATTAGTAAGTAAGGGAGGTTACTGTGAGATCTTCAATAGTATTCTGGAGACAAGTGCAAAGGCTTCTTATAGGCTTCAGTGGAAAACCAGTGATGTGACCCTCCTGTGTGACTCGCATCTGATTCTTGCTGTTACTGACTTTCACTTTGGAATGTTTGCTTCCGTGATACATTAGGACTGAGGTTACAAGAGAGATGGCTTCAGGAAGAGAGGTTTTGTTTTAAATTAGCCTTGTAGGGATCAGCTCTTGCCTTCCCTGAACACTCCGGGTAAAACTGGAGGTAGAGCACTTTTCTTCTCTGGGATTGCAGTTTTTAGAGATGGGAACTTTGTGGCAAATGTCTCCAACTAGGTTTTCTCTCCTCCTTGGTTGCTTCCCAGAATGCAGTCATAAGCCATGGCATGTGTGGATATCTTTGGGCTGGCGCGACTGTGCTCTTCCCATTAAATGATGGGTTGTTCTCCTGATATTAGTATCTGGGGAGCTCTCAGCTCTCTTGGACAGAGACTATGCTGCATTTTGTTTGTACAGAGCCTAGCACATTACGGTTGCTACGGAAATACAAATTCTCATTCCCTTTATGGTGGGGTGAATATGGATGTACAATAGAATCTCAGCGTGATGAACACCAGGGAATGGAGGTTGTTCATAACTCTGCACAAAACGTTATGGTTCTTCCAAAAGTTTACAACAGAACATTGACTTAATACAGCTTTGAAACTTTATTATGCAGAAGAAAAATGCTGCTTTTAATCATCTTAATTGAAATGAAACAAGCAAAGAAAAAGTTTCCTTATCTTGTCAAATCTTTTTTTGAAACTTTCCCTTTATTTGTAGTAGTTTATATTTAACACAGTACGCTGCTGTGCAGTATTTGCTTTTTTTGGTCTCTGCTGCCTGATTGTGTACTTCTGGTTCCAAATGAGGTGTGTGATTGACTGGTCCATTCGTAACTCTGGTGTTCGTAACTCTGAGGTTCTACTGTAACTGAAAAGAGCTGGTGCCAGGGTCAGGCGTAAGGCTGAGGTTTACTTTTCCATGTAAACTTTTCTCACTCATTAAATATACAGGAGTCTGACTACCTGCTTCAAGGAAGCTGCCATTTTGTTTCAGTCCATAAAATGCAGAATGTCAGTGAGTCTTGCTGTCTTCCTTTTATGGAAATAGTAATCTGTGTTGGTGACCCCACTGTGCCAGGTGCTGTATAAACCATAGAAAGACGCTATCCCAAAGAGCTTGCAATTGAACTAATATAAGGCAAGACATAAGTGATGCAAACAATAGGGTGGGAGGAGAATTTGCTAATGATGATGTCACATAGCTGTGTAGACTTGCTGCAGTATGTGGACATCATGATGGTCCCGAATTATAAACAAATTCATTTTCTTGCATGTGTTTTTTTTCTTGGTGGTGCTGTGGCAGACAAGGGTCTTGGAGGGATTTGAAGGGGGAAGAAGGAGGTGAAGCAGGGTGTTGTGTGTAAAAGGCCAGTCTGGACA
Organism: Mauremys mutica; assembly: GCF_020497125.1. Lineage (NCBI taxonomy): Eukaryota > Metazoa > Chordata > Testudines > Geoemydidae > Mauremys > Mauremys mutica. The sequence goes on along the minus strand of NC_059084.1, from coordinate 12,399,573 downwards.
CAATCAAGAAGATGGTTATGGGAAAAGCAAACCGACAGGTGAATGGGTCTGGCAGAGTAGTGAGAGGAAGGGTGGTGTGATCAGAGACAAGCGCAGATAAGCAGCGAGGGGCAGAACTGTGAAGGGCTTTGAAAGTGAGGCTAGGAAGTTTGAAGTTGATGCGGTGGCAAATAGGGAACCAGTGGTGGGATTCAAAGGTGGGGGTGGGGAAATATGACCAGAATGAAAAGTAAGAGAGAGAATCTTAGTAGCTGGGGTTTCTACTGACTACATGTGGCTGCTGGGAAGGCACACACATTTTATTCCTTCACTGATTTACTTCAGAAAACATACAATCTAGACAGAATAACATACTGTTTGCTTACCGTGGCTAGACAATCGTAATGTCCTGTTGTCATCGATGATCACTAGTTTGGGCAGAGGCCTTCCACCTGCCAGAGGACTGGTATGTACGTACACACACACACACACACTCCTACACACTTGCACCCAAACAACAAAAATTGTGAATGAGACCTGATGTAGTTATTTTGGTGCAAGTTGGTGTGGGGAGACTCTTATTTCAGACTAAAAATGCCTGAAGTTAATGTTGAGCTGAAGTCAGTAACCAGTTTTAGGAAACCCGTTCAGTTAAATCTTTATAAGACTCCAGGCCACAGAGAAGGGGGACACCTCATGAGCTGTTTTATGGCTGGTAGAGGAAGGGATACATCACACCATAAATAGAAGCAATTTCAGTGTCTACATATGCCAGCAGGCCCCTGCTGGCTTCTGTGGGTAAGGAGCTTCTTTTTGCCTTCCACGGCCATGAGGGTTTTTATAGCTGCTAAAAATCTTTTTTTTTTTTAAACCTGTTTGCAAAATGTAGAAAAATGCAACAGGTCCAGAAAAACTGGAACAGTTCAGTGCAATTATTCAAAGTGACTGCTTAGCACAAATGAACCTCCCGTATTAAATCACTGCTTGGAAAAAGCTATGGACACGGTTATTGTGTAATATATGAAAAATGAAGCTGTTGTCAACCCCTTTCATGAGAAATCATGGCTCAGAAGGAAGCCTGCACCCTAGTTTTATGGCTAACATGATGCACTGTTTATTTTTAATTACTGTAGTGACTTGTATAAAACACCCTTCCAGTGACTGTAGGAGGAATAGAGGTGGAGAGCTAGGCAAGGTGCTTCCCCAGATTACACAACATGTCTAATTCCCTTTGGGAAAATGACAATCATGGCTAGTGCAGCAAAACCACAATAACTTACTTATTCCCTTGTGTCCTTAGAGTGGATCATGATCATCAAAACCATGGAACCACATCCCATGCCATCATGAAGCTTCCTGAAAGTCTCAAGTAAAATGGAACCTGACTTTTCAATAATTAAACTATTTGGCTCTCCCACATCTCCCTCCCCACCAAAAAACTGATAGCACTTAGAGCATGGTCTTTAAAAAGCTAGTTGTGCAACTACAAATACATCCACAATTGTGTCTCATGATTTGTTGGGCTGCATGAGCTAATCTGGTATGTGCGCGTGCACATGGTCGTCTGCATGTGCAGATATGAATTTGCATATGCAATTGCATTAATACTGTCTGACTCTTTGCAAATCAGGTTCTTTCTCTACTGTTGACTGGAGAAAGCATTCTACCATGGAGAAGATCAGGAAATTGCTTGCTATCTCTTTCATGCATGTGAATTTCATATTTCAGTGGTTCCTTTTTATATCAGTAGCTGCCATGCAAAACTAACTTAGTTATAAACTACCAGCTTATGGTAGAAAACCGCACATGCATGTGTGTGAACTATTAATAATCATCGTAACTTCTTTCAGTGTTCTTCTTAGCAAGGTCAAATGCCTCTGGCTTTCTGGCTCTCCTTCAAACCAGTCTTGTCAGCAGGAAAAACCATGTCAACCTGAAGACTGGAATCAATTGCCTGAGGGATACCAGGTCCAGTTTCACTTTAATAATAAGTTGGAATCTGATGCTTTTTTTACCAGACAGGTAGTTATCACCTCAATGAAGGAAGTGTCATTATGGTAGATCCCAAGTTGTATTCAGATGAGACACAGGCTGACTCATATATTGTCTCGCCTGCTATACTGACCTGCTCCTGTCACATGCAGTGAACAGCCCAACTGAGGGAAAAGTTAAATGTTGGCCTGTATGCGAGCACCATCTTGCCCTCTTCCCCCCTTCTGATCATGGCTGTGAAGTAGCATCCCTGGATTGTAACTAGAGAGGCCAGAAGCCTAATGCCCTGCTCAGTTTTCTGAATGGCTACTTTAATCTACAGTGGCTATTTTATGTGTGGCTGATGCTGCTTTTTCTTCCAACACTGAAGACTTTTGGACTAAACAAATATTTGAAACATCAAAGGAAATCCCCTTCACTCCTCTGCAGAGTATATTCCTGCTGTTGGGACCTACGTTCAGTCAAGCACTGTTGGCCTGGTGACTTTTAGTCAAGGGTCACTGTTTTAGCTTTCACTTACCTACCGTCCAATGAGATGAGTATATGTATGAGTATTAATGTATATGTTCACCTTTTTTGGACAGTACCTTTTGTTGTGATGATCTTGACAAACTTGAGAAATGGTCTGAAATAAGTAGGGTGAAATTCAATAAGGACAAATGGAAAGTGCTACACTTAAGAAGGAATAATCAGCTGCACAAATGGGAAATGACTGCCTAGGAAAGAGGATGGTCTAGATAATATTTAGTCCTGCCCCGGTGCAGGGGACTGGCGTAGATGACCTATCGAGGTCCCGTCTCATCCTACATTTCTATGATTTTAAGTGCATGTTGGGGGTGGGGGGAGAGATGCTAGCTATGTCATTTTTGTCCGACTCATAAATGAATCATTAGCTAGCTAGTGTCTGAACACCCCAACATAATGTAGCCAGGGTGCAGCACGTTGAGAGGCAGCCCCTGAGTTTTATCTCAGTAATTCCATAATGCTACCCTCATCATGGGTAAATATTTGCAAACTACCATGGTGGAACAATAAAATGAAGATTGTATCTCCATACTTTAGGAGATCCTCAGTGATTTCTTGCTAAGTACACTATCACTTTTGCCTGCCGTAGCTTGTTTTTACAATCACAAAGACAAATCCAGACTGTGTCTTTCTGAATGTTGCTGTAGTTCATGACATTCTGGAAATGAGCTCTCGGTGGCTTGTTAATTGCAATGTGGGACACATGTTTCAGTGCCACAGTAGGATGGAGGTTTGTCAGTGGTGCTGAAGCAGCTGTTGGCTATAGTTTTAATTGCCGGCCTACCCTCTTGATTAGAATGGGAAGGGGAAAAAACCCTGCTGGGATGAAACTTAACAGCTCCCCATATGAATGATGATTCTCTAGGTGCCATTCATTCTCTTGGTTGAGGGAGCTATAGTACTACACTCATTCTCAACCCAGCTTCACAAGTGCAATGCATATATGGTATATTGTTGCTACTGAGTTCTTTCTTTGAACACCATTCCTCAGGGTACACTGGCCAACAAGACAAACAGCTAGACCTGTTGGATGTTGAACTAGAGACATCCTTGGGTGCTGACTATCCCCAGAATCCAGTTGCCTGATACAAGTGGAATTCCCCTTCTCTATCCTTTTACACCCACCAAGAAGAGATTTTTTTCTAGTTACCAGACTAGTTTTCAAACAAGTGGTGTATAACAAAAAGCATGTTCAAATTTCATACCCCACGTGTACGCTTAGTGACTGTGATTGTGCATATGCAGTTGCAGATCTAGTGTACTGGAAGTCCTTGCTCTTACTAACTTGATTCCACAAGGCAAAAATTATATATATATATATATATATATATATATATATATATATATATATATATATATATATATATAATATGATACTGCAACAGCATTGCACTCACTTTGCACAAGAGGTAAAATATCAGTAGTTCTGCCTCCCAGTGAGGTCTGCTCATTTCTTATCCGTGGAGGCTGATCTTTCCTGATGAAGCTGCTTTGTCTCTTCTTGTATTTTCATATTGGTAGCAAATTAATCTTTGACTCACCTGTCTCTCTTTGAATGATGCTTCATTTGTCTGTCATAGAAAATGTTGCTCAACAGGATGTCAGCTCCTTTCACCTCCTACTCAGGATATATGGGTCTCCCACACTGCAATATCACACATGCCTTGAAGTTGGAGTTTGTGATCTCAGCTATTGAGCAATGTGGGTCCCAGGTAGGATATTCTGCTGCTTTCATCTTTGTACAGCTTCAAGCAATTTGGAGGCCTCACTATTTCAACATTGGATTCCATGAGTTTGCTCAGCCATGGTCAACAAGGTCTATTCTAGGGCCAGTGGGAAAAATGGTAAATATTTTCTGTGGGTAAAAAGGAAAAAAAAGTTCCCAGAATTTTTTTTTAAAAAGAGAAAACTTCACTGAAATGAAAAATAAACTTGTTCTCTCCCATTACTCTCCCCCCACACTGAAAAAAGGGGCTAAAAAGGGAGTGTGAAGGAGGAGAGCCGCCTTTATTAAAACAACGTGAACTTTCATGTAGCCAGACAAGCAATTTCTTGTCAAACTGCTGGATGAATTTTTATCTTGATCATCACTAATTGATTCTTTTTACATTGATTCCAAAAGCAAGGGAAAAATAACAGCTATGTACAGTAAAATCAAGCAGCTGAGCTGACAATTGTGCTCCTGTTTTATAGGCACATGGAAGCTTTTTCCTGTAGTGTTGATGAACCTTGAAAATGACCAAACTTTTCGCCTTCCTGCTACTTTTCTCAGATCCAAGGAATGAAACAGAGTTCCGAAGTCAATAGGCGATACCAGTGCCTCTTGTCCATTCTCCAGGAATTTCACTTGATCAGACTGTTTTCCATTCCTACCACAACAGAGCATTTAGTAAGTTCCTAAAAGTCATCAGCGACGATAATATTTTTAAAGATCCCTCCACTTCTTTCCCTGATTTCTGTGTGAAACTCTTTCTTTATAAATGATCTTAAATTTTTGACAAGTATGGCCCTCATCTGTGACCAAACTGCGCATTGAGGGCTTGATCCAAAATCCACTGGAGTCAATGGGAGTCATTGGCTTCAAAGGGCTCTGGATCAGGACTTCAATTTGTGCCATCTCAGACCTGTTTTGTTAGGCTGAAGGAAGTGATATCACATAGGATGGGTGTAAGTACACTGCTACTAAGCTGTGCATACAAGTTAACCAGCTCTGCAGTGTTTTACTCGCTCACTTTTCAAAGTAAAAGCTAAAGCAGACAGGGATGCAGCTTGTAAAGTTGTTGAATACTTTCTGTGAGACTAACCACATGTTTAGCCTGAGGACGAAAGAGTAGTTGATTATAATTTTTTTTTTCTCATCCAAAGCAACAGGAGCCTCCTTTTTCCTAAAGGCAATTTCAAGCTGTTATACAAGAATGAAAATTGATATTAGTTATAGCTGTACGCTGTTGATCTTAATTTTAGTGAAGCTCCAGGCTAACAAATATGAAAAGATCAGTTTCCTGGCTGATAAACAGGCTAAATGCAACAGTTCAGGATTCCGATGGAGGAGCACTTGCTGTCCTTTGTTGGTACTTAGCAAAGAGCAATGACAACGGTAGTGTGTTAAAAAGCTGGCTTTGGAACTAAACCAGATTTGTGTGGGAAAACAAGACACGCAGCAGTATATATAATATTATAGTGTATTGTGTATTTAAACACAAATGCTGCTATGTAATAAACAAGATTTGCATTGTAGCAAACTGTTTTGTCCTTTATGCTACTAAGAAAAATAAGTCTAGTTCTGCAGCTCCCTGAGATTTTAGGTAATTTGGAGGAGGTTTTGAGGAGTACCTGAGCCTTTGGATGTCATTTCAAACCAAAACAGTACTCGGAGTATTTTTCCGGTCATGCTTGTTGCTAATTGCCACTTTGGGGACTGATTCCCATTCTCACTTCTACTCTCCAGAGTAGCAGGAGTAAGCTGAAGATATAATGTTAATGCTGCTCCATAGACATGGACTTAAAGACTGGCACGAGAACTTCATGCCCCTGGAGAGATACAAGTCCCACTATATCTGCATGTGTTTAAGAGAATCACTTGGCTTGGGCACACTAGTGGGTCTTGTCCATCTCCCTACCTACATTGCTGCAGGACTAATTTCGCTGCGTAAAAGTGATTCAACCTCTGTAGAGGCAGAGTAATTGGTGAACTCACAGTATCCGTTTCCAGCCAGTGTGCAAGGCCAGTATGCTAGCCTCTTACCTGGAAGAGAGGCTGGAGCTCAGTGCCAGGTGCAATGGTGTAACAGAGTGGCTCTCAATGAAAAAATCTGATGAAGGAACCCAATCAGAATACCCCTTGCTTAGCTGTGCCAGCTCTGCTGTAAAATTCCATTTTTGTCATTAAAATCAGCATATCTAACATTGAATATGCTTTTAAGAGCTGTTACCAGAAGGTGCCACTTCTATATAATCCCTTTTCAGCGTAGAATTGCACTTCATCCATGCAGTGTAGATATTTGCAACATAGTTTAATCACAGGAATAGGAGCACAGGTCAAATGAACACTGAGAAGTTGGAGTACTACCTCATGCAATTCTGTCTCATACAGTATTGGATATTTTCCAGGTGCATTTATCCTCAAGGGTTAATTTCTCTTCAAACTCTGTTCTGGAGGCATGGGAACTTTCCAGCTGCAGAGAATAATTCTTACAGATAGCTTCTCTCATTTATTGTCATGCCTTGGGATTTTGAGATCATCCGATAGTCTTGAAATAGAGAGCCTGTCTGAAATGTGTACATCCCTCCTCTATTCCATAGAAAGATGTTTTCATATAATATCCCTGCACTACCTTACCTATATATGGGAGAAGAAAATGAGAGAGAAGGTTGTGTGTTGTTAGCATCTTCAGCATGTGCTGTGGGGTAAGAGACCAGATTTGATGGATTTGGTCTGAAGTATAAAGTGCTTTCCTCTTAAAGAACTATGTTAAGACCCAGAAGTAGTTTAAATATTTGTTGCACATCTTAAGACAGTTACAGGCATATGTTTTATTTGCATATATGTAAACAAAAATAAGCATGGAAATCGTTACTGATCAAAGGTTGTAATCAATTTTTAAGCGTGACACCAAAGATGTTTATGTAACGTCTAAGCAATATGCAGATAGTAAGAGGAAGAACTTGCATTTAACACAAACATACAACATGAAGACAGGACTGCCTTGGGGGAAGTGGAGAGGAAAATAAGGGAGGCACTTAAATGCTATGGTGATGAATGGATTAAAAATGGATCCCAGTCCTGCAAAGACTCACACATACTCATTCACTTTACAGGATCAGGGCTGTTGTGGAACCGCAGGCAAGAAAGTGAAAAAGGGGGCCCTGTATGTAAAAAGCCCCTTTGCTGATGAATATGAAAAGAAGCAAGATTAGATATTAAGGAGACTCTAGAACCTACTCCTTTAGTGGCCATTCGTCCCAACCTCCTTACTCCTAAAATGCCGAGCTCTCCTTCCAGAAGGAGTGTTTCCTATGGGCCTTGCTGTGCCCTCTTTCTATTTGTTAGCCCTGCGGAGCTGCTCATGGTAGTGTCTCTGAACGCTTCACAAACACTAATGAAGTAAGTCTCTCAGCCCCTCTGCCCCCTTCTGACTGTTGGGGAATTGACGCACAGAAAGGATAAGGGACTTGCCAAAGGCCACACAGGAAGCCTGTACCTTAGCCCCATGACTAGTCTTCCTCTCTTCTCCCCATCCGCCACTTCTATTCTTATTTTGAGTGTGGCTTTATTATACTGAATTTAATAAGCATTTCAAACCTGCTCTAGGGCATAAGGCCGCAAGTATTTTGTTCTGAGGTGGGGACGTTTTTGTTATGAAGTATCTGGAAGATTAATGAGTTCCAGCCTACGGTCCCTGTTTTTCAAACACAAGGGAATACATGACACTGTAAATGGTATGAACCATGCTGCTGAAGCCAGATTGTGTGTGTCTCTAAGCATACAAGAATTATCCTGTTTTAAAGGCCTAAAATGGGGACTTTCTCTGCTTCACTACAGTTTACCTAAAAGCAGGCTGCCTTGTCTTGGTATTATCTGCTATACAAATATTGGCCTACTCCTTAAAGCTACTTTCATAGAAAGCTCAGTGTAGTCTAAAGGGGAGAACATATCCTTTTATATAAATTGGAGAAGGTAAATGATACCAAATAAAATGCAGGATTAAGACATGCTTGAGCTTGAGGTAATATATATATGTAAAAGGACAGGATTTATTGTTGACTTACATTTTTCAATTGGGTGTGTACAATCAGTTTGCTAAGGATTAATGGATCACATCAATAGTTTTGCATCCTGTGCCAACTCTCGTAGCATGATTACATACCAGAAACCTCCATCATTAACTAGCTAACATATCAGAGGGGGATGGGCGGGGATGCATGTGTGTGAGAGAGAAAGCTTCCACTTTGCGTATGTCTTCGCGGCAGAGTTAGCCTGGCCTCTTATCTGTAGGTTGCCCCTAACTCCCCTGCTGTTCACACACACAACCCTTTTATCCAAGTTAAGTGGTACTTTTAACCTGGACTGGCCAGCAGTATGGGTTAGATCCCAGTTCACTGTTCATTCAGGCTGGTTGATCTTCCTATTGCATTACCTTAAGTATAAATACTTTTCTCTTAACTGTTGCTGTATGAAATACTCACAATCAAATAGCAGAAAACTGTCTTTACAACAGGAACAGTGAAAATGATTATATTCAAGGTATTGTAAAAAGCACCACACAAACTGGAAAAAAAGGAAAAATTTCCTCTAAACTTTCAGTTGTAGGTCTGAGTAGCTGGTAAACTTTCTGAAGGAAGCAGACTTATATTGATATTTCTTTAATCTAACAGGAACTACTATTCTAACACTCATGAGGGTTTTTTTTTTGTTATGTTTGGAATGATTCTCATTGAAGTAGGAGACTGGATAAGATGAAAATAGAGAGTTGCATCTCCTGGACTGCTCCCAAAAAGCAAATGGGTAAGTCTTGGCAGGATCAGGCCCTTTATTCTTCCACAAAACCAAACATTTATCACAATGATTTGGGATATACAGTATATCTTATGCCCTGGTTGCCTTTGGGCATTATGGTAGATCTGCCAAAAGCCAGCACTGGCAACATTAAACAAAATAGGAATGAAGCAAAAAAAGAGGTTTTGAGAAGTTACTTGTTGTAAATGTGTGAAGTTCAACTGAACAGTTAAAAATAAAATGCAATGGCTAGAAACCTTGTTGAAAATGCATGTATTTACAAATGTACAACCACAAATATTTGAAAATAAGAATTTTCTATAAAGAACCTTAAGCAAGCAAACCCCCCAAAAGATTTCAGTAAATACACTGTGCTATGAAATAAGGCAAACTAATGATGGAATAAATTAAAGAAATTCATGCACTTGAACTTCTTTCAAATGGCCAGTAAACAGGAATAGAAAACTCTTGGATCAAATTCCCCCTCAGTTACAATGATGCAACCAAGAGCCAAAGTAGATGTAAGGAGCCAATCTTTTGTATGTGGGAATGGAGAAAGGAGATGATATAGATCAGTTAATGACACAACAGGAATTGTGCTCATGTTCTTGTAGAACCTACCGACATAAGTGCTACATTTGGGAGCTGAATTCAGGTCTTGATTCTCAGTAATGCTACGGAACTTTTATTTTGATCTTGCAGTGCAAAGAGATCTCAAAATAGCCTATTTTCATAGTCTAGACAATGGCTCAGCTGCTGCTGGACAATCATGCCCATGGATGACTGCTCTTTGAAATGCCAGGTGATACAATCATCAAAGCCCCTAGCTCAGTGGCTCTCAACCTGTGGCCCAATAAGCATACAGTTGTGTCCCATGTGACATCCTCAGGGCCATACAGCTAGTATATATATTGTGTGGATGTGACCCACATAACACAGAGAGAGCTGCATATGCAGTCCACAGTGGTAAATAGGTTGCGAACCACGGCCCTAGCTATTTTCCCTTTCTCTTCAGAGACAGTGGTATTTAGGTTGCTTAAAATTCTGGGGGTGCTGATCAGCTCAATTACTGGTAGGATGGATACCCTGGGAAGGAATATAGTGAGTTCTTCTAGCTGTGCTCAGTCTTTGAGAACTTTGAGTGTTGCCTATAGCCTGTGGCCTAACTCTGCTCATGTAAAGCTGTATAGTATTCTGTTGCAAAAAAGTGTCTAGACTGGGTTCCATCAAGGAACAATAATAGAATGAATGGGGGAAAGATAACAAGACTGATTTGTCTTACTCACTGAAGCCAAGTTCTGTAGTATTGAAACTCCATTGACTTTGCTGAAGTTACTCCTGACTTATGCTAGTGTGACTGGAGAATCAGGTTCAGTCTTAGTTCTGACTTTATATGGAAAAATTAATGCTTTTTCATGAAGATCCTCCCAAATATGTCTCATTGTTTTTCATACCCAGAGATGGTGCAATCCTATGTTCCTTAGATATTGCACTTAGATATTGCAGCGATAGGTTCGTCAGAAATACTTGAGATAGATGTTTCCAGATTCCTCTTCAAACTGAGCCACAGCACTGCAACTGTCTCTGGGGTGACAAAAAAAAAAAAAAAGGTAGGGAGGAGATGATGGCAAGAAGAAAGACACATCCTGAATGCTCCTTCACTGACACTTGCACCCACCACTCCCCTTCATAATCAGATCACATTTTAACAAGCTTTTTGTAAAATAGTTCGTATACAGCAAAATTATTTCAGAATGGAAAATGCTGGCTGGAAAAGGGGTAACATAGCAACTCGTTTATACTTTGGGGGGGAAATGTATGATATTGACTGTCTTTGTCTCTTGTACTGATTCAGGGTGTGGCAGGTGGTGAAATTTGATCCACTGACTATTTACATAAACTGAGAAGTGTTTGCTTAAGTATCATGAGGGAAGGACAGAGGCGGATAAAGGGTTGTAAAGAATTCACTAGTAGATTTATCCCCTTGTGCTATGCAAAGAAGCAGATGCTTATACAACAGATTTTTAAAATTTTTTTTTAAGACTAGTTAAAATCACTTTCCTAGCTCACAGCCAACCCTTCTGTTCTCATTTTCTTCCTGGGAGGGGGAGAGCGAGAAGATGTCTATGTTCTCTCCCACCATTAGTAGATAATAACTTTTTAAGGGCTACAATATTATCACTTAGGTCCAAATTTCTGACCAGACTTGTACCTGGGGGTACCCAACACTGGAGGTTTGAAGGCACAGTGTTGCTTGTCCACATACTGATTTTTGTGCCCATATTTCTGTTGGGCCGATCCTGCTGCTGTTAAAGCCAATGCCATGGCTGCCTGCCTTGACCAGTTCATGCAAATACAGGGCAAAGCCCCTCAGTTTTTGCATGTACAAAAAAATTGTTTGTGAAAAGTACTTCAGTTTTGTGGATGTCAAGTTTACAAATTCAACCACTGAAACTTTAGGTGCCAACTTTTTTTTTATAACTAACTAAATAGTTACTGGATTTGCAGCTTGAGCTCAATTCTACTATCACTAGCCAAATGCACCCCTGATCACTAACTTATCCTGATGGAAATGAGTTCAGAATCAGGCACTGGGTGGTGGTTTCACTACTGACATTGATCAGTCACTTTGATCCACTGACTTGTGTTTTGTAATCACTCCAAATCGTTGTGTCAAATCAACAATAGCATATCCTGTTGCTGGAACTGAATTGGCATTGGAAAGTGTGGGTCAGTTTGCATGATCTATGATTCATATATGGCCCCCGCCACTGTGGTATCTGAGCACCACATAATCATCAATGTAGTTATCCTCACAGCACCCTGTGAGGTAGGGAAGTATTGCTGTTACTCTCAGTTTACAGAGGGGGAACTGACTTTCCCAAAGTTACCCATGGAAGTCTGTGGTGAAGCAGGGGAACTGATCCCAGATCTTCTGGGTCCCAGGCTTCTGGCCTATCCACTGGATCATTCTTTCTCTTTCTGATGGAGTTGGGGGTTCAAATTAGCATCCATGTCTCTAAATGTAGGAGTCACTTCCGAAGGTCCTAATGTCAAAATCTGAGACTGAAATCCATATGTTATATGATCTGACACTTCCCTAAGTCTTAAGCATGACTTTTATGCTATGCCTCAGCATTTCTGCAGTCATTAGTGGAACCAGTGCTTTGAGAGTGAGTGGAAATCTTAGCAGCCAAGTGCTATGCAAAAATCAGTTGTGTGCTTCCCTTCAGCTTTAGCCTGATCTGCTGTCTTTTGACATGGCTACACAGCTTTCCTGGATGAATGTGAGCAAGGATCAAGTTAATCACGTAAGCAGCAGAGGCAGTGCTATTTTTATGAGGGGAGGATCCACTTCTGCAAAATACAATATGTGCATATCAAGATTTTAGCTTTGGATGTTATGGCACATCCGATGCTGCATCAGCCCAGGGTACAGTGCACATCTTGGAATAAAAGGTGTCAGCTCATGAAGGTGACACTAAGCCTTCATTCAGATGCCCTCCAGAATGGAAAAGTGGCAACAATGAATTAAACAGTACAGTGCACAGAGGTTTTAGGTTAGATATTAGGGAAAACTTTCCAACTATCAGGATAGTTAAGAACTGGAAGAGGCTTCCAAGGGAGGTGGTGGAATCCTTCTTTTGGGGATTTTAAGAGCAGGTTAGACAAACACCTGTCAGGCATGGCCTAAGTATACTTGGTCTTGCCTCAGCATAGGGGGACTGAACTAGAACCTCTGAAGCAGGGGCGGCTCCAGGCACCATCACGCCAAGCGCGTGCCTGGGGTGGCAATCCACGGGGGGCGCTCTGCCGGTCGCCGCAAGGGCGGCAGGCAGGTTGCCTTCGGCGGCATGCCTGCGGAGGGTCCGCTGGTCCCGCGGTTTCGGCGGACCTCCCGCAGGCAAGCCGCCGAAGACAGCCTGCCTGCCATGCTTGGGGCGGCAAAATACCTAGAGCTGCCCTGCTCTGAAGGGCCCTTCCAGCTCTAAATTTCTATGATTCTATGAAAGCTTCTGCTAATGTTAATGGGTAATTTTTTCAAGCAATTGCTTTGAATAAAGGCACAGACACTTTCAGCTGACAGAACAGGGTGAACCTGGCTATGCACTCAGCCTGAAAGGCCATCCAGGAAATACACTTACGGCTTCCCAAAGGCTGAGCTTGGAAAAGGCTAGCACATATCTCCCCCCTCCACGAGAGTTCCTGGCACTTCTCTTCCTGAAGCAGATCTCTTCGTTGGGTGAGTGCTGTTTAGTCAAGAGGCAGGGAAAGGGTGTGTGGTGTCTTCAGAAGTACAAAGAGATTTCATTCAAAGACCATACCGGTTTTAAAAGGCTGGTGTTTAAATTAGACCTGCCCAGACAGGTCGAGCATGTTTGGTGTGACCCCCTTTAGGGTGGATCTTGCAGTTATAATTTACTTGCTGCTTCCATTTAAAATAAATCAAAGAACAATTTCCACAGCAAAGTTTGATTTATAAAACGGAAAGAATCTGGGTCAATACAACCAGCTTCCAGGCCTGGTTCGGAACCAAATTGCATGATATGGTGCTAAAAGTCAGCGCAGCTGCACTGTTGCTGGAAAATAGGCACACAAGTCTATTGCAGAGAAGTTTAGAGAGGCAGCGTGATCATTGCAATGGGGCAGCAAAGGAGAACTGATGGGTGTCTGTCTGATTTCCCCTGTTTGGGTTTGGTTTGGTTTGAAATTATTTGGACTTGGGTGTATGAGGATTTGCAAATATGTCGGCCGTGAGCATGAGCAAGAAAAGGGAACTCACCTTTACCCACATACAAATGGTACACACAGCCATGTACTTGGGAGGATAGTGATATTGTCTGGGTCTCAGAGGTATTTCCTTGAGGCACAAAACTCTTTTGACCTGTATCACGAGAAGAATAAGCTTGGGTGTATAGACAGCAGCAATCTTGGTTTCTCATACTTTTTTCGCTTGATCTTGTTTCCTTGTCCTTACTCTGCCCTACTGCACTCTTTCAATAGTAAATATTATAAAAGTTTGTCTTCGAGGTCACCAAGGACTATTTTGGCTTTGTCTGTCAGGAAATACTGTAGCCTTCAGGATACGTAACACAAGGGGCTGGCCACAGGGTGCAGAGTATTTAATATTTGGTTTGAATGCAGGCCAGGTGGGTAGGTATTTAAAGTTATCATGTAAGAGCTGTTCAGTGTCTGAAAGAAATTTTAGTTGGTCCCAGTCCATTCCTAGCTGCTAAGTGTCCACATCAGAAAAGCCATCATCAAGTGGCACCCTTCTGAGCAGTGGACATGCACGTCAGTCTTCTGTCTGTCACTTCATAGTTCTATCTCCACAGGGAAAGCAGATACTTCTTCAATCCCTGCATGCATCTGGGCTGATAGTGGGTGGGCTGGAGGAGAGATTGCTGGATCAGCACTTAGATCTAATGGCCCAAACCCCCGCACAAGGGTGCAGAGCCTGCATTAGCCAAGCAGGCCAGGGGACTGTGTAAGACCCCCCTCCTCGTGACTGTCTTCATTGGTTGGGAAAGGGCCTGGAGTCTATTTCCTAACCAAAGCCTGCTCATGACGTATGTGCATGGGGTGGTAGAGTGGGAGGGAGGGAAGAGGAAAGTGAATTTAATCTTGGGAGGGAAAAACAGAGGTCTAACTTCCCTAGGTTAGTATGTAACATTTGCTGAATCTGAAACTTTGCCTTCAGCAGTGATGAAGCAGGATTCCCTTCCTGAGTTAGTTTTCTAACTCAAAAATTTCTTTTGTTCCTTGGTGGGCTCCAGCTGAATCCATTACAAATAATTCTGGATCCAAAATCAGAAGGCTAATGGTAACATCAGAGAAATTTGAAACTGCCCCAAAATTGTGGGTAGTGAGGAGCAGACACTGATTTATTGATCAAGGAAGCAGCAAGCATATGATTGATTCATGAATGGAGTTAATGCTGGGGAGATAAACGGGGCCTGTCTGATAGGGAACCCGTCTCCAAATTCTTCTGATTGAGGAGAAACCCACACAGCAGTGAATAAGGTAGAAATGATCCTGTGCCAGAGGTTTTTAGAGCACAAAGACAGTTGGCCACTTAATACAAGATTCTGTGGCTACGCATGCTAGGGATTTGCCTTTTCACTACAGATCTGTGGCTGAGGAGCAGGAAAAAGTGTTCCTCACTTATATGATCTTGATATTGAAATGTGCAGTTGCCTAGGGGAGCCTCTGCTACTCTGTTAGGACTCCCCAAAATAGCAGCCAAGTCAAGGGTGTCCATGTGAGCCCTGATTCTGTGGTCTCCTCTGGCATCTGTACTCAGGCTCTGTGGCTGCAATTCTGGCATACCTTTCCTCTGGGAATATCTCTGGTGTAAATTGGCCTCCCTCTGATGTGGTGGCCCTTGGCTGTCTTCTTGCAGCCCCTGTAGGAGGGAGGGGAGAGCCAGGAGGTAAGCATGGCTGGAGTTCTTTGTGCTCCAGGTATTCTGGGCTGGTGGAGGAGCCTGTAGCAGGGTGGTTACCCCGCTCCTGCCCTGAATGGCTGCAAATAGCCCTGGGAGAGGGCTGTGGCAGGGGAAAAGCTGGGCTGATTGGGAAAGCAGCCACAGCTGTAGCCAGTGCAATCAGGGCCCAGCTGGCCCCTTATAAGAGGGCAGCGGGCCAGAAGGAAGAAGAGACTCTCTCTATAGCTTCCGAGAGAGAAGGACCTGGCTTCCTGGGAGCTGAGCAGGGTACCTAAGGTGGAGCAGTGCTGGGGAAGGGCAGAGGGAGCCGGGGAGCTCCAGCCTAGTAAAACCCCAGGCTGCAGGTCTTGTTAAAGGCCTGCAAAAGGTACTGGGGCTGCAGAGGGGCAGTCCAGAGATAGGCAGAGGCAGCTGGTCCAACCCCCCTCGCCGATGATGAGTGGTTTATACACTGCAGTCTGCCCCAGGGAGCGGGGGCTAGATGGTGACTGGCAGTAGCTACTGAGGCAAGGTGGGAATAGAGGGTTGGGGGTTCCCCTGAGTGGAGAGACCCAGATTGTGGGTTACTGCTGAGGGAAGAACCCTGACATAGAGGGCCCACTGGGGTCCGGAAGGGACACGAGGGCCAGTGGCAGGCAAGACACTGGCCTGCAGAGGGCGCTCTGAGCTGGAAGAGCTAATTCCCGAGATGGCCAGCAGGAGGTGCCAGCGCTGGTGAGGCTTCACCCCGCCACAGAGCCCAAAGGGAGCCGTTGCAGAAAACATACTCCAACTTATCTGCTGGTAGAATTACAACTACACTGGGGCTATTACCGTTATATTTAAAAAAGCACGCCTAATTGACTACTATACCAGCAAAAGTTTTAAGTGTAGATCTGACCTTGCCCTGGGAACTGCTCTGATCTCCAGCCACCGTCAGGATCTAGGAGGCACAGAGGTGGTGCACAGTCACATTTGCCTCCCTTTGGTTGCACCTCCTCAGCTGTGGGTCAGAACTGGGGCCATCGGGACTGATTCTGCTCTCATTCAGGAGCCAATTCACTGAGGTCAATGGAGCTGCACTGGTGTGAGATCAGAATCGGGCTCGCATGCGAAGTTTGGCCTGGATACAATCCCCCTTATTACTGCTGTGTGTCTGCTGTTTTTATTTTCTTGTCTTTTGCAAGCAGTGGAGTGTCCCCTCACCACAGATGGGGGAACGTTTGGCAGCTGTAAGTCCCAGATGCCAAGTGCTGGAATACGTCTTTCCAGTAGCGGCATCTGAGTCTCTTTCTAGTTCGTCCTTAGCTGCTATGGTGCTTCTAGGGACAAGCTGTTAACAGAAGGGGAAGAGGCTGATTTTAACTCAGTAGAACTCCAGCAAATCGCTTCAATGCCTCTGAATGTTGCATTGGGTTGGGAAGCTTTTGAAATCTAGAGTCACTTTCTAAATGAGATAAGAGGGCTTGTGTTACAGTGCCCCAAAGTGTACTAGGAATATTTCTAGCGCTGAGACATAGTCATTTCTTAGCTGTAAATGTCTATCCTATTGCTCCCTATGAGTAATAGAAAATCATTGCTTTACTTTCATATTACCTTATTCAAAGCTAGAACCTTATATGCATGAGGCGCTGGTGATGCAAAACTATGTGCCCCAGAAAACAGACTTCTGTATTTGTCTGAGCAATTTAAACTATAAAAATTTTGGCTAAGCTATGTGAGCATGGAGCCAAAGTAATAGAAAGTTGAGGATAATAATTCACAGTCAGTTCGAATGGGCCAAAATACAAAGCCTTCTGCAGTTATTGTGGTATAATGATTATCCCTTATTTGATCCAGAAGGAGCCAAAATTGCATTATATATTGTATAGTGGAGAGATCCATGTGCTATACAGCAAACCATCTGAAAACTGGTAGGAATAAATGTCATCCAAAAATGTGCTAAGAGCGGAGCTAGCTTGCAGGGAGTGAAGTCCTTTGTAGTACATGAGTCTGACCTCCTGTAAACACTGGGTAAAATTTTCTGGCCTATCAGTGCTGTACTTAGCCCAATGACTTGTGATTGGTCTAGATCAGGGATTGGCAACCTTTGGCACGTGGCTCACCAGGGTAAGCACCCTGGCAGGCTGGGCCGGTTTGTTTACCTGCCCCATCTGCAGGTCTGGCTGATCGCGGCTCCCACTGGCTGCAGTTCGCTGCTCCAGGCCAATGGGAGCTGCTGGAAGTAGCGCAGGCTGAGGGATGTACTGGTTGTCACTTCCAGCAGCTCCCATTGATCTGCAGCAGTGAACCGCGGGCAGTGGGAGCCGTGATCGGCCAGACCTGCGGACGGGGCAGGTAAACAAACCAGCCCAGCGCGCCAGGGGCTTTCCCTACACAAGCGGCGACCCCAGTTTGAGAAAAACTGATCTAAAGTATTTCTTCCAGAAAACCATCCAGTCTTGATTTAAAAACTCCAAGGCAGTTGTTTGGCTTGTAGTAGAAAAGGTGCCTTTAGACAAGAATCTTGAGGAAAATTTACTCAGGATTTTAACAAATATATTTCTTTAAATCAGCTCAGATCCTTTTTCTCATTCTGAAATGTTAGTGAACCAGTCTGGGTTTGAGCGTGAGGGCCAAAATCCCTTCAAATGTGGATCTCTGTTTTCAGAAAATTTCAGGCAGGCAAAATTTGTGCAGGCAAAAGCAGGCATTTAATTTGGGGCATCAAATGGGCCATTTGTGCACACAATTTAGGTGTATACATTAGCACACACACCCTGTTCTGAAAAACATGTGCATTCCTAGTAATGAATCTCTGTCTTCATCTGCAACAAGCTCTCTGTTCCAGTGCCACATAGCTCTGAGTGAAAAATACATCTGTGCTAATCTGTGATGCCCAGACACATGTTTGCTAAGTAATAGGGTGAGTTTATTCAGGTTATTCAAGCTATCCATGAATCAGGAGGCAAGTCCAGGCTGTCACATTACAAAGTTTTCATACCCCAAATCTCATCCTTGAGAATGAAAGTGTTAATCAAGATAGGGGATTTTCAACAAGCTTGTCAACAGAGACAGGCTGACCCACCAGATCCACAGGCAGCTCAACAGAGCACTAGCCAGAACTGAAGTAAGGACAAATACTTGAACAAATGCCAACTAGGAAGCCAGCCATATCCCCAGATGCCACTACTGGCAACAATGATAAGAGTCCAGACTGTTGGCACTTAGGTTGTACATCTGCCAAGCTTTTATCCTGTGAGTGACCAGAAGTACTGTCTAAAATAATAGAGCACATTAAGTAAAGGGTTAAAGTGGAGCATGCAGCATGCTGCCAGGAAGAGGAGACCATGCCCAATGTCTTGCTTTCTGACCCCGCTATAGCTTAGGAATTTCTAGTTTTACTTTGGGCAGGATGAGTGTGGAGAGAGAATATTTTAATGACACCTTCTTCACAATTTGTGGGGATTTAAATGTGTAACTGTAGCATCTGAGCCCTCCTGTAAACACACATTACCATCCATGTGGGATATTCAATTCCTCACTGTGCCACTACTGACTGACCTGTCTCATCTCTGTAACGATTGAACTTCCATCACGAATGCACCTTATTATGTACTGGAGGCCACCAAACTCTTCTTCTTGAACAATTAGGAAAGTGATTTCTATAGACAAGGGCCCTTGACTGAGATTCTGCTGCCTCTGGTACAAATGAGTTCTAATCTAGGAGGTAGCAGCGGACTTGACTGATGTGATTGTTGCCGGGGGACTTCGTTCTTCTAGTGGTTTGTAGAGGTAGAATGAGAGGGCTTTTAGGAATGTGTAACAAAGGTCCTGCTGGTCTTGGTCAACTTAGTTTAATGTCTTTACTCTGGATGTCATGGTGAGGGGCTTGTACCTACCAAATTAAGATGCCTGTTAAGGTTTAGTGTTGTACACTTAACTGTGAGCAAAAGTACCTCTGCAAATCCATATATAGACAGTTCAGTTATTCTAAAATGATGGGTAGAAGAACTACAAAAGACCTGAGTTTCAGATAAACAACCCAAAAAGAACATCTAGAGATGATATATCTTAATTTTGAATTTTCTTCATTGAACCAGCATAAAGCAAGAATTGTGCGTTTGCCTTGTCTTGGCGGGGCTAACTGTTTAATTATTTTGTAATGTGTGTTTTAAATTACGTACGTGTGTTTGGAGTGCTAGGAATAGGCAATTCTGAATAAGTCAAAATAAATGTCCAACTTTTCCTTCATATTTCAATATCTTTTTAACATATTTACCTTCAAGTTTCCTAAACTCTGGCATACTACTGAAAGAAGTCTCACCAGATAAGTGTAAAGGTGACCTGCAAATGAGAGAATTTTTTGAGCCATTTTTGCTTCTTATATGGAAGTCTTGAAAGGTCTCTAAAGGATTTTTTTTCTGCTTGGATTTTACCTTTAAAAATATCAGGAATACTAACTGTGGTGTTCCTAGTTTTATTGAGAACTCATTAGAAACGTTATATGTGGATTGTAAGCTTTTTAAGCCCTTAATTGAAGCAGTAGGATGTTGAAACTTAAGAAAGCCTTCTTTTCTCCTAATTGCTTATTTCACTCAAATACACGATTAGGTATTTTAACAAAAACTTGTGGGTGTTGTGGGGAGGGAGGCCTCAAACAATTTGACAAAAATAACTTTCTCTTTCAGTGAGGTAGTGCTTGCATGACGTCTGTCATCATCCTACTGGTTCACTAGTCATAACTTCCAGAAAAAGCAGGGTAAACAAGACCTGAATTTATAATGTTAAAAAGCACAAGCAGGAAGAAAAAGGCCTAAACACATCCTAAAGAAGAAAAAATAGGGCACGTGCCTACTTTTTTGAAAAACTTTGCAGGTGACCTTTAATTCCAATATTATTTCACAGTCTCTGCAGTATAAATCTGTGCTATCACTTCCTGTATTAAACAGCTCTAGACGCTCTTAAATTGTGCCTTAAGGCCCTCATTGAAAGCCAGTTGATGTCAATAGGACTAGTCACGTACTTAAAAGTTTGGAATGTGCTTAAGTATCTTGCTGAATCAGGGCTTAAGATAGGACATACAGTAAAAGTAATTTGATGTTAAAGGTAATTATTGTAGCAACACGTGAGTATTACTTTGGTTGATTCAAAAGATCCTTAATTACCTGCTGTCCAGATATGATTATTTTATTTGCATTGCAGCGATTCTCAGACTGTGGGTCGGGACCCCAAAGTGGGTCATGACCCCGTTTTAATGGGGTCGCCAGAACTGGCATTAGGCTTCAGCCCTGGGCAGTGAGGCTCTGGATTTGGCTTCAGCCCTGGGCGGGAGGGTTCAGGTTACATGCTCCCTGCCCTGGGCTGAATCCCTTTGGCATTGGTTTGCCCCCACCCCCACCTGGGGAGGCAGGGCTCAGGCTTTGGTTTTGCCCCCATCCCCCAGGATGGAGGGGTTCGGGTGGGCTCAGGTTTTGGTCCCCCCTCTGGGGTCGTGTAGTAATTTTTGTTGTCAGAAGGGTGTCATGGTGCAATGAAGTTTGAGAACCGCAGTGCTTAGGAGCCCTAGTTGTGGGCCAGGACTCGATTATGCTCAGTGCTGTACAAATGCAGGACAAAAAGATAGTCCCTGCCGCAAAGTGTTTACAATCCAAGCAGGCCTTTATGTCTTATTCCAAAGTGTTATGCCTCTATGATTTTCCTACTTATGAGTCATGCTGTTTTGTTTTTTCATTTTCAGATGAAAGTTACACCTCCTGCTCTTAGTGAAAACATGCTCAAATATCCATACAGCATAACTAAACAAAAGAGTACTGTTGACATCTGACAGGTCTGACAGGTGCATTTTTAAACTGGATTCAGCTTTGTCATCGTGCATATAAAGGAGCATTGAAGGTGGGAAAAAAAGTAGATTTTTCTTATGTGCAAATTTGTAACTTTGCCAAACGCTGCTTCATTAAGAGCTCCAAACATTCAGGCAAAGTGATTCAGATGCAGACACGTGTTTATTTTGTGTGAGCGCTTAAATATTTAATTCTTTAGCAGAGTTTACACAGAATCTGATTTTGCTAGTAGGGAAGGAATTTGCCTTTTATGATTTAAATAGAACAGTATGACTCCAAAGTTCTCTGGTCCCTTTGAGCATGCTTCTGTTCTGTCCCTGTGATTTTTCACCACAAATTGGCTTGACTGGTTCAATGATTTTTGTCATTGAACAGGTCACTAGTGTTCAATCATAATCTGAAGCAGAATATACATTTACAGACTATAAAGGATCATGTTCCTATTTTAGAAATGAAACAAAAAGAAACAGTTTGTCTTTGCTTTTAACTCTATTTTATGACTCTGTCCCCTAAACATGCCCCTTTGCACAAATATTTTTAGGGTATCACAGTTTATCACTTAAGAAATTAGAGAATGTAGGGACTTGTTTGTCCAGAATCTGCTTTCTGCAATCAAGGGTCTGGAAAGATTGACTTATGAAGAAATATTACAAGAGCTAAATATGCACAACTTGGTTATGGGCTGGCCATGTATAAATATGCAGGGGTGAGCTGGAGCCGGTTCGCACTGGTTCGCACGAACCCGTTGTTAAATTTAGAAGCGGTTTTAGGACCGCTTGTTAACTAGCTTCCCTGCGAGGGAAGCTTTGATGGGCTCTGCCGGGGAAGCCTGTAATTCCTCCTCCCGGCCGCTGGGGGGCGCTGCGCTGTGCAGCGAGAGCCATGTGGGCTGCCTCCTGGCCCTGTTGCTGCTCCTGCTCTTTGGACCTCTGGCCCTGGGGCTCCTGCTGCTGCCTGCTGAGTCCCCGGCTGCATCCTGCTGCTCCCAGCCGCCCCCCCCCGTGTGAGTATCTGCGCCCCTCCCCCGCCTTCCCTGCCCGCAGCCAGCCCCAGCCACCCCCTGCCCCCAGCCAGCCCCCAGCCACCCCCTGCCCCACCCCCTGCCCGCAGCCGCCCCCCTGCCCCACCCCCTGCCCACAGCCACCCCCTGCCCCCAGCCAGCCCCTGCCCCACCCCCTGCCCACAGCCAGCCCCTGCCCCCAGCCAGCCCCTGCCCCCACCCCCTGCCCACAGCCAGCCCCTGCCCACAGCCAGCCCCTGCCCCCACCCCCTGCCCACAGCCAGCCCCTGCCCACAGCCAGCCCCTGCCCCCACCCCCTGCCCACAGCCAGCCCCTGCCCACAGCCACCCCCAGCCACCCCCTGCCCCCTAGCCACCCGCAGCCAGCCCCTGCCCACAGCCACCCCCTGCCCCCAGCCAGCCCCAGCCACCCCCTGCCCCACCCCCTGCCCGCAGCCGCCCCCTGCCCCCTGCCCCAGCCAGCCCCTGCCCCCACCCCCTGCCCACAGCCAGCCCCTGCCCCCCAGCCACCTGCAGCCAGCCCCTGCCCACAGCTGCCCTCTGCCCCACCCCCTGCCCACAGCCACCCGCAGCCAGCCCCTGCCCACAGCCGCCCTCTGCCCCACCCCCTGCCCACAGCCACCCGCAGCCAGCCCCTGCCCACAGCCGCCCTCTGCCCGCAGCCAGCCCTTGCCACAGCCACCCTCTGCCCGCAGCCAGCCTCTGCCTGCAGCCCCTGCCACAGCCACCCCCTGCCTGCAGCCAGCCTCTGCCCACAGCCACCCGCAGCCTGCCCGTCTGCATCACCTGCCCACAGCCAGCCCGTGTCACTCCCTGCCTCCAGCTAGCCCTGCCCCACGCCCCTATCTGCAGCCAGCCCCACATCCACTGGTGCCCTGCAGTTCCCAGGGCAGTAACCCTGCACACCTGCTTTAATGAGGGGGGGGGATAGGGAGCAGCTGGGACCCACACATGTGCACACCCTAGAGTGACCAGACAGCAAGTGTGAAAAATCGGGACGGGGGTGAGGGGTAATAGGAGCCTATATAAGAAAAAGACCCAAAAATTGAGACTGTCCCTGATCACCACCCACACATGTGAAACGGAGCTCATTTCTAGTTCAGCCCCATCTTTTAAAAAAAGAACTTTAGGTAGGGTTAAAATACATCTGTATTTTCCTGGACATGTCAGGCTTTTCGGTTCTTAATCACCTCCTGGGAAAATATGGACGTATGGTAACCCTATTGGTACAAAAAATACATGCTGTCGCACATCCCTTAAATCAGAACTTTTTATAGGGAACCCATTGTTAAGATTTTGGCAGCTCATCACTGTAAATATGTATAGGTGCAAATGCCAAAGTTGAGTAGGAATTACTTAGGGTGTCACACCTGTTTGTAACTAGGTGTAATGGATGAACTTGAGAGGAAAAATTTGGGGCAAATATTGAACAAAAAATAATCTTGACCGTATTTGGCTGTAGAATAGTGGAAGTTGTGGAAACCTCAACACTTGAGATAGTTCTGGAGAACCACTAAAAATGTTTAATGGGGAGAATCTTGCATTAGCAGGGAAATGGCCTGATGGCTTAATATAGGTATCCTCCATTTGCAGACCCTGATCCTATAATTGGTTTGGAACAAATCGCACATGCTAATATACCCAATTTCTGTGATTTTGATGACTCTAAATCAAAAGAGAAAATTAACAATAATGGCAACCCTTATAGCTATGGGGGAATTGATATCATTTAGGGCCAAATTTTCAAAGGACTTTCAGTAGGCTTCTAAAGTGACAGAGCTATCCGTTTCTGTGCACACAACACTGAATTTTAAGTGCGGATAATATTTGCGTGCCAATGGGGTTGTTTAGTGCCTAATAATGTAACATTCTGGGGTGGAAAATTACATCTACAGTTTTAAAGGCAATCTTTTTAAATGTGGCCATATAGATTAGAAAAATGTCCATTTTAAAAAGAAGTATTTAATACAACCATGCAGGCATACTTAAGACTTGTTTGTGTTTTGCTTCCCTCTTTTTAAAAATCTGTGCTCTGAAATACATTATTTCTCATGATCCCTTGAACTACTGATAGCGTGCATGACAGAATGCCATGCAGCTCTAGCACTGAAATGATGTGACAATCAGAGAGACTACAGAATAGATAACTTCTTGGTGGTGGCTCTAAATAGATTTCATATACAATGCTTCTGCCTCCTTTGCCAGCCTCGGAGGCAAAAAGTCTGCCTCTCTTCCTGTATCTCATCTGCCTTCTGACTTGGACACAGTGAAAAGGGGTCAAGCTTTTAGCTTCACAGGTCAGTGCAATGAGTGGCTGTGAACTAAAGACTTGTGGTTGAATGTTGAGAGAGAAGAAAGCATCTGAATCTGGGTTCTCCAGTCCAAAGCCAGGTGGAAGGCATTTCTAGGTTCCCTTTGTTCATGCTATCACGACTGGATTCAGCAATCCCTCCATGGGCTCAATCTTGTCAAGTGCTGAGCAACTTCAACTCTCACTGACTTCAGTGGGCATTGAGGGTGCTCAGCATTTTGCAACATCCAGCCCAATGTGAGGAACTCTTATTGTCTTCAACTGATATTCTGCATAGGATGGGGATGTGGAATAAGATCCTAGGAAAGGAAAGGGAAAATATCTTTCTTAAGAAACAAAAGTGCAGTGTCATCTACATACAATATTTTGCATTTATTTATTTCTATTTTTTTTAAAATGCCCTCTCTCAAAGCTCTGAGTGCATGGATACACTTTCTTTAAAAAACAAAAACCAAATCTACATACATTGGACCAACATACAAAAAATTAAACATCTTCTAAATTCTCATACTTAAACCTTTCCCCATACATTCTCCTAAAATTGGACCACAACCAAAATAGACATTCCATCTAAGGATCTTGAAGCATCTTTATACACAGTGATTAAACCTCACAACTTTTCCATAATTGTTCTAGAGGATGAATGAAACGAAGCACAGTGAGGTTAAGCTACCTGCCAAAGGTCCCAGATCAGATCTGTCAGTGCTGAAAATCCAAGCCAGGAGTTCTGATTCTCAATACTCTGACCTGATGACCTGATCTTCCATACTGAATATACATTAGCAATGCTTTAAATGAGGGTAAAGAAATTAATGCTGTACTCTGCTTAATGTGTATTTTAGAAAGTGATAGCATGTGAAATTAAATTTCTGAAAAGGGACATGGAGGGTCTGACACTAGTCCTTCACTGGTGTAAATCAGGAGTAATAGCATTGACATCCATGGATTTATATAGGTGTACAACTAATGCAAACGGGAAAAAAAATCAGGTTCATGGAGTGCAAGGAATTAAATCTGCATTGAGAAAATCCTTATTAACCCTCACTTCATGCCTGTCCTAGGGATGGGTGAACATCGGATGGCTTGAAAGTTCAGACTTGGCTATGTACTCAAAAGTTTGCAAGAGTATGTGAAATATTCTTGAGTTTGATAGTCTCTCTCATGAGATCCTTGATACTTTTCTTCAGTGTTACTATGACACTTTCAAAAAATGTACTATAAGTAAATTATATAAATGAGCTAAAAGACACATAAAAATCAATGCAAAGGAAGAGAAAAGGTGCCCTGAAGTCACTCAATATTTGTTCATAAGGGTAGAGTACAGTCCTATTCTTCCAGCTTGATAATATATTCTTGACATAAGGAAAGGCAGAGAAAAACAGATATATAGAAATATTCAGTGCTAAGTGTCCCATGCTGCCAAACAACTATTAGCAAATCTGATTAACTGTTCACTGTTACACAACTTTGGCTTGTTGAATGAGCATGTCTATTATTTAATGTAAACAGGAAAGGACTGGTTTACGTACTCTCATAAAAGTAAATATTACAATTGCGGAAGCAGAGCAAATGTATTTTCTTTTTCTATTAAAAAACAAAACAAAAAACCCACCCTATGGCAAAAGCTCAGATGATTCCAATTTTTTGCTGAGTGTTCCTGGCAGTAGGAATGGGAAATCGGCAGTTGTGAGTATAGATTCATAAATACAAAGTTAGAGGCAGAGTTGGCATTAAAATGAATAATGGATCTACTTTGGTCATGCACCGAAGGATTTCACTTTGGAACATTTGTCCCAAAAATGGTTCTGCAGGAGCTTACCCAGCCATGTCAATCCATGATTAAACTAGTAAGATGAGTCAGTGCATTACTACATGGACGTGCTACCAACATGTGGCAATTAAGCAACAGAGAATGTCAGGAGTTATGTTAAAGATGCTTTCACAATAAAGGCAAATTTGAATTTGCTGCCTCATTGGTAGTGATTAATCTCTTGCTAGGTTTTAAGTTCAATAGGAAAGATAGGTTGAATTGTATCTCATTTGTTGGTGTGGTCTTAGGATATTTAGATGGAAATAAGCAAGGAACAGAGAAATTTCTTCATAAGTTAACCAAAATTTCCCCCAGTTAATATTATCAAATAATTATTTAACAACAACAACAACAAAAACAAAAATCTGATCCAAAGTCTTATCCAAGAGAGCAAGGTGTGTTTAGAGTGTAGTGGAAACATGGATTCCCCAGGGATGAATTTTATCCACTGTAGCAAAGAGTTTTAAGAGGGGAGGGGAACAAGAGAAATTCACTTTGAGGTTCTTGGCTGAGTGGTCGTTGGTTGGGGAACAGGGTTAGGAGAAGAACATAGGATTAACACTTGTTGTTTGTTGAGGGTAATTCCATTCACATAATAACATCTATCTCCAATATAGCCCTTTTCATAAGTACATCTCACAGGGTTGTACAAAGGCCAATGCCATTATCCCCATTTTACAGATGGGGAAACTGAGGCACGGGGAGCTGAAGTGACTTCTCCGAGGTCACCCAGCAGGTCAGGAATAGAACCCAGATCTCCTGAATCCCCAACCAGTTATTTGTCCACTAAGCAATATTGCCTCCCCCCAAATGATAAATAATATTTCCTTCTTAACTTCACAGTTCACTTGTTCGATGGAGTTCTGTGGAGGAATCACATGATCAGTAAGATGGCTACTGATTAAGCATCTGAATGCTGAGACTAGAAATGTGCCTTGAGACCAACAATTCAGACCTGAATCCCAATTTCAACCCCCATCTGTCGGTTTGTACTAGGTTTCAGTGCACACGCTCAAAGAGGAAGCAGGCAGCTGGAACTCGCTAGGCTGCCTAGCACTGGGGAAGGTTGCTCTAATTATTATTTATGTGCAGGTGGGGAAGGTTGTTGGCTCTAGAGGCGCGAGGAGGTTGTTGGTTGGTTCAGCAGAAGTTCTTCATCTGCAATGAGACAGTTGCCGAAAAAGTCTGGGAACTAGATGAAATGGGCTACAATCTTCCTTTGATTAATGAGTTAAAGCGTAAAGTGCTTTAAAGAAGAAATAATATTTCAATATTTGATATGTTTATTCTTGCTGTGTTGAATCTGGTTCGCAGGTGGTGACAAGGAAGTAACTTTCTCAGAAAGCAGAAGCTGATTAGGAGGAAATAGTGGGGATTTTTTCCCCCCCTCAATGAAGTGTCCCATTGCAGGAGGACATCCTGTGAGGCAAGCAAACCTACAGGTTTTTCTTCTCAGTTAGATTTTATGTGAGCTCATGCTGTCTGTCCTAAGCTTGCATAATTGAGTACAAAAGGGTGTGTATATATATGTAAATGTGTATTGCTGCACTGACTCAATACGGGCTCCAAATGCAGTATTGTCATGAGTAATATCTTATACTATCCATCTGTACTGTTTAGATGCCCTGTTAAATACACATAGCTTTTCCTTTTTAAAACTAGACATGACAAACCACTAGAAAACACCTGAGTCTTCCCTATCTCTAACATCTAAGATTCTAAAGGCAACAGCTTGTTAGTATAGAAATGTATAGAATTGTATTCTCCACACCTTGTGAGAACAGGCACCAGAGCTCAACTATTAGCTCATGCTCTGGGATCATGATCAAACTAGGTCAAAAACATGAATTTAGGAACCACAAACTCAGAGAAAAAAGGTTCAGAGTGGCATTAGGAAAGCTTATCAAAGCAATTTAGTGGCACGCTAGCACTGCTATGTGCTTTTGCAGGGCAGGTCCAGCATAGGAAATGACTCCTGCTGCCTAAATCTGTGGAGGTCAGGTGATCACCAGAGTAAAGACTGATTTTGTGGAAGGGAAGGGGCTTTCCTATTTTCCTTTAAAAAATGTATATTTATCTTTTAACATATTGTGCGTCAAAAAAAATCTTCCCTCTCAATTCCTACTTGTTCAATCCTCACCTAAATTCAGATGTCTTGGTTTACAGCAAAATCGTCTCTCAACACAGCAGAGATCTTATAGAAATGAAGCTTTGGCTGTTCAGTTAATGTATAGTGTCATGTACAATATAGCATATTCACAGGAAGCTTGACCCAAATGTTCAAAATGGCATGGATGCAAACAAGCATTGAAATATTTGCATTAAATTTGCAAGTGCCCAAATTGCATGGGCAACTCTGATTATCCATTTGTGCAATTAACTAATTTGTACACTCTATTGTCATAACTATGCATAAATCAGGCACAAAACTATATGGATATTCCAGCAGGTACACTTCTGTAAATGTGTTCCACAACTTCTGATATAAAGGTAAATCCCAGTCATCTCGTTACAAGCAATGGGAGAATAAGCCCTAAATAACACATCTCAAAGTCCCAAATTCAATTAGGATCATGTAAAATGATCTATCAGTGGAGGTATTATATGCAGTTCCATCATAATATCATATCCTTTTTAGCTTGTGACAAACACCTGAACAAAAACACTTGGGAATCAGGAGCATTGGTTAAATAAATCCTGTTTCAGTGTGATGAGATTTGCTTTAAAAGACCTGACCCCTCCCCCAACAGCTATTCCAAAATAATAGAATATTTAGCATAGTGCCAAATGTTTTCTTCCCCATTCAAAGATTAGATGAAAAACAGACAGTCCTCAAATTCAAGAGGTGAGCAACAGCCTATGCTTGAATACCCTGCTCCAGACTGGTTTATTCATGTAAGTGTTCAGGCACTGAAATATGTCATTTGCTGTATGTTTAGCACAATAGCTTATCTAAATCCTCTCTCCCCACTCGCCTCAGGAACTGAAGTATGTCACTGCATTTCTTACCGCTCTGCAGGCTTCTGAAATACTTAACTTCTTTTGGCCTGGTCCTACCTGATGCTGAGGATGCTTGGCTCCCATTGTCTTCAACAGAAGTTGTGGGTGCTTGTCATCTCTCAGGATTAATCGCTCTCTTCTTGCTAGGTTAAAAACTACAAGGCCATCCCAGAATGCAGAGATGATGTCAGTATGTGGGGATTATGCACATCTGATTTAGTTTAGATTGTTTATCTTTTAAACACCATTAACCACAAATTAGCTGGCTCTTCTGTGGCCATAAATTAATAGATTCCATTAGTGAACAGTCAATTAAAGGATGATTATTTTTTCTCTACCTCATGTTTTCAGTGATTTGTGTTTGTGGTGGATTTCTTTTGTCCATAAGGCTGACAAGAATGAAGAGCATCGAGAGCTGAACAACTGATGGCTGTTTAAACACTGGTGATGAATCCAAATAGACGTGTCTACTTTGAAAGGGCTCCTTTACAATACCTGGTATATAGGACCAGATCCTTGCTAATTTACAAAAACTGAGGATTTGGCTTCCGTACGTAGCAGAAGAGTCAGACTAGCATAAAGCTAGAGTAACAAAGTGGTGCACCAGGCCCAGTGAAGACTTCAATTTCGCAATCCTATATAAAAGCAAGTTGTTAATAATCTACTTGACCCATTCAGTCCCTAAACAGGCACATTCTTCAGTGGGAGCTCTGCCTGCAAACATTACAGGATTAGTCAATACAGGCCAGATCCTCAAATACATGGATATTTGTCATTTAGGTATTTAGGGCCCTAATTCCCATTGATTTCAAGGGGAGTTAGATGCCTAAATACCTCTAAGGACCAGAGCCTAGGTTACTAAACATACGTATCCCACAACCACACTGTGGCTTTCTGTCCCTGTCTAATGGCTGGGCCACACAGAATTTTTTGAGTCTGCAACAGCTTTTGAGTTAGTCTCCCTAGTTCAGTCTTTTTAGTTGAGTCTCTTTAGTTCAGGCAGTAGAGGTTTACTCAAATCCCAGGTTCAATCCCTGATCCCGATGACTCACCCAGGTATATTTGGTTACATGTACTGGGGCTGGGAGTGAACTATAGGTTTGGGATCTGGATTTCAAACAAACCCCCAAAAGTTTGAGGCTGTTTGGATGCAGGGATGTGGCTTAAGCTCATCTCTAGTTAGTATCGTTACTGATTTCATTCTGGACAGGAATGAAGTTTAATCAGTGTCCTAAATCTAATTTTTTTCTGTTGCTACCTATACCACTGCTGTTCTCTTTTGTACAAATTGTCTTCCACTCGGCACGTCAGATACAGCAGATGAAGTCAGCAACTAGGAGGCAGCTCATGGAAGTTCTCAAAACTTCACTCACAAAAAAAAAGAAAAAATAAGAAAATGTAAACAGACAATGCAATAGCCTGGTTCTTCATTGATTAACACCTGTTCAAAGCAAATCTAAACCACCACCACTCTGAGAGGAGTGCATTTGATGTCACTTTGCATATGTCTAAACAAAAATGTGACCCGTGGTGAAAGTAAAGAGCAATAACGTGTGCTAGAGCAAGCAAAAGAATTGAGTTGGACTTTGAGAAACGTAATTTAAAATTGAATAGCCTCAGGGCTATTGGCATAAGTTGTTCACCAGTTAGCTCACTCAAAGCTACGGTAATGCACAGATGATCACATTGGTTTTCTTATTTCCTCTTTCCTCTGAAGCAACTGGTCTAGGTCATCATAATGGAAGGATATCTAAAAAATGGCTATTTGTTTGGTTCAGGTATATTAAGCTCCAGGGCTTGGAGTGTTGCATTTCATGCCTGTTTTAATAGCCAGATATTGCTAAATCACAGGGCCGCCCAGAGGGGGGGGGGCAAGTGGGGCAATTTGCCCCAGGCCCTGGGCCCCGCAGGGGCCCCCACGAGAGTTTTTCGGGGCCCCTGGAGCAGGGTCCTTCACTCGCTCTGGGGGGCCCGTAAAACTCTCATGGAGCCCAGGCCCTCGGAGCTTCCTCCGCTCCGGGTCTTCAGCGACAATTCGGCGGCGGGAGGGTGTCCTTCTGCTCTGGGACCCACTGCCGAAGTGCCCCGAAGACCCTGTGGTGGTGGGGGTCCCTCCTCCTCGGGACCCGCCACCTCCGCTCCGGGTCTTCAGCGGCAATTCGGCGGCGGGAGGGTATCCTTCTGCTCTGGGACCCACTGCCGAAGTGCCCCGAAGACCCTGTGGTGGTGGGGGTCCTTCCGCCCCAGGACCCGCCGCCTAAGTGCCGGGTCTTCGGTGGCAATTTGGCAGCGGAAGACCCCAGGCCCCCTGAATCCTCTGGGCCGCCCTGCTAAATCATGCTGTTTCCGCACAGCTCCATATTGCAGGCAGAAAGGAGCATCCCTGGGACTGCAACCAAAGGGCTCCAGTATTTGGCTGTTGTGCAAGGTCCAAGGGAGTGAAGGCGCTCCCTTATGGGCTCTCTATCCCATGCAGAGCAGTCAGGCACAAACTGGTCCAAGATGAGAAAAGAAGTGAAGGCTTGTAAAGCAAACCCCACTCCCTAGTTCAGAAGTAACTAGTCCTGTAAATACCTGCATTTCACAGCTTCCCTGGAGCACTCTGTATTTTCAGCATGCTTGAATACAATCCTATTCTTGCTCACAATGGTGCAGATGAGAATGGGGGGTGTAATCGGCTGTTTGATTACTGTTCTTAAAGACATGATCCATAAACACAAACTGTAACTCAACGTTTTGAAGGAAATTGGCTCTCCAGGTGTCTAAGGCATGTTTAGAACCACTGTGGGGAGAGCATGCATCAAGCTTCTTTTAATTCTCTGCTTTTCAAGCAGCTAATAGCTTGACAGCAACATTTTAATAACAGCTGACTAGGCCCAGTTTTGGCATGCAATGTACACGGAAACAGTTTCCTGGAATCCGTCCATGCAACAGTAAATTCCATTTCTGCAGGCTAAAGGCTAAACAAAAACCTCAACGCTCATGTGGAGATAGAGTTCCGAGATATACTACTTCGAAATCAGAGCACTTTTTTTATAGCCTAATGCTAAGAAATGTTGCAGGTTCTTAATAACCTATGGGTTATTACTCACTATTCCCCAGCAAAGGTGTGTGCTGCAACTGCACATCTGTCTTTATTGTCTTTTGCCTTTGCTAGCATTTCCACCGCCATTCCCCCCTGTCTCCCCCAGGACATTTTAACTGCCTGAAGTGTAAAGATAGGTGTGTTCGTTGAGGAGGGAGGATTGTCTTTTTTCTTTCTTCATTCTGCTGAGTCAGATCTTCTGGAGTTAGCATTTCCTTTCTTGACTGTGCAGACTGGCAGCTGCTGCTTTGGCCGGGGTTCGTTGCCCTTTCAAAATAACTCCTGTATTTGGATTTTGGATGCGGTGCCCCGAACCCCTATCGGTTACAGGCTACGTAGGGTACCATGTTGTGAAGAGTTTGTCCATATAAGCCTTGAATGCTAGATCAGCAGTTGCACCACTTGAGCTGAAGAAGACTCTCAATGAGCTGTTCCTTGTAATCCCGTCTAGAGGCATGTGAGCAAAGATTGGAACCTTTTGGGCATTAACTACTTCTCTGAAAGGGCAAAGGCTTAAAAAAAGGACAATGCTGAACAGAGTTTAAAGGGACATAGCTGGAATAAAAATCATAACTCCTGATATCATCCTGGGTCTGAGTCTCTCCTGCCTTTCACCTCATGTAATCATTTACACCTGCAAAACTAAGAGTAAAAATGGCGAAATCTGTGCAAAGTGAATGTAAAAATGCTGCTAAATCAGTGTGGTAACAACTTCATGAGGTTCAAAGCAGTGGAGAATTGGGGCCCTTTAGAGTCTTAAAACTGATATTTATAGCCTTGTGCACATTGGGGTTGTAGCCTCTGATGCACATGTCCCAGTGCAACTGCCTCATGTTGTGGAAGTCTACATCAGTGTCGTTTACCCCAACTTAATTCATTTTTTGCCATTTATGTTGGGTGGGTTTTTTTTGTTTTGATTTGTTTCTGGTTTTTTGCATTTCACTCTGCTGGGATCTGGCTGTCATGCACTAACCCAATGGTGCACTGTGACTTTTTCTTTTAAAATATTTTTCTATTGGAATGTTTTAAAAGGGAACACTTCTATCGACCTTCGCTTCAGAAACTCAAGATCTGGGCCAAAGTTGATCATGTCCCTTTAATAGAAAAAAATACCCCCTGATACTTATTAATTAAAAACAAAACCGGATACTTAACAGGCGTTGACGACACTTGGCATCTCACAGAATCAGGCCTTTGTAATGTTAAGGTTTGAAAGAAATAGTCTTTGGCTTTCTTCAAATGAAATGATTTAGTTTCTTGATGTGGCATAATTTACTAAATCAATAAATCGTATAACACTGTGATGGGGTGTCCACATCGCACAGGACTGGCAGTGGCAAGGTAGGTCAATTAACTCCACAGGCTTCACCTGGAGGAAGAGCCAGGGAGCAGGGAGTTGATTGCAAGCAGATTCAGCTATGCAGGAACAGGCGGGGCCTAATAAACCAGGAAGCTGGCAACAGACAGGGGCTGCTGCTGGGAAAGGGCAGTCATTCCCAGGGAAGAGGGATGAGTATTTGGAGGTTGCAGAGGTGTGTAGGCTGCAGTCACTTCCTGGGAAGAGGGAGGAAGGTTGGGAGCTGGTACTTCCAGGGAAAGGGGAAACCAGGAGTGGCAGGAAGAATCCAGGGAAGTAGAGTGAGGGCTGGGAGAATAAAGCCCAGAACTACTGGGTTCAGGGTCCCTGAATTGGAACTGACAGTAGAGGGTGGGCCTGGGTTCCTCTACCAGCCACTGAAGGACTGGCACCCGAGGCAGTGAATGGGAAGACTGCCTAGGGCTGCTGAAGGAAAGACTTTGATATACTCTGACAGAGGGGGAATGCCAAGTGACCTGGCTGGAGGGCTGAGTCATGAAGAGGACACTGCAGTTCCTGGAGTGAGAGAGATGGAGTGACGGCATGCAGCTGTGGGAAGAGGTGTTGACCTGATGAGCTAATCCCTAGAGCGGCCAGGATGAGGCACCAGACTAGCGGTGAGTGGTGCGCTCTGTCACAGACACTCATACACCAAACAATCCATAGTTAACCACTGACTTTAAACCATGTGTATCAGCCATCATGGGCTAATGTCCTAAATGTATGAGCAAATTGCAAATGTTATCTAAGTAGACCTATATTGGCTGGGGAAATTCTGTATTTGTGCCTGTATTGCCTGCACATCAAATGCTGGAAAGCTAATTTACTCTCCAGTAGTCTCAGTATATCCAGTTCTAACCACACACCGATACTTATAGGCAGAGAGACACAAAAGATACATTCATTAAAACAATTTGGGTTTTGGTTCATTCTGTACCACTACAGCAGTTCTGTGCCTTTATTTTTGGTTTTGTTCACTATAGATTTTCTCTTCCAACCCCTCATTTCATTCTCTTCCTGAGCCCTCATCTATCATCTGTATCCCAGGAAAGCTGTTCTGGCTCCAAGAGCAGGCGAGCAGCTGCCACTGGTGATGCTGCACCCTAGACAGCCAGCAGGGGCTGCCAGGGCTAATCTCCCAGGGACTTTGCATGGCATTTCCTCAACAAGTTCAGCACCAGGTCAGGCATTTTTAAATTAGAAAATTATGCAAAACTAGAACCAAACAACTGGACCATCTTGTGACGCGATGTTGCCTCTAAAAATAAAACCAGCTAAAATGAATGGCTTTCATGAAACTTGAAAGATGATGGAACTGGCTAAGGACTATCTTATAAACTTGGATTCTTTCCTCTGGAGTACTATCTCTTCTATTTGCATATGTTGGCATATAATTCATGTGGGAATTTTTCCCTTACTCTTTGTAGTGAGGCGGTGCTGCCTCCCTCTGACCCAGAGCGGGAGGAACCACCCTTTGTGCCCAAGTGGGCGGAGCCAGGCCTGCCTTGCCCCTCCCACCAGAAGTGGGTATTAGGGACAGGAAGTGTAAAGGGCAGAGCCTCCAGCTTAGTTGGAGCTGAGACACCGAGGGAGGCAGATGGATCCTGCTTGTTCCCGGCCACTGACTCTGCTGCTGAGTCCAGGGGTGCCATGCCGTCCGGGGAACTTGCACCTGCCAGGACTGCCACTGACCTCCTTCCCAGAAGAGACGGAGGGCGCCCCACTGATTCAGGGCGAGAGGAGGGGAAGAAGAGGCCCAGAGACAGCTGACCTCAGTCTGGCTGTAGCTCTGCCTGAGGCATAGGCGGCTTGTTGCAGCTGGAATCCCTGCTGACCCAGTGGTGCACCATTCCGCCCTCCACTATTAGCACCGTGGGTCGGGGTCCAGTGGAGTTGGGTGGGTCCGGGCAGCACCTGCCACCCCATCCCTGAGGTGGCAGCCTCCCCTTGCCAGGTCCAGAGGCCTGTGTTCATTGGTAGTGCGCCAGAGCTAGGACGCTTGACCCCTGGGACTTTTGCTCTGGTTCTGCATCACGAGCCCAGAGCTAATTGACTACTGGGGGTTTGCTCTGTCCCTGCACCAAGGGTCCAGAGCTTCATTCACTTCTGGGTGGGAACTCTTCAGGACCATTCTATTCTGTGTATGAAAGGCAACACTTAGTGAAAGAGGAACACAATGGGCACAGTGCTGACAGGTACTGAGCAGCACCCTTAACTCCTAGTGATGTCAATAGAGTTGCAACCACTTGCACCAGGTCTGAATCTGGCCCATTTGCTCTAACTGTGAGTGTTGTCAGTTACGTGATAGTGCTGACTGTTTCATCGGGTTTGGATTGCATGAAAATATTCAGCTTTGCCATCCACCTTTACAAATTAGAGTTGGTAACACCGATTTGATTTTAACAGAGCTAGGAATGTTAAGATTAATTCAAGCAATCAGTTACACAGGATATTGACCAGACCTTTTTAAATCATACTTTCCCAAGATTTTTAATACATATCTATCAGTAAGGATGTATTCTGGACACACATACACCAAGATACTACAATGAAGGGTGCAATAGATTAGACAGCTAGATAGGTCACCCTTCTAGATAGCATGGTGGTGGTTTCTGAGAAAAATGCAGGAAGGCCTTTTTCTATTTTAACGCATCTTTCACTGTTAAAAGTAATGAAAACACACATTGCAACATAGTGATGTTTTTTCTGGTCCTGTTTTTTTTTTTGGTAGTAAACAGACATGATCTGAATAAAACTGATCATTCAGCAGTTTGTATATGAACCACACACTTTAATCCCTGTTACTAGCAAATTGATTTTTTTTTGAGTTCCGTGGTACTTGTTTTATTTGTTTTACTTACCTAAAAAATGCACATCATAGGCAGAGGTATGTTGATGATAATGCATGGTGAAGAGCATGAAGGCATTCTCTGAACAGCGAATCATATCATCCATCATAAAGGTTCTTCCCCTCTCCTTTTGCTAATGGCAGTGAATCAAATATTTAAATGCGATTATTACCCTTATAGCTGCACATAAGTCTATGTCTGGCATGAAAGAAAGAGCTTGTGTGATACAAAATTAGATTATAAAGTGGGCCTTAAACTGGAGAATTGATAATCAAACTTACAAAATTAACAATTGAATCTGCACTTAAAATGGTTGCTAATTGGCACCTATTGAGATAAGTTTTGAGCTCACCCAATGTGATTTTTTCTTTTTACTGAAAACAGTCAGTTTGGGCTGACAGTACCTGGGTCATAGTGAACTAGAGATGATGATGTATTTGGCAGCTTTTCTAGTTGAGCACTGACAAGTCTTGTTCTCTAAAGAAAAAAAATCAAAACATATCAATCCACATGCTCACTGTACTGAGGAACTTCGTTGTCAGATCTTTCAAATTGTTTTAATGTTTCAGCACTGCAGCAGTGAATGCATAACAGAAGGAGACAACTATATGCAGTTTCATTTTGTTGAAAACAACTACATAAGGGAAGCAGAACATAACTAGCAGAGTCCTGATAAGGTCATGTCAAACAAATTAACGGAAGATTGAAAAGAACAGCTTAAAAATCATTCTTTTAAAAGGATTGTCCTGGATGGAAAACTAGTTGGGCCAGTAAATCCAGTCCTCTTAACTTACTGCCTCTTATGTCCCCAGGATCCTAGTCTGTCTAGATCTTCCTATGTTATTTACTAATCCTTTTCTAGTGTGTTTTTGTGTGTGTGCTGTATGTACAGTATCTTGACCCTACCTGCTATCAAGACCTCAGAAGATCAGTGTCTGTTGAGTCTGAGCCAACAAGCCACCTCCGGCCCCCTTTGCTAGCTGAGAAAGAGACAGGATAAGAAGGACATTGTGTCAATTTAAAATTAGTTATGGATTTTAAATGCCTGTGGTTTTGAATGTGAGCTCTCAGTATGTATCTCTTATAACAGCACTGCATGGGCTTTAACAGCTAAAGACCTGCAACAGCCTCAAATGGATTTGCAGAGACTCCCAACAATCTCCTGCTGATGCTGCATGTGATCTTTATATCGCCATGCTGTATCAATAGGTGGTTTTGTGCATCATTGCAGCCCATTAGATTGACACAACCTAATTCCTTTGTTACTGGGTCTATTCTTGCACTCCTGGCTGCGGGTGAGGGTGAAGGGAAAGGATTGTCTCCACTCATGGTGTTTGGTGGGAAGGGACGGGTCAGGTTCCATTCTTGATTTGGGCAGGCAGAGGCAATGCCCCCAGATTCTCCTCATTCTTTGAAGGGAAGGGGAATTTCAGTAGTGCTCTCACTGTTAGTCCATTTGCCCTAAACCTAACAGTGACTGGAATGTCAGTTAGACGTTTACATTGACAGCTGTTTCTAGAGCCTTGAAGAACTCCCTTCTGCTCTGGAGGTACAGCTGGAGCATTGCTAGCTTATAACATCCTCCTTAAAGTAATCCTATCTAGTGAGACACACTGTAATCAATAACTCCAGGTGCTTCTAGATATCTGGGAAGAGGTCAACAACATTTTCCTCTGGTGGAGCATATGACTCTGTTTTCTCTTATTCTTTCAAAGCTCTCAGACATTAGTATTAAAATGTTCATATTTAAATGCAAATATGTATCCGGGACATTATTGGCTCAGTAAATCTGAGGGGCTAAATTCCCCACTCGCCTAAGTGGAGTTTGCAATGAACACTCCAGACGGTGTATTGACTTAATAAAATATGCAGGATTGGGCCCTATGAAGACGATGGTCACCTGGCTCTCGGTAATCCATATTCCATCGTAACATTCTTCCATCTTTCAAAATTGGCTTAGATCTTGTTGCTTCAAGGTTCCCATGACACCAATGTTAACATTCTATAAGATGCTCAGATCTTTTGGATTCTCCATTCATATTTACACATCAATTTAGGGCCAAAGTTGATACATTACCAACGAAAACAACAAAAAACCACCCACTGCTCAACCAAAAAACCCACAACAAAACCATGCTTCCGATTTTGTGCTACCCTCCATCACTCTAGTACCTGTGAACGATGTGTGAAATGTTGAGTCTAAATGTGTTTTTTATACCTTGGTAGTGGGAGGAGCTTACACACTGACTACTCCTCAGTTCTGATCTGTAGCCTAAAGGGATTCAGCTGGAAGTGCTATTATCATGTAGGAGATAGTGGTTTGGGGGAAACCCTGGATTCCAGCCCCTTACACTCACAATAAATGAATGTATTGTGGAAATAAAATTCTTCATAGTGAAAAGATCAGTAAGGAGAGGGTAAGACAACAAGCAAAGAAGTGATGTGCAATGCTACAGCTTTCTT
This sequence comes from Mauremys mutica, assembly GCF_020497125.1. NCBI lineage: Eukaryota > Metazoa > Chordata > Testudines > Geoemydidae > Mauremys > Mauremys mutica. The sequence goes on along the minus strand of NC_059084.1, from coordinate 12,360,437 downwards.
GGAGGACTTTCAGAGAGCTGAATAAAAATACTTAGCACCTTGTGCCCAAAGAAGGGTGAATGAAAACCCTCTGTCCACCCTTAAAAGGTCCAATAAATCCTTAATGCTTGTAGCTGTGAAGAAGTCAAAAAGGAAAAAGAGGGTTGCTTTACTTGCAGGAGAATGGTTTTTCTGTCCTCTCTTGAGGACTTGTATAAATGAGAAGCTGCCCTCTCTAAGTACTGTCTTGCTGAGTGTCTGTTACCTTGAAACTTTTCCTTCTGCCTCACTCCGGTACACTGTGCAAAAATTGCACAGAAGTTGTGTGAATAATTTGTTGAGAATCAAACATTTCATTGGCTACATGACTCTTGTGCCTTCCATAAGTACATGTTAAATTTAGCCTTGTTTGTGTCTCTGTAACATTCGTGTCCTTTAGCTCCAATGACTAAATGTCTTGAGGCACAGTCTTCTCAACCTTTTGTAAGTGATGTCTACTTTATTATTCACCTTAGAGTATAGAAGATGTTACAATTACAGCCTTTCCTTTGTGTAAGTAACCAGATATCTCTTTGACTGTTACACGGTTGGAGAATTAAAATATCCAGGGATAAATCTGTTTCCTTTACTTATCTGAATCCATGAGGTTCCATTGTTTAGGGAGAGGCTGTTGTTCTATTTATCTGAAAACTGTAATCTGCTAAACTGTACAGGATGAATCTAAAATTCCTACAAAAGTGGGCAGAAATTTCTAAACTGAAGGTATTTTGAGGTTGAACCAAAACCTGCTGAAATCAGTGGGGGACTTTCTAATGATTCCTGTGGGCTTTGAATCAGGCCCTTTATGCACATTTCGTTCACAATTTATAACAAGTTTATAATCCTTGTTGCACTATTCTCCAGGGAAGTACATGTAAACCACTGACAGTAAATAAAAAGTACAAGAGGTGGCATGTTCTTTTTAACAATGTTTTGTCCTTGCATTCTAGGGGCCTGATTCTGAAAGGTGCCTAGAGCATCCTGTAAGGTTTTGAGCCTCCTCTGTTCTCTCTGACTTCAGCGAGGATGAAGGTGCTGAGAACCTTTCAGAATTGTTCCCTATAATTGCCACCAAATGCTAGTTATTTAAGGTGATATACTCCTGCTTTTTAGAGTGAGCTGTTGCAGATATCCTGGCTGCACAGCATGAGTGGTGGCAACATAGTAAAACTTGTGTGGCTGCATGAATGACCCTGATCAATGAAATCAGCATTTTACATCAACCCCCTATGTGTTTCTGCCAGTTTCCACCATCTGTTAATGGTGGTTTTCATTGCATTAGTAGATGAAAGCAAAGTGCGGAACCTGTTCTATACAAGATACAAAGGTATAATATGGATTCTATGAATTTAACTCAGAAATTCTAAACAAATGTTTATTTGAACAGTCTAGAGTTTCCAGATATTATTAGTGGTTTAAATCAGGACAACTGGAAATCCAGTGATTTCTAACCAAACGTGGAGCCTGATCCTATAGAAAATGAGCACACAGAACCTTGCGTGATTGGGCCCTAATATGGCAGTGCTAGCTTTATTGAAATCACTGACTGTGCTCATTACATCATGCCATGCTTTTGAATCTCAAGGTTGTTTTTTGTATGTAGTATAAAGGTCATGTTAGGATTAAAAACAATGAGCAGCACACAGCATGTGTAGTGACCCCTTAAGAGAATGTTAGTGCACTTCACAGTGAAATATAAATGTATTGAGCATAATGCTCTGTCCAGGAAGTGGAATTTTCTAATTACGGAGTTATTTTGAGACAGAATGCGCTTGTTATCAGCAGGCCAGGTGTGCAGTTGTGATGAGAGTTTAAAACGCAGTGTAATTATACACCTTGCATCATATAAAGTTTACAGCAGCCATATCATTGATGCAGCCAGATGTAAATACAACAAGTTGGAGTGGCTGAAAGCACACCTGTAATCTAAACTACTGCTGTTATAATTAAGTAGGAAAGCCTATCTTACGTTAAGATTTATGGAAGTGTTGAAGTGGTCACTGCTCTGAAAGAGAAACATGTATGAGAAATGCTATGGGGAATGATTTAAACAAAAGGTTTAAAGTGACAAGTATAAGTTATTCAAGGCATCTCCCTGAGGGGAAGAGTCAGAATAAAATAACATTCATTTCAAATGATGATCAAGTTAGTAATTACATACAGTTGTTTCCAGTAGATTATTTTATACTATTGCATCTGTAAGGACTTCAATAGTGAGCATGTAACTAAAACACCTCCAAAACCTTTAACATTACAACCATCAGAACCAGGACAGCAGGTAAAAAATAAGCCAACAAAACTATTTATATACTCCCCATAATCTAAAACCCAGAAACGGAAAAATAACTCATCTAGGGCATGATCCTAAGGAATCTGTCTATTGACCTGAAAGGGCTTTGGGGCAGGCCCCTGTGGTTCATTTGCTATGGAGAGAGATTTCCACACTATTGATTTAAGTGCTCCTTATGAATTTATTGCCCTCCAGTGGGAAAATAAGCCCTCCTGTATGACTCTTTAACAAGTGTTTATTAAAGGATCTTTAACGAGTCTTTTATTTTCTTTGCAGCTTGTTGGATAGATGTGTTGGATGCAGGTTAATCTCACATACTAATAAGTAATAGTCTTGCAGCAGTAAAATAAATAAGAAAAAGGCAGTTGACTTTCTGCAATTGTTCCTGCTACAAGCAGTTTGTTTAGCTCTTAAATGTCATGGTTACTGTGCAATGTCTGCTTTGTCTATGCATATGCAGTGTTGGTGTAGTGGTGTTGGTCCCAGGATATTAGATAGACAAGGTGGGTGAGGTAATTTTTTATTGGGCCGGCTTCTGTTTGTGAGAGATACGAGGTTTCCAGGTTACACAGAGCTCTTCTTCAGGTTGGCCCAATAAAAGATTAATTACCTCACTCACCTTGTCTGTGCATAGAGCATCAACTCTCTGGTTCTTACATATGCACATGCAGTTTCTCAGCTCTGCTGCTTAAGAAGCTCCCCCTATTGCTAACCCCCAGCATTCAAAAATCAGGAGATTGCAACTAACGATATGTGTATATGGACAGCGTTGCACCGGCACAGCTGTACTGATACAACTGTGCCACTGCAGTGCGTGTGGTGAAAATGCTCTGTGCTGACAGGAGAGAGCTCTCCCCTTGGCATACAAAAACCACCTCCGTGAGCAGCATTAGCTGTCAGCGGGTACGTCTATTCTACCCGCCGGATCGGCGGGTAGTGTTCAATGGATCGAGGATTGATTTATCGTGTCTCGTCCGGATGCGATAAATTGATCCGCGAATCGACACCTGTACTCCACCTCGGCAGGAGGAGTAAGCGGAGTCGATGGGGGAGCCATGGCAGTCGACTCGCCGCCGTGAAGACGGCCAGGTAAGTCAAACTAAGATACTTCAACTTCAGCTACACGAATAGTATCTTAGTTCGAACCCCTCTGCTAGTGTAGCCCAGGCCAGCGGGAGAACTCTCCTGCCGACCTAGTGCTGTACACACAAATGCTTTTATCAGTTAACTATGTCCCTTAGGTGGGGTGGAATAGTCACACCCCTGAGCGACACAAACTTTGCTGATATTGGCTGTAGTAGACAGCCTGAGATTTGTTTTTAAATTGTGTGTGTGGGGGGATTTTTTTCCTGTTTTTGAGCCTTTGGGATTCATATTTTTAAGCTTTTCTGTGCACCCTGGACAGCTGTCTTTTTAAATGAAAGCTAAGATGCTCTCCTGTGCCCTTTAAAGCTGGGGCTTTAAGATAAATACCAAATATCATGAGACTCTCAATAAAACTGAGAGAGATGGTGATACTGAATTGTGTGTGTTGTACTCAGCAGCCAGCATCACTAGCTTAGTGCCTTCCTGCATGGTTCTGAGTGTCTCCTGACTGCTGTCAAAATCCCACTTCTAATTCCAGATTGAAAGGTGCTGAGTACCTCCCGGGGTCCGGAAGGTAAAGTGGAGGGATGAGATGCAGATTATTCACAATAAACGTTTCATGGATTACGACACCACTCTGCTCTATCTAGGCTGATCTGCCTAACGCAGGCCAGAGAACCTCACCCAGAACTTCTGTAGCAGCGGGCTTGAGCCGTGAAGTTTGATCAGGATCCAAACTTCCACTGTTCACTGGTGTCTGAGGGTGGTTGTGGAACTTTGAGAGGCAGAGCTTTCCTCTGTGTGGTGGTTCAACCAGGGTATTAATTAGGTGGCTGTAGCCCGCTCCCCTCAGCAGAACCCCCATGGCCCTAAGGAGAGGAGAGAGCTCAAGGGTTAGGCAAGGACAAATGCAGTGACTCAGCCCCAGATGTCCATTCAGGCAATGCCCTAGAGATGGGCTGGGAACTTCAGCCTGTGAGGCTCTGGGCATCTTCCAAGTCCTGCCTTGTATAACTGTATCCCAGGGAGTGTCAAGCAGCGCTCGCCCTCCCACCCCACTAGCACAGCAGCGAGCTGAGAACCAGGGGCTGGGGCTAGCTGGGGAGATAGCTCTGTGGAGAGGAGAGGAATCCCACCCAGGGAGGGGAGGAGCGAGAGCCCCCACTAGGCGGGGTCCTGGAGGCCGATGTGATATTCCTGGCCATGGGCAGTGGGGCAAGCTGAGCACTGATGCTACGTGGCTGCTAGGGGCTGGGCACTGATCCATGCATGGCTTGCTGCAGCTCTGGGATGCTGCCCACCCAGGACTGATGTGGTGAGAGGGGCTCAGCCTGGCCCCTGGCTGCTTGCATTGGCAACAGCTGAGAACTGGGTTCAACCCAGTCTCTTCACCTCTGTCTACTCTCCCCCTTTCCTTCTCTTCCGTACCCCCTGGGTTCAGCGGGGCTGCAGCAACATCCACATGGTCATTTTTAGCTTGCTACCTTTAGCCTGTCTAGCCAGCCAGCTGCAGTGTGAACATACCCATCTGAGAGCAACCTGCTGGGTGGGTGTAACAGCCTCCCTTCTCTGTGCTACAAGCCTGCAATAGTCCAATACGCACCCAATAGCTTGGCTCGCCATGGACTTTTGTGTCCTGGGCCAGTCCCCTGTCTGGGCTGCATTACCAGGTACCGTACAAGATCAGGGGGTGCAGGCTGCATGGGGGAATTATGGGCCCCGTTTTCCCCCAAGATTATGATTTAGCCACCTGTGTAAAAGTACAAGGAGTCGTGGTTGTTTCACGTCAGGGGAGGACTTAATCTGAGGGCCAGATTTTCAAATAAAGTTTGATGCACATATGTACCGTGACTGATGTGGAGAGATAGTCAAGTGGGTAGGGCACTAGCCTAGGATTTGGGAGTCCCTGCTCTGTCACAGACTCTGTGTGACCTTAGCCTCTCTGTGCCTCAGTGCCCCATCTGTAAAATGGGGATAGTAGCGCTGCCCTGCTGCACAAGGGTGTTGAAGCTCAAAACATTAAAGATTATGAGGCACTCAGATGCTGCTGTGATGGGGGCCATATATCAGAGCTAGAAAGGATGTGCAAATTTGGTAACTACGTATGTGCGAATGTAGCTGTATGTGTGTGCAAATTATGCAATTAGCATGCCCAGTACAGGTAGCTGCATTTTGCATTTGCACAGTGAACTCTTTTGAAAATCATCTAGAAATGTCCCATTTCTTTATCTCTGGTTATTCCTCAGATGGGGTGTTAGTGCTGCACAAGGAAACTCAACTAAACAGGGTCTTTGCCAAAAGTGTATAGTCTAAAGGGGGGAGCACATACATTGCAGAGAAAAAAATGGTGTGAAATCTTCAGCTAACTGCTGCATGGAATTCCTGGGTCAACGTAATGAGGAGTGTATTAAATCAGGGGATTCAGCGTTAAAACTGCCTTACTTTCCTGTCCCTTCCTGCCCCCCCCCCCATCACCCTGGTCTCACTCCTCGCTTCTGAGACACCAGGAGGCTGTCTGTATTCATTATAGCCCTGGGTCAGCACAACAAGCACATGCTTAATTTCATCTCTGTTCAGAACAACACTTGAGCACAGGCTTAAAGTAAGGGGTTTAAGTGCTGTGCGGAGAAGAGTCTTTACTGAATGCCCATGGCAGGGTCTCCATAACACTGAGCAATGGGACAGATCACTGGGCTTGTTCGTTTTATGAATATGAGGTAATGAGAATGGCACGTAGAAATATTGATAAACTCTAGCAAAGAATCATATGATTTAGGCAAACTGACTTATGTCGTGGTTTCCCACCAACTTGTCCTTTCACAGAGCACATGCTCAAGTGGCAGAGTGGGAAAGAGAATAAGGAAAGGGAGAGGAGGGGTTACAGGACCTGGTGGAGACCGTGGAACATTTCCAAATGTCCCGTAATGTGTTTATCCAAAATGTCCTGTACAGAGCTTGTATTGAACACTGCTTGCTGCCCTCCTTTAACAGATCATCTGCCTCCTGTTGGTAAAGCGAGTATTAAAAACACAAAGCAAACAAATCGCAGAGGCAAAGTGGTGTCCCAACCCGAATAAAATGCATGAGTTAGAGTAGCAGGTATCAATGCAGCATATAACTCTGTAGGTAGCCCTAGTAACCATGTGATTTAGCATCAAAAGCATTTTATATTTTCCAATACAGCCCACCTGTATAATGGTGAATACTTTTTCATTTGCCTCTCTTTGCTTGTGTGGAAGCTGTCCCAACACCACCGCAATGTGGAGACTTTCAGACCCGAAGTAATGCACCTGTTAAGCAAAAGAGAAGATGGACTAGATTATCTCCTGCAGCAAGATCTGCTCAGCACTGCAGGTGGGGGTAGGGGGACATAGAATAGAATAGAAGGGACTTCAGGAGGTCATCTAGTCCAACCCCCTGCTCAAAGCAGGACTAATCCCTAGACAGATTTTTGCCCCAGATCCCTAAATGGCCCCCTCAAGGATTGAACTCACAACCCTGGGTTTAGCTGGCCAATGTTCAAACCATTGAGCTATCCCTCCCCCCCATCACTAAGTCTCCAGTTGCCCTGGTGCCAGTATTAGATATGGCATCCCTAGACAGCTGACAGTTGTCCCTTAGGAGCCATTCACTGGGGTGAATTGGCACAGCGGATCTATTTCCCACACTCCTCTTATCTCCTTTCTTGCCCAACTTATCTCCTTTGCAAAGGTGTGGGGCAGGAGTCAGCAATCTGCGGCACGCATGCCAAAGGTGGCACGCGGGCTGATTTTTAGTGGCGCACTGCTGCCCGCCAGGGTCCTGGCCGCCAGCCCGCCCTGCTCAGCCCGCTGTCGGCCTCGATGGACTGAACCCGGGCCAGCAGCGGGCTAAGCGGGGCCGGCAGCCAGGACCCTGGCTGGCAGGGGCCAGCGGTCGGAATCCCAGACAGCGGGATGAGCCGCTCAGCCCGCTGCCAGTCTGGGGTTCCGTCTGCTGCCTGCACTGCCGGTCTGGCACACCAAACCTTTTACTGGCACGCAAACCCTTAAATTAATGAAGACTTGGCACACCACTTCCCAAAGGTTGCTGACCCCTGGTGTGGGGTATAGTTAGCATAAGAGTTGTCTGTTTGACTTTACTGCAGTTGAAAGTACCCCTCCCCTGAGGGAATTCTAAACGTCGCTGCTGTGGCCAGATTCCAGCCTTTGCATTGTTCAAGTAAAAAATTTGGTCCATTATTTTCTTTAACTCTCATCTGTACTTTCTCTTTGAAGCGTCCCGTTACTAGAATGGGAAGGACAATTTCACCCTCTCTCAGTCCTGAAGTGTGACCTTTGTTGGTATTGGAATTCACTGGAACTCATATAATTTAGGCCTCTCAGGATGACTGCGTTCACAAAGTTGTGATTTTACTGTGAGCTTTACAACTGGAAACAGTTTTTACAACAGTTGCCTGTGTGCAGCTTGATGTAAGGATACCTAGGAATGGTCCCTCTACTTTTCCTTTCTCAAGTGTTTTCTTTGTCACACTAAGTAAAATAAACATAATAGATTCTGCAGGTCCATTTTTTCAGTGGATAGATTCAGCGCATGCATGTGTGTGTTTGCCATTGCTTCTTTATTGCACCTGCAAACAGGTATTTAGGTGTCTAAATATTCTGTGTGTGTACAGGCATGGCTGTTGCATACATGAAGCCATTCAGCTGCTACATTTTTGTGCTGCATGAGCATGCAAATGTAGATACCTGTGCAGGCCATTTCCTAGTGCAAATTTGACCCTAAGATATTGGGGTTAAGATGTTAGACGTTGGGATACCTTTTTACATTAGAGAAACATTCTAAATATATCATTAGCAACGTTGGGAGCACTAGGGCAGATGCTTTGCTATCCGCTGCAGGTGTTAATGCTGTGTTGATTAGGCATGCTCTGAGCAAAGTTATATGAGACAGTGTTAAAAACAGGGCTACAGTCCCAACATTGCTAACGCTGGTGGAGTGCAACATTTAAGCCTTTTTTAAAGTGTTTGGTTTTTGTATATTAGAAATTCAGGTCTTGTTCAGGCTTGAAGAGTCTGTAGTGTCAAAGGAATTTGTGAAAAGATGACACCAGAAGAATCAAGAGACTTTGAGGAATTAAGAGGGCTCTTTAGGTTTTAATTTGTGGCTTACACCCATTTAACACCAACAACTAGTTAACATTTTTGAGGACGACAGCTGTGTTAAAGACTCATCACAGCCAATGCACATTTCTGAGATACCCCTCAAAAGCAGGGAAGATCAGAGTTGACATTCCTGATATCTCAGAGAAAATGCAAGCAGGGAAAAACCAGACCCTTTTGGGGTGTGCATATGTGGGGTAACTCTTTATAAGGCCTTCTCCTATTTTAAAATATCATCTTTTATAGGTCACCCACCCTTAAATAAAGCATTCTGAATGGCAACATGCCTTCTTCATTTGTTCAGTGAGAAAATATACTTAGTGCAAATTAGAGCCTATTTGCCATGGACACCTGCAAATCAAGATCGGGATTTAACAAACCACAGCAGAGTATGTGTGAACTTGTATCTCGGAGTCACTGGCATGAGCAGACTTATGCCATTCATGTACTCTGCATTTATTTGGTACTCATGCTTTTATTCGGTTTCTTCTGTTCTAAACACAAACAGAACAGAAATAAAAATGCAACCTTAAAAATAATGGGGTTAAGAACAAGAAAGAAGTGTGGAGGTATAAATGTCTAGCAGGTTCAAGAGTTAAACCTTCTCCCTTCAATTTTTATGGTAGACATTAAACACCCAGTATAAACAAACAGAAAATTTCTCCTTACGTTCCACTCAATTGTCCAACCATCTACTCCTTCCTTGCACAGCATTTGAAAGAATTTTGGCCACTGGGGAAGTGTCATGAAACGGGTAGGAAGTCCTAACCGCCAGGAATGAAAGCTTACAAAACCATGGAGTGTCAGCTGATGTATAGTTGTGAGTGGTGAATGTGATAGAAGGAACCGCTAACATTTTAGTGCCACATGTTCCTTCTGAGGGCCAGAGAGGGTAGCTGGGTCAGGCCAATGTGCGTGCGTCCTCCTCTGGAGCAAAACTCAGAATGGTGCCCGGTACATAGGTCTGAAAGTAAAATTTCAATCTAGCCCATTGATAGTAGTCAACTGCACTTTGATCATATTTTAGGCCAGATTTTGCCCAGAATGAGTAGTACCTTACTCCCCAAGTGATCAATAGGACTATGCTGGTATGAGGTATTATGTAGAGTTAATATGAATAAGGGTGTCCGAATCTGGCTCATAATCTTCATGCTAAATTGTAATAGTCAAGCTATTTTATTTTAGCATAGGAACTCAATTTGTGTCAAAATGGCTGCGGTTTGACCATAGTAGCTGGATTTAAATGCATGCAATGGAAGCTTTGGCTATGCATTTTTAAGTTCAGATTTATATTATTTTTTTTGAAAAGGCAACAACCAATTAAAGATGCTCATCTAAATGAATAACCTTGGCAACGGGTTGGACCCCGTCCTCCAAAGCAAGTGAAACATGTCAAATGTACTCCAACAGCTAAAGACAATGGGAAGCTCCCGTAACTATTTACTATATCTTTGCTTCTACTTGTTTTTCAAGTTGATGTCATCCTGGAAGTTGAGATGCTGCTGTTATCTGTATCACCGGTCAGACAGAACATAGTAAGCCTCATGGCAAGTCACAAAATAGTTCTTGGTGGGCCTCATGCAACCCTTGGGCTGTCCGTTGTGCATTCATGCTTTAACGGGAAGCTTTCCTTGCTCTAAAATTTCCATTTTGTTTTCTCCATCAGACTTTATTTCTGCCTGAAGGATTCTTCTTCTCCATGGTTAGAAAGTCTCTTCCTGCTTGCTGCCGGCTGTGCGGTGCCCAGCGAATCAGTTCTGATAACTTCTATTGGGATTAATTAACTAATTACTAATGTCTTGGGGCTCAGTTGTATGTTTGCATGTCAGGATGCTGTACATAATCCACAAAATCACTCTGTTAGGGGCTTGACATTATGAAAGTGGGTTGTGAGAAGAGTATGCTCCCCTCTACATTTGTCAAAAATTTGTTCAAATTATTCAGAGATCAGTTATTTCCCCTTTTCTGAGCCTCTGAAAGTTTGCCTACGTGCAAAGCGGAAAGTCAGGATGGGAACAGAAATGGAAATGTCTTGGGAAAAAATCCTATTAGGAAAGCCCACTTGTGGAAACTGCAGTTTCTTAAGGGGAGGGTTTCCCTAAATTTAAGATATGGGGGCAAATTCCATTATTTGCATTTAGGGTTACTTTACTTTGACTAAAGTAAGTGCTCGTTGACTTAAGTAGCCCTATTGGCTTCAAAGGACGACTCCTCTGAGTAAGTTAAGGATTGCAGGATCTATCCCATAAGGTACCACAAATGGATTTTTAGTTGTGAAAATGTGGTCGTCTTGCTCACAAGAATAACCCAGTTGTTCGATGCTATGATGGGGTGTTCATCCCATATCAGACTTGAAGGGATTCAGAAGGCCCAGAAAAGGCCAATTAATCTTCGCAGTTGCACCTGAAGCGAGGCCCAGGAATTTATAAATTACTAAATGCTGGTGAAGCCCGGCTGGGGAGAAGCTGGGTAAGGAATAGAGAGGAAGTTTGTAGTAGCCGGGGGCTGGAAGGAGAGAGAGAGAGAGAGAGAGAGAGAGAGTCAGTCTGCAGTCGCTGTATGGGAGAAGAGAGGTGGGGAGGTGAAAATCCATGGAGGAAAATATGCTCTGAGGTCCTAGCTATGGAAAAGGGTAAATCCCAGAGGAGTTGTGGGGAAAGAAAGCCTAAAATGGTAGGCTAGGAAGATGCCCAGGGAAACAGCAGCTACTCATTGTAGGGTCCCAGGCTGGAACCCAGTGTAGAGAGAGGGCCTGGGTTCCCCCACCAGCCACTGGGAAAGCAGCACTGGACCTAGACTTGGAAGGGTAGACCGTTTGAGACAGCATCCAGACAGCTTGTCTGGTGGGACTTTGTTACCCCAGAAGTGGGGGGACTACATAGTGACCTAGATGGAGGGTCGAGTCATGAAGAGAGAGCGTCCTGAGTAACTGGGGGTTGGGCTCAGCACCAGCAATTGACAGAAGGGGGCATCAGTCAGGGCAAGAGTCAACTTCCACACCTAGCCACAAGGAGACGCACCTGGGGTGAGTGGACCCCTTCACAGATGCTGAGCAGTGGAAGTTAGTTTCGTAAATGAAAAAATAAATACACCTGACAATCAACTGAGTCGCAGCAGCTAGAGACAAACATTCTGGCCTACTGTGAATAAACAAGCAGAAAGAGGAATCAGACTTTCTAACTAATTTCTACAGGTCTTGCTTCTGATCATGTTGATGTCAATGGCCTAAATCCCTTTGACTCTAGTGTGTGTGGAATTGGTTCTGTCATTTAGTCCTAATATACCCAGTACACGGCTCTCAATGACTTGTTGCATCATGTACTGGCATTTGTGATGGTAACCTATATTATCCTGTACCAATCAGCTGTGCATCTCATTAATTGTGCTGGGTTTGGGTTGTCTTGGTGTAGATATTACAGCAATGGATGCCTATACTGGAGGTTAGTCTTCGCTTGTCATCAAATAAGGGTAGGGGAGGAAATACCCAGTTGGCTGTACCAAGATGAGATGTATATTTGTTTAAGGTAGATTAATGGATACCTGTGCGGGGTATCCACTCCACCCAAGACCTGAAGGGGTTAAGGTGGCTAGGTGGGCCAATTAACTGCATAGACTGTACCTAGAAGAGGAGCCCGGGAGCAAGGATTAATTGGAGATGAGGAACTAGACAGGAACAAGAGGGGTCTGTATAAAGCCCAGTAACTGAAAGCAGAAAGGGGCTACAGAGAGAGAGGCTGCAGTCACTCTCAGGGTGAGAGGAGGTAAGGTAGAAGTAGCCCACAAATACAGCAGTAATGTTTGGGATTATGTAGACCTTGACTGCTTGTTGTAGGGTCCCTGGGCTGGAACCCAGTATAGAGGGTGGGCCTGGGTTCCCTTATTAGCCACTGGGCTGTGGTTCTTTTAAAGGGCAGTGAGAGAATCATAGAATCGTAGAATATGAGGGTTGGAAGGGACCCAGAAAACTATCCAATGCCGTGCACAGATGCGCTATTGGAGAAACTGGGACGTACCAGGAGAGGAAGGACTGCCTAGGACAGTGGGTCCTGAGAAACTTTTATACCCTGGAAGGGGGGACTACAGTGACCTGGCCAGAGGGCCAAGCCACAAAACAGAAGCAGTCGAGTCCCATGGGAGAGTGACGGAGTGAGCAATCACAGGAGGGATGTCTGAGTGGTAGAGCTAATCCCCAGATGCAGCAGAAGAAGGTGCTCCCATGCTGAGTAGAATACCCCCTGACAGTACCCATTCTGCTTCCTCTTGATATTGTGAGATAAGCAATACTGGGCTTACAGTGCTCAGTTCAGGAGCAAAGAACCTAAAAGGAAGCCAAAAACCAAAATCCACAAGAAGAGTGCCTCTGACTTCGCTCTCTGCTGCTTCATTTGTTACTAGTATGTTGCAGTCAGAGTATGTTGTACTATAATGATTGCGGCGGGAGGGCTGAAAAGCACCACTTGTCTGTACAACTGCCCCAAGATCTGCATCACTGAGCCCAGGCCTCCCCAGGGATCATCATCTGTATAAAAGTTACCGGTGAACATTTCTCAAGCATGCCAATATGCCTGTTAGAGATGAACATAAATACCACTAAACTTTAGGAAAACTTGGAACTGGATCTGAGGTTTTGTGACTTAGAATCGTAGGGTTAGAAGGGACTGCAAGGATCATCTAGTCTAACCCCCTGCCAAGATGCAGGACTTGTGTCTAAACCATCCTGGGACTCTCTCTTAACCTCCTATATCACCTTATTGTGTGTGAGCACAAAATTACAAAAGCAAGTTCCTGTTTAAGCATTCCCGTCCCCCCGCCCTCATTCTCCCCCGCCAGTGGTCACAAGAATTGTCTTCAGTGCCCAAGACATTATTTATATAAGTATTCAGCAAAACAGATTCAGCAACATAAAGTATTCATGTTCAACAATATGCTTTAAATGAGGTTGAATCAAAATTGAAGCTGTTTACATTTCTGGCTGAATATTGTAGTCATCTAACCAGGTACATGTGGAAGTTTGGCATCAATCAAAAGTTCTAAGTCTTCATGAAAATGCAACATATGGTGGTCGAGGTTGGACAGTATTGAAGGGGTATGTTAATCATCAGTGTTACATTTTTTTTTTGGTGATGTAGTTGCAATAGTAGAAAAAACAAACCCCAAAATGATTGTCTTGAAAACTGTAGAATATAATGTTGCTTTAACTTTTCTTAACCTGATATAAGAATGAAAAGGATGAAGAGTGATAGTCCAGATCTTTTTTCTTCAGTTTGGAGAGAGTCCTTCCTTTTTCATGTATTGAGGGACAGACTTTAATGAATGTTGTTATAGGAACAACTGGATTAGCAAAATATATATGCAATTGCCATGTTATATGCATAAATCCACATGCAATTGACTAGCATTGCCCATTTGTGCATGCAGTCACCTGATTTTCATGCACATTTGTAGTAAATACATGTGCAAATTAGGCACATGTTTTCCTCATGCAATTCTGCATGTAATTTATTTTTAAAATCAGGACCCCCTTTGTGTCAGCACATCAATTTTATTGAACCAAAGTTCTGTGTGTAAATAGAAACCTCAGCAGAATCTACTGTTACAATTTAGAGTGAAGCTCTGCTCTTAGATATGCTGTGAACCCATTGAGATCTCTGGAATGCAAAACTGAGGACGGAGTTTACAGGTTTCTTCATAATTTTTCATTTTTGAAATTGTGGGGTTTTCCCTACTTTCCAGCAATTTGCAACTGTTTTCTAACTTGCAAAAGTTGAAAAACAGAAAGTTGGGGAAAGACTTATTTTTTTATACTTTTTCACTGTTTTAATTGTTTTAATTAATAACAGTAAGAAATGTGACAAGCAGGATTTCTCCTGCCCCAGTTTACCATACTTTTTCCTTTCTCACGTTTTTTCCCAGTGAGTGGAAAAAGTTGGGGGGAGAATGTGTGGGGAATCCCACAATTTAAAAAAAAAAAAAAAGAAATATTTCAGGTTTGTTTTTTGTTTTCTTTTTTAATTAAAAATAACACAGCATTTGGAATAAAAAAGAACCTAAATGAAAATTTTTGTTTCCAAAATTTCCTGGAGGAAATTGACAGATATTTTTTTTCCTTATGAAACATTTCACCAGAGAATAACTCATTTTTTGACCAGATCTATCAACTATACAATGGATCTTGTTATATTTTAGGTCCCACTTTTGAGGTACTGTGTGGACTCAACTCTCACTGAAGTTCGTGGGTGGTGAGAGCAGTACGTAACAGGAGGAGTGTAGGAATTATCAGATGGGATCAGAGCAGTGGTCTATCAAGTTCAGTGTCATGTCTCTATCAGGACCCAGTTCTACGTCCTTATTGCAGCCTTCTTCTGAAGCAAGTGCTCAACACCTTGGAGGATCACTCCCATAGGATCAAACAATTACTTATTTAACTGCTCTTGAGTTTGGTAAATTTAACTGTTCTTGAGGAATGCCATTGAGCCTTTGAGTGAGACCCTCACCCCTGTGCCAGCTCCAATATGGTGTGTCAAAGGGCCGGAGTGGCATATAAGGGCTCTCAACTCCGTTTGGGGGAGGATTCCTCCAACATAGGCAATGCAAAAAGTCATAAATCTACCTCCAGAGGATCCCATCACAAGCCCTGGCTAAGGCCATATTGCGGGGGAAGGGTGTGAGGGCCTGAGAGCAGGAGGGATGTGTTGGGGATGGGACCATGGCATACAGTCCTGGGGAGATTCTGGGTAGGGTTATGGCCAGGAGGTTGCCATAGCATATGCAAGTCTCCAAGCCTATGTCAATTATACTGGGGGCCCTGATCAGCTAATAATCAAGAGGGCACAAAGATGGCTACCTTAGACAACCCTCCCTCCCTGTGGCCTGCAAGTTCTCTGGACTGTGCTGCTTAGAGGTGCAGCACAAACACTCATGCTTTGATTTGAGGGCTGGGATCTTCAAAGGGGGCTCAGTCAGTGGGATTTGGGCACCTATCTCCCTTAGGCCTCTTTGACCATCTCTATTGTCCTTTTATTGAATTTGGCTTTTTTTTTTTTACTACTATTCCTATTGAGATGGCTGCTTAGCTGTATGGTGTGTTGTTTTGTGTGGGAATTTTGCTCTTCCTCCACCCTTAACATTTTTGTTCTTCTATGTTAGTGTCACGTGCTCTGTACCAGGGGAACTGAAAAGTGATCTCTCTCTCGATCGGAATCTGGATCACATTCAGGGTTAGGCCTCGGTCCTTTAATCAGACCTCATCTCACCAAGCCCGTCTTGCACAGTATTTCACAGGGTATTTTTTTTTTAATTGTTGGACTTCATCTGGTACAAAGGTTTAAACTACAGAAGTAATTTAAAATATTGTGGCATTTCCTTTCTTAATTAATCCCAACTGTTTTTCTTGTTAGTACAGAAAGCATTAGTATTTGATGAGGACATTATGGCTTCATCGCTGGGGCAGTGGATTCTTCCTGCCGAGTCTGTAAACAGCAGTCAAGCCACAGAGTTCATTCTTCACGTTCTGGTTTTCATTAGAGCCCAGACTTGAGAAGCACCCAGCTGTGTCTTCCTGTAAGGTCTGTCAGTCTCACAAAGCTTGTTAACATGTTAATATAAAAGGAAATAGGACTGACTTCAAGGAATTTACAGCTAGTCTTAAACTTCAAAGACTAAAGCTACATCTATTCAATACAACAACAACAACAACAGAAATCCTCTCACAAAAGTTCTGTTAGCATACCAAGGACAGATCTATATGCTCTGAACATTACAGCCATAACCCATGATGCCCCATTCTTCGCTGCAAGTTGCAACACAAATCCCTTTGCATATTGTGAAACTTTGTTCATAGCTAGTAGATTTGATCAGAGACAAGACAAATATATTTGTCCCACTCACAAATACTGTGATGTCAGGAATAATGCTGGTGGTCATGCTTTACCCTAAACATGGCTTCCATACAAATCGCTGCAGTTGGTAGGTCAGTTGGGTTTGAATACTGGGAAAGATTCTCAGCTGGTGTAAAGTTGACTTCCAGGGAGTTACTCCAGCATCTACCAGATGAGGATCCGGCCTACTCTGCACAAACATCTTTAGCATCTGTAGCATGCTGAGCTCACATTCTTAATGGCTCCCACAGACAGATGTTTAGACAAGGTGGAACACATCCTATTGATTCTGCTGACAAGAGATCTTCACAATGCACAAGGAGGACGTGTCATCTGAGCGGAACGATGACTCGCACTATAAGCATTCTACTAATAACAATAAAACGAATCAATTCCGCTGAAACACTAATGGGGAGTAATAATAGCAAAACTGCCATCACCACAAATGGCACTAATGGGACCTTTGTTGGCAGGCTGTCTCAGGAAAAGGCAAAGAATTGTAGGAATATGGAAAGCAAAATAGCCCTTGAACATTGGGAGTGGTGCCACTAGGCCAAGCTTAACACACATCCGTGAGTGGGGCCGATGTGCTTGACACCGACACCGACTTGGTACCTTTCTTTTGGGTAAGCAGAGGATTTTAGAGACTAATCCTTCTAAGTGCAGATTGCCTCTTGCAAGTCCTCTCAACTCCTAGCAAAGTCCCAGTATCTTGCAGGAGGTGTTTAGGATATGGGAGGATCAGACCATAAATCTCTTGAGTTCTCAATCTGGTACTGTTCATAAGCAATAAAGCATAGAAAACGCTGTTTATTAACCGTGGATTATACTGTATATAAAACCTCAATTATCCAATAACGTTCCATTATTATTGTTGTAATGTAAAAGGTTCCTATTAAAATTTTCCAGTAGGAATCTGAGGAATTTAAACACACAGAAATGAGTCATGTTGCACAGCTGAGATAATTATATACTGAATGACTATGGCTTGTACCCGTGGCAATAAAAGTGTCAGATGACACACCACTGGGACATTTGAGTAAGTTTCCAAAGTGACCTCTAGCCTAGTGAGCCTGAACTTTGTGCGCTCAAGAACTATGAGAACTTTTCATCTGTGGAGACCTCATTAGCTGGTTTGTAATTCAGTTATTTTGGTCATTTACAAAAATAAAGAAATTTAAAAAGCAACTCAACTCAACTTTAAAAAAAGATGAAGTCGCGTATAAACGTGGCTGTTATTCACACTGTTCTTTCTCTGACAGCTTGTTAAAAATCGTGGTAGAATAGGTGCTGCTGTTATACTTTTGTTATTCGGTGCTAATTAGAACAAACTTAAGCAGAATCAGAAATGTTTCCAAAGGGACTGATTGTTTTAATTGGAATTAAAAGAAAACCCAGTTTAATGTGTGGTGGGGAAAGCCAGAGAAACCAATTTCATATGTCAGGTTTGCTTATGAATTTGTCAGAGTTTTACTATCAGAAGTAGTAGTTTGAACACTTCAGTAAAAGTGTATCAAACAAAGAAATACTTGGGATGTGTCTATTAGAGATTGTTAGGAAATAAAGTATTTCAGGGGGAAGAATTGGGTAATTAATAAATATTTGACTATTGCATTGTGAAGCTTTAAGATTTTATTTCGATCTCAGATGAGAGGGTGCAGTAAGGGGAAATCTTGCCCCTCCCTCTCTGTCCACAGATGTTCCCCCTGGCAGCAAAATTCATCTATCATTATCATCAAACACACACAGTCTGAGAACTCTTGTGCCAAACAGTGCCCATGGTTGATGGAGTTGCATCAGACATTGTGTAGTGAAATTCCCACATCTGGGTCAACCTTACGAATCCATGAATATCTGGAGTGGCCCCGCTCTGTGTGTGTGTGTGTGTGTGTGTGTGTGTGTGTGTGTGTGTGTGTGTGTGTGTGTGTGTGTGTGTGTGTGTGTGTGTGTGTGTGTGTGTGTGTGTGTGTGTGTGTGTGTGTGTACACGCGCGCGAGGGCATATACCCCTTCATGTGTTGATGGAGAGTTTGAGAGCATGGTGTGCTGGGGTGTTTTTGTCCTTCCTGGCAATGTGACTGATGAGAATGCAATGCCACATTTGCATATAATGAACAATTGAAGCAAGGCCAGATCTTTGTGAGATTGACATTTTGCACCAAGTCCAACTACTTTATTCTCAGGCTTTGGCACTGACCGCGCATATGGAATACCTCTAGCTGTTCCAAGTCTGCCTGTAAGAGGGGCCAGGTTTCTGACCTGTATTGTCATACAGTTGATACACAGGTTGGATAGATTCTGAATTTCGTCTCAGCTCAAAGAGTCTTTTTGCATTCATAAGCAAGACATGGCAACAAAATTGATGTGGCTTTGCTGCATAAAGAGGGCACAGGATTCCAAGGGCAGGCCTGTTAGGTGGATCTTTCCAACTCCTCTTTCTCCCTCACCCCTCCTTCCCCATATAAGGAGTATGTTGGAGTCAGAGGGACTAGTGTGGTCTCAGGGCTGCTATAGCTGCCAGGGCGCAGCTTTTCAGCCACTGTATGTCTACACGGTGTGTGCATCCACACACCAAACAAGACAGAGAGTCTCAGATCTTGTGGACTTGTGCTCTGGCTCTAGAAATAACGATATAGACTTTCCAGATCTGGCTCTGAAGCCCGGGGAAGGAGGTGGTTTTCAGAAGCCAAGCTCC
This sequence comes from Mauremys mutica, assembly GCF_020497125.1. Lineage (NCBI taxonomy): Eukaryota > Metazoa > Chordata > Testudines > Geoemydidae > Mauremys > Mauremys mutica. The sequence continues at coordinate 12,341,331 of NC_059084.1, read as the reverse complement.
AGCCCTAGCCAAAATGTCCACACTGCCGTTTTTAGACACAGGCTCTGAGACTCACTGCCATGGGTCTTTTTTGCTGTGTAGTCACACCCTTCATGACCTTCAGCTAATATTTTTCTTTCTTCTAATCTGCATGCATCTGCCCAGTGACCAGCTTAGCTACTCAGTCTTGGAACTGAACTTGGCCATATAACATAGCACTGGTTTTAAGAGAGATGGTGAAACACAAGTGTCTAGTTTCATGTGTCCCCTTAGTGCTGTATCTGGGATTTGTAAGGTGCTAGCTAATTATGCTGTAAAATAACATTAAAGAAGCTTTCCTGAATTCTGTGCCATGGAGGGGAGCTGACATGAAATGATCACAGGTAACCTGGATAGCAGTTGTAGGAGGGGAGCAGCAACCTGACCATGGTGCATGATTTCTTTCTAGGTCCAACAAAAGTTCTCAGAAATGTTTGCAGGTCTCGCTACGAGTGCTATTTGATATTCCTGCACTGCTTTCAGTCCAAGGTTTATGACTGCGAGCAAAGTTGGTAGGTATCAGGAAACGTCTGAAGAAGAGAGTTGCAAGCAAAGCCAAGGGGACTGATCAGATGCAAGTTGGAGAAATTTGAAAAGAACTCATGTTGTCCCTGTGCTCTCCTTCCTTAGGAAGAGACATGGCAGAGAACTGATTCCCGTTATGTATCCAATTATAGAAATATAATATAATTAACTGTAAAGTGACAACTTTGATTCTTGTTGCAATTTCCAATGTTGACAAGAGTCAACATTTATAAGTTTTTGTTCCCTTTTTTGACCACCACTACTATAAAAGGCTACATAGTGTCCAAATTTGTTTCACTCACACAGCACACATTTGATATTTTGCTGTAATTGTTGCATTGATGTGGATGTAATGGTTCTACCAGTTATTAGATCAATGGAGTGAATGGTATGCATTTCTCAAGATGGATCCGATTCCCATCTGGAAAGCTAGTGGTGTATTTGTGCATAGATATGTTTGTGCGGCTTTGTGGTTAATATCAATAAGCTGATTATTTTGCGTGGCTATGAATATAGATCCAGTGACAGAATTCAAATACATTTTTGTTTATTGGTGAAGGTAAGGATAATGGGGAAATATTCTGCTGGAAAAATCCCCCTTTACCAGCTTACTTGGGAATGCTAAAGATTTTTTCCTTAATTTCTATGTATTTCTTTGCTTCGAGGTTTTTCTTTATTTCCTCATGTTTAATCTGTATGTTAAAAAGTATGCAAAATAGCTACCTGGTTAAAGAATTCTAAACACACAGGAGTAGATGAAGATGGATGCAGAATCCAAAACAGCACCTAATGGGAAAACATGGTCTTTACATATTGTACCTTGTATTGCAAAAACAAACAACTAATCACAGATGAAATTCTGGCTCCATGAAGTCAATAGCAAATCTCCCCTGGACTTCACTGAAGGCAGGCTTTCACCCCAGTGTGAAAACAGGTATTTGGCAAAGCTCTAACTATTCTTCTTCTTCTAAATGTGTCTCATACATATAGGCCTAGATTCACTAGTGTGATCTGCTGGTGAAAAGTAGCCATAAACTTGTTGTATAGACTGAGGTGGGTTGGTAACTGCTTTGCATCACTGGGATGGCACAAAGAAGACAGAGTGTGTTGGTGAATCTGGCCCTTAGGTGAAGTGATTTATTTTATTTTGCAGATGTTTTAGAGCTTTGCTTTCCCTTTTACTACCATAAAATGCTAGAATGGGTGGCTACTAGATGACATAGCATTGGTACTGAAGCATGTTACAGTAAGAGGAGCTGAATGAATTCTTCACAGTGAATAAGCTGATCAATAAATATTGCCTATTTCCCTGTCCATGAATTGTCACTGAGTTGCTTATGACTTCCTCAAAAGTATCTGAACTGATTTCCTGACTTATTCTTGGCCTGTAGCTTGTTTGTAAGCAGTTCATTGTTGGTTTTCAATACTCAGAATTCAAGCACTTTTGGTTGGGCATTCAAGTCACGTTATATGTTTCCATTCCCTGATTGGATGAGCTTAACTCTTAGAATCAGGTTTCTGATGCAAATATATTTGAGTTCAAAATTCACTTTCTGTGAATATTTTCCAATGTTGGCTTAAAATTCACTCCTCCTGGTTAAAATCCAGTCCTGGACAAAGGGCTAGCTCAGGCTCTATGCGCCCCACTTAATTTCTAATTAAGCAGTGTTTTGTTCTGAGGATTTAAGTGGCACATAGGCCTTTTGGCAGGCCCTATGCTCAGGGATGGATTTCACCCTCTGAACAATCCTGCCAATTAGCTCGTTTGCTAGAAGAAGCTCCGAAAGTGAGCCCCAAAGGGCCATGAAGTCGGGGAAAGTCAATTTGTTTAACTGTCTGAACAAATATTCACAGAACCTTTTTAGTTTTTTTTTCTAGCATTCTCTCAGCTCTAATAATAAGTGGAAGTGTGGAGCATTTGAGCTCTCGCTCTCTCCCCTTTTAGCGTATGGTGCAGTCTTTAAGAACGTATTTGCTTGTCTGTAAGGCAGTTTATTGGGAAATGAGGCACTTCCAGGCTAAATTCTCCTTTCAGAGATGCAGTGTGGATCTTTTCACATGTGATTAAGCTGTGACTTGCAAGGCTAACTGCACCCCACGCACCAGACATTTGACTCACTGGTGTTCTCCCCTCCTGCGGACAAAGCAGATCTGTAGGCTCTCTGAAGTGGTGACTCAGCACTAGGGGAATGTTCCGTTCTAGTCAGATTTGTATTCTGCCCATTGGGTAGCACTTCCGGATCTTTCGGGGCAGCGTGCCCTATGTCAGTGTGTAGTGGCTATTTATTTTCTTGGCTCAGTTCTCCAGTGTGCGATAGCTCTGAGAGATGGGGCATTGCTAACTGGGGCAGTAATGACCCCCTATGGGCTGATCTGTCAACCTGGGGTTGCCAGAGTGCAGCCTTATCCACTCCAGCAGGCATTCTGTGTTGTGGGAGGTCCAGGTCCAAAAGGCACTTGTCGTACATCAGGATCTGGCCCATTATCTTCTGCAACCACCTCCTTAGTGTAAAACTACTTTAACAGGCAATAACCATTTTCTTTTTCATTGGGGCCTAAAGAGCAAACACATTTGCCTGAATCCTGATTGTCTGAAACCCTAGAATAAAAAGCCAAATAGAGCCACGTGTTAGAAAACCCTCCCAGTTGCAGCCAGCAGCTTGCAAAGGTAAATATCAGCAAAGGAAATTGCAAATGTTTTGACTACAAAGTGAGCCTCAAATGGTGTAGAGGAATTTAAGGAAATGGCAAAGTTGGGAGGTATCTCTTCTCTACAGACCATTCATGTTTTCTGTCTCTTCTCGCCATGACACCAGTGTCACTTGCTTATCCTCCTTCTCTTGCTTCCTTGCCTCTGGCCTAAAGTGGACACTGGATATAGGCAACAGTTGAGATTCATGGCTGCATTTTTCTTCTGAGGCAACATGTACTGTAATAAAAATGGATCCTGGATTTGAACATCTTACATGGTTCATGGTTTTTCACTTTTCAGTCATTCCGTGTGGCTTTTAGAAAAGTACGGTAGAGTCAGGAAAATTAACACCAAGCATAATTTTTGCAGGCTATTTCCTTTTTCAGCTGTAATTAGGAACACTTCTTTCAGTCATTAAGTTGAACACTTTTGTGTCAATTTCTCTTTGTTTGTGTCAATTTCTCTTCGCCTATAAGATTAGCCAGAGACTGCAACTCTGTTAGATGCACTAGTGATATCACAATGTGACCCTGCCATGTGGTAGCATCCAGTCACATTACACAAGGCATTCTACTATAGAGCCATGCCTGGTATGTTAACACAACATGTGTACTTCTGGTTGTGTCCTTTTCAGAAGGAGAATGCCGTGACCATAGTGGTTTGGTATTGAAAGTCCATTAAATTCTTGTTTAAAGGCCATTTAAATCCAACTGGGTGATTTTAGGCACTAAAGTCCAGCAGGGCTAAGGCAGGCTCCCTGCCTGCCCTGGCTCCACACCACTCCTGGAAGCAGCGGGCATGTCCCTGCAGCCCCTGGGCGGGACAGGGGCTCCATGCCCTGCCTTCACCCTGAGAACCGACTCTGCAGCTTCCATTGGCCAGGAACTGCAGCCAATGTTGGCTGTGGGGACGGTGCCTGTGGGCAGGGGCAGCGCGCAAAGACCCCCTGGCCTCCCTGCCTAGGAGCTGCTGCCAGAGAGATGTGCCAGTCGTTTTTGGGAGCTGCCTGAGGTAAGCGCTGCCCGGCCACAGCCCACACCCCTCCCCGCCTCCCACAGCCCAACCCTGTGCCCCAGCATGGAGCCTGCACCCAAACTCCCTTCCAGAGCCTGCACTCCCTCCTGTACCACAACCCCCTTCCCCAGCCTGCTGAAAGTGAGTGAGGGTTGGGGAGAACAAGCGACGGAAGGAAGGGGGATGGAATGAGCGGGGGGTTGGAAGAAGTGGGGCAGGTGCGGGGCTTTGGGGGAAGAGGTAGAGTGGGGGTGGGGCCTGGGGCTGAGCGGGGAGGGTTGAGGGGTCCCTGAAAAATTTAAAATCAAAATGAGGGTCCTCAGGTTGTTAAAGTTTGAGAACCTCTGGCATAAGACACTCCTGTTTATAAAGCTTCAGTTATCCAATCTGTGAACAGAAACACCACGTGACTTACTAGGTGGCTAATAATGAAACACAAATAATGAGCAGTATGTATGCACAATAATCAATCAGTGAATAAATCACAGGCAAAAAACTGTTTGCATAAATTACCCTCCAAATAATTGTGAATGACAATTTTGTGGAAGTCATTGCCTGTTTGTGGCTGACTTGCAAAGAGAAGAAAAGTTCTAAATTAGTTGGATACGATAATGAATAATACAGCCAGCCTATGCACTTCACAGATGGACAAACTCATGCATAAAGAGGTAAAGTGATTTTCCCAAGGTCACATAGCAAGCTAGTAGCAGAGATGGGAAAGAATGCTAGGAGTGCTTGTTGCAAACTATACGCTCTGATCTCCAGTCACGGCTATCCAAACATAAGCAACATTTCATCTGAGCTGGTGGTGGTGGTCCTGTGTTGTTATATTTCATAATATAGCATACAAATAAAACCTTATCATTAATTTTAAAAAATCCACTTAACTTTTTATGTTAAATTTACATTAAAAAATTGCAAACCACAGTGCAAGTGATGCTCAGAAAAAAAATAAGCATTTTGACAAGCAAGTGCAAATGTAATCAGAATGCTGGCGCATCTCTCTTTGACAAGACCCAGTCTGACAGCTCATGTGAGTGTCTGTGTTTTGGAGTGAGGTGCTTCTTTCTATAAGAGGTGCTTAATATCACATAGATCTCAGAATTAAAATCATCCCACTTTAACAATTTATCTGTATAATTAGTTGAAGATATTTTACGTGCTAGCCTATGAGGCCAGAAAGCTTCTCTGCTGTGCATGTTGTGCCTAATATTGTTTATGCTTATGCAAACCTATTATGAAACATACAATGCTTTCAGCTATTTGACATAATTTAGCTCCAGTTAAACACAGTGATTAATTAAAGTCCTCTTGTGATCTTTGTAAATATAAAATAAATATGGAAAGAGGGAGGTGGGGAGAAACGCCACTCTAAAATTAAAGGGACGCTGGCAGGTTTAAAATAAAAAATTAAAAAATTCCTTATTTGCATTCCTAATATCATCTTCAATTATTAAAATTGAGACACTTCCTAAAAACGTAAGGCCTGGATTTCAGAAGTGTTTAATACCCATAGCTCTAATTAAATAAAGCCCATGCCCTGAGTGCAAAGCAGCTATGATCATTTAGGCCTTGAATTCCTTACTTTTCACCATCTGTACTTTTTTATGCACTTCACTCAGCTTGTAGATTTGTAGTAGTCAGTTTCACCTTTTAACTCTCCTCAATTAAAGGTCTGAGCCAAAGCTCATTGGAGTTGATAGGATTTTTTCCATTGACTTCACTGGACTTTAGATTAGGCCCTAGCACAATGTTGCAATGTTTGAGTTGCAAATACTGTAAAGAAAATGTTTAAATCCTGACAAAAATTGGTTTTACATTATTAGAAAAATCCTGAAATAATTTCTATTCTTGTTAGGTTTTGCAAAGTCCCATTTATTTTTAAATAAAGCCTACATTTTATATCTACCCCGCTGGGCAATGTCTTTTTTAAATTTATGGTTTAGTATGTGGTATGCTTTGATGCTAAGTGGTTAGTGCCATCTTGGGGATATGCAGTATTAAAGAATAAGCATTTACTTTTCTATTATTGCAATATTAATTTGATGTCCTCAGGTCCATACTCTCACACAACCAGAGACTCTTCTGCAACCACCTCCTTAGTGATTCACTGTATATGAGACACAGCATATGAGATTCACTGTAAGTTAGTTCTTACAGCGATTCAGCAAAATCCTTCCTGTGGAAGTATTTTGTTGTCCTGCCTAGTAATTTTGCCTGTGGACAATTATTTGTCATGCTGGTCCTGACGATCTGCATCTGCTGTCATTTTAAAAAAAGGGGGAAAAAGAAGGAATGATGACAGCATATCTTTTAATACATTGTGTAATTAAACATTTGAGAGCCAAACAACAACAAAAAAGAGTGGTTGTGTATAGAAGTATATTCAAGTTAAAGTCATAGACAAAGGGACATGTACATGGTGTATGCCAGCTAACAAAACTCACACTATGCGATGAGCCTGTGCATGTGAGTAGAATTACTCAAGTGTCATGCCTTTGTAACCATTGGGACTACTCCTAGGAGTAATTTCGACCACATGTTTGCAGGACCAGGCCCTATACTTTTACAGTGATGCCTGTTTATCCAGGGCGAGATGAAGGATTAAAAAAATGAATTTAGATAAATGATGTTTTGGATAATTTGGTATTTTTAATGTGTTAAATATACAATAAACACGATATAATCTCATTTTAGATAAGCTCTTTTATTTAAAAAAAAAAGTCACATAAGCCAGGTTTCACTGACAGGGATAGGGCAATAAACAGACGTACATGCCATGGTAAGCTCAATGAACAAATATGGCATTAATCATAAAATATATTTTAAATAAACCAAAGTTCTTAAATACAACTAGCCAGAGGCAAAAATTAATCAAACAGGACACACAAATACAACACATGCAAAAACCTTCCCCAATGCAAACATAATGGCCCTCAGCTGGTGTAACATAACTAGCTTCAATGGTTTTTTACACTCTTAGCGATTTTATTCATGCTGAATGAGAGAATTAGTGTTGGGAAAACTACATTGCCAAATTTTCAGTCTCACTGTTAATTCTTGAATAAATTTTAAATTTATGGAGTTGCTAGATGGCTTGTAGAAGAGAAATCTCCTTTTCTGCTATGAAATTTCATTGGCGGGGGAGCGGGAAAATCCTTCTTCCGAATCTAGACGATATCTTGTCTTTTTGCTAATGTATATAATTACTTTTGCAGGTGTTCCCACTTCTTAGTATGGAAAAAAGTGCTTGCCAGAATTAAAAAACTATAGTAAGCAATGTAAACTATTTCTCACACACACCAGTCATTTCTTGCTGAGACAAGTGAACAAGGACTGTTTTAAAACATATAATTACACTATACTACTATATATCATTTATTAAATCAGATTTCCCCACCCTCTCCTCTTTCAAGTTCTTTCTGGAAACACTTTTTTCTTCCAAGAGGCATATTAGCCATGGTCCTCCCCATTTAAGAAGTGTTTCCAAATAACAAAGACAAACGAAAAAGAAACAGAATCTATGCAGCTTAAAGACATACATATGGCACATCACTATGCTATTATCTTTCTTTTATTACATCTTCTTCCCCATCTTTTATTTGTTGCCTGCTTGGGGCCTGATCCTGCAACCACTTACTGCTGACCAACCCATATGTCACCACAAATAACATAGATTCATAAATCTTCAGGCCAGAAGGGACCATTAAAACCATCTAGTCTGACCTTCTGTATAAGACAGGCCATAGAATTTCACCCAATAATTTCTGCCTCAAGCCCATAATTTCTTGTTGTGCTAGAGCATATATTTTAAAAAGACATCCAATGATTTCATAAGTTCACCATCAGTTCAATAATATTTTCGATATATAGAAGTTGACACAAGCTTGCGACGTAAAATGCTCCACTCCTGTCAAATTTCAATACTAAACCCCGAAGTTTCCAAAGCGCACAGTGCAAAGATCCAGTATGCAAATCCTCACTTGTTTATGCAAAAATATTTTTTTGGTTTGGACCAGAATCTTTCTTTTTAAGCACCTATGCCTGACTCAACCCAGCTCCTCAATAAAAAGCAAGGGGGGGGGAGGGGAGATTTTACAGCATGCCCTGCAAGCCTGTAGAGTTAGGCTTTGTTGGACCAAGAGGCCATCTTAATATTAATTGATACCTGTAGTGGAACCCTCTACAAATGCAATCAAGTCAGGAATCCAAACTCTTAGCCTGATTGTGAAGGTCCTGTCTATGCTACCAATTGGCATACTTTTGTCATTGGCACAATTGTGTTGTAACTGGAACTGCTGTTGTAGTATAGGTGTAGCCTTATGGTGAAACCATTTACTTTGTAAAGTGCTTTGATATATATACTGATGACAAGCACTACAGAAGAGCTAGGAATTATTATTATTATTTTATTGTTACTTTTCAACCCCATCTGTTTACGGACATATGAATGTTGGTGCTTTTGATTCAGATTGTCAAGGAGAAGCATTTGACGGTTTTCCTTCAGCTTTTAATTTTACTTTTTTAATAGGTATTTTCTACACTAGTCAATTTAGTATCACTCTCCAAAAAAAAAAAAAGTCAGATATGGGAGGAAAAATAAAGGAAAGATTATTTGAAGGAAGATGTTGGGAATGTTTTGCCGAGAGCAAATAGAGTTCAAAAGCTACAGGAACATCCTCTATACATGGTATCAACTTATGGTAAATCAAAGCTGAAATATACAACGCATAAAGTAAATAGCGATCCTGCTGTAGAGCATAAGATATAACCAAACCTATGCTGATGGATACCTACCACCGCCAAACCTCTGTTCTACCAACTTTACAACAATGGTGCTCATATGAAAAGTTATTATGGATCCATATTGTCATTTTATATTGTCTTCAGCTTGCAAATAATATAGGAGACCTATCGGGACAGTGGAAAGTGACAGGAACACTACCACCTACCATCTTGTGGAAGCTTCGGTTTTGCTTTATGGGTGGTCTTTGTTCTTGCAGGCCTATTTGAATGCCACATATTAGCTGAACGAGTTCTCCCTTGATGTCTGTGTTGTATTGTACACATGTTGTCACTGTTTGACATTTAAATAATCCAGATTCTTACCCAGCCTATATTTAGTGCCATAATAAACTGCTCAGCATATGTTTTTGTGAGCAACACAGTACCATTCATCACTCCAATGTGACATGTAAATAAGCACTACTGGAAACCATACATGCCTTCAGAGGGCAGAGTTGGACCGAAGGTGTGCATTGAGATGAACTTTTGTGACTCTTGACCTCTCGTTTTAGTTTTTGCTTCAAAATAATTGAAGAAGTAGTCCAAGTGACTTAGAAAATTAGCCATGGAACATATTATTAGAACAGCCTTGTTAATAACATTACTAGTGCGCTTGTCTTTAATTTGGGCTCTGCTCTGAAAAGGTTTATATGGGAAGCATAAAGCATTTCCTTTCTCTCTCCATCTCAATCTCGCCCTCTTTCTGTAAATTTATATGGTAAAAGCCACACTTTGACTCCCCTGCAAAATCAGTTTGGAAAGAATTGTACACTAATACCCGCAACTCCAGAGGGTCAGATTCTGCTGTTCTTACACAGTCAACATTCCCCTGTTCAGTGGATTTTTTGACTGACTGAAACTCTAGTAGTTGGTCCAGAGTTTGTAAGGAACAAGATAAGAGGGCGCAGCAAGACCAGAAGATTACAGAGAATAAGGATAAAGTGGCAGATTCAAAGTGATGGCCAAATTCAGCTGCCTTTACCTGGCCAAACTCCCTATGGGTTCAGTGGGAGTTTCTTCAGAGCAAAGAATGGAAAAAAAAAATGACCCTGAGCGAGGAAATAATGCTAATTTCTGAAGAGTTTTCATGGTCATTTAGAGTGAACTAGTGGCTTTTAATGAGTTTATGGCAGATAGCCCATGATCTCATTGCTATAGATGGAATTACCAGGGCAATGATGAGGGAAGCATATTCTTGAACAATTTCAGTGCCAAGAATCTCTTCATTCTCTACCAGTACATATTTAAAGAAACATGTATTGTAAGTGATAGGAAGTTCCCCTATCTTCTGAAGTTCACAAAAACTTCAGTGATAAATGGATCATCTTTTAGTTCCTCAGTTAATACTTGAATTTCTAATGACCAATGTTGCTGAACACAGGAGATCATAGAAAGTCACAGTTATCAAGAATATATATTCAAGAGCAGAAATCATTTTACCTTAACTTGTCAACTGTCTTACTATAAGAGCTACATTAGCACAGAAATGTTTAGGTGTAGGATTTGTGGGTGTTTTATTATATATATATTTCTTAAACGGGGGTTTCTCAATGCTTTTTGTTTCTGAGCCCCCCTACCCCCCCCAACATGTTATAAAAACTCCCTGGCCCACCTGTGCCACAACAACTGTTTTTCTCCATATAAAAGCCAGGACAGGCATTAAGGGGTAGGAAGCCAGGCAATTGCCTGGCGCCCCACCTCACAGGGGGAACCTTGAGGCTAAGTTGGTCAGGCTCCGGCTTCCGCCCCAGGTGTTGGGGCTCGGGGCCCCAGGCTGCAGTCCTGCACAGTGGGGCTTCAGGTTTCTTCCCTGGGCCCTAGTGAGTCTAAAGCCGGCCACGCTTGGTGGACCCCCTGAAACCTGCTGGCAGCTCCCCTGGGAGCCCCGGGCCCCTGGTTGAGAACCACTGTCTTAAACATTTCATGAGGTGAATTACTTTTTCTAAAGAGGCAAGTTTCTTTTTTTTGGAGAGTCTTACTCATCCCTGCATGCTTTAAGTGCTTCATTCTCATGGTAGCTTGTTGTGGCTGCCATCTTTACGACTGAGCAGGATTGGACAGGATTCCCACTGGGGTCATCCATGTCTCCCATTAACAGGCCAGTGGGATTGCCATTGAGATCAATAGGCTCCACCTGTCTCACAGCTTCTAACGTGGAGTGTGTGACTGAAAAATACTGTGGGTCAGCAGATTTTGTGCCTCAACAGCTCAGCGCGCTACGAACAGGAGACACTCCTGCTTTCAAGCCATAGCCTGGAACCTGGAAGGGAATGGGTACATCAGTAAGGTGCTGACTTGGAAACATTTAAGCACATGCTTAAAGTTAAGCATGTGCATAAGGGTTTTCAAGATGGGGGCCCAAGATAGGTTGCAAAGGGGTGAAGAAGGTGTATTTAAAACCACTGGGTACAGGCTGACCTATTGAGAAAGACTAAATCACCTTCCTTCTGCCCAGAGGCTGCCTAGCCAAAAGAGGCTCACTGATAGCCAGTGGAAGTGGTGGGCCTACAATGAAGGTGACAGTACCATACCAAGCTTCCATATGGTCAGTCTTTAGGTCAGAAACTTCATCCTGATTAACTTGGATTATAAACTCTTTGGGGGTAGGGATTGTCTCCCTGCTGTTTGCACAGTGCCAAGCAAAATGGGGATGGTCCTTTAGGCGTGATTGCAATACCCATAATAAATAAGGTAACTTGAATGTTTTTGTCCTTTTGGAAAGTGTATGTGTGTATTAGAGATGGGTACAACCTAAAATTATGGATCCACACATCTGACCCTTGGGTCCAAATTTCATATACAGGCCTGGTAAATCTGGAACAAAACCCCATGTCTACCTTCCTCCTCCCTGCCTTTCCTAAACTGGATCCAGAACGAGACTTTTTGACCTGGTTCCATCCTATGTGTGCATGTACAGTATATGAGAGGGAAGCTGATCTTTCACGTGCAGCTACATTAGTTCTTGCAAGAAGGGACTTTTTAAGTTTTAATATTATGGTTGTCTAATTTGATCAAGTATTAGGTCACTGAATTGTATCATTGTAAGAAACATGAGAACAGTAGCATGGCCATGAGGCATATTGTATTACAGAATGAGGTTACATAGCACCAAAGCACCACCATATTTCAGTAACAAATACAGCTTCTGGGGAGTTTTGTTATCATTGCATAAGCTTCACTGCTCCCTATCAGATGACACTGATTCAGACAGAAAACACTAATTCAGTTCTTGCCAGTAGAGCCAATTGTCTCTTTGATTACATTAGACTGACAACTGGTTTTCAATGTCATTGTCAGCAGCAAGTTTCCATACATAGTGCAGTCTAGCGTGAACCTGGCTGTCTTTATTTATTTATTTCAGTCCATATTCAGTCCTGTATTTGCGAATAAGGAAAATATGATCTGATCTAACAGAGCTAAAAACTTCAGGTGGTTTATATTTCAGCACCCAGGTTTCAGCAATGGACGCTGGCATCATTTTTAAAGGTAAAGCTGTGTGAATGTTCATAGCAAATACATCTGAATAGTGTCTTTTGCAAATCAGTAGAGCTGGTCGGGAATCTTCCAACAAAATATTTTTTCATCATAAAAATGCAGATTCATCAAAACGGAAACTCTTGGAGGAAAAGGCTCAAATTTGCAGTGTTGATGAAATTCCTGTTTCAAAGAAAAATTTTAAAAAGCTGTGAAATTTTCAAAATGTCCCATTACTATGTCAAATGAAAAAAAAATCCATTTTGGGGATCAAATTTTTGTTTTACCCTTTTGTTTTAAAAATTAAATTTATAGTTAAAATTCCTTTTTTTTTTAAAAGGTCAAAATCTAAACAAAAGATTTCAAAATTTTCAAAACAAAATGTTTCAATTGAGCCAATCTAATTATTTGTTTGCACAGATTTTTGAGATTTTGACTTTTCGTTCCAATTGGTGCCTGAACACTTTTGGAATATTGAAAATCTAATGGGAGTAGAAAACTATTTGTCACCCAGCTCCACAAATAAATCCTGGTTGGTAGACTGTATGTGAGCAATTTATTGCAGGTATTTGTTATTCAAAATTTCACCAGTTTTGGTTAGTTTTGTTGTTTGTTTTTGTTTTTTCATGGAATAAGGGTAACTCTTAAATTCGGGTCTTTGGCATGAATACTTTTCTTTCCATTTTTTTCCTATGAATGGTCTCTCATATCTCCCTTCAAGACTGCTGTTTCAAGGAGCTTCCCACCAGTAATTCAATTTGCTAGAGGCTTCAGAGAAAGCAGTTGCAAAGGGGCATGAATTTGTAACACTGACTGATCCCAGTTGTCAGCAGGCGGAATTGGACCTGGGACCTCTGGAGCCAAATGCATGAGCCTCTACTGCATGTGCTAAAAGCCATGTGACTCTTAGCAAAAGCTGTGGAGCAGACTCATTAATTTCTAAGTGGTCTCAGTATCACTAGATGGGACAGAACACCACACCCAAGAAGGGGTATGTGGGTTACAAATATAATAATCTGTTGCTTGTGTCAACAGCAAGGCTGAAACCTGGCAATTTCTAAACTGGAAATATACGATTTTCTCATTTGAGCTAAAGGAAAAATTCCATTAATGTTCTCTGTAGTATGCCTTTGTCCTCTTAAGCGAAGCAGCCACTAGAAAGGGACAAAGGCCCAATGTTGTAGCTTACACAAATGCTATCTAAACAAACTTCCTTTTCAACTGAAATGAATATGCATGGCAAATGGTTCAGAGCCACCCAGGTCCGTTTAAAAGTCCAGTTTGTTTGGGTTACTGTTTTAGGAAATAAACACAGGGGCCAGAGGATTTCCACGTTGGGGTTTTCCCCCTCACCCTTCTTTAAGTGATGCGCACCTACATGTTTGAAAATACAACCTGTTTAAATAAACATGTTACTTCAGAAAATGGTGGTGGAGGAGTTGCTGTTCTTCATAGGGCGCTAATGCACTAACAGAGCTATATCTGTGTTGTCACTCTTTATAGTGAGTAGGAACTGGTTGTGGACAGCTGGGACTCAGACCAAGCATACTAGCCCTTGAAGGCAGAGAACCCATCTTATGCTGCTTATAAAGTGCTGTGTAAATTTCCATTGCTCTATAAATAATCATTATTACAATTAGCAATATATAGTTACAGTAAGACAGCCACCAAGGGCTTTTCTTAAATCAATCTGATAGTCAAAAAAGAACTGACATGTCACTAGTATGCAAAGGTTGTGAGCCAATTTGCTACTAAAGTTCTAGTAATTTCACATATGTGATCTGAAGATGTGATCCAGGATCTAAAGTGCTTTAAAAGTGTAGCATGAGTCACACTTGTAGAATCATAGAAATGTTGGAAGGAACCTCAAGAGTTCATCTACCCCATTGTCTTCCCTTCTTTTGTAAGCTGACAATATGGAAGCCTGGTATGGCATTGTCACCTGCATTGTAGGTCCATCACTTCTCCTGGCTATCAGCGAGCCTCTTTTTGCTAGGCAAATATGAGCCAGCGCACTAGAATCTTGCCTAAATATTAAAATAGTTGAAGGTTTGGGAGTAAGTTACAAGAATAGTCACTTTTGTGGCACAAATAGATTATGAACTTGTGGTTTGAAAAAATAATTAGAGATGACCTGGTACACCAGCTCACTTCTGCCAGTCTCGTCATAAACTGAGGACGCAATCTTGTGCATGTGCTTGTCTTTGCCCATTGAAGTTGTTATTTATTTATTGTATTACCAAAGTGCCATAGAGTAGGGATGGGTGAAATATTTTGTGCGAAACCTTTTTCACTGAAAAATGCAGATTCAGGTTGACTAAAATAATTCATGAATTCAGGTCCATTTCTGTTAATTGTTTCAGTTGGAAAAACTTTATTTGGAAATGTTGAAACAGTTTGACTTTTTTTCTTTTGGAAAGACCTTTTGTTGTAGAATTTTCCTCAATTTTATTTTAGGAAAAAATGATTTAATAATGCTTAAACATGAGGCAAAACATTTTGCTTTGGGTGGAATGAAATGTGTCATTCCACTTGAACTGAAAAATCAGTTATTTGCACAGCTCTACCTAGGAGCTGCAGTCATGTACTGGGGCCCCACTATGCTAGGCACTGAAAAGAATGGCTCGTGTCTACAAAGTTAACCACGTGTCAGCGTTGTCAGAACATGAGTGTAAGAGAGCTTTTTCATCATAACATTGATCTCTGTTTTTCAAAAGAAGGGTTAAACTTTCATCTCCTGATTCTCAGCTAATGACTCAGGGAGCAACTGATGCCTATCTGGTCAGCAGAACCGAGATGATCTACTAGAAAAAACTTGTACAACTAAGTTATTGAGGTAGTTAATGCCAGCTTCCTCCATGTGATGCTGCTACAAAAAGTTCTCACCTAGATGAGAATAAGTCACATAAAGAAGAGGGCTGGAATTCTATCATCAGGGGTCCAGGGATCTGCAGGAGGCAAAGAGACTCTGCTGTCTCTGCTTTACTGCCCAGACCACCGCTCGCTGCAATTCCTGGATAGCATGTCTCTGGCAGTAATGCAATCTGCTGTGGTCTGTGTGCATGTGCACACTGACATGCATATGCAGGGGTGATGAAGTCTCATAGACTCATAGACTTTAAGGTCAGAAGGGACCATTATGATCATCTAGTCTGACCTCCTGCACAATGCAGGCCATACAATCTCACCCATCCACTTCTATAACAAACCCCTAAACTATGTCTGAGTTATTGTAGTCCTCAAATTGTGGTTTGAAGACCTCAAGCTGGAGAGAATCATCAGACACTGGGCTGCCCTCTCTCTCTCTGCCACCTTCAACTCTATGGAAGTGAAATTGTGGAAGGGGAGAGCTCTCAGAGGGTTGAGAGAACTCCCTGTGGAGAGGGCACACTACTTCAAGGCCAGACCCACAGGCTCAGGCTCCTCTCTGAGTGAGGAACTGGGGGAGGAGCATGGCAGCCATGATTTGGTTTTTATGGTATTGGCCTGGTAAGTTGAACTGAGTTGGGCAAAAGTGCTATTTTATTTCTGTGGTTTTTTTTTTTAAAATACTCTCTATTTTCGAGAGCATGGAATCTGTGTTGTATTTACAATGGTGGAAGGCAAAATTTAACTTAAGTCCAAAAATATAAACTGGGAAAAGATGTACTGGCTCCTTTGCATGTCCTATATTTTCGTG
Organism: Mauremys mutica; assembly: GCF_020497125.1. Lineage (NCBI taxonomy): Eukaryota > Metazoa > Chordata > Testudines > Geoemydidae > Mauremys > Mauremys mutica. The sequence continues at coordinate 12,325,144 of NC_059084.1, read as the reverse complement.
AAGCTATCTCTGCCACCTCCGTTCCGAGATTTCCTGTCTGTGAGAAGTATGATGCCCTTACGGTGTCACGCAGGAAATCTTTCCTACAAAATGATCATCTTGATTCAGTCTGTGAAAATAGATAAAAATGAAACTCAACAATCAAACTTTGTTGTTATTTGTACTGTAGTAGTACGTGGGCACTCCAGTTACGTATTTAAATCCCCCTGTGATAGCACTGTCCAAAGAACAAAAAGCTGATGCCCAAAGAGTTTATAATCTAAGTAATTTTTAAGTAGGCTTTAAATCATTTAAGATTAAAATATGTTTTGCAATCTAAGTTCCATATTTACTTGCCAAACAAATTATCGGGGGCTGGAAAAGCCCATTTTTGCTTCAATTTAAAGCTATTTGAATCTTGACAGCAGGATTCAGAAAATTATTGTTATCGGTTTACTCTTTGTAGCATCGTAGGTGAGATTTTCACCTAATCTCATGTCTTGAGGAGGAGCTCCTGGTTTAAGAAAAATACCAAATATCTTGAGAGTCACAATAAAACCACGAGAGCTGGCCATATTGCCATTGAACGTTGCATAGGTAACCGTAAATCTGGCACTTCCTACCTGTTGAGTGCTTGATGTTACAACTTAAATAAAGTTCTGTTAACATTCTATATTTTTGTATGGAGTATGATACACATAAACTAAAAAATCCCAAGCTTCTTGAAAAGAAAAATGAGTTTAATAATCAGGAAGAAAGTTTCACAAGTATCTCTATGAATCCTGCAGACCCACAAAATAATCTGCATTAGACTACGTGATTCTCTTGTCCCCACAGAATAGAGATCTGTGTTTTTCATAAATGCATATTTTTCCATTCTTGGAATCTCTCCTGCTCACATGGCACAAAAGCCAAACGAAGCTAACCTCCTCCACTTCCCAGAGTGAAGACATGCACACAATGCATTTAAGAGTAGATTTAGCAACTCCAAAGTGGGCGATGTGGATCCACCCATTAAAACTGAATCCTCTGATCTACAGTCAGGTGAGTGCTACTCCTAGCAAGATGTGTGCCAAATCCAATTAAGCTTTGCATAACATGCATCTTGGATGACTTTGATTTATTAGTTTTGTTTGAAGAAAGTAATAATAAAAAATGTCTATGTTAATAATCTGTTTGAATTCCCTGTGCAAGTAGACTACACGGGGCTGCAAAGTTACAACACCTGCTAGAATGATGCAACCCACTGATGAAGTGGGTTTTAGCCCACGAAAGCTTATGCCCAAATAAATTTGTTAGTCTCTAAGGTGCCACAAGTACTTCTTGTTGTTTTTGCTGATACAGACTAACATGGCTACCACTCTGAAACCTGCAACCCACTCTGTGAGTTGGTGTAGACAGGGGCGCGGACCCATGGTCCCAAATCCTGTATAGCCTCTCCTTTCTATTTACCTTAGGTACTTATATGGCCCCCAGTCCTGTAATATCTGAGCACCTGAGAATCGTTAATGTATTTATTCTCTCAAAATCCTCATGAGGCAGGGAAGTGCGGTTATCCCCATTTTATGGATGAGAAACTAAGGCACAGAGATACTAAGTGTCCTGCCCAAGGTCACACAGGAAGTCTATGGTGGAGCAGGGAATTGAATCCGGGTTTTCACTTACCAGTCTAGCTGCTGGACAATGCTTTCTCCCTTTGGATGTCTTGCACTCCATAGATTGCAGAGAGGAAGGATTTCCTGCAGGAATGCTGTTATGTTTGGCCCTTATTCTTGTGGGGGAAGTGTCTGTGCACTCTGTACCCCCACCACACCTCAGCCTGTTGGTCAGTCATGGTGAATCCTCACTTGTAAACAACAACGTTACATTGTGGCTTGAACGTGGCACCAGTACCATCCGAATGTTTATGGGAATGGTCTCAAAATAGGGCACAAATGGGAAAAGCTCTACATGATCCTTGGCCAGCTGTTCCAAGTTATGCCAAGGAAAGTGGATCAGAGCCTCCTTTCCCAGCCATTTTTAACTTCAATATGCATAAATTCAGTGGAGCTGAGCATTGAGACCATTACTAGATTTAATCTCTTCTTGGCAAATACCTGAAACCCTTGCATTTGCAATGAAAAGATGAACTGCAATGACCAATTATCCTCATCCGTTCTGCACCATCTTGAAGCGGGGCATCCCACATGCAAGATCCAATTCCAGTGATGCTGTAACACAATCCAAAGGGAATGACTTGCCAGCTTATCCCCTACCTCTTTGGGGTGGACTCTTAAAACCAAGGAGAGCTGTCAGGAGATTATTATTTATTATTCATATTGTAGTACCAGTCAAAATGTTCTGGGTGCTCTGGATGCATAGGGAGGGACCTGGTTCCTTCCCCAAAGAGCTTGCAACTTGAAAGACAGGAGCTATATATGGTACTGGAGGTGCTGTTAGATGTAGTGACCTTTTGGCTGGTCATAGAATCTCATATTTGCCATGGAATCTTGCAATAAATCCATTTTGATCAATGGGATGAAATGGTACTAGGGTATAACATGTCAGTGAAACTGCTATTGTGTCTCCTATAGTAACAGAATAAGTTTTCAGACTCTAGCCCAGGCAAGTAGAGCTGGGCAAATAATATAAAAATGTTTCAGTGAACTGTTTGAAGTGTTACTGAAGTAATTGAGTGTGTTAACATGAATATTCTTCCAAATGGGTATAGCTGGTTGAAAAAAGGTATGTGTGTTTCATGGATTTCTTTTTAAGATTTTTTTATTTTGTTCACAATGTAATTTTTTTTGTCAAAAGAAAAAACATTTTTGTTTTGAAAAATTTGGTTTAAAAATTTTTCATTTAGCTTTTTTTATTTTTAAAAATATTTTTGTTTTTCCCCTGAAAAAAAGAGGAGAGAGAGGTAGTAAAGTGAGATAAAGTGGAGTGTGGAAGGCAAAACAAAATCAATTTTTTTACAAAATTAAATTCTCCTTATCATGCCCCCAAAAAATCCCTGTTATCAAAACACCATTTTTCAATGAAAGCTTGTTGTCCAAAAGCTCTTCACCAGCTCTACAACTGAGCTTACTGACTGTTACACTCATCAAAACTGTCATTTATAAGCAAGCTTTGGGAAATATTTGTAGAGGGTGAATTTTGAATAATGAAACACAACTATTATCACTGGAAAACTGATGCAAAGAGTTTCACTCATCCAGTCAAGAAAGAGAAACAAACCATCCAACATGCGGTGCCCACTCAAAACAGCTTGAACTACAGATATAAAACACAAACTCTTCAAAACCTGGCCACAGACTGTGAATTATTTGGCAAATAATTTCAAATGACAAAGTTGAGGGAAAATTGTCACTTACTTTACCAGCAGTTTGCAAACAAAGACAGAAGCAAACTGGGCCAAAGAAATTATTTGTTATGAATAATTCTCCTCACTGTGAAGACCAGACCATAAACCAAAGTCTGAGGTACCGAGAGAGAAAGTGCTCAGAAGAAACATATCCTTAAGTCTGCCCAGAGGAAGGAAGCAACTTCTACTTCCCACCCCGTCCCATTGTAATTGCTGCAACGAATGTGGCAAATGGGAAATTCTCACCTTTTGAACCAGGGGATGAAAAAGGTTAATTGGTGTGGTGACCTAAGGAGATTTGGCATTCTAGTCTCCCATGTTTAAGAAGGATGAATTCAAACTGGAGCAGGTGCAGAGAAGGGCTACGAGGATGATCAGAGGAATGGAAAACCTGCCTTAGGAGAGGAAACTTAAGGAGCTTGGCTTGTTTAGCCTAACGCAACAAAAGCTGAGGGGAGATATGATTGCTCACTATAAATACATCAGAGGGATAAACACCAGGGAGGGAGAGGAGTTATTTAAGTTAAGGGCCAATGTTGGCACAAGACCAAATGGATATGAAATGGATATAAACAAGTTTAGTCTTGAAATGAGACAAAGGTTTCTAACCATCAGAGGGACGAAGTTCTGGGACAGCCTTTTAAGCGGAGTAGTGGGGACAAAAAACCTACCTTGTTTCAAGACTGGTCTTGATAAGTTTATGGAGGGGATGATATGATGAGATAGGCCATCTGCCATTGTAGGCAATTGGCAATTATCTCCAGCAGTCAGAAACATATAAGACACTATATGGGGAGGGATCTGAGTTATTACAGAGAATTCATTCCCAGGTATCTGGGTCCACATGCTCAGGATCTAACTGATCACCATATCTGGGGTTGGGAGGGAATTCCCCTCGCTCAAGTCAGATGGGCAGATCCTGGGTGTTTTTTTTTTTTTTTTTTTTTAACCTTTCTCTTCAGTGTGAGGCCCAGGTCACTTGCTGGTTTGAACTAGAATAGTACATTCTCTATAACTTGAAGTCTTTAACATTTGAGGACTTCGGTAACTCAGCCAGAGGTTATGGGCCTATTGCAGGAGTGAGTGGGTGGGATTCTGTTGCCCTCAATGTGCAGGAGGTAAGAAGAAATGGTTGCTTCTGTCCTTAGTCCATGAGTTCTTCCCAGCCCAGATGTAAGCGCACTGCTCTCCAGTGATAGGCCTTGGGCTCCTTTTCTCCTGTGAAGAAACAATGAAGAAGTGAAGGCTTCTGAAGCACAGCTGCACAAAAGGACCCCGTATTGCCTCATTTTAATCCTGTGATAGACTTAGGCTGTGATTTCCAAAGGTGCCTAAAGGAGTTCAGTGTTCAGCTCCCATTGTATTTTAATGGGATTTGGATGCTTGACTCGGTGGTGCCAGAAGGACTGCAAAAGCATGTGTTGGGGGCGAGCAACCAAAATGGCCCCAACCTGAGTGACAGTGAGACCTGTGTGCATCAGGTTACCATGCCACTCACTCAGATTTGGCCGTGTCTCCTCTCTGTTATACCAGCAGAGAAGGGTTCTGCTGTTCTCACTCCCCAGCCCATCGGGGGGCCCACGCCTCAAAAGTGGGGGAACAGTGACTTGACTTCCGCCTCCCCCGTTTCCAGCACCCCTGGCCTGACTCCTTTTATGCTTCTCTGAAAAGATACCAGCCGTAGTTCATCAGCCTGCTTAGGGTCTGTCTACACTGCAATTACAAACTTGCAGCTGGCCCGTGCCAACTGATAGGCTTGGGCTAAGGAGCTGTTTAATTGTGGTGTAGATGTTCGGGCTTGGGCTCGAGCCCGGGCTCTAGGACCCTGCAAGGTGGGTGGGTCCCAGCGCTCGGCCTGCTGCCTGAATCGGAACTTGTACGCTGCAATTAAACAGCCCCTTAGCCCAAGTGCCCCATGCCTGAGTCAGCTGGCACGGGCCAGCCGGGGGTGTGTAATTGCCATGTAGACAGACCCTTAGGGACTTGGCTAACAAAGTTTTTTACTCAGGGGGGCAATTGCTCTCTCATCCTAGTAAAAGGCTTCCTTCCAAGATACACCTACACCAACAAGCCACAATGATAATTTGTCTGTACAGGAGGCGGAGGGGAGGAAGGGATTGTTTTTTAAACTGGTTTTGCCAAAAATACAGCCACGATGCTGCACGCCGCCTTTGCTGACTAGATGTGCTTTTTCACATACTGCGCTGTCTGACAGTGACTCAGAGGCAGGGAGAAGGAGATTACTTCTCCTGGCTCAAACATTGAGTCAGTTGTGGAGGAGGAGGGATAATTAATATGGGACATTGGACAACTTTCTTGTTGTCGCTAGCAACTGGGTGTGATCGGCTCACAAATCAAACTGCCAGCAGACTAATTTTGCAAAAGCATATATATCTCTCTCAAACACCTGTGAGCCATATCTGCACAGCTGTGCGTGTATCACTGCTGATCCCTCTGCACTACACACCATGTGCCAATTGCAAGATCCGGTAGACAGAATGTCCACAGCATAATTAACATGAAATGGGGTAAAGAGCCAGAGTTCAGATTGCTGCCCTGTGATAGACTTGCTGCCCTGAAGTTAATTAAGTTCTCACTGGGCTCATGAGGTTGGTATTTATATTTTTAAAAGCCTGCTAGGTGGATTTTCCAAAGCTCAGGTGATATTAATTTTCTGCTTAATGATAGGATCTAATTTCAGCGACAGTGTCTCAGTAGGGAATGGATTTGTTTAGCATCAGGAATTCTAGCCAGGTAGTAGTGTAATGATGATCTGGACAATAGATTTATCAGCTAGATCCTGAGCTAGTGTAAATCAATGTGGCTCCATTGAAGTCAATGTATCAGATTCCTAGAGTACAAATTAATATCAGAGTTGTACACTTATTCTCCTATCTTCCTGGCATAAATCAGAAATAGTTCCACTGAAGTGAACTGAAGTGGATTCGTGTAAATGCAAAGAAAAAGAACTCTTGTTTTCTTTTGTGGGTTTTTTTTTTAAGTTTCCCTTGAACAACATATTGGGACATCAGTTTTTAAACTGTTTTTCCTAGGAAACTGAGGGGCAGAATCTCCAGTGTGTGACATCAGTTTCACATCTACAGAACTCCCTGTACCTCTGGAGAATTACATGGGCATAAAAGCAGGTTAGGAAATGGGAATCACCCATTGGTAAAATGGCTTTGTGATAGATGATTACACTAAATAAAAATCTTCTGTAAACAATTCATTTTAAAAAAATAACTTTATGGGGCCTCCATCCCAACTGGGGCTTTTGAATGCTACCACCATATAGGTGATTAGCATTATTAACAAACTGCATATCTTCTGCTCAGTGTCTGTTAGTTTTATTTATTCCTCCTTTAATTTATACAGTAGAACATACCTACAGAGTAAAATCTCACCCCACCAAAACACAGTAACAGCCGTTTCTTCTCTACTTGCAACGTGTAGGTGTTGGAAATAATTGAATGAAATATGCATTGAATGTATGGATTTATGGGTTCATGCTCTGGGTTTATCACAGAGTGTTTACAGACACTACTTTATTTCCTGAGATATCGATGGTATTGAGTTTTGTCGTAAGCCCCATTCTTTACGAGGGACATGGTTGGGATGCTTAGCCTTGATGCTTACATTTTGGTGAGGAAAATATTTTGCCAAACCTATTCTTAATAGATTTTATTGATCAAGGGCTACATTTTCAAAAGAACTCAACTCCCGTTTAGGCACGCACGCACGTATTTAAGAGCCAGATTATCAAACGCACTTAGTAACTCTCATTGAGAACAGGCTGACATGGAAACATTTTTTGGGCACACTTTGCAACTCCAATATTGCTGCTTAATGACTGTGCATGAGAACCAGAAAGTGTTAAATGCATCTATTTAAAACAATTAGAGCATAAACGTAGGCTTCCAAGTCCAGTTTTAGGCACATGCTTGATTTTATGAACTGATTTCATGGAAACTAAATTATATGATCAAACTAGAACCTGAGTCAGTGAGGATCTGCATGGGTTGAAGGGTTCTTGCTAGTGTTTCCGATTATAGCCCTGAGTCTTTGGTCTGTAAGTACATCATTGAAGTTATACCTACTTACACCAGGTCTGAATTTGGCCCAAAGTCTTCACTTTGGATAATAGAACATGGTAGAAACATGAACACAGACTAGCATTTCATTTTTATTTGGCTTGGGTGGTGATTATATAATTATCTTTTTTGCTAGGAGGGACTATTTTGATGCGATAGTAGTTTTCTTGAAGAGACTCTATGAAGATAAAAATCAAATGTTTGTTTAGTATAAAATATTCTTTCTTAACCAAGACATGGCACCACCTTAGCTTATTAAATCTGAAACCATCTTAAAAAATCTAATTGACTAAGAAGTTAGATGATCATGCAGAAGGAAGATGGCACTTAATCCCTGGCTGGTCTGTAATTATGCTGTGATATGGAGGGTTGATCCTGCAGTCATTCAATCAAGTTAATGGGAACTTTGTATGTGTAAGGAGTACAAGACTTAATCTTTAGTGAGTTAAGCTAAAAGTATTTCTAAAAGTATAAAAATAGGAATTTAAAAGAGCCAACCTTAGGTCCCAAACCTACAAGTTCCCTGCAGATAGGCTCCCGTTTCATTGTGGTGCTCCATTGATTTCAGTCGGGATTTGCACAGGTCAGAGGTCTATCAGCACAGGTTAGCCTACACTATTTGGACCTGAGTCATGACGCTCTTTAAATACCCCAGGAAACTAGCATACTACAAAGAGAACAAAGATCGTCATGTCCCTCCATCTCCATCTGACAAAGACAACAACTAGATGCTTTAGAACTTGAAAGACATGTTGGACAACAACTCTTTTATTATGGTCACCGTAGGCACATTTTGAATGAACCTCTAGGGTCTGACTACTTGCGTGCGAGAGAGAGAGAGAGATTTGGCCTTGGAAAGTAAAGTTTTTGAAAGCCAGAAATATGAGGTGGCCCAAAATAAACAAATCATATTGGGTGAAACCCCTGATAATGAGTCTCACTGAAGTAATCTGTGCCCCAATGCCTTAAATCAGAAGTACTCTACAGTGGATGAAGAGCATTACAGCACTGATCCAAACCCATTTGAGTCATAAGAGAGACTGCCGTTGACCCTGATGGGTTTGGGGATCAGATCTGTGGGCTTGTGTGTTCCACACATTTTTGTACAGACCATTTAAACTAGTGTAAATCTATCCCAGAAATCTTTGCGTACTAATGGGCTTTACTGACTTTACCAGAGGGATTCAAGCTAGTTCACAGGTCTTTGGCACCGGAAGTGGAAGGGAGCTTTATCCCTTCATAGTTCTTTTTTCCTATTGCATGGTGAAAGAACTGCTTTCGTCTCCAAAGAGCTGCAATGGAGTGATTGTCCATAAGGAATTATGATCCCTTATTATTTCAGACAGAAGATGGGTGAGCAGGATACACAGTAAGGCCACAGTCCAGCAAAGCATTTGAGCACATGTTTATCTTAAAGCATGTGCGCAATCCTATTAAGATCAATGGGACTATGCCTGTGCTTAAAATGAAATGTGTACTTCAGCACTTCGCTGGACTGGGGCCTAGAGCCGCAAGAAAGCACTGAGACAATCTTCATATGAAAATAATTATTTTCCCTTTTGATGTTCTACCACCAAGAATATTTTTCACCAAATCTTACAAAAAGGTCATTTTCATATCAAAATGTTTTGTGTTTTCAATGATCATTGGTATTCCAACTTCAGCTCTGCATTAACAAGTAAAATGGGACTTAATTGGCATATAGGGACCTAGTGTAGTTACTCTGTACTGGAAAGGACTTACGTGAGGTTTCTTGGCCTTGGGAAAGCCCTCTGCCTAGGATGAATTTCACCCCAATTAGTCATTTGTTTTCTTGCTCAATTAATGGCACCCAAAATATGGTGTGGCTCAACCACTTCCTTCTGGTTTTCCCTAGGGCGGGGAATTGTTTAAACCTGAGCTGTGTGAACTTATTATTATAACATATAGCATGAAAAATGTGCTCCAGGAATATCTGATTAGAGAGGCTAAATTGTTCTCTTATTATTATTTTAATAGTGTGCTCTAATGAGGTTGAGGCACAATGCTGTTTTATTGAAGATGGGGCAAGAGGTGGAATTCTGCTCTGGATTAGGTTTAGGGCAGAGTTTGGGTCTGAGGCTGAATCAGAGCTAGGGCTCAAGTTTGGTGCCAAAAATCCTGAGCTGTTCTCACAAAGGTTGGGTTTAGAATGGTGGGAATCTTGAAAGATCTGCAGTCCTTGTGAGAGTTCTGCCATCCTGGAATGAAATCCTATGAGAATCATTTTGCAAAGTGGTCAGTTTCAGCTGAATTAGAACCGGAAAAAGAGGCCACTTAAGTTTTAGATCTTACCCAGAACAAAAAATGTAGAGATGTGTCCAAATCCAATTATACATCTTCCAACACTGTCAAAATTCAAAGGGATCCTGCTCTGAAGTTCTAGTTTTGCTCATATCTATCTGTCTGTCTCTCCTATTGCTATACACAAAAGAACGAGAGAAGCAAAAAACTAGAACTTCAGGTCACAATCTTCTAATCCAGAAATTTTTTACATTTCTCTTCTCTGTATATTTTGATACCTTTTAATTAGGATGACCATATTTCCCTACGCTGAATATGGGACACCTGGTAAAAGTACTCATATTCAAGCGAGTTCAATGGCAATCAATCAGAACTATGCAGTTCAAACGTTCAGATTAATCAAGTTGACTGAGCCTCTGTTAAAAAGAAATCCTGCATAGTTGGATTCTTTTTATTTTCCTTCTTATCTTTAAGGCTTTAGGGTTCACACAGGGAGGGGTGACACCCCCCATTACCCTCCCTCCCCCCCACATGCAGGGGGAGAGGTGACACACACACTCCCATACAGCTCTCTCACATGGGGGGGGAGGGGTGTGACTGACCCACCTGACCCTTCCTGCCTGGTGCTCTCCTCCCTCCATGCCTGGTTGGGGCCCCAGGATGGACCCGCCTCTCCTGGTAGCTGGTGCTGCCTCTTCCCGAGGCAACGTGTGTGTGTGTGTGTGTGTGTGTGTGTGTGTACATGGGGTCTGCCAGAGTTCACCCCAGAATGTGGCCAGCAGCAGCCTTTTGGCACTATGTGGGAGGGAAGAGACAGGAGCTGCTTCCAGCCTCGGGAGGAAAAGGGGGAAAGGGATGACCTGGCCCGTGTCTTTGCAGAGTTCATCTCTTCTTCTCTCCCCCTCTCCCCCTGGGGCTGGAAGCAGCTTGTCCTTTCCTGTCGAAAGGCAGCTAACACCTCCAGGATGCTGCTGGCCACCAGCATAACCCAGCTGCCTCCTGTCGCCCCCAGCTACAGCGCAGGCAGGAAGGGGTTAAGCCCTAATGATGCATTGTGCACCAGGGCCCAGGGAACCTCACTGCAGGGGCTTCAGCAAACCCGGCCAGAGAGGTGGCTCATCAGGGGAGGGTGCCTAGGGGACGGAGCAGCCCTGCACTCCCTCGGGGAGGAAGGAGCCTGCCGGCCAGGCTGTTGGTGAGCTGAACACTCCGGCCAGGGGTTGGTTGTCTGAACAGCACTGGGAGCGGGACGCATACCGCCAGCGGGGATATGGAGGAGTAGTGGGGCTTGGGGTGTGTGTGCAGGGGAAAAGCAGTGAGAGGACGGTGAGAGGGGGAGCACGTAAAGGGATGATGGGTGGGCAGCAGAGGTAACACGTAACTGGCTGCTGCCTGGCGCCCGCCTGCACTCACCGGCCATCGCAGCTCACAGAGCACAGCTAGTGCCGGCCGGAAACGGGATGGGGGCAGGGCCCTGCTGGCTGAGAGCTGTCATGCAGCGGGGGCTGCGCTGACGGACCAGCAGGGGGAGTGGCTGGCCCCGCGCGCTGCATCTTTGCCCTGCCACCAGCCTTGCACCCCCACCCCCATTGTCCGCCACTGCACCCCCCCTCACTGCTGATGGGAGGGTGGCTGGCGAGCAGGGATCTGGCCAGCAGCAGGACCCGCCAGTACTGATGTGAGGGGAGACAGAAAATACGGGACAATTTGCCCATTTTTAAGAAAAAGTCGGGACACCTGCAGGAGGGCTTAAAAACAGTACTGTCCCTTTAAAAACGGGACAGCTGGTCACCTTACCTTTAATTTAAATTTAAGGGAGAAGTAGGCTGGGATATTTTTCGGTGAAACCATTTTTGTTCTCTTAGTCCTGATTGAGAACACTTTTAGGGCCAGATTTTGAAGGTTGTTAGATGCGGACAGGCACCTGATGAGATTTTTAAAACTCCACATTGGATGTTACTCACTTAGGCACCTTGTGAGCTGTTCCAAAGCATCTACCTGCATCTTTAGGCACCTAAACCCCTTTAAAAATCTACGCTGGGATAGTCATTGGGATAGGCCAATGGCAGGCAAGGACTAGGAATTGAGAGACTTGGCTGATATTCCTGACTGTGCTACTGAGTCACTGTGTGGTCTTGGGTCACTTATACTCTCTGTGTCTGTTCTCCCGTCTCAAGAACCAAAACCAAACAAAAGTGATTCTGACTCACCTTTATGAAGTGTTCTGAGAAATGACTAAAAAGGGAAATAGACGTGCTAATTAATTAATTTATTATTAGTCCTCTTGAGACCTTTATCTAATGATCATCTTGCAGTTCTCTTATTTAACTCCACTGCTTTAGGAAGCTGAACGTTACATGCTTTAGAACAAGCATGCCCAGGTGGCTGGAGGGAGGAGTGCATAAAATCACATTGCTATATCTGTTCCAGGTGTTCAGGTGAGCAGTGACTAGTTAGAACTACTATTTTTATCCAGCCCATCCTTCTCCAATGCAGAATTCTTTTGTGCATGAATAGGCTTAGAAATTAGAGCTGGAAAAGACCTCTTAGTAATCTTTCTAAAACAGTAGCATGGGTGGTTATGGAAAATCATCTTGAGATCTCAGTCACAGCCCAGGGTTCTGTGGCTACAAAGCAAAGCAAAACGTAGTAGAAATGAGTCTGTAGCTTATGCAGTCTGAGCCAACAAACGGTAGTATTTCCTGTTCATCTTTGAAATGGTACAGTTGCATGGAGAACCATGTGATTGTAAAGCTATGGAGCTGGATTTGTGTGGTCTAAATCTGTGTTCCAACAAAATAAATCAGATTTAGTGTCTTTTCTGTATCATTGCATTTGTTGTAGTTGCAGCTTAATATCTTATAACAAACTGCACCTTTAAAAAAAAAAAGAGCAACTGTGCAGGCAAGAAGCAGCATCTGCATTTGTTTTGCTGGATCTTTTGTCAAGCATTGTGATCAGGCTGACAGTTAGCCTGGAGGAAAGTTATAAATTCTGCACTGAATTGCGGTACAATCTTTCACCATGGCATTTCTGCCCTCTGGCCACACTCTGGTTATCCATAATTGTGGCAGATAATGGTTTTTTATGGCTGGAAACATTCTTTGCAGGCACAGGACAATAACCAGGGCTGAAAATGTAATTAAAGTGAATGGATGAACTTTCTTAAAGAAACAGTGTGGATTATTACTAGGATTTTTAAACAGTCAATAGGCCTCGGGCAAAATGGCAGCATCTGAAAAAACGTGTATACATTTTAAATGTAGGCCAAAGCTAGAAGGTGGATATTAGATTACAGAAGGAAAACGAAGACATTTGATGTAACAGATAACTAAAGCCTGAGATCATCTCCAGAAATATAAGCTAATGTAACACATCTTTCTCTGTCAAATGGAATATTGTATTTGTCTTTTGTGGCACTTTCTTTTCTCTAGACTACAAAGAAGTTTAGCTCGGATTTTTCCAGGGCTCTGTGGATATAAAAGGAGTTTCCTTAATGAAACAGTTGCAGTAGAAAGGTCTGTCTCACTATCCCATTTTTTGTACATCCCAGTCTTTCCACATCATGCAGTGAACCAAATTTATTTCATGCAGCACCGCTAAGAATATGAAAATCAGTTTATAGAACAGCCTTGTGTTTGCATATCAAAGTTTGTAATAACAGAGCTCTGTTTATTAGTGCTTACATAATCATCTGTAACTATTCCGGGAATGGAGTAAATACATCCTGCAACTCTATAAGCCAAGTAAATTATACTACAATATTGTCTTTCTTTCTTTTAATCTAACCCTGGGGTCACCATAACTGCATGGACATGGCTCCTATTGCAGGATTGAGGCCTATGTTTGTCCTACTTGTTTTCTTATGGGGCTGAAAGAATCATAACTTCTTCTGAGTTTAATTTCACCTATTATACACATTACACGTTAAAAATGAAATGGGATGCAATGGCATAATATATTGAGTATCACCTACAAAGAGCGCTGTACTTCTCATAGCCAAGTTATATTCTTCATGTGCTGGTACATATGAAGTTAAGGACCAAATAGTCAGTCAGTCTTGAACTGAGCACCCAATTTTTTCACCTACTTTTGTGCATACAAGTGACTGTGCCTGTCAAAGTGAGTGTTTTCTATTTTGTGCATGAGAATCAAGTTGCTGGGTGCCCTCTTTGCATGTACAAATGGCTTTCTTTCTTTCTTTCTTTCTTTCTTTCTTTCTTTCTTTCTTTCTTTCTTTCTTTCTTTCTTTCTTTCTTTCTTTCTTTCTTCTGGTTTCCCTACTGCCTGAGTTGTCCTAATTAAGTTAGCTTTTTACATGAGAACAAACTGAGAGGCTGCAAAGCAGATGCTTTATATATTTCAACTGAGCTTCAAGTTCAAGGATAAATTGTGCTAATCTGAAGCCACCAACAGTGAGGCAATCTGAGTTTTTTACACAATTTGTGAGCTTGGTCTTGGGTTCTAGGTTCACGTGACAAAGCTGAATCTCAAAGCAAAACGGATTAAGTTAATTCATCTCTGTATATTGCGTTTTGGAGTGCTGTGTTGTGAGACCAGGAAAACTTTCTATGGTACCACCAACCAAGTCATCAAAACCAAAGTGACACCATGTAACTCAATATTCAAAAATGTGTGCCTCACCAGAGAGACTGAATTAATCTGATGAAAGGTTCAGGAGGGAGAGGTCTTAAAAGATTTGTTGGAAGCTGCGTGTGTGTTTGCTTTCTGTGTGTGAGAACCTTTAGCACAGCACTTTTTACTAGTTACCACAAACAGGGACACGTATTACATTATATTTTCCTGTCTTGAAAAATGAAACAAATGTTTTGATGGTGAATCGGCATTAATTTTTAATAGCACACTCAGTTCATGTTTTGTCTTTTCTCTCTGCTCCATTTTACAATATTGTTTACATTAATAAAAATGGAAACGTAACCTGGTTTATGGTTAGATTCTGAGTGCTAGTAGTGCTGCATACTGAATCACACGTATGCCTTTGTCTCTTGGCAATGGCAATAGTTCATATGCAAAATTGAATACACAGGGCCAAATTCTGCTTTCATTGAATTCAGTTAAAAAGGTGTAAGTGAAAGCAGAATGTCCCACTGTGCTTTTCCTGGGGCAGGTGTCTGAACAGCAGAAGTACCTGCCTCTTTGCCAAATTTCCTCTGCCACCTGTTCCAATGGTTTGAAGTTGCCTCCAGGCTTGCCACATGGTCATGCTGTTTATGAAAGATTCCAGATATCTTCATACTATCTGTATTTTGCCTTAGGCTCCAGGTAAAAGATGATAGCTAGATATTATTCCCTGAGATGGAAAGTTAGCACTGGAAAAGACACATTCCCACAAACTGATTTCTGAACAGCTACTACATCAGACTAAACCCAAGGTAGGCGAGAGCAGAGTCAACTTTCGGTTGCATCTTATGGCTTTCTTGTTACGTATAAGTGCCTAGATACTGTGGTGACTGATGCGCTATAGCTAACATAGATCTGGCAGATCTGTTATCAATATTGGTGATTCCCAAATGGTGGTCTTGGAGCACTTAGAGCTTGAGAGTCACATAGGGTTCAGACCTGCGAAGTGCTGAGTACTCCATGGTAGGCCCACATCTCAAATACTGCATGCAGATGTGGTCGCCCTATCTCAAAAAAGATATATTGGAATTGGAAAAGGTTCAGAAAAGGGCAACAAAAATGATTAGGACTGCCATATGAGGAGAGATTAATAAAACTAGGACTTTTCAGCTTGGAAAAGAAACTACTAAGGGGGGATATGATAGAGGTCTATAAAATCATGACTGGTGTGGAGAAAGTAAATAAGGAAGTGTTATTTACTTCTCATAACACAAGAACAAGGGTCCACAAAATGAAATAGGCAGCAGGTTTAAAACAAACAAAAGGAAGTATTTTTTCACATAATGCACAGTCAACCTGTGGAACTCCTTGCCAGAGGATGTAAAAGCAGCAAAGAATCCTGTGGCACCTTATAGACTAACAGACGTTTTGCAGCATGAGCTTTCGTAGGTGAATACCCACTTCATTGGATGCAAGTAGTGGAAATTTCCAGGGGCAGGTATATATACGCAAGCAAGAAGCAAGCGGATGTTGTGAAGGCCAAGACTATAACAGGGTTAAAAAAAGAACTACATAAATTCATGGAGAATAGATCCATCAATGGCTATGGTGTCCCTAGCCTCTGTTTGCCAGAAGCTGGGAATGGGCAACAGGGGATGGATCACTTCATGTTTACCTTTGTGATGATTTGATGGTAATCTTGATGATTACCCTGATGTTTATTATCTCTGGGGAACCTGACATTGGCTACTGTCAGAAGACAGGATACTGGGCTAGATGGACCTTTGGTCTGACCCAATATGGCCTTTCTTATGTTCTTGTTCCCACCTCACAGGGTCCAAGCTCCAGCTGGAGCCCAAACATCTATACCATAGTTAAACAGCCCCTTAGCTCGAGCCCCGTGAGCCTGAGCCAGCGGGCAGGGGTCAACCACAGGTTTTTAATTCCAGTGTGGACATACCCTGGGTTTCTATCTACTGCTAGTAGTTTGGAATATATTCTTCCTGTTTGTTTTTTTTAATTGGGTGGGGGGGTTGGTTAGTATTATACCAGTTACTTTTTTTTTCTTTTTTCTTTATTCTACGTTAATGTCAACTTATATAGGACTGATTCACTTTTTATTACATACATATGAACATCATTGACATAATGCTGTCTGACAGGATCATGTGATATGACATATTAAACTTAAAAGTCTTAGATCAGATGTCCACTATCAATTTCAGTATTGAAACAACCTAGTTAAAAGAATTTGGCATATGGAAGAAAATGTGGAATCTATCTGAAGTAAATAACTCCATCCAATATAGCTATTGTATATGCTATGGATTAGGATATTCATTTCTAGAATCTACTGTGTTTCAGACAATCCTAACAAAGTGCTTGGATTTTTTTTCTGCTTCATGTTTTCTCACTAGGTGAAAACCAACACAACAGAAACACTGTAACTTAGCAAAATACAGGGCAGAATTTTTTTTTCAAATAACGGAAGTGTTTAGATACTTGTATGGCATGTTGCTTGCACTTGATTCATACAAACATCGAAGATCTAAATTTGAATTTCTGTTCCTATGAATACTGCATAGGTCTGTCTGGCTTAGGAATACATATGTCTCATTTCCCTGAAAATTTGCTATGTTTTCAGTGAATTTTTCAAGTGAAAATGAACTCATTTTTACAAGAAACAGTCTGTTTCTTGAAATGCTTCGCAAATTCTGTTGTTCTGCACATTTTCAATGGGAAAGTAGCAATTTGCAGAAAAGTGATTTTAATTCCTTGTGATTCTTTTAAACAGCAAAAATGTATGTGCAGCTACTTACAAACGGCTTCATTAATTTTGAAATGAAAACGCACGAGTCCTGCAGCTGTGATGATGCGGAACATTTGTCATCGGACATATCTCACTCATAGCTCTCTGTGATTGCTCCTGTGTCATAGCTATTCTGGCAGCAACCTCAGTGCACACGCCACTAAGAGTGCTTCTATCAGCATAGTGAACATGGTTTGGGGAGGTTGTATGCCACGCTGGCAGGAGAACTCCTGTCAGCATATGCAGTTCCTGCACTGGGGGTATAGCCATGCCAACATAGGCCATGTCTACACTACAGAGCCTAACTCACCCACTAAGCTACTAGCACCACGGACGGCTCCAGGCACCAGCTCACCAAGCGCGTGCCTGGGGTGGCAAGCTGCGGGGGGCAGGCTGCCGGTCGCCGTGAGGGTGGCAGTCAGGCTGCCTTCGGCAGCATGCCTGTGGGAGGTCCGCCGGTCCCACAGTTTTGGTGGCAATTCTGCGGCAGGTACGTCGAAGGCATGGGACTGGCGGACCTCCCACAGGCGCGCTGCCAAAAGCCGCCTGGCTGCCATGCCTGGGGCGGCAAAATGCATAGAGCTGCCCCTGACTAGCACCTAGCAATACACACTCCAATCTGTGGGAAAGAAACCATGTGTAGCAAGAATGAATGATATCATTTTAAGAACATGTCATCTGTTACTTCACAAATTGGCTATTCTTTCCTCTTGTCCAATCCCACTTCTCCATCCAAGAAAACACCAGATTGAGGAGGGGAGGAAGAACGGAGAGAGTTTGGTCTGAAAGATCATGGACAGCACAGAGCTACAGATGACGTGGATTGCAGAGGTCATGTGTGTGCAGTGTCATGAAAGGGAGTAGAAAGAAATGCCACCTGCAGGCTAACCAAGAATCCACAATGAATAAACTGCTTTGGATACAGTAGCAACAGAGGCCGGCTTGTGCTCTGTTCTTTCAGCCGGAGGAAACATATCATCCAGCTGCTGAAATCGAGAGTGACAGACAAAAGGGGGAAAGGGGGAAAATAATCAAAGTAACGGAAGAGCAAAGAATCCTAATGGGTACAAAATATACACCTCTGAAAACCAAAGGATGAGTGGGTTACATGCTGCGCTGCTGTAGAGACTGAAATGTGTTGGAGAATACAGAGACTTAAAAAGATACATGATTATGAACATTGGCATTAACCACAAGTGGAATATAAACCCCATTCATTTACCTTGGGGGTAAAAAAAAGCAACAAAATGTTTCTTCATTTCATGTCACAGGAGATCATGTCTGAGGATGATGTGCTGCAAAAGAAATTTTGCATGTGATAAAGCCCACAATTCCTCCATGTTCTTTATGCCTTTTAGGCAGAGAGAGGGCCAGACAGTCGAATTTGTCTATTGCCAGGATGATCCTAGAGAAATATGAAAGGAATAAAAAATGTTCCTTTTGCTCTGGGCAGCTGGATAAGCCTTTTTATAGATGCAAGGCAGCTCAGTGGGAGGCAGCTGGATGGCTGTTTCACATGAAGTTTAGTTATGTCAAGCACTCAGCAGTTTGGTTCAGGGCTCACGAAGAACCATAGACATTGACATATTTTCTATAAAAGTAAAAGGCATGTTGGAGCTCAGGTAGTTAAAAAAAACACATATAAAAAAATCTGTATTTATAGATGTATTGGTACCTTCCAGGCAGGGTTATGACATCTCTGAGCACCTACATCACAGTATATCTGTATCCTTTGTGCTATCCTTCCTTAAGCCCCACCAGTTCTTTGCTGTCACTTATTGGACATTCTGTGGTGTATGTTTTGTGACTCAGTTTTCCTTTCTGTGATTTAAAAGTAATAATATTTCCCTATTGGGAGACCTGAAGAACAGCTCTGTGTAAGTTTGAGAAGTTGGTCGGTCCAATAAAACATATCACCTCGTCTCTTTAA
Organism: Mauremys mutica; assembly: GCF_020497125.1. NCBI lineage: Eukaryota > Metazoa > Chordata > Testudines > Geoemydidae > Mauremys > Mauremys mutica. The sequence goes on along the minus strand of NC_059084.1, from coordinate 12,306,146 downwards.
TATCCTGGGACCAACACAGCTACAGTAACACTGCATACAGAAATATTCCTGGAAGTTTTGTGGATCATTAGAAAAATTAATTATCACTGTACTACATTTAGAATTAGGCATCCAAACACAATTTCCTCAGTATCAGGAAAGCTCTACTAATACGCCTGCTGCATTTTGACATCATTCCTTTCCTTTCACAAAATAAAAGGGAAAAGCTGCAAAAGTCCACCAGAGTAACATATAATAGCTACAGGGCACAGAGACTGGATGAGACACAAAGAATATTTCATATGCAATGGAATCACTTCTGTTACTTAATTCTTTTCTTCTTCACCTTGCTGAATATAAGAACCCATTTGTATCGCTTCTATTTGGACTCTGTAAGAACCAGAGCTCAGCAAACTTTGTGGAGTTTCAAGATTTGCAAATGTCATCAACTACTAATTTCTCTCTGTAATTTGAAACTAACATTTTTTTTCTTCTTAGGACCTGATCCAAAGAGTCATATTGACTTCAGTGGGCTTTGGACCAGGCCTTAACTATTTTTTATGACTGTCGCTGAGAGGAAGAGGAGGATGCAGGACCAAGTTTTTGGCACCCTGTACAGGAAGCTGATGGGTCAATGGTTAGCAGCAAAAAAAAGGCTTGATCACAAGGTGCTGAGCAAATGTAGCTGTTGAGTGAGGAGGGTCAGCTGCTAAACCAACCTGTTTGAAAAAGAAAAAAAAAGTGCTTTGGAAGGGATATAAACCTTAAGCCTTCAATCTCTAGCTATTGCAGGTCCGGAGGAAATTTCCTGGGGACAAATTCACCCCAACTATGTAATTCATGGTATCTTGCACCTTCCTCTGAAGCATCTGGTACCACTCACTGCTGCTGATAGGATACAGGACTTGGTGAGCCATTGGTCTGATCCAGTATAGCAATTCCTGTTTCTCTGTATATGGTAGCCTTTGAATCTAAAATTCATCTTCTGTCCATTTTCTATTTATGCTATAAATTTCATGGTAAAAAAAAATTAACCACCTAATACGGTTTAAAAACCAACACATCTCATCTATAAAATGTTATACATATAAGCAAAATTCAATAAAGGTTGTTAACATACTGGAAAATAAAATATCTAGAGCCAAAAACAAAACAACAATATTCCATCTCATAATTGAATAGTGTTGCTGAAGTGTTAAAGCAAATCAGCAATGCCGTTCTGCCACATCTTTCCAAATGGTGTGTGAAATTCAACCATTGGGCCATGCTAGTCACATACAATTCAAATTTGACTAATTAGATGAATTGTGCAATTTCCCATTTTTTAATGGAAAAGAGTTTGTGAAGCAATTTTGAGAGGGTGAGAGCTGTCAGGAAAAGGGAAAAAATAATCTGAAAGAGAAAAGTCTTTACCATCTATGTAATTTAAAAAGTCCTTAATTGGATCCTATTAAAGGAAAGACCACAAGATTGAAAATATTTCATTATTGTAAACATGACAATGGGGATACACAATAAATGAGACCTCTTTGGGCCTGAATCCCATTAACACTAAAGTCCCTTTACACTACTCTTGCAGAAGGGGTGAAAGGGTTTTAGTATAAATGAGAATCAGAAAGGGGAGACTTGCTGACTTCAATCACATTTAAGTACATGTAGGTCTAAGTGTTATAAATGCCGACTCTTAAATTCTACAGCAGTGATGTTGTATAAATGCAAGAGATTACATTAGATTAGGTAGAATAATGCTTAGAAAGCATGTGTCACTCCAGGAGAAAGGCACTGATTCTGATCTTGCAAGATTTAAGACTCATTGGAGTGTAATTCTAGGGATGTCGCAGTATTAGAGATATCTTATAGCTGATGGAAAATTAACCTGAGGATACTGCTTCATTGTGTAAGCGGACTTTAAAGAACCTATGGAGTTTAAGTACATGATTTCATTTAATGTATTACCCAGGGGTGAAAGTAACTCAGGACACTTACCGGTATGAGGCTGGGGCGGCGCTGGCCCCCGGAAGGGGCAGGGCCTTGGCAGAAGGGGCGGGGCTGAGGGTCAGCATCCCCCAGCCAGCCCTTCCAGGCCACCTGGCCAGTGCTTGACTGGGGCTCCCATGGTGAATTAAAGGGCCTGGGGCTCCAGACGCCACTGCTGCAGTAGTGGCAGCAGTGTCTGGCACCCTGGGCTCTTTTAAATCGCCGGCCCCGGGGCAGCTGCTCCCGTTGTCCCCCCCCAATGACGGCCGGGGGAAGGCAAAAGGGGCAGGGACCTTAAAGCATTGCAGGGTCCTTTGCCGTGGCAGCGCTTTAATGCTGCTGTACACCACCCGTCGGCAGCCCATGGGGCGGCGCAGTAACATTAAAGCGCTGCCGTGGCAAAGGACCGTCCTTTAAGTGCTGCAGCGGCAGCGCTTTAATGTCCCTGCCCCTTTTGCCTCCCCTGTCGGTGGCCCAGCGGGTACGGACTCTACTGGCAGGGCTGCCGATGGGGAAGGCAAAAGGGGCAGGGACATTAAAGTGCTTTAATGTGGGCTGGGTACCGACTGGTGCGGGTTCTTACCGGTACACCATACCGGCCCGTACTGGCTCACTCTCACCCCTGGTATTACCCTCCTAAAACACTCACTGAGAAGCTATTAAGCACTGTATGATAAAACTTATGCAAACTGTTAAAATGAAAATAAAGAAGCAAGCAGCTATCTTACAGCAAATCTGAACAGAATGATTACGCCCTAAATCTGGAAGCTCTCAGACAAGCCACCCCATTAAGCATAAAGCAGTTAAGGATACACCTGCCTAAAAAAAAAGGGATTTGAATCATGTCCAAAAGACATCTAGAGCCAGATTCTTTTGAACCCTTTCCAGGAGAAAGTGTTTGACCAAGAAAGTTGTGCCCTTTGTCTTGTTATGACTGAATCCACAGACCAGACCTGTCCCAGGTTATTTACAATCTCCTACCTATTGTTCCCACTTCCAGTAAAGCAGGTGACAGAAGAAAGCAGGAGAGTAAAGGAGATAATTTTAATGGGTTACCATTGCTTGCCCCATATTCAACGTGTTTTAGTTGGTGTTGGTCCTGCTTTGAGGAGGGGATCGGACTAGATGACCACCTGAGGTCTCTTCCAACCCTAATATTCTATGATTCTGCAGAAGGCTACGAATTCCACAGCCACAAAACTGAGGACAGGTAGGGGCTGTAGCTTTTCTTGATACACAAGGTTGCTATATGCTTCTGATGACACATTTTGTTTTGGAACAAACAATGAAAAGGATTAAATTAAAGTGTATGTAACCCAAACATTACACCATTATATCTAGTGAATGAGAACCAGAATGTGAAAATGACTGGGAAAAACAGTAAAAATGGCCAGTCTGTTTTTCTTGAAAGAAATGCAAAATTTAAAGGTGGGGGGTGGGAGAGGTGGAGGGGGTGTTGGTCCCAGGATATTTAGAGAGACAAGGTGGGTGAAGTAATATCTTTGAAACAACAACCTGAAAAAGCTAGTCTCTCTTACCACAGAAGTTGGCCCATTAAAAGATATTACCTCATTCACTCTGTGTGTCTGTCTTCGTCTTTCTCCAGAGAGAGAGAGAAAATCATACAACTTTTAATTTATTATCTAAGATGGTGGTATGAATCTAGGAAAGGAAATTTAAAGATCTTTGCCCCAGTAAAGTCTCCCTACTGACCTATGCTGCCAAATACATATTTTTGTTTGTTTGTTGAACTCACTTTAAAATTAAATTTAGGAATCTTGTTGTCAGAGAAGACAACTGGAGGTGCTTTACTTGTGAGCAGTGGATTGCTGCTACCTGCAGGTGAAAGAAGGAAGGAGCAGATGCTTCACTGCTGTTTGTATCTGAGTACCTTGGTACTATGCATTTTCCTTTCCTTCAGTTCACAGCAAGGTACATCTGTGGCAGACCTCCAGTTGGGGTTCAAGACTTCTTTGTTCCTATTGAGTTTAATGTGGAAGGCAGTTTTATTTATTGTCTTACGTGGGGGTTATAGTAGATTCTTGTTTTCAGGATCTTTCTTGGAATCCATTGAACTATTGTCTGTGTATGCTTTTATTATTTTTGTGTACAAAGTTCTTGTTATAAAATTTAGTTACCAGGAGGCCTTCTTGGCAGGTTTTGTGTAAAGTGTCCAGAGTTGCATGGTCTACAAAAACAAGGAGTTTATTTAGTAGTGTGTAAGTGACTTTCAATTTATTGTAAGCTCTTTGGGGCAGAGACCATCCCTTTATTCTGCCTTGCACAGTGGAGTTCTGGCCCCTGACTGGTGCTCTTTGGTCTTACTGCAGTACAAATAATAAATACACACAGGCCTTAAATTATTAGTAGTAAAATCAGCTTAAATGCACTCCCAGGTATGGTGGTATTGTTTACAACACAGCCAATGTCACTTCAAATGTCTTGCATAGAAGTTAACACAGAGCAAGTGATCTGCTGTGTGTCTTCTCCTTCGCAGAAAACAAAGGTCTATGGCTATGTACTAGCCTGGGGTTCTTCTGCCCTGCTCCCTGGCAGTGCACATCTAATACAACCCTGGGGTCAAGGACTCTCTTGGGCACTGCTGCTCCTGGATCCTCACTTAACAAGGGTTCTCCTGCATGGTTAGAAGCCATGGAAGAGACAACATAGCCTAAGGCTGAATTACTTTTCCTAGGGAAAGTCTGTGGTGCCGGAGGATGGACAATATGCATCTATCTAGCCCTGCTCTCACCCATTGAGGGAACACCAACAGCCCTTCTTAGTCTGCCTAGTCTCCACATAGATCCTGGCATTTGTGGAGTTTTCCAGGGGGTCAGAGCAGTATTATTGAGGTGGCTGGTGCTCCCCTATTCTGCGTGGGAAGGTTGACGTCCTTCTGTAGATGCTACCTGCCAGGTACAAGTCAGGGAGATGGGTACAGTCTGGCCTGTTACAGTAGTATGGTGGTGGGCAGGTGTCACTGACAAGTAGGCATTCAACATGTAAGAATTGGAGATAAACTCAGCTGGAAAAATCTGGATCTGGATTTTTAAACCCTCTAAGTTTAGGCATGTTCAGGTCTGGGTAGTTTGAGTTATAATGGCTAGCCATGAAATTCTCATTTGGTGCTGCATTCTGATTCTGGATAGTACCACGTTCTAACAGCGGTTCTAAAACGGGATCATCAAAATCCCAAGGCCTCTGTCATAGCATTAGGCCTGAAAGATACTTTTCCCTTAAGGAATTATCTTTCTTTGGAGAACATTTGAAAGCGTGGGAAGGATGCTAATACAATGGAGTTGAGCTCTATGATACTTTAAGATCTGGCAGGACTCCATGAAAATTAGCATGAAAGATACTGGGGATATCAACCAGTGCTATCCTAGAAGAGTACAGCAAAACCATGATATTGGGCTCCCGGCAGGTCTAGGCAAATGGCAAACGCCTACTGACACATGGCCCAGACAGGCCTGGTATCATCTCATCTGAGGAGCTGCCCTGCCAACTGCCTCAATCCATAAGTGAGACGCCAGAAACATGTGCTGCCACAATTGAATTGCAGGGGGTGGAGAGGTGGTGTTTAGGGAATAGAACAGAAGTGTGAGAGCTGGGAACTCCTGATTTCTAATCCTGCCTTTGACATTGACTCTCTTTGTGGCCTTGCGCAAGTCACTTGAACTTTCTGCCTCACGGCTGCCCTGCAGTTTGGACTACGGGGGTATGAACAGTGGTGTGTACCAAAGGGTTGCACTATAACTCCCCCATGTGGATGCTGCAGGCGCGACCTAAAAGATTCATGGTTCATGTTAATGTGTCCTGTTTGAAGAGGACTACATTAACGCAAACTGGAGACCTTTCAGTTCATGCCAACAACGTCCAAATGGGGGAGTTACAGTGCAGCCCTTTGGTTTGCCGTGCTAGTCACACGCACGTAGCCTGAACTGTGGGGCAATGTGGTTAGTACCGGGAAACTGAGGGCCAGCTAATCTATCTCCCAGGAGTTTGGGGAGGACTGATTTAGTTTGCAGATATCATTGGGAAGATGTAAAGAGCCAATTATATATTATTAAACAATGTGACAATTCACTAGAACAATTGTTGGGTTTGCACCATAAGGAATCTTCTAAAAAAATGTGACTCATATGGTGTCTATTAACAGTTCATTTACATGCATTTCCCTGCATCTGATCAATATTCTTTGACTAAATGCAAGAAGGGCTGAGTATGTACTGAATGCCAGTAATTTGATTGCCCACCTCTTTCTCTCCAGTCATATGATCTTGACAAAAACCTTTAGTAAAATCCCATTTAGAAAGAGTTGCTAAACCTTGATGGAATGCTAGCCATGTTAATACAATCTGACCAGTGAAGAGCATATGCTTATTGAAGAGAAAACTTTAATCTCGTTATTACTCAATACAAGGGGAAATGATAATGAATGGTTGTGCTGAAACTGTCACTTGGACAATGAAGGTGGGACCTCCACTGTTGTACGGACACACCTGTCCTTTTTCATACTGGGAAATTTCACTTTAATGTAGGATAAGCCTGATATATAGGATTCCAAAAGAGCTTATCAGAGGTCATAATTATCCTCCACCTTGCCAGTTCATGAATAGGAATCTTGGTCACTTAAGCTTACACATTGTTCTTGTTCTGAATGTAACAATAGTTGCTTCTTTGAAGGAGATTCCTTTAAGAGTGGTTCTGTGTAGCTGTTTCTACGTGTGTGTTGGTTGTTTTTTTTTTTTCCACCTTAAGAAAAAGCACACTCAGATATTACAGTGATAAGTGTTGCAGAAATGCATATATCAAAATAAAATAAGATAAATTGTGCTCCTGGCAGTGTGTTGTTCCATGTTGGAGTACTGTTGAAAGGATGGTGTGGTTTGGGAATATTAAAAGGAGTTGTGATATTGACATCCTGTGTTGAAAAGAGACTTCATCAGCAGACTGTAATGCCAGCCAAATGTGCCAGGTTTGTGAAGAGAAGCCTATCTCCAGAGCTGGCCCACATACCTACTAAAGAGGTGCAAAATATTTGAAGTAACTCTCAATAATAGAGGAAACACAACTGGTTTCAGGTTTCCTCATAAATCCGAAACTCAGGGTGGATTCATTGAAAGGTTTGTTTAGGGTAATGAATCCGGGCCAAGTTAAGAGTTTGTATCAGAGTACTGAGATTGCTCACATGAAAACCCATGAAACTTGGCACATTCAACTGAGTCTTGCTTTATGTATGAGTCAGTGAAAACCCTGCAACTCAAAGTGAAACTTGGGAAGTAGGGGAATTTTGGACTGGAACCGAAGATAATATTTACGTGAACCCCTGTGAAGCAAACACAGAGTTTTGCATTGTCATAATGTCCTAACTTCCCAATGGAGTTCAGGGACATTACAGATGCAGACAGAAGTAGTGTAGAAGTCGGTGATGTTTTTCAGACAAAACACTTTCACTAAAAAATGTAGATTTGGGTCAGCCAGAAAGTTTTGCCACCTCATGTTGAATTCATCAAATTGTTTCAGTCAAAAATTAAAAAGAAATTTTTTAAAATAAAAAAAGTCTAAATGCTTCATTCTGACACTTTTGAAATGACTTTTTGTTTTTAATTTTGCTTCCTTTTTATTTTAAAAAGGTTAAATAAAAGCAGCAAAACACCAAACATTCTATTTGACCTGAAATGACATTTTTGCCAGCTTTTTTGATTATCTGAAAAATGTTAAAATTGTTTAGGGGCAATCCAAAATTATTTATTTTTCAATTTTTTTGGATAGGCCAGTGAACCAAGGAATCAGCTATTCACACAGCTTAGTCACATGTGGGTCTTGCTACTGAATTCTTTGTGTGTGACCTTCAGAGAAATCAACTCATCTCTTTGTACCTCAATTTCCCATTATTTAAAATGGGGATGATTATAGTTACCCATTACGCTAAAATGCCGTCCTTATGCGAACACATAGAGAACACGTGCAAGAGAATCCTTCCCCTTCTGCACACAGTGCAAGTGTTACAAGAGAGCGTTGGGACTGCTTTCTCAGGGCCTGAGCCAAAGCCTGTTAACATTAATGAAAAGACTCTCACTGATTTCAGTAATAATAATAATAATAATTAATAATATAATAATATGACAATATAATACCTATTCCTTATATAGCACCTTTTGTGCTTCACAATCTATTCATCCTCACAACACCACTGTGAGGTATGGCGGCATTATTATCACCCAGATTTTACAGATAACCTGAGATGCAGAGAGGGTCAGTGACTTACCCAATAAAGTCCATTGTGGAACAGGGAACTGAACATGGGTCTGAGCCAGTGCCCTAAACACTGGACCCTCCTTTCCCCTCAGCAGGCTTTGGATCAGTCCCAGGGCGTGTCCCTGTGGGGAGGGTGTGAAGGAGACAGGCCAGCTACAATGAGTGGAACAGGCTGCACCATTCTAGTACAAACAGGGGTACAGTTTGCACAGGGCCCAAGTGAACCAACTTGCTGCTCTTTGACTCTCTCCTGGTGTTCCCTATGGGGATTGTAGCTTAGCTCTACCCACTACTGGCGCCAGTGACTAAATGCCACAATTTGATCCTACATAAAATAAGTGCAGATTGACTTAATCTTGCAATTTTAATTTATTTAAATAATAATAAAAGTCGAGGTCCTTGGCCTATGATAAAGATTTGCTTTACACTCAGAAAAGAAAAGTAAATACTGACAACTGCCTAGACACACCTTTTTAAGGAGAAGACTTGATGCAAACCTAATTGTGGAACTGGACTCTTCGTCAGTGGCTTCTTTGCTACCATTTTACAATTATGTGCATTGGTATCTGTTATTGTTAATTACGTCTTCAAACTTCATCAATGATCCCTTGCACTTCCTGAAAAAAACGTTGAAAGCTTTTAACAAACAAATTAATTATGTGTAGTCTGTGATGCAAATTAGCCTAATTAATTGAAGCATTGATAACCTCTCCTTGCAAAAAAGAAAAAAAGGAGAGAGAAATACTTCTTATACATATTTATAAGTACTTTTTGATATATGATGATGGGTTGTGATGAAGAACTGGTCAAGGTTTTTAAAAATTAGTTTTTTTTCATGACAAACAGGCTAGCTAATTTTGTGGTACACTGAGTTCACTTCATCACAATGGCTCTTATTTAAAGCTGGAAGTTCCAGGGAAATGCTATGCCCCTAAGCCCTGAATCCGATTCCACTGAAGTCAGTGGGAGGTTTCTGATTGATGTCAATGGAAGCAGGAGCAGGGCTAGATGTGAAGATACCTTCTCTCTCTCTCTCTCTCTCTCTCTCTCTCTCTCTTTTGCCATATATATAATATCTCCTTGGAAAAAGGATCTATCTATCTATCTATCTATCTATCTATAAGCTGTGGTTTTTAGTCTAGCTTACTAAAATCCACAGCTAGCTGGGAAATGCTTATTTGTTCCTGTGGAAAATTTTGATGTATCTTCATTGGAAAGCTGAAAATTTAATTTTTTTCTGTTCCCGAAAACTGACCCGTTGTCAGATGACAAATGGAAAATTTACAAGGAAAGCAGGCAGTCTCACAAATTTTTTTGGTTAGTCTAAACCACAATTTTTTGTTGAAAAAGGGGCTTGGATTAAAGATTTTTTTATCAGTCCTACTAAAATCTTTGGGTATCATCACGTCACTGGAGTTTGCACAGATTTAAAACTAAAATAAAACTATGCCCCCAATAGAGAAAGTCTGGCAAAAATCTCCTTAGCCTCATGAGGACAATCTTTTTCAGGCAGAAATTCTGAAGAGCACTTTAATTAGAAATAAGAGTTGCAAGTTTATTACAAATGCAAAAAAATCGCACTGGAATGTACGGTGCAAAAATAGTGAAATTACTTTTATTTTATTTTGTACTGTTTGAAATTTACATCTTTTAACTGCTGTGCAAACATCAGTGAGATTAGTTTGCAACTACCATACTTAACACAGAGAAGGAGAAATAGCTTTCTCTTTCTCTTTCTTTCTCTGTAAAATACATGACAATGTTATACGTGTGCATACATGAGATTCAGAGATTCTAGGACTGGAAGGGACCTCAAGAGGTCATCGAGTCCAGTCCCCTGCCCTCATGGTAGGACCAAATACTGTCTAGACCATCCCTGATAGACATTTATCTAACCTACTCTCAAAGATCATTGAGAGCCTCCATGTACATGAATGGAGCATGGTTAAATCTAAGTACATCTGACTTTGTGTTTTTGTCAAGTGATTGGGGGCTGGCTGGCTACTTATATGTAACACGGTGCCCTGTGGTACCTATAGTTCTTGTCAGGGCTGGCTCCAGGCACTAGCTAAGGAAGCAGTTGCTTGGGGTGGCCAATACAAAGGGGCGGCATTCCGTCTGCTTTTGGGGCAGCATGTCTGAGTCTTCAGCGGGAATTCGGTGGCGGGTCCCTCAGTCCCTCTCTTCCTCTTTGAGCTGCTGCCAAAGAGTCGCTGAAGAGGAAGAGAGGGAGTGAAGGACCCGCCGCTGAACTGCCGCCAAAGAATGGAGCGGCGCGATTGAGCTGCCGCCGAAGTGCCACCTATTGGCTTTTTTTTTTTTTTTCGCTGCTTGGGGCAGCAGAAAACCTGGAGCTGGCCCCGATTCTTGTCAAGTATGGTGAGATGTTTGCCTCATAAATAGAGCTGGTCAAAAAAGATGAAAAATATTTATGAAAAAATTCCAGAATTTTAAACAAACATTTCTCACCAAAATTTTGAATATTTGAAAAAGTCTAATCACTCTGTAAGCTGGTCAAAACCAGCAAAAATTGTTACCAGAATTTTGAATTTTTGCAAAAAAAATTCCATTTGAAATGTTGAAGCTAGTTTAATTATTGGTGATAGGAAGATCACTTGCTAGTTTCTAGGCAGAAGAAATGACTAATTAAAGTATGGAGATGCTGAGCTCTTTGTAGGACAAAATGAACCATATTCTCTCTGGTTCTGCTCTCTGGTTCCTCAGAGACTCAGTCAAATAGCTGTAGAATGCCTCCCCTCATCAGACAGAGAGGCTTAATGCAGTCTTCAGATGCAACTCACTTAAAGTTTAGGTAACATTGGGGGTTAAGGACATAAGGGGTTTGTATACTTTTCATGGATCCTGTGCATTGGGGTGAATTTCACTCACAAGTCTTGCCTACGCTACAAAAAATGCCTATTGGTGACAACTAATAGCAGCAACCGTGCTGCTCCCCAGCGGTACCCAGGGGCACCTCCTGTCCTTAGCATGAAGCGGATTTATCTGTGCCTGCTGTGGATCAGTTCCCTGAAACCACCAACCTTCACGACCTTCCAGGCATCTACAAGCCTTGTCTCTCTCTCTCTCTACTATAGGGATAAGTACACATTAATCCCTGAGTCTTCAGAGCATTCCCTCCCCTGTCCAGCCCCTAATGCACTGAACATTCACAGAATTGCCAGGCCAGACCTGCTATTCCGAAAGGAACAGTACACACCAGCTTGTAAAATTCAGCTCAGGACAACCACTGTGCTTAACACCACAGCCCTTGGATATATATATAGTGAAAACAAGGATAAGTTTATTATCAAAGAATAGAGACTGAAGTCATAGTGAGTAATAATACTGGAGACAAATGGTTACATATCAAACAAAAGCATAGCAGGCTTTGGAGAGGCTAAACTAACAGGTTAACCTCCTGTCTAAAGAAAATGATCACACCTAGACTTCTTGCTAACTTTTTTCAACCAAGCCTGGCTGAGACCTCTTTTTCATGAAGTAAACTCACTATTCTCAATGAAGGGTGACAACTATATGAGAGCAAACCTTTAATGTGCACCTCTCCCGCGCCCCTACCATGTTAGTTTCTTTCTGAAGTTCCCACCGGCTCTTCATTAGCATTTGACTTAGAATGCTAATGATTGCCCATTGCCACTGTGAATGAGACAACACTCAATTTACATGTCAACAGATAGATGGATAAACATCTCATCTGACAGAAAACCTGTTTTTCACCTTTGCTCATGACCAGTCCCTAGGCTCAGATTTTAAGTATTTTCTGAATATATATGTAACTTTTTACATAGTATCTGCTTTAGCCTTCTTTCTTCTCTGTACCTGACTGAGTCCCTGACTTTTTTCAAACCTCATCTTCTCTCTGTCTCACTCTAGCAAAACAATTAATATTGCCTTTGAGCTTCCCAGGTTCAATCATTTCCCCTGGAACGTGGCAATTTCACCCTCCTTCACCCTACAGATGCCATCTCAATGATCTACTGTAACATACATGCCTGAGTTGTATTTTCACGTATAGACTAATCAGCTGCAAGGTGATTTGTAGTAGTCATATCCTCTATTACAAGGGATCTAGACCACACCACACTCTATATGCACATTCACTCAGAACTCTTGTGGAGGAATTGCCTGCAACTGACACACGGTTTAAACTGTTTGCCAACAAAATCTGTACATGTGTCATAGTGGGACGGAGGTCCATTGTTTGTTAATTCACTTGAAACAATTTCTTTTGCTAACACCATTAGCCAGGTAAAACCCAGAGTGGAATATTGTTCCTGCAGTACATTACCATATGGATGTTCCCCCCTCTCTGTTTTAGGGGTTGGAGGGTGGGCGGGGGGATTATTGTTTTCCAATGTTGAAATTAGAGATAAAGCCAAAATGTAAACTCAAATCTCTCCCTCCCGTTTAAGCATATCTAAGCACAGAAATTGCATCAATTCTGCTAAAATCAATGTGAATACCAGTTTAACTGGCGTAAAGCCATGTGTGGACACAGGGTTTAACCTGGTGTTATTGGTTTAGCTTGCACCTGTAAGGGTGTGTCTACATGGCAAGTTACACTAGTTAAACTAAAAGTGTGACTTTAAATTGATTTAGTTAAACCAGCACAAAAGATTACATGGACATTCTTAAATAAATATAAACCTTTATTTGATTTAGTTTCAGTTGATTAGGAATAGGTTTAAGTTGAACAAATAAAAGCCATTTTCCAATTTATATAAATGTCTATACAGGGGCTCACATGGATTTAACTAAATCAATTAAAAATACACGTTTATTTAAACTGATGCAGCTTTGTGTGTAGATCAGACCTTAGGGCTGCTGAAACAAAAGGTGTTGGTAATTAAGTAGGTGACTTGTCCATTGATATTTGGAAGCCAGGTGTGAGCACACACAAGACTTCCACTCACTCACAGACATGCATGGAACATTTGTAGAAATTGGTTTCCTGTAGTTAAAGAAAACTTAGCTTGCTTCATGGTGTTCCTCTTGATGAGTTTATGTTGAAAATGTTCTGCTCTGCATAAAAATAAACAAAACACAAAATTGATTTATTGGAATTAACATCAATATTTATTTTTTTCACAGTTCTGAAATTTTGTGAAATATAAAAAATACCAAAAATGTCTTGAACCCAACAAAAGGGTTTTATAATCTGCCGGAATCAAAACAACAGTTCCTCATTTCAGATATCCCAGAAAAGGCGAGATTTACAAAGAGTTGTAGCCATGGGGACGCTCAGTATTGCCACACTTAATTTGTAGGCGCTTAGAAAATCACTGCTATTCACACAGCCTTAGTTCGGCAACTGGGCCCTGTCCCTATACAATGAATGGGGAGAGTTGAGGACTTTAGAATGGGATTCTCAAAAGCCAGCATGCTAGAAGTGTCCCCACCTAAGCTAGCGGGTGTGCTAAGCCCTGCCCCTGCCTGGGAGATGGGTGCTAAAGTCCAGGCACCAGCAAGGCACCTCCCTCTTCTTTGGATTCTCAGCCACAAACCCTCTCTTGGTATTTGGTGCCTATGCTGTTGTAGCAAGAAGATGGGGCAGGACCTCTCTGTCATAACCTTTGAGTACTCTAACTCAGGCAGACCCATGGTGGAAGTCCACCCTCAGCCTGAGAAGGGATTAGAGGTGGGAGCTGCTACCTCCCACATGAGTGCTCTATCCACTGGGCTCTGAGATATTCTGTATGAGGGTTTCTCAGTCTCTCCTGTTGAAACTGTTCCACTGTGCATAAATAATGAATCATTAGGCCAGAGAGAGAAAGTAAGTGTGACTCCAAAGCCCTAGGGTTAGGGCACCCATCTAGGAGGCAGAGATCCTGGGTCCACTCCCCCAGCTCTGATGGCTTTTTAAATTATTTATCCACATTGGGACAGCTGCAACAGAGGAGACTTAGGGCCCGCCACATCAGAATGTCCCATAGCTCAGCAGTTAGGGGTCTCACTCTAGAGGTGGCAGATTCCTATTCAGACCCCTTCTCCCGCACTGAGTACCCTTACCATTGGGCTAAAAGTTATGAGGGAGTGCCTCCTCTGGCCATTTTCTGTGAGCTTGCCTCTCAGGGCCACAGGTGAGGTCTGAGCATGCTCACCAGATCTGGCCCTGCAGATGAGTTAGGCAAAGGAATATCTATCTTCCCTGGTTCATGCGTATCTCTGGGGCTTAGACATCTGGACACCTAGAAGGCGGCAGCAGTGTGCATGCTCAGATGACAAAATGTAGTTGCCTAGAGAACTTTTACTGCAAAAAATTAGGCACCAATGGAGTTTAGGTGCCTACAGGGTTTGGGGGCAGCTCAGCAGGAGTTTTGTGAATCCCAGTGGGACTGATTCTGGGATTTAGGCACTTAAAATAGCAGGCGCCTAAGTCCTTTTGTGAATCTAGCCCAAAGTGGCTATTTTAAAATAGCCCTTTCTGAGGGTAGAAGAGGCATGTTTGGAAAATTTTATTCCATTTTTTTGTTAAGATAATAAACCAAATTTTCCAAGTGGAGCAAGGCAAGTATGCAATCTCTGTGAGGCCAGAGGGAACAATATGAGCTCCACACTGACATCTGTGAACTGTGCACACAAGCATTCATTGTATGCCCAGTGGCCCACCTGTTCATGTAAACATGAGATCTGTATGCACAATTTTGTGGACACAACTTAGGCCATTACATTTCAAAATTGGCCCCACTATTTCCCTTACAAAGCCTTGAGGCTGGCTCTTGCCTGGAGTATTGTGTGTGTATAAGGCAAAAAGGAAAGAACAGGATAGGGGGTTCAGAGGATCTCATTCCTTCATGAATGAGAAAGCTGCTGCATGGCTACCATATGAGTTCCAAGAATATAGCACATAGCGTCACGTCTCATAAAAAGGCAGTGCATAAACTTAGGTCCCACACCCACCTCCGATTCCTACTTGTTCTCTTCACCCTTTAATTTACTGGCTGCTTTGTGAGTAAGCGATCAGGTGTGCAAGGGTGCTACTTGTGCAGAGGACTATGCCTCGCACTAGTCTCATTTGTAACCCTAGATGGTTGCCTGGCACTTCCTTGCTCTACCCAACTATTTTGTGTCCCTATGTTGCAAGTCATTCAGGGTCAAGGCTTTAACGGTTGTTTGTATTACAACAGGAGCGAGAAATCCCCACCTAAGCTGTACAAACATTGAGACTGCACCTGCCTGAGGGAACTTACAATATAAATAGACGAGGTAGCCAAAGAGTTGGGGAAACACAGCATAATTCTCCCCATTTTACAGATGAGGCATTTGAGGCACAGAGAAAGTGACTTGCCCCAGGTCTGTGGTAGAGCTAGGAATTGCACCCAAGTCCCCTGACCTGTGCCAGAACCACGAGACCATCCTTCCTCTCTGAATGTATTGTTTCCCCTTGGAATTGATCTTAATATTTTTCCTAATTATTCTACTGCAGTATTTCACAAAGTAGTTTCCGACGACAGTTTATCAGTCATGATTTGAACACTTCTAAAAAGGAAAGGGCTATTACAAAACAGCTGAGGGAAATCTGCGCAGTGTTTCAAAATGAATCCTGTTCTTTAATACAAGGGAAAATGCTCAGGGAAGCAAAGCTATCATTCATAATCTTTGCTTAAAATACCCTTCATTTTTAGATATTAAACCTCCAAACTCCCTACAATATGGTACAGTATGTTGGCTGACCAACTTACTGAGGTTTTCTGTGACTAATTATTGACACTACCAAGGGCTGTCCTAAAAGGTATAGGCAGCCTGGAGATTTTATATGCATTTTATATAAATTGAATCTTGCATGCTTTCAGTTTCCAAAGTTTCTTTAGCATCAGTGCTCTAAACAGAGATGAGCATTAATGTCTCTTAGAATGGCTGCATGAGATGTGTGTTCAGATTGGAACCATGTGCTTTGTATAAGGCCAAGTTTTAAAAATGTGGATCTATCCTGAAAACTGACTCTGTAAACATGGCATGGTGGGTTTCCACCAAAATGTAAACGTTTTGCAGAAATGGGTCGGTTTTGGTACCATTTTCACTGGGAAGGTTATCTTTAAGGCTTTATGGTTCACATGGGGAGAGGTGACACACACACACTCCCGTACACCTCTCACACTGGGAGGCCGGGGGAGAGGAGGGAGGTGTGACCGACTGACCGACCCTCCCTGCCCAGAGCTCTCTGACCTCTGTGCCTGACTGGGCCCCCAGGATGGATCCACCTCTCCTGGTACCTGGCACCACGTCTTCTTGAGGCAACTCTTGCGGGGCATGGAGGATCACATCCTCCTCCCCCGATTTCTGCCAGGGTTCACACTAGAATGTGGCCTGGAGTGGCCTTTCAGCACAGTGCAAGAGAGAAGGGACCGGAGCTGCTTCCAGCCACAGGGAGCGGGGGTGTGTGCCATGGCCTGTGTCTTTGCAGAGCTCATCCCTCCCCCATCCTTCCCATGGCTTGAAGCAGCTTGTTCCTTCCTGCCCGCACAGTGTCAAAAGGCAGCTAACACCTCCAGGCTGCTGCTGGCCACCGACATAACCCAGCTGCCTCCTGTCCCCTGGCTATAGTGCGGGCAGGAAGAAGTTAAGCCCTAAGGATGCTTTGTGCACCAGGGCCCAGGGAACCTGACTGCAGGAGCTCATGGAACCCTGCCAGAGAGGTGTCTCAGGGGGGAGGGTGCCTAGGGGATGGAGCAACCCTACGCTTCTTGGGGGCAGGACCCAGGGCAGGGACAGGGGAGAATGAAGAGGGTGCTAAGTCCCTGCCCAGGGGGCTGCTGTGGAGCCTGCAGGTTTGGGGTGGGAACAGGATGGAAATCGCTCCCCCCCTCCCACTCCAGAGCTTAGCTGAGGGGCGGAGAGGCTTTCCCATGCCAGCGCTGTGTGGGGCTTTGGAACGTGCAGGGCTCGGCTCCTCCTAGCCAGCGACCCGGGCTGGAGGATCTTGGGCTTTCCTGGGGCGGCGGCCCAGGCGGAGGCCGTGGGAGAAGGAAGGAGCCTGCCGGCCAGGCTGTTGATAAGCTGAGCACTCTGATCAGGGGCTGGAACTCCGCACAGCGCGCGAAGTGGGACGCGCCTGCCAGGGAGGATATGGAGGCGCAATGGGGCTGGGGCGGGGGTGAAGGGACAAAGCAGGGAGAGGACAGTGAGAACATGGGCGCCAGGTTTGTACCATTTTTGGTGGTGTGCAGAATGGGCGCAAGCAGAGCTGTTCTGTCCATAGGACAGACCTGGGCAACTGCCCCGTGCTTTGTGGGGGGCCCTGCGCTTCAGGGATACGCAGGGCCCAGGACAGCCTGGAGAGTTAGTGAGGGGCCTGGCGCCGGCAGCAGCAAGCAACCTGGCCCCAGCCCACTCCGTTCTGCTTCGCCCCGCCCCCACGCCATCCCTTCCCACAACCCCCCACTCCGCCTCCTCCCATCCCTGCTCCCTGTGTCTGGTCACCCTACACTAGGGGCTAGAGTGCTGGGATTTGGGCAACACAGGTTCAAATCCCAGCTGTGAATTAGGCTTAGCAGGGACTTGAACTTGGGCCTTCAACATCCCCGCTGCATACTCTAACCTCTGGACACTCTTGGGGTGGGGGGCAGGTACTCTTCCCTCCCCCATTTTTTTTTAATTTAAATTTTTGTACAATCTTGGCTTCATTCTGATGCAGAATGCAGAAGGTGGTTTCCCACCCAGCTGTAGTTCCATGTGTTGTCTCAATTATTCCAGCCCCCGATTGCTCCATTTACAAGTAAAAAGATAGGAGGGGGGAAATCGATGACAGTTTTGCCATTGACTTCAGCCGAGCCAGGCTTTCACCCAAGGAATTTTCTCACAACAAGCATTTCACAATCTCACCCAGGGATTTGAAAGTCAAACTTGACACTTTTCTGATTCTGCACCAACATCAGGTTTTACTATCCTCTCAGTTCACCCCCATTATTCTCAGTAGAGTTGTACTGGTGTAACAGGATTATTTGAAGGGTTGTGTATGGGGTTGTGTATAATTGTGCAATAGGATGGTGAAGATGGTTCATGTGTAACTCAGAGCACAGTTTGGGCTGCAAAACTCTTGTTGCTGGTGGTGATGTGTGAGATGGAAAGAACCCAGCCTGACATTCAAAGCTGTGGTGAGTATACAGAGCGAGAAAAACATTTTATTTGTAAAGCAAATCTGAATCGAGTCACCGAGATACTGTGGGTGAAATCTTGGCTCCACTGATGTCAGTTGAAGTTTTGCCATTTACTTTTAAGGAGTCAGGATTTCACCCCATGGAACTCCACAACAGTATTTTTATTGTTGTTCTAATTCCATTTCTGAAGTGCTGGAAGACAAATGCTGTATCATACTGTACATGTCTATGTATTGAGGTACACAACTATCTGGAGGCGGTAATGCTGAGAACTGTTGCTCTCACACATGTACACATAGATTTTCCCATGTTGCTATAAGGATGAGGGAATAAAAGTTCACAATGTCATTGCTTTTGTATCACTAATGTATGGCTGTTTGGGCATCATTTCTATGACAAGACATAATTTTGCCCTAAAGAAAGAAAAGCATTATTGAAAGTGGCATAGAGGGATCTGGTTATAAAAGTCAAGGGATAAGAAAAGGGAAATGAAGGCTGAATATCTGGAAAATCTTCCTGACGATAAGATGTATTAAAGTAGAGTCACTTCCAAAAGGATGTGGTGGAATCTTAATCATTTGCAATATAATTTCCAACACGTCTAGGAACAGCTCTCAAAGCTATACCGTGAAAGGCCATCTTCTTCCCAATGCAGGGTTGTTCCATCTACCTCAGGGGTAGGCAACCTAGGCACAGGTGCCAAAGGTGGCACGTGAGCTGATTTTCAGTGGCACTCACACTGCCTGGGTCCTGGCCACCAGTCCGGGGGGCTCTGCATTTTAATTTAATTTTAAATGAAGCTTCTTAAACATTTTTAAAGCCTTATTTACTTTACATACAACAATAGTTTAGTTATATATTATAGACATAGAAAGAGACTTTCTGAAAACATTAAAATGTATTACTGGCACGCAAAACCTTAAATTAGAGTGAATAAATGAGACTCAGCACAGCACTTCTGAAAGGTTGCCGACCCCTGATCTACCTCATCTATGTCATTTTTAAAGTACCCATATTCTAGAAACCAGAAGCATAAGCTAGGTCCTCAGCTAGTGCTGAGCTACACCGGCTGAGGTTCTGGCCCAATGCTTTCTTTAATTAATAATATTTTTTTTAAAATACCATGCAATTACTGTGATTGCATATATATCAGGTAATTATATGTATAGATACCCTTATCTGGTCATTTGGACATGCACATGCAATTACCTAATTCATGTACAAAACTCTATGAAATGTATGTGCACTATTGCAGTTTAGAAAATGCTCAATTAGACAATGAAGATTGTCTTCCTCGTTCCTAATGCCTATGAGTAGTTAGAGTGTATGTGAGTATAAATTATTATCAAACTGTGGTAGCTCTGCTTTTGTCATAGCCTAAGTTGTATAAATAGACTTAGAACTATGAAATGTGGCAGAAATGAAACAGAATAGTAGGTACTAGGTAAAACAATTTACTTGACTACAAAGATAAATTGGGCCAGAATCTCAGCTGTGGTAAGTAAGTGTTGCTCCATAGATTTCACTGGAGTTATGTCAGTTTACAACAGCTCAGAATCTTGCCCATTGTTTTTTAGATTAGCTCAAAAAAAGAAAAGCTTAATATAAACATTATCAGCATATAGCTGGTTAAAGTAAGTCCTTTTTGTTATTAAAAAACTTCTCCTATTACTTAACTGCTTCCTGCAATCGTTGTCTGTGACTGTAACAGTTTAAAATTTGTTATACATGATCTTTCTTTTTGGTAATTCACTTATGATTATAATTGAGCTAAAGCCATCCTCCTTTAAAATTAATTAACTTTTAACTTCAGGCCAAAAGCTTATTACTCAGATGAGAGAGCATGGATTACAATATTTCATGTTACATTCAACATCAACATCTTAAATATTTAAATAGTTTCCTTTAAAAAAATGTTTAAAACAAACAAACAAACTAATTTGTGACTCTTTACTTATGTAACTTTATAACTTTAGTCTCTTAGCAAATGACTATTTTGAATGTATGATTACCAAAAGCTAGTTGTAAATATAATTCTGTTTGTGCTGGTAAATCAGAGTGATTAAACAAATGACATTATGAAAAACATGTGTTTTGAAAACCTGTTCTAAAGATATTTAATTTCCATTTGGAACACTAGCTTTGAAATAAAGGACTTTGCTACAAAATGCAATTTTCCTTTCTCTATTTCAAATAGGAAGAATGTACATTAAGTTCACTGACTCCTAAAATGTTGCTGTTGTGACTCAAGAAAGCAGCATCTTTTTAAAACTCAACTTTAATTCCTTTTCAATTTTGCATGAACACCTAACTGGGAAAAAATTAGCTCCAAATCAGCATCTGATTAGCCCAAATCATCCTCTCTTAATCCCCTCTCTGAAGGCATAATTTGCAAAATACTACTGTGCATCCATGTAACATCTCTGTATATTTAAAACCCCAAGTGTATTAATGAAAATAAATAGAACATTTTAATTAAAACTCATAAAATTGTTGGACATCTGCTCTGAATTGTTCAACATTTTAGCGGTGAACAGATTTTGTGCACCTAGATAATGAATTACTCGTTATTATTGGCATAAATAGTAGCTATGGGGCTTTTTATAGCAAGATCAGAAGCCTCTTTGTGAAAGCTCTGGCTTACTTTATAGTCTTTTGGCAGATGCCTATTAGAACCAATAAGTTTAGCTAAAAAAAGGGAGGCAGAGTTAAACACAGGAAACAAGAGTTGAATGTCCGCCAATAAAAATGATCACAAATCAGGGCTGCTGATGTCATAACCCTTGGGGTCAAAGGTTGAGAGAGGAATAAATGGTTCTGAAAGGGACAGCCTGTCTGGTGTACTGAGCTGTTGTTGGCAGGCAGGCCATAGTACATGAGTAAATGGGAAGCACAATGAAATCCAATGTGCCTCATTAGCAGCCAGGGCCTGGGTGAAGAGAAGTGTTTGATGAGTCCTTCATGTCCCACTGTGTCACTATGTGATGTAAATGGAATAATTACTATGATCTAATGGTCGTCTCTTTTGCATGCAGGCCCCTCTGAATGGAGCCCCTCTTTCATTGTATTCATCCTGGGTTGTGTAAACTGTAGGGTGCCACTCAGAATCGGAGCCTGCAAGACTGGCGGCAGGTCAACTCCGACCATTTTGTATTCACCATGAATAGAATAAGAAGGCCAAGTAATTTACTTCCCTGTCTTTCACCATGAGAGTGGCAGATTGAAGGTCACACTCTATTTGGCAGGACTTTAGTCACTTTCTATGCATACACAGAGTTAGACAGATGTAACATCTATTTGCTAAGACTTTAAAGTACTAACAATTTAATTGGTCTGCACTTCATCATCCGTGCTTCAAACTATGCTTCCATTAAGATGCTGAAATTCAAAATATTTCATTTTTAAGAAACCAAGACACTTTCCATTTTAAGCATTTACACATTTTCAGTTTAATTTCCATCTGGGTTTAAATCTGGAATTAAAATGCATGCATACAACTTTATATATGGTATATTACACTGGAATGTCTAAATCTAGTTATTCCCTCAATCCCCATTCAGATAATAACATCCGGGCCAATTACCCATTATTTATATGTAATGTTTAAATTTAAATAGTTGCATTGTTTACTGATATGCTCCTTTTTTTCCTCAGAGAGTTAAATTAATATATGACTTTGTCTCTGGGACATATTCTCATTAAAAATGACATGCAGAAAATTATATCTTAAAAATACTTGTTTTTTTAAGATATATATATATATACTTAAAAATAAATTGTTTAATAAAAATGTATCCCACGTGAATCCAAATTATCATAATTCAAATATTATATATATCTTAATATGTAATGTCGACCAATTTTTGTGGCTCTTCTAAAAATGTCTACATTAATAGTCAGCCTTCTATAAAAATCTTCACTTATTTTTTCTTTGTAGCATATGATTTAAATTTAATATCTTACTCACGTTTGTCTTTTTCAAGTGGTTTAGTATCCTTCCTGAACTAAGTCACTCCAGAAAAGTTTTGTAGATTTTTCCCTAGCATTCCCTGTGTGCGCTCTACACACGCTCATGATGTTTGTTTTATATGTTCACTGCATTGTTAATGAGTGCCAAAACCTAGATGCATGGAAGTCAACTGTAAAACTCCCAGTGAATTCAGTGGGACCAGGATTAAATTGTGCGGTCTGCACAAAATTAGATGGAATCCATGGGATATTTTATACGGTCACTTTAATTACGACTTGTACAGTATTTTGTTTTTTGTGGTCACGTGGAATCCACACTCATCATTTGTGAAGCGGACACAATCATTCCTCGAGGCTATGTTTCTTTATTCTGAAAGAAGAGCTAGAGTGTGGATACCTGAAAAGATCAAATCTAGGTCAGCATCAGAGCTTTAAGCAATACTCTGAACATTTATTTACATACTTTTGGAACCCCATATTCATGGACTTATATAAATTATTGTGAAATAATACATCAGTGTTTTTAAAAGTTACTTAGAAAATTGCTGATATGAATAACATTGTTTTAAATGGCAATATTTTTATGTTGAGCTCAATAACAGAGTATGGTAGAAACAAACACAGACAAACACTAGGCCAATATATTGAAAATTGAAAGGTTTTTTTGTTGCCCCTGTAATCATGTATGTAGTGTAATTAATTATATTCTTAATTACTTATCCACTTGCTCTCTTCCTTGCTTCTGCTTAATATGTGTAGCAAACAGCCCTAAAAGCTAGTGAAACTGGCAATACTTGCCCAAGTCTATATAGCACTTTAGTAAAGGTGCTAAAATACAGTGACTCTGATTTTTATTGGCATTGCCTGTCTTCTAAATTCCTTGGTTTATTAAATACATTCCACAGATGCAAGTGAGCTTGGCAGAGATGAGCTTTCTATACTGTAAGGGCCCGATCTTGTGAGGTGTTGAGCATCTGGATATCATCACCATGATGTCATTGTGAGTTCAGAGCTCTCAGGATCAGGCCGAAGTTTCTAACTTCTACTTCACATAACAATTTAGTCCTCCTTTGGCCTGGCCTGCCCTGCCCCCATTGAACCAATGGGAGTTTTGTCCTCTGCTTCAATGGAAGCCATCCCACAATCAGGTCTTTTCTGAGCACCTATAGCTCCCATTCACTTCAGCTGGAACAGAGGTTGCTCAGTGTAAAGCACTGGTGAATGTGTGTGTTACAGGCCTTCCCTGTGTGCTGATCCATAAAGGAGATATGTTGTTACAGACCTCAGCTACAGAGTCTTGTCTGTAGCATCGCATGCTTTCAGCTCCAGAAGTCCCCAATTCAGTCCCTGGAGTTTTGGCCAAGAGGGTGGAAATCACATCGGCACTTCTGAAAGTCAGCCCCTATATTTTTACATTGCTGTTCTTCCTTTTGTGTATTGCACTTGGGGTGAAGAAAGATCTCATGCACCTAATCAGATAGTCCTTGCTCTGGTGAAAAATCCAATGAGTTTTCCTGGGCAAGGATAGCAGGAGTGGCTCCAATAACTGTAAAGAGTCTTAGAGATGAAAAATACTATGGGCCAGATTTCCCAGACTACTCAGGCATCTCCTGCTTAGGCACCTGAAGAAGTAGCCAGATTTTCAAAACTATTCATCAGCCATCACCTCTCATTGTTATTTATGATAAGTGAGATTTCAGTGAAAGCTATTGGGTACTGAGTACTTTTGAAAATATGGCCCCATATAAATACATCAGCATTATTATTTTATTAGTAGAGCTGTTACTTGTTCTTAGCAAATTCGCTGAGGCAAATTAATTTCTGCTATAACTTTACTGACTTCAAGGGATGAAGCTGGTTTACTTTAATAAATTTGGAGGCAGATATTGCGGCAAGAAGTCTATCACCAAAAAAAACGCAAAAAAGAAAGAATTCAGAGTTGCAGGAACTTTTTTTCTTTCCCTCTTTCAGTCAATATTAGAATCTCGGTGTTGCTTTTTCATCCATTTCTTTCTTCTTGAAATGCTAAGCTTGCAAACAACCCCCTTTCGCTTGTGCCTTCTCCCCCACCCGCAATTCACCATGGAAAAGGTTTAAATTTAAATAATAATTTTTGTGCTATGTTCTTGTTGTAAGGTGGAGTTTGGAATGCGGAGTGCAACAGACCCCTTGCATTTTTCGTTGATTATCTTTAATTACTTTTGAGGGTTGAGCTAGCTAGCATTTTCCCCCCCGGGCAGCAGTGACTGACAAGGAATGTTCTTTAAAGCCATTTATAGTGCATCACATCATCAAGTAACTAACAGAGCAAAACTGACATGAAAAGAAAGTACATTATTATGTTCATTATTGTTAAAACAGTTTTATTTACTTTTGTAACCCTCTACTTTTAAATACATTTACTCCCCTGAATGTGTCACCGGTTGCTGTCTTTCCCCTTTGGAAGGGAGAGAAGAATTCAGTGCTCTACAGGTAGTTTGTGATGAACTGTAATGCCCAGAGCAAAGCAAAAGCATCATCATCATTACAGATCATGTTTACTATCATAGTGCCTAAGGGCCAGCCAAGAATGGAGCCTCGGTACACTAAGTAAGTAGGACACAGAGTAGCAGACAGTCCCTGCCACAAAGAGCTTACAATCTAAATCAGCAACTGAACTTGGTTTAATCTCATTCAGGATGGTTGTTTGTATTTATAGAGCTTTACAGATGCTCGAGTTAGATCTGTGAGTTTGGTTGAAGCGTTAAGGCATTTCACTAGCCAGGCTTTTACAAGTATAGGGGAAAGGAATATTGCCTATACCAAAGCTGTCCACTGTGTTCTTGCTGTATTTAAGATTTCAAGGCCCTACAGTGTTTATTTTGAACTAATTTTCTAGGCAAAGATAACACGGTATTCCTATTCAGAATGAATACACTGTAAAATAAATGCACAGCATGTAATTTCAGTACCTAAACCCCAATCCTGCCCCCATGGAGACATGTTGCAGACAATGATACACCCTTGTGGTTCCCAAAGTAGGATATAGGTATTGCCTAGCATAATTCAAATACATTTATAATAATCTACACGTCAGGTGGGGGCCCAGAATGACTCTGGGGCTTGGTAGGATCAGAGCTGGTCGAATACAAAATACTAAATATCAGATAACACTAATATTAATTTAATTATTTATTTTCTGAATAGTTTACTTGACAGATGATGTTCAGCTATGATATGGAGCTGGTTGAATGTTCTAACAAAGTGTGAATTTGAATAAATTTGAAAACAAATGGTAAAATTAGTCAAACATTATTCAAGCAGCTCTATGTAAGACATTGAGTTCTTCATCTCTCTGTTCAGAACTATCCTTGACTGGCTATGGTCGAAAATTATTAACATCTGATGGCTATTCAGGAGTCTGTGTTGCTGTTCTCTGCCAATCCCTAGGGCTCCTGTATACTACAAAATTAGATTGACCCAGCTATGTGGCTCAGAGGTGTGAGAAATTCACACCCCCTGATTTATGCAGCTAAGCCAACGTAAGTCCTGTGTAGATGTTGCTAGGTTGACAGAAGTATTCTTCCATCAACCTTGCTACCACCTCTCGTGGAGGTGGATTTACTACAGTGATGGGAGAACTCCCATCACTGTACTAAGGGCTTGTCTACATTACCCGCTGGATCAACGGGCAGCGATCAATCCAGTGGAGGTCGATTTATCACCTCAAATCGACCGCTGAGCGACTCCGGTTCTCCACCAGCGTGAGAAGCGGAAGCGGAGTCGACAGGGGAGAATCACCTGTTGACTTACCACTGTGAAGACACTGCATTAAGTAGATCTAAGTACGTCGACTTCAGCTACGTTATTCACATAGCTGAAGTTGTGTAACTTAGATCAATCCATTCCCCCCCTTCCTCCCCAGTGTAAACCAGGCCTAAGTGTCTACATTGTAGCACTTGAGTGGTGCAGCTGTAGCATTTTAATTATAGATGTAGTCCTAGTAGTCAGATATCCACTTGATAGAAAAGACATGCTTTGGAAGTTCCAAGTTGCACTGCCTTTGCTCAGGAGGGAACAACTACACCGGGAGTGAGACACTGGAGAATTGGGCCCATGCTGAGGAAATCAGTTTGACTACAGAATGATAGCAAATCATGGATGTGGTGAATAATATTATCAGACATTGTGGCATGCTGTGGACCTGGAATCTGTTCTCTGATTTCTCACTGTTATGGTTTGGGGGAAGAAAAATCAATGGGAATTAGATGCTTTAATCTTTTGGGTTGAAGATTCAGGCCCAGAGCATGTAAAAAAGGTACGTTAGTTAGCACGCCTAATTTGCATATGCACATACTGTGGGTGTGCACGGAGTCACAGTAGTGCAATTAGAAAGTGCCGTTTGCATGTGCACTTGCTCTGACTATTGGCAGTTGTGATCATTTTGTGTACAAATAAGGCATGCAAAATTGCATGTAGCTTTACATGTGTAATGGCATATCAGCAATTGTGAAAATTGTGAAAATCTGACTTTTAATAATAGAATAATAATTTGAAGTAATTTGATCAAGAGAATTTTCTGGCTCCCTCATTCATTTAAATTACACCAAAAGTCAAAGGGTGAAGCATGTTCTGTAAGTGACGTAAGAATTAGTCTATCAAATATTTGTCATAAGTCCCTTTTTGTTTTGTTGAAAAATTATATATTCATTCATTGTGTGAAGGTATCAAATTGACTAACGTCTTCCAAACAATATGCTGAAATAGATGTCCTTTTACTGCTGGACTTGCCACACTGATCTCGTAATGCTGCCTGAGACCTAATCCAGATCTAATTGACTTCAGTAGGTTTTGGATCTGGGCCCTGGTCTCTCTTGTAGCCCTGTAAATTATCTAGAGCCAAAAACAGTCTCTAATATCTAACGGCTTCTATTTCCAGAACTCTCTAATGAGTGGGAAGAGGTGTCAGTCAGTCCCTTGCGGCATCCAGGGTTGTAGGATACAGAACATTTGCAACTGAAAATGGAACATATCATCCGCAATGTTAATATTTAGCTGCTAGAGGAGATGTTGTTTCAGATGCAATAGATTCCTTACTGAGATTATCAATTGCTGATTTCAAGTTTTCCTGTTCTTATCAGAGTAGTCCATAAGACCTAGCACTTTTCCCCTCTTCAAAAGGCACTTTGACAAATGTTCAGTAATGATTCATCAGACCACCATGGCTGTAGCTAGTGTTACCCGCATTTCACCAAACTACCCACAAAAATCCAGAGAGTGGAGGTGAAGACGTCTCTGCTGTATGGATAATGTACTGGTCAATAAAGCTATGTACTAAGTTGTCATGGTTTTGCAGTTCCAGGTCCTCTGTGTTATTTAAAACATGGAACCTCCTGTTTGACCTGATGGTGGTTTTCTTTCTTTCTTTGTGTGAATGTTCATCTGGCCTTCATGGACTGACAAAAGTATTTGCAGACCTTATTATTTGTCATGTTTTCAATACTGTGGTTCATCTCATGAACACAATGAAAGGCTGGTCCATGTGCACAGCTATTTTTAGCTGCTGTATTTAATCACAATGAATGTTATGTTCAATGCATCAAGCAGTAGTGTCAGATTCTAAATTAGTGCCTCCTGTTGTCTGAAACTGTGTGTGGAGGTGGGTAGAAAGTGGATTTTGGCTGATACGTACTGTGGGTAAAATTTAATCAAGCATGGGACCACTGTGTGGTGTCAGCAGTAATAAATACATGCATTAGTCCCCCTTCTATCACTCATTTCTTTTCCACTTACTAAATTCAGTCATGGCTTTTTCTGAGAAACGTTTCTGAGGAGAGATCCAGGGTAATTGGGAAGAGATTGCAGATCATGTGCAATCACCCCAGACTTTTAAATCACTTTTCTGGAAACCCTCCGTAATGGGAATATCAGTTTTGTAATATGCTTATTCAGATTTTGTAGCAATCCAAACCTGTGCAGGTCTCTCTGTGGAACTGTGATGGGCGGGAAGCTGCTCTGTAATAACTGATGAATCCTGCATGGCGATTTGGGGTTACTGGGATGTTTTCTGTATGAATATATTTGTTTAGCTTAATAAGAAGCTGTAAGGAAATAGCAAGCAGGAAGGAAATAATGGCTCAGGATCAGCCACCCCCTGGTCAATACTTGAGGTTTTTATGGGACACCAGGAGAGCCACTGGCTCTGTGGAGTCTGGCTCAGCCACATTCAGAGCCCGACATATTGGTTTTGTCCAGAAGGGCAAAGCCTGGGCCATAAAATTCTTCAAGAGATGTTCTTTTGAACACAATGGTAGCATGGGCCTCTGAGGCAGGCTAAAGAACCAGAAGATGGTAGTACTATAGCTAGAGATGGATGAGATCTATTATGTCATGAAGTCCTTCACTCTAGAAGGGCAAGATATAGTCCCCAAGTAGAGGCTAGGAAATCTCATGCTTGTTGTTCAAGATGGGACTTTGATGTTGATACAATTTATGATACAATAAAAAAAACACACAAACACACACACTAAGCAACAGCAAAGAGAGAGCATGTGTATTTTTAAAACCATATTCTTTGTATTAAAATATGCTCCTCTTGTGAATTCACTACAGTAAACACCAAATAATGATGCATCACAATTATTTTTTTTTTAAATCCCTGCCTGATGCACAGAAATAATCCAGGCTGTTTGATATCGTTGCTGCTCCAAAGTGATCTTTGTTCTGTGCATAGTCAGAGCGGTCAAATTAGGTCACCAAGAGCAGAGTGTGGGGTTTTTTTTTCTGTTTTTTAAAATGTTTTCCCGCTATTTATTTTTTCCTCTCTGTTTAGGCACCCCCTGTGTATCCAGGAACCAGATGACTGGAGCTGGTGGTGGCGACACCTTCTTCAAAGCTTTTTTTGGTCAAGTTTCTCAGTAGCTTTCAATGGGGTTGTTTTCACTCCAGTGCCACAGAGACAATGTTGGCTCTATTCATCAGAAAGTGGCTGTAGCAGTTACAGGAAACCTTGGGGAGACCATCTGAAGGAAGTCTGTTTCTAGACAAGACAGAAGGAGACGTTGGGTTAGATCTGGTACAGATGAGTAGCCCAAACAGCTTCAATTCAAAAGTAGACGAGTCCTCTTCATCTCTGAGATACCCAAACAGTTGTATAATGGTTTGGCCCATCTCAAAAACACATAATACAAAAAAAGGTTTTGTATGACATGGTTTATTTTCTGAAAGCAAACTACTAATTGCATGTATGATCACTCAAGTGCATGAAATTAAAAAAAAATAAAATAAACCACTATGTTCCCAACAGTGCACTCTTATGAATAATTAGAAGAATACATTCATTATTTCCCTCCAAAATATCACTATTAAAATGACTCTTCTGTTTTGGAATAGAAAATAAGCAAAATAATGTCATCATTGTCTCTTTCCAGGCCATGTCCTTATTGCATTTTGGACAATGGGGTCATTGATGATGATGATGTAAGAAGCTCTGAATCCTGAAAATGTAATTTCCAATTAGCTGTCAGGAGTTTTACCACTTGTTGAAATGTCTTTGCAAACCTAATTTCCAGTTTACAATAGGCAGCATTCTAATATTGGTGTAAACAACAGATCATTCATCTAACTGTCTCCCTACATGGAAAACCCCCCACAAATTTAAAATGAAAAATAATAGGAAGTTAAGGGTATGTCTACACTTCAATAAAATATTTACCCACAAATAGCCCGTGTCAGCTGACTCAGGTTCGCAGGGCTATAAAATTGCAGTGTAGACATTTGAGCCCAGGCCAGAGTCCAGGCTCTGTACCCACGAGGGGGAAGGTTCCCAGAACCCAGGCCCACCCTGAGCCTGAATACCTACCCTGCAACTTTGTAGTCCCAAACCCAAGCCACTGCAAGCCTGAGTCAGCTGACACGGGCCAGCTACTGGTATTGTATTGCCGTGTAGACGTACAATAAGTGACTGTAAGTTTTGCCTATTCAGACTGACAGAGACACTTTAAGTGGCGTTGGAATCTGAACCTGTACGCATAGGAGTACTTACTGAACCTGATCTTGTATCTTTAACCTTCTTCTGAACCCAAATACTCACAAAACAGCCTGGTCTCCTTTATACTCCTTCCTCTATGCATTGCCACTTCCTACTTGAGCAGGATGGTGCTTAGTTACTGCCCTGTGAAGCTCCTTTACTGGGAATAAAGTCTGCCTCCTCTTGCCTTCAGAGTGGAAGGGTTAGGGTTATGAGAGCAGCAGTTGATACGGGACTCAGGCAGATCTGAAGGTGGTTTGTTAACCCTTAAAGTTAAGCAGATGATTGAAGTTAAGCACTCGTTGAAACATTTTACTGAATTGGGGCCTATGCATGTAATTAGACTTTATTAAGCTTTAGGGCTGATCTACACACCAAAGTTATGTCCCTAGACCAGTATAATTAAAGCAGTGCAACCCCCTCAGCGTGGACAAAGTTATACCCATATAAAGGTTCTTATACCAGTATAGCTATTCCCAAATGAGAAGAGGGATATGCTTTACTGGTATAAGGCACTTTTACAATGGCATAACTGCATCCACACGATGGGTTGTACTGGAATAACTGTTTTAGTTTTTAAAAAATAAGCCCCTAACTATAGTTATAGTGGTACAAAAACTGTGTGTAAACCAGGCCTCAAGATTGAATCCTGCTCCCTTTGAAATCAGTGACAAACCCCTCAACAGCCAAGTGTCAGCCATAATATTTCACTCTGGAATTTGTGACTCTCACAAGTGAAAAGCTTCAGCTAACAAACAGGCAATTAATGCTTGGCAGGTAAAAAAAATTATCCCAGGTGGCACCATCTCTTGGATTAACCAATTAAATACTTTTCACTTGAGAGAAGCAGGGCAAGCCCCGCCCTCAGTGGTAGTTTCTCATCTATCTAAACATATGATTCAGGAGCCATGCCCCTGAGACACAAACTCCGCTTGTGCCTGAATATTACAGACATCTCTGAACAGGGACTTTGGAGACCAGGGCAGGTACAGGATAGAATTTTCACCTTCATTCTGAGTCAGAATATCCTGGCTTTAGTTATTTTTGTGTTTATTTCCTGGTATTTATTGAATTTGACTTTAAATTTTTAATGTTAAGTTACAAAAAGAAACAAAAAATACCCTAAGTAAATCTGACAAGTCTTGGGACTTGCCTACACACAGGGGATCTGGTTTAAATTACATTCCTTAAAAATGTAATTTAAAGTAAACCAGTGGAAACCCCTTTGTGGATGCACTTTCATCAGTTTAAAAGTGGTTATATTAGTGTATCTGTTTACCAATGCAAGCTAAACCAATATAAACTGGGTTAAAATCAATTTAAGAGCATCTACATATAAACTTACACTGGTTTAACTAAATCTGTTTAAAATATACCTTTACTTAACCTAGTACAACTTTATGTGTATATACCAGGCTTCAGAAAACTGAGAGCCTGTTCCGTCAGTGTTTGTGCCCCATTGAGAATCTGGAGTAACCTCCTTTGCACCAGTGCATTTGAGAGCATAATTTGGCCCAAAATATCTCCACTATTAGAATGTAAAAGGACCAGATTCTGATCTCACTGAAGCTAATGTGACCACAGGAGGTTATAGGACATGTTAGAAATATTTTATTTACTTGATAAAATCAGGATGTGTCTCAAAGTTCCATATCTTGGTTGCTTTTATTTTAAAAATAATGGTCAATAAGAGAAGCTTAACCACATTCTAAATTTTATGGTATTTTTAAGATGAAAAGCTAGCGGGAGGTTACACAAGTGTAATAAATGTTGGCAGACTGTGAAGCCTCTGGTTTTACGCTTATGTTCAGATAATGAACATACTTCAATTCCCGGTGATTTAGTTCCCCTTCCTCTCAAAAACAATCAGCCAGAAAACACATCACCAAGCACAGTTTTAGCTACTTTGAATGACAACACCAATTTGGAAAAAAGGATGGCACTTCTGAGGCTGGAGAAAACATACCTGGTGGACATTTGAAATGGGGGATATAATGTTTTCGCCATGCTGTGACTCAGTTTCCTCATTTGTAAAATGAGGATTTTGGTATGACTCCGCCTGTAGAGCATGTTGAGAGCTATAGATGAAAACAATGCTATTAGAGCTTAGTAGTAGTTTTAATTAAAATGTTGCCACAACAACTGGAGGCATTCTGATAAAATCCCATAGCACTGGGATTGCAGATGGGCCAGTTCCTCAACTGATGCAGACCAGCAAAGCTCCCCAGATGTCAATGGAGTTACGCTGAGTTACACCAGTTGAAGATTTGGTCTATTGTGTCTTGTATCAGCAGTGTCCTAATGGTGTCTTCATTCCATCACAGTATTTACGAAGTGATTGTAATTAACTAGATGATTTAATAAATGTGTAAAATAAATTATTTTTGGCTTGATAGCAAAAGTTGTTGGCAGCATCTGCTTGCTCAAATTAAACCAATAAGCTCCTTCAATCTTACATTTCCAAACAGGCAAAAACTTGCATCGCCATTCAGTGTGGTAAAATGAAACCATCACAATTTTGTTGTCCGAGTGGATGGTGATGGAAATGGATTTTTTGCTTAGAAACTCTGATTTATTTGCACACAAGAAAGCAGCTTCTTGCTTTTATTGCAACTTGAAGAAAGGAGGAAATGGCTCACCTACAAATGATTATTTACTGGCCAAAATCAGTAGTCACAAGTATACTGTACTCATGCAGACACACACATAAAAATCTGTGTGCATTTGGATTAATTTAGTGAATGCTTTCTCATTGATTGATTTTTGCTCTGCTGCATTCATGTGCATGCTGATAGTTCCCCTTAGGGAAACTATGGCAGTAATGCAGTTTAGAAAAAGCAGTGCAATTATTTTAAGTATTTTCTTTTTAAAGAGTTTTTAAAGAGTTCGACAGCTGTAGTTAATTTGTCTGATTAGTCTGACCTTTCCCCCTACAAGGAAGTAGTTCAGGAAAAGGGATAAATGTGGTCACTGTTTATATAGTTTTTATTATTGTTTATGTTCTGCAAATAGTGGTTCCAATTGCATGTATTTATGTATATTTTTATTTTTGTTAATGTTTATTGTGCATTTTAGAAGTGACATCTAATTTACTCCTTGCATAAGATTTTGATGATCCCAGACTTGCTAGTAGTTCCCACTTTGCTTTTTCCCAACTGGCTCACTGAAACGAATAACATAAATAGAGCAACATGGGAGGAGGGTAGAATAAAAACACACAACAGTGTTGTTTGTCTCTCCTTTTGAAGACATGCCCAGATTTTAAAGGCATCTTATTTAATCACTCGTTGTTACAGAAATCTAAGCCTTTGCTTGTGTTTATAAAACTGAGGCAAGTTTTATAAAGAGTCATTCCTAAATAAAACACAGACCTTATGCGTGGAAATGCTGGAAGGGGTTTAATGCTAACGGCCATGGGAAAATATTAATGGACATGAACAAAATGGCTTTACATATATACAGAAGATGCATCATCCCAGTAATGGGGCTGACCCTTCAGTTCTTGAGCGTTTCTTGGCTGATGGGCGTTTTGCCTGCCTTACGACAGTTGGAGCAGTACCTCTTCTCGACACGTATTTTGTATGATGTAGATTAATTCTTACTGTTGTTTCATTACCTCTTGCTACTGTTAAAATATTACGAAATCATCATTTGTTCTGTCTTGGGTCCTGATCTTGCCAGCACTTATGTGAGTGCTTAACATTTAGATCCTGAGCGATCCCATTGATTTTATGGAACTGTTGATATCCTTAAAGTTAAGCATGTGCATAAGCGTTTGAAGGATTGGGGCTTTGGAGGCCGTTGTACATTGGAATCGAGAGGGGACCAAACTACTAAATTAAAGGAGATTTAGAACCAGTGGTGAGATCTGGGCTCATTTCTACTGCGGTTATCAATAAGCAATTCCAATGTATGGAGATCAGAGCAGGGCTTTGGAGCTGTGCTCCGGCTCTGCTCTAGCTCCAGGCAAAAACCTGTTGCTCCGCGCTCCAGCTCCAGGCTCCGCTCCAAAACCCTGGATCAGAGGGTGACTGAGGGATTATGTCTGTACGTACCCACCCAATTTACCTTCAGACTGGTGGGTGCTGCCTTCTTGGATGGTGCCAGTCTTGAACAGATCTTGTCTAAAAATGATACTTCCCCAAATAATATCACAGAATCAGGGAATTGTGATTGCTAGTTGCTGCAATATCCTTGTGGCACCTTACATATGGATATGGTGCTGTCTATACATCACAGCAGCTTCCATTGGTTTAACATTTTGGCAGCCATAAGTCAGCTATTCTACTAAATTCAATGGGTGTTGCATTAGGCTTATCGTGCCATTAATGAGCATGGTGCTAAACAGATATAAAGATACAGGTGGGGATTTCAGAAGTACCCAAGTGATTTAGGAATGAAAGTCCCATTGATCTTGTGCTGCTAAATCATGTAGACACTTTTGAAATCAGACTTAGGCTCCTAAGTGATTTCAAGAGATGCATAAGTAGTGGAAAGGCAACATGGTGTATTGTTCAGCCATGAGGCAAAGAACCAGGAACTCCTGTTTTATGGCTTTGATACTGACTTATGAAGCCTTGGATAAGTCACTTAATTCTGTGCACCTCAGCTTTCCCATCCCTGGATTGGTGATGATGATGTCTGCCCATCTGGAGTGCTGATGAGGTTTACTATGTTGTTATACATAAAGTGCTACAATGTATGTGTGAATTGCATGTGTTTTCTCTTCATTTTAGCTCCTCTGAATTTGACCCTTGGAGATCAGTAAGTGATATTTTTTTTATTAGAACACATGGTTTACTAAAGTGGGTATTTTTAATACAAAATTATATAATTTTTGTGTCCATTTTCCTTTACATATATTTGTCTAACTAGGTACTTTGATGGCTCTCATCACTGTAGTTTGAGTAAAATATATGAGCTGTGTTGAAAGTGCTATCTATAACAGTTAAATTCTCCCAGCAAAACCTGGCATAACTTGTTTACAATGACTTTATTGCATGTGTCATCCGTGCTAAAAGTACAGATCTTGTCCCTCTCTAACGGCTGGTCCACAGAAGAAGTTGTCTACAACAGCTGCAGAATTCACATGTTTAGCTCAAGCAGAAGCAGCTTTTCTTTTTAGCACCTGATGGCCCAAGAGGGAGGCCATTATACAAGCTCCACTAAATGACCCGCATAAAATGAAATTAACTATGTTCTTATGAACTTTTGAAAATTACACATTTAGCCACTATATATTTTCAGAATGAAGCCATCTGAAATATTATGTACCATGCAGGAAACACATATATATGCATAAAGGCAATAATGTGTTACTCTGAGACAAATAATACAAATGCTGCTATTTAAAATTTAGAGCCGTGTTCTCTAAATACCTTTTAATTAATATGTCAAGTTATAAAATGCTCAGGAAATAAACGTTGCCACAGGACCCAAACCTGCAAACATTTTTGTCCCTTACTTGTGTTGAGGGATCAGTAGTGTCTGTAATAGCAATGGCAGGTCTTGATACTATATTTATTTATGGATTGTGGAAATGTCACGCTGAGACAAATAAATTTTTTTTAAAGGGTCTGTTTTATGCAGAGATTTGTTGGCTTCTGATGATATCCGTGGCACGGGCATTATTCAGAGAGCATTCCTTGACACCTATACAGCTATGACTGGGGTATCTTGAGTGGCTGCCAAAAACTAGACATAAGGTTTTTTGCCAAATGATGATTATTCTAAGACTGAGACCAAAGTTAAAAACCGAAATAAATCAATCGGAGAGTGAATCTGAAAATGCTAAGATGTAACAGTATTTGTTACGTCTTTCTCCTTCACATCCAGGTCTGTCTTTATTATTTATTTTTCATTGTTTGTGCTTAAAAGTCCCAGTTATGGCCCAGGACCCCATTGTTTTATGTGATGAAACACAGAACCAAGAGGAGATCCTTGCCCCAAAGAGCATACAGTCTTCTGAATCACTTGGTTTTAAAGGCTTGGTCGACTAATTGAAGGATGCCTGTTTTCACCCCTTGAGCCTCCCAAACAGACATTACATGTACATTCCTGACACGGGTGCACCAATACCCCTCTGTACATACCATTTGGAAGTACAATAGGGAATTGTGCTGTACCCTCAGTTTGTCTACGATTGCAACAAAACATCCTCGCCTGGCTTGTATCAGCTGACTGGGGCTCAGACTGTGGGGCTATAAAACTGCAGTGTAGATGTTGGGGCTCTAAGACCCTGCAAGGGGGACCCTGCTGAGTCAGGGCTGTAATCTCTGTGCTTCAGTTTCCCATGTGTAAAACTTTTTGTCATTCTTGTTTGTTTAGTTCTTCAGTTCTTTGGGGTCAAGACCATCTTCTACTGTGTATATGTAAAACCCCTAGGACTATGGAACCCCACTCTTCATTGGGGTCTCTAGGCAATACTGTAATAATTATGAAGCACCTTTTAAATCCATGGCCCTTATGTATGGCCATTTGTTTAAGGAGACAAGTTGGGATGTCTTCTTAAAGAGAAGTTTTCTTGCAGGGGAGGGAGAAGTCCTTTTTTATTTTATTTTTTTTCCCATTGAAATCTTAAAATTTGGACCAGCTCTAGAAATGTTTGCTCTCTTCTCAGCCTCTGTGCAATTATCTGAAAAATACACTGTGAGTGGAAGATGTAAAGTTGTGCTCAGCTAGACTTTACTATTAATGATTTCCATCTAAACAACTTTTTACTATTAAGCCCTGTTTTAATTTTTAAATGCCCTTTTCTTTTTGTAGCTGTAAATTTTTTGTCTTGCTGATGATGATCAGAGATGAGTTATGTACCTACATTTCAGAGTGTGGACTGAGTGTGGATTAGTGAGTGCTTGTCACCACAGGAAGATGATTTGCTACAAGAATCTTGCCCAAAGCATGGTAGTAAAGCTCACGTTCATAATACAGCTAAATTAAAGTAATCCCGGGAACACCCAACAACAGTTCAAAATATCTAATACTGTCACAAATTCTTTGTCACTAGCTTAACATTAGCTTGGACTATGCGTGCTGTTGGATTTTCCCTTAGTTACTGGAGGGAATTTGTATTTTTTTTTCCATTATATATGGAGTCTTGGACTCAAAAGCTGCCAGCAGTAGCTCTGGTACGGTACTTATTTGCCAGGAACAGTCACAATGGTAAGAGCTGCTCACTACATTGTCTTATTTCAGCATCTGTCAAAGAAATGAGGCTGATCAACAAAAGAGTTCATTTGAGTGCTTTGCAAAAAAAACTAAGTGCTGGCTTATGACACACAAGGCATAAATTAAATCATAACTAGAGCAAGATTGCTGACAAGAAGTGATGACAGGTGTTGTGAATAAGTTGACGCAGGGGCCACTGCCCTGTATAACAATTGTCAGTCATCGGCCGGTTTTGAGGTTCTTGTCTAGCTAATGGGGAATAGTTACTTGAAATCCATAAAGCCCTCTTATCTACATCCTATTTTAAATATTAATTTATGGCACAAATATTTGCTCTCTCAACAGATACAGAGACACATGTATGATCTATTAGATGTGATTTTTAGTAATATTGCTGTAAGCATGTGCAGTGCCTTGTAAGGACAGGCTTGTGTTAAGACTGGACTGAGACTTTTTGTGTGACCCTGCACAAGCTACGTAATCCTCTGGTGCCTCAGTTCTGTAAAACAGAGATAATATTTCCTTTGTCTCCCCTCTTTAGATTTTCAGTAGAGCTGAGCAAATACTGTTTTTTTTCCGATTCACTGGCAGAAGTGTAAAATGCGGGGGAAGAGGGTGAGAATTAGCTTTGGGTCAAATGAAGCATTTTGTTGGACCAAAATGGAATGTGTTTTTGTTTGGTTTTTGAGTTTCTTGTTTAATAAAATTGAAGTAAAATTCTAAATGAAACATTGTTTTGAATCAAAAACATTTTGGTATGAAAATGTCAGATGTAAAATTTTCTGGAATTTTTAAAAATTGTTTTCAACTGAAACAAGTTGGCAAATCCTGAACTTATGAAATGTTTTAGTTGATGCAAATCTACATTTTTGGGGAGAAGTTTTGGTCAAAAATCTTTTCCTAGCGCTAATTATGAGTGTTTCAGGGCAGGAGCTGTTTTTCTTTGTATCTGTACACACCTAGCACAATGAGATTGTTTGTTTTCTTACTCTGTTGTTACTTGAATTATGATAGCACCCAGAGATCCCAGCTGAGAAATGTTCCTTGCTCCAAAGAGCTTACAGAAGACAGTCAACAATAGTTATTACTATTAGTAATGGCTAGATTAATCGGCTGCTACCAGATGATACCCATGTATCATTATGGACATTTAACTGCTCTGTAATTAATAAATACTGCATGTTGATTTGGGGTTACTGGGACGTTTTCTGTATGAATTTATTAGTTTAGTTTTATAGGAAGCTGTAAAGAAAAAGCAAGCAGGAAGGAAATAATGGGCTCAAGATGAGCCACCCCTTGGTCAATACTGTATACAGACCGATGCCAAAAATATATAGATGCAAACATACAATCTATAGTGACATCTCTGTCTGCAGGATATTGTGGTACGTAATGCAGTTTGGGATACATCAAAAGAAAGCACCCCTGCAGCACTTAAAGATGTTTATAGTTAGAAAAAATTATGGAAGTAAATTTCTCCCAGCCTGACCCCCCTCATCTCTCCAACATCATTCTCAGGAGAAATGCATCATTATTTTTGAACTCCGCTGTATATGAAGTATCATTAGCATTATTCAGTTGCTAACTTCAGATGTCTTCTTCTCTGGTCAGAGCAATCATTATAGGTTTATCCAAGAAGAGCTGTGACAGATGTCACAGTGTGTTACATTCACTGTATGCTACATTTAGCCTCCAGTTATGTACTGCTTCAGTACTGTCTCTAAAAGCATCTTGCGAGTACCCTGCAGTAGAAACAAGTGACAAGGACTTCAGCTATATTTGTGACATTGCATGGACAAGTTTTTAGGATGGTGATTATGATGTGGTAAGCAGAGTGAAACAAAGAAGCACAAGATACCTTGAACAAAGACCGTTTCCTACCTTTTTCTTCAATGTGGCCTTTGGTTTCAGATGAGGTGGGGATTGTTAGTAAAGTGAGTTTGATTGTTCTGCAGTGCAAGGTCAATTTCGCCTAGTGTAGCAAAACTGCAAGCCTCACTTAAGGTGGCCTACAGATTGAACTGTTGCAATAAGAGTTTCTATTAGTTATAAAAAGGATGGAAGGAGAGAAGGAAGCGTGGAAAGATCAAGGTGACCTGAAGCCACATAGGGGCAACCTCAGAGAGTCTTATTAGAGGCGGTTCCCTAGCTGCAAAATGTGGATCTGGATTCAAACCATGCTGAAATTCTGGGCTTTTCCAAACTGAGGGTTTGGCAGGACCAGCTTGTAAACATGGGGAGAAGATGCAAAGGTTTTGTTCATCCAGTTATAGCCATAGGATCCAGTGTGAAGTTCATACATGAATTTGAATACACCCCACCCAAATCTCTGGCATATGTGGCAATCTACAATATGAATGGGTCAAAGGCTGCCATTGCAACTCACATGCACCTGTGTTCTACATTTGCCAGTGTGTTTGCATGAGGAGTAAAATGCTTCCGACTCCAGCAGTAGTTTTACTGATTTGCTGGTGGACCAGATCTTTAGGTGGATGTGATGCTGCATATGTCTGTTGTTCTGTTATAGGTACAGGTCTGGAATTGAAAATTACCAGCAGTCACTCTGCCTTTCTGTTCTTGGTCCACCTTCTATCAAGTGCTCGTGGAGAGGATATTAAATACCATATATGATGTATGAGTAAAATGCAAAAAAAGCACAAAAAAACCCTAGAGTTTACTATTAAATGGCGTCATCAAAACTCTTACTTTCCTGGCCTACCGGAAAAAAGAATGGTAGTGAGAAAGTGGAACAGCAGCATAGACTAATAACTGCCAATATTCTGTTCTTTAGTTAATGCTTTTAAAACTCTGAGGCAGTATGTTCCAATTTCTCCTCTGTCTCTGATTCTAATTACCTATAAACATTTAAAATAAAAAAATTCTGTAAAAAGCTTCCTTTTTTCCAAAATAAAATGTGCCTTAGTATGCTTACCTTTTAGGAATGACTCAGTCTATAATATATGAGAAATCTGGCCAAATGATCCTTCCTTCTCCCAAGATGCTTCCTTCTCCCAAACTAACTTCATTCTTCTGCAAAGCCACTTGTTGGTTGATGCTTTCTAACGAACGCTGCTGTTGTTCGTTCCTTAATTAGGAGATCAGGAGAATTCCTTGGCTTGAAAATTAAGAATCACTATGGCTTATTTTATCACTAAAAGATCACTTCTACAACTTCCTCCAGGAAATTGCAAAGGGAAGTCATTATCTGAGCGGGGGAAACCCAGCTAGATTGTACAAGTGAACCCCAGATGAAATGCATACTATGTCAGGAGGGGGTGGTGAGGGGTGTTTACTAGGTCATTTATTATGTTCTTTTTTAAAGTTTCCTTTTCCACGATTACTTGTTGACCTTAATTGTTTCCATGCCCATGAGATAAGTCTTTGTACTTCCTACTGCGGCTTAGCAGAGAGGTCTGGGGATTGCTCTGCTAATTACCTTGTATTCCTTCATTTCCCTTGAGTATCTGTGGCAAGCCTAT
This sequence comes from Mauremys mutica, assembly GCF_020497125.1. Taxonomy (NCBI): domain Eukaryota; kingdom Metazoa; phylum Chordata; order Testudines; family Geoemydidae; genus Mauremys; species Mauremys mutica. The sequence continues at coordinate 12,265,191 of NC_059084.1, read as the reverse complement.
TCCACATATGCTACCAAAATCCATTTTAATAGAAGGGTCAGCAACGCACAAGCTGACGACATATGTTTAGCTGCATTCAGTATTCACTGAAGCATGCCTATCACATTACAGAAAAGGAGAAGGTCAGTACAAAACAAACAGCTTTTTACAAGCTGTGTAGCTTAAGGATTCTGTACGTTTTGGAGAAAGGAAAATAAGCTTGTTGTTGAGCTCCGTTCTCTGTCTAGGGTGTGTTGCATAGATTTGAAATGTTCTTAAGCACCCAGGACAACCTGTGTTAAAACGCTTCTCTGGCGCTCTATGTTCATGGTAGAAATAAAGTATTAGTGGGCCAGATCCTCAACTGGGGTCAATTGGCATAGATCCATTGACTTGAATAGCTGAGATATCGGCTTCCACAGGATCTGGCCCAGCTGTCTCTAAAGAAAAATCAAACCAGTTAGAATCTTTTCTAGTTTAAAACAACAAACAGTCTTGAGATGAAGAGGTTTGTCTTTAGTCAGGGTAAAATAAAGAGTGGCTATAAATATTTGCTATGTAGGTAGATATTTAATGTACGCTATGTAATGCAGAGCAACTAGGTCAGTGTCTGTAACCTTTAGAAAATTACAGTAGCATCAGGAGTGTGTGTGTGTGTGTACACACACATGCACGCACACCCAAACAATACTTTGAAACCAACCTGAAACTAGGTGGTCTGGAGGAGATCTTCCAAGGCACAAAGGGCAGCTAGGCACCTGATTCCCACTGAAAGTCTGTGGGAGCTGGGCATGCAACTCCTTCTTATGCATTTTTAAATGTACCTCCTCTGGTTCTTTAGAGATGCTGACTGCACATGGCCCTGAAATAAATGGGAGATAAAGATGCTCATTGTTCCACAGCACTGGGCCCCTTTGTAGCAAGGTCTATAAATAGCTGTGTGTCTATGTCCGAAATGATGACATGTAATTACATGTGTGTAGTGTAGCTGTGTCGGTCCCAGGTATTAGAGAGACAAGGTAGGTGAGGTAGTATCTTTTATTGGACCAGCTTCTGTTGGCTTGTCTCTCTCACCAGCAGAAGTTGGCTTAATAGAAGATAATACCTAGACAATGACTGCTTGTGGCAATAGCTATGAAATAAATCCATATCCCCCTATTGTTTGTTTCTATTACACTATGATGCCCAAAAGCCTTGATCAGATTCTAGCCTGTTGTGCTAGATGCTGTGTAAACAGATACTAAGAGACAGTTCTTGCACCAAAGGTGTTTGCAATCTAAATAAAGACAAGAGATAATAAGTGGATGTAACAAATGTTAGAGGGACTTGGGGAAAGAGCATAAAGGTAACATTGATGAGGACATGGTTATGTGGTCTAACTATGAGTACAATTCACATTTTAAATTTTGATTTGATTTTTTGGAATACAGCTCAGGTGAGGAAATAGCTTGGATTTTGGGATGCCAACCTTGTTCACAAGAGCAAACACCCCCGAACAAATCCCAGGGGTTTAAATGATGCAAGGGGTAATTTAGGGCCAGATTTTTCAAAGCACCCGACAGTTCCCATTGAGAACAATGCTGAACAATTTAGAAAACCTGGAGCCATCTGTGGGTGCTGAGCCCTTTTGAAAATCGGGTTCAAGAATTGTTCAGTTTTAATATTTTACTAGGGTTTAGGGTCTAATCCTGTCAGGTGCTGAGCACTGCCTGCAATATGATAAGTGCCCTCAACTCTCCTTGAAGTTAATGGGAGGCGACAGGTCTCAGGGTTTCTTAAGATCATACCCTTGCAAATACTTTATTTAACAACACAAAAGCACTGGAACAGTCGCTGTATTTGTTCTATCTGAATGGGCCAAGTTTTATTCCCAAGTTCCATCTAAGCGTTTGAAATATGTAGCAATGGGCCTTGTGTGATCACAAAAGCTGATAATCCTGGGATCCTACAGAAAAATTGCTGTCACTGAAATGGATGCAAGACTTCTTTTTCCTCAGGGAACGCAAACCCCTTCCAATGAGCCAGTCTCTTTGTTTGTTTGTTTTTTGTTTTAAATAGCTGTTCAAAAACTGCTTTTCAGCCAGCTGACTAAAGTCAGACAAATGGTTTCAATAGCCTTTTGGGGGAAAGTTTATATATAAAAAAAATAAGTTCTTGGTATAGTCAATAAATGTCCGATGGCTGGCCATGAAATCAGAGCAGAGTGAGCTTCAACTGTGGCCTTTATTATTGTGTTTAAACTTAGAGCAATTTTCCCTCAAAAGGTTTTACTTTTCTCCACTGACTGACACCTCCACTGATACAATTTGTCTCCCATACTCTTCCCTATATTAATGGTTTCCACAAAGACTGAAGTCACACTTGTTTTCCTGGTTGAGAAACCAATTGGAAACAAAAGCTAATTGATAGGATAATGTTGCTTGCTGTTTATATTCAGGAAGCAGGCACCATAGTTAAATCTAAGTAAACATATGAAACAATTCTGACAGCAAGACTCACCTGTTCCAAGAAGCATTCAAGCTACTGTCAATTTAATTACTGTGAAGCGTATAAGGTGCAGTCCTGGCCCAGTAAGGGAAATCAGTTTCCCATTGACTTCAATGGGGACAGGATTTCCCCCAGAGTACAAAATTGACCCTATAAAATATAAGGGTGAAACGAGCCCCTACACAGAGCCCTAGAGTGGGATTTAAGTTCATGGGCCTTGTTCTAGCCCTCTGCACACAGGGGTAAATTTCACTCTAATACATAGGTTTTTATTTAGATGAGCCCATTCTGTCCTTGTTCTGTCATATATTGTTTGGTGTTATACTGACTTGAGCATTTAGACTGCAAGATTTTGTTTTAGGGACTTTTGTTCTTTGGCACATTCACAGTTTGCACAGCGCGGTTAGGATGCTTCTGGTAATCCACACTGGATGAAAGGGTGGGAAGGTTCGTAGGGTTCCCTTCCAACTCCCCCATTCAGCATTGACTGGGGAACAGCATTCCCATGAAGGTGTAAAAGGGCTCCGCTCTGAGAGGATGGGACTTTATAAGAAAACAGATATGAGTTGATCTTGCATGCTTAGACGATTTTACTGTGACGCTCTGCCAAGAAGCCTGAGGCACTGAAAAATTAACTGCTAGTATTATAGTATCATGATGTTTCTAATTCCCCAATGAGTCCCATATTTGTTTGCTTTACTTTGAAGTGTTTCATGTCACCAGTTTATACACTTTTTCTGTATTTTCAGGAAAATAATCCCAGGGGGGAGATTTCCAGATGACAGCGGCAGAGAACTGGGGCCCAGACTTTGCATTTTCCTTCTGAACTATGTAAACTCTATTTTAGCTGTTTAAAGGCACCTATCACTGTGGTATCTAAGCAAGTATTGAACAGAAAGCAAGTCAGTTTCTGGCTGCTTTCCCTACAATTTTGAAACTGAAAAGACTATGTAGCAGTCAGTAGTTAGGCACAGCCCAAAGCAACTCAGCCATAAGTCCCTTCCTAGCAGTTTTCCATCTACTTTATTGTGTTTGTACAGTGCCTAGCACAAGGGGTCCATGACTGGACCGCCTAGGTACTCTGATAACAGGAAAAAAATGTTTGGGGGGGAAAAAAGGACCATTCTCTGGTTAACCAGCAGATACTGAAGTTGTATAACGCTCTCTGCACCCTTTGCTGCCAGTTGTATTCCTGAAGGATGCTGGATGTGTTCAACTACCTTCTCACATTCTGGCAGAGCGAGCTTCCAAATTGTTTGTTGCTGAGATTCCACAAGCTAAACAATCTGGCCCTGTCTTTCCCCAAATTGAGCCCTAGCTGGTGGCCAGTGACCTACTGCTTGGTGAGGTCACTGCTGCCTGTACCACACTTCAAAAAATTCTTATTCAGAGTTTGCTTTTCTGATTTTTAACCCCCTGCTGATTTATATCCTAAAGCAAATGTGTTACTATTTCAGCTGCTCGCCTAAGGCCCTCCAGTCTTTGCTACCTGGCAGGCTTGCTAGTTACCCTCCATTCGCCGAAGGGAAAACAATACAGTATCATCTATCCTTCCCCTACCTAATTTGTTTAAGAAAACCAAAAGTGACTGCTGCAGTTAATTAAAAGGTACTGTCTGATGTTTTCAAAAGAATGCTCCCCTGACTTTCTTGCCGGAGGCAGGTAAAATGGATGTGACTGACAGCCTGGTTGCTGGTTGTGAGTTTTAGAGCAAAGATGCAGTCTCAGCTCATATGAGTTGCCACAGGCGACCCTGCAGGTACAATGTGGCACGAAGAATGAAATGATCTGGAGGAAACCGGTAAAGTCATCTGAGCGTGGGTGGTTGTTTTTTAATTAAATCTAACCAAAATTTTTCAGATCTCAAAACCTCTTGGGTTCACTTCCAGTTAGAAGAAAAATTGTGGATGGCTTCTTGCTGTAACTATTAATTTGCCCATCCCTCACAACAAAAACCAATAAGGGAGATCATTCCCAGATCCATTGTCTTATGTAAAATGCTGGCAATAGACTTAAATAGACTAAGAAAAAATCTAATTTTCTTACCCGTATGCTTAGGTACCCTGGTGTATTTAAACTCAGCAGTGAATTACACCACTCAGAGTCCTATTACATAGTTCTTTGACCCAGACCAACCTTGTATTTTTCTTTTCTCTGTTTTTTTCTGATGGCACTGTAAATGGTTTTTGCGTGCTACCAAAGTCATGGTTATAGAGCATATAAAAACAGGTTACTATGTTTATTCTCCAAGTAATCCATCTGTATCAGAACAATCTTAACTCGACCACTAGGGTTTCACGTTGGGATGAATGTTGCACTACCACTTCTGATGTAAAATGCTTATTTCTTTGTAATTTGTTTATTCTGTTAACAAATGTATCATAAAGCATCTTACTACAGTGATCTGATCAAGATAAATGCTATATTCCAATATTTTTAAAACTCACCTTCTGTTCACGAGTGTTCACATTTTCATTTTACTTTAAAAATTCAGAATTTTAAAATGTCAAAAAGTGAAACATTTTCACCCAGCTCTATGGTTGATTGAACAATGGGGAAAAATCTTCTTTATTTCAAAATTTTGAAAAATTGCAACTGGCGCCTAATGCAAAAGTGTTTAATAGAGCTGGTTAAAAATTGTAACGTTTTCAAGAAAAATGTGCATCTAATTTCAAATGTTAACATTTTTTTCAAACCATTCTATTCAAGTATTGAATAGAAAACAAGCAAAACACACCCACAACTTCAAACAGAGGTGGAAAAATGATGATGGTGCTTAAATATAATTTAAAAAAAAAAAGACCAAATTTTTGTTTTCCAGTGAGATCCTCTACCTCATATTTTAGCATCTTTCAGAAGGAGAAATGTGAGAGGTGATGTGAAGTTTATTTTAATGGCAATTAGATCTGGTGGAACAGGTTTTTAAAAATGGTTAATATTGTTATGAATAAAAATGCTTTTGAGTTCAGTTTGCTGTTACATGTGAATCAGTCGTCATAATCTGCAGGTATGGGGATACTAACTATCCATGAAAATGTTTACAGGGCTCAAAATTTTCATAAATTTCAGAATTTATTTATTTATCCAACATTTTTATTCTGAAATTTCATTATTCATTAGGCCCCTGTTTAAAAAGTTTGCCATCCAGTCCAAAAGCACCAACCATCTTACCTAATTTAGGTGATCCAGCACAGAACACAAATTATGAATACCAAATATACATATAAATACCAATATCCATATTGAATACATATAAATAAGGATATTTGCAGAAATCAGCATTATTTTACAAACTGTTCACTAATCACTAACGAAGGGGATAAATTCATAATACTACTTGTTCAAAACAAATTAGGGTGACCACATATCCTGATTTTTATAGGGATAGTCCTGATTTTGGGGGCTTCTTCTTGTATAGGCACCTATTACCCTCAACCCCTGTCTCGATATTTTACACTTGCTATCTGGTCACCCTAAAACAAACACATAGAAGAAATTTGTCCTATCCAGAGACCAAATGGGAAGTTAAATTCAAATAACCAAATGGGATTAAGAGCTCTAGGGGCTAAGGAGGAGATCCATGCATCTGTAATTAGAAAAATCAGTGTCCAGATGTTTGAGTGTGAGAAGAGGAGGCTACAGGGACAAATCCTCTATTGAAATCAATGGAGCTGCACCAGTTTGCACCACCTGAGGAACTGCCTTATACTATATTACCAGTGTTATGAGCACAGGCCACTATCTGCATATATAGAACTGCAGCTGCTTGCAGTCCACCTGCATAAGAAGCAATGAAATTTCTTTGCAATAAATAGTTTTGACTGGACAATAATGTTGTACCCGTACAGCTGTGAATAATTTTATGCTGTGCTGAATGAATTGTAGCAGATGTTTAGCAAGTGGGTCAGCCCCTTCTTCCTTTCTCCTGATTTTTATCATCTGTGATACTAAGGTGAGCATTCATTAGATCATATTTGCGTGTGCATAGTTAGACTGGAGAGTCAGAAATCTCAGCTCGTGGACTATCACCTTTATCACTGATTTCTTCAACACATGTAAAATGTGGAAAACTTACAGCCCAATTCAGTCTGCCATCCCTGCAGTAAATCTTTTCGAGCCCATCATATCTTTCAGCAGCAGTAGCAAAACAGTCTATCAAAGAGCAAATGTCAATCAAATGATCTTTCACCCTCTCTGGATCACTCTAAGCAACGAACGCCTGTTAAGATAACCATGTTGAATCCAGGTGGCCCTGGCTGGGGCATCTAACAAATAGGCTTTATATCAGTCCGAGGCCTTCTGAGTATGTCACATTAGTATTGAGCCTCAGACAGATTGCCCCCCGACTGGCAAGGAGAGAAAATAGTGAGTAAAAGAGCAGTTTAGAATCCAGAAATGACTCACAAATTCCATTTAAAGATGAGATATCTTTTTCTAAGCTTAAAGGACAGAGCTTCTGCCCGCCGGGCACATTGCAAATTTTTGTCCATCATTCTAAATATTCTTGCTTTTCTCCTGTGGGTAAATAATGACTTGTAATACCAAATTTAGAGATGGTGTCAGTTGTACCGTAGAACAGAATAATGCAGGGGGTAATTATGCTTTAGGAGAATACCAAAAGCAGCAAATGTACTGCTTCCTTATTCCCATAACTACTTTCACCAACATTATAATCTTCAGCCACCTGATAGTGACTTTGTTATATTTGGGTGTATCAAACTGATGAGACTGTAGGATGGTGAGAAGGGAACCTGCCTCCCTTAGTAATCGGGGCAAGTAGATGAAGACAGATGTGCACAGCCATTTCCTGCAAATTCATGGGTTTCAGTTCTGCAGGGAGCCAGAGGTTAAAAAGTAAGACTAAAGAGATTTGCTATAGATCATCTCAGCTCCTCATCCTGGAGTGTCTACTGTGAATGGGCGGTTAGCGGTGACGGGGGTCTTGGCCTGTTACTAAAAGTTGTGCAGCTCAGCAACCATGAACGCAGCCTGCCAATTGGGAAATGAACCTTTCCTCTTCCTTTCACCAGGAAGCAATGATGCTACAAGGGAAATGTAAAGTTCAGATGGCCATGCTCTTTCTTCCTTGGTTAAGCTCATGATCTCTAATGCTAGTGAACAAGCTTCTTTTGCCAATAGATTATTTGTTTGTGAGGAGACACTAGTGAAAATGGTGTAAACAGAGGACAAGAGCAGTAAGGGCAGTGTGGGAGAATTACACAATCACTAACAGGTCACTCAACAGGAGGTAAAAATGACACCCTCCGTGTCTGATCTTGAGTGAAGGTTGATTGGTCTGCTAAAGCGAGAGAACCTCCAGTACCAGTTTCACTTGGGATTGTAAATCACAGGGAGGGGGGAGAAATAACCTATTAAATTATCTATCCATTTAATAATGTGGACTGTGATCCCCTGATAAAAGATATAAACTGATAACAGATGTTAAACTTCTCTTCAGCCAACTGGCCAAGAAAGCCTGAAGTATTTAAACACCTGCCATTTGAATGGCCTGTTAACCAATGAGAAATCTTTTTCTTCCCTCCCCGCTCCCATTTCCAGACTGCATTGCTGTGAGTCTCATGCCATTTGGATTGTTTGTATCTTGTCAAACCTGTTCAACCAATGTTCTGTGTTTTTGTTCTTGTTAGGAAAATTGCTGCCCTCTTCCGGTTTAAAAAAATACCCAAACATTTAAATGTGTCTTAAGGAGGATGTCAGTTTCAACATACTACAACCCAATATGAAACTAATTAAATCCTAAACAATAGTTTGGCTTAAGACTCAGTCAGAAATGAGGGCAAGCGGTCCTTCCTAGGACAATAGGGTTGGATCCAAATGGTGTTTTAGAGACATCCTGATCAACTATGTGTTTAATGAGATTCATGCAATTTCGTTCTGAAAACAATAACTTTAGCTCTTGGTTGCATAACTCATGATATCCAGTTGAGGCCCCCCCACGTACAGAGTGTTCCACAAAAAGGAATTCCAAAAACTTTTCAGCTTGACTTAGATAATTAAAACAAGACCTGGGAAAATCACCAATATGTTGAGATGCATTTTAAGGGGTCAGGGTGCGGAGGGGGTTCAGTAAAACTCTTCAGGGCAGGATTAAAATATGTTGTTGTACTATTTCCTTACCTGATTTCAAAGATAGGGCCCAATCCTGCAAGGTACTTACATTCTTTCTTGAGGGACTGAGCATCCTCAAATTCAACTGACTTTAATGAGAGTTGAGGGTGCTCAACACCTTGCATGATTAAGCCTCAGGAGTATAATGAAATAAATATCCATGTATTATCTATATGGATACTAGGCCCATAGGAAACACTGAGATTGCTTCAGGTTTAAACTGATTTATGGCTCTCATTCTGCATAAAATTGAGAGAGTTCCTCAACTGCTGGAGATGGAGCTCAGAGCTGCTGAAACTCATCTGCAACATTCGTGGGTGGGAAGCACGGAATGGTTTGGCAGAAGGCACTTCAGGGGAACTTTCATTTATTGCTTTGCAAGCAAGAGAAAAATCTTCTATCCTACCCCCTTCCTCCCCCAAACTACAAGAGCTTCAAACAGCAATGAGAACAGCACCATGCCACTTTCTGAAAAGTTACCACCAGAGGGCCAAAATTTACTGTTTAATCCTTTACTCACGTGGGTAGTCCCATAACTTCAGTGGGATTAGTCCCTTAATAGACTTATTTATGCTGATTTTAGAAAACAAGTCCCTGATGTGCAGCCACATCTTTAAGTTGGCTTTCCTCCCTACCACTTGAGAGCAGAGTGATTTAAGAAATTCTTTGCAGATCCAGCTATTGCTTCCTAGTCAGATAGAAGACAGTAGCAATTCTATATAACTGATGATTTGAGAACTAAATGAAACCTTAATACAAACAGAAACTGTAGCTCACACGGCAGATATGAAGACATGGTAGGTGTATCTCTTAGACATTTATTTAGAGTCATGTAAATGAATCTTTAACTTTTTGTTCATAACTTCCACTGAAGAAGTGGGCTGTAGCCCATGAAAGCTTATGCTCAAATAAATTTTAGTCTCTAAGGTGCCACAAGTACTCCTGTTCTTTTTACTGATATTGGTGTGACCACTGTTCTAATATAAACATTCTCTCATTTAAAATGCTCATCTTTCCTATGTTGCTGTGGTGGGACAATTGTGAAGGTTTCATTATAGGCTTCCAGGAGGTGAGGAGTGGGGAATCCTCATCATTGGAGGTTTTTAAAGCACTGGTTGTACAAACATCTGCTGTCAGGAATGGTCTAGGTTTACTTGGTCCTGCTTCAGTATACTTGATGACTTCTTGGGGTCCCTTCTAGCCCTACACTTCTATGATTATCCGTGCACTTCAACTATAAAATGGTATTTACCAGTTACAGGCCAGATCCTGCTTGCATCTCTCACATTAATAGGATTTAACAATTAGGTGTACGTGGCCTGAGCCTTCCAGGTTCTGAACACCATGAAATTCTGTTAGTCTCTAGCATCCTGCTAGTCTTACATTCCCCTATAGTAGCTTCTATTAAAAAAACAAGTGGTTTAATTAATAAATAAATACAAAAGAAGCACCCTACTTTAAAATAAACCTGCCATAGTGTGGTTAGGGTGGATGCATGTGTATAAATATATCTGCAATGTTATTCTCAGTAACAGAAGTTAGACACTTGAATCCAAATTTTGCAACATGCATGCATCTATTGAGCATACCTGGTTTAGTTGCAACCTGCCTCAGTAAACCCGTTTGAAATTTTTTTAATCAAATTTGAAAAATGTTGAAATTTCTCTTGTTTTTTGACCCACTGTAGAGCTAGTTCAATTTTTTTGAATTACTTTGCACAATATTTTTTTCCCTGACCAGCTCTGTCTTCCTTGTCTGGGTGTAAGTTACTCACGCGCATCTAGGCATGCGGAATCACAGCCCACAGTGCACGCATCATGGATTGGCATGGCTAGCTGGGTACCCACAGAAGGGCACTTCGAAACAAATGAAAATTTTAGCCCCGTTTCTTTCCAAAAATTGGTTTTGAAGAACTAAAGTTAACACAAGGGGAAAAAGAGCAAAGAAACATTTACTGTATTATTGCTCTGGATTTCTGTTAGGGGAGGCAGGGCTAGCAGGTAGGTGAACAGACTTAATAAACCCAGGAGGAACTGGGTAGTATCCATTTAAATTGTTTGAGCCATCTAGTGGTGCTCACCACGTTCTGTGTTTTAGAAGCTGCCGGAAACCAGCCAGCCAGAGCACCAGAGCTGGGCCTTGTATATTTGTGTATATGTACTAAACACCGTTATTTGAGACCTAATTGTGTGCATAGGGTTTTCTCCACCTTGATTTTGTTGTGTAAAGAGCAAAAGACACAACACTTACAATACCTAGATATGAATGAGCCCATTTGAAAGGTAACTTCCAAGGGGAGCAAATCATTCTAGTGGTTAAAGCAAGCTATTCAGGGTACGGAAACCAGGGACTGATTTCTGATTCTGTTGCTGACTTGCTATGTAACCTTGGACGAGCTGATTAGCCACCCTGTGTCTCAATTCACACATCTGTATAAAGGGGGTTACTTTATAGCTATGTCTACCATTGGAGCTAGAGGTGTGATTCCCAGCTTGCATAGCCTAGTCACACTAGTTCTCGATAAGCACCAAGAATAGTAGTGTCGCTGCAGTAGTATGGGCAGCAGCGCAGGTTAGCTGCCATGTACAAACCTGCCTGGACGCTCTGGGTCCGTAGTCAGGGCGACTGGCCAGTGCCACTGCGCGAGCTACCGTGGCTACACTATGCGGTATTTCAGTGAGAGCTAGTGTGAGTAGGTCTGTGCGAGCTGGGAATCCCATCCCTAGCTTCAAGTGTAAACATAGCCTAAGTTTGTAAAGCACTTTGCCACTTCTACTTTAAATGTGTTGTGTTCATGCAGAGTCCGGGTTGTGGTATTTGTGATTATGCCATTATATGGCTGTTCTAGTGCTGAGATTTTTTATTTTTAACTTGAGCTTGTGTAATGAAGAGCTGCTCTTTTGGCCTCTCCTCCTGAACTAGCTGGATTTCTAAGGCCAACTTAGCAGCCAATGTAGGGGAAAGAGAGAGAGAGCCATTTGCTGCTTTAGAATTCTTCTTAGTGACTTCAGCCCACCGTGCTTGTGAGGCTCCACTTTTTGTATTGGGTTGAAGTGAAAAATAGCAAATGTTCCCCATGAAATTCCTCCGACCGTACTAAAACACAATTGTAACTTTCCCAAATTTCTCCCATGGGTTCTGTATTGAAGCAGTAGAATGGTGTCCTGATTAGTGGCGGGAGATACCATAAAGCTTTGGCGTTTGGCTGGGCCCCCAGAAGTTTGGCTCCTTGTCCAAACTATTAAGACCTGCAAAACTGGCCTCCCAGTCTTTAAAAGCAGGTTGTGTGGTGAGATTTCTCACACCTGCTTCAGGTCAGCTAAGTGGTTCCCTGGCAACAACTTTCATTGCGGGGGTGGGGGGGGGTTGCTTCCAGTCCCAGGATATATTTGCAATTTAAAAATGATTGAGATAGAGATCTGAGCTACAGTGTTTGGACTGGAACTTCCCCAAAGCTTGGGAGTACTTAGATCTGGGATTGTGGGAAATTCAGGAGTTGCGCTGTGTGTGTGTGTGTGGTGGGGGTAGAATCAGAATTTTGGGTCAAGAGTGAGACTGGCTTTTATTTTGTGAAGTGGCTCACCCATCACTTACAACATTCCCAACCTGGATATTTATGTTCTAGCCACGCTTGTTAATCAGTTGCCTAAACTATGTATAGGAAAAGCAACAACGTGGCTCTTCATGCTGCCGGATGCCGCTGCAGTGATCTCAAGCATAAGCTGTAGATTTTTATCTTTTAAATTGAGCTGTCCCTTGGGCACAGCCGCTGCCCCTGTCCACTGCTATCCTTGTCACCAAGCTGTCCTCCGCGCTTGGTGCTGCCCTGCCGCAAGGCTTGAACCATAAGGCTGTGTATGCTGCATGAGGAGTATTACAGTGGACAAGGCCAGAGATCAAGATTTGGGGTCCTGGGGATATCTTGGTTTAAAGGTAATGGGACTGGGACTGTACTTGGGAAGGGCAAGAGACCAGAACTGGAATAAGCTGGGGCTCAGAACAGTGGTGTGTGTGTGTGGTGTGTGTGTGTGTGTTCCATACGATTAAGTATATTCACCTTCAGTTATTTACAGCATCAGGGAGCAGTGAAGATGCACTGCAAAATAAGAATGATTTTAGAATTCTTTCCCTGACTCCTCTACCGCCCTTTTCTGTGGCTTCCCCAGGTTCCAGCTCCCAGGGGCTTCAGCTTGCACAGAATGTAGCGGCTAGGCTTCCTACATGTTCAAGCAAGTTGGAGCACATCACCCCCACCCTCAAATTCGTCTCTCTAATTTTAAGGTGCTGCAGTATCCTGTGACACTATTACACGTTCCCAGTCATATCAGGATCCAGTTGAAAATGGTCCTATGCAGGTTTTTAAACCCTTTACGGACTTGCCCTAGCCGACTGGCAGACCTTGAGCCAAGTTTATCTCTAGTGTAACTCCTCTGAAGTTGGGTAACTCCACTGAAGCCAATAGACTTGAGTTAGCCACCTTGCTGTAAATTCCTCGTGGCTATAAGGCACTGTAATTTCTAGCTCAATGTAGCTAGTCGAGGTAAGCCCATATTGTTGACCTGGACTAGCTACATGAAGGTAAAAAACCACCTGTCTCTGTTAGGATTTTACAGCGAGAGATCTAACTCAAATGAGCTCTCCCTGTAAGAACTCTCTTTTTGGCAGTGAAGATGTAGCCTTTGTTAGAGCAGTGATGAATCTAGCAGGTGCTCAGATCAGGATCTGGATTAGGTTTAAGGGAAGGTTTTGCTTTGAGGTTGAATCAGGGATAAGGTTTAGACTCTGAATCAATGTTGGTGAAATCTCATGATTTCACCTGCTCATTTGCTGTTGATATTTAACCCTTTCAAATCAATATGCAGATACGGAGGTTAGTAATGAAATTTTGAAGGGACTAGAGAGGAAATCGCGAGTCCATATTTCCCGGAACATCATCCCCCTCCGCCGCAGAATTCCATTCCAAACGTTCATTGGAAAAGATGGATTTGTCACGGATGCTTAACCTGCTTGGGGTGGGAAGGGCAAGTCAGCAAGGGTTTCTATTACCTGGCCATGCGCTGCTGTCAGTTCATATTGCAAAATGCCCCTTGGTATCAAGTGAAGTACCTCCATCTATCAAGGGGAGAAGTAGGTGCAAAGCTACCACAATATATGCAGGTAAGAGGCACTTGAAATGCAAAAGAAGAGCGGTAACTCAATACATCAATTAAATGTACCAAAATAAATCAGATCAACTTATACATCAGTTAACATGTTTGTGAGTGACTCTTTTAAAGATGCCCTTAAGAGCCTGGAAAAAAAGATTAAGAATAGAAAACTGTGGCTCCTTTATTGATCTTGTTACTATAGATTCTTGAGTGTTCCCCCTTCAGCAACAGAATGCATTGCTCTCATTTTTGAAAGCTAAAAAATGGTCATCCCAACCCCCGATTTCTGTTTGTTTTTTTTTAAATATGTTGTCTGGAGTGAAACAAATACCACAGTTTTTATTTTAGTGTGTTCAGACACTAAAGAGTTAATAGTGTTGTGTTGTCTGACTCTCTTGTAATCCTATCCCTATCTCAGACAGGTCTCTTCCTTGCCACACCCAACTGGTATTAGCAGCAGACAAAAAAGCAGACACTGAAAGAAAGTGTGTGTGTCCGTGTGCGTGCGGTTCTTCATTCCTGAGCTATAAATGCTGCTACAGCAAGGCACAGATTTTCAGCAAACTTTTTGTAGTTTTCAGACAAATGGATTTCTGTCCTTGTAAATGTACATTTGAGAGCATCAGTGGCACATTTCCCTTCAGATGTCATTCTCAGGCACATCTCTGTTAAACCCACATTTCAAACTTGATTAAAGATGAAGGGTAACTTAGCTATGGCCATATATGTGCCTCTGCAGAGCTAGAGCTCCAACCTCCTGTGAACAAAATGTGAAGTCTCCTTATTGATCAAGGGTGCAATTTACCACTCTCTGTACAAAGCCCAAGGAAGCAGGTATTGAGTGGGCAGCGGACTGTAGTCTGGGGAATGGGCTTCAACCTCAAAACCTACCTACAGGCTACAGGGCTGTAGTGCTGCACCTTTCCTGCATATAAGATGGAATATATGGGGTACTGCTCCTCCACAGTCCTCCTTCACACAGGGTTCCCAACCACTGCATCTGCGCACGCCAAGCTCAATAGTCCTCATAGGTGGCTTAAGTGTAATATAAAGGGCCTTTTTAAGTCGTCATCTCCAGGGTGAAAGTCATCCCAAATGGTTTTCTGAGGCCTTGTCTACACCTAAAACGTAGGTTGACCTAGGCACATCTCTCACAAAATTCATGCCCCGCGTGAGGTTACGGTAGTTAGGTTGACTTAGCCCCCACTGTAGATGCAGGTATGTCTATGTTACAAGTGCTACAGCAACACAGCTGCAGTTATACTACTTCCTACAGCAATGGAAGGGTTTTTATCATTGCTGTATTAATCCTCCCCATGACAGGTTGTAGCTAGGCTGATGGAAGAATTCTTCTGTGGACATACCTGCATCCACACACAGGTTTTTATACTGGTATAACTAGGTTAGTCGGGTGATTTTTCTTTCCTTTACTGATTTTATTATATCCGAACATCTCCTAGTGTGGATGTAGTTATACTGGTGTAAAGCTGCCATACACCTTATTACCCAAAGGAATAAGGTATATTGATGTAAGCACGTTATGCTGCTGTAACTCCAGCCATGCTAGGGGAGTTGTGCTGCATTAACTATAGCAGTATAATTAAAATGGTACAACTTTTGTGCGTGGATGAAGCCCTAACTGCCGCCACATTTCTTCATTTTAAGGATAATTGTTGTAGCTTCGGAATGCATCTTTGGGAAATGTCAGTGCAGATTGCAGGGTCAAACTGGGCCATCTGTGATGATGTCAGTGTTTAGTGTCTGGTCAGTTCCCCCTTTGTTTACTTTTGAAAAGTGTGCAGCAAAAACACTTCAGGCAATTAGAAGTGTGTTAATTTTTTTCAAAAGATTTAATCAAATGCTTTTTTTAAAAAAACACAATTTTCATGGGAAAATCATCAATATTGTCAATTTTTCCACTTAAAAAAAAAAAGTGGAAAATATCAAACTGGTTATCACCATTTTACATTGACCTAAGACACAGTTTTTTGGCAAATGAAAGGTTTAGATAATCTTTTTCAATATTTTTAATTAAAATTTTAAAATTGCCAACTTTTTGAAAAAGTGAAAGATGTTTTGAAAAATTTCAGAATTGCATAAACCTAAGGTTTTTAAAAAAAAAAATTTCAATAATTTCTTAAAAAAAAGTCTCCACTTCCTCCTTGAACAAGTAAGGACCAGAGAGCTTGAAAACCATTCCTACATAAATACTGACATTAAAATCAATGACAATGAGAACAGAAATGTGCTGCAAGAATCAAATCACATTTGAAAACGCTTTACATGGGGCCGCCCTGGCCTATTCTACCCGCCGCCCATGCCTGCAGGAAACTGGATTATGATATGCCACTGGGAGAAAATAGGAGGGACCAAGGCCCACGAATGCTTGGAGCCCCTGTAATAGCAAAGACCACTTGCTGCAGAGGAAGATTGGGGGGAGGGGGTGGACTCCAAGCTCACTGCCAATCTGACCTGGGGAGAAATTCATTCCCAACCCACATATGGAGATCAGTTGGACCCTGAGCATGTGAATAAGAACTAGCCAGCTAAGCACTTGTGAGATTGCTTAATGCCATCTCAGAGCACTGGACCACCCTGTCCAGTGTCCCATCTCCAGCCGTGGCTATATCTGATGCTTCAGAGGAAAGAGACTAACCTCCCTCCCAGAAGACATTGTGGGTGAGGCGAATCCCTTCCTGACCACTAGAGGTGGCCAGCTGAAACCTGGAAGCATGAGCTTTTAGGAAAATAGAATGCAAACTGTATGTGAGCCTCAGTTTTGTTGAGCCCTACCCTCTCTCTTCACAAGCAACCCCGACAGTTTATATCTATTTGTTCTTGTGCCAACATGGTCCTTATGCTTAAATAGCTCTTCACTCTCCCTGGTGTTTTCCCCCTAAATGTATTTACAGAGAGCAATCACATCCCCCTCAACTTTCTTTTTGCTAAGCTAAACTCCTCCAGTCTCTTCCTGTAAGGTGGGTCCTCCTTTCCCCCGATCATCCTAGTAACTCTTCTCTGCATCTGTTCTGGTTTGAATTAATTTCTTTTGAACACATGGGTGACCAGAACTGTACACAGTATTCCTAATGAAGTTTTACCATTGCCTTGTACAGTGGCATTAATACTTCTGTGTTTCTCCTAGAAATGCCTTGCTGGTGCATCTTAGCATCACATGGGAGGCTCATAGTCGTCATGTGATCAACTTACACAACCAGGTCTCTCTCTCCCTCTGTCACGTCCAACTGATGAGCCCCCAGCTAGTAGCAGAAATTCTAAGTAGATACTAAGTGCATGATCTTGCAGTTTGTACTAATGGAGTTTCATCCCACTTCTGTTATTCCAGTCTTCAAGGTCATTCAAATCTTCTGGTATAATATTCCGATCCCCTTATATATTGATGATACCTCCCAACTTTGTATCATCAGCAAATTTCATTAGCGCACAGCTACTTTTTATGTCAATGTCATTAATAAAACTATTGAGTAATATTGGTCCCAAGACCGATCCTGGAGAACTCTACTCGCAACCTCCATCCAGTCTGATAGTTCACTTTTCAGCACAACACATTGCCTTATACACTATACAATTATTGTGCTAATCCCCATTTTCTCTAATTTAACAATTTTGCATGGGGTACCATGTTAAAAGTTTTACTCAAGTCCCAGTGTATTAGATATATTGCATTTTCCTTATCTTAAAAAAAAGCAGTTATTTTGTCAAAGAAGGAAATCAGGTAAGTCTGGCACGATCTACCTTTGGCAAACCCATGTTGCATTATATCCCCTTTACTGTTCACCTCCATGAATCTAATTATTCTTTCCTTCACAATTTGTTCTAAAGCCTTGTATACTACTAAGGTCAGTCTAATTGATTTGTAATTGCCAGTATCACTCTTAAATATAGGCACATTAACTATTCTCCAGTCATATTCAGTCTAGCTCTGACTAGATAGATAAATTTTATTAAAAATCCTTGCTAGTGGACTAGCAAACTCATATGCCAGTTCCTTCTGTATTCGGGGATGTAAATTATCCAAGTTCCCCCAGTTTAAGCACATTAAACTCTTCAAGTTTTTTCTCCCCCCTCAGATGTGGTAATTTCCATTTCTATACACTCATTTCTATCAGCCATGCTGCCCATGTTCCATATTGCCATTCTTATTGAAAACCAAGGCACAGGATTCATTTCATTTTTGGGCCATACCTAGATCCTCTTTAATCTCCTTTCCATCCACAACTTCCTTATTCTCTTCTTATTTATATAACTAAAAACTTAGTTATTTTAATTTCCTTGGCAGGAGCTAATAGTCATCCTGTGTGTCTGGGTGGTGGCTGGGAGAGTTGAACCTAAACTGTGTTTAATAAACGATGGTGTTACATTTTAGCTCTTCTCGGCTCGCTTGCAAGATGTTTTGAGCAAGGGTCCTGTTGCTACCTCAGGAGTATTATTTTTTACTCACTCTGCTATTTCTCAATTTGAGAAATCTCTTACTGAATCCTCCTGGACATGGTTGTGCAAAGAATTAGAGGTGATTAAAACAAAACATTCCAGTGACATGTTTAAACATAGCTTTATTAATATCTCTTTGCAGTAACCCTTAAGGCCCCAGCCACTGAAGACTATCTCCTCACAGCAGTGACAAATTCCGATTCCAAACAGCCCCCCTTTGGGCGCACAAAGTCATTAAACACAAATGTCAGAGGTCTATATTATTTCCAATATTCTTTGACGTTGCATATGATGTAGCCTCTGGCACATTTCCAGCAGAAGAAAGTTCAGCTGTATTTCTTTCAATTAAAGAATTGGATATATCCACTGGTCATGCCAAAGAAAGCATCAGTGAGGAGGGGAGGCGAATGGAGGATGAGAAAGCAACTATTTTTTAGTGGTGCACTCTGGTTTATTTCATGCCCTACACAAGGACTGTTATGTTAGATGGGATAATCTGTTATTGATGTGGAAAGGACCTCAGAGAAGACATGCCTATATGAAATTTAATATCCAGGGGCTGTCCAAAAAGCTTAATACTACTGAGTTGCAGTCACATGTTAAAACTGATATTAATCAGAGCTAATATGTGGCTAAGAGGATTGATCCTTTTCTCCGTTTACTAATTCTGCATTCATCAGGCCTATAGGTGATGCTGTAAATGTTTCCAGGAACACCTTTTACCTGTTTCCTTGGAGTCTTGGACAAATCCAATTCCCCCTTTCAAACAGGAAGAAAAGAGACAAGAAATATTGAACGTTTGTTGATGGTATAATACGTACAAACATCAAGAGGCATGATCCCGATTTGACATTGCTTTCTTAACCATGCTTTGTCTTTGCATAATGCCATCTTGAAACTGGCAAATCAGTTTTGAGTGGCTCCATACCACCCTATTTGATGGGCTTGAGTGCAAAAATTCCATAAAACCATTGTGTGCATTGAGTCTATGTATTTGTGTGCTCAACAAACGCTTGATCCTGCAAACCCTTTTTCATGCATGCAGTCCATTTGATTACATCGTGCAGTAGGCCTGCTTACACGAGTAAAGACCACTTATGGAGCTAAATGTTTATAAAATCAGGACCTAAGACTCTAGAACTAAGGATGTGGTTTGGGGGAGGGGGAACAGATGAGGTAAGTATCCTGGGACTAGTGCTAGGTCCTGTCCCTGTGGGATAGAATAAGTAACATCTGCCTTAGAGCTATGGCTTAGCAGGATCATTGCTCACCTAGGGCAAACCCAGAACCCACCAAACTCCCCAGGAAGAGTTGCTTGTGGGAGGAGCAACTCTGAGCATCAGTGAGTGGGGTTCAGCAGCACTGTCTAGCAGACAGTCCAATTTATGGCAAGTTGTGGGACTAGAGAATGATACGCTGGACCAGAGGTTTCTGTATTTCTGGTGGCCCAGGGCAAAATGATTCCTTTGCCTGTCTGAGTTTACTGCTGAATAGCTGAGAAGGGTGTGGAATACAGATCCATGACCTTCCATAGCTTTCACATAGCAGCTGAGCCCATATGCAGGTGTTGTCTATCTTGGGCCCTAACTAAGCAGCAGAAAAACTTGAAAAACAGCAAAGCTCTTGATAAGAAAGGATTTGCATAGGGGAAGATGGTCAAGTTACAGAGCAGGGCATAGCCATAGGAATAACTGCTGGTTGAGTTCTCCAAATCTTACTTATCAGATCATCTTTACAATCAGAAGCATCTGTAACTCCGGAAATAGCTTCTCTTTGCTGATCTCTGGAGACAGCTGGAAATGTTTGTGTTTGGGTTCAATTCGAATACAGCACCCAAATGCTGACATCCTTCTCTGGAGCTTTTTCAATATTTCTGAACCTCGTATCAGCAAAGCTAGGCTGGAAATTCTCCTGTGATTTCTGGTGTTGCTTCTTCCTTTCACTAGCTGGATGTCAGGAAAATGTCAATGCTGCTTTTTCTTGGTGCATTTTCTGGTTCTGATCCAGGCTGGCTGCTCAGTAACACTAGCAAAAGCTCTGATCCTGCAATGAGATGTGTACTGATGGATCTCTACACCCACTCAGGGCCCCAGACACCAGAGCTAAGGTCATGGATGTGAAATGAGTTTCTGAGAGCAGTGCTGTAGAGTTAACCTTGTGCATGTGTAACATTTTCTTTCTCTTGTTGATTATGCAAGTTTATGTCCTAACATGTATTTCACAAAGCAAACGTGGTGCCGAGTGACTGAGATAGCGGTGCTGTTGCAATCTGAATTATTGCATTTCCTGATCTTTTGTGACTTTATTTTTCAACTGTGCTACATGAGTGCTACTCTTTTTTTTTTCATTTCATATGCATATATCTTTAAGGGTGACGTTTTCATAAGAGTCAGCTTTGGCCTAACTCTGCTCCCACTGGGCGTTTTTTACCACTCTCTGAATTCAGTGGAAGCCGAGTGCTGGGTGCTTTTCAAACTCCCATGCTCTGTGTGTGTATTGTCATGGACTAGTTCATGTATATGCACTGGTGCCCTCTGTTGGATCTGTATTGTATATGTGGTGAAATATTTGCATATATGGCTGCTCCTTCTGCTTGCACAATGACCCAAGCATTTTTATACACCCAGATATGTTTTTAATTGAAATTTTCTACTATGTTTTCAGTAGTCTATTAATGAAAACAATGTTGATATGAAGGGATCTGACTGACAGTGATTTTTACAGTAGAACACTAACAGGAATGACAGCTTTAAAAGCAATAGCATTTTGTCTGATCATTGTATTTTTCTGAAAGACAAGTGCAAAGTCTTTTTTGCTCAACAGTGATGTCCTAGGCATATGCACATGTGCTTTAGTGCCTTGTCTTTATATAAGGAGTGTGCTAGGCCGATGACAGCATTACTAGAAACCTTGCTCTAGAAAATCTGACATCTATACTAAAGAGCAGACTAATGAGTACAAATATGTATATGTCAGGACTTTCCTCTCATTTATTACAAATCAGATGGCATATTGCAGATCTTGTATACATGTCCGAAAATTCCCGCCAATGGGCTCATTCCTACAAGAGCAAACATCACAAAGGAACATAAACATTCCTTTTCCATGGCACCCAGGGAATGGTTTATGGTACCACAAGCAGACATAGCTTATAACCCTGTTGAAATACAATTTCAGTGGTCAAACTTAAACTGACTGTTTTCTTCTCCTCCTCATTTGAGAGAGATTTGCATTTGAAGTGTGTGGGGAAGGGGAGGGGAAGTAATGCTAGAACTGGTT
This sequence comes from Mauremys mutica, assembly GCF_020497125.1. Classification (NCBI taxonomy): domain Eukaryota; kingdom Metazoa; phylum Chordata; order Testudines; family Geoemydidae; genus Mauremys; species Mauremys mutica. Next base: position 12,243,718 of record NC_059084.1, on the reverse strand, counting down.
ATACCTGTCTAACCAGTAGACATTTTTAAATGCACCCACTGGATGCAATTTAGAGCACTGACAGCATGATTGCATAATTTATACAGCATGTTTGAAGCACGTGTATTTTCACCATAAAAGTACGCTTAAATGCAGGGGTGGGCAAACTTTTTGGCCCGAGGGCCACATCTGGGAATATAAATTGTATGGCGAGCCATGAATGCACACAAAATCCGCATTGGAGTGCGGGAGGGGATGAGACCTCTGGTTGGGGGTGCGGGCTCCAGGATGGGGCCAGAAATGAGGAGTTCAGGGTGTGGCAGGGGGCTCTGGTGTAGGGGCTGGGAGGGCTCCGGCAAGGGGGGTGCAGGCTCTGGGGTGGGGCTGGAGATGAGAGGTTTAGGGTGCAGGAGGGTGCTCCAGGCTGGGATCAAGGGGTTTGGAGGGAAGGAGGGGGATCAGGGATGGGGCAGGGAGTTGGGGTGTGGGGAGAGACTATGGGGTGCAGGCTCCCAGTGGCGCTTACCTCAAGCGGCTCCCGGAAGCAGTGGCATGTCCCTTCTCCAGCTCCTATGTGAAGGTGCAGCTAGGCGGGTCTGCACGCTGCCCCGTCCGCAGGCACCGCCCCTGCAGCTCCCATTGGAGCACCGGAGGGGGCCATTGGAGTGCATAGGAGCCGGAGTGGGGCCATGCTGCGACTTCCAGCCTGCAGGCTGTAGTTTATCCACACCTGTTTAAATAGATAATGTGCATGTGAGTGTATAGGAAGGTCACAATAGGATTGGCAATGAAGAAGCTTTAGATTGTTTCTGGTTTTGCCACTGGCCCACTGAGAGGCTTAAGGTAAGTCCCTTAAGGCCATATTTGCAAAAGGTCTTAAGGCACCTAAAGCAGTGTCTAGGTGACTAGTGGGATATTTACAAGTGCCTGTGTGTGCAACTCCCATGAAATCAATGGCAGATAAGCACAGGGGCATTCCCACTAGGTGCCTAGCTGCATCTTTAGGCACCCAAACACCTTTGGAAATTTGGCCCTTAGACTCTGTGCCTGTTTCCATGTCAATAGAATAAGAATAAAAATATCAACCATTGTAAAGCATTTTGAGAGCCATTAGAAAATACTGTATCAGTTCACACTTTTATAAAATAATAAAACTAAAACATGTATAATATAGATTTGTGTGTTGTGGTGATATAAATGTAGCTACCAATTCTGGAAAGCATTCCTGCTCAGTATAATACATAAGCACTTTTAACTTTCAGTGCTTTCCTGAATCAAGTCTAGACAGTACACACAATCATTATAAGATGAGTATTTTCAGTGTTGGAAAAGCTGGCAGTTACAAATAAGCTGTATTGTCCTATCCCTGAATTACAGCTCTTACCAGGAAAAGCCCAGGCATTTTGAACATGCACACTCCTGAAACCAGAGAGACAGCCTGTAAACCTTTCCTTTCCCCCCTCCAAATTCGGTATCAGTTCTCCTGGCTTCTGAAGAGTTCAGTTGCATTTCCCCAATAGCAGCTTTGCTAAGGAGGAAAAAACGTAACTAGGGAATTTTCCTTCTGGTTGATCTGTGATTCCAGAATTTTTGCTTGTAGATAATATATCTGAAAAGCAGGCATGTGACCAGGGGCAGGAGGAGAGGGATTCATAAGCTCAGCTATTATGGAAGGAAAGCACTCCTGAGCTAGTGAATAGAAACAAGACGTTTTAACCACCACCTAGGGAGGTTGCTGAGTGGTCATGATCAGAACTCCCTAGGAGGTGGCCAAAATGTCTCCTCTTTATTCACTAAGCTTTCCTTTTACAATGTGATCTTTCTTCCTGACCTTCTTTCTGTTTTTAAAAAACTCCAGGACCATAAATCCCCTTTTATTAGCAGCATGGCTTATTTTGCCATCATCCATCTGTTAAAATCAGGTTGGAATCACTCTCTCTTTGAAAGAGAATCTCTTAGAATCAGTATGGAATTCTGTGTCAACAACACATAATGTCTCCATTTTTCATACCGAAGTGATATCGACCTCCTCTGAGCCCTTCCATAGAAGAGTAAGTTGCTCACATCATGTTCATGCTATATGCAAACTGGCTGCTTGTGAAACACTTTTGCTAGTAATTAAGTCACACTAAGCTCTTCCTAATACCATGGTTTCGGGACTAGTTTGCTGATTGTTTTAAATATTGAGCACATTTTCAAATGGGTCTGTAAGGCCTTGTCTATGCACAACAATTGTATCACTTTAATTATCCTGATCTAGTGAAAATGCCACAACCCCTCTACTGGGGATGCAGTTATGATACAAAGATGCTTGTACTGGTGTATCATCCCCATATGGGAAGGGGAATAAGCTATACTGGTATAAGGCACCCGTATCACTATGTCCAGACTAGAATTTGTACCAGTATAAATACATCAGTTAAAAAAAAATCATATCCTAAGTGAAATAGCTTTAGCAATTAAAAAACAAACACAGAAACTGTGTAGCCTCAGTCTAAGATTTAGCCTGCAATTTTTTTGAGCGTAACTATTTTTGCATGATCAAAATTTGCATTTGCACATACAGATAGGTATTTGTGCATGTAAACCAGGCAGTTATGTGCATAGTTCCCCAACTTCTCAAGTACCTCCTTGGCCACTCTATATATAATAGGTGTTTTTGAAAATTCCACCTAAGTCACTCAGAAGCACAAGTCCCATTGAAAGTCTATGGAACTGCTGCTCCTACGTCACTTACAGGCTTTATCAAAACACCACCTTAAGTTACTTGGGAACAGAAGTTCCACTGACTTTCAGTGGGACTTGTGCTCCTAAGTGACTTTAATGTTTTTGAAAATCCCATCTAATATTCTACACCCCCCCCACACCCCCATAACCTCCATTTATTTGTCTGTCCATTATTAGATTGTGAGTTTGTAGGTCTTATCTGTCTGAAAAGTGCTTAACATATTATTGGTACTACCAAAAATGAACAATAATTGTTATGGGTAAAGGCTTGATTATCTCTTTCTGTTCTGTTCTTGTTTTGCATGTGCAACTGGGCATGTGCATAAAATCTGCAGATGTAATTTTTAGGACCCATTTGAAAGTTTTGGTTAATAGAGTTTCAGGCTTTGTGAAATAAACTCCCAAGGTGTTTTTTTGTTTGGAAAACTAGCTTGAGTTCATTAATCATTTTTTCCTATAATTTTAAACCTTTCTCTCCCCCCACCCCCCCCAATTATATACAAATTTTTAAAACCAACTTTTCCTTGCTAAAGGAAAGCATGTGCTATGCATTAGGACCAGAGGAACTAGCTCAGGTGGATACTCGATCTCTCTTTCTCTCATGTCTGTTTATTCCTTGCAGAATATAGGGCCTTCACCACAGCCTTCCCCCTTTGCCTGTCTCCTGCTGAAGTCTTAGCTTCTTCCGGTGTCATTTTGATAGCTTTCTATTATGCTTCTGTTGTGTGTTTCCGTGTTATCCATAGCCTAACACATCACCTTTTGCCCTGGGGATTCCAGTCCAATGTCTGTCTTGTTACGTTATTTGGGTCTTTCCTCCATGTATGCGGGGCCGGTGTAACCACTAGGCGAACTAGGTGGCTGCCTGGGGTGCCAAGATTTGGGGGTGCCAAAAAGCGGTGTCCGGCGTCATGGGAGTCAGCTGAGCTGAGCGGGGCAGGGCAGGGAGTGAGGCCTCCATAACAAACTCGCCCCCGCAGCAAGCGGCGCTGCGCAGGACGGTCAGTGGGAGCCTGTGGCGGAGCAAGAAGGAGACAGCCAACCGGGCGTGGCGACCAGTGCGGAGTGGGAGTTTTTCAGCCGCCTAGCTTGCGTCCTTGTGGACAGTGCAGGTAACCCCATCAATTTGAGAGTTGTGGGATCAGGCTCTTCATTTGACATCTGAAATTGCCCAATTGCTGTTTTGTGTAGCAAAATCTGTGGGGCAGGTTTAGGTGATTGTACAGATTAGGGCAAAAATGAGTTTGCTTGTGGGGAAATGCCCTTTTCACCAGCATCAGGTGAAAGCACTGGACAGTGATGCTGTTTCTTCTCGCCCTTGTTGAGTGTCAGTCATGTTATACCAGCAGAATAAGTACTCTTGGAAAGTAAAACCTTAAAGGGTAGGAGAGTGTGTGCAATGTGGAAAATCCCTCTAGATCCTGGCCTATTGAAATCAGTAACTTGGACATGGGACTTGAGCACATTGGTACTTTGATTCAGTTCATCCCAACTAGCAGCCCCTGATCAGGGAAGACATAGGACTTGTCTACATTACCTGCTAGATTGACAGGCAGCGATCGATCCAGCAGGTATCGATTTTATCGCGTATAGACTAGACGCAATAAATCGACCGGTGAACGCTCTCCTGTCGATTCTGGTACTCTGCCAGGGCAAACACCGCCCCCGCCCCCCTCCAGTGTAGACCAGGCCTCAGAATCAAAATACAACCAGTCTATCAGGACTGAGGTGCATTGGCATGAAGAGCTGTATGGAGGCCCAATGCTAGAGGATTGCCGTTTTGGAGTGAGGTGTCTTAGCAGAGCTGGCTGGCTGGAGGGAGATGTACAGTAAATGCTGCACTCTACCTGGCTCTAGAAGGCTGCTGCATATTGGAAAGTTACACAGATACACTCAACAATGTACATGTGGATGTGTGAGCCATTTAATAAACGCATAATAAAAGAGCATCCTCTTTTATTCGATTCATTCAGAGGCATAGGGTAAACCATCTATAAATAGCTACCTCTTAGCAATTGCTTGGAGGGCATCCTGAGAACACTAGCAAACCACTGCTTTCTTCATTTAACTGAACTTGATCATAGAGGCTGCCTGCATTATAATTCAAGTCTCTTGCTGGAATCCTCTCAAATGCAAAGAAAAACAGATCCTAGAAAATACTGGAATATGGTATTATTAAGCAATAATGATCAAAGCTGGGGGGGTATTTCCTGAGTATTAGTGACTAGCCAGGAGATCTGATGACCCAGGGTAAACTTAAGTCTCTAACCCCCTCCCATAATTTATTTTCCAGGAAACGATGGGGCCCGAGGTCATTACTGTTATAACCAGGGAGACTGGTTGAATCCGTTTGAATAAAATAAGAACCAATCCAACCTTGAAACTGAACCTGATTATTATTATTATCATTATTTTTTAGGGTTTGAAAAAGTTCAGTTAGTTCATTTTTCTTTCGTTGGCGTGAGCTTCGTGTACTTCCTTATTTGGGCCAGAAGTGGAAAGTACCTAAATTCTGTGAGAGGCTGTTCTCATGCTGTCTCTGAGTCAGGTGGAGTCTGGGAATCTCACAAGAGACTCTTCTTGTGAAATCTCCAGCCTAGATTTCTAGATAAATTGATATTAGGTTTGACTCAGCATCCCAACATTCGATGCCTATTGAATGTCCCAACGTCTCTAAAATTCTCCCAGTTAATTATAACTTGTCCTGTGGGAGAAGGGTTGTTTTTGTTGAATGAAATATGTATTCTAAACGGCTTATTTGCAACTTTGAATGCAACAAGGATGAATAGCTTGAAGGGCGATGCTGTTTTGTCAGGTCATTTAGGGCTCGGTCCAAAGCCCATCCTTACTGATGGAAAGACTCCCATTGACTCCAGTGGTTTTTTGATCAAGCCCATGCTGACTATCAGGTTCATATTGACCTATCATTTGGTGAGAATTATGTAGACTGTTGGCCTTTTGTGGTCATGTGCTGACTTAGTAAAGATGCTAAAGGTTCAAAACAAACCCCAGGCATGTGTTCAATGATCTGAAAGTTCATTTCAGGGAGGAAGATCAGTTTGTGGTTAAAGCTCTGGACTGTGACTCGGGTTTTCTGGGTTCAATTCCCAGTTCTGCCACAGACTTCCAGTGTCACCCTGGGCAAGTCACTTAGGGCCAGGTTTTGAAAGGTATTTGGGTGCCTAAAGATGCAGTTAGGGGCATAGTGGGATTTTTCAAAAGCACCTAAGCAGGTTAGGCACCAAACTGCCATTGATGTCTATGGAATTTAGGCACCTAGCCTACTTAGGTGCTTCCCCCGCCCCCTATCTGCATCTATAAGTACATAAATACCTTTCAAAATCTGACCCTTTATCTCTCTGCCACAGTTCCTCAAAATGAAGATAATATTTCCTTTCTCCATCAGTTGCAAAGTGCCTGCAACAATATCTAGGGTGGGAAATACTATTTGTAACCAATTTCTTTAGTGAAACTAGCTTAGTTTGCGTGTTTTGATTTCATTTGTGTAGTGATCTGCTTTGTTCTGTTTGTTACCCCCTTTACCGCTTAAAATCTACCTTTTATAGTTAATAAAAATTGTTTTATTTATTATTAAACCTAGTTTCTGTAACTTCTAATTGAGGTGGGGGCAAGAAGTGTGCACACCTCTCTCCACATTGAGGGAGGGAGCCAATTTCGTACTATATCTTTGGGTCTGTGCTCCAAGGGAGGTCGACATCTGAGTGCTGGAGCAAGTTCCTGAAGCTGAGTCTTCCCAGAGCTGATCTGCAGCTGGGTGTGGCCCTGCCTGTGTGTGTGTTAGAGGAGGTTTTAAGAGCCTGGCTCAGCAAGACAGGTTAAAGGGGGCCCATGCTGGCAGAACAGGTAGACTCAGTGGTATCACAGCACATCAGGTGGCTTCCAAAGGGGTCCAACCCATCACACGGATATTTTCAGCTCTGCGTTGCTCTCCATTAAAACCAAATTCTAAACTCTCATTACTCTTCTGCTGTCAGAAAAGCATCTGGAGACTGATGCTTAACCCAGATGAGACAGCAGGGAGGAAGTTAGATGAAAAAGCAGAGGCATTGCATGCACCATCTTCTGAGTATGTTTCCCTTTGGCAAAATGGATCACAGCCACAGTGCCTTACTGGATCCACCGTTGCATCTGGAGTTTCGGGTAGCCCATAGAATTTGGATTTTTAGTAGTAGCCCATTGTGATTTTCATCATCCATAATGGGCTGGGCAGCTTCAACCACTCCTCTCTTGCTTTACCTCACACTGGTTATCCAAACTTTTGTCACCTCCATGCTAGACTACCACAATATATTCTAATTACGGCTACCCATGTAGCCCAGCCAGAAGCTCGATCTGATGCAAAATATACCTGCAGCATTACTGCGTGGGCTGAGCCCATTTAAAACACGGGTCCCAATTAAAATATCTGAGTGGAGGGTGGGGAGTCAAATTCTGATTCCTGCCCTCTCGCCACCACCTGGCAGGGACCCCATTCCAGTCTCTGCTCCTTCCCCTCCACCCTCAGGGACTCTAGGTCTTCCTCAGCCAGGGAGTCTCCGCTTTCTCTTACCCACACAGTGCATGAGCCAGTGCTGCCAGGAATTGAGTTCTTGGAGGACTCTGCCATAGAGGAACAGATGCCTCATGCTCCAGGTTGTGGCACTGGCTGCCCATCCATCAGGACGGAAGGGGCCAGATTTTGAGTGGCATGTGCTCCAGGTCATAATGCCACTCACTGAAAGTTTGGACAGAAGGGTGTCTAGATCAAATTTCAGTGGTGTTGTCACTACACAACTGAAGCAAAGCTCCGGTGGCAGCCATACTGATTTACCATGGGACCAGTGCTTAAAAGTGGTCAGATCACGGTCCCCCACCCCACCCACAAGCTCCACAGCCTATGGATCTTTGACCAAGAGCAAAAGCCTTGGGTAGGGGCTTCGTGCTCCCACCCACTTTACTCTCTAATTGGCACCAGTGCTGTAAACACACAGTCTGTGCTGAAAGTTCCTGTTCAGTTCCGTTAAAGGTTTTGTTGATGATCTCACTAGTAGGAGATGCTCCTATCACTCTATACCCTCTTCATCCACATAGGCCCTGATCTAGCAAAGCAGGTAGGCCTGGGTTTAAGTTAAGCATATTAAGTGCTTTGCAAGATGGGAGCCATAGGCTCCTAAACCCAATAAGAAAATGTTTTTCATCCTGACACACAATATTCCCAACAAACCCATCCCATTGAATAATGGATGACATTATAGAGTTAATTCAATGAAAATTAATTTCCTTGGAGTTCCAAAGCATTTCTGTGGTTCTATTTTTATTGACTGTTAGATTGCAAAGCAATCAAAATGACTTGTTAGACTACAAATGTTGCCATTCACTTAGAAAATGTCTGCCAGATATATTTAGTTTACCTAAGAGTTAATGGGAGGCAGTGTCCAATTCCAAGTGTTGACATGATTTGTCAAGTTTGCCATTGTATATGTCTGAAGTTTCCTTTGAGGGGAAATGACCCAAGACTGTAACACTAAATAAACACACTCTTCAAATAACCAATGGCAGTTTCCTAAATTGCCAATCAAACCCATAAATAAATTACACATACTGTTAGGTATATTTAAGTTGTGATTAGCAGAACAGAACTAACCACTACCATTCTTGTTAAAATGAATTTTCCTCTTCTAGTGATATCCTTATGAACATTGGCACAGAATTTCTTTTGAATCTAATTTCCTCCTTTGACAGGGTTAATAGCCCAGTGAACGGGGGGAAGCAGTAGACATGATACATCTTGACTTTAGTAAGGCCTTTAATACAGTCCCACATGACGTTCTCATAAGCAAACTAGGGAAATGTGGTTTAAATGAAATGACTACACCTCTACCTCGAGATAATGCTGTCCTTGGGAACCAAAAAATCTTACCGCATTATAGGTGAAACAGTGTTCTATTGAACTTGCTTTGATCCACTGGAGTGCGCAGCCGCGCCCCCCCCCCCCCCCCGGAGCACTGCTTTACCGTGTTATATCCAAATTCGTGTTATATCGGGTGGCGTTATATCGAGGTAGCGGTGTATAAGGTGATTGCACAACTGGTTGAAAGACCGTACTCAGAGTAGTTAGATGGTTTGCTGTTAAACTGGGAGGGTGTATGTACTGGGGTCCCACAGGATTCAATGCTGGGTTTAATACTATACAATATTTTCATTAGTGACTTGAATGATGGAGTGGTGAATGTGCTTATAAAACTTCCAAATGACACCAAGCTGGGAGGGGTTGCAAGGAAACTGGGATTAGAATTCAAAATGACCTTGACAAACTGGCGCATTAGTCTGAGGTCAATGAGGTGAAATTTGATAAAGGCAAGTGCAAAGTAATGCACGTAAGAAGGAAAAATCCAATGCACAGCTACAAAATGAGGAACAACAGGAGAGGCAGTAGTACTGCTGAAAAGGATCTGGGTTATAATGGATCACAAATTGACCTACGAGGAAAGGTTAAAAAACCTGGGCACGCCTAGTCTTGAGAAATGAAGACTGAGGGAGGATCTGATAAGTTTTCAATTATGTTAAGGGCTGTTAAAAAGAGGACTCTGTTCTCCACGGTTGTCTTTACTTCTCCACGCCTCTTCAGTTATTATCCATGACCACTGGAGGTAGGACAATAAGCCTTGGGCTTAATCTACAGCAAGGGAGATTTAGGTTAGATATTAGAAAAAGCTTTCTGGTTATAAGCATAATGAGCTTTTGGAATAAGCTTCCAAGGGAATTTTAATCTTTTTTTATTTCAATGAAAAATTGAAATAGATATTTTAGCATTTCAATTAAAACATTGCAAAACAAAATTTTGAGTGTTGACCAGTTATTGTTTTTACCCAGGCCATCACCCACCTGACATGAGTGCTTGAGCGAAAATGCATTCACAAGCTCAAGATCTGGCTATATTAAAATATGTACATAATATATATATATGCACATACGCTGATATAGGTATGCATAACTGGAGCAGGTCAGAACAATTTGAAATCTCAATGAAAACCTTGGCTGCATGTCTGAGATCTAATAGGATCACAGCCTCAGGAAGCACAGCTACTGTCCTAAAGCATGCTCTGATACCAATAGAGAGGCCATCTGAATTACTTAAATTTAGATGACAAATCCAATGCCTTTAAACTTCTCTCTGAGAGTTAAACAAGATCTGCAAGTGTTTGCAGAAGTGGCACACCATTTTCAGAATACCAGTAGCCAGAAGGAAACTTCAAATGGCTGGCTTTCTGTCATCAAGTGTTTAAAACCTAAAAACAAAACCTCTCCTTTCCAAAAAATGGGATTAGCATCCCAGTTCGCTGGGAAATGTCATCTTGGAGTTTAGAGAGTTAATTTTCCTTTTTGCGCAAATCAATCGCTATCATCACACAATGCAAAGAGTTTGAAACATCAGACCCTGTGCCAAACAGCTTTGCATTACTCATGCAGCTCCATTTTGCCCTAAGGCTTAAACCACAGTTTAGTGAGTACAGAGATGCCAATTTCTGTGCAGGTAGTTCACATTGTCACTTAGATTTGCCTTAAAGGTAAAGAGGAAGAGGGAATCCTCAGTTGCAAAAAGGCTAAAGGGCTGTTGGGAAAGTATGTTTTCTTAAGTGCTATCTGCAGGCAGAAAGCAACAATATAAAGAAAGTATCTATTTTAATCTAGTATTAAACCACAAGTATTAATCCACAGTACTGAAACAATGTTTAAGTATTAAAGTCACATTGAGGCTCACTTTTTCTGAATACCAATATTATGTTTGTGTATTTAGGCACGTTCTAGTATCACAATTGTTCATGCAATCCTAGATGAATATCTAATTTGCACATAAACCTACTCCAGTCACAGTCAAAGCGACTCCAATCACAGGAACTGCATATCAATATTAGGCTTTCAAATGCCTGCACATTTTGGAAGGTGTGCCTATGTTCTGTGCCATATTTCCAGGCCCAGGTTTGGTGCGTTTGGCACCTGTAATGGTAGCGGGGCGGCTCTAGGTATTTTGCCGCCCCAAGCACGGCAGGCAGGCTGTCTTCGGTGGCTTGCCTACGGGAGGTCCCCAGTTCTGCAGATTCGGCAGCTTGCCTGCAGGAAGTACCCAGTCCCGCGGGACCAGCAGACCCTCCGCAGGCATGCCGCTGAAGGCAACCTGCCTGCCGCCCTCGCAGCAACCAGCAGAGCGCCTCCTGTGGTTTGCCGCCCCAGGCACGCGCTTGGCGTGCTGGTGCCTGGAGCCGACCCTGAATGGTAGTTTGATTGGCTTTATGACTATGTGCAAAATCAAGATAGTTCACAAAAGTGTGTGGAAAATCAGGGTTGAAACTTGGCTTCAAATGTTCTCCCCTGAACCAGAGACAGGAAAGATATTTGGAATTCAGATAACGATTTCTGTGACTTGCTGGGATTTCAGCATCTGCAGCAAGAGTCTTCTCCAGCTGCTCTCTAAGCAACACGTAATGGCTTATTTTCTTTTGCAAAACTATACCTTGTTAATACTCTCCTGTATAAAAATTCTTCCACATTTTAGGTCTGCTCTACACTTCAATGTTTTACCAGTATAATTATTTTGGTGAGAGTTGTGCTTTTATTTATTTATTTATTTATTAATTAACCAGACTAATTATACTGGTAAAAGCTCTAGTGTGGATGCAGTTATACCAGTATAATTAGTCCTCTTCTCATTCAGAAATAACTATAATGGTATAAAGCATCTCTGCACTAACATACCTATTTTATCTATACTGTAATATACATTTTAACTGCCCTGGGGTCCATAAAGCAGCACCACTTTCTAGTGTAGACAAGCCCTTAACATTCACAGCCACTGCTCCTTTCTTTCTGGCAACCCAAACTCTGAGATAGTGAAAGGGGGAGAAATGGGATGAGTTCTAGTGCCATTAAACTCGGAGCTATTGAGACCCCATTTTACACTATCAACAGTGGGGTTCTGGTCCATGACTATGGCTCCTAGGTGGTCCAATAATAGAAATAACAACAACAATGGATTGGATTCGCAAAAGCATCTAACTAGGTTAAGTGCCAACTCCCTATTGAAAGCCATTGGGATTTAGGCACTTAATTCCCTTAGGTGCTTTTGAAAATCCTACCTAGTATCTCTCTATACTATCTTGTCAAATTGTTTTCTTGTTCAACAATAATTGACCCAAACAGCTGATTACGGTGTGTGCAGATCCCCCCTCCCAAGTTTTGATTGTGATTCAGTTGCTTTCTAATGCTTATAATTCAATTAGGTGAACAGATTCATTCTCTTATTTCACTCGCATACAGTGCTTTTCTCCTTTTCTTGACCTAAACAGAGGCTGTATTTCACCCCAGAAATGGCTGCATTTTGGTGCTTCCTGCAGTTTAGCTGAGATATTTGATATCTAAATCCTAAGGGACACATCCCTTTTCCCCTCTGCTCCCAAACTTCCCTCAGAACTCCTTAAAAGATCAAAATTATTTAAGTCAGGGTTGGGGAAGGGCACGTAAGGAAGTTAGTACCAGCTGTTGTGGGGAAATGAGGGAACGGTTTTCAAATGTTGTCGGTCCAAACATCCTCCATCCCTTTCAGAGAATGTATTTGGCGTTCTAGTGGGCTGAACCCGGCAATCTTTCCACATACAAGTCCCACTGACTTGAACGGGGGTTTAAATGAATAGAACAGATGCAAGAATTGAGAGGAAAAAAGCACATTTTTGGCAGAAAATTTCCGTTGTTTTTTGACAAACCCCACAACTTTCAAGGAAATCAGAAACTTATTTTGTTGTTGTTGTTTGTTGTTCAGTCAAAAAACAAAAGTTCTGTTTTGGACAAAAGTTTTGATGACAAAAAATTTCAACTAGTTCTATTTATTTTCCTGCATTAGTGGTAATTTTTTGTTTTTTATTAATTTGTGGAGCAACTGTTATCTGAAGATAACCAAACTGCCGTGAGGCAGAAGAGTGATATTTATATTAATTTTACAAATGGGAAAGGGGATGCACACTGAGCTAAAATGATTTGCCCAAATACACACAGACTCTGCTCTCGTTTTTACTGGAGTACCAACATTGATTTAAGAAATATACTCTGGATTTACACCAGTGAAAGTGAGGTCAGTGTCTGGCCAAGAGAGTAGAATAGAACCCAGGAGTCCTACTTCCTCACCTTCTCTACCTTAACTAGTAGGCAGCAGTCCTCCTTCCAAAACAAAACTAAAAAAAATTGTTTGAAAGCATAATTAACCCCAATATACAAGTTCAGTCTTGCGGATGCATCTTTCCATACCCTGTAGCATTTAACTCAAGCTGGAAAATTCAGATATGGATGTGGGTGTTTAAAATCCAGGAGCTATGGAGTTCAGATCTGAAGTTCTGGTTTTCCCCATTAAAATTATAATAATGAAGTGGACCATTTCCAAAATTTTGACTCAGATCAGTGTTTGGATTCTGAACATCTTTTAACATTTGGATATATCCAGACCCAGGGTTTGGAAACTGTCTTGAATATCTTTTCCTAGTACTAAGAAATAGAGCTGTTTTAAGCCATTGTTTCACTTGTTCTCAGTTGTGAGACTGGTAACATTAACCAATAGCTCAGGACTGGAAGTAAGGAGATCTTGGCCATGATTCAGGCCTCCCCCTTAGGGAAGCAAGTAAGCGTGTATTTAAAGTTAAGACGTGCACATTGTTGTCCTTGATTCTACTCCAGTCTCTGCACCGAGGCTGCTGTGTGAACTTGATCAATTCACTTAGCTACTCTGTGCCTCAGTTTCCACACCTGTAAAGTGGGGATGACGCCCCACTGAGTTAGATTAGTGTTACTGAAGCTTAATTCATTTGTGTTTGTAAAGAGATGGAAGAGGCTTTAGCAGTGCAAAATGTGATTTCCATGGGAAACTGCTTCTCAGTTGTACAATTTTAGAGATTTCACCAAGTGTGCCATGCGTGCTAAAGAGACAATGGGAAGCATGAAATGTTGCAGAGATGATAAATCATCAAGTGAAACTCGATAGGGTTTGTTTCTATAGCTGTGTGGTATGCGAAAACTATGCTAGAGGCTACATCTCTCAGAGTTGCCTATTACTTAAATTCCCTTCAGCTCAAATGTAAATCCTTTTAAGAGATTTAAGATGCTTTGAAGTTGAAAAGTAGCTCCCCAATGACAAATTTATACTTTTTCTGAGCTTTACTTACTGGTATTCCTCCCCCCAGCTCCCCTCCCCCAAATTCTGTAAGATGTAGCTGAAGTCTAATGAAACAAGCCTGGAGTTATTAACGTTTTAGAATACTGTGTTGTCATCACCTGATCTCTCAGAAATTTGCTAATGCAAGTGTTCTTTTTGCAGTGTTTTATCTTAAGCCTTTTGCTTTTTAATGTCACTTTAATGTTCTGTATAGAAGTTTTGAGAAAAGCATGATGATTCTTCAGCTTGACTGGATGCCAGTGTGGCATTGTGGCAAATAAACATTCCCAACTGAGGAGTCCCCTTTTATGTACTCTTATTCCCATAACATTTCCAGTAATATTAATTTAGGCGAAAAGTTGAAGTTTTCAGAAGCCTCCCTTATAGGTAGACGGAGTAAATCTGCTTATGCTCGCTGGGTCATGGATTCAGGTAACATCCTGAGTGACCAGAAAGGCAGAAGGCTTTAGGAAAGAAGAGAGAACTAGGCTGAGATTTTCTTCCTGAAAGACTGAGACAACGGGCTAGCTAGACAAAAATTTACCATCAGTACTTTTTATTGGCAGAGAATTGGGTTTTAACTAAATGAACATTTTTGTGGAAAGTTTCTGTTTTCCTTGAAAACTTTTGATTTTTCTTCTTGGAGCTGAAAATAAAAATATTTTCAGTTTTCTGCAGTTTTAGATTGAACACTTTTTTAGTTTTTAGTTTTTCATTTTTTGACACAAATAAAAAATGTTTTCATCCAAATGTTGCTTCAGGGGGAGAAACATTTTCCAACAAACTAATTTAGACATGCAAATTTCCAATTAAATAAAGAGACTTGGAAAATCTCAGATCTTGGTTTTACTGGGGAAGGAGAGACTTTTTGTGGAAGAAAGAAACATGTGGACTGCTAAAAGGACTAGGGAAGTAGATTAGGGGTATGAAGGAGCAGCTGTGGACTTGGCGAAGAGTACAAACGTTGGCATGTGATCTGTACTCTTTATAAGTGTCCTAGCCTGTTCTAGTGAGTCTTTGACTAGACAAGACTAAGTGCTTTACTGTCTCGTGTTTTCCCTTTCATTGCTTCTAAAGCATACAGTACTTTCATTATAGTTATCATTTGGATTTGATTATTAATCTTGGGGAGGTGACTGTCTATCCAGAGAAACCTCCAGCCCTGAAGGAAGGAAGAGGAAATGTATGGAGTTCACCATGCTCAATAGTGTCATATTCAAGTGGAGATTTTGAGTTTTGTTGTTTCTTGTTTCTTGCTTTGCTAACTCTAAGTACCGTAAGTCTTTTGGACTGACAGCTACTAGATAGTTCATTGTGTACAGAGAAACGTAACAGGCCTGAGATGCAAACTTGGAATCCAAACATCCAAAAGTTCAGTGGTGTTTGGATCTTGGCATTCAGTATCACTTTCCACTCTCTCCTGCACAAAACCCATTTTTTTCAGGATTTCAGTCTATGCAACTCATGGAAATTGAATAGTAGGATTGTTTTGTTTTGATCCCCTTCACAAGTTGATTTGGTGTAAACAGAAAGCACAGGGTTTTTTTCACCCCAGAGCTGGCAGTTGTCATGACTAAAGCAAAAGGTATTTGCAGGACCTGATATTGTTTTACAAACTGTTCTATATTAAATATCATCCCTTCAGTGAAAGCTGTCAAAACACTTTCATTTAATCTTCACCAGTAGAAAAATCTTAGTGATGTCAGATAACTCAGATTATACAAATAACTGTCAACGTTCATTAAATCTCCTTTGGAAAAATGATTTCCCCTATGCTTTACTTATATTTGTTTAAGAAGCTTGGTGCATAATATTTCTAAGTTTGAACCAAGCTATGGAAGTTTTAGACCTAATCACCTCTAATTTAGATGTAAAATATAAGTAAACATTCCCTTCCACACACAGATGCTGAAACTAGGGGTGCTGCCACCCTCCCGCCGGCTTGAAATGGTTTCCATTATATCCAGGGTTTACAGTTTGGTTCAATGGCTCTCAGCACCCCCACTATACAAGTTGTTCCAGCACCCCTGTTTACACTTACTTCACCTCTCTGAAAGGCAGTAGCTGTGTTAACGTGAGCAGCTCACCATTCGCCATAGCTCTGTCTACCCCGGGAGTTCAGTCGAGATAACTGCGTTGCTCGGGGTGAAATCCACTCGCCTGAGCAACACCGTTATACTGACATGAGTTCGTAGCATAGACCAGAGCTAATTCTCAGAGGTGCTGAGCATTTGCAGATTTCAGTGACCAGCACCTCTTAAATCAAGCCATTTATTTAGGTGCTTGAATAGGTGCCTAATTTTAGGCACTGAACTTTGAACATTTGGCATAGGCAGTTAATGCTACAAAGCAGAACAGATTCTTAGAAGGCTGATCTCCTTATAAAATGGTACCATATACAGCTAATAAATATACAGCTTAATTTGAATCCCAAATACTGGAAAAAGTAGGCACAGAGCCTTATTCTGCTTTGAAACAAGCTTGGCTCCTGCTGACTTCAGTAGTAGTCATACTAGTGAAAGTGAGGCAAGAATTAGGCCTACTAGATTTTTTTTTCCCGATTGGCTCAAACTTATAAAGCAATCAGCCAATGTTTAATTTCCCACAAATCATGTAATACAAATATTAGCGCTAATTGGTACTACTGGTGCACAAAGTAGTCATTGATCTTCTATTCTGAAATATTAGATACCCTTATGGAATAGACACGACATGGTCCCCTCCATGAAAAGCAGATATCTCTCAGAATTGCTATTTGAACTTACATATGATCTCTGAGTGATTTGCAAGCATTGACTAAGCCTCACAAGACCATTGAGAGATAGGTAGGTAGATAAATAAGTAGTGTTATACCCATTTAACAGATGCCCAAATTGAGTCACAAAATTACTTTCATAAGGGCACACAGAGAGACTTTGTCAGAGGCAAGAAGAGAAGTTCTTGAAGTCAACAGAGCCTTTCCATTGACTTCAGTGGGCTGCAGTCTAATAATTATTAGATCATACTTATGGTCATTCAATCCTCGTTCCATGCCCAGGACTCACTTTGAGAGTGTTGGGAAGAAGGATATTCTGATCCTGATCTTTGCATGTAGAACTCCTTTTGACACCAAAGTATCTGTTCTGATTAGCTATATAAATCCCATTGTTTTGAGACTTCAGGATGAAGAAAGGCAGTAATATAGAGCACAGAATCACATCTAGTAATTCCTACACTTTTCTTTTTTTAAAACGTATATTTTTTTAAAAAATCTGTTTCTAAATTGCATTTAAAAATGTGGCAGCCAACACATGCTTTTTCTTTCCACACCAATAAGTTTAGGAATATTCATTCTAGCAGGAGGAAAACAAAAATCACAATAGCTTGAGTTCTCTTTGATCCTTCATATTTCCTACATGCATTTCTTTCTGTTTATAGTGTCTGACATAATTCCTTTGGTCAGATTTTATGCCTGAAGTCATTTAGGTCAATTTTACCTTTTTTTTTTTTTTTTTTTTCCTCCAGGGCTTTGACGTCTCAAGCAACTTAATCTAGGTCAGTATGTACCTGCTGTTGGAAGGAATTTTCTTGAGTAATGTTTTGATGTCAGAGGGGGCTCACTTGACATGTACATGTCAGAGGTCACTGAGCATGTACAGCGTGTAAAGGGCAAGCAACTGCAAGAAAAACATTAGTCAAAATAGTATAAATAATTATTGTAAAACAAAACAACCCCCCCTGTTTAAATAAAAAGTGGTTTTGGAAGTGACTTATATTGTAAAAAGTCCAGAGTCCATTATACAGTGGAAAGGATGAACATATTAAAAAAAAGTTCAAGTTCAAAACAGCCCATATTGGAAGCCACAATTGTATTGGGTTCAAACCCATTTTCAGAAACACAGCAGACCAAACTCTGCACTTAGTTACAACCATTCAACCGCACTGAAGTGAATGGGTGTGACAGACCAGAGTTTGGCTCAGTAAACTATATGGAACCCAAGATAGCTGGTGGCAATACTGGGCCTGATCCAAAGCTCACTGAAGTAAATGGAAAGGCTCCCACTGAAGTCAGTGGGCTTTGAATCAAGCCCATAGTCTCCATTTTGTGCTTTTCAACTTTTTTTTCAATTTAAATTTTAATACCACTTTTGTTGTAGAAGTTTGACATTTGAAAATTATAAATTAGCAAAATTTGCATGGTGGTACATTTTTATTTTGTGATCAAAGTATTGCATACGCATAATTCTTCCTACCTAATGCAAAGAGTGAATGCTAATTAGTGCTCCTGGGGGCAGGGTTTCCTCTCAATTATTTCTGCAGCAAAATCAGGAACAGCACATGCAGTAGTGGGAACAAAACTAAGGCCAGAAAAGAAAAAAGGGCGGGGGGAGAAAGAATGTTCTTATTATTTTCCTTAGGTATTAGATGAGGTGTCATGATTTTTTTTTTTTTAAATCCTACATCTTCAGCCTTTGCAAAAATGATGTGAACATCAGTATTTCAGGAACAATTAAAGAGATCAGGTGACAATGTAGCCTATCAAATCTAAACTGAGTAATGGTATTGGAAACTTAGTTTGCTCTATGTGCTTATTTAGCTCATCACTGAGTAATCCTACCAGAGGTACACTAGCAAGGACTGATATTGCCCTTTTAATGTGACTTCTCTTAATCTGTTCTATTTGGATGACAGGTTGCTAGTAAATTCAAAATATCCAAAACAGTTGTTCTCAAACTACGTTCTGAGGATCACTGCGTGGTAGCTGGTCACAGGGTAGAGTTCTTTCTCTTTGACTATATCTGACTACGCTTTCAGCAGCATGTGGAGGATGTATAGCTACGGCCTACAGAGAAACGCAAGCACCGTCCACACTGCCGTGTGAAGCTACATGTGTCAGTGAAAGGGTCTGGCACTGGCGAGGCAGCAAAAAGCATTCAGCAATTCTCCACTGCTGGAGCCTTTCACTGAGGCAAGAAAAGGCCCTAAGAAATTTACATGAAAAACTTACATTGGCGTAGCTACATCTGAGGAGTGTGAAGAACCCACGCCCCTGAGAAAAGTATCTTTGCCTACCTACCCCTGGTGTTGACAGTGCTGGATTGATGAAAGAATTCTGTCAACCTAGCTGCTGCTGCCTCTTGGGGAGCTGAATTAACTACAATGACAGAAGAACCCCTCCCAACACTGTAATGCCTGTGGTAGTGCCAGTGTAGTGTTTTTAAGTGTGGACGTACCCCTTATAATAAGGTGCATCATTGGTGTATGTATATCTGTGGGGGAGGAGGGGTGTGATTGTTGGGGGAAGAGAGAACCTTCTCCCACTAGAGTATGAAGAAACAATGGAGAGGTGTAAGGAGTCCCCCTCTGAAAAGTATCTGTCAGGCCAAGCAGATATACCCTCCTCAGGGATGGGAGAAGCAGCAGAGGTGGGCACCTCCATCCAGAATCTAGCAGCCTGAGGGTAGAAAAGGGTGCGGGGAGGAGAAGAGGAGGGGCCATCGCCCAACCACTCCTAAAATAGAAGATGAGGGGACCTACTTTTGTGGGGAACCTTCTCCACTGGAAAAAAATACATTAGATTGAGGGGGCAATTGGAAAAACTCTTCTCCCTCCTGCCTCACTCAGATGTACAGGGGTAGAGAACGGGACCTTCTCTGAGCTGCCTACCTGTACTTAATTAAACTCTGTATCAGCTGGATGTCTGCCTAGTTTATTAAGGGAAGTATGGTAAGAGGAATGGGTTAAGGAGAGGACAGTGTGGTCAAACCTGCAGAGTAATGCTTTAAAGAATCAAGGGCTGTCATTTTTGCCTTTTAAATCCTCACTAGGAATTATATATTGTTTGATGTCTTGAAACATTTTAAAAGCGATCTCTGCTTTCAAGTGTAAAAGTGCTAAGCTCCCTTTGGAAAGTTTATATCAAACTAGTGCTGTCATCCCCTCTCCTGCTCATAAGCCTACAACAGTGCTTTAAGGGAAATCCATCCCTGTGCAACATTATTAGGCAAATAATGGAGAAATGTATTCATAACAAGTAGATGAAAGTCTGTGCTGTTGTACAGGTATAATTCATAAAGTCGTGTTTTTTTTAAAAGGGAAAAATACCTGAGAACTTTAAAAGCGGATTGAATCTGGTTATATTCTTAAAAAAAAAAAAAGCTCTCAGCTATGCTTATAGCTGTTTCTGTTGCTTCACATTGACTCAACAGACATTCTAGACTTCAGAGCGTTTGGGGTTATTGTTTTTGCTGATTGTGCTCTTAAATGGGTGGTTGTGTTTAATTAGTGTCTGGGGGGTTGCTCTGGGAGTTTTGTGTTGATTTGTGAAGGTGGCAGTTTGGCCCATGGGCGTGGCAATGGCCAAATAATCCACTATCTGGGCAGTCCCCTTCATGCAACCAATGAGATTGTTGCATGCAAATTAGCTGCAGAGCAAAGGTGTTGATTGGTTGAGTTACCTCTGGTACCGCAGTGGCCTAGGACTGTTGTGAAAATAGCTGAGCACTTTGAAACTGGATGGTAACAGACCACAAAAACCAATGACAATTCAGCCTGATGATATTCTGAACAAAAAGGGCTCTCAGCCCTGGCTGTTACTGCTCCCATCGCTTCACACTGACTCAACAGACATCTTAAGCATCAGAGTGATGCATAGTGACATGTCTGGAATACTCTTATATAAATAATTATTGACTGGGGGGGGGGGAATGATAGAATTTGCTCCATGTCTGACAGCAAGTTATTTGGCCTGCTCTGGTCCTAATCATTATAGCCTGTTGCTTTGCATTTACAGTATATCAAAGAATCCCCCCCCCCCAAACTTGTGTCTTCAGGCAGTCCCTCACTCTCATGCTGCGTCCTTTTCAATGGAAACCACAGGCTGATTCTAAACTCAACTAAACTGGTCTGAAACTTGAATAGCTCCATTGATTTCAATGGAGTTACTTGAAATTACACCAGTGCAAATGAGACCCAAAGTCCACTTCTTTTTAGTGTCGCGTGGAAGCCTGTTAAAATCAGACTTATTTTGCAAGCTTCTCCCACTTGTGACATTTGTTCTGAGACTTTCAGATAGCTGCCCATTATTAAGAACTTGGAGGAAATCCTGTGTTTTGTTCTCTTTATGTTTTCGGTATCTTCCTTGTTTTGATCTCATGTGGCTCAATTCTGCCTTACTTGGATGCTGGTGGCTGGTGCCATGTTGGAAAGAAATAGTAAACAATCTGAATTTGGATGAGATTCATGTGGTTCCCTTGCTGAAGGGGGAATTGGCACATATGTCTGCTTTTCCCTTCGTTGCGTTCTTTGTTGTTCGCAATGTATCGGGGTAGGTTGTCATAGCAAAATGCTGAGACTGGAGTACGGAGTGTGTTTTTGAAACTCCTTAGCAAATTGGTTATAAACAAATGGAATCTGCTGACTTGGGTCTTTGGCATTCAAAATGCATATTGCCAAATACCATTTAATAACACCAGAAACTGCAAGCAGAGGCTCTGTTCCTGCAATGAACTCCAGCATACAGACTCCTGTTGAAATCAGTGGGGCTGTGGGTGCAGGGGTCAGTTTGCTCTAAGCATTTTGAAGTTATACTTATCAGCATCAGTTAAAGTATTTGATATAGTTGCTCATTATTTATACATATTATATCTCAGACTGAGTTTGGAAACCTCATCCATTTCACACTGGGAGAACTATGATAATTTGGGTTTATAGCCCAGACCAAATTTCTTTCTCTCACCTCTCCCAAAATTCCATGAAATCTTTTAAGCTAGTGGTTCCTCAACTTTCTTCCTTAGAAGTGTTTTATATGACAAAGATATTTTCACCAAAGCTGCCGGTGCTCCCAGAAAACAAATTCTTTAATTTTTAGTCCATGGAATGAACCAACAGGAAGGGCACTGGGGATCAATCAATCGTGGAGCAGCGTTTGAGGGAAAAACATAGACCCTGTGTATTTGGGCAAGAAGAGTATTTAACTTGATTGAAAGCCATACTTAACACCCAGGTTTGAAGCTGTATCACAACTAGCTCAAAAGTGTTAAATTGTGTCTACATGTGTGTTAAAGGGTTATTTTAATTGATTCAAGCTAACTCAATTCAGCTATCTTGATGAGAAAAGCCCTTTTTCAGCCCATGTAGACAGGACCTAATCTTGTCTACACAAGAAAGCTTTTTTTAGTATAACCTAGAGTGTGATTTATAAATTATAGCGGTATAAATCCCCGTGTGGACACTTATTTAAGTATCAGAATGTCTTTTCAGATTACCTTGTGTTGCCTGGAAAGGGGTTTAAGCTACAACAGAAAAAATTCACTCTTCTGATAGAATAAGTGCATCCACACAGGAGGTTATACTGATACCGTTTTAGACTATAACTAGTAAAAGTTTCGTATGTAGAGAAGGCATAAATTAAGCTATTGGGGGAAGGGAAGGGCCATTTGTTTAGCTTTGGTTTCATTGTTGCCCAACTGCAGTCAAAAATCAGCTTCATTTGACAAGATAGGAGATGGTAACTGGGTTGGATTTTCGGTAGATGCAGACAGATGTAGCTATGAATGATTGCAGGTGTATCCTTCCTTTTTTTAAAGTCAGTTGATATATTTGTCCTCAAGACTGGTAAAACGAATTCCCCTGTCCATGCAGTGCAGCCAAAATTCCTGTTGAAGTCTCCAAGATTAGATGCTGCACAAATGACTCTTTCTTCATAGTCACTTTTCGTTACATCTTGTGAACTGTAAGGATGAAATCCCATGTCTCATTATTTGGTTCTGTTGCTGGACGGATGCTACAGACAATAGAAGAAAAAAAGAAGAAACCACCTATGAAAGTCTTTCCCTCCCCCACTCTTTTTTCTCTCTTTCCTGGCTGGTCAGCAAACTTTTTATGCTTTGACACCTTGGTTTTTGTCTTCACTAGCTGTTGGCTCGTGCCCCGTAATGATTTTAAAACATTTGGGGGTAAAGGTCTAATTTTATCCAAATCAATTCAAGTTTTCGGCACTTTTCTGTTACAAGCCATGCTTCAATACAGCAGAACTGAACATATGACAGGTTATACTGCATGGGAGAGGCTTCGCAGGGCAGTATACAATCACTGCTACTATTTGCTGTTCAAACCCAAATGGTGTCTTTAAGAAAATGTCTAGGAAAATCACTGAAATAAATACAGCTTAAACACTTTGTGTTTAATATCCTGTCCCCTAGACCTAGTGCCTAAGGCTTAAAATGCAAACAAACCAGCCCTTTCTTATGAGATGCTTATGTTCTAAATCCTTTTTTCGTTTGTAGAAACATCAACAAATGCCTTGGCAATAAGGTACAAGAGCTTACATGTTCTATATGGGCTGCATATATATGAAGCAGTTGAGAGAGGATTGCTTTTATGCCTGTGCCTGACAAAAGCAATGTGTCTTAAAACATTTAGTCACGTGAAGTGCACTCACTGTCAAGTCCAATGGTCGAAACACATTTTCTAATGCTAATACGAAGGGACGTATTGTAAGGTTTATTTTTAAATGTCAGGGTATGGAAAGGTTAAACATTTGTGAGCCCACCTATTTGTGGGCAGATATTATGCTGTGGTTGAGACAATTTATGTATAAAAGTTGATGTATTTTAGTGTTCCATTAACACCCTGTAGAGGTGCAGACTCACCCCTGTGGTGCCTCCTGCTGGTGACTTCTGGGAATTAGCTCATTCCAGCTCTGGAGCGCCCTCTGCAGGCCGGTGATCCGCCTGTCCTCTGGCCCCCCGTGTCCCTCCCTGGACCCCAGTGCCCCACCAATCTGGGTCTTCCCTCCCTGGGGAACCCCCAACCCACTATCCCCACCTCACCTCAGTCTTGGCTACTGCCAGTCATCATTTAGCCCCCATTCCCTGGGGCAGACTGCAGTGTATCAGCCGCTCATCACAGGCAAAGGGGTTTGGACCAGCTGCCTCGGCCTACCCATGGCTACCCCTCTGTAGCCCCAGTACCTGTCTGGCCTTACACTAGGCTGCAGCCTGGGGGTTTTACCAGGCAGAGCCCTACAGCTCCCTTGCCCTATTCCCCAGCCCTGCTTCTCTCAGCTACTCTCTCTCAGCTTCCAGCAGCCAGGCCCTTCTCTCTCTGACCGCAGAGAGAGACTGAGACTGCTTCAGCCCGGCAGTCCGTTTATAGGGCCAGCTGAGTCCGTTTGGGGCGTGGCCACAGCTGTGGCTGTTTCCCCACTCAGCCAGGGCTGTTCTCCCAGCCTGGAAGTCCTCTCCTAGGGCTGGAGCAGGTCATCACCCCGCTACACACCCCGCTACACATTGTTACTATAGTCTTTTGTGTGATTCATGAAAGCTTGATACAAACAGAAAAATACTGGTGGAAAATGGCAAACAGTTATTTGAAAATAAATGTCATATTTTTGTGTTCTAAAATTGTGCCTCTATGGCCAATAATTGCTGTGGATTGTATTTGTTAATATATAGATGTAGAGTGGATTCTTTATGTTACAGACATAGGATCCTTTACATAAAGTTGATCTCTCTTGCTTTTAATTCCAACCTGAAATAAACTCTTACAGATAAAAGCTTGTATAATGTGAAAGAACTGTTGAAACACTATTTCTATGGACATAAAATCTGACACAATGACAGTGTGAAACTGCTCACTACTCAAAAATGACAAAACTCCAGTATCTTCAAAGGAATGAAAGGAGTGCCGGAGGGTAATTTTTAATTAAAATTAGATAACCTGTATGAAAAGCATCCAATTTGTAGTCTATAAAAACATTTTGGAACCACAATTCTTCAGCCCCAGGACTGTAGCTGTAACAATTATCTCGAGACTTTTCACAGTGGAATCACAACATGTTAATTTTTTAATAAGTGAGTCTGCAGAGTAAGAAAGTTTCTGACAATGGAGTGCAAACATACATATTGTATTTCTATTTTTAAATAAATGAAATGTTTAAGTCAAATTCAAGCCCCTGGTTAAGACGAGTTTCCCATCTCTGCTGAGAATGTGGTTTTAAACTGAGTGAACAGGCCTGTGCTCTGAGCTTATAAACTGGTTTGGATTCCATTAAAACGATTCGTGCTAGATGTATGTGACTGCCATTATTTATGAGTTAATCGGAAGTTCTCAAACAGGTTCGTACTGCGCAGCCACATCTTAAAAAGGCATGGTCTTGTGGACGCTTCCCCTACAACTGCAATTCCTCAAGTCAATCCCCTCTCACCAGGGATTGCATAACAACCCCATGACATAGCTACAACTGATTTCATGAAAAAGCAACAGTAGCAAGCACCTAGGTATGTTCAGTGGGATGTTGCACTCTATATGATTTTATGAAAATATGCTAATGAGTGAATATAATATAACTGGAATATGCTTCATGCAAAAGGTCTCTTGTAAGGTATCATTGCAAAGTTTATAATCTACTGAGTGTGGTCATCCTATTTGTATGTATGTATCATTCTTGTATCTGAAACTAGAAATATGAAATATAACTCTGAGGTTCTATTGTAATTATGCAAAGTGTGGGCTATTAATGGTGGTTTGGAATCTTGATGGCTCCTATCAACTAGGACAATTGACTGTAGATGGCTCTGTAGTCTTGTATACCTGTGTGCTGGCAGGTGGGTAATGAAGTCTTACAGTGACATGTGCTCATGTCACCAGAACTGGAATCCATCTTTAACCTGGCGCTTTTCCATTTAGGAGGAGGGGTGGGAACCCAGAGAAGGACAAAGGGTTCCTGCCTTGTGCAAAAGATGTATAAGGGGGGTGGGGACAGAACAAAGGGGGCTTCAGTCATGAGAAATCCCCAGCTACCACCTGAGCTGGAACAAGGGCTGTACCAGGGGAAAGGATCGGGCCCAGACTTGGAAGGCATTTAGTCTGTGATAGAAACTTATTGAAACATCTCTGAAGGTGAGATTTTTATCTGTATTCAGTTTTCCTACTGTATTAGGCTTAGACTTCCATGTTTTATTTTATTTTGCTTGGTAATTCACATTGTTCTGTCTGTTACTACTTGGAACCACTTAAATCCTACTTTTTGTATTTAATAAAATCACTTTTTACTTATTTATTAACCCAGAGTATGTATTAATACCTGGGGGGGGCCAAACGGCTGTGCATATCTCTTTATCAGTGTTATAGAGGGTGAACAATTTAAGAGTTTATCCTGTATAAGCTTTATACAGGGTAAAATGAATTTATTTGGGGTTTGGACCCCATTGGGAGTTGGGTATCTGAGTGCTGGAAACCGGAGCACTTCTTAAGCTGTTTTCAGTTAAGCCTGCAGCTTTTGGGGGACGTGGTTCAGAAGTGGATCTGTGTTTGTATCAGGTTAGCATGTCTAGCACAACCAGGCAAGGCACTGAAGTTCCAAGCTGGCAGGGAAAACCGGCTCAGAGGTCGTCTCAGCACATCAGGTGGCAGTCCCAGAGGGGGTTTCTGTGATCCAGCCCATCACATTCAGCTCAGCTGCATTGAGTGTGGCGATGAGTGCCCTGCCCTTCTATGAAAAGTTAATCACACTTTCTCCTCTTTGTCTTTGTGACATCTCTCCTTCCCATTGGATTTGAGTAACTCAGCTAGGAGCAAGGAGAACAAAGTGCTCTACTGATCCCATAGACCACCTTCTGTGGTTTAAGAGTTGGTGATTTTGTTTTTCTTAGTAAGGTCACTGACTGTTGCATCAGTAACATATTCTGAAGTCAGCACAAAGGTAAATGGTGGAAGTCCCATTATCTGAGTCATTTAAAACTGGACCTGGCAAAGCACCAGCAAATATACTATAGAGTGAAATCCTGAATTTCCAGCTGATGGGATTGTGTCTGAGCAAGGTAAATGAAGCAACAGGCAGGCAGAAGATACACAGACTTACAAATAGAATGGAAAACAAGGATAGTATCTATCTGTGTGTCTGGAAAGCTAAGTAGCTAGTCACCGAATTAGATGATCATAAAGGGACTTTCTGGCCTTACAATCTATGAAATCTGGGAGGGTGTGGAGAACCATGACACCAAATAGCAGGGATAGTTGGTTGATTTCCTCCCATTACATAGGAAATAAAGAGGGTCGTACTGATCCCCTGTATCATTCACTCAGTAAGTGTTTGGCTTTGGTTTAGGATGCTTCTTAAATTCAAGTTGAGGCTGGTTTGATATTTCGCTCTTCAAAGCTGTTCATCACCCAGCCCTTCTTGTGGCTCCAGTGAGTTCAGCAGTTGGCACTAGGATTATGTGATGTGTCTGAGCTTTCAAAATAACATCCAAGAATATTAATCTTTTCCAAAACAAATCTGAGGTAGATACAGGCTGGAAGAAGAGTGTTGCCTCTTCTGGTTTTTATGGGAATGTTTTCCCTTATGGATGGCCATTTTTACACTTAAACTCAGCCTAATTCTGTGGCAGTTCCATTATCAATTTCCATTGACTGAAGTCAAAACATTTCTCAAATATGCTGAAGCTACAATGCCATTTCCTATAAATCCAGCCATATCAACAAGGGAAATGTGCCAATCTCAGACTGTTCTCCAAACAAGACCAAAGTGACCTGCAACTCCACGCTCTCTTTTCCATTAGAATCACATGGAACTGTAGAAACTGGGAATAGAACCCTGGAGTCCTGACTCTCAGACCATTAAGGTACGTCTACACTGCAGATGGGAGCAAGCCTCTCAGCCTGGGTGCTTGGGCAAGCATGCTACAAATAGCAATGCAGGTGTTGTGGCTTGGTCAGCAGCTCTAGCTAGCACCAGCTCAGCCCCAGGAGGTCAAGCTTCTACTTGGGCTACAACACCCACATTGCTATTTTTAGCTTGCTAGCTCAAGTGGAGCTAACGGGAGTCTGTCTACCCATGAAGGGAGGCTATCTTGCAGCTGCAATGTCGATATACCTTCTGTCTCCAGTGATCAGTGCTACAAAACGTACGTTTTGGAATTTGAAAGCAACAATAAATAATATTGTGCTCTTCTATGGAACCTTCCATCCGAGGACTTCAAGTTGTTTCACAAACATTAATTTATTCATTCCACAAGCCATTCTTTGTGATAGGTACTACTATCTATATTTTATGGCTGAGTAAACCAATGCATGGAGAGATGAAGTGACTTGCTCAAGCTAGTTATGTAGCTCAGTGGCAATAAAGCTTGGCAGAAAACCAAGGGTTCCTCACTCTCAATACTCCCTGCTCTAGCCACAGTAACCCTACCTAACAATAATTTGCTTCTCTATTTTGCAAAAATATTTCCCACTGGAGATCTATGCAGAGCGAATTATGAACAATACCAAACTCTTGCAACCTGTATATTTTTGCATTCCCAGCTAAGGAATGCAAAGGAAAATATAGGATGTGAAGGAAAACAGGATAAATCTTTCTGGTTCCTCTTAGCAAAGATAGCCAGCTAGTAACAATAACCTTTCCTCATTCCTCAGTAACATCCTGCCATAGTAGGGTGTGAGAGCAGAGATTTGAAAGCAGACATTGCCCAAAGTTTTGTAAAAAGGTATTGTGCAGCCATATATCCAGCCTGGGTTGGAGGAAGGACATTACAACAGCTGATTTCTAGAATCTATGGTGCTGTCGGTAGGAGCCAAGAAATTAGATACTGCATGGAAGAGACAACCTTCACCTCAACAGGAGCTAAAATGTGACAGCCATATTAGTCTTTGGGTGCCCTGTGTTGGCTACTCTATGAGTAACTTCAACAAGTGATTATGCTCTCTTATACCCAGCTAGGAGAAAGATTGTCAGGGTGACGGACTGAAAGGAAACAAGAAGGAAAGTATTTCAGCTTCATGCAGTACTATCGCCACCAGGCTGTCTTGGGGGCTGCATCATGGAAGAGCTGCTTTCGTTTCTGCCAGGGTCTTCATAAGAATCATACCAGTTGCACAGGATGTGTTGAGTCATTGCATTCTCTGGCTACATCCCTTTGAAAGCTATTTTTGGCACTTGTAGACTCCCAGACAAAAGGGAGGTATTTGGTCCTCATGCTCCTTCCTGGTGACCTTTCTAGCATAAATAATGGGTGAATCTGCCCCTTGTTTTAATTCACCCCAAATAGAAGTGGCTAATCTTTACTTCAAGATAAAATCAATTTGGAATCATGTAGAGCTGTCAGAATAAGAACAGGCCTCCCTTCTTAATCCTGTCCTTGCTGAAAGAAGTAGTTGAGTCAAGTATTTATCTAACCTTGCATATAACCAGGAAACTCAGCTGAGATAAATCGCTTTCTGCCTGAGAAAAATTCAGGCAACCTTCTTCTGTGACACTTTTGAATGAAACTCTGCACCCTGGCCATTTTTTTAAAAAGGGTTTAGTCACATCCAGAAATAGGTGCACACTTTTTTAATTATGTTTCTTTCAGAAAATGAGTGTCATCCGGGGAGATTTAAGAAAATTCGGCATGTTATTTGAAAACTAACAGTTAAGTATAAGAGGCTGATGAGTCCTTTGTGCACATTGTACATCCTTTTCCTTTCCTTGCCAAGGGCACTCATTTTTATTCTGCACTTTGCATCTCTCACCTGAAGTAAGTTTCTCCCTTTCTTATTTTAACCAGGAAAATCAGTTTGCCCCCTACTTGTAATAGTTCAATGGTTAATTACCCCTTTCAGCATCCATCTTCAGAAATAATATATCTGATTTGTCTTGTCCTACTTCTTATAAGTAGATATATATATTACACCTTAGAAGGGGAGCAGTGGGGACAAAAACCTAACTTGTTTGAAGACTGACCTTGATAAGATTATGGAGAGGATGATATGATGAAGTTGCCTACAAAGGCATATGGCCAAATTGCAACAGCCCTGGAGTACCCATGGAGTCGGTGCCTATGGCAGGAGGTCAGTCTAGATGATGATGGTCTATTCTGGCATTAAAGTCTGAGTCTATGTGTAAAATAAACTGAATCACTGGAGGTTAGTGAGAAGTGGGTAGGTCAACCTGAGACAAACTCTGTGCAGAGGCACTGTGGCTTAGTGGCTTGAGGATGGGACGGGGACTTAGGCAACCTGGGTTCTATTTGTGGCTCTACCACAGGATTTTTGGGTGAACTTGAGCAATTCACGTCACCTCTCTGTGTCTGAGATTCTCCATCTGTAAAGTACTTTGAGACTTACAGATAAAAAGAGCTCAGAACAATAATTATTTTATTAATATTTTCTTTGAGTCAGATCCTGCTTCCTCCCATTCCTTTCCTTTCCTTTTAGTCTCGTTCTAGCTTTTTCTTCACTCGCTTTTTATTGCTAAAACTTCCCACCATTGCTGACACTTGTGCTGCTCCACGAGAGATAGCAACAATGGGAGTGCTAGTGAAGACCTGACTCAAGTGGCCACCAGTGTTTTGACCATCATAACATCTAGAGCTGTTCAGAGCAGGGTCACAGGGCATCATGGTTACAACATCTGGGAGCCTGTCTACACGAGCACTCCCACGCTTGCTACCATTGATAGAGCCGTATGCTGTTCTGTGCAGCAGCTAACCCTTTCAGTTCAGCTGCAGAATTCATGCATTTTCACTTCTGCTCCCTGTGACCCCTGAAGCTTTTCTAAAGTGTTTCTAAGGTGTGAACATTTCTGTGTTATTGAAAAACATGGCAGACACTTCAGCTCCCTCTCTTCAAAGCTTTAATCAACAAAATAACCATTTGCAATGGCTGTGAATTTTACCCCTTTAAATTTCTAAAACTCTGGATCAAACTGGTGAGTTGATGCAGATTCGGCTGTATCTTTGACTTCCTTGGTTTACATTTTTATAGTTTCACAAATCTCATTAATGTATAGCAGGATTTGTGTGCATTGCTTTGAAACTCCACAGTAGCTAACTAAGGGCCCAATTCTACAGTGTGCTGAGAGCTTCCTGAGAGATGCTGAATGACTTCCATTTCCATTGGAAGGCCATAGGAACTGAGTGCAGTGGGCAACTCCCAGGCAGTACTCAGCACCTCACATGAAACAGCATGAGGTGCTATAACTGGGCACATTGTTTTGGAAATAATAGATAAATGCCTTTTCCCACATCTGCTCTTCTCTTATTTCAAGCTACAAATATTAATCCAATCAGTTCATAGTGATGGCAAAGCCATTATCATTAGCAGAATTATGCGCAGGCATTCTAATCACACATATGGGGTTAATATTTTTAACCAGTTTTCCATGGTACTGTGGCATAGATGCTCTTTTCTGTCATTTCAAATTAAATGTCACATTTTGATGAACATGGGAAGCAACATTTAATTAACTAAAGGTTGCCTGGCTTCTTTGGTCAGCAGCCAATCTCTGCTTGTGTAAAAGATCCCTCTTTATGTCTGTTTGAGTTTTGTTTATCTCCTTGTGTCTATAAAATTTAGAAAGGAAGTTAGGGCCTGATCCAAAGCCCTCTGAAGTAAATGGGAGTCTTTGAATCAGGCTCCTGGAGAATTAAATCTAAGTGTATGATCCTTACATGTGGAAATTAACCACAAATGAAATCAGAGGTATGTTTTCCTGAGCAGGGAGTGCAGGATCAGACTGTTAGGTTTTAATAAAGTGTAGACAGTATATTCTCCAACATGCCTTTACAATTACTGCAGGAACAAGGACAGGAAGTTCATTAACACTTGATGGGGGAAGAAAGCCATGCTACCGGCAAACAATATATTGCTATTGCAACTGTAGGTGTTCTTCAACTAAGAGAACAAGGCAAAATCCTGTGGAAGAGAGTAATCACATGGCCAAGAGATGGAAATGATGCACTTGTGTTAGCAGGGAACCATTCCTTTTGGAATCGCGTGGACAGCATGCACCTGTGTTGCCTCATGGATCATTTCCATAAAAGAAGGCCCTGTGCCATTACAATGAAGGTCAAAACGCTAGTGATGAAGCTTCTGAAGATAAATGAAGCAGAATCACTTGCAAACATGTTTTCCAGGCGCCTGCAACAATTGTTGGCAGGGTGACACTTATTTCTTTTAAAACTAAAGGCAAATTAACTGCTTTGATGAAGTGCAGGTGAGTTATATCATGTGAGTTGCATGTCAGGCAGGATTAGCTGCTTGGCAGATTATCAAAATCAACTGATAGTGAAACAAGTTGGGACTCTCCTACAGTTGCAGTTTAAAACTGGGTGTAACTCACCCAAAACAAACAAATACAGTAGGGTTGTGGGAGTTCTACCTGTTTCATTAACCTATTAGAGTTTTAAGGTATAACACTATGGGGGGTCAAAAGAACCTGAAATTATATTGGGTGAGTAAGTCAGAGGAAAGCTCAGGAACTAGGCAAATTCCATTTCTAAAGTGTTGATTTTAATTTGATTTGTATAAGAACATAAGAACATAAGAAAGGCCGTACCGGGTCAGACCAAAGGTCCATCTAGCCCAGTATCTGTCTACCGACAGTGGCCAATGCCAGGTGCCCCAGAGGGAGTGAACCTAACAGGCAATGATCAAGTGATCTCTCTCCTGCCATCCATCTCCATCCTCTGATGAACAGAGGCTAGGGACACCATTCTTAACCATTCTGGCTAATAGCCATTTATGGACTTAGCCACCATGAATTTATCCAGTCCCCTTTTAAACATTGTTATAGTCCTAGCCTTCACAACCTCCTCAGGTAAGGAGTTCCACAAGTTGACTGTGCGCTGCGTGAAGAAGAACTTCCTTTTATTTGTTTTAAACCTGCTGCCTATTAATTTCATTTGGTGACCCCTAGTTCTTGTATTATGGGAATAAGTAAATAACTTTTCCTTATCCACTTTCTCAACATCACTCATGATTTTATATACCTCTATCATGTCCCCCCTTAGTCTTCTCTTTTCCAAGCTGAAGAGTCCTAGCCTCTTTAATCTTTCCTCATATGGGACCCTCTCTAAACCCCTAATCATTTTAGTTGCCCTTTTCTGAACCTTTTCTAGTGCTAGAATATCTTTTTTGAAGTGAGGAGACCACATCTGTACACAGTATTCGAGATGTGGGCGTACCATGGATCTATATAAGGGCAATAATACATTCTCAGTCTTATTCTCTATCCCCTTTTTAATGATTCCTAACATCCTGTTTGCTTTTTTGACCGCCTCTGCACACTGCGTGGACATCTTTAGAGAACTATTCATGATGACGCCAAGATCTTTTTCCTGACTCGTTGTAGCTAAATTAGCCCCCATCATGTTGTATGTATAGTTGGGGTTATTTTTTCCAATGTGCATTACTTTACATTTATCCACATTAAATTTCATTTGCCATTTTGTTGCCCAATCACTTAGTTTTGTGAGATCTTTTTGAAGTTCTTCACAATCTGCTTTGGTCTTAACTATCTTGAAGTTTAGTATCATCTGCAAACTTGGCCACCTCACTGTTTACCCCTTTCTCCAGATCATTTATGAATAAATTGAATAGGATTGGTCCTAGGACTGACCCTTGGGGAACACCACTAGTTACCCCTCTCCATTCTGAGAATTTACCATTAATTCCTACCCTTTGTTCCCTGTCCTTTAACCAGTTCTCAATCCATGAAAGGACCTTCCCTTTTATCCCATGACAGCTTAATTTACGTAAGAGCCTTTGGTGAGGGACCTTGTCAAAGGCTTTCTGGAAATCCAAGTACACTATGTCCACCGGATCCCCCTTGTCCACATGTTTGTTGACCCCTTCAAAGAACTCTAATAGATTAGTAAGACACGATTTCCCTTTACAGAAACCATGTTGACTATTGCTCAAGAGTTTGTTTTTCTATGTGTCTGACAATTTTATTCTTTACTATTGTTTCAACTAATTTGCCTGGTACCGACGTTAGACTTACCGGTCTGTAATTGCCGGGATCACCCCTAGAGCCCTTTTTAAATATTGGCGTTACATTAGCTAACTTCCAGTCATTGGGTACCGAAGCTGATTTAAAGGACAGGTTACAAACCTTAGTTAATAGTTCCGCAACTTCACATTTGAGTTCTTTCAGAACTCTTGGGTGAATGCCATCTGGTCCCGGTGACTTGTTAATGTTGAGTTTATCAATTAATTCCAAAACCTCCTCTAGTGACACTTCAATCTGTGACAGTTCCTCAGATTTGTCACCTACAAAAGCCAGCTCAGGTTTGGGAATCTCCCTAACATCCTCAGCCGTGAAGACTGAAGCAAAGAATCCATTTAGTTTCTCCGCAATGACTTTATCGTCTTTAAGCGCTCCTTTTGTATTTTGATCATCAAGGGGCCCCACTGGTTGTTTAGCAGGCTTCCTGCTTCTGATGTACTTAAAAAACATTTTGTTATTACCTTTGGAGTTTTTGGCTAGCCGTTCTTCAATCTCCTCTTTGGCTTTTCTTATTACACTCTTGCACTTAAGTTGGCAGTGTTTGTGCTCCTTTCTATTTGCCTCATTAGGATTTGACTTCCACTTTTTAAAGGAAGTCTTTTTATCTCTCACTGCTTCTTTTACATGGTTGTTAAGCCACGGTGGCTCTTTTTTTAGTTCTTTTACTGTTTTTCTTAATTTGGGGTATACATTGAAGTTGGGCCTCTATTATGGTGTCTTTAAAAAGGGCCCATGCAACTTGCAGGGATTTCACTTTAGTCACTGTACCTTTTAACTTTTGTCTAACTAACCCCCTCATTTTTGTATAGTTCCCCCTTTTGAAATTAAATGCCACAGTGTTGGGCAGTTGTGTTCTTCCCACCACAGGGATGTTGAATGCTATTGTATTATGGTCACTATTTCCAAGCGGTCCTGCTATAGTTACCTCTTGGACCAGCTCCTGCGCTCCACTCAGGATTAAATCTAGATTAGCCTCTCCCCTTATGGGTTCTGTACCAGCTGCTCCATGAAGCAGTCATTTAAAGTATGTATGTGTTTATTTTTGTAGTGGGTGGGAAGAGAGGGTGGGAGGTGGATAGGGGGAACACTTTAAACTTAAGTTAGGGATGATTAGGACCAAATTTTTCAACAGTTGTGTACGGGGAGATTTATTGAATCCACTGACTGCACAAGTTCCCACACATGCAATTTTCATATGCAACTAATGCTCCTTTCCATATAAACAGATGCTCCTGAAATTTTGGAAACATCTTTGAGTGTCCTCTGAAAATGTAAAACCACAGATTCAATCAATGTGGGGAGCTCCCAGAGACAGATTTCATATTTGTTTTAAATTAAATATTGAGTTTTAAGAATGAGCTTGTAATGTAACACCAGAGACATGTTTTAATACTAACATCATTCACTAAAAACGGTATCAATAGCTATGATATAGTACATACATATTACTTTTGTAAAAGCCTATTAAAATCATATGAAAGCTTAGAAATGCTGGGACTATTTTCAACTATCCTTGCAATAACTTCTAGTTTTGCATCTGCATCTCACTGCAGAAATAAGCATGAACCTATTTTTCATGCACTTAACCACCATGTGTGCCAATTTGGGCTCCCAACTGCCCAGTCAGAGCCTGGAAACAGGCCTGCTGACAGCAATTCTGGGCTCCAGGGCAGAACAGTCAATGGGCACTCTTCTGGCAAAGCCAGGGCTTCCACTTGCCTGCCCGGCAGCCTTTGTTGCCACCGGTACCGCCCCACACATGCCTAGGATTCTTTTAAATCGCCCAGGCCCCTGGGCAATTGCCCCCTTTACCACCCCCTGCCTGCCTGGAAATGACTGTGCGTGCAAAATGATTGTATGGCAAAAGTGGTATACACTTATTTGCCCCCAAAAATTGGACATTGGGCTGAAAATGTGGCCCATCAGCAATAATGAATGATGTAACCAGAGGAAGATATCAAGTAATTAAAAAGAAAAGAAGAAAGATGACAAACAATTGATTAATTGAATCATGTTTCTCATGTGTTTACTGTAGTTCATGAAAATAATAAGTAGGTAACATTTATTATTAATCCCATTAATTTCAAAGTCAGGGAGTACTTGTAAAATTGTCTGTCTGTTACAAGATGGATTCACTGATTCAGGATAGATCCTGAGTAATTATGTTTAATAAGAGCCTGTCTTTACACGCTACTATCACATATTATTTTCTATAGTTTCAAGCCAAGTATAATGGGTTAGATGCACATATTAACTTACTCTAGTGCTGTACTGATTCTTTTTCCTTTTTTGTTTTTTCTTTTGGATGGGAAAACTTGAAAACTGATTATTATGTGGTTTCCTTTCAGATAGTTGCATATGATCTAATTTGATTAATTGCTGCACATTTTGAATGAGCATAGATATCATGGGGAAAAGAAAAAAAATTGTTCTAATAAGTGTTCACATGACTGTATTTTTACCTGCTAGCTTGGTGGCCCTGGAGTTGGCAAGCCTTGTACTTCATTATACCATGGGAGTCTCCCGCATTAAAAAGCCGCCCTTAATCTTTTTTTGTTCTCTCTTGCAAAGCTGTGTTGAGTTTCTCACCCTGTTGCAATGGACTGTTGTATAATTGTTTCACTCTGGCAGATCATGTATTTCACCTAATTCATTAATATTACTAAATATGAATGCAAAACCAAAGGCACTTGCCTACTTCCATGAGTAAGCACAGCTGTAACTTGCAGGCAAATGTTTTTTTAAAAGGCCTTTAAAGATGTACATATTGAACTACTGGACAGGAAACCTTAAGGGGAAGATTAGTGTGAATTGAAAGGTTCAAAGTTCTGCTTCACTGCCAATAAAACTTAAAAGTTTGGGTGCTCTTGTGACTTGGGCAACATAGAAGCACAAGCAAATCAAACAGCTGCTCAAGGCCCAGTGCAACTCAGCCCAGCCTTTACCTCTGGCAGACCAGAAGAGGGGATGCCTCACCATGAACCCCCGTCAGCAGTTTACAGAAGGGGAAATGAAACAATGGCCTGGCTTCTTTCCCCACTCTCTTTCACTATCAACTGATTTTACACCACCATAGCCAGGAAAAAAGGTGTTTAAGCAGATTGGTGTCTGACAGATTCTGTATTAATGTGCCCAAGGGCAGAAGCCTATGTGGTATGTTAAGACCAGTGCAGCTCTGAATACTGCTCGAAGGTAATACATGGCACTACATTTAGGGTGACCAGACAGCAAGTGTGAAAAATCAGGACGGGGGTGGGGGGGGGGGAATAGGAGCCTATATAAGAAAAAGACCCCAAAATCAGGACTATCCCTATAAAATTGGGACATCTGTCACTCTAACTACATTGCAAAGATACACGACAAGTAGGGCTGAGAGAAAAATTTCCATCACCACTTATTTTTGACCAATAGGGTTTCCACTAAATGCAAATATTTGGAGAAAGTGTCTGCTTTTCTCAAAATAAATAAATTTTTCCACTGGAAAACTGAAAGCAAAAATTTTCGCCTGGAAACCAAAATGTTCATTGTTCAGAAGCTTTTGGATGAATATTCTGTTTGTTTTTTTTCAATGAAGACTAAACTTTTTTTTCCAAGGGGAAAAGAGAGCCATTTTCTGACCAGCCCTACTGAAGCCAATGCTTTCTTCCATGGATGACATCGGGCCTTGCCGAAGTCTAAAGGAGTTTTCCCATTGACTTCAATGGAGCCAGGATTGTACCTTTGTCTGAAGGTGTACTCCAGTTTTGCAAAGCATATTTGTTTTATGAAGCAAGGGGTTTCTTGCCGACATTCTGGCAATCTTCCTGTTAGTATTACAGGGCTGGTTTTTATCTTCAGTCAGGTAAGGAACCCTATCCTGCAAAGTGCTGAGACCCCTCTAGTCTCATTGACTTCAGATGTCACTGATATCATGACTTCATTAGTATTGTGGGACCTCATCACTTTGCTGGATCAAGACCAAAGTTTGTGCAAAAGAATCAGTGTTTCTGGCCGTGGCCACGTTTGTGCCAGTTTAAATTTTTAATTGAATTTAATCTATTACTATTGTATTTCAATAGTGCTTTAGATGTTTGACCTTTTCCACCCCCCAAAATCCATTTAGTTGTAATTAATGACAGTAATTTGGTTAAGAGTAGAGGTGACTGAATTTTTTTGTTTGAAAACTTTTTTGATGAAAAATAGCTTTTTTTTCGCCCCCAAAATGGAAAATATTCACAGAAACTTTGAAAAAAATTATCAGAGGGGTAGCCGTGTTAGTCTGGTTCTGTAGAAGCAGCAAAGAATCCTGTGGCACCTTATAGATTAACAGACGTTTTGCAGCATGAGCTTTCGTGGGTGAATACATAAATTGCATCCGAAGAAGTGGGTATTCACCCACGAAAGCTCATGCTGCAAAACGTCTGTTAGTCTATAAGGTGCCACAGGATTCTTTGCTGCTTGAAAAAAATTAAATTTCAAATATTTTTCAACAACAAAAAACAAAATGCAAAGGGAGGTTTAGGCTGGACATTAGGAAAACTTCCTAACTGTCAGGGTGGTTAAGCCCTGGGAATAAATTGCTTAGTGAGGTTGTGGAATCTCAGTCACTGGAGATTTTTAAGAGCAGGTTAGACAAACACTTGTCAGGGATGGTCTAGATAATTAGTCCTGCCATGAGTGCAGGGGACTGTACCAGATAACCTCTCTAGGTTCCTTCCCAGTTCTGATTCTTTTTTTTCCTTTCCCCTCCATTCCTTCCCTTGCCTTTCCTCCTCAACTTTTCCTCTTTTCCCCACTTTATCCATTTTGCTATTGGAAAACAAGGGGGGGAGGAGAGAGAAAAGGGGAAAAAACAAACCCAAAAGCTGAACATTTTTTTTCTGCTGAAAAATTGGCAAATTTAAAAAAACAAACAAACAAAAAACCCTCAATGCAAAATTTTAATAAAATAAAACATTTTTTCATTTTTCAGTCCGCTCTAACTGACAGCTTCATAAAGAGCATGTGGTTGCAAGGGCTTCACATTTTTTCTGACTTCTTAATGAGCTTGAGGTGCTTCTAATAAATCTAAGCCTTTTAATGAGTTCTTTATAACTGCTAAATGCTTAAGCAAGATATTGACGAGTGTAACTGGTAGCACAGAATCTTGGCATGAAATGAGACGGGCTGCCCCACCCTTTCCCTCTGGCATCCCATCTAAATTACTGCAGAAAAGATCACCAAGAATCTGTCACAGTTAGAATGTTTGTGAAATTTAATTAGGAATCTAATAAGCACCTTGAATGCAGTAACATGGTTACCGAGGAGATAATACTGTATTTTGGTTAAGATTTTCTACAGATGCAGCACAGTTGCACGTGTGATAGTATCATAGTTAAGGCCCCTGGAGTTTTAAGATTGTGACAGCTGTTCAATTAGGGACCTCTGCCTGCTGATGTCTGATAATTCACTACAGGATAAAGTTTTAAAAACAAAACAAAAACCCACTACCCTAATCTAAGGTGCAATTTATAATTTATAGATTGGAGATTAATCAAAAACTGGAGCCTCTAATCTGAACCCCATTGAATTTGGAAGTGGGAAGGAGATTTTGGATTTGAATCCTTGTTTCAGTGGTTTTGATTGTGAGTCAGATCCTTGTCCAAGAATGGCCTATTTTCCAGTTCCATTTTGGGTGCAGCGGAAATCCTGTCAGAACAGCAGTTCTCAGGAGCTTTCAGGACCAAAAATTGGGACATAGGTTGGCACAGGCCATGGAGCTGAAGCTGGTGGATGTTCCATTTTTCACTCTCAGTTCTCTTTTTCCCTTACAGTATTTAAATTAATGATTCTAATGTAATGTATGCTGATGCAAATGAGAGTGAACTATTGCAGGCAAAGGGTTGTAAACCAGCATGAAACAAGAATCGGGCTGCAGGCATTAGATTTCTTAGGAAACATCTTGTTTTTGTTATTAAGCCAAGGCAGGTATAAAGGGTCCAGTTCTACCCCACCAGAGTTAGTGGAAGTTTTGGCATTAATTTCAAGAGAGGGAAAATTATCTTGGAATAGTTATGTGCTCAGAGCAATTTATAATAAAAACATATCATCCACATTCTTGTTTGGCATTTCATGTGAGTGCGTTAGGGCTACAAAATGAGTGGATTACAGACATGTCATAAATCCAGAAACAGGCATCCTGCCATCTGGAAAGGTAACTTCCAATGACAGACTCAGAAGACAGGATCTTCAGATGGTGTAAATAATTACTGCTACATTGACTGCACTGTAGTTATGCTCTAATATAAGTGCCCTCTATTGATTTTTTTCTTGCTGTTCATGTACAGGAATTTAATGTTATGGGGCAGATTCCACTCTTAGTTACACTGACATAAATATTGAATAACTCCATTGAAGCTGAGTATTTTTATATTTAAATCCACATAACTCAGATCAGAATCTAGCCTTCGTTGTTGAATTTTTAAAAATATCCCATAATTATTAAAGTAGATTTTGTTTTTCATTGGCATATTACATATGATACAACTGCAGCCCTGTTCACCATTATTAGAGCTGGGTGGGAAATGGCTTTTCATCCTGTGAGAATTTTTAAGATTTAGAAAAGTTCCCATCCTGAATTAGGGCATTAAGTCAAAATCTCTATAAAAACTGTGAATCAAAAATCTGGGAGTTTTTTGTATTTGATTGGGTCAGTCAAAATATTTCATTTAGATCATTTTAAAACATTTCATTTTCATCTTGAGCTTTATTTTTCTAGTATAAAATAACTTAAATTTCTAACCAAAAAGTAAATTTCAACCAAAACCCAGAACTTTTTTCATTTTGAAAATTTCAAAATGGGAAATTTGTTGAAGCTGACCCTTTGCTGTGAACAGTTTCAATGTTAAAACACACATGGTATTTTATGACCAAAAAAATTGTTGAAAAATTTCCAACTGGCTCTGCTTGGTATGACTTGCTCTTTGATGGAAGGGTCTCATGAGATTTCCCTTGGAGGGCAGCTCAGAGATAAGATTAGGGTCCCAGAAATGACTTTCCCTGCTGAAGCACTGGCCTTAGTGCCATTCAGTAAATTAATGAACGATGATGTCCTTTCTGCATTTTTTGACAGTCTTGTCACACAGGGTGTCTTGTATATGGAGTTAGGTGGGACAACAGGAGTTCTCTAGAGCAAAAATTGAGGCAACTGACTCCAAGAAAAAAATCACAAAGAACAAACAGTAAGCCGCACAGAGGGCAGTGTATGTGGTTGTGTAATAGCTTGATTTGATATTTTGGAGTTTAACAGTGACCGAAGTTGTTAGCTGATTTATTATCAACATAAAGAATGTTAAATTATAATAAAAAAAAGATGAATCCACACTTCTTGCTGAAAGGCAGCAATTCAAGACCTGTGGCAAATAGATGACCGGACTTGTAAGATGAAATCTACACACTTCAGCTCAAAATAAAATTGAAATGCTTATCCTTAATAACAATATAATAAGTGATAGCTTTGGCCTACTCTTGGCTATTTTAAGTTTTCCTAAGTAGGATATCTCTGACGTGAATTATATTTTCATAACAGCTAGTTGCATTGGTGCAATGAGTGGAAATGGCACAATAGGTTTCACAGTTCTAGTGCATCTGTTATATGGAGAGTGTGTGTGTGTGTGTGTGTGTGTGTGGCGCTATAGCAGGAGACTTGGGATCAGGACGCCTGGCTTCTATTATATATCTCTTGCTGTCTCACTGCAATGTTGTGCAAGTCCCTTATACTTATCAATGTATAATGTTTAACGACTTCACAAGAGTGTTTTGAGGGATGATAGATTAGGGAGGCTGGCCCTGTGAAGTGCTGAGTTCCTCCTGCAATGTAACCATGTGCCCTCAATCCGCATTGAAGAGTCCCAGGCATTGGTGCATCTCAGTCCCTCCTGTTCTCTGCCTGCAGCATACTATAGTTTAGTCTCCTATGGGGTGTAATATTTTGGTATAATTCTGGTCATTGGGATTTGTGGGTGGCCTGGGGGGGTGTTTAGTGGCTTGGGCTACATAGGAGTTTAGACTAGATTATCTGGTGGTCCTTTCTGGCCTCAAATTCTGTGATTCAAATGAGGCTCAGTGAAGTTAAGCCAGGGATGCTTTTGCCCCACTGAGCCAGATTCTGTCTAGAAACATACACCCCCTCATTGACTTTATGGATTATTACTAGAAGTTGAGTGGCTACAGGTATTGGCATTTGGTTATTGCACATTCCACCTCTTAGCTGCTTGTTCAGCTCCAGGGCAGTACTAATTCACTGGCCTACATGAAGTGAATTGGTTGGTTTTCTTTCCAATGGCCAGCTGTCCATAATACATGCATAAAGTCACCAAAGTTAGTACTACTGAAGACATTTTTGGTACGCTCAGCACAGGGATCAGCGCGACTGTGTCTCAGTCCTGACGCAGAGGAAGAACCTTGCAGAATAAGAATGGGACCTTGTCTCCATGTCCATGGTGTTAATGACAGGGGAATTCACGCCAATGGAATTACACTGGTTTAAATCTGAAGTAACTCCTTTGGGGCCTGATTTTTTTCTTCACTTATAGAGGTGTGAATCAGGAGTTCTGAATTTGTCTCTCTCCTGTTATCTGTCCCATGTAAACATTATTTTTTTGATTTGTCTTTTAAATGCCATGCACATTTATGATGCAGTATATGTAACAGTTAATGCTATCAATTGATCAGGGTCTCCAGAGCTGTCAATGCAGCACTTTTCCTGAGCACTAAAACAATCCATAGACAAAAAAAGTAAAGCTGGGGGAAGGGGTGAATGATTATCCCTCTTCCAGAATTTCCCAAGGAACTTTTTGGACTTTGTCCCAGGAGACCATCTCCCTGATGACATATAATCCCTAAAGGATTGTTCTGACTGTCATGTACTCTTCAAACCACACTGCTTAAAGTGATGCCATTTGAGTCACTGGGGCTTTCCTATCCTTTCATAAGCCATGAATAATTCTTTGTTTAGAAAATGAATTATTGCTAGATAGGAAGTATGATAGCCCTCATGTATCATATTTTGTCTGATACAGAAGGAAGTGGTTTTTTTTTTGTTTTTTGTTTTAACCATATGAAATGCAAGGACCAGATTATCAGCTGGCATAAATTGGCATTGCGCCGTTGAATTCACCAGTTGATCTGGCCTTATTAATATAATGTAGGAACCCAGCACATAAAACCTTGTAAATGAGATTTAGTAATATGGCTTTAGATGTGAACTATTACAAATACTGAGTAAATTCAGAAAATCAAAGTGTGTTTGCAAATGATTTGCAAGCAATAAACTGGGTTAAATTTATTAGATATTTTACATATGGTGTGTATAACTTCTTCAGCTCTATTTGTAACAAAATTTGAGTTCATTTAAGATTGAAAGTTTGCATTTACTTACACATTTGCTACTTTCTAAGTTGCACATGGTTTCAAAATGATGGAAAAAATGTTCCAGATTCTCAATTTTTCTTTTAAATCCCCGCTCTTGTCATTAGGATTTTTTCCCTTGTAGTAACTTTTTAATCCTACTGTATTAATCTCAATTCCATCAGAAACACTAGAGAAAAAAAATCAATATATGCCAAGTAGAACAGAATGAGATTGCTATTGAAAGAAATTTACAAACTTGTCATAGGTTATTCTGAACGGTAGAGGGGAAAAAA
This sequence comes from Mauremys mutica, assembly GCF_020497125.1. NCBI lineage: Eukaryota > Metazoa > Chordata > Testudines > Geoemydidae > Mauremys > Mauremys mutica. The sequence goes on along the minus strand of NC_059084.1, from coordinate 12,200,406 downwards.
TTGGAAGTTTATTTGTAAAAAGAGTAGATGCCCTTTTCTGAATATAAGTAGCAGAAGTGATAGCTAGAGATGATCATAACTACAACACCAAATCCAAGTTTTTCCAACTTTCATAGGAGTTGCGGGAAAAACATCCCAAGATCAGAACTTGTTCTTATAGTTTTGGTTCCAACTAGGGTCCCAAACTGGAAAAGGGTCTGTGCCTGAGGCCAAGCTTTCAGCCGAAGAAGATGGGATTATCACAAGATTAGATGATATTGCAAGATTATCACTATTTGGGACTACATTCCCACAAAATCAGCTCTTAGGATTTTGGTACCATCAGATCCCAACCCTGAGCTAAATGCCATCCTAATCCAGATGCAAGGACTACCTTATCACCCTACCTAGTTAACCCATTATGAAGGTACCAGGCCCACTGATCTCTGATATGATGTGACATCAACTGTCTCAAGATATTAGAATATAATTTCTTAAGTGGATCACCTTTTTTCCCATACCCCATAACTTTAAATTACTCCTCAACTTAAATACCTAATGAAAGCTCTTTTGTCTCCCTTATCTCTCTTCCAGACTCATCTAAGAAAATAATAAGATGAACCATGCCCTGGAGTCAGTAGTTCTTTCTTCATGCAAAAAGTTAGTGTGGAGTGAATTCCACAGCTGTCCTTCAGATGCAAACATGTGCTCCAGCTTTATAGAGTTGCATCCTTCACACTTTTACAGTAAGCAGAAATGTGTCCATTTGGCTGTTAAAACTAATAACTGCCATCTTACTTTTGTCTCCGTAAACAGGCATCAAAATATTCATGTGGAATAGGAAGAAGTGTAACATTTTTGTTAGGTGTTAATATAGCTAGACACAAAACTCAAATGCATTAAATATAATTAAGGGTCAATAGACAGAAATATGAGGCCAGATTCTCTAGTGTGGCATGGCACAAGGTTGGTGGATCTGTCCCTAAAACTAAGTTAACCAGGCCTAGAAAGATTACCTCAGTGCTGTAGAGCTGATGTATGAGGTTCTTATGCTACTCCACTTCCCAGCTGTTGATGAAGTGAGGAAAGAGGGTGTGGCAAGATGGCCGTGTACCATGCCTGTCTTTGACTGCAAGTTCAGCTCTTTTTGGATGTTTGTAGCTGGCATAAGTTAGACCTGCCATTCAGCTGCCTTAACACAGTGCAAGGTTGCCCCTCCCTGCACACGGCGGCAGGAGCAGCGAAGTGTAAATATAAGCTTTATGCCCTGTTCAGATCAGTCACACCTCAGGATCTGGCCTATGGCTTTTTTTGCACTTGTGGTAACAAACAGTGGACTTGACAATACACTGGAATTGTTTAAATCAGATATATAAGGCCAGAGCCTGATCTCACTTACACTGGTATAAATCAGAGTAACTCCAATGAAATTAATGGAGTTACCCCAGTGTAAAGCCAGTTTAAGTAATATCTGACTCAGGCCCATTAGAATAAAGGGCTTGATCCCACAAGTTGCTGAGGTCCATCAAGTCCCACTTGCTCCTCCTCTGTGCAAAAGGCGCAGTTAAAACCCAAAGCTCCTGACTCAGGATCGCATTCTCCTGCCACTGGACCACAAGCAGACCTAAAAAAGGAAGCACCTGCCCCCTGCCGTGGGGATGAACAGACCGAGCACTCTAGCAACCGTGAAATCGCAGACACAGCTGGTAGAAAGACACCACAAGTGGCGGTGATTCCCCACGGCTTTGCCGGATGGGTTATGCAGCCCAGACTTTGACTGCATAGGGAGAGCTAGCATTTGTTCCATGTTGCTATTCTGGCGGCTAATTGACATCCCCTTCCCGTCTTCACACACAACAATGTGTGAGCCTGTAATGATACATATTGTTATAATCTTTCTCCTTTGTTTCCTCTACATTTTTTTTATTAAAAATTCTTCCTCGTCTTTGTAAGTACAGAATAAGCACAGCCTTGCTGGGAACATGAGAGGCCTGATGATCTGACCATCAAAGCCCATGTTGTAAACAGGATACTAGTAAACAGGAACTAAACCCCATATGGAGAGTTTGTGGTTTTTCCAACCTCTATTTGTTATGTCTAAGGCTCTTACATCCTGTTAATTATATAAAAAAGGGCTGGAAAGTTGGAAATAAACTCTTCTCCAGATTATTTCCAGCTCCCCCCCAAATAGAAAGAAAATGCAACGTAGCGCTGTCTTACCTTTCTTCCGTCAGATGAAAAACATTACGACAATTGATTCAGAGGGTGTCACTTTCAAGGGGATTATAAAACAGAATGATTTTTTTTCTAGTCATCATGAACCAAAAATGAAGCTCTTAAGCTGTTATTAGTGGAAGAGAAGTTTTAATTTCAGTTCAGCCTTTCAGAGCATGTTTTCAACCATGCTGGTGTTTAATGTACAGTAGGCCAAATTTTTTCCTTTCTTTTTTGGGATCGCCATTACAGCCCAGATCCATAGTGTCTAATGGCTACTTGTTTGCATGTGTCCAGTTCCCAGTGAAAAGGTATCTATGCCACAAAAATTAACTTCACAATTAACACTGATGAGCACCCTTTTCATAGTATCATAGGGGAGATACACCAGCCTTAGATCTGTTTCTTCCGGAACAGAGTTGGTGTCGGCCAGTGGTAGGGTGTGATGGTATTTTGGGGTGCAATCCAGATCAGTGAGAGGTTGTCACCACTTGCCCCGCAACCCCAGAGTGCTTCACAATGCTTTGCGTCTGTAGCTCACAACCTAGGATGATCACAACTAGTCTACCACCATGCAGGTCATGCCCTGAAGTGCCTGTGCCTTTAGACAGCCTTGGTTCAGCAGGTCTGATCCTAGCAGTCTGTATACAGCCCCACAACCCCACTCTAGCTTCCAACAGCCTTAGTTATAACCATCAAGGTGACCCCAACATATTCCCAATCTCAAATTTCCCCAAAATTGTGAGGTCTGTAATGTCTAGCCCACTTCTGGGCCATTCAGAGAAATGGTAGGGTCCGAATGTTCCTCTAAAGACACACAACCCGCCAGCTTGCCGCATTAACTGGAGTTAACATTCACTTTAATTCAAATGCAACACTGCTGGTTTAGATTAATAGTAAAACACGTTTATTAACAAAATAGGATTTTAAATGAGTTCAAATATAAGATATAAAGTTAGAAATAGTTACAAGGAAATAAAAGTGAAAACCCATCTAAAAGTCTGAAACTTGATCTAGCAAAGTATAGGCTTTGCCTAAGCAGATTGCTCACCTATATTCTGTTTCCAAAGACTTCAATCCACCTTTGATTGAAGGACCTCATCTTTCTCATCTTGTAAGAGCTCTGATTCCTTGTCTCTGTTTAGTGGTGGATGCCAAAGATGGCTTCTGTCTTTACTTATATCTCCCACAGCTCTATGACTTTATTTTAAGAGACAAGATGATCTCATGCTGTTCTTCTCTTCCTGTAGGCTTCCCATCCCCTTGTATGTAAATGAGGCTTCCATTGTTTTTGATTCCACCATCCTTAATTTACATAGGAAACAAGTAAATAGCTTCCTTCTCTCCTGTCTGGGAGGGAAACTGTTTCTCTCTGTTTTGCCATAGACTTTAAAATACAATATCATTTAGTTTCCATATTTCCTCATGTAGTGTTAGTATAGACATTTCACAATGACATTAATCACCATAGAGTCATTAGCTTTCAGAAAAGACTTCACTAGATACACTTTTATAATCTAGTAACCTGGTATACAATCAGTTGATTCAATTGTTTATCACTAGAGGTTCAGAACCTCTGTCTTTATAGACCAGCACACCTTTGAAATGGATTCTTCTGAGGTTTACCCTGCAGAGTAAAGTTTATTTAAGCAGTGAGGAAGGTGTCATGGAGCCTGGTGGTGAAGGAAGCTCTGTTTTTAAATCCCCCACTTCTATTTTCTGAAATGCAAATAGTTCTGTTTCCTGCCATCTCCTCCCCTGCTGTCTTGATGGTCCAGTCTACTGCTTATGTGTAAACTGAGGTAAACACACATTCCTTTGTTTATAATAAGCTGGTTTAATAGCTCCCTGGACATATCTGGTTTACACACACTTTTGTCATAATTCCAGCATATAATCTTAGCTTTTAACACACATCAAGAAAATTAATGATCATTGAGTGATTAGTTTTCAAATGATACCTCACAAGGCATATTTTGTACAAAGATCCTTACAGTAGTGTGTCGGGGGTTAATACAGAGTTTCACATAGGGCAAGATAGATAAACTTGTATCCCTACTGCCTGTGCTTTACCTCTCCTGTGGGAATAAAAGTCTTTCATTATTAGGCCCGTTATTAAATATTTCACCACCAATGAATTCATTTAACTTTTTTTTTTTTTTAAATCAGTTATTTTTCCAAGCAAGAGTCTGCCTGAGGCTCCATCATGATAAAAGTAATTCATATGATCAATGTCTGCAAACAATGAGTTTTTGTCTGCCAAGTTTTGCATTTCATGGTACCTTCCATCATCATCCTCATCACCTCCTCCTCATGTCTTTTGTCACAAACTAGAAGTTTTCCAGAACCATGCACAAATGATGGCTTCCAACTTATTTGTAACCAATTCTTTGAGAGTATTGTTGCTTGATAAAACCATCTTTAGAGAGGGGCTAAAGAGGTCATGCTTTGTTTTTTACAAAATCTTATCCGTCAGGTTTTGGTTTGGCAAAAGAAAGCCAGGGATGGTTTGATTGCAGGTTCCATATTATCTGTGGGAGGCAGAAAGTAGTGACCACTTGCTGATGTTTCCTAGCCATCTCTCAGCTGTAGCCCTAATACAAATCCCCTGTGATGTTAAACTGCAACAAAACATTTGAAATGAGATCTCTATGCCATCCACCGAGCCCAGATTGCTGTATTATTCCAGGAAGTACCACAGAGGTGTATTGGCACAAACATTAATGGCCAAATCCTCACTTCAGCTCCTAGTCTAAGCAGCATGCAGAAGATGAATGCTTGAGATGAATCCTCCCTTCAGACTATGGTGCCATTACATGGAGGTTACTTCAGCCTTCATCTAGTCTGCCCTGCCACGGGGAAGAAGACTGGAAGATCTTCACAGCAGTGGATTCTACATCCCTGCCCCACATATATATGCTTACTACTATGTAGGGGGTGAACACTCCCCGGACAACCCCTAGGTCCTGACATTATCCCTTATGTAGCAGAGCCACCTTGGTAACAGAGGGTCACTGGAAAGTGACAGCAAAGAAATGGCAGCAGAGTTCTCTCTGAAATGAACCATATGGGCAGGATTTTCAAAATTCTCCTCTGCTCCCATTAAATCTAACAATAAAACTCCATTGACTTCCCTGAGAACAGACTTAGTCCAAAGCTGAGTGCTTTTGAAAATCCCTCTTTACATCTATATCCATTTTATGTAGTTAATGGACTTCCAAACAGTTCTATGTTCATATTCCAAACCAGTTTGACTCATCTTTAATCATAACCAGACTTCCAATTACACTTGGTTCCTATTGTTCTCCTTGACGATAATTACTAGCCCTTGATATCAAGTTACTATGAGTGGCTGGTGCTGAGTAGGATTGTGTCTTTCTGTAGGCTCCACAGCCTCTTCCCAGTTCATTCTGCCTTTTGAATCATGAGGAATATAATCCAATATGCAACACCCAGATTGAAAGCTGTTACCATGAACCAAGAGCATCAATTTGCAGTTGGTGTGTTAATTGGGGCTTCATTTTCTCATGTGTTTTGTTCTGCTGTATCATTTCATGAGGCCAAAGGCAAGATTATTAAACGAGTGTGCCTCATTTATATACACGACTGGCTTTGGCCATTGATTTGTGCTTTTAAAAACCTGGCCCAAATTCAGGCAAAACATAACATGATGTAATGCGAGTTGAGATGGCAAGGATTGGTGGAAACAAAATTGTCCTGCAACATACACAGGCCAAAAGCTAATATCCATTTGGAAATCCTGAATATCTCCAAGTGGAATTTGTCCATGAGTCAGTCTCAAAATTATACATTCCCTGACCTGAAGCATAGGTGGGTCTAGGTTTTAAGACTGGCATACATAGACTCTCCGGAACTAAGGTTAAAATCCTGGCAGGCTGGGTTCATCCCTCTATCCACCTGAAAAAAGTAAATTAACTGCCATGAACGCTATATGGATGGCCCTCAAGTGAGTCCTTAGAAATGGAAGTTCTGTCGGCTCCATGTGGACATGTAGGGCACATTTTTAAAAACCCTCCCTTTTTGACAGGCAAAACTTGCTCCCACAAAATGTGATGGGTGTACATCAGAATGATTGCATCTCTGATCACTGGACCTGATTTGTACTCCAAATCAGTAGTTTAAGGTGCAAGTAACCAGATTTCTGATTGCAATATGATTTCAGTCATAGATTGTGCTTGTATAAGGAAGGGGCTATTTTGGAAATTTAGCTCTTAAAATTCCCATGTAAGATTAAGAGCTTGTTCTTGTGCCCTGTCCCAAAATTCCCCCTTCACGTTCTACATGATGCCGTGTGCTGCTGAGTGCCAGTTGTTTGCTGAACTATGGTTATACTTCAGTGACCTGTTGTTTTTATTGTTAATGAAGAAATGTAGGGTACTTCGAGATGAAAGGAGCTGCAGTAACCTAAAATATCATTATTTTAGTTTCATTATCTTCTTTATTGAAATGAGAGGTGTGCTGGTATTTTTAACAATAGCACTCTTTTCAAAGGTCTCTACAAACATTTGCTCTGATCCCCATGATCCTCCTCTGAGGAGGGTAAATAAGCCTTGTCATCCACACAGTTTCTATCTTAAGGCTTTATGCTATCACTACAGTATCTGAGTGCCTTCTGTGGAAAATCAATAGCAAAGTCGCTAGTGGGCATAATGGAATCTCTTGGACTTCTTCCTTTTTGGGGTAAAAACTCTGCTTGGTGTAGTTTGTTTTTGGTTGGTTGATTTGTTCGTGTTACATTTTTGTGGCGGGGCAGGGAGTAGGTAGAGGGGGAGTAAATGTTATGACACTGAGTGTCATTTTTGCTGTAGCGGAAATGCTTTTACCAAGAGAGAAATTTTTTCCTGAAAAAGATCAAGCTCCAGATTTGCCTCATCTCTTCTGGGAGTTTGTTACATAGCCAGATCCCCTCAGTCAAGAACGCTTTGTCCCCCACTCTCATTAGCTTTGTGAGCTGCGTTATCCCAGAGAAATGTAACTACTCAGGTAGTTTTTAATGTAGCTGGGCCTTCTCCATTGACTAGACCTGTTAGTGGAGCTGGGTTTAGAACCCGGAATCTCTTGGCTGCTAGTACTCGCTCATCAGAAAACACTGCATCCCCTCAATTTCATATCCTCCTCACAAACATGTGGCAAATTTTTGCCTCCTTTCAGTTTGTCAGAATAATCCAACCCAGGCCTTTCTGCTTTAAATTACAGCCTTTTCCAACTAGCCAACTCTCAAAACTGGGTTTTCTTTTAATCCCTCTTTAATTTTTTTTATATATCTTGTCATGACAAATTATGTTGTTTGATGTCATCTCAAACGATGTGGTGTAAAATTAAAAGAAAAACCACTTTGCAATGTATCAAAATGTTTAAAAAAAAACACACCCAATTTTTTGTCATTTGTCTTGCTCACAAGTAATTCCAAGTGGCAACACGCTGTGAGGTTTTCTGTGAATGCATGTACGATAAGAGGCAACCACACACTTCACTGACTCAACTGGCATGTTTTGAAATATTTATGACATGAGTGCAGAGACTTCTGTTTAGTCAGCCATCTTCATTAAGGGTGGAATTTTCTGTATTGCCTAGCTAAGTTAGGCACTGTTGCAATTGTTGTTATGGGTGCTCAAGTGACTTAGGATGGGATCCACAAAGGTACTTAGGCATCAAAGTCCCATTTTTAGGCTCCACTGTGCTCCACAAAACTCCTGCTCGACTGTCACCTAACGCCTATATTTCCACCTCTATGCATGCATATTGCTGCCTCGCTCCAGGTGTCTGGTGCCTATCTCCTGTGCAAGCCCCAGTGCGATCCATGAATTGGAGGAAGATAGGCCCTCATCCTCCCTTTTAACAGTAGGGTACTGACCTGTGATGGGGGAAACCCCCAATTCAAGTCCCCCTCACACCTGATGGGGGAAGGGATTTTTGTCCTAACCACTAGGCTATAGTCATTGTAACTCTCCATCACCAATCAATATTTAATTATTCAGTTAAAGTGGAACAACTTCAGTAGGACAGCTTGAGGGCATCAGCATATTCCATATTCAGCATATTCCATATCAGCATATTCAGTAGGACATCAGCATATTCCATACCCCAGTAGTTAGAGCACTCACCTGAAAGGTGGAAGTGCCCTATTCAGGTCCCTTCTCCTCATCAGGCAGAGTGGGGGACTTGAACTGGGGATCTCCTGCATCCTGGGTGAGTACGCTAACCACTAGGCTAAAGATTATCAGAGAGGGTCTTCTCCTCCAGCTGTTTTGTGTGGAGTAACCCTATCAGATTGGGCCCCGCATGCAATTTAGGTGGAGGAGCACCTATCTTTCCCTGGTTTGTGGATCACTAGCAGAGCTAGGAACCTCCCTGTAGCCTGGATTTAGGAGCCTATCTCACAAGGGCGGGGCTTAGCATGTACTCCATCTCCGATAGGCTGGCTTAATGGACTGCCCGTCTAGTGTGCTGGCTTTATGGATTGCAATTCTAAAATCTCTCTCCATTTGCTGAGCATCACAATGTCTTTTTGAATCTAAACCTTAGGACCCTCATTGAAAGTCAATGGCATGTTTCTAAGGCGTTTAGGTGCTTTTGAAAGTTTTACTCCCAATTCTGATTGAAAAGTCAGTGGAAGATGGGTATCTAACCCCCTTAACTGTGTTTTTTGATTTGGTTGGTTTAGTGTTTTTTTTCTTTGTTTTTTGCTAAAAAAGCGCACCCTACTTGTTTCTGAACCCTCACCACTAGAAGGCAGTAAAACAACAACTATAGGTAATAACATCACTGGAGCAGAGCAGCTCAGAACCTGGACAGTTTTCCCCATGAATGAAACTTGAATGAAATATATTTGTGGGAAAAGGTAAAAGGAAGGAGATAAAATGGGAGAGGAAGGGAGAATGTAAAGAACTTTGCACAAACACTTACTTTCCCTTTATTACTTTTCCCGCAAAAACACTTTGAATTTTTTCACAGGAACATGTCAGTGTTTTGATCAGTTCTAATCCAGGCTGTCATTACTTATATCTGAAGAGCTTAAACTAAATGAAAATGTTAGTTTCATTTCAAATGTTGTCATTCAAAAAAGAAGAGCTCTGCTGCTCTCAAGCCAACTTACATCTGACTCCCCCAACTTCCTCATCTTCCCACAGTAGCTTCAAGTGTCATCTAAACTGTTTTTCCAACTGGAGCCAGACAGCTCTGGCATGTTCTTGTTATTAACAAACTTGTGAAGGGTAAGCTTTGATCACTAAAAGCTTTAAGGAGTGTTAATTTGTTGTCTGGAATAATGTCATGAAGCAGATGAATTCTGGAGAGTAGAAAAGTACATGGTAGCATCCAGAGGGATCAATGCAATGTTCCCAAAGATGTGCCATGTGATAAGACATTTCTTGTTAGCCATTGTGTTAGCTCTTTTCTCATGGTTAATATACTTCTATACCAATAGAATTCTGTGATTTATGCTAAGGGAAGAACCTATGTATAGAAGGTGAATTATCTGCAAATTCCTTGGTGGAGTTTCCTTGGTGTTCAGTTGATGATGCTAGAGCATTGTACTGTAGGCCACTTAACCTGCTTGTGGATGCCCACCCCCAAGTCCACACCAGTTATAGTGCCTGGTTGTATGGAAAAATCATATTGTCAGAATTATGAAGACAGGGTGTAAATAAAGAGGGTATACTGTGATGTCCTACCATGTTTTGTCTGTGCTATTTAGAACTTTACTCTTTTATTATAGTTTTGAATCTCCTGTCTTTGTCCTCAGCCCCAATTGCTCTAACCTCTCCTGGTGATGTTGCAGGAGCGCAGGACATAACATCCAGCACTCTTGTGTATTTTGCTCTCCAGTGTTGATTTCCTCTGCAGTTTGGTCATGGTTGAATGTATGCAAAGGGAATGCTGAGTAAAGACATGAAGGAGCCCCAGAGGCTGCAGGAAGGGGGTTGTTTGTGAATTTAATTGGTCAAAAAAGGGCTACAGATACAATGAAGTCTCACAGATACCTCACTATTATGACAGACGCTCCTTTGCAAGCCTTCTGGAAATGCTCTGCAGCCCATAAGTAGCCAACCAACAATTGTTTGAGAACCACCATGTTGTAGCATGCTCCTAAATATTGCTATGCTAATGTGATTTTGGATTACAGTCCTCTCATTGGTGAGACTGCACAGCTGTTTTGTTCTTGCTTTGTATTAATTACAGTATAGAACAATTGTGAATTGCATTTATAAATCAAGCTGTTGAGAGAGGCATTTCTGACGTCAGAGGCCATCTTGCTGAAACAATGTGACATCCTTTGTGACAGTAGTAATACTTCATTCCAGTGGCATAGATCATAAAATGCTTTTCCTCCTCTTTCATGCTTAGTTATTAATCAGAAGCAGATTTGTAACATTTAACCAAAATGCAGTAGTTTAAGATTGAAAATGTATTTCTCTGATTATTGATCACTCCTTATATTAGGAGTGGAACTAGTTTGCATCTTCTTCTTCATTGAACTTAAAGCTTTGCAAACCTTTTCTGATTTAAAAACTGAAACCTGGCAAAAGTCATTACAATTCTGAACTTGAGACAAAATATGGTGTGATGTGCAGATGAATTGTAAGCGGGCCAGAAGCCTGCGTTTTAAGGGAAAGCCATGTGTGAATTATGTCTGTCATAATTTCACAGAAATTCAAGGGGCTTGAAAACTGGACTCAAAATGGGAAGCAGATTCAACCTCAGCAATGAATGCTTTGGGCCAGATTCTCCAATTGGGCCTGGCCCCTTTCTACCACTTACAGTATGTTTATATTGCAATCAAGGGGTGTGCTTGCAGATCCAGTAGAAACACCTGAGCTAGCTTGAATCTAGCTAACTCAGGGTCCTGGAGCAGGGAAGCCGCAGCAGTGCGCCCTTCATCACAGATTGTACAAGCCTGCCCCGAACAATGGGTAATTACTCATCTGGTTACCTTACACTGAAGTTACGGTATACAGGCTAGCTAGATTAAAGCTTGCTATACTTGCACCCTTTGATTGCAGTATAGACAGGAGGTGGAAACTGGGCAGTAGCAAATACCCCTGTCAGAGGGGAGTTCCCATCTGGCAGAAACGTACCTATTCTGTGCCCATGCTCCGCAGTGTCCATTAAGGACACGGTCAATGGGGAAAATTAGAGCTCTTGTCAAGGCAGGGAATTGGAACTGCCTCTCTGACCCCCATTCTCCGCATCAAATAGAGCTCAGGTGCAGGAGAGAATCAAACCCAGTGATTATCTGCCTTATTTCTCTGTGAGAAATCTAGTGCAAGGGCTAAGTATTATTTTTACCTAATCTGTGGATTTCTCTTGTGCTCCTCTCTGTGCTATCTACGCACCAAGGCCTGGAACCATGAAGGGACGTAGGCATTGCAGTTAGGTGAAAATCATAGGGAGCACCATTGAGATGCACAAATCCTGAGTTAGGCACCAAAACTCCCTGTACAATGAATGGGGAGTGATGGGCACCTTACACGTGATTGACAAAAGCTAGCAGCACGCTAGGTGGGGAGCCACTTACGGCAACCCTGGGACATGCCAATGAGAGGGGTGTGAAGTCCCATCCCTCTCACAGAGATAAGCGCTTAAGTCTGGGCTGCAGGATGGCGCCAGAAGAGGAACCCACTGCCTGGAGTCAGATGGCTTAGGCACCAAAACCATTTATTGTTAGGTGCTAAGGTGGGCACCATCACCAGAACTTTTAGCCCAGTGGTCAGAGCACTCACCTGGGATATGGGAGACCCAGGTTCAATCCCCACCTCCCAGGCGAATGCTCTAACCCAGGCCTGCACAACCCGTAAAGCGGCGAGGGCCATATTACTCCAAAGAAAACAGCTGAGGGCCGAACCCCCCCCCCCGGCCCCACCGAACCTCCCCCCCCCCCAGCACTGCCCGCCCCACGGAAACAAACCCTCCTTCCCCAGTGTTGCCCCACCAAAACAATGGTATTGAACCTTGGTAATATGTTATAGTGGCCCCCTAAGGTAGTATAATTAAGGTAAAAGAAAAATGTCTTTTTTGCTAAAGTAGAACAAGCTCTTCCCCCCACAACTTTGTAATCAATTGCCCTGTTGAATGAATGAGGGGTGACTGAGGAAGGCGTGGAAGGCAGCACCTGCAGACAGCTGCCACCCTTGGAGAGGGGCTGGGAGCCAGACCAGATCAGTAGAACAGGTCAGCCACTGACCCCTTGCTCGCCTCCTCAGCCCCCTACCTCCCCCCAGCTCGCCTACTCACCCCCCGCCACTGCCCACCTGCCTCTTTAGCCCCCCACCCTGCCGCTTGCCTACTCACCCCCCACGGGCCGCACAGTGAGCCCACGCGGGCCGCATGTTGTGTAGGCCTGCTCTAACCACTGAGCTCTGAGGTATTCTGTTGTGGGACACCTCAGTCTCTCCAGCTGAAGCTGTTCCACTATGGATCAATAAAAAGAATAATTGGAGCAGGGTGACTGGACCCAGGGTTTCACTTCCAATGTGCTTGCCCTAAGCACTGAGCTACAGAGTCGTTAACATGCACTCTCTTGCTCGCTCTCTCTGGCCCAGCAATTAAATATTTATCCACAGTGGAGCAGCCATTTGGTGGAGGGAGAGAAAAGGGGGAAAGAGGGAATGCCTGTAATCTAGTGGTTAGGCCATTCAGTTGGGAGACTCCGAATCCAGTCTGATCCTGGTGCTCTCCTGAGAGCTGAGAGACCCCTGTTCAAATTCTTTCTCCCCCTCTGGCAGAAAGGGCAAACACACCTGAGTCTCCCACATCCCAAGTGAGTGCTCTAACCACTCGGCTAAAGTTATGAAGTGGTGGCTGCCTCCTCCAGACAGATTTTTAATTGGACCCTATCTGAGAGGCATCCAGTGCACAACTGAGCATGCCTGCCAGATCAGGCTGTCCATATGACCTAGGTGGACAAATGCCTGTCCTCCCCAGTTCATGAATCACTTTTTGGGACTTAAGCAGGAGACAGGTATCTGGACACCTACTGGGAAGTAGCAGTATACATGGCCAGAGACAGAAACATAGGTGCTCAGGGAACTTTTTCTCTGGAAATTTAGGTGATGAGTGAGTTTAGATGTCTGCAGGGTTCAGCGGGAGTTTTGTGGATCGCAGTGGAGCCAAAACTGAGATTTAGGTGCATTAAGTACCTTTGTGAATCTAGCCCATATACACTTAACCTAACCTCCAGTGCTAGCGAGTCCCATGGCTGTCATTTCAGTGATGTAATCCCAATGATACTTGGACAAAATTGATTAATCCAAAGTACATGACCATTTGTGAAGGTACCTGTACCACACCAGATTTTTACTTTGTGCCCCCCAGATAAATGTGTGTCTGTCTCTCTCTTTCTCTCTCTCTCACACACACACATTTTCAGGCCTAATCTAATGATATCTAGTTTGCAAATTTATTCCAGTTCTGCAGCTTCACATTGGAGTCTGTTTTTGAAGGTTTTTTTGGTTGAAGAATTGCCACTTTTAGATCTGTTATTGAGTGACCAGAGAGACTGAAGTGCTCTCCTACTGGTTTTTGAATGTTATGATTCCTGATGTCAGATTTGTGTCCATTTATTCTTTTGCATAGAGACTGTCCGGTTTGGCCAATATACATGGCAGAGGGGCATTGCTGGCTCATGATGGCATATCACATTGGTAGATGTGCAGGTGAATGAGCCTCTGATGGTGTGGCTGATGTGGTTTGGTCCTATGATGGTGTCCCTTGAATAGATATGTGGACAGAATTGAATAATTTTTACTTCATACATCTGACAAAGTGGGTTCTAGCCCACAAAAGCTTATGCCCTAATAAATTTGTTAGTCTCTTAGGTGCCACAAGGACTCCTCGGTTTTTTTGCTGATACAGACTAACATGGCTACCACTGAAACCTCTCCCCAAAGAATTCATCCAGAGTTTTACAGCAAGTCCAGTGCACGTTGGATCAGGACTTTAATCCACGCTGTATTCATAGAGTATTGATCAGAACTATGAAGATGAGACTCATGGACCTCAAGATATAGCCTCAGTGCCTTGATCTGAGGAGCCCCGAGCAAGGAGGAGCGTGACAGGTATTTGGAATCTGAGCCTCATAACTCATGCTATAGGTCCACCAAGCATTCGCAAACCAAATTTGTTTGATGGCAGTCGCTCTAAAGATGATCAGGCCTGTTTTTTTAAATAAAGAAGGGGCTTGGGAGGGCACATGCTGATCAGCCTGAAGCTTCTGTTTAAAAAGAAATTATCAGGTGACCACAACAAATCATGAATTACGGTAATCCAGCCTTGACGTAGTACAAAGCATGGATAACCCATTCAGAGGGGCGGTGGAGCAGGAAGGAAGGCAGCCTACCAATGTCCTTCAGACAATAAAAGGACATCTTAAGAGTTTTATATGCTTTTTAGTGGATAAAGTGGAGTCAAGCATAACTCCCACACATTTTACCACCAAAGCAGGGTCAATTTGATTTCCATCAAAGGGAATCACAAGCATTTAAAGGATTTCAGTCTCTAGTTGGAAGCAAGAATCAAATCTCTCCATGTAGCTGGGATGAAGTTTGTGCAGACGTCTCCAGCGTTCAGGGTTGGGGGCTGACATTCATTGTCTCTGCATGAGGGAAGGCAGGATTCCTCAAGGTGATGGCGTGAGGTGGAGTTAGAGTTCTTCCAAGTGCTTCCCCTCACCCCAGCAGCATCACGTCAGCCTTGCCCAGGATTTGTCTTCGGCCAGCTACTTTCCATCCAGGTGCCAATTACGGCGAAGAATGAAAAGAGCTGGGAGATGGCGCTATTTCCATTTGATGTAAAGGAGCAGTCAGACCGGGTCTGGTCTTTATCCATACCCTGTAATAGTGTAAAATATTCATGGGAATAAAGTGAACAAAAGACCTTTATTTTAAAGCCGTTGGGCGAGATCCTCACCTGCTGTATGTTGGCATGGCTTCATCGACTTCAGTGGAATGACGTCAATTACAGCCGCTGAAGAAGTGGCCCATTATTCATAAGCAGAAATGAGTGTTAAAAAACCTCACCGCTTGTTACCAGAAATGTACCCCACTCCATGTAGGAGACCCAGTCCCTGGTTCAAATTATCTGCCAAGACTACAGCAGCTGCATTGTAATTGTTACTACATGGATCTGAATGGGATTGCTGGAATGTGTGATGAATTGGGAGAATAACTTGAATATACATGAACATCTCATCTCTTGAGTGCATAATAATAGAGGTCCATCTGTTTCTATTAGGAAGACATGTGTGTGGCTCCTGCCACGGTCTTGTGCTGAATAAGTGCATCAGCGTTTCTTCAGAGCTCAGGAGCTCTTCGGACATTCTTGGGACTAAATTCAGCTCCAAAACCTAAAATCTGGGATGCTGAATGCAAGAAAAATGAAATTTTTGAATCTATTAAAACGAGATTTGTAAGTAAGGTAATTTAAAATAATACCTAGCTCTTAGCACTTTTCATGAGTGGATTTCAAAGCACTTTACAAAGGAGGTCCATATAGTTATTCCTATTTAACAGATGGGGAAACTGAGGCATACAGCACATGTTGATTAATGTCACCCAGATAGCCATGAATAGAATCTATGTTTCCTGAGTCCCATGCTAATTACTCTACCACTAGGTCATGTGTCCTTGCCTCCAATTGTGGGAGGAAGTGGCTGCACATATTTAGGATGACCAGCATCTGTGGATCTTCTCTTTGTAACCTCTACAGGCTACCCCCATTTACTGGCAGAGGCGGCTTTGGAGCAAAGCTGTTTGTATGATATTCAAAAGCATACAAATGTACTACTACGGGTTAGAAAGCAGAGTCAGTCCTATGGGGTTTTGTCATACAGCTTGAATCGTGGTGTTCTACCACTCAGTCATGTTCACAGATACCTATTAGTTAGGATGAGGGCCTGGGAGGTGGGACACCGGAGTTCTAATCCCATCTTTGCTATTCTTTTACTGGGTGTCTGTCTCTGGACAAATTACTTAACCTCTCTGTGCCACAGTTTTATCATCTAGTAAGGAAGGGACTATATGACACACAAGGCAGCTTAGAAACTTAATTAATGTTCTTTGAAATCCTTCAATGAAAGGTGCTGTATAAAAGCAAAGTCTAGCCCAGAACTTGCATTGCACAATGTGAGAAGGGTAATTGAGTTGACAAAACACATTAAAATGCTGCAGCTTTTTTATCATATTGCATAATATTAGTTATATATTTTACAGATTATACAACACAAAATGTTGGCAAACCACCAAAAGGTCATCCTATTTCAGTTACTGGAGAGTGTGACCTGAAAATAGGCTCATACTTGTTCAGCATCAAATAATCCTAGTGTGACACATCATGTACCAAATGCCCAACCACTGCATTGACTGCTATACCTCACACACAGGCCGGGATAGGAGTGAGACTTCTACCATCATGGGCTCATTCTGTGGTCAGTTCACACAGGGGCAAAGTTCTCATTAACTTCTATAGTGAAAGGAAAATGGGAACAGATTGACTAGGGTTAAGGACATGCAATACAAACTCCACAATTAGAAAATCATTGGGGGACATCACGGAGTCCCCCAATATTTGGATAATTTGAGGTTTGAGGTAATCATGGTCACTTTAAACATACCTAACATACTTTTGGAAGACATGACAATGTTTGGATTTTGTTTGTGTGGGAAGGAGGGGAGATAATTATACTATTGGTGAAGGAATTCAAGAGAATTTAGCAAGCGCTTTGGAATTATGACCACATTTTGTAAATACGCCATGAAATTGAGAATTTTACTTTCCTGGGGCATCATAAACCTTACCTAAATTGCACTTCTGCGTAAGAGGTAGAGAAAATGACTGGCGCAAGATCTTGATATGCATGAGATTTTTTTTCATAGTTTTGATGGAAAGCCCACTTTCAAATAAAAAAAATCCAATAGTTTAGCAACATATTCTATGTAAATGAATGTTTGAGTTCATAATGAAATGTAATGAACCCTATTTTCAAGGGGTTTTGCTTTTCAGTTTGACTATTGCGCTGGTCTTATCTTAGCATTTCTGGAGCACTGCACATCTTCATCATTCTTGCAAACATTAACCCATACTAAAATACACTGGGAAGGCACAACTGGAATTTTTAAAATAATAGCACATTGACGGAGCCTTTTTTATCTTTCAATAGGATGCCAAAGTGCTTAGCAGCTTATGGTCCCAATCTGTCTGGATCCACAAAATCAGATCACTCATCCTGCATGGAGCTCAATTAACCTTAATAGGACTCTGGGTGAAAGGTTCTGTCTGTCTGGATTCCACTGAGGGATCAGTGTCTTAATACAGGAATCACTTCACCCACTACTGAAATGCAGCCACTTCTAGGGTGAAATACATCAACATTTTGATACGGCTATTTCTGCAATTTCTTCTAATGCCAGACCTGCACTACAAAAAGAAAAGTTTTAAACCTGGACCTGTTCTTCTTTTTGGTACCATACCTTCGTCGCTGTACAATCTGATGCTGAATTTTATGCTTTTCCCAGAAATGCTTTTACTTTTATCACAAATATAATGGAGAACATGTGCTGTGTCCAAGCACTGAGCACCCAACAAGAAAAGTTTGACACAGAGATTTTCTGTAGCAATTGGTACATCCATGTTATTTTCCAACCAGCTTCTACAATGGCCAAGAAGCCATTCTAACTGCCTCTGAAGAATATGTCCCAGTTCTAATTATAACCCTCTTGTTTTTCCCAAAATGTAATATGAATCCAAGAGTAACTTTGTTGAACTATAATGTGGGTCAACAATGTTTCAGAGGTCAAAAGGTTACATTGAAATCCCATCTGTTTTAGTTCTCCTTTGGAACCATGAAAGCACTTTAAACTTGAGATGTTCTGTAACATTCCTGAATTATCAGTAATGTGTAGTGACACCAAGAACTGCGGTCTAGAAATGCCACGTTTCTCTTTGTTTTGTTTTAAATGGATGAAGCATCAGCTTTAGGAAATAAATTCAAATCAGCTGGACACAGGTCAGTGCTGTACGCAGAAGGGAAGCGTATGGTAGGTGCCTCTGGCCCATAAAAAGCTTGTCCTACTGAGAGCTGGCTCCAGGGCTTATTAAATACCAGCCATTTTTTACTACTAAAAGACCAAACAAAATGTGTTTTTTCCTCTTTGATGATTAAATTGAGTCTGAAGTGAGAGGGATCATTTATATAAACACTTACTTTTATGCATGTGCTGTCCTAAAGGATTAGCACGTCTGCATGCTTATGTTTAAAGGCTAGGTTTCTGGGGACCGAAAATCCAACATGTACACTGAGTGGATGGCTAGGACTTTAGAGTGCGTAGAATACACCTGAGCTATTTCACTTCAGCCAGGATTCAGCAATGGCTTTTTAGGATCTGTCCTGTAAGGGGCTTAGCACCCTCTATTTCCATTGACTTCATCACACTTCAGGCTCAGATCCAAAGTGGCCACAAGTACAGCAAAAACCTCATCACTCGCAGGAGTGCCTGGGAGCCCCATTTCAGATCCGTTAATTTCGGGACACGGCAAGTAAGCAAACAAACTCACTTAAGTATTTAGCAGTATAGCAGTGCTTAATTCATTTATTTGGACAAGTGTAGCTGAGCTGTAATTATTTCTGATCATGCTTAATCTACTACAGTCCATTTTACATTCTAGTGTAGAAAAAGTATGGGCTGATTGATGCAAGGCTTCACTTGACCTCTGCTGTGAAATGTTAGCTGGGAAGTGCAATGAGGCTGTGGGGGAGAGGGGGAGAATTGTTTTGCTAATAAGTGGGAGGAGAACTGGTGCTATTTAACTTTCTCTGATCATAATTTTAAGATTTTTCCTTATGGGTTGCATTGTACTTCTAAAGACACTGCAGCCTTAAGGGTTGCTGGGGTGGTAGTTGCAGGAAGAATTTTCCCTGAGGACAGGGGAAGGCAGTACGCCTCAATACAGCAAATGCTACACCTTCAAAAAGGAGCAGGAAAGTGCTTCCCACAGTTCTGGTCTTCCCTGTAAGCTGGTACAAGAAGGGCGGGGGAGGGGGAAGTGTTATGGTTGTGCACCCCCTTGGTGAAGGGGCTAATACTTCTGCTAGGACAACAATCTGTACCTTGCACTCAGGGAGCACAAGCACCAGCTGCTTCTGTAGATATTTACAAGGGAGTTGAAAGGGCTCCCTGTACCTGTTCCGCCTTCCAGTTGGAATCTGGCCCCAATTGTTTATACTCAGATCTCCTGCAAGATAGATGTAGTGCAAGAGCATTTACTGTATGAGCATCCCATATGAATTATTCAGATGCATTGTTAGGGTCTCAGTGCCACAAGTACTCCTGTTCTTTTTGCGGATACAGACTAACACGGCTGCTACTCTGAATCCTTACTTTGTGTGAATTTAAAGCATAACTATTAGGGAAAGTCTATGATGGTTTCTATTATTGATTGTGCAAATGCCCTTGGTGACCTCCCTGTGTCACCTTTGACCTCTCAGCTGTATCTCTTCTCCCTCCCCCCCCATCTCACTCATGTAAGAGAAAGAAGAGAACTAAACGCTAGACTACAGTGTGATAATTGAGTGGAGTCACGCTAGCTAAACAGAGACAAATCTGCAACTGATTATGAGCTTTTCTTCTCCATTAATTGTCAGAGGCAAAGAGATGTTTGATGTTTCATGTCTTTTATTTTCTCCTTAAACGTATCCTATTTGCTGCAAGGTCTTGGATGCTGGTAAGGGACTGGGTTATACATTGTAAAGTCTCTGTGGAGCTGTCGGGGTGCTTAGACCTAATCTTTCAGGTGCTCATTTGCTATTCTGATGTCACTTCACAGGTCCTTTCGGCGGGGGTTTCTCTATATCTGATGACAAGTTAAATCATTGTCACACTGACACCGACTGTGTCAGGTAATTTCCTTACTCCCAGTTCAGAGTATCTAATGATAGTAACTATTACACAGTACACTGTGTATGTGATATACTTGTTTTCTGAGATCAGGAAAAATGGATGTAGCCATTTGCTAATGCAGTATTCTCTGCTGATCAATTGGATGATAGCAGTTGGCAGTGATATGAAGGTACAACACGACTTCCATCATAACCCTCCTTTTTCATAACATTCTAAAAACTACTTATGATTTGAAGCTTTCTGGGCTTGGTCCTAGCCCAGCAGTGAATATTTGTTAGGAGTTTTAGGAAAATCCCTTAAACTGGTTTTGAGTACTTGCAGAGTGGGGAAAAGGGGGAGGGGGCCAGAGGGAGAGTTAAAAGTGAGACCAAATGGGATTTTTCCTACCAAGACTAAATGAAAAATTTCAAAAGTTTTCATTAAATTCAAAACTTTGACCAAAATGAAAATTATTCTGTAAACAATTTTGTTTTTGTAAAACATATATATATAAGAATATTTTGATAAATTGCAACCAGTTGTGGTTATTTTAAATCTAATAACAATATTAACTTTACATGTTCAAAGCTCTTTACAAATATTAACCCTCACAGCAGGGGCAGGTGAATTTTTAGATGGAGAAATTGATGCTGAATGAGATTAAAGGTCAATTTTCAAATACGTCATCTGGTTCCAGCAGGCTGACTTGAGACATCTTGAACATGTTTTTCAGGGGGCAGGGACCAGGGAGCATCCATGGAGATTAGTGGGGGCTCAGAACATCTGAAAATTAGACCCCAGTGGGTAAATCCTGATTCCATTGAAGTCAATAGCAAATGTATCATTTATTTCAGTGGGAGCAGGATTTCACCAACCTGGAGAACGCAGAGCAGGGATCACTTTTGATAGATGTGGCCTAATGATCTGCTTAAGGCAATATGGCAAATTATTAGCAGAATCATGATTGGAATTCAGGAATTCCTGGCGGCCAGTCCTATGCTTTCCCTACAGCTAGGACTGAAATAACTACGGAGAAACTTTGTGAGGCTCATTATTATCATCTTGGGTCTAAATAGGAAGTTTAAGGAAGATTTCCCGTGGACTAGGGCCATAATTAGCAGCTCTAATTTAAAGAAATAATTAGCAGATTGCACTAGGGAGCAAGAAAATGAAACAGCTCATACTGTACTGTATTTTGTAAGTTACAAATTGCATCAATTATTTACTTAAGATAAATCTTCAGCTCTAATTTGTTCCGTTTTAGCCGCTGCACAGAAACCATGTTAGGCTCAGAGAAGTAACAAGAACCAGATTTAAGGTACTTCATCTCGCTTGTCAAATTTGTACAGTGAATCCCAGTAGAAATGGCACTTGGTTTAAATCCCACTTAAGTCATTGCTTAGGTGGTGGTCGTTGTTAGTAGTAATAGTAGTATGGCCAGTTTGAAGTATGGCAATGTCCCATAGCCATAAGTGTCTAAGCAGACGATTGCTACTTCTGCCGCACAATGTCACAAAAAATAATTGGTCAGTTGTTATTCCATCCTTCGTTGCCCATTATTGTTACCATTCTTTTCAAGTGCTAGTCAACATCTGTCCTGTGACACAAATGTAAAACTTGGATAGGCATATGGTTATTTTCATATACATTTATGGTGATGGCAAACACAGTTGCAGCAATTGCGTGTCCACTGCACATATGTTTTTGTTCTGAAGATGAGGTCAGAAGACAGATCATGGGACCTCAGCCAGGTCTATAAATTTGCCTGGACAATTTTTTATGTTCAGTTATGTCCAATGTATGCACAAATGTGCAAATCAGGTAGTTTGGCAGCTAATTGTTTAATTTGCATGCACAGTTGCTATTTGGGCACAAAATTTCAGGTTTGGGGGCATGCAAGTAAGTTCATGTGCAGCATTTGTCTGGCTGGACTTTCTCATAGCACTTCAGCACTATTCAAACAGAAGTGCAGAGATCCATGACTATTAGAGGTAGGGCCTAGCCATCATGAATGAATGAAGCTATTTTAGTTTGAATACAAAGGAATTGTGATGCATAGTTAGCTAATATCCTGCTCCTCGCTGGTGTTGCCAATTCTTGTGATTTTTATCAGCAGTCTCTTGATAGTTGATGTTTTACTAAAACCCCAGGTCTTGGAATCTAGCGATTTCATGTGAAATCTCAGCTTCCATTTTTGTAATAAATAAATAAAGTTTCCAGCCCTCATGGTTGTAGAGAAAAGCTTGAAAGTATCACCTGAATGTACTCTTAAGGCTCAAAAAACAGAAAGCAAATTATTAGTTAAAAGTGAAATCTCATGATTTGTAAGAGAATCTCATGATTTTGCAGGACCTGAATCATGGTTTTTGAACGTTTTGGGTTGGCAATCCTGCTTCACTATGGGGTCGAAGTGCCTTTCAGATGACTACCCCATAGGATCCTCTCCATTCCCCTCATGTACTCAATACTCCTAGGCCTGGTCCACACTGGGGGGCAGTGTCGAGGTAAGATACGCAACTTCAGCTACGGGAATACCGTAGCTGAAGTTGCGTAAGTATCTTATCCCGACTTACCTCCCGTCCTCACCGCTTGGGATCGATGTCCGCGGCTCCCCCGTCGATTCCGCTACCGCCACTCGCTCCGGTGGAGTTCCGGAGTCGACGGGAGCACGTTCGGGGATCGATATATCGCGTCTAGATGAGACGCGATATATCGATCCCCGCAAAATCGATCGCTACCCGCCGATTCGGCGGGTAGTCTGGACGTACCCCCATTCACTTCCAGGGAAGTTTTTCCTATATTTCAAGAAGGGCAGCTCAGGAGCCATCCTGTCAAATTCAGTAGTGGCAAATTTTGGGGACAGATTTTACATTAATGAGCTCTCCCTCCCTCTTATATGCAGAAAGATTCGCAAGAGATATTGAGTAAATTATGCACAGTGGAAATCCAAGGAGCATCAGCCTTGCCATTACTTTTCTGGAACCCAAAGGGGTATCATAAATATCATGTAGGGGCAAATCCGGCATTGCTTTCCCGTTTACTTTCATCAGCCCATTGGCATGTGCCCCATAGTTAGCTGAGTTATGTCCCAGTGCTGTAAGCAGATGTGACACTTTACAGAAAGATTTAAGGAGGCAAAGGCCTCGATTCAGAAGAGTACTTAGGTGCCCAAATGCCAGATTTAGGTGCCTAAGTCCCAGTTTTAGGCTCAGCTGTGATTCGCAAAACTCCTGCTGAACTCTGTAGGCACCTAAACTTGCATATGTTTTTGCAGTAAATAATTCCCTAGGCGCCTGTGTTACTGCCTGGAGCATTCTGCTACCTCCCTAGGCATCCGGACACCTATCTCCTGCCTAAGCCCCAGAGCGATTCATGAACAGGGGAAGTGTGAGGGATCCCAGGTCTGCAGCTCCTCAGACAATCCTCAGATCACAGTTGCTACCTGGCAGCATGCTGGTACCAGCAGGGAGTGTGAGCTGATGGACCCTAGCTCACCACAGGCACTGCCCACGAAGCTCCCAATTGGAGCAGCTCACTATTTAAGCCAGAAGGAGGCACAGCAAGTTGTCTGAGCAACCAAGTGAATCTCTGGCTGGCAGCCTACTACATCAGACCCTGCCTTCTCGCCAAACTCCTGAACCCTGCCTTGTTCCTGGTTCTGCCATCCCACCTTGTTACAGAGCCCTGCTTCTATGCCCTATCCCTGGCTATTGACCCCAGCTCTGACCCTGGCCTCAGTTTCTGATTGTCTCCACTGCTGACCTCCGGTTCCTGGCTTCTCACCACTGCTCTGACCATTAGGTCTGACCACCCATCTCCCAGTCTGACAGGAAGATTGGCATTCAGCTGGCCTGATCCAGTAGGTATGCTCAGAGGTTGCCTGCCAGACTGGGTCCCACAAAGCAGCTGAGGGAGGAGGTGTGAGATCCCTAATAACTTTTAGCCCACTGGTTGGGGCATTCACCTGGCATGCAGGTTGGGAGACTCCTCGTTCAAGTCCTCCTTCTGCCTGATGAGGAGAAGGGATTTGAACAGGGGTCTGCCCCCTCTAGGAGAGTGCCCTCACCACTGTGCTATGGAATATTCTGAGTGTCCTTCTACCTCACCTGTTGTATCTGTTTCACTGAGGATAAATACTTAGTCACTGAAGCAGGAGAACTGGATCCTGGGTCTCCCACATCCAGAGTGAGTGCTCTAACCACCAGGCTATGGAGTCATTTTCATGCTTGTCTCCTTCTGGCCCAAATGACTTTTTAATTATTTATCCACAGTGAAATAGCTTCAGCAGGAGAGACTGAGGGAGGCCCCCTCTCCCTCCACATCAGAATATCCCATAGCCCGGTGAATAGGGGACTCACCTGAAAGGAGGCAGACTCCTGTTCAAATATCTTCTCTCCTTCAGGCAGAGGGGAGATGTGAACCTGGGATCTAACCCAAATCCTTTATTTATTTCTTGGTTGGTTGATTGTTCTGGGCCCTTGGGAATATTTTAATACTTAATCATATTGTCTGCTATTTACCTAGCAGCATCAATGTGCCCAGTGCCACTCTGGAGATCTTACTAGCTAAATTTGATACAAGGCAATGATTAAAGATTAGTAATGGAACACTGTCAGAAGGTGAAGTGTCCTTTTTGGTAGGGAAAAGGCAGGACTTCTTTGTAAAGAGAGTGCCTTATTCAGGTGGCTAGAGTCTGACAGACCCAGCAGTTCCCTAGCTGCTAGATGAAACACTTGCTGTGCCATCAAATGTCACTTCACTGCGTCTCCCTCCTTCATGGCCTGGACTATACAGTCATGGAATGGACTTCTGGTGATGCTGCATAAATCAGTGGGTTTGAAGGAGGAGTTTGAGGTCACTTCAGACACAGGAAGAGAAAGGAGAGGCAGAAAGCACAGATTTGGACGGTGCTTCTAAAACTGGAAGGAAGCTGTCACAACAGGTTACCAGTGATTGTCAAAATGGACCCAGAGGAGAGCAGCAGTGCCCCAAATTGTTGTTGAGGTAATTTTGGATTCTAAAACTGCAGGGTGTTTTCTGGGAAGTTGGGTTTGGGAATCTATCACATAACTGGTAAATAAGGCCCCGATTCAGCATGGTACTCAACACCTGCCTAATTTTAATCACATAAGTTGTCCCATTGAAGTCAGGGAGGGGCTAAACATTAGGCATGTGCTTAAGTACTATAACTGAATCAAGGCTTAATTTACCCCTTTTTAGCCAAGCTGTTAACCAACATTCAGGGTCTAGCATAGTGATTCTCAAACTTTTTTGTACTGGTGACCCCTTTCACATAGCAAGCCTCTGAGTGCGACCCGCCCCTTATAAATTAAAAACACTTTTTATATATTTAACACCATTATAAATGCTGGAGGCAAAGTGGGATTTGGGGTGGAGGCTGACCGCTCATGACTCCCCGTGTAAGACCCTGTGACCCACTGAGGGGTCCCAACCCTCAGTTTGAGAACCCCTGGTCTAGCAGGGGACAGTTTCTTTGCTCACAATTGAAAGCCCTTTTCCAACCAGTGTTTAGCCCAAAACTCACTCCCTAGGCTTTTCCCAGGGCCATATTTGCAGTTCTTGTTCTGGCTACATCCTTGGCTTTCTGCCATTTCTCTCTCTCTCCTTCTGTGGTGGTTCTTTCCACTGCTTTTCACACTCACACAGATAAACTCAACGCCACCAATCTATACCCATCATAAATCCCTCCACCCACATACTTCAGATCCCTCAGTGGCTTTATACTGCCTGTGTTTTGGGCAGTGACTTGTCTGTGTTTGGGGTGGAGGCTCCTATCCTTTCAGCTATCTGGCTCCATAAAGGAGCTTCATTTATCTTGCATTTATGCTGAATGCAGGGTAGCTATTACGCCCACCAGTTTCAAGAAGGTTTAACCCAACTCATACAATATCATGGCAAAAGATGCTGTTTTAGACATAAAGTCACTGAATAAAAATCATAAAATGATCATGCAAGAACACCACCCTCTGAAAGCTGAGCATCTGTAGGGTATCTCAGGTCAGGCAACCTAAGCCTGAGGTGCCCAAAATTAGTAGCTGCTTTTTAAATACTTGCCTATCTGTGTATCTTTCTGGATCCCAAAAAGCTGGACTGCTGAGCCATATACCATTACTCACACAGGTTCATGTAATGACAGTAATCCTTTTCATAGGGCATCTTTCACAGCCAAAAGCATAATTTGACTAAAATTGATACACCCAACCCCACACCTTATTAAACTGCCTTCTAATATTAACAGCAGGTGACGAGAATGGGACCGGCTTTGCACATCTTCCCTTTGCTTCCTGCTGGTCCGATATGCCTGACAGGATTAGGTCTGGAACTTCATGTTAGCACTGGATTTGGTTTCTTGGGCTTCTCTCCTCATTCCATTCTAACGTTGGCTCTTGAGAGTTGAGGGCCAAATTCTGCTCTCAGTTACACACATGCCATCCTGTTGACTTCCATGGATGCAAATAAGAACAAAATGTGGTTCATTGAGTCCAGCATGTTTGTATATGGGTCTTCTCTTTACTATTGTGCAGTATTCAGATAGTTTTTGAAGGAGACAGAGGCAGCTTTGATACATTGATAGGACAGTTATTTTAAGCAATTGGGGCAATGTGAAAATGGAGTGATGTATGGAATGGGGGAAGAAGACAACAGGGGAGTCTTCAGGAGAAGTAGTCAAATGAGGAGTAGCTTGAACTTAATATGTAAAGAAGGAAAGCCGGTGCAGAGATCCATGAAGAGGGAAGACTGAGTGAGAGTGGTAAGGAAGGAAGACTATCTTGGTGGCTTGGTTTTGGTTAGACTGAAGGGCGCAGATGGGAATGCCAGAAGGTGGTGGTGAAGTTTCCACAGTCAGAATTGGAAACGAGCAGATCAAGGGAATTCCTTGTTGTGTGGATGTGGGAAAAGTTCATTTCCTGACTGGCCAGTGTAGAACCAGATCCATTCTCCAATCCAGGCCATTCCATTGTAGGCAATAGTATTACACAGATGAGTTGAAGCGGAATATGGCTCAAGATGTCTCTGATGAGATGGACACCAGTAAAGAGTGAACATTTATCAAGCATTATCATACAGTGAGAGATTGCAGTTATGTCCTATTCAGTTTCAGACCAATACTCTGTACGATATCTCAGATTGCACTGCATGTTAAGTGTTGCAAAGGGTGACTTTGTAGTAGCAGCCAATGTACTTTTGCTAGATGAAGGCAATAAAATAAAATTAAAAATCCTGTGTGAGAGAATTTTGTAACTGAAACTCCTTGTTCATCAGCTGAGCATCAGTTGCCAAAATATACATATTAATATTTGGGAGATGCCAAGTCAGGGCTGTAGCTTTTTGTTCTTCCAAAGGAAATGGGTTGAGTGTGATATTTTTTATTTTTGTTGCCATTATTTTAATCTCTCTAGTAGTGTAACTTTTTAAGAGTGGGTGTACATTTTACTTGATACACTCTTCCAATACTGAATAGTTCCTGAGTGAACAGCGCCATGTTACTTTCAGAGACCAAGCTAACCAGCCTACACATGTAAGGGAGGTGAAAGGAATTATTGTTTGGGAGAGAATGCAGAAGATCCTGTTATAGTCCCAGCTGAGGTGGCCAGGAGCCAGAGTTAACATGAGGGATGTTCCTTCCTGTTTGTGGAATTATTGTTCAAATTGCTTTGCCTTTTGAATTTAAATTGCTTTTCATTTTATTCTGAAATATGAAACAAAGATGGATGACCCACTGCAATTTAGACTTCTGTGAAATGTCTACTGACCCTTTGAAGAGGATGGTTAGAGTATGGAGATCCAGTTAGCACTGTGTAAAACCTGTCACAGAACATTTGACAGACGGATAATTGTGTTCTATATGCTAATAAACCATACTAAGAACCAAGGTTTGTTCTTTTATGCTGTGTTTCTTCAGTACCTAATACAATGTGGCCGCAATCTGAATTGAGACTCTAGGTGCTACTGTAATACACATCATACTAATATTGGGACTGATCATATGAGACAGACCTGCCATAAGACTGGCCCATGTCTGCTCCTCACATACATGCAGTCATTTGTAGTTTCTCCTTGTAGCTGGCCAATATTATGTGAATGATAGCAATAGATGGCATTACTTTATTGACAAAAGCGGGCATGCTTTAATGTTAGGAATTAACCCAAAACAGTGTGGCCCTTCATATGCGGAGTACTGATAATTTAAAGGAGAACTAAGGAACAAACTTTGACAATGAAGCATGAGCTCCCCCTGCATGCAGTTGTCAGGAAAAGAAAACCCTTGGATTTTCCTGATTCGTTTCTCCTTTTTCCTGAACAGTTTCCTCCCACAGTATTGCCCAGTGAAGAAAATTACATTTTAATTATTACGCTGCGCCTTCACTCTGGTTTGTTTTCAATAACCAAAATAAAATGGGTCACTTGAAACGTTTCACTAGACTGAGCCCTGCACTGACTTTATTGGGTCTTGTCCCAGGGTATGCACACATGGACCTAACCGCAAGATCAGGTCCCAAGTTTATACAGATTTTGTTCTGATCTTGCTGCCATTGAATTCAGTGGCAAAACACTCACCTAAATCGATGGGAGTAAGGAAAGAGACTTTTGCCTGTGCTTTACTTGCTACAACTAGTTCCGCTTAAATCACTGGGACTACTCACAGTTTATAAAGCTAAGCAGGTGCACAAGTCTTTGCCAGATCAGAGCCTAACTACTGACTCATCTGTTCTGCCTGAGAAACAATATTCTGTTAATATTACAACTGTGAGCAGCCTGTTGATCCGATTCCTAAGAGGCTGTTCTGTGAAAAAGCCGTTCAATAGTCCATGAAGCACATTATAAATAGAGCAGCCTAAATCAGGTTCTCAAACTGGGAGTCATGACCCCTCAGAGGGTCATGAGGTTATATGTGGGGGTTGCGAGCTGTCAGCCTCCACCCCAAACCCCACATCACCTCCAGCATTTATAATAGTGTTAATTTTTTTTTAAAAGTTTTTAATGTATACGGAGGGTCACACTCAGAGGTTTGCTGTGTGAAAGGGGTCACCTGTATAAAAGTTTGAGAACCACTGGCCTAAATGGTCCTACGTGACTAATGTTTCTGGGTGCCCAACTTGCAGTACCTTACAAAGGCCTGATTTTTCAGAAAATGCTGTGCCACTTGGCCCAGGAAAATCAGGCTGCTTTAAGGTGTCCCAAGTTGGGCACCCAAAAAATAACTTGAAAATTTAGGCCACCAGCTTAATGTTTTAATAATATGCATTTTAATGAGGTGCTCCTGAACAGTGCCAGAGGGACAGCCCCAGAAACGGAATCCTCCCTTCAAAGCATATATGGACACCATCAATTGCTTTTGTATCTAGCTTCCCAACGTGCTTTTGCTTTGCCCCCTAGATGCCAGGGGATTACACTTCCCTTGCTCAGTCAGCCCATGCCTCCATGTTGAAATGCCAACAAGAGTGGCAACAAGCATAATCATGTTGACATCTTTCTGCTAAAAAACTAATGAGACCAGCAGCTCAGTATTTGAAGTATTCAAGGTATTTCCTATTGTAAATATAGGGAAGTACAAAGGAATTCTGCAGATACTGATGTATATATTCTTTTTTTGATGAAACAGCCACATTTTAAAAGCAGCCAGCCGTGTTACCCCAGCGGTTTAGTCATTGGTTCTGGCTAATGCTTCTCTTTTGCATGATACCCAGTGTCCACCAAATTCAACCTAACAGCAGTGCATAGTATGACTTGAACGCGTCATTCCGTTCCAGTTAAGAAATTGACTAATAGTCTCGACTCCAGTGGTGTTTGTTGATATAGAAATGTCACAGAACCTGCCTTGTGCTGCCAAACAGAAAGAGCTGGAAAAAATTATTGTAAGGACCCTATCAAACGTGCTTGGCTAAGTAGCTGAGCTGTCTTAAGAATTGCCTCTCCCCTTGTGATGTGGGTTCCAGGACTAGCTGCTCCAAGAAGCCGTCATCAAGGGTTGTCTAGAAACTTTATTTCTGCACCACATCCCGAAGTGACATGTATGCAGTCAATATGGGCAGAGCTGAAATCCCCCATTACTTTATTTTTATTGTTATTAGATCTGGCATTTCTTATCCGGGTTCTTTCCTGAGGCTATCTGAGGAATTCTGAACTGGGATTTGGCTTTATAAACTTTAAGAAAAAATCCTGCCCTAACCTGCCCCCATGGTACTGCCGTTAAACAACTGCACCTCAGAGACGATTGCACGTCCAGGATGGGCTAAGTGAGTAGGGTGCTAAGCGGGTTGCAGTGGCCTGGTGTGTCAGCCCAAGTCATGAACATTTGATAGACCTGCATTAATGCAGATTCTGCATTCTTCCCTCCTCTGTTCCACTACTGCTGGCAGGCTTTACCCCCACCTTGCTGTACTTTGTTGCCTCATGATGGTTTGTTGAGCAAATTCTTGTGCACTTGCAGACGTTAGAATCTTTAACTTGTGGATGGACGTGTTTGCACCTTTGAAGTGTGGGCAGAGGACCTGGGTATCAGCCTTGAATGACCTTAAGGTGATTTTCTTAAGAATGGGGGGTTCCTCCCTATTTGTGGCCAAATTTCCCCTTCCCTACCTAATAATGTGTAGACTACCATGTGCTGTCTAATGGCCCCCATCCCAAATGTAACTGCATTTCTATGTTCTATGTATATAATTTGTCGAACAGTTTAGGATCGATCAGGATAAACGGTGTTATACAATAGGAAATATTGTTATTGCAGGCTCCCATCAACCATGTGTGTATTTCTCTTCTAGTCCATCTTGCGTATGTCGGTGTTGCAAGAAATGCAACAAAGCCCATGTTCTAAAAAAAGTACTTGATTTGACTTTAAGAAGCACTGATTGCCAGTGGCTGAACTGTTCATTGTTCTTGTCGACCATCTGCTCTGCCCCAATAATTTAAATCACACGTTTGTATTTATTTTTAACTATACTATTTCAATAAGTCATCTTGGAATGATGGTAACATTTGAAAAGTGACAAGAAAGTGTCGTAAAAGATTGGATAAAGAGTGGCAAATATGGTGTCAAAATTCCAATGTTTTACTAGAAGACTCAAGTTTTGTCACAACTTTTCTCTGAGACAGAAGTTTTGTGCTGGATTGTTGTGGAAAACAATGGGCCAAACCCTCAGCTGGTAGTGTATGGCCCACCTCCATTGACATCGACTAGTTCCTTATTTGTAAAGGGAAATTACTCGGTGCACAATAAAGGCAGGTTTTATTCTAACTGACATAGACATAAAATACTCCTGCACAAGTTGTCATTCCTCCCCCAAAACCAGGCATCGACAGGGCTGGAAGGATCTCCTGGCTTTGAATTCTGTGGTGATACTGGCCTTGATCTCTCTGTTTCTCTGGACCTGGATTTTCTCCCTTCTCATTTCACTTACATGGGATCCTCTCATTAGTTCTTTCTCACACTTTCTGCTCCCTCCCCCTTCCAGACTTAGGAGGCTTCCAAAATGCACAGCTAAATCCAGGCTGGCTTTATACCTGTGTCTTTGACATTTTTACTCAGAACAAGAACTTGGACCCATTCCATTCAAAACACCAGAGCTCGCTCAGTTCTAGTTGCTTTCCGAATCACTCTCCATTCATCTTTACACATTGCAATTACAGTATATTTTATTGATCACATACCAATGTTGCCTCTCATTTCTCAGGATATCTTATGCCCGTTAATAAAAAGCCTCTTGGAAATCCCAGTTTCTCAATTTGTAAGAAAAGCAATAGGGGGCCACCTTAATGAGACTATTAGAGTGAAGTTACAGTCTTTAAACTCAGTGATGGAATGCTCACTAGGAGTGGTGCAACTGCCCACAATCTGTAGTACTAGATACGTATGTGAGTCTTTGTGCAGGAGTATTTTATGCCTATTTCAGTTAGAGTGTAAGTCTTTGTAGGATAAGGCCCTTTGCTCTTTGGGAGACATGGAACTAACCAAAATAATTCTTCTGGTACCATGATCTTCAAACTCTTGACTTGATCCTGAATTCTTTATTCTGGTGTAAAACATATACTGAAATCAATGTGCCGCACTGGTTTAAGAGAGAGGAGAATCCAGCTGTGAATGCCTAGTTGAGGAATAAAGGATGTCAATTCTGACTTTGTGCTTATGGGCCAGATCATTTAACAGATTTTTCCCAGCTTAAAAAAACCCAACAACCTTATGAATGATGATTATTCTTCTTGAGGGAGTAACAGAACCCAGTATTGGAACTCAGGGTGGAGATGCTGAAACTATGTAGGAAGTGATTGGCATTTTGTCTAGTGTTTGTTTATTTATCTTGTTTGTTCTGGCATCATTTTATTCTTTAAAAAATGTCAGTAACAGTTAAATGGAAAAAAAAGTGATGTATCTGTCATTGATTTGGCTCCCTAGAGAATGCAATGATATCAGGAAGGGCCAATCTTCTCTCTGCCAGCAGAGGTCAGCAAGCTCACCTCCAATGTATCAGAAAGCAGCTCTAGGACATTGATGGAGTAAAGTGAATAAGCAAAGGAATGAGAATTATCTGAGAATGAAAGAATCCAGGTTCTGGTATTTCACTGGACTAGAAAGAAACCAACTAAGACATCTGAACATGTTCACATGGTTATTTATAAGGAAAGTCTGTTTTGTGGGAAAGCAGGATCTTCACAGGGATGTTTAAAGTAATGTTGAAGAGGAAAATATATAGGGGCAGATCATCAACTGGTGTAAATCAATGTCACTTCATTGACTATAATCTATTTTACTGCTGAGGGACTGGATTGTTAAGGGTCTGGTCTACATTTTTTCAGTTAATGTTTTATGAGCATATTTTAATAAAAGATCAAGGTGATGGGCTCTTCTTTCACCCAACATTCAGGTACTAGAACCAAACACCTGCTTTCCCATTGCAAGTGCTCAGAAATTACAGTGATGAGCATAGTGAAAATATCAAGACAGCGAAGAATGTACACATCAGATCTAACCTACAGCTAACTGAGGATAAGTGTGTGTCCTGACGGCAGTACCAAAGAGGCTTTAGGGTTGTGCTTTAACTAAACATTAAAGCAGGTGGAAAAATTTTCAGTGGAAAATTTTCCAACCAAAAATGCAGCTTTTGTCAAAATCAAAACACTTTGTGGGGGGCGATCCAGTGGCTGGAAGCTGAAGGTAGACAAATTCAGACTGGAACAAGGCACACAATTTTGACCATAAGGGGAAATTAACCACTAGAACAATTTATTAAGGGTTATGGTGGATTCTCCATCACTGGCAAGATTAATATCAAGATTGAATGTTTTTCTAAAAAATATGTTCTAGTTCAAATGGATTCAAATTCAGGCAAGTCCTGTGGCCTGTGTCCTGCAGGACATCAGACTTAGATGATCACAGTGGTCACTTCTGACCTTAGCATATGAATCTATTTACTGAAGCAAAACAATTCCATGTTATTGAAATTAAACATTTTTAGGGTCCCAAATCAGGTGTTTTTTTTATTATTATTATTTTCATTTCATATGAAATTTTGACATTTTGTTTTTTATTCCAATTTGGGGGTTTTTCCCCCCCAAAAAGTCAGAATTTCCCACATAAGGGAAATTCCAGTTCCCAACTGGCTTTACTAAGCACATAATATAAGATTTTAGGTTATCACTTACTTGCTGTGGCCTCTGTAATCAGGCAAACAGTTAACTTCTGAAAAGTTCACAGTATCTACAGGTATGGAGAAGAGAGTTAAAGAGACATCAAAAGGAAGTCTAGGGGATTTATTTGCTAAGCAATTTCTGCCTGCTTGCCTTATTGAAAAATAAAATGGGAATTAGTGTGGGAAGACTAAGGAAAGTGCTTTCAAAGGGGAGTAAATACTGCTTTCCCTATTTTACAGACACTGGCATAGAGAAAAAGGAGGACTGTGGGTCTCCTTTGTTCTTTGTCATCTAGATCTCCCTCCAGCAGCAAGATATGGGCACGCATTCCATCAGACCTTCACGCTAGCTGATGGAGAAGAGCTGAGGATACAGATGATCCTTGCTCTACCACAAAATAAGCTTAATTTTTAAATAACAATCAGGCCAAGTTCAGATGTCTTAGTGGGCCAGGTTTTGTCTCGCTTTATTCTTGCTATGATCTATCTTGGTCCCTTAGTCCATAGGCACTGACTTCCCAATTTCCCGTGGGGTGTTCGACTGCCGGGGACTGTGGCTGAGCGAGCTGGAAACGTGCTAGGGGGAGGAGGGCCCTGGCTTTCAGTCCCCCACACTGCACCTCTTCAGTCAGTGGAAGCGCTCCTGGTGAGGATGCACACCACCAACAGAAGGAGGGTAGTGTGGACATCAGCCACCACGGTAATTAATATGGTGGCTGTGAGTCAGCCTAACATAGGTCAACCTATTTTTGTAGTGTAGATGTAACCTAACTCTGAAAGATAGCGTCCACACAGCGGTTTAATATGGTTCAACTACTCCATGTTAAATTCACACCTTTAATTAACGCATATTAAATTTTTGTGATTGTCCCCTTGTAGACAAAGTCTTAGGGACAAACAGTACTTACCATAGAAGCCAAGAGCTCCTGAGTTCTAATACTGGTCTGTCACTGACCTGCTGTGAAACTGGAATTCTGCTTGAAAGGGGAAAATGTAACTTCTTTTTTATTTTGTAAAATTACAATGGCAAAATTGTATTTTGAAACAGGAAGCAAAATGAAAGGAAACTTTGGATAATACAATACGAAGGACTGTTTAGTTTTTACTGCAGTTGAGCCAAATCCTGAAGCTGTTATTCAGGCAGATCTGTCACTGAAGTCATGGAAGTTTTGCTCGCATAAGGAAAGCAGAGGGCTAAGTTCTGGGCCAGAGTTCAAAAAAGAACTAGATACATTCATGGAGGACAGGTCCATCAATGGCTATTAGCCAGGATGGGCAGGGATGGTGTCCCTAGCCTGTTTGCCAGAAGCTGGGAATGAGCTACAGAGAATGGATCACTTGATGATTACCTGTTCATCCCCTCTGGGGCACCTGGCATTGGCCACTGTCGGAAGACAGGATACTGGGCTAGATGGACCTTTAGTCTGACCCAGTATGGCCGTTCTTATGTAGGTTCTCAAGCAAGCTGGTCACATGCTATGTGCACACAACTGCATGATTAATTTGCATGCACATTTGTCCTGACAGTGCATGCAGATCAGCTAATTGTACACGCAAGTAGCTAAGTGGACACTTTATGCATTCAGTGATTCATGCACATTATTGCAGTAAATGCACATGCAAATTACTCTCACAGTTGCAGGCCTAAATTGATTGCAAACCTAACCTCTCTATCTAATGTAATAATTTTAAATAAGAACCTTCAAATGTTTTAAAGACACAATGAAATAATAACAGGAGTGGGCAATGTCAATTCCCAGTGCCTAGGGCTGCATTCCATTCTGTCTTTTGTTAGCAAGATCAGGGCTATCAGCAGGTCATTAGCATCACAGTCATCACTTCTTCAGCAGCCTGGCTGCTCCTTTCTTGTTAAGTCCCTTATCTTTCCCATTCTGCACCTGAGGCACTAGCACCAGGTTTATTTATGTATGACCTGTTCTAGGGCAACTAATGTGCTTTAAACTGGTCATCTCCTTTCAAACTGACCTGTTCTTTTAACGCATATTTCTTTTAAAAGGAGACAGAGGCTGAGGTAGTGAGGACCCACAAAAAGCACATGGGGTGATCCGATCTGGTAGCTAATGGAGTCATGGTTCCCCAGGTGTGAGTGTGTGGTTAGGGATTTATAGAGTCAGCTGTCTATAGTCCCTGGATTTGGTGCTCTTTATGGGGGAGCGGGAGGAAGGCTGATTTCTGTTTCATCTAGGTGTACCCACAGCGAGGAGAATACGTAATTAACACGTAACCCAACGGTTGCCCCAATCTCAGTAGGTTTTCCTTCCTGCTCCCCTTCTAAAACACCACAAAAAAGTGCATTGACATGTTACTTTTATTAGAAGAGCTAGAGAAATGTCCCTCTAAAACTTCTGACGGCTATTATTCACTTGAGGAGATAAAATCCCCTCAAAGCTTCTGGCAGCTCTTATTAAATCCCCAAATGACACAGAGGGACTGCATTCTCCTATCACTCTGGCTCCTTCTTCAAAGACGTCTCCACAGCAGTCTCTCCCTCTCTTTTTAAAAGCTTCTGAAAACAGCGGGGGCACCAGCTAGTGGAAAGGGTCCCCACTCCCCATCAAAGCATTTCCGTGTCTGGGGGAGAAGTTTGTGATCCAGAAGTCTTCGCACTGTCCACCATGCTCTGTCCTTTCTTCCCTCTTTACCCTCCACCTTGTGTCCCCAATTTAATTTGCAGCAGCTATGAACTCTGAATACAGGCATGTGGCAAAGAACCATTACTACTACTATTTATTTCAGTGGTGCCTAGAAGCCTAGCTAAGATCCAAGCATCAGCGTGCTGAGTACAAATGGGCAAAACAGTTTATTAGCCAAAAAATGCAGTTTGGGGTCAGCCAAAACTGTTCATGAATTCAACACAAAATCACCAAATACTTTCGATTTATTTTTTTTTAAAAAGGGAGAGGCTAGATTCACAAGGAAACTTAGGTGCCAACAGCCCTGTGGTTTGGGCACTCACCTGGGCTGTGGGAGACCAAAGGTCAGATCATGACTCTGGAGTAGCATCTTGAACCTACGTCTCTCCTCTTCCAGGTAAGTGATCTAACCTGCTGACTATTGAGATTTCTGGGCTGGGGGTCTCTCAATCTCGTCTGTTGAAGCTGTTCCATTTTGTATGAAATACTTGAATAGCCACTGGGCCAGAGAGAGAGAAAGAGAGTCCCAATGATTCTATAGCTGGTGAATACCCTAACTCCCCCAGTCTACTGGATCAAAATGGGTGGGGGCAGAGCCACCATCACTTCCTTCCATGTTTTTTTAAATCTAGGCCTTCATTTCCTTAGCTTTTGTTGAAATGTAATGTTTTGTTTCAGATCAAATAACACTGTGTTCTTAAATTTTAACACACAACTGTTAAATGTTTGATTTTTTTAAATTCTTGTTTTGTTTTGCTTTGGTTTTGTAGTTGAACTGAAAAATCAGTTATTCACTCAGTCCTAGTGCTGAGCACAGGGCAGACGTAAGATCATAGACAGTCCCTGCTCTGAAGAGCTTAGAGCCATGGAAAGCTCCATCCCACATTAAAAGTGAAAACCTGCCAGAGATAGGCCCAAGCTTCATGGTTCAGACCTGGATTAGGATCGGCATCTGGACTTCCCCAAAGTTTGAGGTTTGGGGGTCATTAAAGAGGTATGGTCAATCCATGAAGCTTGGATCTGAATCCACATTTCTTCAAAGTTCAGGGTGTTTAGACCTGGGGTTTTACTTCAGGCTAGAATTCTAGAATTCTCCATCGCAAGTCATTTGTGTTACCTGTGCACTTCCCAATTCCATGCCAGCTGGAAGCAAGAAGCACTGCAAATCTCAAGAAAAATTCTTTGTTCTTTACAATGTAGTGGTAGCTGTGTTGGTCCCAGGATATTAGAGAGACAAGGTAGGTGAGGTAATATGTTATTGGAACAAATTCTGTGTGTGAAAAAGGCAAGCTTTCAAGCTACACAAGGTTCATCAACAGAAGTTGGTCCAATAAAAGATATTACCTCACACACGCTGTCTCTCTAAGAGAAATTCAGACAACTTGGATAAGCAGCCAGATTTCTGATTCTTGGTGAAACCTAGTGTTCAGATCAATTGAGGAAATATGCACAAGAATGGAACTTAACAGAACTTAACTTCCCTTCCTGGTTCTGTCAGTTTGTGTAGGCTTGGCCAAGTCTCTTATCGTATGTGAGCCAGATTCTCAGTTGGTGTGAATTGGCATAGCTCTGTTGACTTCTGCTGATTTACACCAAATGAGAATCTGGTCACATTCTTATCTTTACCATGAGGCTATTAAGTCTTCCCTTCTTCACAGGGTTGTTGTAAGAGTTAATGTTGTTGCTGTGATTATTGATTGAATGTTATTAAAGACAAAAACCCTGCTCCAATGAGTTTATAATCTAATATTTACACAGTGTTTTGAAATACTTAGATGAACGTAGCTATAAAATTGCTTAGTAGTTATTTTTATTTTCCCATTGCGAGTTAAAATTGGAAGTAACATGCTGCATAGCCATGGAATAACACAAGCCTGCTTGCTTGCTCTGTCTCACACACACAGGTTCTAATGGAATAAGTATTTATTTAGTTATGATGCAAAGAACATTATTTCAGCTGTAAATATTAATGCTGTTCATTGTGAGATACCAATAAAAATCGTATACTGAAAATACATTTGCGGGGAGCTGGGGAGGGAGGAACAGTTTGTCTGCTTAAAAAATGCCAGTAGAGATTAGCACATATATAGAGACGGAAAACAAACACAGACAAGAAAAAAACAAGGACAAACCAGAACAATTTTAGTGAGTAAGTACACACACTGCAACATGTGTCATATATCAAAGAGGCACAGATTGTAAACCTATGTCCTGACGTTTGCGGTAAGTAGAAAGGCTGACAATAAAAGTCTGATCATCCCTCTTATTTTGTTTCACAAGCCATCCGGGGTATTGATTGCAGAATTGAACTCTAAGCATCAAAAGAAGTTTGAGGTCATCCTAGAACATGTTTGTAAGTTTCTCTGGTATCCAGGAGGCTGATTACACAGAGCGTTTTTCTAGGTGGGAGGTTCCCAGTCTATTTGAAAGACTGCCTTTCCTTGCTACACATACATACTTGATACTAATTGAGTGGGAACCCTCTTCCATCCACTGAGTGAAAATTTATCCATTGGAGCAATTCTGCCAGATTCTCAGCATCTGTAATACAGCTCAGTTCCCATTTCCATTTCCCTCATATTTTATCTTTATAGTAAGAAATAAGCCAATTAGTAACTGATGGAAACCTGAAGGAAAAGATAGAAGGACCTTCCTTAGTGGTGTAGGTAGCTTATATCTGTTTTGACTTGTTTTCTATATACTGCACCTTTCTATTCTAAGATTCTGTAGGCAGAGGCTGTTGAATGCAGCTTGTTCTATAGGAAATACACATGCTATGCTCTTTCATGGTGACTTCTATTATTTGAGTGGTCTCTAATAGAAAATAAAGGTTGTTTTTTTGTATAAAAAACATAAGCATCTTCAACACATTAGATTTACTCCTCTGCTATTATATAAAATGTAACAATAGAGATTGATCTGAATGAAACCCAAGGTCCAAACAGCTAAAACACTGGGTTACTTTTAGTCTGGATCTGAACTTGTCACTCAGGCCTATCTCTATTTATTACTAAAAATGACGATGATTTCCCCCTCTTTATACCTTCCATCTGAAGATCTCAAATGGCTGAAATACATTGATAAATGCATTGTCACAGCCTGGGTTAGATCCCGTGTATCCTGGTCCTGGTGGTGTGTTCTAGCCCTATTGACCAACCAACCTCTTCTGTTCAGTCTCTGACTGCAAAATTTAGCTCTGTGGTGCATTCTGGAATACGCACCACAACCAAAGTCATGTAGCACCTTTTGTGAAATAGCAAAAGGTATGGATAACAGTCTATTTATTTTGTACATGGTACTGTAAATGTAAACAGCATAACAAAATAAGGTCCAGGCCTGGATCTCAAAGACCTTGCCATTTAAAGCAACAAGTGGTTCCATTAGTGTTAAACAGTACAGACCAAAGAGTGTGCTTTTTGTGGATACATTTTCATATCTATGTACACAAAATGGCATTCCCGCGTATGTGTCTGCATGCATAAGAGTTACAAGTTTAGCCTACTGTTGCCCGCAAGCAAGTCACACAAATGGATTCAGCGGGTGCAAATGCTAACAGTAGTGCACATGGAAGCGCTCAGTCAGCCTTTGGAAATGTTGCTCAGTGTGGGGAGTACAAGTGTGTGTCAAGTCCCATAGATCTGTATGACTCCTTCCAAATCTCAGTTGATGGGAGTAGGGGCTTTAAGAAACTGTGGATATGTCTATTTTGCAATCACTGGGTGTGCTTATGGCTTGAGCAGACATACCTGAGCTGAGCAGTGAAGCCATGTCCGCATAAGCTTCAGTGCAGGCTGTACAAATCCTCCTGGACCAGCCTATGCTGAAACCCAGGCTACTGCAGCTTCACTGTTCTGGGACCCGAGCTAGCTAGATTAAAGCTAACTTGGGTCTGTGAAAAAGCTGCAGTCACACCCTGGGAATGCAGTATAGATATACCCAGAGGTAATGAAACAGAATTAACATGGCAGACCACCTGACCCACACAGCTGGCTCTCTGCACACACATTTGTTTGGAGGTATCTGGAGAGTTCAGGAAACGTGTTTCAACTAGCGCTAGAGCCTGATTAAATACTCTGTGGAAAATCTGAAACTGGGGACTGTAAAAGATTGTCTCCCCTCCACCACCTGTCTCCAGATGCTTGCCTGTTATTACACTAATATCTGGTGGCAGCGCTTTTTAACAGAGCAGCCGGGCACAGGCAGAAAGTGGCAGGCATCTTTTAAGAATTTTAATTTGTACTGTTGTTAATGCAGAGTTACTCCACTGGTGTCAGGATGTTAGATTACACTGGTGTAAACGAGAGTAGGATTTGACCCTGTACAAATTGCAATCCAAGGTCCGGATCCCCCAGAGCACTAAGACCCCTCAGCTCCCATCAATAGCAGTAGCAAAGTCAACCCTTTGCAGGCCTGGACTTTCAAACCATAGGTGTGGGTTTGAAATAATCCAGGCCACTCATTTTACCAGAGCAAATCCAAACCTAGCATCTAGCGAGGTACAATGCAGGATTTTTAAATGTGGGTTATTACAGGACACTTTTGCTGTGTAGTTATGAGCATTATTTTATTGCTGTCAGACCCTCATTTCGCTGCTGACTTGTTGGATAATCCCTGCATGGAGGAAATGAAAGCCTTTTCTCCAGCATCTGACCCTTTGTCCCATAGCTGTGTTCCCTTCCCCCACCCCCTGACCAATGTGCTTACTGAGTGAATCCAACTATGTTGTCAAGGTCCCTGAGCTTCAGGTTTCAACTCCCTGCACCTGGCTTTGAAAAGAGCTCAGATAAATACCTTCTGTGGCACTTTTTAAATTTAAATTATCTATTGTTTTCTGGAATATCCCCTTTGTGTGAACATGGGCCAGTGCAAAGAAGGAAACATTCAATGTGGTTCTTAACTGGGCTGAAAAATACTAGCAAAAATTAGCCAAAAATATTTGTGTTTCATGCCAAAGCTGTTCAATGACAGGTTGGGGGTTGATCTTTTTTTTTTTTCTTTTTTTTTAGTTTCACACAAAGCTCAGTCTTTTAGGATTAGCTGTCAACAGGCAGCTCTTTGTTTTCAGCCGAATTTAAGATTATTGCTGAGCTATAAAAGGGGAGAAAGGTGATACCAGAAGTCTCTGCAGCAGTAAATCCTGGATTATTCAGGGACATTTTTGTTGCTGGCAAATGCTAAGTGAGGCATATCTTGCCAACAGGAAGGCCCAACACTGGTTAGATTACTCAGAGGAACCTGCAGCATGTCTCAGGTTTAGGTGGCATCATATACTTTTAAAGAGAGATTTCCTGTCAGATAAAAAAAGAAGGCTAATATTCTTTCCAACAGGGGAATAAAAATGCTCCCCTTGTTAAATTTCCCAGGCTGGAGAGCTGCCGACCAGTGGAGGAAATCCAGGAGCATACATCGCTGTGATAAAAGCCCATGATGACAAACAATACACTGTAGTGGCATCGGCATCTGTTTATCACACATTTGTGGGCTTCTTAGATTTTCTGAGCGCAGTTTTGTCACTTCCCCTGAGCTCTCCTGTTTTGGCAGGACTGCGAGCATTGTAGGAACAGGCTCGTACCTGTTCCAAGTTCCCTGTGCTGGTGCAGTGTGTCTTCCTACAGTGTCAAGAAGTATAGTTGTTGTCAGTCTCTTTTACATGTTATCTCTAGGGGCGGGAAGCTTATTAGCTGTAATGATTTGCTTTTCCTTCCTCTTGATATTTGGATTTGAGTCTCATGCCCAGGGGCGGCTCTAGGAATTTTTCCGCCCCAAGCATGGCAGGCAGGCTGCCTTTGGTGGCTTGCCTGCGGAGGGTCCGCTGGTCCCGTGGCTTCGGCGGACCTCCCGCAGGACCGGCGGACCCTCTGCAGGCAAGCTGCTGAAGGCAGCCTGCCTGCTGCTCTCGCGGCGCCCACAGGGCGCCTCCCGCGGCTTGCCGCCCCAAGCACGCGCTTGGCATGCTGGGGCCTGGAGCCGCCCCTGCTTATGCCCCACAACTACCCACATGAATAAAAATGATGGCTTTGATTATGCATCCTTTATCACATGGGTTAATACTATGCAAAAGGTCTTAATGAGATAAATGGAGTTACTCAGGGTATGTCTACACTGGCAGAGTTACAGCACCACTCAGAGTGCTGAAGGGAAACCACTGTTGTGTGTTCACACTGTCAGCTGCCTGCGCAATAGCGTGTTCACACTTGTGGCACTTGCAGCGGTATTCGGAGCAGTGCACTCTGGGCAGCTATCCCACAAAGCATCTCTTCCTCTTCTGCCGCTAAGAGTTGTGGGGAGGCAGAGGGGGTCACAGGGCATCCCAGGTCATGTCCCAATGCCCCGTGGTGCATTGCTTCACATCCCAGCAATCTCTGTGCTTCCGTCCGCATTTGGCACCATCTTTCAAAGATTTGTGTTCAGCGCTCTCTGCCTCTTCAGTCTGCAGGAATGGATCCCGCACTGTTGACCAATATGCTGCTCGCTCTCACTAACACATCACGAGTGGCAGTGGAGTTATTCCTTAAACTACAAAGGCAAGAGGAGTTCGACGTTGATCTCGCCAAACGTAGTAGCTACAACATGAGATTGCCTGTGGCATTCATGGAGGTACTGACCACAGTGGAACACTGCTTTTGGGCTTGGGAAACAAGCACTGAGTGATGGGATCACATTGTGTTGCATGTCTGGGATGATGAGCAGTGGCTGCAGAACTTTCGGATGAGGAAAGCCACGTTCATGGGACTGTGTGATGACCTTGCCCCAGGCATGCGGAGCAAGGTCACGAAAATGAGAGCTGCCCTGTTGTTGGAGAAGCATGTGGAGGTTGCACTGTGGAAGCTGGCTACTCCAGACTGCTACCGATCGGTCACTAACCAGTTCCGAGTGGGAAAGTCGACTGTTGGACTCATGTTGATGGAAGTGTGCAGGGCCATTAATCGCATCCTGCTGTGAAAGACCATGATTCTGGGCAACATGCCTGACTTTGTGGATGGCTTTGCACAAATGGGCTTCTCTAATTGCAGAAGGGTGATAGATGGCACGCATATTCCAATTCTGGCACCAGACCACCTAGCCACTGAGTACATTAATCAGAAGAGGTATTTCTCTAAGGTTCTCCAGACGCTTGTGGATCACTGTGGGCATTTCATGGACATTAATGCAGGCTGGTCCGGAATGGTGCATGACACACACATCTTTCGGAACACTGTCCTGTTCAGGAAGCTGCAAGCAGGAACTTTCTTCCCCCACCAAAAGATCACCATAAGGGAAGTCAAAATGCCCATTGTGATCCTGGAAGACCCTGCCTACCCCTTAATGCCATGGCACCTTGACAACAGCAAGGAGCGGTTCAACAACAGGCTGAGCAAGTGCAGAATGACAGTTGAGTGTGCTTTTGGCCATTTAAAGGCCTGCTGATGCTATATGGGAGGCTGGACCTGGCCAAAGACAATATTCCTATGCTTATAGCCGCATGCTGTACGCTCCATAATAATTGTGAAGGGAAGGGTGAAAGCTTCACTCAGGGCTGGACCACTGAGGCTCAGTGCCTGGAGGTTGAATTTGAACAGCCAGAGACCAGGGCTATTGGAGGGGCGCAGTGCAGGGCCATAAGGATCAGGGGTGCCTTGAGGCAGCAATCTGAAGCTGAAATCC
The DNA here is from genome assembly GCF_020497125.1 of Mauremys mutica. NCBI lineage: Eukaryota > Metazoa > Chordata > Testudines > Geoemydidae > Mauremys > Mauremys mutica. The sequence goes on along the minus strand of NC_059084.1, from coordinate 12,156,378 downwards.
ACTAATATTTGTTGCTATGCTTTGGAGTGCAGTGCTTGTAATGCTAGGAGGTGATTGTGATCGGAGCAGACGATGCACTGTGAAGGTTTAAGAAAATTGCCTGTTGCTTTGCAGAGCTCTGTTTGCTTTCAATTAATGGAATAAAGATTGCTTTCAAACCAACACAATTCTTTTATTAAGAAACAACAATTGGAGAAGAGACACGCCCCCCCCCCTAAAAACCACATCAGCACTGGAGGGATGAGGAAAAGGAGGGTCCCTGGAGGAGGTGGGGTCCCAGGATGGTTGAAGATTTGTGTATGTTCAGGGATCATATCCAACCTTGTCCTTTGGAGTTTAGTGCAGTGGGTACTGTACTTCAGCAGGGCTAAACTGCAGAGGGATGGATGTTGAGTGCAGTGGGTAGTGGGAGTCCGCAGGCCTGGACTGTGATGGGGCAGGAGTGGAATGCAGCGGGTACAGACTGGAGCCAGGAGGTTGATAAGAGTATGTTGGTGGTGTCTGGGGAGGGGCGGGGAGTTTTGCAGGGGAGAGCGGGGGCAGAGCTACCCAGTGTGAGTAGTGCCTGGAGCGTGTCCACTTGGTGCTCCATAACTTTTAAGAGCTGCTCCGTGGCTTTGTTCTGGCGCGCTGCATTCTCCTTTTGGTTCCTCTTCTCACTGTCCTGCCACTCCTTCAATTCTTGTTTTTCAGCCGCGGAGTGCAGAAAGTCCTCTTTAGTTCTTCATGGCCGCTTTCTGATTCTGCACAGCCATTCAGTCGGTGATAACAAAGAGGGAGGCTGGGCTCCAAAAGTCATATCTGTGAAGCCAAAATGCAACATTTTACAGAAGCAGTATTGTTTGCAACACACACAACACAGCCACTATTCACATACCTGTCATTAACTGGCTAACCTCAGGCAAGCACACATGAGCCACAAGACTCCCAAAATGGTGAGTAGCCGCAGGGGCAGGGGAAATCAGTGTTCCAGAACTGTGCTGTACGCTGGGCATGTGGCTCTTGGGGAGAGCCAGTACTGTGGGAGGGGCCTTATAATCATTCCTGTCCCCACATTTTCCACAGGCTGTGTTCATTATTGAAGATATCTCGCTGCTGAGGGTGAGCAGGGAATCAAGGGAGGGTCTTCTCCAAGACTGCGGCTTATGCCCTGCCCTTATGTGGCTCGGCTGAGTGCAGCAATGGTCTCCCCCTCCCTCCCAGTGACTGCAGAGTGGCGCAGGAAAGTTACCCTTAATGGAGCAGAAAACAAAGCAGCTCTGACAAAGAACCCGCGGCAGCGGATTGCCCAGTATCTCCATGAGAGTTTCCTGGAGATTTCTGAGGTAAATTCCCATTAAGTGAGGGAGTCAATCAACACCCTGTTCCGCCGCTCAGACCAGGCATGTGGTGGTACGCACATCATACAGACAAGCCTGTTTTCTGCCCCCAACAACTCGCTTCAATGATTCCCAAAATCGAAGCCGCTTACCAGACTGGAGCACCCACGAGGAAAAATTTAGTGGGTGCTCTGCACCCACCGGCAGCTCCCTGCCCCCTGCCTCAACTTGCCTCCAGCTCCTCCCCTGAGTGCACTGCCAAGTCCTGCTTCTCCCCCTCTCTCCCAGTGCTTGTGACACAAAACAGCTGTTTCGAGTGGCAAGCCTGGGAGGGAGGGGGGAGGAGGGAGAATGTAGCATGCTTGGGGGAGGAGGCAGGGCCGGGGCGGGGATTTGGAGAGGGGTCCAATAAGGGCAGGGAGGGGCAGAGTTGGGGTGGGGACTTTGGGGCGGGTTGTGAGCACCCACCGGTGCTGAAAAAAGTTGGCACCTGTGTCCTCTCCTGTTCACGTTTTGCCAGGCTCCGACAGCTGTGACTGGCTAGCCTCCTGGCTGCATGCATCTCTGAGCTCCGAGTCGTCCTCTGCTTCTGGGTCCCCCTCCATTTCCTCCTCCTGGCTTGTCCACTCTCGACTGACACGCGACCACCTTTTAATAATAATTTAATAATTTAATAATTTAATACTTTAATAATAATTTACAGGTGAAGAGATGCAGGAGTAAAATCACAGGCCATTTCTGAAAACCAGGCTACCCCACCATGTGCAGTTTTCCACGTGCTTTTCAGAATCAGAGTTACATGTCATGGACCTAGTTTTCAGATGTCTTAGTGCCTACTTTGTGGGCAAAGTTGGGTACTTAGCTGCCCAAGTGCTATGAAATGCACCTGCAATTTATATCCAGGCACAAAAATCACAGGTCAATTAGAAAACTAGGTCCATGACATGTAACTCTGATTCTGAAAAGCACGTGAGCATATGCTTGATGTTAAGCATTGAGCTCAGAGGGACTTAACTGTACGTATAAGCACCCATCCTCCTGAGTCAAGTTTACAGTGAAACTCCATTTTTCCCAGTTGTTTCAAGGCTCTGCAATGTACCCAGTGCAATGCTGGTTATCGTGAGCTCTGGGAATAATAAAGACTTCACTTTGTAATCATAACATACAATATCAGTGACAGGTGTAGCCCGATGATCTGGTCCTGGCCCATTGTCCTAATGAAATAGTTGCTGTGTGGGTAGGTAAGAGAGAAGGTAAATGTGGCTTCCATGTGAGAAAATGCCCACACTCCGCTATCTGCACACACATCCATCAGAGAAGATAGATAATAATACTGTTTAATTTAAGAAAACAGCCACTTTTCCAGCACAGCAGTAATCCCCTTATAATTAGGGTTTGTGGTGGAAGTGTTAAGACACTCAGCAGCTGGACAGCACTATTTACCAGGGTAAGCTGTCTGCAGTTGTGTGCAAGCTCATAATTTTTAAAGAAATGCATGCGATTCTTCAGTGAGCATGGTGCTGGTGAAAGGTAACAGAGTGACTGCTCTAGAGAAAGAAGTCTCCTATCCACAAAACTGGACTGCAGTGGAACAAGCTGCCCCGTTTAGAGTCCTGACAATATGCCTGAGACCTTATCTGTAGTGGTGAGACAGGAATTCAGTCTCTATGGCCTTTCTGCTGAGATTCCTTATTAGGGGGACAACTTATAGTTTAGCTTTTGTGATATGGATGCAGAGAACCAAACTGAAATTGACCAACTCATTTTACATTGGCCTCCAAATAGACATAAGCTGGGAATGACTTTGGGTAACTGGAATGGGCTTCATCTGGTATACATAGGAGTTAACCATTCACTTCACTTCTCAACTTTTCCTGTTTACATTGAATTGGAGGTGCCCCTCATTCTTTGCCATGATTTCCGAGTCATGGCATGGGTTTGTAGCTCATGGTGTTCCAATGCTTTTCTCTTCAGACTTCTCTTATAGGAGTCTTTCCATCGTATCCTGGGTCTTCCATGTCCTTTCTTGTTGTCGTCTTCCTCTGTGATTTCTTTGCCGTTCGTTCTTCTCCCATTCTTCTCATAGGTCCAGCCCACTTCAAATGTATGCTCTCCAGCCTATCACTGAAAGTCCCAAGTTCATCTTCGACCTTATTTCTTCCATGCACAATCTGTCTACCCTCCGCTTGCCTACCATTCGCCTCAATATATTATTTTCTACTTACGTGTATCTTCTTTTCCTCCCTCTCCATGTGGCCCATTGTTTCCAAACCACAGAGTAGGCAGGGACAAACATGCAAAGTATACCCTTTTCCTTTCAGCATGTTACTTAATTGACAATCCCATAGTCACCTTTTTCACTGCCACTCATGCACATTGAGTAGTTCTTTCTAGTTCTCCAGATCTCTCTCTGATGCACTAAGTATTTCCCAAATACACACACATTTCTTCTGATTCAGCTTCTTTCCTGATATTTTAATCAATCGCTCTTCTTTCACCTGATCTACTTGCATAACTTCAGGTTTTTTTGTGTTTACCTTCAACCACAATTTTCAGACACAGATGCCCACTCTGATACCGACAATTCATCTTTGCTGTCAGCCAAAAGAGCCAGACCATCAGCATCCATTAGTTTTCTCTGTATCTCCACAGGCTTGGTTCTTCTACAAACTAACCCCATAACTAGGATGAAAAGAAGTGGACTCAGCACACCACATTGTCTCAATCTCATGGTCACCTCAGAATTCCATAGATCCACCTTAGCTCTTGACCCCCAGTACAGCTCCTTTATCATCTCCATTTCCTACATTCCCCCTTCCATCCATCTCAATACGCCAAACACAAACTCCCATAGAATTACGTCACCTGCTTTCTCAAAATCGGTAAATACCACATAGCAATTACACCCACCATTTATCATCTTCATTAAAACTTTTGTCTCGTTGCAAATATTGCACCTATAGTACTCCTTCCCTTTCTACAGCCGTGTTGCTCCTTTCCTATATTTTCCTCCAACTTGCACCTCAACCTAGCCTCCAAAACCCTCTCAAGGACTTTAAGAAGTTGACTCTGATGCTCCTAAAAGTACTGGAGGAGTTTGAGTAATGCCACTATTGCCTCAGCTCCCAAGAAGGGAAAATCCCAACTGTAACGTCCACATGATAGAGGGTGGTAACGCTGACTGACAGAGGCAAATACAAATCTGGGGGCTGTGTGTTTGCCAGTATGAGTGATCAACCCCCAAAAGTGTGAATGGTTAACTGGGCAGCTTACTGAGAGCAGGAAATGGCTCTCAAATTCAGGTGGGTCAACCATGGAAGCGTTCGATGGGAACGGACATAGGAGCGGGTAAACACCAAATGAAAACTGCTACAGGGGCAGCAAAGTGGGACAGCTCTAGTGACCTACTTAGCTCCCAAATTCTTTGTATAGCATGGATTTTTTGCACTTGAGCTATTTAGAACATACCACTGCATTCCGGGTAGCCAACATGCTGTCTTTCGGGCACCAGCAACAAATTGATAAAGACTTGGGAATTGTAACCTGGAATGCAGGTTTTCTTACAGGTAGATCAGGAGAGGTGGTTGAGACAATAGCCAGAAGGAAAATCTGTATGCCATGTCTGCAGGCAACTAGGTGGCGTGGAGGCAAAAGTAAAATCTTGAAAGATGGATTTAAAATTTTTCAGTCTAAAGGGAAAAAAATGAATGGAGTAGCTATCACCATGAGGCCAGAGACTGCAGAGTGTAGAATGAAGATGAGACTGACTGATAGCAGTATGGCTGATGCTAGAAAGTAGAGATATGTACGATGTTAGCATGTGCTCAGTAACATGGTAGACCTATGGAAAGAAGGAAAGCTTCAGAAACGAGCAGGCAGAGTTAGTGGTTATGGTTGAGAGCAGCACTTTGTTAGTGGTCATTTTAAACTAATTATATCGGTGAAGGAAGTGCAATAGAAGGAGTGAGGTAAATGTTAGCTTTGGTAAAAGAAATGTAAAGGGAATTAACCATATCTAAAATAATTAACAGCACTGAAATGCACAAAGCCTAGAGATGGACCCAAAGTGCAGCATTCCCAGCACATTTTATGGAGGCAGGTCTAAGCCACAGAGTTTGGATTCATAGGAAGCTTGGAGGAACTATTAGATCATCTAATCTGACCCACATAACATATACTGTAGAATTTCACCCTGCAGTGGAGGGAATTATTCTTCTCTACTGTGGAAGCAAATACTATCAAGGCCAATAATTTGTAATTGAGACAGAACTATTAATCTTAATTACAATGCAACTATCTCCAAAGTTGGGGGCTGGGAGGAGGGCCTCAGTTCTGGTTTTGCCCCATCTCTAATTAGAGCTTATGGTAACCACTAACCAGATCAAATACTCCATATGAAATTATCCTGCAAGGTATCATAGAAAATAGAAGCTTGTCATAAGAAGGAGTTGGGCAAACCTTGTGAAGTCTGAAGCTTTGTGGAACCTTGGGAAATCTCTCCTGGGTTTGCAGGTCGCACTACTCTCAGCTCACAACTCTCTCTTCTCCTGTAATTTAAATCCATGCTTTTCTTTTTTTCTAAGGATGATGCAGTTTAAAAAAATGTTGTTTTAGCCAAAGGGCCAATATTGAGATCAAAGAGCCCCTGCATACTAGGCTAGTACAAGTGACCGGGTCTGTATCTAGTTTGTCATTAGATTTTTTTCTCTCTCTCTCTCATTTCCCCGCTAAGCTTGAGCCAAATTTTTGAGATTCTGTGTTCAGCTAGGTCCAAAATTAGGTGAGAGGATTTTGCCCATCTTTAATAATCAGAGAGCAGACCAAATTCATTTCTGCTTTAACTCCACTGGAATAGGTGGAGTTACAGCAAGTATGAATTTGGCCTACTACAAATTTCATATCCTTGACCCTTTGATTTGCTTGTGTCTAACATGTAAAGGAGCTCTTCAAAGGTTTGTGGTGCAATGTGACCTCAAGTTCAAGCTTAGTTTTAATGACTGCTTGGAGGATGACAGACCACGCTCTTTGGGAGCGCTGCCTTACGGCATGAAGCGTCAAAACCACTGGGCCAAATGTTAGAGTATGGTAAGCCTGGGCAGCCCGTACAGCTGCCGTGGCAGCTGTCAGATGCATACCAGAGAAAGCCACGCTCCTGGCTGAAGTTAGCAGGGTGGGGAGATTGAAGCACAACTTCAAGCAGAAATGTTCCTTTGATGAAGATCCAAAGCCAATGGCTGGTTCCTTTCAGGCTGTGCCTGCTGTGCTAAGGGGATGCTGAACATTAGCTTGAGGGGACAACATGGATGTTTGATGGGGAGAGGAATCCCCACCGTGATGGCACTGGATGCCATTTATTGGTTGACCCACAGGCAGGGCTGCCCAGAGGATTCAGGGGGCCTGGGGCAAAGCAATTTTGGGGGCCCCTTCCATATAAAAAAGTTGCAATACTATAGAATACTATATTCTCGTGGGGGCCCCTGCAGGGCCTGGGGCAAATTGCTCCACTTGCCTCCCCCACCCCCCTCTGGGCAGCCCTGCCCACAGGCAGTCTATGGCAGAAGGTCAGTTCAAACAGACTGTATCCCTCCTAGAGAAAAAGGCCAGCCATGGAATGGCGGGGACTAGATAGGGCTTGGGCCTTGTAGAATCATAGCAAAGAGTTGGAATTGACAGGCTATTTCCTTGGCTGGTATAAATCGACATAGCTCCGTTGAAGCCAAGGTAGGGGTGGAGCAGGGATTGAGAATCTGACCCTTAATGTTGAACAGTGTGTTTCTTGGAGTCCAGTTATCATTCCCTGTTCCCTCTCCCCCTAAAAAGAGTACTGTGTATGGGACTTTTTCTGAGAACCATGACGGCCAAATGAGGCTCTAGAAAAACCCACAGAGTCTATAGCATGACTTTATTACATGATTCTTAGAGGAGAGAAATCCTTGTCATATTTGGCCAGCGAAATCCTGCCAGAACCATACTAGAGACACTGTTTATGTTAAAGGACAAGGGATAGCTGTCAGGGAAGGAGATGCCTGAGGTTAGAAACTGAAAGCATGAGGGAGTCTTAGTCATATAAACAGTCCAAGATGGAAAGTTCAGTTCTGGATCCAAACTTGGTTGTTGAAATTTAGGCATGTGGTTCAATTCATTACAGAGCTGGTCCCAGCTGTAACTCTCAGGTTCAACTTAGCTACCCAATAACTGGGTGTGCACAGATCTGGGGGTTGGATATGATGTGGGGATCTGATTTCAGAAAGCATTGTTTACCCCATGCATTATATAAAGGAGGACCCAGTGTTGTAGCAATACCACACATCACTCCTCTGGCGTCCACATTCAAATTCCAGTTCACTCTCAGTAGCACACATTTTATTATAGGGCTGTGAGAACATCACCACGCATGAAGGAAAAGGCAGGAGTGAAGGTTAAATTCAGATAGTTGTGGGTTTATGGAGCAGTTTGCCCTCAAATCAAAGCCATGTAGAGCTATGTAAACAGGAGTATAAAGGCTTAGGTGAAGCTGGCTAGGGAAGCAGAAGCTCTAAATATGCTTGCCACTTTCAATTTGCTTTTGTTCTCTTAAAGCCTTGCACTTAAGTCGTGCATAGTTTGTTGTTATCCTGGACTACATGACCCATCTAAAGACAAAGGGAAAGAAGGATGTGAACCCTGGGGAAGGACTAACAAACAAGCCCTAGAATTCTCTTTTGTCTATTGAAGTTCTTTCTCTTAGACTCCATTTGGGCAGTGGGGAGTTTAGGAGTGGCTCAACCACCCCAGGTTTGGAGCTTCAATTCAGATAGGCAGCCAGGAGCTCACATCCATCTCTGAAGTTTCTGTTCCAATTATTCTGAACTTCAGGAGAGTGAAAATTAAGCTGGGAATTTTGCAGAAAGAGACGATGGTCTGAGCATGGGCTTAACTGAATTTAAATCCCCATCCTGACGCTCGCTATTTCCTTAGCCTTGGTCAAATCACTTCACTGCTCTACGCGCCTCGCTCTCCCATTGCTAAAATGGGGATAATAATACTCTTACTTATCTCTCTAGTGTGATTCAAGTGCTATATCAGTGACAGTTATTAATGCTACTTTTCTTTCTTATAGCTACTTTTCATCTGAGGACCTCACACTGCAAAAAGGCATTGCAGCATCCCTGTAGGGAAGGTATTTATTCAACTCTTTTTATAGGCATTCAGACTTGGGAACAAAGGAGTTAACTGAATTGTCCAAGGTCACACTACAAATCTGACGGAGACAGGAATGGAACCCAGTTCTGCTGACACCAGCGATCATGTACTAACCCACATGGTCATGTTGTTGTTAGTCTGAAGATACCTGAAGTTCACAGAAATGTTGAACTTGCAGAGACAAAATAGTGACAGGAAGTTGAATAACAATTTCTTCTGCATAATTCAGACATTATGTTAAAAAACTAATCCATAGTAACATTGCCAGTTTAATGGGATTCATACATGGCACTGCATTTGTACTGTTGGTGTTGTAGATGGGGAAGGAGATTTTGAGAGACAAAAATAGTATAAAAGCTCAATGGGTGTTAGGCACTTAAACATCTGCACTGTAATCTACTTTTCAGTGTGGCACAATTTGGATCTGCACTTTTGCATCTACAATAAATAAATGATCTGCATATGTATCTGAGTATTTGTCCTTTTGCCCACCAGATTTGCACGCACATTCAGGCAGGCGGAGATGTAAGTCCAGTACTCAGATTTGTGAGTGCAAATTAGGGAGGCCAGCCTTTTGAAAAGGCGATCCTCAAATTCGCTGGATCTAATTAGCCACTGGTCTAAGTGGCCACAGTTCCATTGACTTCAATGGAGTGTTGGCCTACTTAATCTAACAGCTTGTCCCTCAGCATCCACATCTGTAAAATTGTGCAGTATAACACCTACCTCTCGGGATTGTTGTGAGCTTTAGTTAATAAGTATTTACACAGCACTCTAAGATCCTTAGATAAGAAGTTGAATCTAGATGCAAACCACTCAAAAACAATGGCAATACAACTGTATGCACAAATCCAGTAGTTTCCTGTGTGGTTATCTAAATAGACACACTTGTGTGCAGAACTCCCTAGTTAACATACATAACCATGGTAACTGCAGGCACAATTGTGTCTCAAAATCCAGTTACCAAGGTCTGTGTGTGTAAACAAGAGAAACAATACTGGGCTTTCTCCACTGTTTCAAAGTCACCAAAATTCTGTTCCATCCTGCTATAGATTAATGTCATATTATTAATTATACTGCCCTGTGGGAGGGGCAGACGAAAGAGCTACTTGTTGATCAAGATTCTTCAGGCGTGGGAGAGGAAACAATATCAGACAACGCTACACTGTTTGAAATGACATGCTGCTCTGGGAACAGGCTTCGGCAGGCAGCACCTGGAGGAGGTAGAGCTTGCTACAAGTCCAAGATCAACCATTTCCCGCCAAGGGAAAATGTGTCTGAGCCTCTTTGGCTGGGAACAAAGGAGGGAAAGGGAGAGCGGGAGAAGGAGAAATGGTCACAAACAGATTGAAATTTTCAGACATACCCATTATTTGAAATGGAATTGTGATTTTCAACAGCAAATGATTCTTGGTTTTACAAACCAAATAGTCCAGTGTTTCTCAACTGTCAGGCTGTGACCCCCATGGGGCTCAGGAGGCATTGAAAATCTCACTCCCCAGGCTGTCTAATACTCTGTCAATGTCTCAAAACACACACATAAATTGTGTATGGTATCAGCGTTATTAGAGACATTTTTTACTTTTATCATAAAGTTAAGGCAGGGACTCGTGAACATTTTTGACTTTGAATAAGAAATCGCCAACCTAACAAGGCTGAGAAACACTAAAATGAACAATCTAAAATTTGCTGCCAGGAAATAGTAGAGAATTCAAGCTCAAAATTCACTTTTCACCAGTATTTTCACCAAAGCTCAAGCATTGGAATGTTCACGGAAAATGAACAAGATCAAATCAAAATTCAGTTTTCAATTTGGCCCAGTGCCCATGGGCAGTTTGCCTAGCTCTGTGCTAAACAAAAGTGCTGTGTGGCTGTTTATTGCCCTCAGTTTTTACTTACAACCTATTCATACAATGCAGAAAAATGCCTTTATATCATTGCTTCTGTAGGAGCTTTTCCTGACTGGATGCACAAGAGTTTTGGAAGAATGCAAGGAGCTTTCTACCCTCCTTGCATGAGGCCAGTCACAAAATGATCCCTTGTGCAGAGGGGACAGGTTAGCAATCAAAAGACAGGACATGCACATCTAACTGATTTGCAGGAATAATGGAAATTGCCCCATATTGGAAATAAAACTGTACAAAGGGCTGATCCCTTGCCTGTGAGTCTAATGCTACCTGTCGAGTTTTAAACTCTGCCCGCCACCCTCTTTAATATGGAGGTGCAGCCCACACAAACTGCCTCCGCCAGCATACAGTGTGCCAGTGGTCTTTGCTTTGCTCCAGGCGAAGTACTGGAGGCTAAGAACTGTACTTTTAATGAGTGGCAGCTCTATGTTTTAAGAGGAGGGTGGCTGCAATGTGCTCCATTTTATATTGGTTAAGTGTGGCTCTGGATCCTGCCAGTTTCCTAACTTGGCCTTCAGTTGGGAAAAGATCCAAAGACCAAACCACCAACAAAAATATTGATAAATCACCTTTTTGTCTTTTCTTTTTACTTCACTCATCTCGGGGGTGGGGGGGGAGAGAGGTAGGAAAAAACTGGATCAGGTGTCCTTCATTAGCGATTGTTAAAAAGAGTAAAAACAGAGGCCTATGCAGTCACAATGGACATTCTCTTTTGCCACGGCAAGAAAAGCAAACATGTTTGTGACATGTCACCTCGTTATGTTCAATGTAACCTACAGAGCAGCACGACAGTAGCCAGAAATGAACTGTGATGGATTTACAGTGAGTTTAACCAGGTGCCAGATCAGTATGAACTGAAACACACTAAAGAAAGAGTAATGTGGTTTGCGAAATTCAGATATTAGCAGAGCACATTCTGGCCTCAGTGGAGGTGTCCATCTGCGTCTGCCTGTTATTTCACACCTTGGGGAGTTTTTAATTCACCATGGGTGGGAGTTTGGGGCGGGGGGGGGGAAGTTAGCTGGAAAATAAAAAGAGAGAGAGAGAGAATTTCTCAGATCTCCAGCTACCTTTTATTTACCAAACAAAAAAAGCTTCTCTGTGTGATACATTTCTTAAATTATAGGTTTACTGTTTCCTGGCATCCTAATAAAGTCGAGATGAATGATGAGAGTCTGCTGGGAGAATGAGTAAACATCTCCTACTGTCTGGAATGCAAGACAACTACTGTCTTATCCTTTGTTACAGGTTGTTAAGATAAAATTACCCTATATATCACCAGCACTGTCAATGAAATTAGAAAGAGCATTCTACCTCCCAGGTGGATTTTTTATTTTGTTGGTGGGGAGTGGAAGGGTGTTATTTCTCAGCTATGAGAGAGAAAACAAGAAAAATGTATGCTGGAGTGAAAACATATGGGATTGTCAATGGAAAACTTTGGATATTCTAGACTGGGCTACTTTGAGTTGGAGCAGTGGGGGGAAGTGACCAAAACCTGAGATGAGCTAAAGCAAGAAAAGTAGATCAGATCTGGCTCAGATTGTCACCGAAGCTTGGATGAATGAACCCAGAGTTTTAGATTCAGCCCCTCGTGAACAAAAAACAGTCTTCAAATAAGCATCTCCTTTTCGGTTATCTTTAATGTTCATTCAACTGAGAGGACTCGCTACGGAGCAAAGCGTGCAGCCTTCGCTCAGGCTGATGGGCATTATCTCACACAAGCATTTCCACTGAGTATGAGGAAGGGTTGCACAATGTAACCCTAAGGAGTCCATTACATGCATCCCTTCATTCTGTGGTGTTACACAGAAATACAGGGCCAGAATCTGCCATTGTTACAGTGGGTAGTCCCTTACTACACCGACAGTCCTGCTGATTTCAATGAGTCGACACCTAAAGTAAAATGCTAATGAATGTGAGCGGAAGTGGCAGAATCAAGTCCATAGAAAGAGTTCAGTTAGATCCTGGACTGGAAGATTAGGAGGTGATGGATAGAATCAGGATGGGAAAAGGTCCAATGGCTCAGAGTTTCAGTTCAATTCAGTGCCCCACTGAAGGAAAGTTGGCCAGGTCCATTTTCATTTCTGAAGTTTGTTGGGTTGCGGGAAGCAGCAGTTTGAAAAACCATAGGTAGCTAACTACATGATCTGCTTCAATATACATAATAGCAGTTAGCCACTGCCAAATAGGACAGGTTCAGAGTTTACACTCTCTTCTAATTCCTCTGCCCTCTCTCTCTCTACTGAAATCCATTTTTTTTCCTTTACAAAATGTTTTTTTGGGACAGTTTTCATTAAGGTTCAGGTCAGAGTAAATATGGTATTTGTTTTTACAGAGCTATCTTAATGGTACTCCCTGAAGCTTTTAATGACACAGCCAAATCTAAGGCGCTCCCCTTACTGTGACCCAAAAGGTGTTTGTGGTTCTCTTCAACTTTGCCTGTTAGGTTTATAGGCTACTAGAATATACAGAAATGAAGCAGATGCACAAAGTGTTTGTCTGTCTGTCTTCCCAGCCAGCTACCAGTGTCCTTAGGGATCAAAATCCTTACAGTTTGTGTAGTTCTGTCTCACACACTGGGGAATGCAAATCCCCCGAGTGAAAATCCTGCCCAGGTGGGAACTTTAGAGAAGGAGCCTTTATTTTTAAAAGGGTAAATTGTATAATGTTCTGATGCATAGAACTTTGATTAACTGATATCTCATGATAGGATTTAGGGTTGGTTATGACAGAGAGAGGGCAGGAGAGGCAGAGGTTGGGACTCAGGGTGGGTTTCTGACATAGGCAGGGGTAGTTTGGAGATCAGAGGTAAGGTGGCCAATATTCAATGCAGGTCTGGGATTGGGCATGGTCTCCAGTGGCAGTGTGACAAGGGAAAGGAAGATGGAGGTGAGTGTCAGTTTTAGACAGGAAGATGAATCAGGAGGCTAGCACAGGTTGGAGAATGGAAACATGTCCCTTGCACCAGGCTAGTGAATCACGTGAGCTGTTTTTAAATGGAAATTATTTGTGGGCAAGGATTTGAGTAGATTTAAAGGAGGATCAACTTAATTGGTCCTGGATAATAAAGACACTCATTCTTTCAGCTCATTTCAAATTATATTAAAGGCCAGAAAATTGTCCAGATGAGCAAGGATCAGAACAACAACAATTGCAAATGAATTTGAACCAAAGTAAGCATAGCAAAAGAGGTAACAACAAAGAACAGCAGTAAATGGATCTGTAAAATTTGACTCAATAATCAACGTAACAAAGAGCAGGAGCTCTAATAACATCCCCTGTCAATGATCTATGCATAAACATATATTAGGCAGAGTGAGAAAGGATGTAGAGATGAGGAGGGAAGAATAATATTTTATAAGAGTAGCATTTGGGGCCACAAATGGAAATTTCACCATGTTCCTCAGAACCCAGGAGAGAGCAGGAAAGAGGGATGGATGACACTTCTTACTGAACAGTGACCCCTTCTGACTGTCTAAGGGAATAGCATCTACCTGGGTTTGGGGGTCCACCCTTGCGGGATTCTACAGGGGTCCACCCATGATGCCAATGGAAGCAACAACAATAAGAAGGGAGGTGAAGGGGGGGTGGAGGATGGGATTCTCTGTGAATGAGCTGGGATGGTTTTTGCATGCAACAGAACAGGGGACGCACGCATTTGGTGCATATGTGTGGGATGTCAGGAGTATTTTACAGTAGTGTGAAGATTGGAAAGACAGAAAGCAGACACTCCCCAGAGGCCGGAGCTCTGATTAGCAAAGCTGCTATGAACTGGACAGGGTTTCTCTTACGTATGACCTGGCTACTCCTCCCGGTGCCGTCAGCTATCCAGCCTCACGGGATCCGAGAGCATTTTGTAGCAGATCAGCAAATATGGATAGCACTGGCAGCTGTGGAAGATCACGCAGATGCTCAGATGGCTTTTGGGTTGGGAACAGGGTTTCCCGTTGTGGCACGAGTCATAGTGCAGCCTGCCAGGCCCCTGTTTTGGGGCCTACCTGAGGGTAGTGTTCCTTCCCACACGTTGACTCACCCACCAAGACGTTAGCCAGGAACATGTAGCGCGCTCCACCCTTGCTTGCAGCTGTGAAGGTGTGAGCATCAGTGGCATCCACTGAGAAATAGCTCCCCTGGCAAAATTCAGAGCCCTGCTGATCCAAGGGCGTGCGTCAAAGTTCATCCAGCAGACTGCAGCAGAGTCTTTGGCCTTCTGAGGCCCACAGAGCCCATGCTGGAGGGATGCCCAGGCTATGGTCTCTGACGGCACTTGTTCCCCAACATGTGTCTCAGCAAAGCTTCCTCTTCATCCAAGCATGACGCTGACACATGAGAATGGGTCCTAAAATAAAATTAAAGGAAATATTGCAATGAACAGGTGTTTCAAATTGAAAGATAGAAACACTTTGATTTTTTTCAGATTTTTTTTTTTTTGGAGGGGTAAGGGGTTTGACACGAATCCTTTGGGAAAAGTGACCTAAATTTGCAAAAATTTCAGCCAAAGACTTTCACCCACTTCCCCTCATGCTCCTAGACTGGCCTCCTGCCACACTGCTAGAATGCCTGCTCCTTTGCTGACCTGCTCTGTTTTTCCCTCAGATACTCGTGTATCCTGTAATTTGTCATCAGCAGCACTTCATCCTCCAGCTTTGTGAAGTGAAAGAGGGCGTGGACGCCATGGTATGCAGCTTCTGATGGTACCACCTCACACCCTGCATAGGTAGGTCCCGCCACCTGGGTCCAGTTGGCAGGACATGGGCCACAGTGCCCCTCAACAGCAGGGCCGGCTCTAGGCACCAGCGCTCCAAGCATGTGCTTGGGGTGGCACTTTCCAAGGGGCGGCACTCCAGCTCCAGCGGAGGTGATCTGCGGCGGTGGGGGGCACAGGGAGGGCTGCAGGAAATGACCCGGGGGGAGGGGCCGAGGAACCGCTCCCCCCCAGCTCACCTCCGCTCCACTGCCGCCTGATCCCCCGAGCGCGCCGCCGCTCCGCTTCTCCCCCCTCCCTCCCAGGCTTGCTGCGCGAATCAGCTGTTTTGCGGCAAGCCTGGGAGGGAGGGGGGAGAAGCAGGGCGGCGGCGCACTCCAGAGGGGAGCTGCGGCAGTGGGGGGCGCAGGAAGGACTGCAGGAAGTAACCCTGCTGAGGAACCTCTCCCCCCCTCCCCTCCGCCTCCTTCCCCGAGCGCACCACCACTCCACTTCTCCCCCCTGGGAAATGCGGCATGCCCAGGGGAGGAGGCGGGGCTGGGGATTTGGGGAAGGGGTTGGAATGGGGCGGGAAGGGGCGGAATTGGGGCAGCGGCAGAAAACTTGGAGCCGGCCCTGCTCAATAGGATCCTGCCATGTGAGGGCAGAGGATTCTGTGACTGTCACTCAGCAGCATCCTAAGGAGAGAATGAGGGAGCAGTGATTCTCTCCAGATGCCGATTTCATTTTGTTGGTCAAGCTGTCACCAGGGAGTCATTTACATAAGAGGCGGGGCCATGAAAATAGGTGAGCAGAAGGCAAGCCGACACTGGATAAGGTACTTCTTCCCTGTCTCTTCATTCCATTGCTTCAGATATCTGGGATGCACTGTGAAGGTTTCCCCTGGTGTTGGTACAGGCAGCTCTCTCACCTGTCTCAAAGGCAATCCAGATTTGGTGGGAGACTGGCTGAGACCAGAGAGAGACACCAAAATCATCACTGGGCGATTTTTTTTATAGAGGAAAGCCAACTGCGCCCCTCATATGTAGACATGCATGTGCTGTTGTCCAGTGGGACAACAACCTGGCCAGTGTGGGACCCTTAATGAATGGAGGAGGCAACCTAATGACAGAGGTGGAAAAAGCTGAAGTACTCAATGCTTTTTTTGCCTCAGTCTTCACAGACAAGGTCAGCTCCCACACTGCTGTCCTGGCAACACAGTATGGGGAGGAGGTGAGCAGCCCGCAGTGGTGAAACAACAGATTAAGGGCTATTTAGAAAAGCTGGACATGCACAAGTCCATGGGTCCAGATCTAATGCATCCGAAGGAGCTGAGGGAGTTGGCTGATGTGATTTCAGAGTCAATGGCTATTATCTTTGAAAGCTCATAGCGATCGGGCTCCCACTGGCCACGGTTCGCCGCCCCAGGCCAATGGGGGCTGCAGGAAGCAGTGCGGGCCGAAGGATGTGCTGGCCGCCCTTCCCGCAGCCCCCATTGGCCTGTAGCGATGAACCACGGCCAGTGGGAGCTGCGATGGGCCGAACCTGCAGACGCGGCAGGTAAACAAACTGGCCCAGCCCACCAGGGGCTTTCCCTGAACAAGCGGCGGCCTGACTTTGAGAAGCACTGCCCTATAGCACCTCCTGCTAGGAGATACTGGGACTGGAGTAGCTGAGAGCTCCTTCATGGTTGGCCTTCATCCCTCTACACATACCAGTCCCCAGTGGAACACCATTCCCCACTGTGCCCCTCCTGGGATTCCATTTCTTGAGACCATTCTCCTGGACTTCAGGACTCACGTCTGTATATTCTGCCCTGACTAAAGAATCCCAGCCCTGCCCCTCAGAGGCCAAATTTTCCTGAGGGGGAAAGGAGAATGCAGAATTCAAATTCATTCAACCTGAGACTTCTTCCTTCTCCTTTACCCTTACTTGTCCCCAAAATCCTGTTCCTCTGCTTGGACCCCAACCATGCATTGGAGGGAATCAAAACTGTGCTTTCTGTCCCAAAGTGTCATGCACTTGCCACTATTCCATACAAAGCCTCTTCATCCCAAACACCTACCAGAGATGACTGGATGGGAGGTGAATTGGCCATTGCAAGGCAAGGCTCTCCTGCAGGGTGTTCCCATGGTTTCCTTTTGGTGAGGAAGAGGCTTTACTCGGGAAGCCAGAGAAGA
This sequence comes from Mauremys mutica, assembly GCF_020497125.1. NCBI lineage: Eukaryota > Metazoa > Chordata > Testudines > Geoemydidae > Mauremys > Mauremys mutica. Next base: position 12,139,106 of record NC_059084.1, on the reverse strand, counting down.
GTCTCACGCTCCTCCAGCATTTGATGTCTGTTTCTTTCTATGTCTCTTTTAATATGAACATTATACTGCATGAGTCGGGGCTTAGAACTCTTGAGTGGCCCCTTCTCCGATTGGTGGGGTGTAATGAACATTCATGAAGGCAAAACTCCTCCCATGTTTTAAGTTTTCACTGGGCTAATGCCATCTGACCCTTGCCTCATTTCAGCTAGTCTATTTCCCCTCTCTCCTTCCTTTCCCATCACTACCACTAGAGGGTGACATCAGTGGGGCCAAGATTTTTTAAATGGTTGCAACAGCATTTCCACTTCTGTTTTGAAAATGGATTTTTTTACATTTATGAAATTGGCAGATTTTAGAACTGTTTTGAAATCAGAACAATGATTCCGATTCTTATTTTATTTTTGAAATTGAAATATTAATTTTTGTAAATTATTCTGCAGAATATTTGGAAAATGAAAAGAGCAGTTACCAAATGTCCTAAGATGTACAATGCTCTTGAGTTTGCAAAACATTCTGCAGAAATGTTCTCATTTCTCCAGCAGCTCTCAGGCTACTCCCGCACCTGCCCATGGATGTTAAAGTTAACGGAAGTTATCAATGTCAGTCACACACACATAGCTGGGATAATGGGCTGTACAATTTTCTTGCCCCGGAGTTTCCAATTCTTACCATGACAAGAAGAAAATAGCTCTGTTAATAAAATGCAGTTGGCCTCTTTCCTTGTGAATTTCATCCTCGTTTGCATAGGCAAGGCATCAAGCATGCAGGCCTGCAGCTCATAAAACTTCTTTCTGGCTGCACTCAAGAAGGACCTCCCAGTACATGGCTTAAAAATGGACAGCAAAGGAAAGAGAAAGCAGTTGGGATGGTTGTTACCATGTATAAATTATGCATATTTCCTTTAAATGCCTCAGACAGTTTTTCAAAGGAGAATGCTTGTGGTGCTGTAGGCTAAAGGACAGTTCCATACCAGCTACAAAGTTCTTCAGATCCAAAGCAGCAGTAAGAAATTGACTTACCCGTGCATACTTTGCATCACTTGTCTGCACTTAGAGAGCAACCTTAATTAAAGGGCAAGCTCCTATGTCAGAATATGATAAGTTAAAAGAAGAGTTGCTTGGTGGACCTAGCTCCCAGGAAAACACTGTAATAATGGGCATAGAAAGTATTTAATTTTCTCAATCCTACCACCTAAACCCTCTGTAATGTGCCAATACAGGCTAGCATAAAACTGATGTTTATCTCTCTCTCAATCTGCAACATGAACTGTGTGCAGAAATGATTGGGAAAAGTGCAACCTGACCGTATAAGTATTATTTTATAAATAAGGTCCGTTTGTGGTAGTTAATTGGATACACATTTTGCTAGATTCATGGAACGTTTAAAACTCTCATATCCAAACTGACTGAGTTCACGTTACAGCCCCCAAAGTACCAAGGGCCATTTGCCTTGCAATGTCAGACCTTGGGTTCAGAAATTTAGCTTGGGGGCCTTTAAGTACATTGCTTTTTTGCCCCCCGTAATAGAGATTGATTTAGTGTATGTTTAATGGTCCCATAAATCACTCAACATGCCCAACTCACATACAAATTCCTCCTTCTCCCCACCCCCACCCCCAAAAAAAAGCTTTCAAGGAAGCAGATGCCTAGTTCTTGGAACCCATTTGCCTTGCTTGCAATGTATGTATGAAACCACCATTTCAAGATCTTCTTTATAAAAATGTTCTGCTCTCCCGGATTTGAATGTTGGTCATTTTCTCTGGGATTGCTTTCTTACTATGCCAAGTTAAACTGGAGCTTTTCCCCCCTCTGTGCCCATTCTGTCCTAGTGGCTTGTAGATTTGTGATAAATTCATTGTGGGTGCCTGCAGTTCAACATTAAGGAAAAGAAAAAGCATAAATTAAATTGCATTCAGTCTTGTGAAGATCGATGTTGTGTAAAGCAGTGTGCTATCTAATGGCGTAGGTCATTTTTCATTACCCCACTGAGGATGTAGCTCAAAGCAGAGGATTATAGAAACTCATTTCCTTTGGTTAAAAAAAAAGTTCACGTTCAATAAACCCAAGAGCTATGATGCAATGTGGCCCTCAGAACCCTCAGAGTATAGCTGTTAATAGCTTCCTTTCCCAGGACGCGGTTTACCCCGCTCACTTATCAACTTTGATGCATTAGTAAAAGAAAGTATCAACCCCTCATAACTCTCAGAAATGATACAATACATCACTTGAAAGTAGGTGAGGATCAACACATTGTTAACTGTTTGATCTCTCAAGTCAAAATTAATGATAGGTGTTTTGCACAAAAACAAAAATGAATGTTAAAAGCCTATTTACGTTAACTAAAGACATCCATACAACATCAGGGTTGAATTGGAGGTGATTTCCTGCAGTGCAGCTGTTATAAGTTTATCAGTCTGCGGGTGGCAGTAACCAGTAATTATAACCAGATTGCAGGAGGGGGAGAAAGAACTTATTCTTAAATAGAAAATGTAACTGACCAATTAACTAGGAAAGCTGATGGTGAGTTAAGAGGGCACAGTAATACTTACTAGAACTTTGACAAGACTGGAGGAAACCGAGATTCTGTATGTTTAAAGGAATGGGGCAACTCGGTAGATTTAACTGCTGGCCAGTGGGAAACCCAGGATCATAATAATTAAGAGCAGATCTTTGCTTTCTTGCACTCTCTCAACATTTACACAATACTGATAGTTAATAAGTAATGGCATTAAGAAATGACTTCAGCTTTCTCCATCAAGACATTGCCACAGGCTGTTGACGAACGTTTAGTTCATTCTCTTTTGACGTGGGATGGAAATGTCTGAAAGTTGGCACGTATTTTAAGCAGAAGAGTGATTGAAAAGATTCCAAGAAATATCTCTGAAGAACTAAAGTGAAGTGCATTATTGCAAGATAATGCCCCTGGACAATCACAGTCTGTTAGATTTTAATGCATCTTGAATTACTTCCATCCGCAGCTAATCTGACCACTAGAAACATTCATTTTTGCAGTACCCTCTAATTTTTTGGATCTGTGTGTGGGCAGTATCTGCTGGCACTAGTATGAATGTTTCTTGGATGGAATTAGAGAAAACAAGACAAGTTTCAAAGCATTTTCAAGATTTTTTGGACAAATGGGAATTTAGTAACATTCTGGGATAGTAGGAAACTGTGCAGATCATGTAGGTCCATTCCAGATCAGTATCACAGAATGATGGAAAGGAGAGATGGAAAAGTCCTGTTAGGTCATCTAGTCCCTGGGAGCCTATTCAACAGTCTGTTAGATCTCCTTGTTCTTAAATTTCCAGATACTCAGTACATCTTGTGCAGGGCTTCAGGCACTTTGAGTAAATCACAGTCCAAGTTGCATCTTACAGCAACAACTGGCTTCTCAGCTTCCATACCCTCCATTTTCAATTTCTTTGCCCTAGACACACCTGATGGTTTATATAAATGGATAAATCAGTTTAAGACCCAGCTGGAACTTTGTCCCATCCCCAAACTGAACCAAACATGAGGTAACAGTTTTGGTAAAATTTGTAAAACTAGCCTCCCTACTAATGTACCCAAAGGCCCTGGCCCCCAACCCACTTCTCCATCTTGCTATTTTGGCTATCATTTTCTTATGTTCAAACCAAACGCCTGAAGCCTTCAGCAGTGGTGGATCTTTATGGTGTATTTTATGGCAAGCTGGTAGAAAAAACGTAAGTTCGATTTCAGCAGGAAATATTGGAAAAACAAAAATTGGCTATTTTTTCCAAAATTTCTCTTGAACATTTTTGTTTCTGATTAAAAAAAAAAATACTTAAAATCCCTTTTTTATTTTTGACAATTATTTTTGGTTAAAAAAACCAAACATTTTTACAGAAAACTGAACATTTTTACAGAACCATTTTCAATTTCCATTTTTTTCATTGAAAAAAAATCAGAAAATGTTGACAAAATTGAACAAGTTCATTTTGGTCAGAAAACCATTTTTCATGGAAACAAATGTTTTAAATAAAAAATGTCAGCCAACTGTAATTTGCCACTCCCCAAATTCCACTCAGCAAAAAAGCTGCATTTCACTAAGCTCCAGATAAAACATATATTGCTAGAAATGTGTGAGCTAAATTCTACCCTGGCATAAGTGAAAGCTACTCCCAGGGTTTTCAAGGGAAATTGATCTTGCTATAGGCTGAAGGAACTTTACCTGGGGTGTAACAGCAGAATAGCCATACTCTTCCCTATGTCTCCCCTCAAGAACGTAAAAGGTTAAGTGTCTCTCTCAGGCAAGAGAGAGTCAAAAGAAGGGACAAGACCACCTCAGGATAAGCAGGTCCAAATGGAGTTTGGAAGCTAAGGTTGGTTTGTTTCCTGCTTTAGGGTTTGTTATGTGAATTAAGAATAAAGGCAGATCCCTGAAAAGGGGGGGGAAAGGAGAAGTTTGGACAATATCCACTTGTGTGCTGTGTTAGAAGTGGGATGTGGACACCATCTGTTTGCACATCTGCTTAGTTCGGGGCTGAATTTGGTTCATTGTGTCCCAGGCATAAAGTAGCATTAGAATTCCATCATACATGTGGGTCGCTAAACTAATAAGGACTGGCCCCACTACAAGTCTAAAGGTAGCATAGGTGAAATTTCCACATTTGTTTAATATTTATACATGCCATGATATGGATACAAACCCTACAACCATTGCCCTGAAAAGACACATTCAACAAGGAAATGTCACCCAGTCAGTCAGCATGGCCATTCTCCATTCTATGGTGTTGCATCAATTTGAATGAGCATAAAGGGTCATCTTATCATTTATGCTGTGGCCCCTTTACACCAATTTGGCAGCACAAAAAGACCCTACGGTAAATGAAGATCAAGTCTATTGTGGTCACCATTTAAAAAGCTATCATTCACTAATGCTTGCTTACCCAGTGGTCTCTAAGATATCATATATTCCCTCATTCTTGGAATACAAATCATTGCAGTGGCTCGGACACCACAGCATGGGAACTGTTGGCAAATGTTGACTGACCATGACCACTGTACCAGCTCCCTTTTCAATAAAACTAATAAAAATGAGATGAGCCATCACCTAATGGCCATCTCTACAGTAAGGAAACACTCTGGACTGAGCTTGCCAGGATACAGAATGTGACACATTTCAAATATCTGGAGAGAGCAATTACTCAATATAACACCTTAAATAAGAGAGAAAGCATCCTCATTGGCTACTGAGGACCAGTGGGATTATGGGACTGCAGCCAAATGGTTTGGCATTTTTGAGCTCGTCTGATTTTTTTCCTTCCAAATGCCACTGTTTATGTGACATATTCCAGGCAGTGAGGTTATTACTGTGAGAACTGTACTAATCAGGACCTACAGACAGGGGTGCTGGAACAATTTGTATAGTGGGGGTGCTGAGAGCCATTGGACCAAACTGTAAACCCAGTATATGATGGAAACCAATTCAAGCCAGGGGGTGCAGTAGCACCCCCAGTTCCAGCACCAGTACCTAGACACACTTGACGCTTGACCTCCTGGCTAATTACTCACCAGATGGCCGTAGTTATTTCTCACCAGGCTCCTGGCTTATAGGGTGTTTGTCTTTCCTTCTTAAATGGCTTACAATGCTTTGGGGTCAGCAATTTCATACTCACAACAATAGTGTCCAATAACTGCATGTTCTGACTTACTACACGCAGTACTAATGCTTTTGCACTTGCAATAGCCTCTTTCGTCAGATAAACTCAAAGGGCTTTAATTAAATAGCATAGCCTCTCAACATCCTTGTGAAATGGGAAAGTATTGTTACCTTAATTTTACAGAGGGGAAACTGAAGCACCGGGAGGCAATGTGTCTTGCCCATACAGTGCATCAGTGAAAGACTCAAGACCAGAACCCAGGTATTCCCTCTTGTCATGTCTTCTTGCTTAACCTATTGGATTCAGGTGAGGTGTTGCTTGGTGCAACAGCAGTTTGTATAAGAGCATTGGAAACACTCTTTCTATTGTATTCATTATCTGCTGAAGGGGCATCTGGGATTTTCACGCAGTCTTTATACTCACAAAACTATAATTTAAAAAATAAAAAGCAGCTTCAGACTCTGGAAAAGCTGATCTACCTAGGAGAAAGCCAGAGGAAAATCCATAGTGCACCATAAGACACGCACTGAGAAACATGGTGAACAAATAGTTAAGCAGTTCATAACCAGAACACAACTGACACTCAATACCCCTAGACCTCAAAGTATTGAATTCCTAAATGTGGAATCCAGATGCAAAAATGACAAAGACCTCCTCAAAGTAACCCTAATCATACAAGCTATGGATCTAAAGGAAAATGAGGAAGCACCCAGGAGGCTGATATAGAAGTGGGTGAAGGATAATGCAGCCCACAATCATATTTTCCAAGAATATGAAAGAAAAGGACAGTGTGACTAGTGTTAGCTCCACCTTTCCAAGGTGAGGCCCCAATCCTACAAACACTTACACATGTGTTTAACCACGTGATTAGTCCCACTGCTCTCCTCGCAGGTTTGGACCTTAGCACTTATCAGAAAACTTGGCAGGTGAATATCTCAAGAACGATCATAGGTCAGCAAAGGGATTGTAAGATTTGCCTTTAGTAGTGGCAGGCAAACCAATTCTCATGGAATAACAGTGGCTCCCATTTACCTAGTGTCTTTTAGTAAAAAGTATCCCAAACGCATTACTAGCCATACAAAGAGGAATTATTGCCACATCACTGAATGCACTGACAATGAAGATGAACTACAACAAGGATCATATTCACAGAAGCTTAGGTATGCAATTGTGCCTGTTGAAAAGCATGTGCAATTCCACATACAAGTCTCACAAAAAATTAACATAGATTAATGCAAATGGCTGAAATCTCCATTCACTCAATTGTTGCAAATTAAGCATACACAACCAGATGTGCAATTGTATATGCAACTACATGCTTAAACTCTGAAACTCTGGCACCAACTATTCAACAGTGCACAGCAATGTAGGACAGGGAGTAAAAAAGAAACTACATCCAACTAAAACTACAAAGTTAATTTTAAGTTGGGAGACTCTAATTACCCCAAGCAGAATTTAGCCAGAACACTGGGGCTGACATCCCTATTCTTGCAGAAACCTGGTGACCTCTTTAATAAGTTGATCAGGACCTCAATTTTATTGCTTTTTCCAAATAAGAACTGATCTAAACCTGAACTGAAGCACTAGCAGGAGTGTTGTAAGCAAGACACAAGAGATAATTCTTCCACTCTATTCAGTACTGATAAGGCCTCAGCTGGAGTATTGTGTCCAGTTCTGAGCACCACACTCCAGGAAAGATGTGGACAAATTGGAGAAAGTCCAGAGGAGAGCAACAAAAATGATTAAAGGTCTAGAAAACATGACCTATGAGGAAAAAAAAATGGGTGTGTTTAGTCTGAAGAAAAGAAGATTGAGGGAAGACATAACAGTCTTCAAGTATGTAAAAGGTTGTTATAAAGAGGGGGGTGATAAATTGCTTCTCTTAACCACTGAGGACAGGATAAGGACTAATTGGCTTAAATTACAGCAAGGAAGATTTAGGTTAGACATTAGGAAAAACTTCCTGTCAGGGTAGTGAAGCATTGGAACAAATTACCTAGGAAAGTTGTGGAATCTCCTTCACTGGTGGTTTTTAAGAACAGGTGAGCCAAACACCTGTCAGGGATTATCTAGATCATACTTAGTCCTGCCTCAGTGTAGGGAATTGGACTAGATGACCTAACAAGGTCCCTTCCAGTCTGACATTCTTATGATTTTTAAGGTTCAAATCTCAGCTAGCATTTCTTTACCATTATATAAATTATTGCACTACTGTGCACTTACTAGTACTCACCAGGGGAGCTGTACCTTTAGGAGGTTCAATTCCCAGTTTAGACCTGTGCCTGATTTCTCCCACTCCCTCCAGATCACATGACTAAGGGCTAGGAGCAAAGCCTGCTGGGAAGAGGTAAACGTGATAAAAGGCAGATCCTGGCAGGCTTAGCAGTGATGGTGGTTTTCTAGTGGCTGGGTAAGGATTGTTAGTGATTTCTTGCAGTGAGGGAGCTGGAAAGACAGCCTGGAAGGACAGGAAGCTCTAGAGAGGCTGGTGTATGGGCTAGGCCTGGTGTTGTTCCCTACTGAGAGGGAACTTGGAGGCTAGATGTAAGGCCTGGGATACATGCCTGCTGGTGGGCAGGGCAATGTAGGAAGTAGCCTTGGCAAAAAGTGGAGAGAATGGGCATCTGGATGTGGGTGTGGATGGCTGTTTCATCAATTTTCTCCTTGGGGCCAGAGCCAGGGCATGGGCTCCCTTATGTGTCAGCTGTCCCACCTGGAAGATGTGAGCTGCTAATCACTAGTGAATGAGGGGCAAAGCACTGTTGTAAATCCCTGCCAGCTGGGGCTGAAGGTTGGGACCCTGAACAGAGTCCTGCACTGAGGAACAAATTACTACTGAACTGCTTAGCCTGTGATGGGCAGAGGTTGATCAGTGGAGCCCTGTGCTGTGGGATGAAGGCTGTGCTTTGTCTAGGGACAGAGATTTACTGTCTTGGACTTTATTTACCTGGCAGTGGAAGGACTTTCCCTCTATCTGGAGGACCAAACCACTAAAATTATCCACCTGAATCATCCTACCATGCTGGGAAAGACACTGTGAAGCTGAGACAGAGTAGGAAGAAGCTGAGGGATGGTTCTGAACCTGATGTTGCAGAGGTAAGCTTTATCTTACATGCTCCCATTAAAAAAAAAAAAACTACAGATTTTAAAATAACTGCCCAAAACATCACAGTAGAGCTAAGGGAAGTTACAATACTTTAGGCCAGGGTGGCCAACCTGAGCTTGAGAAGGAGCCAGAATTTACCAATGTACATTGCCAAAGAGCCACAGTATTGTCAGCAGCCCCCCTCCAAGTGCCTCCCCCCTCCCTCCCTCCAGTGTTTGGTGGTGTGCAGGAGGCTCTGGGGGCGGAGAGGGATGAGCGAGGGCATGGCAGACTCGGGAAGGGGTGAAGTGGGGGCAGAGCCACGGGTTGGGCAGTGAGCACCCCCCAGCACATTAGAAAGTTGGTGCCTGTAGCTCCAGCCCCAGAGTCGATGCCTATATAAGGAGCCGCATATGAACTCCTGAAGAGCTGCATGTGTCTCCAGAGCCCCAGGTTGGCCACCCTGGCTTTAGGCCGTTACTGTAAATTACAGTAGGAATGGTGTTGCAAGACTGAAACCAGGAAGACAAGTGATGTTTTCATGGCACCTTCAGTAACCAGCAGCAGGGTTTCCTTGATGAATTTCTGAGGCTCCTGTGTCTAACTGGGGCTGTGACCCTGCAATCTGATGGCTCTGTTCTGACCTGTCATGATCAACTTGCAGGATCAGGGCCTTGGGTTGAAATATCACAAGAAACAGCTTTCTCTTGTGACTGTTAATCCAATTTTGCAGACTAGATAGACTCTCCAAGGCAATTAAAAATGCGTAAGTGAATGACTCTGATGGAGGCAACTAATGCCTGCCCTGGAGAAGGGCTGTGAGGTGAAGCTCCGTATACCAGGGGAAAGGCACAGAGAGGTGGAGCTGGTCAGGAAACTGAATTTTTTCCTATGGAGAAATGTTGAAGGAAAATCTTAGGGGGAAAAATGTGTTCTTTGCTGAGAGGAAACTTCAGAATAAGCTATTTCATGTCAGATTGACCCTTTAAAACACATTTCACACAGTCAAAACAAGCTTGCTTTTTTTTTTTAATTTGAAACTAAAATTTCAAATTTTGAGGAAATTGCCCTATTCTCATGAAAAATTCTGTCTGTGAAATTACTTTTGGATCTAGAAAACTTCTGCATGAAAAATTCCAAGCAGCTATAAAAAGGACCATTGAGGGCCATTCTGGGCCAAGCCACCAAGGACTATAGGAGCCCTCTTACCACTGAATCTCTAACTCATACTGGGCTGTTCCATGCAGATTGCCAGAAAGGTGGAAACTCCCAGCTAAGAACTGTGAGACATGGTCTTTATTGTTGTACCTTTATTGAAGCTCATGAAGTTAGTGCCACTTCTGCCTTCTCAGTCAAGGATACGGTGCCTCTCTGCTAGTGACTGAGTTCAGTTGGAAAGACTGCCCAAAAAATGTCAGCTGAAAGCACAATGTATTGTGGGTGATACTATGGAAATAGCTCTTTTGCTGGTAGTCCAAGGTAGTCAAAGGTGATGAACATGACTTCATACCCACGGCTTGGGCATGAGTAACTGGTTCAGTGCACTTCCATGTCTGCCATTAATCTTCAGACGTAATGACTAGCATGGTATTTTCCATTTCCAGGTCTTGTTTGTACTGGCCCGGTTTAAAATACTTTGTGTAATTATAGTGGTTCCTACAGTCAAACTGCTAGGGCACTGTATGGTGTCTGGCTGTTTCTTCTTTAGCTAGCAATTTCAGTAATGACCATAATTCATATAATCTGTCCTTGTGGCATTGTGGTTTTCAGAAGTATAGGGGCTCTTTCTGTAATTTAGCCATATCTATATATAGCTCTGTGGCTATCTAGATATTCTAAATGCGTCGCTTAAAATAAACTCGACCGAGAAATTCCACTCCCGTCACCACAAGTGTTTTCTGATGGTGCCTCTCTTTATGTAAATGCAATCAAGTAAATGGGTTAAGAAAATGGAGGGATCGGAAGGGTAAAATCTCAGAAATTTGCCTGGTCTGTTACCTGGACTAGTTAGTTCTCTCCAGAGAAATCACTGGACTCGTTTCTTCAGGAGAACAAGAAGAAAATTCCCCTCCCTAAATGACCCATTTACTGCTCTGAGCGTTGTGGGCCTGGTTTTTTCCCCAAAACTGAGAAACACAGACAGAGGTGGGGGATATCAGGCCACCGTCCTCATCTGGAGACTATGAAGTTTAAGTCCTGGAGAGGGCAGCTGTGGGTGTCTTGGGGAGGAAGGGGTTCTTTCTGGAGGAGACTTGGCTCCGGTTGAACGTGAACTTACAAGCAAACCTGTGGAGACTGGACCAATGTCAATCCCTGCAAAAAGGATACTGGATGGTTCATTCTGCCACGTGTATGTTAAGGAAGATTTGAGGGCAGGGTGGGGGGTTAGCTTAGCAATCTTCTCTGAAAGATCGAGAACAGCAATAGAGAGGACTGCCTTCATACATGCAAGCCTACAACACTAGGCCCACAACTGTGCTGGATTGTAGGCAAAAATGGGCCAGCTTTCTAGATTCATAAGCCACTTCATACTGAATATGACAAGTCCTTATTCAATTTTCAAAAGAGATCTGGAGTGTGAAGCTGCTATCATGTGAACCAGGGTAAATTAGGAGCTAATCTATTAACATCACCCAGAGTTACCCCAGTGTAAAACTGGTGATGAACTGGTCTTCTGTTTGCTTTGATTACAACCAAAGCGGACTGAAAGAAGCATTTAAGGCAGATGCTGTAGACATGGATGTAAAGTATGGGATTATCAATTACTGATGCAAAAAATCAAGGCATCTCCCCCCCCCCCCCCGCTGCTTCTGTTTTGAACTGGGGGAAAACTGCAGTTTAATCACTTATTGATTTAGTAATGTGGAATCTCACAGGTTTCTTCATGTGGGGAAAGGGCTTATGATGTTGCAGTAAGAGAAGATATTCAGTCAGTGTGTCTGATGTGAAGGATGGCCTTGTGGGTAAGGGAGTGGCCCGGGATTTAACAGATCTGGGGGTCTATGCCTGCCTCTGCCACCGACTTCCTTTGTGACCTTGGGCAAATCACTTAGGGTGGGATCCACAAAGGGACTTATGCAATGCTGAGTGTCATGGCACCTAAAAAATCACAGGAAGGACATTGCAATACACAAAGTCTGAGTTAGATGCCTAGGTTCCCTATACAATGAATGTGGGGAGAGAGGTATCTTTGAACAAGATCCACAAAAGCCAGCACGTTAGGTGAGGAGCTTCCTAAGCTAGCCAATGAAGATGTTGAGGAAAGGGGTGCGGGCTAAACCCTGCCCCTCTCTCTCAGAGATAGGTGCCTAAGCCTGGGCTGCAGGGAGACACCTAGCTCCACTAGTGATCCACAAACTGCCTGGAATCAGATGGCTTAGGTGCCTAAGGCATTTTTAGCCTCCCTCCACACAAAATAGGGGGAGGGGGGGAAGGTGTTTGGTGGCAGTGCTCACCTTATAATTGTTGGTCCAGTGGTTAGAGCATTCACCTAGAATGAGAGGAACCCTGGTTCAGTTCCCCCTCTTCTCTGTCAGATATGGCAAACCCCTGTTCAAATTCTTTCACCTCACATCTCAGCTGAGTGCTCTAACCTTTGAGTTGTGGGACATTCTGATGTTGGACTTCCTCAGTCCCTCCTGTTGCACTGTGAATAAATAATGAGAGTGATTGGAGCAGGGGGCTGGAGCAGACCCAGGGTGTCCCAACTCACAGGTGGATGCCCTAACCATGGGGCTACATAGTCCCATGGCCAGCAACAGGCTGTTCCACTGTGGATAGATATTAAAATAGTTACTGGGACAAAGGGTGAGAATAGGAATGACTCTAGTCCTGTCAATAGGACACCCACCTCTGAGATGGGAGACCCTGGGTCCAGTCCCCCTGCTCCAATTACTTGTTCATTAGTTATTCCAGTAAGGCAGTAAGACTTAATTGAAGGCTCTTGTAATTCTGAATCCATATGTGGGAAAGGGCAATTTTAGGCACCAACAGGCTCACTTCCTGGTGAACTTGCATACAGCATTGTTCCTGACGCTTCTAGGAGTCCTGAAGGGTAAACGGAAACAAAACCTCAGCTCCTCACTTAATCACCTGACTGCAGGAGCTGGGGCTTTAAGGAAAACCGCAAATATTGCGAGACTCTCAATACAAGCAGAAGGGTTATCAGTACTGGTGTGGGTTTCCATGCACCTGTTTGTACAGGTGAATCTATGAATGTGTCCATTTTGGGTGGGGGAGGCTACTACTATTGACTGTAGTGGGTTTTGTACCTGTATAACAAGTCCAGAACCTCACCCAAGTTAGTGGTGTTAACCAACCAAAAAAAAAAAAAATCAAGCAGCTTTGCTTTGTACACAAACACGAAGTAAATATGCAGAAGGGTAGATTCCATCCAAGGCTCCGCTAAGCAGTTACGTGGTTTTCCAAAGAAAGCGAACGGTCTGGCTCGCCTGCTCTCTGGGTAAGTGGTCAAGCCGCCACATTTTTAAAAGCGGCATGGCTACAAGTGTACTCAAACCACAGCAGTGGTTAGGACTTGCCACAGCACCCTAGGAGCTGGAAAACTCCTGGGCAGTGCCATGCGGAGATGAACATGAAATTAGTGCTGGACAAACAAACATCAAAAGGTTTGGAAGTTGACTTTGCTTTAGATAAGCACCAAGAGAGCTGGATGCATGCCTGGCTCTTTGAAGCTCCCTCCCTGACCTTCTCCTTGACCCTCCAATAGCTCCATTCCATTTTCCGCCCCCCTCATCTTGACCCTACACTAACCCTGTGAGTCTCCTTCACTGCCTACAACCCACCAGTGGTCTTTGCACCATCACAAGGCCCAGTAGCTCTATTGATAGCTATGCTTGGCCATAGCTGCTTTTGTATTGAAGGATTTGGAAGTCTGGTGTCATATGGCTCAGAGTTGCTTGTGCTCCCCGGAGCATATTAAGGTTTGTATCCATCAGCCATCAAGGAGCAGAGAGGAAACTGTCAAAGCTAATGAGCCCTGAATGGGATTGTGAAAGGGTGGAGGGTCGTGGAGTCAACTGACTCAAGATCATGCCACAGGGCTAAAAATGGAGTGTAGACATTTGGGCTCAGGCTGGAGCCTGGGGTCTGGAGCCCAGTGGTGGAGGGGAGGGAGGGAGGAAGTCTTGGAGCCAGCTCCAGTCTGAACCTGAACCTCTACACTGCTTTTTTTTAATTGCCATAGCGTGAGCCCCATGAGCTGAAGTCTGTTGACCCGGACCATGGTGTCTCGTTTTTTGTCTGCAGTGTAGACGTACCCTGAATGTATCCCCTACTCTGGGAAACAACCCCCACACCCTGCAGTTCTGCTGGAGATACCCTGCTGCCTCCTCCTTTGCACTGGCTTGCGGAGCAGAAGCTGTGCACCAGGAGGCGAGAACTCTGATCTTGAGCAAGTCATTTACCCTCTCTGTGCCTCTGTGAAAGGGGGCATAATAGCAGTGCCCTGCCTCAAGGGTTTGTGAGGATAAATCTGTTAAAGATTGTGAGGCACTTAGGTCCTACAGTTAATGGGGGCTAAAGAAGTACCTGAGGTAGATCTGTACCATTGTCACGGACAGGGGAGAGTGCCTCGCCCCTCACCTCAAGCACTCTGAGCAACTCTGAGAGTTTGTGCTGATACATTCTCATCTACTTCTCCACATCACCCCCTGCCTGAGGCTGCGTAGACCAGGCTCCCTACCAGTATTCATAGTTACATATCCTGTGCATGGTATGTGTGTATAGTACGGCACCAGCTTTTACAGCTGACGGCTCAGTAGTGATGTGAAACCAAAACTGCTGATAGGCTCTACCTGGAATTAGTGGTGTCGCTGAATTTTTAATTTCAGAAATAAAACAGCCTTGCTGTTAGGAAAACCAGCTGTTAAAGTCAATCTAGTCAGTGGGACCAACATCTGCAAGAGAACTCTACTACCAATCAGGCACCACAATGGATTTTTCAGAAGAGCTCATGATCTGACACATTGGTGGCGAACATAGGAATAAATCCACCAGCATTGAACCATTTGCCTTTATTAATCAGGTCAAAGTTCATACCACTTTGTCATCTGCTGTATGTTGATACTCCCTGCTCTGAAGCCAGGGCTGGCTCCAGGGGTTTTGCCGCCCTAAGCAGCCAAAAAAAAAAAAAAAAAGCCGTGATCGTGATCTGCGGCAATTCAGCGGGAGGTTCTTCGCTCCGAGCGGGAGTGAGGGACCCTCCACTGAATTGCCGCCGAATACCTGAAAGTGCCGCCCCCCTCCAGAGTTGCTGCCCCAACCACCTGCTTGATAAGCTGGTGCCTGGAGCCGGCCCTGTCTGACGCTATCACCAGCACCATGTTTTCTCCCCTTTTAAAAAGGGGGGAAAATGTGAACTCCAAACAAGCACCTTCAGGCCCTACACCATCATATTCCTTTTCACAGTTAGCCTGACTAGAGAAGTTGCATGTGCTGGACTAAAAAGGTAACAAAACCCAACAGTCAGGGCTTGATTTTAACTAAGTGCTGACAAAGCAAAATATGACTGATGCATTAATGCTCCCACAATCCCCACTTCCTTTAAGAGTTGCCTAAAATAAGACCATTAGCCCAGCATTCATGTTTTATCTAAGCTATGGAGAGCCTATTAACAATGAACACTGTTGTGACTGCTTCTGCAATCACTTTACTTCCCAGATTGGAAATGGAGAAGGGCATGTTTCTGATTATATCGACAAAGAGTCCTGTGGCACCTTATAGACTAACAAGGTGCCACAGGACTCTTTGTTGCTTTTTACAGATCCAGACTAACACAGCTACCACCCCCCACCCCCCCGATACTTTTCTGATTATATGGCAGTCTACACACACTGATATACAGTCAAGCCCCAAAACTCCCCGTCATCCAATCCAACAGAATATGCATTCCATGTAGACACCCAAGCTGACTCTTCTGGGACCAGGTTGATTTGAGCAAACCAACTGACAATTAACAAAGGGCCTAATCCTGCAAGCAGCTAAGCGTGTAACTCTGCTCATATGAGTATTGCCATTGGCTTCAGTGGAACCGCTCGTGAGCAAAATTAAGCACTTATGTAAAAGTTAGCAGGAAAGAGGGCTTAGGTTCATTCTTGTTTCATAAGATAAATTCTGCCCTAACTGATGATGATCTGTCTCGTCTCTGTATTTTACTTCCTTAAACATGTGACCATATCATGGTTCTCAGTGAAAGAAGGGACATTCATTAGATAGAATCAATAAAATTAATGAGATCCTAATGTCTGCATTAAGATAGCAAGGTACCAATACTCACATTTTAAAATTCTAAACCACCTCGCACTTACTATCAGCAAATAAGAGCCCTAGCAACAAACAAAGGAATGCATATGACAGAACATAATGTGTGTATTGAAATAAACCTTCATGTTCTACCCTTTAAAATCTGAGGTTATTTAGGTGTCAGCTGATGAGCATAAGTAGAGTGGGGGAGTGGAAATAGCACACATTTTTTAGCAGTAGATAAGTTATTTTTCTCTTTAAATAAAACTCAACTCTTAAAGCAATCATAATGACCCACTTGTGGTTCTCTTTGTACCCGGGTAATGAATGGCCATAGTGTTAAATTCCCATAGTTGTTGCCTCAAGCTCTTGTCAGTCATTACCTGATAAATAAAAACTTCAAACGGGCTTCTCTTTGCTTAATTGGGCTGACTTTCTCTCCAAGAGGAATAGCTAATATAGAGAGACTAATGTGTCCATGGCAACAATGGAAGTTGTCAATAGAAGTAGTTGGACGAACATACACTGTGGATGCAAATCGCTGACTCAAAGGCAGAGTATTTCTGGCTTTCTTCCATCCAAAAGTGTCTCTTCCAATTGCAGGCAAAGCTGAAAAGAGTGAAATAGAGAACTCTGGCTGAAATTCTGAAATCCTTGGCAGCAACAGGGATGTTACCTGAGTAAGGTTTGTAGCATCTTACCAGCCTAAGCACAATGACTGACTATAATGGAGCAGAACTAATGAATCTTCATGAAGCAAAAAATAACACCCTGGAAGCTCAGTAAGAAACGAACTTACAATAACTGACCTATATAATGTTCTAAATGTGCTTTATAATGTCATTAATCAGACAAATCTAACAACTCTGAAGCCTGTACTCAGTGGGGTTTTATGGCCAATGCCAGTTTATGGTAACATTCATATTTGTGTCAAGAATTCCCTTTCCAAAACAGTAGGTTCAGAGACAAAGCTGCAGTAGCACTGTGGACTGATGGGAGGCTAACAAACTGA
Source organism: Mauremys mutica (assembly GCF_020497125.1). NCBI lineage: Eukaryota > Metazoa > Chordata > Testudines > Geoemydidae > Mauremys > Mauremys mutica. Next base: position 12,122,123 of record NC_059084.1, on the reverse strand, counting down.
GAAGTGGATTTTTGGCTCCCAGACAGGGGTTGCAGCTGCTGAGCATATATAATAAGTCAGTGGTTCTCAAACTGTGGGTCGGGACCGCAAAGTGGGTTGGGACCCTGTTTTAATGGGGTCACCAAAACTGGTGTTAGACTTGCTGGGGCCTGGGATGGGTCACGGTGCAATGAAGTTTGAGGAAACCCTGCTAAGTAATATGTGTGTGTATAGCAATGCTGAAGAAAAGTAGCATTTAAACATATAGGCTGGATCCTTCTCTCAATGAAGCTAGTGGCAAAACTTCTAGTAGGGTCAGATTCTCCTTTCACTGGAGTTACTCTGGAATTACACTAGTTTGTAAATGAAAAGAATCAGGCCCATATTGTGCACTAAGGAAAGAAAATGAAGAACCTCTTTCTAAATACCCAGAGCATATTTAGGCCCTGATCCAAAGTCCACTGACGTCAAAAGGAGTCTTTCCACTGACTCTTCGCTGAACTTTGGATCAGGCCCTTAAACGTTGAGGGGTTCCACTTTTTGTAGCTGTAGCCATATGAGACTTTTTGGAAGATGGTCATTTGTTTCAAGATCTTAGTGATTTCATCCAACAGGCCAGCAAATATATTTACATAAACTGGCATAATGCTGCACATAGTTCAAAGTACACAAGACCCCAGTAACCTCCATTGCAATGCAGTGTGGTATCAATAGTAGGAAACCTCATGCCAGCAGCACCTCTGAAATATGCTAAAACAATCTCAATTAGAAAATGTCAGTTTCTTGGCTGATAGGTTTTTTTTCCCCTTTCTTGTGCCTCTCTAATTTTATTGGGATGACTAAACTCTGAACTATGTTAGCAGTAAACAGAACTAATTTACCCCCTGCTTCTTTGAAACAGCTGCTGACAGCTGCACTATAATTCAATCATGGATCTTTGCAATGCAGCCTGCAAAATATATTCATATTTTTGTTTTTCCCTCTACTGTATTTATACTTCAGCAGCAGATATTGACCATGTGCCCATGATGCCAATGTACAGAAACTGGTGGACATGGAAGCACTGTTGCAGAATAGCTGACACTCACCATGAAATATTACTCACAACAAAATACCCTTTAGATTTAGTGGGAATAATCACACATACACAAAGTTGTTGGAATATCTTTTGTAAAGTCACAATGATTTATTCAACTACTTTGTACAAAATGCTTCTAACAACTGCTCTATGAAAAGAACCAGAAATGTGTACATATATTTTTGCCAACTGTTAATAAATATTTTCTTAAATAAGGAAACAAATGTTTAGAAGAGATGAGAATCATTTTCCTGAATGCGTGATTGAAAAGGAATTCAGAGATGGAAATAAATAATTTTTTTTCCCACTTTTGTGACAATTATTTACATAAAAATGTACAAAACAATGGAATTGATGTATAGCCTAGCAACAAAGATCCTGTAGTCATGTTTTTAAAAAACAAAAACAAAAAACCCCCGCAGGATATGTATATAGTACAGAGAGAGAGGGCAGTCAGGACTGAACCACAATATACCAGTACTTTTGGGCACTAGTGGCAAACTCAACCTTGACTACGTTAAAAAAATAATCAGCTCGGACCATCCAATCTTAACTTCATTGGTAGCACCTTAACTCCCTGTACAAGGTTCACAGACATCTAGAATAGGTTGCATTGGAGGCTGATACACATACAACATTGAGTGGCATTTAGGATTTTGTAGGCTTTTATGCATCTCTCCTTTAAAACAATGGACACACTGAGGCAGTTGCAGCCCAACCAACCTTTCTCTTTGACAGTTCATCTAAGGACTTCTCAGAAAAAGCTGAAAGACTATTTCAGCCACCATTTTGGAACGTGACCTAGTAAATATTGGGCCAGATTCTGATTTCAGTTAAATCTAGTGTAACAAGGGTTAGAGCCAAGTCAGACTCTTGATTCCCATTGTAGTTAAGTGTGATGCATTTGGCAATGCTGACTGGTGTTCAAGGGCCTGATCCAAGGCCCATGGGACTCCTCCTATTCTTCAACAGCCTAATCCTGCTGCTATTGGAACTCCAGTGGTAAAACTCAGATCTACTACAATGGAATTAGACTTGGGTCCAAAGAAACAAGCTCCAATTCATTGTATAGAGCTTTTGGGCTTGTTTTGTTGTGTTTTTCCTTTTTTTTAAAAAAAAAAAAGGGGGGGGGGGAGGGGAGAGAGCATCCGGTCTGGATTTCAACTGTGGCTTAAAAGTAAAAGAGCAGTTACTTATTCATAGAGCCAAGCAGTTTTCTTACTACAGATGAAACTGACAGTAAGATAGGAGTCACCCAGAAAATACAGACCCAGGGAACCAGGATTACAAATGTCATGGGTTTCTTTTCCCTATTAAGGACCTGATCCTGCATAGTGCTGGGTGTTCATTCAGCACCATCCTTGGCTTTCATCTCCTCACAGGATCAAGCCTACAGACTTGCAAAATTCCAGGGGCCTGATCTGCACCCATTGAAATCGATGGGTATTTTTCCTATGGGAGCAGGATTTTGAGCTTGCCTTTTATAACCTTGTAAGTGTTTGAGATGTCCAAGTGGAGAGTTGGGTTACCAAACTGTTTGGGCTTTATTTGCTATTATTTAAATTTTGCTTTTAGCTGTTTTAGTCCATAGTAAATGCAAATTCTTGTTGGTAGTTGAAATAGATATTATCTCAACATAGAAAATACATATCAAGATAATCTTGTTCTTTGGAGTTATTTTCTTCAATTCTTTCAATTCCAAAAGACATTTCTAGACTTGTCCTTTTTAATTTGAGTCAATCCAGCTATTTTTTGCTAGTGCAAAATTTAATAGTGAAAGTTCATGTACTTAGTCTTTTTCTCCTGATTATGAAGCTGGATAAACCAAGGGTTGGAGGTAATTCTTTAACAAAATATATCTTTTTTTTCCAGGCCCATTTTATTGTGAACAATTTAGTACAGGAAAAACAAATGTTTATTATTTTGTGCATAAACACACCAGATTCTCACCCTGGATGGATTTGTTTAAAAAAAGATGTTCACAATCAACACTGGTGAGTTAGCCATCTTCTGAAAGGCTCATTTGCAGAAGTAAGAGCAATTATTTTGGACGGGCTTGATTTTAAATAGTTCCTCTGGCTTGTTTCACTTAGCACCAGTTTGCAGAATCATGTCTATAATAAGCTAAACCAAACTTTACTCAAATGCCACTTGGAATCTAGAATTTGTTCCACTATCTCCTGTTGATTCTGCACCTTCAGAAGCGTGGTCCCTACAAACTTTTTTTTTTCTTTTTTTTAAGGCAGTTCAATGCAGGAGACTTAAACCTCTTTGCAAATCCATATCAAAACACTCTTTACAGCCACTTTTTTTTCCTTCCTGAAAACCTAATGGCAGCCACATGCCCGTACCACCATGTTCCTGTATTTTTTCAAGATAACATTGGAGCTGTCATCAAAATAGAGCACTGAGATGGCATTGAGTTGTGTAGGAGCACAGCATGGCTTCGGCACAGTTTCTGGGTTTATAAAGTGAACCTGGGAGAGGGGAAAGGAAACAATGTTAAGATAATTTTTTCCCTCCCTCTTTTTGGGCAAACCTTCCAACTTGTATGTATGCCTTTGGCACACTGACTTGTGTACACAAATACCTCACTGTACGCACACAAAAGGTGAAATTCACAGGCACACTTGGGCATGCCTAAATTGGGAAGATCTGCCTCTTCTTGGGTTTTTTATTTATTTATTTATTTATTTATTTTCCTTATAAGGGTAGTGCCGATGAAATCTAGTCAGCTGCCTAGACACTGAAGTCCTTTCTGTGTCCAGCGAAGAGTCGAGCACTGGATACAGGAAGGACTTTAGTGCATGCTGCTTCCGTATTGCTGCAACCCTGTGCTGGAGAGGATGTAAGGGAGTGGGGGCAGAAGAGCCTATCACCAATAAATTTGGGGAAACTGATTAGTTTTAAAATAGCTCTGACTCCAAACTTGAATCAAGCTCAGCCTTTTGTAGGGTCTCGGAGATGAGTTTCAACTAGAACTGGATGGGGGAAGGGGAAGTGATGGGGACTCTGCACATTTTTAACTTGTCTGAATGTTCCCCCTGCAAAAAAAACTTGGGCAAATTAAATTAAAAAAACCAAACCTCTAGTTTCAATTGCATTTCCAGCCAGTTAGACTCCTGGAGTCTTGTAGCTACGCAGCTAAGGAAGGGTGATGAAGCTCTCATTTGTTACAAACAGGTGGAAGTTCTCTAGGGTTGTGATACTTGATGGTGCTGTTTACTTGCCAGTTTAAATCTGGAAGAGTTAAGATCCTGCAGCTATTCCTCTTCATCTACTCTTGGGACCTGGTCCAAAGCCCACTGAAGCCAATGAAAAAGACTCCCATTGGCTTCAATCCTTCATGCACTTTGTTGGGAATAGGCAAACACACCCACTAACTGGAGTATACTTGGGAGATCAAGGAATCCTCCACCCCACTCTACTCTCCATCCATATGGGAAAGGAGGCAGAAGTAGGGCTGATCTGTACTGTTACAGCTCTAGAGGCCCCTCCCTAATCCACTCCCTGCAGTTGGATGCAATGGATCTCCAGGGAATTTTGTGCAAGGGAGGCTGACCCCTTCCCCCCTACTTGGGGCCCTCCATTCCTGCCCTTCCCCTCTGGAGCAGAGGGACTGTGCCATTTGTGTTTACATCTAGGGCCCCTCTACACGCATGGAGCATGTTAATGCTTGCAACAAAGAGATTACTTCCAGGCCAACTATTAATTCAGGCCATTCCGCTAGACCTGTTTAGCCAGATGCTGAAGGCATTATGAGCTAACACAGACCTTCCTTCTCTGGCTAGTTCTGAGGATTTTGCTTGCACAAAATTATTCCAGTGAAGTATTGATCATAGTTAACAGCCTTCATTATTCAACTTAAATTGCACCTACCAGTGTCTGTACAATAGCATGGTTTGTAGCATTCATGTAGGAGTTCAAGGGGAAGGCACATTCTCCTTCACAGTAATATGCAGCATAGCCTTCTGGAGCAATTATCCAGTCCTGGATTAAATTGATGTTAAATCATGGAGAAAAGATGGATTTAATTTCATTGTACACAATTCAATCAATTCAAATACATGCAGGGCAGTCAAAAAATCATGAAAAAGTCTCCTCTTAAACTAGCTGCTCTAACAATATGATCAACTCTTAACCTGTCTGCAGCACCTGTTTATCCCAAAGGATCCCAGAGCACTTTACAAAGAGAATACTTTGTATATAGCAGAAGGATCACTTCATCCACTATTGGAAGAAGCTACCTCCAGTGCGAAAAGTAGGAGCTGTTTACCAGTGTCTAAAGGAATTATCCAGTAGAAAGTGAAGAACACTGTGTCCAGTTGAAACTACAGAAGGAGTTTATAGGGCCAGAAAGTAATGCTCTGAATTTAAAATTAGCCATAAAGCTTTGGGGATTATCAAATTTTCAGCCACTCTTAAACTGGCCTCCAATTTGCACGTCCCTTTTGTGTATGCAATCAGTTGTGCCAACACACAGGCAAACACCCCTTTTGTGTATGCAAAGGGCAGTGAATTAACATGTGTGAATGCACACCCATTCTTGTAAGCACAGACATTTACACACAAAATCAGAGGCTAAAACTGTGGTCCATGAGTGAACGCTACTAGTAAATGACAAATGATTGAAAAGGCATCATGTCTCTCTTAAGCCTGAGCACAGAAACCTTACCTGCCAGCCAAGATCTCTGAAACTGACATAAAGTTCATGTTTCTTGCAGGCTTGCCGCTGATCACTGCTGCTGTTTTCTGAGTTGGGGGGGGAGGGGGTGCGGAAGGGTGTAGGGGTGAAAAAAATTGAAACCATCAAGTGAGATTGTGTTGTCCAACTGGATGTTTCAGTGCAATGTTCAGCTGAAAGCAAGGCCCATTAAGACTAATCCTTCAAAGTCTGAAGCTCCCCGGCACGGACACCTTTGGCAGCATTGCGATGGAGAATGTGGTGTGGCTCCCCTTCTGGAGCCATGCACTGCTTTACAGCACTTGTCACTTTTAGCTGTTTCAGCTTCTTGTATTTTAATAGTAAAATAAGGACTGGATTCAATAAATATAAAATGCCCATCTGGTTTCTAAACAAAGCCAAGAAAGTCCTGGGAATTTTTTTTCAGGGCTTTCTCTCTATGTGGGCTAGTTTGCAAAAGAAAATCTATTTTCATCGTGCCTTTACTGTATGGCAAGAGAACGCAGCGAGAGACCCAGGAAGGCACTCTCCGGGTACATCTTCACTACCCGCCATATCGGCGGGTAGCAATCGATTTCTCGGAGTTCGATATATCGCGTCTCATCTAGACGCGATATATCGAACTCCGAACACGCTCCCGTCCGAACGGCGGTGGCGGAGTCGACGGGGGAGCCGCGGACGTCGATCCTGCGCCGTGAGGACGGGTAAGTAATTCGAACTAAGGTACTTCGACTTCAGCTACGCTATTCGCGTAGCTGAAGTTGCGTACCTTAGATTGACACCCCCCCCCCCCAAGTGTAGACCCGGCCTCACATACACCGTGATGAGCTTGGTATAAGAACCTATAGAGAATAAGAATAGTAAAGTGACTCTAAAGAGTGGAACCCTCTTAACATCTGTGTTTTCTTTGAGTACTGTCTGCTGCTGACCTGTTAGGCCTGCAAAAGCAATAGAATCATGGGAGAGTGAGCTGGAATCTATTATCTGATGCATCACAAGTTCTGACTGTTGACCCATTGGGCAGGATCCACAAGGGTACTTAGATACCATCCTCACCCCCAGCCTTAGGCATGTAAGTCCCATTTTCAGGTGCCATTGCAATTCTCAAAACTCTTACTCAGCTTCTGTCTAACACTGTCGGGGCATAAGCTCACTCGGCACCTAAGCTTTTGCATTAAAAGTTCCCTAGGTGCCTATGTTTCTGCTTCTGAGCATGCATGCTTCTGAGGTGCCAACTAAGGGTCCAGACACCTGTCTCCCCTCAAGCCCCAGGGAGATTCACTAACCAGGGGAACATGGGCATGCTTCTACAACTAGCATTTGTGGCCCAGTGTGGTAGGTGTGCTCAGAGGCTGCCAAGATCTACATAAAATAGCCAGGGAAGGAGGGGACCTCCCTGTAGCCCAGTGGTTGAGCACTCACCTGGGAGGCGGGAGACCCCCTGGTTGATGTTCCCTCTCTGCCTGATGGGAAAGGATTTAAACGGGGATCTGCCATCATCTCTTAGGTGAGTATTTATTATAGAGTGAGATTGACTTTTCATCCTTTTTTGTTCCACTTTAATTGAGTGAGTTTCTCTGGCCAAATTAATATTTAATCTCAATTTTGAAAATTTAAAATGTGGTTCAGGTCAATTGAAACATTTGTTTCTATTTTGACCATTTTTTTTTGTTTTTTATTTTTTACTATAACTAGCTTATTTCAAAAATAGTTTGAGTCAAGAAATTTGTGAAATTTCCTACAAAAAAATGTAGTTATGACAAATCAGCATTTTTCCAAGAAACATTTAGTAAAAAAACATTCTAGTCTTCAAGCCAGTGACAGACAAACATTTGGATGATGCTGAATATACAAGAGAAAAAGAGAGCATATTGCTTGAGCACAATATTGTTTCATTCTAGTCTCTACAAAACAATACAGAATTATCCAGTACCCAGAAAAACTGACTTTGCAGCCTTCACTGTACCTGCAATGTTGGACACCCGAAAGGCTTCCTGGTTTTTTGGTGTTTTCGATCTATTCTGGCTCCTTTGTTTGCCTCCCGTGGAACGAATACTGCGGAGATGCACTTCTGTGGCTTTGAAGAATGCTACCGTGAAAGGCTGCTTATTTTGTGGGCCATGTCTTCCAATAAGACCAGCCAGTTTGGGATTGATGCTTTGTCCTTAACAGAAATATCAACAACACAATCAGCCCATAAGAGGAATTGCTACAACTTTCCATTTCCACCAGCAATATTGAAGACAACGTGATTGAGACAACTGGCCTACATCCCACATATAACATTCCCATTGAGGCCCATATGCCTGGATCAACTGATGGAGTGGGCCTAAAATTAATAAGCAAATCCACTTTTGAAAGGAATATCTCAGTACAACTAACTTCATTTTATATTTGAATGTAAAAGTTAAATAAAATGCTCCTACAAATAATTATTTTACCCTAAATCAGCTTTGCATTAGATTTTCCTGCATTCTTTAGAGGGGTTTCTTAAAGTTCACCAACCTATAACTTGAAGTGATCCCATAAAAGGAAGCATAAAACTCAGCCCATAGGAACACTAAATTCCCATTGGAAGGTTATTAACTTAAAATAAAAATGCCTTGTATTAAATGTTGACACAGTTCCAGATATATTGCATCTGAAAGTAACATAGTTCAGTTATTTAGCAACATTTTATTTATTGCCACATCTGTCACACACAACAGCAGTACTGAATTAGATATCCTGGCTATAGATGCATGATGATTAATGCTCGTTCCTTTTGTGACGCAGGATTTTTAAATTAACTTTAGTTTTGGTCAAAGATGCCTGATTGATAGTCCAGGAGACTGAAGTCAGCTATTTACAAAGATAAGGCATGGATAGTGGCTGTACAAGTTTGTTCCCCGGATCCTCCCCCTACTCCACTGTGTCTCAATTGTGTTGTGAAAGAACCATTTCTGGAGACCACCTCAGTCTCTATAACCAACCAACCGTAGGACTCTGGTAGTGATGATAATTCACACCCGTTTTGATAGTGGATTTTGTGATGTTTGTGAGGAACTGAACTGGGACTTGCCAAGTAAGTCAAAGAACAGCTGATGCTAGTTTTAGCCTGGTCTACATTATTCCTGCCGACACAGCTATTGCTTCTCGGGGAGGTGGAGTAGCTATGCCGATGGGAGAAGCTCTCCGTCAGCGTAGGTAGCGTCTTTACTAAGTGCAGCAGTGGCGCAGCTGCACCAGTACAGCTTCACCGCTGCAGTGCTCTAAGTATAAACAAGCCCTCAGTCACAAGCTGAACCACATTGGCACTAGCACTGTGGAAGTGAAAGGATCTGTATTTCCATTAGCAATCCACTGAGTCCTTTGGTCCTCTGGTTTCTACCGGTTTCTAAGTGCAATATGAAAAAAAGGCAACAAAAGAACCTGGCTTTCTAAGGTTTATTTCCATAACTACGGTTTTCAAGGCATTTGTCCCATAACAAGGGAACAGCCCACACCAGTATCTCAAGAACCAGGGTCTCTATTAGATCTTTTCATCCCTTTTGTATTTAGCAGCTTTTTGAGTACATAAAAATGTTAAGATGGAAAAGAATTGCCTATGATCACAGCTCAAGGCTAACAATGGCCAATTTACATTTGCTTCTCTCACTCTTAATTTTTCTTAATTCACAACACAAAAGGACAAATTTCTTTCCCTGTGCAAAGCTGGTGTATGTGGCATTTGCACAGAGGATCATAAAGTGTTTTTTATATGAGCATGACAGCTTGGCAACTAAGTGTGACCTACATCTCATGGCTACAACCCCTTATGGTTCCCTGTGTGGGGAGGCGATAGGTTTAGACCTGTAGATATGCTAAATGGGATTAAGCAAAATTTATCTCCTAAGGATAAGACACTGGGTCAGGCTTTCCATGAATGAGGCCCAAGTTGTATATTGTTCGCCAGTGAAATGTGCTGATTATATAAATACCTGTTTACATATGCAAAGGTGTGTGTTTTGGTGGGCATGAGCACCTCCACCTGACTATCATTTTCATCCTCCGTTTAGGCCCTGTAAATTTGGCCACATAGTCTTTATTTTACACAGCTAGGCTGCTCTCAAAAAACACTTAAGCATGTGTGTAGCTCTAAGTACATGAGTAGTCCTACTGAAGAACCTGGAACTACTCGTGGTCTTAAAAGCTACACATATGCTTTTCTGGATCAGGGCCTTATTCCATTTTTCAAGAACAAGTTTAGCCAAAAATGAGTCAGAATTCATCTAGTATGGCATTGATTTCCCTCCCACCCCCTGTTATCAGCACGAAACTTTTTCTGATTGCACTGCCATTTAAAAAGGCCATGGTTTTGAGAGAGTAAATTTATTTTGAGTTGCATCATCTCACTAACAAGAACCTCAGCAGCTTGCAGGTAGTGACCTTAAATCAGTGGTTCTCAACCTCTAGCCCACAGGCTGCTTGCGGCCCTATCAGCACAGAGCTGTGGCCCATGTGACATCCTCAGGGCCATACACATAGTACTGGATGCAGCCCACATAACACATTGAGAATCACTGCCCTAGATCCACTCCTAGTTGATTCGATGGGTTTACATGAGGGTAACAGAGCAGAATTTGTCCAATGCATCAATTTAGGGAGAGGCTTGAGTTTTTTGGTGACAGAAAGAAAGTTACTTTTGCTACAGCAAATCTCTCTCTCTCAAAGAGTACAACTTCTTTGCTTTATGCTTTATTTTAAAAAGAAAAATGTTCTGAGTAAGACCCATACCAGAGAGCTATTGTGTCCCTCATTCATTAAACTGTGAGGAGAACTCTCCCCCCTCTCCCCCCACACACTTAAGTGACTAGAAATAAGTATTTCAACCTCTACCTGCAGCCAGGGACCAAATTTCAAGGAAAAAAATGTTTTTAAGATACCTGTGTATTCCTAATTAGCAAATCATGTACTTATCTAACACAAAATAGAGCTGTACTCTCAGATCAGAGAATGCAGACTATTTGTCTTTAAGAAGCTACTTTTTTTTTAAACTGAGAAAAACAGGATATGAAGCAATAAGTAATAGGCTAAGTAAACCTAAATAGTCAGCTGTTGTTCCTATGTATTATGAGGGCGTGAAGCATTTCAGAGCTTAGGGTGAAAGGAAGCCTAAGGCTAATGAATCATGTTAGTGTTTCTCTAGTTTGTTGTTTGAGCTTATCCCAACTTTCTAAGCGTAAACAAACATCCTTTAATTCCCCATGAGCTGCTATTGTTGATGGACTTATCTGGCATGATTGTAAAGGAATATGAAGAGCAGTTAAATGAACTAATCTGTTTTGGATCTTTCTATCTAGACAGTACTTTTGACTCTTCCCTTCTATCCTGGTTGCATTTTATTCACGTATAGAGAGACTGACACAAAATAACTTGTACAAATTCTAGACAAAACTTGCCAGGTTTTCAGTTTCATTACACACTTTAAACTCAGGCCATATCCACTGAAAGGTTTGCTACATTCAAAAATCTATAGTTTTCCATCAAAGTCATGCTATGTTTGCAGGTCTTCAGAATTGTGACATGACGACCAGGTGAAACTGCAGCTTTGCTAGGAGTGTGCAGTTTGAACCCCAAATTAAACTTGGGCTTGGTGGGACTTGCCTTTGCAGCTCAAAATGGAAGAAAATGTTTGCTTGAATTCTGGAGAAGTGAGACTGCAAAGATTTGTGCCACTTATAGGTTTAATTTTTAAAATGCAAGCAGCCAAATTCAGTCCTGGAGTTAGTTTTTGTGCGTGTGTGTGTGTGTGTTAAACCAAAAACAAGCCTATTTGTAAACTAAGGGAGAGATTTTCAAAGGCACAACTGGCATTTAGGTGCCCAACTCTCATTGAAAGTTGATGGGAGTCAGGCCCCTACATTGTCATTCTAGGCCTTTGAAAATCTCTCCCCAAGCTTTTTCTCTGAGACAGAACTGCACCCTTATACAAACCTAACTGTCTACCTACCTGCTTTGTCTGAGCAATTACCATAAATGCATGCACAGTTGTGGCACTTGTTCTCATTCAGGATTCTGAAAATCTGGGCAAGATGTCCTAATCATCTGTTCCCTTACTGCAACTGCTATGATCTTATCTGCTGTTTATTCCATAGGCCTAAGAGCATAATATCTGTTTATAAAATGCTATGCACATTTCTAGTGTTTAAGGCAATACGTTATTATTGTAAATAATTTAGTTATACTATATTCAGACTTATTGCTTACACAATCACAACTTATGTAAGTCCTAATGCTCCCTTGAATGCTCACTCTGCCAAGGTTTCACTACTTCCTATAGCCATGATTTACTCCACATGGAATACACACAGAGCTCGGAAAATATTTCTAGGCTGCAACAGCTAAGCACCTAGCAACATAATCAGAAGATAAAGTGATCCATTCTGCCCCAGGATACAGGGCTTGTATTTTCTAGTATCACAGGCATTCATGGTAACTTAAGCAATTTAAATCTTTTAAATTTCTGGTTGGATTAATTCTCCCTGTTCATAGAGAGCAAAGATTTTTGAGACTCAAGCAAACTATGAAAGATGATTGAGAAGGAGGCCCCAGTCAATTGTACCAAATGAACATAGGAACAAAGACATTGCCATATTGGATCAGATCCAAGATCAGACCAGTTTTGTATCTCTGATACTCATACCCCACTCCTAACTCTCATAGGCTTGCATCACAAGCTGGCTGAAGAACTTGGAGTACATAGTGTGTCATGCCATTCCTCATGTTTCACTGTTAAAAACTGATTGGACTGTTTATGTGAAAGCATTTTCTTCTCAGCAGACTAGACATGCAAATCTAGAGATGGGGGTGGGGGGGAGAGGAGTAGAGGAGGTGGAAAAGAGACAGCACAGAGCAAAGAAAAAAGGCCTGGGTAGGGAGGAGTTGCATAGAGGACCAGGGAGGAGGCTGTGTGCCGAATAACTCTTTCTTTGATTCACTTGAGTGCTTGCTACAGTCATCACGACTGACCAGCATTTCAGATGCTCCAGTTTGGGACTATTGTAGCTGGGGAGAGCAGGAGAAAATCATTTTCTAAATGGAAGCGGACAATGGTGTCTCTGTGAGTGGGGAAGGAGGTCATGTCTTAATGATTCCTACCTAGTGTTAAAGAGAAAACATGGACTAGATCCATCAGCTGAGGTTTTATCCTGTACAGGTTTTTTTTCTCACTTTCTAATGTAATATAATTGGAGAAACTCAGCAATTAAGACTTTCCTGACATTTCCTTCCCCACCCACAGAGACACCAGTGGAAAAAGTATTTACTAAATGGGGAGGGGGGGAGGAGACAAGAAAAAGAAAATCCAATCAGTTTGAAACACCGCTAGGGCCAGAGTATTTATAAGTTTGGTTGAGCCAAAAGAATGGCCAATTTTTATGTGTAGCTTCCAGGACTTGAAGTACAAATAAAGTAAATGCATGTGCATATTAGTCATGTGCATAGTTACTAGATTGCACATACAATCATGGTAAATGTGTGTGCAGACTAGGGCTCAGATCCACTAACGCAGATGCTTAACTTTGAGCATCTTAATAGTTTCTTTTGAGATACTTAAAGCTAAGCATGTACTTATGGTTTTACTGGATTCGGACACGGAGGTATGACTGTCTTGAAATTAGGTGGTGATTATTAGTGGTGATTATTTAGATACGTTCAAATAAAGCGTGATGGGTTAATATTGTAATGTTGTAATACTTTTCCAACATCTGCATCTTAAGAAAATTCAAGACAATCTTGAGAAATCCCACTCAAATGAATGACCACTGGTTGCATTCAGACTAATCCTGACTGGATTCCTACAGCCAAAATTGAGACTTTTTGATGACATTTACTCTCTGAAACTTACCATCTATACTCTCAACTGATAGCTGCAGGCCGAGATTGTGTTGTGGATTTACCACCCAGTGATTACTGGTTGCTGTAATATCAAACACCAGCCAACCTTCCTCTGCAGCCCAGATTATTCGAGTGTCAAGCAGAAACAAATCTGAATCCCTGAAGGAAAAAAAGAAACAGTTACTTGGATTTTCAGATGGCAATAACTTACTGTAAATAGCAATTCAAGTTAGTACTTTAAGCAACACAACTGGTAGCCCCTATCACAATACACAAGTTATGTCATAGATAACAATGCCAACCTAAATGCCTTCTCTTCTGAACAATCGGAGGATGGATTAAAGTTGTTTGGAGCATACATATTGCTGTACTATTACAGCTAATCCTACTAATGTAATTTTAAAAATGGTTTTCCAGGCAAGTATGTGAACAGTTATTGTGTTTGCATATGAAACTTGGTAATTAGGCATGCAAATACACCTAATTATCCTTTTCCATGCATAATAACCTGACTGTTGTGCATAATCATGGCAATGGTGCAAGCAAATCGGAGCATGGTTGTGTGCCTTTTGCAAACACTAACATATATAAAGTCTTTAAAAATCTGCTCTGTTGAGGCTGCATACAATTCAATAAGGATCACAATGCAGCATTACCTTGTGCGGTAATGTCCTTTCAATCTATTGTTTAAAAGCTAAATAAACAGACACAATCTGATTATTTTGGACCAGAAATTGAGAACAAGAAATCAAAACTAATCAGAATTGGAGAATACTTCAAGGTCTCAGATGAGGCTGTGGTAATCGTTCTGGGTCTTCAACAATTTACCACTGAGATGAGTTGCAACTGAAAATCTGGTAAATTACAGAGGTATGGATCTCTTTCATCAGAAGCCAATGCAAAGAAGTAACTTGGATCATAACAACAAGAAAATTGGGTAATGGGTTAGCTCCCTCCAAAAGGAAAAAGTCTTTACGAGAAGGATGGAGACAGCAAGGTGGTGTCTGGACAAGCCCTGTAGGAGATTCCTTCATATTTTGTAATGTGCAGATGTTGGAGAGTAACTGTAGCTTTTTGAGTAAAGAGAAACCTTGTAAAGCGATAAGGAAAGTTCTTTTATTGTGTCCCATCAGCCTGGGGAGGGCCAGATTAATCTGTTTTATACACTTGTCAGTACAAACTTTTTTAACATCTTTAGTTCACTCAGGGCCCCTTGTTTGCCTGGAACATCCTGTGATGCAAAAATTTGAAATGAGAGGATTTATATGGCCCCCGAAGCCTCAAAAACGTATATGAACTTTACCACTGTCTGGTAGGGAAATATTATTATCCTTCATGTTTTATAGTTGGGAAACTGAGGCATCAAAAAAATGCAATGTCTTGCCCCAGATAAGTCTAGCAGAGCAGGAAATTGAACCTCATTCACTTGAGTCCCGTTTCAGCGTGTCTTGACCACATGGCTATCCTTCCAAGCTTTACAGTAATGGCTTTAATCTAAGTCACTGGTGTGAATAATAGAAGTGTCTGTAGTTACTACCTCATAGCTCTTTAGTAGCTTATATGAAATTAAATATCCAATTCCAGTCCCTGAAGGACAAATGACCACATCACCAAATGCCTATGGAAGTACAATTTCATATTTCCCCCCCCAAACGCATAACACTCTTAACCACTGCATGTGCTAATGTGGAATATTTACAAATATTGCTGAGGCTCTAACTACTATTACATATTGTATGTGAGGGAGATCTTATCAGCGGGCGGCAGAAGGAAATTCCTTGTGAAGATGCAGAGTCTTTTGCTCCCAGTGCAAGTGTGCTGCTTGTAGGTATTAGGGTGCAGTTCAGATATATCCCATAACTTGGCATTTCCTTGCTGTTGAGGGCTGGCAAGGGGTGGGGGAGGGGAATTGGGAAGATGTCACCTAAACAATCTTTTGTTCTTTTAAACAACGTTGTTGCTTATGGAAAATCCAGGCTTTAGACTCTGTCCATACATCACAATCTAACTTGATGGGGGACTGTGCTACAGAGCTGTCTCTTGCCTGTGTAGAGGGGAAGGGGATCACAATATGTATAAATCAATTACACAAATGTGAGACTGCCTTAGGGTGTAAGTAATAACTAACTTAAGACAAAACATGTTCTACAGGAAACACAGATGAGAGAATGCTACACTTGTGTTCACTTGTGATGTAGGCCAATATCTGATTCTAAGGTTCCAGAGGTACAAGGCTTTTATGTTAACACGCCGCATGATTTAACAATGCCTCCTGCCTCCAGCCTATGATTCACAAATAGTTTACTTAATAGATATGTAGCTTGCTTGATTTTTCTCTTTTGTGGGTTGCAGGTTGAAGATAATAGCAATAATAAGAAGTTACTGCTGTCTTGCAATATTATTACTCAGAAAAACCAGCCTTTAAGCTTCCCATGCTGTTGTGATGCAATCAGGGTAACCAGACAACATGACGCATCAAGTGCAGGGGTGAGTCAGTCTGGGAAATTGTGTAAAGTATTTGTTTGCCTGTAGTTACAGCAATGTGCAAACAATAGGCCTGGAGGGGAAATCCTCAGTAAGAGAGATCAAAGGGACATGCTGAAGGGAATTGTCCTTCCCACACACAATTGGAACGCTGAGACCCAAAAAGGGCTTGTGTCAAATATTCTCTGGAGAGGTTCACGGTATTAATGGGTTAGTGCTTTTCTTTCTAGCCTGCGACCAATGGAGAAAAATGGGTTGCAAACCTGAATAGTGTTGCAAGCGGAATATCCGGGCTCAAGAGTGCAGAGCTTGTTCTAATTAAAAGAAACCTCTTGTTCTTTTTAAAAGAACTGCCCTTTAAATAAAATGGCCTGCTTACCAAAGACACATAGCAAAATAAAATCAGAGCAGCAACTAGCAGATGGCAAGGCAAGCTCTTTAAACACAATCGTTAAACATGTGACAGGTATATTAAAACACAGAAGCAGTTTCACTCTGCATCACAGCAAGCATTAACAGTCTGCACTCTGAGACACCACTTCTGGGTGCTTCCTGAACTTGCCTTTTCCTTTGGGGGGTGGGGAGTGGGGGGCTTTACTTAACATACTCCAACCCGAACTGTTATCATGTGATTTACCACCAGTTCAATGTAACCTCAGCTCCAGCGTTCACGCATTAAGAGCTGCACAGAGGCAACCATTGGCTGAACACTAAAAGTGTTATCAGTCCTGCAAACTCCAGGAATTATGCTACATATTCTTGAGTGCCATCTCCTAAAACCTTGTCTACTAACTATAAACAGCTCTAGAATATACTTGCAATTTTGTGAACTAAGCTTCTACAGTCAGGACTGAAAGAAATTGCTCATGTTCTCTGCACTGCTACAGCTATGCTTATCTGAGAGTTTAAAAGGGCTTTACAAAACCCCCCCCCTAAAGATTGGGAAGTAGGATCTGTGCCCCAATCCATCTTTTTGAAAATTGGGGCCAGAGTTACGGACTAGATTTTTTTCCGAGGTGCTGAACACCCACAACTCCAAATGAAGTCAATGGGAGCGGCAAGCACATAGCAATTCTAAAACACAGGACCTGTAGCTGGCAAGTGACTAGTGACTTTAGGCCCCCTCAGCATGGTAGCACCTAGTTCTGAGAGAGTGAAAACTCAGCACTTGCAGAAAACGGGACCATTTTAAGGCATCTCAGGCTGGACACTAGAAAGCTGAGGCATCCAAAATGAGAAAGCACTCTTGAAAATCTGGCTGCAGGTGACTTGCCCTAACACTTGGATGGTTGCCTGGTAGTCCAGGAAATTCCCTTAGTAGGTCTGTCATTTTCTGGACTTTAGGGCCTGCTTGTGCTGACTAGCACAATTGCCTTCCTCCTGCCACATGGTGCTGCAAGAGTAAGGAGCAGAAAGTGAGGAACCCTATATGAGGGACTAGAAGACTAGGTACATCTGAGGAGGGGTAGATATTGGTGAACAAATGGATGAGGATGTGGGAGGACTGTGAGTGACCTAGGATGCAGATGGAGGGGTAGGTGAGAGATTGAGGGGTACATTAGAAGAGAAAAGAAGAACATGGGCAGGAGTGAGATCGGAAGGGAAAGTGGGAGACAAAAATATAAGGAAGTAGGGAGAGAGCACAATGTCGGGATAGAACTCACATGGCTGATGGAGGGGAAAAGGTAACAATAGGCAGAAAAAATATACCATGGTTTATGATCCAATAGAAAAGAAGCAGAAAGTGGAGTGAGAAGACAAGTGTAAGAAAAACAAAGGAAACAAGCAAATTTCATTTTAAATTATCATTAATGAGAAATTCAATTGCCAATATGTTGCTATTAAATACAATATATGTGAACAATGTTGGATTCTGCTTGCCTTTGGAATGCACCAAATGGCATGTCTCTTCAAAGTATTTCACCTAAAACTGTAACCAAGATTCCCCCACTTTAGCAAGTAACTTAGGAGAGGATTTTCAAAGGCACAAAGGCAACTCCCATCCTTATTATGTTTGGACTGCTCAAAGCTATTGCCAATGCTGCTTCCAACAGGTCATACAGAAAAATCGCAGTGGTGCAGTGAACACATCTCAGAACGTGACTCATTCCCATTTTCTAACCACCAGATAATGCATTCTCCTTTTCCCCAAGCTTTCACGCTGCCCTTGATATTGGTTGTCCTCTCCCCTGCGTTCAACACCTAAACAAATGCAGCAAAGGAATTAGTCTCTTGGGTCACAGGCAACTATCTAAAAATATGTTACCTCTTGGATACATGTCACGAGTATTGCCAATGCCAAGAATTCAAAGATCATGAGACTGGCTTTAAAAAATCATGTTTTGTTTTTTTTTAAATAGTACGTTTGGTGTTTTGTCTTCTTTCTTTTGAACTTTTAGGGTACACTCAGGCCATGTTTTCCAGCTTTTCTCAGCAAGCATGAATGCTAGGAACTTATTTTTGAATAAAATGAAAGCTTATACTGTCACATAATCACTTGGTTCTATGAGCTGGGACTCTCAGAACATGAATTGTTGAGAGACTCTCAGTGAAATGGTGAGTTGGCAGCACTGCAATAGCAAGGCTGAATAGTATATACAAATCTTACAATTATAGAGTCAAATGCTATAAAATATAGGGATAGCCCTAAATTATACTGAATACTGCCTCTTCCTTTGCCTCCTTTCGACCTCCCCCCATCCCTCTCTTTCTTCGTCATTGTTACTTTCAAGATGCATGTTAATGAACACTAATGAGCATTTCCAAACTGAACAAAAGAATGGACAAGAGGATGAATGGACAAGTGGAAGAGGGAACAGGAAGGAAACATGGAGTGGTGTTAGCTTTCAGTACAGTGTGAGGCGTCTGGTGTAACTGGCTGAAATTCGGTCCCTTTGGTGATCTAGGGGTCCTGACCACTCACCTGAACATCTCCTGACAGTAACAGACTCCAAGCACGGGCAAACAAATACTGGTGCACACAGCACCAATAGGTTTTGAGCAAAAGCTGGCTAGTCTGAAGAGCACCAGTGATAATACTGTGTGACAGCTCTAGTATTACATTTTTCAATCCTTAACTGATAGTCCAGAGAATGTCCCACCACAGATATAGTGGCATGTGCCATGGCCTTAGAGATAAGCGGGAATTCTGTAGCATCTTCAGATCACTTCACAAATATGGATCAAGCCTTCCAATTTCCCTGTAAAACAGGTTGTTAAGCCCATTGTATAAAGGGGGAAATGAGGTACAGGTACGTTAAATGACTAACTGTAGTTCAGCTGGTGAGTCAGCAACAGTGTCAGGACTGGAACCTCAGTCTCCTTACTTGCGCTCCACCCACCAGACATGCTACCAAAATATGTATGCTTAAATGTATCTCCTGAGGCTAGAGAGCTGGGCTGCAAATCACATAGCAATATTTCAAAGAGACATTTTTTCTGGTACTACTTTCTAGCCTTTCCTGGTGTTTCAGCCAGGTAGACTCAGCCTGAGTCAGCAAGTGCAGAAATGCACAAAAAATGAAAAAGGTGTGTGGGTGGTTAGTTGTGTTTTACCCAACTTGCCAAACTTCTTAGTGCCTCAGAAAAAGTTTCAGTTAAGATTTCAGCAGGTTCCAATTTTATCCAATCTACTGCTAAGTGATAGCTCCTTTTGCATTCAGTGTTTATGAAAGTGATATAGATATCACATAAAATCTGGGTTCCAAAAACGCAACTTAAACTTTGGCAGCAGTTATCTTGTTGTGGAGAGGCACAACATATTTTTCCAGACACACAGTAGGAATAGTGCAGGGAAAATACTATATAAAAAGCTAATGTTTTAAATGCAGAAGCTGCTGTTCACCAATGGAGTTTATGGATCACTTTTTCGTTAGTGCATCGTTTGGCTGAGTAGGAACCTCTATGATACGCAAAATGTTTCCTGCAACTAGTCAAGTGCCTCTGATGAGCCTTACCTGGCTAAATGACACCAAGATTTGTCATGGGTTTACAGGCTGCAGCTGCTCACACGGGGCGCTTATGAATAGTGAATCAAACTCATCAACATTGTCAACGGGCCTCTAAGTGCATTAGTGCACTTACCAGCATGCAAGGTATGGGTAGTTACTCCGTCTGTGTGCATAAATGATGGCTTTTTATATGATCACAGCAATTGCACCTCCAAATATTGTAGGTGCATTTCTGGATACCTTTTGAAAATTTGGTCCAGAAGTTGGTGAACACTGCTAGAGGACTGGTGCGCTACAATAAAACCAACCTCCAGTTTCAGTGTGGTGCCATCCTCCCACCTGACTTCAGATCTGTTGAGTAATTACACTCGTTATTTTCAAACATGCCCACTCAGTCTTTGTGAGAGTCAAAGGCTTTAGTGGTCAATGGAGTTACATGTTTAAATTCCTTATGCCCTGATGGAAACAGGCTCCATCGAATAGGGTGCCAAGTTGGGGTGGGAGCAAGGTTGGCATATTTTAAAACATAAGCTAAAATGTTTCAGATGCATGTCAAACAATGGAAGGCATAAGGCAACCCCTGATTTTTCATGCACGTCTTTGGGGCTAGAACACTAACTATGAAGCTGTTAGAAATGACTGAACAACAGGTAACAGCTGCAAAGTGAACATGTCGCAACTAAATTTTAATTATCAAAGGTTGTTCACAGAGGGTGAAATCCTAGCTTCATTAATATCAATAGCAAAACTGCTACTGACTTCAATATGGCCACCGTTTCTCTCATAGTGCTAAATCCTGGTCCCACTGAAACCCAGTGATGAAACTGGGATCAGGATTTTCAAGGTATTTAGGTGCAATGGGCAGCTATGGGGATTTGCAAAAGCAACCAAGAAGGTCAGGTGCCTAACTTCCATTGATTTCAATTGGGGTTAGGTGCCTACCTAGTTTAGGTGCTTTTGAAAGTCCCACTAGGTGCCTTATCCACATCTTTCAGCACCTAAGTACTTAGAAAATGTGGCTGTTGGCCCTTACACTGTATAATGTACTGGGAAGGAGAGCTTTTGAGGAACAGATATTTACTTTAGAAAAAACTGTTTGCATGTATCAATATAAATGCAGCAAAGTGCAGACTCCCAAATCTATATCCTACTAGAATGTGATCTACAAACAATATCAGAAGACCTTTTCAAACTGGAGTGCAGGAGGACTCTCCCAGGACTCACCAATGTCTAACAAATGGACTGAGATCCTCCTCTTGAGCCTTATTTGCTGATTCAGTCTTGACCCCAATTTATTTGGGAGAGTGGCTTTATATGAAAACATTTCCCATTTTAGTTTCTATAATAAACTATCTTCGGCACCTCTTATTCACTCTTACACATTTTACTGGTGCATACTCTCTAGCGCTCAGAGATGAAAGGAGTTAGTATGTTTTCCTTTGATGCCGACAAAGAGCTAGAACTGTGCTTGTACAATCAGGGATACCCTGGTTGTAAACTTTAGTTTCCACTAGCATTGTTTGTGCAACCAGAAATAGTGACTTTAGGTCATGCTGCACGGCATGTTACTTGATCCAATTTCTTGCATTTGCAAAACTCCTTCCCAAGTTCTTAAGTGA
Source organism: Mauremys mutica (assembly GCF_020497125.1). Classification (NCBI taxonomy): domain Eukaryota; kingdom Metazoa; phylum Chordata; order Testudines; family Geoemydidae; genus Mauremys; species Mauremys mutica. The sequence goes on along the minus strand of NC_059084.1, from coordinate 12,100,472 downwards.
GTGAACCATGAAGACCAAATGGGAGTTGGACACAAATCACTGGACACTAAATTATGCCCAAGGAAACTGTGAGACATTGTTATATCAGTCAAAGGGTCAACTGCTTTCACGGTGTTTATGAAATTCAAGACATTGCTTCAGGGTAGTGCCTGATGTTTTGAGACTGAAGAACATTTTATATACTTTTGTAGAGGGAATTGTGCCAACATTGAAACTGCAACTTGCAATGAATTATTAGATTCATAGAGTTTAAGGCCAGAAGGGACCATTAGATCATCCAATCTGACCTCCTGTATATCACAGGTCATTAAATTTCACCCAGTTACCTCTGTCTTGAGCCCAATAACTTGTGTTTTACTAAATCATAGCTTATGTTTGGCTAAAGCATAACTTCCAGAAAGGCATCCAGCCTTGATTCAAAGAATATAGCTGTGATCTCATTTTCACTGATACGATTGCTTTATGCACATTATACAGTGTATGGGTAAATGACAGCGCTTCCAATGGTACATTCAAAGTTAATAATATTACGGAGGCCCAGAATTTCAGATATGGGTTCTAGTTTGTGGGTGCAGATATGTCTGGCCAGAAAGAACTGTGCCTTCATTTTGCGCTCACCATGAACTAAAAGTACAAATATTACTAATTAGATATCTATCAACCTGTCTGAGCTTACAAAGCAGGTAATTAATTGCTCAACTACTAGTATTTACCCACGCTCTGGATGTCCTTAAGTCTCTGACTGCCAGATGCTGGCACAGAATGATGGGGGATGGATCACTCAATAATTGCCCTGTTCTGTTCATTCCCTCTGAAGCATCTGACATTGGCCACTGTCAGAAGACTGGATTCTGGGCTAGATGAACCATTGGTCTGACCCAGTAAGGCCATTCTTATGATTTATCTGCATTGTGGGTGAACAAATACAGAGTGAAAAACTGCATCCATAAAAATGGATGTTTGGGCATAGATGAAAACCAAACCTTTGGCATACATACAGTACTCTTCAAAGGAGAAATATTTATGGGGCCACAACCCAGGTCTGTGGGGTAAATCCTGTTTCTGCAGCTGTGGAGGCTTCTTTGATAGTTGAACTGGTGTCATTCCACTGTATTAGAAAGGTGATAGGATGCTGTAGACCACTGGTTCTCAACCTTTACGTGGCCCACAATGTGTTATGTAGGCTGCATCCAATAGTACCTCTATGGCCCTGAGGATGTCACATGGGCTGCAGCTCTGTGCTGATTGGGCTGCAAGTGGCCTGTGGGCCACAGGTTGAGAACCACTGCTGTAGGCTGTAGATTCTGTATAGTATGGATGTGAGCTCCTGTGCACTAGTAAACACGAGGCAAGTCATAAGAGGAACAATCCTGGAGAATCTGCTGTTAGATGGCCCTTCTCATTCACACTCACATCCTTATGTAATGGTCAAGTTGGCATTATGGAGACTCCAGCACTATTAGAAGAGAAAACGGCCAGTTCATCTTTGCGTTTAACTTTAAAAGGACACTGTACTTGTCGTGCTCTCAGTAAAAGAACCTTTGCTTATATATCTAGATTTTCTTAGGGTTTTTTATGCTAATTACATTAGACTGGTATAGTCCTCTAACCTGGTTAGAAAGATGGAAACAAACAACCAAGGAAACAAAGGTGTAAGTGTGTTTATAGGTCAACATTGGAGAGAGTTTGCTTTCTCTCTCCACCTGCCCAGAGACACAATAACTTGATAGCCTGGACGGTTTATACAGCTTTAATCTGATTGGAGGGTCATAAACAGAGCTGGTTGGAAAACTTTAGCTGAAATATAATTTCAATGCAAAGCAGAGAAAACATTTTCACCAATTTTTTTGAAAATATTTTTGGTTTTTGGCCACTTCTACTCAAGAAAAATCAACAGGAAATGCTCTCCAGCAGAAACAGACAGTTCAAGATCCACTGCTGCCTACGTCTCAAGTATCCCAAAGATTTTTATGGAGCCCCTGTAAATGCTAGCTAAAGAGCCAGATGTTCAGCTAGAAAAACAGATCACACAGCTACCCATGTCAGTCACATGTCCTCCATGCATATCGACTGTGGTTAAAAAAAGCTGATCTTGTTGAAACAGGAGATAAGAGAGAGCCCAAGCTGCAGATCATCAGCCCTGTGAGCAGCATGAGAAAATAGGACATGGAATGTAGAATTTCCAGCTCAGATGTGTACATGTTCTGTAATTACAAATCTACTTCCAAAAAGATGTACAAAACAGTGCTTTTCAAAACATCTAAAGCCAATTTCCATCCAGTTCTAAATAGGCAAGTTCTATTGACTTCTATGGAGATGCACCCACTTTCACCTGGACTGAGTTTAGCCATCGATCATCACCCTTAATCCTCACAAAACCCCTGGAGAGAGTGGGTACCCCAGTGTGCCTGCTCATCTTATGTATTGTAGCTTATGTATTACAGTAGTGGCATGTGCTAATCACAAGATCATCTTTTCTTCCCAAACACATCTTCCCTACCTAATGGATTCATATATAGGCAGTGCATCCACTCTCTCATGTTCTTTGCTTATAGGAGTAATAACTTGTGCAAGGGACGGTTTGCAAGAACCATTGCTCAGTCCAACTAGCTGCATATGGGTAAATGCATGTACATGTGAATCATCCCCAATTCACATGGTCACATCTAGTTACACCCCTCTGCAAAGTTAGTTGCAAAGAACCTTTGGAGATGCCATTCTTCAAGTCTTGTGTGACTGAATAGGGTAACCAGAATTGGGGCAATAAGCATATCCTCTAACTTCTGCCAGCACACGTTTTGGTTTGTACATTGCAAGCAAGAATTCGAAAGAACTTTTGTGTGTAGAATAAATTTGAAATGAACGTTTACTTAGCACATTTCTTTGTTTTATTTTCCCCTGAATTTTTGACTATCTGCAATAAATAGTTAAATACAAAGCAAGCAATTCTCATTGGACTATTTTTTGTTCATCTTGTTTTGAGATCTGTTGTTTGGCTGTGTAATAGCTCTATTTCAGGTACGTGTAATGTTATTAGTACATGTTAAGTAGTTGTGGAGAATAACTTTCTGACCAATATTTGTGAAGCACTTTATGTGCATAACTGCAGGAAGGATTTTGCTACTGTCGATGGGATTCATGTGTAAAAGAGACATGTGCAAATGCATCTGACTAAGTGTTACCGATAAATGGTTTTGAGGTTGCTGATTGATTGGGACTAAAAACAGATGAGAAAATTAAACATGTGTTCTTGTTCAAGTTTCCTGAAGAATTTGTCAGGGAGCATGGCGTAAATTAATAATTGCTTGATATGGATTAAATAGCTCATTTTCTAGTTTTGTGCACACAAAACCAATCAGTTGATATGAAGAGCATGGTGTCATCTGTCTGTGTTAATTAGGATTCTCAAATGACTCTTGTAATAAAGATCAGTAAATAAGATACCCTATAGGGTTAGAGAGGAAGTATTTAGATGTGGTTTTTGCCACCCCAGAATCCATAAGCAGCAGGAGGAAGAGGGCAGTTCTTTCTAAAATTTTACACTGCTTTGTCTATGATCCCATTTCTCTCCTCCAGCCTTCCCCTCCTAGTACAGACACATACATGCAGTGCCTCTCTCCCATCTCTGCTTTACTGCTCCATGGCTAGTGGACAGTCCAGACCTGGTAAGAACTTTCTGAAGGGGTATGCTGTACTTACATTCTACCGAATTTTCACACTGCAATTCACGTCACCACAGGAAGCTTTATAACCCCTGAGTAGGTACCATACATGGCAATGAAAGGATTAACAGAGTACTGAGTGGTGTCAGGCTGTAGACCATTAAGATTTGTTGGCATTCAAGCATAATGAATTATCTCTAAACCAAAGTATAAAATTATATAAATACACTTTTCCTGAAGCTCTGGCACTTCCAATCTCTAAAATGGAACAAACTATACTTCCTAAAGGAACCAAATTCTGCTCATGGTTACCTCACTACATTAATCCAGGAGTTACTTCACTGAATCTGGATTTACACTGGTAATAATTTAGGGTTGCTGGGCATCTGGTTTTCGAGCAGAATACCCGGTCGAAAAGGGACCCTGGCAGCTCCAGTCAGCACTGCTGACCAGGCCGTTTAAAGTCCGGTCGGCGGTGCTGCGGGGCTAAGGCAGGCTCCCTGCCTGCCCTGGCTCAGCACAGCTCCCCGGAAGTGTCCGGCATGTCCAGCTCCTAGGTGCAGGGGGAATCAGGGAAGCTCTGCGTGCTGCCCAACGCTGGCTCCGCAGCTCCCATCAGCCGTGAACCACTGCCAATGGGAGCTGCAGGGGCAGGGCACAGGCAGCAAGCACCATGCAGAGCCACCTGGCCTTGCCTCTAGTCACAGGGTCAGACATGCAGGCTGCTTCCAGGAGCAGTGCGGCACCAGGGCAGGCAGGGATCGTGCCTTAGGCCTGCTGTGCCGCCAACCAGGAGCCACCTGAGGTAAGCGCCGCCCAGTCTAAACCCGTACCCCGAACCCCAGGTTGGAACCCCCTCCAGCACCCTAATTCCCCCTCCCACACCCAAACCTTCAACCTCAGCCATGAGCCCTCTCCTGCACCCTGAGCCCCTCATTTCTGGCCCCATCCCAGAGCCCACACCCCCAGCTGGAGCCCTTACCCCCTTTCACACTCCAGCCCCCTGGCCCTGCCCAGTGACAGGGAGTGAGGGTGGGGGAGAGTGAGCGATGGAAGGAGCGGGGCTGGAGTGAGTGGGGGGGGGCAAGGCCTCGGGGAAGGGGTGGGGCAGAGGGTGGGGCAAGGTGTTTGGTTTTGTACGATTAGAAAGTTGGCAACCCTATATTAACTAGGAGCTGTAGAACCTAGCCCTGTATTTTCACTGACAGTTATACAATATTCTCAGTATGCTCTTTTCCAGTCACTCACCGTCCTGGGTGCTCCTGCAGTACCTGGTAGACACTTATCTGGAATGTTTCATTGTCAAACCGTTCTCGGATGTAATCCTTATATATCCTGAACTCGGCAGCAGTCACTGCTTCCCCCTCTGGGATTCTGGAAAGATCAAACCTGAACTCCCGATGGTGATAGCGTTGATGATGGAACTCTCTGTCATGCTCCACTGAAACAGAAAAACAGCCTATTAGCCACCAGCTTTTGTTTAGTTTCTCTATCAAGTAGCTTGCAAGTAGCCCAAACAGAGGAAGGCATGAATATTTGACTCCCTCACTGCATTCTGCTGTTAAATTTCTTACTAGTTTTAGCACACGTGCAATATGAAACTAGTGATTGCATTGTCTCCGAAACAGTTGTCATCAGACAGTGCATTGAGTAATGCTGACTTTTGTCTTGTAATGATTTTTGGCAGAGCTCTGCTTGATAACTCTTTCCGGGCATTTGCCACTACCAATGTACAATCTGCAGTGTGAAGGATCTAAAAGTGAAGGTTGGGATTTTTCAGAAGCACTGACTGTTGAAACAATGGGAACAGAGTGAGACCAGAACTGAGTACTTCTGGAAATCCCAGCAAAAGATGTTCCAGTTCTTACAACCTTTCTCATGCTAGTACCCAATGTTCTGTGCCAGTGGAATTTGTTGTGGACTCAATGAAGTTACTGAATTCTGTTCCACAATGTCTTAAGCTTTCATTTGTAATCAATCCTAGCCCATAAAGGCTGTGACAAAAAATCTTCAATGTGAGTGCCTTCCTAAGTCTGCAAATTGACACCCGGTGACAATAGCTTTGAGATGGGTAAAGCATCAAATTCATCATCAGCGTTTTAACTCTGAAGTTTAAAGATTTCAGGCTTCTCCCCACAACAAATCTTATAAGTCACCTCCATCTCAGCCAGCAAAAGGGAGGAAAAGAGGAGACCTGGCCTAGGGTGACCAGATGTCCCGATTTTATAGGGACAGTCCTGATTTTTGGGTCTTTTTCTTATATAGGTTCCTATTACCCCCCCACCCCCATCCTGATTTTTCACACTTGCTGTCTGGTCACCCTACCTGGCCCCTTCCCTGTGTTAAAACCTCTGCCTCTGGAGTGCCAATAATGCAAATCACCCCCCAGCCGTCCTGGATGTCAAATGCCCCATTTCGCACTACTTCACTGTCAAAACTTCTAGCTTCCTTGCAGCAGCTCTTACATTGCAATGAGGGGTTTGTAATGTGTGGCACATTGCAGACTGAATATGTGAGGGCAGCATAAAGTGAATTTAATTTCAAAATGTGTGCTGTGTGCCTATTTTATTATTAATTTTCACAATTAATGCACTAAAAGTCTTTTTTTCTTCTTTTACTGTACTTGGGGCTGCTGAAGAACTCACCACTAGAGAATAAAAGCAGAAGCCTGTCTGCAGAACTTATGTCCAACTTGGTACATAGTACCTAGGACCACAGCTAATATTCCCTTACAATGTACACTGTGTCTGATAGAGCAATAGTAATGGCAAATGTTTATTGTTTGTAGTACGGTGATGTCTAGAGTTCTGACTGAGAGAAGGGCTCCACTTCAAACAGAGTAAGAGGCAATTCGTATTCTGAAGAACTTACATCTAAATAGACAAGACAGTCGAAGGTTGGGGAAACAGGCACAAGGAGATGAAGTGACTTGCCAAAGCTCACAGAGCATGTCAGTGGGAGAGCTGAGATTAGAACCAGGGTCTCCTAGGTATTAATCCAGTGCTCTGTCCACTAGACGTCACTCAGGTAATTTAACTTTAAGATTTTCTTGGCAATGATGGTCTTTTTCTATGGACCTGATTCTCTCCTGACAGCAGTTTTTACAGTGATGTAAATCTATTGACTTCAACTGAATTATTCCTGATTTACACCAAAGTGAGATATCCAGTCATCAGTGTATAAAGTGCTATTTAAATTTACAGTGCTATATTGTACATATGTTTAATAATATTGCAGTTACTGATGAAGCACCAGTGAGGCACTCCTTTGCAGTGGAATAGACTGTGGATAGTCTTGGGAAATCAAATAGTAAATCCAACCACATCTACAGAAATGGGTCCAATACTATTTTACAGTTGGCTTTACATTCCTCTTCAACTCATACATTATATCTACTAACTATTTTGTGGTTCTCAATTTACGGCTGTATGGTAGCCTTTAAGGGACACACTATTACAGTTGACAGTAATAATTGGGATTCATCTTAATGCAGGCTTTTATGTATCTACCCCTCACTCCCTCTAACCTCTCCAAGACAGAGGCAATCAATTTCAGTAAATGCTTTAGCATGTTGGGCATTCTAAGCATGCATTGAATGAACACAATTATTGCTCCAAAACCACTCATTCTAGTCCTATCTCTGCTGCTGACGCCTAATGTAGCCTTATATAGGTCACTTAGTCTCCCTATATCTGAACACGGGGTGTGGTGTGAGAATTCATTAATGATCTAAAACTCTTTGAAGATGAAAAGTGCCACATGAGTGCTAAGCACGAGATTATTAAAAATGCCTTGTCTGGTTTCCTCGAAACTATTCCCAGCAAAATAAAGTTCACTGTTAAACTGGCAGAGTATAATTTCAGCCCCAAAGGAATTTGTTTGTGCATAAATTATAAAGGAGTTTAAAAAAAAAAAAAGGAGAGAGAGATGTTAGAACAAAATGGATCCTGTACCCACAACTATTGAGTCACTGATATTATATTGGGTGTTTTTAATTATATTTCTGGATAACCTCACTGGTGGTAGGGTGTCTTTCAGAGAGTTCCAACAGCAGAATATACAGATATACCTACTTCCAAAAACACTTATGGATGAATTTTCAAAGGAAGATGCAATGTGTGTTTTTAAGTATGAATGATATACATCTCACATATGCACCTTTTGAATATGCATGTCTGATGGTCACCATCTTAGCCAGCACTTCAGAGAGTGAATTGGAGAGTCTGGATCTGAAAGCATTGGCCTCTACAAGTTGAGCTAAAGAGTCAGGCTCTGTAGCTAGCGGCTATTACAAACAACTATCCTCTGTGAATTGGGTTTGGGAGTCAGAGTGATCTCTTACACACAGGTCCAGCCCCAGGGTTTTTGCAGCCCCAAGCAGCAAAAAAAAACCCCGCGATCAGCTATACCACCACTGCTTCAGTCTTCGGCGGCAATTCGATGGCTGGCCCTTCGCTCCGAGAGGGAGTGAGGGACCCGCCACCGAATTGCCACCAAAGAGCTGGACGTGCCACCCCTCTCCGTTGGCCGCCCCAAGCACCTGCTTGCTGGGCTGGTGCCTGGAGCCGGCCCTGCTCACACAGTGAGCAGCGGGTTACTTACTTTCTCTGCCCAGAGCAAGCTTGTCCTGAATGTTTGAGGCACACAGCTGTTCAAAGCCTTGGACATCTTGTACCCTACATTTGGATGCAAAAATTGCTGTTTGATGCCTGACTCACTGGGTACATATGAAAAGGAAAATTCTTATGGCTGAAACTAAAGCACACATTTCAGTAAGCTCCATTGTTGAGTCCTATAATAATTACGCCCCACTACTATGAAAAATCAATGGCCCAGAGTCATGAAGTTAAGATCCCCAAACTTTGAACTTTCCCAGACTTTGGGGATGTTTGGATATAGGGTTTTGGTTTGGGCTATTTCTAGTGTTAAGAGAAACATTCCTATGGCTATATAGTCATTAAAATCATGAAAATATGTGGATATGTAACTGAAGAAAGAATCCCAAGAAACCCTTCAACTCAGTGTTTGTTTTCCCTCTTTTTCTTTGCACTCTGGATGTATTTGCTGACCCAGAAGTAACAAATCCTTTCAGAACTAATTTATGAGAAACACTGACCCTGAATCAACATCTGTTAGATGACTGCAGTAAATCTTATTACATAATTAAACACCAAAATCTATGCTAAAATAATTCTAAGGGTTTGACCTTGTTCTCATAAGAGCAAGATACTTCATAATGAAGGCTGAAATCCTATCCTTAATTCATACTGCTGTGCTTTGATATTTGTGCACATATGGTACAGTATAGAAGATCAGGCACTGTTTGTTAGACCCCAGCAATACCTTAAGCACAACAGCATGAGGTGAGCAGGAGAGTTTTGAATTTCCTATTTTTGGTGGGTGTTAGTTAGACCTTTGACAATGCTGCAATATGGCTGTTTCTGATTAATTGCCTGAGAAGTGTTAGCTGGAGGTATTTTCAATAAGAGAGGAAAAAATGGCCTGATTCTATTTGAAAGGTGTTCACTGTTACAGTGAGACAATAGAATTGTGATGGTTCTCTGAATGTGACTGTAGTTTCTCTTTTAGGCCCATAAAAATGTCAGCTATCCCTGCTGACACAACAGACCATCATGAGAACCTCTGAGTCATTCTGAGGGGATTTAATCTAAGGGGTTCATGAGCCATTATATATTTCAATGACTCTCTTGGAAGTCATGGTGGCCTACCTTGTCTATGGAAATTTGTGGGATATATAATTAATGAAATACAGGCTTTCACCTACAGATTTAGAGTTCACATTCATCCGAGGTCAGTTGTGAGTGAAAATCATTACTATCCAATGGCTGTTTAGCTGACGCTCTTAGTCCACTTCCTAATGGACAAGTGCCCAATCATAACCGTTGGCCCCCTTGTTGGAAATCTCAGCAGAGACATAGATGATGGAACTGCCATGACATACTGACAGGGCAGTATGAGAGGAAGCTGGCATTGCCACTCTCCCTGCTGCACCCGCTCTGGGTCAAATAGAGGACATAAAATAAAAAGAGGACACAACACACATAAAAGTAAATGGGAGAATGTACCCTAGTAACTATCTGCCTTTAAAAAATAAAACCATCTAGTATGACTTGTTGTTACATACATTTGGGACCAGATTTTAAAACAAGTTAAGTGCACAGTAAGCTTGGCAAAATTGTGCACAAAATTATGCATTACGTTCCGGTAACTGCATATATAAATGCAACTCTCTCTCCATTTGCATGTGCATATACTCAGTTTATGTAAAATGTGTGTGCAAATGAGATATTTGGTTAAACGTAGGGCTCAAAATCCACTCATCCACAATCAGTTGAATGGGTGGGCTAAGAAAAACCCCATGTGCTTGTATTGTAATTGCTTCAAGCATCCACATGTTGCAGTTCATTGCAGAAACATTAGGTGATGATCTTCTAGCAATCCTTTACTCCTTTGACATGTGCCTTTGTCTGAGTGGGAAAGGAGATGCTGAGGAACAGATGAAATCCTAGCAGCAATGAGCGGAGGAGCAGTGGGTCATGACAGAAGGAGCAGGACACCAGTTAAGTGTTCGGGGAGGAGCAGAACAGAGCAGCAGGCTTAGTTGTCATAGTAGCAGGTAAATATGGGGGCCCCAGGGGCATAATTTCAGACAAATTTGAGGGTGAAGGGGAGTGGCAAAGTTGTGTCAGCATATCAATCGTTATTGTGATTATATTATATTCTGCAATGTCTGGGGATAAAAAGTGGAGCAAATGAAAAGTTGGGGGGTGGCCAGAAACTCTCCCCCTTTCCCCTTGTCCCATATCAAATGATGCTCCTTGGTTGGAAACACAGAAGTAAATCTAGTTTGTTTGAAAATCTGGCCTCTCATTTTCTATCAACAATTTGAATAAAAGCTTGTCTGACTATCCAGTACAGAAAGGGCCTGTGTTCTCTGTGAAGTCTTGATGATTTATGTTCCTTCAGACCTACTATGTTGCTGCATTGCAGTGATGCAAGGTGAGGCAATGTGGCATAACATGAAATGACAGTGAACAGTTAAAAGAAAACACACTGGACAGTTGTGCTCAGTCATAATGGTGACTGAGCACCTGATCCAAATGTACAGGAATACTGAAGATATGAATACTAAAGAATCCATGGCATTTGAAATCTGCAAAATCTGCTTGACAGATTCATATTATTTCTAAGTGTTTTGACACAACCCTAAATTTATTGCTTGAGACCAGGGGTGAGCAAACTTTTTGGCCCGAGGGCCACATCTGGGTATGGAAATTGGATGGTGGGCCATGAATGCTCACGAAATTGGGGGTTGGAGTGCGGGAGGGGTGAGGGCTCCGGCTGGGGATGCGAGCTCTTTTAGAGTGGGGCAATAAATGAGGAATTTAGGGTGCAGAAGAGGGCTCCGGGCTGGGGCACGGGGTTAGGGTGTGGGCTCCAGCTGGGAGTGTGGGCTTTGGGGTGCAGGAGGGTGCTCCGGGCTGGGACCAAGGGGTTCAGAGGGCAGGACAGGGATCAGGGCTGGGGCAGGGGGTTGGGGTGCGGAAGGGGCCTGGAGTGCAGGCTTAAGGTAGCACTTACCTCAAGCAGTTCCTGGAAGCAGTGGCATGTCCTACCTCCAGCTCCTACGCAGAAGCAGAACCAGGTGGCTGCGCGCTGCCACGTCCGCAGGCGCCACCCCTGCAGCTCCCATTGGCCACAGTTGCTGGCCAATGGGAGCTGTGGGGGTGGTGTGGGGAGCCCCCTGGCTGACCCTCCATGTAGGAGCTGGAAGGGAGACATGCTGCTGCTTCCAGGAGCCACACAGAGCCATGGCACGCATGGAGCGGAGCAAGCCCCCAACTCTGCTCCTTGGCTGGAGCGCCAGAGCAGGGCAAGCCCTGGACCCCGCTCCCCAGCAGGAGCTCGAGGGCTAGATTAAAACCTTTGAAGGGCCGGATGCGGCCCCCAGGCCGTAGTTTGCCCACCCCTGCTTTAGACATAACACTCGTAATATCAAAATACACACATTTTAACAGAGCTTGAAAATAACCCTGATGAAACATTCAGAACTCTAGGTGTTACACCTCAAGCTAAATGAGCAGTTCTAGACTGAGAAACCAATGACCACATTTTAATGTCTGATATGTCTCAGTGTCTAGGATAAAATGTACCTCATTGGAAAACTAGGAATCTTAACTTGTTTCCAGGCCTAGAGGTTTTCAAGCTATAGCACATTAAGGCTGAGATTAAGCATACCAATTCTCACCGAATTCCAAAGGATCTGAGTGCCTAACTCTTTTAGGCTCCTTTGAAATCACAGTTAAAAATCACACCATTGTGATTACCATTATATCTTTTTTCCCTCTAGTTTGATTCTGATCCGATTTTAGTGTTTACTGTCTTAAAATTATTAGAACTAGAGCCTATGCTATAACTCAAGCAGCTCACAAGAACACCATCAGCTATAATAATGTCAGAATTGAAGGCAGGGAAGGGATAAGCAAGACATCAACATTTGTTTTATTAATTATTATCTATATAAAACTTTCAAAGCTGAACCTCCTCTATAGCTCTGTCTCTCAACAAGGTCAGAGAAGCTGTTTAGCTCGTGCACTGCTGCTCTCATTGAAGGCCATCTTTTTTCCTGTGTTCAAGAGGACATACAATGGCCCAGTTACATGAGGAGAAGAAAAGAGCAAGTCTGATACATGTTTGCAGGATCATAGCCTAAGTTAAGAGGAGAAAATATCAGACTTCACTCCTTTCTTCACCTCAGCGTTAACAAACATGTTAGCAGAGATCGAGCACAGTTTTCTTGACTAGTGCATAGAGAGATTTTTTTTTCTTACAACGGTGCTATAGATTACATCATTCTACGTGGTATGAACATTTAAAAATCTGCCATGTTTGACTTCATGTTTCAAAACACTGCTCCCTTTGACCGCATTCATCCATGTGGAAAATGACTGTCCCACTCGTACAGACAGAGCCAACCATGTTCAACACTAGTCGTAACAAAGCACGGTCACCCTGTTATACCCAATCATGCTTTGTTACTATGGAAACTGAATTCTGTGGACTCTGACATCAACAGGGCAACTCGTTTGAGTATATGGATGATGGGGATCCATGCTTGATACCTGATGTCAAGTAGGCCAGAGTTTTAAGTGTGGACACAGCCATAGCACATAAGTTATTTAGCAGGAAAGTGTGCTAAAACCCTGCTAGGACAAACAGGATAGCACAATTTCAACTCTAGCGCTGACAAGTTCAATATGTAAATCAAAGGTTCAATGAATCAGAGGAATAATTTTGCAACAATTCACATGAACTTCAAAACAAAACAAAACAAAAAAAAGGCATTCAAAGGCATTAAGAGTCTGATTCCAAGCCCATTGGAGCCAACTGGAGTCTTTCCATTAACTTCCATAGCTTTGAATTAGACTCTAATTCAGCACTGCTAAATTCTGCTCACCTAAGGAAAGTAATTATTTTTATGCACAAGTAAAATGTATGAGTTTATCATAATCATCAATGTAAAGTGTTATGTCAGAGCTAGGTATTATTATAATTAGTAGTAGTAGTAGCGGTAAAGAATGGGTGAGCAGATTTTTTTCATAGGTTGGTAAATCCATACTTTAATCTTCCTGGAATGTTTTCATGGTGCATTTGGAAAATGTTTTTGAATATTTAAACATACATGACAATTATCACTAGGAAATTTGTTTATTATTTTTGTATAAGGCATTTTATTAAAGTCTCTAAACTCTTACTGATCTCTAAATATAATGATGACTTTCTATTATATGGAAAAATTAGAGTGTTGTTTGTTTCCAATTCACAAAGTGTTAAAAAAAAAAAAAAGTGCCAAAAGGAATGTGCAGTAGGATGCCTGTAACTTCTTTTATCCCAAAAAAGGCCATGAGGGATTTGTGAAGGACTTTAATCTCAAATAGATTAAAGGTCCTGAATTCCTGAGGCTGAAAGATAAGTCAAAGGAAAATAGATTCCAAAAGACACCACCACCCCACCAGCAGCTTATAAGACATGTAATAGTCTCAGCTCCAAAGTCGTCAACCCAGTTGCCTGTGAAACCCACCAGGGATTCACAGGCCAATGAAAAAATTTGCCACATCTTGGCATTAAACATCTTGCTTAATATCTTTTCATATACCATGTATGCTTATTACTGTTGACCCCACTAACAGAAGTAGGTATAGATTGAAATGGGAAGGAGAAATCTTTTCTTTTAGCAATTTCAGATCTATGAGAAATAGAAATTGTTTCTTAGGTGATCACTATAGCTAAGATTTTCAGACCATTTTGGTACATATTTGCCTGCCTTATCTGTGCAAGCATTTAGGGTGACTGAGGACATAAACTGGCTAACTGCACATGCAATCAGATAATTTTTCATACATCAATACATCTATTTGATTTTTGCATGCACAATTTTTTGCACACATGCACAATTTTAATACCAAAAAAATCTAATCAACAAAATACTGTGAACTTAGCAGAATCTTTCTTGCATTAAGTTAATTTTAAAAAAGATCAGAGGCTTGCATTTTCAAAAGTGATTGGTTTGGGTGCCTCAGTTTCCGAATGCTCAACTTGAGACACCTTCATGGGGCCTGATTTTTAGAAGTTGGGTGCTCTTTCTGGAAATCAGAATCCTGTTAAAGTATCTCAAGCTGGGCACCCAAAATCACTAGTTACTTTTAAAAATGTTGGCCCCTTCTCTTTAAGTTAGTGAGATATAAGGTTGAAGAAAGCAAACTGTGGGCCAGATTCGGCATTCTTTGCATACCCAAAACTTTCAATGAAGCCAATGGGAATCTTGGCTGAGCAAGGAGTGCTGAATCAGTTCCTATATTCATCTAAGCAGAAGAGAGAGTATAAAGGGGATTGCAATAATTATATTCCAAGCCACAGTCTACTAAAGGCACATGGTTCCCTCTACATGGCGCTTTAAAGCAAGAATTACAGGGCTGTTGTGGTAAATTTACAGTGGCAAGAATTTGGATCTGTGATTGGTTTTAATTCATTCAGTCCTCTTGGCTAAAAGATTAACATACTGAGAGTAGGGAGCTGGAACAGCAGTTAAAGAAATACCCTACATTGGGAATTCTGGAAACCGAGTAGATAAAATGCCATAGATTGTGAATAATGGATGTGAAATGTCCCTTTTTTTGTGCTAATACAGTATTTGGAGGACGCTGTCAAATCGGACTGCTATGAGCTCTCCAGACATTCTAAAAATTTTCTTACTTGAAGAAAACTAAAGAAAAACAAATGCAGTCTTGATTTTTATTGGTGAAATAAGTTTACTAGAAAAATACTGTGTTTTATTTATAATATAATAATACATCACATCATCGGCAACTGCCACTATCCTGCCACATCTAAAATCACAAGTTCCCTCTAATAATATTATCATCGTCCTAGTAGCACCTGCAATGTCCTGAATGCTGTGCCAGTAACTTGCAAATAGTCCTCAGCTCCTTTTTCCCTGGCCTGGCTCTGATTTGCCCTTGCATGAGTGAGCAAGGAAAGAGGGTTTCCACAAGGAGCCTCCCTTCCTCCTTGAGCAGCATGCACAGGGCAGATCATAACAGTAGTGCCTGCACCTTCTGGGAGAGCATATCACCTAAAAAGATGTAGGAGGAGTGCTGTCATGTGCCCCTTCTGCATTAACCCCTGGGCTAGGGTGGCCAGCACTCCAGCAGAGCACCATCCTGATGAAGAGAACAACCCCTGTGCACACTGACCAGTCACAGAAAGTGATTGCGACTCCTGAGGCATGTTCTCTCCTGATGCTCCCTCAGGGACAGTGCAATACTGCCCTTTGCAGAAGGGTGTGCGCTGAGCTCATCATTTGCCAGTACTCAATTACTCTATGGAATGGAACCCTTTTTAAGATGAATAATTTGTGCTCTCATCTTAGAATCTCAAAATGTATTGCAACAATTAAGCATCATAAGACCCCTTTAATGGATGTAACAATAACGACTTTCCTCATACATATGGATAAAGTGAGGTACAGAGAGGGTAAGTGACTTATCTGAAATCGTACAGTAAATCAGTGCCACAGATGAGCGTAGAAACCAGGGGCCTGATTCAGCTCTCACTTACTGGTGTAACTCAATAGCATAAAATAAGATCAGAACAAACAGACCCTTTCCCCCAAGTCCTGATTTCCAGCCCCAAGAGTCACTATTTAGAAACAGGAGGTTGAGAAGTACATAGTACTTATTGCCGTGAACTCATGAGGTTCAGTATTTGTGCTACAGGGAAACAAACCTCTGGAGTTAATGTTTTGCCCTTAACCATAACTTCATTTTTTCAGCTTTTCATCATAAAAATAGTGTTGCCAATAACATCACCTAGCTGACAACCAAGCGGGGAGTTTCCAAACGTCTTCCAGAACACTGACTCCTTGTTATAAATTCAAGATTGCTAATCGCAATGGTGCATATCACATCTGTACTAGGCTTCAGGACTGGAAAGAAGCAACCTCCCTACTGCTGGATGGAATTGGGAAAGATGTTTTCAGTCTGCATATGCATCAGCATTAGCCATTTCTTTGTCAACAAATCCCTTAAAACAGACTATTTCTATTATGTACAGATGTCCAAGAAATAATGGAATACTGTACTACAAGATTAAACACTTTAATGTCAGCATATGTGCTGCAGGACTCTGAACAATGGTGTCATTGTATATGTACCAAAAGGGAGGGCTAAGGGAAGATGGGTTTAATTATGTCTAGAGCAGCAGCAAATTCTTCCCAAATGGAGCTGAACTCCAGCAAGCAAGGATGCATAGACTGGAGACTGATATTAAAACAAAGTGTTTGTGCCCTTTCTCATATTCACCCATTAGGCTTGAAATGGCAAACCTAGTCTTACCTGTCTGATTTCATAAGAATGGTGTTGAACCACCTGGCTTCCTAGAACTGCTGCAGCAACAGGAAGTAATGAGTTTAGATGATATTGGAAACCACCACATCCTGTCATCCCACATGTTACCCAGGAGTTTTTGAACATTAACAACATTAGGATGGTAGAGGAAAGAAAATGGTGTAGGAGTTTGTACAGTTGAAGAATGCATCTAGCTGGGATTTGAACTCAAGATCTTCAACTTATATATCAGTGTTTCTCAAACTGGGGTCGCCGCTTGTGTAGGGAAAGCCCCTGGCGGGCTGGGCCGGTTTGTTTACCTGCCCCGTCTGCAGGTCCGGCCGATCGCGGCTCCCACTGGCCGCGGTTCATTGCTCTGGGCTAATGGGGGCTGATGAAAGTGGCGTAGGCCGAGGGATATACTGGCCGTCGCTTCCAGCAGCTCCCATTAGCCTGCAGCGGCGAACCGCAGCCAGTGGGAGCCGCAATTGGCCGGACCCGTGGACAGGGCAGGTAAACAAACCGGGCCGGCATGCCAGGGGCTTTCCCTACACAAGCGGTGACCCCAGTTTAAGAAACACAGTTATATATGAAGCAACTCTGCTTCTGAGTGTATGCTAATTCATTAAATTGTTCCCCCTTTAACAAACCAAGGAGACAATAGGAATTATGAAAATATGGCACTGAAATTTCTGGAAGGTTTATGAAATCCTGAAATCAAGTCCCATGAAAATGAAGGTTACTAACTGGAATTCTTCAAGATGAGCTTCTGCACATTCACACTTGTGGCGTCAAGATGCCTGTGCCACAAGCTTCCAAAATTTTCAAGAGGGCAAGTGTCCTTTTCAACCACTCACCTTCAGCAGCTGGAAGGAACTGAGGGATAGCTGGGACCACTCCCCTTGCTATACTATTAGAAACACAAGCATTGCAATGCGATCACAGTTCTCTGCAATGTGTTGATTGCCTGTCTGATGGAATGTCATTAAGTTGTGTTGCAGTGTAGTAATAGCTAAGTTGGGACAAAGTCCAAAAGTTGCAAATTTATTTGATGGTTAGATATTGTTCAAGCTAAATAGCCTGACCTAGCAGTCTTTGTGAAGGTGCTGCTCAAGCTTACTGCTGTGTTTACAGTATACAAAGGAGAATGACATGTTTGAATGTACCATTTGCCACTTAAGGAAAGTGGTCATTCTCCACTAGAGCGTATATCCTGTTGTTAAGCTTCTAGCCACTAAAGTTTGCAACTATTAGATATTTTGCTACTGACAAATACTAAAACAAGTTATCTTGTCATAAACTCATGGTGACTTGGGATCACTACACTTGAAAGAACATTATGCCTTGGGGCCATCTCTCCCTTCTGTATTTTACTATTGGACCAACCGGAGAGAACATTGTTTTCAGACCTATGATTTTTTAATTTCTTTTCCATTCTTCTTGCTGAGCATGAAGAAATTTTTTAAAACTTTACTCACAAGGTAGTGGTTTTCAAGTTCATATACCTCTAATTATCTTTCCACTAGAACTAGATTATTTTTTTAAAACACCCTTCTGTTCCTGATTACTATGTGTATATTATTATATAGCATAAAGTTACCTAGTACAGCAAGCAAAAACATTTGCAAAACTGGTATAGAAAGGAGGACTGGATTCTGGACTGGTACAGCTGGTTTAAGGTATTTTAGAAGTAAATGAAATCAAATGAGAATTTATAATCCTTCCTGAGGTCTGGATTCCATCAGACTAAACTCATTAGGCATTAAGGTGCAGGTGCAGCTAAATAAAGGATTGTTCTGCTTTCTTTAATACCATAGATTCACATCATGAGTTCAAAATAAAAGTCTTTTAAAAGCACACATATATATTTTGTATATCTATTGGCAAGCCTTAAAAGAGAATTGATGGAACCTTCATATACCTCATTTCTGTCAATGGAATTTACCCATTTCTGCACTGATATTGACTAAGTACTGAATTGGAGAATAGTGTGGAAATAGACTTCTCTATGTTTAAATGTTTAATTTCATTTTCATATATGTTTTCCTTTCATCTTCCGAACAACTGCCAGATAAATAACACAGATCTAATTCCTCCTTAAATGTTTTATTGTCATTGCAATTAGAGTATACCCAACATTTACCAAATCTTGGGCCCAAGCCCACAGACCATCTGGGAGGAGCACAGAGGGCATCCAAGCACTGAGGATTTGCAGGATTGGGACCTTTGGATGGTTTATGGTTATACAAAAAAAAAAAAATCCAAGAATCAGTTTTCCAGGTTTTAAATCATACAGCCAGCTGGACTTCCTAGCTTGGATCCCAAATTCCTGTATTGTTGAGAATGTAGTGCCCATGACATTACAAAATAAGCAGGAGAGATCAGATATGTGACTGATGCGAATCTCAGCCCTTGATTGTAATCAATAGAATTTACAGCTTGGAATGTATACATTCTGAGTTATGCTGTGATACAGTAATAGATTAGACCTTTTTAGCCTCTCTGTGCAGCAACAAATATCTGCACCTTTCTAGGTCAAGCAGTCTCTGGAAGATTACAGATCCTTGCTGTGCCAGGGGGATTGCAAACTATTCAGGGGAAAGGTATAGCTACCCTGGAGGTGAAAGCTCAATAAGAGTAAAGATCTTCTTTTGGACCCATACTGTGGAGTTCTTCTGCATATTTCTGTGAGATTTCTTTGCTGGGATCAAATGTAGAATACTGGATATTGTGATGCATTATGCACAAAAGATCTTAAAAATGCTGTTTTGAGAGCAGAATTTCATCTTAGTTATTCCAGCCAGAGGGGTCAGCCTCTTTCACTACTGCAAGTAATGCTCAGTGACCCATTTCACATTTTAATTTGAGACCCCACTCTTCTTGTGTGCCACCAAGCCAATTCAGATCAACTGGGCTGCTCCTGCTCACAGCTTTCTGGATCTGAAAGTATGGGAGCTGAAGGCAGTCTTTGGCTCAGAGTCAGCAGACCTTCACTGTTTAGTCTAAGACCCATGTATTCTTTCAGACTTCTGCTTGAGATGGTATCTGGGCATATTCATACAGCTTATTCCTTTGTGGGAGGGGAGACTAAAATAAAGATTATTTTCATTGACAAAGAGAAATGAATTATGTGCTATTTTAATAATTTAGTATATGTGCTCAGGAATTTTGAGATGGGTGAATTAAGAATACAAAAATATGCATAAGTCTACTGGGGCATTGTGTATGGAATGATGGTGGTTTCCCACGCTGGGGGTTTTATTGCAGAAATACTTTCACGCCATGTGTAGTTTAGAGTTCAGATTTTGTTGGCCTACCGTCCATTACTAAGGTCATCTGGGAATAGGGAGAGACATATTTGCTAGCAGTTTAACAAAATATAGGAGACAGAGGCTCTCACTAACATTAAACCAAAGTGGTCTCCTGGAGTCAATCCTTAACAAATAGCAATTTTTTTCAGATACATTTTTTTGATTGCAGTACTTTTGTATTAGATTAGCCGTTTAGTACTCTAGTTTCCTGAAGTCAATTTTATATGAATGAATGAAATGAATGCAACATAATTCACACTCTATTGTGTTGCATTATTTGAAACATTGCACAAATGAGGCCATGGGATTTATGCACAAGGGGAGTTAAGGGTCCCTCATAGGACCAGAATACAATGCATTCTCCTCCAGTTTGGTCTATTGCCAACATGTCACGTTCAAGTGCAGTACTACTTTGCCGTAGGACTTTAACTGCCAATTATCACTACAGAAAGGAAAAAAAAATCACAAAAACTTTGGACACGCTGACTTAAATAATGCTGTCATGTATACCACATCATTTATAGTGAAATGGATTTATCAGCAAAACAAAGGCTACTGATACCTAGAAGATATTTGGGCCTGCTGGAGTATTTTTGATTCTGGATTCTTTAATACATGCCTGATTCTTCATTCCTTGGGTTGGCCTTAATGTGGCACAATCATTGACTGGTTTCTGTGGGTCATGTAGTCTAAAATTCCTGCAGTTTTTATTATAATGCATGCCAATGAGTTGAAAGAGTTATTGTAGTCAGTTACCAAAATCCCCTTCACTTAAATGGGAACAGGATCTGACGGTATGTGTGATTAGCATCCCTGTCTCAGTGCTGGGCAGACTGCTCACCATGTAGGATAAGAGATTTCACTTGGGCCTGAGTATGGAAAAATCTTGATCTTCTAGTGATCCTGGCCTAGAATTAAATGGCTGTTTAGTCAAAAGATTCTCTTTCCACTGTCAAGGATGGTGAGATCAATAGTGATTATTTTCAGCTATTCCTTACTGAAGCTTAGTACAAGTATATTTGTGTCATTAGGGGGTCTAGTGGTAAAGCAGTTAAAATACAAGTGGGCACGTTTATTGTTTCCTCTAGAAGGAAACAACCAACCACCAGCAGCCCTGGATTTTCCCGGTTTCAAATAAACATTTATTGCTTCATGTAGCTAACAGACTGTGAGGCTAAAGTTACATTTTTTCTTAAAACAACAACAAAACCCCTCCCTTCTCTTAACAATTGCTGAATTTTTAAGTCTCTGTTCAGAAAGGGGAACTTAAACCCAGCAGAATGTTTATAGCACCACACAAGGTTCAGGAAAAGTGATGGACAGTATTCTTTATTAATCTCTAGAGAGTCCCCATAGGGTTAGAATTATTGCATAGTAATAAATAAATAAATAAAAGTAGCAAGACTGAAATGTTCAGAGCCTTTTTAATGGTACCAGCAATTAGTTTTAAACTTCTTGAAAACTGTTTTTTTGGTTTGTTTGTTTGTTTGTTAGCTTCCTGCATGCCAGCATAATGGGTACCGGTGATTAATTCTTGCTAGTTATGAATATTTGCCATTTGGGATTTTATAGATAATAGACATATGCTAAGAAAAAAATCACATATTAAAATAATCATTCAAATCCTAATAAGTTGTAAGAAACAGAATTCATTATTTATAACTTTTAGCTCTTGTATAGTGCTATTAAAATGATAGACCAGATCTTGCATCTCTACTTGGAAGCAAAGCTCCCATTGTCAATTGGAGTTTCAGGCATGAATTAGGCCCCACGTAAAATAAATTTACCTCTTAACTTAAATTACTACTCACAAATATTGATGCTGTGTTTTTTTACAAGTATTTTTGGTACTTCTTCCAGGTTCTTTATTTATTTACTTCACTGCCATTGAGCTGTAGAGACCACAAATTGGTAAAATGTTAGGATGTGTGCAATCCCACTGACTCCAACAAGATGCAATAACTGGAGGCAGAATTTAGCCCAATAGCTGCATTCATGGAGTTAAATCATGCCCTCATTTACAACCCCATCAAACTTGATGAAGATGCTGTGCCAGATCCTCAGCTGTTGTCAATTGTTTTGACTCCATTGCCTTCAATGGAGCTGTTCCAGTTTAACTGAGGATCTTGGCCTGATTACATTGACAGGGTTGCATGGAGGTGTAATTCAGAGCGGAATCTGATTCACTGTTAAGACCAAGGCTAAAGAAAGGAAACTTTTTTCCTACTTGAAAGCAATCATGCATGGACAGACAACTTTTTTTAAAAAACAACCCCTGGAATGATAATTGGCTTGGTCTATGTGAAGTTGTTACCTCATTAAGAACATAGTAAAATGAGGGTCATGCTAATTTAAAAAACAGAGGATGGCAGTGTATGGTTTTTAAGAGCTTCCCATGAAGATATAAGTAAAAGGATTTTCTCTGTTACAAAGCCTGCATAGTTTCCCAGGCCAGGTGGACCTGATACTGGCTGCATGCTGAAATATCTCATCCCCACCCTTCAGGCACTTTAACTGTAAGCCTTTCCAGACACACTGACTAAACACTTTCAAGATGAACCTAGAAGGGTGGTAGTGGTTGTTATTTTAGCCATAAGCTAAGTATGAGCTTGTTGATCTAATTGCAAAATGAGCTTTTACAAACTTTGAGGAATATTTGCATCATCTTTAAAAGGGCAGAATCAGTAAAACTCAAAATCTGAACATTGAAAATTCACAGTTCTTCTATTTTCAAAACAAGGCAGAATTTTTACTCAGCATAAAATTTAATTCAATGTGACGACAAAAGAATCTAACTTGGAAGCAGTTCCAGGAAGATAAAGATGGTAAAGAATAACATGTGACCTCAGAGATGCAACAGAAACTTAATACTCTATGGATAGAATTTTTCAAACAGTTTGGAAATAGTTGAAGGTAATTTATGAGAAGACTTGAGTGACAAAGCACATTACTTGAAGTGCCTTTCCTTCACTAGGGACTTTCTAAATTCTTTCTCTTTCATTTCTTTATTCTCAGGAGACTTTTAAATCCACTGAACCAAAACAACACTTTGTTTGTTGGTATAGTGAAACACTGGCACAGATGGTAGAACACTGCACCTGTTCCAATAAAATGGGAAATTTGTGAGATACAAAATCATAGCACTCATTAACAGAAGTGTACTGAAACATGGACAGTTTGTACTTTTTGAATACCTTCCTGGAAAGAAAAAAAACACATCTGTTTTTATCATGTTAAATTTAAAATAAAATAGATGCATTTAATCAAAATTTTAGTTCTTTTTTGTGTAAGAGACAACACATGTTGTTAAAGTAAATATGAGTACCTCTGACTTAATTTTTTTTTAAAAAGAAAGTAATTTGGTTTATGTAATGCTATATTTTAAACAAAAACCCTTTCTTGGTATTTTTAATCAAACTGACAATATAAATATACAGCCAGAGTCTGTCATCCTTATTCATGCTGAGTAGTACCTCACTGGCTAGTCTCAGAGAAATGAATGGGGCTACTCAAGGAGTAAGGTATTATTATTGCAAGTATAGGTGACAGAATCTGTATCATAATGATCAGATAACAAAAATGTCAGTTTTAAACTGCCAATAAATAAATAAAAGCATGCTGGGAATAATTGCATCCACAAAATCACTCTTGATAGCTATCAGCGAAATTCACTATGTAAAGATTGTCTTTGGCGCACAAGTAACATGCTGTATAACATTTGACAGACAGAAAAACTGGATCCTAAATTAGAAGAAACATTAACTGATAGCTAAACAAAATATAAATCACTTCAAACATTTCTCCCGATGATCAGTTGCTATTGTGGAACAACCCATACATCTCTCTCTCTCACACACACACACACTCTCTCTCTCTCTCTCTCTCCCCAAAATGTCATGAAAATTCCTAAGTATCATTTAATTTTGGCAGCTCTGCACTGTAAAGCCATTTATATAAAACTGTGGTTGGCAGCTCTCACTCTTCCATGGGAACAAATTAACATTGGCATTCCAAACACAGGAAAGTAAGGAAATTAGAAACACAGTTTATATTTGGCCAGCACTTTGAAATACTGTACCATGCTACTGATGTCAATTAATGAAAAGCAGAATTTTGTGGAGAGGGTCTGGTTTTGAGACATATTAACACACGTTAAATATGTTTGCACAGGAACTAGATTGTAAGCATCTTGGTTCCAAAACAATAAAGCAATTACACTAAAACTTGTAGTCTCAGAGTTGCCATTAATTCAATCCACTCAATCTGGATCTCTAACAGATTCTCATTGCACTCAACATGTAGCTGACACAAATGTTTAAAAGAATGAGAATGTTACTCGGGGGCCTAATTCTGTATTCTTCCTCACAGGCATTCTTGTAGAAGTCAACAGACCTGATTCTGATCTCAGTGCAAATCTGGAGTAACTCTACTTAAATTAATGGAGTTTCACTGATTTTTACACCAATGTAAATCAGATCAGCATCACAACCTGAATACGGTCCTGAAGCTCTATTCAGGGAAGTATGGGCTTCAAAAATAAGCACTTGAATTTTCATAAATATGTCAAGATACATATTTTTTGTGAAAGATATTGACAAAATCATAAAGTCTCTTGTTTTTACATTTATACAAAAAAATATCTAGGTGGCAGATAAAATGATGGCATAACTCTATTGACATCAATGGAGTTATGCCAACAGAGAATTTGGCTCTACAATCTTTACACCATATTGTTTATTTGTGCTGAGGTTCAGATATTTTGATACCAGTAATCTTTCATCACTGAGGGTTCTCCATATGAAACATGTCTTGTATTAAAATATATCACATTTTTGTCAAACAAAATATTTGTTAAATTCTGCTTGTTACAAAGACAGGAATTCAATGGTAGTTCAACAACCTGGATTAAAATAATCATGATAAGCAGTGACTAATAGGATCTGGTTCATGTTTTGATTATTTGCAGTAAGGGAAACCTTTTCTCTAAACAACTAATTTCTAAGATTAGGAAAGAAAACTATCTGAAGCCTCAAAATGAAATACTGCGTACTGATTATTTCTGTTTAGGGATACTTGACCAGATTCAGAATTCAGTTATCCTGGTGTAAATCTGGAGTGATTTTAATGTAGTTACTTTAGATTTACATTGGTGTAAATGAGTGTAAGGGGGCAGATCCAATGGAGCTATGCCAATTTACATGGCTGAAGATCTAACCAAAAATCTGCTCCTAGGCCCCAATCATATAAACATTTATGCTTGTCCTTAACTTTATCCATCTGAGTTGTCCTATTGAGTAGTCCCTCTGACTTCAGATGTTTACAAGATCAGAACCTTAGTTCTGAAACTAACTTTTAAACATACAGGCCACTAATTTATTTTAAAAGGTGATTTTTTTTACAATTAATAACTTAAATGTGTTTTTAGCTAACTGAATATTTTGACTCTGGCTTGGAAGAAGTTGACTGTATTTGGAAGAGAATTAAAAATACTATGTCCTCCTAGTGCTGTATATCATCAGGTAACCTCTCTATCTGGCCACTATTAATATTTCCTTAACTTATTCAGTCGCTCAGATGACTTCATCCATCATCTCAATGTTTCTCTGGTATTCATCGACTTAGAATAACTTAGATATGTAAAACTAAATGTGTTACATTTTAACCACATATTAGCAGTTTCTACATAAATATTAGCATTTCTTCACTTGGTCCAAGGACAGAAACCATATTAGCACTACCAACATATTTGATTTAACTTAACTAAAAACAGAGGCTCTTGCAATTTAATATATTGATTTTACCAGTGGGACTTAAATCTTTTATAATAAGTGTACACAGCTGCACCACTCACCCTCTGCCACTTTTAAACCTAATCCCCACATTCCTCCTGACAATAACATGACAGGATCCACACATCCTTGTATTAGCCTTAACCCCGGTGACACTGCCAGAATGTATTAAACTAAAGCATAGCAATGTCCTATTTAAAAGAAGCCTGTCGACAGCCCTGACTAGGCTTTAATAGTTAATCTTTTTTTTTAATTAATGTTTCCAACCCCTTGTGCAACCTTCCCCACCCACAAAAGTGTTCCAAACTGTACACAAGCTTATTTACAAAAGAAAACTTAAAGATTGATTTTCATGATGTATGCTAACAGGCTATTAAACTTAGTCTGAAGAAAGCATGGTAGAGACAATTCTCACACAAGCAAAAGGGAGGGTGTTAAGGGAGGGGTAGCATATCCTAAAACAATGGTTAATAATACAGTATTTACCACTTCTATAAAGCAAGGCACTGCAGTCCTTACTTGATTGGGGGGGGGGACAAAAAAAAACCCTCTTACTGTGGGATCGCAAGATCTGGTCCTAAGAGCTTGTTTTCTTCAAATTACCTTACCCTACATTGTGGCTGTTTTAAACTACAGGTCCTGTTAAGGGCTTCAGCTTCCAGGGATAATATGCATGGGAGCAATGAAGAGAGTATGCTGCTGTGGCCAAAGTTACATCCTTTCACAAGGAGCAGACAGAATGGACCAGCCCTCCAGTCCTATCCAGGCCTGCTTGCCAATGTAGCCATTGGAAGAGCAAGGATTGGGATTGTGACTGTGTCCTACACAGAAGTACAAGGGAATGAGAAGCCTTCATGTTCCCTTTCCAACCCCATTCACAGGGTCAGCTACAGTCTGTACCCTAAATAATGAGTCAGTCTGCACAACTCCTGTGTGAGGCAGGTAACTAACTCCTAGTCTCATTTCCCATTTTACAGATAAGGAAGCTAGCATGAAATTCAGTAGGATTGGTCTGTACATTCCAAGAATACTGGATAGCTCCTTGCTACACAGACACAATATTTCATTATTTTTGTTTGAGGTCATTTGCTACAAACCTTTCCTCATAAGGTAATTCCACACCACCTAAGCATTGGTGGATCCATACTGTCTGAAACTATCACAGGGCATATCTGTTCAGGTTTGAGAACTGGAACAGGACTAGAGGGCAGCGGTGGAGGGGAGGGGAGAATCTGATGGTTTGGCCTAATATATGGACCAAATCATCTGATCATGAGCAGACATTCAGGACCAAGATTTAATCTGCTTTGTTTCAAGTGGGAGATACGTGAAGATCAAAAGTTCAAATCCAGGTCAAATATCCTTGAAAATCTTTGATTTATATAAGCAGGAAAATGAGGTTTAAAAGAAGTGATTATGAAAGGGTTAC
Organism: Mauremys mutica; assembly: GCF_020497125.1. NCBI lineage: Eukaryota > Metazoa > Chordata > Testudines > Geoemydidae > Mauremys > Mauremys mutica. Next base: position 12,073,376 of record NC_059084.1, on the reverse strand, counting down.
TAAAAACACAGCTGTACACGTACTCTTATATCTAAGACTCTCTAAAGCAAAACCGTGTGACATCTATATTAACCTTTGGCTGTACACCAGTGAAGGCCTGTAGTGAGCTGGAATGCAAGGCAGCCCCTTCCAAATTTTAACACAAGCCAGGTTACAGCTGCAAATGCCTGCAGCCCGTGCTCACTTTATAAAGTATTCCCCAGAGGAAATTTTTTAACTGTTATAGAATCTTTTTCTAATACCCTACAGTGTTAAAGCCTGTTATTAAAGGGCAAAGAGATGGTTCTCTATGCCAAACACTTGTCAACAAAAAGGATAGCCAGATGGTATGAAATAAAATGAAACTTAGGGGCTCTTCAGCTTCTTGATTTACATTAACAAAAGCCACTTTCACACACTTTTTCCAAGAATGACTAATTTTCTGTTTTTTTAAATCTCATTTTTTCAAGGATTAAAAAATTTTGTCCATTTTATAATCAGCTGTGAGACAAATTAACTGATTGCACATCACTCATGCTGGGTCTTTAAAAAAAAAATTCAAGGAAGAATTATTTACCAAGTCAAGACTATTAACATAAAGACAATCCAATTATTTTTTAGAAAAAAAGCTCTTCTGCAGCCTAGGAGAGGTTTTCTCATTAGTTGCTGTTTATGAATTTTAAAATTAAGGTTGTGCAAGAGAACACTTTTTCTTTGAAATGAAATTCAGAGGAATACAATTTATAGTAATACCCTTATAAGCCTGGTCATTATTTATTTGAATTAGGTATTCAGACCTATGTGGCCTAATTCTACTTTTGTTTACATCCAAGCCTATTCCTGACACAACCCCATTCCTCATCCATCTCAGTACTAGTGTAATTGAGAACAGAAACTGGCCCATGAGTTAACTGGATCTAGTGCTATATCTAGTTAATTAGCAAGCTATTATAATAATGCTACTTGTTCGATATAAACCTAGTTTGTTTCAAGCTACCCTTGAAATAAAGCACCTGTATTCTGATTCCTAACTACTAAGGTCAAATGTAAACTCTTTGAGCAAATTCAGCCCTGATCTAACTCCACAGAAGTCAATGAATGTATCTCCTCTTTCATATCTTGTAATTTATTATCATATGTTAAGCTTTTAAGCTGGATGGATGGAGAAACATTCAAAGAGAGAAAGTATATTAGTAGACTAACCTTCGGAAGTCACACAGATCTGCAATAACATAGCTTGTTTACTGAAGCTTAGATTTAGTAATGACTTCTCTACTTACTCTCACTTCCCTCATTACTAAGATGCACATTTTATTATGCTATGACACTTCCTCATTGTGCTGGCTTTAGAATGTAATAAAAACCTACCTGTGAAATACAATGCCCACAGAGTATCTCTTACAAAACTAGGACACAGTTTAATACAGACTGCATTTAGCAATTCAGCTCTGATTTAAATGGAATCATTGTAGAAAGCTTTAAAAAAAACAGTCTACAATAGATCTAATTTTCATGGTATGTCATAGAAAACTGTTCATACTAAAGCAGGTGTTGTGTTAGACTATAAATGTGAGTTAGGAGCTAGTCTGATTCATTAAGAAGTCCATAAACAAGCCAGGCTTTGTCCGATACAGATGAAAGAACGATGACTATAATGGGATGAAAGGTGTGCACAGTGATGAAGAAAGCTATTGCAGATCTATGTCCTTTTTAAACTTGTCCTGGCATGCACTGTTGACAGGGGAACAAAACAGTACAGATAAACCTCCCAAAAGTGCCTTGTTGGTAATAATTTCACCTGTCTATATAAAACCACTGACTATTGCCTACCTTCTGATTAATGACTGGCCATCCTGACAGCAGTTAAATAAAACTATAATGGATCATTTTGCTTGAAGAATATTTTTATGCTCTCTAAACTAATTACAAAAGCCAAGAGTTGTGCTGGAGTGCATAATAATCTTAATGTTACATTGTAACTTCTGTTTACATATATGCAATCACTCTGTGTTCTGTGATACTCTTATAGAGCAGGAGCTCTCCAAAAATTGTTCTATATTGTATAATATGTTGACTAATTTCACTATAATCACACTTTGGGCTAAAATGTTTGTGTGCAATATAATTTACTTTAGGGCCTGAACCTTAATATGTTTTATACAAAACTGCCCTGGACTTCAAAGATGACCTTTCCTTACATAAGGAGTATGAGACTGGGTTCCTAGAGCTATACTTATGAAAGCTACATTGGAACTAACTTTGCTTTTTATAAAGGATATAATTATTCCCCTGGAGATAAACATTTCTTTATCTGGAGCTGACTCATTAATTATTTATCCCTTTCACAAAATCCTCTTACAATATAAAAAGAAAAGTGTGAATTTTAGTTTCATTATTTCAACATCTTTTGTTTTCGGTTAGAGCTTATTGAGTGTCCCTGCATTCTCAGCGTTAGGCTGTACTTTATACTTAAAACTAAGGTACCAGCAAGCACAGAGTTAACATGATCTCTTATCTTTAAAGTCTAATGTTTGACCACCAACAATAATTTTGGATGTTCAAATATTTGATTTTAAAATGTATTATTGATGATTGGTTTAAATATCTAAAAGAGATTAGACAAGCATTATAATTCTAAATGGAACCTATTATCACTTTCAGAAAAGTGTAGACCCTGGCCAAATGTAGCTCATAAAGCCCTCCTATGAGGCTCATGGTATTTAATATGAATGAGTGACTCATGGAAACTGGAAGTCCAGCATACAATACTCCATCTCCAGGTATCACCAAGATTGCAATGGAATGGTAACTGTATATAATCATAACTATTCAGCTATGTGGCATAGACCTTATACTGCTACTAGTGATTCTCCATTAGGGCAAGTGCCAGAAGAAGGATTATGGTTCAATTTCTGTTGCCACCAGGAAGTTCTAGGTGGCCATGGTGTGAAACATAGTGACAACTGTTAAGTCCTTGACAATGATGGATTTTTTTACAGTATTAAAGATAAGGGTGCTTGCAATCTGTACCAGTTTATTATTTTTATGCATCAGGTATCCCTCTTGCATCTCATTAAGGCAAAGTTTGAGTTGATCCTGTTTGGAAACTACTGTTCAGATTTGGTCTTGAAATTGTAGGCACCCAATCTGTACATTCGGTGGTTTCAGAGCCACACGTGATGAGTGCTAAAATTGGTTACGGCAAACTCCGACCTATAATTATATATTTAAAATAGAATGCTGGCCATGACAGCCTTTTACTCAAATCCAGACCAGTTAGTCCAAAAGGCCATGCAATCTAAAGCAGACAAACAGAACTCAGCTTGGACCATGGCATCCAATTAGAGGCCTAGTGAGCTGCATTCAAAGGTGACAATTTTCACGTCATTTGCATAAACCCATCCACAGACATGGGCTTGTGAAAGAAGACGAATTAGCTGCCTAAAACTGGGGTCAGTAAAAAGAGCTGCAGGAGTAAATAAGGATTTACCACCGAATCCCTCTCAGCCCATGAAGAAAACAGACTCTGAGCAGCCCTTTCCGTTTAGTTAATGCTGTCTTCCCCGCTCCACTGGACTCCATGCATTTACAGCCGCTCTAGTGCCATTGTGATCATTTACATGACTCCAAGCCTAGGGCTTTGAACTACGCGGCAGCTCATGGCCTTGTGCTGGTTTCACATCTTCCTTGGAGGTTCAATATGCAGGCAAGAGCCGCTCGTGATTCTTGGAAAGACCCGCGCCGGAGAACCCCACCTCGGGGACAGGGAAAATACCCAGTGGCAGGGGTAGGAGGAGGAAGAATTCGGCATGTGGGGTGAGAGCTGATTCAGCACAATACATGAGCTTGTAAAAATCCTAATGATGTGAAATAGGGACTGAGCCCTGCCCAGCTGAATTTCAATATTCCTGCTATTTACATATCACATAAAAAAGTAGTTTTTCCTCGGGCTACTTATTTCCCCTGCCCTGCCATCGGGGCCACCTGCCACCAAGGCCACCTGTGCCCACCATTAGAGACACTTGGCCCTATCAGAGACACTTGTGCCATCAGATTCTTGTCCTCCCTTTGCCCACAAGAGAGATCTGCCCCATCTCGCCCCCAGGCACTCATCCCAATCTCAGGCACTCCTTCCCCTGCAAAGAAAAAATCTCATCCCAGAGGTCCCCGGGACTGGGGTTAGAGACTCACCCAGATTCACGAAGCTCATAACCATGTCTGCCTCAGTGAGGAAGTTGCTGTCCTGTAGGCTGGCCAGGGGTGGCCCCTGGGTGCTGAAGATGGGCTTGTAAGGGTAGGAGAATCCCTCTCCCTCCTCCCCTGCTGCTCCTGCCGCCTCCTCCTCCACCGACATGGCATTGTAGAGATCCAGCATGAACATGGGGGCAGAGTTCTGCTTGCCGTGCAGATGGGGCCGGGGCCGGTGGGGCAAACCCAGGATGGAGAGGATCTCCCGCTGAATCTCCCGGCGCTCCTGGCTCCGCAGCCTCCTGTGGATGAAACTGGAGTGCACCTCATTGTCCAAGGTGAAATCAGCCAGGATGCAGCGCAGCCACAAGAAGGGAGCAGCAGCCCACAGGACCAGCAGCCAGGAGGCAGGCTGCCTGAGCCACACCACATGCATCTCTCTCCTCTCCTCCTTCACGCAGCTCCCTGTGGAGGGGAGATAAAGAGATCCAGTGGGCTGGGGAGCAGGAATAAATACTTTACCATTAAAGACAGCTGGTGCCTGCCCCTCAAAGTTCTGATCACTTGGGTAGAGAGGGGAGATCCAGCTTCAGTGCACTCATGATAAAAGTCTGGCTCTGGGGGAGGTTGTGTAGTTTGTAAAATCCATATGATAGGAAAGAGATAAATGGAGAAGATAATCCTGAGTGTTACTTTCCACCCTCTTCCTTTGGGGTCTGATCTCTTTCTCTCTTTCTCTTCACTTCTCACAAGCTAAGTCTAAGTACGTTTGAAATGCTTCTTTGCAGACAGCACTGGCAGCGGGAGGTTGTATCTTGTGGGAGGAGCAGGCAGCAAAACTCAACTCTCTCTCTCTCTCTCTCTCTCTCTCTCTCTCTTCCCCTCTCCCTCCCTCTCTCTCCAAACTGCTTAGAAAAGAAAATCCATGTTAGTGCCTAGAGCAGAAACATCTGATCAGGTTGCTTTTCAGGATGTTTATGGAAGCTGCTGGATTGGAAGAAAGGGTGAGCCATTTCTAAGTAGTTAAATGAATGTAAACTTGATTAAAGAGAAAGCACCCAAGGCGGAAGGGGTGGTTTATGTACAGGGAGGGGGGGGGGGCAATCCTTTGAGAGAATTTGTATATATATAACACTGGCCAGAAGGGGGGAAACAATAAATGCATACATTTAAAATTTAATGATATAAATATAATAGGCAGAGAGACCAGGGTCACTTTTTCCACAGGCAGGTGGGGAGCAGGGGGAGTTAGTAAGGAAGTGTCAAGGAAGACTGGGGGACTATGGGATGATAGAGAAACTTTAAAATACTAACAATTAATAACATTTAAATGATTTTGAACCATCAGCCTCTGCACATTGCTAGTTTGTCACTATATTATCTTACTACTCTCCCGTCACCTCTTCCCATTCTATTGTCTGTGACACTCATTTGTTGAATCTTGGCTTGAATTGGATTATCAAGTGTTAAAAGCAGGGAGTCGCCACTGTCTTTTACTACCTGTCTGTACAACCTCTAGCACAGGGGTCGGCAACCTTTCAGAAGTGCTGTGCCGAGTCTTCATTTATTCACTCTAATTTAAGGTTTCGCGTGCCAGTAATACATTTTAATGTTTTTAGAAGGTCTCTTTCTAGAAGTCTATAATCTATAACTAAACTATTGTTGTGTGTAAAGTAAATAAGGTTTTTAAAATATTTAAGAAGCTTCATTTAAAAGTAAATTCAAATGCAGAGCCCCCCGGACCAGTGGCCAGGACCTGGGCAGTGTGAGTGCCACTGAAAATCAGCTCGCGTGCCGCCTTTGGCACGTGTGCCATAGGTTGCCTACCCCTGCGAGTCTAGCACATTGGGGCCCATGATTGGGCCCATTGGGATCTACTGTGATATAAAAAAAATTAATAAGAGTTAGTCACCAACTTTAACTACTGCTTCTCAACAGTTACTTGAAAAGAGAGGAGTGAAAATAATTCACAGTATATGCTGACTTTCAAATTCAGTCTTGGGAAGGAAGGGAGAATGAAGAAAGTGGGTCAGTCGCACTAATTTTGACAGCATATGCTTTTGATGTTTCCTGATGATTCTACCATACTCAAAAGTCTCAATACTTGATCCTGAACACCTTCTTCACCTACAAACACTTATATAGCTCTGTGTATTTAAAGCATCATATAAGCAGTAACTAGCTATTTATCAGAAGAGGCCTATGAAAACGGGATAGCCTGAATAGAAGAGGAAACTTAAGGCATATAATTGAAGTAAATTACCCTAAGGCCACCTAGTGAGTAAGTGATAGAGCCAGAATTAAGATTCCTAACTCCCAGCCCTGTGCTCATTCCTCTGGACCATATTCCTTCTCAAAGCTCCTAAATCAATGAGAGTTTTGGGTCCCCAATGGAGGCAACAAGAATGAGCTTTCAAAATCTTTTATACTACCTGAGAAGCACTACCAACCAGCTGTCAAGCAGTGGGAAGGAGTGGGTAATTTACATAAAGCTTGTCTCTTGCTTCTGATCTTCCAGAGCCCTTCACTTTGGCTTAGCTCTGTGATTTCAACTGCCTGCAATACTACACACAACCTTATTTTGTGTAACAACTTTTATACAAATCTTGGGCTTGATCCCAAGAAGTGCTGAGTACCTACAACACTTCTGAGAATCAGGCCCTTTCTGTGTAAAAATGCTTGCCAAGTGTATAACTTAAATAGATTTGACAAAATGTTGTGGGTTTTTTTCATTTTGTTTCCTTTGTGCATTTGACAGCACCATGTCACTTCCACTGTTTCTCTTATATAGCCAGTTCGTTCCCAGCTTGTTTGTGAGTGGATCTTTCATTCAGCAACAGGGGGAAGAAAAACATCTTAAAAATAGGAAAACATGGTAGTCAAACCATCAAAATTGTCAAAGGAGACTCAAGAATGGGTAGTATCTGAAACTACTTGTAGCTCACTTTTTGAAACTGACTAGTTTTCAAGTTGACAGTGTCCCTTTAACTTTTCCTTCTGGGGGAAGGAAAGAAAAGTAGTTGTATATTGGGAGTTGGAAGGTGTTTTGCCAGGAAACTGGTTGCTGAGACTTAGTTTATCATTTTTATGGGAGATGAATTTTAAGACTTGGTGAGCTTTTAGGGTTGCCTAAGAGGTCATTTATTTCTCTTTGTTTTCCCTATATATTCAGCTGTTTCGGTTGCCTATTTTTGACTCTAAGCAAGTGTATCAGTTTAATATTGGATATGTCCTTTCTTGAGGGGTGGGGAACATTGGGGGTATATGCTACACTTGCATGGGAACAACTCAGATGATTTAATGAGTTCATTAATTAAATTATATAATTATATTGCTTTCTTCTATGATCCTATTCTTCATTTCCTGTCTAAATTGCAAAGCAAGGTACATGGTGTAGCAGAGATTAAGAATAAAGTAGAGAGATCACGTTGTGGACAAGCAATTGGGCTTTTATGAAAGGGGATTATTGTAAGAATCAGTGAACCAAACTCTTTCTTTGAAGCCGCTGTGGGTAATGCCTCCACACTCTACCCTCTCCCCCACACACCTTCCCAAAATGTCTGGTTTGTGGTTGTAAACTAATAAATACAATACAATACAATAGATGCATGACAGATATATATATAATAGTCCACATGCCACTGCTTCTTTACCTCTAACACATTATGCTAGAGGGATTCTTTATGAGTGTGGGTTAAGAAAGGGAATCTATTAGAGAATTCTTCTCACATCACATGCCTAATCCCTCATGGACATCAGTGGGGTTATGGGTTGTAAACAAGAGCAGAATTTGTCCCAGTATGTTCAATAAAGGATAATTCTGTATAGACTGAAATGGGCTCAAACTTCAATATTAGGATTCAGTTTTGGGTTTCAAACACTCACCAATCTATATAGATTATAGTCTGTACCATCCTTATTATGGATTCCATCTTTTTTTCCCCATCATACATTGCATACTGTTTAAACTCATTTCATCTGCTCCCTGCAAACTACCTCCCAAGCTCTGCAGGCATATTGCTGGAAATATTGGCAGCCCATATCATCATCATCCTCTTTCTCCTCCTTCTTCCCAGGTCAATTAAGAAACCAGTTTTTCCTCTTACAGCTCTCTTCTCCCTTTCTCCTCCTCCTCCTCCTCCTCCTTGTTAGAGAGGGAGAGCTGAATGCTCATGATGAAGCAATACCTGCATGTTGGCAGTTGTTTCAGATCATTTCTTTAGATAAAAAAATTCCAACCGATTGCCTCTTTCTTGAGGGTTACATATGTTACCAGATTAGCTACTTTTTGGTCTCATCATGAATTGAATGTTTTTATCTGTTTTGTGTATTAGCTACTGCTCTTTTTGTTTGTGCAGGCAACTGCACACTCTTGATGGGTGGAAGAGACAACTTTAGAAATAAAGGGCCCTACTTTAAAAAAAATTAAGCACCCAAAATGCACGTGCAATTGTATGTGCCTAGTTTGCATGCACTGTTGCCATGATCATAAATGCAAATGAGGCAAATGCCTGCAAATGGTTCATTCTGGTCATTTTTGTGTAAAGTTCCCCTAAATAACTGTACACTCAGATTAGGCAAACATTTTCACACCTAACTTGTTTAAATATCAGGCCCAAAATGTATTATTTTCCTTCCTCCTATTTTTCTAAATCAAGTTCAAGGTCCACATCCTTACAGCTAGATGCCCTCCTCCTAACCATTTCTATTTCCTACTCATTTCCCCATTCTGAAAGCTTTGTACCTTCCCACCTCTTATTCCTGGAACAAATTCCTCTTCCTAAACACTGAGCATCTTTTCTTTCTTCCTCCAAATGCTTCTACTAAAATAAATGTCTTTTGGGAATCTTGGCTCACAGTATCATCAGGATCCTCTGTACATCCTCTGCCTTTCCTGGTCCCTCCATACATGTGATTCAGATTCTAACAATAAAAAAAAAGTATTGTTTTTATAAGATTACATAAACAGCTTGAATATTGCATTACGCCCACATTGGATTATACTTATCAAAGTTTCTATTCATTCCCCTTAACACCATTATCGCAAATGTATTCCTCAACATGAAAGTAATCACATTATGGATAAGCCACGCGTTAGCACTGTCCCAAGAATTTGAACTAATCTGGTTCTGGACTGTGCTAATCACGTTATACTAATTAAGCCATAGCTCTTGTTGCCCTGAGCTCTACTCACCAGAGGAGATACAGTGGTCGAAGCGGTGCACACAGGTTTGAAGGGCATTGTTACTCCTGTTTGAAAACCTTTTAATAATTTTTTAAAAGAAATAATTTTGGAACAGTAGGGACCTTTGAATCCTAAAAATCAAATGGTATCATGGGACTGAATCCTGAGAAGTGCCGAGTGCTTGAATTAGGCAACTAAATTTTAGCCCTAAATTTATAAAGTTGGTCTAGATCTCCATAGACTTCCCTGGAGTTACTGTTGATTTACACCAGACACTAGATGTAGACCATTTTAGGATCAAGCCCACATAGTAAAATATATATTGTGGTTCTTATAAGCTAACCTCAATAATATATTTTTAAACAGAATTTACCATACAACCACTTTGAGGTCCAGATTTTCCAAAGAAGCGACTAAAATTTATTCTCTAATTTTGTACTCTCCAATTATTTTGTGAACACTGTTTTGGAGGTAATTTTTTGGCATAATGCAGGAAATTGTCCTTATGGGCAAAAATGTGCTCTGTGCATCTAAAACCTTAGGTTCACACTTGTGGAAAAAAAATATGTGGGCAACAGTGTTATATGCCGTATTGTAGGTGCAGTCTTTTAGTCTGTGTTGTGCTCCCTTTGACAATTTGACTCTGAAAGTCTCTTGCTTTATCATGCATTTTTATAGTAAACTGCAATCATTTCATCCTAACTCTTCATCATCAGGCTGTCAAGATTCCTGTTTGATTGTTAATTACTCTTTTTAGTTATATTGAAGTCATTTTATATTTTTTGAAAAAATTCTTTTTAGTCATTTACACTTTGTAATTACTGCAAATGTAGTAATTATCATATTTTTACAGTCAGTTATGTGAAGGTTTCCTTTGAAATCTGACCTTTGTTCTCAGGAGTTTACAGCAATGACTGGCTTTAACATGCAACATACAATGGGCCAAATATTGAATGCCTTCGCTTTTGCTCTTTAGGCTGGTGCAAAACAATACCTCAGAAGAACCAATATTTTGTGCCTTTATTCTGACTGGTGCTTGCATAACCCCTGCACAGCTGCTGCACAAACTACTTGTGCCACAAGCATTAGTAACCTGAGCGGGGAGGTTGCATGGAAAATTGGGGTATGTAAGCAAAACCATATGGATCATGCCCCCGAACTGTACAACCCTCTGTTACTAGAGCTAGGGAACTATGGAGGTTGTGGACTTTGGGGTTTGTGGGGAGGCAAGATTAGGTGCAACAGTAGTACTCCAAAGTTTCTCTTCTAATTGAGGCTTATCTTGCTCATGCATATGAGTAAGCAAAAGCCAGAATTTGGCCCCAATGTTATCTTTATTCAGTATCAATTTCTGCTTTATTTATGTTTCATTTCTATAGAAACAATTATTTTAATGGTTTATTCTGAATACATATTAAAACTACTCTAATTGGCAACACATTCTGAGCTGCCAACTTTTTGTGCAGCATGGGGTTAGAGAGCTAAAGAGGTGTAATGTGCATTTTTTACTCTGATCCTGTCTCTAAAAAAACTCTCTTCCTATATATAATGATTTCTATAAAAGTCTGTGAACTGATGTGGAAGCAGAATGAAGCTGAGAATTCATTTGACTTGCCAAAGCTCTTGCCACAAATATCCCCTCCAGAATTACACAAACAATTACACTTTGGGACCAATCCTCCATGGTTTAAGGAACGTTCCAGCTCCCTGTCTGACTGAGAAAGGAGGTTTGCCACATTGCAAGTGCCTGCATCAAGCAATCTCCTAGAGTTTCAGCAGCAGAAAACCATTAACAACCAGGCTTATGCTGGAGGCTTTTAAAAAAAAATTAAGGGGCCAGATCTACCACTGATGTAAATTGGCATATTTCCATTCAAGTCTACGAGTAACACTGATTTATACCAGCTGAGGATCTAACCTAAGCTATCTACTTATCAAAATACAGAAACAGACTATCTTACTATTAGAGTAATATCTTACAAAGCGTGTTCTTTTTAGGGGATGCTGCAATCATAAATGCATAAAAATAATCACATACAGTCATGAGATCAAAGCTATAGTTACTGGTGGGGATTTTCCTGCAGATTTTTTCATCGGAAACATTTGTGATAACTAAATGGTGTTCAGCATGCACTGGGTTTGCACTGTAAATTATCTCTTTTCAGCAGTCATTCAGAATCTCTTTTACAATTGTCTGAACCCCATAGGCAAATATATATTGTTAGACGATTAAGATAATTTTTCAGTTAAGATGTCAAACTGCAAGGAGAACAATGGAAACAACCCCCCTTTTGTTCTGACTAAACTGTTCCTAATGATTCTCTCTATAAACAGTAGCACCAGCGGAGGTTTCAACAAGGCACCTCATTGAGACCCCTTTGAAAAGGACAAGCAGAGCAGAACATGGGGCTGAAACTCTCAGAGAGTCAGTGCACTTCACTCTGCTTTGGTGGTTTGACCACAAGAGAGAATCTGTTGTTTTTGTTTATTGTTTAAGGCACCCCCAAAACATTTAAAAGCATGAATTTCCTCAAACAGTACCTTGTAAAGAGTTCTAAATGTTTGGGATGTCAAGATGGTTGTTTGTTTATCTAATTTAAACTAATGGACTGTAAAATAGATTCTGTATAAATTCTAAATAAGCAGCGGGGGAGGTGTGTGCAGCCCACCTGCCATGATGGTGCAAATGTTAGGTGCCAAGGGAGCAAAGATTTTGGAGACTCAGAAAGATCCTCACTTTTCCTTTTGCAATAAAAATCTCCCTTGGGGCATAATGTTCACAGTCCAATGAACTGGGGGAAATTTTGCAACAGAGCTCCCAGGTTTCTGCTGTTTAACTTCTGAAGAAATTCAAGACCTGATGATGAATGTAACCACAAAAGGCCAAACACATATTCTTGTAGGATGTTCCATATGGATGTCAATTTCATAATCAGTGTGCTTTCACACAAGGGAGAGTTATGGAGGTTATAAATCACTTTGTGATGGGTCACTTCTCTATTCCGATGTCCTGCATATGTCTGAACAATAGAACAGAAGATCTTCCATTGAAACAAAAACCTATTTACAGAGCTTCTCGGGTTGTATGTAATTAGGAGGCGATGATAGGTCAGACAGTACAAGCCCATAATTTGGATGATTTTGGACTAACACTGATTAAATTTACCAGTAGAGGTGCCAAGCTTTTCTGAAAGGGTCTGGAGTTTTGTGTACTCTATCATCTGATTTACTAGGGTAACTGCTAACTTATATAAATAAAACATGGGTATGTACATACGTTAAGTATTCCTGGAAACAGCCAGTAAGAGACCAGGAGAGAGGAAACAACAATATATATATATACATTTCTGAGACAGGAACCAAATAATTTCAACTCCAGGAGCTAATCCCTCTCACAAGATGTGGATCACCTTCAATTCCCACTGTGGTTAGTGAGAGCTGAGGGTGCTCAGAAGCTGGTAGGAAGTCCTTGGAAGCTCACAGGATTGAGTTGTCACAGGATTGACAGTGCAATGATTGAGTAGTCATGAATCCACTGGCCACACCTCCTCTTATATAATGTTAGAATGGAAGGTTTGTGCACGTATATGTTTTGTGGAAGAGATGAGTCTTTAGGAGGGATTTGAATGAGGGGAGGATGAAGGCCTGGTACACTGGCTTTGGGAATTTTTTCCACTTGGAGGGGTTAATGTGGAAGAAGACATAAAGACACTAGTGGTAAAATGATGTAAAAGTGGCTGTAAATCTGGTATTGTTAGCAAAGCTAAGGGGATCAACATGGACACAATATGAAATGAGCTTTGATATGTGGTCTGGGCTGAGTTGTGCAGGGCCTTGAAGGCAAAATCAAGAAATTTAACTTGATATGGTGAGTAAGGGAGAGCCACTGCAGGGATTTAAAGCAGTTAATGATGTAGTAGGACTGACAGGCAATGGAAAATATTATTACTTGCTATATTGTGGAACATTATAGGGGAGTAGTATGGGAATCAGGAAAGGCAATTGGTTGCAAAGTCCTGTTTGCATCTAACTATTGTAAACTGCATTTTTGGACCATGACTGAAGAATACTAGAGTACTTTCATGTAAGGGATAATTTTGAAATAGAACATCATTGAAATGATTGGGCCTTTGATGCAAACTACTGTTTTCCACTATTGTGATATATGCTACATACTGTTGTGTTCCATTAATTTCATGTTTTACACATGCGTGTGTGTGTGCATGCACAGTCTATATGGCTCCTGAGGGGTCTGGGTTTCAGGATGAAATATGCTAATTATGCATTGTATTAATACTACTGTATACAATTTAATTATGTCACTTTGTCTCTGTTTCTTCAAAAGTCTGAACTCAAAGTGTACTGTTTGCAGTGAAGTTTTCTGATAAATGGTTGACAACAACTGCCTGCAATTTGCTGGCTACAACTTCAAAGAGTTTCTGCTTGGGAATTCCAGACAGATAAATTGCTAAAACACCTTACTCTCTGAACCCACCTACAGCAGCTTGGGGGAATTAATTTATCCAGAACACAATGAACAGATGCTTTTGTAACTGTATTTAATGTCAGCTAAAATATATTTCATTTAATTATTTGATCATGTTTAGAGGCCACATGAAAATATAACTGACTATACTGTTTGGTTTTGTCAGCATCTTTTCTTTTATCAAATACTTTCTAGATGTGTCATTTTTCCTGTGCATTTTAATATATTTTGTGTGGTGCAAGCCATGTGTTAATTTTAATCCCTTAAACCAGGGAGTTCTTAAACAGAGACACTATACAGCAGGGGTGAGCAAACTTTTTGGCCCGAGGGCCACATCTGGGTATGGAAATTATATGGTGGGCCATGAATGCTCACCAAATTGGGGGGTGGGAGGGGCTCCGGCTGGGGATGAGGGGTTGGGGGTGCAGGAGGGAACTCTGCTCTGGAATCAAGGGGTTCAGAGGGTGGGAGGAGGATCAGGGCTGGGGCAGGGGGTTGGGTCACGGGAGGGGTTCAGGGGGTGAGGCGCTTACCTCAAGCGGCTCCCAGAAACAGCGGCATTTCCCCACTCCAGCTCCTACACGGAGGTGTGGCCAGGCAGCTCTGCACGCTGCCCTGTCCACAGGCACCGCCCCTGCAGCTCCCATTGATGCTGAATAGCATTAGGAGGTGTTGTGCCCTTTGTGGTTCTGTATTTTAGATGAAATATAAAACCAAGGTTCTGATCACTCATGGCCATTAAATATCCCATAATGCTTTTTTTGTAAGTATACATATCATAGCTCTGGAATCCTGGGCAAATTTCAACTTACATTCTAATATTTTGCATCCTTAAACTTCCACTATCAATTCAGCTGAATAGATGGTATTCTTTCTCACTGTTACACCCTGAGACTCTGTGCTGTTATTTGACCTGAAAAGACTGTTTATGATACCTTTATTTTATGTGTGTTTAATAAAGTTGTGGCCTTCTTAACCATAATTCATGACTCTCATTCTCATTCTTCAATGGTGGAACCAGCAATCTGACATTCCGATGACACCAGTTCAAAGAGTAGGCTGCAAGACTCAAACAGATTCCTAAGCATTTTAAATTTTATTATACCTTTCCTCCTATGTTTCCCTGTTGGAAAGATAAGCGCTTTAGCTGAAGAAATGAAAAGTACAAAGCATCCATAGACCTTGTTATGTAAAATGTAAAAAGTGGGTGTTAGATTATATCAGCACACGTTTAGCATAAAACATTTCCTATGGTAATGCCTCTCACTTTCCCAGACTTTTACAGGCACCAAGTGGCACACAGGCCACAGACCTCTTTGTAATGTTAATGAATCATCTTAATGGACTGTTTTAGCAGAAACATTCATCACCTTTTGTACCACAATGATTTTTTTTTTGTTATACTTAAATGGTTAAGTAGGCAATAAATGCCTATCAGACCAACCACTATAGGCTAGTAATCCATCTAACTATAAATCATTGGTGGATTATTATTGTCCTGTTTAATTAACACTCTAAGGGATTCTGTCATTAGACAGACTTTAACCTTCCACTAAGGAGGCTTTGACATTTCAAATAAGAAAAAGTGTGTTTATGTGAAAAGTTAATTTGCGTGACCTGGAACTGGCAATGGTGTCAGGGGTGAGAGGGTGGGGGTGTCATGATGACGGCTCACTCATTTTTTCTCAGGAAACTAAAAATCAGAAAGGACTAAGGGCCCAATCCAACTCCCATTGAAGTCATAGGGAATCTTTCTACTCATTTAAATGGCAGTGCAATCGAGCCCTAAATGAACTTGATATAGTTGTATATAGCAGTTTTTAAGTTTCTGGCCCCTAAACTGGTAAGATGGCAGCTTTGTGAACTTTGTATGTGTGTGTGTGTGTGTGTGTGTCTATGCTTGTCTGTTTTGTGTTTCAACCTCAAGTGTTCAAGTGTCATGGGCAAACCCTTTTATTTTCCCTCAACAAAGCCGGGGAAGGGAAGGCTAATCCCATTGCCTCTCTGTGAACTCTTTTCACACTTCAGGAATCAGCCAAGCAGCAAGAGCTTCTGGGAAAGGCAGGGAGTTCATAGGCTCATACAGTATAGTTCTTCTGTAGAACCAGTTCTGTAGTCCTATTAAACAAAATTTGCATAACTGAACTTATGTCTGGTGCAGGATGAGGTTTGACATTGTACAAAGATGAAACATTTGTGTATTTGATGTACCTGGAAGTTGCTTTTTTGATCCATGGCAAAGTGGCAAGATGGTAGTTTCTTTTTTCTTTAGTAATGTTTATTTTATTTAATAATTGTTGCTCCCCGTTTCTTCAACTGGTAATGCTACTTGTGAGAAAAATGGCTCACATTAATACATTTATTTCCATCTATGAAATCAAATCTTGTTTTCTGGACCGACAATTTATTGTCTGTTTGGTTGAACGGTTGGTTGGTTTTTGGTGCAGCAGTATTGATAATACTAGCAGTGCACTTATAATCTTCTATATGTTTTGCAAATATTCAGTAATTAAAGCTTAGAACAGCCCTTCGAGATAAAGATTACTAAAAGTATTAATATCTCCATTTTATAGATGTAGAGGTTTAAACACAGAGACTAAGGCTATGTCTACACCAGTGGTTCTCAAACTAGGACCGCCGCTTGTTCAGGGAAAGCCCCTGGTGGGCCAGACCATTTTTTTTTTTACCTGTCACGTCTGCAGGTTCAACCGATTGCGGCTCCCACTGGCTGCGGTTCGCTGCTCCAGGCCAATGGGCGCTGCAGGAAGGGCAGCCAGCACATCCCTTGACCCGCGCGACTTCCTGCAGCCCCCATTGGCCTGGAGCGGTGAACTGCGACCAGTGGAAGCCGCGATCGGCCGAACCTGTGGATGTGGCAGGTAAACAACTGGCCCGGCCTGCCAGCGGCTTTCCCTGAACAAGCGGTGGCCCTAGTTTGAGAACCACTGGTCTACAATTTGCAACTTTTAGCAACACAGCTGTGCTGCTACAGCCATGCTGCTAAAAGGCATGTAATGTAGCCGCTGTTTGTCTGTGGGAGAGAGCTCTCCCACCAAAAAAAACCTTCCACCTCCAATGAGTGGCTCTCCTGCCAACAAAGCGCTGTTCACACCGACGCTTTTCATGGCAAAACTTTTGTCATTCAGGGAGGTGGGTGATTTTCCGGTGTAGACAAAGCCTTAGTATCTGAGCCACAGGTATACCTCAAGAGTGTTTGTTTCCTAGTTCTGTGCACAAATTTCTAAAATGCGCTTTCCTCTCCTTTTTGTATTTATATATGGGGATCTTTTGCATTATTTTCCTAGTATGTCCCCAAGTCATCTTCTTATTTACTCTTGTAAAAAAAAAGAACAAATACAATTTTTACAAAAATCCCCAATCTTCCCACTTAAAAGCTCTTGTGCAAGGGCAGCTCTTTTACTTTTTCATTAAGATTTTAATTTAAAATCTTATTGATTTAAAATTCTTTTGCCAGGTAAATGTATGAAGATGTATCATCTCATTTTCTATGCTGATCCAGGACAAAAACAGCATTAGCATTTTAAATAACCATTTCAATTACAATTACACATTCATCTGCCAGTTTCTATCCTGTAATGATTCATAACCAAAAAATGTGGAAATAAGTTTGCTTGAGTGAAACAATACAAGACACCAAAGCAAATCTAATAAGATAAGAAATAAAAGTACAGTACTTCCTCAGAAATTATTGCCTGCCTGAGTGAGTTTCTGCTGCAACAGTTTCTAAGAGAAGAGGTTTCTGCATTCCCTATAGATCCACCCCATTAATTAAATTTGTTGTTGCCTGGCACAAAACCCCAGGCTTCAAGCTTTTTTACAGCTAGCACTGTGCCAGCCAACATTTTATCTTATATGAGATGGACAGCCAAACTTCATGTCTGTGAACATAGTAGGACTCCTAGGCAGGATTTCCCACTGATTTTCCCCATCCTAATCCAATATATTTTGGAGATTTATGCCAATTTAATATTCAAGGTTTGAAATAAATAGATAAAGCTTCAATGGCCATTTCAGGTTATTTTCTTGTGTACCAATGCTATATCCTTCATGAGATGGAGGACTAAATTCTAATAAAGTCACTGCATCTCTCCTCCATATAGCTGCCCATGAGACATTCCAGAAGAATGGGTTCTGAATGGCTTCTACAATCCAGCCAAGTTTTATCAGAGCAAGTCATCAACCAGTAGGCTGTGCAAATCTGTTCCATTGCTTCCCCTGTGATTAAATATCCAGAGAAATTTACATATAGCTCAAATTCTCTATGATCTGTTTAATCTTAATCATACCCAAGCTATTTTTCAAGCTGGAGCAAAAAGGTTCCCTCCAACGGTGTAAGTGAAATGATGGGACATCTACTTATTTATTTCTCTACTTTGTTTGAACATCCTAGGGGCCAAATTCTCACCTCAGATCCCATGCGCTGAAGTTAATGGCATTGCACAGGAAGTAAATTAAGGTAAAATTTGGCCATATCTGTCCATATTTTAATGAATTTAAGAATCTGATTTCCTGTCTTGCTACAGAGGCAGAGCTGAACTGTGTGTGGATGGGGGAAAGACTTAGTTCCCTCCGCACAGCAACCTCTTCTTTTCCTCATATGGACTTCATTCCTAGCCCTCTACCCACTCTTATACTATAAAATTATGTCAACCTAACTTATGTCGGCATATAGCCATCACAGTTATAAAATTCCTTGTGTGCATGCACACTTGGCTCCTTGTGTCGGCAAGTGTGCAACCTCACCAGGAGCCGCTTGTATTGATTGTATTGTTAGTGTGTGGCATTGTGGGACAGCTTCTGAAAGCCATTCACTGTCGATGTAAGCAATGCCGTGTCTACACTGACACAGCATCAACCTAATTACATCGATTGTGACTCTACATCGCTCAGGAAGGTGGTGTTACCAAACCGGAGGAGAGAGGCATTTATGTCAGTGGGAGCCAAATTTAAGTGAAGACACTTCCACAGCTAGGTCAACTCAAGGCAGGTTACATTGACAGAACCCTGTGGTGTAGACCAGGCCTTACCCTCTGCCTCAAAGAACAATCTTCCATGGATTCTAGGCAACAGATCCTCTTCTCTCTTGCCCTAGGCCCCTACGCGGTCATGCTTCTGTCTATCTCTCTCTGTGCCTCCTTTCTTGCTCACTGTTCTGGGACAGCAATTGACATGGAGAGCAAGAAAGGTGGGGGAAAGGAGAACAAAAGACTACTAAGCCCCAGGTGGCCAGAGGGCAAACTGTAGAGATAAAAGTTATATTTTTTCTCTTATTCCTCCATCTTAACAGAAACGTGTTTCTGAGTCCCATCGCCTTGCTGCCTTGAACAGTTAATACATAAACTCCTCTCTCCTAAGAAAGGCACAGGAAACTCATCTCATTAAACCTTGTGCTTTAGGACCCACTATTAGAGATCAGGATGAGACTTAATGTGTGTGTGTGAAATGTTATATTAGTCCTTTTAATGTTCCAAAAAAGTACAGAGGTATTTTATTAGGTCAGACTGAAACTACCTTAGTATCTGGAGATGAACTCCCAGGAATGCCATGCCAAGAAACTAAATGTTCAAACATTGGATGATGTCATAAAACATAGATCAATATACCTATATCACAAAACAGCCCTTTTACGATGACTATCACATACTGCATGTAGAAGACAGCATGTCTAATGATTAGAGCAGAGCAAGACAATCTCTATCCTTCCTAGTCCAAATCTGTGTCCAATTTTCATTGTGATTTTAGGCAATTTTACTTCCAGCCAATTATCCGCAATCTGGCTTTAAGGGTTTGGGGCCTGATTGAAAGCAATGGGTGTTATGGTCCAAATAACGTTTGCAGGATTGGATTCTATATTCATTACCAGAAAAGTTAAATAACATTTGATGCAATATTATTGTTAGATTTGTTTTTTTTAAATATTTTGAAGCCTTCAGGTAAATGAGAAATGAATGCAAATATATATTTCCTTCTGATGAGTTTAGCATATTTATTTTACCAGTGTTTAACATGCATGACCTCAATGTATTGCCGAATATATTTATTACAAAGATATCAGGTATCATGTTTAAACAAATACCTATTTTCAAAGAACTCAAAGATTCCCCTTTGTTTAAATATTGGTTTCAACATGACATTGCATGAGCTGCAAAGTTCGGGGGGGCGCACAAGAATAGAATTTTGTATTTAATTTCCCTGTCAGATGAGTAGCAAAGGAAGGAGACTCTGAACATATGTTCTGCAAGCTCCTCTTTTACTGATACAAGCAATACTTAATTTATGAAATGTGAAGTTTTCTTTCACATGGCAATAAAGGCTCAACTCTCCTGCCAATTTCATCCCCCCATAAATATTGACTTTGGGCATCATTCAAATACTTGATTTTTTTTTTCAAATTACACAAAATCAATGACCGAAACCATCTTATGGCCTCTGTTCTCCTACGCTGGTAGGAACAGTATTCATTCCCTCCACACCATGGAATTAAGTAAAGTGCAGATGTGGCAAGGGTCTCCCAAGAAAGATATGTTGCTAGAATAAAAGGAGGGCTTGGAAAGCAATTTGAAAGCCCTGGAATCTTTGAGACGTAGACTCCACTGATTTTCTTTCTTGCTTGCTTGCGTTCTTTCTTTCCAAAAATAAGGCAAGAACCGAAAAAAGAAAAAAAAGAAAACAAAAAGTAAAGAAATGGGAAGGGAGGAGAAGAAAAGCATAGAGGGGAAAGGAGAGTGACATTTTTAAGGTTGTGTCCTCAGCCTAAAGTGGCTAGTTTAAAACACACATACACAAAGGCACGTCACCATTTCCCCCCATACTCTGTCCTCTACAGTACTTTACTCTGTCCAGCAAACGATAGGACACTCATTGTCCCTCTCACTCATTTCAACACTTCCCTTATTTCAGGCTTCCCGTCTTCTCTGTCTGCCAGTCTCTAGACTTTGTCCTCCTACTTTGGTTTTTCTCCTGCTTCATTTTTTCACCTTCCCCTTTGCTTCTCACCCTCTTCTGATTCCCTCCAGCCTAGCGGTGACATGAAAGGACTTAGGCACCAATCCTGTGACTGTGCGTATGTGAAGCCCCATTTCTCCTCTCTCAGTACTCCTTGCCCCACCATTTCTCCTACAGATTTTCTCTCCCTGAGCAGATCCTCACAGAGTTCTCCTCTCCCTTAGCCCCTGCAACCATTAGTTTTATCCATGGGAGGGGGCAATCTGGCCCCATGATTCTATAAACTCTAATTCCCGCACAATAGCTCTTTACTGCCTTTTCGAAGAAACAGTTGTGTAGTGTTACTGGAGCGGAATTACTTCCACATTTCATGCCAGAGGTGGCCGCATTTCAGTGGTGCATGAGTGATCCAAGTTTATAAAGCACTTCAGAAACCTTTTAGATAAAAGATGTGGTATAATTTTCTTGCTACTCAGAATTATTCTAATTATCATTTTATTATGTTTACGTGTAAATCTAACATTTACTTTTTTGTAGTAACTAATAACATTGCTTTCAGTGTTTCAAAATGCTTTTTAAAACCATGTAAAATGCTCTTTCTCCCTCTGTCTCTTAGTTGCTAATTTATTTTCATTTATATGTGTATTTTCTTTTGATTTCACTGCTTAGCACCCAAAATCCTCTGAGCACAACACAATGTACAAGTCTTTATGTAGTGTAGTTGTAGCCATGTTGTTCCCAGGATATTAGATAGACAAGGTGGATGAGGTAATGAAGTTGGTAATAAAATATATTACCTCACCCACCTTGTCTTTCTGCAAGTCTTTATAACATTCTTAGCCATGCTTGCTTTGCTTCTTTTTGGGGGCGGGGGGGCAGGGAGTATGATTAATATATCTTCCAGCTTTCCTGTACATATGATACCTGTAACTCAATACTGATACTTTTGGGAGGTCTTCCTAACCAAATCTATTCCTTCCTTCAGGTGTTCTGGAGAGGGATGGGTATTGGATCATGATAGAAAGATACTCATTAATTTCTGAAGTTGGGTGCAAGCAAATTATGTAAAGACAAAGATGTTGGTGGTCTGAACATATTAGCATTTTGATCCATGGCAGGAGATCAGAGAAGAGCATGGATAATGATTTGTGTCAACATGCAGGACACAGTCTTCTTACAAAGTTCATCAAATACAGTGTGTGTATATATATATAAGAGCACTGCAGTTTGGGGAGGCAGGCATATTTGTTTCAGAGAGGGAGCTTACACCAAATCGTTTTTTTAAAAGAAATGTAGTCAGTTTTGAAAGACGGAGGATATACTGGAATATTATTCCTGCCTGGAAGGAAGAAATAATGATTTAATGAAACTGTAAAAAAAACCAAAAATGTGGGAATGTGTCAATTTCAAGAAAATTTTCACAGGAAAAGTTTCTAAATTATTCAGAATCAACATCGAATATTTTGTTTTGACTTTCTTGCTTTGTTTTAGTTCATTTGGACTTGCATTATAATGTTTTTTGAGGAAAAGCTCTGTGAAGCTCAAAACTTGCCCCTACCACCAACAGAAGTTGGTTCAAAAAAAGGTATTACCTCACCTTCTTTTGTCTTCTTATAAGGTTTTGACATCTAAATGAAATATATCATCATTATTGAAACGAAACATTTTGACATTATCAAAACCTTTTGTTTTGGTAAAGGTGTTTCAGTGTTTCCAAATACAAATATTTTGGAATTTTGATTCCACAAAATATTTCAAGATTTTGATTTTTCATCCTGATTTGGGACAAAAACAACTTTCAAAATGTCTTAGTTTTTCCCAGAATGGAAATTCCAGTTTCTGACCAGCTCTATTTAAAATGTTCTTACCTTGGTTGCTAATCATGCAGACATTTAGGTGTGGCCTGCACATAGTTTTGGTACCAGTATAACTATGTTGGTTAGGAGTGTGATTTTTTTTACACTATTTTTAAACTATTTTTTTGAAATAGTTATAGTGTTATCACCCTAATGTAGACATGGTTATGCCAGTATAAAGGTGTTAATACCAGTATAGCATTTTCCCACAAAGTATACCAGTATTAGACACCTTTATAGTGGTATAACTGCATCCACATTGACTCATTGAAGTCAATGGGACTATTCACAGTAATAAAGGTAATCATGTACAAGTGTTTGCAGCCTTAATGTGGAAACTAGTTCTAATGTATTGTAGAACATCAGGGGTTCCAACTTCAGAAAAGCACACAGAGATGCTGCAGCAAGCCACTGTTGTGAGCTCGATTCCAATTTAGGCCCTTCATCATACTTCTTTTAGTAAGAATTATGGAAAGCATCAAGGTCTAGTGGACAGAGCACTGAACAACTGAGTTGTGAGACCTGGATTCTATTCTAGCTCTGAAATTGGCTCACTGAGTGACTTTGGAAAAGTTGTTATGAGAGTTGTTTTTATGTACTTCAAATGGCTTCCTGTGGGCAGCTCTTAGCACAAGTCACTTAGCTTCTCTGTGCCTCACTGATACAGCATGCTTAAAGATATTCAGATAAAAATACTATACAAATGGTATTTACATACATTTTGAATATAAATAAATTATATAAATTATTACACCGTTATTAAACCATCATTCAAGATTCACCAGTCTTCTAGAGCACTCTTCTTTAAATTTGTAATGTGTTGGAATCAGAAGTGCCTGCTGAACACTTTCAGCAATGAGCTGTAGAATCATAATTTCTTTCATACCCATATTGTTTAATGAGAATGAAGACCCATTAACTCAATTATGGAGAAGCATTTAGAAACCCAGTTTGATGAACAACAAACTAATAGTATGCCTGCAACATAAATCTAGAAAATCAACTGTATTTAAATTTAAATAAACAATTCCTTCCTGTTCCAGTCTCATAAAATGGAACAACTTATGTAGTGTAATAATGACCGGTAGGCAACGGCTATTATTTGTTTTTGTTACATCGCTAACATGAGGCAACCTGAAGGTAAAATGAGAGGGTTAGGAATTCGCTTTCCTGATTCACTTCTGAGAGTTCTATAATTTTGCTGAGACCATGATCTCATCTCATCCAGCTCTCCATGGAGGGGAATCTGGATTGGCTGATGGGGATGTTTGTTATCCTTCTGGTGGGACATCAAACTTTATTAAGTGACTTGAAGAAAAGCTGCAGTCTGATTAGTTGGAGAGGGTGCTGAATATATGATTATCTAAGAACTAATGCACATAATGGCATTATATAGCATTTTCACCAACCCCATCACTGCCCCAATTATTTCTTACTTCTCTTTGCCATGCCAGGGTCCCAGTTTGGCATTCCAAGCATACTCAGAACTCTCAGTGAAGAAATGATCCAGATTTGGAAACATTCCAGCACAAACAAATGAGGGAAGCTTTAAAGATACACAGAAGAATGTCTGCAGAAAACAAATGGAATGTCTTATAATAAATTAACGTGTGCTATCAGATTCTTAAGAAAGCATTCATGATGTGGGCACTAGAACCACCTACTGCTTATCGACTTTGTCTATGACACAAATGAATATTCTTATACTGGAAGAGGTATCTTTGATGGCATATATCAATTTATTATAACACATTTTTGTTGCCATCTTCTGGTTCATTTTCTGTAAGGCTACAAAGAACTGACTGACTCTGCCTGATTTTCCAAGCATCTGTCTGTTTACAAACTGTTAACTGTTGATAGTTATTCCAAAATAACTATAGACTGTACACAACACAGTACTACTTAGACCATGTGGTTTGTCTTAACATAGGTTACACCATTTTCAGTTAAATCTTGTGTCTCTTTTAAACAACCAAACACAGAAGAAGTTAGGCTTTTGCAGCAATATGGCATTAACGTGTATTTATTTGACACCATATTCCTAGCAGCTTGTGTGAAGTAATCCTGAGACTGGCTGCTGAGATGTGAGATCCTTCAGTCAGAGGCTGCATTACAAATCTTATTCTCTTTACTGGATTGTCAACACACAGCTTATGCACTGATTTAACTAAATCATTAGAAAAAAATATTTAGTTAAATTGGTGTATTCTCCTAATGTGAATACAGCTATAGTGGTATAAAGGTGTTCACACCAGTATAAAGTTGTTTACAATAATATAATTGCTTTCAGTACATTATACTGTTATAGCTTGTTTTAGTAAATTCAGTAAAGGTCCTTGACCAGCTACACATCAAGGTAAGACTACTATCTCCCTGCCTACTCTAGGATTTTATAATGTATTAGCTATCATCTGTTAGTTATTTCATTGTAAAAACAAATATTTTTCCTAGTGTAAACATGGCCTCTATGCACTTGTCTACATGGGAAATTGACCAGAATATCTATCTATCTATTTCACAACAACTATTCCCGAAGAGCTCCCCATATGGACACTCTGTTATGGAATAAAAGTCACTCTATTCTGGAACAATTAATGTGCTTTGTGCGTAAACAAATTAGAATAACATTATTTTTATTCCATACTAGATTGTTTACAGGGAGACACACAGAGAATTACTGTGGAATACCTTATTCCGCAATAGCTATTCCCATCAATTTCCCTGTGTAGACAAGTACTTAGTCCACAGTCTTCCAAACTTGGACCAAAGCGCTTTGTCCTTAGAGAGTATAGTAAGTACATTTTATTCAAACCTTTGAGGCCCTAACATGGGGCTGAGCTCTCTTCTGGATGACTGAGGTCAGCTAGAGAGAGTTCTATATACTAGTAATTTGCCTTTATCTTCCCTGGTACTGTAATTTTATTTCCAGAATATTTATTTAACACCTTCCCATAGCTATGAGCTGTATGCTCTTTTTGGCTGCAGGGTGCCCTCAGGGCTTCTCTGGCTTGATACCTTTCAGAACCCAGTCCAGATCCAGGAGCCAAAAAAGTTGTTTGGAAGCAGACCCATGGAGCCAGGAATCAAATTCATTAGCAGTCCACATTGCCAAATGAGAAGTAAAAGTTATATCTTCCTCCATGCTCAAATATGGAAGGTGGCTCACAACAATACATTCATCTGACTCATCTGGGTTTGTTCTGAGCCGACAAAGAAGAGTGACCTTTACACACATAAGAGGTCTATGAAAAAGTTTAAAGGAACTTAGAATTCATCATAGCAGGGAAATATAGAAAACCAATCAGAGATTCATTTTAAAAGCTTGTTAATGTTAACCAACTCACTAGAACCAGAACATTTACAAAACAAGTTGATTAACCATGCTTTGGGATGAAGTCCTTCTTAAATGTGAATGAAGTTGTTTTCTCTCCTCCCCTAACCCACACCCACACACTCTCTCTCTCCTTATCTTTTATTTTACATCCCTTTTATTTCAGCCCTAGGACTCTTTAAAGCAAAGATTGCCATTTGTCCAAAAGCATGTGTGTGTGGTTTTGTAGTGTGGACTAATTGACATTAGAAACTAGGCTAAAATCGCCAAATGCATTTTAAATGGTGAATAGAACTGATTTGAGTCTAGATTTCCAGGGATGAAAATCTAGTGTATTAATCAACTGCCCCACCTAGCTCATTATTTGTAAGACTTATAGTGCCCAATGTCAGTGTAGGCTGCTACATCATCCTTTTACTTCACTTCCCCTAGGCATTATTAGGTGACTAATAGCAAGGGTCTAAATTCCATCCTGAGTTATACCTGTTACTGTCAATTGGGTTACACCCATGACTTCAGTGGCGTGGCATGAGTATAATTGAGAGCAGATTTTGGCCCAAAGAATCTATAATACACAGCACCTGGAACTGTGGGTTCAAAGAGCAAATCACACTTGAGCGGGCATGTTTTTTAGGATTTGGCCAACATAAGGAAAATAGCAAAGGAACAAAATATTTTAGACGTTTTGAAGTCAGACAAAAATGATGCAGCTGTTATTGGGGATAGGCTCAATCTCTGATCATTAGATTCAAGTTGTGACATGACCAAGGTATAAAAGACATTCTGAATTAAATATTTTTACAACATATAGTGCCTGATTCAAAAGCAATTGAAAAACTTCCACTGTTGACTTAAAAGGGTTTGGATCCAGCCTTTACTGTGCAGACAACTGTAGCAGCCATTTGGTGAGGAGGAGGGAAGATTGCTTGCCTGTAATTCATCCATAATCCCTTTGATGCCAGAGCCCATTTTATTATTTATTAAACTAATATACAGGTATTTATTGAACAGCACCTGCGAGAATGAACGTTAGCCACATCATTTGGATTATCCAAGTGCCATATGCTTTTTAACACTTATCAATGCAACCAGCAGATAGGCAGAAGAGACAATTTAGTGTCTTGTCCAGAGGATATCTGGATAATTTTTCATATTATTTACATGTCAGAAAAATGTCTATTCAACTGCAAAACAGACTCTTTGTTGTGCTTTCATCATAATGTGGAGACTTGAAGTATTTATTAGAAGTGCTGACTCTATTGGTATTCTTTAAACCCTCACAACAATATAGTCTTTAAAAAAATAAAAGTAGTAATTATAGCTGAGGCTGATAGCACTGCCTATTATTAAGGTTACCCAACATTTCCCATTATAAGACCTTGTTGCTTACAGCTTTGCCAAACTTTAACCATTTGGGAAGAAATTTTTCATACTAGATGTCTGCTTCAGGCTGATTTTTTGGGGAAATTTTCAGTTAAAATTGTTCACCATTTCCAAGAATGAGGTAAAGGAAAAATATTGTTTTGTCTATGTTAACAAATTCTGGCAACATTTTCTTTGAGAAGCACCCCATTCTTAGGCCACGTCTATACTTACCCGCCGGGTCGACGCGGCGAGTTCGACTTCTCGGAGTTCGAACTATCGCGTCTGATCTAGACGCGATAGTTCGAACTCCGGAAGCGCCGCGGTCGACTCCGGTACTCCACCGCGGCAGGAGGAGTTGCCGGAGTCGACCTTGGAGCTGCGGAGTTCGCTTCCTCGGCGTCTGGACGGTAAGTCATTCGAACTAGGGTAGTTCGAATTCAGCTACGTTATTCACGTAGCTGAATTCGCGTACCCTAGTTCGAACCAGGGGCTGTGTGTAGACCAGGGCTTAGTAGCAGAGACTTGAAGTGTGGCAGGGGGTGGCCCTTGTGTCAGGGATGTGCCATCTCCATGAAAATTTGCCTATATTTGTCCAGGTTATAAACCTTTGAAAAATCATACTTTGCACATGCTCAGTAGAGAGTTTTGGAGCTAAATTTCCAAAGATTTCCATCTGCACTGGGCATGCTCCACCACAGGGCTGAGTAGGACTTTCACTGTTGGGCCAGCTCCTGGCACCAGAACTGAAAGCAGGGAGCCTCTCTCTCCTGTGCTCCAGCCCACCCCACTCTGCTAGCCCCATTAGCTGGGCAAGGACACGGGGAGCTGGGGCAGACTTGGACTGGAAGGATGAGTCCAGATGGGTAAGACTAGGACAGCCTACGCAAACAAACGGGAACTGGAATGAGAAGTCCGTGGAGCAGAAATGGGACTGACTAGTTGAGGGCAAAGTGACCAAGATGAGGAGCAAAGAAGGGAGAAGGTTGGGACAGGAATAGGTTGGGGGGACAGGGTAACAGGGGGAAATGGGAAAAAGAATCTGTGTGCCCTAGGAAATACTCCCATCTAGAGCCTGCAATTGAACATCTCCAGACCCTGAGTCTCACCTTCCTCTGCTGTCAGCAAATATCTGTGAAACCCACTGACAAAGTGTCCCATCCCCCTCTAGAGCTTATGCACTTAGAGGATGACAGCCTACTATTGCCGTCAGTTACTCCATTAGCTCAAGAAGCAGATACCGGTGTGGTGGATGTAAAGGTTCTACCCTTGTGGTGACCCATGTGGGTGTCAATATGATGTGACATGATGGAATTATTTTTTTCCAGTTTGCTTTTTGGTGGTGGTGGTAGTGGTGGAGGGTGGGTGTTTGTTGGTGTGAATGACTGCATCATACTGCATATGCATCGGGGTGGGGCAAATTAAGGTTTCTGAGACAGCCTTAATTCTGGTATTTCCTATCTTTTGAATGCTTGACTGTGCAACCTTAATAATGTTCTTTTAACATATTTTAACATATCAATACAGCCATGTTGAAATAATGCCACTATAGTCTGAATACTAAATAGATCAAATACAAATTGCTGCCTTAAAACTGTGACACATGTAAGTATGTGACACGATGAGTGGGCCTGAAGAAAGAGTCAGGTTTTAGGAGTACCCTATTTTGCTGTGAGCTCAGGAATGGGAGTTGGTGGCGAGGGTGGTACTAGGCAAGCACTGATTTCTCAGCATGTAATACGTGCTTCTATGCATGCTCAATAAAGATCTTTTCCCTACTACTCTGCCTGCCTGCTGCTCACTTATTGTGAACAAAACAAAGTGTACACAACGTTCATACTGTAAGAGATAAGGAACATTTTGTTGATACTACTTTGTCAGTCTTGCTTTTTCTCCATTACCCTTCTTGCCCTCCCTCCCCTCACCCCCCAAAAACAGTATTAACATCTCTAGAGGCATTAGGAAATGTTAGTTCTGAAAACCACTGTGACAGAGATTAGATGCAAGCTTCCTTTCCACAAAAGACAAGACCTGTCAGAATTTATATATGGCTAAATGATTCAAGACAAAGAAAAGGGTCAGAAACTAAAATCCTCCTATTATAGACTTGGCTAACTGGATAGTAAATGACTTGCAGGTGTTTCTCACTCAAATGTTAGATAAGATAAAAACATGTATTAGATTTTCTTTTTTATCAAATCATGTCAAATAGAAAGGGATATACCATTTGTAAACTGTTAGCGGTGCGTGACTTTTCATCTTCTATTTCCCTGGGCTTTGTTCATATAAATGGTAGGTGAGGGATCTGGCTCCCCTACTCCACTAACTTGTTCACAGTAAAATCTGCTAGTTCACATAGTTTCAAGTTTTGTCCAAATCATAATTTTAGGAAGCTGAAAAGAGACGGAAACTTGATATAACTTACTAGTTGCACTCCCAGGAAGCTTTTACATGACTTTCGTGGAAATGTTTTGGTTTTGTTATTGTTGTTTTTTAAAGTATCACTAAGCAGAAGCAACTGGTATGCCAGCTTCCACCAACCTACTAAGCATTCCTAATGGCCCACATATTTAGCATTGTACCTGGTCTCATGCTGTCACAGACTAAAAGAGTTCTCCCTTCTGTAAGATCAAGGGCAATATGTTTCCCAATGTGGTAAGTGTCCATGGGAATATAAGGATGGCAGAACTAAGCCAACCAGTTTTGCTTGTACGTTGCTGCATGACATTTCATAGGCCTCTCCCTCTGTTTAGGATTGATTACTTAGAAATGATTTTCATACACAGTTTGAAAATAACTGACTTGATATCTCAATGCCACTACTATGGTTACTGGTCCATTAAAGTAATTAATTATGGCCTAGTTAGTGAGTGAGGAGTATCATCACAATCATGGAAAAATCACTGTAGGAAAGAGACTGACCATGCCAAAGAAAAAAATTATCTTCTTCAGATAAAATATGCAATGAACAGAAAAACAAGCATGTAAAGTCCACATACTTTGATATATTAGTCTGTGGAGTACTTTGCTTGATACAGCTGTTAATATAGGAATAACTTTTAAGTCTGGGGTCAGTTAAAAATGTGGCATTAAGCTAAACATGCACTTTAATTTAATGTAATACTTTTTACTTTTGACTGGACCCACAAATCCAACCAGAAAAGTCTCTTCAGTCATTTACAGAAATTATTTTAAAATTTGATAGACCATGTTATAGTATAATGACCTTTAAAAATATCCTTAAATAAAGCATACATTTGTAAAAGCAAACAAAACCTAATGAAGAGAACTTTTTGGTGCAAGGATATTTTAATTGTGCTAACAAATACAAATGTATCTCATTATCTACCTTGTGCAATTTTGTCAAGGACTAGTGCAGCTATAGGTTAAAACCTGAAGCAATTACTTTTTCTTATGTCTGCTGTCTGTGGTGTCCTCTACTGCTCATGTGCTTTCAGACACACAGCGAATGTTGAGGCAATTGCATCACCTATGCTTCTTTTGCTCCCTCTTTCTCTTTCCATTTCAGCATCTAATATAATGGATAATTATTTGTTCTTTCAGTCATTTTTTCTTCTCATATACGTGGAAAACATTGAGTCAATACTTGGGGCTCTAACTCATTTTTTATTGAGATCTCTCAGAGTTTGCCAAGTAAAAAATGAATTAGGACCTCCGGAAATAGCCCAGTGTTTGTAGATTAACTGATAATTTTCTGGATGCTAGTTTTATGTGGGCTTTTGGTTTGGCATGAATAAAGATTGAAACATAGAGGGGTTTTATTATTTATTATTATTATTTTATTATTGTTGTTTATTGCTCTCAATTCCTGCTTACACTTAGCTAACACTGGACAAGGCATTCAGTATTTGGGTCATGCTTTTTTAAATTGAGGTTTACTGCTTTGCTGGAAGAAGTAAGTCATTAAAATACCTCCCTGCAAGTTCACATATGCAGTTTTATTTGAAATCTGTTGCTAAGGGCATTGTATAATTTTGTCAGTTCTATATCAAACAAAACTCTCCGACTGTTGATTTTGACATGGAATTACTGAAAAGAGCTATGAGGGTTTTGCATAAATATTTCCTGAGTGATCTGAAGATACCTAAAGGCCAAAGAGTCAAGATTAAAGATCTGAGAATTTCAAGGATTTATTAATTCCCTCTTCTTTTGTATGCCTCTGATAATTGCAGCACTTTGTTTTCATGTTATCATAGCCTGAGGTTTTCCTTGAATGAATATGTTTGTGGATTTGTTACTACCAACCCAGGCTGGATTTGGGCTGCTTACTCCAACAAGTATAGGGAGCAAGGGTTCATTGATGGTAGCAACACTGGGAACGCCAGTGAAGATCAGCTGCTAGTGGTTGCCAACTTTTTAAGCAGCATGACATCAAGTCCTCCTAGGACAAGTCTAAACAACACAGTTAGATGTTAGGCAGCCCACAACATTTCTAACTACAATGCAGCAAAACTGGTGTTAGTAACAGTGGGAATTTTTTTTAAAAATGTAGACGTCTTCAATGTGCATATCCCCCAACTTACCCCCTAACCAAGAGTCTAAACCACCACTTTCAGCCTGACAATTATTATGATGCTGTTATGAGTTGACAATACAAAAATCTTTGGTATATCAAAAACTGTAAAGGTGAAGACAGCACAAAATAAATTCTCCAACTTTGCTTTTTCTTCTGCAGTTGGGCTCCTCCACAAAAGAATGGAATAATCTTGCCACAACAACCACTATTAAAGAAACAGAGGACAGATTTCTACTAACATACTCATGCAACACCAATAGGGCTCAATGAGAGCTGTGATCAGATTGCACTAGTGTGAAAGCAGAAATTGACACTTGCAGTGTTGAAGACCATAGGTTTTCAGAAGTTCTTCTTAAGCCAGGACATCTCTTTTTAAAGGTGGCATGAAAAGAAAGGCTGTTTGTTTTTTAAAGAGAGAGAGAGAGAGAGAGAACTAAAAGTTTTACTAACGGGGGGAAACAGTGTATGGAACACCTGAATATGATAAAAACTTAAATTTATTGTTCCCCACTTCCAGCACCCTGGCATCCCACTTGGAGTGACACTGCAAGATGCTCTCTGACTAAGGATATCCCACACCAACTCCCATGATTTTATCATGCAATAATTATTGTGGGGTTTTTTTCAAAAAGCCCAAGCTCCTGGAATCCAGTGATCCAGAACCTCAGTTTTCAGTTTAAAAAAAAGTAAGTTTCTAACCCTCCTGTTTGTAGAGAGAAACTTGAAAACATGACTCGGGTGTACACTGAAGTCTCAAACAGAAGACAAATAAAAAGATAAAATATTTATTATTTTTCAAAATCCCATAATTTTAAGTCAGAGTCTATGGTTGGGGAGAGGGACTCAGGATTTTTTGAATACTTGGGGTTGGTAAAATATTGCACTGCAGTTTTCAGCATCTTCTCTTTGTCCCTCTTACTTTGCACTTCCCCTTGTCTCTTCTCTAATAACCCAGCCATTTGAAGACCTCTCCTACCCCCTTCCCTTCTCCTGCTTGTTGCACTCTGTCTGGGAAACAGGGTATGGATACTCTTCATTGCCTTGTACTTCTAATACCTCTGCGTAGCTTTTGTTGGTCAGACACAGACTTAGGCTGCCTGCCACAGACCTGGGTACCTGCCCCTAAACTTTCCTCTCGGCTTCTCAACACCTTTGCCAGCCTTGCGCCCCTGCAGCCCCTCCCTCTTTTCCTCAGCCTAGAACACCTTTCACTCCCACTCCTTGCTTGCAGGTGCACACCTGGGCCACTGTACAACCCTTTATCCCTGCTTAGGAGCCACTTATTTCCTCCACATGCGGTGCTCTTTCTACATGGCAGCTATTATCATGCTGTTTAAAAAGTCCACCTCACCTCTCGTTGGCCACCTGACTGTGCTAGTAGGGATCAAGATTGAGCAATCAAGGCTCAGTCAGTGCATGCTTTCAGGAAAGTCATTAGTCATTAAGGATATGAAAAGCCATTGGTCTGTCAGAAAGGGCAGGAAAAGAGGTATCAGTCAGAAAGGGCGGGAAAAGCCGTTGGTCAGCCAGAAAGGGCGGGAACAGAGGTGTCAGTCAGAGAGGGTTGGAAAAGTCATTGGTCAGCCAGAAAGGGCGGGAAAAGAGGTGTCAGTCAGAAAGGGCGGGAAAAGCCATTAGTCTCACACTGCTGCTTCTTCAGGAGTCTCCTACTCCTCCTCACTGACTGGCCCTTTGCTGCCCCTGTTATTGGGTTGGGAGGGTAGGAATTTGATGTTTGATGCCCATAATAGCCCATTTTAATCCCTTTGCTGAGGGTTTCACCTCTTCTTCAGAATGTCTTTGTCCCTCCCTGGGGAGACAGACTGGTCTGCGTTCACCTTATTGGATCACCACAGGGTTTCCCTGCTGCGTTCCATCAAGGAGGCACCCAGAGAAGAGACCAGAATTGGGGAAACTGGCCCCTCCAATAACATTTGCCAAATCACTAGGTAAATCTTGACAGGGTGAAATCTCAAAGGGTACTCACACAATCTTCCCCTAGTGTGGGTGTAGCAGGTCCCTGCACCATTGCACACACAAACAGCATCTCAGTTCTTCCATGTCAAGGCAAGACACAAGTTCCCCTATAAAAATATGCTATTGACACAGGCAAAAAAGGGTACTTGTGACACTGCACATACACGGCGCTATAATTCACTCATGCCAGTGTGGAAAATAACAATCCTCCCCAAAGGCCATTAGCATAGGCAAAAACAGGTCCCTGCACCATTGCACACGGTGCCCTGATCACTCATGCTAATGTGAAAGGATGATGCCCCCCCAAAATACCTCATTGGCTTGAGCAAAATAGGTATCTGTGCCACTATACAGATATAGTGTATTGATGGAACCATACCAGCCCAGTATGGACGATGTGCCCTAAAGTCCCCCGTTGTCAGAAATGTCACAGCACACACACAGCATCAGGTTTCACATAAAACCACATACCTACTCTAAATAATAGAGTTTAATATCAGTTTTTTCAAAACCATAATTTGTAATCTATTGCTTAAATTGAGAATGAAGATAAATAAAATTAAATATTTTTATTTATCTTCATTCCCAGTTTAAACTACAAACTCAGATTAAAATTTAGTTATAAAATTATTAGTCTCATAAACTGCAGATTTGCATTTGGAATAGTTTTACTCTTGTCTACATATCATTGTTTGCTAAAAGTACTATAAGATTAATTCTTCAACAGGTTTTTTGTTTTATGACATAATTATTTAAGTGCATTCCATGTACTATGCCAAACTACTAAATGTTCATGTGTGACCTGTTAGAAATGAGCTAACCGGCTGTATCCTGATGTAAGATCTATAGTGCCTAGCACAGCTTAGTCCAGATTTCATTATTATTAACCCAAAGTGCATTTTAAATAGGCATAGTTGGCCAGCACTGTGTGCTTACTTACTAAAACTGAGTTCATCTCTTGAAAAGGAGATGGAACAGAGGAAAGAATATATGTAAGTTGGTAGAACTTTGCAGCCCTCCCAGCTTCTGATGGCCCAGAAAGGAAGAAATCAGGACAGGAAATGAAGCCTGGACCTTCCATTTGACAGTGTAGAGCAGACCATGCATTTTATTACAGAAATGGGAAGATACCTGGCAAACAGTATGAGTGGTGCAGATCTGAGGCAAACTTCAAGATGCACATGGAACATAAAATATAACTATGGTATCTAAAGAAATAGTTAGAGTCAGAAGAGCCTAACGATAAAAGTATCTATAAGAGGCATGTCAATGCCAAAATTTGGATGATCTATCTAGCTATCTAGCTATCTATCCTAGGTATTTATATGTCCCTCATCACCATAGTGTTTGAGTATACATCTTACTTGCAGAACAGCCCTATTCAGCTTTGCTTTCCTATTTTACTCTATCCTTTCTCTACACTTTACAGTGTTTCAACTTTTGCCCATTTTCTCTGCACTCAGAATCTTTTTTAGAAGTCATTAAGAAGGTTAAGAGATAGGGGACTCAATTATGCAGCTGCTTCACAATGGCAAGTGAATTTATCAGGGGCTGTATAATCAAGCCTTTTTATTTTTATTGACTTTGCAACTGTGTTGCTATTTGACTTTAGTCAGTGACAAAATTGGGTTGCAGGTAGAACACTGCAATATATATTTAATACATTTTCTAGTTCTTACCCAGATTTATACTGGCACACTGTGCACTTGTAATTTTAAGGACAGCTCAGAGGTTGGAATCAGATTGTTTTTGAAAATAAAAGGCATCTGTCACAACACTTGGACCAACCCACTATTATGCTATAAGGGATTTGCTGCATGGTTAGTTTGTCTGCTTAGGTGAAAAACATAGATTTTGTCCTTTTCACTGTGCATCTTTTGAGCCAAATCCTTCATATAATTAAAAACCTCAACAGTTCGTTCAGGGCAGCAGATCAAAAGGTTAATGTGATATGGTACAACAGGAATTATTTGTACTCTTGAATATTTTTGCAATTTACAGCATTTAAAAACAAGTTAACCCAAATCATAGCCAAAACCAATATTACATCATTTAAACTAAAACATTAATCATCTGTCTCAAACCAACCAGTTGGTCTGAAAGTTCAGCTGGTTGAAAATCTGATGGTATGAGGAGTGGTTGGAAATGTATTTTTAACTTGTGCAACTCAGTCATGCATATGGAATGGCAAATCAAAGATTCTAGGGAAACTAAGCAAGGCAAAGTTCAGGAAAGTAGTAGTGGGAGAAAATGGTGTTATCCATCTTTAAAATCAATACATAAATTGTAGCAATTACGATTTTAAATATTTGTTGTAGATTTTAGGGGAGGGAATCAATGGTAAGAATTGACAGTGAATTATGGTTAATCATACAAAACTTTAATTAACATTAATTGTTTCAGTTCTGAGATCCTTGGAGCAATAGAAAATGTTATACAAGATATAGTTACAAGTCTTGCCAGAAACAAAGCACCTGTTCTCATCTTGGTTAACAGATCAGATTGGGGAAATATACAGTAGGTATTACTAGTGTGTGTGTGTTTGATTATTATAAATACCACAAATGGTTGTTATTTGTCTCCATTAAATATTTTCAAATGAGTCCACCTTATGAAATCCCATGTACAACAGAATCAATAAATGACTTCAGGCTTCATGGCTTCAGCCGATCAACTCTAGGAGTCAGGAATGACATTTTTTCCTCAATGTATTCTGGGTTTTGGGGTGTTGGTTTGTCTTCTTCCTCTGAAGCATCAGCAATTGCCACAGCTGGAGTTGGGACACTGCTTAGAGTAGACCAATGCTGTGAGGTGGTTCTGAAATTCCCTTTCTCAGGTGCTTGGCTGGTTGTCTTGCTCACATGATCAAGATCTTACTCATCACCACCCATATGTGGGGCCAGCGAGGAATGTTCCCTCAGGTCAGATTGACAGTGAACTTGGGGAGATGGAGTTCACTTTCCTCTGTAGCATGGAACATGGGTGGCTTTCTGGGAACTTCTGAGTATATGTCACTTAATCAAATCCCTGCCATTGCAGGAGCCTCTGGCACTGGTGCACCTGTTCTTTACCTGTGGCACACAATAGGTTATTCTCATGAGGGCTGTAATACTTTGTTCAAATCCTGATTGTTAGGCTTGGTGGGGCATCGTCAGGTAGTGCTAGGGCCTGTGAAGTTCAGGAGGTCCCTTCTGATCTTAAACTCTATGACTATAACTTTATTTGTTCAAAAAACAAAAAGCAACCAACCTTAGAAGAAGTTGTTGGTTTTTTTAAAGTCACCTTTAATAATCATTATGTACAAAGAGTCATTAGGGACCACAACAGAAGAACACAACGTGGAGGGAAGAGTGACACCACTGCAAAAGGAGAATAAAGTAGAGAAAGGTCATACAGAGGATA
This sequence comes from Mauremys mutica, assembly GCF_020497125.1. Lineage (NCBI taxonomy): Eukaryota > Metazoa > Chordata > Testudines > Geoemydidae > Mauremys > Mauremys mutica. Next base: position 12,036,107 of record NC_059084.1, on the reverse strand, counting down.
TTAGACTATCCTTTTCTGGTGGGAAGAGAAAACAGATAATGGGTTGCATGTGATTGAGAAATCTAGTTCAGGCTGGATCTATTTCTCCAATTCATTCTCTCTGTTTTCTCAATTTCTTCTCTCTGTTCTCCCTCATGTTATCTCCTCATCTCAAGCTCTGCTTCTTTCATCTACTTTGTGATGTTTAGGCTTCTACCTTTTTGCTATTCTCTCTCCTTTCTGTCCTATTATTTTAGTGTCTTTCCTCCCCTGAATACTGTTTCTTTGTTGCTCTATTCTGAGTGCACTTGCAGGAAATTATTATATAAGGAATACTTATATAATGAGAATAAGAAACCTCTCTCAGTGAAAACTGAACAGCCTAAAGATATTCAGTTAACCAAAGGGCTTTGTATGGTCCAGTGGATTTAATGGTTTATATCCTCATAGTTTCAAAAAATGTTTTTCTTATATGGCAATACAATTAAAATAGTATAACAATCTTTGGCAATGTTAGGGGCACTGACATTCCAGGCTAAGAGACCAAATATGAGATATTATATGCCATCAGATCACATAGGAAGAAAAAAAAGTGTTCAGATCAAAACAAGTGAATACCATAGTGTTAAAATAAAGTGTTACCAATTAAATAAAAATAATTACACCCTTATTTATGATGGGCCAAATTCCAATCTCAGAGATGTAGTTCCAACTAAGTAAGGCACCTATATTCCACTTTGCCCTGAAGCCTAGAAGAGAGCAAATAAAAATAAGTAGGAGCAGAATGCTTCAAAAGCACTATGTGTGGGGTGGCAGTAAAGTCAGGGGGCATGTTCCCCTTTTCCCAGGAGCCTTTCCATTTCAAACCTGCAGGGCTGGAGCTCTAAAGAGCAGGAAGGGGTGGAACTAGGCAACAGCTCCATACTTAGCATGTGCCTCATAAACACCGGTAGGTATCCAGTTGGATATCTGTCTGAAAATAAGTAGTACTGGTCCCTACGGTAGTACTATTAGTTTCCTCTATCCAATTATACCTCCTTCAGAAAGGAAGGTATTGCAAAATCATGGAGAGGACAATCAGTAGGGAATTCTTTTGCTACAGCAGGTAGCACTGCTGGATCTCTCACATAATGCAAGGTTGGAGCTTCCTTTACCCCAAGTGTCTCTGAGAGCCACAGTGTTTACAGCTTATTCTCAGTATTTCTCTGCAGAGCTCAGCATTCTGCTCCCTAAAGGGAACACTTCTCACACACAGCATGAAGTCAGCCTAACAGACTGTCTTTTGGGCCCTCTGTTCCCTTTTCATGAATTTTACAATGTGTAGGTACACTATAGGGTGCATTCAACTGAAAAGCAGGAACACTCTCTGCAGTGTTGCAGTCCAAGAGCAAAAAGTTGTTTCAAAATAAAAAGCCAAATACAATGGATTTGAGAGAAGATTTTCATTGCTGTTTTTTCTCATATGTATTGTCTATAAAGCACGATATATAGTTATGATGCTATTATACTCAATAAAATAATTATTACTACCATCACCCTAAGTCTGATAGTTTTTAAAAGTGTCATCATTCTATATTGCATCAGATCTGAAGATGATGCTTATAACATTTGTCAAAATACTTCAATTTAGCTTTGATATTACAAAATAACAATGAACAAAAACCTTGTTGCTCTAATATCTCTTCAGATATGCAGTTTTACTCTTATTTATTTAGGTTCTGTTTGTCCATTGTGACACCCTGCACATTCTCATGCTGTGCTGTGTGGTGTGTTCTGCCACCCAAAGGATGCATGAGGCAATACATGTGAGAAGTAAAGAAATAGAGAAGTGTTATGTTAGTTTATTAGAAACTATTATTGTAATTTTAATATTGATACTTTTTTAAAGATCAGTTATTAAAAACAGGATAAATATATGCAGACTTCTTGTGGGAACATTGTGCTTTAGAACAAAAATGATCTATAATAACAATAATAATTATAGAAATCATTCTTACCTAATAAGAAATGGCACTAGGAAAAATTTTGTTCTGGTTGTACCTTTCAATAATCTGGTGACTGTTAATCCTGCAACTGTGAAATTGATTAAAAGAAATTTTGATGAATCCATTTTTGAGGCAATAGGGAACATAAGATGTTTGATCCATAAAGCGTTAGAGACGGAGTTGAGGCACTTTGCTAAAATTGTCAAGGGCACCTAAAATAAATATTGTTAGTATTTTGCTAATATGGAGTACTTTGATGGAAATATAAACACCTTATTGTTCCAGGAGGTGGTGTAGTATAGAAACAGCATAGTGGATCCCCAGGTAGCTAGTAACACTGGCTTTCCAGATGGGTTTAGCCACCCCATTGATGTTAATGGGGTTCTGCATGGGTCCTGAAAACTGCACTAGCAGTTCTCATTGCAAGAATAGAGGCTTAATGTGAATGATCTGGCACAAAATAATTAATTGTACTTTCCCTTCATCAGCTTACATTTTTATTTTATTTGTTCACAAAATGTCAGGTTTAAAGATTCTGTAGGTCTACAGATGATCTCTCATTATACCACAAGAAAAATAAAAAGTGACTGTCCCAAATCAGCACCAAAATTTGGTAAGCTAAAAATATAGCAACAGAGTTCTCTATTAGTTTTGTCTTTTGTTTAAGGTTTGTTTATCATACTGCAGTATTCTGTAGAAGAAATAAAACATACTTTGTGTCATTAGAAGTATATAAATAAAATAAAACCTAGATCTATCTTCTAAGCCCCAGTCCTCACCCAGTCTTTCCCATCTCTGTTAAATTGTAATGTTAATTACCATGGAAATAACTAATAATTAACATAGAACCTTTCTGATTGATAGAGTAGAAATTAGTTTCTGTGGCTGCTGGCCTATGTATTCAACTGCACCACCAAGCAAAACACCTGTCTCCCACTCTCTCTCTCGCTCTCTCTCCCCACTGGGATCTAGCATCCAAACCCCCTGCTTAACAAAGTCAGTTCAGTTGAGGGTGACCAGTGCTTAATTTGCAATGAAAAAGATGCCAGGGCTCAAGTAAGTTTTTTATATTCATTACTGATGTGGCAAGCCGACAGGTACCGGGGCTATTAACTGCCAAGCCTAGAGGTGCCAGGGCTCAGCCTTGGCAAGCCCTGGCACAAATTAAGCACTGAGGGTGACCCCCTCAATCAGGACAAGCTAAGCACAGTTCTCCTGCCCTTTCCTCATACAATAACAATATTTAATTACCCCCGCATTCAAAGTGATTTGTAACCCAACACCAGCCAAAATTGATCACTTGGACAACACAGCTGTATCTGCTGGATACCTAGGCAGAGTAGGTGTGTTCATGTAAATACAGTCTGGTCCTGAACAGTGTTCCCTCTAATTTTTCCCACTCATTTATGGAATTAATTTTGTTATGTGCACCGATACGGAGGTGATGTGGGCCGAGGGGTTTGAAGTGTGGGAGGGGGCTCAGAGCTGGGGCAGAGGGTTGGGGGGTGCGGAGGGGTGAGAGCTCTGGCTGGGGGTGTGGGCTCCAGGGTGGGGCTAGGGATGAGGGGTTTGGGGTGCAGTGGGGCTCCTCAGGGCTACGGTGGGGAGAGAGGACTCGCCTCCAGCTCTCTCTCCTTGCAGCAGCACCTAGGCTGGAGAAGAGAGGCACTCATCACTAGCTGTCAGGGAAGATCTCCAGGGCTGCCCAGACGATTCAGGGGGCCTGGGGCAAAGCAATTTCGGGGGCCCCTTCCATAAAAAAAAAGTTGCAATACTATAGAATACTATATTCTCATGGTGGCCCCTGCGGGGCCTGGGGCAAATTGCCCACTTGTCCCCCCCGGGCAGCCCTGAAGAGCTCATTCAGACCTTGCTTACAAATCATAATTTGAAATTATAAGGTTGGCCAACATCACCAAAATGAAAAAAAAAAAAAAAGCCATGTGAGTTCACACTTTTCAAACCTATTATGCTTTTTCAGATACAAGTATTTTATCATATACTGTATATGCTTTTAAAGCATGCATTATTGTTTCGATTTCAATTCAAATTTCCAACCAATGACTAAATTCGCAACTGCATGTTAACTAGTTGACCACTGGGGGATTGTGTGTTGGGGAAATCCAGGAGGGATGTACACACAAGCCCAGGGGTGTGGGGGAGGGAAGTGGAGAGTGTAGGGAAATCCCTGTTTTTGCAAACACAGTTTTGAAAATGTGGAATACAACAGTTAAATTGTTAAAAATAAATGGGTTACTTTGCAAAAAATACCTAAGCTCCTATGCCATTTTTTTCATGTATAATATAATTTAGTTTATTTATTCTATAGCTTTATACTGGATAAGTTTAAAATATTATTTTATTTTCCAGCTCTAATGCTTAAAATATTATCTGTGATCTACAAGATGGTGCAAAACAATACGTATGCAACCAAAAGGTAATAGACTGCATTTCTCTAACTGCAAATCAAAAATATATTTTAAGAATTTTATATAGATAAAGAAAGAACCTAGCTATTAAGGTTGTCAAATATCATAACAGATTTTTGTACGTAAAATGTTTCAAACTGATTTAATTATTCATGCTCTCATTAAAATGTTCTTTTACAATCTCAGAATCCTATGAGTCAATCAGTATTGTATTAAAATTAGTTTATTTTTACAAATACAATATTTTATCTTGATAGAGATATATATTACAGTGATACACTACTATTTGGTAGCCAGAGTGTTGTGGACAATATAGTCAATGACATTTCCTGCATGCTTAAGATACCTAGGAGAAGTCTACATATAGTAAGTAGTTGCTTATGATTATTATGATGATTATTATTAAATCATATATATTGCATTATATGAACAACTGAAAAAGTAAGAAAATGATTGGTAGGAAGTATGTATGTAGCAAAAATTAAAAACTGTAATTTTGTTAAATAAAATACACTCTTTATTATTTTTATAACGCTCACAGATGTACTAGAGCTTGAGGTAAAATGCTGGCTCCTTTGAAGTTGATGGGAGTTTTGCCATTGGCTTCAATTAAACCAGGATTTCAGCCTTAGAATCTAAGGCCTTGATTCAGTAATTTATGCTGAGTGGTTTGCTGATTTGGGGTCTAAATGAGGGTTTAACATATCTAACAGGAACATGGCATCCTTTCAAATTTTATATTTGTTTCATGCTTTGACATTTGTAAAAAATTTTCTCTGTAAACACAATTAATAGCATATGTTAAGTTATGTAGGATGAATGAACTAAAAAATCTGTATTTCATGATGATAATAATGGTCAGTAACAGCTTATTTCTGGTTAGAAGTCTTTTGTAGCTGACTCCAACTTTTCCTATCCAATATACAAAATTTACTATACAAAACTTGAGTTACTGCTATTTTTTCCCCCAGCTTTCTACAACTAAAGGTTGCATTGCTGGTAACTTAAGTTATACTGAGGAAGATGGTACAAAAGTGAATTGTACATGCAGTGCAACAGTATGTATTACTAATATTAACATTTTTATGTCCAAGTTTGTGTGATTTCCTATATTGTGTGATTTCCTGTATTTGTTGTGACCTAATTTATTAACATATGTACATTTGTGCCTGTGGCAAACTTAGACATTATTTAAACTCTCACTACTAATGCCCACTTCCTACAAATGTTATACCAGGGCCGACCAGAGGGGGGGGGGGCAAGTGGGGCAATTTGCCCCAGGCCCCGGGCCCTGCAGGGGCCCCCACGAGAATATAGTATTGCAAATTTTTTTTATGGAAGGGGCCCCCAAAATTGCTTTGCCCCAGGCCCCCTGAATCCTCTGGGTGGCCCTGTGTTATACATTCAAAATTCTTAAGGAATGCAGAAAAAGTTTTGCATGAGAAAGGACTGTAAGATCAGAGCCTCCATATACTTTTGAATGTAATCTCTGTGTGCTTTATATATTGTAAATTTGGGGGTCAGCTATAGAATCAACAGAAGCACTTACCTCTTGGGAAGAGTAAACTATGCTTACATTACCTTCAGGGCAGGATCTAGGTTTTTTGCCGCCTCAAGCAAAAAATTTGCCGCCCCAAGTTCCGAAAGCGCAACTGCCCAGGAAAAAAAAAAAGAATGGCTGGAATGCCACCCCTGGAACTATGCTGTGCCGCGCTTGCTTTGCTGGTGCCTAGATTCAGTCCTGATTACCTTCCATATTGGAAGTTCTGCAGAGGAAGACATTTAATTTGTGGTTGAGGCTCTCTGTGACATTGCTCTGTCTATGTCGTGCTCTGAATTTGAGTGTCCTGGGCACATGAACACACACAATTTCTGGCCATGTGCTTTTCTGGCAGAGTTGGAGAATAATCCCTTTGCAGAACTCAGACCCTGTCCTCTGGGTATACCTTTCACTGCAATGGGCATGCCACTAGGATCTCTGTTAGTAAAAGTACATACAGTGAATAAAGCCATATATTCAGAGACACTAATTTATTTATGGACCTGATTCTCTCCTCACTTACACAAGTTTTACACAATAAAAACCCACTGAGTTCAGTAAAGGCACTCGTGACGTCCAGCAGTGTAAGTAAAAGTCTTCAACTCATTCGTATCCAAGTATTGTGCCACATTATGGCTTATAACAATACGGTCTCACATATTAGAAAGAGCTATTTATAATCATATCACTTACAGACATCAGAAAGAGTTCTGTCATCAACCTCATTTTAGAGATGAAAAAACTGAGGTAAAGAGAAGTTAAGAGCCAGATTTTCAAATGCTCAACACCAATAGTTGGTTTGAGAATTTGAAAAACCGTGCACTACCTTAAATGGGAGCTGAATTCTTTTGAAAGTCTAAGCCTAACAGATTTGCCCGTCATGCTGCTAGTGAGTAGAAAGCAGGAAATAAAACTGATTTTCTGACTTCCGCTATCACTCCCTGGTCAATGTTTCTACTGTAAGCACACGTGAATGATTTAAAAATGGAAAGACAACCTTATCTATCTTTACTTTGTTTTTCATCTAAATCAGAACTGTAAAGATCTCCATTATCCATGCTCCTCTACAGGGCCTCACATTTCTATTTATGGAGCTGGTCCACATTGGCACCTGAGATGATACAGCAGTAAGAAATTAAAACAGACCACACATGTCAATATATACAGACTATTTTGCCAAGATCTTCTTCCATTTCCTGCTATATCATCCATATGTTTACCAGACTGAGCCAAATCCTAATCTGAGATGTGAAGTAAGCATTACCATATCTCAAATTATCTGTTACAAAACAGTTATAAATATAAAACAAACTCCAAACACAAGTTATCAAAAGCAGGAGTTTAAAGGTCTTTTGTAAAGATCTTTAACAAGCATCCAATTACATTTTTAATCCTGCTTTAAACTTGCAGTCTCACACCCAGTGGTTTTTTTCCTGGCTAAAACACAAAGGAAAACGTAGAGCTACATCACTGTGTAGTGATCATGTGATGGGTGATCCTGCGTGCAAGTAGCATCAGATATTTTTGAAAGATGCCTCATGGTAGTAGTAGGATCCCTATACATCCTTGCTTCACAGCAGGCTGTATAGGATAGAATATGCCTATAAAGCAGTGACGGTGTCAAGAGCAATGCTGTATATAAAAAGATGAATGGTCATTTCAGGATGTAATTTTGACCTTCATTACCTAATGTCATTGTTTTAAAATACATCATTTTCTCTATTTAAAATTATTAATTTCATTTTTGTTGTTTTAGGCAGTCGTTGTGCCATCTAATGTTCAAGGAATTAGAAGTATCCTTTAAGCAAGAAGTCTAGTTGTAGACTAAAAAAAAATAAAGTATAAACAAAGAATATTCCAAGTTAAACAATGTTTTTATGATTTTTTTCTCTACTTCTTGGCTCTGAAACTGAGTTATGAGCACTGCCTTTGGCTTGAAAACAAGTATATTAGAGCATTCATTTTGTAGTTGATTAATATAATACAATGCCACAGATTTCTTTTAATATGTAGCTAGTCTTAATATCAAAGATGTGATCACAGATGCAAAATTTATACTAATTGTAGAAAAAGATGCAACTTTTCAGAGGCTCCTGGATGATGACTTCTGCAATAAATTGTCTCCATGCATAATGATTACGGTATGCATCTGACATTTCACATTCCACCTCTAGAACTAAGAGTTTTAATAATATAATAACAGTGTGGTGATTTCCAAAAATATCTTCAAATATATTAAAATTAAAATAAGACATGTTTAACGCCAACATTTTCCTCCATCTTTATTAAAATAATACCATAAAAATGGAGAAAAACAGAATTATATTTAAGACAGAAATGCATTTTCTGTTCTTATACATATTTACATGACATACCTAAGCACGTGTCGAGTCAGACTTTGTTTTAGTTAATTCCAAAACTTATGATTTTATTTTATTTTCCCTTAGGGAAAAGGAGTACCAGATCTGAACACAAGACTTCTAGTCAGAAAGTTGTGGGATACATGTCATATTCCTATTTTCACCCTCATGGATGCAGATCCACATGGTAATTGCATGCTAACAGCAGAATAGAACTTTATTTATTTGACTTTTAAGACCAGAGCTCATGGTATGGGTATCTGAATGGAGGTTCCCCATCAAAGCAGAAAATTCTAAACTCAACCAGAATGCCTGCAGGAGTACTGAGGAGTACTGTGACATCTATGTTGGCCTTCCTCCACTGTTTAATGCAGAAGTGGGGCATTCCTCACCCTCAGGGGTGACTAACACGGCTGTTGGCTCTAGGCAATCCTGGACCTTGTGCCTAAGGAGTGAAAGGACTTTCCATAGAACTTGTGAGTCAAGTCACTTAGGATCAGATTTTTAAAGGTACTTGTGCACCTAAAGATGCAAATAGGCACCTTGTGGGATTTTCAAGAGTGCCTAGGCGCCCAGGGGCGGCTTTAGACATTTCACCGCCCTAAGCACGGCGGCATGCCGCGGGGGGGTGCTCTGCCGGTCGCCGGTCCCGCGGCTCTGGTGGACCTCCCGCAGGCATGCCTGCGGACGGTCCGCTGGTCCCGTGTCTCTACCGAAGCCACGGGACCAGTGGACCCTCCGCAGGCACGCCTGCGGGAGGTCCACTGGAGCCCTGCCTGCCGCCATCCCAGCGACCGGCAGAGCGCCCCCCGCAGCATGCCGCCCCAAGCATGCGCTTGGCGTGCTGGGGCCTGGAGCAGCCCCTGTAGGCGCCTAACTCATTTATATCAAAGGAACTTAAGCGCCTTGGGGCTTTTGAAAAGCCCATTAGTGCCTATCTGCGTCTTTAGGCACCTAAGTACTTTGAAAATCTATCCCTTTGGCATTTTTGAATAGTCCACCCTTAGACTATAGCTGCCCCTTGGCAGGTGTATGGGAGGATGGAATAGGGCTTTTTGCATCCTTTTCCCAATTTGATACTAGAGGAAAGCTAGCCACATACTCTCAGCAGAACTTTATATATACTGTGATGCATACACTTCTCAGCCAAGGCCCAAATGTGAGGCAAATGCAAAATAATAGACAGGAAAAAATAGTACAAGATGATTTCAACATGATTTTATTTTAAATTTGATTTAGGGTAACCAACATTCTTTATAGTTCCACCTCATAATCCAATACTTGTAATGTCAGTAAATTACCATTCTGAAAGCTAAATGCTACAAACTTGACATTGGTTAGAGCCAATTGTAGTCTAAAATGAGGGGCGTGCCTTTTAATGCAGGATCACTTAGAGCTACCAGTATGATGACTCATCTCAGAATGGTGCTTTGGATATTGTTCCATTGGAAATATTTTAAAATGTCATAGTTTTGTTTTCTTCTAATAGACAAACAGTTATGTACTGCAGGTCCAATCCTTCAGTCGCAACTCATGCAAAATTCCCATTGACAATAATGGGAGTTTTGTCAAATTAAGGCCTACTAGATTTAGCCCTAAGAAAGTAGTATGATGTGTTTTAAGTAAAATAAAAATGCATCTTACTGTGTTCTACAGCTAAAATTTGAATCCTGAATATAGATTTGTTCACAAGTTTATAACTTTTTCCTGGTGAAAGGTGAATGGTTTTTATTGTTTCTCTTTAAATTTTAACTATACTTTGATAGAGACATCATGGATAATGACATTTTGCCTTTTCAGTTTTGCAAAGAATATTGGGGATGGAGCATGAGGAAATATTCCAGTTGCCATCATAGGCGCTGCAGTCTTTCTCCCACCATTATGTGGGAGGCAGCAAGGTCAGACCTAATGGATGACAGAATCTTTGCTGTCTCCATATTTCTGTGACAATGATGTGGGGGAAAGCAATGAAGCTGAGAGCTGGTGGAAGGTAACTCGTTGCTGGAGTGGGAAGCAAGCTTTAAGAAGCTGATGATTCAACTACAGAACATGCTTCTTGATGTGTAGTTTTGTAATTACTCTTTGAAATGTGACTTTTTCTAAACTAATGTATAGCTTTGTTTAATGAATTTATGACTAAGGATAGTTAGAATACTGATCATTAAAACTTAAAATGAGGTACAATGGAAAAACAGGTAAAAACTGAGACATTGAAGAAGAGCTTGACAGCCTCCATGTTGACTGGGCTTTTGCTCAGAACTAGGTGTGGTCATGGAATCCCATTTTTAAAAATCTATAAATTAGTAGCTGTTAATATGCATTTTAATTAAGTAGTAGTCTCCATTACCAATTAATAATACAATATAATTAACTGGAATTTGAACCAAAAACAAGATGGAATGTAAATTAAGGTCAATTTTCTCTCAGCGGTGCTCTAGGTGAAAAAGACCTTTGATTAAAACATGACATAAAAATGTTTAGTAACATTGAATAATTTAAATAATATTTTGCCAGTGTTTAATGTCATATATTAATGTTATGATTAGCAGAGCAACTCAGTTTATGATGAAAAACAAAAAGTGCTGAACTCTAAACAACCCAGTTTAGCTTCAAACCCGATTTACTGAATCAGAAAGGAAATCAGATGGGCAGAATTTCATTTCACTAAAAATGTTCTGACTGCCACTAGTTAAATAACAGAAAATAAACACTAGAACAGTAGTGTTTTATTCTGTAGAGAAGGAAATTCAGTAAATATTCCTTAGGACAATAAAGAACCAAATATATTAAGCATGCTTGAGACTGATAGTTGACTGTTTAGAGAATGATCTAAATTTAAAATATGATTTACTAAGAAAAAGTTTTCCTTAGCCACCTATTTATCCTATTTTAACATAGCCTGACTGCATAGCTGTATAGTTCTGTTTTGGAAGAACATAGAACAGTTTTTGTGTATTCCCACAGACAATGGGTGAAATCTTTGCCCTGCTGAACTCAGTGGCATATTTGCAATTGACTTTAATGGCATCAGGATTTCATCCATTGACTGTAAAATAGGAGATGCTCATTTGAACTGTTATATCTTTCTTTTTGAGAGCTGGTTGGTTCTTACTATTGTCTGAGGAAGACAAGGTGGGTGAAGTAGTACCGTATCTTTTATTGGACTAACGTCTATTGGTAGAAAAGATAAGCTTGTGAGCTTCACAGAACTCTTCCTGAAGTCTGGAAATCATGACCAGAGTCTCACAAATAAATATAAGGTGGAACAGATTGTCAAGCCTAAGGGCTTGTCTACACTTCCATTTTATAGTGCTCTAACTTGCTGGCACAGGGGTGTGAAAAATCACCCCCCTGAGCGCAGTAAGTCTGAGCACTTTAAAGCACTAGTGTAGACAGGCTCCAAGCGCTGGAAGCCACGCTCCCAGCACTCAGAGCTAAACCCCTCATGGAGGTGGATTACCAGGAGCGTTGGGAGAGACCACACTCGCACTTCAATGCGCTGCCACAGGAGCATTTCCATGACAGTGCTTTGAAGTTTCCAGTGTAGACATATCCTAAGAGTTAACACACATTGCAGGAAATCTATTAACACCTCTACAGTTATAGGACAAAGGTGGATTAGTAGTTACAAATAGTTGTAATGAGCCAGAAAACCCTTCTCTGTTGAGACCATGATTTTTAGTGTCTAGCAGAGTTACAAATTTAAGTTCCCATGCTTGCCTTTGGAAGGTGTTGTGCAGGTTGCCTTTGAGGATGAGGACTGATAGGTAAGCTATGGAGTGATTGCTTTGTGAAAAGTGTTTGCCCATGGATGATGGCGTTTTTTGTTTGTTTGGTTGGTTGGTTGGTGGTTTTTTTTGGTCTTTTATCATTTTTCATTCAAGAGCATTGTGATTGTCTGGTTTCACCCATATCGTAGTTTTCTGAGCATTTGATTCACTGGATGAGGTACACCACAAGTTGTGATAGGCATGTGTAAAACTCATAGATCTTGAAAGATGTGTTGTGGCAGGTATTGATCATTGTAATGGAGGAGATATGTCTGCAGGTTTTGCATCTGTTGTTCTGAAGGGTGTGGTGCCAATTTGAGTTGTTACCTCCTGGTCTGTGGGGAGTTTACTTCTGATGATGAGCTTGGCAAGGCTGGGGGGTTGTTTGAAGGATAGAAGATGGGGTCCAGGAAAGATTTCTTTCAGGATGGGGTCCCCATCAAGTATGGGTTCTAATTGTTTCATGATACCCTGTATGGGTTTCAGTGTGAGGTGGAAGGTGACAGCAAGGGGTGTGTGGTTGGTGCAGGTTCTTTTCCTGTATTGAAGCAGGTTCTCTCAGGGTATTTGGGTGGCCCATTCAATGATGTGATCTACTTCTCTGATGGAGTGTCCTTGTTTGGTGAAGGTGGTCTTAAGTGTGTTAATGTGTATATCCCAGACGTTCTTCCCAGAGCATATTCTGTGGTATGTGCGTGCCTGGCTGTAGATAACAGATTTCTTGGTGTGTTTGGGATAGTATTGAATCTGTGGTGGTTAGTGTGGTGATCCCATATGAACCCTCTTTTGTCCTATGATTGTAGAGGTGTTAATTGCCCACCTCACTCTAAGTGGCTTCTTGCAACATGTGTTAACACTAATGGTTAACAACCTGTCCCACCTGTACTGAGCTATGAGACTCTGGTTATGTATTCCAGACCTAAAGAAAAGGAGAATTTGTGAGCATAAGCTTTCCTGGGCTATAGCCCACTTCATCGGATGCATTCCGTAAAAAATACAGACCTAAAGAAGAGTTCTGTGAAGCTTAAAAGCTTGTCCCTTCCACCAACAGAAATTGATCCAATAAAAGATATTACTTCACCCACCTTGTCTCTCTCAGTATCTGGGTCCAACATGGACACAACATTGCCAGCAACAATGGAATATATTATCTGAGAGGCAGTTATCAAAATGTTGTTTCTTAAGGGGACAGTAAGGGCAGGTCTACTCTTAAAATGCTGCATCAGCACAGCTGCACCGCTGTGCCATAGCTGTGCTTTAATGAAGACACTCTACACTGATGCAGTAGCTACGTCGATGGGAGAAGCTCTCCTGCCGACATAGCACTGTCTACACCAGTGTTAGGTTGGGACAACTGTGTCACTCAAGGGTATGGATTTTTCACACTCCTGAGTGACATAGTTATACCGATAGAGGCCTATAGCATAGACCAGACCTAGGAGGTAAAACTGTAGACCTGAAACCACTGGTAATGTTCCTTTTATCATACCGTGAAAGGAAAAATGCTAATAAATTATCTGAACAATTAGCACATAAAATAATTAAAATATTAAGACTGTCAAATGAAAAGTATGAAAATTTAGAATAATTGATTAAACCATCAATGTTGAATTCTATTAAGTTGCCACAGGCAGGGGCGGCTCTAGCAATTGCACCGCCCCAAGCAAGGCGGCATGCCGTGGGGGGCGCTCTGGCGGTCGCCAGTCCTGTGGCTCCGGTGGACCTCCTGCAGACGTGCCTGCGGAGGGTCCGCTGGTCCCGTGGCTCTGGTGGAGCATCCGCAGGCATGCCTGCGGGAGGTCCACCCAAGCCGCGGGACCAGCGGACCCTCCGCAGGCATGCCTGCGGCAGGTCCACCGGAACCACCGGACGACCGGACCCTCCGCAGGCACGCCTGCGGGAGGTCCACCGGAGCTGCCTGCCGCCCTCCCGGCAGCATGCCGCCCCAAGCACGCGCTTGGCGCGCTGGGGTCTAGAGCCGGTCCTGGCCACAGGACAAAGTAAGAGATGCTGGTTTTATGTGACAGATATGGTACAATATGTAAAAAAAACAAGATTCAGATTTCCATTACTTTTGTATGATGCCTATGCATAACAGGTATGAAATTTTAAATATATTGAGGTAAGTGTCACATTATTAAAAATGTTGATTATATATGACAATATGCTGTAAAGCTACTTGTAAAACATAAAGGGCCTGATTCATCAGTCCAGTTTTACACTAATGTAACTCAAATGGGCTTACATAAGCATGAAACTAACACACTGGTGAATCATGCCCAATGTAGACAAATAGATATGTGACATTTGGTATTCTGTAAATTAGGTATCGAAATAATGTGCATCTACAAGTATGGATCTGTGGTGAGTATAGTTGTTTTCCACTTCAGGTCTACTTAATTATTTTGTCATCCAGCCTTGGAGCTGGCATGTGAAAACTGTTAAAGTGTAGTTTGGATGGGTGTTTTCTTTTGTTTTAATACTAAGAAACAACTTTTGGGCCGAGGGTGCTTTATTTTTTTCAACAAGTTTTTTTTCAATCGCAAAAAGTTGGATTTTGCCATAACAAAAAGAAATTGTGTGAAAATGGCAGATTTATGAAGTTTTGCCTACTATACAAAATTGTCCATATTATTATTATGTATTATTTGTGGTACAGTAGTGCTCAGGGGGCCCCAAGTGAGATCTCTGCTGCACTGTTCTAGGCAATGTAGTCCATATAGTAAGTCACAGTCCTTGCCCTAAAGAGAGCTTACAGTCTATATAGACAAGACTGATATAGAATGAAGGGAGGAGATAGAACATGTAAGCAGAGTGAACAATGTGATAGTTTGCAAACAGCATGTTATGTTCCCAGATTTTTGATTGAATGTTTATTATTATTATTTACTATTGTTTATTAATTTTGGGAGGCTTTTTGGGAAGGGGTTACCTAACAGAGAGAGAAAAGAAAGGAGAGGGCACATTATACTTCAAGGAGTTGGGGTAAGAAGGAAAGAGAGAGAAGAGAGAGAGGAAAAGTACTGAGGGCAAGTTGAATTAGGCTACGTCTTCACTACCCGCCGTATCGGCGGGTAGCAATCGATTTCTCGGGGATCGATATATCGCGTCTCATCTAGACGCGATATATCGATCCCCGAACGCGCTCCTGTCGACTCCGAAACTCCACCAACCCGAACGGCGGTAGCGGAGTCAACATGGGGAGTCGTGGACGTCAATCCTGCGCCGTGAGGACGGTAGGTAATTCGATCCAAGATACTTCGACTTCAGCTACGTTATTCACATAGCTGAAGTTGCGTATCTTAGATCGACTTCCCCTCGTAGTGTAGACCAGCCCGAAGGCAAAGACACGCTGAGGTAGGAGGGGGAAGTGAGTTGGACAGAAAATCAGCAGAGGGGATAGAATGTCCACAGTAAAAACTATCAGATCATCTGTGTCCAAATATATGCTATAGCTGCTTGTCTCTGCTCCAGCTGACTTGAGTTTCTGACTGGCTCTACTCAAGTTCTCATGGCTAAGGGGGGCAGACTGTCCTCTGGACAGTTCTCTGGGAGAGGGAGCAGGAAGTGGTACCCCCAGGGCCTCAACTGGATTTTAATTTCTCCCCTTTCCCTCCCTGTACTGTGGTTTACCTACTGCAGCCACTTGTCCCAATTTCTACAAGCCTGAGTTTCATAAAGAGTTCTGCTTGTGAACAGAGTTAGCTTCATTTTTACAAAACTTGACCCCGTCCTAAAAAAACATAAATATTTTCTCAAAGACAAACATAAATAATTCAAATTAAAGGGACACTGAACATAATATATGACATTTCATATTGTAGTCAATGTCTTTTGAAGCCCATCATCTCACAGTTCCAGCTATAAGATGGCTTGGTCTCCTTCCATCTGATATTGAAAGGTTAGTTATTTACTAGAAGAAATATAATTATTCCTCTATTCTATCACAAAAAGTATACGTAACATTAAGTCTGATTTAAATCCACATAAGAAAAGACAATTAACTGTTGATTCTGTTCTCAATAAACTTATTGGTTTTTTTATAGAGCATTTTGATGGTTGGAAATAGGAATTTAAGTTGGAAACGATATGTAGTTTTAAAAAAAATATTAATTAGGCTAAAACTTTGGTCCACATTTTCAGATTAAATATACGCAAAGATGCACTGATTCCACTTACTAAACAAGATCAAAATAAACTCGCCAGTATGCAGAAGAGACCTTATATGACTTGCCAACCAATGTGGAAAAAAGAAGTATGAATAAATTATATTGTTTTCTGTTTCTTAATCCCTAAAGAACAAATCCTATCTACCCCAATGCCATCCCTCCTGGCTATTGTGAGCTCTGAACACAGCAGAACCAGCAAGGTTTTGCTGCACTCCACCTGGAGTTGTCAGGATTGAGAGCCGTGCAGGCTGTCCTGTACCAATGTGCCTCATAGTTCCATCCCCAACAAAGAACTAGCAGCATGATAGGATTTGCTGCCATTGGCCATCTGATGATCATATGTTTTAGAGGGGGTTTACTACAGTTCTAACTATCAGAATAAATTACATCTCTTGAAGAGAGGGAACATGCCATGTGGAACAATTACTTAACCTCCACCTCCGGCTTGGTCTGTATAATTTAGAACACAAAGCACAGTTCATGCAGATATATAGTGGCTACATAATGGGAAAACATATTGTGTGCTTTCCCCATCTGTTTACACTGCCCTGTTGTATGAATTGCTATGATTTTGCTATGTGCTGCACAATAGAGAGCACATCTCTTTATGATAAATATTAATCAACTCTAATGTAATTGAAACATTTAATTACATCACCCTATGGGTCAGGCCTTTCTCAACAGTACATTAATTTACATTTTTTTCTTTTTCAGATGGAAATTATGGCAGCATCTAAAATGAAGGCTGAAATTCAAGCTTTGACTTCTCTTTCATCAGATTACCTTTCCAGGGTGTATCTACCAAGCAAATTGCAATTTGGTGGATGGATCTGAATATTTGTTTGTAGATCAACTGTTTCCTGATGTGGATTTATTTTGGAGCTATTATAATATAAGCCACTATTTACAAAAATTGCATAACATTGCATTATTTCTGGCAATTGTTCTGCATATTCAGTGAAGAGATGTAAAGGTTTGCTTCAGTTCCTTATTCAACTTTTTTTAAATTATGTCAATAGTTTAATTTCTTTACAATTTTGATTGTTTTTCCCTAGTGTAACTTACGGACATGAACATATTTTAAATACATTTTTTTCTTTCCACTTTGTGGCTACTGTATATAACTGTAGCAATAATTCCAACTGTAAAAGTATTCTCCTTAAAAAGATATTGAAATTTATTTTGAGGGGAGAAATTAAAAAGTTATATTTGTTTAAATTTGTGTCAGTTAATTCACAATCTGCTTTAAAGCACAATCAAGCTAAGTCTGTGTCTTCTGATATGTTTTACTTTTGATGGCAGGGAAGTAATTTAAATTACTGTAATATTTTAAGGTATAATCCTCTGAAAAGTTACTATAAACATGGCATTTCATGTTCCTCATAAATGAATCCATGACAAATGTGCTTAGCTTGCAGATAAGAGATGAATTTTCTAACGGCTAACTCCATAAACCCAAGCTGAGATCGGAAAGTCAAGATGGGTTCTTTCATTCTTGCACATTTGCAACAGTAATAAGGTTCTGCAGGCCAAATTATGTCCTCAGTTACTACACCCCCACTGCAATCCACAAGTGAACAAGCATTTTTTTTTACTGATTAGAATTTAGTAAACAATTCTGTTTATGATGTATAGGACAATAGAATCCATAGACCACTTACCGTATATACTCGTTCATAAGCCAAATTTTTTTAGTAAAAAAGGGAAGCACCAGGGGGTCGGCTTATGAACGGGTATAGAGAGGGAGAGGTGGGACACAGTCCCTCCCCCCCCAACAGAGGGAGCAAGGAGAGGCAGCACAGCCAGCAGAGCCAGAGGAGAAGAGGCGAGGCCAGGGTCTCTCCACTTCTGGCCACGCTGCTCTCCCCGCAGCCTCCGAAGCAGCTGCAGCCGTGCTGCTTGGCCCCGTTCCCCAGAGCACGCTGTGGCCATGCCGCCCAGCCCGCTGGAACATGCTGCGGCCGCGCCGCCCAGTCTGGCCCACCGGAGCAGGCTGCGGCCGTGCTGCCCAGCCTGCCGGAACAGCTCTAGCCAGGCCAGAGACATCCTCCCCTGGCCCTCCCCAGATAAAGTGGGAAGGGATGGGATGGGGAGAGTGTGGGGGTCCCAGGCTAGTGGTGGGGTCATGTGGGGGGTGGTCACAGGGGTTACTCCTCTGACTCCCAGCTTCTCCCCCCAAAAAATTTCCCCACCAGTTGCTGTCCCGGCCTGTCAGGATGAGTAGCTGGTGCGCCAGGACACTTTGTTTACTTACCTGCAGACACTTGAGGTAAACAAACCATCTCGGCCTACCAGTGGCTTATTCTGATGGCCCCTGAATTATAGGGTCAGTTTATGAATGGGTTATACATTTTTTCCATTTTTACTTATCCATCTTGGGGGGGTGGCCTTATAAACGAACCGGCTTATGATCGAGTATATACGGTAGTTTTGTTGGTGCTAAAATGCTGACAGGAATAAAAAGTGACAAAAAATAAGTAATTATATATGACTGAATGCAGAGAGAATGTCTCTACTGGATGCTTTTCTAAAAGATCATCTAGGAATTTTTGGGTGGAAGTTCTATGGAAGTCCGTGTTATACAGGAGGTCAGGTTAAAGGATCACAGTGGTCCCTTCTGGCCTTGGAATCCATGAATTTATGAATAAGAATGTGCTGTTTCTACAGTTACTTTTCAAACTTTTCATAGCACTTCAATTTAAGGTACAGTACATCAAATTAGTACCTTACAAGGAAAAAAGTCTGGTTCTGCTGCATTGTGGCACTCTCGTATCAGAGGGGTAGCCGTGTTAGTCTGGTTCTGTAAAAGCAGCAAAGAATCCTGTGGCACCTTATAGACTAACAGACGTTTTGCAGCATGAACTTTCGTGGGTGAATACCCACTTCTTCGGATGCAACCATGTGGCACTCTCATTTGCATCACTTCAAGTGTCTAGCTACAAAAATAGCTTAAACCAGAAAATTAATGCACTGGTGTCTTGTTTAATCAGTAACTGTAATATTTTTTACGATCATTAAAATTCCACTTTTCTCTAGCTGGTAACTGATGTGGCACATTTCCTGTCCTACATTGCTTGATATAACCATCACAACTCAGTTGGTCCTGTTCCACCATCCCAACATAGTATAAGGTTACATGTCTATTCTTCTTTAGAAGGTGTTAATTATTTAAGTACGTTCTCATTAAGTATGTTTCCATCTTTGTAATCTTTAAAGGTTTGTTTAGCCTTTTGGCAAAAGAATGTAAGTGTTTTTATCTGGTGCCTCCCTATTGTCTTTGGGCTTCCCGCCTCAAGTTGTTATGAATAATTAAATACATGATAACAGTTTTCCTTCTTCATGGGGAAAAACAGCAGAGCGTTGCCCACGGGCTCTCTGCAATATGCACCCTGGGCCTTGCTAACACAGCTCTGCCACCCGCACCACCATAGGCCGGGGCGTGCACAAGTGTGCAATGGGCCTGGTCACATGACCCCGTTCCTGCCCCATGATCCCCGTCCGGCACCACTCCCGCGCTCCGCTCGGCCTAGCTCCGCGCCAGCCCCGCCCCTTTTCCCTCTGTGAGCTCAGCTCCTGGTAGCGCATGCGCATTGGGAAGCGGCCTGTTCCGGCTCGGCCGTGTGGGAGCCGGTGGTGCCGTGCCGCTTTCGTCCCGCCCTCCTCCCGAAGCGCCCTCCTCGCCTCGCGCTCCCTCGGAAGCAGGCTTGTAGCCCGGCTCTTGGGTAAGTGCGGCGTGTCCCTCACCGGGGCAGGCCGAGTCCAGTGTCTGCGCCCAGCACCTCCCCGGAGACTCCGGCTCCCTCTCAGCGCCTCCCTCCCTGGTACCCCATCCCTCGGGGTCCGCCTCAGGCCCGCTCTCCTCTGGAGAGCTGCCGATGGGCACCTGGCGGCCGCGCCCTATTTCCCTGCTGCCCCCGCAGCTGCCCCGCTCTCTCCTGCCCCCCCCCCCGCAACTGCCCCAGGTGTCTCTGTCCTGTCAGCAGCCGCTGCTCCCATCCCCCCGTAACTGCCCCAGGTGTCTCCTCCCCCCCCCCCGGCAACTGCCCCAGCTCTGTCCTGTCAGCAGCCGCTGCTCCCATCCCCCCGCAACTGCCCCAGCTCTGTCCTGCCCCCCAGCAACTGTCCTGGGTGTACCCTGCCCACCAGCAACTGGCCCAGCTCTGTCCTGTCAGCCAGCCGCTGCTTCCATCCCCCGGCAACTGTCACAGGTGTCTCCTGCCCCCCACCCCCGCCCCGGCAACTGCCCCAGCTCTCTCCTGTCAGCAGCCGCTGCTCCCATCCCCCGGCAACTGCCACAGGTGTCTCCTCTCCCCCCCCCCCCCACAACTGCCCCAGGTGTCTCTGTCCTGTCAGCAGCCGCTGCTCCCATCTCCTGGCAACTGCCCCAGGTGTCTCCTCCCCCCCCCCCCGGCAACTGCCCCACGTGTCTCTGTCCTGTCAGCAGCCGCTGCTTCCATCCCCCCGCAACTGCCACAGGTGTCTCCTCCCCCCCCCCCGCAACTGCCCCAGGTGTGTCTGTCCTGTCAGCCAGCCGCTGCTTCCATCCCCCCGCAACTGCCACAGGTGTCTCCTGGCCCCCACCCCCAGCAACTGCCCCAGCTCTGTCCTGCCCCCCAGCAACTGTCCCGGGTGTATCCTGCCCACCAGCAACTGGCCCAGCTCTCTCCTGTCAGCCAGCTACTGCTCCCATCCCCCAGCAACTGCCCTAGCTTTCTCTTGTCAGCCAGCTACTGCTCCTTCCTCCCCGCCCTACTGCCCCTATTTCCCCTCCTAATGCTCCCTGCTTCAATGCAAACTGCTCCCCAGACATGTAAACTCATTGAAACAATTGATTTTACACCCCCATCTGCTGACCTGTCAATGTTTATTATTACCCCCCCCCCGCAAATGGTCCTACCTGATTAGAAAGTATTATCCTCCCTCTCTGTGTGTACCCTTCCCCAGTGTAATAGCTTTTATTTATGAAGTTTCTTCTCTGTTTCCAAAGGGTGTTTGAAGTGTTGCATAGCAAAAATACTGTTATTAAATAATAAGAAAGACAAAGGCAGCAATGTTTTCCAAAGCTCTCTGGGCTTATGCAGAGACATAGCCAATGAGATTAAGGTGATCTGTGGTTATTGCTCAGTGAAGGAATTGTTGACCCTCCAAAATCAGATTTTCTCGGGAAAATGAGGCTGAGGCCAAGGCCAACACTTGAGTTGAATAAACATAGCAGAAACTTGCACACACAGACACACACACACACACACACAAAAGTTGAATCTCTGACAGGGATAGAAAGAAACTTATTTTGTGAGCAGGTTATTTTATAATTGTCCACTATGTTGCTTATTCTCCCCGCACCTTCCTCTAGAGCATCTGGTACCGGCTGTTAGAGAAAGGATACTGAACTAGATGGACCACTCTGATCTAGTACAACACTTCCTGTGTCCCCAAGTAAAGGTCTGTTGCTTTTAATGGGCATTCTTGTCATTTGCAGGGCCAAGATGAGTTTGTTTGGATCAACCTCAGGGTTTGGAGCTGGTGGTACCAGCATGTTTGGAAATACAGCAACAGATAATCACAACCCCATGAAGGTACTTGTATTAACCTATATGTAAACAGTGGGAATCAGGCAATCTCCTTTCCAGGAATCAGGAGTGAACATGAACATGTATTTAGTTAGTTAGTTTCTCTCTTTCCCCAAACTCATTCTTCCTAAGTATTGAGAAGTTTCAGGGTTTTTTACCAAATTCAGTTATGAATATCCCTCTTCATACTTCCCAAGGAAGAAGATTTAGGCCCGAACCACACTGTGGTTTGTAACTGTTTGAGACCGTTGTCAAACATGGTTACAACCTAACATGGTTTGCAATTGAATTTGACCCAGAAACAGTGCTATGGACTATATGAGGCAGGGGCGTAGTCTGTATAACAGTCTTGGCTAACGCGCCTTATAACAAGGAATGGTGATAATACCCTGTACATTCTCAGGAAACTGTGCTATCAATGGCAGTATTGAAAAATAGTTCACAAGCACACTTCTAGCATGGTTCAAGCAATGGTTTCGCCATTGCATTTCTGTGTTCGTTAGACTGATTAGAGGATTCTAGCAATCTAGTAGGACAGTATGTTATTTCAATGAACTTAGTGGGCCTGATTTTCAAACAAGTTTGGTACACAGTTTTGTGTACAGTTACCTTGATTGTATGTGTGTAATTCTGATGATTATAGGTGTTATAAAGAGATAGTCTTTTGGAAACTTGCCAAACTTAGATCCACAGGACCTTGAAGTTAAAGGCAAAGAATAATGGTGAACTACAAAAGAAATAAAAAGAACAGGAGTGCTTGTGGCACCTTAGAGACTAACAAATTCATTTGAGCATAAGCTTTCGTGGGCTACAGCCCACTTCATCGGATGCATGCAGTGGAAAATACAGTAGGAAGATATCTATACACACACAGAGAACATGAAACAACAGGTGTTACCATACACACTCTAAAGGGAGTGATCAGTTAAGGTGAGCTATTACCAGCAGGAGAGAGAGAAACTTTTTGTAGTGGTAATCGAAAGGTCCATTTGCAGCAGTTGACAAGAAGCTGTGAGGAACGGGTGAGGGGGAAATAAACGTGGGGAAATAGTTTTACTTTGTGTAATGACCCATCCACTCCCAGTCTTTATTCAAGCCTAATTTAATGGTGTCTATTTTGCAAATTAATTCCAATTCAGCAGTCTCTCGGAGTCTGTTTTTTGCAGTTTTTTTTGTTGTAATATTGTGACTTTTAGGTCTGTAATCGAGTGACCAGGGAGATTGAAGTGTTCTCCGACTGGTTTTTGAATGTTAATTCTTGATGTCTGATTTGTGTCCATTTATTCTTTTACGTAGAGACTGTCCAGTTTGGCCAATGTACAAAGAAATAAACTGTACTATAACAGTCTCGCTATTCTACATGCAAGTGATTTCTTCCCTACTTCTTATATCAGCAGTAAACTTATTAGTTTATTATAAATTATAATTTAAACAACATTTGTCAAAATAAAGTACCACTTGATTCATTATTGTTGCCTTTTAAATGTTTTTTTCATGTACTATCTATTTTGCAAAACTCAGAACTTTGTTAATTTACACTGTGACTAGAAGACACATTAAGTTCTATGACGTATGAATATTTGTAATTTTTTTGGTCTTTACAGGATATTGAAGTTACATCTCCACCTGATGACAGCATTGGTTGTTTAGCTTTCAGTCCACTAGCATTGCCGGGTAACTTCCTTATTGCAGGATCCTGGGCAAATGATGTAAGTATTTAATGAGCATTATCTGTAAAAAGGACAGTTTAAATCTCTTTACCTTGATACATACTTACCTACTCTTGTTACAAGTTATACCTAAGATTGCTGTAGTTTAAAGATTGGAGGAAAAGAGCCATTTTCTCCCACTTTCCTTACTTTATTTAATTGACAGAAGTTTGCCTAAAACAAGTTTTGTTGTTTCATCTGAAGTGTCAGTTTTTTCCGCTTATTTTCTTTGTGTCTTTGTATAGCTCTAGGGCACATAAATAACTTTTAAAAACCAGAAATATGGTTCTGTAAACATAAAAATCAGCACGGGGTAGGCATAGTACCCAAAATTACTTTTAATAAATTTGTTGAAATTAACAGCATTTCAAGCTGACAATGTCATTTAAACTTCAACTCAAGGAAATGACTTTTACTACTTGATTCTGTGCTTTATAACGGCTAGTCCAATTTGTATATCTGTAGAGAGGGCTACTCTCTGTAGCACATATATTTGTTACATTTGTCTGCTACTTTCACTATACAGAAGAAAAAGAATCCCCTCCTCTCCATATCCGTTCCTCATACAGTTGTTGTATGATATGCAGATATAGGTTATGATTGGTCACCAAATGAAATTAATAGGCAGCAGGTTTAAAACAAATAAAAGGAAGTTCTTCTTCACGCAACTTGTGGAACTCCTTACCTGAGGAGGTTGTGAAGGCTAGGACTATAACAGCGTTTAAAAGAGAACTGCGTTTAAAAGAGAATTCATGATGGTTAAGTCCATAAATGGCTATTAGCCAGGATGGGTAAGGAATGGTGTCCCTAGCCTCTGTTTGTCAGAGGATGGAGATGGATGGCAGGAGAGAGATCACTTGATCATTGCCTGTTAGGTTCACTCCCTCTGGGGCACCTGGCATTGGCCACTGTCGGTAGACAGGATACTGGGCTAGATGGACCTTTGGTTTGACCCGGTACGGCCGTTCTTATGTTATTATGATTCAGAGTATTGTTGTAAGAGGTTGGAATTTCAGCAGATGCAGAGTTTCCCAAACTGTGGTATGTGGACAGCCAGTAGTCCACAGTGAGTTAGTCTCAGTGCTGGCTTTCAGCCTAAATACTTCCCTAATATTAATTTTCAAAGTGAAAAGTTGGTGTAGTTTATGTATGGATGCTATTTGATTTTCAATAGGAGGTGAGGTGGTCTGTGCAATTATGAATGGGAGGGAACATGGTCCACAAGTCAATCTCTCTGTTAAGATATAGTTCACGCTATTAAAAGATTGGGGTCTCCTGGACTAGACAAAGTTCAGTCCAGTGTCAAAGATCTTGCAGTTCCCAGTTTAATTTAGATTAAACAACAAGTATTGAACGAAGGGAGTTAATTTTCCAGAACATTTTCAGTAATTAAAAATATAGCATTTGAATTCTTAATAGGTGCTCCTATTTATCCTTCCTTTCTCATAATACAAAAGCAACGGGATAGTCAGTGAAATTATAAAGGTAAAAAACTGATAGGAAACATTCCTTTACATAGGGCTTAATCTTGGAAACCCTTTGCCACAAGACATCGTTTCTGCCAAAAGCTTGGTAGAATTTGAAAAAGGATTATCCACTTATGTGGATAATAAGATATCCAAAGTTAAATGTCCACTGCTAAATATAGGGAATGCTCTGTGTTGCTGACATCAAAGGCAAAATTAGAAAGGGTTACGAGTGGCAATTGTATGATTGTAACTGTTGTCTTTCCTCTTCCCTTCTTCCCCGCCATCTAAATTCAGTGTGTTAAGTATAGGTAAGTTCTTCAAGGCAGAGGCAGTGCCTTGTTTCTGAGAGACATCTAGCACATTCCTGGGTACTCAAACAATAGTAATATATTACTAAATTGATATATGCATCTTTTCCCATAGGTTCGGTGTTGGGAAGTTCAAGATAATGGACAAACTATTCCGAAAGCTCAGCAGATGCACACAGGGCCTGTGCTAGATGTGTGTTGGAGTGATGTATGTTCCTTTGTTTCAAAAAGTATTTTCGAGGAAATTGATAACTTTATCCAGAAAACAAATAGCTTTACTTCTAGTTTCAAAACACACACAGACTTAAAATGTAGATACATCCTATGATTGTAGCATAGACTTTTGTCATATAAATCCATGGTTGGTTTGTTTTAATAAATTAGACTACTGCTTGGGTGTGCAGATGCAATGGTGGGAGGTTGTTTTAAGCTGTTAATAGCTAGTCAGTTTTCATTAATTTGTGATAGTACAAAAGGCCTTGCATAAGTCTTATGTACTGGAGTGAATTTCACCCTAGAATATTACTATTTTAAGCATAATTGCAGAATTTGTTTTGTTTCATTACCATTCATAGTTTGAATTTTGTACTATTTAAATTTTGATCAACACTTTTGTTCTTTGTTTTTTCTCTCACAGTTTTTTGTTTAAATTAATATGTGAGACTTCCTTACACAAGAGTAAACTATTGTGGCAGTCTGGTTAAATCATAACCATGTAGTTTCAATCAAAACACTTGTCAAAAGTTAGTAAATACCAGTATCAGTACATTGCTCTGTACAATATTTTGTAAGTATTGGAAAAAGGAAAACAGTAGAATATTGGAATGTTCGCTTTCATCTTTTTTTTTTTTTAATGCCATTCTTTTGAGATCTAAGATGCTTCTCAGTTTTTTGGGGCATCTTCTCTTGTGTGTGCACTGTTTGATTATAAATATGCAATGCTTTTTCTAAGACTGTAGAAAACAATTAGGAGAAAGGTTTGAAGTAGAATTTTGGACTGCAGTTAAGCAGTAGAACAGGGCAATACATGTTCTACTCAGCTGGATAGCAGTCTCAACGTCTTTTTCAGTTTAGATAAATGTAGTGATATACAGTACATAACAGTTGAGCTAGTGATTCAGATAATTAACATTAGGCAAAATGCAGTTTTGTATGATTGTTTTGTGGGCAATTGGCCTGATTCTCCATTACATTTATTCCTGAAGGCATTCTGTGCCAAAAATTCAAAATTATGCGCACAGTATTTTAAAATTTTGCAGTATTCTGCAAGCTTTATTTGTCAATAAATAAATGCAGAGTCTCCAGCATGGCAATGGGGAGCACAGGCCACTGGCTGCACGAATGTGAGCGATCACTCTGCAGCCTCCCCACCTATGAGACACGGACTCAGTGGTGATGCTGCACCCAACCCTGACACAGCACAAGGCCTGGGCCTGCCCCAGAAATGCCCTGGGGCCCTGTCCCTATGTGCCAGGTACACCAGGTGTGGGGCGGGCAGGCAGGCAGGCTTAACCAGGCAGGATCCAAGTGTGGCCAGGTTCAAGTGTGGGGTGAAAGAATTCTGTGTGGGACAATCTGAGGGCAGGTAGCTCAGTAGGGGGTCTCGGTGTGGGGGGTGGGTTTGTAGGTGCAGGGGCTTCCAGGTAAAAGTGGTTGGGGCTCAGCGGAAAAGTCTGGGTGTGGGAGACTCAGCAAGGGGTTCTGGGTTCTGACGGAGTGGGGCATGGTGGGGTGGGGGTCTGGGTGCAGCTAGTTCGGGATCAATGTTGTGGGTGCTCAGGGTGGTGCAGAGGGGTGGGGTTCACCAGGGTGGGGGTTTGAGTGCAGGGAGCTCAGTGAGGGGTGGCCTGGGTGCAGGGGGCTCCAGATGCAGGGCTTGAGGTTCAGTGGGGAACGGTTCTGGGTGTACAGGGTGAGACTTGGGGGTGTCTGGGTATGGGAGGTCCAGATGCATGGGTTTTGGGCAGATGGAGAGCATTCCCTGTACGGTGACCGCTCCCCCAACAGCTGAGGAGCGATGGGGGCAGGATGCAGAGGAGGATGCTGAGCTTCCTGCAGCTGGGGGAGGCTTCTGAGGGTGGGTCTGACACGGCCCCAGCCACTCCATTCAGGGAAAGAGGAAGTCCTGTCCTCTCCTGCCTCCAGCCCAACTGGTACTAGCAGCTGATCCTAACTCAGATTAGGAGCCACTGGCTGGGGTGTCCCCAGCCCTGCGGTGGTTTACCTCTCCATCAGCTGCTCCAGGTCCCTGAAACGATGTACCTGTGCAGCTAGGGAGTGGTGCATGACTGCTCTTGCAGCTTCCCTTTGCTTCCATGTCAGAGTGTCATTTTTCTGCGGGGTCATGAATTCCCTGAGGAGTAGGTTACATTGCACCTAATATAGTCACTTACTCCTATACAAATACTCTCAGAATAGTATTATTTTACATACCCATTTTATTAAATGACTGCACTAGTACTAGGCAGTGAAAAATCAGGCCCAGCAATTCTTTAATGGCTATTGGATATTACAAACATACAATTACAGTTACTGTGGTGCAGTTAATATTTCATCTTTTAAAATTATGAAACTCAATGATTTTTCTCTCATTTTAGGACGGGAGTAAAGTATTTACTGCCTCTTGTGATAAAACTGCCAAAATGTGGGATCTGAACAGTAACCAGGCCATACAAATTGCACAGGCAAGTAACTCTCAAGTTCTTTACCTCAAGGGAAAAAAAAGGAATCCTTATGAGCCAATTTAAAATAACACTCAACATTTTCCAAGTAGATTCTGTTATATGAAGAATAGCATGAGGAAAGTGCCTGTCAAATTGCTAGCTAAATTTTAAGGTGGAGGTAACTGATGATTACTGGGACTTAGGTAATGCAAATCTTAGGCAAAAGCCCTGAGTGCCCCCAAGAGATTTCCAATTCCTTATGGCTTTACTGTAGCACCCAGCTGCAGACTGATTCCTCCTTTGATTACCCAGTGTTGCTTCTCCACCCCATTTTGGCTCCAGTTTGCTTTCTTTGTTTCGGTTACCGAGTCCTCTGTGCTGCTTTCTTGCTCTGTTTCACTGATAGTTTGTTCTGCTCTCCAATCTTTTTTACATAGATTTTGGATGAGCACTAAGATTGTAGGAAAACAGAGTTGACATGTAATTGTTGAGAGTTCTTTTTCATGAGGGTATTGACCTCATAAGTGCACAGTTAATAAAATCTGATATCTACATTCAACTTCAACGCACGTTTTTACTCTAATATGAAACACTTATTTCTGTTGCTTAATGTAAAGTCTCTGCAATATGTGAAATTAAATATGTGAAAAAGTTCACTCTTTTCTTATAGTTTAGTTGTGGTGAAGCATACAAATTTTGGTTGTTGTGATGATTTAATAAACACTTATATCCTGCCTTTGTACCATTCTTTTGCTATACACAACCAAAAAGTGATACAGGCTGTTATTTAAAAAAATTTATATGCATTCTTCTTGGCTGTTTTCCTTCAGCATGAAGCCCCCGTTAAGACTGTCCATTGGATTAAAGCACCAAACTATAGCTGTGTGATGACAGGAAGTTGGGATAAAACCTTGAAGGTATGTAAATTGTACCTGATAAGTGGGTTCTTACTTATATAATGTGTGTGTGTGTGACACTGGAAATGTTTGCTATAAAAGTTCCTGAAATATATTAATTTAAAATCAAGAGGTCATTTTTTTGGTGATCATTTCTAGCCCTAAGAAAATGAGTGTTTTATCCCCTCTGGCCAGGGGTTAAACAACTTGAAATGAAAATGTGACCAGGCTCATCTGTGCTAAAGTAATCAGTTGCAATATTTCCTACTACTTATATGGTATATTTGACGGCAAAAGAAATTCTTCAAGTCTTTTAAATACATTGGTTTTCTTTTTTCCCTTAGTTCTGGGATACACGGTCACCAACTCCTATGATGACATTACAATTGCCTGAAAGATGCTACTGTGCTGATGTGGTAAGCCAATAAATTCCTGTTTCATAAAAATGAAATTTGTGGGAACTAGATGGCTCAGAGGATTAATGGATTCACAGCCCGTGATACCTAGGTCATCTGAAACCAATTATTAAATAAAAGTTACTCTTTGATGGGTGTTTGGTCTCAGTCTACTTCCTGGTGGATAGACATTCCCTTCCTATGAAGCACTATTAGTGGCCTTGTTGGCATTAAAAGGAGAGGGGCCAAAAATAGAATTGACACTGAAACTGAACTGCCCTCGCTTCCTTGCCCATATCAGAATTTATGCTTTATGTTGGAAGAAGCCTGTGCTACTATTGCCCTTGCTGTACCTATTCTGAAGATAAAATTTTCAGTTTATGGGTCACCTTCTACCAGAACTAACAGTCTTGCTCCTTTGAGTTGACTTTTGAGGGGCTTTGGTGAAATAAGTAACTTGAAGGAGTTAGAATTCTCTGTTGTGAAATTAACATAGCCTAATCTCTTCCAACCTGTCCCTCTCATCCTCATTCAGGTGCATCCCATGGCAGTTGTGGCCACTGCAGAAAGGGGTTTGATAGTATACCAGTTAGAGAATCAGCCTTCTGAATTTAGACGAATAGACTCTCCACTGAAACACCAGGTAAATAATTAATTATTATTTATTACAAGTTTATTAATGCAGCACATAAAATGGTAGTTTAGATTCTTTATCAAAAAAACATTTTAAAACTACGTTCTCTTCACTCGGTATAGTTTCTGCCCCTGAGTACACTTAGACTTTCAATGTGGTGCATATTCTGCAACTCTGTTGTACATATCTCCTTCCAAGTGGATGACTTCAATTGAAAAAGGTTTGTTGAAAACACATGGCATTAAGAAATGTATTAAGATTTACTTCACATGAAGTAATTTGACTGGCTTTCTTTATAGGAATAAGGAATAGTGAAAGACTATGCATTACAATATATTAATGAAATATATCTGAATATTTACAACTAAAATCAGGAACTATTTTAGTTAAATACTAAAAACTTTATAGTTCAGCTTAATGAGACAGATCCTGCAAGCACATTTTGGCACCCATGGAGAGGAAGTCTTGCAGGAGTAGGCTCACAGTTCAATTTTTTTATTGTTTTTAATTTTAGTCCAAAATGTCAGTCTCCCTTCTTCCTATTTGTTCTTAACAAGACTGTAATACAGTGCTGTATTGTATAACAGGTAAGTCTTCCAGAGAAGCAGGATTGATGGTATTTTGCTAGAATCTAGTAATTTTTCCTCACTATATTAATGTATATTTTGGGACATGGCATTTTGAGAAATCTTTCAAATTCAATCATGTCACCTAGTATGCAAAAGATTTTTGTATATTTAATTCCTTGGTGAAGGAAGAAAGCTGTTGTGTTTGTTTTGAGGAAATGTCTGCTGCTGATTCCCAAGTGAATTCAGAAATGTAGATATTCGGGTCCAAATTTTCAGAGGGGCTTTGATCAATTTTCTAATGTTGTATGTGCTTTTCTCTGTGCAGTGTTAGTACATGCAGTGAGTTGTGCCCCCATAGAGAGGCAATGTTTAGAAAATCTGGCCCTTAAGCTTCTGTCTAAAATGCTCTATATCTTTCTCAAATTTAGCATCGCTGTGTTGCTATTTTTAAAGACAAAGTGAACAAACCTACTGGATTTGCCCTTGGAAGTATTGAAGGAAGGGTAGCAATTCACTATATCAACCCACCAAATCCGTAAGTGTGATTTTAAAACACTCTGCATTATCTTATTCATTTTGAAATTAAGAAAATGTGAAGGAATATCTTTCTTTTCAGAGCCAAAGATAACTTCACTTTTAAATGTCATCGCTCCAATGGAACGAACACATCAGCACCTCAGGATATCTATGCTGTAAGTATTCAGCACACATCATTACATAATTTTTTGTAGTGCAGTTAGAAGCTACATACACATAATATACAATTTTGTATGAAATCTACCATTAATTCTCTGTTCTCTGACCTTTTCTTGTGCCTAAAGAGTACTTTTGCTTATAGGAAAAATTATCATATGCAAATATTAAAATAGGAGCATGCAAAGTATTCTGCTTTGTTTTAAACAATCAAAAGATCCACAACTTGGCTGACTTTCTATTAAGACTTATTAGGACAGTTCTATACCCATGTTTTTGTTTATGGAAAAACATACTGCTCATTAAGCCTCTGCTTAAGAATCTGTTCAGCACCAAGGGAATTACTGTGTTCTCTAATGGCAACTTGTATTTAAATTATAGCTGGTCAGGAAGAACAAATGATTTTTTGGCAAAAAAATCTTTGTCAAGACTAAAATGTAACTACTCTTAATTTAAATTAGGTAAATCTGAAGATAATATATTTACATTCACTGAGTACAGTGTATGCATTGTGAAACTCCATCTCGTCTATATTGTTGGTTGTTTTATGTGATGGTTTGTATAACTGCAGGTAAATGGGATAGCATTTCATCCTGCCCATGGCACCCTTGCAACTGTAGGATCTGATGGTAGATTCAGCTTTTGGGATAAAGATGCACGAACAAAGCTAAAAACATCAGAACAGCTTGACCAGCCAATATCTGCCTGTTGTTTTAACCACAATGGTAATATTTTTGCATATGCTTCCAGTTACGACTGGTCCAAGGTAAGGATTAACACTTAAATTTCATATCAGTGGTTGTGAACTAATAAGGCAATATTTCAGTAGTCCTTTTCATCTGAGAGTCTCAAAGTTCTTTACAGGTATTAATAAAGTCTTCCAAATACACCTGGGAGATTGGGAAAAGGTTGATTAGGGATCACTTTAGCCACCTTTCAGATGAAACATAGCACAGAATCAGTACATCTTTGTTTCTTGGCCTAAACAATTAATATCTTACCCAACTGAATATAGGCTGAACATAGTTACCTGATTTTGGAAAATTGTTGCAAATATGAATGCTAAACACACCTACTCCTGGGAAGAGTACCCTTGGATCATACCATAAGTAAAATTGATATTGCATCTCTTTCAAAGAGCGCACACCTAGAGCACTGCTAAAAAGCATGCTGGGACACCATCACTTTTATTAAACAAATGGGTGAGTGCCATGTATTTAATTTCCAATACCACTTTCTGCAGCTCCTTTGTGATGGTTTAAGGTTTTTCTTCCCAGTATGCATTCAGTGCTAAGATATTGAGACCTGATAGAATCACAGCATGAGACACTACAATTAATAGTTTGAAAAAGGAAGGTTGAAATCTAACCAATACTAATAGGTTGTTTACAGTAGCATTATTCTTTCTGTTATATCTTGTGTATTTCTGTACTTTAAATTTGATGAAGTATCTTTCATTTACTGTTGTAAACTGTTGGAGATTTGCTGTTCGTTCTTCAACAGTGGCATGTCACATCTCAGGACTTCATTTGTAGATAAAGTGATCTCTGTATGTAATTAAATTTATTAATGTGCTTTATTGTCCTGCTGGATAGGAAACACTAATTTTACTTTTATTGTTACAGTCCAAGATATAAGCCTTTTACCTTCATGAATGGGACATGTTGGCTTATATGAACTAACTGGTCTTTCAGATCTGTAGATTATGAACCGATATTTAGTAGTGAAACTTGAGTTGGTAGGCAGTAAGTCTCCTTTCTAGATTCCATTTTTCTTTCAAGTGAAGGAAAGTCCATAACTTAACTATTACAACCCAATGCATAATTTTAATGATAGTGTCTGAATAAAGAAAACCAAGGAACTTCAGATGCTAAAAAAGAGAGCTAGATTTTCAAAGAGACCTACGGTCTTATGTGCCTTTTAATACATGAATTATTCATGATGTTATTGCAGTGGGTGTGTGCACTGGGCACTTGTGTATGCAAATAAGTATTGACAGTTATTCATTTTCACACGCAGAATACTGATTTATATTCACAAGTGATGAACAAAAGTAATTGTATAATTGTGTGTGGACCCTTCACTATATGGAAATTTGGTCTTCTTTCGTTTGGCTCAAAAGACAGAATGTACAATAAGGCTGTAGTAGCTTTATAATAGGGGTGGCAGAATTTACTAATGTACATTGCCAAGGAGCCACAGTAATATGTCAGCAGCCCCCCATTAGCTCCCCCTGCTCCCAGCGCCTCCCACCCACCGGCAGCCCCGCCGATCAGTGCCTCCCCCTCCCTCCCCACACCACCAGATCAGCTATTTTGTGGAGTGCAGGAGTCTCTGAGGGGGAGGAGCGAGGGCATAGCAGGCTCAGGGGAGGGGGCAGGAAGGGGTGGAGTGGGGGGCAGAGCCAGGGGTTGAGCAGTGAGCACCTCCTGGCACATTGGAAAGTTGGCACCTGTAGCTCCAGCCCCAGTCGGTGCCTATACAAGGAGCCGCATAGTAACTTCTGAAGAGCCGCATATGGCTCCGGAGCCACAGGTTGGCCACCCCTGCTTTATGTCCCTTCTTCATTCTTATCCCTGTCTAGAACAATCTTTTTACTTTCCCTTAACTCTCAAACTTCTTGAATTTTGCCTTGCGTAGTGAATTGTTTCTAATTACAATGCACACCCACCAATATTTCCCTTGGGTTACATAGTAAGTCTGATCTTTAAAAGTCCATATTTTTAAATTGTAAAGTCTCACTAATTTGAATTGACGGAATGTTCAGCTTTTTGTATTTCAAGATTAGGTTGATACTTTGAATGTGATGAATATAGCTAACTTTTTCTCTTTTTCAGGGTCATGAATTTTATAATCCACAAAAGAAAAACTACATTTTTCTGCGTAATGCAGCAGAAGAGTTAAAGCCCAGGAATAAGAAGTAGTGAGTATAATTCTGACTGGTGTTACAGCAGTACTTTTCTGCCACTGGACTCCCGTGCAGTTGTCAATTTTGGATCGCTAACATTTAGCAGGAAACCCTATAAATAATACCAAAGTGTATTCTGACTTGCTGGAGAGCATCATTCAAATTATGTATTCTAATGTGTACAGGAGTGTCTGATATTTGCGGGATGACTTAACATACATCTGTTCCTCTGCAGTAACTGCTGTAAAATCTCTAAATTCAAGACTGGTATTACTTTACTGTTTAGAAATGCTAATATGTCTCTGCCAATATTTTATCATTACTACAATAAAATATGTGCATTTACAATAGTTCTGGAATAATTGTACTGATACTGTTTCTTTTAACTATTTGGGGAATTATGAATAACTTATCTCAAAGGGGACTGGTCATTCTGATTTTAATATAGAAGCGTTAGCGACTATAGCAGAAAGAAAGGCATTGCAAATTTGGTTTTCATCAGGGTTTGGATTTATTTGGTATTTTATGTATGTGACCAATAATAGTGACGAAGACCCAACGTAGAACAGAGAGGCCATGTGCAAACTCCCCTTTTCTCTTTCCATATATTCCAACAGTGCACTGCAGTGCCTTTCCTTATCCCAGTCCTAAACAGAGACCGCCAGTTGCATCAAGTGGTATAGTTCAGTAGCATGGACAGAGAGCTAATAGTTAAGATGTGACCACCAAACTGATTTTCACTTGTGGCCTAAACTGTTTGAATACCCAGATGTCTCCAGAGTTGAAAGGCTGTTCTTTTAACTCAGTGTGCCACCAATTTCCCCATAACATTTTTGTCAGGCTGAAATAAGTTTGATCACTTTTTTAATACTGGATAGTTTATAGTGCAGGTGGGTTTCATCCCTGACTAAACAGTGCTGTGAAGTTAAGCAAAAATGATGTGAGTTTTTTCTGACTCAAATCTGCTACCGTTTATTTTTGTTAACTAAATGTTGTACACATGCCAAAGTTTTCTTTCTGGAGCTGACTGCTTATTCCTTTTTGATTATTATTTGTGGAAAAAAATGGGGCCCGCATGTCAACAAAGATGTGTCTTATTGTAAAAATCTCTGTAAAAATATTAACACTTGTGATTACAGATTCATAGCTACATTTAAAATAAAATTTTTACTAAATGCTTTTGAGTATTCAGTAGGTCTAAATCTCCTTTAATAATATGGACAGAACGCATGAGGCCAGCATGTTTGTGCTACATTTCCAAAAGTGGCTTCTTGGCCTTTCATTGCAATTTCAGATTTTTCTTCTAAAACTAAAGCAACAGCTAAATGCAGTTGCACCAAAAATGTCCTGAGTTGGAAATCTACCTCATTTGCCACTTGCCATTTCATTATAAATCATTCCTGTGGTTTTTGTTTCAATGCTACTCCTCTTAGTTCATTAAATATAAAGGCCTTTTGTTTAATGGAATTAATCAAGTTCCTTGGTATCTCAACAGCCAGCCACCTGACAGCATGATTCATTTTTACCAAAAACAAGCTATCATCAAAATCTCTTGCTCTATGGTGCTCCTGTGTTTGCATTGTTGATTTAACAGCTGTTAGCTGCATGTTTGAGGAATAATCATGCAATATGCCACTATTTCTCAGAGGTGCTCTTTATTATGTTTAATTACCCAAGATAGGTTTCTACCCTATACTGCTATGTTCGTCTGCTTTAGTTTTCAAGTGCAGAGAATGGAGTAGTTTCCCATTCTTTTTGTAATAGAGATGGTTGTTTGCTTGAGCAGTTTTTATTATTTTGTTGAATGTCATTTTTGAAGTTTCCATATGTTTTCTGAAAGAAAAACAATATTGTAATCTTTCGTGCTAAGCATATTTCCACTTTCTGCAGTTGAATTAATATTATGAATGCCAACAAGCACTGCACAGGCAAAAGGTCAACTTAATCCAATGTTGAGAAAAAAGTTACATTAACTGTGTTGTGTCCCCCAGATGCATTCAGAAACTAACAACAATTCTTTATTGTTTTAGGCAAAAAAAAATTATTTAGCTAGCAAATTGAAAGAACTAGCAGGAGTCTTATTAAGTGTAAGCCTATATGCAGTTTTCACACATCAGCATCGATGTGTAGTGGTCAACACATACAAATTCATTCCCCACATTGCTTGTGGCTCTTCTAGTCAGCTGACCTTGGACAAATGCGACAGTGTCCACTGTCGAGTTTTCTAGGTGCTCCCGTGGTGGCTGGTTTTTTTTTTTAATGGGAGGCGAGGTACGAGAGTGTTGCTTTGATGGACATGGTGAGATGACAGGTATCAAGGATTCTTCTTTTTATATGCATATCTACAAGTTGTTCTAGATTGACAAGAACAAGCACCTTTTTTGTTTTGGGTAAGCATGGTGCCAAGCAGGACTGTTGCTGACCCAAATGATGAAACTTGCAATGCCAGCAATATCAAGCATGTTGAAAAAAGAACCGTTGGCCACCTATTTATCTTGCACCTGCAGGAGTACGTTCTTGCAAGGTGATCCACATTGGGGGGGAGGGATAGCTCAGTGGTTTGAGCATTGGCCTGCTAAACCCAGGGCTGTGAGTTCAATCCTTGAGGGGGCCATTTGGGGATTGGTCCTACTTTGAGCAGGGGGTTGGACTAGATGATCTCCTGAGGTCCCTAATAATCTATGATTATCAACACCACTTTTAGTGTCATTGTAGTGGAGAATTAGGTGGGGTTTCTTTTTGTCTCCTCCAACAGCCTTGTCTTGATACATTATTACTGACTTGCCCTTCTTTGAAGTGTAGGAAACCAAGGTGAGTAGGCCAGCAAACTCAAACACTGATGACGACAATTTTTCTCTGTTGCTATGTGGATGCATCTCATTGGGTATATCTATCTTGTTTCATCGCATTGTTCCAGCATAGGTCAAATTTTTGTTAAGTAGATCTTCAGTAAGCTGAATACTGGTGAAGAAGGTATCCCCCACTACATTTTATCCAATCTTGTACCAGGGCTGAACACAAGATCCTCATTGGCTAAAGAGTAACTTGATAAACAATCAACGGAAACATGGCCTTCCTTCTCAGACCAACTGTCAACACAATCTGGCACAAAGGCACTATCACATAATATGTTGTCATCTCATGACAACTTGTGTTCAGAGTTGCAAATCATTTTTATATGGTCAGAATATTGTGCTCTTCATTTGCCATCTTGAATAGCGCAGCACACACAAGTCCCCTCAAGAATCTCTGAGTCTGCAGTATTTGAAGGGCCATGATACCTGGATAAAAAACTCCACACAAGAATGTTAGAATGATGCTGGCTTTCTCTGCCTGCTTTGTGCTGGGGATACCCAACAAGCCTGGATTTGAAAGGACAAACCTCCCTGGAGTACCTTCTACTTTAGGATAACTATATGCAGCACCGCTGTTAGTGCAATGCATTATCAGTTAGCAAATGCTAACTATTACTCCACGAGATATTCTCACTTGAAGCAAACGTACATAAAACTACTAAACAGACAGGATAACTGTGCAACACATTTGGAGTACATTTGTACCCCACATTTTTAATATTGAAAAAATGTTTTTATGCTAAATTAATTTTTTTGCTCAATTGTGTACATGTGTGTAGGTGACAGTGGCCTAAAACAGCATAATTGGAGGGCAACTTGTTCATGAGTTATTGCAACATATGTGCTTGTGGGATACAACATTACCCCATGAATGTGGATGAAGGTTAAGTGTAACAGTTGATGGCAAAAAAATTTATTCTGACCTGTGTGAAACTCCCACTGGCACCATTTTGGGGTGGGGGGGAGTAAAGAAGGGGGAAAACTGAATGTACTGTCTTTAGTTAAGAGTTTAAAAATCTGATTTCTTGTTCAAATATCCACATTTTAGTAAATATAGAAAAGAAATGAATTTGTCACTGGCTAAGCAGGTGTGCAAGTCCACTAGCTTAAATGGAATTGTGACTGCTTATGTGAGTGGTGAATTTGGCCAAGTTATATTTTCATTATGATGTGTGGAACCAACAGTGATACTCCCTTTGCTTGGCAGTTTAGCTGCATGTTAATGTGTTGAAAACTGATTCCTGTAGGAATTCATGTCTTCTGCCCATCAGCAAAGGTTCAAAAATATTTAGCTATCACATTTATGGTGATTCAGGTTAAGTTTAGAAAGAGATATTTTCAATCACTTTCCTATGCACTGGATATATCTGACTATGATGACAAAGTCAGGATCCAAACTTGACTTGTTTCCCTTTACCAAGGTTAGAAAAATGCCTTGGCAATATGTCACTATGGTTTGAGGTGCTGTGGGATCATCATCTAAAATACACACAGCTGGATCCATACTCCATCCAAGTTCACACATGCAGGAAGACCTTATTCACATACAACTCAATGTTACATATGGAAACTTACCCATTCACAACATACTATGGCATTTATTTCTGGCCAACATATATAAGGTAAGTGGGGAGTATCTACAGTTAAACATATATATTTTATAATTATATAATTTAAT
The DNA here is from genome assembly GCF_020497125.1 of Mauremys mutica. Lineage (NCBI taxonomy): Eukaryota > Metazoa > Chordata > Testudines > Geoemydidae > Mauremys > Mauremys mutica. Next base: position 11,997,528 of record NC_059084.1, on the reverse strand, counting down.
AGATCAATACCTAGTTTAAATTTCTACATTCACTTTTATGACTATATTCTCTTTGTTTATATTGCTCAAATTCTAAGGAGAGCAGAAGAAATATATCTAGGAACATACACCAACTCTTAATCAGCAAGCCAAGGAAATGATATGAGTGTGTGGAGAGAAACCTTTACAAAAATAACCAGATCAACTATCTAGGCTAGGGAATTGAACTTTTGCCATTCAAGGATGTTAATTAATAAAGTAGGTTTAGAAAACTAAAACAGTTGGCATAAGAACATGACCAGATTTGCTTACTGTTTTGTGTGTTTATTTGTGCCTAATTACCATATGCAATGGCTATGTTGTGCACACAAATCTGGTAATTAGGCACATGGAAGTTGAGAAGCTACATATTTAAATGTGAAATCATAGCATTTGTGTCCAAATTAGTCCATGTATTTTTCATGTGCAGTTGTCTTCCAAAAGCATATTTTTAAAAAATCTTATAAAGTTTGATTTTGGTGGGGGATGGCATGTACCCAATCCACTTGTAATAGTCTTGATATTTAAAGGACATCATGAGCCATCCTTAAAGATTAGACTTCCAGCATTGACACTCCTGTGTAATTATTGAGTCTAATCTTGCTTTTATAGTCCTGTAATATAGCATGCCCCTATCTAATCATGGGATTAGAATGGCAAGACTTGTTAGAGTGGAACAACAGAAGAAATATTCCTGTATGTCATACAGAGGCAAAGTTAATGGTATCAAACATGCAGAACTGATGCAACCAGACTGATATATTTATCTGACTCTCATTTGGGTGTATGATTGCACTGCATGATGACTCACTACCAGGAACAGTAACTGAAATAGTGCCCCTAAGCTTTGCATTAGAGCTGGTCTGAAAATGCTAATTAAATTTCTCATGAGAATTTCTGGTCTTTCAATCAAAAAGGAAAACTTCATTGAGAACCAAACACTTCTAACAAGGAAAAAAAATCTTCAAAATGTTACTGTTTTGACAACAAAACACTAGCTCTACTTTGCGTAGAGTTGCTTGACAAGGAAAAATGACTAGGACTGAGAGATCTTGGGTCCTAAACCTGCCATTTCTTATGCTAGTGTTCTTTTAAAAAGTTGTCACTATAAGACGTGCTTTTGCTGAAATTTCCCCCATTGCTAGCATTGGTTCAGATTCAGCAGTGGCAGTGATGGGAAGAAGGCGAGTGTAGACAATGCCCCAGGTAGTCATTGTCTTTTTTTTTAAGGCTCTTTGTCAACCCGTGCTCAAAAGGTCTACACTGCATGGTGCTTAAAATGACCACAGCTATTTGCACCTCATGTATTTTTGTTGTCCCAGTATTGGTATTGTTGGTAGAGTTGAATTAGTGCTAACAGTAAGAAATCTTAGGGAAAATAGACTAGAGGGATAGCCAAGTCCTTTTTTGCTACTGACTGGATGTGAAGTAGAACTCTAGATGTAAATGGTAAAGGGATACAAAGTCCATCTCCAACCATCCGGTTCCCCAGCTTTTTCTCTTATAAGGTGCAAACATGAAATTTGAAAATTTCATAATTGTATTTGACTGCACTACCATTTTGAAAAGAGGTTAAGGTATTCTGCAGCCTTACTATCAGTTTTTGGGGAGTTGGCTAAGCAGTAAGGGTTTTAATATTTGCACCCCAGAGATCCGGTGCTTTTTGAAAGAGATTATCATTGTACTAATGATCCTAAATTGGGATGTGGAGTGCCCTTTTGCACTACATCTAAATAATAACTAATTATCAAATGTAGTATGGTATCTGATTGGTTTTATTCTGAATAGAAGCATAAAATACCTTAAATTAACTAGTACAAATATCTTCCAAATTATAGCACACATACCTTGTTAATTATGTGATTATCATTAAGGTGATGCTCTGTTTTTCTGTCTAATCTTTTTTCCAGATGTGCTAGGATTGACACTAATCTTGACCTGGATTTATATTAAAGTCCCAGTAAAAATGATTGTTTTGCACTGATTTTTTTGCATCACAAACGTAGTACTTTAGGCTCTGATTCAGGAAACCATCTCAATTCAGGAAGAACACTTTAAGCATGTGCATTAGTCTCATCAACTTCAGTGAGACTTAAGCATATGTTTTCAAAGTTAATCATGTGCTTTCCTGAACCCAGGCCTGAGATTGTGTTGTTCTTAATTCATGGACTAAAAGGATGTAACCAGATGAAGATAACAAATCTGCTTGTTCTTTCTTCTAAGGCAATTTATTATTCTGATTGTCTGTTGTATTAGTCCTACTTCCAGATTACTCAGGCCTTGTCTACACTACAAGACTATTTCGAATCAACTTAGTTCGAATTTGTGGATTCGACCTTATGAAGTCGAATTTGTGTATCCATACTAAATACACTAATTCGAATTTCTGAGTCCACATTCACGGGGCCAGCGTCGACTTTGGAAGCGGTGCACTGTGGGAAGCTATCCCACAGTTCCCGCAGTCCCCGCTGCCCATTGGAATGCTGGGTAGAGCCCCCAATGCCTGCTGGGGGGAGAAATGTGTCGAGGGTGGTTTGGGGTAAGTGTCGTCATTGAACCGTCAATCACAACCTCCCTCCCTACCTCCTTGAAAGCGCCTGCGGGCAATCTGTTCGTGCATTTTTCTGGTCAGTGACAGCGCGGACGCCACAGCACTGCAAGCATGGAGCCCGCTGCGATCATCGCCGCTTTCTCCTCCTCGCACTTTATCGTCCACGTCTTCCACAGTCAGCTGATGAGAAATTGGGCTACTTTTCAATGGTGCTGCAAGCACTGGGGGACCATAGGGGACGTTTTACAAACATCAACGTCGGGTGGCCGGGCAAGGTTCATGATGCGTGTGTTTTCAGGAACTGTGGGCTGCTCAGACTCCTGCAGGAAGGTAGTTTCTTCCCGGACCACGAAATAACTGTTGTGGATGTGTAGATGCCTATAGTCATCCTCGGGGACCCAGCCTGCCCGCTAATGCACTTGCTCATGAAGCCCTATACAGGCGCCTGGGACAGCGACAAGGAACTCTTCAAATACCAGGGAGCAGCGAGCAGCGTGACCTGTGACTGTTCAGTTTCTTTACAGAGAAGCTGAACCTGCCCCTGTTTCTTTACCCAGTTACTGTTGACTCTCCTCTTCGGTTACATACCCCGTTTACCCCGTTACCCCCACTTCCAGCACACGTGTAAAAATAAAATACATGTCCCATTATTACTTAACAAAGGTTTCTTTATTCATGACTTTTCGTGAAAGGGTTGAAACTGGGACGCAGGCTGTGCTGGGTAGGGTGTGCGGTGATGTAAAGACCGCCTCTAAACTCAAGGAATGACAGGCTCTTGCTCCTAGAGCGGTCCGCAGTGCCGGAATGCTTCTTTCAACGGAGCCTGCCATCCCTCTTTATGGAATTCTGTGTGCGGGCGGATATGTGACCTTGTGGTGGAGAAGGACGGATACAGATTCCTCAGCTGCGTGACTCAGCGGTCCAGGACAAGGACCGCTGTATAAGATCTGTAACCGCCCTCCCCCGCTGCAAAGTCACATCTCCCCCGCCCACACAGATCCTGGAAACCACCTCCCATAACGACCAGGGTGCCTACTGACTGCACCGTGTGTGTGACCCGCTGCTGATCCTGCCCCCGTGTCTGTACACTGGGAAAGGTGACTGTCCTATGCAATTAACCACCCCCTTCCCCACGCCCCCCATTCAAACACAGTCTTCTTTGAAAAAACATAACGGAAACAGTAATTAACAGCAAATCATTTTTATTAATTAAGTAGACAGTTAGGGGATGGGACTGGGATTGGGACTACTGTGAGTCTGGAAGTGAAGGACTTCGGCAAATGTAGGGTATGAGAGCTTTTGGGTACTTGAGCACTGTGCTGTGGTGCAGTGACAGTATTCACGTCCCGGCCGCCCCTCCTCCTGATTATTTTCGGTGAGGGGGGTATGGGACTTTGTGGCGGGGGAGTGCGGTTGCAGATACACTGCAGGGTGTCTCTGTCCTCCTGCGGTCCTGCAGAACATCCACAAGGCGCCTGAGCGTGTCCGTTTGCTCCCTCACTAGTCCAAGCAGCGTTTCAGTCGCCTGCTTGTCTTCCTCACGCCACCTCTCCTCCCGTTCGCTGTGTGAGCGCTGGCACAGAGAGACGGTCTCCCTCCACTGGCTCTGCTGGTCCGCCTCTGCTAGGTAGCAGCCCATACGTTCCTCGAACATCTTGTCCCTTGTCTTTTTCTTTCGCCGCCTAATCTTTGCCAGCCTCTGCGAGGGGGATGCTGTGGCAGGTCTGGAGACAGTGGAAGCTGTGAGATGGGAAACAGGGAGTGAATTCCTTGCAAAGATACATTTTTGCGAACAATTAACTGAGTCTAGGCTGTCTCTGTGAATTCTGGGTTGAGACCCCTGTGCCTGCTGGGGCACAAATCATTTTCGCGGTGGATTCTGGGTAAATGTCGCCAGTCATTCCTTCCTCCGTGAAAGCAACGGCAATCATTTCAAGCCCGTTTTCCCAGAATTGCCCTGGCATATGCCATAGCGTGGCAACCATGGACACAGTTTTGCCTTTTGTGTATGTCACCGTATGTGTACTAGATGCCGCTGACAGAGGCGGGCCAGCAGCGCTACACAGCAGCATGCTTTTGCTTTTGCATGACAGCAGAGATGGTTACCAGCCATATTGTACCATCTACCATACCATAAATTGGTAACAAGATGGTAATAAGATGGGCATGGTTACCTGTCCTTTTGCACTGCCCCATTTGGTGCTGTCATAAGTGCCCCTGGCCGAGCAGCCAGGGGCGCAAAAGCAAAAATTGGGAATGACTCCCTGAGTCAATCCCTCCTTTTTGGTATCTAAAAATAGAATCAGTCCTGCCTAGATTATGGGCAAGTGTACTAGAGAACCACTGTATCATAGAACCAGAGAGCACCGCTGCTCTGTGTCCAATCCTGCATAAATTATGAGCTGTATGCTATTCACAGGGGGTGCTCCTGCAACAACACCACCTGTTCATTCCGTTCTTACCCCAGCCTTCCTGGGCTACCATACCATTGTCCCAACACTTGTGTGATGAAGTAATAAAGAATGCAGGAATAAGACACAGTGACTTGTTTGTGAGAAATGAGTGGAAGGAAGCCTCCAGCTGCAATGATAGTCCAGGCAGGACATTAAGGAGTGTGGATGAAGGAGCCCATCATCCCTCTGCTAGTCCAGGGGCAATTGAATCTTTTATTTACAATGAAGGGTGGGGGCTGATGGAGCTCAGCCCCCTGTTGCAATGATGAGGACGGTTACCAGCCATATTGCACCATCTGCCATGAAAAATTAGGGACAGGCGCCCTTGATCGACCTTACTGATGCTAGTCGGCATGGTTACCAGCCCTTTTGCACTGCCCCATGTGCCAATAGGCTGATGATGAGGACGGATACCCATCTTTTTGTACCATCAGCCATCCATAGCGTGGGGGGAGCAAGGATGTTGGTGTTGAGTGCTGCACCATCGCATCTATCTGCAGCATTCAGTAAAGATAGGGTGACATGTAAAAGAGTCAACAGAGGATTGTTTTCACTTCTGGTGGTGGGTGGGGTGTGTGCGCAAATTGCCGAACTATGCCCTGACCCACTGCAGACACTGTGTTTGACCCTAGAAGCATTTGGAGCTCATCCAAGAATGCAAATGATTTTCGGAGACAGCAGGAACTGTGGGATACCTTGCGTCCTCATTCCCCCCTCCCTCCATGAGTGTCCATTTGATTCTTTGGCTTTCCGTTACGCTCGTCACGCAGCTGCGTGCTGAGTCTGTGCTATGCCGTCTGTCCGTGGATTTATTAAAAATACTTTGGACCAGGCGCACCATAACAGTAATTCCACTACTTAGATGCATGAGTCTCCTAGCGAGATCACCGTGAGGACGGGCACTGAAGGAGATAGAGAGCGCATGCTGCGTGAAATCTATCACGAACCACGGACCTATGCAGCCGTGCTCGGTGAGGCAATGCTCCCTGAATACCGCATGAAAGCCTCGCGCGGAAAAGGGTGCTATCACGGAGCACCCAATAAGGCAGCTCTCCCCAGGAACCTCCTGCTGATGCTTATCGATTAACAGAAGGAGAGCTTCGTGGAGATCTCCCAGGAGGATTTCTGTTCTATCACCATATATAGAGAGACCTCCTTCTCACACACTTCAGATTCCTGTTATATTAAGAATAAAAGTTAACATGGTTAAAGCACTTACCGACTGCTCCTTCCCCTGATTCAGGATCCGGGTTCATGGCCGGGAAGGGTTGGTAGGGGATCTCCGTGACGGTGATGAATAGATCCTGGCTGTCGGGGAAACCAGCGTTGTAAGCGCTCTCGCCTGCCTCGTCCTCCACAAACCCTTCCTCATCTTCCCCGTCCGCGAACATCACCGAGGAACTGGCTGTCGACACTGTCCCATCGTCAGAGTCCACGGTCACTGGTGGGGCAGTGGTGGCAGGCTCCGTAGCGTCCGTTTGCCGCTTTGATTTTTTTGGTAGCCTTGTCTGGGGTCCTTGATTTTCACGCGGCGCTGCGTTGCATCCCGCCTGTATCCTCTGTCTCTCATGGCTTTGGAGACCTTCTCGTAGGTCTTCGCATTCCGTGTTTTGGAGTGCAGCTCCGAAAGCACAGACTCCTCGCCCCACACACCGATCAGATCGAAGAGTTCCCAGTCAGTCTATGCTGGGTCCCTCTTTCTATTCACAGATAACATGAACTCCTCTGCTGGAGAGCTCTGCATCGTTGCAGGTGCTGCGGAGCTCGCCCTGATGTCCAGCCAGGACGTCAGATTCAAAGTGCCCAGACAGGAAAATGAATTCAAATTTTCCCGGGTCGTTTCCTGTGTGGCTGCTCAGAGCATCGAAGCTCGGACTGCTGCCCAGAGCGTCAACAGAGTGGTGCACTGTGGGATAGCTCCCGGAGCTATTAAGTTCGATTTGCATCCACACCTAGCCTAATTCGAGCTAGCCATGTCGAATTTAGCGTTACTCCACCTGTCGGGGTGGAGTACCGAATTCGAACTAAAGAGCCCTCTAGTTCGAATTAAATGGCTTCCTGGTGTGGACGGTTGAGCGGTTAGTTCGAATTAACGCTGCTAAATTCGAATTAAAGTCCTAGTGTAGACCATGCCTCAAACACAACATATTTGATACTTCCTTTGGATACATAACAATTGGGATGGAAGGTGCTTGTGATGGCTGAGGATGAGGGAACCAATGGCTTTGTTTACTTAATCTGTGGCTGAAATTTCACTTGTATCATAGGATGTACTTTCTCAAAACATACGAATTACAGATCCTTTCTTCTTTATTTTAAAGGAGTGAACTGTTTTGGAAGAACTTCATTTGTGCAATGTGTTTAACCAGGAAGCTAACTAATCTTTCTATCCATTTGGGAACCCCCGTTGTTAATGCTGCATCATAAAATATTTACCCAATGGATATAAGCACATATTTTGCCAATTCTGACTGGTTATGTTATGATGAATAAATGCTCTGGACTTCAACTGAAGAGTTCCTTCAATTTAAACTTGCTGTTGTAAATCTCTGTTTATACCAGAAGGTGGCACCATTGATGGTGTCTTCCAGGAAATCTTTAAATAGAGTAATGATGACTGTCATATACAACCCCACACTGTACCTTAAAGCTTCTGTAGGAAATTACAAGTGTAAATATATATCTGTTATATTTCTGATGCAGAAGTGGATGAAGCTGAGGACTTTGAAGAGTCCAGTTTTTTTCTCGTAAATAAAGTAATCAAATATTTAATAGGGTTTTTTTGTCTGATCAACTCTATCCAATATGGAGCAGCCAAAACTGAACTTGAGGCCTTCAGGATTTTTACTGTGAGTAAGGATCTGTAGTAGCCAAGCCGATATGCCTCTAAGTGCTATATACTAACACTAAAAGTTTGACCACTCTTAATAGATACAAGATCATTCTTGGTCTTTACAAATTTATATGCTACATTCCATAAAAGCAGATATATTAATTCATAAACAACTAATTACAGTCTGCTGCTATACCACTTTAGGCTGTGAACGAACACATTTAAGCAAGAGAAGGAAAAGTCGGCTTTGCTAGGTTTGTAAGATAACCTATGGGCCTGGTTGATGATCCTGAAAATGTTCTTAAACCAGACTCCTGCAGCAAGTGATGAATGTGAATCACGAAGTGATAACGCATCCTTTTTTAGTCCAAACGGAATCAGAACTGCAGCATAGTGTGATGGGACAGAGTGCTTTCCTTTCAAATGAAACATAAAGCTTATGTTCTGTTCATTCAAGATCTGGAAGCAGGAAGAGGATGGGGGCCTTAGACCAGTCTTGCCTAGATTTCAATTTGAGTAACCACATTCTTGCTGCTGTTTTAATTGGCTACAGTATTTACTGCCTATCCTAGGCTTTTATGTAGTGTTTTACCCCAGAAATTAGGATTGGGTGGATATAGTTCTGTAAAGTGTTGTGGGATTCTTCACTCTAAATCAGGGGTCGGCAACCTTTGGCACGCGGCTCGCCAGGGTAAGCAGCCTGGCGGGCCGCGCCTGTTTTACCTGCCGCGTCCGCAGGTTTGGCTTATCGCGGCTCCCACTGCCACAGTTCGCCGCTCCAGACCAATGGGGGCTGCGGGAAGTGGCACGGGCTGAGGGATGTGCTGGCCGCGGCTTCTCGCAGCCCCCATTGGCCTGGAGCAGTGAACCGTGGGCAGTGGGAGCCGCGATTGGCCAAACCAGTGGACGCAGCAGGTAAACAAACTGGCCCAGCCCTCCAGGGTGCTTACCCTGGCGAGCTGCGTCTCAAAGGTTGCCGACCCCTGCTCTAAACGGTGCTTTGAGAGTACATTGATGACCACTCTGAAACCATTGATAACCCATGCTTTTTTAAAAGTGCCAAACCTCTTGCTGGTGTATTTGGAATTAATATCGGGGGGGAAAGTGTTACTCAGGGGCCTGTAATAATGAATAGCCCCTGGAGGGTCACTTGCATCATAAAATTGGCCAGGACAAATCACTGGAGAATATACAATAAGGAACAATCCTAGTAAAAAGGATTCTCAAGCTCAGGTCTGTGGCACTTCATATATATTCCCACAGTTGGGCTTAGTATGTGACTTTCCTGCTTCTTTTGGGTTCTATCCCTGTCTCCGAATATTGTTAAATCATCCCTGTCAGGGTTGGCTTTTAGCTCTTGATCCTGAAGACGTTTCTGGAGTGTAATTTAATTTTTATGCCTTTGGAGTGCATTAGGTTGCACCAAAGGAGAAAGTATTTTTGTTTTAAATACCCAGAGGAGGATGCCTTCTATTTTCTATACAAAAGATTTATTTTCCCGTGTTGCAAATTAGTCAGTATCTTGGAGTGGAATGAGCTTATTTGTGCCACTTCATGGCTGCCCAAAAAAGGCCGTTAGAGCCTGAACCCCTATATAGAGGAGAGCAAAACTGTGACTGCAACTAATTAGCATATAACAAAGTGCTCACAAAGCTTGGAGGGGAAAAATGGTCCCCTGTTTTTAAGGAGTTTGACAAACACTGGACTGGATGAGAGCATCTTCCAACACTACCAGAAAATTGATGTTCAATTAAAGGTGAAGGGTGTTTGAATTTTGAACAAAGCTGGTTTTCTCCCAAGTGTTTAACTGGTTGTGTTAAATACGAATTTAAAATATTCATGAAACCACTCTATATTAATCAGGTTTCACTTGTATGGCATCTCTGATGTCACAGTCCCACCATTTCCCCTCTCAAAGGCAGAATTTAGGAAGGAATTTCCAAGGTGTAAAACAAAACCCAAACACACACCCTTGTCGGGTTTTTTACATCATAAAGGTGTTCAAAGAGAAGCTCAAAAAATCTCCCCAACCCAATTATTTCTTCCTCTGCAGGCAACCTTCAGCATTGTCCTATTACTATAACGAGCAGAATCCTGGACCTTTACTCATATGTACTTTATGTATACAAAGCAGCTGCAATCTCTCCCTACTTATAGCTAGAGTTATTTATCTTTTACCTGTTCTTCAGTGGTGTTTGATACAGGAGCTACACCAAAGCACTTCCTTGCATATACAAACCAGAGATTAGGTTTCACCTGATTTAAGGGACTGTCAACCAGCCAAAAGCTCCTAGGTTACCTGCCCACTCCTACTAAATTATTGAAGTGTCTCTTCTAGCTGAATGTATACACGGAGTAATTAGTCAGTAGGAGAGCACCTTTCCCTTTAGAAAGCTGACACTGATGAATATTGCATCTCTTTTCTGTTTTAAAGAAATCTGTTTGTACAGAGTAAACATTTGGAATTACTATGGCCATCAGCTAGGAAATATTCCAGGCTTATTTTGAATATGATTGTATTTATCATGCTTGTGAAGCACTTTGAGTGCTAAGTAAGTCCAACCCTCAGGGTAATATACCTTAGGTAGCTAGCATTATCTCCAATTTACAGATGGGTAAACTGAAGCACAGAAATAATGGCTTGCTTGAAGGTGCTGGGAGTCAGTGACGAAGTTGGAAGTAGAACTGTGGAATCCTGTTTTCTAGTTTTATGCTCTAATTCAGTGATACTCGGACTGAGGCTCGGGAGCGGTGAATAGTGTGTCTCCTATGGCTCTTTTCAGCATGTTATATTAAAGTTAGTAACCAATCAGGATGCTTTTACTTTATTACCAATTCAGATATCAACTTGTGCTAAGTTATTAACTTATTTGCTGTGAAAATAATATGTATATATAAAAACTAAATATTTCCTGTCATACTGTTTAAATATGAATAGTACTGTTGTTTTATATACTTTTGAATTCACACTACTTTGGCTCTTGGGTAACACTGGTTGCTAATTTGGCTCTTGAACCACTAAGGTCTGAGTATTACTGCATTATTGGTTTCCACTGCCTATTGGAGCTGGGCCTAACCTGTCGGTGCAGCTGCTTTGGTGCCCTATAACCTGTACTGCTTGTAGCATATATTAGATAACTTGCATGATGTGCTGCAATGTTTAACTCTAAATGTGGATATTTTATACTGATCCTGTTTCCCAAGTGCCTTGGCTTCATCCCCCAGGAGCTTAGAACCTTTGCTTTGCTTATCCATATATGGAAGATGACCCACATCAATGTCAGGAGGCTATTAGCAACTGAGAGTCAAAACCATTACAACCAACTAACCTTAAAGTGTGGCCAGCGTCACTTCATTTTTTTTTTATCTTGGCAGGGGAAGTGCAGTAGCAGCTTCCATTATTGTAATGGCTGCTAAATTTCCCTTTGCTGGAGTGAACAGCAATAGCCTTGCCCTGGATTAGTTTATGCACAAATGGGGCTTATCTACTGAATGCTTTTTCAGCTCCTCTTTTGATCTGCGGTAGGACAGAGGGATACACTCCACTCTGCTAACCTCTCTCACAGTTGGTGTGTACAAAGATGACATTCTGTCATCTTGGATATTATTATGGGCTCAGTTAAAAAACCTACATAAGTAGAAAAATTATGTGGTGTAAACAAGCATTTATTTACCTGTTATGTAATAATCATTAAACATGAGCTTTTAAAATCTACAATATGTCACAATTTTTTCTGCCTTTCTTTATTCTGCATATTTCCCAGCTCACATAATGAAAATCAATGGATGTAGAATTTCTAGCACTGGAAGGAAATGTTAACTTGTCTTCAAATAACTATTTCCACTGTTTTTCGTTTGTGTTGGGGTTGATTTTATTTTGGGTTTTGGTTTGTTTTTTTTAAGGTGGAAACATTTGTGTTATTTTCAGTGTTTTCTAAAAGTTTGGGTTACAAAATCTAAAGGTTTGGCTGTTAGTTTACAGCCTCCTTTTAATATAAAGTAGGAAAATTAGGAAAGCTACTAGGGAGCAGAGCAAGGCAAGTTTGGGTAAAATAAGATGTGGCTCGGAGAGCTAAATTCAGCAGTTACACCCACAGAGAAGTCAGTGGAATTACACTAGCAGAGAATTTGGCCCTAAATCTGAACCCTCAAATGCCAGTTAACCCCCTCAACTCTCCATCCCAAACTTATTTTCAAATCCTTAAGCTTCTGGCCGCAAAATTTGACAAACCATCACTGACAACAAACTACCTGCAACTTTCTGTGTAAGCATAAGATCCCCTAATTTTCATACCAAAACTTGAACCAAACCATTATCTTTTCACTCTAACATAAATTCCAGAAGGTTAAAATAGAATTCAGACCCCCAAAACTGAACCAGACCTACAAATACAGATCTTTCTTGGGGCAGCTAAAGCAGTTTAGCTCATTCAAAAGAGGGACTTGATATACACAAATTATATATGCACAGTGCTTCATAATATAATGTGCATCTCTGTATATCTAATTCTTGAAATATAACAGAAATGAAAGAGAGACAGCAGATAAGAAAGACAAAGATGATATATAGGGATGGGGTGGGAGAGATCAATAGAGAGAATTGCCTAAGAAAATCTGTTTCACTGGAGCCTTCTACTAAGTCCTGGTTGGCCTGGGGTCCTTGAGAGGCTATTAAGATACTTGGTCCATATGGCAGTCTGAGTCACATCCAAGAGTGACATAGGTCCATCATCACAATGGTCTGACCTAGCTTATCCACCTCACTATTTGAGGTGGATCTTTATTTGGTGCTGCTGTTGCCATGACCAGCACCATTGGGAAGACAAGAGTAAAGATGGTGTACTAACCCCTGCCAACTCCTTTTCTAACTATGGTTCTCCTAGGAGAGAAGATTCCCAATAGCTGTCTTTCCATCAGTGAGTCCTACCAGAATGTCCTAGCTACCATCCTACTCTTGTTGGGGCTCCTTGCCTTACTGGATAATGCCATCAAAATTGTCCGCCTGGTAAGCAAGCAATGTTGTGGGTGGGGAGGGTTGCTGCTTCTATTAGGCCCAAGACACTTCTCTTTGAGTCATTACTAACCACAGGGCCCTAACAAGGTGCTCCTCTCCTGAATCAGTACTGACCTGTGTTCAAGCATTTTATTTATCTCCTGGAATTAAGAACAATATTTTAGGGATCATTCCATGCTCTGGGTGCTTATCTCATAGCTTAAAAACAAAGTAGTAAGCAGTGCTGTGTTGGAGGGAGTGGCGTGGGTTACTAATTAGGGAGAATTCTCTCCTCTGAGTCAGTATTGATGCCACTGCCACATTGTGACATTAGGGGGCACTGTATTGCAGTGGGTGATTCACTGGGCTTTTTTTGCCATTCCGTAGTGATAGCTTGGTGCTAGGGGGAGCTGTGCCGCATAGATTGTTGTGAGTGACTCAGAGTGAGCATTCTTCCCTGAGTCACAACTAATCTACTGCCCTGATATGGCACTAGGTGGTGCTGTGCTGATTGAACCTTCTGGATAAGACAGAAAAGGTCTTCTGATCACTTATGATCATCTAAGATCATATGGCAATTTATGTGAAAGACAAGAGTTTAATCATTGTGTCTTGCTCAAATTCCAGTCTCAGTGACTGCTGATTCTCTCCTCTCTCAGTCCCAATTGCATATAGTCTTTATTTCCTATCCTAAAGTGGTCATCCCTGGTCAGCTGCCACAATCCACCCCACAGCTGGCTGCCCCTCTGCAGTGAATGATCCCTGTTCATTTGTTGTGTTTGAAAAAGGAGGCTAGATAACTTTATGGCTAATAACATTTGTAGTTATGCCTCCTGAAAGAAGGGTAATTAGCTGTTATGCTGATCTCCTGCAGCAGGGAGCTAAAGGGCATTTCCTCCCCCTGAATGGCATTCCACAGTTGGCTAGCTGCATTAGGGATTTTAACACTTTCTTCTAAAGGCATCGGTCACTCTGGACGAGAGAGATCAAATTAGCTGGACTAGTGATCTGATCTGATCTGTCAGGAACTGGGATTCTAGACCAATTGGACCTGTGGCCTGATTTAACATAGCAGGTTGGAGGAGAGGGAAATATCAGATTAAGTGGAGCAGTGGTGTGGGATACAGGATAGATATGGGTGTCTGATCCACTATTACAGATATATTCCTATTCTGAATACAGTTCTGTTATATTGCTGTTAATAAGGTCCATAGAGTTATGACTGCCCAAATATCCCCCATGTGATACTAGGGCCAAGGCATTTTGAAGATTGTGGGGGTTTTGTCTTTTTGTTTTGCAGCAAGAATGGGTGGGCAATTCCTAGTGAGTTTTCCCTGCAATTTCAGGTGTGATCGCATTACAAGTTTGCTCAGTGGATACTGAATTTTTTGAAGGCTCTTACACCTGTGGGTCAGGTACAACTAGGTCAAGAATTTTTTAACTAATGTTTTTCCATCAAAAAATGCCAATTCATTGGAACTGAAGCTGTTTGTAGGAAATAATTGATTACAATGAACTGACATTTTTGAAATGGAAAGTTGTATTTTAATTTCAAAATATAAGTTAAATTATAGTTTAAAAAAAGCCAGAACCAAAATGAAAAGTTTTGATTGACCCAAACCAAATTTTTTTTTTCAGATTTTTGGTTTGTGAAAAAATTTGAAATTGACTTTTTGTCCCAGTTCAAAATGGGAAAATGCTTCAAAATCTTGAAAATTCTCATGGAATGGGAAAACCATTTGCTGCTCCACTCTAGGATCAGAGGTGATATCCTGATCCTATTGAGGTCAATGATGAAACTCCCATTGACTTGAAAAGGGTCAGGAATTCAGGGAGGCAGAAGTATCGGTACTAGAGAGAAGCCGCTAACCACAATGGCAACTGGTTTTCTCTCCTTCTTCCCTTCTTTCAGATCTGGATCTACCTGTGTCAGTTTCTGAAGAGAGACTTCCATTATTTCACCACCAAAGGTAAATTGGGGAAGATGAGGAAATGTTCAATTTTTTTGGTTCTAAACTGTTTTTGGCCAGTTCTTATTAGATGAAACAGTGCTCTAAATGTTGGTGTCTACAGGAACCCTGTCTACACTAGGGCTCCCACTCACCATTACTAACACCAGCAAAGCTGCACCAGGATTAGCAGCAGTGGGAAATTTGAGAACAAAATCTTTAGTGTAGATGTAGCCTGTTTGTATCTCTTTCACTCTCCTTTCCTTTCTCTCTTTCTGTTTCTGTCCTTTACCTTCCCTCTCTGTCTCTTCCCCTGTCACTGTGCAGGCAGGTCTGGGGAAGAGGAAAGAAAGGAACCAGACATTGTCTGGCCAGGGATTACATGAATGTACTATGATAGGTTAGCCATCACATGGACACTGTATTTCTGTTAATTCATTTCTTCATTTTTTATTCTTCCTCTTCATTCCCCTGAAGCATACAGATGGATCAAGGCACTAATAGCCATTTCCTGCAGCAAGAAATCCAGCGGCCGGAAGAAGCTGGTGCTGACCAAAGGCCAGAGAAATATCTCCATGTTGCACTTCCACTGCACTCTGGATCCTCTGAGGCTAACCGTGAACATGAACAACCTAAATGGGCTGAAAAGCCACTGTCCCCAGGGTCACAGGAAGGACAAAGGTTACCATGGTTCCTGGCCAACCCATCAAGACACTGATGATGAGAAAGCCAGTTGGTATGGGCACCAGCAGCAACACCACCAGGTGAACAATCGGCCTAGCCCAGGTCAACGTTACCGTGACTGGGCGAGCCAGTACAGCTCCCGTCACTCAGACAGTGACAGTCCTCAGCCAGTGTGCCCAGCCGGATCCACTGTGTCATCAGTGCGTTTTCACACCAGCTCCCCAGAGCAGGTTGCCAAGACCAGAGGCAGCCTGGCTGACTGGGGCATTTACATACACAACCCAAGAGGGGTCACTAGGGATAAAGAGCTCGGCTTGGACAGTGCAGGAGAAACTACACGACGGCAGAGTTTCCTGCATCAATCTGCTGTTCCAAACACAGAGGAACCCATCAGCCTCCGTTCAGAGTGCTCTGCTGTGCACGTTCACCCCCATGTCAATGAGGCACACTTCATACCCAGCCCAATCTTCCCAGGCCCTAAGCGGGTAGTGTACTCTGCCCTGGCTCCCACCCCAGAGTCCAGAACCTGTCTCAACAATGATTACCACCACTCAGTGACCCAGGCATATCATCAGAGGAGTCCTGAGCACCATCCTGGGACTGAATTTCACCACAGCTTGCCACTGGTCCAGCGAGCCGAAGTCTACATTTATCTTGTCAACCCACCGCCTCTCGGCCCAGAGCACACCGCTGAACGGTCCACCCACCCCTTTTCAGCATCTCGCACCATCTTAGTCAAGGACACATTGGCAAACCGGGTATCTGTTGGCCACACCTGGGAAAGTTCCAACCAAGGCCCAACGGGGCAGATTATCTGTGACACCCACACACAACGCAAGAGCATCTGGGAGAGAAAACACCAAGCTAGCACACTGCAGTTGAGCCAAGACTATGAGACGCTGGCAGGAAGCAGTGATGGTGCCAACCTGATCCACAACCCACTTCTCCTGGCAGACACAACAAGAGGAGGTTCTGAAGCAGCACCACCCAACATTAGCAATTGAAGGTATCATACAACTGGATTTACCACCCAGCTGACTTCAATTCCTGGCATGGATGAGATTCTGATGCCTGGTGAACCCTGGGGGATCTGAACTAGGTGGGTGGGAATAGTACAAATGGCATTCTCTGCTATTTTGTGGTGCTCTCAGGATGTGCTGGTTTCAATAAATAGCAAAGCACAAAGCTCCTAGTTATGCAGATTCTCTGTAGTGACAGCTGCGGGTGTGGGAAGAGCCCAGGTGGCATGGCTTCTTCATATAAGAAGCAGCACTTCACTTGTACATTTTGACCCCACCCAGGTTTCCTAGGTATGCATTGCAATTCAGTCTCTGTGGCAGGAATGCTCAAGTGAGTATGAGCTCCATGATTTCTCCTCTAAACAGGTATTAATTTTGGGCACATAATTGTCAGTAGGTGTAATAAAATGTGTCTCTGGTCTTGGCACAAATGAGAAACTTCCTGCAGACCATCTTGGGATCAAGAACAGAAATAGCCATTCTGATGAAGATTCCAGTTCTCACCCCCAACCCATGCCATCCTGGGAAACTGGTGTAGGCATGCTCATTGGGTATCAGAATTTGAGAAGCATGCCTCCCATGTGCCCTTCCTATCTAGGGACGTCACTCCTGTCAGTCCCAAAGCTACCTACATTCCACACAAATTTCATGTCCCCTTTTTATTGATGAAAATTATTTACATCATTAAAAATAAGCAATCATGGAACTCAGATGAAAAACTGTTTACACTACACCAGTGTTTCTCAAAGTGGGGTCGCCGCTTGTGTAGGGAAAGCCCCGTCCGCAGGTTCGGCCGATTGCGGCTCCCACTGGCCACGGATCACCACTGCAGGCCAATGGGAGCTGCTGGAAGCAGCCAATGGGGGGTTGGATGGGGAAGGAGCCCCAGGGGGGGGAGATAGGAAGTGGAGGATGGGCTCTCCATACAATTTATGAAACCGGATGTGGCCCTCAGACCAAAAAGTTTGCCCGCCCCTGATCTAGACCATCCCTGACAGGTGTTTGTCTAACCTGCTTTTAAAAATCTCCAATGATGGAGATTCCACATCCTCCCTAGGCAATTTATTCCAGTGTTTAACCACCCTGACAGTTAGGACGTTTTTACTAATGTTCAGCCTAAACCTCCTTTGCTGCAATTTAAGTCCATTTCTTCTTCTCCTATCATCAGAAGTTAAGGAGAACAATTTTTCTCCCTCCTTCTTGTAACAGCCTTTTATGTACTTGAAAACTGTTATGTCCCCGCTCAGTCTTCTCTTTTCTAGACTAAACAAACTCTATTTTTTCAATCTTCCCTTTTAGGTCATGTTTTCAACTTTTAATCATTTTTGTTGCTCTTCTCTGGCCTTTCTCCAATTTGTCCACATCTTTCCTGAAATGTGGCACCCAGTACTGGACACAACACTCCAGTTGAGGCCTAATCAGCACGGAGTAGAGCGGAAGAATTACTTCTAGTGTCTTGCTTACAACGCTCCTGCTAATACATGCTAGATTGATGATTGCTTTTTTTGCAACAGTGTTACACTGTTGTATAGTTAGCTTGTGGTCCTCTATGACCCATCCACACTGCTATTATTAGTGTGCGAGCTGGAGCGGAGCTAGCTCATGTCTGTCTACCCAAGCTGGGAGGCACACTCCCAGTAGCAGTGTAGACATACCCTGCGAGGCCTTAGCTATGGTAGGAAGAGATTGTGATTGGCACTATGCTGCCTAGCACATCAACTACCAAGACTTTGCCCATAGTGTAGACAGCTATTAAACTATATGCTCATTGTTCTGTGTTTGCACAGCACCTAGAACATTACCCAGGACATTAATTAACCATCAGAACAATTTACCAAGGATCGTGGTGGATTCTCCATCACTAACCATTTTAAAATCAAGATTGGATGTTTTTCTAAAAGATAAGCTGTGCTAGGAATTATTTTGGGGAAGTTTCCTGGCCTGTGTTATCATCTAGTCTTACCTGTATCACAATGGTCCCTTCTGGCTCTGGAATCTATGACTGGGGATCCTGCTTGTTAGCACAGTGGAAATAATAATAATAATTAATATAATTTAAATAAATAGCTGGTCATGATAGACTCTAGTGGAGAGCTTACCTAACAGCATCAACCATGGCCTCTTTTCCTAGTGTTATCAATGGCCTAAGAGTCACATTCTGCTGCCAACTGACATTCCATCGAAGGCATCAAATTAAGTCCGTGGAGATGAGTGTGTTGGAGAATACAGAATCTGGCCTAATACCTATTTTCAAAGCACTGTGCAATGTCTGTTGCGAATTCCCAATTCTGAAATAACTTAGAAGATTAAGCTGTTCCCATCAAAAGACTCCAACTGAAGCAATACACCTGGGCAAGGGAGAGGTCCTCTGCTTGAATGTTTCATTAAAAGTGACCCACAAAGGATTATAACAGCAGGTCTGTTGTAGCAGCTGCACAGAGATGAGCAAAGGTCACCATGCATTCAGGCCACCAAAGCTAAAAAACTAAGAGAAAGAGAAAGGGCTGGAGAGTGTATTTCCTCCTACAAAGCAAACCAAATGTGACTCAGTGCAACTTCCCCCCAGGATGTCTCAACCCTCCTGCCACTCTCAGCCTGGACAGTGGCCAGCATCCAGATTAAGCATTAGTAAAACTAACAAGCTGAACAATTCCCACAGTATATTTCTTGTTCTTCGGATAACTAACTTAACCACAGAGCGTCCAAAAGAGATGTCCCATTCAAGGTTGCTGCAGTAACCAAGAAGCAAGGTCTCCATAGCAAATTCAAGTGCAAAGCCCTTAGAGCCTGGCAGAAAGCAGCAGCATTAACTGAAATAGGTCAAAGCGCCACAGTAGCTCTACTCAGTTTTAAAAATAGTAATAATCAGTTTCCTGTGATGGGGTCTGATCCAAAGCCCACTGAAATGAGGGCATTCAATGGCCGTTGGATCAGACTCATGGTATGCACATGCTTCACAGTCCTCTCCCAAGGAAAAACCAGAGAGAGATGGGGAATTGCTCGGAAAAGCTCACAGGGGGGTTCTTCCTCAGCAGCCCTAGAACTGGGAGGAAGTCCAGTCACTCTAATGGGCTCTGACTAGTCTGTCTTCCTCATTCTCAACTCCCATAAAGGTAGCCTCACCCACTTTATTTTCACCATATTTACTCATTCTCTCTCTGATATGATCACTGGTAATCAGGGCTCTTTTGGCTATGGTCGTAACACCTACATTATGGGGTAACACAGTTCTCTTACTACAGTCCTGTGTTCTGGGATGTGGCTCAGCCAGGTCACACCAGCAGCTGAGCCTGCTTTTGCCAAGTAACTGGGAAGTCAAAGTAAACAGAGGCTAACCATAATTTTTCTCCCGTTCTGGAAGTACTCTACTGGTGCAGCCTGCCTGCCTGCAAGGAGAAAGAGGAACTGGAGTTCAGACATGTCATAGAGCTGCTGTGTTTGCGCTCAGTGGAGAAAGCAGGTGATATTGTTCTCTACACATATTTCCTGCTGGCTGACATGGGTAAGCATTTGTTTAGCTCTCAAAAGAGGGTAGAAGTATTAGCCATCTGTTCTTGTGCAGGAGCAGGGAATCTGTTATGAGCCTGATCCTGAACAACTTAGATGAAGTGGAGATTTGCTATTGCCATCAATTGGAGCAGTATGAAGAACTAGGGATGGAGGGTAAGTGAAATCAATGAGTTTTGTAATTATCCGTTAGTAATCCAAGAAGGGCCCCACACATCTCTAATGGCAGAAATAAGGTAGGTGTAACTAAGTGGTACGAATCAATGATCATGAAGACTCCAGGCCTAGGAATACAAAGAATTGGTCATATGGCAGGGAAAATGTGTGACCATCCAGAGGCTGTCTGCACTATACATTGTGGAAGGTCAGCAATGGCTCGTGACTCCACCAACACATGTATGTCACAAAACAAAACACAAGATTACATCAAACATACAATTTTTCAAACATTAACTCTCTTTATTGCAAAGTGGCATGAGCGTCTCATTCATGCAGTTATGCTGGGAGATACTCAGCCAGCACTATTAACATGGGGCCTGATCCTGCCTCACTGTAGTCAATGTGGCCTTGAAGGGGAATATGACACTTTGAGAAACAGGAAGGTGGACCGCTCCCTCCTTAATCATTCATGAAGTCTAGGATGTGTAGAGCAAATAGAATCAATGCAACAAAATATATAAATGGACAACTGTGGAGTTCAGAATCAAAAAAATGTTTTGCCTTAAAACAACCGGCTTTTTATTTGGGGGCTTTTATAAAAGAAAAATATCTTTAGAAAACTCTAGTCCAAATCTGTTTTTCCCGAGTGTTCATCCTACAAAGGCAAGACACACCAAAAAGAGTTATTTTATTGTGGACAGACTTCTACCTCTTGTAATGGGCCCTGGTACAGAACCCTCTCCTTCCCAGCCATACACACAGAAGGTAAATTCTGTTTGCTTGGTTTACTTCCACGAGCTCTTAGCAATATGATCAAGTAAGCAGCAGGACAGATTCCCAAAAGAGGATGGCTGAAGAACTATCATACCAGTGTCAAGAACATGTTTGGGAAGATTTGTGGGTATAAAACACTAAATCAAAGTAAAATGGCCATATGGCTTGTCCTGTGTTGCCAGTCCTTCTACTTATGTTTCACCATGATAATAGGAAAAAATCAGATATAGATTTTTCATGTCAAATTACTTCATTTAACTTTTAAGTACTATCTAGAATGAGACCATGTGCACTGGAGGAAAGTAACATTTTGGAAAAGAATCTAATTGACGAAACAGTACTGGATTTGCAACAATAGCTATGTTTAGTGCCCACTTTCTGTTCTTTCAATTCTTTGTTAAAAGCAGAGCTGGGGTTCAGCTGGTATGCAATAATATGGCAAACTGACAGCTCACTGAAATTCCTGGCTTGTTTTTCACACAGTCAGTTTTCATTTCAAAAGAGCAGCAACAACACAGTCTCTAGTTTGTCATGGTTGTGATGAAAATTTCAGAACTGTGAGCCGGGTCTAAGAGATGCAGAGATGGCTATGGTTATGTCTACACAGCAGCTTGGAGGTGTAAAGTCCCACGTAGGCAGACATATATGTGCTAGCAACCTAAAAATAGCACCATGGCCATGGACAGCACAGGCAATGGCTTGGGCTAGCCACCCAAGTACATACCTGTGCGGTTGGGCAGGGAAGCTAGGCAGAGCTGTCAGGCCACACTGCTATTTTTAGGTGCTAGCCTGAGCAGAATTAGCTGGTGTATGGGGAATTACACATCTTATCTGCTGGGTAGCCATACCCTATGTGAGTCTGCACAGAGCCTGGAACATTATCTCTAAGAGGTTTGAACTGCTCCATTCATCTGTGTGAAGTGTCAACTCAGATGCCTAGTGATGATAATGTAAATACTGTTAACTATGTCATTGCTGATGTAAGAAAGCAGAGGGAGATTCACAGCACTGTACAATGTCTTCTTTTGGTTCCACAAGTGGCTCGTGTTTGGGAGATAACATCACTTACTTTTCTGCCATCATGAAGGAGCAAGCTAAAGGAGCCTAGCAAAGCCCAGGGGCATGTCCAATGTCCCACCCAAGGAGAGCCAACCTCAAGGAGTCCAATGGAGCTCAGAGAACTCATATTATCATATTTTAAACATCTGCACAATCTACTGTGAACACTCTCATTTTGGCAACTTATGTGGGTGGAGTTTATTTTGTGGGCGGAACGTGGAAGAGTAGGACTAGCATCATCTTCCCTTCAAGTCAACCCCCACTTAAAACAGACTTTTCCGACAAAGCCTTTTAACAATAACTCACCAATGAAAGAAAATTGTCGGTCTGTCCTGCTTTGAGAAACAGCCCTAATGTAGATGGTGTACTGTTTGTCTAAGTCAGACTGTACATACCTGACCTTGTCTGCTCTGGCTTTTCTTTTAAAATCTCCCACCTTTGCAGCTCCATTTGTGGTAGCAGAGGAGAAAGTGCTGGTGTAGATCAGCTGCCAGTGTTTTAACTGCTGTGTCATCTGCAGTGCTGCACAGGAGGAATTACAGCTGTGGGAGATTTTAAGACAAATGGCAGTGTAACCACAGTCCTTGGGGCAGTGTAGCACCGATGTATTCCTCTGTGTTCATGTACATTGAAGGTGCTCCTTACAAAATAGCAATACATTAAAACAGACATGTCAAATCGCTTATCTGAAAAACAAAAGATTGAGGGCATAACCAGAAGGGTGTGAGCTGAGGAGGAACTGCTAATGGCTCATTTAGTGCATCCCTGAGTAGGGAGGCAGAACAGATTTCCTCACCATCTAATCCATCTCTGGATAGACCTTGAATCTCACCAGAGGAGTGGGCTCTCAGTCTCCTGTGTGGTGTTGCCTAAATTGTCCTTAGTTATAGGGCACACAAAAAATGTGCCAACTAAAAGAATCCCTTTGTCATACAGTACTCAGAGAGGGAAAACCTATGGGATTTAAGAACAGGCAAAGAACCACCCAAGATAGACAGGGATGGTGGAGCCTCATTTGTGCCCTAGGTGACAGCTGATGGTACAGGAAGCATTCAGACTCAGATACAGGGTGCCTAAACTGTACCCAGAAAACACGTGCATGTGCCTAATGTGCGCACTCTGTGTTTTCATGCTCAAATGCCTGCTTTGCACAAACATCTGTTCATTCATGCACCAATTGTACAGGTGAAATGTAGAACAGCCAGTTTAGAAATGGGGTTGATAAATGCACCGAGCTCCTCAACTCTATATTTATTTTTTCCAGTGTTTGAGCTAAAACCTTAGGTCTGCCCCTTGTACTACGTGATAAAAGAGAACAAGTTGTCCCAGCCTTCTCCTTCTAGCACCCCTTTGTGGTCTCGTGCAGCCCCAAAGCACAAAGTGAGCCAGCCAGGCACGGCACGCAAGCCCTTTGATGAATTTATCTGAGTGTCTGAAAATGTGCCAGTGATTAAATATTTGCAGTCACGATTGCTGCAAAAAAAAAAAAAAAAACACCTCGTTTTAAGCGGCTATTACTGGCGGGCTCCTGGGCATAAACATTTGCTTTACAAAGGTATGTTTCCTTCTCAAATTCAGTGCTGCCCGCTCCTTCTCTCACTCCACCCTATTCAGCTTGCCTCTGTCCTCCTGCTGCCGATTTGCATGCAGCTTTCACCCAGCAGAAGGCTCCCGCTGAGGCTGCTGGGACTTGTAGTCTACATCAAAAAGAAAGCAGGCGTTTGGGAGATTTTCGTGGGAATTTTAAAAACTCTTCCAGGAGGCGCCTCCAGACTCAAGTACCAAGGTACATATAAAGAGTACTAGACCCCTAACCATGTATGCATTAGATTCCCAGGGAAACCTCAATCTAGACATAGATTAGAAAAATTAACAGATGCAGAGAACTGTCCATTTATTTGGCTTTTTCAGTGCATGAAAATATATATTCCCCTTGCACTTACATAGGCAGTTCTAGCTGGAGGAGTGGAGACATCCCTAGCTACAGAGATATTGTGAGATATAGAGCCAGTGCATGGCATTAACCAGGAAAGAAGGTAGACTTCGCAATTGGAAAGCCAGAAAGGGTTTATTTACTTGTATGTTGTATCCCATCCTGTATCCATTGTCTGGTTAGACTGTAAACCCTTCCAAGCAGGGATTGTTTCCTTTCTGTATTTCAGTGTTTCTCAAACTGGGGTTGCCGCTTGTGT
Source organism: Mauremys mutica (assembly GCF_020497125.1). Lineage (NCBI taxonomy): Eukaryota > Metazoa > Chordata > Testudines > Geoemydidae > Mauremys > Mauremys mutica. Next base: position 11,973,337 of record NC_059084.1, on the reverse strand, counting down.
AGGGAAAGCCCTTGGCGGGCCAGGCCGGTTTGTTTACCTCCCTCGTCCTAAGGTTCGGCCAATCACGGCTGCAGGCCAATGGGAACTGCTGGACGCGGCGGCTAGTATGTCCCTCTTCACGCGCCGCTTCCAGCAGCCCCCATTGCCCCGGAGCAGCAAACCGCGGCCAGTGGGAGCCGTAATCGGCTGGACCTGCAGACGGGGCAGGTAAACAAACTGCCCAGCCCACCAGGGGCTTTCCCTACACAAGCGGCGACCCCAGTTTGAGAAATACTGCTGTATTTGTACAGTACCCAGGACAGTGGGGCCTCAAGCCCAAATGGGGCATTTGGGTACCACCATAATATAAATATTAACAATAACAATTACAGGGTTACCCTTTTTTATTTGCCTTTTTGGCTGTGTCACACACAAAGTCTCTCTCATCTCTCTCTCTCACACACACACACACACAGTCTCTCTCTCATCTAAACAAGCAAATTTAGCCGAAATCCAAAGATGTGGAAAAATAAGTATTTCCCAGTTTCTCCCCATCTCTCTCCAGCTCCAGCTCTAGGCAATCAATTATTACCTAGCTTTTGCAAAACGTGTTTAGACAAAATGATGCATCATCTGATGCGTGTGTAAAATGGAGGGGATGGGAGGTGGCCAGATGTCTCGATTTTATAGGGACAGTCCCTATATTTGGGGCTTTGTCTTATATGGGCATTACCCACATCCCCTGTCCGGATTTTTCACACTTGCTGTCTGGCCACCCTGATGGAGACAGATGTGTCCCTCCCGCGCTGAGATGTTCGGTGGCCTTTGTTAATGTGGGGTTTGCTCCTGCCTCGCGTTGTTATTTCAGCGGCGGCTGCTTCATGGCAGCCCCTGCTCCCCGCCGCGGGTGGGAACTACAAGCCCCGGGAGCCTTTGCGCCTCCGGGGTTTGTCTCCCGTGGGGAGGCGGGGCCGGAGCCCGGCGGGGGAGGGTGGAAGGGCGGAGGGAGAGGATGGTACAAAGCCCGGCGCGGCGGCAGGCAGGCAGCGGCCGCCTCTGTTCCCCGGCACCCGGCGGGAGGTCATTGCACAGGCGGGGCTGGAGCCAGGGCTCTTCGCAGGCAGCGGTTCCCGGTGCATGGGGGACAAAGCGACAGCTGCCGCCGCCTGCTGCTGCTGCGTGGGGGCGGCCCCGCCTCGCTCTGCCCCCAGCTGCCTGTGGTGAGGCGGAGGATGACCCCGGCCCAGGGCGTCTCACGCCGCTTCTGAGCCCCTGAGGCGTTTGCTTCCGGCCGCCCGTGGCACTTTGGATGCTTTTTGCAGCGGCCGCCGCCCCGCGCCCGCAGCGCCATGCACACCGTGCAGAAGGACACTACCTTCACCAAGATCTTCGTCGGGGGGCTGCCCTACCACACCACCGACTCCTCCCTGAGGAAGTACTTCGAGGTGTTCGGGGACATCGAGGAAGCGGTGGTGATCACCGACCGGCAGACGGGCAAATCCCGGGGATATGGTTTTGTAAGTGCGACGACCCCCCCCAATCCCCGCCCAGGCAGGTGCCGCGGTGATGGGCGCGGAGTGAAAGGCGGGCGGTAGCCGGGGCTGGTGCCCTGTTCGCTTCCTCGAGTTGGCCCTGGCTAGGGTGACCAGACAGCAAATGTGAAAAATCAGGACAGGGGGTGGGGGTAATAGGCACCTATATGAGAAAAATACCCCCAAATCCCGATTGTCCCCATAAAATCGGGCCGTCTGGTCACCCTAGTCCTGGTAGCCCAGCTCAGGCATGTCCCAGAGGAGCCCGGTCTCTGAAGCTGGGGTGGTTGTGATAGTAACTTGCTTTTGTATCGGGTAAAGAGCCTGTGAGCCTGAGGTCCCCCCCGTCCCAGGGAAGAGAGCCCCTACCCCAGCGAAACACCGTCCTCCCCTCCCCACTGTATCCCATTAGCCTCCTCTAGTTGTCAAGAGTGGTTCCTTGCTGCCCTTTCTTCCCCCGGATTCTCTCTAACGCAGGGGAGAATCCCTCTGTATCCCCCCACGCTCTCCATGGGCAAGGCCTCCCCCTTCATTGCTTTGCTCTGCTCTTGCACCAGCTGGCTAGCTTGGGGGGTACACAGGGCTGGGTGGTTTGGAGGTCTCTTCTGTACAGAGCCACCCTCTGCTAGAAAGTTGTTTCCTACTTCTTCAGATCTATTTTTCTTCCTGCAGGACAGACTGCTGAACGCAGGAGAGCTGGGGTGAGGGGGTGAGGCAGGGAATAACTCTCCCCCCCCCCCCCCGGCCCAAGACAAAGGCCCTTGATTGAGAGCATTGGGATAAGAACCTCCGGTGCTGGCTGTTCTGTAGTTCATTTCAACACCCCTTCCCCCACGCGTTGCTGGCTTGTTTCTTTAGAGCGCTTCAGTGAAGCACATTCTGTGCAGCCCTCAATTTCTGCATCTTCCGTATGATTCATGAGTGTGTCCTTTGCTTCAAGTTTCCTTGAGCAGCCTCTGCTTTAGGGAGTGTTGGGGGGGGAGGGGTTAAGTTACTCTACCAACTTGTGTGTGCTAGAGTGGAAAAAAAATTGCTGGCAGATCACCAGGAGAGAAACTTGTTGGTGCTTTCTGTTTTCAACCCAGTGCACAGGACCCATTCTTGTCCCTCTGAGTCTTCTCCCACCCCCACAAACTGAGATTTCAAGAAAGCAAATTTAACTCCTCACGAAACTTCATCAAGCCCCCACTCGGTGTAGGTTTTGTGGAGAACCATTGCTACAAAACAGGTTGTACTTAACTCCAGGTGACCATGGCAGATAGAGCTGCAGCTGAGAGAGCGTGCAAAGATCCCAACCCCATCATTGATGGCAGAAAAGCAAATGTGAACCTGGCATATCTGGGAGCAAAACCAAGGAGTATTCAAACTGGTGAGTTCTCAGCTCTCTCTGTTTGAAGAAGCCTTAGTTGCAAAATGGGAGGTAATTGATCTGAAGAGCCACACTGGCCCCTCAGATTTGCCTGTTTAGTGCACTATGTAATTCAGCTTTCTCTGCTCCCAGTTTCCTTACTTGAACCTTCTTTCTATGCCAAAATTACGTGTGTGTGTGTATATACATAAGTATATTAAAATAATTGTACCTCTAAAAAGTATTCTGTTAGGGAGTTCTCTCTCTCACTCTCTCTCACACACACACACACACACACTTGTAGTTGTGCATGTATGCATTATAATACCTACACACTACAGTGAATGCTTTTTGTTTTAATACTAATGTTTTCCCCATACTTTTTCAGGTTTTACCATAGGTGTGCAGCAGCTACATCCAGCCTTTATTCAGCGACCATATGGGTAAGTGGAAGTATTTTTTATGTAGTTAACTTCAAAGTCAGTTTGAAGTCCAATGCTTGAATCAACTTCCTCATTTTTAAAATGTGTGAGAACTCCAAGTCATAAAGAGGAGTACAGCTTCAGCAGCAGTAGTTCAATAGTACTTTTCTTTTAGGCGAGCATTGGAAAAGTTGTGTAGCATTTTTTTTTTTAATTTTCAGTTTTCATATGACTCCTAAAGATCCTCTTTTCAGCATCAGCAAATCAGTCTTCATAATCACGAGAGACTTGTTTTGTAATACATTTTCTTGCTTCTTGGCAATTCAAAGAATGTAGAAGACTCCAAATAAGTGGCATGTATTTTTTTGTCATAATATTTAAGGTGTCAAAACAGTCAAGAAAATAACATGTTCCATAGCATGTTTTTTGCATAAGATCTGCTCTCTCCATCTTGTTTCCCATGGAATCACACTTGGGGTACAATTTTAGTCAGGGAAACAAACTGAATTGGAAACAAAGTCTAATACTTAATGAAAGTAACATTAGGTCAAAAATTGATTCTGGACAGATGTTATACAGGGCTTGAATGGTCTGCAAAAGTGGGCTTTTGTCTGCTGTTTTCAATAGCTTATACCATCCCGACTCAGTCCGAGAAGTCCTCCTTTTTATACATCTAATAGGATCTGGCAGCTGCTCTGGAAAATACAAGTGTGCTTCCAGAGAACAATAGCTACTGTCATACTGCCTTCATTTAACTGTTTAATGATTGATGCCGTTCTTTTTCACATCATTTCAGAAAGTGAATATTGATAGTGGGTGCACTTCTTTGATGGTCGAAACAAAAACCCATTTTCTTAAAGTTCTTGAGCACTGCCCTTTTGTAACTTTATATGACAATATACATTTTTTTTCTTTTTTGATTTAACAAAACAATTTTATTCCTTCCCTGTGCTTAATTCATAGTCTCCTTCTTTCATTCCTGTCCCCTCACACCTATAGGCCCACAACTGTCTTGGTATTATCATTCCAGCCAGTGTATGGATGTAAGAGGCAGTGTTGCCATAATAGTGCTCACACCCTATGCTGGGTGTGTATTGTTGAAACACGCTAGGTTTCTTAAATAGTTAAGTCTGTGCTGGAAGGACTGGAGTAACATTTCTTGTGAAAAGAAGAGTCTTTCTTTTGTCTGAGGTGCGAGGAGCAGAAGTGTTTCAGGTAGACAGTATTTTTTTGGTTTTGTCTTTTTTTAAAGCTTTGTTTGCATGTGAAATACAACAGCTTTCTCAGCCGGTGAGACCACTAGTAACCTTGGTATTTCTGGCACATGCACACTAGAGGCTTTTCTAAAGGGTGCACAAGCACATAATTAACGTGGATCTTAAAAACTGCCCTCAACAAGACTCTCCCCATGTGAAGTGTAAAGAGAAGGAATAATACAGTGAAACAAACTAAGCTCCCACTGACTGCAGTCGGCTTTGGATCAGGCCCTAACTCATGCAAACATACTCTTGTCATTCCTGTCCCTGACTCTCTGCCCAGCCATTTCAGCCATATAGGTGGGGCAAACAAAGAAGGTTCTTTTTTGCAGAGGTTTTTATAACTTCCTTTTAGCTTCACGTATTAAGAAGTGAGAGACTGAACACGTGTTCATTGTGATCTACAGTTAGTGTTCTATTTATTAGGCCTCAGTTTCATCATTAAAACCAATGGGGGTACATTTAGTACACATGACAATGAGCACTACAAATTATTTATCAGTTGCCAAGAGACCGGGAGGAAGAGGGAGGGGATCATAGATCTCATTTGCAAGCATCAGTAAACAAGAATTTCACTGCATTCTTCTTTGGCAATGATTTAATCACAGGAAACCTGCGTTGGCAAAAAAAAGTTGTTGTACAGTTTACCTTGGTGCCATGAATTGTACCATGTTTCCAAAGCAGAGCGTCAGGTGTTCATTTGAGCAACAAAGTCTGATTGTCAGTTCTGTTTTTGCCTTTTTTCAAAGTAAAAGCCAGTGTAGGGTCTAATCCTGCATTCCTTGATCATCTAAAACTTCATCTAACACCAGTGGGATTTTTGGATCTATTATTCTTGTAGAATTAGGCCCCAGTTTGTTTCACTTTAAGTTTCATTGAGTCATCTCCCACCTTCTTTGGTAATTGGCGGTCTACTGTTCAGTGACTTACGAATATTACATAAATAAGCAACCTGCTTCCAAGCTACCTACATATTTGGTACAGGGGCAAAACACTTCCAATGCTGTGCCACTCACAAACATCCCTCGTAAAGTGCTGATGTTCCAATAATGGAATACTGGGATTTAGAGACCGCTGCCATGGTCCTCTGCATCTCAGATGCTGCCGCAGAACACAGCAATTAAGTGGTTAATGAATAATTTATTAAATGCTACACAATGAACTAGTTCTTAAAAAAAACAAACAAAAAAAAAAACAAAGAAAAACTTCAGACTCATGCTGAAGAGAATGCTGAGTAGCGAAGGCCCAAAATGCAGACTGATGCAAACAGAAGTGTTTTCATGCAGGTTAAAAACCCCAAATACCTGTGAAAGGTATTCTTTTTGGTAGCTTTAAATTTAAACCTTTCCCAGCACTGCTGGGGACCCAAATGCAGCTGCAGCATTAGGCTAGGGCAGTGCTTCTCAAAGTGGTGGTCCGCGGACCGGTGCTGGTCCATGAGCCATCGGCTGCCGGTCCATGGCAAGTTTCCTCATAAGAGCATCAAATAGGATGATGTGGCACCGGTTCCTGGCACATGGGGGGGAAATTGACAGTCCCCCACATCAGATAGCTTGAGAAGCAGTGGGCTAGGGCATACAGAACAGAAAGTGAAACTAAATCAGCTTCTCTGAAGCAGGGACACTAAATAAACAACACAAAGGGGAAAAGCAAACTTAAATTTTTTTTTTTTTTTGAATTTTCAAATTCTAATCTAAGATTTTAATAACACAAGCACAGCAGTATTTTCCCAATTTTTGAGAGGGACACTCTAAACCTATGGGCACAATTTTGCACCCACTGATTGTTCCTGCAACTAACAGGCTTAGTTTGTAGAATTGACACGATTAGCTATCTTGTTTGTGGCAAGTCGGGAAGCTAGATGTCTTGAGTTCCATGAATTTGTGCCTGCAGTTATCTGTGGGCATGATTACTTGAAGACATAAAATTGCACCCATGTGACCAGAACATGTGGTGAGGCAACAATTGGAGCTGTTTTTGTCGCTGCAGTGTCCCTTTAAAATTTTTTCCCAAGAACATCTGAGACACTTTATAAAAAGCAATGAGGGACAACTGTGTAGATTATTTGTTTGACAAGAAACATTTGGGGCAGCTGCAGTGTGGTGTATGCAACTGGCTTTAAGTCACCCTTTGTGTCCCTCTGATCTAGGCACTGCTGTGCATCAGCCTTTCATTTGGCATAAACTAGAACAGGGCATAGGGCATCCCTGGCTACATCCTCTATCCCCAGCCATGCCTCATGCTCTGGTCAGCAGCCGTGTGTGGCATAGGCACTGCTACAGCTCTGCGCCACCTAAGGAGCCCTCTATAAAGGAGGAATCTTCCTTTGGCAGAGCAAGCTGGCTTTAGGGCTGCTTTCTGCACTGTTGGAATATTACAGAGGTAGTTTAATGCAGCAGGATGTGGCCTACTGAGTGGGTCTGGTGCCAGCTATTGAGCCTGATTCTCCATTGCCCAGCACCTTGTGGAGTCACTTATCTCAATGCAAAGTGGATTGGCTTGCACTCCTGTACACAAGGCAGAGGCTAATGGAAAACGAGGCACACTGCATCCAGTTGTGTTGGGCCTGCTTGCTCCAGGTCAGCATGCGGCTGCTGTCACTTTTGCCTTGAAATAGTTAAATCTTTTTGGTTTCTTTCACAATCTGCTGCTACAACCAGGAAGTGAAGAAAGTCCCTTGATAGTTATCCTTAATGCTGTTCAATTGGGGTGCAAATAAAAAGAAACAAGCTTTCTTCTCTTCTGTGTGGTTTTGCTGTTTTAAAAAGTCTCACACATTCCTTACTATGGTGGCTTCCTGTTGTACAACTCATAAGAAAACACCCTGCTGCAAGACCCCAGGCTGCTCTGTCAGTCACAAGTGGCTCCTGTGGGGTGGCTCTCACAGCACCTGTTACTGGCACAGACAGACATGAAAGCTTTTGGGGGGATTTCCAAAGAAATAGTCAAATCCAAGTGGCTTCAGCTGTTAATTCCCAAGCATGGCTGACGCACAGGCCAAACTACTGCCAGTCAGACAGGCTCCTCTTGAACTGAATGCCTGTAAATACACACCTAGACTGTACTGCTTTACCACCTTTTTGAGACGAGCATATGAAAGGAGCAAAGATTCAGAGTGCACTTGAGCACCATTCTGTTCTCTTGGGCCCAATTCATCATAGCCCTGCATTTTGTGTGGTTGCTTTCACTAGTGCAAAGTGAATGCGTAAATACTGCCCTTCTCATCTGATAGCATCTTGTATTTATTTTGCACGGGGGTAAATGACTGCTCAAAGCACAAGGCATTGTCTGGCCTGTTGTTTCATGAGCCACATTCTTTATTCCACTACACTCTGAGCTACTTCACTAAGTCACTGGAAGAGTCTATCTAATCTATAATATAAATTCTGCCCCCACTCTTAAATGTGAGAGTAGGGGCTGGTCTCCTGTCTCATACTGCTGTTTCTGCCTGGTTTCAAACTGGGGACTTTTCGCGTGTGAGGCAAACATGATAACCACTACACTACAGAAACCAGCTGGCTAGTACTGACGTAATGGCTTCAGTTGCATTACTCTTGATTCTCACCAGCGTGAGTGAGAGCAGTCTCTTTAGCAGTGAAGAACCAAGCCCTCCCACCTTGTGTAGACACTTACTTACATCTGGGCTAAGTGGGTACAAAATGCAACCATTCTGATCTGGTATTTAATACACCTGGGCCAAATGTAGTATTTACACAGGGTGTCTTCAATATTGTGAGACTTCCAAGTTTGAGAGGGTTTGTCTTCGCTGTCATGTGATTCTTGTTTTGTCGAGACACTCTTCAGCTCTGTTGCCTGAGTATTTTTAAGCCTGCTTGTCCAGAACTATTTCTGCTCCTGATAGAGCGTCTCTTTGGGGGGTTTTCTTGGGTGTGGAGGAAGCAAGATGCAGAGGATAAAGCTGTGGTCATGTTCAGCCTGGCACAACTGGGTTTTGATCTCATGTTGTGGGTTGAGCTGAGAGAGGAGGATTAGATCTTTGTTAGGAGATGTGCTCACCACGTGTGGTTATGGTTTGTCACCTCTTTCATACTTCTGCACTAGCTGTACATCCTGGGAGCAGGTGTGGGTGGCATCTCTTGTCTCTTTTTCCACCTGTTGCATTCTGTGGGATCTGTTTTCTTGGACCTTAGTGAGGGTTTTTTGTTCTATTACAATCCATTTTCTAGAGGGTGGTTGTATTGGGTTTTTTTTTTTTGCGTCATAACATAATGAAGCAGTTGCATCTTGAGCTTGTCAGCATCATAAAGTAATGATGTATTGCTGAGCCATATGGGTTTAATGTTTCCTCCCACCCCTAAACTGCCTAGCCTTTCAAAATTAGGTTAAGTAGGAAATCATGGATATCTTTGGTTGAACCCAGCTCTGACACTTTTTTTTTTCATTCTCTCTAGTGGTTTTGGTAGCCTTTTGTGCCAATTCTGTGGCCAATAGTAATAGCCTCAGGTCCTATTGTGGGCATGTTTTCCACTCCTTTCCCCATCCCTGTCAGTGATGCTGGCATGTAGCCCTTTCCTGGTTTTCTCCCAGAGTTACAGCATAATCTCAACAAGGAAGCAGTAAACAGTTACTGACATGCTGAGCTTGCTCAGACTGCTGTGTAAATCTTCTTGCTGAACCTAAGGAGGAAGAGTGTAAGACAGAAAGGAGGAGGCCAGAGGAAGTGTTCCTAAGATGTGCCTTGATTTTGTTAAAGGCAAATGAGTTACAATAAAATACCTGCTAATCTTTAAGGCCACATAGAGGGCACTTAAGGCAAATCATATACATGTAAGGAGAGAATTATTGTTGAAGCATTTGTAGAATATCTATCTCTGTTTGGATCTCACTTGGAAAGGGCAAAAATAACCACAGAAGACGTTGAAGTAAGAGAGCGTTCCTAGGCTTCCTTTCTCAGTGCTAACTTTAACAAGCTGTATGTAGGAGACTGGAGGGTTCAGGAGTTTGGTGTAAGGTCACTGATTCCAATCCAACCCACAAAAGTAGAGACTAATTGGTGGTTACCATCTGAAGATTGTTCTAGTGGCCTATGTGGAATGAGGTTGCTGGTCAAAGTCGAATTCCTGGTGGACAGATGCCTACAAAATTTCCACCGAAGTTGGGAATCCTTCTTGGCAGTCACAGCAGAGAAACCAGAGACTCAAGGATGATATCTGAACTGTGCTTTACCCCAAAGATTAATTGTTTTTTTTTCCCAGCTCAGCATGGAAGAGGAGGGACAATTTTGTCCCACTGAAGTGGGACTCTTGATATGTGAGTTCAATTCCTAGCTCCAACAGTCTTCCTGTGTGGCCCTGAGTGAGGCATATAGGCCCCCATCCTGCAAATGTTTGCACACATGCTTTGCTTTAACCCTGGGAATAGTCCAATTTACATGAGTGCTTGATGGCCCAGGGCCTATATTTTGGTCTTCCATTTCTCATTTGTACAATAGAAATTATACAGTCTTTAAAGCTGTAAACTCTTAAAGCAGGGACTGTCCTTTGGTAGATTTACATACAGCACCTAGTGCAGGGTGGTGATCTCAGTGGAGGTGTCTAGGTGCTGCTGTAATACTATTGCTACTAAAAGTAGGAGGCCCATTAGCATCCTAGAGCCAGGGGATGGCACTGGGGTATGGGATGGCCAAGGAAGCCTTCAGTACTACTTAGAACAATGACTTCAGTCTGCAGGGTGCTCAGACTAGCACCTTTCAACGCACTGAACCCAAAGGGATTTATCCTTTAAACATGTCCCTTAGCTGCTGAGCAGTCAGTCGGAATGAAAATAGAGGCCCAGTTCCAGTGGCCAGATGTCTTATGCCTGCACTTGTTGGCAAACGCCAAGGGCTGGGTTTTTTTTCTTTCCTCAAGAAATAAGGAGGCTGTTCGGCCAGTAGCACTCATGTGCTGATCTTGCAGGTGCCCTGTACGTTGTGTTCTCAAGCAATAGGCGACTTGGCATTTCTGTGCTAAACCTCCGAAGCAGGCTCATGCCTCTGACGCGATCTTAGCACGTGCTGCTGATTCTTTAAATGCTTCAGCAGCACTGTTGTCTACCCCATAGGATGGGGGCTTGTCTTATAGGGATGTTGTCAAGGTCGAGCAGGAGGCCCACTGTATCTCCTACCTTTTTATTTCTGGTCTGTGTACAAAGGGCTGTGTAGCAAGGCTGTTCCTAGAGGAGGGGGAGGATGGTGAAAAATAGCAGTTGGGCTACCCTCTACCAAGCAAAGCCCAACTTCATGGCTTCTTTGGGAGCTAGCGCTGAGCAGGGTGTGGGAGTGAAAGAGCCACCCACCTTCCTCGCTGCTTCCCCCGAGCCTGTCTCCTCTACTCTTAAATCTGTGCAGCCCACTTGAGTTATGAATGGCCCTGTGGCAACCCTGCTGCGTGGCTGGTGGCAGTGGGACTGCGAGGGTTTAGAATAGTCCTGCCCGCTTGCTATTGTGGAGCGCGGCTGGGAAGGGAGAGCATCCTGGGCAGCACGCCATGTAGTCGGCACTCTTCCCTAGCAGCATGAGAGGCTAGTCACCTAGCTGGCTTGCCTCCTTCCTGGATGACCCTCAGAATGCCGCCCTCAGCTACCTGCCTAAAACAAACCCAACCTACAGTATTCTGAGCACCGCATCCTACAGTAGCGATGCTAACAGGGGGTGTGGGTGTGGCTATAAACGCTCCCAGGGAGAATCCAACAAACTGGAGTTCTTAAAAGTAAGCCTTGTAAAGGCCAAATGACCCAGTCAGCACAGTCTGTGTAGGGTTGTGTGTTTTTTGTTTTTAAAGCCTGTTTTGAATGTATTGGAAGCTACATTTGATTGAACAGAGTAAAGATGCATCTTACATTTAAGCCCTCCCTAAAATGTTCAAATATATAAAGTGTTTCCAGCATGAACTGAATTGCAAACAAGCTATATTCATCCTATTATTATTTATTTATTATATTTTGCAGAATAAAATCAAAAGCTAAGTCTGTGTCCTCCTCTGATGGCTCTATAACCATGTCTCATCTTTTAATTTTGGCTATTGGGGCAGGTGTGGCGTTGTGCCAAATAGTTAGGAACATGGGGTTTGCGCCTTCATCCTGATCACCAGCCATCTCACGCTTGCCTTTGGCCAAAGGCACAAAGCAAAGCCCTTGATGAGTCTCTCCAGCAGGCACCAGTGATTCTAATTTTAGGTTTGACCACATTGTTCATTGTGTTCTCCAAGTGTTTGTGTCCTCTACTAGTGTTTAATCATAATACCCTGAAGCAGTTCATATTGTTGCTAGTCACAAGATGACTTTGATGTGTGATGACAATTGCTGATCACTTGACATTTTTATAATCTCACGGTGTATTGTGGATGAAGTTCTTTTCTGGCTTTCAGAACTTTTGGGGAGGCCCTAAAGTCTGACCTATATTTTTCAAAATTACATGGTCATACCTGGATGACAGAATTCCACAGCAGGAGAATAAAAATCTTAAAATACCACTTTAAAATGTAATTAAATTGTTCCATTTTTACCATGATCATGGATGGTTGCTACGTGCAGAAAAGATGGACATCAAATGCAAATTGTGTGTTCAGCAAAGCTTAAAAAGGCTTATGAACAGCCTTCCTTAAAAATCTGAAAATACAACTTGTGACAAGTAAGCCCAGCCAGCAGATAACTTCATCACGTTGCACTTGATTTTGTTGTGTTTTCTTTATAGTTGCTAGTAATCAAAGCTGACCTTATCTTGGTTTGTAAGTGGGTTTTTTAATCCAATAAATGAGTTGCTATCTGCTCATCCAATTAAAGTCCAATTGACATAAACTCTGACTGAAATGTCTAGCTGCAATTAAAAACTGCCAGTGGTCCCTTTAAATAGAAATGGATCCTGGAGTTGCTGTGTGTGATTTTTTTTTTTTTTTTGAACATAATAAAAGGTGTTTAGCATGCATTAGTACATGTGCTGGACTGGGGCTGGGGCTCTGGCTTTGGAAAGGAAGTGCAGAAGTATATGCTACTCAGGACACTGTCTAACAAACAGTATTAAGACCCGTTTGAGAGAAGCAAATACTAAGAGGAAGAAAATAGTCCAAAAGTTAGTGTCAAACCAGTCAAATAGATCTATCTCGTCAACTACAATTGAAGAAATACTCATTTAAAAAAATAATTGTTGTATTCTGTAGGTAAGTGATCAGAGAAAATAAAGATGTTTGAGGTTTTGGGGGTGTTTTTAAGTCCAGTCCTGCCAGATATTGAACATTTTCAGCTCCCACCAAAGTTATTGGGAGTTGTGGGTTCAATGCCTTGCAGGATTGGGTCTTTTTTCCTCTTAGGAAAGTGCACGTGCATCCAGCCAAATGGCCAGGAAATAGATGTGGAGGTTGTGCACACGCACATAGCATGCAGTTCTGCAGTATGAAAGATTGTTCTCATGCATGTGTTGGTTCTGAATGATTCCTGGTCTGTTTCTGTCCAGGGATACATTCCACGTGCAACACCAGCATCTACTCTTGTAAATTTGTCCTGAAATATGTCTGAAATGCAGCCAAGAGAATTGATGTGTCTGGGGACAAATATTTTCATGTCATCCATAGACATCCATAAGGCATTTCAAAGGCTTCTATCCCATTCTGTGTCTTTATGCTTTCAGTGAGCTTACATGTTGGAGTGTGGACAGTTAAGTCTCAGTTGGAGATGTCAGCAGCTTGGCCGAGAGTTCTGCATGCAAGTTACTAGGTGCTTGAGAGAGCTGTTTTTAACACAGAATATTTAGGGCCAAATGCTCAAAAGGGCAACCCAGAGCCTCTAGGTGCACACTTGCAAATTTGCATGTGTGGGCAAAAATGTGCATAGAATTGTGAGTGCAAACACAAGACCTGGAGGTGCGGGGAGAGGATGGTGTTTGGTGTGGACTGTTGCACTTGTAACAGGATTATTCAATTACGGGCATTCACTTTTAAAAATCACACCAAGCCCTTTTCCTAGAGAGACTGGGAATGCATTATTAGAAGGACCATAGCTTGGATGGGTAGGGAAGAGAGTTGGTTACAGGTCCCCCCTCTTGTCTGGCAGGAGCACTTCTTCGAAAGCAAACTCTTTTTTTTTTTTTTATTTTTTTTTATTTTTAAAGGACTCATCAGTAGAAGACTATTAGATGATCTGACCCTCTCTTCCCTTTGTCAGATAGGCTAGTACAGGGGAGAGCAACTGTTTAATTCTTTACGGGGTTTGGGAAAGATTAACACTGATACAGAGATGTATTTTAAAAATACCCTTTTTGAAATCAGAGATGGGCCAGCACCAGAACCCTGCCTCTAGGTTAGATTCAGATCTTCCAATCTGAACCTACCTTTATGGTTCTAGGTTAGGTTCAGATCTAGAAAGGGCCTGGTTCTGAGCTGGGTACAGTTGAAACCTTGCAAGAGCTTGTGAGATTTCAACACTGTTGGATGTGAATTTGCACTTCAGCCCCGATTTTAGCCTCAAACTCCATCCTAACCCTAATTCAGATCTGAATTAAAACCAATGAGAAAAGACAGGGAATTTCTAGCAGGTTCTTGTTTTCATCTACTCAGTTAGATGTCTAGAGACAGAGCCAATGTCTAGAGACACCATATGGATAGAGACATGGATGGATGTCACTGCCATGAGGTTATGCTTCAAGGGGGGATAGCTCAGTGGTTTGAGTATTGGCCTGCTAAACCCAGGGTTGTGAGTTCAATCCTTGGGACCATTTAGGGAACTGGGGTAAAAATCTGTCTGGGGATTGGTCCTGCTGAGTAGGAGGCTGTACTAGACTTCCTGAGGTCGCTTCCAACCCTGATATTCTGAGTAGATCAAGGAGTGGGTTGACCGCTGGATTTGTGACTGCTCCTAGCCCTCCACAGATTTGAGGTAATAATCTCAAGTCTGCCTCACCCCCTTTCAAGGGGTAGTGCTGTTTCTGAATTGCTTTGCTGATAACTATAGCTCCTGAGGCAGCTGTTGGTGGGGGGGCCTTTGCAATAGTGGTATGAGCCATTCACATTCAGAGCCAGGGATCTAGCTAGGAAAAAATGAAGTGTTGGCCTGAGAACCCTGCTTAGATGAGCCCTTGCTTATATTCCTGAACTGGGACTAAAGATGTGGAAAAGGCTCTGCCATGTTGAGATGGTCAGAATGGCAAACAGGAATATGCACTGAATAATTAGATAGGAGGAGCGTTTACAGCAACCCCAGTTCTATATAGACTGCAGCATAGTGGAGTTACAGAACTGTCTAGTAGGTACTGAACAGTGCCCAGTACAAGCAAGGTCAGAGGAACTAACACAAACCAATTAATTTTTGTTCACAAATCCTGATGAAACATCTTGCAGGGGACTCTGTCCTGTCCTCGCAGAGGAATGTATTAGATTGTAGGGGTCTTTTTCCACCTCTCAGTGTGATGATCCAGTGACTTATTGGCCAGAGGTAACATTTTTGAAAGTGGTTTAGGCACTTAGGCTCCTAAGTTTAATTGACTCAATGGGAGACTTTGGAAAATAGGACTTATGCTCCTAAGTCACTTAAGCAATTCTGAATTTTTTTACCCCAGATCTGTTTGGCAGGATTTAAATACTACATTTTTTGAATTACTTCTTATTGGCTTATTTAAATATATGTTGGTGCAACAGAAGGGGGCATTTCTATGTAACAAGTTTACTGTAATGCCAGCTTTTTGGTGCAACAAACGCTTATCTTCTTGGTTTTTATTTTTCAAGGATGATCTTTTCTGCAGACCCAATTCTGGGTGTGCAAAGAAATTCACTGGGCCAACAATTTCTCAAGCAGCCTCTAAAACTGCAGCCATTTTATGCAAAGTGTTTTAACATGCAAAATCAGGAATTGTCTAGACCAGCGTTGCTTGTAGCTGCAGATTCTTGGACATCTCCTAACATCCCTTGTGTGGGCCAGTTCAGTTTGCATGTTCAGATTTGTTTTCAGGTTTGCACAGTCTTAGCCACAGTTTGAGGCCCAGCATTTTTGGCTTCTTTTTTATTTATTTGGGGGAAGGGGGGGCTTTTTTGGCTTTTTGTAGTCAGTAGCTTTTAGCTCACCAATAGGTGCTCCTGTATGAATAATCTCAGATTATTTTCATCCCAAAGGGTCACTAAATTCTACTTAGCAATACAGCCACATCCAGGATGTGACATATCAGCTGTTTAACAGTGTACAGCAGCACCACAATTTAGGACAGGAAGTGAAGAACACAGTCTGCAATTGAAAGTGCAGAGTGAATACATAGGGACTGAGCTGGTTGAGTAGGTAGCTAGATGGTGATACGAGGTTCACGCTGAAGTTTTTTGGATTCACAGTAAAAGACCTTAGCTCTCTTATGCAAATGGAGCCCCGCACTGATGATGAAATGGAGCCTTAAATCCAGTCCATGGAATGGTTTTCCCCACAGCAGGGAGTCTGTTTTTCCAAGGGAGGTTAGCACTGTGTAAAGCTAGGCAGCTCTTTGTCATCTGTGCTCTTTTTTCTGAAGTTCCAGTCAGGTACACCGTTAGCAGAAAGAGAAGCAGCATAAAGGTCACAAATACTGAAAATAACGCAAGTCGCAGCTTGTTTTTGGGGGGCAGCAGTTTGTTGACATGGTAACTGCTGGGAAGTATTACTCAAAGGAAAGCAAACAATTAACGTTTCATGTTTTACAATAATCACTATGTAGCTCTTCACCCAAGCAGCCTGGCATTGTGGAAACACCAGTGTAAATGTATGGGTAAATAATAAGCTGGCATGTTAAACCTGGAAGCCCTTTCCTCTGATTATATCCTGGAGATACCAGTCCTTGCGTAGTAAAAGCATCCTGATAGGGGCTTAGGGGTGAATAGCCTCTCCTCCCTGTTTATAGAGGAATTCCCCGGGCAGAGGAGATCATGCCATTTTAATGGTGCCTTGGGAAGTGCAGAGGCTATGGGACTGGCCCACAGAGCTGGGAGGAGGGGAACTGAGCTAGT
The DNA here is from genome assembly GCF_020497125.1 of Mauremys mutica. Classification (NCBI taxonomy): domain Eukaryota; kingdom Metazoa; phylum Chordata; order Testudines; family Geoemydidae; genus Mauremys; species Mauremys mutica. Next base: position 11,956,849 of record NC_059084.1, on the reverse strand, counting down.
CAGGAGCTGAGCCTGGGGGGAAAGGCAGCTGTGCGATGCCAGCCCAATATGGGGACGGACACTCACACACACTCTCTCTCATATCCGTGCTACTATTTAAGCACCACCCATTGTGCCTGGTGCTGTGCAAGCCAGAGAGTCCTTACTCCTTAGAGCTTGCAGCCGGGCCAGAGAAGGCAGCTAAATTAACAAAGGGAGGTAAAAAGCAAAGCTAACACGCTCTCTTCTTTTTTAGTCTGGGTCCTTGTGGAAGGAGCAAGCCTCTGGGAGGGTTTAACTGATGGCAGGGCAGAGGTCCTGGTGCCCCAGGAACACAGGACAGTGTGGAAGAAAAGAACAAAAGATAGTGAGGCTGGTATTGTTGAAGGAAGCACGATAGACAGGTCAGGGTTGTTTGGGACTGCAAAGGTGCAGGGACGTGGTGGGCAAGTAAGATTCAGTGGGCCAGTTAGACACAGGTGACTGAGGGTTATGGAGGTCATGTTGGCTAGGGTGTTGTGGAAAGACTGGGAGGGGGTCTGGTGGGGATGATGCAGGTAGCTGGGAGGTGGTTGAAAAAGTCAGAGCAGGAGATGAGTTCATAGACAAGTGTTTTAGTGCCTGGGACAAATGGGGCTAGGCAGATTATTAAAAGGGGGAGAAAGAAGTAACCTACAGGGAAGGAGTCTAAGGTGACACAAGGGAAGTGTGGGGAGGAGGAGGGTGGTGGTGTTAAGCAGTGGTGGGGAAAGCACATTAGGAAGTCAGCAGGCTGAAGCTGGGCTGTGGTTTTTAACTTGAGTTGGCAACAAGCCAGTATGCCATCCTGGAGTCAGATGCACTCGCCGGGTGGAGAAAGTTTGTGAGTCTCCAGCATAGAGGAGAGAGTAGAGACCATGAGAGTAGATGAGATCACCCTCGGAGAGGAGGCGGTGACCAAGAATACGGCTCTGAGGACACCATGGGTAGGAGCTGCCAAAGGAGACAGCAACACAGTGGAGGGGAAGGTTAGAGAAGTAAGATAAAGCAAGGTGATGGGGCAGATGGAAGACATTAGAGAGGTCCCAAGACTTCTTCAGGGAGAAGCCGGCGAGAACCATTTCAGTGGAGCGGAGGGGTTTTCTCCCTAGAGAACTCCCAGCCAGGTTTCTTTCCCCTGTCATTGCGATTCAGTGGCGGATACTGTAGTGGAAGGGGCATGAGAGTCAAGATTAGAGGAGCAGAGATAAGGGAGGATAAGGATCAGGTAAGTACCCACCGTATAAGCTTCACCTTGTGCTACTTCTAACCTTCAGGATTTGCCTTTCTTTAATTGTGCCCACCTTTTAATTACACTGGCACCCCAGCACCTGGATGGTGTTGGCAGGCAGCAATGTCTCTGTTATCGGTGCACTTTGAATTTATTTTTGGTGGGGGGGAACCTGACTGACTTTCTGTTTGACTCCACAGGCTCACCCCTCACTATATTTACCCTCAAGCTATCGTTCAGCCTAGCGTGGTCATCCCAACCCCCGTGCAGTCTATCACGTCTCCCTACATAGACTACACCTCTGCGAGCCAAGCCTACACTCAGTACACCACTGCTGCCTATGACCAGTACCCCTACGCCGCCTCTCCTGCTGCTGGGTTTGTGGGATACGGCTACACGAGCGCAGTTCAGCAGCCCATCACTGCTAGCAATCCGGCAGCGCACACCACGGCTTTTGTTCAATATCAGCCCCAACAGCTGCAGCCTGACCGAATGCAATAAGGGCCCTGCCCACGCGTTTGCCATGTAGGACAATCTTTTACAGTGGACGGATACAAACAAAAAAAGCAGAAAACAAAACCACCCAACCTTACTAGGTGCATACGAATACCTAAGCTATTTATAGTGTTAAGGACAAACCTAAACCCTTGCTGTCTGACTATGCTCATGGAAAAGGACTTCCGGTAAGTTTTCTTTCAATCAGGGCAAATATTGTCTTGAAGATGGACTTAAATTGACTGAAATGTTAAAAGGAAAACTACAGTTTCTAGCACACTTAGTGATCTGCTTCCATTGCCTGTCATCTTCTCACTCCCCCTCCTTCTCCCTTCCCCCATCCATCAGTTGTTTCCTACTCCCCTCCCCCTCCCCAAATCAAATCTGCAATCCTCTCATTTACTGTCAAGGTACACAAGGTACTCGGAGAACATGGATAAAAAGCAATCGTATTTTTTGGTTGTACAAAAACTTTGTAATACTCAGAGATGCCTTACAGAAAAAAGAAGAGAACTATTTTTTAATATTTATTGCGATTTTATTCGCATGAGCTGTGAATTGCAGACAGAATAGTAGTAAGTATCTGCCTTGTTTAATTCTCATTTTACTAAATTATTGTATGTAGGTAAAAGTTCCTAAGTAATTGCTGAATCACTTCAACATGCAAAAGGGAATATTGGCTTTAAGGAAAGCAGAATATTCCTTTAGTCAACGCACTGTAATATTTTCTTATTGTAATTCTTACTCTTAAGATTATCTCAGACTTAGGTATATTTTTAAAATGCTAAAAAAATAAAAAACAACCCCCCCCCCACCTGGAATACTGAACATATTGTCTACTATGAGAGATCTTTTGTTATAATGCTGCAACTTATGGAGAAATGGACAGTATTTATGTAAAAGTTAGACAGTTTTCAGGCTGTTGGCTGGCAAAGCTTAGGAGAATGTCAGGAATGGATTAAAACCTTTTTTTACATATTTGAACAAATGGGTAAATGTAACATTTTTATGCCTATGGTACAACAGCCAAATAAAGAGAGACAACAGACCACATAGGATAAGTGCATTTTTTTACAAGGAGGACAATATTTTTTTTAAACAACTCAATACTATATTGTATGCTCCAGCCAAATAAATATGGTATTAAAGACACAAATGAAATTGACTTGAATTGGTTACACTGGGCCTTACCCTGCAGCTGTTGTGGACTTGATCTTGAGAGGTTCTGAGCCACCTTAAAGTCTCCTGGACCCCTCTCTGCATTCAAACTAGTTTCCAGCAACTCCCGTTGGAGTCACATGCCTGTAAGCGCACCTGGCCCTTAGTTGCCCTGTAGGTTGCACTTTCACCAACCATGTGCTGATGTAAATGATGACCAAGGTGCTAGGCAATGGAGACTCGCAAGGAGTGCAGTATCAGTATTGTCCTGAGGGGGTTTTCGTGGTATCGCAAAGAAAACACATGCTTCTGCTAATGGAATTTTGCACAACTGATTCCATTCAAAAGTCTGATCTGCCAAAATTCTGTCTTGTGTAAGGGCTGGGTTTCTGAGGGCCTCTTCGATCAGGCAGGCCAGAGACATGCTGGGATTGGCACTTGCCCTAGAGCCACCTTGCCTGAGGGCCCCGAGCCTTCCTCAGGTTGGCCACATGGTTCCCTTTTATTTTCCCCTTACATTTCCTTTAGTAATTTGGTTTTCAACTTTTGACCCTCAAAAAAAGCTGTTTTTAAAGTAAATAAAATGAGTCTATTTAAATGTTTAATTTTTCTTTTATTTCACCTCTAAACACCTACAATTTTTTTTTTCTTATCTTGACTTTTTTCCTTCTATTGCTGGTCACTGAAAAAGTGAGACTTAAGCCATCCTTGTGTTTTAGCACCACCACATGCTGCTGCTGCTGCTAAGAAGATTCTGATGCACAAAATCATTGGGAGGGGTGTCAGGTTAGGGGCAAAAGAAGTGGTGATACTCTACCCACAATCCCAGCTCCCACCTATTATCCTAGACTAGCTGGATGGTTTTTGCTACACATTTTCAGCAGTAAAATAGGTAACAATATTGACATTTAGAGGGTCATTATTATGCTCCAGAGTGAACACCCCATTTAGACTAGTAGACAGTGATTTACTACCCTCACTGCTGTTGTTTCAGGCTGCAGATACATTTCATACAGTGTTGTTCCAGCTCACTCAAGGGTGGTGGGGGAGAGAAGCATAAAGCGAGAACTTTTGTGTGTGTAACAAGTAACTAGGTTCTTTGGCTACTCCAGGACTTTTATGTGAGAGTGGCAGCACAGCACGCCATTGAATACTGTCTCAATATGATTCTACGCTTAGGGGAAGGATCATGGTCTGAGAAGTCACTAGTTTAGAAATACTATAAGGGCAGGGGATTATTTGGCAATATTTTTCTCCCTTTAAGCCTTTTTTTGTTCAATGGGTTTGGTGGTCATAAAACCCAAATCTATTGATGTGCAAGCGACTCTCTCCTTGCACCTCTGGTCAGCATTCCTTGTTCTTCACTCAAGCAAAGCTCCTTTGAATTCAATATTAGGAGTGCTAAATGTAGTCTTCTATCTTCCTCCAGGATCTTCACCTAGCTCCCCCTGAAGCCAAGAGGAAGACTGAGGCCCCTAAAGACTAATTTGTGAATGAAAAAGCTGTCCTACAGTGTACCTTTTGATTGGTAAAAGAGATTTTCCCATTAGCTCCAACTTCCTAACAGGTGCTCAAAACAGGAAGCAATAGTTACAAGGGAAAACTGACCCAGATGTCTCCTTTTCAACAGCTATTCAGCCCATTATTATAGAAATAGATTCCTGGATCCAGATCAGTTTTGCCCCAGGCATATTTCTAGAAAAAGCCACATCAAAACAATAGTCTAAACTGCCAGGTCCCTGTTTGTTATCCCACCGCTGGGTTTTCACAATGAACCACCCTGTAGAGCTTTCCAGGTAGAAATGGAGTGGTGACCCACACAATGGAAAGTGAAATGTTTAGCCTTTATCAAGAGAACAAAACATTCCCCTCACCCAGTGCCAGGCTAGAACCCCAAAAGCTCCCTCAGATCCCTCTGTTGGAGGGGCTGGTTCAAAATGCAATCTGCTAATGCTGATGTAGGAATAAGAGGTTTCAGCCTCTTGATTGTTACAGGGTCTTGCATAGGAAAAGTCTACACACCTGCCAAGGTCCTAGAACATTCCCAGTCTCTAATGTAACTTTCATCTGGAAGCTTCACGCAGAAAGAATGACTTTTTTTCTCTTCCCCTGTCCTTTGGGATGATAATCGCCACAATGCAAAGCAAACCTAGAGCCAGTGTATCTAAATGGGCTTATGAATAAGGGCTGAAACTGGGCAGTGGCTTCCTCTCTCTGAGGCAAGTTGTACTTTGTGTAACCTGTTCAGCTAAAGCTAGCCTGCTCCAGCTGTAGATTAACAAGAGCATCTAGCATATCCAAGAGTAGCTAGGAGCAATGTGTGCCAAACCGAGACACGTAACAGCCGCAGGACTGACAGGTGTATCTGTTTACCGTGTACTGAACTGCTGTTTGACATTGTAAAGCTCTGGGAGGAGTCTGATGCAATATCCTAGGTGTGTATTTGCATGCTGGCTTACTAATGGGAGATGGAGGCATACCCCTGAGTACTATAGGAGTTTTAAAATGGGGGATGGGGAGGGCCCACAAGGCTGCAGGAGTGGAGGGTGTGCGGAGAAGACAACGCTAGGAAGAAGCGGCAGTGGAGGCTACTTTCAAGTGGAGCTAAGGGGCTACCCCACTTGTTCAGGGCTGCTTGGGGAAGTTTATGAGCCCTAGTTTATGCTCAGAGTTGACGAGTGCGGCTGGATGCTGAGTATTAAAGTACACTTGATGGTTGCACTGAGATTTTTTTTTCTCGTATTTGCCTTTATCAAGAGAACAAAACATTCCCCTCACCCAGTGACAGACTAGAACCCCCAAAGCCCCTTAGATCCCTCTGCTAGAGGGAGGGCCTCCTGCACCATTTTTTCCTGTGCTCCCTCCCCACTTTGACCCCGGCAGATCTCCTTTCTCACCAGGGTCGAGGTCAGAATGTCACATACCTGAGACGTTACATGAAAGATCCCTGGTGTAAATGACTAGGGACTTCAGATTCCTGAGCTTTGAGGGTATACATGGCTGCAGCTCTTACTTTTAATGGGAGAGGGAGAGGGGCAGGATTATCTGATGGAATTTTCAGTCATAAAAACTCTTTGAAGCTAGGATTCTACAAAACAATCCAGGAGTTCAAATGAGGCCATGCTCATGGATTGTGGACACGTGCACTGTGTGTATGAGAGGAGGGCTAACAGAGCAGTGTTTGCAGCAGATCAGGGGCCTAGAGGCCAGGCCAGTTGGAAGCTTTGGATTGAACAGCACCAAACTCTCACGGCTTGTCTCGTGATATTTCGGTCCCAGCTGCTGGATGCTGTGGGAGCTGAGGAGTTCTCATGAGATTTCTCCCAGCAGTAGGCTGGCATCCCCCTCAAGGCTCAAATCCCACTGGAGTTTCTCCTCTACTAAAAAAAGATGCACCCCTACCTCTCCAGATTTAACATGTGAGGTCAAAGGGGTGACCCAACAACCCATTTTACTGCTACTGAGTCTCATTTTAAAACATTTGCTGCTCTTGATAAACTGCCTGGTGAAGGCAGGGGATTGAAGTCACTGCAGTCACCGGCCAGCGTGTTTTATCGGGTTCAGACACTTGTGGAGACTGGATGTTTCCTGCTGGAGGCCTGGAGTTTGCATATCAGCCTAGCAACAGTTAGAGACCGCGGCAACTAAATGAATAGCTTTCCTCGCTCCCTGATGTATTAGCAATCCCTAGAGAAAAGGGTAGAGTCACAGCCATCCTGCATTAACCCATTCCCTGGTCTCTTGTGAACTCGGGAGACCAAGAAAACCAGGCTCAGGTTTGGGAGAAGCCCTGATGGGCTGTGAAGAAGTGTCAGCAATGGTGGTGGTTAGTTAAATGTGAAATCAGCCAGCAGCCACATCAGCTAATTTGTTCCAGATGCCCACAGTGTTCCAGTTGCTAGGGGCTTGATCTGGTGAGGTACTGAGTAGGTCCTGGAGCTGCTAAGTGCCCTTAACTCCCATGGTGCCACCCCAAGAGAAATAGATGCAATTTCTTTTATAAGACCAGAGCCTAGACAAAGGGACTGAAGAGATGTGGAATAGCAGCTGGGGTAAGGTGGTATATAATCCTATCACTAGAACAAGCAACTGGGAGTCAGGTCTCTTGAGTTCACATAACCTTTCTGGGACGCCGTTAACTTCTCTGTAGATGAGGTATGACAGAAAGCAGAGGCATCTCTTTTGTCGGCAGCCACCCATATTTGCACAAGCAGGTGGAAGGTTTGGTGTCTCTGTCTAAAGATGCTTTGCCCACAGCTCAACCAGAGCCTGCTGAGAAGTGTAACACAATAGCATTTTAACTTTACATAGTTTAGGGCAGGAAGTAGTGGGACCAGATGGAATGAATGAGGCTGGGATGCCAGTCTTAAGTACCATGAGATCCTTGATGAGTGCAAAGAGCCAAGGACCTAGGTTATCAATTTCATTGAAAAACACAAGATGGTGCCTGTTCTCATCTGGCTGGAAGCAGGGTCCAACATTGATTCCATGGGAAGAGGAGTGCCTCCCTGCTGCATCTCCACCTCATTTTCCACAGCGCAATGAATTTTCCTCAGACATCTCCCAGGCAAGCACAGAGAACAGCCAGCCTTGCTTAGCTTATGAGACCAGTGCCCAAAGGGGTGAGGCCTAGAGGGGGAAAAGGATGAGCATTTATTTGCACATTAACTGAGGTAACTGGGCTTTTGCTGCAGTTTACCGGTTAGGCTCGAGTGCATGGTCATGTTTTCACCCCCATGACACATACAAAGAATGCTAACACCATCTGTTTCATTTTCTGGCTGGAACTAGCTTTCCCTTCCTTTGTGCCTCCCTCAATCCTGCCAATGTAGAGATTCCCTTGTTTAAATATAAAAAAAAAAAAAGCCTGGATTAAAAACCATCCCTAAAATAGGTTGAATAACAAAGTCAACTGACTCTGTTGCATCGCTCCCAGTGAATGGCTGCCCTATATCAGGATATAGTCAAGGGGGGAGGGGGTGGAGGGGGGCAGTCATGTGTTTTACTAGATGGTTCCTGGAAAAGTTTCTGTTCAGCCTGATAGAATGCCTGGCTGCTGTTATCTCTGCACTTGCACTTAAATGGATGTGCTGCGTCTGCTCTCCAGCTATGGTGGTGGTGGTGGAAAATTTCCTAAACTTAAAAAAAATAAATTAAAAAAAAAAATCCTCCTGTGGTACAATAGAAATTGGTTCTTCCTGTCACCTGAATAATAAACAACTATAAATGGTAATCTAGGCTGTGCAAGTTTTCAAATCCTTGTAGTACACACGTTTAGAATGATGATATGAGCATTACTTGGCGGGGGGGCGGAGGTGGGGGTGGGGAAACTGGCCTTGTTATTGAAAACAGAGCTTAAGGGCTGAGCCCTCCTATCTGGGAAACACTGCAGGCGAGGATTACACCTCTCTTCTCATGCCAGCCTCCCCCACCTTTTATTTTTTATTTCTTGACATGGAACTTTTCAGCCTTTCTTCCAGTGGTTACAATACTAATCAACAAGGATGGGCGCAAATCATGTAATTGGCCTTGGGGAGAGGGAGCATGAAGGGGGAGGAGGGGGAAGAATTGGAAATCTGAATTTCACAAACGACCCTTTTATTACAGAGAGCTGAAGCCACACAGCAGATCCCAAACTGGGGGTGTTTGACATTTGCATCTGGCACAAGATCTGAATTTGGAGCTTGAGTCTATTGGTAACACCACCTCCACCACTAATAATATGGAAATAGACCTATGCACTCCAAGGAGCTAGAGCAGGGGTAGCTCTTGCAGAGGGAAGAATCTGTCTCAGATAAGGATACAGAGTGTGGGGAGGAGTTGGAGGCCCACGCTTGTTAGAAATGTGCATCCAATTGTGTGCCTAATTTTCACGCAAACCTGCACTCAGTTATGGTGATTGTGCACACAGCTGTAAATGCAGGAGCCTGACCAGTTGGACGGTTAAAATCCTGTGTTCACTACTGCTCTCATTGGGAGTCACACCTGAGATAATGCACAGAGGGGGAATTTTCAGAGGAAAAGTCCAGGTTAGGCCAGAGCTATGCTAGGAGCCAGCTGTGAACAACTGATCGGCTTATTTAGCTATGAATGGTTGGTTGGGTTGTGGTTTCTCATGGCAGCAGAGTGAAGGAAAACCTCCACATCCCTGTTTCTATGGGGAGCCCTTACACGTCACAGTGGAGTCCCGGATGTGGTTTATATGAAGTGTATGTGGCACTCTCTTTGCATTGCTGCACAGGAAAGGTTTTTGACAGCCCGGTGATGATTAAAATAAAGGGGATAGTAAATATGAAACTAGGATGTACAGCGGGGCATTAAAGCGACAGCAGGCCCTTAACCTAAACGCCCACTGCAGGCAATAGAAATGCAGACTGAGCAAGGCTCCAGGATGTGTCCCAATTAGTTTGCTCGCCACTATTCCCCTGAAAAGTAACTTGCCTTTAAATTGCTGCAGCCAATTCACAGGATGGATAAAAGAAAAAGCCAAAGCAGAGGGGTTGGCTCAAAGAGATTAGTATTATACCTTCAGCCAAGGACTTAATGAATGCAGGGACTTCCCAAGAGCACGGCTCTCATTCTGCACTCCCCCTCACCCGCTCTGCTCCACTCCTTTTGCTATTCAAATGCAGAACGATGCCAGTTCACATGCAGAAGACAGTCTCAAGGCCTGGGGCGCGAGTAATCATTTCTCGGACAAAGGCGCTAAGCAAGCCGTGGCAAACATCCTTCTCACTTCCTACGGCCCTGAGAGCAAAAGCTTGTCTGAAACTGCAGAGAGACAGTGCTGGTGTCTGCATGGTGGGGGCGGCAGTCCAGGCGACTGGCAAACAGTAAGCATAGGCCAATTCATTCTGTGCCTTGCAGGCTGAAACCAAACTTAGGGCAGAGTCACAAACAAATCAGTGGTAACAAAAAAGCATTGAGCCCTGAATAAATGAGACTCGCCGTGGTCAGGTTTCACATGCACTCTCGTTTTGCTGACACATGGCCCAGGCATTCGGTCTGATTGTCACCCGGGTCCTAACAACAGCCGACAATACAAACCCCACATAGAAACCAGCTCTGCATTAACCCTGAAGCTCCACACCTCACGCTAAAGGACATCAGCTACACATTCACAAGCGGCATCCGCCCATTCTTGGGCTATGCCGGGGTAGCCTGTGGATGTCAGCCTGTGCCTCAGTGAGCAATCACTGTCTTTCCTAATGCTCTGGTTTGTGCTGGTGCCACATTAAAACCTGCCTTCCCTAACGTGCTGCAGAATGCAGGCTGGCAATTCTTCAGTGCCCGTTACAGAGGAGCCAGGCGCTCCCAGCAGTTTGAGGCTGGTTTGGAGTGTGCTCTGCTGTGAAAATTCTTTGCGGTTTTGCAATCGATGCAGGAGAGTAATATTCATGATAAAAATTACATGCTTAACCCATCATTACCAGCTATTTACAGCCTACTGTTTGGCCTTTGCTTTCAAGCTCTTCTACACACACCTTTAACTTAACATTTCAATAATAAGTTAAAGAGACTTAGGTAAAATTTTCCCCAACCCCTAAATGACACAGGTGCCTTTCAGTATGACAGTGCTTTACCGTATGAACAATTAGTGCTCAACAAGCTGAGATGTAAATCTACCTTGCGGTACCACGCTGCGCACCAGTGCCTCAGAGAGACCATGCTGCTGCATTCTAAAATGTCCCTAGTGGGAGTTGCTCACAATAGGACACTTTTAGTGTGGCATAGCAGGGCTTGGCCGTGGGGCGGGGGAACCTCAGGCTGGCCCTGTGCAGGCAGGTGGGCGTGGGTGGCCCCGCATGTGGGGTTGGGAGGAACCTCAGCCCAGCCCTGCACCAACGGGAGGTAGGGATGTCTTGGGCCAGCCCCACATGGGGGTGCACAGGCCACCCTGAGGGTGTCCTGTTTTCCCTTTGGGAAAATATGGTCACCTTAAGTTAATGCAAGGTAGATTTACATCCACCCTGCTGCACACTAACTTTTCATCTTAAAAAACCCTTAAGCACCTAGGAACAGATTTTTAATGCTATTTAGACAACTAAAATTGTAATAAGTGCTTAGAGGGATTTTTTTCCAAAGCTCATAGGGAAACTCCCAGTGAGATCAATAGCAGCAACTTACATATAAAAAAAAAAATCTGGCCCTTCGCCACTTCAAAATTTTAACCTTTCCTCTATATTTATAGATAACACTTGCTATCGGGCTAGATAGATTTTTTTTCCCATTCTTGTGTCACTAATAACACAAAACTATTTAAAGGTGATTTTAGATTGGGAAAACTAAAACCACATATAACAATAAATTAGAGCCAGCCACCCTTATTAATGCTGAGGACAGGCCCCCCAGTGTAGCCCCCAGTGATTTGAGTAGCCCCCAGTGATTTAAACATGAGCAAGGGTGTTAGAATCCACCCCCTCAACAATCCAGTTTAGCGTTCAGCATTTATCCTGCTTTTTATTTCCCACAGCGTCGTGTGACGCCGTAATTTCAGTTTCTGTTGCTCATCACCATCACGTGCTCTAGCCACTGCTGTAAACAGGCTTCAGGTACTGCAGGGGCTTGGTCATACATGTATGTTAGATTAAGCGTAGGAAGGCCCACAATATCATACAGATGGGCTGGATTTGCAGGGATTCAGCCATCGCTAGACAGCAATGAGTAGCGCACTCATACTCTGTAGTCAGCATAGGGGTAGTTTCAGTCATGCGGGTTGAACACGGTCATGACTGGAAGGTTCCTTTTTTGGCAACATGAGAGCAAGTTCTGTTCTCCTCGTGCTTAGCCTATAGTAAAAGCAGCAAATGGCGCTTACAATGGCTTTGCAGCGCTGTAATAGTGCAATAGTGTTACACAGTGCTGACCGTGCTGCAATGGGCACGGCAGACTAGCTGTATTAAAGAGGATTTGGCCTTGCCATGGTAATGATGCAGTGGCTTATGTTTATAGTGCCTCTCAGCCTAAGCACGATACAATATATTGGGCAGCATCACTTTAATATTGCTATGGAGGAGGGGGGGGTAAAACCTAGAGGCCACAATCAGGGATTAGGGTTCCACTGTGCTAGGCACTGCATACACCTATGGTGAAACGGCACCGTGCCAGCACTGAAATGCAGCCACTTCTGGTGAGGTACACAGCAAATGATGAACACTCATTGCAAGTCTAAATAACAGTTTAAGACAGGAAATGAAGAGGGAATACAGGACCCACATACTTCCAGGAGGTTTTTTTACATGATGCTTCCCACTTTCTAACCTCAGCAGTGAGGTGTTCTGTGACAGCCCACAGTACAGCACAATTGTTGGGAAGAAAAAGGGTCGAGGGTTTGTGTAAAAGTAGGAAACCACTATTTAATGAAAAAAAAGTTAACTATTTTCAAAAAAAGGAGATTAAAAATTTCGAGAGTGTGAATTCCACTTTCAAAAGTGACTTTGGCACATGGGAGCATCAGTGAGATTTGACTGTAAAGCACTTTCGTAAATGAAGCTTAGGCACAAACAAACATTTTCCCCATAGCCTACAAGGCAGTTAATTCTCAGTGAAGTAAACTGGTCACCTCTGATGTGCCACTAAAGGTCACCATCCTGGATGTGAGAAACTCAGGGTAGTTTCTAAAGCTGCTCTAAGGACTCAGTTTGGTCTATTGGTATAATATATATTTAGGCAGTTCTTTGGCTATATATACTGCTGGGTCCCATGAAACATATAGTTATAGCATTCTAAATGTTCTATTTACCCAATAGACCATGAAGACGTCTTTAGTTTCAGTCTGGCTTGTCAATAAACAGCTATCTGCCATGTGCCTGAAGGTACCAATCCTGGTGAGAACTCTGTACAGGCACAGTGTTAGCACACGTGGGAAAAGCCCGTATGAAAATTGTTTAAATACGGTGGCTGTGCTTGCAGAGTATTTTGAAGGAGAGAAGCCACCTACATAAATCATGTTGGTGCATTTAGGTTTGCCGGACTTGGCCAAGAGGTAGATGCTTGTTGAATAGTGACGCAACTTGTGGTCAAACCAGATGTTATCAGCAATGGGTGACTAACAACAGCTGCAATATACTGCAGTGGTAGAGAGTGAGTGTTCATGAACTGTTCTGATTTTGTCCTAGACCTGCTGAAAATTCTAGCCATAGCTTTTATGACAACTGATGAGCTAATAAATGCCAAATTCCGACTGAACAAATGTGTTGATCTCACTGGCTTGCAAATGGCCAGAGACTGATTATGTGACTTCAAAGGGATGTGATGACTACACATTTCTGTAGCGCTTCCTATGCGCTCTGTTTCCAGAGTCAGCATGCAGGAAAAAGCAAGGTGCTAAACCCAGGTTTTGTGGAAGAACGGAAGGAGCAGCAGGTGAGTGAGCAGGATGCTTTTTCAAAGCCTTCTGCAAATAAGCAGGAGTCCAGCAACGCCTGTCTGGAAAGAACTACAGCACGAACATGGACTGCGTTGTTCTACTAGGGCCCAAATAATTAACAGCCACTGTCTGTGCTGCAAGGAGGCCCCTGCCTGCTCTGAAATAAAAGAAGCTGCAAACTCCCTGACAGGCTCTGCCTACTTTGGAGGTTTTTTTGCACCCAGGGTAGTTACACTGATAGAGCTGCTCTAGCACAACTGCTAGCGATGACGTGCTGCACTGCTGTAAAAAGTGACTTTTACCAATGTAGCTGCGGGCACAACCAGCCTACAGTCTCCCTGAGGCTTTTGATAGCATCCTGGTTTCCAAGAGTCAGCCAAGCTGTCCAAAGCACAGCAGCTCAGGACAAAAGGTGTTGTCTGCTCTGTTCTTTGTTTTAGATAACTTTGCACAACAAATACACGAGGGTTGGAGTCCCACCACACTATGCTCGGTGAGGAGGAGTCTGGTCTGACTCTTGGGGCTGGGTACTGGGTTCTCAGCCTCGCTTTGCCACTGACTCACTATATGAACATAGGCAATGCATTTTCAGCTCTTTGAAGACCTCAATTTTTTCTATTGTTGAATGGGTCTATTGATAAGGTGGACTATAAACAGTCCCTAATTCACAAAATTGGTTTGGGGGTTAATTATATTTTGCAAAGGGCTTTGAATGAAAGCAAAAAAAAAAAAGGACCAAGTTCTGGCTGGACTTAATATTATAATACAATAAAAATACTGACAGCGGAGTCAAGAGGACTGGAACTCAGGGGCCTTGGAGTGTATTTTGGGTTCTGCCACAGAGTAGCTGTGTGACCAGCACCTGAGTTTCTTCTTGCACCTCATTTGTTTAGCTCTCTGTGACAGGGATGGTTCTTATTATGTGGTCAGACAGCACCCAGCTCAATGGTTGCAGACCTCCTGACCAGGACCGGCTCTAGGCACCAGGACCAACTCTAGGCACCAGCACACCGAGCACGTGCTGGAGCGGCACTATTCCAGGGGCGGCATTCCGGGAGGTTTTGTTTTTTTGCTTCGTCAGTTGCACTCTCTTTTTTTTTAATTTTTATTTTTTTTGGCTTGGGGCAGCAAAAAACCTGGAACCAGCCCTGCCTAAGACATATAATAAACAACAGCAAATGATTTGTTTAGTAATTTGCAGCCTATGAACATACCGTTTTAAGGTTTTACGATTTCTTTGTTTAAGTCAATGCAGCTCCCTGCAGACTGTTAAAAATTCGGACTCCAGATTCACACATACAGCATCCTCCTTCCAACTATAACGGCTATCAGTAGCGATGTGTAATAGATGCAATGCCAGAGAGAAATGCTTTCACGCTGCCTAGCTCCTGCATCCACTGCCATGTGTTGTTACAGGGCAGAGTCATGGCTTGGTACATGGTAAGGGTTGCATGCTAAGCTGCTTTAAAAAACTTAAACGTTCTTCAGTCACCATCTGGTCCCAAAAAGAGAACTGACACTTACTCATTTCTGCAGTGAGTAAAAGTGAGATACAGCGCCATACTGCCATTTACTCATGGTGCAACTTTAAAGACCACAAACCTACTCACTCGTAGGCTCTTCTAACTGCAAAGTGAAAGGCTGCTGGTTCTGGGCTGTAGAGCTGCCAGGATGATAAGAACCAGCTTTCTAATCTCGACTCCAGCAGCTGACAGGATGACGCTGATAATAACCATTACCCTCTACATCCATAGAGGGATGGCATGTTTTCAGATACTTTTAGACTGGCCTGTTTGTAAACTTGCCCTCACGTCAGCAGGAGTCTTAGGCAGGAGAAGGAAAAACAAAATCTCAGTGGAACCAGGGTGGGAACACAATACTGTCAAACAGTGAGGCTGCCCCAGCGGCTAGCTGGCTGTAAGCAATCCAACCCTTCAGGAAAGAGGTGACTTTAGTAATATTGGGCAGAGCAGTGGTGCCTACCTGGCCATATTAGAGGTGACATAGGAGGGCTTTGGAAAGTCAGGGGGAGTTGGATGGGTTACATATCCTTACAGATCAATTCTTAGGACAGTCCTGAGAATGATCCCAGAAAAGACCTTAAGTGGGTTCTATGCTTTTCCCTCTGAGTCAACAATGGCAGAATGGGCTGCAGGGAGGGCTGGGGGTAGGGAGGGGCAGACAGTAGGGGATATGAAAGCCAGGAAAGCTAAAAGCCCCTGGATCTCATGTGTCCTAGCATATACCAGGGTCAAGGGCGGTGAAGTGGAGTCAGGCTCCAGTTTCTAGGGAGTGGGTGGAACAAGGGAACCACAAAACAAGACAGAACATGAAACCAGATTAACGGATTGGGAAATAAAGCCATGGCAGTAGTGATCGTACTTCCCCCAAATCTCCTATCAGCCATATACTGGAGCAATGGGTGGGACAAAGGGATTAGGGGTTTCCACTGGGTGACACTGCTAAGGACTCAGCCACCCCATCTGTCACTATAGCCTGGATGACATTGCAGGAGGAGAACACACAATTCATAGGTGACACACCTAAGCAGCATGTATATAATATTAGTGGGGCTTGCAGGCTGGGTGGTTCTAAGTGCTGGACTCCTGGGTTCCTTCCTGCTGTCAGTGACTTCCCAGGTGACCTGGGCAATTGACCTCTCAGAGACACTGCAAACCATAATGTGTTGTGGTCTGCAGCTTGTGAATGCTACGAATGAGGAAATCTTTATTTTATATCATTAAACTGCAGTGTTAAAATGCTCCAAACTGCAGCGTCCTAAACATGTTACATTAGAAAAGGCTCCAGTAGTGTCAGGCAGAGACCAAGAGCATTCCCTACCTCCAAGATCAGATATTGATAATCCCTAGAAGCCCCCATAAGAATGATCAAGTGGATTTATGCAAGTTCTGCTGGAGGAGGAACCTTGAAAGGGAATATGAAAGTATAGAATCATACAAGATTAGAGTTGGAAGATACCTCAGGAAGTCATCTAGTCCAACTCTCTGCTCAAAGCAGGACCAACCCCAGCTAAATCATCCCAGCCAGGGCTTTGTCAAACCCGGCCTTAAAAACCTCTAATGATGGAGATGCCACCACCTCCCTAGGTGACCCATTCCAGTGCTTCACCACACTCCTAGTGTTTCCTAATATCCAACCTAGACCTCCCCCACTGCAACTTGAGACCATTGCTCCTTGTTCTGTCATCTGCCACCACTGAGAACAGCCTATCTCTATCCTCTTTGGAACACCCCTTCAGATAGTTGAAGGCCGAATGGAAAAATAGCACACCAGGGCTTTCCTTTTGCTGAAATGGGGAATGAGCCATGCTTTAGGGGTTGAGGACTTTTCTTCTAGTTGGCTTGTCTCTTCCATGCAATCTGAGCAAAGGAGGAGTTTGAGATCTACGGGCAGGAATGTGCCAGAATTTAGTTCTATGAATGTTTTCCTATGTGGCGGTGAGGCTCTTCTCTGGTTAATAAAATGCTTTACCAGGGCTGGTGCAAGGATGTTTCGTGCCCTACGCGAAACTTCCACCTTGCGCCCGCCCCCATCCCCGAGCCCCCTCCCTGAGCCCCCCCCAGCAGCTCCCCCCCTTCGCCCTGAGGCGCCCCCCCTGCGGCAGCTCCCCACCCCCCCACCTTCTGCCCTGAGGCACCCCCCCCGCCCCAGCTCACCCCTGCTCCGCCTCCTCCCCGAGCACGCCGTCGCTGCTTCACTTCTCCCACCTCCCAGGCTTGTGGAGCCAATCAGCTTAGGGGAGGAGGCGGGGCAGGGGTGAGCTGGAGTGGGGAGTTCCCCTGTGTGCCGCACCCCCCCGCCCCACTTGCTGCAGGTGGCCCTCTCCACGCTCCCCTGCCCCAGCTCCCTCCACCTAAATGCCGGCGGCGACCGGGGCGGCCGAAGATCCGGCCACCCCCCCAAATCCTAGTGCCCTAGGCAACCGCCTAGGTCACCTAAATGGTTGCACCGGCCCTGTGCTTTACAAACATTGTACAACTAGGGTAGCTGAAGCACAGAGAGGAGACATGACTTGCAGCAATCCAGAGAGGTGAAGGTCATGCAGCAAACCAGTGATATAGCTCAGGGATATCCTGTCTCCTGCTCAATCCACTAGATCTCAGCTGAGTTTGGGGAAGTCATTTATGTTCTGATGTACCATGCAGTCGAGTGGGTGAAGATTAAATGGAAGTAGTACAACGGGGTGGAGATGGGGAGAACAAGGTGAAGGGAATATTTGGCTATTAAAAAAAAGTTGTATTAATTTTTCTAAAAGAGAAAATATAGATTACATTTTAGTGACTACAATCATACCCCAGTGTATATTTACACTGCAAATAAAAGGTATGTTCTTAACTTGGGTGCGAACCTGTGTTAGCAAACTCACGTTAGACTGCCAGTGAAGACAAAGCATCTCTGCTTTTAACTTGGATTAGCAGCTACCCAACAGCCTTTAATTCAAGTCACTAACCTGAGTTAAAAGTCAAGCTGCTGTGTCATCACTGCTATTTTAACCTGAATAATCTAATCCAACTCAAGAACACACTTTTTTTTGCAGTGTAGACATACCCCCATGAAAGGTGTGTACAATGCAAAAAGCGCTGTAGTATTCAGCAAATGTGAAAAACTAAATCATGCAAGAAATCTGAGGAAAAAGAGAGGTCGTCAAGAACAGTGGA
Organism: Mauremys mutica; assembly: GCF_020497125.1. Lineage (NCBI taxonomy): Eukaryota > Metazoa > Chordata > Testudines > Geoemydidae > Mauremys > Mauremys mutica. Next base: position 11,938,920 of record NC_059084.1, on the reverse strand, counting down.
AAATACAGACAAACTGGTGGGAAGAAGCAAAGAACAGGTGTTGAAGTGAGTAAAATGACATCGTTTTTCAGTATAAGACAAGAAATATACCCATGTATAATCAAGATGTGTTCATGATTTAGTCATCTATATGCATTACTCTCCCATAGTGCATGTGTGTACACCATAAGAATTATCGAAAGAAGTAGACTGCTCTTTAAATTAGCAGAATTTTTTTTTTTACGACCGTCCAGTGTTTGGAAGCTGAAACTAGATAAATTCAGACTAGAAATAAGGGGCAATTTTTAACAGTGAGGGTAATTAACCATTGGAGTAATTTAACCAAAGGTTCAAGAGATGGAAAAAAAATCCCTTACAAGTCTTTGTTGGCAAGACTGGAATGTCTTTCTAAAAGATATGCTCTAGCTCATCCAGAAAATATGGGTTTGATGCAGAAATTACCCAATGAGGTTCGGTGGGATGTGTTATGCAGAAATTGAGACTAGATGATCATAATGGTCCCTTCTGGCCATAACATTATGCCTCTGAAGAATGACTAATAGATACTATTATAGAGAGCATGCCTGCCAAAAAAATAACCAAAGGATATTGGAAATCAGACTCAAAGTTTAGCAAGAGACCGGAGTATTTCCTTCACTGAAACATTTGTGAAAACATGCCTATGATGCTGGGACAGACACCATAAACAAGAGAATTGTCATTGGGTCTTTGGCTTCTCTGTTGAGACTAGGGTGACCAGATGTCCCGATTTTATAGGGGCAGTCACGCTTTTTGGATCTTTTTCGTATATAGCCTTCTATTACCCCCCTCCCCCTGTCCCGATTTTTCACACTTGCTGTCTGGTCACCCTAGTTGAGACTACCAGTCAGGAGGCCAGTTAGTACAAAATGGCTTTGTGTTTCGTTGTGACGTGGACATCTACCCGCTAGGTTGAAACGCATTTCGCAAGGACACCCAGTCAGTAAATCACCACTGAGCTGAACTGGATCCGGATTTTTGGATAACTGAAGGACCGCAAGGCTCTCTTTGGGACTGAGTCCGCAGGTCAGTCAGTCCCACGGGAAAACCTAAGCTGTGATTTTGGCTGAGACATGTGGTTTCACCTACTACTTGTGAGACTTGGATTACATCAATATGTTGAGATGGCCATAATGGTTTATTTAGCCTAGAATCCAGACTCCAGCAGTGGCCAGTATCAGATGCTTCAGAGGAAGGGATAACCTCCCTACCCTGAAGAATTATACATATGGACTAGCATACCCAAAGGAAAAGTGTCTTCCTAGCCCCCAGCAGCTCAGAGATAAAAAGCCATGGTTACAAAATCCCCTTCTCCCATCACCAGCCTTCCATGGATAATGTACTTCAAAGGGTCTGATCTGAAGTGTGGCTTGTTTCCAGTGTAGTGAAATAAGTCTTAAAATAATTCTTACTGCTAGTGGTGTTTGCTAGTGTCCATGTTGTTACATTTTCCACATGCTGCCACCCTCCCAGCACAACTTTGGGCATAACAAGGCTCATCCTTGCCGGACCACATTTTATTTTCACAAGTTTAAAAAAAAAAGTATTATTTAGTGTGCCGAGCCAGGTCTGTCACAGCGCGTCACGTATGCCGAGCGGCACAGCACTGAATGATGCCTGCGTCTGCAGCTTCTGAAAGACAAAAACCCTGCCTCCGTTTGGTGGGTTGTTTTTTTCCCCACATTCCCCCACTCCTCCTCACAGTGGCCCCCTGCCTCCTCCAGATCTGAGCTCACCAGACTTGGCCAAAGGAGTGTTATCATGCTGCTGAAGACGGCAGAACACAGACTGTGTTTGTACCTGGGAGCCTCAGGCAGTGCAGAGTGGGCATGTGCCAAGGAGAACACTGGATTCTGTTTTCCGTGTCTGTTTTGGCTACTGCATAATGTCATTTGGCCAATTCCACTGAAACAGAACAAAAGCAGAGAACACCAGATGAGAGCGAGCCAATGGCAGGGAGCCCTGGGGGCCGGGGGAGGGCCTGTTGTTTAAAGAGCATTTCAGCAATGGTAAAAAGCTACATTACATAAAAGTTAAAATCACGGCCCTCCACAAACACACACATGCCCTTTCTTAGTGGTGGAGTTTCTTTATGTTAGCGTGAATGGTGCCTGATTTGCTGGTCCCATCAGTTACATTGCAGATGCTGGCTGCCAGCTGAGAAGAATGTGGACGAAAGAAGCCAGCATCTCTCTTTGAAAGGCCAGCTCCTCGCTGCTTGGAACTAGCAGCATATTTTTAACCCCTTTGCTGCCAACTGAACAAATTATTGGGTTTTTTTTTTGCTTTTTTTAATATCAGAAGTTGTAACCAATCACAATAATTAACAGAGCTTGGCAATTTGTATCTCAAAGCCCTGTATGGACAGTAGCCAAACAACTAATCATCCACGGTTTTCTGACAATCATATAAGTTGTATTTAAAGGAAAAGTATCAAATTTGACCCAGTATTTGAAAAGAAGAGAGGGAACACGTTAAAAACTTAGGTCTCCTAGAAATGTTTTAATGATTTAAAAAAAAAAAAAAAAAAAGCCCACGGGAACAACTGTTCTTAAACAACTAAATATTTGCCAGAAGAATCTGCAACCCAATTACTGCAGCATTAAGAACCTGAAAGTCTCTGCTACAAAAATGTAACTGATCACTGGCACAAGTAAACAGTCTAAAAAGCAAAAGTTAAATTGGACTTTAAAATCCCTCTCAGTTTGATACTTAGAGCAGCCATCTCTGAGGTAGCATATAACAGCTGTGCAAAACTACATGTGACAAGAGATTAGGCCAGGACATTGGGTACGGCCTGTGGATGTATGTGTAAAGGAAAACCTCAGCTCATGGAATGCTATGAGGAGGGTCCGTCAGCACTCAAGAGGAAAGAGCTCATATTTTGATGAACTTTGGTCAAAGCGTGATTTTTGTAATACCAGAATTGGAATTGCCCTTCATTCAAAGTGTCTTTATTTTGCAATTGTACTTCCATTGAGGTCAATGCACTCCTTGGCCCAGACTCTGATCTCTGTCACAGTGGTGCAAATCTGGACTAACTCCATTAGTCACAATAGAATTATACCATGTCAACAATGAGATAGGAGTCCTACCCACTTGCTAGTGGTGGTACTGTCATGTATGGGATGCTCCATTTACTCTGTCGTGCATTTACTGGAGGTCACAAATGTGTAATTAAACAATAATTCTCAGCATTATCTGTAGACAGCGGCAAGTTACCTGCCAGGTAAGTGCTCACTAATATCCGGAGACTTGGCTCCTTCTGTGAGAGGGCACAGATACCACCCGCAAAATCTAGTTAGTGGAGGCCTGATTGTTTTCCAGCTGTGGGACTGCTACCTCTCCCCGCACAGTGATGTCATTCCCCAGAGCACTGCCTTATGCTAGAGGGGTGGAGATGCTGATTCTGGGAAGTCTGTTACAATGATTTAGTTCTCACATGCTAACTGCAGGTGAGACCCTGACGGCTCCCCCCTCCCAGTCCTGACACAACACCCAACACAATGGAGGTGCCCAAACACTCCTCCACTTCCGAGGCAAGACAGGACTTACAAACATATGCCCCGTACCCAGGTGTATGTAGATGAGAAATTCTCCCTGCAGGCCATACTGACCTTTCCTTTGGCTCTGTCTTACCTCAGAGAAACTCCCAGCCTTTCATGGTCCTGAATTGAGATGAGGATACTCACGTTGTCTGGAAACCAGGCCGAGTCAGCAAAATTGCTCCCTGCACCTGCAAACTGGGATCTGCGATCTGAATCCTCCAGTGCAACAGAGAGAATAATTTCATTTGAATGCTAACAACAAGACAGCTGGAGCCTATTCTGAGCCCATGGAGCCAGCTGGTTAGTTTGCATACCTGGCCAACTGAGCAAAGTTCTTAGCATCAGGCAAAAAAGATGGGCTGCTTTTTATTGCAATATCATTTAGCTCCCTGTAACAGAAAGCATTGGAGTCAGTGGAGTCATGACCCCTGCCAGATGACATTACTTCCTGACCCCAGCCAAAAGAAAATGCAACCAGTCTCCCTTGCCAGCACTCGTGTGTGTCACATCTTCATTGTACCCAAAACCTGCTTGATGAAAAGGACAATGGAATAGACCTGGGGCTGATTAAACTGGGTTTTGCTCTTCCACAGAATGAATGAAAATCGTTGGACTTTATTTCCTTTCTATGATTAGAAGTGGACATACCGAATGAACCCCCAAAGTCTGGTATGTTTCGATACCCTTCCATTGCACTCATTTGTTGTTGCTTCCTGCCGATTCATGGATACCTAATAATGATTTTAATATTGAGTGTTGGTGAAAAGTGCTGCATTAGCATCCCTGGAGCCTCCAGGCCACTGTCTATGGACTCACTTCTGCCTTGATGTCCAAAAGACATGGAAACAAATCACACAGAATCCATCACTCCAAGTTCCTCCTGCCGCTGGTCTTCCCAATGTCCATCTTCTCTGTTTGTAAATGTGAGACTGGGGCAGGAGCGACCTTCATTTTGTGCCACGTAAGCTCCAAGTATATTGTCAGTGCTTAAAAACAATAAGTGAGAGTACCTAGTGGGTATAGCACACAGTACAAACGTCATCTTGTCCTCCATGGCACCTCTCCCTCAGCCTTCAGAGGCAACCTCTAGACATGAGGTAGGTAGTTCAGTCCTTGGCCTCTCTGCTGAGACTGCCAAATAGTACAAACCATGGTGGTAGGCATTGTGAAGCCACCGAACCACTTCTTCCTGGGGCACTGTATTGCCACCAGATTGTGACAACATTCAGTCACTACCAACCCAGGCTGGATTCCAATTGGTGAGCTGCAGGTGGAAGGCTTGGGATTCCGTTTCCTATCACGCTAATCTGGCATGGCCAGGCATCAAAAGAAGAAGAAATACTGGGCATTTCACATGTGCTTTTTGGAGGGAGTGGTGCCCTCCTTTTCCCACCTGTTTCCAGGGATATTAAGTCCAGTGGCAAATATATCAGGTACCTCTATTTTTGAGATGCCTGACCTAAGACATGGCAAAGCGGCTTGATTTCCAGTGGGTGAGTGCTTGACGCAGGCTGAAAATTTGGTCCACGTATGGTATCTAAAGTTCAGCTTCCAAATATTTAGGCACTCACAATCATTAGTTGCTTTAAAAAAATCTTGTCCATGCATATCCATAGACAATACATTTCTATCCCAAACAACAGAACAGAGACCAGGCCATCGGCATTAACCTCTGTATGACTACTTGCAGCCAGGGCAAGAAGCAGGAAGTATGGGTCATGGTGAACATGAATTACGTCTCTTTATTAAAGTGAGTTTAGCATTCAAAAAAGAAAGCCAGATCATCAGCATTGGCCACTGGCACTTTTGCTTATCCACACAGCAAGTTTCCCCAATGCAGCCCCTCCAATGGGCCCATCCTCTGACATGTGGAGGTCCCTCCAGAGGGCGGTTAGTGACTGATCGAATAAAGCTAAGGTGGGTGCTAATGACTGTCTCATGATCCAGAGCTCTGTGCCCCTTATTGATCCGCTCATCTGTCTAGCCCCTCAAATGAATTGACTCCTCTTTTGCCGTCTACTAATGGTGCATCTATACTGCAGCTGGGGTCATGAATGGCAACTGATGTAGACATACCAGCGCCAGCTTTAATCTGACTTGCTCAATAAAAAATAGCAGCACAGGCTTCAGTGCGAGTTGCACAACCCTATCTACCCCTCCCCCGCCATGGCACGACACCCTCACTGCTATTTTTAGTGAGCGCGCTAGAGTACAGCTAGTGTGAGTACGTCTACACAAACTGCAGCTCAAACCTATGGCTGCCATGGAGACCTACCCAAAGACATTGTCATACTACATGCTTAAAATGCATTCAGATGAAACTGTGCATGCAGCTGTGACTGCACCCAGAGGCCTGTTCTCCACGTTAGCGAGTACAGCAGCCTGATACAGCCTGAACACTGTGGCCACCTTCCAGAAATAAAGGCAGCTTCAGGAAGCAGTTCCTTTTAGCCTTCATGTCATTTCACTGCCCCATAGCAAGTAATCCTTGTCCTATTACAGGTTTGATGGTGCACCGGGCACCATGATGTAATTAAAATCATACACTCATATTACCTAGGGTGGGTAATAATCTAATACACAATACATTTTCAATTGGAGAGGGTCAGATCCTCGTCTCTCACCAGATTTATTGTGCAGATTTACTCCTCATTTTCCCCAGTACAACGTGAGGTCAGAATCAGATTCTTTTTTCCAATGAACTTCAGAAAGGGGGGTTCTAACTGAACTGGTGTTTGTTTCAAGCAATGGCTTTTGAAACTGCTCTCTCCCCACTGACTCACAAGATGGGACGGTGCTCCGAAGTGAGTGGGGCACTCCAGATGGGGTTTGCCCTGAGCAGAATTTATGACATTTAAATATCGCCAATGATGAGTGGAAGCGGCCAGCTCATATCTGTAATAAAGCTAGTCACTGAACCTGGAGCATACAAATGAGGCGCTGTGTTTGCGCTCTGGTTTTGCATAAAGCCTGGTGCTGCTCTGAAAGGTGACTTTGCAAAAATGCTCCATGCTCACTGTGTCTCCCGGTCGCATTTCACTTGTGCTCAGTTTAAAGTAAGAAGATGTTTCTCTGACAGGCAGGCTGGTTTCTTTCATCCCGCACACCATCACCCATGCCCAAGGTTCAAAAAGTGCTCACGGACACCTGTGCACCCCCATGGTCTTCAGAGGATGGCTCGGGGATATCTGTGCTGTCCCATTGCCGTCGCTGGGTTTACACAGGTCTGGATGATTGGAACTTGGCAAACATTTGTGTTGACAGTGCATGAGATGGAATAGCATCCTGTCTTAGGGAATAAAACCTCTAGCTCACTGTTTCTCAAACTGGGGTCGCCGCTTGTGTAGGGAAAGCCCCTGGCGGGCCGGACCGGTTTGTTTACCTGCCCCGTCCGCAGCTCCGGCCGATCGCAGTTCCCACTGGCTGCGGTTCACTGCTCCGGGCCAATGGGAGCTGCTGGAAGTGGTGCAGGCCGAGGGACATACTGGCCACTGCTTCCAGCAGCTCCCATTGGCCCTACACAAGCGGCGACCCCAGTTTGAGAAACACTGCTGTAGTTCAAGGTGTGTCGGTCCCATGTCCACTTCTGGCCATGTATATTTCTGCCTTTGTCTGGGAATTAGTTTGAGGTTATCCCTCCCCAAAGGGCTCTGAGTCTAAGGGCCAGCTCTAAAGCCCATTGAAATCAGTGGAAAGACTCCCATTGACTCACTGGGCTTTGGATGAAATACCAAAGCCACTTGTCTGCCATGTGGTATGTGCTGTCACTCATGTTCATGAATGTCTTACTGGGAGTCCATTCTCACCCTACAAACTTGACCTTTAATCTCCACCATTAGCTGCACTATTTATATGATGTGAGACAGAAGCAGAGAGACAGACTTGTGGGAGGGAATAAGGGGAAAGAGATCAATGTGTGTGTCTCTTTTGATAACTACAGGCAGTGTCAAATGATACTTCAACAGGATTGCGCCTCTCTGAATGTGAGGGAGCATCGCTGTGATCATTAGCATGTATTTCAAGAGCTGCCCACAGAGCTTCTGACCCATGCCAGTCTCCTGACAGTCATTTTTAGCACTATACCTCCTGAAAAACACATTTAAGTAAAGATACAGCCCCTCTGTGCTGCCGGAGTTCACGATTGACTGGGAGTTCCTCTAGGAATGACCAGTTGGTGACCACTGATGTAGACAAACCTCTACCTGTACCAGAGGAAGCTACTCCCAGCACCGTGGTAAATTACTAACACAATGCACTCCATATTTTTTAAACTGATGTCCTGGGACTCGCTAATTACACCAGCCTTACAGCTTTGTACCCGTACCATGGAGGCATTAATAACGAGGGGAAATTATAATGGTGAATGGTAACATCACCCAGAATACAGTAGCATCACACCAGACACATTGGCTGCAATGGGCTGACAGCTTTACTGTTAGAACGGTCCGTTATTAGAGCAAACGCTTGAATTTATTTTAATAAAAATGAAAAATATTTTCACATTGTTTCAATTATCTCACATTAGCTGCAACGAGTCTTTTCATTCTTATTTGCCTTAACTATTATTATGCAGGATCTTTTCTAAGACTCTTCCCAGGGCTGGCTCTAGGTTCTTTGCCGCCTGAAGCGAAAAAAACCCCAACCTCCGAGAGCGCCCGGAATGCCACCCCTGAAATTGTGCCGCCCCAAGCACGTGCTTGGTTTGCTGATGCCAAGAGCCAGTCCTGACTCTTCCTAAATCATACACACTGCTGAGCGATTCTGCAAAAGGCCAGGGAATGTGTCTAGTGGTTACAGCATGCAACTGGGAATTAGAAATCCTGGGGTTCTAGAATTGTTGACGCTGATCTTGGGCTGGTCAGTTATTCCCTCAGCTTCTTCTTATGTCATAGTGAGATAATCAAATAAAAACAGCAATATAATAATACTGCTCTGCCTCTTTAGTTAACAAAAAGTGTGTGATCCTTGAACACAACGAGCTACGTATTATGTGCGGCACTGTGGCCTAGCTGAGCGTGCACTGGACTGGAACTCAGTACGCCTGCGTTCTACACCTCTCTCCTTGTGGTTTGCCTATGGGCTTCCCCCTCTGTGTGCCTCAGTTTCCCCCGCTCCCCCATAAAATGGGGATAATGAGATTGACTGCTGTTGTGATCTGTCAGTGAACTGGCTTGTGTTGTTATTATACCAACTGCCATTTAACACTCCTAAGGAGACAGTCTGCAATTCCGTACAAGGCCCAGGTAGCTGGAATTTCTGTGAGTCTCGTGGAAATGAAATCCAGGCAACAACTCACAGGTAACCCCTGGGGCTGCAGTCCAGTCCCTCAGTGCACGTCCTTATTTGCTACTCATTGTCCCTGCAAGTAGCAGCATTTCCCATTTCACAGCAGAGGCAGCAGCAGGTCCTCCACTAGCCCTGTGCTCTCCCCAGCACTCTCCACATGCCTTCGTATTCAGAGCTGGCAGGAACTGCTCCTCCCTGGCGCGCAGGAAGTTAGTAGGCCCTTCTGGGTGGCTGCTGTTCATGCCCTCATCATGGTGAGAAATACTGCAGCGTTCAGTGTCCTGGGGCAGGGCTTCTGCCCAGCTTCCAGGCAACCTCTGCCTCCCCCGCCCCAGCCACCTTTAAATAGGCTTTCTATCCGAACATCAGCAAAACAAACACAGCTCACCCTTAGTCAGCCAGTTCTGCTCTCTGCTGGCTCTGTTCTGCTTCTGGAAGAGCAGGTCTTGGGTACCTGGCCCCTGGCTACAGGCGTTAGCTCCACTCCTCCGTGGCTCCGCTCCCCAGGCACAGCCTGTGCCTATAACTCTGCCTCCTGTCCTCTGACAGCCCTTGCTAACCCCAGGTGTAGCTTGACTCCCTTTAATTGGGCCAACCTTCTCTGACACAGGCGTGCTGGGCCTAGTCTACTCATAGCTACCCTGTGATACTCCCCCTCGCAGGGGTCCTGCACCCCGGGGGTGAATTTCACTACTAAGGAACTCCCCTACGGTAAGCAAAATGGGTTTGCCCAGTTGTTCTGTCTAATCACTCTGTTGCATATTTTCTGGAAAAAAAAATTGCAGCCCATAGACACATCCTCCCCATGAAACATGGGCTGGAAACCCCCCTTCCCACTGTCTGCACTCCCAGGGTGGCGTGTGCGCTTCAAGGTTCGCATGGAGATGGAGCCCACTGACACTGAAATGCCTCTAAACTGTGAGCGAAAGGTTGTATCTGTTCTAAAGAAACCTGAGATACAGAGCCTGTAGGATGTGACGGGGGTGTCTTCTCTGGAGCTATGCCATGAGAACAGCTCTTTCACCAAACAAACGCGAGTCAGTTACTCCGCTGGATGGATGGGAGGGAGGGAAGGAATTCTCAGGCCTAGATCCTCGAAGATATTTTAAGCAATGGGAGTGAGGAGCCTAAAATACTGTTGAGAATCTGAGCCTCGGTCTCTCTGAACACTCAGGAATCGTTTCTGGCAAAGAAATGGGCAAAGCTGCTGCTTTATTTCCAGCTGTGCCTGGACAGTGAAAAGTCCCTAATTTTGGTGCTGTAAAGTTCCTGAAAGTCCATTATTCTAGGTCTTGGCTTTGGGACTAGTGATTCAGAAACAGCTTCAAAAGACGTCACCGGTACCTCACACCATCCAGTGCATCCTAGGCGGACGTTTTGGTGACAAGTCAGTTCTAGCCATCCAGCCAGCACTGACACTACCAGTTCTTTACTTTTGAAGGGAGTTTTAGGCTCCATCTATTCCTGTCTCACAGGCACATTTAAGAAGTGTGGTTAAATGTTTCCCACAGAGCCATGCTGTCGGATGGTTTGGCCAGCTGGTGCTCTAGCCTACACTAGAACATGCTTTTAAAAGCGGGCTTAGCTAAAGCTGTTTCAGTTCTCTGAATTTTGAAAGGGTGACAACAAACTAAAAAAGAGAAATCTTTTAAGTTGTGATTTTAAAAAACCCGAGACTCCTCCCCCATCCAAGAATAAACTAGGTTGATGAAATTTTTGTAAATGTCAACCAGCTCTAATCTTGACAAGGTTTGGCCCCATCCATGCAGGCTGCTACCAGCAATCAGGCCTGGTATGCAGCACAAAATGTTACCCCGTCAGCATATGGTAAGCTTATTGGGGAGGGGGGTCTTCTTGTTCTGTGTTTGTTCAGCATCTAGCATGGGGGGGGTGCCCATGATTGGGGCTGTTCAGCACTACCATAATAATTAATAATCAATAATAATAATAATAAATAATAATGTTGAGCACAGGTTTGTGGTCAGCATTGGCCAACAGAAACTAAATTCAGCATCATGCCAGCGAACACAAGCATTCAGACACAGTGCAATTTTACAGTGTAAAACAGGGCAATTTGTTATAAATTAGTTGAGCAGAAACCACATTTTTAAGTTGGATATTAGGAAAAACTTTTTCACTAGGAGGGTGGTGAAGCACTGGAATGGGTTACCTAGGGAGGTGGTGGACTCTCCTTCCTTAGAGGTTTTTAAGGTCAGGCTTGACAAAGCCCTGGCTGGGATGATTTAGTTGGGGATCGGTCCTGCTTTGAGCAGGGGGTTGGACTAGATGACCTCCTGATGTCCCTTCCAACCCTGATATTCTATGATTCTATAATTCAGTTCAAATTTGGTTCTTAAATCAAGGCTGGGAGGCTGGCATGGACAGTTTCCACCAACTGACCGGCCTTATTTACACCATTAAACATCTGTAATAAAATAAGCGGAGCTCCTAATGTTCCTCCCCACGGCGCAAAGCTGTGGAATTCTGCTGGGCAGTGGCTGTCCCGCAGCGATCCAATGGGCTGCCTACGTAGTTCTGCACATGCAGTGCAAGCGCCGAGAGGCGGGACTGGACTGTGAGAAAACGAGGCACAGGAATTTCCAGAAAGGGCTACGTGTATAACACCCGTCATATAGAAAAAGTGAGGCTTCCCCCTTTTAGCCTGCAACTCAGTACAAAGGGAATTCAGTGAGATGCTGGTTCATGGCAGCATAAATTTAACTTGGGAGTGCAGCCAAAGACATTAATAAAGACCATTTCTGCTACATCATTTGGTGCATGGCTGTAAAAATCAAGATGCTTATCTGACAAAGGGGAAACAGTTTCTAGAAAAGAGGCTTAAATGGGTGGGCAGGGAAAAATCTCATTTTTGCCTTAACTTTACCTAGCTGGTGGCCATATGTGTATAAAGCTGGGAAGATGTTTTTGCACTTAACCACCAAGATAGGAGAGAGTGATTGCTCTAAGTACACTAATAGTAATGAATAGTTCTTTGCACTTCTAAGCACCTTGCATCCAAGGGTCTCAAACATTAATTAATTAAGCCTCACACCATCCCAGCAACCAAATCCTGATCGCTGTTCTTGCTGGCGTAATTGGGATAAGGATCTGTCCCAGGGATTTTTGCCACAACTCACAGCAGGAGCTATGTACCTCTGCTTCCTCCATTTGCAAATGGAAATAATAATTCTTACCAACCACCCAGAGGGTTGGGAAGCTGAATTCATTAATGAGCCTTCGGACAGTGTTAATACAGGGAAACGGAGGCCTGGTCCCCCATTGCAGATATCATTTTTAAAGATTATTCCCCCCACACCCCATTTTATTATTACTCCACAAGCTCTGCTGGGAGAACAGGCCAAAAGGACAACTGCTTATCCCCACTCCCACTCTGAAATGCTCTGGAGTGAATAGGGCAGGAAATCTCAAGGGAATATGCTCTCTCATGAGAACTGCAGACTTTCGGGCTTCCAGTCAGGCCAGAAGTACGCTGAGGACTGACAGCCTCTCTCCTCTAGGCCAAGGAAGGGCAAAGGTAGGCAGAATGCTGGGGAAAACACACATGGGAGCAGCCATTGCTGTATCCTTTACCACTGCCACACCTTGAACTACCCTGAGAGCCGGCTCTGGGCTGAGAGGGGGTGGGGGGTAATAGATGCCTATATAAGAAAAAGCCCCCAAAATCAGGACTGTCCGTTTAAAATTGGGACATCTGGTCACCCTAGTTAGGATTGAATCCAGAGCACTCAGGCTGTGTCTACGTTGGCCTTTATTTTCTTAGTTCTCCACCGTTGCAGCAATTTATGGGTTCAGTGGTGGGAACACTGGACCATCCAGGGCCATTTCGGCTGTTTTAACCACCAGGCCCTGAAATACTGCTCAAACCTAGTCTAGACATCCCAATGGATGAAAAGGCAAATGTGGATACAGCTTGAGGAACGGGTTGCTTGGTAAACATGCTATCGCATTTGTCATATAAACCATCACTGACGAAATGGTGAGTTCTTACCACTGACCTGCAGCCTCCGATGATGCCTTTGCCTCATTATTTGATTCCTTTTGTAATCAGCTGTAGCTCTGCTCTTGAGTCCAATGGGAGCGGGATCAGGCCCAAAGCTTGTAAGCTGTTCCAAAAGGGAAAGACGTCAGTTTTAGATGCCATGCACCATCATCACACTATATGAAGAGCAGTAACAATGTGCAACAATGGCACCCAGAAGCCACTCATCTGCATGTTCAAACCAGGAGTTTACTGGGGCAGAAAGGAACTTCTGTGCAAAAGAACGGAACTCAGGCACTCAAATTTCTGTCCTGCATGTTTGCAAATGGGCCCTTTGTGGGTGCAACATGCAAACGTGGATTGTTGGCAGCTGTGAGGCTGCAAGACTGGAACATTTAGTCCAAAGCTTTTCATTTGTCCAAACTAACCTCTCCCCATCACCCTGAGAGCCTCACTTCAAACAAGAAGCAAACTGGGAAACATTCAGGGGGGTATGCAGTGCATGTGCAGTCAGGAAGTGACTGTCTTCCTGTTAGCACTGGAATATCCCTTTACAGTGTGCGATCTGCCCCAGCATAATCCTGGAGATAAAGCTATAGGATGACTAGTTTGTGCTGCCATTATGAAAAAGAAACCTAGACCGCCTCCAGTACATTTCTGTAATTGTTCTATCTTTCAACTGCTTGTGTATCCCTGGCTGTACAGACTCTTGCCAGGAAAGCAGAGGGCGTATCATTTTCAGATGGTTCACACAGCTAGAGCTTTCTTTTTTTTATTATTATTTTGTTTGTTCAAGGATCCAAGATGATAGGGGAGGGGAAAGAACTTTTGTCCTTTGCTTAAAATAATTCAAAGAGCTTTCCACTGCACATGCCAGGCTCAAGTAGACATTTGCATAACAAATGAGCCTTCCTCACTTTTTAGCAGGGTACAGCAGGCATACTTAACTGACTGTTGCAGCTCCTGCTAGGCTGAGGATACAGCTCTGTATCCAATCCCAACATGTCAAGTACAGACTTCTCGCCCAGCCTGGCTGCCAGCACATTGGTAACTAGACCTGATTGGAAAAGTTTTTTGCGGGGTTTGAAGTTTCACAGCATTTTACATTTTTGGGGGGGGTGGAGGGTTAAATTTTTTTCATACTTTATGTACTCTACATTTTTATTAAAAATGATATTAAAATGTTCATTTATGAAAAGGTCCAGTTTGGGCTGAACTAAAAATTGTAACAACGATTTTATTTTTGATAAAAATGGTTGCAAGTTTTTTGTGGGGGAAAAACTGGTGAATTCTTTTTTATTTAAACCCCTCCCCCCAGTGCTGATGCAAACAGTTATTAAAAAAAATAGGACTAGCTCTATTGTTAATTGATGGTAGCAGAAGAGGATGAAAGCTTTTGTTGTGTTCTGTGGGTATGTCTGCACTGTAGCTAGAAGATGTAATTTCCAGCTCAGGTAGACATACCTGTACTAGCTCTGATTAGGAAAGGGATAGATAAGACAGAAAATATCCTAATCTCTCTATATAAAACCATGAAACACCCACAACTTGAATACTGCATGCAGTTCTGGTTGCCCCATCTCAAAAATGATATATTAGAATTAAAAAAGGTACAGAGGAGGATAACAAAAATGATGAAGGGTATAGAACAGCCTCCGTATGAAGAGAGATTAAAAAGACTAGGTCTGTTCAGTTTGGAAAAGAAACAACTGAAGGGAGACATGATAGAGGTCTATAAAATTATGACTGGTGTGGAGAAGGTCAATAAGCAAGTGTTATTAACTCCTTCACACAACACAAGAACCAGGGGTCACACAATGAAATAAATAGGCAGGAGGTTTAAAGCAAACCAAAGGAAATACTTCTTCACACAACGCACAGTCAACCTGTGGAATTCATTGCTAGGGAATGTTGTGAAGGCCAAAACTATAATGGGGTTCACAAAAGAATTAGATAAATTCATGGAGAATAGGTCCATCAGTGGCTGTTAGCCAAGATGGTCACGGATGCAACTCCATGCTCTGGGACTGGACGACAGGGGATGGATCACTCCATGATTGCCTGTTCTGTTCATTCCCTCTGAAGCACCTGGCATTGGCCACTGTCGCAAGAGAGGATATTGGCATTGATCTGACCCAGTATGGCCATTCTTATGTGCTAAAAATAGCAATGTTGTGATGGCGGCATGTGCTGTGGGATGGGATAGCTACCCTGAGTACAATCCTGTCTGAAACCTTAGGTACATACACGGGGCAGCTAGCCTCTCCGACTGCCCACATAGTCACAGCCGCACAGCTATTTTTACTGTGGTTCCTAGCACAATGGCGTCCTGGTCTATGACTGGTGCTCCTAGGTGAATCCACAAATCAATAATAAAGCTGATCAAGCCCCTAATCGTTTTACAGAGAGGACTGTTGCTTTTCCTCAAGCCAGCTAAACACCTTTATTACTTTGAATGTATATATTTTTTTCCCAGTAGACAGGAAAAACCATTTTGCTTTCGTTACTTAAAATAAAACTAAAATGTGTAGATTGCACAGCCAGTCAGCTGGAGTTTCTAAATAGCATCTGCTTAAATAGCAAGTCCCGGATTTGTCAGCACAGTGCACGTTTGCCTTCATTGCAGGTAGTACCATATTGGCTCAGTTACTCGGTTAGTGACTGGAGGGTGGAGCCAAATTTCTGCACATTCCCTGACCCCCTACTCCCCCCGCCCACCCCTGCTCCTGTAGAAAGCGTTTCTGATACAGCTGGTCAGAGACATTTTGATGGAACCATACTCCTTTGGAATACACAGTTCTGTTGAAGTCAAAACGCTTTGTGAAATCAGGTCAATTTTACCAGGATTTCTGTATGGAAGAAAAACAGAAAAAAAAATCTGACAATGTTGAAACATCCTGTTTTGATATTTTTGGAAGGAAATATTTTGATTTTTCATTTTGAAATGATTTTTGTCTTTATTTTGTATATATATTGTTAATATATTACATTAGGAAAGTCTAAACTGACCTGAAGCCATTTTTAAAAAACAAATATCCTTTGCAGAGCATTTCAGAACTTTTGGTTTTCATTCCGATGTGGAATAAAGCCAAATTTCAAAATCCTCCCTGAAAAAAAAACACCTTCCATGCTCCACACAGTTCTAATTTTTTATTCCATCTTAATTCCTTGTGTGGGCACATAACCTGAGTCAGAAGCTAGCCTGTAGAATAGGAAGATGTTCTGTATCCCAAACAATTTGCAGCCTACATTTATGCTTTGAATAAGGGTTAAAATGTACAGAACTTGATTTTTTTACAGCATTTTTCAAACACAAAGCACCCTATAAAATTGAGTTAAATTTCAGTAGTGCTGACATCATGAAGACAAATCAAGCAAGAGCTAAGCATTCATATGCAGCCTTAGATATTTGAATGTGTTCTGTTGGGAATGCGGGCGAAGATGTTCGAGGTATCAGCTGCTCTTTTTTTCACTCTCTGGAGCCTGGTGGGTAGGGCGCTAGCCTGGGATGTGGGAGACCCACAGTCAAGTCCCTGCTCCACCTGATTCGGAGCTGAACTTTTCATCCCAAATCACACAGCAAGGAATTGAACCTGGGTCTCCTAGGCTCCAGCACACACACTTCCTGAATCAAAAAGCTCAAGTTTCAACCGGAAAACAGACATTTTGACACAATTCAATGTGGATAAAAATGTTCCAAATGTTCTGTTTTTGTGCCAGGAAAACAACTCTCAAAAACTTGAAAGTTGCTGCAGAAGAGAATTGTCATCCTCCAGCCAGCTCTGCATTGGAATCTGCAGAACTTTGGAGGCCACCTTGGAGCTGCTCTGAGCGCACCTTGGAGCTCTTCCTGAGGCAAGTTCTGCATGCAATGCAGCTGCAGGAGCAGACATGCTATCCTCCAGTGCAGCGTCAACCCACAGAATTGTGGCTCTACAGCTTATTGGGGTTCTCAAACTTCATCGCACCGCAACCCACTTCTGACAACAAAAATTACTACACGACCCCAGGAGGGGGGACTGAAACCTGAGCCTGCCTAAGCCCCATCTCCCCACGTGGGGGAGGGGGTGGCAAAGCTCCACCTCCCCACGCAGGGGAGGGGGGTGGGGGGTGGCCTGTAACCTGAGCCCCACCACCCAGGGCTGAAGCCCTTGGACCTGGGTAGTGGGGCTTGGCCTTCAGCCCTGAGCCCCAGCAAATCTAACGCCAGCCTCGGTGACCCCATTAAAATGAGGTTGCGACCCACTCTGGTGTCCGACCCCACAGTTTGAGAACCGCATCTGATAGCTACATCTATAAATAACAAACATAAATGTTAAAAAACTGCAGGAAGGTCCCTCTGCTAAGCGCTCCATTGTTTTCCGTTTGTAAGTCATGCATCGTTTCCCCTTGTCACTTCTTCATTTTTGTGGTTTATTGAAATACTCTCTTTTAAACAGCCCTACAGGTTCCAGCACTGGAGCCAGTTTTCTTGTCAGTCATCTATATTTTCTACAGCATGTACCTCCCCTCTTACACCGTCCCAAGATTTGAAGTGGAGGTTAGTTTTAGACAACAGGGGATGTGCAATGGGAAGGACACTGCAAAGTTTGTTAACTCTGCTGGATTTTGCTCCTGTTTCAAAGAACAAGATCAAGAAGGAAATGCAAAGAAATAACCATTACACGGGACGCTCTAGCACAACAAATTAGGCTGGGGGTAAAATTTTCAAAAGTGCCTGAGTGATTTAGGAGCCTAAGTTCAATTTTCAAAAGTAACTTAGGAACCTAATTCCCATTGACTTTCAATAAAAGTTAGGTGCCTAAGGCATGCAGCCACTTGTGAAAATGTTGCCCTAGGTCTACACTAGTTTCATTCCTATTTCCCACCATTGTACTGCTGGCACAGTTCCGCTCAGGGCTGTTCGTGTAAACAATACACCACAGCCACGGGTGCTTTAGTTTGACTGAGAGTTCCAAAGTAGCCTAGGGGGTGTTAGGTGCCCAATTCCCACTGAAAATCCCAGCGTTAGCCACCGTGGCTTCTAATCCTCCTCAGAGATAGATCCCTTGTAGCTATGGATTAACCCGAACAGTGTCGACAGGTTAGCTTCATATGGTACCAGCATTCCAGCCATCACCCCGCAGCCGCCATTCTGTTATCGCCAAGTGTGTTCAGACACAGGTGTTGACAGCTGGGTTCTAGGACTTGCTCCGGAGAATTTTCTGGTTTCTTCCCCCCCCTCAAGAACCACCTTATAACAATGGTATAAAGCCTAAGGAGGAGTAGAGTCTGCCGCAAAGTCTGGCTCACATTGTACACAGAGTAAACAATCCCTATAACGAGGGCAACAGTGAGAGACCCCCTGCTAGCAGCAACCATGTTTAAAGTCAGTCGGAGAGAGCCCAGTTTTAATCCCTGGGTGGGCAAATACGAGAGCCACCACTGTGGTATATCTGTGACTTCTTTACAGAGGCATCAAGATCTGTATCATTTGAACCTAGAAGCTCCAATCCTCAGCTGCTCCAGAGTTCAGGAGAACATAATAGCCTCTGAGGGAGGGGTAATTATGCTGGCTGGGGTTTGCCTTCACCTGCCCTGTCAGACCTCCTTTTCCAGAGCGGGTGACACAGAGCTGGCTGTATGCCAGCCGGCCATTCCCCCCACACTAGGGGAATACTCTGCTGCATGTTTAGCGCCTGGGCAAGGATCTTTTGCAGAAGGTGGTGCAAAGTGTCCCTAGCATGGGCCAGGATCCATGCCCAGGAGCCTCATTCTCATCTAGTGCTGGTTTTACACCAGTGTAATCCCACTGATGATAGGGAAATTACTTCTGACTTACAATGGGGTGAGATCAGACTCCATCCCAATAGCCGCTATCATTTTACTTTGCTCGCTCTCCCAGCTCTGTGCCTGGCCCCAGCCTTTGGAAAATCAGGACCTTTGTACGTAGCATTGACACTAGACATGGTCCAAAATGCCAGGTCCAAGCACAGCCCTGCTCTGGGGACGTTTAGATCCAGATCCAGGCCCGGCCCATCTCTAATCTAACGGGATTCTGCCATTAACACCTGATTTCTATCCGGTCCACAAGCTGGAAAGCCAAACTGTCTTTGCTGCTGCTAGCTGCGTCTTGCAGCTCAGCTCTTTTTAGGCTGCCCCCTTGCCTGATGGGGATTGTTTTAAGAAGGGTCTGAAGTGAGTCCAATGGTTTAATAATAGACACCACTTCCTTTAACTGAAAAAAATTTGTTCCCCCCCCTATATTTAGCAGCTCGTTTCACTGCTCTGCCCTGGGGAGCTCATGTTGTCATAATGGCCTCAGTGTTGTGCAGCAACTGTCTGAATCAGATGGAGCCCAAAGCAGCTGCAGACGTATGCTAAGGATGTCCCCCTGCTGTTTCCTAAAGCTTGGAGGGTTGAAACGGAACTACACTCAGGCAAGTCGCTGGGGTTTTTCTTGGTGTTTTTTTGTTTTGTTTTGTTTTGGTTTTTGTAATGGCAGCATCTGAGGTCGCCATAAGACCACAGCCTGGGGAAGTTTACTTGCTCTCATTACACAGGCTCATTTGTCCTTGAGTTAGACTGAGCTGCACAATTCAGATCCAGAGATGTACCAGAAGCCTCTGCAAAGTCCTGGGGCATTTTGTTCTGCCTTGGGACAGAGGAGAGGGCCAGCTGCAAAATTCCTATTCAGGCTTTGAACCAGCAGTTTGGGAGGGGTGATAGTGTTGGGTTTGGGGTTTCGGTTTGGAGCCTTTTCCAGTTTATGCCAGGCTAAAATTTTTACCTTCTGTAAATCATGCTGAAAGACAACAAGAGCTGTGCAGGGCCTGCATGGGCTTCATAGGAACCTTTCACAGCTGAAGTTTCATTCAAAGTCTGGGCAGCTGGGTTCAGACTCAAATCTCTTATCCCCCGGCTGAACCAGGTAACGCCCCTGTGTTCTGATGTCTGCATCCAGCCATTTTATTGAAGTGAATGAGAAACAGAACTGGTCAAGAATGGAGAATGTTGTCCATGAAAACTTTCGAAGTCAACTTCGTTCCACACATTTTTAAAAGTATCAAATTTTTATTTATTCAAATTTTGTCTGGGAATTGTGTATAGATAATTTTCAGTTGCAACCCTCCCCCCAACCACACACACACAGTTTTTGTGTTTCAGTTTTCCCTTTGATGCCTTTTTCCATTTTGCCACTGAAAAAGAGGTGGAAGGGAGGAGAGAATGGGTGGAGAGGAAAAAAAATTATAAATACCCTTCCAAAAAAAACACCCCAACCCCTAAATGTTTTCATTTTCCAGTTTTGTTGAAAAAATGTAAAAATGCTGATTTTCAATAAAGGGCTTTTTTGATTAAAAATATTTCCTTTGAAACATTTTGTCCCGCTCCATTGAGGAACCGTCTCCACCTTGTGAAATGTTTCCTTCATTGTGAGCACTAGAGGCCCCATTGGCCTCTCATTTAGCCCTGCAAACACACATGCCTTGCTTTGCTACTGTGACAACAATGGGACTTCTCCTCGTAGTAAAGCGAAGCATGTGCATGAAGGTTTGCAATATCGGGACCTTACACAGGTGTGAATCAGGGTAGCTCCATCAGTGTCAATAGCGGTACCCCAGTGTAAAATGACATGTGAGTGAAGTAGGTCAGAGCCAAACCTGGGAGGCAGTTGCTTTGTGTTTCCATGCCAAGAATATGTCATTCCTGAATGTTGCAATCAAGTTTGGTTCCTTTTATTTATTTGTTTTTAAGTACACTCTGGCGCTTTCTAAACAAACAGGCCCATTTATTTCCCCTGCAATAACAGATACACACAGAGCACTAGCCCACTCTTCACGGACATGCCCCAGCCTGCTTGCCCAACCCTAAGTCATCGCTCTAAAGCGATTTTCTCTTTGTGCACCTTGTCTGTTATGCGTTTGACATTTACATTCGATAAACAAAGGTAAAACTGGTGACAATGAGGAACCACTCTGCATATTTGCCCAGGAACAGAGTCAAGACATTTTTTTTAATAGAAATTGAGCAATTGAACTGATGACCGTTTAAACGGTTACATCTACCTGTTGTGTCGCTGCAGATTAATCTGTATTGTGGGATCCAGTCCTGCTGTGTACTCTCACATTGAGAGTCCTCTGCACCCTGCAGGATTGGGCCTAGCTGATTATAAATTTCCTGTTGAACTGACGTACCAAATTAAAGCAGAGGTCCCTGGGACCAGGTCTCCTGCCTCCAGCATTGCCTCAGCCTTATATTTGAAAGGAAAGCAAACACCTATAAAAAAATAGCACCTAAATCAACCCAACATGCACCTGGACGATGCTTAAATACTATCCATGCCACATGATCCTCAGACGACTGACATCAATGAGAGTCCATTGATTGAAATGGACTTTGGATCAAGCACAAAAGGAACATCGGAATTCTTCCTTCCTGAACTTATAGGTGATGAGCCTAAGCAGTGAAACATGAGATTTAGTTTCTTTTATTTCAGCCTATCTTTACAATTAAACTACAGGCCCAGATTCCCGGCTGCACCTGCTTCTGGCACAGCTGAAAAGGGAACTGCAATGAATGGAGCTGGTGGAAGCTTGCTGATCCTGGGGTCAGATCTAGGGTAGCCCGGGCCCCAATTAGAACATCCTAGATGCTGCACTAGTTGATGCTGGCTGGCTCTGGCAGGGGTTATGTGCTAGCTGGAGATAACTGGATTAAGAGCTGGAATCTGAACACTCCAGATTTAAGGACACTTGGGTCCAGAGTCGGGGTTCAACCCATCATAAATACACTGGTAGTGGATCTAAAAAAGTTGGATCTGATCTTGCTCTCATCTAAATCTGTGTAAATCAGGACTGAATGTTCTGAAGTTAACAATAGCCACTATTCAAGATGCCACTTTTACTTTGTCGTGAGAGAAAACAGTGCACTGAATGCATTGCCGTTATAATGACATATGGCTGGAGATATTTTCTGAACCATTTGTATGATGGTATTGCAAGCTGTAAGCTATATTTTACTCTCAGTAACACCAGTGTATTCCAGAGTAACTCCACTGCAGAATGGGTCCTACACGCAGTGAAATTGCCCAGAAAACTTAATATTGCCTCATTGGACAGATTAACCCTTACATAAAATTAAAAGTTCATGATGCTGGAAGACAGGCAGTTCGTTAGTATTATTTTAATGAGGCACTAAACTCACTCGAATGCTTTTATTAATGCTCGTTGCTTACTAAGTGCCAACTGCTTGGCTCCTTTCCTACAGCCCAGCTAGTCTACAAATGCTAATATTTTAGGGGCCTTTGATGTAAAATGCTAGTGCATTACGCCCAGGATCAAGAGGAGTGACAGCTGGTGAGATGAGACAAACTGAAACTCAGCAGATGGTGTCCAGCATTAGAGTGGCGGCTATTGTAAGAGATGGGAGGAAGTAGGGTGGAAGGAAAGAAGGGGAGAGAATGGGGTCCTGCTCCGACTGAAGTCCGTGGCACACCTCCTGTTGATTTCAGTAGGTGCAGGATCAGGCCCAGAGAAAGGAGCATTGTAGGACAATCAACAGACAATGTGATGGAGAGTTAATGGAACAGGAAGACATCAAGTGTCCCAGGAAAGAATGTTATGATGATGAGTAGCTGCAAAAGGTAAAAAGGGACCTTATTGCTTCCATCAAGCATTGTTCAGACATATGAGACCCTGGGCTCAATCATCAATTGCAGCTGAGCTGTGCCTGGTGGACCAAAGATCTGCCTACCACACCTCGCACACTGTGCTGGGAGGAGATGGGCTGCTCCCCACAGTCTCTGCCCAGAGGAGTTTATAGCCTATTATGAGCTAGATTGTGCCAGTTAGCCACAACCCGTAGGGCCTGGTGTGGAGCTGCCCTGCTCTAGGGGAACTCAGGGAGAGGTTGTGCTTAAGCGAGCCTGGTGTCTGGGGGGACTCCTTGCCACACTCACTGGAGCAGTGCTCAGAAGAGTTTGGGAGCTGTCAGATTATAACTCTCTGTAACTCTTCTGTGGGGTGCAAGGGTTTTTGTCCCCTCCCCTCTGCATTCCCACGTGAGGGACAGGCTCCATGTGGCCCTCCCCCGTGTACCGTAATATAGCTATCATCCCCACATACCTCTCTGACACGGATGCACAGGAGAGTAACCCTGAGCAGCTGTGAGGACAGAGCAGTTTGTGAGTCCTGGGAGGAGAGGGGAGCACAGACCATATGTTCCACCTCCTGCTCTATGGAGCAGTGTGAAAAGAGGGATTAAAAATTGTTGTCCAACGCAGCCCAAACAATCAAGCTAAGGCACCAAGACAGGCGGATGTTCCAGCACTGCATGTATGGCTCTGGCTTCCATGATGAACAAGCTAGGGAACAGCTTATGCAAGAGCCTTCAGAAGCCTACATGGCTCAGTCAAGTGGGCCATCGCTGGTAGAGTATCCCTCAAAAGGAACCTCTTCATACCATGCACATTTTGTTGTGTCTCTGCTTTCATCTGGCCCACAACCAAAGCCATCAGAAACCAGGGTTTGTACAAACCTCCAACCAGTTCTCTCAGAAAGCTTCCATCTAGATTAGGCCTGGCTTTAGTCAAAGAGCATCATCAACACAAAAGGTGAGCAAAGCAAAACAAGAATTTTACCTGGATCTGCCTCAACATAGTATCCAAGATCTGGCCCGGAAAAACCTATTTCTATGTATATTCTTACAGCCCTATTTCCTGTGTATCACAGTGACTGTACCTATCTGCCTCATGCTGTTTATGGGTATAGGCCAGGCGTGGCCAAACTGCAGCTCATGAGTTAAAGTGGGGCTCTCGGAGCCCACCATGCCCCTCCCATTCTCTACCTACCAGACTTCTGGGGGGACTTGGGGCTTCTGCGCAGCAGGGAGCAGGGGGGGTCTCAGGGCTTCAGACCCACAGAAGGCACCTGGTGGGGGTGAGGGCAGGAGTAGGACTGAAGCCCTGAGCCCCAGCAGGCATGACCTGTGGGGCTGATGTACTGGAGGGGGCAGGAAATGGTTGGGGGAAAGAAACTGTCTTCCTCTACAGATTTTGCTGGAGCTGTGCAAAATATGAACAACAAATTGCAAAGCTACTATACTTGAAATTCAAAGATTTCCCATTTCTCGATCAACTTAAAACCAGGCCCATTTTCACAGGAAATGTCACCAATATATGTATGTGCATTTCTCTGTTTTAGAGAAAATGGATATTATTGCCCGTGAAACTAGGTCTGTTTTGGAACAACAAATGCAGTTAATCCCAAGTAAAATGAAGTGAAGGGCACCTGTATTTCAGCTAAAAATCATCGTCACTATGAATATGTGAAAACTCACATGTTCACAACTTCTAGATACAAAAAGATGAATTTTGTTCATATTGGGAATATGAGGGATGGGGAAAGATCTGATGAACTGCAATGGGAAAAAACAGAACACAAATTTCACCTGGTTCTAATTTTCACTTTCCTGATTCTCTCTCGATTACTGTTTATTAGTTGTACTCTAGCAGTGGCTAGAGGCCCCTAACTGAGATTGGCATCCCACAGCCGCCACACTGATATACACATAGCGAGAATATGGTCCCTGCCCTGACGGGTGTATAATGTAATGGCCTGATCCAAAGCCCACTGAAGTCAATGAGAGTATTTTTATTGACTTAGGAGCAGGTCTTATAGGTACATGTTTAACTTTAAGCACATCTGTGTCTCCAATGAGATTATCCTTACAGGCTAAAGTTCACCTTTCACATTGTCAGTGGTTAAGAAGGCAGGTATATGCCACTCACCATCTCAGATGGGACTTTGTTACTGGCATACACTGGGAGTGCATTGTTACCATCACGTACAGGAAAACACACAACACACAGTACAACTGTAAACAGGGTGCACACTGGCACATTTTGATCATACTGACAAGAATTCTCTCTTACCAGTTGACTCAAGGTAGAGCTGGGAGGATCTGGAAGGATCAGAGTAATGGCTTACTTCCCCAGTTTGTCACATAACACTAAGCAGTTGATAAAAACTTCCTTTGAAGAGGTGCCAAGTTACTCCTTGCTTTGCAATAATGATATGATAGGCCACTCACTGAAGCGAGGTTTCTGACTGTGTAAAGAATTTACAAGAGAGACACAGAAACAGAGAGGTAGTAGAAAGCGTTCCTACTCAAAGAAAGAGATGAGAGACTTGGGTATATTGGTAATTAATTACTGGGGTTTGCTTCTTTATTCTTCCCTGGCAGTAGTACAAATACAATTCCAACTGTGTTCCTTATAGTACAAACCCAAAGTTACCAGGCCTATCCTGACTGTATTTATCAGCACTGCCCACTTCAAGCACTGAAAGATAATGCTGGATCCCCCCAAAATCCTGAAGTTGACTTTAAAAGCACAAGATTTTAAATATAATAAACACTGGGCCAGGGTGCTGGAATGATTTGTGCTGAAGGCCAAGGAACAAAACTGTGAACGCTGTACAGGATGGAAGCTATGCATTCGGTATCTATTATTACCTCAAGCCAGAGGCTGCTGCCGCACCCCCAGCTCCCTAGTTCCTGTGCTCCTGTGTTGGGTGCTGTTTGTTTGCCTTCTGTTTTTTGAGCTTTAACAGTCACATTGTCAAACTTTTCTCTACTAGAAACTTACCTTTTTTATTAAGTGAAATTCTCCGGTGATTCTGTCTGACTCCAGATCTTCAATTTCACAGAGAAGTGGCTGTCTTCAAGCTGTGGGATAATTTTCACCTGGTGAATCTGACTTTTGTTTTCTGAAGAGTCAGTAAAAAAAAACCCTAAACCCACCCAAAGCAGGTAACTCAGGCCACGGGTGCGTTGGCATGCACATATGTGTCTAGCTGGAACAGTTAAAATATGTTACCATTTCCCTTACTTTCTAGTTCAAAGAGCATGACTCTTGTTTCCTCATTGGCACCCACAGCTGTGAGGTCCTCCGGATAGTCTACAATGTCCCTAAAACTAGTCATGCTTGAACCTTCTCTGGGGCCAGTCTAATGACCTTGTGGTTTAGTGGTTTGCAACACCACATGAACCACATGGTTCTCAGACCTGCCCTCCAGCTCCCCACGCCTGCTGGGGCTGAGGATACTGTGGGAACTGTATTGTTCAGCCGCTTGTAGGGGAACCAGCCTCATATCACCATGCAGCAACTTCTCAAGGGGGGGTGCAGATGTCAGTGAAGGAAGGGGATCACTAAGCCATCCACTCCCACAGAGTCTGAATGCTCCACTGCTTTTCTGTGTGCTCTCTCTCTCTCTCTCTCATCTTCTTTCTCTGCAGGGAATGCTCCTGCCCTTCTTTCTCAGTGTACATTCCCCGAGAATCTCACCCCCAGGTTCTGTGAAAGGCAGCAGCATTAGGATACAGGGCAGTAGGTTTGTTTTCCTACACGCAGTGCAGTTCTCTGCTGCGCCGGGCTGGAGAGGGCACCGATTACAATGGAAGGAATTCACCTCTTCCATAAGTTTACAGGGGTTTTTTGTTCCTCAGTGATCTACAGAGAATAAAGGTGGGACCGAATGAAATACCTCCCACACTGTAGAAGGTATCTTGTAAATGGTCTATAATAAGCTCAGTCTCAAGGATTGATGCCCATTGGCAGGGCAAAGTGAAGGAAGCTTGGCCTGCTGCCGCCCGTGCTGCTGCTATATGATTTGTACTCTGTATAATGGAGAGGCCCCAACCAAGATCAGGGCTCCACTCTTCTAGGCATAGCACAAAGTGAGAGCCAGCCCCTGCTCCAGAGAACTTACGATCTAAATAGACAAGACAGTGGAAGGAAGGATTGTTATCCCTAGTGTATGAACGGGGCATGGAGAGATCAGACACCTTGGCCAAGATCACACAGAGACGGTATGTGAACCCACATCTCCCAGGTCCCACTCCAGTGCCTTAATCGCAAGTGCATCTCTGCTGCACCCGTACTAGACTCTGGGGGTCTCAACCTGGCCCCTTTCAGGAGCACAACATTCTAAAAACATGAGTGCCAGCTCCCTCCTGCCTCTCCCAGCTGACCCGCCCCACAGATTAATGGCTGCACAAACAATCTCTGCCCGCCATGCTTCGCTCTCTTTGTTTAGGCAGCCGCTTTGCTTTTAGTTCCTTCTGAGCAGGTGTTGTTTGCTCTCTCGACTCAGCGTTTGTTCCTTAGTGAAACTGACTACAAAGCCTATGGAGTTGTTGCTATTTATTTTCTGCCCTGGCCTGCTTTGTTAATGGTGACCAGGTGGGTGGGCAGGCGGTTGGTTCGCCCTGTCATTTGTTACTGGATGGGAGATGTTAAATATTTGCATTAATAGGTTTGGGCTGCTGTTCTTTTTACAATTCAAAAAAGCCCACGAAGGGGAAAACAACACCCAGACTTGGTAGGCTCCCAGACTCGGGCTAACTCCCTGCTCTCTATGCATGCCTGAGTTCAGCAAATGATCTCATAGAGGAAAAGCAAAACAGAAGCCCTATGATTCCATTGCTTTGTAGGAGTTTATTTTACGGTGCAAGGAATTAAAATATATTATGGGGTTGTCTCTCATTTAGAGGGAAGGAGCCTGGTATTCTGAAGCCCTGCAGAGGCTGATTTTGTAGCAGTATTTCTCCCCACTTTCTCCCCTCCCAGGGATGACAAGAAGCTGTTTGCAGCTTTCAGGAAAAGAATTACAGTAACACCAGTGTAAATCTGGAGTAACTCCAGGGAAGTTAATGGGATTATTTTTGATTGACACAGGTGTCACAGAGCAGAATTTGGCCCTTTATATCTATTTGATCAATAGAGTTTCAGGAACCCTGGAAGTGATGTGCTAGTATGCACGAGTCATGGGTTTACTCCATTAGCATCCTACACAGCAGGATCTGGACACCAAACCAGCCTATATATCACCTTGGGGAAGCGTGTTGTGTCCTTCATGGGAGACCTTTATGCTGGAGAGAGGAGGTGGAAACTCCAGTTGTGCTTAGGCACTGGTTGTTGCATGGAGTTTAATAGTGAAGGGAAGTGACAGATGAAGAACCTGTGGTTCTTTCTTCCCACATCCCATCTTGGCCAGTGCCTTGTTTCCAGCATCATGACTAATGCAGTGTCAGGACCCGTTACATCACTGTTCAAGCTGCAGAGCAAAGTCAAAACAACTCTGTCAGCCAATGCACTGCGAACTTTGGAGTAAGAAGTGCTACATTAGAAGTTTGTGAGGCAAAGGCGAGACATATTTTACAATAGTAAGGTCATTTCAAAACCTTTTAAATCGTTCCAGCACACAACAAACACTGGCTGGAGCACTCATTTGCTTGGTGAAAGCTCTCTGTTGTATTGGACCCTTTGAACAAGAGATGGGATAAACTGGAAACATTTTTCTACCCCTCACCCCCACTCCCCATTAAACATAGCAGGTTCAGCAAAATATAGAATATATTAGACAATTTTAAATTAAACAAACTCACTTAAATTAAATATCAGTTTTATGGTACTAAAATAGGTAGCATGACCTCAGACATCTATAATAAATACCTATTGAACTGAAGAAAAATACAGTGATGTACCTCAAAACCCCAAACCAAACAAAACCCCAGAAAACAAACAAACAAAAGCTGCCAACAAGCAAGCCACAGAGTCATAGAACCATGGGGTTAGAAGGGACTGGAGTTCCCCTTTGTTGCAATTCTATTTTAAAATAAATCTTGTCTTTGGGTGGGATGCGCTTTATGAAAACATCCTAACAAATATCTGATAACGATCCTACATTGGTGTAGCGCCTTTCAACCAGAACAATCTAGGTGTAAAGTCTTCAAGGGAAGGACCATCTGACTGTATGTGGACAGTGCCTAGTGTGATGGCAGCTGTCTTGGCTCACACACCTGAAACTGGGTTGTGGACCTCTGCAGCTGAGAGCATAAATCTCTATAGCTTCAGCTAACCAGCCAAGCTCAGTAGATGGAGGCTAAACCAGACTCATGTGCTCATTGGGCACAGAGGGGGACGCATTACATGCACTGACCAGTGAATTACCTATTTACTCCGGCCAGTGGAAGCTCATCTCAAGCCTCTGAGGCCCACAGCAGCAATTTGAATCCTAGATAAGCCTCCATGTATATCACAGCCTCCATTCAGGAGTGAATGGGAACCTTCAGAGCTGGAAGCCTGTATTGCTACAGCTTGAGCTGCAGCGTCATGCTTCCAGGTGGAGGCCTGGAAGGGAGTCCCATACTTTATGGCTCAGGCATGGAGAGGGACACAGTGACCTCTGCCCAGCGGGTTACACATGCACAGTGGGCATCCTGGATCCTGATTTGGGTCTTTGGATGCTACTGCACTTGAAATAGTAAATAGGCATAATAATAGTTACGTGCTTTGCAACAGTGACCAATGGCTTGAAAACTATACGCAGAGATCCAATATTGGAATGCAGCTACCTCTTGGGTGAAACACGGCAGCTGTTTAACAGAGCACAGCAATATCAGAATAGCAGCTATCTATGCGAGTCCTCTTCATTTTTTTCCCAACAGAGACAGTCTATAGTCCCATGTTGTAGTTCAGTGGATCCTAATCTGCTGATTTGAGCAATATTAATCTCTGCTGAAGCTCCCACTTCCTCCTGAGTGACTGCTGACTGGCAAAGCTTTGAATTCAGGACCACCACTGACTGATCCCCTCATTCCCACATGCCTACTGTGTGACGTAGTGCTAAGTGTCCTTTCTCCAATGTTCCAAACAGACAGAGTGTGCACTTGGCACTGCATATGCTGTGGTTTCAATCGCTCTCTTCTTTCCCCCTCTCTCTTTCTTTCTTGTAAAGCCTTTGGTTTGTCAGACTCTGTCAAACAACTTCTTGTGCCAGGTTTTTACAAGAATCCTACTTGATGCCCACTGCCACATACCCTCTTTAAACAATACTCAGTGAGGTACTGCATGCCATATATAGCCAAAAGCTAGGGATTTCCCAGGCCCAGAGGAGTGCTTGCAGAACAGAGAATGCATCATTTCTCCACCTTAGCTCAACATAAGTGTGCATGGGAGCCAGGCATATTGCATGGTTGTCTTTTTATTGATTCCATACTGCAGTGGATGGGGCATACATTTAAAAAAAAAAAAGGCAATGAACCAACGGAACCTGACCAAGGCACATGCTGAGCCCTAATGGATACATTCCCAAAGAGACTCAAACCGAAGCAGCAATAACACAAACACACAAAAACCACAGTGACACAGGATCTGAATGCAAAATTAGCAATAGTCAGGACACGACCAAATAAGGCCCTTATTGCTTTGGCCTAATGTAAACAAATGGCTGGATTACACAGAGTTGCAGCCTGAGTTTTGACAAAGATGTTCATGTAAGATTTGGCAATTCCTTGGGCCCTCGTTAGCTGTGTTAGTCAGAACGCTGAATTTTTATGGGGCAAAGGAAAATGTCAATACTGTGCAGCAAGACAAAGTGGGTGAGGTAATATCTTTTTTTGGACCCGCTTCTGTTTGAGAGAGAGCTACAGAGCTCTGATTCCGACCTGGGCGAATGTGAAAAGCCACATGTGAACTAATCACAGAGACAAGCTTTCGAGCCCCACGGGGCTCTTCTTCCGGCTCTGTGGCTGGAAAGCATCTCTCTCTCTCTCACCAACAAGAGTTGGTCCAATAAAAGATATTACTTCACCCGCCTGGTCTCTCTAACATCCTGGGACCAACACGGCTACCACTACACTGCAGGCAATATTGTACAGACACATGCATTTCAACACATGGAGGACACGAGCGCAGCAAGAATACCACACAAGCCTTGGGATTATTTCACATGTTGCTTTTCCCATTCTCCCATTCAATCCCGCAAACAGGAGTGTGAGAGCTCTTTACTGGCTGAGCAAAAGTCAATGGGGCTGCAGTTCTCTTTGGAGTGGCTAATGAGGATCCACATTCCAAAGAGCTCTGCTAATCTCTTGCTCACTGACACTTGCCAGCCTTCCAGCATCACGCCAGTCTCTGTGTTCAGACTCCTTCCCATCCTTTTGTTCGGAGCATCCAGACTCCCAGGTTTGCTGACACGTGGCTCAGCTCCTTGCTGCCAAGTCTTCTGGGACAGGATGTCAGCCCTACAGGATCCAAACAGAAGCCTTCCCTGGAGTAACTGTTGGAAAACCTGTGCATAAAGGCTGGTGCTTCACCATCCCCCCTCTCCTCAGATTGCTAAAAATGGTCATTCATCCTGCATTAAAATGAAGCCCTTTATCACAGAACAGAGACTTGGAAGCATCGTGAAGAGCTGTGGAGAAATCCTGACACATGGGATGAAATGCTGGGCTGGATTTTAAACCCTTTGCTTAACGAGGTGGTGTCTGCACTCAACTTTTGTTTTTAAAAACCCTGCCTGCTATTGCCACCACAGTTGCTGCTCTACTGGCGTGAGCAATGATGGGAACCTTACTGTAGACGTGACACAGGTGTGTCATCAACCTTGTTCGGAGTTGCTCTAGATGACGTAGTAGTTAAAACATTGCTGGTGCCTTGACTGGACTGGGGCTCCTGCTATTGTTACCATCCCTGTGACTGCACTGGGGGAAGCAATGGTGGAAAAATTAGCATAGACAAGGCCCTAGTTACAAAAATGCATCTTTAGGCAGGAGCGCCGCCAGCTTTTTTGGCACCCTAGGTGGTGGAAGGTCCCGACCCCGAAATACCGCCCCCAACAGAGGCTGCGGAAGGTCCTGCCCCCAAAATACCACCGACGCCTGAGGCAGTCAAAAGTCGCCTATTGGGTTGTGCCGGCCCTGTCTTTAGGGACAGATTTTCAAAATTGCTCAGCTCTCATTTAGGCACCGAAGAGAAACTGGCAGATTTTCAAAAGTGCTCAGCATCCAGCAGCTCTCGGTGAGAACATGCTGAAAATCTGGCTCTTATTCATTATGAAAGGACAATTCAAAACCACAGAGCCAGCTTGAGGCTTACAATTAACATCCCTTTATGTTTTTCTGAGGCAGTTTAGAAAGACCAGCAATAGCCATCTTCCCAGATGATGCAGTGTATGTATCTGCGTCTCAACGTATGGGGCTGACACCCAAACTGCACCAACAAGAGAGGGAACGAATCGTCAGGTCTCACCAGCAACCCATCGCGCAGGCCCCAATCCAGCAAAACACGTAAGTACACGCGGAACTTTACGCATGTGAGTAGTCCCATTGACTCACATACTTACAGGGAAGCAAATGCTTTGCTGGATTGGGGCCATGATGAACTTTAGGGGCACTCTCCCAAAGTCTCATTGCTATTGAGGTCCAATAATCCCTACAACTGTTGAAGGTTATTGGGTTGAGCCCTAACACTATAAAAAAAATCCCTTGGTTTCAAGTTTTGGCTTGAAAGGGGAATGTCGAACAAACCTTGACGAGGACTTGGGCCATGCTTTTATTGAATGTCTAAAGTTGTAACCTTAAGATTACATCCACATACATTTTTGCCTTCAATATATACAGTACAAATCTTTGGATGATCCTGTATAATAATAACAATGCCCTCTGCTGTGTTTAACCAGAACAACATGACACTCAAGTCCTTAACACTGATACTGCCCCATGCGTCTTCACGGTATTTGGCACAAGAAATATTCCATGGCAAATTTTATAGGAATAATTTGGAGACAGTAGAGTCTGGAAAATATTACCAAGGCAGGATATTAAAAAACAAACACTGGAGATAAAAAAAAATTGATTCTGTGTATACAGGATACCCATAAATGTGTTTTAAGAGACCTTGTTATATTTTATCCCAATGGGCACGATTGTTTTTATAGACATCAAATTAGAGACACATTAAACTTCCCTCTTCAGAATACACAGTGCCCGGCTATGCCATTTCAGCTAAACTCATTGGCCAGATGTCCTTAATCAACACAGCGAAGGTTTTGCAGAGAGGGACAACCATTTCCTTTGAAACGGCTTTTTCAGAGATGCCAAGAAACCCCTAGACAAGACAAATCAGTGCCCCCTGGGCAATGGGAGAGGCTGGATATGTGCATGGAAAAAGCAAGGGAGAGCTAAGGAAGTGCAGGGAAAAGCCAGTGCAGGGAATGGAACGCACTGCTAACAAGACTATAATGAGTTGCAACAACAAAGGCCCTTTTGCAGAAAGCATGTAAGTGCAGGCTTAAGACCCACTGACTTCACTGGGATTTAAGCACAGGCTTAAAGTTAAGCCTGTGCTTAAGTACTTTCCTGTCTAGGGGGCCAACACTTCATTGAATGGACTGTTGTGATGCTGCCAGATTGGATCCTGTGTTGGTAGCACTCACTGTATTAGGAACACAAGTCACTTTACTTTTCTCTCTCATTTCTTGGCTGAACAGTGGTTTTACACATCAAGAAATGGAGACTTTTCAGTGGCTTTGAGCAACACATTTCTGATTCAAACACAGCCTCTCTGGGAACATCAGTTGAAGAGGTGTCAAATGTTCAAGTCCCCATGCCTCCTCAGCTTCACTGCTGGGAAAGCTGGAGCTACCAGTAACACTACCATGGGGCATTCAAGGAGGATCTGAGAGTCCTGTACCCCACTGGTGAGTGAGTGTTACAGGCCCGCGTACCAATACAGAGGATAGGAGTGCTCACTCACCAGGGGGTTATACGAGTGCTCGCTCACCAGGGGGTTATACGAGTGCACAATGGATGGAGTGGGAGAGGCTCTTTCTACCTTCACCCAGCCCCATTTACATCTCTGCTCAGGGCTACATATCCTCTAGTCCTCTGCAGTCTATTTAGCTAATAGAAAACACCAGTGAAACTCCAAGGAAGCTCTCAGGGCAACTGATTTGTTACATCAACCTAATGTCACTCACAAATTCTGCTTCGGTAAAATTAGACACTGGACCATGCACTTCAAAACTAAATTGCCAATTAGCTGCAATCGCTAGTCTTGGAAGGTTGCCGTTTTTGTGGCTCTGTCCCAGCAAGAAGGGATGTTTCTGTGATATGTTTGCCAGAGCCCTCAGATTTCTGCGCTGCTTCTCCTGTGCCGCACAGCTCGGGGTAATACAAAGGCATACATTGCTCACGGCAAAGGGCAGGCTCTTAAGGAAGGGCGAGGGCTGAGGGCTAGTGTTACTGCTGGTTTTGAACACTTCATGTCTCCATGTGCATTTCATTAGCATGCACTTGCTTTGCTCCCACTGACGCTTTATGGGAGGGTCTGTCAGAGCTGGAGCCTGAATGTCACCCACTGAAAGCCAAGAGCCGCATCCATTTTTATAACGAGTTTGCCTACAGATATGTTGCATTATCTGAGCAATACGTAAGGGAAAAAAATGAACTGCAGCTCCTCCTGCCACTTATTTACCTTCTGTTTAAACAGTGTCTTTTAAATCCACTCAATCCCTCTGCTGAGCACCCATTTACTTGGCACCTCCAGCGGTGCTGGAGAGTCTATTTTTAAAAGCACATTGCTGGCTTTTATCTTAAGTTGCCTGCATATTTTTCAGCACTCGTACTCTTAAACACATTGGCAGATAAAAGCAGAGAGGAGAGAGAGGCTAAATGCAGCAAGCTTGGCAGTGCAAGCTGAGAATTAGGGAGGAGGTGGGTAACCAGTGCAAGAAAAAGTACCTAAATGCTCCCTGGAATAAACTGTGAGTCATCTTGGGTCAAATATCAAAGGTTTTTCTCAGTTTTGGCTCAAGGAAAAACTTCTCGTTGAAGTCCAAGGGAATTTTCCTTGAGTAAGGACTTCAGGTTCAACATTCGCCTGGTATTGTGAGCATCACAACTCCATGCAACCAACATGATGGAATTAGTATTTGTGCAGCACACAGGACTGACAGCTCTGGAGACTTCTCCAGTGATTATGCAAACTTCCCCATCCCTGCCCCATGACCAATGATCCTCACTTCTCACCTTAAAGCAACATTGAAAGTCTCTTGCTTCTGTCATGCATTCAAATGGCAGATGCGTCCCCTGGTCTCAATTCTGATCTAAAGTCAGTGGAGTTGCACCAGTGTAAAATGGGTGTGAGGTTGGGATCAGTGCCCAGGTGCCTGAATCTGTACATTATTAGACAGGACATCCTGACAGGAAGTATTGGCAAAATGGCAGCATTCACTGAGAGGGACACCCCGCCCTACTCCCAGTTGTGGGGATGTGCAAGAGGGCCAGGGATTTCTAAACAGCTGTTCTGAAAATCCATTTTCAGCACGTATACAGCGGTTCTGACATCAAACCTGGTCAAACTCAGCGCTTGTGCTTTGAATTTGGGGGTTGGTTTCAAGTTCAAATCTGGAACTTCTGGCAAAATGCTGGAGGTGGGACCAACCTGACTGAGAGTGAAGCAAGTTTTGCATTGTGAACCCAAAGAGTTGGTCTTGGCATGGTGCTAGATGCACTAGTGTTCCCCAAAGTTAGGGAGGATCCCTGTAATACCTACAAAAACAACAAGGAGTCCGGTGGCACCTTACAGACTAACAGATTTATTTGGGCATATGCTTTTGTGGGTAAAAAACCCACTCCTTCAGATGCATCTGAAGATCTGCATCAGATGCATCTTGCATCTGAAGAAGTGGTTTTTTTCCCACGAAAGATTATGCCCAAATAAATCTGTTAATCTTTAAGGTGCCACTGGACTCCTCGTTATTTTTGTGGATACAAACTAACACGGCTACCCCCTGATATTTAATACCTACAAAACACTCCACAATGGATAAGCAGCTGGTGTTTGAAGTCTGCTACTTCTTGTATTGTTCCTAATCATTCTCACTGTGACCATGTCCTTCACCTGCCTTGTTTGCTTTTCTCCAGCTGTCGTCTCTTGTCGTATGCTGAGATGTAAGCTCTTCGGCACAGACACTCGTTCCTGTGTCCAATGATACACTGATCCCTGATGAGGTCTTCTGGGCACTAGTGCATCACAAGTAACAATATAGCAATAATGACCCCGGTGCAGCGTGTAGTCTGACAGGTGCTCCAGTTAAACAAGGATTCTGGTTCTATCGATTTCTGCTGTCTCAGGTACAAATCCTGCCCAACTTAGACATACAAATGGAGTTACTCACATGCGTAAGGCAAACAGGATCAGGCCTCTTCTGGGGATCATTAAAACATTGACTGAATTGTTCTGCTTGACACATTTTATTCTCAACCCAGCAAATTGGAAAGGCAGGGTCTGTGATGGATGTAAGGTATCCTGTGCCAATTCTGAGAACAGCTGGAGTAGGAGTCTCTTTGTTTGAGAGATACGGGTCTCTTCTTAATGGAAAGGTCTGTACAGAGGCCATCTAGGGTCAGTAAGCTGACTATTTACAGCAAGTTTTGCACAAAAGATATGATAAATCCATCACCGTTCAGTGGTGTTATAAACAGGGCTGCTAAGTGAGACAAGGAAATGGTCCTTCCAGAAATTGCAGGAAGTAATTTAAGAGTCTGAATCAAAGCCCACTGAAGATAATGAAGACTCTCATTGACTTCAGTGGGCTTTGGTTCAGAACCCGAGACAACATTGTGGGAGGTACCGATTCCCGGTCACTGAGCTGTCATATATACAAGGCTCAGGCAGGCTCTGGACTGGATTAGATGGCACGGTGGCAAAACGTCAGCCCTTGTCTGAGCCGTACCTATACCACTGCAGCTATCCCTAATGGACCCAGGCCCAGTGGGAAAGATGGGTCTGAAAAATCCTAGTGCAAACTAGGCCTCCTTTGGATTTACATTCAGTCCTGCCACTCTTTGCACTTTGTTTTTCCCCATTATGCCAAGCCGCATGTTCCTGCTCTGCAGAGACACCATTTGCAGAAGAAACCCTTTATTGTCACACAGCAGATAAGGAGGCCTCTTCTAGAACGGACGCTTTTCTGCTGGTGGTGACAGTGTCCTGAGCACTGAGAGAATCCTGTTAAGTGTGAGGAACAGTGGGGCCTTGATTCTGATCAGGTTCTCCTGGTTCTTTAAATATGAAAGAAGCAGTAATCCTGGTGGTAGTGTCGAAACACTGAATGAAGTCATAAGTACAACTGGATCCAAGTTGCGAGCTGAGATCTGGCTCCAAACTTCTCCAGAGCTTGGAGATGTTCTAGTCTGGGGTTTTGCTTTTGGGGCCATCTCCACTAATAATAATCCTCTTATTGGCCCTGAGGCAGGCACCAAGCTCTCCTACATGGGCAGCTGTAGATTCCCCTGGAGATCAGAGGCATACAGCCACCTCCCCCACAACGGGTCACACACCAACCTGAGCTCAGCTGGACCTATGGATCAGGGCATTAGTGTGAAGGATGAAGACAGCACAAGAAGACTCCCACGAGTATAGGTAAAGTGGGAAGGAAGATGATGAAAGACCTTTTTACCCAATAAACTGCAATACACAGCCAGAGCAGGAGTCTGGAGACGTGTCACAGAGGGAAAGTGAAGTGAAGGAATTTTGAGTTACACAAACAAACAGGAAAGGAGTTTCAATTCCAGAAGATGGGGAGGAAAAAGAGCAGTTAGAAGAAAAGCAAGAGGATGAGATTAGCCAGGCAATAAAATGAAAATGAGCAGGAGGTGAAGCAAAATGTGCTGGAGATAAGAGGTGGTAGATTACGCAGCTGGCAGATGGACAGGAGCAGGCAGCCAAGAAGGGAACAAAAAACCATGTACTAAATCTGTGAAAACCTTAATGGACTATTTAAAAGACCATTTTCTCCAGAGAAATACATCATTATATCAGAGGGAACACAGTCTCCCTCCCCTGCTCCGAGTTAAATGAAATCATGCTACATAGTGCATATATGAGATGAAGGCTGGTTCCATTGTACAGTGTACAGGCCAGTCTGTGCAGCTTCCACATAGCCCGGGCACCTGGGAACCAAAGAGAACAGCAACCCTACATCCATCCTCTCCACCCCACCATCTACAATGCAGCAGATATCTGGCTCCACACAGGCTGTCCCTCCTACATGCCACTTCAGTGGTGTGGAGGGGACTTAAATCTATGGCTGGTCAGAAAAGACATGTTCCATTTCGGACTCTGTGGCTTGATGGTTAGGGCACTCAGCTGGGATGTGGGGGAACTACCGCTCAAGTCCCTGCTTAGCCTGCTTTGAAGCAGGCGCTTGAACTTGGGTGTCCCACATCCCAGTGAGTGCCTTCACCAGTTGGCTTTCGTGGGGTCTCTTGCTCCCTCTTTCTGTGTGTCTGGCCGGAAATTCCATCCTGGACCTTTCCAGTGAAAAACGGTTTGGTGCAAATGGTCCAGAACGGCTCTATTTAAAACTGCCCTAAAGAAGTAGCTGGAGATCCCTGGGTCACATGGGAAATGACCCATATTACCCACCCGCTGCCTCTCCATGTAGAAGGAGCTCCTGGGAGTGGAGCCAGAACATGCTGCACTATGATGATCCTGAGCCTTTGGACTTACTTAGATCAACATTGTGACTGTTCATACACATATGGGGGGGCTGCTCAGCCTAGGCCGTCCCCAGGAAAGGGGGAGGGGAAAAGGTGGTATATGGCTATTTTAACCTAGTCAAACTGAAGGTCCAACCCAATATGTTTTGTGTGATTACAGAATAAGGGAGTGGCCTAAATTCAACAGATCAACCTTTGACGTTCAAGCTTCCCATGGTTTCATTATAATGCCCTTGACAATGTTCAGCCAAGCTGGGCAGATAGCTTATTACCAAAGGGAGGTGCTGGTTTGTGCCATAGACAGTAGTGTTAGGGGGTGTGGTTTGGTCTACAATGGAAAGTTATATCACCATAGCAACATCTGCAGGGATGTGAAAAAAAATGTCGCTGTGCCAATGTAACTCCCAGTGCAGGCACAGCTATGTCGACCGAAGAGGGTTTCCATCCACAGAGCTAACTTTCCCTCAGCGTAAATGCAGCTAGGCTGAGTGAAGAATGCTACCATTGCTTGGGGAGGTGCTGACACTGTGTCTGTAGTGTAAACATACCCTTAGGTCAGGGTGGTTGTGTTCCTACGCCGGCGGAAAAACTCCTGCTATTGATATAGGTGGTGTCTATGGTACAGGGCTATGGTGGCCTAGCTTTTGCTGGGGTAGTCTCCATAGCGTAGACAATCCGTGTTTGTGTGCGCACACATTCTGAGGAACATTTTTTAAGAAAATTTTTAAAATAATATTTTCATTCAATGTTTAAAATGAAAATGCTTTTGTGCTAGTGTGCTGTATAGCATATGATTAAGTGCAGAAGGGGCTCTCTCTGAGTTTGGTTACCGAAGTGGCTCCTTCTGTCAGGAAAAGAAACAGCTGCTCTTGAATATATTTTGATAACAAAGAAAAAGGAATAAACTGGAATCACCGTAGCACATATTTGAAATTCCAGGGCTTTGGTGCAGTTACCAAAATACTTCTCATATTCCCTTAAGCAGCCGGGTGTTTTATTGCTGAATCCTAGGGGTCGTATGGGAAAACCCCAAAAAGCACA
This sequence comes from Mauremys mutica, assembly GCF_020497125.1. Lineage (NCBI taxonomy): Eukaryota > Metazoa > Chordata > Testudines > Geoemydidae > Mauremys > Mauremys mutica. The sequence continues at coordinate 11,899,698 of NC_059084.1, read as the reverse complement.
GGACAGGTAAGATAAAAAAACCAGAGATCATAATGGAGTTCTAAAATTAGACAGAATTTCTCCCAGTGGTGCATCTTTGGCATGGCCCTCCACACCCCTCTCTTGCATCTGGGATCTCCTAGGGCAAAAACTATCCCAAACACCTGGTCTACATTATACATAGTTAGATCGACATAAGGCAGCTTATATTGACCTAACTCTGTAAGCGTCTACACTAACACATAGCTCCCACCAATGTAACTCGCCCGATACACCGACTTAATAACTCCTCCTCCACAAGAGGCGTAGCGCTTAGGTTGATGTAGTTAGGTCGACGCAGTGTCCGCGTAGACACTGCATTGCTTACATTGACTGTTGTTGCCTTTCAGAAGCCGTCCCACAATATTGCACACTGATATTCAGATCAGTGCAAGTGCTCCTGGTTAGGGCATGCACCGCCGACACAAGGAGCGTAGTGTGGACATGCAAACAATTTAATTACTGCAGGGGCTGTACGTCGACGTAACTTAGATCGACTTAATTTTGTAGTGTAGACTTGCCCTAAGGAGCAGCCCCTCAGATCTGTATTACTAGGACTAGTCAGAAAACACAGTTCCTGTCCTGTGGGAAATTCTGACATTTCAAAATTTCCTTTCATCCTAAATCTGGACAAAACGTTGAAATTTACAGAGAAACGTAAATTCCAAAACATTTCATTTCAAAAACACTGAAATGACCTTATTGAAATGTTTCATTTAAAAATGCCCGAACATTAGAATATAAAATATTAATTATTATAGACTACATATAAGTACAACACATCAATAATATATACTATTAAAATCACTAGCAAGTGTTAAAAAATTAAAAATGTAAAATCAAACGAGAAAATCACAGTGAAATACTCCATTTCAATGCTTCTGTGATACATCTTGACTAGGGTGACCAGACAGCAAGTGTGAAAAATCGGGACAGAGGTAGGGGGTAATAGGAGCCTATATAAGAAAAAGACCCAAAAATCGGGACTGTCCCTATAAAATAGGGACATCTGGTCACCCTAATCTTGACTCTGGCAAAGCAGCATTTCCTGACAGAAACTGTTCCCCTGAAATTTCTTCAACCAGCTCTGTTACTGACGAGCTTGCTGCAGCCTTGTAACAATGGGAAATGCTGCTGCTGCTTTATTAAAGCTGCAGAGCTGCGATGGGCCCTTCTTAGTTTATGAGCATACAGGACAGCAGATGTCTATGTGGATTTATTTTCTTGCACTCTAAATTTCTTACAGTGCAGCCAGAACCCCGCTTGCCGCATGGACAAAACAATTACTTTATACCAAAGATGGAGGGAACTGCCTCCTGCTGAAATGACTCAGATTTATACTTTGAGTAAATCTTGTTCAACGGAGTGAAAATGGCATATCTGCTTCCTTGACCAAACAAGGCATTTCCTGGAGCATTGCTGAAGTACATTAGCCAGGGCTAGCTATCTCAGTTGAGGATGATAAGGCAACTTTTATCAAGTAACTCTCATTAATGCATCTCAATTGACATTAACTGATTTACAATTAGCAGACTTTTGACTGCTATTTAAGACTCATCATGCCCTTTTCAATTAGCTGTAGGTCTTTTGGAAGATAAGCTTTAGTATGTTTTCAACTCTGCCATTTTAGACGGGCCACACAGTGGCTTTTGGACCTGATTCTGATCTCTGTTCTCCCAGTGTGACTCCGTAGTAACTTCCATTGACTTACGCTGGCCACTGTAAACTGGCAGCAGATGTTTCCGACTTTAGAGGGTCTCACTAAAATCATTGACAAGAGTGGATTTTTGCAGGATATTTTTAGAGCCTGGGTTCTTCTGGGCTGTGGGGCAGATGGAACCTGCATTGCACGTGTCTTGTAGAAAAAGGAAGAGCAGGCAAGGAAAATAGGTGGTTACACTGTAAGATTGTAAAATCTTTGGGGTAGGGACTGTCCTTTTGTTCTGGGTTTACACAGTGAGGTCTTGGGGCACCTAACTGTTGCCATAATATAAATAATAATAATACATGTTTATTATGTACTTAGCCATTTGCAGCCCCTCCTCACTATCTGTGTGCCACGCCAGCCACATAGGAAATAAGTGGTTTGAGTTCCTGACACTTTCCAGTGTGGACTCTGATTAGCTACCTGAGGGTGACTTACACAGGAGGCGGGGGAAAGGGGAAAAGCAGTTTGCCTTACTTGATTTTTCTCTTTGTTATAATACATAAAGAACCTGAGGTATTTTTGGTTTTCCGTTTGTTTTTTACATTCAGGTCCTATCTCGGCTGCAGGCTTCATGTAACTGAAGTGTTAAGAAAATGATCACAACCACAAAAACCAGGAGAGTGAAAGTGAGCAGATGAAGGGATTTTTAGTCAAACACTTCAGTGATTGCTTCACACGTTGGAGAAAAGTCATCTTGGTTAAAGAGCCAATACAATTACGATATGCGCGATAACACTAAGATCCCCAACAGCGAAAAGCAAAATAAACAACAAAACAAAACAAAACCACAAAAAAACAAGTTACCATTCTTGATATTTCTAAGTTAAAAAACAAGCAGCAAAAAAATCCCTTACGAATGTCACGCCCTCCCTATACATCATAATGAAGGGGCAGGGGATGATAGAACAGGCCTCATTTTGTCAAAATCCTTTGCAGTTTACCGTTAAGATTCTCTCTTTTTCCTTTTTAGCCTGATGAGGCAAAGGAATCCGTTATGCCAAATAAATGAACAGGCCTGGATCAGATTAGATCCTGCTTGTGGCTGCACCTACCATTTCAAAAACACAGACGGGAGACAGAATACTATAACCTTCTTGATTCTCATCAGCCTGTTACCTGCAATGAGAAACATTTCAGGAATTGTATGTTCCTGTAATACAACTGCCAGCATCCCTACAATGGCAACATGCAAATATTTTTGATGAAAAAGGACAATTTTTTTGTATAGAAAATAGGCTTTAGCCAAAGATACAAGAACATAGGACTGGAAGGGACCCCCTGGGTCAATGAATCCAGTCCCCTGCTATCACAGATGACTGTGTCACATAATCGCTTTCATAACATAAGCAATAGGGCTCAGTACAGAAGAAACTGTATGAAATTCCATGGCCCATGATGTACAGGAGGTCAGACTACAAGACATGATGATGGTCCCTTCTGGCCTTAAAAATCTAGACAAGGTTCACAAAATGTCCCCCATTTTCTGACTAGTTCTAATGAACTTTTAGAAAAAGAAAAGCAGAAAAAGCCATCACCCTACACACATGGCAAGCTGACTCCTCTCAGAAATAAAGCCTGTGTGTAAGAGGAGCCAACTGCCTTTGTAGTGTACATTTGGCTTAGGTTTTCAGCATTCATGCTCCTTCCCTAGCCAGCCCCAGAAATGGCAAACTCAGAAACCAGCATCACCAGGAGAAAGGACTGTGAGCTGACGTGCCCTGGGGTTGGCTGAGGTAGCCAGGGCCACTTGCTGCTCATTTGTCCTCAGAAGCAGCTCTAGTTCACATATCTCTGTTCCTCCTTTTTCCAGACTGTGGGGCAAGACAGCTCACCCTGCTAGAAACTATAACTACAAACATTGTCTAAGATTGGAAACAAATCTGCTAACACCCTCTTTCGACGCCTCGAGGCGAGATCCTCAGGGTGCCCAGAAAAATGGAGCTTAAATAAATAGCGGATCTGAAATTGACATAAAAGGACATTCCAAAGCTAGCAGTTTTGAAGTCATAATTTCAGTACTTATTTTTACATGAGAAAGCATGATCTATGGATACAGTAAAACAAAGAGAAAGTGCCTGTAATTGGCTTACCGAGGCATGATTTCTACAAGCCACGACTGTAACGTCTTGTAAATATTTTATCTGAAATCGCCCTCATGTTTTAGGCTCAGTCAGACACAAAGGATCATATCCTGGCATCAGTTTCTATGCAGAGCTGAGTTCCATCAGCTGATTAATGCCAGGATACATAGCATATATTAATCATAAAGCTGTGGTAATGTCAACGCTTCCTTCTTACTCAGGCAGCAACTGTGAACTACTAATTACCACTACGGGAGTGCAAAGTATCATTTAGTATTATGAATTATGTTAGTCCAACTAGGTCTTGAAAAGCCTATTAATCTCTCTTTTCTTTTTATATAATATACATATTATAAATATAATTTATTATAATATATATACATAATATACATATATTTTTGTTCATTACTTAGTAGTGTCGCAATTATTCTACTTTAAAGTGTTACCTACACATTTTTTAAAGGGTATTTAAAATACAGTGTTTATTTCATTCTTAAGAGGAGAGCAGAGGAACTCAACTATACTATAGTTAAATACACCTAATGGACAAAACCAGCCACTCCATGTGTTTTTGATGCTAGCCAAATAACAAGTAGATAGTACATAGCAAGCAACACATCAGTTGGCTTTATCTAACATTGATCAGGGATTTAAAGCATCATATATACACTTGTGCATTTCAGTCCTGATCTGCAATGCTCTCTGGGCTTGTCTTGCCCTGACAAGAATTTATTGCTATTCAAGCCAGCCTGTGACATGGGACCAACACCAGCTAAAGTTTAGACTGAGGCCATCATCTGCTTTCACTTACCAGCCACAAAATGGGGAAAAAGAAACTAAACTTCAACATCACCGGGTTAAATTTGTGCAGTGAGGACGTACAATAGCTTTTCATATATGATGTCAGCAGTAAAAACCTTGTAAAGATTATTTTGTCAGTAATGAACGTATGTGATCTTATGATACGTCCCTGGCCCTCTCCTGTGTCCAAAAAAAGGGAAAAAATGAAGCTTAAATCTCCCTTCCTCTCCCTGCATTACTTAGATAGTAAACTCTTGGGGCAAGGAATGTCTTTTTGGTCTGTGTTTGTACAGCACCTAGCACAGTGAGTCCTGGTCCATGACTGGGATTCTTAAGCAATCCTAGTAATAATAAAACAATCAATGTTTGCATTCCCTATCTCTGGTCGGTGCTGGTGATCCAGAATGAGTTGGACATGATGAATTACCCTTCAGCAAACTTCCAAGTTGTAATGCGGGTCTCCAGCCTAGCATACTCACACACTGCACTATGCAGCTTTCAGTGCTTTTAAAAACAAAAGTAAGCACGCTTTTTATCCAATCTATCACCCGATAGCTGCTGCCCTGTGTTGTGCAGGAGGCCAGACTAGATGATTATAATGGTCCCTTTTGGCTTTAAAATCTCTGTAAATCTATTTAATCTACTTGATCTCTTGAGCATTTTTAAAGCATTCTGCACTGCAATGTCCCTCCAAAATGAGCATCCAGTACTAATTTAGAGTATGACCCTCCAACAGTTAAGGCAACCAATGCTAGGACTGAAGAGCAATTAAAAAAGGAAGAGCACACCCATATCTGAACCTTTCCATTCTTTCTACCCTCTGGGATTCCTGCCAAAGTGCAGGATCCTGGAATCCCCCCGACGTCCCATGAGCCTCTGTTCCTATGAGTTTATAGTTGGGCCCAAACGAAAGCCTGGGAGTTGAATACCTCTAGACTTTGGGAAAATTTGGATTTGGATCCTGACGTTACAGCTCAGGCTAGAATTCAATCCACTAGAATTCAATGCTTCTGACTGTATTAATACACTGGGCTATTGCTTGGCTGACAGATGTGATCCATGTCACTTGGAAGTGCAGAGCCATTGCAACTGTTAATCATTAAAAACATTAATCAGTAGATCAGGGACTGACGCTGGTGTCAAACCCTCTGCAAACTATAAAACTTTCATGAGAGAAGTTATCAGTGGAAAAAGCTGAAGGAAACTGGGGAGGTTTTAAAGAGTAATACAAATTCTTATCAGTGATTGTTTTGACACAGATTTAACCTCTGACTAAAGTACAGCCATTTAGGAGACATCTGGCAACTGATGATTTTGCAAAGAAGTGTATTGCTTTTAAAAAAGCCAACCCGCATGGTTACATGAATCAGAGCGTAGAGAAAGAGGGGCCCAATTCTCAGCTGCAATACGCTGCTTATGCTGCTGGGGAAGTAGATCCAGCCCTTGGAGAAAGCATGTCACATGCGATCAAGTGCAAGCTTAGAACAGCTCTGAGGCCCCGGATATGGGAAGTGCAAAGGTCAGATAAAGGCAACACCTTTTAGTTCCTGTGCTGAGCCACAGCTTGACTATACAAGAGAACTGGAGCCAGGAAACAGAAAACCACATACAAGTCTGCTGCCTTGACTCATGTTGAGTATCGTCGTACTCGATGAGTACTCCCCCTGCTCTCAGCCGGTAGGGTTACTTACCTACTCCATGGGAGGTAATGCAGAATCTGGCCCTCAGTCAGATTGGTGGTTTGGTCCTGGAGAAATTATGAACAAGTGTAAAACATAAGAAAGCCAGAGCAGAGAACTTCCTTGCTGTGTCAATAACAGGGAATTTGGACAGATCAGTCCCCAGGTTCTTTACATATTTGGCCCTCTGGGAATATTTCCTCTGATTAAAACATAAAAATCCATCACTTACAAGTGTATGAAAGCATAGGCAGGTGCCACAGGAGGCTAGTGGGACTTCTAATGCCTTGGTAATGCCCTCCATCATTTCTCAAATGACCTGACTATACCATAAGAAAGTCCTCTTTAACAATACCCCCCGCCCCCACAAGCCATTCTCAGGCAGACTGCAGAGTTAATCCCAAAATGGCTGCAAGACCCAAACCCGAGAGGTGCAGACACACCTGCAGCTCCTGGTGAAATCAGGGCCTAATCTTTCTCCAAAGCCCATTCTTCCCTATGTATTTTTGCACGAAGGGAAAGCCTGCACGTCTGGACAGGGGAAATTCTGTCTTGGAGACATGCTTCTCCCATCTCCCTGAAAGGTTTTTCACTGGTTCCAGTTCTGTGGATTGGGTGGGGCAGACTTGGGAATTCTTGCCTTCAACCCCACTAATAAAGGAAAATAGGTTGATAAAAGCCTTTATTGCTCTCCTCCTAATCCCTCCTGTAAAGCTTTTCCCCTATGCAGATTAGTCCCAAGGGGGCCTCAGATGTTAATCAGTCCTTAATTAAGCACACCTGCCTTGACCTCAAGGCCAGAGTTCAACTGCCTAAATGCTCAGAATACGGAGCCAAGGGGTTCTGCTAAGAGCCTAGACTGGGAGGTGGAGGGACAGACAAACGGGACCTCACTGGCCCTGTGTTTCTGTCTAAAAATCAGTGTTGCCAACTCTCATCATTTTATCATGAGTTCCGTGCTAGTTGGTGTTTCTTTGTCAGTTCCAGCTCCTGGGGTTGTGTGATAATGTGAGAAGCTTGGCTTTCTGGGAGGGGGTGAGGGGAGCAAAGAACCCCACCCATCTGCATGAAAAGCTGGAAAATATGGTGCCTGAAGACTCAAAAACCAGAAGGCGAATAAAAAGCACCTGACATTAAAAAAAAAAAAATCTCATGATTTTAAAACCGATCTTGTGCTCTCTTGGGTTCTGACTCATGATTTTTTAATGTGCGGCAATGCTAGAGCATCTTATGTATTAAGCTTAAACACAACCGTGCTGTACATTTCAGAGTGGATTCATATCCCCTCTCCCCCCGCCCCACATCTCTGTTTTTCAGGCTGAATGAGTTTCCAATGTTATTTGCCTCATTTGCCAGAGGTTTTGAGCATCTCTTTCTCATAACTAATTCCATATGAATATTGATGAGCAAATAATTGATTTTTCGGTTGGGTGACCCTAACCAAAACAAATCCAAACCAAATTGGTTGGTTTCAAACCAAAACTAATTATTTTTAGATTTTTCTTGCCAAAGCAAGACCCAAAAATATTTTGTTGGGGTTGATTCAAATCAATGTTTTCTAAACAAAAAGTTGATTGGAAACAACATTTCAAAATGAAATAGTTTGTTTCAGAAATGTCAGAAGTGAACTGTTTCAGCTTTTTCAGAGTTTTTTTCCCTTTCTTTCAGTTTTATGCATCCAAAACTATTCACCAAATTGAACTTGAATTTGTTTTGATTGCTCCGAATCTGTGCTTTCCAGTGAATTTGCTATTTGACAAAAAAAGAGAAAGAAAAAATAAAAAAATTGCCTCACTCTACATATGAACAAAGACAACCACAGAGATTCACTGCTTTGGGCGCTGCTATGCTACAAATGACCTTAGCAGCTATGTCCAGCTACTTCTCTCAATGAGAAAATGCCACAACAAAAAAGCCACATACTCCTTTAAAAGCCTATTCTATTGCTTGCCTCAAAACCTTAGGAAAATTCAAGCAAATGAAGTGGCACCTAGATTTAACTCCATTACTAAACAGTAATTTCTCTGCAGGAGAGAGGCCAAGAATTTTACACACCAGGGGCCAGTCCTCGGTTATTGAACTCATAGGTAATTCTGCCTATCCCCATGGACTTCAAGCACCAAAAATGTCTGTGGATGGTTGCAGCTTTTTCTGCAGCTTGGCTGGTTCTATTTCAGCTTCTGGGAATGAGTTTTCAGAGCTGTCTTCTCACTTATCATATATTGCTCTGATAATGGCCCCTTATACAAGCTTGACCTTTTGATTGATTTGAACTTTGACCAACATTAACCCACTTGTACTAGTGGAGGAGGTCACTCCTGCAGCCCTCTGCTTTGTGTAACTGACCAATAAAAAGTACAGGGTTTTTAAACACAGTCCATAGAAGAGCGGGAGGTACAAAGTCCACCAGTGATGTCCCACTGAAGCTGTCAAACACAAGATATCCTTTGAGCTCATCCTCCAAAGTTTCAGAGGACCCATGGCCCACACATATACATGGTTACAGTCTGTTTTCTGTGAGGGGAAGCCAAAGAACACTTTGGAAAGAAAAATAAAACTACGCTATCATGCAATCAAGATGATGGCTCCTTCAAGGGTTAGTCAGGTCAAATCTGGCCCAGAGTTTTAATAAAACCAACCAACAAACAAAAACCTAGGACTGACTGAAATGTTTCCATGTCATTTCAAATAAACTCAGAAAGATTTTTTATTTAAACAAATAAACATGCATTTGCATTGTTTTGGGAGTCAATATTTGCAGGATTGTGCTAGTGGATGAAAACCAGAAAGAGAACAAAAGAACGGCCATACTGAGTCAGACCAAAGGTCCATCTAGCTGAGTATCCTCTCTTCCAACAGTGGTCAATGTCAGGTGCCCCAGAGAGAATGAACAGAACAGGTAATCATCAAGTGATCCATTCCGTCGCCTGTTCCTAGCTTCTGGCAACAGAGGCCAGGGACACCTTCCCTTCCCATCTTGGCTAATACCTATTGATGGACTTATCCCCCATGAATTTATCTAGTTCTTTGTTGAACCCTGTTATAGTCTTGGCCTTCACAACCGCCTCTGGCAACGAGTTCCACAGAAAACTGACTAGAAACATCATAAAGAGCAGTGAAACTGATTGGCCATTGTCCAAGTGAAAAGAAATGCAGAAGTACAAACAAACAGTGAAAAGTAAATTGGACTTGAAAACAGTTTCAGAAAACTATGGTAGTATAATAGAAACGCATGTGAGAAATTTTTCTAATGCAGGATTTTGCTGTATCTAGTTACTTACATGGTGGTATTGGAGCACTTCTGAAATACTTAAAATAGAAAAAAAGAGAAAGTGCCAGAGATTCCATAAAATTGTCTAGGGACTTCACAATTGCTACTGATTTTATATGGAAGACCATCAGACACTACAGTGATGAGCAGTCATATACATATAAAACTTTAAGATAGAAATAAGATTCTCTTTCCCACCCTCCAGGAAGAATAGCTTGGTTAGTTTACAGGATTTTTGGTTGCTGGCTTGTTCAAGTTTGTGTGTGAAGAAATTATTGGGGGAAAACTAAATTGTAGAACTGAGTTTTACATCTAGCCCTGAAAATGCTGAGCGTTATTATCTCAAGGGTCAGTTCTATACTGAGATGCTAGAGATGCAGTTCCTGCCTCAGTTCTGGTTACTGCACTCACAAGACCCCTGGTGGTTAACAATGGCATTGTTCCAGCAGAATGTAGTGGGAGTTCATGATTGTAGAGAGAGAGGGGTGAGCTCTCAGGTAGCTAGGCCCAGTACCCTGGAGGACTTTGACTATCAGGCCAGAGGCCTCCAAATGGATCCTATAGTCAATGGAAAGCCTGTGCAGAAAGCAATTCACCCAAGTGATATGGTTATGTGATGTGTGTTGCTAAGTAGAGGGGCCACTGTGTTGTGCGATCTGTGTCTGATTGGATGAGGCTGCAATCTTATAGTCAGGTGTACATGGAAGATTTGGGGTGGGGAAGGAAGAGAAAGAGGGTTTGCAGCCATGGTATTTGGACACCCAGTAGCACTGAGGAGTCCAAAGAACTGCAAGGCTGTGGAGTGACTACAAGCTGAGGGCAAATGGTCTCAAAAGAAGGGTGGGAGAAGGTATAGAAGGCCAATAGCATTCTCCTAGCCTGACCCCAGCCATTATGTCTGAGAAACCTCATACAGCCAGGTAACCCTCCGTCCTCTCTAGTGTACTGTCCCCTAGGGGCCAAATTTGGAACTGCTGCACTTATCTTCTATGGCCGCTGTCTCTAAACCATAGTACTAGGTCATGGCACCTTTCCTTTCTGCCTGCCCTAGTAAAGAACCCTCTATTACGTTCTAGAAGCCAGTGCCCATTTAATGGGAAACCAGCTAAAGCTTGAGTCTGGTGCTCAGAGTGGCTGCAGGGCACGGAGAGTGTACGACCAAATATCCGGAAGGGACTGATGTGCCACATCACCCTGCACTGGGGCTTGGGTACAATACATCACCCGTTGTACAACGAGTTGCGAAGGATTTACCGAGCCCAATGGGGATGAAAAAGAGGGGGAAGAAGAAAATTAAAGCTAGAGTGTTACTTTTCAAAGCCAATTTCTTTAATTGTGCACATAAAAGATACGAAAGAACCACGAGAGCCACTTGTGGGACCCAGAATACCAGCCCACAGCAGAGAGCAACCCCCCCCTTTTTTTTAAACAAGCTCACAGACACTAGGGCTTATAAATTTTACATGGCCGCATGCAGTTCTTTGGATCCTATCCCCCATCCATTCACATTTGGAAGTTTAAAATAAAGTTAGTATCTTGTGAAATATTCATTAAAGAAAGAATTATACCGGGGCCCATGAATCATTTGCTGGGTTCAATATTTGTCAGTGTCACCATGGTGAAGAGTTTCTCTGTCTCTAGCTACAGTGCTTTAGTTATAAAAACTAAAGGGCTTACCGCACAGCCGTTGTTGCCAGCCTGCCAAACCCTATAAACCTGTCATTATGAACGGTGACAGCTCAGAGATCAGAAGATAAAGCTCTCAGACTGACACAGTTATTTGAAGTTAATCCACAGAGCGTGTGTCAGCTGCAAGAGTTAATGTTACCAAAAATTTCTGAGATGGAAAGCTATCAACTGTTACATTTGCATGACAGTAGATATGAAGCAGAAGTGGAGCCGTAGCATATCCCAGTAACCTTATCTAATAAGTTAAATGCCAAGTGACTGGATATAATATTAGGAGTCAAAGTCCTAATGACTGCATGACCAGAAAAAGAATCTCCTCCGAAGTGTAAATAATTCTCCCTTTCTCAAGAAACCTCATGAGAGCACATTTCAAAACACACACACCAGAATCACCATAGAGAGTGTTGCAAGGGACAGATTTCTGAAGATGTACATTTGTAGAGACCTAACTTACGTGTGCAAATACTCAGCATGAGCATGAAAATCAAGGTGTCTGATCCTGCACATAGCTAGTTGGTTGGGTAATGAACTGATCCTGTCCTGGATATTTGCATTTGTTAAATCTGGCCTTAAAAATGTGATTTATAGTTACTCAAGAGAGGCCCAATCATTTTGTAACATATCAGTGTTACTCAACCAATTTTCCCCCCTACGGACGGGTTTCTAAGTGGCTTGCATTGGGAGGGATGCTGTGATACATTTGGGATGGCTTCCCTTGTGCCTGTGCTGTAAAAAGGAGCTGCAGTTATCGGAGCAATAAATGCCACAAAGCTAGGAGGTTTATCCCATTAGACGGTATCAAGGCAAACCAGTGTCAGTGAGAACAGATGAATCTCAGGCTGGAGCTGCTCAGATATTCCCCACCCCCACCCCCCTGCTCTGATTATCTCAGATCATCAGTGTTCTGGATGGCCGAACAAACAGGATTATCCTCTTCCACTGCTTGTTAAGTCAAAATTCTATGGCGATCCTATTAGTGGATTGAAACAGTGTCAATGTATTCAAGCAGGAGATTATCCTTTGCTTGTTCTTTGGAGTTGAAAACAATATAGGGAAATTTTTAATCTCCACGAAGGGGACATTGGCACTTAGATGGAGAAAATCAAAATTATTTTTTATTAGCATCCTCAATCAGCTGCTAGCTTAAAAAATTATTAGGATTGACAATGTTATAATATGCTTTCAGTGATACAGGAATGGATTCGGGATGCCAATGAAAAGCATTGTACATGCATAGCCCCTTTCATCCAAATGGATCCCAAAGTGCTTTACGAGCATTACATATAAACTCGGTGAGATTTTCAAAAGCATCCAGCACTGGCCTAACTCTGCTCCCATTAAAGTCAACGGTCAAACTTCCATTGACTTCAGTGGGAACAGAAGCCAATGCTGAGCGCTTTTGAAAGCCCCACTCTGTACAGAGAGGAGTCGCTTTACCCAGCACTGAAATGCAGCCCTCTCTGGGCTGAGTCATGGTAATTTTTTCACAGCATATGGCAACATTCCACAACAGTCTAGGGTAGGAAATGAAGAACAATGTATCCAACTGAAAGTAGTGGGGATGTTTAGGTGGGTAAACTGTAGTGATCCAAATTGGAATTTCGCCAGGACATTGGTTTAACAACCTTGTCCATATGCAAAGTTCCATGGGACAATGACCCCATTCATCAGGACCTTGGTTTTACACCTACCCAGAAAGGTGTGGTGAGACACAATGAGGCATGAAATGTTGTCACTTTAAAAATGTCAGTAATTCATCCCCATTAGTTATTTTTCAAACACTTCAAGATGGAATTATTGAACGAAACAGCAAAGAAGCGAATACCCGTCTCTGTACTGAAATCTCAGACAAATTGTCCTGGTTTAGTGCTTAGCCTGGTGTAGCATGCAGACAAAAATCATTCAGCTTCCAACATTCTTAAATAAATGGATGCAGAAAAAAAAAATCAATTCCTTCAGAGGAAGCATAATTAAGCATGAAAGTTGCCATATATTAAATTATACATCTAGTAAAAATCAGTCGTTAGCATAGTGAGCAGACTGTTAATGATTTCAGGTTCGCCGGAGGCCGTGAACTAATACGCCATTAATAGTGATTAACCATTATTTCTTGGCTAGATATTGCTGAAAGCTGGGAGCCTGATAGTGAAAACCTTGCCAGTGGTTTATGAACTGAAAAAAAAAGGGGACTTTTTCTGGCAATAGAAACTATTGGAGCTGCACATAGGAATGGCATGTTGGGATTCCTGGATGAAATCCTGGCCCTGCTGAAGTCAATGAAGTGGTGAACATTCAGAGCCACTATTCAGGGTGGCTGCTAGGGAACATAGAGCAAAAAGGTATGGGGCTGTGTAAACAGTAAAAAATTCACCCCAACCTCGGTGTCCTGGGTCTCTAATCTCCAGAAATGACTTCAGTGGGCCTCAGAGCCAATCCTGCTGGGTTGTTGAACGTTGTCATCTCCCACTGGGAGCTCCTGATAGAAGCTTTGAAAGAGGAAGTTCCTGCAGTTAGCTCCAGAAAATCTGAGTAGTGCATCTTACAGTCTTTTCTGTCCATGCTGCCACCTGTTACTGATTTCCACAAGCTGAATCCCTAGTAATCAGCCCAGCAACTAATTACTTTTTCTCTCCCCATAGCGGCTCATTACACACATCTATCATCTACTGCTGGGGACTCTGAAACTACACTAAGAATGGGTTAGGCAAAGGTGGGAACCAAACGGAAATGATGAGGAGGAGATACCTTGGGTCAAGTCAATAGGAGTTCTGCCATTCGCTTCCATGGTAGCAGCATCTGACATCTACTTATGACCTAGATGAGAGTTTTTCACTTTCATAGCACAGCCCATTGTCTCGTGAATACCTCCCCTTTGACTCAGGATTGCCTAGAACACCACTCCTTTTGCTCACAACCACTTAACAACTCTTTCCCTCCCCTGCTTACAAAGTGCTCCTCTCTTCCTCTTCAGCGTTTGGTGGCACAGGCGTGGAAGCGGGAAGGATCATTACAAGGCCAAGTTCGTCAGGCCTGCAGGATAGAGAAGGACTTATTTATGCAGTGCATTTATTTGCATGCAGAAAACTTTTCAAAATTGGAGGCAACGGATGCACCCACAAAAAGCTGCATTTGCATAAACCAACGGGCATTTGCCCACACAAACTGGGTGACTGTGCACACAAATGCCTGTTCACAGAAGCAAATGTGTGTTTTTCCAAGCTCACTGTTGCAGCCATATTTAAAATTTGACCCATAGTGTATATGTATACTTAATAATTAAACTTCTTTCAAAGGCGCCAACTAGTCAGCAATTCCAAAATGGTGAGGAGATCTAACCATACACAATCTAATAATACAAAACTGACTGTGTGGCATAGTCCCACCTATCTTGACCAAGGGAATAAACTTCACCTCTTCACCACTGGGGGATGGAGGAAAATTCCCACCCCTCAGAGGCCCTACATTTAGTGATCCATTTAACCACATGCATGTGAGCAAGAATGTACTCCCATTTATACTTCAAAACTCCTAAAAAATAAGTTAAAATCTATGTGCTTAATGCTTTTGGTAGCAGAATAATTACAGATAGGGACCAACACCCAAGTTCTGAACCCCCTCAAACTCTGGAGAAAGCTATGAAATTTGTGACTGCACTGAGGCTATTTCCTATCTCTCTGATGTTCCAGCTCAAAACCTCAGATCCAAACAGACTTGAAATGCTAGGAAAGTCTGGATCTAAATGTTGCGGTTGGAGCCCATCCTTCTTATCAGTTTCCTCAGGCAATGATCATCATTGTTTATGATTCACATCACAATATTTGTCACGACTTAACAACACAGTTTGATTTTGTGGGAGTGCAAGCGCCCAGAGTGCATGCCAGTTTTGCTTTCCTGATTTGTCGTTCTACAGTCACACATGAACAGGCTGGAGAAACCCAGCTGTTTCCTTTACTGCTAGCTTGTCTGTTTCTCTTCTCTCTCTCTGCCTCTTGCTAATTTCTTCTCCTCGCTTTCTTCCTGTGATGAAATGTGAGAGTGTAGAAACTGTATTTCTTCACAGTGACCAGAGCGTTGCTGAGCGTTTTACTGTGTGTTCCCTGGAGAGTAGCTAATGGCTTGATCTGACACAAAGTTCTCACATTTAAAGTAAATAGTGTAAACACAGCATTCTCCTGGGAGGTGTAAATGGCAAAGCATGGGATTTCTCTCTCTCTAAGATCTTACTTACATCCTATATTTTTTCCTAATGCTGTGTACTAATTAGACAGTGGTTATGATGATCTATTACTTTATATATAGGTTTCAGAACATGGTGTATTTTCTGATCCCCAAACTGTTGTTCCCACATGAGGAATGTAAAAGTTGAGCCTCTTCCCAGCGAAGGCAGTAGCAAAAACTCCTCTTGGCTTGATTGGGAGCAGGATTGGGCCCACATGGGAGTTTTGGGATGCATGGTTTCCAGGGGGGATTATCTCTGTTTACTAAATATAACAATAAGTATTTACATTAATTTTTGTCTGCAATCCTTGCAGTCCCAGATAAAGCACAACTTTGAATGATGTTTTGTTGTGCTTATTGTTTTTTTACACCCTACATAATTTACATCATGAACCAGGTAGGTCATACACACATTGCTCCTCACCTTTATGTCACAGCTGCGAATTAGTTACTATGTGCACAAGGTGAGCTTCTTGGTTTTTGAGGAGTAGTAGTATAAACTTCAGATAAAATACTGAAAAGTGCTCAGATGACTTTCATTGAGACTTAGGATCCTAAGGCCCAGATCCTAAAGGGTATTTAGGTGCCTAACTCCCATTGATTTCACTGAGAATTACACTTCTAAATACCTTTGCGTATCTCTGCTCTAACTGTCTAGGTCACTTCTGAAAATGGGCCTTCCTTGCTAGCCTAGCTGCCAGACAGCTGAGGCCTTCAGCCTCCCAGCCTGACTGGGGCTCCCTGCTGCCTGTCCAGAAGATTTTTGTCCGTTTCACTTTTCCTTGAAGGCATAAAGTGAAACTGACAAGAGCCGTCCAGGCAGGGCAGCTTGGGAGCTATAATTTGATTTTCCCTGATGGAGATTCCCTGAAGAAAATTTGATTTTCCCTGATGGAGATTTTCTGTCAGAAAATCATTCTGACCAGTTCTAGTTAAGTCAGCAGGACCAAGCCAGGGAAAGTGCCACCACTGTGTTTTCATTGTTCAACCCGTTAATGTGAATTATAAATTAAGCTCTACATTCAACACCATTGTGCCATTTTCACAAACAAAAAGCCCTCTGGGGAACGGTTTTAAAACACAAAGCAATGGCAGTTTCTGTGGACATTGGTATCTACAAACCTATTGTCCAATGTCCTATATGCTACTTCAACATGGTATTAGCTAAAAACCAAATGAACAGTCTGGTATTCATTTCTGTTATGTTTAATAATTACTGGTATCACAGTAACACTCACAGGGCCTAATCAAGGTGCCATTGGATCGGGCAGTGTGAGCAGAATCTAAAAAAATCCTTACCCCAAAAAGCAATAAGACAGTCCATAGCATATGCTGAGGTCTGTTCTCTCACTGCATTTAAACCAATGACATTTGTGACTGTATGAATTGCTTAAATTTAAACAAACTGTGTTTCTAAAGAACGTTTAAAGTGTCTTCATAAATTTTCCATTCTAAACTTAATTCCAAGATATTTTTGAGACGGCGATGGAGCAAAGAGCCACATTTAAAGGAAGAGACATTTGCATACATTTTGCTGATTATAGTAGTTGCACATTTTAGTTTTAAACATCAATGGGTTGCAACTGCCATTCAAATGATATGGAAATTGCTACTTTATACTGAAATTTCCCTTAAGCAACAAAAGGGAAGGATTAGCAAATGGCTCTGCTTTTTCGCTTCTCCTCCTAGCAGTTGTAAAGCCTGACAGCACACGAACAACACCTGTGTTAGTTAATATTTTATTTATACTCATTTGCAAGGTAAGCAATCCCCTTGAAATTTTATAATAATTTCCAATTTAATTGTTCTTTAAAGATCGGTAGCACACTAAATTAACCCCTGACAAAAACACACCGTTACCAAGATGGATTGCATGTATGCCTTTACCAAAATACATAAATAGAGAGAGACCAAAATTGACCAATATTTTGTTATCGAGGCATTAAAAAGATCTTCAGATTTAGATTAAGTGAATCAGTTGGAGGCTCTGAGGGCTGCTCTTGTAAGTGGATAAGCAACATTACACACCGAGGACTGATTTCATTTACACTAGTGGGACATTTACCAGTGGAACTGCTCAGATGATTAAAGTTATTCTAAGTAGTTGCAGGTCTGGTCCCTTAAGCCCGGACCTTGCAAAGGGATCTGTCCAGGTGAACACTGATGCCAGTTCAAAGTCCCATTGAAGTGAACAGGACTCTGGGTGGTTGCAAGAATCCATCCATGCACACCCATTTGTAGGAGTAAGGTTCTAATAATTTAATTTTCTTGCAGTCCGGAAAGTGCCAGCTTTCTACTGGCTTCTAATGGCTATCTCAAGCAGCTAGATAAATTCAGACTGCCCATGATTGTGAGGACATATGAACACAACTTTACCGAACACCAGAAAAGATAGATTAGTTATGCAGAACTGGATTACAAATTGATCACATTCGGGCATCCAATCTATAAGTATAGATACTGTGTAAAAACCTTAAGAAATTCTTTGTACTGCCTGTCATAGTGTTTCAATAAGAAGATACTAAATGACCTAAAAATCCACATCCTCCACATTTTTATTACTAGAGATGGTAAGTTTCAAGAGAACCAAAAGTGTTCCTTCACATTGTTTTGTATTTATAGAATAATCTCTATATGCAATGTACACTGTAACCCCTATCTGCCCCAGGCACATGGTGTAAGCTTTTTAAAAAAAATCCAAATATCCAAAATCCAAAATCTCATCCACAGGAAAGACAGATGATTTCATTTAAAAGTGAACTGTCCAAAGGTGCTGACTGACTCAACAACATTTCTATACTGATGTCAATGTCATTTTAGAGTAGCAAAGTGCGTGGAAAAGAATCAGTTCTTCACACAACCATGTTATCACTCTCCTGTTATTGGAAATACTAATTTAAACAATTTAAAAAATAAAACACTGTGCTCATAGACTGGGTCCCTGTATGCCTAGTCTTATTCCAGAGCACATTTTATGGACAAGTTTTAAATTCCTCATGAATAGGTTGAGAATGGAAATATTAACAGAACACTAAAGGAACTTCTAAAACAACAAGATTTCCACCTGCATGCACCATTACATATCTGCATATATAATACAGTGGCACAAACTCAGCTCTCATTTACACCTCTGCAACCCCTTTGACTTCCCTGGATTTGCTCTGGCATAAGTGAAAGGAGAACTTGGCTCAGAGCATGTTTGCATTGCATTAGTCATATTAAAACCAATACAGAATACTTCAGAGCAGAGTACAATATCTTCATGCAAGTATACACTGATAATTGTACTTACAATTTCTGTTTTGTTAGTCACACATGAATATTCATGAACATTTAAATTACTAGGTCACTGGTTTGAATACGGCCCAGGTCATCACCAGCTGAAAGGGATTATCATCTGACCGCTGTTAAATTGCCTGTTAGAAATGAGTGGGTGGTCTTAGTCCACTTCTTAGTGGACAGGTGTCTAAAACACCATCACAACATGGATTTTGATTGGCAGTCGGAGGTGTGAGGAACTCACAATACAATACCTGTGCTGTGGGTGCAGAATTTAAGTTCTTATTATTCCTATTGTTACGTTGTACTCCGTATGATTTTAGCATTTACAGCAACATGTTCAGGTGGCCAGAGTCCTACCCATACGTAATCCCCATGGAGGCCAACAAGAGCTTTACATGCATAGGGAGTGCAATGTTTGGCCCTAAGTTCTACATCTTTTCCAGCTACAGAATTAGGAGACTGGATTCTTAACCATTAGGAGACTGGTTTCTTTTCCAGTCTCCACATTAGGAGACTGGTTTCTTAACACAAGATAAGAGATTAACACAGTCTGATCATGCTAAACCAGTGGCATTTCTGCTGCACTTCAAATGTCTATCTTCAGACCCTATTATTAAACAGAATGATGCCACTAAGGGCTGCTTTATACGATATTTAATAGAAAATGCTGCAAAACCAGGAAATGTCAACATCAGCAGTTTGCTTCCTTTTTTTTTGCATCATTTGTGCAGCACCTATCCTGATGGGGCTCCTTCTACTTCTCTTCTAGCAGAAATTAACATTGCTGATATTTATTATGATTGTATTATTTCTGCAGACATTCCATCTGCCTGGCTTCACTTTCTGGATCCCCAACAACAGAATTCCCACCCCAAACAATTCATGCTAAATAGGAAGTCAATTATTTTAAGTCAATATATAACAGTCAGCGCATATATCGCATGAAAGGGGTGGTGCATGCACAGTAGTCCAAGCACACAATCATCACATAGTCAGATGGAAAGCTCAGCATCAGTCTTTTGTTACATTTTCGTAGGGTGAATTCAAAAGCCACACACACAGATTCTAGAGTGTGAGATGATCCTGATGGGAACAGTGTTCAGGTTGGTCAGTTTCCTGGTCTAGTAAAATGGGCAGAGTCTTTTAAAATCTAAGCATTTGGGCATTTTCCAGGCAGAGATGCAACAATCTTAAATTCAGGTTGGCCAGTTAGAGGCATAATGCTTGGATTGGTGTGCATCTTAGGCCAGGCTCTGACCCTTCAGTTTTGTTTGCATGCAAAGACAGGGATGTCAGAAAAGGTTTCGCTGGCCTTCGTCATCCCTTCCCTTTGTACTGCTCCTGCAGGAAAAAGAAGGGAATCCAGCCCTAACTCCCTCCCCAACATATCAACAGCGAGCGTATCTGGGTCCTAATGCCACCCGCTCCGAAGCTGCCAGCATAGGAGTGTCAATAGCATTGTGATCTGGTAAGTTGGTTTGAATATCAAGGGGGGTACAGGGTGAGCAAGAGAGAAATGGCTGAGGCCAATGCACTATGAGTACTAAGCTCAGCTGGCAGATGGACCCTTAGGCCAGGAGGAGATTCTAACCTGTGCCTGGGCAGAGCTGGGGGAGAGAACTGGGAAGCTGTAATGGACTGTCAATTAGACACAGGAGAGAATCTGGCCTTTTAAAATACATATAATAGTTGAGCATATTTTGCAAAATCCATATAATCACTCTTGGAGGGGTGGGGGGAACCAAAGAGCAAAATTTTCAGAATGATATGCATGCAAAATGATCGTCATAAGCACAATCCTGGTTAACGACAGTGCAAACAACCAGTTAAATATCTAATTGAAAATTTATGCACATTGTTATTGTCATTGCATTTTCATTTGCAGTAACTGAGAGCACAAGTTAGGCATGGAAATGCACTCAAGACTTTTGCAAGTACCTGTGCAATTCTGAAAGCGCAGGCCCAATTTGTAAACCTTATAAAAAGAGGTCAAATAGTATGACCGTACTAAAATCACCAGTGAAAAGCTGAGCTCCACCGGGCAGTCTCTGGGATTATAAAACGTTCATTGGTGCATGTTTGTGCAGTGTATTTTAAAACATGCACTGACTGTTTAGAATATGCACAATGAATATTAAGCAAAGACCTGAATTTCCTAGTGCCGGTGCCTGGAAGGAGCACTGCCTTCTATCTGAGGCGCAGTGACCTTTTGGAATATTTTTAGGCACTGTCCTATACACAATAAGTTTTGCATGAGTGACTCCTACCCAGATAAAAGCCAATATTAACTATGAGAGAAAGTGAATCTGTGCTTTCTATAATTTTGGAAGAAAAGAAAATTGTGAAGACCAGTAGCAGGATTTATAGGTGGTATAATTTTAGTCTTTGTTTGATCCTAAAACATACTTTAAAATATGCCCTGGATCAAGGAACCTACCATTTCCCCATTATTTCAGAGAATGAGAAAGCCTCTAAAATAATGAGAAAATGGAACTGGACAGAATACCCAGGTTATGGGATCTCAACATGCTGTGGTATTTTTAGATCATCAAACAACTTCCTTGTGAAGAGAGAGCAAATGTATATCCCAATACAAGTCACTGTAGGTAATAGATAATGCTATACGTGTTTTTCAGTATTAACTTTGTTAAATACTGAAAAACTCAACTCTACATGGGAGTCATTTCAAGAAAAACAAACTACAACCAAAGTTAGAGAACACAGACACAGACTAATATGCAGCCACTAGCATGGCTCTGCCACTCACAAAAGAATCCAAACTCAGCAACCTCTCCTCCATGTATAACAGGCCTGGGTGGGTGGCAGCTGCTGCACTGCACTGGGCAGCGTCCCAGGCAGCGTGGCTGGAAGAGGAAAGGCTCTGGCCCCGTCCCTTCCTCTCCCCGCCTGGGCCAGCTGCTGGGGGCACTTGACCCTGGGGAGGGTCACTTGACCTTAACCCTAACCCTTTGTGCCCCTCCCTCGAGTTGCCCCTGAGTAAAACCTACCTACGAATGTAAGGCAAATCTAGGAAATGACACAAGGAATTAGGACGGTACCAAATGCAGGAGATGGAACTAGACAGAATACCAGGGTTATGGGATCTCAACATGCTATGGAGTTTTTAGACCACAAGTGGCCAGGACCACATTTTATATCTCATCTGAAAGATGGATATGTATGGAGGGTCTTTCCAGTGGAGCTCTTGGGAGGATTTTTGAGCAATCTCCTGAAAGTTTGGAAGCCACCTCTCTCGATGGAAAAAATGACCCAGATGTTGTAAGTTTATAAGCCAAAGGTCTATTTAATAACCTTAAATCAACTTTCTGGAGACTAGGAGAGGGACAGTCCTTGTGCTACCCTGCCTGATTTTGGTAGATTTCCCCAAATCCCACATACGCATCTTGCTTGTCCTTCCAGCCCATGTTCTGATCAGGAAGGAGTTGTAGCATGTGTGCTTGATTTGATACAGATCTTAAATCTGATCATGTATATAAAATGATACGATATATCCAAACAGTCTGAAAAGTGTTGATTATACTTTTTATAAAACTGCTTGCACTTTCTTTCTCTACACATACACAATCTCTCTCTTTCCAATATATGAACAAAATATTGAATTGAGTTTTCACTCATACCCCTTTCTCCCCACCAGTATAACCCTACTGACTTCAAGGAAATGACTCCTGGTTTAGATGGGTATAAATGAGAACAGAATGAGGCTCTCTCTATCATAGCAGCTGATGGAAAATGAATGCCCGTGCTTGCTCCACAGACAGAATCCTGTGCACATTGGTAGAGTAATTATGTAGTAAACAAAGAGCTATGAGGAAGCTTATCAACTGATCACACCACAAACCAGAGCCTTTGTGAAAACTAAACCAGGGGATGTAGGATTGTGGTCTTGTTCTTATCCACATGCAATGAGAAAAGCAGAAAATGAAACGCTAATAATCAGCATGATAAAGGTAGACAGAGTTTAGAATTAATTTTACTCATTTTTCTGGGGTTTAAAAAAAGAGGGGGAGAAAAAAAACCCTAATGGAGAATATTACTGATGTAGAAAGAGAACAGGATATGATTGTGTAAAGGACTGCAGGCTTTAGGTGGCACCAGCAAGCAGTTTCATTCCCTGTTTCTTCATAAATTATGTTCTCTATTAAAACTTTTTTTTTTTTAAATCTTCAACCACCAAGGACTGATAGCTGACATAAAAACTGACTATTTTATAGTGGCTTTGATTTTGATGTGCACAGGGCCAGATCCACTGTTGTTACGCAGACCGATTTAAATACACCTCTCAGTGCTCCAAGTACCCATCCCAGGCAAAGGGAGATAATGGCATTTTCAGTTCTACCTTCCCTTGGGGTTTCCACATGGGAGAAGCAGCTTTAATGTATGGCCAGGGAATCTGGAAGCTCCACCAGCAGAGGCTGCTGAAGAGAACCACTGAGCAGGTGCATCTTTCCAGGGGCCTCTGCCATGCTAGAATGCTGCCATTTTGGTTCTACTGGCTCTCGGCGAGTCCCACTGGCACAGATCATGGTCTGAATCTACCCCATAGTATCTGAATGTTTCTGAAAAACCTAATACAGTGAGTCCCTTCTTGCCCAGCTAGCCAGATTCTCAGGCCACCAATTCTCAGTTCCCACCAGATCTTGGTTACACTTACACTAGTGTAAATCTCAGGTGGATGTCCCAGCGTCAGTCGGTGCATGACTCTTACCTCCCCTACCAGTTCAGCAGCCCTGCTGGTTTTCACACTCAGCAATCAGTGGCAAGAATCTGTTTTAGTACAGTTTGTGGTAATGAAGTACAAGTGTTAAGTTATCTAATCAAACTACTAAAATAATCTTGTGATGCCTTTTGATAAGTCAGTTTGAAAGATACTGTATCTGTAGCATCTCTTCTACATAAGAGATTTGAGATTAGCTTCCTCTGGAGTAATGGTGCCACCACCAGCTAGTAGCTAGAACTGATTTCAGCAGAGAAATCTTGCATTATGGATTTCTTCATGTACATTGCTTAAGTTTACAAGTATTTGACACTGAAATATTTTTTAAAAATATCACCTACTTCAGTAGGAATATGGAAGTTAAAAACTGATCATAAAGCTGAGCTGCAAAAGAGGAAAATAAAAAGATTTTTGACATTTCTTGCTTCTTTCCGATGCATAATGATCTGAAAAATGTTCGTGAATTAAAAAAAAGCCTGAGAGTAGAGATGTCTGCTTATTTTTTTCAATAGAAATGCAGGCTTTATCTAGCTTGAAAGACTCTGTGGCAACTGAAGAAAGAGTGAAATAATGATGTCACAAAACTCAAAGCTGAACAACTGAAACAACAGAAACTTGTTTTTTTCTCATATTTAACTCCGATGCCTAAAGAACAAGTGAGAGAAAGGATGTCTTTGAAGGCTGGCTTTTTTTTTTTTTTTTAAAAGGACTTAGCACTCTGGTCCCATCTGTTATGGCAGGGGTAGGCAACCTATAGCACAGGTGCCGAAGGCGGCACACGAGCTGATTTTCAGTGGCACTCACACTGCCTGGGTCCTGCCCACCGGTCCGGGGGGCTCTGCATTTGACTTTAATTTTAAATGAAGCTTCTTAAATATTTTTAAAACCTTATTTACTTTACACACAACAATAGTTTAGTTATAGATTATAGACTTATAGAAAGAGACCTTCTAAAAACATTAAAATGTATGACTGGCATGCGAAACCTTAAATTAGAGTGAATAAATGAAGACTCAGCACACCACTTCTGAAAGGTTGCTGACCCCTGTGTTACGGTGCATGTTTCTGGGACTCAAACAAAACCAGTGAAGACCATTCCTGACACACCTGATATTTCTATAACCCTTTTGCCAGCTGGTAGTGGCAGTGACCAGGGCCTGCATCAATAATATGTGGGAGGTGGTGGAATCTCCTTCCTTAGAGGTTTTTAAGGTCAGGCTTGACAAAGCCCTGGCTGGCATGATTTAGTTGGGAACTGGTCCTGCTTTGAGTAGGGGGTTGGACTAGATGACCTCCTGAGGTCCCTTCCAACCCTGATATTCTATGATTCATGGGGACCCTTCCTAATATGAATAAACCTCCCCACCTAAAACATTATCCACTCCCAGATTTTAGGAACTTAAAATGTAAATCACCAGGTCACCTTCACAGGTGTTTCTTTCCCACTCACAAGCACATGTGAGTCCTTGGGAATTCAAAACCACAAATACCTTTAACTAGGGGAAAACATGTCACCCAAAGAGTTGCATAAAAATAAAAATGAGCAAAACCCATAAAAGGGTTCTGACCTACCCACAGCCCCAGCTGTTAATTGCCCGGCTTATTGAGGCTCAAAACACTTATTCACAAGACAATCCTCACCCATCTAAACACTCAATCACAAATCCAAATAGATTCAGTGGTAGAAAAGTGGGTGGAGCTGGTTGGAAAACATGCCCTCCCACAAGCACAAAAATTGTAGACCTTTTGATGAAAAAAAATGAAACATTTTAATATGGGAATGTGGCCAAGGCACCTCATGGGAGTTGATGTTCAAGTATTTCATGCTTTCATTCTCCACAGGCTCCTTGGTTAGACAATATCTCCCATAATGCACCACAGCTTCCCCTCTGGTGAGAGGAAGTGGCTCATCATGGGAGCCCCTGGGCTGAAAATCCAATTTTCTGCTGAAGAGCCTGCCCCACCAGGTCCAGCTCTGACCTGCAGTTACCTGGTCTGATTCCATGAGGTCAACTCCATCAAGTCAGCGACTGCCTGTGTCCAGCCCTGGTGAAGTCAGCTCAGTGGCTTCATGAGCCTGTCTAGAGAAATCTGGTTCTTCATTGCCCAAATCTGGTCCTGCAAAATCCTCCTCTGCTACCACCACTTCCCCGACCCTCTTCCAGGCCAATCCAACGGACTGTCTGGTTGGGAAACCCAAAGCCGAGCAAGAGCTCTGCACAAAGCTCTAGGTTTCTCAGAAAATTCCCCTTGCTGTATTTAGGTTCCCGAGCCAACCAGATTCCACTGCCTGTCAGCTCAAGGTGACCAACAGAGTGTATGTCTTACCCAATTCATACGTCCTTTCAAGAACACAGTTACATAAGCAAACTATTACTTTATCTAATCTCAAATCTCTTATGTAGAACAGATGCTACAGATACAGAATCTTTCAAACTGACTTAACAAAAGGCATCACAAGATTATTTTAGTAGTTTGGTTAGGTAACTTAACATGAGTACTTCATTACTACAAACTGTACTAAAACAGACATGTCTCTATCTATATCTATCTATATCTATACAAACTGTTTTAAAAATCCTTTCCAGGTCACCTTTAAAACAAGTTACTTTAAAATACATCTTTCACGCTCATTTTGTTGAAGTCCTATACGGTAGTGGAGCCATGCAGTCTTGAATCTACCAGTGTAAGGAGTTCATTACTCCTAAACTGTGTAAATGAACTTGTTGAAGTCATCTCATTTATTGATAGGCATCAGCAATGAATTTTAGAAACTGCCATTCAATGAATGTGGTTTTTATTGCCTATTATATGAATGGCCAGACTTCTACTGTTGTGTAAGTCACTTATTTACAGCCCAAAACTCGTTCTTTGTATAGGAAAACCTCATTTGTGAATGGCCTTTTTCTGTGAGAGGTAAATCATTTAAAGTTAAACCAACTTCTTTGAAATTGAGATTAAAATAAATTCAGCTGCAGAATACATGCTGCAGTATAAATTTGATGGCAAGCAGTAATCAGGAATAGTTAATCTACTGAAAAATTGTCTTGGTCAAAATGTGGGGGAAAAGAAAAAGATTTCACATAAAGAAAGAGGAGCAGCTGGTTAGAATTAGGGTTTGGCAATTTAGTTTGGATATAAAATAAGAACTGACACAAACCTTTGGGTACACTTGAAAAGAACCTTAAGCGAATCTTTAATGAGGGCAAGAAAAGGAAAGGCTTGGATAACTTTTCTTATCACATTATTTTTTATGCCTCTATGCTTCTTTGTTCCCTGTGACAAAGATCCCATGAGAAATCTGTTCTCACAGCATTTCCAGACTGAGCAGAAGCAGGGAGCACAAACTTGTTTTAGCAGAGAGTTCTACCCTGTTTTTGCATATTCTACAACTGTAAAATTGTTTGTATTTTGTGAAACATTTGGTAAAACTTTGGGATCTTATCCAAACCAAATCTCTGAAGCTGTAGAAGAGTGTGTTTGCGGGCCTGGCTAACACCCTTAGGGGAGACAATGTCCCTACACCAGCGGAAAAACTCCTTTTGTCAGTGTATGCTGCATCTACACTAGGGACTATGATGACATAGCTATGTCAGCACAAGCTGTGTAGTGTAGACGTAGCCTAAGAAAACCAGATTTTCAGTAAATGAGGAATTTTGGTAATTTCACAAACAATGTTGCTAAAATGCTTTAAAATAGTGTTTGAAAAACTTTGGAAAAGGGTCCATTTCAAACATTGCAAAATGGAAACAACTTTGGAATTTTGGGGAAAAAATATTGAAATTATTTCCCTATTTTTCAACTAACTTTACTCATGAGTTGTGTGGTCATCCCAGTTATAGCAATAAATATCTTCTGCAGCAGTTCCACATTATCATACAGGCTCTCTCACTTAGTATAGTTCATGCTATGTAAAGTCCTGATCCACAATCCACTAAAGTCATTGACTTCAGTGGGCATTAGATTATTAGATCCTTAAAGAATGAAACCTTACATCAAGTATTTTCCTCACTATATTTCCCTGTTCACTGAAGTAGGGATGGTCCAGTGATTGGAGCCTAGGCCTGGTTTGGGGGACCTGGGTGCATGTCCCTGCTCCACCACAGAGTTTCTATGTTACCTTGGGCATGTCACTTAGGTCCTCATCAATAAAATGGAGATAATAGCACTGCTGTATTCCACAGGGATGTTGTGATGATAAATACATTAAAAAGATTGTGAGGCAATCAAATCCAATGGCAATAGGAGCCTTATTAGTACCTTAGCTAGATTTGTTCTATTTTTATTTTACAGAAATTTAGTTTTAGTGAGAGTAAAATAGGGCCTGATTCTGATCTCACATGTTTTTCCAGGGTAACTGAGATCTGGTTCTTAGTTACACCAATGTAATTCTGGAGTAACTCTATTGACTGTAATAGTCACTCCAGATTCACACCAGTGTAAAGGAGACAAGCATCTGGAAAAAATCATTTTTTTAAAATGAGCACCAACTGACCTACCATTTTTGAATGTTACAACATTTCTGTGATATACATATTACCTACAAGCTGGCATTAGCAGTTCTAATTTTCAGCTGGCTTTATGTAAACTTTTAGATGCCGATGAGGAACACCTTTGATAAACCCTGCGAAACACTCATTACACAATATCCCAGTGTAAAGTTACTGGTTCCCATCCTTGCACTCACAATATTGCAACCTGCATATTTTATTCCATACACAAAAGGTCAAAAGCTTACCAGCAGGCTGCCTAGCTGCCCAGGCACATAATGTATTGGAAAAACAGAACTTAAAGGAGCTGCTTGCTGTAATTTCCTGTAATTTAAGACTATTTTTAAAACTTTTGCTGCCAAACCCCCATCTGACTGTCACACTCTTACTGAATTTTTGCCATCAAAACACAGTAATTTATTAGAGCTCAAATCCAACTGGTTATTTAAGTGTCTCAGCTTTAAATACTACTCAGCCACTTTAGCTGCACTACATCTTTGGGGCTCTCTATAATTAATGTTTCTTAAGACAGTAAAGTGAGCGGACTATTTGTGTGCAGCTCCATTTTAATTCTTTTAACACCCCTCTGAGTTTAGAGTGCAAAATTACAGGGAGGGCCACATTTTTTAAAGTGTCTTGCAATGAGTGACCCACAAAATTGAGTGCACATCTACTGACACTAGTGTCTCACATTTGTACACAAATCAGGTAAGTATGTGCTTCATTAATATTTACACACATAATTAAACTATTTGTGTGATTAGACCATGGCTTGTTTGTGTAAAGGTGGGTGTCTGTGAGCTCAACAGGTGCATATCTCTGTGTGCACACATGCGTTTGAGAGGGGTGTTTTGGGAACGCCTGGAGCTGAGAGTTCCATGGGGGAGGGAGGGGATTGGAGCTGTTAGGTCAGATGATGGGACCCTGAATATCCTGTAGCAGTTGCTGAGGGGGTTGGGAGCCATCAAATTGAATTTTGGGGCCAGAAAGTTCTGTTGAAGTTGTGGGGTGTGTTTGGGTAACTGGAACATTGAGACCCAAAAGCTTTGTGAGGCGCGCACATGCATGCTGGGGAGTTGAGAGCGGGAATGTTGGAGCCAAAAAGCTTCATGGCTATTGGGTGATAGATAGTCCTTTTGGCTCTGGCACCAAAAATCCTGATAAGAACAGGAGTACTTGTGGCACCTTAAAGACTAACAAATTTATTTTAGCATGAGCTTTCGTGAGCTGCAGCTCACTTCTTCGGATGCATAGAATGGAACACACAGACAGGAGATATTTATACATACAGAGAACATGAAAAGGTGGAAGTATGCATAACAACAGGAAAAGTCTAATCAATTGAGATGAGCTTTAGACTTTTCCTGTTGGTATGCATACTTCCACCTTTTCATGTTCTCTGTATGTATAAATATCTCCTGTCTGTGTGTTCCATTCTATGCATCCGAAGAAGTGAGCTGCAGCTCACGAAAGCTCATGCTAAAATAAATTTGTTAGTCTTTAAGGTGCCACAAGTACTCCTGTTCTTTTTGCGGATACAGACTAACACGGCTGCTACTCTAAAAAAAATCCTGATGTTCTCCCCCAATTTGATCCAGCCCAAGGGGGCTTCACGACAGGCAGGAAGCGCACAAGAGGAAGTGAGGGGTGAACAAAGTTGGGTGAGTGCCTGTCAGCACGTGTCATATCTCAATACTCACCAAAAGGCTGCCCTGACTGGTGGGGGCAGACCAAGTCCCTGCTCTGCCCCCAGCAGTCGGACCTACTTCCCTGTCAACAGAGGAATTTTTTTCTTGCCTCACTGACATCTGCCATCCCTGGGCAGCTGTCACAAGCTTGTAAACTTGAGTTCTGATGAGCTTTTACTTGTGGCGTTTTTCTTTGTGCTGCTTGTTGTCGGCGATTGCCCTGAAAACAATGAAGTCAGAGGCTGCTGCCGTCCACTAGCCACCAGGATAGGCCAAAGAGTCACAACTAACCCAGATCCTGCTAAAAGAGACCCCTTCAAGCCAGTTTGGAAATGTGGGCTCTGTGCACAAGGGCCTATTTCTGCAAACACAGCAATCCTTCGCTGGTCCTGAAACTAGCACCACAACTTTCCTCTCGTAACGAAACAAGCGCTGAACAATTCAAAAACGTTTATGGGTATACATCAAATGTAGCTCCTACACAGGGTGGCTGATTCTACATATTAACTGTTGTGCTGTTTGGCTCAATATTATCTGAACCTGAATAAGGTCAGGGAGCAGGTATTCGGTGCAGGAAGTGTTATTATGGAACCAGTGTTAAAAAGAGGATTATAGTCTGAATGAGACACACTCTCCTCCACGCCCTCCCATGGAGGTCAGTGGGAAATTTATTGGATTTTTATATTAGAGAAAGTAAAAAAGAAAAAAAATCACCATATAGACAACTCATTGTACAATGCTAGAATATGGAGAGGCTGGTGTCTCAGTTTTCCAGTGGGTGTAATAGTATTTACTTTCCTCAGAGGAGTACTCTGAGAATTCAATTAGCGAGTGTTTGCATGGCACTTTTAAAGACATGAACCAC
This sequence comes from Mauremys mutica, assembly GCF_020497125.1. Taxonomy (NCBI): domain Eukaryota; kingdom Metazoa; phylum Chordata; order Testudines; family Geoemydidae; genus Mauremys; species Mauremys mutica. Next base: position 11,869,173 of record NC_059084.1, on the reverse strand, counting down.
TGTGAACTGGATCCTGCAGTCTTTACTCACAGGAGTACTCCCACTGAAGTCTCACTGGAGTCAACGGGACTCCTGGCTGCAGGCTAACCCCCATCTAAGAGCAAAGATTTATTACTGTACTATAATGCCTACACCAGCATCTACTTAAAGGAAAAACATTCTTCCTTTCCATCACACGTTCTTGGAATCTGATCAGAAAGACAGAGGAAGAGAAAAATATAGGAGGATTAAGAAAAAGGCCAAATGGCTTCCAGAAAAATAGTTCTCTCAAAGCCTTTGTGTAATTGTTGTAAGAGAGGAGCATGCCTGGACATGCCAACAATCCCCAGAGTGCATCAGAGAGGAACAAGCCTTTGTTTAATGCAGTGCCAGGTAACCCTAGCACCTCTTAATTTTGGCAACCTCTGGTAACCATAGAAAACCATTATGTAGGACATGTAGTCTGAAAAATGCACTGTCCGTTTCTTCAGATATAAAGTCTGTTAATAAAACAAGGTCATATTTGCCTTAGGAACACAGCTTCCTCGCAAAAGTGCGGGCAAGCTGTTTCTGCTTCTTTGTGTTGGTTTGCTACAGTATAGACACTATCTTCTTGGAAACAAATCATTTTACTTCCTACTGTTTTGGGTGTCCTGGTGTAAATGAGTCTCTTGTTAAATAGCTGGTTACCTAAAAGTGGAAGCATTTTGTGATGTAAACATCTTTAGAATGTAAATTATTGTTTGTGTGTGAAGCAAGATATGATTTCTGTGGGTCAGTCAGTTCATGCCATTTTAACTCTTGCTTAGTGAATGCCCTGTTTAGATTAAGAGGGCTTTTTCGTTCTTCACTCAATTAAACTGGAAGTCTCTGAGAACTGGAATTGACAAGTAATGGTGTTATGCTGTTAGCTTTAGCTGCACTCACAAATGTATCCACAAAGCTTGTGGATTGTAATCCTACTTATTAAGAAGCACCGGACGTGATGTTTTGTAACACTCCAAAGTAGCATGAGATTCTATTATCCTGTTGTTTTCTCTATGGGATAGACATAAAGCAGCAAGTGGCTGAGGCTGTGGCTTTCTCTAGAAAGCTTGCATTAAAAGGAGCAAAATATGGCAATAATCAATACACTATACAAAAATTTATGTCTTAAACAGTAATAAAGGAACTGGCTCAATTATTTTTCTTACAAAAACACTGGGAAGGGGAAAAAGGTGCATCACCAAAGCACTGGTACTATAGTAAAGTACTATACCTGCAAAGGCGCTGGAGGGTGATGGACAAGTGTAGTCAAATACCTTAACAAATGCAGTGTTCTGCCCAAAGTGCCCACTCACTTTCTAGCTAGAGACACCTCTGAAAATCCCAAGGAGCCACATACACACAGGAAGCCACCAATGGGCTGAGGGAGAACATGCCACATCCCCTCCCCTCCCTGGATACATTTGGTAGTTGCACATATCCTATTGCCTCTGTCATACAGCAGAAGGGAGCACATGGCCTCATGGGATTACAGTGACCAGATGTCCCAATTTTATAGGGACGGTCCCGATATTTGGAGTTTTTTTTTCTTATATAGGCACCTATTATCCCCCAACCCCGTCCCACTTGCTGTCTGGTCACCCTACATGGGATTAAACAGTTTCATTATCCAAATTACATGCATTTTTCAAACTCATTCCTTCTTCAAAAATCCCAGATGCATTTGATTGGCAGGGTATGTTACAGTCTTGCTACTGTCAGATACTTGTAAGTTACTCTTAAAAAAAAAAGATTTATTAAGCATTAAAGATACATTTCCCTTAAATCCTTTAATTACTTTATAAACAAGAAGTTCCCAATCCAGTCTCTAACTACTGAAGAGTGGCATCTGGCTAGTTAAAGCTGTAGGAAACTATGAATCATTTCAACCTGTACTGATTCTTTCCTGATAACTAGATGGACTTCTAGTATTTTCATAAAAGTCTGAATTTTGAAAAAATATTATCTATGGTTAATGTGTTTAATGATTTCAGGGAATGTACAGTTTCTCAGCCATGGGATCCAAAAAGGGGTCTTTCCGTGTTAGAAATCAAAGGGCTAGGCTGCTACACTGGTGTAAATCCATTGCTTTGGTACTGATTTATACTGGCATTACTGAGATCAATCTGGCCCATAGCCGTTAACCACATTAAGACTAAGGGCCAGATATTTAAAAGGTACTTACATGCCCAAAATGCAGATAGATGCTTTGAAAATGCCACTAGGCCCCTAACTCCTATTGACTTCCCAATGAAATCAATGGGACATAGGCACCTAGGTGCTTTGAAATTCCCATTAGGTGCCTATCTAGATAATACTTAGTCATACCTCAGAGCGGGGGGCTGGACTAGATTGCCTACCAAGGTCCCTTCCAGTCCTACATTTTATGATTATATCTACATCTTAAAGTACCTGGAGTACCTTTAAAAATCTGTTACTCAATGTATAGGAAATTAAATGGTCTCTGCCTCTTCTCCATACATTCAGGAGCCTAAATGTCAACTTAGATACCTAACTTTAGGCTTCTAGTTTTGAAAATGTTGTCTAACACTAACTGTACATTTAACAGTAGCTATTGCTAGGTTGAGATTGGGAATTTGGTGCATTTGCACCTGTCTGTTGTCCTGGTTCTCCAGTAACTTCCTTGATTCACACCCCATAGAATCTCATGCTGCTGCAGCATCTATGTGGTACAGTAAGGGGCTGATTGAACAGGTGTTATTGCAATAGGGACATTGGGAGTGCCCCGACTAGGGTATACTCAGTCCCCACTGTTCCAGGTAGAGTTCTTGTCCCTGGGCTGCTCTTTCTATTACATTGCAGACCCACCACTGGGCACGCTCCAGAAAGATGAACCAAGTGGTCTCCAAGAAAGCTGCACCTTCTCAATGAATGACATTTTGCACTTATCTTACTCATGCTATTTATTGAATTGGTTGTGGATTCAAAGCAACCGACTTACACATATAAGGATTTAACAAAAAGTGGTATTTTTGTTTATCAGTAACTTGTCTAAAAAAAATCACAATTGCTTTTTTGTTTCGGAAGATCAAGAACATTTCCTTTTCACATGCCAACAGAAGCAGCACAATTGGATTAATAAGTTAGAATGAAAGTTTCTCCCTTTAGATGTAAAGGAGGAACTTGCCTGATTTAAGGCCAAGAATACAAGTTCACTGTCAAGTATGTATTTATAAATAGAATTATTGCATAACTCTTTTTGATGGGCACTGCATCCTCAGGGTATAATTATAGCAATTATCTGGATGGATCTTCTCATCAATAACCTTTGACTCATCTCCTACAAACTGTCATCCTTCATCACCACATCGTGAAAGCAATGCTTTGTTTCTACTCATTCATCTGCTTCTGAGAAGGAAAGTAGTATTAGGACAGCCTGCCTGCCTGTATATATGACCTCCTGTAGTTAGCTTACATCTGCCAGACGGTATGGCAAGACACAGAACAAACAGCAGTTCACTGCTGTACTGTTCTTCTGACAAGCTTGGGATGGCAGGCATCTTTACGCTCAATCTAGTACCGAGTGAAAAGAGCTGCATCTCTTTTAGAAGATCTCAAGACAACATTAGCAAAACCCCTTTATGAATATAAAGCACAGATATATGGCCCAATTTTCAAAGATGCTGAATACCTGCAGCTTCCACTGGCTCTTATGGGATTTGTGGGTGCTCAGCACTTCTGAAAAAAAATCAGTGTATAACTGGAGTAAGCTCATTGAAAGAACTGGATTTACTCTGAATTTGCACCAATGCAAGCTGGGACTATAACTGGGCTCATAGGACCCAATCATGCAATTCTGGATAAGGCACAACACCCACTGGTTTTCTGTGGAAGTTTTACTGGAGTAACGCTTACAGGATCTGGCCCATTTAAACTGAGTAATGTACAGACTGCTATGACCAATGATGGCAACATAGCAATTGAGAGACAGAGCATGCGAAGTAATATGGCAAGAAATAACTACTGTAAATATATAATATTTTATAACTTTAGTTCCACAGTGAAAAGTTGCTGATGAGTTGTTACAACAAAACAAAATCACTTCTGCCAGAAAGGGAGGACATTTTTGCTCTCTAAATACACAATTTTCTCAGATAAAGGATGGCAGTTAGAAGGGTTAATTATAATAGCCATTTAACTGCTACCTACCATTTGATTAGTTGGTATTAATAAAGGCAGGGCTCTTCCTTATCAAAGCATGCAGCTCTGTCACTCTCTCTTTGCATTCTTACCCTTACCAGCCAGTGTTGCTATGTGAACAGGGCTGGGGTAAGACTAATAATGGATGGAATCTGGAAAAAAACAAAAAGCTAAAAATAGAAAAATAATTTAGATGTAATGAAAACAGTCAACTGACAAAAGAAGAAAGAAATTAAATTCTGTTAACTGTCAAATGTTAGTTAAGAATGAAAACAGATTGAACTCAAACTGCTAGAAAATACTTTGCCATTTTATAATGGTCGCACATCCGTAACGCTAGAGTCCAACTGTTTCAGTGACTAACCTCAAACAATAGTGGGCTGTTAAAAACAAACCAAAACAGCAGGGAATGATATTTGTTTGAAAGCATACTTTATTAATGCAAAGTGCTTTCAAACATTGATTTGATTTCTCAGACAAAAAACAGAAAACTAGATGTTAACCTGAGCAAGTGGAGGACACTGTTGGAGCTCTATACCGATAACAATAGTCATTTAAATGCTATCCATCCGGGAGCCTGCCACTAATCAAATAGAAGCAGCTTGTATTCAGGGCGATGGTCAGCAGAATGGTTCTCTAAACACAGGTATCTAAGTGAATGACACCTTCTGAACTCTACCTACCTTAGAAAGCTCTTATGATTAATGAGAATCTGTATCTTATTTATGAACTTTTCTAAACTACTAAGATATTAACCTCTCTTCACATTTTCTTTATCAGACATTCTAATACAGCAATCTGAGCCATGCTCTCTCTCACACACTACTGTAATGCCTTTATATCATTTTAAGGGTTGACCTTTAGTTATAAATGTTATTTCAATTTTAATTGGTGGCCCTGAAAGCAGCTAATAGCACTGGCGTAAGGCTGCTGGCCTTGTATGTTTCCATACACAATTCTGATAATGGAACTCAATCATGCTGGCCTGCAACACTTATGGGTTCCTATTTCTAATCTCGTGGGGTGATCATCTGGCAATACACACCAGGGCTACCCAGGATTCAGGGGGTCTGGGGCAAAGCAATTTCGGGGGCCCCTTCCATAAAAAAAAGTTGCAATACTATAGAATACTATATTCTAGTGGGGGCCCCTGCGGGGCCTGGGGCAAATTGCCCCACTTGCCCCTCCCCTCCCCCCGGGGAGCCCTGATACAATTTACACCATCATCTGCTAGGTATCAATTAAGGGGCAATGTGCTCTAGTGGACTGAGCACAGGACTGCTAGCCAGGTAATTCTGCATTTTAATGTTAATCCCATCACAGCCATTCATTTTTGTGACTTGGACCAGTCAACCTTGTGGGCCAAATTCATCCCTTCATCTGAAGGGAAAGGAATTAAACGAGAGATTACTTTGATCTTCTCATCTTCCCCATCTGTACAATGCAGCTAACACATAGGTTCTGCACAATATTATCATTAAAATTACTCCAGTCATTACCTTTTTAACTGCCATATTAGCAGTCATTTGGGTCTGAGGTTTAGTTGCCAGATGCTTGGTTTTACTTATTGTACTATGGGGAGGCCATGTGACCTAGTGGATAGAACAATGGACTGAAAAAATCAGAACATCTAGATTCTATTCCCAGCCAGTTCACTCTGTGCCTCAGTTTCCTCATCTATAAAACTGTGATAACGACACTTACATCCTTTGTAAAGCACTTTGAGATCTACAGAGAAAAAATGCAAGCATTAGGTATTATTAGTATTAAAGCAAACAAAATGAAAGAGGGAAAAACAATTAAGATGAAAAAAAATCAAGCTAGTCTTCATTTTAGTAATCTCCTTTCCTTCTCTTTCTGTACAGACATTTTTCAAAGGGCAAAAACCTTGTGTGAGAGTCTCAGATAATCTGACCTATCCATGTGGGGAAAAAGGGAAAGGAGGCTATTTTAGGGTAGGATTTTGGGAGTTGTCCCACCACTGCTCTAGTATGGCAGCAACTCCACTTGTGCAAGCAACAGTGGGAGCACTAATGTAGAGAAGCTGCTAGCATTTTTATATCCATGACAGAGATCTGCTGTAGCAATCCTGGGGATATCAGTGTAGCTATGGCCTCTGGTTCTTTTCCATGCTTGTTCGTCTACAAAAAGAGACAAATGTACACAAAGGGGACTAGGCACTGAAGAGCAAAAAGATAAGGCAATGCAGCTTTGGTTTGTCATGTTTGCACTTTAGTTGTCAGAAAGCTACAGGCACAACACACAGCATCACTCTTAGCTAGCCAGAGGAATCACAGCAAAGTTTTGCAATGAACCTGTCTGGCTAAGCCAGACTCTCACTAAGTAGATAGCAAAAAATTAGAGACAGGAAAGATGTAAGAGGTATAAAATAGGGAAGGAAAGTGACACACGGGGAGGAGTAGAAACCTTAGATTCACATCTCAGGAGTTGCTCAGGGCACAGCCATGGAGATGAATATCACCTGATTCCCTCTCCTCATCTAGTCTGGTCAGGACATCTTTTAGGATCAGGAAAAAGGGCTGGTGGTAAAACCCTGCATCCCCACCTGTGGCAACACTGCTCCATTCTCATGCTGTGTGCAGAGCAGTTTGCCAAGTACTCCACAGAAAATAAATACCTAAAAGAGGTGGCAACTTTGTCCCATCCAAAACTCTCAAGTCAAAACAAGCAGCCAATGGTTGATATGTGTACACTTCACCTCACCATAAAGTCTGTTGCTATAACAAAACTGGTTCTTTGCTCCTAGCTTTGAACCCCTAATTAACAGTCCTCTTAGTTCCGATAAAATTAGTTTACATCATTTCTTTGTCTTTGTTCTGTACTTTCAACCAGTTTTATGTAACATGTTAAAATGATCCACCTGCCACCTTTCACCTGCTATGGACAATTTAAGACTTCGTCACTGGCCAAAGGTTCAGCTCAGCACTACCTACATCTCAGGGGTATTCTGAGGATTAGTTAATGCTCGTTCAGTGCTTTGAAGAGTAGAACAATATATAAATGCTAAATATTATCTGCTTTCTTTGCTGGAAGAAATGCTTATGAAAAACAGGTTCATAGATATAATAAAATACACGGTTACAGTTTTAGTAATTTCAATACTTAAATGTGTCATGTCCCTATCCAGTCCTGGGTTCCTTTTTTTAGAAAGTCAATCATGATTAATTGTGTGATAGTTTTTTAATGCTGACAAATATCTACTAGGGAATAAAACAAAGCTACTTCTTCATTACTTAATAAATCACTAAATGCAAGATTTGAAGTAATATAAACATTAGATTAAAACCTTAGAGCAATATCATTCTATGCATGGAAATCCCATGGAGGCCAACAGAAGGTGTGTGTGTAAAACAACAGTTTATGGCTGATTCCAAAGGGGAAAAATTATATATAGGAGCTAACTTCACATATACAGCTCAGGGACAATGAACATGAACAAACATTTTTATTCTAGGCAAAAAACAATTTTTAAAGGGGTGCTTTAACCACTGAATGTCTGCATTACTCTAATTTTAGATCAGTGTAACTGCACTGAAGTCAACTGGGATTCTACAGTTGGGAATTAAGCTCTCAGTATGTTCACACTGTTGAGTTATTAAGCCTTAGTAAATATAGGACTATAAGAATTGATGCACTGAATTAAATGGGTTCCATCTAGTTGGGTACCTCGTCATCAGCTGCTACACACTTCAAAGGAATGTGCAAGAAACCACATAATGGACAATTATGGATTAACCTGCTCATTTACAGAGTTTTTTCCTACCCCCAGGCAGTTAGCGGTTATCTTATGCCCTGAAGCATGGGGGGGGGGTAATATCCCTTATACATTATTTTTTATTACCTCATTACCCATATCATTCTTTTTTTAAATTCTAGCAAACTCTGTGTGTCAGTGATACTGGAGCAATGAGATCCACAGGTTATCTATCTCATGACCCACTGTTTTCTTTTGGCAAATACTTTTACACTTCTTAGTGCTGTGGCATGTGGACACATAAGGGCGAGAAAAGTTTTTCCCCCGTGCATACCCAGCCATGCAGATATCCAGCACAGTGGCAGTGGCTGTGCTCTCCTTTGTTCAAGGGCAGCTCCAGCTTCCATGCTATTACAAGCTCTTCAGTGGGAGCATATGTGAGCTGTGCACTCCACATCCTTTCCAAGGGTGGTGCAGTGACCACACTTTCTACACACACCTGGAATGACTGTGCCCGCTCAAGGCAAAATGCCACAAAGAACTCCTGCTGCAGCTTTAATAGACACTTAAACCAACATAAAGATGAAAAATCCAAAGAACCTCTAACATTTACCTGATTAAGACTTACACCTAGTGAGTGACCAAACAAATGAACTTAGACTGCCATTTTAAGGAAACTGTTGTTATTACTTCCATCACACAGCATAGTGCTTAATCAATCATTGTTGTGCACTGCAAACAGTTCACATTTTCAAACAGATACATCCCCAGCCTGTCATTTTTCTGACAGTAGGATTGGGTAGTTTTCTATACATTATTTGAAATGGGTTATACATCTGTCCGGGGAAGATACCAAGTCTGATGGCCAGTTCTGTATTTTATTATTTTTGCTGCCTCATATTTCATATGTTAAAGCTCTGGAAGCAGCTATGCTTCCAGGTATCAGATAAATTGAGCATCAAGCATAAAATGTAACACACACACACACACCCCTTTTCTTTTAACCACCTCTTCCCCTTAGTCGATTGGATGTGTGTTCTACATGCCTGCATAGAAGCCATCAACTATTTAAAGGGAAGACTATTGCTTATTTTTGTGGGGAAAACTCAGAAGCTAAGTGTTCTACTCTCTCTTAGAAATGCTCGACTTCTGTTTATTACAACTGCTTGAAGTTAGATGGTAGTCTCACACTTAGACCCACTAAAAATTATTTTTCTGATGCTCTGTCATGTTGTACTGCTAACGAAGAGATTAGCATTTGTAATATTAGTGCATGAGTCATTCCCAACAGGATAAAAATATCATAAAACCCCTAACAAATAAAACTTTCCCCCTTGCAAAAATATCTCCCAATTTCTATCCAATTTTTGTTGAGACAGCTGCACAAAAAGTCTTTGCGCTTTTTAGACTGAATTTTTAAGTAGGCTTAAGATAGTCTAATTTTGTTGATTAACTACTTGATTTGCAGATACACACATCTGTGATTGAAAATCAAATAACTACCATTTAAATTCTAGCATTTGTACTCAGAAGGGATTGCAAGTACAAAACTGCAAATGTAAAATTAAAAGGTGACTTTTGACAATTAGGCCTTTTATCTAAAACAACTGGTAACAGACAGCACAAGTTTTCTCGATAGCTCCTTGGGAATACACTAAAATACAAAAGAAAGAAATACAAGACAACATTTAAACCTTTAAAGCATTACAATCAAACTTTTAAAATAATTTTTCCTTTGGCCTCTTAAATACCATTGATCAATTTAACTTCTTAGGATTACAGCTGCGATCTTATTTCTCTATACTGTATTTAATCATATCCATATAGTGTCTTAAAATCCACATATTTATGTATAGCTTTTTGATCATATACCCACAAAACTAGCATTTTGTAAAATGTTTATCATAACCTGACTCAAGATACAAAAGTACTAAAAGCCTCCATCCTGTAGTTCTTATTCAGACAGAATCACCACTGGTTTCAGTGAAAAGTGGAATTAGATTGAATGGCAAAAGACTACAATTAGGAAAAGACTCCTCATGGAGTCAAAGTACTATCTTTCTATCTTCAAAAGCATACATTACTTTCAATTTATAAATGGCTTAAAATGATAACTACTTTGAGTTCACAAACAAGAGAAAAAAATGATTACTTTGAGTTCACAAACAAGAGAAAATATATTTTATTTGAAGCAGTTTGATTTTCTGGTTTAGAGTAAGAAGACAGACAATTTACTCTGATTCAAAATAAACAGTTTATACACAAAAACTGGTCAAATGTTTACACAAACATTGTTATGAATTTTAAACAAAGAAACCAATGTTCTGATTTTCAGATGAAGATTGTTAACGTTAGAGCATGCTAAGCAAACAATACCATTCACACTTTCATAATAGAAACAAAACCATTCTTAAAACCTAGGTCTTGTTAGGTAATTTAAGTAATCAGCATTAACTATCAGCTTATTAGAAATAGGTAAACATCATCATTAAACAAACTGCCACAGAATATGAACAAAGACTATGAATCTGAACAGCCACATAAGATTGTTATTATGGAATGTAGGTGAAACAAACTAGCAAGGTTAACTGATTCAAGTACACCGCCTTCCCAAGGATTCTAAATGACTTACATTACAAACCTGGATGGGGTATCGCACTGCATTATAAAAGCCGTAGCTACTGTAATCAGTAGTTGTTTAAGGACTTGATCCTGTCCTGTGGTAGGATGCATCACTCTGTATCTCGTTAACCTGGGTACTCCAGTCTGCAAGGTGACAAGTGCCTTGGTGAGTTGCTCACCACCATTAACTCCTAGATGTGTGTTGGTGCCCAAGAGGGTGACATTGCTTTCCCACTTCCAATGGTAATTGAGTCTCAGCACATCACAGGATAGGCCTTATTTTGAAGTAGTGTAGCTGCTACAAGCTATCTAGTTATACTTGCCATGTAAAGGACAGGATAAAGTTCTTAACACTATATTAATTGAAAATAAACATGCATTTATTAACCTCTTAAAAGTAACAAAAACGTGTGTGTTCTTTCAGATGTGAATACTTAAACTCAGTTAACTTGGAATGCACGGAACACAGAAGAATCTTATTGTCATGGCTACAAAAGCATTGTTAAAAGGATAATTAAAAACCTATAGCACATAATTAGGTCTACACGCAGAATATAAGTGGGGTATCAGTTTGAATTTACAGTATGTGTAGCTTTGTGTTAAAATATTTGCCTTAAAAACATTAGAATTAGGCTGTCAGCCAACTAAAGTGAACCAAATTCTGCACTTCTCAGGAAAAACCTTTGCTGAAGTTATGATGATGTTTTGATTGAGTAAAGACAGCAGGATTTGTAACGCTCATAGAAACAATCCAGATATATAAAACATACTCCACATCTGAAAATCAAATATGTTGGGGTTTTTTTAATTAAAATAAAATTTGTTCATTATGACTTGTCATTAAAACTAGTTTAAAAAAGCATGTTTTCACTGAAAATGCTAGTATATACTTAAAGTATATATTTTATATTTTGAGCATGCTTTCAAAAATTAATTGTAAATGAAAATAAAAATAAGTGAATAATGCAAAAATTGGTTTTGCTTACTGTAACCAACAACAAAATCAATCAATCAATGGTACTATTTGCGATTGTCATGAAGACTGAGCAGTAAGACTGGTATAAAAGTGGGGATTCCAACAAATTGGTAAAAAGCTAAAATGACTAGAATTTCATTGCTTTTTACACACAGCATGTCCCACGAACATTGTTAAAATACTTTTTATATTTTTTAAAAACAAGCATATATTATTAGAGGCCTGAACCAAAGTGATTTAAGTCAATGGGAATCTTTCAAATGACCTTTATATGTTTATCAAATTCCAAGTATAAACCCATTCTTACAGTCATCTGCATGTAGCTACATGCAAGACAGCTATAGCGCAAAGTGGTTAGAAAAGTCCTAATAGTCAACCAAAAACCAACGCTCTGATTCTCCTCCCACCCTGGTGTAAATCACAAGTGCCCCAACTGAAATCAATGGAGCTACACCTATGTAAAACTGGTGTTAAATAGGAGGAGAATTTGACCAAGGCCTCACCCAGTTTTGAGGCTTGGTTGTTATGTTACAAAAGAAGTGTCTTTTTTAAAATTAAGAGATTAAAAGTATACATATTGTAAAGTTAATAATGTTACAATAAACTTACTAACAGGGTACCCAGATGCATATCATGGTTCTCAGATTTATATATATATTATATATATTATATATATATAAAAAGTACTATACTAGGCTAAAATTGTACAGATTTGTTAAGATCTTTAGTGTTCCGAGAGCAGACCTAGCTATGTTCTTTGCATCAAAATAATGTTGCCTTTCACAATGTGCTCACCATGAGGTAAATGCAAACAAGCTGAAAGTCACACAGATCTGGATCTGACAGGAGCACAGAGCTACTGTGGAATAAATTTGCTTGAAAAACTGTATGTTATTCTGTAACTAAATCTGGAAGAAAAATGAAAAGTAAATTGAATAAATTCAACCTACTTTTTTTCCATGGCCTAGTTTTTAAAATGTGTTTTTCTTTGACGCTGATGTGAACATGTTAGAATATATGTGGCTTTCATGTAACTTTAGCTAACAACTTTTTAGCAACTTTTACAGAAACCAATACCTTCTACAGCTTACTTCCCTTAACATGCTTACAAACTTTGCACTAGTATACAAACTGACATTCTGTACGTTAACAATGGAAATCAGAACTTGTGTTTGTATTATTTGTCCATCATGTTGAGGATCATTTCACAAGTTATTTCTGTTTTCTGCTCCCTCGGAGTACTTGTTTCTATTCCATATACGACAGGGACAATCTCACTGGCACAGCATTCAGTGTTCACAAAGGAAACATCTTGGAATGATCCCAGGTCAACAGCTTTGCAGAAAAATTAAACATCATAATTGTCAACTAGAGAAAGAATTAAATACTAAATGAATTTACCATTCTGCAGTTTCACTGTAGGGGGAAAAACATTTTCAGTGTCTATAATGCCCCACTACATTTTTTATTTTAAAGTCTCCAATTTTGGAGGATGAGTACATTTTGTTATAAATGTCACCTTGCTACCATTAGGATTCTGTTCTCAACTTTGGTGGATCAATTTAGTTGTAATGTGCAATAATCAATGCTACTGAGTAGCACCAATGATTTACTAATCAGCAGAGACCTCAACATTAATTAATTGGAGACTTACATACTTCTCACATCCATGGCAGAATGATGAAGAGGGAATTCCTTTAAAAAAAAATTTAAATTCATTTTCAACAGCAGCAGCAGAGCATGTTATTCATCAGTCAGAAAGACACCACAAATCCATTTTTAAACCTGAGCAAAAGAGTCAAAAGTTCTTGTGATACTATGATCTTTTAATAAGCCAATTATATATCTATATTTTATAGTCAATATTCCAAGTGTGTGTGGAAAACTATTCTTCTGCCCTTGTTTATCCCCAAATACTAACCAGTGAAAAAAGTAATTTGGACCCAGTGCTTTAGCATGTAATATCTGAGAGAGTCAGATAACAGGAAGTAGTTGCATTCTGTCTCTCTAGTGCTTGTAGGGAGATTATTTAAATTCCAGCAAACTGAATTTCTCACCCCAAGAGCTGAAGATGCACAAAAATTCTCATAGTCTGTATGTAGCAAACAGCAGCAGCAAAAGTCTACACAACGTAAGTATTGCAAATACAAAAGCCACAAGCAAAGCCTAGGTCTGGGTCTACACTGGCATTTCTTTTAAAATCTTCAGTCACAACCATTGCAGCCTTACCACTGAAAGGAGTGGAGGGAACACTATTGTAAAACCACCTGCTGATGTTCCATCTTGAGATGTATTAATCAGACTTTGAAAAATTATAACATCACAATTATCATTATGTGAAATGTTATCCCAGTGGCATTGTCCATACAGGGGAGGAAAAAAAAATCAGTGTAAACTGCCTGCCAATACATTAAATACATTGTGTTGCCTACTCATGCTTAGAAAGGGTCAAATAGGACAAGCTTGCAGTGGATCAATGAGCCAGCACCTTTTCATATTGGCTACCATCTTGTACTCCAGAATCTAAGCTTATTTTTTTTAAAAATTACTATATGGCCCTGATGACTGTAAAGATAACCTTCAAAATGTGAACAAATAGTAAACCAATGCAGCGTGAAACACTACTTCAGCAGAGGTGCCTAAGCTGCTGGCAGGAGTTCTCTTCGAGAGGGTCTCAGTTTGGTAACTCACTTCCCCACCCTTGATCTGCCATAGCCCAGATAGCTCTCCAGACATGATGCAAAGCTCACCTTGACTCCCTCACCCCTTTTGTAAAGGCTGCTGAGGAGAGTGAGAGAAACAGATATCTAGGGATAATCCTTCTGTTCATCTTGTGATTTTTAATTTATGGGCTAAGCGCCCAAAGTACTGGATGGGAGCCTATAGTTGCATTTTAAAAATCAGAAATAACAACAAAACAAATGTGTCCTCCCAAGCCTGCAGACAGCCTGAAACAATAGCTTTGAGGTGTGAACTGTCTTACTCATCTCAGTGGCATGTTAACTGGGAAGCCCAATTTTGTTCAAAATAGTCATTTTTACTATTTCTCTGATGACCAAACACAAGATAAAGAAGAGGAATTGATCATATTATGAAGACATGCTCAGTTTACTCTAAGCAGCATTCTAGTTTGGCATCACAAATGGGAGGAGCTTGGTTTGTGGTACTCAGGAGTTTTCAATTGGGTCCCTATTGCCTGCTGACCCACGCTGATCCGCACAAGAGAACTCTCTGTGGCCTTCATCTTCCTTGATTAAAGAACAGTGCTGCATTTTTGACTATTGCAGGGCTGGGAGACTGGGAGGAAACTTGCATGAGCAGGGGAACAGTGGCTCCAGAACAAATAATTGAGCAATGACTCACACTCAGATGACTGGGCTTTCTGACACACACAAAAAGGTGTCTGAAACAAACATTCATCCTATGTTAGCACTTAAATTAACTTCACTGTGAAATATTAATTAAATCACAGGAGGAGATTCACAGCTTTAGCCATATCTGGTTGATTCTAATTTACTTGATTAAATTCTAACTTATTAGCTGATTACCTTCTTGCTTAACATCATGTTTTAGTCTGTCACATCTTTTCTTTTTGCCCTTGCTTCCTTTGCGGCGTGTAACAGATTTTGCCCTCACCAATCCACAGCTTTCAGAATGCTTATGCATATTATTCTGATAGGACAATGAAGCACAGACATATGAATGCAATTATGCATTTTAAATACAAAGAGACAAACATTTCAAGTTTCTAATATATAGATTTTAGAAAACTAGAAAAAAAGTCAATTAATCTCAATGACTTGCTACTTATCAAACTTCTGAAGATTGTTCCAGTAAAAAATTTTAAATTCCACTTTAAAGGAACATTATAAAGACTGGCAGACTTAAAATCAGATCTAGCATCTTTGTTTGATTCATAAGTGAATAAAATTGATATTTTATAAACTAATTTACAAAGAAGATAGGACCAGATTTTGAAGCTACTATAATCACAAGTCCAAACAACAGTAACACTTCTTGTTGCTAACACAGTATCCTGTGTGCTCAGGAAGCTGGCTGATACAAATTCTGCTGGTAGCATATGGTTTTGAAGAATAGGATTATTATTCTCTCATTCACTTTGCTGAACTATTCCTTATATTTTCTACTTTACATATTTTCTCAGTTTCTTCTATTTGTCTTTTGGTACCTATCTAGGATACTTTCCAGATATTTACATTTGTTTCTTATTTGCCTTTTATTTTCTATCAACAGACTATTTGCACGTTCAATCTTATTAATTCCGAACTTGCACTGTACCAATAAAATTCTTGAAACAAACACCTGGCCTTTTATATAAAGTGGCAAATTGTCAATGTATTAACCCTTTGATGTAAAATCTGGGAAAAGCCTATTGGTGTCTCTGTATCAAGGAGCTAGCAGGAGATTCAGTTCAGCCAGTAGTCTGCTTCTTTATAAAAATGAGGTATGTAGTACTTAACTAAAGATATCTCCCCATTGAGATTCCTTAAAAGGGAAGTACCTTACCCAGCGTGAATAGCCCTTGCCACATTTAGGGCATTCATAAACCGTTGGTTTAAAATTGGAATCATGGTATTTCCTGAAGTGAACAGTTAGAAGCTGCTTCTGCCGGAAGCATTTGCTGCAACATACACAAGTGAAGGGTTTCTCACCAGTATGTGTACGCTTATGCACAATCAAGTGTCGTTCCTGAAACAAAGAAAACAATGTTTAAAACATAACTAACTTTTTGTGACAAGCAAGAAAACTAGAGTCCAAGGTTGTTGCAGTTTCCTTAATTTGTCTCACAGAGCAGAGGTACTGAAGAACATGTAGGGTAAAATTCTGCTCCCACTGAAGTCAATGGCAAAACAGTCACTGACTTGAATGGGACCAGGATTGTACTCAATGTGTACCATCACTTGGAGAACAGTGATCCCTGAAATAAAATGTTAAGGGCTGAGTACTGAGATTTAGTTTGTATTTTCCTAAATTTTTCACTTTACCGGAACATTCAAGAGTGTCAATTATTTTACTGTGCAATCATTTAAAGAATGGTTGGAACAAAACAAACCTTTTCAGAAAAATGAGAGAATAAGTTAACTGTTTTGATTTTTTTTTAAAATGTTATTTCAGGAGTTGGTGGGTTCTTAAGACTTTGTCTCCTACTGTCCATTGGAAACTCCACCCCTGCAGAGTTTGCACAGCCGCAATGATGCAGTGAGATCCACTGATATGGATCCTTGCATGCACCTGGAGACACGCTGAAGGAAATGGAACTCTGTAGGGAACAGTCTATGCTAATACATCAGAGTCTATGTAATTAACAGTGGGAAGGAATGACTAATAGCAACGGTATCAGACAGGGTAGAAAAGATTGCTGCTTGTAGAGAAAGCACACCTGCATACTGCAGCTTCAAAAACCTCTTCAAGATCTGGCTTGCCTCCTGCCCTCTTTTCCCCAGACAAGCGGACAGCTGACTAGATAAGAGAATGCCTGTGCCCTCCTTTCCTCGGACAAGTGGTAACTGGTGAGTTCAGAGGGCTAAGTGGTTTTAATTCAACAGAAATTATTTAAAATTAATAAGATGCTGAAGTTATAAAGAACACATGTGAAAACCCATATTACTGAGCCCTCAGTATTTTACACTGTTACCCACTTCAAGGGAGCAATGGCAAGATAAAGCTATACATGGTTTCAGTGGGCTTAAAAGCCCAGCCTTAAAAGTTAAATATCCCTTTCTACTACAGAGTATGCTTGTCTGATTGAGAATCCATGCTTTTGATCCGTATTTAGTTATCTTCTCTCTATATTTTAAGTCTCTTCCTAAGTGAGAGAGAATCTTTCTAAAAATCAACAGGCAGAACAAGTCACTAAATTTTCCAGTGACAGTCCTAAAAGCACTTAGAGCAGGAGTCTCAATGAAAGAATCCTGTGTGTTTTTTATGAGTTCTTTTTAAAAAAACTCATACTACTATAGCATGTTTATTCCTTTGGCTTGTGAAGATTTTAAATGTGCAAATGTATAGTACATACATTGCTAATGTAAGGGTAATGGAGTTAATAAACTGTTACGAACAAATAAATATTCCATAGAGCATGGCCACATATTTCAGTTTTTAAACATGACAGATTTCTAAATACAACTTAAGAAGATGAAAATTCATCACGGCTGGACTGCACATAATTCTCTAATCAGAGCATCCAAAAATAAAAAGTTTCTTTGGATTGAAATATAGTGTAAAATGATTTGTCTAGAGTGTCCGTAACTCTTTAATCACATAATCCAGGAATGAAACAAAGACTATAAGGTTATATATTGGGATAAATATGCTTCCCTATGTTACTGATATAGCAAAAAATGTATGAAACATATAGCATGATTTAATTCTTCCATTTTCAGATGTATGAAAATTTCTTCTAGAATAGGTATTAGATAGAAATATGTAGAAATACATTCTGATAACATAAGGTCCACTAAGAAGTTTGTTTCAGCCAAGGCCAGATAAATAGAGCAAAGCTGATTGAGGGTCTGAACAAAGCTGTGTAATGAAGTTTCTAAAGAGTTGTCTATATCTGCAAGATATGGGGTACATCTAATCTATTAAAAATGTAAGTTGTGTAAATCAATTAGGCAAGGACTATAGTATCCTATGTCAAATTACTTTTTATGAAAATAACCTATTCCAGGAATCCAGTCTTTCCTGACATTTTGTATTGCTGGGCTTCCAAGCTACTTTTATAGCATATTGTTATTTGTTTTATATAAATGCCAGTTCCGACTGAAAAACTTTATTCTGTACATGTTGAATACTACAAATAAGATGCAAATATCATGTTTTGTTATCACAATGGCAGTGAAAATAACTGCTCTTATTTTCTACTTTCGAACAGATCATGTCTGCATGATTTTTCATAAGCAAATAGTTTAAAGACTTTTTTGCATTACTAATTTATCATTCATTCATAAACCGGTTATCTTGCAAATAAATATAGACACAGAATTTTAGCTAGATTGTGGTAACAAATAACTATGATCAAAGCAAATATAACCCCAAAGCCAAGCCTACCCCACAGAAATATCAACTGAATAAGCAATCACACTCCAATTAATGTAAATACCTGCTTGCATGCATAACTGCATTGATCACATTTGAATCGCTTTTCATTTCTGTGAGTTTTCCTGTGCTGAATAAGAGCATAGCGCTCATGGAAGAGAGCTTCACAATAACGGCACTTCGTCGCTACGGTCAGGTAGGAATGCAAATTACGTAAGTGGACACCTAAAACAGTTTTAAAGATCATTACACTGAAAAGTTGTGGTAGCTGAAGATGGATATTTGGATGTCCATAGTTTCAGACAAAAGGCTAGTCTGTGAATAGTCCTGAATAGATGTACGGGGGGGGAAGGGGCGGAGAGAAGAAAGCTGACAAGGAACCTTCCCGGCCCTTACTACCTCTGTACAGGAGCCCAAAAACAGTCTACTGGCATCACCTATGGGGAGCAGCACAAAGGACCAGATTTTCAAAAGGTGTTTAGGCGCTTAGTGGGATTTTCAAAAGCACCTAAGCAGTTTAGGTACCTACCTCCCATTGAAATCATTCTGCATCTTTAGGCACCTAAGTACTTTTGACAATCTGGCCCAAAATGATATTTACCGTATTGTAATATGGAACTTGCAGTATACGTGGGCTTGTTGACAATCAATAGGTGCTTGTTAGGTGATAATCTTTGAACAAAGACAAATTCCATAAGTAAGCACCCTACAGTATTCCTACCTTTATGAATAAATATTTAATTGATTTCAATTTGAGTTAGACCTTTAGTGGGTTTTCCAAATGTGCCTAGGTGCCTCTCTTTATCTGCCTAAATACCTTAAAAAATGTGGCCCTTAATGCCTCAACCCACCTCATTCAAGCACTGGGAGCCCACTATAACTTATTTAATCAAATACACACACACTTGTGATGAAGGCATGAGCCTTTGTACAAGCTGAAAAATGTGCAGTATTGACCCCAATTGTAACTTTTGGATATTCAGCACTTTTGAAAATCAGGTTGGTACTTAAGTATCCATTTAAGACCCTAACTTTAGGCTCCTAGTTTGAAAATCTTGGCCTTTGTGTATAAATTTGTTTGGAACCTGTCAGTTATATTGACTCAATTATAACAAATAGGTTGCATTTCTAATACAGTGGCTTGTTAATGGAAATCTGGTTTCTATGAGGTCTTCATATTACTTAAACACATCAATTTACAAGTGAACTATATGGATACTGATAATTTTATTGGTATGCAAATGAAGTATTGTTTCAGATACATAGTTAGTATAATCATAATTCTCTTGGAAACTCATGTGGGTTTGTATTTCCAATATAGTGGTTTGTATAACTGAAAATTTAATCTGCATATATCCAGCTTTCATTTATGATATTTTAAGCATAAATTTGCATATATACCAGTACTGTAGTGATATTACTTGCAGGTGAGAAAAAAATCCATGAGTTGTATAAAGAATTTAGGTATCTACATCAGAATATAGTGGTTTGCTTTCTGCTTGATGGGAAAAGACCCAAAGAGTTAAAGGTCATTTCTATTTATTGTACACCATCATCTGTCATGTCACATGAAACTTACAGAACCTGAAAATAGATCTGCTACAACTGCTTAATGGAATTTAAAAGTTATATAGTACAAATATCGCCTGTTAAGCATATATGAAAGCAAGATTAAAAGTTAATATACACTTTATGAATTGATTATGAATGTGATTCCTTGTACTCTTTGAAGTCTCATTAGTGAAATGCTCCAAAATTCACAAGTAAAGTTAAAAAGACAGTCAAGGACAAATACAAAAAGGTACAAGCAGATCTTATATATTCAAGGATATCAGTATATTAAAAATATTCAATATATTTCTAGCTCCTCAGATTTCTGGTCTGACACCCACTTTTATTTCATGCTTGGGCTGGGGCTGGAACAGAATCTGGAAACTGTGACAGTCCCATCAAGATCTGCTCCTTCTGTCACACTGAGTTTCCACTCTGTGCAGTAGAGAATCTATGGCCTAGATTTTTGTTACGGCTGTCACTCTGGAAAATGGATTTTCCTAATGCCACAGGTATTTAGTAATATCTTGGAAATGTTAACTCTTGAAGTGGAGCATTATAACTGTACCAATCTATAGCAACCACAAGATGGCACCACATCCCCTCATCACGAGAAATTCATGAATATTTTTTCTCTAAGAATACTTTAATGATAAACATAAGTCAATGAACATTTTTATAGCCTATGATCAGTAAGAAAAGATACCAAAATTCCCTATGCATTTGCATTCCATTTTTTTCTTAAATCCAAACTCACCCAAATCACTTTTTCTTGCAATAAATGTATTACAATGTGGACACTGGTATCTGGGCACATTTTCACTATGCTTCTGTAATATATGGATTTTCATGGTACCACTTTGTGTGAATCTGGCCTGACAAACATAACATTCATAGGGTTTTTCTCCTATGAAAAAAGCATGAGAAGTTAGATAACATATGCTCAGCAGCTCTACATATATATTTGATACAAACACACCTCTTCCATGGACATCTATAGCCCTGATGCTGCACTGTGATCGACCAGCACGAACCTCTGTGCCCGAACAGAAACTCATTAACTTCAGTAGGAAAACTGCATGATGTGTGCAGAGATCCACACTAGCTTACAGCTGATCCCAATGCAGGATTTTAGCCTACAGAAGTTGTGAGCAGAACTAATGACAGTACAAAGCCATTTATGTAACTTAAAATATTAGTTTGTTCTTTTTTTTCTGCTGCGTTTAATGTAGGAAAATACATAATTGCTAACACTGAATTGGGCTAAATTCTGTTCTCAAGCAAACTTTGTAATCTGTTTGTCTTCACGGGGATTCCATAAGGAAATAGGAGACCACGTCAGGAACAAATTACTTTTGTTATTTTGCCATAAATATTAAAATACTGCAAGTTATAATTACAGGATTTGCAGTTACTCATTTGCCAAAATAATTTACATAAAGGGATTGTATTTTTAGGAAACAGATGTGCCACAGTCATGCCCAAATTTGGGGGCAGCTTTTTTTTTTTTAAACCCTCCCTGACAGTCAGACACATGCCATGTAAAATTAACCAGGCCTGATACAAAACTGAAAATTGGATCACAGAAAACAAGAGCACACAAGTGAAGACGCTGAACGTTTTATTTTATATGTCAGTTTAAACAAAATGAACACAATTAAAAAAAATTGTCAATCTGATAGGCCACATTTTCAAAAGTAGTTTAAAAACAGACCCAACAATTTTACATGAACATTTTTCCATGTATGTTATTTTGACACACAAAACATAAGTGAAAAAACTGTCTGTGTAAAACTGCAGCAGCAATTTCAGAGGCTGGATTGAGGCCAGTTTAAAAAAAAAAAAGTAGTCCTACAGATTTACCAGAACTGTAAAATATATATATTAACCATTACATTAGTAAATCTTACCTGAATGAGTTACCATATGTCTTTTCAGCTTATAGGTATCTTTGCTAGCATAACTACAGAGGTAACAGTTATAAGGACGTTCTCCTGTGTGTGAACGAATATGACGCTTCAATTTGCTTGCCTAGTGTAAAAGTCAAAAATTTATTCAACACCACCCATATTAAAGGAACACTGTCAACTTAAAATCTAACCCATTTTACAAATGTAGCAATTTCAAGTTCTACACTAGTCATTAAAACACTCTTTCAATTTTGGTGGATTTGCAACCACAATTTTTAGAGGTATTTTTAACATTCCTCCCCTGCATGGAGCATTGAAGACCCACACAAACAAAAGGGAAACTTACTATGCAGGAGGAAACAGTGAAACTGGCCCTGCGTACTCCTCCATCAAATGCACAAAGGCTAGGATTTTCAAAGCAGCCTAATGAGGGCACCTATTTCCCTTAGGCAGCTGTGAAAACACTAGCCAAAGAAAAATTGAAAATATAGAGAAAAAATGGAAAGGCCAATACTAAGTAACATATTTGCTCATCATATTGGTTTCAATCTGGAAAAGATATACATGCTTAATTTAACCCATGAATAGCCCTGCTCAAGGTCACTACTCAAGTAAAAATTATGGATATGCTTAAGTGTGTGCTGCATCAAATCCTAATTGCATAGCAATAACTATCTAAGAGCTTCTTCAGCACTCACTCAAGCAAAACTCCCAGAAACTTCAGTGGGAGGTTTACAATAGGAAAAAGTGATTAATAGGAACCTTACTTAAAAAAAGAGAAAAGTACAGAGTATATTTAATATTTTAAAAAATCATTTCAATTTAGATTTAAATACTATTCAAAATCTACTAGCACAATGCATGTGGATAATTAAGGGACCATATTTTGAAAAGAAGAACGGGCAAGGTCTGTACACAGCTGCAAATTGGGCACAGCATGTCAGGTACTTAAGCATCTAAATAGTCATTTAACAATATAACTGCAATAGTAGTGGACACAAATGTAGGTGCATGATTGAATGCTTACTATTCCATGTGAACCTCTGGCATTTTCTAGTTTTTATTTTATTTGACCCAAAATTACAATATAGATGCCAATCCCACAAACACTAAGCAAGTGTTTTACACATTAGCAGTAACAAATGATTACAACAAGCCTACTCATGTGCATAAAGTTAATCAAGTGCCTGTTTGTAGGATCAGGGTCACTGTAAATACATCATGCAGCAGACATTTTACTGTTAGATAATAACTAGAAAAAATATTAGAACAAAATGTATTTGTTGGTTTGTTTTCAAAAAAGGGTTAGATTAAAAACAGAAAATGTTAACTTAAAAAGTACAAGAGCTCACTCAGAATGAGTGAGCAGACAAAATAAGGAAGTGATGATTCTGAATAAATATCTTTTTTTGGAAAGGCTTCTTCATAAATAATGAAATTCATTCTCTACTTCTGAAAGTTTTATTAATTGGGCTTTGTGAAGGCACCTGGAGGTGGAGGAATGGAACTCCCTCCCTCAGTATTTGGCCAGATCCTCGGGCTGAAAACTCAACCCTTTGTGGCCATTACACAAGTTTATGGGCCACTGAATCTGGAGATCCGGTATCTCCCTCTGCTTACACATGCCCCTGTGGCAATCTCCATGCCAGTCTATGGGATCAGTGCAGACCCCTCCTTTGCAATATGCAGGGACTATATCAGCTATCTGTGTGGCCACCCCTCTTCCGTGGAGGGAAGTAATGGGGTTAAAATGGTGGAAAAAGCAATAAACAAGCCCTCTGCACTAAGGAGAATCTCACCCACCCAAACAAGTCATCCAGTGTCAATACTGTAGCTTAACTTATGCAGCTACATACGTCATTTACTGACCTGTGTATCTGCTATGGTTAATGAGTTTTGTAAAACTAAGGTCAATAAAGACAATAAGAAGGTGCACCATTAGGTCCCAATCCTTCAAGCACTTGTGCTCATAAGTAATTTTATGCATTTATGTAAAAACCTACTGAACTCACAGCATTTCAGGCCTTTGTATTTGAAAACATACATCCTCTCCCCCAAAAAAGAGATTCAGTAGTACTGCACTTACTTCTACACTAGAATATTTACACATTGAGCACTTAAAGGGTTTTTCTAGAGTGTGCTTATATCGCCTGTGTCGTGCAAGCTCACCACTGGTCACAAATGCCATCTCACAGTCACTGCACTTATACGGTCTGGTCCCTGTAAGAACATATTATTTAGAATTTTTTAAAAAGGCATATCTGTGTAACTTCTCAGTAGTAAATCAGCATTTACACATTAATGAAAATAGTTTTAATATCAAAATTGATATGAAATTTTTTGAAGATTCAAATATTTTAAAAACTATAAATGTATTTCAAATGCAAGGTTTATTAATTACATTCCTAATATTTTAAAATATTAGGAAGAAAAAGGCCCACAGACATTAAAAGAGACAGACTAGGTCATGAGCACAGGAATTCGATATTTTAATTCATTTCACCTTGAGGATGGTTCTGTTGAATATTTTTTATATATATATAAAAACCACTAAAGCCATGTCGTGTCACCACTCTACATATGGAACTCCCAATAAAATCAGTGTGGGGTTTTGAATGCAGACTGATGGCAGAAGACAAGATCATTTCAAAGCCACTTAAATCTGGCAGACACCAAGTAAAAGGAGCACGTTCTTACATACTAAGTATACCTGTATGTGTATTCACATGGTTACGCAGGAGAGTAACTGTACGGAAAGCTTTAAGGCAGAGATGACACATATGGGGTTTTTCATCAGAATGGGTTTTCATGTGACGATTAAGACTTGACAGTCTAAGAGAGGTGAATGCGCACAGATCACAATGGAAGATCACCTTTTCCCCTATAAGAATATAGACATATTTAGGACACATGAACCACAAAACAATTATTTGACTTAAAGAATAGTGCCAATTTCCTAACTAAACCTCTTAGATTAAGTAATAATACTTTTCACTTCTGCAGTGTCTTTCATAAGAGTACCTCAAAGTGCTTTCCAAAAATTAAGCCTGTCAGAAAGGTATTATTATACCTATTATAAAAAGAGTTTAAAGTGATTCATCCAAAACCATATACTGAGTTAGTGGTACAGTTGGGAACAAAATCCAAGAGGCACGACTCCTAGTCTAACTCACACCAATGGATAATCCTCCCTCCCTTGAGAGTATCTTTAACATTTAGCTCATCTAGATGCTTATATCCTGTGGAGTATGCCTCTGATGTCAGTTTCATTAACTAGTGAGACAACCTCCTATACTTACACAAAAGCCTAGAAATGGCAGATTAATTATCAAATTCTCCACATATTCAGAGGCTTGAAAATACTAAGTATAGACAAAAAAAACTATTATAGTTTAAAGCCTCTTAATCTATTGCTTGAACTTCAAGAATGCAAATGCAGCAGAATGTTAGTTTCTTAAGCAGTCAAAGAGAACTATACTCCATGCTGATTATATAACACCTGCAAACTCACATAATAGAAGTAATGAATTTCTTTAGAAAATAAATTGAGGAAATGTGGAACATTTTCAGCTTTCAAGCAGATTCATAGTTGCCAAATGGCACATAGTGTAATATTTGGACAGCCTTCCTGGAACCATTATCTCAGGTCTGGGTCAAGCTGATTCTTTACGACAGCCATTCATGTTGCAGCCAACAAATATTTCTAGAGAATTCATGTGCCTGTATCAGGACATGCAGCTAGTAGTATACTTCAATGAATAACAAACAGAAGTACTTTATCATTATTTTATTCATCAGTTCATATCCACACAAAAAAATGCATCTTGGAACCACCCACAGGCACCTCCAAACTTCCTGCAAATCTTGTAAGTTTGGCCACGGGGAGGCACTGTCTAGCATAGCTAGTAAGAGCCATCAAATCAGGGCTCAACCTTATTAAGTACATCAGACAAAAAAACTGCCTCACCAGCAAAGTAGAAACTTTGCTTCTTAGGCAACTTTATCTGTCTGCCCACCCCAATCTCCTGCACCCTATATTGCCTCTGCTGCTGCTAAAAGGTTTTGCCTGCAAACCTCCCCTTCCTTTTGCCTTCTTTTAAGGACTGAGACATGGTGGCAGGGGGCAACATGAAGTTTGTCACTGTTACAGAGACTGCTTCTCCACCTGGCAAACTCTTATGGCTCACCAGCAGAAACTCTGCTCTGGCAAACCTTACTCGGACTGTTGAACTGAAACTCCCATCATCACAATCAAAGAAAACTGAAAGTGAAGACACAGATGAGAGAAAAGACTGAAGGCACAGAGGCAGCTAGGAAGAGGGGCTGGGATGGTAGCAGTGGAACTAGATGGGTCAAGCAGGATGCACAAGGACAGGGAAGCCAGGATTCACAGGGGAAATTAAGAAGGGAGCCTCTGAGAATGGGAGTTATCTATGAAGATCCGGAGCTCCATCAGCTTCCATAGCAAAACAAAACAAAACAAAAAACCCACCACAGACGAGTTATAATAAACAGCTCTTTCATATTTTCCTCCACCATGAATTACCCTATTCTGGGCTTATACTTGATAAAGCAGTCAGTGCAATTATAAATTGAGTTTTTCTCATCTTTGAGTTTGTCGTAATATAGGAGACTGAAAAAGTTATAATCTAAGGATTTCAGAAGACAATGATTTTAAATATTAAGGATTACCAAGAAGGCTCTAAAGAGTACAAATCTCAGAATGACTTTACAAATCTTCATGTTTAATTATTAAGCATTTACACTCAACATTAAGTGGAAAACCCAATGGAACCTTAGCTATGGAGTCAGGTTTCAACTCCTCCAAGTTACTCAAAGTGCAGATGATTGAGGCAGGAATCTGAAGAATTTCTCTGTTGAAACTTCACAGTGACATTACACCGATTAAAAAAATTCTTATCAGGTAAGGTCAGAAAGGGTTATTCATTCTTCCAAATTTCAGTAGTAGTTCTAACCTTAACTTACTCTAACCATAAAGAATGGAAGTTACTTACAGGACTTCAATCGGTTTTCTAAATATGAGCTACAAATACTGTATAGTCAACTTTTTACCTTTTTTCCTATGCTGTGTGTTTTTTTGAGCTTCTAGAGTGTCAGTGTTTTTTATAACTGCTTGTTCTTCTTGCTCTTTGTGTTCACAGTGTGACATTGACATATCATCTTTGGCTTTACAGCTCAAGATCTTTGCTTTCTCAACAGTGAAAATGTCCTTTTCTCTTCCCTCTTCATTTGGAGGCAGTTGCTGGACCTTACCTTCAACTGCATGTAGATCTTTACTTCTATCAATCTAGTTTAAAAAATAAAAAACAAACAGTTTTGCACTTCATCAAGAAAAAAAATAGTCTCAGTACAATCATGCGTGTGGCAAAACAGCAGAGGCTATCTGTACCAGCAAGCAGAATACAATAAACTACCCATCAATTAATTCTCATTTACAGCTAGTTATTTGGTACATAATCTGCAGGGATTTTGATTTGGGACCTACTGAATCAATGAGTTTTGACATATACTTCAACAGGAACAGGACCAGACTTTGGGGGACAGTTTTCAAGCACCTACAATTGGGGCCCAATTTTCAAAAAAGGCCATTTAGGCATCTAAATTGAGTGGGCAGATTTTCAACTCGGTGGAAATTGGTGGAAGTTGAGCACTTCTGAAAAATTAACAGATTCATGTAAAGTTCCTAAATGGAGCTACAGAGTGCTGGGCAATTTCCAAAACCTGGCCCTGAATCTTTACAGATTTAAACAAATTTTAGACCTTCTTTTTGAGACTATAGCAATGAGACTATAAAAGTTTATATTTTCAACTTCTTTTGACAGCATTTTTCATATAATTTTTAGGACTCTACATTTTAAGAAAAAACAAGGAAAATAGATGTAATTTTTATAAATTATATTTTTGTAAAATTAATATAGGATTTATGCAGTATATTTGTAAACATTTTGTATTAATTCCAAATCATGCAGTAGTTACTAAGGTATTGTAATTGAATTTTTGTTAACTAAATAGGTTTTAATAATCAGTGTGATCATTACTACTCCCGAGACTACAAAATATAATGCATCATCTCTTGAAAGGGCCAATGTCTAGTATTTTAGGCCCAACATTCAAGTTTTGTAGCAAAATTTACAAAGCCAAATATTTATAGCAATACCAGCATTTTCATGAACTTTCCAAATAGTTTGTTCTAAGTGAAAAATAGTTGTGTCTGGCATTAAACATTCCAACTTTCACACCCAAACACTACAGTATCATACTGATGTGTGAGACCCAGGAAAGGAAGCCTACCAGCGTACTTATGAACATCCGAGTCAACTGAAATGCAAATAATGCAGAAATGAGAAAAATAAATTTTAAAAAGTATTTTAGTTTTAACAAACTGTCTGTAATGTATATAGGAAAGATTGCTTTTTAATAATATAGGATGAGATTTAAAAAACTCGCTTAAAGGATTTTTATGTCTAAATACCTTCATTTAAAAAGTCACAGCCATGATTTTTATTTTTCATTTATATTTTTTAAAACCAGATTTTAGTTTTAAGTCTACCAATATAACACTACAGACCAAAGGTTACCATCTCATCATCTTCATTGATGGTATCTCTACCTTAATCAGTAGCATTCCTGGGGGTTTATCCAATGACTGTTTTTCTTCATCTTTTGCCTGTACTTTTTCTTGCAAAACGTTAATCTGCATCACCTCCACGTCATGAAATGTATAAACACCATCCTGTATACTTATTGCTACACCTGTGGGTAGATTCGGCTGAGCACCTACTCCCTGTTGCACTACTACCAAGGGCTGCAAGACACTTGCACCTCGTTGTACCACCATGTGCACCCCACTCTGCTGCTGAATATTCAACTGACTGACCGCCTGGAGCTCATCTTCTCCTTCCTTCAAATGCACAGTCTGCAGCATTATCAAATGTTTTTCACCCTGTACTGGAGATGGGGACAACTCCAGGTTTCCTCCCTCTTCCAGCTGCTTGGCTAGAGGGGCTCCATTTAGGCCTTCAGCATCTGGGTCAGGGATGCTGTTTCTTTCTTTCACCCAGGATATCTTGCCCCCTCCATCATCTTCTCTTGCCTTGTCCCAGGTTCTTTCAGCACCTTTTATTTTCGTGAACGGCTCAGGCAGGGCTGAGTCCTGAGAGGCCATCATTAAGCGAACCTGTCCCAAGAGACAGCAAAGAAAGCTACTAAGGCCCCTCATCGCCCTTAAATTCAGCTCACACCAACTCCACACGCTGCCCTACGCCGCACCACTTCCGCTCCTTAATAACCCCCACACCCAGAAACCTTCTCAGCTAAAACCCTGCTCACCCAAAACCTACCTCCACTAGCCACACCCTGGGAAACCAGTCCCCACGACCCTTGCAAAGCTGCCCTTTCCCCATTAAACCCCACAACACCTCCCCTCCAATAACCTCCCCCATCTACCACCCACCCTCTAGCAAACACCACCATGGCACCCCTCAAGCACCTAGCCCCAAATACCCCCCCATATGGGCTACCCTCCAGGAAACCTACCTCCCGCCCTCCCCAGAAGCTCCCCAAACCCACCCACTCCAACCAACCACCTCTGCACCCCACCCTAGTGACCCGGCTGCTCCCCGCCATAATGCCCCTAAAGCGCCACTAGCCCCCACCCCCCGGATCCCCCAGCCGCTGCCGCGCGGGGAGCCCCCACCCTGCGGCTTCCAGCCCCCACCTCCAGGGGCGGCCGCCGCCCTTTGCCCGGCCCCGCGCTCCCCCCAGCGGCCGGCCCGGCGCGCTCAGCGGAGAGCGGGAGCGCGGCCGGCGCACGTGACTGCGGGCCGGCCGCGAAGCGGAGCGCTCCGAGTCCCGCGGGGGGAGGGGCGACAAGAAGCGCCCCTCCCCCACGGCAAGGGGACGGGGACCCACCCCTCCTGCCTGCAAGGGATCGCCCTGAAGTACCTCACTCCTTCCCCTACTGCAGGGAGACATGGGACCCCCACTGCCCTGAGATCCCCACTCCCTCCCCCAGCAGCGGGGACTGAGGCCTGAGCTCCCTTTTCCCAGCTGGAAACCAACCCCTTCCACTTCATTTCCATCACACCTCATCACAAGGGGCAAGATGGAAAACGCCCAGTGCCAGGGCCCCCTCCCAGCAATGTACTGCCCGGGTAGGGAGGAGAGCCTGACCTTGCCAGGCTCTCACTTGCAATCTGACCAGTAGGAGACAGGCCCTGTGTCACTATAGCCTTCACAAGCTAAGCAGACACAGAAAACCATACACCAAAAAAATAGTTTAAATTTGTTTCAATTTCCAGAGACAATAAAAGTCAGGACCTTCAAGATGCTGACTGAATAGTTAGAGCCCTGCAAATCCATGGATATTCGCTTTGTATCTGCAGATATTTGCAGATCTGATGCGGATACACGTTTTGTATCAGTATAGGGCTCTATGAATAGGAACCACCTCTTCACCCTGTTAATGAAGGCCAACAGCTTGCAACTCTATCCCAATGCATGAGCCCATGGGACCACATGGATCTTGCTGCATGGTCAGAGTCCAAGTTTCCATTTTCCACTTTTATGCAACCATAGCAAGTTCCTGTGACTAGACAGTAAAATCTCCCATAAAACCCAAAAATATTTAAAAGCAGCAGAGTCCTGCATGCATCCGACAAAGTGGGTATTCACCCACGAAAGCTCATGCTCCAAAACGTCTCTTAGTCTATAAGGTGCCACAGGACTCTTTGCTGCTTTTAGAGATCCAGACTAACACGGCTACCCCTCTGATACAAAAATATTTAGAAACATTTCCCCTAACTGAGTCATAAAGGAAGATTTCTGAGTGTTTGTTTAATGTTCTTAACATGTGCTCCTACTTGGTGAGAGTCAATGGAACAGCACTCAGTTGGCTTTCCACTTTCAAACTAAAGTATTTACATGCTTCTCTTATGGAAACACTCAGCCTAGATATTATGCCAGTTGAGTGTTATTCAAGAGATAGTTGACGGCCAGTAGTGTATCATCATAGAATCACATAGAATCATAGATTATTAGGGTTGGAAGGGACCTCAGGAGATCATCTAGTCCAACCTCCTGCTCAAAGCAGGACTAATCCCCCAAAAGGGGCCCTCAAGGATTGAACTCACAACCCTGGGTTTAGCAGGCCAATCTTACCATCAAAGCTTAAGTATTTTACAAAATTGATTGAAGAGCTATAAGCATGATTACACTATACTGTAGTTCAGGATTGGTTATTCAACCAGGGAACAACAAGTTTTATGTTCAATTGTTTTCTAAAGGCTTTATAAAAATGTCTGAGATATTTTGTGAAATCATACAAGTTTATTTCATCTTTTATATCCTTCAAAAACAGCATTTTTCAATCTTCAGGATAAACCATTAAAGTCCCATATATTTTTTATGGCCCATTTGCTGCTAATACTCTAACATTAGATATCAGTGCAGAGGAAGGATTTAAAGATTCAACTCTAACTTTTAGGATGGCAAATTGTAAAATGCCTATAGGTTAGCATCTCCCATGTCCCAGTCGTGGCCTAGGCAGTCTATATAATATTCCACTAAACTGTTTTCACATTGATTGTCAAAACTGATAGGCTCGACCCATTTAAAAATATTGATTGTGGTTGAAATTAATTCAGCACAAAAGCAGCCCACAGTGCACATCCTGGTCTACATAGCTGATATAATGGAATTTTGCAGACCAGCCTACTTTACGCTGTATCCAATGTATACTATTGAATACATTTAAACTACGGTACAAATACTTTTCAGTGTAAATCCAGGTATTATGCATTTCATTTTCTGCAAGAATATAACAAAGGCATAATTATTTGTTTCAACTAGTGCCCACAACGATAGATGCTATACAACCACAAAAGGAAGGCACTAAAGACTTCACAGTCAAGGCAGTGATCGTGTGACTTGTTGCAAGAGATCAGTGCCTGAAGTCCCATTGTTATCAGAGGAGCTCCACATAGGTGCAGACATCCAGGTTGCAGGATGTTGACCTAAAAAATACATACACAGAAAAGTGATTCTCATGACTTGACTGATGTTAGTAAATTAACCTTACAAGGCCTTGTTCTCGGAGGTGCTAAGTTTCCATAGCTCCCATGTGCTCCAGTGGGTACTACCAGAAACCAAACACCTATAGCCATAAACTTGCAGAAACCAAACAATTGTAGGGTTTTACCTCATAGTCGTTTTACAGTTTAATTTATTCAGGAATACACAGTGGCGCATAATGTAGACAGTATTATCACAAAGCAACTAAGCCTACAAATTTCCATCTCATCTAAAAAAAACTTCCAGGTGTAGACACTAGAAAAGTAGACACAGGCTACTTTATGAGCAAATAATTTCACAACTATTAAGTTATTTGCTAATAGGGCAACCAAAACCAAAGCAGTTATTAAAGTAAGATTATTTACTCCAGTAATTTCTGATAACATTTTAGTTGGGTATCAAATTGTTTACACTCAATGGGAGTCTCTCAATACCACTAAAGATAAGACACAGAACACCAGAATGGTGCCACTGGCTGCATTCAAAGATCATACTTTCAGATTTTCTGTATCTCTTCAGGTTGCTACTGTGTATTATGTAGTAATCATAGGTAGTTGAAGGGCACTGGGGAAAAAGAAGCTGTTAAAATTATACCTCTTCCTTTAGGTCATTTTAATGAGTTTCTCTGCACTTGAACAGTCATCTGCACCTAAGTGCTCTCTTGCTTTGTACTTCTGTATTATTAATACCAGTACGATCCATGCAGTTTTAGTTAAGGGTCTATCATTATTTCCATTACCATCTGATATTTTCAGGATTTATAACTCTAATTTAAAATATCAATTCAGTTCATTTTCATTAAATTCAAAAGAGCCATTTGATCAGTGATCCACAAACTAAAAATTCCCTAATGAAGTTTTGACACAATAGATAGTAACAGCACCATTATGATCCTTATGGTCTATTGTGTGTACAATCTCCATAGCTATGAATATTGTCTGTTACATCATCTGTCTATAAACTACAACCAGGCTTTTACCCAATACTCCAAAGGTTCCATTTCAGTCCGTCAGGTGAAGAATCTACATTTATCTTGTGAACAGTATAGTTTTTAAAAAAAACATTCTAATTATTTTGGGGAGAGTAAACAAAGTATGAATCATTATTAATTAGGGAGGTCTTACCATATGGAATTTAAATATTTGTCAGACTTTTTTGTCAAAACAGTGTTGCATAAAGAAACAAAGAGTTCAGCTGTACAAATTAAGATAAATTGCTGTAAAGGAGTTAAGAGGGCATGAAAGTGAATATATATATACACACACCCTAAGATCTAAAGTCATTGGGCCAAATGCTGCTCTCGGGTGCCCCAGAGTAAAGGAACAGTGTTTGATCCAATATGAGTTTTTATGTGTACAAACTGCACAGTTGGAATTCACTTTTTGGGGGAGTATTTTGGCATGAGTTAAAATCAGACCATTAGTCCAGATTTCAGATGTAATTCTCAATTGACTGTCATTTACAGATTTAATTGAGACTCTTAATATTAGTTAAAATGTATTTAATGCTAATAGCTTGAACAACTTTATCATCACATACCATATCTTTGCTCTTCAGAGTAATTAAAAGCCTTCCTTTTGGTCCCATTCTTCCACTTTAGGAAACAGCCACTGGTGATTGAAGAACCAGTGGTAATCAAGAACCATTCTGTACATTTTGTACTGCTTCTGCATGTCCCTAACATGGGCCCTAATCCAAATCCCACTGAAATGATTTGGAGGCTTTCCATTGACTTCAGCAGGTTTTGGATAGGGCCTGTGGTCTATAAATCTCTGAAGCAATAAGGCCTGATTTATTGAAAAATATTCAGCCTGTCCAGAGTTCAGGCTGGATCAGGTTTATTGTCGCAATGAATCAAGTCGGCAAAAGGGAAAAAGCAAACAAACCAATCAGCCGCAACCTGGCCTCTATGCGGAACCAGTCCAAACCTTTTCAGCGTTTCAAATGGGTTCAGTTTATGAACTATCTTCTTGCACTCCAAGGTCCATTCTAATCCTAAACATGACTCCCATTTAATCTAGTACAAAGACTCACATTCCATCTTTCTTAGCAGCCTTACAGTGGAGCATTTTGAAGGTTTTTCATAGTCCCCTGCCTGGAAGTATCACTTTTGTATATTGCTTAATCTAATATTTGTAGCCTGCCCCTCATTGTGGTATCTGAGTGCTTCAACACTGCTCTCCATGGCAACAATTTTTATGCTTCTAACCCTGGTCTCAGTGGCAAAGATTACCTTCTTCACTATCACCTGATTTGTGAAGAGATATTCCCCCTCTTATTAGTCACACAGGTAAGTAATCCTCTATACATTGTCACCGGCTTCAGAGGTGGTGATTATTGCACTGTAATTTTCTAACCTTTGTTTTCTAAGTTGTTCGGTTTTGAAGCTGCTTCTACTCTGCCGCTGAAACTGGATGAATGCAATGTGTGTTGTCAATTTGTAATTCTTTTACTTCTCTTGTCTTTCATGCTGATGAGTCATTTCTTCAGAGAGCAACTAGAGAACTTAATTAAAATATGAAAACATGTCCGCTAAAGAGAGATTAGAAAATAGCTATTTTCTTGGTCGGGCCAGTACAGGAAACTGGGAGTTGCAGATTTAGAATTACCTTAATGCTCTGAAGTGCTGGCCTGGCAGATTGTCAAGGATGGGGGATACATTCTGAATTTCAGGAAGGATATTGATCACTTGGGAAAGAAAATTGTTTATTAAAGTATTTTAACCGTTTGTTGCAGAAATCTTGCTTCCCTGGCTCTAAGATCAGAGTTACACAAATACAGAAGGAAGCTGCTGAACATATACAAAACTGTTATATGCAGCTGTACAGTCAGATCGGGGTTCCAGTACATATTTACTTCAGCAGATGTAGTTTAGGATTCAGTTGTGACTTGGACTACATGCACGATGCACAAGGCAGTAGTAAGGAAGCCCTTCCCTTTACCTCTACAAGGTGTAACCCAGGGGTTCTCAAACTGGGGGTCAGTACCCCTTGGGGGGTCACAAGGTTATTATACAGGGGGGTCGCAAGCTCTCAGCCTCCACCCAAACCCTGCTTTGCCTCTAGCATTTATAATGGTGTTAGATATATTAAAAGGTGTTTTTAATTTATAAGGGGGGATCACACTCAGAGGCTTGCTATGTGAAAGGGGTCACCAGTACAAAAGTTTGAGAACCACTGGTGTAACCTCACCTTGCGTCCAAGCATTTAGGAAGAAATGGGGCTACTTGCTTCCTTACACCCTCTTCAAAGCAAGTGGGAATGGAGGGGCAAGGAATAGACAGAATCTTGGTTCCACACCTCAGTGCACTGGCCAGACAATCTGTGCTATCCTGGGGAGGATTAGTACTTTACTGCAGGTATATGTCAGCAATAAATTATTCTTCCTTTGGGGGGGGGAAGAGGGGAGAAAGGAGGAGCAGCAGCAAATTGGAAGCTAGGGAGAAATTGAGACTGAGGTATCCCTCTGAGGTATTCGTCAAACAACTATCCCCTCTCTTGATAGAGAGGGGCCCTGCTAGAGGCCTTTGTCCTTCTCTGTTCCCAGGCTTTGCTCCATCTCATCTGAACCTGTTTGGCAGATTGGCTTGAGATGAAGGTAAAATAACTCAAGTGAATATATCTGGCACTGTCTCTTAACAACACTTAAGTGTTTGCTGAGGGAGGGAGCTTTAGCCATTTTCTCCTTCCTGCTTGTTTTTCCTTATTAAACCCAGCCAATATATTCATACAGAAAACATCCCAGTAACTAGGTCAACATACAGTATTCATCAATTACAGAGCAGCCCCAAATCCATCACAGAAGATTAGCAGTGATTTCCAGCTTGGATAGTGTGAACCAACCATCTTACTGGCAGGTAATTTTTTGCCAGTTGTGTAGCCTATGATTGTTTGGAGGCAAAAAATTCTGTTTTTTGGGGTTTTTTTGGGCTGTCTTAAGAATCATGTTGTCTTACCATAGTATCTAAAAATACCCATCGTGCTGTGTGCATGACACCTTCATGATTTGAATTGCCTCTCCAATCAGGTTTGATCACAGATAAAGTAAGCTGAGCCTACTTCCAGTAAATTAAAAATCTTCAATCAATGGGCTTTAGCGTCAAAAAATTCTATAAAATAATTAATAATAATGAGGACTTTGTATTTACACAGCATTTTTCATTCAAACCTCTCAAAGGATCCTACAACCATCAGGTAGGCCATATAGCATCCCTGCTAAGTATTTCTATACCCATTTTTGCAGTTAACTGAAAGTGAGTAACTTGCCCTACCCTTTGTGATGTTGCACTCCATATATTTTATGGAAATATGCTTATGAGTGTGAATATATCATAACTGGAATAGGCTTTATGCAAAAGGTCTCTTGTAAGGTCTCATACCAAAGGTTATAACCTACTGAATATATTCCTATTTGTATGTATGTATGCATGTATCATTCTTGTATTTGAAGCTAGAAATATGAAGTATATCTCTGAGGTCCTATAGTAATTATGCAGAGTGGGCCATTAATGGTGGTTTACAATCTTGTGGCTCCCATTGACTAGGACAATTGGTTGTAAATGGCTCTGTTTACTTACAAACCTTCCTGTATATGTAGGCCAGCCCAGGAAGAATGGAGGCTGGGGTCTCTCAGGACATGTGACCACGTCACATGATACTGGAATCCATCTTAAATCTGGTACTTTTCCATTTAGAAGAAGGGTTGGGGACCCCGAGAGACAAAAGATTTCCCCCTTGTGCCAAAACTATAAAAGGAGGTGGAACAAGACAAAGGAGGCTGCCAGTCATGAGAAAACCCTGAGTTTCCACCTAAGATGTCTGCTGGAACTAACAAGGACTGTACCAGGGAAAGGATCGGGCCCAGACTAGGAATGAGTCTGGTCTGTGAAAGAAGCTTATTGGACCATCTCTGAGGGTGAGATTTTACCTGGAATCAGTTTCTAAATGTATTAAGTAGATATAGAATATTATTGGAAGGGACCTCAGGTGGTCATCTAGTTCAACCCCCTGCTCAGAGCAGGACCAATCCCCAGACAGATTTTTGCCCCAAATCATTAGACTTAGACTTGCGTGTTTTTGCTTTATTTTGCTTGGTGACTTACTTTGTTCTATCAGTTATTACTTGAAACCACTTAAATCCCACTTGTTATACGTAATAAAATCACTTTTGTTTATTAATGAACGCAGAGTAAGTGATTAATACCTGGGGGAGAAAACAGCTGTGCATCTCTCTATCAGTGTTATAGAGGGCGAACAATTTATGAGTTTACTCTGTGTAAGCTTTACACAGAGTAAAATGGATTTATTTGGGGTTTGGATCCAATTGGAGGCTGGGTGCAGGAGGCAAGTAACTTGCTGAGCAGTTTTTAGTTAAAGTCTGCAGCTTTGGGGGCATGGAGCTGACCTGGGTCTGGGTTGCAGCAGGCTAGAGTGTCTGGCTCAAAAGGGCAGTGTTCTGGAGTCCCAAGCTGGCAGGGAAAACGGGCTCAGAGGTAATCTCAGCACATCAGGTGACAGTCCAAAGGGGATCTCTGTGACCAAACCCGTCACACCCTCCCTATCAGAACTATCATCTTACTGTATCAACTACTGTCTTTGCTCGGCTGGCATGTGCAGGCTTCACTGCCCATTAAGCCTTTTCTCCCACAGGCACCTATGCACTCATGCTAATACATGATACACATTTTCTGAAAAAAAAAAATCAGAAAGCTACTATCTCTATTAGGTCCCTCCCACCTCTGCTGTGATGCCTACAGGGGTGAGAGTGATAGGACTATCCAGAGAGTTCAAACTCTGTTGCCCTTCCATGCACACTGCTTGAGGGAGAACAGCATAGGCTCCGCCGGAACCACAGGCATCTCTCCCTGATCATGCCCATGACCTGCTCTACCCACCTTCGATACATGGCCATGCAGCATGCCACCCTTCTTCCCTCCCCACAAAATATTATCTTCTTTTGCATAGCAAAATTGGATTATTTCTCTGCCATGGAACCCTCCATGGCATTAGAGACCAGGGCAAAATTTGCCCTATAGGATGATTTCTTATCCTTACTTTCAAGGCTCTTCACCCTTTTGCTCTTGCCTGCATCACTATTGTCATTTCAGCCCACTCTCAGCATCTCACTTTGTCCTCCCTAACAGCCAGAACACTTTCACTTCCCAGTGCCAGACACCCTCCTTTTCCTCCTTAGAACTCACTTCTTTCATTCCATACAAATCTCTGCATTAGTTTGAATGACTTCAGTGAAGCTACACTGGTATACACCTGCGGAAGACTGAAGCCCTGGTATCTTACATACCAAGTGCTGTGCAAACATATGGTGCTCTATAAACAACAAAAAACCACTAACAATTTTCTGAAGATCGTTGTATTTACAGAACACTTTAATCTAACCAATAGCAGTTTTTCTAAAGACAACTCCCCCTTGTTTAGTGTTTTCAGCACATGCTGCTATTTGTGCAAGAGTCAAAGAACTACCAAGTTGAGAAAGCAGAAAGTTTTTCATTTATTTTGGCTAACCTAGAGAAAAGTTGGAGTGCAGAATCTGATTGCCAAACCCAGAATGAAGATACACAAATGGGAAGAGATAGTAAAGGTTTAACTTAACTGATGAAAGAAACAAGTTTCAAGGATGTCCATGTTTCCTTGCTTTTATCAGTGTTAATCGTTAATCAGGAAAAGAGTTCTGAGAACAGAGGGTGTGCGTCAACTCTTAGGAGTTAAACTCAGAGGATGAAACTATTAAATCATTGTTTCAAATACATTTGTGAGTGACAGGCCCAAAAGGGTTAAAATTCAGTCTCCATTTGGAAATGCCCTCAACACAAGCACACAAACACTGCAAAAATCAGCATTAATGTGTTCTGGCCAGCAGTGGTCCCACACATGCAAGTTATTCCTACTGGGATCACAAACCTGCATGGACATTGGAACCATTGAGCAGACATGGGATAGGTACAAAAACACATGAGCAATGCCTCTTGATGTTAGAGTTCAGGGGAGTCCACAAGGGGGTGCAAAACTTCATAGGATCCAATTCTGAGCTCACACTGGAATAACTTCACTGACTTCAGTGGACTCTCTCCTAATCTACACCCACATCCAGACCCTATTCCTTAAGATCATTTTCCTTCCTACAGTGAGATACCATAACTTGTAAAGACTACAAACTCCTCTAACAGTGACCTCTTTTGTCAAGAAGAGGTAACGTAGCTGTTGTATAAAAATGCCTCCCAGGCTGCTTTTCTGCATCAAGGAAGCCCCTCGTAAAAGTCTGCAAAAACACCAAGTCCTCCTTTAAGTTTTTTTTTCTTAAAACCCATTGTAACAGGGCTCACTCACTCCTAAGGTGCCTTCTCCTGGCTGCTCAGGGGATTAGCTTTGTCCAGGTCTGATACCTCATCCATCATTTGCTCTTGCCATGACCCCTCCCACTCTCTGGAACACAGCACACTTCCTCTTTATGACTTGGTTGCTTCCCTCTTTGTGGCTTGGCCCTCTGGCTAGATCACTATGAGTCTTCCCCTTTTGGGGGTTTCAAAGTCCCACAGGAGAAACCACCCCAGGAAGCCTTCAACTCTACTGCCCTGACTGTACCACTTCCCCAGTGGCTGGTAAGGGAACCTGTGCCCACTCTCTACTCTGGGTTCCAGCTCAGGGACCCTCTAATCAGCAGTTAAGGTCTTCTACAACACCCCACCTTGCTGTCATTTCCCTGAGCTTTTCCTGCTCTGCCCTGCTCAAGCGTCTGCTCCACCACTCTTCTGGGCAAATCCTTCCTTCAGGGTCCCTAGAGTTTCTACTCCCATTCTGTGTTACCTCCTTTCCTGCACTAGTGCCCAGAGAATGGTTGTAGCCTTCCTCCTATAGCCCCTGGCTATAGCCAGCTTCTTGGCTTTATACTAGCCCTGCCTTTTCCTTCTCAGCTGGGCTCAATCATCAGTCTGGGATTACTTAGGCCACCTAACTTCCCTCAGGTGTGGCCTATCTGGTTAATTGGCTCCTTCTCAGCCTCATTAATCCTTTCCAGGCTAATATGGGGTGAACATGTGCCATGATGCCTCCAGATAATGGCTAGGCAACTGGTGTGCTGTGGCCCCTGCTTATTATACTGTTAATAGCTATTATCTCCTGTTATCTTATGCTTCCTCAGTCTCTCATTCATATCCACCTGTTGCCTTTCATCTTAGATTGTAAGATCTTTTGGGCAAAGATTGTTTCTTATATGTTTATGCCCAATAAAATGGGGCCTAGTCTTCTAGGTACAACCACACTACTAATTAATATGTAATAAAGTGTCCAAGGTTAGCGATTAATGGGTTACTTTGTTTTCCTTGATTTGCG
The DNA here is from genome assembly GCF_020497125.1 of Mauremys mutica. NCBI lineage: Eukaryota > Metazoa > Chordata > Testudines > Geoemydidae > Mauremys > Mauremys mutica. The sequence continues at coordinate 11,828,739 of NC_059084.1, read as the reverse complement.
TTACAGAAATCAGTTAAGACTCATTTGCACATAATTTTTTAAAAAAAGCAGATGTAATAAAAGTTTTTTCCTCCTTAAAATAAATTGCATCCATTTGTTTGAGTGGTGCTAGATTTGCAGATCTGAACATTGATGTGCTGTATTTATCAACAGAATAGATGCAGTAGAGCTAATATTCTGCCAATATGCCTTCACTGTGACCTGGAAGGACCACCCGTAGGGAGAAGAGAATATTTTGTCTCCATGGCCCATTGGATTCCCTGCACAGACTGTCATTAACAGTTCACTGGTTAGTTTTTGTGGTATGGACACATCTCAGAGTCACCAAACAGAAATGTGTTTTATTTTTAAAAAAAAGCTAACTCACATTTGAATCATTCTTGTTACCTTCCTGCTAATAGAAATATATTGGGCTGTTTTTGTACTGTACAATAAATTCTGCTGCATAGGAAAAGGGAAATGCACAATCTTCCCTTGACTGTTTTCGAGTCTGAATGCAGCTTGTCCCCTGCCTCCTAATGGTGGCTATGCCATCCAGCCAGGCAAAAAAGAATTTATTTACCAAGCAAATAGCCTACTCAATAATGCCTCGATAGAAAAAAAAAAAACAACCAAAGCCTCCTCCAATAGAAACGAATTTGGCTGTTATTGTACAATACATAAAATTCTTTCAGCTGGCCAAATAACCCTTAAATCAGTGTTTATCAGTAAACACTTGAAACATTATCACTCAATTGCTTTTTCTCATGTTGATTTTTATGAAGCAGTCAGGTTCAGGCACCCAGCAGCTGTGTACTGCCTGGTACAGGTACAATGTTTGCCTTCTGACCTTTATAGAGCTTGGCTTTTATTTTTGCACGGTCAGCTTCTTTATCCTGTCCTTGTTTCCACTATTACACAGAGCGTGAAATATTCAGCCAAGCAAAATATAGAGCAAAGATTATTTGAAACAGAAAACATGCGTAAATCCTGTTTAAATGTGTCTGTGCTGGTAGGAAAGTAGAAAATAGGTTTTAGGTGAAAGGAAACACATTTATGTAAAGGCTAGGAACAGGTGAGAGAGAGCGTTAGTATTATTATTTGTATTACAATAGTCTCAGCCAAGATCAAGATCCCACTGTGCTAGGCATTGTACATACATAGAGTAATAGAAAGTTCCTGTCCGGAAGAGTTTAAAAAGCTAAATAGACAAGACTGTGAAGAAATGACTAATCTACATAGACAAGAGCAAGAAGAAGGAGTATTACCCTCCCCATTTGGCACATTGGGAATTAAGGCACAGAGAGATAAACGTGCCCAGGGTCACAGAGGAAGCCTGAAGCAGAAGTATGGATTGAACCCTGAATCCCTGTCCTATATTTGTTAACTGCTTTTTCTCTACTGCCTGGGGGGTGGCATTAGGAGGTTTGTCACCTGTCCCCTCCTCATGCAGGAAGTGGGAATCCCTGACAATGTCACCGGCTGAGTACACAACAGCTATGTGGTAAGCCTGGATTTCCATCACTGGCTGACTCCAGCAACTGTGCCCTTACTTTGTAAACGTAAGTCTCGGTGCCATCTGGACTTTGTACAAATTGACCAGAGCAGCTACTGGAAAGGGAAAGGGAAATGCACAACCTTCCACTGACTGTTTTCCAGTCTGAGTGCAGCTTGTCCCTTGTCTCCTAATGGTGGCTATGCCATCCATCGAGCCAAAAAGAATATATTAACCAAGCAAACAGCCTAATCAATAATGCATTGATAGAAAAAAAATCCACCAAAGCCTTCCTGGGGCCGCTTTGCAAGACTGTGATCGCAAAATGCTCCCAAGTGCCACCCAGCATCGCCTCTGTCTTGTGGGGAGTATGTTTAAGATTGTGGCTATTCATCTAGCTCCTTGCTGTAGCATTAGGAGAATGCCAAGCACCTTGATAAGGAGGCTATGTAAAGCTGGATGCTGTCCAGATACTTAGAGCCCTGCAAATTTGTGGGTATCTGCTTTATATCTGAAGACCAGATGCGGATACAAATTTTGTATCTATGCAGGGCTCTGATGGTAACAGCCCAGTGGGCAGCTGTGAGGAACCAGGGCACAGATCCTGCACCTGCCTTGGGCTGTGGCTCCCAGGTCGGGGAGAGCTGCGCTGGCAGCTGTGGGAAGCCTGGGTCCCTCCACCTGTCCTGGGCAGAGGGGCTGGGGGGCAGGGATAGATACTGGGCGGGGGGGGGCAGGGACATGGGCCGGGGGCTGCTCAGGCCCCCCGCCCAGGGCACGTGGAGGGTCCACCACGGCTCCACACAGCTGCCTGCCTGGCTTTTACTGTGGCCAGGCTGCCCCTTCAAGGCACCCCCTGTTGCAGCCCAGTCGGGGAGAGCTGCGCTGGCAGCTGTGGGGAGCCTGGATCCCTCTAACTGCTCTAAGAGGGGGGCCTGCAGGGCAGGGGCAGGGACAGGGGCTGGGGACCATTCGGGCCTCCTGCCCAGGGCAGGTGGAGGGATCCAGGCTCTCCACAGCTGCCAGTGCGGCTCTCCCTGACCCGGCTCCAGCCTGAGGGGAGGCGGCTCAGAGCTGCAGCCCGGCCATGGTAAGAGCCGGGTTGGCAGCTGTGGGGAGCTGTGGTGGACCCTCCACCTGCCCTGGGTGGGGGGTCCGAGTAGCCCCCGGGCAGCTCCACAGGTCCCCCTCGGCCAGGCCAGCGTGGAGCCCAGCTAAGGGTGAGGCAGGTCTGAGGGAAGGCCAGAGGGGCTGGGGAACTCCAGGCTGGCAACTCCCCAGGCTGCAGGGCCTTGCCCAAGGCCCCATAGAGGCACTGGGTGGCAGAGAGAGGCAGCAGATCCAGACCCAACCTTGCCTGTAATGAGTGGCTGACACTGCAGTCTGCCCCAGGGCGTGGAGGCGAGTTGGTGACTGGCCCTAGCCTATAACTGAGGCGAGGTAGGAATAGAAGGGGTGGGGGTTCCCCTGGGTGGGGAGACTCTGAGACTGCAGTGGTATTGCCAGGGGGCAGCATCCCAAACATGAGGGACACTGGGGCCAGCGGCAGCAGGACACCAGCCTGCAGAGGGTGCTCCAGAAGCTGGAAGAGCTAATTCCCAGGACAACCAGCAGGCAGTGCCGCAGCGGTGAGTCACGCATGGCTACAGGGATCTATAATCACCAGTTCCTCCAACTCTCACACAGAGGTTCTCCACCAGATTGGCATTGCGGCATCTGCCATGCATTGTTTACAATGAGTATGGAATCACCATCATCTCGGCACGACAGCCAAGTTCAGGATGTATTCTCCGTATCTTCTCCCTATTGCTGTACAGTTGCGAAATACAGACACTATGCCTTCAGACCAGGGAAAGCTGGAGGCTTTCTATATAAAATGCCAATGCCGTATATTGGGCATAAAGTGGAATGACTTCCTTGAAATGCAGATGTTTATGGTCATGCTGGTCCACAGACCAGAGGGGCAGCAGCACAACATACTGCCCCTAAAACAAGGCTCATGTAATAACCAAGCTCTCAAGAAGGTATTAACAATTTTTACTGGTAGGAAGCTCAGATAATCTCCTCAGTTCCATCAGCCAAGAGGGACATGGATCCATTTGTGTCACTGCTAATGCATTTTCCCCTTTATCATGGATTTGCTTATATTACATTTTCACGAAGCTTCAGCATGGGCAGCGCAGAGATGAGAAAGCGAGAGTGGCAAATGCAAATGAAAAAACAAATCCACCATATTTCCTGGCACAACTATAAAACTAGACCAAATGTTTCGATATCTTCTGTCATTCTCTTGGCTCTCTCAGTAACTCAGCAGATCTTACTTCTCAGGCAATGTTGTGCCAGGTTGAAAACTATGCAGCTTCAGGGATTTTCCACCATATTAAAGTAACTTTACAAGCAGCATAAAGCAAACAATGCAATAACATTTATGATGAGAAGAAACAGGTGAGATGGGGAAGAACTGTAATGAAGTCTGCAACCTTTTCTCTCTCTCCAGAGAGGCCCTATTCTGCAGTCCAATGCAAGGTTTTGCAGTCCAGATGTATTTCATATGCAGTGCACATCTGGGTTTGCAATGCCTTTTCTGTGGGGATAGGAATGCAGAAGGCCGAGGGCCAGAACTTCCCTTTACTTCAATGGAGCTGGGCCCCTTTGCACAGCTGAGGATCTGGCCTTGAGAAATTAGAGGAAGGATGCTTTTGTGATTTCTTCATGTAGCGAATTATTCCAGGTATTTTCATATTAAAAAAAAAGTATGTGACACCTGTTTTGTTTTAAGATGTGGACTGGGTCTTAATGGAGCTGGGCTCAATACCTGGCTCTGCCACAAACTCCCTATGCAGTCCAGATAAATTGATTTTTAAAAATCTATTGCCTTAAAACAAAACAGCTATCACACCAAACCTTTTTTTATTTGACAATACCTGCAATAGTTAGCTATTTGAGGAACTCAGAATTTCCAACTCTATTACAAATAATTATGTGCCATTAGTGATTTCCAGATCTTTGTTGCACCTATGTCCATTTGTAGTGTTGAAGCTAAAACTGTGTGTGTGTGTGTGTGTGTGTGTGTGTGTGTGTCTGTGGGTGTGTGAGAGAGAGAGAGAGAGAGAGAGAGACATTCTTTTCTTGAGTACCTAAGAACATTTAATTTTATTTTATTGAGCTCTGGTAAGTCACTCCTAAACTGAAGCACTCAAAACCTCTAATTTGAACAGCCTGACTGGTGTCCATCAAAGCAGACATCTTGAAAACACAGTTTTCAAGGCACTTATTGAACACTATCATCTGGAAATGTCAGATTTGCACTCATTTAAATAATGTGACAGCTTCCAAAAAAGACACCTGATGAGCTTCAGATTCCTGTGTCACAAAAAGTACAGAGAAGAAGTAGCAAGAAAATATTCAATCTACAGGATTTGAATTCTGCTATTAGATGTGATATATTAAAATACTCTTACTATTAAAAAAAGTGTTTTTCATTTAAAACAAAACAAAATGTACACTTGAGACATTTTTTAAAAAGGCCCTTACACTTTCCCCAATGATTTTATTGCTGGTGAAATTTGCCAGCTTGATAGTCCTGGACACTGGAGTATTCTGCTTAGCTAAGACTACGGGTGGCAGCAGCAGTGCAAGCTAATTGTAGTTGTGCAACATGACCCAGTAGGGTTGGATTGTCAGGGGGCTGAATACCCTATGGACTACACTGGGAGTTGTGGTGCTCAGCACCTCTGAAAATCAGACCTCTTTAGTGTCTCAAATTGAGCATCCCCAAAGTGAGAAGAACCATTTGGAAAACCATGGTCCTAGTTTTTCTATGCTCCAATTATCCTACTGGAATATGGGTACAATACTAGCATACCTCACAGAGGGGTTGGGAGGCTTAATGGAGTATTTATAATGGGCTTTAGATCTTCTGGCAAGAGGTGCCACCCAAATACAAAGCATATGCTGGTTATGGATTGACACTGCCCAGTGTATGGGCATTCATATTCAAATTCTGCTGACATCAAAAGTGAAAAAGTTTGGAAGCCTTAATGTAACATGAAATGGACATAGGTTCACTCAGCAGTGCCATCGATTTAGCTTTGCACGGATGTCACTAAGATGAGTCTGGCCCATTGCCCTTTTCTACAGATATACACATTTTTATTTTACTCTCTCTTGCTTGTTCATATAGACACAATACAGTGATTTCTTATGTGCCCACCACCACAGCCTCTGGCTACAAATACATCATTAAAAATAATATACCCCGTACTACTGACAATAGGCAGCAACAATCACCAGTTAACCTCCTGTCTGTGCCTAGTGATGACTTGGAAACAGCCCACGCTAGCTCAAGCACACGATAATCCTTGGGTAAATGCAGTGTGCCCTGGACTATGCTCTGCAGGTTTGCAAACTTGGCCCCCTCACAAGTTTAAGAAAAATCCTCAAGAATTTTGCTTATTCCATTAGGCAAACATGGAGGTTTCCTGTGAGCTGAAATTTACAGAGCTCCTTTTGATTTGCCTATTAACTCCTGTTTGTCAACATCCTCAACCATGTCATCAGTAAAGGCAGCTTAATCCCTGGAAGAGGTTTTCTTGGCTAACATGTGTTTGCTGTATTGGCTGTTTGGCTGGATCTGCAGAATCTCTTTTTCTCTCCCTGTCTCTGGATGAAAACTGTCACCTGCAACCTAAGGTCTGGGTGAAACTCTCCAACCTCAGGGCTAAAGCCACTATATGACAGTTGTGTGATGATACTGAAGCCACATAAATACACATCCCATCATCCCAATCCTGGCCTGACCCCGAACCATCGCCCCCATATTCTTGTTCCCCACTGCCCTGCATAGGAACTGTAATGATATTTAATACAATACACAGTTCCAGCCATATACCTCTAGCAAGGGCACAATGCTGCATATTCTTGAGCACCACCTACTGACAATTTATCTATTAACAGATGTGCACGGATGGGGTGGGAAACCATATGAGGACAGGACAGGAAAAAGCTCTATTAAGACATATAAAGCTTAGAGCGGGTTGGAAAAATTCCAACAAAACATTGCCAAATCAGCACATTCTGATGAAGCAAAGTCAGAACATTTTGCAGAGTCTGATTTTGCCAAAGTACTGATGGAACCCAAGCAGGGTTCCACCTGTAAGTGGGCCCAAAGCATGGGCAACCTTCCTCTCAGCATTAAATTGCTTTTAATTTTACCTATCTTAATGCATTTGTATCTCTCGGAGCAATCTTTAGTATCTCTTATCCACTCCATGCTTTACCAGCCTTTGGTTTTATCAGGAATGTTGGCCTTGCTACGCATCAAGGACATCTCCTGTTACTTCACTATTTTCTTTCCTTTGCTTGCACAAAACACAATAAAAGACTTTCCCAGGAGTGTACTCTTTTCTTTCTGTATTGCTGTTTCTGCCAGTCACTCACCAACTAACACAAGAGACCCTTCAAACTGATGGCATTTTAAAGGTGGAGGTTGTGGGTCAGGTTGGAATTTTTATCTACTATACAGATAGGCTTGGCATTGCACAGTATTACTATTCAGGGTTTGAATTCCAGTATCAAGAGATTAATTGTCTGTAACAATGAAGTCTAACTAATGGAAATCTACTTGGAAAAATATTACTGAATGGCATAAACTTGAACTTTTGACAGCTTCTGAATTCCCCTACAAGCTTGTAACTAATTAGCTAGGCCACTGACACCAATTTTATTACTTCATAATACTCAATAGCCTGACTAAAGTGAGATCCAAGATTTGCTGTCCTAGAAACTTTATATATCTATATCTATATATATCTATATCTATATGTATGTATATAGGAGTAAGATGGAAAGACCATGTCATTCAGCGCTCAGCATCTCTGCTGGGACTGGGGGTGAAAAGGTAGAAAAGGAGGTGAAAAGTAAGGTGGCAAAATTTGCAAATGATACACTATTACTGAAGATAGTTAAGTCCAAAGCTGACTGTGAAGCATTACAAAGGGATCTCACTAAACTGGGTGACTGGATAACAAAATGGCAGATGAAATTCAATGTTGGTAAGTGCAAAGTGATGCACATTGGAAAATATAATCCCAACTATACACAGAAAATGATGGGAGTCTAAATTGGCTCTTCCCACTCAAGAAAGAGATCTTGGAGTTATCGTTGCTAGATCTCTGAAAACATCTGCTCAGTGTACAGCAGCAGTCAAAGAAGCTGTCATAATCAATGTTATAATGCCACTATATAAATCTATAGTACACATACACCTTGAATACTGAATGCAGTTCTGGTCGCCCCATCTCAGAAAAGGTATTAGAACTGGAAAAGGTATAGCGAAGGACAACAAAAATTATTAGGGGTATGAAACAGCTTCTGTCTGAGGAGAGATTAAAAAGCTTGGCGTGCTGGGGCCTGGAGCCGCCCCTGTGCATACCAGAGTGGGAGGGCACATGCATACAAATCTCAAGCTTCTCTTTATGAAAAGCATTTTCTCAGAGAGTGTTTCTCAAATACAGCCACCAGGGGCTTTTCTTGCAGCCACAGCCTTCTGCGCAGTGATTGGAGGGGTGGGAGAAAAACAGCGGCCCCTCCCCTGGGACCGCCAGGATGGGTTTGGCCTGCCCACCTTTGGAGCCACAACGGCAGAGGAGCAGACAACTGGTGTGAGTTCCCCACCTTCCCAGGGAAAGTGGGGCTCTGGCTTCCGGCTTCAGCCCTGGGGCGGCAGGCAGCAGGCTCTGGGCACGTTCCAGCTGCATGGCAGCAGACTCCAGCCACAGGCTCTGTCCCCCTCCCCCACAGCTGCAGGACCTGGCAGGCTCCATCCTCAGACCCATCCACCCCATCACCCCTGGCCCCTACTGCCTACCTCCTCATCTAAGGTTTAATTTATCCCCCAGCTTGCCAGGGTTGAGTAAGTCTGCTGTGAAAAGTGATATATGTATGTTTGTTAATATCACTTTTCACTGCCTCCCAGCTAGCTAAGAAGTCTGCTGTGAAAAGTGATTTTAACAAACGTATTTTTCACAGAAGCAGACTTACTAGCTAGCAAGTCTAACACAAATATGCGACCAAAAAAGCAAAAGAAACAACAACAAGACAAGGACATGCCATGAACCTTCTCTATGTTTCTATTCTGTTTAGGTCTAGTAAAGAATAGAGACAACTGTACATTATTTGTATTATTCAGTCTGCAAAAAAACCCTTACATAAATAAATTACTATGATTTGGATGTGTATATGTTCATATTTATATGTTCTTCCTCAAGTTAATTAAGTATTTTAGGAAAAATTGTCATAGCGGCCACCAGCAAGAGTTAGTGGCTGTACTCTGAGGCCACCAAAAAATTTGTTGTGAGAACCCTTGTAAGAGGTGGACATCTAAAGACCTAAACATAGCAAAATGCATAGGGAGTTATGGGCCAGATATATCCAAAGAGTTTAGGCCATACAGATGTCCTCAATTGTCTGATTTGTGGGCAGGATTGCATCAGTTATAAAGACATGTGCAACTGAATGCCTGAACTCTGCAAATCTGGTCCTATCTCTAGGAACCGTGCAGGAATGAAATACTTTCACAGGGTTACCTTGGGGTCAATCATTTCATCAATCAAATTAATATCAATTAATGACAAAACAACTGCTGTTGCCTTACATATGGAAAGCAGAATTTTATGTTATTCTTTTATTAACTTAGAGAACTGCTATTAACTCTTCCTTGCTAAACACAAGGAAGTTTTCTGATTTTTCTTGGGTAGCAATTTAGATACAGCTTTACATTTTCCATAGTAACTCTGTTAAATCAACAATAACAGAAGTTTTTTTAGGTGCTCAGACAATTGCTGATCTGTCACTGCTCACTCTACTGGGAAGTTACAGAATGTTGAGACTATCTGTTCTGTACACATGCAGAGCCCTGGCTTAGCGAGACAGAGCTTTTGCTTATATCTAACACTATAATACATCAGCAAGAATGATTTTGGCATAGCTTTTCAGAACTTCATGCACAAACTTAAAACCTCCAGGTACATGGATATGTGAATAGAATGTGAAATGCTCTCTTTTATTCCCCTGCTATTACTGCTCAAAGCTGCACTTTATCCCCACATCAGGCAGTGTTTCCAAGGTGAGTAAACACACTTTGTATGAGGCTCCAGTTCACAGCCAACTAGCAGGCGCACACATACTAGATGTGCCAGGCTGTCTATTATGCTTTACTACCCTTGGTGTTCTAGTTTCAGCCACTCATTGCGCACAACCTTTCCCACACATTGAGGAGTTACAACACTTTTTGCATCAGAGCAGAACTAGTTCAAAGATTGTCCAAACCAACAAGTTTTGTAATTGCTTAAAGCAGCAAATCCAAGGGCTGAGAATCTCAGCTTCGAGCATTCATTAATCAAGCCTGTTAAATAATTACCTCTTCACGGCTTCTTGTCAATTGTTCATGACGATAACTGTCCACGACACTGTTCCAAGAGCCATCCTGTGATGACATGGGGACAAGCCTGCTTCACCTCAGCTGGTGGGAAGGACTCCAGCATCCGAGGAGTATTTAAGAGAGGTATCCTCCTTGGAAGTAAATGATCACAAGAATAGTCCAAAGTAGGCAAAATCTGAACAGGTAGAAGAAGCAGTGAAATCCTCTCTGAACTCTTTTACAGGAAAGTAAGTGGAGTTTCTATATATAAATTTTATGCATTCTTCTAGAGCTTTAAATTCCATATCTATGCACAGGTTTGATTTAGATTTATTACCATAAGCACACAATTAAATTTATTACACATTCTTTTTATTACTGAATGTGTTTTTAGAAAAGCATATTCCTTCCATTAGGAATTGTTGAGTAATATGCTAACAGGCCAAATGTTTGATCTTTGATTGCAGACAATATCCACTGCCGCCTACAAATAATGACTCCCCAGCTGAAGACTCGACTGAACATAACCTCACGACTCATCCAGGGGGATCTGAAGAGCCTGTCTCAGGAAGTGAGATACTTCATTGAAAGCAATGCCAAGCTATGCCAACCTGCTAGAATTCATATCTGTGACGGCTCTGAGGAAGAGAACAAAAACATTCTGGATATCATGGTAGAACAAGGCATGATCAAGAAGCTGAAGAAGTATGAGAACTGGTAAGTAACAGACCTATGTAAAAGAAAGTCAGGGTTAGACCTGAGAGAATTGTGGTATATAATTTTCCATGAACATTTATATTTAAAAGGGCATTTCATTTCAACCATGTTCAAAACCCTTTAGTGTTTACTTTCCATGAGCATTTGAGTACTCAGAAAAAGCGCACTTTATCCTTGAATATTCACCCAATGCTGATTTAAATGGTATTATTCAGTTGGAATATTCACAGTTTACAATTCATTTTTCTATTACATAAATCATCCAATTCAGGAACAAAAACCATATCATGTGATCTGCGTAGCACTTTAAGTCTTCAAAATGCTTTGCCAACACAATGGGTTAGGTTCTGATCTCACTTAGGCCTTGATCCTGCAAACACTTTCACCTGTATTCAAAGTGTTTACAGGGTCTCCGCTTTAGCCAGGAGTCGCTCTATTGATTTCTGTGCAAAACTGGCAAAACTCTCGATTTATACTGGTGTAAATAAGACTAGAGTCAAGTCTTACATCTCCTGATGAGTTATTAACCCCATTTGACTGTTGGTGAAGCTTAGATCAAGAGAGATTAACATGTAACTATACTACAGCTAAATTTCTTAAGTCATGACACCATCAGTTCATTCTGCAATATCATAGCTATTTTGTATGACAGAATACATTACACTGATCCTTTATCTGAATAAGCTGTGGCTGCCTGGAAAGATATCTGGATGTTATGGGCTCTGTCACCTTACCCACTGTAACTCATTTTACCCTATTGTGCCTTCCCTGTAGTGAAGGATTAAATGTACTCTACCTACCACTTTTTAACGATCAAAACACAATTTCCTAATTTTTTTTTTTTAATAGTTGGTTGGCTCTCACTGATCCAAGGGATGTGGCAAGGATTGAAAGCAAAACAGTCATTATCACTCAGGAGCAGAGAGATACCATTCCGATCCCTAAAACTGGAACTAGCCAGCTGGGTCACTGGATGTCAGAAGAAGATTTTGAGAAAGCCTTCAATGTCAGATTCCCCGGGTGCATGAAAGGTAAAAAGAAAATTCACATGATACTTTCATAATAATAAAAACACCAGTAATAATAAATAATAATCTAAAAATACAAACACATTTGGCTAAGATTTACAAACTTTGGCACATAAGGTTAGGCACCTAACTCATTTTATCAGGTCTTTCAGTCTCAGAGCTCTGCATACATATACGCGGTCATTCTACTACCCATTTTAAAGAAGGGCAACTAAAGCTTGGGTGACTTTCCTGAAATCAACAGAGAGTCAGCAGTAGATGGAAAATTGAGGACAGAACTCAGGAATCCTGACTTCTTGGGTCAAATTCTCTTCAATGGAATTCCACCGGTTTACACTAGCAGAGAATTTGGCCTCTTGCTCCTTCTGAGACTGCTAGACAATTCTACCTACACAGCACACCAGCTTTTATAATTTTAAAACACAGAAAACTACTAGTAGTTAAAAACAAAACCTTTTATTACATAACCTGACAAAAAGGAACACTTCAAATCTATAAATATCCTCTGGAACCACCTTGCAAAAGGTGGGGAGCTTTTAAGGAAGTGAGAAAATGTAAAGGGACAATATACTTTTTGATGATTATTCTAACAATACACTGTTTTTCTTCTTGGTCACATGTCACTCACGTGGCTCTGCTCCTACTTTACAGGACGTACAATGTATGTCATCCCCTTTAGTATGGGGCCCATTGGGTCTCCTTTATGCAAGATTGGGATTGAGTTGACAGATTCACCATACGTGGTGGCCAGCATGAGAATTATGACCCGGATGGGAACAGCCGTCTTGGAAGCCCTAGGGAATGGAGAGTTTGTAAAATGCCTTCATTCGGTTGGGTGCCCTTTCCCACTAAAAAGTAAGTAATCGTATTAACCATTAACTCTGGCTAATTCTCAGACATGTGTGTTGCACCTATCTTGTATCCTTGGCACACTGAAAACTGCCAGTGAAATCAATGGGAGGATTTGGCGTGTGCAAGAAAAGCAGAGTCAAGTCCAAGGTGAAGGAATTATGATTTAAGGCCTTTCTACGGGGCAGATTATTCCCCAGATGCCCACTGCAGGGTTTCTGAAGCATCTGGTACTGGTCAGTGTCAGACACAGGACGCTGACTAGACGAACCTTTGGTCTGACCCAGTCTGGCAATTCCTATATTCACAAGTAGTGCATTGTGTTTTGCAGAACCACTAGTAAACAATTGGCCCTGCAACCCAGATTTGACTCTGATTGCTCAGATTCCTGATCGCAGAGAAATCATCTCATTTGGCAGTGGTTATGGAGGAAACTCCTTGCTGGGGAAAAAGTGCTTTGCCCTCAGGATTGCCAGCAGAATTGCCAAGGAAGAGGGCTGGCTTGCTGAGCACATGCTGGTAAGAGCCGTTAAAATCAGAAGTGCATTTTTTAAAGCAATTAAACCTCAAAACAGCTCAGCGTGAATATGCCATGACTTGATACAGTATTAGGGGAATTACTGTCTGGCATGAATGTTACTGTGATGTGAGATATATATATCATACAACCAGCTTATGTAGAAATAGGGAAGTACCTGTGTTGTTGATCAATAAGCATTTTATAGAAGAAAATATAAAAATAGGGATCTAAGCAAGATTTCCATCTGCTTGTTTAGGCCCTGATCTTGAATTACGTTCCATACAGGCAGACCTCAGTGTCTGTGCAGATCCCATTCACTTCAGTAAGGATACACATGGGAATACGGATCTACATGCATACAACAGCTTGCAGAATAGGGTCCATAGTTCGTAAAATTGTCTTTGATATTAAAAGCAGACCTGAAAAAAACTCCTGAAAATATGCATTTGCTTTTTCAAATGAATGGCATTTGCCTGTGTTCATGCCCTTCCTGTGTTCACTTTCCACTCTCATTTGAGCAATCAAGTTTCACTAAAATGGTCCTGCAAAGTGAATTTCCTAGTTACACACTTGAGTATTCACGGCAAGGACATTTTACATTCATTCGCACACGTATTTATGCCACGTTGACCCACTCAGGGAACTGAAAAATACCACGTGGCTTACCTGATCATCCATCACAGCTCAGCAACACAAAAATATTCAAAGTCTGAATATTTTTAATCTGTAAAGTAAAGTAAATTGATCTCCCTCTAACTCACTCTCCTTCCCTCCCCTTCTCCTCTTCTTAACCTCTCACTCTCCTCTGGCTCTTTCACTTCACAATAAAAGTATGCACTAGTCATTCCTATCATAAAAAAAAAAATCCCACCTTTGACCCCACTTGCCACTCCAACACAATAATAATAAAGTTTGAATAAATGTGTGAATAAATTTGAAAAACCTGCGATCTGCTCACATGCATTCCATGAGGGGACACTTTGTCAAATAAAATTCTATCTGCAGCAAATCCAGCATGTTTTATTATTAACATTTACTGGTAATAACACAAGTGCAGGAAAAAATAAGCATATTAAACAGAGACATTTATTTTTCAATAGATCCTGGGTATCACAAACCCAGAGGGTGAGAAGAAGTACTTTACCGCGGCATTCCCCAGTGCATGTGGCAAAACTAACTTGGCTATGATGAACCCAACTCTGCCAGGATGGAAAATTGAGTGTGTTGGGGATGATATTGCCTGGATGAAATTTGATGAGCAAGGTAACTCTTCTTACTTTAAGGCTGAATTGCTCTAGGGACCAGTCCTGCTCTCATTAAAGTCTGTGGCCACTTCCCTCTGACTTTGATGGCAGCAGGATCTGGATCCTACTCTGCCAAGAGCTCAAATGGTGAGTTGGGTTTTGTATCATTGTTTGGTATCTCTTAAATTCCAGGTAATTTAAGGGCAATCAATCCAGAAAATGGATTTTTTGGAGTTGCTCCTGGGACATCAGTAAAAACAAACCCCAATGCCATAAAGACCATACACAAGAATACCATCTTCACCAATGTAGCAGAAACCAGCGATGGAGGCATATACTGGGAAGGCATTGATGAACCACTTGCACCAGGAGTGACACTGACTTCATGGAAGAACAAGAAGTGGACTCCAGGGAATGGTAACTGTGCATGTTTGGGGGGCTTTTTAAATTTCTCATCACATTTCACATTAACTCCGCAATCATGAAATATTTTGGTCTGTACAGGGGAGACTTGCGCCCATCCCAATTCTCGATTCTGCACCCCTGCCAGCCAGTGCCCAATCATTGACCCTGCCTGGGAATCTCCAGAAGGAGTGCCGATTGAGGGTATAATATTTGGAGGCCGTAGACCTGCTGGTAAGAGCTGCAATAATGTGTATCAAGACCAAAGCCCTAGCCACTGTATGCCTAAAACTGTGCTGGCAACAGTTGAGTTTAAATATGATTTTTGCTACTGTGGTGTCCCTGAGCAGTGAGAGCAGCAAAATAACTAGGTTAGTAAACCACATTTTAAGAAGCGGCCTATGATTTTTGGGGGCCCAACACCTTATAATTATCTGTATTATGTTAACACCTAGGGGCCCCAACAAAGATCAGGGCCCCATTGTGCTAGGCATGGGACAGATAGTTAGTAAGATACAGTCCATGCCTCAGAGCCTGGGCTTACAGTGTAGATAGCCCAGACTGAGAAAGAGTGGGAGAAATGAAGTATTATCCCCAATTTATAGATGAGGCTGCCTACTGGACCAAGTTCCATTCAAAATCTGGCCACAAGAGCAAGAGATGTCCACATTATGACTTTTAGCCCTGTGGCTAGAGCACTCACCTGGGAGGTAGGACACCCAGGTTTGGTTCCCTCCTCTGCTTGATTTGGAGAAGTGATTTGCGTCGGGGTCTCCCACCTCTGAAGGGAGCACTCTAAGCACTGAGCTATGGGATATTCTAGGGTGGTACTTCCTCAAGCTCTCCAATTGAAGTTGTTCAGTTTGGAAAGCTAATTAAAAAGTGATTGGAGTAGGGGGACTGGACCCCCAGATCTCCCACCTTTTAGGTGGGTGCCGTAACCACCAGACAACAGTATCAGTCTCCCTTTCGCTCTCTCTCTCTTGCTCACGGACTCAAAGTATTTATACACGGTGGAACAGCTTCAAATACTTAAAGATTCATTGGGTCAGAGAGAAAGAGAGAATTCTGACCTAAATTATTTTGCAATAAGAGAGAGGGGGAAAAATGAACTGAATTATATAACAGGAAAAAGAGGGACTGAATTCTATAGTAATGTGCATACTGCTATAGCATATAGCTAAAGCTGCTATAGCAAAGACTTTTGGACCTTTAATTAGTGAAGCTATTTTGTTCTCTACAGGTGTGCCTCTAGTATATGAGGCCCTTAGCTGGCAGCATGGCGTATTTATAGGAGCAGCTATGAGATCTGAAGCAACAGCAGCTGCTGAGCACAAAGGTAAATCAAAATCTAATTTGCCTTTCCATATTAAAAGTAGTCCTTTCTGGATACCCAACAGTGATCACCTGTAAATTACTATACGCTAAAGTCTGCTTCTTGGGAGTTAATTTTGTGAATTGTGCAGTTTTCAAAATACAAAATATTCTGCTTGGAGCTAAAAAAAAATTTCTAATCTAAAATTCAACACACAGCAAAACTCCATGTGGGTAATATGGAGCAAGGACACAGTGTGACCACCAGGATGCCGGAGTCTGAGTTGAAAGACTTGATACTGAGGCATTGTGTGATCTTAGACAAGTCACTGAAGTCTTCTGTTTTGCTACAGAGCACATGTTGCATGGGCAATGCAAGCTAGTTTTGGGATGCCCAACTTCAGACACTCAGGGATGAATTTTCAGAGTTCTGACCATCCGCACCATCCATTTACTTAAACTGGAGTTGACCATGCTTAGCGCCTCTGCAATTCAGGCTCTGAATCAATTTTTGCCTCAGTTTCCCCATTTGTAGATTTGGGGATAATGCTTAACCAGATTCTTAAAGCTCTTCTTGCTGACAGGTTAAAATGTTGTATGAGGGCTAAGTATTATCTTACTTTCCACGTACATTCTTTTAACAGGAAAAATCATTATGCACGACCCCTTTGCCATGAGGCCTTTCTTTGGCTACAACTTTGGCAAATACCTTGCCCACTGGCTTAGCATGGCACATCGCCCAGCTGCAAAACTGCCCAAGATCTTCCATGTGAACTGGTTCAGAAAAGACAAGCAAGGAAAATTCCTGTGGCCTGGTTATGGGGAGAACTCCCGTGTCCTGGAATGGATGTTCAACAGAATCAGCGGAGAGGCTGATGCCAAGCGAACTGCTATAGGCTACATCCCTGCTGGCACAGCCTTGAACCTGAAGGGCCTAGAAGGCATTGACATGACAGAACTGTTTGATATCTCCAAAGAGTTCTGGGAAAAAGAGGTAATGGAAATCAAGAAATATTTTGAAGAGCAAGTTAATGCTGACCTCCCTTATGAAATAGAAAGAGAAATTCTTGCACTGGAGCAAAGGATAAAACAGCTGTAACTGATCAAAACAGTTCTGAGTCCACACATAATGAAGATGACAGGCACACGTTACTGGAAGCACACTAATACATTGATAGGTAGGAGGGCAATGCTGAAAAATATAAACATTTTCATTCTAAAAAGGAAAATCAAGGTTGTTAGTCAGCTGGAACTCCTGGACATCCCAGAGGTAACTTCCAGCCCATGGGTTTAGTATTACATGTGCAAATGACCCTTAAGACATCTGAATGATCATTTGCATGCATAATTACTATAATTCTGCACGCAATCACATGTACAGATTACTCGGATACATTTTTGCATGTGCAATTCTGAAAACACAGACTCCAATGTTTTCGAGAATGCCTGTTTCTGTTATAATGAGCATTAAAGACCCAGATGAATTTGTTTTTACCTTAGGCCTGGTCTACACTAGGAGTTTATGTTGAATTTAGCAGCGTTAATTCGACTTAACTGTGCACCCGTCCACACCAGGAAGCTAATTAGTTCGACCTAGAGGGCTCTTTAGTTCAAATTCTGTACTCCTCCCCGACGAGGGGAGTAGCGCTAAATTCGACATGGCTATGTCGAATTAGGCTATGTGTGGACGGAAATTGACCTTAGTAGCTCCGGGAGCTATCCCACAGTGCACCACTCTGTTGACGCTCTGGACAGCAGTCCGAGCTTGGATGTTCTGACCAGCCACACAGGAAATGCCCAGAGAAAATTTGACACACTCCGGCGCCTTGTGGATGTTCTGCAGGACCACAGGCAGGAGGACAGAGCCCCCCTGCACTGTATCTGCAACCGCCCTCCCCCGCCACAAAGTCCCAAACCCCCCTCACCCAAAGTAACAAGAAGGAGGGGCGACAGGGGCCATGAAAACTGTCACTGCACCCCTGCAGAGTGCACAAATACAAGAAGGCTCTCATTCCCTAAATGTTGAGAAGTCCTTCCCTTCCTGGCTCACCGAAGCCCCAATCCCAGTTTCATCCCCTAACTGTGTAGCTGATTATTAAAAGTAGTTTGCTGTTTATTACTATTTCCGTCAAGTTTTTCTACAGAAGACTGTCTGTGAAGTGGGAGGGGAAGGGGGTTGTTAATTGCATAGGACAGTCACCTTTACCAGGGTACAGACATGGGGGCAGGATCAACAGCAGGTCACACACACAGTGCAGTCAGTAGGCACCCTGGTCGGTCTGGGAGGTGTTTTCCATGTTCTGTGTGGGTGGGGGGTACGTGACTTTGTGGCATGGGAGGGCGGTTACAGAACTTATGCCGCGGTCCTTGTCCCGGACCACAGAGCCACGCAGCAGGGGAATCTGTAACCGTCCTCCCCCGCCACAAGGTCACATAGCCCCCGCACACAGAGTCCCGAAAAGGAGGGATGGCAGGCTCCGTTGAAACAACCAGTCTGGCACTGCAGACCGCTCTAGGAGCAGGAGCCTGTCATTCCTCGAGTGTAGAAGCGGTGTTAACATCACTGCACACCCTACCCACCACAGTCTGCGTCCCTGTTTCAACCCTTTAACGCGAATTCATTAATAAAGAAAATGTTGTTAATTAACAATGTTCCATTAACTTTATTTTTAAACGTGTGTTGGAAGGGGGGAAACGTGGTGAACGGGGTATGTAACCGCAGAAGAAAGTCAACAGTAACTGAAGCAGGGGCAGGTTCAGCTTCTCTGTAAAGAAACTGAACAGTTACAGGTTACCCTGCTCCCTGAGGAACCTAGCTTTCAAAGCCTCCCGGATGCACAGCGCTTCCCGCTGGGCTCTTCTAATTGCACGGCTGTCTGGGTGAGCGTAATCAGCAGCCAGGCGATTTGCCTCAACCTCCCATCCCGCCATAAAGGTCTCCCCCTTGCTCTCACAGAGATTGTGGAGCACACAGCAAGCTGCAATAACAATGGGGATATTGGTTTCGCTGAGATCCGAGCGAGTCAGTAAGCTCCTCCATCTCCCCTTGAGACGTCCGAAAGCACGTTGAATGATGACAGTTACCCAAGACCACCCTCGACACATTTCCCCCCCAGCATGCATTGTGGGGAAATCCCAGAATTCAAATGGGCAGTGGGGACTGCGGGAACTGTGGGATAGCTGCCCACAGTGCACCGCTTCCAATGTCGACGCTGGCCCCGTTAGTGTGGACTCACAAAGTTGAATTAGTGTCCTTAGTGTGGACACACAAATTCGACTTTGTAAGGTCGATTCCACAAATTCGAATTAAGTTAAATCGAACTAATCTGGTAGTGTAGACATACCCTTAGTGGTGTCAGTTACAATAAAGAAAAAAAAACCTGTAAGCTATATATATGTATTATCTAGCTATATTTTCTATCTTTAAAAATATTTGGAAAGATTACTTACCAGAGTGAAAGATTATTTTGTATTACAAATGCATATTTAAAATATTTTTATTTTATGTCTCATATTCAGGTGATTTCCAGATGTTTTGCACAGCCTGTTCTTTAAATCAGTGAAATAAACTTTTTTTTTTTTAACCAGAATATTCTCTCATTTCCTGTATTCTCACTGTCCAGAAAACTACATGCAAATGTCCTGGGCCTCCAATCATTCCCACTGCGAGGAAGGGTAGTGTTCATGGGAGAAAACTAATCACCAAATAAGTCAGTTTCTCACCCATTACTGAAATATACTTAAAGTCAAAGAATTCCAAACAATAAGTGGCTTCTGGGAAAGTTTTTTCCTAATCCCCATGAATTAGAGGTTGGCTCATGTGCTGAAGTATGAGGGTGCGTGTCTATTCCTCAGCTCCAGGGAGGAAGGGGAGCAAAGGTGCTGGTGTGGAATTCAGGGTGCTTTGTGGAAGAGTTTTCTGGACTTGTTGGAATGGCTTGTAGGGCTTCAGGAATGGGGAAGAGGGAGGAAGGGGTACTTCACCCAGCTGCTGAAACCCTGCTATCCTCCTCACCAAAGTGCTCCCTTCATGCCTTCCAGTCCACATGCATGGCAAATCGCCTGCTTTTTTCCCGTTGAATGCTTGGTCACCCTGAATAGGCTGCAAATATTTGTTTAGCAAAAAGAAAACCACTTCTATGGTGTAATTAAACTCTTTATAGACTCTGCTTCCTTGCAAAACAAATAGAGCCAGGGGCTGGTCAACAGATGTCCTTCAGAGCTTGCTAGGTGAGGTCACACAGCCTGGAAAACCTTTAACTATCTCTTGGCTGTGTGTTTAGGAATGACCTGAAGCAGGCCACCCCATTACAGGGAGTCCTGCTAGAGCAAGGACGTCCGGTTCAGATCCGTTGGACTGTAGCACTAGGAATTTCTCTCCCTTCTCTCCTTCCCCCCTCAGTTCTACCCCACCATTCTCCAGGGAATAGGTTTCCGATGACACTACCTAACATGATGCACTGAAAGAAAAATATTCCAATCAATTGTAACAACAGTATTTTAATTGTTTGCGGTTCTCTCCCTCTGCACCCTACCCTCTCCCCGCATAGAACGTTGCTATTAAATGCTTGGATATGTAAACTACATAACATTTAAGCAATTACAGAAAATGGGAAAAATATGTCATTAAGGGTATGAACCAGAAAATAATTTTGTATTTGAATCATTCAATCCCTGATTTGTATGTGTATATACTCAAACCCATCAGTATCTATGGGTAATGCAATTTACATTCTGAATGATCAAAATGTTTAGTATCAGCAGATGAAAATGTTTTTTAAAAAGAGAAAGCAGTGGTTTGAAATTTAGAAATGTAGTCAACCATGCCAGATTATGGTCTCAACTTCTCTCCACCCAGCAAATACCATGCTCCATAAATGCAAAACGAATTAAAACAAAACACTTTTAAATTGAAATCTGGAAGCTTCTCCGATTTAAAAAAAGACAATAAATCTAGACAAACTAGCAGTTAACTATAAAACTTGGCCTATTAAATGGGCTTCAGAGAAGCGAAGCATTGGCAAGACTAATGCACGAAACATATAGAACCATAAAGTTTGCATCAACTTATATTATGAAATGAACTTTGTATTCTGGACTCTTAGAAGCAGATCATTTTGTTAAACGCTCAGGGATATAGCAGTGGCCATCATATGTGTGTAAGTGGGGAGGTGGCAGGGAGAGAAAAATGTGAGGCGAAGTTGGTGTAAGACAGTGTAGCTCCATCCAAGTCAATGGAGTTACACTGATTTGTACCAGCTGGCCTGTGATCTCTTGTTAGGAGCATGGTACCTAGGATCGGGATTCTGCCACAGACTCAGTGTGACCATGGACAAGTCACTTAACCTCCTTGGGCCTCACTTAACCCTTTTGCAAAATGCCATGCAAAAATACTCACCCCTTTTGGGGGTAAAGGTGGCTTTTCATTAAAACCATCCAAACAATGTACTCTTGGGCATGTTTTTACACAAAAGGAGACTTTTTTAATGCATTTTGGACAAAAGAAACAGCAGAGGGGAGGGAGAAAAATGGCATGGCAGGGGATGAATTCACCTGATGTGGGAAACAAATATTTGCACAAAAATGACAACTTGTGTCTAGCTCTACTTCTTATGTCTCATTAGTAATGAATTCTGCACTCCATTCCGGTGAAGCTCTCATTGAATTCTACTACTACCAAGGGTCATGGTAGATTCTCCATCACTTGGAATTTTTAAATCAAGATTGGATGCTTTTTCGGAAAGATCTGCTGAAGTTCAAACAGGAATCATTTTGGGGAACTTCTAGGGCGTGTGTTATACGGGAGGTCAGATTAGATTATCAGAATGGTCCCTTGTAGCCTTGAAATCTATGAATCTATGAACAAGAATAAGGAGTATCGGTGCAGTGTTTGTAAACTACTTTTGAGGATATGTCTACACTGCAAGTAAAGAAAGGAATGTAACATGGCTAGGCATACATACCCTTGCTGCCTTTATTCCAGCCAGTACAGGAAACACTAGTTGTGTAGATGTAGCAGCAACCTGAGTACGTACGCAGGGTCCCCAGAAGGCTTGTACTCTGGTTGCTAGCCCTTGCTGAAGCCTACTTTACTATTGTTACCTATGTTAGCTAGATTAAAGCCAGCATGAGTAGCCGACCCATGCTACAATCACACTTTCACTTGCAGTGTGGACATATCCTGAGATACTTGGACAAAAGGCGCTTCCTTCGAGAAGTAATAGTATGCATAGAGATAGGCCTCAGCCACAAAGTTCAGACCCAGATTTTGGTCCCATCTTCCTTAAAGTTTGGGGGCCTCTGAACCTGGAAGTTTGTTTCAGACCCATTTCTAGGTCAAATTCTTCAATCCTGACCCTGCAAACCCTTTATCTAGTGACAATCCCAACATTAACTGGAATGCACACATCCGATTTCAAAAGGACTCATCAATAAGCACTTTGTTAATGAATAAGGAGAAAGAAACTCAGGCCAAGCTTGCACTCCTCCTTTCAAAACTCACATTCTTTTCCTTACTTCCAGGAAGGAACAAAATCCAGCTTCAAACCTCTCACGTCTCAGTTACAAAAGGCCCAATTTCTTAGGAAGAAAGAAAATTCAGGGAAATGAGACATCTTGTGTTTCAAACCCTTGGCTACCATAGTAACATTATTTATTCCACACTTGCTGCAGCAGAGTCAATTAGCTCCCTAACTGAAAGATAATTACCATAACTGGAGACATACCTGGCTGGGAAACTGCTGCAACACTGCTTAGAAAAGGCAAACTGGAATACTCTGAATTCCAAATGAGTAATCATCAGTGTAGCTCATGAACTACTTTCCTGGCAGTGAACTAACCCCCAGAAACACAAAGGGCACATTTTCCAATTCAGTGTTGACAAACTTTGATCAACGATATTTCCAGACGCCTGTGACAGTTAGAATGCAAAACAGTGCAGCATGAAACATTGCTAGTGTTACACGGGATTGTTCAGCCATTATAGACTTAATATTCAGCCATGAAACTTGGAAGGCACACTACTGCAATAGAGTCACTCTCTGTTAATACTATTTAAAGAAATACACATGCATTAATGTGCAAAATTCAGACCCCATTTGAGCATCCCATGATAATTACTTTCCCAAACAAGAATTATGTGTTTTTTATAGTGAAAAATCAGTGCAGAAGATCTCTGGCTTTGTGTCATGAAGCTTTAAGAAACAGTAAATTGTATTCTATTGTACATAGGTTCTTTTACTGCCTTCATCACCCCAGTACCGGAGCACCTTCCAGGAGCACATTAAGTGACGTGACTAACATCTGTCACATCAGATCACATTCTCCTCTCCTGTTTGCTGTTGATTCCAGAGTGACTCCACCGGAGGTACTCATGATTTGCACCACATAAGTGAGACCCAATTAAAGTTCTAAGATCCTTTCTGCTTTGCATGGCCTTTTCTCAACAAGTGCACTCACTACTTGTGTACCCTCTTGTGGCTGGCTGTGGCATACAGGGGCAGCTCCAGGCACTAGCGCACCAAGCACGTGCCTGGGGCGGCAAGCCGCGGGCGGCGGTTTGCCAGTCGCTGTGTGGGCGGCAGTCAGGCAGCCTTTGACGGCATGCCTGAAGGAGGTCCGCCGGTCCTGTGGTTTCGGCGGCAATTCGGCGGCGGGTACGCCGAAGGCGCGGGACCGGCGGACCTCCGGCAGGCGCGCCGCCGAATCCGCGTTACCAGCGGACCTCCCGCAGGCATGCCACCGAAAGCCGCCTGTCTGCCATGCTTGGGGTAGCAAAATACATAGATCCGCCCCTGGTGGCATAGCAGGCTCTCCTCCTTTCATGCCCCCTGCTGACACTATGGCACTGTGGTGGTCGGCCTCTTCTTGTGACTTGGACCTCTGGCCCTGTCATGTGTAGTCCTCCCCCTTTCGAGGTAAATAAACTCACAATAAAATAAACCCAAACAAACACGGCTCTTCGCCCCCACCCAGACTCACTCCTCAGCAGACTCTTTCCCCCAGCCAGGCTGTGGAGGGTTGTCCTCCTTCTCTTGTGCAGAGTGACATCTCCCAGAGCTTTTCCCTCCTTGTGTCAGGCTGTTCCATACTACCTTTTCCAGAGGCCAGTAGGGGAACCCAGTCCCTCCCTCTCCTCTGGGTTCCAGTCCAGGGACCCTGTGGTACACAGGGTCTGCTCTCCCAGACTCCTCACGGCTTCCCTGGCCTTCCTTCAGACACATCCCATGGCCCTTCCCTGGCTTTACGGTACATCTGCCTCTCCCTAAGCTCTTCCTCCCCTCTCTGTCAACCGGAGTGTTCTCTCTCCCTGCCATCTCCCTGCAGCCTCCTTCTCATCTGGGCTTCCTCCCTTTATACTCGCTCCCAGCTCCTCACCCAGCAGGGCCTCATCTTTAATTGGGACTGGCTCACCCTCCTGATGCAATCAGGCACACTTACTGCTCTCTCACTGAACTCTTTCAATACCTCTGTGGGCACACACCCAGCCACACCATTAAACTGTTCAGGTGGATATTCTTCCGGTGGAAACTTTCTCTATGGGCAGTTTCGTCTCAAAATGCTCCCTGTGGGTTTTTTGACACCTCCCTCTGGTGACGGCATTGTCCCATATCGGCAATTGCTGTGTTCCACAGTAAAAAAGCCGAGGGCTTGCCTAGGTGTCCTGGTGAGGGTTTGTAAACACGTGAAACAAGAGATCTCTATTCAGGATAAGCTGTCCTGTCCTGCGACCCCTTCCAACATGTTACAACAAAACCAAAGGGTGGAAAGTCTATCTGTTTTCTTTCTCCCTAGAGAAGTTATCAAAGTTCCTGGGTTGTTTTGATTCCACCCTGATGGCCTTTCACCCAGTGAAGCAAACCTTGCGTAAACCTGCTGTTTTTTTACTGAGCTATTGCTCACTTCAGAGTAACTGGTTTTTTCTTTGAAAGCATCACAACAACACTTCACAGGCTGAGAGACTGAACAAAGGGCATCGAGGGGGCCCCCACAGCTCTTCCCCACAGATAATATCTGAAACCTGCTGTTTCCTAGCAAACCAGGCTCTATTTCTATGGAGAACGGCTTCCAGGCCCACGCAGATAAGAGATCTTACTCTTGCTTTAATTACACAGCTAATTTTTGAAAATGGCTTTAAAACTAGTTAGAGTAACAGCCTGAGCCCCCTCCTCACCCCCATCTCCTCAGTAAAACCATAAGAAGCTCTTGTAATCATGATGTAGGCTCACTCAGACACAGCACATGGTAATCAAGCCTATGTAAGTGCAGAAAGGCTGTAAAGGCAGAGAGCATGACAAACCCCAATTTAGCCACAGGAAACAAACTCCTTATTTCGCTGTGTGTTCCTAAACAGCTGAGAACCTTCCCACCATGTTTTATATCTTTCAGATTCCCAGGGGTAGATCTCAACAACAGTTAAACCCCAGCAGTATTTAAACAAGCCTAGAGATTAAGCTAACCTTATGTTACATGTGACAAGAGACTGTCCAGTTGGTCCAGAAGGCCGTGTCACCACCTTTTGGCAATTGTAGGAGAGACAAGGAGGCAAACTCTAGCCCGTCATGGAAACAGTACCACCACAGGTGCCCACGTATGCTCAGGGCCGGCTCCAGGCACTAGCATCCCAAGCAGGTGCTTGGGGCGGCAATCTGCAAGGGGCGGCACTCCCTGTGTTTTTGCCCCAAGCAGCACGCAAATTGCCACGGGACGGCGGGGGGCAGTCCATGTGCCGTTAGGGCGGCATGCGCGTTTCCGTAGCCACGGCAATTCAGCGTCAGCTTCTATGTTCATCTGTCCGTGGGGGCGCAGCTTCTGTGTTCCAGCTGACGACAGAAGCTGCCTCCAAATTGCCACCGCCGCGGAAACGTGCGTACCGCCCTAACGGCACACGGACTGCCCCCTGCTGTCCCGCGGCAATTCAGCACACTGCTTGGGGTGGCAAAAACAGTAGAGCCGGTCCTGTGTATGCTGCGAAAGTTGTGTTAGACTGCGTATATATTCTCAAAACTATTGAACACAGTCCCACCCTCAAGCAAACAATTCCTAAAATAGGAATAATTTGGCTAATAATAGGCTAAAATAGGAATAATTTGTATGTATTTTCATGCATTAGAAGGAGGGCTGGGTGAGAGAGAATATATGCAAAACCTTCTTTCCAGCCCATATTCTGTGGTGGGTATGTACTTTCTGGCAGGCATCTCTGTGCAGAGCCCTGGTACAATGTGACACCACCAGTGGGCCCAGAGTAAACCTAAGACTCTAATCCATTTGAGGAGCTTTGCTAACATAAACACTTGTGCAATTTAAAAGCCTCAGGAGAGGCCAAAGGATGTTTTGACCCTGGAGCAATTCTTTTGGGATTTATAGTACATTTCACTGTGTCTTCTCATTCAGCTCTATATTTTAATCCTACTTGTGTTCCAGCAAAAATTAATGGTAAATGTTCAGAAAAACGTGTGCCTTTCCCTACAGCTCCTCCAGGTCTGTTGAACTGAGCCAGACAAGGCTGTACTTGCTTTCCAGCTGAAATCACTGGAAAAATATCAAGACTATACAGTGAGTTCACTAAGGGTCCAAGGCTGATCATGTTGAAGTTAATGCCAAAACTCCAACTGAAATCAATGGGACCAAGATTTGGGCATAAGAGAGAAGAAACCAGGTTCTATGATTAGGTTTCTTTGGGGAATTTTTGTATGTTCAGTCTCTGTTTCTGGCTTTCAAACTGTAAATCTACCAACATTTCCCTGTGCCTCCATAGGCAGCCAATGGAAACAAGAAGATATGGATTAAACTAGAGCATCGGCTGAAAAACACACACAAACATTTACGAAATGGCTGGGAGGCTCAAAGAAGAAATGCACTCGCCTCTTGCTGCTGGAGGGTGGAAGCAGGACAGAGATTTGATGGTCTCATCTTGATCCCTAAAAATTGCCACAAAGTTTGGCCTAATTCACTCCATGATTGACCATTTGTGCTCAGGAAAACCCCACATTGCCACTAGCAGTGGTATTGCTGGGTCAAGGACTAGTTGCATTGAGAGAGCTATACAGGGCAGATACAGACAACTGCCTGCACCTTTGCCTAATTCCAGAAGTTCTACTATCCATTTTCATAAGCACATTATTTAAAATAATTAAAAAAAAGCAACAGTCTGCTCATCTCCTTCAGCTAACTGCAGAAGAGGTTCAAGGAAGATTTCTGCAGAAAATACATTCCTGGCAAAATAATGATTGCTGTTAGGAAGAAGAAGCCACCATACAAATCTTGTTAGGGACTTCAAGCAGGAACTTACAAAATATGCACAGCAGAGATAAGCTAAAAAAGCAACAATATCCAGGAAGGAAAGGCAGCCTATCCAGCTGGCTGCGACTCTAATTCCAATCCATGACAGACCCCTGGGGCAGCTCCAAAGCCACTTAGCACAACCGTGGAGCTCAGCCAGGAGGCAGCTGCTGGCACTGAGAGAACGTGTCTGGCCATTCCAGATCTGAATTCTGTAATTTGCTGGAGAAACAGACATGGCTAGAATTGCGACTTGCTGGAACTTTTGGGTGCTAGCAGACTGCCACAGGACTGCATGCCCCCGGCTCTGTAATACTTTCAGAAAAGGATACCCTTTGGAGCTAATGTGACACCACGATACTGCAATAATATCCCTTGAGTGACCTCTGTGAGGGGCGAGGAGAATGTGTGTGTATAGGAAGGGGAAGGGGGGGAAGGAGCAGTACCTCTGTAAATGACATCGGTGCCAACGTGTTTCCAATGCAGCTTAGCAAGGGTGCCTGTATCGAATGTCTCTGCCTAGTCCAGGGTTCAGTGGACCCATATTCAGAGATTTCTGTATCTTCAAGTAGCTGGCCTGAAAGTCAGCTCTGTGCAGAGCATCAGCACAAGGCCCATGTGCCATGTGGGTCCCAACTCAGAGTTATGTCTTAAGTGGTGGATAGGCTTCATGCTTCTTCTTTTGCACAGGGGTGAATTTCCCATGATAGTTAGCAAGGCACAACGCCCAGCAGCAGAGGTCAAAATTGCCCACCTGTGCCTGTCAGACCACCTTAACATTATTTGATAAAAAGGAGTGGTTCGAAAGAACAGGCAGAATGTGAACAAAAGGAAACAGCGAGATACACAAAGTGTTGGCAGAGCATGGACTGAAAAACACTTGGACACAGGCCGCCCAATGGAAGATGTAGAAAACGAGCCCTTGTGAGCAGGTAGATGGATATATTCTAAGGCCACAAGGAACCATCGTTCTCATATAGTCTGACCTCCTGCATGACACAGGCCAGAGGACTTCCTGGAATTAATTTCTGTTTGAACGAGAGCATAACTTTTAGAAAACCGTCCAGTTGTATTGATCATCCTGGTGAGAGAGCAATCGCCCCAAAGAGAATCAAAAAGAACAATCTGCACTGTCATAGCACCTCTCACCAGAGGTCCTTCAGGTGTTTTGCAAACAATGGGCCTAATTCAAAAACCCATGGAAATCAATGGGAGACTTTCCACTGACTTCAGTGGGCTTTGGATCAGGCCCATTCAGCCTCACAACAATGCTGTGATGTAGGTAAGCGTTACCCTTATTTATTCTGAGGCACAGACAGGTGAATAAATGCATCCAAGTGACTCAGCAAGAGAGCAGGGAAGCAAACTCAGAAATCCCAACTCTCTGCCCTCCGCTTGCCCCCAGAGCTGTGAGAAGAGGGAGCCAACAGGTAGTAAGCATGAAAGATAACACTGAGAAAGAGGAAAATCTAGGTTATTCATATTTATGTTACTGTGGAACTCGGAGGTTCCTCACTGGGATCAGGGCCTTGGAATGCTACTGTAATATCCATATTACAATCATAGTCACTATAAAAACACATGATAATGCAGCCTCTGATCTGCAGTGTTTACAGCCTATGACATAGAAGTTAGAAGATCCTTCTTCTAGTGCAAGCTCACCCATTGCTGGGGACAGCTTCTGAGCCCTCTATTTCAGTGAAACGTCTGGCAAGCACTGTCCATGCTGACGGAGGAGCAGGGAAGTCAGAGAAGGACCTGTCCTTAGAGATGGTGATGATGGCATGTTATTTGATCTACAAATTATTGAATGAAAAGCAACCTGTGTCCTAAGATTAATGACCAGCAGAAAGGTATTTATGGCGGCATGCATACAACTGCCTGCAGAAATTAATCACTTACAATGAGATGAGGAATATTTCTTTGAAGAAATACGACAGCTGAAACTTCACTGCAGTAAAGCAATTAATGAATGCATTGTAACAGACCCAAATGCAATCAGTCCCATCTCAGGGCTGCTGGGACCTTCTCCGATTTCTCTTCTCTCCCCCTTGCTCCACTTATTGTTTGCTTTATTATTAATCTTACCTAATTTGAAAATGGGAAATTGATTTCTTATGTATCCATTACAAAACCAAATAATTTCTTTATTACAAGAAGGCTTACATTTCATAAGCACGTCATGGAAAATTAAAGCCATTCCTGTTGCTTTGATGAAATAATGGAAAGAGGATTGGCTGCTGTTGGCCCTCATGCAGCCTGCGTTGCAAGTTAACTCTTTGCAAGCATCCAGATTCAGGACAGCTGGCTGGCTGGCTTTTCAGTTTGCAAGTGCTTTCATCCTCTTTTCAATCCTTTGGTTCCATTGTAAGCATTCAGAGCGTGTCAGTCTGCTAACCTACGTGGGGCTCTAATTCAAGAGGAATGTAGTTCCTCTAATCAAGGTAAATTAATCATTTAAATTACTGCATGTAGTCACTATTGTTTTATCAATAAAAATTTGCAAGTGTGATTGCCTGCACAAACAGGTACACTGTTATTAAGTATATATATTGCAGTAGCATGCGAGGACCTCAGCCAGGACCTTGGGACCATTGTGCAAGGTATGGTATAAACACAAAGATATAGTTCCTGCCATCCAGCATACAATTTAATAAGAGTCTTAAATCTAAGTGGCACAGTGGTAGCCCTTAAAAAACAAGTGTTTCCTGTACTATAGTGTTAATGACACATCATGGGTTGTACAAATTCTAAGGATAGGAAATGCTGTAGTAAAATCAATGCCACAGTGTGGTAAAGGTTTATTTTTTAAGGGGGAACCACTCTCTCTCTGTGTTGTTAGGTAACTACTTTTCACAGCAAATATAGGATCTGCCAGCAGGTACATACCTTAACTCCGTTATTAATCAGGAACCTAATGTAACCTGGGAGTAGATCATGAATTAAAATGGAACCCAGTGTGTGTGTTGTGGGGCTGTCTCCATAAACCATTTGACAAACTTTGCCCTTAGAAGCTGACAGGACATTGTTCCACTGAAAGATATCTCATAAGAACTACACTGGGCAGAGTGTTACAGTGCCATAGGCTTGCAAAGTTCATTGAGTACTCCACTAACATGCTGATCTCTAGGACTTCTAGCCAGAGAAACAAAACATCTTCCATTTCCTTGTCTGAAAGGAAAAAACCAGTGAGCTAGTACCATGCAATGTATTAGGAACTGCATGGCTTTTTTTAAAAATAATGTATTATAGGTGCTGTTGTGTATTTGGTTGTCATGGTTTTTGTTGCTATGGCAACTGAGTTAGATTATTATGGGTTAGCTCAGCCAGCTTCAGCCGGCTGAGTGAGTTCTCTGAGTCTGTAAATAAAATGGTAGTTTTGTTAGCTGTCTGCTGTCTGGCCTCAAGTGATTTCTTCCTAAACCGGCTGCCCCCAAGGATATAACAAGTGGCGATGATGGATGGGATCCTGGTGCTGCTCCAGTAACAGAAGGAAGTAGAAGTCAAGGTAAAGAACAAACAAACAAACAAGCTGCTTGTTTGCACTGACTGTGAAAGTGAAACTAAAATCATGGCTACTCTGACCAGGCCACTGGAACCTTTTGATGAGAATATAGAGCAGTGGCATGTGTATACTGAGCGTTTTGAGCTTTTTTTTTATTGCAAATGACATTACAGAAGCGAAGAAGGTGCCAATATTCTTAAGTGTTGTAGGGGCTAAAACCTACTCCCTGCTACGCAGCTTACTACACCCTGTTAAGCCTGAGACTAAATCTTACAGTGACATTGTGGAAATCCTGGGGTCTCATTTCTCCCCAAAACCACTGGTAATTGCTGAAAGATATAGGTTCCACAAAAGAGACCAAAAGGAAGATGAAACAGTTGTACAATTTGTAGCCATTTAAAAAAAGCTAGCAGAACACTGTGAATTTAAAGAAATGTTAAATGATGCCCTGCGTGACAGGTTAGTGTGTGGCCTCTACAGTGAAGCTATACGGAAGCGCCTACTGACAGAGGCTCAGCTTACCGTACAGAAGGCTGTTGATATTGCTGTCTCCATGGAACTGGCTACAAGGGAGGCGCAATACATCGGTGCATCCCCTAGGGTGCAAAAAGTGTCACAAGAACCGACCCACAAAACTGTGCAGAGTCAAGAATGTTACCGCTGTGGTAAGCCGGGTCACCAGGCATTGGAATGCTGGTGTAAGGACCTGGTGTGTCGACACTGTGGCAAAAAGGGACACATTGAGTGTGCCTGTAAACAAAAGAAAAAGAGGCCTGTGGTCTGGCCGACAAAAAGAGGAACCTTGCATACCCTAGAGCAGACCCAGGATGATCAAGGTGACACCTCAGCGCAAGAGAAAGTGCCACTGCATGTTTTGTCTTTGGCAGTGGGCTCACATGAATACTGGGTAACCCCGTTATTGGATGGCAAACGTATACACATGGAACTGGACACCGGTGCAGCCGTCTCACTGATCTCCGAGACTGTGTATAAAGAAAAGCTACAGCATCTTCCGCTTAAGGCAACAAAAACTGTTCTGAAGACGTATACGGGAGAAGCTGTGCCTATGCTGGGCACTATTGATGTTAAGGTGGAGCTCAATGGACAGGTGGCTAAATTGCCACTGTTTGTGGTGAGAGGTAACTACCCAGCCTTAATGGGTAGGTCTTGGCTTGGGAAGATTCAACTGAACTGGGCAGAAGTGCACCGGATGACTAAAGAAGAAACCAGTCTAACCCCTATACTAAGGAAACATGCTGCTGTTTTTGGAGATGATTTGGGAAGTATGAAGGGAATCACTGTGACATTGAACATTAAACCTGGCAGTCCACCAAAATATCTGAAAGCCCGAACTGTGCCATATGCCATCAGGCCAAAAGTTGAAGCAGACCTGGAGCGCCTGGTCACCAATGGAGCCCTAATACCAGTTACCCATAGCTCATGGGCCACTCCTATCGTTCCAATCGTGAAGAAAGATGGCTCTCTCCGGATTTGCGGTGATTTTAAAGTCACTGTCAACCCAGTGTTGTGTGCAGAGCAATACCCGCTTCTCCGCATCGATGACCTCTTCGCAGGCCTGGCTGGGGGACAAAAGTTCAGTAAGATTGATCTGAGTCAAGCATATTTACAGATGCACGTCGATGAAAAGTCCCAAGAGCTGTTGACTATTGCGACTCATAAGGGGCTTTATCGATACTGTCGCCTACCTTTCGGAATAACGTCTGCTCCCGCCCTGTTCCAGAGGGCTATGGACCAGATCTTGTGTGGCTTGTCAGGAGTTCAGTGCTATCTGGATGATATCCTGGTCACTGGAAGAAATGAAGAGGATCACTTAAAGAATTTAGAGGCTACCCTACAAAGACTGGAAGAGTATGGCCTACGAGTTCGCAAAGACAAGTGTGAATTCTTCAAGCCCTCTGTTGAATATTTGGGACACATCATTGATTCTGCAGGTCTTCATAAGGCCCCTGCAAAAGTTAAAGCTATTGTGGAGGCTCCCCCACCTCGAAATGTAAGCCAGCTGCGCTCGTTTCTAGGACTCCTGAACTATTATGGAAAGTTCATCTCACAGTTAGCCACACTGCTAAAACCACTTCATGAGCTCCTTGGGCAGAAAAAGGCCTGGAAGTGGACTGAAGCCTGTGATGTTGCATTTAACAAAGCTAAGGATGCATTTCTAGTGTGTGTTTTATTTAGGGGATGTTCTTATTAGGGGGGAGGAATATGTTGTGTATTTGGTTGTCATGGTTTTTGTTGCTATGGCAACTGAGTTAGATTATTATGGGTTAGCTCAGCCAGCTTCAGCCAGCTGAGTGAGTTCTCTGAGTCTGTAAATAAAATGGTAGTTTTGTTAGCTGTCTGCTGTCTGGCCTCAAGTGATTTCTTCCTAAACTGGCTGCCCCCAAGGATATAACAGGTGCAATCATGTAAATGTGGTGCCTGAGTATGATATTAAAATTGTCCAAACCTACTGTTACAAGTCATGGGTGTGCAAACTCCATGAGGATCAAAAATTGTACAAGGTGTTACAAATACAGAGTAGCTGCACCTCTGATCCCTTCTCCAGTCTCTCTGACTGGACCCCCTCAAGTATGAGGCCTCATACTTTTACCTTCCTGAAGTGAAATCACATGTTTCTCCCACTCCTAGACTGGGTCCCTGGCTACAAACATGTGGATCAATCATGTTTATCCCAGAAGGTCTGACTGGGTTCAGGTACCTGTGATTTTTCCCCTTGGGAGTTTGCGACCAGCTGTATATACATTGACCCAAACCAGTCATCTCAAGGCTAAGTATTGTTTAATCTTAACAGCAGGAACAACGCATAAATGAAAAGAATGTTTAAAACAGTAAAGAGTCCACACTCAGGTGTATGTTACCCCTACCCCATTGCAAAGGGAGTTTAGGACATTGTAGATTCTTTATAACTCCCCCCCCCCACCCATGGGTGTGTGTTTGTGTCTTTTTAATGCTTTATGGTCCTTTTGAGCAGTTGGTTTTCACCACTGGCAGAACAAGTTTTATAACTTGGCTGGAACCAAGGAAGTGGGCGCTCTCTCTGTTTACTCATTGTCTCTTAAGCCCCCTGAAGAGTTTACCTGGAGATGTCTTATTGGGAGCCATTATCTTCCCTTCCCGCTTGTTTTTCCAGCAGCCTGCTATTAAATTGAATATAATCATACAGTAAACATCCTGTGACAGGGCCTGCTTCTGTGGTGCCCTCTTCCAGCCCAAAGAGGCACTACTTACCTGGTCATAGAGTCCAGTAAGATGGTGCTTTAGCTCTCTGGCTAAGTCATCTATGAGTTCCATCCCTTCTGGGTAATTAAAGTCCAAAAATAAAAGAATGCTATGAACTTAAAACAAGGTCATCTGATGGCAGGCACCTGCTCTTCTACACAGGGCCTGTTTTCATTCAGCCAGTTCTTAGGTCGGTCTCCCTGGGCCTGGTTGTCCCATCCACCAGGAGGCTCATCCAGGCAGCAAGCTGTCTCCAACTTTTGACAGAAGCCTGGCTTCCCTCACGAGAGTGAAGCAGAGTTCTGCTCTCCTTCCTGCTCACCCCCAAACTGAGCCAGGCTTCCTTTTAACTCCCCTCTCCACACCTGACATCTGCTGCAGTTGTACTAGGGCAGGGCCAACTGGGTCCACAGGCCCCCATTATCTCCCCCCTTACCTGTGTGGGGTCTGCATGTCCCACCACATATCCCAATAACCAGGTAATGTATTAGGAATGGCAATATACAAAACCCTGTAGGAGAACACTTCAACCTCCCTGGACACACAATAGCAGATTTAAAGGTGGCCATCCTGCAGCAAAAAAAACTTCAGGACCAGACTTCAAAGAGAAACTGCTGAGCTTCAGTTCATTTGCAGATTTGACCCCATCAACTCAGGATTAAACAAAGACTGTGAATGGCTCGCCAACTACAAAAGCAGTTTCTCCTCCCTTGGTGTTCACACCTCAACTGCTAGAAGAGGGCCTCATCCTCCCTGATTGAACTAACCGTGTTATCTCTAGACTGATTCTTACCTGCATATTTATACCTGCCTCTGGAAATTTCCACCACATGCGTCTGACGAAGTGGGTATTCACCCATGCAAGCTTATGTTCCAATACGTCTGTTAGTCAATAAGGTGCCACAGGACTCTTTGTCACTTTTTACAGATCCAGACTAACACAGCTACCCCTCTGATACTTGACAGATAATGTACAGTATTCAAAAATGATCACAGAGCAGCTCCAGGTCTGTCACACAAGGTTTTCTGAACCCCTGTAAAAAAACCTGTTCTTTACAATATCAAGAAATGCAATAGAAAGGTCGCGCAACTTCCTGTAAATAAAATACTGCTATATTCACTGTTACAGTGGAGTAACAAGGTCTGTTCTGTTCAATGATTAGAGCTAATCTACCCAGCTTTCTAGACCATAGGAAGTTATGCATTTTGCTTATCAGTTCATTTAGGTAATTGATTCTTAAGGGCATGGTATTAATACATAGAGACAGTAAACATTTTTCAGTTGAGATTTTTCATCCCCCAAAATTGCTCTTTTATTAAACAATTCTTGTTGCAAAATATTGTCAGTCTGATCCATTTTTTTCATTTTTCATCAAAATATGGTGCCCTTTTCTGATATTTATAACTGGTATTTTTATTGATACTGACTTCCAAATTGTAACAGAAATTATTTTCAAAAGTCTTCATGTACCAAATCAAAAACAAAAACAACCCCAAAGTTTTTGGTGGACAAAAACTGTCAATAACCATTTTGCTAAAAATATCTCCTAAAAATAGAAGGAAATTAATGAAAATTTTCAAAAAAACCAAATAGAAAAAGTCAGTTTCAAACACTTAAAAACTAAAACAAGTTCAGGAGGTGGAATTTTTTTGTGAAATTATTTTTGGATTTTTTCGACCAGCTGCACTAATATATCCTGACCCAAGCGATAGAACAATGCCCACCCGACATTTCCCCTGAATGGCCCTAGGACAGTGAGGGGCCATTGAACTGGAGCGCTCAGCCAGCAAGTGCACCTACCACAGCTGGAGCGGGGTGCACCCGGGCCACAGAAGGCAGGGCTGCTTTGTATTCTCACTTATGGGCTTGGATGGCCCAATGGAAGAGGGGACTAGTGCTTGTAAGAATGTGCTTGGGGGGGGAAGGTGCTAAATAATTTGGGGGGCTCAGTACTTGGGAGGCGTGTGGGCTTGATTGCCATGCAATGTACTTAGGAAGGACATAATAAAAATGAACTGGGTCGGGGGAGTGGACGGGGGGATGAATCGTTATGTGGATTCATATCAGGAAGTTACTGAAGTGTGAATTGTTGTATCTAACTGCACTGCGGAAGAGTATTTGCTTAGTGATGTATAATTGCTCCTGATCATGCTTTATTATCTGAAATCCTGAGTATATGATTGGTATGCAGTGATAGCAACAAACTTTCTGGATGACATAAAAGGCTTTATTTGTAAACAGTACAACGGTCACCATTGTAATGGCAGCTGGCCTTCCTAACACCCCCCAAAATAAACAACAGAAGAACATTTCGAAAACAAAACAAATCATAGAGCAAGAACCAGGGCAAATACAACCCCTCCCCTCTCCACATACACACACTGCTGCATGCCCCCTAGCCCTGCATTCTCCTTTCCCTTCTTTCCCCACTTTCCATATGCTTGGGGCTGGGGGAGGCGGCTGGACGTATCCACAGGAGAGGGGTTCATGAAGAAGGCTGCATGGGGCTTAGTTGCCCTGCCCAGCCGCTCGTGGGGCCTGAATGCATGGGCCTCCCCGACATGGCGTTGTCCAGGCTACTTCGGGACTGAGGATCGTTGCAGGAGAATCAGGCCGTAGCATGGGAGAGACAGCTGGAGCCAATGCTCTTCTAGCCATGATGGAGATGAGTCATGTCTGCTCCCTTGCTGAACCGATGCCCTCCAGCTGTGTGGCGAGCCGCAGCCTTTCTTCCTGCCTCTCGGCATGCTGGGATTGGGTTGAGAATCCATGAGGGAATTAACCGGATGCTGCATTAGCTTATGCATGGCTTACCCCATTATGGCTGCATGCAAACATGCAGAACTCCACAGCATTCTTCCTCCCCGCCCACAGCACATTTCTGGGCAAAAAGAGACACCCCAGTCATACCTGGGAAAAATGATTTTGTCACCCGCAGACTGCAAAGACTACTTCTAACTGAAATGGACTAGATTTTTAAATAGAATAGTGTCAGACTCACACTGACTTCACTGTTTCCAGGTGGCTCCATAGACCGCTGAGTGATTACAGAGTGGCAAACTTAAAGCCTTTATTACTTTAAGGAAAACAGGAATGATCCTAGCAGACATCTGTGCCTTTCCAGTAAAAATACTCTTTAAAGTTGCTGTGTACTATTTGCATTTCCCAGTCACCATTTTGAATTCCACATGGTGGAGGAGAGAGACAGAGGAGGGTTGCCAGTGTGCTGAGATACAGTCCGCCCAGGGCCGTCCTTAGGATTTATGGTGCCCTAGGCGAGATTATTAAACTGGTGCCCCTGTGCCTGATCTGCTCTTAGCAACACAAATATAAGCATACAGTATTGGAAAACTTGCCACATTCACGTTATTAAAACCAGTTTAACTTAATTAAGCACACTGTAATGCTGATGCACTAGCACTAAAGAAGTAGCCCTATAGAAAAAAATCTGATTTGACAGAATGATGCAAATAATATAATTTTTTTAATTTGTCAAAATTTTATTGGAAATTTATATGAAGAGGTATTGAAACAAAGATTTGTTTTTAATTAAAAGCAGTCTTTCTGGCTTTTTTGGCTGCAAAATCAGTTTAATAAGCTGGGTTTCCAAACAGTGGGAAAATATAACCCTAGTTTTACTGCTAGGTAAAGCACAAAGTGACCAAAATGAAGTCAGCACAGAATCATTTCATCTAGATTAAGGTAGCACAGAAATGTTACAGAAGTCCTATTGTGCCTTATTTTTGTTTGGAAAGACATTGGCAATAGCAGCACATTCACATGATAAAATACATGATAAATCACTGTCTCTAAAGTTCCATCAAAAACTGACATTTTCACAGCTCTAGCATGATCTGCTGTACAGAGTCTTCACAAGGAAGTGTCCCTGGCCTTTTTAACTCATATTAACTATGTATTTACTTTATGAAAGTTGGAGAAAACATTGTGAAAATGTAAAATATTGGCTGCCCAACTTCTGGGCTGGCAAAAGCTATACTGACTCACAGAAAAAAAAAATCAGGAGAATCTTAGTACAACATATGGTCAGTCTATAGCAGGGGTCGGCAACCTTTCAGAAGTGGTGTGCCAAGTTCACTGTAATTTAAGGTTTCTCGTGCCAGTAATACATTTTAATGTTTGTAGAAGGTCTCTCTCCATGTCTATATTATATAAATAAACTATTGTTATTATCTGAGGTCCTGCTCAGGCCACTGCCAGCTGAGTAAATGAAACCCCAGACCGGCAGCGGGCTGAGCGGGACTGGTGACTGGAACCCTAGACAAGGATCCCAGGCCCTGCTCAGCCCACTGCTGGTCTGGGGTTCTGACCACCAACTCCTGCCACCCAGATCCCGGCCGCCAGGAGGCAGAGTGGGGCCGGCGGCTGGGCTCCTGACTGGCAAGGGGCCGGCAGCCAGAACCCCGGAGTAGCAGTAGGCTGAGTGCTGCCGGCACCCCAGACTGGCAGCAGACTGAGACACTCAACCCCCCAGCCCGCTGCCGGCTGAATGAATGGAACCCCAGGCTGACAGCAGGTTGAGCGGTTCAGCCGGCCTGCTCAGCTCTCTGCGAGTCTGGGGTTCCTTGGGGGTCCCCAGGCCAGCAGCAGGTGCTGAGTGGGGCCGGCGGCTGGTATCCCAGCTGGCAATAGGGCAGCAGCCGGAACCCCAGAGCAGTGATGGGCTGAGCCGCTCAGCCTGCCGCTGCGTACCATCAAAAATCAGCTCACCTGCCACCTTTGGCATGTGTGCCGTAGGTTGCCAACCCCTGCTTTATACACTAGTAAGGAGATGAGCATATTACAGTTGTTGGAGGGCTCTTATCAGGAGTAACAGGCTATAGGAAAGTCAGTCAACATTTTTTGTTTCTCTGATGAAAACTGGCCCACTCCCTGCCTCAAACCAAACCTGTCACTAATAATTGTCAACAACTTAATTTTCTGTTTTTGGCTAAGATATTGATTTTTTTAAAAAAAATATTGAAATTGGATTCAGGATTGTTAGCAAGAATTTTTGGCAAACAAAGTTGTTAAATGACAATCTAAATGGCAACACGGTACTGCTTTCATGCTTGGCTCACCCCCCAGCCTGCTGGTCCAACAGCTGCAGTAGACCCCAAAATCCACCTCTTGGGGTGCAGAGTGGCAACAGCAGCAGCAAACCCTCAGGTCCAATCACACGCCAATGGGCACCACCACCAGCCTTACGGACCATGGTGAAGTTAGCACAGCATCTGATCTCAGGGACAGGTCACCCAGGGAGCCACAGCAGCTCATCCTGCCCAGTGCAGCTCCCCCCGGATGAGATGGATCGCTGGCAGCTGCCAGCCCGGGGGAGAGGCGCTCCCCAGCTAGGGTGACCAGATCCAGATGTCCTGATTTTATAGGGCCAGTCCCGATATTTGGGGCTTTGTCTTATATAGGCACCAATTACCCCCACCTAGAGTGACCAGACAGCAAGTGTGAAAAATCAGGACAGGGGGTGGGGGTGGAGGGTAAAAGGAGCCTATATGAGAAAAAGACCCCAAAATTGGGCCTGGCCCTATAAAATAGGGATATCTGCTCACCCTACCCCAACCCCCTGTCCTGATTTTTCACACATCTGGCTAACCCCAGCCCAGCCCCGTGTGACATTCCAATCCTGGCCGAGGAAGTGAGTTACTTTCACTTTCATTCCTCAGCAGGCAGGCAGCCAGCCTCCTCCCCCCACCTACCCCCCAGCACCTCACCCAACCCAGCCCTGACGGAGGGGAGGGAGGAGAGAGAGAGGGATGCTCCTGGGGAGGAGGGAGAAAGGAGGGGGTGCTCCATGGGGCAGGGGGGAGAAGAATGGATGTTATGGGGGACAACAAAGGATACTGGTTGCAGAGCCTGCCTCACCTCACTTCAGCCAGGGAGAAAGAGTCACACTCACAGGTGAGCTCCTTCCCCAACCCCAACCCTCTCCCCTTCCCAGAGACCCCAGCAGCCAATCCCCTCCCTCAGACTGTGCTGCGTTCGTCTCTCTCTAGGACCCAGCAGCCTGCTCTTACATGCTCCACTGCTTCCCCTCTGTCCCGGCTCCCGGCAGAGCGGTGCCCCCAGACCTAGTGGTGCCCTAGGCGGCTGCCTATTCTGCCTATGCCTAAGGACGGCCCTGAGTCCGCCATTAGCGGATACACACTGATAGCTGGGGCTTCTCATAATTTTTGCAGTGGTTCCTAGAGCAGAAATTCCTCCCATTACTGTAGTAATAAACTTTAAATTGGAGGCAGAAACTTACCAGGCTCAGGGGCAGCTTCTGTCTCCTCCGGGTTTGCTGCAGGTTCAGCAGTGGGGTGTTTCTCGGGGGCGCATCAAACAGCTCCTCCGAGCATGGACCCAGAATTTGCCATTGATCATGTTCCATGGCCTGGTCTGGAACAGGTTTCAGCAACAGAGTCATTTCATGGTCCCTTTGCAGAATGTGCTACTGGCTCCCATCAGTCCCCATGCTGGGTTCTGGGGCCAGCAGGCTACCATACCTGCTGACCAGATTATCATGCACCATGATGGAGTTTGACCAGGTGGGTGCAGAGCCCAACACCAGGTCAAACTCCTCATAAAATAGACATGAAGTCAATGGGTTGCCTGTGGTGCAGTTCTGGTCTATGGTCTTCCAGCACTTGCTCTTCAGACTCTTAATCCGCTCCCTGCAATAATCATCAGTCTGGAAAATGTGCTAAGTTGCCAGCTTTTTAGCTATTGCTGGTATGTGTGGTCGTTCTTGGTACTTTTGCTAAAGTCCCCAGTTTTACTGGCCTTGCACAAGAGATTCGCCAACATTTGGCTGTGCTCCATGATCATGAAGCAGCATGCTTTGCAAAAGGCTTGTTCTGTTCGGTCTCCATTGCAAACACGGAAGGCTCTCTGATGGTGTGTTTGCAGCTCAGTGGTCAGAAGACAATGGAAGGGTTAATGCTGACTCACTGCAGTGCTGCTGCATGCTGACGGTGGGGGGTGGCTTTTGTTTTCAGCTGAGTCGATTGGAGATTGTTGGGATAGAGAGGACAAAGGAAGTTGGCCCATGGGATTGTGGGATACTTTTGGTGGACTCCCAGGACATGAGTCAAATGGGGCAGCGTCTACACTGCAAAGCAATAGGGCTCGAATGTGGGTCACGGCTTGACCTGTTCTTGGACCCTCCAGCCCTACAGGGTCCTACAACCCCAAGTCTGAGAGAGTCGTGTTTGGGGGGGTTGGGGCTCGAGCCTGAGTTGGAGCCCGGGCTTACACTACAATGTAGACATATCCTAAGCCTCTAATCAGATTGATTAGCTCAGCATTAATTTCAAATAGCTTTTGGCAGTCCTCTTATTTATTCTCCTTTGTGCTCTATGACTGAGCGTTCTAGTGCAAGGAAAGGCATTTTGCATGGCTAGCAATCGACCTCTGTTGCGAGTCAAAACATTGGCTGCAAACACCTCCAATCTTTCCGTTCAGATTCAGATCTGAACTTTGCAACAAGGGATGCAATGTCCTCTAAGGTCTGATAAGCAGGGCAGTAAACAGGATCCTAAAATAACTCCTATGTGTATGAAGAAAGTGATTTGTTTAGACATATACAGTATGCTTCCATCCAAGGGCTAATGGCTAGTCCAAAGGTAAGTGAGCAGAAAATATTTCCAACCATATTGGTCCTTGAGAACAAGCAGATAAGGCTGATAACATGGTAAGTGAAATTCTTGTGCAAAATACTACTGCCAAAGGTTGGTCAGTTATAGCAAATGTATTTGTTAATTTGTTGATTATTATTATGTGTATTACAGTAACACCAACAGGCCGCAACCAAAATCAAAGCCTCATTGTGCTACATATTGTACAAACACCTAATAAAAAACAGCCCTTGCCCCAAAAAGCTTAGGCTCAGTTATTCAAAGGAATTTAGGCTCCTAAGGATCTGACCGTTGAGGGTCTGGGCCTTATCGTCTAAATCAGTGGTGGGCAATCTGCAGCCCACAGGCCGGACGCGGCCTATCAGGGTAATCTGCTGGCAGGCCAGGCCGCGAGACAGTTTGTTTACATTGACCGTCCGCAGGCCCGGCTGCCCGCAGCTCCCAGTGGCTGTGGTTCACCGTTCCCGGCCAATGGGAGCTGCGGGAAGCGACGGTCAGCACGTCCCTACGGCCCGCACCATTTCCCACAGCTCCCATTGGCTGGGAATGGCAAACCACGGCCACTGGGAGCTGCGGGCGGCCAGGCCTGTGGACGGTCAATGTAAACAAACTGTCTCGCAGCCCTCCAGTGGGTTACCCTGAAGGGCCGCAGGCTGCCCACCACTGGTCTAAATGGATAAGAGAGACAAAGGGTGGGATGGAAGCTTGAGAGATGCCCAAGGTCACTGAGCATGGAGGTGACCCAGCTAGACTTGGAACACAGGTTTCTTGACTCCCAGTCCAGTGCACTATGATCCAGTGCCAGCCTTTGGGGTGGGCTGTCCAGGCGCTGTGCACAGAGTTTGGATTCTCACCTGGCCTGCTGAGAGCCCGCTGGGCTGACGGAGGCGTCAGGTAGGCAGATGAACTGGGAAAGAATTGAACTTCCTTGTTTCAACATTTGTATTTTTAAATAATTATCCACAAGAATTAAAAACAACAAAACAAGACTAAGGAAATGAAGTGATATAATCCCATCAATCCGCAGCAATGGTTCCCAAACTGGGGTTCATGAACCTGGGGGGTTGCGAAATGTTACAGGGGGTTCTCAGGAAAAAAACTTCTTAATGGTGGACAGAACTGTCCCTAGGGATCTTGGGCAGCACAGGGCCAGCAGCCCGGAGCTCCTGGACTTCCAAGAGCTATGCAGATCAAGGCAAGCATATCTGTCACACTGAGGAGATTTAAAATTCAAGACTCCTTATAAGAAATGGAAAGGGAGGTGGATATTTTTTGCTGTTTTTAAAATTAAATAGGCAGCTAGTATTGTTTTTAAAATTATTATGAAGAACAAGTTTAAGCTTTGTTGTAACGTGCGTTGTTTGCCTGGACTGCTCAAGACCTGAATGCTTGTGTAGGAAGAACTCTTTTGAGTTGGCTTCTTAAATACCTTCCTGCTGTTTCACATCTGATACTCCTTGATGAAACATAGGAGCCTTGTCTTATAACAGGCTTATTCAAAGTGATACAAGCTACGAAAGTGAGATCTTGGAAGAGTGTTGCCGTTTTCATAATATAATAAAAATACTGTAATGATAAATAATAATTAATAATGAATAGCGTGTAATAAATAGTGTCTCATAAAAACAAATGTTATATTCCCAAGATCACCGCTTTTATAATTTATACTCAGGTAAAGGAGAAAATTCCTGGAAATATTCATTTTTTAGGAGGGGGTTCGCGAGACTTGACATTTTAGTGAAAGGGGTTCACAGGCTGTTAAAGTTTGGGAACCACTGATCCACAGGAATAGCCCTGATGAGCTGGCCCTGCAAGCAGAATTTCTGAAAGAGAATCTCCCTCAGCCCTTTTAGACAAAGATTCATTAATAACTGTAGAATTTAATAAGAACAACTGTAAAGGCCTTATTATTAAATTGCTCTGACTCCAGTTCCTTAATGTTCTTTCTTTATTCGATTCATTTTTTCCCTATTAATTCCCCCCCTTTTTATTTTTACCTCTGGGATCTTAACAAATTGTCTGATTTGGATTAAATAGGCCAAAATGGGAATCAAGTCCTGGTAGGGCCAAAATATAACTTTCCAATGAAACAACAGCTTAGAATAGGAAACTACTCATCAGCCATTCGTACAGCCTTCAAAGCAGTGACTGCCCAGGGAGACTGTGGAGGGCTTAGACTGCCCCACCTTTGACATCTGAAAAAACACGGAGAAAGTACATTAAAATTAGGGACAAAGAGCTTGATTTTTAGTGGTGTTGAGCACATTCACTGCACTTGGAATTGTGGGTAAGTCACACGTTTTAAAAATGTTTTAGAAGGGATAGAAATCCTCATGCTTCAGAGCATAAATCAGGCTCTGAGTGGTCAGGAGGAAACTTCCTCTACAGGGAGCTTATTCCATAATAATATACTACTACAGGATTTCTTGCACCTTTCCCTAATGCATCAGATACTAGTTACTGCCAGAGACAGGATATTGAACTTCATCCAGTATGGCCACTCTTCTGTTCCTCTGCACTATAGAAGCATAATTAATTATTGAAATGAATGGGAGTGCTAGGAGTCAGCCTCCCATTCATTTTTCCATTGTGTTCCATGCTGTCTTGCCTGTTCCTCTGTTTCTTTTGGGGATATCTCAGCTTGGCACAAACACCCAGGGAAGCAGTTACAGCTCCTTCTTGATGGTGTAACATGTTTGTTCACTTACTTGTCAGATTCCTGTTTGCAGTTGGCTGTATTAGCTGCTCAGCTGTACTTTGGCCAAGATCATTTCATCTGAATGTATGAACTTACCCTCCTATTAATCAGAGTAAATATTTTATTTTCAGCAAGGAACACACATAGCTTTGTTAAATAAGCTAATATAATGTATTGACTTTATTCAATATATGTATTCAGCCTTTTCAGCAAGTTCACACTATTCAGTGAATCCTCATAGAAAACTGTATCTGTTTCATAGGACGGATGACCTTTGATGGGACCAGAGGAGAGCTGCTGTGTGCGGACTGGGACAGCTGGTGCTTCACCTTC
Organism: Mauremys mutica; assembly: GCF_020497125.1. Classification (NCBI taxonomy): domain Eukaryota; kingdom Metazoa; phylum Chordata; order Testudines; family Geoemydidae; genus Mauremys; species Mauremys mutica. Next base: position 11,784,084 of record NC_059084.1, on the reverse strand, counting down.
CCCAGCATCCAGCACCTGCTGTCCCTGGCTGGGTGGGGTTACTCCTTCATAGGGGAAGGAGATATATGTGAGTGGGGAGATAGCACATGCTGCAGGCTCCAGTCTGGTCTCCATCCTCCCCCAGGCCTATCGGACATTTCAGGGGATGCAGAGATCTGAGTGGCTACTTGCACTTCCTGGTAGGATATGTCTATTTCCTCTAGGTCTGGGCAGCCTCCATTGGTGCCCAAACTTTCTGCCACACCCTTTGTCCCATTAGATAAGTGCACTGGATCTCCTAGTCTGCTGGAAGCTCAGCAGATCCCCTTTTGCAGGGCCTGGAAGGGCCCCACATGGCAAAATTGGCAAACCACTTTGTGGGTGTTTTTCACCTTGCCCTTGGCATCCTGGAAGTCTGGCTGTGGGCTATAGATTGTGCTTGTGACTGATGCATGTTTCCAGAGTGGATTCCAGACTAACACAGGCCAATTGTGGTTCCTTAACCCTAGCTGTGAGTCTATGAAGCATTGGCTTGGCATATTGGGGATGACTGCTTTAAGCTCCCCCTTCATAATGCCTTTCCTCATGTGAGCAGGGCACATGGGCACTGGTACCCCGACCCAGTCCCCTTACATGGCAGTTACCTGGGGTACGGCCCTATATCATTCTGGTTCGGTAGCACTGGCAGCTATTGGAATCTGCACTGGGACTCCGCTGCCAGGCAGTGGTTATGGGGCTGTTTCCCCAACCTCGAGTTATAAGATACCTGAATAATATTGCGGCCCTCTACCTTTAACCCATATTGCTGCATCATTTTCTCATTGCCTCCTTGTCCAGTTCAAATCAGACAATGCCATCCAATTCCTTGTTATCTGAGGCTCAGCACTTGAAGATCTCAGCTTTCAGCAACCACAAAATTATGCCATTGTGCCAGGCACTGTACAGACACAGAACATGTGCATTTTTAATGGGTTGACCCCTCGTCAGAGCTTTTGCTTCTCTAAAGCTGAGTGTCTCCCCTTCTAGAAATATTTCTCACTGGAGCTCTTAGGAGTGGCTACCACGAAGCTTTGGTTTTGATTCACCTTCCAGGCCCCTGCTTTGGCATCTAGTTTGTCAACAGAGGTGGAGCAGGATTGCCTCATCTCTGGCCCAAAAGCAAGACTGATGAATTCTATAAAATGTACTGGATATATAGCACCTTGGGAAGGCTGAAGTCCAGGCGCTGACCTGTCATTGCCTCACTTACTGTACAATGCCTTTCCCAACCATCTGTTGCCATGCACCTGCAACTTGTTAGCATTGCTCATGCTTACAGAGTGGGAGATCCCAGAACTTGCACTGTAAATCCTAAATTGCCCCCATTTTAAAAGCTGATTATATTTTACAAAAGCAGAAGCCAAGAGACACACCTAAGTCAACTGAGAAACACAGACAGTAAGAAAGGAAATTTCGGCTGTGGTTTGTTCTACCCTCTGAGGGCACGGTTTGATGCTCCCGCCTAGCATCCACCTTGGCCTAACTCAAGGTCTCACATAGGCTGAGCACCCATGACTGAGTGGGAGAATCTCTCCAACTGCAGTCAGCTGATGTGCTCGAGTAACTAGTCCCCCAGCTTTCATGGGAGAGAGCTGCTGGCAGGTCATCTCAGCGAGGGGCTCTTGACAATGCAATGTGCTTCTGCCCTTGGTCTTGCAGTCCCTAAGTCTTGCACTGGTAATTCCTGACTGCTGACCTCAGGGCACTTGGCAAGGCTTGTATATTTATTCTCCCAGACCCCTGAGGAGGGCATAGGAGGATTGGGTGGATGAGGAAGAGTTTGCTATTGCTGTTCATTTAATTAGCTGGTTCAGAAGGGTCAGCCTGAGAGGATCTTACAGAAGCTTATCTCTTTATAAGAATCAAAACAAATGGCAAATGTAGGTTTGTGTGTAAAAATGGCAAATATGTGACAGTAGTCCCCCCGCCCCAACACACACACTCCTCATATGTCTTTTTATGCAAAGGTACTGTCTTCCTATGTGTTCATACTTCATCTATCCCTATGGGGACCTCTAGGTGCTAGAGTAATGTGAATATTAAAGAATACAATACAATAATAATGATGGCTGGAATTTCTAGAGGGGCTGACTGGAATCATGGGCCCAACTTCAATGGGTGCCTCACTTTCTTAGTGTCACAACCGGGACATAGGTGGTCTGACTCAGGGGTTCTCAACCTCTCTCTTTCTGAGGCCCCTCCACAACATGCTATAAAAACTCTAGGGCCCAGCAGGGGGCAGGGGTGCTCAAGGCTTCAGTTGAGAGGAGGAGGGGGCTTGAGGCCCCAGGGCTCGGGGTGCCAGGCTCCTTCCCCACAGAGCTGTAGGCTTCAGCAGCAGAGTGCGTGGCTACCATGGGCCCCAGCCAGTCTAATGATGGCCCTGCTTCGCAGACCCCCTGAAACTAGCTTGCCGCCCCCCAGGGGGCCACAGACCCCAGGTTGAGAACCCCTGGTCTGACCTAGTGTTCAGAGCAGGGGTCGGGAGTCAGGCTGGGTGAGATACCAGGAGGTCGGAGTCCGAGATAGGCCAGGGGACAAACCAAGAGTCAGGTGTCAGAAGGCAGGTAGGGTCAGGTTACCTGGAGATCAGAGTCAAGCAGATGGAGCAGGTAGCATGAGGGAAGCAGTCGTAAGCAGGAGGAACCCAGTTGCGTGAACTACTACCTGTGCCTGTGTTTGGTTTAAATAAGAGCCAGGAACCAATTAGGACGCCCCAGCATTCCACCAATCAGAACCCAGGACTGACGTCCTCTGTCAGAGTTCAGCTTCTATTCTGGCACCTGTTAGCAGGTGATTGGTTGGCAGGGCCCAGCACCTAAGTATCTTGTGGACCAGAGTTCAAGCCCATGGTCCCCAACATGTAGGCTCTTTTGAAATTCCAGCCTAATGCTCTATGAGCCTGGAATTGGGATAGGTGGTTAGGATTTATAAAAATGCCCTGAAATAAACATTCCCATATTGTCAGGCCTCAAATCCCCCAGCAGCCCTGGGAGTTTCCTTGTACTGCACGGCTCTGCCCACTTGGCAAGCTAACCCTCTGACATAAGGCAGTTCAGTCCCCAAGGCCTGTTTAGTCTTTACTCTCTCTGCCAAGATGGCCAAAGGGGTGTAAATTTGACAAGGACCCCTGACTAATGGGAACTGGATTCAAGTCCAAACTCTTTTCACATAAGCCACTGAACATCCATCAAATGGTGCAATGTTCTGGCTGCTGCGTGGACTCCCACTGACGACCTAAAGGATCTGTTTCACATAACCTCCCTCCTTCCAGCCAATCCTCAACCCCACCACAATTTTACTTGGCTCATAATAGTTTATGATGCAGAAAGTGGCACCTGCTGAGTGAATATGATCGAAATATACTTTCATTATAACAATATAATGACTATGACACTACTAATGTTTAACCTAAATGACTTACAATGACTTAAAAAGACAACGGCCAGGTACTTAACACTTGAGGACTAGAGAAAGAGTTTGGAGTAAGCTAGAGCAAATGTCACGCTGGGTGACAAGCAGGAGTGCAGTTAGCAATTTACACACAGAAACCAACATCTCTCTTCCCACCCTCAGAGTATATGTCCATAGCATCACGAAGCATTCTGTATTCTCTGATCACTAACATACTGAGGACAATCTGACAGAGAGATCTTACCAGCATGTTATGAAGAGATTGACCCAGGATAAAAAAAAAAGCCAGTTTATGCACCAGGAAATTTAAAAAATTATACATTCTAGAGTGCTGCATGTTGTGCCTACCAACTCATGTCAGCTGATCTGAAAGTGCAGCTGGCATCAGCAGTTGGTATATTAGACAACTAATTTCTATTACAAAATGGCTGCCATAACCTCTGTCCTTTGTTTCTATAGGGCAGTAAAGTAATTACTATGATTCTGAAAGGTAAGGAGCCTTTACTGTATATTAGCTTTAGCACCAGAATTCAGTTCTGCCAGTCATGGTGCTTAACACAATCTTCTACTTGTTTTTCACACCGAAGTGACCAGCAGATGTTGAGCCAAATGTTGCTTTGAATCCCATCTATGTAACCTCACTCAAGTCAATAGGACTGCTTGGGTGTGACTTGGGGCAGAAGCTGGACCCAATGCCAGAGGAAATGTACGATTTTTAAATCATGGGCATTTTATTATTTATGCAGACTGCATTTCTGATAAATGCTCCAGAGAAGAGGTTTGCACCATAGCACTTCATTTCCATCCAGAATGGTAGCAGCATCAGAAAGCCATAAGGGATCGATTATATCATTGTCCCTTCTTCCACCACTAGTGTTCCATTTTGACACCACTGTTGCACCTCTGCCAACTGATGTCCAAGGCCTGGCAGGTTGGCCAGTGAAGGAGAAATCAGTGATGTTGAGTACAATCGAAGTGTAACTTGTTTTATTTACATTGTGGGAGAGCTCTGACCTTGCCCCCGTGGGTCCTACGCTTCTAGGCGGTTTATGCTAGCCTCAGTGGCTCACTGTGACCCTCCACGTAGCCCTTCTCTCTCTAGAGCCAGGGTTACAGTCCACTGAGCCCTTTTCATCATAGGCCAGCAAGGAGGTTGGTGAGAGAACTCCCACAGTCTCTGTTGTCCCTGGGGCTTATTTCAGAACAGTTTAGCCTCCTGTCCTGACAGGGGCTTGACTTCCCCTCCCAGGAGGTGTTCCTGTAGTGGTGGGTTGGGGGGAACCCGGGCCCGCCCTCTACGCCGGGTTCCGGCCCAGGGACCCTAATGGTAGCAGCTGTTGGCAGCCAACCTTTCACTGCCAGAGTTGCTACATTTCCCTGGGCCACTTCCCCACAGCTCTCCTGCTTCTCCCTTCTTCACCCTTACCTTAGGGCTCCCTTACCGATGGTTTGAGGGTGTCTTCATTAACCAGCTCTTCAGCCGCACTTCCTCTCCTCTGGCTCCCTGGCTCTTCTCTGCCTGACTGGAGTGAGCCCTTTTTATAGTATCAGCGGGACCTTAATTAGAGTCAGGTGGTCACATTAGCTTAATGCCCTCACCTGACTCTTTGCAGGTTAATTAGAGTCAGGTGTTCTCATTAGCCTGGAGCAGCCCCTGCTCTGGTCAGTCAGGGAACAGAAAACTGTTAATCCAGTGGCCAGTATATCTGCCTTCTGCTATTCTGCTGTACCCAACTGGCCTGGGTCTATCACAACATGTATATGCCAGTCCTGGAACAGAGGGATTCAAACGGTCCCATTTCCTAGGAATCTCAGTGCAACACTAATGCCCAGTTCCCAGAGATTAACTCTGCCTCAAGACATGAATCTCATCAGAGCCCAAAGGCAGAGAGCAAACTCTTCTGCGGATTGCACAGCCCCTTTTCCAGAAACTGCTTCCGCACAGAACCTGGCATAATAAAAACCAATAGCAACACTGCATCTCGTCAACATTAGCTCACACACTAAAAAAAAATAAAATAAAAAGCAACTTGGAAGACTATATGTAACATCGCCACCTGGTCATGGCTCCCATAACAATATTTTCTTGAGACAGCTCCATTTGACACCAAAGAGATAGTTGGCCTGTGGTATCAACTTCAGCAATACACATGTGGTCTCTGTGTGCCAAGTATGAAAAATTCTGTGGGTCTCCAAACTGCTTCAGCTAGAATGTAGTGAAATTGGGTCATATACCCACAAAAATACACCCCAGTAGCCACTTGAATGCACTTACCTGATTTGCATACATGTTTATTAACTTCACTTGTTTGAAAATTTGGCCCTTGATGCTCTCAATTGTTTTTTGCCATTGTCTTTCACTATTTTGTTGGGGGATGAAGGAGGTTACGGTAGGACATGCAGGCAGAAGAGGCAAGTGGCAAGCATTTCAATTACCCATGCCTCTCCAAAGGCACACAAAATATTTATGCAGCAGGCATTTTCATTGGCAGTAATGTGACATATGTTCTGTACTTACTCCATACTCCGTGCAGTTAAGTAAATGAGAATCCTAATATTCAGATAATATAAGGATACAGTTAAACACCCTCAGGCCCACCCATGTTGCCCTCCTAATATTCACTCAGGTAACTGCATGCATGCACCAGATTTGCATCTTTGGTCTTGTTAAACATGCACAAATTGGACTCAACGGGTCTAAACACTTTCTAACACACCCTTTTCATGGAAAGTCACCATGTGCCACTATGATTAGTGACCCTGTTGGTTTGTCAAAGCTTTTAACCGGGTAGACCCTGACTATATTAGAGCTCTCATCCTCAAGACTCAGGCTGATGGGCGTCTGCCCACACTCACCGATCCCACCGTTGCCGTTTAAGTCAGCGGGCAATGGTGGTTTTGCTCTGATGGAACTGTGCTTAAGACACATCATCATAACATACAAGACAACAACAACTTAACACTACGATAAAGATACAGCACCATCTATTGGTGGAAGTGCTGGCTACACTGACCAGTGCAGAACTCATTCTGAAATCCATCTCAGACCATCTCTTTCTACTTTGAAAAACACTAGCATTTTCTTATTCTAAATGTGGGTTGGCGGTTTTGGTTCTTTTTAGTCTGACTCCTGTTGGTCCCATATTTTTTCCTCTTTCACTTCCTTTGTTCTTCCCTATTATTAAAAACAAACAAACAAACAAACAAAAACCACCAAAACTTACCATGGAACCACAATGTGAAAGTTTAGTGATTGCACTTGCATGTAAAGAGATTACTTAGATTGCCATCTTGTGGTCTTTGAATGAATTGTTTCAAATACTTTACATTTTGGGGGATTCAGTAGATTCATAGGGATTTCTCTTTGCCCTTTGTTGGATCCCACACACAAACACCCTAACAAGGTGAACTTAGTGTTCTCTAAGTTTTAAGTTGAATTTTCATTTTCATTCTAATGAATGAAAAATAAATGGGCCCAAGAGTTTGTGCAATGAACTAAAATGAAAATTGTTCTTCTTTAAATAACAATAAAAAATAGAAAATCAGGAATTCTCCTTCCACAAGGACCTCACTTATGGTGGCGATTTTGTTGATCACGGCACCCTAAACTGAAAGAAATTAGCCTTATTTTTGTGAACATAGGCCAGGTGAAGTAGAAAGCCAGTCCTGTGGGTGGGTGCTGGGGTGGTATTAGGGTGACCAGACAGCAAATTAAAAAAATTGGGACAGGGATGGGGGGTAATAGGCACCTATATAAGAAAAAGACCCAAAAAATTGGGACTGTCCCTATAAAATCGGGACATCTGGTCACCCTAGGTGGTATTTGTCTTCAATTTACATCAGAGCATTGTTGGATTGAAGCTTCCTAGAAGAAAATGGGGCAAATTTCCTTCTTAGTTACCCACGTGTGTATTAACTCCAGTGAAGTCAATAGATTTACACCAATGTCATTGAAAGAATTTGGCTTAGTGCCTGCAGTTTTCCTTTGCAGATGAGTTTACATTTAGGGCTCAATTCTACTCCATGTATTTCACTGACTTCAATGGGAGATAGAACTGGGAGATTAATATGATTAGACTGATGATGTGTTAGCCATGCAGAGATTTCATGCTCTGGAATCTTGTAAAGAATTTTAAAACCCAATTAAGCTGACTGCCGGCACATTTCCTTCAATGTGTTGAAAGGGGAAGGCAGCCACTGGCCTTGGGGACATTAAGAGTTCTTGAAAATCAAACTAAAAGAAGGCCTCACATGTTACAGCATGTGGATACAAAACTCCAGGGTATGTTGTGGAAATTAACTTCCCATCCACAAGTTATAGGACCAGATCTCCAGCTGTGGCTCGGGGCGCTCAATCCAGCCGCCCAGAGGGGTGTGCAAAGGGGTTTAAAGTCCATCTGTGCTCCCGCAGTCCTAGGGCCTCTGTGCACTATGCTGAGCCCCCAGTGTAAGTTAGAGCAGTCTGAAGGCTGTCTTAACATGCAATGGTCCCAAGGCCATGCATGAGCAAGACATAGCGGGCCCTCAGCCACATCTCCAGTGCCATCTATAGGGAGAAAGAGGTTGGTGTCATAGAAGTTGCTATTGCATCTGTATGCCATCCATGGATCTCGTTACACAGGAAGAATCCTCCAACGCTGGTTTCAGGACAGCTTTGCACTGGTGGAGCAATGTACTGGACAATCTGCCACAGGCCTGTCATCAAAGTGAAACATCCCTTATGACTTATTCATTCAACTCTGCCAAGAGAGGATGAGATTTTGGCTCTCCTGCCTGGAGAGATGGGACTGATCCCAGAACCCCTTGCTCCTTGCTGACAGCTGGAGAGCAGTTCCGTGGGAAGTCACAGAGAGCTCATCTGGAGCGACTGTCTGGCCCCCTTTTCCTGGATAGCGTGGGTTGGGGGTCGTGTTTAATATGCTGCAGCTGAGGAGGGAAAGCCAGACTCCCCGGGACTTACCAATGCCGCACACACACTGAAGCTGCAGGAGTGGCCGAATGGTTTTCATTAGAGCTACAAAGGGAAATTAGGCTAGAGCAGAACTGATACCTTAGAAGCTCTTTCAGGACTGGATACCAAAGCAGTACGTTCTGCAGCCCTGGCTGGGACTCCTGTGCAGCCACTCACCTCCCTCCAGCCTCCCTTTGTACCTTCCCCTTGGTGGAACATTCCAAATCCTCTCTAGATTCTCCCTTGTCGTTTCTTCCCCACCCCCCTCTCATTTGGGATGAGCATCACAAAGGGAGCCGTCTCTTTCCCCCCGCCCCGTCTGGCAGGTTTGTGTTATTATTAAGACACTTGAGATTATAGTTGTCTGAGAATAGAAGAATGACAGCAAAGGACCAGATGCTGTAGACTGATAAATTACAAGGGCATTATGCAGAGCCAGCTGTACCATATAAAAGCCTAGTTTTTATACCACACCATGATTTTCCATGTGGCGTCGTATGGTTCCAGCATCTGGGCATCGCCATCAATGTCTCTCGTATATTTTGCTGAGCACTGTCATTATGATAATGAAGAAATTGCAGCAGACAATAATTGCAGTTCCCGCCAGCTATTGCAAGAACTGGGAGGCATGGAAACAGACTGGCTGGGCCCGTGTGATCTTACAGTTGGTTTCTTCTCTTTTTCCTTTGTCAAAGACAAGAAATGGGGGGACTGGATGGCTCAGGGCATTGGTGATGTGATACATAGCCCCTCACTTCCAGGTTGCCTGTGTCCAGCCCGGTTCAGCAATGACCAGAAGTTGTTCCCTATATGAGGGCTGTTCAGTCATCTGTCTGAGGTGAGCTTGGTGGGTCTCAGTCCATCTCCCTATGAACAGGTGTCTGCTTCATGTAAATTCACTACCCATAATTGTCTCTCTCATTGGCCATCTTAGGTGAGAGAGATCAAGGCCGGAAGCTTGGAGACAGAACTCCCTTCTGGCTCAGGGCAGAGGCATATCATTAACGCAGTTTAGTGATGCTGGGCTGTGGTATACACAGCTCTGTGAATATTCTCCAGGGCTGTCAGTTCAGTACAGGATGCAGCACTGCAGGGTCTGTAGTAAGAAACAATCCCAAGGACTGGGGGAGAGATGGAAGAGATCTGTCAGGTCATTCTGTCCATATCTTACATCCCATGAATGCTAAGTCCCTGGTCTTGGCAACTGGCACAGAGAGATCGTAATTCTGGCAGAACCAAAGGATCTACCTTGCACAAAGAAACGTTACTGTGGCACCACAGAAACTGCTATGCCACCTCCCACTCATAGCTACGAAAACAGGGAGCAGAGCCAGAAAGAAGAAATTCAAGCCACGGGATCTCTGAACTACAGTGATCTCTAGGTGGTATCATGTCCCCCTGAGTCAATGCTGCACGTTTGAACAGCCTGGTTGTGCTAAACCGGAGAGACTGGCCTGACGCTAGGGGTCTGAAGGGTCAAGGGAGTGCAAGCAGCAGCTGTGCACCTCCAAACTCTTAGCCACAGCAGAGGCCCTGGCTCCAAAGCTTCCCTTTGAAGTGTATTTACTGCATGTGGGTGTTTGCTGGCAAATACACTGGTGGGGTGAGAGGAGCAGCTGCTCTCTGCTGTGTGTCTTGGAGGCTGAGCTTTTCCTGCTGCTGGATCCCCTCGGTTCCCTCCTGCCTCTCTGGGGCCCACAACTTAGTTTTCTGATCGTTTTAAAAATGCTGGTGATGGGCTAATTGTCAACACCTGGCCCCTTATTTGTCAGGATCCTGTTCCTGACAGATGTTGGGAACCTTAATAGGAAATGGTGAAAAACAGGAGGGGTAAACTATTAACCACAGGGAGGAAGCAAGTGAAGCTGTTGCAATGAATCTATGGAATTGTAACCCCTTGTCTAGTTCTGGCATAGCCTGTGAGTGCTAGTCCAATGGACTCCAACCTACTGAACCTCCTAACAAATGTGCACCTTCAGCTTGGGCACTGTGCGCACAGGATGCACGTTACCTCTGCCACTAGCCCCAAAGAGCGTTTCTGGGTGTGATGACCCTCATGCAGTAAGCAGAGCAGATCTCGGGGGGATACCTGGAGGTAGCTGGTTGAGTATTTCTGCAGAGATAGGCCCAAGCTACATCCCTGAATTTAAAAGATCCCCAAACTTTTGGGGGTACTGGAAATCTGGACCCAATCCCAGATCACCCTCTCTGTGAAGAGTCAAATTAGAAACCTCAGTCTAAACAATCCTAAACTTGGGAGTGTTCAAAATCTGGTCCTATTCCAATCTGAAGTTTGCAGGCCACCTCTGTATTCCCATCTTTCCTAAACATCCTACAGTTCAGCAGCAGGATCCACCCCAGCTGATGTAATTAAACAATATGCTTAAAGAAGTACTGAAAGAGCAGCATGAGCCAAACTTGATATTTTTCCCAGCCGGCCATTCTAAGTGGCACAGATGGAAACGTGGGTAGAGGGCAGAAAACATTTCTCTGGCTTATCGGGCTAGGCAGGGCCGGTGCAAGGATGTTTCGCGCCCTAGGCGAAACTTCCACCTTGCGCCCTCCCCCCCCCGAACCCCCCCCCCCGTGGCAGCTCCCCACCTCCACCCTGAGGCGCCCCCCCCACAGCAGCTCCCCATCCCTCACCCTCAGGCACCCCCCCGCCCCAGCTCACCCCTGCTCCGCCTCCACCCCAAGCCCGCCGTCGCTGCTTCACTTCTCCCGCCTCCCAGGCTTGCGGCGCCAATCAGCTTAGGCGCCGCAAGCCTGGGAGGCGGGGGGGGAAGTGAAGCAGCCACGATGTGCTTGGGGAGGAGGCGGGGCAGGGGTGAGCTGGGGCGGGGAGTTCCCCTGTGTGCCACCCTCCCCCCCCCCTTACTTGCTACAGGCGGCCCTCCCCGCGCTCCCGTGCCCCAGCTCCCTCCGCCTAAATGCTGGCGGTGACCAGGCGGCTGAAGATCCGGCCGCCGCGGTCGCTGCCGAAGAAAATGGCGCCCCCCAAATCTTAGCGCCCTAGGCGACCGCCCTGGTCGCCTAAATGGTTGCACCGGCCCTGGGGCTAGGCCCGATAGGTTCTCAGTCCAAGATGCCCGATATTGTCAGTGTAATGCCACTGATCTTAGTAGACTTACTCCTCATGTACACTGGTGTAAGGGAAAGGAGAATCAGGTAACTTCCAGATCACGGATTCTAATCCCGCTCCAGATAGGAGCACTAGAATCCTTCCCATCTGATGGCTCCATGAAATGAGCTGGTTCTCAGTCCAGTTCCTAGTGGACTAGTATCCACAGCATAACTGCTTTCACGAGTGACACTAAAAGCCCCTTAACTGGCAGTCATAGAAGAGAGACCAAGGACCGAATGAGCCATGAAGATTCAACCCCTTCCTATCCTTCCAGAAGAGGGCTGAGATGCAGGAAGGAGAAGCTTGCACTGCTGAACCATACTTGTCTGCAGAGCTACCAGTCAGGCCTCTTTCATCTGCACTAGATGCACAAAAACTCCAAAACCCCACCTGCCGCTGTATCATGCAGTAAAGTGGCTGCAGTCAGCAGCAGTCCTGCTTCGTGAGAATCTTTTACAGGAAGATGCAGATGGAGAATTTCTCAGTCTCAGGTCTCTTATCAGCTGATTTCCCCAGCCATGCAGAAATAATCAATACACCACGACACTTGTGATCTCTAACCACCACCTGCGTCCCCTGCTATCTGCAGTGTGGGCACAAATCTCTTTATTCTTGCTGACAGGCTGGAGGCTACAGAGAGAAGCAACCAGATTCTCAAGCTCCCAGACCTCAGCCTTCTCCTTCACCGGCAGCCCACGGAATTAGAACATGATGCGTCTCTTTTCTTCTACCTGAGAACGTACTTAACTCTTAGATATTTGGGGCAAGGTCTTTTAGTTCTGTGTTTGTGCAGCACCTAAGCACACAGGAGCCCTGGTCCACGAGAAATAATGATACTAATATTCATTTTCCTATTAGAAATGGATTTTCAAAGCCTTTTCTCAGCAGTCAGTCTTCATAGCTGTCCCCCACAGGGCCAATGCAGGGCTGCCCAAAGCCTCCAGGAGACAACGTGGGCGAGGTAACATCTTTTTATTGGACCAACTTCTGTTGGTGAGAGAGACAAGCTTTCAAGCTCACACAGAGCTGGAGAAGATATTACCTCACCCACCTTGTTTCTCTAATATCCTGGGATCAACACGGCTACAACAACACTGCATACAAAGCCTTCAAAACAGGGTCACTGATTGGCTGAAAAGTTACAGAGAAATGAGGGTTTATGTATTTGACCAATTATCCAAAATGTCCTTTTTCCCCCTCTCTATTTTAAGACTTGCTGTAGTTGTATGGGTAGTTGGCAACTCTAGTTCAGTGAGCTCATAATCCGTGCTGGAACCAGCCTCCAAGCCTGCTCCACAGATGATATGCTCTAAACAGCACAGCACAGCTTGAGGCAAGTCAGGGAGCGCAGACATAGCCAGTGACTTGCGTTTATTCTCACATTATCCATCATTCACATATCCATCCCATTAACTCTCCACAAACACCCGGATCACATTGACGAAGGATGCCAAAATAGGACACTAACAAACGGCACTTCAGCATTAACATAACCCTTCCTAGCGCTTTCCCAAATTCTGCTGCATCTATGGCAGCATTAGCCCTCACAGCATCCTGGCCAACAACAATAATTTATGAACATAAGAATGGCCAGACTGGGTCAGACCAAAGATCCATCCAGCCCAGTATCCTGCGTTCCAACAGTGGGCAGTGCAAGGTGCTTCAGAGGGAGTGAACAGAACAGGTAATCCTCGAGCGATCCATCCCGTCATCCATTCCCAGCCTCTGGCAAACAGAGGCTAGGGACACCATCCGTACCCATCCTGGTTAATAGCCATTGATGGACCTATCCTACATGAACTGATTTAGTTCTTTTTTGTACCCTGTTAGAGTCTTGCAGTTACGAAATTTGTCAGCTCCCACCTCCAATGGCCTAATGATTCTGCCTTTATTATCCCCTTGGTAAATTTTGAAACAAGCACCCTCATTCTTTGTCCTACACTGCCCCACATGCTTGAGAGAAGTTCCCCAAAAACATTTGCAAGGCTCCAAAGGCCTCCTCAGAACTCTCTCTTGACAACAGGGAGGCTACTGAGGAGCTGAGTCTACTGCCTACTATGCTGACCAATATGGTCTCCCATCTGTCTGTATATGCCTGTTGTCTTTTATCTTGACTAAGGGTGTGACTACACTGCCATCAAAGGTGCGATTAGGTAGACATATCCGCATAGATTTTACCTGGCTAGCACAGCTAAAAACAGAAGTGAAACTGCATCAGCATGGGCTAGTTTTGCAAATATGCACCCAGAGTTCCAGGCAGCCTTGTCCAGCCCATGCCGCAGCAGCTTCACTGATATTTTTAGCTGTGCTAACTAAAGTAATGCTAGTGCAGGTGTGTCTATGCACATAGGCACCGACTCTGTGGGTGGTCCGAGGCTGGAGCACCCACGGGGGAAAAGTGGTGGGTGCTGAGCACCCAACGGCAACCCCCCTCAATTCCCCTCTTCCCACCATGCCCGCCAATCAGTGCTTCCCCTCTCCCCGTGTCTCCCGCCTGACATGATCAGCTGTTTTGCAGCCTGCAGGAGGCTGTGGGGGGAAACAGGGGAGGACCAAGGGCGCCGCACGCTTGGAGGAGGGGCGGAATACAGTGGAAGAGGCAGGGCGGGGACGGAGTGTGGGCGGGAAGAGGCGGGGGCTTGGGAGAAGGGGTGGGGTGGGAGCATGGCCTGGGACAGAGCCAGGGGTTGTGCACCCCCCTGGCACATTGGAAAGTCAGCGCCTGTGTCTACACATGCTGCAATCACATTTTTGATTGCAGTGTAGACATACCCTTAGATTGTAAGCGGCAGGGATCTTGCACTTCAGGGCAGGAACCATCTTTTTGTTCATGTTGGTACAGAGCCTAGCACAACGGGGTCCTGGCCCATAACAGGCACCTAAGCCTATGCTCATGCAAATAAATCAGGGTTTCTCAAACTGGAGTTGCCGCTTGTTCAGGGAAAGCCCCTGGCGGGCCGGGCCAGTTTGTTTACCTGCCCTGTCTGCAGGTCTGGCCGATTGCGGCTCCCACTGGCCACAGTTCACTGCTCTGGGCCAATGGGAGCTGCTAGAAGCAGCGTGGGCCGAGGGACTTACTGGCCGCCGCTTCCCGCAGCTCCCATGGGCCTGCAATGGTGAACCGCAGCCAGTGGGAGCCGCAATCGGCCGGACCTGCGGACAGGGCAGGTAAACAAACCGGCCCGGCCCACTAGGGGCTTTCCCTACACAAGCGGCGACCCTTGTTTGAGAAACACCAAAATAAACCATAATAAGATGCCTTTGTTTTGGACATGTCTGTAAGCTCTGCCTGTGTGCAGACAGACCAACCACGTCTTTGAGAGTTGCTACAACCTGTTACCAAGGAGCCATGCCCACTGCTCTTTCTCCTGGAGACTCTACTTCAGCTTTTTCTTCTTGGTTTTGCTTTGCTTTTAAATCTAAAAGAAGCTCTTTGTGTTTGGAGAAATATAACACCAAGGAAGGGAGTGGATAGAAAAAGCACCAGCTGAGCTCCTCCTACGTTACAGATTCCAGTCAATAATCCAACAAAGCAAGTTCTCCAGTGAGCGTCCTTCAAAGCTTCTAGGAACCCAGCGTCAGCACAAGATGAACTCTTTGAGGTTCAGGCATTATATGTTGGGATTTATGAATTTCACCATCTAAATCAAACAAGCTGCCGGCGTTCTTGATAAAAATAGAAACGGAGGTGAATTGTGATCTTCCCCCAAACAGTGCTTGGAATTTGTCATCTGCTTTGCTAATAACATGCAGTGGCTCAAAGACCTCTCTTCTTATGTGCTGGCCCAGACTGATTTAGAAGTGAAGTATCTGTGATACTGAATGCTGAGGGTAACTAGATGACTGTTGAGTGTGCTCTGATCTGATGCCAGTGATATCATACACAAAATGTCTGGACAATGATTTCTGCATTATCCTTGGGCGTAAGTCCCATTAAGGTTGGCATTCCTGGTGATGGATAAAGCTTCTGGAACTCACCCATTGGTATTTCTTCGCTTCCTTAACAGCTGCGGTGAGCATGGACAGAATTGCTGTCCTATGAGTCAGCCTTCTCAATAAATATTTTAAAACATATAACTTTACCGTCCGGCTTTTGGCTTGCTTCTTCACCCATGAAAGGGTGGTGCTTGTGATAAAGGTATGACTCATGGGATTTGCTGGCAAGAGACTGGTCTTTTATTTCCTGGCCTAACTCACACGACATGGATTGGAGTTACAAAAAGTTACACGCCTGTCACATGATAGGCCTCAGAATCCTCAGACACCAGTAGCTACCATTACGTCTGCTCTTTTGAGCATCAAATGCCAGTAAAATATATCAACCAAAAATAGTGACCACAGCAAATCGGTGACAGGCCCAGGAGCAGAACTAATTTCCCAGCCCTGTACAGCCCACCCCCATGCTAACAATGCACAAACCATTGGATCAGATAAGGACAGGCTTGTACCAAAATCCCTTTTGAGGTTCATAAAACCCACAAGTAACTCCTGTTTTCCCTTCCCTCCCCACCAACACACCCAATTATTTTACATCTGTCTGCTTTTCTGGGTCCCAGCTGGAGCTGACACACTGCTGGAGAGGCTGCTATTATAATACTGCTGGTCTGACCAGAAGCAAGAAAAGACCAGAAAATTCTCAGTCATTTCCATTCAGAGTTTTATGACCCATTTTTGCAGGCCCAAGAATAAACATTTAAAAGGTGGGATTTTCCCAGGTGCTTAGTGTCGGCCCAATTCTCTGTCCATTGTAGTCAATAGGAAAATTCCCAATGACCTCAATGGAAGCAGAGTTAGGCAAACACTGAGCACTTTTGAACATCCTGCTCTAAAGATTCACAGCTTTTAAGGCTAAAAGAGGCCATCAGATCACCTAGTCTGACCTCCCAATACACAGACCATAGAGTGTCGCCTGCTTTGTTCTGGTTGCTTACCCAAACTGCCCTCCCAAATCTGTCAGAGGTTCCCCATCACTATTCCCACCTGTTCTTCTAGCATCTCTGCCAATCTGGAAGCCACTGTGCTTCTACCACATTGGCAGTAGAAGTTCCGTTTCACTGCACATAACTACAAGTATTAAATTGTTCAGCCAACCCAACACGCTGTTGACTGAACGGTGCAGTCGCTGTGGGTTCTGCAACCCAAGAATTAACTTGTGAAATGAATGCATTGCCTTTTTCATCATGATATATCTGCAGACACTCAGCACCTTTTACAACATCACCTGTGCACTAAGGATACAATCTGAAGTCAACAGGAGCTTTGCCATTGACTTACTGAGGAAAAGTGTTATATATAAGCTAGATATTAGCCCAAAGACTCTGCAATCAGCAGATCCTTTAATGAGTGTACATAGGATGCATGCATTGTAAGAAGACTTAACTTTAAGGTAAGTGAGCTAACCACTGCTGGGTGATTACTGAGCATTAAATCTCTCTCTCAATCCAGTCTGAGGGTGGTACCTGTAGTTGTAACACCAATCTTTGTTCAAATGGGCAATGGAAAATATGACATGTATATGGTTTATAGTTTCAATGGAAAACTACTTAAGATATCTCTGTCTTCTAGGTGAGCTGTCCCATGAACTGTAGCATGCCAGACAGTAGTGTAAACAAAGAGCCCTGGAAATGACTCACCCAGGTTACAAACAGGATTTAATTTTTCCTTAGAAAGTGGATACACCAGCCATTTGTCAACTGGCGTCGTTGTGTGTGTCAATGAGGCCTCAGCCACTGTTTATATTCTGTTCCCCAGACCACTTTTGTCTGAGCCTGGCCAGATTTTGCCAGAAAGTCTCTCCTCTCCTTTCCACAGCTGGCAGTTCAGGATGTGGGGTATGTTTTAATAGAGGGACCTGGGGAGAAGATGAATTTCTTTCATTCCTTTATTGGCAATGGGATGGGACACTGTCCCACAATACTGTTGTCTGAAGGACAAAAAATGTCCTGAGGAGAGGCAGCAGCTCCTGGATCTTCATAACAGTGCAAGGGAACCAGCCATAGACCTTCCATTCACTTTAGTGCGTGGCTAAATCGCTTGCACAGCTTTGAAAAGTTCAACCCAGGTCTCCCAAGGGTTGAGCGTTAGGTGGCACAGTTATGGCTTTGCTATCCCACTGTGTACCTAGCCTCCTTCAACTCATGCCCATGCTCACTTTACCAACCTCCTAATTATTTATAAATAATGCAACCCAAATCCAAACTGTAGCATCTTGGTGACTTTACCAGCTGTTTTAACCATAGGCCTCCTTCTGAATGCAAGGGATAAATTATATGCAAGTTGATGGATTTGTTGGCAATTTAAAGTTTGCCACATCCAATTAATGTACCTCTTTGATTTATCTAAAATAATGAACCATTGTTTTCAACTGTAATTTTTTCCGATCACTGGGTAGCCTGGGGAACTGTTCTGGAAAGCACAGAACTGCGGGAAGGATCAACGCACTGTAGCAAGCCTGACAGGAAAAGGACTTTGGGATTCTGTTACGTGCTAAAGCTAGAGAAAGACAGACAATAAAATGGGAGAAGAATATCCAGGAGAGCTGAACTTTTGTTAGCTTTAGCAGGGCACTTTTCCCATTATTTTTATAGACACACGTGCATTTTAAATCACACTGCAAAAAAACAGTTCAAGCAGCTTTTCATCAGGTAGCATTTTAACCACCTATTTTCAAAGGACCTCTTCCTGCAAAACAATACACACTTGTAAGTAGCAGTGAACCACTAAGAGACCATGAAGGGCAAGTCTACACTACTGCTTAACTCGATCTAACTTACATTGCTCGGGTGTGAAAGACACCCCTCTCTCCCGCTCCCGAGTGACAAAAGTTACAGCGACCTAAACCAGTGTTTCTCAAACTGGGGTCGCCGTTTGTGCAGGGAAAGCCCCTGGCGCGCCGAGCCGGTTTGTTTACCTGTCCCGTCCTCAGGTCCGGTCGATCGCGGCTCCCATTGGCCTGCAACAGCGAACCATGGCCAGTGGGAGCTGCGATCGGCCAGACCTGTGGAGGGGCCAGTAAACAAACCGGCCCGGCCCACCAGGGGCTTTCCCTACACAAGCGGCGACCCCAGTTTGAGAATCACTGACCTAAACGCTGTTCACACTGGCACTACGTGCAGCTGCGCCGATGTAGCATTTCTAGTATAGACCTGCCTTAAGTTGGGTGAACAGACAGAATAAGGTGCAGCAGTGCCCACACCAGGTCCTTCCTAGAGACGCTCCTTACTACCACCTTCTTGGGCCAATACCTATGAGGTACCACTAGCCCTTCACACAATGATTATTTCTGTTCCAACAGTGTTTAGAGACCACATCTGAGTTTGGAGCAATGTTGTGCTAGGAGCTGTACAAACACAAGTAAGGGCCCTGCCCGGAAGAGTTTACAGTTTAAACAGACAAGACAGAAAAGGGTGTGAGAGGAAATAGTCTTATCCCCATTTTACAGAGATGGCCCATTCAAAGCACTGTTGCTGAAAGAAAAGAAAGAGAAAAACAACAACAAAACACCACTTGTAAATGGCAGTGAACCCCTCAGGAGATGTGACCAGGCCACAGATTTTGGCAGGGTTCCTCAATTGAAGATGCAAGAGTCACTTAGTGAATTACTCTTTTATCAAGTGCCGGTAATTGAATTAACTCACTGGTCAGGTGTCATAGATTCACACACATTTTCCCTCAGCTGCTGTGGAGCTGAAAGAGTTATAATTAACGGCAATGCAGCAGCAAGCAAATGTCTGTTTGGCTCACGTCTTGTTGAGGTGAGAGAGAGAACTTCTCTCATGTGGAATCTATGGCACAAGGGAGCTACAGAAGTAGCTGTTCCAGACCAGAACTCAACTTTGTTTGGGAGTTCCCTATATGCCACATCTCGGAGTCCATTGCCAAGTTTCCCAGGCAAGCAGTTGGGAGAAGCCACTGTATTGCTTTTAAAAGACCCATTCCAGCTTACTGATATGGACTTTCAAACATCTGAGAAATTAATACTGTCCTGAAAAACATCCCGAGTTCTGCACAAGAATCAGTGCATGCTGGGGCAGGACTTTGAATGTGACTAATTACTTTGAGATAGATGTCGAGCCAGATGGGATCCAAAAGCAGACAGATACTATGGTAATGGGCACAATATAAACACCTAAGTAGATCTTTATGTGGCTAGATAGTTTCACTGATACTGAATAGAACAGGGCCATTTTTTTTAATTGTAAATATTTGCAAAGTTGTTTTCATTTTGCAGGATTTACTTTTTCAAAATTTTTCCTGCTTATTATTATTGTAATATAAATTGTTATCAGAATGTTCTGTTTGCTGCATACTACATGTTCAAGAAATGAAAATTTTAAATTATGGTGTCAATAAAAGTTTTGATTACAAAAGTCACAAAAACAAAACACAAAATTAAAAAAAAATCAGCATTTTTTCATTCAATTTTCTCTCGACACTGGGGAAATCTTGACCGCCCTTAATGCTGACACACTGTAATTCCAAGTTCCCACAGACCAGGGACACAGCACTCAAAGTTAATGTGCAGGCTGTATCTAAACGCTGGCTGTCAAATTCAGAGGGTGCAATGTCTAGTGGTTGACATACAGAAATGGGGTTCAGCAGTTCTGGGTTCTGCCACTGATTTGCTGATGACAAACCATAAAAAGATTGTAGGGGTTTCATTCATTAGATGTGGGTAAGTGTTAGAAGAGTGTAGCATATTATGCACTCTAGTGAGATGTGCAGCATGATTCAAGTAAGGAAAGAGAGTTACTGAGACTAGAATAGCTTATAGGGAAGTGATGGTGTATTCAGTAAAGCAATCAACAAGCAGGGGTTGAAATATCTGCTGCACTGATGCACTGCTATTCTCTCCAGGCCGAGCGTGTCTAGGCATGTTGTATGACCTATTTTCTCTGCTCTGCCCATCGTTCACGCTACTCACAGCTGGATGGGATATTTCTTAGGCAGGGGAGGAGAAGAAGAGGTTTAAAATGCCCTCCTTTCTTTTGCCTCCTATGAAGAGGCAGGGCCAGGCCTGGTTGTCGGTTGCAGTTTGGCCTTTTTAGCTTCTGCAAAAGATCGCGCTATGTAGCAGATTCTCAGCTGGTGTAACTCAGCACAGATCTGTCTTCGAGGGAGCAGTGCCAATGGATAGCTCATATATTTTGAGCTCTGTTAGAGCCATTGCTGGATGCGAGGCAGACTGTGCCCTCCCTGCTGTGCTTGGTTCACTCCCATCCCAACAGCCTGCCGGCTTCCTGGTACATGTGGAGCACTGTGCTTCCTGGAACTGTCTCCACCTAATCCCACGGGTCTGCCTCTGCCATACAGTCAGGCTTCAGCAGTGCACTGCGGGACGCTCCCAGGAAGCTTTTCACATTCCTCTCCTGTTCTCAGCAGATGTCAGCAGGGGAGGAGAAAGGCCCATGGAAGAGAGAAAAGGTTTTCCTGCAGGAAAAGAGGATCCTTGCAGGCTGCCCATCTCAGCTTATTATTGCCAGGCACCTGTGTCCCGGGGCATAGGTCCAAGCAAGATGCGAGCAGGCACGATGCCATCACAACAGATGGGCATGAGCATAGGCAGTCATGAGACCGTGATCCTGCATCAGCTCAGGGCATTGACTGTTTAGGGCAAATTTCCCAGCGGAGAATGTCAAAACAGCTGCCAGTCTGGAGCTTATACACCTATAATTAAGGGGCTATGTGATTTCTAATCCAGATGGATTAATTGGCAAGCTAAATATAGCATCCAGGACCATGTAAGGCAAGTTTCTGTGTGTGGTTTAAATCAGGAAATAGGGCTAAAGCTGGCACGAGCAGGCACTGAAAGAATAACGCCTCCAGCCCTGGTCTCAAGCTCTGCAGTCATTGCAGACCTGAGCCCACTGAGGACTCTTTGTTCCCATTCATTAGTAACAGCATCACAACGGCACATAGAGGCTTTAACCAAGAGCTAAACCTCATTGTGCTAGACGTGGAACAAACACATAGCAAGAGATAGACCCTGCCCCAAAGCCCTTACAGTGCAAATAGACAAGACAGAAGAAGGTTGGGAGGAAGGGAGCATTATCATGCCCATCAGCACTGGAAGGGAGGATTAAGGGATGAAGTCTGATATCACACAGGAAGTCTGTGGCAGAGACTGGAATTGAACCTAGATCTTCTGATGGAGCTGGTTGGATTCATCAGGAAGGTTTCTTAGAGACACTCTCTGCCAACCCCCTTATGGCCATGGCCAATAGGCTGGTGGGCAGGGGGTAAGGCACATCACTGGGATGTGGGAGACCCTGGATTAAATTTCCACTTTGATTGATCAGGAGCAGGGACTGGAACCTGGGTTTCCCACATCCCTGGTAAGTGCCCTAACCACCGGGCTATTGACTAGCCTGGCATTGGGTGTTATTTTTTCGTGAACAATGTTGAAAGGTCTCATTTTCCTTCCATCTCAGAATGAAAACTAATTTCAAAAACTCAGCATATTTCATGAAATGGAATTGTTGTCTTTCAGACAGCCCATTTCTGAGTTCCAGTCCCCCAGCTTAGCCACAAGACCATCCCTCCTCTCGAGTGGAAGCTAAGCCTTGCAGGAGCAAGTCCTCTGAAAGGTAAGATAGTTCCCTGGATCTTGTAAGCCAAGGGCCAAACTGCGCTCTTAGCTGACATGTGCAATCCCACTGGGTTCATGTGCATAACTGAGCAGAATTGGACCCAAATGTGTCTCTTTCTGGTGCAACTTTCTGGGCCTTAAACTCAAGTGGTATTATGATAAGCACCACCCTCCTTTTGTAGTCTTTCAAGGTGTCCATAGAAATGTGCTTTGGGAGGCCTTGATGGTGGCAGAACCAGTGGGGGGGAAAGAAGAAAACTCTCTTCTCCCCAAACTTCACCTGTTCTTCAAATGATCCCAACCTTTTAGTAAAGCTTCTGAATTATGATTTTTGTGGTACCTTCTTTACATTTGCTGCTGCCTTTAAGCTTCCGGTAACTTGCAGGCAAGGTGGGAAGTTCAGCAATAGCATGAGAAAAGGTTCTTCTCAGGGTATTCTCAACCAGGAACAAAAACAAAAGTGACCGGAGGCTCTTGTAAGATTCCTAGCCTCTAACACCCTGGTGCATTCACGTATACCAGTGAAAGGAAGAGTGAAAGAATCCCATTCTCACAGGGTAGCATTTTATCTCCGCACAGGTGTGATGCACAAATTACAAGACAGTGCAGAATCAAGCTCTGTGGCTGCTCCAAGACTTATTTTACAGAGCTGTAATTGCCCGTGCAAATTCCAGATTGCCCTTATCTATTCCATGCAGCCACCTACCGGCCTGGGAACACAGGGCCCTACCCTGTCCTACTTCAACTCCCAATGACTTCAATGGGATTTGTCCCTGTATAAAGAAAGGCAGAATTAGGCCCACAGCATTGGGCTAATTGAGCCACTCCCAGTCTTTGAATATCAATCTATCCCAAGCCAGATTAATACCACACTGTGAATATCTGCAAGGTTAAATTGCTTTTAATTTTTGTTTAATT
Organism: Mauremys mutica; assembly: GCF_020497125.1. Lineage (NCBI taxonomy): Eukaryota > Metazoa > Chordata > Testudines > Geoemydidae > Mauremys > Mauremys mutica. The sequence goes on along the minus strand of NC_059084.1, from coordinate 11,761,071 downwards.
ATCTGCAATGGCACAAATAAGTAACAGCATTGATTTGAACTTGGCACCGACGGCAGGTTCCAAATGGCAAAGCATATTAAGAGATCGAACTATTAAACATCGCTAATGAGCAAAATAATTATGTAGCGCTAAGCCATAAATGGTTAGGCTTTAAAGGTGTCACAGTTCATAAGCAAGAAAGATTTAATCACATTTTAAATCAAATATTTATATGATAATGTGTTTTAATCAAAACAGTAGCGATTAATTTGGGGGTGGGGACATAGTGTATGCTTCCTGTCTTTGCTTTCCAGAGGTTTTTTTTGCAGAGTTCACACTTCCTTACTGAATAATATATTGGTCCCAGTCGTGAGCTCATAAAACAGTGTGTAAGCTGGGATAAACTAGTGCAGCAATAAATTACAGTACAGTACAGAGAACGTAAGTCAGATTCTCCACTGCCAAACACGGAGTATCATCACCCCTGTAAAGCAGGTATGTTGCCATTCAGAATTGGTGGCATTTTATACCCAATTTGTACAGTGTAAATGATAGGGGTGCAGGGAAGTGGAGAATATAGCATATGGAGCGTTCCTGCTGTGTTGCCATTCCAGGAACTACCATCACTGGAAACAGGTACCCTGTACTTCCAAGTCAAACACTGCAGTGTCCAGTAATCAGCCTTTCCAATAACCTGTCATTCCTGGAACCACACTGCTTCTGGGAAGTCTATCAAAAATATCATGACAGTTTCAAAATACTTGCCCCGCCTCTGGGCACACATCTCCACATTTAGACTATCCAATATTTTTTCCCTTAATCTATTTAGCTTCTTGAGCTAGATATGTATATAATTTTTGCCATCTGCCATTTTAAACACTTCATCAGCAAGTGTTATTTTTTTGTTAACTGCTAAGTTGGAGTCACGATGAAAAGCTTTCAATGAACCACCTTTGCCTGAAATGACTTCTTTTGCCTTCAATTTGGCCAGATGTTTCCTAATTACTTATCTGTCAAGGATTTTTCTTTCTTTTTTTTTTTAACATGTATAGACATTTTCTCTAAATGAAAAGTAACATAAGGTTCTTGTTGAGTATTTTTGCCTGGGCGAAATAGGCTGGGCTCAGCTTCATCATCAAGGCTGGATTTTATGCTTGAAGATGCAGCTTAACATGAAAAGCTTGATCTTTTTTATTATTTAGCACAGCCCTTTTGGATCAACTTTGACAAAAGCCAAATGATACTTTGTGGCTTGAGATTTATTTTTTAAAGCTAGAACTGAGTCATGCAGTTTCTCCTGAGCCTAAGATAGTTTCATGTAATGACTTAGGGCCAGAATCTGCCTCCATTACTCATATCAGATAGGACTTATTTACATGACTAATCTCCCATTGAATCAGTGCCACATGGCATCACTAAAGGTTTCAAACTCAGGCCCATATTAAGCTTGATATTTGTCCCATGGAAGTTGATGGCAAAAAAATTCTCATTGACTTAAATAGTCAATTATTGGGTTTTCTGAAGGATCTCCTGCCCTTTACTCATATGGCAATTCCTTAAAGCCATAGAATGAATAATTTAAGCCTTTAATTATTGGAATTGACCACTGTGGAGTTAGGTATAAACTTGTAGAGCTACTATTCAGGGTGGCCATTGGGGGGCATAGAGTGAGGAGCTAAGGGTCTGTGTAAACAGGAGATAACCCTGACCATGGTGTCCTGGGTCACTAATCTCTACAACCACTGCTAACGTGGAATACCAGACATCACGGGACAATGATCTGACTTTGGTATAGCGAGGCATATGCCTACACTTAGGTCACTTCTGACATTCAGCATTGATTTGCTATTTAACTATGATCACAGAGCTTTCTCTCTTTTCTTTTCTGGTCTGTTTTTTTCCAGTGGCCCTAATTTTAGAGCTACCCCCACACAGGAAAACAAAACAATCACATTGCAGTCAAAGTAAGCTTGACATGCATCTCAGCTGCTTTGACTGGGGGTGGGGGTGGGATCTGTCAGGTGCTTGCCATCCACCGACTACAAATACAGTATGCTCTTGGCTTTGCAAGCACAAATCCTGACACCAATCCTCTTGAGTTTGTTGCTATGTTTTGAAAGGAACTCAGAGGTAGTTCTGATGCCATCTTGAGTCACTTTGGCTGGATAGATATTACAATTGCACATGCAAATTGATGTCCCTGGTTCTATTCACCCCTGAGTTAAGCAACTTGAAATAGTCATTATTAGGTGGAGTGCTATACATCTGGGTCTTTACAGACATGGAGTTAAAAGGATATATTCAACACTGTGATGCCACTGATTTGCAGGGAGTACCTATCAATATTTTTACTAATTCCTTAAAATTTTTATGCTCTACTGAAGTGGTTTTGATTTCGTTTACTACTTAGTTATGGAGGTAAATTAACTCTGGGGTCATAATTTTTTCACTAGCTAGTCCTACCTTGCCTTGAAAAAACAAGGTGCCGATGGATCAATGTCTGACTCAAGAGGAAATGCAGCAGTGACATGAAAAAGTGGTCGAGAAATCCCACTGGCTCACTGCTCCATCGGGCCCCTTCATGCCACTCTGGCAGCACAAAGGGGCTATAAGGCTGGCGGTTTTGGCATAGGGGAATTACACCGTCTCCTTTCACAGCGCCTGGTGGAGAGGGTGTGTTGGAGACATGGCCAAGAGAAGCAGAATACCACTGCTGGAATGGCCCCAGGGGTACCATACATTGGGGCTGGGTCCAGAATACAGGGGAAGGAAACCCATTTATCTCCCTCTCCACTTTCTCCCTCAGCTTCTGAGGAGCTCAGACAGAATGGAGACTTGGGCCGCATATTTGTAAATAGAAGCGATCCCCTTTCCAGGATTCAAACCAGCTACTTTAGCTCACCTTGTGTGCTGGTTTGTAGGGATTTGCGTGAACCTTGTTTTTGGTTTCTGGTCTTTGAGCTTCAGAGCTGAGCAGGTATGTCAGCCCATAGTGTAGCTATCAAAGACTACTGTGCTGTAGAGGGGTCAATACCTTCCTGACCCAGAGGGTGATCAGCTTACAGTCTGCAGCAGGGAACCCATTTACCTTCAATTTGTCTCTGTGACTACAAATAAAATCATTCAGCCCTTTTAAAAACCCAGCTGCAGCATTAATTTAATTTGTCATATTTATACAATGTGCCCATCACTTGCTTTCTTGTCACATAAACAATCAAAACATTGACAAAAACATTGACAATAATTATCTAAATTAGCATAATGTTGAGAGAGAGAAAAAAACTAAAATAATTCCTCTAGGAAAGACTTGTATGAAGACGCAGGCCTTGGAAAGTACCTGGGAAGTCAACACAGTGTGGAACCATTGAGCTGAAAGGAAAGCAAATTCCAGAGTCCCTCATTCTCCTCCAACGATTCCTTGCATCTGGAGCCCAGCTGTACAATACCCTGTCCATACTACGATGTTAGAAGAGTTTGTAACCAGTTACTGGCATGGTCGTGTCCAAGCACCATGTGATTAATATGGGCTGTACTGGCAACCCCAAGCATTCAGATATTATGAATCAGGCCCCAAAATCATGAGAGCAGTTTAAAAAAATCATGAGATTTTTAAAATTTACTCATTTTGGGGTTCTTTTCATTTGACTTTTTGGTTTCCGAGCCTGGAGATCGTGCTTTGTTCACATTTTCAGCCTTTTTTTCTTTTAAGAACAAGCAGAGAGGTTCTGAGTTGTAGGAGCTGGAGCTTTAAGAAAGTCAGTGAACATTGCGAGACTCATGACAACTTAATGAGAGGTGGAAACACTGAACTCTGTTAGTAACAGACACCTGTTAGCTTTTGGTAACCAGGCTAGCTCAGCTGTTCTCGCAGTACACACAGGACCCCCTAAATGTGTCTGTGTAGCTGGTTTGAACCGGCCTCCCCTTTCCCAGCTCTGAGGTAGGACATCCCAGTATCCACTGTCCCAAGCACAATTCTCTACTAGGATGAAGAAGTCTCTGTAGGGTGGCTCAGCTTTGGCTCCACAACCTTGGTTCCCACTTTGGGCTGGGTCCCAGAAGAGGTTCAGAATCTTAAAGTGACAAGAACAATACGCATTGCATTCTTCCTTCTCACCCCCGCCCTCCACCCATTAGCTCATCTCCTTCTCCAAAAACGGCAGAATTTGCAAGCTCTCTCCACCAAATTGAGTCATAGCTCATGCTGGGCTGTCACCTCCAGTTAGCAGCTTGCCTTGGAGCCTACCAGCAGAATGATAGTGCAAACTAGTTGAGAGTTTTACAGCAGCTGCCATTTGAAATTCATCACTTGCCAGAGCACAAGATTTCCAAGTCCTGGGTGGATTCGAGGTTTATGATGGTGCAAGGGCTCTGAAAGTTCACAGTGAGCATAAAATTGATTCACTCCCTGGTACTTTTCTTTCTCTTGCAGAAGAACTCCCTAAGGAAAGATATAGGGATCCTGTTTGCTTTTCAACATTTTGAGTAGGCAGAGAACAGTGTGTCCGGTTCCATTTATTGTCTGTAAATCACAGAAAATATCTTCCTTCTCCCTGGCAAAAATAATTAGAATTAGCAAGTTTCTTTACCTCTACCTTCACGTTTGTGAATTTCTGCACGGGCCTCATAAGCAAGATCTTCGCTTTCCCCACATATCTATTAAATGTCTTAATCTCCTTCACCACTCTCAGTATCTGCAGTTTCTTCTACATTCATAGAGTTGTTGTTCCCAATGATTACATCTTGCAACTTTTCACAAAGGATGGAAATGTCACTTGACTGATCCAGGCTGCTATCATCACAGAATGTCCGTTCGCTTTGCTCCGATATCAAGCTGGAATCTAGTGGAATTATTAAGCAAGAGGACAAATGAGAGAGCACTTAAGTGACTGGAGCAGAGCAGAGCTGTGCATGCTATAAATGCAACTGAATTGTGCAACAATCCTTAAGTTTAAATTAATACATCGTGGTTACTGACACGGGTAGCTACCCTTTGCCTCTATCTCTGTATATTTCATTTACAATTTAAAGAACACGCATGATAAACGATTAAGATACAAAAATAAGAAATACTGATGTGAAAAAGTACAGCGAAAGAGGAATCAAGGTTCTTGCAAATTAATTACAGTTTAGCATGATGGGGGAAGTACCCTAATAAATAAAATCAACCCTTGGGGTTGAATTCTCCAGTCCACTAAGGCCACTATGCACTGCATGGTGGAAATCACAGCCACTCCCACCCCTTCGCTGGCTCCCTGGAGGGGACATGTCATGGGTAGCAAAGAGTCCTGTTACACCTTATTCGCTACTGGTGTAAGATCACTAAGGGATATTATGCCAGTGATGTAAATTAGGGCTCCCCCTGTGCAAAGTACCAATCTACCCCAGCATTAGGAAGGATGTCAGTATCTGGCCCAAAGGGTGCGGGGGGGGAGGACCCAGTGACAGTGACGCTTCTAGAATCTGATCCGAAGCCAATGGAAAGATTCCCATTGACCTAAAGAGGCTTTGGATCGGGCCCGTAGTGCAGAATTTTCAGAACCGGCCACCTGCCCAAATTTGGCAAGTATGACCTAAGTGTCAGTCTTCAGGTGTCTGGTACACACCATGGAGCCAGCTCATACACATCAGGCACTGTTTTAAACGCAAGAGAAGCCTACAAGTATCAACATGGCATTCACTATCTTCACCTGAAGCATCGTCTTCCTCGTTTGTCTCCTCATCTGCGAGGCCGGCAGAACCGCATTGCTCATGAACACTCATTTGGTTGTTGTTTCCGATCATGACGTTCTCCAACTCCGACTTGTCAATGCTGACTCTTTGCAATGGAGCTCTCCCTTCCCCGGGGAGGTGGGTATTAACAATTTTCAGTGATGATCCAGGGCTGGCAGAAAGACTGTCAGCAAATTGATCTAGAGTTTAAAAAAAAAAAAAAAAAAGGTAGGGGAGCATTTGTCATAAAAATGAGAGCATAAGAAATCAGAAAGACAGAACCAGTGAATGTCAAAAAGGTGACATACTCATTTCCCAAGGCTCAGGTGGGACTAAGATTTGCATAATAGTAGCAGAAGTCTCAGCATTTCAGCACATTAGTTTGTTGCACAGAAATAAATGGACACAGATAGGAGGGTACATAGTACAGATCTAAAAAGTTCTTGGCACTTGTGCAGCATGTTCCATGAAGGAGCTCAAAGCAACATACAAAATATTGGCATCTTCATTTTCCAGATGATGTTAAGCAGTTTGCCATAGGCCACTCTGCAAGTCAATGGCATAGTCAAGAATACCCAGCTCTCCTGACTTGCAGTCCCTCAATCTAACCACTTGGGAATACTTGGGCAGACGACAATAGGACCCATTTTCTGGGCTGCGCTCTGTCATAAAGTTGGTCCTGCCTAGCTGGGATGCAGGCTTTCTGGGAGGGTGTTCTACCATAAATAGTGGAGCCATATGGAAGGCTTGCAGGGTTAAGGAGGTTTCTGTTATAAGAGTGGGTCATAAATATGCTCTAGTAGGATGTCTGAGGAAAGTTTTCCTGCCCCAGTTGTGAAAGAGGACAGATATACATGGACAGGGTTGGAGCACAATAACCACTGCTACTCACACATCACAGACTCTGAGCATTACGCCCAATTTCTAGAGTCGCAAAGGTTTGTTTCAGCACTGACATACCTTGTAAAGATTCACAAGTCAGCTCTCATGCAGACAGGGCTGTACTTGAGGGAGTTCTCATATAACCAGCGCCCTACAGAGGGTATGAGTATCTTCAACACAAGCCAACACACTGTACCTACTCTTTTCTGGAGTGCCATATTGGTCCAGATGCTCCTCTCGACTATCAGCGAAGTCCTTCGTAATGATATTCATTTGATTATCATTACCAATGACAGTATTCTTGAGTGTGGACTGAGTGACATCAATTTCCTGAACACCCTGGGGGGTTGCTTTAGCTTCTGCTTCACAGTGCAACACATCAGCATTCTCTGATGCAGCCCTAAGACTTGGAACAGTTGGTCTAGAATCTAAAGCATAAGTGTAAAGGGAAGGAATAATAACGATATTAATAAAATAATAATAATAGTGAAATTATATATGGGAGAGTGTCAAAAATGAATCATTTTGGCAATCTCATTTTGATAAGGTCTATATTAGGTGTATATTGCAATAGTAATTTTAATATTATGTTATATTTACATAGTATATATTTAATACATTTATATTATAGTTTCAGTTATTGACATGAAATGATTTGATGTTTCCTAATAGAAATTTTTCAGAATTTCTATTCTGCAGTAACTTAACTTTTAATTCTGTTTGGCACAAAAGCAAATTTCAAAATGCTGGCATATCCTGCAGGACAGAAATTCCATTCTCCAACCAGCTGTAGTAAAATATGAAATCTTTTTTATGTTATTAATTATGACAGCTGTTGTTCATGTCTGTTCTCAGAGAGGATAACCAGGATAGCACCCATAAACCTGTGCAGACAGATGATTACCATCTTTTTTATCCACTAGATTCAGCGAGTTGTAGTTTCCAATTTGAGTAGCTCTGGAATCAGCTATAGAGATGGTGTTTTGCACTCCTCCCTGATAGATAATGTTTGTTGGATTATTCTGAATAATAACTGGCACTACTTCCTTATTTGCTCCAGGATTTGTTGGTTGGTAACCTGGAAAAGAACAAAACAAAACACACATTAGTCACCAGTACAAAAGACAAACAATTTTCCTGGGAGAAAAGCAATTCTTGCCCTGTGACAAAACCCATCCCCTCTCTAGGCTTCAAAGTCTGCACAGCCATTGATAGCCCTGTAATGTGCGTCCCATGAGCTCGAGCCTGTAAACCCAGCTCGGAGATGCTCCCCAGCGGGCTGCTGGCTCACTGGGTGGATGCACTCCAGCAGAATCCTACAACCAGGGTCCCATCTGCTTGCTGACCCAAGACAGACTGATTTGTGTGTGGACCAAAGTGGGGCTTGGGCTCAAACCTGAGTCAGAGACCAGAACTTAGCGTGCAGTATAGACATACTTCAAGGAGCCTGTTATGTTACTAAGGGTACGTCCATACTACCCGCCCGGGTCGGCGGGTAGCGACCGACTTCTCGGAGTTCGATATATCGCATCTCATCTAGACGCGATATATCAAACTCCGAATGCGCTCCCGTCAACTCCGGAACTCCACCACCGCGAACGGCGGTGGCGGAGTCAACGGGGGAGCCGCGGACTTCGATCCCGCGCCGTGAGGATGGGTAAGTACTTCGAACTAAGGTACTTCGAGTTCAGCTACGCTATTCGCGTAGCTGAACTTGCGTACCTTAGTTCGAACCCCCCCAGTGTAGACCAGGCCCAAGTCTGTGTATTTAGAGGGAGTAAGGGCTGTTTAGGTATCCTGTTTTTATAGTGACACTGACTGGTAGCAGTTATCTCTGTTGTCTCGTTATCTCAGAATGGAGGGTTGTGGCCAAGAAGACGTTGGGAGAAGCTATGGAAGTTACACATCACTTGTGTGTGTGTGTGTGTGTGTGTGTGTGTGTGTGTGTGTGTGTGTGTTGAATGGTGCCAGTGGTGAGGGCTGATCTCAGTCATTCAGCAGTACCCAAAAACGATGTACAAGTAACAACAATGGAAAGGGTGCATATCCCAGGGCAGGATTTGATCTTTAGAAAAGAATGATAGCAATGGGACTGATCAGGCCCAGGGCATAGAAGTAGTGAGATGACATGATTTTAGTCAGAGAATGATAGACAACATCTTTTTTCTGATCTATGTCAGCGTAGGCATAACAATAACTTGTGGCTACACAGTGCTAATCATTTCCAGAACTCAGAGCCCTTTACAAGGTGGACAAGTGCTCTCCCCGTTTTACAGATGGGGAAATGGGAGCACAGGGGAGTTAAATGAACCCCCATCTCCCTAGGAGGGCATACAGTGAGTCGGGCAGTGTCTGGCTGAATCAAGACCCAAGTCTCCCAGCTCCATGTTCTGAGCAGTTTACCAGAACTTCTGATTAAAGACAGATCAAACTCCGAGCATTAGTGCAGATATGCAAGTCGAAGAAAAGCCCACGTTCTCGAAGCCAAAAAGAAGTGGCCTGGGGAAGGACCATTTAGTCATCTAGCTGAAAGCGTTTACAGCCAAAAAGAAAACGAAGCCGCTTTCTGTAACGCTACTCAGAATGCGGTGTTCTGAAAAGTGCAACTCAGTACAATACCTGCACCCTGTCCGTAAACCGACCAAAGCTTTGTGTCTTCGTCCTGGCTGAGGACATGTTTTTTCTGCAGCGCGTATAAATCTGCATTGACTTCCTTTCGTGTCTTCATTCCCATTTGTTTGGCAATGGCTAATGCACTGCGAGATCCATTTTCTAACAGAAACTGGTAAATCTTTTCCTCTGGGAAACAAAGGGTAGGCTTATTGAGTCACAGCCAGAAATGGAGGATACCACAGCTAAATTTGTATCCTGCTCCCTGGGACCATTGGGTTGATAATCTATGGCCCCAAGGCCACACATCATCTACCAAATTCCCCTTTGACTCTTACCAAGTTATCAGCTCACATGACTTCACTGGGATTGCTAGTAATGAGCTCTGTGCTATCCAGCTCAGGCCCACCATTACACCGTCCGCAAAGGGAATGGGGAGGAGGTGGAGCCATAGTTCTGTCTCTATACACCAACTACCAGAGCTGGTGGGCTGGGCATGGAGTAGACAGGGCAGTATGCTGTGCCATTTAAAGGGGTGTAGCAGTTCATGTGCTCCCCTGTGCACTAAGGTGCCTGGGGTGAGGCTCTGCCTCCCTGAGACAGAGGGTTTCTGGAGGTGCGCCTGGGATGATGAGGCTTTACTATGGCCTGTGTGCTATTAGCACAAGGTATTCCTAGCAGGGATATGATTTATGACTCCTAGAACCATGCAAGACTTCTACGCATGCAATAGTGCAATGCTAGCATTAATAGCATTCTATTGTGGCTGCCAAAAATCATTAAATGTAGATTTCTAAAGTTAGTCTGTTCAGTCTTAGGCAGGTGGCAAATATCTTACGGTTTTCTGACAGTTTGCGGTCATCTTTCACAGGAGTCACAGCATTCGCAGGCTGGTGCAGTGGGACTAGGGTGGTGTCATCTACAACAGAGATGTCATTGTCAGGCACTGTAATTTGGGAGTGGGGTGAATTTGTGAGAAGTTCTGCTAATTAGCTAGGAAGAGCGACTGATTCCTCATTTTCCTTTCTTGTACCAATCGCCTAAGCCAGACTCCCAGGGGAGCAGACACCCTTGCTGCATACCCTCGGTACTGGTCTTCACCCACCTCCAGAGAATGTGGGACTTTAGAAGAGCTAGGATATTGGCAGATGGTTGGTTTGCTGCATGGCTTGAGTTGATCAGGGCAGGGGAAGGGCACTTCTCTGCCTTTATGTGGAGTTTGTCCTCTCTCTCTAGTTATCTTTAAACTATCCCCAGGGCCGCCCAGAGGATTCAGGAGGCCTGGGGTCTTCGGCGGCGGGGGGCCTCCACCGCCGAATTGCCACCCAAGACCCGGCACTTCAGCGGCGGGTCCCGGGGCAGAAGGACACCCCCCACCGCGGGGTCTTCGGGGCACTTCAGCGGTGGGTCCCGGAGCGGAAGGACCCGCCGCCGCCGAATTGCCGCTGAAGACCCGGAGCGGAGGAAGCTCCAGGGACCCAGAGCGAGTGAAGGACCCCACTCCAGGGGCCCCGAAAAACTCTCGTGGGGGCCCCTGCAGGGCCCGGGGCAAATTGCCCTACTTGACCCCCCACCCATGGGCGGCCCTGACTATCCCAGCCAAAGATCCCTGGCTAATAAAGGGCCCCATGGTCCCCATGAAGGGGAAAGGATACTGGATCAAAGCCCATGGGGGGTTGATGCAGAGATTTTCATTGGGAGGTTCAGGGAGTGATTCACCCTCCTGTGGAAGAAGTTGGGGATCCCATGAGATCCACAGGATCATTCTTCTGCAGAAGCTGTGCTTACAGGGCCTATGCCTTCCAGATGCCTCCTGGAGGGATGAAGGTCTCCAATGCAAAGGGTGTGGCAGTGCCATGTTCCCCTGCCTGGGAACCTGGTTCCTCATCACAGCTCTGTGAAGCTGGAGACATGGAGAGGCTTTTACAGGATGGGTAGGGTATTCTGTAGAGGATTAACTGTCCTCTTCCCTGGGTGCAGACCCCCCACGTCTGAGCGAAGAGAGGAGCCTGACACTCAAAAGAATGGCCCTACTGGGTCAGACCAAAGGTCCATCTAGCCCGTATCCTGTCTTCCGACAGTGGCCAATGCCAGGTGCCCCAGAGGGAATGAACAGAACAGGTAATCATCAAGTATCAGAGGGGTAGCCGTGTTAGTCTGGATCTGTAAAAAGCAACAAAGAGTCCTGTGGCACCTTATAGACTAACAGACGTATTGGAGCATGAGCTGTCGTGGGTGAATTTCGTGGGTCAGACGAAGTGGGTATTCACCCACGAAAGCTCATGCTCCAATACATTTGTTAGTCTATAAGGTGCCACAGGACTCTTCGTAGGAAATTGTCAAGTGATCTATCCCCTGTCGCTCATTCTCAGCTTCTGGCAAAAGATATTTCTGAAGAGCCAACCTTTTTCTGCTTCTGGAATGCACCAAGATTGCAGGTATTACAAAAGAAATGTCCTAGGGCAGGGTACCCTCAGAGAACACTACATGGAGTTAATCTGCCTTCCCTATCTACCACCCTGGACAAGGTTCAATGCAAAAACTGCCTAAGAATGAATTCACCTTCTGCTTTAGTCAAGTTTCAGTTCTGTACAAAAGAGAAAAACACAGCCGACTGACTTGCAACTCACTGTACTGAGTAAAAATGGACTCAAAGTAATTGGGGTCAAAGGCTCGTGAATCTCTGAAGCAGTTAGGCTGCAATGTAGTTACAGACTTGAAAACAAACTCTGCTCCCAAATGCCATCAGCATCAGAGGTTGCAGACATAGTTTTAAAAGGTTTTTCAAAACATTTACCGATTTTCAACTCGGCAGTTTTCTGATGACATTCCACCTCTGTGTCCGCACGGACAACCCATTTTTTATCGTCACTCTGCTTCTCAACCTTTCGCTCCTCACGCAGCTTGTACAGCACTTTGTTGGCTTCCTGTTTTGTAACTGAACATGCACAGGCAATCTCATGGGCCTTCTTTGGAGTGGCAGCTGTCCTTAAGTAGTCAATGATGAGTTGCTCCACTTGTGAAGCTAAATGTAAGCACAAAAAGCCATCTACAGACAATTCTAAGCAATTCAGACAATATTCCCCCCTCCTTTTTTTTTTTTTTGGCAACCAGACTTTACTCGCTTGCCCCTGATCTTCCGTTTGAATTTTGTGTTTATAACTGTGGATATAATATTCATGCCAAATGGGGAAGTGTGACCAGACACAAGCAGTGGAGGCATGGAATGAATTGAAATTACAGGCTGGCGTGGCTTTGCACTGCAGTTGTCCATCATATAAACAGGTGCAGTTATATATTTAGGCTTTAATGAATGACATCCTCAGAGCAGTCACTGTCATTGGCTTAAGGACTTATTTTAAAAAGTGATACCCACATTATTTTTCCATACTGGACTGATTTGTCCTCTTTAGATGTCACTTCACAAGCCTAGCACCACTGATTAAGTCTGGGAGGGATGTGAGGATCTAGCTTCTGAAGGCCACAAATTGACAATTTAAAAGAGACGCCATTTGGAAAAATACTGCCCATACCCAGGGTTGAAGTCAGAGGCACTGGTCCTGCAACCATCTAAGCATTAACTTCCCCTCCTCACAAACACAAAAAGAGCCCCCTGTCTCTGAGGCATAACTAAAATTCCCAGTGGCTACCCCTTCCTTCAGGTCATGTGGTTTCATGAGTGGTAAGTGAGTACCCCATCTCTAAAGAGGCAGGGTACATCTCTGCATCTCTGGGTATTCTTGTAAGAGTCAGCAGTCCCTTCTATAACTGCTTCATGCAGAGTAAGAACTGAAGAGATGTTAGGGTGAATGAGCTAAATTAGCCTGTGAGTTGGGGGACAGAAATTACCCTCTTGTATTCATCACCGAGTCTTGTCCTTTCCCTGCCACGAGGGATGCTACACATTATGTGCTGCCGGCAGTCAGACAAAAAGCAATCAGCAGGGTGGTCTCCTGCTTGCTAAGAGACTGATCTTGCACCACTGAAGTGAGGGGCGTTTTGTCACGGCTTTCAATGGCCTTTGGATCAAGGCCGTTCATGGGTGCAGTGTGATGTCCACTATAAGGATCTCAGTCCCAAGGATCCTGGTTGCACCCAAATGCTGCATGTTTTACTCATGGTGTTCTATCTCCACCTGTGCCTGTCATGAGATATTTTTTATTTCTTTTCATGAAGACCAGGAAAGAAGGGGAGTAGAGTGGAGCACTGAAACTGACAAAGAACAGAAAAAGCATCTCTGACTGGAAATACATTGGCACATCTAACCAAAAACCACTTTTATTTTCCCCCAAAATGCTACAGCTGTGAAACATGGTTTGCCCTTGCATACAAACTAATTTAATCAGGAAATAGGAAATCTGAGGCAAGAGGGCTTAGCTGTCATTTTACAAAAACAATTAAATGCATGAAATGTATCCTAATGATATCATTAAAGAGAAATTCCAATCATCCATTAGCAGCGGCTTTAATTATTGCAAGCACATTACAGTCAATATCATTAAAATGAGGAAATCATTTGCTATGCAGACTTTAAAAAAATAAAATAAACACAGATTATTTGCTTCTCCAGAGAAACTCCAAGAAGCTACTTTTGAATGCAACTTTGATTACATTTGTTTATTGAAGCTGATAGTAAGAGAGACTGCAGACACTGCTCAAAAGTGACAGCATCATTGTAAAAAATTCAAAGGCTGAGTGAAGCAGTCCTGTGCCATTGTTATATATTCATGAATGTGTTTAGGAAGCTGCAGATAGTCAGCTCTGACTAATACTTTAACACTAAACTGACAATGGGCTGTTGACATCATATATGACAGTCAGCAGAGTTCCAGCACTGAAATTAAATAGTCATGAATGAAAAAAACCTGAGCTGGGTATATCGATGAGCTAGCGAATGAGTAAAGGCCTTTCTGACTCTTGCTCTTTGAGGTTCTGATCCAACTCCCATCAAAGTCTATGGAAGTACTTGTATGGACTTCAGCAGAGGACAATTCAAGACCTGAAATTATAGCCTAGAAAGGCCCTCATCTCCCATTGATTTCAGCACCACTCAAGATTGGACCGTAGAGAATGGGCTTTCAACCACAGAGAAACTATCCCAAACAAGTTGTCCCAAACGGTCTTCCTAATGCAGGCCAAATCCTATGCTCTGATATTCATGCATGAAACTCACATGGATATCTGAAGACAAAATTTGACCCTCTAGTGAAGGATATGACTTGGCAAAATGTCTAGAGTGAGGAATTATACCTTTTCCACTGGATTTCACATCTCCAGCTGCTTTTATTTTTTGAATTTCAGTGCCATTCATAGCACATTTTGTGAATTTTCCCAGCCATATTGTAAAGTTTTCACTGTATGTATAGTTAAATTCAGCTAATGTTGGTGAGAGTTGCCTCTTTAGATATGAGAAGCACTGCTTCCTAAGCTGCATTGCCAAGTGCCATTTGGTTTGGACTTCTCCCAAATCCTTTGAAGAGCCAGATCTTTCAGGAAAGATGTTCTGTACCTGGGCCTGACCTGAAACCCATTGAAATCAATAGATGTCAGCTCTGTATGAGCCAGTGCTGTATGCATGCTTAGGCAAATTTATGAAGACAAAGAATAGCTAACAGTGACTACAGCCAGGAGATATGCCCCATGCAGTCCTGCCCATGTATGTTGAGTGTGAGTTTCAGCAGCACTGCTGTTCCATTCCTGGCTTCTGTTACCCAAGGTGGATCAGTTGTAGGGTTGTTTTTTTTGGTCAATAAACCACAATTAGGTATGTTGAACTCCTGGGCTTTTGCACTCCTCAACTACTAAGGTAATTTACCTTCAGACATCTGAAAAAATGCACCAGTGGCCCAAGACTACTTTGTACTTGCAATAAATAAAGCCACATAAATGTGCTTAAAAATGACAAAATATGGTTAGGAAATTTTACAATGGGCGTTGAAATCTGAATAAATGAGACCTAAGGTACTTACAGGGCTTTCTTTTACCCTATCAAGGCAATTGAGATCAGCTGAATATCCTGAGATCTGCTCTGAATCAGAGCAAGGCCTCATTTGTAGAACACCCTTCACGAGTGGGTAACCAGTTTATGTTTTTCAAATTCTGACTCTTATTTTTATGTACTGCCACCTCTCAGATTGCTTTGCAGTGATGGTGCTTTATGAATTAAATAACTCAAAAAAACTCCAGAAAAAATAGTTCAGAAAGAAGGAGCAAGAACTTCGTTGGAGTTTCTTTTTCAAGCTGTGTTTTGTTTAGCTTTTGCAGAGGGAAGAACCATCAATGAGCTATTAAAAGGGTCCTTGGATGTTGCTCAAAACATCTTTACAAATTGGGATTGTCACTGGAATTACTGACTGATCTCAAGGATCTGAGGACATCATAAATACCTACTCTGTGAGAAAGTCATCAATAAAGATCTCAGTCAGGGGACATCTATTCAGAGCCCTGAGCAAACTGTTATTATACACCATAGGCTGCTTGTAGTGGCATTTTAAATCCAAATTCAGCTCCACAGCACATTTAAAAAATACATCCCAGCTAAAAATTTAGCTCCTGCAAATGCCCATGCAGCTACTCAATGACAACTGTGTGAGAACAAGCAAATGCATCGGCTGAGTGATTGTGTGGATACCTGCTGAAAGAAGAGGATTTGCAATTATCCATGGGTGATTTTCTACATGTACATGTCCCTTTATATCATAAAATCAATTACAGACAGTCATTTGTTTCTGAACACATTGGTTGGAAAGAACTATTAGTTCAGAGACATTAATTTCTGGACAAATGTTTACAATTAAAATGTAATTTTGATTCCATTCAATTCCTGTATCACCAAATTGTATCTCAGCCAATTCTGGAGAATAAATGAACGACTTTAGAAGATACAGTTCAGGCTGAAGCATGATGGGAAATGACACCCAGATGGTTTGTTTTATGAGGTTTCGCCATGATCAATAGGGACGACTTGGGGACATGGATCAGATTAGTCCTGCCCACCCGAACCTTTGTTCCTCTTGAGAACCAAGCTCTAATGGAATCTTTTCCAGAGATTCAGAAATGTTTGGACTTGGGAAAAGGACCGGGAAAACATCACAGGGAAGCCACTTCATTCCCAACTCTGCAAGCAGTAAAGGTTCAGAGAACTCAAATAGACCTTTCAGAAGGATGTGAACTACTGGGAGCTTATACAGATGGCAGGCAAATGCTAACCCTTCTCCACTCTAAGGTTTTAGACGAAAAGTGAAATGAAAGCATGTACGTTCCCTCTTATCTCCCCTCCCCACCTCACCGCCACCTTCCCCAAAAAGCTATGCAAAGTCAAAGAAGTTTCCCAGTTTACCCTGTAACCAAGATCAGAATGTGACCCAGTCACTGGCTTGATTGATAAGCATTACCATGGGAAATCTTAATCTAATGGACAACCCAAAGAGGGGTGAGGAAAGCCACAAAAAGGTCTTGCCGCAAACAGGAGGCTGTAATAAAGGGGCCAGTCCTGCAAAGGCTCATGTGGTGAGCAGTCCTGGGGAAGTCAATGGGGATTCCCACACAAGCAAAGGGTTTTACAGGATTCAGCCTGAATCTAGAGAGAAGAGAAGAGGGTAAACACACAGTCTGTGATTGGAAAGACGGTCAACCTTTCCAGCCACGATGAAAAGAAAGGGGAAAAGAGGACTGAATTTTCCTTATCTCGCTGCAAATAAGACCCCATCTACATTGGTCTTACTACCATGTCATGTGGTTCAAGTCCAGTTTGGAAGTGCACAAAGCTGGTGTCCGATCCTGAAAGGCGCTGAGCCCTAGAGAGCACCTCTACTCCCATTCTCTAAGTGGGAGCTCAGTGTACCCAGGATTGGGCCCCAGAGTAGAACAGTGCCGCATGTTTAGAAGGTTCGCTATTGCTATGTTGACAAAGCATTAATAATTAGAGGCAAGCTCCCTCTCTCACCTCTTACCTAGTCAGGACAAGTTCAGCCTGGCACTACAAGTTGATCTCTTCCATGTATGACTGCAGAGCAGTAAAACAGCCCGGGAAAGCTGGTGCTCTCGCTGTTGCCAGGTGCTAAATGTGAGGGCTCTCATCAAACCAATTGTTTTTTGTGGCCATTTAATTGTTTTCTTTAATTATTATTTTGTCCATAAAGATTTAGTAGCTCAGCCACCAAAGCTAGCTCGGTGAACAAGTTTCCACCTAATTAAAACCCAACAGCACAGCCACCCAAAGCCTCAGGCAGTGCACAGCTGGTGGCTCTTGGACTGGGAGATCCTCCGGCTAAGGCTATGCTGCAGTACCATGGGCCACAGGTGTGGATCACACACATGACTAACCGTGTGGGAGTGATTCTCATGGGCACACCGTCTTCCAGCTTGGGGGGGCTGAACCTGAAAACAGCTAATGGACCCTGATGAAGAAATTGCCAAATCCGACTCCCTTTTTTAACTCTTCAGTCCCTTCATGTCAGATGTCTTCATGATAACTGCTTGACAGCTTGCTCCTCCCACCTGCCAGCTTTGGGGTGGGTTGGGGTCAGTAGGGAAACCCATTTCTCCCCCAAATGTCATGGCTAGGGTAATCAAAAACGTCCCATCAAAGCTTGTTTTCCTATGGAAAACTGGGGGTTTGGCTGAAAGTCTCTGCTATCATTGGTAATATTAATTTTTCCAAAAACGTTAGCCCGTAAAACAGGAAATTTTCTGCCTTCATTTTTTGGGTTGGTGGGGTGGGGGGGTGGAGAGTGGGATGGACAGTTTTGGGCTGAAAATATATGGTTTTCAGTTGCTGAAAACCAAAAAGGTTTTGGCTTTCAAAATTTTCTGCTGAAAAGAATCTTGGTTTGGTTGACAATTTTCCACAGAAAGACATTCCATTTTCTGGCCAGCACTATTCATGGCATTCGCAGGGACGTTTCCAATCACTCTTCCAAGGCAGATGAATGATGACAAAGACAAGGACACAACCCATAATTTAGATTTTGAAGCCCCCTTCCCCTACCTTCCTGTTGCTGGGACACATAATGCCACTCGTATCACACTGGTTACACCTATGTGCTGAACATCAGCAGTAATAGAAAGAGCAAGGAGTATAAATGGGCAGCTAGAAAAGTCAGGCAGCTGTTCACTAAAAACTCAGAATGTCTTTAAAAGCAAATCTTACCTGCACTAGGCGGAGCGTTTGCCATTTATCCGAGTCCCAAAGCAGATTGAGAGTCAATTACAGAACTTGCCAGAAAACGACTGACTCCAATGTATGAACGTGTATCAGCAAGCACCAAATATCCAGTCAGAACTGAAAGAAAAGTGTAACTTGGGGCTGGGTTTCTGACAAAGGACACCCAACTATGTGGTGAAGCTGGAAGTGGAAAGTGAAACTTACATATCTCGTAAACTGAAACCGAGCAGGCTGACAAGACAGAGTCCACTGTACAAATGTTTGTCTGGGGAATAAAGCGTTACACATGACGCAGACAGTTCTTGGCCATTTTCATTTGCAGCAGGTTTAATATACATCACTAAGCAAGAGTAGGGAACTTCCTGATAGAAACAGTGAGGATATTAATAGAAAATTGGGAGGGATGAACAGGTATTCCACTCCCCACAGCTTACCTTTACGTGTTCCCTTCTTTTACGTAAGTGTCCTTCGCTCAGTGTCATCCATTCAGGCACATCTCAGACTTGCTGATCTGGAAGATCCTTCGCTGAAATCTCTCTGAGCTTCAGGGAGCAGAGTCACATGGATCTACATCCTCAAACTTTCATAAAGGACAACATGCTGTGTACTCTGTTGCATTAGGATCCATTGTGTATGAGCCATTCTTTGTGTTTCTTTTTGCAGAGATCATTATTCTTTTTTAAATAAAAGTTTCTCTTCCACTTCCAAAGCTCTTGGTCATGTCAAAATTCTGAACAACAAGGCCCAGCTATTTATACACTGTATGCATGCCATTGTGTGCATTCAGGAACAGCAATGGTGTGCAGTTTCACTAGTTATTTATGCAAATAGTTGATACGAGGCTTTTGCATGCACAGTTACTGCAGCTGTGGTAACTACAATTGCAAATAATGCATGCAAAACTCTGGGTCTGGGAGAGTTACAAATAAGGAATAAGCTCTGATGACCCTAGTGTTACCAACTCTCAATTTGCAATGGGAAATCTTGCAATATTTAATATTTCATGTTTTTTTCTTAAAGTGCCAGCTTCCAAAGTCAAGTGATTACAGGAAAATCTCAGCTTTCATTAAAAAAAAGAGGAAAAAAAAAGATGCAAGTTTCTAATTCTCATGGTTACAGAAGAAAAATTTGAAAAGCCTCCAAGACAGGAAGGCAAATAAAAATAACTCCACATTTATTATTTTTAAAGAGTCCAGATATTTTTTAAGCTAATCTCATGATTTCGGGGGGGCCGACTGCTGATTTTTGAACATTTCGGTTTGGTTATGCTGTGAATCCTAGAGTTAAACCCTCCTGTCACACACTGTGAGATGATCAGCTGTGGGTGGAGCAAAGAGTTAGTAACTCGGTTCAAACCACAACCACGTTGCAAATCTGTAAATGGTAAACGAAACGTACATTTTTCTCTGAAAACAAAACCAACGAAAAACACCGGCTGTCATAGAGACGGCAGCTCTCAAATAAGAAAAATCAGACAAGGGAAACAAGGAGCTACATGTCCTTATTTTTAAATATTTTTGTGTATTTAAACATTTTAAATTCATTTTCTTTGTTCCATGTTTATCATGGCTTCATGTTAACATGTAATCTTTGGGTGGGCTAGTGTTTACTTCACTGCCTTTCTCCAGTGCCTAACAAAATCCAACACCAATAGAAAAGCACCTGGAGACCCAGAGTTACGTCACTGAGGATTTTCAGCAAGAATTACAGAGTCAACCTGCCCGTAATCAAGATTAAAAGAATAAAAAGAATGAACTTAATTCTTAAATGCCAACTTTATAAAATCTTATGATAAAGAAAATTAAATAATAATAACAACTTAATTTTTATAACATAACATGACTATTGTGTAAGCCACATACATGATCTTTATAGTTACACATTAACATAAATTTAAAAAAAACAAATTTAATCTAAACAGGTCAGTCCTCACAGAAACACAGTGAGAAGAAAATCCCAAAACGTTAGGCTGAATTCACCTGAGTCTCAGAGTCTTTGGTCACCAAATCTATATAGTCTGCTGAGTCAAAAGCAACATCTTCCCTCCATTTGCATGTAGAAATTTTCAGTTGGAATCCATGCAGACTCTTCCTCCTCCTCTGCTGAAACGAATCAGCTAAACAATTAACCAACCACTTACTTAGGCATATAGATTTTTTAAAAAGCCCTGTTACAAGACAAATACAAAACTGAGAATAGCAAAATAAATGACTTTCCCCCCCATCATCACATTTAAATAAGAGAAAAGTTGGTGACTCATACTAGCTGAGACAATTTAACTAAAACAAACAACATTCAGAGTATACAATTAAAATAAAAAATTATTTTCCCCTCCCAATGTCCCCTTTCTATACTTAACATTGCCAGAGCTTCCCTGTTGCAGGGTTAACAATATCACGAACCTGCTACAAAATACTTCAGAGTTAGGGACAACAGCCTGCTTTCCAGGGGCGGCTCTAAGAATCCCGCCGCCCCAAGCAGGGCGGTGCGCCGTGCGGGGCACTCTGGCGGTGCCGGTCCCACGGCTCCGGGGGACCTCTGGCAGATGTGCCTGGGGAGGTTCCGCTGGTCCCGCGGCTCCGGTGGAGCTTCCGCAGGCACGCCTGTGGGAGGTCCACCCGAGCCGCGGGACCAGCGAACCCTCCGCAGTCATGCCTGCGGGAGGTCCGCCGGAGCCGGCTGCCGCCCTGCCGGCAAAATGCCGCCCCAAGCGCGTGCTTGGCGCGCTGGGGTCTGGAGCCGGCCCTGCTGCTTTCTGCTCCTGGGCTCAGCTTCTCCCAACCCACACAGGGCACACGGCCTTTTGTAACGCAGCCGCCTTGACTACTTGCCCTCATGGAGTCTGAGTCCAGCAACAGGGAACCTACTGAGCATACCCAAAACTACCACATCCAATTCCAGAAACTTCTGTGTGTGGAGAGGTAATTGTGCATCTACCTAGCAGCAATGACCCAGACATCATTCATTCCTACCCATCCACCCCCAATAGATTTCTTAAAGAGACATCTCCCTGTTAGGCACGTGGGTCACAAACGCACACAGTGAAAATCTGTCTAAGGTGGTTGTAAGTCAGGAGGACTGATGGTGATTCACCGTTGCATCCATTGCTTAAATGCCATCACTTTGAAATATTACAGTGGGCTTTCCAATGAAACACAGTGACTCTGGGCCACCCCCCGCAGAGTGTAACACACAAGTGGATACAACTAAGGACACATTGGCATTGTTCTCAGTTGTCCCTCATTAGAGGGGACAAGCCCCAGTTTAGCGCCCAATTTACCTTTCCCCTTCTCCCCTATGCAGCTTTGAAGTTCTAGCTTTTATCATTGTAGATGATCTGTAGAGGAGATGTTGGATCGTGAAGCAGACTCTAGCTATTAGATGAGATTTTCCAAGCTGTCAAAGAGAGTTGGATGCCTAATTCCTATTTGTTTTAATGGGAAACGAGGATCAAACCCCCTTAGGTAGCTTTGAAAAATCCCACTCGCTGCTCTTGATGTTAAAATAATTAGCACCATGTTCTATATAGGTCCTTATAATACGCTTATTGCTGAAGTATTTGATCACCTTCTGGTAGCGCATTAGCATTGTGACGAACATCTCTTACATGTTGCGTTCTCCCATCTTCCCCCCAGGAGTGTGCAGTGCAGTATTTTGGTAGGGTTTTGTTTACACACACACACACACACACACACACACACACACACACACACACACACACACACACACACACCCCTTTATGCTTATGTTACAGAAGGCCAGGTCAAAGAAATGCACCATGCACTTGACCTGGAAGTTTAGGGCTAATTCATATAATTTTAAGTGTCCTGCACCCTTTTTTCTCTTGTGGCCCTAATCTGGAGCCATTGGCTCCCAGATTCCTCCCATATTTGGGCCTCAGGAATGCTAGCTGCCTGCACCACAGCTATGGTTTCAATGGAGTTATAAAATCATCCCTTCTTTTCCTCTTCAAACCTCTCTTTATAGCCTTCTGACACTGCCAGGGCTCTACTAGCAATGGCGTGGCAGGGGGCGCTGTACCTGAACTGACCGGCAGCAGGCGAGGTGCCAAGGAACCCAGACCAAAAAGAGAGGGCGAGAGATGCTGGGGAAAGGCAGTGACCAGAGATAGAGGGAGAGAGAAGTGAACTCTTCTGAGCCACGTTTTGGTACCTCAGTTTCAGAGTAAACTAGTGAGAGATGTTAGCTGATCAGTGGCATCAGCTCTCACGCTTTGCTTGCCATTCTCATGATATTTGGTGTTTTTCTTAAAGCCTCAGCTGCTGAGGTCAAGAGAATCCCAGCTTTCATTTAAAAGCCCTTGTGGTTGCAGAGAAAAGCTGTGGTTTCCAGCCCTTGTGGTTGCAGAGAAAAGCTCGGGAACACGAAGCAGGTGCACTGTAAAGGTTCAGAAACCAAAAAGCAAATAAAAAGCAGCCCCAAATGATTAATATAAAAAAACCATTATTTTCTGTCAATCTCATGATTTTTGTGGGGCCTACCTCATGGTGTTTGACCTCTTGGGACTGACAATACTGGTCAGCTGACGCGTTTCTTTACTCCGGGCACCCTGTAAAACAGGAAGGGACTCCTCAGTCAGTCAGTCTTTCCTGCCCAACTCCCGGCCGACCTCGCCTTTCCTTCCCTCAGAGAGGTCTGATACTCTTGGTTACATAGACCCCAAACCAGCACCTGGCCAGGACCTCTGGGCCATATCGCACCCTCCACCCAGAGGACAAGACACGTGGAATGGGAAACTATGTCAGGATCCCTCCACGGAGACTCATTTTGCCACATCCCTCCGATTAAGTGGCAGGGCTCAGGCTCAGACATTACAAATACCATCCTGGTGGGGGAGGGGAGCACAGCTCCAGGTAGGAGGGAATGAAGGGAGAGTAGTGCAAAAGATGATTTACATTTGCCATCTACACCCTATCCCCGGTGAGCCTGCACTGGTAAAAAGGAAGAGGGATCAGAGTGGTGCTAAGCCAGTTCTACCCGCACATTTGATTTCTTTAGAGCGGTTTGTTTTGGTATCTTGACACGTAGTTCTCCTCCTGCTGATTAGCAACACACACCGCCACTAAGGCTGCCCACCCCTGCCCTTCAGCACTACACTCTTAATCAAATCCCATTCAACAGAGCCACGCTGACCTAACTGTTCAACATCCAGGTTCTATTTGCGAGGGACAAATACTCCAAGGAGGCACTTTTTGACTGGCCTCCAAAATCCACCCTTAGATGCTGCGATTGTGATTTACGGCTTCTGCTAGCAATCAATCAATCCCAAGCCAACGTGTGTATTCGAATGAGGAGCTTGAACTACAGAGGGAAAAAAATATGAATAGCCACTGAGAGTGGACAAATAATTAATCCTGACTGATAGTCAATGCTCCCCCAGATTTCTGCTTCTCAGAATCCACTCTGACCACTGCAGGTTGAATGTTTAAAGCTACTTCATCTTCCCACAGTCTGGTGCCATTGGTTTATTTAGTTAGGGTTGTAAATTTCATTAGTGTGTCTTTTAATCTTCTCTGACAATACGCTTTCAACAGGCTGAAAAACCCGAGCAACTTGTCAGTCCATTTTCCCTGTGGTTCGTCATGACTGAGCCAGATGAAGCCCTGAGGCAGGCACTGTGCGGTCTCTGCCTGCAGTGATCCTAAC
Organism: Mauremys mutica; assembly: GCF_020497125.1. Lineage (NCBI taxonomy): Eukaryota > Metazoa > Chordata > Testudines > Geoemydidae > Mauremys > Mauremys mutica. Next base: position 11,737,055 of record NC_059084.1, on the reverse strand, counting down.
CCGTGCAGTGACCCAAACAGGTCTCACCCCCTAATTAGGACGGGAGGGAGCATCTCACTGCCAGGACGTGGTGCTGGTTATTCATGGGGAGCACCCTTCTTTCTGAGCCAGTTCTGAACTAAAGCATCAGCATGATGCTACGTGGAACTGACTGAGTTCTGACCATGTGGGGTCATTAGAGATCTTGAAACACGTTATGGGGCTTTGTTCTTGTGCACCCTACAAGAACACTCAGACTGACCCTGACAAACCCCTCAAATAAGACAGGCATAGCAGGCTGCCTTTCCACAGCTTCTACCTTGTTTTTCCAGAGTCCACAGCATCTCCAGATAAGCGATAGGCACATCTGGTCTGTTCTTGAGACATTGGCAGATCAGCTGAAATAAAAGTTACTACATCTCTGTGAAACTTCCTGGAGCCCCAGGGCTGTGAGACAGCTCCCTATCACCTGCCCTTAGCATCAGGAAGCCTTGGCTGTGCCTGCCAAGGGTTAAATCCCCACCTCCACCTGCCACAGGCATCACAAGTGCACCTTATCTAGGCCTTGCAGGCCCCACAGTCACTCTGTAGGCTAGCAATCAGCACACTCCAACCTCCAAGCCCTCCGAGCATCTCTCTGGGATGTCCAGCCCCTGTTCCACTGGACACTCTCCGTATTCACAGATTCGCTGCTTCCAAAGTTAGGGACAACACAGCTTACCAGTTCCACCTTGGAGCACCACTCTGCTGAACACACAGCACTGAGATATGTTTATAGTGAAACCCATTGTATGTTTATTGAACAAAGAACAGAGATTCAAATAGTAGAAGTAGTAGTACTGGAAATAAATGGTTACCTATAAAATAAAATCATAACACACATTGTAGAAGCTAGACTTAATAACAAGAGACTCATGTCTGGTAGAATATTGCTCACCCAAAATCTTTGCTGTTCTTTACAACCAGGCTGGCCATGATCCTCCTTTCATGAGACAAGCACACGGTCAGTTTGCTTCCTAAGTGAAGGATTCAGTGTGTTGCTTTGCACTGTAAAACATACCTGAACGATCCTTTGTCTTTATTCATAAATGGGACACACACACACCCCACTGCATTTCTTCCTGTAGATTTACTCTCTTGTAGATTTTGCAATCTCTCAGTCCACACCTGACTCGGTATGCAAACAGGCACACATTGTGAGGCATATAATACAAAAATGGAAGGACAGAGAGATAGGTGTCTATCTCCTGCCTGAAAGGAAGATTTACGAGGTACCTTACCTCCTGGTGACCTGCCTTAACTCCAAGATCTTAAGAATATAATTTTCACTGTAGATACATAGCTCTTAAATATTATCCACACATACTGTTTGCAATGATTATGATGACCAGTGGGTGACTGGCTCTTGGTAGAGACCTCAAATGCCACCCTTCAGTGAAGTATTACACAGATTCTAACCCAGGGGATCCCTATAAAACCCCATACGACTCTTGTATCTTCTGCCAGTTGGCATCAAGGGGTCCATAGATCACAACATCTCATTCAACTTCAGGGGCACCCGGAGGGAAAGGGGGAACACTGCATTTGTCCTGCCTCTGTGTTACTATTTTTTTGCCTACAGGGCTATGCACTTGGACCTCACATTGCTTGGTTTGTATGGGTTGGGTGGCACAGAAGAAATGGAAATGAAAGGGAATTCTTTGGTAAATTGTTACCTATTCACTTTCAAAAGAATCACATCAATGTTTTTTCCATCTCTATAAAAACCACCCCAGCATTTCACTGGGACCAAGTTCAAGGGGAAGCCACCAAAGGCATCTTGACCCTCTAAGAATTTTTGCCAGTTTTTTCCCCACTCCTAACCATGAGGACACAATGCAACGCACAATGGCAGTGCTCCCTGAAACCTACACAAAGCATTTCCTTCATAAGGCACCGAACCTCCCAGTTCTTCAAAAGAAATGACTGATGTCACAGTTCAGGGCAACTGCACCTGTATTCACATGTGGTGGTCCAGCAAGGGTGCCCACTCTAGGATCCAGGCTCCGCAGCTATCACCAATCCTGGGCAGAGACCAGCGTGTCTCTCCTTCCTGACTGGGGTATTTCCAGGCTACATCGTTTCCAGACTATGCTGTGAAATCCCCAGCAAAAAACAGTCTGCCTAAGGAGGCCTGCTTTGCTTCTTTCCTCAGAGATGGGGTATACAGTGTAATCACCACAGTTAGGTTTCCATACAGTTTTGTCTCAGCAAGAAAGGTAAAAGCATTACAGAGAAAACATATTAACAACAATAAAAGAACCTACGTGCATGCTAATAAGCTTACCAGAAATCAGCACTCACTTCACAAGGGCTCTGGCTGTTGAACAGCACCTCCAACCCCAAGCATGGGTTTTCTGTGGCTACCAGTCCATTATCTTTTTGCTGAGAGCAAGAACACACTTCGAGTGGGTATGTTTCTAGTGGGGGTCTTGCAGGGATTGGTTCTTTGAACATTTTTATCAATGACCTGGAAGAAACCATAAAATCATCAATGATAAAATTTGCAGGTGATACAAAAACTGGGGGAGAGTAAGTGGTGAAGAGGACAGGTCACTGATGGAGAGTGATCTGGCTTACTTGGTAAACTGGGCGCAAGCATACAATATGCATGTAAATGTACACATCTAGGAACAAAGGATGTAGGCCATACTTACAGGATGTGGGATGCTATCCTGAAAAGCGGTGAGTCTGAAAGAGATTTGGGGGTTGTGAGAGATAATTAGCTGACACTGTGACCAAAAGAACTAAGGCAATGCTTGGATGCATAAATAGGAATCTCGAGTAGAAGCAGAAAGACTATTTTACCCCTGGATTTGGCACTGGTGCACCAGCTGCTGGACTACTGATTCCAGTTCTGGTGCTCACAATACAAGGATATTGTTACATTGGAGAGGGTTCCAGAAAGAGCCACAAGAATGATTAAAAGATTACAAAACATGCCTTATAGTGATAAACTCAAATCGCTCTGTTTAGCTTAACAAAGAGAAGGTTAAGGGGTGACTTGATTACAGTCTATAAGTATCTACATAAAGAACAAATATTTAATAAAGGCTTTTCAATCTTGCAGACAAAGGTAGAACATGATGCAATGGCTGGAAGTTGAAGCTAGGCAAATTCAGACTGGAAATAAGGCTTAACATTTTGACAACAAGGGTACTTAACTATTGGAACAATTGGATTCTCCATCTCTGACCACTTTTAAATCAATGTGGGATGTTTTTCTAAAAGATCTTCTCTAGGAATAATTTTGGGCAAGTTCTATGGCCTGTGTTATACCGGAGGTCAGATTAGATCACCATGTTCCCTTCTGGATTTAGAATCTATGAGTCTTATAAGGCCTCTGTAGGTCAAAGTCCTGCCAACCCTTTCCAACTGATTGGGGCCATTCTTGGACCAGAGGCCCTATCCATTTGATGGATCAAAGAGAAAGCCCTGAGTCAGTTTTAACTCAGGCTATTTATCCAAAAGTCCTTTCTGCATCTGCTGGTCCCTGGCGAATCCATTTTGAACCAGTAGATGTGGTGGTAGCTCTCTGGAGATGGTACAACCTGAGGCAATTTATCTAACTGTCCCCCTAACTTTCTAGTTCCTGGGGGTCTGTGGTCCCCCTCCCCATGGAAATATATATAGTCCCTCAATAGTCCCTAAACATTTTAATGTTTAATGTTAAAATACTTAAACTTAATTCAATAAGGTTTGTCCAGGTTATGGTCATATCGGTCACAGCTGAATTCTAGGCCATCAGGCTGGAAAAAAGAAAGCTTCAAAAACGGGGCCAACTCTGCCTGGAACAAGATTCTCTCCCTCTCCCCTCCCAGTTTGGTTTCCGTCCATCTATTCATTCTGTCATACCCCTAGACTATCAGATCTCTGGACAGGTCCAGTTTGAATCTCAACTAGCTTGGGGGAGCCCTGCTTCTTGATTGGAGCCTCTACGCATCAATGTGATGCAAATAGTAGTGACCTTCACTTAGGCTTGATGGCAGTCACTGCTGCAGCACACAGCCAGTCAGACCGTCACAGTGATGTTTGAAATGGGGCCTATCCACTGCCAAAGCACAGGCTGTGGTGCTTGGGGTGAAGATGGCTCTCCATACCCATGGAGAAGTAGAATTTAGCATTAGGGATGGTTGATATTTTTCAGTTGAAAACATTTTTTCTGGATGGAAAATGCTCCACCCCCCGCCCCCCTGGTGTCTCCCTAAGATCACTATTTTTCAATAAAAAATTAGAATTTTTTTCAGTGGTTTTCAGTTTATGAAAATGGACATTTTTTCACTTTTTATTATTAAAAAAGGCAAATTTCTGAGGAAAAAACCTGAAAATATGCCCCAATCTTTTAAAATTTATTTTCCATAAACAGTTTTGGGGGAAATACATTTTTTTAGAAATTTTGAAAATACCATTTTTCAGCCAGCTCTAGTAGATACATCGGAGTATTTCCAATTCTATCCAGTAGAGGGCAGATGAGCCAGTGTGTTACATACCCTTATCCACAGCCCACCAGAGCGACTCTGTGACCTTCACAGTTGCACTATTCTATTGCCTGGTTACTGAGCCACTATGGAAACATTTCCTATCTAACCTGCAGCTTTTTCTTTTTTGAGTTCAAACCCTTTGTTGCTCTCCAAACACTCCTCCACGTAGCCAGCCCTGGAAGCAGCCATTATTATAAGCATACATTTGCCAACAATCTTACGCTAAGTGCCTCCAAGAGACCACCAGTATCCCTTATAGGAGGAAAAAATTAGTGGCAATTGAATCCCTATCACATTCATGATAGTCACCCGAAAGGGTGTCTACCTGAGAGTATGTTATTCATAGAACCATAGGGTCATCAAGTCTAACTCCCTGCCAAAGTGCAGGATTTGTTGCATCTAAACCATCTATCCAGCCTCTTTTTTAAATATTCAGCGAAGGAGCTTCCACAACTTCCCTAGGCAGTCTGTTCCATTGTCCTACTTGTCTTACAGTTCGGAAGTTTTTCCTGAGATTTAAACTAAATCTGCTTTGCTCTAGTTTGAACCCATTGCCTCTTGTCCTGCCCTCTGTGGCAAAGGAGAACATTTTTTCTTCCTCTTTTTTTTTATGGTAGCCTTTCAAGTATTTAAAGAGTGCTATAATGCCCCCCTCCCCACCAAAATCTCCTCTTTTCCAAATTAAACATACCCGGTTCCTTCAGCCTTTGCTCGTATTGCTTGCATTCCATCCTTTTGATCATCTTTGTTGCTTGCCTCTGGATCCTTTCCAGTTTCTCTACATCCTGTCTATATAGCGGTGACCAAAACTGGACACAGTACTTCAGCTGAGGCCCAACCAGTGCCAAGTAGAGCGGGACTATCACCTCACGGGACTTACATGCGCTACTTCTGTTAATTCAAGCTAAAATTGAGTCTGCTTTTTTTGCAACTGCATTGCATTGCTGACTCCTGTTGATGATGTGATCCACCACGGCTCCTAGATCCTTCTCAGCAGTGCGGCTGCCAAGCCAGTTATCTCCCACTCTGTATTTGCGCATTTGGTTTTTCTTCCCTAAGTGTAGCACCTTACATTTGTATTTGTTGAATTTAATTTTATTGTCTATAGCTGAGTTCTCCAATTTATCAAGATCCCTTTGAGTTTTAGTTCTATCTTCCAAAGTGTTTGCACCCCCTCCTAACTTTGTCTCATTTGCAAATTTGATCAGTATACTCTCTATTCCGACATCCAGGTCATTAATAAAGATATTAAATAACACCCAACTCAGAACAAATTCCTGTGGAATTCCACTTGAGACCTCTGAAAACTATTGCATCTGTCCACCAAAACTAGTCAGGAAATCGTATGCTATGCATTTTCACATCCTAAATAGATATTCTACTTCCTAATAGGAAGAGGCACTGCATGGAACCGACAGCTACTATTTATTCTAAACTGCTCTACAGTAATCACTTTGATTGGAGTCAGCTTTTGTTTAGGATTAGATGGAGTAATTTCTTAGGGGATGACAAATTGAGTGATCAGGCCCAACAAAAAGCATACTAAAGAGCTGCAAGTCTGGGATTACTTTTTTGGCCTGTACTCCAAAATCTTGCTACCATATAGCTTCTGAATCTAACCACAAAAACTACAGACATGTATCTGTGCTAAACTGGAAAACAAAAATAAAAACGTACCTTTTTTCAATCGATACTTATCGCTTGCATAGTGCTCTTCAGCTGCAAGGCAATTTTAGCTGAACTAGATTAACAAGATAGGACATCCATGGGAGACAAGAACAGTCAGTATTATTTCAATTTTACAGATGGGTAAACTGAGGCAGAGAGGTTAAATGACTCACCCAAAGGGAGAGAAGTCAAGGGCTGAGAGTAGAACTCAGTCTAGTGATCTAAATGGGCAAATGAGAGCCAGGAACTCCTAAGAGCCAGCTCCTCAGCTGGAATAAATGGGAGCAGCTCCACTGACTTCAATCAGAACTGCAGCCAGCTGGGGAATCTGGCTCGGTGTCATTTTTTCCAGTTAAACATCATTGCTTTAAAAAAAGTTAATTTCGGAGTATAAATTTGCATGTCACATGCAATAACCCTCCCCCGCCCAGGACTATATCATCCTTTCTCTTGCAAATCAGGAGCGACTGCACTGCAATCCACGTAGCTGCACTGGTGTAAGCAAGAGGAGAAGCAGGCCCTCTTTCATGATGGTTTTACTGCTCTTCGGCAGTGTACACGTACCCATTTCAAAAACAGACTTATATTATTGGCCAAGGCTGGGTTTTCAAAAGCAGCTCAAGCTACCACTGAATTTGGGCACCTAACTCCCTTAAGTTTCCTTTGGAGAAATCTCAGCCGAAGGCCTCTGGGTGATAATTCCAGGTGGCACTCGTGTTTTGGGTTTCTGGCCCAGCCCCCATATCAAATGTCCTAGCTACTGTTCATGGCATCTGAGAATATAACAAACAGCAGATAAAATCAAGGACAAGCTAATGTAATCGTCCAAGTGTCTAGGAGTCTTATCTCTGGACCTTTTCATCCCCTGCCAGGGTTTTGTTAGTTTGGCCATGATTAAAAAGAACTTTCCTTTGGATCCAAAACACTCCCTCCCCCCCCCACTCTCTGTGCCACACACACTGAGAAAAAGAAAAGTAAAGAAACTGGATAAAACAGGCACTCTTTCCCGCTGCTCTCAGCAAAGAGTCCCTATGGATTCTTCAAAGAAACAATCCTCTAATGCATGTTACATTGTTAGCTGAGATCCCATTTCAGAAGAACTCTGCAGGTGACAAAACACATTTATGGTATTGGAAGAAGGATGATGCTCAGTGTTTCGAGTGATGACCCTGATCTGTATCTACAGCAGCCAGCAGGCAGTGTAAATTCTCAGTCAGATACAGGGAGAGGAAGGCAACTGCGACTGTCCACAGAATGCCAGACAAGCAAGCAGCACAGCTGCCGTGATTTTAAAAAAGCAAAACCAAAACAAAACCAAAAACCCACACACAACTGAGAGCTGTGGCCAGATATGCTGACTGAAATCCAGGGAGGGATCAACTCTAGGTTTTTCTCCTTCTTTCCCTTCTAGTCTTAAGGCTCTATCATCCCATCCCCAGGCTATTTTGCTCAGAGGAATGTATAATAACTTCCACCAATGATCATCAATATGGAGAGAACCCATGATCTTCCCCCCACACAGTCATTTGGGCTGAACAAATACTTCTATTAGCTGGTAGCAGCAGTAGGCTATTATCCTCTGTAGACCAGCTGCTGGAGGGTGACACATTTAATGTACAGGTTATACAGGCATGTGAAGTGTGTGGGTACATGGGACACCCAAGCAATGTCAATCGCACTTTTCTCCAGATCTAAAGAAGCCCCTACCCTTTAACTGCACGGTGTTGAGCTCTCCGGGTTTTGTGGGATGGAGGGTGAAGCAGGGCTGTGGGTGTGTGGGGAGAGCAGAGTTGCTCTGACTGTGCAGAAGTTAAGCCATAGTGTGTGTGAGACCTCTTCAAACATACAGCAGGTGTTCTCCCCTCCCCGCCAAAATAATAATAAAAAATACAACCTCTTTGCATGTTGGTAGCCAGGAACCTATAACGTGGGCTATGCTACTAGAGGACTCAGAATAGCTCCTAAAGCTGGGTATGAAAACTTTCCCTTTGCATGAAATTGAGCTGCCTCCAGGAACATAAAATTATTAAATGCAGTCATAGGCAGCAACATGGCTAGAACTGCCGACGCTACGTGAGAAGTGAATCATCTGTCAAGCAGCAATGGGAACAAGGATTAACTCAATGCCTGAGGAAGAAGATCTCAGCTTGGAAGCTCTAACAAACAACAGTGGAGAAAAGTCTGGGTTATGATGGGAAAGAAAATGTTGAGGATAAAAAATAAATTAGGGGAAGAAAAAAAAAAAAAAGAGACGGTGTGAAGTTCTGATGCTTTCAAGTTGGTACAGACACCTTCCAGCAAGCAAAGCCAGGAGGAGACGCAGAAATTTAACAAAAATAGCCTCAGTGTTGGAAGTGCTGGGCAAGGCTGAATCAAATTTTTTTTTTTTTTAAGTCTTTTTAAGTTTAAAACCAAGGCCCTGGCCATTTGTGGTTTCTAAGAGTCACAATTAAAAATTGTTTCCGCCACTGAGAAAATAAGTTAGAAATAATCTCTCCCCTCTCAAATATGCTGTAGCCTCCCTTGTTGTTTGAGAAGAGAAGTAGTTTAGTTACAATAATTCTCTCCCCCACACCCTAATTTGGCTAATTTTGGTGGACATATTCCTGGAGGTTTCATCACATGATATAATCTTTAATTAAAGATTAATCTTTAATTCCTGGAGACTCCAGAACAATCCTGGAGGGTTGGCAACCCTTCCCCACACCCAGTAGTAGAGCTGGTTGGATTTTTATTTTGTATTTTGCTGGAAATTTTCAATCTTTGATTGGGAGAACTGAAATGAAAAAGGTCATTGGGAGATGTTGATTCAAAACAAAAAAAAACCAATGTTGTTTAGTTTCCATTGAAAATGTAGACTTTTCTCATTTTGCCATTTCTGATGTGAAACGTTTCAGAATATTCAAATTTGCACAAATTTGTTATTTTAATTTTTCATTCTCATTGGGAACGGAAAGCAACTTTGAAATGTCAGTTTCCCACATATGGAAAATTCCTCTCTCAAACAGCTCTACCCAGTAGCTGTATCAGCCTTGTTCCTGGACCATTTTATATAGTAAAAAATTGCATCTAGCCTCGCATCAAGGTGTGAGTGAGTAACAAACTTTGATACTGTGGAGAATAGAGCATTACAAGTGCATCAGACAAAGATGTACCAGATCTGCACTTAAGAAACCATCTCCATGCCCCATCATTAATAAGCAGCTGGTTGCTCCTCTTTACATGCTAAGATTTGGACCTTTAAATACTTTAAGACAATGACTTCAGCTGCAGAACTTGCTTCCCTCCGTTAAAATATCAGTTTGCTCCCATACTACAGTGTTTTTTCATGTCCTTTTACATTAAAGAAGAAGGAGTATGTAGCGGATAGGAATTGGGCAATATCCCTAAAATACACCCCAGCACAAAGACCCTAAAACAAACAAGCCACCCCATTACACAACTGCATATAAAACATGCCATAGATCAGCCATTAAAAATAAAATTAATGTAACAGTATAGGAAAGCTAGGCACAGCACTGGAGAAATGTATATGAAACTAGCACCCGAGAAACCACAAAAGGTTCAGGCAAACATCCAGAGTTTTAAATGCTGATTCCATCCTACAGAAGTCCTCACAAGGCCCACAGTCCTCCATTCCTTATAACCCCCTTCATCTACTTCCCAGCAGACCTCTCCTCCAACAAAATGAACCAAGAGTAAACTGATGATGAGATGTCTACTTTAGTTTGGAGCCAAACCAGATATCCCCCATGACATAGCTACTTGGTGGTTCATTCTTGGTTAAGGAAGATCGGTCTCCTGTTAGCCCCGTCTGGTTTCTTTTGTGGGGCCAGGTCCATTCTTCTCTGGCAAATTAAGGGGCCTATCCCTTCCCATGCAGATCTAAAAACACAAGTCAAATTAGCATCAGCTGACCCCCTTGAACATGTTAATTATGCTCAGCCAATCAGGGATCATTAGGAAATAACATGGGGTTTCAGCCATCTGACTAAACCCAAGCAACCGACTTAACACTCAAAAAGGCAACCCCAGAAAAGCTGCTCTGAGATCTTTTTGGTGGTGGTGGTGGGATAGCAGCGGAAAAATGTGACCCAACTTGGTGGGGATGAGGGTAGGGGAAGCTCTCAGGATGAAAATATCGCCCCCAATCCTTTGGTTTCATTGTAGTGCTAGTGATTTGAAAAGGGCTACATTTCAATTGTTTCCACATTTCGCTACAGCTATTTTGCATGGGCTGGTTGGCAGTGCTGGGTGGGTTTAGACTCTTTGAAGGGCATCACAGTCTGACAGAGTTCTCAGACTTAACTGGGCAGGTTAATTGTTCTCAAGAGCCAAGAGGTTCATCATTTCTCTGACAGGGGGTGTGTGGTTTTTTTAACTTGCAAGTTGGGTGGCTCTTCTAAAAGGTGGTCAAGAGTTACAAGTATCCCAATAGCTTTGGAGCAGGAATCCGTGGTCTTGAAGTAACACACCAAAGGGCAATAAAGCACTGCAGTCATGTGAACATGGGAGGGGGAGATGCTGCCTGGCAATGGAGCACATGTCAGAGTAAGGAAGCAGATAATAGCACCACCTCCTAGCGCGCGTTCTACCCTGTCATGCCCAATGGGCATTTTGTTGGGAGAGAACCTCGTTATCCTTGCTTTGGCCTCATCACCCTGGGGCTTTGGATCTGGTCTTACATCCTACCCCATTTCGGACGCCCACCCTCACACCTGAAGGCAACAGGAAACTGCATTTTAGTTGTGGAACTCATTCACTCCTGAAACCTCTATTTTATTCCCTCATCCTTTCAAAACAATATTATTTATGTTAAAGGTGATCCTAGATGCCAAGTTAAACCCCCTCCTCAAAGATGCTTAGTACCTGGCTATTACCAGGTTGCTAACACCTTCCTTTCCAGTTGCTTGTATTAAAATTGCCCATGTCCATTTGTTATCTGCCTGTACTCTAGGTAGGCAGTACTTTACCACGTCCCTCCGGACTCTCTTTTTCTCCCTGGACTCCTTGGCAGTGGAGGCTGTGTAAATAAATTACTGCTTTTGAGCTGAGAAATAATTTGTAAACAATTCTCGGACAAGCATACGCAACTCCACAGTTGTGGCTAAGAAACATTGCAAAGTGGATGTGCAGCATGAGACATATGCTACAGTAAGTGCACGGTTGATATCCGTGTATTTATATGATCGTAGTGCGTGGACCAGGAGCCCATTATGCAAGGTACTGTACGAACACACAAACAAGAAATCCCTCTGCACAGCACTGTAAACATTAGCAGCAGCTCAGGAATAGTGACCCCTATTTGTAGCCCTGGGTAGGTATATTATTGGATTCTGGCTTTTGCTGCCTAGTACCTGAGTTAATGGTCAATACTCGGGCATTGTGCAACAGCTGCCATACTCCATTATTGCACCATTAGAGCTGAGCACCTAATTCATTCAGTGCTTTTTCAGCCTTGTTGGGTTTTGTAGTTTTTTTTAAACTAGGGCCTTAATCCCGCAGAGACTTATTCACAGGGCTTAATTTAAATTTAAACACACGGTGTTTAATCCAGCTGACATTAACTGTCTGGGAGTGCACAATAGCTGAGATATCTAACGGGGTTGGTGAATTTCAAAGAAGATGATGTGGTGATGTTTTCATTTCCTGTCTGCAGATGCGTAACTCTCAGACTCACTTTTCTGCTGCACATACTCGCACTGGAGTTTTAGTTTTGTTTCCTAAGATTATCCCCTAATATACACTTGAAATGTCCTGTTTCATCAATTTGCCTGCTAGTAAAATGTGTTAGTTAGACTACTTGGCATAAGCAAAGAGGGGAAAAAACCCAAGACTGCCCAGTTTCTGAAGGTAATTACTTTGTTCCAGAAACAAGCCACCAATCTGATTAAAAAAAAAAAAAGTGTTAGATTCTGCTAAATCAAGTTTTGCAAGGAGTGCCTGACCAACAGTTGCTCTAAATATGTGATAGACGAAAGACTTGTGCCTGTTTGATGTTTGGTGTATCAATGTTCCATGATCCTCAGGAGTTTAGTATTGTTTGAATAAAGAAAGGATTTCACATTCTTGAGGACCATGCTTTCACAACTGGGTCATTTGCACATACACACCTAGATCCGAGCTCACACTCCCCAGGATAGTGTTTTGTGCATCCAAAAACTGAAAGGACAATTTAATACAGAGACAGTACTTACAAGTGCTGCCTACACAACAGCTCTGGCTCTCACAGGTATTTAACTCTTCTAAAGCATCAATCCTTTACCTGATCTGTCTTTGATAACTTAATAAGAATGCATCAGGTGGAAATGACTGGTCAGGTCTCAACTTTCAAACACAAATTTTCAGACACTTTGAGATGAGGCGGATGCACTTTCTGAAATGTAGTTTTATTCTAGAATTGGGCAAATTTATGGCATCTGGAATTAATTTATTTTGAGAGGAGGTCTATATGAGATTCAAATAGCTCAGAAGGATAGTAGTGTAATACCTCAATCCACCAGATCCTACGATTAGATAGATATTTGGGAGGGGGGGAGTGGTAGGAGGTTTACTAGCATAATAGCTTCCCTCCATGTTTGTATCCCCCAGCAGGAAAGACTACCGAATGCTAAAAACACTTTAAGCAGATGATAAACAATGTAGTCTAGGGGGTTGGATTTGGGAATCTTGGGTTTTCTTCCCAGTCCTGCCATTAATCTGTTTTAAGCCATCCAGGCTGATGTCTTCACAAGCAGTCAGTGATTTTGTGCACCCACCTTCGACAGTTTGATCTGAAGTGTGGAACAACCAGAACTCCAGTTGAAGTCAATGGGAGCTGCAGGTTCTCAGCACCTCCGAAGAGTAGAGTCACGTTGTCCCTAGTTGGGCACCCAAAAACCTGAGGTGCCTGTGACCAGTGGCCACTTTTGAAATGCTGCTCTTACCTTCTGTGGTGCAGCTTAGCCATCTAGAACATGTCGAAACCACCACCAACAGAGCAGGGCTGGTGGGAGGGTTAATTAATATTTGTAAAGTACTTGAGGCACTCAGATGAGTGGTGCTATGGAAGTGCAGTGTTACTAGACGCTTCACGCTTTTAAGAGGAAAAATAGACTCTATGGCACATCCTGCAAAGCTGAACCCAGCTATTAGAACACCCTTAAGAAAGTGAAAGAAAACCCTGCAAACTGTTAGGTTTTTAATCTGTGATCTCTGCAAGCTGACCACAGCCTCCAAGGAAACGAGTCACACAAGTTATCTGTGTTAAAACTTAAGTCAACTTAGACAGTTCTTCGTTGATTGATGGTTACTCAAGTTAAGAACTTCTCACCATCAACCATGCTCTTGTTGCAAAGGCAGGATTACAAGGGTGGTATATATTGGTGTCATGATGCAAAACTGGAATGTTGCTTCTGCAATTAAAGCTGCACATTCCAAAGAGAACAGTACCTAGTTGTGCGCACAGACACACACATGCACACGCAAAACAAAAACATTTAGCATGCAAATACACCAGGAGCAGACTACAGCTTCATTTGAAAACCACAGTGTCTACACATATACTGGCTTGGCATTTTAACCCATTAAGAATGTTAGTTAGTGATTAACTCCCCCACACACAAACACAGAGTTGAGGATATATTTTTTTCCAATGTTTTCCAAAATTGGGGAAGTGCATTTAAAAATACATTGTGTTGGCAAACTCTGAATTTGGCTAAGAAAGCAAAAGGTGAAAACAAACATTCCAAAGTATTGTAAAATTTATTGTATAAGTATTGCAGCTTTTAGAATGACATATAATTGCCACTATTGGTTACTGTTACACAATAAGCGTTTACAACAGATTCTTGTAAATTGGCATCAGAGTACATATTCATACTAAAACAGCAAAATATAGATAAGTACTGCATTGCATGTGCTGTCAATAGTTTACATAAGTTTAAACTTGAACAGAATTCAGGATACAGGACTGCCTATAACAAACTTCAAAGCCAAAGCAATGCAACTGGAAGTTTAAGAAAATATCAATACAATGAAATGTGACTATAAGGCAGGCAAATTAGGACTTTAATGTCGTCCTTCATGAGCTTCTATAGTACAGCAAAAATTTGAAGCACAGTTTCTGGAAAAAACTTTTTTTTTTTGTAGCTTTGTGTTGTACATAGAAAATCTGAGCTGACAGAAAAGAATAAAAATCCATTCTGTTCTTGACTAACATTGTTTATGCCACACATCTGGATTCAGTCATTTTTCAACCCTTAATAAAAACGTTGGGCTTTTATTTTTTTCAGTATAGCAGTTAGTGCAATTTCATAGATTCATATGCATACAAAAGGGGTCATTTCCCAAGAAAGCAATCAGTTCTCCTTACTCCCCCCACTTCAGATAGAATGAATTTTAAAATACTTAAGGAAACAATGCACTAGATCAGTAAAGCTGATATTCCAACTGTTGAAATCAAGGGTTGTGAAGGGAACTTAGTTTTACCAGTGTTAGAATCAAATAAAACCCATTCTTCCTTGCCATCCGTATTTAAACATCCTTGTTCACATTGCAGTTCACTAAGTTTTGGTGGCACTTTATTGAAGAATGCTGTTTGCCCTACTAGAAGATACGAAGAAAAAAAGGTAACATGACTTTAAAGCTAACGTGTCAAACTTCTAGCAAACAGGCAGATTGGGACAAGAGGTTGCTAAGCATAAGCAATGTCTTGTTTCTTCTGCTTTTGTTAAATTCAAAAACAACGGAAAGGGTGCTCCTTCTTAAAGGGCTTCAAACTCTCCCCTCCCACCCCCATTAACATCAACAGCAAATCTCCCAGTATGGTCCTACACTACAGAAGTCAATCAAGTTCAAGTACAATTCTCTCATCTGCAGAAAGGCAGGGAGAAACCAAGGGCAAAGATACATCAGCTGTTGTGCAGCACAGCTGTTTTTCAGTAACTTGGTGGTAATATGGGATATCAGTATTTAGTAGAAATGGACCCTGAGCCAAAAAAAAAAAAATTAGACCATGATTCCTAAAATCCTGTTAGGATCTTGGGGTTGGTTTGGGCCCCATCTTGAGTATTTGGGTAACAAATACATAGATTACACAAAGCAGAAAGAGGACTTGGGGGTGGGGGGGTGGGGGGGATGACTGGGGGTAAATCCTGGCTCCAGCGAAGTCAACTGAAGTTTTGTCATTGACTTTGGAAGAGCTCAGATTTCACCTCAAAGGGTTAAGTGCTGTTGGAAATCTAGATTGGTTGGAATCTATGGTTTCCCTTTCCATATATGCCCATATCAAAAGCCCGGTTAGTGGATGTTAAGGACACCTTGCTGGAAGAAAAGATAGATCCTTTTTGTCTTTGTGCAATAGATGGGTTGAAAGGGGAATTCCTTTGCAATGAAAATTCCATGTTTTGAGCCTTCCTACTTATACAGACGGATCTTCTGCATACAAGAAAAACAAATGAAAATACTCTTCCTGGGAACGGGTTGGGGTTGGGAAGGGAAAGGTGGACATCTTCCTTAAAAAAGGTGAAAATTAGACTCTCTGTATGTTGACCAGCTCTATTTCCACGATTCTTTTTAGAACCCTGTCCTGCCAACCCCCATTAGACAGTGCCTTCAGGAGAGCCAGATCTCTTTCTGATTGATTTGACAGGTTTTTTTGGGCATGCTAATTCCTCCCGCCCCGTAAAATGACAAGACAGTTCAGTTACTTAACAACCTCCAGTCCGGATAATGCTTCCATATTTACTATACAGTTTTAGATGTGATGCACACTCCACCCAAAACCTGCTGAGGTAACCATTTTTGTAGCAAACAAACTAGTTAGACTACAGAACAAACAAACAAAAAAAGAAAGAAACCCAACAATACTATTCATGCATTTTGGCTCAAGAGGGCAGTAGATATTATATTTCAGTTTGTCTTTTGGTTGGTATCTCATTTACAATATCCACCACAGTTTCCTACCCACTGGAGTAGGATATGTGCATAAATGTATTCAAGTTACCTTACAAACAGTCCATGAAAACAAATGGCAGAAAGGGAGCACCTTACATGGCTAGACACATCAAACTGGGTCTAGTGGGTGAAAGGGAGCATTTAAAGAAGCAGTACCCCTTTTAAATACATAATGGGAAAATTTAATGCAAGGATCTAAAGGTCAGAAGACCAGACCCTGGTAACTCACAACACTAGCAAAGATTTGTTTCTCCCTCTGTAAGGGGAGGATTACTGTTTCTTTAATAAGGCACTAAATAGACATGTTACATAAAGGAAAGATAAATTTTAAAAACTTGTATAAATTCATCAGTTTTGTATCTTTCGTGACAAACTAGATTTATTCCTTTGCATGACTTTTTTTATTTTGTTTTTCGTTTTCTTGTTTTGAAGGTCAACAGAATTTAGGTGACATGACTTGTAAAGTTATGACGATTTCAAGAAGCTGTGGAAAAGCAGGCAGTGATACTGTGAAGGTACAGGACTACTACCAGGCAAAAACAAAAACAAAACAAAAAAACCCCAAACAAAACAAAACAAAAAACCCACAAGCAAAAACAAAGTAATGATCAAACTTCAAGTTCATCTATTCATTATCTCCTTTAAAATATATATAAATATTGTTCAAATGGTCAAAACTTCAAAACTGTTCTCATGGTTTGTTTGTTTTCAAGTAATAGGAAAAGTTGCTTAACAACAATAGTTTATAGTTATTGCCTTTATATCTTTCATTTATGTTACTCTACTAGTTAGCATCTTGCAGAAAAAGAAGTTACACCTCCTTGTAAAATCTTCACTCTTTGTGGTTCCCCCATCTGACCCTTCCTCACATTTGTAGATATCCTCTCCCAGCAAATGGAGAGGTGTAGCTCAGCTAATAATATCTGCACACAAGGTAGCAAGAACAATTATTCCCTTATGTGTTTCTCTCTCTCTCTCTCTCTAATATTTCACTCTGTCACATACAAATTCACCACAAGGGTAAAACGTCTATCAGATATCCACACAATAGAAAAAATGTAAACAATAGCATAGTAAGACAAAATGCTTATGAAACAAAGATAAATTAAAAACACATCCAATGCTTTTGAGGAGGTGCTTGGAGGGGGCGGGGGGAGGTGGAACCTTGGCATTGGGGAACAAGGGATGGTGATTGTTTTGAATGAAGAAATATTCAGAAGAGGTAAAGGGTTTTGCTTCTAAAGCATTAAGCATGGTTTCATTAGCCTTTATTTAATACATCACAGGAGCAGATTCATTTCCATCTATTGTTTTTTACGCCTCTTTCTCTAGAGTAATAAAAGAAAAACAATTAACAACCAGAGGCAGTGTACAAGGATTGCAGATATTTATGCAAGACAACTGCACTCTGTTTTATTCCAAATAAAAGTTTTGCAGTTTAACATCTATGAAAATGACGTGAACAAACTACAGACTGTAAAGCTTGTTTCGGTGTCCCATTTAAAAACCTATCCAAAAAGCCAGACTTCAGTTATGTTACCGTTTACTCACATTAACCTCAATAAGCACCGCTTTCTCTCAAAACAGAGCCCTTCAGTTTAATATTTAAAGAAAAGCAAAAACAAAAAACAAAACAAAAAACCCATTGTTTTCCTTCAGACTGAAGCTTATCCCCCACCCCTGCCCCACCCCTCAAAAAAACTAAAAAAAAAAAAAAAAAAAAGGTAATTTGTTTGCTTCTGTTGTTTTTAATTCACAGAAGTGTTGAGAGCTTTTTTAGTTTTAACTCCAATAATCCTAACTGGCAACATACATGCAAACACACAAACTCCTCTTGTTCTATAGGGAATGTATAAAGCAGTGACTATCATTAAACTACCCAGTAGCAGACTGTATTGTATGGGTAACACTCAGGTGACCATGGAAATTAAAGATTTGCATAAGATGCAGTCTCTCTTGCAATGTTCCTTCCAGGGCTGTCACTTAAACTTCAGGATTTTTCCACCCCCTTCCAGCTAGTTTGTTCTTCACTTTGAAATGTATCCCTTAACAGTTTTGTGGTAGACATGATAGAGGCTTTGACCAACACAAGCACTGACATATTTATATTAAAAAATAGTGCAAAATTCCAACATTTATATAAATAACTCTAAACCCCTGCTTTTGATTTTTTCTGTTTTTTTTCTGTTTTTGTTTCTTTTCTTTTTCTTTTTTTTTTTTTAAACAATGTAATACATACTTTTTGAGTTGGCACTCAAAAAATTGCCATTTTTTTCTCCTAGTTCAGAAAACAACAAAACTTTTTTTTTTTTTTAACTAGGCCTCTTCTAATACAAAAATACTCCTGCTCCTCACACATACAGTTTCTCTTATTTTTTAATATATATTTATATATATATATTGCAGATCTTTAAACAAAACGTTTTTGTGCAAATTTTTTTTTTTAAAGTTAAGTGAAATAAAAAAAAAAGCATCCACACACACAGCTCAACTAGAAACAACAACAACAACAAAAAATGAAGGACTACGGTTGATTCTTTTTTTTTCTCCTTTTTAAACTTCTAGATGCAGCTCAATAAAGAAATGTTTTTGCAAGCTTTCTTGGCTTGTGCATTCAGACCAGACATAACAAGTAAATATTATACACAGAGTGGTGGGAAAGGGCTTCTTATTTTTCGCTCGTCTTCCCCAACTCTCTCTTTTTTTTCTTTTAATGAGAAGTGCAGAGTGTTCTTACTTTCATGTTTGATTTTTTTCGTTTTTAAAAGGGGTGCCCTTTTTGTTTCTCTTTATCTTTGTTCCATGCGGTTGTGCTCTCAAGGCCATTGATTTGCGAATGGTGGAGTCTACTGCCCTCCAGTATCGAGGGCATGCCATTGTTGTTCTGCTGGTGCTGGAAAAACGTAGATCCTGGATAGTGACCTATCACCTCACTGTAGGTCGGCGGCGGTCCTTCCATTCTACCATTGCTTCCATAGCAGGTCGCGCTGATGCCAGAGTTACTGCTGGGTGGGCAAGGCCCTCCGAACACTGAGTTATCTATCAAGTCACTATCGAAGATGGTTCTATTGGGAGGGGCCCGGACCGATTCTCTGTTTAGTTCCATTTGTTGCTCTGGATCTCGGAGTTGTAGTGTGCAGGGTCCCTGGTAAGGGGGCGGCTCCTCTCCATCTGATAGGGAGATGGTGGGTGGGAGGTCAATCTCGTGTTGCATGTAAGGGTATGTTGGTTGGAATCTATTAAAACGGTCCCTCTGCAAAAACGATGGAACTGATAGTCTGTCTGTGGGTCTTGGAGTGTAGATTTGCTGCTGAAGACGAGAGAGAGAGAGTGAGTTTTGGAACATTTCAGCCTGTATCACAGCCCGCATGTAAACAGATGAGGTTATTATGCAATACCAGCCTTGTCCTCACCTCTGTTACTCCATTTCCTGACACTGTGCTTTCTGAAGGCCACAGACTTCCTTCCTACATTGGAAAGAATAAGAGGAGAATTGAGAATCATTCCTGTCCAGCCAGAGTCTAAACTGCCCAATATTTTCAAAGGAATTTTACCAAGTTACATTCTGGGCCAGAATATCAGCTGGTGTAAATCGATGTAGCTCCAGTCAGTGGAGCCACATAATTTATAAGAGCAAAGTATATAGTCATAGGTCTTAAAAAACAGTCAATATTCTTACCTGCATTATTAAGAGCATTAGATTATTAACACCGAAAGAATTCTCAAAATCTAATTTTCATCATTTAGTCTTTCTATTTTTTTTTAATCTCACTTACAGCTTGAATTGGACAGTGAAAACAACACCAGTGTTACTCTCTCTTTCATTAGAGTTGTTTTTTAATTTTGCTTTTTTGGTCAGTTTCACTTTTTGGTGCTCAGGCATGAGTAGTCTTATCTGTGTTCAAGCATTGCCCCCAGTCCTGCAATTAGATTTCAGTATCACCAACATCAGGCACTCAAAAATCAGGAGCCAAGCCCCAAAACCACCGAGATTAGTTTAAAATTTAAAAAAAAAAAAAAAAAAAAAAGGTTCCTTATTTGCTTCTGCTATTAGAGCTTTTATAGTTCACATTTTCAAACTTTTCTCTGCAACTATAAGGGCTAGAAATGTCCCTTTTCTTTTAATAGGAAATTTGTATATAGTAACAACTATACTCCAGCATCTGGGGACTTAAGATAAAACCCCACCAAATATAGTAAGACATGATAAAATTGCAGTAGTGGCAACACTGAGATCCACATGGGTGAACTCTGGTGCCAAAGTGGCTCTAATTTTGTGGGTTTTTAAATAATGAAAACATATCTGTTAATATTAGGTAGGAGGAAAATTAACTTATCTAACAGTGCATTCTGAATTAGAGAACTCCCATCCACTTGCACAACCTTTGTCTCTTTCTCTCTATTTCCCTCAATTTTAGAAAAATATATTTTGTGGCATTGCATGTGATGTCGGATACTTCAAGAATCCAATCAAGTACTTGCTTTTGAAGCTCAATTTCTGCACACAAATCACAAGGCAGTCCTGTTATCAGTGGAACAAAAACAGGGATTTATATGGAAAAGAGATGTCTCAGATTCTTTTCCCTTCTCTGTGGTTTTTAGGGAGTCTCTCCTTGAAATGCAAGAGGTTAAGTATTATGACAACCACATACTTTGGAGTTAAAGATAATGGATCTATAATTTTAGTTTCATACCACATATCTATGCAGCCGAAATGTCTGATAGTTGTGAACAATGCAATATTTTATAGGGAGTTTTGAGACTTTAATATGTAACTGTCTACACAGGCACTGATTGTTTAGTCTATTTAATTGCATGTGGCTTCCTTTGCCTACATGAAGTGATGTTCTGTAAGGATATTCTATGGTAAAATTCCCTCAATAGCCGAAGCCACAAAGGGCACTTGCACCCATCACAGACTGAAATCCTGTCTGGAAACAAAACAAAAACACAACCCCGCTATCCCCCCGCAAAAGGGACTCAAAATAATTAATACCAAACAACTTTTGAATCACTGGAAACATCTAGTGTAAACCAATGGAACCACTGAAATGGAGGGAGCTATGCCAATTTACACCAGTTAAGGATCTGGCTCTTTGTACCAAATGCAGCCCTCTCTAAAGGAGGCATGGGATTATGTTGTATGGCTAGGCAAGGAATGCAACAGAAGAGATACTGCGATTTGAGGATACTACTCAGAAGTGAATACAGAGTCAATATATGGCTTTGAGACATTCACTGTGACTGTACGCACGGATTAAAACTTTGCTGGCTTAGAGGTACATTTGATTACTCTTTGTTACCTCGATTAAAAGGAAGCTGAACCAAAGGGCAGCAGAGGGAATCACTTTAAAACATTTAAGTGTTTACTTTGCAATGTCCTCATGGCAAACTTCCTGAGCAGCTAGTGCCTCCCTGCCTTCTGCTAGATGTTTTATATTTAACTTAGCAGTGGGCAGTGCCATTGCAATGTCCCATCTGCTTTTCCATTTCCCTTGCAGTGATGTCAACCTGTTTCCACACGGGTGGCGGCTATGCAGCAGGAAGGCCAGTGCTTTCCCCAGGGCAGAGGGAATAACGCTATGCCACTAGATAGGGTTCTGGGTTTTCTGTATAAAGCAGCTCTCAAAAGGGGAGGTGAAACATTGTTAAGTGAATTAAGTTACTTTCAAAGCTTCCCTCCCCCTGGAATCCTCACCTCCCACCCCCCTGCCGTATCCGGGCAGTAAGCTCTTTGGGGCAGGGACTATCTCTTAGTTCCATGTTCTGTAGTAGTCACTGTACAATGGGGTCCCTGACCAGGGCTCCTGGGTGCTACCAAGATACAAAAAATAATAATCACAAGTGGATGGTGCCCAAGAGGAACCAGAACAGCATTAAAATGGAACGACCAGAAATCTAAGCAGTGAAGGAGCGGGAGGCTGCGAAGTTCAGATCTAGATCCAAAGTCTGAAGTGGTTTGATCTGGGATTTTGGTTCTAATTCATTCTATTTGGGCTTTTTTAGGGCCTGATCCTGCAAACAACTGACTTACCCCAATGAAATTAAGGATGGGCTAAAATGTTGCAGACTGGGGCCTTGTACAGTACCCGTCATTATGGTGCCTGAGCAGCAGCTTATGTCTCATCTCTCAATATAGAGAGGAAAATAAAAAGCAGCCCAGGAAAGCAGCAGCCAGAGGTGTGCAAAGTTGGTAGGCTGAAATATTAATCCTGATTTTATTTATTTATTTATTTTTTAAAAAGACATCAGTCTCCTGGTCATAGGAGTGCTATAATGCCAATCCTAAGCATTCCAAAATCACGAGGAAGGCCACCCCTCCACCCTCCCACCAAAATCAAAACCAAAAACACACCAACCATGAGATTGGGCTTTCTAACTTTTGAGCACTTAGGGATCATTTGTCAGTTGCATGATGCCTAGAAACCTACTTTTTATTTATTTCTTAAAAAGCTGAGATTGTGGTGTTTATACATAACTCCACGGTCTAGGGCTTAAAGAACAAAACTGCAAGACTCTCCATACAATTTGTGAGAGACTATAACACTGAAAGTTATTTATTTAAGAATTCTATCCGTCTATTTACATGGCTGCCCATCAGTGTAGTAATATATGAGTACCTTCCATGTAAAATCAAATGGTAATAGGAATAGTGAAGCTTTTTGGGAGTTAACACCGTGCTTGGAGAAGGGTTTCTGATTTTGATTTCCTTTTCCAGGGAATCAGAAGGGCTTTCGTAGTAGAAGTGGGTATCAGTATTTTGAGTATCATTCTTATGGTGGAAAAGGCTGTTTCGAAAGGAAGGTTTTGTCGTGTTTACTAGAGACAGACAGACTCTGGAGAAACGAAGGTATCTGTGACAGGCAGAGAAGGCAACAGAGAAACATGGTGCCAGCAGTAGTCACATTAAAAACATTTTGGGGGCAATTGTAAGGCTTTCTTCTTTTAATTGCAAATGTTAAGAAGCAAAACAGTGTTGGCTCTAATGCAGATCTTGAATAAAAGAAAAAACGTAACCAAGCAATAGGCCACTTGAGTACTTCAGTAGATGGAAAGTGCATGTCTCCAGTAGGCATCTCTGGGCATGAAAAAGTTTGCCTTTAAAAAAAGAACTTCTCAGTGTGTTCTGTGGATTGGCAAACCACTATCTAGTTTAATACAGAGAATGTGCGGGGATGACAGGCAGCAACTGATGTTGGAACATTGTTTTCTACAGGAAAAAAAAAATCATACTGTGCTGAATCTTAAATAGGCCACTTTTAAAATCTTTATTATGATTGATCCTTGTGTAATGAGCTTCCTGTTTAGCACACTAGGGGGCTTTTCTGTCCTTACAGGAGTGCTCACAGCATGCCAGTAACTAAAGTACTGTGTGGCTGTGAGTTAATTACACTGTACGGGGTGGGGGTGAAGCTTTCCTCTGGGGGATGGGGAGGAAGGAAACCAAGACATGATTCATAATTAAAAATAAAAGATAATGTAGCTTTTGATCTATGGAGCTAATTTGTGTTACAAAAGTATTCCTTCGGTGGTAAATTCAAATAGGCTCTGAAAGTATTGTACACAATGCAAGCGGCACTGAACTGGCATAGTGTAAACCTGCCAGGAGATTACCTTGGTTTTGCACTGCTTCCCTCCTTCCCCAAGCCCATGAGGTTCCACTTCCAAAGAGCCCTCAAAGACCACAGAGAACTGCACCAACTTTCTGTCCTGTGGGAGGTTTTAGCAGCTTGCTTTAGGCATAACACAAGAATCAGAACCTTGCACACCTCGGCACGTAAGCCTCTAAATGTAGCCTGGTTTATCAACAGCAGGCGCCTTAGATCAGAGACAGAATCTGTGGGCTCACCACACCTTTGGAGGTCTGGTTTATAACAGAGGGCATTGCAGGTGAGCTTTTTTTGCATAGCTCTCTTAATTCCTGACATGTGAACATCAACCAACCCCTCACTGGGAGCAGAAAGATGCCAAGGTTATTCCCCAATTGTCCATGATGGGGTGTCTTGCATGCCTGAAGCATTTGGGATGAGCCATTGTCAGAGAGCCATGATACCAGACTAGATGGAATGCTGGTCTGATTTATTAATGAAATCCCTATGTAGCTCGCTGTGGGCTAGGAATCTTGCAAGAATGGATTCTCTCTTGAACTTTCAGCTCCTATCGGCTGTTGGCTGGACTGAAAGCATGACAAAACCAGCCTCTCTTCTGGTATTTTGTTACTGGCAGAAACCAGGTGTGTGAGAATTTAGGAAGAATGGCAGCTAAGGTTTTTGACACTACCCACTGGCATCTGGATTCAGGTTAGAATTTCAGCTCTGATCCCCCGGCTTGTTCACTCCAAACAGGGGCAGATGCTTTTGTAAAATGCCTCATCTGCAAATCACCATAGTTAAAGAGTTCACATACCACCCCTTGCAGTTCACTCCTCTTGCCTGGTTTAAACAACAACTTGTTCATTCCCTCACTCCTTGGAGACACATTCCATCCACATTAGACTAAATGAAGGGTCCTTTGACTGAACTGCATGATTTCACAGTTGAGGGTCTCTCTCACTTTGGGAAGAAGACCTTGTCAAGGGGCCTCAGCTACCTGTGAGTATTTCATGTGAAAGTGAGAGGGCATCTCTGGGATGAGGATGGTTTCCGTTCGTCGGGACATTAAACGAATACTGGACAGTGTCGCCAGATGCCATGTTACTACATGCTTTGGGCACTTCAATAGGTGCCATAGGGAGGACTCACTAGAACACACTCTTTTGAATGTCAAGTTTCCTGTTTTCAAAGGGATAGCATTATTTGATTCTATATTGTAGGAAACACTGGATGCATGGGTATGGTGCACCATACATGACAAATTAAACATCTGTCGGTGCTTTTGATTTATAGTGGAAACCTGTAAATTGGGAAAAAGTGACTTGTATTTTGGGACATTCGTTTTTATTTTCTGCCTAAGGAAACTCCTGAACAGTTTCAAATGGATGAAGTATTCTTCCTCGCTTCCTGTCCCAAACCGTTGAGCAGGGCTGCTATGTACTGCCTTCTACACCAGTGGTAGTTTGAAAGGTTCTTATTGTTAAAGAGCTTTGGGATCCTTCAGGATGCAATGAAATAGATGAATGCAAGTTATTGCTGCACTAAATGGTAGATCAAACAAAAAGAGTAGTGGAAAATCACATGCTCAGACGCAAAGAAAAATAAAGATTCTATTTCTTTTCTATGTAGGTTTTTATAATGTGCTCATCACCATAGTGTTTGAACATCTTCCAGTTGTGCATTAAGCAACGTGACTAATATCTGTCATGATATTGGAATGGATTTTGATTGAATTCGTGTCAACACTACAATTAAAAGAATTTTGTTTCCTCTTTGTTCGAAAGAGGCAGGAAGCTTAAATTGCACCATGAACTTTTCAGGCATTATTTCAGGGAGAATTCACTTTGTTAGACTGACCATGTTTTCTGTGTTCTACATGGGACAACAAAAACCCAACAACATTGCACTTCTAGTGGTAATAATGCAGCTTTTGGACCACTACTACAGAACACCCTAGTAAATTCTGTATGATATTTGCACCCTCATCTCTAAACAACAGTAACTATACTGTTAGGACTCCCTGGCCAATGAAACACCCAAAGGACCGCTGTATTTTGGGATTATGAGAGTCAATAACGTGAATCCCATCCACGTATTTATAACTGGTGTTTTCAGATTCAAGGGGATACAAGAATACCCCTCCCCCATGCCATGCTGTGATTCCCCCTTTGAATAACATCAGGCCAGTTAGTTGGCATTGGTATACACATTCACAGCTGCATGTCTGGAAGTTACAGAGCATAAAAAGACTGCTGTGTTTGCCCTCATGAAAGTGCCCAACTTCCCACATGTTGTGGTTTTGTTCTCAAGGCACAGGATGCTAACCTGAAGTTTCTACACACAATCCTGCAAGACCCCAACCACCTGAAAGATTCAGCTGCTTGGAAGGTGCCTGTTTGTAGGGTTCTAAATGGCACATGCACTTTACTAGATAGGCAAATGCAATCAAACTAGACTCCTTCCACCTTTAACGTTTCACAAGCTTCTGACCATCTGGCCAGCAATGTGCACACAGAGATGGCGCAGTTACTTACTGAAGACAGATTCTCATCTCTCCTTCTCCCTTGACTGTGCCGGTTGATGAAGGATCGTGCAGAGAGTTTGTAGTGGTTCAGCAGACATGTGATAACGACCACCATCACCATCATCACCACCACGATTATGATTATCTGTACAAACTCCAACTCCGCTGCAAGAGACACAGACATGCATTTTGAGCCACCTTAGAAAGCAGCATGAAATACAGCACAAGAAATCCTAGGCTGAGTTCGGCCATACAGCTAGTGGAGTTTCATAGCTGAATTGTTTCCATGGATGTTTCAAGCTCTCAGACACAAAAGTTC
The DNA here is from genome assembly GCF_020497125.1 of Mauremys mutica. Classification (NCBI taxonomy): domain Eukaryota; kingdom Metazoa; phylum Chordata; order Testudines; family Geoemydidae; genus Mauremys; species Mauremys mutica. The sequence goes on along the minus strand of NC_059084.1, from coordinate 11,710,517 downwards.
TCTGCAAGCTTCCAGTCAAGCAACATAGAAAAAGCTTCCAGTCAAGCACCAAGGAATAACAGCCCTCATCCGTAATAGATGAGGGACTGTCTTTAAATGTGATCTGCAAATTCTAAATCATACCTAGATGTCGGCTTTATCGGCTTGAGTTGCGAGGCTAGAGTCCAGAGACCAAGTTTCTCAAAATCTCCCAGGGGGCTGGGTTCAGGCCTATCTCTACCAGAAATGCTTGCTAGATGCCTCCACTAATCAGTCTGTCAAAGTTTTATTTTTGTGCTGAATGCCCCGTCACCCTATTTAATGAAGGGATGCCTCAAATACTTCTGGTCTTAATTAAACAATATTAAAAACTGAGTTCGGTTTTGCAGTACACTTAACATTTACATAGCTGTATTCAGCTGAGGATCTTGTATTAAATTAGGCCTTAACAGCCGTGTGAGCTGGGTGAGTATTATCCCCGGTTTGTAAATGGAGACCTGCTCAAGGGGTCACAGCAAGCCTGCAACACCTAGAAATCGATTCCCAGTCCCAGCCACACTACAAGTCTCCCTCTCTAGGTTCAGTTAATCTGCCAAAAAACACATAGTGAATCAGAATTTGTGCTTTTCATGAGAGGACAAACCTTGAATCTACACTGACTGCACCCCTCCCCAATACATCTATATACCAGATCTCCAGATAACATTCAGTTCTGTGCCCAGCACAGCCAGCTGACAGTGGGGGCTTGAATGGTGTGAACTGGCATAAAGAGCCTCAGTGGGTTACCAGTTAATTCAGTGTGTCTAGACAGCAACTGATGTGGAATAGCTCCTAACGTCAGAGGAAATCGTTCCTCACTTGGACTGTAGCATGCATTGGCTGGAACTAGATATTGGAAATATCTGTCAGACTGTTCTGTGCTATTTCCATGCAAACCTAGTTCTGAGAAGATGTATTCAGCATCCAGGGAGAGCCTGGAAGCTACCCTGAGCAACTCCGCTCCCTGGCAGCTGGCCAAGAAGTTACTCTAACCGTCTGCCGAACACAGATGCTCACCTGTTCTCTGGCCTGAAGCGAGGGCACGGTGCTTTTCTATTTGTGCTATCCTGGCAGAGGGAATCTCAGGAAAGTTTCCTCCCCCAGTGATATTTATAAAGACAGGGGCCATTTCAAGGGAAAGAAGGGAGGAAAAGCAAAGCCAACAGTGCTGACAACTTAGATATAACCTGTTCCTCCGCGAGAAAAGCCACAGAAACCACTTTTTCAAAAACGGTGCCCTCCACTATCACAGATACTGTAATTTGCATTAAAATGTAAGAGTGCCTAAACAGGACAGCTCACAGTAACATCTGTATCTGATGGGATGGGGTCTGCTGACTAAGGCAGATATTTTTTATGGAGCATTTTCCTTCTGGCAGCAGTGAAGTAAAAGCAAATAAAATGTCAAGCAAAACAGTCCAGGTGGCAATTCTGGCCAGTTACCCTGGAATTAACTTTGCTCAGCAGCAGCAGCCGTAGCTGCCACCAGACCAGTCTTCATATTACATTTCCCATAGCATCTTTCATCCCAAAGGATCCCAAACCACTACTGACTGTGCCCACAACCTTCAAAGACTTGGGCATGTCTTCAAGTCAGTGGAAATACTTGGGTGCTCAAATTTAAGCGTGAGAGCGTGTCTTTTCAGGATTGGAGCCCACCTATCTACAGCACCACTGAAAGTGCAGCTACCTCTGGGGTGGAAGGAAGCAACTGAGTGGAACAATCAGTCCACAGTACCCTGCACAAACAGTGATGGAAGGGAATGTTAGCTAAGGTCCCAGGGACAAACCCTACTCTCTTAAAAAGGGAGCCATGGGATCTTCAACAGTAAAGCAGACCAGGTGCCCATATGTCATGGTGATGGGCGCAGCATGCCAGCTACATAGAACCTCTCTCTTTTAAGGTTTAATCTGACACCCCCACAGGCAGCATGCTTTGTGGGAGAATGAAGGGCTATTTGACCCTGCTAGGATTGAGATGTGTGGTTCTAGAAAGAGAAGGATGCTTAAAGCGAGTTAATCATAGGGTGACCAGATAGCAAGTGTGAAAAACCGGGACAGGGGGACAATAGGAACCCATATAAAAAAAAGCCCCAAATGTCAGGACTGTCCCTATAAAATCGGGACATCTGGTCACCCTAGTTAATCATCTCTTCCAGGCACAACCTCCACATGATTAATTCCAATAGTTTGGGGGGAGGGGGGGGGGAAATCTATTAAGAACTCTTATAAATCTCCTCACTTTTTGTAATGCAACGGCATAGGGAAAACTTCAGGTAAGGTTTCCCTGGAGAAAAATGTGTGTATTATATTGGTAGATTCCCCCCACCCCCAACATTCCCTTCTCAAACTTTTACAAAGCTACAGCTTCCAAGCATGAGCCTCTTGGATACCATTTTTTAATGGGAGGAAAAGGGCTGGAAAGGAGATGGGGGGAGAAATTTACCCAGCGACAGCAAAGAGTTCTCTCTCCCCTCCAGAGCCTTTCAAAGTCTCAAGACTCTAGATGTAACGCTCTCCACCGAACGGGTAACATACAGTACACATATTGTCCCCCGACACCCACATTCACAGCTGCAGCCTGTCACTGGGGCTTGTTTTGGGGCCCGTAATAAACAGAGGTCTTTAAATCCACTCCAGAGAAAAGGCAGCTCTGCACTTTCTCCCTCAATGAGATACATGTCAAAAAGCCACACAATGCCATGAAGGGAAACAGTCACACAGGCCCTCCGCCTCATTTAAATATCTGCCATTAAAATTCAAGGGCCCTTTGTAGAAAGTCTCCCTGCATGACCAAAAGGATGAGAGGCTTTAAACCATTACCCGGAGCCCCTTTGTTTCCTTCCAACCATGAGAGGTTAAAGGTAACAGGAACCCTGACAGGGAGACAATCCCCTTGTCCTTGTGTTAACTGCTATCGCCCTGGGCATGCTTGGTTGCTTCCTAGACAGCTCTAAGCGCTTGGCAGACAGGCAGGCTGCCTTGAGGGTGGAGTTAGGGCAGACTGCATTTGGCAGTCCTATCACGCACTGCACAGGCCTCAGCCTCGCCTGACAAGGAGGAGGTTCAAATAGGAGCAAGGGATTTTGTTTTGTTTTGTTTTACTAACCAGATTTATGGCTGCCTGTCTGCAGGATGGAGGGGGTTCCCAGAGCTGCCATCTACGTCTTCCGGGCAGCAGGAGACCTGCATTTTTGGGCTAGTCTGCATTTCTTTAGAGAGACGAGAGTACCAGAATTGCAGAACGCCAGACTTAACTGGGAGGAGTGATTCTGTTTCCTACTGGGGCTATTATGGTCCTCTGCTCACTGGGAAACACCAAACCCCCCTTTAAAAAAAGAAGGTTCTCTTGAGATGCTTATTCAGAGCCAAAGGCCTGCTGTAAATGGATGACATGGGGCGGGCAGGGAAGAGTCCCAGTTCACTTTCCTTTGGGTGGCCAGACTACAAGAGTTGGCAGCAGATTGCAACAACCCCTTTCAAACTCAGGTGACTTTCTAAACTCCCATATTCCAGCAGTTCTAATTAGAGACTCTCCATGTCCAGCTACTGTACAATATACTTTCCAGCAAATATCCTCATCACCGCCCCCCACACACACACTTTTCCTATAAGGTGACCCCAACCATGTGAAATCTGGAGAGGAACCCCATTTAATTATTCAGGAAGAAAAATGGAGGTCACATAAGATGACTGGGTACTGTAGCAATATGGTGTTCAGAATGCACCTGTACAATGCTAGGGATTATACATGCACATGGATTCACAAGAATTTGCCAGACACTCATTTCAAAGTCCGGATAGCAACTAAAACTGCAGCAGATACAAAGACTGCCTGCTACTCAGGCTGCAGTTCTGGTCTGCCACTCCGGTCTGAACTCTTTATGCTCTTTCTGAGCTGTCCCAGCAAAGGTCCTGTGCGTCTTCTGTAACTAAGGCTTGGCACAAAGTCTAGACAGTGCACTGCTGAAGAACATTCCACTTCTAATGATCCTGCCCTTGTCAAAATGCCCAAGTTACTCAACTCAGTGACTCCATTTCGGCCTATTGCAACAACCCCTCTCAAATTCAGGTGACTTTCTAAACTCTCATATTCCATCAGTTCTAATTAGAAACTCTACATGTCCAGCTCCTGTACAAAACAGAAGGGCACAGACAATGTCACACCTTTACAGGGCCGGCTCCAGGCACCATCCTAGCAAGCAGGTGCCTGGGGCGGCCAATGAAGAGTGGGGCGGCACGTCAGGCGGCAATTCAGCGGCGGGGCCGTCACTCCCTGTCGGAGTGAAGGACTTGCCGCCGAATAGCCGCTGATCTTTTTTTTTGTTTTTTTTTGGTGCTAGAGCCGGCACTGCACCTTTATAATGATGAGCCCTCTTTTCTCTCCTACCTATTTGTGACAGAGATCATCAGCTGGATAAACAACCATCCCACATGATGGAATGTGTTGCCTGCTGCATTATTTACACAAAGCTGGATTTTAAGGAGGCAAGTCAACTTTGCCGGTGATAAAGTGTGACAAATGTTTTGGTCACTTTAAATAAAATAAATAAATAAATAAAAAAGAGTGATATCGGTGACCAAATGGCTCATAAAACCTAAAAAAAGGACATGGTTCTATTCCAAAAGATTCTGAAGACTCTTAAAAAAACCCAAACAAGACTAGCTGGTTCTAAAGAAAAAGTTCTCACACGATGGGTGTGAGACACATCAATTAGCCAAGTCTTGCTAAACTGCTTAAGGAATTTTGTTGGTATAAGTAAAGCTAAAGCCATCTGGGAGTGTTTTTCATATCCCTCCCACCTGCAAAACTCTTAGTTACCATGGGTCCAACCTCAAATTTTATGGTCCTCTAAAAGTCGCATAAAACAGCTTTTCCATACACAAAAGTATCATGACTGGAGAGTCTGCAATTGAACAAAGGATGTTTTCCCCAGGGGGAAGGTTGGGGATGGTGTAAGGCAGCGGTCGGCAACCTTTCAGAAGCGGTGTGCCAAGTCTTTATTTATTCACTCTACTTTAAGGTTTCACGTGCCGATAATACATTTTAATGTTTTTTAGAAGGTCTCTCTCTACAAGTCTATATATTATATAACTAAACTAGTGTTGTATTGTAAAATAAACAAGGTTTTCAAAATGTTTAAGAAGCTTCATTTAAAATGAAATTAAAATGTTGATCTTACGCTGACGGCCCGCTCAGCCCGCTGCTGGTCTGGGGTTCTGTTCACCTAGGCCGGCAGCAGGCTGAGCGAGGCCTGCATCCGGGACGCCAGCTGGCAAGGGTCCGTCAGCCAGCAGCGGGCTGTGCGGGGCCGGCGGCCAGGACCCAGAGGGCTGGAGTCAGGGCTGGGGGCTGGGTATGTGGGGGGGGGTGTGTAGGTGTCAGGGCAGAGGGGGGGCTGGGTATAGGTGGGGGTGCCAGAGTCAGGGCTAGGGTGGGGGGGGGGGGATGAAGGAGTCAAGCAGAGGGCTGGGTGTGTATGAGGGAGGTACAGGGCTCAGGGCAGGGGCCTGAGGGGTGTGCAGGGCTCAGGGCAGAGGGTGTGTGGGGAGGGTCGGGGGTCAGGGCTCAGGGCAGAGGGCTGCGTGACTGTCCCCCTAAGAACTCCCAACCCCGCTGCTCCTTGTCCCCTGACTACCCCCTCCTGGGACCCCTGCCCCCAACTGCCCCCCAGGACCCCACCCCTTATCTAAGCCTCCCTGTTCCTTGTCCCCAGACTGGACCCTACCCCCTACCTGTCCCTTGACTGCCCCAACCCTTATACACACCCCCGTCCCCAGCCAGACCCCCAGGACTCCCATGCCCCATCCAACCACTCCCCGCCCCCTGACAGGACCCCCAGAACTCCCGACCCATCCAACCCCCCCCCCCCCGACTCCCTACCTGCCCCAACCCCTCTCCACACCCCTGCCTCCTGACAGGACCCCCAGAACTCCCAACTCATACAACCCCCCCAGCTCCTTGTCCCCTGACCATAAGAACATAAGAAAGGCCGTACCGGGTCAGACCAAAGGTCCATCTAGCCCAGTATTTGTCTACCGACAGTGGCCAATGCCAGGTGCCCCTGAGGGAGTGAACCTAACAGGCAATGATCAAGTGATCTCTCTCCTGCCATCCATCTCCATCGTCTGACGAACAGAGGCTAGGGACACCATTCTTACCCATCCTGGCTAATAGCCATTTATGGACTTAGCCACCATGAATTTATCCAGTTCCCTTTTAAACATTGTTATAGTCCTAGCCTTCACAACCTCCTCAGGTAAGGAGTTCCACAAGTTGACTGTGCGCTGCGTGAAGAAGAACTTCCTTTTATTTGTTTTAAATCGGCTGCCTATTAATTTCATTTGGTGACCCCTAGTTCTTGTATTATGGGAATAAGTAAATAACTTTTCCTTATCCACTTTCTCAACATCACTCATGATTTTATATACCTCTATCATGTCCCCCCTTAGTCTTCTCTTTTCCAAACTGAAGAGTCCTAGCCTCTTTAATCTTTCCTCATATGGGACCCTCTCTACACCCCTAATCATTTTAGTTGCTCTTTTCTGAACCTTTTCTAGTGCTAGAATATCTTTTTTGAGGTGAGGAGACCACATCTGTACACAGTATTCGAGATGTGGGCGTACCATGGATTTATATAAGGGCAATAATATATTCTCAGTCTTATTCTCTATCCCCTTTTTAATGATTCCTAACATCCTGTTTGCTTTTTTGACCGCCTCTGCACACTGCGTGGACATCTTCAGAGAACTATCCACGATAACTCCAAGATCTTTTTCCTGACTCGTTGTAGCTAAATTAGCCCCCATCATGTTGTATGTATAGTTGGGGTTATTTTTTCCAATGTGCATTACTTTACATTTATCCACATTAAATTTCATTTGCCATTTTGTTGCCCAATCACTTAGTTTTGTGAGATCTTTTTGAAGTTCTTCACAATCTGCTTTGGTCTTAACTATCTTGAGTAGTTTAGTATCATCTGCAAACTTTGCCACCTCACTGTTTACCCCTTTCTCCAGATCATTTATGAATAAATTGAATAGGATTGGTCCTAGGACTGACCCTTGGGGAACACCACTAGTTACCCCTCTCCATTCTGAGAATTTACCATTAATTCCTACCCTTTGTTCCCTGTCCATTAACCAGTTCTCAATCCATGAAAGGACCTTTCCTTTTATCCCATGACCACCCCCTCCAGAGACCCCCCACCCTAACTGCTCCCCCCAGGACCCTCCTTGCTCCCGGTCCCCTGACTGCCCTGCCCCCTATCCACCCCCTGCCCCCTCACAAACCCCAGGACTCCCATGCCCCATCCAACCCCCCTGCTCCCTGACTCCCCCCTCCAGAGACCCCCACCCCCAGCAACCCCCCCGGGATCCCATCCCCCCATCCAACGCACCCTACGCCCTGTCCCCTGACTGCCCCCACCCCATCCAACCCCCCCCAGCCCTGGGCCCCTTACCATGAGGCTCCACACAGGAGAGCTAGATACGCTGCTCCTGGTTGAGCAGGGAGCGTGTCTCCCTCCCCGCGGAGCCAAACGCTGCCCTCGGGAGCGCGCAGCCCCAACCCCCAGAGCGCTGCACGTGGCGGCAGGGCTCCAGGGGAGGGGAGAATGCGGGGGAGGGGCCGGCAGCTTGCTGCGCTAGGCCCGGCGCTCCGGCCCGGTAGCGCGGACCCCGCGGCTTGCCGTGCCGGGAGAGTGGGGCCATTTGCCCTCCCCGTGCGCATGGCTATGCTTCTGCTCCCTGCCCCCACGGGGGGAGCAGAGGGCAGAGGAGAGCGGGCCGGGCTGGGCAGGATTTTTAATGGCATGCTGGAGTCCCGGCAGGCTCCAGCGTGCCATTAAAAATTGGCTCACATGCCATCTTTGGCACGCGTGCCATAGGTTGCCGACCCCTGGTGTAAGGGTTAGGGACATAGGTTAAAAGTCTGATACTGTATCCCTGGTCCAGTACCAAATATTGCCTACTTTGCCACTAATTTGATTGGCTGATTACAACATAGGTGCCAAAAGCTATTATTTTAACATGATAGGATTATTAGAGATGAGGAAATGAGGTAGATTAGTGGGCAGAGTGCAGGTGAGATGATGAAATTTATGGTTCTGCAGTGTATCACATAGCACTCACTACTTTCGATTATGAGTCAGGCTGTTTAAATTTATCATTTAGTTTAACAATATGTGCTGTGTGGAAAAATTAACATTATAAACAGGATCAGAACTTCACAAAAGTAATTTCCCCTCCAATTAAGAAATTTAATCTCAACATCCTACAAACATATTTTTTGCAATATCATAGGTCCACTCCTCTCATTTCAGCTATTCTTTCTTCATATCCCATAGGTCTCGACTCCGTGGGTGCTCTGGGGCTGGAGCACCCACGGGAAAAACAAACAGTGCATGCTCAGCCTCCCCCTCCTCCCACCTGCTGTGGATCAGCTGTTCTGTGGCATGCAGGAGGCGGGGGGTGGAGCGGAGGGAAGGAAGAGGTGGGAGAAGGAAGCGGGGTGAGGGCGGGATGAAGCAGGGCGGGGGCTTGGAAGAAGGGGTGAGTGGGGGCAGGGTCTGGGGTGAAGCGGGAGGTCGAGCACCCCCTAGCAATTCGGTAAGTCAGCGCCTACATCTATGCCCATGTCCTTGATCATTTATCTTCGTCTGCATAGGAAAGCAAATGGCTCCTACGCACCTAAAAATCCCTAACAGAGTGACTCTAGATTTTTACTGGACTAGAATCTGAATTTAGCACCTGGCTGAGATGCACCAAGGAGATGAGGGATACGCTAAGTTTTATAAATAAAGATTTCTCACCATCGTATTGCCATCAATGTGCCTCTCGTGCGGACAATGCATCAGCAACTTTCACAGCAGGTCTAGATGACAGAGTGATAGAGACACCAGCAGCCCCAACTATCTGGACATTATTGCTCCCACCACAGCTGCTACCTATGGGGATTGCATCAGTGAGATGCCTGTAAGTCTCATTCTGACCCCAAACTCTAGCCTGCAGTGAGCAGCACAGCGTGTGAGCCTGTGGTGAAGTCAGATGTGCTGTATCACGATAGGAAGAACATTCATGCCCCCAAACCTGGACTTTTGGAAAAAAAATCCGAAATAATTAAATAAATAAATAAATAAATAAAAATCCCACACGATTTGCTCATTTCAAGCTTCAAAAGGGCCAGATCTACTTGAAGGATCAAAGTTTATGCCAACTCTTCCTTCTGTTCTAACTTGTATTCATGTGCTTCATTTTCAAACCAGTGAAAAATTCCCTGGAAAGCTGGATCTACACAGTAAAATTTCATTCAAATGGCTAGAGTCAAACTAATTAATAAACCCTAAAGTATACTAAAACCATGCAATTCAGCCATTGTGCAAATAAAATGGGGTGTGGGGGGGGAGGGAAGGGTGACTGCAAAGAATATAATTTATAATTCTGCAGGTGTCTTAAGGAAAAAATAAGAAAAAGAAAAAATCCCCACTCCTTTTGTATTTGGCTTCCTAATCATTGTCATTTTTCAATTAGAAGAGACCTCATTCCATTTCTGTCTGTAATTTTCCCCCAGGGAGGTGTTATGAATGCACCAGGCTTTATGAGATGGACAAATTTGGCTTCCAAATACAAAGTAAGGTCACTCTAATTTAATTTAGCATAATTTTCACTCCTGAATACATTTCAAACTAACAGGTTCAGACACCACATTTAAGTGATAACTTGCTTCTCTATATTTTCTGTCTAGGCAGACATTGCCGGTTTTGGGATTAGTGCGTGATCTATATCTATCTATCTATAGATAGATTATCAGTTTCCAGAAATTTGTTTTTTACGGCCAAGTGAAATCACTTATCAAGTGCTGCATTCAAGTTTCTATCACTAGTCTGTTCTTGAATAACAGTTTCATAATGGATCATAGTGTTACATTAAATCAAACACAGAAGCCCAAAGCGCTTCCCACAGCTTGTGGACAACGAAAAACACAGCCTATTCAGTTTACCCCCGATGACAGAAGTGCACAGAGTTATAGCTTCACACACAGCTATTTTGACTTTTTGTCTAAATTTGTGAACAAGAGCGAATGGCACCCTTAGCCTTGCACAGTGTGGGTGCCACTGTTGTAAAGAAATTGCCTACGAGCTAAGAGGAACAACTCCTCCTTTCCTGGTTAAAAACAACCATGTGCAAATTTGGTCATGCCTGCACTTCTGTCTGCCCACGAAGGTATTAGGAACTGAAAGTGTCTGAAATGTATGAAAATCTAATCTGGTTAGTAACTGTTGCCTATGTGACAAGGCAGAGGACAACTCATTGTCATTCTGACCAGCCCCATGTGAGTGACTTTCAGCTGGCAAACCGTTCCATTTATCTAGGCTCCAGGAGCACCAGAGCCAAGATTTCCTACTCATTTGAATGAAGACCTGGTTCTTTAGAATTTAAAATCAAATTGAACCAGACATTGAAAGGAATAAACTTTCTGATAGCTACTAGGAGCATTTCAAATACTATGTCCATTGAGCATTTCATCCACAAAAGGTTTACATTTTGTTTAAAAAGAAAACAGTGATTTGGGTTAATATTCATACTGTTACCAATGATCATTTCTCTTTCCAAATGTATCAGGTGGTGCAAGTATTCAGCTTTTAAGCAGAACCAGCTTTGCCACATGATATTTGTGATGCATTTGAAATGTGATGATTTAAAATGCATTTCCTTATTTTACAATTATTGTTCCCATATACAGAATACATAACAACTGTTCTTTTCTGCTATACCATTTATTTATGAACGCCAATACTCCACCGCTGTAGGGGAACAAGGTATGTACGGAAAACATTTTGCTGAGCTAATTAAAAAAAAAACCAAAAAAACCCACCCTAAATCTATAAGGTACAAAGGTACAGGATGGTTTTCAGAAGAGTATTTTTCAGTAAGACCTTTGTTTTCGGTTGGATACAATCTGCAAGTCAGAACAGTTCTATTACTATCATTAGGCTTCAGTCATTCTGTGTATTACATACCATGCAAGAGAAGGGTGGGGGTGGGGAAGACGAAATTTTCAAGATGGTAATGCAACTACATTTTCTTGTTTTACCAATTGGTAAAGAATACACAGGTCATACATGCTATGGTGAACTGGGCTGAAACTAAAGGACATTTTTAGCGAGACTTAAAGTTAAGCATATGAATTCAGAGTCAAAGGAAGTCTTGGTGAAATGGATTCCTCTAATGCTTTGTTTTTTTTACTTTGGACAATGATTTCATCTAAATTCTCTTGATACTGTAATTTGAATTCCTTGTTTAAATCAGTTTCTGGGGCATTTCAGATGATACAGAGAACTGATCTAGACCACAATCTAGATCCTGAACCATACCCCAAATGTGTGTTCTTGATGAGTTTTGTAAACTTTTCTTCATAAAATTTCATGCACTCTTAGGTATTTGCCAGGATTGGAGGTGGCTCAATCACAGTATCAGAAGAAAGGCGGTCCATGCACCACGTCCAATCCAGAAATACCAGGCACCTTGTAAGAAAACCTCACTTTTTAAAAGGTTCACAGCTCACTTTCCAACCCAGAAGGTTTGGGAAGTGCACCTGAACTTTTGGATGCTACCTACCTAGACTGGCATCAAAACCAGTGGCGGATCACTCATCACCATTGGTTTTAATGAAGCACGCTCTGAAGAGAGCATCTGAAACTATATTTTATGATAGCTCCAGGAGCAGCGAGATCATGAGGCAGTTGGCATCAGAGGCAGGCAAGCCCTTACGAGCATGGTACATTCTCTTAGGGCCAAGTTTTCAACCAGGCTCAGGTCAGCCTCCAGTTTTGCAAGAACACTTTTATGTAAACAACTATGTGTGTCATTTTGTACATACAAAAAGCTCACATATGTACAAAAGCTCTTGGTGAAATCCTGACCTCACTGAAGTCCATGAGAGTTTTGCTATTGACTTAAATAAGGCCATACTTTCACCCTCATAAACATTTCAAATAGTTTCTTCCAAGGACAGCAGGGAGCTTTAAAACTTTAATACATAGACCTTATTTTCCTTCTGAGGCACATTAGTATTATTATCCCCACTTTACAGACAAGCAGAGGTTCAAGGGCTTGGGCAAGACCATGCAGTGAGTCAGAACGAAGACTCTTCTGTCCGTTGCTCTGACTTATCATGGTCATTTTCAAGACAAACTTTACACATTAAAGCAACAGTAAAGATTATATAGATACAAGATTACTCTTCTGAGACGTTAATTCCTTGTGTTAACAAATTAAAGAAAAAAGGGAGTAAACAGTTTGATGAGTTTTGTCACTGAAAGAAAGAAAAATTTCCATCCTATTTCCTGCTAAAACCACGTGGCTAAGTCTCTCTCTTGAATCTGATCATGGGTGACAGGGCAGTTTTCCATTTATAATAATCGTTCAGGCAGTATTTGCCCACATACTCCACAGGTCTGCACATCTTTTGCTGTGAACCCTAACAAATGCCGAAATAGCAGCAGACGCCTCACATCCTCTGTGCCCATGCACTGTGAGTTGGCTGGACACTAGAGACCTCTGTGAAAGGAAGCATCAAAGCAGTGGCATTCTGAATTATTTTAGCAAGTCACTGTTCATACATGATAAGTGTTCATACATGATAAGGGCTTTAAACTAGGTTCACCGGGGGAAGGAGACCAAAGCCCCGAGGTAAGTGGGGATGTGGGATACCGGGAGGAAGCACAAGCAGGAGATTACAAGAGGGGAGGACTCCTGTCTCAGACCAAGAAAGCGGGACAATCAGCGGGTTATCTTAAATGCCTATACACTAATGCAAGAAGCCTGGGGAACAAGCAGGGAGAACTAGAAGTCCTGGCACAGTCAAGGAATTATGATGTAATTGGAATAACAGAGACTTGGTGGGATAACTCACATGATTGGAGTACTGTCATGGATGGATATAAACTGTTCAGGAAGGACAGGCAGGGCAGAAAAGGTGGGGGAGTTGCGTTGTACGTAAGAGAGCAGTATGACTGCTCAGAGCTCCAGTATGAAACTGCAGAAAAACCTGAGTGTCTCTGGATTAAATTTAGAAGTATGAACAACAAGGGTAATGTCGTGGTGGGAGTCTGCTACAGACCACCGGACCAGGGGGATGAGGTGGACGAGGCTTTCTTCCAGCAACTAACAGAAGTTGCTAGATCACAGGCCCTGGTTCTCATGGGTGACTTTAATCACCCCGATATCTGCTGGGAGAGCAATACAGCGGTGCACAGACAATCTAGGAAGTTTCTGGAAAGTGTAGGGGACAATTTCCTGGTGCAAGTGCTGGAGGAACCAACTAGGGGAAAAGCTCTTCTTGACCTGCTGCTCACAAACAGGGAAGAAATAGTAGAGGAAGCAATAGTGGATGGGAACCTGGGGGGCAGTGACCATGAGATGGTCGAGTTCAGGATCCTGACACAAGGAAAAAGGGAAAACAGTAGAACAGAGACCCTGGACTTCAGAAAAGCAGACTTTGACTCCCTCAGGGAACTGATGGGCAAGGTCCCTTGGGAGAATAACATGACGGGGAAAGGAGTCGAGGGAAGCTGGCTGTATTTCAAAGAAACCTTATTGAGGTTGCAGGAACAAACCATCCCGATGTGTAGGAAGAGAAGTAAATATGGCAGGCGACCAGCTTGGCTTAACAGTGAAATCCTTGCTCGTCTTAAACACAAAAGAACAGCTTACATGAAGTGGAAGATTGGACAAATAACCAGGGAGGAGTATAAAAGTATTGTTCAGGCATGCAGGTGTGAAATCAGGAAGGCCAAATCACACTTGGAGTTGCAGCTAGCCGGAGATGTTAGGAGTAACAAGAAGGGTTTCTTTAGGTATGTTAGCAACAGGAAGAAAGTCAAGGAAAGTGTGGGCCCCTTGCTGAATGAGGGAGGGAACCTAGTGACAGAGGATGTGGAGAAAGCTAGTGTACTCAATGCTTTTTTTGCCTCTGTCTTCACAGACAAGGTCAGCTCCCAGACAGCTGCACTCTGCAGCACGGTATGGGGAGGAGGTGACCAGCTCTCTGTGGAGAAAGAAGTAGTTCGGGGCTATTTAGGAAAGCTAGACGAGCACAAGTCCATGGGGCCGGATGCGCTGCATCCGAGGGTGCTAAAGCAGTTGGCCGATGAGATTGCAGAGCCATTGGCCATTATCTTTGAAAAATCATGGCGATCGGGGGAGGTCCCGGATGACTGGAAAAAAGCTAATGTAGTGCCCATCTTTAAAAAAGGGAAGAAGGAAGATCCAGGGAACTACAGGCCAGTCAGTCTCACCTCAGTCCCTGGAAAAATCATGGAACAGGTCCTCAAGGAATCAATCCTGAACCACTTAAAGGAGGGGAAAGTGATCAGGAACAGTCAGCATGGATTCACCAAGGGCAAGTCATGCCTGACTAACCTAATTGCCTTCTATGACGAGATAACCGGCTCTGTGGATGAGGGGAAAGCAGTGGATGTGCTATTTCTGGATTTTAGCAAAGCTTTTGATACAGTCTCCCACAGTATTCTTGCCAGCAAGTTAAAGAAGTCTGGGCTGGATGAATGGACGGTAAGGTGGATAGAAAACTGGCTAGATGGTCGGGCTCAACGGGTAGTGATCAATGGTTCCATGTCTAGATGGCAGCCGGTATCAAGTGGAGTGCCCCAAGGGTCGGTGCTGGGGCCGGTTTTGTTCAATATCTTCATTAACGATCTGGAGGATGGTGTGGACTGCACCCTTAGCAAGTTTGCAGATGACACTAAACTGGGAGGAGTGGTTGATACGCTGGAGGGTAGGGATAGGATACAGAGGGACCTAGACAAATTAGAGGATTGGGCCAAAAGAAATATGATGAGGTTCAACAAGGACAAGTGCAGAGTCCTGCACTTAGGACGGAAGAATCCCATGCACTGCTACAGACTAGGGACCGAATGGCTGGGTAGCAGTTCTGCAGAAAAGGACCTAGGGGTTACGGTGGACGAAAAGCTGAATATGAGTCAACAGTGTGCCCTTGTTGCTAAGAAGGCTAATGGCATTTTGGGTTGTATAAGTAGGGGCATTTCCAGCAGATCAAGGGATGTGATCATCCCCCTCTACTCAGCACTGGTGAGGCCTCATTTGGAGTACTGTGTCCAGTTTTGGGCCCCACACTACAAGAAGGATGTGGATAAATTGGAGAGAGTCCAGCGGAGGGCAACAAAAATGATTAGGGGGCTGGAGCACATGACTTATGAGGAGAGGCTGAGGGAACTGGGATTGTTTAGTCTGCAGAAGAGAAGAATGAGGGGGGATTTGATAGCTGCTTTCAACTACCTGAAAGGGGGTTCCAAAGAGGATGGATCTAGACTGTTCTCAGTGGTAGAAGATGACAGAACAAGGAGTAATGGTCTCAAGTTGCAGAGGGGGAGGTTTAGGTTGGATATTAGGAAAAACTTTTTCACTAGTAGGGTGGTGAAGAACTGGAATGGGTTACCTAGGGAGGTAGTGGAATCTCCTTCCTTAGAGGTTTTTAAGGTCAGGCTTGACAAAGCCCTGGCTGGGATGATTTAGTTGGGTTTGGTCCTGCTTTGAGCAGGGGGTTGGACTAGATGACCTCCTGAGGTCCCTTCCAACCCTGAGATTCTATGATTCTATAAGTGCTGAGCCAGGACTAAGAGAAGATTAGGGTGTGTACCTGTGTGTAATCCATTCCCTACCTACCTGTGCACCAGATTTACTGCAGGAGGGTCAAAGATGCTGCTTTGGGGAAGTAAATCTCCATTAGGCTCAACCCATATCATCCCATTGGAAAGGTTTTCCATAGAGTTTGGAAGGAGTGTCAAATATGTTTCAGCCTACTCCCAAACCCGCTCCTCAGGGATCCATGGTGGGACCCTTTGCATCTGTACCACCTTCCCCAGCACCTCCATGGTCCCATGGTAGCATGGCTCCAGTGGAGGTGTCCTAACTGTTGAACCTCCTGGCCTGTGGGAGGTCCAAGGAGGGGGCTATGCAGAAGAGCATCATTCTATTTTCCCCAGGTAAAGTCTGTCAGGCTAGGATAGTATGAATCCCCCCAGGCTCTCCACTCCTTACCTTCCTCTAGCACAGAACTCAGAAAAGGGAAAAGCAGTGCTGGCTCCATGGGAGGGGACAGAGACAGCCCTAGAGGTAACTGAGCTTCTTGTCCAGGTGGAAATGGGGTGATCCAGTGAGTCCCTCCAGGCACAGAGAGAGGGGGCACAACCTGGACCAGTAAAAAGTCTTGATTGTTTCTATACAAAGTCAATTCTTTTCAACGTCTTTCTTCCACTGCTCCCTCAGTCAAGTTCCTGCCCCTCTCTAACCCTCAGACAGTTCCAGGCAACCAACATAAAAAGTGGCTGTTGAGTAATATGCAAAGGGGGTCGAAAGTCCTGGCGAACACAGGAATAAGGTATAACAAGAAAAGCCCTGTCTCTACCAGGGAAAGTTTTGAAAATTCCCCAGTGTTATTAACAACAGGTTATAGAGAGGGGGCCAAAAACGGGTTTATAATGGAAACTCAGTTGCAGCTTTCATTCAGTAGCATCTACTGCTAATCTATATATCAAGGCTAATTAAATCAGTAGAAAAAAGAAACAGGAAGTGAGTAAGAATTCTTGGGACTGTAAAGAAGAAAACAGACTGGAAGGAACACAGATTTTATTATATTACAAGTTTTAAGAGTCCAGTGGAAACAACGTTTCTCTCGGAATCACAGCCACCCTCTTGCACTGCCAATGTCATTATAAGCACTGCTCAGGAGTACTGAGTAGGTTTTCTTTCACCTAGCCTGGTTCTGCTTAAGGGGGAATTTGGTTTTATCTTGACTTTAGTCATGTTCTGCATAAGTGATAAGGGACTGTCCTGTTGAGTACTAAGGGGAAAGAAAGAGTGTACAGAGCTGGAACTTGACTCAGAGTTACAGGAGGGATAAATTGGTAGGTGTTCCTGGACCTGGGCTGTTGAGGTGTTGATTTGCAAACAGGCCAGTTTCCTCTGTAAATAGGGTATCATTTTTTAATTAATAAGCTCAAGAAACGTGACAACATTTTCAGAGAAATGCGCCCCAAGAAGTTAACAGAATGGCAAAAGGACTATTTCCGGCACTGTACATTTATTTGCCTTTGATTCTGAATTTGTCTAAGATATTTCAAATAACTTTTGTAGCTTAGCTACACTGAGATATATAACACAATATCTTTTGTGCAAAAAGATTCCTGTTGCCTGACTACCAGTGCTCAGTAAATGCTATTAACAGATTTAAAATTTGCTTCTTAAAAATGAACTAAGGTGCAACTTGAGTAATATCCCTCTGAGTATCAGAATAGTTTTCAGAAGACAGGGGACTGAGGACTTCTTTTAACAGTGGGTAGTTTGAGGATGTTCATCTTTAAAAGTGTTATTGATAGAATTTAATTCTAGTCAGTTTCAACATCCGTTTCCCTTAGCCACAGCACTGCTGGAGAGAACGTGGGCAGGCAGCCGGGCCTGCGGACGGTCAATGTAAACAAACTGTCTCGCGGCCTGGCCCGCCAGCGGATTACCCTGATGGGCCTCATGCGGTCCGCGGGCCGCAGGCTGCCCACCACTGGTCTAAGAGGTACAAAGAGGGTTATGTGAATTCAGACATGGTTGATAGCGGGAGGGGAGAGAGGAGCTAACAATCTTTTAGGGACTTAACTGACTCTAAGCTAGGTTAGCAGCTAGAGTGTAACCTGTCATGGGAGACGCTGCTGTCAGCCACACTGGGATGACTCCCTGTGACTGAGGTGAGCAGCCTTTGGAGCCCTTAAAATCTCACCCAGTGGCTCAAGAAAATGGACTCCTGCTCAAAGATGCAAGCATACTGTAGAAATGCTGAATGGAGAAGTCTTACTTCTGTGCACTGTTTTGCCCTTACATAGTGCATTGCATATGAGGGTCTTGTTGCACTTTAAATACCGATCCAACTTTGTAGACCCTTTTTTGCAGAACTGGGAGATGAGGCACAGAGAGGTTAAGGGACTTGCCCAAGGTCACACAAGGAGACAGTAGCAGAGTTGGGAACAGACTCTAGGTGTCCTTTGTTACTCCTCCATAAAGCATTTGCAGCTATTTGTGAAGTCTCACTTTATGAATGTGACTCAGCCCAGTGAAGTGACAGAATAGGGAAGGACTTCTAGCAGAGTTTAGACAAGTTGGTGTGAAATGCCATCTCACATCAGGAGGAGAATTCACTTAAAACAATAACATTCTGATTGGGTAATGTCTTTTCAATTCATCCAAAATACACTGTCCTCTCCTACATCTAAAATAGCTTTGAGTGAAACACAATGAGGTTGAGGAGTGTGTTCTGAAGCTTATACAATCTGAAGTGAATTGCTGACTACAATAAAGCTGCAGTCTACCATTATTTTCTAAAAGCGGCGGCATTGTGATACATTTGGCCACACACTTCAACTTCCTCTACAATCTCTGGCAACTAAACATCAACTTATATGGGTTTAAAGATCCCACTCTCCCAAATGGTCTTTTAAAAATATTCTCTTGGTCTCAGAACAGGGGGTACACACACACACGCACACACTTTCCAAGCAAGAGAGAAGTATCTGGAAGAATAAATAAAAAGAGGTTCAGAAATCCATGATGAGTACTTTTGATCATGTGCTGTTTTCTGATTTTCCATTAACACCTCCAACAGCCAAACGGCTGCCCTAACAATGTGACTCACAAAGCAAAATGTAACAGTTATGTGCACAACCTTAGTTTCTATTTTCATCCTGATTTTCTAATCCTTTCACGCTTCCCCCCTCCCCCTCCCACCCTGGGCGTCTTTTGCTTGAACAGATTCCTTGTAGTCTCTGATGGCAGTGCCAGTCTGTAGAACCAGCTGTAAAGGAAATACAGAGACAGTGCAAGATTTTGACTTTAAGACAGGTTCAGGTGTTAACAATATAAGACAAGTAGCGGGAAGGAGAGAGAAAGAGAAGATGCCTAAATCAGATGATGTTCACCATAGTGTTCTGCACCCCCATTTGGGATTTTGGGCCAATAGGTCTCCATGCACCCCTCTCCCATTTCTAGCTTCCATAATTCTGTACCTGATAGGCTTGATGGGGGAAGGGAGGGAGACAGTAGGATGCTGGACATACAGAACACTAGACTGCCATCAATAATAGGAGCGTCAGCTCAAGCCTGTGTGGTGACTTGTAGGACTTTAGAACAAGATGCCCCACAGGACCTGCAGGAGAAAATGAAAAGCAGCTCTTGGAAAGGAGGGAAGAGCAGGAGCCGTGTGTATCCCAGTTTCGATAGGAAATTCTTTTCACTATTCAAGACTTTGGATTGCTTTAATAACATCAGGGCCGCCCAGAGGTGGGGGCAAGTGAGGCAATTTGCCCCAGGCCCCGCGAGCCCTGGCCCGGCGGCGGTCCGGGTCGTTGGCAGCATTTCGGCGGCGGGGGGGCCCTTCAGTCGCTCCGGGTCTTCGGTGGTATTTCAGCAGCGGGGGGCCCTTCAGTGCTGCCAAAGACGCTGAGCGACTGAAGGGCCCCCCGCCACCGAAATGTCGCCGAAAACCCGGACCGCAACCGGGTGAGTACAAGTGCCGCAGCTCCCCCGCTTTGCCCTAGGCCCCCTGAATCCTTTGGGTGGCCCTGAATAATATTGTAACTTTCTGTACCGCAGCCTCCCTTTGGGCCAGCTGCCCGGAGGACCCCACCCATCACCTGCACTTGAAGGGAGACCTGCTGCATGTGCAGCTTCCCAAAGAACAAGCCAATGAAGGTTAGACATTGCAGCCTCAGGCCCACAATCTATCGCTGCCAGGCAGGCAGAGATGCTGCCTTTCACCAGACCTTATGGACCTGATCTTCAGCAGGGCTCAGCACCCAAACCTCCAGTGGGAGTCAGCAGGAGATATGGGTGCTCAGAAGTCATGAAAATCAAGTGCTGGTTCTTGAAAAGGAGAATGGGAGGGGGAGAAGAAGATACCCGTCATATCTGTCAGCTGTTGACGGGCATGGCCAGATACAGTCAGACAACTTCCTTCCTCCATCATTAAGTTCCAGAGCATGCCTATTATTTGTACTGCAGTAATGCCCAGAGGCCCCAGTCTGGACCACAGCCCTGTTTTGCTAGGTGTTGTACAAAGATAAACAGTTCTTGCCATGAAGAGCTTACAGCCTCCCAGTACTTGGCATGCCCCGAAAATCAGGATCTGCCCAGAGACTTAATCACTTCAGTAAAAAACAAACAAACGAACAAAACAAAGCGTTCCCTCCCTGTACCTCATGCTCTAAAGCCAGATACCCACGCTGTGAGTGAACAGTAAGGTCTACACTGGCCAAAGTCTTGTCGCTAATATCAGACAATGCCCTATTGGCTTTTCAGGGGCTGTGCCTAAATCCTGGAACGGCTAGAGATAACATAAGAACGGCCGTACCGGGTCAAACCAAAGGTCCATCTAGCCCAGTATCCTGTCTACCGACAGTGGCCAATGCCAGGTGCCCCAGAGGGAGTGAACCTAACAGGTAATGATCAAGTGATCTCTCTCCTGCCATCCATCTCCACCCTCTGACAAACAGAGACTAGGGACACCATTCCTTACCCATTGTGGCTAATAGCCATCAATGGACTTAACCTCCATGAATTTATCCAGTTCTCTTTTAAATGCTTTTATAGTCCTAGCCTTCACAATCTCCTCAGGTAAGGAGTTCCACAAGTTGACTCTGCGCTGCGTGAAGATTTCGGAACAAGCGGCACCTCTCTGAAGGCAAGATTCAAACAGACAATCTGCTTGAGTGAGAAGAGCTGAGACGAGCTGCAGGCTCAGATACATGAGTATCTGGCGTAATGCTGTGGTGTTACATGGGTCAAGCAACATGGCCAGACCTCAGACCCCAGTTTTTCCAGACAGAGCAGAGAGTTTGTATACGCCTCCCTAAGAGTTTTGTTGGTGATTTAAAAAAAGATTTACAAAAGTCTCATATTAATAGTTAGGAATACAGCCAGGGCTTTGGAGCTGTGCTCCAGCTCCAGGCAAAAAGCTGCAGCTCCACTGCTCTGGAGCTGCTCTGGGCTCTGCTCCAAAGCTCTGAATACAGCTTTGAACTGGTGTGTAACACCTGCCTTTTGGGCTACCTGCGATGCCTTGATTATCCAAAGGAGAATGTAGGGGCCAGTTCCCACTATTCCACCCACAGAGGAACACAAGGAGAGGGGAGAATTCCCCTGGCAGAGGGGCAGCATCGGGCTGACATGAACAGCCTTGCACTCTCCCCACTGTAAGAGGCCTGCTGTCCTTGGAGCTGCTCTAACTTATGCTGGGAGCTGTTTCAGCCTTTACAAGGGCCAGAACTCATCAGCTGCCCAAAGGTGGCGCAGCACAGAATCCAGCTCCTGATTTATAGCTACTGCGCCCACCAGATCCCAAACAACACATATGAGGACCAAAGCTGGAGAAGATGGGAAGAAAGGGCAAACACTAAGATGGTAGATTTCACTAGTTTATCACTTGCACATCAGGAGGATGGTCACCAAACATGGCATCTGGTTGTTACTGCACATATTTGTTTGTTTACTTTCCAAATAACATCAGCTCAGTTTAAACCAGAAATGAAAAGACTCACCAGATCAACAAGTACATCTGTCAACAATGCATGACAGAAAATACTGAAGAAAAAGAATATAGGACCCCATCCTGATCTCACATACATTGCAGGACTTACTATCTCAAAGTCAGCAGAGTTATACTGGCAAAAAACATGGACATAAATGATCCTGAAATCAGGCCCATAATAACCAGCACTGTAGAACTAGGTACATAACTATGGAGAGTGAGCTTGATTCAGTTCTGCTTCATGCATCCTCAACACACTTAACAGCTAAATTATATTTCCCGAGTCAACATGATCAACTGTGTTGTACAAAGCAGAAATACCACCGCACGATATACATACTGATCCCAGCTTGAGAACTGTAGCACTGGGGGTAAAGAGTAACAAATCACGCCGTGATTCAGAAAGGGAGCTAGCTTGCAACAGAAATCATTGCTCGAGAAAGATGAAACACCAAGATGTCACCCTCCATGTCAATTCTCAGACCATAACTGCACTTTAATACAGCTCAGTTTTTCATTCATCAGACTGGATAAGCAAGCGTCATCAGTTATCTGAGTCACAGACAAACTATGGCCGTGAGTTCTTAGGACCTAGCCTTTCGGGACAAAATCGCCCACATTTCATGATTGCCAGTGACAGCAACAGTGGCAACATCAGCGTAGATGGGGCATGGACATTTTTGCCACAGCATCATCTAGACCTGCTCTGACGATTGCCCTAAAAACACAAGTGCGTCACACTTCTGCTAGTTATAGTGCTAGGATGGGAGTTTACCCAAGCTAGCACAGACACAGCCTTAAGGAATAAGAGTCCGTCAAGTTCAAAGCCAAAACTCCTAGGAATGGAGGAGAAGGATCTATCTGACAAGCCTTAGCACTTACTTGAAGCTTTACGCTCATGAATGTTAAAAATCAGCAGATTTTTCAGTTGGGTCACCTTTTTGTTTTAAAGTAATTGTTAAAAACAAAAACAGAACAGCAAGTTGGCAATAAGTGAGTCCAGCACCGTGTTGGAAGAGGTTCATTACATTTGGGGGTGGGGGTAAGGAATGAGGGACAGGGAAGGGACTAACCAGTGTTATAGGAGTTTTGGAGAGAGTTTATGAACAAACTGGCGATCCCTTAGGACAGTGAGACACTTTTAAAGATTAACTCCCTTTTTTGCCCAGTTTCCCCCCCAAAGTCTTTTGAACCGACATATTTTATGCATAGAGAGACTGTTCCAAAGCCCACTGGAGTTTATGGAAGGTCCACAGTTTGTGTACCACTTTGGAAACTCTTTCCAAGAGCAGGGATGGTCACTTTACTTTTTATAAAATCAGATTCTGAATTTACTTACAGACCGACTACACTTTATAAAAACTTTCAAACCCCTCCTCTAGCCATCACTAACCAAAGAGTAAGCAAAAACAGCTACTTCACCATCCCTTGTCAACTCTACAAAGCTACCACAGTTAGATGGCTGCTCAAATACCAGAAACAAAGCCCCCCGAGTCACTCTTTGAATTCCCCCTTTCATTCTCCTTAGCAACCGCAATAATTAACAGCTGAAACTTTATGGCATGATCTCTCAGCACCCACCCACCTCTCCTGCCCAAAGAGAAAAGTCAGACCCCAACTCTATCCTCGACCAAAACACAACAATAACCCCCAGGCTTCCAGTTCTGCATGAGGCCTTGTACAGAGGAAAATAAGAGAGACTGTGGACATCAATTTCCAATCACACTGGCATCAATCAGGAGCAATTCCACAGAAATCAATGGCTTTACGGTAGTGTAAATATCAGAATCAAGCCCTGTATATATACTCTGAAAGACGAAAGATGCTTTGGTTAGCCAGGAGTGCTTTAAACTTCTATTAAAACAAGACCGAATAGCCCCATGTACACTGGAAACACTCTGGATCAATATGTGGTTTGCTGCTGGACAGGTTTTTTTCCCCAGCCATCAGAAACTCATGACAAAAGAGCATGTCTCATTTAAGAACTTAGCTATAAATACTTTTGCTAACTGCCATTTAGGAATTTCATTTCCTGCTTGAGCAAGTCCTGTTGAAAGAGGCAATTACCAAATTTGTTTCTAGTTATAGAAATAGATGTTTGTTGCTGCCCACATCTGTTTTGATCAAATTGTCAGCTAGGGACTCTCTAAGGAGAGTGAACCTCTTCCAGGGAGAGCTTTGCCACCTCCCCAGAAAACTAACAGCAATTAGATGGAGTGGGTTTCCACTCCCATCTTCTTTTAAGCTCTGTCTGTCACCATACTGGAGAGCTGGCTGGAGTTCGTAGGACTTTTCGCATGCAGCTCCACACTTAGTTGTGAAAGTCTAGATCCCCTCTGGTAGAGGCACAATAGATTGTTTTCTGTAGGATAGTAACTGGCTCTGCTTCCTGCTGCTACTGAAAAGCTACTGCAGAATATACATTTGAGCCACTGTCAGAAATATCACACCAGGTTAAATTATGTAAGTTCTGTAGTTTTGAATCTGGACAAGGAATAATGAAATAAAGGGAAAATTACATGTGTATTCTATATACCTACATACACCGCACCCCCCACCCCCAAGGAATGAGTGTCTTGTGGGTCAGGCTGTGGCCTGGGCATCTGAAGAACTGGGTTCAGTTCCTGGCGTCCTGTGTGACCGCTGACAAATCAATCTCTTTTTGCCTCGGCTTCTCCATAATATTGCCTCTCCCTCCCTCCCCCTAGCCAGCCCTTTGTTTGACTTGTCTACTTAGGATTCGTGGACTATTCAGGACCTTACCTGCACTAGTCAGTAGTTACTGTACATGGAGACTCCAAAATGCATAGGAGAGTCACAACTTGTCTAAGGCCTTGTCTACACTACAAAATTTTGTCGACAAAAGTCAGCTTTTGTCAACAAAACAGTGGAGGTGTACACACTGAAATGCTCCTTCGCCAGTGTAACTCCCCTGCTACGCCGACATAATAAAACCACCTCAACGAGAGGCGTAGGGCTTCTGTCAGTGTAGTTAGGGCAACGCAGTGTCTGCGTAGACATTGCATTCCTTACAGCGATTGTTGGCTGTCATTCTTGTCAATTTCACGGCTTGGCTGGAGCTGTGAAATTGACAAGAAAGCTGGCTCCCGAGCCAGGCAGTGCTACCCGTTCTGCTCCAAGCTGGGCTGCCACCCAGGCTCCCAGCTTGGGTTCCCTGCTTCCGACTGGGAGCCTTGCTGCCCCCCCGGGGACGCCACCGGGAGCATGGCAGCCAACCGCACTCTGGACGTGGATCTCCCTGACGGAGGGAAGAAGCCCCGGACGACTGCCCCCTGCTCCCGGCCGAGTACAGCTGTAAGCTCTGGCTCTCAGTCCCCCACACTGCCCCTCCTCAGTCAGTGGAAGCACTCCTTGTGAGGACATGCACCACTGACAGAAAGAGGGTAATGTGGACATCAGCCACCGCAGTACTTAATGCAGCGGCTGTAAGTTGACCTAACATAAGTCGATTTATCTTTGTAGTGTAGACATAGCCTTAGATTACAAACTCTTTGGGGCAGGGATGATCTCTCACTATGTGCAGGTACAGCTCCAAGCACAATCGGACCCTAGTCTCAGCTGGGCTCTGTAATACAAATAAATAACGATCCCTGCACATATACACAGTTACACTGCTAGTCTGAGAAAGAAGTATTTGAGAATATCTCACTCTCACTGGTGCTTTGCTTCATCACCTGACAGCTCAGAACTTGGGACCAGATGCACTACAAAGCCAGTTTTGCAACATTTCATCCGCTGTGACCAAGGAAGAGGTTTTTCATGTGACAGTCTGCTGATCATGTCTTTCCCTATATGAATCATCAGCCCCCCTTCCCACTTTCATTATTTAGACAACAGTTCCATTACAGCCCAGGTTATATTATTATTTGTATTACAGAAGCACCAAGAAGCCCTGACTGAAATTGTGCCAGGAACCATGAACACACCAAAAATACAATCCCTGCCTTGGAGATATTAGAGGCGAACGTCCCAGTTCTGCAATCACTTAGGCACATGTGTAACCGTACTCAGGTGAGTCATCTTACTGACTCTAATAGTTCATTAGGTTCTATGGACTCTAATGGGACTCCTTGGGAAGCAAAATGTTTGCAGGGCAGGGGACTATATAGGCAAGTCAAAGGGTGGGATTACTCCAGTTTACACATAGGGAAGCGAGGCACAGAGAGACAAAAGTGACTTGCCCAGAGTCACGCATAAGGATGTGGTTGCATTTGAAGCCAGATCTCCTCCTAGTCCAATGCAGTAACCAAAAGAACATCTTTACATTTTCATATTTCCTCTACTTTTGTGCCCCCTGCCTGGTTTGGTCACTTTTGTTTATATGGCAGAGACACATCACAAGGCAGCTGCTTCTGTGAAGTAAGGAAAATGTCAATTGTAGCCATAAAATTTACAAGAAAAAAAAATTCCAAAACACA
The DNA here is from genome assembly GCF_020497125.1 of Mauremys mutica. NCBI lineage: Eukaryota > Metazoa > Chordata > Testudines > Geoemydidae > Mauremys > Mauremys mutica. The sequence goes on along the minus strand of NC_059084.1, from coordinate 11,684,453 downwards.
CAAAAATCTCAAATTGATCTGCATTTCACCATTTCAGTATTTTAGTTCTAGTCTCAAATTGGCTTGAGTGCCTGAGGTGGGGGAGTAGACGAGGAGGAATATCATGGGCCTGGTAAAATTACAGAGGGGAGGGTAATAAACTTATTTCCATTACAATTGTGGCTACTGCCCGAAGGCTAACTCGCTTCTGGAGCGAGCATTGGTGTTTGCATATTTTTTTTAAAAAAAAAAGAAGAAATCTGTTTTTAACTCATCCAAAGACCATTCCCCTGTTCCTTTTCCAGCCACAAGGATTATTTCATAAAATCAAAAAGCTCTCTCTATTTAGTATATGCATTGGTCACTACGGCAGAAGCGGGACTAGTTTGGAATCCGCATGAGACATCTGCTCCCCGCCCCCTTCCAGCAGAGACCTCTCCCACCCTGCACGTAGGAACCAGAAGGTAGATGGATGACTAGGGGTTGCAGTGGAAAATTTACAGCTATTCAGTAAGGTCAACACCAACAATAGATTTTCACCAGAGCAAGGGGATGGGGAAGAGACCCTCTTTCATTCTCTCCTCTCCCCTCCCCAGTTTTCCTAGATGTGATTTTAGCTTGGCTTCTAACCAGCTTTGTAGGGACCTAAATATCCTGATTTGCTTTTGGCTCTCGTGGTTTTTTAAGTCTGGTTGCAGCAGTGGATGGCTAGCCCTGCTCCCTCCCCTTCCACCTTGGGCAAGCCTGTGGTGTAGGTAAACACAGGGACCCTGAGAATTTCAGGGGAGTGCAGGGAATAGCAGTTTACATTGCAGTTTGGCTCTGGTGGGGGTGAAGAGTTTGATGGGGGTGGGCAGAGGGGAGGATTATCCATGGACACAGCTTGTCCCTTTTCCACTGTTTAACAATAAAGTAGTAGCTATAGCAACTGGTTAATTAATGCACCTAATTTGCATAACTAAAACCACAAACCCATTCAAACCATGCTGATATTTTCATTCTTAAACCTGGCCTACCGAGCTGTATTCTTCTTACCGCAATGTGAATGCACACAAATAATATATATCAAATATAATCATGGCTTTTGTAATGTGATCTGCCTATGCAACTCCAAGAGAGACTCGTCCTACCTACCTGTATTTTCCCAGAAAAATGTTAGCACTTGCAAGATAACATATTATAAAGGAAAAAAACAAAAAGGAGACTGAAGTGCCCCTTAAAAAAGAAAAAAAGAAAGTAAAATGATTTGGGGAGTGGATGGGGGAAACCAGGACATTCCAGGATTGGGGAGTAAAAAGATAGTGAATGTAAAGGTTTCAGACTATCATATAACCAGAGGGGGAAATGTCTTCTCACCACAAACATGCATCTGCATGATGTCTAGACAGTCATAAAAAGGGCAATTAAAGTACTGCATGCTGCAGTAAGCTAATGTCTCCTCTCGGAGTCGAAGCAGTTTAACGTACTGTACTAACTTCTCAAAAAAAAATCAAAATAAAGGAAAACAAAGACGACGGTTTGCAGGGGAAAATATTTTGAAATTCAGTTTTCAATAAGTGGTAAATTAATTCAACCTTGTCAAATCTTTGCCTTATAAGTTATAACATATCAAATATTCTGCCTGCATCCTGTCTAGACTGTGATAACAAAGGGCATTTAAAGTCCTGTGAGATGCGCAGACAGAGTAGCCATTTAAAGACGCAGTATTGCTTTTCTGCATCTGAAACCATTTATCAGATGGAATTAAAATGAAAATGGTTCGTAATCACTTGAGTTCATAACCAACATTTAATAAGCAAAAAAAAACAACCCCAAACAAACAAACAAAAAAACACCCACAGCTCTTTGATCTATATTCTGTCAAAACCATTCCACTAGATTTTTCCAGTGGAATTTGGCTAGCATTTGTTTTTATTAAGTAGAGATGTACGTATCTTTATCTGGCAAAAGAATCTTTAATATGGATGTTTAGGTGCTTAAAGCCCAGCTCCAAGAGTGTTAGATGATGCACAAGAACATAAGAGTGATTTAGAATGGGAAGCCTTTCTATATAAAGGGTTAACTATAAAATGCATCACCATATATAAATAAAAAAGAAAACCTGACTGTTGCCTTCAAAGCTGCAGGCTTAAAAACACATAAATTACACCTCATGTAATAGCAACTGGTCTACCTTCACCGAGATGCAACCTGAATGGACATCATCCTCTCCTCTTAGGGGCATAAGGCAACTTAATGCAAATCGAATGGGTGTCTAAACCATTTTTACTGACAAAAGGACAATTTTCTGGGAGAAGCACAGAAAGTTAAAAGCTTAGCCAACACAAAAACCATCCCCCCCTCGTCCCAGTTTTATCAGCTGTTCGAGAGCCGAAATATTTATAAAGAATATGCAAAATATCTGATCTGGTTTAACTGAATTAGATTTACAACGCCTGTGATGCAGTACAGATTAGTGAATGTTCTTGACAGATAATGCTACAGGGCAACAATTTCAGCAAAACCCAAGTGTAAGGCTATGACTTTTAAAGATTTGATTTTATTGTAAGATAGGGTAAAATTAGCCAGCCATTACAAAGGGCATCAAAAGCATGTTCTGAAGAGGAGGCAGTTATGCATACACAGTTTCTTTTCTAGCTGCATCATGTGGCAGTTATGAGTGGAGCGTGGGATTGGGGCGGGGGGGGGGGTTGTCTTTTAAATTCAAAATTGGATTATCTGTTTATTGCACAATAACATTCCCTCTACCCCATTTGTGTCCCCCCCCCACGCACACACACTCATTGCTTAATTATTATTTTAATAAGACTGTTCCCAACTTCACAGCTTATTCTGCAATAGCCCAAGGGCTACAACTGTTCATTAGACAGAATTTCTGTTTTAATTGCACTGACACAGATGTGTTGGTTATCTGGAAGAAATTACTAAACTGAGCAGTAAAGAATGGAGCTGGATACTTTTCTTCCCTTATGAAAAGTTTAATATTTCCCCCTATATGAATAGCAGTGTTAAATGCATTGCAGGTTTTGCGGGCCAAAGATGCAATTAGCCCTTAATTGCTTCCTGTGCCATATTCTGTCAGGTGTTACAAAATCCTCACCAGACAAAAGTATTGCATTTATTGTACCGTATGCACCTTAGAAGCCATTTATAAGGATGTTTTAGCACTGGTCAACATGCATCTCAAAAATTATCCATCTAGATTTGTGCTAAGCATTCGCTGGTTGGAATTGAACCCACGGCCAAAAGGGTATTTTATTCTACTCAATGTGAGATGATTTCTACAAGGGTTAAAGTGCTGTTTTTAACTGGAGCAGTTTTAAATTTGGTGGGTTGTGGGTGCTTACAGATCACCTCTCTATCTTGAGTGGAGCTACTCTTTTAAAGTGAGAAGTCACAAAGATTTTTGGTGCCGCTCTGACGATGAGCCAATATGTATTCGCAGGGGGCCAATCAGACTCACATTACACTCAGTTACCTCTTTCCATTGACGTTAATGGGACTAGGCCCAGAGTATGTATGCACAACATGTGTGCTAGCCAGCAGGAACTGGAGAGAGTATCAAGATGCCAAATCCTGCTTGCATTCCGAAGTCAATTGGTTATTTTTTAGTGCAAGGTGAGCCAGACTGGGGCCTGGGCTACAGCGTTTGGGAAGGAATGCAAATCGCTTCACTAACCTAATGCAATCACTGGCTAGGGTTGCCAACTTTCTAATGGCACAAAACCCAAACACCCTTGCCCTGCCCCACCTCTTCCTCGAGGCCTGCCCCTTGTCCGAGGCCCAGTTCCTCACTCACTCCATCCCGCCTCCTCTCCCCCACCCTCACTCACTGTCACTGGGCTGGGGCAGGGGGTGAGGGCTCCGACTGGGGGCTTGGGCTCTGGGATGGAGCCAGAAGTGAGGGGTTCAGGGTGCGTGAGGGGGCTCTGGGCTGCAGATAAGGGGTTTGGAGTGCAGGAGTGGGCGCTGGGCTGGGGCAGCGGGTTGGGGTGCAGGAGAGACTGTGGGGTGCAGGCTTTGGAAGGAAGTTTGGGTGCAGGAGGGGACACAGGCTCCAGGAGGGAGTCTGGTTGTGGGAGGGGGCTCAGGGCTGGGGGTTAGGATGTGGGAGGGGCTGCAGGCTCCAGGAGGGGGCTCAGGGCTGGGGGTTAGGATGTGGGAGGGGCTGCAGGCTCCAGGAGGGGGCTCAGGGCTGAGGTAGGGGTTTGGGATGTCGGCTCTGGGAGGGAGTTAGGGTGCGGGAGGGGGTTCCAACCTGGGGCTGGGGGTTGAGGTGCAGGAGGGGGTTCGGGGTGCAAGCTCCAGGTGGGAGGTGCTTACCTGGTTGGCAGCACAGTGGGGCTAAGGCAGGCTCCCTGCCTGCCCTGGCTCTGCAAGGCTCCCAGAAGCGGCTGGCATGTCCAACTCCTATGTGCAGAGGCAGCCAGGTGGCACCGTGCTGCGGAGCCGCAGAGCTGGTGCTCAGGGCAGGAGCAGTGCACGGAGCTTCCCTGATTGCCCCTGCACCTAACAGCCACAGGGACATGTCAGCCACTTCTGGGAGCCACGCGGAGCCAGGACAGACAGGGAGCCTGCCTTCGCCCCGCTGCACCGCCGACTGGACTTTTAATGCCACGGTCAGCGGTGCTGACTAGAGCTGCCAGGGTCCCTTGTCGACCGGGCGTTCCGGTGCCTGGCAACCCTACCACTTGGCCTATTCATAAAAAAGAGTTGCTCTGGCAAAAGCTCCATTTTGAACGACCATGTGTGTTTGTGTCTTCGTGGGTAATTGGTGGCACATGGCCTCAAACAGTTGCCAAACCCTGGAATGGAGAAATTCAGAGAGTCACTCTTGGGCAAGACATTGAAAAACCCTCTGGTTTTTTTTTAAATGGCTCTCCCCAGTTCCAAAGCCAGCTTTGCAGAACCGAGGCTTCTATTTCCAGCCTAGTTAAAGTAGCTCGGTTTTCGGGCTGGGGTGAGGAATAGGTTTATTGGATTTTGTTCCCACTCCAACCTCTCCCAAGATGTAAATTACCAGACAGATTTGCTCTGTAAAAATTACATCACTTCTGCTTAACAAGCAGGCTTCAAACCTGCCACAATTCTGCAGCTGTCAAATCAGCCCTGGAGTTTATATGGAATTCTTCCTTGACTCATTTTGGCAAAAGCCTTAGCTATCTGGAGAAATAGCCATCGGTTGTATTCTTTTTAAAACCTCTCTTGGAGTTTGTCATGTCAAATAAAGTGAAAAAACCCCAAACCTCCCCCACAAAACGCTCATAATTTCATCGTTCCCAGAATCCTGATGAAGTATTCCTGTATATACTATCATACGTATGCTCATTCTACACATCTGATACGCGCACACACATATAAATACAAAAGTGGGGCAAATCTTGAATCATTTTACTTCATGGAGAGTTTTGCCTAAATAAGCACTTCAGGATTTCACAGCCCACTGTTACCATTAAATGGTTTTTAATTAAATGAAAAGAAGTACTAGCCTGCCAAATGTTTTGTCTTCTTTCCATGGGACTGTGATAAACGTGCTTCCAACTTATTTATCTGACAGTTCCAGATATCAGGCAAATGGGCCAAAACACAGACTTTAGTAGCAGGGACACAACTGGACCCAAACTGTCCAACGAAAGGTAAAGCTAGATATGATCGAAGTTTAGGGGAAGCTGGGCGGTAGCGGGCAGGGGAGGAGAGAGGTAGGACGTGCACTGAATAAAGCTAAAAATGCAGATTAACAATTCTCCTTCAACCAAAACCATCTGCGATTTAAAGAAATAAAAATTAACAAATATTTCATCACAAATCTGCATAAAAGAATCAACTGCTTTGTTGCTGGGAGTTTATTTGCTTTGTATCTGCTGAAAACCTTTGCAGTTCCACTATTACATTCAATAAATCCCTAAAGACTGAACCATCTTGTATGTGGTCTTCAAAAGACAGAGGCAGGTCAGCTGTCTCCTTTATATATAAGCCCTCTGCTGAGACCTGACTTCGTTTTGTATCTTGGTCCTAGATGCTTTTTGGCAGTTCGCTCTAGACTTATTGGCATAGGCTAAAAGGTTTTTATTTAGACGGTGTCAGCTGAGCATCTGGGCATGTAAGAACTGGAGTGGGAGTAATCTTGACTGTATTTCAAAAGCACATTTCTCTTTGGGAGCTGCCTTGATAATTATAAATCTGAGCATGTTTAAATAGCGGGGTTACTCCCACTGGCGGAGTCCCCGTTTCCTTTCCCAAGCACAGCTCCGTATTCTGGGACGTGTTCCCTGATCAGTTGAGAGAAGACTGTCTGGGAACGCTCCCTAACCTCTGACCCCCACTAACAAAAGGTAGAGAAAGCGTCTAGACCTTCAGTCTGAATGTGAGAGAAGGCAAGTATTGTATTGCGGAGTTACAGGCTTTGCCTTAGAGAACAGAGGCTGGTATAGACATTGAAGGAGCCGCATATAGGACTAGACAGGGAAGGGGAAAGCCAAAAGTAATGCAAGCTCCAGCCCTAATATTTAGTAAATAAAGCTCAGAACTACATCCCATCACAGTGAAAAAGCCAGACTACATTTGTCCCTTCTTAGCCAATCGATGCTTTGGGATAGGCTTCCACAACACAGGGTCCCTCTGGTCAGTGTTGCTACACTCTAGGGAGTCTAGGCAAACAGCATCGCATCCTGGCATCAAGTCTGCCAAACCCCTGGGAGCTGGAATTTGCTTGTCTGACTTAATATGTTCAGTTTAAATAGGCTTGGATTCCCCTTAGCCTCTTTGTATTCTGCAGATCTCTGACACCTCCACTAATGCAACCAATTCGTGTTCAATTCAGCGCAGACTGTTACCGGAGAGAGAGCATACACCATGCTCTCTTTCATGGAGTCTCTACTTTTGTCTTGCTGTTAGTCTAAAATAAAACATTTTTGGGAAGTCCCTTCTGATCTTGTGGTTAGGATGCTGGCTTAGGAGTCTGGACACCTGTGTTCAAGTCCAAGCTAACCTTGCGTATAAGTCACTAAGTCTGTGCCTCCATTCCCCATCTATAAACAAAAATAATAGTACTTTTCTACCTCACAGAGAGGTGTTGTGAAACACTCAGATACTACAATAATGGGAAATGTACAAGTAGAAACAGAAACTCACCAAACACCCCCAAAAGTTCTTCCCCCGGCCTTAAGGAAATTGGGTTGTTACCAAATACCTGGAGTGTATTTTAGTAAAGTTTGAAAAAGTTTGAAAACATTACAGATGAGCAAAATTTGGAATTTCCATCTTGGGGGAAATCCTGACATTTCAACAGTTTTTTTTTTTTTTTTTACCTGAATAGGGACGAAAAGTTGAAATTTCAAAATTTTTCATGGAATGGAAATTCCAAAACATTTTGATTCAGATATGTCAAAACATTTCATTTCACCATTTTTGATCAATACAAAACGTTTTGACATTCCCAAAACTGAAATGTTTTATTTCGGTTTCTTGAAAGAACCTGAAATGCTTTGTTTCAAATCAGTTTAACATTAAAACTGCATTTTCCATCTGGGATGCGTAGTATGGAAGCCTGATGCCCCTATTCTCCCCTACGGGTCAGGATCCCTGGTCAGACTACATTCCCCATGACATACTTTGGGTCATGTGCCTCCCATGATGCACCACAAAGAGCTTTTTCAGAAGGAAAACTGCATTGCCTTATAGAAGTTCATCCCACAGGAGAGAATGGAGGCCAAAACGTCAACTCCTCTAAGGCAATGTGCCATAGGGAAATGCAGATTAATGTTTCATTTCAAATCAGTCCAATAAAACTTTTTGGGTCAGTGCAACAAAATTAAATAATCTGATTCAGCCCAAACCAGCATGAAACAAAAATATTTAATTTAGATTTTCCTGATGAAAAATTGCAACTTTGTGAAAACTGCATTTTCCATCTGAAAATTATTCTGATGGAAGATTCCCAATCACTTCAAATAAATAAAAAGCAATTTAGGCATGGGGAGCCAGTGCTGTTTTCTGTGATATCACCTGGGGAATTACTGCTGTATCCAAACATAAGCGGTATTTTCTGGATCACGAAAGCCAGTCAGCATAGCGCTTACAGAGCAATGGCAGTGAAAGAAGAGGATTTATACGGATTTATCCAAAAGTTTCCTTTCTTTCAGCACAGTGAAATCCACAGATCTTACAACGGGTCTTCGGAGCCCACTTGCAGCCCAGTCACTAAACTCAGAGATAGGGCTAACAAAGAACCAGACAAATAAGACAGCTTCCACAGCTGCAACAGAAATTGTGTCCTTGTAACCGAACATATTCTGATAAGTAAAACATTAACTACTGACTATGCATATGCTTACTGCAGAGCATAAGAGCTTTGTTATTCACTTAGCTACCAAATGGTCAACCTTTATCTATAGGCCCTACTATCTGAAGAAAAGAAATTTTGGGGTAATTGCATGTACATTTTTCAGTACTTCAACCCAGAAAAATCCATAGATCCTACAAACAGGTTTTATCAATAATGTTTAGCTATGAAGAGTGTAGACTAATATAACCAAATACTGAAAGAACAGAGTGAAATAAAGAAATAAGGACATAGGCCATTTACCAACTGACTGAGGCATTACAGGATTCAATTCCAGGCTTCTGAAAACAGTGACAGATGAGGCTTGGATTTCACAGGGCTGCCCGGGGGGGGGGGGGAGGGGGAGGCGTAAGTGGGGCAATTTGCCCCAGGCCCCGGGCCCTGCAGGGGCCCCCACAAGAATATAGTATTCTAACTTTTTTTTAATGGAAGGGCCCCCCGAAATTGCTTTGCCCCAGGCCCCCTGAATCCTCTGGGCAGCCCTGGGATTTGAAGCATTTTGATCCAAAGCCCAAGGAAGTCAATGGAAAGTACATTTTTGCCTATATATATATTTAGCACTGTGCAAACACCAATGTGTTTTCCAGCTTTTATGAGGGACGGTAGAGGCTAGGAGGAGGAAGTCTGTAATTCGGTCTCCTGTGATGCATGAGATACGGACTTGACTGTGGAGCAGAATGAACCACTTCATTAGAACGAGCAATGCAATTCCAGTGTCTACTTGGACACAGCTTCCAATTAAGATTCTCGTCTGGTGGGTAGTTTTGTTGTAATGTTTACTAGGTCTAGTAATCACCAACTCTATAGACCATATGAAGCCACCAGAATCATAACCCATGGCTGACACATCCATTAATACCAGCCAGATCACTCTTGAAATATTACCAGGAAACTGCAGGTGAAATACGCAAATGCCTAAACTGAGTAACCAAGCAACCTTATGACTCTAAGGTTTGTCCCCTCACCCCACTCCTTTCCCTTCCATTTTATTGTGCACACTGACTGTACTTCATCCAAAATAGGACTACAAGCTCTTTGGGAAAGGAATCATCTCAAGTTCTCATGTTATAAAACAACATATGTTTTTTGAGAGGCCACCACGAAGACAATAAGAGCCGCTTAGTTTTTTGTTGCCATATATTTTGATGGAAGGAATTCCCAGGTGCCTCAGTTTAGCATTCAGCTTCCTGGTTCTCTTTTGGAAGCAGAAGTTCTTTAGCGCTATATCCATTGTCCCTCATCCTTTAAAAGGTTAGAGTCGGAGATTCAAACATTATTGAGAAAAAGCCCCGCAACCAAACTAGAAGATTGCACTAGGTATTCAGGAGTCAGCAGGCAAAAGTGGGAAGGGGAAAAAAAAGCAGTTAACCATAAAACTCTCTCAGATCAGTCTTACTTGAAATAGTATTCCCCGCCTGGTGCTTGTGTTTTGACCCCTTGCATGAAGAGTTTTAAGAGATTTATCTCAAATCCAAAGAGAGATGTAGTTAGGGATTATCCAGCGAAGCCAGCACAGATCTTGGCTAATGCTGCCACTGGCGCTATTGTGGTTGTGCAAACTAACAAGTGTTTTAATGCCAGGTTGTCACAGCTAAAGGGCAAGTCATTAAATGCAAAGAAGGTTCCATTAAAAAAATTCCCCTTTATTTGAGTGCAACATCGGGCTTGAATAGAAGAGCGAGATGCTTCTCCCTCTTACCCCTGCTCAGTCAAGTGTAGTTTTTAGTGCATCCTCTCTTAGAAACGAAAGCTTGTCATTCCCTAAAAATGCAGCTCCAGATGCCCAAGAATGCCAAAAGAGGCTTGCAGGCATCTCCGTGTGGATTCTCAGAGGAGGCTTTCTGTGCAAGCTACAGAATAAATCATTTTTTGGATTTGGAGGTTTTTGCAATATAGGCACAATCTGTAGCTGCAGTCAGGGTCCCAGACAAAGCCTCTGAGAATAACCATCTGACAGAGGGAGTTCTGTGTTGCAGACTACAGCTTTTAAGTGCCTTACAAGTCTTCTCTTGTTTTTTTTCCTGTGTTCTGCAGTCTCCCCTTTTTGTGTAACATTTAAGTAGAAGGTTCTTGGACGGGGTTTAAAAAACAAACAAAAACCCTGGTCAGCCATTGGTCTGAATTTGAGTGAAATTAGGTTCATGGTAAGATTATTAGAATGCCTTCTGTTGTATTCCAAACAACCCTTTTCAGGATAAATCAAGGGAATGTTAGGCAAAGGAGCCAAGACGTCCTGAATCCACAGAATAATTGTCATTAGAAAGACTCACATTTAATCCTCTTCTACCCCTACTATAGAAAGACAAATTCTCAGCAGAATCTTTTTTTCAAAAAAAAAAAAAAAAAAAAGTGTGTGTGTGTGTGTGTGTGTGTGTGTGTGTGAGTGTGTGTGTGAGAGAGAGAGAGAGAGAGAGAGAGAGAGAGATGCCAATAACGAAAATAAAAAACACAAAAACAACAACCCAAACTAGAACAAGGCTTTGCTCACATGCTACAGGAGCAAGATAACTGGTGCAAGTATGACAAAATTAAAACCGTGGGTGCTTCCTACCAGTGTGATCATACTGATCAGAGCAGCCAGTTAAACACTTGGGCTTTCTGGGCTGGTCCAACATATTTACAGAAAGCTTCTAAACAGCAGAAAATGTGGAAGTATTTGGTGCCGAAGCATTAAAAAAAATAATCATTTCCCCCCCCCCCCCACAAAACAAATCCCTATCAGATTTTATTAAGTCTTTTCCTCACCAGACACATTGGCTACATCTGTTCTTGACACTCCTCCACACACCACCTATTCCCATCCTTGGGCTCCATTCTCTGAAGCCCTGCTCCTTGAGTCATTATTTCCACCAATGCAAAGTGAGTGCAAAGCCTTATTAAGAATGGTGGCATTTCACAGCCACTTGGCACTGGTGAAAGTGATTACTTTGCCCTGCACCTTGTAGAATCTGGACTTTTTAAAATAGAATCATGCACAAAGCTTTTGGTTACAGCTTTTGATTGAGGATCCATTTATAAATGGTTTATAAAGGACTAACAAGTGATTTATAGGGTTTAAAAGCATGTTACAAACATGGAGTAGAGTGTGTTATAGATGATTGATTATGAGCCAAGGTTATAAACAACCTACTGACTTGTCAGGCTCTATGCCAATTGATTAATAGATGTTTTAATAAATAAATTTCCTAACACTCTGTAAACTCTTTATAAATGGATCCTCAATATAAAGGATTACCTTTTCAATATACTGATTTCTGCAAGTTATGTTTTAATCAAAGAAGAAAAGATGTTTTATATTTAGAGTGAATTAATGTAAAATTCAGTGCCCAAATTTAGGTCCGTGAACCCCATAAATGTAATTATAACATATTCTTAAGAAAGCAAAGAGCATTTTGCAAGCAGCTTCAGATTGAATCAGATAGTCTGGTCTAGTAGGCATTTAGGACCAAATTTTCCTGGGTGCTAAATACATACAGCTGTTACCAACTTCAACTGGAGTTGTGGCTTCCCAGCACTTATGAAAAATCAGGTCACTGAAGTGCACACACGTCTGCCTTCACAGAATGCACAGAAGTGTTTCCTCATTAACCAAAGTCTAAGTTTAGAACAGGAGCAACAAACAGAAAAGTGATTAAGACTTTAAGGAGAACAGGAAAATTAGCACTTTAACAGCTGTTTCCATACTAGACAACAGTGGAAGTTGCAGGCTACACATGACAGCTCCTAGGTCTGTCAAACAATGGGAGGGAAAAAAAGAACAAACTATGCAGGTTTGTAGAATTAAATAGATCAGCTGGTACAGATGGTTCCTCATGATATTGCAGCCCTCTTGCCACACCCAATCTGGCAAATATCTACTGTCATACACATACTATTTTATTAATAGCATGACAATGGGATTTACAATCTATTTCCATTGAGTAACTATGAAAGCTGTTTGTAGTCCAGCAACATACAGATAAGCTCGTAATTAGATCGCATCGTTCTTGAAATATTTAACTTGCCCAGTTTACCTGGAAAGGTGTGAGACCAGGATTTGGGGCCTGGATACATTTGAAAACAAACAAACAAAAACCCACAAAGAACCACAGAAATGTAGGGCTGGAATGGACCTTGAGAAGTCATTGGGTCCATCCCCCTGCACTGAGGCAGGACCAATTAAACCTAGACCATCCCTGACAAGTTTTTTTCCAGCCTGTTCTTAAACATCTCCAATGGTAGAGATTCCACAACCTTCCTTTGAAGCCTAGTTCAGCGCTTAATAATCCGTATAGTTAGAGAGCTCTTCCTAAAATCTAACCCAAATCTCCCTTGCTGCAGATAAAACCCATTTCTTCTTATCCCACCTTCAGTGGACTCTGCATACAAGGGGTCAACATATTTAAAGACTGTTATCAGGGCACACCTCAGTCATCTTCTCGCAAGATTAAACATATCCAGCTTTTTTTTTTTTTTTTTTTAACAAGTTAGTTTGGACCATTTCTGTTTAAAAAAAAAAAAAAAAGGACTGAAAAAACCTCTTTCCAAATTAGCTGAAGTTATAGTGAATTAAAAGGGGAAGTAATCCACTGTTATACCAGTACGACTGCTTACCCAGTAGCACTTACATCCAACACTAACAGTCATGACTCATGGCTTAACCTTGGAAGGCTTAGATAAAATATACAAACTTTTCAGGCCTTATCTAACACCTTGGAGGTCACAGTCACCCTTCTCCTTCTCTTCCAACCTATCAGAGCCTTCCCTATCATCTCCAGTAACAGCAACACTCTTTTACCTTTTACATTTTGTCATACAATGTTGGTGGCCTCAGGTGGGAGACTCTCCTGGGCTGTCTGTCTATCTTGGAGTATCACGTCTTCCAGGGCCAGCTTTAGGCCGATTCCCCTGATTCCCGTGAATCGGGCCCCGCGCCTAAGAAGACCCCGCAGCACCCGGAAGAGGGGCCCTGCAAGGTAAGGCCCTGGAAGACAACTGCTGCCGAGGAAGGACCCTCCGCCAAAGTGCCACCGGAAACAGCAGCAACCGATTGAGCTGCCACCGAATTGCCGCCACTATCTTCGGCGACAGCTCAATCGCTACCGCTGTCTTCGGCGGCAGCTCTTTCGCATCGGGCCCCGCATGTCCTAAAGCTGGCCCTGATGTCTTCTGTACAAAGGCCTACGCTGCACCTGTTCTAACCCTGGGAGACACCCCAGGAATCTTCACATACCAGACTTTGAGACAGCTAGCATTTCAGAAAGGACAGAGGCCTCCTAAGACTCTCAAGTAGTGGTGGATACTTACAACAATCTGAGGAAGACTTTAGCTTTGGGTGGAACATAAAAATGTGCACTAATGATTTGTAATAACAATAAATGAATGCTGTAACTGAAAACATGTGACCTTCAGCTGGGCCAAGAATAATCTAGGCACTAGATCAAAGACCAAAACTTCAGCAGGTCACCCAATCCTGTCATGAATTCAACCGAAGGTAATGCTACAAATATCCATTTCTAGGCTAACCAATTGATTAAACAGCTAAATGGTCTCAGATACCTGATCTAGAGCTCAGGTAAGGTACATTATTTAGGTGATCATCCTTGGATCATGGCCATGATGCAGCACGTGGATATAATGTCGTTCCCCCTTAAATATAATGTAGCATATTACGTGAGACAGAGTTGTGGGGTTCTCCTATATAGGATGCTGCAGATTCATAAATTTGTGTTTGACACAGCCTGAGAACACTACTTGGACTTCCATTAGAAATTAGCACTTTGTTAAACCCTACCTCACGCCGAGCAGGAAGAAATCTTAGAAAACCAATAAATACAAAAATACAAGCAAAAGTTTTGTATAGAACGTGCCAATGACTCATACGGTGGTTTCCCTAGAAAGGTGTTTATTAGTGATCAATACAAACCTGCTCGATCAGTGTTTCTCAAACTGGGGCTGCCACTTGCGTAGGGAAAGTCCCTGGCGGGCCGGGCTGGTTTGTTTACTTGCCCCGTCCGCAGGTCTGGCCAATCGTGGCTCTGGCCGCGGTTCGCTGCTCTGGGCCAATAGGAGCTGCTGGAAGTAGCGCAGGCTGAGGGACATTCTGGCCGCCGCTTTCAGCAGCTCCCATTGGCCTGCAGTTTGAGAAACACTGTGCTAGATGATATATAACAGGCACTGAATTGCTTATTTTCTTTATGTATTTTAATGCAATATTATTTAGTCTCAACTAGTTAATGGTACCATAACCAGCTTGAGCATCTGCTTCCAATTATTAGCACGGGTAAACAATTTGGGCACCACTGTGATATACATTGAGCTCTTTCACTCACGTAGCCACAATTCACAGAGAGGGGAAAGAAAGGAGGAGTAATGTCATAGAATCTCAGGGTTGGAAGGGACCTCAGGAGGTCATCTAGTCCAACCCCCAGTCATCTAGTCCTGCCAGTGAGTGTTATTTGGCATATACAACTAAAGACTACAGCCTTGCATAGTAGGAGATTTTCTGTATTAGTCTAAATTTGATGCATAAACAGGAGGGCAACATGTGCCAGAGACATCAAATACCAAAACTAGCAAGCCAAAGGCTGCATTGCACTTCTCTCTCCTCCCAGCCTTCCCATTGCAAGATGGCAAGTGAGAAGCGTAGGAAAGGAGTCTAGAAAGCAATTTAAAAGGTTATGTTAACACAGCCTTTCTCCTGAAAGACTTTTGCAATTACTTTCAATGCTCCTGAGAGGACAGAGATAGGCAACTTTTTCACCCTAGAAAGAGATTAAGGGTCAGAGTGTCAGTGTAAATTACCGCAGTAGCTAAATAACATGGGATTTCTAGGCTCAGAGTCTACTCACTGCTTTTAAGTCACTCTGTTTTACAGGAACAAGTTCAGCTACACTGCAAATCAATTCCTTGTTCACAGAAGGAATTAGGGAAAGTTATCTTGTAAAATGTAAACCGTCCCCGCCATTTCCTTTGGGCAGATGGGATTCACTGGGCAGTGTGCAATAGTAGCACATGTGCATGCAATAAAGTTTTGATTGGAAGCAGCATCTCATACATTTCTCATGAATGGAGAGACAAAGAAAAGAAATCTACCAAGCTCAACACCCACTTGTGGTGACAAGTTCTATCCGCCTCCTTGATCTTTCACAGCCTTTTAGGTGAAGTGAAGATACCCAACTGCTTTCAATTTCTAAAACCTATAAAAATAGCTAGATATAGGATCAGTCACATTTGGGATAGGTTGTATGGGGTAAGAAAGCAGCCATTGGTTACTTTCCTCCCACACCACTTCAAATTCAGCTACAGGTGCATATGTAGCCCACTGCTGAGTGTATTACCAGTCCCCTAACCCCTCCCCGCCCCCATGCCAATCCACAGAGGATGAGTTGTTACAGCCGGTAGCTTCAGAGGCTGGTTCTTTAGCTCAAGCTGTAGCAGCTCGTGCTTTTAGATCTAGAGATCTCTGGTTCAATCACTGATGTGTCAGCCAAGAGGGTGGCCATCACTCATATGCCACACAGTGTACACACACGTTATCTGCCCATATGACTTACCCAAGAGGTTTTGGGACTGGCCTTGGTTGTGTGGGAGATGCTAGTCTGGAGTTTGTGTCATCATGCAGGGTTTTAGGAAGTTACGTCCTGCCTTTCTCCCCCGCCTCGTCTGGCTATCCTATGCTCATATTTGTCCATTAATCTGTATAACCCATTTTACATAGTGTTAAATATAAATGAGGTTATCAAGGAGCAATGTCCAAAGTGAGTTCTTGCAAAGGTGTTGAGCCACCATCTCTTTCCTCTCCTTTCATCCCTTCTAGACTTCTCATTGTTAGAGGAAATATCTGAGATCTGGGCATTGCAGAACATTCAGTGAACTGCCACCATGGATCAGTGCCCAATCACATCTGTGGCTGCACTACTACTGAATGACCCTCTAAACCAGTGGCCCAATCAGCACCCAGCCCATGTGACACCCTCAGGGCCATATAGGTAGTATGAATATTGTATGGATGCAACCCACATAACACAGAGAGAGCTGCATATGCGGCCCACAATAGTAATTAGGTTGAGAACCACTGTTCTAAATGGTGGCCCACAAACTCCATCTACAAGAACGAACAAAGAACAGGTAGTTATATTGGCTTGGCCAACACCTGCTGCTGCTAGTGGTTTCATCTTATACTGTTTGTACAACTGAGTGGACTGCCTACAAAACAGAGGCGTGCACAGATTAAGTGCTTTTTAAAAAATAAAAAAGTCTATGTAGGGGGCAACCATGTTTCAAGGTCCAAAATACATTTGGCACAAGATGCATCTGTATAATCTCTGTCTGGATAAGCTCTTTTGTTTTAGTCAATGGGGGAGTTCAAAACAAGCAAACCCTTAATATTCAAAGGGCTATGAAGTGACAACGCGGCAGTGAGACTGTGGTGGGGAGGGGTTTCTCCTCTTACACTGGAACCCAGCTCCAGGAACTGGCACCATTGAAAGCAGCTTCCCAGTAGTTTGTTATAGAGGGCGGGGAAATGCAGTGAATAAGCCGCGACTCAGATTTAGTTTGGAACAGCCCTTCCCCATTCTGCCAGAAGGCTCTAGGCCAGGGTTTCTCAAACTGGGGTCGCCACTTGTGTAGGGAAAGCCCCTGGCGGGCTGGGCCGGTTTGTTTACCTGCCTCGTCTGCAGGTCCGGCCGATCACGGCTCCCACTGGCTGCGGTTTGCTGCTCCAGGCCAATGGGGGCTGCTGAAGCGGCGGCCAATAAGTCCCTCGGCCTGCGCCGCTTCCAGCAGCTCCCATTGGCCTGGAGCAGCGAACCGCAGCCAATGGGAGACGCAATCGGCTGGACCTGCGGATGGGGCAGGTAAACACACCGGCCCAGCCCGCCGGGGGCTTTCCCTACACAAGCAGCGACCCCTGTTTGAGAAACCCTGCTCTAGGCATCACAATCTCATATCCCTGTGGTTAGCGAGGCACTCCGGGTCAACAACCACCTGGTTCTTACTCCCTGGAAGTAGCAGCCTCCTTTCTTCTAGAGTGCTGGCTCACTTCTTCCCTACTTTGTAAAGGCACAGTCACCTATTGATGTAGAGAAGTTCCTTACAGAGAAGCCCGTTGGTTTAATAACAATGAGTATCTCAGATATCAAGATTAAGAGCCTTTCAGAAATCTCTCTCTTTCTCATAAGGTAAGAGTGTAGATTTACTGCAGGATAGCTATTCCAGAATAACTCCATGTGTAGACATGCTCTAAGATGGATAATGATTAGAAGAGAAAAGAATTGCCAGTAGTCACACAACAGGTCCACGGCCAAGCTGGGAACCAGGGCTTCATGCTGTCTTCAAGGTGGATGGCCATCCTAAAAGGTGAAGCGCTTTCAAGAAAAGCGCTTTTCAGAAATAGCCAAAATCCAGAGATTTCAGTGACAAGGTTGGGGGGAGACTATGCTCTCTAAAGATTGCTCGTATGAGCATCAGTCTTCAGCTTTCATCAATGTTTGTAACCAGCATGGCCTTTGATAGGCAAAGCCAATACGCACTGATCTACTGCAATCGATTCCCTGCCTTGCTGTATCGCCCCGTGATAACCATCAGAGGCTGGGTCAGCAAATGACTTATAATACCATTGGAAATGCAAGGACAGCTTTTAAATTGCACAAACCAATACCCCAAGTGTGCTCATTCATTTGCAGATGGAACTTTTAATTTATTTTTAAATGAATCTTCATGGACTAAAGCAACGTCAGCCATACCTTTTGCAGCATATTCCACTGAAGCAACTGAATGCTAGGTAGAGGGTTTTCTCCAGCAATATGAGGAATCCATCCTTCCTCTCCTAAATAATCATATCCTTTCTTCATAAGAAAGGAAAAGTGATTGAAAAATATATACTGTATGTATATATATTCCTCTCCTGTTGGGAGTGGGCGAACCCTGTTTGAGAGATTAAATGGACAAGTGCAGAATAGTGATCAAGTCTCCCCTTACAGCTCAACTTCCTTTTTTGCCCCTTCCTAGAAGTCACTATTTCTGCATTTCTTGTACTGGTTAAGATGCTGCTCAGAAAAGAAACGTGGTTTCCCCCCTTCAGAGGCCTGTACATCCTAGGAAGACGATCTGTCATAGTCCCACCCGGCTACTCCTTAGCCAAAGTTGAAGACAGGCCAAACAAACTCCCAGGACAGAGAAAAATTGTTAAACAACTGGTTGAATAAAGGGAAGGAGTGCTCATCCCACTATTTAACAGCTGTATGGATGGAAGCTTTGCCCTGAATACCTAGTACCTAGTTTCATGGGCAATATCCGGTAAGCAAGCCCAATTTTAAAAAAAGGAAAAAAAGAAAAGAAGATGCTTTGGATGAAGGGAGAATGTTATGCCCCTCCAGTAAGGAGAGTGAAAGGCTTTATGTGGCAACAGGAAAGAGTATCTAGCTCAGGGGTAGGCAACCTATGGCACAGGTGCTGAAGGCGAGCTGATTTTCAGTGGCACTCACACTGCCTGGATCCTGGCTACCGGTCCAGAGAGCTCTGCATTTTAATTTAATTTTAAATGAAGCTTCTTAAACATTTTGAAACCTTATTAATTTTACATACAACAATAGTTTAGTTATATATTATAGACTTCTAGAAAGAGACCTTCTAAAAACATGAAAATGTATGACTGGCACGCAAAACCTTCAATCAGAGTGAATAAATGAAGACTCGGCACAGCACTTCTGAAAGGTTGCCGACCCCTGACCTAGCTTAACGTGAGGCTGCAAAGTCAAAGCATCATATCCACGGTTTCCTTTGTCCCTCAATTCCAAAAGGGTTGGGTATCGGCCCCAGAAAGTGTCAGCTGACAGTTGTTTGAGGCAGGGGAACCCTTGTATTCAAAGGGAAGTCCCCTCCTCTCCTTCCCAAGAGGGGCAAAGCAAGCAATCCAGGCTCACGCTAGTCAGACAAAAGTGCCTAGAGCTACTAAATTATCCAACTACTTAAACTAACAGCATTGATCAAGCTAGAAAACTGAGCTGCAGCTCTTGGCATCAGTACAATTAGAGAGTACAGCTGCAAGAGAGTTTGCATTTTTCACCTTCCAGTAACAACAATTAACAAAAAAAAGTCTTTACACTCCACCCACCACCAAATACTGAGAGAATGAACATGATAGATATCGTTTGGCTTGCAAATACAACGAAGAGTAATGTCATCTCCCAGCCTTCTTAAAAAACAAAAAGCAAAACAAAATACAACAGATGTGATTAGTTTGGCAAACAGGAATTTTTTCCCTATAACTTTATTCCTATTATCTTAGGTTTTGGGTTTTTTTTGTTTTGTTTTCCTTATGATGCCCCTCATATTTTCAGTTCAACTAGAGTGACCTGGATACAGGATTTTATTATGATGTTAACATTAGAAGCCATAAAAACCATTGTGCAACAGACCTACTGTACCTATTTTTGTAACAGCTAATTTCAAATTTTGCTTAATTTGTTGTCGGGTTTTTTTTCCCTCTTCATTTAAGTGGACCTGTGCCTTACACCTGAGATCTTTTTTTGGAAGAGACTGGGCTTGGTCTAATGCAAAACTAATATAAGGCTGCAGTAAAAAAATTCCTAAACATGTAGTCAGGGAAGACGCGCGCGCACACACACACAGAGCACATTCTGATTCTACCTATGCCAAGTGAATAAAAAAGAATATAGGCTGATGCAAGATTTCTTCAAAGCCATAGGCTCTTTGAGACTGAAGTACACTTGTCATTTGGAGTGCAACAAAGCTTGATGGTCAAGTGAATAAAGAAGTTCCTTAATGTTCGGGTACAACTGCTACTCTTATTCAAGAACAGCTAGTTCTTTACTCATTATTCCTCCTTAAGGGCTCATTCCCCTCTGGCTCCATAACTGACTAACTAAATTAGACCCATTCACGCATGTTTCCTTCAAATTTGAAATACCTTCTTTCAAAACTTAAATATCAATGAATGCAGCTTCTTTAAAAAAAAACAAAAAAACCAACAACTAATGAAAGGACATAGTGAATTTATCCAATTCAGTTTGACCATTATGTTTATTTTTCCTCACAACTCAGTCCTGTGGCAATGATCGACACATGTCCGATGAGAACACTATTTTCAGTTGACACGGCCCTAGAATTCTGCACTATTAAAGTTCTCGGCAAGATATGATGGCAAAAGCTGCAGCAAGAGCAATTCAGATATACTGCAAAGCGTCAGTCATTCCAGGGTTGGAGAATGAGGCTTCATCGCTTCATATGCAACCAGCTCAAATCGTTAAAAATATTACACTAAACTAGGAGCATGAGAGAGAGAGAGACAAAACAAGAATATTTTAGTCTTTGAAGTTACTATATACCAACAAGTTATATAGTACCACATAGGAAAGGTACCTTTCCTTAAAAGTCTCCACTACAGGTCTAAGACAAGTACAAAGGAGATACTGTATCCTAAACTGGGAACAATTAAAACCTAAACTAATTTTCACTCTGGAATGAGTAAAACAGAACAATGTGATGTATGGTTAAGTATTATAAAGGGGGAACTTTACTGGCCAATGTTCCCTCAGAGCTGAGCTCAGTTTTGAAGGGACTGATGTTGTATATGCTGGGGGGAAGTGGGGGAGGAGGGGCTATTGGAGCCAGTGGAGCACAGAGGCCAATTGAGACACTGAGTAGAGGCGGAGGTGAGGCTGTTTGCTCCCTCTCAGACTTGGGAAGGAGGAGAGGAGGAACCGCAGTATTTCCTACACCTGTACAAAAGGTTTAGGACTTGGTTTTCAGAGGAGCTGAGCCCCTGCAGCTCCCATTGACTTCCCTGGAGTTTGAGGTCGTTGGTACCTCTGATAATTGGGCCTATAATGTGCACGTTTCACATCACTGCCTTCTCAAAGCACTAGCAGGTGTAATGTGGCATCAAGCCTACCATGCACCAACAGGACAGAGCAAGCACAGAGACACCAGAAAACTTGGCCCCACTGAAGCCAATGACAAAACTCCCAGTTGCTTAGAGGGCCAGGATTTCACCCCAAATGCTTTACTGAGAACCAGAGAATGTTCTCCTGCTCAGAAATCCTTCCCCCTACAATGTGCAAACTGGACAGCCAAGATCTCTATGAATTCATCTCAGCTCCGCAAGGCCCCAGATCAAACCTCTTCCCACACAGCCACCCTCTTTGTGCACATGATTAATGAGAGCACAGCTACTGTATTGTGGGTGTTCCTGCACACATGCGATGGCAGCAGGGGCCTTTGTATTTTAAACCACTAACTCCATCCAAGGGACCCCACCTTGGCCACACACACCAAAGGAATGTTCAGATTAGCCAAGTCTGTGTGAGTAACTCCACTAGACATTAGTGTGTGTCTAGGATCAGCAACAGCAGCATGTGGAATGCAGAACAGGTGAGGTGTGTGGAGAGTAGGAGAGGTTTGGGATATGACTTCACTATGTTTTCCATTTGAAGGTTTTTTAAAAAAAAAATTAAAAAAAAATCCCAACCCAACACATTAAAAGTTGGATTTTCAAACTCTTTCAACACAGAGTTAGGCCAATGCTGAGCACTTAGAAAAAAAAAATCTCGCTGTAAGAGTGCAATCCTAGCCCTTGGGATTGAAAACAGCCAAGCATTTTCAGAGGTTGCAAGAACCTGCAGTTCCCATTCAAGTCAGTGGAAGCCACAGGTGTCCAGCACATCCGAGAATCAGGCTACGCTTACTTAGGATCCTAATTATGGATTTAGAAGCATTAATTTAGGTACTCAGGTTAGAAAATTTTGGCCCCAATGTTCAACGGCTAGAAGTCTCATGAGACTTGATCCAAAAGGCATGGCTCCCTTCCCATACCCTGCAGGTAAGTCTAGCATGTGATTACCCAGTCTGTTAGTTTAAATAAAGTGAGAGTGGGAGAGGAATACAATTCAGACATCAGAAGAGATTCATCAGTGTTTGAGCAAAAGTCCACGTCAGTTCTCCTCCTGGAGTCTATTTCCTGTTTGGGCCATTTGTGGGCGCACACACAGCAAGTATACAAAAAAGCCATGATGGTCAGGGACACAATCCTATGCTCTGCGTGTCCCTAAACCTCTGACTGCCAGAAGCTGGGACTGGGTGACAGGGGATGGATCACTGGATAATTGCCCTGTTCTGTTCATTCCCTCTGAAGCATCTGGCACTGGCCACTGCTGAAAATCAGGCTACTGGGCTAGATGGACCATTGGTCTGACCCAGTAAGATCGTTCTTATGTCCAGCTAGTCAAAGTGTTTACAATTTCAATTTCAAAAATTGATGAAGTTTGTGCCAAATTATTCCCATTTCTCAGCCAGCCCTAGTGCACATGTTCAGCTTACTGAGTAATCAAGCCACTGACCTCTGGGCTTCAATTTACTCTTCTGTAAGCTAAGAGCACCACAGATGTGACCAACTCAACCCCTCCTGGAAAGGGGTACCCTTGAACTTGGGCATGTTGCAAATTTCATGAACTACATTTAATGTTGCCACTCACCCCCATCTCTAGTATAATGCTTACCCACGTCCCTGTGAGAGATATTTATAAAGCACTTTGAGATCTATACACTGGAATTGCCCTTCAGCAGATCTTGCCCACTGTGTTTACTATAAGAGCTAGGTATTATTATTACTACAACATATGTCCCTTGATACTCTTATTAGGACTTTTCCCTTCTCTCCCACCCGCCGCAACCCCCCTTCTTGCTTCTGGCAGCACAGACAACAAGTGCCACGGCGGTGCCCATGTTTGGCTTTACTACACGGCTAAGCAACGCTGAGACAACTTTGAATCCCCCAAACAGAAGACAGACCCCAGGAGTTTCTATCTGAGCAGAGCACCGTTTGAATATTTGGTGCACTTAGCACTGATGCATTCATTCACTTGAGCGCAGAGTGAAATTAATTCTCACCACTAGTCAAATGCAAAGGAGAAAAAGTCACTCCAGAATAGATGTCCTGACTAGAACCAGCTCTCCACTCAGACAGGATAACACCAAGGAAGCCAATGGAGCTGCATCTGAGAGGAGAATCAACCCACTTGCCCTGTGTTTACTTTTCTAAGCTGTTCCATGGAAGTTTTGCTGGCTATGTAAAAATGGAATGCTATCCCTGCTCACGAACATGCAAGTATTGGGCCAAATTCTGAGTGCAATGGAATAATGGCATATACCAGTGCAACCCTGGATAACAGAGAGCAAGGATTAAGCCAATATCTACACAGACAATTAACATCAGCCTCTAGATTTTGAGGTTGGTTGAAGGGAACTACCACTGTAGTTATGTTTATTTAAAGAAAAAAAAAATCACTCTCTCAGTACACTTGGGTCACTAAGTGGAAATGACAGCATTTAAATGTAATCTATTGTAATGAGCCTTAGCAACAAGAAGAAAGTGGTTTTTAAGTAATGGTTAGTGTTGTCTAACTGGTTACATTCACCAGTGTAATTGACACCTATTCCATCATCCTTCATACACCCACTTCTTTCTCTGATACCATAAATAGATTAGAAAAGTTTCTGCAGATGGCCATGACCCCATTTGTTTGTGCACTTAGCCATGTATGAATCACTCTTGGCTTGTAGCACTACTCTGGAATTACTGAAAGATAACTAGTCGGCACAGACACCAATAAATGAATCATGCTTTCCACAAGACCAAACCTTTGGGCTTTTACAGACACCAATTACAAAGTAAAATGAAAAGAACAAAGAAATTACTCAGTCTGTTTGCACAGTGTCATGCAAAGTTGATTAATAGTTTTACAGAATTATTACTGACAATGTTTGCAGGAGCTTACAGTAACAAAGTGTCTACTTGACATTTTGGACAGCTTGTGAAGAAGTGATACAAGACCAAAGAAACCCCAAAAAACAAAACAATTCCTGCATATATCCTTGCAAATGTATATAGATTTTTGTAATTAAATATTTTCACTTTTAGTAACTTTAAAACTGTTGGTTAATCAACAGCTTGCATGTGCGTATTTAATTATCAAGCTAAATTCTACTTGTTGGCTTGCACGAGTCGAGTTTGCAAATGTGCGCAATTAAGTTGCACCTGCTGAAGGGCAATTCCATATTACATGCCCAAATATTCAAGCTGCAGATGCAAACAAACAGCACTAATAGCCTGGCATCCGCAAATATGTTTGCCCATGTAAATGCTTTTGTGCATGTATTTTAAGTGCTAAATTAGCCATATATAATTGAGAATAGTGGTCAATTTTGTTAAGTGATTTGTGTAGCATTGTACGTATATTGTGCACGCCTGCGCGCACACACAATTTGAAGGCATTACAGAAATACACCAATACACACAGAATAACTTCAACAAGCATCTTGAGAAGTTAAAAATTCTGTGCTAATCTGAGCGTGAAAATCTATAGTCCAACTGACATTAAAATGCATCTCAAAAAAGAAAACTCTTCTAAATACAGCATAAATGCACCTTATCAAATACAAATTCTAAAGTTCAAGGGTACTGTTCTACTGTATAAATTATACATGAGTCTCAAAATTTTTACTACACATACTGCAAAATTACTATTAGGTCATAAAACAGAAATAAGCTTTAGGAGGACCCAGTGCTAATATCAGGCATGTGAGCACGCATCACTTGTAAATTCAGCTACCATGCTTGCAGGTTTTACAAGATACATGGCCAGGAGCACCCATAAGCCCAATATCAGCATCCAATCTCAAGTACGTGCACAGCATAATAAAGTCAAACTGAAGGAAGACATTTTAGTTCTAGAGAAGGGTGCAGAAAGATACAAGTTAAATATACACAAGACATTGTTTGCCCTAAGGCATTCATATGGGACTAAGTATTACATGGATCTGGAGACCTGGGTTCACATGCTAGTTTAGATTACAAATGGAATGGAGCTGGTCTCTTCTGAACACCAGTTGACCAATGCCCACAAGCAGAAAGCTACCACTCGGGGGCAGTTGGACATCTCTGCCCTAGAAAGTCCTGTGACTGGAGCAGAAGAAAAGCAGCAAGTCAGTACTAGAAGGCACTGGTGAAGCTATTTGCGAAAGCCTACTTTCTAGATCTTAACATCATCAGCTTCCCAACCAAAAAATAAATCTTGCACAGATCAGCTTCAAGAAAGAAGGATTATGTTCAAGAAGTAAATTAAATTAAACCTTTTTTAAATGTCTTCTGTGTTTCTATCCATCTTTCTTCTAGATCAGGGATCGGCAACCTTTGGCCCGCAGCCCGTCAGGGTGCCAGGCTGGTTTGTTTACCTGCCGCGTCTGCAGGTTCAACCGATCACGGCTCCCACTGGCCGCGGTTCGCCACTCCAGGCCAATGGGGGCGGCGGGAAACGACGGGGGCTGAGGGATGTGCTGGCCTCCACTTCCCACCACCCCCATTGGCCTGGAGCAGCGAACCGCAGCCAGTGGGAGCCGCAATCAGCCAAACTTGTGGACACGGCAAGTAAACAAACCGGGCCACGTGCCAAAGGTTGCCGATCCCTGTTCTAGATAAACCTGGATCCACGTTACATCCATCAAACACAACAGCCATCATTTTGCATGTGTGAGAGATTATGTGGATAACAAGCACCCTAGACTTCTTCTGGGGACCAGTTGTTAATTTGGTCAGGAAGGTGAGGTGGAGGTTGTAGAAAAGATTCTGAACAGCTAGAAAACCAAGCAAATTATTTGTACAAAGTGTCTGAAATGTTCATTTAAGTCATTATCTTATAATATGTGAGATACAAGATTAAGCAGATTTATTTGCTAAATAATAAAAATGTATCTTATTTAGGGAGAAAAATCTAAATCAGAGACCCTCAGCATTAGGTAGAAGGGAGACAGTCAAGGTAAGTCCTGTATAATATACAGTGTTCAAAACGCTAGTGCCAGTTTAGGTTTCTCACTGGAGAAAGTTAGTGTATTCAAAAGAAACTCAAAGCTTTGATAATAAATTAACATCGCTACTAATTTCCTGTTTGGCGTAATCATGCCGTTAGCAGGTATACCACTGCATGTGATGAGCTAGAATTTTTAGCTGGCTCCAAGGTAGATAATAAATAATAATTCCTAGCACTTCTATGGCACTTTTCATCAGGAGATCTCGAAATCCTGTATTTTACAGATGAGGAACTAATAATAAATGTCCGGTAATATGTTTTTCCTATTCTTTTTAATAAAAAAACAAATCTCTGCATCACAGACTTCGAAAGAAAATTATGAAAAATTTTCATTACAAAGAAACATTTAAAATGCAGATCAAAGTGCAGCCTTCTAAGCTATATTCCTTGGCAAACCATCAAAGCCCCTTTTACCTGGAATAGTTTGTCATCCTTATTCAGAGGATTTGGGTAACTGATACAGCTGAAATTTATCTGAAAAGAGATACTGCCTCCTCAAAGTATCCAATAGCCTTCAGAAAGTCCATCGAGTTTATTTTAAGTTATTTTTGGCAGTGTTAAGCAAATTACCTTTTACCAAAGAAGTAAAAATAAAACCAACCTGTAGTCCTTTGGAATTGTTGAAAACACTTCAGAATCAACAGGTATACAAATTATATCTATCCCACCCTGTCAGGGGCATTTTGCCGCCCCACGCACGGCAGGCAGGCTGCCTTCGGCAGCTTGCCTGCGGGAGGTCCCCGGTCCCGCGAATTTGGCAGTAGCCTGCGGGAGGTCTGCCGAAGTTGCGGGACCAGCGGATCCTCCACAGGCATGCCGCCGAAGGCAACCTCCCTGCCGCCCTCACGGCGACCGGCAGAGCGCCCCCCGCAGCATGCCACCCCAAGCACGCGCTTGGCGTGCTGGTGCCTGGAGTCGCCCCGCACCCTGTAAATGACTATGCTCGCCTTTCAAATACTAACACTATTTGTACAGTATGTGTGTTTGGACAATGTAATATTCTGCACTTGTACCTTAACCACTCTTCAAGGAATTCAATCAAAGACCACTAACTGTTGCAGCAGTGAAGTAGGGAAGAAGCTACAGATGGAAATGTAGGCACCATGAGATGAAGGGTCAAATCCTGGTCTCACTGAAGTTCAATGGAGTCTTGGGATGACGTCTCGGCTCCACTCAAATCAGTGAAAAAACTCCCATTGACTTCAGTTGGGCCAGGATTTCACTTTTCATTGATATCAATTCGACAGGGATTTGATTCCAAGGAACAGATCTTCAGCTGGTGTAAATGATCATTCATCTCAGTGGAGCTATCACCATTTACACCAGATGAGGATCTGCCCCAAATGACTTGACCAAGATCACCCAGCAATTTGGTCACAGAGCCATTCCCCGTAGCCCCTGACTCTAATGAACGAACTGGCACATTCTCTCTCTGGATCTTGGTCTTAGTGCTTGCATACAACTCCCATTAATATTAATGGCCCCTTTGCTGCATGTTTGTTTAAGGTATCAGAGGGGTAGCCGTGTTAGTCTGGTTCTGTAGAAGCAGCAAAGAATCCTGTGGCACCTTATAGACTAACAGACGTTTTGCAGCATGAGCTTTCGTGGGTGAATACCCACTTCTTCGGATGCAAGCAGTGGAAATATCTTTGTTTAAGGAGTATACCCGTGTGAACAGAGAATATACATAATTCAGCAGAGGGCCCCTTATACATCTCTACTTGTCTGCCTTCCATGCCAAGAGTTGCTAGTAACAAGGCAAAATAAATACTGCTGCTAACAGACATATTGTAACCATCTGAACCAAAGAATTTAAAAGTACTGGATTAGAAAGTGTGCCACACGTGCCATTTCTTTATACAAAGCAAATGTTCTTCATTGAAAAATGGTTTTTATTTGAAGACCATTACAGGTAAATAGCCCTTTAGCTGATCAGAGTTACTAAATTATAACTGGTAATATTAAACTGAAACAACACCAACACCTGTGACTGTACAACTATTTACCGCATGGGCAAAATCTAGATCACCGCAGCTACTGTCCATGAAAGAGTCACTATATATTTATGTGGTTCCCTTCTTACTCCTATCCATTAATAATGTAGGTTTTCAAATTCATTCGAGGATTCCATTGAGCCTGCCAGCTCTCTGACCAAGAGATTTTAGCATGTTTGGAGAGCAACAGCAAAAGAAAAACAATAATAATTTAAAAGAAGAACTTACTTCTTTTAGGCACCTACTCCTTACATTTTCAAAGAAATCAGGAAAATCAAGCTAAATTATTTGTTTAAAATATTGAAAAATGCAGAGAAAACCTCAGTCCCTACTTAATGTAGCTATTTATCAAATGCATTTCTACAACATCCATCAGGCACTCCGATCATTAGTATTCAAGAACCTGATATAATTTCAGTACACCTAAAAATAATTTAAAAAAGACTTATTCAGTGAGTAACACACACCTCCATGATACAGAGTAACAAAACTTATTATCTCAAATATTCTCCTAAATCTACCACAATACCGACCGAAAAGAAGAGTTAGCTGTATCATGTCAGTGCTTTGCATTATACACGATTTCAGGTGCCCCCCTTCCAATGCATGCCACCTGACTTTGACCCACCTTGTGGTATCAGGACATGGAGTACAGCACAGAAGAAGAAGAAAAAAGTCTGACTCTCTTTCTTTTAAATGTACTTGATACTGGTTCTTCCTCCATCTCTTTTATAATCAACACTGAATGAAGGGAATAAAGCACAAAGATTGAAGTCATTGTCCTGGGGCACATAATAAATCATCATTCTAAGACCCCTGTGATATGTAGGCACAGTAGGGAGAGAAGGTAAGTTATATCTATGTCTTCTCTGAAAAAAAAAAGTTATGTTTTTAACAGAGCTAGAGATAGCTAGCTAAAGATACCTATGTAACATCCCAGTGGAGACAAAGCATTGGTAGTGCTTTCTTTAAAGTAGCTACAACCTGTTCCTTGTCTGCTCTTGGATTTTACAGGAGATGGCTATCTTTGTAAAAACATACTTCCCCTCCCCAATAAAGACACAACCAAAGAGAGGCAGAACTCTCCTGACTGTGGTTTGTATATATCAAATTGAGATTTCAGCAACAAAGTAAAGAGACAGCAGCTTTTTTAAAAGCTGGTAGCAGACCTGTGCTGTTTATGGGCCATTCTCTGACATGTACTGGTCTTGCTTATGAAAACTTTAGTCAAAAACTATATTGTGTGACAGAAAAGTCAATATTATTATAGTAACTCAGATTCTTTCGGTCAACAGAGAGCAACAGGTCAAGTGCTGCCATTGACACGGGATGTCAATGATGACACACATTTGAAAAGAAATAGTTTGGGGGCGGAAAGGAGACATGATACCAGGGTGAGCCATCTGTATTTGGTTATTAAACTCAAGAATGCAAAGATTTAAAAGTTCTACCTTCAGAAAGAAATCCACTCAGATGGTCAACTCGGAATGGTTTTAAACCAGCAATCTAAGCCACTTTTAAATTTGTGTATAGCATCTGCTTTCCAGCTGTAAGGATGTAAGGAGAATGTTCTTATTTCCTTAGTTAAAGAATATTTTAACTACTTTAATAATAATAATAATAAATCTGAAGAATATTTTGGTTAACATCAGTAAAAGAAAACGGACCGGCACCTTACTCTTTGTGAATAATAGCACCTTACCCCTTAAGCATTCCCACTGAAGTCATTAGTGTTTTG
The DNA here is from genome assembly GCF_020497125.1 of Mauremys mutica. Taxonomy (NCBI): domain Eukaryota; kingdom Metazoa; phylum Chordata; order Testudines; family Geoemydidae; genus Mauremys; species Mauremys mutica. The sequence goes on along the minus strand of NC_059084.1, from coordinate 11,654,534 downwards.
CACCTGCACCACGCTAGCATGTTGAAGTTCTAAGAAAGCGCAGAAGCATTCTCTGGTCCTGGGTGTCCAGCCCTACCTATGGCAGCCTAGACTTCCTTTGTAGTCTAAAATAACCCTGCTTGGCATTCACAAGGAACCCATTACCAGTGCTAATGACTCTAGTGCTGGACAAACTGGGCAGTCACAAGACTTGTCCATGGAGAACATGGAACTGAATAAAAACAGTTTTGCTGATTTTAGCAAGCAGGAAAGCGAGCTATTGAATGAAGGGTGCAGCACTGATTTGTTTATTCAGCTGAATAATTAGATATTTACAGACTCCGCCAACACTAAAATCACCCCTGACCTCCTTCACCCGGCCAGCTGATTAGGGCTATAGAGAAGACGTCTGTCTGGTTTAACGTGGCGCAGAGTACTGGCAGTACAGCAACTCAGGCTGTCTACACTGCCACTTTCAGCGCTAAAACTTTTGCCGTTCAGGGGTGTGAAAAAACACCACCCTGAGCAACAAAAGTTTTAGTGCTGAAAAGCGCCAGTATAGACAGCGCTTTATCACCGATAAAGCTACCACTGCTCGTTCGGGATGGGTTTGGTTTGTTTTTTTTTAAATCGCCAGGAGAGCTCTACCCTGCCAATAAAGCATGTCTACAATGCCCACGTCACAGTGCTGCTGCAGCCAGGCTGTAACTGGGTAGTATAGACATACACTCAGAGCACTCGCTTTAGTCACTACAGTAATCAAGACTTTGAACCTGGAGTTAAAAAAAAAAATGCAAAAGAAAACCAAAACACTCTTTTACAATTCTAATCCCAGAGTGCCACCAACAGATGCCACCTGCTTTAATCTGTCTAAATACTCATGCTTGTCATATGGACTAAAGACTGCACCGAAATATTGTTGAGTCAATTTCACAGCTTACCTACTTATAGAGAGAGGGTTAAATTAAAGAGAGTTTGCAGTTGTGCTACTTTCCTGCCGCATTCCTACAGTATATTTACAGATACAAAATTGACTACTTTTAGGGCCAGTTAAAATAGTTATTTTAAAGAGATAAAATAGCCAGTGAAACACTCTGCTAATAATCAGTCCTGTGGAGGCACAACTCTGACTCCTCTATTAAATCCAGACGAGGAGCAACCTTCGTGTAGCTAGTCCCGTTTTACACGGAAAGGTAACAACTCTGGCCTCACAGAAATTAGCTATTTGCCAGCAATTTAAAGTAACCTACTGCAAAATAAATAGAAGAACTAATGTTACGGGCCTGATCCAAAGGCCAATGAAGTCATTGAAAAGGCTTCCATCCACTTCAGTGGGTTTTGGATCAGGATCACAGTGCTGATTGACTGACAGCATAGGAAAAGGGCGCAGTATTAGAAAGACACTGTTTGGTAGAGGAGCTAAGCAGTGTAACAGTATGACATACAAGCTTCTAGCAAAACTGGTTCCAGCTTAATGAAAGAGATTGTGCAAAAAACTGTTATTTCTTCTTAATTCTTCCTGGCGTTGCACACAGGCAGTAGCAACATCAGTGATTGGCATCTGTCTGCTGTGGAGTCTTTCAGAAACTGGACAAAAATCTGAAAATGGCCAGTACCTCTAAAAAAAAAATTATATAATCAAGGAATAAGATTCAAAAACAGACCAAACGGTTCCAAAAAGAAACTCATGCCATGAGTCAGACTGTAGGAGAGACTTTTTCTTCAAAAGACAGACCGTGCAGATGCTATTTCTTTTAATAGTGCTACTTTTTACATCATCACTGCCTTGATCTGACCTAGTTTAAAAAAAATAAAAAGTTCCTCAGATTCATTATGCTGAGGGACAGAGAAATAATTTACATTCATTCACTGGTTGGCATAAAAGAGAGCCATATCTTTATTACGTATTTATATAGTACAGCTGGTATGAATACCTAACATGGTTTGTTATAGTCAAAAAAGAATAATGGTCTATTCAGTATTGGTAGTGTTAATAAAATCAGGCAAATCCAGTTTAGTTTTGTCTGAACACGAATGAGATTAAATCAAGATTAAAGGTGCATTCTGTACAAAGGGCATAGTTTATTTTAAAATTCAAGATGAACACGTTTTAGTGCCCAGCGTGTGAATGCCAATAGATTTCTCAAAATTCAAACAACCTGAGTCATCCCACGATGTGCAGGGAAACGCAGGAATCTGACCATCCAAAATCCTAAGGGCCCAATGCTGTCCTGAACCCTCTCTGCACAATGGGCAAAATTCCCTGCTGGCATCAATGGGTACAGCTCAATTTACTTTCACCTACTTACACCAGGAACTAATTTGGCCCAATAGGGTTGCCTGAGTGTATAAGTGAGGGCAGGTATGTGCCCCAAATTTCCATTTTCCACTCAATGCACCAACACACCCAGGTTCAGGTTCTGCCCTGACTCCAATAGCGTTGCACAGGGTGTAAATCAGATCAGAATCTGGCCTTCTAGATGTAGAAAAACCACACAGGCTGAAACACTTTGACAAGATTGAGTTTCCAGACAATAAATTTAAAAGTAATAGCTTGAAAAGCCAATCAACTTCTCAAACAACAATAACAAAAAACTACAAAAACACTCCTATCCCCGAAACTAAAACCCCTCACACCAAACCAAAGCTCGCTTTCTAGCTCAGCTCCATACGGTCCATTTTCAAAAGGCAGAATGGCAAACACAAAACTGGAGATATTTGGTCCGACAACATACTCACTGCTACTCCATTTTTATGGATTTAAAAACAAAAAACTACTTTTCCAAATATTTGCTCCATTTCTGTCTGTAGCCCTCTAACCCCCAAATAACTACACGCATACATCTAATTTAAATGTAGTGTCTAATCAAGATATCTAAAAGCAATATTTATCTGTTCAAGTGTTGACAACACGAACCTTATGGGTCAAAATCTCCTGAGCATCACTTCATCAGAAGGGAGAGAAATGTTGTCTATTTGGAAGAGCAGACAACTAAATTAACCAAACTGCCTCAGTGTCAGCCCAAATATCATTATGTTTATGTTTATATTATTAGCTGAGGGGAAGGACCTAAATGAAAAATGATGAATTTGAAAAGGATTTCATATATATATATATGCTGAGTGGGGAAAGATGGATAATTGTCCATTGTACAAACTACTCAACCTTACATATGGAGGTAGCATTAAATGCAGTTTTGTCCTAATCAAGCAAATTCCTCGCACAGCTTTATAACAAAACCACATTAATATGGCTAGGTTTTATTAATGTGTGGATGCTGTGACTCATAAATATTCTAAATCCTAAACAGCAACAGATGAAAGATCAGGGCTAGCATGGAAAAACCATTAAAAATAGCAACAGTTCTTTTTAAATTAAGGAGCTATTCTATCATTTCAATGGACTTCCTCATCTTTAATTAGGAGAGGTTTTTGATAGGCAGAACCGGACACTGCTCTCCCAGCAAAAACTTTACATCATTTGGGGGGGAAGTTCTGTGTCTAGGAGGTTTGTATTCTGCTCACCAAAGTCAAGACACCAAGACTGCTTGACAGCGCCCAGAATGGAGAACGACATGGTGTTTTGTTATTTTTACCTTTTGTATAATACTTGTGATGTTTAAATACCAGACAGAGTCTTCCTAGAGAAAACACTCAGCCCAATATGTGGCAACAGCATATGTTAAACTGGCTAATGAGTCAAGTGTGATCAGGATCATACATGGGTGTCTACACATCAATGCATTCATGTTACATAGTTTAGGATGTGACACATATTTGGAAATGTCTGCAGACCAAAAGAAACTGGAGCAGAAAGACTAAGAAAAGGACTGAATTCTATTGCCTGATGGTTTTTTACTTCACTCTGACCCTTTAGCAATATCTCTACAAGTTGTTTAGCCCCTGCAGTTACCCCTTAGGTATTCACAGACCTTTGTGAACAGACCCAAGCTTTTCTGTATTTGGTTTCACAGTCTGTCTAACAATACAGCTTATTAGCCAGGCCCTCTTCCCCTTCAGACAGGCAGGAAAACTTTGACTTATTTAACCACCCTGCAGGCTAGACATGGTCTTAATCTACTTCTCAGACCTAGCGATTACTATTTATAGTCACAAATTCTAGATTGCTGGATGTACATGTGTATCCCCCCCCCCAAACGCACGCACACACACACACACACCACAGACAAGTTGATGAGACCGCTTAATGCTACTACTACACCATTGTTATCGTCTTGGGTAGGGGGAGAGAAAAGAAAGGAGAAAAATACAGACATCTTTCTGCAACTTCACTGATTTATCATCCTAAAATCAAGATATAAAATAACAGCTGACTGTACGCTTCAAAGCTGGAATTAGTACAGAAGGTTAGTGGGACCCGCATAATCTCCCTATCACAGCCACATCATCTGAACTGCACCCTTTAGGAACAGGCAACGGAATAATCAAGAATGGAGCTAATGCACTCCCCAAAATCCTGCTCTTTGCAAAATCTAAATGAGGGTGGGGGAGGAGAATATAATAACTCAATGGGTAGGGGGAAGCAGAGGAAAAGAGGGAATCACAGTGAGGGATACCTGGGATGTCAGGTCCAGGGCAATGATGGGGGAGAAGCGTTGTAATAAAACGAGAGGGATGGTGTGTGTCTGGGGGAGGAAAGGACGCCTGGAGCTGCTGGATCCGCCAGCCTAACGCTGGGACTCTGCATGTGCTTTAAATAGCCCTCGCAGTCTGTTTCCCCGTCTGCCTTGGGGGCGCAGGCAGAGACACAAAGCTAAGAGAAGCAGCCAGCTGAAACTGACTAGAACTCACCCTTCCCCAGACACAGGCCCCCCTCTCCCCCTGCCATCCCAGGAACACTAACCTGGCAGCAAACCCGCCCTGCAACGCAACCTTTATGACTACACAGGAGAATGCACAGAAGTCTGTCCGATCTCCTGTCCGCACTTAATACACCGACTCCACCTACAACTGAAAGTCCCCCACAAAGTGCCCTGGGGAGAGGGGAGAGTTCGTTCCTTACATACATGGAGATCTTTCCAAAATGTAACCACGTACACTGATTCCCACCTATACAGCCGCAACTTTCGAGGGTGGAGGAGAAGGAAGGAAGAGAATTGGGGGGGAAGGAGGCAGGAGAGGGCTGAAATCGGATTAAAACACACACAAGTGACACACACACACACACACCTAAGAGGTCATCACCGCGACTCGCTCCTTTGCAGCGCGTTACGAGAAAAGGTGTACCGGGGAGGGGGGGGGGATTAAACAATATTTGTTTTTAACAAGAAATTAAAAACCAACTTTCCCTTCTCCGGGAGGCAGCCGGGGAAAGGCAGCCGGAGTTCAGCGCCTGCCCGCCAGGACCGGGGAGCAGCAACGATTCTGGACATTTTGTATTTCTAACCCCCCAACAGCGATCCACCCGTGGGGGGACGGGCGGACCAAAACCCACAGCGACAGCGAGGAAACTTGAGCGGGCGGGTCCGCGCGGGCGAGGGGAGGCAGGCGCAAGTACTCACTGATCTCCATCGTCTGGAACAAAGACCTTTTGCAGTTGCATGTGCAGGAGACATTGGGCTGGGTGGCTGCCGCTGTGCTGTTCACACCCATCAAGCGATACATTTACCAAAGGGGGAGAGCGAAGAACGGGAAGGCAGCCGGGCTCCCCGGGCAGCGCCGCATCCAGCCGGGCTCCTCCTGGAGCTGGGGGGGGCGGGGGGGGGAGGGAGGGGGAACTGCGACCCACTCCTCAGGCGGCCCCCGACGGACAGAGACGGAGACCCGAGCCGGGCTCTGCTGGCTTCCCTCCCCTCCCCCCGCCGGCCGGCCCGCCCGCCCGGGACGTTCACTCGGGGCTGGGTGGGTGAAACAGACTCGCGACTTTGTTTCTCTCTCGCTCCTGCCCGGGCAGGCTCCGAGCGGCTCCGCTCCGCCCCGCCCCCTTCGCTCCTCCTCATTCAAGTCCAAGGAGATGCAGCTTCCTATGGAACGGGGCGTCGGAGGGAGGCAGGCAGACGGGGTGACGTCAGCGCCAGACGGGGACTGCCCTCGCCCCGCCAGGCGGGGAGGGGGAGGAAATAGACGCGGGGGGGGGGGGGGAGAAGGAGGCAGGTGAGTGACGGCTCTGCTGGCCAATCCCCGCCCCGCGGGAGGCGGAGCGCCCGAGCCCAGCCAAGCGCCGCTGCCCCTGACCCGGGCCCGCAGTGTGGGGCGAGCGCGTGGCGAGCTCGGCCGGTTCGCGGCTCGCCGGGGAGTCGCCTTGTTCCCTGGTGGGACGCTGCTGTGCCGTGCCCGGCCGGAGCCGTTCCCCAGGCTCCCGCTGGCCCCGGCGGGCTTCGGGGCGAGCCCCGGGCGGGCAGCGGGCTCTCCGGGGGCTGGCCGCGGCAGCCCCGAGCGGTGGCGGTGCAGGTCGTTCCCGGCGGCGCGGGTGATAATGACCCGTCCCTGGGGAGCGGCGTTGAGCGCCTTGCCCGTCCCGCGCACCCGAACGGAAGGGGGGAGCTCGCCACCTGCACACGGGGGGGACACCCACACCGGACCCCCCGAGCAGGCAACTCCTGCCAGGCCTGGGGCTGCAGGCCGGCGAGCGGGGGTGGCACATCGCCCCCCCCTTCCCCTGGCGTCTAGCGCAGATTCTCCCCCCCCCCCCAAGCGAGCCTGCAGCCCCGAACTCACGCAGCAAGTCGGCGACGGGCAGGAATCGAACCCTGGGGCCAAATTCTGACCTAAACGGTGCTAGTGTAAATCCAGAGTAACTCCACGGTGGCAACTCCAGCTCCACAGCGGTGTAATAATGGAAATTAGGTGTGCCGGCTCCCAGCACCAGGTCAGTTCCCTAGATTCCTAGAAGATCATCCTGACTCTCCTTATACTGGGGTAGGGGGCAGCACAGTTTATAATGAAGGGGGTTATAAGAATCAGGCTGTTGCGAAGCACCGCAGTGTGCCAGATGTACTTCCCAATTACTATACATCTTTGATTACTGTGAAAGTATTCTGAAAAAAAATCACTAAAACAATTCCCACTGCATATGTTTTAACAATAATAAATTAATTACATTTTTATTAATCATTTACATAAATTTCACGACCAAATGCAGGAACGTTGCACTTCAACCTGTTACTAGAAGGTTTTCCTTCCTTTGTAAGGAAGTCTGCACAGTACAGGTTTGCTGTGCAAGTCAGTGGCCTGCTTTTCAGAGCACCACAGCTCCCCTTGACTTTAGCAGAAGTTACACTTCTCAGCACTTCTGCAAATGAGGCCCCAGAAATACTGTATTCTCGGTTAATGCTGTTGTGACCCACTGTTATGTACAGATGTGTTTAGGAAATCTGTAATGTACATTAAAATGCACATTCCAGAGAACACCCTTAAGGTAATGCTGATTTTTAACCTTCCCTGAATCAGGGGTTCTGAACTTTTTTCTTTCTGAGGAACCCCTCCACAACATGCTATAAAAACACCATGGCCCACCTGTGCCACAACAACTAGTTTTCAGGATATAAAAGCCAGGGCTGGCATTAGGGGGTAGCAAGCAGGGCAACTGTGTGGGGCTGCATGTCACAGGGGGTCCCATGACATTAAATTGCTCAGGCTTCTCCTTCAGCCCCATGCAGTGGGGCTTTGGCTTTCTACCCTGGGCTCCAGCAAGTCTCACGCTGGCCCTGCTTGTAGCCCCCCAGTGGACCCCTGACCCCTGGTTGAGAACCACTGCCCTGAATAATTTCTAACTACTTGAAGCATACAAAATCAGTGCCCTCTTTTGAAAATTTTGGCCTTGGACTATACAGGGCTTTATCACGGTTGTGTAATATGGCTAGGTCCCTTCAGCAGAGACAGAAACAAAATAGGGCATTATAGTATAGCAACATCCCTGTGGCTTTGCAGATTTGGTTGTATAGACAGATGCTAAGTGAAAAGTTGGGGGAGCTTTCCAGGGAAGGGAATGTGGAGGTGTGAAAAATAAAAGCTTTGAGGAAAACACAGAATACCTGATTCTGCTGTCATTGAAGTCAGTGGGAGTTTTGCCATTGATTCAGGCTCTGAAGTTATAAATCTGGAACCTGTGGTCTTTCTGCAGGAAAATTTCAGTGCAAACTTTCTGTGTATGTGGAGTAGTTACAAGATTGGGCTTAATGGAAGGTCACTTTGAGGCTTGCCAAGGCATGATGGTGCCACTGGTAATTCTTATGAACAGGAGTTTCAATGACTTCAGAAATTCCATGTCACTATTTTATTTTTTATTTTTGTAAAGGCACCAAAAGCAATTAGACATTGTATGGTTTGATCACTTGTCAGCTGAACCAGCATTCGCCTTATAGTCACAAACCTCAACAAATAATCCAAAGAGATACAGTTCCATTGTCATTTAATTTAAAAATGTCCAGCCCAGTTTAATTTTTAGACAGATATAAGGGGGGAGAGGAGGAATCATCCCCACAGTGAGTGTTTTGTGCCAAGTTTTAATCAGGAGTGATTTTTTTCAGTTGAGAAGTAGACCTGTGAAAATTGGGGTTTATAATGAAAATGCTGATACACGCTTTACTATAGTGGTGCGAACAAGGTCCCATAATACTTGGCAAATCCTGTTACTGAGAGATAACATCAGCTTCAATTATCTTCAAGAAGGCATATTTTCCCATAATTCTTGATAGCTATGATTTAGTACTTGGAAGTAGTTAAAGGGTCTTCACTTGGGCCTATGCTCCCTAAAGATGCTATCATGAATATTGTGCTAAATAAAAAGAATACAAACTGTGAATACCAAATTAAAAACCAAAATCTCTTGCAAAGCCATAGAAATCATGGAGGATGAAGGGAGATGGTCTTGGAGTCAGGCATGATTTACTTATTGGCAAGTTTGAACTTTTATTTTCACCCACCCGAAAATAGGATTTTTTTTCACATGATTATTTACAATGTGGTTTCAAATAATCCTTTATACTCCTTGGAGATGGCTATGGTTCCATCTACCCCTCAGGAAAATGCCTGATGGAAAGAGACATGTTATTGAAAGATTGATTAGGCTTAACACTATGCCATCTGACAGTAGGCATCTCCAACAATAACTAGTCCAGTATGAACAGGGGGAAGAAGTCTTGCATCACAGATAGAAAATGAGCCTTAAGAAGCTAGATTTTGGTTCCTAAAAGTGTAGTGCTAAAAGGATACGAATTTTTGTAGAACTACAGATGGCAAAGAAAATCTATTAGGTCACTCTGCCAATTCAACAGACTTTTCTTCTTCCAGCTCGTTAAGGTGTGCCTCAGTTTCCCTGTCTGTAATCCTTATCTCCCTTATGAGTTCAATTCATTAATGGCTGCAAAGTGTGCCAAGATCCCCTTTGTTAAGCACTATGAAAACACAAAAAAATGGTTTTGTTACTGACATGGAAATGCAAATAGAGAATTTAAATGTTGGTTTTCATATCTAAGAAAAGCGAGTTTAACTTGATGCTCAGCTAAACTAACTAGGGCCTCGATTCAGCAGTCGAAGCCTATTCAGCAAAGTAGTAAGCATGTGCTTAAAGTTAAGCACATGCTTAAATGCTTTGCTGAATTGAAACATTAAAGAGGAATGCTCTATTTTGCCTCTGCAGCCTTAAATGACTTGACATATTTCATTAAGGCTTGGATAACTGGATCTTTTCTTCCAAAAAAGCTTTTGATGCAAACTGAATAGCAAAGACCCTATTTCAATGGACCTTGCTTGCTTGCCCAAAAAGCTCTGTAGTTATGTGAGCTAAGCCTAGATCATACTACTGTACTTGCAACTAACATATGCCTTCACACTTACAGTGTGTAGCATAGTCATAAATAAGTCAGTTAACAATACAACCTTACTCACATTTCATGGGAAACCATTGACGTTCTCAGACTAATCTTGCAATTAACCATTCAACCCTCTGTGTTCTGTCTTCTAATATGCATCCATGTTCCTGTACAAGAATAAGTGACATTCTGCATCATGTTTGATAAATAATTACTGCATTCCAGGATATAGACTTTCTCATTTAGGCCTCTGCACTCTTTGCACAGCCAAACTTCCTCTTGAGGCTAGGATTAGGTAGCTATCAAGTGGAGTCAATGGAGTTTGGGGTGAGCAGGATCAGGCCCAGACTTAGCCAAATGGGAGTTTTGCAATTGACTTAATTGGAAGCAGGAGCCGGCTGTAGGTGAGTAAGAAAGAGCAGGCACAGGAGATGAAAGGACATCTTTCTTTGTGGCTGGGGAAAGGTGGGGGCAAGAGTTCCTGTGAATCATCTTTCTTGTTTTAAGGGGAGATTTTACAAGTTTTTTTACAGCTTTGGCAGATATAAGCTCCAGTTTCAGATTTAGGCTTCTGCAAGTTCACACATTTTCTTAACCTTTCATCCAAGATAAATAATTAAATAAATATATAGATCACTGTTTGCAAGTTGATGCTGGTTTAAAAATGCAACATTTACTACCGAATTTAATCAGAAGAGCTATGTGTGGCCTTAGGAACAACCAACATTTTTCCGATGTGATGTAAGAATGAATAATTAAAGTAATTCTAGATGGGGCTTGTAAAAATTAAAGAACATTAGATGACCTTTACTGATTTATTCCGAACTTTGTACTAATTTTACTAATCCCCCAGTAATGTGGTGGTTAGAGCATAGTCTTGCACTCAGGAACTCTAGGTTCTCCTGGTTCTACCACAAACCTAGTGTGAACCTAGGCATGTCACTTAACCTCTCTGTGCCTAGGTTTTCCCATCTATGAAATGGGGTTAATTTTACCTCCCAGGGTTTTGTGAAGTTTCATGAGTGTTCGCAGTGTTTTGAGACCCTTGGATGAACTGAGATGCATAAATTCATCTTCTGTTCTCGCTGTGTTTTGATTATAAGATAATTTTACTCCATTTAAAAAACAGAAGTTCCTTCTGCACGTATACAGTTACATGTTTAAATCTTTGCTTTTAGGCCTTACTACAAACACTTCAGATTTTGTTAAGCATTTGAGCTACCCAATGTAATTATTATACTGAGTATAAGTTCATATAAAATACCATGAAAAAACGACCCATAATAGAAATAATTAAACCTAGGAGTCAATTCATTTTCTTCAGAAAATAGGTCAAGGCAGTTTGGAAAGAAAAAAAGAAAAGAAAAAACACAAAAATCCAACAGCTCCCCAAAGATTTGTTAAATAAATAGGTGTCCATTAAAGAGACCAAATATTTCACAGCATTAGTCTCAGGATAAATGTTAAATCGATATTCACTAACGCAATCGGGCAATAGTTACCATGGTGAATAATTCTATATTTATTTTCAAGCAAGCCTTATTTCTAACAATTCCAGACATGGTTTTCACTTTCTGGTGACTAACCTCTTAATCCACATTTCTTTTCTTTCCTTTTTGTTTTGAAACTGTTTGGTGCTAGGGATTCAAATCTGCTCCATGCAAGTTATAGCAAGTTCCATGGCATGGTAAAGCAGAACAGTGCTGAGCAGAGACACAGGTGCATGTCAGTTTCAACTGAGTTTTGCACTTGTAAAGCACCTTTCTTCTGAGAATCTCAGAATAGTTGACAAGAGTTATTCACCCTACACCACATTCCTATGAGCAGAGTAGGGGAACAATCTTCATGTGTCACTCAACTCTTCCAGTGGTTCTCTACCTAATCTACATGTCCACCCACCCCGGCATTTATACTGTACTCATCAGAATAACTCATCCCTGGTGGCTGTTGAATCGTCCTCCTTTCCTCTCCTTTGGGTGGATGCACCTCCATTTCTTTCCCTTTATCGGGTGACTCCCCCTCAGCCATGTTCCCCCTTCCCTCCCGCCCCTGGTGGCTACTGCTCCATCTCTCACCTGGTGATTCATGTTCCATCATTCCTGGTGACTTAATTCCAACCCTGTGTATGGTGGGATTTAAAGAAAAAAAAAGAAAAATCAGTTGGAAAATAGTCATCATTAGGGTCCAGTGTAAACCCTCAATTTAGATGAAAGAAGACAGTTCACAGCTGCCTTGTAGCTAATGCTTTATTCTCTGTCTCTGGAAACTTACAGTATTTGCCTGGGTCACATATGGGAAGTTTTCTTCACAACCAGGAGGGCTAGAAAGTCCACTTGTCTTTGTTTGTAATGACAAATTGTACTGAAACCCCCTTAGAATGTTACTTCAGTCTGTTCCATCTGATTTTGGTCCCAATACAACTCCCACTGAAATCAATGGAAAGACTCCAACTTAACTCATATTTCGCTGGAAGCACCAGTAAGAAATGTGGCATACCACTACCAAAAAATAAACCTCCTTAGCATTCACGATTTCCAAGTTGAAAACATTTTACTTTCTTGCTCTGAAAAGCAAGAATAGCAATGACAGTATGTAAAATAAAACAGCACTAGAGAAAGCGCTTTAAAATACAGAAGCATAAACTCCGGCTGATTTTTCTTGGTGGAAAGACAATCTCTTTGGGCAGAGAAATGGTACTTTGGAAGGCAAACAAAGGTGACACTTTGAAATTCTGAAATTGCAGCCAGCATATCAAAGTTAAGTCTTCTAGCTCTTCTGGTGAAGCAGTTCAGAAATCCAGATTGTACTGTTCTTCTTGCTGACTAGACATGTTCAGAAGTATATTTTTGTGTAGCAGAACTACCTTATTGGGGTGCAGGTAAGTCTCCTTCTGTTGCCTCTGTTCTGCACTTTTAGATGTAAAAGAGCAGATTCTCCAGTGGGGTGAGTTATCAGTGCTCTACAGAAATCCATTTTGGAGCTCTGACAGTTTTCACCAGCTGAGGATTTGCCTCAAGAACTATAGCTGTCTGCCTGGTGAGGGACGAGGCTATGAGTGGATTTTAAATGGAGGCTCTTACAAAATGAAAGGCACACTCTCGTCTCTCTCAGGGAGACCTTATTCTTTCTTTGATCTCAAAGGAAACCCCAATCCAAACGTTAAGAAAGGGCTTCTATATTAAGGTAAGTTGCATGGAGTCAGTCCAAATCTCCACTGCTGCAACACCTTTACTCTGGGGGTAGATCTTCACTGCAGAGTTAGCCAGGCTCTAATCCAGCTGTTGTCCCGAACCGTCGTCCTGTCCATACAAAAAACCCTCTGACCCAAATTCAGTTGTGGTTTCAACCTGAGGTAGCTGGGGGTATGGGTTAGAGCAGAGGTGGGCAAACCACATCCGGCCTGTGGGACCTTCCTGCCCTGGGAGGCTAGCCCCGGGCCCTGCCCCCGCAGCCTCAGATCACTGTGCCGCTGGCACAATGCTCTGGGCGGCGGGGCTGCAGACCCGGTGCTGTGCGGTGGCGTCGCAGCAGCCTCTCCTGGTGCTCTGGGCGGCGTGCCTGTAGCGCCGCCAGCCGCTGGTGCTCCAGGCAGCACGCTAAGGGGGCAGGGAGCAGGGTGGGTTGGATAGAGGGCAGGGGAGTTCGGGGTGGTGGTCAGGGGGCGGGGGTGTGGATAGGGGTCGGGGCGGTTGAATGGGGGCAGGGGTCTGGGGGGCAGTCAGGAATGAGAGGAGGGGTTGGATGGGGTGGCGGGGGGCAGTCAGGGGACAGGGAACGGGGGGGTTGGATGGGGCAGGAGGCGAGAAGCAGGAGGGGTCGGATAGGGGCCAGGGCCGGGCCACACCTGGCTGTTTGGGGAGGCACAGCCTCCACTAACCAGCCCTCCATACAATTTTGGAAACCCGATGCAGCCCTCAGGCCAAAAAGTTTGCCCGCCCCTGGGTTGGAGCCCAGGTGCCTCTTTCACTGGGCTGATAACCCACACATTTTTGCAGTGAGGATAAAAGATAAATCATCCAGTGCTGACAGTTCTGCAGTGCCTTCCCACAATTCCCCCCGTGTGCCAAGGAGGACAGACAACTTCTACAATTCATTGTGAAAGACTCATATAGTTTACTACAGCACAAAGAACCATGGGATATGCCCCCAGAAGTCCTAGCGACACACGCAAGGGAGCCACGCCACTGAGGACACAGTAATTGAGGCAGGGCTTTGCAATGGGGTGGCTGCTCACACCTGTGGACAAGCTACATGGTATGCTCAGACCTGGTTGCGGATCACATGAGTTAACTGCAATGAAGACATACCCTAGGGGGGCAAACACTGTTTTAGCTACCTCAGTTACTGCCACTCACAAATGCTCTGTGGTTTGCAGGGAGACAGATAGGTATGTGCGTGCATCCCTTCTCTCAAATAAGGAGAATTACAGGGTACAAGTTTTGTGTAGAGCCCAGACCCAAGTTTGATGCTTGCCCTCTCTTTTAAATGACAAGTCCTTGCTTTGCACCCACAGGCAAAAAATAAATAAATTAGAGCAAATGCAGTTTATTTGTATTTCAGTTGCTAGAGGATAATCAAATATTTCAAGACTCTCCAAAAATGTCCCTCCGAAGGGAGTTAATGCTACCATTGAAAATAACAGTGAGATTTGATGGTTTTGAATATGTATTGTGTGTTCTCCATCTATTTCAATATGCATAATCTTTTCACTCTATCTTGATAAAACAGCTTGAACTTGTGGCCAGGAATATGCAGTTTTTCTCTATCTATCTATGGAAATATACAAAATATTTAAAACTATAACCGTGTACAGTCATGACTATCTACTGCAGCTTAGAGGAGAAGCTCTGCTAGTTTAAACCTCTCCAGACCCCCAAGAGGTGGGTTTCAGACTTGGTTTGATGTCACTCACAGACAGGAGTTTCTCTGTCTCCACATGTAAATGACACCACCACTCAGCCAATCAAAAGTTGAGTTCCTACAAGTGGAAGTTTCCACTGGTTGCAAGGGAGCTAATCAGCACAGAGAAGGAAGGACCCATCTGTCCATGTGGGGTTTTAAATCCACGTGTTGGAAGGAAGGGGGAGGGGGTGTCTGCGCACACAGACACAATTCATTACCTTTGCAATCAGAGGCTGTTGTAAAAAGGGGCTGCTAACCTCAGTTTGACCCACTGCTATCACAAAGGAATAAACAGCTTCTTCTCCCTGAACTAGACGCATTAAAGAGACAGCCCCCCCCCCACTTGTTCTGCCTCCCTGCAAAAGCTGCACCAGTGTCTCTGTCTACGAAGCAATGGAAACACGTTCCTAAAAGCCATCACTGCTTCTTGCCACGGATGAAGTTCAATTTAAACAGATCGGTCTTCTTGGGTTTTTTTTTTTAAGAAATTAATTCTTCCTGTTATTTGGTAGCTTCAGAATATTTAAAATACACATATCCATGTTCCAATAGGGAAGGGAGAAGTAAACACGCTGTACTCACAAAGAAAGGAAAAATGCTATTTTCCAGATACATTCATCCCAATTAAAGCCTAGACAAAGGGTTTGTAATATGTCGGATTTCTGTGTGTGATTCTAGTAGGGTCTGATCCTGAGTCATGAGTGATCAGAACCTGCTAGAACAAAGCCCATAACGTTTAATTATATGGTATCATTTTAATATTATCAATAAATAATAATAGGACATAATACCACAAGTATGTCACCATATAGGCCCTGATCCTGCAAGACTTATGCCAGGGAGTAACTTTACAGATGAGGCTAGAGCTGCTTTAATAGCACTATTCACCTGTGTCAAGTTACTCATACATCTCTGTGTGTGCACACATCAGCTTCCCCAAGAAATCTACACACAAGAAAACAGCCTGATACAGAAGCACATCCAGGCTTATATTTTGCTATGCCACAAGGGACCCCAATCTCGCAAGTGCTTCCCATCAAGGGCAGTGCTTATTTCTAGTTGTAACTATGCTCATTTTGAAGGATATGTTGTGAGTCATAAAACACAAAACCTTAAATCAAATACAGCACTGTTTATACGTGAAGTCTCCTCACATGGGCAAATTGGCAAATCTATTGTCTTCAGTGGTGCTGAACTGATTTACACCTGCAGAGGATATGGCCCTTATTTTTAAAAAACCAGAAGTTTCAGACATTCTCGGCACTGATTATTGACACTTCACACATACTTAGCACTTTTCAGAGATTACCAAATAACAGCAGCTCTTAGTGACCACTGCATTGTTATTTACCATCTTATTAAATGGGAAAAGCTTTTGGTAACAGATCCTTGTGTATGCCACTAGTTTAAACACAACTCAGTCTTGGCACCTCTGTGTAACTGGGTGCAGAAGGTGTGTACTAACCCCTCCAATAAATTCAAAAGATCCCTTTTCACATTTGTCACGCGGGGCCTGATTCTGCTCCCAAAAAGTCAATGGCAAGGTTCCTCTGAGGGGGTCACAAGGTTATTACATGGGGGGTCGCAAGCTGTCAGCCTCCACCTCAACCCCAGCTTTGCATCCAGCATTTATAATGGTGTTAAATATATTTTAAAAGTGTTTTTAATTTATAAAGGGGGTCGCATTCGGAGGCTAGCTATGTGAAAGGGGTCACCAGTACAAACGTTTGATAACCACTGCCTTAGAGGCTTCAATTGGAACAAGATTATACCCCGAACCCTGTTTTTCTTTAGTCTCCTATTATTTCATACCCTCCTCAATTCCACCTTCCTGATGCTTTTAACTGCATGCATTAGGAATCTCTTTCTATAGAAGATCTGGTCTGGTTACTGCTCACTAGGGAAAAGTGCAATGGAAGTGATCTGGTTGCAGCGGATAGAAATCACTAAAGAGCACAAGGAAAAGAAAAGTCTTCTTGGGGATTGTGTGTGTGTGTGTCTGTCTGTGGGTGTTTCAGACTCTTGGACTGTGCATGACTGGTCACAGCTTTTGGTGGCAATCAGCCAAGCACGTAGTTGAATAGACCTATTGCTTTAGAAAGGCCTATTGTTTGCGGATGAGCTGCTGAACTTGCACTCAATTTGCTCAACTTATATGTATATGTTACAGTCTAGAGGCTTTGTTGATTGCATAGCTGCACATTTGACATCGTCATCATTACCTAATAAACCTGTTAACTTGGAAGCTTCAACACAAAAGGGAAAGGGAAAAAAGGGAGAGGGGAATTGGGAGTGGGAATCCTAAAATACAAACTCATCCATATAGATGTTCTCTGTAAATGTATTTACTCAACAGCTGCTAAAATGATTTTAACTGAGTTATTAGTCTTACATGTTAAAACCCAGCCATCTACTCTGTGCACTGATATTTAAAATCATACATTTGTTAATTTATCTACAGTGTTTTTTGCTTAATTTAAAAACACGATTCTGCAATATTTTGGTCCTTCGTTACTATATAGCCTCACATTTTCTGCTCAGAGTGAATCACACATATTAAAATATTGTAGATTGTTTCAGCATAAGTGGTGTTGTGCTGTGCTGATCAGGAATTCTGTCAAAATGTTTTTTCGATAGAAAAGGCTGTTTCCATAAAATAGAACTATTCCCACAGAAAATTTTGATTTTTCCGGAAATGTTCTGATTTTCCATCAGGAGAATTGAAACAAAATATTTCATTTTGGTTCACGTTGACACTGATGTGTGTCCATTTGAGCTGCCACATTGCCTCATGGGAGCTGTAGTTCAGGCACCTCATGCCACTATTCTCCTCATTGGGCCACATTCCGTGGCTGGACTACATCTCCCAAAACTTATGTCATGAAAACATATGGTGTTATATGCCTACGACTAATTTATGGAGCCATGTCATCAGTTGGTGTAAATGAAGCGACACCAAGTTACACCAGCTGAGGTTCTGGCGTATAGTACCATGTGTGTTAAATAATAAATAATAGTAATAAAATATATGTTAAAACACAAAGAGCCAGATTTCTATAGCTCTTGCTGGAGTCATTGGGAGTTTTGCCTGAGCTCTGCCATGCTTGCACCAGTGAAATAAACCTTATGAATCAGGAATATTGGGTTGGCAGAGGGCTTTTGTTTTCCATTTTAGATTCTTTTCTTAATTATTTTGGTCATTTGTCAACTGATTAATTTTAAGGCTTAACAGAACACACCAAAATGACTCCTTCCCAGGGGCCACACATCAATCTGGTTTTTAAAATGAAGAGAGTTATAATATCAGTTAAGACCTAGAGGCTTTACTTTTGCAAATCTTTTATTGTAGATTTTATACAGCTAATACATTGCTAGTGTTTCCAAGGAAACAAATATGCCCTGTGTTCACTGAACTGAATCTCACTGTTAAAACAATTAGAAACTTAATCTTGGTTCAGGTTTTGGGGGGGGGGGGGGTATCATCTTAACAGATTTTAATTAAAATATGACTGTGATAATATTTTATACATATGTAGGCTGTGCTGTAAATTACCCTGGGTAAACTTCATTCCAACCCATTATAATTGTGAATAAAATACATTTTCAACATTTCAGTAAAAACAAATTAAAAAGAAATCTTGATAATGGAATTATCCCCACTGTTCATCTCTGAAGACTCTTGGCCAGCTGATGGTAAGTAGTTTAAAACTCGGCACTGAAAAATATATGTCTGTGTATGGCTTAGACAGGGTTCTAAACCTCAGCTGAAACACTGTTTGCTAGACAGTTCTAGGGGGTATTAACAAGGATTAGTGTTAGCTATTCTCAGCCATAGAACAGCGAAAGTCAGCTCTCCAATGAGGAACACGATGGTCCCACATAAGTACTAATCTATTACAAGGTTGATCTCATGCTTTGGTCCATTAAGTAGCCTAACAGTGGATAGTGAGGGTCAAATTTTCAAAGGATTCACGTCCTCTTTGGGGCCCCCAATTCATCATTCACTTTACAAAAAATTGAAGACAATATAAAGAAAGATCAGGCCCCATGAAATTAAGTCAATGAGACTTAAGCAGGGACTTAAAGCTGAGTACATGCTTAAATGTTTTTCTGAATTGAAGAGCAATTTGTGCCTACAAAATTTGAACCCACCATTGAATTGCTGGATCAAAGTTGAGTTCTAACACTTGATTGTGTATAGCTAGAGGCACAAGTCCCACAGTTTGCACTCACATATTTGAACACTGCAAACTATGCCTGCAGAAAGAAAAGCTGGGCTTCATCCCTTTTTAAAATTTTTTTTTTTTTTTTTTTTTTTTTTTTTTTTTGAAAAGAAAAGAATTTATTAAAGAATAAAAAGAAAAATACAGAATCTCTATGAGCCCAAGCTGGACACTCATAGGGTATAACCTTATCAATCTCTGGAGAGAATCCCCTCTCCCCCTTTTCTCAGTAAAAGCAATATCAGCAAACAGGAATAGAAAATTAAACCCCAAGGGTGTGTCTGCACTAGAAATCCTCCTGGGTTTTGCAACAGGTGTCAAAAACAGCTTTTTCCAAGCCCTTCTCTGTGTGCTGGAACTGGGTGACGCACTGGTGTAGATGGGGTCAAACACATTTCTTTCTTCTGCCAGGTTTCTAGCATGTTGCGCTGCAGTATTTGTTGATCTTGACTGACTCTGTCCACACCCACGAGAGAATTGTTTTCAGCAGTGGCTAAGAGATGCCAAGGAGGAACTTTCCTCAGTTCAGATCTAGGGTTCTATCTGAGCCCCTCTCTCTTTTAGGTTTGCCAGTTGTGGTTGGACGTATTCCTGGAGGCTTCATCACATGACATAATTTGTAATTAAAGATTGATCTCTAATTCCCAGAGACTCCAGGACAATCCTGGAGGGTTGGCAACCCTACTCTCTTTTTTATTTATGACTCATCGTCACTGCTGTGCTTAAGCATTTTGAAAACAAATATGAAGCCACAGTGGCTGCGAAGGAGCTTAGAGTACAGATGCAGACACTCAGTTCAGACTCTTTGTGTCTGACATGTTGTGCTAGTGTGAGCAGAATTGATATAAGAATCCAGCAGTGGGTCCTTTTTACAAGGCTTCATTGCAAGAGTGTTGGTTTGAGGAAAGACCTGAAGGTCAAGGGGCTCGTGGAAAGATAGAGACCATTCCAAGCATGAGCAGTGGATGCCTTTGGGAAGACAACAAGGAGTCCTTGTGGCACCTTAGAGACTAACAGATTTATTTGGGCTTAAGCTTTCGTGGGCTATAACCCACTTCATCAGATGCAGTGAGTGGAAAATACAGTAGGCAGGTATAAATACACAGCACATGAAAAGATGGGAGTTGCTTTATCGAGTGGGGGGTCAGTGCTAATGAGGTTAATTCAGTTAGGATGGATGTGGCCCATTTCCAACAGCTGACAAGAAGGGGTGAGTATCAACAGAGGGGAAATTATTTTTTGTAGTGACTTCAGAGGGGTAGCCGTGTTAGTCTGTATTAGCAAAAACAATGAGGAGTCCCCCTCTGAAACTTGTTTTGTTTTGTTACCCACGTTTAGGGCTTGCAGATCTTGACTCTGGTATTCTGCTCTCCCGTCTGCTCTCCGTGACAACAGGAGAAGTGAGCATGAAGGGAGAGCAGAGAGTCAATGCTGAGATCTTTCAAGTGGATCTAAGAGCTGAATTTTCCATTCCATTTCACTTTCTTGATTCTACAGAGGAGTCAAGAAGGAAGCGCACTCGTGGCTACTTACTCTGCCATTATCTGAACATTTAGACCTGTGCAGGGTACCTCTTCTTCCATAGGGCCAGTACCTACACAGTAGGGGAGGAGGACAAAAGGAACTGGTACTCCCTCTCTTGCTCTGTGTAAAGCTGGCTAGAACACCAATGGGAAGCATAGAGTCTGCTACCACCCAGGACCCTAGGGGGCATTTGGTGCCTGAAACGATTTGGGGCCATGGCTCCTGCATTCCCCACCACCTAATGTCTCTTTTATGGTAGTGCAGCAGGTAGGCTGGTTGCTCCCCGGAGAATTTCCAACTGGGACAGACAGAATTCAGCCTGGGGATGACTCTGGCTGGTGCATAACTTCACCTGACGCTCTACCCCAGTGTTTGGGGGGGGGGGGGGGAAAGTAGCCACACAAGCATCACATTTGTAATGTGATTAGGGTGACCAGATGTCCTGATTTTATAGCCTGATATTTGGGGCTTAGTCTTATACGGTCACCCTAAATGTGATACACACCCATCAATATACAGCCCTTCACATAAACCTGACATAAAATGTCTTATATCCAGAGGGACATAAAAATGTGAAACACATCAGCATTAGGAGAACTGATGTCTCTGGTTTTGGTGTTTTGTTTTATTTTCTTTTCCAAAGGAATTTGCAACATTACTTTTAGCCATCTGCCCTGCCCGTGCTAGGAAATATTTGGAATACATTCCATTCCCCTAATGAACGTGCAGCAGCAGGGGTGCAGCAAATAAGAAAGAGAAAATCTTTCTAATGAACAACAAATTAATGTGGAAATCAGATCTACATAGTGTCAGCTTGTGTTTCCTATAGCTTTAGGGTGATTAATGTAGACAAAATCAATGATGTGCACTAGTCACAGGTGTAGCATGGCACACATAAGCTTTACCATTACCTGAGCCATATTTGTTTAGAATACTATTATAGACTCTTGCTAGATTCCTTTTCTCTGTAACTGAAAATTTTTTTTTCTTAAGTACGGTAGCTACAACTCTTGCTAATGTTCCTCAAAATGTGTTGAATTTATGTGATGCCGTCAAATGCATATTAGTATTCATGACACAAATCACTTTGCTTCAGACTGATATATTGGGCTGTATCGTGCTCTTTTGTTAAAAAAATAATGTGCTCAAACTGAAAATTTTAGTGGATCTTTATACAATAAAAAAGGGCTTAAGAACTTCAGTTGAATCCTACTCTTCAAAAATTGTGGATTTGTGTTTGCAGGTCTGGCTATGAGTGATTTTTCATATCCAGTCCAGTCCAGTGTCAGGCAATGTACACACCATTATGAAGATGCCATTATCTGTTCTTGTTTTAAAAGCTCTGGCTACTGCAAGCCATTCATATAGTATAAATAAATTCGTATAAGTGATTTTCCACTCAGGGCATTTGTTGTCAGAAGCTTGGCCTTATCAACTGGGAACTGCAGGCTCAGCCTCAGAAGAACAAGTTTTACAAAACACTACGCGGTTCCAGCAATGAGTGGGAAAAATGTGAGAAATGTAGCATACATATGGATACACAACTCACCTTTATTAGCAAAATCCGTTCAGACGGTGTGATATTCCCTCATGGAGCAATCTGCATAGAACTTGTTGGGAGAAGCACAGGTTGCAGGAGGGAAGAGTTTGGAGGAGGCACCAGGAAGTCAGTTGCTTTGCACATGGCTGAAGTGCTAGCGGCAATTGCAACATCTCTGCAAACAGTTCTATTAATAGCCAGTTAAGTTTTAGAAACAGGGTGTCCTCTCATGTTATTACCCAGCACTTGGTTCATGGAACACTTCCCACTTCCATTATTTATGCATTTCAACTTTCTCTAACCAAATGTATTACAAAACATCATCTCCATGAACCAGTGCCACTCTCAGTCCTTCCTCTGAAAACAACTGGTCGCAGAGATGAGCTTTGCAGCATGCATTGAAAAATCCAGAAACCTGGGCACTGGTGGGCCAAAGAAGGAATTCAGTTCCTGAGCCAAGTGGAGAGGTGGTCACTGAAACAGGCGGGGCCTTAATCATATAATGTTTTATGAGATAAAGATAACAGTTTCAATTTCATTCAGATATCATCGGGTTGACAGTGCAGATCATAGAGCTCCGGTGTAATGTGCTCCCTGCAGGAAACGTTGCTAGTAGGGAGACTGGGAAACACGTTGCTTCGCAAGAGAGCCACCTCATTCTGCACTAGCTGAAGGTTCCAGATGGTCTTGAGTTATGGCAGCCATGTAGCAACACACTATAATAATCCAATCTGGAGGTGACAAAAGCATGGATGACCCACTAAGGATCTCTAGGATACAGGGATGTCTGGCCGTACCCACTTTTTTCCAGGACAAGCTCACTGCACCGGAACTGGAAGGGAACAGGTGTAGGAGCTATTCTGTTGGCTCTATGCCACTGAAGGATTCCCCTTCACAAAAGGAATCTTCATGTGGCTTTGTAGCACTGGAGGATCTGGTTCAATGGGTGCGTGCTGATCTTTTGTCATAAATACATCATTTTTTTGAGCCTGGTATTGTAATTCTTACATGCACAGAACTCGCACTGAAATCCGTAGGAGTTCCCTTTGTGCAGATCGTGCATGATTGGGCCCCTGTATTTCATAAAACTTTCTGAATGCAGACTGAGTTTCTTCCTCCTGTATTCATTGTGGTATTGCCTCACTGGAACAGGAGCAACAATCAGCTTGATAAATGGATTAAAAGGTCACTGGTTTCCCTGTTGCTCCTGGACGTTCACACTGGAGCACACTTGTAAAAAGATAACATTTATACAAAAAGCAATTTCTTGGCTGGTTGTTTTCTGTATTCCCCTCAGTATCATTGAAGATATTTATGCCTCCAAATCAATCCAGTTTCTCTTGCTTGATTCTGCACTGCAGTCACAGTGTTTATATCAGTCTGTTGCTGTGAAAATTAATGTGACAATACAAAATGCAGCATTGTGACTAAAGGTGTGTGACATACTCCTAGAGAAATGAAAAATGAATTGAAATTCATGGCACCCCTCCCCCCCCACACACCTCCATCCTATTCTAAATCTGATGGGACAATTTTCAAAAGGGTCTATATTTTCAGAGCAAAAAATAGGCACTATTTTTATTGGAAATTGGCAATTTTTTGAGCATATACAGTCTCATTTGCAAATTAAAGTAACTCTACTTTCCACATTGGAAACACATGGAAATTCATGTTCTGAGAATTCTTGCAGAACAAAAATAGGCTCTGTCTCTGTTTTTGCACTAGCGTGGATGTGATGCACTGGTGCATGATGGAGACTCAATTAGTGTGACTTATCCTACTGATTACTGGGGTAAATTAGAGATTTGCCATAGTGTAACAGTTTTGATGTTGATACATTACAAGTTGCCCTAGTCTCAGCAAGTCCAAAGCCATGTTGTCAAAATTGCAAATAAAGGTCAAATTTAAAGGGTGGGGACAAAATAGTGGAAACATTACAAAATTTCACACAAAGTCCCATGAAATTGGTGATAACACACAGCACTAACTCTGGCTCCAGTGAAGGTTTCACCAGGAGATGATGGACTGAGAGGCTAAAAATCCTTTATTTAAATATAGATGTTGCAAGAAAAACAGGAAAAAATTATAGCCAGAGTGAAAGCTAAGTGACGTGGGGCCAGATTTCCAAAGAGGTGGCTTGTCTTTTAGGGATGCCGTTTGCCCTTGCCTGCATTCTTGGACCTGCCATTGAATTGTCGATGCAAATCCAGTTGCATTTCTGCTGGCAGAAATCTGATGGAAAGTGCAAGTGAGAGGTGTAAGTACTCAGACTTGCTCTCAGAATACCATTTGCAGATAACAGTTTTGCAAGTGCATTCTCCATCTGCAAAGGGAGGGCAGGCCTCAGCCCTCTGGGAAATTTACCCCCTTTCAGCATATGCCTGACAGGTTTCACATTTCCCCCTCAGTTGGATGGGGCAGATTCTTGTGCCTTTTACTGCCTTGAGTAATCCCACTGACTCCAACGGGGCTATAATGGTGTGTACATTGCAAAAGGAATGGTTGCAAGACCAGAGGTAAAATTTTCAAATTGGTATAAGGGATTGAGGCACTTAGGAGCCTTAGTCTCAGGCCAGGTCTACTCCAGGTATACTTTGCCGGTATAGCCATACTGGTATACTAGCACTCCTAGTGTGGACAAAGCTTAGACCAGCAAAGCTGCATGTTTGCCAGTACAGCTTATTTCATTCCCCCTGAGCTAAATGAGCTATGCACAAAAAGTGCGGGTTTGTTGGTATAGCTACACCTACCCCAGAAGCTTTTGCCAGGGCTGCCCAAAGGATTCTGGGGGCCTGGGGCAAAGCAATTTTGGGGGCCCCTTCCATAAAAAAAAGTTGCACTACTATAGAATACTATATTCTCATGGGGCCCCCTCTGGGGCCTGGGACAAATTGCCCCACTTGCCCCCCACCTCTGGGCAGCCCTGGCTTTTGCCAGCACAGCTGTGTCTGTCAGGGATCTCACCTCTTCACATCCTTGACCAGCATGGCTATAGACAGCAGAAGTCCGTAGTGGCCCCACTGACACTGCAGATTGCTTTTTCATGGCAAATTCTCTCACAGTCCTTCTGTAGGTTTGAGCCATGACATACCTTTTTACTCATACATTTTAACTTGATTTACACCTATCCCTGCCACTAATTGACTTGCATTTCTGAGTGATGGCTTTAACACACCATTTGTTTTGTACCGTGGTACTAATACTTTTAGAAGTCAGTGCTTTCTACAGCAGAGGTAGCATTATGGAAAAGAAAGAACCAACTTTCCAGATTCCAAATCCTCACAGGCATTGTATTCCTTAAGATAGGCAGCTAGAATATATTTTCTCATTACTGACAAAAAGATAGAGGTGTTCTTTTGTGAGCACGAGGCATCATATAATTTGTAGCAGGCATGAATTATTGCAGTGTCTCCATCCAAACAAGGGAACATCTGTATCCCATTTTCACTGGCACCACAAGATACCTGGCGTAGCCCCAAAACTGTATGTTTAGCTACAAGGGTTTAAAATATGCAGTAATTTGCTGTTGTGTTATCTTCTGGTATTCTCTGCTTTGGAAAAAATATTTTATTAGTGGAGTCCTCCCACTGTCTATTGGCTTTGCCCTAGCCCAGAATAAAATGAATCAAGATAGATGATTTCCAGACCATCATTTAGTTTCTCTCTGAGGAGAAATAGTTATGGGAGCCAGTTGGTGCAGGATTCCATGGAGGGTGGGGCATGTCATGCATCCCTTTCTCAAGAGGCTATGTTATGCAGACAGGAGGAAATGCAAATTCATTTGTGTGCTAGGTTCCCCCCCCCGGGGTGCCACCTGGAACTGGGGTACCACTGAGCTCCCCTGACCCACCAGCCTGGGCTCCCTTTTACACTGTACTGCTGGGACAAGCTGCCAAGCCCGCTCCAAGCCTTCCCTTTTACCAGCATGTGTACAGGTGCAGTTATATGCAATGTTCTGACCAGCCCCTGCATGGGAAGACTCCAGCTAGGGTACTTCCCAGCTACTCGGGCACATACCCCGTCTGGAGTGTATACCCAAATTATACCATCTTGCGCTGAACGGGGAATGGTACAGCGTAAGCTCATGAAATTTGCCCCCTCCCTCAATGTGGAGACAAATATGCAACAGCTTTCTGCCCTGAGTTATGACTCCCACGCACTGGTTTGAGATAAAGCAAAAACAAGTTTATTAACTACAAAAATACATCATAACTATGTCATAATCATATCATAATAAAATCACTGTGAAGAATATGGGGTGCAATGTCACAGTTTGAACCCACTTAAGGTGGTGGCACTTGGAAAGTAGCGTTCAGTGGTAGCAACAGTGGAAAATTTGTGGAGGAGAAAGCTAGTGTAGGTGATCTATTTAGCTGGGGTTCTTGTATTGGCACCCATCACCATAGTATCTGACACCCCTTTAGACTGGGTCTTCAGATTAGGCCATGTTAAAATAAGACTTTGAGTTGAGGAGTCATGTGAACTAATAGGATGTTAAACATGACTTTACAGGAAGTGTAGACTGAGATATGCTGTATTTAACATCACGTCAACTGGTTGTAGCTAACCCTACAATGTAAACCTCAGGGTTCACCCATGATCAGCTGATTTGATGTTTAGGGCTTTATTATCACTGCAAAAAAGGTGTGTTTTTACAGCAAGATAGCCAACTTGAGTTAGCGCTCTCGATTCAAAGTCCTAGTGGAGACAAAGCATAAGAACATAAAAACAGCCTTATTGGGTCAGACCAAAGGTCCATCTAGCCCAGTATCCTGTCTTCTGAAGTGGCCAATGCCAGGTGCCCCGGAGGGAATGAACAGAACAGGTAATCGTCAAATGATTCTTTCTCTGTCACTCATTCCCAGCTTCTGGCAAACAGAGGCTAGGGACACCATCCCTGCCATCCTGGCTAATAGCCATTGATGGACCTATCCTCCATGAATTTATCTGGCTCTTTTTTGAACCCTGTTATAGTCTTGGCCTTCACAACATCCTCTGGCAAAGAGTTCCACAGGTTGACTGTACATTGTGTGAATAAATACTTCTTTTTGTTTGTTTTAAACCTGCTGCCTATTAATTTCATTTGGTGACCCCTAGTTCTTATGTTATGAGAAGAAGTAAATAACACTTCCTTATTGACTTTCTCCACACCAGTCATGATTTTATAGACCTCAATCATATCCCCCCTTAGTTGTCTCTTTTACAAGCTGAATAGTCCCAGTCTTTTTAATCTCTCCTCATACGGAAGCCGTTCCATACCCCTCATCATTTTTGTTGCCTTTTATTGAATCTTTTCTAATTCCAATATATCTTTTTTGAGATGGGGTGACCACATCTGCACGCAGTATTCAAGATGTGGGCATACCATGGATTTATATAGAGGCAATATGATATTTTCTGTCTTACTATCTATCCCTTTCTTAATGATGCCCAACATTCTGTTAGCTTTTTTGACTACCACTGCACATTGAGTGGATGTTTTCAGAGAGCTATCCACAATGCCTCCAAGATCTCTTTCTTGAGTGGTAACAGCTAATTCAGACCCCATCATTTTATATGTGTAGTTGGGATTATGTTTTCCAATGTGCAAAACTATGCATTTATCAACATTGAATTTCATCTGCCATTTTGTTGTCCAGTCACCTAGTTTTGAGAGATCCTTTTGTAGTTCTTCGCAGTTTGCCTGGGACTTAACTATCTTGAGTAGTTTTGTATCATCTGCAAATTTTGCCACCTCACTATTTGCCCATTTGTCTAGATCATTTATGAATATGTTGAATAGGACTGGGCCCAGTACAGACTTCTGAGGGACACCACTATTTACCTCTCTCCATTCTGAAAACTGACCATTTATTCCTACCCTTTGTTTCCTATCTTTTAACCAGTTACCAGTTCATGAGAGGACCTCCCTTCTTATCCCATGACAGCTTACTTTGCTTAAGAGCCTTTGGTGAGGGAACTTGTCAAAGGATTTCTGAAAATCCAGGTACACTGTATCCACTGGATCCCCTTCGTCCATATGCTTGTTGACCTCCTCAAAGAATTCTAGTAGATTGGTGAGGCAGGATTTCCCTTTACAAAAACCATGTTGACTCTTCCCCAACAAATTATGTTGATCTATGTGTCTGACAATTTTGTTCTTTACTATAGTTTCAACCAGTTTGCCCGGTACTGAAGTCAGGCTTACCGGCCTGTAATTGCTGAGCTCACCTCTGGAGCCCTTTTTAAAAACTGGCATCACATTAGCTATCCTCCAGTCATTTGGCACAGGTAGTTCTTACATTGATGCAGCCAGTCCAGGTCAGTTCTACCACCCTCAACTGGAGCTGACTTCAATGAATTACACTGAGGTAAAAACAACAGTGCCTTGTCTATGCTAGGGCTGCACATCAAGTAATCTCTCTTGATGTAAAAATGCCCCTTTCTTTGCAATGAAGACGTAGTCAGACATGATGGTCCCTGCCTACACGGACCACACAGTGATAATTAACATGGTGCGAGTGAGGTAAAGTGCTAAAATGCCAGTGTTTTCTAGTGAAGGCCAGCCCTTAAGGTCCAGGGCATGACTTCGCCTCTCTAGAATTTCCAGTGGTGTTAGGACTATATACATTTTTATAGTCAGCTGGCACTCACATCAGAACTTGTAGTCAGCTGGCCATTTACTCAATGAACTAATGCACTTAAATCACTGTCAGCTTAATTAATTAACACCTTCCT
Source organism: Mauremys mutica (assembly GCF_020497125.1). Taxonomy (NCBI): domain Eukaryota; kingdom Metazoa; phylum Chordata; order Testudines; family Geoemydidae; genus Mauremys; species Mauremys mutica. The sequence continues at coordinate 11,625,876 of NC_059084.1, read as the reverse complement.
GTGTTGTGAGCCAGTCTCCTTTAATTCCCTTCTTTACCAAGGATAGGTGAGGAGGGCAGATCAGGAGCTTGCTCTCCAGATTAAAAATGTCCTGAGTCACTTTTGTAACACACAGGTCTCCATCTCATGGGGTGAAATCCACACCTGTACAGAGAGTCCCACAGAAGCTCTCTGCACCACATTTGTCTTCCATAGGAGGGACAGGGCAGAGCAGCGGTGTAGCAGGATCTCAGTACGCCCTGTGCATAAGAAGTGAGCTCTTCTGTTTGCTTAAACTGGCTGGTGTGGAAGGCGGTGCTGGGGGTAGTGGAGGGGACTCCTGGTTCCTCAGTTACACACATCCAGTGGCCCTAACTCCACACAAGTATCCTGAGCCCAGGTTAAGGGCTGGCTTTTCCCCACTATACTATTGTTCTGGCTCTACGCAGGTGCTGTGAACTTCCCTCTGGATGCGTTAGGAAATGGAAAACGTTGAAGTGATGCTTCAGATAATTCTACAAAGTGGTGTGTCCGTTTGTTGGCCTACTTCTCAGTATCCATGCCTTCACTGTGTGCACGCCAGTAATAGCATTTAGCATTCACATAGCACTTTACTTCTTCATGGCACTTCTCAAATGGTAACATGTAGCTATTCCCTAACACCCTTCTGTGTGCTATGTGTGCATTATTATTTTGCAGCTGGGAAACCAAGGCAGAGGAGTCAAGCTACTCATCCAAAACCACAGCTGGGCCTTGGCAGAGCCAAGATTAGCATTCAAGAGTTGTTGGCTCCGAGGCCTGGGCCCAAGCTCGTTAGACCACACGTCCCCTCTGAAGAATCCAGACATCATGCTTCTAAAGTAATGTTTCAAACTTTGTTCTGAAATAAGTAAAACCAGGGACAATTAAGACAGTAATAAAGTTCCTGATGGGATGTTTAATGCCTCTGGGGAAAACTGAGCATACAAAACAATAAACAAATTTAGAACTGTCACTAAACATTATGTTCATTTGTTTAGAAAAGAATCAGACGGAGAAGCGAATAAGACCTTGTCTACATGGGAAAGTTTTGCCAGTGGTATCAGTATCGTTACACAGACAGAACCCCCTCTAGATTCTCTTACTGCAGTATGAGTGGCTTCTTCCCAAGTAATAGGAACCAAACTGGGAAAGGGCATTCTTATGCCAGTGTGCACGTGGGGTGGGAGGTTAAATCATGAGAGCTAGACTGGTATAAACTTAGTTATATCGAAAAACTTACCCCTGTAGACTCCAACCTTGCAATCCCTATTCATCTGGCACCCACCCCCTTAGTGTCTGAGCACCTTTTGATCTTTAATGTGTTAATCCTCACAACACCCTCATCATATTAGCCCCCTTGTACACCTGGGAACTGAGGCACAGGGAAGCTAAGTGACTTGCTTTAGGTCACTCAGGAAGTCTGTGGGGAGTAGGGAACTGCACCTGCATCTCTCAACTCCTCAGCTACTCCCCTAACACGGGACCAGCCTGCCTCACTCTGTGAAGCTGTACTCCCATTGGCTTCCGAGAGTTCTTCCTGCACGGGGCCAGCAGGATTGGACCCTGAGATATTGTATCCCCTACTATGTGCAGGGTACTTTCCGTGATAGCATCAAAGGGGGAGAATGTCACTTGCCCAAATGTGATGGACTATTGCTGCAAGCAAGAGTAACTTATGCTGTCAGGATTCAATTAGCACCACATTAAATTAAATGTCTTGTGAATATTTCATAATGATCTGGCAGCATCATATCTGAACTCCCTGGCTTTTACCAGGCCATTTCCATTCCAATGTGACACAATGTGGAGTTAAAGTGGGATGGTGAGCCAATCTCACTTGTATGATTGCCTGTTCTAGAATCAAGTCTTATAATTAGAAACAGAACAACAACCTTAACTCACTTTTTGATTACAATAACCTATCTTTGAGTAAGAATTGACCAAAGTGGGACTTGCTATATGTCACCTCGTCTTTCTCCTACAGTGTACATTTGGGACATTAGTACACTTTGTCAGATGCAGGAGCTGAGATTCTGAAGGCCTTTACATTTTTGTTTTTGTTTTTTGCAAGGATCTCTTGAATCAAGTGGTGGAAAATAGGCACGTCCTCAATCTGCTATTCAGTACTAGATGAATAGCAATGTGACTGTCCCACTGAACTCTGTGTATGGAGGGTGAAATGTATTTCTCCCTGCTCAAAGCTAGAGTCAATGGGCCTCAGGCAGGAGGACAACTGAGCAGCAATTCACACACATACACACCTTGATTCTGCAGATTACGTGCAAGACTGCAGCCATACATCAGCCCAGACTGGTAGTCACAATAATCATTTATCATCTGAGTGTATGATTGATTGGGTTGGTTACTTTGGTCTATTATAAATGGTACCAGCTGATCATCTTATTGGTAGCCTCAGAGAAAGGTGGAGAAAGGAATGGGCATGCACTCTGAGATACCCTCTCACACACTGCAGTTTAGGGGTGATCTCTAAAAAATCAGAATAGGGACGCTTGAGCTGCTGTTGGTTTTGCTGCACAGTACCCATTTCATACTCCAGAAGTAGGGCTCTGCACTGGCTCCAAATAGTCTCACATGGCAGGCCCATTGCAGGAGGGAGCTCTGGATCCAGGATTGCTCATTACCTGGGATTCCCATGCAGAGGCAGCAGCTACTAGTCTAGCCAGTAGGCTGGAATTTCCACCATGGATTGGCTGTACCACATACAGGGACTCTGTCTTCCACAGCTTCCCCTCATCAGACGGGAAGACCGTGATGCCTTATGGGAGATGTAGTCTAGCTGGAGATCCCAGCCCCGGAAGGAAAAATGGGGACTCAAGCTACAACTCCCATGAGGTACCAAGACTCCCATTTTCAGCACACATCCTTTGGTTTTGAGATTAACAAAAATTCAAAATTTTACCTGGAAAATTAAAGATTTTGTTTTGTTTTTTTCATTTTTGTCAAAAAGTTCTGCTGCAGAAAAAAACTGCAGACCAGCTCTACTGGTGACTATTCCTCACCATTGGGGTTTGTTGGGCTGAGGGCTATGTTAGAGCTGCCTTCCATAGCAGAGCTGTGTCGTCCATGGGCAAGAAATGCCCTTTTGGTTTTTTTTACTAGTTTTTATGAAAACCAGCATAAAAATTGCCCTTTGCATCTGAAAATGGGATGGAGTGGAATGAAATTTCACACGTGGGGCAAATCCAGGAGACTTGTCTCTCATGGGGCTGTGAACCGTCCCTGGGTTTTAAGCGAAAAGCTGCATTCCCTAGCAGAAAATCAAAACTCTGCTCTGGAGCAGAGATGGATGAACCCTGGCACAACTACTCTGAGCGTGTCAACACGGCAAAGTTCTACTGGTATAAGCTTGATAGAGTTATACCACCATTATCACCTCTCTCCCTGCTGTGTGGACACTCTTATTCTGGTATAAGGGAGGCTTTCTTTAGTTTAGTTATGTTGCCTGGGAAGGGGTTTAAGCTAAACCAAAAAAAAGCCATTCATACTGGAATAAGAGTGCCCACAAGGAGGTTATATGAGTATAACTATACTGCTATAACTGGTTATAAAACTTTCCTGTGTAGACAAGGCCTAAGCCGCTCACAGCTCTGCTCCTCATATGGCCTCATCCCTATGATTTTCTCTTTCTTTGGGTCCAGTCCTGCAACACATCTGATACAAAACTACCACTGACTTCAGTGACACTTCTGTGTACAGAGAGGCTGCCCATAATGCAGTAGGTTGTGGGCAGCTTCTGGATCCAGGCCCAAAGATTCAGGCAGTAACCCACTTACTTAGCTTTTGCCCCCTCCTCTCTGCTCCTGGAGTAGTCAGCTAGACCACGAGAACACATTCAGGCCGGTACGATGGAGCCAGCCAGGGCCATCCCCTTCACCCTCCAAACAACACAGAGGGAAAATTTTTCAAAAGTGCCTCGGTAACTTAGAAACCTGCGTCCCATTTTCAAAAGTGACGTAGGCATTTAGGAGCCCAAGTTCCAATAAGATTTAAATGCCTCCGTCACTTTTGAAAATGGGACTCAGGCGTCTAAGTCACTCAGGGATAGCTCAGTGGTTTGAGCAGGGTTGTGAGTTCAATCCTTGAGGGGGCCATTTAGGGATCTGGGGCAAAAATCTGTCTGGAGATTGGTCCTGCTTTGAGTAGGGGGTTGGACTAGATGCAGGGCCGGTGCAACCACTTAGGGAAACTAGGCGGCCGCCTAGGGCGCCTAGTGGTTGAGGGTGCCTAAAAGCCCGCTCAGGCGAGGAGGTGAAGTGGAGGTGAGCTGGGTGGGGGGGTGCGCGGGGAGGGCTGCCCACAGTAATGGTGGGGGAGCGCACAGGGGAACCGCTCCCTGCCCCAGATCACCTCCACTCTGCCTCTGCACTGAGCACACAGCCCCCGCTCTAAGTCTCCTCCAATCGGCGCTGCAAGCCTGGGAGGGGAGGAGAATTAGAGCGATGCCGGCGTACTCAGTGGAGGAGGCAGAGCTGAGGAGAGCTGGGGTGGGCTCCCCAGGTGGGGTTAGCTGCTGCGGGGGGGGTCTCCCCAGGCGGGGTTAGCTGCTGCGGGGGGTGGAGGGGAGTCTCCCCAGGTGAGGTTAGCTGCTGCAGGGGGGTCTCCCCGGGCTGGGTTAGCTACAGAGTGGGGGTAGCTGCTGCGGGGGGCGGGGGGGGGCTCCCCAGGTGGAGTTAGCTTCTGCAGGGGGTGCGGGGGAGTCTCCCCAGGTGGGGTTAGCTGCCACAGGGGGGTCTCCCCGGGCTGGGTTAGCTACAGGGGGGTAGCTGCTGCGGGGGGGGCGGGCTCCCCGGGTGGGGGGCTGGGTTAGCTGCTGCGGGGGAAGTGGAGGGGGGGGCGTGGTTAGCTGCCGTGGGGGGGTGGGGTTAGCTGGGTGGGGGGGGTGGCGCAAGGGGGAATTTTCGCCTAGGGTGCGAAACTTCCTTGCACCAGCCCTGACTGGATGACCTCCTGAGGTCCCTTCCAACCCTCATAGTCTATGATTCTAGAAGGGAAGCAGAGGAAGGTTGAAGGTGGGGTTTAGGCTAGACCTAGGGAGGTCCCCAAAGCATTGCTATTTATCTCTCACTTTAATGAGTGGTAACTCTTTCCTTCCCTCCCCCCCCCCCTTTTCAAATAATAACTCAATCCAGCTTCTGTTCCAATGGTGGATTCACTAGTCAGACCCGTCTCAGTCTGCTGACATTAGACTGCTGAGTAATTCGGAACGCAGTGTTCCAGCCTGTCACGTGAGGTGTAGGATTCTCTGTGGAGGGGCTCCTGTCACACATATAAGAGACACGGTGGTCTGTCAACATTAAACTGCTGCAGATATGGATGCAGCACAAACAGTAAAACAAATCCAAGCCTTAATATATTCCATCGGGGGCCTTGGAAATAGGCAAGAGCCAGTGATTAACATTAAACACTGGGAGTTTTGTTGTGGACAGGCAGCATAATTAACAGCAGAATGTCTTGACCTCTTTGCATTGGAATTGCTGACATTTACCCCAAATGGTTGAACTAATACCCTTGATAGCAGTGATGGCATCTTTCCAGCCAATGGTATCAGTATGTTTTGTACACAGATCTGATTTATTTTAGATGCAAAAAGAACAGGAGTACTTGTGGCACCTTAAAGACTAACAAATTTATTTTAGCATGAGCTTTCGTGAGCTGCAGTCACTTGTATGTGAGGATAGTGTCTGAAAAGACAAGTCAATGGGCTCCCTTTCATGGTTCAAACCTAAAGCATCCTGGACTTCCTATTTCTCTGCTGGAGCTGAATAACCCTGTTGAAGAAAGGGAACCCTGTCGGAGTCAGGGCAGGTGAGCAATGGGCTATATTTGCCTGATTCTGTCTTCATATTTATAGCAGGCATTTTAAGAGCAGATACAAGAATGTGTTTTAAAAATGCCTAAGCCCATAGTACATTAGTAGCATTCATTTTGGGACTGTGGGGGTTTTGTTTGCAAGCCTTAAAATTCAACAAGTATTTTGCTACAAAAAAAATCCCCTCACAAATTGAAGCTTTTTCCTGTGGCACCAAACTGTGAGTCAAATGGAATAGGAACACTCCTAATTTGATCAGACCTTCTCTGAGGTACCCAGGTCACATTGGCTTTTACCGGGTTGTAAGAAATAATCAGGATATTTAAAAAAAATACTTCTGACTTGATTAACATGATGCTCCACTTAGCCACTCTGCTGTTGTTGTCTGTGTCTGTATGTTTTATTCCTGCCCTCCCCCACACCCCCAATCTAGCTCACAATGAATTGGTAGAGTCTAATATTAAAAGCATAATTCCCGACCAACATATCATACTTCAGCCTCAACCTTCTAGGGCAAAAAGAGGGACAGAGCCCCAGAAATGAGGGACACGGGAAAAACAACAGCATTGGAACCCTTCAGGGATGTGCGAATATGTTATTGCATTATTCTACAAACACAAGGGGAGATTGTTACAGCTCTGACTTGGCTGCACAGGGGAAGAAGGTGCTTTCTCCTGTGGGAGATACTCACCCAATATTCCCTACTGCAAGGGTGATAGCTACTATTTTGGCTTGCACTGAGGAGTGAACTGGCTAATCTTCAGAACAAGACTGCTACACCTTGAGCTAAAGAACTAGCCTTTTAAACTAGTAGCCGTAATAGGCTCACTTCCTCTGTGGACTGAGCACGAAGGGGGACACATAACACAGTGAGCAGTGTGTTATATAAGCAAGTAGATGGGGCCTGAGAGGAGCCCTGACTCGGCCCCCACACTGGCTAGCTGAGTGCACAGAGAGATGTAAGAAAAGGGCACAGGAACTTACTCCTTGTCCTGAGCAAGGAGTAGTTGGGCAGGAAGTGGGACTGTCTAGGTCACAACCCTTTCTCTAGTCTGCTCCTGGGGCACCGCAGCTACGTATGGCCCCTTACTCAGGCCAGATTGTAAAGTTACAATCTAGCCCTTAGAGTCAGATTCTGCCACCTTGAGTCATGCTGAGCAGCACGCCACAAATATTGCTACCCAAATGGATGGGGATGCTCCCAGAGCGAGGAGAGGTTTGCGCAACGGTGGCAGAGTCTGTCTGTCCCTTAGTGATTCAGCATTCTGGATACCAAGACAAGGTGAGCTGCTGCTCCCGAATTCGCTTTCCGCCTTCCTTCTGATACACGGCTATCCTGGGGTCACACTCAGGGATGTGCAGTGTAACCACAATGGCAGGGAAAAGGGGTCAGACTTTGAGGATCTTTTCAAGTTTCCATCTGAAGTTGAAAATGGGCCCCCATTTCTCTGAAAGATTTGCCCTATTTCACTCTCCATTTGTTCTAAAACATACTCCATTGCAGCTGAGAATGTGCCCATTCCTCAGCAAGCCAAAGGGCCAGTGTAAAAGGTGCTGTAGAAATATGAAATAGGAATTCCCACTGTGTTTGCCCTGAACATGGACATTTGGAAGGACAGTTTTGTGGTTAATAGGCAGGATTCAGAGCAGCTGCGATCGCACCTTGGCCTTGCCTCCAACTTCCTGTGTCACTCCGAAAAAGTCACCTAACAACTGCTCTGTGACTCACCTTCTCCAGCTGTAAAATGGGGCTAACGCTGCTTCCCTACCTCAGTGGGGAGTGAAGACTAAACAGTTTGGACTAGATTCTTGGCCCCACTTTGCTCTTTAATCCACTCAGGCACCGCCAACCCCCAAAATCCCCTACTGTGGACTCTCCCTGGCATGGAGTAGTCACTAGTGGGCATAGAGCTGGCAGGGCTAGCTCTTACTCCCCTCGCCACAGTCCTTAGTGCAAGGGGCATATCAGGAGCAGGGAAAGACAAGGAGGGATGTGGAGCGAGAGAGTGGCTGGAGAGTGATGAGCGTTCACTATCTCTGGTCGCCTGGGGGTCAGCTATCTCCAGCTGGTGCAATTTAGAGTAGCCCCCAGGCTGCTCTTACCTGTGTCTGGAGCCAGGCAGAGAATGAAGGACCTGTAAATGCCTCTCAGACAGCCCCTGCCTTTGGCACCCAGCAAAAGCTGAGCTCAGCAGAGAATCTGTTCCTTCACGGTTGCAAAACGTGTTGAGTTCTCCAATGGGAGGCACCGTAGGAGCCAAAAGTAATGCAATTGTGGCATCGCTTTCCAAAAGCACAACGTTTAAGGGCTGCAAAAATCAACTCTAATGGAGGACAGTGTTGCAATGGATTGTCAACAGGCTCGCCTGTTCATGGATAGAGCCGCGTATGGAACAAGTGTTGGTCTCGCTGCATCCAGCTATGACCAGCCATCTCAAACCTTGGCGGGCATTAAACACAATCATACGAGTCTTTTTTTTCTGGGCCTGTATAGTCAGGCGCTATTCTCAGTATTGTCCACTGGCGGGTAACAGGTCCTAAATGGAGAGCGAGAGCATCCAATTGCATTTGGATGTAAGAAAATGCTTCAGTGGGGGAAAGGGCTAAGAAAGCCGCAGTGCCTGTGGGTCCCCTTTTGCTTCTCTGTAGCTATAAAGCTACTAAAAACTCCTGTTTTCAAGAAGCACCTGGAGCTTGCAGGTTTCTCCAAGATGTTTTATTACACGAGTGTTGTCAAATTGTGACATTTTGTGAGTGTAAGTCATAGGGTTGTTGTTAATGCCAATTTAATGGTGCTAAAATGATTAAATATGGCAGTCTTTTAAATAATGAGGTACATAAAAGGTGTTAATAACCTCTTAAGTGCTTTAATAATATTCTGTGCCATCATAAAATGTTCATAATTGGGCCTCTTAACTTTCATCTGCCATAAAGTAATGAAAGAAAACTCTCAGCAGAGCAGCTGAAGGGCTTAAAATTTTGCTTAAATAAGAGAAAAACTGAACAATGGTGAAACTGAGCCCTGTTTGTTAAGAACAAATTTAAATGGAAAGCCCAATGGAATATGCATTTTAATATCATGCAAATTTTTAGCATTTCTGAAAATAAAAGGCTCTAGCACTGCAAGAACAAAAGATACAGATTCATGTCATGAGGGCTCATTGACACAGTGCTAAACCCTGTGTCAGACTGAATATTGAGGTCTTATCGCATACAAGTAAGAGAAGGTTTTCATTCCAGTCAGTAACATATGGGTTGTCTCGTCTATCTGGTTTGTCCTTTAGTTTATTCTAAGCTGAACTTGGGTCACTCCTAGAGACTACACAGATGAGCAAAGCTTCTTATACAGGTTTAATTACAACGGGGCCGATCCTGCAATGGGAATACGCTCTGAGAAAGGAGGGCAGAGTTTGGCAATAATAAGAACTACATTTTCCATGTTGCTAGCACTGTTTGTTACAAACTGAGAAAGGGATCATTTAAATACATCAATAAAATGCAGCCACCTCTGGGGCAAAACACTGGTTGTTTAACAGCAAACAGCTACATTACCTGCCAGTGTAGGACAGGAATGAAAAATACTATGTACAACAAAAACTGCAAACAGGGAATTTAGAGAGGCAGCCTATAAATGCCTGCTTTGAAATTTGCTCAGGACACTGGTGTTAACACCCAAATGTTAGGGAAAAAGCCAGGTATCATTTAATACAGATGGTGACAGTGGGAACATTGGTTTTAAATCTCATCTCAAAAAATAACAGCACCAGCAGCCGAGTGCCCCTGCAAACATCCTGAGCCATGGACCGAGTAGTGACTTCGAGAAAAGAGAGTCACATACTGAATTACCAATCCCATTTCCAGCAGCAACAGGGGTGTTGTTTAGAAGTCTCCCATCCACATACTGAGCATGGCCACCCACAGACAGTTTGTAGGAGGTGTCAGGATCACCAGCACTAAGTGGCAGGTTTCTGGTGCAGTGGGTCTCTAGGGGGAATACTTAAAGCTATTACTTGCTGGCTGCCTTCTGTGCTTCACTTTTATTGACCTCTGACTTTCTTCCCCCAGTTTATTTAAAATAGAGATGGGGTGAAATAACTCAGACAAGCAAATCTGTGAATATGGGGCATAACCTCACTGTGGATGGTGAAACAAAGCTATTTGTACCTCCAGAGTGAGTTAGGTAGCTTGGGCTAGGCATCCAAACCAATCTTAATGAAACCTAACACAGGAAGGAGTCTGTAAAGGCCCTTTATTGGTTGAGAAGCTGCATCATGTGATCTCTTTATAACTTATCAGAGGGGTAGCCATGTTAGTCTGGATCTGTAAAAGCAGCAGAGAGTCCTGTGGCACCTTATAGACTAACAGACGTATTGGAGCATGAGCTTTCGTGGGTGAATACCCACTTCGTCTACATGCATCCAACGAAGTGGGTATTCACCCACGAAAGCTCATGCTCCAATACGTCTGTTAGTCTATAAGGTGCCACAGGACTCTTTGCTGCTTTCTTTATGACTTGTTTCCAGACATTTCAGTGTGCCTGGGATAGAGACAATGGACTGAAGTCAGAGGTACTGAGCAAAGAGGTGTAAATTACACATCCATGGGTGTGCCTAAGTCTGTGTAATTTACAAGCCGAGGAAATGGAAGAAGAGGTAAATTAAAACAACTTAGAATGCCAGGTATATAACCTGTAAAGTACACCTTATAATAATAATACCTAGCTCTTCTGTAGTGCTTTTCATCCATAGATCTCAAAGCACTTTCACCACCTTATACACTGCTGACTTTGGCCCAAAAACTAACCTAAAAACAATAGTGTCCAAATCTTAACAATTTTAAACAAACTATTTTAAAATGTTTTGGTGCCACTTAATAACACTTTGCACCCCCTTTTTGTTCACCTGTCTGCACAAATGTTTGGGGAATGACTGACTTTGATGTAAAAACCTATATTTGCACCCAAACTACATACAGTTTACCTACATCTCTTTAGAAGGTTCTTGGCTGCTCTGAATGTTGGCTCTTTACCATTATTATTTTCTCATTATGGATCCAATCCTGTTCCTATTGACACTAGTGGCAAAACTCCCATTAACTTCAATGGGAGAAGGATTTGGCCCCATAAAATAATTCTTCATCCATAAATATAATGCTCCCTAGACCTTTGTATTTAACACAGTGGCTGCTACTCACTCACTGGCATCGCTTTCCGGAATTGTTATAGCTTGTAAGACTCTCCCATTCCCAACCGCAAGGCCCCTGAACCAGATCATATATCCTCCTACTTAGCTGCTCTTTGGTTCATTTGACTCACCCATTATTTTGAGAAACATCTTTACTATTGTCCATTAGGGAAATCCTGGATGAGATTATTATGCAGGCTTGGACTAACAATCCCTCTGGATCTGTCATTATGCTTTCTAGGACTTCGGAAACCCAGTCTGAGTTGAATTAAAGCACACAGGCTCATATCTCATATGATCTATGGTGCTCATCATGTCATCTTCCAGTTCTGCAACACAGCTGCAGCCTATATGCTGAGAGCAGCTGCCTAGCCGGTACAGAACATTCTACTGAGACATGTGCATGAGATCTGGGGGCTCGTTGGCTACATTTATAAAGCTCCTTGGCCTGCAGACTGGTTAATTTATAGCTGGTTGATTTTTCTTCTTCTTCAAGTCCCCACTAAACCACACTTCTTTCAGCTTGCCTGATAGTAATCCTTTCCTGCCAGTGCCATAAACACAATATATATTTTAAATCAAGTCCCTGGAATAGCAAGAGATGTGCCAAGCCAAATCTGACCTTCCCCTTTTGTTACTCCTTCTCCAGTTCTTTGCCTGTCCACGAGTTCAGACTGTAAACTCTTTGGGGGCAGAGCATTCTGGTGCTTATCTGCAAAGCTCCATGCTCCTCTATAGAAAAACCACAACAAATAATAAAAATAGTAATTTGATATTGTTGACCAGGAAAAAGTATATGGGTTAGCGCTGGTCTCACACTGGAGAAGTGTCCCTTGTTTTTCTAGTGCTTCAGTTTGGGCTCAATTTTGGCTTTGCCACAAGCTCTGTGTAAGGCTCACCATGTTGTTGCACTGCCCAAGGAGCAGACTTGGGACCTGATTGTGACACAGAGCCCTTTACCAGGCATCGATTACCTGCCCTGGTACCCCAGCTGAGTTCTGCTGGCCAAGCCTCCACCCACCCTCACCCAAACACGTGGGACAGAGTGTAGCATCTCCATAGAGACTGCTCCCCTGCTCACCTACCCATGTGAGCAGCGTGCAATGCCTTACACTCTGTTACTTTTTTGCATGGGTCCCTGAGGGGGCTCAGAACTGAGACATATACAGCAATTATTTGGAACCTGTTTGTTCCAAGGGCTATGTCTACATTCTCTGTGCTATCCTATGGATAGATTCCAGCTTAAGGCCACACTGATGATGTGTGGAGGGGTTGTACTGCACTAGGAGCCTCCTGAAAGAATTCCTTATAAAGACTTCCAGCATGCACATGCTATACTGGCAGCTCCACCACCCTGGGAGAACTGGCAATGTGCATTCCCCTCTGCAATGGACCACCCTGCCAACCAGTCCCCTCCTTTCCCACCTTCCCAACACTTCTAGCCAAGTCAGGAGACTTTCCTACCACAAAGTGCTGGAGTGTTAATGTAACACCAACAGATGCTGGTTGTCGGCGGGCGAGATCGAACCAGGACCTCTGAAGCTTAGCGCATGAGCCTCTATCTCATGAGCTAAAAGCCAACTGGCTCTTAGCTAAGGCTGTAGAGCAGACTCATTAATCGTTCTCTGTCTCTCTCTCTCTCAGTGGTCTTGGTGCCACTAGATGGGACAGAGCATCACATCCAGGAGGTGTGTGGGTTACATTAAGTTTAAGGGTCTGATCTCCTAGGCCCTCTTCATGTAGAGCAACCATTTGTTTCAATGGGAGTTCCATGCATGGAACTCACGCCCTAAAGAATCACAGAATCACACCCGAAAGCCAGTTCCACGGATCCAAGCTTTGCCATTGAAACAGAGAGCAGCAGATGTCACAGGAAGGAGAGGTGCATTCTGGATCCAAACCAGCTCCTCCCAAACCATCTCATGGCAGGAGAGAAGTTGTGGGCAGGTGATAGTTGGTGATCGGATGACTGATTTGGCCAGTGTATATGGCACATACTGCTCGCTGTCTTGGATGGGGCCACCCTTTTTGGACGGGAAGCCAAATATTTGGTGGCTCCAATCTCAATACATACTTCAGCCACCTCTGGCCGCACATGAATTTTTTTCAGGATCATGTAATGGTTAACGCACTATGCTTTGTATTATGGAAAAGAGGCAGATAAAAAAAATCAGTAGCATACTTGCAAAGTTGTTTTGCACTTAATTTCACATGCATTTTTAGAAACCCACCGTTCCCTGCCATTCACCCCTCCTCCCCCGGTTCTATTCTTGGAGAGTAAAAATTGGGATGTACTTTGGAGCCGAAAGTAAAGTCATAAAGAAGTTTGCTCACATTCCTCGACACATGAGATATAGAGTTAATTAAAATTTTTTCTCTGTACGACAGGTTTGTTTCACTGGAAAATGTCACTGATGTAAGGCTGTTCTATTCCTGTTGCCAACTACATTGAATTGACTCCATTATAAGCTCCCCACCCCGCCCCCCGCCACACACACACACTTTGTTACTTTTCTTTCTATAAAAAACGAGACAGATCGTGGGTCCCAATGCTTTATAGGAGATGGCGCATTAGAATTAGCTGAATTGGGGCAGCCATTTTTTTATCCCTATATTCCCCATTTCTCTGTGGTTCTACAGAAGAAGTTAACATGTAGCCCATTACATGCACTGTGTAGAGGAGATATTGGATCCTATGAACACAGTGCTATTACAATATTTTTAATTAGCTAAATAAATTTTAAATAAACAGTTTTTGCAGAATAGTTGCCTCTAGCAACCATAACAATTGAGACTAAGCTTCATCTTCTAAAGGGAAGAAAACTCTCACACAGGGCTAATGTCTTATATGACACCAAAAGATGCTGTTGTAGAATTAATAGAGAGTGGCCTGTGTGCCCGTGGAAATGGGCATTCATTTCATTATTGCCTTTAAGCAGTGTGCAGATCTGTGCTTTATTTTTTTCCAGCCAAGTTACCAATTTTCAGTTGCAGGGTAGAGGGAGACCTGGACCAGGCTGGAGGTAGTTCCTGTGAGTTGCCTTCTTCCATCGGAGATGTGCTTCAGATGGTATCATGCAAACTTCAGCCCCAAGGAAAGCACTTGGGCTCCATCTACACCAAAAGGACTTCTGTGCTTTTTAACCAGACATTGATACCTTCATCCAACCCCGTTGCAACAAACGTGGCTGAATTGTATCCACACAATACCTTTCTTCACAGCACAACCACTGGTCGACTGAGCTTGTGCATCCACTCCTACCACCTGTCTAAGTGTGAATGTATTGATGCATTCTGGAAAAATCTGAGCCGCTACCCCATGCTGCTTAAGCAGTGAATCATGCCCAAAGAACATGCACAAAGGGTTTCACCAGCATCATGTGGAGCATGCATTCTGGGATGCCCTGCTGCACTAGGAGCTGGACGGAGGGTCATGCCAGTTACACAGTCACAGTTCGGCATCCCATATACAGTATTAACCATGTTATGTGTAGACACAAGCCAGGTTCACTGGCATTGGCAATGATGGGAGAGCTAGGTCTTGAGCAGCACTCAGTACAGATGAAGGGAGGCAGCAAAGGTGGTTTCACACCACTTTTACATACTCCCCCCTCCCCCGCAGACCTTGCCAGGGCTAGGGCAATCGTGAATATAATAATACCTTTCATCTTCCTTTGGAGGATCTCAAAGCACTTTACAAATGTTAGTGACTTAATCCTCCCAGCGTTCCTGTGAGATAGGGAATCATTATCCTTGGAGACTCAGCACAGGCTAGGCACAGTGTAGGCAGCTTTAACGGGAACTTTTCCATCCTCACCCCCATACTCGGTATATTTAGCCCTGACCTAGAAAGACCATCCTTTCTAGGGCTGAGTTGTGATTCAGACAGTCTGCTTACTAGCTTAGATGTGAGCCACAGCTGAGTAGTGACTGCCAACTGTGCCGAATCAGATCTGATTAGAGGTGGGAGAAAGCTTGAAAAACAACATACCCAAGCAAATGTGGTGTGCTTGGAGCATTTAAAGAAAATTATATTTAACTTCATTGTGATGACTTAAAAAAATTCAAACAATCAGCCCTCCCCACTCCACCCAAATAACTACTCCCTGTCTTTGGTGGGAAAGAACAGATAGCCAGAATGTTGCTATTTTGAATTGCAATAAAGTAGAATAAGAGAGAGCATATATATATATGCATCCTGCTACTACTGGAGACACATATATATGTATATGTTTTTGTATATGTATATGGGGGAATGTCCCTTCTGTCCCATTGAAAGAAAGAAAGAAAGAAAGAAAAGGACTTTTCTTGAAGTTCCTTGAGATTTAAGGCAGACTCTAGCTTTCTATCATGGGAAAAAAATTAGTTTTACACCAAAAAAATGGCAGCCCAAAACATGTTCAAGAAATTGTCCTAAGACATCTAAAAAATGGATCAAAATATGACTGAGTTCAAGTTGGATTTCAGCATGCACGCTCCCATTAGTTCTGTGTGAAAATCATAGAATCATAGAACAGGAAGGGACCTCGAGAGGCCATCTAGTCCAGTCCCCTGCACTCAAGGCAGGATTAGTATTACCTAGACCAGTGTTTCCTAAACTTGGGATGCCACTTGTGCAGGGAAAGCCCCTAGCGGGCCGGGCTGGTTTGTTTACCTGCCGCGTCCGCAGGTCTGGCCGATTGCGGCTCCCACTGGCCGCGGTTCGCTGCTCCAGGCCAATGGGAGCTGCTGGAAGCGGCGGCCAGTACCTCCCTCGTCCTGCTCCAGTTTGTCCACATCTTTCCTGAAATGTGGCTCCCAGAACTGGACACAATACTCCAGTTGAGGCCTAATCAACGTGGAGTAGAGTGGAAGAATTACTTCTTGTATCTTGCTTACAACAATCCTGTTAATACATCCCAGAATGATGTTAGCTTTTTTTGCAACAGTGTTAACCATTGACTCATATTTAGCTTGTGATCCACTATGACCCCAGATCCCTGTCTGCAGTACTCTTTACTAGGCAGTAATTTCCCATTTTGTATGTGTGCTACTGATTGTTCCTTCCTAAGTGGAGTACTTTGCATTTGTCCATATTGAATTTCATCCTGTTTCCTTCAGACCATTTCTCCACTTTGTCCAGAACATTCTAAATTTTAATGCTATCCTCCAAAGCACTTGCACCCCCCTCCCAGCTTGGTATCATCCACAAACTTTATACGTGTACTCTCTATCCCATTAGCTAAATCACTGATGAAGATATTGAACAGAACTGGACACAGAACTGATCCCTGAGGGACCCCATTTGATATGCCCTTCCAGCTTGACTGTGAACCACTGATAACTGCTCTCTGGGAATGGTTTTCCAGCCAGCTATGCACCTACCTTATAGTAGCTCCATCTAAGTTGTATGTTCCTAGTTTGTTTATGAGAAGGTCGTGCAAAACAGTATAAAAAAACATTAAGATCAAGATATGAAACTAAGAACAGGTACTACACTTGATATGTGCTCTAAAGAGCTTCCCCTCATCCACAAGGCTTGTTACCATGTCAGAGAAAGCTATCAGGTTGATTTGTTCTTGACAAATCCATGCTGACTGTTACTTATCACCTTATTAGCATGTTCTAGGTGTTTGCAAATTGATTGCTTAATTATTTGCTCCATTATTTTTCCGGGTACTGAAGTTAAACTGACAGTTCCAAAATTCCCTATGTTGTCCTTATTTCCCTTTTTATAGATTAGTCCTATATTTGCCCTTTTCCAGTCCTCTGGAATCTCTCCCATCTTCCATGACTTCTCAAAGATAATTACTAATGGCTTAGATATCTCCTCAGTCACCTTCTTGTGTATTCTAGGATCTATTTCATCAGGCCCTAGTGTCTTGAAGACATCTAACTTCTCTAAATAATTTTTAACTTGTTCTTTCCCTATTTTAGCTTCCGTCCGACCCTCCTCATTTTCACTGGCATTCTTTTTGTTAGATGTCCAATTGCTATTAACCTTTTTGGTGCAAACAGAAACAAAAAAGTCATTTAGCACTTCTGTCATTTCCACATTTTCCGACATCGTTTGAATAATGGGCCTACTTTGTCCTTAGTCTTCCTCTTGCTTCTAGTGTATCTTTAGAATGTTTACTTGTTACCCTTTATACCTCTAGCAAATTTAATCTCATTTTGTGTCTTGGCCTTTCTAATTTTGTCCCTACATGCTAGTGTTATTTGTTTATATTCATCCTTTGTAATTTAACCTAGTTTCCACTCTTTTTGGGATTCTTTATTGAGTTTCAGATCATTGGAGATCTCCTGGGTAAGCCAGGGTGGTCTTTTGCCATACTTCCTATCTTTCCCATGCAGTGGGATTGTTTGCTCTTGATCCCTTAATAATGTCTCTTTGAAAAACGGCCAACTCTCTTGAACTGTTTTCCCCTTACCTACCAACTCCCTGAGTTTGCTAAAGTCTGCCTTCCTGAAATCCATTATCTTTATTGTGCTGTTTTCCCTCCTGCCATTCCTTAAAATCATGAACTCTATTTTCAAAATGAAGCTTGTATGCAACAGGCACTGAGCCACAACTACCAACCACATCCAGACTGCGAGTTGGACTCCACCCAGACATCCAAAGGTGAAATCTTATCTCCATGCATGTGAGAAAGCAGGAGGAGATGCAGATGGTCCCTCTAAACTGTTCTGGTAATACAGTCAAGAGAGTGCAGCAGGCAAATACAGCATATCCCAGACTGGAGAGAAAACAGCATGAGAGACTAAATGCAATGGTTTAGCAAATAATTACAGGTTCATTATATGGACTAGGATTTGTAATCTACCTTCATCCACTTTTCTTTTCACAGTTTAGAATTACAATGCAAAAGGGATCACAGGGAATCATAAAATAATGTCCTGCATTTGACTGCAGTGCAGACAGTCTCTCAGGGTTTTAGACAGTCCATTTAATACTCTTTTCATGAAACATTTACCATGTTGTACCAAAGTGTTCACTCCATTGTATGTTGGCAAACATAGCACACAGGCTGTTACAGTCACTCACACAGGCAGGATTCTTGCAGCCATTAAAACTATAAGTGAAGCTGACCAGAATAGTTTCTCCTTTTTTAAAATTCAGTTAAGTGTGTTCCTTGAAAATTACCCCCTAATAGATTCGCCACACAATAAAACATCAGAGGGAGTCGTGAAGTAATATCCTGCATTTCAGTGAACTGCAGAGGGACTCTGAGGGTATGTCTACACTTCAGTGAAAGACCTGTGGCTGGCCCGGGTCAGCTGCCCTGACTTGGAGGGCTCAGGCTGCAGGGCAATAAAATTGTAGTGTAGACGTGCGGGCTCAGGCTAAAGCCTGGGCTCTGACACTATGCAGGGGTGAAGGGTCTCAGAGCCGGACAAGCCCGAATGTCTATGCTGCTATTTTTAGCTCTGCAGCCTGAGCTGTGCCAGCCTGAATCAGCTGACCTGGGCTCTGAGACTCAGTGCCGGGGGAGGGGTTATCGCAGTGCAGACATATCTTCACTTTGTTTTTGTTTTCTAGGTTCTATACATTGTACCTTAACTGGATGGAGGAGGATAGTGCTGTGATGAAGGCATGGAACTGAAGTTTGAGGAACTGTGGGTCACTTCCCAGCTCTGCTACAGGCTTTCTGTGTGACCCTGGACACGTCACTTAATTTCTCTGTGTTTCAGTTTCCCATCTGGGGATAATACTTCCATTCTCCTACCCTTAGTCTGGCTCATCCATTTACTTTCTAAGCATTTCAGCGCAGGCACCATGTCTTATCATTTGTTTGCCCAGTGCTTGTCACAATAGGGGCCTGATCTCTGTTGGAGCCCCTAGATGTTACTGTAATAGACATAATTAATAATACCAATATGGAACTTGTGCTTAGCTGAATTACAAAACAAAAACATGTATTTGGACTTTGCCCCTTATTACGCCTTTCAAAGGTATAACGCCAACCTCAGCCACTTCTTTTGCCTTCAGATATCAGATCCTAACGTCCTTCTTTCCCTTGGAGAGCGAGGTTGGGGGAGTTTTGGAGAACGTTACCGAGGGGGGCTGAGAACCTTAGCTGCGCATGTCCCTCCTGAGACTCAAGACTAACCATCTCCTCTCTTCTTGGAGGAGATCTGCAGCTCACGGTGCAACTTCCGGATGTGATGTCATATTCCAGGTCCTCCAAAGTT
The DNA here is from genome assembly GCF_020497125.1 of Mauremys mutica. Taxonomy (NCBI): domain Eukaryota; kingdom Metazoa; phylum Chordata; order Testudines; family Geoemydidae; genus Mauremys; species Mauremys mutica. The sequence continues at coordinate 11,606,691 of NC_059084.1, read as the reverse complement.
TGCCGAAGTCCTCCACAAGGAAGGGGGAAGTTACAACCCAATCATGCAAACAAAATAAATCCATATTTTATCCTGTGGTTTTGACAGGAATAGAACCACTATGCAGCTGTCTTTGGCCGCTATAAAGAAGCAGGAAAGTGCCCAAACACCATTTGTTGCCCCCCTTTGTTCAGCTTCCTCATTTCGTTGCTGGGGAGCAGCATGGTTTAGTGTGATGAGCATAGGGCTTGGCATCAGGAAATCTTGGCTCTGATCTCCTACATCCCCGCGCAAGTCAGTTCACACCTCCATGTTTCAGATTTCCTTGCAGGTAAAACAGGGATAATAATATGCATTTTCCTATTTGCAAGGGGCTGTGTGATTAGCTAATATTTGTGCAGCATATAGAGCCCGATTCTTTGACTATGTAGGGCCCACTTCTCTTCTTTCATGCCTGTAATTCCATTGGAGATACTCCTGATTTACACAGGTGAAAGTGAGAAGAGATGCTAGATAAAATGCTAGATAAAAGCAAAGTTCACTTTTAAATGCACATGATATCCCAGGTCCTACATAGGCCTTTAATACAGCTATTAATTGTACCGATAAGACAGGTCTTTAATATGATCATTCAGATACTCAAACTCTAAACTTCCCTTTCTAATGAACTGCCCAGGATCTCCCTGTCCTGTTGACTCCCTTATTCACTACCCCTTATCCCAAGTCCTGATAGTATGAGCAGCCTTGACATCACTGAAGCAGGATTCTACTGTGAGTGATTTGCACATTCTCTCCACCAAACATACTGGGTCTCAATGTTTGTTTGTTCTGATCATATAACTTTCAATGAAAAACAAGTTCTGGAGAGTCAGAGCCTGACCCAAAGCCCACTGAAGTCAATGGGAATCTTCACAGAGTCCATCTCCACTCAGCAAAGCACTTAAGAACATGTTTAACCATGTGCTGAAGTCCCTTTGATTTCAGTGGAACTTCAGCATGTGCTTATGCGATTCATTGAACAGGGATGGAGTGCAGAATAAGTGCTTAAGATTAAAGCATATGCTTAATGGAGCTACCGTTAAGCATTTGCTCAAAGGCTTTGCTGAATCAGGGCCCAGGAGCACATGGTGGAAAGAAAAAAATAAAGCATGTTCATGCAGAAATAATCAGAAAAAAGGCAGAGGCACTTGGAGGCTTTTGAGCTTCATTGAGTACAGTATTTCCGAGCTATATTTTGTATGTCTGAGAAACCATGCTATTCAGCAGCACAGAATCACTCTTCCATCTTCAGCGCTGACGAATAGAAAAAACACAGCGTGCAGTCCATTATTCTGAAGGAGCCTTAATCATTCCTCCTCATGAAACTGCTGCTCCATTTGACTGACAGACTTAGAAGCAATCCAGAGAGTGAAAGAAAAAGAAGAAAAAAAGCAGCCCCATTTGGTTGTCAGGCTGTGGGTACATACACAAAGCTTTTATCAAAAAAAGAAAAAAGAAAAGAAGTTGTTGCCTTCCTAAATCACATCTCTATTAGGGAGGTGAGTGACAAGCTTAAGGGGAAAATTATAAATCTTTCTTTCCAGCTTTTCTGTTATTGCCCAGCCATATATTTCATCTTTCCGTGGAGCGGTGCCACTAAACACGCAGCAGACGGACGCAAGCCCTGTAGTTAAGCTGTGCTTGTTGCCAGACTAGTCTGAGGTAACAATAAGCAACTTATTAGTAGTTGCCTAATGGGTTCTTTTGGTGTCCCTTCTGCATCTGACAATATCACCAAAAGCTGCAAGTAACTTACATGGTGCTTTGCCTCACACATTCACAGATTCCAATGCCAGAAGGGATAGTGGCAATGACCTAGTCTGATCTATATAACACAGGCCAGAGAACTCCCCCAAAATAATTCTCAGAGCAGATCTTTTAGAAAAACATCCCATCTTGATTTAAAAGGCGTCAGTGATGGAGAAGCCACTGTGATCCTTGGTGAATTGCCTAGTAGTTAATTACCCTCACTGTGAAAAATGTCTGCCTTACATCTCCAAAGGGGAAGTAAGTGACATTCTCCCTATTGGTCAGCTGAGAAGGCTGCAGAGCAGGTTGGTGAAGTGACTTATCCAAGGTTACACATTGAATCAGGAATATAACACAGGTATGCAGACTGCCTTCAGACGGGGGCATGCTGCCGCCCTTGAATCAGGTGTTTGGTACTAAGAAAATTGTACATATGACCCTTCATTTTACTTTGCTGCCCATCCACCTGCACAGGAGACAAGAGCTCTGGGAGCTGTGAATCCAGAGCCCCAGCTTCAGGAGGCTACCCACCTGCCCATGCAGAACACGAGAAGACACCCGTCTTCAGGCTTTAAGAGAGCACGCCTAGCCCCATGAAACAGGTGCTCTGGGGCCTCCAGGCGCAGAGCTCTGCTTCAGGAGACCACCTGAGAGCACAGACACGCTGCTGGGGCTCTTGACCTGTGGCTGGACAGCACCAACAACAGAAGAAACCAGCTTCCCATCCCTTAAAGGGACCCATTTCTGCCTTCAGTGAAGTCAGCACATCTCCCCAGCAGAGCGGCTCCCTGCACATCTTTCCAGCTGGCTCCAAGGGAAAAAAAGAAAGAAAGATAGTGAAACCGTGAGTCTCTTGGGACCACGGAAGTAAAACGATTGCTGTCAATTAAAAATAATTCCTTTCGTTGTCCCAGTTCCAAGCTCTCCTGCCCCCCCCACCCCCCGAGGCAATATGTTACTGATATTGCCCTTGGAGCCAATCTATATTTGTAATGTATTTATATCTTACTCATTTTTACTGTGCATCTCCTGCATAAGACTGAATGTAGGCTATTGAATACCAAAGTCAAACAGACACTGCAGGAAGAGATCCCTGCTCAGGTTTTACTGTCTGTGACCACTGTACTTCTGTTTGATTGTAGCCTAATTACAGACAATCCTCTTTACATGCTGACATGCAATGTTAAGTTGTTCTGCAGGTGAGTGAGTGGGTATAAAATTTCTCTGAGTTCTCTACAGTCATGAAGTCTCTCTAACTGGATTTATGAATGACAGGACACAGTCTAGAGAAATAAATCTATTAAAAATCTTTCCCTGATTTCCGATCGCCAGAAGCACTAAGTACACAGTGTTAAGGGGTTCTTGGGAAGAGGGACCCGGGATGTGTTAAAAAATTAAAGAAATATATTTGAAGGATCCTGCCTGGGTTTTGAAAATTCACCTTCCAATGGCTTATCATTAATCAAAGGCAATGATACATCATTAAAATTCAAAAAGGGAATGGGGAATAAGAACAGCCATACGGGGGTCAGACCAAAGGTCCATCTAGCCCAGTATCCTGTCTTCCGACAGTGGTGAATGCCAGGTGCCCCAGAGGGAATGAACAGAACAGGTAATCATCAAGTGATCCATCCCTTGTCACCCACTCCCAGATTCTGGCAAACAGAGGCTAGGGACACCATCCCTGCCCATCCTGGCTAATAGCCATTGATGGACCTATCCTCCATGAATTTATCTAGTTCTTTTATTAACCTTGTTATAATGTTGGCCTTCACATCCTCTGGCAAGGAGTTCCACAGGTTGACTCTGCGTTGTGTAAAAAAATACTTCTTTTTGTTTGTTTTAAACCTGCTGCCTATTAATTTCATTTGATGGCCCCTAGTTCTTGTGTTATGAGAATGAGTGACAGAGAAAGAATCACTTGAGGGATTTGACTTTTCAGATTTGGGTCTATATTTTGTAAGAGGTTTTGAGCAAGTAGAACTCCAGTGGAAGTCAGCGGGATCTGTGGATGCTCAAGATCTCTGAAAATCAGGCCCCTGTTGTCTAGGCATCCCTTCCAATCTCAGTTTGGTCTGTATTATAGAAACATCTGCAAGTATTTGCCTTTTCAGATCTCTCCTTGAAATGGAGCGGGATCTAGAATGTGCCTCCATTACCTGGAGCTTTGATATACCCCAGTGATAAGCACAGTATAATTCTGGGCATGGATGTGAGAATGGTGTGTTCTCCCCATTCCCATGGTAGGCAGAGCAATATCTGTTGTGAACCACTGAGCAGAATGACTATTAGAATTTAGCAATAACAGCAAAATAACAGATCACCCACTAAGAAGTAGGCACTGCCAGGAGTTACAGTGATGCTAGACAGACTTTTTTAATCCAGCCCCCAAAGTCCCATTCGAGATGAGCATAAAGATTAGGCTTATCTTCTGCAAAATATGGACTAATACACACTCAGGTTTTTTTGGTACCTGAAGTACTTTAACATGTCAGAAAGAAATGACTGTAAGCTTAGTGCACAATGTTTAATTCCCATCAGCGACTTTGCTACCCTGTTGGCTCAATTTACCTGAGAAAACCAGCATTGCTTGTACAAGCCAATTCACAGATACTGGAGAGGATTAAAATAGGCGCTTACCCTGTGCTCTACCTGGTATCCAAAACTGAGTCTACATTCTTCCTACTTCTTTCATCACCCTGCCGAGGGATAGGCTAGCTCACGTTGACTTCTTTCAAACCTGCTCAGAGATTGTTGTCTCACCTCATATTTTGAAATGTGTTGGGTTCACCTTCTCTTTTGGAGAGAGGCTGTGAAAATGAGAGTGGAGATAGGGGAAGAGAGAAAAATAGGGTGAACAGATTGGAGTGAAAAACAAGCACAAAAAGACCGAGGAAAAGAGCAGCGAAGGAAAGAAAGAAATACTAGTGGACAAAGTACATGCCATATGTTTGTGTCAGGTTAGCATTTGGAGGATGGGAGACGAGGCAGAGAGACTGCAGCACTACCATGTGCCTCTATTGGTGTTGTCTTCATAATTGTTCTCTCCCACTTTTGCAGCCAAGCATTGTTAGCCATGTATGCCACAGGGGGCTGCGGCCTTCTACTGTTAGGGTTAGATTGTGTCACATAGGGAGACCCCAGAATAGGGAATAGTGCAGACATATACTGCCACAGGACTGAAATAAGGATTGTACCTAAGGGAGCTCACCATGGTTCAGCTTTTGGACGGAGGAGCACATGGTCTTGCTTCCTCCCCAGCCAGTGGGGGGTATTTTTTGGCCCCTGGGGATGCATGGAAGGAGCAGTCCCTGTACCCTAGGAGCTGTGCTTGTGGCTGGCAATGTGGAGCATGCCTCAAACTCCACAAGCTTGGCTGAGCCCAGTCATCAGCTATCCTCAGCCACAATAAAGAGTCTGGAATCAAAGCTTAGCTGGCAATTTGCTGAAGATGCCTGGGGCAGAAAAGAAACCAGTTTGCTCCCTTTGGGAGGGGGTGGGGGCATTGGCTCCGCACGGCTGACAGCAGTAGACATATGGGATGGGGTCCTTCTCCCACAGAAGTCAACAGGGAGTTTTGCCATTGGCGTCACTGAGAGCAGTGTTAGGTTTCTGTATCTGTCAGCAGTTTGCCCAGGTGTCGGGGGAAGAGAAAATTGCTGGTCTGTAATGAGGGGTCATTTTTTCCCACCCCCTCCAAGTCCATTTTCAGACCATAACCACGTTTTAATGAACAAAAAAAAATTGTGATTTTTAAATCCATGCAGATCTGCAGTCCCTGCCAAGCCTGTTTTTCTTCTGGAAAGGCAGATGGACGTACTCACATTATGGTGGTTGTTTTTTGTGTGCCATATATTTTCAGTGATGTTCATGAAACTAGAATTAGTGACACTAATAATGACAAATCAGAGGGCTAATGTTGTTTAACCCTGTTAAAGTGTGTTATTACATTTACATGTTCCCACAGAGTAAATGCTGTTTGGCTCAGACATATGTCTTGCTATCTGTTTATTTTTATGAATCAGAAATGAATCAGCAGTCAGTCTAAGAGAGTCCTGTAGATTTATTTGTCTCATATACCATTTTGGAAGGGGGAAAAGGGCTTTAGGATTGTCTTGTATCCTCTGGAGGCATAAACATACTATGAAATTAATATTAAATCTAACATTGTCAAGGGTTGATCTAAAGATGCTGAACTATATATAGATTTAGATGGCGCAGCTCTTAGTCAGAATGGGGTGACATTCATTCTTAGCCGGGGACCAGAACAAAGCCAATGCATCAGTTAATTCCTCATAACAGAGCTTATATGGTACATAGACCTTGTGCTGATGACTGAGTTGCAGCTGTTTGTTATCAGTTACTCATAAAAGTAGTCCCACTCAAGCCAATGGGACTTCTCTTGTAAGTACTTGCCAACACAATGGTTGCATGGTCGATCACATAATATGTAAAAGTCCCTTGGAAGAAGAGTCCTAAAATAGTTTAGAACTGGGAAATGATTATACACCGTCCCTCCCCGCCCCATACACACATGGAAATTTTTTGATAGAAACTAAAATATTTTGTTTTCACCAACATTTTTTCTTTGAAAATTTTCAGGTTTTCAAATAAAGGCAAAAGACTGCTTGAAGAAGGCTAAAAAGGACAATTTGGGTTATTAGCTCCTCTCCTTAAACCTATGTGGTCTTTCACGTTACTTGTAAAATATTGAAAAGAGGTGTGGGCATCTCCGGTGGCGTTTTTTTAAAAATAAATTCAATATGCTGCTTCAGAGATTTGAAAAGAAAATTATGTAACAGGAAAAAAAAAACCCATCCCACTCCCCTACAGTGCTAAACATTCCAACAGCTACAGAAGGTGATTTAAATTCAGCTCAGCAGCTACTGTTCCAGCCTGGATGTTTTAAAGTCAGTTTATTTATATTTTAACTATGCAGTCTCCCATAAGGCACGGTCAAAGTCTTTAACACAATCATTGGCATTAGCCATTTTCGTCATCTTCTTCCCTTTCTCCTTATCGAGTGTACTTTGTTTCCTGCAATGGTTTATAGAGACCATCTGCACCTCCTCCTGTGTTCTCTCAAGCATGGAGATAAGATTTCACCTTTGGATGTCTGGTTGAAGTCCAACTGGCAGACGGGATGTGTTTGGTGGTTGTGGCTCAGTGCCTGTTGGATGCAAGCACTAATCTCACATGGTAGTGATGGGAGAACCCATGTGAGAGCCACCCTTCAAATTCAGCCTGAACTCTGTGTTCTAGGGCCAATATTTTCAAACGATGGCTGTCTAAAATTAGGCCCCTAAATCCATATTTAGGTGACTAAATAAATGGCCTGATTTTTCAAAGGTGCTGAAAACTTGCAGCTCTCACGGATGTAGAAATCTGTGGCAAGACTCACTTCCCACTCAGGATAGCTGGTACACACCCTCCTCTTAGCCAGCTACAAAGCCCACATTCAAATTGCTCTCTTGGTTTTCAAAGCTCTTTATACCAGTCATGGCTAAACTGTGGCTTGTGAGCTGCATACAGCTGTATTCAGGGCCAGCTCCAGCTTTTTTGCCACCCCAAGCAGCGGAGTGTGTGTGTGTGTGTGTGTGTGTGTGTGTGTGTAAATAAATGATCGGTGGCACTTCGGCGGCAGCTCTACCGCGCCGCTTCATAATTCGGTGGCGGGACCTTCGCTCCGAGAGGGAGTGAGGGACCCACTGTGAACTGCCGCCAAAGACCCGGAATGTGCCGCCTCTTTCCATTGGCCGCCCCAAGCACCTGCTTCCTTTGCTGGTGCCTGGAACTGGCCCTGACTGTATTACAGTTAAAGTGTGACTCGCGGCGCCTCCCAGCCCCGCCCCCGCCCCCATTCTCCTTCTACCAGTGGGGGGGAATACTCAGGGCTTCTGCCCTGTGATGGCGTGGTGAGACTAGGGGCTTCTTCCCTTCGCGGGGGGGGGGGGGGGAGGGTGTCTAAGGGCTTTAGCCCTGTGCCCCAGCAACTGCTGCCCTGTGGTGCCTTGTGCGTGTCTTGAGGCTCTTGAACTTCTGAAGATTATTGTATGCAGCTCGGAGGGTCAGTAAGTTTGGCCACTCCTGCTTTATACATTGGATGTAACCAGCTTCTCTGTTCTCATAACTGCTTAGTCCCTTGCTAAATCAGTCCATTCCATGTCATGCTTTCACGCATGGAGACAAAGCCCAGCTGTCTTATTAACTGACAACAGTGCAGTTGCTTTCCTTGATCCCTGTCTAACAAACAGAGTGAGTGCCCATAATAAGTGTTTGACCTCATCAAAAGCAGGAGGGGCCTGCCAGAGACACACCTCTACCTCGTCAGCCCATCTAGTCCAATAACCTGACTCTCGGGCAGTGGACAATACCCAGATGCTTCTGAGGTACAGCAAGGGTAAAAGCCTAACCCATAATGTTCCCAGCCAACTATGCAAAGACAAGTGGTGGGGGGAGTTCCTTCTTGACCTCTGGAGCGATGAGCTCCTTTTGCTCTGAAACATGAGATTTGACCTGGGGAGCTGCAGATTTCCCTTTTGTGAATGGCTCCATAGCGATAATTTCCAGGAAAAGTCATTGCTGCATCTACATTAGAAATGGGCCCACACCAATCCCCCCAGGCTTTTAGGGAAGTTTTGGCTCCAGAGCTGAATATTACAGTTGGCCCCTATTGTGATAATGGTCAGTGCCCAAAGAATAGATCCCAGCACTCTCAGACTACGGGGAGGCTCTCTCTTATCCATCCAAAGCCTCTTCTGCATCTCCTAGGTCTACCTCTATCATCCTTGCCACATTCATCAGCACTTTCCCAGCCCTCCTTTGGGGGCTCAGGTTGATACTGTCTGAGTTACTCTGGGAGGCTCTAGTTAGTCGCAAGGAGCTCCTCCTCTCCTTGGACAAGGTCCCCAGCTGAGTGGCACTCAAACAAGACTTGAGCTGGGGTCCTTGTGAAGCAGCTCAGATCTTGGATGATCCCTCTGGTCAGGGCACACTAAGTCACTGGGTATTGTAGCTCCAGCATCAAGATTGCAAAAGATTCCTTGGATACTGCCCAGGGGCTAATAGATCCTCTCTCTCTTCAGACTTTTGGGGACAGACCTTTTCTTTTAAATAGATCGCCTCTGTTTCTGTTCCCTTATTTATCTGGACCTTGTGCTTTAACACAGGAATAGCAGCTGGGCACAAAAAAACAAAGAGAAACCCAAGTCTCTGACCTCACAGCCTGTATAGGAAAAAAAAAATCTAGCAAACTGAGAAAGCACTTTTACAGATTGTCTCTTTGGCAGTTTCTTTTGCTGCACAGGATGACAAAAAAAATCAGGATAAAAATATTCACAGAAGAAAGAAAGAAAAAGAAAAAAAACTCAGCATGAAAGGTGTTTCTTTGGCTGCTCGGGGAGATGCAGGCAAAGATCAGAGGTGGGTTTTCATTGTACAGTCTTCATGTTGGGTTTTTGAAAAGCATTTTGTCTAAGTAGATCTCAGGCCCTGTTGCAGATGACGTGTCTCTGAAAGGAGAAGAAAGAAGAATGCAGCCTTTCTGAATGCTTTCTGCATCTCCAAAGACTAGAACGTTTTTTCAAAGTCTCCCAAGAATGCGAGAAAACACACAAACCCAAACAAAATCCCTCCTTTGTTTTCGTACGTCTGATTGTTCCCTCACCCTGGTTCAAAGCTGATTTCCCTTTCCCGCCATTAGCTTTTACAGAGTCTCGGCTGCAAGCACATCACATGACGCCCACTAGGCCCGATCCCTCCTAAGAACACCACCAGCCTCAGAGACGGAGACTAGACTTCTTATATTTTCATCGTCGTACACTGAACACGACAGGAAGCAGTAACATGGCATAGGAGTCAGAGTTATTTATGATGTCCTCATATTCAAAGGTACTGAGCACTCATTGATGTCAGTGGCTAGTGGGCATGCTCAGCACCTCTGAATAGCAGGCTGTTAGCATTCAGTCTTAGCCCAGACTGCTTGTGTCCCCTCAGATGAGTGCAGCAGTGAGCCGTGTGCTTGCACTCGCCCTTAGCTTCCGTCTACGCTGTGGCTTCCTGTTAGTATCCTGACTCCGCCTTCAGCTCTCAGAATGGCCCAGCCTCTCCCTTTGTTAGCTCATGATACACTGGGCAAGGCTGCTCTTGACATATCTCTTCTGTGCCCTGGTAGGTCCTATGATAGTTCCCATGATGGGATTCTGAATCATCTGAAAAAAAAGTTTTAGTCGTGGATGCCAGGTATGTTCATGAAAGACAGAGAGATGTAAAAGTGTCTTACTCCATGTAATCACTTCCTACAGTGCCCACGCTCTTATCTGGATGCATTGGGCACAGGGTTCCCAACTTCATGACTTTATTGTGAGTCTCACCATCGTTTGTTTTTATTAAAGTCCTACCTCTTGGGCTCATGTGACTACCTGAGAATTTTAGATTTCATTTGAAAGGAAAAAAGCAAGTGTCTAGCCCTCACAGGTGTGGAGAAAAGCTAGAAAAATGTGAAAATTTTCACCAAAAAAAAAAATTGTCCCTTTTTTTCACAGTAAAATTTCTAATTCTTCAACCAACCCAGAATCTAAATGAGATATTTGCGACCCAGCTCAGCCCTCAGAACTGGATGAACAGACCACATTGAGTCAATGCGAGTTACATGGGTGAGTCTGACGGCAGTTTGGAACCTTTAAAAACAGCATTTATGATCACATTATACGTGGAAGCAAGAATAATACATAATATCATAGGAAAAAAGAATACTGTATCCCAGTTGGGTGAAAAACATTTCTCCCTGGAAGGATGGTCCATTTAAGCAGATGATGAATAAATGAAAATGCTGCAGGAGGAAATCTTTGCCTGGGTGAAGGCCTTGGCGTATTATTTATTGGAATTCCATTGCAATGTAACCTCATTCAGACCTGAGCACTGGGTAAGCTACTGAGCACTGGGTTGGCTATACTCTAGAATACTGCCCAACACCTGCTGGGGTGACTGGGATGCTTTCAGGCCACAGAATAAGGTAGTCCTTAGAGACTAGGGACACCCTGAGCGTGGAGTTGCATCTCTGACATCCTGGTTAATAGCCACTGATGGCTTGAATTTATCTAATTCTTTCTGAACTCTGTTATAGTTTTGGCCTTCACAACATCCCCTGCCTGTGTGTTCCACAGGCTGGCTGAGTGTCGTGCAAGGAAGTGCTTAAGTCTGCTACCTTTCTGCTTCGAAGAGCTTACGGTCTAAATAGACAAGACAGACACGGGGTGGGGGGAAAGCGGGATGAGATCTAAGCAAAGTGAACAATGTGATGACAGCAACCATTGTGTTAGTGCCATGATTTTAGGAGGAGATCAACCAAATGGAGAGGGGACATTGAAGGGAAGGGGGCTGAGAGCAACAGTGCAGGGGAGAAGACGATAAGAGGGGCAGATGAAGGGAAGTTGGGAGGGAAGGAGGGAGGGAGAAGATGGGAGTAAACAGCCACTCAGAACAGGGTGGAGCAAGTCCAGTCAGAACTGTAGACAGTTCTCTGAGAGCTTGTCTTCACCGCAGACTGAATTCAGACTCAACTGCCAGTTTTTCCCTTAATCTGCCCCATGTTCCACATCTACATTTCTCTGTCAGTGGTACATGGCAAAGGTCATCCTGAGCTATAGGGAAGACTGCAAGGGAGCTGTTAACATGCATTGCTACCCTGAGCTAACTGCATTGGTAATGAGAGCCCCGGGCAGCCACAACAATCGAGTCATGTTGGTCTGCCAATCCCTTCCCATAAGCCCTCTGACTGGAAATGGACTATCTGCATCTGCTTAGTTCCCTGCAGTTGGCAGTTTCTCCAGCATCACACACAGCTCCATGTTGCTGTAACTGAGACCCCAGCTGAAAGTGGGGAAACCGAGGCAGATAAGGAGGATTGCATCATGTGTGATTGCTACCCAAAGGTGAGAAAAGCCCAAGTCATGTGTGCAGCAGCCATGAGGCTGCTGCCTATAATAAAGGATCTTTTTCTGAAAGTGGCCATGGATATTGGGGAACAAAGAACCTTGACATGCAGCCCACAGGCAGGTAGGGCAGAGGGTGGTATCTGGGGAACATAGGGTTATCCCAAAGCAGGGAGATGGTTTCCTTATCTACCAAGGGGTAGAGAGCAAGCCAGGAAATGAATTCCACAGGCCTAGACCATTTCCTTCCATGAGCCCCAGGCTGGGCAGACAACTTGTGCCACAATACCCCGGAAATGTAAGTCCAGAGCAGCACAGTGAGTTGTGGCACTTTGAATCTTGGGATATGTGCCCAGACAGCTGCCTGGCTTGTCACGGCCAGATACCGCACCTTGGCATATGGAGGTCGTGACAGTACAGTAATGTGGTTGTGCTATCGTGGGGTAGGTTATCGCGGGATAACTTACCCCATGCTTAGCATTATGCAGTGAAGGCATGTCTTGAATGTCCGCAGGTCCCCGCTTCAGCTGTTTAGGCAGCAGCTCCTATCAGCTGGCATCTTTGGCTGCTTCCTCTCTGCAGTTTTTCCCCAAGGCCACAGGGCCAGGGTATGGAGGTGGGCAGTGGGAGGGAAAGGAGAGGCACCACCTGGGTCCTAGCTTCCCCAAAGTAGGGTGGGGAGGAATCTCCCCAGCTCTGTTCTGAGTGTGGAGGCTTGGGGGAAGCGGTGGCCCTGGCTGGGTGCCATTTTACCCCCTCTGTTCCTCCCTCCCTCTCTTTCTCCCAGGGCTTCTACTGCCTGGAGCATCCACCTGATTCTGGGGCTGCTCTAGTTCACGGCATTCTCTCCCCTGCCTCAAGCTGCTCTGTAGCACATACACCATGGGGACAGCCTCTGTAGCCAGCATCTGTTGGAACTGGTGAACATAAAGAGCTCTTGCCCCATGCCTGGATCTGAATGTTAGCTACCCCTTTTTTATTTTTCTTACTGTGCTGGCATGTCCGTGATGAATCCCTGTTCATGCACAAAGTACTTCTTTACAAAAAACTATTGGCCCCGCTGACAGATTTTTACTAAGTTAGATTCTTTGTCATTGTCAAATTTTTTGCTGCCTTATTCCCACAAGACATTTTGTTTAGAAGTCAGGTATCTAGAAACCACGTAGTCCCTTTTCCTTCAAAGAATTCTTCCTTCTCCACTGACTATAATGAGATAAACTGCTCTTAATGCAGAGCAGAGCAGAATACTCAGTTCCTTGAAGACAAACTTGATATGAAAACCTTGCCCTACTCTAATCACCACATCTCCATTATCTTTGTTCCTCTGGCTGACAAAATATCAGGCCTCAAGTATCCTGGGTTTGTACTTATAGAGTTCTCAGCCCTTTTATTTATTCCCAGCAGAACTGGGACATTGGGCCAGATTTTTCTTATGGTATTTTACTGCTGTTACAAAAAGAACTGAAGTTGTTTTTCTTCTGTTTGCTTTGATAGATACATGCAGCAGCCAGAGCCTTTGTGTAAGAAATGCAGGAACACTGACAGTCAAGGTATTTAATTTTTTTAATTATCATTTGTTATACAGAAGTGTTGAAAGGCCTCAACCAAGATCAGGGCCCTGCTGTGTTAGGCTCTGTACATATACGTTATAAAAGACTGTCCCCAAACGGCCTACAGTCTAACCCGATAAGACAAACAATGGGTGGAATAAGGGGATACAACATATAAGTGGAAGATGGGAAATAGAGATCAAATGAGTTGCTGAAGATCATCCAGGAAGTCTGTGACTACCCTTATAACTGCTCCTCCACCTCCAGGGTGGGGAGGGGGAGGTCTGATGGTGGATGCGAGTAATAGTAGATCCACAGAACACCCCTCTCCTGGTCCCCCATGCAAATCCCTGAGTCCTGGGATAGAAGGAGGGACTCACTGCCGATCAGAGCTCCACAGTGCAGAGAAGTTGCAGAACCCTGTGGTACCGTGCCAGATTTTTGCCCCTGTCCTCTGCAGTGGAAGGCTACCAGTTCCACCCTCTCTGAGGTCTGCTCTGCTCATGTACATCTGCAGAAGATTTTCCTTTTTGGAAAGAAGCCAGAGCAAAAGGGTTATCTGCAGATGTGGTCAAATTAAACTTGATTCTACAGACCTTACTCATGTAAAAATCCCACTGTAGTGAATCAGTACAGACTGCAGCATCAGCCCATTAATGTTTCTTCACTTGTGTTGAAATCATCCCAGCTAGGACTTGCACCACAGGCTTCTGTGTAGTTTGTTGGTGCTGATGTAGGTATGTGTGTGGTAGCCTGCAAGGAGAGGTGCATGTGCTCCGCAGCTGGGAAAATATGGTCAGTTTTATATAAGTGCTTAAGGCTTTGGGCACTCAAGTTTAAAAATTTTGGTCAAAACAATTTGCTGCAGATGTGGCAAGGCTTAACCCCATGATCAGCCATCTCATTCTTCCATCGTCTGCATGACCTGCGGCAAATTGTTTAGACCAAAATTTCCAGGTTCCAGCTCTGTTGCAGTCTGCCTGCGTGAGACAGAAGTCAGAGGGCCTGACCTCTGACCTCATCTTCGGACCATTAGACCAGCAGGTCTCAGCCATTAAGGGCTAGAGTACTCCACCTCACATGCAAAAGTATTTGACTCACCACCACTGTAATTTTCAGCAGTGTGGTTAGAATGAATTCTCATTCTGGTACTACTACACTTGAACCCAACCCATGATGCAGCCCACACACCACAATCTAAGAAGGACTAGACCACAACTGTCCTATGGTTAGCTCCATCTATTAAGCTAAAGCTGTCGTATCACCTGGAAAGGGGTCTCTATGTCACAGTAGAGCAAACGGTGATGAAAACAAGTTATCAATGAGGCCCCAGGAGACCAACCACCATGAATTTTTGCTTCATTCCAGAAGTGTTTTGGAAGCAATTACTTCATCTTGCTCTTTATTCATGGGATTCACTTAAGCGATGACATTACAGCTCAGTCCATTAAGTAAATGGGTTATATATTTTCTCAAAGTTTCAGTGAAGTAATGTTGCATCCTACACTGATATCATTGTCAGCAGTAAAACTCAGGGAGATGTCCTCATTTGTTTAGTGAGGATTACCTCTGCCGAGAACTTAGATATGACACATCAGTCTCTAGGTCTTTTATAATACTCAAGCAGGATTTTCAAAAAGCAAGTGTTATTTTCACAGAAATTCCTGGCAGCCATGCAGTTTATTATGAGAGGGAAAGGGAAAAGAAAAATTGACATGACATTTCCTAAATGAATTTATATTCTCATTTCCTTTCAGAAATGAATCTGTGCTCCATCTATCTCTTTTCCATCAGTTTGCAGGGGCAAAGTTTGCAGAGCACAATTGAAATGTACAGTTATAGCACAGGTCAGTGTGCCATATACGGCCTTCATAACAAGATCCTCCCTTACAGCCACTGCCAGTAGCACTCATAAAGGTTTTATTTTCCATCAGTTAGCCGTGCAGTAGGTCTTAAAAGTCAGCAGCAGCTCAGAAAATAAGCCGGGGCACATGATCAGAATTCTGGTCAACCAACACCAAATAATTCTGAAGGCTGCAGAAGCCTCCACGTTGTTACAAGCTGATTTGCTGAGAAGTCATTGTTCAGCTGTATAATACCTTGTTGTTTCTCTAGTTTTTACAATATCTCAGTAGCTCTGGGAGTGTCAGATGTGGTAACAGGCTGGAGAGGATATTTGAAGGACGCTATGAGATTTTGGGGGACATAATCTTGATAACTGCCACAAAATGCTGTCAGTCAGAGGTGGGATTGTCCCACCTTGTAGTTAGCTTGAACACTCTGGTTTCCTTTTCCAGGCCAGAAGAAGCTCAAAGCTTGTCCCTTCCACCAACAGAAGTTAGTTCAGTAAAAGATATTACTTCACCCACCTAATCTCTCTCATATCCTGGGACCAACACGGCAACACCACCACTTTAAACATAAATGGGAAGATAAAGTACCATTTACTTATATTACAAGCAGATCTGTAGCTCTTCCTGATCCAGATAAACCTTACTGGAGCTGTCCTGATCCATACGTTAGTCGTTGCATGAGAAAACAGCACAACTGGCATCATTATCAGGGTCCCTCAGTCACAACAGAGCATCAGTGCAAGTGTGAGACATTTTAACTGACAGGATGTTGGGTCTGCAAGTCCTTCAAACACTGTATGATGTCAATGGAACTATTATGATTTCACCCAGGCTAGCCACTCTGGCTGCAAATTCTCTCATTCCCTGAACAGCAGGGGAGGTCTAGACTGGAGCTGCAGAGTGTTTTTCCCCCTCCCCTGCCAGTTTTACCAAGCATGAAAGCAATTCACAAAGCACGCGAGGGGCACCTTGGCTCTTACCTGCTAGGCTGTCTTTTCTTGGCATTTTTGAATGACTCCATTAGACTAACCATGAAGAGACAGTGCACAGCATTGAGCCTCAGAAAATATAACGGTGTGGGAGTGTGTGCAGGAGTCAAGGGAGCTGTGGAAACCAAATATATTTATGTATCAGAATCTCTTCTTGTGAGATGGGAGGGAGACAACCCTGCTAGAAAAAGAAAGAGCCCCCAAAAGATACTTTTAGGAATATTTTATTTTGTGGGGTATAAGAACGGTGCAGTCTGCCAGCTTTTGTGAACGACAGGTCCCTGGAATATCTCTAGTGTTCCTGACAGTTTATGAGTCCATCCCAAAAGGAGGAGAGCCCAGAGAGAAAGCAAAAAGAACTGCACAGTGATTCAAGCCATCTTTGCCAGTCTGTGGAAAGCTGCCACGGCACCAGCACACCTGACTTCTGTAAGTTCATTTCCCCTGAAATGGGCTGATTTTAGTGTAAACAATAAACATGATGACAAAATCCTACCTTTAATCAACCCTGAGGTAAAAGTTGACTGAAAATACCAAAACCAAACCAAATAATAAAACCCCAACCGAAATTGGAGAAAGGCAGTAGCTTGATTGTGGAAGATACAGCATCTCACAAACACAGGCTTGTTTTGGTCACATTTTATTTTCAACTTTTTAAAAACCAAAACCAAAACCCAACACAAACAACCAACTCGCCCCAAAAAACATGGTGAAGAGATGTAAAAACAAAACCAAGGAGTAGAATTCTAGCACTGAGATGTCAAATTTAAGGAATAATAAACTCTAAGAAGATCAAACCATCAGCTCTTCTACTGCCCATGTTTTTTAACAGAGTAACTTAACGGGGAGTATTTCTCTCTCTTTTGGGACATAATAATAACAAAGGGGGAGATCAAAGATTTCTTCTTTCCAGCTTGCTCTGGGTGCTCTTACAGTCCAGTTGCTTCTGTTATATATAAAAAAACAATCTTCAGCAAGGGAAGGTTACCAAGAATGCCTGATTCTTTTAATTATACCTCCTCTCCCGATATATTTAACATATTTGCATCTGTTGTTACTGTTGGAAGCAGCTGCTATTGTATCAGCGAATATTTGCTTTTCTCTTTGGAGTGTGCACAAACTCCAGTTTCATAATGATGCGTGGCAACAAGTTCAGTGCTGGAAAACACAGAAATAAACATAGAAACTACTGTTCTATGGAACTGCATAGCGACCAAAGACAAAGATTTTTTTTCTCTCTCCTAATGACTCACACCTTCCAAAAGCAAATAATCTAAAGTCCAGGCACCAGGCCGTTTCTCTTGGAAATTACTCCTCTATTTCCCCAGTCCAACTGACCACCTTAGTAAAAGGAATCCATGTTTCTGCCCCTTTTGATCTCTGCCTCTCTCTTGTGACTTGATCTCTTTGACAAGTAACGGGGAAACCGCCAAAGGTTTGGACTCGTTTATTTAAAGCTTATCTGAACTTTTAAAGGTCCCTCCTCCTTCATAATCCTTCAACGAGCTCACTTGTGCCCCTTCCCTCGATAGGCTTGTCCACAAAGGGATATTTCCTGGCATATCTATATTGGAATAATTATTCTGCTATCGTTACATCAGTTTAACCATAGTGGAATAATTATTCCAGTATAGCTATGCTGGGAAATTCTCCTGTGTGGACAACTCTAAGTCTGTCCAGTAAGAGTTGGGAAGAGGCAATCAAACTCCCCACCCAAACTGACAAAAAAATATTCTATTGGCCTGATGCAGTTTTCATCTTCACTGAACTGTTTTGCCTATTACTAATGTTAACCCTGGTTGGCATCAGCATGGGACAGCAAAGCCATTTTCTCTTTAGCTTTTACGTGAGCAAACACTTGGATAGATTTGGTTCCACTGAAGCTAATGGCAAAACTCCTACTGACTTCAGTTGGACTAGGCATGTGACTCCATATGCTATAAAAATGCATGTGGTTAACTGACTCAAGTTACCATAATAACCTGAGTCAGTACACAAGAGAAAAAAGACCTGTCTAGGTAAATATATACCTCTTCTGCATGTAAAATCCGCTGGATAAGAAACATGGGGTCCTCTAGTTTTTCTGTTTCACATCTGGCCATTACAAGAGTAGCTTCCCCCCGCCCCATAAAGCTATGCGGGTTTATTACATGTAACTGCAACATATGTGCATTGGCAGGCATTGGAGGGCAACAATCACTTTAGCTGATACATACATGATGGTTTTCAAATGTTTTTTTCACCTGGGACCCAAAAATCTATCCATGGTACCTTAGTAGGACTGACCCGAACCCCACAAAAACCTGAGGCTGGTTTGGGGGGATTACTGCTAGGTGATGGTGGGGAAAGCTGGTGAGAAATGGTGGCTAGAGCATGGGTAAAGCTGTGTTGGTGCTGAGACGGTGACTATTAGAATGGTTCTAATGGCCTGAGCACATGTTTGGGAGCCAGATACTTGAGTTCTGATGCTGGAGCTGGTGCTGGCACTATCTGTGACTTTGGCAGTCATGCTTTCTGCCTCAGTTTCCCCATGTCTAAAATAGGAATGATTAGTGGCTTGTAGGGCTGTTGTGAGGATTAATTCGTTAATGACTTTCAAAGTGCTCTGAACGACACAGAGGTTAAGTATTATAATTAGGAACCAATTCTGATCTCGATTACACTGGTGTAAATCTGGAATAACTCCCCTGCAGTTAATGGATTTAAACTGCTATAAAAGAGATCAGGATCAGGCCCATGTGAACGTGAGTAGATTCCCTACTGAGTTACATCTACAACTGTAATGAAATCACAGATCATGACAACTTGTCATTTTGGTAGGAGATAGAGGGAAAATGTCCTTTAAAAAAACAAAACAGGAAGAAAACTGGGGGGCGGGGAAGTGTTTTCTTTGGCTCTGAAGTACAGACTTGGGGAGAAACAGTTCTCACCAAAGTAATGCCTCTTGAAATACTTACAGGGTGTGGCATTTAACATAATCTTTCTTGTCTAATTTATATCAAAGAAACACCTTATCTTAAATTGCAATCTAGTATGAGGATGAGCTGATTTTAATAGGGTTGCATTCAACATAATCTAACAAGAGAGGGCGTGCACTCCCTGGCCAATACAGCACACTCCCATGGATAATGTAAATAAGACTGAGTGACTTTGACCACCGGATAAGTACAGTGCTGGTAGACAGGCAGACAGACACATGATAAAAAGAGCCTGGAGAGATTGATTCAGCAGTGACAGGTGTGGCATTTCACAGCCACGGATACTGGGAACCCATCCTCCCACTATTCCATCTTAAATGTACTCATCAACTGTTCCCTTGGAAGTATGAGTCTGCTACTTGGCTTGCAGGGTGGTTTGCAGGCCTCGTCCAATGAGAACTGGAGATGGTTCAGCAGTAACAAAACTCTTTTTGGTATAGCTTCGTTTCTGTCCCCTGCTGACTGAACCACGGCACATTGCAGTGCACCACCATTTTGTCTTCCAGCAGGTGTTAGGTGTAATGATTGCCTGCAGCTAGGAAAGGAATCGGGGTGGGTTAGTAGGTGTTCAGAGCCATGCTGGCAAACCTGGAATCTAAAATCAGGACTGTAAAATATATATTAGAGCCACAACGAACCTCCCTCCAGGCTATTCCAATACACACAAGTTCATAAGCAGGGAGGCAGTGGAGGGGGACGGAGTGGAATGAAAGGCCCAGATCAGCCATGATAAAACTGGAGGGCTGAGTCACCTCTGGGAACTGTATGTACGCTGACTTTCCCTGGAACCAGGAGCTCTAGGACTGCAAGCTGGCAGTCCCAGCAGAAAGGTGGTGTCACATAATGTCAGTGGCCACAGTAAAATTGTTCTACAGACACTTCCGGAAGGACCTGTGCTAGAACACGTATTATATGGAAAATCTTCAGGGGAAATGCACTGAATCACTGTGGGACCCTGGGCAAGGCAACGAGAAGGCAACATTCCAGTCCTAGCATGGCTCTAATTGCACTGAGGACAGGGCCAAAGCTAATTTCTAGGAATATTGGCTTTAACAAATTAGCTTACACAAATTCAGCCTGGTTTTAAGAATGTCGGTGAGGGTAACCATATGATTTGCATACATGGGGATCAGATCTTTGGCAGAGGCACAAGGGCAGGTAGGGAAAGAGTGGGAAGATGTCTCTAAATCCACTTTCTTCCCCTATGCTGGGGACGGCTGGCGGTCAGTTCAGTGCATAGCATGACTTAGAGCAGCCTGACAACTTTGCACTTTATGACTGCTAAACTATCCCAGCAGCAATGATCCCCTAGGAATTGTTCTGTCCGCCAGTGATCACCGGAAGAGGAGGTGCTCTGGCCAGGCCCGGCCTTTCCTCTGACATCCCCCTATGCTGAGGGCTTCTGTAGCAGGTGATCTAGAGCCAGTCATCCTGGCTTTATGCCACCCAGAAATTCCCCTACGCAAGGGGGCATCCCCAGCTGCCCCATTAAGGCAGCTTTCAGCTGCCTGAGAGGCACAAAGCAGCTGGAAAGAGTGGCTAAGGACTTGACCTCTAATTATCATGACTACTTAAGCAAATCAGGGAAGTATTTTCCAAGTGCCTTGATGATTAATTTGTGTGCACCATAACCCAAGTTGCATGTGCAACCAGAGTGTGGGGACACAAATTAATCACATATGTCAGTGGCCAGCCCCATTTTTTTTTAAAGAAGTCAAGGCCTGAATCTCAAAGGTTTAGACTTTTTCAGATACCCTCGTTATGATGTTATGAGAAAACATTCATAGCTGGATGATTTTCTTTTCCCCAAGCCAGCTGTCAGGAACAGCAAGATGGCTCAGGGCAAAATCTGATGCAGGTGTAAGTGGTGACTTATGCGAATAAGTTAAAACAATGGATTAGAGACCCTAAGGAAGAAACATGCCAACAATTGCTGAAGATCTTCATATTTTGCTTAGTTTGCCTTGTAAAATGTAGGGGATCTCTTGCCACAAATTCAATCAACTCTTCTACACAACTTGTAAAGTCCCCAAAACGTACTAATCACTTTGCTCTGATTGTTTAATTAACCCTAGCCAACAGCAGCACAGACCAAAGCTTGGCTCTCGAGTGAAAAATACTAGCCCTCTAGCAGGTTACAGCATTGCAGTGGTTATTGTTATGAGAGCATTACTGTGCAGCAGCTTTTTAGTAGGTTACTGGTAATTTAAATGCACTGACAGTACCGTCACCAATTAACATATTAGAAACTGGGAGGTCAGTAATTGCATCAAATCGTCAGAGCAGTTATGAGAAATTCAACCCGACATTTTAAAAAATCATATAGAAAATATCCACTGCTTATAACAATATTTTATCATGAAAAAGGACATACAGAGAATTCTTATTTTACCCTATCAGCTCTACTAGCAGAGTCTTAGCTAAGTGGCTATTGTTATTTATTAGGGCTGGATGAAAACTTTCCACCTAAACTTTTTTTTGACAGAAACTTGGGTTTTTGATTCAACAAATATTTTTGCAGAAAGTACCTGTTATCCTTGAAATTTTTCAGTTTTACATCAGAAGACCAAAACAGAGAATTTTTAGCAGTTTTTAACTGCACATTTTGGGGTTTTAAGGCTGCTAATTTTCTTCATTTCTTTGACAAAAGGTTGAAATGTTAGTTTTGGGCCAAATTTTCTGCAGCAACCACCCCATTTTTGGACCAGCTTTAGTAACTGTAGTCCAGCAGTGTCCACTGTATATTAGGCACAGACAAAGCACCTAGGAAGACAACTGCTGACTGAACAACTTACAATCCAGCTCTGATCCTGTAATGAACTCCGTGCATGTGGACACTTACATTTGTACAGCGCCTCATTGATTTAAATGGGGCTATGCATAGATGCAGGAATCTGCTGATGCAGAGCAGGGCACATTTTCATGGGAAATCTAACCAGGATATAAAAAAGATTTCAGCTTCTCTCCTACGTGCTGCAATTTCATCTTTTGTTTGCCATATCTTTCTTATATTATAAGTTTGTGCACCTGTTACAGTGAATTTGCATTTTGTTAAGCAAACATTTATAGCACAAACATAATTACCTTTATCTCTGACAGCCCTTATACTTGGAAGAGTTTTCCTGGAGTGCTCATTCTAAGTCATTTAAAAACATATGCTCAGTTTACTATTCTTTTTATGAACACCCCTAAAAATTCAGTCTTTGTTTTTCACACTATTCACCTGCTACATGACTTTGCTTACAGCTCTCTCCTCTTCCCAGGTCTTGTCCTGAGCCTTTGATGCAACAACTTCAGAACAGAGACTGTTCGTTCATCAGGTGACATTTTACACAAAGGCCGAATATTTATTTAATAGTCCGAGTCTTCTATCGATTTGCATAGCCAGTGGGGGTGACTAACAGAACAGTAGTTCTTTGGTACCTATTGAGATCCCTTTTTTTTTTCTTTTTCACCTTTCCACAAAAAAGAAACAGAATGAAATAATGCAGTGTTTATTTGGAGGTTCCTGTAACATTCATGTACTACCAGTAAATCAGACCAGTAGCCATCGCCAGACACTCCGCTAGTGCCTATAATCCTTTAAAGTCTTCCACCATGCTGTTTATCTATTGTTTACAGTAGATCAGGAAACAGGAGATAGAGTCAAGTCTATGGATTGTGAGAAAACAATGAATGCTTCCTGAGAGCTGCAATGTTCCAAAAATCATCTACTGTCTGTCAATTTTACACTCTTAAACAGGAAATTCTACTCTGATCAGTTCCACTTTTTTTTTTAAATCACAGTCATAACACTGTGTAGCCTGCCAAGAGTAACCTTGAGTAATCGCCCAGCAAAGAAAATTAATGGGCGGGAGTCTTCTAAATTAAAATAAACTCTATTTTCATAACAGTTTGGAAGCTTAAATCTTCCATTTTAAAAACAAGTGAAGGTCATTCAGTCAATGACACTAAAACAAGGAGGTTTTTTTAAAAAACATACTTCAGAGTTTGGTAGCAATGATCAAAACCCTGTTGTACTAACACTCTGTAAAATGTAGAGCCAAGCTTTCAGCGGGGCTCCAGTCTTCACATTTTTTGGTCCTGCAAGAATGAACACATAAGTGTTCGCACCCACAAGAATGCATATATAAGAGTTTTTGCAAGCAGATCAGGCCTGGTGGTCACTTTTTTGTTCACAAATGCTCATTTGCAGGTGTAAAATACTTTTTTATGCATTTTGGTGGACACAGAAGTGCATGGTTTCAAGTTTGGCTCTCTGCATTTTTGGATCATTACCTTTACTGGCGGTTCTCCCTTTGGTGACTGTGTGTAACCAAGAATTGAGTGGGGTTGTTGAGAGGGGATGGCCCCTGCCCCCTCTATTTCCTAGAGAAGAGTTTTGTGGAATTGTGGGAGACCATTTTGCCTTGCTTTACAGCCCCCTACTCAGAGCCCAACCTTCTGGATAAGGAGTCAGTGAGAGTTTTGTCATTGATTTTAATGGGAGCAGGATTTAACCCCAGGAATTACCACTAGGGGCCAATGAAGGTAGTTCCATTGACTCCAGGGTTGGGTTCATGTTCTGAATCCTGCAGAGTGGTTCAGAGATGCTGCTGAAGGTTCACTAGTTCATCGTAACCCTAACTCCAAGTGTTCAAAGAGTGCTCTCTCTCTCTCTTTAAAGTATTTTCCCTGTGAGCCTGGTATTGGTGCTTCCCCAGCATTCTCCCCTCATGTCCTTACTCAGTCCCTTTGTATTACTTCACAGAATCATAGACTTTAAGGTCAGAAGGGACCATTATGATCATCTAGTCTGACCTCCTGCACAACGCAGGCCACAGAATCTCACCCACCCACTCCTGTATCAAACCCCTAACCTATGTCTGAGCTATTGAAGTCCTCAAACTGTGGTTTAAAGACTTCAAGGAGCAGACAATCCTCCAGCAAGTGACCTTTGCCCCACGCTGCAGAGGAAGGCGAAACCCCCCCAGGGCCTCTGCCAATCTGCCCTGGAGGAAAATTCCTTCCCAACCCCAAATATGGCGATCAGCTAAACCCTGATCATGTGGGCAAGACTCACCAGCCAGACACCCAGGAAATAATTCTCTGTAGTAACTCTGATCCCACCCCATCTAACATCCCATCACAGGACATTGGGCATATTTACCGCTAATAGTCAAAGATCAATTAATTGCCAAAATTAGGCTATCCCATCAGACCATCTCCTCCATAAACTTATCAAGCTTAGTCTTGAAGTCAGATATGTCTTTTGCCCTCACTGCTCCCCTTGGAAGGTTGTTCCAGAATTTCACTCCTCTGATGGTTAGCAACCTTTGTCTAATTTCAAGTCTAAACTTCCTGATGGCCAGTTTATATCCATTTGTTCTTGTGTCCACATTGGTACTGAGCTTAAAAAATTCCTCTCCCTCCCTGGTATTTATCCCTCTGATATATTTATAGAGAGCAATCATATGTCCCCTCAGCCTTCTTTTGGTAAGGCTAAACAAGCCAAGCTCTTTGAGTCTCCTTTCATAAGACAGGTTTTCCATTCCTCGGATCATCCTAGTGGCCCTTCTCTGTACCTATTCCAGTTTGAATTCATCCTTCTTAAACATGGGAGACCAGAACTGCTCACAGTATTCCAGATGGGATCTCACCAGTGCCTTGTATAACGGTACTAACACCTCCTTTTCTCTACTAGAAATACCTTGCCTGATGCATCCCAAGACCGCATTAGCTTTTTCACGGCCATATCACATTGGCGGCTCATAGTCATCCTGTGATCAATCAATACTCTGAGGTCCTTCTCCTCCTCTGTTACTTCCAACTGATGCGTCCCCAGCTTATAACAAAAATTCTTGTTATTAATCCCTAAATGCATAACCTTGCACTTTTAACTATTACTCCAGTTTACAAGGTCATCCAGATCTTCCTGTATGATATCGCAGTCCTTCTCTGTATTGGCAATATCTTCCAGCTTCGTGTCATCCCCAAACTTTATTAGCACATTCCCACTTTTTGTGCCAAGGTCAGTAATAAAAGATTAAATACGATTGGTCCCAAAACCGATCCCTGAGGAACTCGACTAGTAACCTCCCTCCAGCCTGACAGTTCACCTTTCAGTATGACCTGTTGTAGTCTCCACTTTAACCAGTTCCTTATCCACCTTTCAATTTTCATATTGATCCCCATCTTTTCCAATTTAGCTAATAATTCCCCATGTGGAACCATATCAAATGCCTTTCTGAAATCGAGGCAAATTAGATCCACTGTGTTTCCTTTGTCTAAAAGATCTGTTACCTTCTCAAAGAAGGAGATTGGTTTGGCACGATCTACCTTTTGTAAAACCATGTTGTATTTTGTCCCAATTGCCATTGACCTCAATGTCCTTAACTACTTTCTCCTCTATTTTTTTCCCAAGACCTTGCATACTACAGATGTCAAACTAACAGGCCTGTAGTTACCTGGATCACTTTTTTTCCTTTCTTAAAAATAGGAACTATGTTAGCAATTCTCCAGTCCTACAGTACAACTCCTGAGTTTACAGATTCATTAAAAATTCTTGCTAATGGGTTTGCAATTTCATGTGCCAGTTCCTTTAATATTCTTTGATGAAGATTATCTGGGCCCCCTGATTTAGTCCCATTAAGCTATTCTAGTATGCTTCTACCTCGGATGTGGTAATATCTACCTCCATAATACCCAAGCCGTGCAGTTGATGCATAGATTGAATTAGAAAGCGGGCCTTTGTCTGATCTGCAAACATATTTCTAGCCTTCTGTTTCTCCCCTTAATGTATTCCAGTCTATGCCTGAGTAGTTAAAATCTTCAATTCCTACCATTCTCTCCTTTTCACACGCCTGTTTTATTTGCACAGTCATTTCACGGTCCAGTTGTTCTTTCTGGTCAGGTGTCCTATAAAATATTTCTATTACTAGTTTACTCTCTGAAACATCCCCAACTGCAGCCCATAATGACAGAGTAGTTCCTTTCCAGCATCCCTCAGATACCCACTTTCAAACACTAATAAACTCCCTTCTTTCTCAAGCACCTCTCTCCCTTCCAGGCCCTCAAGCTAAACAATTTCTACTTTTTACTGTTAGTACTGCTATTATCTTCCAAGGAAATTTCAGTTGCATCCATAGCCATTTTCCAATGTGCAGTATGTACGCATTCAGCAAACTTCTTACATTCATACAGAGACACAAAACAAGGATCCAATTCCCTCCATGTTAGTGCCTATGAATCTACAAGTATAGCCTTTACTGACTACTTTTTGGTTTGACTTCACCTGGACTGGTCCTTGTTAGTGCCCATTCATGGTTCTCTAGAGCTCCTCCCTCCAGCTCCCCACCCCTTTCAATATGGCTGAAATGGAAACATCCAGAGTGTGGAGGATTTTTGCTCTGTACTAGATTACTTCTAATGCACCCCAGAAGTATATTTAATTACCTTCTTCCCATCTGTCTGTAAGAGCAAACTCTGTCTTATCAAAGGATCTTTGCCAGATAATTTGAAATGGAACTGGTTGGTTTTTGTTGTCCTGCATACTGCCTGCAAAGTTTCTTGCACTGCTAAGAACTCTGCCTGACTGTAGAGACAGCAGCCATTTTGTTCTCCAAATTGCTGCATCCAGTATGGACACACACACACACACACTTCTCGCTCCTAGAGACTTTATTTTTGTGCTTTCTTGGTGTCTTTTTTCTTAGTCTAAAATAAAATGAATATTCAACCATGTGGTTTACTTTTTGTGACTGGAGCTATAACCATATTTAACTGAAGATCCAGCCTTTTGGATCTGAGATACTTACTCTACAGACGTACTTTCTCTAGCCTACATGCAAGCCTCTAGGAAACATGTCCTGGTTTGAGGCTTTCCGGTTAGCCATTCTAATAAACAAAAATTTCATCATCAGTCAAACAGCAATGGTTTTAACCATCTCAGCCAGCCTGACTTACACAGCTCACCACTCCAGAATTTAAATAGGCACTCGAAACCCTATCTTGTGTCTCTTCTTTCATCCATGAGCAACAAGTAGGAGAAAACACACATACATGCAGACACTAACAATTTCACAAACTTTGAAATGCGTAGCCATGAGTCACAGCAAATACACTTGCACTGCGTGGAAGGAGACAGACAGGACAGGTTATGAATAGTGTTGTATTCATTCCCATACTCCAAGGGATTACTAGTATGTATTTAAGCACAAAGCTAAGGGTTGAGTGCCACCTCTCCATTAGATGTAAATTAAGACAATGAATTTTTGCCCTGCAGTGCCTTGCTGTGATTATAAAATATTATTTTTTTAAGAAAATATTTATCTTACTAATTAAGAGATGAGGTTGGTAAGAAGCAGGAGCCATGGTTACAATCAGTCCAACTCACAGCTCTTAGCAAACCCCTGATTAGGGTCACTGCTCCGAATTCTTATTAGCAAAAATATATCACTCATTTTTCTCCTCTGAAAATTATAGCCCTGATCTTGCAATCAGATCCAACCCATGGCCTGGTGAGGCAAATGTAGAGTCCGACTGAAGTCCATAGGATTCTGCACAGTCTGGTGTCAGGGTGGGCCAATCTCTGTTATTCTGTGCAATGAAAACTGAAACTAAACAGCAGCTTTAGCTAGGAGAGCCTGTCCTGGGTGGAGGGAGACATGGGGCCTGGCTGCACATGAAAGCACATTTTGGTATTTATGAAGTAGCAGGTTTCTAGAAGTGAGAAGAGAGGGGCTGATCATGCTCTGCTTGAAAGCCACGAGGCATTTGTTACATTTGGAGTAGAGAAATGCATGCCATGTGCCCCTATACTTACCCTATCCTCCCGGGTTATTGTCAGAACTGGAGAGAGGCTCCAAACTCCTACTTCTCCTGGGGAAGTTTGGAACTAACTCCAGATCTGAGCCTTTATCCCCGCCCCACTCCTTTTGTGAAGCCTCCAAGTGCTGCTCTCCCCGATGATGGTGTTGAAACGTGTTTTGGGGCCTGGAGTAAGTGGGAACCTTTCTGAATCCAGCCCATATACTGTACCCGCTATCGAGGGAATTTAGCGCTTTACATAGTTTGATAGGGCTCAAAGCCAAAAGGGACCACTGCATCATCTAGTTTAACCTCCATTAAATTCCACCCAGTTACCCCCTGTATTGAGCCCAATAACTAATGCATTTCAGTCCTTGGAAGTCTAGACTGTTGTGTGCCACATGCAGAAAACAGGAGAGACCAAGGTGCCACCAGTAGCTACTGCAATGGCAGGGAATAGATTAGGTGAGGCATGTCCAGATGAGAGATGATCCTAGCAAATGATCCAGTCTTCATGCTGCCGAAGGCGGCAAAACCCTCCCAAAGTCTCCGCCAATCTGACCTGGGGGAAAATTCTTTCCTGACCCCAACTCTGGCCATCAGCTGGACCCTGAGCATGTGAGCAAGACCTACCTGCCAGGCATCTGAGTAAGAGGATTCTTTGTACTACCTCACTGCACTGGTGCAACTTGTCTAGTGTCCTATCTTCAGCTGTGGGCACCTCTGATGCTTCAGAAGAAGGGGAAAACCCCACTCCCACAGAATCCATCTGGCCAATTTTGCTTTCGTGAAAAATGATACTTCCTGACCCCTGCAGGCAACTGTCTGAAGCATGAGATTTGATTATAGTCATTGTCTTAATGCAGAGCTGAGGTGTTCTGAGCATGTTAAGGGCAATGCAGGCCATCCTGCTCTCCTCCAGCCCATAAAGGAAGGGAATGAACAGGGGCATTCACAGATGTGCAAACTCCATGGCCAGAAGGCACCATCATGACCATCCAAGCGCACTTGCCCATCCCCCCGAACACACAGGCTGAAGTATTTCTCTCAGAAGCTGGATTACAGCTTGTCTTTTAGAAAGATAGCTTATCTCATTTTAAACACTCAACAAGAGGGATGCTGAGCCCCCACTGCCCTTGGTAAGCCAGTCCAACGTTTAATTATCCTCACTGCTAGGAAATGGTGTCTTATTTCAAGGTTGAACTTATCTAACTTCAGCTTCCTGCCATTGGTTCTGGTTACACCTTTGTCTGTCAGACTGAACCCCCCCGACCCATTCTATCAGATACCTTGTCCGTGAATAAGTACCTATGAACAATGATCAACTTCTCATCCTTCTCTTCGATAAGCTGACTAGATTGAGCTCCCTAAGCCTCCCATCACAAAGCTTGCTGTCTAGCCCTTGGATCATTTTGTGGCCCTCCTTTGAACCCTCTCCAATATTTCCACATCCTTCTTGAAACGTGGACATAAGAACTGGACATAGTATTTTACTAGCAGTCTTACCTATGCAGTGTACAGAGCCAAGATAATTTCCTTAATGGTATTTGATAGTTTCCTTTTTATACATCCAACAACCAATTAGCCCCTTTTGCCACAGGCTTGCGCTCAGGTGGAGGTGATTATCTATGACGAGACTTCATTCCTTCTCTGAGTCACTTCTTTCCACAACAGAGTCACTCATCCTCTAGTTATAACCTGCATTCTTTGTTCCCAGGTGTATTACCTTGCATTTGGCTGTATCAAAACTGCATTTTGTTGGATTTTGAACTTTCAACCACGTGTTTTAACTTGCACTTATCAGCTAGAACCCAGCAGAGCAGAGGTGCACAAGACAATAAACTAATTCACATTCACAAAGAAAAGATTCAGGTTTGGTTGAAGACTGAAGAGGATTCTTATTGAATTGGAATTGGTTCATTCCACTTACAAGAGGAAGTGAGGCCTTGTGATTAAAACACAAGACTAGAAGTCAGGAGTTATAGAATTCTTGTCCCTGCCACGGATTTTCTAGGTGACCTTGGCCAAGTCACTTTACCTCTCCATCCCTCCATCCAATGGGTCTAAAAATACCAACCAAATTCACAGAGGCTTTGTGAGGCTAAATTTACTGATGTTTGTAAAATGCTTTGAGATCCCCAGACAAAAAATGCAAACGGTTATTAATTAATTATTATTATGGTTACTTATTACCCCTCTGGCAAGATACTGACATAAAACATTTTCTGTTTTATTTCATCCAAGCAGAAAGCAGGATCCAATGCTATTTGCATCTAGAGAAAATAAGTCAGTGTGTGGCGCAGTGAGCCAATGACACTAACGTTCCATTTCTCTACACTGGGGCCCTTACAAACCACCGCCCAGTTTGGCCCAAGGCCAGCATGACTGGCAATGTCTAAGAAGTTGGGAGAGGTCAGTCTGAGACGGTGACAGCAGGGGATGTTGCAGTCCAGACCTGAGGGGCTTTGGTGTCTGGTGAACAGCCTTAGTCCACTCCATGCTTGGGCTATTTGTCCTTCACTTTTGTGAGCAACACAATGAACCAAAACCAGTGCTAAGTACATAGATGGGCCCAGATTCAGAGTTGGTATAGGCAGGTGTAATTCTATGGCATTACCCGAGGTCTGAATTTGGCCTATAAAGTGTGTAGACACAGATGCACTAGGTAAACCAGTAGGAAGGGGCAGAAGACAGGAAAATGATATTGGCAGCAATGTTTGCAAACACTCCTCATCTTCCAGCGTCCTGATGAATTGATGATTTTCGCTGAAAAGAAAAGGTCCCCGTGGCTTTAAAGAAAGCCATTTGATGAGGCACAAGGGAAACAATTAAGCGTTTAATTCAGTTTGACCTGATCTGTCATTACAACTCTTTGTTTTCCCATCTCTTTTTTTTTTGCTCTGACCTTTAGGATGCGGTCCTACGTGTGCTTTCTGCACAGGTCACCGCAAACAGATCCTGCTTCCCAATGATAACATGAATGCAGAATATTAATGTAGCCCTCTTCTATTGTGTCCTGGTCCCCACTCCAGCTATACCCCCTCC
Source organism: Mauremys mutica (assembly GCF_020497125.1). Classification (NCBI taxonomy): domain Eukaryota; kingdom Metazoa; phylum Chordata; order Testudines; family Geoemydidae; genus Mauremys; species Mauremys mutica. The sequence goes on along the minus strand of NC_059084.1, from coordinate 11,575,790 downwards.
TATGCCTTCCCCTGCCTGCAAGCTCATTTGCACAAAAGAACACTGAGTACCCACTCAGCAGCCCACCTTGAACAAAACACTCCAGGACTCTTGAAACAGCAGAAGTGCTAATCAAGCAGGGCCCTGTGCTGTGTGCTTCTGCAGCGGTTGCTTGGCATAGAAATGGGCTGTCTGGCCGCAGCTATGAGGTAACGTCTGGCTTTTTTGCCAAGCTGCAGAACTAGTCAGACACTCCCTGGAACAACATTTCTTCAGAAAAAAAAAAAGTTAGGCAAGAAATGATCTTCTAGAAGCTTCCTTGCATCTTTCTTTCTGCCTTTTTTTTTAAAGTTACATAACCAAATGACTTAGAATGCAAAGGGTTTCATCAGCTGCTTCCGAGTTTGTGCAGTAATCTTATTAAACGGATTCTTAACGCTCACCAGACAACCTGGAAACACCGAAAGGAAGAAGAATACACGCACCTCTTTCTTTTCTCCTTAATGCAGTTTAAGCTAGCATCTATTTTTGGAAGCAAACTGAAATAGAGCAATAGAAATACAAACAGGCAGAGCTAGCCTGTGTCTGCAGCATCCCTTTTCCTAGCCATTAGGTAGTCTAATGAACCAGCTAGAGGAACTCTTCGTTACACTGCAGCAGCCCTTCCCCCTTCCTTAAGAAATTTGTTATGTAATTTTCCTTTGGGATGTGCAGTGTTTCTGCTTCAGTCTGTTCTATTCTTTGTAGTACCATTGGCAGGTTGTTGGATTTCTTTCCTGAATGAAAAAAACAACAACCATATAGCTCATTTTTCTCTAGTGAAGGTTAAGAAATAATCTGAGCTGAAGAGAGCTGGCTGTTTATTTAAGAGTTTCAAGCCGTGGCTAACAAAACCACGCAGGCTTGTATGGAAAAAAACAACTTTACCATAAAGAAGGTAGGCTGTGCTCAATGAAACACCCATCCAAGGGTTAATTTCTAAGAGGCAGCAGCTTTGAAAAACTGCAAGGGAGTGTGTGCCGGCCTCAGAATAAGACAAGCCAATAACATTTTGTTCTGATGATGTAATGTTTCAAACATGGCGTGCCATTGGCTGACGAGGTAGTCACTTGGTTTTATGCTGGAGAGTTTGGTTAGTGGAGTCTTTGTGGAATAGGCCATAAATTTCTCTGCGCCAAGGGCATTTCACTTAAATTCTCTACTGTCCTTCACTCTGGGCACGTTTAGCCAGTGGCAGTTTGTTCCAATGATAGGGCTTGTGTCTTACTGGTAATGTTTGGTCACTCTGTATTCTGTTGTCTGGGGAGTGTTTCTCTGAAACCAGCCTGAACTGGAATTACTCCTCCAGCTTGCTCCTGTAGTTGAAATGAACTCTTAAAAAGTAGTTGTTTCCCTGACTTACTTCTGCACTCTTAATAACTGTTGTTTTAGGTAACAAATCCCATCGTTAATTTGCTGGATTTTCTGTTAGCTGATTCTTCACTCAGGGATGACTGGTGAGATCTTAAATCAGTGGCTTTCAACCAGTGGTCTGCGGATCCCGAGAGCTCCAAAGATTACGTCTAAGATTTCCAACGGGATCCGCACCTCCATTTGAAATTTTTTAGGGGTCCACAAATGAAAAAAGGTTGAAAACCACTGGCTTATATGAACTTCTGCAGCCTGGTCCCGTTGTGAGACAGCCCACTGAAACTGGCACGAATGTCACTCATCCTCGGGTGTTGGGGATGTTTTTCTACAGCTCTTGTCTCCACTGGGGGCAGGTCTACACTAAGAGCGGGGGTCGAACTAGGGTACGCAAGTTCAGCTACGTGAATAGCGTAGCTGAACTCGAAGTACCCTAGTTCGAACTACTTACCCGTCCAGACGCCGCGGGATCGAAGTCCGCGGCTCCAAGGTCGACTCCGCCACCGCCTTTTGCAGTGGTGGAGTACCGGAGTCGACCGCGGCGCTTCCGGAGTTCGAACTATCGCGTCTAGATCAGACGCGATAGTTCGAACTCCGAGAAGTCGAACTCACCGCGTCGACCCAGACGGTAAGTGTAGACTAGCCCTGGGATATTATGCACAGGAATGACCGTGCATCAGTACAGTCCCCTAGTGCTGACGGGCTGAACTGGTGTAATAAGCACCTTGCACTGGTTTGGTTTACCTTGATTTCAAATTGGATTAAATCACACGGGTGCAAACCACTTTATATAAGTTTAGTTCCATTGGGTGAGATTCTCACCTTGCTCTGGCCCCTGTAAAGGGGCTCTGAAAGACTAGTTCACCCAGGGAAGCAATCTCTTAGAGCAGGAGCTGAAGAAGACATTCACAGACTGTCTGCTGAGAACCCGCATGCAAACTCTGGCATAGGGCATATGCCAGGGATGGGGCTGGAGGCGGAAGGGATGTGTTAAGGGGAAAGAAGAGGTGGAGCTGCAATCCACAGAGCTCTGGAAATTCTGAGCAGTGCAGATTGCCCCTATCTCCCCATGGCTGTCAAAGTTACTTTGTGGGCTGCTACAGGCCCCAGAGCAGCCAACAGTCAGGAGTACAGCTCTGTGGAGGATGGAAGTTCCATTTCACGAAGTATTTTCAGTTGTTGACATTTGGCTTTGTTTGCCATTGTAACAAAAATCGAAACGGTCAAAAATCTCCATACGGAAAATTCTGAAATAAACTGCATTTCAGGTCGATTAAAACATTTCATTTTGATATGGACTTCTTTTTTTGCATTATAATGTACAATTTTAATACAAAATAAAAGAATTCAAAATGAAAAGTTGTTTCAAAAAGAAACTTTAAACTGTTTCTCTCCAACCATACTGGAACTTTTTCCTGCCTGGGAAATTTTGTTTTCTTCTGAAATAAAATTCTGGAACTGAATATTCTGATGCACTATGAGTCCATCAGAGATTCTCTCACCAGCTTTACTTGGGAGCATTTAAAGGTAGCTTAAAGGTAAAGCCATCTTAACTACCACTCTGCCCCGGACAGCATTCTGTGTTGCAACTCTAAAAGGTGCAACACAAGGTACTGTCACGGAGTAGCGTATACAATGGCAATGCAGGTGTAAAAGCAATCCTAAGTGATTGCTCAGGATTGCTTAGTACCTGGGATGATGACCCATGACAATAAGAGGAGTGTGGAGACAAGCATGACTAATAATATTACTGCATTGCCAAAGCATGGTGGGTTCCTTAGTCAATCCAACATCATGGGCAAATAGGGCTGCTGAAGAGGTCTTTCCTCCTGCCAGTTAGGGCTAGTTAGTGAAACACACTGAGTCTCACTGGGGTTATTGCTTTATGACAATCTATGGAAATAATGTCATTTTTGAACTATTTCACTACCTGCAAAAATGGTTTCATATTGTACTAGCAACCTAATGATGCACAATCCAACCTAAAGGCAATAACTCTAAAAAGACGTCTGTAGGGAGTGTACAGCTCAACATTTACCTGGCCTTTCTGTAAGACATCGGCTACATGGAGACCTGTTTCATTATTTATTTTCACTGGCTTTTCACTAGTGCTAATAACCATAGAATCAAAGTGCCTCACAGTCATTAATGAGATTATCCTTACAGCACCCCCCCAGAAAGGAGGAAAATATTAGTACCTCATTTTAACGGATAGGGAACTGAGGCTCAGGGAGCTACAGACTCTAGTTCATTCTGGTGCTGATCCAGGTAGCCCAGCCAGGGATGTGTGGGTTATGCTCAATCCTCTTTACTCCCTGGTGTGGGCATGTAATCCAGATCACCATCTAACCCTAAGAGTTTGATCTGACCTATGTGGAGTCGGTGGCTCAGTGAATCATCAGTGAATTACCCCATTGCCTTCTTATTGCATAAGAGCTGTGAGTTATGATTTTCTTCTTCATGCAAGTTAGAGATGAGTTTGTTTCCTAACACAGTGAAATAAATGCATTACCCCTCCTACTTATGCAGAGGTATTAAAATGAAACTATAGTACAATCACACTAATTTTAACCTAAACATTATTTTAATGTTATATTTATGAATCTGTGACAATCCAGCTTATGATGTTACAATGTAATAACAATGAAATCCATCCTTAGTGATCCTACAGTTATCTTTCCAAACAACAAAACCTATTTCTTTTTCACACTTTTCTTTCCATTAAGAATACTGTAGGCATTAGCTTTGTGAAATCACTACAGCAACGAATAAGGAACTGCTATATAAACCCACTCCCCTCCTTATAAAGAATTCGGGCCCTGCCAGGCAGGTTATTTGTTGTGTGGTTTAGAGAAAGGCACATCACTTGTGACTTGAGCTGATGAAATTCTTCAACGTTAATTTCATGAATATTTGCTCAAATAAAATAACTGACAGCTGTAGATTGTAGATCCTTTTGTGCTTGTTTCTCACAGGAAGTTTTTTCATTGACTTCAGAAGGCTTTGGAACAGGCCTGCATTCTAGCAAACAAGTTCCTGAGCTTGGACTTTCATAGAAGCAGGACATTTTAAGCAAATGTTTGAGAATATTCATGGAAGGGGAACTGTGAATCACAGGTATTTCCATCAGAAACCTGTTTCTTTGACCAATTCTCAGCCAATTGGGGAAAGAAACAATACAATGTGACCTGGAAGTCCAACGAAAACTAATGGAGATAGTTCAAACTTAAAATCTCAAATGCTCACAATGAACTTCTCACTGACGATTTGCCAACCAATAACTATTTATGGAATGTATTTGGTGAATATCTACAAGTAAAGAATAAAAGTAAGGAAATATCAGTCTGATCATGGACAATATGTGAATAGAAAATTAGATGAAATGAATCAGTTGAAGGATTGACTATGAATTATTCACTCTGATCTACCTCCATCTACATCTGCACATCTTATATGTCACCCATTGTGTAAGGGTTGTAGATTTCCTGGTCCTCCACTAGAGAGGACCAGGATTTGTTGCAGCAGGGAGCTTAATAAATGTAGGAACTTCCTGGTTATGGAGTTTGTTCTCTAGTTGCTGCTTAAAACATGGCTTTTGGTGTTTATGTCCTCACACTACCTGGTGTCAGAAGTGAGTGAATCGTTCTTTCTAAAGAAGGAGTAAGGGAAAGGAAAGAGACTTCCAGAGTGGTGAGTGGGAACAGTGGAAAATCAGGGAGGAGCCCTGTGAAATATGCAGGAGGAAGGCGGGGAGCCCTGTCTCGCACAGCAATGGAGCCCATAGCAGAAGTCGCTCTGTTAGAGAAGTTTGATTGTGGCAACTCAGATCCGATCTGGCCTTGCTGAAACCAGAGACTTGAGCAATTCCAGTTGGCTTCTGGTTTAATAGAGAAAGCACAAGAATACCTCGTAAATGCCCTGTTATTTTCCATGCGTGATGCTGATGCTGATATCCTGGAGCTGATATCCTGGTGCCTTACCCCTCACTGATGAGGAAAGGCAAGAATACACCAAAGTAAAAGAGGCATTTGATGCCCATTTCATAGGCAGACAGAATATTATATAGGAAAGGGCCAAATTGAATAGGAGGTGCCCAGAAAAAGGAAAAAGCGGAGGCCTTTATTATTATAATTCATAGTCTTGCTGAATGTTGCCATTATGAAATGTTAACAGAAGAACTAATAATAGACAGGATAGTTATTGGTATAAGAGACACCAATTTATCAGTACAGCTTCAGTTAGACCCAAATCTCACACTAGCAAAAGTTATAGTGAAAGTGAGAATGCAAGAAACCATAAAGAATCAGCAGTGTGACCGTGACTGACATGCTAGCGGCATCGGGGAGACTGCATCAGACAGTACTGACACAGTAAAGAGAAAAAGACACAAATGTGAAAGGAGAAGTCAGACCGAATTGACAACATAAGAACTGCACAAATAGAGAGTGGGAGACCAAGAAACCTTAATAGGAGGGAAGCTTGGAAAAGCTGTGGGAGACGTGGCGAGACACCAAGCCACAGCTGGCAACAATGTCCAGCAAAAGAGGCAGAATATAGGAGATGCCACAAAATCTTTTTTGCAATAAAAAAGGGACATTTTGCAACAGCATGCAGGTCACCAAGAGCAGTGAAATAATCCAAGAGGGAGTGTTATCAGATGAGAATGAGGCCATACTTTTAGGGACTATGTCCGCAGTAGAGCAGATGCACCTTGGTACAAAAGCATGAATCTTAAGGGTTGAAACCTTAAATTTAAAGCTGATCCTGGAGCAGCAGCTGGTAAAAGTTTTGTTATCCAGCATGTTGGGGGAATGGGGATGCTGGTTAATCAAAAATTCCGGTTAACTAAGAGTTATGCTTACCAATGGAATACTAATTTTCAAAGAATTAGAATACAATAAAATGAATAAAGTATGAAATAGTGTACAGGTACTCACCAATCCAGTAGTAGTACTGCACTGCAAAGTAGTTGGTGTACTGAAGCATTTAGATGTATACAGGTAAAGTTTTCTATACAGTAGGTTATCCTATGACTAGGGCTGTTGATAAATCACAGTTAACTCATGCAATTATTGCAAAAAAATTAATCACGATTAATTGCAGTTTTAATAGAACACCAATTGAAATGTATTAAATATTTTGGAAGTTTTTCTACATTTTCATATACATTGTATTCTGCATTGTAATTGAAATCAAAGTGTATATTATTTTTATTAAAATATTTGCACTGTAAAAATGATAAACAAAAGATATAGAATTTTTCAATTCACCTCATACAAGTACTGTAGTGCAATTTCTTTGTCCTGAAAGCGCAACTTACAAATGTAGATTTTTTTTGTTTCATAACTGCACTCAGAAACAAAACAATCTAAAACTTCAGAGCCTTCAAGTCCACTCAGTCCTACTTCTTGTTTAGCCAATCGCTAAGACAAACCAGTTTGTTTACATTTACAGGAGATAATGCTTCCCTTTTCTTTTTTATGATGTCACCAGAAAGTGAGAACAGGCATTTGCATGGCACTTTTGTAGCTGGCATTGCAAGGTATTTATGTGCCAGATAGGCTAAAGATTCATATGCCCCTTCATGCTTCAGCCACCATTCCAGAGGACATGCTTCCATGCTGATGATGCTCGTTAAATAAATAATATGTTAATTAAATTTGTGACTGAACTCCTTGGGGAGAATTGAATGTCCCCTGCTCTGTTTTACCTGCATTCTGCCATATATTTCATGTTATAGCAGTCTCAGATGATCACCAAGCACATGGTGTTCATTTTAAGAACACTTTCACTGCAGATTTGACAAAATGCAAAGAAGGTACCAATGTGAGATTTCTAAAGATAGTTACAGCACTCGACCCAAGGTTTAAGAATCTGAAATGCCTTCCAAAATCTGAGAGGGACGAGGTGTGGAGAAAATAGGGTGACCAGACAGCAAATGTGAAAAATCGGGATGGGGTGGGGGGTAATAGGAACCTATATAAGAAAAAGACCCCAAAATCGGGACTGTCCCTATAAAATCAGGACATCTGATCACCCTAGGAGAAAAGCACACCAGCATGGGTTCAACTCACACCTGAACGTGGGTCTAAGGGCTTATACTGTAGATGATGGGGGCACAATACATTTCAAGCTGCCAGTGTAGACATACACTTAGGATCCTAAATCACTTAGGTGCTTTAGAAAGTTTTACTTCAAGTGATTTGGCTCAAGGTTACACAGAACGTCTGTTCCAGAGCAATGAATGGAACCCAGGGGTCCTGAGTCCCAGGCTAGCTCCCTAACAACTGAACCATACTTACTTCCTCTCTAAGGTATACAGAGCTATTCAGTGAGTTCATTTGGGACAACTCAGGTGAATGAAATTACTCACATATGCAAACGTCTGTAGGATCACGCCCTTATTTAAAATTGTCTTCCTTTTCCCCATTAATGCATTACTTTAAATGAGGCTGAAACCTGCTCTGTATTTCAGGGCATAAAACTTCCACTCCACAGGATGAAAAGTGTCAATTTTAAGTGTTAATTATATTTTCATATCAGAATATAAACTCCAGTTTGTGAGAACATGGGTGTCCTTAAAATAAGTGGTAATAAAAAATTGAAAACAGCTAGTATTCTTGAATCAATTTGCACATCTTATAACTTTAAAAAATAATTTCTTTTTCTTCTGCCTCATTTGCCAACTCTGTATAGCTTTACGCTTGCCTTGTCATTTCATCAAAAGTATGTCAGTCTGTAATTTGCAGTGTTTCTTTCAAATAAAAATAAATAAACTAACAAAAAAAAAAGCCTACGTGAAAAAGCAGAAGCAAAGTCTTACCAGTATATTAAACTATGTGGGCATGGGGATCTCAGAGACTATGTATAATTTATTTCATGAACCACAGAGAGAACTGTAAAGACTCGACCTATAATTGTGACGATAATATCCTTCCATTGCTATTAATGGCTGTTGTCTGCGGAGTGTACAGTACTTATAATTATCACAGCTCATTCGCGTCATAAATGAGACACAAATGAATCCCATGGCAGACAAACACCCTGGAGGTACCAGATTTATCAGAATATCTGAGGCTGCTCTTTGGAGATGCTAAAAATGGAACCTTTTAAAATTATTTATTTATTGGGTTCCAAATTTTGAATTCCAAATGAAGATCTTACCAAGTTCATTAAAACTGATGGGCAATACAAAGTGAAAAGGTGCTGACTACAGAGTTGGAGGTTCTATGTAATATCTTCTAAAGGTATTCACTGCTAATTCCTAAAACTACTGACTTCTTATTTTTAAGCTTCTCCAAACTCCTCCAAATCCCAGGGGTCTGTAGCAGTCTTCCAAACCCCTGGCAGTACATTTACTTTCTTCTGAGTTAACTACTAGACCTAATTAAATAACACTGTCTCATCTGAGTAGATGATTTTCTTACAGTCTGAATACAAATTAAAATTCCAGTTCTGTTAACATTCAGGTCAGTTAATCAGAGTAAACCTCTTTAAAAACTAGAAGACTAAAGTGATTTCAAAGTCAATCACACTTGTAACTCATTTTTAAGGATGTTGTTTGTAATAGTCTCTATTTGTACCCTTAAAAACAAAAGCAGGAAGTACTTAGATCAGCCTAATTTGGTGAAAGAAAAATAAGGAATTTTTCATAAAGGGACATTAAGAGCCTTGTTTTCAAAAGGGCAGGCATGCAGTTCTGAGTGTTAAAAATGCATATGCAATTAACAAAAACTTCATCTGCAAATTGAGCATTTGTTCACATAATGGACCTGTTAGTAGTATAAATTGTTATATGCACGTGGCGATTCAGTATTACCAGCTCTTGCAATTTTATTGTGACTCCTGTGATTCTGTGGGATTTGAGGGTTTTTTTTAACCTGTCATGACAATATGATGAAAGGCTTCCAACTCATGAATTTTCTCTTATTCAAAATGGTCACCGTCTCCTATTCTTGTCAGTGGGGCCAAAGCCAGCAAGATGGCCTCCATTTTCCTACAGTCTATCTGCATGTGGAAGTAAGGCTGCCCTTCCTAAAGTTGGCTGCCTCTTGCCATTGTTTTCAGCGAGATTGAAACCAGGCTCCCAGGCAAAATGGCTGCCACTCTATAGTTCAAAGGGCCAGACAGGACACAGGGACTGCGAAGAGCAGCAGAGACGCTGTGAAAGTTGGTTGGAAAGAATGAGAGGGAGCAGGAGGTAGATTTAGGGGGTGCAGGGGAATGTGGGGGTAAGAGAAAGGAGTAGGTGGGTCCAGAGCAGGGGGGAGGCAGGGCAAGTGGAGGGGGGATCCAGAGCTAGGGAAGAGATGGGAGGGAAGTAGCGGGCTGAGGGTCTGGAGCAGTAGATTGCAGGATGTGTGAGAAGTGCTGCCCACTCTTGGGCAGAGAAGTCAGGGGGCTGGTAAGTCAGGGGAGTGTTTCTTGCAAAAGGTCAAACCAATATTCTTGTTAATTCAACATTATAGCTCACATGAGTGATCAATACATTGTAAGTTTTTGCAGAGAAACACTGTAATTATAGGGCTATTTTTCAAATACCAGAAATACTTTCCACACTCATTTTTGTCTAAGACTCTCTCTCCTGACATATTCCTCTGTACCCTGTTCAGCTAAAGCAAGAGTTAGTGTAAAGTTCTTTACTATCTATATCTGTAACTCACCAACGCAAAAAAAATCATAAGGTAATTCTATGTGTGAGTGTGAATTATGATGTATTCATTAGGTCAGAGCTTTTCAAACTATTTACCATCCAGCCCTTCTTTTATCAAGGAAATAAACTATGAGTGCAGGGGCAGAACTGCTATGGTGTTTGGGGGCATAATGAATTGCTGGGCTAGGGAGCAGGCAGATGCGGTGTTGTGGTGGGGGGGGGGAAGCTTTGCATAATCAGGGAGCCAGAGAGAGTTCCTGTGGTGGGGGCCAGAATCACCATATTCTCTAAATAGACGGGGGCTGGCAACTCTAATTCTCTCACTCACACACCGGGAGGGGCCAGGGCAGGGTGAGTTCAACAATGAAAAGACTGGCAAAGAAAGGCAATATCTTAAAAAAAAAAAAAAAAAAAAAGCTCATGGTTTTGGGGCCAATCTCGTGATTTTTTGGCCTCTGACTCTTGATTGTTGAACTTTTGAGACTGGCAATACTCTTAGAGCAATTTATAACAATGAGCCATCCAGCGCTCTAGGTGTGCATTCAGTCTTTAGATTGGATTGATCGTCTTTAGGTGGTTATTTACTCTCACATAACACACAAACCAGGGTCAGCCAATGAAATAAATAGGCAGCAGGTTTAAAACAAACGGAAGGAAGTACTTCTTCACAAAATGCACAGTCAACCTGTGGAACTCATAGCTAGGGGATGCTGTGAAGGCCAAAAGTATAACTGGGTTAAAAAAAAAGAATTAGATAAGTTTATGGAAGTTAGGTCCATCAATGGCTATTTGCCAACATGGTCAGGGATGCTACCCCTGCTCTTGGTGTCCCTAAACTTCTCACTTCTAGAAGCTGAGATTGGACAATGGGGGTTGAATCACTTGATAAATTGCCCTGTTCTGTTCAATCCTTCTAAAGCATCCGTTACTGGCCACTGTCAAAAGACAGGACACTGCGGCTAGATGGACCAGTGGTCTGACCCAATATGGCTATTCTTATGTTCTTGTTTAATATTCAGTTTGGATATTCCTAAAAAAATATGTATCCCTGCCCACTTTTTTTTAGGCACCGCTATCTATCTTCTAAAAGTGCAACATTGTTTTCAGCTTTATCTTCATTTTACTCTCCTTGAGAATTACCCCTCTGCTCTGGGGACTGTTCAACACTTTGTCTTTAATTCCTTTAAAACCTTTGGAAATACAGTACACATATTGCTGGTATTCAGTTATGAACCTAAGGCTGATTAGATTTTAAGTTATAGAATGTGAATCTATTCCAATACATAGAACCATCTCTCTAATTGAAAAATGGGCTTATATACACTGTTCTATATTTGCATTCTGTAGAACCAGGTGAATAGTGGCTAAAAATGGACTGCAAATATTTGTTTGAATTTGAAAACTAATTTTGATTTGATCCTGCCCTTTTGTGATCTCTTTCCACAAATGTTTGTGCTCACTGTTCTTGAAATCACCTTGCAGGCACAGAAATTCCCATTCAGACACTAAGATACGTGGGATGAAATCCTGGCTCAGCTGAGGACAATGGCAAAACTCCCATTGCCTTCATTAGGGCCAGGATTTCACCCCTTGGCTATTTCTCCCTCAACCTGTCATATTGACATAGGAAATCATGACTAAAACGCCAGGATTATCAGCTCTGCTTGAAAAGCAAAATGAGAACTTTAATTTCTAACTGGACAGTCAGCAAAGACAGGCAAGACGAGAGCTTGATTTAAGGTGAAATCTGTAGGAGAGAGAACTCTATGCCTCATCACTCTCATTTTTTCACCTCCCCCCATTCCTATTTAGTATGTTCTCATAAAAAAGCACTACAGTATCCTACAGAAATGGTCCTTAAAAATTCAGCTGGCAATAGTGAGGTTGTAGTATCTTTGAATTCTTACTGTAGGATACCCTAGTATTTGTGTATGCTACAGTTACTTCCATTTCTCAAATACTGCTAATGTGGGAAAATATCTGAGAAATCTAATATGAACAGTAAAAGAAAAATGCACCCTAGGATTTATATTACATCGCTTCAGAATTGTCAACACACGCCGCACAATCATATGGTTTTGCTTACGCTACTCCTACTCTACTTTCAGCTTGTTGGCTATGCCCAAGGGTATAGTTTGTGTGTGCGATTAGACAGGTTCATAGCTAGGCTTATATCATGGTTCATACCGTGCACGTGATTTTTTTTATTTGTTCCTACTTGTAATTTTATCACTTAGTTATTATTTTATAGTGGTTTTTATTGTGCTTTTTACTACAGGAGTGTTGTGGGTATTAGAGTTAGCTGTTGGATAGCAGGCCCCAAATGCAGTAGGCTGCCTGTGAAATGCAGGTGTATAGGTGGCCATAGGAACTGGATATTTTACTTCTGTGCAGAAAAAAAGTTCATTCATCGTGATGGGGGAACCTCGGAAAGTGCAGCTCTTTGGGCCAGATAAGTAGCTGAAAGTGCTGAGGCCAATATTTCCAGAAGTGACTAGTGATTGTGGGTGCCTGACTTGACCCGCCTTAAAAGGAGTTGATTTTCAGAAAGAGTTCAAGTGTTTGACATTTGGCAACCCCATATTACCAGACACCTTTGAAACTCTTGGCCTTACGGTTCATTCAAAGCACGGTCAGATGACTAGAACTATTGTTATTTGTATAGTCCTGTAGGTGTGCATGATGCTTTGTTGACAGATAAAAGGTACAGTGCCCTAAAGAGCTTACTTACAAACCAGATGGTCAACTTAGGCTGGTTGTTTTATCCAGATCAATTCTTTCATTCCCAATCATTTACAACCTAAAGTTGCAGCATGCTGTCCACAACCATGGTACACTCAATTAAAAACCCTTCCTGTATGTTAGCCCCCTGCCCTCATGAGGAATCCTTGAACACAGTCACTCTTGGATCCCCAAGAGCAGTCACTCTACCATTTGACCCAAGGGAGAGTCTCCATTTATTGTCCCTACTACTATTGCTGATATGCTTCTTACAGGCCTCCAGACATTAGCAAGAGTAGCATTTGTAGAGCAAATGGAGTGCCTCTGACAAGTAGTTCTCTCTAGATGAAAAGTCTAATTATCAAAGGATTCTTGTGGGTGACACAATCATTCTGTACAGGATCCCATCAAGTCTGTCATGTCCCTTTCCTTTACGGAGTTTATCGGGATGCTTCACCCAGTTCTAACAGTCAGCATGCTGCTGACATCCTCAGTGAGCATTCCCCTCCTGTGCCACACTAGCAGTCAGTTGAAATCAGCTTGATGGACCAGTGGGTCAGGAGGAGAGCAACATGGCATATTAGTTTTTAAGCTTCTTAGATAAAACGTCCCCGTGAACTCTGGCTAAAGAGGACTCAGAGTGGGACCCTGCAGCTAGGAGAGGGGAAGTAATGGATGCTTGGTGTTTCTATTTGAAGGAGATCAATTGTATTCCTGGAGATTGGGTGGCAAACTCACAGCGGGTAGAATGGGCAGCCAAAGATCACTATTTTCCTTTTAAGCAAATCAATGTGTTAATTAGGTTTCTGTTGGGATTCTGCAGTTGCTAATGGAGGTGGGGCCCAATGGAGGATCATTAGTCTTTAGTTTAAGCACTGCAGTTGTGAATCGGGGTAAGATTGTGCTGTTGGGAAGGCAACAGATGAAAAGTACTTTTTATATTTGTCACTTTAAACTATCTCCACTGCAATAAGCATATTTAAAAATTACGAAGCAAGTGAATAGTTATTACGCCCTTAGGACTGGAACACGGGGTAGTCTTTTCTTGACAGAGACAGCTGTCTTCCTAGCTTCCAAACCTGGGGAACTCAGACGTGATGGAGAATATGTTGCCATTAGGAATATTCTTATTTTCTATTTCCTGGGCCTGTTCTTGCTCTTATTTAAGTTAGTGGCAAAGCTGCATTTGCTCAAATCAGCATGGGATTAGGCCTATCCCATGTTTCCTTGTTAATGACACACATCCATGCTTTATTTCATCTTTCAGTTTTTAATGTTACCCTGATTAATCTGGGTGATTTCACACTGATATTTGGGCCATTCAGTACAGCCCAGGAGCTTTTTACACTTATCTCCTGTACAGACCATGTTAGTCTGCATCACAGAGACCTGCCTAGCAGGTTGTAAATTAAAATCTAGATTTTCAGATAAATTAGGGGCATAAATATGTGCCTTGTTTACACATGCAAGTGGGTGACTTGTGTACACCATGGGATAATGTGCGTGTGCACATGTATTTATCAGATTTCCACAGCAATTACAGATGCACTAATGATTTGCTACTAATTTGCCTGGAATTTTACATTGGCCACTGCCGGAAGACAGTATACTGGGCTAGATGGGCCTTTGGTCTGACCCAATATGGCTGTTCTTATGTTCACCCTTTTAACTTCTTTTTTTAAACCAAATAGATTGAGCTCCTTGAGTCTATTGCTATAAGGGAGATTTTCTAATCCTTTAATCAGGGTTCTCCTCTGAACCCTCTCCAATTTATCAACATCTTTCTTGAAATGTTGGCACCAGAACTAGACAGAATATTCCAGCAGCAGTCACATCAGTGACAAATACAGAAGTAAAATAACTCTCTATTCCTATTCAAGATTCCCATGTTTATGTATCCGAGGATTGCATTAGCCCTTTTGGCCTGGGAGTTCATGTTCGCCATGACTCCCAACTATTTTTCAGGATCACAGCTTCCCAGTATACATTATGGTGTACATTCTTTATTCCTAGGTGTATAGATTTACATTTAGCCATATTAAAACACACGTTGTTTGCTTGCACCTAGCTTATCAAGCAATCCAGATCACTCTTACCTGTCTTCATTATTTACCACTCCCCCAATTTTGTATCATCTGAAAACTTTACAAGTGATGATTTTGTTTTCTTCCAGGTCATGGATTAAAATGTTAAATAGCACGTAGGGCCAAGAACTGGTCCGTATCGGACCCGACTAGAAACATACCCGCTCAGTGATGAGTCCCTGTTTACAATTATGTTTTGAGATTATCAGTTAGCTGGTTTTAATCCATTTAATGTGTGCCATGTTTATATCATATCATCAGAGGTTCTTAATCAAAATGTTGTGTGATACCAAGTCAAACACCTTACAGAAGTCTAAGTATATTACATCAAAACTATTATCTTTATAAAACAAATTTGTAATCTCAGCAAAAAAAGCATCAAGTTAGTTTTATAGGATCTATTTTTCATAAATCCATATTGATTGGCTCTAATTATATTACCGTATTTTTATTCTTTGATTAATCAAGTCCCATATCAGCCACTCCATTATCTTGCACAGGATCGATGTCTGTCTGACAGGCCTTTGATTACCCGGGCCATGTTTACCCTTTTAAAATATTGGCACAACATTAGCTTCCTTCCAGACTTCTTCAGTTTCCCCTGTGTTCCAAGACTTATTGAAAATCAACATTAATGGTCCAGCAAGCTCCTTAGCCAGCTCTTTTAAAACTCTTGAATGCAAGTTATCCAGACCTGCTGATTTAAAAACATCTGACTTTAGTAGCTGCTATTTAACATCCTCCTGAGATGCTAGTGGAATGGAAAGAATATTATCATATGATAGTGATATGATATGACTACATCATCTTTTCTAATACTGAAGGAAAAGCTGACAGACTTTTGTGAGTGTTGCTAAAATGTAATTATAGAGCCCTCGGGCCAGGCTTGGAGGAAGCAGCCTTCTTATTTATTTTTCTAAATAAGCATATCACATGATGGATAAGCTGTCAAGAAAAATCAAATTGCAGGGGACATAACTTCAAGGAAATAACTTACTGTCTCTCTCCACTGGATCCCCTGTAATTCTTTTAAAAAATATAAAAAATTAATAAGGTTTGTGGCCATTATCAGAAATTACATTATGTTAATAATAATAATTTCTATAGCACATTTCATCCCACAGGAACCTGAAATGTAGAAAACTAATATACATAAATAGAGAGCTTCATAAAAAAGAATTATTTATACTCACGGGGTGTAAATAAGAGATGCTCCAATTGACGACACTTATTTGATTAAAACTAGCCAAAGATCTGAAAACAATAAAACCTTTCCAAATTTTCACCTTTTGTTTTGTCTGGGGAGAATTTCCAGGGGACCCGAGAACCTGAAAGCTTTCAGCAACCCTCACAGAACCAGGCACTATTGGAAATGAACATGGTACAGAAATACAAGCTACTTCTAGAAATACAACCTGATGTCTAGCAACAAAGTAGTTAAGGTTTTTAAAGCATTCCTGACCAGATGAATGGCATTTGCTCTAGAATAATCATAACTATATAATAAGAGCCATGACCTATGGCTGAAGTGAAGCAATAGCAGTAAACAACCCCCTGAAGAGGGAAATAAAGGGAGGTAGTGGGGGAGGAGAACAGGGACTCCTAGCCAGACTGCTGCAAAACATTTTGTCTTATGGCTCTATTCAGAAAAAGAGTACATCTGAGTCATGTTCTTTCCACTAGTGAGTGTGTGTGTGTGCGTGTCTGCGTGTGTGACATTAGATGTGCCTTCCATTGGTGATTCATAGAGAAAAATGTCAGTTTTACAAAAGTATGCACCAGCAAATGAGAAGGATTTAGGTAAGAAATCATCTGACAATGGAGAATTTCTTCTCTCTTCAATCTTTCTTTCAACTGCCCTACCTACTATACTTACATGACCCCATTATCGTAGTATCTGAGCGCTTCTCAATCTCTAATGTATTTATCCTCACAACACCTTTGTGAGATAGCGCAGTGCTATTATCCCCATTTTACAGATGGGTGACTGAGGCACAGAGAGGCTTAGGGCATTTCTACAGAGGGAATTCATAGAGAAGCTAGTGCAAAATAACTAGGGTGTGAATTTAAAG
The DNA here is from genome assembly GCF_020497125.1 of Mauremys mutica. Classification (NCBI taxonomy): domain Eukaryota; kingdom Metazoa; phylum Chordata; order Testudines; family Geoemydidae; genus Mauremys; species Mauremys mutica. The sequence goes on along the minus strand of NC_059084.1, from coordinate 11,558,874 downwards.
CACAATGGCTATACTACACTATCTAACTGTGTAGACATTCTTATTCTGCACTAAGTGCTTTTGCATGGTTTAAGTTAATCCTCTTCTGAAGCTATTCTGACTACCCCAAAATCGCAAAGGAAATCTGTGGGGCTATGTCTACACTGCAATTAAAAACCTGTGACTGGCCCATGCCAGCTGACTCGGGCTAAGGTGCTGTTTAACTGTGGTGTAGATGTTCAGGTTCAGGAACCCTGTGAAATGGGAGTAATTAGCTCCTTAGCCTGAGCTATGTGTCAGCTGGCATGGGCCAGCCACATAAGAACAGCCATACTAGGTCAGACCAAAGGTCTATCTAGTCCAGTAACCTGTCTTCCGATAGTGGGCAGTGCCAGATGCCCCAGAGGGAATGAACAGAACAGGTAATCATCAAGTGATCCATCCCCTGTCGCCCATTCCCAGTTTCTGGCAAACAGAGGCTAGGGACACCATCCCTGCCCACCCTGGATAATAGCCATTGATGGACCTATGCTCCATGAACTTATCTAGTTCTTTTTAAAACTCTGTTATAGTCTTGGCCTTCACAACATCCTCTGGCGAGGAGTTCCACAGGTTGACTGCGTTGTGTGAAAAATACTTCTTTTTGTTTGTTTTAAACCTGCTGCCTATTAATTTCATTTGGTGACTCCTAGTTCTTGTGTTATGAGAAGGAGTAAATAACACTTCCTTATTGACTTTCTCCACACCAGTCATGATTTTATAGACCTCTATCATATCGCCCCCCCTTAGTCATCTCTTTTCCAAGCTGAAAAGTCCCAGTCTTATTAATCTCTCCTCATATGGCAGCCATTCCATACCCCTAATAATTTTTTGTTGCCCTTTTCTGATCCTTTTCCAATTCCAATATTCTTTTTTGAGAGGGAGCGACCACATCTGCACGCAGTATTCAAGATATGGGCATACCAGGGATTTATATAGAGGCAATGTGATAAGGTATGTTTCTGCACCATGACAAACAGATATTTGGGATGGGGGAATGGAATTCTCAGTAGGGGTGGGGAAAGGGTTTGCAGTAGATGCCTTTGAGTGGCAAGGTGCTTAAAGCAGTATCTGCACAAGGTCAATTTACAAGGTGTTGTGAATGTGTTAGATTACACTTGTTTCTTGATAGTTAAGTGACCCTCACTTGCTTCGCTGTCTTGCATCAGCAGGACATACCACACAGAGTGCTGCCCAAAACTTGACAGCGAGCATCTCACAGATCTTTAACCACTCAGCCAAATTACCCCTTCTTTCCATTTGTCTTTTGGAAAGTGTTATTTCTAGAATTATTCTTACTGTAACTCTTTAAGAAAAACTATACAAATTCTATGAAAAAAATATAGAAATGTATCATGGGACTAATAAAGGGACTCTTTCAAGTTTAACTTGGCCTAAAATGTAGGCTTTGAAATAATTAACTTTTACAAATCTTATATTTCCATGACATTTTGTTTTAAATTCCAGTGGAAAAAAGTTAAAAAAAAAACCCCACACAAAACAAAACAACCTCGCTCAATAGTGCTTGTTCAGTGAGAACTAATTCTCAGGCCTGAGAGTCTTGGTCAGTGAAACTGAAAACTACAGCTGGGTAAGAGCTGCAATGAATTATCTGCTAGCATTCTTCTAAATGTACGTCCCTTTCATCTTTTCTTCTACAAACCTTTTAGCGTGTGAGTTTACCAACAATAATTTCTGTTGACCGAGTGCAACTTAAAGCATATTGCAGAATATTTGTAAAGCAAAATCCAAGAACTACTATCAACAGAAACTTACCAAGTGACCTATGTGTCCAATTAGAACTGCTTGAACTTTGGTCGTCTAAGGACCCGATCGTCTGTTATGATTCATGTGTTATGCCCAAGTGGAGCCTCCTTGTAGTCAATGGGGCTCTGTGCAAATTCAATAGTCTGCCTGTGTGGATTCACAATTCAGGACCAGGGCCTCTTGTCCAATAAAAGAGTTGCAAACCAAGAATTGCTCCCAGAAATTATTCAGCAAATAACTTTATATAATAAATAAATGTGAGAAAATTCCTATCTGTTCCCAGTCCGTGTATAAGCTGAAAAAATAGATGAGTTTCACTGAGAGCAAGATTGTCCTTTGTCCTTACAAGGCTGTGCAAGGGAATGGGGAGTTTAAGCATCCATTTACTCTTCTTTATGGCCTGCCTAGAGTAAAGCTCCAGGCACAGGGAGAAGAAAGGGCTCTGTGGGCCTGGTACTGCACCTTAGATGCTGTAAACAAAGGAATGGGGCTAGACCTAGTTGGAAAACAGGTTTTTCTCTGTAGAAAATTTCAATGAAAATTGATTTATGTCTGAAATATTCATGAAACAAAATGAGTTTTAGGTAAAAAATTGAAATAAAAAACTCCAAACTCCAAAATATTTCTATTTTGAAATACTGTTGCAGTGTCAAGGGAATTGTAGTTCATGTATCTTATGCTCCCATCTCCTCTGTAGGCAGACTCTTTGATCAGACTACATCTCCCATGATGCAGCACTGTCTCCCTTCTTGATAAGAGGAGGTGGTGCATTATGGCAGTTGCATGCCTGCAGTGAATTATGGGAGATAAAGTTTGGCTTTGAAGCCTGACTGACAGAGGAGAGTGGGAACTCAAGGAACACATCTACAACTCCCATAATGAAGCACCATTGAATTTAAGAATCAAAATATTTAAGTTTGGGGGCATTTGGTTTCTCAATTAAAAATAAAAATTTTCAAGGAAAGCAAACACTCCTGCAAAAAAAAAAAATTTGACTTTAACCTCTCATCTGTTTTTTCTTTATGGAAAAATGTTGACCAGCCCTAGATGGGCCATTACCTCTGTGTTCTATCACTGTAGAAAAAAGCAATAGAAAGCCAGTAGTAGTATATAAGATATAATGCAGCTCCAATTTTTTTGTAGAAAGGACATTCTGCTTTTCTAGGACTTCCGGTTATTTCCTTGGAAACCTAACAGCAACAATTTGGGTAAGGCAACTGGAAAAAGCGATTTAAAAAAATCACTGTAGTTTCTGCAAAATGTGACACCTTCCTGATCAGTGCTGGGAAATGTATATGCAAGTCACCCGGTAACAAATGTGATTGACTTGAAGTACAATTTAAAAAGTGGGGGTGGCGGAATCTCAGTTGTGAGAATCATTCGTTAATATTTACAGAACAGTAACAATCAAGAGTATCAGCAAAAGATCAGGGCTCCAGTGTGCTGTGGGCACCATACAAACCCAAAGGTAGAAACAGTCCCTCCCTCAAAGAGCTTACAATTTAGATTATGCTAGAGTTGGGAGGTCCGAAATCTACAAGAACATACACAGCAAACAACTGAGCATTTCACTGGGACTTTCAAGCATTTCAGATTTTTAACTGAATGAAAAACATACTTGAAATGTTTAGCTCAGCCAGTGTGTATTTTTAGGGTTTTTTAAAAATAAACTTTGTTTGTAGAAAACTTCAGACCCATCAAAAAAAAAATCATAGTCCAAGTCCTGTTTAATAAACCACCCCGACAGAGGGAGCATTCTTCTGTAAACCCTGTTTGGCACAGTAGGAGTCTGTAGCAAGTGCTGAACAGGCAAATCCCACGGCGGGGGAGAGACAGCACTTTTTGACCCAAACAATGTCTAGACAGCCTGAAAACAGATAAATTAACAGGCAAGCAGCCGCAGCATCACTCAGCAGCAAAGCGGTGGATATTTGTCACCTCAATGATGGGTTAAATGAAGATTCAAGGCCCTGGTATAGTCTTTATGAAACTCAGTGTGCTCCAGCTGTCTCGCTCCCTCCTCCTGAGCTATTTACGGCGTTAACAGCTCCATGCAGAAAGTTCACATTCACTGACATGGTAAACATTTCCCATCTTTTATGGGCTGCCCTAATGAGGCAGCAGGATCAGAACAAATTAGTGGCAGGATTTCCATTCCTCCCTCCACCGGTCCTCTCCTAAAAATATATAAACAAGCATCAATTATTACTTACATAGCTTGATTTTTTTTCTACACAGAATACAACGATTCATGGCAAATGAGTAGAGATCTGTTCAGAGTAACAATACTTGTAATGCAATCACCGCTTGAGGATTCTGCATATATATCACAGCTTGGGATCTCTGTTAAAAAAAAACAACCCATGTTCTGGAACATATAGGAGAACATGAAAAATAGGCTCGTCTGTTGAAACAAGTACAAATGGTTTTAAGTGACACTGTTAGGAGAGAATGCATGTTATTTCATTTGCTGTGTTTACTGAAAATTATACGTACAGAAATGTCCTTAATGAGATGGAAACCTTGTCGTTTGTATTTATTGTTGCATTAACAAAGTTCTGGGAGCTGCCATGACATTATATTTAACTTATAGAAAATAAAGAATTTGTTATATCTATGCTGCCAGAGTGAAACAAGCCAGACTGTGATTAAAAGCAGTTATTAAACCAGAGACTGACTTTCAAAGCTGCTGTGAAAACAGCAAAAGAAGCAATTTTCTTAAGTGCATTTCAAGTGACTGAATACAAACTGGAGGAATGCGCTATAGAAATACTATTTAAAGTGTTTGGATGATGATACTTCATAACATAGGAGCCTTGATTCAGCACAATTTTAATCAGGTTTTGTTGCCAACCTGGAAAGCTTATTTAAAATGGGGAGAGATTATGTTTGTACGTGTCAGTAGTACAGTTCTCACATGTAACAGCAGGGAAGGTTTACATATGTGAAGCTTCTTGTGGGCATAGACAAAGGGGGAAAAGGGAAGGGAACCTTTTTCTTTATACAATAGGCACGCCTAGGCCCAGCCTATAAATAAGAAATATTCCGTGCATCTTCAGTGTGGCAGAAGTTGTAAACATGTTGTATAATCAAAGAACTGGGCTGTGACCCATTTGGTAGAAGTCAGGGATAGTCCCTTTAGACATGCCTCAGCAGATACCCACCTGGTACTAATCTCCGATTATGAAGTATTGATGATTTATAAAGGTGCTAAAGAGCATTTTTTAAATGGATCCCCATTTAATCTCTGTCACGATCAAACATGAAGTATCAGTAAAGAGAAGGGGGAAAAGCAAATTAACGTTACCTTGTTTGATGTCAGAAAGGATGGAAGTGGTTAATATGCAAATGAGGGCTATGGCCCCTACCCTACAATAAGCTGTGTATGGGCAGATTCCCATGCTTGGGAGGAACCCCGCTGAAGCCAATGGGACTGGATGCTGGTGGAGGAATCTGTCTCTGGAGTTCATTGAAGTATTGGGGCCTTGGTTTGCCTAAATATGAAATTAGGATTTGATGTGCTTAGATCCTGATCCAGGAAAACTCTTAAGCATATGCTGAACTTTAAGCATGGATATAGTCCATTTATTATTATAATCTGTATTGAGGCATTATTTATATTGGTAAATACATAGGAATCCCAGTCATGGAGCAGAACCCCACTCTAAAAGGTGTACAAATACAAAACAGAAAGACAATCCCTGCTCCAAAGAATTTACAATCTAAGTAATTTCCCATTAACTTACATGGGACTGAACGCCTGATTAAAGTTAAGCACAAATTTAAATCCTATGCTGGATTGGTCCCATGCAAAGTTTACCTTTTCTCTTTAGGTGACTTGTTTGTATTTGTCAACTCACTTTGGCTCCTTTCAATTCACAGTGGTTCTACCAAGCCCTTTTGGATTTTTGGGAGGATTCATTATTAGATACCATCTGTGGCATACCCATTTCAATTCCCCCTCTGCTGTTATGTTGCTCCTTTGGAAGGTTCATAAGTCACATCACTTGTCAAGCTTATGTGGATACCGAATCATTTTTATTAGGCATCAAAAGGTGTCCTCTCTGTTCCTGTTTTTTTTTTTTTAACTGAAGGCTTCATTAGGTTGCAAAATGGCATCTTTGCACTCAGACGTGGTTGTGGGCAAATCATCTTCATTTCTTTGTTAAATCTGATTGATTTATTTTACCTACAAAATGAAGAGTAAAAGTTCTAGTTCTAAAAAATGATTTAACAAATAATGGAGATTCCTTTAGTCTTCAGACCTTCTAGAAAAGCACAGCTTGGATGTTCACGCAGCTAGGCTGCTGAGAGGACTGTAATAATAATTTCTTTATGATACACACCATTTTATTGAAGGAAAGTAGCTTCACCCCCATTTTGCAGATGAAGAAAATGAAGCATAAAAGGGTTAAGTGATCTATCCAAGGTCACTCGGCAAGTTGGTAGCAGAGCAGGGAATAAAATCCACCTCCCCTGACTCCCAATCCAGTGCCCTAGATACCGGCTCATGCTGCATCCCTGAAAGACTCTGAAATTGGTTAGTACTGGGCTCTGTCATGATATCCTTCAAGCATGTGAGATTACTCAAGGACTACTAGGTAAGGGTTGCAGGGTCTGGCTTAATATTAGAAGGGAATCATCTGGAACTCTGTGTGTCTTTTTAGCTACACGCTTCTCCATAAAAAAAACAAACAGGTGTCACAATTACTACACTCAGCATGTGATGGAGGAACCACAAAAAGTCTGGAGGTAGAGTTTGGGATAGTACCCAAATATTCAGACAAGTGCCACCTAAAACTGGGCAAATTCTGGGGTGGAAAATGCCTGTGATTGTTCATTTGAACTTTCAAATGAATTTATTTTGACACTCACACCCCCTTCTGTGTTTGCCATCTGTGACAATTCCAGTCAGCAAGCTGTATTGGTAGGAAGACTGGTAAGACACACATTTTAACTCAAATGGCACATTTGAATTTTACACTTGAATATGTAATTTGCACTGTGTTGGCTCATTAGATAAGCCAGCCAATTGGGAACAGAAACAGTGTGGCATGACTTAGGCAACTGAACAACATGCACTTGCTTGGCTGCAGTAGGCACAATACACAAACATCTAGGATAATAGTTCATGTCAGAAGCCACCATTAATGGGTGGTTAGGGATAAGCCCCTGATTCATCCCTGTGCCAGTGCAGAGCCTGGCAAAGAGGAGGGGCGTATTTTATGCTCCCCAATCTTGGGATAGCTGGGAGACTAATCAGTGCCTGGCCCTGGTTAGAGTTCCCCCGAGGGCTGCCCTCTGTTGTCCTGCTGCCCACGGCCCCTGTGGATCTTAGGGCAGCCAGGGAATAGACAGAAAGTAGGTCTGCTCTGCTACAGCCCCTCCAAACCAGAGCACTGAGGGGTCTTTTGGAGGGCTGTGGGTGAGAGGATGGAGTTGGGGTGGAGTCAGATCTGTGCTTGGTGGGGAAGCCCCTCTGTGCTGAGAGTATGCGATACAGCAGGGGCAGCAACCTTTCAGAAGTGCTGTGCCGAGTCTTCATTGATTCACTCTCATTTCAGGTTTCGCGTGCCAGTCATACATTTTAATGTTTTTAGAAGGTCTCTTTCTACAAGTCTATAATAAATAACTAAACTATTGTTGTATGTAAAGTAAATAAGGTTTTTAAAATGTTTAAGAAGCTTCATTTAAAATTAAATTAAAATGCAGAGCCCCACGGACCAGTGGGCAGGATCAAGGCAGTGTGAGTGCCACTGAAAATCAGCTCGCGTGCCGCCTTTTGGCATGTGTGACATAGATTGCCTACCCCTGCCTATAGAGGAAGGTCATGGGAGTAAATAGACTTAAATGACTGCTTTGCAGGCACAGGGAAAGCATGATTTGGGCCCAAAATATCCATATTATAACACTAACCATAAGGACCCCATTATGCATCCCATGCTCATGCTGGTGATCACTTGCACATATAGTCCCATCGACATCATCACCGTGAGGAAGGCTTCCAAGATCGGATCTTAAAACTGCAGGGTTTAAAAGAGAAAGATTCACTGTAAGTGGCTGGGTCCAATTGGTGCCTGGTGCCTTAGAGAGCTGGGGCAGATCAAAGGAGAGCCTGCTTCTACAGCACTCGCATCTCATTGCATAGTCTGCCATTTTCCACTGCTCTGCTCAAAGCCAGCCTGCTTCATGTCAGTCCTGCTTTAACTATAAAAGGAGGAAGGGGGAAGGATCGAAGAAAGGTTCTGAAGAAGCAAAGGATGCAGGTAGGTGCGGGGGAGGAGATGAGGAGTGGAGAAAAGGAACCAGAGGAGATCTGGGATTATGCTGTGTAAAAAAAAAAAAAAAAAGCAGAGAATAGAAACTTCCATAGCAAGTGAAGGAAAAAGGCCTGTCTCCTATGGCAAAACTTCAGTGAAATGCTATTAAGGATCAATCTTTTATTGTATTGTCCTGCAGGCAGCCTCATAAAAACTGTACTCAGCACAAATGAGTCCTCCCAGTAAAAAAGAAAAACCCCTGCTTTCAGGCCTGGCTACATGCAGTGGCTGAGGAGGTGCCCAGGATGGAGTATTCAGGGGCAGTAGCAAGGAGAGTGGGTCCAAACAGTTCACGGTGAAATAAGATGATCCTCTCGTAGAACATGCACATCAGACTTATTCGCCACTAACTTCCCACTGGCTGGTGACAGACTGCAGTGCATGTAAAGGACTGAGCCCAGGGAGAGCCGTTAGTATGTAACGCAAACAACTCCTTTTGCTGAATGATTGGTTGGCAACCCTTTAAGTTTGTCTTCTCAGTGTGAGATAGGGAAAATCATGGGCCAAATTAGCCTCCGTGGACTTGTAGGGGAGGTGAATTTGACCTCAGGTCAATAGCAGTGGGAGAAAGAGTTTTTTAAAAAATCAAGAAAAAAGCTTTAAAAAAATGTTGGCCCATTTGTTCCCTTCACATTCCAACACATTTTCCCCACTGGCACCAGCCTGGAACAGCTAGTCTTTAAATCATGATATGAGGACTTCTGTAACTCAGCCAAAGGTTATGGGTCTATTACAGGAGTGGGTGGGTGAGGTTCTGTGGCCTGCAATGTGCAGGAGGTCAGATGATCATGATGGTCCCTTCTGGCCTATGAGTCTATGAGGAGAACATTGTCACCAGCTCTCAAGGGGGAGAAAAGAGAAGAAAGACTTGCCCTAGTTACCTGTACCACCAGAACTCAGTCCACAGTTTTAACAAGACCGGGCATCTTTCCATGCTTATTTGGTCCAAGACAAGGTTTCTCAGTTCCTTAAACTACTGACATATTTTTGTTATCAAAACTTAACACTCATTTTCTTATTTCTTATCTGCCCAGTTCACTACCCTCCATTGAAAGCCAAATTTTAAACAGAGTTTAGGGGAACCACTATCTGACTAATTTCCATGTGCAAATGGCCAGAATTGGATGCATGCAAAATCATGGCCATTGCACGCACACATCCGTTGTAAACGGTTCACCCATTTTGCATGTAAAATTGCATGTTTGCTCTTTCTGAAAGCCCTAGAAAGGAAAACTCAGCCTCAAAGAGGAACGCACAAAAAAGCTGGCAAGCAGTTATGTCCCTAGTACCGCAGCCTCAGCATTCTCTGCAACAGCAAACGTAGTAGCTGATGTAAGTAAAAGAATCATTAGGTTGGTGAGGTCCCTTCTTCAGATGCTACCTGCTTCAAGTGTCCTGGAAGAAATATTCAGCTAACCATTTCCCCTTATCCTTTATTGCTCCCTTTTTCAACTCTTCTCTCTATCTGCCGTTCTGCTGTTGAATTCTGCTGTACAGTCCAGTGTCCATAGTTTAACATCAACTAATTGTGTTAGTTCGGTTACCAGACACTCCAACCAAACCTCTTCAGTTACTCACCAAACCCACTGATATTTTCCTTCCTGATTCCGTTACCCCATTCTCAAAAGGGCCATCTGTCAAATTACACACTTTGAAGGACGTCCTTAAAAAACAGCCTGACACCCATGCACGTTTTACCCTCTCCTTATGTCTCAATGGACTTCTCCACAGAGAGAGGATACAATATTTTTTGTAGTGGTGCTCCTATCATTGCTGGTAATTGGTAAGGTTCCTGACACATAGAAATGGCATAAATTCACAGAAAAGGAAAAAAAGTATTGTGAACCATTATGCCTGCTTCCTTTATAATTCTCCTTTTCCTTTGGGACTCTGCATTAGATGCCTCTTGCTGTCAGCCGGCGTTGCCTCTAGGCTTCAAATAGCCCTTCACAGTCACTTGTTCCATATGTTTTAAATACGCTGTTCTAAGGATAGGTGCTGCACTCTTATTCTTTGGATGTGTGAGGAGTTTGCCAGGATCAATTTTTATCCATTCCCTCATAGTTCCAAAACCTTCAATTATTTAGGTCAGTATGTTCTCTCTCTCTCACTCACTCTTGCTCCCTTCCAGTTAGAATAAGACCAATTTCCTGCTGTTTCTTGCTCTTAAAAATTAAACCTTTCATACCTGAGATAACATTGGTTTTACTGCTCTGAATTACTTAAAGAACAATTTAGCTTTTTCTAAGGAATAAGGACCACACTCACTACTTCATCTTAGGTTTCATTAGTGTCTTACACCGCAAAACAGCCTTCTCTTGTGGGATGTTATAATATCATTAACACTGCTTGCTAGCATCTTGCTTCCATTTTCCCAGCCTTTGGAAATGTTCAACTTCAAAGTCACAGGCAGTATTGTAAACAAACACATTTCTTAACCTACAACACTATCAAAAATCCATTTTACTATTAAAAGGGATTTTTTTAAATTTTAAATTCAATTTGTAGGTCCCTGATTTATGCTCCTTGCTTACTTTTTGCATTTCTCTTACCTCAGACAATGAAAAACAGTGGTGTCAGTTCACTTGTTCATCTAGTCGGTTTCACTTTCCCATACCAATACTGCAGTAGACTGCACTGGAACAGAGCAAAGGAGACTTTACCTGCCCCAAGATTCTCTCCCATGGACAATGTTCAGTCCAAAATAGGTTATGGACTGGAGCTGGGTTAAACATATTTTTCTTCTTTTAACATGCCAAATGCTGGTGTGAAAGACAGTGGGTTTCCTGGTAAATTTTCTGCCTGAAAGTCAATGGGGATTGTAGGTGATTGGTTTAAATGACTTCTCAAGGTGTATAAATATGGTTGAAATTCTGCTGTATAGCCTGCAAAGATCCAAATGGCAACGTCTGGCCCTGTTTGAGCTGGAGAGAATCAAACAGAACTTTAATTAAAAAGCAGTCTTCAAACTCAAGAATAAACTGGGACTGAGTAACATGCTTTGGCAGGCATGAGCAGGCCATAATATGCTATAATTGTATATGGTTTCCTGCAAAAAGAAGGACATTTCCAGGTAATTTCTGACTGGGGTTTACAAACTGTGTTTTTGGCATAAAAACAAACCCCAGATTTGATTTTAATGAAGTTTAAAACTCCGTGACACAGTAAAAGTTGAGGAAATTACATTCATTGCAGCCTGTCAAGTAAGGTAAAAGGAGAAAGAGTGGCTAGGGTGTAATATTACTGTTGAACTTGGGTTAGAAGACATGACGCTGGCAAAAGGGAATTCACCACTAAGAAAAATGTAGGACAGCTCCTGCTCTCTTGATCATCAGGGAGGCTCCTCTAAGCTCACTTTGTAAAGCTGATGCCAGCCAAGGATCACAGCTCAAGACTTGCTGGCAGCCCTAAATATGATGTGCACATGGGGGACCAGATTCTGATCTTCCTCTCAGACAACCAGCTGAAGATTCCCCTGCTGTGTGAGACTCCTTAGGAACTCCATGTAACCTGCACAGATGAAGTCATCTGTAGCACACAACAATAAGCTTTGCGGATGCAACAAACAATGTTACATATTCTAATGCACTCTACTGGCATTGTATCTATTCACTATTTACATAGATGCAGGCATTTCTCTTGTATGGAGCACTCTTACAACACATTCAACGGGACGGAGTGTGGAGTTGCTATCCCCTTAACAAGCTCCTACTCAGGCACTGGAAAATGGGGCACATCGGGGTGTGGCCAAGGCAAGCAAGTGTAGCCAAACCCCAGCCGCTTTCCAATGATCTCCAACTGCTGAACAGCCCCTGGGTGCCATTAGTAGCTGGGCACTCTTTAGTAACGGGGCCGCCAGCCAGCTGTAGGTTCAGGATGGCGCTAAGGTGTCATGAAACCACCTTTCCTGCCCCACACCTTGGACCTGGAGATAAGCATAACTCAGCTGGACTTGAGGGTCAAGCCCAGGAAGTGCAGGCATGGGAGGAGAGATGCTACTACCTGGATCTATCTAACTGGAGCTGCAGTCAGATCTTAGGCTCTGTCTACACTACCGACCACACAGCGGCACAGCTGTGCCGCTGTAAGGTCTCTCGTATAGCCGCTCTTTGGTGACAGAAGAGCACTCTCCCGCTGGAATAATGAAACCATCCCCAATGAGCGGCGTTAGCTATGTTGGCAGGAGAGTCTTTCTTGCCAACATAGCACTGCTCACGCCAGCATTTTTGTCGGTGAAACGTATGTTGGTCAGAGCGTTGTTTTTTCACCCCCCTGACCAACAAAAGTTTTACCGACAAAAGTGCTGGTATGACAAAGCCTTAGTTACACTAACGCCAATCCAGAATAACCCCACTGAAGCCATCCCAGACAGTGAGTGACATCAGAAAGTGGCCCAGTGTGGTTTGGCCATGTATTGGCAGATACTATATTTGGCACTTGGAAATTTGGAATGCTGATGTCTCTGTTGTGTATTCCTTTCAGTTCTTGAGTTGAACTTCAGAGTTATATAGTATCAGATTCTCTTTACTTTAACCCCTCCCCTTGGTTTTCTATTGTGTTCCTCAGGCATGAGAAGGACTGGAGAGCCACCGTGTTACAGCATCAGAGCAGGAAGAGGTCTATTACTTTAGAGAAGGTCATGGAAAAAAGATCATTGCAGAGATTGAAAGAAAGTGTGTGCAGAAAACCCCACATGAACAAGTTCCAAAGGCTCCCCAGGATCAAAACAGATCAAGGCAGCGGAAGAAAATAAGACACTGTTCTGCAAATCTTCTTTCATGTGAATAGATTTCTAATCCTGGCATGAAGATGACCTAATCAGATGGCTGCTGTCTGGTAAGGAGATTTAGACTTCACTTTAGCTCTTTTTTCTTCTGGAGATTTTCTTCCTTCCTTTCTGCTCCAGTCATCTCTGAGGCTGCATTAGGTATGTCATTCAGAAAGGTGTTCATTCTTATATTTTTCAGAAGCTGTCCTGTGGGGGTAAGCAAACAATTGGGCTCCATTAAACAACTCATTTTGCCTCGATAATATCATCTCATTTCCTGGGAGGGGTGTTCTGACACCGGAGATTCGGTCACCAGTGGGGTCTGCCAATTGCAATCTCAGAAAAGGGCTCCCTGCAGAACGAAAGGAGCCATTTATAACAGAAATCAGTGCTTTGCCACTCTGAAGAAGCACCTTGGTGGGTTTTTTGTTGTATTTTGTTTTTTTCCTCCCTGAGTCATCTGTTCTTCTCCCTGCTAGGAAACATTTGCAGAAGGCCTCCTTCCAGATGACATGCCGTAATGGGAATGCAATAAGAGGCTTCAGCAGGACTGGAGCTGACTGGAGCACATTTTGAGGAAGGATGAACATCTTTTTGCATTTCCCCCACTGCCCACACATTGGCTAATTAAGTCAGCTGCAAAAACCATTCTGGGAATAGACTAGTCTGTATCCACAAAGGAACAGTGGACCTAACCCTGCAAGCATTGTTTGTGGACTCCTATTGACTTCAAAGTCCCGATGACGGAGTGATTGCTGGATTGTACTTTTATTCACCACGGACCATAGTTTCAAAAGTGTTAGGCATAGAACGGCATGTACAAAAAGTGTACACTGTTGCTGGTCTGTGTTGCAGGTGCAGTTACGACAATCACTGTAAATTGGCTGCTTTACCTCTGCAGTCATGGAGCTTGCACAGTCAAATTAGGCAGTTGCTTTTCTAACTTCTTTTGTGCTTTTTGGTATATTTAAAGAAAATCAACGTCTCATTAGTTTCTCTCTTTTTAATTACAGAACAAAGTGGCTAGGAGCTTAAAAGAACAAGGAGCTTAAAAATACCTGAAGCTTCAATACAATCTGAGGAAATTGAAAAGCTTTAAGCTACACGCCTATCTACAGACAACTCCTAGATTCTGTTTTATTATGGGTCAATACGGCACCTAGCACAATAACCCAGACTGGAAGCATGATCCAGCTTCCATTGAAGCCCCTGAGAGTTTTGCCATTGATTTCAGTGTGAAGAGAGTCAGCGCCTGGGGACTCATGACATCACTGCAATGAAAACAATAAATAGTATTAAAGCAAGTTCTTCATTTGGAAAAACTGCCCCAAATTTGCACTCGGGAAGTTTTCAGATGGATAGAAACTGTTTTCAAGAACGTCTGTTTTAGTCACTGCTGAAGTCCATTTCCAGCATGGAAGCAGTGACAGAGCACTGTTGGGGACCGGCTTTCACAGATCAAAATTAGCATCTGATGAAATCTGTTAGTAGAAGAATCTTTTCAGCTCCATTACAATTAATTCACTGAGAAACTGCAGTTTCAACTGAAAACACAGAATCACCCGGAGTGGAATATCCTCTGAAAATTAAAGCAGAGGTATTTTTTCCTACTTTAAAGTGGATTAATGGAGGCATTTGGAAAAGATCAAAAACACCCTGAAATAATGGATATATAAATCTGCAGACTAACCCTTTCTTGAATACTAGAGGGAATAAAAATGTGCAGAACATTTACTGAGGGAAGATAATACTGAAAAGCCACAGGGGTTCAACCAGAATCTTCAATATTTTATCAGAGGAAACTTGGAGCTTGCCTAATAAACTATTGAGGCCAGATTTTCCAAAATTTACATGCACAACTGTGCACCTAATCTGCATATGCAATTATCATGACTGGGCAAGAATCAGATAATTGTATGCAAATATGTCTACTTAGCTATTTGTATGTGCTAGCCAATTTGCATCTGCAGTGGCAGTAACAGTGCATGCAAATTGAGTAAACATTTTGTACACACAAAGGTGGATCCAAAAGCATATGAAAATATGCCATTTAAAATAAAAAGCAGAAAGAAAAGAAATAGGAAAGGATGAAGAATTAAATATAAATAATACTCAGCACACACACAAGTACAGACACACACACATCACTGTGAAGAAAAAAAATAATATATATGTATGTGTGTGTATTTTGAGATCTCAAGTGGCACTTAAATGGTATGTAACCTGCTGAGTGCATTTTAACACTTGCAAAAGTTGCTGGGTTGCCATCCCTACAGACTGACACCCTACACAGAACAGGTACAATATAGCCTGAGCCATGATTGCAGAAGCTTTCTCACTTGTCCACACCCATGTGCTTTTAACCCTGATCTGGGGACACCACGTCTAGGGAGAAGAGGATAGGTCAGTCTCTGTGGTCTCACTCAGTCCAAAGACTCTGTTGCAGTTGCGAGCAAAGGTGCCAATCGGTGTCAAATGTGGTAGTGGTTTCTGTGACGTGTGGAGAGATGCCCAAAAGGAAATGGACTGAGATGTCCAAGCCCACAAACTCATATTTTGACATTTTAAACCTATTTTTTTCAACAGTGTCAATCTGAATGGATGACTTGAGCAGAACTTAATCTCACTTCAAATACTTAGACTTCTGCTTTGGAGTTGACTAAGGTAGCCTCATTTCTTTTCTCCATTAGATTTATTTGTGTTCAGATACCAGTATAGCAAGCCTGTAGATAAACAGATTGATAGATGAACTGCATCCTTGAACTTGAAATCTGTGTTATATTTTGAAAGCAGTCAGACTTTTTACTTAGCTGTTAGCAGATTAATGAGATGCACAGACTGACATTTTATTTGAAATTTTCCAGGCAGAGAAACATAAAGTGCTCAGCGTGAAGAGCAGACTGAGTTGCGATGACAGCAAGCCCCCTCAATCACTCCAGGCTTCGGAACGCTCACAGATACAAAACAATGAGCACAAGTTGAAGAACAGAATAAAGCTGTTGATTAAATTTTGATCCAATCTCTTTTGTGTGTGTGCATGTACTGGAGGACTCCACACTTGTGCTGCACTCAGACAGCAGTCATCCAGCAAAGATCATCGACTGCATGGTGCCATCAATACTCATCACTTAGAGCAGCTGTTAGAGGCATACAATCCATACAGGTCTTAATGATCCAGAGACAAGCTGAGATCAAAATACCCAGACTGGCCTTAGGGGCACTTGAAACACATGGTTGCATGGGGCAGAAGGGGGCACAGACATATTGAAACTCTCCCATCTCTAACCTAATATAGGGCTTTTACAGTCTGGCATTGCTTGGGGCATTAGGAGTTCTAAGGTTGACCATGCCAGTACCATAATATCTGCAAGTGCACTGAATACCCCCACCATGAGGCCATTTCTGGAAGTACTGTCTCATGATCACATACAAATAGTATTTCTGGTGCTGATCTTCAATGTACGAGGAACGGCTTTGCAATACGCTATTTCTGAAAATGCTGTTGAGAATACGGACGCAAATACAGTAGCTAGGAACAAGGGGATGGTGTTGGGAGCCAAATATGCATTCTACTCTGTAGGTCTCCAAACACCCTGGATTCAGGGAAAGCTGTTTTTCCAATCCCATTGGCCTGTTTCTCCCTTCATATTTTGTTGAAATCCTGAGTTCTTTTTTTTTTTAAAGGAAACTTTGTGTACAGAAGTGTTCATTTCATTTGCACAGTTTATTAGTAGGGCTGCAGTCCAGCTGCACTATTTTATAGACCATCGTCATAAAGCTAATGCAGATATCCCTTTTCACTTGTGCCTGATGTCCTAATCTACTATTTTTTCAGACCAACGCATAGTTTTAAGATTTATGATTCATTTTACACTCCATTTCAGTGCACATGTGAACACTGTTCTGTTACATGTTTGGCCAGATATACATGTATTTGGGGTTGGGAAGGAATTTTCCTCCAGGTCATACTGCCAGAGACCCTGGGTGTTTTCGCCTTCCTCTGCAGCAATGGGTCACTTGCAGATTTAAACTACTCTAAATGGTGGATTCTCTGTTACTTGAAGTTCTGTGGCCTGCAATGTGCAGAAGGTCAGTCTAGATCGGGGTAGGCAACCTATGGCACAGGTGCCGAAGGCGGCAAGCGAGCTGATTTTCAGTGGCACTCACACTGCCCGGGTCCTGGCCACCAGTACGGGGGGCTCTGCGTTTTAATTTAATTTTAAATGAAGCTTCTTAAACATTTTAAAAACCTTATTTACTTTCCATACAACAATAGTTTAGTTATATACTATAGACTTATAGAAAGAGACCTTCTAAAAACATTTTAATGTGTTACTGGGCACGTAAAACCTTAAATTAGAGTGAATAAATGAAGACTCGGCACAGCACTTCTGAAAGGTTGCCGACCCCTGGTCTAGATAACCGTGATGGTCCCTTCCAGCCTTAAAATCTATGCGTCTAAGAGATCAGACAGTGAAGCCCTTTGCAAAAGGACTGAATATCCTCTCACTTGCCAAGAATGGTTGCTCACGTACAAAACTGAAATAACTTGAATACTTCTTTATTTGCACATTGGTCACGTATCTCGGTGACATTCAGAGCTTATTTAACTAAAGAATCAACTTGCCCTATTGCTCAGGTGCTTTCATATACAATAATTGAGTTAGTGTTATAATGTATGAACTGATATATGGAAATATTAAATACATTGATGAATCTAAGGTCAAGGAAAGGGGTTTGCTCATGCAAGTGTGCCCATGCCCTATATACACTAATGAGCACCAAAATGTGCCTCAGGGGAACAGTAGCTCTATTCCCATTAATTTAAATTTTGAATGAACCCCCAAGACCAGTACTTTGCTCTGATAGAGCTGGATTAAAAGCCAACTGAAGACTCCCATTGGCTTTAGGCGTCTTTAGATCAGCCCATAAAATTTAGTTCTAGGAACAGGATTAATAGTATAATAAGTTCCTTAAAAAGTAGAACATTGTCTGTAGTCAAGATGCAAATGATTTGTTGGAGGTCAGAAGAGTCTAATGACAACCAACTCAGCTGTCATCTCTTGGAATGATGACAGGATTTTGACATACAACAGGATCATGCATCTAGCTAGCAAAGAAATAAAAAGCAACATAAAAGTAGGAATCAGCAGGAAAATAAGAATGACCTTATATTGGGGGAACAGGAATAAAGAGCTCATATGCAAAGTGAAGATTTACTGGTTGAGAAGGATGAAAAAGGAAGATACCGTATATACATATATTATTGAGGACTAGCTGTTAAATCATTCTAACCCCACACAGGTAATGGCTTTCTTCCGAAAAGTACTCAGGAATATGCTGTACCTGCACCATGGGTCATCAATACATTTTGTGTCCAATAAACCCTGATGAGGGATAACGGGGCTAATCATCAGGCGGTGTAAACTGTCATCGTTCAGTGGAATTGGCTCAATAGAACATTGTTCAATGGATTTGGTTAGCCACTGAACTTTGCTTGTTAATCTACTTGCTGCTAGTGAATAGAGTCAGATTGCAAGTTTAGGACTTTCGTACACCAAGACTTATACTCAGAATTGCAGAGCTCCATATTTTGCATAATTTTGTTCAAAAGGAAGTTTTCGCAGGCAGAAATCTGTTGTCTGTCTCTCTCAAAAAAAAATTATTGTTGCAAACAAGGAAAATTTCCAACCTCGAACAAATTTATGGTTTTGCCCTGGGAATTATATTATGCAACAAAAATGTTGTAGAAGAAGGTTATGGTCACATTTCATCTGGATGAGATTTGTGAATGCTCATGGATGTTGGTGAAATTACCATTTTCATGAGCAAACACATGCACAGCAAAACTGGGTGTTTTTTATAGCTATGCTTGAATTTGGAGCACAACTTCTGAAGTACATCAGGCATCTGTGTCACGAATGCTTCAGAGACATCAGGCGACACTGAAAGCGTGTCCCAAATGGCAACTTAAATGTATTCTTCTCTTTATAAAATAACGTGCAGGAGCTCAGTGGATTTTTAAGACGTTAGGTGGTATAGAACATTTTTGTGCTGTTTATATTTCCTCATTTTCTTTTATCCCCATTAAAATAAATGTTTAAAAATGAAAAAAATATTTTATATGAAACCTGCCCAACACCTCTGAACACTCCAACACACACACTTTCCACCCCAAACTGGAGGAAAAGAACAAAGTTTGCAAACCATAGCACTGTCCATTCTGCTTGAATGTTATATTTCTTCTCCCCCCCCCCATCTCTCATCTTTGTAGACGGCAAGCTGTTTGAGACAGGGACTGTCTTTACATTGTGTTTACACGGACTTGAATACAATAGGGTCCTGGTCTCAGCTGGCATCTGTAAGCCCCACCTTATCACAAATAATAATCAAATAGCATACAGAACACTGATGGCGATTTTATTTAATAAAATACTGTGAAAGAGCCCAATCCTCCTTCCCCATTTCAATAAGTGACTGTGGGTAAAACCAAACCAAACCCCAACACCACAGTGGGACGTTCATATCTCACCTTTTGAGTCCTATCAGCAAAAGAACCTGGGGTTTGGGGAGTTAACAGGTGTAATCTTGGGATGGGGCAAATGAAGAAACTCCTTGGTCTCCTTTGAACAATAAAGATAGCTTCTTTCCACACAATTACAAAGATATCTCCCGAGATTCCTTAGAACTGGCTAAGAGGCTTCAGCATCCTACATCTTCCATAAACAATGCAAATCACTGTTCCTGTGGCTTGGTTATTTTGCCATTAATCTTAAACTGCAGGGGAATTTAGATGGGCATTACATCTTCAACACACTGGAATTTGACTAGGACTCTTGTATCTGAGTTCTCCAATGTTACTTTCTGTAATACTGTAGGCAAATGACTTAATGAAAGTGAAGAAGATCTTGTCCAGACCCTCTCACTTATCCAAAAGGCTACTATTGGCTTTTGTAGCAACCGATAGCTACAGGAGCTCTTTTCCTTTTGTCAGGAGCCTTGGTTTGCCTCTCCTAGCTACAGAATTTAAGTGTCCCTGGATTGGCTCAGCACCATGTGATAGCAGCACAATAGCAGGAGAAAAAGCAGTAGGAGATGAAGGAGCAGTAACATCAAAAGGCGTTTTGAAAAACAAACATTTGTTTGCCTTTTGCTTTGGTTCTTGAGAGGATTCCACAAACACTGGTTGCTCTTTGCATCCAGTGCCTATTTATGGGTGGCAGAAGACTCTGAAGGTGTATATCCTAACTCCATAGGAAGGTATGTAGATGTGCCTCTATGAGGATATATGGAATTGGAGGCAACATAAACACTAATATAATCATCTAGAGGCTAGTAAACAGTCAGGTAATTCAGAAGCTTTCAGATCAGACTGCGAAGCCTTCATCCACAGTGAAATAGAGATAGGTGAGGCAAGAGCCCAGGGCAGTATCACTGAGATATGTTTTAATGAAATCTAGAATTAAACCCCTTCACGGATCAGAGAACAATGCCTTGAACTCCTTGTTACATACCTAGAGCTTGCTGGCTGCAGCCTGAACGCGGAGAGTTTGCATGCTTTACCACCCAGTCCATGTGCTTGTGGGAACTAATTACTTATTCTTTGCAATAATCAAGGCATAAACAATCGGTATAAGAATTTCTATTTGTTTAGACTTCTCCTTCTTGGAAAGGCTACAGAGTATGTTTGTATTCCTAGACTTGCTATATTCCAAAGGGAGATTGTTCTGGTTGGCTGAGAGTGAAACCCATCGCAGCAGGTATGGCTATATTAGGCAGCGGTTGAGGCCCTTGAGAGTTACTTGATTACATGTTGGAACAGCTTCATTCCTTGGGCACCGGTGGCCAATTAGTCCTATAGGAAGACTGATGGCTTAACTAGACACATTCATCTTAATTGCAGCTTTCTAAATATATTGTTTACTAGGTACAGAGCAAAGTTGCATTGTGATTTCTGATATTCTACAAAGGTCAAGAGACACCTGTGATTTGTGTTCAAGGCAGATGTTCCATGAACCTGAAAGGCATGTCACTAGAATTTAGGTTGTATCTTTCATCTACTAATTACGTATAGTAACCATCAAGGGACAATGAATTATTCAGCTTTGCTTTAGTCTGATAATCTAGAATGGACATAGGGGACTGGAAACAAAGTATTTGCAACCTGCCAGAGCCCCTAAGTGCATGATTGGCGAATCCAGCCAAACTGCAACATAATCCCAGGCATCTGCAGTACCACTTGGGAATGACAAATATATATATATATATATATATGGCAGCAAATGCAAGGAAGTAGCCCTCTGATTGACAAGGACCTTGATATCTGTATTCTTCTGTTTGACTCACAAGGTGTGTTGCTGCATGGAAGCCAGGTCCTGAAAGGTGATTGAGCTGGGCTGCTCCAGCTGAAATCAATGGGAGGTACAAATTCCCACCAGCATTTAGGTGGTTCATATCAGAACTCCTCTACATCCAGCTAATGGAATTGAATAATTTAACCTCATATTTACTTACAAACCTTACAAAAGTAAAATTAGAGCTACATTCTGATACCTTCAAATGCTTTACAATCCCAGTGAATTTTTTAAAAAGATAAAACAATCTCAGAAATAGAAACAGCTCAGTAGGGTGACGGTGTAAATTTCTTCTTTGTGCTGCATTGGTTTAGTGCCTCAGAATATATGAGTAGCCTAGGGGCTGCTGTAAATTGCAATGGCTGCTGGAGCCAATCCAGCAATTGGGGATCACACCTACTGATGTCCTGTTTTATTCTGGCCACATTCCTTATTCCAGAAGTGGGTGAGGATTAAGGAAATAACCTGAGCTACTGGAGGAACTTCCAGCTCTGGGGTGATCTTCTTGTGGCTGGTCATGCCAACTTTGAGCTGGTGGTACGGCTCAGAACAGTTGGATGGCAGCACAACATTTGAGCCATTGTGCTTACATCTGTGAGCAGCCCAACTGAAGTTGAGAGCAGGACCTAGCATGCACGTACTTGTGAGTTTGAGACAACAGGGGAAAACCTGGCTTTCAGGATTTCGATGTTGACCTAGACATTTATTTCTGTCACATGTCCATTCATTTCCGGCTCAAATTATGATTTTTGAGGCCATGCTAAAATAGATCAGGCTTCCTATCTCTCTAATTCACTGTTTCATATTTTCACCCCAGCCCATTCCTTACACATTTCTTAGTTTTAGTAAAAAAAAAAAAGCAAATGGTAATTTTAGTTAAAAAAAAATAGAAAGCAGAGAGGGGTCTCATATACATTCTCTCTCCAGACAGATACAACTCCTAATTTGTATCAGAAAAGTAAGTCTTTGAACAAAGGGAAGGGAATAATTTATTCTTCTAGTTTTGCCCAACTGGGAAGTCCTCAATCACCCCATAGCAATGTCTGATTTTTAAATTATTCAAATTTCCTCCCTATCTTTGTTGCACACTGTTAGCAGGAAAAAAAACCCAACCCTGCTCTGAGTGGAGTTCTCTGTCCTTGTTTTAGTAATTAATTTGCCCGCTAAACGTCAACCATGAGTTTACTGTAAAGTGCAGTTTGGAGAAGAGATGAGCTGAAATAGTTGGATGAGCTTCAGAGCACTTCATAATTGAAGACCTTGCTACCTGCCAAAGGGTAGGTTGAGCTGCTTTCTAAAGGTGATGTCCACCAACTTCCATGGAAATGACTGGTGTCAAGATAAACAACCTAGCGCTAACCTTTAAAGATGTACTTTAAAAAATCCACCTCTGTGCTGTCTACAGTGCTCACTATTAAAGTTATTTGAACAGTACAGACCTTTTTGCAGCCACGCAGATTATGAGCTCCACCATGTCCATGCCCCTTGTCATTCACCAATCACAAGATCGGGATTTCTGTCTACATGAGTACTTGGAGAGAGGCTGGCCTTCATGATTGAAAGTCACCCTGTGGAGTCATCTACCACGATGCCCATGCACCAGATAAATTAACCCAATAGGGTAATTCTCGTGCCTTCTGGGAGTCACAGAGGCGTAAGTAGTCCATAGATCTTGTGTTAGACCTCTGCACAACAGGGAATGTCATCCAACAACGGAATCCATATTCGCAGGAGAACAAGGACATTCATCATATGCAAAGAAGAGTATTTTCCAACACCCCCCTTCTTAGTTGTTATTCATCATTCATTATTCTCCTGATTAAACCAGAGGGGTAGCCGTGTTAGTCTGTATCCACAAAAGCAATGAGGAGTCCGGTGGCACATTAGAGACTAACACATTTATTTGGGCATAAGCTTTTGTGGGTAAAAAACCCCCACTTATTCAGATGCATCTGAAGCAGTGGCTTTTTACCCACGAAAGCTTATGCCCAAATAAATCTATTAGTCTCTAAGGTGCCACCGGACTCCCTGTTGTTTCTGATTAAACCAGTTCAGTCATCCAATCAGGGAGCAGGAAAAAATACCTCAAGACTTAGGGCGACCCACCACAATGAGCAGTTTACCAACCGATTTCCTGGAGGCAGAAATGTGTTTGCACCAGCTAGTCACTGATTAATTACCAATAGCAAATGGAAAATAGCAACAAATGTTTTGCATACAAAATAATTCAGCCATGTGGGGCAGAATCTCGGCGTTGCTGTCCAATCTGCAGCATTCATTTGCCTTCTTTTCTCATCAGGCTCTCAGTTGTCTCAGTTGGCTCTGAATCTGTCCTGGCTGCAAAGCTATTCTCACACCCCTTCCCAACTTCATTTTCTTCACCTGCTCACACAGCGCACACCTGTGGGTTATTTAATAAGTACCTCATTGTAGCGTGGGAAACTCTTGCGTTCCAAGCTTGCCTTGTATTATTGATGTGAGTATTTCTCTTGATGTTTACACAGCTTACACCAACCTTTATAATTACATCAGTATCACCTTTAAAATATAAATGAAAAACAAAGGAATACACAATGCAAAAGAAGCAAGCAACCAACAGGACTGGAACTGCCCTGGCAGAAATAAGGATGTTGACAATTTAATTAACTCAAACCCTCCCATCACAAGAAGTTTCTGAGTGAGCCTGGGCATAATTCCACCACTGGCCATAGTTGTATTAAAGGCAATTTTACCCCCTCCCCCAACTGTCAAGAAATTTTGGGTCTGTATGTGCACTAGCTTTAAACTGCAGTAAAATGTGACCATTGGAAAACCTCACCACTGATTCTGGCAACATCTGAAGACTTTGGAAGTGATTTTCACACCAGAAGGGACCTGATCTTGCATTCCCATATATTCAGAACTCATGCTGAAGTCCATTAAGACAATATATATATCAGACCAGAGTTCTGGGTGTGCAAGGAATGTAGGCCGCATGAGAACCTAGATCAGCACAAATGGACTCAGCCTAGGTCAGGGGTCTCAAACTCAAATGACCCCGAGGGCCGCATGAGGACTAGTGCATTGGCCCGAGGGCCGCATCACTGACACGCCCCCTTGCTGCCCCTGGCCCCACCCCCAATCCACCCCTTCCATGAGGCCCCGCCCCTGCCCTGTCTCTTCTCCACCTCCTCCCCTAAGCGCGCACAGTTTTAATAAATATATACACTCAGTAATGCACCTCACTCAAAGGACAAAACACGCACTTAGATTTACTGCCTAAGGCTCTGGGAGGGAGTTTGGGTGGGGGAGGGGGTCTGGATGCAGGCTCTGTGCTCGATGCAGGCTCCAGGCTGCGGCAGGGGGTGGGGGTGCAGGCTTTGGGACGGAGTTTGGGGATAGGAGGGAGTGCAGGGGTGAGGGCTGTGGGGCTGAGGGCGAGGGGTACATGATGCAGGAGGGGGCTCAGGGCTAGGGAAGAGGGTTGGGCTGTGGGGTGAGGGCTGTGGATGAGGGGTTCATGATGCGAGGGGGCTCAGGGCTAGGGAAGAGGGTTGGGCTGTGGGGTGAGGGCTGTGGATGAGGGGTTCATGATGCGAGGGGGCTCAGGGCTAGGGAAGAGGTTTGGAGTGTGGGGTGAGGGCTGTGGATGAGGGGTTCATGATGTGAGGGGGCTCAGGGCTAGGGAAGAGGTTTGGAGTGTGGGGTGAGGGCTGTGGATGAGGGGTTCATGATGTGGGGGCGCTCAGGGCTGGGGCAGAGGATTAGGGTGCGGGGGGATGAGGGGTTCATGATGTGGGGTCGCTCAGGGCTGGGGCAGAGGATTAGGGTGTGGGGGGATGAGGGCTCTGGCTGGGGCTGAGGATTAGGGTGCAGGGGGATGAGGGGCTCATGATGTGGGGGTGCTCAGGGCTGGGGCTGAGGATTAGGGTGCGGGGGGAATGAGGGCTCTGGCTGGGGCTGAGGGTTTGGGGTTGGAGAGGCTCAGGGTAAGGGAAGCCTGCCTTGCCAGTACTGGCGGAGGGCAGGCACTAGGACCTTGCACCCTAATCCTCAGCCCCAGCCAGAGCCCTCATCCCCCCACACCCTAATCCTCTGCCCCAGCCCGGAGCGCCCCCACATCATGAACCCCTCCTCCCCCCCGCACCCTAATCCTCTGCCCCAGCCCTGAGCGCTTCCCTTCCCCCCCCCCCCGCCCGGCCCGGCGGGTCCCGCTTCCCTTCCCCCGGCCCGGCCCCGGCGGGTCCCGCTTTCCCCCCCCCCTTACCCGAGCGCGTCTCCAGCGGTCCCGCTCAGAGCCGCGTGGTGAGGGGGCGGGGCTGTGAGCTCCACGCCGAGCGCAGCGCTCAGCCCAGAGCTCCCAGCCCCGCCCCCTCCCCACGCGGCTCGGATCGGGGCGGGGCTCAGGCGCTCGGACGGAGACTCGGCGCTCTATGCGCCGAGGCGGGAGCCTCCGCTCTTCTCTTGGGGGCCCCTGCGGAGCTCCCCTGGGGAGCTCCGCGGGCCGCAGGGAAGAGCTCCGCGGGCCGCATGTTTGAGACCCCTGGCCTAGGTTAACCGATTTTAAGGCTCGCTCCACTATAACTGGCTACTCTGACCTTCTGAATCACACAGACCATGGAATGTCACCCAGGAATTCCTGCAGTGAATGGAATTGTTCTCCCCTTCTAAGTACGACAACACAAGTGAGTCCAATAACTTATGGGTGAACTAGTTCATGTGTGTTAAGCTGGTGTGTTATAGTTAATTCACAGTGGTGTATTACAATATAATTTGTAGGAATGGGAACTAGCTCAAACCCCATCAAGCAAGATATTTTCCTAGTCTGTCATCATTTCTGCTTCTTAGCTCTTTTAGATCGGATGGCTTTTATTCTCAAGTGCCTTTTACTCATGGGTTTGCGGGTACTTTAATAACACAATTGTCTTCACCTATAAAAACCCCAGTGCTGTCAACTGTTGTGATTATACCATGGGTCTCATTATATTTGACATTTTTCTTAAAGCCCCAGGTGCTGGATTCCAGGGATTGCAAGGGAATCTCAGTTTTCATTTTTTTTTAAACAAGTATGTTGTAGTTCTCCTGGTTGTAGCTTGAAAATGTAAAGTGAAGTAACTGTCCCCTAAAGGTTCAAAAGCCAGAAAGCAAATAAAAAGGTCCCAAAATATATTGTTTGTAAGGCAATCTAATGATCTCATTTTTTAACACTTGGGGTGGCAATGTTGGAAACTTAAAAGAGAAAGAGCTAGTCAGGAACAGGGGGAGTTATTAAGGAGCAGGAAATGAATAGTAAGGTTTGATCTCCACAAGAGAAAGCATTACAGGAGTGAAAGAAATAAACCTGGAGACTCATTAAAGGTTAGCAAGATTCTCTGCTACTTTCTTGCTCAATGGGGTGACCTGCATGTTACCTAAGGAATTATCCTGCATCTTTCTATTACACTAAATACCACTTAATTGCTCTATCAGATGAGTGATTTCAATATCACAAGTCACTTTTGTTTGCTAGAGAAAGAAACCCTTTTGTGACCACAAAATGCTTGTCCTCTGTAAGGGAGAAACAAACACAAACAGAGGAGGGACAGATACAGTTTTTACATTTAATATTCATGGTCTGGTTTAATTTTTCTGTTCTGATCCAGCTGTGGTGTACTTTGCAGTCAAAAATAATTCTTTAGTGACTAGCAAGAGCTGAGTTTTATATGACAAAGAAACGATCGTGGAATTGCTAAAAAAAAAATCACACCAAGATAAGCTTCTTTTATTATTTCATTTTTTATGAGCTGTAATAGACGCTCACAAACACCTGAGAATTCACATCATAGGCCTAGTGTTAAAGATTTGGTTGATCAATTTAAAAAAATTGTCTAAACAATGAAGGGCCAGATTTTCAAAGGCAGAAATATCTATGCACTCAGTTTGCACATGCCAATTTCCCATTCCACTCAAGGGATAGTTTATTCCTCACTTGTCTCAGCTGTATTATAGAGAATAATAATATCTATCTATCCACATAATTCACCTTGAGATTTGTGGATACATATGCAAAAGTATTATTATTAAATGAATAGATTTATGAATTTTCTGTAAAGGGACACCGATTTTAAGATGCCTGTAGATAGGAATAGTCAAAGCTTAGCTATCCGATGAGCCAACCAGTGATCAAATGACCTTGTTAAAGTATAACAGATTGGTGATCTGGTGACCCAATGGTTTTCCTATAAGAAGCAAAAACATTTAACCGGCAGCTTTATGGTATGCAATCAAAGGTTTAAACATAACCTAGAGGCAAACTGGGAACTCTTTTATGGAAATATGGCTACTGGCCACATCATGGACAAGGAATTGCCCAGGATAAATTGTGAGTAACTCCACTGGGCTTGATTCTGCCCAGAGTTAGACCAGTGTTTCACCACTGAAGTCAATGGGGTTATATGGGTGTAAAGCTACCAGTGTGTAAGTGAGAAGGAATCTGGTCTAGTCGGAGTTATTCTGGATTTACACTTGTGTCAAAGGGCACAGACATTGATTGGCCAAGAGAGGTTAGTCAGAGGAGCAATAGGTTTACAGTTTCAGCACAAGTCTAGGAGTCAGAAGAGGTGGGGCTAAATCCCAGTCCCATTGAAATTGCTATTGACTCAATGGGACCAGGATTTGTCCACTGACTGCCGTTCTTGGGTCTACCCACAGGTGAAAGTGGGCCATTATGGGCCGGTATGGCATACAGGCCTGAGGCCTCACCCTTTCCAGGGGCCTGGAGCCAGGCCCCCGTACTGGTAAGTCTTTTATGTTACTTTCACCCCTGGAAGTTGCAGCCAGTACGTCCCTCGGCCTGTGCCATTTCCTGCAGCCCCCATTGGCCTGGAGCCGTGAACCACGGCCAGTGGGAGCCGCGATCAGCCGAACCTGCGGACGCGGCAAGTAAACAAACCGGCCCGGCCCGCCAGGGGCTTTCCCTACACAAGCAGTGTCCCAAGTTTGGGAAACACTGTTCTATGCAATCACAGAAGCAGTCTGAAAAATCAAGGCCATAGCTTCCCTTTGCCTCCATCACCTCCTCTGATAATGATAATACCCTTCTCCCTTGGGCCGACTGCAACCATGGAGTGAATGCTACATTGCAGTTCATGAATGAAAAGTGCAATGTGAGTATAAGATACCAACAAGTGATTTGCGTAAGGTCATACAGAAAGGTTGGGGAAGAGCCAGGAACCGAACCCAAGATTCCAGACGATCAGCCCTTTTCTCTGACCCTTAGAGACAGTGCCTGCCTTAAACCCGCCCCACCTCGTAATGATAAAATAGGTTTTGAAAAGAAACCCACAGAATAAAATTAGAGCTGGGTTTTTTGTTCTTGCACAGTGTTTTGTTTGCATTGCATCCCCTGCAGTTCCTCTCCCCTTCACCCCCCACCCACCCCATGGCCGGGGATGCATTTAGCACGTGAGGGCTGGGTGACAGTAAAATGTAGACGCTGCAAATGAACATGCTTAAGAGGCTTTTAAAGAAAATTCTGTGTCAATGCGACCTGCACGGAACAGCACTGTGTCTGACTACCTGAATTAGAGTCAAGCTGGCTCCCCCAGCTGTAATAATAATACAATGTGCTGTAGAGATAAATCTAAAAATCTTAAATCGAATCTGTATGTTTACTACCAAAGTAGCTGTATCGAGTATACAGTATAAAATTTTAATATTTTAGTTAGACAAGTAATACATCTTGTCTAGACACTGGGAGAAATTTTGAGACACTAAATTATTTTAAATGCTAAAGCAAATAATGCAGACTTTACCTCACATCCCCACCAGATTGTGGAATGTCATTTACTTTAAATTTGCAGCCAGACATCACATAACCAGAGAAATTGCCTGTAAGAAAAATAGGCTGACACTTATCACTGCATTCCAATGGGACCACAGAGTGATGTCCGCTGTCTTTCTCTCTCACCCAGACAACTGAGCTTCCTACAAATCAATAAAAACAAGGTTTATTGGTACGTTTGCTTTATCATACTTGAGCTGCTTTCATTGTCCTAGTGACAAAGTCTTCACAAATTGAATCATTAAACACAGTAATTGTGTTTCAAATACATTTTAGAGAGGCATAAGGACCGAGCAAGCATAAAAGATTATTTGCTACAGTATTTATGGCTGCAGAATTTAGTTTTGTAACATTTTGCCGTATCTATATTTTATTTTCCATATGGGAGGAAGGGGAAAAAAATCCAGTAAGTGGGACAAAGAGCTGCACTCAAATTCAGACCAGCTAAGCGTCTAGCGTTTCGCAGAGAGAATGTTACATAACGAGTTTCTCAACAGCTCCGCACACAGAATGTCAAACCTATTTTTAAATTATTTTAAAAAATAGATGGGCTCAGAAAATCCCATGCCGGAGTCAGGGTTTAAGGGCTGTTGCCATCCTTGTGTGTCAATAATTCCTTTCTGGGTGTCTCTCAGTCTCTTATGCAAGTGTGTTTCAAACTGTAGACTAATTTCACCCCGGCGCTCTTTAAATCTTCCTACCTCTTCACATTTGTGCTTTGCGATTTATACGCCACCCACGTTTAAAGAGGTATTGACATTTTCAAGTCAGCTCTTTTAGCCTCTGGATTTAAAACTGTATCAATCAAATTTTATTTCTTTGCTGAGGCTCTCAGACCTGCGTTCCTTGCACACCCAGCTCTCCCACTGCAAAGAATGCCAAGCCGAGCCTTTAAAAACCAGCCCTTTGTATATTTATCAGGTTTCTAATTCTCTTTGTGTCTTGGATTATTTAACCCTCTTAGGGACAGAGCGGGGTGACCTAATGAGCAAGGCTCTGGCCTCTCAGTTCTCACACTGCAGGTCAGGCACAGTTGCTATGTGAACTGAGTTTGCTGCCTTTCAGCGGACGGCCTAGCAAACAAGTGCATTTCACAAAACTATCTTGCATTATTCAGCAAAATGTGGTGTGACTAGCATCCTCTGTGCGGGAGAGGCCCTTGACTAAGCTAGCATGTAAATTACATTGTTTGCCCTGGATGGAGGTCACCTTCGCTGATCAGGGTTCAGGTCATTGGCAGGGCAGTGCTGCAAAGCTCATAAAAGTTCCACAGGCTCTGAATCTGACGTGGAGAGAAATAGGGGAGTTCATTCAACAATGGCATTAGCTCTTTTGTCTTAACAAGCCGCATTTGAGAGGGGTGGTAGGGAAAAAGCAGGCTGCATTGTTAGCGAGGTCAGTCTTACTGCAACAACACAAACACTGGCTTCTCTAAAGAAGCCTGATGGTTTAGCATGGTGAACGCTGGCCTCTCCCTTTTATTAGGTTTCCTATGTAAATTAGAGGTAGGATTTTTTTTTTACCTTGATGCATTTTTTGTACTCAGCTTAAAATGGAACTTGTTTGTGCTTTCGGCTATGTTTGCTTCGAGCCCAGCAGTATCAGATTTTTATACACATGGCACAAATTGTATTTTATCATAGAAAATTACATCTAGAAGGCAATGATGCCCATGGACAGAATGCTATAAGAATGTACAAGTGCATCTACCACTGCCATGTTGTGTTGAATCGGTTCTTCAGATGCCTGGATGTCTATCAACTACATTCACTCAGTGCCCTTCACAGTCTTTACATTTACATTTATATCACAATCTAGGTACCAGAAAGCACGTGTCAGATAAACACAGCAACCAAAACTTACTGCCCAAAGCATCAGATGCCTGTGCACGGAATTCCCATGCCTATCAGTGGTAGTTCTCTGGGCATCACAGTTGCAGTCTCAGTCCCTCTCTGCCTGCAAGCTGAAATGAAAGTGCAACTGTTTTTCTGATGAGATGCATGGGAGTGGTTGGAAGAAACTGGTCTTTATTTCCTGATCCCAGTCATATGGTAAGTGTCAGAAGTTATGGGGCTACTCTTGTTTCCTTTGCACAACAGAAATAATAAGATACCACACACGCACAGCTAAGTCCCAAATCATCATGTTTTCTAAAGAGACACAAAGATGCCAGGCCTACCTACAAACATACTGGAGCTACGATTGGGTTATAAGAGCTTTTACAACATATTGACACTAGAGGGCTCACAACCTATTTAAAGAAATAGTACCCTATTTCTATACACTACAGCAGGGGCAGGCAGCCTATGGCATGCATGCCAAAGGCGGCACGCGAGCTGATTTTCAGTGGCACTCACACTGCCCGGATGCTGGCCACCGGTCCGGGGGGCTCTGCATTTTAATTTAATTTTAAATGAAGCTTCTTAAACATTTTAAAAACCTTATTTACTTTACATACAACAATAGTTTGGTTATATATTATAGACTTATAGAAAGAGACCTTCTAAAAATGTTTAAATGTATTATTGGCACGCAAACCCCTAAATTAGAGTGAATAAATGAAGACTCGGCACACCACTTCTGAAAGGTTGCCGACCCCTGCACTAAAGCTACAATGTCCTGATTATAATTAAAGAGGCACTGTCATGGAGGGCTAATTGAAAAAGTTTGAACAATTCATTTTATTTAAATGAAATTTTATGAAGGAAAGTTCTTTTTCACATTGGGAATTTTCCATTGGGAAAACTGAAAGAAAACATTGCATAAGACACTGCAGAGGCTCAGCCACAGTGAGAGGCTATGATACATCAGGGGAGATGTAGTCTGGCAGGGGAGCAGGGTCCCTGTGGGAAAATAGGGCTATGAGGGACATGGAACTACAACTCCCATGGTGCACTGTGGTGGATCGGGCCACAACATCGATTAATGTCAGATTAATGACATGGTGTTTCAATACTGCTGGATGAAATTTTTTTTGACATTTTTGTTCTGTGAAAAATTTTGAGATTATGACTTTTTGTCCCGATTTAAGATTAAATCAAGCATTTAAAGACCAGAATTTTCCACAGGATGGAAATTCCCCACCCTTTATTATCTTAGCTCTACTGTCATGTCCTTTAGGGTTTTGTGTTTAAAAATGACACATT
This sequence comes from Mauremys mutica, assembly GCF_020497125.1. NCBI lineage: Eukaryota > Metazoa > Chordata > Testudines > Geoemydidae > Mauremys > Mauremys mutica. The sequence goes on along the minus strand of NC_059084.1, from coordinate 11,526,700 downwards.
TTACAAAATATTACAGAAATGCTTTTAATAATTTTTTTAAAATTCAGATAAGGAAGTTTGGATTTTGTTTGTGGTGTTGTGTTGCGAGGTAAGCACACCCCTGAACTGTTTGCAATTTGAACACTGTAGCCCTGCACTAGTGGATCATGTTATGCTAAATCACTTCCCAACAAGAGGTGCTATCGCATGATTATGTCTAGGAATTTAGAGAACTCTACCGCCAGGAAGTGCTTGATGAGAGGGAATAGGATATATGGGTGGAGGAAGGAATCTCTCTGTTTATATTCACAAACAGAAGAAATCTGCACTAAGAAAAGCAGTACTGCCAACCTGAAGCTTTCAAAACTCACGAGCCTGCAGAATCAAAATAATAAATTGTAGGTTTTATTATTCTCCTATTTTTTTCAGGGCTCACATTTTTAAGCTTTTCTCCAGAACAAGGTGGGCTACAAACTTCCTTTAAAAAAAAATGGAAGCTCAGATTCCAACATATTCATTCATACCCAGGAAATGAGGCTTTAATATTTTTCATCATGTGTTTCGTCTTGGGATCCTGGTCCGTGATGGAAGCCCTCAGGCACTATCACTATACACCGAATGAATGAATGAATGAATAAATAAACAAACAAACATAAATAGCACAAGACGCTCAATAAAATGGAGAGAAAGAGTGAAACCAATAAGTCTTTTCATTCTCCAAACAGGGTAGAATTCAAATATTTTAAAAAATGAGAATAAAAATTCAAAGCAAATTAACTTTTACTTTTACAAACCTTTCAAATATAGCAACAGCTATTGTTGTTATAACAGGTGAAGATCTGGTTTTTTTTAAATCAATGACATTTAACCTTGAAGATGACTGGGAAGGGCCATCACTTCTGTCAGGTGGGGAGCACATATGCAAGGAGTCTGGGAAATCCATGTGAATTTCATCAGGAAGGGAAGGGAGTTGGATTTGCTCTATGTTTAATGAGGAAGGAAAATCCAGTGGGTAGAGGTGTTTCACAGTACCCTTCAATTTTCATCTGGCTACCATGTCTTCAGGGCTCCCCCAGAAACCATTTTCCCTTGAAATCCCCCGTGGTTACTGTCCTAGAACTATCTTTAAAGGGTCTTCAGTTTCCAAAGGCATTCATATACTGCAGGATTGGGCACATCGGAAGGACATTAATTTATGGGTGCTTGAGAGACATTTGCCCAAGGAATTTGTGACATTGGGATTTGATTTGAAGTCATGAACCAGAATTGACTACAAGAAGCTTGTTTCCACTAAAATGGTCTGGCTGAATTCAGGTCTGCAAATCGGAACAATTGCCTATAGGGTAAAGTTCATTTCACATATGTAAAGTTATAGCAACCAAACCAGGCGTTATGAAGATAAGGGGGACAAGAAGTAGGGGAATGAAATTGACCTCTCTAAACTTTGTCCGGCCATAGGCCTGCCAAGCAGCTTCTAAAGTGATCACAGCTATTATTCTGCACCCTGTGTGGGGTGGCTACTTGATCTGCATAGGCATATACAGGGTTGATTTAGATCAATACTGTCTTTGTAGCTGAAAATCCTGACCATTTATTAAGGATTATATGGTGAGATACTGAGAGTTGACTAGAAGTGTCTATTGACTTGTTTGTAAAAGTGTAAAATGGAAATATTCTCTCTCCGAAGCAAATCACACCAAGTTCACTTTGAGCTGCTTTTCATCTAGCAAAACTCGAAAATAAGATTTGAGAGATATTTATGGCTGGACAAAATGATGGGCCTCATTCCAATCTCCCAGTGGTGTAAATCTGGAAAAATTTCGCTACCATCAAGGGAGTTACATTGGTGTAAAATGGATTTAAAGGAAAGAAGAAACGGTCCCAAAGTATCCATCAGCTTCTCCCTTGTGTCTTGGCAGGGTAACCCACACTGCAGCAAACCTAGAGCCAAAATCATTCTCTCTCCCCAAACAGATCAAAGCCATACATCTTCATCAAGGTAATATCTATCCAATGAGTTGGTTGATTCTCCAAGTTGAAGGCCTTTTCAATAGTACAAAATGGCATCTCTGGAAGAGTTAAACCTTGTTAGTAAATGGTCTACTTCAGTATTACTCATTTTTCTAATCCCTCTGGATTTTATATGCATCTTTACGGGGCCAAGTTTGGGAACAATGTGAAATTGCTCCCCAAACTGGCATTTTATTTTTTGTTTGGATTACAGTGCCATCTGAGATCAGGCCCTGAATAAACACACAGTAAGTTGCAGTGCCTGCCCCAAAGAGCTTGCAGTGTGATTAGACCAAGATGCACGAGAGGAGAACTTGCCCCAGGTCACAGAGCAGGTCAGTGTCAAAGCCGGGAACAGAATCCTGGTGTCCATTACCCTATCCACCAAACCTTGCTGCTGCCTATGCTGCAAAAGTGAGCTCAGTAACGTGATCAGGAGGGCTGAGTCACATGAGCCGCTATTCTGGCTACCACCAGCCTCATATTTAATCCCCACTGTCTATTATTACCATCAGCAGCATAAAAAAGCTGGGCTGAGGGAGTTGTGAATAGGACCACTTTCAGACACAAGGAGGATGGTGTTCATAATCACATGGACCATATCCCATGAGCCTTATGCCCATCCCCAGAATGCCTGTCTATCTCCGTTGGTTATGACAGGGTATCAATGCTGTGCCCTGCATTCCCCAGAAGAGTGCAAGTTTCCTGATGGGCCTCTGGGCATCAACAGATGAGATTTTTTTTATTTTGGTGCTGAGTAAAGCACAGTTCACGCTCATGTCTTGTAAATAAGAGGCAAGAAGCTTCAGCTTGAACATCATGAACCCAATATAATTATTTTCTTCTTTTCAAGATAGCTGATCAGGGCCGGACTGTAAACTGGCTGTTCAGAATAACACGGAGCCCCTGACCCTGCAAGTGCAAACAGCCTGCTAGGTTCACATCTGGCCATTTGCACCCACAGTCATGGTAACTGTATGAGCAAGTGCTCATGTCCTTATTGCATGTACAGGTCTGACAATCGAGCTTTGTTTGTCTGAAACATTTCTCAGCGAAACGAGAGCATCTCAGAGGGAAACATTCTTGGATATGCTCCGACAGATGTTTGTTTATTTAAAGGCAGAAGATGGTTAGTGTTCCACTTTTACATTGTTAATTGACAGACTGGAGTAGCATTAGGTGGCTAATGCAGCATCCTCTCCCCGCCCCATGGCTGTGCACGGTCCTGCCAGCAATGGAAATGAGATGGTTCTGCTGTGCAGTGACGAAGGGTTCCTGCTGGCCATGCAAGATGTGCAGACCCCTGCCTGTTTTACAGCAGGTTCTTTTGCACCACTTCAGGGAGCATGTCAGGGGGAGGGGTGGGGGGTAGAGGGAGAGGTACACACCAGCCACTGCCACCCCACCCTTGTGCAATCAGCGCTATGAACCGTAGATACTGCTACATCCTTGAAGCTGCAATAGCCAGAGTGGCTCCATGGTCATTCCACAGCTGGGGTGAGGGGAGAATGTCCTGTTGCACTAAGTCAATTTACTCTACTTGACATTGTGTGTGTAATAAAATCACCTGTATCCAAGACAGTGTTGGTCATTTCCCTTTCATCACCCTGAGTATATCCAGTGCAGCAATCTGACTTGACACACAGGACTAGATACATTGACAGCTAAACCTAGCATTTTAAATGCTCATGGTGCAAACAAATTCTATTGTAGATGGTTTTGGGGGGCGGAAGTAGAGAGAATCATGTTGAATCTGCTGTATCATGTGCCATCTGTCTTTGTGAAGGGTTGCTCTGAAATCACAATTCCTCTGCTTTGTGCGTCTATAAATGACAGACCTATTTCCAGGTATGTTTACACTCACGTGGATGGTGGTAAGTGGGATTCTTGTTTAATTCACACTGTTGTGGTCTGACAGCTTTGTTTAATGTTCCCTTCCCCATGCTCATGTCATACCCGAACATTCTGCACATGCAATTGTTCCAGGTATGGAAACCTTGACAACAGTGAAGAAATGGCTGCAATTAAAGAGTGCATCTTGTTATAGCATAGACTTACTTCATCAGCTTCCACTTACAATGGTTCTACGGGGTTGAAAGTTTGAGAGAGAGATTTCACTGGAGCTCAATGGATTTACACAATGGGAAATGGCGAATACTGGTAGAACTGGCAAAAAGCTTCTAACTGACTCAAGCCTTTAAAATGCAACCACTGTACATTTTTCTTAGGCTACTGATAAAACAAAAGATATTTCAGATCCACCAATAAGGATTCTTACAGCAGTGAACAAAATGCCTCAAAACACAGCTTGTTCTTCTGGGCCCTGATCCTGTTCCCACTGAAACCAACGGGAATTTAGCCACTGATTTCAATGGGAGCAGGATCAGCCTCTGAAAAAACAATGGGATAAATCCTACAGAATTTACTAATCCCTGACTCAGACAAAGTTCCCCTGGAAGAACTCAGTGAAAAACTGACTGTGGAATTAGAGATAGAATGGGTGCTAGTACGGCAGTGATAGTCATAAAATATTCCAGAATAGTATAGATGTAGGAAATGGTAAAGTGACTTCCATGAGACTACTGCTGTGCTTAAAATTAAACACATACTTAAGCCCTTTGCTAATTCAGGGCCTTCATTTCTGATAGATATGACTTTAGGTAGGTCCATGCATTTGATATCTTCCTTCTGATATTATTTTTGGAGAAGTTGAAGGAAGATATCAATCCTATACAAATAAGAAAATTAATTCCTGTCTTAATAATGCAGAACAAATATCTGCTTCAAATTAGTGAGCAACTTGCAAATCAAAAGCACAAACTGAGATGACCTTTTTGTTTAAGAAAGCACCTTGGCAGCTCAGCAGAGGTAAAAGAGGTTGTGTACAGGAAAAAAGGAATCCTGACATGAGCCAGAAACTCATTTGATTAGGTGACCCTAAAGATTAGAAACTAATTAAAACTAAAGAAGATGTATCGGGGGGTGTCAGGTGCCTTCAACCATAGCAAACATCCCCTCACGTCTCAAGTTTGTGTGGAAGTCAAGAGCACAGGCTTTGTCAAGATGAAATATTTGATTTGTGTTTGCACAGGAAAGTGCTTTGACAGCTTAGCGAATAGGAGTTTGTATTTGAGCAAAGCTTGGATTAGATAACAGCCAAGATAATATAAGAATGCTGGAACTGAACCAGCAGCAAAGAGAGAGGAAGCAGGTTGGTGAACATGTTACTTCAGAATATTTGCTGAGCCACAATTTTTTCTAGCACCTACCTTGTAAAGAGTGAAATTCGTTGTGCCAGAACTGGATGTTCTAGGCAGTGTAAATTTGTCTTCCAAAGTCAATCTGTCTCTGTCCATTTTTTCTGCAGTCATTCATTTGTTGTTCTTATTAATCTTTATCACATGCTCACCTACTTCCTTGTGGTTGCCATTCTTCCCCTCTAGCAATTTTGGACTGGTGCTGGTCATAAACTGAGCGGGGAGGGGCTCCATAGAAAGTTTAAACAGAAATAAACAAACAAAAATGTTTTAATCGAGTTTTGCACTGGAAAAACTGAGTTTTCAATGAAAAAACTGAAATCTGAAACATTTTGGTCAAAAAACAAAATATTTTGATTTTGAAAAGCTATTGCAATGCCTCATGGGAGGAGGTGTTTGGGTACCTCATGCTCTCATTCTCTATAGGCCAGGTGTCCAGGAGGGACTACAACTTTCATGACGTGCCATGGCCTCCATACTCCTGGGGAGGACAGGCAGTGTGCTGTGGTAGTTAGAGGGCACCAGAGCATCATGGGAGAAGAAGTCCTGCTGGAAAGCCTGCTTCATAACAGAGAATGGGAACATGGGGCACCCAAACTACAATTTCCATGAGGCACCATAAAGGCATTTCAGAATCAAAATATTTCAGCTTTCGGCTGAAATATATATATATTGGAGGGTTGTTCAGCTTTTAGAGATCAACATTTTCTGCGGAAAACAGACACTTTTACATGAACAAATTAATTTAGTTGAAACCCTAATTTTCCACTGAAAAACAGTTTTGATGGATATTTTTTGACCAGCCCTACTTTGGACTTATGCCTATGTGGCCTTCTCTCTCAACTGGAACTCCAGAAATGAAGACTTTAGATAACCTACCAAGTTAGCGTAGGTACCCAAATGCCAGGAGATCTGTAGGTACCAACAAAATACCCAGGACTAAAAAGGAAGCCAGTCCATAAAATGGTAAACATCAGGCATTTGATACTCAAAGGTATTAACCCCTCAAAGGATTAAGATTGACAGCACCCAGTTTTGTCTCTGCCTATGAATTCAGTACCATCAACATTTAAGAAAAACAGCAGAGAAACAAGAGGCAGAGATAAAAGTAAAGCTGTGAGAATACCACATTTTTGTATTAAGTTGGGAGAAAGAAGAGGGGGGAAGAATGCTGACATGCCTGCTGTGCTTTGCTGACATGTCTTCCAGTCCCAGCCATGCTTTCACAGGGTAAGAGCAATAGCACTAATATATTTTCAGCAATTTTCATTATCAGAAAGTGTTTAAATGATGATCTAGTTTAAGCAATGTGCAGAGCATGGTCTATATTTATAACTTAAGCATCATCCCTTGCAGCACCTACATGAACACCTCTGTCGTATAAACCTACTTAGGCAGCAGATTTTCTCTAATAACTCTCCCCTCCATCAAATAACAAATCTGGCCTGTTAAGTGTACTGCTGCCAATATGGAAAATGCTTTTCTGTCCCCAAACAGTGTGCTGGTTTGCATCTCCACCACAAAGTTCTTTCAGCATGTGGTCAACGGGCAGGGCTTTAGAGAGGATTTCCAAAGAAATTGCATGGAAAGTAAAAATTGTTACACAAACTAAGGAGACCAGATTTCACCTACTTCTATCCTCATGCAGCGCTGTCTTAATCAGTGGATGTACCCAAGTATAAATGCGGGCGGGATGTAGCCCAAAAGAATCTCAAAAAGTGATGGGTGAATCTCAGAAAGTTTGTAGATTCAGCCTGGCTGACCATTCAAATATGAGTCAGCGTTGTTGGATGCTGGTTGGAGCAGGTGCTGGGAAGTAGGAGAGTAGAGTTCATTTCCCAATTCTGCGCTGACCCTGAGCAAATCACTTCAACATTCCATGCCTCACTTTCCTCCTAATCTATAAAGTGGCAAAGCACTTTGGGCATGAACAAAAATGCACTGAAATCAATGAGAGCTTTTCCACTGACTTCAGCAGGTCTTGAAATATTTGGCTGAAAGGCATAATATAAGTGCAGAGTATTTTTTATTATCCCAAACGCTTTGGTTTGGAAATATTGCAAGAACACACTTTCTCATGAAATGTCCAGTCCTTGGGTTGCAAAAGCTATTCTGGCATGCCAATGAAATCCCAAGCCTGTAAACGGATCTCCAAATATTTCCTTTTGAAACTGAAAAAATGTATAGCTGTGCATATCCTAGTCCTAGATTATATTGCTTGGTGAACTTCATAACTGTTCTATCATTGAGCATAGGGCAGGGCGTGTTGAAGTCTTCCCTCATTTGGTGAACTGTTACAAATATGCACTTGGGCTAAGGAACCTGCTAGATGGCTGGTGTGCCATATAATCTGTTGATCTGCAAGTTCTGTGTCTAAGACTCTTTTGACCTCTGTTATGTTTTAGCATTGCTGTTAGTAGATCATAGAAAACATTATACCCGCTTCCCAAATTGACAACAAAATGTATTTAAAAAACAGCAAAGGGGCCAGATTCTCAGCTGGTGTAAATTGACATAACTTCATGGAAGTCAAGGGAACTCTGCCAATTTACACCAATTGAGAGTCTCTCACTAATTGTTTAAAATAACAGGTCCTGTCCTAAACCTTTGTTGGGATGAATAGTCCCAGTGAAGCAAAGAAAATCCTACAGAAGTAAGGATTACTTAGCTGAGAAAGACTTACAGTGTCAGGTTGCTGGAATTTAGATAAAAGTGTACATTATGTTTCCAAACATTTGTTTTTTCACATTTTCTCCAGCAGTGGCATCATACACTGATGCAAAACTGAGCAACAAAATCAGTGATGCATGTTTAGATCTGCAGCAAAGTGTGTCAGAACTGAGTACTGAAGAAGATATTATCAAACACTAAATGGTTCCCATTCAAGGCTCAGCCAAACATCCACGCAAATTTAATCTAAAAAGTTGTTTTCCATTAGGTCTAGAATGTTCTTTGTCATCTTCATTTGGCTTTACTGCTTCCTTGGTAATGCTGGAACATCTTGAAACTGAACACTTTACCATCTGGAACCTTCCACCAGCTGAGAGATTTGGTCATATTATTGTCAGGCAAAATGATCAGGGATGCAGAATGTCAAGGATACCAAATGAAAGATAAAAATCACACTACAAAAAATTCTATCATCCTGAAATTAAAACCCACATAGATGAGAATCAAGAAAAAAAAGGGATTCCCAGAGGAACTTACATCTTGAAGGGATGGCCTTAAGGATGTGGCCTTAAGGTGTAGTTTTCAAAGGTGCATGAGTAAATTAGACACCCAAAACCCACTCGCTCCTTTGAAAATCCCAGCATGTAGTTATACCTATTACTTGTGTAGCTCTTCTCATTTGTAGAATCCATAGTACTTTAACATGGAGGTGAATTTTATCATCGTCCCTATTATTACCTCACTCACCTTGTCTCTCTAATATCTTGGGACTGACATGCCTAAAACAACATTGCAAACAGTTTATAAAGCCAGTTTTTTTTAAATAAGATATAAAAACTCACACTGATCCTGACTGAAGCTTGGCAAGAAGGAGTGTGTGTGTGTGGGGTGGGGTTATCCCTTTGCTTACATTTTCATTAGCAAAATCTATGTAATGTGAGATTTACTTCATCTTGTCTCTCTTTGTACTTTTATTGTATCAGTTGTATCATTCATTAAAACAAATATTTTACCCCCTGCCTTTCTTCATCCAGACATGCAGTGGACTCAGTCTTTGGTAGCATGAGATAGATAGATAGATAGATAGATAGATAGATAGATAGATAGATAGATAGATAGATAGATAGATAGATAGATGAAAGTGGTGCTTAAAACATCCACTGTGTTGCCATTTAAAAGTTGAATAGAAGCTTGTACAATCATTTTTAATGATCACTTACATTGATGCACACAGGGTCTAATCCATCTGCATACCAGTAGCCCTAGTACCCCTGCACATCTACTGTGGATCGGCTTCGGTCACTATCTTAGTCCACAGGTTGAAATAGTAGCTGGGTTGGAGGCTGAGCAGCTGCCTCACACCCTAAAATGGATTTTACTTTCCCACCTGCTGCACACTCAACCCACATAAGGTCTGATCCAGAGCCACTGAAGTCAGTGGGAGTCTTACTTCAGTGGCCTTTAGCCCAAATTCTCACGTTTGATGTGAGTAGAGTGGATTTCACCCAGAAATCCATTCTTTATGGGTTTGGGTCCATGGTGTAATTACGAACGATCACATCAAATATTTGATCACAGCACCAGCAGCTATCCCACATTACACACTGATTAAATGTTTTATAGGTGCTCTCTTTCTCCCTTCTGCATCTGTAATAAATAAATAATAATGAATAGACTGAATTCTAGTTGAACACACGTGGCTAAATTCTGCCTTCAAATGTGCATGCACAGTTATCATTGGTTTCAATAGGAGCCTCACACAAGCCCCCCCATCCGCGCATTCTCTCCATGCAGGAGCTGTAATATGAAAGCCACAGTCAGGAATGGCTTTCCCCCCCCCCACATTTTCATATTTCATTAAACAGCAAAGGAAACTGAAATGCTAAGAACAGCAGGCATTTGTATTTTAGTGTATGGTGTCCTATTTGCACATTTCTCAAATGATTGCTATGGCCTCTAATTGGATTCAGTGTTTTCTATATGTAGGGATCAAGTTTAATGCAATCTGAAAACTAATCATGTTTAATTAGGTTGTTCTATTAGAGAACAGCCAAGCAAATTAAAGAATTGCATATCAGACTTGAGAAACTTACAAAGGCAATATTATAAAATGCAAAAACTGTTACAGCTAAGATGTGAAAAAGTCGACTGTCTGAGCCTTGAATGATGTAGAGAACACAATAATTGTATCTAAATGACCCCCCCACGCGCACACACCCAAAAGAACCAGCCCTTAATAGTCTCTCTTCTATGCAATTCTGCTTGTTCCTTTTTGCTGTAATTTCTACACACTGGATAATCTTGCTTAAGGTAGTTTCCTTTTAAAGTTTCAAGCACTGACATTTGTAAAGCAACATGATTATTCAGAGCAATGCAAACAAATCAGAAAAATTCTTATCAAGCTGACTCAAGGCTCCAGAAGGAGGAACAACTCAACAGAAATTAGAGGCGCAAGAATTCAACTCACCAACCTAATAGTCATAGATTTAATAGATGTATGTGTCATATAGCCTAGTTTATTTAATATCCACCCCAACATTTTTCAGTAGCTTGCTTAGAGATCATTCATCTAGTGCAAATTTAATTCACTTTCTGACAAAGCTGAAATGATGACACAGCCGTTTGTACTGAAAAAAATACCCACCCACCTACCTCATGGTAGGTACACTAGACTCACTGATATTTATACTGACAAGTATTTCCATTTCAATGAGTTCACTCCATGATTTATACTATGTATTTATGTTTAGCCTTAGATACCTTGGCAATGGACAGCATGAAAGACAGAATTTGGATATAGATTCTATGAGGGATAAGCTTAGATCAGAAAATGTAACAGCAAAGTATAATTTAAGAATAAACCTAGGCATTCCTTAGAACTCCAAGTAATGTGAAGCATGGTTCCTTCATATATACACCACTGAAATTGTCTTCTTTGTAAGTATTTATGGAGGTAGCATGATGGTAATTTGAGATCCAAAGTAACATCAGATACTGAAAACTGGCTTCTGGAAGTTCCATTATTATCCCATGTCAGTGCCTCTCCAAACACACACATGCTCTAGCTGTTTCAAATGCATTCAGCTGTTTTCATAAAACCCAATTGCAATTTACTAGCTTTTTCTGCAACAAGTTTGCTAGTGAGTTAACTCCAGCTTCTGGAGCTGCGCTATTACATCCGATTATATAGATTGAACAATAGCCTTCCTCTGTCCCAATTCTAGCTACATGAATAAGTATTTGAGAATAATTTGGGGATACCCATCATGCATCTGCTTTAGCACATGGAATAATTCTTGTAGCAGCAAGTGTAGCCATGTTCATCTCACCACATCATACCCTACTCCTTACTGACCCTGCTCTTAGACTAGATTAGTATACTTGGTCTACTTTTTTCCTATCTCCTCTTTTTCCTTTTCTTATTTCTTCTCTCTGTGTCCAATTATGTGAAATAACCGAGTTTCATTTTGCAAACATGTCTTGCCCCCAAATAGTTGATTTTCCCCACTTGCACCTTACTATAACTCTCTCTGTGGGTGTATTACACAGAAAACACTACATACTGGGTTAAGCAGCAATTATAAAGCAATATTCCTTCTTTGTGTTACACCATCTTCTAAAGATGCAGCATTAGAGGCTGCGTAGTGATAAATGTGTAGCTCTTCCTCTCACTTTCAGCTTACAATATTGCATTGTAAAAGGAATTTAGTACCACGACTATAAACTATGCATAAAAACCATTATTATTTATTGAGCAATGACAGCACATGCTTGGCATTGCACAGAACAAAGATGACAACCTGGTCGCTCTCCAGCAGAGCCTGCAATCTAAAGGACCCAGACAGTGTTGTCCAAACTTACTGGATCACATTTAAAAAAAATACATGAAATATTGATTGTCCAAAATTTTGTGCACATTTTCTTGCCTAATGTATATGGTGAAAAGACCAGTTTGTTGCCTAAGTCATTTGTGCATGTAATTATTACATATGTAAACAAGCACCCATTTTTCTGAAAATCTATGCCCAAAGCAAACCTTGGAGTGATCAGCAAGCTTTCTTAATATATATTCTTATACTCAGTTCTTGATGGTTCACTGCTGAAAGCTTTGAGGGAAGGAGTATATTTTAAAGGATATATTTGAATATAGCAATGGGGGTTGCTTTGTGAACAAGGGGAAGAGACAGTGCGGGGGTGGCATGTAGGGCAGTGTGAAAATGGGAATGGTAAAGGGTAAATCAGGCAGAAGGTTTGGGAGGAGCAGGTGCAAGTAACAGCAGAGATTACAAACAATTTGGGAAAGTCTTGAAATTGCAGCCGGGAATTTAATGCAGAAAGTGAAGGGATCTGAAGAAGTGAGTAACGTGGTCAGAGCAATGGGAGAGGGAGATGATTTTAACAGCCGTGTTCTGAAGAGACCATCTGATCATTTGTTCCCCTGTCTCCTTTTCTGGATGCCAAGTCTGCTTCCCTGTTTTGTTACATACTGTATGTGAGACGCATGCATAGCAGAAAGTTGTGGGGAGGGAGCTACTGTGATTTTCAAACACTAAATTAACTCTTTAAGTACGTTAAATAACCCACAGAGCTGACAAAGCTCATGGCTGTTCAAGTAATATGGGAATTAACATTGATTTGAAGTTCGGTGCCTCACATAGTGCAAGCAATGCCCTGTGCCACCCAGTCTGCATTTCCACACAGAACATTCTCTCTTCCATCACAACTGTCACTACATAAAGATCATCTGGGCACGCTGATCAAGTTTTCTAGCTGATTGCTCTGATGAGTTCCATCATCAGTAACTTGTTACAAGGCATCCTCTCTCTTCTCCCCTGCCATTACAGAGGATCGATCTGCTGTCTGTAAGAGCAAGATGCTCCCATTCCCTTGCAGAAGGTTGAATCTGGGATCAGGGTTTTCACAGCTCTTTCCTCCCCCCGGCTCCTCCAGCGCTGCTCAAGAAGCATTTTTGAATGATGATCTAGAGAAGGCATTTAACTCCCAGCACTTTTTGGAAAAAAATAGTGCAGTTCACAGATAAATTCTAAACAGACGTGAAGGGAACATGAGGCCAACAGCAGGTAGGCAGGATGGCAACAACAGGTGGCTATCAGGTGGATAGGGTGGAAGGATGCCCACACCTGGTATTTAGCAGGTATGCAGGATGGTCTGGTAACATCATCAGGTAGTTATCTGATGGCAGGAGCTCAACCATGGCATCAGAAGCAGGACATCATGGCAACAAATTATTAATGTTCATCAATTTGACAAGACAAGGCAGAATAGCCCCATAAGTCCTGATCCATAAGTCTGTAATGCCAGATATGGCAATTTCCTGTAATATCTTTGAAGATCTTACTGTATTAAGCTGATGTATCATTTTGCACCCTGGATTTATGTAATTCTGTGGGGGGAGGGTTACCACAGCTCCTCCAAGAACTAAAAACAATGGAGGGGGATTGATTAGGCCAATTCACTCAGGTTGAAATGCCTCCAAAGAAGGCATATACTGGTTCAAACTGGATTCTCCAGAGACCAACAAACAAAGAAAGGAATTTTGCATAAATAGTCTCAGGTTAAACTGACTCTGGGCCTTCTTTCTGATCCAGCAAATGGACAGGACCTTCTGTACAAGGGTGGGGGGAGCCTAATCCTTCCTAGAAAGGGTTGAAAGGACTTTGGCCTACTGAGGCCATAAAACTGATGGGTGACCTCAACTAAGCTTTTAGCATGTGCATAGGAACTTTTATATGTTTTCTCTGTAATGCTTTCACCTTAAGAATAAATGTGCTTGCTAATAAAGGGACATGTGGTAACTTACAACTGTTGGCAATTATGCTGGTCTTGAGCCTTCAAAGAGAAAGCAAAGCGCAGATTCTGGCCTGTTCGCACTGTCTGGTTTGCTGGAATATCACAAAGTAGGCAGGGAACTGTGTAGCCTGAAAAAAAACGGGTCTGGAGGGAGAGAAATATGGGTCTTCGCCCAAGAGAGATGACACCTGAGGAGGCAGAAGTCTAGAGTACGTGTACCCCCTAGGGATCACACAGGGGGAAATACAGGTGCAGTTGCCCAGAGCTGTGACACATGTAACTTGAGGGATATAATACTACTGATTTCAAATGGGACTATCCTTGTGTTTAAAGCTATGCTTGTACTTAAGTGCTTTGCTGTGGGGCATCATGAGCTAAAACATATTATGGATTGTCTGCATACTTAAAAAAATATAAATTAAGGTTTCTGAGGGAAAATTGTTAGACTCTGCCTGACCCGCCCTGGGCAGTGAAGTATGGGACAAGTGGACAGAAATCTTAACTGCTCATACTTTCTGAATAGAAGAATGTTGGATGTGTCAATGGAAAAAATGTGGCAGGAGACAAGTCAGGTGAAGACAAAACATAGGAAGGAGTTAGGCTCCATCCTCCACCTAATATCAAAATCTCAGCTGACTTCAATAGATGCGATAGCAGGCCCATAATGAGCAGCACCAACAATCAGAATAACTCTAAGGATATAGAAGGCTATTTGATGCTGAAAATAAGCAGGGATTAAAGACAAATCATATATTTCAGGGGAGCAAAGCATGAGCGACAACTCCCTGAATCTGCAGGCTCGCCTTCCAGTAATACTGACTGGTTCCAAAATTGGATCTGAATAGTTTTAAGAACTAATTTGGCCAAGACAAATACAAGAGCATCACACAGGCCTGGCTCATTCCCATAACAAAACCAGCCTCACCCACCCAAAAAGGAGAAAGTCTCCAACTTCCTTCTCTGTAGGTTTCTACTTTGAATCCAGTTTGTTCCCTTGGCCACCTTAGAGGGATATGAACACAGTATGCATCATGTTTCAAATCCACCAGCAGGAGGATTCTTAGCAAAGTTGCAGGGTCGAACCATTCTTGAAACAACTAGCACGTTCCAATGGACTTTTCCATTGCAATAAAGATCATTCCGGCAGAAATGCTATTGCTAGTTTTATTGCCTGTTTTAAGCTGGAATTTCACAGAATTGTTTCTGCTCGAGTTGTAGCCCATCTGCTGCTATTTTTTGTTCCTAATCCTAGGGAAACTTGCTCCACAATATCCTTTCAGAGAGAAAGTATTTCATCTCTCAGTATTACATCAGCAATAAAACTTGTAACTTACAAAATGTATCATTCAAAAAGGACTAATAGCAATAATATAGATCGGGGTGGGCAAACTTTATGGCACAAGGGCCACATCTGGGTGGGGAAATTGTATGCAGGGCCATGAATGTAGGGCTGGGGCAAGGGGTTCTGGTGCGGGAGGAAGTGTGGGGTGTGGGAGGGGCTGCGGTGTGCAGGAAGAAGCTCAGGGCAAGAGGTTGGGGTGCAGGAGGGATGTGGGGTGCAGGAGAGGGCTCAGGGCAGGGGGTTGGGGTGCAGGAGGGGTGTGGGGTGCAGGAGAGGGCTCAGGGCAGGGGGTTGGGGTTCAGAATGTGGCAAGGGGCTCAGAACAGGGGGTTGGGGTGCAGGAGGGGTGCGGCATGTGGCAGTGGGCTCAGGACGGGATTGGGGGTGCAGGGAAGGGGGTTGGGGTGCAGGAGGGGGTGCAGGGAGCTCGGGTGCTCCAGCCTGGCACCGCTTACCTTGAGCAGCTCCAGGGCGGCAGCAGTGTGCAACAGGGCTAAGGCAGGCTCCCTCCCTGCCCTGGCCCCGCACCGCTCACTGCCCTTGCCTGTGGGTACCACCCCCAAACCTCCCATTGGCTGTGGTTCCCCATTCCCAGCCAATGGGAGCAGCAGAGGGTGGTGCCTGCAGGCAAGGGCAGTGCACAGAGCCCTCTTCCCTCCCCACGTCCCCCAGGGGCCACAGGGACATGGTGCCAGCTGCTTCCGGAAGCAGCTTGGGGCCAGGGAAAGCAGGGAGCCTGCTTTAGCCCCACTGCGCCATGGGGCTGGTAATCCTGCGGGCCGTACTGAAAGGCCTGACGGGCTGGATCTGGCCCATGTGCTGTAGTTTGTCCTCCCCTGATATAGATGATGAGGGTAGGATAATTGTAACACAGACATTGTAGTTACCATCACTAGGTTTTTATAATGATAAAAATGACTTGGAATAGAATTACTAATTGATTAATCATGGTTAAATAAAGTCGTTACATGTCCTTCAGTGTTCAAGTTATTGCACAAGCCCTGGTGCCCTTTACATCTGGCCAAATTAAAGTTACAACTTGTTCTCTGAAGGCTTTTTCCCAGTTTCCAGTACACTGGTATCCCGACCTCGTGCTGGATTCAGCCACAGGGACAGCTTTGTGTGAATTTATTCTTTAAGCCAGTTGCAAGTCTTTACAGCAGCAGCCCTCTCTCTCCACCAGATGACACAGAGGGCTCAACGTCCTAGCACATGTGACATCTGTGTGACGTGGACACAGAATTAGGGTAGTCATCCTGAGCAGTCACCATCCCTCAGCTCTGTCAGAGCAAATGAAGGTTCCTGCAGCAGCCTTGCAAATTAAAGCCGTTACACTGCTGGGGCTGCTTAGCATTTTACATGAAATGAAATGGAACCTTTATTTTCTCATTTTCTGGGTTTCCACTTGTTGGGGGTTTTAATTGTAGTTTTTACATTTGCAGTTATTCACCATGGTTAGAGCAGGGGAGTGTCTGCCACTGTCTGTTGGTCTGTCTGTCTCTATAATGTGCCTATCTCATTGATGTTAAATACGTTTACATTATTAATTATTACTATTTTTATTACTACTACTACTAATTTTTGGCCAAATCCTGAAATATTTACTATCAGGCAAAACTCATTTGAGTCAGCAGGACAGTGAATATAAAAGGACTTTAGGATTGGGACTATATTTTTATTAAATTCTAAGGAAGGTTTGTTTCATTCTCGTTTGTTCTGACACTTTTCTTTGCGGCATATTCCTCTGGCATGGAAAGAGTTCATGATTCCCATACAGACAGTGCAAACTGATGTTCCAACACATGGGTCCCCAGGTTGGTGATCATGACCCCAAAGGGTTAACAGCAGATGTCAGTGGGTTGTAGCCACACTGCCTTTCCCATATTGCTAACAGAAGGTGGTGGTCCAGTAAAGAAAAAATTGAGGACCACTATCTTAGCAATTATACCTGTATAACTCCCCATTGTCTCTCCACCATCACACAGGCACAATCAATACAGTTTATTATCTTTTCCACTACAGAAAGGATGTGGACAAATTGGAAAGAGTCCAGCGGGGGTAACGAAAATGATAAGGGGGCTGGGGCACATGACTTATGAGGAGAGGCTGAGGGAACTGGGGTTATTTAGTCTGTAGAAGAAAAGAGTGAGGGGGGATTTGATAGCAGCCTTCAACTACCTGAAGGTGGGTTCCAAAGAGGATGAAGCTTGGCTGTTCTCAGTGGTGGCAGATGACAGAACAAGGAGCAGTGGTCTCAAGTTGCAGTGGGGGAGGCCTAGGGTTACCTAGGGAGGTGGTGGAATCTCCATCCTTAGAGGTTTTTAAGGTCCGGCTTGACAAAGCCCTGGCCGTGATGATTTTGAGCAGGGGATTGGACTCGATGACCTCCTGAGGTCTCTTCCAACCCTAACCTTCTATGCTATGATTCTATGATTTTAATTCTCTTCCCTTCTATGTTTTTAACCCCAAGAAAACTGTAGCTTTAAATGACAGGGAGGACAATTTGGCCTTTCCCAGCAATGGAAATGGTACTCTGGCATGAACAGATGTTAAGACTGTTTCCGAGTGTGCTATACTCATTTGCAAGTCTTTTTCACACGTTTGCGTCTTAGGGACATCAGCAGTTTGTTCAATATTGGCAGCCTTCTTTTTAACTGCCAATTGTGGGAGGAAGTGGGCGGAACATCCTCCAGTGTAATAGAGCACAGAGGGGGGAAAAAGGCTTACTTCAAAACTGACAAGGAAAGCAGGGAAAGCAGCCAGCCAGTAAGAAAAGGAGACTCTGACAAGAATTTAACTTGTCGCTTTCTGGACTTTAATACTGAGTGCTAGTCTACACTTACCAGCCGGGTCGACGCGGTGAGTTTGACTTCTTGGAGTTCGAACTATCGCGTCTAATCTGGGCGCGATAGTGTGAACTCCGGAAGCGCCGCGGTCGACTCCGGTACTCCACCACTGCAAACGGCGGTGGCGGAGTCGACCTTGGAGCCGCGGACTTCGATTCTGCGGCGTCTGGACGGGTGAGTAGTTCGAACTAGGGTACTTCGAATTCAGCTACGCTATTCACGTAGCTGAATTTGCGTACCCTAGTTCGACACCGCTTCTTAGTGTGGACCAACCCTGAGATGGTCCAAATAGCAGAGTAAGTTTCACCATTCTGCCACAGATAATTTAACTGACACTAGCTCAGTGTTAAGGAGTTTGTCTGCAATGTGGTCATTGCAAAACTCTGTTTAAAAGGACCCCAAACACAGAAAAGCTCTGAGGGCCAAATTATGACCTCACTTATACTGGTGTAAATCAGGAGAAACACCATCAAGCTCAATGGAGGGGCACCAAGATTACTTTGGTTGTAAGATCTTTGGAGTAGAGCCTATCTTTTTGTTCTGTTTGTACAGCACCTAGCACAACGGGACTTTGGTCCATGACTGGAGATCCTAGGCCTTACTGCAATGTATATATAAATAAATAATGAACCAATGTAAAACCAAGAGAAGAATCAGTCCCTGATGTGTTCCACAGTGAGATGCTATAACTCAGACTCTGTAACATGGCAGCAGCATATTGATGGTCACTGTTTTTGCTGGAATTGGCCAACTCAGCAATGGCTGGAACCTTTTTCCTTTCATTAAAAATACTGAAAGGGGAAGGAGGGGGGCTCTAATGTCTGCTGTGCCTTTACTGCTTTTTCTTTATAAGTGCAAGTGCTGATCACCATTGCTGGACTTGCAAAGGATTTAACATTAGCATTTATTACGGAATTTCTCAACAAACTGTTAAAGATCCCCAATGACCAGCTATAAATCATTATCTAGGGTTTTAGTTGGCTAGTGTGTGACCATATGTTATGGGCAAACACCGTCTTTTTAGATTTATATTGAAAGGCAGTGTGGTTCAGTGGAGAGAGCACTGGTCTGGGGTCAGAAGACCTCAAGGCTATTCCCAGCTCAGCCACTGACCTGTTGTGTCACCTGGGGCAAATCACTTTACGTCACTGCCCGACTCATCCTTTATCTGCCTTCTCTTTATAGGTCACCAGCGCTTTGGGGCAGAGACTGTCGCTCACCGACCTAGCCTGATGGAACTTTCATCCAAGTTTGGGGGCTCTTAGTGCTACTGTGATACAAATAAGTAAGTAAATAAATAAATACTTTCTATCAACTGTTCTTTTTTCTCATTAAGTTTGTTAGCGGAAAAACCACGAGCCTCTGATAGATGTTTCCTGGCTGTGCTAGTGTTGATAGCCCAAGGCCGACTCTCACAGTGAGAGGGGCACAGTTCACAACCTGACCATGGGTTTAGCGCATCCCTGTGTGTAACTCCACTGACGTCTATGAATTTACTCAGGGTGAATCTGGCCAAGCCACCCTCAGTGTTACTGATTCCTTGGCTGAGTTGAGTCAGCCCACTTTGAAAGCCTCAGGGGAAGATTACATCTGCTGCTGGTGGACAATCTCCTTCTGAAGGTTGGCTGATTATTTTATTTGTGCAATCCATCCTTTCTGCCTGGTACCCCCGTTGTGCTATTTTGTGATGGGCAAACAAAGAATTTGGCAGTTTGGCTCTGATGTCTGCTTTGCTGCCCGTTCATCTGTTGGGTCCAGAAATCAGGCTGAGAATTTTGCAAGAACAGGTACAGCCATGGCAGAAATGCCACAGGAATAGCCGATCTCCTGACAATACCTGAGTATTTCTGCTTCCAGCTGACAGTGGGAAAACACACAAGGAAAATGTTAACCCAACCTTTTTCTAACATCAGTAAATGTTTGCGTTTGGAACAAAGGTTTCCTGTCCCTAGTGATTTTCCATCATATTTAGGTCTCCAGCCCCTGAGTGGTATGTTATCAATAACGAGGCAGACACAGTGGTTGTGAATAATGGGGCCAATTTTGCTCTCAGGCAACCTTATTGACTTCATTGTCTGGCTTAACTGATGATTGGGTATACGCTGGTGGAATGACTCATCAGGGAAAAAACTACATAGGGGCAGCCAGCAAGTGGTTTTCCTCCCAAGGATTATGTTTATAACAGGCAGCAAGAATAGTCTCACAAAAGCAGCAGAAGAACCAGAAATCTCCCAGCTTGGAGTTCAGCACAGACCTATGAACCTGAGTGTGGAGCCTGGCTTTCCTTAACACAATCTCTCCCCTCTTACTCCCATGAAGCCAACTTCTGCCCCTTCCCCGAGCACCTATGCAAAGAGATGGGAGAAGTGGGCTGAAACAAACCCACTTTTCTCTTGGGGCAAAGCAGTGCTTCTGAAACCAGTCATGCAGGGCTACATGGGTTTTAGTTCACCACCGGGTTGTAGCCCAGTAACTTGCATTGTAGCAATCCCTTCATACTAATTCATAGAATCATAGACCTGGAAGGGACCTCGAGAGGTCATCTAGTCCAGTCCCCTGCACTCAGGGCAGGACTAAGTATTATCTAGATCATCCCTGACAGGTGTTTGTCTATTTGTCTAACCTACTCTTAAAAATCTCCAATGATGGAGATTCCACAACCTCCCTAGGCAATTTATTCCAGTGCTTAACCACCCTGACAGGAAATTTTTCCTAACGTCCAACCTAAACCTCCCTTCCTGTAATTTAAGTCCATTGCTTCTTGTCCTGTTGTCAGGGATTAAGAAGAACAATTTTTCTCCCTCCTCCTTGTAACAACCTTTTATGTACTTGAAAACTATGACCCCTCTGAGTCTTCTCTTTTCCAGGCTAAACACACCCAATTTTTTCAATCTTCCCTCATAGGTCGTTTTCAAGATATGTAATCACTTTTGTTGCTTTTCTCTGGACTTTCTCCAGTTTGTCCACATCTTTCCTGAAATGTGGCGCCCAGAACTGGACACAATACTCCAGTTGAGGCATAATCATCACAGAGTAGAGCAGAAGAATTACTTCTCGTGTCTTGCTTACAACACTCCTGCTAATACATCCCAGAACTATGTTAAATTTTTTGCAACAGTGTTACACTGTTGACTCATATTTAGCTTGTGGTCTCTTTCCACGGTACTCCGTCCTAGGCAGTCATTTCCCATTTTGTATGTGTGCAACTGATTGTTCCTTCCTAAGTGGAGTACTTTGCATTTGTCTTTATTGAATTTCATCCTATTTACTTCAGAGCATTGTTCCAGTTTGTCCAGATCATTTTGAATTATAATCCTATCCTCCAAAGCACTTGCAACCCCTCCCAGCCAAATTCTTTGACGGGTGACGGGGGCACAACTGGAAAAGTTTGCATACCAGTGCACTACACCACACTGCCTCCCAATCTGCAGAGGTGTAAAGGACAACACAAGGTCCCAAGCAGCGGAGAACGAGACCCACTGGGAGCAACTCTGCCTCTCTTGGCTGCTGAAAAGAAAATGTCTTTAACCAGCCCCACCCACAGAGACTCCTGGTCACTAGAGCTAGTGGAAAAATGGGAACATTTTGTGAAAAAAATATCCCAGTGGTTTGTTGGAAAAAAAAAAGTTAATTTTGTATTTCTTTAACTAGCGCGACTCATCACAAAGTATCTATTGGCTCAGTTCACAAAGATTCTAGAGCTGTGGCTCTCAACCTTTTTATACCTTTCAAAAGTCTGATTTGTCTTGGGTACCCCCAAGTTTCACCTCACTTAAAAACTACTTGCTTACAAAATCTGACATAAAAATACAAAAGTGGCACAGCACACTATTGCTGACTTCCTCATTTTTACCATATAATTATAAAATATAAAGCAGTATTAACAAGTCATTGTCTGTATGAAATTTTAGTTTGTATTGACGTCACTAGTGCTTTTTATGTAGCCTGTTGTAAAATTAGGCAAATCTCTAAATAAGTTGATATGCCCCCTGGAAGACTTTTGAGTACCCCAGGGGTATGTGTACCCCTGGCTGAGAGCCACTGTTCTAGAGTGTGGGTGACGGAATCGAAAATTGTACGGAAGAAAACAAACAAACATTTTAAGTGTCAGAAGAACCAACAATACAAAAAATAGGAAAACTTTTGGGTTTGTACTTATGCTATTTTTTTTCCAATTTGAGAGAATTGTTCCCAAACTGAACTCTTGTAATTTTCCATTTCAGCCCACCTTAAAATATTTTGGGCACATTAATGAGCTCATGCATATAAAGGTTTTTAATGGACCACAGACACAACCAGGTACTCTCAAGTCCTACTATAATGTATTGAGAGCAAAAAATGAATCCTAGATCAGTAAGAAGGCAATAGTGTGTGCTAATACTTTGACATGGGAAAAAATGGGTAAGATCTAAACTTAAATCATGATGAAATTTACTGGATTCTTGAGAAAATATTGCTGGTATTCTGGAGCTACTTAGATAATGCCTTTGTTGTAATTTAAAATCAATAACAATGAGCCATGTGTTTTTTTGGAGGTTTTTTTGGCTGAAAAATGATTCCTTATTAATGATGTGTGAATTACTTTATGAATGCTAAGATGAAAAGCACAGAATCCATTCCAGTGGCATTTGAGTAAGTGCCATTTCACTCTTAAGGTCAGATAATATTATAAGGATCCCAAGGGATATTATCTATTCTGAAGCCAATCAATGTATCTCTAAACCTTATGTTACAATTATTATTATTTGTGTTTGTAACTGATACACAAAGCTATTGGAGTTTTGTCTTTATGGGATCCCATTCATCAAGAAGGCATGTGCTAGCAAAAGCAAAAATAAACATAAAAACCAGTTAATCAGCTGGCATTAATCACTATAGTTCCAGTGCTATCAATGGAGCTACATCATAAGAACATAAGAACGATCATACAGGGTCAGACCAAAGGTCAATCTAGCCCAGTATCCTGTCTTCCAACAGTGACCAATGCCAGGTGCCCTAGAGGGAAAGAACAGGTAATCATCAAGTGATCCATTCCATGTCTCCCATTCCCAGCTTCTGGCAAACAAGCTAGGGACACCATCCCTGCCCGTCCTGGCTAATAGCCATTGATGGACCTAGCCTCCATGTTCTTTTTGAACTCAGTTATAGTCTTGACCTTTACAACATCCTCTGGCAAAGAGTTGCACAGGTTAACTGTGTGTTGTGAGAAGAAATACTTCCTTTGTTTGTTTTAAATCTGCTGCTTATTGATTTCATTTGATGATCCCTAGTTCTTGTGTTATGAGAAGGAGTAAATAACACTTCCTTATTTACTTTCTCCACATCAGTCATAACTTTATAGACCTCAGTCATATCTCCCCTTAGTCATTTCTTTTCCAAGCTGAAAAGTCCCAGTCTTATTAATCTCTCTTCATATGGAAGCCATTCCATACCCCTAATCATTTTGTTGCCCTTTTCTGAACTTTTCCATCTTACGCCAGCTGAGAATCTGGCTCTCCAGGCATCACCATTACATCTGATTGCAGTGCAGATAGGAGTTCATGTCAGATCCCACAGCAGTGGGCCACCTTAAAAAAATCTAGACAGACAGAATTTGGCCCCTAGTGTTAAGTTTCTAAAAATGTAGGTTCCAAAATGTCCTCCTGACAAAGAATCATCTCTCTTATGGCTAATCTTTGTGCTTGAAAATGCTGATAGCTGACACTGTAAGATGGTTCTCAGGAGTATCTCATTTACAAACAGGTGCTTCCCATCGAGCAGGACTTAGTAAACTGATTTGAAAGGAACAAGAACAAGCTCCAAATCTTCACCTAGGCCTCAAAAATCAATATTTTGATCTTTGAAAATCTTTGGGTAATATTTATATATCTCCTCCCTGACTTCTGCATCTTCCCTCTATTCTCTGGCCCTTGCTGGTTCCCACCTTACCCTCCTCCAGTCTATTCAAACCGCAGGATCTAAAAATATCATCTTCACATTCCATGGCCTTGTCACTCCTCTCTCCAAATCCCTCCACTGGGTTTTATATTCTATACCAAGTGAGACACCCAGGTCTTACACATTCACTAATCTCTTTCGTCTCATTTCTCCCTTTCTAGTCTTTTGCCCCACTCTTGTTTTTGTTCTTTTTTTCATTGTACGCTTTAACTCCCTCTGTTGATCGAAATCCCTCCTTAAAACAACCTACTCTGGTCAACCGTCTAAATTAGAAGTTCTACCAGGACCCCTGTAATGTTTCTGTGAGGCGTCCAGAACTATGGGTGACCTGGTTACCCCTCTGCCTTAGCAAAAGAGAGGTTTGTTGCTGTTAAACCAAGTGACCGCTCCCTTTCACCCCAGTTTGTTAGCCTGCCAGTCCTTTTTGCCTCGCAGGTAACACTTGATACACACAAGTTCCTGAACCCCCTGGAAGAGTGTTTATTTCTCTGCAGTATCCAGCCCTTGTCACTGGACACTCACAGAAATTACCAAGTCGGCTTTCTCCAAAGGGAGTATATACACCAGCCTGTTGGTTCAGCTGAGTATTCACATCTTACTTTAATATAACAGCTTTGAGATGAATTTTTAATAAAACAAGAATAAGTTTATTAAGAAAGAACAGAGATTTAAGTGATACTAAAGCAGAGATAATCGAAACAGAAAATGGTTACAAACAAAATTATACTCACACTTTCTAGTGATTAAAATTTAACAGGCTACAATCCTTGTCTAAGGCAGTTTTCTCACCTACAGCCAGTTAGCATCAGTAACCCACATGGCTGGAGCTCCATGGTTCCTGGGTGCAAAGAGCACTGACCTCAGTGAGGGATCACCAAAATGTCTTTTTGCCACTCCTTATATCCCCCAGACTTTGTCTTTGTCACCAGTGTTAGGATGAACACCTAGGGTTCAGATGCTAGTGTTTTCCCAGATGAATTTTACATCCTCATGTTAATTTGCTCCTCCTGATTACCTTCAACTCAAATGAACTGTCCCATTGTCTCTGGCATCACCATGCTCAATTTACATTAGAGACAGGGAAATAATTATCCTCCCTCTTGACAAAAGAAAACCAGTTTCTCCCTTTGTTTGCTTACAGATTTTAATGTATAATACCATAATTCCCAATACAGTGTTAATACATACATTTCACAATGGTATTAATGGCCAGTGTGTCACTGTCTTTCATTGGCTATCTCACACGACATTCTCTATAGATAAATATCATGATGACAATGTGTTAGGTGTAATGAGTTTGTCAGGGTTGACAGCAGTTGCTGTTACATGACACTGAACCCTTTATCAGTGGGCAGTCAGAGGCTCTTAAGGACACAAAATTGTAGCCCTTTATGATAACCTCTCTCTAGTCACCAAGAGCAGTTAGTATTTGTAACCTCTTGTCTATCCAAATTCTGAACTCTGTGGCACAGGGACCATGTGTTCTCTTTGGTCAGTGCTGTGCAAAACAATGCTGAGCACATCGTAATAGTTATTACTCAGTCTTGTGCTCCACTGCACATTCTAATACTGCCTGGAAGTGCCCAGATGATATGAAGAAAAAGCTTCTTCTCAGTGTATTGTCATCCCTAATGGAACTGGAAGGAACAAGAAATATGAGGGGAAAGCCTATTTTGGGGTAGTTTCAAACCCAGTTTTGCAGGCTTAAGTGATCCAATTTGTCCCTGGTTAATTTAATTTAATACTGGCTTTGATTAAATTACCCCAGAGATAAATTTGGCTCAAGAGGTTCACAGAGTTTCATAGGTAGGGTTAGGATATGTTTGCGTACTTTTGGATGCGTATCCATTCTGGACCTTGAAACATAATGAGGATACACTGTAAGGGATCTGTCCTCATTAATTTCCTTGATTATGTTCCACCCTTAGCATTTCTTGGACATAGCTAGTCACACACTTACTAAAATCAAGTTAATTATTACTATAGAGACAAGATGGGTGAGGTAATCTTTTTTATTGGACCAACATATATATTTTCTTATTTTAATAAACTTCATTTATTGGTCCAATAAAACACATTATCTCACCCATCTCCTCTTTCTAATACCCTGGGACCAATATGGCCACAACAACACTGCATACAGTTTTCATGTATGTCTGTTATGTGTCTCATAACAGCCAGCATCACAGGATCTCTTGAACAGTCAAAGCTCTTACCCATGAAAAATGTGGATGAAGAATTGTAGACTACCCACGCTGGTGACTACTGAAAGCAGGGCCGGCTTTAGGCCTATTCCACCAATTCCCCCGAATCAGGCCCTGCGCCTAAGAGGACCCTGTGCCCAGTGAGAATCCCTTCCCTGGCTAGAGGCTCCTTTTTAATTTTTATTCACCTGGCGGCGCTCCGGGTCTTCAGCAGCACTTCGGCGGTGGGTCCTTCAGTGCCGCCGAAGACCCGGACAGAGTGAAGGACCCGCCGCCGAAGACTCGGAACACCACCTGGTCAGTACAAGCCCCACGTGTTTTATTACATGTAGTATTTTTTTTTTAAAGTCATCCCTGCTGGGGCCCTGTCGAAACTGTTCGAATTGGGCCCCGCACTTCCTAAAGCCGGCCCTGACTGAAAGTGGTTGATTTCTCATAGGAGGGAAATAATTGTATGAGACAAGAACTTTCTGATAGACCTCTGAAAGAACTGTGAAGGGAGTGGCTCTTTGTTCCTCCCCACCTGGAAAACAATGGCTGCAATTAATACAACTAAATTTCAAAGGAAGGAATCATACTTTTTTTAAGTGCAACTGTGCCAGGATAAATGTTGTGTTGAAGCAGCCTGTAGCTCATTTGCAGTTTGCAGAAAGTGAATAATATGAGGCCATTGTATACACAGTATTAATATACCCACCTTTTCCCCCAGACACTTATTTTTAATAGATGTAGTACTACGATAATGCCCACAGATGACAGAGTCCTATTATACTCGATACTGAAAGCTCACACAAAATATGGGGTAGTCCACGCCCCAAAAAGCTTAGATTCTAAGACAGCAAGTGGTAGTAGAAAGGAAGTATGATTAGCCCCATTTTATAGATGGGAAACTAAGATATATTAAGTGACTTTTCCAAGGCTGTATAGAAGTCTGTAGCAGAGCTCAGAACTGACCTCAGGTTTCCTTAGTCCCAGTTGAGTATCTTAGCCACAAGGTTATCTTTCCTCTCTAACTTTAATTCATCCATCACTTCTAACTTGGCCTGGCTCTATTCAATATAGGGGAAATGCCAGAAGTTTTTGGAATCCACTTTTGAAAAATTAGTGAAATTGAAATTTTAGCCCAATAACGCTTAGTAAAAATAACACTATTATGATATCTTGTCATAGGGTAATATTGTTAAACATTGTATTTTGTGGCAGTAAGATACTGAAATACAAAACCCTGTGATTCAGTTATTGATAGGATAGCAAAGGAATGTTATTCTGCCTTTTCTGGGAAAAATAAAAATCCTCTGAAAGATTTCATGATGCATAAAAAAATGCATTTATTCCATCAGGACAAATGTTTGGTTACTGAACTATCTGGAACATTTAGTAGAAATCAGATTGAGAAGCTATCATTGCAAAATCCATATCCACTACATGTAAAAAGCATCAGATACAGGAAGTGATTTATGTCCTAACAGTGAGTATTTATCTGGCTCCAAGTGCTATGTTCAGCATTATTCTTACATACTCGGCTGTTTAACACTGCTCCTTCACTGAACATGGATAGGCCGGCAGCAGAGGGGCAACAACTGGGAGCATCCCTACATCAGTCGTGAGGGATCATAATGATACAGTGGCAGTCACTGAGAGATGGTGCAGGGCAAGTCAGACAGCAGAATGACAACAATGAGAACTAATAGTGAGGGCAATCAGTGGAGATGGAAGTCCAACGAGCAATGCATTTGGCAACACACAGTGCATTGGTGTACGATGAGCATCAAGATCAAACAAACATCATAAAACATTGATCAAACTGTCAATTAAAAAACAAATAGGCTCATCGTAATTACACTGAATAATTGTTATCGACTGGAGAGGTAATTAGGTACATTTTATCAGATCTGTTGTCGCTGAATTGAGTGTAGAACTGGTCAATATATTTTTTTTGTACATGAAAATTTCTAAGCTGGTTTTGTTTAGTTTTATTTTAATGGGATGACTTTGAATTTCTTCCTAGAATGCTCTTTTTTTTTTTTTGAAAATTTGTAGTTTTCAAAAATGAAAATTTCCCACCATTTAACTGAGCCAACCCGATCAAAACTGGTGATGGGGGAAGTTAGCAAAAGCTCTAACAACAAATAAAAAGTGCAAAAAAATGTTTTTCTACTGAAAATGAAACATACACACACTATATATATATATATTAAAAGTCACCATTTGAGAGAAAGAGTCAAGTTTCATTCCCCTTCCCCCGCCTCCTGAATAAATGAGCGAACATTTTCCACCTGCTGTAACAGACTGTGCAGGAATGGAATGCTAAAGGGACCAGGCCTGACTGCCTAAACTGGACATAGCACAATGGTGAAGCAGGGCACCCATCTGGGCAATCCACTCTCTTTAAAGGTTTGATCCAAAGCCCATTGAAGTCAATGAAACCTTCACTGGGGCCTCTAAAATAAGAGGCTTTGCATCAGGCCCTAATGGAAAGCAAAAAGGCACAGGATAGTTTCTTTGTAGGGGACACCAAGGTACAGATGGGAGCTGAGACAGCCACTCCTTACCATGAATGTAATGAATGTGAAATAATCTCTGAGCATCCCTGTGCAGAGCACACTTGGCTATGTGTAAACAATGGAAAAAACAATGATAATTCTGCCCAGTGTTCAAAGAATACAAAATGACATTGGAATGGAACCGTTTCAACCAATGAGAGAGCAGGGATGTCACACATTCACCCGCTCAACACTTTGCAGTAGCTCTCAGTAACTCTGCATCAAGGCAATCCCTGTACTTGGATTTGCTCTCACCTTTCACGTTCACTGCCCATATCCTCAGCTAACAGCTGCCTTAAGTTATCATTTCATGCAGCTGCTCGAATGGGAAAAATATCTAATATTTCATCCATAGACATAATTGCACATTGTGGCAAATTGCCGGCACTATTATGATGGGTCCCATGCTTTCTCCTCTTGTGGGGGTTCAGGGCACCATTTATCACCCATGAACTGGGGTATCAACTGGCCCACTAGTGTCCCAGAAAAGGGGAGTAAAGAGGGAGGGACCTGGGCCCGCTCTCTACACCAGGTCCCAGGCCAAGGGATAGCAGTGAACCACTTGAAATAGCAATTCCTTCCCCTGGGCTACTTCCCTCTCCAGCCCTTCATCTTGTGGGGCTTCCTGCCCTCTCTCCACTTGGGCCAAGTTTCTCCCAACCCCTTGTGTCTGTAGAGTCCCTCTGCTCTGCACAAGCCGGGTTTCCCTTTACCTAGGGTCTTGGTCTTCTGGCCCACCACAGCACTTCTCCAAACTCTCCTCTGCTTCCCTCCAAACTGCTCTCCACTCCAACACCAAACCACTCTGCTTCAACTACTCCAACTGTCTGATTGAAGCAGGGTTTTTTATCAGGTGACTGGCTTCAGATGCTCTAATTGGCTTAATTGGTTTCAGGTGCTCTAATTAATCTGTAGTAACCTCTCTTCCCTCTACAGGGAATAAGGCTCTCATTATCCTGGGGCTTACATATCTCCCATCTATCACTCTCCTGCTGACCATGCTATATTACAACATATAAGGTCTTCAGGGTAGGGACCACCATTGTGTTCTGTGTTTGTACTGCATAATGGGGTCCTGCTCAATGACTGCAGCTCCTAGGAACTACCACAGTTATAATAATAATAAAATGGGAGGATTTTCTCACGACTAATCTTGGGCTAATAAATACCTTGGGCTCAGCTGTTATGTAAATTCAGGATATGCCCATTAAAGAAGCATCCTAAATTACCTCCTAACCAAAAATATTTGGTCATTTTGGTGTATAACTGGTTTTTAGCATTAAAAAAAAAATCCCATGATTTTCTGAGAACAGTAGCACTAAAATTGACCACAGACAGCCCAAAATAGTGTGAGAAAGGAAGTGATTGTAGCTTGGAGAATAGTCATTAAATCAAAAGAATGGAAAATTCATTCCTTGTAAGAATGTAGCTGCTGGAGAGTTGCCCAGTCCTGAACAAAGAATAGCAATTCACAGCTGACGAGAGATAGCATGAGTACACAATGATCTAAATTATAAAATGTACATATAGCCTGCAACAAATGTGTGGCTGTTATAGATCAGTATCTATGGCAAACATTTTCAAGTTACATTAATTCAATTAATTGGCTAGAACCTTTCTGAAGAAGCCTCCTTCTATCATCTTCTGAACCTGGACAGCTAAAAAAGTAAAATGTGCCTTATGTTAAAAGACTTTAAAGTGAGGAACCTACAGAGTTATATAGGCACTAAGAGTGCTTCCATCCCACAGAGGGGAGCCAATAACATTTTCAAGGCAAAAATGATGTGGCTAGATATTAAGAAGTCCTCCTCCAACAAAGTGATACAGTTCACTGTGACTTATGCATACAGGTAATTGATATTAATACAACAGAAAATTTCTGGCAAGCCGTATATAATGGGGTTTGTTTTCTATGAACATTGAAAAGGGATTACAAGAAAGGCAAACTTAACAAAGACTGAATTTACTATATTTAAATGTATATTTAACATTCAGCTAACACTATCTCAGTTATCGCTTATGCAACCCCAGTAGGCCACAGACAAAAGAGATTTCCTTTTATTTCGCAGGTTAAACATTATACTGAATTATCCTTCCTCCCTTCCTATATTAAATGTGCAGTAAATGCTGCCAATAGTAAGGAGAAGATCTGAGCATATCTTATTATTCCTATATAGCTGAGAGAACTCACAAAGACTGGCTAAGTTGTGAGGACCCAGAGCAGGCTTTCTGGATATGTTCAAGCACATGGGGCCTGATCCAATCCTCAAATGAAGTCAGTAGAATGATCCAAAGTCCTTGGAAGCCAATGTGAGTCTTTCTATTGATTGACCTTGGTGAGCTTTGGGTCAATCCTATAATGAAAAGTGATTGTATTTCACTTAGATGCTGACACACAAACAATTCTAGAAGATCAGTGGCAGAGATAGGAGTAGAAGGAACATCAGCCAAACAGAAGTGCCTCTGGAGAACTTTTCAGCCTCTTAAAGGTTTTTGAGTAGGAGGGAAATGTTACTCCTCTGCACTGGGGCTTCACAGAGTAAGTTGAGATAAGCAGCAGCAGACAGGCAGCTATCACCTGTCATCTTTATCAGTTCTAGGATGACGGCTTAGGAGGCTGAACACATTCACTTCCCCAATAGGCCACCAAGGATGGAAGAAGTCCAAGAAGTATGCATTAATATGTCTCCCTTTCCTACTGTGACTGGGGCTGCGAGGTGTTCACTGGTGGTGATCTGGACTTCTAATGAAAAATGAGGAGATATTCAAAAAAAATGCAGCTGATAACATATAGGTGACCTCCTGTAACATGATATGTCCATTATCTCAGGTCCTGCAATGATGCATACATGAAACACTCTAGCTAGCTAAACATTTGAAAAGAGAGAGAAAATCTTGGTCTGTGAGAGCTCAGAAAATCATCACCTGAGATGAAGGAGAGAAAATGGATTAGTGATAGCACTCACACCTAACCATTGTTTTAATGAGAAGAGTGAACTGGAATATTGCTTTGTAGCAAAATACTCTAGTACACATGGGAAAGAATGCTTTTGTGGGCAACTAAGGTTGTGAACCTTCGTCTTGTCCCCAAACCATAAGGTGTTAAAGACATGTACATTAGAATGGCCAGGGGCATAACCCACAATGATGAACACCGGTGTTTGTCACTCTGTCTAAGATCATGTCAGTACTGTTTGCAAGAGCTACAGTAATTGTCAAATTATGGGTTGGTTACTTAAAAGTAATAAGCAGCTCAACCCTGTCCAAATCCCACATCAAGGTGAGAAACAAAGTGTCCCAAATCAGCTGCTTGAGACTATCATGAGGGAGAGTTTGAAAAATACCTGTAGTCATGCCCTGACGGACATAAACTGACAAGCAGGCCATTTGCCTCCAAGGGCTTCTATCTGCAGCAGTTTATGTTCTGCCTCTCGCTGCTGAGTTTACCCTGCATGTTTACTGCTGTTCACACACACACACACACCCGCCCACCCACCCCAGAACTTAATGATCAACCATCTGACCTACTTTCAGTTTACTATCTGAGGCAGGAGGAAATTTATTTTCATATCTGGAACAGTTCAAGGCATGTTTCCAAAGCCTGTGACACATGTACAAGGAAAAGAGAATAAATGTTCTCGTGTCCTTAATCAGAATCATTCTCTACTATATGCCAAGAAATGGAAGTTCCCTATCTGTGGCTGGAATGAGGAAAATCAAGTTCCTTTTAAACAGGACTCTTCCATTGTAGTCTTCCATTGTGTGGCAGCCATGTCAATGGACACTATTTGGATGGCAGACTGGTGTTTTGATATTATCTCTGGTTTTATCGATTTCATCCTTTCTAGCAACAGATTGGAAGGATGCAACTTGTTACCACTGAATAATAAGAATGGAGTTGATATGGTTACTCAGAGAAACGGACCTTTTAAGTTCAGTCATGTTCCCTCCTTATCCCCAAGCCCAGACAAAGAAATTTTCATGCCCATCTTGTCCATAAATAGTAGTATAGTCCCTAGAGAACTAGTGTATCCTATATGGAGGGTATTTCATATACAAATAGTATTTTATTATGATTTCTCATTTTGTAAGTATAGTAAGCAATTTTTTATGCACCAGATGTAATGTCACAGATTTGCACAAGGTTTAAAAGCCTTGATACGTAAATGAAATCCATAATGGTAACTTGCCAGGGACCCTAGACTTTCTCACAGTGAACATTTTCCAGGTCACAGAAATCCTGCCTGCTGCTGTAGTTTTTATGTTTTTTTCCAATAAAGAGAGTCTGCTGTCAGCATAGAGGTCAATAGTCCTACCACAAAGCGTGAAGATGGAATGAAATGCCAGATTTCCATAGACTAGACAGCACTGTGGTACTGGAGCAAAGAGGGACACAAGGAGAAATAGCAGGCATCACATAAAACCAGAGCATAAACACATAGACTAAAAAGGTCACCAAGAGGCTTTGAAGATTATATCAGGGAGGCAGTAATCACCAGTTTAGCAAAAGACATGGAGAAATCAATAGCAGACATGGGATGCGTCTTAGCTGTGCATACATCAGAGCAATGAAAAATCATCTATTTAGTGATCACACAAACCTTTGCCTTTGCAACTTCTAAGTAGTATAAATGTTGGCATAGTTCTGTAATTCACCAGTCCCTGATCAGTAATAGTAGATTTTTCTGCAGCCAAAGATATGAAATACTTACTAACTAAAAACCTTGCACAATGTACGACCTTCCTTATGTGTGTTGGATGAAAGTACTGCACTGAGTAACAAAAACCGACTTATTGTCTTCCAGACACGTTCCACTGGGAACAAAGCACCTGCAACTTCCCCCTCATACACACTTGATTTGATTTAGTTTGATTCTTACGATTCCATTGAGATCACTGCAGAATTACCACAGTAAATGTGCTTGATGAAGGAGTGGAGAGGGGAAAAAATCCCCAGCTAAACTTGATATGAGATGTGGAGAGTTTAATGGATAGGAGGAAGCGTGAAGATATTGACCATCTCTGACTTTCAGGTGATACTCAAACAGCAGGTACAGGAATTACGCATAAATATCAAAGGGAAATATACCCTGCCCAAAACTAGGTGAATAAGAATTTTATTGTAAACCACTCCTAACTACCTTTGCTTTTTGCAAAGAACAAACAATTATATTGTTTCCCCATATTAAGCAAAAGAACCTGCTTAAAATGAGGCTTGTTTCTTCTTGTAAGTTAAACTAACCATTTGGATGTCTTTTGACATTTAGATTGCCATATATTAAGTGCCATTCTAGTCCATCCAAACATAATTGTAAAGTATTCAATGAACAGGAATATTAAAATAAAGTCTACCTCATACCACATTGATTCTGTTTTTAGTCACACCATTACCTTTCTAGTCGATCATCATTAGTGTCTATGAATTTAATCTTTTATATGATCACACCACAATGCAAATCA
The DNA here is from genome assembly GCF_020497125.1 of Mauremys mutica. NCBI lineage: Eukaryota > Metazoa > Chordata > Testudines > Geoemydidae > Mauremys > Mauremys mutica. Next base: position 11,492,641 of record NC_059084.1, on the reverse strand, counting down.
GTAACTACTCCTTAAATCCACTGAAATTGGGAACTAGGCCAAGTTAGTTGTTTCTATAGTACAGGAACATATGTCTCATTATGAGAGATGCCCGTCATTTCAGACCCAACTTTACTTCTGCCCCATGCAAATAAGATGTTATCTCACCACTAATTAATTCATTATTATGCTTAGAAATACAAAATCACATAGTCCAAAGATATAGAAAGTATCCATTAGGTTAAATAAATGAACCCAACATATTTGCAAACTTCCTGTTTGTTCTGTTTTGTTTGTTGTTGTTTGGTTGGTTTTGGTTGTCGCTTGTGTCACTCATTCTGATCCTAGAGGGTTGAAAAGTTACAGAGTAGAACTCCCAGGAGTTTTTAAGGTGACCTACCAATCTCTTCTCTTTCTAGCCAGAATTAGAACGGAGCTAATGGTTGGGTTACTTCAAGTACCTCTGAATAATGATGTATTTGAAAACCTGGTAGATTTGATCTTTTCCTCCGTCAGTCTACCAATGATCCACTCGAACAATGGCAGCTACTGTACATCATGACCCACAGACACACCGTCCCTCAGATATTAGTAGCATCATAGTCCCGGTGAATCAATCTACTCACTGATGTTATGTCCTAAATCACTGTACTAGTCTTTGAATCAAGGCATTGAGACTAAGCATTAAGATAGATATCTGTGATGTTAGTGGACCAGGTGCCACTCATGCCAAGGTCCCTAGGCATCAAGTGAACACTATCAAATGCATAGCTGGAAACCAGTCTGACTCACCGGTGTGTTAGTATTGCTAAAATAGGTATTAGACTTGTAATAATGTATTTAGACTCTATGAAACGCCTGTAAATTGCTGCATGCATTAATCTCACTTATAGTATCTGTAACCCATGCTATAAGGTAATACTTGAGTGTTTATTCTGTAACTGTAAAAATGTTTGCTCTGAAACTGTAAATCCAGTCAGGGAAGAAACATCACTAAGTGTAAAATACTGGTTTGCACCTGTCATAAACAGATAGTTAAGGGTTAAGGTCTGTTTTACCTGTAAAGGGTTAACATGTAGTACCTGGTGACCACCTGACCAGAGGACCAATCAGAGATAAGATTTTTTCAAATCTCTGTGGAGGGAAGCCTTTGTCTGTGTGAGAACTGTTTTTGGATCTAACAGAGTACAGTCATGTCTCCAAGTTCTCCTGGAGTAGTTTCTACTAATTAATAGTGAGTATTAATTAGAAAGGCGAATTAGTCTTATGATTTGATTTCTATATTGGCAATTGTGTGTTTGCTAAAGGAAATGCTTTATTCCTGTTTGCTGATATTGCTTTTACTGAGAAAAGGGGGAGAGGGGATTCTCTCCAGAGATTGATAAGGTTATACCCTATGAGTGTCCAGCTTGGGCTCATAGAGATTCTGTACTTCTTTTTGTTCTCTTAATAAATTCTTTTCTTTTCTTTGGACTTGGTTAATTCCTTCCCTTGGGGAAATTCAGGGGAAGGGGAGGGGGAAGTGGGCTGCTTCCCTGTGTGTAGAGATTCAAGGCGTTTGAATCCAGGCACCTCTGTCTCCAGAGCAGGCTGGAGAGAGGGGGGAGGGGGAAGGTTCCTCCTCTGTGAATTGATCGGTGTTCCCAAGGGGGGAAACAGGGGTGTCCCGGCCCACGGAATTGACCGGGTGGTGGCAGCCGAAGGGAAGACCTACCCTAGGATTTTGGGGTGGGGGAAGACATGCGGGTCCTCACTTTGAAACCGCCCAGTTTCAAGTGAGGGTAGACTCTGACATGGTGGCAGTGGTGTTTCGGACCCAGAGAGGGGGGAAGTGCTCGCCAAAGTACATTCCCATCCAACAGAAAAAACAGGTTTGGGGGGGAAGAGACAAACCCTCCAGCCAGGTTTTTTTTTCTCCCTGTGTCTTTTCAAAGGATCAGAAGACAGAACAACACAAATCCCTGAGGAATAGACCAGATTTTTCTCAGGGGTATTGTTAGCAGCAGCCTTTCAGCTGGGCTGCTGAGTACAGCAACTCAGAGCACAGGCAGTTTACAGTTTCAGCCAGGTTGGCTGGAGGCAATTTAGTTTTCCAGCAGGCTTTGTTGGAAGCATATTTTCGTTCTTGTTGCTTGGACAGGCAGCTTGAGGAAAAGGCAAGTTTCAAGCAGTTTTCAGGGTTAGGAGGAGTTTTTTTCTCTGCTGGCTATGCTGAGGAAAAACTCTTCCCTAGAGGTGTGTCCTTCCTTTGTGATATCAGGTATCACTCAGGATTCCTAAGGTGGGGGGAAGTGCTCGACAAAGTACATTCCCATCCAACAGGGAAAACAGGTTTGGGGGGGGGGAGACAGAAACCCTCCAGCCAGATTTTTTTTCCCTGTGTCTTTTCAAATCCTCTGGAGCCAGGGAATACAAATCTCTGAGAGGATTTACTACACTTTTCTGCAGGTACTAAGTAGCACCAGCCGGTCAGCTGGGCTTATTAGGAAGATTGTTTTTTTTGGAAACAGATTTTCAGCTGGGTTTAGCTGAGGCATAAGGTTTTCTAACAGGCTGTGTTAGAAAAGGATTTTTTTCCTTCTTCTTTTCTTTTTTCTCCTTTTTTTCTTTCTGTCTGCTTAAAAACAGCTAGGAAAGAGGTGCAAGTTTTTCTAGGAGGCTTGTTAGAAAGGACCCCCACTGTGAGGTACTTAGCAAGTGCTAGAAACAGGACAAACCAGTTTTTTTGGGTCTTCTCAGTATATCAGCAAACAGCAACTACACATTTGCAAATGAAAAGGTTTTGTTTCTTTTCTATTCAGTCTCTCGGGAATAGAAAGGGTTAGGAATTGGGAAGCAAGCAACCCAATGCTCTGACTGCAGAGGGGTGTGGCCAGCACCAGAAGGCACTGTTCCCCATCCCAAGAAATTTCCCACCTACATGGCAGGTGAGCACACTAAGGCCTTCTTCAAAAAGGTTAAAAGGACCTGCCATGGGTACAGCATCCCTGAAGACCAGTACAAGGACTGGTCAGGAAAGTGGACTTTTGCTGTCTATGACAATTATTCCATCCCCATGCTATTGGGGAAAGACTTGGCCAACCATGTGCAGCTGGCCAAGAGGGGGGGAGTGGTCACCCGCGGCCAGGCCAAACAAGCAGGCACTCCCATCCCTGTTCCTGAGCCATCCACCAAGACCCCGTCTGTGTTACCAGAGACCCAGACAGAGGTGGTGGAACCGGATCCCATGCCAACAACTACAGCAGCCATAGTACATCCAGTCCCAGGACCGGAACTGGAAAAGCAACCAGCGGCAAGACCAGCGCCAGCACTGACGCCAGCGCTTGCAACTCCACCGCCAGGGGGCGCCAACGGGCCTAAACTGGCAGAAGCAGCAGACAACTCTACCCAAGAGGCTCAGCCAGAGCCTAAAATATCACCTTGTGCACCAGCGGAGAGCGGTCCACAGTCAATAGAAACAACCTCATCACCTACATCGCTCCCAAAGGAACTGGTGTCTCCCGCCTCAAGGAAACAGTTCCAGACAGAGCAGGAAGCCGATGACAGCCTTAAGAAAGCTTGGGCGGCGGCACGAAGCAACCCACCGCCTCTCAGCTCTTCTACCCAATTCCAGTTTGTTGTAAAACAAGGACTTTTATATAAGGACATTCTTTCTGGTGAACACCAGGAAGGCCAGCATCCTCAAAGACAGTTGGTAGTTCCAACTAAGTACTGGGACAAGCTCTTAAGCTTGGGCCCTGACATCCCAGGGGGCATTCTGGGGTCAACAAAGCAATAACAGGTTAAAAACATTCCTTCCACTGGGAGGGGATGGGCAAGGACGTTGCCAAGTATGTCCGCTCAAATGCATACAAAGTGTTCTTCAGTGTCAAATATCTTGTTGTTTACATACTTAGTAGTATATGTAATAGTGCATGTGTTTTGTTTATCTGTTTATTTTACAGTTCTAGGAGGAAATCACCACCAGTAGTTCCCACTGTTGGCGATTTGGGGGGCGTGTCATAAACAGATAGTTAAGGGTTAAGGTCTGTTTTACCTGTAAAGGGTTAACATGTAGTACCTGGTGACCACCTGACCAGAGGACCAATCAGAGATAAGATTTTTTCAAATCTCTGTGGAGGGAAGCCTTTGTCTGTGTGAGAACTGTTTTTGGATCTAACAGAGTACAGTCATGTCTCCAAGTTCTCCTGGAGTAGTTTCTACTAATTAATAGTGAGTATTAATTAGAAAGGCGAATTAGTCTTATGATTTGATTTCTATATTGGCAATTGTGTGTTTGCTAAAGGAAATGCTTTATTCCTGTTTGCTGATATTGCTTTTACTGAGAAAAGGGGGAGAGGGGATTCTCTCCAGAGATTGATAAGGTTATACCCTATGAGTGTCCAGCTTGGGCTCATAGAGATTCTGTACTTCTTTTTGTTCTCTTAATAAATTCTTTTCTTTTCTTTGGACTTGGTTAATTCCTTCCCTTGGGGAAATTCAGGGGAAGGGGAGGGGGAAGTGGGCTGCTTCCCTGTGTGTAGAGATTCAAGGCGTTTGAATCCAGGCACCTCTGTCTCCAGAGCAGGCTGGAGAGAGGGGGGAGGGGGAAGGTTCCTCCTCTGTGAATTGATCGGTGTTCCCAAGGGGGGAAACAGGGGTGTCCCGGCCCACGGAATTGACCGGGTGGTGGCAGCCGAAGGGAAGACCTACCCTAGGATTTTGGGGTGGGGGAAGACATGCGGGTCCTCACTTTGAAACCGCCCAGTTTCAAGTGAGGGTAGACTCTGACAGCACCTATGAAGAGGGGTTATCTCCCACCCATCAGGATGGCCTATTGAATCCAAACGGGCCATAGTAAGCCATCAAAGAACAAGAATTTTGTTCATTTCTCCCAGCATACCCATCAAACGGGAGATATACAGAAGCTCTTGTCACATCAGCTTGGACTGTAGGGAGATAGGGATAAAAATCCCTGGCCAGAAAGAATTAGGATCCTTTAATGCTGTTTGAACTCTAAGGGGCAAAGATTCCTAAACATAAACAAGAGATTTCCAGGATTAAGCTGGGTTAGCCGTAAAGGATTTACAAAGCTGGCATATTTCAGCAGCTCTATCACCATCTGAAACCTAAGACTACAACTCATTTGTGTGTGTATATTTATCTGTTTTAACCCTGTAAATAATGTTGCTTATATTTCTTTTGCTTAGTTAATAAATCCTTAGTTAGTTTACTATAGGATTGGCTACAAGCATTATCTTTGGGGTGAGATCTAAGGAAAGTAACTGGTCCTTTAGGACTGGGAGTAACCTGATCATTTTGTGATCTTTGCTGTAAAGTGACCATCTATCACAGAGTCAAGCTTGCCTGGGTGACGCGATAGATTGGAAAACCCAAGGGGACTGTCTGAGACTCCATGTTAACGCTGTATAGTGCCAGAAGAGTTTACACTGGATATTTGGTTGGTGAAATAGTATAGAACTCGCAGCCAGTTTGGAGTTTGTGCCTTGCTTCTTAACAGTCTGCCCTGAGGTTGGTATTCTGTCTCATGAGCCACTCCGGAAAGCATGACAATAGCCACAAGCTTGCTTGATCCAGGGTACGCTGTCTTGTAATCACAGAGCAATGGTTAGACTCCCAAATTCCTTTCTTAGCAGACTGGATTCAAGGTCAAAGCTGAGAAATATGAGCATGGAAGGATTCTTTGGGTGTGTTCTGTTCTAGGATAGTTTCAAAGTTCTAGGCAGGAATCTGCAGGGGATATCCTCAGAACATCACACAGCTGGTTAGCATTGTAATGTAATAAAATATGTTTGAACTCATTCAGCAACTCTTATGAAATCACTGACCACACAATTTATATTGCTCTGTGGTCTGATCAAACTATTTGTATAGCATCTCAGGAAGTATGCGCTGCTCATCTTACAAAAGCGCCTGCTGAAACATTCTCAATATGTTTTTTTGCACTTTTATGTAACTTAGATCGAACATCACAAAAAGGGAGGGGTATACTGAGTTTTGCAGTAAGTATTGTTTAGTCTACCACAGTGAGCTATGTTGAAACAGAATAATATATCTTCACTTCTTCCTCTGCATTAGTTCTAGGCGAATACTGCCAGAAACTATTCCTTGGAATTAAAACCAAGCTTCATTCTCATGTTTGCAATTCTCTTTATTCATTTCCACTAGCATTCATACTAGTGATGTATTTTATATTATTTTGTTGTTTGCAATAATGTTACAGAATACACAAATCTCATTAACACTTATGCAAATATATTCCCTCCCACTATTTGCTTTGGAAGTATTTGCATGGTCATCTTGAGATTTCTATGTCTATTCTGCTTCCTCCAACATTTCAGTCATCCAGTCAAGAAGCAGAAAAAAATACCATCTGACTTAGGTAACCAACCAAACACCATAAACAGTTTAACATGAATAACTCCTTCACAATCCATAGGTTGAACTACGTTCACACAAAGCGTGCATCAAACAGTATACCATACAAAGTAGTTTAAAAGAATCCATTCATGGACAATCTGAAAATAGAAAAGGGATAAATCTGTTGAATAAAGCATTAACTATAACTGGTCCATCCAGCTTTGCTCTCTCTATAGGGGCCCATTCAGTTATTCTGAATACTGAATATTCTTCACACAGTTATTTCATACAAGCTTGTGCAGCATTTGAGCAATATGAAATGTTCCTACCCCCTGTGGGTGCTTCTCATTTTATTTTTATAGAGTCGAGCTGCAGGGTTTGTTATGTTTTTTTCCCAAAAACGAACAAGAAAAGGTTAAAATGACTGTGTGTCAGCATGTAGACAGTGTATAAGTGAACCAGTGCAATTGACATGCAGAAATCAAGTCTGGGTGGATGAAGAACTTCATGCCTACCCACCAAAGGACCAGTAATCTTAGTGAACACATTATGATGAATGGATGAAATTTATAGAGGGTCTTTATTTCTTCTGTTGTAATAGCCTTGGAAATACTTTTTTACTTTCTCCAAACAACATAATATCAGCCCAGTAAAGGATGCAGGGTATATTATTTTTTTAACCTTTTAAAAATAAAAAGTATTTTTATTTTGAAGTGGAAAGGGGGGAAAAAGCAAGAGGATGAAAAAGAACCAAAAGATTTTAACAACTCTAAAGGTAAAAAAGCTGATAATCAAACTAGCACTAAATGCAGAAGGCTGATCATAGAACTCTTTAGTGCAACAAATTATTTGTACATATTGCATTGCCAAATGGATGCATTTTGCGCCTTGTCTCAGTGCTCGCATATGTACTGTTGAAGGCAGGGGTTGCCATAGCAAGTATATATTTTAACTGGATGGAAGACTAAAGAGGCAAGTGAAGCCCATGTGTCATTTGTGGCTCACCCGATCGTTTTTGGCCATTTGCAGGCTGAAGTAATGTGTGTGTTCTTCTTTAAAGCAGGACAGTCTGAGATTTTATTATTTCTCAAATTTATTTAAACAAACTTTTTCTGCGAACTTAGTGCTCATGAAAGGTGCCAGTTCCATAAACTGGTGTGCTCTCTTCAACCAGTGCATAGGTACAGAATGGGAAGCAGCAGTGTAAACTTACCATAGACTGTCCTCTGTAAATATGACTCATGGATGGATCACTTCATCCTTGGCCTATCTACTGAGGCTACGCATTGTAAGGGTGGTGTTTTGTGCTGCAGATACCTGTCTGCCAGGAACTGGACTGAAACCACCAAAACAGACACTAACAACAGCTTAATCAGCTGGCATAAATCAGGGTAGCTCCATTGACCGACTTCTGGTCTAGATGATTTGAAAGAGTGATTTGGAGGAGAAAGCTCATAATTACCAAACCCTCTCTGCTGTTCAGCCCTCTGACTGTATTTTAAAGTCATATCATTTAATAAAATCAATGTCCTGCCCATCTCAAACCTTTTGGAGTCTGAGCAGAGTTGTGTGCCGATGGAAAGTATTAACTGAACACCAAAAGGATTTTACCATACGGTCTCTCAAAGTTTCAAGTGGACCTAACTTGTATTTAGTGTTAAATATGTAATGATTTAATGGACCCAAAAACATGCAATAAAACTGCCTTAATTCTTTTGTTCTTAAATACATCACTTTTTTGTTCTTTTTTGTCTTTTTTTATGGAGGGGATGGGGGAATTTCAGAAAAATGCAAATTAAAAACAAGAACACATCACAGCTAGGGAAGGGTGAACTAGTTTTTTTTGGGGGGGGGGGGGGAAATAAAATTTTAGTCTAGGTTCTTGAACCAGGTCAAATCTGGACCCTTTATAAGGTTTGAAAAAAATGTTTTTATTTATATTTTTCTTTTACACTTGCACTTCTCCACTTGTCTATCTCTGAATAGGAAGCAGAAAGACAAACTTTACATGTTTCTCCAATACCTGTGAGAAATGTCACAAGAAATGCTATTTTCATGAAGTTTCTAAACCTGTTTCCAGAGAAAATTTCTAAATAACCCCTCACATTTTTTGAATGATTCTTCATATAGACATGGACTCCAGCTGCAAAATTTGGATCTGAATCCACATTTCCAATTGCCACAAGTTTGGGGTGAGGGCTTGAGATCTGTGGCATTGATTTGGGATCATCTCTAATCTGAACCAAACCAAGCCTTTAAGGCCAAGTTCTCTAGTGGTATATGAGTGAAATGTTAATGAAATCATCAAGCTGAATCCATTTACTTCAGCAGAAAACTTGTCTCACAGTGTTTTACTCATCACTACTCACAGCTTTATTATGAGATGAGGTCAGTTTGATCTTTGAACTTTGAATACAGCCCCATGAGCCAGACTTCGCCCATGTAGAGAGCAAAACGATGCTCTGTGAAACACAACCAAGTATTCTTCCCATGGGAAAAAAAAAGCCCTTCCCATTTTTTGCTGGGCAAATTATGAGACTCATATGGACATATAGTTGTACTTCTTTTTGAAGGAGATCAACCTGGCTTCTACTAGTCCCTCTGATGGAACAAAGATATCATAGACTCATAGAAGATTAGGGTTAGAAGAGACCTCAGGAGGTCATCTAGTCCAACCCTCTGCTCAAAGCAGAACCAACCCCACTAAATCATCCCAGCCAGGGCTTTGTCAAGCCAGGTCTTAAAAATCTGAAAAAACAAAAACATGTAAAAAAATATGCAAAAGCATATTCCTTTGTGCTGTTACCAAATGGAGATTTATCATAAATAAAGGAACAAATTGCCAAAAAAACAAATACCTTAATATCTGCTGATGGATTTCCTTCCCTTCTGTGAAATTCTCTGTTTACATTTCAAATGGGGGTAAAAATAAGATTATATTTTTAAAAGGCCTGAGGCTTGTGATTAAGTGTGATAGGAGAGCTCTGAATTGTCTCCTGCAAAACACACCTGAAAGAGACTAATTTTTCAGAGTGTTGACATTATTTGAATTCCTGTCTTACAGAAATATAGCCAAAGCTGAAGCTCTAGCCTCCAGAAGGTAAACAATTGTTTAATAATGTGATGGGTAAATGCATCCAGAAATGTCACAAAATAAATCTGAGATTAATTAAACAAAACTGACTTTCTTTCTTATGTCAGATGCCTCTAATTTTGGCAGTTTGGGGTAACAAAGGGAAGAAAGAAAACACTTACTGATGGAAATGTCTGAGCTGCAACAAAGAAGAGGAACACATGGTGTCAAAACTGCAACAATTACAACAATCTACAACATATGGGCTAGGACAGCGTTTCTCAAACTGGGGTTGCCACTTGTTCAGGGAAAGCCCCTGGTGGGCCGGGCCGCTTTGTTTACCTGCCCCGTCCGCAGGTCCATCCAATCATGGCTCCCACTGGCCGTGGTTCCCCACTGCAGGCCAATGGGAGCTGCCGAGGCAGCAGCCAGTATGTCCCTCGGCCCATGCTGCTTCCAGCAGCTCCCATTGGCCCGGAGCAGCGAACCGCAGTCAGTGGGAGCTGTGATTGGCCGGACCTGCGGACAGGGCAGGTAAACAAACCGGCCCGGCCCGCCAGGGACTTTCCCTGAACAAGCGGCGACCCCAGTTTGAGAAACACTGGGCTAGGACCTGATGCTGCTCCCTACACAGAACTCCCATTGACTTCAATCAGAAGCAGATCTTCTCCGCTTAAAATATTTACAGCTCTGGTGAGGAAACGTGCCGGATTGGAGGAATCTAGAAAATGTACTCCTCCATCCGATACATGTTAACCATTTCCACCATTCCTAGACATGCATACAACTATTTTCTACAAAACATCTGTTCAAAGAACAGAATGTCAGGGGAGGTGAGTGACTTCCATCAGCACCAGATGTGCAGAGCTAGGGATCAAGGAAGCCATTAAAGCAGTGGTAAACATGATTCAGTAGTGCTAGACACAGACGATTGGTAATCAAGTCTTATACAGGATGTGGATATCTAACCTTAAGTTAAAACAGAGTAACATTAATATTTAATGAATATGTTTTCTATATAAGATGGAAAGTTAATTTTGGACTAAGGCAAAAAAGACTGGAATCAGGAGACTTGCATTCTGTTCCCACCAACTCCATTGAGTTCCTCTGTGACCTTGGACAAGACACTGAAGACAAAATTTTCAAAAGTGTCCGCTAATTTTGGGTGCCCAAAAGACCTGATTTTAATAGGTGAGCTCCCATTGACTCCAGCTGGAGTGATGGGTGTTCAGCAGCTCTGAAAACTATGCGGTGGAGCAACCAAAATAAAGGTGCACCGAAGCAGCAGACATTTGAAAATGTGAACATAGCCTTAACCCTTCTCTACCGCAGTTCTCCCATATGTAAAAGGGGGGAAATAATCTTTCCCTACCTCATAAGGTGATGAGAGGCATAAGGCATTAATTCAGGGATGGATGCATAGCCTTTTTCTGCTAAAGCGCCTCTGCTATGTCCCCTGTTCCCATGCCCCAATGTAGCCGCTATCTTACTTTCGCTCCAGGTTCTCTCTCTGTTATCTTTTTTCTTTTCTCTGTCATTTTTTCTCCCAAATTTGTGTTCTTTAGTTTTGGTGGCTCACCTTCCCTGTTCCCCTTGAGCAGAGCTACATGCTACTTGGTATGGGGGTGTTGGTGGCTTTGTAGGGGTGGATCACATATGATTTTCCAGAAGAACTGAATGCCATGGGCGCAGAGATGAGAAGGTGCCTACCTGAGCCAAGAACTATTTATGTATGAGCTGCACATTTGATTCAGTAGACACTGATAGTAGGAAAACAATTATCTTTGCATGTGGCTGAGGTCTTTAAATCTTACTAGGAGACATGATCAATTGCAGTCAAAAATATTTCATAGATAGGCAAATTTCATAGTTAATCTTTGTGGATAGTGCAGATTTTCTGGAGCTCTCCCTTTGGACATCATAAGGTTACCTACTTATGCACCACTCTAACCTGGCTCACTGCTCTGGACAGAAGCTTCATTTCTTTATATTACTAGATGTTGCTCTGATAGGAAAGTCACCTGTGCTTGGGACTGAGCCATCCAAAATGATGCTTTGTGGGTGGAGTTTGAAAAGTTGCTGTCTGGGAACGTGGAAGCTAAAAGAGGGAATTAAATGAACCTATCCCTTGGCATTGACCGCAGTGAAGAAATAAATTTGTCAAGTGAGCCTTTACTCCGTGAGAGACGCAATACATTGGACTGGTTTATTTAGTGACGTACAATTACCTGTTTCCTTATGAATAATGTGATTTTTTTTTAAATGAGCCTTTTCCCTTTTCACCACTCTATTGTATGTGTGCCTCTACCCTTCATGCCCCTTTAGGCGTGGTGCTGACTACCAAGGAGATAATACCTACCGCAGCCCCAGGGCACTGTTGGATAATTTCATCAACTTGAAAGCAGCCAACCAGCTGGCACTTTTTCAGGCACTAAGTGATTCACGTTCCCCAACCACTGATGGTTCATCTGATGAACAGCCCCAGCGGACAGGATATTGCAGCCCCGGCTCTAATTTAAAGGATAAGATTTACTCATCACAGGTACTTTGAAAACACCCACTTGTGTGACAGGAGTGATGAGATATGCTGCACAATATTGATGATGAGTAAGAGTTTGCTATTTCCAACAGCCCTCTCTCATTCCAAGACATCCTCTGGGAAAGAATGTCAAAAGCAAGGAAGTTACCCCAACCAGTAGAGAAAATAAACACATCACAGAAATGTGCTTTGCTGTCACAGAGCACCTTCCCTCAGCCCATCTCCAAGGGCTTTATTGACATTGAAGAACAAAGTCTCACAACAGCCTTGGAGGAAGTAATATCTCTGGGATGGGAGAAACTAGAGAGGAAAACCGAGGGGCAGAGAGTGACTTTCTCCAGATCTTATAGTGGGGGTCTGTGGAAGAGCCAGACACAGAATGCAGCTGCCCAACCTACCTGTGATCTGGTCCACATTTTCTTAGTGAGCTACAAGTATAGTTTGCAAGCAGGAGAAGGGAAGATAAGAAAAGGGTTTGTTCCTCTGACAGGAAACTCCATGGGGAGAGGGGATCACAGAAGTTCTGAAGAAACCATGCTCAAATAAATCTGTTAGTCTTTAAGGTGCCACCAGACTCCTTGTTATTTTTGTGGCTACAGACTAACATGGCTACCCCTCTGATACTTGAAGTTCTGAAGGAATCCTCGGGGAGTCAGTCATTCTGTCAAGGGGGCAAGATATCAATCTGAAAACATTCAGCTCAACCCCAGATACTCATTTTTGTACAATAATCTCAGGCAACTGAGCACCCAGCCTCTGCCGCCTGTGCAGGGTGTTGTTATTTACTGAGCAGAGCGTGCTTAGAACTATACAATACAAAGGGCACTAGGTGCGTTTTGCTATCCAGCTACCTCTCTCTCTCTCCATTGTTTGTTTATTCAAAGCTCAAAAGCTTGTCCTTTCCATTGGCAGAAATTCATCCCATAAAAGATATCACCTCACCCACCATGTCTCTCTTATTTACTCACAGGCAGACAGGGCTCATGAGCTTTCAGAACACAACTTAAAGCCTTAACTCTCATCAGAGGGAATGATTTCACCTCATGCTGAGATGTCCTGTTCTTGGTTTCTGTATTTCCTCCAGGCCTAACCCCTATAAGGTAGGAGAATACAAATCGTTTAGCCTTTCTATACCAAAGGCCTGGAGGCCAGGCATTCCTGGGTTCTAAGTGGCCCCCGCGCTATTGCATTGGACAAGTCACAGAAATTCCATGCCTCAGTTTGCCCACCTGTAACCATTGCTCACCAGCCTCGGGGTATTGCAAAGATTAATTAGTACAGCACTTGGAGAATGAAAAGTGTTGTTGTTTTTTTTTCCTGTGTGGTTTGGAAGTTGCTGTGTGTATGGTCCCCAATGCCTGTTCCTTGAAACTGAACTAAGGAAATTGCCCCTTCCTTTCTCAGCTGAGAAATGGCTCCAATAAAATCCGGCAGCACTACATACTTAACCAGTGCAGCCCAGATTGGCTCATATTCCTAGAAATGCCTCATTCAACTTATTTTGACCTGGAGGGGGGGAGTGGGGATTTTTAGCACTGGTGAGAAAACCAGAGGGACCTGCATTCACTTAACAAATAACTAGAACACGGATCCATTTTTTACAGATACCTTCCCCGTCCCCCAAGTCAGCAACATTAGGGAAAAAAAACAAAGTGGGGGGGAGTTGTTGACCCGACTGTGTGTTTGAAACCCAGCCCAGGGCAGGGGAGAAAGCGCAGCGTTCGCCCCACCCCCCCCGCGAGCCACCACCTCCCTACGCTGCTGCCCTCCCCTGCTCAGCGGGGTGAGCTCAGCCCGGTCCCTGCTCGCGCGGAATCCCCCCGCGGCTGCCTCCGCTGCGGAGCCGCGAGCGAGACGAAGGAAGGCCGCAGCAGACCCGCTAATCGATCGGTTGGAGCTCATTTCTGTGCGTCGAGATCCAGGGGAACAAGGTGCCGTGTCTGGAACGGCAGGCTGGGAAGAGCGGGGCTTTGTGGGAATCGATACCCAGGGCAAGAGCGGACAAGGTCACCCTGGCTGAGAAGCCGCGGAGACAGACTGGAAGTGCCTCTCATTCGCTCGGTGTTTGTGTTTTTAAAATGCGACGACTTCGTGTCTGAAAGGAAAAAAAAATCTTGGCCGCGTTGAATAGCCACTGTGGTTTCAGAACTTTTTCCAGGCACGGGGGAGCCTAGTCGGTTTTCATTATGGGGGAGAAGTTGCACTTTTCCTGTCACTTAATTAGCCAGTAGCTCAGTAGTTTTGCCTTGTATTTCACTGGCAGCTCCCAGGCAGGTAATTCATGTTTGACAGAACACTGGAGCTCAGCTAGGGAAAGTCAGTGCAGCTGCACCCATTTATTTAGCTGAGGATCTGAGCCACTAAGCCTAACTGTCCCCACCCCCCCTTAAACTCTAGCTAATTTATTAACCCCCCCTCCCACACCCACCCACCCACCCACCCACAACACAACAGAACACAACACATTATTGTCTCCAATTAGCAAAGCGTGGGTGTCAAATTCCAGCTGCCTGGGTGGCAGTGAACATCTACAGAGTTAGAAGTTTCCTAGAGAGTCAACCATTCCATTTAGAGGTGGAAAGCGGTCTGAGTCCAGAGGAACTTAATCTCTCTTAGGTTGTATTTCCTTGGAAAAATAGAAGTGGCACTGTAAAGGGTGCTCTGCCCTTTTAGGACCATGAATATAAAATTTCCCTCCACCAATGTGCAAAGCAACACTGAGTATAGCTCACTTCCACTAAATTCAGCAGAAAAGAAGGATTAGGATTCCCATTCCCATACACACACCCTTTAGTAATCTCCCTAGCAATTCTTCTGCCTAGACTATCACTGCTATACACAGACCTCCACTCTCCCCAGCACATCCCTTTTGTAATGTTCCTGTGGGGAATTAATGAATTCTCTACAGCTGGCTCAGCTCTGCTACTCTGCAATCAGCGCAAGCAGCTGTGTTCCTTCAACTAACCCCAAGGAGAAATAATTTGCCCTTTCCCTGCCAATTTATGGACCAGGTCAGTGTGCCCTGTCACATGGGCCATCACTTTGTCCTAAAATACCAAGGTGAGACTTTCACTGTCCGTGTTGCCTTACATCTCTGGTTGACATTATAATAATATCTCCATAGGCTTCCACGGAAAGGATTGGGAAATCCTGGGCGTGAAAAGTAGCTAAAACTGATCAATTGTAGCCTGGAGCAAAATATTGGTTTTACCAAATTATATTATTTAATATATAACTATTTGTAATTAGTATGGTTAACCCATCTATAGCATCTGCAAAATGCGGTATTAACATAAACCAGTACATTAATCCATTTTAAATTGCTGCCTGCAGTTGCATTTTGGAGTGTTGTGAAGTGATTAGAATGCAGGGATTGGGATCTGGAGCTACTCTCCTCTGTTCTTAGGTCTGCCACTGATTCAGTGTATAACTTTGGATGTGTATGGATCTATTTAATCCATCTGTAAAACAGGGATACCAACACTTACCTGCTGGTCCAAGATGTTGCGAGAATTAGTTAGTATTTCTTCAGTGCTTTGAGATCATAAGCACTACAAAAGCATAGTTGTGGTTTTTTTGTTTGATTGATTGGTTTGAGGTTTTACTTTTGTTTGAAGAATTTAGCAATAAAAAAAATCTCTGAAACTGATTCAAAAGTATGGACTTGCTGCTGAATAATGGAATAAACCACCTTTTTTTTTTCTCTGTAGGTCCATTGCTAGCCAAGCTTCCAAATTCAAATTTTAGCCTAATGTAATTTGAAAAAGTCAGACACCAAACTGCAATCATGGATCTCACTTCTGCCAGCCTTACTCACCTTGTTTTCAACAAGACTATTCACAGAGAGTTTGGTACTCATTTATGTAAATGTAAGTGTGGTAGAATAAAAACCCTGTCTGAACTATGGTGAAGCTGTAGGCACTGCTTTAAGACATATCTTTATGTGGTTGTTTATCTTTGTGTGTTTTAAAGTCATCGCAGCAGAATATCAGTACTTATCCAAGGTGAAGTGCCAACATCATATTGACATTCAACAGGGTTTCGTTGCTTAGTTCTCAGAAGTCTGAATGAACTTCAGTAAAAATTATTCACCACCAGAGGGTTGAATTCACGTACAAGACTTGTGTCAAGGCTTTTGCCTGTGGAGCTTCCATGATTTTACAACTGTAATGTAGGAGAGGAGCCCAAATCTTTTTCCTGATTTATCATGGATGACACAAAATTGCAGGTTAAAGATTAGGTAGATGGACTAGGTGGATTAGGTAGATGGACAAGAACATTAGGTTTTCTATTGCTAACAGCTGTGATTGTATAAGGGAACCGATTTGTCTAGTGGTTGGAGCAGGGAGTCTGCTAAACCCAGGGTTGTGAGTTCAACCCTTGAAGGGGCCACTTAGGGATCTGGGGCAAAAATTGGTCCTGCTAGTGAAGGCAGGGGGCTGGACTTGATGACCTTTCAAGGTCCCTTCCAGTTCTAGGAGATTGGTATATCTCCAATTATTACCTTATTATTACTTAACAGAGCTATTCTCTGTTCTGCCATTGACTTTGTCTATGACCTTATGCAAAATGTAAAAATCAAGTCATGTTTACCCTTCTATGGGTCTGAGACCCTCAGACAAAAAGTGTCACATGGGTACAAAGTGTTATTACTGATTGATTTGTATTGTACAGCATGTCTGCCAGCATTCTACTAACAAGCACTGGCAGGCTTAAGGGACTAATGGTTTCTTACTACTAGTAAACCTCCCCTGTGGACGGATTCTGGGGATCAGCTGGCTGATATCGCTTTGTACTCCTTTTGCTTTAAATGATGCCCCATGTGGCCAGACATGTGCAAGTGGGCATCATACCATCCCTGCATTGGACCAGTAGTTATGTGCTTCAAGCTGTTTGTGTCCTGCAGGCAGCTACTAGCGTTAGTCTTTCAGCAGTGTAGGAAAATGAAGGGGGAGGAGAAGAGCCATGATGCCATTTGATACTTGGTATTGAGGAGCTTAATTGTTTTCTCAGCTTGGCAGCCAATGCTGACACGATACTGCTCAGGAAGTCTCTCTTTGGGTACATCTTTGCTAGCAACTGTACATGTGTCCAAGTGTGCGGTTGCACCATAACCCCCCTATTGTCCACATCTAAACCCAGGAACAGATGTTTGAAAGTGAATAGTGGGTGAGTAAGCAGGCACACCGGAGGGGTGTGGGTAAGTACATGCCTCAGGCTGTGGCATGACTCCGTACCCGTGTCACTTTGCAGCATGGATGGGGATAAGGGGCATGTACCAGGTCTCAAGTTTCAATAATCCTCCACCCTCAACCCTATAATGTAGTGAATCCTTTTCTTTTGGACCCTTTCCCAGTCTATAAAGGTCCCTGTCCCCTGTCTTCATTAGCGGTAGCGAGCCGTACTGACCACATCAGAACAGCTTTCCACTGCATTCTTTTGAGCAGTACAGCTGGTGGCCATGGCTCCTGCTCCGAGAGCAGCCACCTGGTCTGCCAACTACGCCCAGCTGCCGATCAATGTGCATTAAGTGGACTCCAGCTCCATGCCAGGAACATATAAAGCACTTAAGGCTCCTGTACGGGAGGGCAAAAGACTTGAAAGTCGCTCTGGGAGGGCTTGTCATACATGGGCTGGCCTGGGTGCTGTCATGGGCTCCCAGTACAGAGCCTGAAGTGTCTCATGACCTCCTCCTCAAGCCAGCCTGCCTCGTTGTTCGACAGGATGTTGTGGAAGGTCAGGGGAAGAAGGCAGCCCCAGAAGTTGAAGAACATGTGATTTTGCACCTCTAGCTGAAGGAACTGGCTGAGGAGGATGTCAAGCCACTGCAGGAAGTGGACCTCAGGGGTAGTAAGTTACAATGGAACACCACCCTCCCTGCCAATATCTCCTCTTGCTTTGGTGTCACATTCTTGATTTTAAGCCCACCCTGAAAAGACTCCAAACAAGATATGGCTACAAATCAATGACTTTATTGATTTCTGATGAACCACTTCTATGCATTTGGTTGAATCTATGGCTCAAAAACAGATGTATTAACAACAACAACAAAAATCATTGTGCCCCTGTGTCTGTGCATTTCTCTGCCGACACACAGGCAGTGATGGTTCCGGCTTCTCGCAGACCAGTGGAAGTGAGGGGGAGGTTGGAAAGGTACCAGCTGGGGATAGGATGAACACTTATAGTTGTTTAGCTAAAGTTAGTAACAGCTGTCTTTTGTCCCTTGGAAAATTACAGTTACGGTGCTTCTGCCCCTCTCTCCCCCGTCTTACCATCCCCTTACCAATGGGAGCTGTGTGGAATCGGGGGATGGAAGGGGGAAGGGAACACCTTTGTTATCTGAGGAAGTTAGTCACAGCAGTCCTTTCTCCCTTGGAAGATTACAAAATGCTTACCCTCTCTGTCCCTTGTGTCTGGCCTCTCCCCCCAGGGAGATATACACAATGCTGTGTTCCTTTGCAGTCGAGAGGTGAGGGGCTTGTGGTGCTGATCTGAAATGTCGGGGACCCAAGTAAACTTGTGGTGTGCCTCTGTCTATTTTGCCATTATTGGACAGGATTTTCTGGTGATGCGGACCAGTTTAACCTTAATAGGGATCCGTGCTCCATCTCAACTGCTAATTGGGATTCCATGCTTCCGATAACACATTTGTAAACAAGGGTGAATAGGGAAAACAAAAGCATTGCACAATGACCGCATTGCAACTCAGTTACCACTCCCACAGCACAAACCCAACCCTAAAGTGTTAACCCAGTGGAGGTGCCCTGTTGTCTTTAATATGTGAATTGTCCAGGATCAAATGGCTAATGATTTGGGGCTACAGAGAAACAAAACCCTTGCAAATCTGCATAGTCCCCAGTGTGTACCAATATTCCTTCATGTGCTTCTCCAGCAGCAGTGCAGGATTAGCTATTTATATGGATAATGAGAACCACCACTGTTACATTAGATAGTTTAAACAATTTAAACGCTCATCCAACTAGTAAAGGGCTGGGATTAGATGGAAACTTCCCCATGGGACAGGTTATTCTAGAACTGTGATAGTTCTTGCACCTTCCTCTGAAGAATCTGGCCACTGTTCGAGACAAGCGACTGGACCAGTCTGGTGCAGCAAGGCAATGTCTGTATAACTATGTTTCTATGTATCTGAACCAGCTGACACCGATGAATAAAAAGCAGTGGGTGTCTCTCAGCCTAAGAGGAAGACGATTTCTACAAGCTGCAGAGTTCATTGTGGAACGCACAACCTCAGCTCCAATCAAAGTGAGACGAATGGGACCTAAGGAGTACTGTTCATGGCCACTCATTTTCTATTCTGAGTCTTTAATTTTTGCATTTTGCTCAACAGGGAGGTTTTTAAGTGTTTGTTGTTTTTTCTTCAGACCAGTGGGCTGCAGCATGGGGCTGAGGCAATGAGATTTCTCTGAGACACCCAACAAACAGAAAACAAGTAAAAAATTGCAATGCCATTGCCAAGGTTGTTGGCCTAAGTTACTGTTGCTCTTATTGACATAGATTTATCTTGGTTGTTTATGTCCTATGGGTAACTATGATGTGATGAAGTGCACCATGTTCCCAAGGTGTCTAGACAGAATTTTCAAAAGGCTAAAAGAATTTCTCTCGCTGATGCTTCATCCAGTATCATGTGAAAAAGAACTGAAATCCATCCCCAAAGGACTTAGGTGATTTACCTAGAGGTAGTTTTGTTGCCCCACCGTTGCTCTCTTATCGTTACTTCTTGAGCTGTGTACGCAGTACCAGCGGCTGAGATCGGTAAATGCACTTGAGCTTGTTCTTTGGTTTAACGTGCTGGGGGCTACTGGCAGAGTATTCTCACTAAGACCCCTCTGTCTCTGGGTTTCCTCCCTTCTTCTAACAGAGTCTAAGCACACTCCTAAGTACAGGAGTCTTTCAAACAGTGGGGTGAGCTAACGGGGGGTAACTGAGATAAAGAGGAGGAAATATCTTCATCCTGGTGATTTGAAAAAGTGAGATGAGTTCGTAACTTATTCGTCACCCACTGCAGGTCTCAGTAAATCCCATGCTATTGCTACTGCTATGTGCTCAGAGTATTCCGATGGTAAATGTAACAGGGTCCATGACCCACCCCTCTTCTTGGGGCCCGCTTGCTGCCCCAATAAGGCTCAGAGAGGCTTCAGGGTTGTGCAACACCCATGTCTTTATTTACTTACAGTTATCCCACCACCAGTGTCTATCTATTTACAAGCTTTACAAGATTATTCAACCTCTTTTACCAGCAGAATCAGCCTTCATCCAGGAGGCCTCCAGTCCCCCTTCTCCCTGACTGCCCCCAGCTGTCTGGCTCCCTCCCAGCCTTTATAGCCCTTGGCTTCTCAGGCCAGCAGGTGTTGCCAATCCTCAGGCCAGCATCAGGACTTTTCCATTAGCCCCAATCTGTTTCCCCTGATTGGAGCTGACTGGGCAGGGGCTAATTAGGTGCTTTTGTCCCAAGACCCTGCTACAGTAAGCATCCCTGGAAAAGATGAAATAATACATATAATCCCTTTGCACATCTCTGGGACTGCATAAATAATAAATCATATCGATATGGGATTATAGACTCAATGTGTTCATTATCTAGGCCTGAGTAGTAAAATACAAAAGCACCCCCCCACCTCCAAAAAGCAGTGTTTGGATCCAGTGTTTTGTTTTGGCCCATTACTGAGACAAAAGCCAGATGTACAATGCAGATCTGGGTTCTGATTCCCATTTCTTCTCTCCAAGGTTCTGAGATGTTTGGATCGAGCACTTGGTTGACACCCATCTCTATGATGTGGGTGAATATACAGAGAGACATCTGAGTTGAGGGATAAGGATGGGATACTTTGCAGTGAATTCCACACACCATGCCTGCAAGTATATGACACGCATGCTCAGGATGCCTGAACATTAGACAAACATTTCAGAAACAAAACAAAGGAGTCTCCTCTTTTTTGTATTTTCTATTTTGTGTTCATGCTATATGACTTTGCTATTAGCTGATGGGGCTTGTGGTCCCATGAAATCTATGTTAAACTTTGACAATAACTTAAAGAAACCAACCCAGAACCAGACCAATAATCATAATACAAAGTTAGGAAAACCCCTTGTAAAACTTTTTAATTTCTCCCTCCTGCATCCACTCGAGGAGTCCCAAGCACTGAGAAACCCCTCCCTCCACGCCCTCTAAGTGCAGTCCTAAGGTGATGGGGAAAAGTTTGATTTTTTTAAAAAGAAAGTTTTAATCACACCAACCCTTCCCATTATTGTTGAACTTTGTGAACTGGAATTGTTGAAATGTCTGCTTCCTCCTAGTAGGCACTGCAACCACAATGCTTCTTGAATGTGTCACAGTTGGTGACACATTGAAATTGGCACCTGTTGTGCAAGATGTCACACATTATTAGTTGCTTTTATATTATTTGTAGTACCATAGTGTGAGTATATTACTAGGATCCCCAGTCATAGACCAGGACCCTATTGTGGTAGGCATTATACAGACTCAGAACAAACAAGACAACCCCTGCTCCAAAAAGCTTTCGACCTGAGTAATGGAGGAATCCTTCACTTGATGTGGATTCCTCTAACTCAGACCAGCTGGATACTCCAGTACTCAGAAACCCTTCCTTGATTGCTCTAGTCCATTTCTAATCCTCACTAGGTGATATCTAACCTCCATTAAAAGCCTGAGACAATGAACCTCTGCTCTGGGGAGCTAAACAGGGACTGGAACATCCCTTCCCAGTCCTGAGGAAGACTGTGGGGAATGCAGTGCTCTGTGCCTCTCTGTAACTACTGTTCCAGTCTGTAGCCTGGAATAGCCACACTGCCCCTCCATGCACAATATTCATAGTATGGATCCAGTGACTCTACCCCCAAATCTTCCTTTCTGCTTCACTTTCAGAGCTGGTGAAGAAACTACCTTCCCAGCATACAGCGTATATGGAGGTGCCCTCATCCCAGCGTGGCCAGTCTTCTGCTACCCCACTCCAGGGAACCTATTGCACAGGGACAGGGAATGTGTGCGGTAACTGGTGCTCCCGTGATCTGCGTATTTGTGCGGGCAGGAATCTGGTGGAGCTTGGACGACCTCTCCCAACCTGTGGATCTAGAACCCAAAGAGACCCATGGAGCTCTACAGGATAAGCAGAAAGAAGGGAACTGCCTCTTTCAGCACCTCTATAGCCAGAATCCACAGGCACAGGTTCCCTTCTGTTTGGAGACATACAAAGAGGCATTTGTGCCTATGCAACTGACATCACTGGGAATGGGAGCAGGCCCACTATGCACACAGCTGGGACCAAATTTTGCCAGGATTTATATCATGTGGATTCGCACTGGAGCTGGTGGAGTTGCAGGGTGTTATTAGTGAGGAGAGCGTTTGGCTCACTGTATATATTCTTATTGTGTGTGGTTCTATCTACCTAGCACTTGCATGGTTATAAAAGGACAAGCCAGCTATTCATCATTATTTTTCTGAAAACATTCCTTTTGTTCAAATGCACAGCTGACTTTATAAAACAACTTCTGCAAAACAAGGTAAACCAAAGACACTCTCAGTGTAGGAGTGGTTAGAATTCTGTAATGTTGCACTACATTTTCTTACAGATTCTTTTTTGCATTTTCCCTGCTCCCCTTCAGAATAGTATACTTGTGGGCTTTACAAATCTGAAAATACATTTTAGGTAAGGTTAAAAAAATCTATATTCCAAGTTTGAATTATACAAATTTGTTACAACTTTTGCTGGAGTTAGTTCACATTGGGAAATAACAGTGTGGGTTGTTACAGATTTGGGGTCAAAATCAAATGAACTATGCCTGTGAGGAAGGTTAAAAGGGTTTGGATCAAATATGCTTCCCTTTCTTACAAGTGCTGAAGTCCCAGGGAATGTAAATACTCTTTGCTTTAATTGTGAGTGTAACACATTTAGGGAAAATAGCTATATCTTAATGCTAAAGAAGTAGCAATTATAAGGGCCCAATCTTGCAAATTGCTACACATTGCAGTCAGTGGGAGTTGAGGGTGCTCAGTAGACTGCAGGATTCAGCTTTGTCTTGAAGCTAATAAAATCCACAACAATTAAAAAAAAAAGATAGAGCAGGATTCTGCAAAGCAAGCACCCTAATTCTAAGTCTTGCATGTCATTTTATATCACTGGATCATGGCCAGTTTATGATTTGTTCAACTGGGCCCTGAGCTAAAGCCCACTGAAAACAAGGGACTTAGTGACTTCACTGGCCTTTGAATCAGATCCCTAGAAAAGAACTGACATGATGTCCTGTGAGATATGTTGCCGGCCTGGAGCCCATGTCCAAGACATTATGGAAGGGTTGTCGAGGCTCATATGTCCCTCTGACCACTACCCCATGCTGCTCAGCCACATGGGCACTAATGACATTTTCAGGTCTGACCCTGAGCAGATCAGCAGTTACTACAGGGCTCTGGGATCTAGGGTGAAGGAGTCAGAGGCGCAGGTTATATTCTTGTTGTTCCTTCCATCTGAGGGTCAGAGCCTAGGCAGGGACACACATATCCTGAAGATGAATGTATGGCTGGCTGCACAAGTGGTGTCAATAGAAGGACTTCCATTTTCTAAACCATTGGATGCTGTGCTGAGAAGAGGTGGGGAGAACATGACCAAGAAGGAGAAGAGCGTCTTCACACACTGATTTACCAATCTCGTGAGGAGGGCTTTAAACTAGGTTCAAAGGAGGCAGGTGACAAAAGTTCTTTAAAACTTTAGGAGCAAGAGAAAGATGAAGGAAAGTATAGGTTCACTACGTACCAGGAAAGGAGAGCTAATAACTGATGATTTCAAGAAAGCTGAGGTGTTTAATGCTTAATTTTGCTTCAGTCTTCACTAAAAAATGTAATGGTGACCAGATACTTAACACAATATTAACAAGGGGAAAGGAATGAACACAAAAATCAGGAAAGAACAGGTTCAAGAATATGTAGATAAATTAAATATATTCAAGTCAGCATAGCCTGATGAACTTCAACTTAGGGTGCTTAAGGAATTAGATGAAACAATCTCAGAACCATTGGCAATTATCTTAGAGAACTCCTGGTGGACAGTTGAGGTTCCAGAAGATTGGAGAAGGGCAAACATAGTACCTATCTTTAAAAAGGTGAACAAAGAGGGCCCAGGAAATTATAGACCAGTCAGCCTAATTTCAATAGCTGGAAAGAAACTAGAACAAATTATTAAATAATCTATTTGTAAGCACCTGAAGAATAACAGGGTTATAAGAAATAGCCAGCATGGATTTGTTAAGAACAAGTCATGCCAAACCAACCTAATGTCCTTCGATAGGGTTGCTGGCCTAATGGATGGGGGGAAGCAGTAGATGTGATATATCTTGACTTTTAAGGCTTTTGACACAGCCCCATGTGACATTTTCATAAGCAAACTAGAGAAAGGTGGTCTAGATCAGAGATTCTCACCCAGGGGTACCCAGGGAGGTTGTGGAATCCCCATTATTGGAGGTTTCTAAAAACAGGTTGGACAACTCCCTGTCAGGGATGGTCTAAGTTTAGTTGGTCCTGCCACAAGGCAGGGGTGGGGTCTTGATGACTTTGAGGTCTCTTCCAGTCTTACAGTTCTACGATTTGATGGAAACTCTGATTCTACCTCTTCTCTCCTTTTAGCTGTCCTTAAATAATTGAAAATATTTCTCTTTAAATGGCATTAACAACAGTTGTCTTTTCTTTTTACTTTGCTTATCCTGAATATTTAGGCCCCAACTCGAGGTTGTTAAGCTTATCTTTAACTATGTGTGTAGTCCCATTGACATCAGTGGGATTGCTCATGTGCTTAAAGTTAGTCATGTGCTTAAGTACCCTGTAGAAGAGAGGCCCTGAAATAGCTCCCTTATATGGAAAATCTAATTTAGGTTAACAACAAATGTGATTTGCCTTGTGGGAGCCTTTGTCTCAGTTCCATGACTGAGGGCAAACCACAATGTAGTAATGGACAGATAATGCACTTAACTCAGTTTTTAAACAATATTTTATTGATTTAACAGAAAATCTCTAGTCTGTGGATTTACTCTTTATAATGTCAGCCAATGAGTGTGTTAAAGGAAAAAGAAGGAAAGGAAAAAATATACTGCAGTCTGAATTTTAACCCTTTCTAGATTTATTTGTTTTAAAGGTTATTGTCTCAAATAGATGGTGTGAAACCAAACTAGCAGCGTTGCTTTGGCAGACCAATTGGAAAAAGAAACAGAGAAGAAAGGCAAACAAGGACAGCCCAATTTGTGTCACAGCTCAATACATTAGAGTAGGTCTGTGCTCTGAATCTTTTCTCTGTTCATGCCAGCACTCCTTTGATGATTACTTTATCGGAGGAAGATAAGACATTGCGAATTTGATTATGGCATCACTCCATGTGGTTTGACAGGGCCTCAAGCACATTGGTAAATTGCTGTCTGAGCAGTTCCATTATTATTACATAGCACAGCTGAGAGTTAAGGGCTAAGTTGGAATAAATAGAGAATTTTTTTAAAAGAAGATAACAGTCACTCTTAGCCTTTAAAGAAATTACTCTTTTAAAGTTACAGTGTCTTCTCATTACTTGCAATGTCATTCAGTTAAACATTAATAATTGCACCATGTATTACCTACAAGCTCAAAGCAATCTCAGCTTCACAAACCTGGAATGTCATTTTTTCCACCTTTATAGAATTTAATCAGTACTTACACTGTAAAGGTCTGACAAGGAGAACCGTTGATGGTAGTTGCTTTGAGACCGATCATATAATTTTCAAGCTGAATTTTATGACTATGCAGTATTTTAACAAGGAGGACACTACAGGGACCATAATTTTAACAAGAAGAGGCTTTTACAACACATTCTCTCTCTCTCTCTCTCTCTCTCTCAAGTCTGGGACTAAATGCACTTAATAGTCTCTCAGTTTAAGGACCTTTGACTTGGTACGAATGAGGTAGGACATCTGAAGAGAAAGAGTTTATATCCTCCCATGACCATTGTAAGTTTGGAAAACTGATGACTATCATTATTATAAACAAGCATACATTTTTACAGTGCTTAAAAAATGTAGGGCCGTATCCAGAGCTGAGCTGGACAGTCCAAGCTGGTGTAGTTACACCTCCTTCTGGCCCCTTCTCTCTGTGAGGACTGCGGCAGAAGGGAAGAAAGAAAAGGAGGGCTCTTGGAAGGACTGACTGGTTTTAGGGGGAAGCAAGAAAGCTCTTTGTGGGCAAGGAGAGGTGACGCAGGAAGAAGCATGAGTGAATCCATGACCAGAGCTACAAGACGAGAAGGCTGGGAGAGCAAGAAGCGAATGTGAAAATGGGGACAAGGCTATGTAGGGTCATGTAGGTGAGGAAGAGAAGCTAGAATTTGCTGAGGTAAGAGACAGGCATCCAGTGAAGGGATTCATGGAAGGGGCGACTGCCACCTTCTCTGCAATAAGAAGGAGATACTTGAATCTAAATCTATGGCCCAACTCCTCCTTTAATCAAGCAAAAGATCCATGGATATCAATGGGGATTTGCTTAAGAAAGGCAATGTTCAAAACCTCAGTATGTGGCCCGGTGTGTTGAGAAGTACTATGGGCTACGTCAGTCTTAGCTGAAGGGGTCAGGACTGTGCATTTTGATTGGATGGCTGCGCAGATGACAGGCTGTATAGAAGTAAAGAATCTGGACAAGCAGCCAATCAAATAACACAATATTCAAAAAGATAAACTGATTCAGAAGACGACCCTAATGGAGGAAACACGCACAATGGGTGAGAGCTACAGAGTGTACATAGGCGGGTTAACAATTCAATGTATGTCTCTCTCTCTCTTTTACCTTCCTGTTAAGGCTGAGGGAGTGGGAGGGGTATTGAAAAGCTGACCCCCATGTTTGGGACCTCGGTTGACCTATTGTCCTGCCACAAGGTTCAAGTAACTCCCATTGATGTCAGTAGGTAGGGTGACCTATGAGTGATAACTAGTGCTGCTCTATTTCTACTTTCTCAGTTTCACAATATTATTTTGTGACCAAAAGGTACAGTAAGTTCCTGCATAGGATCAGGTCCTGCAAAGCCTCCCTTATACAAATAGCCCTTACTCATGCAAGCAACTCTATGCAGTTTTTTGGGACTGCTTACATAAATGGGAGTTGCAAAATCCAAGCCGTATGCTCTACAGACCAGTGTCACTCCTATTTCCTCCTTAACTGACATGGTGTGCATTAAGCTGAAGCAAAGAGGGGCCCCTGCTTTGATGTGCTGTGCTAGAATCCAAGCAAAGTGTATATTGAGTATTTTAATAATTAAGAATTATGGGTTTGAGAGCAAAGCTGTTAGCGTTGCCAAGCTCAACCAGGGTCTTTGGAAAGTACTCAGCTGAAATGAGTTTCTAAGAAGAAATTATGTTATAAATTATTTTTATGGAATGTTCAAATGTTAAATGAATATTTAGGCTGCAGTTCATGAAAGCCTCCCTCTTCTGAAAAAATGTTTTCATTTGACAGATTTCTCTTTGTCAGCATTTCTAACAGTAAAAATGACAAACTTTCATGGGTAAATGCCAATGGAGACAGCTGTATTTTATTATTGAATACTTCTGGTGCTTAGTTTGGCACCAGTCCTGTTTATATTGCTAGTAAGATTTCATGCAAGCCTTTGCAAGGTCGTGTGTTCAAACTTAAATGTCCGATATGGTTTGTAATTGATTCCATCCCCCTCTCCTTCTCAGTCCAGTTTGCAAAAGAGAATTTATCACTGAGGAACGCAACCCTCCCATGTTGCAAACTCAAAGACAAAAAATTCCATAGCAAGACTCTTCAAACCCTTTGCTTCTATTATGATTCTCTTTCACTGTAGGGGAATGTGTCAGTTCCTGCTGTTACTGCCCTGGGATTCTTATTTTTTTCATATGTTTGGATTAATTAACTTTTCTCAGCATTAAATCAAACCAACCCATGTGTCCCACATCTTAATACCAAACATCCAGCTATTGGCTGCACCGCCAGGTTCCTTCTTTTTCCATTACTTTGTCCAACGTCCTCTAGGTCTGATTTACTCCCATTCACTTCTCTTGCTGTGCTTGGCAATTTACTGCATACTTGAACTGGAGCTGGGCAAATATCACCAAATATCTTCCCAAGTCAGGCGGGGGAGGGGACATTTGAACTGAAAAAGGAATTAGCTTTGTACTTTTATGCCCACGTTCTGCATACATTTGAACCAGCAAGTCTTATTTGGGGGAAGGTTAGCAGGAAAGTAATGGTAGACTTGCCCAGTCATGTGTTTGCACTGGCAAGTGTCTGTGTTATATGGGATGGATTAGTGATTGGACAGCAGGGGAAGAGAGATCCCAAAACTCCTCACCAGAGCCCTGTCACAGAGACAAGTAAATGATCCATAATCATTTCATCCTGGCTGACAAATGGGGAATCCCGTGGACACTGAATTCACTAGCTAACTTGGCAATGTAATGTTCTCCCATTAGGGCACTCCGTGAAAAGCAGGCAGGCTGAGGACTATCTGCCCTATGCACTCCCTTATGTCATCACACCTCCCTCTACTGTTACCATGTCTCCCTCTCCATCCTTGTTTATGTGTTTATTCATCTGTTGTGTATTGTCTAAACCCTAGATTGTGAGCTCTGAGGCAGAGATGGTCTTTGTGTTATTTGTTTGTGTGATAGCTAATACAATAAGGCCCAGAATCCCTGTCTGGGATCCAAAGGCTGCCATAATCAAAATAATAATTATCAAGATGTGCCACATTTTGGTAGCATTCTGTCATTGTTATATAAGACCATGCATTAAATTTCACACTATTTAAAATGAAGTCTCACTATTACCTCATTTTATATCAAAATAGCTTCCCCAAAACACATTCCCTACACACTGCTACTAAATATTTTATGGAGAGATAAAGTGGGTTATTCACAGTCACCGCAGGTTTCCCTCTTGCTCTGTATTCTGCACTGTGCTGCTGTTAAACTGTAAAGGTACCTTACCTCATTACTTTACATTTGCCAACAGTGAATGGCATGTGCAGCTTATCTTCACATAACAAATTTCTCCATATCCACACCTGAAATGGCAATGACTTTGTTTAAGAAAAAAAGTACTGTACAGGAACACTAAGATTTCTACCCCCGCAAATATCTAGACACTTATTGCAGCAATAAAACTATGGATATAGCTGGACAAGGTGTTGAGAGGGTTTTTTTTCTTGGGGGGGGGGGCGGTTT
The DNA here is from genome assembly GCF_020497125.1 of Mauremys mutica. NCBI lineage: Eukaryota > Metazoa > Chordata > Testudines > Geoemydidae > Mauremys > Mauremys mutica. Next base: position 11,463,467 of record NC_059084.1, on the reverse strand, counting down.
CAAATGAAAATGAAAGAGTACATGGTAGAGTTCAATCTGGAGAAAAGGTTATATTTGCATGTCATGCAGATATCACTGGTGACAGAATTACTACAAATATCATATGCTAGTAACTCTCGCTAAGAGCTCCAAAATGCTGTTAATCCCTCTCTCCCGGGGTGCACAGGCAGTGGTGCATCAGTAAATTGGCAGCAGAGTCTAATTAGTGCTCTCACTCCATCCCCTCACTAGAAAGAAGAGGCAAGGGGAAAAAAGATAATATTCAATAAGCAAAGGTGCAGACAGATCTGGATTAATATAGCTGGCAGATCCAAAGATCTCAGGAGAATACAAAGCACAAGCTAAAAGTTTACCCAACTAACAATCTCAATTGGATTGAGAAATTGGAAATGGAAAAAGAAACTTTACAGACCTGTAGTCTCATAAGCATCACAGATCCTTGTATTGCTACCATTGAGGGGTAGCCAAATGAGCTCACGTGTCTTCTGAATGATTGTGGGCCCTTCTTCCTATGGGGAGGGAAGAGCAGGGCTCAGCAGATTCATCCTGGAACTACAGCAGGGCAAATAACAGAGTTTTTGAAATGTCAGGGAAAAAATTGTTTCAGGACAAACAAAATGTTTTGATTTTACCACTTTTAAATGCTTTTGAATTCTTGAAATCAAATGAAAGGAAACCTTGACGCACAAAGTCATTCCATATGGAAAAACTGAAGCATTTTGTTTTGGCATTTTCAAAACAAAATGTTTTCATTTTTTTTAAATTTTGGTTGGGTTTTTCCCCCCCTGAAATAAACAATGTGGCAAAGCTGACACAAATTCACGAAATCTCACAGAATCTGCATTTTTCACTGAAAGATGAGGCAACACATTTCACTCAGCTCTACTTGTAACCCATTCTGAGTCTTAGGTGTATATCCAGTAGAAGGAAATTACAGAGTCTAACTGTTTCTAAGAATTTCCCACATCCAGCTCTCAGAAGCAGGCTCTGAGTCTGGAGGTAGCTAGCTGCCGATGAAACAAAAGTTTTTCTGGACCATGATGCAATATGACAGGTAAGGAGTAGTGATGAATCTAATAAGCCCCTAAGATTTCACAATAAACAGGTAAATTGAGAGAACACTAAACACATATATCTGTAAATAGAATCTTTTCCAATATCAGGCAGGTAGCGAGCTCTCTTTCCAAAACGATGATCAATTTAATGAGAACAGTCATCAGAACTGGAGTGTCCATTTGAGATTGACTCTGTCTATGCCTCAATGCCTTCTGTTTAAAGAAAAAATTAACAAAGCTACAATACTATACTGTGTTGGGAGAGATTCTTGCTAATAATATCTGGGGGAAGCCCCACTAGAAATCATAGTTTCTGCCTCACAAAATAAATAAATAAATAAATAAATAAAAAGACAATTTCCCCCCACCCTCCACTGGAGTAATCCTAAGAGAGGAGGATACCAGAAGGAATAATTTACTTACAATGTGGTTCTGCCTTTAAAAACAGATTGAAAAAATAGCACTAGGGTTCCCTACTCATGGGGTCTCATTCTCCATATGATTAGTCATTTACACCACCACAAAGTGAATGCAAAAAATTAAGGGTGAAATCCTGGCTCTGTTGAAGTCAATGGGAGTTTTGCCACTGACTTCAGTGGGGCTAGGATTTCCCTCTAAGATTCTTATTTGATGGTGTTTTATACCCACTTTACGCATGTGTAAATGACTAGGCAAGATCCAGGGCAATGGAAAATCAGACCCATTATGTTTCACAGTGATTGTTCTAACCACTAGCCCCACAAAGTCAGCCTGGATTCAGTCTGGCTGGGTTCTTTTCATCTATCACATAATCACTGATAAAAAAAGGGTCTGCAGGCAGGGCCGGCTCCAGGCCTCAGCACGCCAAGCGCGTGCTTGGGGTGGCATGCCGTGGGGGGTGCTCTGCCGGTCACCGGGAGGGCGGCAGGCGGCTCCGGTGGACCTCCCACAGGCGTGCCTGCGGATGCTCCACCGGAGCTGCGAGACCAGCGGACCCTCCGCAGGCACGTCTGCAGGAGGTCCTCCGGAGCCGCGGGACCGGCGACCGCCAGAGCGCCCCCCGCGGCGTGCCGCCGTGCTTGGGGTGGCGAAATTGCTAGAGCCGCCCCTGTCTGCAGGACAAATTATGTTAGTCATTATTTAAATTTGTATTATACCAGTGGGACTGTGCAAAGATACAACGAATAACAATGCATCAGAGAATGCTCTCAGATTCACTGACACAATCCCATTGTTTTTTGGTTTTGCTCATAGTGCTTCTTTCATACCAGTCCAGTAACCTTTAAGTGTGTGCTGCTGGCAGTTAGAAAAAACATTGTTTTAGTTGTAAACTGAGAACAGTAGCTATGGAATTATTTTTGAGGTTTTGAGCAAAAAGCACCCATACGCTGTTCCCTCCCAGTCTATTTTGACCAACTCCCAATCAATAAACTATAATATTTCCCACAACATTAAAAGGCACAGCAATTACAAACACTGATACTCAGCAGATGTGCTCCCTTTATTAGAACAGCAGCATGTAAGAACAACGCTTTTCTTTTAGTCCAAGGAATACCTGTCCTCTACCTGGTTGGCAGATCTCCAAAGCCTCCCAAATATATTGGAAGTTTCAACTTTTTTTTTTTGGGCATCTTGGGAGGGGGGAAAGGGTACTGTCCGCTTACTAGTCAAAATGCCATCATGTATGAGTGAGTATGGGATGGAAATATAGCTACAAGTTCCAGTAATTCAACCATCAAGGAAAGGAAGCTATGGGTAGAATGATTGCAATAGATTTAATCCCCCCCACCCCGCCATGTAAAAGAGACTTGAAAGATGCCAATGCAACTGAAATTCTAACCACTTCCGGAGACATTCTGTTACATCATGTAAGTTCTTAAAACGTACTAGACAAAATTCAACTCACAGATACCACTGGAGTTACAGCAGGGATGTATTTGCCCCACTGTATCTTGTAAAAAAGAGCCAAGAGAAGCCTTACGCTATCTACTTCTGTGGACAAGGTCCACTAAGATCAGATCAGAACTGGGCAATACAATTTGACCTTTTGGATATGTACAGCAGTCTATAGGGAATCAGATCTATTACTTCCATGCAAGGGTTGGGGTAGGAGTTGGTCATGCTGTTTTTATTATACTTTACCTGCTCCCATTAAAATCAATATAAAAAGTCCTAGTTGGATCAAGATAGGCCCTCAGTCTTTAAGACGAGAAAATAAGAATTAGAACTAAGCTAGATTTAAATCCCATTGAAGTCACTGAAAAGACTCAGCTGGACTTTGGATCAGGTCTTAAACATGGACAACCAGCTGGGATAAAATAAGAATCAACCAAAACTTTTGCTAAGACCTGAACCAAACGTTTGAAATGACTCAAGCTGTCTCTAAAGCATTTTTCTTTCTCTCACTTTTTTGCACTTCCCAGAACATTAACCCTGATAAAGCTATTGTTAAATTTCTTTTTAAAAAAAATCTTCTATTGTTGTTTGAAGTGTAGTTGTAGCCATGTTGGTCCCAGAAGATGAGCGAGACAAGATGGGTGAGATTGGACCAACTTTTCCTGGTGGAAGTGACAAGCTTTCGAGCTTCACAAAGTTCTAAAAAGGGAACTTGTCTCGCCTAAAAAAAAAAAATCTACTCCTGAACTAAGATCAGAGGTTCCAGCCTGGAATTAGTACTTATGAGCAGCTTTAAGCCCTGGAAAATGGGGTTTTTAATGAAAAGGCTGACAGACCCTTTATAATGAGTCCTCATGAATAAGGATCCAACTAATCTGTGAAAGAAGTTCACAAAAGTGGTGCATTTCAGCAGAATGCACCACAGAACAGGCAGCATTGCCATCCATCGGGTCTCTTTAAAAAAAACTGAGCAACTTTAATAACCCAAGGACGAATTGCTCCATGCCCTGGAATTAGTGTCCAGTTCCCATTTACTCCAATGGGAAATTGTTCCTGCAGAACCCATTATGTTCTTGAGATAAGAAGATCACTTTTAATGTTCATTCAAATAATACTGCTTCAGAAAGCTTGGGGCAGTTTTCATATTTGACTTACTTTGGGCATTATAGAATTTTAAAAGGTTCCAGAATTGTTCATATTCACTGGAATGTACAGCTAAGATTGATAGGCATTTCAAAGCCAACATGATTTCTTATCCTTCCATTGGGAGTAAATGCAACAGTATTCTTCACCTTATATGCTACTTTCTTCACTCCATCCTATTACTTCTGAGTGATTTACTGCATCGATGACAGAAGTTTTCAGGATCCTTTGTGCACAGCATAAAAGCTATAAAGCCTCTTAATTCATTTGGTAAAGCCCATTAAGATTTTGTGAGTGCCCCTGGGAGGCATTCAGCAGGGGTGATAGATTGGAGGACAACAAGAAGTTACCATGTGGTGTTCTGTTGTTGAGGATACAGCACTGTTCTCTTCTGTAATGAGGGACGATGGTTTTATGGTTTAAAGCATGGGCCAGGGAGTCAGGAGTCCTGAGTTCTATTCTTGATTCTGCCACAGACTTTCTGTGCCACTTTGGGCAAGACTTATAGCTGCTCCTACAAGATGCTGGGATTCAGCAAGAGTTGAGGACACCTGGCCTATTACAGGGCGAGGATTTTAACCACTGAGTGCTTCATTTTCCATAAATGCTCATAGTGTTGCCAGCCTTCTTCAAGATCAACATTGATCCCTTCACCTACCCTGTGAATGGCACTGCCTAGCATGTTCTCATGGTGTCCTAGCCACAGACATGTGTAGGTGGTTTGCTTTTCACCACGTATGCTTTAATCTTCCATTACAAAGCTGTTACAGAGGGAACCACAGCAGAAGGCGATTTCCACACAGTTTTCTCTCCTCTTCCCACGCTCTGAACCCCCACCCTTACTTCCTCCTTCCTCCCAAATATATCCTCCCAATTACTGAGCCAACTGCCTCATTAGCCCAGCAGCTGCCACCCAAGTGTCAGTAAACACCAACAGAAACTGGCGAATTAACTTCAATTAAGCCTGCAACCTTCCCAGGGCAGCAGCAACCTCATTGATCAGGGTTCTCCAGGTAGTGCCCTGTCACAAGGCCGTTGTATGATCCAGCCAACCAACTTGCAGGTGTTACCCTTGCAATGAGATAGGCCAAACCAGCAACACGTATGTGAACCCTTTCAAATTCTGACATGCTTTGGAGTCAAATCCTAGGCTTGCACCCAGCCATAGAGTTTTGGTTCTGGATAAATTATAAATCTGAGAGGAGATTTGTTTTCATATGTGTCCAAAATCTTTCAAATGGCAGCTGATTTTACAGCTATAACTCAAGAGACTGGCTGAGTTTGCAAGATTTCATCCATCTGAGAATGAAATTTTATGAGAAAAAGCTCAAATCTGAATGCAAACCCTAACTCTTATTCAGCACTGAATCTATGCCTAAACCATGAGCCTGGGAAGTGAAATCCAAGAAATTATTCTTATTCCTGGACTTGCCAAACCCTCAGCACACAATCCATGCCACCAAGGCACTGGTAAGGCATATTTATTTAATCTACACTGTATGATCAATGTACAGTATATAGTGCATTTCAGTATTTGGTCAAAATGCTACCAAAACCAATCAATTTTAGGACGCTGCACAATTACTGCAAAGCATCTCCATCCAGCCTGATTCTTGTGTGCATATCAGTGGGAATTTTTGGACACGTTGTGCTTCCAATAAAGAAACATTTTCATTGGCTGCTTGAGAAATACAGGGTGACCTAGCATCTCCCAGCTAGCTGCCTCTCCAGTCTAATCTGCCTGGATATTTTAAACTTTTTGGAGAATGAAAACCAGCTCAAAATGAAAAGATAATGCCAATGTTTGGCTCAGGATGTAAACAAACTTTAATTTCCCTAGCATGCTGAAGCAGAGCCTTGGATTTTAACTTCCCTGTTTTATCCCTTCATTAAGCCCAAAGAAATCTCCCGAGGTTTATGAAGCTATATTAATTAAGAAAGTGCAAGATTTTGTGTCTATGGGTAAGTTCAGAATCATAGAGTTGAAGAGGAAGTTTGATCAGGTTATTGCTTTTGCTAGACACAGAATACTAAAGGCTAAATTGATATATAGCTCCCCTGTTACCAACCCTGAACTTAGCCACCTTGAGCACAGACACTGATGCAGAAAGGAATTAGAGGTGTTCTAATTGTGAGCTTTACGCTTACATTACCAGTGCTTCAGGCACTTGCAAAGTCTTCAGAGCCTGGTGGGACATGAAGGATAATAAAGGTTTCTTCAGAGTATGACAAAATAGAATTGTTAATATGGAAAATCCAGGGGACAAAACTCACTTATTAAAAAGACACATGCTGCCATATTTACTTCAGCAAACTTCCTTGAGAGAAAGAACATATGACTTCAAGTCTGAGGGGTCTAAAAAAGAGCAGCCTGTCCACACTAGCATGTTCAAAGATCAAATCTGTGCAGACAGGTTAATTATTCCAATCCTATTCAGGAAGTTTGACTTGTCTGACTGGGTACCTATCTATTATTCTTACAACTGCAATATACAGGCCACAGACACAACCTATCGGCGGGGGTGGGGGGTGGGACATGAAGATCAGTAAAGCAACCTACTTAAAAAAAAAACCACGGAAAGAGTTAGAGACTAAAGCATTTCGAAAGAAACTCTTCCACCCCACAGAGAGGGAAGAAACTGCTCCATTTCTTTCTAAATTCCTACCGTTTCCAAGAAATATAGAAGTCAAGCCATCCCCAATCCCTTGGAATGTGCAGTAACAGAAGTTACAACTCCTTGTGCTTTTAACAATACCAGTGTGCAAGATAAAAATAGAATTAAAATATTCCAAAACTCTGTACAAACTAGAGATGAGCTACTATGTATCCACAGGAAACTAAGCAGCCATCTCTTGGACAGAATTCCAGTCTAGACCGAGTCCTTAGTCAAATAGATCATGTGGTCTCAATCCTTACTAGACAGAAGATTGCCTCATATGTCACCTTGAATAGTTCAATAAAATTAGTGTGATTCACGTTCATCTTTCAGAGACATGATGGAGACTGAACTGTCTCCTTTCTGCAAACCAAACACCCGCTACCAGGAGTTCCTCAAGGTCATCTCTAGGGCAGTGCAGATGGGTATTCACTGAGGCTGTGTATATCAGAAAGGAAATGACAGTACTGAAAAGTGAAGCCCCTGAGTCAACAGAAAATTTGGTTTCTCGTTATTGCCAGTTCCTGAGTCTTTGCAAACACAAATATTCACCACAGGAAAAAAGCTCATGAAAGAAAGATACTATGATCAGCTCAAAGCTGGCACTTCCATGCCACCTGACGTGCCAACTGTTAAAAATACAATTGCAGTGGAAGTCATCTCTATGCCTTTCCCTTGTGTAACAGTGGTTGGGCATTGGAACCCAAATGCCCATATGTGTTCCATAGAATTCTGTTTTTAATCACTACCGGTGATATGACGTATAAACCCTGCACCAATCAGGAATGGGTTAAGGAGTTGCTCTGGGATGGAGTGGCCCCGCCCCATCACACCTGTAAATCATGATAAGAATGGAGATGGGGTTCAAGAGCAGGAAAGCTCAGTTCAGTAGCAGGCTGTTCTGGGAGGTGAGCAGGATGCTGAGCTTCCCAGCTCCCTGGGAGAGGCTGGCAGAGGGCAGAGCCTAATCCCTTGCCTAAAAGAGGCACATGTCACCTTGAGGTGAAGAGGGCTGTATCCTGTTCCTTCTGCTGGTGAACCAGTGGACTTTAAACCAGACTGTGGCCCATTGCAGGCCCATCTGAAGGAAGAGAGGCCAGTGGCCCAGTAGGGATTGGCTGGTGATTTCCTTTTTCTTCATTTATTATCTTGCTCATAAGATGTTAGTTCCATCAAAACCCCAGAAGGGATGAGCATCCAGAGAAACTCAGCTGGACAGCTGAGACTCCTTCCCCTTCAGAGTGCTACTAAGCACCCCACCTGAGTGACTGGACCCGGCGTGAGTGTACAAAACCATCAGAACCCAAGGGGGTGCTGCTGAAGGACCAGAACCTTGCCATGACCACTTCATGTTAATTTGCAACCCTTGCAATTACAGAGCAATTTACTTGTTTTATGGTAGATGCAGCAGAAATACTTCTCTTGAGGTGAATCAATAGTGGAATATGCCTGCAGAGAGATAATATTTTACAGTGGATAGTTGACTAATACATTTTTTTTATTTGCTGTCTAACAGAGAGCCATTAACTTTCTCTCTGGGCAGTTCTAATATTAAGTGTATATGTGTGCGGTGGGTGGTCAGGAGAGACAACAATTGATTATTACATAGACCTATGTGCCAAAACTCATAATAAGATAATTAAAAAGTCCATCACAATGGATATTGAACTGCACACATGGATTATGAAGTCTCTCTGGAATGTTTCTTTGAAATGAATGCCACACTGTTGGAAAGGAGAGAATGGAGAATGAAGTTGTCTATCTATCCAAGGGAGATATCTGGCATGGACACTGGCAGTGCAATTCTCTTCACACCTCATCAATGTTTTGTCTGCCTGTTTTATCCACACAAAACATCTATACCACTTAGTTAGAGGCAATGTTGCATGAGTAAAATCTGCAGATTAGGCCCACAGTCCTTTCCTGGAGGAACCGACTCAAAGGACGAAAGAATAGTTCAGAATCCATGAGCAGCTAGTTTCTGCTGAGACTGTCTACGGGGAGGGGGGGGGAATAGTTGTAGCGAATTTTGTGATGTGTAGTGAATTTTGAGCCCTAAGAACATGATCTGGCGTCTCCTGAAGTCAGTGGAAAGGCTGACATTGACTTCATTGGATTAGCTCTTAAGAATGGGACAGAGACCAAGAAACGCATTTCACATGGTTATGATGTTCTGACACTACTGACCTGGGCTATATTTGAACCAGTGAGGCTCCCTTTTCCCTTACTAATCCCCCAGCCATCCCGTATACCAGGCTCTTTGGAAATCATTTCAAAATGTGCGTCACTACGTTAGTGAAATCAGAGCCAGCGTTGTCAAAAGGTCAAGACTGAAAAGATTTTTTTCATGTCTCCCATTCCCTACCGCATTTTCTATACAGGTTATTTAATTCCACCTGCATTCAGAGTCTGCCCAATATCACGGCTGGTGGTAAAGTGTAAACATAAAAGGGCATATTCCACCTTATACTAATGATAATTACCTGGGATGTTAGCTGATCTGTCTCTTTGAAGGAAATATCTGTTTCTTTGCTGAAAGGTAAAAGGGTGGACATAAACCCTTTGTATACCTTAGAGAGCCAAAAATGCCCTCTTTCTACTTATGGTCTGATCCTCCAAGATGCTCCATATGTCCTGAGAGCTCCAAACACCCTCAATTCCCATTGACTTAGACAAGAGTTGAAGCTCCCTCCCCACTCACAGGAGGATCAGAACAATACTTCACTGAGTCCCCACCTTAGCCCAAAGAGAGTTAATTTACCAAATTCTAGACTATGACATCAGCAATTTCATCCTCAAAAGGATACCTATAAACATAGAAAACTATACTCCTATGGAACAGACCAGGCTCACAATTTACGAATACTAAGATCAAGGCTCCCAAATGAAAACACTTAACTCATCAGCAACCATCCAGATAGATACCATATTTAAGAATCTCATATTAGAAACCCTGATCATCACTGAACAGAAAGCACAGCAATTTTCTCCAGGCCATTACCCGGATCTTGGGGAATAGTTTGACAAAGGGACCTAGCAGGCTAAAATGAAACTTGCAATAGGTAAAGGTCTGGGAATCAGGAAACCTGGCTTCTATTTAGGACTTTGCCAATGGCTAACTATGTAAACTTGGGTACCGGCAAGTCTCTTGGGCCCAGATCCTCAAAGATATTTAGGCATCTAACGTTCATTAATTTCAATAGGAATTAGGCACCTAAATTTCTTTGAGTTTCTGGACTTTCGGCCAGAATTTGCACACGAGGGTACCTAAAGTTAAGGTGCTAAATCTGTTTCCCAAACTTTAGGTATTCCCATTTGAAACATTCAGTCTCATCTTCTCTGTGCCTTTACATAATGGACAAGTCGTGAAGCTGTATAAATCAATGTTTGTTAGAGCTGGTGAAAAACCTTCCATCAAAACATTTTTTTCAGTGGAAGATGGTTTTTCAACAGCGTGGAAACTGTCATGGAAAAATGTCATTCTTCTTTTAAAATGATATTCCATTTAACTGCATTACTAACTGATTGTAAATAAACACACTCTTCTTCAAATAACTTTACAAACAGTGATAAGCTAAACCGGGTGACACTTTTTGAGGTAGGAGTTATAATTAGTGCCATTTTACAGATGAGGAAACTGAGTTAAAGTGCCCAAGGACAGAATCAACATCTCTGTCAAAGCCAATATTAGAATGCTGGAATTCCTAATCCTTTTTGTGCTTAGAAAACCCTTTGTGCTCAAATAAATCAACTTTAAAAGGATGTGCAATGTATTAAGTTTAAATTCTGCTGCCCTTACTCTTGCAAAACTCCCATGGAGGCCATTTTGCATGAGCAAAAGCTGCAGGACTTGGCACAATATTACAAACAGTTATTTGGGCCCTGTTTATGAAGTGATGACCTGACAATATATTAGTCAAGAAATACCAGCTGGTGAAACTTGATACACTGTTTATACAACACTAAGACAAGCAACTGAAAATTCATTAATAGGGCAGCTTCTTTGTAATACATTGTCTAAATCCATGCCCTTGGGAGAGAAATACAACTGAAAAGGTTTAAATAAATGTGTAATATTTAGTTACCAATATTTCACCTATAGGGGACATTCTTCTTTTAAAATGATACTCCATTTAACTGCATTACTAATCGAGTGTAAATAATCACAGTCTTCTTCAAAGCACTTTACAAACCATGATAAGTTAAACCAGATGACTCTTTCTGCCATTTTACAGATGGGGAAACTGAGTAAAAGTGCCCAAGCACAGAGACAACGTCTCTGTCAAAGCCAATGTTAGAACTCTGGAATTCCTAATCCTCTGTCTCTGTGCTTAGAAATCCCTTTGTTCTCAAATAAATCAACTTTAACAGTATATGCAATGTATTAAGTTTAAAAGTTTGATTCAAATTCTTAGGATTACTTTTCATTTTTTAAAACACTAGTGCCTCAGTTTGGCAAAACATTTAAATATTTGTGTAAGTCCATCCTTATTCAGCAAAGCACTTAAGCACACACTTTTATTGCAAAAACATACTCAAGTCACTTTGAAGTCAATAGGACCTAAGCCAGGGGTCCCCAACACGGTGCCCGCGGGTGCCATTGTGCCCGAGGGGGCATCTAAATGCGCCCGCGTCCTGGCCGGCGGTGGAGCATCCGCTGAAATACCGCTGAATTTCAGCAGCATTTCAGCGGTGACGCCTCTCGATGACGTCGCCGACAAGTGACGTCATCGAGAGGTGTCGCTGCCGAAATGCCGCAGAAATTCGGCAGCATTTCGGCGGATGCTCCACTGGCGCCCACCAGACGAAAAGGTTGGGGACCACTGACCTAAGCACATGCGTAAAGTTAAGCATGTGCTTAAAGTGAATTGATTAATAGGGATAGAATCAGAGTATAGACTGGGACCTCCAATGTCACTTTTCATTACAAACTGAAAGATTTCACAACGTCCCTTTGATTTTGTGCTTATCACATATTAAACTATTTTAAAAATATATAGTCTGCAAAGAAACAATAGTCTACTAACAAGTTCTTCCCATTTATGGAAAGGTGAAATCCAGGAATGATTAATGAGGTGGCTCAGGAGGCAAACAGACTCCAAAGCAGATGAGGAAAAATGCAACCTGTAGATCAATCCATCCTCAGTCAGGGCATAGCAAACATTGTAGTCTCCAGCCTGTAATTCACTAGATTCAATATTAGGTCATTTAAGAATCCCTGTGTGACACAAATAGAAAAACAAGGTAGCAGCAGAAATATAATGATTAATTTTACATGGCGTAACTAGATCTGCATGGCAATTCCACTCCTCGGAAGCCCCTTGACAGCAGCTTTTTTTTCTTTTCTAGTCTATAATTGACACAGTGTTCCTGAAATGACATGAAATCAGGTTGGTCAGGGTGGGAGGGAATGAATATCATTTTTATAAAGAGATTTCACTGCAGTTGGGCACTGTACCATCAGCGACTTTGTCCGCAGAAGAATGAATGAAATGACTGATCTATTTCGTGTTGGTGAAGAAATACAGTACATATAAACACCAGAGCATTCCACTAAATGACCTTTTTATCACGGCACTAAAACTGATGTAGTCCAAGCATCTGCATATTTATTATTTGCCATGATATTGATGGAATCTCTAAAACCTAAATTAGCGTGGGATTCAACAGATACATTTAATTAAAAAAACCAGTATTGATTTGTTCCCTTTCAGTTGCAAGAATGAAAATACAAAACACATTCTCAATACATTCGCTGTGATAATACCATTAGGTATTGTCATAGCTGTAGAATTGTAGGACTAATTACCAGTTTTATGACTGATGAGCAGTAGAAACGTACAACTTATTGAATTACATTATAACGAGCTTACACTGAATACTTGCAGATACAACTCATGAATAACAATGATGAGCCCAATCCTGCACCCAGAATCCTACCTGAAAGTAATAGCAAAACCACCACTGATTGGATCCATTAAATATTGTACCGCTCTCCCATTAGCATCAATGGGCTGGGGACTGGGGGGGCGGGGGAGGAGAGGGGTCACACTGTATAATCACTTTTGGGGGAAGAGAATGAGTGTGCTGTCTTGGGTGAAAGTTCAGACATGTTCTTACTTGTCCCAAACTGGTTTCCAATCCTATAAAAGGCCTTGGCATACAGAGAGCAAACTACCAAGACTAGGTAAGTCTCCTGCACAAGAGTCAGCAAGCATTTGGAGACCACAGGAATAGGTGGACATTTGCTTCTGAAGAAGTGATGGTATCACTTATAAGAAGTGAGCCCTTGCCCTCACAAAGACAACAAAAGAGAAGAAGTTCTGATGAAAGTAGAGCCCTCACAAAGAAATAACAGGACTGAGACTATAATAGGAGATACAGACTATACGGTTAACCCCTGGGGGAACCTTTAGACTTAGTAATATTTGCTCAAACACGTCCCACAAACATACCTATAAATTAGGTCTGGAATATAGCCCAAACTATAGGACTAATGGAGTGAGTGCAATATATTTGTATGTGCGGTTACAAGTATACCAATCTCCCTTGCGTATAGGATGTCAGACCTGGTCAGATGTGCTGCTTTCAAGTGGCTGAGTAACAGACTCTACAGGCCCTAATGTTGCTACAGTTAATGGAAAATTATTTATTTATTATTGTATCACAGTAAAGCTAACAGGCCAGTGGCCCATTTGTAAGAACATGCTTTAGCTCAAGAGGGTGAGATTTGTGTTTTTGTGTGGCGCAGAAGGCCTGGAGTTTTATTCCAGGCAATGAACATGACATCTCTGCAGGCAGTGTGTGGAATAATCAGCACATACAAAGTCCTGTGCAACTATCAAATTGTTAGATGATGGAGGATGGTTCTCTGATGTTTCTGAATGGGATCAATTTGAATTAAAAGCTGTCAATATTTTCCCTGAGCCCATGTAGTCATCTGAGATACCAGTAAAGTGGGTTAACTGGTAGAACATAAGAATGGTCATATTGTGTCAGACCAATGGTCCATCTAGCCCAGAATCCTGTCTTCCAACAGTGGCCAATACCAGATGTTTCTGAGGGAGTGAACAGAACAGGGTAATTATCACATGATCCATCTCATGTCATCCAGTCCCAGGATCTAGCAGTCAGAGGTTTAGGGGCACCTCAGAGCATGGGGTTGCATCCCTGACCATCCTGGCTAATAGCCATTGATGGACCCATCCTCCATCAACTGATCTATTTATTTTCTGAACTCAGTTATACTTTTGGCCTTTACAACATCCCCTGGAAACAAACTCTCCAGGTTGACTGCATTGTGAAAAGAAGTACTTCCTTAAGTTTGTTTATTAATTTCATCGGGTGACCCCTGGGTTGTGTGTTATGTGGATTTTGCTATGTTCAGCTGGATGTGCTGGACATCTGGAGCCACTCTTTTAAAATGCACCTGTGTTTTAATTATCCAAGACTTAAAAGGTCAGTGGGAGTTTAAAGAAGGACATTATTTCCTGAAAAGTATATGTACTAGACCAGTGGTTCTCAAAGCCAGTCCGCCACGTGTTCAGGGAAAGTCCCAGGTGGGCAGGGCTGGTTTGTTTACCTGCCGAGTCCACAGGTTTGGCTGATCGCAGCTCCCACTGGCTGCGGTTCACCACTTCAGGGGGCAGCAGGAAGCAGTGGCCAGCACATCCCTCGGCCCGCGCCGCTTCCCACAGCCCCCATTGGCCTGGAGCGCTGAACCTCAGCCAGTGGGAGCCGCGATCGGCCGAACCTGCAGACGCGGCAGGTAAACAAACCGTCCCAGCCCACCAGGGGCTTTCCCTGAACAAGCAGTGGACTGGCTTTGAGAACCATAGTACTAGACTAAATCATGGTGCTCACTAGTGTGAAACATCTTAGGGGCACCTACGGAGAAGAGAGGTGGGCTAGAGCCAAGAGGGGGAGCAAAGGCCAAGCAGCTGATAGAAAGAGCCAAACAACCGAGAGGTTAAAGACTAGGGATCCTAGAGACAAAGTGTGTGGGAAGAACTGGAAGCAGAAGGAGGTGAAAATAATCCATTGTTACAATAGGCCAAACTGCAATCCTGGATCCAAACCTCCCGGGAGATGAGAGATGAGACCCAGGAAAATAGAAACCAAACAGCATCACACCAAGAGATCCAGCTCCCAAATCTCTGCAAACTGAACTGACTTGAAGAGGGGGCTCCATCCTGCAAGGTGCTGAGAGCCTTTTGACATAGAGTTGAAGATGCTCGTTGCCGTGCAGACTTGGGCCTGAAAGAGGAAGAACGATCCCAGGTTGTAAACAATATCGACACATTCCAGTTACTTATTTCACCATAGCAGGAGAATTAATTATTAAGCAATTACAGTTTAGAGTGTGGACAAAAAATCCAATGTAAGACTCATCAGCTAGAGAATTTATAATGGTCCATAGCTATAAAAATATCCTCTCTAGGACCATATAATAGTTAAAGAGCTTTAGCCATTTTATAGTGGTTCTATGGAGCTCCTCAAAGCTTTTTGCAGTTACTGCAGCTTGCAGCAAGGAAATGAAAAATCTCAGCCCAAGTCTAATGCTAGTTGCTGTAGACACCTGTTGCTGAACCACAGGGAAATACAGTCAAAAAAGCTCACAACATTCAGAGCTGTGTCCAGGGAACAATAACAACAATTTATAAAAAAACCAACCTAAACCACAGTGGATTTTAATAACATTTTCTAAAGGTTTTTAATACATTTTCCCCATTCTTTCCTTTTCCTTCTCCATCTTCCCCAGCCTCAGCTGAACTCTCTCTGCCCTGGCCATCAGTAGTTTCAGTTACTATCAGCTAGGAGGCGCGTGAGAACAGGTAACCTCTGGGAATTCCTAGCTGCACATACACTTTTTGGACACCTTCGGTCACAGAGTGAGGCATAGGTGGTCAGCAACAGAAAGGTGTTTGTGATCCTCCAAGATGCTGCTGAACAGGGGATGAGGGAGGCAGGC
Source organism: Mauremys mutica (assembly GCF_020497125.1). Classification (NCBI taxonomy): domain Eukaryota; kingdom Metazoa; phylum Chordata; order Testudines; family Geoemydidae; genus Mauremys; species Mauremys mutica. The sequence goes on along the minus strand of NC_059084.1, from coordinate 11,447,766 downwards.
AGACCTTTCTCCAGAAGATACCAGTGATGAGATGGTACAAGTAGAAGAGAAACAGGACTGCTTAGCTGGTCCCACAAAGATGCCAGATGTGGTTAACGGCCCCAATCTGCCACGTGCTGGAGATCCAAAAGAAGGAGATTGCACTACAGGTCGCAATGCCTCCCATTTCTCCTAGGAGAGGCCTCAAGTAATGAAGGATGGCTTAACAAGTTTCACAGTGTCCCTCCTTTGAGAGTCAGTGGGGGCCAGGTTTCAGGTTAACGTGCATCCAAAACCCAAAGAAAATCTTACAATCCCAGGCAAACTGAACCCAGTAGCATCTGCTCAGCCACCATTCTGACTCAGAGGGAAAGATGCCCAACACGTCCAGAAGCCCTCACCACATAGAGTATTTTTTAAAACTTGGCAGTTAAAAAATAGATTGTTTCACCTCACCAATAGGCCTGCAAGAAATAAAGGAGGTGTGCTCAGAGTCCTGGGAAAGAGGTGCTCCACAAACACATCCCCCTGTCTATGCTGACAAAAGTCCATGTGAAAACGGAAGATTATTGAATGCTGCTGGAAATGGTGTTAACATATCCTCTGGGACCAATGCACCCTGACCCCATCACCAGGGTCAGAGAGGGCAGTAAAGAGTCAACGGCAGTATAGCCAACAAAGTTCTTGTGCTGCATTGCTCTGCTAGGGAATAGGGGATGTAAAATAGCATGGAAGGAGAAAAACACCACATCTGGCCAAGGATAAGCAGAGAAAGGACCCATCTTTTTCTTCTGTTCCTCAGCTTTTGATCTCTTCAGCAGCTACGTGTCCCCCCATTACCACATTCTCACCACGGGCCTGATCCAAAGCCCAGAGAAGTTAATGGGAGACTTTCCACTGACTTCAATGGGCTTTGGATCAAGCCTCAAATCCACAGCGTTGTTGGTGACTCTACAGTCCAAGTGCTTCACAGTCAAAGCCACCAAAGTCTCTGTCTAATTCGCTCCTCCCTGTGCGATTTTACATGGACAATGAACATATGGGCCTGATGAAATAAAGCAAGTTATTCACTCATTTTTAAAAAAATATTGTTTCTAATGAGTTCAAATCAAAATAGAAATGAAACAAGATGAATGTGTGTTTCCTTTTTCTTTTGGCTTCGAAGAATGGATTTTTTCTATATGTTCGGAACCTGTTTTTCCTGAGATTGCATCTGAGTTCTATCAATCTATTTCAGTTAATCTTTCTAAAGGTAAATACTTTCTGGTATCATCCTAAATTTAAGTCTGCAGCTTCCAGAGGAGCCCTGAATCCCCCTAAAGACGGCTCGCTTTAATTTATAATCTCCACCTTCTGTTATAAAATAAATGTCAAGATGATGGAAAGCTGCCTTTCTAGGTCAAACATTTGGAGAAAAGTTGGGAAGAGGAGGGGGAAAATTCCCTATTAAATCAAGAAAGTTCTCTAATGATTTGTAAAACATCTTAATTGCTTTAGCTCAATCTACAGGCTTCACTTTCATGTCTCAGGCAGGACATATAACTCAGCCTAATATTTCAGAATTAGCAACTTGCGGAAGTAACCAGACTATAATCGTCCTAGTCATGGGTTAGACTTTTTGAGGTCTCATCAGCACACCACAGCCTGTTTCTTTAAGTGATTTGTGTAACTGCAGGCTTATCTTCAAAGAGCAGATGTATGAACTATCATTTTTGATTAAAGCCATCCAGTTGGAATAAAAAAAAAATCATCTGTTCACTGCAGCTAGAATCATCTATTTTAAATACATTTACATATCCCCTTAGCTGTCCAACCATTTCCCCCCCTTTCCCTCCTTTCTGCAGCTTGGAATCCTGCCACATTTATATTTTGTGCTAAATACTCAGGGTCCTAATTAACAGAAATGGGATGTCAGCAGGGTACCAGTCAGCAAGGAATGATTTTTGCTTCACTGGGACGCAGTGCAGCATGGAGCAAATACTTCACATCCCATGCAGAGGAGCTGGATGGAGCACATTGCAGAGCAAGTGAAATGGGAGTATTTGGGCATTTTGAAAATGTTGTGAAATGGCCAAAAAAAAAATCTCAATGTTCCAGTGGCAGCGTTGCAAGTTTTAGGGTTTTTTGCTGGTATAACCCTAAAATAATTCAAAGTTGAGCATGTGACTTATTCCAAAAGAGGGCACATTTTCAGAGTCTGATCCCACAGTCCTTCTGCTCCCATTAACATTGACCCAGTTCTGGGCACAGACCAGGAGCTTTATATGCTCAACATAGGCTTGATCCAAAGCTCACTGAAGTGAAGGGGATTCTTTGCACTGACTTCAATGGCCTTTGTGTAAGGCCCAGTCAGTGCTAAACAACGAGGAAATTTAGAGACGATAAAACCTATTTCATAGATTATAAACCGTTGGGGGCAGGAGCAGTCTCTCTTGGGTGCTGGGTGTTGGTGGTGGCCTGTGATATACAGGAGGTCAGACCAGATGGTCTGGGAGTCCCTTCTGGCCTTAAACTCTATATGACTCTGTGTGTCCCACACATCTCCAAAACTAATGCTTGGGGCGTTAGCCCAAAATATAGCCAAAGCTTATTCCGTTGGCTGGGGTTGGCGGAGCAGACCCATGAGCATATCTAACTGGCACAACTTTTACAAACTCGCTGGCCAGATCGGATGGTCTTGATTTGAAACGGGAGTTTCCTTTCTCTGAGGTGATCTACCTGACACAGTGGATGAGCCTCACTTGATGCATAGAGCTGGAGTGACTTGCCCAAGGTCACCTAGCATGTCTGTGGCAGAGCCAGGAATAAAACCCAGGTCACCTGAGTCCCACTCCTGCACCCTCCCCACATTGCCAAAACTAACATGTCTCCCACATGAGCTTATTTAGGGTACAATCCTGCAGTATTGAAGTCTCTGGGAGTTTTGCCATTGACGTCAGTGGGAGTCATTTGAAGGGGTGTTTTTCAGGGTGTGAGCCACACAAATCCCAAGGTCTTTAGCAGGATTTGAGCAAGTATAAAGGCTTGAACAACCCGGGACCCATGTGTTTGCTTTGTGAGAGCTTATTTTTGGTGCAATTTCATGAAAATCCTGAACTCTTGCACTCTTTCCCCCATGTAATGTAAAAGTGGTATGGGGGCATGAATAATCCCCACATTAGGGGCATCTCCTGATAGTCACTGAGCACCCACAATCCCATAGAAAGTGAGGGTGTTCAGCACCTTGCAGCACTAGATCCAGTGGGAACTGAAGGTGCTTGATCCTGCGCCTGTCAAAGTCAATGTGAATTTTGTCAATGAGAGCAGCCGCAGACCCCAGCTGTTTAGCAATGCTCAAAATTTGATCCTCCCGGCCCCGAAATTTTGAAACTAAACCAGAACGGGCAAAAAATGAGCCTGCTTGAATTTAGGGAATAAAACTGGCCACCCATTTATAAACACTCTGAACTTTCACCCCAAAAGGCCTGACACAAAGCCACAGACATGAGAAAAATCAAAATGAAGGCTACGGTCTGGTCTTAACTCACCTTATTTTATCTAGGGAAATCGCCTCCCAGCACATAATCCACCTGGAGTATGAATAAAGGGCTGCTTCTGAGCCGACTTGGATCAAGCATCACCCAGAGAGCACTTAGGGCTCTAGTATTGATAAAAAATACGATATTTTTGCTACACTAAAATCCCATTGAAATAAATAGGCCAACTGGTTCCATTTACAGCAGTGAGAATGGGTTCTCTGCAGCAAGAATGGTAGCTGGCATGGTGGACAGGGTAGGAGAAAAGTGAGGTGAGCCAGAAGTCAAAGCAGTGAAAGAGACACACAAAAACTGAAAGTAGGAGACAGAGGCAGGGACAGAGCATTGGGAACTGAGGCACAGAGAACAGCCCTTGTGAAAAAGACCAGGGAAGGAAGGAAGGTGACAGAGGAAACAAAGAAAGGACAAGAGAGAAAAACTAAGTAGTTCTCACATCCTGGATGCAAACCTATTTTTAGCCCCTTTGTAATAGCCCCTGTGTTTAACATCCACATCCACCACACACACACAGAGCCAAACACAAGCAGTGTTTAAAGGGAAAACCCTCGCCGACCCTCAACTAGCACATAGCTGGGCACTAATGGTCATGCTATTGCCATAATTAATTAGTTTAATTCTGCTCTATGCAAAAATCCAAAAGGAGAATCAAGAGAAAATGATTTACGCCTCTGAAACACAAGCCAGACTCTCTCAAGCTCTGTGTGTTTCTGTCTGTCTCTCTCGCCAGAAATAATCTGTTTCTGAAAACAGCCAAGGATGCAGAAGCAACAAAAACACGTGGATTTCAAGGTCAGATTGATCTGAGCACTGATCTGTCTTTTCTACAAATCTTTGAAACCCTCACCTTCTGTAGCTCTGATTCTTTTCATCAGACAGTTATAATAACAACGATTACCGCTCATATCTGGACAGGTAACTAACAGAAATAATTTTAGATGCACACTGAGATTTAGAATGGACTACACTTAGGCATTTTCCATTACTGCTATCATGCTTTTTCACTCCCCGCTTTTTATAATAAGCCCTTCAAGCTAAAATGTGTTCCCTCTCCAGAATTTCTTTCACCTCCATCTCTTGTTAGTTTGTTCTTGTAGGAGCTAATGAGTACATGGCTGTTTTTAAATAAAAGAAATGCTAGAATAGGTTCTGGTTACTTGGGGAGGCAAATTAAAACATGGTATGGCTGTACATAATAGTAACAACCCAGATCCTTTCCAGTGTCTGAGTTGAGCTCAGCACACTCAAGAACAGGTGGGGGTCAAAGTAGTTTTAAACCACTTTCAAGTGTCCCTCAAACGGGGGATGTCTGGCCGCTGATACAGTCACTAGCACAGGGGTCAGCAGCCTTTCAGAAGTGCTGTGCCGAGTCTTCATTTATTCACTCTGATTTAAGGTTTCGCGTGCCAGTAATACATTTTAATGTTTTTAGAAGGTCTCTTTCTATAAGTCTATAATATATAACTAAACTATTGTTGTATGTAAGTAAACAAGGTTTTTAAAATGTTTAAGAAGCTTCATTTAAAATTAAATTAAAATGCAGAGCCCCCCGGACTGGTGGCCAGGACCCGGGCAGTGTGAGTGCCACTGAAAATCAGCTCACGTGCTGCCTTCAGCACACGTGCCATAGGTTGCCTACCCCTGCACTCGCATAAAGTAGATCAGTCACAAGGCTGCTTTACATAGTGCCCGCTACTAATGCCTTCTATGCCACCCATAATCCCTATGCTCCAGCCAGCTCTCTGCAGAAGCATAAAATAATGAAGCCTCCTGTATGCCCTGTAGAGACAAAGTGGGGACAGTGTAGAAGTCAATGGAACACCTCTATCCCAGCCGACGATTGTCCCAAGTAGAATGGGCTGTGTCTCCATGTTCAGAGATGCTTTAGGCCTGGTGTACACGAAAGGCAGGACAGAAGCAGACATTTTAGAGGTAACCAAACCTTTGCAGCTTCTCTTTAAGGTAAGGCCTGGACAAAGTCAATACACATGGAAACCTATTCAATACATACGGGTTTTGTCTGATCTCATTCAAACCAGTGTAACGGTACTGCAGTTAATAGAATTCTGCAGGAGCCAAGGCAATGGGAGTTGATGGTTCTCAACACCACACAGGATCCAACCCAAAGTTACCTCTAGCACCAGGAGACAATTTATTCAATGAATTTAGCCATTGTCCTGTTCACAAATTCAGTTGTCACAGTTTGTTCACTTCTTGGAATCACATGTCAAATGGCTTATTCCAGCACATTTCAGCCTATGGGCAGCACGTGAATTATCCTCTGTACCTATTATTTTGAGTATCCACCAGTTATAACGGACTATTCATCCTGTGTCCATGGTCACATGGTGTCCTCACTGCTCACTCAATGCATGACTAAAACTTCTATCAACATGAGGCTCGCTTGCTCACTACGAGTAGAAATATTTGTGCCCAAACATATTGACACACGTATTCTGAACGCGTCCTCTTCACACAAACATTCCTATGAGTATAAAACTGTATAAATATCCATGGAATGGAAATAAATGAACACTTGTGAATATTTTCCTTTCATTAGCCCCACCAGCTCATCTCTCTCACAAGCCATAAGAGGCCTTTTGTAGCTAAAGACATTTCTTTGGCAGGATATTATATAAGAGCATGCAATATGTCTGCGTGCACAGCAGTTGGCCTATGGATAAATAGAAAGCTACAGGCTTGTAGTGATTCCAGATCTTTGATCATTGTTAAGACCATAGGAAAATATGCTGCAGAAAAACACCAAAAAACTCAAAGGAAAATTAAAAAAAGAAATGAGATAGCTCCTTTTTATAGCTATGAAAGAAGGTATGCATATTCATCTTCATCTAACTCTGAATCAAATCTCTAGACAATCGGCAGTTATTTTGATTAGACAGATTAAATATATGATAGAACAATTAATTAGATTTTGAGTTTTTTGGGCCAGGGACCATCTTTTTTGTTTTCTGTTTGCACAGCCCCTAGCACAATGCTCCATGACTGGCATGCCTATGAGCTATCGTAATAAATAAATAAATAAATACATAAATAATACATAAATAATGACTTAACACTGGTGACACAATAACAGATTCATAATAGATTGTTGGAACAAGGTTTGAAACACCAGAAAAAAACAATTATGAGCAAAAACAAATATATAGCAGGGAAATTTAAATGGAAAATTTCCAGCCCAGTTTTTGCTCCTATAGGATACTCATAGATTTAAAGGCTAGAAGGAATCACTATGAACAAGTAGTCTGAGCTTCTGCTTCACACAGGCTATAGAATTTCAACCAGTAATTCTTGCATCAAGCCTACTACTTCTGGCTTGAGCTAGAGCAAATCTTTTAGGAAGAGCTCCACTCTTGATATAAAGTCTTCAAGAGCTGGAGAATCCACTACAGCCTTAGGTAGGTTGCGTCAGTGGTTAATTACCTTCATGTTACACGTAGATTAAGGTTAAAGCAGTCCAAGGCACTTGTTTTTCATTAATTTTAATGGAATATAGCTGGCTAAATCCACTAGGCTGCTTTAAAATCTCAAGCGCATCTCTCAGTGGCTTCAGTGGAAATTGCTCATATATAGCAAAGGGGAAATCAGGTCCTGGAGTTGGAAGACTAGTACTTGGAAGTTATTAGTGTGGCACATTCTATGACTTTCAACAGAAATGTTCAACCCAGTCCCCTACACCACTTTACATGCTAATAAAACATGAGTTATGATGATGGCTGGTGATAATTATTAATATGCCAACTGTATATGCCAGTATTAAAATACTACCTAGGTGCTGGAAGGCAGCAGCAGGTGTTGGAATGGAAAGAAATAATTTTAATCACTGGTGATGGCTTTTTATTATGTCAGACTCCAGTGAGAAAGGAGAGAGAGAGAGGAGCACACGGTAGGAATGAGAGAAAGGACATACTGAGGTAAATAATATACAGAAATCTCCTCTTGGTTACTTACAGTTAAAAACAGATCTCAGCTGAAGAGTGGGCAAACAGACATGGGGCCCAGTTATGGGAGTTATGCTATCAATTCTCATGGGCCAGCTCTTATGCTGCTGCATCCTTATTCGGGCCAACTCCCATTGATTTTCAAAGGGGCTAAAGGATTTGACCAACTGGTTCTAAATAACTGTATTTACCATACGCCTCCATGGACATTTCTGCTGGAAATTCCCAACAGGTCCAGAAGATGCTGCTGCATTAACTGACTCTTAAGAGCCTTCAGAAGCAAAAATGTTTTAATTAAAACTCATGGATAATTTCAAAGCCAAGCTGTACTTTCCTGAAACGTGGACATTACTCAGTAGAAAGGGTTTATCTGCTAATAATATTAACATTCTTGTTTTTGTTTACTTTATTAGCTCCTGTTTGCTGTCATGCTAAGAAGATATTATCACAGCCATGCACAATATATCACGCCATAAGCTCCTGCATGCGAAACACTTACACTGGGCATCCAGTGGATTCTCCCTACTATCCTTGATTGCAAAAATAATAAGACAGGTGAATCAGAGAGTACATTCTGCAGGCTCTTTATGATCCTCTTCACAGTAACTCTGGAATGGCGTAAGGAGTGGGTTATAAAGGTTTCTCTAATTAGAGGCATGAATATTCCAACCAATTTGGAGCTGCTAGGCAGGAGTTTTTTTATCTGCACAGAGGAATGCGGGGATTTGTTCACAGCAGTGAATAATCTCAGCCAACCTCCCCATTTTCAGAGCACTTTGTAGGAGGTTAGATACTATTATACTGTCATTATACTCTGCATTACAGTACAGCTGAAATCTCTTGTGACTTTCTTCCTGGAAAAGTTATTCAGTGGCAGTGGAAGCATGTTGAAGTAGTCTTTCGATGTGCAGATGAGTCCTATGAATGAGAAAAGTCCGAGATAGGGTCAATGCATGCACAGCCACATAAATAGAGATTTCAAAGTCATAAATGCCCATTCTCTTTTTAGATAGGGACTGGACTATGACAGCAAACCACAGGCATATTGGCCTGCTGCCAATAAAAACAATAGCAAAGCTTCCACTGACTTTGATGGAAGCAAGATTAAGCCCCAAACATGGGCTAAATACAATGGGATTTCTCACTGGAGTAAACTCTTGGATTTAGTCCTAAAGATCTAAGACCTTGTTTACACAGGGGAAATTGACTGACATAGCTGTTCTAGAATAACTCATCCATGTGGGTACTCTATGCCACAGTAAAAATGATTTTATTTTGGAATCATTACTCTGCTTTGTGAGCAGAGTAATTATTCCTGAATAAAGGCACTTTTATTCTGGAATAGTATACACATGGGGAGTTATTGCAGAATAGCTATTCCAGAATAGTTATGCAGGTCAATTTCCCTTTATAGACAAGACCGAAAACAGCTTGAGGGGGAAGAGAGAAAGGCTATGGGATAACTATATGCTGTTGTTTTGCTTTCATGAGTAAGAAGTAAAAATCCTGGCATCCAACCTCCAATGTGCTGCACCCTCTCCTTCCAATGAAGTCCAAGATAATTGAAGGCAATCAGTACTTTGTAAGAAACATTCAGCCTTTTGCAAGGCTGATCCCCCTCCCAGGGCCCTATTCTCCTGCCCCAGGGTATGAGTAGCTCTCACTGAAGTTAATAGGAGTTCTTGGTTCCTGTGACAGGAAGATAGGAAGCTGATAGACCTCAGTCATCTTCCTCATCCCTTACATTGAACTACTGCAGGTACAGATACCCAGTATTATCTTAGCAGGCATTTTAATATTGTATGTCAGAGATTAGTCCAGGGTTTCTCAAACAGGGGTCGTCGCTTATGTAGGGAAAACCCCTGGCAGGCCGGGCCAGTGTGTTTACCTGCCCGATCCACAGGTCCGGCCGATCGCGGCTCCCACTGGCCGCGGATCACTGCTCCAGGCCAAGGGAGCTGCTGGAAGTGGCAGCCAGTAAGTCCCTCAGTCCACGCCACTTCCAGCAGCTCCCATTGGCCCGGAGCAGCGAACCACAGTCAGTGGGAGCCGCGATCGGCCGGACCTGCGGACGGGGCAGGTAAACACACCGTCCCGTCCCACCAGGGGCTTTCCCTACACAAGCGGCCACCCCTGTTTGAGAAACCCTGGATTAGTCTAATTAGCCCAGTGCAATGCTAGCACGTTAACTACACTACAACGGACTGAATGCCTTCATTTTGGAGAGGACTCCCACAGAAAATCTTTGAATTTTTACAATAAATTCTTGCCCATACTTTGCAGAGCAATAATAATGTAATACCACACTCTCTTCTCAGATAGCTGCAGGGTCCCTTTTAAATGAATTGGAACAAATAAACTATCCAACTAAATCCAGAAATATGACCCTTTTCAAAGGTAGAATCAAACAATACCCCAAACCAATCCACATTTAAAAAAAGAACAAACTTTTTTGTGTGCTTCCAAAGATTTACTCAGCAGGTAGTTGGCATTCAGAAAATTCAGCGCCACCAACAAAAATGGCTTCGTGTTTGAAGAGGTTTTTTCTTTAGTGCTATTATTGCACTTATTTGACAAAGAGCATCATAGAAAACACTTCAGAAATATTACAGTTGGTAACATTCAATGCAGCCTACCATCGTATGCTATTATTCAAGCAAACTTTTTAATATGTCTGTCCTGAGTGGTTTGTTTTTAAATTTTGAACTTTTTTCAAAACTTTCAGCCAGCCAGTGGTAGCTCTTGTTCAGTATTTAATAGTCAATCAATAATGTGTGGGTTTTTATTCAAATGTATTCATTGAAGGTTGGCTTTGTTGTGACTGGGACACAAAAATGTGGATTCATTTCCCATTTCTGTAGCACACTTCCAGTGTTTCCTTGGGGTAATCATTTCATCTCTCCATGACTTATTTCCCCGTCAGTAAAATGGAAGTAATGATACTCCCTGCCCTACCTTTGTTTGTCTACTTACACTGGAAGCTCTTTGGGACAGGGACTGTCTCTTACTAATGTGTTTGTCCGTTGTCATCAATGGGAAGACAACTGAAACATTAAAAGACTTCACATCATGCTTAAAGATGGTTGAGAATTTGCCATCAAAATGTTTTTCAATGGAAAATGCAGTTTCTGCTTTGTTGAAATTTTTCATGGGAAAAATTTTTATTTTGCAAAAAGTTTTCAATTTTCCACTGGGAAAATAAAAATGAAATATTTTGGTTTTGCTTAAATTGGCATTAATCTGTGTCCATCTGAGCTGCTGCAGTGTCTCATTGGAGCTGTAATCTGGGTGCCCCATGCCTCAGTGCTCCTCTGTGAGTCTGGCTCCCTGGCTGGACTACATCTCTTATAATACACTCATGTCACCGTTCTGCGTGAATCACCACAGAGCGTCATGGGAGTCATATGATCACGGTGCATTCTTTTTGTGATTCTTTACCAGTGTGGCATCTCACAGTGTAACTCTACTCCCACCCTATTCACCACTGCAATCCACCACAGCCTGAATTTGTCGATCATTCAAGCATGATGCAAAACCATCTTCTTTCTGAGGCACTCAGGTATGGGGGTGAGTTGATGGAATGAGAATATAGTGGGCTTGATTTGGTATGCTTATTCTATTGTGGTTCTCAGGGATAGATTGTTTGTTGGTTCTGAGCACGTCTGGATGTAAGTCATGGTGGACACATTTTCTATATGAATACTCTTGGTTTTAAATCCTGCAGTGCCTAGGGTTCTAGATTATTCCTACAGAAATTGCAGTCAGTTAGTGATACAGTATTTATATCTGATTCTATAATTCTGACAACAAATCACTTTAGAGCAGTTGAGGGCAAATTTCTTGTTCAACACACAGCAGTAGAATGGCAAATGTAAAGACTTACTTAGTATATAATTGAAGCACTTCATTTAGGTTATAGGAAATTTCCACTCTCAATTCTAGGCTGAGGGATCGAAAGAGGGACTTCTTCCTGTTTAGACAGGATAAACGAAAAACTGATTTGACAAGACCTAATTGCTGGTTGGGCTTAAACTGAATGTGTGGCCTAAACATCTTCTACAGCACAGATAAATAACCTCTAATTCCTATTCTTTCTATGGCATTGCCCATTTCTCCACTTTACCAACAAGCAGTTGAGACTCAGAGCCTGGCACACTTGAGCAATGAAAATACACCACATTTTGGAAATATGGGGCACCAGCCCAATACCCTGATTACAGAGTCATGCACAGCACAAATTTATATCACATTTGAGCCATTAAGGTCTGCGTACACCATGAAAACATGTGCTTCACCCTGGTGGGATGGAAAATCTCACAATGATACTCTCTGCAGCAACACCAGAAGCTTAAGTAATGGCAGTGACAGATTCCAAATAGTTTCCCAACCAATTCTTCACAGTTGGAGTCTTGAGAAAGACTGAAAGGTCAATAGAGCGGCCAAGTCTCACATGTATGTCCTGAGACACACTCACTTATTTAGGATTCATTTAAAAGTTTTTCTTAAAGTCTCTCGTGCCTGTAAGGAAGGATTTTGAAATATCACAACTCAGGACCCCTCAAGCTTGTGAGGGAGGGGGTGGGATGGAGAGGTACTAATCAGAACTGTATGAAGATGCTGTGTTTTCATCTCACAATAGAAAAGAAACTCCATTAGTGTCACGTTATTTGCCCAGTTTCTAGGATGTAACGAGGCAGCCCTAATCCAAACATTGTGAACAAAGCACTAGAAAACATGCCACAGGAAACAATCCTGCATTGCAGACAGAAGCATTAGATAACGTAAAAGGCTGTTCCATCTCTAAGTTCCATGATAATGTGAGTTGCTGCCTAATGTAATTATCGTTGTTTCCAGTGGAACCATTTTATAGTTACCATGTCACTGCTGCACAAGAACATGTGATAACCATACAGTTAATGTGCAACAGGGATATCAAAGAGAAAACACAGCTAGAATCCTGTATAGTCAAGATCCCATCATTACATCTGTATCCAAACATAGAATGGCTGGTAATTGGCACTATCACTATTAACAGACTGATGATGCTATAACCTTTCTGAAGCATCATAATAATCATGTAGGAATCTCAATATTTATTAGAGACAGTCTCCCATACTGGCAAAAAGGAATTCTGGGCATGATTCTGTTCTTACTTATGCTACTTTCACTCCGTTGTACGCCCATTGATTTGCATAGTTACCCCTGCCTTACCTTACCCCTGAAGAAAGGCAATCCCTCCTCCGCACTAATAGTGATCATGAGATTCTTTCCCTGGAACAGAGCAGGCATTTCAGGTGTCATTCTCAGAACCATGTACGTGCCTTCCTTAACAAGCATGAGAATCATCAACAGCCATTGCTGCTAGCTCTTTAGCTGATTACCTAGCTGAAAAGGAAGGCCAAGACTCCGGTGCAATTACTGGCCCTGGGTTCTGTTAACCAGCATTGACACTACACGCTTCTTTCAATATATGAGCTCAGTTTCCTTTTGCTATACGGCCCTCACTCCAGCCCCTATCACCGCAAGTAAAGGGGCTGCAATAGCTTGCAGCAGAATTTCCTCAGCACAGGAGCAATGTACATAGGACGTATATGGTCCTATGCAATTCCTCACTTGCAGCTTCTTCCATAATGATGTGCTAAGGGCAGGCCCAGCAGGTGGAGGAATGGTCACAGCACATTGCATTACAACTAACCTGGTGGCAGAGTAGACAATGGCAACCATACATGGGCTGGTGGGGACTCAGATACTGTGATGACAAGGGCAGTATAAGAACTTATATAGAATGGTATAGGCTTCCATAAGGTAGTGCAGGTCCCTGGGCTCTCTAATTTACAACCCCTGTCAAACCCAGAATCCAGGAGGCACAAATTGGCTTGAAGCCACCAATGCCCCCTTCCCACGCCACTCAGACCGGGCAGTATCTTTATGGCCTGTGGCACCGGAGAGGCACAGCATGTACTCAGAGCCATAGTACCCGAACAATGTTGTAGGGCCGAGAAGAAGGAGCAGCGTATGTCTCTCTAGCTCAGGTCTGCCTGATGAAACAGGAGGGTCTGGGGCTTCTGTGAGGCTGAAACCCAAAGGCAGGGCCGGTTCTAGGCCATGTGCTTGGGGCGGCACTTCTCAAGGGGTGGCATTCTGGCCCTTTGGGGGCGGCTCTTTTCAAGGTGCGGCAGCGGCACTCCATTTTGTTTTGGTTTGGGTTTTTTTTGCTTCGGCGGCAGCACTCTGGATTTTTTTGTTTGCTGTTGTTTAGGGGCGGCAAAAAACCTGGAGCCGGCCCTGCCCAAAGGTGAGACAACAACTAATTTTTCCTGGCACAGTTTTACCCCTTTTCATTCTACTTAATGTTTCCAGACCTGAGCCTAAATCCTGACTATTGGCCTTTGAGCCATGAGCTCGTGAAAAGAAGCAGCTATAGGAGAGCCTGGAAATGTGCTCGACGCTTGTATTGGCATTGCAGGTGATGGTTTTGCTGGGATTGCTTTTGATGGAGTGACGTTAACTTAGGCCCTGATCCTATGACTGCTGGGGGTGCTCAGGACCTAGCTGAGGGTGCTCAGCACTGGCAGGATCGAGTCATTTGTACGCATTGGTACCAGGCCAGGTAACAAAAAGGAAACTTTTCCTTATTAACTGGCTGAAACAGCATGACTTTCATATTAGTCCCAGTGCCCCCTTAATCCAAAGTGGTTAGCTCTGAACACTGTAGAACTGCCACAAATAACAACTCAAAGAAATTCCATTTTCCAGAACACTTTAAAGCCAGTAAAATCCCAGCAGCGAGTTGTAAGTGATGATATATGAAGTGAAAAATGTTCGCCCTTCTAGCCTGAGTTCTCAGTGCACCACAAACACACCATGAGGTTTGCTGTCATATTCAGCACAGAAGCAGATGCCGACTGCATGCTTGTCAGGTGCTCAGGTATACATACAGTGGGTATATTACAAGTTACAGATCTACATTTCAAGTGGGTAGAGAAGCTAGGTTTTGGAAGAGCCATTAAAAAGATCCCATTTGGACTGCTCTAAAATCTGAAGATAACAGGAGTTAGGCTCATGTTTAAGGATGACCTGAGTTGATTTTGTGCATGTTGTTTAACTCATGTTATATGGAAATAGCCATCGAGCCAGTGACAACACACTCTGTAGGACATTCATGAGAACAGATGCAATATGCAGTAGTTCTGTGGAAAGAGATGACTATATCAAAGTTTAGTTTGCAGTCAGAGGGTACTTGGGTAATGTGAATGTGTGCATGTAACAGGAAATAATATAGTTTGTTGCTCTATGGATACCAGTTGCCCAATGGCCCTTCTGAAAGCTGTTCATGTGGAATGGATATAACATCATGAAGTGAGTAGAATTTATAATAAGCCATGGCTGGGTTTCATCAATGACTTTTACAGCTTTTCACTTCCCAGATGCCATTTCTGCATTCAGAGGTTAGGCTATAATGGGATGTACAGATGCATAGATATTTCCCCCTTCTTTCAACACATTGATTTGAAGAATATGAACCGCAAGCTCTGTACCATGAATGGGAAAGGCAAATCTACTAGCTTTCCGGAGAGCCTGTTTAAATTATTTGTTTCAGCAGTAGATTTTTTCGCAATATTTATGTTTACGGAAGAAAAAGTCCAATATAATCTTTCCAACAGACCTACAGACACTGAAAAGTTTATCTTCCTTCCTCCCTCCCCCGCCATCAGACATGGCTACAATATTTGCTAAATGTGCAATGGGGATAGAGTAAACTATGAGAATCTCACAAGAAGGCCACCAATTAAATTATCCTTCTCCATACTGAACAAGACAAAAGCAGACTAGTAGTTGGGAATGAGAGGACCTCAGGGGATCTTCTTTCAGGGTGATCTTTTTCAGTAGAAAAAATGCATGTTAAAGCATTTAGTTAGTATTTGGGGAGGGGGAGAGGGGGAGATGTCCATCTGTTTAAGCAGCTGAAGAGAAAGTACAGACAAGGCTGATGGAGTCTTCCAATATCTCTGTGATTTTTATTTTGTTTCTCTTAGCACAGCACAATCCTGTTTATTCAAAGGTCACTGCGCTGAAAGCAATATCTGCAGAGCATAAGAACACTGACAACATAATCACATGGGGTAGAATAGTACAAGTTCCTTAGCCCTTCCTCCCCTATACCTTTTGGGTCTGTTTATCGTTTTTACACACGTTAATGAAGACAATTCTATTGTCTTGAGTTTGCCTGTCCAAAATAAAGCAAGTTCAATTCTTTGTTCTCACTCCATAAAAAATAATATGCTTGACTCACCAATAGAGAGAGCGAACCTGGAGTTTTGTTAACCATTTCATGAGTCAGACATGTCCAGGATACCCCAGGTCCATCTTATAGAGAGGTAAAATATTATAAAGCTATTGTTGAAAGGGTAACAGAGGGCTATTGTTGAAAGGATAACTAATTAACCTCTGAGGACAGAAAGAAATAGCTTCCCATGGGATGGTGAAGCAAAATTAGCTGCATTAAGGGAGGTTTAAATCACTCCCTAAAGCATTACGCATTGGCCACTGTTGTAGACAGAATTTCAGTTTAGATGAAACATCAAACTGTCTAGCTATGGCAATTCCTAAGTTCTTATGTGCCTTAGTTTCTAATTTCTCATGTTTTTATGTTTGAAGTACAGAACAGTTGTTTTCATTTCAATGTAGATCTAAGCTGAACAAAAAAATCAAATCTCTTCATAGCTCAGGATACCCACTGATGCGACCCCGGGAAGTACCTCAGAGGGTACTTCCAGGAGTGCTATCACTGTATTAATTAAATGACAAAGTAATGATTGTAATCCTTAAGGGAAGATAGTAGGGGAAAGATGATATCTCCTTAGGTCCTGGCTCTAAATTGTTGCTTTTGAAGCTCTGGAATATGGCTTATTTATTTTTTATCCAATCAGTTTCTCCTCTAACTATTTTTTCTTTAGACCTAATCCTGCTCCCACTTTAAAAAATTGTGATTTCACGGGTGCAGAATTAGGGTGACCAGACAGCAAATGTGAAAAATCAGGACAGAGGGTAATAGGAGCCTAAATACGAAAAATACCCAAAAATCGGGCCTGTCCCTATAAAATCAGGACATCTGGTCACCCTTTGCAGAATCAGGGTCTTTGTTGTTAACCCCAATGGCAGTGCTTCCTGCACTACTAGCCAACAGACTAGTAGGATGCTAGAGACATATTTTTCCCTGTAACATCCCATAAATGTTTTTCTTTTTTTAAGAAAAAGGGAAACAAAGCACAACGCCAGAAAATGGAAGAAGAAAAAAATCCCTGCTTTTAAAATTAATATTCCGCTTGTGAATCTCTGGCACAAAAGCCAGGAAGTATGAGGTTAAGGAGGACAGAACATCAGCTCACTCTGCAGTGCCACTTTCTCCTTCCAAACAGCAGGTGCTGAAGGCCAGCGCATCAGTCCCAATTTTGAATTTCTTGCCTTTTGTTCGAGTCTGCTCCTGTTGCCACTGACGTCAATGGGCGTTTTGCTGCTGACTTCTTTGAAAACCAGATTCGGCCCTTAATATGCATCAACAGTTCCAGATTCATTTGATCACAGTGGTTTGGTTTGATTTTGTTACTGAAGCATAAATAAAAATGAATCCTCAAATTTAAGAGATCCATCTTCTAAGCTTAGGTTGGGGAGCACTGCCTTAGATAAATTGGAGTCATTTTCACAACTTACCAGAGCAGGAATGGGAAGAGATATGCACAAAGCCATGCATAGGTGCAATAAGAAGAGAGCTGGACTGGGATTTATTAGCCTTAAACAAACAAAACAAAAAAGGATATTCCGCTCAGTGACGAAGGAAAGACTTTTATTGACTTCAAAATCCAGTGGACTCTGGAGCAGGCCTTAAATGCAATACAAGGTATAGGATGTTAAATGTTAAGTTACTTACGTCCTGGTCATTCCCTGACTATACCCAATGAAGCCCATCAAGCTCTCTGTTCACTAGGTATGAGATTCACCCCATATAGAGGGCCAGCCCATTGCCTTTGCACCACTCCATTCTCATTTAAGGCCTCAAAACAGCACTTAAGTGTTGCCAGCACTGACGGCTTTGTGCTGATCCTTTGCAAGGGGTCGATTTCCCCCCAAGAGGCAGAAAAGTTTTGTTCGCATTGCTGGCCAGTGGGTTCATTTATCTGCGCTACACGGCAAGCGCTGTCCAGAGCACTAGCACTTTGGCTCTCCACACTTCCCTGCTTCTTTCAGCAGGGCTCGGCTGAATAGGCAACAAGCCAGTTCAAATTTGGATCTTAATAATGTTCTTTTAAAAGACAGGGTTTTGTGCTTAACAGATAAATAGTCAATGGCTGGATGAGCATGTTTGCATAGTGATACAGTTTAGGCAGCACACCCTGTGTTTTGTTATGTGTCATTTATAAAATATAAGGATGTGTGGCTAAGGTCCCATAAACTACTGCAAATGGAGCCACTTTCATGCGTTGAATAAGCAATTCTCAAAAGCAACCATTGTTCTTTTTCTTTCCTGCACCTTGGCTGGCAGTGGGGAGGTGATGTAAGCAGAGACGAAAGTACAGCGAACAGAATGACTTTCCTGAGCCTAGGGAAGGAAGCAGAAGGTGCTGAGTTAAGCAAACATCTGCCTTGGCGAAGAGTAAACAATGTGTTTTTCTAGTAAACTGAGCAAACAGGACTTAGAAGTCATAGAGAGAGGAGGATAAGACAGAGCAAGCCAAGATGGCCATTTTGCCAAATGACTTTTTTATTCATGCTCCAGCACTCAGTGCTATAATTACAAGAATCTCTGGGGACCCAAGGAGTCTGACTCTTCCTTGCTTTAGAGTGTTGCCAATAAGATATAAAAATTGCTAATGCAGCGAAAGCATTTCTATGCAGTGGAGTTGGTAATTTTTTTTAAACCAGCACAATTACTACTATGCAAATAAATAAAAATCTATTATAGTTTCTCTTATTATATGAATTTAGCACTCAACAAAAGGGCCAGGTTAACGGTGCCAGGAATTAACGGCTGGTGATTATTCGCAGAATCCGCGTGGACAATGGTAGAGCCAGCTTTCCTACTAATGTGCCTCAAATCTGCCATGAAAAGACAACTTCTAGGTGTAAGAGGGTAAGCCAGTCTCCATGGACCATTTAGCCTCTCTGTGTTGAACCTGTCATCCAGGGTGACCATCGAGGTAATTGCATGTGCAAATTAGGCATTTTGTTATCGGCCTAAAGCCCTTGAAAGCCTAACCTGGTATTTTTGCAGTGACTGTAATGTAAATCATGGATGCACAAATTTCTGAACATATAGAGAAATCAATTAATGAAATTGTATAAACTATACTGAAAAAATCCATGGGCCAACTTCTGCCTTTAGTTGGCCTTGCACAGCACATATTAATGGGTTGGATGGGGACAGTGGTGGGTGTGCATAAATGTAAATGAGGCAAAATTAGCCATAGTCCCTTATCCCTCAAGGTGGACAGGTGTCTGGACATTCAGAATGACTCTTGGCTCTCAACAAATAGGTTGGATGCTCCTACATACTGTGAACATACAAATCTATGAACTCTGGTGACATTGTATTCACCAATTTAATTATATATCATGATGTCACAGCTTTAGCCAGGCAGCCCATAGAGCACAGCAAGGACCTTCTCTTCCACAGGACGTCTGGCCTTTCTCAACAGCACTGCTATGTTGTGTCCCTTCCATTGCCAACCATTGCAAGACATTTTTTTTTTTACTTCAGAGCATTAAAAATGGAGTTTGGAGGCAGGCCTTTGACCCAGGTAGTCAGTGGATGACTACACTTGGAATTCCTAGTCTATTTTTTTTCTCCAATTTTTGCCTGACCATTATTTTTCCATCATTTTTATATTAGATCATTTATCTTCACACTGAGAACAAGGCAAGCCCATCAACCACTGATCTTGTTCGTGTCCTTCCTCGACAGACAGGGATATGTGTATTTTATTGAGACAGTGAAATTAGTTAACTATCAAAATGTACATAATTCTTTTCCAAACACTGTAAATGCTATCACTGTTGTAACCTTCAGTGGTAATTGACAATAACTCAGCTGGTATTTCCTTTGACTTTAATGACTACAATAGCTTCTGTAATCATTTTGTTGGTATGCTCGAACAATTTGAATTTATAGTATGCAGGGGTATACTTCTCTGTTCCCCTGCTTCAGAAAGACTCTGCAAGCACAAAGTGGAAAAAAGATTTTGCAAAATTGTGGGGGTGGGGGATGGATGAGGGACCAGCAGAAGTAGTCAGTGGATGGCTTACGATATTCTAGTCTCATAGACTTTGGAGGCGCATACCCCAATGCATAGTAACAAAGGGAGAATTTCATTTTGTTTTTGAAATGCTATTATTACATTCAGGAAATTTGCAAAGGCACCTTGACAGAACATGATCAAATACCTGAACTTACAGTGCAACAACATTTACTTAGCAAATGACATTTTAATGCAGAAAGTCAAATTTGCATACTAATTAGATTTTTCCTTTAAAACATTTAGACTTTTGGCCTTTCCACCTACCCACTGTGACAGAGATTAAAAGATTTTTTTATTATGTCCTGTCAAACAAAACACACTTTTGTAAAGTGCTACAGTCACTAAGTAGCACTTTTAACCTATTTTCTACTCGTATGGAATTCAGGCAGCTCACATTCCACGTGCTTCCTGACCTCAGGAGGGCGTCTGATGGAAAGCAAATGGAAAAGATTGGGTTTTCTCCCTCTGTTAATTTACAATGTGTGGGAAAATATTGTGGCTGACATTATCAGAGCTGCCTCTGGGATGAGAACAGCATCCAAATCCTCAAGGCAGCCTTCAAAACTCAGCCTGCACGTTTTAAATATCGTGATTGGAAATAAGCTGAGTTGCATCATAAAAATATGGGTACCTCCAACCATGGGGATTTGAGATGCTGGGAGTTCCCATCCTTACTTGCATCCTAGTTCACACCACATCCATTATATGGATCACCTACTTTGGGCTCCTTTGCCTCATGATCTCTGCAGGCAGCCATTTTGGGTTCTGACTGTGAAACAGACATGTATGCTACAGGAAAAAAATCCCAATGCTTTGGCCTAAACCCTCTCTTGGAGCCTGAACACAGGATGGTGTGCTGGGTAATGCTAGGAAGGGATGAAGTCTTCTATAGCTGCTCTTCCAGCCAACAGACTTGAATCGGCTCCTCTAGCTGTCCGAGTCCCCCATGTCCTCAGCCACTAGCTCTCCTTGATAAATGGCAATGCTACCCTCTCCTCCCACCTCTGCTAATTTATTTTGGCTTTTTTTCAGTGGAAATAGAGACTTATTTTCAAGCAAAAGAAAATCTGCCATTAGGAGCAAAATTGCCTGTGTGAAATTTCCTGACTGAGCAGTGACTTGCTGTGAAATGACCATTTCTGTGTCTTTTCATGGAACACAAATATTGCAGGAGGATCAAAATGGGTGAAACAGACTCATCACAACAATTTTTCCCATCTCTTCTCTGTACCTGCCATAAGGCTTGACAAACTTGCTTGTTCCCAGCAATAACCACCTCCCCACGGACCACCAGCACTAGTCTATGAATAGGAGCCCTCCCATGAGGTTACATCCGTGTATATTTGCAGGGCTGGGCTCTGAGCACTCCACCCTGCACCCATTGAAGTACATGGCAAAACTCCCATTGATCTCAAGGGTGCAGGAGTCCCCAAGCTTAAAAATAAAAATAGCATTAACTTTCTGGGCCTGGTTCTCATTTACACTTAGGTCACTTTCCACTCTGACACTGCTCTGGCCCAGTAAAGAGGCCTTTAAATGGGAGTAAATTACACTTACTTTACAGCCCCTTTATATTGCTAGAGGGCACAAAGTGGGTTATGGCTTATCTACACTAGAAAGTTGTATTGCTTTAACTATATTGGTATAGTTAAGTGGTACAGCCTCCCTAGTGTGGAATCAATTGTATTGGTGCTCTATACCAGGATAGCTATTCCTGTACAAGAAGGGGACTTGCTATAATGGTATAATGCCCTAAAATACTTGTAAAACTGGATCAACATCAGGGCTTTTGCCAGTATAACTGTTCTGTGGCCTTTTTAAAATGGGAATCAGATCCTCTGTCCCTAATGAGTGCTTTGTTGAAGTGCTAGCTCCTGAACAATTGTTATTTTATTATTTTCCATAGTAGGGTACACAACTGGTTTTCACTAAGAACTTAGGGTCTGATCCTAACCACCTCATTTGCCGTACTGAGTGCCCTCACTGACACCACCTACTTAAGTGCTTGAATAAATTAATTGGAAACCGTGTGATCCTTTTTTTATTTATTATTTTGCTTCAAAGCATAAAAAGAATCTTCCCAATCCAACCATCCATTTTGTTTTACTTTTCCTTCTTACTGCTCAGAAACCCACAAACAATATTTCTCTCTCCCCAATCCTTCCCACCACAACCTCCCCAAAGGTTGTAACAAAGCAACATCCGCCTCTGATTTTCTGGGCCAGTTTTCAGGCTGCAGGGGAATGTAACAGCTCATTTTAATTTAGAGAGAGAGAGAGGAAGTGCTGACATCTCTTTGGCTGTAGAGTTATCCTGAGGAACAACAGAATAATGCTCAGTGCATCAGAATATTATTGTTTTCAGCTTTTTAAAAGAGCCCTCTTTGTCTTAGGAAAAAAAACCTTTGCAAATGCGTTTAACATTGCCACGTTATTCCACGTAGTGTAACATTGGTAACTTTGCTGCCTCCTGAGGGACTCAAACATCAAGATCACAGTGTCTGATGATGTCAGTTGCAGCTAGGCATACAGAACCCTTGGGCCTCAGATCTTAATTATATCTGCTACTGTTTACAGCTTATAATTACACTGCTCTACAGCCAAAATGCTTCTGAAATAAATGTAGTCAAACTTTACTAATTCTGGGTCACTGAGAACGAAAATGATGCTTAAAATTGTTGATTGGCTCTAGTTTTCAAGGTATGCTATTGGGTCAGTATATACGACCCTTGACTTGGGAATGGCGGAGGATAAGTGAGTTATAAAGGGAAGGGATCTCAATTTAAACCAGAAACAACTAAAATACATCTTTGACTGGATCTATGAATAAATCTATGACTGGGTTTGGACAGTATTTGCTTTTTAGGCAAAACAATGAATGATGCAATCTGAAGCTGGTATTGCGTCATACATGATATGAATTGCATCATGTTATTACTAGAAGTCATGGATGATGCAATAATAACGAAGCTTACATCACTCTGCTGAACAAATTGCCCTATATCAGCTCTAGAAATCATACAGTGTCGTGCTCTCTTATTTGTCAGTGTTTGATTTTGCAAAGGGACACATTTCTGTTTAGCCAAAGTGAGCAGAGATGCCTCGTACTTGTGTGAACAGTGCAGATAACTTCTGCTATGTTTGTGGTGAAGTGACTTTTGCATCACAAAAGCGCAGTATAACCACTATGGTTAAGAAAGCCTATCACCTTTATTTTGGCTGCAAAATTGGAGATCAGGACAAGAGGTGGGCCCCACACATATGCTGCAACACTTGTGCAACAAATCTTCGCCAGTGGTTGAACAGGAAAAGGAAATCTATGCCTTTTGCACTGCCAATGATTTGGAGAGAGCCAACAGATCATACCAGCAATTGTTACTACTGCATGGTGCCTCCAGTTTGGAAAGGTGTGTCAAAGAAGAAAAAGTGGACTGTGCATTATCCAAACATTCCATCAACTATACGCCCAGTACGCCACGGAGAAGGACTGCCGGTTCCTGATGCACCAGAATCATTCTCACTTGAGTCAGACAAGGAAGAGGAAGAGGATGAAACTTCTGGTCCTGAACCATCAATGTCACAGGACCCACATTTTCTCCCATCCTCCTCCTCTGAACCACACCTCATAACACAAGGTGAACTGAATGACCTTGTCAGGGATTTGGAACTACCCAAGAGTAAGGCAGAGCTGTTGGGCTCCAGACTACAGCAGTGGAATCTCCTGGCAGGTGATGTTAGGGTTTCCATGTTCCGTGACCGTCAAAAGGATCTTGTCCCATTCCTCTTCATGGAAGGTGATCTTGTAGCTGCAACAACATCGATGGTGTGATGGCAGCCCTCAACATCGTTCACGATCCAGATGAGTGGAGACTGTTCATTGATTCATCGAAGACGAGTCTTAAAGCTGTTTTACTGCATAATGGCAATGTTTTGCCATCAATTCTAGTTGGTCATGCAGTCCATATGAAGGAAACCTATGACAACATGAAACAACTTTTGAGGTGCATAAACTATGACCAACATCAGTGGCAGCTTTGTGGCGATTTGAAGGTTGTTGCTCTCTTGCTTGGTCTGCAGACTGGATACACAAAGTACTGCTGTTTTCTCTGCGAATGGGATAGTCGTGCAAGAGATTCCCACTATATCAAGAAAGATTGGCCACTCCGACAGTCATTGGAGTCTGGGAGGAAAAGTGTTCAGCATCCACCACTTGGGGAATCAAGGAAGATTTTGTTACCACCCTTACACATCAAGCTGGGTCTGATGAAGAACTTTTTCAAGGCCATTGACAAAACACAAGCAGCTTTCAAGTACCTCCGTGGAAAATTTCCAAGGTTAAGTGAAGCTAAGATAAAGGAAGGTGTCTTTGTTGGTCCTCAGATTCGTGAACTTCTTCGAGATGATGCATTTGACCATGCACTGCGTGGCAAGGAAAAGACGGCATGGAAAGCCTTCCAGTTAGTGGCAATAAATTTTCTCGGAAACAACAAGGCAGACAACTACAGGTTGTTGGTGGAAAACCTCCTCAAGGCATACAAAAGCCTTGGTTGCAACATGTCACTAAAGATACATTTTTTGCACTCTCATCTAGATTTTTTCCACCGAACTGAGGAGCAGTGAGCGATGAGCACGGTGAGCGATTTCACCAGGACATTGCAACAATGGAGAAACGCTATCAGGGCAAATGGAGCCCATCAATGCTTGCAGACTATTGCTGGACAGTGACAAGAGATGCTCCATTTAATGAATACAAGAGACAAGCCAAGAAGCGCCGAGTAGACACTGAATAGGACTAAACTATGTACATAATAGTTTTTTGCCTTTTGTTTCATAATAAATTTTATTTATATAACCCTTTTGCTGATTTTTAAAGTGTTACATAAACAGGACAGGTGAAATATTATCATGTAAAGCAACCATAAACACATGAAAAGACCTAGGTTTACAATTTATGATTAAAACTCTACTATCTACACAATATACATAGACATAAAATGTAAAAACTTAAATACCTTAGAAACAGTAGCCAATCAGTTGTTTTAATTGTCATATTTGAATTCAGCACATCAAAATACATAATAAATAGCACATTTTATCTCTGAAGCAGACGACTTCTCAAAAATTGTAGACCAGTGTTATTGATGTTAATTTACTGAGTGATGTTACACTTCTAGCCTCAAGTTATCTTTTTGGCATGTTAATCCAGTTGCACACAGACTATTGCATCTGACTGTATAGGCTGAAATTAAGGGGGATTTTTCACCTTAACTTGGTTTGGATGTTCCTTGTTGTACGTTATTTAAAAAAACATAATTTGAATATTTGTAGTAATCTAATAAATATTATTTGAATCATACATAATGTCTTGATACAAGGCGACAAAAACGTTTGTTCAACTGCACAACATAAAGCATGTTTTTATCATGTGTTTCAGGGGACAGGTTAAAGCACTACGTGGCAGATGGCTAAAATGTTAACTCATGGACACCTTGGGTGTGTTGTCTTTGTGAGCTATCACCAGAGGTGAAAGTAAGCCGGTACGCCCCCCGTATGGCATACCGGCAAGAGCCGGTGCACTGTACCGGGGTGGATCGGCTTCCCCTGGTGGCAATTTAAAGGGCCCGGGGCTCCCAGCAGCAGCTGGCACCTCAGGCCCTTTAAATTGCCACCAGATCCCTGCTGCCGGAGCCCCGTTTTCAGTATGATTACGATCACATCCTTGCATTAAGTACATGCTTAAGTGCTTTCCTGGAGTGGGGTCATACATTGGAAGTTGGGATACATACAAGTCTTGTGTATGCATAATTGCATGGATACTTTTCAAGGATTTCAGCCAAACACGTCAAACAAATATTCTTTACACTAACTTTTAAAAATTGCATTGGAATTAAACAAGGATTACTGCAAAGTGCTGCTGCCGATTTACTCTTTCCTAATTGCTTTGATTAAAGTGAAGACCTAGTTACATACATCTCCTTTGGGAGCTTTGATTTATTTTGACATTACTAAGGGCCTGATAAAGCAAGGTACTTAAGCACATGCCTAACTGTAAACATGTGGATAGGACCATAGAAGTCAGTGAGACTTCTCCCGTGCTCAAAGTTAAGCACAATAGGTCTGTACAGCACCAGACTGCTAGCTGGTAAGAGTAGGAACCACGTCTACTTCAGGATTTGTACAGCTCCCATCCCAAAAGGACCCAATGCTGATTGGGGCTTCTGGAGAGAACAACGGGCATGAAATTAGCTCTGTTTTACAAAGCTAAAATAGCAGATTTTTAATATACACTGCATCATTGTATAGTAGGAAGTATCATTTCATAGTATAGACACCCAGAGCTGGGTCCCATGACCCCTTTTCATCACTGGCTGCTGACACAATGGTAGGTTAGGTAGAATCTGGGACAGTTCAGTCAACTGGCCTTCCTGACCCGGTTTGTTGCCTGTGTATGAAGTCCTTAACAATGGAGAATTAAAAGTGGAAATAGTTGAAACAAAATGCAAAGAAAAATTATAAAACCCCTGACATCTGAATTTAACGTACTATCAGAGATATTGAAAAATGTGCAGTTTGTTTCTGTAAACGTTAGCATTTCAAAAGCCCAGAAGACCCTTCTTGGTATAGATTATGCTATTGCATTTCAGATTAGATTACTTCCAGATTGCTGCAATTCCAGTGCTGCAGGCTCATAGACAGTAATCTCTACCTGCTGTCATAGATGGGAATTTATTCAAGAAATAATTTTCCCATTAGTGTATAAAAAAGTATACTTAATTTTGCTGTACGATCTATAGACCTCATAACATAATTAAAAATTGGGTAAAAACATATTTCTAGAGGAAAGATTTATTAATAAGGGGAACACACTGATTCCATGTTAATGAATTAAGGCCTAAAATGAATGTCAAGTTTAGACTCCAATTCTAATATCCTTGCTTATGTACTAACTTTGGTAGGAGTTCAGTCTGCATAAGGTGAGTAGGATCAGGCCCTCCACTCCTTATTTCAGAGAGTTTTTGACAGCTGTCTGGCTAAATCTTGATTCTGGATTTTGAAAAAAAGTGAAGTTACAAATGAGTCTCTCCATCAGAATGTAAAATTAATGATTTTCAGCACCAAAACCAATATCTTCTTGCTGATTTTATTGAAATGAAAAACCTGCATTAGACCACTTGACTGTACTTGTTGTGATCCTGACTTCAGTGGAAACAATGATGAGTCCTTGTGGCACCTTAGAGACTAACACATTTATTTGGGCATAAGCTTTCGTGGGCTAAAACCCACTTCATCAGATGCATCAGATGAAGTGGTTTTTAGCCCACGAAAGCTTATGCCCAAATAAATGTGTTAGTCTCTAAGGTGCCACAAGGACTCATCATTGTTTTTGCTGATACAGACTAACATGGCCACCACTCTGAAACTTGACTTCAGTGGAGTTATTCCAGGTTTACATCGGTTTGACATGAGAATCTGGTCCATACAGTACTGTTGCTTGAATATGACTGATAAAGGCCTTTTCTGCTCACAGTCTTGAATACTTTTTTAAGATCAATGAAGACAACATACAGTTCAATGCTTTTTTCCTGAATCTATCTCAAAATGAAAATCACATCTGTGGTGCTCTGACCTGATCCAAATCCACATTCAGACTCTGGTAGAAGCTTCTCTGATACTGTTTTGACAACCCAATTGAGCAAAATGCAAGCAATGATTTTACCACCTACAGATAGCAGGGAGGAATGCCAGTAGTTGCCACATTCAGTTTTGTGGCCTTTAGTTTTGGACAGTGTAACTATAATTGCATCTTTGAAATCCTGAGGAATCTTCTCAGTTTTCCAGATAGCCTTAATAATTTTGTCTAGACAACTGACAGTTTTGGGGATTATACATTGATAGATTTCTGCTGGTATTCTATTCTGGTGATTTGCCTGACTTCATTTGTTTGATAGATTTTTGCACTTCCTCATTTGTAGTAACTGGGTGATTTCTCCATCCATGGGGTGCTGGATCTAGCATTTGAGGGGTTGACAGTAGAGAGATGGTTTAATAGCTTGGTAAAGTGCTATACCCATCTTTCAGAAATACCTTACTTGTCCTTAATTAAGTAGACCCATCTGATCTCTTTAGTAGAGCTGGTCCCAATTTGATGGGCCATAAATGACCTTCAGGGTGTCATAAAACAACTTGGTGTTTGTTGTATTGGCATAATGTTGTATTTCTTCTGCTTTCTTTTAAAAACAGTTATACTGTGTAAGACTAAGCCATCTGAGCCTTGGCTTGCAGGTACTTGAATATGTCTTTTTTTAATGTTGTTCCTTTGTCATTTTGCCAAGACATAAGCTCATCATTCTTTTCCTTGAGGATCTTTTTGAGTTCATCATCATTTTCATCAAACCACTCTTAGTGCTGTCTTTGATTTTTGCCTAGAGTTTTTTCTGTGGTTTGAAGGATGGTTGATTTGAATATATTCAATTTTTCAAGTGTGTTATTGGGTGATGATATAATGCTATCAATTTTTCCTCTACATTTTCCCTTAGTTTTTCCTGATGAAATGGATGTCTCAACTTTGCTATTTGCAATTTCCGTTTAATCTGTTCACATTGTTTTACTGAGTGGCAACAACATGTAATTGAAAATGGCTCTGATCATCTTGTGGTCAGTCCAACAGTTTTCTCCTCCCATTGCTTTGCTGATCTCAGTGTCCCTGATGTCTCTTTGCTACATGATGACACAGTCAGGTGCCAATGCTCTGATCTCTGATACATCCACCACATTTTATATTTGTTGGCTTGCCTAAAGATTGAGTTAGCAATATGGACCTCATGCCCAGCGTACTTGCTGAGTAGGAATAAACAAGTGCTGTTCATTTTCCCAATTCCATTGTTCTTTATTACACCACTCCAAGCCTTACTGTCTTTTCCAACTATGGCATTAAAGTCTCCCAGAGGTAGACGTTTGTCTTCACTGGGTATAGATTTGATTATATCACCCCAAAACTGTTCTTTTATTTCTTCTATACTGTCTAGAGTTGGAGCATAAGCACTGATAACAGTTGCAAAGCATTAATTTCTAGCGGGAAGTTGTAGAGTCATTAGGTTTTCATTTTTGCTCAGAGGTAATTCTTTCAGAGACTTCAGGAGGATATTTTCAATGCTATAAATTCTGTCTTCCTCTGCTGGCCTCCTTTCCCAAAAGAAGGTGTAGCTACTTCCTAAGTTCCTTTATGAAGCCTTTGTCTTCATCTCATTTCACTGAGGGCAGTTATGTTGATGCTGTATGTAGCAAGTTACCTTGCAATAATGCTGTACATCTATCAGGTCTCGATGTGTTATCTGTGTCCATTAGGGTCTGTATGTTCTGTGTCACAACAGTGATAGCTCTTGTTTTTCCTCATAGAATGACTTGTGTGGGGATGAGCCAGAAGTCATGGTGAAATGGCCGGACTAAAGTTGGGCAGGCAACGTTTATGGCACCTTTTCCAGCTCCTTCTCTTACTGGGATGAGCGGTGCTGTCCTTAAAAAGAATGCTCAGTCACCTAGGGTGTTACCAAGAATCTTTGCTCTCCAGAATTCAAGGCTGAGCAACCAGAGTCCCAAGTTGCCTCCATGTAGGTTTATGATTTCCAATGCTCCCATAAACCTGTCACTTCACTGTTTGCCACAGTGAATGCCTCTGTGTGGTGATAAGATCATTGCATGGGAGTAATCTCATTCTCTTGGCTACTGAAGTCAAAAGTCAGTGGCACAAAAAGTTGCAATGACTGGGAACATCATTAGCTGCAGTGGCTAGCCACTGACACCTTTTTGTGCCTCGTCAAGACTTACGTAGTTCTCAATGCATTGTTGCAGTGCCTTTCCAGCTGTTGGACCAAGAGGTCTTCTCCACCCAGTCTGCCAAAGCAAACTTAGGATGCTGAGGACAGGCATTTCCCCTCCAGACTACCCTCTACCTGGTTCCTCTGCCAGTCAAAGTGGTGTATTGGGGTGTGGCCGCTGCCATGTAGTAGCAGCTACATGGAGTCATATGTGAGACCTGGGTGTGAAGTTAGGACCAGTGAAAGAGAATGTAAATTTGGCTACTCATAAAAGTTATAATGGGATCAGAACTAAGTGTCTGAAGGATCAGGCACAAGGTGGTTTTCCAGTTGTGAGAAAATATTCTTCATAACAAAGCATTCAGATGGAGAATGAGTAGAGATTGCCAATCTTTTTTCTAATTAAATCAGGGTCTATTATTTAACCTTAACTAGGGCAACAAGTTTTTTTTTAAACAGGGTCAATAAACCTGGATTAATAATAACTGCTATTATTAATTTGAAGGGGCAATGAATGCAAATTTAAGATTACCGTCCCACCATTCTAGCTCCTAGATCACATGTCTGGAGAATTACAAAAGTGATTCAATGCATATAGCTCTGCTGTAAGAGACTGCCTGAGAAAGGGAATCTGCTGATCATGCACCCTGCATCTGAATATGTCCAACCTACTAGTGTAAGTTACAAATACAACCCTTTAGGGCCATATTCAAAAGCCAGTGCACAAATAAAGAAACTAAGTACTGAGGAGGTCTTTAGGATCACAGGAGATACACTTAGGGCACAGGGGCAGTTCACACACTACTACCAAACTTGAAGCCACGGGGGACCCACCCCCCACAGACAGGTTTAAAGGCTACATTGCATAATATCCAAAAGCATGTGGTGTCAGATAGGAGCTGCTGTGTGTTATTGATAACTCTGGGGATGAGAACAACTCAGGTCCCCTAGGAAATCAGAGTGTTCTCCCTTTTATCGCAGCCTTGGCCGGAAGATGTTGCAGGTTTTCCTCTCCATTGCTTTGCCAGGAAATCTGGATGCACTGTTTCCTAAGCTCCTCCGCAAATGCATGTACCAGTTCTAAACACATGAGGGGAAATCCTGGCCCCACTGAAGTGAAAACAGCACTGACAGATAAGATTGAGGTTATTTCTGATTGGGAGCAGTCTGAAGCAGGAAAACATGTTCTGCAGGGTCAGTGGGGCACACGTATAGGCAGGAAAGCACAATCAGATGGTGATGTTTTCTGACAGTATAGAAGCGGATGTGGGCTGTGTCAGCACCATTTCAGAAGAGAGTCTGAAATATCTTTGAGAGCCCAGGAGCTGGCTCATGCATCTCCATGGGATGCAGGCACACAAAAGAAACAAAAGAAAAATACTCAGAATGGACAAATGTTATGAAACACCCAACGGGGGGGAAGGTGGGGAAGGAACCACAAAGATGTGGAATGCAGCCTCATCAATCATAGACTCATAGACTTTAAGGTCAGAAGGGACCATTATGATCATCTAGTCTGACCTCCTGCACAATGCAGGCCACAGAATCTCACCCACCCACTCCTGTAACAAACCTCTAACCTATGTCTGAGTTATTGAAGTCCTCAAATTGTGGTTTGAAGACCTCAAGCTGCAGAGAATCCTCCAGCAAGTGACCCGTGCCCCATGCTGCAGAGGAAGGTGAAAAACTCCAGGGCCTCTGCCAATCTGCCCTGGAGGAAAATTCCTTCCCAACCCCAAATATGGCGATCAGTTAAACCCTGAGCATGTGGGCAAGACTCACCAGCCAGCACCCAGGAAAGAATTCTCTGTAGTAACTCAGATTCCATCCCATCTAACATCCCATCACAGACCACTGGGCATACTTACCTGCTGATTATCAAAGATCAATTGCCAAATTAATTGCCAAAATTAGGCTATCCCATCATACCATCCCCTCCATAAACTTATCAAGCTTAGTCTTGAAGCCAGATATGTTTTTTGCCCCCACTACTCCCCTTGGAAGGCTGTTCCAGAACTTCAGTCCTCTAATGGTTAAAAACCTTCGTCTAATTTCAAGTCTAAACTTCCTACTGTCCAGTTTATATCCATTTGTTCTTGTGTCCACATTGGTACTAAGCTTAAATAATTCCTCTCCCTCCCTGATATTTATCCCTCTGATATATTTATAAAGAGCAATCATGTCCCCCCTCAGCCTTCTTTTGGTTAGGCTAAACAAGCCAAGCTCTTTGAGTCTCCTTTCATAAGACAGGTTTTCCATTCCTCGGATCATCCTAGTAGCCCTTCTCTGTACCTGTTCCAGTTTGAATTCATCCTTCTTAAACATGGGAGACCAGAACTGCACACAGTATTCCAGATGAGGTCTCACCAGTGCCTTGTATAATGGTACTAACACCTCCTTATCTTCACCTTCTATTGGAGCAATGCTCTTGGGCAGAATGAGGATGTGTGCAAACTGAGATATGGAATATAAGTCAGAGGAACTATTCTTGCCCTACAGAGGAACTAGTGAGAACACATTTATTGTACGCTGCTCTTATCAGCTTATCGTAACACCAATTTGGTAGACGTGTAGAGTACTGTAGAGGGCAAACAATAATATGAGACCACAGGATTTTATCTTGTCAGGAAGATTAGAAAGCCTTACTTAGCAGCTTTTTCCCCCAGAGAGATGTTTACACTTCGAGACCTCAGAGGGTATGTCCAGAATCTAGACTAGGCTAAACAGTGTTTTTTTTAAGAATGTGTTAGCCACCATGTTCTAACACATCCTAAAACTCTGCTGTAGACAGGACAAATTGTCCTTTAGCACAGGCTAGCAGTAGAGTTGACATTCGGGAGGAGGTAGAGTTTTGGATTGTGCTAGTTAGAATATGAGAGCTAACATTCTAAAACCTACCTTTTTACCCTCAGCAAGACAAACCCCATGAAGAACACACTACTCAGAAGGGAACATTGGCAGATGACTCTATTGCTCCAATTACTAAGCTGTCTTGCAAGTATTTGTGCATTTTTTGCATGCACAATGTTTTGCAGTTGCAATCACTGTCATTTACACGTAAAACTCTCTGCTATGAAGGCACAGATGGGTAATTATGTGGCTAAATGAAATCAACCGAACATAGAAACTACGGATGAAGAAAGAGTCTGGGTTGTGGTCACAATGAAAATCAGGCCTTCTAACATTGGGAGAGCTAATAGGAATATTATGCATAATATATAGTTGGCACCTGCAGTATACTTTCTTCTTCTTCAAGTGACATTTCCGATGCAAAGATTGTTGACCACCACCGTCCGTCTTTTGCAGTCACGACAGAGTTGTAAAATTTCTGCTCTCCTTTGGAAAACAGTCTATCTGATGATATTTCCTATGTAACTGGCTCTCCTTCTTGCTCTTCCTGGTTTGCCTGCCATCTTGTCTGATCGCATGAGTGCTAGACGCAAGTCGCTCTCCGGTCAGCAAGCTATGCATCTACAAAAAGATGTTATTCTTTTACATCAGCTCTCAAGTAGTTGTGCTCTTTTAAAATTCGTCCTTCTCATCACCTCTTTGTTCGGTTTTGATTGTCCCTTTTAAGTGTCCAGCTCTCACATCTGCATAGGAGAGTTGACCCGATGTAGCACTTCAGCAACCTAGTGCAGATGTGCACTTTTAGCTTTTGACAACACAGAAGGCTTTGGAAGTTGTTGAATGCTTTTTTAACCTTTGAACCAAGATTCTACAGCCCTTCCCAGGTATTGGTCAGTTAAGCGTCACAACAGATCTGTGAGATAGGCAGGTATTTTATATTTTACTTATGGATAAACAAACTGAGGTATAGAATGATTACATGATTCCCACTGCAGGTCAGTGGCAGAACACTGGAAGAGAATCCATAAATCCTAACTCTCACTCACACAACTTATTAGAAATACTGACTCCTGTCAAACAAAATAGTTTTGGATGGATATATATCCTTCCTGAATGATTTCAATGGGAGTTAGACACCAAAAAACCTTTGAAAATCTGACAACACATTTAAGGGTGGGATTTTCAGAAGTGCTCAGCGTTGGCCTAACTCTGCTCCCACTAAAGACAATGGGAGTTTTACCATCGACTCCAAGGGGAGAAGAATTGCTTTAGAAAATCCTGCCCTAACATTTTCGAACCAAAACCAAACATTTTCCCTGATGTTATGAGACACACTGAGGTAACATTACAAATAAGTGTAAAATATAAATCCAACTTGGAAAACATCAATGACTTTTCTCAGCCTGAAATAGCGTAATAATAACTGGCCTTGACCCATTGCAGAGACTTCCTTGTTTGAGCTTCTTCTGTGTTTTTTCCCTCTTTTCCTTGGATCAAGCCTAAAATCCAGGATCAAGTGTGTGCTTGTTTACCAACAAAATGAATAATGGCTGGAAATAATTCAAAACATCTAGTCATTGGAAAAAAATTAATTAAAAATTAATGAAGAGAAAACCTCCCTTGACCTGCTTTCTGCAGAGTTTGCCTAGATTTAAACTTGGCAGACTTCATTTTTTATTTTTGATGATTTTAACAGACAATATGAATGTTTATTTTTAGCACTTTTTTTCAATTTTTATCTATTTCAGTTTTCACAGTTGCAGGGAATTATGGGGGAGATCAGACAATAATTATATAATGACAGTAGACTTTGAGATTAGAAAAGTTAAAGCTTTATAGCCATTAAAACTGTCAACATCACATGTCAAAATATACCACGTAAATATCCTTAAAACAAAGTTTAATAAATTCGCAAGCAACATTTTTCTTACTTTGCCTATCTGTGAATTTTGATTATTGTCGATGGAAATATTTTTCTCTTGGTTTATGTGTCCAATGAAATTGACATTTACTGATAGAAATCTAATCCTTCCAAGCTTAACCATAGTGTCTGTTTCAGATGCTCCATTCCTAATGAATCCAATAATCAACTAGAACTTGAAACTGCATTGCTGTCTCTCACTGTTCCTTCAGTTCTAGGAAAATTGCAGCAAACGATATTTTTCTTGATCATCCTTAAAAACAAAAAAACCCCTAATGTTTTTTACATTTGGATCCAAGCATGTTTGATCTTCAGTAAACACAGAGATGAAATGTAATCAGATTTCTAATGTACACTAAAGTCCTGGGTTTTTGGAACCCAAATATTTGGTTGGTGGCTTTTTGAATCCTTTTTCCTAAGGGTTTGTCTATGTACAGATGTACCACTTTAACTATATTGGTACAGTTATACTGCAATAGTTAAAATGGTACACCCCCACCGCCCCCCATTCCTTCCTGGTGCACTGGGGAACTGTGCAGGCTGCACCAGGGTACCAGCTCAACCACCCAGACTCTTTGCAGCAATGTGTGCCTAGAAGGGGCCTGGAGGAAAGACCCTACACTCCCTCAAGTTCAGGGAGTGAAATTGGATGGGGTATTCCTGATTCCCTGTGCCTTCCACTGCACCCCGCCCTGTATTCCTCATTGTACAAAGACTGGGGGACAGTCTGGCCCTGACTGCTGCAGGAAATGGCAGAGCAATTTCCCCTTCTTAACTAAGTAAGGATTTGATTGCAGCAAATGAATAAGCATGTTAAGAATGAATGAGCTGCAAAAGGTTTGGGGTTCAGTGCGAAAAACCACCCAGACTTCAGAATCTTCTCTGCATCACGTGAATTTCTCACATCTGAAACACTGGGCTGGAAACCTCCTAAGAACAGGCTTTATTGTGTGATTCTCAGTAGTGCCGGATCATAGTCAGGCCAGAAATAGCGTGAGAAAGACTGCATGTTGTTTCAGGTCCCAGCCAGAACCTGGAAGGCCCGAGGGGCACAAAAGCACACAATAATGGGAAAAATAATTTGCCAGCATCTCAGAAGCTCAAAAAATGTTGGTTTTGTTCAAAGGCTGAGTGGGTGCAGACCAGAAAGGGACATTGTCACTTTACATATGAATAAGATCCTTCATTCCTAGTGACAAGGCAGTGAAAATAGTAAATACATTCCTCCCAGGGATGGGTCCAGATCAGACCACCAGATCCAAACCCCTCCCAGCCTCACAAACTTTAGTGAAGTTTGCATTCAGAAGACCCTATTGGGTATATGAACGTTGTAATTCATGCCCCTCTCAAGATATTTCTAGTGAAAGGCCTGAGCTGCTAACTTCAGATACAGATCTGACTTCACATTCTGAACTCTGCAAAAGCTCAGGGCTGTTATGATCTGGGGTATTAGTGCTGCTTGTTACTAGTTTTTACTTGGCAACATAATATAAAGAATGTAAAGAAAACACATAAAATGTATAGACTCATACCAAGGACATACAGATAATGACATGATCATTAGTTTTCTTTAATCATAGATTTCTGAGTATTGTTTTCATTTAATTAGAATCCAACACAGAGTGAATTTCTTTAAAAAAATAATTATACCCCTTGAGGGCTTAGATTACAATGACTTGTGGTACAGTAACAAGGAGTTCTCCCTTCATCGGCTGCTCTTGGGTTAAATTTTGATATTTTTTTCTGTCTTGACCTGCTCATTGAATAAATGGAAACATCTACTGAAGCAGTTGCTCCCAAATTATAGAAATGCAATCTCTCCCTGGGAATCCAAAGTAGGACAGTGATTCACCAGGGTTGTCTGCAGCAGAAATTATTATTCAGATTTCCGCACCACAGAAGCCAGGGATCTGTATCTAGCTGAGTTCTCTGGCAGGAAATTGAGCCAAGTGACAGAAACACATTGGCAAAGACCTGTGGGTGCCTTCTATAGAGAGTAAAAAGAGGATGGAGCTAGAGAAGAGATGTGGTAAGCCTGTAGCCATGGGCCATAAAGCTTTGCATTCATTGTTGTTTTAACTTCAGCTGGTCAGGAAATATTTGTTATATGAAAAAGTTGTGACAAATATATTTGTCCTCTGTTTTCATCAAAACTTTTCCTCTAAAAGGTTTGGATTTTTGTTTAAAACCCCCCTGAAAGCTGAAAAATATCGGTTTTCAGCAACCGAAAGCTGAAAAAAATAGTTTGGGGGGGTTATGAAAAACTAAAAATTTTCAACAAAAATTACACTTACATAAATATTTCTGTTTCACAGAAAAAAAAAGTTTCAATGGAAAATTGTTGATTAGCTCTAGTTTTAGCTTTCTTTTAGACTAGCTGTAAGAGAAATAAAGCCCAGTCCCCTATGGTCATTAAAGGTCTCAAGACATTTTTTGCACAAGTAAATGTGTTAATAATAAAGAGATTAGCTTTGGTGTTTTAGCTAAACTCAGATAATTATGGTACTCTGGCTCAGTTTCAAGACATAACATAACACAAATATTAAAACCAACCTGAATGTGAGAAGCCTAGGCCGCTTTTGTGAGTCCGCTAAATATCTAATCGTGTATGGCACAGGCAAAATTAGGCATAAGCAATTATTTGCCTCTGCACTGCAACCCGTGTAAAATCATACATGGAAATGTCAATGTATTGTGACTATCATGGTGTAAAGTCTGGAAATCCATATTCTCAGAGTCCAGACAGACATGAATTGACAAGCGTTAGACTTTCCCTTGAGGGGTTTGTCCCTGCTAGTGCGAACGTCAGTTCAGTGAGCCCTTCTCTTTGGATGAGCATCGTTCAAGTCAGACTTTAATCTTTACAAGCCATACAAGCAAGTGCCTCTGGGATGAAGGGGTGGGGGTGAATATTTGTGTTTTGAGGCAGACTGGAAGAATTACCAAAGGTAGAAAGAGATCAACAGAACATTTCATGAATCAAGTTATTTGACTCATGCACCAGGTTCTTAGGCTCTCATGATTATCAAGCAACAAAAGCCTATAACATTCTGAGGCACTAGCTAATACTTCTATGTCTTACAAGGGCGACATGCATATGGGTGAGCAAGGGGAATGTCTGAGACAGACCTGGGTTGAACAAGATTTTTCTTTGCTGTCACACGTTTCATAGAATCATAGATTATTAGGGTTGGAAGGGACCTCAGGAGATCATCTAGTCCAAACCCCTGCATTTTCTACTAGTTTCAAAATTATGGTCCAGTCCTCCTTATGCACCCCAAAGTGCCATTGAACTTGATGGGGAGTTCAGAAGCATGCGGAATGCTCAGACACCAAAGAGAAAAAAAGAAAGCAGCAGACCTTTCCTTTAGCATGTAATGTAATACAGTTGTAGTAAAATGTGCCTCATTTTCATTTACACGAAAGCTCTTTACACCACTCTACCAGTGTAAAGTGGCCTTAAAACGGTTGTATTTAATTATCATGAGAATCAGGCCCACAGGTTTGAATTATTCTGGAAGCTAAAATTGGTTAAAACTCCTTCCTTCTTTCTTTTTGTCTTCTCCCAGAGGTTCTAAAAACTCCCAGAGAAGTCTGTTTACATTCATCTCAACGACAGCCTTATATTTCTAACCATCTTTAGCACAGGACAGCTTGTACTGTATCTTCTTTTACATTTACCTCTTCCTAACAGGGAGATCATCTTACATATTTCGGTTTCTGAGAACTAATAAAAGGTTTGCTTCCTATCATCCCACCTACTCAGAAACATTCACATGTTTTCCCTGCGAAGGCACATGTGGTCCTTTCAGATAGTCTGATGTGACATCTAAAATAAATTAGAAGTCATATCAGAGAGCTATTTGTTGAGTGACAACATAAGTACTTATTAGACTGTGTATATTAAATACATACGCACGGCTATATAATGTACATGCAAGGTTTTCAATATATACCCTAGTTAACTGCCATATGGATATGATGTTGTGGAAAAAATATTTATAAAATGTTTTTTCCAAATGTTTAATCTACAGCAGATGCGTCTTGCATTCATCTGTTTGGCTTGGCATTCACTACAGGGAGATCTTATTAATCATACAGACCTCCTGTAGCAGAGGAAACAGAGGCTATTATAGGATTCATCTGTTTATGACTAAACAGAAAAAAGGATCTTCATCAAATGAGAGGTCCCTCTCTGAAAGCTCTTTGAAATGTAGAAGGTTGTGAGTAAGCCACATGTTATTTTTCATCTCACTGTACTGTACACTTACTCTTCCTTTTTGTACTGCAATAATAAATCTAGTGGTTGTGTATATCTTGGATGGGGGGAGAAGGTTGTGTAGCCACTTTCAGTGTTGCATCTGGATTTCATTTGCCTTCTTCCCACTCCAAAGTTTCGGGGGTGGAGGGGCTCTCATCTGGAATTTTGTTTCAAGCCCATCTCTGCTAATGAGTAACTTAGAGAGACAAGGTGAGTAAGATAGTATCTTTTATTGGACCAACTTCTGTTGGTGAAGGAGACAAGCTTTCAAGCCACACAGAGCTCTTCTTCAGGTCTGGTAAAGGTACTCTGTCACAGCTAAACGCCTAGCATAAGTAGTTAGCATATATTCTAAAGGACCATTCAAGGTAGAGTGGCCCTTTAACATCTCTGCAGTCATAGGACAAAAAGAGGGAGTTGGTGGGTTACAGATTGTTGTAATAAGCCATAAATCCAGTGTCTCTGTTCAGTTCATGATTTTTAGTGTCTGAGGGCTTGTCTACACTGGCAATTTACAGCACTGCAACTTTCTTGCCTGGGTGTGAAAAAACACCCCCCTGAGCGCAGCAAGTTTCAGTGCTGTAGAGTGCCAGTGTAGACAGTGCCCCAGCGCTGGTAGCTACGCCCCTCACGGCGGTGGCTTTTTTAGAGTGCTGGGAGAGCTCCCTGCCATGACCACACAAGCCACGTTAAAGCACTGCCAATGTAGACTAGCCCTAACAGCTCTGAATTTAAGCTTCCAGGCTTGTCTTTGGAAAGTGTTGTGCAGGTTTCTTTTGAGGATGAGAACTGAGAGGTCAGACAGCGGTTGTTTGTGAGAAGTGTTCACCCACAGGTGACAGGGTGTTTTTGTCTTTTATCATTTTTCCTCTGTGAGTTAATTCGAGAGCATAGTGATTGTCTTGTTTCACCCTCATAATTGTTATTGGAGCATTTATTGTACTGGATGAGGTATCCCATATGTCATGATAGTCATGTGTAGGACCCAGGGATCTTGAAAGGTGTGTTGTTGGGGGTGCTGATTTGTGTCGAAGTGGAGATATGTCTGTAGGTTTTGCATCTTGTTCTGGTGCAGCTTTGACTTGGTCTGTCTGTGGGGAGCTTGCTTCTGACGATGAGCATGGAAAGTTGAGGGTTGTATGAAGGCCAGAAATGGGGGCTCCGGAAAGATTTTTTTTCAGGCTGGGGTCCCCATTGAGTATAGATTGTAGTTGTTTGATGATACCACATATGGGTTCCAGTGCGGGATGGTAGGTGACAAATACAGGTGTACAGTTGGAGAGGATTTTATTTCTGTGTTGAAGCAGGTTCTCTCAGGGTATTTAGGTGCCCCATTCCAGCTACAACTACACTGTATACAATGAGTATCTGTCCAGACAGATTCATACGAATGGTACGTCAATTTCATCACGGTATGATGGCTCGTGTCCTGGATGACGGTGAAACATCTGAGGCCTTCCCAGTCACCAACGGCGTCAAGCAAGGGGGTGTTTTAGCACCCACTTTGTTCAGCATGATATTATCTGCCACTCTGACTGATGCCTTTCAACACTGCACTGAAGGAGTAGGCCTGAAGTACAGAACCGATGGGAAACTATTCAATCTGAGGCGACTGTGTGCCATCACCAAGGTGAAGGAAACTGTACTTCGAGACTTTCTCTTTGCTGATGATTGTGCTCTGAATGCTAGTACAGAGCCAGAAATGCAAGCCAGTATGGACAAGTTTTCATCTGCATGCAACAACTTCGGTCTCACCATTAACATCAAGAAGACTGAGGTCATGCACCAGCCAGCTCCCCACGCTCCGTACTCGGAACCGCCCATCACTGTAAATGGACAGAGACTTCAGGCAGTGGACCACTTCACGTACCTGGGCAGTACCCTTTCCCGAGCAGTGTCAATCGATGATGAAGTAAACTGCAGAATTGCTAAAGCCAGCTCTGCATTTGGCCGATTGCGCTCTAACGTCTGGGAATGTCAAGGGATCAGCCTACCAACGAAGCTGAAGGTCTACGGAGCAGTGGTGCTTCCAACTCTGCTGTACGCCTGCAAGACGTGGACTGTCTATCGGAGTCATGCACAAAGGCTCAATCACTTCCACATTTTCTGTCTGCGAAAGCTTCTAAAAATCAGATGGCAGGACAAAGTGCCCGATACTGAAGTCCTTATCAGAGTCAGTCTGCCGTCAGTTCACACGCTGCTGATGAGAGCCCAGACCAGATGGGCCGGACATGTCGTGAGAATGTCAGACGAGTGCATTCCTAAACTGCTCTTCTACGGAGAACTCACCCAGGGAAAGCTCTCCCATGGAGGACAAAAGCAGTTCAAGGACACGCTGAAGACCTCTCTGAAGTCCCTTGAGATCAACACCGCCACATGGGAAACCCTCGCACTGAACCGTCCAGCATGGTGCAGCCTCATTCACACAGGCAGTAATACCTCTGAGGCAAGGCGTACTGCTGAGGCTGAAAGAAAGCGTGAGCTGCGCAAGTCCAGAGCTGCCCGCACATCATCGACAGTGCCATCACATGTCTGCCCGATGTGTGACAGGACGTTCCACGCCCAAATCAGACTGATCAGTCATCTTTGGACGCACAGAGTCTGGTCATCGAATGAATGAGTTGTTGAGGTCGTCATAGATAACGATGGACGAACATCATCATCATACAATGAGTAACCTACTCCATTCTAGTTCAGCATCCATTATAGTATTTCCATGGTATTAGGATAACTATATATGAGTTTACGGTAACTGTTTCATATCCTGACCCTACAGAACATCAAAATTCCAACTGAAACCACCCAGATATGATATTTCTGCCAACCCCGCTTCATTTCAGAATTGAGTGCCAACTCTACAAACAAATAAACCCTTACTAATTTATTGCACCATTGAAAAAAGCAGAGCTGAATTGCCCTACAAATTTGCTGATTTTTCCAGACTAGCTGAGGCAGTGAATTTAGCTGAGACAATATATCAAGAATGGGAGAAGCAGAGGAATCTAGTTAATGAGAAGAATGGAACACATACTATTAGGGAGGGATCCAAAACCTTCATAAGCAGTTCAGCTGAAATGAAAACCAAACTGGAAGACAACTGAAACTGCACCAAAAGATATTCCTTGTAAACAACAGGAAACTACTTGCAACATTCTCATTTCCTGATGTGTATTTTGCAAAGGGAAATACTGATTTTTTTTTCATTTTTTTGCAAAACTTTTTGATTATTTTCGTGCGAAATATCTACTTGGAAAAAAAATTCTCAAGTTTTATGTGAAAAAGTGATTTGTTGGCATTTTTTTATTTTTAGCAGACACTTGATTTTTACAAAAAAAAATCTTTTTTTTTAAATTTATTCTAGCTCCTGCCTTCTAAGGACTAATCACACACTCAGGCACATATTTTCTTTAAGCAAACAATTTGTAATGAATCATTTATTTGCAAACATTCACCTCTTTTCCTTTTGGCTAAAAGCACACCAATAGCTCGCCATGCAACCCCTTCCCCGGTGTTGAGCTGGAGCGGAAGTTGTTTGGCGACAACTCCCACTAGAGCAAATTCATTCAAATGAATGAACATGATTAGGAGAATGAGCATCCTCAGTTGAATGAAAGCCAACCCTCCATGACAGCTAGAAGGTCAATAATAGACTGAGTCTTGGTGTATGAGGACCTCTGTGGATGAGGTAAGGTGTCAGTTGAGAACTGTCTTTGAGAAAGCAGTTTTTGTATTTGGCTTGCCACTTTGTGGCCTGCAGACCTGCTGCCGGCACCGAGTGATAGCACAAGGCTGTGTTTCCCCTGTCAGTCCTCAAGACACTTCCCGTTTCTGCCATTATGGATGGTTATTTGAAAGACCT
The DNA here is from genome assembly GCF_020497125.1 of Mauremys mutica. Lineage (NCBI taxonomy): Eukaryota > Metazoa > Chordata > Testudines > Geoemydidae > Mauremys > Mauremys mutica. The sequence continues at coordinate 11,405,297 of NC_059084.1, read as the reverse complement.
GGGAACTTGTTCTTCCTACAGACGGTCCCCAAGAACTGAGAAATGGTGGATTTGGGAAGGGGAGGGGTGTTTTTATGTGATATAATTCTACTTTTGCTTTTCCACAAGGGGCTTTAAGTCAATAGCTGCAACACATTCGATTTCATGTTCTTTTCTCTTGAATAACCAATATCTCTTATCTTTGAGTTCAGTAAGTGCTATTCATATTTGGAATGAAATAAGGTATCATTCTGGCTCATCATTTTTATTTAACACCTAAGGTTTGGAAGGATTTGCGCCACAGCTGAGGCAACAGCTAATCCAGTTATTAGTTGAAACCAGTGGGACTGTGAACCTCTGCCCTACATCCATCATTCCGAACTATGTGATGAGAACTTTTTCTAAGTTCTGTTTACTCCATTGCTTTCAATTCAGTATGTGTTTCTCTGTTGCAATTGGTCAGAAAAGTCATATGTTTTTACTACTTTTCCCTGACGGATGAGAGTAACACTGAGCAAAGTACATGCTTAAGTCACTTCCCACTCAGCAAAGTACTTAGGCATGTGTTTACATTCCACTGAAGTCAAAAGTTAAGCATAGGTCACATGCTTTGCTGAAGAGGCATGTCCTTAAGCATGTGGTGAAAGTTAAGCAGGTGCTTAAGTGCGTTGCTGACTGGGGGGCCATGGTGGCTAATCCATCAAGGTAGGGAAGATGCTGAGTGCTCTCAACCATCATTAAAGTAAAGTTGAGGGTGCTTACATTAGGAACTAAGAGTACTCAGTGCTTCTCAGGAGGCATCCAGCATGTTGCAGAATTAGATCAATGATCAGATTTCTGGTGAAAACTAAAAGGTCATGAACTTGGTTGTGATGGTTTAAAAATGTGAAAGAAAATGTATAGGCCATTTTTGCAGCATTCTCACAGCTCTACTTCATATTGCCTGCAGCCATGTGAGGAAAAACAAAACAAAACCCTCACATCCACCAAATACCATTGCCTGTGTTTCTCCTCATTTATTACTGACACACACACAGATCTGAACAAGCTTGATTCCCATCCACCCTGAGCACCCCATTTCATTATTTTAACACACAAAGACTTGTAAGATAATGTCCTCATTATTCTGCATTGAGAAGTCATCATCTTTATGCTTTTAAATGCTCTGAATCTTTCCCTGCCTATTGCTGCCTTTCTTTTGGTTTCATTATTCACCAATCCTTCGTTCATGAGCTTCTGACTCATCCTCTGTGCTGTCTCTTCAGCTATAATTTTCGCAGCCATCTATCAAGTATCAGGGTTATTTACAATCTCCTAGGCAGTCAGAATCACGGAGCCAGATTCGCAGCTGGCATAAATCAGTATAGCTCTATTGATGTCAGCGGAGCTCCATTGATTTACACCAGACGAGGATCTGGCCCAGATGTTACAAGAATGAGTCTCCATTTCTTTAAGGACAGATTTTCATTTATACTGATCCTCCACATCCCAATTCCTTGTGCTTTGAGCTGCTCAACCAGTCATCTTTTTTCTGCAGCAGCAAACTTTGCTGCTAGCACTTCTCCCTTCTATTTAATGGAACACACAAACTTGTCATGCAATAATTTTACACTCACTCATCCATATTTAATGTGCACAGTCTTGTCTGATACAATAGCCTCTATTTGCTAAAGAGTCAACACTATGTACATCCAATGATGGAGCTACTCTCAATGGCCCAAACCTCAGAACAACTCAGATGCAGGGCTGGCTCCAGGCACCAGCTATCTAAGCAGGTGCTTGGGGTGGCCAATGGGAAGGGGTGGCACGTCTTCGGCGGCAATTCAGCGGAAAGTCCCTCAGTCCCTCTCGGACCGAAGGACGCGTCGCCAAATTTCCGCCGAGAGCTTTTTATTTTTTTTCCCTCTCCTTCGCTGCTTGGGGCGGCAAAAAAGTCTGAGCCGGCCCTGTCAGGCAGGGATCAGTAATAACACCATCCCTTTTTAACTTCTTGATGTGCCCAAAACATGCCGCGAGGTCATGTATGCCAGCAACACTCAAGGAAGTGCAACACTCAAGGAAGTGGAAGACACCCTAAATGCTGATCTGAAGAGGATGGAAAACCACATTCAGTACTTGCAGCTCAAACTGAAACCATCAAACCCAGCATCATCAGCATGCCGTCTCAGCAATTCTGAAGCTAAGAGGAAGCTGAATGTAAACTTCTGAGGCAAGGCAATTGCCCAAGATCCTTACCCCACTACCTAGGAGTCAACCTCAATCACAGTCTTACCTGTCAACATCTGAAGCAGGTGAGCCATAAAATAAAGAGACATACCAATATTTTCCAAAAGCGAGCAGATTCTAGCTGGGGTTGTGATGCTCAAAAGCTACAAATGGCAACGTTGGCTTTAGTTTATTCCCCAGCCTGTTACTGCACACCTGTTGAGTGAAACAGCTTGCCAGTGGACCTCATTGACATGCAGCTAAATGTGACTATGAGACTTATAACTGGCACCCTGAAGTTCACTCTGCTGCTGTGACTCCCAGTCTTCACAAACATCCTCCCTCCAGCCATCCAGCAAGAGATGAATATGTTGTGCTAGGCCAGGAAAGCTCTCAGTAACCAAAAGCTCCCGCACCCATGACAACCTTGTTCACCCACCTTGACTCGTCCTAAGTCCCCCAAACTGTTATGGGCATCAGGAGAAGCTCATCTGTCAGCTAACTGCAACCCAGAAGACACCAGGCAGCTGCAATGGGCAGGCTTTCATGTAAACAACAAGCACCTCATAGATGATCCCACTTGTCAAACCGCCTGAGTTCTTGCTCTGCCTAAGACAGTGGATGACTGTCAACTGTATTAGGAAGTTACATGGAAGAGGCACACACCTGATGCACAAATGGAGAATGAAGGATGTGCCACAGTGCAACTGCGGAGAGCTCTAAACCATCAAACACATTGTGAAAAAGTGACCCATCTTTTCACTTCCAGGAGATATAGCAAAGGGGCACCCTGCATCTCCTGAAGCTCTTGAATGGATTTCAGATCTTTCTATTAACATGTGGATGTTGCCATTTCCATACAAAAGAAGGGTAGTGGGGCCTACTGGTCATCCCATCTCTATCATATGGCATGGCCCTTTGAGATTTTGAAAGGCACAGCATATATATATGTGTGTGTGTGTACAGGTACCTAGGAGACACCGATAGAGAGGAGGTGGTTCCAGAAATTAGTAGTGTGTATGAGGAAATCCCATCACTGTGTCTTCAAAGCCCCAAGTCTGGAATCTTACAGCTGGGATGGGGCAAGGCAATTGGGGATGAGCTAGGGGAGAGGGGAACCAGCATAAATGCTGCCTCCTCCTGCATAGCAGGGCATGCACCAGAAAGCAAAGGCTGGTTGGTTGAACTATCTCGAGCCTGAGGCCTAACTGGGGAAAAGGGTCCAGCTGAGGGAGACTCTGGCTAAGGCCCTATATCTGCCTAACTTGCAGCTCGGCTCCTTTTCTAAGAGAGCTGTCCAGACTCTTATATGGAGCCAGAGTGGGCTGACCTGGGGCAGCTAATAAAGTGAGTTATCCTTGGTCAAAAGACTTAGTAAATCAGACCCCGACTTGAACCAGTTCACTTGGGGTAGTTGATTGTAAGAACCTGAGGGGGCTCTGAGTGCAATACATCTGCCAGACCACAAGGGGGCATGCAGGAGGGCAGCTCTCCAGGACACCTGGCCACTGGGAGGCCGCCAAAGGAGGAGTCATTAACCGTCTTTACACTGCCAGAGTATCCCTTTACACAAAGCTGATCCTCCCTTAGCCAAATACACCTCCCTGAGTGCAGCTTTGCAGCACAAAGCCACCCTAGTGCAGGGGAGAATCTGATCCATTCTCTTTATCTTCTACTTATTGGCCCTTTACACACCAACCTTTATGTATCAAAAAAATGATGATATATTTCTTCATTATGTAATCTAGCTACTCTTCTACTATCTGTTTTCCGTCCTTTTATTTCTGACTTGATCTCCTATTTTATGAGCCAGATGTCTGTCTAGTTCAATGGATTTTTCTATCTTCATTGTGGAACATTGTCCAAACTTATGTTTTTCATCAGACTTGGACAGTTTGCTAATTTACTGCATTTTTTAATTGCAACCGTCAGCATAAGCCTGCATCAGTCTCCACTCCTGAGACTCTGGGTACCGGCCACAGATAGCATTGCTGAATAGCAAACCCCCAAACCCTGTCTAAGAAGGAGGTTGGATAATTCACCAAATGCAGATAATTTGCTTTATTGACAGTAGAAGTCAAGTGTGGAATTTCAGTGTACACATATCTTAGACCTATGTCAGAGGGATTCATGGATTTCCCAGGTCTCCCCTGGAAACGAGTGAAGACACTAATGAGGCTCTAGGGATTCCTGGGCAGAAGCTGTCATTATATGTTGCTGTCATTCCCCGAGAAGCTGCCCAATCTGTCTAAAATGGAAATAGGAACTTTCCATAGTTCCATTTTGTTTCCCGAACATTCACCTTGGGTTCCACTTGAGTTGTGTTTAGAATATTTGGACAATAAGCATAGTAAAAAGGAGGGCTTTATACCTCAGTGCCTGGAATCTTAGCCTTGCCCTCCTATAATGGTCCTCACTCGGGGTCTGGTTGGAGAGTGTGGCCAAGGGGGTTGTGGGGAGGAGAGCCCAGGCCCTCTCACTCCACCAGGCTCCAACCCAGGCCCTTTGGGCTACCAGTAGTTTGGCAACCAAGGCCTCTTCCTCTCATACTCCTGCCCCCAGGGTCAGCTTAGTCCAAGATTTTCCCGTGGTGGGGAAATCCAAACCAAAATAAGTAAGAGGGTGTTACTAAGGTCCAAGGTCCACAGGCTACTTCCCTCTCTGGTTGTCTCGGGGGTAAGTTCTCCCTTCCCTCAGGGAGGGCCCCTTTGGGCAGCTGTGTCAGAGCCTTTAGGCTTCCCTTTGCTCTACACTGCTGGACTTGTGGGCTGCAGGTCCACTCACCTCCAGCTCTGCCATCCCAAAATAAGCTAATTTCCTGCTTTTTAATTCCTCCAGCACATGGAGCATTTGCTGCGGGTGTGGCAAACACCTTAACTCCTTGTTGCCAAGTGTCGGATTTGCACACCCCATCTCACCTCCCCACCAGTCCCCACTGAAGCTCCTACTCTCTCACACCAAGAGAGAGAATTTTATGCAGAGAATTCGTTTGAATTGTCCAAGGCCACAAAAGGGGGTCAGCATCAGACCAGGATTGCCATCTGGTTTTGGATACCAACTCCCAGTCCCACACTCTCACTCCACCACATTTAGACCATATTTGTCTTTGCGATGCAAGAGACCCATCAGACAGAGGAACTGCTCAGGTGTTTAAGTAGATCCAAAATGGATTCTTCATTTCAAAAGGTTGATAGCTCAGAAGTGGAGGGAGGAGACTAAAACCTTCTCTTAAATCACAAAGACTTTTTGAAGTGACTTGCCCAGCCATGCAGCAGGTCAGTGCAAGGCAGGGGACAGGCTCCAAAGAGAAATTACTGGTCCTATCAAAGCCAATGGAAGTGCTGTAATTAACATCAGTGAGACCAGCAATAGAACCCCAGGTATCCTGAATCCCAGTTGAGTGTCTCATCCATTAGAGCAGTGGTTCTCAGACTTGGGCTGCCACTTGTTCAGGGATAGCCCCTGACAGGATGGGCCTGTTTTACCTGCTGCGTCCGCAGGTTCGGCTGATCGCGGCTCCCCCGGCCGCGGTTCGCGGTTCCAGGCCAATGGGGGCTGCGGGAAGTGGCGCGAGCTGAGGGATGTGCTGGCCTCTGCTTCCCGCAGCCCCCATTGGCCTGGGGCGGCGAACCACGGCCAGTGGGAGCCGTGATCAACGCAGCAGGTAAACAAACCGGCCTGGCCAGCCGGGGGCTTTCCCTGAACAAGCGGCGGCCCAAGTTTGAGAACCACTGCACTAGACCACATTTTCTCTCCCAGGAAAAGCAGAGATTTTGGCAGTCAGGAGCAAGGTCCATTGGAAAAACTGTGTGTGAAAGGTGGTCCAGGAAGCTAATTCAAAAATCGGTGTCCCACATCATAGCCCTATAAAACACAGCCTCATTCTGTAAAATCAGAAGGTCAAAAATGATTAAAAAACAGAGGCCCGGGAAAATAATACTTAAAAGAACTACATTTAAAGCCTCTCTCTAATTACCCATCTTTATCAGCATGTTCTTTGATCCTTATTTAAGAAGCTCTGACTCTGCTCAAATGCTGACTGGCACTGAGGAGATGCAGAAAACCATAAGTAGTCGTACAGATTCTACCCTCGGCCTGCAGCAGCACCGGAGGCAAAGCATTTATTTACGTACTCTTATATCTTGATTTAAAGTGAGGACTTGTAATATTTCAGGGGGCTAAAATGGAAGGACTGGTGAAACCCATCCAGCAAGGGGAATGGGCATTAGCTACCCAAAGCCTTCATTTTCTTTTGAAATTATTTCTTACAGATTGATGCTGCTATTCTCTAAATTCTACTTCCAGTCTTCACCTCCATGTCTGAAAGGTGTTTCCAAATCTAGTACATGGGTCAGATCCTCAGCTGGTGTAAGTCAGTGGTGTATCCTGACCTCAGTGAAGCTACACTGAGGATCTGGCCCCATGTGTGCAGGTCTTTCAGAATCAAAATAAACGAAGTTCACCTGTGTACCTAAGTAACTTAATTAGAAGGTTAATGGCAGTTCAAGTAACTTTAGTATATTCATGTGTAAAAGCAGATGCAACATTTCAGTACCTAAATGATGGCTCAACTTCATAGTACAATGGAAGAAAATGAAGGGCGGGGAGTATTAAATGAAAAATCTTGAATTTAGATAGCAGCATTACTCAAAGAAAGACTTCACTAACCTACTCATCATTTTCTACTCTTCCTCAAGGCAGGTACCATACTGCAAGCGATTCAGCAACAAAGGAAGTCAAATAGCATCTGAAATTCCATTTTGGATTATATACAGTATATTTGTATGGTCATTTGCAAATTGTAATCCAGTTTGCAATATATATATATGTTCCATTTTCTGTTGATGCTCAAACTACTATCACAGGGGTAGGCAACCTGTGGCACAGGTGCCAAAGGCGGCACGCGAGCTGATTTTCAGTGGCACTCACACTGCCTGGGTCCTGGCCACCAGTCCGGAGGGCTCTGCATTTTAATTTAATTTTAAATGAAGCTTCTTAAACATTTTAAAAACATTATTTTCTTTACATACAACAATAGTTTAGTTCTATATTATAGACTTATAGAAAGAGACCTTCTAAAAATGTTAAAATGTATGACTGGCACTCGAAACCTTAAATTAGAGTGAATAAATGAAGACTCGGCACTGCACTTCTGAAAGGTTGCCGACCCCTGTACTATCACTGTAATACATCTAATACTGTATATGCAATATGTATATGCCCTTATCCATCTACCTCTATAATCTTTGTGTCATGTATTAGTGGAGGTATATACAAACTGTATGCATGCAGAACACCTGTACACTGTTCTCAGATGCATTTGAATCATATGACTAAAGTACTTTCAGGTTAATTTCCTAGACTGTGTTAATGCTTTATATTATATATATAAACTGTTTATATAGGATTTGAGACCCAAGTTCCCATGAAGGTGGTTATATTGGACACCCAGCATTTTTATCACTTATAATCCTCTTTTTATAATTCATTCATGTTTCTATATAATTTCTCAGTATATACAGACACATAATGCTATATTTTGAACTGGAGGAAGCAAATCATCACACTTCACCTCTGTTTTTCATGGTTCAGACATGCCTGAAATATAATGAGAACAGGGATTTGTCTACCCTGATTTAATTACTACAATCCAGATAACTCTGTCAATCAATTTTTCTCCTTGCGACTCCTAGCAGGGTGAAAAATGCCTTCATTATGAGGACTGATCGTTAGTGGATGTGAAGTTGAGAAGATGATGAAGATGAGTTGTTGGTTCTGGCAGAGAATTGACCCATCAGTGTCATTAAGTGAACTCCAGCAAGCCCAGTCACTCCCAGGGGGCAAATCACCGGATTCCTCAGCAGCAAAGGTCTGCCGGCCTACACCAGAGCACTTTGAAAGGGTACACAAATGCAGTCTGTAGTAATTTGATGGATAACTAAACAATTACACTGGCCAGAACTGATTCATCCTTCCTTTTTCACAAAGGACACAACTTTTGAGGTACCATATTTGCCATTCCTTTTTATGTGACAGTTTAAATAATGCTTATTTTCATCTATTGCCCTTTCAACTCCATGGGATAACAGCTCAGAATTCCCAAAGGCCAAATAATCTTTATTAGCAATGTCAGTTGCAAACCTAACTCTTTTTTGTCCTAAATACTGAAGGACAAATCTGAGTCTTTCTAAGCACTCCGGTAGGCTTTTTATTTTAATTGATGTTGTTTTTACCAGCACACAATAGCCTCAGTTACAAGCGGTTTAATGATAAATTAAAGCCATCTACTTAATCACTCTTAGTAAATTATGCTTTTAATTGCAAAAGGTAATTTGGTAACATTGACTAATTAATCTTTAAAAAAAGCAATAAAAAATAGTGGCAGTGATTACCAAGCTGGAGAATGCCTGCAAGAGCTATTTGCATGGAGAAAACCCTGCAGGAACCAAGGGGAGACCCAAGAGACTTCACAGAGGTTGTCTGCCAGAATAGGAATGAACCAGGAGGTAGAGGATGCAGTTCAGCAGGCAATGTGAATCCAAGAATTTCCTATAAGACAACACTAAACTAAGGTGAAATCCACTGATGAGTGTATAGTACAGGTGTCGCTCTGTGCCTGATCTGCACAGGTCTCCTACAGCCCAGCTAGAGAGACTTGCCTCTTTAGCTCACACGGTAGCAGATTATGTTTTTGGCTCTAGAGGGTCCCTAGTTCAATTCTGTGTGTCATCCATGACGGCAGCCGTCACAGCTGCAATTTCTGGGCCAGGGAACTGTCACCCCAAAAATATTCGGAGATAACTTTCCCATTGCAATGCCCCAAATGCCAGAGGGGGGGCAAGTGGAGCAATTTGCCCCAGGCTCCGGGCCCCACAGGGGCCCCCACAAGAGTTTTTCAGGGGCCCTGGAGCGGGGTCCTTCACTTGCTCCGGTGGCCCCGGAAAACTCTCACGGGGAGCTTCTTCCACTCCGGGTCTTCGGCGGCAATTCAGGACCCCCACCGCCGAATTACCGCCGAAGACCCCAGGCCCCCTGAATCCTCTGGGCAGCCCTGCCAAATGGCCATGGAGTAGATTTAAGAGCTGAGACTTCTGAAAGCATCTAAGGCCCCAATTCAGAAGGGCACTTAAGCAGATATGTAACTTTAAGCATGTGAGCAGCCCCACTGGTGAGGCTGAGGTCCTCTTGAAAGCTTAGCGCTAAATATTTTGACCACTGCTTTGGATCCTGTCGTACTGTAATTGTTACCTCGTTTCTATTAGCATTTCACTACCCGTTTGCTGGATTTAAAAATGAACAAGAAGGGAGGTTATTCTGGCTGGGTGGGTGTTGTGCTGAGCTAATTGATTAATCTCAGTGGTGGGATTGACTGGGGGGACTTGATAATACGGTGAGCCAGAAAAGCTCAGGATGTGCAGCATTAACCTTGCTAAATAGTTGGAACTTTTCCAGTAGCCTACAAATCTCCGAAGCATTTTTTTCAGCCTGATGCCTCAGATGTGTAACCACTGAGAAGGCCGTGTCAGCCTTTGTCATGACACGGGCATCTTTAGGCTTCCTGCCTTTCCCGTCCTGCAGTCATTTCTGAGAATAACTCTGCCACTATCATCAAGATTAGTTCCCAGTTGATCAAGGTTTAGAGCGTTTCTACTTTGTTCCACCACAATAATTCACTAGGGGGTTACGGTGTCAGCAGTTGTTCCAAATGGGATCTCTGCTAGCCAATCCAATTAAATTCTTATTATTTGCCTACTGTTGCACCGCTGGGTCCCAATCAGGTATCTGGGCCCCATTGTGCTATGCATGGTACAGACAGACGTGGTGAGAAACAGTCTCTACCCCAAAGAGTTTACAGTCTAAATAAACAAGATAGGCAAATGGTAGGAGAGGAAACAAAAGCATGCAAAGGCGAGCTATTTTTCTGATTTCCCTTAAGGCTGCAGACTGACTGAGATTAGATTCTTCTTAGTAGTGCTGCACAAACACAGCATGCTCTGCAGGCCTTCAGTGGTAAACACTTCAAAAGGGAAATTCTGTTTTATTCCTGACCTCTCCTTCTGTGTAAGAGGACGGGGAGGGAAAAATATAAAATGTCACACTGCTGCTTCTCCATCCCCACATCCTCCCTTAACTCAAGCGAGGTTCGAACCAAGTTTCATCACATTTTCCAAAACAGATGACATTTGGGCTGAGAATCAGTTTGAGAAACTTCATCCCAAATAGTTTCTTCCTCCTCCTTCCCCCAAACACTAAAAACATGAAAACGTTCCTTCCGTAACCAATCTTGATCATTTTGGCCTGATGGCCTGTGCTACTTCCAGCTCTCTACTCTGTACTGTTCGATAACTGAAGCATACAAATCAAACTGCAGGAGAATAAAACAGAGGAAAAATAAACTTAGAGGGGAGTGAAAAATAGGGCTGGAGAATGGAATTGCTTCTTACAACGTGAGCATGGAGCTATGGTAGCTGGACCTTATTGTATGAAAACTAATAAAGGGCCAGATTCTGTCAGCCTGTAGTTCAGGTGGGTAGTACCTTCTTCCATGACTAGTTCCACTGATGTCAGCAGTGCTATCCTGTGGTGTAAGGTGCTTCTCAATGAAATCATGGGCAGAATCTTGGACTAGTGCATGGAGTGACTAAATGCAGTCCATATGTGGGAACACTAGAAAGTTTTTAGGTAAAGAGAGAGCACTGAGTATTAAGATGGTGGATAAGTTATGTTTTCTGGGATGGCTTAAATAAAAAAAATCCAGTTTAATCCAGCTGAGCCATCTGCTTCCTTGCTTCAGCCAAAAGAGACCAGTCGCTTTCCCAATTTCTGCATGGAGATGCAGCTCATATTCCCAAATCTAAGTTTCTGTGGCTGGAATTTGAGAAGGCACTTGTGAAAGTTGGGCCTAAATCACCCATAGACCAGGAGAGGCGCAGCGAAGTGGTTAAAGCAAACCAATAATTTTCAATAATCATGAAAAATAAACACAATTCAATATATTTACATTGAAACTGTCAACACAGATACAGTCACGGTGCCTCATCCTTGTATTATACTAGTAACTTGCAGGAAGCACTTTACTGCTTCTCTTCACTTGTGATCTTAGGTCAGATATATTCTGGGTGTAATTCCACTGATTTCAATGGAAATGCACTGGGATGAATCTGGCCCATTTATTTTTCTTTCCTAAGGCAGAAAGCCAGTGGTCTGAAGTGGGATTCTGTTAAGTGCTGCCATGTGTAAAGTGTTATATCCAGTATGGGGCAGAAACAGATGACAAAACCTTTCCAATCTCCAGGACTGACTTAAACAAACATCTTTAAATGAAGCTGTTCCTTGAATGGATGTTAAAGAACAGTCAAAACTAAATGCATGAAATAATCGTGGGAGGCATTGAGGCTAAATCCTTCTTGCACAGTGGCCAAGGAAAAACCTCCAAGGGTCACACAAATCCTGCTCATTCAGTGCTCAACAAAGCTTTTAGTGTGCAGGATAAAACAAGTCACAATGGCCACTGAAACGAAGTGTGCGTATTTTTTCTTGGATTTTGTGTTATATTGATGGGAGGTTTTCTTCTTGAGTCTGTCAACCTACCCTAATATAACGCTGAGAGATCACTCATTGAAAGCTGCAAAGTGGTCCTATGCTGTCCTCTGTATGGGCCTGAGCTTCCTACCTCCATAAAACTCCCCCTCCCCGAAAAGGGTTCTTTGCTTTAGCTGTAGAATTCCGTTTGGTCACTACAGGTATTAATTCCTGAACAAGCTGTATCCCTCAACCATGTGTGGTCATTTGTGGGTGAGCAAAGACTACATTATTCCTCCATTTGGAGGAATGGCGCAAGGCTCTGCCTTTTGTCCTTTATATAAAACCTTCTCTCTGAGTGAGTGCGTGTGTTTGTGTGTGCGCGTGTGTGCGTGTATGTGTCAGAGAGAGAGAGAGAGATAATGAACTTGGAACCCAGAAAAGCAGGCAAGCACAGGATATGGCTCCCCTAGGTTTCCCAACCAGACATTAAGGGCAGCCAGACCTAAATTAAAATGCATTGCTTCGACTCTAGACTTGGGGTCATTTTGAATGAGAGAACCTGCATGTCTCAGAATGAAAAATAAACTGCTACAGTCAGAATGCTGAAAAGATTGACTTGGAAAACTGCAAATTGAATGAGGAGAATTACTCTGGCTAGACACACACGTCATTAAGAATTATTGGCATAGGGATTTCAACAACATTGGATGCCTGAATGAGAAAATTTCAAGCTTAAAGGAGACAGATTTAAAAGACTTCAAGATAAACTAAATGGGCTGCAGATTGCTTTATTTGGCAACCCTATGTGCCATGGAAACATGCCGTACACAATGAAACATAAGTAATTGAAACCTACTTTTATGGAAGCTTTTAGGTAGGTAGCTTGGACATGTTTTGAAAGAGGTGCATGTGAACTGAAGAGCAGATGTGGGGTTTTTTAACTGAGCCATCATATTCCCAGAACTGAGGTGATACCATGTTGTTGCTTGACATTTTAACTAGAAAAGTTTAACAATCTCCCTAAGAAAACAGGAATTTTCAAAACAAAAGTTTCCCTCCTCACTCTCTCCAGAAAGCCTTCTTGTCCCCTGTGCATAAAGAATCTCAAGGCCAGATCCTCAGCTAGTGTAAATTGGTGTCCTGCCATTGACGTTGACAGACCTACATTAATTTGCAACATTTCAGGATCTGGCTCACAGAATTCAAAAATAATCTGTTTTATCATTACAGCTGTATTTAGTAAATGTCCTCCTGGTGCTGGCTTGGTGTATTGACAGGATACCAGAGAGTAACCTGGAGGTGGAGAAGCTACAAGGTGCCTTAGAAATATGACAGAGAGAGACATCCAGACATGCTCCTTGAGTCCTGTAATCAAATGAGTCACCTCTGAGGTGCATGAGGGAAGCAATGAAAATATTCCCAGCAGTTTCAGTTCTTGTTTTGTCTCTCCTGATGATTAGTAACATTTTCCTTCACTCTACATTTTGCACCATATTCCAATCTGGTATAAGGAGGAGTGACTCCACTGAAACAAAGCCCAATCATGAAAGAAAGGAAAAGGAACATTAGCAGCATTAGAACGATGTGAAATTCAGGACTGAGGCTCTTCGAAACTTCGCCTTCAGTCTCAGTCAATGTGAGAATGACACCCTTCGAGTGTGACTCTGAACCTGGGTTTGAACAAATTCAAGCACTCAGCTGAAACTGGAGTAACACAAAAGGTCTGTACAGGGCCAAGGGGCCACCCCTCTTTATTATCTGTTCCCTCTCAGCTACTCTTCCTGTCCTTCCTAAATGCTATGGGCCTTCCCATAAGCTTTACCCACCCTAAATGACGCTTTCCTCATATCCCTGTCTGTTATTCAACACATTAATCTCCCTCAAATGCCTTGCCTCCCCATTGCCCAAGGTCTTCGAAGTTCATCCCAAGATCTCCAAAAGGTGACACCATGTAGCTGCCGTTTTGATGTACGGCAGCATACAGGAGATTCTTACCACCAGGATACATAGTAATGTGGTAGGATACAGATGTGGGCCAAAGTTTGCTTTCTGTTGTACCAGTGATTCTCTACCTTTCCATTCTGAAACAGCCCTCGACCGGCCCTGCTAAGACCTCCTTCCCATCTAGCCAGGACCTAGCTGGGACCCCTCCTCTCATTTAGGAGGAAGGAATGGATGATTGTAGCCTCTCTGACATCTGCTCATGATACTTCATGGCAGTCATGATGCCCAAACTGAGAACTCCTGTGTTATGCCAATGCAAATACAGAGTAACTAATTTACTCCAGCCTAACTGAGATCAAAGCTGGCCCAGTGGATCCATCCCACTCCCGGCTATGCTTATATGCATTCCATAATTTTCTCTCTACTTAAGTACCCGCTTGACTCTTTATTTAATACATCCATAGCTGCAGTGTCTAAGAGCATCCTTTGATAGCCCCTTCACAAATAAATCACCCTCTCTGTAAAGAAATTCCTCCATAATGTTTTACTGCCCAGTCCTTTTCTTAATCGTCTCCGGATTCCCATTATTTTTAGAAGGCGAATGCTAAAATTGCCATTAGAAGATTTTTTTCCCCTCAACTATGAGTCAGACAGACTGCCACACACTCATTCCTCCGGTGCTTTCTACATTTGGGCTCTCAGAGAGCTTCATATTGCCATCCGTCATGAGACATCACTGACAGCTCCACTAAACCCCTTATATGGATAAAATATATTCTGTCAAAAAATGCTTAGGACTAAATGCATTTTGTCAAACACCTTGATCTATTCAATATAGAATATTAATCCTGCCAAGTATTTTAAAATGTTCTGCTGACAAATTCCCATCTTTCCAGTACTGTAAACCATTCACACATCCGGACTTCTGTTGGAAATCACTTTTGTTGGTAATAATCGGGAGCAAAAGTATTTTCCCCTCCCGGTGCTTAGATTTTTCAGACGTCCAGCTACAAACTGCTGTCAATCATGGAACATATAGGCAAAGGAAACCATCTCAATCTGCTTTGATTTTGCTTTACACCTTCCCATCATATCCGCTCAACCTGCCCCTCATCCAGACTGTAGTAAACCCAAGGCTAGATAAAGTCATAGATTATAAATCTAGAAAGAACCATTATGATCAGTTAGTCTGACCTCCTGCATGACACAGGCCATTGGTCTTCCCTGAATTAATTCCTGTCTGACTTCCAGCAGTGGAGTATTCAACACAACCCTTGGTAAGTTGTTTCAATGGTTAATTACCTCACTATTAAAAATTCTGTACCTTATTTCCAGGCTGACTATACTAGATGCACAGGCTTTGGCTTTTAGAGTGTCCCTGCAATGTCTTCTCCAGTAGCTACTCTCACCCATAACCTTACTTCTAATTTTCATTACAAATGAATGGCTCCCTTTATTTAACTCTATCAGGGCCAAGGCTCTTGTTAAAGGAATACAATTGGTTGACTGGAGGTGGAAAAGCTGATGAAAAGTGGTTTAACTTGGTACTTTCCTCTCTGAATTATCACACACATTTCAAGCAATGATACTTTATGCAAGGGGGCTGTGCTTTACCCCAAAGGGGAAGACTTTGAGGAAAAACAAAGAGAAGGATTCTTCCCTAAAACAAACAAGCAGTCAAAAGTATGTATGTGAAGCAGAGCTGTTCCTAAACAGCTGTATCCATTTCCCACATATGCTGCATGTTGACAGGGAAAATTCTGCTCCTATTTATACCAGTGCCTCTCCATTAAATCCAGTGGAGTCGTACTGGTAGACATAAGAGAAGAATCCAGCCCATAGTGTACGATCCAGTTAGTCACCGAGGTGAGTATTCTACCCTATGTGTTGCACACCGATGAGTCTCAATGATAGCACCTTGCATGGAGTTGGGACTGGGATGCGTTTTACTCCACCTTTCAGATACGTGATGGTTTTGAAGGAACTCCCTATTTAACAGTCTCTGTTGAATGTGTAAAATCTACACTGGTTATGTAATTCCACCGTGCCTACATACACATCAGTGGTACTGGGAAACAAGGTCTGTCTTTCAAGAGAACGATATTGGCAAGCACTGTTTGTTGAGAATAGGGCCTGGAAGTCAGAAACATCTTTCCACATCCAGAATTTGGTGTTGATGAGTCTTACCAATTTCAGGAGCGTGGCAAAGATTTGTTAGTCTGACCCACATTCAGTTCCCCCTGATCACACACAGGGCATGATTTTCCTCTCCTGCTGGTACGGCACTGGAACTCCATTGGCTTCAAAGCTCATGCAAACCCTGATTTCTGTATGAACGTGCTCTCACGAAGCAAGGCTTGTACCCGTGCAAACTCCAATGAGCATGTGCAAGTTAAACATGGGCAAAAGTCTATATGCAGCTTTGAACATCTGACCTTATAAGTGCTAGGTATTAGTATTATTAGATATTTGGTATTTCCCAAAGACAGCAACAGTTCTCATATCCCCCAATACAGCAAGACAACTCAGTGTCACCTTAATGACCATGCTATGACCCAGCATGCATAGGTGTTTGAATAGTATATGGGTCATTTATCTGTGTACTGTTATTTGTCCCATTAATATTCTTGATATTTCTTAAGAGGAGTGTTTGAGATGTGTGAGAAGCTATTTAATGGTGAAGTAATTTTTATGTTTGGACATGTTCATTCCTAAGTGTTATCTCTACTGTACATTAAAAAAAGGCTCCCTGCTTTTCACCATGCTGTTTTGCAACCCTGAAATGTTTAAATTTCAAGGAAACATTTTTAGTATCTCCAACAACCATCCAGAAAAAATCAGAACTGTCACCTGACTTCATAGCTTATTCCAAAAGTGAGTGGAATAATTATTGATAACATGTCACTTGACTGTACAAAAACTCTTTCAAATGGTCACAAAATGATCCAATCAATATGAAAATACCCTGCATTTGTGAAACCTTCTATCTCTATCCAGAACATGAGCTGAATATTAATTTGCAGGTTCTCTGTAAACTACAGCATGTTTTGATTTATAATTCATAGTACAATTTTTAGCCCTAACATCAAATTAATTTTGGAAACACCTTGGATAATTAAATTAAATTGAAAGCCCATTCCACCTGCTGAAGGTGGAGAGGGTGGCTAGAAAACATATCCGCAAAACAAACAGCGAGGAGGCTGTAGACAGACAAAGAATGAGTGGCATGTGTAAGTTAGCCCAAAGCGGGCAATGAAATTGGGCCAAAGAATGGAACACTCTGAGCCAGATCCATTGCTCGTTATTCAGGCAGGGATAGTGAACTCAATGGGAGTTTTGCATGGGTAACAAATGCAGGCTCAGGCCCTAAACATAATACATTGTATCAGTTCATAGCAAGTGTACAGATCATGACATTTAGGAACAGCTTTTTTCACTCTCTACAACATTCCTAAATACAGTTTGTTTCTGTCTGGAAAATAGGTACTTTACCTCGTCTGAGTATTGCAGTTATCACAAACTCAGATTTATACCACACCAAGCCACAGACCATCATGTAACCCTCTGGGGACTGATACTTTACCTGTAGGGATATACAGTGTGCATTTAAAATTCAGACTCAGAACTTATTCATTTACTGTTCTCCCAAAGGCTGCCAATGAAGGTGACCAGTGGGACTGGCCAAAAAATTCCCATGAAAACAGATTTTTGATGGAAAATTGGGGGTTTGATCCAACACATTTTCCCACAAGAAGTGCCTGCTTTCCATGGAAAATGTCAAAATTTTGTCAAAAAACTCAACACACCAAAATGAGAAATGTTCTGGTTTTGGCTGAAATATTTCAGCTTTGATATTTCACCATAAGTTGGCATTTATCCATATCAAATTTTAATGCAGACAGGTTAAAAAATCAGATTCTCTCAAAATTCTCAGCAGGAAACCCCACCCTGATTTTCCAACCAGCTCTATTGACCAGCAAACGACAGAAACTGAACAGAGTTACAAGCCATCAAACATACACCAGATGATTATGTCATTAGGGCAGGGTCCATCTTTTTCTTCTGTGTCTGTACAGTGCCAAGCACAGTGAAGTCCTGGGTCCATGCCTGGAGCTTCTAGGCACTACCACAATATTAACGATAATTGATGGTAACTTCAGGTCACTTCCAACCTGGGCAGATTTGAAACAGGGGTGAAAGGTTCTAATCCTATCACCCAAACTTCCTTCTCCCTCAATCTTTTAAGGGTAAAAAAAAATTACAGTACTACAATCTGGCAATATTTAAATTCTCAGACACTATGGATTGTAGTAGGTTCAACAATGCTCCTCCAAATCTAAACATCTGAAGCAGGAAATAAAAACAAACTCATTATAGTAAAAATATTTCACATACTTAAAATGATTGCCATGTGAATTCTCAGGACTTTTCTTTTCAAATCATTTTATTAGGTATTTTCCCCTACAGCTGAAATAACAATGCTGGATCTTTCTCACTAGTCCTTTCCTGTACCCTTCCCATAACCAAAACAAATCAGCAGAAGAAACAATTTGGAAAAGGCACAGCCATAGTCATAGAGATGCTTTGAGTTCTCTCCTTGCTGAAACTGAGCCGTTGCCCTGCTGTGAAGAACTCTCTGATTGTTCTGTACTGTCTCCAGCTTGTGCTATGTACATAGCACAATTGAGGGTTGTTATATATGAAGTCCAATATTCTGGATTTCAGTGAATCTTGTGAGTTTTTCTTGAGCTCAGGGTAATAGTCCAGGCTTTGCTGCTCTCCTCAACCAAATCTTCATCGCATTACAGCCAGGGTGGACCATAGTAAGCCATGCACTGCACCTACCGCATTATATCCTAGCCTCTACTTTTTAAAGGCCTTAAGGACTCCTTTCTTAGGATGTTTGCATATTACTATCATTCTAACAAGAAACACTTTCACAGAGATGGGCCTGAGTCATGAAATTTGGACTTTGGTCTGGCTCTTCAGATGTAATCTTCATATGTGCCTTTTGCATTGTGGGATGCATGGTTGCAAGTCGGGCACATTCACCAAATTGTTTTTTGGAAGATTTGGGACTGAATTTCCCCAAAGTTTGAGCTCAGATCTAGTGTTTCAATTAGGCCTGCTACAGACATTGAATTAGGATTCAGATCTGAACTTCCTCAAAGCTCAGGCATGAGTGTGAAGAGGAGGAAGTGGGTTCCACAGGTAACATTCTGTTGGGGAACAGCTAAAACACCTAGTTCCTAAATGAATAAGCACCTTAAAATACAACAGGCAAAATTGCTGACACAGCTTTCTACTGCTCTACAAACAGAGGCTAAGCTTTGAGCAAAAGTCGCTTGAAAACCCATGTTTGGAAAATGTAAGAATGTGCTAGTATTAGGGCAAGTGTTCCCCATAACTTTCCTACTCAAATAAGAGAAAAAATAAGATTATGTTAATGAATAATATGGGATGCTTCACATGTATTGAACTATGATGCTAAAAGATGGAAAATAGCTGACTGGTAAAAATATAGGGTATGTCATGTTAGTTTAATGTTAATAGTTTATGACAATGTGTGTTGAATGGTAAAAGAAGTCTTGAGTTGGGTTGATGTAATGTTGATGATTTATAACATAGAATGGAGAATAAAAAACAACTTGGGTAAATGTATAACTGGGATGTGGAATGATAGATGATGTAGAAAACAAGTTAGTGTATAAAAATCAAGTGACC
This sequence comes from Mauremys mutica, assembly GCF_020497125.1. Classification (NCBI taxonomy): domain Eukaryota; kingdom Metazoa; phylum Chordata; order Testudines; family Geoemydidae; genus Mauremys; species Mauremys mutica. Next base: position 11,385,920 of record NC_059084.1, on the reverse strand, counting down.
AAGGGCCCAAAATGGAGAACACCAAACCAGAGACTGAGAGGAGTATCATGAAGTGGAGAAACTTCTGGTACTCTGTAATTCAGTAACTTGGGTCCCTATCTGTTCCATTTTATCTGTCTTATTGTCTGATATATGTATATGATCAGAAACTATAAGTGACAATGATTCTGTCTGAAAAATATAAAGGTGAAAAATTGATTAAGCCTAAATTGGATGAACTTGTGCCTCAGTTTTCCATCTTACAAGTCTTTCCAATCCAGATTCATCTTTACTTGGTCAGTTCCAGCATGACTGAGAAATAAAATGCACAGAATCAAAATGCACCAGAAATGCACTATGAACAAAGAAAGTGGGTTTTAAAATGCAATATTTTTCTTTCTGGCTTTCTTGGGTAAAATTAGCACTCTTGGAAGTAAGGAGTTTGTAATGAATAAGGAGCAGACCATCCCTTTCCTCTTACAAGTCCCACTGAAACAAGATGGTAGACGGCAATATCTTCTATCAAATCAGGTTAATGAGTATCTCATCAGAAAAAGATATCCTAGCCCAACGTGCACGATCACCTGCCAAACGAGGCATTGTCAGCACTAATTTATTTTCCATATAGGCCACATTAAACTCACAGTAATAGCAGATGCCATAATGCTTATTAAAAGCAAATAAGCAGCAGCTGTGGTTTTTGCAGCCACCAAAAGTAATGTTGTGAGAGCAATAGATCCATTAATTTCTGTGATAACTCTACCAGCCTTACTCCTGTTGGACTCATAACAAAGAATGCTTGTTCTCTAGCTCCTGAAAGAACATAACTTTGTTCAACTCTGTATAGTCCATAGACACGGTCAGTCAGCTGTGTGCGCTAACAAGGAGCATGTAAACTCAAATGCTGGCTGACAATCTCATTTTCACTGCCAGAGAATAGACAGAGCAGGGCAAGAGAGGGATTTCCCTGGCCTCCTCTACAAATGAATCATTGCTAGGAAAAGATAGAAGTACTTGGACCTTATTCTCATTCACAGGAAAGCCCTTCTTTGCCACTCAGGAAGTGTACAGAGATCTGAACCTATCTTTAAGGCTCCTTTACACCGCACCCTCCCAGAATAGTGTAATGGAGCCCATAGTATAAGTGAGACTCAGATCCCTTGTCTTACTAAGTTTCTAGCTAGACTCTTTTCAGAGTAGCAGCCGTGTTAGTCTGTATCCGCAAAAAGAACAGGAGGACTTGTGGCACCTTAGAGACTAACACATTTATTTGAGCATAAGCTTTCGTGGGCTACAGCCCACTTCATCAGATGCATAGAATGGAACATATAGTAAGGAAATATATATATATATATATATATATATATATATATACACACGTACAGAGAACATGAAAAGGTGGAAGTTGCCATACCAACTCTAAGAGGCTAATTAATTAAGATGAGCTATTATCAGCAAGAGAAAAAAATTATTACACAAATTGAATCTATTTCCCCATGTTAAGTATCGGCACACCTTTTTGTCAACTGTCTGAAATGGGCCATCTTGATTATCACTACAAACGTTGTTTTTTCTCCTGCTGATAATAGCTCATCTTAATTAATTAGCCTCTTAGAGTTGGTATGGCAACTTCCACCTTTTCATGTTCTCTGTATGTATATATATCTTCTTATTGTATGTTCCATTCTATGCATCTGATGAAGTGGGCTGTAGCCATGAAAGCTTATGCTCAAATAAATTTGTTAGTCTCTATGGTGCCACAAGTACTCCTGTTCTTTTAACTAGACTCTGGTTTTCTGCACCTGCATGATAAAAACAGCTTTGCTCATTGTCAACTTCAGAGGTGGGGTGTTGGGGGAAGGGTTCTTTCCTATTGTATGCTGAGCACCCTTGGTGCCACAGGAAAACAGGCCAGTTAAGTCATTGCAGAGAGGAGAGGGAGGCAGAGAAGCAACTAAAGGAAGAGCTTTGCATAACAAACCCAAAGCAGAAAGAGGGGACACAAAGAGAGAAGAAAGGTCAGAACACACAGATTACAAATAGCTGGAAGAATAATATTGAAAATGAACCAGGGGAATAAAGTGACATGAGAAAACTCTAAAACACAGAAACAAAATTAAATGGATATGAGAAGATCAGTGGGAAAAGAGTAATGGCCGCCTTTCGCCATACAAAAAGCCCAGTTGCAATAGAAAAAGAAACCAGCCTACGCTGAGGCAAAACATCCATTGACTTTGTCAGCAGAGTACGCAGGAAGTATCCTCAAATGCATTCAGAGGGGCCAGCTCCACAGCCACTGTAAAGTGAAGTAGCTCCACTGAAGTCAATTGAGTTATGGCAACTTTGTGCCAGCTGAGGATCTGGCCTAGAATGAATCACTGCTTGTTGTTCTGCTGATGCTTTTCTGAGAATTCCCTGCATTTTCCCAGACAATCCTATTTTCCTTACTTGTTTTATTATGTGTTTGCCAAGTTGTCCAGTCAGCTGAAGTCCAAGGGCAACTTTCTCCTTTCTCATAAATGCTGGTCACTTCAGTGCATCGTGAACCTCTATAGGCAGATCCTTGGCTATTGTTAATGTCTGTTCACTGCCAGAGCAGGTCAAGGTGACCTGAGGGAAAAACCTCAAGCTTTATGAGATGCTCAACCATAGCGAATGTGTTAGATGGTTTGGTTTGCTCTGGCAATCCTGGTCAAGCAGAGCAGTTCCAATGGAGCAGAAAGATGTTCACATGAACTCCATGTGAACAGAAGTTGATGAATTTCACATGTCTCAGTTCAGCAACCAGTTCCCAAGTCAGGCTGTGAAAAGTGTGTGTAACCTGGATATTTTGTTACACCTATAATAAGCATCAGGGGTGATGCTGTGGCTGGAGAAATAAATACTCTCTGTATAATAAAGCCATAAATGATTGGTAGATAATGTATTAAAAGTTGGGGGGGGGGAAGCTTGCAGATCCTATAACATTAATGGAGCCATAGTTTATTAAGTTAAATCTGTCAGGCCACAGCATTCTCCAGCAATTGTGGTAATCATGCTGAGATATATTTTTATGTTAGCATCTGTATAGTTTGCATATCTTTGCCATAATAACTATAGTTCAACCAGGGTTTTACGACATAACTATAACTTTTTGATATTTTGATTTAGTTTCAAACTTTATTCTCAGGCTGTGACACAATAAAAACCTTTAAAGTGAATATATATGGTAAATAAACAACAGGGAATCGCATTAGAAAAATGTCCATGATTTAAACAAAAATTAAAATGATTTAAAAGACAAAGGCCAAAACGTAATACGCCCAGGGGAAAAAAATGTCAAAAAGCGCAAGTCTGACACCACCTGATACTTAGGGCCCAGTTCACCCACATTTACAAGTAGCCCCCGTAGGCTATATTTTTCCCTAGTAAAGTGAGTGTCACAGAAGGATCAATGGGAGTATTCAAGAAGAAGAGTTTTCTTGCTCTGAGTAAGGGTCCTAGAACTTAGCCCAGTGGAATCAGCGGGACTACTTGGACAGCAAGGCATTACTCAGGGTGACAGAACAGGGATCCCATTGTGGGGATGCATTAACATGGTTAAAGCTTTGCAACCCTAAATATCCCTATATAGTATGGGAGAGATGGCCCGGAGCTGTACAGTTCAAATCCTGCTGTTTGTCCAGTTCTCAACTGGCCTGAAGTTCAGGAAGTTTTCACATCTCAGATTTTGGTCCACCCATTGGGACCCATCGTTGTATACTGCAGAGACTGGGGCCAGCCAGCTGCTCCGTGTGGATGTGGATCCAACGTTCCCCAAAGCACAGGCTCACCTTTAATAGCTTGAGCGTTTAGCAGCCCATGTAAAAGTTTGAGCTGAGCGATCATCTGTTAGGTCCCGATCTAAAAGCTAATGGAGTCATTCTAGATTTAAGATGGTGTAACTCAGATCAGAATCTGTACTCTCAGGTCAGAGCTGAGGTACACTGCTGGGGAAATGTATGGGAGAACGTAGGTGTTGCTGCTGCCTCTGCCGTGCCCGGTCAGTGAAAAAGCAAATGACTTCAGTTTCTTGGGCTGTCCGTCTAGCACTTTTCATTAGCACTACGTTAACAGACAAACAGCGACCATGTCGAAGTGGTCAGTTTCTTAAAAAGGTGTTAGGCCTTGTTAAAAAAAAATATGCCAAGAAAAAGCGAAATCATGTATTATAGAAAAGTGCTGTGGGGAATGGGCAGCATGGGAGCACCGACTTGAGGTGGAATAATTCAAATTGACCAGAGCTAACTGCTTTCTTCTTGTCTCCATCCCAGCTTTTATGTTCTTTAGTATATTATACCTGTTTATGGCTGCCTTTTCCCGGAAGCACCTGCTTCGTGTGGCACCAAGTAAAATGACCCCTAAGCACAAAGGAGCGGTTGTCAAGATTCCTGATCTAACAAGCTCATGTCTAGAGACCTCGCTTTGGGTAATTTAAGCCTTTCACTGCGTAAGGGTCATTGTGACCGCAGTATCATACTGTTCTGAGTAATCCTGCTCTTATCCATCATGGATATCACATGGTCAAACACACACACCCCTGTAGATTGGCTTCTAAATATATTAAACACAAAAAAACCTGCATTAAAAGAGCATTAAGCTTGCAAAGTAAAGCACTCAAAAGTTGGGAAATGCCATTACTATAGCTGCCTGTGCAACCTTAATTCAGCTCCCTTGTGCACATGCATTACAATATTGTCTTTAATTACATGATCACATACGATTTTTCCACAGGACCCCTGCTTCATTCAGTGCACAAGTTAATTTATTCCCAGTGCTTAACCACTCTGACAGTTAGGAAGTTTTTCCTCATGTCCAACCTACACTGCCCATGCTGCAATTTAAGCTCATATTTTCTTGTCCTATCCTCAGAGGTTAAGAAAAACAATTTTTCTCCCTCCTCCTTGTAACAACCTTTTATGTACTTGAAAACTGTTATCATGTCTCCTCTCGGTCGTCTCTTCTCCAGACTAAACAAACCCAATTTTTTCAATTGGAAAAAACTTTCTCCAATTTGTTCACATCTTTCCTAAACTGGACACAATACTCCAGTTGAGGCCTAATCAGCGTAGAGTAGAGCAGAAGAATTCCTTCTCGTGTCTTGCTTACAACACTCCTGCTAATACAGCCCAGAATTATGTTTGCTTTTTTTTGCAAAAGCATTACACTGTTGAGTCGTATTTAGCTTGTGGTCCACTATGACCCCCAGATCCCTTTCCACAGTACTCTTTCCTAAGCAGTCATTTCCCATTTTGTATGTGTGCAGCTGATTGTTCCTTCCTAAGTGGAGAACTTTACATTTGTCCTTACTGAATTTCATCCTATTTACCTCAAACCATTTCTCCAGTTTGTCCAGATCAGTTTGATTTTTAATCCTATCCTCCAAAGGATAGGATTTTTATCAAGAAAAACTGAGGAACTGAGGAAAATCTTAGGGGAAAGTTTGAGAGCATTATATCATCACACTTGAAAAGTGGCGTATATTCAAATTGGCTGTTCTTCAAGACTCATAAAAAACTCTAGGCAAAAAATCAAAGACCACACCAGGATTGATTTGATGAAAATGGTAATAAAATCAAAAAGATCCTTAAGGAAAAGAATGATGAGCTTATGTCTTGGCAAAATGACAAAGCAACAACAACAACAAATTCATGAACCTGCAAGCCAAGGCTCAAAGATGGCTTTGCATTGTACAGGATAACTGAGGGGAAAGAAAGCAGAAGAAATACAGCACTGTGCTAATACTAACAACACAAAGCTGTTTTATGACTCCCTGAAGGCCATTTATGGGCCACTGGAATTGGGATTAGCGCCAATGAAGAGTAGAAATGGATTTAGGGTGACCAGATCACAACAGTAAAATATCAGGGCACATTGGGGGCACTGTTGGTCCTGCCCACAATTCACCCCAGCTCCGCCCCAGCTCCTGGTCCCACTTGCCCTCAGGCCCCCTTCTCCCTTCTTGGCCCCCTGGACTCAGTTGGCAGGGATGGATTTTTCTCTGTTGTCACTGCAGAGTGAGTCTCCCGGGCAGCAGAGCTTTCTGGGAGTGCTGCCCCCACCCCTTAAAATAAATGGGCGACTTTAGTTCACTTTGGATCGGATCCCAAAGCTCATTTGCCAAGAGCAGGTTTGGGTCTGGCACAGCTCTAAGCCTGGTCACAGAGAGCTGGCAGGTGACAGCTGAACTGAAGCCTGGCTTTTGTTCCCAGCACCCCTTTCCCGTCCCTTCTGATCTGCTCAGCGATCACCAAGAGTCGGGATTCTGGAAGTGTCCTGGCTTGGGGGGTGGGGGAGGAGACACCCCTCCCGCCAGCCTCCTCACTCCCAAGCCTACCTGTTGCTTGCCTCTTCACTCCTTCGCCAGACCGACTCCCTCTGCCCACTGCTGGCTTACTGCATCCCTCCTCCCTCCCCCGCCCACCGCTCACCTCCTCACCTGACTATCGGGACAAATGGCATCTCAATTGTACATCGGTCAGGATGCGGGACAAAGGATTAAATATCAGGACATCTGGTCACCCATGATGGATCTATCCTAAACCAGGAGAAGTGAGGAGTCTCTGAAAGATGGGTGCAGCACTTTACCGAGCTATTAAACAATCCCTCTACTGGAAACCCTCAGGTATTAGAGGAGCTAACAAAGCACCCCATGCATGGAGAAACCTTCCAGTTATCTACCATTGATGAAACGCAGAAAGCTATCAAATAAGTCAGGTAAATCACCAGGCAAAGACACAAAACCTGCAGAAACCTGTAAATTTTCAGACCTCAAAACTGTTGAATATCTAAACAAAAGTAAAAGTAGCAAAGAGTCTTGTGGCACCTTATAGACTAACAGACGTTTTGGAGCATGAGCTTTCGTGGGTGAATACCCACTTCGTCGGATGCATGTCTCCAAAATGTTTTCTTGAACAAATTTTAAAAAGCCATAGATTTCCATGAATCAATCGCGGTTAGTACCAGAAACAATAGCCTAAATCATAATATTTAAATATTTCTCAAATACTACTGCCCATTGCAATGTTTAGCCTTAAAAGCAAAATCTCTAGCAACTCCAAAAATGCTCTCATGTAAAACACATGGCAAAGATCTAAGCTACTCAAACTATTTTTTTAAAACATGTTTCTTCATGCTGTGCAAATGTCAGAATTTAAAAATTTTGATCGGATTTGAACTGTATGTTTTCCATCTTCCTTTCCACTCTCCTCTGCTTGTGGTCTTGGGGATGTTTGGACGGATCCACGTAAATATGAATATAATTAGATGTTTAGAAATGCAAGCAGAGTGCATTTGTTAAAGGAAATCTACAAAGAATAGTTTTTATAATCCAGTTCTGGACCTTAAATTGGGCCCTTCATTTTAGTAAGCCTGTTAGTCATTGTTCCCCAGGTACAGTGCTTGAACTGATGTTTTCAGGGGGTTGTATATGTATGAGTGTCTAAGAACACATTCAGAATAATAAGATTCCCCGTGGAATGCTGACATAAATAACAGACACAACATATTTTATCCATTAAAAACACTTTAAGCTTTTAAGCAGCGCCAAAAACACAATTAAATCAATCCTAGACACATAGGAAGAGCTGATTCAAGAAAAGTGATACTCCAGGGTGAGGTAGATGTAAATGTACATTCTGGATTTGGGGAATATCCCCGTTTCAGATACTTAACTCTCTGCTCATCTGGAACATCTATTGGGACTTATCAACAAGAGGACATTGTCTTAGCCCTATATTCTATTAGAATTCAGATCCCCACTTCTGGAAACACTCAGGTTTTGAGAGAAATTTGGCAAGAAATAATTTGCAATGGAATAAATGTGTTTTATTTTAGTTCACTTACAGTCAAATCTACATGCCATACAGAGGAGATGAGCTACAGGAGCAGTGTAGCACTTGAGAAACCATGCAGCAGTTGATGGACTTCAAGTCCTGATCACTTTGTGTCTTCTTGTGCATCTCCTTTCCATAGGAGTCTGACTGGCTTCCTTCATATTCTTCCATTTTCCTCTTTTGACCTGATTTACGTAGTTTAATTTTATTTGGCCTTTTTAAAAAAAAATCTGTTTTCCCGTTCCTTTCGTCCAGCTGTGAAAATATTTCCTCTCTCCTTTGGCCCTTCTGCACAAGGAAGTGTGTTTCTCCCCACACACTACCTTCGTATCTTTTGTTCAACTAAGGATATCCTGTCAAGATTGAGTCCGCATTTTATTCATGCATATTACAGTATTTGCACCCCTGAGTCAGACATGCACAAATGCATGTACCTAGAGGGCCTTAGAAGTTCTGTTCAGCTTCATCAGTGTGTTTCTGTGCCCATATGTTCCCCTCAACTCATGACTCTAATTTTAATCCCAGTTGTATCTAGGTTCCACAGAAATTTGGTGCCTCTCTCATTTTTATTATTGAAAATTATTTACAGTCACAAATATAGAATAATGAGAGTGAGACTATGGATAGAATTATTTACACTGAAGGAAGGAATCCCACAGCATTGTCTTTTTCCTGCATGAGTAATATTCTGGTGTTCCCCATTCTAGGTCCTCGTTATGCACTGTGTTTGCACATATTGGGACCTCGGCAGGTCAAGAGATATGACTCCCCCACTTCCTTTCACCACACCCAATTTAAACCAGAAGGGTCCAGACAGACCTGGGTGCTTCCCCTCTGCTGCGATTGTTAAAAATGTTCCCTGAATCAAATCAACATTTTACCTCTCAAAATGCAGATGCAGGTTATAAGGTCAAAAAACTGGGTATCTGACTAAGTAAGAGAGGAGTCTGAGCAATCTTTGGCGTCTGTGTGAATGTTTTAAGTCACTTGCATGAGAACATATACTATCCTAGTGAAAAATAATTGTAAAAATATAGGGCTGAATTGTGCCTTATATTTCATAGTTACATCCATGCTAACCCACTGCAATCTATGGCACATAGAGGGAAGGATTTGGCCCACAATATCTTAAATGTTATATCTTCCACCCAGGTTAACATTACTTTAATCACTCATCCATCCTCATTCATGGTCTCCACTCTGTTGTGGTAACTGTATATCTGACGTCTATGGCTTCATGCCGCTATTCTCACCATTGCTGCAATGCAGTGCCATTCATTCTTATGCTGGATGAGCAATAGGTTGCCTCTGGTAACAATGCAAGAGGTAATTTGCACGCAAAGGTCTCCATGCATAAGCATAATAGAAGTGTCTGAGCTGATTTTTCTACATATACAGTTATTTACATACATGTAGTTCTGGGCAGGAATTTGTTAGGAACACTTCTATTTCCTATGTAATACTGCTCCCAACTCCTGGTCTCTGCACAGACTCAAAGTAAATGGCTTGATTTAGGTGTAGTCGAGTTGGACAATTTTCCTCCACAACCAGGACAGGGTGTGGATCAATGGCACAGAACCATCTTGGCTGAGCTGCAGTAGTGTCTAAGGACCCTACCTGCAGGGTTTTGATCAGTGGATCCTCACAGTCACAGATCTACTCTCCATGCCCCTCAGTCGCTCTTCCCCTGGCCTGATTCAGAGGCCTCCAATATATTGTGACCTATAGTTTGGCTTGGCAGACTTGTTCAGTCCCAGTGAACAGCACCCCTGGCTCAGCAGTACGACTTTTGTCCAGCTGTATTTTGGACCTCGTGGGTCCTGCCCACTCTTGGGAAGATTTGTCCCAAATGTTGCATACCTCCATGTTACAAAGAGAAAAGACCCCACGACACTGCTTTCTGCCTGACTATAAAAAATGTGTCTGGGGTGATCACCAAATGTATATGCTCCTCTACCCAATGGCACTGGACAAGAATCAGGTCTTAATTCCACCACCTTTCGTGAGAGTGCACATGCATACAGAAATTAAACAAGCCCTACTCTGACCTCCACAAATGTATTTCACGGGCCTTGCTCATTGAAACTGTTTGTGTTTGTTCCTTAAGCTGTTTTTAATCAATTTGTTTGCACAGAAGACATCTGGCAGAAAGAAAGGCCAAGTTCAGAATCCTGCAAATGTCACGACTGTTGTTTCTGGATAGAATTGCTACAGGATTGGTCCATCATATGCAGTTGTGAAAGGGTAGCTTATGTCCCATTAACCAGAGGTGGGAGTAATTAAAAGCAAAGCGACAAAAGAACAAAGCAAGGGAGGCAGCTGTTTTCCAGATTTCCCTCGGAAATTAATTAAATTATAACCCCCCGTATTCTCCTCTTCTCCATGTCATTGGGAATTTTTTACCTCCTGGTTATATCACATCCAAATAAAACAAATGTTTCACCAACAGCAGGTTTGCCAAGAGTTTGGGAATAGCCAGATAGGTGCTACAGTCAATAAACAGTAAAGTGCTACCACAAAGGTCTCATTTCACATATGACCTCGCAGTCCTTGTCCTCAAAGGAAACCTGCACACCATCTTCAAAAGACGAGCCTGGAAACTTAATCTAATAACTCTGCTGGACCTTAAAAACTTGAACTTAGTAGAGACACTGGCTTTATGGCTTATTACAACTATTTGTAACACCCTACTGCCTGCTAACCCTTAATTGTCCTCTTCATTTTAAGCAGACTTCTACAGCATGTGTGAACCCCATATACTTCATCGGTCCCACCTTGTATTTAGCTTGGACACTCTGATTACCTGCTCCAGACCTGAGGAACAGCTCTGTGAAGAAATCAGGTGATTTAATTAAATAAACAATGAGTAGGGCTCCCACGTCTTTAAACCTGTGCAGTACGGCAAATGCTGCACCCAGTGCTGCTGGCAACATGTACAGCTTAAAACCAACACTTGGAATCTCCAGCTCCCTCTAACCCCTCGTATTTCTCTAGGCTTCGTACACCTGAGAAAGCTTGGCTTGTATTTAACATCATGCACTTCCTCTAGCATTACTTTTACACACCCTGCATCCCAACACACCTGGCTTTGCTGACAATTTACTTTGAAAAGAGATGCTAAAGGGATTCTAAGGTCTGTATCATGCAGGAGGTCAAATTGGATTAGTTGTAAGGGTCCCTTCTGGCCTTAAAAATCTATGGAACAAATTTTAAAAAGCCATAAACAGAGAAGTTACCTAAGGACAAAATATTCTTGCTGGGTGGTTGCAATATAACACTACCTTATTTCCTAGAATTCAGAATGATAACACTCAAGAACCAAAAACAGAGGGAGAAAAAGCAGGCTGCTCCCTAAAACAGAGAGGCATAATTCACCTACCTCACTCTAGGCTGGTTTTCTGCAGACTGAATCTGATCACATGCTTCCAGAGGTGAAAGTAAGCCGGTACGCCCTGGTACGGCATACCGGCAAGAGCCAGTGCGCCATATCGGGCGGATAGGCTTCCCCTGGTGGCAATTTAAAGGTCCTGGGGCTCCCAGCAGCAGGGCCCTGGGGAAGCGGAGGCTCAGGCAGGGATTTAAAGGGTCCAGGGCTCTTGCTGCAGCTACCGCCCTGGGCCCTTTAAATCGTCCTGTCATAAACAGATAGTTAAGGGTTAAGGTCTGTTTTACCTGTAAAGGGTTAACATGTAGTACCTGGTGACCACCTGACCAGAGGACCAATCAGAGATAAGATTTTTTCAAATCTCTGTGGAGGGAAGCCTTTGTCTGTGGGAGAACTGTTTTTGGATTTAACAGAGGACAGTCATGTCCCCAAGTTCTCCTGGAGTAGTTTCTACTAATTAATAGTGAGTATTAATTAGAAAGGCGAATTAGTCTTATGATTTGATTTCTATATTTGCAATTGTGTGTTTGCTAAAGGAAATGCTTTATTCCTGTTTGCTGATATTGCTTTTACTGAGAAAAGGGGGAGAGGGGAGTCTCTCCAGAGATTGATAAGGTTATACCCTATGAGTGCCCAGCTTGGATTCATAGAGATTCTGTATTTTCTTTTGTTCTCTTAATAAATTCTTTTCTTTTCTTTGGACTTGGTTAATTCCTTCCCTTGGGGAAATTCAGGGGAAGGGGAGGGGGAAGTGGGCTGCTTCCCTGTGTGTGTGAGATTCAAGGCGTTTGAATCCAGGCACCTCTGTCTCCAGAGCAGGCTGGAGAGAGGGAGGAGGGGGGAGGTTCCTCCTCTGTGAATTGATCTGTGTTCCCAAGGGGGGAAACAGGGGTGTCCCGGCCCACGGAATTGACCGGGTGGTGGCAGCCGAAGGGGAGACCTACCCTAGGATTTTGGGGTGGGGGGAAGACATGCGGGTCCTCACTTTGAAACCACCCAGTTTCAAGTGAGGGTAGACTCCTGACATGGTGGCAGCGGAGTTTCGAACCCATTGTTACTAGCAGTTTTTTTCAGCTGGGCTACGCTGAAGGGAGCTATTCTCTTCTTCTAGAGCAGGAAAGCAACCTGACAGAAGAGGGAGTTTACAGTTTCAGCCAGGTTGGCTGGAGGGAATTAAGTTTCCAGCAGGCTTTGTTGGGAAACAGATTTTCTTTCTTGAAGCAGTTTTATGGGAGGAGTTTTTTTTCTCTGCTGGCTATGCTGAGGAAAAACTCTTCCCTAGAGGTGTGTCCTTCCTTTGTGATATCAGGTATCACTCAGGATTCCTAAGGTGGGGGGAAGTGCTCGACAAAGTACATTCCCATCCAACAGGGAAAACAGGTTTGGGGGGGGAAGACAGAAACCCTCCAGCCAGATTTTTTTTCCCTGTGTCTTTTTAAATCCTCTGGAGCCAGGGAATACAAATCTCTGACAGGATTTACTACACTTTTCTGCAGGTACTAAGTAGCACCAGCCGGTCAGCTGGACTTATTAGTAAGATTGTTTTTTTGAAAACAGATTTTCAGCTGGGTTTAGCTGAGGCATAAGGTTTCTAACAGGCTGTGTTAGAAAAGGATTTTTTTTTCCTTCGTCTTTTCTTTTTTCTCCTTTTTTTTTCTTTCTGTCTGCTTAAAAACAGCTAGCAAAGAGGTGCAAGTTTTTCTAGGAGGCTTGTTAGAAAGGACCCTACTGTGAGGTACTTAGCAAGTGCTAGAAACAGGACAAACCAGTTTTTTTTGGTTTTCTCAGTATATCAGCAAACAGCAACTACACATTTGCAAATGAAAAGGTTTTGTTTCTTTTCTATTCAGTCTCTCGGAAATCGAGAGGGTTAGGAATTGGGGAAACCAATTCCCTGACTGCAAAGGGGTGTGGCCAGCACCAAAAAGCAACACCAGCAAGCCACACATAAAATTCACTGACTGCAGAGGGGTGTGGCCAGCACCAGAAGGCACTGTTCCCCATCACAAGAAATTTCCCACCTACATGGCAGGTGAGGACACTAAGGCCTTCTTCAAAAAGGTTAAAAGGACCTGCCATGGGTACAGCATCCCTGAAGACCAGTACAAGGACTGGTCAGAAAAGTGGACTTTTGCTGTCTATAACAATTATTCCATCCCCATGCTATTGGGGAAAGACTTGGCCAACCATGTGCAGCTGGCCAAGAGTGGGGGAGTGGTCACCTGCGGCCAGGCCAAACAAGCAGGCACTCCCATCCCTGTTCCTGAGCCATCCACCAGGACCCTGTCTGTGTTACCAGAGACCCAGACAGAGGTGGTAAACCGGATCTCATGCCAACAACTACAGCAGCCATAGTACATCCAGTTCCAGGACCGGAACTGGAAAAGCAACCAGCGGCAGAACCAGCGCCAGCACTGACGCCAGCGCTTGCAACTCCACCGCCAGGGGGCGCCAACGGGCCTAAACTGGCAGAAGCAGCAGACAACTCTACCCAAGAGGCTCGGCCAGAGCCTGAAATATCACCTTGTGCACCAGCGGAGAGCGGTCCACAGTCAATGGAAACAACCTCATCACCTACATCGCTCCCAGAGGAACTGGTGTCTCCCGCCTCAAGGGAACAGTTCCAGAGAGAGCAGGAAGCCGATGACAGCCTTAACAAAGCTTGGGCGGCGGCACGAAGCAACCCACCGCCTCTCAGCTCTTCTACCCAATTCCAGTTTGTTGTAAAACAAGGACTTTTATATAAGGACATTCTTTCTGGTAAACACCAGAAAGGCCAGCATCCTCAAAGACAGTTGGTAGTTCCAACTCAGTACTGGGACAAGCTCTTAAGCTTGGGCCCTGACATCCCAGTGGCCATTCTGGGGTCAACAAAGCAAAAACAGGTTAAAAACATTCCTTCCACTGGGAGGGGATGGGCAAGGACAATGCCAAGTATGTCCGCTCAAATGCATACAAAGTGTTCTTCAGTGTCAAATATCTTGTTGTTTACATAGTCCCCAGAGCCCTGGGGTAGCAGCTCCAGGAATGATTTAAAGGGCCCTGGGTGGTAGCGGCAGCCAGAGCTCTGGGCCCTTTAAATCACGTCCATGTCCCTGGCTGCCGCTGCTACCCTGGGGCTCTGGCAGCAGAGCTCGGGTGGCAATTTAAAGGGCTCGGGGCTCCCACTGCCGCTACCCTCCAGGGCCCTTTAAATCGCCACCCAAGCCCTGCTGCTGGAGCCCTGGGGTAGCGGCGGTGGGGCTCTGGTGGTGATTTAAAGGGCCAGGGGCTCCCAGCTGCTGCTACCCCAGCCCCGGGTCCTGATTTAAAGGGCCTGGGGCTTTAAAGGCCCCGCCTCTTCTGGTAGAGGCCACGACTCTAGTACGGGCAAGTCCTTGCCGTCACTTTCACTCCTGCATGCTTCCCTACACCTGCCCAGCAAGGACAGTGTCAGCCTGTGGGATGATGGATGCACCTGCCTCCATTTCATCCCCGCCCATGCAAAGGAAAACTGTCTCTCAGCAGCATATTTCAAACCCCTTTTATTCATAAAAAGTGGCACAGTCCACAGATCCCTCGTGGTAAAAACAATTGCCCCCAAAGCAAAACAAGGTTACTACGCAGCAGCTCTTCAATCCCAGTCAAAGGTCACCATTCCCAGGTCATCCGTCTGAGAGCCATTAACCACGTGGTCTCCATCCCCGGTTCTCCCTGTTCTCGAGCCCCACTGTTCAGGGCACCCGCCTGAGAGTTCCAACACCTGCTTCTTCCCATAAGCCTTCTCCTGTAGCCTAAAATCAGGTCTCCCATGAGAGGGCTCTCTGCAGTGTTTCACTCCCCCAGGCATCCTCACCTGTGAGTCCTACCCCAGCTTCTGAGATCCACCCTCCAACATCAATCCCCTTGTTTCGTCCTCTTACGCAGGCCAGTTCTTCCCGGTGTTCCTAGTGGCCTCTGCACAAGCTCTTCTGTAACTGAGCAGGGATTCTCCAGCTCTGATCACCAGTTTTCCACAGAACTTATCATTGGCAACTCACACAATTACTACCCCTCCTGCAGCTTTTTCCCCTGAGCAACTCTTTGCTGCTCCTTCTGTCTCTGCTCTCACCTGCCTGTCTCTGTCAGGCAGCTCACACCTGCGTCTGACTCAGCTTCTCCTTGATATGGCCCAGGTGCTTTCTTTTAAGCTCAGTTGGGAGGCAGCTTACAAGTCACAAGTATACTGGACGCCCTTCATCTTAAAGGAGCCAGTCACCCTGTGGCAGAAGGATTAGATGGAACTGTGATGGTAGGTCTTTTCCATCTTCAATATTTATCACTCTGGGGTCAAATATGAACTCGCAGTGAGAAATAATGTAAAAGGCTCTTTTCCTGAATGTGTATCCTGGGGGATCATGTGTAAAACTCAGTTGGTAACATTGCCTCTCTACAGAAACCTAATGTACTTGCATCTAGAGTCCTGTATGCAGTTTTAGTCCCCATAGTTTTGGAAGGATAGAGGAAAATACAAAGGAGTGCAATGAAAGTGGTACAAAGCTTGGAGGATGTAAGGTGTGCAGAGCAATGGAGGCAGCTAAGTATATGTAGTTTAGAAAAGAGAAAATCTAGACAGACAATGGAGGTGTGGTGATCACATTCTATAAATACCTTCAGAGTAACAATATAAGATAAAGGTAAGAGGCAACATTCTCCTCTCAGTCTCACTGGTATGACTCTACTGGCTTTGATGAAGCTGAAAATGAGAGAAAAATGCAGCTCTGAGAATCATTCATAGTCCCAGAAGACAATAGATAGCACAAAGAGTGATGGCCCAAAATTAAGGCAGAAAATTTCATATTAAGAAAATATTCTTAGCAGAGAGAGATTGGGTAGCAGAATTCCCCCAAGGGGGGAATCATCACTGCAGAGGTTTGAGAAAAGGAGAGATAAGACATCAAACAGGAATAACATCATTAATTAATAACATCATTAATAACTCCAAATTCAGGGATTTCAGGCCAGTCTTTTCCAGCCTTGCTTTTCACTAACCTCCACATTTACCAGATATATTTTGTTCTTTTATATTCATTCTCAAAAATCTCATTATTACAGTAAAGAAACCCTACAAAATAACTTTGGGTTTGTCATGTTAAATAAAGTAGCAAAATGACAGAAAACTTTGAAAACCCAACTGAACCATATGGATGTGCAAGGCTAAGTAGCAAGTGAAGGCAAACTGTGCACCTCACAAGAATTATAGTTAATCATGGTCTGTGAAATATGATGAGATGATGAAAGGCAGGACGAACAATTAAGCCTGATACATAACATATGACAAGCATAAATTGCTCTGTATTGTGGCCAATCTAATGCAGCAATGAAAGGGGATGTCACAAAAGATGGACAGGAAAAGTGAATGACATATGAAAACTATTCATGGACACTGAGTAGATTATCATCTTTTTATAGATCTAGTCCTAAACCATAAAAAAATCCCATCATGAATGGAGGGGGGATGGGATAGGCAGAATCAGGAATCTGATGCAGTTTTGCAGGGGGAATAAACTGGGTAGTAAAAAAAGATTTTGTCTGACTGTAGTTTGGACTGAAGTCCAGACACAAATTATATACAGACTGGTGCTGAACAAAGCCTGTACAAAACAGTTCATAAGGATTACATAAACCAGACTCCATACGGTTAGCAAAAGTCAGCCGTGGGTTGACCTTGGCTGATTAATGTGAAGTTCTACTCCAAGAAATTTGTCTTCCCCAATATCTTAGCTCCTTCCCTGGAGACTGCACCTTGAAGTGGTGGGAAGGTCTATGTTTTCCAATGACCCTGAAAGCTATGCTGGTGGGAGTTTTAACTCCTGGTAGGGCCACCCAACCTGGACAGGTCAAAGAGTAGGGACCAGATAAAAAGAAGTTCACTGCTCCACCAGTTTGGGGTTTGAGAGATAGATACATTAGAGAAAGACAGAAAGATAGCTATTCCAGCAAACAGCATGGTAGGCAGGGATGGTGGAGCCTTGGTCACTGCCTTAGCGACATCTGATGGTGCAGGAAGGAATTAGAGTACTTTAGAGCATGTTTCCTACTCAAGGCCTCCAAAAACACTTTCTAGAACAATGAGCTGGATGTACCAGCTGGTAATGAATCAGTGAATGGAGCATTTTTAGATGGTCTGACTTACTAGACCTCAGTCCCTCATGACTTGCCACACAAAAATCAGTCACCATTCTGTCAGCTAAGAAGCTAACACATGACATTACTGTAGCACAAATGTATTTCCTTCCTCACAGAGTCACTAGGAGGATCAAGTTATTGCATATGTCTTTTCCCATAGCTGCTAGTTTTAGAGCAGGGAACAGCCTACATACATATTTGTGTGTGGGCGTGCATGTGGGTGTGTATGAGCAGATGAGTCCTGAATCAGGGAGATGCTCATCTACCCACAAAAGGCAGGAGTTTTCTGAACCACAACAGCACCGATTTCCTGGAAGTCCTCCATGCATGGAACGACCATCGATGTCAATGAAAGTTCCTGACAAAGAGGACTTGCAGGCCACCAAGGAAAGCCCTGTTAAAA
Source organism: Mauremys mutica (assembly GCF_020497125.1). Taxonomy (NCBI): domain Eukaryota; kingdom Metazoa; phylum Chordata; order Testudines; family Geoemydidae; genus Mauremys; species Mauremys mutica. The sequence continues at coordinate 11,368,153 of NC_059084.1, read as the reverse complement.
TATTAGAACAGGAGGATTAATCCTTTCACTGCTGGAACTCTGTCTGGGATTGCTGGTGGGAAGAACTTTTGTAGTATTCTTTGTTAGACCCTTTTGTCTTGGGGCTGAGTTGGAAAAATGAAGTGGATACAGCCGAGGGTGCACATGCGTTTGGATCTGTCCATGGGCACGTGTGGATTATTCCAAGAAGAAAATGCTTCCAGCAGCTTTCAAATGTAGCTTCAGTTCTGGAAAAGAACAAAATTAACACAATGCTTCCCGTGTTAAGTAAACATCCTTATTTGTAGCCAAATATCCATTTCTCTTCACACAAGTTAATGTAGACTCAGACTTATATTACTTATGTAGACCTTTATACTGCTTTTGAGTGGAGGGAAATGTTCTTTTCTATTTCTAGCTGTGTCATATTAGCTACCATTTGTTATTTTCTGATATTGTTGCTGTAATTAATTCAGGGAAGCTCAGCCCTTTGCACTGATGACCTTTCAATCAAGTATCTCAAAGCACTTGCTCATTCCCTAAGAATTCCAAACCAGCACATACAACATAACCAGAGTTCGTGCAGCATCAGTGCTGATTCCCACGCAGAATCTAGCAGCCACTGTAAGCAATTGCAGTAACTTATAAAATGTTATTACCTTAAAAACCAGTCTTAAAAACACATTCACTGAATAAAATCTACCTCAAAGCAAATTTTGTGTCTTGCAATGAACTCAACAAATGAAGGGAATTCACAGTTAGGTATTAAACATCTGACACCCAGGGTAGGAAGTAGTCAAGGAAACCCTGACAATAGGACATTTAATTCTTAACTGTCAATTGTCTCGCTTCTACGGGGTTTTCTGCTGCTGCTTTCCCACCACCATGAAAAACACAGACGTTCATTAGTTTATAGACTAACACCAAAGGCATTTCTGTGTCACTTATTATTATTAATTTGTATTGCTGTAGCACCTAAGAGCCTCAAGGCATAGCCCTGCACCCCACTGTGCTACGCACTGCACAAACACAGAACAAAATAATGATCCCTGTCCCAAGGAGCTTAAGTACAGCACATGTGATCACAAGTTCTGAAATTGCAAATTATCATGGAGATGCACAAGCATTTTTGCCCACCTACTTTTCAAAATCTGGGCCCACGCTGTGATATACATTGAACTATATCTGCAAAATTTCCCTAGCACTAATGGGATCTGCATTTCTTACTCCCTGAGCATTGTCCTAGATACTTTCCTCAAACATCCTTGAAAAGACTGAAGTAGCTCAATGAGTCTTTTGGGTCTTTGATTTAATGTATTACTGCTTATTTAGCATCCAGGCAATTAATACTCCTGTGACAAAAAAGTGAATAATATTGGTTTACTCCTGATTGTATTTCCCTCTCTGAGAGAGATGTGTCACAGCTCAACTACAGTGTACATTACAGTCTCCACTTTCCCCCGCCTCCTGGGATGCACAGATTTACTGTGTGTGCATGAGAGAGATTGTGTACGTTTATAATTAGCTGCTGGGGAAGGAATGAGGGAGAAGACAAGTGTGTTCTGCCTTCAGCACTTATGGATGAAGATGCTTCATGGTTAGGGTTCTGTCAGGAACCTTCATGTCCCCAGTTGGCTGTATGGCTTAATCCAAGAGGAGGTGGAAATTGGTCTCCTGGCTAAATTCAAACTACTCAAAAATGTTCCCTGCAACCTTTGCAGCATGTCCATCTCCAAACACTCACATTACATGGCAGGCAGCAGTAGATTCCAAACACCTTAAACAGATGATCTGCCTACTGGGGGCTCTGACTCCCAATAAGTCAATGGGAAATCTTCCATTGACTATATAACACTAGTTGTGCTACGCCTGTCGTTATACAACGATATACACAGACTAAACAAGGTATTAAGTAACCCTAGAAATCAAGGGTGTGTTTCAAAATTGGATGGATTCTACCCAATATACACCATGAAAAAGCAGATACGGTCTGTCCTTGTAATGTTCAGATGTGAGAGAATTTATGTTTTTCAGCACAGTAGGATAGAGCTCTTCCTGAGCAACTAGGGTATTGTAAATAATTACCTTAATTAAAACCATATTCCCTCCAAATCTGAAACCATTCTCAAGCTCTCTGATTTTATGCACACACTTTTTGCATGAACGGTTGATTTTTTTAATCCGCAAAAGAGAACGTCACGCCCCCATTTCAAACAAATTAAGCTAGCATTTGCATGTGCAAAAAATGGCTGGGCAGTGGCAGTGAACATACATATATATATATATATTAGATAACTATATAGCACATTATACAAATGCCTGGCAGTTCTGAGAGATGAACTGGCCTATGTTTTTCCAAGAGTTCTGTTCACTCATGCTAAGCTACATCCCACAATACCCTGCAATAGTACAACTCTGCATTTGGCATAAGCAGATAGGAAACTTGTCAAAATCAAGATACATTTGTTCTGTGTTATAGAACAAGCTAGGGAGGTACCTTCACAGGCCAGTACTTGGAATGCTAGTATCCAAGACAAAAGATAAAGAAAGGAACAGAACAAGTTAAGGAATGTAACAATGCTGCACGAGACGACTTCCTGAAGACTAGTATCGTATTGAACCTTTCTCCTGTACTATATTATTATTGGCTTATAGCAATAAACCTGACTGATATTGCTTATTTGGTCTCTTGAATATATTTCATAATGAGCCAAAATGTGGTCAAGCAATTGACTATACAATTCATCAGCAGCAGCCAGCTTCCTGACCTTTGTATGAAAAGGCTGCACATCAGCTTTTGCAGGCACGGTCAGATGCACATGAAAAAATTGTTGTGGGTGCAAAACCGGAATCCCTGGCTAAGGAGTAGCAGCAGGTGCTGTCCTCAAAGACGCACCTGAGTCACAATTATTCCTCACCCTCCTGGAAAGGGTGACATAATTTCTTGCTGGCCTATGCACTCCCATCCTCTCCACACACACTCAGCTACTCTGGCAAGCGAGGTGGGCATGAGCCTGTTCCTATTCTCCCATTTCTCTCCACTCATTCCCTGCCCACCTGTTCCAGGGAGGGTGTAAACAGATATGGTAGCCTCGCTTACCCCTGTGTACCTGCACCAGAAGTGCAGATAATCCAGCCTAGAGTTTAGGAGTGTGGCTTCCAGAGGGAATAGATCTTAATATTGATCCCAACATGGTTATTAGTAAAATTATTATTTATTCTAAGATTTTTAGGTTATTGCAATTTTTACTTTGCCTTTACTGAATTTAGGAGATACGATGATTTTCATCTACATGATGCTTGGAGAATAGCCCACATGCTTATGTTTTTGGTGGCTTATTTAGTTAAATGAAATACGGGAATTCCTAGGAAATCTTTGCTTTCTGTCACCTAGTGACAGGCACCAAGAGTGTCAAAGAGGGCACCTCCTTAGCTATAGTTATTACCTCCACGTATGTTTACACAGACTCTGGGATGCAGCTTTATAACGTCTCCTTTCAATATTGTTTTCTTTCATGCTATGTCTGAAAGAGGTAAATAAGTGTTAGTGTGATTTGTGCCTTTTAGAGAATATTTGCTGGAGCCTTTAATTACAAATTGTAAATGTACAACAAATGATAAATAACCATTTAAGTTTAAAGACATAAGCGAACTTCATTAAACAGAGAGGAAATCGTGTGATTTAATATGAATTTAAGAGTCTTAATAATCAAGACTGTTTCCTGAATGGTGCATCTATAAGTTGTTTTACTGATTTATGATACTCTAAGATGGGACTCACTACTGATGACGTAGAAAATGTACTTTGATCCTAGCTCACCTAGAGATCAGTGTCCATACCAAAGGTGGACCCACTGTGAAGTTATAATCTCAATTGAAAGCTGTCCATTGAGACACGTACAGACGAAACTACAGCCAAAGTACCCCATGGGATTAAATAGCGGGAGTCACATCCCTGAAAAATTAAGAGATAATTATTAAGATTCAGCCTGCCAGCGCTTGTTTCTCTAGTCTGTACATTTTTATCAATTTTTAGATAGAATTACTTGGAGGTCAGCATCTGAAAACACCCCTTCCTACCCCAGAGTTCTTATTCCCTCTTACTTTCCTGCACACCTCAGATTGCAATCGAGCCCTTAGGAAGCATATTGAACTCTGAATTTGTATTCGCAATCACCATATTCTTGCATTTTTCTCCTCCTTTTCCTGCCTGTCTGATGTCATGAAATCTCAATAATAGAAATCTATAGTTTCAGTAGTTAGACATGTAGCCGTGCCTGCTAGCCACAAAATAAATATGCCTCACTACGCTCACTGGCCAGGCAGTTACAATCCTACTGCTGATGGGGGGAGGGGTGGCAAGACAGTTATGGCTTCCTACATCCTTTATATAATAAAACATCCAATTTGCATTCAGCTTCCAGTCTTGCCTGGGTCTAGCACAGCTTGTTTTTCATAAATTTCTCACCAGAAGTTAAGATGTTGAAGAATACACGTCAATCAAATGACCTACATTTCCAGAGAAAGAAACTCCTAAGGGTGAAATGCAAAACTCCAGTTTAATTAGCAGACATATACAACTCTGTGATGAGGCTCCAGGGGCCTGGGGGAGGGGGGAGGGGAGCCTTGCATCTTGACTCTGTCTAGACAGCAGCGTTGAATGTTTTCCAAAAGTCTGATCTGCAGCAACCTCGTTTCCGCCAGCATCTCTTTGAATGAGGGATTTGCCATGGCCTCCTCAGTATTTCCCCCGAGACACCGGAATTGTAAAAAAATCCATTTGTACCAGACACCGCATGAGGCACATGGCTGACGTGTGCTTAGAGACACACCAATTACATAGTCACGTCCCAAATTAAAATCACTCTTTACAGCTCTACCTGTTTGCAATAGATGGACCAAAAAAATGGCCCCATTAGGAGACATGAAGCCTAAAAATACACAAAAGCTGCACCCAGGCTATATTTTCCTATTAACATTATGGTCTGCCACAGTTTATTATTCCTTAAGACCACTGGGAAACGTCAAATGTTTTTCATATGCTTGTCTGAAAGACTCAGGCATTCACCAATGCTTGTGACTAAGCAATGTAGACAGCCATATGACACACACACCTAATATAGAGATTCACAGAGAAACATGATGCTGCTGTGCGCTGTCCTAATTATCAAAGATGCAGCTCCAGTTGCCTCCATAGGTACATGCTAATGTAATGTGAAGCTAAATGAAGCAGGACTCTTACCAAATGATAAAAGCAGATGTCTTTAATCTAACAGGAAGGAAGGAAAATTGAAGCAAAACTCCAGATCCAAAAACACTAGTGTGCTCCCCTTTCCTCCCAAACTCGCTGTCTCTGGCAACGAATTGTGTAACTCTGGCCTCTCTGCGCTTTAGAATTGAGTTTGTCGTTATAAATCCCAATCCATATCCCTCACTGACTCCAGTGAAAGTTTCCTAAGGAGTACAAGACTGAGATCAAATTATCGATACCCTACCCATGTGGAGTGCCAACCTGTGGGTTGATTTTGTGGCTGATTGTGGCAGCGTGTATCTCGTCTGTCTTTATATTTTAATCGGTTGTGAATTTGCTGCCTCTCTTGGGTTAATTGCTGTTGTCAGGGAAGCCAATCGCACCTAGCTAGAAGCTCCAAATCTGTAACTCGGGAAATCAGAAATGTGGGAGATAAAAAGAAAGGACCCTATGTCCTTAGCAGGAGGAGGTTTGGGGGGGAATCTACTGAACAAAATAACCCCCGCGTCTGCCACAGGCCGGAACATGGAATTGAGAAGACCCAAGATAATCTACAATGATATGAAGCTGCTCAGGATGAAAGAAAGGGATCAGGGAATGGAACCCCTTCCAGATGTGCAGCCAGAAAGAAAAACAAGGCTCACAGGGAGACTGGGACACAGAAAAGAAAGCACAACACCAGCTAGTTGCTGGAGAGCAGCATTCTTCCCCCCCACCCCCACCCCCAGGTGCACAGAACTACATCCAGCCTTGGAAAAACTGGGGTAAAGAGCAACATCCAGCTGAGCTCAGCTTAGCACAGGTCCATGTCTCATCCATCTAGAAGACAGGCTGCCATGTGGCTCCCTGGACAGAGCTTCCAATGTGGATCTGGCCACAGGAACGGCCAGGACACAAAGTAGTAATCAAACCAGCAAAATGGAGAAGTCCACTAATTGGCTCAGTAAGTTATAGTGCCTGACCACAGCAAACGCCCCAAGCTCTGGAATTAAGACATTCAGTAGCAGAGTCATAAATAAAAGTTTCCAGGAAGACAGAAAGGAATTGATTAAACAAGCTGGAGAAGATTTGAAATGAGGCACTAGAAGAGCTCCAAACTGCATGGAATTAAAGAACGAAACAGCTCATAATAGTCTGGAACATCCCCTCCAAATTCCTGACCAGAACTGTGGAATAAACAAGCGATTGTTCCCAGAGAATCTTTGCCAAATATTTCAATAACATAGTGTGGGAAGGATACCCTTGAGGTCAGTTGCTGCTGTGTGAATACTTATAAACCATAGATGCACACAATCAATGAAGCTCACAGTTTACGGAATTCACTGTTGAGTCTCAGTGCTTTGATTTAAGGAGCAAACTGTAGCCTGATCTTATGACAGTGAGTTCCACAAGTTAACTATGCATTTTGTAAAATAAGGTTGTTGGTTTTTTCCATTTTAAAATGTATTGCCTTTCCATTTCCTTGACTGTCCCCTGGTTCATGTATTAGGAGAAAGGAGAAAGAGGAGCACCCTCTATTCCTTCTCTGGACCAATCATTCTTTACAGCTCTGTCTTCTCCTCCACAAATCAAATGTCCCAACTTTTTCAGGCTCTCTTCACTTTTGTTTCCAATCACTACACACCACTTTTTTACTGCTATTTTCTTTTGGAGACAGGATGACCAGAAGTGAATACAGCACTATAGCTCATTGGTTTGCGCATTAGCCTGCTAAACCCGGTGTTGTGAGCTTAATCCTTGAGGGGACCATTTAGGCATCTGGGACAAAAATCTGTGTGGGGATTGGTCCTGCATTGAGCAGCAGGTGGGACTAGATGAGCTCCCTTCCAACCCTGATATTTTATGATATGGGAGATGGACTCCTCTACTGTGAGTTCCCTACTTACAAAACACTCTACAAGTGCAAAATATTTGATATTAATTATTACCACCTGCTGGCAATATTTGAATGCAAGATTCATCTAAAAGTCTGCTTTCTTGTGCATCTTCCTGGGGGCACGGAAGAACCAACAGAGATTTTGAACTTGGATTTGAACTTTCACAGTGTTAGTTTAAATGAAGACACTCGGGGGTTAGTGTTTCATTGTCCTATTTGGAATATATGTTAAAATATCTGGGGAAGTAAATACATTATATATTATTAATTATTATTGTTGTTGTTATCTTTGCATTGCAGTGATGCCTGTGGGTCAGCCCTTTTCTAAGCTCTGTGCAAACACTCCATGCCCCAAAATGCTCAGGAAGATTTATCAGATGAAATATAGTCAGTATGGGATTTTACTTCAAAGAACAATTTGTTGATCGGTGCTGTGCATGCTATAAGTGGCAACATTTCAGTTGAGTAATTCAATGGTCACCAAGTCTCCTAGGGCAGACATTAGTTCTGACATACACAATCTTTACCAGTGACAAAATTCTTCTCTGGAAGTCCCTATAGGCCTCACCTTTGAAAGAAAATGTTTATAAGTCAAATTGTTTATTGCAATGGCATTAGAAAATAGCTTTCGGTGCTAATAATTACAACAAATATTGCATCCATAGCAGAGCAAACAAAACAATCAGAGCGGGTTCAGAATAGTTACATTAATGCTTATTTGGTTCCAGTGTGCTGCAGCAGATGTAAAGCAGCTGTGCCTTTTTGCTTGGATGCCAAGAACGTGACAAGCATGTTTCAACCCAAAGAAACCCATCTTTCCCTCCCCCATTTTTTCCCTCTTCCTCTTTACACCTCCTTTTTATTATTCTGTTCAGTTGGTCCTTTAATCCATGAAAGCAGTTCAGTGATGACGGCTGTCTCACATAGATTCCATGGGCATGAAAATCCCCAGATCTCAGAATGTTTTGGGCTGATCTGTACAAAGCATAGCCCACAGGACTCAAAGCTCTTCTTGGTGCCCCTATGATCCTGGTTCTGTTTGGTTGAAGGCTCTCATCTCCGCCTAAACTCTGCTCTGCTGTGCTCTGACTTACGCCGGGCTGCAGCAAGCCAAAGGGACTGAAAATACAGCCCAGGATCAGCATGATACAGGGGTGTTCTAGCGTCACCCCCTTTTGTCTGCCCACATCCCCTTTTCCCTTCTGCACCATATGCAAGAGAGTGGTCCAAAATCCACATACATCCATGCTCTACAACCAGAGGCTACACGGTGCAAGTAATAACAAATACAGAACTGTGAGCACAAATAATTATGCATGCAAAATATTGCCCCCAAAATTAGAGACAAGGGTTTGTTTACATGGCCCCGCAGTGTGGACTATGGGTACCTTTTAGTGCACACTAGCAGGGTCTATACAGGACAGTTATAATGCAGCACTTTAGTGTGCACTGCAAGTCACACACCCCATAGCCTGCACTGCGGGACCATGTAGACAAGCCCCAAGTTTGAGTCTATGTTGAAAATGTAGCTCTATGATGTCCGTCTGCATGTTACTATTTAATCTCCAGCCCCAGCCACCCCAATGGAAAAATCTTGGCAATGTGAAGAGGGAATTAACATGAGACTCAGGAGCAAATAATAAAGATGATTTGCAAAAAAAAAACCCAAAACCCCAGCAACCAAGATTGATCATTTCTCTGTGCGTTGAGTTTTCCCAGTGCTGTGTGTTATATACAGTTTGTTTTTTTTAAACCCACCATTGGGCTCGTTGAAGAGCTGTTGGGTGAGGGCACTGTGTGGAGTTTAAAGCCACAAGTCTCAAACCTGACAAATTTCAAAGGTTTTGGAGCAAATCAGGCATGTAGGATAAAACCTTACAAAATTCCTCCTGTGAAAGGGGAGGACAAAGACAGTTGCAAAGGGATTCTTGTTCCTTGCTCTGTTTCAGTTCATTATGGAGAACAGGCCTAAATTTGGAGATCACACCTGAGCAGCTCCAATCCTCAAGATTGTTCAAAATCCCAGTCCACATCCGGAGATGAACTATGAACATGGCCCATATATTTATAGTGGACTGAACCAAATGTCCAAACCCAAACTTTGGCTAGCATGAAAACTACATCTGGATCTCAGTTTTCTGGCTTGAGACAACCTCAACTTTACAATCTCATCTCCATCATAGAAAATTATATATATCATGTGCATCTCTGAATAAAATGGGACAGATCCCCAGTGGGTATAAATCAGCCCAGCTCCACTATCTTCTCACTGATTTACACCAGCTGAGGATCTGGCCCACTGGGTTTGGACCAGCTCTCCCCACAAACAGACTCCTAAATGTCATTTAGGCTTCATAATTAATCTTCATGTTGTTTTAATGAATGCTCTGTCTACCTCATGGCTTTTGTGCTCAGATCCTTTTGGACGCATGGGGATTTTTAAACGAGTTAAGCTCCTGTTTAGGCTCTTATATAACGACCAGATTTTCAAAACTGTTCTGCACTCAGAACATGCCATTGTGACATTAATGGTGACTTATTCTGGTACTTAAGTGAAAGCTGAACTCTTCTGGAAATCTGGCTCCACATGCTTGTTTTCCCCACCAGTGGCCTGAAAAGGTGTAAGAAAAAACCCAGACTGCCAGACAGTGAATGAGCTGCTGAATAAATTGCTTTTGTTTATGCCACACGTTCACGAAATTGACAGAATTAACCCACTCCTCGCAACACTCTCCAGGCTCCTTGTAATATTGGCTGCTTTGTGTAATGGATTGGAATTGTTGTATAAAAGCAAGATTATTTGTTAGAGTGTTTGCTGCTAGAGAATGGATTTGATTGCCAAGCTAATGGGAAAAGGGGATTTCTGAACATTTTGTCATGAGAGCACTTTTTTGTTTCTCAGAATGTCAGCTGCACAATGTTTATAGAAAATCCCTGTGATCTCAGTGGGGGAGTGTTTTAAAATTTCTTTTCTCAACCTTAGCTGATTTTTAAAAAAAGGTATTATTTGCAGGACAAAATGAGGTTGCTCTAAAAAATTCTCAATTGCAAAACATACTTTGCTTAAGTCAGTTGTACCTGACAACACAAGGTGCTGCATGTTGAAAGTATCTGTGCTGTGGTCAAATAATCATTAGAATAAAACAAAGCTACAACACCCAGGCCCCATGAATTAAAGAGAGAGGTTAAAAATATTCAAGGCTCTCTTATTGCACACTGGCTTTATCATCAATAGCCCCTCATGGCATTAATATAAAAGTAATCGAATTTCAAGCTTCATCATGAAAACTAATGGCTTGAGGGTCAGGGTACAATGCTGCCTTTGTGTAATGGATTGGAATTGTTATGTAAAAGGAAGATTATTTGTTAGAGTGTTTGCTGGTAGAGACCAGGCTGTATTATTAACTAGGTACATTATGAAATATTTTTTCCTTTCTCCAAAGCATTAGGCACTGGCTGCTTTTGAAAACAGAATACCAGGCTTGCTGAACCAATAGTCTGATGTGATAAAGCAAATACTATGTTCTTTATAAGGGGGCTCATAATTTATTTCTGGATCAGCCTCTGGTTTGTTGTATGACCTTGGAATAAACCCCAAACTCTGTGCCTCAGTTTACCCATCTGTATCATCTGATCTAAGGTATTTGGATCTGGGGCGGGGGTTGTTTTGTGCAATCTCTAAGGCATACCTGTTTGGTCAAAACTAACACGGATCTAATTTTTACCTACATCACAGAGTTGCTGTAAGGTTTAATTCACTGATGTTTGCAAAGCACTCTGAGATCCTACATAAAAGATGCTATAGAATTGCAAAACACAAAAACAGTGAAAGACAGTGGCTGTATTGCTAAATGAAAACACAAAACTGCATCATGTTAATTGTTTCCTTTTTAAGAGCTGAGCCAAAAATTTCATAACAAAACCTAACTCAGCAGGCTCAGCACAATGGCATCCGGCATTCTCCTGGCACTATGAAATGATAACGTCACGTCCTGTTGGTGGTACCCAACCTGTTTAGATAATAACAGGAAGAGTCCTAGAACCAAGAGGGACGCAATTAAAATTCAGGAAGCCCACAAAAGCATGAGAGTTATAAACAGGGGCATAATGAAGCTTAGTTAGGTGAAGTCAGAAAGAAACATTGTTAGAATTCAGTGTAATGCTTGCTTGCTAGTCTATCGTTAAAGACAATATTCAACACAAATGGAATGGGATGATTGAGATTTCAAATAGACAAAAGGTCAATCAAGGCAAATTATACTTCCCACAGACACTGCAACTGACTCATTGTAACATTTTGCATCACTGCATGGTATTGTATGTTATACATAGTGTTAACCTTTTAATCTGTCGGGCTCATCCTGCAGAGTTAAGTAACTGGGGGGGTTGCATTAGTAAGGTCTGCAGGATCTTGATCTCTCTCTCGCTGTATATATATATATATATATATATATATATATATATATGCTTAGATTTAAAATAAAAGAGACACCTATGCAAAGCCCCAATCATCCTAATGCATCAACAATAAAGCAATCAAGTATACATGCACTGTTTGCTGCTGGGTGCTCAGCACTTTTGAAAAATCTGAACACATATTTAGGTGCCTAAATTTGGATCTATGAACCTATTGGATCTATGAACCTATTTTTAAGTATCCATTTTCCAAAATTTGGAACTGCAGGATTAAAGTGTGCCTCGCTACTTCATTATTAATAATAATTATGATAGTTGTTGAGACTCTGGAGAGTACAGATATGTTAAAAAACTAGGGGAATATGAAAAAATTCTGCAGTGTAATTTAAAGCACTTTTTCCACAGTATTTTACTTGTACTGTAAATAAATAAATAAATCATTGCAGCCACATAATGATTTTTTGAGGGTGAAATAATGCTAAGGACATTTTGATTACTTTTTTTTATTTAAAACTTCAAAGATTTAGGAGACATCTCACTATGATTAGGCACCCACTGTTGTATGTAATGGCACTAAGCTCTTTTTAAATGCAGTTCTGTGCTTGTTTGTCTAGAAGTATTTAAAAAGTGGCTCCATAGAAGCACATTAAGCCTCATGAGGCAGTTTTTAGAGGCAGGGAGAGAGGAAGCTGTTTGAGAGCATTGATTCTACATGTACGTACTGTAAAAAGAAGGTGGAAAATGTGTTGGGGGAAAATTGTGGAATTTAAATGAATCCTATAAATAACATTTACAGCACACCCATCTGCATGGAGGTGGAAAAGGGAGAAATACATCATTTTAATTCATTCCAGTTATCATGAGGTTACTCAATATAGCCATCATTCAACTAAAATGTTGAGTCTTGTATTTCTCTATCTTCTTTCCAATAGATCATACATTTTCCAGACAATCACAAGGACGTGGACCCTCAGCTCAACCAAATCCTTGAAAAGTATCAGTGGAGCATGAAATCTAAGCCTTTGTAAGAGTGGTTTGCTCAGCTACAGTATTTCATGTGGCTCTTTATAGCCTTGATGAAAGAAGATTTGAGATCCATACTGGAAGGGAAAAGTATCAGTGATGGTAAAGCACTAACAGAGGAACATCTTCACCGGGAGATAAAAGGAAAGGGGATGTCTAACAGATGACATCAGTTATGCTATGTGAAGACAATAGGGACAACAAAAGAAGTTGCAAATGGTGCTGTTCTCCTGAGTATTGTCACTTCAGGAAAACTCCTCAAGTTCTGAGCTAAGTGAAAATAAAATCAAACAGACTCTAAAAAGAATTCTCCTGGGCTTAGAATGCAAAGAAGAACATTCTCCACCCCTCAAATAGCCCATTATCTGCTTTTTCCTGAACTAAACAAATAAAATAGAACAGACTCTAGAAAGAACTCTCCTAGGAAACCCCCAAACCTTCACCCATTTGCTTTTACCTAACTTAAATAGAAATAAAATAGAACAAACCCTAGAAAGAATTCTACTAAGCTTAAAACATAGACAAAACCTATCCCTCCACCCATTTGTTTTCCCAGTCTCTCCTTCTTATGTGGCTCATATCCCAGGTGACCAATCACCAGCTGAAGATCATGGCCTTCATTAATAACCAGCTGTATTCTCACCTGTTCCATTTGCAAAGCCCTTCAACTTCACCCTATCCAATTAGCAGGGCCTGACCCACCATACCCCAGCAAACAGTGGGTGAAAAGGCAGCTCAACTCCAGGGAGTTTAATTCTGCCTGGACTAAACTTTCAGGCTTTGTCTCAGCCAATGAAAACTACCACTGAAAGAACTAGATTTCTCCCACTAAATCAATTCAGAGACAAGTCAAACATTGTCTCTCCTTTTATGGGTATGACAGTTTCTCCTAAGAGGTTATAAGGAGGCAATATTCTGTTTCAAGCAGAATTTCAATTTTTTAAAAAAAAAAGCCTGTTTTTTTGCTACGCAAATTTCACTTGCCCCAGTTTCAGATACACCTAAACTGTAGGGACTGGCTTCTCATTAACCCACAGACCCCTTTAAACTTTCAAATTGCCAGAGCAGTGCCTACTCTAAATGAGAAAAGGCCTCAGGTCTGTAAAGGCCACACTAATACATTTTACAGAGCTTGAAGGATGAGGCTTTTTTCCTCATTTGGATTAGGTTGTTGTTGTCAGTGACTTTATGAATAGCTACCAGAATCCAGCATTACCAGCTTTCATCCAAATGGAAACTTGCTCTCCAAAAGTTAGCTCAGCTCTAGTAACAGATGCACACACGTGCCATTGAAGGCCTGGACTAAAAATGAAAAGGATCCATTAAGCTAAAAAAGAAACAAAGAAAGAAAATATCTTTTGTGCTTTACTGCATGGCATTCACAGGCCCACAGGAGCAACATTTTCTTTGGTTGTCTTCCTCAATGGAACATGTAAGCCTGGGACAATAAGGCAGTTGCTTGCTCAAACCTCACATTTGCACATGCAGTGAAACACCCAGAAATCCAGGGTTGATGTGTGCAAAACTTGCTGATACAATTTTGGAGGCTGTCTTTGAGACATGCTCAAAATGTGCCCAACAGCACTGCATGCAAATAATGAACAGAGGGGTGAGTGTTAGGAATAGTTTCTCCCCCATGAGAACTGGTTGCTTTAGTATTTGAACACAGAATCCAACAGCCATTGAGAGGGACAAATAATTCCTGGTACTGCAAAGCATCTGTTAATAGGGTAGAAAGATTCTGGAGACTTAATATTATGGTCGTAGGCACAGTAGAAAAATTGGAGACAGAGGAAGAATGAGAGATTAAAGCTTTGGATGGGTTAGCTGCTGCTTTAATATATTCATTGTAATTTATGAGATGGGGCCATATTCTAGAACATATGTGTGGGGAGGGATAGTTCAGTGGTTTGAGCATTAGCCAGCTAAACCCTGGGATGTGAGTTCAATTCTTGAGGGGGCCATTTAGGGATCCAAGGCAAAAATCTGTTTGGGGGTTGGACTCTATTACTTCCTGAGATCCCTTCCAACCCTGCTATTCTATGAACACTTCCTGTTGTGTTTTAGTCTGCTGTTGAGTTTCTCCACAGGAAGTTTGCAAAACCAGGTTCTCAAGGAACAGATATTTTTATTTTGTACTGAGGTATTAGATTTCCCCGTAAGTAAGATATGTCCATATTGTTGAGTGCTCACATCAGGCGATTTAGCAGCATAGCTACCCAAGTACCTCTGAAAAGGCAGAAGCACATCCCACAAAACACATCAAGTTCCTGGACTTACTGCCCTCCCGTGGATTCAAATTCCTTCTTTCTTGTACCTTCATTTGTTCCCTTCATTTTTAATCGTCTTACATCTTTTATTATGACACAAATACAGATCCCACAAATATTACACATAAGCAATGCCCATTTGATGTGGTCACATGGGCTTAGTTGTTTGCAAAACAGTGGCTAAATTCTGCCCTTCTCAGTACGTTTTCAGCTAGCATGCTTCCTGCTTAGAAATTTATTCCTCCATGCTTATTTGTTACCATGCTGATGACAACAATTTTAGAAGTACAGTGTGTTTATCAGAAAGAAGATGCATATCAAATTAATATTGCCTTAGGCAATTCTTGCTAAAAATCAAGCCTTACAAATCCTTCAACAATTCAGATATAATAAGCCCCTTTGGAAGTTGTTTCAGTACCATTTTTAAACTTGTGCAGCAGCAGATAACCCTTCCCTTCTAGAGCCTGCAGTTTTCATTCTGAACTTGGCTAAGCCTTCATTTGCAGTCACTCTATATTGTATATAGCAGGAATAGCAACCTAACATGTGAATCGAATCTGATTGTTTGACCTTTCTGTCACTGTTTTCTATGCATTTATGCTCAAGCAGTTTGGCACCAAAAATTGCTCTTGAGTCTGCCTTAAAATACCCCTAAATTGTAAGAGGGATATACACACACAGCTTCTGTGATCAGAATGCAAACACGCAGGTATCTGAGAGTTCAATCTCTCTCTATTAAGCCTTATACATTTTCTGTTAGGAGAATGCTGTGCTTTTTTCAGCTCCCTGCATTTTTATCTTGAGCCCTAAACACCGACATGATGGGTCATGCCAGGAAGGCAAATGTAAGCAGATGTGCGGTCATCTCTGCCTTACTAATATCTCATTTTTCTTCTTGTTATTCAGCAGGATAGCTACACTGGCACCAGATGTCACTTGGTTAATTAAGTGAGAGCAGAAATGCCTTTTAAGTGGGTTCCTGGTTTTGAGGGCTTCTTGTATCTGGCTGCTAAAGTGTCCTTCTCACCGCAACAATTACCATTTGGGGGTGACTATTTCTGGTTATTTGTATGGTCATGAAGCATAGTTTAACTATATCAAAACAATTCCTTGGGTATTTTGGAGAAGGGCAAATGTCTGATTCTGCCATAATCAACTGAAGGAAAATGAAGGTTCAACCAATGACCTATTGGCATCATTTAAAATTGTTAGTGGGAAAATGAAGTTTGGCTACCTATTTTATTAGTTCCTTTTCTAGGCATTAGCACTGGAACTCTGACATCGAGTGGTTTTGATTTGCTTCATCAAGAATTTATTCATCTTTCATAGTTGAGTGTGATTTTAAAGGTTTCATTCTCCACCTGTTCACAGAGGCTGACAACATATTTTTCTTCTGTTTCATAACTGTAATAGCTCTTAAAGTGGTAGAACACAGCAAATCAGGTCAAGATAAAACAGCAGGCAAGGAAGTTTCACTGATCCACCACCATTAGCTAAGATTTCATAACTAGAAACCTTCATAACATTTGAAAAACTTGACATTAGAACACATTGATTTACCTAAGTGGCTCAATGCTTAGAGCTTTTCACAACTCATGGATGTTTTAGCTAATGCTTAATGTAAAAATTTAATGAGCAAAATAAGTCTTCTGTTTGGAAACTTACTGGGGAAAGGGACCTCTCAATATAACTGACCTACAGTGTATCTAAAAGGATTGTGTAAATGAGATGTAATTTTATTTTGCTATTGATTGCTGAAGGCAGACATCTCTAATATAGTTTAGTACACTTTGGATCTCTATCAAATATGTAAAGACAGCACCTGTTAACCAAGCTGTAATGTTACCATTTTGGAACCAACAGTGTAGAACTAAAAATAGCCAGGCATGCGAGGGTCTCTCTCTCTTTCTCCCACACCTTCCAATTTTAGTGCCAGGTGTCAGACTGCCAGCAAAGAAATACTAGGGGCAGAATCTGGTAAATGTATGATGTGCACTGCTCCTATCTGAGTACAACAGGAGTTTCAGCTGTTGGCTGAAAGTCCTGGATTAAGAAGTCTTCTTTTTGACCCCAGGCCACTTTTACTGGGTCCCCCGTCTTGGCTAGAGCATAAATTAAATAATGCAACAGATTTATTTAATATCACTTATTGGATGATTGATATATATGACTGAACCCCGGCTTCATTGAAATAAGTGGGAGTTTTGCTGCTGACCTCAGTGAAACAGTATTTTGTTCATTGTGCCCTAGAAAACAAATTTAGATAAAATAAGTAATTGATAAGCCTTTGCCCACAAATGAGCCCAGGAACCTTTCTGAGTTCAGAAAAACTTCTGTGGTGGTTTTTTTAATATCCACCTACTGCAAGTCACACAGGTACAATTTTTGCACTGGGTACCAACGGAAAGTAAAAAAGTTAGCGCACCGACCAGAACAAAGCACGTGGCAGCCAGGCGCTATGCAGGCTTCCCCACCCACATCGCTCTGCCAGTGAACCGCATTCCCGAGCGGCAATGACGCTTGCTGGTTTAATTACATCAGGGCCACGGGGTGAAGTCAGTGGACTGGGACTCAGGAGATCTGCATTCACTTCCCAGCCCTGACACAAGCTGTGTGTGACACTTCACCAAGTCTGTCTGTGCCTCCATCTGGAACACGGGGACAACGATACAGAGGCACCCAGGCCCAGATCCTCAACGGTATTTAGCCATCTATCTGCCTCTTTAGGCACCTACGGCCACTATTTAGGTGTCACTGCCATTATCAAAACCACTGCTCAGCTGCCACCTAACTCCATAATCACCTGCATCCCCTAGCTGCCAGTTTGTATTCCCAAAGCCATCTAAGCCCCAATGCCACCCCAGCTAATGAGCAGCTCACGGCCCCGGCAGCCCCAAAGTAGGATTCTCAACTAGGTGTGGGACCCTATCTCAGGGGTGGCAGAACTGGGAGAGCAGCGGGGACTAGTGCCGGCTCAGTGGAAATATTGTAGGGGAGTCATTTATGTTTCCATCCCCACACATACATTCTGGGAACCTGGGAACTGCACACACGTGCAGCAATCCATATAGCACAGGATGAGGTGGCTTAGGGCGGGCAGGGGTGCCAGGTTTGGCACTGCGAGGGAGGGTGTCACAGTTGCTGTCAGGAAGCAGGCTACAGCAGCTCGAAGGAGCCTCCTGGCTGCAAGTAGTCTTGCGGAGTCACTGGGCTCTCCAAGTAAGAGGCGGCAGCAGCTGGTACCTCCTCCCGCCAGGGGTATGGCTGAGGGAGGGGGTGATAGGGAATCAGGGATGCCCCTTCCTCTCCACTTCCCATAGGCACCCAGAACCCTCCCCCTTTGCCTCTCCCAGAACCCACCACCCCCTGCCTCCTGCAAGCACCCACCCTCCACTGCCTGTCTCCCAGAGACACCCACCACCCATCAGCGCCTGCCTCCCATATAAATCCTCCCCTGCCACCCACAGGCACCCACCACCCAGCCCCTGCATCCTCCCAGGCACCACACACACACCCTGAACTCCTAGTTTCTCCCCAGCATTGCCAATGTAGCTGACTGGGCTATCCCTCTCCAGTCTCCCAGAGCAAGGGGATTCCGTTCTGCTTCCCCAGTCCCTCTTCCCTTTTCACAGTCTCTGGACCTGAGTGGCTCCAGAAAGCCTCGAGCCCCAGAGCATCCTAAGCCAAAACTGGACAGGAGCCCCCATGGCCTCCTCTTCCTCCTCCTCCTCCACTCCAGCTCCTCCCCCGCCCCCACTCCGCCACATGACAATGCCTAACTCCACACAAAATGGAGGGGGAGGCAGGACAGAGGACGCACACCTCTTGTTGGCGTCTCCCATGGACTAGCTTAGGTGGCTGCCTAGCATGCTGGCTTTTGTGGATGAAGTCTCAGGAACCTCTCTCGCCACATTTGTGGATTCTGGGATTTTCAAGGTACCTAAAAGTTAGGGGTCGGAATGCCTAAGCCCAGGTGCCTGACTCTCAGAGAGAATTCACAGCTGAGGATCCTGAGTGGAGGATTTACAGCTGAGGATCCTGAGTGGAGGAAGGTGCCTACCTCTAGCCCATTAGCCAGGCGTACCAGGCTTAGGCACCTATGCCCCTCTCCTCCCTCCCATACCTTCCCTCAGCATTTCACTCCTGGCTAGCTTAGGCAGCTCCCTGCTCTGCTTGCTGTCTTCTAAGGATCTTTCTTAGGCGCCTAACTCTCCCCAGGCATTGTATGGGGAGCTTAGTCACCCAGCTTGGGGCTGAGGATTTGCTAGGCAGCAAGGCACCGAGCAGTTAGTCATCACAACGTTGAGAAGAGTCTGGGATCTGGGCCTCAGTTACAACAGAAATAGCTGCCACATAACGGATAGATTTAATGTGATCTTGGAGACTAGTGGTGCATTGAGTGCTCCCCAAAGGCATGATTAAGATCCAAGTACCCTAGGGTGCAAGGATATAGCACCACTCCTGCTTCCTCTCCTTCAAACAACCAGGCTGGTTTCATCAGTGGAGAGGTATCCTGATAAGGAATTTTTAATTTAATGGCGCTCCTGCAAATAAACAAGCTTAATGAAGATTACAGTGTCCCTAGAATCCATTCTGCTGCCCCAGTTTGATGCTATCACTTACATAAGAGACTATGACAAAGTCTGCAGAAAAAAATAAAATATGCAAATTCAGACACTTCAAAGGCTTTTATTTTAATTGTGCAAAATGCAGAACAGAGCTCTAGCAACTCCACTAAAAATGGAACAAGTCTAAGAGAGGAAAACTTATAAGTTTGCAGGAGATCTTTCAGCTTTTTCAGAATTGCTCTGAAACAGAACAGTTCTCTGAACAATTGCTCTGAACCAGCACAGCTCTCATGACTGGTTTGCAGAACTGTGTGAAATGGCCACAATAAAACCTGAATCTCCCAAAGCTCGCTCTCAATTTCAGGTTTTCTTGAAAACATCAAGCTCAGCCCAGATTTTCTAAAGTTTGTAAACGTTATGAGCCAACTTTGGACCAAGTTCAAGTCAATCTGGGACCTGTTTTGAATGAATTTAGGGCCAGTTTCAAACAAACCTGAGTTGAGTTGTGGTTTGGCATTGAAACAGTGAAATTGGGTGGTTTTGATAAAATTTTGCCTTGAGTTTTGGGGATTGTTTGAATTAGAGATGAGCTCAAGATGAAAAAATTAGATTTGGACCAGGTTTCTTGGGTGTTTGGGTCCCGGGGTTGTGGTTCAAGCCCAGAGCTAAACTGAGTCAAAACCACAACCCAGATCAAAACTGAAGAGAATGTACATGTAAATCCTGTCAACTAAAAGGTGCCAGATTCTACACAGCTCTGCTGGTTTGATGTTTTGACTGTTCACAGTGGATATACTACTCCATTCTGAATGCACTAATTTAATCCTTATTCCTCACCCAGGAGCTATAGATGTAGCATTGTGCATATTGCAATTCACTGCAGATGAAGAATTTCTTAAATGAGTACAAAAACCATATATTTTTTAGGATTCAACATGTTTGTCTGGGTTTTTTCCCTGTAGAATTATGACCTGGTTATAGTCAGTGATACTACTGAGTGTACACTTTGTATCCTATGTACCAACCAACAGGCTATGCTACATCTGCATATAGGCCAATCCACCCGTAGGGAAGTTGGAATTGCAGGTAATCCAAAATATACTGGTTGCAATTTAGCAAGAGACAAACAACTTTAGAGCTTTATAGCTGTGACAGGGGGGACTAAACCCTAAATTGAGTTAAGATCTTGTAAAACCAAATGTAGTCAATTTGGTCAAGAGAATGAGAGTGCACAAATTTCACATTACAGATTTTAGTCATGGTGCACAATAGTCATCATCCTAACACCATCTAGCTTTTATATAGCACTTATAATGCACTACTGGAGGGTGTTCAGATACTACAGCGAGGAGGAGGGTAGAATAGAATAGAATAGAATAGGTCAAAAAGTGGGTGCCTTTTAGTATAAGCAAACAAATTGGAAATACTATTCTCCCACTACCCAAAGCATCAATACTAATGTGATTTACCCATTCAAAGGCAAAAAAGCAGCAAGCAAGCAAGTTATACCTTCATATTGCTACACACCTCGCCACTTATATTCTATTTCATAGCATTATTTCCTAACCATCAGTAGGCAACCTGGATAAAGAGTCTATTGCAATCTGACAAGTCCACGTGTTCAGTTACGCTGTACTCCAGAAACACATTCTAATTTAAGGATAATTAATACTTTTCCAAAGTTGACAATTTAATTCCCTTAAATATCTAACAGCAGCAGATACATCGTTAGAGACACAGAGCTGTGCATGGCCCTTAATTTTTGTACAAGATCTCAGACCGGATCCAATGGGAATTCCATTCCCAAACAACTATAGAATACAACCATAAGGTTTTGCCCCAACACCCATCTCTTCTTTGGTAATCACACTGTAAGAAAGCAATTGTTGTCTGTAGTGTTCCCAAAGAGTCCAGGTAACTAGCACACCACCACTCGGAAGGATAGCCTTGTGGTTAAACCACTGGTCCACAGTCCAGCAGGTTTGTGATCAGTGCTCAGCTTTGCCACACACTTCCTGTGTGATCTTGAACAAGTCACTTAAGTTTCGCTCTGGCCTGGCCAGAGATATTAGGCCCGTAACTCCATTGATTTCAAGAGGATTCATGCCTCAGTTCCCCATCTGCAAATATGACATCATAATGCTTCATTTCTCCCATCCTATGTCTGTCTTGTTTATTTAGATAGGATAAGCTTTTAAGAGGATGGTCTGTACAATGCCAGGCACAACAGGGCTCTGATCTCAACCGGGGTTTTTAGGTGTTATTGTAATAAATAAAAATAGCAATTACAACGAACCAAGAAAAAAATCCTCTCAACAAGGATTTACTTTACTTTCAAAGTATGCAGGTAAAGAAGCTACCCACCTGGGTTATTACTTACAGCAGTACAATCTCTCAGAACAGAACTGATTAAAAAAACAGTCAAAAGTCTCGTGGGATTTTTTCACTTTTTGAAATATAGGTGTTTGAAATTAAAGGAGTGTTCATTCTAGGAGAACAGCCAAATGGGATTCTGCCTTCAACAGTAGGGATATCCAGACATGAATGAGGATGGAATACTCCAATGAACCAAAACAATTAATTCCCTGAGGAGGGCCTGGGCTGCCATCTTGCTACAACTGGTTTACAACCCAGCTGAGAGCAAAGGAAAGTTTCATGGGGATTGGGAGTATTATTATTATCACAATGACTCTGTTAGGTCCCTGTTATCTCAGGACCTTTAATATATTTATCCTCACAATGCCCCTGTGAGGCTGGACAGTGCTTTTATCCCCATTTTACAGATGGTGAACTGAGGCACAGAGAGGCCAACTAACTTGTGTATACGGTGATACAGGAAGTCTGTGGTTGAGCAAGGAATTGAGCCCAGGTCTCCCAAGTCATAGGCTAATGCCCTAATTACTGGACCAGTCATCCACTCCTAAGAGGGCCTGCATGTATTATTTGGGTGGTCAACTGCTTGAATTTGTCCTCAGACAAAGATTTAGACTCGGGTTTTTAAAAGTGATTCTGGGAGACAGATGCCCAATTCCATGGGAGGTGAGCACTTAACTTCCTTAGAAAATCCCATCATTAACTCTGAAGAATTTGCCCTATGATTTAAAAGCCAATGGAATAATGACGAGAACAGGAGCTGAATGCACCATGATTTACATGGAGAAATGTGGGTTGTAATGTGGTGATAGCCTTTGTTCTGACTGTCCAGCTATGTTGGCATAGCAAAAGCCATGGTTCATTAATGGAACCTCATCACTGAAAACAGATTAAAACAATCCAGATATAATTGTGTGTCCGGGTAGCTTCCAGGAGGACGGAGTTCCCCGCTGATCTTCAGAGACACCTTTGGCAACAGCTGCTTTGCCCCAAAAAGAACTAACAAGTCACCTGCTTTTTAATGAGGCTAATATTTTCAAAAGCAACTAGTGATTCTGGCTGCCTCAATTTGTCAGTGCCTAAAAGAAGACACCGTAAAGGGGGCCTGATTTTCAGAAATTGCTGACCACAGGATCTTTGAAATGTCAGAGCCCCTCAAGTTGTCCTGTGCTGAGCACTCCAAAATTAAGGCACTCAGAATCACTAATCACCTTTCAAACTCTTAGCTCAATCCATCGTGTAACAATTGGATGCAAGGCAGTGTTTTTAAAACAAAATCTTATCCTCCAAACACGTATTTTTCAATAAAAAAGAGTGTGATTTTTTGCCTTCAAGCTAATGTGTAGTTAGCATCTCAAATTGTCTTGTGTAGTATTTGAAACATATTTTGCCCTCCCTCCCTTGTCTTTAGGTGCCCAAGATGTTGCCTGCTCACGCTGTACTAGCTTACTGGGATCAAAGTAATCCTTAGTGTAAATTACTCCATAGTTTAATCTGGCCTCCAGCATGCCTGGTAATGGACACTCTGTTCTGTCTTAGTGCTTAATTTACCTCTGCCTTCTACAGGAGGCATAAATTCTGCCCTCAGATGCTTGTATGTAGTTCTCATTGAATAAAATCACATCTGCAGACCATTTGAGGGGAAAAATTAACCCACAGACTTTTAAAGTTCCTGAACATTAACTACCTCGGTAGTTTTTTTACCAAACTGCATGGTAAAGAATTCATCATGGAAACTAGAGACGCTTCCGTTCGAGAGCTGCCAAACAATAGGCTAGTTTGTTATGCAGCATGCATTGATATAACTGTTTATTTTAAAATGGAAAGGAGGCTGTTACTTACTTCCTTTAAATAAACCACAAGGATACAAGTTCCCAAAGCGTGATCGTGCTAAAGAATATGAGTGCACAGGATGTGCAACATGAAAATTCAGCGATTGGGCATCCATGGTTTGCTAAGGGCAGGAAACCCCAGTGCTGCTGATATAATGGCTTTACAGGGAACAGCATCAACCGACAGAAGCTGAAAGAAGCCCCGATCCTACAAGATGTTCTGCACAGGCAGAAAAAGTTGGCAGGTCACATTAGAAACAAGCAGATAAAGCATTGGACCAATTGTTTCTGTTAATTTTGTTCCTACAGGATCTTATCAACTCATTTTATCAAGAAGAACTTGCAGTATATAAACTTAACAGGTATGAAAAGAAAGGATTCATCAGAATCTGTAACTAAAGCCACATGCAGGAGAACTAGAGCATAGTGTTCCTTCCTGTGCGGCCTTTGAATAATACTTCATAACCCCAAGGATATTATCGCAGGCAGGGGTCTGTTGAGCAGGACAAAAAAACATCTACATCCCAAATCTCTTTAATGTTAACGTTTGGCAGGATGAAACAGGGGAGTGATCTTCAACACTAATTTGTGCTCAGGGTGTGGGCTTACAAAGATAAACTGAACTGAGATCCAAGACCAGTGTCCTCATGCTGGAAACATTCAGACTTGCTCAGAAGGACTCTGCAAAGAAATTAAAAAACAACAGACTGCAGCATAATCAGAAGAATTTGGAAATCTTTTCTTAGTGCCAAGAGACAAAGTACTGGAATGCATTGCTGTATTTATAGCTGTTTTGGGGAGTTTGTGGCTTTGGCTGAGTGGTTTAATAGCCATCTGTGAAGTGCTTAAACTTCAACTGCACCTGTTAGAATTCCGTGCAGTTCTGGTTTTAAAATGTGGTGGAAAAGTTCGTTAAATTCGATGTGGGATTATCTGTAATTTTGCAAAGTCCCATAGTCATTACCAAAACTCTTTGTAGCCTTAGAACAGATTCTCTGTCAAGCCTGAAAACCTTTTGGGACGGGCTTTCGAAGACAGTCCAAGGATAACATTTGCAAAAGTGCCTACGTCTCTTAGGAGCCTACATCCCATTTTCAAAAGTCAGTTAGGAATTTAGAAGCCTAAACCTCATTGAAAGTCAATGGAATTTAGACTCCTAGGACCTGATTTTCTGAAGCTATTGAACCACCACATTCTGATAATCGGACTCCTTTAAGGTTTCTCAGACTGGGCACCCAAAAAGTAAGAAATCCAAAATCACAGTCACTTTTGAAAACATGAACAATACTTTACACTTATACATAAAGCATCTTCTGTGCAAAAATCTCATAGTAATCTACAAGTAGTATTGTCCCCATTATATAGACAGGGAAGTACGGCACCTAATATTAAGGGCCTAATGTTCAAAAGTACTGAGCACTCAGGCTATGTGTGAATTGTCCAAACTCAGAAAGAGTCAGTGTTGGAGCTGGGACTAGAACCCAAGCTTCTTGAGTCCCTTGTAGACCCTCTTACCACTAGAGCATGCTCCCTCCCAGCTAAGAAATGACTGGCGCCATATGCTTCCCGAGAAATCAAAGTGCCCGTCTAATTAGAAGTGTCTCAAATCACCAATTAAAAAAAATAAACAATGAGATTTTTTAGAAGATGTTCCTGCGAGTTCCCAACTCTCATGGACTTTCAGTGAGACTTGGACATCTAACTCAATTATTTTCTCTAGAAAAGCCCATTCATAATCTTTCTGCTGCTGTTAAGAGAAATGTATCCCAGCAAGGAACAGCCTGCATTATAGCTCATTCGAAAAATGCACCAAGCAGTTATTCATGTTTTTTAAAGTGATTAGACTAGCAAGAGTCCTGGAAATAATTCATCCCTGTTCTTATGAGCTCCTGGAACTATATTAGGCTGAGGGACAGCACCGTGCCAGTTGCAAATGCTTTCTGACATAGCAGCAGCTCTGATTCTTTAAATGTATTCACTCTCCTTAGAGACAGCATAGACAGTTGTTTTATTTCTTTGTTAATACATATACATCATAGAAAAAATGCTAATACATTTTTACCAAATCTTGTGGTGAGTCTCAGTAAATTGAGGGTGAAATCCTGACCCTGTTGAAATCAGTGGAAGTTTTGCCATCAACTTCAATAGGGCCAGGATTTCACCCTGAGTGTTTTTCTTAAACCTCAACTCCTGGAGCTCAATGATTACTTTAGAATCTCAGCTTTCATCCAACGTTTCTAGCCCACACAGCTGTGGAGAAAAGCTTGACAACATGACCCACTTGGGTCTCCTAAAGGCATAGAAACCAGTATGCAAATAAAAAGAATCCAATATTTATTTATTTTTAAATCTCTATCTTTGGGGAGTCTCAGTCAAGATTTGGGGGGCTGGCAATACTTCAGGTAGATCAATGCCAGAACTTGCCAGCTTGCTATCATTATTGTTTTATGGTGTTTAAAATCTACTAGGAATTTATCAGTGTTTATTACAAACATTTAAAAACAGATTAAAGTAGGTGCAAAAAATTAACTTCACAGTTTTCTGAGTAAATCCTGGGGTTAATACTGGGGGGATGGGGAAAATAGAAAAAAAGCAAAAAATAGAGAAAAGTAAGGTTAAATAAAGAGGTGAGGGCACCATCTCTTCACACTGCCTCCTCCATGTCTTCCGCTTCCAGGCCCACGCCGGAAGAAGAGATGGTAGCTCAGTAACCTGAGTGGCCCAGGTTCCCTATCCAACATCTCTCCTTTTGAGCTGGTCAAGGGAAGCCCCTTCAGGTCCCCCAGGGTCTGTCGCAGTTTTCAAGCCACAGCCAAAGTTGAGGTGAAAAGAAAAAAAAAATCAGTAAAACCCCCAAATTGGTAGCTTTTGTAACGCCTAGGACATTTTTAGTAAAAATCAGTAAACACTGAGAACAAAAGGCCTTACCTATAAGACAGTGCAAGCCAATGCATCTCAGAAGTTTAATTTGCCTATATATGCCCTACAATTTAGTAATACCATAGGGATGGGCCTAAATCCAAACCCTGGATCCAACAGATCCCAACATTATCGTCTCTGAAAAATCTGGATCTGGATCTAAATTTGTGGTTCGGGCCCTTTTATAATATAGTGTTAGAGCTAGGTTTTCAAAAGCGCTCAGCTCCCTTTTAGGCACCTAAGTAAGGGTCAGATTTCCAAATCCCATTGTGACACTGATGGGCAGTTTGTCAAGAGAACTCAACACACAATGTGCTGAGCTCTTTTGAAAATCTGGCTCCTTAAATACCATATTATATATGCCTTTTTAGATAGGGATTTTAGTGTAATAGTAAGGGAGAACTAATATATAAAAGATAACACATGAATGGAACCATTCTCCCTTACTATTACAGTAAAATCCCTATCTAAAAAGGTACTGCGCCCTTTGTTACTTGACACTTGAGATCTGTGTTTAAATAGTCCCATCCTGTCTCTGTGTTATCCCATAGCTGAATCCGTTTCCAGTGGAGGGGCACAGGGAATATCTAACTGTGTTGATGTTTTCCATTTCTGCCCCTTTTACATATTACTGAACTATCAAGATATTTACTGGATGTGGACAAAAAGTTCTCATTCAGAAATCTGGCAAGCTTGAGAACTTGAACTACAAAGAGAAATATAGGTCTGTAAATTAAAAAAAAAGAAAAAGTGGAAAAATGCCCTGGCTTTCCATTTCTAAAACCCTCCTTTGTTTCATTATCTCTGCTCTTTTACTGTCGGAAGTTCATGACCTATCAACCAAGTATTAAGAGTAACTATTAACATAGTTAATAGAGTAACATATTTATGTGAGAGACACGTCTAGTTCTTGGCATAGAGTGTAGCCTTTGTCTCCCTTTGAACCCACTGATTTCTCTTGGAGCATTTTAATCTTGAAAGAATAGCCTACTGTCAAGTCAAGTCATTTAAACCATTGACAGAATGCCTGCTTCTCTGATTTTAAATTTGTAATCTGTGGAGGAATAATTGTCTGATTCAGACATTAACGTGGGCAGAAGGCTTTGCCCAGTGAATCGTTAATGTGGAGTGCATTTTAGGCACAAAAGTCAGTATAGACAAGTCAGAGCAATGGTCTGGTTCTCTCTCTTGTGGGAGGGTCTCCCGAGAAGACCCTGCTCTCGTTGGCAGTGGGCTCTTCGAGCTCCCCACTGTTCTGATGGGATATGCAGAGTGAAATCCTGGACCTAATGAAGACAGTGGGAGTTTTGCCATTGATTTCCGTGGAGCTAGGATTTCCCTGCAGCATCCAGAGTGGAAGAGCAGTACGAAAGAGTGCTCGAGGAGTGGAACTAGCTGTTTGGAAGCACCATGAAGAGCTCTCCCAGCATCCCCACAGCATGTTTGGCCAATTAATAGGGACAGGGTGCCCTGAGTGGAGATATGGGTATGCATCAAAGCCCCAAATCTAAGCAGAATCCACGTTAAGGAAAGAAAATATTTGGATAAGGTACTAAACGAGATTCAGGAAATCTAGGATGATCTAGGATCCAACTAGCTGTGTGACCGAGGGCAAGTCACTCGATCTCTTTTCCCTCAGTTTCTCATCTGTAAAACAGGAGTAATAACGCTTCCCTTTCTAACACTCTGTCTGTTTTATCTATGTAAACTGAAAGCTCTTCACAGCAAGTACTGTCTTTTACTATGTGTGTGCAGAGCATCCAACATGGTGGGGTCATGAAAGACTGCTAGGCCCTTCTATAAACTAAGGAATAACTGTATTATTCAACTACCCAGCTCTCTCGCAGGATCTAATCTGAACACCTCTGAATTTTGGGGTCTTCCACATCTGGATCTACATTTTGCATCTCTACCCCATTGTTGCCTAAAATATAGAATGTTTGGGGATTTTAATATTTGAGGGGCAGAGTGATGGAAACAAAGGGCAGGGGATAAAGGGAAAGCATAGGATGGGGAAAGACGTGAGAGGTTACAGAATGCAGTGGGAGAAGGGGGAAGAGAGGGAAGGAGGAAGGGTAGGAAGGAAAGAAGACAAGGAAAAATGGAAACCAAAAATGGGAAACAGGAAAAGAGACAGAAGTGACAAACATTGGTGGAAAAATGGGGTTTCGGTTGAAAATTGGATTTTAAACTAAACAACATTTCTCATAGAAACTATCTGCTTTCCTCAGCTGTTCCTGGTAAACTGAAAACCAAAAATTGGGGCAGAGGAGGGAAGGATTGGTCAAAATGTTTTCATTTTTGGCAGATCTCAGGCACAAGAGAGCAGCTTTAGAAGACCACACGTAGCTAAATATAAAACATCTCTCATCTTGGTTGTCAATAGAGAAGGAACCCACAACCTCTATGGCTTGAGCTAAATGACTAAGGACCAGATTTTTAAAGGTAGTTTGGTGCCCAAAACACATATAGGTGCCTAGAGATGTTTTTCAAAAGCATCTAAGCACCTAACTCCTACTGATTCCAAGGCACTTTTGAAAATCCCACCAAGCACCTCTCTGCATCTTTAGGTGCCCAAAAAACCTTTAAATATCTAGCCCAGGGGTAGGCAATCTATGGCATGCATGCCAAAGGCAGCACGCGAGCTGATTTTCAGTGGCACTCACACTGCCCGGGTCCTGGCCACCAGTTCGGGGGGCTCTGCATTTTAATTTAATTTTAAATTAAGCTTCTTAAACATTTAAAAACATCTTATTTACTTACATACAACAATAGTTTAGTTATATATTATAGATTTATAGAGAGACCTTCTAAAAACATTAAAATGTATTACAGGCACGTGAAACCTTAAATTAGAGTGACTAAATGAAGACTTGGCACACCACTTCTGAAAGGTTGCCAACCCCTGATCTAGCCCTAAGCCACCGAGCAGGGATATTAAGCAGACTGATTTCCTTTCTTGACCAGGCACAGAAAGGGACACAATGGAGACTAAACAATGATTTACTCAAGAACCTTATTTGCATGCTGACAATTGCCATTCCATACCCAGGCCTGCCCTCTTGAGTGTAAGGGATAAGAAACTTGAGTTTTGTATCTCTTCAGTGCTGAAAATGACACTGTGATAGACCCAAACCAGTGGGGTACAGGAGTCTGGTCCTATTAGTATCCAGGAAGTGGGCGAGCGAAGCCCGCCCACTGCTAAAGGACCTCCCCCCAGCCTAAGGGGAGGATCCACATGTCTGGGACACTAACTAAGTACGTGGGACAACTAATGAAAAAAACAGGAGCGGGAGTGAGGTTACAGGAGTCTGGTCCTATTTGGCATCCAGGAAGTGGGCGGGCGAAGCCCGCCCACTGCTAAAGGACCTCCCCCCAGCCTAAGGAGAGGATCCACATGTCTGGGACACTAACTAAGTACGTGGGACAACTAATGAAAAAAACAGGAGCGGGAGTGAGGTTACAGGAGTCTGGTAGAGGGCAAATATACTGGTCACTGGATGGGTAGTTTTCTGTTCCCTGAGTGACCAGAGCAGGGGCTGCACTAGAGTAATCAGGAACCTGCTAGAACCAATTAAGGCAGACAGGCTAATTAGAACACCTGCAGCCAATCAAAGCAGGCTAATCAGGGCACCTGGGTTTAA
Organism: Mauremys mutica; assembly: GCF_020497125.1. Taxonomy (NCBI): domain Eukaryota; kingdom Metazoa; phylum Chordata; order Testudines; family Geoemydidae; genus Mauremys; species Mauremys mutica. The sequence goes on along the minus strand of NC_059084.1, from coordinate 11,338,002 downwards.
AAAGGAGCTCACTCCAGTCAGGCAAGGGGGAGCCAGAGGAGAGGAAGTGTGTGAGAGGAGCTGGGAGCGAGAGGGTATGCTGCTGGAGGACTAAGGAGTACAAGCGTTATCAGACACCAGGAGGAAGGTGTTTGGAGGAGGCCATGGGGAAGTAGCCCAGGGAGGTGTAGCTGTCACGCAGCTGTTACAGGAGGCACTATAGACAGCTGCGATCCACAGGGCCCTGGGCTGGAACCCGGAGTAGAGGGCGGGCCCGGCTTCCTCCCAACTCCTGATCAGACACAGGAGGAGTTGACCCAGACTGTGAGGAAGATCACTGAGGTGAGCAAAATCTGCCAATAAGCGCAGGACCCGCCAAGGTAGAGGAGGAACTTTGTCACAACTCATATTGCTCATCCTCACCTAGCCTCTGCTCAATAAAACAATAAAACAAAACAGCCTTGCACTCCCTACCTACCTTAGACTTTTCTAGAGCACAGATAGGTAACCACTGAAGTCCACCGCCTGGTCACCTGCAGGCTCAAGGCCATGGTAGATAACAGAGGTTCAGTAAACCCTGTTGGCTAAGGAGTACTGAACCTTTTTATTTCTATAGGCAGCATGTCTATTAAAACAGCCTTGCTTTCCCGTTTGTCTCTCTTCTCTGTTTCCCCCATGACACCCAGCCCAGCCCTCTTGCCTGCTGTGATGTTACAATGCAATCACTCAGTAATGAACTGTTTGTAGGGCATTAGCAGAGGGGGCGGGGGGGAGCAGGAGAGCAGCAATGGCCATGCCCCTGGATGTTTTCACAGGCACCAGCTTTGTCAGTTCGTATAAATTCAAGGAGCTGAAGCAGTAAAACAAAGATCAAATATTCACTTCTGCACTTGGATGAAATGGGACCAGTCCTATTACTCCCATATTGTGCTGAGTGCTCAGTGCACCTATCTGCAGCAACATATAGAAATTAAACTAAGCCAAAGCAGTTAAGGGGGGATAAAAACCACCAGAGTGATAATGCATCACGGAAAGCTGTCACAATAAATGAAAGTACTGGAGCAATTAACAGGCACAGTACTAAGCACTGTGCCATTCCGTCCCCCTCCCTCCTTTAAATTGTGCTCCATCTTAGTCAGATGCTAAACTCAATCTGTACTCTGTTGAATACAGCAGCATTGACTCATATAGAAGAGCACAATGGTCTAACAGTTAACTTCTACCTTCCTGACAAAATAAGAAATAGGTTTTTGAGAGTAGAAATGTGAGGGAGGAAAAAACCTGGGGGTGGGTATTGGTTTTGCAAAATCAGATCAGAAAGATTTTGGGTTTTAGACACTCATAAAAATTTGCAAAGCCATTACATCGTCCTCCTTTAAATCCCTCCTTAAAGCTCACCTCTGCCAAGATGCCTCCAAAAACTTGGCCATGGTGTGCTGTGACCACTGCTCATCACTCTTATCACAACCATCTCATTGTTACCTTGGGAAACTTTCCGATAGTCACCTGTTGTCTCTCATCTTATTCTTAGATGTGAGCTCTTTGGAGCAGGGGCCATCTTTTTGTGACTTATTTGTATAGCATCTAGCGCAACGGGGCCAGGACCTCTAGGCATTACTGCAATGCAATTTGGATCTGAGCCTTGTTTATCTGAGTCCCTGAAAGTTTCAGTGAGAGGGGAGGAAGATACTGCAATTGAGGCTGATGTTCTGTGCTGTGCTGGGCCTTGCTCCTAGAGCCAAAGCAATGCCCAGCCTTGTGGTGCTGTCTAAGTTATGGCAAGCTGTCTCTGCCATCCATTGACAGCAGCACTGCCCAGAATCCCTGCAGCCGACATGGCCCTCTCACTGCCAGCCCTTCCCGGGTCACATCCCCTACACTGGGGCTTGCAAAGGGGCCTTTGTCTTCCTGAGCTCCTGCACCAGGTTCATGCTCCACCGAGCAAACCCGTGGCTCTTACAACCCCTTTCTACCACCCCTGCCCCTTTACCTGGGGGCATAAACCTCCAATGATTTAAGATAAGTAATCGGTAAAAGAGGGTTCTTTCATACTCCAAGTATGTTATGGACAGTGGAGACTCTTCAGAGTCAGAGAGGGTTTATTCTGCACCTACCTACTTTCAGATGTCAACCCCTCCATTGTCTATGGCATTACTTGTGTTATGTACAATAAGGAACAAGAAGCTGCTATGTTTCTGAACAATCATGTCACCACGCAAGAAGCACAATAAGCCACTTAAAAGGGGTGGCCCTGAGTCTGTTCTCACTGTTATGAAATGATATTTGCAAATGAAAATACAGGAGCCGGCCAGCCCTCGTGTGCAGACAGGGTATAGGTGCGACCATGGATCTAAAGACATTTCACATCTGCTGGGTGAAATTTTTGTAAGGACCTAGTGAGTTGCTTTGGAAATTCCTAGTGTTATGAGAACTAGTCCTGTTTTCTTTACAGTATCTGCCACTGGGCACGCTAGTATCCTAGCCAGCCCTTCTTTGTTCAGTCTCTGCATTACTTTGGAGAAGCTGACATGTGGTGCTCGTTACTGAAGGTCTAACAACTGACCTGGCCTCTTCTGAGGGCAGTTCCAGATCAGTATGTTTCTATGGTGGTATCTTGGCTAGTTTTTCCATTTTCAGCCAAAAATTTGCAATTTTTTATTTTCAGGTGCCAAAACCCAAACAAATCAGTTTTCAGATTTTCCGCTAAATGTTGAAACTTCCCATGGAAATCCCACCCCTTTCCCATTTTCTGACCATCTCTAGAGTATTTACTCTGTAAGTTCCCCAGGACAGTTAAAAAACTCACCAGCTATTTGAATCTGAGATCTGGTCCTGAATGAAGAGTTGAGGTGCATTTGTGCTCTGCGCCACACACGTATCATATAGGTGGCTAAACATGTACTTATACTTAGTCTTGAGCAGTGATTACAATCGCAAACCATGTGGCAATAAAGAATGAAGAGTCAGATCCCTAGCTGGTGTCAACTGGCATAGCTGTATTGACATCAGTGGAGATGCACTGATTTACACCAGCTGAGGATCTGGCCTGAAGTGTATAAATCCTTCTTGTTACCTTTTCCCCCTCATTTTTCTTTGCCATTGATAGGGATCAATGCAGTAACTAGCGGAAGAATCACAACCCCTTTTCTGGCTAAAAAGTATAGGGGAGAAAGTACTGCCTAAGTATTACATAAATGTCACTCCCACTGCACCATATCACAGAGACCTTTCTCTGAGCTGAACATTTCAGCAGCTCAGGAGTGGGGTTAGTTCTCTTTCTTTTAGGCTTGGGGGAGTAGCTTTTTCATTGTTGTTGCTGTGTTAGCTGCTAGCAGCAAATAAGTCTTCACTATTTCAAGCAGATAGCTTGAGGACAGACATCTTCCTGCCTTAATCTTAGAGTGAGAACTACTCAGAAACCACCATGGGGTTTGGAGCAGACAGAATTCACCATTAGTTCAACCTAGGGGCACGGCATGGAAATCTCCTCTTCCTGCAGCCAGTATTCCAGCCACGGGGAGCATCTCCTATGACAAGGGTTGTGTCCACTGGAGCCACATAGTCATGAACCCAGAGGATCTCGGGCCACTTCCTAACACAAGCCCCTCCTCACTTGGTTATATGGAGCTGGCACACTCCTGCTCAACAGCTGCCCATCTCCTTGTGCAGAACAGCTGTGGTTCCTTATGGGGCTGGGGCAGGGGCATGGGGGGTGCCTAGAACTGCCCCCGACACCGTCAGGTGAATTACATGCTGCTTAAAGAAAATAGCGCTGTCCTCTGTCTCCAAAACAGATATCTTCGCACTGTCAAAGAAGCCAGGGCATTGGCTCAAAGAAGAGGATAGTTAATATTGAATGGCAGCATGGTCCACTGGCTAGTGGAAGTCAGGAGACCTGGGTTCTAGTCCTGGCATTGCTTCATGAGCTTCGCTAAGTCACTTCACCTTTCTGTGCCATTTATAATGTAAGCTCTTTGGGGCAAAGACTGTCTCTTACAATGTGTTTGCCCAGTGCAATGAGGCCACAATATCCATTAGGGCCTCCCTAGAAACAGTAATTAACATAGCTGTCATAAACCCCTTTTCACTCATAGACCTCAATGTGATTTATGACCGCAAGTAAGTATCATTATTCCCATTCTACAGAGACATGTGGACGCTGGGCGATGGCTGACTCACTGAACAGCTTTTATAAGGCTGTGCTTTCTTCCTGGCATTCCCTTGCTCCCTGAGAAAATCGCTGCACACACCTCCCTTCCATGACATGATTTACAAATGCGGCATGTGCCCTCACTACGGCAGGATATTTAGAACTGAAATGTAATGTTTTAGCATATCCTTCTTGTTGCCCTCCCCACCATGCAGCCTGATGAATACCCCTCATAAGTGAGCAGAGCCTGTGCGGAGCTAGGCTGGGATGAGTTGCCACATGCTGTCTGCCTTCATTAATCATTATCATCCCGCTGATTCAGTCCCTAGGAAGTCTTGTGGGCTTCATAAATAAATTACTTCATATAACTTGGTCTCTCTAAAAACAAACTTCAAATGCTCCACACAAAAACCAAAATATAAAAAAACACACAGTAGATTATGGGCCTGTTAAACAGAACTGTGGCAAACGCTTCTTCCCTCTGGGCAACAAACAGCTGCTTCAAACTAACGAGCCCAAGCTGGCCAGTTTATTCTTCTATATTCCTGTTAGGCTCAGTCTTCAGCACAAACCTGAATATCCCCATTAGACTCACAAGCAGAAGCTACAATGTAAAATAACCTTTCAACAATGATCACTCTGAACATTTTGGGGGGATTATTTATTATTATTACTGCCTGTATAAGCAAGCCTAAGGCTGACCTGTCCGTCTGAGCAAGAGAGAGTGACAGACAGAACATAAAATAGTAGTCTGGGACTTGGGACAACCCTCTGAATTGATAAACTCTGCCATTGTGCTGGAAGGTGCTCTGTGTCTCATTAGATTGGACCCTACAAGGTTTTTGGGGAGAGTATTTCTTCTTCTTTGTCTCTCTGTTTTAAGGAGTTCTCATCCTCAAAAAGATTCACACAGAAACTGAAGGCCAGGCTGGACTTGGTTGTGAGATTTTGGCCCCAGTGTTGGAAAACTCAGAAGATCAACTGACCTTGTGAGATTTCAACCACACAAAGAGTAACAATCGCACAAGCTGTTTTCACAAGATTTTGGCCAACATGGGTCAAAATCTCATGAGATAGGCCCTGTTCTCACATGATTAAGGCAGCACCCCAAGCACAAATAGAAGATGGGACCCTTCTGGTCTGAGACTTGAGCTTTAACCAAAACTTTAGTGGCAAGTTCAGTTCTGGGGTCTGAATCTAAACTCTCCCAAAAATGAAAGCAGTCTGTTCAAGTCCATCTCTAGGTAGGGAACAGGTTCCATTTTGAACTACAGCAAACATAATGTTAAATGAGAAAACAGAATTTGGCAGCAGTCACTGTTTGGTGTCCTACTGACAATAGCTTCCCATGTTCCACAACATAACGTCAACCAAAACCAAATGAGGGGATCATGCCACGGTTGTTCCAGTTAAATGTAAAACCGTATAAGGACTTCAAAATCTGGACGTTACATTTTACCCATTTGTCTTTAATTCTGTCGTCTCTAGGTTTGGACGACTAACTGGTAGAACTGATGGACATTTTCTCAATGAAAAATGACATTTTGACCAAACCAAAATTGTCATTTTAGTCAAAATTTTGTATTTTCATCAAAAAACTGAAACTGATACTTTTTCAGTAAAAAATCAGTTTTCAGTTTTGTTTTATTTTCATTATTTTTCAAAATCTGGAAAATGTTCAGGTGCTGGATTCATTTCTTTAACCCATTTTAGCCAAAAAATGGAAAAATGTTTGCAGGAAATTTTTTTTAAAAATTCAAAATTTCCCCATGAAAACTAATTGGCATTTTTTGACCAGCGCTACAAACTAGTCAATTCAGTCCACAAATTTAGCCTTCTAATATACACACAACTGCCCTCAGAGATGTGAACACTGAGGTCACTGCACACAATAAACACTTTATATTTTCATCCCTTTTTACCAGTTTTGGTGCCCCATTTTAAAATACTTTTTTCTTCTGAGAGATTTTGCATCGAGTTTTCAGCCAGACTCTGATATTTAAAGCCCACTTTATGTACAACTGATTAACATGCTGAGCTTCCCCTTTGCTTGATGCAAAATGTGTGTGCGTGTTCTTGTGAGAATACAATCTGCCACGTAAGCTGGCTCACAAAATCAGAAGCCACAGCTGAAAATTTGTTACCAACAAAAGCAACTTCGTGTTGGCCTTAATTTGTACATGGAAATGGACTTAAGAGTTGTATATTATTTCTTGTGGTTACAAGTGATAGTGCACAAAAAATCCTCAAAAGTCCCTGAAAATGCAAAGTTGCTGATGCACAAACAGGAGCCACATACACAAACAAGGACCCTTTCCATCTTTCACTAGTCTGAGCAGAAAAAACAGACTGTGAGAACAGAACAACACTCAAGCAATACACTCAAGGGAACTTTTTGGGGGAAAATCAGAAACTAAGATAACAAGAGTGACATTTTTATGAATCCTGAACAAAAATGAAAACAGTATGTTTAAGTACCTTTTTAACCAAGAATTTCTAGTTTTTATATCCTTTCTTCCTTCCTTCCTCTTTGCCTATTTTTTTAACATTTACTTTAAGGGCATGTAGGCAGGAATGGAAACAATGACAGATAATTTGATCGCATCTGGATTTCTTCCCAGTTCTAGTTATTACCAAACAACATCTGTAAGGGAACTTGAGATGAAACTTCCTTAGTCCAGGGTGAGGCTGGCACAAAATTGGAGACCCTGCAGGAATCAAATAGCCCCTAATGATAGAGTATGGAGCAGCAGGAAAAGCCACGGTTTAACATGCATACCACAAACCAGAGAGACAATACAGTTTATTTGTATAGAGCATCCTTCCTCGTACACAGTATCACACAATGTTTCACTGTGAGCTACAAGAAAAAGAGTTTAAAGTGACATTTGCAGAGAGGAAGTGTTTCCCAGAGAATGGGGAGTAAGAAAAAAGGCAGAATTCCAATGACGGAGATTAACACAAGGGACAGCGCCTTCTCCTGCCCCACCACTGTGGATGGCAAAGAGTGGATGCCCAAGACCGGAGGAGAATGAGTGAGCAGGGGGATAGAGGGCATAAGATCAGAGACCTGGTGGGCGGAGGGGAGAGCTTCAGTGGAAAGTTTTGAAAGTGAATAATGTAATTTTGAGCTGAACATGATGTAAATGGCTAGATGGCCAATAAAGGAAGATGTGAGTGATCTAGCCACCCTTCCTGCAGTGGTGGAGCAATCTAGCTACAGCATGTTGTGATCTCTGGAGCTCAGAAAGTAGGGATGTGAAGAAACTGTCAATGAGTGAATTGTGGAGGTAAATTCGAGAAGTAAAAAGGAAGCACCATGGATGAATTGCAGCACATCACAGAGACTGTAACATCAAGGAAGTGCTGAGAAAAAACAAAGTAAGCTCAAGATCCAGCAAAGCTAAGAAGCATGAAAACAAAGGACACATAGGACAAAGCTGGATAAGTCAAGATTAGTTACACTTTCTCTCAACCAGAAACATTCTGTGCTTGATCCTGATCTATTTACACCATGAGGAATCTGGTGAAGTCAGAGTGCAGTTCAAATAGATTTACATTCATGTAACTGAGATCAGAATCTGGACCACCATCTTTATTTTTGGGCAGCAAGATTTCTGAATGTTATGATCCAAAGTATTTCAAGGCAATTTCCTGGCTTTTCCTAACCCTTGAACAGTCTCCTCTTGTCTTCAACTCTCTCCTGAGAGAAGGAAATGAAGCAGATTTGGAGAGCTCTAGTCCAGGGGTCGGCAACCTTTCAGAAGTGCCGTGCCAAGTCTTCATTTAGTCACTCTAATTTAAGGTTTCACGTGCCAGTAATACATTTTAACGTTTTTAGAAGGTCTCTTTCTAAAAGTCTATAATATAGAACTAAACTATTGTTGTATGTAAGTAAATAAGGTTTTTAAAATGTTTAAGAAGCTTCATTTAAAATTAAATTAAAATGCAGAGCCCCCTGGACTGGTGGCCAGAACCAGTGTGAGTGCCACTGAAAATCAGCTCGCGTGCCGAAAGCAGCACGCGTGCCATAGGTTGCCTACCCCTGCTCTAGTCTTTTCCAAGCAAACATGTAAGAAGCAATTTCCTTTATTTTACAATCATAGGTCTCGAGCCTTAAAACAATTATGCACATGCTTAACTTTAAGCATGCACATCATCTCACTGAACTCAGTTCAACTACTCCTGTGCAAAGTTATGCAGGTGCATATGTGTTTGCAGGATTAGGGTCTATGTTGCAGCCAAAGAAAACAAACAATTATAAAAAGCCAGTTTGCAGTCTCATCTGTAATGCAGTAATATGCTCCCAGGATGCAGAGACAGGGATCCTTATTGGATAGGTAGGAATATTAAATAATCTTAAAATGAGTTTCAAGATAATTAAGAGATTAGGAAGTTAGAACAAATCCTGAGCTTTCCTTAAAGCTGTTTTAGTTTAATCCTCCCATTGCTAAACTAGCTCAGTGTGAAATATAGCACAGGGCCGCAACCCACAGCATTCAGGATTGATTTCAAAGCCTGTTTATTCAAAACAAGTTTTGAAAGTTGAATGGATCCATTGCAATTTCATCCCTCAGATTCCTGTAGGCTAGAACAATGCTGGAAAAAAAACCCACTAATAAGTCATCCAAAGTCCTTCATTCTCTTGGCATATAATCATCAAGGACAAAGAAGTATTAGTCCTCATTACTAACCACTTAGGTCCTAACCTGACCGCCACAACTTTTGGTCCTTGAATCACACCATTTTTTATTATTAGTAGTTTTATATCAGCACAAAACATCAGAAACAAACAACGAAGCAATGAAGGAACATTTCAAGAAGTGAATAAAGGGCTATTCAGAGCAGAGATTGTTTTCAGGCTGGCCTGTGCACAGAGCCTTGTGGGTGTCCATCTTGTGTTAGTAACATGAATGTTTTACAGATTGACATTTCCTCACTGAATCAGGCTGTCACATTAATTTCTTAGGGCAAAATCCTAAGGTTCTGCCTCAGTTTTTATTCAGGAAAAATTCCCACGTAGCCCCGTTAGAGGCAAAGGACACTGTTGGTTGTTAAAGCACTGGGCTAAGACTCAGGAGATCTGGGTTTAACTGGCTGTCACAGAATTCCTGGGTGAACTTGGGCAAGTTGCTTTGGCCAAACTGCACAGAAATAGTTGGTGCCTAAGTCATTGTTTTAGGCACCTAAGTCCCAGCTTCAGGACCACTGCAATGCACAAACTGCCCCTGAACCCTGTAGGCACCTAAACTCACTCAGCTCCTAATTTTTTGCAGGAAGAAGTTCCCTAGATGCCTATATTTCTGCCTCTGGGCATGAGCACTTTCGCCTCCTTTTAGGCATCCAGATGCCTCCTTCCTGCCTAAGCCTCAGAGCAATTCACAGACAGAGAAATGAGACATTTGGCCACCTAGGTCACACGCCAGTCCCAATCTGGTAAGCAAGCTCAGAGCCAGTTCACACAAAACAGCCCAGCAGCAGGCCCTCCCTCGTAACTGCTAGTCCCAAGGTCCAGGTATTCACATGGGACATCGGAGACCCCCAGTTCAAGTCCCCTCTTCACCAGAAGAGAAAGGGGATTTGAATTGGAATCTGCCACCTCTTAGGTGAGTGCCCTAACCACTAGGCTGTAGAGGGTGTGCCCAAGCATGAGAGTGACTCTCTAGCCAGCTGGTTATTGACCTCGGCCAAGATATGGGAGACCCAGGATCACATCTCCCTGTTCCAGTGACTCTTTTTATCCAGAGCACAACAGCTTTCATAGGAGGGGATGAGCGAGCCCCATATCAGACTATCCCAAAGGTTAGGGCTCTCACTTGAGAGGTGGAAAGTTTCCAATTCAAATCCCTTCTCCCCTCCAGGCAGAGGAGGGACTTGAACTGGAAATCTCCCACATCCCTGGTGAGTGCTCTAACCACTGGGCGAAAAGTTACGAGGGAGGAGGTGGCTTCTCGGTAGACGGGTGTGGAGGTGTCTAACTCCAGAGGAGGTTTCACAGCTGAGAATCGCTAGCAGAGCTAGGCACCTCCCTGCAGCCTGGATTTAAGCACCTACCTCTGTGAGAGGGGTGGGCCTGAGCACACAGCCCTCTGGCTGGCTTCTCCCATTGGCTAGCTTAAGTGGCCCACTGGCCTAGCATGCTGACTTTTCTGAATCACACTAAGGCATCTCTTCCCACTCACTGTATAGGTAATCAGGCTTTGAGAATCGCAGTGATTTTCTAGGGGCCTAAAAGTTGAGTGTGGTGATGCTCAGCGTCACGATGCCCAATTCCTTTTGTGCATCCGGACCATGACCTCTTTGTGCCTCAGTTCCCCCTGTGCCAAATGGGGATCCCACCCTTGGTCTGTCTCATCTATTTAGTTTAAGCCCTTGGGGGGAGGGAAAGATTCATGCATTTGTACAGCATCTAGCATAATGAGGCCTGGGCCACCATAATAAAAATAATAAAGAAAATGTGAATGGGGAAGTCATTCACATGGGATATTGGAACTGATACAAGGTTTTAACACAGTGTTTAACTTTTGCAATTCATCTTTGACCCCAGTTCATCTTTGACCCTGCAAAGGGCTGATCAGTTCCTGGAAGTGTAGAGCACGCTCAGCTTCCAGTGGCTTTGATGAGAATTGACGATTCTCAGTCCCTGGAGGGGTTGCTCTGCACTTTGCTGGATCAAGTCCTACATTAGCAGACATCCTATCTGGGATGTAGAATGAGGCAGATATCTCCAGCTCAAAGGCTCTGCTGTTAGCACATCCAAGATGCCCTGAGGCTACCACACATCTGTGGAAGGGACAGGGGCGGCTCTAGCCATTTCGTCGCCCCAAGCACGGTGGCATGCTGCGGGGGGCGCTCTGCTGGTCGCCGGGAGGGTGGCAGGCGGCTCCGGTGGACCTCCCGCAGACGTGCCTGCGGATGCTCCACCGAAGCCGCGGGACCAGCAGACCCTCTGCAGGCACGACTGCGGGAGGTCCACCGGAGCCGCCTGCCGCCCACCTGGTGACCGGCAGAGCACCCCCCGCGGCATGCCGCCCCAAGCACGCACTTGGCGTGCTGGGGCCTGGAGCCGCCCCTGGGAAGGGACTGAAGCATCATAAAGTCCTCAGCCCTCAGGGATAAGAACCTTCCTCTTGAGCCTCCTTAGCATTACCTCAGCATCCCCAGGGATATTTATAAGGAGGATGAGGTGATTTAATGGGCTCAAGACCCTGACTCTGATCTTACCACAAACCAGTGTAAATCAGGAGCAACTTCACTGAAGTCATTGGAATTATACTGGTGTAAAACTGGGATGAGACCGGAGTCAGGCCCCAAGTAATTATTAAGGGGAAGCCACTCCAAGTATACCTCTCTTGTGTCCCTGGTTCTACTCCCACACTTACCTGAACTGAAGCCATAGAAAGAATGATTTACTGTAAAGGAATGAATCCCAGAGTATTTTAAGTTTCTTGCATGAATAATTTTTGTGTTCTTCATTTTGGCTCTGTCTCATCTTGTGTTCTACATTTGGGCCTGGACAAGGTGAGAAGAATGCACTGGAGTCTGACGTGCCATCACCTCAAGAAGAAAAGCATCCACTCTAGAGTTCAATAAGCCTCAAATCCTCTCATCACAGCAAACTTGGTAAATAGCATTACTTAGGGAAACTATCACTATTATGTTTCCCAGAGTGAAGTCAAAGTGAGAATTAGATGTCTAGTCCTTTCTATAAACTCAGAAAGGAACCTAACTGAGCCAACATCTGAATAAAGATAAAGGAACCCACTCTGAGAGCTCCCGTGTAGCACATTAGTATAGAAACCACATTCTTTGTCAGTAGGTATTGGGATTATTCTCCCATGGAATATGGCCTTCAATCATTGTACCATTGATGGAAAAAAAAGGCTTAAAATGAAAACAAAACTAGCATTTTAATGCTGGGGAAAGAAAGGAGAAACTTATTAGAGCAGTCGCCAATAACATCTTTGCAATTTTGTCATGACAATGCTATTAACATTACCACTCATATCACAGTAACATTCAATACCTACAGATGGCAATTGTGAAGCATTTAAATATGACCTCTGTACAATTCAGTACTGAGTTTTTCAAACCTGATGCATTAATGTTTCACTTTTACATTTTCCTTTGAGTTACAAGCGTACATGATAACATGAGGTATCTTAGTAGTATATAAATATTTATACTGCACCACCTCTTAGCATGCGATCAGAGTGCCCTGCAGAATTAAATAGATCCACCGTTAGGGTGACTGTATCGTAAGTTTATCCATCGTGGTCCAGATTTTCATAGACTTTATTAACACAATTATTTTGCTGCCATGTGCAAATCAGGCGATTGGACTTGCAAATGGACAGTTAGATGCATTTGTACTCACATAGTTACCTGATTTGCATACTCTATTGTGGTAATTGCATGTGTAATTTAGGCATGGCTCTATGCCTTAATTATATAAACAATCTGCCCCTATGTATCTAGGTCATTTTCACAGTGTGTATGTATAATATTGACATGTATGATACAAAATATTCCCAATTCAGCATGTGCCTAACTTCAAGCACACGTAATCCCTTTCTACTCTGTATTTACAGTTGGCATGTGCTTAAGTGTCATGCTGAATCTATATTCCTATAAATATATGCCTGGTGTATTTTTATTGTAGTGGAAAGCTTGCCTGCTCATGATGGCACCCCTTGGCAACTATTGGATCCAACGCTGCCTTTCCTTCACTAATTTCTGCAGTCTCAGGCCTGAGACACACCAGGATATATTGTGGAAACTAGGAAACTTGAGATTCTCAGTAGGGGTGAGTGAACTTGTGTTCTTGTTTCAAACCCACAGGAATCATGGGTTTGAAAGTTTGGCTTCAATTCAATCTTTACTAGGTTCACATTCACTTAAGAGAGGCTATGTCAATAGGAGCAGACAGAAATTTTCCAGTGAAATCCCACAGTAAAAAATGGAGGAGAGAGCAGGAAGAGGATCTATAAGAGGATCCACAGGAGTTCAATTCCCTGTAAGGACCACCACTTTCTAAGGTCATCAGCACACCTAGAATGTGGGACCTTCACCACCAAGCACAGGTCTCTACCACTAAATAATCCATTATTTGGTAATGGTAGTCTCTTATCATCTGGGTGGACCATATGATACACCTAGCCAATATGTTGCATATTTCTGCCATAGCAGGAAATCCATTAGAAGTAGGCACAGCAGAAATAAGCTACCTGAAAACCTCATTCTACTGGGGGGCTTAAAGGTGGCAAATGGTTGGAGCTCAGTCAGGGCCTGATCCAAAGCCCATTATAATCAAGCATATAGTGAATGCAACCAGTCCAGAAGAGAACTGGGGAGGGGCAGTTCACCTCAGTGATGAGCTGAATCAGAAGCTGCACCTGGAAAAAAGTTGTAACTCACAGTGCAGCATATAAAAATGTCTATTATATCTGACTAAAGGGGCCCACTTTCCAGAAAGAAATATACATCCTTATTAGCCAAATTCTATGCTTTAATTTTTCTGTTTTTGTAGATATTCTAAGTGCTTATTACTAACAGTTTGTTGTTCCCAGAATTCTTGTTTGTATAGTTGATAAAAAGTATCCAGATGTCACCAAAAATATCTGCCCTGTTCTGTAGTCTGTACTGTACGTCACTCTTTCATATGCTTCTGAGTTTGACATTGAATCAACCATTCAGCACCAGATGGTCGAGTTTTACTCTTCCAGTTTGTTAATTTAATTCCTTTTTAGAGCATATTAGGGCAATTTTTCTCTACATTCTATTTAGGCTGGAGGCACTTTGCATTTCAGAAGTATCATTTAAAATACAGAGGGCAGGATAGATCTGTTATCTGATACTTAAAAGGACAGAGGGCTTTTTATGGTAACTTATTTTTATTTTACAATTTCTATCCAAAATTCATGAATGACAGTACCCATCCAGAGTGTTTGACTTATTCTAGGTGTGTAAAGCATCCTATAAATGTATGGCACAATATAAATAATCATCTAGTATTATTTTTGCAATTCCAGCGGGTGATGGAATTTCTCAAGTCCATGGCATCACTATAAGGGGGTGCAGAACTTCTGTTCCAACATCTTAAATTACGGCCAATTTAAGCTCTGATTCTGTGAAAGTAATGCTAATGGGAATTGAGGACACTCAAATTTTGCAGAAGGTATAGAGCACCTTGCTGGTGCTGGACTTCAGAATGGTATATTCCAGTGCTCACTAATAGCCTCCTCACACTGAGAACACTGAACATCTGTTTATTTTTTTAAGTTCTCATTCCAATTCTCAGAAGGCTTCCAAGTGTGCTAGGGGGCGTCGGGTTGACTTGAATCAGACATCTCTGCAAAGTGGAAGGTCGATACCTCTTGCATCTTATTTCTTGTTACTGGTCTGCAGGGCAGCATTCTGGTGATGTTCTCGGAGAAGGACTTAGGAAGTTCTGTATTGTGGCTCCCAACTGCAGAGACTGCCAAGAGTGCTGTACTCAGCCCCTTTTGTTCCAATTTGAAGGAAGAGACAAATCTGTTGTTTTTTTTAAAACCAGTTCTTCATCCTGTTTGTACAGTTTAGCCTTTAATCAACTTATTAATTAAAGGCTTACTCCTGATATAGGGCCAAATTTCCTGTTGATATAACTCCAAGGGACTTTAACGGAGTTACATCAGCAAACAAATTCATACCATCGATTTTTTAATTGGACTCCTTCCTGGATCCCCCATTTTCTATGCATTTATCCTCTCCATGAGCACCCAGTACTTGGCTTCTTGGAAATAGCAGATAATCTCCACCCTCGGATATTCTTTAATGCCAGATTAACAGTTGCTGACAACGAGTTCAGGGTGGAGAATGCAGATGGGATGATGAACACCTGAAGATTGCATCAGTGCATTGTTTGAGTCTCTCCATGACAGAAAACAGAGTAATGACAATTGAGAGAGGAAGGGTTAAGAAACAAGTCTGGGAATCAGGAGGCCCAATTCTGAGTTTATGCCAGTTTTACACCTGTGTACCTGCATTGACTTCATGGGACTGCTCTGGATTTACACTATCGTAAGTGAGATCAAACCATCAGCTCTGTGACCTCAGGGAAGTCAGTTAGGCCAAGATTTTTAAAGGTATTTAGGCATTGCTGTGCTCAGCATTGAAATGCTGAACTGATTTAGGAACCTAAATCGCATTTTCAGAAGTGACTTAGTGACTTCGTCCATAAAGTACACAAAATTTTTTGGTGATTTTCAAGGCCCACCCATCTCTTGTAACACTTTGCAACACTAAAACAAATATGCAAGTTTAAGGATCCCCCCACCTCCAGTGCATTACATAATTTATGGACAGCCCCTTAGTCTAAATCCCTTGACTGTCAATGAGATCTTGTCTCATAGGTGCCTAAATCCCTTTTGAAAATGAGATTTAGGCTCCTAAATCAGTTCAGAATCGCAATGCTGAGCACAGCAATAGCTAAATACCTTTAAAAATCTGGGCTTTAGGGACAAATCTTGCCCTGATGTACTTCGATTGCATTTTTGTTGGATCACTGGTGTTATATAGGGTGTAAATCAAGGCAGAATTTAGTCCTCTCCTCTTCCTCAGTATCTTCATCTGTAAAATGGTAATAGTTACTTCAAAAGGAGGTTGAGAGGCTACATTATTTAAGACTCATAAAGTATGTTAGAATCCTTACCTGGAGGGTGCTATATACTGATTCTTCTCTCCATCACATCAGTGTAAATCAGGAGTAAATCCAATGGAGTTTCACTGGTGTAAAAGGTATTATTACAATGACAATTACTTAAGCAATGATGTGAGAAATAAGAGATTGTTAATTAGTATTAATTACATAGTCACACAAGGAAGTATTGGGGGAAGCATGTTAAGGGAGAGGTACTGTATCATTTTTCTCCTGCTAGAAGCACAAAATGCTGAGTTTACTCTAGTGATTTGAAAACTACCCTTCCGGGAAACACAGCTGAAGCACCAAGAGTACTTTCTGCTGACCTATGAATTTCTCACAAATTAATTTACTCCTTAGCAATGTTCACTGACCAAAATAGAAGTTGTGCAGAGTTTTTACTGGCAGGTAATTTTGTTAAGTACCTTAAGTCAGTATTTCTGGGCAAGGCTTCTATCCAAATATGCTTTTCTATTTTTTTTTTAATTTTATTTTATTTTTAAAGCAAGAGAGGAAATATCAGCACTTTTATACAAATTCGAACTCATTTGATCCTGCAAACCTGACTTACGTGAATACTCTCATTAGCTTTAATGGAAATATTCACAAGTATGTACCAGAGAGCTGAGAGGAAAGATGGACCAGTGATTAGCTGCCAATCTGAGAAAGAGAAGACTTGGGTTCAGTTCCGCACTCTTCCATAGACTTTCTCTGTGACTCTGGGCAAGGAGAGAGACCGGCCCTCCTTCCCAGCAACAGCTCAGGGGCTGCCACGGTGGGGCAGAGAGAGCACATCCATTGCATTAGAAAGGTAAGACTACTGATATTAAAATTTGAGTTGTGTGCTTTTATTTGTAGAACAAAAATGTTAATTATTATTAAGGGTTTTTTTTAATATAGCACTTTGGATATAAGTGCTTTACAATAGTTAGCTAACGGTACAAACAACACTTGGAAAGATCATTAAGTGATCCACTGAGCCCCTCAGCAATTTTCAAGTGGTCCGTGGACAAAAAAGTTTGAGAACCACTGGTTTAAAATAATTGCATTTGCAGTCCTTGCTCTGTGCTATAAAGTCTATGTCAGCTTGGCACAAAACATTTATATACCAGTGTACATGGTGGTTTGCTTACTCTTTAAAAGTGATAGAAGGCTAATCCCTAAAATAAAACTATATTATTATATTCCAGTACAGCCCAGTGCTCCAGCTCGAGATATGGGCCCCAGGTAAGCTAGGGTCTGTACAAACACAGAGATGCAGTCCCAACTCCAAAGACCTTACAAACTAAGAAGGAAAATGACATCCAAAGGGTACGTAGGCAGAAGGATCCAATGAAATAGATACGTTTGTATACATTTGCTAAGTAGTTTTTATTATTATAAAGTGCTAACTTTCCTCATCTGCTGCCTTCAGGCTAGCCTCCATAAATTGATTGATTTCTTGTAGATGTTGCAATGGAAGTTGGCATTGGGACATTACCCCAGTTTACTCTCAGGCCTGGTCTACACTAAGAAGGGGGGTCGAACTAGGGTACGCAAATTCAGCTACGTGAATAGCGTAGCTGAATTCGAAGTACCCTAGTTCGAACTACTCACCCGTCCAGACGCCGCGGGATCGAAGTCCGCGGCTCCAAGGTCGACTCCGCCACCGCCGTTTGCAGTGGTGGAGTTCCGGAGTCGACCAGAGTGCACGGGGAGTTCGAACTATCGCGTCTAGATTAGACGCGATAGTTCGAACTCCGAGAAGTCAAACTCTCCGCGTCAACCCGCGCGGTAAGTGTAGACCTACCCTCAGAATGAATGCAAATTTCCCATTCCTGTCTCCTGTCACTGCAAAGGAAATATTTGATTAGCCACCTGGAGCTGGATACCTTTTTATTTACATTTTTATTGCTGGTTGAAGAACAAAAACAGTGGAGGGGAATAAAGAGGATCTGGGGCATTATAGACCAGTCAACCTAGCTTTGACACCTGAAAAGATATTGGAACAAATTATGAAACAATTGATTTGCAAGTACCTAAAGGATAATAGGGTTGTAAGTAAAAGCCAACATGGATTTGGCAAGAACAAATCATGCTAAACCAACCTAATTTCTTTCTTTGACAGGTTCACTGACCTAGTGGATAGTGGGGAAGCAGTAGATGTGATATATCTTGATTTTAGTCAGGCTTTTGACATTTTCATAAGAAAACTAGGGAAATTACTATTGGTTGAATAACTGTAGTGAAAGAGTAGTTATCAATGGTTCACTATCAGAAAGGAGGACATATCTAGTGGAGTCCTGCAGTGGCCCTGGGTCCGGTACTATTCAACGTTTTTGCTGATGACTTGGATACTTGAGCGGAGAGTATGCTTATAAAATTTGCAGATGACACTAAGATGGGAGATTGCAAGCACTTTGGAGGAAAGGATTAGAATTCAAAATGAATTTGACAAATTGAAGAATTAGTCTGAAATCAACAAGATTATATTCAATAAAGACAAGAGCAAAGACTTCCTCTTAGGAAGGAAAAAATTAAATGCACAGCTACAAAAAGGGGAATAACTAGTTTGGAAGCACACTACTGAACAAGATCTGGGGGTTATAGTGGACCACAAATTGAATGAGTCTCTTTTGCAACTGCATCACGTTGTTGACTACTATAAGTCTGGGTTGTATTAACAGGAACGTTGCATGTTTTAGTCATGGGAGGTAATTTTCCCACTGTACTCAGCACTGGTGAGGCTTCAGCTGGAGTACTGTATCCAGTTTTGGGTATCACACGAAGAAAGATATGGAAAAATTGGAGACAGTCCAGAAGACAACAAAAATAATAAAAGGTTTAGAAAGAGGAAAGATTTAAAAAACTAGGTATGTTTAGTCTTGAGAAAAGAAGACTGAAGGAGGATCTGGTAACAGTCTTCAAATATAAGGGCTGTTGTAAAGAGGATGGTGATCAATTGTTCTCCATGTCCAATTAGGGTTACCAGGCATCCAATTTTCGATTGGAACGCCTGGTTGAAAAGGGACCCTGGTGGCTTCGGTCAGCACTGCTGACTGTGCCGTTAAAAGTCCATTCGGTGGTGCAGCAGGGCGAAGACAAACTCCTGCCTGCTGTAGCTCCGCACGGCTCCCAGAAGCAGCAGCATGTCCTCCCTCGGGCTCCTAGGTGTAGGGGCAGCCAGGGGGCTCCGTGCCCTGCCTTTTCCCCATGTGCCAGCTCCACAGATCCCATTGGCCAGGAACCACGGCCAATGGGACCTGCAGGGACGACGCCTGCAGACGGGGCAGCACGCAGAGCCACCCAGCTGCTCCTCCATGTAGGAGCCAGAGGTGGGACATGCCGCTGCTTCTGGGAGCTGCCTGAGGTAAGCACCTCCCATAGCCTGCACCCCCTCCCACATCCCAACCTCCTGCTCCAGCCCTGATCCCCCTCCTGCACTCTGAACCCCGAAGCCCCCTCCTGCACCTCAAATCCCTCATCCCTAGCCCACACCAGAGCCTGTACCCACAGCTGGAGCCTTCATCCCCTACCTGCACCCTAAACCCCTGCCCCAGCCCAGATCCCCCTCCCGCACCCTGAACCCCTCATTTATAGCCCCACCCTGGAATCCGCACCCCAACCTCCTGAGCCAGCCCAGTGAAAATGAACGAGTGAGGGTGGGAAGAGCGAGTGGCAGAGGGGAGGAGATGTTGTGAGCGGGTGTGGGCTGAGGCAAGGGTGTTCGGTTTTGTGTGAGTAGAAAGTTGGCAACCCTATGTCCACTGTAGGTAGGACAAGAAGTAATCAGCGTACACTGCAGCAAGGGAGATTTAGGTTAGATATTAGGAAAAACTTTCTAACTAGAAGGATAGTTAAGTCCTGGAATAGGTTACCGAGGGAGGTCGTGGAATCCCTGTCATTGGAGCATTTTAAGAACAGGTTAGACAAACACCAGTCAGGGATGGTCCTTGTCTATTTGGTCCTGTCTCATCACAGGAGGATGGAGGGGATGACCTCTCAAGGTCCTTTTCAGCCCTACATTTCTATGAGTCTATACACTGTATGAGAGGCTTGCGAATCAGCCACTTCCAGAAGGCTTTGTTTCTGGGGGAAAGTCTCAGACAAGCTGGGTATGCAATTATCACTTGTTTGAAAATCAGTGCCTCAGGCTGTATGTAGGGCCACATGTTCACCAACGCAGGAACGACCCTCACCAAAATCTGGAAATTCCCCTTACAGAGTTTCCTGACATGATTCCTTCAGGGGGCAGAATGAGTGGGGGGCTCAAATCCCAAGCCCAGCAGATCCTTACACTGAATGGAATCTCAGGGGTGTCAGCGAGGCCAGGGCCATCTTCACAAAGACCGTGTGGGTCCAGAGTGGGTTTCCACTCCCTTTGAGCAGCATCAATGTACCATGCAGTTGGTGGAGGAATGACAACTGGACAAGGCCTGTTTCCTCAGACCTGGTCCTGCCAGGTGTGACTAGATATCACATGGCATGTCTCAAAGAATCTTTGAATGGGTCAGTGTTACAGATAAACCCATTTTCTACCATCTTGTCATATATAACAGAGTGAACCACATTTTAAGGAAGGGAGGATGATATAATACTCCCATTGTCTGGAGACTGGCGGGTAAACCATTATGCCTCTTAATAACTTTAGGCTCTGGATGACACATTTTTGATAGCTACAGAAGCTCTCTGGCTGTACACATCTGGTTTAGAACCTCCTGTACTCTCCTTTAAAGATCAAACTCCCCATTTCTTCTTTAGTCGATGTTGCTTCTAACTCAAAGTCACACTGTCTTACTCAAAAGCAGAGTCAAATCTAAAAAATTGTTCAGTAATTAACTGGTAATTTGTAGAGGAGGTAAGGTGTCTTTACAGTAAGGGCATAATGGGATCCTATTGAAAACTGTCTGAACGTACTGCATGAAAATACAGTGAAAGACATTTGACCTCATCTACGCCAGTTTCACAAATAAAAGCCTTAATAATAGCTTGCAATCACACTTGACTGGGCATTATTTCCCAGACACGCAAGGTCTGGACTACAGGGCCAGAAGCAGTGACTCATTCTGCCAGCTGCTGGGATGGTACAGAGCAGCTTGCTATTCTGCCATGAGCCATTTGACGCATGTTGTAAAAGCCTCCTATACATCCGATTCCTCCAGAAAACTTCTGATGGCGGTAAGCAAGAGGGTAGGTTTTTCCTTTGTCTGATTCTTTGTTGAATGTACATTTTTGGTGGGAGGAAAAAAAAATAAAATCAGATTTTTTTTAAACAAGGCTCACAGAGCTAAGTAATATTAATGATGGTACATGACTGAAAAATGGTTCTGAGGGTTTCTCATGCAAAAGCAACATAATGTCTGGCTCTCTCTTTTACTCACAATGCTGTACATAATGATATTGCAGCAATGTTACTTCTGCACATCCAATTCCAAAACAAGGAGACATGGTCATAAGACTGGGCTGTAGGTCTTTACTATTTATATCATGGGTCAGATCCTCATGTAAATTACACCATCTGAGGACCTGACCCTATGGTTCTGTTATCAGAAACTACAACTAGGAAACTCTATTTGTCTTATCTGTTAGGTCAGGGCCGAAAGTCAAGATGAAAGGTGATTTTAAAATGGCCATTCCTCGCCACCCACCCACATCATCTTTTAGGGCTGATTATTCACCTGTCTACACCACTTGACACTGATGCAACACCCACAAAAAGAGGAAATCACCAGTATGGCCAACAGTTGTAATGTTGGTGGTTGTCATCCCTCCCCTCCCGCCCCCGCTCAAGTGTGGGTGACTCTCCAAAGGTCTGGAGCTTAGGTTCAGAATGAATAAGCAGCCACAAATTGGGGATTGACACAAACTGTATATGACCCCTCTAATATAGCCTGATTTTTCATAATTTGACTGAAAAAAAGTTTCACATGAGCTGGCTTACCTCATGAGACTTCTAGGGCTTCCTGTTTCTAAACTGCCCTGAACTACCATGAGATTAGCCTTCCTTGGGGTATTCTAGCATTTCTGGGTCCAGACATGGCTAGAATTCAGAAGTGTAGAGTTAACAGCACTAATGAAAAATAATAGTGTGAGGTGGGGAGAAGTTAAATGGATTTTTCAAAAATCTTCAGAAACGTTCAGTTGCTAATTGGCAACATTTCATGCGGGGGGGAGGGGGAGAAGGTGAGGAGAACATCTTATCTTGCCTGACCGGTATAATCCATTCCAAGGGTATATATCGGAGGTTGGGTGCAATGCGCTCAGCAATGTATCAAAAGTTAAAACCCATCAGAAAAAGCCACTATTCTTTTCCTCAGGCCATTCACTGTTACTGATTTCCCACGGACATCCTCTTCACATCACATGCTGTGCTCACGCCTCTTCCATACCTCGGAACAATTAAGTGACTGATATATGGAAGGGTTGAAAATCTTCAACTCTGTAAACTTCCTGAGGATACAAAATTTCCTGCTTCGGGGCATAAACCAACCACTACATGGCTGAAGTTAGGAAGAAAGTCTTGGAACCCAAGAAAAGCTCAAGGAGACTGGAAGAAAGTTAATGCTGTGACAATATTTTAAAAGGCTAATTGGGATGACCTCGATAATTATAGGCCTGCCAATATGACATTGATCCCAGGCAAGATAATGGAGCAGCTGATATGGGACTGATGAATAAAGAATTAAAGGAGAGTAATATAATTAATGCCAATCAACAAAGGTTTATAGAAAATAGATACTGTCAAACTAACTTGATATCTTTTTTGAATGAGATTACAAGGTTGGTTGATAAAGGTAACAGTCTTCAGTCTCCTCTGTGAAGTCTGCATTGAGAAGCCACAAAACTCTGGACACTTATGATCTCCCACTCTGAATGGATGCCAAGAATTCCATTCATTCATTCATTCAGGTCCCTCTGCATCTCTTACATCTCTCACTGGCTGACAGGCAACTCTAGCAAGGTTGCAGTATCTGTGCCATAGCAGGGCTGCTTCATTTATTCATTTAAAAGCCACTATGACCCACAATGGGATGTTATCCGGTCCCCAGGCACAAGCAACAGGTGCAGATACTAATCAATCAGAGCCTAGGCGATTCACACCATTTGCAGGCATAGACAGAGACGTGTTCAAATTTACACAAGCACCCAAATCAGGGCAAATCCATTCTTAAAAACACAGCTAGAATTCATGTTCTCCCCTATCCGTCCTCTGTGTGTTACTGCCCATTCCATTTTCCTACAGATTCTATAAATCAGACAAAATGCCTTCATTGTAGTGTGACACAAAGCACAGGAAATCCATTTTACTCAGGCCCTGCCTACTCTGCTGTCTCATTTAATACCATGATAGATTCATGACTTATCCACAAGACCTGCAGCCAAAAACCTGTTTCTAACTCTGACTTCTTTAATAATCTGGATGCAGTGACATAAGAGGTGAAAGGAGTATTTGTGCTGTAGCCCCAGCCTCGGCACCCTTACCCCTGTCCGCGTCTCCCCACCCCGCAGAGCTGTGGCTTTGTGGGGGGTGCACAGACAGGCGTACTGGGGGATTGTAGCGGGGTGGTTACCCGCTCCGGCCCTGACAGGATTAAGGCCAGCCCTGGGAGAGGCTGGGGCTGTAAGGAAAAGCCCAGGCTGCTTAGGAAAGCAGGCACAGCTGGGGCCAAGCCCGAAACAGAGCACAGCAGGTCCTTATAAAAGGCTGCTAGCTTGGTACTAGAGTAGCTCTCTTCGGTCTTGGAGGGAGTAGGGCCTGGCTGTCTGTAGCAAAGGTACTGGGAGTGAAGCAGGGCTGGGGAAAGGCCAGGGGAGCTCCAGGCTGGCAACCCCCCAGGCTGCAGGGCCTGGTCCTAGGCCCACCCCTGAGGGACTGGGTGGTAGAGGAAGACAGCAGGTCCTACCCCCTTGCCTGTGATGACTGGCTTATACTGCAGTCTGCCCCAGGGAGCGGGGGCTCATTGCTGACTAGCAGTAGCAAGGTGGGATTAGGGGGTTGGGGTCCCTGGCGAGGGGAGACCCTGAGAGTGAGGGGTTACTGCCAGGGGCAGCACCCTAGATAACAGGGCATTGGAGTCTGGGAGGGACACAAGGGCCAAACAGTAGCAGGACACCGGCCTGCAGAAAGCGCTCCAATGGCTGGAGAGTTAATTGCCTGAGACCAGCAGGAGGCGCTGCAGGGGTGAGTCCCACACGCTTAAAGGGATACAAAGTAAAAAGTTTGAGGACCACTGCTTTAAGGGCTGAACTTCCCTGACAGTCTGCATGGGGTGCTGTGAAACTCTTGTTATGCCTAGCCAGTTGGAACTGGACACAGGATAAAGCAGATCTGAGATCTCTTACAAGCTCTTTAATCACTGAGTGACCACTGAACACAAGTGCCTTGCTTCTCCTTTCTCCACTGCATGGCTGAGTAAGGGTCATATCAATCTAGCTAGAAGTAAATTGTTTTGTTTAAACCCAAATGAATCTCCCAAACGTACTCTTATTCCAAACCACACTGCAAGATCTCCACCATACCTGGAGTTGAATATCTGAAGTTCTAAGAATCAGCATTGTAGTAAACTCTGAATGCACTTTAAAGTAATAGATTTTTGCCTCATAATTCCATGCCCAATACACATTAACACAGTCTGGATTTTATTCAGCCTACAAAAATATCAATGCAGCAAATGGAAATACGCACTAGTACGGTATATGGACAGTGCAGACAGTTATATCCATGTAAGGATCAATACATAATACTCTCACGAGATAAGAAGTGCTTTATTCCTCAGCCTTTGTGTTTCATGTCTGAGATTTATTGTTGTACTTGGAAAGTTTCCTATTTATTGGCTTTACCCTTTTCAAGGACTATGGAATGAAGGGCAGTTGTGATTACCTATTAACTGTCCACTTCATTTGACTGTAAATCATGGTGAAAAATTCCAATTTTACATATTTAAAACAGTGGAAAATATATATGACCGGTCACAACTTTTTGTTAGAATTGTGCTAATGCTTCAATGAATACGTTATAAGAGTGACCATAAATTATTCTGTCTTTGAAAAGGAAAAAAAGACAACATCAGCCAGCCATAACGATTATGCCACTCTCAGAGCTGGCAAGACCTTAAAGTGGAAAACAACGTGACGTCATTACGAATGCTTTCATTTTGGCAAGGATCAAATTGTTCCATTGGTTTCAGATGTAACCTAACACAAAGAATAGTCAGTGGCTAAGGTGAGGACATACATGTTCACACTGTTTGAATTAATATCTTTTCACATCCCCAGACTATCTTAATCTGCTTTCGCATTCTCTGCAGAGACAAAATTCTTGTACCACTACCTAGGTGGAGGTCCTTCCACAAAACCAAACATCTGTATAGTCCAATGAGACCAGGAACTCTGTTTGAACTGGAATGAGGAAAGTTTTGAGAATTTTGGGTCCCAATCTTTTTGCCAAGGGATTGCTTTGATTTCAGACAGATTCATTCTCAACTGCTATAATTCACTAGCATGCACAGTTGTACTTAAGCTCATTCTCTTATGCCCTGGTCTAGCTGTGCCTGGCCCAGCTGTGCAGGCAGTGTTGCTGTACCAAAAGCTCTGTAGATATTTGTAATCATTTTGCAGGGACCTTCTCTCCTAAGCCCCAGAGACAGAATGCATGATATCAGCCTCTTACATATATCATCAGGTTTCTAATATAAAATAACTAGAGACCTACATTGTGGGTAAGGCTGAGTCTTGCAGTTCCAAGCCATTGTTTCTGTGGTTTCCCCATTTTCCCTTCCACCATTATAATCTGAGGATCTCTAACCATCTGAGAACATGATTTCAAATGCCACCCTCCTGGATGCTTGAGAGCTGAGAAACAGCCCACTGAAAACTGTAGCAGAACCTAGAGGATTTGGGGCCAGTAAAATGTAGCACTGAACAAATGAATTCCAAGTTATCTGCTCTGAACTCAATACAGCCAGGAACTGGGGGAAGAAGTTTATAAGCAGTAGCAGCAACCACTTCTGCAGAACATCTGCCTTTTGGGAATCTGCCAAATACATTGAGATGTAGAACAGCTAATCCAAATGATAGCCAGTGATCCCCCCGAAAAACAAAACATACTCTAAACATTTGAGATGCATGGCACTGGAGAGTGGGTACCAAGTACAATCCCCGTATTTAAAAAAAAATTACTCAAGAAACAGTATCATTCACTATCATTTCCTTTTATTTCACAATACATTGAGGCATAGCCCCATTGAAGTTAATGGATCTTAGCTGATTTACACCAGCTGAGGTTCTATCCAAATATGTTTAGCCCACAAATTTCTGTTGCCTTTGTAATATACCAGAAGCATTTGGGTGGGTGACAGCTTATTGCTTGTATGATAAGTGTGTGCAGTAGTTATAACAGGGACTTGTGGGTCCTTTCCTGACCCTGATACTGCCAATGTGTCAGCTGGGGAAGATATTTAGGTCTAAATTTGCAGCAAGTTATGTGCACAAATGCTGGTGCAAAAATTGTGTGTGTATTTGTGCATCGAAGCCACATGTAAAATTACCAGAATTACATTACTTGAAAATCTTGCCCAAAAAAAATCTCTCTTTATTTCCATCTAGCCAGTGGGAATATCACTGCCTGCTTCATAACGGTATTGTGTAGCAACGTTTGCAAAGTTGCTATCGTCAGGTGAAAGACTCCATAGGTTTAGTGAAAGAAGAATCAAAACCAACAGAGTTACTGTGCAAATTATATGAGACTCGGGCCCCTAATGTATCAACATATCTCCACTGCCCATCTCTGTAGCATTTAGGCACTGAATAGAGTGTGTACAGAACATCATGTATGAGAATGTGAAGTACTGTTACTCTCAATAACAGCCGGTGACCTCTTCCCACAGTAGGTCTGGGCATTCAGAATAGTTTGCTAGAATCCATCTGGTTACATCCTGGAGGTTTGTAATGGTTATCCTCCCGATTTGGATGTCAGTTGAAAGCTATTCGGCGTTTACTTACCTCCCTACAGATGAAAAACTTCTGCAGCTGACATGCTGATTCCACCCCTATTGCTTTTCTTCTGTTGTTCTGTCTCTGATACCCTGTCCTTTGTTGCACTGTTTATTGTTTCATAGTTTTAAAATGAATTCATGGAACTGAAAACAAAAGTGATTCATAAGATCTTCACAAGGTCGCAGCTAAAAGTGACAATAAGCTAATGCAAGAAGAGAATGAGTGATGCTTTAGGATCCACGTGTTAATAACTATGTCTCAGCAGCTTGATTAGTGGTAACATGGGGCAATCCAACCTTTATACTTGGGAGGAATGTCTTAACAATTTCTACTTCAAATGGTTTCCACTGCAGAGACTATCCAGCATAGGCATAAAATGTCTCTTTAGGAGCAGATTCTTATATGCTAGCTCATGCTGTATAGCTCCTTAGTCCTTGAATAGCCCCAAGTGAGCTCAGTAGGTAAGGGACTACCCAACATGAGGAATATCAGAGTCTGGCCATCTTGCATAAGGAACTGTTCTTTAGTGGTAATAGCATGAACAGAACTGCTGAGTTCTGTGTCTTGTTCTGGAATCTGTCTCCTCTGGAATCATCACACTGATAACCAGGGTTTCAGAAAATTCCAGCTTTGGGAGAGAGAGGAAGGGAGGATTGTTTTGTTTTATTTACACTGCTGTGGCGTTAACAAGTGATTCTACTTAAAACTGGAAGTAGTTACATTTTGCGGGGCGGAAAGGGGAGGAGAAATCAAACAGCTAAATTGTGTGCAATATCTGAGCAGAATTAAACAGAAGGGAAATCAGTCCACAGTGTCAAATGTGGAACTTATTTTCTACATCTCTTGGATCTGAATTAAATCTAGACCCAGAAGCAAAGAATGTTCAAGCAGGCTGAGCACTTGGGGGGAAAAAAGTAAGATAGTTAAAACACCAAACCACAGAGAATCTCAAGTCCAATGTGCACTGGAAGAAAACCTGGGCTCCTGCCAAGCTGTTCTATAAAACCGAGAGGAGTCTTTATTCTAAAGATTATCTTCTTTACTGGCAAACAGTCCTTTCCTGGGCATTCTTCCTTCACAGGACCTGTCTGCTCCTAGTAATGAAATTCAGTGACGAACCTGAGGGTTCTGCAAAAATAGATTGCACCTTTTTGTGAATTATTGTGTCTGCAAAAATGCGAACACAGCTAGTTTTGTTCAACAATTCAAACAGCTGTCAGGAACATGATAGGCTTATTCCAATTATTTCTTTTGTGCACCACAGACTTCATATAACATGCAGGAATAGGTCTCTTTTAAAAATTAACATTTTATTAATTTTCCAAGGTTCAATATGGTAATTCACATAATGTGTTAAAAAAAAACCCCACAAAATGTAAACCAAAGTACTGAGACAATACAAGGCACTCCAAACACATACGATTATCCCTGGAAACTTACAAGATTCATATATGACTCTTTGCATTATGGAAATAATATCAAGATCATGTAGGAAACAAAAGCATGACTGAGCCCCACTAGTCTCTAGGGGTTTTTATCTTCAATATTAAAATATAATTCCCAGTCTCGCAATGAGGGATGGAATCAAACTATCATCTCTTTACCTCCATGGGATCTCCAAACTGACCCCATAGTCCATGCTTATCACAAGAAAAACAGAATAGCAGAGCACATGCTGGTGGTGACAGTGAAAGGAAATTGATTGTAATTATGAAATAGGTCACCTTTCTGTCTGTGTGTCAGCTGCAAGCCTGTGATAGATATGGGTGATATTTCTCCCTACTGATGCATGAGTGACACATGAAAGTCTTCAAGCAGCAGCTGCTTGCATAAAAGCCAAAGAACATAATCAAAAGCAATAAGCAACTGCCCTTTAGAAGGGAGTGAAATGAAGTGGGGTTGTGCAGCTGACTGACAGTTTTGTAACAACAAAAATTAAAAAATTTAAACTCTATTGTGCTGGTAATGGGCTCATGCTTTTTCTTGTATGGTTTCTACTGCATCTGTGCCCTTTGTGAAAAAAAAATACATACAATGAAGAGGGAAAGAGTAGAAGGTTTCCTGGCCCAGGTCTCAGGAAATCTGGATTCAGTCGCTGGCTCTGCCACTGACTTCTCATGTGAACTGGGGCTGAGTCAGTTCATCTCAGCATGCTTTACTTTCACCATCTGTAAAATGGGAGTAACCCTACTTCCTCCCTTCCACCCTCCATCATCTTTTCAGGGCAGGGACTGCCTCTTATAGCATACATGTACAGTGCCTAGAACAATGGGGCCGTGCTCCTGCTCACAAAGTAGTTAAAGGCAAAACTCCCACCGATTTCCATGGTGCAGGATTAGGGCCTATTATTTCTATTCTAGTACTGTTTATAGAAGTACAATGGACAGTTTAACTTTGCAATAAGCATAATTCTTTCTAGCAAGGCTAACCCTAATCTTCTCCTCTCTTAATACGGCTTCCATTTCTCTTTTTTCCAAAGCTATTTGAAACCTGCATCACTCAGGGGCTACAGATAAACATAGGGGCCTCTTGACACTCTTCTTTGCTGTCTCCTGAGCCAGAAATCTGCTGCCTGGTATTTGGGAAAGGCAGTTTGTATGTCAGGGGCCTGGAAGAGGAGGAAAGTGAGGGGATGTGGTGAAGTGAAGTTCCACTCCACCCAGTTCTCCACTTTCTCAGGATCTTCGACCAGTGGTATAAGTTCAAGACTGCAGTTTATGTGGAGGCTGGGCAACTGAGAATCAATAAGCCACAATGAGTTCCCTGTCAGCCCCTCCACTCAGCACTCAAGCTCATTCTAGGGAGTGTATCCCTAGGGAATCTAGATTTCATGGGGCATTATTATCTAACACAAGAAACCACCATTCAATCAACAGCACTCATCTGTCAACATGCCAGTTTACAGCAGTGGTTCTCAAAGCTGGTCCGCCGCTTGTTTGGGGAAAGCCCCTGGCGGTCCGGGCCGGTTTGTTTACCTGCCGCATTCACAGGTTCGTCTGATCGCAGCTCCCACTGGCCATAGTTCACCGCTCCAGGCCAATGGGGGCTGCGGGAAGCAGCGCGGGCAGAGTGACATGCTGGCCACGGCTTCCTGCAGCCCCCATTGACCTGGAGCGGTGAACCGCGACCAGTGGGAGCCACGATCGGCCGAACCTGTGGATGCAGCAGGTAAACAAATCAGCCTGGACAGCCAGGGGCTTTCCCTTCACAAGCGGCGGACTGGCTTTGAGAAGCACTGTTCTACAGAACCTTTCACTTGAGGATCTCAAAGGCCCTCATGAACATTAATTAAGCCTCACAACACCCACAGGAGGTACGTTTGAAATATAGAGGCATCTCTTTACCCAAACTGACATGGAGCCAGCTCTGAGACAGACTGAGGCAGACGTTTAACAGGGCACAGGATCATTATGTACCACTTAAAGACAAGATGTAAAGAAGTCGCAACGTAGGTACAGTGGACAGTCTGAAGAACTTTTTCATAATAACGTAAATATTCTCCTGAGGAAATGGAAGGAACAAGTAACACCATCAAAAAGTCTTATCTCCAGGTTTCCACTTGCATTTAACAGATACGGGAGACTCAAATAATTCACAGAAGGTTTGAATCCATTGTGACAGGTTGGATCACAGAAACCCCCTTGGGAACTGCCAACTGATATGCCAGGACTACATCTGCCCCTGCTTTCCTGCCCTGGCAGCATAAGACTCCAGTCCCCTGCCTGGTTTGAGCCAGACCCGCTGGTCTGCAGCTTTGGGGAACATGGTTCAGACCCTGGGTCTGTGATGGAGTAGACTGGTGTGTCTGGCTCAACATGGCAGGGTGCTGGAGTCCTAAGCTGCCAGGGCAGGAAAGCAGGAGCAGAAGTAGTCTTGGCACATCAGGTGTCAGTTCCCAAGGGAGTTTCTGTGATCCAACCCATCACATCCATATTCAGAATTTTTGCCGCCAAACCAAACAAACATTCAGCCTTTGGGTTTACATACTAGTTACAGCACCCTTCTCATGGTTCAACCTTGCCATGTTCTAGTCATCCCCTCACCTCATCTTGAGGGAAGGGACTGTGCAACGAACCAGAAGTTTATAGGAGCTGGAACTAGCGGGGCTGCTGCACCACCTGTCATGAAGTGATTTCCCTCATATCCAGGGTTTACAGTTTTGTTCAATGGCTCTCAGCACCCTCACTATACAAATTGTTCCAGCGCCCCTGCAGAGCTTTCAAGATAAAAAATCTTCACATAATAGGGACTGGATTTTCAAAGGGTTTAATTGCACCATAATATGGCAAAATGCACATGGAATTAATGTGACTGCGTGGACACACCATAGTGTGTCCAGCTATTTGTGTGCAAAGTTGCTAGATTTGACTATGTCATCAAGGGAGCTGCAAGTCAAAATTACACAAACAAATGTATATGCCTTTGGCACATGCATTTATCCTCTTAACTTTCTTAAAAACCTGGCCCTAGTTACATAGGCCAAGATATTCAAAAGCAACTAATTATTTTGGGTGCCCAATTTGATTTTGGGTTCCTCGAGTTTTACTTGCTCAAGTATTTCCGAAAAGCACTAAGCTCTCATCCTCTGAGAAAATCAGGCTCCATTTAAAGTCTCTTGAGTTGGGAATCCAAGAACTAAGGCTTCCCCAAAATGGCTAGTTGTTTTTGAAAATCTTGGCCATGATACATTGACAGACGCTAATGGGTACCAATTCTCTCTGACCGATTTATCTGCTGGGTGTGGAACAGAAAACAAAAAAGTATTCATGGTCAAACAGAATTTTGTGCTATGTGGTGATTGGAACCTCAAAAAATGATTGTATTAAATTAAAAATACAAAGATAAATGCTAATTGGAATCTCTAGACATTGAGAATGGTGAGCAGTCAACATTTAAGACACCCTATGCAGCAGAATGAAACAGTTTTTTATGTTTTGAGAATGACTTTCAGATTTGTTGAATTTTAGAAATGTAAAATTAACTGCATCTGTCACATCAACATCGTCTTCCATAAACACCCAGTCAGCATTCCGAATCAGATTACTACTAGTTAAATATTTAAAGATGATTGCCCTGTGGATCCTGCTTTAATGCCTGCAGACAGCAAACATTATCTTCCGACCTCACTTCCAAGATCCACAATGTGGGAGAAAGATTTTAAATCAATTCCAGAGTAAAAATAATGTTCTATCCTTTTAAACATAAAAGGGAAAAAAAGTATTCAAAAATGCCACTGCAAAATTTGGATCATGAGAGGTTGTGTTCAAGATGAAATAGGGAAAGAGTGATATAAAATTAGGCACAGCAAGATTAGGAGGGGAAAAGTTAGGCATAGGGGTTTCATTACTGCATATGGAATCCATAAAATATACAGTAAAAACACAGTGCAGGGGGAATCAACCAGTTATGCTTGTCTCCTTTTTGTGTCATTTTCTTTCTGTTCTGTATCAATCTCTTTCTTCTCTCTGAAATGTTCAGAGTCTGCAGATCCTGCCACACATTCAAGCACGTTAGGTCTTTTTATATTCCCTCTCTCACCTATCTTTCCCCCTACAGTTTCAGCAATTTAAAAATAAATGTGAATTAGAAAAGATGGTTGCACCAGCCAGTGGTGCTTTTCCCACAAGTAGCTGAGGCAAATGAAGACCTTGATGACAATGATGCCTCTAGCCCTCCAGGAGTGCAGAGGGCCTGGATGGCAGCTGAATCAGGACAGCTCTGCTCTTTAGCTAAAGGAGAATTCTGGGAGCTAAGTCAAGAGTTACTGCCTGTCTGTGGTATGCAGGCAGATCAGAGAAGGAGCGAGGATGTGATGATGGATCTGTTGCTATATTGTTCTTCTGGTCATCCTAACAACAATGGAGAACATGCAGTAGTGGTAAAGGAATGACGACTTTGGAGAAGGATTCTGTCTCCCTGGACCCTTGCCAGTTTCCCCAGTGTACAGCTTTGCTACTCAGGCTGTGCACTGAAGTACAGCATTTGGTTCCAATAACTAAATAAAGGCTGTGCTACACTGAAGACTTAATAGACTGGAATCCTGCTTGGTTTCATTGTGAAATAGCCAAGGAACGAGCTTGGAACAGTTACAAAGTAACATACCAAAGTGGTCCACTGTGGACCATTCTTGACCACCGCTTGGAGATTCTTGGTGCCTGCTTCTCCTTCACAAGAGTTTTCTGAAGACACCTCTCTTTGTTTGCTGTTCTCTGGCTTGCAGATTTAGCCTGTATGGCCAGGGCCGGCTCCAGGGGTTTTGCCGCCCCAAGCGCCCCCCCCCAAAAAAAGCCGCGATAGCGATCTGCGGCAATTCAGTGGGAGGTCCTTCGCTCCGAGCAGGAGTGAGGGACCCTCTGCCGAATTGCCACCGAATACCTGAAAGCGCCGCCCCGCTCCGGAGTGGCCGCCCCAAGCACCTGTTTGATAAGCAGGTGCCTGGAGCCGGCCCTGTTTGTGGCTCACCAGCACACCTCAATATCCTCACCGAGAAGAGGGATGGAGGGAAGATTAGCACCAAGTACTTCATTCAAGGAGACAGACAAGGCATCATTCAGCATCAAAAGAACAATATAGTGCCAGGTTGGGCAAGGGGATCTGGTTCTGTAACAGCTACTTTTTAGAAATGTGTTCACAAGATTATATCTAGGTAGGACTCACTACTTCGTGGCATAAATCAGGTGGGTACAGGAAGAAAGTCTGTGTCATGAATGCCATGTAGAAAGAAGACCTGAAGAAGAGCTCCGTAAGCTCAGAAGCTTGTCTCTTTCACCAACAGAAGTTGGACCAATAGGAGATACTACCTCACCAACTTGTTTCTCTATGTCACAGCAAAGACAGAACCACCTTTTGGAACAAGGTCAACCCAAATCAATTTATAAGGAACCCTTGTTTGCAAGGCAGGTGTACCATTTAATGTGGGACTGTGGGTGGATCTGCTGCTTTCTGAGTATAGATTGTTGCTGGACATTGATCCATTAGCCATAGCTCTGCCTAGCTTTAGTCAGAGAAGAAGTGGGACAGGTAAAATTGAAGGAATTCATTCGAGGGGAAGATATATTGATGGGATGGAACAACCTA
The DNA here is from genome assembly GCF_020497125.1 of Mauremys mutica. Classification (NCBI taxonomy): domain Eukaryota; kingdom Metazoa; phylum Chordata; order Testudines; family Geoemydidae; genus Mauremys; species Mauremys mutica. The sequence goes on along the minus strand of NC_059084.1, from coordinate 11,304,142 downwards.
AAGGATAACTTTGCAGCGGATCCTCCAACACGGGCCATATTTTCAAAAAGTAGCAGTGTGCGTATGGCACATAATTAAGCATGCAGTTGCCATGATTTCATGCTCGAATGCCTAGTTAGCCACATTTGCACATGCAGGTAGCCAATTTGCTCATACAAGTGCACTAACTGAGCTTGTAAATTAGGATTTTAAATGCAGACCCAAACTTTATGAAGCAATGGGAGCCAGATTTTCCAAAAGTCACATTGGACCAGATCTTTAAAGGACAAAATGTATGCATGCAAGTCAGCTGTTTAATGTGATTGTGTGCACAAATGGGAGCTGACCAACCAGGCACTGGCCTAACTAGTGAGTAGTGCCTTGAGCTTGGCACCACGGTAAATGTGGAACTTCATATGCATTTTTGCATTTGGATCTCTGGTCTGTTTTAAAAATTAGGCCCTTTATGTGACTGTCAAATCACAACCTAAAACCAATCAATACTAACAGTTACTTAAAGTAAATTAAACTAAGTCAATTAGGCTGGGAGAACAGTGTATTTGTTTCTATGGGCCTTCTATATTAATGTATTTCAATTTAAACTTATGATGTCATGTTTCCCTCTGTATTAAGGAATTGATCTGTGTGTCATTCAGAAGCATACTATCTCATAAGTACAATCCACAAAGAACAAATTAAGAGGCTGATCAAATGCTCTGTTAATGTAGCTCTTTAATAATAATATCACTCAGCTCTTAAGCTGCTTAATTAGATTTCAGTCATTGCAATGAACACCCTCATTGAAACTGTTCATTTATAATTTATAGTTTGCCTCTTACAGTTCATTTGTAAAAATAGGGGCAAAAAACTATCTAGACAAAAAACAAAATGAACTAGACAAAAATAAATAAAGAAGATGAACAAGTCACCCTAGGTGATTCAGAGAGATATTGGGCCTGTAGAAAATAAACAGTTCCACACACCTCTCAAGTTTAGGGGTATAATCCTGGCTTCACTGAGTCAATAGCAAAACTTCCATTGACTGCAGTAGAGTTAGGATTTCACTTGTGGGGAGGTGCATATGGAAACTGAACCTGAATCTGGATTCAAATCACAAACCTGAGGATAAAAAATATACATATAAACAACCCAATGTTTTATTTGTGTGAGAAAGTTGAAAGATGAAATTCATCTACCTTGGTGTGCTTTTAGCACAAAAATTCAGTTTGACATCCACCTATGAAGTAGATATTTAAAGATAATGGATATTTAAAGAGCAGATCAGTTTGCACTTCAGTTTGCTTTCATAAGGGAGATCTTTATATAAAAATAGTATGCATTTTAATCAGGATAGAAGCATTCTGTGAAGGAAGCCTTCATGAATGCATGTGCACACCTGCCTCTCTGAGCTTGTGATTAGAAATAAGCCATGTATCAGGGACAGGTGACACAGACTGATTAAAACTCGGATCAGATGTGTGGTAGATATAGTAGGGCTCGGATCAATTCAAAAATTCTTCAGAGGTGAAGGAGCATCTAAAGGCCTGATCCTGCAAAGTGCTGAGTGTCTCCTGGGAAGTGCTCTGAAGATTAACTTTGGTCTGGAATGGAAGTTCTGAGCTGCCTGTAAAACCGAGACCACTGCCTGTCATGCTGAACAATATTGTCTCACTGTTTCGGTCTCCTCCACCTGTTGTATTTTGTCTTGTACAAAGATTATAACTTTGGGGGGCAGAATCCATCTTTTTGTTCTGTGTTTGTACAGCACCTAGCACACCGGGGTACTGGTCCCCGACTAAGACTCCTAGGCACCACTGCAATACAAATAATAAACAGTGAGCACCTCCAAAAAACAGGCCCAACGTATGGAAGGCAGTATTGAAAATATGATTTCTTTTAAAATGCAAAGATGTCACAGACCTAGTAGAACATAACGTACAGGACTAGGGAAACCCTAATGCTTTACAAAGTGGACTCCGACTCGAAGGTCAGAGAGACCATCATGATCACCAGTCTGGCCTCCTGCACATCACAGGCACAGAACCTTGCCCACCCGCTCCTGTAATAGACCCATAACCTCTGGCTGAGTTACGGAAGTCTTCACATCATGATTTTAAGACTTCAAGTTACAGAAAATCCACCATTTTCACTAACTTAAACCTGCAAGTGACCCAGGCCCCATGCTGCAGAGGAAGGGGAAAAAAACAAAACAAAACAAAAAAAATAAAAGACCAGGTCTCTGCCAATCTGACCTGGGGGGAAATTCCGTCCTGATCTCAAAGATGGTGATCAGTTGGACCCTGAGCATGTGCACAAGATGCACCAGCCAGACACCTGGGAAAGAATTCTCTGTAGTAACTCAGAGCCCACCCCATCTGGTGCCCCATCCCCAACGGCTGGCGATATTTGCTGCTGGCAGTTGCAGATCGGCTACGTGCCATTGTAGCCAGTCTCATCAGACCATCCTCCCCATAAGCTCAGTCTTGAAGCCAGTTATGGGGGGGGGGGTTTGCCCTCATTGCTCCCCTTGGAAGAGTATTCCAGAACTTCGCTCCTCTGGTGGCTAGAAAACTTTGTCTAAGTTTTGATTTTGGTTGAGTTTAGTTTCCTAATGTTCTGACTCAGTTCCAGTACTATATTTTAGGCAGACCATTAATTATCCACCCCAGCAAATTTGACTTTAAATCGATGTCAGCCTGACTACAGGGATATTTCTAAGCAACCGTTTCTTCTGCCAGAAGGAAGTTTCAGATGGTTCGGCTAACCTAGCCAGGGAGGCTCAGGAGGCTGCAAAGGTCTCTTCCTCTATAAATTGTACAATGCCAAGCACATTATCGGCACCTGGCAACTAAGAAATAACCCCAAAATAAAAAGGACCAGATACCAACATCCTTAATCAAATTTTGCTCTGTCTGCACTCACACAGAAACCAATGGGTTTTTGGCCTGAGCAGAAGGTCTTCTGCATCTCTCCCAATATTAACACTTCATGGGGTCTTTACAATGGAAGGTTTAATACAGTAGGGACAGAAGTGTATTTTATAGATGGGCAAATGTACAATCCTTGGGCCTGACCTGCAGGAAGGTGGAGCTCAATATTTAATAGAATTCACCCTGCCTTGATGCTGAAATGTTACAGCTCCAGGACCATAGATAAGACCTAGGAGGATTTGGGTCCCACTCAACATTAAGGAACTTCCTTTCTTCACGGGGGGAAGGGAGACCAATGGTTTTTTAAATAAAATCCAGCCCTTTGTCTCCCCAATGGTATTGGATGAGGTTTTTATATATAATTATTTTCATCTCCGTTGAAACCTGATTGGTGGCAGGGTGCTGTTGTCCGTTGCACTCCATGGGAAGAACACATTTTGCTGGCTTCTTCCTACAGTCCCCATTACAGAAACCACCACAAAATAGGTTAACATCAGTCCCTCTATAGCAGTCTACTGAAGTGCTCAAAATATACTGTAATGGGCAGAAGTCTGCTAAGCTACCGGTGTGCAAAGATCTCAGAAAGTAAATAAATGTATCTGGTTACAGACATTGAGATTTATAGTGCTTTTCCCCATTTCCTTTTTCACACTACAATAAATACAATAATGGCACTGGCTAATAAACAGCCATAAATCTGCTTTCCTGTTTTTATGTTTGTTGATTGAAAAGTAATGTTGTGAAGTGATGAAGTCAGTGACTGTAAATGTGAGGAGGGTTTGTGGGGTTTTCTTTAATGTTTTTGGTATATGTAAAATGTTTCATATTAAGGGACTTTTCCAGTTATACATTGATGTGTTGGGTTTTTTCCACCACACAATCTTCACCCCCTCTATTTTCCACATGCTGTGTGCTAGACTCTCTCTCTCAACAAATTCAGTAGGCTCCGTGCAGATGCATAATACAAAGGAAGGCTTGAGGGTTTCCTGACGTGCTTTTCATTAAGCATTTGATACAACTCCCTGTGAAATCAATGGAAAAATCTGTAGACTTCAATGGGAGTTGGATTGGGTCCCAACTTCCTTCCTTGCTTTCACTCATTCTTTTCCTTCCTTGAAAAATCATTCTGAGTTAGTAACAGGGCTTTGGTGTATTAGCATACGACAAACTAGTGCTGGGAGCTGAGTTGACACAGAAGAGCATGGGACTTGCAAACAGCCAGACCATCAGCAGGTGTGAACTGATAGAATTGCAATGATTTAAATGGAGCCACCTCATTTTTACACCAGGTGAGGTTCTGGCACAAGGCTGTCACATAAGCTGGGCATGTTGGCTACTCCTCCTGCTCCTCCCGATACTTTGAGTTGTGTCAGGTCTGCAAGTATTGTCTCCAGATGGCAGATATCCTAGAGCCAGATCAGCCAGTGCTGAAATATCACTCCAAGAGGAGCTACCTTCTACAAACTGTGGTGATAAGGCAGTGCCCTTTTCTTCAATGTCACCAGTGGTAGAGAAGCTAATAGAAGGGTATTCTGAGGTTGGGTCAGAATCAGCCAACAGGGGTGGATAATTTAGGTGGCCTGGTATCAACTTCTTTCTGTGAGTAGCGGAGAAATATCCCTGTGTGTCTGTCAGTCACTTCTGCACTGGTGCATTTGTTACATAACTGCAAATGTTATGTTCTAGCCTGCAATTTTGCATGCCTGCTTTGCAAACACAACTCATTGCACCAACTAAAGGAGCCAGGTGCCCATTTTGTTTATATGAACAATCGCTTCTGTACTCACTGATTTTGGCATAAGCAAAGAGGGTCCACATCCATTCTTTGGAGTTCAATAAATTGCAACCATGAAAGTCAATGAGGAAAACAGAAGATGGGCTTTAAACTGTCCATGAACCTAGTTCAACATATGCAGTGAAAGGATATTTGAACTTAGGAAGGTCATGTGTTATGTCTTGTTATTCACTGTTGTGCAGAAGAAGATCTTAGCTATATTGGTTCTTGGGAAAGGACAAGATGGAGGGTGTGATAAACCTTTTATTGGGCGGTTGCTATAAATATTATCAATAATCACATTTTGCTGCCATTTGAGCTAGGGAACCTTGGAACCAAAAGCTCTGTATGTACAGAGAGAGAAGATTCTGCTAAGCTGGCCGTAGTCATCTTTGTAGCTTCCTCAGTCTTTCAACCACAATGGTGACATCCAATCATCAACTATACATTAGAATATGTCTCCTGCCAGCACTGAAGTACTGCACCAGATATTTCAGCCACTGCAAAGCATGAAGAAATTCCTCTTCATTGTACATCAGTATAGAGCAGGATAGCCGTTTAGGTAAGGCTCTGGACTGCGCATACATAGATCTAAGTCCTATTCCTTGCTCTGCCACAGACGTCTTGTGTGATATTCAGCAAGCCACTTTGGCCTGGATCCGCAAAGGAACTTAGGCATCGCAACAGAGCTCAGAGCATGCCTACCAGGTTGGGCCACATAGGCAAGATAAGTGGGCCAACCCCTATCTTCACCTGCTTTGAAGATCACAGGGGGGAAATAGGCATCTAAGTACCTGCTTGAGGCAGGAATGTGCATGCCCAGAGGCAGAAACGTAGGTGCCATGGAAACTTTTACAGTGGAAATTTATGTACTTAAACCCAGATTTTTAAGGTATTTAAGCATTGCACCACTCAGCATTGCAATGCTTAACTGATTTAGGTACCTACATCTCATTTACAAAAGGGATTTAGGCACATAGGTCCCTAAATACCATTGATAGTCAATACTAAGTGCCTACGTGCCTCTATCTCTTTTAAAAATGAGATATGGGCATTTCAATGCTGTGCATAGCAACACCTAAATACCTTTAAAAATCTGGGTGTTAGTGATTTTAGGCACCTACAGAGTTAGGAAGCAGATGAGCAGGGATTTTATGGATCTCAGTACTCCCAAAATCTGGGCTTTAGGCACCTATATCCCTTTGTGGATCTGGCCTGTAATCGCTCTGTGCCTCAGTTCCCCATCTGTAAAATGAGAATAATACTTTCCTGCTATTATAATTATTCCCACAGAGGGGATGTGAAGATCAATTTGATAAATGTTAAAGAAGTGCTCAGATACTAAGGTGATGAATACCATAGAGAAGCATTAAAAATTATTCATGAATAGATACCAAGAGAAAGAGTTGGACAGCACTGACAATGAAAGTACAGAGGGAAGCCCTATGCCACAGGAAGAAAGAGACAGGTCATCACAGAAAATTGTGATGGATTTAGATGGAATGAATATAAATTCACTCTCCCCTTCCACTGCAGAGAGGAGTGTTAGAATAACAATATTTTTAGAAGTAGGGGTGGATTAAAAAAACATTTTTTTAAATACTGATTTATTTATTTCTTTTAAAATGCTACTGGGAAAGTATTCTATTTTCCAGGAAAGCCCATCTCCTGTGTGCAGAAGACATGTTGTCAATGTAATACATTAACGGATCCTGCCACCCATTAGGATATATTGGGAATAGATCACATGACAATTGCTTGTGCCTCGTTTCTAACCTCAAATAATCTACTCTCTGAACTTTTTAAACTTATTAGAACCAAACTGTGGCACATTCAAACTCGCTGATTTCTAACTAATTGAAGTCATTTACAGTGCCCAGGGATTCAGTCAATACTTGTGGGGGGATCAGCTATGTTTCCATTTCTGAAGATGCAGAGAAACACTCCTCTCCTTTTCACCAGAAAGGGCAGCCTGTGGGCAATAGCCTGTTTCAATTGTCTTCTCTTCCTCTTACGTAGCCTCTCCTGTCCGCACCAAGAGTCACAACTCTTTCCTGCTGGGTAGATCGACTTTAACAAACATGCTTCAAGCTAGAAGCAGTGTCCTTCAAATGAGACACTTTAAACTAAGCCTGCTTATGCTCACGTCTAGAAGCTCAAGTTCTTTCTAACAAAAGTAAGAGTGAAGCCTAGCGTCTTCTCAGTCAAAATTCCCTCCCTCACAATAAAACTGGCACCTATGTCTAAGGGCCGTATGTCAGACCTCGCTCAGAGCTATGTGGTGAGAAGATTCCCAGGGATCAGGAGAAATGGATTCTTTCTTTCCTAGCCACTATGGCATCTTCTGAGTTGCATGAGGCCCAGGGCTGTTACGCCCTCCCAAGCAGTGTAGTCACAGATCCATGGGACTGTCCTCCAACAGAACAGAAAGAGCCCACATGGAACAGTGCACAAAGCCAGTAACTCCTTCAAGCTTATGGCAACCCGGGAACTCAACCACTGTCTAATGATGGGACGTGTACAAGCAGGATATTATGGGAAAGATGTAGCAACACGATAAATCTGCTCTTCCTTTTGGACTACTAATGTTTTGTGTCCTGCAATAAAATTATCAGAAAGATATTTTATTCTGGATATGAGTGTTATTTAAAATGTTTTTTCCACCTAGAACCATCATTGATTTGACCTGAATGGGGAGCATGGAGGGGCTATAGATGTATATTTAAATGAGAGAGCAAAGCCATTATTGTGTAGATTTGTAATGCTCAAAAGGTCACCAGTTGACCTGCTTTGGTCCAGGCATTTCCAGTTTATTGTTTCACTGGAGTACGTGGATCTCGAGTCCCATTTTAATTAGTGCTAAACTAGACAGTTTTCCCATTGTCAGACCATCTGCCTCCCTTCCCTCCGCCTGACACTACACAGAACTCATCTAGGAGTTGTTCTGAGAGGGGAAAAAATAATAAAAAGAGAAAAGCGTATTGTTTTGGTCACATCCTCTGACGGTGGCAGCCAGCTTCCAGCCGTGACTGTCTCCACACAGGGACATAGTCAGCGTCTGCCAAGCTGTGACATGCATTTTGTTTAAAAAAAGACAACCCACACACACCACCTCATTGGTTTGGAATGAGGAGAAATGTGGTTTCCTTTCTGCTGCCCTCCCACTGTCATTTCAGAGCAGGGTGACTCCTCCAAACATTGTTGCAGTCCTGCTAACATTTCAGATCCAGACTAGAAATTTTACTTCACAAATTTCTGATCCAGCCTGAGCTTGAATGAGCAGCAGCAAGACCTGTTCACATCACACACCAGCAAGGGGGCTCTTGAAAAGTGACAGAAAATACAATCTGGGCTGTTGCTGTGGAGTTTTTTTGTTTTGTTTTGTTTTTAAGAAAACACCAACTTTAAATCCTACAAACACTTTCATTGGCTTTCGATTTTGCCCTGCATCATACTTGCCCTCAATATGAATAATGTGCAAGGAGAAAATAAGTTCCGGTACATATCCAAGACAGAATGTGGCATGGGTGGCATCATCATGGGGTTTGCTCACCGTTCAGGTGCCTCCTCGTGGCTGCGTCTAGGGACTCGCTTCGCTCGGTCTGATGCCCCCTTCTGTCTCTCGTTCACGCTGTGGCTCTTCTCACACGTCAGGAGTTGCAGTTCTCTCTCTTTGCGATTCAGCCCTCCAGCCAGGTCACTATGTGGTTTCCCCTTCCAGGGTACTCAAAGTCTCACTGGACTGGCTGACAGGTATTGTTCCCGGCACTCCTCCAACTCAAGGCTATGCCACATCCCCAGTATGTGGGTAGGGGAATCTGGGCCTGTCTAATATTCCAGCTTCCAGCCCAGGGACCCTACTTTCAGCAGCCCAAGTCTGTTCTATCCCAAAACCCTGCTGCCATTTCCCTGGGCTGCTTCTTATTCTATCAGGCTTCTTTCTCCACCCCTGTCTGCCCCCCGGGGGTAAACCCTTCCTTTAGGACCAGGAACCCAGGACTTCTACTCCCTGACTTTCCTCTTTTTTCCTTCTCTAATCCCAATGAGTGACTGCAGGCATCCATACTGCAACCCCTTCTGGCCTCATTTCCTGGCCTTAGAGCAGCCCTGCCTGCTGCTACCCAGCTGGGCTTCATCCTCAGTCATGCTTGCCTATCAAGCCTAACTCTTCTTCAGGTGTGGCCTATCAGGTGACAGAACATTTTCTTAGCCACACTAACCCTGTCCAGGCTGGTATGTGGTGAACACCCCAACACAGGCATAAACGGATCAACAGAATGGTTATTTTAAGGAGCATCTTAATGTGAAACTTTATGCCAGCCCAGAGCAGGTATGAGTAGTCAGAATCTCATGAAACAAATGGGATTGTTCACTTTCCATTATGTTGTTAGAAATAGCTGTTGATTTGATTTTTCTAATGAGAACATACTGAATAACAGAGCTGTCAACAGGAAAAGAAAAAATAGTAACAAGAAGCATCTTTCAGAATGGACTTACATTGCCTAAGTCTTGCAGTCACATGCTATAGTTTGAGAGCAAAATGTGGATGTATGGTTTTTGAAGTCCTCAGCATATGGTGTCTCCATTATTTCTTCCATGTAGAAGCGGCATACCTAGGGGACACTGGCGTTTGCTTTACTCTGGGATTGGCAGATGCACAATTTAAGATGGCTCTGGTAACACCTGCATTGATGCCAAAGTGAAATGGAAAAGAGAATGATTGAAATGAATTAGAACTGAGGAGAAGTACACAGCTTGCAAGTTCTGGGAGCCAAATTCTGCCTTTACCTAGATCATTGAAATCACCCCACTGCACAAGTGTAACTGAAAACAGAATATGGAGCTAAGCCAGCAGGTGACAGAATACCATGGTCCTGATTCTGGGCTATGTTTGGATACAGTGAAGAGGGGCAGCCTCAGGAAGCTAATTGTGTCTCACTTTTTCTTATTTTTCCGCTTCCCAAGCTAAGATGCTGTGTATGCTGCTGAATGGTTCTTGCAACACTCTATGCATTTTATGCAAATTCATTTGCTCCCAAAGATATCTGAAATTTCAAAATTTAAGAAAATCGCACCATCTTTAGAAGAAAATGGAACCAATTTCATTCAAATATATTTCCACTTTCAAGCTGTTAAGCAAATGCTCCCATTTCCAAATACCATAATTGTACATGCATTCATGAGTACACAGACTGGAGCCTCCACCTTTGGAAATTCACTCCCCAAGGCTTAAATGCAATGATATATGATATTCCGTGCTTTTGAGAACTCACACTATTGGGTCAGATCCTCAGATGGTGTAAATCAGCATAGCCCCATTGGCTTTGATGGAGCTATGCTGATTTACATCACCTGAGGATCTGGCTCAATATATTCAAATAAGCACCCCTATTGGTTGTGCTCTTTACTTAATAGTAAAGCACCAATATAAAGATTTTGCATTTTAAAACCTACAGTATCTCCTGCTGACTATCCCAGTCCCACTTGCTTACTTGTTTGCTTGCTTGGGATCAGAAGAGAAAATGCTTTTATTTATTTTGTTTTCATGATTCGCACAAATCTTTCACAGGAAATAAAAAATGTCATATGAGAGACTTGTTGATTTCCTGAAGTCCTACTACGGTAATGCAAAAACACCTGCACACATAAAAGAACTAGTAATGTTTTCAGCCAGTACTGACTCATCAACACACTAAATGATTATTAAATTTATAGAGCAACTGATAAACAACTTACGCAAGTGGAGTTTAATTCTACATAAATCACTATTAGCTAGCTAGCTTCCATTGTTGTTTGCTGTGTTGCTGTAGCCATGTTGGTCCCAGGATATGAAAGAGACAAGATGAGCGAGGTAATACCTTCTATTGCAGTGCTTCTCAAAGCCAGTCCGACACTTGTTCAGGGAAAGCCCCACTCCACCTGTCCATGTTCCTGCCAGGGAGCGGGGTTGGGGTGTTGCTGGACAGGAGTGCCGGACAGGCAGAGCGGGTTGGGGAACCAGGGTGCCCATTTTTCTGGAGGCCCCCAATTGTTTGGGGCCCCTGGGCATGGGTCCCATTGACCCAGTGACTAATCAGCCACTGTAAATGACCATAAAAGGGCATCTAGATTAGAAGACAGGTGAGCAGGCAAGTGGTTGAAGAGGTCTGTATACAAAGGCAGGTCGCTATTCTCAAGGATCTTGGCCAGCAGCATGAGCAGGGGCGGCTCTAGCATTTTTGCTGCTCCAAGCATGGCAGTCAGGCAGCCTTCGGCGGCTTGCCTGTGGGAGGTCTGCTGGTCCCGCAGCTTCGGCATACCCGCCGCCGAATTACCGCCAAATCCGTGGGACCGGCGGACCTCCCTCAGGAGCACCGCCAAAGGCTGCCTGCCTGCCGCCCTCGCAGGGACCAGCAGGGCACCCCCTGCAGCTTGCCACCCTGGTGCCTGTAGCCGCCGCTGAGCATGAAAGAGGCCTCACAGCGAATGTGGGGTGGTGCTATGTCAATAAGTATCAGTAGCCATGGCAACAGATTTGCACGTAAAGTCCCGGTAACAATACACATAGCTTGTTAAACTCTACATCGACCAGCCTCGTGTGAGATGAGAAACACCAGAGTCTGCTGTTGACTAGCAGAGGGGATGTTCAAAGCATCCAGGCACTCACACCCCAGGTTGAACTGGCCAAATTTCTGAGCAGGTTTTCTGAGTACTGACTTTGGCTGCCGTCTTCCTCAAGCAGTTGCAGTATGTTAATGACCTATCCAATGTCACATCAAGGTAAAGCAACAGAACATGGTTCAATAAAAGATATTACCTCACTCACCTTGTCTCTCTATTAGCTAGATAGAGAGTAATATTAAAATATGGAGCCAGTCCTCAGCTGGTGTAAACGCCAGCTTGCACCAGCACAGGATCTGACCTATACGGTTTTGCCCCTTCTTCTATCCCTAATGTCCCATTCTGACCACTGCCGCATTTTTGGGTAGTGGTAGCAGATGTCCAGGGCCTTTCAAGTCAGCTACAAAATGGAGGAGAAATCAGTAACATGGAGTATGAGTATCTTAGAAGTGTAACTTGCTTTATTTACACATAGACAGCTGTTGGGTTGCCAGGTGTCTGGTTTTGGACAGAAACTCCTGGTTGAAAATGGACCCGGATGGCTCCGGTCTGACCGGGCCACTAAAAGTCCAGTCAGTGGTGCAGCAGGAACCACAGCCAATGGGAGCTGCGGGGGTGGCGTCTACAGGTGCAGGCAGCTCACAGAGCCCCCTGACTCCTCCGCCTAGGAGCCAGACATGCTGGCCACTTCTGGGAGCCTCCTGAGGTAAACACTGCCCAGCTGGAGCCAGCACCCCAAAGCCCTCCCACACCTCAACCCCCTTCCCCAGGTCAGAACCCCCTCCCACACCCAAACTCCTTCCCAGAGCCCACACCCCCTATGACACCCCAACCCCCTGCTCCAGCCCAGAGCCCCCTCCTGCACCCCAAACCCCTCGTCCCCAGCCCCACCCCAGAACACACACACCCAGCCAGAGCCCTCACTCCCTCCCACACCCCAACACCCTGCGTCAGCCCTGAGCTCCCTCCCACAGTCTAAACCCCTCGGCCTCAGCCCGAAGCCCCCTCCTGCACCCCAAACCCCTCATCACCATCCCCACTCTGAAGCACACACCCCAACCCTCTGTCCCAGCCTGGGGGAGAGTGAGTGATGGAGGGAGGGGAGATGGAGTGAGCAGGGTGTTGGGCAGGGACAAGAACTTGGGAAAGGGGCATGGCAGGGGGCAGGCCAAGGGTGTTCGGTTTTGTGTGATTAGAGAGTTGGCAACCCTAAACACCAATCCTGCAATGAGATGGTCAAACATTATACAGAGCAATCCCTTCCCCCAGGAATCTCAGCCCTATACCAGTGCCTGGTTCCCAGAGAGCATCTCTATCTCCAGAAATAACTCCAATCTGACCCAAGGCACAGAGCAACCTTCCCTTCTGCTCACACAGGTCCCTCTCCCACCAAGCTGCCTCTACACCAAAACCTTGCATAATGCAAAGCTAACAACACAGCCACCATCTCTTCCCAACAGTCAAAACTTGCTCACAGGCCGAGACAAAGAATTTAGCAGACTATGTCTAAATAAGCACCTGCTGCTGATGCCTACCATAACCATACTTTTGCATATATATACATATAGTTCAATATGGTAAGGATTTCAATACCATGTTACTACTTGTAGCTTTAAACACCGATATATTGTGACTGTACAAGAATTTTGAAAAAAGTTTCTATGGCCTGGACTTGATGAGCTAAACCTAAAGCTTACAAAATACAATACAGTATAAATATTGTGCTAGCAGTAATAATAACTGCAAGTTAATTTACATGTATACATGATAACACATTTTCCTGAAGGATCCTTGAGCCTTTCATGGCATATGCTCTGAATTAGCCCAAACATTTGGGAAACTCTCCTCCCCATAAACATCAAGAATATAGTTCTCAAGCATCTGAAAGCACCTCAAAAATGGCCATAAACGTTCACCACAGCAAATCAGAAATGGACAAGTTTTACATGGGAAACTAGCCATCCTTCATCACCACAATATAACACTCCGTGCAGGAGAGAAGAAAGATGGTCTTGTGTTTAAGGCACAAAAGTAGGGCTCAGGAGATCTGGGCTCAATTCCTGACTCTGACACAAACCATCCTACATGACCGTGGACAAATAACTTAATCTCGCTTTGCCGCTGATCCCAGCTGTAAAATGAGGATACTAGTATTTCACTTTCTACCATCCTTTGTCTGTCTTGTTGTAGCAGATGTCACTCAGAGACCAGCAGGCCTAGTAGGCAAGCCATGGCTCTAGAGAACTTTCACCCCTACAGTACTGGGATGAGCTAGCCTGACAGTCAGCGGGCCTAGTGACCAAGCTGCACTGTGTCATTCCCCAGTGTGGCATAGTTCTCCCAACATGGCAGTAGTGGTGGAAAAAGTAAAGAGACCTGGGCCCAAGGAGGAGAGGCGAGGAGTGTCTCAGTTGCCTCTTCCTGGTACATCTGACAAGTCTCCTCTGGGTTGCTTCCTACCTCCCTGTTCTCTCTTCAGTTTGGGGTGTGATCACAGCCCCCATCTGCCCAGTGAGGAGTTCCCAGCCCATCTCAGCAGCTCAGTTGGTCAAATAAGTGTTCCCCAGTTCTCTCCCCAGTGTTCTGTTATTCTCCCTCAGCAGGCAGCAGGGGAGGGAAGCAGGCCAGGCCCCTACTCTGAGTTGGGGTCTTCCCCACAGTCCTGTGGATCAATCACTCTGTCCCCAGAAGCTATAAACTGGCATCCTCCCTTTGGACAGCCTCACATTCACTCTCTCCTCCAGCTTGACTGTCAGAGTCCCTGTCTGAGCAGATTGTCCATCTGGAGTACGCTCCGCTGAGGGGTGGGACCCTCTTGGCCTGTACTGCTCCGGGGTCATTCCGTTAATCTCTGTGTGGGGTCTATAAACCCCCATCATACTTGTACCTTTATAGTGTAAGCTCTCTGGATGAGTGGTGTCTATGTGTGTATGGTACTTAGCACAATCAGGCCCTGATCCGAGACTTCTAGGAACTACTGTAATATCATTAATAATAAACAACAACAATATGAGAGCAACAGATGGAGGGGGGTTTAAAGCTAGTTTCCAGTTCTGTGCACACACTTGTGAGGCACTAGCAGCATCCCACACAGCTGAAATATTCTAACACGTGCACATAGAGCTGACAGACTTTCTACACATTTGTTCAAATAGAATGTGTGTGTGTGAACAATCTCCTTTCCCGTGTGCGTAGTTGTTTGAATCTATCACACATGTATGCAGGTGTTAGTGTTCCAATGTGTACATACGGGGAGGGGCTGCACCAAATTGCATGCCATAGGAGTCACGTTATGAAACCCTATGTCTGCTTTATTCCAAATGTCAGTGACCAACCACAAGGAATGTACTCCAATCACATTAGTATTGCAAGAGGTAAGTATATTCCAGGACCATCTAGTTCACATCTCATTGTTATTCAGGGCAGGCCAGCGTATTATTAGTGAAAAGGTATCTATTTCTCTTGTTTCAAAGAGGAAAGGCCTGCTAAGAAAAAAGATGTTTCTACAGCAAATAAACTAAACCATATTGCCACTACCCAATCTGTATTCATCACTGATCTACCATTGCATCAAAGCACTTTGTAATCCTGCTGCTTCAAAGGAGATCACAACATTGCAGGTCTGACAGACAGGCAGTACGTCACATCTTTGTTCCTTCCAAACTTCCTGTACAAAACAAACTGTGGAGGTCAGAAAGCAGCTGAAGCCATGAGATATTTAAAAACCCGTTCAAACAGTGAACTCCAAGTGGGGGCCCTCACAGATGGTTTTGCTGGAAATGTTAACAGGCTTTAAAAGGCTCATGTCAGAGGGTTCCTTTGGGGTTCTTTCTGCATGAAATTAACACTCTAGAGAAGGTGGTTTAAGCGACATGACTGAGTGACATGGGATTCTCTTTCATTTTTGTAAAAAAGAAGAAGAAAAGCAACAAACAGATTCATTTTTCATATCTAAAAAAGGCAGCTAAGATCCGCACATTCCGCATGACCCCCAGCCCCAAAGACTAATCCACTTAGTAGGTCGTTTTTATCCGCGAGAAAACCATTCTGTACACAAATGGCTAGCAGCTCCTCAAGGCACACACTGGGATACCTTTCTCACATTGAGTAGAACTTTACTACTCCAGTACTCTCATTACCAGCAGCAGGACTACTTGTGGTGCAAAGCGCTTCTCGTTGTGAGTAAGGTTATCACAATCTGGTCCAATGCGTTTCTGCACTGACAAGCTCAAACTTTCAGTGCAATTCATTTGCCACCATTAAAATTCCTCTATTCCATCCATTTCCCTTCCATTCACAACATGCTGCAGACTCATGACCAGGTATCTAAAAGAAATAGCAAGCTATTGCACAGCTAGATAACTACTTTGTAGGCTTCCATAATGCCGTATATACAAAATGCATTAGACATTGAGCCAATAGACCTGAGCCTCACACATCCAACATAAATATAGGATGTATTGGGGAAAGATAGGGGAAATGTTTGAATTTTTACCACTCCAAACATTATTGCATATGTAGCAAGAATATTTTGCACATTTGGTTGTCTGAAGTTCCCTTTGATATCCCTTTAAAAATGTTGTAAATGACTGAAAATGGCTTTAAGAAGGAGAACTGAAGTGAAGCAACCAGCTGCTGTTAAAAAGAATATCTGAATGCAGCTGAAGAGGAAAAAGTGGTGAGAAAACATGTGTAGGCCAGGAAATCAATTTGGGCATTATCCAGTGCTGCTAAAGTTAATCGGAATCTTTCATTTAATGGACATTGGATAAGGTCCTTAAAGACTTCGGGCAACCATGAAAGCAAATTTTTATCAGGACATTGTTGAAAGTTTTTGATACTTATTTCTAGGCAGGATTGATCCGCTTAGGCATTCTGAACTTTTCTGTCCATAGACTAAATTCAGTCCTCAGACCTGCACATCTGGCTCCCATTAACTTCATAGAATCATAGAATATCAGGGTTGGAAGGGACCTCAGGAGGTCATCTAGTCCAACCCCCTGCTCAAAGCAGGACACTGGACCAACTGTGTGTGCACTGGATGAGAGAATTTAACCGACTGGAGATGGATGATTACAGCATTTAGTGATGGTGGGGGGGGGTGGGATTGTGAATGTGCATATATATAAAGGTGTAAAAGACAGTCAGTTCCATGAACTTTCAATTTGAAGAGGAGAACCTGACATTTTAATTTCCCAGAATTCACTACTGGTTAAAGTAACTTCCTGCTTGTCGCTTGCTCATCTAAAGAAGATGGTCAACTAGGTAAAGCAGAGGATCAAATCAAGTACCATTTCTACCACTGACTTGCCATGATAAATAATGTAAATGATGTCACCAATGTATTTACCCTTCTGTAAAACTGATATTAAGACCTAGGCGTAAAGGTCATTTGAGATGGCATTTGAATAGGTTTAACTTAGATTCTTGTTGGCTTATGTTTTAGCGGGTTTTTTGTTTTGTTTTTATTTGGGTTTTTTTAAGTGTGAGAAATGTACTTTTGTTTTTCCCAGTGAGACATTAATATAGTAGTTTGGGGGTAAGTGTTTAATAACATATTAAAACATATTAACATATGCCGTCTGTTGAGTTCAAATATGCAATTGGCATTTCAACTAGATTACTAAAAGATTCCTAATAATGATTTGAACATACAGTTGGAAATATTGGCTTGATAGGAACAGCAAGTTTTCTTTTTGTGCATATGCATGTTGTGTTGCACACATGTGTCTTTCTTCCCCAGATAGCCAGAGGGTTCTTGCTATTTGTCTATGGACCTTTTCCTTCTTTAATTTAGTCTTCACATTTTGCTCCAGTTTCTGTTACAACCCTTATTTGAGCTATGGCTGAAGGCATTTAAGACCCTTCCTTCTCCTTGTTTAAACTGCTTAGAGAACATCCTGATGGTTGTTTACATAAATAGCTGCAGCACAGTTGCCAAACAGGATAGTTCAGTAGACAGTTCATTTGGGGTTTAACTGTTATGTTGGATCAGATATCACCGCAAATGCCAGTTTATTTGCCAGGACTTCAGATGAGATATAAAAAGGCATATTTGTTATCAAGACGCTATCAGTTTATTTCAATGGCACAGCCGCCCTTGAGGGCTACCATGGCCCCTGGGCTGAGGAACCAGATATATTATAGACGGGCTTGTTGGAAAATATCTTAACAAGCCCAAAAGACAAAACAGCACACTAGAAAGAGAATATAGAATGGGTTTTCCTCCTACTTCCAGCTGCTGCTTCAATACCACTGTGTGAAGCCAGGTCTGTAATGCAAAGTTAACAGAGATCCCTTTCAAAACGACACCCTTTCCTCCTCACGGAGTCACAGAGCCGACTCCACAGTCACAAAAATATGTTTCCATTCCAATCCCTGTTTCTGAAGACCTCAATGACAAAAGTTAGGATCCATCTCTCTGGTTACAGCTAGATTGTGGCTGTGAAGCAACAAGCTTCTAGTCAGAGGGCTGCAGCAGCATGCTGCCTCAAAATCAGTGCAGAGGCATTAATCCTGACTTAGGTAAATTGGTTCCAAGACTTCCAGGAGCACAAGTCAGAGTGACCTCTGCTACATCCTTCCAGTTCTGATTCTATGATCCTCTGAAAGGGTAAGCAGTCCAGCTCTGCCTGCCAGACCAGAAATTGGGACATGGCCATTGCAACAACCTCATCTGTCCATACTACGTTTGCTAGATCCTTGCACAAGGATAGTGTCTATTGTTGGCCTCTGTGGTAAAGCACAAGGGATGGGGCATTGGAATGGGAAGTCATTTTCTACACCCTATCCACCCACGCCAAACTCCTGCCTCAGACTAATCACACTTGGAATGCAGTGTCTCTCTCTGAGAACGTCGCTATCTGCTGTACTATTCAGTGTGTGTCCAGCACTCCCCTGAAACCGGTGCCTGTAATATGCGGACAAGGAAAGTTTTAAGGAATCAGCTTGCACCAAGATAATTAAAAAGAAGAAAAAAACTTAAGATGCAGTAAGTCCAAGGCATGTGAGAGTTAAATGGTGGAACCTCAGAATTTCAGGATGAAATCTATGCCAGGTGGCACTGGCTTTCAGCGAGATCTGAACATGAAAATAGGATACATGCTGTTCTTGTCAGTAAGGCACAGGGAGCTTATATGAACAATTATATATTTTCATTGAAACAACATAGAACACAGTACCCAGAGCCTGCAATCTACAGCAGTCTATTTTCCCTGATCTGTCACTGTAGTCCGGATCCCCATCTTTCAAGATGGAGTGACCTTTGGTTGATCCTGACACAACAATGATAGCTGTTGATATTCCCTGGCATGTTACATACATATATTGGGTGAAATTCAATCCCTGTGCACAGGGCTGGCAAAAGGCCCATGCACCCCTTCTGTCTCAATCACTCCCTAGTTTGATAGCTGGTGGATCTGGCCCTCTGGTCAAGGCCAGATTTCTTTGTTTAAAGCCCTTTGCAAGTCTTCTGGGGAACTTCATACTCTGATGGTGAGATTGTCTTAAAATCTTTCATCAATTTCTTCCCCACTTTAACATGTATTGTGCTTGAATAACAGAGTGTATCCAGCTGATATGAAGAAAGTTTCAATGAACTACTTTTTTGCAGATGCTGCTCACAGATAACTACCGATGGAGACATTAGAAAACATGTAGCACATGTGCATGCTAGTCACACTGCTGACTCAGAACTTCTGAGTCAAGATTCTGTGTAAAAGTTTTCTTCCCTTTGAAAAATATATGTGGCATGGCCACATGGAGTTGCATACCACACAGCCCAGATATGTGACAGAGCTAAATGCCTTTGGAGTATATGCATCAGATATTCAGGAAATGTCCAGGAAGAAGAAAAAAAATCAGGAGAGCCACATCTACTCATACCAGTCAACTGTACTAATGCAGAATATTTACAAAGTAACAGGTACTTGCTGTTTCAGTGATTTCCTGCAGTTCCCTGCTGGTTTTCATTTATTGACAATGACCCATTTCCTTACATCTCCTTGAATTTCCACACACATTGAGATTTGAATCACTAAACACATCATGGTTCATGCTCTCAGGCACCTCTTGAGCATGTCAGCTTTGTTTGGCAGGTGCAGTGAAGGCCAAACACTATGTCCTGTTGGTAAGCAGTCTCAGCTGAAGTGACTGAGCAACTTGAATAAGCCACACCCTACACTGTGTGATTACACTTTACATGACTGTTTCCCAGGCATTTGAGTCACTGGTGCCACTGGTACATGCAGAAAACAAGACTCACTTTATTAGACTTTTTTATCCAACAAATATCATCAGTGTTGCAAAGCCCAAGCATTAAAAAATGTCAGGTCCCCCCAAATAATGAAATTTTTAAAAACCTTGTGATTTCTAGGCAAAAAATAAAGCATTTGCTTTTATAAATATCTTCTGGGTTTGGTTTTTTATTTTGGGTCGGGGAGGTTACCCTTTAGGACGTTTAGAGGGACACTCAGGTAACGTATTTAAGCTTTTGTCAACAACCATGAGGGCCAGAAACCTATCTTTAAAAAAAAACAAAAAACAAAAATAACCTCCCCCAAAAAACTGATATTCTCACATATTAACATGACTGCAGGAGCTGAGGCTTTAAGAAAAGCACGAAATATCACAAGATGTGCAATAAAACCACACTAGTGATGGCAACACAGTATTATAGGCATGGCTGTTACTACTTGAAAAACTTGCAGGCAAGTCCTGTCCACACTACAGCTTTGAATTGAGTTTGTGACCACTTACGGGCATGGTGAGCTCTCAGTAGGATTTGTATCCTATTTTGTTTCTTATAATGCTATCAGAGCACCTATGCCCTCCCATCACATATTGGCACTTGTAACCAATTATGCTGACTGTGCCTATAATCAATGTAAGCTCTTTAGAGCAGGAACTGTCTTTTTGTTCTGGATTGACAGCGTCTAGCACAATGGGGTCCTGGTCCAGGACTGGGTTTCCTAAGTGATACTGTAATAAAATAATAAATAATAACAACAACAACAGATATAAAATCCCTGGTTTAAAGTTGTAGTGTGGACAATGGCTTAACAGAAGAAGAGCTCTGCAGCTATTCAGCAAGGTAACATACTTCGAGATGTTTGGAGAGTTCACACTGAAATCCAGAACCACACCATGAAGGCTGGTGAATATGAGCAGATAAACCAGATACACTTTGGGGGCTTGGTTCTAATTCACACTAAGGCCTCTTTGCACCACCCTGGCAATGTTAAGAGGATTTAGTGTAAATGAGAATCAGCACCTACTGTTTTCCCAGAGACAATGTCCTATGTATTCCCTTTTTCTTCAGTTGCCTGCCTTTTGTATCAGTCCAAAGTTTGTGCCTACTAAAGCTGGTCAGAAAATTTCCAGTCTGAAATGGTTTTTTTTTCCAAATAAAACAGGAAAATATGTTATGAAAATGTTCATGTTTTCTTCTGGTGCTGTGGTTTTGTTGTGTGTTTGGGTTTGAGGGGGGGTTGATTTTGGTTTTTATTGTTGCTGTTGGGGTATTTTTAGCCAGCTGCTGTGCAGACCCACTGAAAATCCGTGGAGGCACTACTTACCATCTTCTTCTCTGTGGTATGATGAGTGGGGTGGAAAAAGAGGACCAGTTCAGGAGGGACTTTGTTTGGAGTGATACGTGGAGCTGAAGAAAAGCTGTTTGGACAAACACTGCCCTCTCAGCAAGTTCAATAAAAATCTCTTTCCCACAACTCTGTCTGCCCCTCCTGCATCACTTACTGCTAGTGAAACGTTCTGCATTAGTCACCTTGGCAACTGCCTGAATCTCATCTCGTTTTGAGGTTCAGTTACTCATTCAGAGTAAATCAGGTTCTCTGTCAGTTTTGATAAGGTTTGTGTAACTTCCCGAACTAGGGTGACCAGATGTCCCAATTTTATAGAGACAGTCCCAATTTTGGGTCTTTTTCTTATATAGGCTCCTATTACCCCGACCTCCATCCCGATTTTTCACATTTGCTGTCTGGTCACCCTATCCTGAACTAATGCAGGCCCCGTTTTCAGCGATCTTCAATTGATTTATGGTTTTGGTTCTGAAATCCTACAAAATGAATGGGTTTGAATGTTTTCGGTGCAGAGCCAGAAGAAACTCAACCATTTAGAATAAATTTTGCATTCAACGTGGGTTAATTTGGTATCACAACTGATAGCAAATCTTGCAGAGCGATGGAAGCAGACAAAATGAACCTTCAGAAGATAGAAACTGAAGGAAAGGTTTGCAGAAACCACTGTGAAACAGTAGTCCCAGGCGTAACACAACCTAGTCAGGGATGCACTGAGAAACACAGAATATTAATGGCACCATCTCAAAGCTTATATATTTCATCTTTGGACCAGGCCTCCTACTGTTTATGTTTACATTTGATTCATAAAATGTAAGAGCCAGCATCACAGATATTGGGCTTTCTGCTTCTGTGGTTTGGCATGAAAGACACTATGCAAACTGATAGATGAACACTTCTGTGAGTGATTGTCCCAGAGAGACACATTTTCATCTTTCAAGACCTATCCTTTCATGATATTGCATCATGTAACATAACAATGTGATGTGTCTGAAAAACAAATCACTGGCTCCCTGCTGAACCTGTAAAGAAATAATAAATATACTTTGCTTTCTCTTTTCTTTTCTTTTCTGAGCTAATGACAATGTTTTAAATTGGAGGATTGACAAAAAAAAAAAAGGTTATTTTGCCAACATCCAAATTACCTAGGATGCAAATGTTTCATCGCTATTCAAACAAGGTGGTGAAGAATTCTCTTTATTTTTTAATGCAAACATGACTCCATTTCTCTGTGGCTTTCCCACATGGCTCATCAGATGCACGTTCTGCTTGGAAAATTGTCTTTTAGATGTTGAATGTTTATGCCTCTGCAGACTGGTTCTCATTGTAGTCATTAGGAAAGAACCAACTTAGCACCTTACAAAGTTAAGGTACAGTGGGTGTCTTGAGGTGGGTGTGACCAGAGTAGCATAAGGGCACCGTAGGGTAAATGTGAATCTGGTCATCTGAGACCATTATCCTAAATGAGAAGAGCACCTGTATCCCTAATGCTGTTGCTTTTGAAAATCAGACCTCCAATTCATCCTCTATTGCTAGTATTCTCGCTGGTAGTGAACAATTCTCTAGGCTGCAGTAAAAGTGAGGGAGAAGTACAAAGGGACCAATTGTGCCCTTTCGCCATTGACATTGATGGGTCCAGAATTTGGCACAAAGGCCTCCAAACCCAGCAAAACATTTAAGTACATGCTTAACGTTGAGCCCGCAAGGCATCTGACCACAAGTTTTAAATTTTTAAAATTTATGCATGGAAGCTGGTGAGCTCTCTCACTGGCCCATACACCAAAGAACATTCCCCAAACACAGGATGTTCAGTCCCTTTTTTGTTAAAATGAAACTAATAACACAAGTATCAATTATGTCCTCGCTTCACTCTGTCCCAGACTCCTGCAGAAGACCTTCTCTGCTCCCTCCTGGTTCACACTGCACAGGCCATCTGCCTGGGAGTCAAGAGGAGCCTCTCTGATCACATCTCCTTCCTAGGCTGCTCCCTACAGCTTTCCAATCTGCAGGCCAGCCATCTGATAGTCACAGATAAACTGAGTTCTTTCCCCTTCCCTCAGAGTCTCCTGTGGGAGCCTTCCCACCTCCTGCAGCTCTCCCTCTCAACTGAAGTACTTCCTGGCTTTTACGAAGACCAGGCGATCTTTAAGCTATTACCTGCCCCCCAGCCTCACACCATCAGTCAGGAGGCAGCTAGGCCCAACACCCATTAAAGGAACAACCATGCCAAGGCCTTAGAGATCTAATTGGATCACTGTTCCTGACATTACCCTGCAACAAAAATCCAGCACGGCTACTACATTTAAAAGGCGGAGTACAGGCCAAGCTGCTATTTATTTTCATGGCCCCTCAGCTCCAAAAGCCACATGCAACCTTTGTAAGCACTAACACGGGGGTTCTCAAACTGGGGGTCATGACCCCTCAGGGGGTCACAAGGTTATTATGTGAGGGTCATGAGCTGTCAGCCTCCACCCCCAAGCCCACTTCGCCTCCAGCATTTGTAATAGTGTTTAATATTTAAAAATTGGGTTTCTAATTTAGAAGGGCTGTCGCACTCTGAGACTTGCTGTGTGAAAGGGGTCACCAACACAAAACTTTGAGACCCACTGCACTAGCAATTCTGCCAGTGACTTCTCTTGTTTCGTTGGAATGGAGTTAAAGGAATTCAAGTGGTATTATAATAACAACAGATAGAAAAGTTTAAAAATTATCTCATTCACTACAGAGAGCATGAAAGAAAAGCCACTCATGATCATCTGACATCTTCAGATCTAGTCCAATCTTATTATATTGTAATACACTGTAAAGCCGGTCATTGAAAGAAAAAAGCAGCCACGAGTGACAAAGAACATCTTAAGAAACTGCCCTCATCAGAAAGAACATGTAACAATCAAAGATGTGCTGTTTACACTGTCACCTATGATATTTTCCCAGTCTTATGACCTTCATTAAAAATTTCCCTAACTAGTCTAGTGATTGAAGTGATGAAAGGTCATTTAGTGCTTTCCATTCCTTTAAGGCATTCAGTTGCACTTTGTGCTGCAAAGAACATTGGTCTTGTCTCAGGATGTGTAATTCCGTATAGAAGGCAGCCAATGTTGTCATGTTGAACGAGTTGTTCATTTATCTTTTCCTGATTATTCTTTGTTACAGAGGCTGCCATTGGCTCATTTTCTTCTTGTTTTGAAAGTTGATTACAGTGAAAAGCAAAGCCCATTCAAATTACTGATCAGACCCTTAGTCATCAGTAACAGGGTCTGCCTAATTCCATTACATAATGTCTTATCTAACCTGCTTTGGAGTAGCTACAATACGAGTGTCTCCCTTTGTATTGGGTCTCCACAAATGTACTGCCAAACTTTAGTTCCTCTTGCAGTGGTGATTTCTCCAAAATATTCCATAAGACAGTTTTCTGCTTTATTTAATTCACCATTCAATTAAAATAAAGTCTCATTCCTTTGTAACCAGGACAGTGTCCAGCACTCTGTGAACCAGCAACACAATGGCTTTGACAGGAAATTTTCCTGATTAGCTCTGCCAAATCTGACCATAAAGTTTCTGAGCTGAAGTCGCCTCAGGATGATAACTCAATTATCCAGACAATTTGTATGCAGTGTATTTGTAACCATGTCAATTCCAGGATATTAGAGAAATGAGGTGGGTGAGGGGATATCTTTTATTGGACCAACTTCTGTTGATGAGAGAGGCAAGCTTTCAAGAGAAGAGCTCTATGTGGCTTGAAAGCTCTGCATCTGTCTCACCAACAGAAGTTGGTCCAATAAAAGATATCCCCTCACTCCCTTGTCTATCTAGACAATGTTTAAGCAAATCCTAAGTGAAATGAATTTTCAGGAAGATGAAAGGCTGGCAGGCTTAGCGACACAGTTCTCCTGTTTATGCACAAAATGAATACAACTCAGGTACTGTCCGTATTGTGTTTCCATCTCATTCCTTTGCCAATATGCATCAACTCTGATTTGCAGGGATCACTTCTGAAATGGGAGGAAAAATATCAATGTCTCTTAAATATCCAAGGCCATCCTCCTTTATTTGTTTAGGCACTGGAAATTCGGTTTCTCTGTGGCAATTGGCAACCCTATTCCTCAGTGTGGAAAAATTCCTTGTGAAGTGCTGACTTCCCTTCCCAGATATTGACAGGCTTTGAGTTTCAAAGCAATTGTTCAGGGCTTGGAAAGGAGTAAAGTGGCCAGGTTCCAATGTCAGTTGCCTGTTTAGAGGGTTTTTTAAACATTACTCAAGATGGAAGGGTGGAGTGAAAAAACAAAAAGAAGAAAAAGCAATTGCAGGAATAACGAAGGTAGATAGATATGAGTAGGGAATGAACGGCAGAGGAAGAAAGATAGTAATGTGTAAAAGCATTCTGAGAAGGATGAGGATTAAAACAGGAAATATTGGTGAAGAAATGAAAGAGTAAGCCACAAATTTAAGAATATTTACAAAATTCTGTGTTCCTGGAAAAGTATGATTTCTGGTTAAACAAGGAGGATGACCTTTGAATAAAGACCACCGATCTTCTGCCCCATAGTGCCTCATCCCCCAACTCCAACTCCCTCAAAACAACATATTCTCAGTTGTCTCTGTATATATTTGACTTTTGAGGACTCCTTCCCTCCTAAAGCCATTTTGTCTCTTGTTTGAAAGACACATGCCTGGCCTTACTTTGGTAAAGACTGTGATAACTGGGAATGGTGCCCTTGAATGTAATCATCATAAGGTTACTAGATACTGCACACAAAAAGGTGATTCATGGGTATTTTGTATCAATGGCTTTGATAGAACTTTCTCCACACCAGCAGAGCACTTTTGACTACCATTGAGAGGTATGAATATCCCAACCCAGCTCTCCTGTACTTCATGCTATTCCTCAGAGGTAAGAGGAAAGCTGGAAGGCCATTTCCAAAGATTTCTCAAGGTAAGGCTCTTTTCTGTTTTGTAATTGCTGCCAAGGAAAGAGAGGAACTACAAATCACCCAAAACCAAAAGAAGGCTGCCCTGGGCTGGGACTCAGTAGTGCTGCGTTCAATTCCTTGGTCTGATTTCCCAAGGGACTTTAGGCGAGTCACTTAAACTGTCTGTGCCTAAGATTTCAATTTGTAAAATGGGGTAACAATACTTACTTTCTACCACCCTTTGTTTTCTTAACTTAGATTGTAAATATTTTGGATCAGGGACTGTCTCTTATGATGTGTTTGCACTGGACCTAGCTCAGTGAGGTCCCAATCTTCTTCGGGACATTTACCATAATACAAATAATAATAATAATAATAATTAATAACAACTACCATATCACTGTACCAAATACTAACCAGAAAATTCCATTCAACACAACAGTATTTCTGCAAAGAGTGGGCACAGATCCTTGTCGTTCTGGTTTACATTCTCTGCACTTTTCAAATGGAAAAAAAATTTGCAAAACTGACAGATTTCACTGTCTAACTTGGACACATCTCCATCATTTCATGACATACCCCAGTAACAACAGTCTGCTCAACCTCTATTGCATCTGATTTTCCTGTCATGGATTTATACAAAGAAGATCACTGCCTGAATTATCCGTGACTAGTGAGAAATGTGCAACATTCTTGGAGTATGAAATGAGAGCGGTTTAATGGCATTAGAGCAGCACTCACCTATTTTTTTTAATTGTGAAGGAAAAAAAGATATTCCCTTTAGGGGAAAAAATGAGATCAAAAGAGTGGGGAAAAAAACAAAACCAAAAAAAAAAAGTGTGTTTCATTCCTCTCTCTGGACTGATTTTAGCTTGTTGTAAGCTAACTTCACTGAAGTTAGTACACATTGTATCCATTTGCATTAAGGCTAAATCTCTCTCTCTCTCTCTCTCTCTCTCTCTTGCTATTCAGTGTTATATACATTTTTTAAAAACCTAAATCTAAGCCATCCCGTTGCTACAGTTACCAATACTGATCAATGGATATCTTGGGAGAGAGGAGAAAACCAGATCCTCAGATGGTGTAAATCACTATGGAAGTCAGTGAAGCTACACTGATTTATATCAGCTGGCCTTTATTCATCCAATCCACTCTGCATCCAAGATATCTGAATTGCCAATGATATCTTATTACCACAATAGTTACTGTTTTCTTGTATAGTTAAAGGACTTAACCAGTCAATATAAAGAAACAGAGAACACTGAAAATAAAAACACTGATGCATGACTAAAAATCAAGAGCAGATTAAAAGGGGCTGCCTGTTTCTTTGAGACTTTGACTAGTAAAGATGAGAAAAGTGCAACATATATTTTCTTTAAATACTGCACCTACTTTTCCTTTTAAAGTTACCAGCACAGTCTAATAGTGGCCTCTACTGAGCAGCATTTACATGGCAGGCAATGTAGAAACGATATTTGTTTTTCAGCTTAGTTTAGACAAAGACATTTCAAGTGTAAATGAGTAACAAACTACTCATTTGTAGTGGCAATGCATACATCAAGGAAAGCTCCTCTGCAATCAAGGTGTAATTTTGTAGCCTGGCCTTATTACCAAGCTGACTTCAGGAAAGTGCAGCTATTCAATGGGAGAAGGTTGCAGTCTGGGATTCTGCTTAGCATCTTAATAAAAGACAAAGCAACATCTCTTAATGGGATGTAGAGGGATTTTTTTTTCTTTTCATCAGAAATAATTTAATACAATAAGCAATTAACCTACAATATTTGAATTACACAGATGTGCATCTCTGCAAATGTGAAATGCTGGAATGTCTTGAATAACAGAAGTAGCAGTCCTACTTGCTGGCTACTTCTTTCATTAGCCTATTGTTCTGTTTAGAGATAAAAAAAATCTCTCTCACACACTTTTCACAGCATCCCCTCCCCCCCACTTCTTGTTTACTTCATAGATGTGGAAAGCCGTATTCTCCATTCTGTTCTTCATTACTGTGCCATAGCTGCTTCCCCATAAAGTCCCAGTGATCAGTTTGGGCCTGCTGGTGCTGGATGATTACTCAGCATTAGTACATTTGAAGCAGCCCTTGGTCTGGCTGCCAGAAGAAGAGGCCATCAGCTATTCCAATGGAAACCAGAATGAGGATTGGGGCCCTAGGAATCTGGTGCTCCTCTCTAATAAATGTTATACTACAGTTGCACCTAAGATTGAGATTACAGCCCCGTTGTCCTGGATGCTGTATAAACACATAATAGGAAACAGTGTCCGCCATGAACAGCTAATAATCTAAACAGAAAAGGGACTCCAAGAGGAAGAATGCATTATCATCTCCATTTTACAGGTGGGGCACTGAGGCCCAGAGAGATGTAAGTTGTGTGCCCATGGTCACACAGAGTGTCTGTGCAGAGTCCAGAACTGATCTCAGATCTCCTGAGTCCCATTCCAATGTCTTCCTGTAGAAACATATGTCTGAGAGGGGAGGATCCCAGGTGACTGACAGATGATTGCCCAGGCACGATGTGACCTTGGGAAGACGAGGGGGTTGGTGCTTCCAATACAAATACTTTCTCCTTTCTCTTGTGCCAGAGGTGGGGGCAGCAGGTAGCAGAGAGATGCTCCAGGCAGAACTCTGGGTTTGCACCCATCACTTGGCTGGCAGATTGCTTTGCTAGTTTGTGAGTCCTTCATTCTTTTTAATGCTAATTTACATATGTTTGAATAAATTCATAAACCCCTATTTTCCCAGGCGCGATTCACTGTGTATGCTCTGGCTTCCCCTGGTATTGCAGTCTCAGTCCAGTACAGCTTTAGCTCATATAGTCCTACCAGACTGAACACCTCAAAGTTCAATAACAGCATTTAATAGTTATGATCATGATAATAATAATTGTCACAGCATGCTGGACCAAATTTAGACCAGCTGTAAAAGGTTTATCTCCCCAGGAAGTTGTATACCTCTTACACCAAGTCAGAATTTTGCCCCATCTTTGTTTTATTCTGTGTGTATATTTATATATTTTAATATTCCCTATCATGTTATGGGAGGTCCCGCATGTACCATGCTCAATTGCTTGGCCATATGTAGTGAAATGAGCTAAGTAAGTTCCAACTTTTTTAGAGCATTGGAATTGGATACAGCATTGACTACCAGTCCAAACCGACTGTCTCTCCTGAGTTCTTTCACCCTGTGCTAAGGAGTACACCCATTCCCATTATATGACAGAGGTTTCTTCCTTATTGCTGCATTCGAGAGATGTTTCCATTTAGCACATAATAGACATAGTCATAAAGAGACCAGCATAGAAAGAGGAGAGATTCTGATCTCAGTAACACCATGTAAATCCAAGTATTTCCACTGACTTCAGTGGAATTACTCCAGATTTGCACCAGCATTACTAAGATCAGCATCTGGCTTTGGCTCTCCAGAAAATATAACCACCTTGTGGTAACTTTACAGCACTGATAGAGCAACATCTTCTACCATGTACTGTTGCACTGTAGAAAACTTACTGTTCTTTATTACTTCCTATATTTTATTTCTGAACTATATGGATTATCTCAAATCATAAGGCCGATGACAACTATTTTAAAAAATCAATGCAAAAGTTAGGGCTGTATGTGAGTATAAAATTGCTTGATTTATGACTAGCTTTTGCCAAGTCACCACCCTAATCTGTTTGGTAAATAATTGAGGTTTATAAAATAACAGAAGCTGAATAATTCATTTTCTCATTGGCTGATAATATGTTTGTGCAGTGTGCTACCAGCATAACCTTTTCTTTTGCTTCTGCTGCACAAACTGTTCTACTCATTGGAAATTTTTTAACAAACAGAATATTTCTAAAAAAATCCATGCTCATTTACAAATAGTCTCCTAACAACAGCCCCCTTCACCCTTCCACCCCCACCCCCACCACATTACTGGTGTACAGGTATGGTATTTCAGAAATTCTTTGTGTTGCAACCTTATCACACAGAAGTTGTGTGAAGGAAAGATATGTACAATGGAAAAGTTAAAATAATCAGCACTAACAATATTGCTGATATAAAATGGTATATGGATTTTTCTGGCTTTATGATAGTCCAATATTAATTTTCCACCTCATTTTCTAACCCAAGTACTCATTGTGGTTTTCACAAGCAGGAGAACTTGCATCCTTTCACATGCCACGTTTATAAAATCTGATCATGACAATTTAGTTGGAAGTTAGAGATTGAGCCTGAGTTGCACCTAATTTTTTATCTTACTCTGGACATTAAATATGTCAAACCCTTCACCTTTCTATACTTACATTAAACTGCTTGCATTTTTTTAATGAAAAAAGTTCTGTCCATCTATAAGGGAGACATTATTTTTTCCAATCTCAGCTTTGCTGGTGCAACTGCCAATTCTTATACAGTATTTGCCTATTAAATGCAACAGAGGTCTAGGAATGTATTCCCTTAGACATTGGAACAATAAGGAGACTGTTAGCAAACATCTATTGTATGTAATGTTATTGTAGCCGTATCGGTCCCAGACAGACAGGGTAGGTGAGATAATATCTTTTACTGGACCAACTTCTATTGGTGAGAGAAAAAAAGCTTTTGAGCTTCCTCAGGAAGAGCTCGGGGTAGCTCAAAAGCTTGTCTCTGTCACCAACAGAAGTTAGTCCAATAAAAGATATTACTTCACCCACCTTGTCTCAGTGAACATCTGTGTGTTTTAAAGAGTCATCCTGGTCAAATGTTGAACTTTGACAGGTGGTATCTTCTGAGGAACAATACTTACTTTTGCAAAGCTCATCTTGGGAAAACATTATTCTTTAAGAAAAGAATGGGCTTGGTCCACCACTTTTGTTTTGTCTAGTCACTCACCGACTCATAGTGACAGCTGACTTTGGACCTCGACTTGCCACCTTTCTATCTGTTGGAGATTCTATACAAGTTGGATAGAATAAAGATCTAATCCAGGTACTCAGGAGATGCCAGTTCTCATATTTTGTTGCCGCCTGTGGGCAGTGGATACTCATAGCAATTAGATATGAAAAAGACTTACTGGGACATCTAACCATGGAAAGAATCCCATTGAATTCCATGGGAGATGTAATGGGCCCTAGTCCAACAAGTTCATTTTGCACATCTTAATATGGGTCTCATCAAACATTATATGGATGCATTATATAGATGACATCCAATGCTGGTCAAAAAAAATTGGAGAGTTCACTAAAAACAGACAAAAATCCACATGAAAACCTTAGGAAAGGCCTGGCTAGACTTTCCAAGTTAGGCAAACAGCAGACCCAGTAGTAACTCAGTGCAAAGGGGGAAACCGCAAACTAAAATGAGATAAGAGATATCTTGCTACCAGGATCATGAGTTGTGCATGTAGATTCATAGTTGCCATGTAAGATGCAAGATCCAAAAAGAAATTTGCCTGCCACATGCTATGAACTACACACACAAATTCATGAAAATCAGACTCTTCATTTGCATTCACATTATTTTATGTGATAAATTCAATATAAGACCTCAAAAGAAAGGTGTAAATTATGTACTTCCAAAATATTAACATGTTAGAGTTGAAATACAAGTTCACAGGATTTATACCTAAAATGAGATAATGTATAACATTTTAATATGATAACTACTAGTCAGCATAGCTGGCCAAAAATATTTCAAATTCAACATTTTTTTGAATGAAAAAAGGGCAATTTTCATGAAAATATTTGCGAAAATATTCTCATTTTTCCACTAAGTCTATTAGCCACATGAATTCACAATTTCTGAGATACCTGCCCTTCCAAATGTAAAGTCTAGACAGCAATAAAGGCTCTCAACATGCATCTTACATGGTCTGCTTGCTTATTTGCCCCTTTTAATATAACAATGTTAATGTCAAAGGAGATCAAAAATGCCTACAAACATGTAATGAATGTTCAGTAGCTGGCAAAGCACCTGTTAATATAACTGCTCTTTGAGTGGTTTCTTCTAACATGGCAAGGAATGGGTTTTTGAATTCGCTTTATTTTTAAGCAAAAAAAGCCACCATTTTTCCTTTTTCTCTCTCTTTTAAATAAAAAGGGGGTACAACTGTAGTTCCTATATTTGTCCAGAGGAAAAAAGGATGGGTTAATCCATCCCTGACTTTGTAAGACATTTATATTTAGAATTTCTAAGGCTGTAAAATTTTCATATTCCTCCAAATGACTCCCGGAAGTGTTCAACATAATTAATATTGCTCCAATGAGCACCCAAAAGAACGAATAATCATCTTAATACTAATTGAAGAGCATTGCCCATTTATTACAGGATTCGGTACTTTAGGAGAGAGACTTTGCTTTAAACAGACAGTATTAGTAGATTTCTTCTTGTATTAGGTAAAGTACATCTGAGAGGTTTGGAATTCTCTAGTTCATTAGCTGTCCCTGAATCATAAAGAGTGGATAATTTCCATCACTGCATTTCAAGGCTGTCTTGTTTTCTCCCCTCTGCACAGACCTTACCTCACATCAATGTTTTTAAGATGCCCCTTGTTATTGGTATTAAAGCACATTCCTGTTGGTTGAAAAGAAAGATAAAAAGCAAATGAATGAGGAAAGGGAAGAGAAAGAAAAGGAAATTAAGAAGGAAAGAGAGGGAGGATAAATTGACTAAGTTCAGGATGTTTTCATGTTTTCAGAGTTTTCATCCTCCCCTTCCTGATGAGTGAACTGACTCATGTTGTTAAAGTCCTTGGCAATATGGACTGGAAAAAATGTTACCTTTCTCGCTATTGTCTGCATGCCAAAGGCTGCTCCTCAAAAGGCATTTGTGAAAATCTCACAAACTGAAAATCTCACTAAGGTGGGATTTTATCACCGTGTCAACAACAACAAAATGACATCGCTCTTCATGGCCAAATGATATCTGGCTGGGGTAGTATTAGTGGAAAGCAGAGTTCCATGGAGTATTTTTGTTGTGCTAGATTAAAGAAAATTCCCTCATTTCAGGTAGAACCCCATATTTCACCCAGGCCAAAAGATGCCATTAGTACAATTTTGTCTCAAGAAAGAACATAATGAAACAATCAATCAAATCTTTTAAGTTTTAAAAATTGTAATGAACATTAGCACAATCATTTGCTTTTGTAATGTGAACAGCTGTCCACTAAGAACTGAATTGGGAGAGTTATTTGTGCACCTTTGCAAAATCAGTTATCAGGTGGTAATGAATGACTTTCATTTGCCAGCACCTTTATTCATCTCTGAACCAGCATCCTCTAGCAGTCATTACAAGCTCCATATCTCAGTAACAATTCCTGGAGCTATGCCATCCCCTTAGATACCAGAGGTCAAATTCTCTGCAGGTGTAAGATGGGAGATCTCCATTGGCCTTACACTGACATGACACTAATGTAACAAGCAAATAAGGCCCATGTTGCATATACAGAAATTAAGACAGTTTAGACAAGCAATTGCACACACATAACAAGACACATATGTGCATTAAGAAAGGCAAGGATGCATGCATTTTAGAGGTACAATGGCACGTCTAGATTTTAGGCCACAATTCATGATTCTGGAGCCTCTTTGCTAGTTCCGCTGCCTTTCTCACTGTTAAATTAATTTAATGTATTTTGTCACACAGAAAATCCACTTATTATCTATTTCCACATTCAAAAACACAGCCTCCATACCAGAGTCATATAGGGGCAAGTGATGCCACCACCAAATTTAGCACTCAGGCAGCCCTCTGCCATACATCACACGGTCTGCTCAGCATTACAGTCTCAGCATCCATTCATCCATCAATCTCAGGCATGCAAAAGCAAGCACAACTGGAACAAAAACAGTTCAGCAGGACCCAATCCCAAGGAAGGAGGTTCAAAGCCAGAAACATACATGTTGAGCTGGCATTTGCTTTCAGTGAAAAAGCAAAGGACAATTTTCCAGAATGATCTCGGAAATGTAGATGCTCAATCTGGTGTGATACTTTGCTCAGCATGGAACAATTAGCTAAACCACTTGGATGGGTTGTTGTTTTGTTGTTGTTGTTTTCCTTCTTTGCTCTTCCTTCCTTGGAAAATTAGCACTTGAATGGGGAAGTCTAGCAGGATTGGGGAAGCTCTGCAGGCAAAAACAAGCATGAAGGTTTACTACACTAATCTGTGTCTAGAAAGGGGAAGGTGAAACAGTGGGCACTGGTATGCAATAGACATTTAATACCAAATTGCAAAGATCTACTGGCTCCAAGCACTAGTTTGCTCTTGAAACACCAGATGGGTGGCTAGTTTAAACATTACTTCAACTTTCATTGAAACCTATTCACAATTATGACCACATGACTGCATCGTTTCAAACTTTTTGCTTTAGCGTAGAATAGCAGACAGCAGAGGAAAAAAAGTTTGTGGGTTGGGAAACTGATTATTATTATAAAGGAGACAGCAAATTAGAATGTCGGCACCAGCTGATGGGTTACAATGTGAAATCACAATACAATGCCAAGCTGCCAAATCTTAACATTAAGCAAGGGGCGAGAGAGCAATTTCCACCTCTGCCTTAAACCAAGAAAAGCATAGGGTACGATTTGACCTGGCATTGATTCCTCTGGTGTACCATGGATAAATGGACAGCATCCCACAGCCTCTGCTGAAAGAGCTAGTGGTGTTGTAGCAGCCCCACTGCCGTGTGTGAATAAAAGCTGAGCTACCTGCATAATGGCAAAAGGGCTGGAAAACACCCAAAGACTGGAAATCACAGACAGAAAGGAACAATTTATGGCATTCTGCTTTCAGTTTAAATACAGGTTTCTGTCATGATGGGTACAATTTTTATTTATCTGAGATGTACATGTACAAGGGGGACGGTCCCTAGGAAATGAATGGCTGGTAAATCAAGAACAAATAAAGGTGGCACTCCTGTGCACAACATACAGGCAGCACTGTAGAGTTAAATACTCCAACTGGATTTTCAAATGGATTAGATCATTTTAGGACCAATCTGCAGTCATGCACACTTTAATAAAGGCAATCGAACCTCATGCTTCAGGAAGAAAACGGTCTAGGTAAGTACTTCTATGAGTCCCATCAGCATAGTATCCAAGCCCCTTGGCACAAGCATCAAGAAGTACCATCGGCCTGCGTACCAGGTGACTGGCGGATAGCTAATGTAATGCGGATTTTTAAAAATGGCTCCAGAGGAGATCCTGGCAATTACAGGCCGGTAACCCTAACCTTAGTACCAGGCAAACTGGTTGACACTATAGCCTGGGAATCTTTAAAGCAAATATTAGTACCTGATCCAAGGCTACCAGTCTATTCTACTGGCTGCACCTGCTGAAATACAGCAAACAGTGATTATGTATAGAATTATTATAGAAATGTAATGAATACCACACATTTCTCTTGTGGCTTGGGAAGAAGATGAATCTGCCACACCAACTACATTAAAATGACGGATTTCCCATGGACATTGTAGCACAAACAATTAAAAACAATGTCTGCTGTTCATAAGGTAAGTCTGTGAAGCGGCTGGATAAACAGCACTGGTAGCCCACTGCATGAGTTACTACCTTTGTACTAGTCCATTGTGACAATTACCTGACGTGCCAATGGCTAGCTTTCCAATAATCACCATCCATCCCTTTCCTCATGCCTCACTTTATAATCTTTATAGTGAGCTGCATTTACAATATTTTCAAATCCCTATTGTACATTAGAAATGAATCTGCCAGAACACCTCATGAGGTACTAGCAAGTTACAGCCAAACACAACTGCTCAACACTTTGCTTGTATTTTGCTCAGGCTGGGCTGATCCAAATCCCATTGAAGTGAGCAGAAAGATTCCTATTGACTTTAATGGGTTTGAATCATCCCCTTTCTCCCTTCCCTTTTCTGCCTTTTACCTGTTAGGACTGTAAGCATTTCAGGGCAAGGAATTTACCTTCTTGTATGTCTATAAGGTACCATACATACTGGTGATGCTCTATAAAAAAGAAATGCCAAAACCACAGGTCCAACAGGTGCTTGCAGAAATTTCATGGGTTCAGCTCAACTTTGACAATTTGACCCTAATAGCCCCTGAATATGGATTATGGATTTAAGTTACAGATCCAAATACATACGAGTGTTTATATCATATATCAAATGAAGGTATCTTACAGGAATCAAAATAATCCAGCAGACAGTGTTATATCATGTTGTAGGAGACAGGATTCAGGAGAGACTGTGCCATTCATGCTGAAGGGGTAGTAAGTGTTATCCAAGAAAGCGCTCCTTGTTAAGTGCACCACAATGAGTAACATTATTAAAGGAACAAAGATTTAAGTGCCACATCTGTGGGCTAGCATGAGGCAGAAGATAAAAATTCCAGGACCTTACTCAGATCAAACTGCTATCTTGAATCCCTCCCTAAAAGCAGTGAGGTCTTGCTTGGAGAGGATGATGACCTTGTGACTAAAATAAAGATCTGAAAACAAGGAACACGGGTTCTATCTGTCACCAAGTTATTCTCTCTACAGATAAATTACTTAGACCAAAATTGGATGTCCAAATTTAGACAATTAAACCTAATGTAGGCACCATATTTAGGCATCTAAATAGGTGACTTAACTTTCAGTGGTGCTGAGCGTCTGCAGCTCTCCTGATTTCAGCAGAAGATCCATGTTTGGAGAGATGAAAACAAATGGACCTAAGGAAACATAAAACTTAATGGCTTCATTTCACTGTCAGTGCTTCCTAAAGTGGCTACAATTGCACATTTAAGCTAACTAGAAATAATCTTTGTTCATTTCGTTTTACTGTGTTTGCATAAAAAGTGGGCACACCACCATTCATGAGCATCGCACTTCAACGAGCAACGATGAGCTCGATCAGGGAGAGCGAGAGAGAGTCTTAATAGTTTTCCAGCCACTTACAAAAGAAGGAAGGGCTGCACCACTACTCCTGAGAAAGTTAACCATCAAACTGAACTATTTCAAAAGGTGAATCTAGAAAAGAGCTGGATTCTGAATTGCAAAAAACAGCCACCACGCAAGCAAATGTAGCACTGTTCTTATCTGACCTTGTCAGGATCAGGGGCGGCTCCAGGCCGGCTCCAGGCACACCAAGCACGTGCTTGGGGCGGCAAGCCACGAGGGGTGGTCTGCCAGTCGCCGCGAGGGCGGCAGGCAGGCTGCCTTCGGCGGGTTGCCTGCGGAGGGTCCGCTGGTCCCGCGGCTTTGGCGGACCTCCCGCAGGCAGGACCAGCGGACCCTCCGCAGGCAAGCCGCTGAAGGCAGCCTGCCTGCCGTGCTTGGGGCGGCAAAATGCCTAGAGCCGCCCCTGGTTAGGATAGAAATAAACCGCCAATAAGAATTTAACATTATCTGTACATATGTATTTAAATAGCTGGATCTCTATTGCACAGCACTTTGTTTTAAGATGAAGGTGAATTTCAAAGCATAGAGAAACTTAATTTATGAGTTGCTACACTTTACTGTTGGTAACTCAGGCAGTAACTGCAGCTGATAGGTTTATCTGCACATCCAGTTAATGAAACTTCTATTTTACCAATCGCAATGAGAGATCAAAGGAACTATAAAGAGAAATTAAAAAGTTTAAAATGTAATAACTCAGCCAGACTGTTAACAGTCTAAAGAGAACTGTTAAAGTTCATTACCTTACAAATGTCTCTTTATTATTAAAGGAAGAAGGCAGATTTCTCAATACAGTACTTTCTTCTCAGCTTTCTTTAGCACCATTATTTCTCTCTTTTCCTCCTACATGTACAGAAGCCAAACTTTTATCAATTAATTCAGGGTCACTTGGAGACTTGTCATTGACTTAATGAGAACAGGGTCAGGTTGTTTAAGACTGTTCAATTATAAAAAAACATTTGTCTCATAAGTCAATTTTTTGCTTTCAAAAAATCAGATTTGATTCAATTCATATAAATCCATTTTACCTAAACTCCGTATCCTTTAACACCAGGCATGTCAATAGACTGCCACTAACTCTAGCTTCTTTTCTCTCCTGCATCCATGACATAAAGAAGTGTCAAAATTGATGTACATTCAAGACTAGGAAAATGAATTATTTCTAGTACAACACTCCAAAGAAATATGATGCTATAGCGTCAAGTGATGTTATCTTTCTTTTCTTATATCTGCAGAATATTGTGTATCTTATTTTCTTAACAAATGATTTTCTCATTCATATCAAACAGAAAATGTTAGCTTATTTACTATGGCTATTATAGAAGAAAAGCTAGCATGCTTCAACAAACAGACTTTGCCAAATACCCTATTATTGCTCTACATAACGTTAAATAGTGTCCATAATTTAAACATTAAATAAGATGGTGGATTTTTAATATCATTTTTTTAAATCATACAACAAGCCATCTAGTGTATTATATGTACCACTGCCCTGCATAGAATGTCAGATTTGATTAGGGTTTCAGTTCAGGCTAACAATGCACATATCTATACAGGGTTCCAGGCATGCATCTACAGCCTGTCCTGAAGCCCCTGCTGCCATATCGTCACTGCTATTTTTAGCTATGCTAGCTAGATTAAAGCTAGCAAAGGTCTGCGTACACAAGCTGCACCATACCTTCAACTGCAGTGTAGACATATCTTTAGTATGTATAATTATGTTGCTTCCCTAGTGACTTGCCTACAGAGTAACTAAACCAGGGATTGGCAACCTTTGGCACGCGGCTCACGAGGATAAGCACCCTGGCGGACCGGGCCGGTTTGTTTACCTGCCGCTTCCACAGGTTCAGCCAATCGCAGCTTCCACTGGCCGCGGTTCGCTGCTCCAGGCCAATGGGGGTGGCGGGAAGCAGCAGCCAGCATATCCCTCGTCCTGTACCGCTTCCCGCAGCCCCCATTGGCCTGGAGTGGCGAACCGCGGCCAGTGGGAGCCGTGATCCGCAGAAACTGCTGACTCGGCAGGTAAACAAATCGGCCCAGCCCGCCAGGGTGCTTACCCTGGCGAATCGTGTGCCAAAGGTTGCTGATCCCTGATCTAAACCATAATACTGACACCAACAGCCATTTTCCTTTAGCTTATATGGTAAAGGGTTGTGTTCTGGGAGCAGAAGGCTCTCAGTTCAGTTCCTACCAATGACCAAGTCGTTTATTTAGCTATGTAGATAAAGACCACAGAGTCTGCGTAACTGTAGAATCATTACAACCTGAAATCTAAATCAGACTATTGAAATGTTCCCTAGATGGAATGAGAATTTTAAAAAATTGTGCTGACTTTTTTTTTTTCTAACATAGAACCTACTTCAATGCCCACTGATGTCAAGGGCTTCATTGACTTCATATATCACTGTTTAAAGCCCATTGAACTCCCATTGATTCAAAAGGAAATATTTTATATTGTTTCATAAGCTAAAGAATATAACTATAACAGTAATTCATTCTGTAATCCATACAAAATACATTAGTGTTATTTATTCTCTCGATAGCCCAAAAATATTTGCATGGCACTTTAAAGAAATTTAAAAAAAAATCAAAAACCCACAATCCTTGCCATGAAGTGTTTAGAGTAAAACTAAACTGGACACTTTTCTACTGATGTCAGTGGTCCGAGTTCCAACCTTCAATCTGCATATTAATAACAACAACTGAAGTTTGATGGTCATATTGGGATTTTAACAAGACAATTAAGTGCAGATATTTTTAATAACTTTGAGCTCAGTCTTTTATTTCCTGCAAATCCAAAACTCCTATTGCCATTCATGGGCAACTTGTGTGCCTGAGGAATCTACATAACTTTGGTTCTAGTAGCACACTCCCAATTCTGATACGGGATGTGTGTGTGTTAGCAAGGTTTGCATCCCTTATGAGAAATGTTTTAAAACGGGGATGGTCTAATAAAGTCGGGGAGTGGTTTAAAAGGGGGCCTGATCCAAAGCCCACCATTGACTTCACTGGTAGTTGGATGAGGCCCACAATCAACTCCTTGCTTCCTTGGGCAAGCTTCCTGCCATTTCAGGGAGAGTTTTGCCTGCATACGGGCTTCAGTTTTTTGGTTTTAATAGAAAGAGAGCCAACGGCTTCCAACCTGGACTCCGCAAGGTGCAGAGAAGGTGGCCATTGTGTGGGACCCGTGGCAGAGCAGAAGGAGAGTTAGCACAGCTGCACACTGTGCAATGATCCAAACAGGGCTGAACGCATAAATAATCTATTTTTAACATTTGTATGAAAAAATATGTTTACCATGCATTGGTTTGCAAGTGCTGTCATTGTGCAAGAAGTAACATGTGCAGAGTTAAACATGCATCATGGCATTTGTGGAGCAGGTGCAAGGGTAGCTTGATACATTTTGTTTTGCTTTGCAGCCAATGAGAGAGAAAGAGAGAGAAAGGGAGAGAGCTGTTCATAGGGAAACAAGCTCTTCTTCGTTGCAGTATTTTTTCATTTTAACATACCATCAGTATCATTAATGCTCTTTCCGCTGCTCAGTCCAGACTAGTTTTGCACCTGAGTTTCTCTATGTTTACTTCACCCTAGAAGGCTGATGAATCCATAAGCAGTGAGAACTGCTCCGTTTTTCATTTTCTCTTTTCTCAAAACTAGTAAAATAAAACTGAAATTAATTAAAAGGCCCAGTTCTATTAAAGCAAGCACAGGAAGATACTTAGCCTCCTGGAAATTAATTTCACTAACATTTTTACTTAGGAACAGAATATAGAGCCCTTGTACAGCCTGGCAAGCATTTACTCGTGAGACTAAACTTACTGAATTCTTGCATTCTAACCAATGTGGCTTAGGTCTTTACAATCTGGCTGTTGAACTGTAAACGCTTTGGGACAGAGACTCACTCTTAGTAAGAGTTTTACAACACTTAGCACAATGGGCCCTATCAACTGGATTTTAGGCACTACTGGAATATTAATCATCCTCATCATTATTACAGTATAGTATTATAGCAGAAATGCAAAATATTAAAATTATTTTAAATCCTTACACAAATAAATTGGTATTATATAATTCACAGGCTTAGAACTACCAACTTAGCATAACTGATGGAAAATGGCAGCAGGATAGAATCAAGAGTGAATTCCTGCTGTTTTTACTCAGCCCTGGTCTACACTAGAAAATTAGGTCAGTTTAACCAGGTTGATCAGGGGTGTGAAAAATCCACACCCCCAAGTGGCGTCGTGAAGCTGACCTCAGTCCCCACATAGTGCTTGGATGATGGAAGACTTCTGTCAACTTAACTACTGCCTCTCGGGGAGGTGGATTACCTACATCTATGGGAGAATCCCTCCCATTGAGTGTTTACACTGAAGTATTATGGCGGGGCAACTGTTCTGCGGTAGCATTTTTAGTGCAGCCAAGCCCTCAGGCAGTCATCCAAGTTGGCTTCACTAGGAAGTTTGACTGAGGACTGAGAAAATTGAAGTCAAACACGTACACAGGTGCTTTACATGCATGCATAGTGAGTAATGTCACCAAAGACAATGGTACAACACACCTATCTAATGTGAAGCATGTCTTTGCGAGAAATAGTAGAACGATCATACTGCACATTCAGCGTTTCAAATCACACTCACTTAAAACTGAAAAGCTGAAAGGCTGGTTCTTCTCGGTCTCCTTATTTAAAATTGTGTTTATTTATTTAGAGCAAGTAATTAACAGAGCTGTAAGATCACAGATAAGGCTGCCTGGGTAGACTTTCAGCTTCAGCACACACATGCACACACTCACATGCACAGAATTCATCAAAGCAAGAGTTTTAAAAGCCTGGTGCACTGAAGACAGAAAATATTAAACTTTTCAAATCCTCATTTCCCTGCCCTTTTCCTCACCCCAGTCTTCTATCACTTTTTTCTTAAAAGACATTATGTGTTAGGAGAGCAAAGCAGCCTGGGGAGGTGATATTTTACCATCGTCTGTGCTATTAATGCAGTTAAAAAAATCCTCAGACTGGAAAAATCAGACAGATGCATCTTCCAGGTTCACATGTGCCAACTCCATCTGTTAAATCATTAAAACACAGTCTTGGCAGAGTCTAGAGAAAAACACATTTGTTTTCACTATAAAGAGGAAGAGTAAACTTTCTTTCTGTTCTTATAAGCTTTATTTCCAATTACTTTAATGTGAAAACCTCCCTGAATGGGTAACCGAGAAGTGATGGAGGCTTTCATTAAATTATATATATATTAAATTACATGTTATATAACTCAGATGGGTTAACAGCTATTTAATAGTAATAAGATCTATTATACCAAAACTTACAACTGCATTATGATGCTCCATCATTTGCCTTTTTCTAACATATATCTTTATACAGCATATAGTATGACAGGTTCTCAAACAATCTTGGGAAGAAAATGGACTAGCTTGGGTTATGTTTAAAGGGGAAATTTACATAAGGAATAGCAAATCAGACTGAAATATGAAAGGCAGGTAATCTTGGGGGCAATAATTGATGCCAGTAACCTTTGCTATGTTTGGAATTGCTCCTTTTATAAAGAACTGACTGGTTAAAAGAATCCATTACTTAAACACAGGATATAAAAAAAAGCAGCAAAATCCAATAACAGGAACTTACATTTGCCAGAAATTGTTATTAAAATTATTTGTGCAGGCATCATACAATAATAGTCCATTAAGATATTTCTTTGCTATAGCAACACCACATATGGAACATACATCTAAATACTGACATGTCTAGGATCATTGGATTTCATACAATTGGCAGTATAAATATTTTAAGTCCCATGACCCTCCACAGCTACAGTAAAAGCCACATTGCAGGGGAATGCATTTTCTTCCTTTTTGTATTCCACTGAGGAAGTGAATTTTATTCTCTGGGCATGGCCTCGTTTTAAGAGCCCCCAAGGCTCTAATATCAAGACTATTGTTGCAGTGACAACCATCTTTTACAGTACATCGTAGTGCAGGATGTCACAGACTGGTCTATGCTTTTCAACAGCATTCAGGCTCTTGAAGCTGTGGCGGCAGCTGAGGGCACTTCAGCACCTTGCAGGATGGACCCACAAAGCTGTATTTATTGCGAAGTGCATGACATTTCAATAATAATAATATGCACATAACTTGCCACACCAAACGGAGTTTCCCAAACACTTCAATTTAAACACACTGGATTAGATAAAACAATTATATTAAGTACAAAGAGATAGGTTTTAAGTGAGTACAAGTAATTGAGGCATAAAAGTCAGAAATGGTTATGAGAAAAATAAAGATAAAATACAACTGGTGCCTAACTTAACTATGTTAAACTCAAAGCAAAATTTTCTCACCACATGCTTTCAGAAGTCTCACTGACCAAACTTCATAGGTCAGTACCCCAGTTCAGTGACTGCTTTCTTTGTCCTTTCTGGTGCAGTGAATCAATGGCACAGAGAGAGAGGGAGAGAGGGAGGGAGGAGGGGTGCCTTGGGGAGTTTGTCCTTCCTTTTTATAGTGTTAGTCCCCCTTTTGGAAAACATGTCCAGTTGGCATTCAAGAGACAAAGGGGATTTTCTCTGCTGCTTTTTCCTGTTGGAAGTTCCCTTCCTGCATGATGACTCTGTTTACTGTTTAAATGCAAATTAAACAGAGCACACATTCCGTTGTTTGAGACACACCTATTTGCCAACCTCAGTTTGGAACATGCGTTGTTAACACCATACAGTGGAAACTTACTAGTTCACATACAAAGTTGCCACACACACTTTATCAGGACAATAATAACCAGCAAATTAGGAGTTTTCAAGTGATACCTCACAAAGCATATTTTGTACAAAGATTATTACAATAGTGTGTAAGGTGTTGACACAGATGTGTTTTCTGTCATAAGAGGTCAACTCCACTATTAAGCCCCAGCAGATTCACAAATCTAAGGCCATCCCAGACCTCTAACATTTCCATGAATACCAGTGACTAACGACACAGCAAAGGGATTGCTTTGTCCTAACTTAGATGCAAAGATGTATACATGACTACCTCATTCTAGATTTGACTCCACTGAGCTCAACACATGGGAGCTTATCTAAGTTTCTAAGGGAAAATTCTATTCTATTCAGCTTTGCAGTGGGATAGCAGAGAAGAATATGGCCAATAGTCTGATATTATAAGCGTTAATAAGAAATGCTGTGCAGAATGACCCCAGAAACAACTGAGCTTTCCCTCCAGTTGCAATATATCAATTTTATCTATGTACTAGGGGACTGTATAGGAGGAGCATAAAGCAACCTTATCTTCAACCTTAGGGAACATTTAGCCCTTTTCTTTTCGATCTTATACAGGAATATTTATGCTTCCAATTGTTTGTTGGTTCACTTTCCTCTCATTTACAGTTTGTTCTCATCTGTATTCCTATAGGGTGCAGATTAATCATGTTTTGCTGCTACTTTTGAACTTGGTTTCTCAGGGGGGAATCTCATGTTAGAAAATGAGACCATGATTCTAATTGGTGTGCGGTTTTGCACCTCCTATGAATTTTTTATTTTTCTTTCCCATGGCTTTCTTTACTTTGCAACAAAGTAAAGCCACCTTCTCTCTTGCCTTAAAAAGAAAGCACTTAATTAGGGAACTTGTTTCTAAGCATGTTGGGAGATTTTTTTTAATACTCAAGAGCACTCAGGAGAGCAGGAAATGTGTGATATTCTCAGGCTGTGCTTATCTTTCCCAGTGTTCATTAGCAAATACACAGAGATACTCGAGCATTATGTATCCTGTTTTCTCTGCTGGGGACCTTTAAGAATACC
Organism: Mauremys mutica; assembly: GCF_020497125.1. Classification (NCBI taxonomy): domain Eukaryota; kingdom Metazoa; phylum Chordata; order Testudines; family Geoemydidae; genus Mauremys; species Mauremys mutica. The sequence continues at coordinate 11,259,669 of NC_059084.1, read as the reverse complement.
AAAAAAGTAAAAATATATCCACTGAACAGGACTTACAATAGACTGTAAAATGCATCCAAACACAAAACTAATGAAGTTACTAAAAATTAAGCCAATCAATCTCTTTTGAAATTGTCATTTCCATGTGTTTTTTTTTAAAACCACCCAATTCAGTTATGATATTGAGGATCTGTACCTTACCATATGTGATTTTATCAAAAGTTTATTTATCTAAAATGCTTCATCTTACCCAAGTTAATACAAATAATTTTTTGAAAGCAACTAAAAACTACCACATTTTTTGGTAGTCTTTCTCTGAAACAAGTGTTTTCAGATGTGATTAGAAATAATTACTATGCCTCCATGAGCTGCAGGTATATCGTTCATTCTTGTCTAAACTTTCAGATCTACAAATCTTGCCAATGACATGCTTAAAAATTCATGTAAACAAAAAAAAAACAGAGCCTGACCAACAATGGCAAAGCTCCCAAGCTCTATAATTTAGTGAGCATGAAGCTTGTGATGTATATCCTAGAGGTCATTAATGCACACTTAAAACAACCTCAGATGACAGTGGCAAATTATTGTACTCTTTGCTCTTTAAAAATGCATAAGAATATTTTATATTTGAGTATCTAGAACAAATTTCTTTAAATATTTAAATACATGTCAAAATATTACATTTACAAGTTCAACTAATAAAAATTTTATCACCGGCTTGAAAAATTTAGTGGTAGGATTATACGAGTTATCTTTACATTTGAGTAGGATTCTGACTCACGTTAATATTAAATAAAATGTATTCTGTTTAGACTGACATTTACATTTGGACAATTTCATCTGAGCCACCTTTGTGCATGTTCTTATGCTTTTTTCACCTGTTTCATTCTTATATCGTAGAGTTAACAGTTGTTTCCTCTAAGCAGTCTCAGCAGCAAGGAACAGCCATTTCTCATGAAAATATCTGCTTCAGTACATTCAGTGATTTGCATGCAAGTCATCTCTTCGTCCTGATCTAACCATGAAAATCATAGTGGCTTATCAAAAAACTGAGGTGCATAGACAAAACTATAGAATGCAAATGAAGCAAAATGCACTTTGAATCCATTCACCACCAAGGAAGGCCTTCTGCTAGCACTGCACCATGACAGAGTAAAGGAAGCAAATAGAACTCTTTGTTCTTCCACCATCACAACTGCAACCATCAGTTAGAAGTGCTACATTCCTCTTAGTAAGCAGCTAATAATCCCAGATTGTGTAATAAAACTCAAGCTTTGACCACTGTAAATAGCATTCATCCTGCTTTGCAGAAAAGATCAACAAAATGAACTCATCAAGACAGAAAACCCAAAACCTGACTTGCTGACATTAACCATCTCACTGTTGCTTATTGAGGTTGGCTCTGTCCACACGTGAAGAGAGCACAAGAAGTCCTGAGAAATATCCTAGCCACTAAATGTGAAACAAACCAGTGGCCCTCGCTGGCTGGAGAAAGCCAGCAAAGAAAACTGTGCCCACTGCTTTGAAATGAATCAAAACTTCCTTCCAAGTGAATCTGCCAACATCCTTAGAAAGCATAATAATCTGTCCTGTCCTCAGAAGGTCAAAATCCTATACAGAAATCCTCTCCAACCTCCAATTTCCAGGCAAAATGATTCAGAACATTCAAAAAGTAGTAACAGCCAAGTTCCAACAACGTGTGACATCCACTGACATCTGGACGCTTTACTACCAAGCTTCAGGCTGGGATGTGTCGTGGAGACAGCCTTAGTAGCACTAATGGATGACCTCCTTATTGAAATGGATAGAGGACTCAGTTTTAATGCTCATATTTCTTGACCTATCTGAAGCTTTTAACACAGTTCCCCATGAGGTTTTGCTGACCCTGCTTGCTCATCATAGCTGGAATAGATGACACAAAACTACAATGTCTGAAATCTTGATTACTCTCAACAATACAAAGAGAATTGTTGTGGGCAACTGCTCATCTTTCCCAACAGCAGTAGTTTGAAACAGGAGAGGGAACTTCACCACACAGCCAAGGAGAAGGGGGAGCTCTCCCTCTGCTTTTAGCAAAGACAGGTAAAATGTGCCCTCCCATCCCCAGGCCCTTTTTTTTTACCTCTGCTATCCACCCACCCTCCAACCCCCATAGAGTCCAACACCTGTCCCCACCAATCTTTTCAGTATCTACATCAGACCACTTGTAGAGATGGTGAAGCATTATGGGCTCCACAGTCAACAATTCATTAACAATTGTCTGTGTGCATATATACACAGAGCCCTAGGAGAGCTTCCCAGAATCAGGGAAGGGTAAAGACCAGAATACTCCATGAAGTCCACCATGGACCCCACATAATGCTGTTCTAATTTACCTGCGCAGCACTTAGTCTCTGAGGTTCATTTGTGGATCTATCCCTAAGTGCCTCTTTTGCAATGCCTAAGTCCCTTTGTTGATCTAGCCTTTTGTTACTGCAGTGATGGGCACTACAGTAAGCCCTAAAATACATTAGACAGGTAAGATAAAGCCTCTCCACTGGAGCCAACCCCACATCAACATGTGTGTCATCTAAAGTGAAGCAACAAGAGTTCTACCAATATTAAGATTCCAGAAACAGGGATATCTTGGTCCAGTCTCAGAAGACTAAATTCTGTCCTGTACTACCTTTGTAACACCATTGACTTCAACCTCATTCTCCAACCCTGCTGACGGAGACAATACAGTTGCATTGATACAATATAATGGAAGCTATTTAGAAACTAATGTGTAAGAGAGCAAGCAGAGTAGGATGTCTCACCAATCTATCAGAATTCTTTGAGGGTGGCAACAAGCATGTGTACAAGGGTTATCCAGTCGATATAGTGTACTTGGACTTTCAGAAAGCCTTTGACAAGGTCCCTCACCAAAGGCTCTTAAGCAAACTAAGCAGACAGGGAAAGTCCTCCCCTGGATAAGTAACTGGTTAAAAGATAAAAAAGGGTAGGAATAAGTGATAAGTTGTCACAGTGGAGAGTGGAGAGCAGTAAATAGTGGGGTCCCTCAAGGATCCTTACTGGGACCTGTGCTGTTCAACATATTGATAAATGATCTGGAAAAGGGAGGGAACAGTGAGGTGGCAACATTTTCAGGCAACACAACATTACTCAAGATAGTGAAGTCTGAAGCTGACTGAAAAGTAACAAACGGATTTCATTAAATTAACTGGGCAAGAAAATGGCAGATGAAATTCAATGTTGATAAATACAAAGTAATCCACATTGTAAAAAATAATCCCAGCTATACATACAAAATGACTGGGTCTAAATTAGCTGTTATGACTCAAGAAACAGATATTGGAGTCATTGTGAAGCGTTCTCTGAAAACATCTGCTCAATGTGCAGCAGAAGTCAAAAAAGCTAACAGAATGTTAGGAACCATTAAGAAAGGGATATATAATAAAACAGATAATATCATAATGTCACTATATAAATTCATAGTACACCCATACAGGGGTGGCTCCAGGCCCCAGCACGCCAAGCACGTGCTTGGGGCGGCAAGCCGCGGGGGGCGCTCTGCCAGCACCGCAAGGGCAGCAGGCAGGTTGCCTTTGGCAGCTTGCCTGCAGAGGGTCCGCTGGTCCCGCAGCTTCGGAGGACCTCCCGCAGGCGTGCCAAAGCCGCGGGACCAGCGGACCCTCCGCAGGCAAGCCGCCGAAGGCAGCCTGCCTGCCGTGCTTGGGGCGGCAAAATGCCTAGAGCCACCCCTGCACCCACACCTGGAATACTGTGTAGTTCTGGTCACTCTCTGTCTCCAGAAAAATATATTAGAATTGGAAAAGGTGCAGAGAGGGGCAACAAAAATGACTAGAAACAGCTTCCATATGAAGAGAGATTTAAAACAGTGGTTCTCAAACTAGGGCCGCCGCTTGTTCAGGGAAAGCCTCTGGTGGGCCATGCCAGTTTGTTTACCTGCCAAGTCCGCAGGTTCGGCCAATCGTAGCTCCTACTTTCCACGGTTCACCGCTCCAGGCCAATGGGGGCTGCAGGAAGGGGCGCAGGCCGCAGTGCGGGAAAAGGGACATGATTTAAAATGCAGGGGCTATTTGTTTTAGAAAAGAGATGACATGGGGGTAATATGATAGAGGTCTATAAAATTATGAATGGAATGGAGAAAGTGAATAAGGAAGTGTTATTTACCCCTTCACATAACACAAGGATCAGAGGTTGCCCGATAAGCATAACAGACAGCATGTTTAAAATAAACAAAAGGAAGTACTTCTTCACACAACACAGTCAACCTGTAGAACTCATTGCCATGGGAAGTTGTGAAGGCCAAAAGTATAAATGCCTTCAAAAAAGAATTAGATAAGTTTATGGAGGACAGAAGACAGGATACTGGGATAGATGGACCACTAGTCTGACCCAGTGTGGTCATTCTTATGTTCTGTGTGGAAAGAGAACACCATATATCCCAGGGCTCAGGACCGGACTGAAGTGTATTTGTTCATGTGTTCCAGAGGAAATAAATTTTAATTGCTTGCAACAAAAAAATTGTAATTTAGAGTTTCATTTTTATCAAATATTTCTAATTTACTTGCTCAAAGTATGCCCGGTGAGATATAGCTAGACAGACAGGGCTGATGATAACTTCACCATGCTACAGGTGCCATTTGTGTGTAGGAAAATCTGAAGCTAATAACAAATATTTCCTTAAATTAGAAGAAAATTAGATGCTGAAATCCATCACTGCCTATGATCATCCATAAGGGAAGCAAAACAGCATGAGACTAACAAAACGATGTTAAGTTCTCCTCACACCTTCTATGGGCCATCTTAATTATCACTTCAAACAGTTTTTTTCCTCCTGCTGACGATAGCTCATCTCAATTGATTAGACTCTTCCTGTTGGTATGCATACTTCCACCATTTCATGTTCTCTGTATGTATAAATATCTCCTGTCTGTGTGTTCCATTCTATGCATCCGAAGAAGTGAGCTGTAGCTCACGAAAGCTCATGCTTCAATAAATTTGTTAGTCTTTAAGGTGCCACAAGTACTCCTGTTCTTAAAACGAAGATCACTTGTTTTTACGTTTACAGGAGACTCAGAAAAAGTTTCACATGCATATTACTTCAGAAACAAAGTGCTATTTATTCTTCCTAGCAATGATATTTTACATAGCATTCTGGGATCAAGATGTAATTTCAACAATAATATATTTTCTGACATCCTCCAAGGAAAAATTACCAGTTTCTTCCCTCTAAAAGGATTTAGATGGAATAACATCTGTGTTGAGATTATTGTGAATATGTTAAACTGACAGCAAGTCTCTAAGGGGCACTGCTCATTAAAGTTCTGTGCATAAAATTAAAACCTGAAATATATTTTTCAATCCATTTTGAATCATTTAAGCAATTCTCATGCAAAGAAACTATTGTGCTGCAATAATATATTTGAAGAGTGGAATATGAAAGCTATTAAAATGTCTTAGACTCCCTGACTAACACACACACACAAAAAGGTAACTCTCTCCTGATTTGAAACGTGCACTGTATGAGACACAGAAAACTACTTTAAAATAACATTAAGAGTTTGATTTCAAACCATATAATTCAACAAATTCATAGTTAAATCGTCTCACTTCATCCTTAATTCATGCTTTTATGCCTAGGTACTCTAGCATGTATGAGCAATATTCTTATAAGTGTTGCCTTTAAGCACAGAGAAAAATAATCCTCGCCAAGCACAGGCTGGAAGTTGGCTGCCCATATTCTGTCTTCCTTCAAATCTCAGTGAAAGACATTATGCAGGCTCTTTGCCACATAATCTGGGAACCGTGTTCAAGGTTAGGGTTGAAGAGTCAAGGGTCATGCTTTCATGCAAAGGGCCATGTATGCAGAGTCCCCTAAACTGTTGGAAGAAATAATCTTCTTTGGGGTGCTACACATGGATATTCTGTCAGCCAGATTATAGATATGTGTACCCCTCTAGGGGTAAGAGCCAAAATCTAGTATGCCACTGTGACCTCTGAAGTATCCATGGAAATTGCAAGAGTTATTAACAAATGTCCAAATTATATTTAAAATTATTCCAGCTTCAGCAGCATCAAAGCCCACAAAAGACTGCTGTTGTCAGTGTCATTTGATGGACAGAAAAAGAACAAGTATCAGAGGGGTAGCCGTGTTAGTCTGGTTCTGTAGAAGCAGCAAAGAATCCTGTGGCACCTTATAGACTAACAGATGTTTTGCAGCATGAGCTTTCGTGGGTGAATACCCACTTCTTCGGATGCAAGCAGTGGAAATTTCCAGGGGCAGGAGTGTATATATAAGCAAGCAAGAAGCAAGCTAGAGATAGCAAAAAAAAAAAGAACAGTCGATCACTGAGAAAGTGAAGACAACGTTGTTCAAAGCAATGGAATCATTACAGTCACATTAAGATGGTGACAGCTCCAAATGTTACCATAAACTTTAATGGTTCCAACAACACCACTGAGACCATTGTTAAAATGGATATTCCATGCTTTAATTAATGTATTCATGACATGACAGATCTTAGCAGCTTATACTGGAGTGGCGCCACCGGTCTATAACATCAATAGAATTTTGTCTACTTCAAAGAAATCATAAAAGCAGCAAAGAGTCTTGTGGCACCTTATAGACTAACAGACATTTGGGAGAAATCATAGTAATCATAACAAAGTACTGCACCATTTAAGGTACCTAAATTGAAACAGTAATGTTAAAACGTTAGTAAAACAGGCTGAAGTCACGTGTACAGTCTCTTCTCTTAGGCTCCTACACTGTTAGCCACCCAAACAATATCACAGCAACAGGCACAGAATTGCCAATGGTAAACACTCTGAAATGTGGTTGCCTAAAAGTAGACACTTAAATGTATATTTTGGCACCAGAATAAGGTGCCTGATTTTCAGAAACACCCACAGCTCCCACAGACTTCAGTGGGGATGTTCAACGTGTCTAAAAATCAAGCCGCTTTTTAGGTGCCTACATATACATTGAAGTGCCTAACTTTATAGTTTGAAATGGAGGCCTTTAAAAAATTAAAAATGTCTGACCCCTGGACTGATGATATATAGAGCCAGAGAGAGAGAGAGAGAACTATTGTACACAAGTCCTACCTCTCTGTATAAAACGTACCTCCTATACCGTAACAGAGTTTTAGAATTACTATTGTGTGTTTCAAAAATGTCAGTTAAAGACAAACATATAATTCAAGCTTTTTCTTAGTGACACATGCTTCCTACCTTGAGCAATTCTAGGCTGTTGAGATGAAAAATATTCTCATATATTTTCATTTTTAGGATTTTGTTCACAATATATATGTGAGTTAGCACAGTAGGTCAGGAAGCACATACAATTTTGTCATGAAAAATGGGGATGGATGAGGAGGATGTCTCTAAGCCACCTTTATACTGCTCCAATCCTGGATCTGCCAAGAGCTGAAACCATTCCTCGTGTAATTTATGGTCTAAGAGCTTCTCTAAATTGCACTAGGTGGGACAGTTTCACAGCAACTATTCTGCCAGACCAGGATCCACGAGAGCACTGTGAGCTCTAGTCCCATGTTCACCTGCCCTCAACAGACCCCCTCCCTACTCCCAACATACCACCTACACTTGTGGAGAGAGTAAAACAGCTACATCATCTTTACAACACCCAAGGCTTCCCCTATATAAGGGGATTCTCAGCTGCCCCTTTAAGGCAGTATTCCAGCTTGCACAGCACAAAGCAACTAGAACAGGGGCCAAAAATCTAGCCTATAATTGCCACTTCACTTTTTCCTGAACAATTCAAAGTACTGACGGACTAAGAGCTAGCAAAATATAAAGCCCCTCAAAAGTTCCTTTTATAACAACAACAACTTTTCTTTCACATTACTAACCTCTGATGAAAGCCATCCATAGTAACACCCTTGTCTCTACTGGCAAGGATAGCAAGTGTTGTAAAAACTCTTCAGTTGATGATATGGTATAATATTGGCACTGGGAACCTAACCTTAGCTATAAATAAGAAGCTCCATTTTGTAACTGAAGTTGAAAACAACAGAATAGATACTTTAGAGTCCAATAAAATGAAAAGTCCTTTATGCCTATATCTATACTACTTGAGTGTAAGGTATACAATATAATCATCTATCTCAGTTCACTTGGGTGGAAGTGAAAACACTCATAAACAGTACTTATGGGCTACTTATATAGAGTCCATATAAGATAAACCCTGATCATGGCAATAACTTCAGTGAACAGATTATCTCACAGAAAGCTCCTGTGTATGAGTTCAGATTCTTTTCCCCAATGAATACTATACAAAGCATCAAATACAATATGTTTGCATCAATTTAGGGATAAACATTATAAATGGATTTCAGATCTTGAAGACAATCACTCCCAGCTTTTTAGAATTGTGTTCACAAGTACACATACACTTTTGCATAGTCTTGGGGGGGGGGAATGTATGTAAAGGAGAGGATTTTTTTTAAAATGTGGATATTATAAAAGTCCTAAAACCTATAATCATGTTTTACATCTGCTTTCTCATATCCGAAAACTCTGATTCCATTCAATAATAGTGGCAAGAAAATTGTTTTGCTATAATTTAGTATTAATAGTCAAATATGAAGTTTCATTCCATATGACAAAGAATTAAAGCAATTCCTTTACTGTGCATTAGAATTTAAGTTCTGATTTTGGTTGTTTTCATTAACAGATTATTTTTCGCCCATACAGTGGCATAGACTACATTAAGAGGGTTCCAGGAGATAAATGTGACTAAGCAGCAGGAGCTAATTAAATAGGACAATGAGTAACCTTTTCTGAGTGTGATTGGAGACTCAACCAATTTAATTGCTGAACTAATTGATAATTAGACACAGTATAGAATCAGACACCTAGGTGCAAGTGAGATATCTGTTGTATTTTAGTTAGTTTAATGATTTTGGAGACCCCAAAGAGCAATTATAACTGCTATTTTGGGTATACAGAGTGCTGCTTATTTTTCTGCTAAACAAATAAAAGTTCTTTTGTACATCTAAAATGACTACTGAAGGTGTTTACAGTCTGTTGGTATTCAAGGCCATTAGATCCCTTGCCCTAGGAAAAAAATAACTTGGCAGTTAAACAGTCAAATATGTTGCTTGTAAACTGGTAAATTTAGTTTTACACCGTCCCTGCATTCATTTTACAGAATGAATAAAAACCTCTTGCATGGCTTGAAAAAGCTACATTAGGCTTTAACAATTCATTGCACAAAACCGTTTTCAGACAAAAAGGAGGAAAACTATTTAAGCACATTAGTGAAAAGAGCCAGTTGGCTTTATTTGTTGTTGAAATGTTTTATAAAGCAACTGCAAGAAGAAAAACTGTACTGAAAAATTGATTGAGGGCCAAAAATATTAATATACTGGAACATAGTGAACTTTTTGCAAGCTGTAAATATTTTCTCAGGTTCCCACATATAACCATAAAGTATGTTGAGTCCTTTCTTTCTCAAAGCTTCCAGTAAAAGTTTGCTGTCCGTGATAAATAACATCTACAAAAAAACAAAACAAATATAAAAAAAATTTTTGGAAAGTCATTGTGTTTGTCAAAAGGCCTACATATTTCCCATTACAGATACTAGAAGTACGATCCTTTTTATATTTACTAAAACTATCTAGGAATTGGAGGATAGTGAATTAAAAAATGCAGGAAATAAGAACTAAGATCCATCATTGCAGATACTGATTGGCTAGCTTTCTGGACCTTGAACATATTAGCAAGTTGATTCCTACCAAGTTAATAAACAGTATCCGTGAAAGATCTTATTACAAATTGAATAAAATTTAAAATATGATTCTTGTAAAATTCTTAACTGTGGTACAAACTTGCATGTTCAGATTTAGACCAAGTCTAGCAGTTAGAATATGGAGAGTATTTTACCATTTGCTTTCTATTAAAAAGAAGCTGATTTAGATTCAATAAAACCTCAAATTTCCGGAAGCACCACTATTTGTGACATATGGCTCACTAAAGCCCCAGGTGATATGTCAGCTTTCCATCCAATTAATTCAAATATATTTTATTAGCAAGAAAGACACAATGAAGTTGTAAACAAATTTTAGCACATTCTTAAGATAAAAGATGAAAATATTCTTACGAATATCTCCCTTTCCAACCTTCTAAACCAGTTCCACTCCTTCTCTGGAGCAACTATACATGGAAAATGCAATATTAAGAGGAAATTATGAAAAATTGCTACCACAATGGATGTGGCTACTTGGTTATGTCCTTTCTATACAACGTTCCCACAGATATGACCTATTCTAAATATTAGGGGAAATTAGTAATCTCACACATCACTGTGTGGTAACTATTGGCAACTGCTAACTTTTTAAAACTGCTGTTTATTTCCTCTCCCTAAGTATAGGTTACATTTATTAATGTTGAATATCAATCCCCATTGTCTTCAGACCCAACTGCTCTTTCCAACTCATGCTGTAGTTTGATTATGTCTTCTTTACTCCCTGTACACACCCCAAATTTTGGTGTGGTCTGCAAACTTGATTATGGTTGAATATAAAACACTGGACAAATATAAGAAGCAGCTACCAAGGGTGCAGAAGAGGTGCTCATTTGTTAATCGTTTCATTAGTTTAAAATATTCTCTGGAAAGCTGGCTACAACTAACAGAAAGCAACCTTTCATATAAACTAATGCACTGATGTTGCAAACTGCTCCACATGGGCAGGTGTCAGCATCTGTGAGGCAACCGCTACATATAGTTCTACCTTTGCAGACGGAGATGCCATACAAAGTAAAATAAGCAGCTTCAAAGACCAGTTTGAGAACTCCTCCACTAGACAGGATCGCTGTACGCAGGCCCAGCAAAGCCAGGAACTAAATCCAAGCAGAATCCATCTTAAAAAAAGATATGTTTACATATTATTTGCAACAACCTTATTCTAATAGCGACTGCAGAAATTCATTCTCAGCCTGTAATTTGCCCATCTACTTTACATACATTTAGTTATTCTTTCTTCTTTATAGTTGCAACCATGTATTTTAATGTACCTGGTTTCTGGACCTATCTCCACCCTATAAAAACATGGTGCTATTTCACAGTCTATTATTTTGTATAACAAATCATGAAAGAAGGGCTGTAGTAAACTTTATGTACATAAAAGAATTTATCTTACTGTGCAACATTTTAAAGGTGAGCTTCAAAGGAAAAAAGGGGAGCAAGGGTTGTTTGTTTTTTTGTTTTTTTGTTTGGTTGGGTTTTTTGCTACTTCTTCTACAGGAAGCCAGAAAGGTGGTGTTCATAGCTACTTATTTTTTAAAGTTTCTTTTTCTGCCTTTTTTTAAAAAAAACTTAGAAATATCATCACTAAATATGCTCTTCCCTGGTTTTGCTGAAGGACTCGTTGGATGACTGGGCAATGGAGACTGTAAGTTCTTTAGCCTTTACCTCAAGAACCTATGTTACTGGATCCTTAAAAAAAGTGACCTTTTGTCTCAGGTGTTTTCATTAAATAGTTAATAACAAAATAAGTGAAAAACAGAGGTGTAAATTGTCTGAATAAAACCCCTTTCCCCCTCAGATGATTTGGTTTCACTTCCTTGGTACTAACTCTCTAATCATTACAGTTTTCCATGGTGGACTTTCTAATGTAAACAAGGAATGCTGGGAAACCTTCAAAATCAAAACCAATCCTTACTGGACTTCTTCACACATAATAAAAAAGCCTCATTTTCCCCCTCACCCTTAAAATTCCTCTTGTACTATTTTTGCTCTGTCCCTCATTTTGATTTTTGCCACTCTTCACAAAGTCGAGCACATTTTAGGGCTTGGGTGGGTTGAGAAGAAAAACACCATCTGTAAAATAACAAACACTTCAAATTACAAGTCTGTTACTAAGAGTATTGGGGAGCAGGGGGAGGGAAGAATAACAACAAGAAAAATCATCAGAATAAATAATCAGGCTATTGAACTTGGGAAAACACCCTATCAGATTACACCTTGACAATGTACTGATGCATCAAATTCCATTTGTCAAATGAAAATAATTAGCAAATCTAATAGTTGCATGCAGGACGCTTGCACAACCAAAAGCTTTCTAAAAACTAGCTGGATCCTGAAGGACACCTGTTTATATTGCCATTCAGAAAGCACCACAATTAAATAGTAATAATCCCGATGTTCCTTAATTGCATTGTTTTGCAGAGCTGCGTCAGAGGTCACTGTGTTTTGGGAAGGTGGGTGGCGGTGGTGTACCTGCCAACAGTGAAAAGCTGTATACACCACCGGGACAATAGATTGCATTAGCTGGATTGTAAATTCTTTGGGGCAGGGCTCACCTTTTGGTTCTGCGTTTGCACAGCACAATAGGGTCTTTGTCCATGACAGGAGTTCCTAGATCCCACTGCAATATAAATAATAATAAATAAAAAAGCATGCCCATACATTTTTGTTCCCTTTGAAATACACAAAGGATGGCGATAGAGAGGATAGTCAATATTCTGGGAAAATTAAAAGGGAAGGCCGGCATGTGCTAAGAATGATGTTGGGGTTTAGGGTGGTAATGTGGGTCTTGAGGGGGTCATGACTAACAGTGATTACTGGTTGGGGTTTCAGGCTTCTTTTGGGAGAGCACTGAGCCCTATCAGTCGTTTGGGGGCATTGAAGGGGTGGTGGTTCTCAATGGTTTCTGGAATAGGAAGGCTAAATTTTAGAGTGGTTTTCTGTGGGGACTACAGGCTTTCTGGCTTTGGGGCTATGAGTTACGGTGGTGTGTGGGCTTGGGGTGGCTTTTTTGGGGGGTTATAGCTCTCGGTGACTCCCGGGCTGCAACTCCCGAGGTTTTGGAAATGCTGTTCTCTATCAGCAGCCTCTGGGCTTGGAGGGCTGTTGCTCAGTGACTGGGGATGGGAAACCGTGTGTCGAGGAAGGAAGATGCTGAGCTGGATTTGGGAGTGATCAGGATGCAGTGGGGGGTCAGGAGAGGTGCTGAGGGGCTGGGTTAGGGTTGGGTGCTGCAGGGGGAGAGAAGATGCTGAGATGTATTGGGGATCACAGCTATGGGTTGGGATCCTGGGGAAAGGGGAGATCCAAGCAGCAGGCTCTGGGGGGCTCGTTACAGGGAGGGGCAGTGGTAGCCTGGGAACCAGGTGCCAGGCCTTAGTCACTCCTCCCTGGAGCCTGAACATGCCACCGTCTCCTAGCAACGCCTGAGGTGGCAAAGGGCAGGGCCAGGCTGGCTCAGTCCCAGGCATCAGGCTGTACTGGAGCCGCCGGAGGGCTCAGCCCAGCTGCTGGGGGGCGCTAGTGGGGGCGGGGGCGAGCCATGGCACAGAAAAGCACCAACCCCACCCAGCAATTCAACTTTGTGGCTCAGGATAAGATCTGGTAAGGTCCCCCCACTCCTCTCGCTCTGACTCGCCCCCTCCGTCACTACTGAATCTCCTCCCCCCCGTCCCTCTCACTCTGGCTCATCCCCCCCCCCCCCCCGCTTGGGTTGCTACCCAAAAATCCTCCCCCTACTCCCTCGCTCCAACTCCCCCCGCCCCAGGTCACCACCCAAATCTCCTCCCCCAACCCTTTGCTTTGACCCCGCCCCCAGGTCTCTATCCCAAGCTCCCCCCTCCACTGCGGTCTCCAACCCCCTCTATCCAACTCCCAAACCCCAACCCCTAAACTTCTCCTCTCACCCTGTGGCCTCTATACCAGCCTCAATTCTCGACACAACCCCCTCCCCCAGAAGAACCCCACCCCCAGCGCGCACACACCCTACCACATGGCTCACCCCATCCCATATGGCTCCTGGCCCCAATCCTGCAGACACCATTCTGGTACCCACTCCTCCCCTCCTGCTGCCTCAAACCCATTGCACACCTTTCCCCCTCTCATGCCCATTCCTAGAACCTTATCCTAATGACCTTCCCTATCCCAATCCTCATTTCCAATTTGGTTTCCTGATAAATACTTATTTTTCTAAATAGCATTATATATAGCACTGCCTTTGTTAATATTCCCATCCTTCTCTCTCTATTTTCCCTCATCTCTGAATATATATGACAGCTTTTGCCTGATAAGTGTTATACCATGTAAAACTCTTGAAAAGCTTTAATGTCTCTGTGAAATTAAATACCTGCTTTAATTTTTAAAAACCCTGGCAAGTACACTCCTGAACAGAAAAGCTAAGCTGATGAGACATGAATGTGAGGTGGGCTACATATGTGTTTCATTCATCAATACACTCAGCACTCCATAGTCATTGGCATGATTCTTGTTACACCCATTTTTCTCATGTATATGTGCATGATGTGGAGTGGCAGGTACCAATAGTAATTGGGAAAAATAGCAAACAAAGTCCTTTTTCTTAGGGTAAGAAAAAAATAGATGAATGATCAACAAGAAGTGTAGTAAATGCAATTCTGAGCAGAGTTATACAATAACAAGTGCCTTTATAATTAAGACTTTTTTGTTTCTTCAAGTTGTTTGATACTTTTTAAAGGTCCTCAACAATCACTCAGTGAATAGAATAAATCAACACATTTGTAAATTCTCCAATAATTCTTAATCGAAAAGAGTTTTTGCTTAAAGTCTAAGCAATAGTCAGTTATTCTGGTGAGTGTTTATTAAATTAGTTTATATGTAGTTCACTCTTAACAGGTATATTTGGTTAATCCAGACATACGAAATATGAAATCAGGTCTGTTCTCATTGACAGGTTCATACAGTCATTTTTTCATGGATTACTGGCCACTACTGTAACAAAATCTGCCACTATTATTGAGTCAGAATTCCCAAATGATTATGTTTCTGAGATTTCATCTGAGCATGAATTCTAAACATGAATCTAATTTAGCAGGGAACATATTCAGTTTTACTTTTCCCTAATAAGAAGATCCTTGGCTGAGACTTCTTGAGCCTTAAATTTTTAATACAGACAGTGGTTTAAGTTGGGGGACTGACTACACCTTCATAATTTAAATTTCTCATCATCCTAAATTGTGTTTTGTGGCTTTAGATTTTTTTTTTTAATGATAGCTGGGAAAGTCTTTTCAATCATAATTTCTGTCTGCTTCAGGAAATACCACGTTGAAGCTGAGCTTGAAGCTGCAAAGAAATGGTCCGTCAAATGGGGATTTTTAACAACACCTTTTGAGGAGGTAAAACTAAATTTGTTGTAGCCTGTGTATGAAATTTACTTGAATGGTATACCCAGAAAAGCTAGGTACAACTTTCAGTTAAGATGTCCCAGTTTAGAATCATTATTATTGAAAGCCAAGCTGTAACAGGGTGCACACTGTGCCCCTCCGATTCAGCCCTTCTCCCGCTCTTCTCAGAGACTCAGGGACACTTCAGGCTGGTGCAACACCCATGCTCTTTATTTGTGATCAAGTCCCCACCACCAGTTCCAAACTATATACAGGCTTTTTACAACAGCTTAGCCTACCAGAGACCTGGCTAGCAACAGACTGGGTGCTGGATCTAATTGGGGCTGGAATGGCCCACCTGATTAAGGCCTCTCTAGCAGCACCCTGCCATACAAGCAAAATGTATTTCTTCAAAGAATCTTGGTCTTCTTTTGCAGACAACATGAACAGGGCCGCCCAGGGCGGGGGCAAGTGGGGCAATTTGCCCCAGGCCCCAGAGGGGCCCCCACAATAATATAGTAATCTATAGTATTGCAACTTTTTTCTATGGAAGGGGCCCCCAAAATTGCTTTGCCCCAGGCCCCCTGAATCCTCTGGGCAGCCCTGAACATGAATGAAACATATAAGTGTAGATAAGCACTGATAACTTGGAGGCCAATTTGTAGGAGTACTAACAAATGGGGTTCTTTTAAGGTGATAGTTCCAGTTTCTTTCAGAATAAAATATGACAAGTTGTACTTTGTATGTTGCACATATTCTAATATTCCTCTTGATGCACATCACTCTCAGTGGTGCTGACCAGAACTAGATGCACTGACAGGAGAATATTTCCCCTTTGTTTGTCTATGAGATACTTTTAAAATGGAAGGAGGGCAAGTATTTAGCTAATTTAACTTTCAGTTAGGAATTTTATCATGTGCTATAATAATCTCTACTGAAATAGGGTTAATGTTGCCACTGAATTTAATTGCAAACCTCCCACTGGTTTAAATGGGAACAGGTTCATAGCCTGTATATTTAAACATTACAGGATGCAGATTAAATTCAGTAAAATGAGTCACTTAATTGACTATCTGATACAATCTTCTCTGTGAGACTAGTTTCTGCATAATATTTCCTGTATTGAATGTCTTGAAAGAATGATTAAGTGCACCTAAAACAAATTGTAACAAATGTGAACACGAACAGCAATAATAGAAAGGGGCTGCAGCATTGCAAGTTTATATATTATGATCCAATAGTTAGAGCATGGATTGGATGGCAGGGCATGTGGATTCTGTTCCCAGCTCTGCCACTGATTTGTGTGACTTTGGACAAGACTCTTAATCTCTCTGGGCCAGATTTTCAAAGGTACTTAGACCCTTGGAGATGCAAATAGGTGCCTAATGGGATTTTCAAAAGTGCTTAAGAAGGATAGGTGCCTAAGTCCTGTTGTCCATCTACATCTTTAGGTGCCTATGTACCTTTGAAAATCTAGCTCTCTGGGCTTCAGTATCCTGTCTTTACAAACAGGGTAAATTACATGTGTCCATCTTTGCACAGCACTTGGAGATGAAAAGCACGATATAAGCTTTAATCAATATATTTAATGCTATATACTACTATTCATTGTATATTACAAATGTATTTGATACTTTTATTATGAATTTTTAGTTTGTTGTCACACAAAACAAATTTGCAGGTGTCTTCGATTCAGTGAAGTCAGTGAGAGTTGAGGGTGCTCAGCAAGATTCAGCCTGTCTTAAATTCAGAATGAAAGCCCTTCCTGAACCTGAAAAGTGCATTAGAACAGCTTCCAAAGCTGTATGATAAATAGTCCTGTATTGGATGCCAGGGACACAGTGCACAGATACCATAGTGATGCGAATGGTATAGATATCAGCTATTAAAATGCTATGACAACACATTTCTTAGCCTGAAGTGTTAATTTTTTTATTAATGTTGATATTCTATTTTAGTTGATAAAAGACGAAAGGAAAGGTCCCACTAAGCCTAAGATAGAGCTTCCAGAACATTTACAAATCCGACCTGTAACACCAGTGGAAAAATATATTAAGGTTAGACAATAGAGTTAAAAATGGCAATATAGGTTAAATCTGTCTTAAGCAGCCACCCAAGTGCTAAAAGTCAGTCACTTAGTAGAGGTGGATCTTCCACTAAAGGTCAGACTAAATTGTATTGGAAACCTCAGGGATACTTTAAAGGGTTCTCTTAAGCCAGGAAATTTCTCTTTAGATATGGTTGTTACTATGGGTTTCACTGTACAACAATCAACTATTATGGTAAAGCACCTCCTCTTTAACCTTCTGTGTAACATAAGGTTTATATAGTATCAGATCAGTCATCTAATGTGGCGAGGATGGGGGGGGGGAGTAGCATTTATAAGGAGCTCTATGGAATCCCCTTTCCCCTCCATCTCTCAATGATTTCAAGATTTATCAGAACCCATTTTTCAGAGCCATTTTTCAACTTCAACTTGTAAAAACGAATCCTTGCTCTGTCTTTATTTAAACAAATCATTTTTTCTGGATTTCATTTATTTTAAATCCTCTTAGTGGCACAAATTAGATTTTCTTGCTACTCCTACTGGACTATATTCTAACTGATGATTCAGCAATTTGGTTTTATAGCATGTCGTTGATACTCATATTCATGAATGCCAGTGGGAGTTGTACATACACCTGTTTCTGACAGTGGAACCTGGCACATTGTTTAATTCACAATTGTACAGTGTTTGTACTTCAAGTGGATGTCCCCACCCATGCAATCTTCTGCTCAGTAGCCAAAAGAGCAGCACATAGCCACAAAACAAAGCAAAAATAAAAGCACATGAGAAGGGAAAGATTAAAAGGCAGAAGAGAACAGAAGAGAAAATGGGCAGAATAAAATTGGTGGCAACGGTGCCAACCTGTGATGTGAGAAGACTCTGACCCATTCTTTTCAAGGGGGCACCAACAGAAGACATTTGGGAGCTGCTAGGTTAATAGATAGTAGGATTTACAGAGACCCATGGGGCTTCAAAGGGACTACTTGTGTGAATAAGGACTGAAAGCCCCATAAGCCCCAATCCTACAAAAAGACATCCACCCCCATGGACAGAGCCGGCTCCAGGAGTTTTGCCGCCCCAAGCAGCCTAAAAAAGAAAAAAAAAAAGCCGTGATTGCGATCTGCAGCAATTCAGCGGGAGGTCCTTTGCTCCGAGCGGGAGTGAGGGACCCTCCGCCGAATTGCCGCCAAATACCTGAAAGTGCTGCCCTGCTCCGGAGTTGCCGCCCCAAGCACCTGCTTGATAAGCTGGTGCCTGGAGCCGGCTCTGCCCACAGACCCTTACTTCACCCCACTGAACTGACCAGAACTGTGCTGGATTAAAAGATCGTATGGACAGATTTCTTTAAGTCAGGGCCTTATATCATCATTTCCTTGGGAGTGCGCTCCTGTTTCATATATCTATAAAGAGCTATGAATACCTGTCTCTATCAGTACTACTAACACTGTAACACTGCATCAGTGGCTGTAACTAGCAAGTGAATTCTTCTTCCTCCTTTGGCCTGGTTATTGTAACCTTTTCCTTATAGCAGCAGATCCATTGATCACTGGTGGTCTGCTGAGAGCTGACTTGTGACATGGTGTTGGCTGTTCTTGTTTCCTGCTGCTGGCTCATATTAAAGAAGCCAACAATACAGTCAGTTTCTTAATATTTCTCTTCCATGTAAGCCATTAAGTAACTGCTAATTGCCATTGAGCAGGATACACAGTCAGAAACAGGAAGTGAGCTGGGGGTCATGTGATTGCTAATGGGAGGGGAGGTTAGTCCATGAGACAACATCTCTATTAAGATATGTACCATATTATAGAAGAAAGTAACATTGGAAACCCCATCTCCTGGTGAAAAAAAAAATCTTTTTAAAGAATTTACAAAAATAAGAAGCCACAAAGCTGTTATCAAAATCAAAATAACTGAAAATTAAAGAAAAAGTTAATGCAGAATGTTAGAATTGAAAAAGTGCCTTTCTGCGGTTAGAGCTTCACATTCTTAAATAGTGTTGTAAGTCCAAATATTCAAGTCCGCACTTTTAGGGTTTGTCTCCACAGCAGCTGGCAGGTGGGAAGCTCGGTTAGACGCACTCTCACAGGCTCTGCTTGAGCTAGTGCGCAAAAAATAACTGTGGCCATAACAGCATAATTGGCGGGTCGGGCGAGCTGTCCGAGTACATACCTAGGATCCTGGATGGGGTTATACCCATGCCGCTAGCCTGAGCTGCCAGCCATGCCGCAGCGACCATATTGCTTCTTTTAGCGTGCTAGTTTGAGCAGAGCTAGTGCACACGCAGCTACCTGAGCTGTGAATTACACTTCTTAGCTGCAGTATAGACCTATCCTTAATTTGTGGGCACAATTAATTGCACCTACGCCTGTCTTGTGCATGCAAGTGTGTATTACAAATTCAGCAGTCGGACAATCGGCTGCAAGATTAGCATGTGCAGCCAATGGTGTGTGCACAGAAACAGAGGCCAGGGCTTCAGATATGACCTTTGCCGTATGAATTAGCCAAGGGGAGCAAGAATTAGTTTGGGATGGATGCTGCACTTCATCCTTTTACATGAAGATCCATATTAATGTTTTTTAAATCTGTGATTTGAAATGATCACATTTGCTCTCTTTCATGGCAATGCACAGTAATAACAAGTCCGTTCCTTTGGTGGATTAGACATGTAATCCCCTTGCCTTCTCGTCCCCTTCTCTTTCCTGCAGAATAGAGGTGGAACATAGTTTTCTCCATTATCCTGCTCAGTGGGTGGCGTTTATGGCAATAGAAAATCATCTCTTCAAAGGAAGTGCTCCACCTAAATATCAAAAACATTTTTCAGTCTTGGCCAAGGAACAAAGCAAAACAACTCTGGCAAAAGAATAAACTGAAACATTGTTCTCTCACTGTGTATTTCTCTACTGAGTAAGTCCCCAGATGTTAAAGTGGTACAACAGAGAGCACTTCTAATGTGCTTTAGTGGGATGATTCAGCCAAAGTAAGCAGCGCAGTCAGTGATCGGAGAATGCTGGCTTTTGTTTTGTTTCCTTCTTACTGATTAACTCGATGCATAACCATCTTTTATGCTAGAAACAGACTTTAAAGGATAAGTAGTTCTTGATGCAAGAGCCAGCTTGGTCAGTAATAGCTTCAGCATTTGGCCTTAGAACTATTATTTCTTTGCTATGTTACATCCAATTTGGTACCAAAATGTCTGCTTCCCTGGTTTAGAAATGTTACCTACCCAGAGATTATTTTAATATTTGATAGTTGGGAAACAATTAAAGCATTGGCTTAAATTTTGCTTCTAACAGTGAAAACCAAACAAAGACTCTAGTAATTTATTAAACAAAGGTAATGATGAGATGCTATAATCTAAAATATATTAAACACTTAAGTCTTTCCTGCCAAATTAAGTTAAAGCTAATTTTCATACTCTTCTTTTTGCTTAAATTGACTTTCAATAGTAGAGAAAACTTGAAAAATCAGATGTATGTTGATAAAAATTGAGGATTGGATGGCAAATGGAATGTTTTCTTTTTAACTTCTGATTACCTCTTGTTTATTACCTTTGGAACTAACTTATTTTCTTCCATACACACTGATTTAAGCATTGCAATAATTTTTAAGCCTGTTGGTCAAAAAAAAAAAATCAAAAAAACAATTGCTTTACCAGAACCTCTTAATATTTTCCATTGCTATTAAAAATATTTCCAATATAGCTTGCTGTAGAATGGGCCCCCAAAGTATTCTAGATGTTTTTTAATGATGACCTCTGTATTATGGGCTCAATCCGGTAGGGTACTAGTCAACACTTAGAGGTCCTTAGCTCCATCACCTTCCATTGACTTCAATAGAAGTTGAAGGTTATTCAGTACTATGCAGGATAGCACAGCATATAATTGGCACTACTTTAAAGAGATAATTCATTTAAACTTTGAAGTAGTATTAGCATTCATCAGTTTTCATTTTTAAAAAAAGCTGTTTGAAAAGAAATTGTCCATTCCATCAATACTAGAATACAAAAGAGCATATTGCATGGCAGTACAATAGAAATGAACAAGAATTATACTTAATTCTATTTATTTACTCTTATTTCAGGTCTACCCATCTCCTCCAATCCCTAAAACAACTCAAGGATTTATTGGCTGGAGATCATCTGTGCCAGGACTGAAACTTGAACGTTATTATCAGATCAGAAGCTGCAAAGGTGCCTTTCACAAGGATCTGAAGTGGCCTGATGAACCCTCTGATTGACATTAAGAAATAATGAATAGGCATATTGAGCCATTTTTTCTTAATCTAAGTTAATATTCAGTAGAACAAATGTCAGATTTGCATAAATTGATATTAGAGCATAAATGTTTGTGCATAATGTCAGCAATATATTAGGTGAGAGGTGTATGTGAGAAATGTAGCATGTCAGTTGATACTGTTTTATTTAAGTCTACAGTATACATACTGTTAGTGCACATTTTGGAATGTTTTTCCATGAAAGCAGCTCTAATTTAAACACCTTATATTCTGCAATAAGTTTTCCTGTAGTAGAATCTTAGGAAGATTATTTAAGTAGCATCCTTCTAGTTGTCTGCATTACAATTTATCTATGACTGTTCTGGTGAGTCAGATGTGTAACTAAATTACACATAAATTACTAAATACATTGTATATTGCATTGTGTATGCTTTATAGGTAGTTTGTGTAATGAACACATCTGTGTTATTTAGTGGATCCCTGTTGAGCTGCCTGATCAGTATAAATAGTTCACACAGATTCTATTTATCTAAATGCAAGCAGGTTGCTTTCAAAATCAGTTATTTTAGTATCAGAACCACTTAGATGAATGATCAAAAAGGTATCCATATGTATGCTGGTGATCATTTAACTGTATATAACATTACAATGGCTTCTCAAGCATTTGAATTGGAGTACTGTAATTATATTAAAATCATTTACATCATCTAGAGCTGGTCAGAGACTCAGAAATAGTTTGTTGAGAAAACTGACAAAAGCAACAAAGTTGGCAAAATACAAGTAATTGTATAGCACTCAAACACCTCCAAAGCCATCCAGCAATGTACAAAACATGTACATTTTACATAAGCAAACACAATGCCTCATGTTTCAACCAAAACCAAACAAAAAACCCTCACACTAATTTTTCAGAAACATTGTGGGTTTGAAAAAAGAAAGAAAACCAAAAAATCATACAAGCCCATTAGTCTTTCCTATAGGTCAGTGAGTAACCCACTGAACAGCCGTCAGGTTACAGAACTACTCACTCTTTGAGAATGCTTGTCACATGACGTTTAGAGAGCTTATAGAGTGCACCCTGTGTCCCACTTACCAAACAGGCACATTAGTCTCACAGCTGCATAGCTGAGTGCAATATAACATGCACAGGTTTAAAATTAAAAGCACTTTGCTACTGCACATAAATTAGGCTTGAATGCAAACCAGAACGAGGTTTCTCTGCCTCATCTGATACATTTGAAGGTCTGATCCACCTGACATTAAAATCAATGGAAAGATTCCTATTCCTATTGAGTTTACTGGGCATTGGTACTGAGTTCTTTCAGTGGGTCTCAAATAATTATGTGTAAACTGGTCCCTTTCTCATCAGTGTTGAGAAATCACTGGCTTCTGCAGCAGGTACCCAGTTTCCTCTTGCTGTTGGTACAAAGGATTTTTTAGTAATCGTTGTGGTGTTAGCAAATGTGAGGATCAGGGGGTCAGTCTCACTTGTTTGGGTTTACATTTAGGGACAAATGAGCTGCTGTACTGTTTAAGGTGGAAAAACTTATGTCATACCAGTCTGGCTATTATAGCATGGCTTCTTTATTCCTGACATCAGCAGCCTGTATGTGAGCCATGCACCAGTGCAAGTCACACTTTACACTGGTGCAGTGTGGATCAACATTATGATTTGCCCTGTGCAGCTACAGTGGTTTAACGATCCCAGTGAAAACAAGCTGTTGCGGGGTTCAGTCCTGTCTTACTGTGTAAACACTTCAATACATGCCACCCCCACCTAGCTGAATGTCCATTAAAGGACCATTACAAAATGAGGAATAACTGGGTAGGCAATAGTACTGGAGAAAAGGATCTAGAGGTGATAGTGGCTCACACTGAATATGAACCAACAATGCGATTCAGTTGCAAAAAAGGCTAATATAATTCTGGGGTGTATTAACAAAAGTGTCATATGTAAGACACAGGAGGCAATTGTCCTGCTCTACGCGGCACTGTTGAGGCCTCGGCTGGACTAATGTGTCCGGTTTTGGGTACCACACTTTAGGAAAGATGTGGATAAATTGGAAAGAGTTGGAGGCAAAATAAGCAATAAAAGGTTTAATAACTCCAACCTATTTATTTAGCATGTTCATAGTCATCTAGCCAAGCAATGGCATCTTCAGTTCTTCTAGGCCACCACTGAACCTAGTCAGCAGGCATTCATCGACAATGTGTGTCATCATCTGTGTTGCGCCGCAGCTGCACAAAGGGCTGTCACGAAGACCCTGTCGATACTGGTTGGCTGCACAGAGACATTGCCCAGTCTGAAACCTGTTCAACAGGGACCACTGGTGATGGAGCAGGTCAAACCAGGAAGGCAAATTGTGGGGTCAACGACAAGGGACTGGTTGGGGATTATAACAGATATCCATTCCTCTCACCAGAGTGTTTCCATCCTAACATCCTGGCATGGCAGATGAGTCCATAATGAGCAACGTGATAGCAAAAGTGCAGCTGGTGGTTTAAAAAGGTCACTGTGTAGCGGCAGGCTTGAGTTGGCATGTACTTTCTCCAGTAACTTGCCAGTGGCAACCTCTCATCTGATATGAAGAGCAATATTGCTCAGAACTGGAAGCCATGGGAGTGGAGTCAGATGCAGGGTGCCAGAGATGATATGTGACCTATGAGGAAAGTTTAAAAAACTGGGCATGTTTAGTCTTGAAAAAAAAAACTGACAGTGGACCTGATAATAAATCTTCAACTATGTTAAGAGCTGCTATAAAGAAGCCGGTGATCAATTGTTCTCCATGTCCATTGAGGGTAGGATATGAAGTAAGGGACTTAAATCTGAAGCATGGGAGATTTAGATTAGGAACAACTTTCTAATTGTAAGAATAGTTACGTAATGGAATCGGCTTCCAAAGGAGGTGTGGAATCCCCATCATTGGAGGTTTTGAAGAACAGATTGTACAAACAACTGTCAGGAATGGTCTAGGTTTACTTGGTCCTGCATTAGTACAGGGGGCTTGACTTTATGACCACTTGAGGTCCCTTCCAGCCCTATATTTTTATGATTATTTTGAATTTACAGCCATTTGCAGGTTGTTTAACTTGTGAAGATATTTGAAATTAAAGGAAGATTTTAAAAATCCCAGAAATTAACACAGGTGACTTCTCCCTACCTCAGAAATCCTCTCTTTGTAGTATTGCTATCAAAACTCCAGTGCATCCTGCAGCTGTCAATAGCTACTTCTTGAGTCAGCGGCAACCCACTGGCACAAATGGCAGTAGGTCAGCTGTTAGTGAGGAGTTGTTTTTCTTTCTTGCTTCCCAAGAAGTGACTCATCATGATCAACAGCCCGTCTATTTTTTACTTTAACATCCCACTCCAAATGCCCACAAAAGAACATTTTTCTCCATATTCTTTACAAATAATGGAGAGGTGACTCATATCCTTTGGAAAGATTACCCAAAGAATGAGATCCCATATCAGAAATCACCCCAGACAATTTACTTTAGAACCAGAGTAAGGAATCATTTAAAATCAGACTCTGGAAATTATCTGAAGTTTCAAGTTTGCTACAAACAACATAGCATTAAAAAGAAAACACAGTGCTCAGGGAACAGATAGGGCCATACTAGAAGTCAGTGTTTTTGATCAATGTCTTCCTTCCTTCCTTGCCAGAGCTGTGTTTATATTGCTGTCAGGAAGGTGGCCCATTTTGATTATATTTAACAAATTTTCCATTAAATGGTTCTCCGACTTATTTTAAAGGCAAGTGTAGACTGGCCCTTTAATTCCAATCTGGTTTCAGATAAATGCTTGTGCTGCAGATGAACCTGTAATTTAATAGCTGAAAAGGCACATAAAATTCAGAGTGCACTATTTTAAATGCCAGCATAGATGGAGCCTAACAGAGGGGAGACAACACTGCTGAGATTGTATTTTGAATTTTTTAATACTGACTGACTCGAGAAGAACCAGAAATGGCATCCTGTATCCTGTGGTGATTTGTATAAAATGTGGTTCAGATCCAAACACCTCCTGGGTTTTTATTTTGCAAAACCAAAACAAGACTGACAACATTTTGCAAACCCCAAAACCCCCAGCTTGCCAATCTGCAACTGTAAATTGCTGGAGTTTATAACTGATACCTGAAAACTAACTCAAAACCAAGAGTAAGTATTTGTGTTCTACTTTGATTCGGTTAAGAGGCCTTTTGATGGTAACCTAACTGTAAGGCTACAATTTAGTCACGGGTATTTTTACTAAAAGTCATGGACAGGTCACAGGCAATAAACAAAAGTTCATGGCCTGTGGCCTGTCCATGACTTATACTATAAATATCCCTGACTAAATCTTGGGGCGGGGGGGTCACTGCTGGGGCAGGGAGTGCCCCGGGAGCCTGCTACTGGGCAGGTGTCTGGGGGGGTTCGCTGTTGGGGGGGATCCGGGTGCCGCTGCTGAGGAGGAGGTTCTGGGGGGCTACCCAGGACCACTGTTGGGGGCCGCTGAGCAGTGGCTGCTCTGGCCACCCCCAGGACCAATGCTCAGGCAGTCCCCGGACACAGACGCACCTGCCCCTGCTCCTGCGCTCCCTGGCTTCAGGGCTGCTCCAGCAGCAGTTGGTGCAGCTGGCTGAGGGGTTGCCCGAGCGGCTGGCTGAGGAGCCACTCCAGCAGTGGCTGGCATGACTGTCCCCGAGGCCACCTGAGCAGCTGGCCCCTGAAGCCAGCTGCTTGCACAGCCCTGGGGTCAGCCACACTGTCTGCCACAGAAGTCATGGAGTTCGCAGAAAGTCACAGAATCCGTGACTTCCATGACCTCCGTGACAAACACGGAGCCCTACCTAACAGTGATGTTCAAATACTCGTACACAGGATTTGAATTACTTCATCTAATCTGAATTAATCATTACTTGATCCACAAATCAGTGGAGATTTTTTTTTGTTTAATGAAACTTTTGAAAGAATCATTTTGTATTGTTCTGATTGTATCTACTTTCCCAAGATTCCTCTTTTGCCTTTTCTGTATGTAATACAATTTCTTTTGTAACTGTCCTAGAGAGAACTGTCCAGTCAACTGCTCCAACCATGAGCGCAAATGGACAACGTAGAAGTACTAAACTACCTTGTACTGTTTCAAACTTGACATATAATCTATGAAAATTAACATCTTTTTTGGAGTCCAACAGGGCACATAAATGTCACTGCACACTTATGTCAGTACAGTGTTAGTAAACTCAATGTACACATTAGGGGACTATTAAGACAATGAACTCCCCGATTTTTAAACGATTAAACTCAAAACTGAAGCAAAAGGCAAGGCAGTTGTAATTCTGTTTGTACAGCTTTTACATACATAGTTCTGCATGAGTCAAAGCTTGAATGTACACAAAAATCACAGTTTGCTAATTTTTAAGCCCAAAATTGCACCTGAGTATATAAAAATCTGCTATTTTTCAATTAAAGTTTCATTGAGTGATGTATTTCTCAAAGCCTTTGACTAACACAAATAGAGTTAAATAATCACATTAGCCAATGAATATACATTAGCGGTTCCCTAGTTTTCTAACATTTTCACAGACCATTGAAGCCATCCTGTCCTTTAAACATTGTTTGTAGACAAGGTTCTTACACGTTAATAGCAGTATTCTTAAGCAGGAAAATAGATGCATTTTTTTTAATGTGTAGTCAGTATGAGCTAGAAGTCCAAAGGACTTAAGCACCTAAAGTGCCTAAATCCAACATTTAAGTGCCACTGAGATCTTCAAAACCCTTCACTCAGCTGCAACCTGATCCTGGAGGCACCTCCAAAGCTTCCGTCACTGGGCATGCGCAAAGCCGCCTGAGTCTAAGACCCCGCCAACCTGCTCAGCACCCTAGCTCACGCCTAAGCTCTGGCAGGATTTTCAAACCAGGCATTTCCCCACCTATCTCAGACAAAAGGACAGCCAGGAATTTTCTGGGAAGGAGCCTCTTCAGTTATGCCCAATACACCAACAGTTTGACCACTCACCTGGAGTGTGGGAGACTCAGGTTTGAATCTCCATTCTGTGTGATTTGGAGCAGAGACCTGGACCTGACTTTCCTACATCCCAGGGAGTGCCCATACAATACTCCTATTACCATCGAATTAACTTGTCCACAAGCTACAGTTACTTTATTTACAGGCCAACGAAATTAGGTCACAAAAACTTCATGCATCTTCCATTCACATTTTGTGCTGTTAAAATATGCATGGAAAACCTAGAATTGACACTTGCTACATATAATTGCACTAATACAAGATGATTTGGATGAGAGACTTAGTTTTAGGAGATTGTTATTTGTTTTGAAAGCTGCATTCTGCATCAGAGGATAGAGATTTTGATTAGATGAAAGGCAAATGATGATTCTGAATAAGCAACACTGCTGGAATTCCAGTCACCAGTCAAGTGCTGCTGTACATTTTGAGAGGTGAGAGGACTACATAAGCAGCTGCGGTGTGTGTATGTGTGTTGGACTTACTGTGCAAGGAGGACTCTCAATTAAAAAATAACTCTCACTAGTATTATATAACTGGCATTTCTGTTTCTGGAAAATGGCACATATGTATTATTTATTGTGTGTATTATCATAGCGCCGAGAAGTCCAAGTCATGGACCAGGACCCCATTGTGCTAGGTGCTGTACAAACACAGAACCAAATCACAATCTAAGTATTAGACAAGAGACAAGAGGTGGATACAAATAAATAGGAAAGTACAAGGAAACAATTGATCAGCATAATAAGTAGGGTCTCAGCACAGCAGCATCCTAATTGTTGCCAAGTTTTTTGTAAGCATCAAGGCAAAGGAGATGTAGTTACATTGATTTCAATGGCTGAAAGCATACTAACTATTTCAAGAGCCTTGCTGTATTAAATTCAACGGTACTGTAAACTGACACTTGTACAATGTGCTGGTGTGCATTTGTGACCATCGGAAGACAGGATACTGGCCTAGTTGGCCTATTTGTCTGACCCAGTATAGCCGCTCTTTTGTTCTTAGGTACTCGGAAACTGGTTCGTTTCTAGAGGTGCAAACTTGCATCCCTTTAGTCTTCTCTCACTGAGGACTCCACTGTATGTGAGAATGATCAGCAGTAAACAACATGGGAAATACTTAAAACAAAACTAGAAAGCCTGCATAAACAATAGGGAAACTGCAAGGATCTGGTTCTTATAGTATCAAAGTAAAACACTGGACAGGGGCATTATTTTTCAGATGGATTGGAGCTAGATTTACATTACGGCTTCAAGCTGCTCACACAAGACTGAAGTCTTGCTCTTGCACCAGATAGACCAGAATACAGAGTTTAAAGAACGCTCTTTCCTATCCACAGCAGTGCAGGATTTATTTCCATAAAGATTTCCAACTGGAAATTCACTGGTATAATCTGAACAGTAGTGCAGGGTATATGTGCATCTCATTGCAGTAAGATTTATAGTACTACCCCTTTGAAAGTGAAACACTCCTCACACAGAGCACCGGGTTTTGCAGGCTCCTATGGGAGTGAGGAAATCTGTAGAAAGCAAATCCAAGGTAGTGGTGCCCTCCAGATGCCACTTTAGTCTTGTATCCACTGACCACCAATATGGAAAGAGACATTAAAGCACCAGAGTTCCTAGTTATGCCCTGAAGGGTGATTTAAAGCCCCTAAACATTTCACAGCCCCATCCACCTATGCCTGTAGCTTCAGACTGCCTCAGGCTATCTAAGAGTGGAGGAGTCTCGATGCATTTCCAGGCAGTGGGCTCACCAGATCTTCTGAGAAGGATCACATAGGGTCAGACATTATAATTAACCTGCTGCATTTATTGTAATGTCTAATCATTTAAACAAATGCAGCTATATTTACTGTATCATGCAAAGCTCCAGCTAGACATGTGACTCAGCATGTCCTTCTCTGGAACCCCTCACCTTCAGAAGATTGTGAGCAGATAAGCAGAGATCAGTGCAACTATGCCTGAAATACGCTATAAGATTTTCCATGGTTTAGTACTTCCTTTTTTAATTATTATTATAATAAGTTGATCTCTCAAAAGTAGTTTAACACAACCCGGGGTTAATTATGGCATATGTGAAGAGTTTGCTGTGTGTTTAGAAAACAGCCCAGTCTTTTGTTTTAAAGATAAGAGCATCTGAAAATAGTGCTGAAAATAGAATGAAAGTGCTTCCTCCTCTGTAACTGTTAATACATAATGTAGGCTACTCTTTATGGGAAAGATGTTCCAGGTGCAGTATAGTACAATATGTTAAATCATCCTTTTTAGAGAGCACCTCTAAGGATAACAAAATGTCAGATCATTTAAATTAATTACCCCTGACTTGTACCAATAACAAAGAAAAGGTCAGGCTACAGCCAGAATACTAGAGATGGTCAAAAAAAAAGATAATTATTGTGACGGGTTAGATCACAGAACCCCCCTTTGGGAGCTGCTACCCGATGTGCCAAGACTACCTCTGCTCCTGTTTTCCCTGCCAGCTCAGGACTCGAGCACCTTGTCTTGCTGAGCCAGACACTCCCATCTGCTCCAACAAAGGCGCAGGGTCTGAATTACATACATTTATGAGCACCCCCATCCCATAAAGCTTTATAGGGTACACTGTCACAATTACGTTTTGTGGGGGGAAAGTGGGAAAAAAACCAAACCGAAAGACTTTCATTTGGTTCACAAGTTTTCACAAGCATTTCCATTTTTCAACAACAAATTATTCAATGAAATGTTTCACTTTGAAATTTTTTGCTGTTTTGGCATTTCCCCCACCATTTCAAAAGGAAAAGGTCTGAATGTTTTGTAAGTGCTGTTGAATTTTTTTCTTTTCAAAATGTCAATGACAATGAAAAGTCATTGCCATCAAAATCCCATTATTTTACAGCATTCTTTAGAGAAAAAAATTCAGCCAGCTTTCTGGAACACACAATATAAAATACAGCAGCGTGATACACAGAAAATATAGCAGATTTCCCAAAAGATTCTTCATTTAGGCCCTCTAAACTTTCTAAATAGAGATTGTCTTGAATCAGAGCCCAGCTCCAGCTCCCCCACTCACTCCAAACTTTGGATAATGATCCAAACTTTAGGCCTCACCCCTACTCTTTTGTGGACTGAACCAACCCCTCTGAACTGATTTTACTCACCCTACTGTAATTTCCACACCCCCGCCAGGACAAAAAACACAGCAAACTTTGAATTCAGGCTGAGTCTGAGCTGGTGGCTGAGTCAAGGGTCAAGTATGAACATTTTGCACAGCTCTGCTGGTGGAATTCAGACAAGCTGTGACAAACATCACAGCCTTCGCGTATGCATAGCAAAAGTGAGCTCAGACATCATTTTAGGAGATTTTTGTCTGGCTTCAGAATGGAGAGGAGGAAGGGGATTACCTCAGACCTTCAGAACCACGGAGTTCAGGGACTGAGCACTAGAGAAGGATATGGTCTTGTGCTTACCCCTGGGAGCCAGGACACCTGACTTCTATTCTCAACACCACCACTGATACATGACTCACTTAGTCATGTAGCTGTACAAAAATCTGGGTGAATTTCAGAGGTGATGTATCAGTCTCAGGTATTTTGCATTAGTGCAACTTACACCTTGCGGTCCCTGACTGTGTAAGTTATGTCAATTTACACTTAACTCTGAATCTGGCTCTTTGTCTCACATTTTCCCATGTGCCCAGTATCTACCTGACAGGGGTGTGCCGTGACTCACTAAATCCTGAGACCTTGGGATGTAGGCACTATGGAACTATGTATAATAGTAAAGCACAATGGTAAAAGGAATGCAAAGAATGGGCCCCACCCTGAAACCCTTGCTCATTTCGATGTCATCTTCCTTGAGTCTGACTGAGTAAGGACTGTAGGATCAGGTCTTGTTGTCATCAGCATTGGTATATATCTGAACAGGAATCTCATGGAGAAATGTTTCTAAGAGCTCAAGGAGAGGCAACCACAACTTTAGTTACAATTACAGTTTAAGGACTAGAGACATGGCCATTTCCTCCCCAGTCCAATTTCCTTGGTACGGTTTCTTTACACAAACCAGTCTTTCTGAATCTGCTTTCCAGAAAGGTCGTTGTCAGAGACAACAGCCTTGCATCACAAGGAAACATGGCAATTTCCCCAATCTCCCCCACCCCATTCCTGGGGGCTCTTGCTTTTTCTGTGCTTTGCCTCCAGACTGCCGTCTGACATCAAATTAATCTGTCCTACTGAGAGAACCACACAGCCCCCTGCTACAGCCTGACCTAAACCTGACAATGCCTTCACACTTCTCGCAAGCTGAAAACACCCCCTCCTCCTTCCCTGGTGAAGTGAGAGACGGTTAATGCTTTTTACTCCTCACTGGGGAGCGAAATGAACTCAGCTGTGCTAGTGAATCCTCTTTCCTTGCTGACATGCATCAGACACAACATTCTCATCCTTCGAAGCTGGAGCAAAAAACAAAACAATGAGCTGCAAGTTCCTGTCTGGAGAATTTAAACAGCCATTCTCCTCCTATTACCAAGGCATGGTTATGTCCTTTGTGACAAAGTAAGCTGCAGCCGCTCTCTACGCTCCCCACCATGCACTGCTCACAGTTGCCAGCTCAGTTTTATGTTTATTTCATAAACAAAAACAAAATATTTAGTGTCTCTTAAAAGAAAAAAAAAGACACTTTTTGTAAGTGCTCTGCTCCAAATTGCCACTGCAGATGTTTTGTGCTGTCAAGAACCATATTCTTAATCGTGTGAATGAGATCTCAGAAGCAGATGTCCTGTAACAAGCCAGAGATTGAAAACTAGGCATTTTGAATACAGAAAAATAAAATTCCAACTTCCCCTAGGATTAGGGGGAGACCATTTCACAGCGTGGGCAAGCTACATAGAACCAATCTTGGAACATCACAGGAGCCTCTCTGAACCAACTGTAAGCAAATGAGCAAAGGTTGTGATTTTACTAGCATAACGTTGTGCCTGTAGTTTCCTTTAAGAAGTGTCTTCTGGGCTCTTTCTCCCCTTTGGTAAATGTAGGAGCACTGAGTGGGTAAGAAACCTAACTGGGATTTTCACAAGAAAATGGAGATTCGTGAGTAGCTGTGACCCACAGACCCCCTGGCTCGGATATATGCATAACAGTGCACCAAAGGGTGGCATGTGAGGTCTCTGCTGAGAGCAAGTACCCACCACTGGTCATCATGTGCAATGTATGTAGGGATCATATTTAAGGAGTTATGTATCTATACTAAAAATTATGTTCTTAAGGAGTTAAGGCAGCTAAAGATGCTTCTGTTCACACTTCAATTCTGGTCTGTCTCTCTTTGCATTGGGCCTGTTTACTAACAGCCTCCTCTCCTCCCTACCCTGCCGGGATTTTTCTCATATAAAAGGGAGTGGTTTTCTAACACACAACAATAGATTTGTACCTCAGAAATGTTCCTTTCGGGCAGGCGGTAACAGACACCTATCTCCCTGTCTGATCATTTGTGTATTGTAAGCCCCACACGATAGGCCTAGTTGCATACTGAGCAACAGGCAAAATAAGAGATTGTGAAATCTACAAGATGAACCAGACAGTAGGGTGGCAGGGGTTCCTGTTTATGAAAAAAAGACAAAAAGATTGTTCTGGTATATATTGGAGTGCAAGGAAACACACAGGGTCCTTCACCTAGGAGGCAAGCTGACAGTGTCTATCTCATGAAAGGAGAATCACAGCCTATCTGGCTGCAAAGTCCTGCAAGATTTTGGGTGAGCAATACTCTACCAGACATAAGTGTATCTAGTTAATGCAGTCTATGTTCTAGAATGTGTATTACAGTTTTATTCTCTAGGTATCCATTTGTTTTTGTTTGTTGTTATTACCTGAATCTCTATGGTTTGTTAAATAAACTTATACTTGATTTCACTATAAACATATCTCAGTGCTGTGTGTTAAGTGGAATGGTGATCTGAGGTAGAACTAGTAATGACTCTCTACAGTGGGATAGTCATTGAGCACGAGAGAAAGAGAAAAGAAGAGAAAATGACTGTGTAGTCCCGAGGTTAGGGCACCTACCTGGGAGGTTGGAGACCCTAGGTCCAGTCCTCCTGCTCCAGCCACTCTTTTATTATTTATCCAGAGTTCAAAGGCAAGATCACATCTATCCAGATGTGCTGAAAATGGATTTGTAGGCATCTCTAAGCCATAATGGCCCTATTAAACTTAAGATGAGATGGAGGAGCAAAGGAGCAGCAGAAGACAAAGGAATAAAAGAAGTAAGGGGAAGCAGGAGAGAAAGAGATGCAGCCCAATATAAGAAGGTGATAAGAGAGCAAGGCAGAAGGAAAGGGTTGAGGGAAAGGCCACCAGGCAACTGTAATAAACAATATGGAGAAAAAAAGGAGTCCTTTCTAATTACAATGAAGCATCATAAAATATTAAAGGACATTGCAATTGCTCATGTAATGCTGCCATTCCGGGCAAGGTTCACTCTCCTGGTATATGACGACTCCAAACCCTCGCAATAGAATTACTGCTGTTTAATGTACAATTGGCTGTATAAAATTCCATACATTGTTTTTCTTTATTATCCTTGATAATTCTGCATGCATATACCTGTCACGTATTAGAACACACCATTATGTCCAGAGAACTGTGCACAAGAGAACTTATTTCCAAAACAAACAGCACCAAAACATTGTACACCAGCTCAAGAATAACACACACACACACACACACACATATAGAGTCCATATTTGGAGCAGTTTACCAGTAGTTTCCTGTACATCCAAGAGGTGAATGGCATCTACAAAGTCAGCTCTCAGAAATATCCTATATAGTTTTGATATTGCATGGCCCCCATTACTGTTATATTAGAGAAACCCACCGTCTTTAACAAATCACATTTTACAATTGAGGAAAGAAAGATTAAGTGATGCACCCAAGATCACACAGGAAATCAGTGGCATAGTAGAGAATTGAACTCAGGTCTCCAGAGTCCCAAGTTAGTACCACTGGGCCAAACTTCCACCACCTAGAAAATATTAGCACAGAATGCAGCCAGACAAAAGCCTTCAGCTACTCTTCTAAACAAATATTTACTTGCCTAAAAGAGCAGAATTCATTTTGTCTGTATTTGTAGTCAGCCTATATCCAGTTACCATGAAGCAGCACAAGAGGGATATATACTGAGTATAGGATATATGCATACAAGTCTCTCCCTCCTTCCCCAAAAAATGAAGGAACTTGACAGGCCACTTCTATTGAAGGCTTTGTTTGTTTATTGTATTGACTGATAATTTATTATGTGCCAAGTACCACTCGACACCTGGGTGCATTGGGATAACACCCGCGGCCACATAACTCGGCCAAAATACTCGACTACTGAGGAGGCAGCCACCCAACTAATGGAACAATGGACTGCCATCTCCACTCCAGTCTACAGCCAATCCCTGGCAGGTTAAAACACCAGGGGAAGGGATGAATCTCACATCAAGCTCCGCAGGTGGATGGTTCATGGAATAAATACTAATAATGTTTTGCATCCAGTGGGTTATCTCCAGCCTTTAGATGCACTAACTGAAACAAGCCCCCAAGGTCAGAATCCGGCTCATTAAACACATGTAGTGCCTGTATGACACCTCTTTCTCATTCCACCTTCAGCTGTAAGAAAGGATGGATGGTCTTGAGATGAAGGCAGCAGAGTGGGAATGAAGAGTTCTGGGTTCAGTTCCTAGCCCTGTCACAGACTCCTTTTATCTCAGTTGCCTATCTGTAAAACGGGGAGCATTTGCCTTCCTTCCATCCTTTACCCTCTTCTCTATTTAGACTGCAAATTATTTGAGGCAGCATCTCTTACTAGGTATAAGTACAGCACCTACCACAATGGGACCCTGATTTCGGTCAGGCTTCTCACCATTACTGTAAAAATAATACAGTAGAATTTATAATACTTATTAAAGACAATATGGTCAATACAACACAAAAGCAACACAACAAATAACTGGAGATTTTGCAGGACGAATACGGCTCTTTCCAGTAAATGTCTGTAGTGGTCTTACCATCATGGAGCTCGCTCTTGTGGCACTGTCATCAATCTCGTGTAACGGCCAGGTCCCTCTGGAGTCCCACCCCTTCCAGGGCATCTGTGACCGTAATGACCTTCATCACTATTAAAACACAGGTAGCAAATCAAAATGTCTTCTTCCCCAGCTGAGGGTCTTACTTCAGTTCCTATCTCTTCGCCTAGTGACATCAAAACAATAAAACACTAACCAATTCACTACCTCCCTTGCAGGTCTGAGATTTCTGTCTCTCTCCCAATTTCCCATTGTGCTCAGTCCTGTTATCAGGACAAAGATCCATGGGGACAGTTGCTTCAAGTTCTGCCCCACCCTAGTGGCCCACCATAGACACTAATCCTGACTCCTGCAACTTATTCCTCTCTTACTCCCTATGTCCTTCTTCAGCCTCTCCACCAGGGGACAAGTTCCAACCTGGTGCTCTCCTGGGCCTTAGGCAGTGTTTCCGCAGGCCAAGGTCTCCCATCACAACTGCTCTGAACTTACGGCAACCAGCCAGCTCCTCCCCTGCTGGGTCTAATACTAAATTGAGCCCGACAGGCCTGTTGAGTGCAACAAAGTGGGCTAACTGGGCTCTCAGGTGCCTGTTTACTCTTTATGGGCCTGTAGGGGCTGTATACAGCCCACCACGGTATCATATATATTTGTCAAGACGTGAGCTATTACCTGAGCCTAGAACAGTGAACTCTTGGTATCTTTAGACACGTTTCATTTCAACCAATCCGCTTGTCAAAGGCCTCCAATACTCTGTGACACTAAATAAGAGGTGTTACATCGTAATGACAAATATTAGATACCAGGCTGCTTGATTAACATAATTTGTTTCTTTGTTTCATATTTTAATTCCTGATGAGTGGTTTTTCATCCACTTTATCTGGGGGGGAGGGGGGGGCAGGAAGCAATGTTTTCTGACATGGAACTCTAATGTGGCCTTTGCAGAGACCTCTCATCTGCAACTTTTCATTCTCACCTCCCTTTCCTTCAGCACATGAAATTAGCTCCAGCAGCAGCTACTGGCCAAGAGCCTCACACTTTGGATATCTCCTAAGGCTTTGGGGTTTAGCATGAGCAAAAGGTCCTTCCCTATGGCACACACATTTAAATTTAGCACTAAACGGGGGTGGGGAGGAAAATATGTAAAATGTCAGTTTCTGACAGGCAGAAAATTAGAATTCATTCCCCCTGAGAGCTAAATGGACTTTTCTGCTTCCAGTCACTAGCTATGACAAGGTTAACATTTCTCAGTTTAATGACTAAGGACATTAAGAGTGCATGTGAATAAGGAATAAAAGTGCTAGAAGGTATTAGCTAACTCTGTGACAACAGCGAGAAAAAGTCGCCGATTCCAACAAGTAATGACCATTCGACGTGGAGGATCGACAGCGAGCGAAAACACAGAGCAATAGGATGTGGAGACGATTCTTTATCACCCTCATTATTAGGCACAGGAGTTAGACATAAGGGACAAAGAACGGCTGCTGGGCAGATATGACGCCAGTAGTAGGTGTGGCAGGATAACCCCTCACTTAAAGTGCATTCTGCAAGACAATGTGCTCCCAGTTGTCTCGGGAAGTGCCAGTGTACTAGACAGCAACTAAGCCCTAAGAGACCCAGAATAGAAGCATTTCCAGATGTGTCTCAGACATCTTCTGAGTGTTCCGCCACCCCCTCACACTCTAGGCCTAGCTAATCTCAAGTCAGCTTGGAGTCAATGGAGTTACTCCACACTTATGGCTGTGTAACTGTTAGCAGAATGTGGCCCTCAGTTTTATACAAATGAACTTCACACTGCTGTGCAATGATCTGAGGTGCGGCTCATCCTCACGCAGATTGCCCTACAGATGGGCATGCAGCCTCCCACCCACTGGCAGCTAAGGGTGAGAGTTTTAGGTAAAGTGCCAGTCCACAACTTGCCTTAGCTGCCCAGGAGGTGGGTAACAGGGGGCATTTAACATGTCCCTAAGTCCTCTGCTAGCCTATGAAGTTCTGATGCTGCTTTTTACCCCTGTAGGAATGGGCACATGTGAATGACACACACGGGAACATCTGAGCACTGCTCTTCCATGGATCCTTCACCCAGAAGGATGATTGTGTCAATGACGGAGCTCTGAATGAACTAGAAGGAAGGAATATTTTTCTTACTCTGGTTTCATTTTCTCCTTTTTCTGAGTGAAGCCTTCCTCCAGTTCCCCAATGACAGAAACACCCCTGCAAACATAACCCATGCAGCCACACTTCCAAGGTCAAATCTGAACCCAGATTACATGGACAATCCCAGACGTCAGTCTAATGCTACACCAAACCACAGGACTGGTAAAGCACTGGCCAAAGAGAAGTCTAAATGTTACTGGTATTTCAGGATGGTTCAGAAACTTGAAATAATCAAATATGGGGCTTTTTCTGGATATAAATTAAACTGCGATGGTTACAAATATTTGGTATGAAAAGTGATTTCTAAATTTCTAAGATGTTAAGCAAAAAATCTAAGTGGAAAACTGATATTCAGAAATATGATTTTAAGGTTGATGGTGTGCCTTTAAATAGGAGTAGTTAATGTGCTATTTAATAAAATGAAGTGATGCTTTAGATGAGTCGATATATTTTAAATTCAGAAAGAGATACAAATTCTCCTTTTCTGTAATTATCTCTCTCCTTGACTAGGTTTCAAAAGCTTTTTGGCTACATTTCAAGTGAGATCAAAAACTTACCGTTTAGGGGGGAAATGAAGACTGTTTTAAAAATTAAGATATGCAGAAATAAATTTAAAAGGAAAAATAGAAGAAACCAAATGTTTTAATAACTTTGGTAACCTACCTCCAAATGCTGGAGACACTTAATCGACTATTGTTTGTTTTGCTTCTGACTATCAATAGTACTTTGCATCTGCCCATCAGCAGCACTTTAGATTGAGTTCACGTTAACCAGATTGATAGCAGGGAGCCAAGCTGAAAAAATGAGGCTTTACATTTTTTCCGACAAGACAAGTGATATGAGGTTCTAGCTTATCAAATCATAAGCAGAGGTGATGGAATGTCAGATAGCTCATTAGATATTTAACATTTCCTTTGGAGAAGGACAGCGAGTATCAATTTGACCAATGAGTAAGTCAAATTTGGGCGGAATTCTATTAAAATTGGATTGCCAGGAACCACTCAAAGTCCTTGGTGAATCTCTGACACGGTCAAATATGTAGAGAGCATAGAAGTGAAACTAAAAGGAGTCCTGAGTGGTTTTATACATGTAGATAAGGCCTAATTCTGTTCTCCTTACCGATGCCGAGTGGGCTTTATTCCACATTTACTTCCTTTGAAATTAATTGGACTGCTCACAGAGTAAGGCACCAGTCTACAAAGGGGAATTAAAACAAAGGGGGGGGAATATTAAAACAATCTGATCTACAAGCCTGTTCATGAAACAGTCATACTGAGCAAAAGCCTTTTTGGAGGAACCAACAGAATCCCAGCCATGTTGTAGTCACAGTGGTGGAAGTGGTCTCTTGAAGGGAGGAGGCTCCCTGGTGTCTGTGTCATCATAAACAAAACCTCCCCCAATACCATGCGTGCCTTTCTGCCATGCTCCAATCTGTATTCTGCAGTGTTCTCACTCTCAGGCTGCAGTCTCTGATTAGTTTTGGTCCCTGGCCTCATTACCTCACACTTCTTTATAATGAACTGCATAAGCCACTTATCAGCCCATAATCCCAATATATCCAAATCATTTTGAACGTGTTTGTTCTGTTCCTCTGCCCCCTTCTCTCTCCGCCCCTTTTGTGTGTGTGTGTGTGTGTGTGTGTGTGTGTGTCAGCATATTTAAGTCACTTTTGAAATTACATCCTGCTCAAGATCACTGCGTTGAATTTAAATGTTTTCCATCACATCAATATACCTGTTTTAACTCACATCAGGTTTATTTATCCTGTTTATTATCAGAGACCAATTCAATCAATATAGGCTGGAATTCAAACACACGCATGCACTTGAATTAAGCATACAAATGCTCATCGGGGATCTAAGACAACTTCTGTACTACAGATCACCCCTCTAATTTATAGCCCAGCATATAAAGCAAGGAGTTTTTATACCTTGACTTTTACTTGACTTTCATAGTAGTTTGGTTACCTGGAAAACCACAGAAGGTGAAATAGATCACTGACAAACCTCTGCAGTGGAATTTGTGGAGTGTCTGCCTTTCTTCATCCAGACCGGAGATGGCAGGTTTTAAGATTTACTTTTTGAAAGTTGACAGTTTTTCAGCTTCTGCGCATGCAGGAATCCTTCCAAAATACACAAGGCAACAATGTCAACCACATTTTGCAACATTTTCTTATTCCCTGAATTTTTTTCTTTACAACACAGCAAAGCCAACATTTGAGCCTTACATTTCATGTAAAGTAAGGGTTACAATGCAGAAAGCAAATAGAATGATATATGGTGACCTGGAGCTCCAAAGCACTAACCTCAGGTAATCCTCCACTTGAAGTCTAGGGTAGGCATCAACCAACACAAAAGAGATCCTGAAAGCATACTCAAAGGTGTACCTTTTTTAGCTTCCTTCTGAAAATGCCATCCCTTCTAAATGTTAATGGCCAACATGATCCTCATAGCAGAACTTCAGTGGAGCCGCGGGACCAGCGCACCCTCTGCAGGCACGCCTGCGGGAGGTCCACCGGAGCCGCAGGACTGGAGACCAGCAGAGCGCCCCCCGCGGCATGCCGCCCTGCTTGGGGCGGCGAAATGTCTAGAGCCGCCCCTGGCATCAATTCACACCAGCTGGAGATCTGGCCCAATAATTCCTCCAGGAGCTAAGTTATCATGAACAAAGTCATAGCCCCATTGACTTCAGTGG
Source organism: Mauremys mutica (assembly GCF_020497125.1). Classification (NCBI taxonomy): domain Eukaryota; kingdom Metazoa; phylum Chordata; order Testudines; family Geoemydidae; genus Mauremys; species Mauremys mutica. Next base: position 11,219,389 of record NC_059084.1, on the reverse strand, counting down.
AGCCTAGGTTCACCACATGTCTTCCCAGACTCATAGTTAGATACAGGTGCATGGAGTATCTTTGCAATCCTTTTAATAATTCATCCATTTATATACATGGAATATTTGGCTTCTCCATCACTATGTTTATGCTCAGTAGCTCCCAGCTTAAATTCTGAGTCTGTTTTGCATAAAATTAACTAAATTGCAGCCGTTCTCTTTCGTTGGTGCTTTTTCTTTGCTTCCTCCATGAACAATGTCAGGAAGATTGCAAGCTAACTACAATTCTCTTTCTAAAGTGAGAGGAAAACAACATCTAAGAGCTTTCCTGATATCTATTGGGAGATTTTTCTTTTTAAAACCATAATGTACTCTGGAATTTAAAATGTATTTGTTCATTTGATTTATTTTAAGGAATGAACGTAATGGAAAAATGTTGCAATGGTTCTGTGCTGCCTACTGTTTAACACAGGCCATCCCATTATGGAATAGATTTAATAATCACCCTGAGTGGCTGGATATTTTCTATTTAAAATACTTCATCAAACTAGCAAGTTGTGCAAGACAGACAGTAATCTTAGGTCTCTGTTGAATGGATCTCATCATTAGACAAATACACAGGTCCCAACAGGGAAGGGAAGTGTGTCTTTCCCTGTTGTTGTAGTCAGTATTTCACCTGAGCAGTGACTTGGTCACTATGGGCCAGAGATCCAAAGCCTCCAGAAGTCAATGGAAAGATTACTACTGACTTCCACCAACTTTGCATCAGGCCTTACACACAGCCTCTTTGAGAGATAATCCAAGGATCTGCCTGGTAATTGGGGCTTTTGGATTACATTCTCAATGAAGAATCTTCTGATCCATTCTCACTATAATCCAAAACCACTGACCACCATGCAAATGCCGGAAGTCTCTCCCAACAAGGCTGTGTTGTTGTGAAAAGGAGCTTGCGGAGAGGGGAAGGACGTATTTGGATGATTAGTTAACTGTTAGTTATGATTACTGAGTTCCCACCAAAAAAAGAGTAGAAAAGCACAGGCAACGGGGAACTGAAGAAAGGCCTTTTTGTATCACAGACTGGCTGGGAGTTTGGAGAACACAACCCAGGTATGCAAGCGCTATTAGGAACTAGAGGTTTTGCAAATTAGTGAACAAAGCTTTTCACGTGTAAGTGGAAAAGCCTGAATGTATGACTTAACCTAGAGTGGCTGTAGATGTGGCAGACCATGAAAAAAGTCTTATGGGCCTCTAGTCACACAGATCCTCTGCTTTAATATCACAACTTGATTTTTTTTTAATCCCCAAATGTTTCTCTTCTCTCTTTTGGCTCAAGCTATTGATATATGAATGGAGCAAGTCAGCTGATTTCTACTGTCACCTCCATTTACAGATGCTCGCATTTAAATCTGACCCTGATACATATCATGATAAGTAGCCTTATGGGAGGCTGTTGGGTTGGCTGAGGCAGGCAGTATTTCTACTGCAGCCAAAGGAAAAGGAGGGGATGTGGTTAGCCTCACTTACCTTTTAATAAAACAATTCTGGAGATCTACCTCCCTTCACTCATGTGTGCCTGGTTTCCGCTCTTCTCTGCTTATTATAGTTAAATAGCTGACGAGATTTTGGTGGAGATATTGGGGTCTTACTGGTACAATCCTTGCATTGATATCAACCAAGTGTGTCATAGCTTGGTACCTTTGCTAGCTGGTATCAGTAAAAAAATTAACAGGTGGCTAGACCTGTAACATGCAAAGGAACCTTGTCCTACCTTTCCTATCCCCTTTGCTGCTATGCCCTAGGAACCATAGAATTCACTGCTGATTGGAGGGAATTGTGACCCCCAGAAACAAGTCTCCCGTGGAACAGGTCACTGCAGAGAGGTACGATTGTGATGTCAGAGGTAAGTGGGCAACACGACAGATGGGAGCAGGTGAGACAAACAGAAAGACACGTGACTGTATAGAGAAGAGGTTGTTTTAGATTATATGGAATTATGAGTCATATTGACTTCATTACCTACCTTTATAGATGCACCTGTTTCCTAACTGGACTTTCTCTGGTCTGTCCAAGCTAGGTAGGAGCAGAGTAGGTGTCAGAGTTCTGGCCATTCCCCCTGGCCACGCCTCCTTTGCAGGAGCACATATGTAGAAACTTGATGTAGAGCTGCTATGCCACACTGGGATTCCTCCTATGCTGGGAGTACTTCCCCATGCCCAGATGCACCAGTACTTCCCAATGCCCTTTTATGCCACCAGAGAAGCTTAAAGGGGCCACTAGAGAAAGGAGGATTTGGACCTCTGTATCTAAACATGTCCTATATTCATGATGAAAGTGAGTGTGATGGGGTGGACAAGGTTGTGGCCCCTGCCTCACCCCACCCCATAAAGAGCAGAGGAGAAGTCCTCCAGGCAGCCAATCAGAGGGGCTGCTGGATTGACCAATCAGGGGACAGAAAGCAGCAGAGGCAGAGCAGTTAGTTGCTGCCTGGAGCTCAAAGAGGAAGGACTGGGTGCCTGGCTGGCTGGAAGAGCAGCAGAACCATGGACAGGTCAGTGAGGGCAGACTGAGCCTAGAACCTAGCCAGACCGGGCGAGGATACCGTGATGGGCCTTGCTGGTCTGGTTAAGGACTGAGCCCAGGAGGGCTGCCAAAAGGAACATACCAACTGAGGGCACTAAGATGGGCCCTTTTGAGCTGTTACAGGCAGCAGTTTCTCCAGGAAGGAAGCCTTGGTGCTACAGCCCCATACCAGCACCGTGAGCAAGAACTAGAGACTGTATTCCCCAGAAGGGGGGGAGGGGAACGTGTGTGTGACTCAGCTGGAGGGCTGAGTCGCTGAAGACCCAATGAAAGAACCATCGGCCAGGGCGGCTCTTGCGAGAGGTAGGTGCCCCACCAATGAAAGACCAAAGAAAGAAGCAGGCTCACACTTGACCAGAAGGGGGGGGGTGCTCACGAGAGGTGGCTGCTGCCCCATTCCAAACTGAGACTGCAGGCACGTATCAGCCAGAGAGCGGGCATTTGCGAGAAGTGGGTACCGACACCGTTACACTGAGTCAGAGAGAGACCTGCTTTTTTGCAGCCAGGTTACCACATTGCTACTGTACTCAGCACTCCATGGGAGGGTTAACCCATGCAGCTTAGCCAAGTTCCAGTTCCAACAGTGACATTGTGTTCTTCAGCTAGGTTTGCTTCCAAGTTTCAGTGCATTGTTATTTACTTAAGGCCTAATCCCACTTACTTTACCTTGTCAATGCGGCTGTGACAAAGAACCTCTGAGCAATGCCATTAGCTAAGAGAGTCTTTTGTTGAGGTCAGAGAGTAACTGATTTTAACCACTGTGCCAAAAGACCTTGCTAACTTGCACCATCCACATAGGAGGAATTTGGACCAAAAAGAGGAATTCTATCACACAACAAATATAAGCAAGATCAAAATGTAATTCTGGAGCAGATGGGAATGAAGAAGGAACCTCTAGGGATCCTGTATGGAGGAACTGCCAGAACACACTGCAAAATTTCACCAACACATGGCACAGAGGGTGACAATTAGGAGATTTGTAGGACACGTACTGCTCAAGGCAACTTTATTCCTAAATAGCAAAGGTCAGATGTTTCAGGATCTCTGAACCTTCGCTTTATCGAGCTTCTAGTGAAAACATTCAACGTGATGGCCCAGGGCAGCACTGGAGATGCCCTTCCCACACAGGAAATGAGTAGAGCTGGTAACACAGAGGAAGTGTGCTGGGTTATTGCTGTGCTTGTCATTACTATTAACTTACACTCTTATTGCCTTTCACATCCAGCAGAAACCAGCGCTTCATATTTCTTAATATTGTGAAGCAAAAGCAGACATTGCATTTTTCCTAACCCTGTGTTTTAGGGCTTGGGCTTTTTTAGTGCAGCCTCTTGTTCATAATCATCTCACTTGTGCCTTCTATAACAACATTTCTCCAGGGATCTCAACGCATTTTTCAAACTTCAATGAAGCTTCGCAAGAGCCCTGTGGGGTAGATCAGCATTACTATCCCCACTTTACAGAAAGGGAAAGAGAGGTTAAGGAATGCATGCAAAAATACAGGTGTATTTGCACGCCAAATTTGCACATTGATACCATAGCTGCACTAGCAAATCAGGTATTTGCATGTATAAATGGCCAGTTAGAGATTACCTTGCCATTTACACAGGTAACCAGTTTGTGTACACAGCTGTACCATGCACACAATGCGTCTATATATTTTTATAGAGAATCACATTGATGTTTGTAAATCAGACCCAAGAACAGATGTTTGACATCCCCTTGCAAAGGGAATTAAAACCAATAGTAAAAGATTCTATAGCCATATAAATAAGAAGAAAACAAAGAAAGAAGAAGTGGGACCGCTAAACACTGAGGATGGAATGGAGGTTAAGGATAATCTAGGCATGGCCCAATATCTAAATAAATACTTTGCCTCAGTCTTTAATAAGGCTAATGAGGAGCTTAGGGATAATGGAAGGATGACAAATGGGAATGAGGATATGGCGGTAGATATTACCACATCCGAGGTAGAAGCCAAACTCGAACAGCTTAATGGGACAAAATCGGAGGGCCCAGATAATCTTCATCCAAGAATATTAAAGGAACTGGCACATGAAATTGCAAGCCCATTAGCAAGAATTTTTGATGAGTCAGTAAACTCATGGGTTGTACCGTACGACTGGAGAATTGCTAACATAGTTCCTATTTTTAAGAAAGGGGAAAAATGTGATCCGAGCAACTATAGGCCTGTTAGTTTGACATCTGTAGTATGTAAGGTCTTGGAAAAATTTTTGAAGGAGAAAGTAGTTAAAGACATTGAGGTCGATGGTAATTGGGACAAAATACAACATGGTTTTACAAAAGGTAGATCGTGCCAAACCAACCTGATCTCCTTCTTTGAGAAGGTAACAGATTTTTTAGACAAAAGAAACACAGTGGATCTAATTTACCTCAATTTCAGTAAGGTATTTGACACGGTTCCACATGGGGAATTATTAGTTAAATTGGAAAAAATGGGGATCAATATGAAAATTGAAAGGAGGATAAGAAACTGGTTAAAGGGGAGACTACAGCGGGTCGTACTGAAAGGTGAACTGTCAGGCTCGAAGGAGGTTACTAGTGGAGTTCCTCAGGGATCAGTTTTGGGACCAATCTTATTTAACCCTTTTATTACTGATCTTGGCACAAAAAGTGGGAATATGCTAATAAAGTTTGCGGATGACACAAAGCTGGGCGGTATTGCTAACACAGAGAAGGACCGGGATATCATACAGGAAGATCTGGATGACCTTGTAAACTGGAGTAATAGTAATAGGATGAAATTTAATAGTGAAAAGTGCAAGGTCATGCATTTAGGGATTAATAAGAATTTTAGTTATAAATTGGGGACACATCAGTTGGAAGCAACAGAGGAGGAGAAGGACCTCGAAGTATTGGTTGATCACAGGATGACTATGAGCTGCCAATATGATATGGCCGTTAAAAAAGCTAATGCAGTTTTAGGATGCATCAGACGAGGTATTTCCAGCAAAGATAAGGAGGTGTTAGTACCGTTATATAAGGCACTGGTGAGACCTCATCTGGAATACTGTGTGCAGTTCTGGTCTTCCATGTTTAAGAAGGATGAATTCAAACTGGAACAGATTCAGAGACGGGCTACTAGGATGATCCGAGGAATGGAAAACCTGTCTTATGAAAGGAGACCCAAAGAGCTTGGCTTGTTTAGCCTAACCAAAAGAAGGCTGAGGGGGGATATGATTGTTCTTTATAAATATATCAGAGGGATAAGTATCAGGGAGTGAGAGGAATTATTTAAGCTTAGTACCAATGTGGACACAAGAACAAATGGATATAAACTGGACACTAGGAAGTTTAGACTTGAAATTAGACGAAGGTTTCTAACCATTAGAAGAGTGAAGTTCTGGAACAGCCTTCCAAGGGGAGTAGTGGGGGCAAAAGACATATCTGGCTTTAAGGCTAAGCTTGATAAGTTTATGGAGGGGATGGTATGATGGGATAGCCTAATTTTGGCAATTAATTTGGCAACTGATCTTTGATAATCAGCAGGTAAATATGCCCAGTGGTCTGTGACAGGATGTTAGATGGGTTGGGATCTGAGTTACTACAGAGAATTCTTTCCTGGGTGCTGGCTGATGAGTCTTGCCCACATGCTTAGGGTTTAACTGATCGCCATATTTGGGGTCGGGAAGGAATTTTCCTCCAGGGCAGATTGGCAGAGGCCCTGGAGTTTTTCGCCTTCCTCTGCAGCATGGGGCATGGGTCACTTGCTGGAGGATTCTCTGCAGCTTGAGGTCTTCAAACCACAATTTGAGGACTTCAATAACTCAGACATAGGTTAGGGGTTTGTTATAGAAGTGGATGAGTGAGATTCTGTGGCCTGCATTGTGCAGGAGGTCAGACTAGATGATCATAATGGTCCCTTCTGACCTTAAAGTCTATGAGTCTATGAGTCATAAAACAGTGGCAGAACTAAGAACAGCAACCAGGAAACTAGACTCCCAGCCCCTTCACTAGCTGCTAGAACACTCTTTCTAATGATTTCTACCCCTCGAGATGATATCTATGTATTGATAAGCATCATGGTTCACCGCCCAATTTTCAAACAAGCAACAGGCTCCCTTCATCCACACTGAGCTAGAATTTTTGTTCTTTCGAATAGTTAAAGCAAAAACTGCAAAAGGTGCTGATAATTCTGTGGATTCAGCAGGCCCATTTGGTCTTTCCTGATACCAAAGGTGAATGCACCTGCTGTCATTCCTCAGACCACAAACGGTTCAGAAAAAGCTCCAAATCCTCTGCATGTTTCTAGGATCTTGGATGTAGATTCAATGACAATCCATGCAGATAAAAGAAGGGAAGGATAAAGGACTTCCAGAGACACCAGCTGTATATTCTCCATTGGAATATGCAACTATTCAGCAAAATGCCGGCAGCAATATCTTCTATATCAGCGCCATTGATTGTCACTTATATAACGTAGGGCCTGTCATTCCCAGTCAGCTGTCATTTTTAAACCTTAAAGTATTAAACAACAGAGTGAACAGAGAAAGGTTTCCAGAAAACCATCTCACTTCCTACTAAAATAATTTTTTTGTTTCTAAGAGCAGAACATTGCTAAACACTTACTTTGGAGCCCTTGCATTGTTGAAATCTATTCTCAGATTGTTAGATTTAGGCTTGGTTGGTGTAAGCAATATGGAATGTTTACCAGAATGAAGGTAGTTACTCCCATGTACAAATTATGCACCCAATGTTTTAAACATCTGAACCTTCATTTACTGTTTCACGAGAGCAACAATACAGGAAGCTATGTGAACTTATCACATAGCATTTTCAGAGGCACATATGTCAGTTATGTCCAGAAAGTCAATGGGAGCTGGCCACCTTTGAAAGTCTCCCCCAAACTCAGCATATGTTCTTTTTTACAATAGACAGGAACAATAAAAATATACCTGAATCAGAAATGAAGGAAGGAAAAAAGTGAGTTGTTTTTCCCCCAATCTGAATGGCAAACAATATTACACCAACAGTGTGTCTGCTTCCTTAAACATCAAAGTCTTCTCTGGTATTTCAAATGTAATACTAAGGATGTCTTGGCATCCAAATTACTGGAATAAATTGCCTAGGGAGGTTGTGGAATCTCCATCATTGGAGATTTTTAAGAGCAGGTTGGACAAACACCTGTCAGGAATGGTTTAGAGATAATACTTAGTCCTGCCATGAGTGCAGGGGACAGGACTAGATGACCTCTCGAGGTCCCTTCCAGACCTAGAGTCTATGAAAACACAGGCTTTACTAATAATCCTGTTTCTAAATAGGAGTGTGACCTATTGTATCATTATGTCTGATCCCAGAGTGCCCTCTGCTGTGAATTTTAAGAATGATCACCTAATTCTGTATCATGCAATTTCTGTTGTACAACTTTTATTAATAGGATTGAAAAAAAAACCTGGAGTTTTTCCTTGAAGTTGAAACACATTTTAAATGTGGGGGGAGGGAAAACTGTTTATAAAGTAAAACTGAGCTGATGTAGTTGCATTCAGTTGCATTGGAAATTGGAAGTACATCTCTCAGCTGTATAATAAGCTCTGTTTCTCTATGCATCTGTCCACCCACAGTGTGATCACCCCGGGACAGAATGAGTGTGAAAGAGCGCGAGATCGTATCACCATAGTGTGTCTACAGCACAGTAATGCTGCTTTGTTCTCTCACACTGCCTTTTACCCACAGCTTTTTAAAGCACCTTATAAACATGGATTATTTAAGCCTCACAGAGTCTTGTGAAGTAGGTAAGAATTAGTATCCCTGTTTTACAGATGGGATGAGTATGGTAGAGAAAGGTTAAGGGCCTGATGTTTAGAGGGAATGAGCGGGCACAACAGACTCTGAAGTTGATGAAATGTGCTCGAGCTCAGTGTCTTTGAGAAATCAGACTGTAGGGGTAGGAGCCACAGAAGTGCTAAGGCCCCTAACCCCCAGACTTGGGCATCTAAGTCCCAGTTTTGGGTTCCCTGTGAACCACAAAACTCCCGCCAAACCCTGTAGGCACCTAAAGATGCACCGGGTATGTCACTGCTGCAATAAAAGACCCGGCACAGCCACAGATGGCCCAGGCTCACAGGGCTTGGGCTGTGGAACTAGAAAATAGCAGCATAGATGTTCGGGGTTGGGCTGGAGCTCAGGCTCTGAGACCCTACAAACCGGGAGGGTTTCAGAGCCCAGCCTCCAGCCCAAACATCTACACTTTTATTTTGTAGCCCCATAGCCTGAGTCAGCTGAGACTCGGTGTCATAGGTTTTTTTTATCACAGTGTGGACAAACCCTCAGTGCCTACGTTTGCAATGTAAAAAGTTACCCAGGCACCTATGTTTCTGCCTCTGAGCATGCAGACTGCTGCCTCACTTCATGCATCTGGATGACTAAGCCCCGGAGCGATCCATGAATCAGGGAAAGACAGACATTTAGTCACCTAACTTGCGTGCAGGACCGATCCAGTAGGCTGCCTTCTGAGCACACCTACCAGATCAAGCCCCATTCAAAATCCAGAGGAGGAGGTGGGGCTAGCACCACCACCTTGAAACTGCTAGACCAGTGGTTAGAGGACTCACCTGGGAGGTGGGAGACCCAGGTTCAACTGCTCCCGCTCTCACCTCCCAGGAGGGTGCTCTAACAGCTGAGATATGTGATGTTCTGTTGTGGGGCAGGCCAGGGGCTCCCTCCATTGTTCCACTGTGGATAAATAATGAACAAGTGATTGGAGCAGGGGGGCTGAACCCAGGGTAGTTCAGTATTTAGCCATAGTGAACAGTCACTGGGCCAGAAAGAGAGTGCCTCTGCTGCCTGCAGCGGAGGGTTCCCTAATTCTGGTACAGGGAGCCAAGACACCCAACTCGGCTTTGTGGATCACATGTTGTTTCTGTGATTTACTATGTGCCTACAAGTTAGGGTGATGATGATGCTTAGAGTTGCAATATCCCAGTCCCTTCATGGATCCCACCCCAAATAACTTGGCAAGGACATGCAGTAAAATCCGTGGCAGAGCTGGGATCAAACTCTGGAGTCAACTCAAAGTCCAACACTACAGCCACAATCCCACCCACAGAGGACCTTAGTCCTGCACAAACATTAGCGTCTTACAGGTGCTCCTGATTCACATGTTGCTTTGAGAGCAATGATCCATAACAGTCCACCATTGTCCATCACATTTTGGATATGCTCATTTCATCTCTGCATAAAAACACCTAGATGTTGACTCTGAAACCCACTCGTGCTATTTAAATTGGAAATTTTTGTGCTTTCCCGTTAGCAAATTAAGAAAACATTGGCTGGACACAAGGAACTGAGACTGAATCACTTTGTTCCCATTTATAAAGCGCCCTGGGTATGCATAGAGCCTACCAAGCAAACAGGCAGTGAGCCAGTTTTTCAGAAGTGCTCAGCTCTCACTGAAAACCGTGGCTGTTGCCTAATCAGAAGCTGCTAGGTCTGGAGCTCTTTGGTGACCCTGAAGGGCAGATTTTCAATGCGAGCTACTGGGGGATGAACGCTTTTGAAAATCTGCCCCTCATTTAGGTGCCTAAATGGGAGCAGAGCTCTTGAAAGATCTGGCAGTGGGTCCTTGAAAAATTAAAGTGGGATTTTCTTAATGCATCCAAGTTGGGTGCCCAGCACCTCTTGAAAGTCAATGGGAGTTGGGTATGTCATTCCCTCAGATGCTTTTGAAAACCCTCCTCCAGACCTAATTGTTTAAAAAGCTGGGGAACCAATGGCCTGCCTAATTTCCATGCACAATTAGCCTGATTGCACCTGCCAGTGACCATAATTAGCTACTTGCCTGCACATCTGATTTACATACAGTCATGGGAATAGAAACCCCCCATGTCTGAGTAAAGCACGCCTTAAGTGACCGGCCAGACATTACATCGAAATTCGTCAGGAAAACGGGGTTAATAACCTAGAAGTCCTAATTCCTAGCCCTCTGATCTACTCACTAGACAACACTGTCACAACCTAGTGCCAACCATCAGAAAATTACCCCAACACAGAGCATTCCAAGGTGAGTTCACAGGCAGGTCGGAGCTCTCGCTACTAAGTGTATTAATTAAATGGCTGAAATGGCTATGTAACAATTTTCCAGATCCCTATAACCTACAAATTACGAGTGTGTCTGGGAGCTGTGCTGTCAAGCCTTCTGTCATCAAGGCTGCAGCATCACCAACACAAGAGTTCATTTAGTATCTGAACCACACAGATTTCCCCCTCCCCCCAATATTTAACGGGTGGCTTTCTGGGAGAATTATTGACTGTCCCCTGAAACTGGCCAGCACGAAATAAATTAACCCACGTGTGTTTTAGCACGTGACTGAGGCCTGTGTGTCCTGGAATCCAGCCTCTGCTGTAAGCTCCGACTTGGTGAGGGTGACGTGGTGCCAGTCGCTCTCTGCTGCCACTGGAAACGGAACAGTCTGCGTTCGCTTTGCTTCTGGCCCCAGAGGCGGGCTAGGCTCACTGCACTTTGTCCCTCATTGTCTGAGTCAGAAGTTTGTGCCCCCCAGCTAAGGAGCAGATCAATGCAGTCATATCGGCCCATGACAGTGGCAGCATGAAGAGCAGTCCTCCCCAGTGGTGTTTTAGCATGCAAATCTGCACCTGCAGAGAAGATAATGCACATTCAGAACCCAATAAGCAAGAAGAGGAGAGTGCACGTCCCTTAGCATGTTCAAGGCAGGTGAAAATTAAATCCTCCTTAAGAAAGGAATTTGAATAAATCACCCTTATTTAAATTAACAAATATCTACAGGCCAAATGCTCTCTCTGCCTTGGTTCTGAGTAGCATCATGTCTGAGAACTGATATACACCTGTTCTGTTCAGAGCACCAGAGTCTGCCCAGGCCTCATGTAGGGCACATGAAGAATTATTATTTAACCAGATTTTTTTCTAGAGCTCCTGATGGCTGATCAAATCGTTACAAGGATGATAATCAGGAAGGGAACAGTCATTTTTATCAAGGTTGGGTGTGAGAACCTTGGACCAGAAGAGCATTGCTGGATCCTTTTCCTCACCTCTTAGCAACTCCTCAGTAAGACATGTCAGTGATGATAAAGAAACGTCCTTCCATTTAGGGGCTTCAGGTGACATGAGTTAACCACTCACGCTTTGTTCTTGTGTTGCATGGGTTCACAGCCTGAATAGGTGCAGCTGAGGCCATGTTATAAAAACATCAGGGGATGCTCTTCAGTGCCATTTGTTAACACTCTAGGTTAAACTGTATTAATGTCTTCTTAATGTCAAGAACCACATTTTCCCAACTGAATCAATGTATCATTTATAAGATTCATGACAGTAAAATATGTAAGGCAAATGTTTAATGGTAGGCACAAATTCCCACACTCTACTGGACATGTGCAGAATCCTGCACTTAGGACGGAAGAATCCCATGCACTGCTACAGGCTGGGGACCAACTGGCTAAGCAGCAGTTTTGCAGAAAAGGACCTGGGGATTACAGTGGACAAGAAGCTGGATGAGTCAACAGTGTGCCCTTGCTGCCAAGAAGGCTAACGGCATATTGGGCTGCAGTAGTAGGAGCACTGCCAGAAGATCGAGGGAAGTGATTATTCCCCTCTATTCGGCACTGGTGAGGCCACATATGGAATATTGCATCCAGTTTTGGGCCCCCCACTACAGAAAGGATGTGGACAAATTGGAAAGAGTCCAGAGGAGGGCAATGAAAATGATTAGGGGGCTGGGGCACATGACTTATGAGGAGAGGCTGAAGGAACTGGGCTTGTTTAGTCTTCAGAAAAGAAGAGTGAGGGGGGATTTGATAGCAGCCTTCAACTACCTGAAGGGGGGGCTCCAAAGAGGATGGAGTTAGGTTGTTCTCAGTGGTGGCAGATGACAGAACAAGGAGCAATAGTCTCAAGCTGCAGTGGGGGAGGTCTAGGTCGGATATTAGGAAAAACTTTTTCACTCGGAGGGTGGTGAAGCACTGGAATGGGTTACTTAGGGAGGTGGTGGAATCTCCATCCTTAGAGGTTTTTAAGGCCTGGCTTGACAAAGCCCTGGCTGGGATGATTTAGTTGGGATTGGTGTTGCTTTGAGCAAGATGTTGGACTAGATGACCTCCTGAGGTCTCTTCCAACCCTAAGCTTCTATGATTCCATGTAGTTCCTAGCCTGACTTCAGTGGTGGGGTCAAGTATTTATTGAGGTTTAAAGCAATAGACTTCAGGATCTGAGCACAGCTGTTAACAATGGAGACTGCCTCGCCAGAAGCAAAACAGTGATGGCGTAATACTCATGCAGAACAGATGGGCAAGTGTAGGGGTTGGATCACAGTGCACACTGGCAGCTGAAGTAGAAAGGCTCATAGTGCTGGCATACAGCCTGCAAACCCCAGTGAAGCCAATAGAAAGGATCCCATTTTTTTCCCCAATGCACTTTGGATCAGACTCCTAGTGTCACATAAAGATATAATAAAATACAAAAACGGTGTTTGACTGGCCCGGCGTTTGCTCAGCATGGAAACAGCCTGAGACGAAACATCTGGCTTTTCAAAGCACATGGCGGAGTGTGTGATTTCCCATACATTGATTGCCTGTGGGCAAGACAAGCAAGGCTAGGTTTAGTATGGGGGTGGAAACAGCTAAATAGTCTTGAGGAGCCAGTCAATAGTTTCGGAGTCACCAGGGTTCACATTAAGAGGATTCCAGGGAGCCCATCACAAAAAGAGCACATGTGCAGAATCTTCCACATGCCCTACAGAGGGCTGCCCTAGTTGGTCTTATTTTCATTGTCAATTTTCATAGGACCAGCCGGACGGTGAAGTTATATATGGGTTAGATCAGAGATGGGCAAAATTTTTGGCCCGAGGGCCACATCTGGGTATGGAAATTGTATGGCGGGCCATGAGTGCTCATGAAATTGGGGGTTAGGATGCGGGAGGGGGTGATGACTCCAGCTGGGGGTGTGGGCTCTGGTGTGGGACCAGAAATGAAGAGTTCAGGGTGCGGGAGGAGCCTCCAGGCTGGGGCAGGGGGTTGGGGTGCAGGGGGGAGGGTTCCGGCTGGGGGTGGGGTGCGGGCTCTGGGGTGGGGCTGGGGATGGGGATGAGGGGTTTGGGGTGCAGGAGGGTGCTTTGGGCTGTGACCGAGGGGTTCAGAGGGCAGGAGGGGGATCAGGGCTGGGGCAGGAGTTTGGGGCACAGGGCTGGGGCAGGAGTTTGGGGCACAGGGATCAGGGCTGGGGCAGGAGTTTGGGGCACAGTGCAGGCTCTGGGTGGCACTTATCTCAAGCAGCTCCCAGAAGCAGTGACATGTCCCCACTCCAGCTCCTATGTGGAGGCGCGGCCAGGCGGCTCTCCAGCCAGTGGGGGCTGCGGCGGTGGCGCTTGGGGCGAGGGCAGCATGCGGAGCCCCCCAGCTGTCCCTACGTGTAGGAGCCGGGGGGGAAATGTCACTGCTTCTGGGAACTGCATGAAATGGGGCAAGCAGTGCCAGAAAGGGGCAAGCCCCAGACCCCGCTCCCCGGCGGAAGCTCGAAGGCCGGTTTAAAACATCTGAAGGGCCGGATGCGGCCCAGGGGCCATAGTTTGCCCACTCCTGGGTTAGATGGTAGAAAAACAAATCACTTCTTTAGTCTCTATAGCAGATTCTCTAAAGAAAACTAAGGCGGGAGGGGAATACCAGATTTTAAGCAAATAATAACCATGTAAAGGTGCTGCAGACTGCAAATTTAACAGGTCCCAGCTGGGCACATGGCTGCTCCAGGCAGAGTATAAAAGGGAGGGGAAGGTGGGTCTAAAGGGAAGGGTATGTCTCTCCTTCTGGCTGCCAGCAGGGGAAAATCTCCGGGGATTATTGCCTAGTGGTTTTCAGTTGGTTTGCTTTTGTGTGTGACCAAGCAGGCCCTGAGGACAGGCCTTCAATGGATAATTCTGGGCGCTTTTCCCCTCCGCTTCCCTGGCTGGTGAAGCCACCCAAGAGCTGAAAGTGACTACAGGTGCTATGGGAATAAATATGATAAATAACGACAAAATTCTGAGGCTGAAGCTGAAGCCAGAAAAATCCAAATTGGAAATGAGATGCCCATTTTTAACCCTGAAGGTCATGAACTATAGGAACAGTTTACCAAGGGCTGGGGTGGATTCTTCCTCCCAACTGAATGCCTTTTGAAAAGTTGACTTGCGCTTGAACTAAATTGGGCATTTGGCTTGATTCAGGAATCACTGGGGAAAATTCTACCCCTGCCTTCTGCAGGAAGTCAGTCTAGAAGATCATAAGGACCCCTTAAAAATGAATGAATATTACCATTTTCCAGGAGAAATTCTACAGCTGCAGTGTGGCCTCTGTGGCTGGCAACGTACAATGCCACGAATGCTCGGTGTGCGATCCATTCCTTTTTCTCTTCTGGTCTCAGTAACTGTGAATTTGGAGTGCTGCATGTGGATCCCTTTGTAACTCCTAGACTCATTAGCTGGCAAAATAAATGAAAACATCACACAAATGCTGACCGATTATTCAATCAATCAATTCCAATATTAAAGGTGTGTAGATACCTATAAAGACTCAAACTACATGGTCTTACATTCTAAACTTAAACTGACCCTTGGCTAAGCAGCTGCCTGTGCATTGGAACCTGGGGGGATGGAGGGGCGGGGAAGAGGTGTGTGTCTCTAGAAGAGACTTTGGGTCTTCAGGTCGGTGGAATTATAATTACAGCTGATCAGAAAAGATTTTCCTCCCACACACCTCCATAGAAAGCTTTAGAGTTTTTTGGTGAAAAATCAAAAGCCAAAATATTTCAATTCTGAAACGCTGCCATGGTGCCTCATGGGAGTTGTAGTTTAGGTGCCTCATACTCCCATTCTCCTCAATAGGCTGGATTGCCTGGTCAGACTATATCTCCCATGATGCACCATCGTCATTCCTCTTGGTGAAGGGAGGTAACATATCATGGCACTCTCAGGGTCATTTAGTTGAAAACCCAATTTATGGTTGAAAAAAAAGTTTTAACAGGATTTTTTTTTACCAGCTAAAAGTATAATGCATACAATAATACACTGCATGTTTCATCTCAGAAGACACCATGGCAGTTCTGGCCCACTCCAATGTTGCCTGCCCAGCCAATACAGGATCAGTAGGAATTTTGGGTGCACAAGGAACATAGAATCAGGCCTTCAAACTTACATAGACACTATAACCAATTTCAGTTTACCTAACAGTGAAATACAGCCACCTCTGGCTCAAAACATAGCAGCTACTTACCAGTGCATTGCAACATTACACAACAGTGTAGGACAGGAAGTGAAGAACACCTCTGTATCCACGTCAAACAGTTGTGGAAATGTAGATGAGCACAATGTAATTAGCCAAGTTGGAATTTAGCCAAGATAACTGGGTAAAGAGCCCTCCTAACATGCCATGGGATATTTCATGACCACAGCTAGTCAGGACCTTGAATTTACAACACATGACCCTCTAATTCAGACCCTGGTTCAGTACTAATTCCAGAGAGAAGAATGCCATCTTCTGAATCACTGAAGACCATGTGTTCCACAGAGATCTCCCATCTCAGAACTGACCCAGCCAAAGCCTACTTAGCTAGTCAAAGATCACAACTCAAGAGTGTGTGGCCGCAGACCAATGGAACTCCCAGGACCTGTGGAGAAGATGCAGATTTTGCTACAATAGTCCCTCCCTTCCATTGATTTTGGAAGCTTCATGAGCTTTGAAGGAGTCCTTAGCCTATGGTCCTTACTCAGGAGCCAATGGATAAAGGACCACATGAGATGGGTTATATTCAAAGCTCTGCCGTTGACTCACATGACTTTGGGCAACTCACATATCCTGTGTGCCTCAGTTTCCCTAGCTATAACTGTGATAATAAAGGTTTACTCACCTTTTTAGAGCACTTGGAGATATATGGATGAAAAGTGCTATGTAAATACCAAGTATTATTATTATTGCTACCCACAGGAAAAGCATGGTGATAAAAGTGTCAGAAGAGAAGAGAGATTTAAAATAGTGGCAATTTGCAATGAGAGTAATAAAGACTCTCCCATGTGGCAGAATATTGATCAAACAGTAGTATGACCGTGGACAGGAAAAAGAATTGGGAAATACCACTACCAAAAATAAAGCCAAATTGTAGTGGCGACAAAAGGAAGTCCACTACAACTAAGGCCACAGCTTAACAAAACAAGCGGGCTGGCTGCTAAAGTGAACCAACTGCGTCAAAGATCTTCTCCCCTCCTTCCCAAAGCAGTTCATCCTCTTCAGATTCCCAGTTGTCCATAAACTTCCCTCAGAAATGGACGGACATATTGAAGTCCTGGAGTATTCCTGTGGTCAACCTTTCATTGGGTTTTACCACTAACAGGTGCTCAAGATCACCCCATTGGTTTTTGACATAGAACCCCATATATAGCCACCCCACTATTTGCTGCTCTCTGAAGATATTCATCTAGTACATGAATCTTTTAACAATCCCCCTTTTAGAGTGTTTGCACAAAGCCGACCTATCGTTTACAAAAGCCATGGAATCAACCTGGATAATATTTCCTTCAGCAGCAGCTGCCACGAGAAGCCCCCAGCCATCTTGTCGCCAGATGCGTATAGTAATTGTTCCGCCAGGGACAATATCATTGTACTTAAACGTAGACTCATCTGGCAGATCTACTGGAGGGAATGAAAAACAAGAAGTCAAGATAGCATTTGCAAAGAACTGGGTTATTAAGAGAGAAATGAATATGCATATCAACTGAAGAGATTCCCTCGCTACGAGACCATTAGATGGTGAAGATCATCCATTTGAAAATCTCTTGGTTTTTCTCTAGTAAACAGAACTGTGATCTGGCTTCGCTGTCGGCTCATTTATTGTTTGAGAAATAGGTCGCAAAAGCACCCAGATGCACCATCCAGGATCAAAGCCCTATTGTGCTAGTGCTGGGCAAACACAAACGCAAACACAGGCTCCCTGCCTGGAAAAGTTTATAATCTAAAGCCCTGATTCTGCAAAAAGCTCCACCTGAGTAGACCCATTTCAACACAGAGCTCATTGAAGGATCAGGGCCTAAGATGACACATAACATATGAAAAGTGGAATGGTGGGGGGAGGGTAAGAGGTAAAGAGGGATACAGTCAAAATATATACAGAGCATGTGTGTGTCACACACAACTGTTTGTTTTTTTATTCTAAAAACAAAGGGGTCGGGGAGAGGAGGAGCTGTTTGTTTTGAACTGGGTGTTAAGGTATAGGTGGGTTTTGAGGAGGAGATCCCTGACAAACATTTATATAAACTCTCCAAAAATAGGAAGTCGGGCAGCAAAACTAATTCTGGACAGTTATCACTGGGTTCTAAAGAGCAGCAGGGAAACGGACCAGAAATCATGTTAGTTTCACGGTGCTGCAGCTTGGCAAAGCTCTGAGCTGCCTTTCTGCAGACTCAAGAAGAGGGCCCTGCTTCAGTTTGCACTCTGTTCACTGTTCACACTGGAAGGGTTTCACCAAAGCCTTAAGCACTAGGCAATTTTAAAAAAAAGTGAAAGGTTAAATTCTGCCAAAATTGAGAACTCAGCCCTTGCATCCATCGGGGAAAGCCCCCAAGCAGCTATGGGTGAGTGGGGTTTCCAAGCCCTGCAGGGCATCCCAGGGCTGGAGGAGAGACTGCTAAGGGTTGAAGCAAGAGATGGGTTCCAGGAATGGAGCAGGAAAAAGGAACGGTCTTGGATCTTCGTCCAGGTACTAACGTCACTGGAATTGACAGGGGTGGTATTGGGGACACCAGATGTGGCAAGGAACCCAGACTGAAGCCCCCCAGGATGTTAGAAGTCCCCACCTTCATCCAGGTACTGGAGGCGTTGGAAATGCAGAGGGATACCAGTCAGCAGCTCCAGATGGTGCTTCAGCTTCAACACAGTCAAGTCGCTGTAGCACCCGGCTAATGGGAAAGTCTCACTAGTTTCAGCCAGATGGATTGTGATGCTGAAGAGCCGGTGGGGCAAGCTGCCACTCGGGACCACTTTGTGGCTCTTTCCCTGCTTGGAGCAGGAGTTGAACCAAAACACAGCACCACCTAAGGGTTGGGGTTGGACCTGGTGGCGGCCACTCCCTCTTCCTGCCATTAGGCCGTTGCTATTAAACACCCTCCAGGTGACGTTACCTGGGCAGCATTAGCATATCATAATACATCTGGGCAGCATGAAGGATGTGGCTTAGATGTACATCATACATGTGACATAATAGCTAGCTAGGCAGCTTAAGTATGATGTCGTGTTGCAATCACAGTGGCATGGGTGTGTCATCATAGCTCCTCTGAACTTACGTACCATCAGGGCACATGCAGTGTGATTAAAGGGGGGCCCATTTGCTCAGCCTCAGCCCCGCAACTGTCACCAATGGTGACGAGCTTTTAGTTGGCTGGAGGGCAGCCAGGGCAGGGGGGAGGGAGCGAGCCTGCTGGGAGCAGTAACTCAGCCAACTCTTTTCCTTCTTTCTGTACTAAGATGCTCGCTGGGGAGCAGGGTGAAGGCTGCATCTAAGGGTATGTCTACACTGGCAAGTTTCTGCACCACAAGTCATACCACTTTTATTAAAAAGCTGGAATTAAACCGCTGTTGCATGTCCACACTGTGCTCCTTGTGATGCTGGAGCGCATCCACATTAGCAGCTCTTGCAATGGCAAAGGCAGCAGTGTATTGTGGTAGCTATCCCACTGTGCAGCTGGCCGTAGGGTGCTTTGGGAAGGGTTTGCAATGCCTCATCTGGCAGGCACAGCATCACGATGGAGGGGTAGGGATAGCTCAGTGGTTTGAGCATTGGCCTGCTAAACCCAGGGTGAGTTCAATCCTTGAGGGGGCCATTTAGGGATCTGGGCAAAAATCTGTCTGAGGATTGGTCCTGCTTTGAGCAGGGGGTTGGACTAGATACCTCCTGAGGTCCCTTCCAACCCTGAGATTCTATGATTCTAGGCAGGTTTCCCAATCCCCTTGGCCCGTGGGCATCCTACAACATTGCCAGCTGCTTTTCAACTGAAGTGGGCGGGGGGGAAGCGTGAGACAGGGAGCGTGTGTGCGCGTATGGAGGGCAGAGAGAGACTGTTTTGGGGGACAGAGAGTGTGTCAGCATGTTCAGACAGCAGCAGGAAGCCATCAGTGCTGAGGCAGGGGGAACCCCACCTCCCTCGCTGGGCTCTCTGCACAGCAGCCTCTCTCTGTCTGTCTCTCTCTCCCATACACACACACAAGCATTCCACATTAATGGTTTGCTTTGAAAGGGGAGGGGTGCATGTCTCCAGGGAAGCCAAGTTCAAAACAATGAGCAGAGTGGTCACTTGAGGCATTATGGGACAGCTCCGGAGGCCAATTGCAGCACAGAAAGCAACCAAGTGTCTACACTGGGAATAGAGCGCTGGAGCCTCTGCACAAATCCCCTTACGACTCTCGTCAAGGTGGGTTTTTTTGCAGCGCGGCAGCTGAGGAGTTTCTGCGCACAAAGTGGCTTGGCAGTGTGTACACCTCTGCAGTTTGAGCGCAAAAAGCTGCTTTACAGCGCAGAAAGTTGCCAGTGTAGACAAGCCCTAAGTCTCTGCTCTGCAGGACTGGGGTCCTTCCCTTCTTCCTGCTCAAAGGGGAACAAAGGCCAGAGCCTCAAAGGGCAGCAGTTGAGACAGCTGGGGAGGAGTCACAGCCACCAGCCTGCTCACCAGCAGCAGCTTCATTTCCTCCTTCCCAGAAGCCAGATCGAGGGTGGAGGCGATAGGCCGAGATTTCTCATTTATGATAATGTGGAGGAGTCTGAGGGAGGAGGGGGAAGAAGAGTTGCTCTTTGGTAAAGGCAGGAGTGGGGAATAGACACAGGGGGACCTTGAGGCCGGGCACAGGAGCACATTAGGTGAGGAACCCAAAAGAGGGAAAAAAGGGAAGAGCTGGGGAAGGAGTGCAGGAGAGCACCTTGAGAAGGGGAGACGGGTACAGAGGAGGCTGGGGTCAGGAGAGGTAAGTAACAGCTGGGGAGAAGTATGGGAGACCTTCACAACTCATTTATGGGAAGGCACAGGGATCATGGGGAGGTGAAAAAGAAGAGGATGACAGACCTTGAGAGGCAGAGAGCAACACAGAGATGGGTGAAAATTAATAACCAGCATCCCCCCTGTGATGGGGTGTCCACCCCCAAAAGCCCTGGAAGGGTTAAGGTGGCTAGCTGGGCCAATTAACTCCCCAGGCTGCACCTGGAGGAGGAGCCAGGCAGCAGGATGAGGCTCAGGTGGAGTAAAACAAGAAACCCAATAGCTGAGAGCAGCTGGCGGGTTGTGGGGGAATAGTCTGCAGTCACTCCCTGGAAGGAGGGAGGTGTGTTTGGGACTACAGAGGCAGTTACTCCCTGGGAGGAGGCTGTTTGGGCAGGCAAACGGGAGGAGGGGACAGAAAGATGGGGGAGGGCTCAGGGAAAGGTAGGAAGGTCCAGGAGAGAACAGACCTTGGCTGCGCATTAGAGGGTCCCTGAGCTGGAACCCAGAGTAGAGGGCAGGCCCAGGCTCCCCTGCCAGCCACGGAGGAAGTGGCACCATGGGGAAATGAACGGGAAGACTGCCTGAGACTAGCACTGAGGGAAAACTTTGATACCCTGGAAGAGGGAAACACACATAGTGACCCGGCCAGAAGGCCAAATCACGAAGAGGAAGCTGCAGTTCCTGGAGCAAGAGGGGCTGCAGGGTGAGACAAGAAGCTGGGTGGAGAGACCACCAGAGGAGGGGGCAGCACCTGGAAGGAGCTAAATCCCAGATGGGCCGGGAGGAGGTGCCCCTAGCAGTGAATAGCCCCTGTGACATCCTCTTTCTTCCCCCACCCCCCATGTCTCCTATATGGAAAACTTAGCGCTGATGCAACATTAAGAAATCAAACAGAGAAAAGTGAGGAAATTCTATTATTAAGGCTCCTCCAGCAACATTAACTCTGCCACGCTGCACTAGGGTATTTTATATTCGTTTTCCTTGTTAATCTATACCCGCTCGTGGTTTATTTTTAATCACAATTACCACTTTACAATCCTTAGTACTGAACTTGTATTTTAAGCAGGTGAAGAAAACAAGTTGCATATGCTATTTATAACATGAGTCAATTACCACAAAGACATTTCATAAAACAGTCATGAGATTTATTGAGATAAATACAATAGAAAGTTACATAGATTCTATATTCTGGCAAATCAGTGGCACTTCCAGAGTGTCTCCACTTATTTGGACTCTAAACAACACTGTTTATAGATGACAGCTGCCACTAGGGCAGAATCCTGTTAGTTGCCAAGTGTGTATCCTATATAGCGGATACAGTGAGTCTGAATTCTAAGCAACATGACTAACATGCTTTGGATTACAAGTGCCTGATAATTTTCTACAGCATCCAAGCAATATTGCACCACTAATGTTATTCTCATGTCCCTTAGCCAAAAGTGTTTTAGAGTGATATTCTTGCTGCTTTTGCAAAAGTGGACTGACTATCTCACTTTGCTCTATTTGGCTTTTAAATACAGTTTTTGCATAATTTAAACAGCCCAGAGAATTGCATGTGAATACACAGCTTTAATCTTCATTGCAACCATTTGTCTAGTGTGAGTGGTAAAGTGCAGTCTTTTAGTCATGCTGAAGTCATATTTCCAGTATAAAATGAAAACAAAATGCACACCTTGGAAAAAGTGAGCCAGTTTACTAGAACTGCGTGTTGTCTGAAGTTAAAGGAAGATCTATGTTGTCCCCTCTAGTGCATGCAACTATAGAGTTTTAACAAATTTTTAAAAGCTCTACTAAAAAACCTCCCAAAATCACATCATTTGAAATGGACGTGAATTTCTGGAGTTAGAAAGGTGCCAAAAAAAGATTTAACACAAATTTTTGTTTTGGACGTTTAGTGACCTTAGTTGGTGGCTTACAAGTGATTCTAAGAATACCATCATGGAAAACTATCCCAACTTTCACAAACATACAGAAGTTTGTATTTTTCCAGTAAGTTACTGTAGGACAAGGTAACTTTTTAAGACGATTATGGAAGCAGAAAGCTGGGTTGTATTAATGTTCAAAGTAACCAGTTTATATACAGTACATTTAAAACATATCTATGTACACTTAAAAACTTTATGATCAGTGCTGAGAAATTTAACGACCTGTTAATAGTCAACAAAAATAAAACCTGGTCAGAACAATCTTAGAAAATTTGAACTGTTTAAAAAATATTAGTATAATGTTAGCATTAGAAAAAGATATTAAAACTACAAAAAAACTAACTTGCATTTTTTTTTTGCTGAGAAATTGCAGTCATAAAAAATTGGTTTGCATTGAAGAGGCATTTGTTTTAAATTATATAAAAAAATTAAGGGTGGAAGTTGTGGAATTTACAGATTTTAAACTGTTTTCTGAAATAGCAACAATATATTTCTGCCTATAGTTTCTAAAAGCATCTTATGGTCTTGCAAGCAAACAATTTATTACAAATGCTATACATTGTAATGCAAAACTAGTTTGGTAAATATTTATACAAAATTCAACACTCAAAAAAACCTCACAAATCAGGCTGGGAAAGCTACTTGCTATGAGGCTGACAATCCAGTTTTAAGAAACTAGTATTTTTAACTTCCAGACAATATAAGTAATTCATATTATAACAATGAAATAAAGTGGAAGGAACTATTCTTTCACTGGTCTGTTTACACATTAGGCAAATGTTGAACACAGTAATTTACTTGCCATTAAATGAGATCCATTTCCCCATAATGCAGTATATATACTGCAAGGCTGTGGTTCTGATTCAAAGCCCATTGTCTTCAATAGGTTTTGGATCAGGTCGTATGTTAGTTCAAGTCTTCATAAAGAGGGGAAGGCAGAGCTGAAATAAGCAGGGCCCAGCAAAGATAATCAGTTCTTTAGCTTAAGTGACTATTTTGCAAAACTGCCAGGTTTAGTGAAGAGGATTTCATGCTACTTTTTTCTACGGAAGTTCCTGTTTAGATATGAGAAGAATCCAATATCCTGTCAAGTTAATGTAATCTTGGTTTTCCCCATTTCATTTTTTGTTTAAATCCAATCAAAAGAATCATGACAACAGCTACAATACTACAAACCAAATTTGCAAAGTAAAATGGGTCAACTTTTGTATTCTGGAAATCTGCACTATACGGAAATGTACAGAGACCACAACATAAGAACCTTTCTCTGTCATTACAGTACAGAGAGACAGATTCCCAGGGATCTGTGTTTTTCAAGTCACAGGTGTATGTGTGTATGTGATACACTCTCATACACGTGCATCCCTACTTACACACTTTGCAGAGCATTTATAGAGGTTAACTTCCTATTGCAGAGACTTCATGTAATCTGTGACCTTGGAGTTCCTTGAATGAAATGAACTTTGCTAGGGCAGAATTAGCAATTTCCAGTTGGGGAGTTAACAGTCCATATATATTACACACCCATTAGTACTAGCAGTGAGAAAAGGAGACCAAGGATTAACGGCAGGAAGTGAGAAAAAATGTTAATAATAATAATACAGTTTACAAAAGACAAAAGTAATAAAAACTGCCCCAATATACAGAGAAAGTCAAGCCCTGATTTTAAAAACATCACATGTAAGTTAAAAATAGAAGTAAGCCATGCTTTAGTTCCAACAAGCCACCTGTGTTGTATAACGTAAAATGGCTTATATGATTCTCACTGGTGTGGGATTAAAATGTTTTGAATTCTTTTGCCAAGTTTCAGGAGCTATTCACATATATACATTTTTTCAGGTAAATAATAAAATGCAATACTATAAACAAAAAAAATATAAAAACCACAATAAAATGGGGAAAGCAGCTACACTTAAGCTTACTAACTTCAGGTTTTTAAACTTACGAGCTTAGAGGGGTTTCTAGCAAACTGCTTTATTACTGGATTTTTTTAAAATACAGTATTTAAAAATATATTACTGTAACGGATGATACTGAAATGCTGTATGTGTGCAACTTCATAAGAGGGTATTTACAATACTGGACCTTGTGTAGAGATGAGTTACAATCCATGTTTACAAGGAAAAGAACAGAAGTATGAATGTAGTCATCCCATCTGAAGCATAGCTTTAGATATAAAAGTGGTCACTGAATGAAGATAATGGCATTTTCAACAAGCCCTTTTCTCTCAGACCAGGGAGGCAATAAATTGCTTGGTTCCATGTTCCTCCAAGAACATGAAGTGTGTCACCATTTTGATGTTCGGGGTTTGTAGTAGATGAACAGTTTAGTTTTGTTTTTCAAGGGAAGTCGTGTCCATATTGTTCAGTTTTGGTTTTACAGTGGCAAAAAAAGACACATCTTGGTCCCTGTCAGACTGTAAAGCTAGAACAGTCTCTTCCACAGCTTCCAGATGAGGGTTGCCAATACTTTTAAAATAAGCTAGAACAAGCAGAAAAGGGGAGGGGGGGAAAAACAGTTTTATTCAAAGCTGTGCTGTACTGTACAGGCACATCACAAAATTATTCTTACCCTTTGCCAGAAGAGAGAGAATGAAGCTTTGCTTTTTTTTTTATTTTTATTTTGTTTATTAATTTGTGTGATCTGTAACTTTAAAAGACATGGTGAGATTAGTGTTAGCGTCTTCCTTCATCCAGAGAAGTGTGTCTAACTTTGAGGCTAGCCCACGGAAGTTGAGAAAGAATGCTGTGTTTTTCCTTTCTTAATTTCTTTCACTTAGGGTTTGGCAAATGGAGATCTCTGTGTTGAATATGCAATATTTCTATAAGTGGTTCTTTGCTTTTGCTGGCCCCCAAGTGGAAATGTACCAGTAAGAAAGGAAAATTGGCAGGCTGCCATGTTCATTTTTTTCTTAAAGTACTATCAAAATACTCCCATTAATATAACTGATTCCGGTGAGGAGTGGGGAAGGGAGACTCCCTTTATAAAAAGGGACGTATCGGAGGTGGCCTGGATGTTTTGAGAAACACTAATACAGGAATATGCCTATGAGTGGAAGAGTGACCGTATTTGCAAACCAGGCTGTTATACTATTCATTCTCTAGAATTGAGAAACAGTTGATGACTATAGCAAACTGAGTTTGTGCAGAACCTTTTAAACGTCCGATTACAATTGCTTTCACTTATTTCGAACCTCTGAATTTCTCAAAAGCATCTCCTCTTTGGATCTATAATTCACTGATATCTCCTCTTAGGCTTCAGTCAGTGCTTCTCAACGCTTCTCATTTTAATAGTGTCACCAGGGCTGGCTTAGACTTGCAGGGGCTCGGGGCCGAAGCCCAAGCCCCATCGCCCAGGGCCGAAGCCCAAGGGATACAGCCACTGGCGGCAGGGCTCAGGTTACAGGGCCCTTGGCTGGGACTGAAGTCTTTGGGCTTCGGCTTTAACACCTTTCCTGTCTGGGGTGGTGGGGCTCAGGCTTTGGCTTTGTCCTGCCCCCTGGGCAGTGAGACTCAGGCACGCGCAGGCTTCGGTCCCACCTCCTGCAGTCATATAGTAATTTTTTGTTGTCAAAAGGGGGTTGCAGTGCAATGAAGTTTGAAAACTCCTGTCTTCAGTCATTTATATAACATGCTATGTGACTTTCCCACTATAAACAGGCAATCAACTGCCCTCCACTGAATAGAATATCACATCTGTATTATGTATGTCAAAATCACAAAAGGGTGACAAACTACAGAGGATATACAGTAGCCTTTTAATGCTAGCAGAAAAAAACCTTTTTGAAAGGAAAGACAAGCCTGTGTTCTTTTTGCAAACTAACTAACTGATATCAAGCACTGCACAGATTGAATTTAAATGTAGGATCCCAAAATTATAATGTTCTAGTTTCTGCCTTTGTTATCTAGTAAATCTGAACATTCTTTTTATCAGTTGAGCAAGCCAATTTGTGAAAAGCTGCGGTGTTACAGAAATGATGCTATTAATGAGAAATTAGTTCTTACATCAAAGGAATTAGTTTAGCATACCTTTCTCCAACAGCGTTTGCCTTAGAGCCTTGGCTAACAGAACCCTTACGTTTGGCACAGGATCAGAAGAAAGACTTAAAAGACTGGGAAGTAAGTGTTCGACAAAATGGTCAACAGGCATACACTCTTCTTCTACTACAGCCTATGGAGGTAAGAGCAGAACATAAGATAAAGCAAGGTGAATAATCAGTGTATCTTTAACAAAAACAATTCTCTCCCATTCTTTTCCAACTTGCCTCAAGTTTAGCTTGTATTTAAAAAATGTTAGTTGTCTGGCTGAGTATTTCAGATGTATTCCTAACTCTCAAAAGTATATTGTTCCACACAAGCAGCCTAAATTTATATTTACAACGAAGGGGAGGTTACTTATATACATTTTTTTCTTTTAGTGGCCCTTCCTTTCCCTGCAAGTTTCTGGAAGGACACTGCAATCAAAGTATCTGATTGACCCACTCAAAGATAAGTATCATTTAGTCATTCTACTTTGTCTAGATATGAATTTAGGATGTCAGGATTCATTTGACGTTGGCCCAACGAAGGCAGTGGACTTACTTTCAATCTTCATTCTGGGAATCATTAACACCTTGACTCTGCCTCTCCTCTTCCCACTGCCTTACAACTAACTACTATGATGAATCATTTCCCTGGCTAAAAGAAATGAGGTATGGCCTTTTCAGGGGCTAGTACTGACCACCAAACTGAAGAGTAGGGCAGTCAATGACCACTTCCCTTCCTCCTCCTCCTGGTAGCAAACAAGTTTAGAGACATACCCGTTTTCCACCACCTCTGGGCAATCACCACTAATTCAAAGAGCACATGTGAACTGTATACCCCTGTCACTGCAGGACGATATGCTCCTGCCAGTACTACCAGTGGATTTCACGAAACACAGCTTGTTTTCAGTCTCATCTATATTTTGCTTTGTTGCCAAGAGTGCTGACAAGGGAGGGTGCTACTTCTGAGGTTTGCTTTTGTGATTTGGACATGTCAGTTCACACAAACCACTGAACCACCCAGAGAAGAGAATGACTTTCACTCATTACTGATTAGGAATAGTTCTTAAATACTCTGGAGGTGAATGGCTCTATATTCCTTTACCAATTCTGAAAGCAATTCCTGCCAGCATTATGAATCCTCTCAATTATTTGTTGATAAACCCATACATGTAAAAAGGCAATCTAACCTGACAAATGAAGGCAAAAGCTTGTCTTCCAATCCACTTGGAACAATGACGGAACCTCGCTACAAGCTCATTAATGAAATTTAATCCCAACGCATTTGCATTATTTGCATAGAACTTCTGTAGTATTGCCACAACCTGTGAAAAGATCAGAGGGGAGTTTTAGACTGTGAATACTAGCATTTAAGTGGCATCACTTTACTTGAAGACTACTACTTAGGAATGCCAAAACCTCTGCAGAACTATAGGTATCATTAAACTACAGTGTTGTTTGTTTTGACAAAAGCTTTACTTAGCACAGCTCTGAAACACAAAGGTTGAGAGAAGAGGCCATTTTTAAGCTTCTTTACTGACCCAACTGTCTACTTTGCTATTGTCTCACTAAAACGCTGCTTTTAAAAGAAATGTTACAACACCACTTTGGGGTGTTCTCAGTGATATCCTTGCTGCCGCTACCGCCAACACCACCACCTTTCTGTGGAGAACCACAGCAGTAAAGAGCAGATCCTGTGATGTCTGTAGTGCCAGCATATAGACACGTTCTCTACTTACTAAACACTATTACACAAAACTGTATTACAGCATAAAACCAACTTACAGGAAAGAACAGTGAACAGTAAGATCATTTGCCTACTTTTTCATGTAACAGATTACTAGCATGTCCTTCGCTACAGAAGGCATATATATTTAACAGGAAAAGTCTGACACAAAATGGGCTCAAAGAAGTCATTAGAAATAAATTCAAGAGAACTGTGCTGCTATCTCCTGAATAGTTATAATTACGTATGAGAATCTTAGTTTTGAGGAAGACAAAAAAAATAGCATTCATTCATTCATAAAGAAAATTACCATTAACACTATGACACAAGGGAAGAAAGGAGGGAAATTCAGAGTTCAGCTTTCCCTTCAAAGCAGCCACATCTTCCAAGTGCAGTCTAATACTTTACCACCACATGATGTGCAGCATTGCACACTATCAGCACTACAGCACATCAGATTATAGTAAATAGTCAGGATTTCATTTTGTATTCCCGTCATTCTGTACATATGAGTTAGCCTTACTTAAAAAAAAAAATCTAGGTTTTCCTTAATCTCTTTTATACATATGTATTCTTATCAGTAAGTTTAAAAAAAAAAAAAAGTCCATGAAGACCTGGGTACATACATTAAAATTCCCCCTTTATCTTTAAATATGTCTAAAAATAGTTCTGTTGGTTAACCATGTAATTAGCAGGCTTAT
Organism: Mauremys mutica; assembly: GCF_020497125.1. NCBI lineage: Eukaryota > Metazoa > Chordata > Testudines > Geoemydidae > Mauremys > Mauremys mutica. The sequence goes on along the minus strand of NC_059084.1, from coordinate 11,190,485 downwards.
AGATTTGTAAAATTAGTATTTAGTCAATATACCCAATGCCCAGTCCATTCTGTAAACTTTTATTGAGCCACGATTTAAAAAAACAGAAGTCTAATGTAATAGACTGCGGGCGAGAATTTTTTAAACCATGTTGCTCAGGAACCTCTGATTTTGCCTTTACAAAAATGCACCTGAAAAAGTCTGCATGAAATCCCAACTTCATTGAAGTCAACTGGAGTTTTGTTACTGACTTCAGGTGGGGCCAGGACGTCACCTTTTATCGTAAGAACGGCTATCCTGGGTCAAACCAAAGGTCCACCTAGCCCAGTATCCTGTCTTCCGACAGTGGCCAATGCCAGGTGCCCCAGAGGGAATGAACAGAACAGGTAATCATCAAGTGATCTATTCCCTGTTGCTCATTCTCACCTTCTGGCAAACAGAGGTTAGGGACACCATCCCTGCCCATCCTGGCTAATAGTCATTGATGAACCTCTCCTCCATGAATTTATCTAGTTCTTTTTTGAATCCTGGTATAGTCTTGGCCTTCACAACATCCTCTGGCAAAGAGTTCCACAGGTTGACTGTGCACTGTATGAAGAAATACTTTTTCTTTGTTTTAAACCAGTTGCCTATTAATTTCATTTGGTGATTCCTAATTCTTGGGTTATGAAAGTAACACTTCCTTATTTACTTTCTCCACACCACTTTTGTCTCTGCAAAAGTGCATGTATAATTGTATTGTGCCCAGAAAAAACTGGGCATACATGGAAGATGTTGAAACTAAAGCTGGTCCACATTTTTTTGGAACAAGATTTTTTTAAATGAAAAAACTATTTTTTCAAAATTTTAAAATTTGTAAATTTTAAAAAAATGTTTCAATAAAATTTTTCAAAAAACAGATTTTGTTGACATTTTTCATTTATCATTTTGGGTTTCCCCCCCCCTCCTTTCCACTTCTTTTTTTCCTCCCTACAGTCATTTTTTGACAGCTGGAATTAAAAAATAAAAAACCCATTTGGAGCACAGAAACTACTTCACAATACTTCGTGAAAAATTGTCTCTTCATTTTTTGACCAGGTCTAGTTGAAACATATTTGTGTTCATAGTATCTGTTGTTACTATATTATTTCAATAAGCTTTTCAAGTAACAGTGTTGCTAGTAAACACATTTTTCATACTTTTTTTGGCAAGTAAAATGCTTTACCAGTTTGAAGGAGATCCACCTGACTTCCGATACTTTATCCGAACAGAGAGTTAACGCAATGTGCCGTAAGTAGTCATACACATCATTGGGGTTGTAGAGTTCTAATATCAGGATCAGCTGTCTGAAACACAAGGGATCACTGAGTCAAAACATTCCTCTCTTTTCTTTAATCGCCTTCCTGCTGAAGATGGGGGAAAAACCATTTTGGTTTCACAAATAAAGTTGTTCAAAATCTGGGAGAACAATAATTTTTTATATGCAAAGCTTTGGGATTTTGTTCTTCTGTTTAGTCTCCCAGCCAGACTAAAATTTATGCATGAAGTACATGTTTCAGAACTACTACATTTCAATGAAATTAAATACAAAAAAATGCAGCTTCGGTGATGAGACTTGACAAATTGCAGGTGTATAAGAAAATTATCAAACTACAAAGTAAGTTACTTAGGGATTCTTAAATTCCTTATCTTACTTTCCCCTCATTCCTTCTTCACTAATACTTTAAAATATTATTATTAGATAAAAATGTTGAGGAATTTTGACATTTTTATGCTATAATGGGAAATTTCTTCCTAACTGCAGAACACAACCACACATACTCTTGGGAAGTTAAGATGAGAAATATTTGAATTACTGCAGTGAATATGTAAATATCTCCTACTTAAGTTGCATCATCTGTGGGAAACTGCACATATCATAGCCATAAGAACAACAAGTAGCTGGTGAAATTCTGCCAATCACAGCAAAAAAAATAATACTGGCGTTACAAAGTTCTCCCACTAGATGTCAGGGAACTTACACAACATTCACTGCAGTTTTCCTCACTGGGTTTATAATACAAGGATAACATTACACCAGCAGCACGGTATGGGGGTTAAAACCTCAACAGCCCAAACAAAGCATACTGAACTAAGATTACTGTGAAGGAAAGTTTTTTAATTGTATGCATTAAAATGCTTTTTGAAAAGAGTCTAAGTAGCTAGAGACATCAAGGAATGTGTCTATCTACAGGCTAGCCATTTAGATCCTAAAATCATATTGAAACAAGCCACCATTACTAGAACCATTACCAGTCCCTATTCCATCCCATTCCGCTTCCACTTAAGTGAAAACACCAAAATGAGTCAACTAATTGTACAAATGGAAAAACCAATGCCATACGCATTTTGTTGATTTATATATAAGCGCTAGAACTGAATAGGATCATACGTGTCATTGGCTCTTGCTGCTGACATACAACTAACTGAATGAGCGTTAATATAATCTACCAGAGTTTCATAGATTTTAAGACCTGGAAGGGAACTTTTGACAACATAGTCTGACTTCCTGTATATAACAGGCCATTGAATTTTACTCAGTTACTTCTGTATCAAACCCAATAACCTGCATTTGACTCTACCTGCTACTCTATTTATACAGGTCTATTGCAAAAGGGACCATTGGCTGGCCCTACGATAGTAAACATGATTAATAAATAATATCTTCCAGAAGGGCATCTACCTTTGATTCAAAGGCATCAAGACAGGGAGAATCCACCACTTGCCTTCATAGCTTGCTGCAACGGTTAATCATTCTCACTCTTAAAAACGTGGGTCTTATTTCTAATTTGAATTTGTTTAGCTTCAGCATCTAGCACCTGTTCTTGCTATGCCTTTCTCCACTAGATTAAACGGTCCTTTATTACCTGCTATTTTCTCTTTGTAAAGATACTTTTATCCTGGGGTCAAGTCACCTCTCAATCTTCTTTTTGATCATTTAAACAGATTGAACTCTAAGTCTCTCACTGTAACGCATTTGCCCTTGAGTCATTTTTGTGGCTCTTTTCTGCACCCACTCTAATTTTCAGCATCCTTTTTAAATTGTGGACACAAGACTTTATGCAGTACCCTAAAATGTCTACCAATGCTATATACAGGTGTAAAATTACCTACTCATACTCACTGCTCCCATGTAGTTAGATAACCCTACTATTTGCCAACAATGAGAAATGCTGTCAGAGTACGGTTCAGCGAGATAGGGACCTATATGAAATAAAGTGATGGTACACTTCCTAATGGATAGAGTCCACATCACAAATCCATCACTATAACTAGCACCTTTGGCTGGCTGCCTCAGCAGAGGTGAATGATAATGGATATTGATCTATCCTCTCGTCTAACAGGTGATCCCTAAAGGTTGCGCTAAGGCTCATTGGTGGGGCAATATGTTGTAACCTAAATTGTTGCTACTGTACAAGATCTTCTGGCCTTCATGTAGTTCAAAGTTTAACCTAAAAATAATCTCCATGTCCCTTTCAATGGAAAGCTACTGCCTTCTACTCACATTCAGAGTGTGTTACAATTCTGAACATTACCATGAAAGGTAATGGAACCACACATTAACAAGTTTTACTTACTCTGCCAGCTCGTAACGAAACCTCCAATTCCTGCTGTTATCAGTCACGACAAATTCTTGAAGCTGGTAAAGGTACTCGCGCCTTTTGTCTGCATGAAGCAACTACAGGAAATGTCATTCCACAAACAACTGATTAGTAAATACAACTGATTAATCCAGCAGTTTAAAACTTTGTTTGAAGCTTTATAAACACTTTTCACTTCTTTCAGGGTTAGTCCTCTATTCTTTACTCCCTGTCACTGCTGTTTATTTGTATTTTCCTGCTAGAAAGAACTCTTAAAATCAGATTACAGTTTACAGGGAATCTGCTTTTTCTCCAGAAAACTAAAGCCCAGGTTCTGAAAGTTATGCACACCCAGTTGGGGTAGCTACATATGCCAAGGGCTACTTAGGAACTTCTGCCTGTGCAGTTACTCAAATAATGCATGAACAAATTAGGCCTGCATAGCATTCACACAAATCCTTAGACGATTTATTCCAGTCACACTTTTTCTACCAGCTAAGGTCAGTAGAGAGCATAAATTCAGGCCTGCCCTCACTTGAGTGCACAACGTATTACTTTTCCAAGCGAAATGGTGGAAGTCCCATCTCTGGAGACATTTTAAACAAGACTGAGCAAAACATTTTTAAAAACACCACTACAGGGGTCAATCTTGCAATTGACTCTGAAGATGGACTTGATGACCTGATATCTTTTCATTTCTCAATTGATCATAGGCCACTTAGATTGCTCTGAACACAGTTCCACTACAACAGTTTACAAAAGCAAGCAAACAAAGTCAGATTTTCAGATGGATTTAGTTTGAGTATCAGAGGGGAAAGTGGAGGATCTTTAATTAAAAAATTAACTTCTCTGCAAAAAATCCAAAACCCAAAAAGCAATTAATTTATATATTTGAATCCACAAAAAGCTTCTGTGGCAATTGCTGCATGAAAAATGGAGGTTTAATGTGCCTAAGAAAATGAAAGCAAAAATTTAAACTGCTATATAATCTCCTACCTTAAGGAAGTCGTAGAGATGTTTAAGAACTCCAATCCGCACTTCATCCAGATCTTTTAAGAATCCATTGAAGATTGGCACCAGATCAGCTGCTGTTAGTTGATCCCCCAGAATAACAGCCAGCTCGTGTATGGAAAAAGCTAGCGTCCGACGGACCTTCCACTGTCCATAGTTAAGAAAAGACAATCTAGATTAAACACTACAGAGATTCTTGAGCAACTCTTAAACAGAAGCAGCAAAGAGTCCTGTGGCACCTTATAGACTAACAGAAGTATTGGAGCATGAGCTTTCGTGGGTGAATACCCACTTCATCGGATGTATTCACCCACGAAAGCTCAAGCTCCAATACATCTGTTATTCTGTAAGGTGCCACAGGACTCTTTGCTGCTTTTACAGATCCAGACTAACACGGCTACCCCTCTGATTCTTAAATAGAAGTACACTTATATTTTGAAGGGTATGGGCAGAAAAAGCAGAATTCATTACACGAAAGCCAGGTGCTGCATAGCATGTGTATCATTTATAAAGTCTCCTTTCTTAAATAAAAAAAAGTGCATCTGGCCCAACATTCTAGATTCATCATAGAATTTTATTCACTGTCAATTTTAGATATTATTTCTTATAAACTACAGCATAGTTTGCTTATATTTCTAATTTGTATAATTTGCTTAGAATTCTGAACGCTTATTTGAAAATGCAGCTTTACCTGTACATCTGCTGCCAAGGTCTCATACGTATCTTTCAAACAATGCCAGTTCTGCCGGCCCAGAGTTAAGGCCACCCCCGGGAGACTATATGCACAGTGTTTTGCTATTTCAGTGTCAACAGTCTGGGCTCGAGCTGGGTCAGTCATTGACAAGTACTGGTCTAACAAAGGTTGAGGTATGATATCCTGCAGACAAAGATAGTAAATTATTAACATTAATAAATTTAAAAAAGAGGAAGATATCATCAGCATGGAAAGACATCTGCTCTAGAACAGCCTTCCCTCTTGCCTCTAAGCAGATGGCAAGTGCGCCAGGGGCACATGCCAGGACAGAACAACAAATGACTGAACACTCCATACCCTATGTCAGGCTAGCACAACAAACTACAGCACGAGTCACTACCTTAGGTGGCTTGTCATCCAGTTGAGACAAAGCAGTAGGCAACAGTCTATGTATCAAATCAGGAAGATAGCAAAGGTTGATTTTATTACTGAATAAACATCATTTTGGGTTCTGCATCAAGTTATTTTATGCAGCTAGATCTAACAGCTCGATTTTCCAATGCAGTTCTGTTTATATAAACTTCTCTGGCAATTTAAAAACGAAATTGTTGCTTGTAGGCCAATCTGTACACCCAGTGAGAGCAGCATATTAAGCTGCTGCCTGTGATGTGTAGGCAGCAGCTGGGGACACCAGAGAGAGATTCCTCTGTTTGCAGCACCAAATATGCACTCTGTGGGCTTGCCTGGAAAAGGAAAAGCCTGGATTTCCATTAATTATTTTATCAAAATCAATAGAGTTCTACTCATTAATGCCTAGAATATTTTCTGAAATTATGGAATTGATTGGACAGGTGTTTACAAATTATCACATTACAGCCAAACAAAGAAATGCGACAGAGTTGAGGGTAAGGCATCATGAATTAATATTTTAAATCACCTGTAATTTCGATTTATCATCTTCAATGGGTGGATTATGATGTTGTTCTTTCTTTAAAAATTCAATGGTCCCATTGTGTTGTTCCTCTGACTCCTGTAAAAGGATGTAGTATTTATGATGAAAACAGTTAGTTTTACTTTCTTTCATTACAGAACTACTGTTTAGTATATCTCAAAGCATTACACTGAAGAGCAACACAATTCAGACACAGAGCAGGCCTTTGAGGGACAAATCATGCTTACTACTCATGTAAGTAGCCAAGTCAAGATGATTACTTATGTGAGTAATGCAAGCAGGATTTGGCCATATAAGAATCACCCACAACAAAACTGATTCTATGCAGTGTCTTAATCAAGAAAGGATCAGTTTTAAGCTTCATGAATAGCAGGTCAGATCAAGAACAATCACTATGATTAACAGATACTGCACATCTAGTTATTGACCCACTATGGCAACAAAATTATTACCCCAAAGGACTTTCTTTAACCAAATTTTATGATTATTAAAATGTCCATGGGACACTTGCCAGAATATTTTGATTTCAGTGAAAAGGTCAATGTTGAAATAACGCCTCTGCCTTCATGCTCACACTCTGAATTCAGAACCATGTTCAGATTGAGCGACTGATGAATAGTTTCAATACTTTAAAAAGGTATAATCAATTATTAATTGTAATTGCAATGAACCCAACATCCTTCAGATACTGGAAGGTAGTTTCTTATTTATTCTCTAAAGGTTCTACTCTCTCTGCCAATTTAGCAGATATTAACAAAGCAGCTCGATATCTTTCCTTCAGAAAAAATAATACACCGATAAAAGTTTTATTCATTTTGCAGTACACTCCTGAAAATGCCAATTCTCCTATATTTCCCTCAAGATATTGCTTTTATTTTCCCACAGACCAGTGAAGAAACTGTTCTGGTGAACTCCAATCCAAGGTCAATTTGTGAAGCATGCCCCCTTATGAATTCCTAATAAAATGCTGGTGATTAAAAAAATTTACTCCTGTATTGCGGAGGAATTAAAGGCGAACATCAAGTTGTAGTTAACACACATGCTAGCACTGAATGTGTTATTTTAGGGAACAAGCAGGGTTTTAGTATCTTCCTATGATTAGCTCCATCATAAAGACAAAATTACAAGCACTGTGAAAAAGTTTTCCTATTTAGCCTACATGCACATTAAGAGTATTGTAAAATGGCAGTCAGGAAGAATGTGTATTGCCACTGGTTGATTTAGTCCCTTGTCTGGGGACAAATGACTTATATTTGCTTCAGAAACAGAGAAGATTTTGTTAGGTTTGTTTTCTATGAAGCTCCTGTACGGCCACTTAAAGGTTTCTATTTCCTGGCTCACCTGAACCCAAATACAAATAAGCTCCTTGAAAAAGTTTAAATTTTGTTTTATATAATAAGTGGATATAATAAATTATACTACAGTAGCGTCTAGGGCCCCCAGTCAAGAACAGGGCACTGTTGTGCTAATTGCTGGGCAAACGGAGGTAGACACTGTCCGTACCTTAAGAGCTTACAGAGGATGAGTGTCTACTTACTGTGCTTTTCAGTGTGCTGGTAGTGGATTGGTTGCTTACATCATCCTGGAATGATGAAGAGGACAAAGTGTTCTTCTCCACAGTGCCATGGCTGGCTTCAAAAGTGGACAATTCATTCTGAAGTTTGCCATTGCTCTCTTCTGTGTGTTTGGTCTCATAATCATTGATGGACTCAAACTGAGCAGCTCTGAGCGCAGCGGACAATACTTGAACCTGGGCTGTATAAAGTAAAGGGATCGGGGACACATTTAGGGCTTGTCTACACAGCTTGGCAAAGTCACCAGATGGATGTGATTTGTAAAGAGCACTAAGAGGCTGCACTCTAGCTGCCTTGTGTAGCCCCTTATGATGCACTCTGAAAGATAACTAGTTCACATTAACGTAGTCCTGTGTAAAATGGGACAACATCAGCGTGAACCAGGTACTTTTTAGAGCACACCATCAGGCTCTACACAGGGCAGCTAGAGCACAACACATTAGCGCGCTCTACAAAACACATCCCTCTAGTACCCTTCGCCAGCATACCGTATACAGGTCCTTAGTTTCCTTTCTGTGCTTCATTTTAAAGGATTATTAACGCTACAATTATTTATACTGAGAGATTTAAAAAAAAAAAAAAACACACGACAAAATGCATAGAAACATGAGAGGAAATATTTACCTTTGCAAAAAAAGGTCAAGAATTAACTTCAGCAAAACCTTTCAGATAAACTGTGAGCATAGATTTAGAGGCAGTATTACCGTTTCCAGCAGAAGCATATAAGTATCTGTTTCCATTCTCTGGACAGACCTCTGATAATCTCTGATGGCAAGGAACCCTGGATCATGTCCTATTTCACTATCCTTAAAACAATTTAACATGGAGGAGAGTGGGGCGTGCGGGGAACACTTTTAGAAAGGAAGCTTGAAACTGAGGCCTTCATCCAGAAACTGAAGGCCAACCTTGAGGTAGGAGGCTGCCTGTGAAACTCTGGATCCCCCCTGCAGTTAGGATGTATGCTGAGAAACTGTTTAAAGGCAACAGGTAACTTGTAATAGAAAAGGAATTATATCTAACATACAAGTGTAAATGCCAGAAGTTGCATTTCGTATTTATTTACTGTGTAACTTGTATGTTTGTTCTCCCTTACTATTTCATCTTTGAATTTTTTACCCCAAGCAGATCTCTGTTGTGCAAAAAGTGAGTTAATAACTGGGTGGCTGATTTCATACCTTTGGGAGTGATGAACCAGAGGGAAAAAGTCTGAGACTCTGGTAGTTAAGAAGTTGGGGAGGATAGATTAGGTGAGACTTGGGACTGGAAGGGCTGTTGGTGTCGCCCTGTAAGAGTAACTAAGCTGGTGGAAGCCAGGGTGAGACCTTGTGCTTGTGGGCAACCAACTGGCGTCAGGGATCTGAGCCATTGCAGCACAGCATTAAGGCACCCCAAAGTTACAGGGCAGGCAGTGACAGAACCGCTTACTAGTTTGGGTGACCCCCAGAATATCACATACACACAGATGAAGCCATTTCTGATCAAATATAAGCAAGAGGAAGTATTTAGTGAAGGTCGCTCAAAGTGTCTTTCAGGAATGGATCAAAACAACAAAAATGAGTGTTTTTTGCCATGATTCTGCCAATGTAGTTTTGAACACAGCTCCATTTCTATGTAATGCACCATTCTGTGAAAATAGGAACAAAAAATGCTCCCCGAACTCAGATTTTCAAATAGCTTTCAAAATATTTACATTGGTCCAACTCCCAGTGACTAGATTTTAAAGGTGAAACACGAGAACATATACCGGGACCAAAAGCAGCTACCATTTAAGAGTAGATGGGAAGAGATGAGATGATGGTCACAGAAAAGAGATGAGGATCAGATCAGGTAGAGGTATGCAAGAGGGTTTTGGCAGCTTGGCTAGGAAGGAAGAGAAATGAGCATCCACACATCCTTTTATTCTGAAAGGGAGGAAGGTTGCTTGGCTGAGCAATAATGAAAAGCAAGGACATTACAGTAGAGGGTATGATGGAAAAGATACAGATTTATCTGTCTAACTCCTTCACTCTGTTTCTTAGTAGCCTCAAACCCTTTTCTTTATTTTCTATTGTATATGTGTCAGCCATGCGACTCCCCACTCTGCTGCCAACTCCTATGCTCCAGTTCCACTTCACTTCTTGCTCTTTTCCTAGTCATCAATCTTTCTCCCCATGAGTTTTCTGTTCTTATATTTCTTATTGTGCCTTCTGTCCCCACCACTCACTTTTTCCTTCCACTTTTTCCGGTGGTTCTCAATCTTTTGGGGCTCAGGATCCATTTGAAAATGTTTATGGCCTCGGTAAATAGTCTGGGGGATGGAGGCCCTGGGAGGTATTGGTTGGATCCTGCCCCCCAGGGTGGTTGGGTCTTGCCCAGCACTTACCCCAGAGTGGTGGCTCCTATGCTGTGGGGCTGGCTGGACTTGGCTCTCCACTGCAAGCATTGCAAGCTCCAAGGTTGCAGTCACACTGGTTTGCCCCTCCCAGCCTCAGGGGGTTGCAGTACCACTCACTCAAATCTGGCCTACTCGGACATCTGTCACCATAACGTCTGAGCCAAACCTGAGTGGTGCTGGGACTCCAGAGGCTGCAGTGCGTGGAGCAGGGAGACGAGCCCAGCCAGCCCTCTGGGACAGGAACCACAGGAACTGCCATGCGACCCGAATTTGGGTCCCGACCCACAGGTTGAGAAACTTGGCTTTAGGCAAGAAAGGGCTGCTGCAATAAGGAGCTTTGAAGGGTGCAGGGAACCCTCGCGGCATGAGACATCAGAAACTATACCTCCACATATCGCTACTATTGTAGGCTTTTACCTTGAACATCTGGATCATCCATGTGCTCCTGCAAGCTTTCCAGCACTTTTTTTATTTCACTACTGGCAACACAGTTATTACACATAGCTTTCGACATAGAGCAGCCTTCTTCATGCTTCTCAGTCTTGGACTGAAGCAGCTCCAAATCTTGGCTTATATCAGGGAGTGGGGGGCGCCAGTACAGGAAAGTATTAAAGATATCCTCAGCAGACTGGAACCTTGAGTTCACTCCCTGGCAATTGCTCATGTGACAGTCTTTAATGCCTTCTATCACACATGCAGTGGTATTCTCATTCTGGGACAATCTAGTAAGAGCCTCTCCGGGACTACCACAACTGTTTGAACTTCCTTTCAGTGGGTCTGTCCTTGGGCTTTCAACACAGATCAAGGGGTTCGCTTCTGCTGAAGTCCCTTCAGTTGACGATTCCGATTTAATTTCTATTGGTTGTTCTAAACTGAGAACAGAGACATAGCATTAGGAAAACAAAAGGTATAGACCCTAGAACAGCACTTTCCAGTTAAAAAGACACACACTCCAGATAAGGCAGCAAGAGAAATTATAATAAGTGGAGCTATTCTACTTGAGGACAAATCCTGCTTTAGAACTACTTGTTTCATCTTTAGTTTCAATACATTTTCCCCTTCCTCTCTTCCCTTTCCCCTCCAAGAAATTACTGGTGAAACATTAAAGTAGCTAGATTAAATCAGGTGGCAATTCATCAGACCTATGTAGCCCACATTTTAAACCATTATTGAAACTACACTTGCAGTACCAAAGGTCTTATTTTTAGTCACATATATTAAACACAAGATCATATCAACTAAAACTAAAGACTTAACTGAAGGACTGTGGAGGAAAAAATATTTTATCAGTTTTCCTCTCCCTTTTCACACCTCAACCATAGCTTTACCTGGAGGATACAATGTTCGTACTGACAGATGTGATGTTTGCATTGTTGCCTGGTTGGCGGGAACTGGAAGACGCATCCTGTGCTGATGGTCGGATACTGAGCGTCCCATCCTCCCGAATATAAAGACCAGCACTAGAAGGGTTTGCAAAGGTAGAAATAAACGGGCCTAGAGACTGAAAAGCAGCTTGGCGAACCTGGCACAAAAATAAAGATGTGACATATGTTGTAGCCATGCTGCCTTTTGGTAAATTGTTAATAATGAATATGAAATGTGGCTCAAATTTAGCTCTTACTATATTATAAGGTTATACTTTGCTATTATCTAAGCTTTTCAGAGTATGCTATTAAGCCAGCCCTGGCTTCATTTAATACATTTTACTACTAGAGTTTATCAGGAACAAGCAAGACATCAGAGTAAGGGGATTCAAGAAGCAAAATGTGCGTCAGTAAATATCGTTCATCTCACTTATTTCATTTTTCACTACATGATTCAAGTCAAATCATAATTGATTCACAGACATGGTCCAAAAGCCCTATGCACCCAGTATCTTGACAATGAAAACACAGTGTTTAATGTAATCCCCATTATGACATTTTCAAAAAAAAAAATTAAAGCACCATCCCCAAGTTTGACGGGCCAAAATTTAGAAGGCCCAGAATGACACCCACCTTCTAAGCATGACATTTTACATTTCTAAAGTGAACATGGAAACGAAAAAGAGCAGAAGACCACATACCTAATATATCCAGCTTTCGGTCTTTGGTGGTGACTGTACATGGTGTCCATGTAATTGAATTTTAATCTGTCCTCTAATTATATTAGCACTACATTTTACAGGGTGTGCATGAAGAAAGCATATGCATGTTGCATCCATGCTGCCCTCAGTGTCCTCAATTTGAGGGACCAAGACTGAGAATTACCATGTTTGCCTATACAGGAGACCTATCTTTGCTATTAAGACACTGGTTTGGCCACTTGAAAGTCCTTGTAATTGAAAAAGGTAGCTTGCATGCATGAATTTCTTTTAGTTCAGGAGGTACCTCACCACCGACTTACCCATCTGCAGGGGTCACTGATGAGATTGATAAAGAGAGGGGACAACTTGCTTCTGCGAACTTCTGGGGAAGTGGTGTAAGACACAGCCATAAAGCATTCAGCACAAGCTTTTCGCATTCCCCAAACACTATCAGAGCAGAGTTCAAAAAACTTTGGAATCTGTCAAAAAGGAATGAAACTATAGCTAATCAAACAGGTATTGAAGCTGCAGTACAAGATACCACTTTTGGTTGGTTTAATTACTTGGAAAAAGGTAGTTGGTAGTAGTTTGTGTGCAATGGGTGAAAAAGGACACGAAAGTAGTGACTGAGAAGAAAAATAATTATAATTATATTAATTACTGAAGAATTAAAATTTCCCTCCCCCATTCATCTCAGTTGTGTCTTGCTTTCATTTAAATTAAGGGGAAGGGCATAGGGAAAATCAGTAATAGGCTCTCTTTTCTGCAAGCATATCTTAGTATAAGGATAACTTATTAAGCATGGGAAACTAATTCTTTCTAGTCTGGGGAGGGTGGCGGGACGGGGACAGAAAAATCAGATCACTTTAAAAATACTCTTGTGCTTTCAACTGTGCTTAAAAAAAAAAAAAAAGTATGTTGGAGGTGAGGGATAAAACTGTTAACTTGCAAAATACACAATCTTCCTATTCAGTACCAGACCAGCTCCTCATTTGGAAACATTGCCTCAGGAACATTCCACCACCACCTCTTCCCCCGCTTTGGTTTTTCCCCCCCTCTCTCACACAAGTTTCTGGGATTTTATCTAACAAGTCTAGCAATGGGAAAATAGCCAGCTACTCGCAGAAGAAAGTAATCTGTTTTAAGTAGACTTTTGAAAACATCTCTATGTTTCTGTTAAAATGCTATTTTATACATAGCTGTACAGCAATCACACTCAAATCAAAACTGATTTTTCCTTGCCTTTTTGCTAAAAAAAAAAAAATAGACAGAATATTAGTAGCACAAACATGGTGTTTTACCAGGACTCTCACTTGCAATAAGTACAGATAGTTCCTGTCCTGCACTGACACCTAAAAACCACTCACTATTACCTAAAGAAAAGTGAATATTGTAAGTTAATTCTACTGTTTTTGTGAGTCTTTTATATAACATCAGGATGAGAAAGAAAATTAACATTTAAAATATAATAAACCGTAATGTAAAACTACAAAAGTTGCCAGGCCACTCATGAATAGGTATAAAATGCGAAATTACTTTAACTCAATTTTTTACCATTGTTGAGATTTCAAGTTGATTGTTTCCCGATAATTTAATAAATTCACTGAAAAGAACCCTCCCTTATTGCATAAACAGTGTCTTTAAAAATAAATTGAAATGTCTTTTTTAAAAAACAAACTTTTGCCACCAATGGCGACTAAACCAGTGAAGCAGGTTTAAATTCAAGAAAGAGTTATCCAGAAGTTTGTTCTTTTGTCTCAAAAAAAAACCAAAAAAAAACCATTTCAGTTGTAAAAGCAGATATGAAAGCTCAAGCAAAATACAAATCTTTTTGTGTATCTCTAAATTTTACATACCAAAAATCTCTCTGTGGCTTCTTGTCCAACTGCATTACAAATATCGCCAAAGCTAGCTGCACAAACCTTAAAAAAAAAAAAAAAGTTATGGGTAAACTCCTGGCCCCATTGAAATCAATTAGAGTTTTGCTACTGACTGAAGTCAAGAATTTTACCCCTTATTGTTCACTCCTAAGCATCAAATTTAGACTCTGTAGTTTGCATGTCTTTTACAATACAAATCCTACTGACAAATTTAAATCCTGTAAATGCTAAGGCCTCAGTCCTGGACAAGAGATTCATTAGGGCAGCCCCCTGTGGTACATACACAGCGCTGTTGAAATCAATGACACCCCTAGGTTGGGCCTCTGCATCAGTGAAGAGTCTCATCAACTTTAATGGACTCTGAATGGACTGCAGGGGTTCTCCACCTGAATATTTTAAAGAGGTTGCCAAAAATGGAGTAGAAGAAAAATGTGTGCAGGTCAGTACTTAAGTGTATTGACAAAACTATCTTCACTATGGCCCTGAGTGGCTTAATTTCAAACACACGCTTACATGTTTTCCTGAATCAAGGCCTATATTTGTCTCAAGCTAGGGGTGAAGGTACCTCACTTTCATGAGCATTATACTTTAAACATAGAACACACAAATCAAACATATAAGGAAATTCCTTTACATTGAAAAAGGAGAATCAAAGGCACTGCTAAAGTCTGAAATCATATTACTATCAATACTATGCTTAAAGATAATTTGATGTAGATGTTAAAAATACTGTAGAACGTACTTGAAGTGTTTCAGTTTTGAAACAAGTCATACCAACCTTACGGACTTGGAAAAGTTTCCCGTCACCACACAGCTCGCAGAAACGGGGAAGTAGCATACGTTCAACAATAGTTTTGCTCAGCATAGAAGCCATTTTACAAATTATCTATAACACAGAAGAGGGAGAAAAACCATTAATGTAATAGTCACCAAGCACTTTTAGTTCCAGTTTTCTTTCTAAAAAAAAGAGTTCTGAAAGCAAAAGGCAAACTACTACTTTAAAATACAATTACTGTACGAGTTAAAATTGACATTGTTTTTGCATGCCAGTCCAGTAATTTTAAAACTACAAAATCCACTGACATCATACTATTATGCATGACATTTCTGTATTAGAGGACTGAGATTTTATTTTTTTAAATTGCGTAGGATGAGTTACAGAAATCAACAGTTTATACATGGTTTAATCCAGGGGGAGGGATAGCTCAGTGGTTTGAGCATTGGCCTGCTAAACCCAGGGTTGTGAGTTCAATCCTTGAGGAGGTCACTTAAGGATCTGGGGCAAAAATTGGTCCTGCTAGTGAAGGCAGGGGGCTGGACTTGATGACCTTTCGAGGTCCCTTCCAGTTCTAGGAGATTGGTATATCTCCTTTTATTACCTTTAACTATTTCACAGTGTGGATTACACTTAAATATTTGTGACAGCAGTGTTGGAGGACCATACCAGGATTGAGGCCCCGCTGTGGTAGGTGCTGTCCAAAACCACAATCCTGAAAACACTGTAGCACATGCTTAACTTTAAGAATGCAAGTAGTCTCCTTGGTTTCAATTAGCCAGCTCAGGTGTTTAAAGTTAAGCATGTGCACAGCTCTTTGCAGGACCAGGGCCTAAACTAAAGACAAAAAATAACAAGTGAGTTTGACCAACCACAGGACAGACGAAGGGTAGGAAGGACAATGGAAACAATGATTAAGACAACATGGTTATATACGTTAGCTAGTGCACAACTCGATAGAATTCAGATTCAGTTTGCTGTTAGTTTATAAACTTAAGATTAAAAAAAACTCTCATTAATTCAAGCTTCTGTGTGAAGTTGTCAATTTCAAAGGTCACCACAAACCATGTTACCTGTAGCATTTAATTACTTTAGCCATATACACACTTTCAGCTGTCTTTTCACTACAGTGCATGAAGAGTCCCAAATTTGTGACTCCAGAGAGAGGAAGGGCTTACTGGCTTCCACGTGCCTTTCCACTGATAAGGTCAGTGTCCCACAGAGCCAGGAATTGCATACTGACACAAATATTATTGACTGAATAGAACTCTACATTTTATTTTAATATTTCAGAAAATATATAATTTCTACCTCCATAAAAACAAGTACCGCTCCCAAGAATATTCCATCTTTGTGACAGAATGCCAAATAAAAACCAAGGAAGAATACCGTACAATCCCACTTTTTAAATGGAACTGTCAGTCCTTCAAAAAGACATCTGGTATTCAGATGTCACCCTGGAAGTCTTCCTGAGCAATAACCAACTTCCAGACGAGGAAGGGGAATCTATCTGGTAAAAGTATTTTAGAGGTCAATTGTCAGAGGTCCCTGCTGAACCCAAATCTGATTTCTTATAAGTGAACAGAATCTGTTTTTTCATCAAGACACTTGAGACTTAAGACTTTAGTCATCATTCATACTCTCTGTAAAGTTAACAAGAACCAGGGTAGAAATCTGAAGACTTCAGAAAGAGATCATTGGGGGAAATTATGACCTTGGCAGCATCCTTTAAATAGTTGCAAAGTGTTTTTTATTTGCTCTTAGTTTCTAACAATCTTTTAGCACCTTGAAAATATAAACTCCGATTCTGATCTTTTCCCAAATATGGAGAACATTGATTTTTCCCTATGAATTTAATTGCACTTGTAATTAACATAGGTTTTGTTGCTTGCTTGTTTGTGCGTCAACACTGTGATGTCACCACTACTCTGGGATTGTAGATTAACGGATGCTGCAGTCAGAGGAAGGGGCACAAGTTTATAACAGAATTCTTATTGAGCATTATATACCAAGAACTTTATATACAGAAAAAATATCCCTTTGTGATGGAATTACTATTAGTTTCCTTAAACAGACAGTTAAGCCAACTACATTATAATTTTAAGATAGGTAATTTTGAAGCTGTTTTACCGTGTCTCTAAGAATATGTCCATAAAGCAATGGGGGTGGGGCAGGGAGGGGCAACTGCAACACGTATATCCATACTCTAATCTAATTAGCTTGGATACCAACTGCAGTGAAGCTACAGCAGCACAGGCTTCAGCACAGGCTGTAGAAGCCCACCTGGGACCCTGGGTATGTATTCAGGCAACTAGTCCATGCTGAAGTCTGTGCTGCCACAGCTTTACTACTATTGGTACCTGAGCTAGCTAAATTAAAGTTAGCTCGGTTACATCTATATGTGCTGGAATAACACCTCCAATTGCAGTGTAGACACACCATTAGGTTACATCTATACTACAAGCTAGGGTGCAAGTCCCCTGCTCACTTACACAGACTCACACTAGCTCTCATCAAGCTAATGGGAGTATAAATAGCAGTGTGGCCAAAGCAGCACAAGTAGTGGCAGCTGTAGCATGGCTTAGCTGTGCTGAGTACATACCACTGGTTTCAGGTGGGTTTGTACTCTGCAGGCTAAGTCGTGCCTCCACTGCTGCTACGCCTGCTACCGTGGCTATACTGCTATGAGCTACCATGAGTATGTGTACGCAAGCCGGAAGAGAACTCCCCTAGTTCGTAGCGTAGATGTAGCCTCACAGTGTCTCCACTGAAATTGTTTGTCAACACCATAATGATGCCTATTCTTGAAAATTACTTAGGAAAATAAGATTTGGAAAGTCTGACTAACTGTCTGACTGAAAGCTATACAAGGTGGGTGTAACAACATTTACAAGCAGAAAAATAAAAAAGATTTTTCCAAGAAGAGTTGTTATAAATAATAATCTCAAAAGGACGGGAGTCCAAAGGATTCCTCAAACACTTCACTGATGCAGGGCTCAGAATTTTCTTCTGTCTGACCACATGTACCAGGCCCAGAAAATGTACTAGTTGAAAAGTTATTTGAATTGGTTCACAAAGTGCTTCTATCTTTGGCAGACTGAAAAACCTTACTGTGACATTGTTCTCATTACCATCTTGCTTTCTTCACCACTTCAACTTTAGCTGGTGATCTCTTATGAACTAGACAAGGTTCCTTATAAGAGACCCAAATTAGTGTTTAAGAGCCCAACCTGCTCCCATCCAAGTTAATGGCACAACTTGCATTGATGACAATGATGCAAGTTTGGAGCCACAAGGGGCCCAATACAACAAGTTACTAGTGACCACATAAATTCAAGCCTCAATAGCTTACCACATTTGAAGCTGGCATTCCAAGCTTAGCAAGGGTTTTAACACTGGTTTCTAACTTCTCAAAATAATGGCCAATACCATCTTGCATCTCCGTTTTAATCATAATTCTAAGTTTTTTTCATTGTATCAGGCTTTAATTCTATTCCAGAAGGTTTACAAAAGAGGACCTTGATCAACTCATATTCCTTGATCTAGAAATGTTTTACCAGCACTGGCTGAGGCTGGAAGACAGCAAATTCCAGAACTCAAGTCAGTGTAATTTTCATTCACTAGTTTTGTTGTGGTTTTTTAGGGTGTGTATGTCTGTTTAAATCTCACATGCACACATGCATATTGAGACACTGGAAGGGGGCTGGAAAACTGGTTAGTCCTTTACAGAAAGATCACTTGTAACTGGACAACTGAGAAATACAGGCAGAATTAAAACTAATCTTCCAGTTAACTAGTTTACTTAATTAGCAAGTTAAAAGTTTGAATACAAAGTCCATCTCCCAGATCCTTGCACTGACCAATGTATACACCAATTTAAAAAAAAGTGTGTCCAAATAGGGGATACAATTTTAAAACAAAAAATCTTTTTCACTGCCACTTACATTCACTGCTTCCACTTTGTACTCATCGTCACTGTCTGGAGCAGAGAGGTCCAACAGAATTGGACACACCTTATTTTCAATATCATTTTGAGCAATAAGTTCTTGTTCTAGCAGGATCAGCAGTGCTTCCTGACTTGCTTTTCTAACCTAGTAACATGCAAAAGAAAAGATTAAAACAATACACTGTAAATGCAGTATTTTATGAGAACCATAAAAGTCAAGTCAACATCTGTTCTCACTGAATGGAGTGCAAAAAGTCAAGGAAATAGTGAAAAGCTCATAAATAATAAAACTAAGTATTCCTAGTAACAAACATAAAAACTTGAGGATTTTAAGGGGACTTTTAACCCAACTTTGGGTACTAGCCTACTGGTTGGAGCACTGGACTGGGACTCAGGAGACCTGGATTCTATTCCTGGCTATCATTGACCTGCTGGGTGACCTTAGGAAAGTCATTTCCAGTCTCTATGTCTCAGTTCCTCCATCTGTAAAATGGGAATGATACAGACATCCTTTGTAAAGTGCTTTTCAGATCTATGTACAAAATGCTATATACAATCTAAGTATTATTAGTACTAATAGAAATTAATGTTTAACTCCTCCGTATTGTGAAAGGTCCATATGCCATACTGAATTAACTATACAACAGTCTGAGATTTCCTACCTGGTTGTTAGGGTCTGTGAGGTATCTCACTACAATGGGCATAAGGTAGTCAGAAAATGCTGTTGGGAAGTTTGGTCGACTTTCTTGCAGAAAAATGGCAATGGGAGGTATTTGTTCCATCAGTTCTGTCCGTACAGTAGGCTCTGGCAGCATAGAGAAAGTCAAAATGGCTTTAGTAAATTTAAAGTTAGAACCAGATATATTCAATAAATAGCATTTCCTCTTGTGAAACTATGAAAAGCCAAAAAAAAAAAATCCTCTTTTTAGAAATGTCATCATTTAGAATATCTGTGTTTAAAGGTCAGCTGAGAAATCAAACAGTCTCAGATATAACCTCCCATCAGCCCAAGAGACTTAGAGCCATATTTTTAAACAAATGGATAGGTATCTTCCTTGAGAATCTTGCCCTTTTCATGCATTATAAACTAATTTCCTTACAGCTTCTGCATACTAGTACCTCATTTATCTATGAGCCAATGCATGCGGACGGAGCTAGTAGTCTAAAAGAAAAGAGATGCACACATTATTTTTCACACAGTTTTCCTGTGTTTTGCTAAGGTGCACTGGATTTTTTTCATCTTTTGAAAAGTATCCTGTACATTCTCAGGTGTAGTTTAATAATAAAAATAATGATCACATATCACCTGTAAAGTACCACACAAACATTAAAAGTCACAACTGGGACGTAGAATAGTACTTAGAAGTTTTCTGCACTTTAGCACCACTGTCCCAGACAGTGTACAGCCCAGAGGTTGGGGACCTGTGCTTTACTTTCTGACTTTAGGCATGCCAAGGGGCAACATTTTTTAGTCTCCTCATAGAGCAATAGAGAAAGTAATCAATCACTATTTAATAGTTAAACTTTGCCTTCATATTAATCATATAACTAGTGATAAGATAGAGGTATGTATTTTAAAAGCTATTTCTCCCTTGAAATGATCTTCATTGCAATTAACATTTTCCAATTGTTTTTAAGACAGACTCATTTAAAAGAAACAAGCAGAAAAATATCATAGAAACAAAAAACTTTAAACAGTTAAGTAGTTCAGGCATCAGCTCAGCACACTATAACCCAAAGAAAGCAATCACTTACAGAAGTTGTCATATTAAATATACATAAATAATATGCGACCAAAAAACACTCCCAAAACCATGTTAATGCATATGTTAAACCAATCCCCTCCCCTCCCCCCAAACATCAGGAAATTCAAATACAAAATTCTTCAGTCCACGTTAACTTGCCTACGATAATATACTCAGTACAAGCAAAGTGTGAGTGCGCTTTTGGGGAGAGGAGGTGGTGTGTGGGGGGCTTACATATATTTTTACCCCCTCTTAGTAAGTAGAGAAATGTTCAGGAAATAACATTTTTCAGTTCTGGGTGCCTAAAGTTAAGCACCCAGATCTATTCTTAGGCACCTACATTAAGTGGCCTGGTTTTTAGAGGTCCTGAAAACCTGCTGCTCCTGCTGAGTTCAGTGGAATTTTAAGTATTCATCACTAATTTAAATGAAGGAATATAGTTTGGGGGCAGGATTTTCAAAGGAACCTAAGGGAGTCACGCACCCAACTCCCGTAGAATTTTAATGGGATCTGGGTACCTAACTCCCTTAGTACTTTGGCTTAAGTCATTATGTTTGTACTTTTTCTATATACAAACTTTGCCTTCTGATTTTTTTAAGTCAGGAGCTGACTTGAAGACAGAGCCCATAGAGAAATAAGCAAAAAACACAGAAACTGGTGTTTCAATCTCTATGGCTCCCATATGGCAAAGCTATTAACCGTTTCCAGAGAAGAAGAATTGTCCAGTGGCTAGGACACTGGATTACGTGAAATCTTGGTTCAAGTCCCTGCTGTGCCCAAGCCTTCCTGTGTGACCTTGGCCAAGTCACTCAGCTTCTCTAGGTCTTAGTTCCCCATGTGCAAGATGGTGATAAACAGCACTTCTTTACCTCTGGGATGTTATGGGATAAATACATTAAAGATTGTGAGATAGTTAAACTCTACAGTAATGGGTGTCATATGAGGTACATTAAGCAAGTGTGTTTTGCTCAATCTACCCTGTGCTTTAACACATTCACATTCCTTCTTCCTTCTCCTCTGAAGAGCTAGATGGATCAAAAATATACTCCAGAATGAGTATGATTTCTAAACTAAGAGAAGATAAGAGTTCATTGATACACCTGGCTGCTAAGTGTTGCATGTGGAATTGCTGCCAGAAGCCACATCCTTCAGTCACTAACATGTCACACCACTCCAAAGAGAGCATATATCACATATACAAAGGTAGAGTGGAGAGCTGAATAAAAAGTAGGTCACAAGGTGTTCACAGTACATAGACCTGTCCCTCCTGCTCAATGAACCCTTACACAGTATTTGTCAACCCAAACCAAGCAGTAGTAAGTCAGTCAAATACTAAATAAGGAGTTTTAAAAAATTAAGAAATTGAATCTCAAACCTGCATCTTCGGACAGTCTGACCACTATCTCCATTACCGTCAAGAAATCTTCTTCATTATTACTGAAATCTCGAAAGACATCAAGTAGACCTCTGGCAATAATCTGTCTGCAAAGGGACAACATAATGTGCATTTTAACATCCTGCTGCCACTTGGGGGTGAGGGAGAAAAGAGAGGGGAAGGGACAGAGGGGAATATCAAAAAAATGCAGGGCTGCAAGGGATCTCAAAAGGTCATCTAGTCCAATCCCCTGCACTGAGGCAGGGCCATTATTTATAGACTATCCCTGACAAGCATTTGTCTAACCTGTTCTTAAAAATCATCAATGATGATGATTGCACAACTCCCCTTGGAAACCTATTTCAGCACTTAACTATCTTATAGTTAGATCTATTAGGAAAAACTTGCTAACTACCTACACTGGGAGAACAATTGACTACCGTCCTCTTTATAATAGCCCTTAACATTATTTGAAGACTTATAAGGTCCTCCCTCAGTCTTCTTTTCTCTAAATGTACCCAGTTTACTTTAGCCTTTCCTCATAGGTCAGGTTTTCTAAATCTTTTAGCATTTCTGTTGCTCTCTTCTGGACTCTCCCCAATTTGATCACATCTTTCTTCAAGTATGGTGCCCAAAACTGGACACAATACCTGAGCTGAGGCTACCAGTGCCAAGTAGAGTAGGACAATTACCTCTTGTAGTCATACATATACCCCAGAATGGTAGTAGCTTTTTTGCAAATGCATCATATTGTTGGCTCATATTCACTCTGTGGTCCACTATAACCCCCAGATCCTTTTCAGCAGTGCTTCCTCCTAGCCAGTTATTACCCATTTTGTATTTGTACATTTGATTTTTCCTTCCTAAGTGCAGCATTTTGCACCTTAAAAAGGATGGCCAATCTTCTTTTTAAATGCTCAGGCATACAGAACAGGTACACAGTACGGCTACATCCCAAACCAAATGTAGAACTGTGGGATATAGATGTCCTGTTACGGTGACCAAAATTGAAAACGGGGCCCTTGTAGAAATTATGTACAACAATAATCTTGTTTCTACTGCAATAAAACCTATAATAAATATGCATTTAAAAATGCACAAGAGGTATAGTAACATAATATTTTATTCATTTAAAATCCATAATAAGATTCAAAATAAAATAAAAAATATTAACATAATGGCTAGAAAACTATGGGGAGTAAAATAACAATGCAGAAATGTCTAGCCTTGTCTTTAAGAATATTAGTCTAATTGTCATGTCCTTACCGATTAAATATATTCTCACTAAAAGCATATTTTTCCAAACGAGCAAGCGGAGTCAAGTTATCCTGTCCCGGGATGTCCAAGAATGCAGTTATCCTCATGCTATCACAATCTGGTCCATAGTCTTCAAACCCAACTTTAAAAACAAACAAACAAAAAACATGTCAGTAAGAGAAGAAATCACAGCATTAAATATATCTCCTTGGCAGAATCCCTTTTAGAAATATTCTGCATAACAGAGCCATCTATCAGTACAGTGCTTAGAACTGCTCAGACAGAATCTAACTCTTCACTTAGGCCTGGTCTACACTAGTCTGTTATTTTGGAATTAGCTAAGTTAATTTGGAAGAAAAAAAAAAAAAGATTCCGTCCACATGACCAAACCGGCTTTTTCGATTTAAAGGGCTCTTTAAATTGATTTCTGTACTCCATCTCGGCAAGTGGAGTAGCGCTTAAATCGAGATCGCAATCCCGGGTTAAAGGTATTGGGGATGCAATTCAATGTTATTGGCCTCCGGGAGCTATCCCACAATGCTCCCTTGTGACCGCTCTGGACAACACTCTCAACTCTGATGCACTAGCCAGGTGAGTAGGAAAAGCCCCGGGAACTTTTGAATTTCATTTCCTGTTTGGTTACCATCAGCACAGGTGACTGTCAGCACAGTCCACCATCACAAGAGATCACGCAGACCCAGATTTGCAGACGAGCTCCAGCATGGTCCGAACGGGAGGTACTGGATCTCATCGCATGTTGGGGAGACGAGTCTGTTATGGCAGAACTACGTTCCAAAAAAAGGAACGCAAATACGTAAGCTAAAGTCTCCAGGGCCATGACGGAAAGAGGCTACTCCAGGGACACAGAGCAGTGTCGTACAAAAATCAAGGAGCTCAGGCAAGCATACCAAAAAGCCAGGGAGGCAAATGGGTGCTCTGGGTCACAGCCCCATACATTCTGCTTCTACCGTGAGCTCCATGCAATTATGGGGGGTGACACCACCACTACACCATCACTGTCCGTGGACACCTGCAAGGAGGGAGTTGCTCCTTACTACTGTCCAGGGTGCATGTGTATGGCTTCATGAGCCACGGCATTAAGGCGTAGGCTGGGTCCCCGAGGATAACTATAGGCATTTCAACATCCCCAACAATAATTTTCTGGTGTGGGAAGCAAGTCCCTTCCTGAAGCTGTTCAAACAGACCAGAGTTCCTGAAGATGCGAGCGTCATGCTCCTTTCCCGGCCATCCCACACTGATGTCGGTGAAACGTCCCTTGTGATCTACTAGTGCTTGCAGCACCATGGAAAAGTACCTCTTGTTGTTTATGTACTGGCCACCCCGGTGTGCCAGGGCAAGACAGGGATATGCGTTCCGTCTATCGCCCCGCTGCAGTTAGAGAACCCCAGCACATTAAAGCCATCCACAATGGTCTGCACATTTCCCAGAGTCACTACCCTTGATAGCAGCTGGTCAATGATTGCGTTGGCTACTTGCAGCACTGCAGCCCCTACAGTAGATTTGCCCACTCCAAACTGATTCCTGATTGACCAGTAGCTGTCGGGTGTTGGAAGCTTCTACAATGCTATGGCCACTCGCTTCTCAACTGTGAGGGCTGCTCTCATTTTAGGTCTTTGTGCTTCAGGGCAGGGGATAGCAAGTCACAAAGTTCTATGAAAGTGGCCCTACGCATATGAAAGTTTCGCAGCCACTGGGAATCATCCCAGACCTGCAACACTATGCAGTCCCACCAGTCTGTGCTTGTTTCCCAGGCCCAGAATCGGCGTTCCATGGCATGAACCTGGCCCAATGCCACCATGATCTCCCAATCGCCACATGCCGTGCTTCTAGGAATGTCTGTGTCCATGTCCTCATCAGTATAGTAATTGCATAGTCGTTGCTTCCTCGCCCGGTTTTGCAGGTACTGCACATAGTGCTGGATAATGCGTGAGGTATTTACAATGGTCAAAATTGCAGCAGAGATCTGAGTGGGCTCCGTGCTTGCCGCGCTATGGCGCCTGCATGGGTAATCCTGGAAAAAGGGCGCGAAACGAGCTGTTCAGTTCAAGATGACCGATAAAAGGCAGTAAATGGTTGTCTTCTGTAGCTTTCACGGAGTCGGGAAGCTCGTTAGAGCTGCAAGAGCGGGAGAGCCGAGTTTGCGGCGGAAACATGAGCAGAGTTTGCGGCGGAAGCTGTGCGGCTCTGTTCACGATGGCCAAAAAACAGTGGGGAATTGTTGCCTTCCGTAGCTTCCACAGGAGCCCAGGACAGACAACATGGAAAAAACAGCAGAAGCTGTGAGGCTCTGTTCATGGTAGCCGAAAAAAGGCAGGAAATGGTTAGATGAAAGAAAGAGAGGACATGCGTGGTGGATTCATAGTACCAGGAGACAGGCGGTGCACCATGCTGCACCATCTGCTGGTAGTATGGCGTCTGCTGTAGCTTTCACAAAGAGAGGAGCGAGTGACGGCACACACCCAGAAACACCCGTGAGAATGTTTTTGCCCCATCATACACTGGAGGCTTAACCCACAATTCCAATGGGCAGCAGAGACCACGGGAACTGTGGGATAGCTACCACAGTGCACCGCTCTGACATTCAATGCTAGCCTCGGTACTGTGGACGCACTCCACCGAATTCACGTGCTTTAGTGGGGACACACAACACTGAATGTATAAAATAGCTTCTGAAAATTCAAATAAAATAAGTTCAAATTAATTTCGTACTGTAGACGTACCCTTAGAGAGATCAATGGCCACACCCCCATGCACTTCAACAACTAAGCTTTTAAGGATGAATCCAGAAGTGAAGTCAGTCTGATTGAAGTAAATGGGAATTTTAACAATGACTGCAAAAGTCACTATTTGTCCCTTATACGTAATATAGGTTGAGATTTCCAAAGCCACCTAGACACATATTTCCCACTGCAATTAATGAGACCGGTGCATCTAACTCCTATTGATGGCTCAGAAAGTCTCAGCCCTACCTGGTTTATATTTGGAAAATGCAAAACTCCTTCATGTAAGTGACGTTCCTACTTAAGGCTTAGTTTACGCCAGGGTTTCTCAAACAGGGGTTGTCGCTTGTGTAGCTCGCGGCTCCCACTGGCCGCGGATCGCTGCTCTGGGCCAATGGACCTGCAGACGGGGCAGGTAAACACACCGGCCCGGCCTGCCAGGGGCTTTCCCTATACAAGCGGCGACCTCTGTTTGAGAAATCCTGGTCTACACTATAAAGTTTTGCCAAAATAGCTATGTCAGCTAGGAGAGGGGGGAGAAATCATACACACCCAACCAACGTAGCTATGTCAGCAAAATCCCAGGTGTATACTCAAAGATGCCAACAGAAGAGTGCTTTTGAACACAGTATCACTCACGGAGGTGGTGTAACTATACCCACAGAACTGCTTTTGCTGGTAGATGTTGAATATCCACTAGGGGGCTTTGCTGGAGTAGCTATGACCAACAAAAAGCTCTATAGTGTAGACACACCCAAACTCAACTTACATAATCATCTTTTAGAAACAGCGATTCACCAAAAATGTGATTACATGGACAATTAAATCCAGAATCGATGTCTATAAGCTTTTTATGCTTTTTTGGAAATAGTGCTGCCTTAAGGCTCTCAATATTTGTGTGTGTTCCTGAGTGCTATTCAGTATGTACAGTCTGGTTAAAAATCATATCTAAGAAACTTGTCTTTACCTGTTACTAGTAATTCCTTAGATTATTAAAAATGAAAAAACAACCTTACTTTTCAGTTTTTGCTGTTTGCTTACATTTTGCCCCTCAGCTTCAGCGGTGAAGACTATTCAGTTTCACTTTCAGATTCTCATGCTCAGTACTACAGAGTTTACATCCCAAATGCTGTAAGTGAATGTTTAAATTCAAACAAAAATACTTTTTATTTTTCTTTAAGCCATGAAGATATTTATATTAAAATTAGGTTTTATAATGCTTTAAAAAAACCACACATTTCAGAATAAAATCTTGATTTTGTCTGGGAAAAAAATGAATATTTGTTTAAATTTTGATCAAGTTTTGACATTTTAGGGATACACATATCATAAGAACCTAGCAAACTGTTTTGGTCTTCTGGGAAGAAAGAATTTTATTGGGAGTGTATATCCCACCTCTATAAAAATACTGATTTGACACTAGCACCCAAGCCAAAAATCAGTTGGGGGGGGGGGGAGGGAGGGAGTCTCACAAATTTATTGCGAATTGTGTGATGTGTGGTGTAATTCTTGAAGCCAAAGCTCCTGGAAACGTGCAATTAGTTACATGAGAATCTTATCTTTCATTTTAAAAAAAGTTTCTAGTCCTTGTGATTGTGGAGAAAAGCTTGAAAACAAACTGTAAAGGCTTGAACACAGAAGGCAAATAAAAAAACCACGATTCGTTTTAAAAAAAAAACCCTCATGATTATAAAGTTAATCTTGTCATTTTTGAAGCTTAACACTTTTTGAATGCAAGGGGTTGAAACACTAATTTGGATAAATTTTAAACAAATCAAATAAGAGTGGCTTGAATAATGATAGAATGGGAAAGTTACCATTTATTTTCATTGTTGTATGCAGAGTTGTGGCCATGACTGTCCCGGGATATTAGAGAGACGAAGTGGGTGAAGTAATATCTTTTATTGGATCAACTTCCTGTCTCTCTCACCAACAGAAGTTGGTCCAATAAAAGACATTATCTTATCCACTTCGTTTCTCATTTATTTTCAGACAGGCAATGCAGGGTGGATCAGAATTTCCATAATAAATATTAGTAATTTTCCCTTACTGTGCAGACACATTTGGGAGTTTTCCACTGAAGATACATAAACATCTCCATGCAAGTGTGATTTTTCTTGTGATTTCAGACTCCAAACAGTACCCAAACAGTACTCTGCCAGTATTTGCTCTCCACCCCATCTGTTGTCACTGGCTTCTAGTCCTGTAAACGTTACAGACCACGCATAAATAATAGGTATAATAGTTTGATCCACGGGATAAGATATTTCTAACCTCTGTCCTTAAAGAAATAAACTTTAACAGCAAATTAACCTGCATATAGTATATTAAAGATGACCTCCATTCAGCTATACCTTCTACTTTGTCCCTTGAACTTCAATTTCTGCACCTGTTGACATCATTTGGCTAAGAATTATACACAGAGCTCACATATATAGTATAATCTATGTAATTACTGTGATCATAATTACAACACTGGTATTGGTTGCACCAGAATTCCTCACTATACATCTAAGGGAGTCTCTCAAACTAGTGGAAGCTTTCAAAGAGCAAGAAATGCTAAATGATATTGTTGCATATATAAAATTAAGCAGCTCTTAAGACAACACAATAAAACTAACAGGTAATCAGGTATTTACTGAACTTATTGATTAGGTGTATTCTGTTATACTTTAATTTTAAATTGATGCATGCATAGCCTAATGGATTATGATCTAGCATCCAGGGCTTTGGAGCAGAGCCCAGAGCTGCAGCGCAGACCAGTAGGTTTCATGCCAGGAGCCAGAGAGGAGCATTTCAAAAATATGATTGCTCCAAATCCCTGCTAGCATCTCCTGGCTCTGACAGACTCCATCAATGGACTTTGGGTGGGAGAGTCACATTGGAACCAGTCCTACACCAAGTGAAATCAATGGAACTTCTGCAACATCCTTCAGAAAGGCTCTTTAATCGCTTCTCAGTTTCCTCCTCTGTAAAATGGGAATAATAATATTTAATCTACCTAACTGGGACATTGTGAAGATTAACTGATTCATATAAAATGCTTTGAAGAAGTAAAGCTTTATGTTAAAGTATTATTGTTTAATAAGAGTAACATACCTTCACAATAGCTGACATGCCAATAACTAAAATCTCTCCAAATGAGATGTTACAAATTGCACAAGACTTTTATATTCATTAAATATTTGTTATATCTGTCTATTCGTTTTCAAATTAGAATTTGCCAGTACATTAAAAACATTATATCCACACTGTCATTTACACGCTCCAAGCTATCGGATACAACACTCTTTACAGGGTTCAAATGCTTGCATTTAATAAGGATAAACACCTTCACTTCCATTTTCACCCTTCATTTATTACAGCAATAATTTTAAAAAGATCAACACTTTTCCCCAAAGATCTTCTAAATGTGTGCCTGATAGAACGAACTTTGGCTCTGAACCACATTAAAATGCTCTACTACCAATGAGAGTGTTAGAGTGATACTGCAGTGTATATAAATACTAAACTGATATAGGTATATTATCTGGAGTAACAATCAGCAAATATGAAAACTATGCAGATAGCTATTTTCAGCACAACTCTGCAGGTGTGATGCATATGAAATAAAAACAAAATGTGAAGTCGCCGCAAAATGCCAAACTTGCTTTTTACTCTCCCCTCCCAATATGCATCCTAGGGGTTTTTTCCCCAACCTCACGGAGAGCTATCCATCAGTCATATTGGGGAACATTTGCCTACTACAGAAAGGGGCCCATGCCCCTCTAGTATCATCATTATAAATTAGGGCTCATGGAGCACACTGCAGACTTCCTGCCAAGAGATAAAATTAAATTTAAAACAACAATAAAGTTGGTTTCAGACACAGGATGTCCTATGTATGTATGGTCAAATTCTGCCTTTAGATAGGCACACAGCTAATTTCCTTCAAAGGGAATGGTGCGCACACAGCTGATGACAGAATTTGATACCAAATTCTTTAAAAATAAAATAAAATAAAAATAAAATAAATAAGAAAGCTAGCTGGCTCCCTCTACTGCAATATGAAGTTTCATAGGAAACTATTTGAACAAGAGACTAGAGTAAGAACTGAATCATGCACACAAAGCAAAGCAGAAGAAAACTGGGATTAACGTGAAGGCCCAATTTTTCAATTTTATTTATGCATATTCAGCTACCACACATGCACCCACAACGACATAACTAGGCAGGCTAATATTTATTGGGGGTTTTTTTTAGTTTTTTAAATAAGGGTCTGAGCATTTTTTCTCTTGATATTTAAATCATCCGACTACTTCACAACTATCTTTTATAGATATGACCGTTGAAGGGGCAGTATAGCCACACAGAGATATAGTACTGTATACAGGCGACCTATAACCTGGAAACTAAAATTTACTTCCACTTAACTAGCCATTTCTGCTTCTTGCAGGTGGCATTACTAATTATTTTAGAAACAATACCAGCCTACAGGTAAGTGTCCACAGGTTTACGACTTGTATCGGCTACACAACACACCACTTTTGTTATATACTGAATGTAAAGAGTTAAGTAATTCTAGTTTTAGCAGCCTCTTAACTCGTACAAAATAAACTCCACCATAGCTCTAACCATCTTCACTGACCTTCTCTGGCCCATTTTAATCTCAACTCTCTTTCCAAAAGTGAGGAAATCAAAAGTGCGCACAATACTCTGGATATATTATAAGCACGTGTAAAAGAAAATACAGAAAATCATGAACTGTTATTTCTAATGCACCCAATATGCTTTCACAATTGCTGACACAGACGGCTCACAGTTCCATTAAACTATCCACTGAGAGGTCTACCATATTTTCCCACTTAGAAGATCAGGTGGACAAGTTCAGAAACCATCAGTGTATAAGAAATTTTACTAGTGTAGCCAATGTGCACTACTGAAGTTGAATTTAATATATCATGTGACTATCCCAAAGGTACTTAAATCTCATATCCTGCCATAGGTTTTCCTATCCAAACAATTTAATGACATCAGCAAATGCCACCATCTCACCGCCCATTTCCCCCACCCAAA
Organism: Mauremys mutica; assembly: GCF_020497125.1. Classification (NCBI taxonomy): domain Eukaryota; kingdom Metazoa; phylum Chordata; order Testudines; family Geoemydidae; genus Mauremys; species Mauremys mutica. The sequence continues at coordinate 11,159,463 of NC_059084.1, read as the reverse complement.
CACTAATAAATATATTAATACCAATACCCACCCCTGTGGAACTATTAATCTGCCAAAAGACCAAAGATCAGTCATTCCCTACATTTTTCTCACCTACTCAGTTTTTAAATCCACCATCAAACTTCATTTCTTAACCAAGATTTTCTTTAATCTTACAAAAGGAGGGTTTTTTTTTAAAAAAAAAACCTACATAATCAGCTTCATTTATTATTTTAATCTTCTTAAATAATTGTATACAGGTTTGACAGCTTTTACAGTGGGGAATTAAAAAGCATTTTACAAAGTCAGTATTGGTTTGACCCTCAGTTAATATTTATTCAAGTGCAGTATCCCACTATCCACAATTAGTTTCTCCATCAGCTCCCCTGAAATTTAGGGGAAATTTCCCATTCCATAATTCCCAGGAGCTCTTCTGGCTCTTTTTGTTTAATTGTTTTAATAAAATTAGTTGCAGCACATTACATCTCTTCACCAATATCTCCACTATTTAATACTTTCTTTCCTTCAGACACCATAGATCTAGTTTTAGTGATTCATTGCAATGAGTTGCTTAAAAATGCTCTGAAACCTTTTCCTTAGGGTATGTCCACACTGCAGCTAGGAGCATGCTTCTCAATGCAGGTAGACAGATACATGCTAGCTCTGTTCGAGCACCTGAATTATAAATAGCAGCGTGGTCACAGTGGCACAGGCAGCGGCTCAAGCTAGCCAACCAAGTACATAACAAGAAGGTTGGGCAGGTTTGCACTCAGGTGGCTAGGCTAGCTCAAGCGGTCACCCGTTCCACCATGCCCACATTGCTATTAGCTCGAGCAAAAGCTTCCATCTACCTGCAGTATGAAGCCAGCTCCCAACTGCAGTTTAGACATGCCCTTTGAGACTAATCACAGTACCTAGCACAATTAATCTAGACTGCGGCTTCTGGGTCCTTTTGTAATAAAAACAAACTATCAAGACAACACACTGAGTTCTCAGATTTTGCATCTTAATTCTAGGTGCTCTTTCACACCAACTAGGAGCAGTTCACACTGCATTTTTAATTCAAGATCTAGTTCAAAACTAAATAGGTGTCATTAACAATACTTCAAGTCGGACATTTTTCTTGCTCTGCCCATGCCATAGTAGTGATAATCAACATGTTGCATTATATCTATTTCAACCTGAAATTGATAGTGGTACATATAGATTGATGTAAAATTAATTAGACATGTACAAAGCACACTTTTTCCATTATTGGATCACCATTCTAGATTCAAAACTGCAAAATAATAAAAAAAAATTGCCCAGACGAGGCAAACTTGAGCTTTATCCCCCAAGCCAGAAGGTTGGCTTACAATCATAAAACTATTTTAGTCAAGTTACCAGGACAAATGACACTTCTGCTGATAGCCTTGGCAAAGAAGCCAAGGACTCACTGGCCATGGAGAATGAACTGCCCTTTCACCCCTGGAGATGGTACTCTCCAAGTCAGTCAAGGCACATTGGCAGGACACTGTGGGAGGTTTGGACTGTTGCTTGTACTGTGCTTGCACTGAAAACAGACGAGTTCAGCTGGCAGACAGAGATCTTTCACTCTTTCCAATCAAAGGCAGGGCCGCCCAGAGGATTCAGGGGGCCTGGGGTCTTTGGCGGCGGGTCCCGGGGCGGAAGGACCCCCCGCCGCCGAAGACCTGGAGCGGAAGAAGCTCTGGGGGCCCGGAGCAAGTGAAGGACCCCACTCCAGGGGCCCCAAAAAACTCTTGTGGGGGCCCCTGCGGGGCCCGGGGCAAATTGCCCCACTTGCCCCCGCCCCCGGTGGCCCTGATCAAAGGGGAAAGAATTAGTTGGCAAGACATAAATAAACTATTTTCTGGTTGGATTATTAGGGGGTTTATTTATTTTAATTGTGGCAGAGAAAAGCAAAACAACAGATTTTCAACTCTACTAATGAGTTTAAACTGCAGATCCAGCTACTTTGGCTCCCCTTGTTATTAATGGAACTTTAAGGTGGGATGTACTGAGCTTTGAGAAGCTTCTTTCAAATCCAGTGTGGGCACACAGAAGTGTATTAGCCAATCTGCTCCCAATTTAAATCCTCTGCTCAACAAAGGTACTTGGTGTTGTTTGAGGTCATGGCACAAACTTAGCAAGCAATAGCCCTCTGTCTCTGTTTAAAACCAATAGCCCAGAGAGACAAATGTATGAACTGAAGAGGGAAAAAACAAGCAGAACCCTACAAATCCTGACCTGCCAAATTTTGCCACTTTAAAGGGTGATTCCATATAATTTTCAATTAGCTTTAAGACAATTTTTATACCCCAGTCTCTGAACTGCCATCTCCCCCAAAAATCAGGATTGTCTAAGCAATACAGAACAGGTCCCTCACAAGCAACAACTTTAAAAACACTCACAATTTTTTTCAAATGATAAACCCAAATTGCCATCCAAAGTGCCGTTAGTACCACACTGGGTCCCAAAGCCGGGGCTCCAGCCCAACCCGAATGTCTACACTGCAATTTTATAGCCCCGCAGCTTGAGCCCCCCCCCCCCCCAACTCCAAATCAGCTGACACAGCCCCACCACCATGTTTTATTACAATGTAAACACACTCTAAGAGTCTGTGGCCCTCAAGCCACTAAATACATACGTATGCCGGACATGTATGTCCTCAACTTTTAAGTATGTGAGTTGTCCTATTGACAATGGAGCTTCTGACATGCACATCTCTTTGCAGGATTGGGACCTGAGGACCCAATCCTTCAACAATGCTTTACACAGACACAAGAATCTGCTGTGCAGAGCTCACTGCATAATCAGGGCCTAAATAAGGGAGGGTACAAATAATTTGGAGGGAGATTTTAAATGTCACATTGAAGCATTCTGTAAAAATCTGCCATTAGTAGAGATGTTTTTAAAAGCAGACTCAAAATTAATCCATGAGTGAAGTTTCCTGACAAACAAATCAGTGGCAGTTCTGGAAAGTAGTACAATCACATTTTTTAAAAAGTCACAGTGAGAGATGCTAAAGGGTAGCATCCGAAGAAGTGAGCTTTAGCTCACGAAAGCTCATGCTACAATAAATTTGTTAGTCTTTAAGGTGCCACAAGTACTCCTGTTTTTTTTAAAGGGAGAATGTATGAGACCTGCAACCTCATTGAGACAGACCTCAGTAGGAAGTTTGTAGAAAACTGGATGAAGGGAGGAGTATTACAGTAACAGGTTGAACACTGAACTCCCTAATACCCTTCACTAGCACTTGAGACTGAGTCTAGATCACAGAAAGTGATCATATGTTTTTTCTGTATCACTGTAACTCTCACAATGGCATAAGAAATGCAAAACAAACAACCATCTTGTAAAAAATTGTTGTCCTGTGTGTTTCAGTTAATCATTTAAAAATCTCACTCATTCAAATTATCACAACAAAAAGTCCTTGTCTTAGGCCTACTGCTAGAAACGTTCTTTGCAAAGCAAGAGAACTAATGTCAACTTTATAAACCTGACGTGAAGAAAAGCTCAGTATAAGATTGAAAGCTTGTTACTGGACCAACTTCTGATGGTGAGAGAGAAAGATATTACCTCGACCACTTAGTCTCTCAACTTTATAAACAACACAGACCTGAATGTAGGCTCCTTCACTGGCAATTAACTGCATTTCAGTTTTTAAAGTATTATTTCTGCAACACCCAAATATGTGCTAGGCGTTTTACTGAAGAAGAAATACCTTATATCTTCTGTGTATGATGAAAGATTGACATTTTGGGGTTACAATTAGACATGCAAAAATTATAAAAACAATTTAGAAACATCTCTCATTCAAAGTATCATAGGTTATGACAGTTCTGAATTAACTTATCCCCTTTTCCCATTACTCAGATCTGGATTCATGGGATGGAGACCTGACAAGCCTCCTTCATTTAGGGTTAATGCTATCCCTCCTGTACCCACAGCTTTCTGCAGTGTGTTTTAGTGAGAAATTTAAAATAAAATAACCTATCATTTTATAAAGCGTTTTAAAGCCCCCAGCCCCTTTCCTTTCTTATGATAAAGGATTTTACAGGGTCAATAAGCATTAAAAAAAAAATCAAACCACAACAGTTAGGTGGCATAAGGAGCCCTAAAAATGTAGCATAAAGCACAGAAATTACTCCATTAGAGACCCCTCTGCCAGCAGCAACATGAAAATTCAAGACCGTCTGTGTGTTAAATAAGAAAACCCAAGCCCTCTCTGACCTTTCACCTATCAGTAAAATAAGCCTCCCAAGTCTCTTTCTTTCACCCTAACCCGGGTGAAAGCGTGGGGGGGGAGATGGGGGGCGGTGCAAAAAGGAGCATGTGGGTGAATGAGTAAAACAAGTAAAAACAGTTACTCACAATCATCTAAGTCATCCTGCAAATCCACAAAATACAAAGGGATCCCTACAAACAAAAACAAAAGAGAGAGACACGGGGGGTTGGTTTCACAAGGCTCTCTGGAGAGACAGGAGACAGAGGAAGAAAGAGGCACGCACGAAGTTACCCGGCCGTTTGGCGTTAGTCACCCGCACACCCCAACACACACGCACACCCCACACGGAGCAGGAAGAGAGGAGCGAGAGCTGCTTACCAGCCATCTTGGAATGGACATGGGGAAAAGAGACGGGGGGGGCAGAGGGCGGAGCTGCCTGCGCTGCCTGACCCCGGCTGAACCCCCACGCCCCCCCCCCTCACTAGATTTAATAAACAAATGCTGCCCGGGAGGCAGGTGGCCCCCCAAGCGCCCAGCGCGCCCCAGGAGACAGGAAAATTACAGCCTTTAAAAAAGTGTGGCCCTGAAGGAGGGGGGGTAGTCAGGTGACTCGTATGGGCTGCCCAAGATGGCGTCTGGTGTGTGGCGCCTGAGAAGCGGGGGTTACTTGTAAGCAGTGGCGGGAGGGGAGTCCTCTGTCTCCTCGGCAGACCCTGCTGCCTGTGCCCAGGAGGGCTCCTCAGCGGGTGTGCTCAGGTTGGGGGCTATGGTGATGCTGGGCTGCGCCTCTGGTTCTCTTTAAGGCAGCAGCCTCCCTGGCCATGGCTCTGAGGGAGCTGAAAGTTTGCTTGCTGGGGGTAAGTGAGCTGCTGGGTGTATCTGGGGTGATAAGGAAGGGGGTGTCTGTTGTATAGGGTTTGGTGAATGGAGGGAGGGGATGAGATGTGGGGTTCCCTCATAGAGGGATTCATATGAAAGGTGAGGGGGGGATTTCTGCCATTTGTGATCGTGAGAGCCCTTAAAACTGCTTTAAAGCGAAGGTGGTTTGTGACGGTGTTTTTCCTGCGGTGAGAAGATAGTTTGGTCTCTTTCCAGTGCTCGTGTTGATTTCTGCAGCGTCTGTTTGTGTGCTCCACTGAGACGCTCCACAACAGCTAGTAAAGCCTTTCTCTCGAGGAAGAATTTGTGTTGTCTGTGTCTGAGGCACAAAATAACGCACACTTTTATTTTCAAGGCTCCCCTCTTAAAAAATGGTCCTGTGTTGAAACTGCTCTGCTCCCACCCCCACTTATGCTGTCCAAGGTTTTGATCATTTGAATAATATTTAGCCCTTGTATTTATGCCACTTCTTAATGCCATTTTCAGGCTTCAAAAGCCCTCTCCAAACACTAGATAATGGGTGAAGGAGACTTCAAAACAAATGTAGGTGAGACTTTAAATCTTGTTTAGAAATAGATACATATATATGGCAAAATCTTCATCTCAAAAGACAGACGTTTTTAAAAATTCTTAGCTCCAAAATTAGTGTTCCCAGTCAAGGGTCCTCCAAACCAAATCCAATTGAAGTCAATTGGAGCTTTTTCCTGGAGGCACTCTAATGGGGGTTCTGTCTGCTCCTAAACAAATGAAATTTGACAGGTGGGACTATGTATTTCCTGGTTCTAGATAGTCATGTTCCCTTTCCCTGGAAAATTGGTATATGTTCCCTAATTTTGCTTGCTAAATATGTTATCCTTTGTTTACATCAAACTCTACCTGTGAAATCTTTATGGAGCAGGAAAAGGGGGAATAAGAGAGCAACTAAGAAAATTTCCCCTTCTAAATGTCTCAGCCAGGAAACTTACTTATTTTCATCTCCCTTTCTCTTCTTTGTAACTTTCTGTGACTTGTATTGTTATTTGTTAAACACTAAAATATGTAGGTGACAAGTATAGTATATTTTTGAATTCCCCTCTCCTCTCCCAAAAAAGAAGCGAGAACCCTCGAGAGGATTAGCACAAACTTAAATTGTGTACAAATTAGTGCTGCGCTATATTACATATAGTGCATAATTAGCATCTTATGATTTTAAAAATAAACTTGGTATTTGTGGATAATCTAAGTTCTATACCCAGATGTACAGACACTCTTTTCTTAACCTGTGTATTACATAATTTTTTAACATTAGTTTTAATAATATATTTAAATTTGGGCTGCAAACTCTGCAGAAAGCAAGCTTCAATTAAAGCAAGCTTCTTGTTTTATTCAGACATTTCTTAATATTAGGTTTGGTAAGAACATAAGAACGGCCGTACCGGGTCAGACCAAAGGTCCATCTAGCCCAGTATCTGTCTACCGACAGTGGCCAATGCCAGATGCCCCAGAGGGAGTGAATCTAACAGGCAATGATCAAGTGATCTCTCTCCTGCCATCCATCTCCATCCTCTGACGAACAGAGGCTAGGGACACCATTCTTACCCATCCTAGCTAATAGCCGTTCATGGACTTAGCCACCATGAATTTATCCAGTTCCCTTTTAAACATTGTTATAGTCCTAGCCTTCACAACCTCCTCAGGTAAGGAGTTCCACAAGTTGACTGTGCGCTGCGTGAAGAAGAACTTCCTTTTATTTGTTTTAAACCTGCTGCCTATTAATTTCATTTGGTGACCCCTAGTTCTTGTATTATGGGAATAAGTAAAATAACTTTTCCTTATCCACTTTCTCAACATCACTCATGATTTATATACCTCTATCATATCCTCCCTTAGTCTTCTCTTTTCCAAGCTGAAGAGTCCTAGCCTCTTTAATCTTTCCTCGTATGGGACCCTCTCCAAACCCCTAATCATTTTAGTTGCCCTTTTCTGAAGCTTTTCTAGTGCTAGAATATCTTTTTTGAGGTGAGGAGACCACATCTGTACACAGTATTCGAGATGTGGGCGTGCCATGGATTTATACAAGGGCAAATATATTCTCAGTCTTATTCTCTATCCCCTTTTTAATGATTCCTAACATCCTGTTTGCTTTTTTGACCGCCTCTGCACACTGCGTGGACATCTTCAGAGAACTATCCACGATGACTCCAAGATCTTTTTCCTGACTCGTTGTAGCTAAATTAGCCCCCATCATATTGTATGTATAGTTGGGGTTATTTTTTCCAGTGTGCATTACTTTACATTTATCCACATTAAATTTCATTTGCCATTTTGTTGCCCAATCACTTAGTTTTGTGAGATCTTTTTGGAGTTCTTCACAATCTGCTTTGGTCTTAACTATCTTGAGCAGTTTAGTATCATCTGCAAACTTTGCCACTTCACTGTTTACCCCTTTCTCCAGATCATTTATGAATAAATTGAATAGGATTGGTCCTAGGACTGACCCTTGGGGAACACCACTAGTTACCCCTCTCCATTCTCAGAATTTACCATTAATTCCTACCCTTTGTTCCCTGTCTTTTAACCAGTTCTCAATCCATGAAAGGACCTTCCTTTTTATCCCATGACAGCTTAATTTACGTAAGAGCCTTTGGTGAGGGACCTTGTCAAAGGCTTTCTGGAAATCTAAGTACACTATGTCCACCGGATCCCCCTTGTCCACATGTTTGTTGACCCCTTCAAAGAACTCTAATAGATTAGTAAGACACGATTTCCCTTTACAGAAACCATGTTGACTATTGCTCAACAGTTTGTTTTTCTATGTGTCTGTTTTTCTGTGTGTTTTATTCTTAACTATTGTTTCGACTAATTTGCCTGGTACCGACGTTAGACTTACTGGTCTGTAATTACCGGGATCACCCCTACAGCCCTTTTTAAATATTGGCGTTACATTAGCTAACTTCCAGTCATTGGGTACCGAAGCCGATTTAAAGGACAGGTTACAAACTCTTTTTCAAAATTTTAAATGTGGGGTATAGATTATCTGATTCTATCATTCTAAAGATTGTGAAGTGGTTCAGCTATGTTAACTAAATTGCCATCTGAAGCCTGAATAAAGGCATGTGAGCAATCAGACGTCTTAACTTAGATGCAATTTGAAGCATGCCTTTTGTTTCTTTCTTTTATTAAGCCTGAGTTGTCTTAGTTACTATTCAAAACACACAGACAACCTGGTGTTAAATTTCTAAGGTGTGGTTTAGAACGTGATTTGTCACCTTAGAATTAGACTTCCTCCTCCTCTCTTGTTCCATGCGGCTGTGAGATAAAAAAAAAAAAATTAGTTTCAGGTATGTCTCAGAAGATGTTTAAGGACTTTCATTAAATAGGGTGGGACTCAATGACTCAGAGGCTGAAATGTATTTGTAATGCTTGTAACCGTGTGACACCCTTGATCTATTTGTATGTATTAATTACCTTAGTCAGCTACAGATGTACACTTTAACAGTTGAGGTATAAAGCAGCAGCTCTTTCTCGATCTCCTGTACGAATATCCCTAATTCAAACCAAGCACTTAACGCAGACTTTTTGGTGGGGGAGGTATGGTAGGAGGGGAACATACAGAATAATCTGTTTCAAGAGGTGAACATTATAGCTTTTTGTTAAAGTCTTATCCAAAGTTATCAAATGTCTTTTTATATCTGTTTTGGGATAATGTATCTTTAACAGCGCTATCTCCTATTTTCAACATAAACATTATTTTATGGCCCTTCAGTTTTTCAGTTTTGCTGCACTGAAATATTTTGATTCCTAAAACACTGATCCTAAGAGTTGTTCCACTTGGCTGGACCCCCATTGACTTCAGTGATGCTCTCTATAGGAACTAGGGACAGTCTTTCCGTGAGGCGCTTATTTCGGGATTGGGGTCTAAATGTTCCCAACTGTTTATGGTGGTTAAATTCTCACTGGTGTAACTGCTATGTTCTTTTTCAGGACACTGGTGTAGGCAAATCAAGTATTGTGTGGCGATTTGTAGAAGACAGCTTTGATCCTAACATCAACCCAACGATAGGGTAAGACACTAAATAAAATGTATTTGAATTGTAAATAAGATAGAGGAATATATCATTTAATCCCTAAGAGTCCCATATGAAGCACATTCTGCATGAAGTAGCAGAAGTTAAATCTATCCAAATTTCATTTCAATGCAAGAAAAATGCATGCTCTGAATGCTGAAGTGGGAGTCAGGAACTCCTGAATTCAGTCTTTGCACTGACACTGACTTGCTGTGAAGCCTTAGGCCAGTCATTTGTGGCTTGACCAGCAAAACTGCATGTAGTAAAAACTGCATGCAAATCACCAGTTATATACATAACCTTCCATTTGTATACACAGATACGTGGTTTTGAATACCCAGTCATAACTAACGCACATGGAAATAAGGTAGTTTTAAAAATCCACCCTTTAACTGCCTTACAGTGTCATTGTAATGACTGAGATTTCTAAATACCCTTAAAGACTTAAATGCTAAGTGCTAAATGCAGTTTCAATTTTTATACTGTAGGGCAGGTTTAAAATCTTGTCCTGTTTTTTGTATTAATAATCCTAACTAAAATATCCTGTTAGGATTTCTGGATTATGAACAAACAAGTGTGTTCTACTGCTGATGGAAACATCAGTATCTGTTTCTCATTCATCAACAGAAGAACATAAATCTGTGTCCACTTTATGTTGAGACACCATTCTTGAACTTCAAAAATAACTGAGTACAGTAACCATCAGGCTGCTTGAGTTTTTAAACAGTAATGTAAAAACAAAGTCACATAGATTTTTTTTTTTCCTAGGGTGGCTCAAATATTTTTGTAAACTGCATCTTTTTCTCCTTCCCAGCTGTTTCTTTAATTAGATTAATATAAAATGCATATTCCCTTAACAAACAAAATGGGGTAAATGCAATAACACTTCCTAATAAAGATCAAAAGTGTTTCCTTCGTTCCTTTGAAATATCTAGTTTTCCTTTTCTGTGTTTTAATTATGGTACAGAAATTTGGATTAAATACAGTCATGCTGTTTAGAAATCCTGTTCTTTTATTAACAACAGCTATATCATTTTATGTCATAAAACTTAAGGACTACAAGTTTTTATCTGTTAATTAATCTACCGCAGAGGTTCTTCACGTAGGGGTTGTGAGTGCTCTGCCCTTTTTATATTACTAAATGGAGTGGGAGCAGGGAAGTCCCAGCTAGATGTGGGTGCAGGAGGGTATGGAAAAGCTGTGTTGGTATGAAAAAAAGTTGAGAATCATTATCTGCAGCTATATTCATTACGGGCGAGCTATTTAAAGGTGTTCAGTCAGAGCACTAGGAGGAGGTGGTGGGGGAAAAAGACACTTAGTTAGATGAGAAACTGGGGCGGGTGGGAAGACTGAGTCTGGCCGGACAAGGAGACTGGGACTAGGAATCCATCATGGGAAGGAAAAGGGGGCGATAGATCTGACAAGGAGCTGTGATGCAGGGGGAGAATTAGGAGTGGGGGTGGATTAGGATGTGTAGCCAGTGGGAGAGAAGGAAAAGACAGATTGGACAAGGAGCCAGAAGAGTACAACTTGAACTGCCTGGGCAAGGAGACTTGGGAGAGGGAGTTAGCAGAAGGGGACAGAACTGGTACTGGCTGTGAGGAGAGGGAGGGATTAGGAGTAGTAGGGGAAACTAAGACTCGGACAGCAAGCTCAGGCGGGAAGAGCCCATGGACAAAGAGACAGGACTGAGACAGGTTGGAACGTATAGGATGGAAGGGGTCAAGCTTGGGCAAAACAGGCAGAAGTATCTGTACCCCAAACAGCAAAACGAGCAGAAGAGTCTGTGCTTGCTAGACCACGCTCCCCTCCAAAGCCTGGAATGGAATCTCAAATTCCTGAGTTTCACCATTCCTCTGCTCTCTGCAAATATTTGTGAAACCCAGGGTGAACTGTCTCTCATTCCCCCTTTATGGTCCACATACAGTATGACAACCTACTACTGCTTTCAGTTAGTCTTTTAGCTCAAGTGGTAGAGGTTTGTCCAGTAGCTCAAACAGTTCCAGTCTGGCCAATGAACCATGCAGGGCCACCCAGAGGGAAGGGCAAGTGGGGCAATTTGCCCCAGGCCCCGCAGGGGCCCCCACAAGAGTTTTTCAGGGGCCCTGGAGCGGGGTCCTTCACTCACTTCGGGGGCCCTGGAAAACTCTTGCGGGGCCCGGGCCCCCGGAGCTTCTTCCACTCCAGGTCTTTGGTGGCGGGGGGTCTTTCCGCCCCAGGTTGGAAGGACACCCCCCCCGCCACCAAATTATCACTGAAGCGGGACCCGCCGCTGAAGTGCCGGGTCTTCGGCGGTAATTTGGTGGCAGGGGGCCCCTGCCACGGGTCTTCGGGGCACTTCGGCGGCGGGTCCTGGAGCAGAAGGACCCCCTGCCGCCAAATTGCCGCCAAAGCGGGGGGCCCCCCGCCACCGAAGACCCCAGGCCCCCTGAATCCTCTGGGCGGCCCTGGAACCATGTGGGTGTCAGTATGATGTCACTTGACAGAATTTGTGTTTTTCAGTTTGTTTTTTTTAGTGTAATTTCCTAGATTTAAAAATTTTTAAAGTTAGGAAATAAATTAAAATTAACTGTGCAACCTAAATGTGCCCCCTTTGTGCATTAAACTACAGTGTATAAATGACTGTTTTTCAAATGATGGATTAAAATGTGTATCCACACACTTTAAATACACACTAACAATCATCAGTTAATGGATATCATATTCATGGTCTGCACGCTTTACCTCATTCTTGTTGTGCAGCAGTGTTATAATGTAAGAAAGTGGCAGTGCTTACAATGCCTACAATAGACACTTTATTTTAACATGCTACTTTCCCTTATCCTTTGCTCAAGTACATAATTAGTTACGTTTAAATCCACTGAAGTTTGGCTCTCTTACCCTTGTGCTTCGGTATTAACTCGTATTAAGGTCATTGTAACCTTTTGTTCAGCTTGTTTAAAGGAAACTTAAAATCTTGCAGTCTTTGTGTTAGACTCTAGCTAAATCATCTGAGGTGATGGGAGGTTTTAACCTCCAGGGAGAACTTGAGAGCTTTCTGCTTTCCTTTAAAAACAAATGCATTAAACTTAACTATACTATGCTCCCTTACTGTTGAACTGTGTTGATATACTCTATAGCTGCCATTAATGTGTAACTGAAATTATGAAGGGCTTATAGTCATAACTTCTATGCAGGGCCGGCCCCAAGCAAAAAAAAATTTTGGCTGCCCCCCAGCCCAGCCCTGGGCTCCCCCCAGCCCACACTCCCTGCCACCCCAGCGCTGGGCTCCCTCCTTCCCCGCACTCCCCTGCCGTCCTAGCCCTGGGCTCTCCCCCCAACCTGCACCCTCCTGCTGTCCCAGCCCTGGGTCACTGGTAACTCGCTCCCAGGGCGGGTCATTCAGCAGGAATTTTGGATGTGCACAGAACACAGACAGGATTGGTTCCCATATGGTTACAGAGCTGCAGTAAAGTGGAACAATTTTCAGCTTGTGTGATTGGAGGATATTTGGATGCACATTATAAGACTGTGCTCCATAAATGAGGAAAAGTCGAGATGCCTTTATTATTCTTTTGTTCCACTCTTTGTTTCTATGGGGGAATTTCCCAATGCAATATCACTGGCTTTCTTTTAAACAAATAAAACTTAAAAAAAAAAAAAAAAAGGCAATAGCTGTTGGAAAATAGCAATTCCAGTCCTAAAAACCACTGGGAAGCATTTCTTGCTTCTTCATTTCTTATCCTACTTTTTCTACAGCAAGTTACAGTGGATCAGTATATTTGATTTGGGAGAAATGAAGTAACAGCTGCCCAAATTGAGCTTGAGCACTCCTGAATTTTGAGGGTGTTCAAATCTGTAAGGCAGGTGCTAGATTCCCTGTCTGAATATTAGCTAAATCTGGAAAGGAAAAGTCAATTTCTGCTTCCATGGCTCAGAAGTAGAAATCCTCCTACGTGCCTGGTACTGTATCTAAAGCTGCCGTAGTCCCCTAGCAGAGCCTCACCTCCCCTCCCTTACTTTTCATTTTAAATTCTAGTGGGATCCACGTACTTCCCTTGCTAGGCTTCAGATACAGAGGTGCACTGTCCATTTAGTCCACCCAGTTCCTTCTTCGTGGGCTGCAAGGTGAGGTCACACCAGTATCCCTAATGCAGTTTGGGGAAGTCTTCTGAAGGGGACATCTGAGGCAAAGCCTTTTACTCCTTGGGCACACTTGTTCCCCATTCACAGTGCCACCCCTTTCAACTCGCAGCATGGGTCAGCTACCTCACTCTCTACCCCTCCCTTTCCTGTTGATAGCTGCCAAGGGATTGCTGGGAAATTTAGTTCTTTCCCTGCTCCAGAGCTGGCTCTATAGGCAGGAAGCTAGGCAAGGGACTACAGCTCCCAGGGTCCGCTGGGTTCTCAGCTCCCATGCTGGATCCCCAGCTGCTCCATGGTTCCGCTTCTGCAGGGTTGTGAGAGGGAAGGAAGTGAGCTTAAAAAAAAAAAAAAAAAAAAAAAAAAAAGATGGCCAAAATGATGCCCCCTGGAAATGTGCCGCCCCAAGCACCTGCTTGTTTTGATGGTTCCTAGAGCCGGTCCTGCTTCTATGACCTGACAATACTTAGAGCCCAGGAGGACTCTAAAGCCTGAGTCACTGAATTTTAGTGTCCAATACTGCATCCTGTGCTAAAGACATTCACCCTTTGGCTTCATTTCTGTAATAGGCTTTGGGTTGGTGGACTCCTAATTTCGGTGGGGCTCTGTGCAGGTCCTGAATCCTGTGTAGAGTTCATTGCAGGATCAAGGCCTTAGTTTTCATCTCAAACTTGAAAAATTCACACCCTATCTGGCACTTTTTTTTTTTTAAAGCTAATGTCTGATACGTTCACACAGGCCTTTATGCCATAGCATACTTCAGCAGGCAACTTCAGTTGCTGTGTGACCTATTGAAGTCCACAAGGCATTTTATGAGGCCCTAGCTCCTATGTTAATTACCTGGTAAATATGCAGTATTTTGAAAGACAAAAACTAATGTAAAGAAACTGTTTGAGCTCTCAAAGCATTAATAAAATACACATGCCACGAAAAAATAAAAAGTTACGGCACCTTGTACACTTATTCTGCAGACCCAAATTCAGTGTAATGTTTCTTTTCCAAGAGTGGATGATATAAGTAACACTTAAAGCAGAGCTGGGAACTGTTTCCCTTATGAAGTAACCATGGCAGGTGTTGGAGTTGTCATCCAACTCTTGCAGGACACCTGTAGAATCCTGGCATTGGGTCATGGCAGATTTTTTTTTTTTTAAAAAGGTAATCACTTGAAGCCCCGTCATTACCATCCTCCTGCACAGAAAAATTATATATATTTAGGGAGCTGGAAGAGGAGGAAATTTTATGGCCCTTCTTTTGAAAGTGGAGGGGATCTGCAGGTTTCAGGGTACACTCATGGGGAGAGGGTTTGGGGGCAGCATGTGCCACTGCCTTATTCACCTCCCAAAACCCATTAAATATTGGTGGGAAGTCAGCATTAACTTATCTGCTCTCAGTCTCTGCTCTGTGGGACTCCCCAGAATGGGGATGGCAGCCAAATTTCCTGTCAACATAAGTCCAGCAAGGGCTAGTGCAGAGGTTCCATGCGGTATCCTTTCAGTAGCTCCTCTAATATTCATGTGTATTTTCGTGAATTTGTTGTGGTGTTCCTTTTTGGGTGGGAGGAGGGGGTGAAGAATGCCACCACTCACTCTCCAGCTGCCTCTGTGGCAGTACAAAACCTACATCCCTTCACCTTCAACTGAAAAGTTAAGAGAAAGGAGAGTGTAAATTTACAAGGCTTCTAATCCCCTCTCTGATCCTTTGTACTGTATTCTGTTAGGATGAAGTTCACCACTGTTTAAGTGGTGTACGTTTGACTTAATTGGTGCAAGCATCCTTGTCTGGGTCCTTTGCACAGTAATTAATTTCAAACATTATGTATGATGATCTTAATCAGTTTTATATATAGTAAAAAGCACTTCACTTTTTAAAAAAAGACCTATTTTATGAAAAATTATGGTATTAAAGTTAATTGGAGATATTGACCTTTTATATATAAAAATTTGGAGATATGAACTAGTTATGCTAGAAATAGATTTTTCTTTGCATTTTGGTAATGTTACACTAAATCTTTCAGAGCATCTTTTATGACAAAGACTGTGCAGTATCAAAATGAGTTGCATAAATTCCTAATCTGGGATACAGCTGGACAGGAACGAGTAAGTAGAGCTGTTGTTTTCCTCCTTAGTTCGTAAAGATTTTTGTGTGGTCTAATTCTGTAAATTATGCATGTTAATGTATGTTTTCACGCATGATTCTTTCAAAGTACACTGGAGACAAGCCCATGATAACTTATTTCATCAAAATTTCATCTTTCACCTTGGTTATTTGGCTCCCCTAGGGAAATAAATTATTAGAAAATATGAAGATACCCTATTTATGTAACATCTTTATAGTAATGGAAAGGTCTACTGAGACTTCATTTGGAATAGTAAGCACAATTTCAGACACTGTTATGAGAAGGATATTGACAAATTAGAAAAGGTACAACTGAGGAGAATATAGATAAGAGGAGGGCTATAACTATCAAGAGGATTAGAAAAAAACAGGTTATATTCACCAAATGGACAGTGTCTGTCACAAAAACAGACTTGCAAGGTGGTGTTTTTTGGCAATAGTTTTACTTCACAGAAGCATTTCTGTTTGGCTTTGAATGTTTCTCTGCAACACCGATCATCCCAGTTCAATTGCACAAGCTAAGGTCCTGATTCTGCAAATGTATGCACTTGTGTAGCTTTACTGATATGAGCAGTCCCATTGCCTTCAATATTGTAACTAATTATGGGAGTAAAATTATGCAGACATTTATATGTCTGCGGGATTGGGGCCTAGGTGTTTATATACTGCATTTGAAACAATAATATTGGTGAAATAATATAGGATAAGCGGAAAGAGTGTCTCAAGGATTGGTAACTGGTTAAACAGAAGGTAGGAATAAATTGTCAGTTTTCAGAGAGAGGTAAATAGTGGTGTCCCCCAGGAGTCTGTCCTATTTAACATATTCATAAATGATCTGGAGAAAGGGGTAAACAGTGAGGTAGCAAAATTTGCAGATGATACAAAACTACTCAAGATAGTTAAGTCCCAGGCAGACTGCGAAGAGCTACGAAAGGATCTCTCAAAACTGGGTGATTGGGCAACAAAATAGCAGATGAAATTAAATGTTGATAAATGCAAAGTAATATACACTGAAAAACACAATCCCAATTATACATATAAAATGATGAGGTTTAAATTAGCTGTTACCACTCAAGAAAGAGATCTTGGAGTCATTGTGGATAGTTCTCTGAAAACATCCAGTCAATGTGCAGCCGCAGTCAAAAAGCAAATGTAATGTTGGGAATCATTAAGAAAGGGATAGATAAGAAGACAGAAAATATCAAATTGCCTCTCTCTAAATCCATGGTATGCCCACATCTTGAATACTGCGTGCAGATGTGGTCACCCCATCTGAAAAAAGATATATTGGAAAAGGCTCAGAAAAGGGCAACAAAAATGATTAGGGGTATGGAATGGCTGCCGTGTGAGGAGAGATTAATAAGACTGAGACTTTTCAGCTTAGAAAAGAGACGACTAAGGAGGGTTATGATAGAGGTCTATAAAATCACGGAGAGAGTAAATAAGGAAGTGTTATGAGAAGAAGCAAACAACACAAGAACTAGGGGCCACCAAATGATGTTAATAGGCAGCAGGTTTAAAACAAACCTTAGGAAGTATTTCTTCACACAACAAACAGTCAACCTGTGGAACTCCTTACCAGAGGATGTTGTGAAGGCCAAGGCTATACCAGGGTTCAAAAAAGAACTAGATACATTCATGGAGGATAGGTCCATCAATGACTGTTAGCCAGGATGGGCAGGGATGTTGTCTCTAGTCTCTGTTTGCCAGAAGCTAGGAACAGGCGATGGAATGGATCACTTGATGATTACCTGTTCTGTTCGTTCCCTCTGGGGCACCTGGCATTGTCCATTGACGGGAGACAGGACACTGGGCTAGATGGACTTTTGGTCTGACCCCATATGGCCGATCTTATGAACTTGATTTTTTTTTTTAATTTTCATTTCTAATCTGATTGTGTTAGAAGCTCGTGTCAGAAAGTTTTTCATTTGAAATACAAATTTTAACCTGGCAGTCTTTCCAGAAGAAGAACTTGATGGCTGCTTCTGCAACATACACACCTTTGAGGAGATGCAACATATTTATTCAAGACTTACAAGCACACAAACTAAAATTAAAAAGGGAGTTGGAGGAAATGTCTTTGTGCTGCATACTACTTACCTTGCTCATGAACTACAGGCAGCAACAACAAAAGCTGCAATTATGTATAAAGTTTTATAAACATGCCTGAAGCTGTTTGGCAAAGGATTTCTATTACGCATTAGAGTTTCATTCTGTTCATTTGAATCCTGTTTGAAAGCAATGGGAGAATGCCCTACTTCGGATTCAGCATAGTACATTCTGTGAGGAATTATATCTGTAAATGGCTGACAATTGGTGCTGTCGGCTAGTATGAAGTGAATGTTTCCTCTCTTCTATTCTTATCCTTGGAGTAATGCCCTTTTCTTTTTTCCATGCAAGTAGTTACACTTTGTCTAAGTGGAAGAGATGAAGATGTCCTCCCCTCCTGCCCCACCTCTGACTCAGAGCTGCTGATTCTGTAGACTTGTCCCTCCACATCTTGAGGGTGAGGGGTTATTTTGGGGGAAAACATACATCTTGAGACTACAGTGATGTAGGAACAAGATTCTGACACTTCATAAGAGCATGCCAATGTCACCTTAGTTCCTTCACCAGGCCTCCACTATAGAGTGCTGCTGACAGCTATTGCTGAATCTACAAGCTCACCTGCATCCATGTATCCTCATTCTTCCTTCCCCCACCTCCCGCCCCACACAGACAGTATGTTTAGAGTTAGGCAGAGTTCCTTTACAAACAATACTTCCACCCTTCCAAGTGATCAGTCAGGGCAATGTGTCTTTTTATATATATATATATATATATATAATATATATTTCCTTTTAAACTGAAAGTTTTGTTTTAAATGTGGAAGCATTAATGCTTCATAGCAATTCAGTCAAATACAAACTCCCATGTCATAGCACAAGTTACTTACTAATAACCCAATTTATCAGTAGCGGCTTCTGCTGTAAGAGTAAAACTCTCTTGTGCATTAGGGAACATATGTGATGCCCCCACATTCTGTTGGCCCAGGAAAGAAAAACTGACCAAGCTCAGGGCTCTTTGTTTTTTCCACTTACCCATCAATCAAATTGGGTAGCCACTAGAAACCATAGTAAACTTCCTTATCATAACTTCATGTGACTTGTAGGGCTCTTTAATCCAACACTTGACTTTATATCAAGTCCTGAATGTGGTATTGGATTTTATATCAAGTTTTCAGCGATTGTAATATCACTCTGATGATGATAAACTACACTGTTAATCACTTGTGCATCTTCTCCTTACATTTACATACTACCTGTACTTAATCTGGACAATGCTTAGAGGCTCAAAAGACCTAGTCTTGTAAGGATTAAAGAGATAGTGATAATGTAATGCATCACAGAACCAGGACTTACTCATACACAAGAATAGTTGCAACATTTTTTTTTTTCTGTTTTCCAATACCGGTACTGTTTGTTTTATTTTTGTTTTGTTTTTTTCTTTACAAAAATATTTGTACGGCTGCCAGATAAGATCTAATTTGTATTTACTTTAACACAGCTGGCTATGAACTTTCAAGAACTTAGTGTGGAGAAAATCTAACTGCAGAATCTTTGTACAGCCAAGGAACTTAGTGTGCCTTAAAATGAAGGGTTAAGAACATTGGCTAGGGATGGACCAACTGCAGAAAGGACTGATCAAAGCTGCTAGTCAGTTCTATCAGTGAATCTCCTGCCCTGAAACTTCCATGACAGTTTTCTGTTCCTGGGCCGCCTTCAGCAGAAATTGCAAAGTGTGTAGTGACTGAGGTTTGGATAAATTATTGGCTTTCTCAGGTTTACTGAGAACTGCCATCAAACCACATATGACCTCAGCCATCAGGATTTGAACACAGTGTTAAAACATAGATGCAGTGGTCCATGTGAACCATTGAGTTCATATGAACCAGTATCATCTGCTGTTCCCTATATTTTAGTTTTACCATTTGCTGTATTTTAACAATGCACTTCCAAGGCTTATCATTGAGCAGTTCTTTTTCAGCAAGTTGCACAACTCCTTGTCATTATAAACACCTTGATTAACAACAGCTTAATTTTTAAGCTAGAACACAATCTTTCACCTGATGTAAATTTATTTCCCACAGATCTCCCTCTCCTTTATCCCTGATTTGTTGTATTTGACAAGAAGGGATAAAAATCAAGGACTTTAGAAATGCAGATTGTCTGCAACTAACATATCTCTGTTGTAAACCAGTTTCATTCAGGTTGGGTGTATTTCCACTGACTGCCAGTTCTAACTTTTTAATCAGATTTAAACAGTAAGTTAGAGGATCACTGACTACTTGTAAAATATGCCTTAATTGGCATTGTAAGGCACTAAAATATCTCAAGTGTCTGCTTCCATTGTTACAAATAATGGCCTAGTATTTAAAAATGAAAACACACCAGTTGCTGTCAAGATATTTTTCCCTCTTCTTTCTTTCTTTCACCCTACTCTCTACTTCAATTATTCATTCTAGAACTGTATTTCCAATAAGTTCTGATGTCTTGGAACCCAAATGCAGAAAACATTAATTTAGTGTGGTGTTGACTAGCCGGCATCTCCTCTCCCCCGGTCCATATTTATTTACTCCGTTTCCATTCCTGTATTCATGCTGATGGAAGCTGTGATTTTTGGATTACATCTCACTTAAATTTAACACTTCATTTGGGGCACTTCTGCTCAAGTTCCAGAAGTAACTATTTCTCTTTCATTGACTAAAGTTAGTATGAAATTACCTTCAACCACTATGAGTTTTGTCCATGCTGCCAAATTCTTGTGTTATATTGACTCTCACTGGTAATTCTGTGTCAAAGCTCAAATCAGAGTTGGGCTGCAGTGCGAGAAAGCTGAACTCTTTGAACAGACAGCTGAAAGAAAATGTAGTTTCTGGAAACATCTGTTTTGTTAAAGGGAAACTGGTTTTTTTAACTGCTGACTATTCCTAGGTGAGAAAAGAAATCAAAATGTTAGCAGGCAGGAAATGAGTAATACAAGATCAGCAAGTGAAAGCTGGATTTTTCCCAATATAAATAGACATCAAAAAGCCAGGTAGTCAAATAGTCTGAGTAGTGGTTTATCAAATATGTTTCCCTTTACATTCTAAGTGCTGGGGGGGGGGGTGTATATTACACACTTTTTGGATGAGTCGTGTGCATCCCACATTTCCTCTTTCCCACCTCTCAAACATTTATTTTCATTCTGTTCACTTTGTGTAAAGGCTTATTCTCAAAAGAAGAATTTTTGTGCCAAATCTAAATGGGCTGGAATTTTGTTTTATAAAAAGGAGATTTTTAGGATGTTTATAACTGCTCTCAGCTGAACTATATTAACCAAAATAAAACTAGTATTTTATTATAACCAAATAAGTCCTTGTGAAAAGCTACGTTGTCTTCATGATTTTTATATCTCTAGATTTCTTAGAGTAGTAAATAGTGTATATAAAGCCATACATCAAAACACTGCATCTGTCAGTTAATTATTCTGTTCTTCCACTGACACTTCAGAGTGCTAGATGAGTTGTTTTTTCTTACCTTAGCAGAATTTCTGAACACTGCATCTAAAACAGTAGTTATTTTATAGTGCCAAGCATGTGTTAAACCTTTGCAGTTTCTTATGGAGTCAAAAAGCAAGTAGCATTCATGCAAGGATAGTGGCCTGATTTGTGTACTGCAGGCTCATTCAGATTTGTAGCAATTGTCAGTGTTGCGAAGTCCTTAGATTTCCTGTAAGTCTTATGATAGTTAGTGTGTATCCTAAATCCTTTGCTTCAGGGGTCAGGTGATTGTGAGACTTTCTCAGCTTTTATTCTTTCTTAACTCCTCTCCCCCCCCCCCCCCCAACTCTTTTGGTTGAAGGGGAAAAGCTTGAAAACATTAATCCTAAATACCAAACGGTAAATAAAAAGAACACAAGTGTGTGTGTTTGTTTTGGGGGGAGGGGGGTTAATCTCACTTTTAAGCCATTCTCAGGATGTTTTGGGTTGGTAATAATGTACACTGGTTCTTTTTATTTTTCCTTCTGTGGACATGAGTATCTCGAAAAGGAAGAAATGTATTCAATTCACCCCACCCTTCCTCTCCCTCCAGTGTTCAAAATTAGGCATATATCCTTTGTGTATTGTCTATATCTGTATAGCTACAGATCTTTTTTTAATGGGGGTAGCCCATCCCATACCTCACATAACTACTATCAGGCTTCTTTCTGTAATTTGGCCTTTACAACCTGGCTCTTCTGAGGACTATGAACTAGAGACTGAGATAACATAAAGTCCAAGAATTTTGCTTCATGCCTTTGACATTCTGTATTGCTCCTGTCCATTATATCCTTTCTTTTAATCCTCTCTATCACAAAAGATTAGTCATTGCTATAAGATTCAGCAGTATACTCTACCTTCAATAGAAGCAGCCCTCTTCTTACTTGTACTAGATTCCTGCTATCCCTGAAGCTGAGGCTTGGAACAGAAACTTGAATAGTAACAAGAAAACAATTCTTTAACACTGAGTGGTCTTGGAGAAACAGAGTGGTTTACAAGTTTAAATTCTAGTTCTTCTCTGCCTTCTTTTGGGAGTTAAACCACTTCTTTACTCGCTTTAATCTGGATTAAACTCAAGTTTTGTCGTCATATGGCTTTATTATAGTCCATTTTATTATAGTAATCTTGCACTACTAGCACCCAAAAATGTTCACTGGCTAGCCTTCAGCTAAGATTGCTTCATGTGAAGCTTTTATATCCTACTGGCAGTCTCTTTGTAAATTTAGGGATACATTTTCCACTAACCTAAACTCGTTTCCTATGCTAGAGCAGTGAAAATTGGATTAACTGGTCAGTGAGCCACATGATCTTTGGCAGAGTATTAAATCCATTCTATATGATGTTTCTCCCTACAGTTCCGTGCTTTAGCACCAATGTACTACCGAGGCTCAGCAGCAGCTATTATAGTTTATGACATCACAAAAGAGGTAAGAGGAGATGGTTTGCAATATAGTTCTACAAACACTCATGTATGTTTTATTTGGCCAGTTCTGAATCTTAATTCTGTCTCCCTTCTCCATACCAGGAAACCTTCTCAACATTAAAGAACTGGGTGAAAGAACTTCGACAACATGGACCTCCAAACATTGTTGTAGCTATTGCAGGAAATAAGTGTGACCTTAATGATGTAAGGTAAATTGATGTCAGTCCAGTGCAGGTGTAAGTTCAGATACAAGGTGATAGTACTAAATATGTGTTAGGAAGATTAAGGAATTTACCAAGCCATGAAAGATGTATAATAATTAAAAAATGCAAGTGTTTTTAAAAACTAGTACAAGGTGTCTAGCCCATTTTAGAAAGGCTGGCGATGTCTGCAACACTTCATCTTATTAGCAAATGTTGATCCTTCTGGGAAAGTTTAAGTGGGTTTTTGCTGACTTGCTGATTCAGGTACCTTGTTATCCCCACCAATATAAAAGAGAGTGGGAGCTGCTCTGGGGAAAGTGGATCTAGAACATGGGATGAAGTCCTGAGGAAGGAATTCTAGAGGCAGCCAAGTCTTGGAAAATGTTTGAACTCAACTTCTTTATTACTGAAGTCTGGTTAATGAAGCCAAACCCCAAAAAGGGAATGAGTTTGGATTCTACATAGTGTGTGGACTCTTTTCAGAGCAGGTTGGGAAAGGGACCTGCCTACACGTCTCTCCTTGGTTTATATTTTACTACCACAGCTGGAGTCTCAGCTAAAACAGGCAGATATGTTTTTAAAGAGCCATTGCAAAGTTGGCTGACATTGATCCCAAGGGAGATAGGATTACAAAATTCAGTCACTGCTATTTTAAAAAATGCTAAAATTTCAGTTACCTAACGAACACCATTATAAAAGACAAATACTGCGTTCTTGGTAGTGGTCCTTGGTGTTGGTGAAGCCAAACCTAGTTCTGTCCCTCCTGATGGTTTGGGGCCTGATACAACCATGAGTTGTGCACACGCTACTCCCCATTGAAACATGAGTGACAGGGCTCCTTAACTTTAATCAGTG
Source organism: Mauremys mutica (assembly GCF_020497125.1). Taxonomy (NCBI): domain Eukaryota; kingdom Metazoa; phylum Chordata; order Testudines; family Geoemydidae; genus Mauremys; species Mauremys mutica. Next base: position 11,136,053 of record NC_059084.1, on the reverse strand, counting down.
TAATACTTAAAATGCTGATGGTTTTGTATGACTTTTGGCAGCCAGACTTAGGACTTTGCTACCATATGCAGTGTACATGCTACTCTAGAAATTTCAATTTTATTGACTAGAATTATAACTTTAAGATAGAAACTATTTAAATCTACATGTGATACTCCTGGGGGAATTCTGCGCCAATAAATTAAAAATTCTGCACACAATATTTTAAAATTCTGCATATTTTATTTGTCAAAATAACACAATATAATCACACCAGTTTCAGTTATTTTTGGTCATTTATTTCAAAATACCTGTCAGCAAGTATGTCTGTAACAATACAGACAACAAAAATATTCAAGAAAGTTTTTGACATATAGATTCTTAGTAGGCATCTTAATACAGAGCTCTGAGTAATAATTCATTTAAACTACAATACAGAACCGTATTTCCTGCACCCCACAGAAGCAGTGCAAAGGCTTGGGAGAACCAGGGGTAATGGAAGAGCTGAGGGAGAGGGAAGTAAATTGCTGGGTAGGAGCCTGGGTGTGAACTTGGAGGATTGTTGGTTATTGGTGGGAAAAGTATGAAACAGGTATTTTGGGGGGGGCGGGGAGGGATTGAAGGAGCTTCCCCCATGCAGACATTGGCTGACCCCTAGCCTCTCCCATTCAGTCAGGCACATCTGTCCCTGTCCCCATGTATTCCTACACCCCCTTGTGGCCCTGCACCCCCTGCCCCTATCTCCATTTGGCTCTGCTCCCCCCTCCCCCCCCAGCCACTCTCCGGCCCCTATGTAGCTCCCCTCCTCAATCACGATGTGGCCCTGCACTTCTCTCCCCCCTGTGGCCCTGTGCCTCCACTCCCATTCAGCCCCTGCCCCAGTCTGTCCTCCCCCACTAATCCTTATGAGCCCCTGTCTGATTCCCCCCCCCCCCCTCACCCTGCCAGCACCCCACGCTGTCCGTCTCTCCACAGCTCCTGAGCTGGCCTGACAGGTGCTGCGAAGGCAGGTTCTTTCTCTTTCCTAGCTGGCTGGGAGCTGCTGCTGTTCCTGCACCATAGCGCCCTCTGGTGGGCAAAAGGTGGAACTGCAGCAACATTTCAGCAGAAGCTTTTTTCTGCACAAAAAATTAAAAATATGCACAGCTTATTAATTATGCACGCATGCAGTAGCACAGAATTCCCCCGGGGGTAATGTGAAAATAGCATTGTGACTTAAGGAATTTTAGCACTTACTGCCAGTCACACTGTAACTAAAGTTGCAGAACAGTTTCCATTATATTTGCACTTGTTTTAATTTCATTTTTGGCTGAAATTCTGCCCTAAGGGGAAGTATTCTCTTAAAGCCTCAGGTAGTGTTGTTTTTTTCTTGTTTGGGTGGGTGGGTGTGTTTTGCTGGGGCAGGAGCGTGACTGTTGTGCACTGTGTTTTATAAAACACAGACAACTTGGAAACAGTTGAATATGAAATTTGGAACATAGAGTCCTTTGTGAGAAGCACGTCCTGGACCAGTTTTGGAGAAAAAAATTGTTAGAAATCAATAAGGTGTTTTGATGTGTTTTGAAAATTGTACTGGGTATTGACAATAGACAATTCACTGAGTCTGACAGTTTGCATTGCTTTCAGGAGGTTGAGAGCATGCATGTTTCCCTGAAGTGTGCACTTCTCAGTGCATATTAATAACTGCTGACTAGAGCCTGACTAGGCAAGACAGCGTGCCCACTGAACATAGACAACTGAATGCAAAAATAATACAGTAATGTGGTATTAATAGTTCTTCTTCGAGTGCTTGCTCATGTCGATTCCATTCTAGGTGTGTGTGCACCCACGTCCGCAGCCATCAGAGACTTTTGACTTAGTGGTATCCGTAGGGTCGGCAGTGGCGCCCCCTTGAGTGCTGCACTCATGCGTTGGTATATCAGTCAATGCTGACCCTACACCCTCTCAGTTCCTTCTTACCGCCCATGGTGGTTAGTCGGAGCGCCTTTCTTGCGTAGCACGGGCTAGCGGTTTCATCTCTACTGACTTTAAGCCTTAGGACCTTGTAAATAGTTTGTTTATAGTAGTTAGCATTAAGTAGTTAAGTGTAGTTAGTAATTAAAGTTATAGTCCCAGCGGGGACTTTGCCCCAGGCGACCATGCCCCGGTCTCCTGGGTTTAAGCCCTGCATGGACTGTAACAGGCTTATGCTGTAAGTGACCCCCATAGCAGCTGCCTCAAGTGCTTGGTGGAATCACACGTGCCGTATTTGTAAAAAAACTTTCAGCCCAGGACTCAGAGCAGGATATTTATTTGCGAACTCTCATCATGGAGTCTGCCTTTCATCCGGCTTCCGAGCTGTCCCGCCAAGACTCACTGAGTACCTTGGCCTCAGTGCACCCCCAGCACCCAGCTCTGCACAGCACCGCTCCCTGTTGTTGGTGCCCAGAAAGAAAGCAAGGAAGTACGGTTCCCTGGCACCAGGCAAGAGTCATGGGTCATCGGGCAAGAGACCCAGTTGGGGCCGCCTGGCCACTCCGGAGCCTTGTCTCCCCGGTTGGGGCTCTTAGCCCGTTAAAAGGTCCACCACCAACTCCTAGGAGCAGAATGGGACCCAAACCCCTGACTGCACCGATGCCTTCCCAAGCTCCCTTGGCGCTGAGAGAGCAGAAATCTCTGCCTATGCCACCGACACAGCATGTGCCACAGGAAATGGCAAAGGCTCCCCACGAGGGCAAGTCAGCCACTAAGAACCCTCAGGGGGCAGTAGCGTGATGCTGATCCCTCAAAACAAGACGGCGTCTCCACCTCTGCACCGCAGATTGGTGGAGTCACATCCCAGATCCTCTGGGGCTTGCCCTCGGTCACCAGCACCGCGATCGCGGTCCCTGCCATCTCACCACAGATTGCCTAAAGGGAGGCACCGGTCTCCGTACTACCAGCGCTGTTGGCCCTCCCATCAGTCGTCCTCTTGGCACAGATTTTGCTCGCCTGCCCCATGGGAGCACTCCCCGTCACATCTCCAGTCCCATCAGTACTGGTCCACTCGATACTGGCACTGATCCTCTTACTCTGGGCACCAGTCGGCGATAGTCAGCAGGCAGACTCAGATGGCGATGGCCCCACCGTGGTCACTGGAAGGAATTCCTCCAGCATGAAAGGGCAGTTCAGCCCCTCACCCAGACTCCACCTGCGCAATAGGGCACCTGGGGCCACGTCAACATCAACGGCACCGCCTTGGCAGCACGGCCAGTGGCCAGCGCAGTGGCCTTATTGGAGCACCTGGGGAGTGCTGGTCATGGCAATGCCCCTTTGCACCGCTCATCTGCCACCACCTCAGAGCATCAGTTAACGGCACCAATGGCACTGGGCTGGGTGCATGAGGCATGCTAAGGTCGAGGCAGAGGAGACTGTACCCACCCCTAAACCTCTTTCCCCCACAGGAGACGATGCCCCCGGGCCTCCCCTGGTGGTACAGTCGTCGTCTTCGTTCCCGGACGAGGCGGTTGCGGAACCCTCAAGGGCCAGCCTGCCAGACGATTTTGAAGAACACCATGCCCTGCTTCGATGGGTGGCTGAGAACTTGGGCCTAGAGGTGGAGGAGATGGCCGAGCACGCAGATACCTTGTTCAACGTCCTCTCAGCCTCTACGTCTTCCCGTGTCGCACTAGCAGGCCTCAAAATTGCCAGGGCCCTCTGGCAAACCCCATCATCTATCCCTCCCACCTGCAAAAGGGCCAAAAAGAAGTACTTTTTCCAGCCAAAGGATTTAAATATCTTTATACCCACCCTCCCGCAAGCTCACTAGGTGTCTCTGCGGCCAATGAAAAAGACAAGCAGGGGCACACCAGCTCAACTCTCAAAAACAAAGAGGACAAAAGACTAGACTTGTTTGGGAGGAAAACTTATTCAACTGCCAGCCTGCAATTCCAGGTAGCAAAACATCAGGCCCTCCTAGGCAGATACAATTTTAATTTATGGGACTCCCTCCATAAATTCAAGGAGTACCTCCCGCAGGGTTTAGCCCAAGAATTTGGTACTCGGGTGGAGGAGGGTGCCACAGCGGCTAAATGCTCCCTCCAAATGACATAGTACATGGCTGACTTGGTAGCTAGGTGGCTGCTTAGGCAGTGGTTATGGGGTGCAGCTCGTGGCTTCAGACCACTGGCCTCTCCCAAGAGATGCAGACCTCGATCCAGGACCTCCCATTCAATGGGAACGGTCTTTTTTTTTTTTTTTTTTTTTTTCAGAGCAGATGGATGTGAGGCTGCATGGATTAAAAGACGCTCGGGCCACCCTTCGCTCGCTAGGCATGCATAAGCCCCAGTCTGCCCAGGAGCAGTTCTGGCTGCCCTTGCCGCCAAGGCCTTGGCAGCCTCGTCCAGGATCTGCAAGGGGAAGGGATAGGCACATAAGTTACAACCGCCACCACCCTTCCTCCTTCTGCTCACCTGAGCAGCCCGACCTGGCAAAGCATTCCGGGATCCAGAAACGCTCATTTTGAGGGTGCACTCGAACACCCCCTCCCCCCCCGCCAGTCAACTCTCAGGATCCACCTTGTTCTTTCCTTGACTGTCTTCGTTCCTTGCTCTGCCTGGATGCAGATCATCTCAGACTGCTGGGTACTGGACAGTGTCACAAGTGTTTTCAGCCACCCCTCCCTCCCATTCACCCACCCTTTTTCCTCTTCACAGACCCTTCTCACATGCAACTCCTCATTCAAGAGGTCAAAAACCTCCTGTGCCTAGGGGTGGTGCAGGAGGTCCCTTGGGACATGACAGGAAAGGAGTTCTATTCCCATTATTTCCTAATCCCGAAAGCAAAAGGGGGGCCTCAGACCATTCTGGACCTGCAACACCTCAGCAAGTCTCTCAAGAAGTTGAAGTTTCGCATAGTCTCCCTGGCCTCCATCATCCCCTCCCTGGATCCGGGAGACTGGTACGCCGCCCTCGACTTGGAAATAAGCGAAGGTCAGACTTTTCCTCCATCTCATTGTGGGCAGATGCCATTTCCAATTCACAGCGCTCCCCTTTGGCCTCTCATTGGCCCCAAGGGTCTTCACAAAACGTATGGCACCAGTGGCTGTTTACCTAAGACGTCAAGGGGTCCAGATCTTCCCGTATCTTGACGATTGGTTCATCAAGGGCAGGTCTCAGGAACAAGTACAAAGAAGCCTCGATCTGGTGCCTTCCACCTGGCGCAACCTGGGCCTATTGGTAAACAAGAAAAAATCCACCTTAAGGCCAGTCCAATGAATAGTTAACTGGGGTGGTTCTTGACTCCATGTGAGCCAGAGCCTTCCTTCCGGAGGCGTGTCTTCAGGCCATGCTGGACCTGATCTCCCATGTGAAGAACAGCCCGCTCACCATGGCTCACACCTGCCTGTGATGAGCCACATGGCTCCCTGTACATATGTGGTCAGTCATGCCCGGCTCCATCTCCGGTCTCTGCAAGTATGATTGGCATTAGTTTACATTCCCAACAGGCACAACCTAGACCGAATAGTCAGGGTGCTGGATCACATCCTATCGTCTCTGGATTGGTAGATGAACCCCGGGTCGGTATTGCAGGGAGTTCCCATCGCAGCCCCGGCCCTGTTGCTGACCCTGATATCCGATGCTTCGGACCTGGACTGGGGAGCCCACCTGGGCGAGCTCAGCACGCAAGGCTGCCGGCTGCGAGACGATCTGGCCCTCCATATCAATGTCAGGGAGCTCAAAGCGGCTTGCCTGGCCTGCCAGGCTTTCTTACCCCATCTGAGGGACAAGGTGGTGCAGGTCCTCACTGACAATACTGCCGCGATATATTACATCAACAGACAAGGCAGATCCAGGTCGTCAACTCTTTGCCAAGAAGCTATCCACCTTTGGGACTTTTCTGTGCGGAATGCCATTCATCAGGTAGCCACACATCTGCCCGGGACTAGGAACATGTTTGCAGATCGCCTCAGCAGGACCTTCTTGTCTCACCACTAGTGGTCGCTCCATCCGAAGGAACCGAGAAGATGTAGGGCCGGCGGCACCTGATATACCGACACATGAGCATGGCACTTAAGGGGGCACCACTGCCGACCCTATGGATACCACTAAGGCAAAAATCTCTGACGACCACACACATGGGCACGACACACTTAGAATGGAAGGGACATGAGCATCTCGAAGAAGAACAGTTACAAAAAGGTAGGTACCGTCTTTTCCTAGTTAACTTTAGTTTCCTGACCTCTCAAAGCAAAATTAATTTGTCTGTATTTTCTACTCACATTTACAATAAATGTGAAGCTTGACATTAGTGTTAAATATCTACCATAAAATATATAGGGTGTGCCATGTAGTATGGCTCAGATGCCTGTGGAAACCTTTTCATTTCCTGTCTCTTGTCTGTACAATCTGAACGTTTTAAACATTGCTGTGATGCAGGATATTAGGGTTTATAAGCAAAGTCTGGATTACTACTGAATGAGATGGATATTAGAAGTAACATGGTTTTTTCCGATAATTTGAGCTGTTTTTCTGAGAATAAAGCCGTCCCTCCCCCCTCGGCTGACTTCAGAGCTGCATTCTGGCAACCTTAACAAAACACAGAGAGGAAAATGGTGGTAGCTGTTGAATTTATATGATGGTGCTGTCCAAATACTGTTGTTCAGGCCACACTATTGTCCAGTCCTTGGGGTTACGTAAAAGAAGAGCTGAGGATAGAAATTGACCTCTCCCTGAGGAATGGGATGCCAAACTGTTGACACTAAATCACTTTTTGAAATTACAAAAGCAGCGAGCCAATTTTCTAAAATTGGGATAATTAATGTTTCTGTTTTGTTCATGTTTTGTTTTTTCTTTTTAGAGAAGTCATGGAAAAAGATGCTAAAGACTATGCAGATTCCATCCATGCCATATTTGTAGAGACCAGTGCTAAAAATGCAATTAACATAAATGAACTCTTTATAGAAATTAGTAAGTACTACTTTAGTTAACACTTTTTTTTTCTCTGAAGGAAGCCTAAGCAGAAACTTGACTACTGCATTAGTTTGTAGTTCTAGTTTGCTGAGAGTACACTGGGTTCATATTTGTCACCACTGATAGGGATACAAGACTGCAAGATGATCTGCTGGTTTCTGGTCCTCTTATGACCTCTAAAAGCTTCTGCCTAGAGATTCTAAACCTACTATGATGATCCACATCACTGGATAAATAGCAAGCAGGTCACTGTCATAAAAGTCAGTGTCATCTTACCCTATCTGTTGGTGAATGTTTTAATTAGTAGTTCAAGGTCACTGAAGGGTGAGGGAAGGAAATGCATGAGGGTTACCAAAACCTACACAAATACAGAAGGGGAAATAGTATTTCCAATCAGAGTACTGTGTTTAGATTTGATTCGGGGAATGTATTATCCAAAGCATAATTGGCTAATGGGGAGCAGTAATTGTGTAATTATCACACAACAATTACTAAATGTGATTTAAAACAAAGCATTTTTGTGTGGGTTCCCTTTAGGAAATTTTTGATAACCCTGTCCCTCAATTAGACCACAAATAATTTGTTTTTCTACATTATTCCAAATTGACTTTTACATGGAAGAAATTCAAACCGTACCCACAAGGGAATACAGTGCAGTACTACACTCTTATAGTGAGGATTTGAGTTGTAATTCAGATGGCTATAATAAACACTGAACGCTTATGTGCAAATATCTCTCAGCTTTGTCTTTTGAGTCAAGTAAACAGTATAAAATTAGAGGCAATCCTTGCATAGACACATCAGAGTTGTCAAATGATTGTGAAGCTATTTAATGTTTTTTTTCTTTAAACAAAAAAAAATTAGACTCCATGGAAGTAATTAAATATTTTGTTTACTACTGACTTTAACTACAACTTTGATTCTTTTATAACTATTTAAGGAAATCAGGAAGCTATTTTTCTTATGCATTTAGTTGATTTTGAATAAATGTTGATGCTTGAAAAATGCAAAACCAGATTATGTTGTTTAAGCATTAAGCTTAGGGATATAGGGTGAGATCTGATACACTACTCTGGCACTTTTACACAGAGGAAAGGGGCCAGAGCAGAGATGAAGAGTCCTAAAAGCCCAATATCTATTCAGGAAAGAAGGGAACCTGCCCTTACGAGGGGTTCCCTCCAAAGTCCAATCCATTGGATTAAACGCTTTTGCAGATATCAGATGCTCTGTAAAAGTGGTTTCAATAATTAATGTAACTCTTGCTAAAAACTTTTTTTTTCTCTTTATAGGTCGTAGAATTCCATCAACTGACACCAACCCCCCATCTAGCAGTAAGGGCTTCAAACTTAGAAGACAGCCTTCAGTGACAAAACGCAGCTGTTGTTGACTGATACTTTAGAAAATCAGACTTGTTTTGAAAGTAGGTGGTCTTGGAAGCTAATAGTTTATGTTGGGTATATATTATTGGTCTTAGAACTTATCTGCCTGATGTTCATACTTCAAGGTCCCATAAAAATGGACCAGCTCATCTGACATCTGTATGCTCACAGAAGAGACTGCAGTCATGATAATGTCAGCCTGTTTATTTACAACACGTATAGTCTCTTGTATTCAAAGGGAATCCATCATCAGTTCTTTGGCCTTGCGTGAAAGGAATGTTGACATATGGATGGTAGGACTGAAATGTTTAATAGTTTTGTAATCAACATGATATGTAATGTTTTTTGTAAAAGGGAAATGAGCACTTTCGTGGTCCAGAGGGATGAGGAAGGGAGAAGAAACAGCCCTGTTGAAATAGTGACTTTAATTTTAAGGCTATTCTGCTACCCTTTCAATTGTTATGAGCATTATTTTAAATATAATTATAGCTAATCCAAAGTACAGTGAGGCAATTGGTTGTAGATGGCTTCAAAATAAGTTACTGATAAAAATGAGCAAATCAGCCCATCCAGTCCCCAGATCCCACTTGCACTTTTTATTTAAAAGTATTATGAACAAACAAGCAGTGAATTTTAAATCATAGACAATCTTACCTTTTCATGCTGGCTTAATCATTTAAAGGCAAACTGATACATTTATAAGCACCTATTTGTTTTTAGTAAGCATTTTTACTATTAAAAATGGTGGTCGAAGAGAACGTAGCTAAAACTCGTTCTAAATTTAAACTGAGCATGACTGACAATAGATGCCGTCAATAGTTCTAGTAAGACTTTAATATTTTGGGGGAAAGCTCTTTATTGCTTCGCATGTGTAAAGTGTTTGTACCATATTTATGAGACCAATGCCTAAAGTATTATAAATTATGTAAAAGCAGTTGAGAAATCAGCTTTCTTCAGTCTTTCCATTCCTCACCCATTGATTGATAGAGTCTCTGGGGATCTCCAACAATTCTGTCCCTGCTTGTGAGGTCTTACATTGCAATCAGTGACCTCTTCCAGAAGAAGGTTGGGTGATGCTCCCCTCCTATCACATCTGCATTTCTGCTTGAAATGGCTGGTAGATGTCACTGTTGGTGAAGCATGTGGCTTGTCCATTGAGCAGATCACCTCTGCAGTGCACCCAATCCTTGCTGGCTGAGGCACAAAAACACAAACAGGAAACCAAATCCAAGTCACGTATGGTAGCGTAGATCGTTACCTCTTGGTTCCTGGGTCTAGCCCAAATAACTTGGCATTTTTTTTAAGCAAATCAGCTTTTAGCTTATGTTGTACTGTTTTTCTTACATTTTATATTAAACTATAAATTGACCGTATCCTATTAAGCTATTTTCATTATTTATTTTTAGTTTCCTCTAGAGCTAGTGGAGAACTTCTTATTTTTAAAGAAAGCGCCTAATAAAGTATTTTCAATATTTGAGTTTGTTTTGATATTGAAGTTAAAGCCATGTCTGTGACACTTGTTCCCGATTTGTAATTTGGCAGTCTACAATCTTAAGTATTTTAGCTGAAGGAAAATTCAAAGGATAAGGAGGAAATAAAACAGCTTATATTTCAGATTAAATCCTATTCAGAATCCTTGTCTCAAAGCTATCCTCAAGCAAACTATTTCGCTATTATAGTAACTTGGTGAGATAGAAAGCATATTCTGAATGGGGTTAATAGGCTTTAATGAAATGTTGGGATTAAAACTTCTTAAGACCAAGATTTCAAAATGTGGCCTCTATCTGTGGGTATGCAGTCCTTTGAGTGTGCACTTCTGTTTGCTGCAATAGCATACACATGCTCAAACTTCCTGCATGTGCAGATGGGTTACGAGCATATAAAATCTATTGCGTGTGCCCAAAAATGGAGGCTGGTTTGAAGCCCCTATGAAAAAAATTGCCCTAATAAAGAATCTTACAATAAAGACAGAATAATTATGTATTGGTGTGCAGCATGGTTCAACCTAAAATATATAATAATATGATTGAAATCTTTGTGTGGCATTTGAAGCAATAGATTATAAGTATAAAGTTTAAAGTTTTGTAAAAGCTATGATAGTGTTATATCAAAGCAGGCTAGCAACTGAGGACTTAATTATATATAGCTACTCAAAGCCCTTGCACAATGGCAATCATTGAATGCCAAACTTGTTTGAAAGTCTTGTTCTGTCTTCAGTTAACCAACTGGCAGGGTTCTAATAAATAACAGACTGGGATGTGGTTATCCAATTAATGAAGAGAGATTAAAAAAATTTTATTTAAAAGCTAGTCCAAAAAAGATGTCAAGCAGTATACTCATCTGGCACTTCAGTATGCTTTTGTAGCAGAGTTCTCTTTCAGGATAACACAAAATATATTCCTCTTTTAGGGTTGGGGGGTGTTTACTTGGAAGCATCAGCAGCTCACCATTTTGTAATGCGGGTTTTGTAATCTTGTGTTATCACTGTAACCCCACACTGAAAATATTTTGTACCCTTCAATTACAAATAATTGCTTTTTGTTCCAGCTTCTTATCTAAAGATAAGATTTAGTATATACTTACAGTAGGCTCTGTCGAGCTGCTTCTACACACCATATTTTGTTATCACATGGTTGCATGGTGTCACGGTTCTACTTGCAAGCTGTTGATGTTGGCAGTGCTTCAGAAGTCTCCTTCCCCATTCCACCCAAGGCATTAGGTGCCTTCACTATCTTTAATGTGTTCACCTGCCTTGGATTTCTTCAGGCTTGTTAATAGTGTTTGAGCATAAGAATTTTATTGTAAATCTGACAAGTTTCCAGACATTGAACAGCATATTATATAATCTGTGAAAGATCAATAATATCTCTCATGCAGAAGATCCATTCAGGTAGCTGCAAACAGATTCACACCCTCTATATTATCACTTCAGTGTCCTTGCACATAAAAGTATAGGTTTAAACTCCATTGTCTCCTCTCTGGGAATAACTGGCTTAACTACACCTATAAAATATGCATTATTTGAAAAGAAGATATTTGACTCTAGAATTGTAGTAATAGTCTTACAATAGAGTCCTCAATCAGGATCCAATGAAGCCATATAGCCGTATCTCTTCTTAGCAAATCTTTAATAACTTGAGAGATGACCAAGGAAAAGCCCCTCTTTTTGGCCAGCATTTGTTTTTTCCAAATACAGTTTGGCATATGGTAAATTTGGTCCCTGGCAAGATAGACTAAGATTAATACATCATCTTCTTTAACAAGCCAGTCCTATATCCTTCCTCCTCTGACTAAATCTTGACGCCTCATAACTCTTCTTCCTTTTACTTTTTTAAATCTACACAAGTGAAATTTCTCTGTAGCTCTACCCACTTGAATGAGGTATCAGTGTATTTTTTTTCCCTTTGTGCAACTGTCTTCTGATTCTGAATCACCCACTGTTAGACTTAACCTGACCGTTTCCATGCCTTCGTTATCAGTTTACGTAAAAATAGTTTCATGAACATTAGCTGCGACAAAGTGTCTTGTAAGTATCGTGCCTGTTTAAAATATGTCAGAATGCTGCTTGATCCCAGATCCCAACTTGATTGTTCGCTTGAAATTATCTGGAAGCTGAAATACAATAACATGAGTAAATGTCTCCCTGGATCAGAGACATCCATGCAGTTGAGTGTTTGGCTTGGTGCAGTTTCATCTGTCAGAGCTACATAGCTTTCCTGCAAATTCTACTGTATCAGTGCATCTCATCAAGCCATCAGCCTTCAGGCTTGTCTACATTTAAATTTATAGCGCTCTAACTTGCTGGCTCAGAGGGGTGAAAAATCACCCCCCCCGAGAGCAGCAAGTTTGAGTGCTTTAAAGCGCTAGTGTGGACAGGCTCCAAGCGCTGGGAGAGCTCTCTCCCAGCACTCGCACGTGACCACATTCACACTTCAAAGTGCTGCTGTGGCAGCACTTTGAAGTTTCTAGTGTAGACATAGCCTTCATATGTGCTGCACAGTGTTCAGCTGAAGTTACTTACATTTTTTTGTCCCTAAATAGCTTTTGAGTCTGTTCTTTTGGAGGTACTGAGCATCACTGGTTCTAGTTGACTTTCTAAAAACATTCTCTTCTCTGAAGTAGGAGATCAGAAGCTCAGCACTTCTAAGGTCTCAACTTTTTAAATGACTGAAATGCACTCTTGAAAATTTAGCCTCTGATATTCCCAAAGGGAATGGACTTTTCTGAGGTATGATTTGAGTAATGGCTGAAAGTAACATCCTCTCTGTAGCACAATGCATGTCTTTCGGTAATGATCCTATGCATCTTTTTGAAACTGACAAAGTGGAAACATTTCAGCTCTTTCTTCAGAGTTGTTTTTCAAATGGAGTACAAAAGTGTAGCAACTATTGGTTGACATGTCTAAGATCAAGCTGGGAGCGGGATAAGCATGCTCCTAAATTTTTGGGGGGGCAAAACCCCACAAAACTACAATGAATTGAACTCTTTAGTCCCAAATATATGCTTAGAAACTGCTTCTCTGATGTATGTGGCTTTACAGTACCGGGTTTTTGTGCACCTGCTGAGATCCTCCTCCTAAGCCTCTAAATGGACATGCTCTGCTGGTTTACTTACTTTAACAAAAGGCAGAAACGTTCCTGGTTTTTTTTTTCTAGAGGCAAGATTATTGAAAATCCTCTGGAAGCTAGGAATCGGAGTTCTCTTGGGAGTTAACAGTTTTTGCTGCCAAGAAGTTAAAATTCTTGAGCTTATTAGAGAAACCACACCTTGTATTACTAGCTTATTTATTTGTCTTGCCTATCTTTAAACTTTAAATTGATGCAGCGCTTAACTTCCAGTTAAATCAGTAGTATTTTTTGCTTGAAGTGGTACAGGGTCTGGTCCTTAATGTTTTTGATGGAGGCATTCTGTGCAAAATAAACCCTTTATGTGACTATATGTAATATGAATATAACATTACTACAAGCACATGTGATGGGAGTTTTTCTCCTCCTTTAAGATAGTGTAGTTGGAAGATATGATAGTCACTATAGTGTTCTGGAAACATCATTCTTTAAATTGGTCAGGAGACTGAGAATTCGTTGTTCACTGGTCAGCTCTCATCAGGGAGCTATCTCCTTTGTAGATGGTAAAGCCTTCAATTTAGTTGCTGAAAATAAAATAATTCAAGGTGAATATTTTGCATGATTTAAAAGCTATCCTCGACAGGCTCTTCATGAAGATGTTAAATCTAAACTATTCTGTATTTAATATTACTGGAGACAAACATGATATAAAACACTTAAAGCTTCTTTTCCCCTCATAATCTTATCAGTGATGTTTGGATGACTTCCCTCCTTGTAGAAGTGTCTCTAGTATTTGTTGAGAATGAGGTTTTATATTTGTGGTGTGTTGACTACTTTTGGGAATTGCAGGTTTACAGGAGATGCTGTCTGAACTCCATGGCCTGTCACTCCTTTAGTGAGCTTTGCTCATAAATAGCAATAACTAAATAAAAGTAAAAATTCAAAGTAATTTAAAAAAACAAAAAGGGCAAGAATTTGGATTATTCACAGACCTACTGTTACCAGCACCATCCCAGACCACATCTTATTTGTTAAAATAATTTCAGTTTAAACAACGAGGAGTCCTTGTGGCACCTTAGAGACTAACACATTTATTTGGGTATAAGCTTTTGTGGGCTAAAACCCACTTCATCAGATGCATGGAGTGAAAAATACAGTAAGCAGTATTATATATGAAAAGATGGGAGTTGCCTTACCAAGTGAGGGGCGGGGTCAGTGCTAACGAGGCCAATTCAATTAAGGTGGAAGTGGCCTATTCTCAACAGTTGATTACTTTTGTAGTGCTAACAAGGCCAATGCAATCAAGGTGGACATGGTCCACCTCCAACAGTTGACAAGAAGGTAAAAGTATCAGCAGACGGAAAATTACTTTTTGTAGTGACCCATCCACTCCCAGTTACTCACTTGAGGATCTTGGAAGCTTCCCAAAATTGATCAGGTGTATTAGTCATCCCAAAACCACAGAGATAAGAACTAAATAAATGTCTAGGTTGATTTTTGCACTCTTCTAGCAGTCTGAGTTCACAAATAATATTCTCTTCATGCATTTTTATGGAGCTACAGTCAGTCACTTAATATAAGAACCATGTGTCCAGAACCAAACTACATAAAAGATCACTATAAAATTCTACAAAGAAAACTGACAAAATTAATATTGATTTTACATTCCCAGCTGTACGTTTTATTAGACAACAACAAACTTGTTGCGTGTAGAAATGAGATGTTGGCATGTGGATGTTTGAGGCAAAAATAAAATATGGCTTCTAGGATAAAAGATCTGTCAGCTGTTCTTTCTGGCCAAAGAATGTGACAGCAGATGCCTTGTCAAGTGGCTCTAACTTGTGGAAGGAAGCAAGCTTGAAACAGCGTTTTTTTGGTTTCCCGTGTAAGAATCCATGTGCCAAATCATACTTGCCTATAATTTCAGAAAAATGCCTTCTGATTCTCTGGAGCGTTGAGAAATAAATGCAGATCTTCTTCCTGGTAATACAGCTGGAACCAAAGATGCCGAACTTGGTTATACATTTTTTACCTTTCTGAAGTTTATCCAGGCAGTATCATAGAAAGGAAATCCTGTAGAGGGTGTTTGGAAGAAAACCTCTAGATAGATTTGAAGCCAGAGTCTATCTTAACCTGAAATCCTTACTGGCAGCAGAACTTTTTCTGAGACCCTAACAGATAGTCCCATACTATAATGTACATTGTAGGGCTCCTGGGTCTGACTGTGGTTTAGGGCCAGATTTTCAAGAGATCAGTGTAGGTGCCTAAATGAAGTGGGCAGATTTTTCAAAAATTCTCCATCCGACAACAGTAACAGTTGCTAAATGCTGAAGGCTTCTGGAAATCTTGCTCCTAATGTTGACAACCTGTAGTGTGAGCATAATTATTTAAAATTGGATCAAATTTTTAAGACTGATGGTTGGCTTTTTCTTTTCACTTCCACTGGTAGTGATCCAGTGGAAGCAGGGGAGGTTACATGAGTGGCTGCCATGTGCCCCTCTTCCTCACCTGTGGGTTTCTCTACATGAGGCGTATGATCTTACCTCTAATTATTACATCAGAATTTGTTGAAACTACTCTAATTCCAGGACACTTACAAGATTTGGCATTCTTCCAAAAGGAACAATTGTTGACTTTCCCCTTATGTTATCTAAGAACTTGGGGTTGGCCATATTCTAATCCCCAAAATTCTTCACTTTTGTGATGAAGAAACCCATTACCTCTGAATCTATTCAAAGGTATTTTTATTTTGTCTTTAGATATGATTTAATTTTTCTTTGCTTCATTCCTGTTCCCTTCTTTGCATAGGTACTGTAATTTTTCAGATGTTGGAAGATAAGCCCCTATTCTCTCTAGTCTGACCTTTCCTTTCTAGTAATTCCATCCAGTTATTGCTCTTGAACATATTTTAACCCTTTACTTGAGTAGTCAGTGAAGATGGGTTCACCTCTACTTTCGTGTCTTGTTTAGTTACTCATGTTATGATTTGTATTTTCCATGAAGCTATACTGTACCTTAAACCTATTATGTTTTCTTGACATCTTGCACAATGCTGCAAGGGATTCAGGTTGTAAGGGGTGACATCTTTTTTTCTTCTTCTTGAATCATCTGCCATAGCAGCAAATATTTGTAAACAAAATGGTAATTCATTACTACTGCCTTGCAAAACTGTTGTGAAAACATAGCAGCCAAGACACATACATCTACATCCTCCTGGGATGATGTAGGAAGTGTTACTTCTTTGCCAAAAACATTACTCAGCTAGGATGGGTAAAGTTTTGCAAGAATTAGTTAATAAACCTTTTGTATTCTTGAATACAGGGTAATAAGGCTGACAGATACTGTGTGTGTGGTACACCATGTGCTCATGGAGCACAGTGATGGAAACGGTACAAAGACCTATATAGAATGTGTATAATACATTGGCAAATGTTTTTTATTCTTCAGGATGAAGAAATCATTCCACATGTCTTGGGGGGGGGGGGTGGTAAAAATAAAAAAGGAGAGCATTTAAATTCCTATGTTAGGGCACAAAAGTAAAAATCTTAATTAAGCATATAATTCTCGCAGTATAATAAGTGTTTGTCTATAAACATTAATTTTTCCCATTTATCTTTGTACCAGCAATTCTGGTCCTTCTTAAGAATGTTCTGCCTTTAAAGACTATGTTGGGGGTTAACCTGGTGTAAGGGTTAAAAGGTCTGTGCCTTCTTATTTAACATCCATTATTAAAACAAAATATAAGCTCACAGTTACAAAAGCATTTGTAGTACTGTAAAGTGCACAAATTTACAACCATTGCTTCACTGCATGAAATATAGTCTGATTACTAGTGATGAAATATTGTAAGAATGAATTGCCAAGCTTATGAATGTTTTGAGACTTGATTTTTTTTTTTTACGGTCTTCTCTTGGGCTGGTCCTGAGTGTACACAGTAAATCTGTATTGTTGGTTTGTAGATGCTAATGAAGAAAGCTAGACTTCTGATCTCTTTTTCGTTTGTATTGTTATAGTACATACTCTGCAAACGAGTTGGCATATTGTAAACTGCTTTGTTTCAGCTTAATCATTCATAATAAACTTTTATAATGTAATAACATGCAAAATCACTACCAATGTGATGTATTGTGCAAAAAAGGTGTAAACATTTTATTAATAAAATGTTTTTATAAATGCGCTGGCTTGGTTTCAACAATTTCCCTAGCTAAGTCCTCAAAAATATTGTTACATCTCAGTATGTACAGCATAGTGTGTAGGAAGAAGGTTGTAGGAAATACCCCAAGGAAAATGTGAGTACAAGTAATACTTCAAACATATAATTTTTAAAAACAATGCTACACCTACTATCATCCATCTAAAAGTTGAATCTTTGTTGCAGGTGCACACACCAGGCAACACAAGACAAACTTGCACAAAAAGAGAGAGTAATAACAAAGACAGGAAATGCAGCATCTGTCTTTAATGCTTCCTTTCACTTGCAACCTAGCCTCTGAGAAAATATAGACCATCAGAGTTTCATCAGCCACGCCAAGACCTGGCAAACATTTACTAGTCTCAGGCTGTTTAATGCATTGCTTTTAGCTTGCTTTTCTAGTTGCAGGCTCACAGAAGTGTTACACAGCTGGTATTATTTCGATTGGGTAAACCAGAACTTTTGTTAAACTGCAGTTTTTTAAAAAAACAATGGTTTTGTATCATGTCTTAAAAAAAGGGGGGGGGCATTTATTAGTCAAATGTTACCTTATGAAACTATATATTTATGCCCGGGTCTTCAGTGTATGTACAAGAACATATGTTGAATTGACAGGTTTCATAGTAGTAGGCTCTAACCAGATCAAACTTGTCTTTGCAGCTGTGGAATCTGCAATAGCTCTTATTGGTTACATAAGCTAGGAAGACACCTCTCTTTTCACCCTACTCCTTCCCCTGCGCACACAGACCCCCTCCTGCATCTGTGTAAAATGGATTTTGGCATTGTGTCAATTTAAACCAAAATCTCAAGAATGGAGATTCATGCTATTCATACATGGTTTGAGGTTTTGAGTATAAGGCTGAGGGGCTAAACTTTGCTTTATAGAAACAAAATACATCTGCAGTTCTGTATACAACAAATATGTAATCATGTGACTAACTTGAATGTTCACTCACTGCAGTTTTACACACAACTAGCTAATTGTGGTCATAGGTGCATGCAGTTCCAGGCATGCCTGTGGTATGGTAGTTAGGTGAGCAATTGCATACACACTTCGCACGTGTAACTTACTTAATAAGACAATCACTCACCATTGGAGTGAAGCAGAAGTGCTCTAAACCACAAAAATGGAAAAGAGAATAATACATAATGGTTTTCTGTAAAGATGTCTTTAACCACCAGTGAGCAACAGACTGAGCAGAAAGGCAAGTGAGTTCCATGTACTTGGGCCACCTCCTACAGTGAAGACACAATTGCCTCAGATCGGTTGCATAATGTCTGTGGTTGCTCAAGCCAGGGAGTAAGTAGGCTTCTGCACTCAACCTGCAAGCATGTGACGCATTTCTACAACAGAATTACTCTAATCATGCTTTGTGTGGACACTGCCAGTTTCCAGGAACTGCACTTGTATTCCCCCTCAGTGCCCTGAGGGACCATGCACTTAAAGGTTTCCAGCTCCCAAATGTTACCTTTGCTGGGCAGACACCCATGTCTCATTCCCTCCTGACTGGGAGTTTTAAGGCTGCACAGCTCCTTGCCTTTGCTGTGATATCCCCAGCAAGCTGGTCTGCTTAAAAGGCCAGTGCCAGTGTTTTGCTCACTCCAAGGGCTAGAACTAGTGTATTGCCAGCTGTTACAAGTTACCAGACAAGCTCTAAGCAAGCACATGTTTTCTTTAGGTTAAAAGCATAACACAAAACATTTTTAAAAACTGTTACTATATGCAGGCTAAAAGCTCAGCAGAGGTTGCTCATCAGTCTTATGGGGCCCTAGTAGACTAAAGTCTTTCCTTCTGCAAGGTTTGGGACTCCCTCTCTTGGGCAGAAAGTCCTATCTGCTAGATTAGGATGAAGATCCCCGAGTCAGTTTAAACTCAGGGTATTTATCCAAAAGTCTTTTTTGTTTTGTTTGGTCTCTTGGTGTCTGGAGAATTCAGTTTGAACTGGAGTATGTGAATCTTTCTGGGAGGTGATACCTCTCTGGCACTATTACAATCTGTGTGACCTGCCTTAATCACTACTCATTGTTTTTGGTTCCTGGCGGAAGTGTGGCAGCCCTCCCCCAAATGGTAGGACACACAAATACATTAACTGTTCATTTAGTACAATGGAACCCAAAATACTTAAACTTAATTCAGTAATGTCTTCTAAGGATATGGCAGGAAGTTGCCATGTCTGTCACAGTCACAAAGCCATGTGCTGCTGCTGTTGTGAGGTCATGCCAGCATCGTCATGCAGCTTCTGCAAATTGTGTATGTAGTGAGTGTACTTGGTTCTTCGTCTTGATGTTTTGAGCAAGGATCATCTTTGTCCCCACTTGCTGATGTAGAGGGGGAAAACGGGCTGCAGGTGTTTGCCCAAGCCTCCATCTGTCTAAGCCAGAAAGAGAAGAGGCAGCCAAGCTGACTGAAGACTATTCCTCTTGCTCACTCCACACAGCTGTTACCATTGGGAAGCAGAAAGGAGGAGGTTCCTCCACATTGATAAAGGGTGGTGCAACATCCTCATTGGCCCCAGAGGTCACATGTTGGAAAAGGCCCCCAACCTAATTAACAGGCTCCGCCTTTTTCCTACAAAGGGAACTGCTGTAGGCCATGACTTGAGCAGCTTCCGCATCCTGTATAGTCCTAGCAATGGAAGAAGGGAAGTGAGAACAGGGCAGCCCACTATATTTACTCGTGCCCCCTTCCCCTCTGAGCATGTCAGATGCCTGCTTGCAGTTGACACTTTTTCCCTTTGCTTGTTGGGAATCTCATCCCCCTGACTTGGTTGGCCTGACGCAGTTAGTCAGTTACTGATCCTGCTACGGCTTACATGCACCACTAAGTTGAAGAGTAGTTGGTTAAATCTGAACTCAGGGAAGATGGAGGTGATGCTGGTAAGAAAAAGGAAGCCTTAAAGAACTGCCTCCACTAACAATAGCATCTGCCCTCTGCTTTCCCCTCTTAGTGTATCAAGCCAAGCTCTCAAAATATCCTCTGACCTACACCTACCTAGGAATTTACTTTTAGCCAAACTTGGTTAGTGTGGGATGCTAGAATTTTAATTAAAAGGTCGGTTGCAATGTACTTCCAGCTCAAGGATTATGGTCAGTGTAACATTATACAAAACTGTCAGTAAGGTCTGCATAGGATCAATTATAAATTTATATAGAAGATGGAAATGAAACCCTCTCCTTAGTTACTACCTGGTACTAATGCCATAAGCATGCAGTATTCCCCTTCTAGCTTTTGATACTACACTTTAGGATGTTTATCCAACAGCAGACTTCACAAAGGCAAGACATTTTGGAGAAAATAGTCTATTAATGATGATGCTATTTCACTTTGTTTCAAGATCTTTCTTTTGTCAAACTATACACTTCAGCATCTTTCTGTCAAGGAGCGGGTTGCAGTTGACTTGGGAAATGGATACTGGTATGTCTTTGCCACAGGAGCAATAGAAAAACTTGCTTAATGCATAATGCTCTGCTACTCTCCTACTGCCATCATTTAAGGTATTTCTTTGGCCATGTGTATTGTTTTCAAAGATGTCAATGTGCTTGCATAACAGAAATGATTGTGCTTGCAAAAATGTATGGCTAGAGTCAAATGTTCAGTGTTGAATATGAAGATACTGGCAAGAAAAATAGTATGCCCCCAAAACCACATCTTTGCACCTGGAAGTTCGATAACTACATGCAAACAGCCTGACTTGTGCACACAACTGGTGAAGACGCAGCTTCCCCAACACAGACCAAGTCTAACTCACCATTTAAGGTACACAGTTTTATTAGTTAGAAGCTTCTACAGAAATAATTCCAGCACACCGCTCCAGAAGTTTATAGTCACAGAAGGGTACTCCTCCATACTACCGCACCTCTACCTTAACAATTTGCCACAATCTGCCTGGCAACAAGTTACCATATAGTCCCACCATTACTGGATTGTTAAAAAATTCAGAGTTGAGCCTGTAGATGGTTCTGGTGTATGCCTAACTCCACAAATTTGATCCGTACAGTGCTAAACATACACATATTAATCACTTGTAACAAAAACCTGACAAACTATGTTCACATTAGGTTCATAATTTTCACTTTCATGACTAGAATTTTTACATGCTTAAACATTTCATCCTGGAGGTGCATATAGATGAGTCCTCCAAAACCAAGCATATGAGTCAGGTTGGAAGATGCCAGTCACACTCCACTCAGTAGAATAATGCAACTCTACAAATCTTTTGGATCTCTAAATGTTTTTACACATCCTTGGCTTCTCAGGCACAAGATCTTTGAAAAGGTATAAGCAGCATATTGAATGCTTGCTTATTTATTTACTTTGGGTAAATATATTTTTTTCTATACAGATAATTTTTAGGACACTTGGAAGTCCAAGACTGTCCTCTGACCTGCTCTGAATCCTGATAATATTTAATTAAAACCAAGCTCTGTACCTGTCTGGAAGCTTTCTGCTGATTGCTCTTTATGGTTATGGATTGACACCCAGCTTAATGGGGTCAATCTGTTCATAAAAATAAACAAAACAACATAAGAGGTTATCAGAACTGTAGAAGGCAAACTTCAGAGCATCATAAAATTATAATATGGAGAATGAGTGGCCTAAAGAAGTTATGTACTTTCTGGAGCAATAAACATATGAAATGTCCCCTTGTTTCAAATCTGAATGAATGTTGCTTGATAATTTTGTTTTATGGTGGTTCAGTAAATTAGAACCTGACAAAGGGCAGTAACAGTTGGCCAGAGTGTCTCTGATTCCTGGCCAGTTGAATGGAAGCGAGGGACAGCCCAGGCACAAAAGAAGAAAAAAGAAATCCATGCAATTCACCTTGTGGTATTATTTGACCATTTTCCTCCAATATAGAAAAAGAATTTGGGCACAATACTACTTCCCATTAAAGTCTATAGTAAAACTCCCTGACATCAGTGGTGCAGGTCAGTTTTGCCCAGAATCAGTTGTCACTTACGCTATATAATATGTAAAATTAAATGATATAATATTAAAAAAACAACCAAGATGAAAGATGCCTCATAGCAAACAAGAACCAGCTCTGAATATCTAAAGAAAGACCAGGTCAGAGCAGCTGAAATGCAGCAACAACTATGGACAAGAGCAACTGAAATGCTGATATGTGATAAAATACTGCAGACATGTACTTGTACAGATTTCTTCAGGGTGCAGATCATAATATAACCATTCCACTTAGAGATGCCAATTTTTTTACAGAACAAGAAACAATGGTCTCAAGCTGAAGTGGGGGAGGTCTAGGTTGGATATTAGGAAATGCTATTTCACTAGAAGGGTGTGAAGCACTGGAATGGATTACCTAGGGAGGTGGTGGAATCTCCATCCTTCGAGGTTTTGAAGGCCCAGCTTGACAAAAGCCCTGGTTGGGATGATTTAGTTGGTGTTGGTCCTGCTTTGAGCAGGGGATTGGACTAGATGACCTCTTGAGGTCTCTTCCAACCCTAGTATTCTATGATTCTATGTTGCCAAAGACTAGAGCCTTGTCAATGCAAACCTCAGGTCCTCTTAGCTCTGTATACATTATTCGCATGTGTCTGGATGAAAGTATTCATATTATATATAGTTATAAAATCTGTGTGTAATCTACATTTCTCTTTTACATACTAAACAGATGGTGTTTGTATCAATGTGATAATTGCAGAGCATTGTGAAAAGATGAATTTAATCACCTTTTTCTGCCTATTAATCCAGTTAATTGGGACTTTAACACACCAACAGCCACCCCTTTTAAAAGTCAACCTGCTTCAAGATTTTCTCATTCCTGCAAATGGGAATCCCCCCCACCTCCAAATTACACCTCTCCAGGGCCTAGGCTAGGCAAAATTCAGCTCTGAATGAATGACAGTTTTTCTGTACAGTAGGTAAAAAGTCACAGAGTATTATAGACTATAATCTTTGCTGCTATTCCAAACTCCAACTTGATTAAACTGTTATACTATGTCATCATATATTCTGTATATGCCACATCTGTTACCGAAAAACTAGTTTAGCAATGTTTTAAAGTTTTTAGAAATTGTATTAGAATTTTTTTAATTACCTGATGCATAAAGCCAGGTGCTTTAGTTACTATGAGTCAAATTAGTATAAGGCTCAGAGAGCCTTAAAACACCTAAAAATTATATAAAACTGCTTTTCCTATACATAAAAATCTCAGTATATTTTAGTCCATTCCAGGGGTAGATGTGAGTACAGGGCTCCATTGGAAAATCAGAATTTCCTTTTCTGTGGTCTAAAAATCCAGTCTCCAGCTTTATAGAGTCATGAGCTATAAGACTTTAAATTCACGATGTTATGTATAGAAAAGTTATTAACATATCTTTAATGCCTTGGACTGGGGTAATTTTGCAGACTCAAAATTCCACATTTAGAGTCAGAAGAAGGAATCATTTCTTTATCCCTTTGATGGTTTTTTAATGATTATTATTTAAAGCTGTTCAAGAAAATGGAATGTTTGACTAAATCCTGGGGAAACAGATTAGGCAAAATACAGGTGAGGTGGTCAAAGGTGCAGGATTCATTTATCATTGTGGCTCTGCAATTTATCATATAGATACCATCTCCACCTGTAAACAAGAACCTTTCATTGCTCCTCATAATTACCTACCATACTCAGGGAACTCATTGCATAAATAAAAGTGTTTCTGCAGCCCAGGTCTACAGAATCAGGTTCTAAACAAACAGGATGAAATAAAGCTACCATGAGATGATGGAGGTAAATACTTTTTCTCATCTCAGTACTACAGGAAAGAACAGAGAGTCTATTATAAATTGCATTTTCTACCCTTTTTCATAAGTCATTTAAGTATTGCTTGTTGTTGGCTGGGCCTTTTCCTTTTTAAGACTAAAATTTTTTGAGCTATTTCTAGAGGCAAGTGAATACCTTACAATTCAGAATAAATACTCTTGGCCATGTGGAAGACTAGTTCTTGTATCTAATCAGAATTCCCTGCTTCAGGCTGCACCCAAGTTCTGCACGTGCTATTCAAAGACTGTGCACTTAGCCGGCTGCATGCTTTACCTAGGCTCTACACCCAACCTGCTATATGATTTACTCAAGCATTTCACATTATCCCAGGCCAGGTTCGAGCTCTACGAAGTTCCCACAAACTGTGCCCTGCAGACTATTCTCAAGGTATATGTCAAGTCCAGCACCTGTTTCACCCAGGCTGAACCCTTCCTGGTCTGTGATATTCCCAGGATGCATGTCTAGCTGTCACGGAGTCCCCGGGCGATGCTCTGGAACTGCTCCCCACAAAACCAGTCAGGACTTTGGGAAGCCTCCTCTCCCTTGGAGCAGACTGTCTTCAGGTCAAGAAGCTCACACGACTTCACCTTCCTGGGTCTGACCTTAGAGCATTCAGCATCCTTTGCCCCTCTGTGCGCTTCCCACAGCGAGTCTGCCCAGGAGGGGTCCTGGGGAAGCCAGGGGGTCTGCACCCCCACTTCGCAGTCAGACATGACTCTTAGCCAGCCAGTAAAACAGAAGTTTATTAGATGACAGGAACATGGTCTAAAACAGAGCTTGTGGGTACAGAGAACAGAACTCCTCAGCTGGGTCCATTCTGGGGCCTGGCGAGCCAGATAACCCCATCTGCACTCACTTCCCGTCCCCAGCCAGCCCCAAAGTGAAACCCCCTCCAGCCCCTCCTTCTCTGCGGAGTTCCTTTCCCAGGCCAGGAGGTCACCTGACCTTTGTTCTCCCACACCTTTAGCATCCCCTTGCAGGGGGGAAGGGCCCAGGCCGTTCGTTGCCAGGAGACAGAGTGTCGGCCAGAAACTGAGGCACCCACACAGTATTCAGAGGAAACATTAAGAACAGTTCCACTTCGTCACACTAGCCTATTCCATACTGCTCCCAGACTGTTATATTATGCACCTACCTAAATACCACTTTAAACTATGCATCTCTACTACTGCATCATATTCATATTCCCAGGCTCTGTCACCATCTGGCACATGCTGCGCCCTGGCTTGGCACTCAGCCCAGCATTCACTAGTCCTGTGGTCTGCATCATCACAACCAGACAAGACCAGCCACTGGCCAGTGCTCTCAGGACCAGAATTTGGCATCCTTACTGCCACTAAGTAGCACTTTCCAAGTAGTTCAATTTAAATACATGGGGCTGCTTGCAGAGAGAGCTACAGGAGTAAGGGTGGCAGAATCCAGCCCTGGGGCTCTGTAGCCAGCCCAGCCTAGCCCTGGCCCACCAGAATTACCTATTGCCTTCACAACATGCTCCTCCCAAGCAGTGCACTCAGTCTGGTGCACGCTCTGCTCTGGCCCTGCCCTCCCCATTCCCCCCTGCTCAGTGTGGAGCTGACCTGGCCCTGCCTTGCGCACTCCCCTTCTCCAGAGCCGGATTAACACAGGGGCTTTAAGGGCTGCAGCCTTGGGCTAAGGATAATATAATATACTGGAGCACCCACGGGGAAAAATTAGCAGGTGCTCCACACCCACCGGCAGCCAAGCTTCCCTCAACCTTCCTCCTTGCCGCTCCTCCCCCTCAACGCTTCCCTACCGCCACCAAACAGCCGTTTGGCGGCACTTAGGACTTTCCTGGAGGGAGGGGGAGGAGCGGGGATGCAGCACGCTCAGGGGAGGGGGCAGAAAAGAGGCAGGGCAGGGGCGGGGACTTGGGGGAAGGGGTGGAATGGAGGTGGGGCAAGGCCAGGGGTTGAGCACCCACCTGGCAGAGGGGAAGTCAGCACCTATTGCTTGCACATCTCTGCAGCCCCTGGCGGGTGGGGTGGGGGAGGAGGCTTCACACGCTGCCCCTGTTCCCAGCACCATCCCTGCAGTTCCCATTGGCCAGGAACCAGGCAATGGGAGCTGGGGCGGGGGGCAGTGCTTGTAGGCACGGACAGCGCATGAAGACATGCTGTCTCCACTCCCCCCCGGGACACACAAATTTGCCAGCAGCTGTCAGCTTCCAGGAGCAGCTTAGGGTTATAGAAGGCAGGGAACCTGCCTGAGCCCTGCTGCACCACCGGAGCCTGCACTTCGCACCCCCTCCTGCACCCCAACCGCCTGCCCCAAGTCAGAATCCCCTCCTGTACCCAAACTCCCTCCCAGACCCTGCATCCTCTCCTGCACCCCAACCTCCTGCCCCAGGTCAGAATCCCCTCCCAGAGCCCGCACCCATCACCCTCTCCTGCACCCTAACACTCTGCCCCAGCCGGGAGCCCCCTCCTGCACCCAAACTCCCTCCCAGAAATTAATATAACAGTTCTTCTAAGGTAAGAAGTTGGCTATTTTGAATTAATTTAATTCTATATGTTTTAAGACTGAAATATCACCACAGAACAACTTTATGTTAATTAAAAGGCAAGTTTAGTATAGCGTTAATAGCTCCGATGCCATAATTGTGATAATTTTGTTTTAAATTAGGAAAAAGACTTGTATACTGGGGTCCTGCAAAATCTAATCGCCCTGGGCCCACAGGAGAGTTAATCCGGCCCTGGGTTCTCCCTCCACGCAGCGCCCTGGGCCTGCCTTGCGCGCTCCCTCTCCCTTGCGCGCTGCCCTCCCCCACACTGAGCGCTGCGCCGCCCTGCCCTGCGCGCACCCTCTCCCTGCCCCTCAAGCACTGAGCCCGAGCCCCGCTCTGCGCGCTCCCCTCCCCACCCTGCGCCCTTGCCCTGCGCGCTCCCTCTCCCTTGCGCGCTGCCCTCCCCCACACCCTGGCTGGCCCTGCCTTGCGCGCTCCCTTTCCCTGCCCCGCGAGCACTGAGCCCTAGCCCCGCTCTGCGCGCTCCCCTCCCCACCCTGCGCCCTTGCCCTGCCTTGCGCGCTCCCTCTCCCTTGCGCGCTGCCCTCCCCCACACTGAGCGCTGCGCCGCCCTGCCCTGCTCTGCGCGCACCCTCTCCCTGCCCCTCAAGCACTGAGCCCGAGCCCCGCTCTGCGCGCTCCCCGCCCCACCCTGCGCCCTTGCCCTGCCTTGCGCGCTCCCTCTCCCTTGCGCGCTGCCCTCCCCCACACCCTGGCTGGCCCTGCCTTGCGCGCTCCCTTTCCCTGCCCCGCGAGCACTGAGCCCTAGCCCCGCTCTGCGCGCTCCCCTCCCCGCGCTGCGCCCTGGCCCCCGCTGCCCCGGGCCGAGCCGAGCGGCTCTGCGCCGCGCGCGGAGGCTGTTTGCCGGGCCGGCTGGAGGGAGACGTCAGCCGCAGCCTCTCTCTGGGCCTCTCCGTGCTGCATTATCCCCGCCTCCTTCCCCGCCCCCGCCGCGCCGCCCCGGGTCCCTGCGAGGGGAGCGTGTGCGAGCCGGGAGCCTCCTCACCGCGCAGCCGCCGCCTGACGCCCCCACCCCGCCTAGAGGCGCCGCCGCTCCCCTCCCTCCCTCCCGCCCGCCGGTTACCCGCGGCTCGGGGGTTATTAAACCCGCCGGGCGCGTCGCAGCTGCCTCCCCCCCGCCCGGGTGCCACCGCCGAGGAACATGGCGAAAGTGGAGCAGGTCCTGAGCCTCGAACCGCAGCACGAGCTGAAATTCAAAGGTGAGGGGTGGCCGCGGGCCCGGCGCTCGCTGGCCGCTGCCAGGGGCTGGGCTCCGGCGGCAGCCATTTTCCGGGGGCTGGCGCTCGGCTCCCGCGGCTCCAATGTCCTTTGCAGGCCCTGCCCCGCAGCCCCACCGCTCTGCGGCCCTCCCGCCACTCCCTGGGAGGGGGGGGGGCAGGCGGCCGGTGCCCCCTGGGGTCTGCGTGGGGGCGCTGGGTGCTTCCGTCCGCCCCTAGGTCTGGACCCCCGGTGCTCTGCTCCTCCCTTCCCCAGTCCCTGGGCACCAGACGTGCCGGGAACCCTGAAACTGCGAGACCACAACGGGGGGATGGCAGGGGTGTGAAATGCTTCTTATTTTTCTGTGGGGTGTTTCCTGCGAAGGAGGGGGGGTGTCTTGTAATTTGTGTGTGTTACACATACAATCGTGTAGACTCCAGCTTCAGATTTCTCATCTTCCCCCTCCCACTCCAGAGAAGCACTACATGGAAATAATCTGACCTTCCATGTCGCCTCGGTGTTATCATTAGTACAGCATGAGAAACACCCCTTCTGTCTTCTTCTGTGTGTGATTGCTGTCTGCCTTGAGTTTGTTTCATAGTGGGTGTAATTCAATATGACTTTTTATATCTATATATATATGTGTGTTTGTTTTTATATATATATATATATATATATAACAAACAATGGTGTCTTTTATGTGAGCTGTATCCTACGGATTAAATAATCTGATCGTGGTTTTAATCACTAGCTCTCTGGCTGCTGTGATTTTTAGAGGTGTAGTCAAAGAATAAAAATATTTTCAGCTGAGAGAGAAGCCACCACCTGGCATAAGTGGATGGTTTTGTGGCTCCTATTTCCTGGAGCAGTTTTACAGCCATCTGAATGCTGTCAGAATTGCATGTAGCTGGATGATACAGGGCCCTGGAACATGTGGAATGGTTTCAGTTTGTGTATGAAAGAAAATCTGGGATTTCTGGCCTTGAATCTGGCAATATTTTTTGATTTTCTTTTCATTATTTTATAAACTTCTAAGACAAACATTCCTAATAATGTTTGGGATTTTATTTGAAAGAAGAATCCTCCTGTGAACAGATTAACTTTATTTGCTCTTAAATTATGTTACAACAGTCCAGTCCATCAAGTTGTAACACAATCTACATTGATAAAATTTGCTTCTAGTAGAAGTAAAAATATCACCCCTTACAAAAGTATAATGCTAATATTTAGCAAACATACGTCTAAACTTCAGTGTAGTTATAATAGTAATCGATTTATGTTAAAATAATAATTGCATCTTTATTGAAAGCTGCAGTTTAACTTTAAACATGGCTAAAATAACATCCCTATATATTTGTGTTATCTTGGTCATTAATAAATATCTCAAAAATAATATGGTAAACAGTTATTTAAAAACAAAAATATAGCAATAAATATGGTATGGGGTGAATGTTTTTATTTTGTTGCAAATTAAGGTAATTACATGTTGCCAAGGCAACAGTAATGAGTTAAACAAAATTTAGAAGCAAACTATTGCAGTATAATATAGTAATGTAAAAATAAAAATTCATGTTTTAGCCAGTAATTTCCATTCCAAAATTATTTCCATCAGACTTAAAAATCAGCATCTGAATGTGTGATGGACAAAAGTACTGACCTTTTAATCAGCATTGAGTTGTGAATGAAACATAATCATTATTTGTTGGGGGGGCAGGGTTGTACTTTGTTTCTCTTTCACAAAACACAATCCATTTTAACAACTGCCAAGATCTGCTGAGATAGAGAGATGAACCAGTTGTTGATCAAATAACGCAAAGCCTCAAGATCAGGGCTAAACTGTCAGCATCAGTGAAATTGTCGACTATTCACTAGAATTTTTTTTACAGCCATATGACAGGAAAAGTAATTTGTAAAGGACAGTGATTTCTTCGCTTTGATATACTGTAGCATTTTGACAGGGGAAACATACCATGCAAATGTCAAGTGACAATTTTCAGATATTAAATGACTTGATTTAAACTTGTGCTTAAACATCTACACTAGAACAAGATTTATTATAATGTATCTTTGGTATGCAACGATTCAATTATTAGTAATTTTTAGCCAGTTTCCCTGGGGAAAATACCACAGATTTGTTCAGAAAAGTCATATTTGAAGTAATCAGGAAGTTTATTCTGTTCTGGATAGTGCTTATGTGACTTTTTTTTATACCTATGAATATGTCAGACGTTATGTTTTTCAGCTAGGTACCCTTATTTTAGAAGGGATATTTTGCATCATATTAGTAGATAAGAATTGCTGAGAGGCTTCAATAGCAGAAGACACACCATTCCTTTCTATCATTGTGTGCTGCCATGGTGCTCTTCCCTGGAAGATCTCGGAGAACGTTGTAGACACTAGTGATGTCAGTGAAGGATTGGGATCTAAGTTTCATAATGTATGTGTTGGATATGGAGGTATAAAGATCCCAGCACTGAAATGAGGAGTCTGGTGGCACCTTAAAGACTAACAGATTTATTTGGGCATAAGCTTTCATGGGTAAAAAACTCACTTCTTCAGCTGCATGGAGCCAGTTCAGAGTTGAAAACAGTAGTGAAGTCTCCAGCTCTAAAATTATTATACCGTTCTGTTACTTAGGAAGACTAGAAAGATGATTACCACCTTGAAGAATATATCCAGAGGTGGGGAGCATGCTGAGCTCTAGTATAGTGTTGAGAGAAAGTCTTCCTTGGCATAGACAAGAGAGAGGTTGCTGCCAGCTCCTCATTTTCAGGTTGCCTAACACTGTCCATTATAAGAGATTTTTTTGTATGCCATTTTAAAAAATCTCTTACACCTCCATTGTTTGCAGCAGACTTTTGACATTCTGCTATGGCATTAGATCTTTTATTTGTCCCAGGACATGCTGTTCAGGTGTTACTAAAATCTAATCTGTTTGAAAAAAATCACCATTCTTTTTCCCTCACTTGCCATGGCAGGCTGTCAAAATAAGTGAATGTGAACTTTCTAACGCCAAGCACCCTCCACTACCAAGCTGGAACCACATACTAAGCTGGAAACTTATCTAGAGAGGGAGAAGAAGGAGAGTGAGAGCAAGACCAGGTTCTCCGCTCCCAACCAAGCACATGGCTACAGCAAACCATTACCTCGACGTCCCCCAGCCCCAGCATCACTTGAAGTAGGAGCCTGAACCCCATGTAGAGAAAGAGCCAGTCAGGCTGCCATACCCACAACCCCTTGTTAACTGCCTTCTGCTGTTGCTGGCCAATGTAGTTAGTCCTATAGCTCAAGTGGTAGTAGTTCTTGCTGAAGGTTCAGAGTTCAAACCCTAATGATGTACGATGGAGAGAATTGTTACAATTGTATTGTGTGGGTGGGTGTCTATATAGTTCCTTGTAAAAACTAGGAAATTAAATGTGTAAACTGTTTAAAAGAACATTATTTAGGTTGCAAACTCAAGCACTTGAAACATTTTGATAGTTTTTAATTACGCGATCATACTGTTTTCTCCACAGGACTCCTGCCTCATTGAGTGTACAGTACGGATCCCCAAGGGGACAAAATTAAAATTGTATAGACATCTTATTGAAAACTAGTCTTAGAGACATGATTGTACTTGCTGGCATTAACAGACCAATTTCATTAGGAAGTAACCATTTTAGGACTTAGCTTATTTTAAATATAATTGTAATGCTGTTGCTTCGTGTTCAGGTTGGGGGGATGTAAGGAAGCGTTCTATAATAAAATACAGTAGAGTCTGAGAAGTTGCTAAGATAAAATGGCCTGGATTGAGCAGATGAGATGTCTTGCATCAGCTTTCTTAGAGGCTAGCCACAGATAGGCCCTGAGTTGTGAATCAGCAGCGTGCTGTGGTGCTCCCCAGTTGGCAAATAGCAATACTGCCAAATGCATGAGTTTAGCAACGTGGAAGACAGACTAATAAGAATTACTTCCAATTGGAAATGCTGTTTTCTGTTCCCAGTGTGCAAGCACCCGCTTCTGCATATATGTTTTATAACTTCATTTTCTGAAAAGAGCAGAAAAATAACCCTGGAATGAGGTATACCCTTTACTTTTCCTGTTTAATCAAGAACGCTGCTTTGTCATTGGCTTGAGGCTTGGTAGTGTTTTTTGCAAGCTATCATCTGTCGTTGGTTCAGATTTACCCTGAATCTCTTGAACCTGAAAATGGATGTCTGATGCTTATTGTAGTTTGTGATCTAGGTTTCTCAGTCCAGTTGCTTGTAGTCATCTTTGTCTACTTCACGCAGCTCATCAGCATAATTGACTTCATCGCTATCAGTCTCAGCAGAGAAGCTAAGGACTGAATAGGTCATGGAGATGAAACTATCCTGTCTCCTCTACATGTGGTTTCTATACTCCAAGTTCTGAGCATGCTATTGTTAAGGGTTCTTAGGTAAGAACAATGCACATTTCTGAAATGTTGTATCTATTTTGTGGCTAAATGGGGATTTTCTGTGTTGTCACTGAAATGGGCACTGATCTGTGTACACAGAAATCATTTAAAAAATCTTCTTAAAATTGCCCTTTTAGATATGAATAAAGAACAAAACTGAAAATGCATACAGTGCTTTCTTTAAACTCTTAGAAACCATGAGCCTTTCCGAATTCATGTATAATGGCAGCCTGTACTAGGATTTCTCTACTCCCATCTATTTGAAAACTACTGTCTGAATAGCTATCCACTGCTCTGTTGGAAAACTTATCAGTTAACATTTCACTTTAATTATGTAACTGATTGTTAATCAAAGTAAGTGGTTTTGTACTCTCAGCAAAACATTAATTTCTTCCTGTTCATTTAAGTTTGATTATTATAAAAACCTAATACAGTATCTAAAGAACAGCTAAACTTCCTAAATTTATACAAATCTCAACACACAACCCAAATATGAAACAAAATTAATCATTTTCCTAGCAATATTTAAATATTTGTAGTTTGTTACAGTAGCTCTTTTTGCAATGCAAATAAAATCATTAACTTATTCTAACTGTGCTAAATGTTCTTTACGGTAGAGCAGACATGCTGTGTAACTCCTTGAATTATACTGATTTTAAGTGCATCATTAGTATTATCTTTATAATTACCCGATCACTTTTAATCAGTTGTAACTTTATGGAAAATTAGCATCACTTTTAAAAACAAAAAAACCCTGAAGATAAAGTAAGTTACAGTTCATGGCAATCTTTATATCCCCCAACAGGATTCCTTCAACTTTCCATCTTTTGGTTATGGATGTGTTAGTAACAACCCCATAGGTGAGATTGTGTGTGTCAATATAGAGACTAGTTAGCACAGTTTTACCATTTTGAGTCAGCTGTCTCTTGCTGTATCTTTTATGATTCCATGATCTAAGATTGGATTATGAGTTGTTTTTCGAAGCAGTCTAACAGATGTAGCCACATCTTCTATTAATTTTCATTGAAGATATATCTAAATCCCCTAGACTATTTGGAAAATCTTAACCAAGGTCTGTTTTCATTGCATACTTGAAAACTAAGCTATTATGGCTTGTGTTAGGGACCGTAGAATCATGCTGTACTGTACGGTTCCTTAGGAATGGCTGCTGAAATACTTCCCTTATGGGAAGGGGAAACAGTTAGTGGTATATGGCACCTTTATACTAATTTTACTGCATCTGCTCTAGTAGTTGTACTGGTATAATTATGTCAGGGTTGGGAAATCACTTTCCTAACCAAAGTAGTTACACTGGTTAAACTGTGAATCAGGCAAACTTGCTAAACCTAATTGTCTAAAGAGCACTAGTATTTAAACCGAAGTGCTTGTAAAAGTCCTAAAATGGATTGGTCTAACTTGGTTTATTTGCCTTCTCAGTTACTATGGATTAAATCGTGCAGCCCTCCATAGGGCAGAAGTCCCACTAACTTCAATAAGAATTTTGTTTGCATAGGGGCTGCAAGATTTAGCCCTATCACATCTAAACACTGGTAAAATGTTAGACTTCATACTCAGAACCATTAGTCAAAGGGAATCATAACTAGAGGCATTCTAAATATTTGTGCACAAAATATCATAGTTCTGTGAATTATGTTGAATTCTTCATAATCTGGTTTTTTTTTTAAATAGTAATTTTAGGCCTTCTAGTTGCAAAGTAGTGGTTTATTTTCCTCTGTAAATCAGTGCATTTCTGTCTCACTTTGCAGCCGTATGAATTAAAGACGTATCAATGGTGGTCATGTGAACTCTTGATTCATATAAATTAATTGTTTTCAGAAGAATATAAAGCCAAATTCTACAGGCAGAATTTTGTTCCAAATTATCATTTTAGTGTAAACACTTGCTTTGAATAACTGAAGATGTAATATTGGTCTGCTGAGTTTCTCTTCGTTTTGAGGAGCCTGTAATCTCATGGAAGACTGCAGTGGAAAGTACATCTCTTAATAACCATTTCAAAAAGATATAGGCATTTCTTCAGTCAAGTCTAATGAGCATTTTAAGTGTCAATTTAATTTTGCACAAAACTAGGTAGTATGCAGGTTCATCTCAGTATTTGTGCATGGGGATTTTTTTGTTTGGGGGGCTGGTAGTATTTCCTCTAAATGTCGTTTTTGCCAAGCTGGAGACAATGCAGGAATCAAATGACCCTTGCTAATTATCTCCACTCGTTTTCTAATATCTCATTACCATATCAGTCTTATTAGCTCACTGCAGGGAGAAAACACAAGTATTGAAAGAACCTGCCCAGTTAGTACGATAACATAGCCTTTTTTGTTAATGCAGTTGGTTGTTTTTGAAAGCTTTATTGGATTAGGTTTTAAGCAGTTTTGTTGTGTCATAACTGTTGGCCAGGACTAATTTCATCTGTTATTTATAGAGAAACAGGATGCTTCATAGAGAAACTCCCCTAACCCTTACTGTAAGCCAAATTCTATTGTCTCTAATTAAGCACAACTCCCATTGACATAAATGGACATTTTTGCTAGATTAAGGACCTCTGTATTAGGCCTTTCTTTTTTTAGTGAAGAATGAACTCCAGCACTGTAGACAATTTTCATTGCTAGTACCACTTCTTTGAGACCTTTCTTTCCTTCATCTCTCTCCACTGAGTGCCAGTGACAGAAGAGAGCCTGTGCTTCTGCATATGTGCATCAGTACATAAGCACAATTATCCAATTTAAGGGCAAGGCTTAAAATAAGTCTCTACAGCCTTGTTTTTTTTCCCTCAACATTTGTTCAATATACAAATCTATTATAGGCCACTGCTTTACATGCCAAGGTGGAAATTTCTTGTGTGCATAAGGGACACAGGATTTTTTTTTCTTTTTTAATGTGACTGGACTAATTGTTGAGTTTGAAAACTTGGCCTGTTAGGCAGCCTTTTATAGAAAGGGGTTTATGTAATAAATCTGCAGCAGCTGTCTTGCGTTTACTGCCACTCAAAATGTTCTCCCTGTGTGACAGAGCATGACTACTTCCATATTTAATTAAAAATGGGTTTAAGACTGGATAGGAAAGAAGTGACTGAGGTTTTATGCTAACAAAAAATCATGCTCCACCATACAAAGCTGAGTAAATTTCTTCTGTCATCGATTGTCAAAATATTTTTCTCCAAACACCTTTTCTAATATTTCAAAAACTGGCTCTGCTGCTTCCTGCAGTACTTTATCTCATATTATAGTAACTACTCTATGAAATGCTAAATGCCATAGTTCTTCTTTGAGCTGTAAACAAAGTCCCTCTTGCATGGTGCTATGGATTAAAGATGCTGTGTTTCTGAACAATTTAATCTTGTTTTCTTGTTCAGTTTCCACAGTAGGGGTTAGGGAATTAGGGAAGGAGAGGTGGGATATGCTTGTATGCCTGGTGATCCAACAGTTATTTACAATGCAGTTTGTAAGATTCTGAGAGTGTGGGACCTACAATGGAGGGAAATCTTGTCTTCTGCAAATAGTTTTAAGACCTAGCACGAGTCGCTTGAGCTCACTGAAAGCATGATTATCCCAGAGTCATATTAACTGGCTACACAATTCAGGAAAATGAAGGCTTTATAAAATGTCTTTTTGCTTCTTATTTATACCATGTGACTTTATACCATTTTTCCAAATGTTTGTTCTGCTAAAATTGAGCATGCCTTATTTTCTCTGTTTTACCTCCCATCTATTCCCAGTTTGGGGCATAAGAAGCAATAATAAAGTAAGAGAGCTTGTATGCAAACGATTGATTAACTTTAATTATATTGGGAGAAAAGCTTTAATTTTATAACCATAGTGAGGCTATAGGTACCTGCACTTACAGTACCAATTACAAACTAAACTAGATTCCGATCACTGCAGATGTAATCCTGCACTCCTGACTCATGCAGAAATTCAAATTACCTCTGAGAGTTGCTTTCGTATAAGGACTGTAGAATGCTTTCCACCTCACTATCTTGAATTTTATGCTATGATTTCTCTGAAAAATAATTTTCGGTTTTTCTCTGCCTTTATTAGGCTCTCTGGTTACTCCTGCATGCTGTTGTTTTTTTATTTTTGTTTTTTTCCATCACATCCTGAAAACATCACTAATAATCCAGCTCTCTAAGAGTTCAACAACAGAGCCATAGCTTCCACTGCTTGCAGAGCACAGGATTGATCTCCATTTTTAGGTCCTGAATATATTAAGAGCAGAAGTTATTTTATAATCTGCTCAATGTGCAGCCAGTCTGTGTGTATCCTGAAACCTTTAATTTTCCATCCACTGTTATTTTTATTCAGGTACTTAAAATTATACATAAATTGCATCTTTGAATCTCTTCCAATTCAGTAATGACCTTTTAGATATAAATTACATGTATAATGTATATGAACACATACAATTTGACTTGTATATAGAAAATGAATACATTAGAACTAGATAATGAGAAGAAAATTATTCTCCATTTATTCTAAAGTTGTCATGTTAATGATGATGTTGCTGTTTGTTACAGTGGCCATACATTTGATAGGGTCTTTATGGTATAAATAGACAAGGGTTATAGCAGAATGATAATGCACATTTCTTTAAATTACCATGTTGCTGTAACCTTTGTCCATTTACTGTTCATAGTAGCTGCTACTCTTCCTCTCTCCCCCAATATTTAATACATTCAGTGTTCTGAAATAGACATCTCTGGGTAGATGGGGCTTGCGTGGCCAGAAAAAAATTACTTCAGAGGAAATAGAAGAAGAAAATATGCCCACCAAACCATGAAATTTACTCTTGGAGGAATTCTGTGCATCTGTGGACACGCAGAATTTATCTGTCCCGCATAATTTTGTATTTTCCCACATAAAATACATTTTGCCCAAGAAGGGCTGCAGTTTTGCCTTTTGCCCACCAGAGGCCATTATGGCACCAAAAGGCAGAACTGCAGTACTTCTGTTTCAGAATGTCTTTTGGGGTGGGGGGGGAGAATTCTATGCCTGGTGCTGCAGAATTCCCTCAGGAGTAGAAGTTCATCACAGTACCCTGCCCACGAAGCCAGGTTAGGACAGAGTGGGGCACAGACTGGAGTTTAGAATGGCTAGTAGCGGGGATGGGACACTGGAGCATGGGCTCAGGAACTAGTGGGGTGACAAGGGATGTGGGAGGAGGGCTGCAGAGACCCATGAGGGTGGGGGGCGGGTGCAGGGACAGGGGCAGATGTGTCTGACTGAATGGGGGAGGCTTGAGGTCAGCCAGGGTCTGTATGAGGGAGGCTTCCCAACTCCCTAACAATCCACCCCCCCCCCCCCCAAAAAAAAAACCCCTCACACCCAGCACCCTCCAGGTTCACTCCTAGGCTTCCTCCCTCTCCATCAGCTCCTCTGTTATCCCTGACTCCCCCAGGCCTTTGCACTGCTTCTGACAGGTGCAGGAAATATAGTTCTGTATTGTAATTTAAATGAATGATTCAAAGTTCTGTATTATGCGTAGTAAGGAATCTATTTATATATAAAAAAAATACCAGATTGGTTTGGTTTTTTTGGTGATCTGTATTGTTACAGACATACTTGCTGACAGATATTTTGAAATAAATTACCAAAATAATTTACTGGTATGATTATATTGTGGTGTTTTGACAAAATATACAGAATTTTCAAATATTGTGTGCAGAATTCTCCCAGGAGTAACACTAATACCACTAAGCCTTTTTAGAAAACAACTCCTGAAATATAATTTTTTGGTGCTCTTAGTCTTGTGCTGACTTCAGCGTACAGACAGCAGCATGAGCAGTGCCATTGCAGGCTCCTCCAGCCTTTGTGCTTCTCTTTGCTGTTGGAAGGACTACTTCCATACATAAGGATGTGCTTAATTCTCCATAGCCATTCAGTCTTTGATCACTGAGACTTAACAACAAGGTTGTGTGGTGTGTTTTGAGATGCAGGTATTTGGAATAGGACTGAGAACACAAACTTATTTCAGAGCTACTGAACATGTTTTAGCAACTACTGCATTGGGTCAGTACTGAAAGTCACATGTCCATAGCCCAGGATTGGCACTTCTCTAATAAATCTTAGAAGTTGTGCTGGTGAGGTAGAGAATAGCTGCAAGATGGAGCAGGTAACAAGTTGACATAACTGTAAAGACAGATTAGATAACAAATGAAAATGCAGAATCAGTTGTCTAAACATACATTTTTTCTTGACTATCTGCTTGTAAAATTATTTGTCATAGCAAATTCTCTTTTGGACTGAAGCTTCTGGAAACTTTTTTTTTAATTGAATATACTATCAACATTATACCTTATGTGGCTGAGCTCCATCCCAACATCACCACTCCACCCAGACTAAACAAATAGGGCTTGATTTTTAAGTCCTAAGCATCCGAAACTCCAGTAAAAGTTGAGATCTGAGCATCTCTGAGAAAAACAGGTCCATAAACACCTTCAATATGATCTTCACTATCTGTGCCCTATGAACATTGTACGGTATGTAAATCTCTTAGAACAGTGGTTCTCAACCAGGGGTCCAGGGCCCACTGGGGGCCGTGAGCAGATTTCAGGGGGTCTGCCATACTGGGCTGGCATTAGACTTGCTGGGGCCTAGGGCAGAAAGCCTAAGCCCCACGGCCTGGGGCTGAAGCCCAGGGCTCCAAGCCTCACTACCCGGGGCTAAAGGCAAACCTTGAGCAAATTAGTTTCGCAGGGCCCCCAGTGGGAAGGGGTCCCGGCAGTTGCCCTGCTTATTACCCCCTATGCTGGTCCTGGCTTTTATATGCAGAAAAAACATTGTTGTGACACAGGTGGGCCATGGAGTTTTTGTAGCCTGTGGTAGTGGGGGCTCAGAAAGAGAGAGGTTGAGAACCTCTGTCTTAGAAGATTCATCCTACTTCATCTTGCTGTAAAGGGTTTTTTTTAATACTTTTGGATGAAAAATATTATGTTTTCAGTAAATAACATTTTCTTTTCAAGTAAGGTATTGGGGAGTTGTGTGGTAGGTTTTTTCTGTTCAAGAAGATTTTATTCTGGGGAGTCTTTTTTTTTTTTTTTTAATTGGAAAAATAGAAAAGTTCTATCTGCTCCCATTACTGTTCTAACACACACGTCTCCTGTCTTCCACTATAAAGCATAACTTAGTAAATGTTTATTCCATGCATCAATAATATGATGTAATTCATTTGGAACCCAACTCTAAAAGAATGCTTACGTTTAAAAACAATGTCTAGAAGTAAAATCCGGCCAAATGTGCTGTCAATCCTTTTGTTTACTTCACTGTTCAGAGACAAAGCGTGTTTTTAAGTTTAGGACACGAAAAAAATATTTGCTCAAATTATTTTCTGTTTGTTGCTTAAAACTTCTAAAACTACTTAATACAAAATGTTTGAATGTAATAAACGCTAAAGAAGTCAGATTGGAACAAGCAAATGAAAATCTCATGAAAAATATTTCAGTGTTGAAGGACGTGCTCATCTGTCTTTGTTGGCAAGCTTGAGTGTGACCTCACTCTTTACAGTTTTTACAACTGTGAAGTCAAACAGTTAATGATACTAAGGATATAGAAGGTGACAAAGGAGCTTGCCCATTCATATACTGAATATTCTTTCAATATCATAGTGATGTTTCTTCCCCCCCCACCCAATTGTGTGTGAGGCATATTCTTGGCAAAAATAGATTATGCCGAAACAGACGAGAAGGAAGGACAATGATTAATCAATCCAAACTGAATAATTTATAAACTATGAACAGCGTTACAAATTTGGCATCTGGATCTCATAATTATGTTGGGTTTTTATACACTTCTCTTTTTGTTGACTTTTTTTTAATTTAAAAATTATGCAATTTTTAAACATTTTTTTTCCCTTATTCCCTCGTCTGTATTTTGACATGGGTAGTGCCTGTCAGTGCCTTTTTTGCTTTTCCAATAGCTCTTTCCTCAAGATTACTTCAGCTGGGGATGGGAATGGGGAAGGGAGGAGGACAGATTTTCACCAGACTGAGTTTTCCAAAGAGCTCCCATTTAAAATCTGGATACTTGTTCATATGTATTCCACTGACGGTGCACATGTGCTCTGTGCACTCAAGTTAGAATCCATTTGGCCAGCAGTATGTGTTGGGACTTATAGGTATGTTTTTACTACAGAGTTAGCTCAGGTGAGGCTACCACTGGAGTAGCATCCCCACTACAAAGCCCTATCTGTGCCAGGCAATTCATAGGTGCAATTTTAGATTCAACCAGCAAGGGCTTACCTGCTTCAGGAAAGATTCAGCAATATAGAATTAGTCAATCAACTGCATCAAACAACTAGTCAATCAACTGCATCAACAGCATCAAACCTCCATGAGAACTAGCCCTGGGCTTCTAGGCCCTATAGCTTTCTGCTCTCATGTAATTCAGCATACCAGACTTCATTTTCACTGCCTGCAAGAGTGATTGAAGTCAATCAGACATCACCGAGAGAAGAAAGTGCAGGTCCCACAGGAAGTCCTATAATTTTAGATTGGTAGAAGGGTCTTGAAAAAGTTTGTGAGGGAGTTCCCTTCTCTCCACCATTACATCCTAACAATAACAAATGCCTCCAGTCCAGGATGCTGGAGTTTCATCTGAACCACTTACAGACTCAAGGTTATGTACAAGCCCAAGTGTACATAAACACTCTGGAATTGAGAGCAATTAGTCATGCTTGCATAACATTTCTTCCAGCTCTGAGGATCATCTGTTCAGATCTTGATAGATGATACCACAGCAATGTTTTACGTAACCACAGAGGGAGGAACAAGATCCACCCCTCTTTGCCAGGAAGCTGTGCATCTGGGAAACTGGTGTATCGGTTACAATGTACATCTAAGTAGTCTTCACTTAACAGGACTACAGAATGTTCGGGCTGATCACCTCAGGCAATTTACAAGCAGTCATGAATGGGCAGTAAAGAATGCCGTCAAGGATTATCCAAGAAATATTTGTCAGGGTCAGTCCTCCATAGATCTATTGTTCATTGTTGCAAACAGGAAATGTTCCAAGTTCTGCTCCAGAGGAGGTCAAGGCCAAGGGCCTCTGTCAGATGCATTCCAGATTCCCTGGTCTCCAAGTCTGATATGTGCTTAGCCTCCAATTTTTTTAAATCTCAAGAATAATTAGAAAACTCAGCAAGACTTGGGGAAAACGAAAGTCCTGGCACAATGAATCTTTCAGTTTGGCCCCCAATTCAGCTACTTCAATGGAACCTAATGTCACAAAGGGAGGGCCAGAGCCAACTTCCCTACTCCTTACAGGTTGCTGATAGTTGTCAGTGCTAGAGAGAAGCTGCTCACCAGAAATCTAGAATATCCTTGTAAGTGTAGAAAGGACTCTTCCATTTGGCAAAGTTAGATAGTCCTGGTAAAGGTTTATCATCTGGGCCATTCAGCAACTACTGCGTTCTTTATAGACTCAGATTCCTAGGCATACTGCTTATCATTAAAGAGATCAGGACTGGTCATAAATTCCTTAGAATCTGCTCACAAGTCATTTCAAGCTAATCCTTCTCCAGTTCAAAGGCACTGTGTTCTCTCATCCAATAGTAGCTAGGTTCCTAAAGGTCCTTATCAGGGTTTATCCCCTAATAAGACGACCTACGGCCCCATGCCTCTAAGCATATTAATGGGGTTGATCGGACCACCCTTTGAGCCCCTATCATCATGCTGCGCTCTTTTTCACCAGTCCATCAAAACAATGTGGTTGGTAGCAATAATATTTGCCTAAAGAGTGGGAGAGACTCATAACCTTATGTCAAGACTGCCTTACCCTGTCTGTGTAGAATACAGTATAACTTTGGATAACAAGTTGCGATTAAGTCTCAGAATACATTCCGACTTCCATCTCAATCAAGTAATTCACCACTTTCTCTTCTTCCCCAAGTCTCACTAGAAAAGCGTAAGCTAAGCTACATACTCTGGAAGTGCATAAAACACTGTCATTTGATCTAGGTCCGACTAAGCCATTGGTGGTGGTGGTGGTGGTGGTATTATTTGTTTGCCTTAACATAGTGCCCAGGCACAGTAGTCATAGACTAGGACCTCATTGTGCTAGGTGCTGTACAAACAGAACAAAAAAGCCATTGCCCCCAAGAGCTATCTTGTAGATTATTTGTAGTTTACACAGAAGGGATGAAAGGGCAACACATTTCACCTCAAACTTTCTTTGTGGATAACTGGCTACATTAGACTGTGCTGTGAATACTAGCTAATTGGAGGCCTGTTCCACTAGGGCTCAGGCAGCCTCAGTAGCTTCTTTGAGAAGTGTACCGTAGTAGAAATACATAGGTACCTGCTTCAGTACACACGCCCATCATCACTTCTCCAGTGTAGAAGCTCCACAGTCTAGTTCTCATTCTGCTTTTATGTTGTGTGTGTTTGGTTTTTTGTTTTTTTTTTGTTTTTTGCATGACTGCACTCCCCATGGAGTAAGTTAATGGCTGGCTTTGGAGCTGCTGGGCCAGATCTTTGTGAAGTATCTATTTCCAGTGGTAGTACATACTTTTCAAAGGTAGTAAAATAACTGCCTAGCCATAGCAGGAATTGGGAGGAGAAAGCAAGGTAGCAAAGATGTGAAAAGAATAAACCAGAGGTGAATAGGTCAGAAATGGGTGATGCAGGCATACAGATCTGCTTACTTTTAAAAAAATTAATTAATCTTCAAATTCAGAATAAGAGGGCTGCTTTCAACCAAGTACTTCTGAAATATATATATATATAATACAGATACTCTCAGCTTCTCATTCCTCAACTACTTTGATTTAAACAGTTGCTGATGCTTGCTTAATTACAAATGTCTACAGAGCCACATGATAATTAGAATGTAGAATGTGGAATGTAGTGCTTTTAAAACACTCATCTTCACAAGATTCCCTGTGATTAAGTATTATACTAACTTTTACAGGTGGAGAAATTTTAAGGGCACAAACCTGCTCCTGTTTAAATTGGTGTCAACTCCCATTGATTTTAATCACAAGGCCAAGTCCTTAAGTGAACTATCTAAGGGCAGGTCAACACTATAGCGGGGATCGACGCTTTGAGATCGATCCATCGGCGCTCGATTTAGCAGGTCTAGTAAAGACCCGACAGATCGACTGTAGATCACTCTCCAGTCGACCCCTGTACTCTAACCCGATGAGAAGAGTAAGGTAAGCAAATGGGAGATTTTTCTCCTGATGACCCCCCATGGTGTAGACCTTGCGATAACTCGACCTAAGGTATGTCCACTCAAGCTACGTTATTCACATAGCTGGAGTTGCGTAGCATAGTCAACTTACCGTGGTAGTGTAGACATAGCCTAAGGATAGACAGCAAGACAGTGGAAGAGCTTTGATTGGAACTCAGGACTTCCTGACTCCCAGCCATGTACTTGTTCTTCTAGACCATGCTATCTCACTTGACATTTCAGCTTATTTCATTTTAAAGCTTATTCTTAAAGGACATAATAAACTTGAAATCTAATCAAATCTTAAAAGAAAAAAAATAAAGTAACAAGTGCTATACCTGTCAATGAGCCCTCCTGCCAATCTTTGGTTTTACAATCAACCACTTTTCTTTTACAAAAAAAATATATATATCTGCCTTATTTCTGTGAGAAGATGCACACAAACTAAAAGAGGGAAAGTGGTATGCAAGGGAAAGAGTAACTGACTCCAAGATCTGTGAAATGCATAGTAAACAAACTGAGAAAATAGGCTTTATCTAGTCTTCCAGTTAAATTAATCGTAGGTGTTACTGTTTATAACAGGTTTTTAAATATTCCGATAGAAGCGTGATTGTGTTTTGTTTTGGGTTTTTTCCCATTAAGTTGAGGCTGTCCCTATAAAACTCTTACGGGAGGATAAGTCATGCTGCTGTGGTCACACTTCTGTTTATAGCTCAAGTAGAACTAGCTCCTGTGTTGCCTGAGTTGGAAGTCTCACCTCCCAGTTGCAGTGTAGACATACAAGTGAGAAGTTTCACTGACTGCAAGTACCTGAGTAGTCCCATTGTTGCAGTTAGACAGGTGCTTAAGTACTTGCTGAATCAGGGCTAGAGAACAGAAGTGATTAAAGATGTTAGTATGGGGTATATGTACACTTTTAGCTGGGGGTGTGATTCCCAGCTTGAGGAGATACCCTTGATCAAGCTAATGCACTAAAAATAATGCCGCTGAAGCAACAAGAGTACCAGAAGGAGTTAACTGCCTTGAGACATAGATACATCCTTGAAGCAGCTAGCCCCTCCCACCACTTGTGCTGCCACAGCGACACTATTTTTAGCACACTAGTTTGATGGCTATCACATCCCCAGCTCAAAGTGTAGGCATACCCTATACCTGAGGATTGTTTACATTTTTTCCCCCAGTGTAAGGGTGTAGCAGGGTGGACCCTGCTCTGGGGTTTTAAGGGGTTAAAAGTGGCCTGACAGAGCTGAGCTGATTGGGGAAGTGGCTACAGCTGGGGGCCATGCCCCAAACTGAGGAGCAGGGCCTTATAAAAGGCAGGGAAACTAGGAGCCCAGACAGTCTCTCTTCTGCCTTCAGAGAGAGATGGGCCTAGCTGCTGGGAAAGAGAGACCAGGTACCTGAGTGCAGCAGGGCTGGGAAAGGCTGAGGAGCCGGGGAGCTCCAGCCTAGAAAGCCCCAGGCTGCGGCCTAGGAGTGGGCCGATAGGTACTGTGGGTTGCAGAGGGCGGCCCAGGGGTAGGACAAAGCAGCAGGTCCAAACCTTCCTTGCCAGGGATGAGTTGGCTGAGACTGCAGTCTGCCCAGAGT
Organism: Mauremys mutica; assembly: GCF_020497125.1. Taxonomy (NCBI): domain Eukaryota; kingdom Metazoa; phylum Chordata; order Testudines; family Geoemydidae; genus Mauremys; species Mauremys mutica. The sequence continues at coordinate 11,091,316 of NC_059084.1, read as the reverse complement.
GGGGGGCTAGACAATGACTGGCAGTAGCCATACACTGAGGCAAGGTAGGGATAGAGGGTGAGGGTTACCTAAGGAGGGGAGACCCAGAGAGACGGGGGTTATTGTCAGGGGGCAGCACCCCAGAGAAAGGGGCACCGGGTCCAGGGAGGGACACGGGGGCCAGACGAACAGGTGGATCACTGGCCTGCAGAGGGCGCTCCGGCGCTGGACGGAGCTAATTCCATGAGTCACCAGCAGGAGGCGCCGCAGGGGTGAGTACCGCCCTGTTACAAAGGGACTTTGACTAGGATACAAATAATTTCATAAAAGGCACACAAATAGAAGCCATCTGAGTGAAATGACAACGTGGTAATGTATTTGCCATGATAATTGGCGATGGAATAGCACGTGTACTGTACTATTCGGCAAACTGATATTAGCCCATCGCTCGCTATCATGAATTTGTGTGCTGCATTTGTAAGGTAGCAAGTCTTTATTAAATGTTAAATAGTTGACATAATACTCTCTTGACTTAATTCTCAACCACTTTTTCTTATTGAAATGATCATCTTATGAATTGTAAATTGCTACAGTGTAGAATGATACTTTTAGATAAGATTGATATCACACTGGTGTTTCAGTAGGAAATGGAGCATGGCAAATTGAGATAATGCAGTGATCTTCAAATGTGAAGGGTTGCATGCATAGCTTCTGGGTGGAAAGCCACAGAAACAGTTTTAAAATAACTGGTGGGAAAATATGTTGGAGTACATATGAAAGTCAGATACCGCCTGTCCTTGGTGATATACGCTTGTGACCTGAGGTACAAACTAGGTGGTACTGGGTTTTTTTTTAAACATCGCTAGATACTGCATGCACATACCAGTTGCCTGTTTGCATTAATACAAATCAACTCTTTTCTAACTGGCTGAAGAAATTCAAAAGACCCCAGCAGAACATTCCAAACTTTTCACCACCAAATTCAGCTTGTTACATTCTTCCTTTTAGATGGCTTGCATGACAACCCCATGTCAGATTATGTACAGACAGATTCTCCATTTTTTTCATGGTGTTTAAAGAACAGAAAAAAGCTTCCTAGTTTTGGAAATAAATTTAATGGGGGGGGTTGGGGGGGGGAACTTTCCGTGAGTATACTTAGACTTGCTGGGTAAGAATCTATAGAAGTATAATCTAATTTTTCTGGAAATAATGCCAGTAACCATGAATGTTTTTTGTCATTTGTCTGAATCTTTCGATAAACCAGGCCAGCTTTTTAGTAGAGCTCAGTTTTCAGTAGCTCTACTAAGGCACTTTACTAGGCACTTAAGAGTTTGTCTTCCCTGCAGAGTTGACTCAGGCTTTTATTATGTTGTTGCCCCTAGCCTAGCTCCTGTTCTCCTAAACAAAACTCTCACCTAAATATGGTGGTACTTTTGACCCTAACTAGCTAGCCTGCCTTGGGATAGAGGCTGAAGTGTGTCCTTTGAATAACATGCTTTCACTGGGACACCCTGGTTGAATCTTGTACTAACCACTCTCTTATAAGTCTGCCTTTCCTTTTAATATGTGCAGTATTCGCTTTTTTGTCAATTAGACAGTCTTAAGATTTCTTAATGGTTGACTTTCCTTCTAAAACAAACTTTCTCCTCCATACAGCCTAGAATAAAGTAGGTCAAACTCTCTGCTCTGAGTTATATCTGTGAAATCCAAAATAACAGTGACTTTTTAGTATTTACTTCACAATTACAACAGTGTAAGATAGCGGAATTCAGCTGCTAAGTTTGCATGATGTACCAATTATGCTTCCTTGTAGCTTATTAGTCATTAAAGGTAAAGCACAACTATTGATATGCGTTCAAGAATAACCTGGGTCAGATTTTCAGAGGCCTCAACCCATCCTCAGTTCTGCATGCACAGTTAATTGTAGATGCCGCTAATGGAAACTGAATATCTAACTATATCAGTGATTCTCAAACTTTTGTACTGGTGACTCCTTTCACACAGCAATCCTCTGAGTGCGACCCCCGTCATAAATTAAAAAACACTTCTTTTGTATATTTAACACGATTATAAATGCTGGAGGCAAAGTGGGGTTTGGGATGGAGGCTGGCAGCTCGTGACCTCCCATATAATAACCTTGCGACCCCCTGAGGGGTCCTGACCTCCAGTTTAAGAACCTCTGAACTATATGATTTGTAGATACAAATTTAAAGTCTGTTTAAACTCAAAGTTTAGAGAGTATTTTTAATATAATTTAAAATCTTTGCTGTGTTCTGCAGGTCCTTTCACCGATGTTGTCACCACAAACCTGAAACTTGGTAATCCTACAGACAGAAATGTGTGCTTCAAAGTGAAAACTACAGCACCACGCAGATACTGTGTAAGGCCTAACAGTGGAATTATTGATGCAGGAACATCTATTAATGTTTCCGGTAAGTCATTCAAAATGGCTTGTTTTATAATTGAAGCTAGTCTCATCAAATCAGTGATTATTTTCAGAACACTGTGTGAACTTAATATATACTGGGAAAGTGGAGAGACAAGCAGGAGAGCATGATTTCATATTTATTTTATCTCCATGAAAAACAAACTGTTTCATAAACCCCTACTTATTGCTGGTGGCATAAATTTTAAAGCTTTTATATTTTGATAAAAGCAAAAACAAATCAATGTAAACAATGCAGATAATTACTTTCAGAATGCACCTGTTTTGTACTCTGAAAATGCAGTGTGTGCGCTTTGGCACTAAAAAAAACTTAAGACTTTACTTTGTAAGGGGGAAAGGGTAACTGATTTATTCACTTGTCTGTTTATTGGGAAGTGATAGCTGAATTTTTAACTTGCATAAATCCTTAGAAGTTTGGTAACTGAATTATAGCAATCATAAAAAGACAAAGCAGACTGGTATGCTGTAAGTTTACGCAGCTGAATATATTTCCCACTGAAATTGGAGGGTTTTGTAACTATTTAATTATACCACTGCAACCCAGAGAAAAATTTGGCCCTTCAAGATAAATGTTCAACTTTCAGTTGCATCTCTCTGACTTGCTAACGTTTGCAGATGTATTGGAAGAGTCAGATAATATTCCATAAACCCAGTGTCACAACAGTAGTGGAGAATTTGACTTAATCTCTTTCAGTTTTGTGGACTTCACACCAATCATTGCTCCTTTTTTGAAGCTTTTACCCTTTAAGAGGGGCATAATTGTACCAGTCTGTTAGATTTCAATGGCAGTTTCATTCCTGGAATGAGGAATATGTAGCTATGACTTAGCAATAAAATATTAACCCTATTTATACATGATAGTATAGTCTTCAGTGCTTATAAAAATATATGGAAATACTTATTGAATCAGTTCTACTAAGTCAGTTTTTAGTGACTATTTATTTTAAATAACTTTAAAACTATGTGCATGGGTTTGTCATGCAGTTTTTTTTATATCTGAGTTTTATATGCTTTGACTCAGAATTGCATATCCTAATTGTAATGGCTGCAAATTGGGTAGTTAAATTCCAAGTTTTTTCAAGTGATTATATGTATATTCCACCTCAGGGGTGGGTGTGTGTGTGCATGCATGTGAGAATGCACAAAACCTGGAGGGGTCTCCACACAAAAAGTAGTGTATGGTAGTGCTGGCAGCATTCCTGAGGAAGTCAGGAATTCAAGTGTTTCCCACTTGGATGACTGGCTAATGAGAGGCCAATCTGAGGCTCAGATGCTGCCCTATATGTCAATCATCCAATCCACCTTCGATGCACTAGGGTTGCTCATCAACATGGAGAAGTCAATCCTGTCACTTATATAAAAGAAAGTTTATAGGAACAGTCTTGGACTCTGTGGAAGCCAGTGCCTTTGTTACAGATACAAGATTGCAGATGATGCTGGCCGTTGTGTTAGACCTGAAGGCCCATCCTATCATGAGGAGTATGGACTTGCCTCAGGCATCTGGGGTATATGGGCTCAGGCACTTATGTAGTTCAGCTTTTCAGGAGCTGCAAGGGCATCTGTGTACTCTCTGTACAAATGATGGTTTGGATGCCCTCTGAAATCTTGGCCTCTCTAAACTGGTGTACAGATCCTTCAAGTGTGGAGCGGGAGGTCCATTTGCTCCTCCTCAGTCAGCTTTATGGGTTTAATTGGGTCACTTAAATGCTTCTGAGCTGGATTTGCTTTCACACTGAAATTCACATCATGATGGTGATAAACTCAATCCTAAAATGCCTACCCCAAATTAACAATGTATTTTTAAACTATGCCTGATAAATCTGAAGAACTCTAAAGTATTTCTTTCCTGTGACAAGTACCGTTTGAGGTTAAGGAAGCAGGATTCTGGGATTACAAATGTTAGTTCATTTCCTTAGAAAAGCTATAGTGATCTTTCAGCTGTAAGCTTTTTTTATTACTATTTAACAATGGCCCATTTGCACTCCAGCATCTTTCAAAAAGAGCTGTGCACCCCTTTTGTTCATGGTAGTTTCCTTAAAGCACAAAACCTGGAGGGGTCTCCACACAAAAAGTAGCACAGCCACCCTGGCTCAAGTGTCCAAAGGGTAATACAAAAAGACCATGTCAGAGGGTCTGCATATTGAAGGGGGTGTGCAAGACAAGATTGAAGGAGCAGGGGGCAAGTGATGAATAGATAGTGGGTTTCCAACAATTTTTGGGTAAGTGCGCCAGGTACTGCTATATGTAGAACTATAGTAGCAGCCATGGAAGTAGTATGTTGTGCTCTGGTACCATGTTGGGGTGGGTTGAGGGAAAGGATTTAAAACATCCCCAACCCTTGCTGAAAAGCAGATTTCCCTAAGTTGCATAGCAAGTTACCTGTGTTTTAGCCTGTTGGGAGAAGCCTGTGTAGAATTTACTGCTGCTAGTCACCATCTTGCCAAGTGTTGGTTTAGTTGCAATATGTGAACCAAGCACCAAAGGTGGCAAACCCGTTTCCATCCTGCCTTAATACTTTAAATAGGGCCTAAGCAGTGTGAACTGCACTAAGTAAGGTCTGCGTGCAGTCAGGTGAATAATCACTGGAACAATTCACAAAGGGTTATGGTAGATTCACAGTCATTGGCCATTTGTAAATCAAGAGTGGATGTTTTTCTAAAAGATATGCTGTAGTTCAATGAGAATTACTTGGGGGAAGTTAGGTGGCCTATGTTATGTAGAAGGGCAAGCTAGATGATTAGTAATCCCTTCTGGCCTTAGAATCAGACCCTCATGTCTGGAACTTTCCATCTACACAGATCCAGTTTACAGGATCAGGGCCTGAAATATGAAGTTTGGAAAAGAAAAGGCCAATCGGTGCTATGCTGTTTGAATCTTGCGTTCTGGTTTTCATGATCTTGCCTACATTAACTCACCCCTCCCCCCATATTTTCCAAAAGATGCAATTAAAGTAGTTTAATTCTCAAAACCACTTCTTGGGCATGCTGTCTAATTGTCAAACACACAGCAGTTTAAAAAGCAGGATTTGAATTGATATTCTGAGCCATGTTTGTTCATGGATCAAGAGATGTAACAAAATTTTAGGTCCATCAAAAATACTTCTGCTTCTTGCAGCATGTTACTAGGGTTAGCACTTTTAACCTTCACCAAATTTTGATTTCATGAATACATAAGTAATTATTGCAACACTTGTAGTGAGGTGGCGGATGTACTGATTGCTACCACACAAAATAAATTAGAGGTTATGGGGAGGGTTGCATATATATTTTACTTTAGTATAATTTTGCTTCTCAGCACTGATACTTGTCAGTAGCTATGTCAAATAGCATATATTCAATTTGTTAAATGTGCAAAAAAAAATCATATATTAGTGTCCTAAGATTTAAGAAGTAAAAATAGCTTTCTTTTTTGCTTTCTGAAGCAAGGTATTTTCAGTTTTGTAATTTAAATCATATGTAAGGCATAAAACAGCACTTTGGATTCTCCAAAACCTAATAAGAAAATATTGGAGTATAACGATTTGGATGATAACTTCCAGCCAATAAAACTAATAGGACTGTATTTACGATCTCTCCTCCATCCTCCTGAGTTTCTGCTGACTAGGTTTAACGTGGCCATTTGCATTAGAGTGGCACTGCATTTCATTTTTTAAAAGATCAGTGCCAAAGTCTAACTGCATAAAGATCTTGGACAAGTTATTGTAGTTTATCAGAAAATTACTATCTGAAGCTAAAATTGGGGCTGTTGTATCTTCCCAATGCTATCACTTGTCTTCCATTAAAACAGTACAATATGATTTGAAGTGTCTCATAGGAATGTAAACTTATAAGCGGATAACTCTCTTATCAGATAAGAGAATCCAGTCATATTATTGGTATATTCTGCTTTACTTAAGCTCGCATGATAGCTCCCTTAAAACACACCTAAATGGTTGAAAATCAAGCTTTCCATTCTCCAACAGTGTGGCAAATCTCCAACCTCTAGAGGCTGTTTTATGTGTATTTCAGAGCACTACTTAAATACCAGAACATTTTAAAGCATTCCCATCCCTATCAGCACATCTTAACTACAATTCCAGGCTTGTAGCCCAGATTTAAAAAAAAAAGCTGAGTACATAAATGTACATACAATGTGTCTGATTATGACAATTGAGTGCAAATGACCATCAGCAGCTATTTGCATAATGAGTGGATTGGCATTTGGTCTTAACTACTTTGAAAATTGTGTGTGTGTTTGAGTTGCTTCTTTGACAAAGACCTTCTTCCTTCTGGTTTTGTAACTGCCTGGAGTGTGCAATCTGTAAAAGATGCACATGAAGATATGGGGTTCACTTGCGGTTGCAGTCAAAATTTGAAAATTTCACCAGATGCTGATATGCGGCAAGGAGTGGGGGTTGGGGAGGGGTTACAATCTGGCATATGCAAAGTTTGCTACATAATTCCTATCAGTATAATTTTCATGTATTGATCTGAAAGAACAAGTATAACACTTACACCATCAAACCTTCTCTAGAATCCTGCTGTTATGAAGCAGTGAATTAAATTCAGAACAGCAATCTATCTGTTTGGCATTCAAAACAGATTCAACATTGTACCTTGGGAAATAATTACTTTTAAATGAGCTTATAGCTGCACTCAACTAAGCAAACTGATATGAACCACAGGCCTGCAGAATTTTTTCCATAAATGGATAGGTATTCAACTACCCAGTTAGTCCTCACCCACTGTAGAGATTCAAGCAGCAGAGAAGACAGCTGAGCAACAATGGAGGAAGTACTGATCTTAATTACCATGCTTCTTAAGTCTGTTACACGTTGTGTAATATTGAAACACAAGTGCTGTTACAATTCGTTTTCATTTTGACCAACATTTTAAAAAATGTTTTCAACTTCACTTGCATCTCAATCATTTTAAATTTAGCACTTCATATAAGAAGATTCAGTGTCTAGCTCCTTCTACCATTTTTAAAATGCACACAGTTGCTAATGGCAAGAGACTCTGTGTGTTGTATTTGTGTGTAAGAATGTGATGGCATAGAGCCTTAGTGTTGTTCTGTGCACTTAAGAAAACAAATTAGAGTAAAAACAGCCAAACCAAAGTAAGGGACATCCTTGGACATAGCTTTCTTGTAACTAAACCTTTAGATATCCATTGTATAGCTTTATGTGCATATATCAGTTGTAAACTGAAAGTTCTTTCCTGTAGTTCATCTAATAAGCGGCTCATATTTTTTTTTAACTGTGCTAGTAGATCAGAGTACACTTAAATCTGGGACTCTGCATGAACTAAATGATGGGGTAAGGGTGACTTTTTGGTCATAAAATGTACCTTCTGAAATTTTACACGGGGTATAGTCAAGTTAATAATTGTAATTGTGGCATTATGCAAGTTTAATTTTGGATTCCAGTTTGTTAGCTTGGAGGTGTCTGCACCATCTAGTTACATGTGTTCATATTCAAACTTGTTTTTGCTTTTGAAATTGAATGTGGTATTTTAATTGACCAATGGGCTGCAATCAAAATCTTGTTGTTAGCAGTCTCTCTCCAAGATAATCTGAGACACAATGCAATTTGCAACAACAGAGGACCTAGATGACTACTGTGATTAAAAATCGTGTCAGTAATTGAAGCAGAGGGATTCCCCTCTGTTAATCACTCTTAGAAGGGAATTTTCTCTTTTTAAAAAAAAACAAACAAACGACTCCTGAGTTCCTTCGCCCCCCTGATCCTCACCACCTTCCAACTCACTGAAAGGTGATTTGGCAGGTAGTGACCTCTTCTTCCTGGATGGAACTAGCAGGAGTTGGTCACATCCTTTCTGTGGGCCTTTTCCCATAATGTTCTGCATGCCTACAAACTTAAGCCTGATCTACACTACAAAGTAAAGTCGCCACAAAGCAGTTTACGTCAACCTAGTTGTGCATGTGTCTACATTTAAACTGGTGTCCCACCACTGTAAGTACCCCATTAGGCTGACATATTAACACCATCTCCCCGAGCAGTGTACAGCCGCAGTTGAAATGCCTAATTCAGTGCAGTGCATGAGTAGATACTGTGTTGCTTATGTCAACCTTGTCTTCCAGCAGTTGTCTTGCAGTGCCACATGCTGACCACTCTGGTAATCATTGTGAACTCCACTGCCCTGGGTCATGGAGACTGGAAGCCCCTCTCCCCTTTAAAGCCCTGCAAATTTTTGAATTTTGTTTTCCTGATTGCCCTGCTTGGCAAGTGAACCTAGCAGGTCTCCATTGTTGAGTGAAACTGCCCAGCTGACTATGCTGGCAGCATGATCCAGACACTCTCCTCCCTGGAGTAGACAAGAGATACTGAATCTCTTGGGCCTGGGGTTGAAGAGGCTGTGTGGGCACAGCTCTAGCCAGCCGTAAAAATGTAGACCCCTATGAGCAGATTGCTCAGGGGATGCAGGAAAAGGGGTACAACAGGGACCAGCAGCAGTGCACGTGAAAGCCAAGGGGCTACGATAGGCATTCCAGAAGGCCAGGGAGGCCAACAGTTGATCCAGTGCCAAGCCACAGACCTGCCACTCTTACAAAGAGCTGCATGCTGTACTGGACAGAGACATCACCTCCATCCCCCCACAGCATTTGTGGATACCTCTGAGGCGCCCAAGTCATAGGCCTCCGCCATGAACAGCAAGGAGAAGGTGGTGGTGGATGAGGAAGAGGATGACTGTGGGAGACAGCTGACTGGGGAGTCCAGCTGTGCAGCAAGCCAGAACCTGTTTATGACTCCACTGCAGTCCAGCCAGTACCGCCAGTTGAGCACAGGCAAGTCCGGGTCAGGGGAAGGAACCTCGGGTAAGTGGTATAGATAAACTTTCAATTACAGGGATGGCATCTCCAAAGTAACAGGACATATCTTTTGACTTTTCCTTAATTTACTCGCTCTAGAAGAGGTAGTGATACAAGCAATAGAGGTAGAGCGTCTATCTGCTTTTCATTCCCCTCTAATGTTGGGGGCAGGGAGGGCAGGAGGAGGGAGATGTGGAGCAGTTTGGTTATGTACACAGGGATGTCTCCTGAATCCTTTTGAGCGATCTCGGTGAAACTTTCACAGAGGTACCTGCAATCCTCTGCCAAAAGTTTCTAGAGAGATCTGCCTTATTTCCATCTCCACAGTAGAACACTTTCCCACGCCACTCAGCGATAACTTTAGCAGGCACCATTCCAGTACACAGGCTAGCAGCATCTGACTTAGGTGGCTTTGGGACACTGGCAGCACCTGTGCTCTCCCTGTGTGTGTTACCCTCAGGAGTGAGCTGTCAGATAAAATCACCACTACATGTGGGAAATGGTGCCATTATTCAGTGTCATTGCCCCATACTCAGTTTCATGCAACTGAGCAATTCCTTCTTCATTTTGTCAACCCCCCCCCCCCACCACCACACACACACACACACCCATAACCCCCACCACCACACACACACACACACCCCATGGCTGGTGCTGTGACTGGCACCATACACAAGTAAAAGCAGAGGTGAGAATGTAGTGCTTAACACTTGAGGGGAGCAAGGGGGAGTGAGTTCAGCATTTTAAGTTTCACTTTCACTACTACACTGACAGTAGTACCTCGGTGTGTTTTTTATCTGCAGCTGCTGCCACTGCATCCTTCTGGACTTCCCCCTCCACTCCCACAGAACACTCGAGCCAGATAAGGAGAAGAAAGAAGAGGACTCAGGATGACACATTCAGTAAGATCCTTCAAGCCAATGCTGCATCAGACTGTGAGCACAGGGCCTGGAGGATGAACATGGCGGCCAGCTTGGAGAAGGAAAGAATAGAGAGGAAAGAGGCCCAGGAATCCCAGCAGGAAAAGGGGAGGGAGATGCATCAGGATGCAGTGAAGCTCTTCAGCCAGCAAACAGATGCTGTGGATTTTGTTGAACCTGTAGGTTCACCAATCCTGGGCTCGCCTCCCTCTGCAGCCCGGGGAGAACTCGGTACCGGGGCCTCCCTATACCACTCCCCCAATGTTCCACATGGCATATGGGGTTGCTGCACTATTCTTACCACTCAACAGCGGAGAACATTAAAGACATTCACAGCTTCACATATACTGACCTGTGAAAGCCACAGTTGGTGTATATGTAGCTGAAATGGACGTGATGGTTTAGTTTTTAATGTATTTGTTTTTAAATTGCATTATTTTCACTTATTTGTTAAAGAATAAACTTCTATTTGGAACATAATTCATCTTTATTAGTTCATAATGGATGCTGCTGAATGCTCAGTAGTTCTGAAAGCAGTCAATTACCTGTTGTTTCACAGTCACACAACTCATAGGATCAGTCACAAACAAAATTAATAGATGCACTGACAATGTTATATTCCTACATGTACAGCAACCACTACACAATTCCTACCAGGCCACACAAGAGCAGGGCCAGATAGTGCATACACCACCACCACACATTATTCTGGCTCACTGTTAACCTGGTTTTCCAAAGACTCCCTGAGCTATGTAGCTCCATGTCGAGCTCTTCTAATAGCCCTTGTGTCTGGCTGTTCAAATTCAGCAGACAGCTGTGCTGCCTGTGCCCTCTCTTCCAGAAGAAATGTTCCCTTTTTGCTTCACAGATATCATGCAGGACACAGCAGGCAGTTATTGCCATTGGGATACTTTTCTCACTGAGGTCCAATCTTGTGAGTAGACAACACCAGTAGTCAAATTATTCCTTGGTGCTGTCAAGGTGGCCAGTGTACAGCTTCATGAGCCAGGGAGCAAGGGGTAGGCTGGGTCTCCGCCAGGATCACTACTGGCATTCCAACATTACCAATGGTAATCTGCCTGTCAGAAAGAAAGTCCATGCATGTAGCTTTCTGAACAGTCCTGCGTTAAAGATGTTAGGGTCATGCACCTTCTCAGATCAGCCTACATTGATGTCAGTGAAAGAATCCCTGTGCTTGTACTGTGTAACCATAGAAAAAGTAGCCCTTTCTGTTAATATACTCAGTGGTAAGGTGGTCTGGTGCCAAAACAGTGATATGAGTGCCATCTGTTGGTCCACCACAGTTTGGGAACCCCATTGCTGCAAAGCCATCCCCTATGTCCTATACATTGCTGAGAGTCAGTCCTGCATAGCAGAAGCCAATTAATGGCCCTGCACACTTGCGTGACAGTGGCCCCCACAGTGGATTTCCTGGCTCCAAATTGATTCCTGACTGACCGGGAGCAATCTGGCATTGCAAGTTTCCAGAGTCAGATTGCCACTCACTTCTCCAATATCAGTTCAGCTCTCATTTTGGTGTCCTTGCGCTGGAGGGCTGGGGCAAGCTCAGCACACAGATCCAGGAATGTGGTCTTGTGCATCTGAAAGTTCTGCAGCCACTACTCATCGTCCCAAACCTGCATTACAATACAGTCCCACCAGTCAGTGCTTGTTTCTGGGGCCAGAAGGAGCACTCTCCAATCTGCAGCTGCTGCATGAATACCACCATCAACCTTGAATTGGTTCTTGCCATGTCCCACAGCAATCTGTCCTCCAAGGAATCGTCATGTTTCCCACTCATTCGGTGGTTCTTGCAGCTCTGCAAATACTGCAGGATTGTGTATCCTGTGCTTACAACGCTCATGACTGCTTGTGCAGATTCCATGCTTCTTTCTCAGATGGCAGACAGTGAGGAGGGACATGCGGGTTCGTGGGATTTTGAAAAAGCATGAAAATTATGGGATACAGATACTATTACTGGATGGAGCCAGTTGCAAATTGGGAAGTTGACCCCGCCATGCATCCCTTCCTGACTCGTTTCTGCCCCATCATGCATTGCCAAAACTTCCCAAGTCAGTGCACTGGACGGTGGCAAGTTGCATAGTGGTCTACCTATGGTGTACAACACTCTGCATCAACACAAGCACTCCTAGTGAATATGCACATCACCAGCTCAAGGACCCAAGTATGCATGATCACAAACAATGTACTAACTGTGGTGGCTGTTTGCTGATGTAACTTGAGTTTGACATATGTTTGTAGTGTAGACATAACCTTGTTCTTGTCATTGGCCCCTCAGCCCTTTGAAAGACACTCACCCGACAGTGGTGGGTGTCATTCCAAGAGCCTAAAGATAGGATGTACCATAAGAACATAAGAAAGGCCGTACCGGGTCAGACCAAAGGTCCTAGCCCAATATCTGTCTACCGACAGTGGCCAATGCCAGGTGCCCCAGAGGGAGTGAACCTAACAGGCAATGATCAAGTGATCTCTCTCCTGCCATCCATCTCCATCCTCTGACGAACAGAGGCTAGGGACACCATTCTTACCCATCCTGGCTAATAGCCATTTATGGACTTAGCCTCCATGAATTTATCCAGTCCCCTTTTAAACATTGTTATAGTCCTAGCCTTCACAACCTCCTCAGGTAAGGAGTTCCACAAGTTGACTGTGCGCTGCTTGAAGAAGAACTTCCTTTTATTTGTTTTAAACCTGCTGCCTATTAATTTCATTTGGTGACCCCTAGTTCTTGTATTATGGGAATAAGTAAATAACTTTTCCTTATCCACTTTCTCAACATCACTCATGATTTTATATACCTCTATCATGTCCCCCCTTAGTCTTCTCTTTTCCAAGCTGAAGAGTCCTAGCCTCTTTAATCTTTCCTCATATGGGACCCTCTCTAAACCCCTAATCATTTTAGTTGCTCTTTTCTGAAGCTTTTCTAGTGCTAGAATATCTTTTTTGAGGTGAGGAGACCACATCTGTACACAGTATTCGAGATGTGGGCGTACCATGGATTTATATAAGGGCAATAATATATTCTCAGTCTTATTCCCTATCCCTTTTTTAATGATTCCTAACATTCTGTTTGCTTTTTTGACCGCCTCTGCACACTGCGTGGACATCTTTAGAGAACTATCCACGATGACGCCAAGATCTTTTTCCTGACTCGTTGTAGCTAAATTAGCCCCCATCATGTTGTATGTATAGTTGGGGTTATTTTTTCCAATGTGCATTACTTTACATTTATCCACATTAAATTTCATTTGCCATTTTGTTGCCCAATCACTTAGTTTTGTGAGATCTTTTTGAAGTTCTTCACAATCTGCTTTGGTCTTAACTTTCTTGAGTAGTTTAGTATCATCTGCAAACTTTGCCACCTCACTGTTTACCCCTTTCTCCAGATCATTTATGAATAAATTGAATAGGATTGGTCCTAGGACTGACCCTTGGAACACCACTAGTTACCCCTTTCCATTCTGAGAATTTACCATTAATTCCTACCCTTTGTTCCCTGTCCTTTAACCAGTTCTCAATCCATGAAAGGACCTTCCCTTTTATCCCATGACAGCTTAATTTACGTAAGAGCCTTTGGTGAGGGACCTTGTCAAAGGCTTTCTGGAAATCTAAGTACACTATGTCCACCGGATCCCCCTTGTCCACATGTTTGTTGACCCCTTCAAAGAACTCTAATAGATTAGTAAGACATGATTTCCCTTTACAGAAACCATGTTGACTATTGCTCAAGAGTTTGTTTTTCTATGTGTCTGACAATTTTATTCTTTACTATTGTTTCAACTAATTTGCCCGGTACCGACGTTAGACTTACCGGTCTGTAATTGCCGGGATCACCCCTACAGCCCTTTTTAAATATTAGCGTTACATTAGAAGGATGGAGTGCTTAGTGTGATGAGCATTCTGCTTTCATGTTGCTCCTAGGTTCATGGAGCCATGATGCCTGAAAAATAGTTTGAGTACCTATTGCCTTACTTCCTGGGAGCTACTTATAAAAGATTAAGAACAAAGGGCATTTTTTCATATGTGCACAAAGAAAGGTATCTTAAGCCATAGCTGCAGCTAGGAAAACATCTGTCATAGATCTTAATTAGCAAGGCGGAATGTGAGCACTGGATTATTCTAGCAGATTAAAATTTTAATGCAAGGGGGAGGATGGGCAGATATGGTCCTCATTCTCCACAATCAATTTCAAATACATTAATTTCGGCATTATAATGTAATTCTAACTCCACTTATTACAAAGTTGATTAAGCCTTTCTGTAGTTTTGAAGAAGATTGTGCTATAAATTACAACAAATTAAAATGTATACAACATTTTTAATGTGAAACATCTCTGCTGTAAAATAGGATCCTGAGACTTCTAAGCATTCCAAAGAGAACCTACATCTTTAAACTTTAATCTCAACCTCTAAAACAGCCTTATGTCTTAGTTTGGCTCTGTGCAGTTTTCTTTCAGACCTGTCAGCAATACGGTGTATGAGTAATCAGAATGCATGGTCATTACTTTGTTCTAGATGCTCTTTTCCACATCTTCCCCCTCCCATATATAAAACATAGATTCTCCTGCTGTGTACAAGTTACTATCATTATTCTTCTGGGGTTTTGTACAGAAGGTTGCTGTGATTCTTAAATGTAAATTTTTGTTTGAGGAGTCTGAACTTTCACGAATTAGTGATTTAATTTTGAATTCAGAATCTCGGCCAGATCTATGCAGTGTATTTCAGCATAAGGGCATGCAACTTAGAATCCAGTTTAACCTAGTATATTATTTAAGACACCATATAGTCATGGGGAATCATTAGTGATTCTAATGTAACTTTTTTTTTTCTTGCAGTGATGCTACAACCTTTCGATTACGACCCTAACGAGAAAAGTAAACACAAGTTTATGGTACAGTCTATCTTTGCTCCAGCTGATACTTCAGATATGGAAGCAGTAGTAAGTATTGAAACTAATTTATAGAGACTGTGTCCTTTAAGATGTTCTCTCTTTATAAAACTATACAAATAAAGAGGAACAGAATCAAATTTTTCTAGCATTGCTTGTAGGTTGATTTAATGAACTTCATGGTTTTCCCGATAACTCTAAAGAGTGAAGATCTCTACTCTCACCCCCATGTTTCTTGTGCCAGAAGTCTCAGCATTGCAGAATTGGATCGGTGCACTATGGGGAGAGTTGCCTTCCTCAGAAACAGATAGTAGCTGCTCTGTCAGTGGTAGGACACCAGGCTGGGTCCAAATTAAAAAAGGTGGGGTGGGGGGAGCCTACAAGGCTAATGGTCTGATTTTTGTTTTGCATCTCCTATGCTCTATGAAACATTTCCCTCAAGCCGCAGTCTCTCAATCCTCCTGAATGTACACTAGGACTTCCCTAGACCAGCCTCCGCCTTTCCAGTGGGAACCAGGATATTTCCTAGTATTGTAGAGTTTTCTTTATCCTTTCCCTTGTTTATTTGCCCATATGTGGTCCTTACCCCAGAGATCTTCCAGTACAGCATTAAATGGGTTATAAATGAGGAAAACAGAGGTAGGTAGAGCCTGCGGTGAAGAAGGACGAAGGATATAGCAATTAAATTGTTGGCTACTTTAAGGAAGCTTGGAAAGAAGCAAAGCAAGCAGCACTGACTGTTAAAGACTCACCAGTATGCTTGTCTCTCCACTGATGGCACTTCCCGTAATAGTAAGAGTCTTGCTGTTGAACCCTTCTCCACCCTTACTTTTATTACTTTAAACATTTGACACAAGTGAAAAACCCTAAAAGTAGCCTATGTACTTTTTGTTGAAAACATATTTCCTTGCACAAACTCCTAGCTATATAACATAGTTTTTGTGCAATATACTTTTTCACTATCCACCTGCTTTTTAAACTCTCTTGTCCACTTAAATTAAGCTTATTTCATATAAACTCACCTACGAAAAAATGCATCTGAAGGGACAGCAGATTTAAACTAATCCCATTTATGACCACAAGTCTCTCCCTTTCTTTAAGAAAGAGGATTTTTGTAAATATCTCCTTAGTTGACCCTTTTTTAAACTAGTACACCTTTTAAAAATTATATAAAAATAAATGGCAGGTACACATCCCATCTTGTTACACATTTGATTTCATGATATAGTAAACTGTTAAAATAAAAAACCCTGTAAGATACTTATTGATTCTCTTTGCTTGCAGCGGTGGTTTTGCTAGCTAAACGAGAGCATGCTCATTGTAATAGGGTTTTTGTAGTGGTTCCATTGAAGAGAACTACTCCCTTTTCTATATTATTTGAGAAACTGATGTCTCTTTTCCCATCCTCTGTTTCTGTGAGGGTATGGTGAGTTTGCAGTGCAGACAGGCTAGCTCTTTTGCCAAGTAGAAATCGCATAGTAGAAGTGAACAAATTTGTGTGTAGTTCTATGAAGATAACTAGGTTGATCTTAGATTGTCTTTATTAGACTGGCCAGAAAACCATACAGATGACTTACTGTCACGTAATCTTACTCGTGTCTACAATGTCACCCTCTTGGATGGTTTCACAGGCTCTAAACCTTTAAGCATGCCAGAACTCATGCTTCCACAGGAAGTCATTGAAGCCCCTTGGTTTAGCATGTTTTAAAAGGCGGCTAGATTAAGCAATAGCCTCTACCTGGTTAGAAACAATCCTACTTTGGCAGAGAGATTTACCAATCAAATTTTTGTGCACTATTTTATATCATCAGAAATTTATCTCCACACCATGGAGCCTATAGGAGTGTTTCAATTTTCCAGAACTCTCCAGGCCAACATAATTTTTTCTTCCTGCAGTACTCCCTCAGTCCTTCAGTATGTTACCACAATACAGATATCTTCCTATTCTGGATAAACAGATGTGACAGATTTCAAGAGTCCTCTAAAGCTTTCAACGCTTCACAGCCAGCCAACAATTTCAAAAGAGAATCCTGATTTCAGCAACAGAAAAGTGACAGAACAATTCAGCTATCTACCTGAGTCAAATCCTTACTCAGACTGTATGCGGGTGGGCCACAAACTGTAGGTGTTGAGATGTGCTGATTATCTAAAACAGAGGTGGGCAAACTGTGGCCCACAGGACCACCCTGCCTGGCCCCTGAGCTCCTGGCCAGGGAAGCTAGCCCCGGCCCCATCCCTGCTGTCCTCCCTTCCCCGCAGCCACGCTGCCGGCACTCTGGGCGGCAGGCTAACGCTCACGCAGGGCAGCACGGCAGCGTGCCTGGGGCGGCGCGCCTCCAGATATGCTGCTCAGAGCAGCATGGTAAGGGGGCTGGAGGCTTGGATATGGGGCAGAGGGTCCTGGGGGGCAGTCGGGACAGGGAACGAGGCGGTTGGATGGGGCAGAGGTTTAGCGAGAGGCGGCGTGGAACAGGGGGACTGGATAGGAGGTGGGGTCCCGGGGCCTGTCAGGAGGCAGGGGTATGGATAGGGGACAGGGAGCAGGAGGGGTTGGATAGGGGGTGGGGGTCCCAAGGAGTGGGGGGGTTGGATGGGTCGGGGAGTTCTGAGAGGGGCAGTCAGGGGGCAGAAAGTGGATGGTGGCGGAGGCCAGGCTGTTTGGGGGGGCACAGCCCTCCCTACCCAGCCCTCCCTACAGTTTCGCACCCCGATGTGGCCCGCAGGCCAAAAAGTTTGCCCACCACTAACAAAAATAAATTGAGAGAGAGAAGTGTGTGAACACTCCACACACAATTGTGGACCTTCCTAGCTAGAAAGCATTCTTGTGAGCTAGCCGCTTCAGTTATGGGTTATCATTTGTATCAGGCAAGAAGTTCTGATTTGTACACTTGTACATAAAATGTTGCAGAGGTGTATTGTTAGTCTGCTTAGATGATATAAAGGCTGTATCACCTATGCAGCACTGAATACATTGGACTTCAGCAGGTAACTAACAAATATGTATGAACATGTGTGATTGAGTTCACTTACCAGAGTGACAGTGCCTCCTGCTGGCTGTCTCAGGGATTAGTTCTCAACCTGCATGCCCTCTCCTGGTGCCTTCTCTGCCTGTAGATGCTGTTTCCTGGGCTGAGACAGGTCCTTTTCATGACTTAGCCCTCCAGCCATGTCACTATCTGTGTTTTTCCCCCTTCCCAGGGGAGGAAGGATCTCCCAGTTCTATATTGCAGCCACTTCCCCAGTGGCGAGCAGGTGAGGCAGGGCATGGGGAGGCCCAAGCCCAGGCACTACTCAAGGTTCCGGATCCTGTGGGATAGCAGCGTCCTGCTGCTTTTCCTTAACTTCTCTGCCAGAGCTGCATCAATTCTTCACCCTCTTCTGAGGGCTTCCAGCCAGGAGCACTGGCTGGAAGTGGCCCAGCAGGGGGAGCATTTAAAGGGCTCTGCCAGGCTTCCCTCCGTGGCGGGGAGCCCGGTGGAGCCCTTAAATGCCCCCACCCCTGTCCCGCCGGAGCTGCGGGTGGGATTTAAAGGGCTCCGCCAGGATTCCCACCCTGGTGGGGAGCCCGGAGGAGCCCTTTAAATCCCGCCCTCAGCTCCGGCGGCAGGACGGGGGGGCATTTAAAGGTCCCGAAGCTCCACGGTGGCTGGAGCCTCGGGCCCTTTAATTCGTCCCAGGGGCTACCAGCCACCTCTGCAGCTGGGAGCCCCCTGAGTGATTTAAAGGCCCTGGGACTCCCAGCCACAGCTGGTGCCCCAGGACCTTTAACTCTTGAGGCCACGCCCCGTCCGGGACTCCAGGTCTTTCAGTGTAAAGCTGAAATCGCGCATGTTAAATGCGCGTAAGTTGCGAGAGACCTGCACCAAGTGTTGTTTTTTCTGAACCAGACAGTGCAACAAGGAATCAAATTACATTACCTTTTCCATAAGCCTCATTGTGACTGTACTATTATTTTTAAATTTTTAGTGGAAAGAAGCAAAACCAGAAGAACTCATGGATTCTAAACTTAGATGTGTATTTGAGCTACCAGCAGAAAACGATAAACCTGTGAGTATTTTCAACAATGTGGTGGGCGATTTAACTTAATACCACAGCTAGAACATGTAAAAATGCATGTTCATACAGACCAAGCCTATAACATCCCCTTTAGGGAAAAAACACACTAATTAGAATCTTCATGCTGCTTAATCCAACTAGAGGTTAATTTGCACAACAGAAGTGCAGCAAAACTACTAACATTATTTCTCAGTGGATTTGGGGTTTATCTTTGTTCCTTAATGAAAGATGCCTTTAAAAAAAAAAAAAGGCCTTGTTAAAGGTGCTGTTTGGTATCCCAGAAGTCCTCGGTTTATCCCCAGAGAGGATACAACACAAGCATCAGCAGTACAAGCTTCCACTTGTTGCCCTTCCAGTTTACCTTCTTCCTGATCTGATGGGGTTTCCTGAGAGTGAAATGGTGTTTTAAAAGTAGAAAGCTAGCAAGGGGTCAAGTGCAAAGATGGCAGTTGTGGCATGGGATCCCTGCTGGCTAGGAGCTGAGCTATGTTGTTTCTTGTTGGGGCAGAGAAGATACTGATTAATTCATGATGGAAATAAGTGTCCTCAAATGATGAATTAAGATCTGCCTATTAATGTGTATCCAGTGCATTCACCTCATGTACAGGAAGCACAAGAGCAGACTGTTCTCCCTTGCATTCAAACTTGTGCAATTACAATTATGTATTTGTAACAAGCCATACAATTGGCCCACCTTCTGTGGTCACTTTTATACCTCTTTCTGTTCATCTGTGGACCAGACTTGTAATATTCTGCATGTGCAGACCCCACTTTGTGCACATTCACACTGGGATTTATGTACACATGTGTCAGGCCAATGCACTTTTGTATGCACACTCTTTGGGAGCTGAGAGAAATATGGCCCTGTATTTATGTGAAACTTGCAACCTAATATGTCTGAACATCACTCGTGAAGTTGCAGTTTTGGTTTTTCTTTAATCCCTAAAACTCATTAGGACAAAATAGACCATAAGTAGCAACAAGATCCTATTCTTTATTCTTATAACCTGTATTCCTTGTGACAAGGCTTTTACCAGTATGTGTGCCAAAGTTCAGAATATGCAAGAAGTTCAAAGGGAAGGATGTGGGAAGAAATCCCTGAGATCCTTCTGTCCAGGCTTGTATTTGGAATGGCGAATAGGGAATTGTTTCTCCACCTACATCCTTATTACAAATGAGTGTTGTTTAAAATATCAACTCCTGTTCTCTAAACTGGCTTGAAGGGTGGTTTCCCGCTTCTACACTACAGAACGGTAGAGAAGTGGTGGCCAGCTGAGGGTAGTGAGGGTGTTGAGATGTACAGCAGGGTAAAGAGGTGGCTTCCTGGCAATGGGCCAGGTGCAGCTTGGGCAGAGATGCTGCCCCAGCTCCTCAGCATATATAGGAAGCAGCCATTTGCCATTCTGTGCTCTCCATGCTTCCCTTCTGCTCAGACGCATGGTGGCACTAATGCCTCCTGAACAGGTTCTGTTAGTGAATTGGGGCAGTGGGGGAGGGAGAGCAAACAGCAAATCAGAACATGAGTGTCCCAGCCCCCCCCACCCTCATTGTGAGAGACAGAGTCCTGGTCTAGGGATCTCCCTGTCTGTGATTTGCTGCTGCTGCTCTGACTTTTGCCCTAAACCAGGAAGCGGAAATAAAGCCTGCAGAAAGGAAAATTTTAAGATTTTTTTTTTTAAGATAGGCACAGTTCAGGGATGCAGAGTAGTTTGTTCTCTCAATATAAGGTGTGGTTTTTTCTTTTTTTAATATCACCCTAAGATCACTGTCCTTTTTTTGACAGCATGATGTAGAAATAAATAAACTTATATCCACAACTGCAAAGACAGAATCCTCTGTAATGTCTAAATCAATAAGTTCTTCCTTGGATGACACTGAAGTTAAGAAAGTAATGGAAGAATATAAGAGGCTTCAAGTAGAAGTTCAGAGGTTACGGGAGGAGAATAAACAGTTTAAGGTAAAGATTTTTCTTTTGAGTTCTGCCCATTTGAGTTTGAAGCCCTCTTTGTGGGTGGGAGTGGTTGCATGGGCCATGGTACTTAAGTATTAGTTACACGTGTAAGGAGAACACAAATTCTTATCTGCAAATTGAGTTTTTGCAATCAAAATGAAGTACATAAATCCATGCACTCTTGGGGCATGGGCTGAAGTCTGAAGCATACAGCCTGGCAAAGTGAAATGACAGTGACCCAAAATGATTCATTCTCTTCCCTCCTCTTTTGTAGAAGGAATTTAGGGCAGAATTTTCAAAAGCAGTCCGCATTGGGCAAAGTCTGCTTCCATCTACATCAGTTGGGAGTTTTACCGCTGAGTTCAGCAGGAGCAGAGTTAGGCCAATACTGAGCACTTTTGGAAATCCCAGTCATAATGTCCAAAGCTATTACAATGCATACTCTAAACTGTTAGCCAAAGTGCAAGAGGACCGCTGGTTCATGCCTTGACCAGCCCAGCAATATGAAAGCTCATATAGAAGAACCACTTGTCACTGTTTTGAAGTACTTTTTTTAAATCAGTTTTTAATTGCTCTCTAGATCTAGGCCTAGAAGTAGCTATAAAGCTGAAAATATGGGGCACAGCTACATTGAAAGAGATTGTACATTCATCCTGCTTTAATATTCGTTTAAGTGTGAAATAAATCTTTACCATTTAAAATCTGTTTTGTTTTTCCTCCATTTTTATGTCTCTTAAAGCATGCTAGATGCTGGTTTAGTCTCTCATTATGATCTCACTTTGCCCAGGTCTCACAAGATGACTGAAATGCCATGTGATTTTTAAAAATAAATCTTTCTTAAATACAACTCTCATAGTATTTAAAGTTAAGTGTGCTTCGTACTATGGACTTTTCATACTGCTATGCTGAGCCTTTCTTTTAAGTTATTTCAATTATAAGGGGAAAGCTTGATCTGATTTTTGCTTTAACCAAAGACCCATGAAGAATAACTGAAGATTGAAGCCAAAATTGGAGGATAGTGTGCAGTGTGACAGGCCAGGGTTACATGGGTCAGAACTTGGTTTGTTCATTTTTTTCCTTTGTGGATCTGGACTGTCCACCTATAGCAGTAAAGCAATATTCTTCAGTACAGCATATTGAAAGCTCGCAGCAAACGTTTGCAAAGTGTTCTGTTAAAATCTTGTAGAGCATTTTGAAACCTTAGTACATATTCTTAGTCCTCGTGTTCACCAGCCTTCATAATAGTTTTCGCTCTGCATTTTCTTTTTTTAAGCTGAACATAGATCCATATTGTCAATTACATAACTAGTATTAGGCCTGCCTTCAGAAAATCCCTTCAGAAATGTCTGCTTTTGCAGCAGTACAGCAACAGTTATTTGTACCTCAGTATAACAGATTATACTATGTGCCAGATCTTCCAACATACAGTAGATGCACAGTTGTGTGCAGAGTAGCTCCTACTTAACCTAATTGTGCATGCAAATTGGGTCTCTAACTTGTCTGAGAATCTGGCCTTCAGTGCCTAAGACATGAACTATAAAACCTTTAACTATCTGTGACCTGCTTCGTTTGGCAAATAGTAAGTGGTATAAGACTCTAGTTTAAAAAAAACCAAAACTCCACAGGTCCTAAGGAGCAGTGCTGCAGACTGAACATCCTGTTGGAATGAGCAAATGCTAAAAACATAAGTCAAAAGTAAGGAAATGGCCAACTTGCCCTGTGAATTTTTGAAGTTTTAGGAATTTAATTTTTAAAAAATGCTCTTTTGAAAAATAGCTTAATTTTATTTTCCCAAACTTGAGTCTACTTCCATGTTGCAACTATTTGACACTCACGCCTTTTGTAATTCCATGTACAGTGTTAGAGACATTCAACTACAGCCTAACACCAGCCTTCTGATAATTGAATGGTATGGGCACAAAGGGGTTGCTTTATCCACCCCTGAATACAGTCTTTCTGACATGTTAACAGCCTGTAGCACTGCTACACAACTGTTTAGGTCAGGAAGTAATGAATACTGTATCCAATTAAAATTAAAGCTCCTCCATCAGCAGCTGTAATATAGGTATCTCATCCAATCACTAACCTGACTCTTCTTAGATCAAGAGCACTGATAAGATTGTAGGACAATGTGTGCCAGTAATTCCCAGTAGTATCAGTAAGATGTCATTTAATATTAGCATGTATATGAAAAGTAAAAACGGAAATACTTTGCTCAAGTACCTGAGAAAAATTGCTACTTCGTAATTCAAGGCTATTCCGTTTGTGATTGGCATCTTCATAAGAGCAAGATAGTGTTCAAATGTGCACAACTTACTTGTGTGCACAGTACTGAAAATCAGGCCCTCAAAGTTGCTGTCCCCCTGTACATATATATTTGTGGGATACTTCTTGAATGAATTAATTTTTTTTATTTATTTTTTTTAATCCACATTCAAATGGACTGATAGGAATAGAATGGAGACGAGTTGTCATACTTCTGCATCAAAATTGCATGCCTTTCCAAAGAAACTCATCTAATAGGCTTAATTAAGGGGTTTGGGGTTTTTTTGTTTGTTCATTTGGGTTTTTTTATGCAGCATTTTTTGGTCAAAACTAATCATTAGGATTCCTTCCTGTAGGAAGAAGATGGTCTGCGGATGAGGAAGGCTCCCCAGACGAACAACCCAATATCTGCATCTGCAACTGCTGTCAAGGAAGAAGGGCTCAGCACTAGACTACTTGCTCTGGTGGTTTTGTTCTTTATCATTGGTGTAATTATAGGGAAAATAGCCTTGTAGAGGCAGCATGCTGAGGATTGTAAATTGGCTTGATGGTTCTGCCATATCATTGGATTAAATTTATTCATAACAATGTTTTAAAAAAATTAATGTATGACATCTCACAGGTCTTGCCTTTAAATTACCCCTGCACAAATATAACATAACGTAATCTTCTTGAAAGTTTAAAATGTACAATGAGTGAATGAATGATAAAGAATGTTCTTTATTAAGGAATGAGGAAAAAATCATGAGTTAACACTACAATGGCATATTGCAAATGTCATTTTAAACATTCTTAGACCTTGGTACATGTTGCTGTCCCCCTGTCCATTTTAAAAAAACAAACAAAGAATTATTCTTCCACTGCTGGAGCTGGCCCTTTTGGATGTTTGGAGCTGGGTTAGGCAGGAGGGGTTGATAACTTCTGTAAAATATGTTGATCCACCATTCTGCTCATAAAGTTAACAGTTTGTCAGAGTCTTCAACTCTGTGCAAATTAACAATTTATTGGCACTTAAATTAATAGTGAGAAGCTGAAAAGAATTGTATGTGGCAGCGCTGAATGTGCTAGGCATCATTAAGAGGCATATATTGACTGGTATGACACCCATTTGGAATAAAGGTCAGTGCCTTGTTCTCTTAAAGGGACCAAGCTACATTGCTGTTGGTTCATTTAGTTGAATTGAAATGTTATTCAGAGATGTTTAATGCATATTTAACTTATTTAATGTATTTCATCTCATGTTTCCTTATTGTCACATATTGACTAATACTATGGTATAAAAAGGCACCTGTTCTAAAACCAGTGGATAGAACTAAAATATTACTGCTGTAGTGATGCGAGATTCTTCTGCCTCCTCATGTTTTGGGCACTATGTAATTGTTAAAGTTTTGATCACTTAAACATTGGGGAAACAGCAGTCAGGAAACTGTTTTTTGTATGTAAATAAATAAGTCTATCTAGCAAAACAATTAGTAGTAAACTAGTTCTATGCCGTAAAAAGACCAATCCTATGTAGCATCTTAAAAAAAAAAAAATTAAATAAAGCCCAGAGATTAAAGTTCATTTAGTTACTTTTGTCAAAGTCAATTAATTTTTTTTAAAGGACCTGCAGTTAGTCACTTTGATAGAGCTTATGTACGGCATCAGGAAATTGCTAGCCTTACCTCAACGCTGTTTCCTCCAGCCCCATTTTAGTCTCTAGAACCAATCTCCAGAGAAGCACATTTGATGGAATACTGATGTTTAGAATAACCACATTGTCAGACTGTTTATTTACTAGGTATCCTCTGCTGTTTTTCAGTCTCCAGTGATTGGAGTCAGTAAGCCTGAGAATTTATACAAAGTGACACTCTAAGGCAGTAATATTAGTAATAGTAATAATAGTAATGTTACTATAAGGCAGTAATAATAATAGTACTAACTATAAGGCATATATATTCACTATATTCAAGCATGATATGTAGATGACCTATTCTTTTCAGCCAATTACCCATATAATCTTAGTTGGATTCCAGTTTCAGAAGCCATCAGTGTAAGATGTGCAATAGATTGAAGCTTATTCGCACACCTCTGAATCCTGAAGCACTTAAAAAGATGGCTTCCCTTTCTATTTCTTTGTTATTCCTAAATCAGGCTGGGGGAGAGGAGGAGGGGAGGGAGTGTTTGGATTGGTAGATTTTTTTGCTGCCATCTACTTTTCCACCCTTGCCATAATCATCAAAATGCGAATGGATATTTACTTATCTATCAAATGGTTGCCTCTGCCCTACATTGTGCAGATAAGCAGAATTTTCCAGTGCTACCCTTGCAGGTCAAGTAAAATCCCAACGTGTCCTCTGCGTATGTATGTGTTTCTGTGGAGACTTCTTGCAGAACAGCTGACATAAACAGGAAGAGGTGCATCTTCAGACAGGATATGAAGATAGATCAGAGTCAAGTCTGTTCCATATGGTAGGGGCAAAGCAATTATAGTCTCCACTTTTTGCATGAGTGCAAGACGGGTTGGAAACAGTGCAAAGGAAGAAGGTAGGTAGTAGTGAGATCAGCAAGGTAGGATGGGGCATGATTGTACAAGGATTTTAAAAGCTACAGCTTTGCTCTTTAGGGACCAGTAACTAATGGAAGCCTTCTGAAACTCTTCAACTTCTGTTAACCAAATGACTGATCAACATAGGAAGCATTCTGAAAGGGAGAGTTGTCTTTTAAAAGACATGGGATAAATATGATGCCTGAAGAATTCACTTTCATGGCTTTGTAGGATGTATCAGGAAAAACTTGGACTGAAGAGAGACTGAAGGCAAATGTTTGGGTGGCTGTGGCCATTGGAACATTGTGGCTGTTCTAAAAGCAGAGGCAGCCTCACAAGTGCAATTTTAAACACAAGCCAGCATTGCAGGGTAACGATGGAGGATGAGCGTTAATGTTGTCCTGTTTTGTGGGGAGGGGAAAGAGTTGTATTTTTTTTTTTGGCCTTTTTTTTTTTTGCTGGTGCACTGAGCAACTGTCACACACCTTATCCACCAAAATTGACTTTGCTGGCACAGATGATTTATGGCTAAAGAAGAAAGCCAGAAGAATGTGTTGGTGTCCTCAGGCCATAGCTTGTTTAATGGCCATGCCTCTGAACGTCTCTGAAAACTTAAAACATTTTAAACAATTTATGAGTAAAGTTGCTTTTATTAGTTTTTGTGTTACCGTAGCACCTAAGGGACCCCAAACAAAGATACCCCCATTGTACTAGACACTATACAAAGACAATCCCTACCTTGAGGCGTTTACAATCTAAGTTGCTAGCTAGCTATTGATACATCAGAACTGGCTGCTATGATCATACGGCTGTGTTCCATGGTACTACCTGAGCCATGGTATCACTCTGTTCTGTAAGCGCCTCAAATAACTCAAGTTACTATTAGAACTTGGAATTTAACAAAACTCTGAAGTGTCTCATATCCTGCCTGACAGCAGCCTAACAAACAGGAGCCTAGAAGTGTCTAGTGTACATAAGAACATAAGAAAGGCCGTACCGGGTCAGACCAAAGGTCCATCTAGCCCAGTATCTGTCTACCGACAGTGGCCAATGCCAGATGCCCCTGAGGGAGTGAACCTAACAGGCAATGATCAAGTGATCTCTCTCCTGCCATCCATCTCCATCCTCTGACGAACAGAGGCTAGGGACACCATTCTTACCCATCCTGGCTAATAGCCATTTATGGACTTAGCCACCATGAATTTATCCAGTCCCCTTTTAAACATTGTTATAGTCCTAGCCTTCACAACCTCCTCAGGTAAGGAGTTCCACAAGTTGACTGTGCGCTGCGTGAAGAAGAACTTCCTTTTATTTGTTTTAAACCTGCTGCCTATTAATTTCATTTGGTGACCCCTAGTTCTTGTATTATGGGAATAAGTAAATAACTTTTCCTTATCCACTTTCTCAACATCACTCATGATTTTATATACCTCTATCATGTCCCCCCCTTAGTCTTCTCTTTTCCAAACTGAAGAGTCCTAGCCTCTTTAATCTTTCCTCATATGGGACCCTCTCTAAACCCCTAATCATTTTAGTTGCTCTTTTCTGAACCTTTTCTAGTGCTAGAATATCTTTTTTGAGGTGAGGAGACCACATCTGTACACAGTATTCGAGATGTGGGCGTACCATGGATTTATATAAGGGCAATAATATATTCTCAGTTTTATTCTCTATCCCCTTTTTAATGATTCCTAACATCCTGTTTGCTTTTTTGACCGCCTCTGCACACTGCGTGGACATCTTCAGAGAACTATCCACGGTAACTCCAAGATCTTTTTCCTGACTCGTTGTAGCTAAATTAGCCCCCATCATGTTGTATGCATAGTTGGGGTTATTCTTTCCAATGTGCATTACTTTACATTTATCCACATTAAATTTCATTTGCCATTTTGTTGCCCAATCACTTAGTTTTGTGAGATCTTTTTGAAGTTCTTCACAATCTGCTTTGGTCTTAACTATCTTGAGTAGTTTAGTATCATCTGCAAACTTTGCCACCTCACTGTTTACCCCTTTCTCCAGATCATTTATGAATAAATTGAATAGGATTGGTCCTAGGACTGACCCTTGGGGAACACCACTAGTTACCCCTCTCCATTCTGAGAATTTACCATTAATTCCTACCCTTTGTTCCCTGTCCTTTAACCAGTTCTCAATCCATGAAAGGACCTTTTCTTTTATCCCATGACAGCTTAATTTACGTAAGAGCCTTTGGTGAGGTACCTTGTCAAAGGCTTTCTGGAAATCTAAGTACACTATGTCCATCGGATCCCCCTTGTCCACATGTTTGTTGACCCCTTCAAAGAACTCTAATAGATTAGTAAGACACGATTTCCCTTTACAGAAACCATGTTGACTATCGCTCAAGAGTTTGTTTTTCTATGTGTCTGACAATTTTATTCTTTACTATTGTTTCAACTAATTTGCCCGGTACCGACGTTAGACTTACCGGTCTGTAATTGCCGGGATCACCCCTAGAGCCCTTTTTAAATATTGGCGTTACATTAGCTAACTTCCAGTCATTGGGTACCGAAGCCGATTTAAAGGACAGGTTACAAACCTTAGTTAATAGTTCCGCAACTTCACATTTGAGTTCTTTCAGAACTCTTGGGTGAATGCCATCTGGTCCCGGTGACTTGTTAATGTTGAGTTTATCAATTAATTCCAAAACCTCCTCTAGTGACACTTCAATCTGTGACAGTTCCTCAGATTTGTCACCTACAAAAGCCAGCTCAGGTTTGGGAATCTCCCTAACATCCTCAGCCGTGAAGACTGAAGCAAAGAATCCATTTAGTTTCTCCGCAATGACTTTATCATCTTTAAGCGCTCCTTTTGTATTTTCATCGTCAAGGGGCCCCACTGGTTGTTTAGCAGGCTTCCTGCTTCTGATGTACTTAAAAAACATTTTGTTATTACCTTTGGAGTTTTTGGCTAGCCGTTCTTCAAACTCCTCTTTGGCTTTTCTTATTACACTCTTGCACTTAAGTTGGCAGTGTTTGTGCTCCTTTCTATTTGCCTCACTAGGATTTGACTTCCACTTTTTAAAGGAAGTCTTTTTATCTCTCACTGCTTCTTTTACATGGTTGTTAAGCCACGGTGGCTCTTTTTTTAGTTCTTTTACTGTTTTTCTTAATTTGGGGTATACATTGAAGTTGGGCCTCTATTATGGTGTCTTTAAAAAGGGCCCACGCAACTTGCAGGGATTTCACTTTAGTCACTGTACCTTTTAACTTTTGTCTAACTAACCCCCTCATTTTTGTATAGTTCCCCCTTTTGAAATTAAAGGCCACAGTGTTGGGCATTTGAGATGTTCTTCCCACCACAGGGATGTTGAATGCTATTGTATTATGGTCACTATTTCCAAGCGGTCCTGCTATAGTTACCTCTTGGACCAGCTCCTGCTCTCCACTCAGGATTAAATCTAGAGTCGCCTCTCCCCTTGTGGGTTCCCGTACCAGCTGCTCCATGAAGCAGTCATTTAAAGTATCGAGAAATTTTATCTCTGCATTTCGTCCTGAAGTGAAATGTTCCCAGTCAATATGGGGATAATTGAAATCCCCCACTATTATTGGGTTCTTAATTTTGATAGCCCCCAAGTCCTTCAAAAAATTAGTCCAAGCAAAGGATAGCCAGTGTCAATTGAATTCTTATTACCCGCTTGTCGGACAGAAAGCTACTGGAGACAGAAAACTCACAACATTTCAAAAAGACTGGTATTCTTTTGCAAATGCAGTGTTCCCTTTTTCCACCCTCTTTGAAGAAGACACTCTATATACACCTGTATTTACTGGTACGAGATCTCTGATAGAGCTATCTTTCAGGTAAGAGACTTTCCCATTATGGAAATATGTCCTTAAACTGCTTGGACATTTATGAAGCTTTCATGTACTTTTATGCCATCTGAAGAAATGCTTCATCAGACTTGTAGAAAGTGAAGTATTCTGATGTCTAGGAGATGTATAAAATTAAAAATATAGAGGACAGCAGGAAAGGACATGGAAGACTAAGGATGCAATGGAAAGACTCTGAAGAGAAGTTTGAAGAGGACTGGAACTGCAAGACCTATGAACCCATGCCATGAACGTGAAGGAGTGGCAAATAATTGTGGGCAGCTCTGAGCCTGTGTAAACGAGAAAAGGAGTGAATGAATGTGTAACTTCTTATTATATAAAAACTATGCAAAGCATGAAGTTTATAAATCACGTTCATAGTGTATATACCTGTAATTTCACACTCATGATAACACCCAGGTGTGAGCAAACTACTGCTTAATCTCTGTGGAATCCACACTCTAAAAATTAACCATCCACTATTCTTGGTTTAAAAATAATCCCTTAGAATGCCTCACTCCCATGGAGGTTTTGCTATTAATTTCAGTGCAAGCAGGAAAGGCGTCTAATGAGAATTTTCACTTTGTAGAACTTGGGAATATGTTTCCCCTTTAGACACAAGCTTTACATTTACTTGCAAGGAAGCTAACGTATCTTTCCATGAAGTCTGTGGAATGCAAATAAATAAAAGGAGCTTTTTCTTATTTTCACACTGAGGCCCATGTTTTCAAACGAGGGGATTCCATGCATAAATTATCAGAATTGTCTCTTTGTGTTGGCAGTCCCCTAATTTACACACACACCTATAGCAATTGCATGTGCAGATTAAGCACCAAACTTGTGTGCATGTTTTCACATGTGGAATGATTTTTAATTGATGACCTGTGTCATTAGAGAACAAGGTAGTGCTCAGTACATAACAGGGATTGGTATACCATAATGTAGTTCCCTAAAAACATGAAATTTTAAGTAAGATGCCTGATAATAGTATTCAATGTTAATTCACTTTCTCCTGAAGTGCTGCCAGTGGAGTACAATTTGAAATCCATTCTGCAAATTTAGTGTCTCCTCACCAGTACACTATAAAGGGATTATATCTTCTGTGCACATACACCTGAATTATAAAAATCTTGCCTTGGCAGCTAACAAATATATATACAGTTGTACATGTTTGCATCTGCATACTTAACAATGGCATTTTACAATCTTAAAATGTTTAATATTGCAATTCTTAATACAAGAAAGCCAAGGGAATTCAGAACTGTGGCTTAATTTTTGTAGTTGTCACTCCTCTCTTTCAGGAAATATGTTAATGTTGGTTTTTTTTGTCCCTCTTAACTGGAGATCATTCCTAATTCTTAGGCACAATAGACAAATTTAAAGACAGTGTTTTCAGCCTTCAAAGCTACTCGTTTTGCTTATTGCGATGTCGTGAAGCTTGTCCTGAGGACTGTTGTTTGTATTGGCTGTACGTATGCACTCTTTGATTTTGAAGAATATATAAAACATTCTGAACTTCCATGTTTGTGGTGGCTCCGTTAACAGCAATGCCACTTCACAGCAGCAGTATAGAATTGGAGAGCTGTTTTTCCACTCTAATTCAACACAAGTTTGCAGCTCTTATTGAAAATCTCTGGTGGCCAGTTTGAGAGAGAAGTGGTAAATTGTGTTCATTTTCAGGTAAAGTGTGCAAGGACTGCATTCCAGAAAATGTGAAGGGGAGACTTTGACATGCTCAGCTGATGCAGGTGCACAGTTATACATTAAAATAACTGATTGGATGCATTTCCGTGTGCAATTTTTGAGTTGTGTGCACAATTTCAGTACAAATAAGGCAGGCCTGAAGCAGCTAAGCTTTAAAGTATTGGATATCTGCATGCCTTTAAGAAACATTATTAGACTTCTACACTGTTGATAGGCCCCTTAATTTTTAAACTGTCAGCGATAAGCAGAAAGCACAAACAGCAATTTGGAGTATACATTTCACTTTCAGATACAAGTGCTGGATTGTGCATGGTGAGAAATGCATCCAAGTCTACCATCATGCTGTGCTGGGGAGAACTGGGTTACAGCAATTCCTTGATATTTTTTTTTATTTTAAATTGGCCCATTTTAAGATAGGAGCTTTTATTTTCTTACAGAAGTACTATTATAAAGAGCCTCTATTATAATTTGTAAAGGAGATGAGTCCACTACATGTGGAAGCTGTTGTGGCTTATTATGCAATAGCATAATTATATGTGCTTCTCTAAAAATGTAATTTACTCATTAGAAAATGTTCATAGAAATCCATCAGGCACTTCATAGAAACAAGTGACTTTAACAACATGCTGTGACTGATCGTTCATGTAGCTTGAAACATAGCCATACTAAAGATTGACTTGATTAAAAGATGACAATGGAATACAACACTAGCATAAATAATCTCCTGCTGCTAAATAGAGGGCTTTGAGACATAGATCCTTTGACCATGTCCGATTAAGATTACTTTGTATTATACCTACAGATTGATGTCTACTTAATCACTTGCTCTAAGGGATGTTGGTACAGAAGTGACACTGTTCAATGTACCATTACTGACTTGTGTGTTTGATTAGCTGTAAAGAACAAAGTAACTGTGTGCTTCAGCCACCCAGAGTAGCTTAATCATAAAACTGCTGTTTTATGAATAGGCTGATTTTATTATTGGGTGAAGCTAGGGGTTCTAGTACCTCTAAGTAACAGCCACCCAGGAATCTATTACATGATATAAACCATTTCACCATTGCTGTAGTCATTCATTTGCAGACTAACTGCAATTATTGTGCATAGATCATTAACTCCACCATACTCTGCCATTTACTGTGATCTTGCTTCCTGTATAAACTACCTGCAAATGTTCACTTGAAAAATAAATTTTGATGTAGATCTGTTGCCCCCAATCCTGACTAAAGCTTACACTTAAGCTTCTGTTTTGCGATAAATTTATCAAATGTAATCCTGAACCCAAGAATGCAAAACAGGCTGTTCTTTCCTTGAAACAAATTATGCTTTTTCATCTTGTATTGTCATCTACTGCTGTCAGACCCCCCAAACAGGAAAATGAAGGAAGTTAAAAGGAATTAATTTTTTTTTAATGAATTACAGCTACATACCAGGAGCAGACATTGTGCATCTGGTATCTCTGTTTACAACTCGAAATAAACACATTTCATTCTTATTTATGGAGTTAAATTTCTTGGCTGTATGGTCCTCCAACTTTCATCCTTGGCTATGAAAACTCAAGGAATGATCTACTTATTGTATAGTCTTCACTTTAGAATTGAAGGCTATACACAAAACTCCATTAAAAGAACATTAATGTTGCAAAGTCAAGCACTCCAAACGTAGGAAATGCCAGAATTTTGGTTGCCAGGCAAGATAAGGGCCACATTGTGTACAAACTTTTGGTGAGAGAGAGTCCCTACCCCAAAGATCTTACAGTCAAAACAGCCAAAAGACTGACAAATGGTGAGAGGCGAAACAGATAGATGAAGTGATTGTTCAGCAGAGACATGAGGGAGCCAGGAATAAGAACTGAGGTCATAGGTCCCAGGTTTGTTTACTTAACTTTTTTTGGTAGCTGATTTTTATTTGAGAATTGTGGAGGAGTGCTAAGACTAAAAAACATCCCAACACGATTTAAAAATGAAAGACATAAAGATAGTTGACAGAAAATTAATTGTTTTTGATTGGACTGGTGAGGAAGAAGCAACAGAGCCCAGTTTAAAAACTTCTTGTCCAAGTTTCAACCCAGCCTGTTTTCACATACCACTGGAAAAGCAGGAATTTAGAAAAGCAACTTTTAATAAATATCTTCTGCTGTTAAAATAAGGCATGAACAGTTTCATACTAACAAATGTTAATACAGACAGTAACTAATAATGCATGAGGAATAAAAAATGCACGTATACCTTTTTTAAAAAAAGCTGAGATGTACAAAGAATTTTAACATGAAAAGCTTTTAAACAGGGTTGATTTTTCAGAGACACAAAAGTCCACTCTTATGGACTTTCATTCTGTGCCTAATGCCCTTTGAAATGTCCTGACTCTCCCAAATGCTTGCTTGCTTATTTTTTTAAAAATAGTTGAAAGCAACTGTTTAAGAAGAAAGGAATCCAATAGTTAGTTGTCATTGTTCTTTTCCATGTAAGACTGCTTTTTCTAACACTTGCAGTATTTATTGTACTCAATGTGGGGGAGTTCTATTTTGGATTTCATTATGACAGCTAGAGATATTGATTAGCAAGTGCTGAATAAATTGCATCCAAAAGTCCTAAATGTTGGCTAAGGCAATATCTGGTTGATCATTTTGAATAAATTTGGGAATACAAGGGATATTCCAGAAGCCTGGAAAAGGGATACAGTTGAGCCAATAGTCAAAAAAGACAGGCAAGATGACATGAGTAACTCTTGATTGATTAGCCTGACATCTATCCTGGGCAAAATAATGGAAAAGCTGATACAGGATTCAGTTAAAGAATTAAATGATAGAAATAGAAATTAATGCCATCCAACAAAGTTTTATGGAAAATAGAACTTGTCAAACAAAATAGAATTAACTCTTTGAGATTACAAACTTGGTAGATAAAAACCTGTATAGATGTAATACAATTAGATTCTTGTAAAGTGTTTGACTTAATACTGCATGACATTCTGAGCTTAAAAAATAAGCACTCTACAATATCAATAAAGCATATGTTAAATGGATAACAAGCTAAT
This sequence comes from Mauremys mutica, assembly GCF_020497125.1. NCBI lineage: Eukaryota > Metazoa > Chordata > Testudines > Geoemydidae > Mauremys > Mauremys mutica. Next base: position 11,056,887 of record NC_059084.1, on the reverse strand, counting down.
TGAAAGAGCTCTCAGTAGTTGGCAATGGTGAATTATCACATGGGGGAGTTTCTAGTGGTATTCAACAGGGATGAATAGTAGACCCAAAGCGAGTCAATATTTTCATCTGTCAGTTGGAAGTAAATATAAAATCGCTGCTGCTAACTGATAAGTGACACAAAGTTTGGCAGACTGGTAAATGAGGATGAGGATAGGGCAGACATACAGAGTCATCTGGGTTGCTTGGTAATCTGGGCCCATTCAGACAAAATATTTTAATACAGCCGTACCTACCCATGGGTAACTGTATCCTGGAAGACAAATTCTGAAAAAGATGCAAGGGTTGTAGTTATCAAGCAACTGAACGTAAGCCTCCAGTGTAATGTTGTAGCGCAAAGGTTTTAATGCAATCTTTGGATGTAGAAACAAGGAAGTTGTGAGTAAGCGTATGGAAGTGATTTACCACTACAGAGCATTGATGAGGTGGATGCTGAATTACTGTGTACAGTTCTGTCCATATTTTTTAAACAGATTTTGAAAAATAGGAGTGGATGCACAAGAGCCACATCTGAGGATGGGAGAAAATACCTTAGCGTTAGGAATTTAAAGATTTCTATCGGTTTAGCTCATCTTAAAAGAGAGCATACAGTGTGTAAATACATTTGCAGGGAGAAAATACTGGGTGTTAGGACACTCTGTATGATAGCTGAAAAGGCATAAGAAGAATCAATGGCTGAAAGCTGAAGCCAAACAAATTCCAAATAGAATTTAAGTATATTGTTCCAATGGTTAATCACCCTCACTCGTAAAACTAACTGCCAAGAGAAGTGGATTCTCCATCTCTTCAAATCAAGTCTAGATTCCTTTCTGGAGGATATACTTTAGCCACATACAAGTTATTAGGCTCAATACAGTGGTGAAATTTAATTGTGTGTGATATACAAGAGGTCACATGAGATAATCTGTGAATTTATTATTTCATTCAAACTTAAGGCCTGATTCTGTAAGCCTCTACTAAACAGTCACTCTTGATTCACAATAAACTACAGAATAGTTTGGAAATGGCTTTCCAAAAACTATATCGAACACAAGTTTTTTTCCCCTTTATGCAGAAATCTTTGTCTCTCCACCCCTCTCCCCTTTGTTAAAAGTTTCTTAAGGAAAAGAGTTGTGAAAAGGTTCCTGCCTGGGTTTTGGTAGGGAAAGGGGTAAAGCCTCTCTCCAAACAGCCACTAAACCTCATCACTGCTGCAGGTATTGATAAGTGGATCGGGATGTACTCTCCACAGGAATGCTGCTGAACTTTGTTGGCAGTGACTCCCTGGAGGGTGAGGTGGCTAAGCCTACAGGAATAGAATCGGAAGTGCTCCTAGTATAAACATTTCACTAATTTGTTTATGTACCAGATTCCTTTAGTGCCTTTGTATGTGATGGTACCATGTTTACTTTCGTAGCTTTGTCATATAATTGCAGTCTTGCCACCATGCTTGAGGCTGACTGTCCAGGTTTTTATGCTACACCCATTGCTCTAGTCTCTGAACACATGGTCAAGTCTGCTTAACAGTGTACATAGTGGCAGTATTATGCAAGTTGCATTATGTAAATGTCTGTACCTGCGCCTGGTGGTATTTGCATGCAAAACTCATTGATGACACTGGGCCTCACTTTAGCACTTCCCTGAGTAGCTCAGGCTGACTTCACCAAATCTCACCCTCAAAACAGTATCAGACGTGAGCAGTGCTTGAAAAGGAGGCTACCAAAAAAATCCCTGGCTGTTGCAGAAGGTGGCAGTTGTGGTGATGAAAGTAGCAGCTCTCTTTCCTCTAAGCTATTAGTGAATCGGTGCATGGGCGGGTTCTGTTTGAGGTGCCAGAGAATAAAAACTTGGGCATGTGTGTCTAATTGTTAGCTACATCATCCTGGGTCTCATGGATCAGTTACTTGAGTTGCAAACTTGAACTGTGTTATTGGGGAAAAAAAGGTTTCATGAACTGACACAAACCTAAAAAGTCTAATCCTTAAACCACAAGAAAAGTAGCATTGTCATTTTTAGGGGGTATCAAAATAACCGTTTCTCTTTTGATATGCTGGAGTGGTTGAGCAGACTGCAAACTTTCCATTGCACCCAAGAGAAAAGTATAGGAAATTTGATTAACAGTCATTGCACTGTAGCTCACACAGTTCCTTTTTAAACATATGCATTTGACCTTGGAAACTTGTACATAGCGGGCATCAAAACACAGTAATCTTTAAACAGAGAAAGCATTTTCGAAGGTATTTATGTACATGATATTTTCTGTGGCAGGTATGTGATAACATGCTGAAAATCATTTGTACCACTGTCAGATGAGAATCTTATTAAATGTGTATGGATCAATTGTTAAAAACCCATAAATTGTCCATGGGGTTGTCTACCAGAGGTCAGCCAGAAAAAAATTATCTAAAGGTGTGAATTTTAAATGGATTAAATCCTTGTGCGGGATGCTGTTATTCAGAATTAAAGTGGTTTTAATGTGATTTATTTTAATTCATTTTGGAAGTGAATTAAACTAAACATATTAAAGCCAATTTAATTCTGAATGCGGATGTTCACAGTGGGGTTTAACTAATCCACTTCAGATATACTTTGTTAATTAGGATTCATTTTCCTGGATAGCCCTGTGTAAACAAGCCCTAAGTACAGCTTCAGTTTTGTACATACAGCATTAAGTGTAGCTATTGCATAGTTTAGTTAAAAAATATCCTTTTCAGATCAAATATGTAGGATTAGGTGAAGAGGATTTAACTATCACAAGGTGTCTTCAACTTAGGTGTCCTCTTAGCTGCAGTAGGCTAGGGAATATAATTCCATACCTTGCTTGCTTTGTAGGCAGAAATTAATAGAATATCAGGGTTGGAAGTGACCTCAAGAGCTCATCTAGTCCAACCCCCTGCTCAAAGCAGGACCAATCCCCAACTAAATCATCCCAGCCAGGGCTTTGTCAAGCCTGACCTTAAAAACCTCTAAGGAAGGAGATACCCATTACTCCTTGTTCTGTCATCTGGTAACACTGAGAACAGTCTAGATCCATCCTCTTTGGAACTCCCTTTCAGGTAGTTGAAAGCAGCTATCAAATCCCCCCTCACTCTTCTCTTCTGCAGACTAAATAATCCCAGTCTCTGAGCCTCTCATAACTCATGTGCTCCAGCCCCCTAATCGTTTTTGTTGCCAAGACTTGACTGTGGTGTCTGATTATAGTCTCTCTTCTGCACCCCTCACATTAATTTACCTGAGTCAAGTTTATCAGATGTTATCCTTGCACTTGTGTGGTATTTTTATGTTTGAGATCTAATCCAGAGTTGGATTGATAACCCTTGTTAAGGGAATGTGCCAACAAACACAAGGGATTGTGCCAAAGTGGAGGCAGAGGTAACGCAGGGTCGGTATAGTGTTTTTTTGCACCTATGTGTGTGTCTCACTGATACCTGATGAGTGCTACAGTCATAAATCATCTGGTCATGTCTCAACATTTGGGCTAAGTGATAACACAGAGAGGTGGAACAGAGTGAACCCAACCCTTATGAAGTCAGTGTAATATGACAGGGGCAAGGTCACTTGTATCTCACCCATTGTTAGCTTATGAACAGAAGTGGACTGGGACCATCACAGCCCAGAGCCTGGGAAAGCTAACACACACACACAAGAAGAAAGCAGAGTTTGCAAATTGTAGGTTGCAAGGATGGCATCAAGTCTGCCACTAAGAGCCCTTCCTGAATTCAAGGAAGAGAGATTGACAGAGGGTGTGTGTGGTATGAGTTTCTGTGATTGAGCCAAAGCCAGCTACCTGAACTTACAGGAGCAGGAAGTGAGGGGAGCAGGGGGGAAAATCAGTTTCAGAGAGACTGAGCCCTCAGCGCTTTGGTAATTTGACTTTTGTGTGAGACTAGAGCCCTCAGTTATATCCTAGCAATGCTGAAAGCTAGAATCAGCGGTTCTAATTTAACACGTCTTTTTAGTATTGCTAAATTATCTGACAATGTGCAATGGATCCATGTCACTACATTAGCTTTATGCCTAATGAAGGTCAATTAGGAAGTATACGCATAGTACACATTGTACATAATCAGGCATGTTATGCAGGGAAAACCTCTTTGTCCATTTTTTTAATGTGTACAGAATCTAAGCAAAGCTGATTCCAGATGTGCTTATCTAAAGAGGATATAAAATTGTCTTAGCACCCAGTGTCTGAATTCTGTGCTGCACAGCTGGAGTCATCTAGTCCCATCTTAAAAACTGCATTGCCATAAGTGATAATAAAAAAGCCATAGGCAAAGGTTTTAGTGCTTCATTCCCATTATTATCCTCTTTTCCCAGGTAGCGTGGACTGATGTGTTTAGAAAAGACGCCGGTAGCCCCGGCACACTGAATAAGCGGTGCCTGGTATGAGGTGGGCCGCTTCTCCGGTCTGTCAGGGCTGGATCCGTCTGTGGGCCTTTCGCCGATGAACAGCAAGCTGCCATCTTTCATGTCTTGCTCCATTTTAAAGAGTTCATATTCTGTGTGGGGCAGCTTGATGCCCAAAGCCAGACACCCATTGGTCAGCGTTATATCCTGCTCCATCCCGGCACTCCAGAAGCCTGTCTCCCCGCAGGTCCCTGGCTCTGAGGAGTTTAGCATGGTCACTGTTACCTGATCTATTGCTGTAACCCGAGCACAGGTCACTTTAAATGCCAGCTCTGTGCCTCCTCTCACTATGGAGGATGGGACGCCCTTGGTGTAGTGCCCAGATGCATAGATGGTAAAAGTAGGCTGCTTGCAGAGTGGGTCAGAGTAGTGATAATAGTACCCTTCCCAGGTGCGATTGGTGCCATGAAATATGAAGTACCTGGTAAGAAAAAGCACAGCTGGCCGGATTTCACAGTGAGCACTCACCCACCTGCCACTTAACTGCATCGGCAGCTTGGCTTTAGCTGGTAATATAGGTGGATGGTGCTCATCAGATCTGTATATAATCCCACAAGCAGGGCAAGGATGCACGTGATGCTGTTGGAGGCAAACAAACAAAAAGTAAGTGAAAAATATTACATGCAAACCCCCATTCAAAATATTCAAACAATAACAGGCCAATCTCCATCCCTGGTGCAACTTCACTGAGGTCCTGGAGGCTGCATCAGGGATGAATTTGGCCCAATGGGTCCAAGCAGTTTAGTAAGGTAAAGGGCTGCCTCAATCCCCTGCCATTCTAGGGAAAAACAAGAAGGCCAGTGGGAGCTGCATGCATACACCTCAGGGCAGCAGTTGGTCCAAGAGGAGTGCTGCAAGCAGGACAAGGGATGCACTTTTGGAATGCCCTGGTTTTCTTTCACTGCAAGATTTGTGTGACTATTTGAGAGGTTAGGATCAGGGCACAAATGCTGCTGTTTTGCTCCCACAATACCATGTGCTTAGTGAAAACTTAGACAAGGCCTGGACCTAAAGAAAATGCCACCAGTTAAGGTTATTTAGGCAGTCTCTGGTGCTGCTGGGAGTTGTCAAATAGGCTAGTACATTTTTATATCCATTCAGATGGTGCCAGAAAAGCCAATGCACTGCTGAGACCCTCAGAAGGAGGGCTAAGAAATGGTGCTGCATCTCCTAGAAGAGTCCATGAAACCCAGCATCAAAACTTAAACTCTGTGAAAAACATGGATCCAACCAACATGCGTTTAATTTTGAAGGCCCCGCAGGATGCCTGACCATTGCCCAAAGCTCTACATCAAACCAATCCTGTGTCCATTCTAATTCTCTAAGAGCTTCATGCAAAGTTGAAACCTTTTCCTATATTTCATATGGAAAAGTGTCAGTATATGGTGATTTTTTTTTAAATAAGTATAACATTTGATCATTTTCTGAAATTCTAGCTAATTAACTGTTTGCATGGAACAAGATTAAATAACTCCGTTAACAGTAGGGCGGGTAATTTACATGCATGTTGATTGGAGTCTACTGTAATTTAGTCATTTTCAGCTTGCTTTACTGCTACTGTCACACTAACGAGTGCTGACAATACACAGTACATTATTGCTAAATAATCCCAGAAGTTGGCAAATATATATATTCTCTGTAGACAGGAAATTCTTTGATAATGGAGGTAATTTGGGGAGAGTGGGTTTCTTTAAAACAGTTATAGATTTAAGGAAGTAAGAGTAGTATTTCCCCATAGCAGGTTAAAAAATAGCTCATAGCTGTCAGGACCAGGATGTAGGTAGCCAGGCCTATTGGTCAGCATAAGGCAGGGGGCCAGGTTGCCACACTAGCCAGGGTTCAGAACCAGGAGGTCAGGTCAGGAACCAAGAGTCAGAGACCAGGAACCAGGAGTGCAGGGTCAGTAGACAAGCCAGAGGTCAGGAAACCAAGAGATCAGAAGACAGGAATAGATAGCACTGGGTGAACAGTCTAAAGCAGGGTACACCCCACTTGTACAGACTTCCTGCGCCTCCTTCTGACTTAAGTAGGGGGAGGAAGCCAATCAGGTGCGCTGCTGTTCCACCAATCAGGGCTTAAGGTAGAATCTTCCAGCTGAGTTAGACTTCAAGGAATCCTGGTTCTAGCTGGTAATAGTAAAGTGTCAGGTGAAGGGTTGGCACATGATTAACACCCACCTCAGGCATCTCCTAGATCTGGGTTTAGGGTGACCAGATGTCCTGATTTTATAGGGACAGTCCCGATTTTTGGAGCTTTTTCTTACATAGGCACCTATTACCCCTCACCCCCGTCCCGATTTTTCACACTTGCTGTCTGGTCACCCTATCTGGGTTTGAGACCTGCAGGTCATGACATCAGCAAAGTTGAATGAATCTCTTGCTAGTGCAGGCTAATGTTGCACGTTAGTTAATTAAAAGAGAAGGATATGTCCAACAAAATTAATATGGCGAAGCCAACAATCTTGCTTGTTTAAACCAGTCACATGAAGTTATTTCTAACGTATGGTAGCTTCTAATTATCCCCAAGTGGTGACATCATGTGCTGGGGAGCTTTACAGAGCTGTTTGGTGATTAATTACAGTACTATCTTTAAAAACAAAAACAAAAACAAGGAGTACTTGTGGCATATTTAAATTCAATTAATTTGCAAACTGGACACCATTAAATTAGGCTTGAATAAAGACTGGGAGTGGATGGGTCATTACACAAACTAAAAACTATTTCCCCATACTAATTTTTCCCCCTACTGTTACTCACATCTTCTTGTCAACTGTTTGAAATGGGCCATCCTGATTATCACTATGTTTTTTTTCTCCTGCTGATAATATCCCACCTTAATTGATTAGTCTTGTTAGAGTTGATATGGCAACCCCCATATTTTCATGTTCTCTGTGTGTGTCTCTTCCTACTGTATTTTCCACTGCATGCATCTGATGAAGTGGGTTTTAGCCCATGAAAGCTTATGCCCAAATAAATGTTAGTCTCTAAGGTGCCACAAGGACTCCTCGTTCTTTTTGCTGATACAGACTAACACGGCTACCACTCTGAAACCTAGCACTATATTTAGAGAGTGAATTTCAGTATCTTAGGTTTGTTTTAAGTTAACGTTTAAAATTGTGTATGTTTACCGTCTGGTTTAGCTCATGTACATGGTCTTGGCCCAAGATAACACCCAGCTTTATACCAATCCAAGCATGTTACTTGGAGGTTTGTCATTTTGTGTTTTTTCTTTTTCTCTCTTTAATTCCAGTTGTTGCAGTATCACAAGGGTGGAAACCTTCTCCCAAATGAAGCATTTCATGAGAGTTAGTCCTGTTCCAGCTGGTAATGTTCACAAGTGGCTTTTTTGCCCTATCTCGCTGCTCAATCACATTTAGTTATGATTTAGATAAATAATACCTTTTTTTCCCCTGGAAATAAACCACGCTACTGGCGAAAAATAAAAATAAATCACGGCTGCAGTATAATATTATTTATGTTGAAGTAAAGTGATTTCTGTAGAATAACATAATTGTATTCAGGGCAATTTCCCCTGCTAATGGCATTATATTGTGGAATAATGATTTAATGGAAGATGCTTGTTTCCTCATTCCTCTTTCAACCTGAAGGACAGGACAAAGAAATAAGATGAGGGATGCAAGACAAATAACAGCACACAGAGCTTATAATGATGTGGGACTTTTCACCTCAGGACAGGATCTGAGCCTGCATTTCTAGTGAAAATGTGGCAGGTAAAGAAAATCTATTAGCTCCATGCCCCAGCCGTGGAGGACTGTTTCCTCTGTTATGTTTTCTTTGCTGCTTAGTCCAGGCTAGCTACCAGGCCACATGCTTAGTAAGGGGAAGAGCCAGATTCACATACAACTGTGCACGTACGTTTGTGGTTAGGCCCCCGTTTCTTCCCCACCCCACCCCACCCAGCACCTTGCACAAGACACAATTTTGTCTTTTCTAAGCCAGGCTCTCTGCCCATCACCTCTGTCTGTATCATTATAATACTGAGGTGACCGACTGCAGGTGGGGTAAGTAATTTAAGAAGGCTGCAGACAGACATGCATCAAAAAACAGGGGACACCAGGGACGCTGGGCTTCCCAGGGCCACCCAGAGGATTCAGGGGGCCTAGGGCAAAGTGGGGGAGCTGCGGCACTTGTACTCACCTGGTTGCGGTCCGGGTCTTCAATGGCATTTCGGTGGCAGGGGGCCCTTCAGTTGCTCTGCGTCTTTGGCAGCACTGAAGGGCCCCCCACCGCCAAAATGCCACTGAAGATCCAGACCGCCGCTGGGCCAGGGCTCGTGGGGCCCCTCTGGGGCCTGGGGCCTGGGGCAAATTGCCCCACTTGCCCCCCCCCGGGCAGCCCTGGGGCTTCCATTTTTTAATGTGGCCCAGGAGTAAGCAATGGTCTTACCACAGCGCTCTGCAAAGGGCGTTGATACCCCGTTGGTCGATAATGGAGCCTCTCAGACCACTTGGTGTGAATGTCCCCTAGGTACAGCTCCTCCACCGTCCTGCTGCTGCTCGGCTGAGTTTGCAGCAGGGGCTCGTAATGCTTCTCCACCCGCACCAGGCTGAGTTCATGCATGGCAAAGCCCAGGGCTGTGGTGCAATCCCGCCCCTCCTTGGCACTCAGCACCTCGTAGAGGACTCCGGGAGCCCAGGACCGTCCAGGTGGAAAGAATCCACTGCAGTCCCCTCCTGACGTCTGACTGATCCGGGCAGAAATCTCCTGCATGGCCCTCTGGCTGTGGAAAACAATACCCACTTTGTGCAGGTGGTAGTCTGCCTCAGTTGCCCCTCGGGTGATCCAGGAGGCCTGGCGCAGCCGGAGCTTGCCTTTGATGACCAAGGAGTGGGACGGGTTGTGGCAGGAGGGGTCCCAGTAGTAGAACTGATAAGCCTTGAACAAGCGGTTGGAGTAAAACAGGTAAGATCTGGTGAGAAACTCCGGTCCCGGACGTACCTCACAGCTAAGGGCAGAGAAGAGATTGGTGGTAGAATCCTTAGTCATGTATCGAGTGGAAGAGCTGGGGTTTGAATTCCTGCCTGACTCTTTGTACAGAGAAATTAATGGGGCATTAACTTCTGTTGACACCATGATGAGAGGGTCTCACCTTTACACTGCTCCCTTCCCCATTGACCCTAAGGCCCCACATCTTACCCCAGTGGCAAAATTATTCCTGCAACGGTGATTTTCATTTCACTGCACCCCCAGCAAAGAGGTATTAAAAAAATACACCCGCTAACAAATCAGAGTTTCTTTGCATAGAAGAACTCTGTGGAGCATCACCCCATCCTATCCCCAGGGCATATTGCCATAAGACTAAGAGGAGGGGAGAATCTCAATTCATTGCTCCTTACCCTCACCCAAGTGGTATTAAATAGAAATGGTTTCACAAATGATCCCGTAGTGTTTCCTCTGTTAGGTGGCACAGAGCAATGGGGCAACTCAGTACCATGTGAATGCCAGAGACTTGCCAATAAGGGACCACATCAGAAAGAGTCTCACCCCACGTCCATCATCACAAGGGACTGTGATGGAGTTGTCCACCACAGCGAGGGTGGAGGTCCAGCAGGGAGTCTTGTGAATGAGATTCAGTGGGGAGCATAAGCAGCTTGTATTAAAGTTCCTTACTGAGTCCCATCTAGAGACAGGAAAGTCAGACCCATGTCTGCCAACGCCCATGATTTTGTCAGGATACTTGGTGTTATTCTGACAGCCCCCAGCTCCTGGCATCATGTGACTGCATGAGAATCCCACCTTTCATTTAAAAAAAAAAAGTAAGTGTCTACCCTCGTGGCTGCTGAGAAAAGCTTGAAAACATGAACCTTCAAGGCTTAAATACCAGAAGGCAAATAAAAAGAAAGCCTTTGTTGTTAATGAGAATCTCACACTCGTTTGGAGCCGGGCTCCTGATTTTTGAACGCTTGGGGTTAGTAATACTGAGACCCCTACAGCAGAATGCACATTGCAGGGATGGGTGTGTCTCCTTTTCATTGCCCTTGTTAGGATAAACACAGAGACCATGGATGGAAGAGGATGCAGAGCTAATGCTGCCTGCAAGACTCCATTTTGGGTCAGGTGGAGGGGGCTGATTAGCCAAAACCAATCAGGGGTGGGGCTAAGAGACTATAAAGTTGGTCTCTCTGCCTATGCTCTCACTCCAGTTGGGAGCTCATCCTATTTACAAGCCTGTTCTAGCTGTGAGGAGTTGTGGGGCAGGCAGGCAGGCTGGTGTTTACTATCTAGTTCAAGTGCTTACTTCAGGCTGTATGTGTAGCGCTACTCAGAAGCTCACTTGCCAGTGGAAGTTTGCTGTAGTTCAGATGCTTGCTCTGGCCTGGGAGATTAATAATTCAGGAGTTTATGCCAATCCCCAGAACTCAGCCCAATCTCAGAAGCTTAGTTTAGGAGTTTGGCCTGGGCTAGGATTTAGGGGTGATAATTTCAGTGAGACGCCCCTTTGCCCTTAAATGGGAGTCTGTTTTTCATGAAGCTGCTAATGAAATTTTTGTGAGGTAAACTAGCATGCTTCCTGTGAGATCTTAAATTGAAAATCCCTTATTTTCTCTCCCTTTCGCTGCACCTATGAGTTTATGACCCACTATTCATCTCCTGGTCGTAGTGAGAGGTGCACTGGAGCCTGTTCCATTGTGTACAATAGAAGCTGGTAGTCAGAACTGTGCCTTTGCCAAAGTCTGTTCACATAAGGACATTGGAAATAATGTGTAGGCAGTGGGGTGTTTTAAAGATGTGCTGCTGTGTTTTCAAACCTCAGCCTGTGTATTGTGTGTTCCCTCAGCCCAGAGGGCATTGATGGGGCAACGTCTGCAGCTTTGGGATGGCACACATGGCAAATTAAGAGAGAGATGGAGGAAGTCCTAGAGGGAGTATTTGGATCTGGATTTAGAGCACATCCCAAACTGATAATATCAAGGATTTTGATTTGGCCCCTTAATTTGGTACTGGGCTATCTGCGAATGGTAGCTCTGGGAGTGCATTTCAAACCACCCCAAAATTAAAGGATATTCAGCTCTTTAATTTGGGGCCTTCTTCCAGCCACAAACAATACATGACCTTTTCCCCACAAAGGAAAATCACCAACAGCAGGCACACTCTACAGTTTAACAGTGTGTGCCCATCAGTGCACCATGACGCTGCTATTTAGTAAGGTGACCTCACCCTGTTGGCAGCGTCTAGCAAAGAGGCAAGACAAATCTGCAAACTGCTCTGGGCTACTGGGCTCCTTACCCTGTAGAAATCCAATGACCTTCCAGCCGGGGAGGCAGAAGAGCCGAAATTCTAGCGCTGTCCTGTAGGTGGCGCAGTTGGTACTGACACTGTGGCTCCCAGTGCAGTTTTCCAGTGCTGTGCTGCTGAGCCTGAGACACAGGCACGTCCCATAGCTTCTTTCCAGATGCATAGGCTTAAAATAAGACAGATGTTTTCAGAACACAGATGCAGTTGCTCCTGCACTTTACAATTAAATGGGTTAGTTTGACTAAAGATTTTTTTTTTTAAAGACCAAATGGGACCTGCCTGTTCCAGGAATTGCTCTTCAACGGGTCACACCAGGCCTTTCTGGGGCACTATTTGGTCCTTGTGCTAAGTTTCTGGACAGGCTGCTTTAGATCCAGTCCTGTAACTCTGCCAGGAAAGGATTGTTTCTCCTGTCCTAGAGCGACAGATGGAGCCGCTTGTTTCAAGGGTAGTGATTATCGTCACAGAGACAGCTTGAAAAGCCCTGGTAGTATCCAACCTTTCACAGCTATTTCATGATCCCCAGTATTATCAGTTCATGCATTTATTATTCCCCCTTGAGTTCAGATGAAACCATGAGAAAGCCGCTTAAGTCAAAAAAGTCAATTTCTTTATGGCTCTTGATCAGCTAAATAAGATAAATTCAGAGAACAAAGCGATCTCTGGTCTCTGCAGTCTCAAAAGCCCAACAAGCAACAGGATTATTTTGGAAAGGAGGCAACACAAGTTCCTTAAAAATGCCCACAAGTTGGGTCATATTCTGTCCATTACATGAGTGACTTTAGTGTTCATTAAAATGTACTTGCCCAGGCCTTTAATAATAACACTATATCTTCTTTCTAAGGTACATAGCACATTGAAAAAGAATCTTGCACAGCTGTGTTTAAACTGTGTAGTGTTTTAAGGGACATTTTACTGCATGTTATTGTTGTATCAAGGTACTTTTTTTTTCTCAGTTTGGGACTAATTTTAACCCACTCTTCTCAGGAAGCTAAATCCTTACATCTTTCACCAGTAATGATCTGCATCGGCTAGAGACAAATGCCAAGACACTTATCAGAACTGAATGCAGGGGCAAAGCTGAGAATTTTAATTTTAAATCAGAAGCCATTACTGTCATTACGTCCATTACGCAGCAGATTTAGTCATTTTGCCTGACAGATGTTGGTACACAAGTGTTCTCTGTGCCCATCACTCATTCGCTGCATCCTGATTAGCTGGGACAGCAAGCCTGCTGAATGCATCAGCAACACTGAGAAGAGCTCATTCACAAAAGCCTGGTCCTCTTAATCGCATATTGTATTGCTGCGGATTAGCTTGTTTTTTTGCACAACATGGTTGCTCCAGCACTCAGTCTGGATGCGGGCTTTATGAGAGTGTGAAATCCTGTTGTTACAACCAGTCTGGATGGTGCCCATATTCTGATCCATGAAGATCACTGCAGGCCCATAAAATGGCAAACCTCACAGCTCAAACTCTGTATGTGCAGAAGAGCAACAGACCCACATTAGAAAGGCTGAGAGAGATCTGCTAGCCCAGGGGTAGGCAACCTATGGCACACGTGCCAAAGGCAGCACACGAGCTGATTTTCAGTGGCACTCACACTGCCCGGGTCCTGGCCACTGGGCCGAGGGCTCTGCATTTTAATTTAATTTTAAGTGAAGCTTCTTAAACATTTTAAAAACCTTATTTGCTTTACATACAACAATAGTTTAGTTCTATATTATAGACTTATAGAGAGAGACCTTCTAAAAACGTTAAAACGACTGGCACGCAAAACCTTAACTCAGAGTGAATAAATGAAGACTCAGCACAGCACTCCTGAAAGGTTGCCAACCTCTGGCATCTGAGGTCTGATCCTGCAAGGTGCTCAGTATCCACAGTTCCCATTCGCTTCATGTTTTAATTCACACAGCCTGAATATTCACTGGCTAAGCTCTGTTCACAGACCTCAAGAAGAACTAGTTCAAACACAGAAACCAAATGATTGTAACTAAGGCCACTAGTTCATTAGTACTCATGAATAATTTTATTTTATTTGTTGCTCAGTTGGAGATTCCTCTGAACCCACTCAGCTCACAGCTGAAATCTTCAGATATGACTGAGAGCTCTTTGTCCTCACTCAGTTTTTAATCTATGGTTGAGACAGCCACTGAACCAGGGAATTACAACATGGGAACGTTCGCCTCTCCTGTCGCCCACCATAAGGACAGTAACTCTGTCACTTACCTCATTTCCCATAACAACGGATGTTACTGGCTTAGGGAATGTGCGAACACTCAGCTAAATCCCGAAGACTTTCTTTGGATGTTTATTCACTCTTTGCTCAGGCAAAACTCCTGCTGGAGCCATTGGCAGTTTGCCCAGGTAAGACCTACATGAGAACCTGCAGGATTCGGCCCACTATAAATAAATGATATGCCTTCTCATTAAAACACCTGAAACCCTGGCTTATATTGATCCATCTAGCAAAATAACGTCCCTGGGTTAGGTGTCCCTGCAGACTTGCACTGCGCTGCATTCGTTTTATTGTCCCACTGGGGGCTGGCTTACTCTAACTCTGTTCTATAATTTACCTAGCAGCACGCTGGAAGATTTCATTCAATGACTGGTGCAGATGACAGAGGTTGCTCGCTCACCTGTCTATCAAAGAAAGCTGAGGAGACCATTTACTATATATATATATATATCTTCTGAGCAAGCATCTACAGAGCAAGACTTGCCGGATGTTGGCCAACGCCAAACATTGGAACTGGTTTTACTGCAATTTAAGCAGGAAGTTGTCCCTTCCTAAAAGCTGTAGGAGGGGCCTTTTTTCTGTGAGGTTTCCCTTCTGGAGATTACCTCGTCAGCACCTCAGAGGGGCAGGGTTTGCCCCACCCCAATCTCCTGTGGAAAACAAGCAGCCCCCACACCTAGTATATTGACTTTGGAAGAAAAGTTGAGTTTAGTCATACATCTTTGCTTCTTATCAATAAATAGAGAAGAAATTGCCCACATTACAGCTTGCAACAAAATTAGGTACTGTAGATCAACTCTTCTCCAGGGCTAGATTGCTACATGCTGTTGCTTCCTATGGCCAAAGTTGTTATTTCCATTTATAATTCTAATGTTTCACTAAGTCACCCATTCGCATGGATAAGATCAGTGCCTACAGTCATGGGGAATTACGTAGCTCTTTATTTAAGAATGACACAAAACCTTTGATATTTGGCAGGGAATGTTCAGACTGGAACAAAACTATGGATAAGAAACATACAAATGTATTCTGCATAAGTGAATTACACTTATCCGCACAGACGTTATTAACAAAGCATTCCTCTGCCATTCTTCTCCCCTGAGAAAGCATACAGAATGGATTTGGGGTTAGCTGCTAAAAGAATGACCATTCTTTTAAATGCGAGGAAAATGTTTGTAGTTTACCAAATCAATTTCTCTTGAATTTGTGCTGAGATTAAGTTAGCAGTCTTTTTAATATGCTCAAAATAAAGAATTTCCCATGAGCACAATTTTGTGGGAAGACCTATATTATGTATTAAAATGAGTTATAAAATTAACTATAATACAATGAATCTCAGCACTATGTTGCATTTTCTATGTCTGCAAACAGAGATTCCAGCTCAGGAAAGCACTTGAAGACACGCTTAAGTCCTATTGGCTTCAATGTGACATAAGCATGCACTTGAAGTTAAGCATGTGCTTAAGCACCCTTCCTGATTAGTGATGCTTTCTTGACTTGAGATCAGAGTGTAGTCTAGTAAGTTGGAGGAGGAAATTGTTTGCCAGGATGCCAGTTCTATATAACTTTGCAGATAATATAAAATTATTATTATTATTATTCACAATATTGAAGTCCAAAGCTGCCTGCAAAGAGTTACCAGGGAATCTCAAAAAACTGGGTGACTGGGCAAGAAAATGGCAGATGAAATTCAATGTTGATAAATGCAAAATAATGCACATTGGAAAACATAATCCCAACAATACATACAAAATAAAGGGGTCTAAACTAGCTGTTTCCATTCAAGAAAGAGATCTTAGCGTCATCATGGATAGCTCTCTGAAAACATCTTCTCGGTGTACAGCGGCAGACAAAACAATCTAACAATATTAGGAAGAATTTTAAAAGGGATAGAAAATATCATAATGCCACAATATAAATCCATAGTACACCCACACCTTGAATATTGTGTGCAGTTCTGTTTGCCCATCTCAAAAAATTAGAATTGGAAAAAGTACAGAGAAGGTTAAGAAGAATGATTAGGGATATGGAACAGTTTCCATATGAGGAGAGATTAAAAAGTCTGGGATAGTTCCGTTTAGATACGTATCAGGAGATACGATAGTGGTCTATAAAATCATGAACGGTGTGGAGAAAGTGAAAAAGAAAGTGTTATTTACCCCTTCATATAACACAAGAACCAAGGGTCACCCGATGAAATCAATAGCCAGCAGATTTAAATAAACATAAGGAAGTATTTATTCATACAACACACAGTCAACCTGTGTAACTCATTGCCAGGGGATGTGAAGGCCAAAAGTATAACTGGATTCAAAAAAGAATTAGATAAATTCACGCAGGATAAGTCCATCAGTGGCTTTTAGCTAAGATGGTCAGGGATGCAACTCCATGCTCTGGGTGTCCCTACACCTCTGACTGCCTGAAACTGGGACTGGACAACAAGGGATGGATCACTCAGTGATTGCCCTGTTCTGTTCATTGCCTCTGAGGCATCTGGCACCAGCCACTGTCAGAAGACAGGATACTGGGTTAGATGGACCTTTGGCCTGACCCAGCATGGCCATTTTTATGTTAATCACGGAAAAGGATTTGTTATTGCCAGAGATACCATCCTATGAAAGCAGGAGCTCTAGGAAATCCATCACACAGCTTCAGATAACTGTGACTGGCTGGCTGGCAGAGCGATGTCATTCCAGCAGTAAAAAGCAATGTAAAGATTGAAAAAAAAGAAGTTACAATATATTTCTTTCGGAGCTGTTTTCTAAGCGATCAAACAAACCCAATATCCCCAAATAGGATATAGGGCCTGTTGTATTTGTAATGTTTCGATCAATATTTGCTTCTGTTTTAAATACCAACCTCAAATCATTTTACTTCAGTCAAAAGGTGCCATTATAAAAGAGTATGAATACAACTATGGGCCTGATTCTACCCTCCCTTATCTACCTAGACACCATATTGACTCCCACCTGGGTATAAGTGAAGACAGAATTTGGCCCTATTATTTTGTAACTTAGCGTTTCATTTGGATTAATACCCTGGTGAACTGACTCATTTCTACAGAGACACTGGGGTTACAGTACAGCTTTTCCTTCTAAACTACGCCAGACTCTACTGAGTCAAGATAAACAAGATAAAAGTTAGAACAGTCACAGACATCCTCAGTCTCTATTCCTGCTGAGCTTACGGCTCAATCCCACAAGCCTTCAGTGGGAATTCTGCCTGAGCTAGGCTGGCAGGATTTGGCCTACACGTCTGAAACAGAAAACAGGGAAAAGCATGTCAGACAAGACAGATGGTATTTGGGCTAGAGAGGGTGGGAGTGAAGGAGACACTCTCTTGTACCTTCAGGGTCTTCTTTAGTGTTGACCATGTAAAATCTGATTACCTATGTTTAAAATGCCTTCTCTGGTGGGTTACCAAGAGAGAAAAAAACAGGGCCTAACACAATGTATAAATGAGGTTACTCTTTCTCCTGCGCTCATTGAACTCAATAGCAAAGCTCCCATTGCATTTAGTGGTGCAGGATCAGGGATTTACTCAGGAAACACGCACTTTGAATGTTTTAACATGAAACTGATGGAAAAAACCCAGTCCATGATGACGTCAGTTTTGAGAATAAAGGGATTCACAGAAGGAAACAGATACAGAGGATTCTGTACCAAAATACAGTATACAAAGCAAGGGGCATACTCAGAATCCACTTCAGAGGGCCATAGAGATATACTAATAAAATTCTGTTCTAGTGGCAGAGAGCACATTTCACTGAGACCTCAGCGTGCTTTAATCAAAGAATTTTATACTTATCATCATCCACTGTATTTTAATTGCACACGTTTTATTCATTTTTATATGTAAATATATTTGAAACACCTGGCAAATAACTTATTTTCCTGATTGGCTGTGGTCCAGGCGGAGCTGCTCTACTAAACTTTTTTTAACCAAAATATTATGTGGACCCAGAAACTAGAGACAATCTCCCATAGCCAATTGGTCAATGGCAAAAAGTCAAACAAGGAAACCTCTGTGCAGTACCATCTGGGAATATGGTCCTTCGTAGGTTGAGCCATTGTGGTTAGGTCAGTGCCAACATGGATTTAGCTATGCCCTTGCCCAGTTGACACAGGTGCTTTCAGTATAATTAGGGCTCTATCAAACTTATGGTCCATTTTGGTCAATTTCATGGTCATAGGATTTTTAAAATCGTAAATGTCCTGAGTTCAGCCAGGGCCATCCTTACCCACATGCAAAGTACGCAGCTGCGCAGGGCGCCAGGAAATTTGGGGCACCACATTTCCTGGTTCCCTGCGGAGCTGCGTGCTGCTCCAACCCCTGCTCCGGCTCTTCCACAGGGCCCCCGCCCCTGCTCTGCCTGGCCTCTTCCCGCACCATCCCCACTCCCCTGAGGACTCCAGAAGCGGTCGGGCCTGCACTCACCGGTAAATAGAACAACCCAGCCCCAGCCTGCTCCACTCCCCTGGCTCCCAGCCACGCTACCAGCGAGTGCTGGGGGGCGGTTCCTTCCTCCCCCCAAGCCTGAGAGCCAGGGGAGCAGAGCGGGCTGGGGCTGGGTCACTCCACTTCCCACAGGAAGTGGCCAGCCCCCCGACTCCCACGGAGGCCTGGGGCCAGCCCTCTACTCCACTCCATGGAGGCCTGGGGCAGGACCCCAAACAGCCCCTGCCCCCGCAGAGGCCTGGGGCCAGCCCCTCCCCGCTCCCTCCTGCAGAGGACTGGGGCCCCACATAGCCCCCCCATGAGGGGGCTGCGTAGGGCACCAAAATAGGGACGGCCCTGAGTTCAGCTATTTAAATCTGAAATTTCACGGTGTTGTAATTGTAGGGGCCTGACCCAAAAACGAGTTGTGAGGGGGTGTGGCAAGGTTAGTGCAGGGAGGAGCTTCAGTACTGCTACCCTTACTTCTGTGCTGCTGCTGCTGGCGGCGGCGCTGCCTTCAGAGCGAGGCAGCTGGAGAGCGGTGGCTGCTGGCCGGGAGCCCAGCTCCGAAGGCAGAGTATTGCCACCCTTGCTTCTGCGTTGCTGCGTGCAGAGCTGGGCCCTAAGTCAGCAGCCACCACTCTCTGACCACCCAGCTCTGAAGGCCGCAGCGCAGAAGTAAGGGTGGCACGGCATGGTATTGGCATGCTTACTTCTGCACTGCTGCTGGCGGGGCGCTGCCGTCAGAGCTGGGCACCTGGCCAACAGCCGCCGCTCTCCGGCTGCCCAGCTCTGAAGGCAGCACAGAAGTAAGGGTGGCAATACCATGACCTCCCTAAAATAACCTTGTGGCCCCCCTGCAACTCCCTTTTGGGTCAAGACCCCCAATTTGAGAAACACTGGTTCCCCCCATGAAATCTGTATAGTATAGAGTAAAAGTGCACAAAAGACCAGATTTCACAGGGGGAGACCAGATTTCAATTGGCTGACATATTTGTCATGACTGTGAATTTGTTGGGGCCCTAAGTCTAATGGACAAGTTGGGGGGAGGGATAGCTCAGGGGTTTGAGCATTGGCCTGCTAAACCCAGGGTTGTAAGGTCAATCTTTGAAGGGGCCACTTAGGAATCGGGGGCAAAATCAATACTTGCTCCTGCTAGTGAAGGCAGGGGGCAGGACTCAATGACCTTTCGGGTTCCCTCCCAGTTCTATGAGATAGGTCTAGCTCCATATATTTAATGTGTCCTGCTGTGGGCTTAGAACAGTGCTCCCCAACCTTTTTGTGGCCAGTAGCACATTCCTGTTTTCAGAAGAGTGTGGCGGGCGCCAACAATTTTTCAAGGCTTATTTTGCATTTGTACATTAAATAATATGAAAATCATCCTATTTAATATTACATAATATATGAATCCAGAGAGAAGAGAGAAGCTGGAGAGAAGCCGCGAGGACAGAGAACACCGCGCCCGCAGCCTGAGTTCTCTGTCCCCGGCAGGCGCGGGGCCGCAGCTTCTCTTCCCTGCGGGGCACTAGGTGGGTGCACATAAATGCCTCAGTGGGCGCCATGGTGCCCGTGGGCACCACGTTGGGGACCACTGGCTTAGAACATATACACAGAGCTCCCCTTGTGGTAATGCCTGGTAATTACATGGACCTGCCTAACAATATGGAGAGAGGAGGGTTAATTAGGAGACATAAGAATAGAGGAGAGAACTGATTTGCTTTGAGTTTAGTCTCAGCAAGCACTGAAGTAAGCCAACAGACTGAGGCAGCAGTGCTACTGTGTGAGCTGTCAAACTCTGACCTAGCTTGTTGTAAAAGTTTGGCACTGATACATCTCTGAGAAACCCTAAACACAAAGAAATAACTAGGAAACTCAAGGTTTTTTCCCCTAGAGGACCAGTGAGGGTGCAGGTTTGCTTTTAGTTACATGGGTTGAGTTACTGAGACCCATTTCCACTCTCCTGCATGCCTAGCTGGTGGGATTTGGATGCCAACATTCTGTTTCATACACACACGCACAAGATGGGGCACTACTCTGGTAGTGTAATTGTGACTAGATAAAAGAGAAACCTTCATTAGAAACCATATTTTTGTACCAAGCCACACCTATCTCCCTTCATTTAGAAGAGATGGAAACTCAGCAGAAAACAAGACACATCTTTTGAAATGACTGGCACTCAGCCATTTCAAGCTTATAAAATGCCTATGCATTGGCAGATCCCATGTAACCTCTCCCGGAGACGCTTTATTAGTGGCCATCCTGGCCCTGTTTAATAGTGATTCCTAAGCATATTTTTTTCCCCAGAGAGCTTTCAAGAGTGGAACTGGTAATCAGATGACAGCTTGGCTATGAAATGCCAACTTCATTTCAAATGTCTAAATCATTTATGTGGCTCCTGAGCACAAGGGACCACCTACTGTATAATATTAACATAAATATAGCATTTGCTCAATGTAAAGGGCATTGGCGGGCGCTGAGAGCAGAGCAACAAAAATGATTAGGGGGTGGGAGGGATTGAGTTACAATGAAAGATTTAGAGAGCTCAACACAAGTGGCTGTGGGGGATGGATATGAGGAGTCTCTAAATATTCAGAGGCTAAAAACACCTAGGAAGGGGAGGAATTCCTTACGGTGAATAACGAGGTTCTGTTGGGAGGGAATTAAGAAAGGAAAAATGTAGCCTGAACATTGAGATAACCTTCTTGACACTGAAATCTATTAAACTGTAGCAACCCATTCCCTTCGCATATTTTAGAGTAGACTGCACAAAGTATTAGTGAGTCTACAGTAGGGAATAAGCCAGGCTTGGCAGGGAGCAGGCCTGGATATCTAACAGGCCTTTGCATCTCAGACTGCGATGGGCCTTGCTCCCGGAGGTTCACAATCACCTGAGTGATCCTATTGTCTTCAAGGGAACTGCCTGTGTAAGTAATGGCTCATCAGTGGAAGCAAGGGGTTCACAGCCTGCTTCTATGAAACCAGAATCATAGGAATCGGGGAATGAGTTTCTGAAAGGTATTTAGGTGCCTAAAGATTCACATTGGCACCTAATGGGGATCAGATGCCAAATCTATTTAAGCGCTCTTGAAAATCCCGTTAGGCACCTAAATACCTTTGAAAATCAGACTATAGGAATGTAGATTGTGAGCTCTGTGGGGCAAGGACCATTTTTTGTTCTGTGTATGTACAGCACCTAGCACAATGGGGCCCTGGTCCATGAATGGGGCTCCCAGACATTACAATAATAGAGAGATGAATAATAGGAACAAACAGAACTATTTCAAAAGGACACAGGTCTCTCCTTGGCTCCATGAGTGAGGCCTGCAGGGTGTAGAATGATGAAAAGCTGGAGACTGTCCCTAAAGAAAAATATGAGCCACTGAGTTGTGGAACTTTAGCTGGCTTGATGGTGGAAGTTGTCTCAAAGAGATTCCACAGTAAGATATTAAACTGATACATGTCACCAAACCAGTAACACGTACCAAAATAAAGACACAAGGGAACATATTTAACTCAGTCACGAGTGACCAAAGAAAATGGTTGCTCGTTCAGTTAAAGCATAGAATTAGAGCTGTTTTAACATGTGTGTTTTGGGGTCTGGGTGTGGTTTCTAGATAGTCTGAAATTTCAGTCTACTGTTTCGCCTGTCAATATTAGCTAACTTTTGATGCATTCCAGTTCTCTTAAATGCTACTGACAGATGCTGAAATTAAAGCTGACGTTCAATCTACATGCTGCATAATCTAGGACTTGCACTTGCACTATTAAATTAACAAAGTTTAGGACTTTCTTGACACAAATTTCTGCTGTCATCTATATTTTCATTGGCCTTTTCCAGGTGGCCTAACTGAAAAATTATATGAAAAACATGGAAAACAAAGTATCATTGTGTTTTGTTTCAAGAGGGGAAATAAAAAATCCACCCCCCACATAACCTCACCCATACCGCATGGACTTCAGTGTGAGAGCTGAGGTGAATTCCGCTGAGGCCAGTGGGAGTTTTTGGTGTGAACTGATCCCAAGATACAGGGTGAAGTCCTGGCTCAGTGTACATTTTGCCTTTCACTTCAGTGGGGCCAGAAGTTCAGTACTTAAAGTTATTTCAGTGGGAGTTGTGAGTGAATCTTCAGTGGCTGTTTGGGGAATTGACTGAGGACAGAATATGACTTCTATTGGCAGTGGATGTTTTGCATGTTTCAATGGCAGGATATAGCTTTATTATTACCAATACTCAAAGTGAGCAAAAGCACACTACCGCTAAGTGCCTGCAAATGTTTTTTAACAGACGCTGTATGACCTGGCATATCTGTTAAGTGTAAAAAATCTTTGTGCTGATAAAATCAAAAGATTGGCCGAGATTGGTTAAAAATACATATGAAAGAAGGAGTTAGAGGGAGGAGTTAATCAAGGAATCAACTGGACCTGTTCTGCAGTCTTCCAGAGCTCTGCAGTGTCCCTTATTTTCCTGATGTCACTTAATTGAGTCATCGTTGAGTCAAAAAGTTACCTACTCACTTTTACTCTTGAACATTGGTTACATCAGAAATAAAGGATCATGCAGTTGGGCCTATAAAAAAAGTTATTTACTTTAAAAGAATGAATCCAGCAGCATTTTAAGATTCTTGCAAGAACACTTTTAGTGTCCCTCATTTAGGGTCTTTGTGACATGTTGCTTCCCACATTTGGGGCTTGGCAGATTGAGATATGCATGCTTCCTTTCCCATATATTTCCTTTGTTCAGTTCCCCCGCTCAGATCCATGGTTCCCATTACAAGAGTTCCTCCACTTCAGTCATTCTATTTTGAACACTGCTTGCTTAAATCCTTGCGCAATTTCTCATAGTTTAATCTAAATTAGGCCCCAATCTTTCTCCCACTGATAGCAGCGACAAAACGTCTATTGACTTCTATAAGAGCAGAAATGGGCCCTTAGAATATATAGACCGACAACTCAGGCCAGATCCTAAACTTGTTAAAGTCAATGGAAGGTCTCCCATTGACTTCAATGGGGCCCAGAGCTGGGTCTCTCTTTTGTATAATGCTGAAGGTAAGGAGGGAACCCAGGGAATAATAACTAATAATAGAAATCAATCTCCTTTCTTTGAGTTAGGTAACAACTCTGATTTCTGATCCTCCTTCACCAAAGAACCACTCATTCTTGGAAACATAAGAGCATAAGAGGCTTGCTCAATTTCTATCTAAACTTTCATTAAAGTTTTTACATTCCAATACACCATGCCGATATTTTCCATGGGTAGCTTCTCTGAAATGGTTTAGAACCTAGCCAGTTTTAAAATAAAAGGGCTTCTTGCCTTTCACTGTTTATTTTTAAGTTTGAAAATGATGGGGTCAGGGGTAAGAGAAGATCAACAGTTGAGTTCAATTATATGATTGGAAAGCGAATCCCATCAAAAGAGAATACCAAGTTTATACATATTTTACTGACAATGTAATAATACTGCCTTCTGTTCATGTATAATATAGACCAAGTTTGCTTGCTAATTTATTGTCTGTTTTTTGGGGGTTTTTTTTACTCTTTATTTCAAAGAGACCCCAAAAAATCAACAATTAATGTGCTATGATCCTGCGATTTGATTCTGTTTGCTCTTTCCTTAATGATAGTTTAGCCATGTTGCAAAGTATATGGATATAGATAAAGATAGGGCTGAGATGTAAAAAGAAAAAAGAAAAAAGCATACGTGAAAAAATATATTGTGGTTTCTATATTTTCCCCACAAGCACAAATTGTTGAGTAAGGAAATTTTCAAAAGCCAGAAATTGCTATGGAGAAAACCAAAGCTGGAATCCAGTGCTAGAAGAGGCTGCATCTGGCAGAACCAAGTCTGGAAAGAGGTTTTACTTTCAGTGGGTTCCTATATTTGCCCACAACATAGCACATGTCATTTATAAAAACAACGTTTTCATGGATGATATACAACCGCTGTGAAAGTCAACCTCGAAATTAGAAAGCACCTAAGTGAGGCTGTTATAAAGTCCCTTTGGTTTCCTTATCCCTTTGCTATGGCACATCTCCAAAATATTCATAATAATTTTTTAAAATCCCTACCTTCCTAATTCTGAGATGATGTATTGCAAATGGAACAGCACTGAGAAATCAACAGCTAGAAAGTGCTAATTTATTGTATAACCCTCCTTATCCAAACAAACAGGGCTGCCAGACATTGAAAATACAACGCATACAGCCGGTCCCTGTATATTCTGTGAGACGGGAAGGGTTAGTTATGTACAATCCATGCTTTTTTTAACATCATCTTTTAATGATGCACCATTAATGAATTTCAGTTCCTAGGCACTAGCGGCAAAATGCTGCCATCAGTTTGAGCTACAGATTATAAACTGGTAAGGAAGGGGACAAAAGTCAAGTTTTGGCACAGGCAAGGTGGGGTAAAAATGGTATCTTTCTATATCCACCTTTTGCCCATTTCTGTTATCTTATGAAATGTGTTTGGTCTAGCTCAAATCGAAACTCTAAGGCTGTGGAGTTCAGGGGAGACGGTACAGCTGGCCGGGCAATTGGTCAATCCACTGTTAGCTTTAATCTTGTTTACACGTTAAGGTCTGATGTACGTTCCACATCGGGCGTTGTGACTGATGCTACACAAATCCAGATCGTCTCACAACTAAGTAATAAAAGGCTGAGCTGAGTTCTTGCTGACTGTATTTAGTGCTTGAAATGCTTGGAACGTATAGATTGCCTTTCCCCCATTGATCTCAAAGCACTCGACAAGCATGAATGAACTGAGTCTCCAAACGCCCTTGGGAGGCAGGTCATATTTTTCTCCCCATTTTTCAGAGGGGGAAACAAGTCACAGAGAGCGGAAGTCTGGTACAGGTCTCTAGCCCTCCAGCCTAGCGCCTTAGCCTCAAGATCACCCGTTCTCCCTTCAATGCTGTATCTTACTCTGCCTTTTTCTGTTGAGCAGTTCACACCGGACCTGGACAAACAGTTTCAGCGGAGTCTCCCTTGTGTTTTCTAGGGAAACATGCTGTCCAAGCAGGGGCGATAAAGAGAGTTTCCTTCCCTCCTCCAGGCTCACGTCTTTTTAATGGGGAATCATGTAGCCCTGTGACTATGTTCTCTAACTCTGAGCGTCCAGGGACATCTCTTGCTCAAGCTGTGCTGGTTGAGATGTGAACCTTGCCAGTTCTAAAAATGGGACGCAAATATACCGGCAGGCAGCTAGGTTCGGAGTGTCTAGGCGCTACCCTGGAGGTCAGTGGGGAAATCGATGTGTCTCCTCTTGGAGAAGTGAGACACTTCTGATGTATTTCACCTCCAAGCCAGGTGCTTCTGGGCTTCTTCCTGGAAAATGGTCCCAGGAATCCAGCTCTGGCGGTTGAAAATAGCACCAGGAAGAATCTCCCGGCCCTTGCTAGAGTTACACACGGGGGCTCGAACTCCTATCTTGCTCCACTGCCTGGGACGGGAGTGAAAGCTCGTTAGAGGCGGTCTGCGGGGTAATGATCAGCAGCAGCCTGGGAGCTTTGGGTGGGCGCCAGCGGCTGCCTCTCTTCTCGGTGTTAGCCCAACATGTGGGCTTCGGTGACAGACTCCGCTCCACGAGCTATCCCTGAGCAGATCAATACCAGCTCCCGGTCCACTTAGGCGTTTCCAGTCCCCCAGTACTGGAAATAGCTCTAGAAAGTATCGCAAAGTCCATTCAAATCACAGGATGGAAACCCTCCATCCCCGGGTCATTCCTAGAGCGAGACAAGTTTGGGGAGATCGGGGGGTTGGACGGTCAATAAAGCCAAGAGCCCCCCCCCCAGCCACTTCGGGGGGTTGGACGGTCTCCTGGCTCTTCGTCGTTATCAACTCGGCTCTTTTATTGAATGTCTGGCGAGCGGTTACAGATCGGAGCTGGAAGGGGACAAGCACATCCCTGCCTGGGTGCACGTCCAGTCCGGTGAGCCGCGGAGCGTCACTTTTCCTTGCGCAGTAAAAGTCTCCGCGCCCTGAGCCCTCTGGCGGATCGGACCCCCGCTGGGTTTGCGGAAAGGGCCCCCCACCTCCAGTGCCACCCCGAGGTACCCCCCGGGAGAGAGCCGGGGAGGAACCTGAAGGCCAAAAGGACCCAGCCTGGATGCTGGCAGACCCTTATCTATGGGGGGGGGGGGGACGGACACATACCTGCCACCGCTCTCCAGAACCCACCCGCCCCGGGTCCCTGCCTCCCCTCCAGTGCACGGCCCCGAAGTGTCACCTACCTAGGAGCAGCCCGATGAAGAAGCACCAGGACAGGCCCATGGTGGTATCCAGCCGGCTTCCTTCCCACCTGCCCGCCGAGGAGGAGCGGAGCCCGCTGGCTGGCCGGGGCAGATCGCTGGCTCGGGGTCTCAGCGGAGCGGGACCCTGCGGGCAAGCCGCGGAGCCATGCGGGGCTAGGAGGAGCCCTTAGGAGTTCATCTGCCCGGGGGAGGGAGGGTGTCAGCCCCAGCACAGGCTGCTCCGGAGCTCCGCGGCTATTCTGCCTCCGTGCAGCCCGCCGGGAGGGACCGCGGGGCGAGGGGGGCTCATTAACCACCACCCCCGTGTCTCCCTCGGCAGGACTCCGATCCGAGAGGCCCCCGCTCAGCCCCCGCTTTGCAGGAATGCCCGCGCCCCCCGCCCCGCGCCGCTGATAGCTGTAATGGAGCTTGGCAGCTACAGGTTCAAGCTGCCAGAGGAGGTGGAGACTTCCTCGTCTCAACCCCGTCTGCAGCTGCACCGTGCAACGCACCCCCCGGCCACGCACCGAGATCTGCCCCGGCTTGGCCCGGCCGCCCCGCAGCACCCCTGGGCACCGGGCCGCGCCGCTTCCCGGGGCAAGGGGGCAGGGAGGGGGGCTGCCCCTCCCCCGCACCCGCGGAAAGCCCCGTGGGTTACCGGGAACGGGCCACCTCCTCCTCCCCCTGCCAACAGCCCGCCCCCGCCTCGTCTGCCTCGCCATCCCCCCGGGGCATTGCTGCGGCGCGCAGCTCCCCGCAGGGCTCCGCTGCCTCCCCGCTCCAGCCGCCAGGCCACCGCCCGCGGCCCGGGGCGCCTCTCCCGCCCTGGCCGGCCCCGCGCGGGGCTGCGGGAGCGCCCCGGGGTCCCCGGGACGGGGGGCAGAGGCGCAGGGGAGACCGGAGCGGCCGCCCGGGGGGTGGAAGGCGCCGGGCTGTCAAGCGAGCCCCCTGCCCTGCCCTGCCCTGCCCTGCCCCGGGGGCGGGATGAAATCCACCCCCCGTGCGCCGCGCCACTCGCCAGTCCCTGGATGGGATCGGCAGCCCCTGAGCGGGCCGAGCCCTGGCAGAGCCCTGGAGCCCGGCCAGGCTCCCACTGACTTAGGATCAGGCCAGAAGTGCCTCATTAGGGGAAGCGTCTGAAGCCGAGCCCCGGCCCCTCCCTCGCCGCACAGCTCAGGATGGATCGGTGGGTTGGGACCCGCTCTTGGCAGGAAATAAAACACCTGGATTTCAGCTCGTCCCGGACAAATCCCCTCCTTTCTGCCCGCGACTAGCCGTGGGCCGGACACAAAGGGTTGAGGAAAGGTGACACTGGAAGCATTTTCTACAGTCAAACACTGGGTGACCTATCGAGGGAAGAGGTGAGCGGGGAGAGGCCAAGATAGAATGACTCCGATGGTGTAATTGTCGTCCCAGTGTCTGCACCAAAGGCTGAGGTTGGGAAATAGACACACATGCTCATCACGCTCAGACCAAAATATTGATCAGTGCTGAGCACATCTCCTCCCCCGGTTGGGGAAAGTGTAGGACTAGATCCTGGATTGCCCAGACTCACAGTAGTAACCCCAGACTATTTGCCTGAATAAGGGGAGCAAAACCTAGAGCCCAATCGAGCCGCCCCTGGCTCCCAGGTGTGGTTTCGCTGACTTCAGGCTACTGTCCTGAGCTTTCACATTACTAAAGGTTTCATTACTTTGACAAAATATCACACAATTCCTTTACTATGAAGTCCTAATTTGAAGTACAGCCATAAATCATTAAAACTACATTACACTTGTCCGAATAAATTTTCAAACTCCATTTTGTGGTGCAAGCACTTTTTGTTTATTTTATTGTATTTGTTTCACAAATTCACAAAGTCCAATCATTCACAATGGCTCTCGCAGTCATTAGTCCAAATCACTGCACTCACAACTGTATCTTTTATCTAACACATTAGCAGAAAAATACCAAATCCAAACCAGCTAACCATGATGTTAAAGAAGTTTTGCAAGGAGCAGCTTTGAAAAACGGACAGGCCACTGTTGGTATCCATTCAACTAAAACCAAACACATTGCTCTGGAAAAATTATGGTGCAAATAACTTTATAAGAACAACCATCTCACTTTCAAGTTGTGCATCTGATCTCTCACGTGCAATGCTTCCAATGTACTCTCTAAGTTGACTCTAATATGGTCTTACTGCAGTCAGAGTTCTTTTGGGATATTTTGGCAGCAATTCCTTTAAAAAACCAAACCAATTTTCAAATCACTTCTTACACAGGTGTTTGAAAACTATCACCATCACGGGCAATAGATTCTCTAAGACTTTATTGTAAAACAGAGTAATAATAGTAATGTTTCATTCACATGGCTCCTTTCGTCCCCAAAGATCCTGAAGGACTTTGCAAACATAACAAAATGATATACACATTTTATTTAAAAGGATCACTTCTGCAACCTGGATAGAGCATGGCAGCTGTTCCACTGCACACAATAACATTAGGATGAGAAGAATATTATAGCCAATTAAAATTGCAGGGAGGCTTTAGGTAGGAAGAATATAGTTCTCCAAGATGGAAGTCTGCCAGGACATCAAGCTGAACTTCCCTAAAGTTGGTGGGGAATCTTTAATTACTGCAGCTGGCCAGGACTTCAGTTTCACTTCTTATCTAAATGACATAAACATGGCTATTTTTTGATGATCATACATGTCTCGACCATGTAAGCTGTTGTCCTAGATTTATAAAGCCAGAAGAGACCATTGTGATCATCTTGTCTGACCTGGTGTATAACAGGCCATAGGACTTCCCTGAACTAATTCCTGTTTGAACTAGCAAAGCATGCCAAGGAAAGTATATTATTGCAATGACCCTGTAGTTCCAATAGGACTCTGGAACCAGATTCTCCATAGTCCCTTACTCCAGTGCAAAGTGGGTGCAAACCATCACCATTCTGATTTAGAAGCATTTTACACACTGTCTGTACTAGTGTCAATGCCAATACAAGGTGCAGGGCAATGGAGAATCAGGCCTTCAGTCTTAGTTTGGCCTGGCCTACACTTAAAATAGCCATGTCGCCCAAGGGTGTGAACAATCCACACCACTGAATGATATATAGATAAGCTATGCTGGCCTAACCCCCAGTGTAGATGCAGCTAGGTCAGTGGAAGAATGCTTCTGTTGACCTAGTGACAGGGGCTTGTGGAGGTGGTGTTCCTACACTGATAGAAAACCCCCTTCAGTTGGTGTAGGCTGCATCTACACTACAGGGTTATGCTGGCACCATAGCTATGTCAATATTATCCCTGTGGTGTAGCCATTGCCTTGCATGCCCCTACTGCCTTGCACCCTGTGTCATCATTTACATCAGTGCAAAGTGGGTGCAGAACACTACCATTTTGATTTAATAGCATTTTACACTGGTGTAAATGACAACCTAAGATGCAGGGCAATGGAGAATCTGGTCTGTGAAGTCCAAGTATTCTCCCTTCTCCCTCCAGACCAGCACGGATGTAGAGTGGGTGGTTGGAAGGGTCAGCATACAAAAGAAGAGGAAAGCCAAGGATCTAGAGACATCCAGGCCTCCAGCCTTGATAATTCTGCTCAGCTGAATGGAGGGTCTCCTCCACCACCTGCTTTGCATCCCTAGCCATGAGCAGTAGCAACTCTGCCCTTGAAGTTCGGGCCCCAAAGAAATAACAGTGAATATATTTGGGCATTCACTACAAATCATAGCAAAAAAATTATTGAATGCGCACAATCAAAAATATCTTCCTCGCCTCTTCCTTTTCATGGCAATAATGTTGACTACTGTGGATGGGTCACTTGTGAAATGTCCTCCTTGTGGCTGGACAGAACTTAACTACAAACACAGTGATCTTTCTCAATGTCTGTAAAAGCCCTCCCCCAATCTGAGACGTCCTTTGTCAAGTTTCAATCAGTAATGAATGTTTATAACTGAATGATAAATTCCTTCTAGCTCGGGATCTGTAGTAAAAACGTAGGAGTCCCTTATGACTGCAACTGCAGGGAATGTCATTGAGAAACTCTGAAGGGAGTTGTATACATTCAACACTCCTTGGCTTGTCATCAGGTTTGCCATGATGCAGGGCCTGGGGAGTGGGGACCAAAAGAGGGATAAAAAACAAACAGAAACTGTAGGGAGAGTCTTGGGTATCAGAGATTCCCCAGGGCAGAAAACAAACAGAAGATGCAGATTCTGTTTCTTTCATTCTCTAATAAAAATGCTTAGCACGTACCAATCCCTTTTCATCTTCAAAGCAAAGCATTTACTCATTAGTTCTCATAACACCCTTAAGGCAGCTAGTGTTGTTGTTTTCTCCACTGGGATGCTGGGGTAGAGATGACTCAGGATTTCTCCCAACTGAAACAAGGTTACAAGTTTCTTATTTTTCTTGATCCACACCACAAGAGAGCACCCATTCCTCCTGCCCCTTCCCCTGCTTAGTGCTGTAAAGTAAATGACACTATCCAGCGGACTAGTGGTGACATAAGATTCCCTTTGATGGCCCCACATCCAGCAGGTGAATTTCTCATGGCTTCCTCCTGGGAGGAGCAAGAGTATTTTGACCTGCAGAGTGAGAATAACTGTCTAGTCAACTAATGTTCAACTGCAGAGCTCCCTAAAATAAGTGTCACAATACTTCAGTCTGTTAGTTTGGTTTGAGCTTTTCAATGAGAGGTAGCTTTTAAAAACTAATACCCGCTAAAGTCCCAGTGTACATACTTAATGTACTTTATAAGATAACAATAGAGAAATGTAAATAGGCCTTTTAGGGTACCTGGCTGGCTCAGTGTATGTGTTTATATGATAAAAAGCACCAGAGTATTATTTACACACTTAGCTGGGGTTTATCCTTTTTAGACAAGTCTGGACTGCTACCTGTTATACTTGGCTCGTGATGGTTTAAATAAGAATTTATAGACCCTAAGCCATCTGCAATATGTCCCAGTTCTTCAAGGCCAATGTAAATGCAACGAGGAGGAAAAAAACACACAATGAAAAGGTTAACACTTTTTCCCCCCCCGGCACATTTTATAATTGACTCTCTAGTGGTTTAGAGTAAAGATTTGAAGCAGATCAAGCTCACGTGCTCTCTCACATCCTCAGAGATCATCACAGCAGTCTGCATAGCGCACACACCAGGAGTGACTTTCTTAAGTTTCATTTCATTTTAACTTGTTGAGAATACGTGCGCTCCAGGACACTGCAGAGAACTGGCTTCGTATCTCAACGTGAAAGCAGGCCGGTGTGATTTATATCACTGCCTTTATCAGGAATGCGCATTAATTCAAGGTTCCTTTTTGGGGAAAGCAAGAAAGTGTAGAAAATGAGCCAGCTTCCCATTTTGTGCAAGGTGCCTCTGATTTCCAAAGGGCAAGAGAATTTACAAGCATATCATTTGTTTTAACAGACACTTTGGAAAGCAAGGAGAGGAGCTTTCCCACTGCTGTGAGAGTCACAGGCATAGGAGCCTTCTCCTGCCCCGTGGACCCTATCGGTATTAAAGAAAGAAATTTGAAATTAAAATATATCTGGAAACTCTAGCCTACATTTTTGCATGAATGACAGATCCTTCCTGCCCTCAGCTCACCACATTTCTCCAAACTTGAAAACTGAAGCTTCCGTCTTAACAGCAAAGAGTGGGAAAGACATTTGTGGTCTGGTGGTTACAGCAAAGGGATGGGAGGTAGGAGGGCTGTTGGTTCAAAACTGGGCCAAGTTTTTCATTCGCTGTGGGCTCTATCCAACTAGGGGCTGAGCCCCCAAGAATCCCATTGACTTTGCAACCCCATGCCTTTATGTAATCTGAGGGGGGTCCAGTTTCTTGTTCCTCAGCAAATGTGGGTAAAAGAAAGATGCTGATTCTCAGCTGGAGATGGCTGGCAGCATCACAGAGGTTACATTACACCAGTCAAATCTCCGTCCTCCATGATCTCTGGAATCCCAAGTTTATTTTCATTGTCACAATAACCCCTGCCGACGATGGAGGAGCTGAGATGCTCAGTCATACTCTCTAGCACTTGACACCTCCAAAAAGCCTCTGATTCCTCATTAGAATTTAGAGAGAAGTTCTCATTTTACTCCAGTCTGGGGCTTGGATTCTTGAGGTCAGTGGCAACTCCAGTTGTCTTCAGCTTTTGCCCACACCCGGCACAGGGAGGGGAATAACAATCTGGAAAGTGGCTGTTTTATTCCCAGGCTAGATCCACAGCACTGCTAGCTCTGAGTGGGGGGAGGAGAGATGAAACATGTTCATCAGAAGTGGTATAAATGTAGCCAGCACAACCGCAGTAACATTACGCCAACATGTGGCTTGCTGCTGAGTACAAATGCTCAGACTGCGCATCCAGTCTATTCCCTGGGCTAGAACGTTCTCATTATTAATGAGTGTCCTCTTCCAAGCTTAGAAACCTAGGTAATGGGTGCCTTATAAATAGCTTGGCTAGATGGGTAGATTACAAAGGTGCATTCATTCCATATCATCGCACAGCTCTTGTCACTTTCCAGCCTTTAGGACAAGATTAAGAAGAACCAGTTGCACAACTTGGTGAGAGTGACTGAGCGGCGTGGTGGCTCCAAGCACAGCCGCTGCCAGTCTGCCCAGAGAGAGGAAATAAGATGGAGCCTGGGCCATCAATAAAGAAAGGCAAAATAACTTCATGTTTGCTCAGCGGCTGTAGTAACCATAAGCCAGCTGTGAAAACACCTCTGAGCATGCTAAAAATCCAAACCTTACTGTGGTCCTGGGTCCAGGGCCATTATAAGAAGGGTTGTTTTCTGCTCCTTGAACTGGGGGTAATTTTTTTTTTTTAGATTCGGAAAGAAAAATGTTCTCAGGGCACATAACGATATTGGTGAAGATAAATTACAAAGGCCACCAGCCAAATTCAAGCTACTGTGGGGAAAGCATCATAAATTGCCCCAGTGGTCATGTCCATTCTGAGACATGGCTGTGTTAATATGCACCTGTTCATGGCTTCGGACTGATCCATTCCATGTAATATTCCGCTAGGAATAAGAACAGTCCTTACAAAGGCCTATGATATTAACCATTATGCACTCATGCCCCAATTCAACAAAGCACTTCATCACATGCCTACTTCCATTTCTGTTCAACAAAGCATGTAAGCGTACGCTTAACTTGAATGGGAATCTTATACTTGCAGTCCTTATACATCCAGAGTTTTGTTCCACTGTGCCATTCAATGATGATAATATTAGCAGAGTGGTCTCTCATCAGCTTTTCAAAGGAGACTGAGCTGGGGTGACTGACTTACACTGTGCATTTCTGCTGCTTCCTTTGTGGTGTGTGTGAGTGCACAGAGCCTGCCACTCTTCAAACCAATCATTGCATTTTCAAAGCGTATTTCAAAAGGGAAAACAGGCTGGGAGATGGGGGCTGTATTTTGAGGGCAGGGATAGACAGATTATTTTGACTCCTGGGTATGGATTAGTCATTGGGACCGCTGATCACTCTGCAATCTGTACAGCGTGTCTTTCTTTGCTGCCCTGTAACAACGAGCAACTGCCCCAAACAGCTGACTGATTACCCAAACAAACTCAGCTAAATACTGCCATCTGTAAGCGGTCCACTATTTCTGTAATTGCTCAAAGTATGTCCTTCCTGCACTGAATGGTGTCTATTAGGGATTGTTACCATCTGGATTATTGGTACAATAGATTCTTTGGACTTAAAGGAACATTGTCCAGGCTAAACAGTGAATCCGGCCTTATGCATTAAAAAAAAAAAGAATCATTACCTGTGTTATATTTAATCCTTAGATTACCAAATCTAAAAGGGCTTAAATCAGGAGGCAACATGGCCCAATAGAGAAGGAACAGCAAGGAGAGTGAGGAGCCAGGGATCCTATTCCTGGCATGGTGTGTGACTTCCCTCGGATACGTCATTTTACCCCTCTGGGTACGTCTACATTGCAATAAAAAAGCTGCAGACCGAGGCTGAGCCCAGGTCAATTGACTCGGGCTTGCAGGGCTCTGGCTGCGGGGCTAAAAATTGCAGTGGAGATGTTTGGGCTCTGAGACCCACCTTCCGCATGGGGTTTGAGAGCCCTGGCTCTAGTCCTAAATCAAGCCCAAATGTCTATGCTGCAATTTTTAGCCCAGCAGCTCGAGTCCTATGAGCCAAGTCAGCTGATTTGGGCCAACTGCAGCCGTGCCACAGATCTTTTATTGCAGTGTAGATGTACCCTCTATGTCTCCATTTGACCATATGTAAAACAGGGATAATGATACTTAACCTCCATTGTGAAAGGTTTAATGATCAATGGATGAAAAATCCTATATACAGGAAGTTCTGTCGTTGACTTCAGTGAGGCCAGGACTTCGCCCTAAATACTTAAGTGTGGCTAAAATAATTTGTCAATGTTACTGCTCACCATTAATTCTGAAATTTACTTTTTGCATTTCACCCAGCCTGGATGATGAAAATAGACTAGTCAGTTTCACATTCTATTGCCCTTTTCGTGAACTAGCCCAATGTCTCAGAGTTTGGACTGACAGCACTTAAAGGGAACGTCGAAAGGGGGAAAAGCCTATTTTCATTGGAATTTAAAATATATATATGGACACACTTCTACTGATCTTAGATTTTGTAAAACCTTGTTTTTACAAAAACCTAAATTTCAGCCTTAAATCAAGCTGAATTTCCCATTAATAACACTGGTACTTTGGAGCCAATACAGTCCATCATGTCAATGGCAGTTTAGGTATTTCAAAATAAGACTGTGTTATAAATCTATCCACCCTACTGTGCATGTGTAGAAAGTTTGCATACTCAAAATCCTTGGGAAAAAACAGAGATGCTCTGCATATACCGAAGCCAGTATGTCAAGCTTAGTATCTCAGACAGTTTAATTTTATGCTGGAACCAATGGAACTATCCAGTTCAGGAATCAGGGCTGTGCACAGAGGAGAGAGAGGTCTTTCTCTGTGAATGGCCTTCAAATCTGGAACTTGTTCCCAGGAGACGTTGAGTGACCACAAGCCACAGCTCCTTCAGACCTAAACACCAAACCTATTTCTTTGCTCTCTATAACACCAGCACCACCATCAATAACAATAAAAACAGACTCTAGTCCTTGCACTCTGAAGAGAGGGAGATTAGGCTCCCAAACCTACAACTGGATCTGTGTGGGTAGGCCCCATAAAACCCCAATCACCTGCCCAGGGTGAAGTTGCAGGATTGGGGCCTGTCTGTGGGGAACTTCATAATTTTTGAGGTGCTCGGAGACCACGGTGATGTGTGCTGTATGAGTAGATAGATGCTATCCTTTGTGTCTCGTTCTACTCATTTTTGCACCTTCTTCCATATCCCCAAACAACCTCTCTTTCCTCCTTCATATTCACTTTCCATGAAGACAGTCAGTGAGGACTCCTCCTAGCTACTGCATTGGGAACTGTAGGGTCACTTTGCTCAGGGAAGTGGTTGTATTATCGTCAGTGAATGTTCAGATACCACAGTGATGTATGCCTAGACAAGCAGATAGTGTAGTTTTAGCCATTACGGTCCCAGGATATTAGAGAGACAAGACCCACCTTGTTTCTTTAGACAAGCAGACAGCATGGGTTTGAAGGATTGGGCCCCAGACATGGTGCAGCACAGGGGTTCGTGAGGTACTGCACCAAGATACCAGTTCTATCAGTAAATGGCAGCCTGAAATTTAGAGGGGGACCTTTGATCTGCTGAAGCCAGAATACGGAATTGATTCTTTTCACTTGGAGGCGTGACTAGTGTTACATTTCCTAAGCCGGATAAGGGTGGTCCAGCTGTCCATGACTGTTTTTTGCATGGCCACTTCACATTTTTTTCCTTGCTGTTCAGTTTTTCCCTCTTGTAGAAAGACTTTCCACAAACAGTTGCTGCTATTTGAATCACTGCCTAGAAAAAATGTATTTGCATAAGTAACATCAAACTTTATTCTTCATTAGTTTATTGGAGCTCCACTTCCTATTCAGTTGCATGCTTCAGCCAAGCAGAAATTAACAGACAGCTAGGGATTACAGTTTAGTTTGCTACAGGAAAGTAAACATAATTGCTACAGATTGGACAGCTAAAAAAACAATCCATTTATATATTCTACTCTTGACCAATAAAAATATGAAGGTTTTGCTGTTTCAAAAAGGTGGACAGAGGGCAAGATTTAAACAAAACAATTACTTTTTGTGTTACATGAAAATCTGACAAAATTAATATCGGGCCCAATCTTAAAGTCTCACTCAGCTTTTAACTTAAGTGGAAATGTTGTCTGGGTAAGTGACTTAGAATTCTAACTTCCATTTCCAAAAGTGGTTTAGGCACTTAGGGATGGGATTTTCAAGATTGCTAAGTGAGTTAGGCACCTACTTTCACTGAAAGTCCATTGGAGTTAGGCACTTTGGAAAATGGGACTTTAGGCACCTTTGAAAACTTTTTACCCAAAATAAAAAATGAAGTACGGATTTCCAGATTTGGTCCAATGTGTATATTTCAAAAATCTCTTTCTTTTTCAGATATGCAGCTGCATTGAGCCACAACAGTTTGGAGACTCCTGCTCACTCTTTTGCAGAGGTAGCTCTAAAAGCTATCAAATAAAATAATGAGTAAATTGTTCAAAACGGAAAAACACAGAGAAATAACTGTAAGGACTGTTACTTGTAGCTGTAATTAGATGGTGAATGCCTATTATAACCTTTTGATGTAGATGAAGAAGCAGCTCGCTAATTCTTTCTCTGTCTGATATTCTTCCTCAGTCTGTGGATACAACATGCTGGGTGAATATAGAGTGATCAAGATTGGATTCAAAATACAAATACAAACATAGGCCACAGTACAAGAGAGGAGTATGTCTTTGATGGCATTTATTTCTGTCTAGCGGTGGCTCCAGCAAGGGTGGTAATTGGTATGATACTTGCTGGTGTGGCTTTTATAGCATTTTAGGCTTTCTTGGGCTGTGGCCAATTCACACAAACACACAAAGTCAGTCTTAAACTGACTGTCTTACCAGCAAGCAGGAAGAACAGTACACAAGAGCTTCTTGGAACTTGCTGTAAATATAGAAACACCATTTGGAAGAGAGGGATTGTCATCCCTATTCCTAGATCTGAGATGTTGGCGTGACTCCTTGTTGACCAACACCTACATGTGGAACACGATGTGGGAAAGACACAGAATGAAGAGCATAAGAAAATGTTATTGTCCTACAATATTATGATAGGCTCAAAACACTGGGCCATACTTTCAAGCAG
Source organism: Mauremys mutica (assembly GCF_020497125.1). Classification (NCBI taxonomy): domain Eukaryota; kingdom Metazoa; phylum Chordata; order Testudines; family Geoemydidae; genus Mauremys; species Mauremys mutica. The sequence continues at coordinate 11,019,054 of NC_059084.1, read as the reverse complement.
GTGAGGAATACAACTGTATGCCTCAAATCTGTGGCAAATGTACAGCTAGTTTGCAAACATAATTATGGCAACGGCACTTAAAAATGAGACAATTGCATATACAAACTAGGTAATCAATTGCATGTGTCCTTTGGGGAAGAAATGGTGTGTCCAAGCTATTTGAAAATCTAGAACATTGTTTCTATGGGCCAGATTCCCATGGTCTATACTTAGCTTTTACTCAGTCCTCATTCAAACAATTTCCATTGAGTAAAAACTGAATGAAAACCTCAGGATCGGGCCCTGCAGTTTTACTTTGATGATTATGGCTGTTTCAAAACCAGTACTCATTCTGTGTGGAACTCCCAGTTCCATGTGCCATGCCCATCGCTGGTATAGAAATAGCGTAATTAAGAGGCACAGCTCTAGATTTGTGTAGTGGTGGTGGCCGGATCTAAAATGTAGGTCCTCCTTAAGAAAGAGGGATGGTACAGATGGTGGAAGAAGTTCTTTATCTTGAATAGGTGGTAAAATTATCCTTCTCTTACTGTATTTGATCTAAGTGCATGCCCTGCTATTGAAAGTTGGTTGCTCCTGGCCTCAGATAGGGCCTCGTTTGATCAAAAATACATCCAACTGCAGATGCTACTGCAAATGTCAGCTGATCCCAGCTTCTGGAGCCCAGAACCCATGGGTATAGTTGGTACTGAATTTGTGTGGCAACTTTCCCAAAGCATTTCTGACCTTGGGCTCTGTCACTCGAATGATCCGTTCACGTTGAGGATGATGGCTTCAGATTTTAAACACAGAATGGCTCCATTCTACAAGCATCCCACTGACGTCAGTTTGGGTCACTTATAGGATTGGACCCAATTCTCTTCTATGTGGAAAGATGCTCATCTCCAGCCAAATACTAATTTGTAGTAAGTAGCTATTCATCTAGGCAATCTCTTGGTGATATATTAAACAAAGCTGGTGATATATTCTAAAAAACCTTTGCCAATATTCATTTGAATGTTAAAATTAATTGACTTCAGCCAGGCCACGTCTCTTAGCATTTGCTTTCTGCTAATGTTCGGTTACATATATTTACTCTCACAAATATACATGCAGGGTATAATTTACTGCTGTGCAGAAAGCCAGCACAAACATCTATGCACCATGGGAGTGCTATTTAAACTTTGAGGATTGGGGTAGAATTTACATGGGTCACAGACCTTAATGCTGGCTCTCTGCAGAGAGGTGAATTTTACGCTTAGATTTTATTTTTTCCCCTCATTTTTAACAGAAGTACACATTATTAGGAAAACAGGAATGCTGGGGTTTTTTAAATGATTTGTAATATTTATTATTTGTATTGTCATAGTGCCTAGAATCCCCAGTCATGGACCAGAACCCCACTGAGCTAAGTACACAACAGAAAGACAGTCCTTGCCCATCACCAGGTGACTGGCCCATTTAAGGGGAATCAGGGCCTAGTCTGTCCACAACTGCCTTCTGAAGCCCCACTTGGGGGTAATTGACTTCCCAGGTGGCTAATCAATGGTTAATTGGTAAACAAACCAATGGACCTAGTTAAAAGGTTACCTGAGCTTAGTTAGGGTGGGTATTCTCAGGGAGAAGGTGCTTCTACAGAGAAGGCATGCTCCTAAGGACAAGCTGCTTGCAAGAGAGCTCACTGGGGGAAGGAGCCTCGCACGTATGCTCCTAGAGAGAGGAGATCTTTAAGGGGAGAACTATGCTACCAGGAAAGCCTGGTCCCACCGAAGGGATCTCCCAAACAGGGACAGGAAGCCAGCCAGCCAGGAACTATGGGCTCTCCTTGAGAAGAGCTGCTGTTGGCAGGTTGACCCCTATCTCCAGAGAAGGATTCTCCCCAGCTAGTGGCAAAAGATTGGACTCCAGAAAAGGGACTTGAGTGAAGACAACCCTGCTGGTAAAGGGCCTGGACAGAGGCTAGCAGTGGGCTAAGGTGGGATGAATAAAGTAAGACTGATTCTGTGTCCCAGCTAAGACACTGGGCTGAAGGCTGAAGACCCTCTATGCTCTTTGATACCCACTTGTACTTGTTTATTCCCTGGGGTGAAGGGAAATCAAGGTAGGCCTCACCTGTGCTACCAGACCTGACCACAACGGATGTGCTGGGACAGCCTGCACTATGCTACTGCCCCAAAGACCTTATAATCTAAATACAAGACAAGAGACAATAGTTGGATACAGACAAACTAAAATCGGGGATGGGCGAATGCAAGGAAACAATGACAGTGGCCCCTTAACTAATGCATGATCACGGCCAACAGTAATGCGTTTCTTGCATGAATTCTTGCAGGGTGGTTTCTTATTATCCCTGCAAATCCTTTAAATAAAAAATAATGAAGTTCAGACATCTCCCTGTGTTGCATCGCAGAGGAGCATGGACAGAGTCTGACAACCCATGTGATCATAAGCAGAGAGTTCTTTATTCATTTCCAGCATACTCTTATATCCCATTATGGCAAGCAATCAGACAGTTGCTAATTGGTTAACAAAATATACACAGCCGCAGCTGTAACCCCATCCTAATTAACATCCTACACACCTGTTTGACTTATCATCCTATTTACAGTTAGCTGGCCGATGAGAGCGCGCCCAAGGTCAGCCCTTTATACACAATTCCCAGTGTTATCGGCTCGTCCCAGAAGCCTAAACAATCTCAGCATTTCACATTCTATTCCCAACATCCCTGTTCAATGCAGGAAAAAAAGGGTTTCACAATGTAATGGGAAAATATGGATGTTTTCTAAGCAACATCCATCCAGAGACGTCCAAAGTGACACACAAGTGAATATCTGGTGATAGTAATAACAACAGATGATGATGATGCAATGAAGGGAGGCCATCAAATTAATACTAGCTGCAGAATCTGGACCTTGCAGGGGATGTCCATTTAAATCCCTTCTTTCCTTGATCTCGGATAGTCAAATCCAATTACATATAAGAAACACAAAATGTGATGTGCCCGAACAATTGTTCTGCTCTCTGGTGCTCCTGTATATAGGCCTGACCGAAGCCCACTGAAATCATTGGAAAGGCCCCTCATTGGCTTCAGTGGGCTTTTGAACAGGCCCTACTTTGCTACTGCACTAACACACCGTTTTATTTTGTTAATGGCAAACATTAATTTGAAACAGCTGTAGAGCCACGTGCATTTCTGGAACATCAAACACAGGTTTTCAGTCTCACATTGCTTGATTCGTCTGTTGACCATGACTTTCTGGTCACTCCTACTCTTTAATCAAGGAGAAATTACCTAATAGCTGAGCATTTTAATTTGCTGTGTATTGTCACAGGAGAGTAAACGTAATTGCTACTATGTGAATGAGTCTAAAACAATGAATTTCAACTCGTCTCACAAGCAATGAGAAAATGAAAATAATTGTGTGGCGTTTCCTACTGAATTTTCAAAGCAAGAGTTTTTTTCAAACACTATTTTTTTCAATAAAATGTTTGTCAAGATTATGAATATTGTATATATCAGAGGTGGCCAAACCATGGCTCGTGAGCCGCATGCGGTTCTTTTATAGTTAAAGTGCGGCTCACAGAGCCCATTCTCCACCCCAGGTTGGGCACCTGGAAGTTGAGAAACCCCAAATCAGTGGCTAGCATTGAAAATTTTGGCCTTGGCTCCTAATTTTGCAATAGGGCTAGTCAGCTGAGTAAGAAATACAGGACTGGGCACTTGTGCTTCTAGGGGTACATCTACACTGCAGTTAAAAACCCCCTGGCTGATCCATCCCTGCTGACTTGGGCTCCTGGGGCTCGAGCTAAGGAGCTGTTTAATTGCAGTACAGATGTTTGAGCTCAGGCTGGGGCCTGGGGTCTAGGACCCTGTGAAGTGGGAGGGTCCAGAGCTCGGGCTGCAGCCCAAGCCCAGATATCTATACCTCAATTAAACAGTCCCTTAGCCCGAGCCCCTTAGCCCAAGTCAGCTGGCACATGCCAGCCAGGGGTTTCTAACTGCAGTGTACACAGACCCTAAGAGTTTATACTAATACATTTCAGGACCTGCTCTGTTCTGAAACATTTACATAATGTTCCAGCTTGAGAGTAAATTGTGTTTATGCAAAATAATTTTTTTAAAAAGCCTTAAACTTTGTAAATTACAGGCAAAATATTTATGGGTTTCGACATTACTTTTCAATCCCTTCACTTAAAAATGGCTTTAATCTGCAAGGCAGGAGACCCGGCTGTGAAGACCACACTATTCTGGAATGATGTTTTCATCAGTACGATCATAAAAGATCATAAAAGGTTTTTTTTGAATAAGCTGCAAAAAAATAAAAGGAAAATGTCTCTATTATATAATCTGCCCATTAACAGTTGGAAAAATGGTAGCATAAATTAGCTTTTGACAGAAACATCTTCCTCAGAGCCAAGCAAATTCATTTGTCGTGTTTGAGCACTGGCAACATTTCAGACTAGTCTGTAATGGGAATCCAGTGGAAAACTGAGGGAAGAATATCCCATTCAAAACTGAACAAGGGTTAAAAATGCATGGATTTAGGGCGCAATCCCATCAATAGCAATGGGAATTTTGCCTGAGAAAGGAGTGCAGGCAGAATCCCCCTACGTTTGCTTCTGAGAGACCTGCTCTATTGCGTGTCTCATCACCAGCTTGAGAATGATAGATGATTTATACATCATTTTCCTTACAGTTTTGTGATCAGTAAGCATTCTGATTGGGTCATTACAGATGGTTCATTCAGTCAGGGATTCTTGCACAGATGGGCTTTGTAGATGGCTTAGAAAATCTCAGCCAACTAGCCCAAATATGCAAGAATCCTTGATTGAGTGGACAGGCTAATGACTCAGCCCATTTATATGTCATGTAATCATTTTAGCCTTGAACTCTGGGGTTGTCACTACTGCTGACACGTATGAGAGTGTTGAACTTTAGACACACAAAAGGTCCCATGGGACTACTGAGATGCATAAATTAAATGTGTATGTAAGAGTTTGCAGGATTAGGGTTTAGGCTTGGAGTTGATTAACAAACCCACTCAAGGTTCAGAAGTTGTAGAAGTTAATATATCATGACTGGTGTGGGGAAAGTGAATAAGGAAGTGTTATTTACCCCTTCACATAACACAAGAACCACGGGTCACCCAATGAAATTAATAGGCAGCAGCTTTTAAACAAACCTTAGGAAGTATTTCTTTACACAACACACAGTTAGCCTGTGGGACTCGTAGCCAGGGAATGTTGTGAAGGCCAAAATTATAACTGGGCTCAAACAAGAATTAGGTAAGTTCAGGGAGGATGGGTCCATCAATGGCTATTAGCCAAGATGCTCAGGGACATAACCCCGTGCTCTGTGTGCCCCTAGCTAAGCCTCTGACTGCCAGAGCCTGGAGGACAGGGGATGGATCACTAGATAATTGCCCTGTTCTGTTCATTCCCCCTGAAGCATCTGGCACTGGCTACTGTCGGAAGACAGGCTATTGGGCTAGACGGACCATTGGTCTGACCCAGGATGGCCATTCTTATGTTCTCATCTCTTTTTTTTTAAATTTCAGATGCAACTTTGAAGCTTGAGATCCTCTAAGAAGGCTAATGAGAGCTAAGCGTCCAACTGCCATTGAACATTAATGGGACTTGGACTCCTTGACTCCTTATGCTCTTTTGAACATTCTGTCTGTAAAGTGTTATCACATGGAAGGTGAATATGCTTGGGTCAGCATGGCAGGGAAAAGATGTTCCACCCCAGGAAAACTAAAGCCAGCCAGAAGCTCCCCCCACTCCCCTGTTTTTGACTGGCTCCACTAAAACTTGAAGCCTCTACATATAAACGACTTCTCAGCTTTATCCTTCAGGATAGGCTATCAACTCTCTGTCCCACCATGGACCAAAAATCTGTTAAGTAGGGTGATACAATGTTCAACATTTAACAACAAGATTATTCCTGTCTAATCAATCTCTCCTCTACTAAAGCAAATGTAGTTATTTTAATGGAGTGCCAAGATAAGTAAGAAACTGAAATTAATCTGAAAATTCCTGTTCCTGCCTGTTAATTGGGAACTTTCATGCATTTTCTACTTTGAAAACTTTCCCAGATTGTTCTGAGCTTGACTGAAATATCTTATTAAACCATCGCCTGGGAATTACTTTTGTGCTGGTTTAAAAAACAATTATCTAAAAGCTGTACAGGGGCTTTATTTTTGTAAGGACCTTGAAAGATATTAGTACTTATCTCTAGTTAGCTTTGATAAATATTTTAATTAGGGCACTAACAATTGAGTATATGGTCTTTTTACCGTTAGTGTATTACCCAGGAAAATTTAGTAACACAAATAAAAATGTAGGAAGAGAAAATATAAATGTAATTATCCGAGAAGTTAGATATAAATACAAATCAAATACTTGCTACATCTACATTATAGAGGACCAGCTAACTCAGTGCAATAGCAGCACTTTGCTGAATGGTGGACTCCAATTTACAAACAGGTATTAAAAATTATAAAACTGCATTGACTATTAGAGAACACACAAAGCATAAATATACATGAAACTAAAACAAAAATAGTCATGATTGACTAATACATAAAGTCCATTCAGCACCAAACATAATGAGGAATTTTATTAATAACCCCAGATGAAGAATTGGGCTGGGATAACTGGATAGCTAAGGGGATTGGTAATAAGAGGTCACATTTTTCTCCCTGGGTCAGCCGTTCAAGTTCAGCCCAGGTTAGTCATTACCAGCTGATATTCAAGCTGATTGTGGGTTGGTGGCCTGGTCCATTGGATTGCTGTGTCATCACAAAGAAACCACCACCTGAATAGGCACTCATGTTTTTTATTGAGATATATGGGGCCAGATCCTCACATACTCCCAAAATGCACAGAGGGGAAGCTAGGGGAAAAGCTGGTATATAACTGTTTCTTGCAGTGCCATCATCCCAGTGCAGCTCTGTGCACACACACCTGATCATGTGCAATAGTAGAGCAGCCTGAAGGCTGCTTTAAATTACATTGGCTCACAAAAGGTTGAGCACCTTGCCCAAGATCAGCTTAGCAGAGTTGTGTCCCAACTGACCCACACTCCCACTTCTCTGCTGTGCCAACAACAAGGAAGGTGTTTTAATTCAGAAGACCTTGCCTTAGACATAACCTTACACGGGGGTAATCTGTCCTTGGCCATATGCTCAGATTTCACAGCCAAAGTACACCAGTGTTGCAGTGCAAAGTGGCTGCAAGACATGCAAGGGCCTGCCCCAATTAATAGGCTGTTTCCATTTTGGAAATATTGTTTTAGTAATTGTTGTCAACAATTTCATAATAAAAAATACCTAGACAATATAATCAGGACGTCAGATTATCCTGGATAAGGGAAGATCTCTCACCAGCCCACCCAAAACACACACACATTGGCATGCTAAATGACTTCCCCCAGGGCATGCTCACGTAGGAATTGACCATTTCCCTTAGTAAATATCATCTGTGTATAAATTAGATTCACTAAACCACATGCAGACCATGTCATAATACAACACAGTTGGGACTGCAAAATCTTTTACTCCTCATGATCAGAATTGCTGGTGTGGCCAACCACCTCAAAGTGTGAAATTGATCAGATACTCACACACCACCAGGAAAATGCAACTAAAGTCAGCCTGTGCTGTATTTACAATGGATTTTAAAGTCTAGGCAATGCCTTTTTTAATAAACCCTAACGCATTTGAAAAGGTACCAGGAGGCGCCTAGTAGGCTAATGTCTCAGTGACAAACAGCAAGAAATCCAGTGACGGTCTCCACTTGCACTAGCATAACTGTCAGCCATTCAGCACTGCCAGTCAGGAGCTGCCAGCCTTTGATGGAAAATGCATTAGCAATTTGCAGTCAGATCAGTGAATCTGCCAGCACCCTGGGGTTACTAGGCAGTCGACATGGTTAGAGAGGATATAGAATGAATTAAAACTCTGTGCCATGGCTTTTTTAGGGCAGGAAATATGCAGTCACCATCCTTTTCTTTCTCATCTGGAATGCCAGAACCCAGCACCCCATTACTAGACGTTATTATTACAGCCCCTGATAAGTTTCAAGAGTTGCTACCGCTATTAGCTACTCAGAAGCAGACTTCTTCAGTGTGATGCCTTCGGGCTCAAAGCCTTCCATAATTCCATTGCTTATGCCCAGCTTCTAAGACTCCAAGCTATTGGCAAAGCCGATAATGACTCTCAGGGTAAAGTTAATAAAATGTGCATGTTTTTTAAGGATTGTCGTTTCCTGGTAGCTAATAACCAAGTGCCAGCAATCAGTGGGATAAAGCCCAGGATAATCCCACTGTCTCCCACTTGTTTTTACTTATCACACTACCAAAAGAACTACCCAAGACTCAAGCCTCAATCTAACTAGGGCTGGGAGAGGCTCGGCTGTTTGGTTTGCAGAGTGGTTCACGCAAATATTTTCTTGGTTCTCAGTCTACGTGGCGTCTCCTCTTGAGATTCATGTTATAAGGAGTAAAAATTTCCTGCAGGGTCTTTGGTAAACTGAGAGGTTGGGAAGAAAGTACTGTGCATCAGATAATAAATAAGCCTTTCATCTGCGGATCTCAAAGCACTTAGCAAGCGCTCAGTCATAATGAAGACCCACAATACCCCTATGTGATAGGGAAGTTTTTTTGTATCCATTTGACTCATGGAAAGACTGTGCCATGGAGATGTTAAGGGACTCACCCAAGGTCACTCTATGAGGCAGTGGCAAAGTAGAAAACAGACCCGTAGGAGTCTTGTGTTCCCAGCTCTGTGGTGTAACCACAAGGCACAGAGGTTTTAGGAGAAGGGCCAGCCGTGAAACTTCTATTGCTCTAATAAATCTGTATTATAGAGTCACTAACCAACTAAACTCTCTAAATGGAATCAGATCTTAGAGAGCTTGCAATTTTGATTGTCCATTTTACTTTTTGTCCAAATGTGGCCTTTTGTTTGGAGTGGCCTGTTTAGCAGCAAGAGGCCTGATCCACAACCAGCTAGCACCCCAGTCTTTCACCATAAGCTCAGCCAGGTGTCCCCAGTACTCTCGCTCTATGTGTTTTTCATGAATTTTCCTTCACAGAACTACCCCAAGTGCAACAGCCGCAGATCAGATAAGGGAACTCCTTCTCACTACCTAGCTGTTCAGACTATATATAAAACAAAGTGTAGGGGCACATGCTCATTTTGACAGTCAGTATCACATGGACTGAGCTGAGATATCCCCTGTAGTATTAATACAGTAATCATAGGTCTCCCTCAGGAGGGATAATTGTATACTATTGCCCTGGTAAACCTAAATCACCATTAAAACCTACAAGAAATATTTTTATCACAGTTTCAGTGCAAGGTGGGTGGGAATAATTTTGTGAAAACACAGTGTACAGCAAAGACTAGAAAAAACTAATCAGTCACATTTTGACTTCACAAACAATGACAATTATATATTTGGAAACCAAAATACAATGCAAATCTACACAGGGGAAACATGGGAAGGCCTCTTAGATCTACCAACTTTCCCCTTCTTTCCTATAGTTTTGTTGCTAGAAAAATCCCTTTCTTCATACATTTGACACCATTTATCTCTTTATCTAAATCTGGTCACATCAGCTAAAATTATCTAGGACTTGTGGGTGGCAGCATGTCTATGACAGCAGAAGGGCCTGTCCTAAGTGACTTGGATTTGTGAGCGTTTATTTGTCCAAGGATATCTGAGCACTTACACAACCCAGGCATTTCACACCTACAGAATCAGGATCATCAATAAAGAGATACTTTGCTGGTATTACTTTGATAAATCACATGAAAAAATAAAAAGCCTCAGTGCTATGAAGAGGATGCAGGAGTGTAGGAGACAAAGAAAGGGAAATATTTCTGTTGGTGTTTGGTTTGTGGGGAGAGGAATTTAAAAGCCACCTTTTCAAAAGTGATTCAATTTTTGGGTACCCCAACTTGAGGCACCTCAAGGAAGCCTGATTTTTAGAATGAAGGGTTTCAGTTCTTTCTGGGGATCAGCCTCCTTCACAATGGCACCCCAAATTTTTAGTCCCTTTTGACTAGATGAACAATTCTGCAAGCACAGCTCTGCTCCTAGTCTCTGTGTGTAGTTCTAATGAGCATGCAAATTATATTATATCCCTTTGTTCTCTTATTCTGTTGGTGTAGTACCTAGCACAAGTGGGCCCCATCCTCAGCTGGCCCCTAAGCACTACAGTAATAAACATGATAGATTATAATAATAATAATTAATACATGTGGAAATAGCCGGTTCTGGTCACCAAGTGCACAATTACCCAGTCTGAGCACAAAATCACAGTAAGCATACAAGCAACGTGGGCACTCAGTTGCATGCCTAAACATTCTGAGCTACATTGTGCAACTTTTGCACAGGGCATTTACTCACAGGAGTAGACACACCCATTGGGGACAGCTCCTGGGAGTCAGAGCTCACCAACACGAGTGAGGATTGCATAATCTAGCCCTTCAGTTGTTAACGGTTTTCACCTCAAAGATGCTGGTCATGAAGAAAAACTTCATGTTGAGTTAAACAATCTGTTTTTTCTCTTTTAAATGGAAAAAAAAGGAAAGCCATTTCCCCTTCCCCCTACACCTTCAATCCCCAAATGTTACAGCAATGGTGGTGGTGGAACTTTCACTTTCACTCCCCCACCCACCTACACACCCTTGGATGCCCAGTGGTCGCACAGTCCCTAGGGACACAAGATAAAATGTGTGACTAGAGTGTTTTTTTCCATACCAAGGCTCTGAGAGCCAAGTGCTTCTATTCTTCAGGCTATAACTAGCTAAATGTTACAAACATTTCAAGTAAACAGTGACTGCATACGCTCCTCTAAGATCCGCTTGAGACAGAAACCGAGCAGGGATGAGTTACATTATCCTACTGGTTACAGACCAGTGGCATAAAGGGAGCAGATAAAAACCAGCTCAGGCTCTAAGCACATCTTGTGGTTTGCTATATTTATATCATTGGAATCAGTTATTTTGTTCTACTGTATCTGATAGGACAGATGAACCCAACCCAAAAATAATATTGAATCCAGCTGGTTCAATATCTCAGCATGCGAGGAAACTAGTGTACAGAATGAGGGCTCTTCTGATCATTGCTTTGAATGTACCACATGCCTGTAGTTTAAGTCCAACTGAGCGGCTTGAAACTGTACTTCCCAGCTTCCTGACATAACAAAATATCAGTGATAAATTTGTACTAAAAGCAACAAATAGCCAAGATTATGGACAGTTCCCCTGGTGACTCCTTACTCTCACCCTGATGTACATGTGCATGTGCTTTGACACACACACAGAGAAAGTAACAACAAAGATTCAGAAAACCCTTAAGCAGTTTGGACCAAAGAAAACATTTTCAAAGGCGCCTCAATTATTGCTTGAAGCCCAGACATTATTGTTATATCCACGTCTTCGGGGAGAAAGCCAGCAGAAGCAGAGATGATGAGAATTTTTCATGGCAGCTCATAGATGTCCCTAAAGATCATGAGATGGAGAGGTTTGAAAGCTGCAGACATAAAGACTTTCTATATCCCAATGTACTCACGAAAAGACGCCTATTTATTAAGAGGAAAATGGAGGGGCGGGGACAAGAACTGTAGGGAATTTAAGTGATCAAGAAAAGTGCTTTCAATCAACTAGAGCGTTTATTATTGCTCTCGTCGGCTGCAGAAAGGACCGGATCCAACTCCCGTTGAAGTAAATTGAAAGAATTGCCTTTGACTTCATCGGGAGTTGCTTTGAATGCCATATGTGATCTTAAACCATTTTAAGCTGTGTGCCTTCGAATAACATTCTAAAGGGTAGTGTACAGTAGGAAAAACTTGGAAAGGGGAGAATGTTCACCCAGGCGCTCTCAAATTACAACCGCCACTAATCTCTAGAATTTTATGATCTAAAAATTGATCCTCCAAGAAAGTGTGTGTGTATGTAATTTTGTAAATAAAAATGGATTCTGATGATGAAACGTTACCCAAAGCAGCAGCGCTACTCGATAATTATCCAATTAAAGAGGGAAAAGCTGACATAGTACCAGTTACAGGATGAGTTATGGGGGTCTAATTACAGGCAGCAGGATTCTCTTTTTAAAAAGTGACATTACATAATGCACAACTGAAAGTTCTTACAATTTAGTGGCCAGCACTCCTTGCACTTTTGGGCCTCCTTAGTTACAAAGAAAAGGAATCTGTGTATTCCGTGAACACAAAGCAAGAGTGAGCCAGGAGGTCCCAGGGATCTAGTGAATCTGGGAGTACAAGGGAAAGAGCAAGCATGTGACTGCCACCACCTGTGTTCCTGTGACTGCAAGGGACCCGCTGTCCTTTATAATATGCAACCAACAAGAAAGTGTACCAACTCTAAACCTCCTTCATTTCCAGAAAGACAGAGCAGACTTCCTATAAAAATCCCTCCAAGCAACAGTTAACCTTAATCTACTGAGTGATCCAGCTGAAGATAGAGAGCATAGTTCTTGCAGAGAGAATATCTAACCACAGTGGTATCACCTCCATGAATAAAAAGCCGACATTTGCAACTCCAGCGGAGGGCTAGCAGCAGGGGTGGACTCTTAATATCTCCATGTCTTTGGCTACGGAAGGGTTGCTAAGTATTCAGGGTCACATTTCTTTAAGTCTTCTGAACATGGACTCTGAATCTGCATGTGTAAGTTTTTTCATGCAAGAACTACAGGCAAAGTTCTATCTAAAACCTTGCACGCAGCACCCCTAAAATTTGGAAAAGTTGAAATCAGGATCTGGGCTTTACAAATCAGGCCTCTCTAGAGCAATGTGCACTACCAAACTTGATAGTTAGGTGTCTATGTGCTCAGTTAGAATAGACTCCCAGCAGACTGTGCATGCAGAACATGAATGTGCAAATATAGGGCTCAAACTTACAAGGTGCTGAGTTCTCCTGCAGGGTGCTGAGCACCCTCAACTGAAATTAATGAAGGTTGCTGGCACTCAGCACCATGCAGAATCAGAGTCAAAGAGGCCTTTTGTGAAAACACAGCCCTCATTGATCTGTAGGAATTAGAGAGCAAAAGACAGTGAAGTGCAGTGTTTGTGTGTCAACCATCCACTGAAATGCGATAAATGTGCTGCAAGTGTCTTACAGAATTAGCTTCTTAGGCTGAATGACTTACATTTCTCAGTATCATTTTTGAAGGTCTCTTCATAGACCAGATGGCTGCAAAGTAACAAAATGATTGGCAGGTACACAGAGATAAATGTCATATGTTCCAACCACTGCATTTCAACATATATAGTCTGCATAGCCAACAATACTGCAGAACATAACATGAGAGGACAATGTGTCTGATTTCAGCCAAAGAAATGTGGAGTCCAGGAAAATATGACTCTAGCAAAGATACTTGGAGAAAATAAATCAGTTCCTTCTAACAAAATATATGCGCAGGTCCCAATGTCACAAGACAGCCTGCAGTATGTAGCATAAATCTTCAATTAGAAACTGCAAGTTCTATCAAATTTAATTGCTTCTCTCTTCAGCTTTAAACTGAGCTAGCTTCAAAATGAAGGCAGCTCCTCTTTAAAACTACACAGTAAAGGTGAGATTACTAACCACAGGCATTTACCAACAGAAGGCAGCTCCTAAACAAAGATCTCTGGTATCCACAGCACGCTGCAGGATTCTTTTTGTAACGTAACCAGTCCTTTTTTACTAGGTCTAGCTGGAGGGGGCCCAGACGGTTATATATATGAGTCCTCTGTAATGTTGTGTAGTGCAGCTTAAATGGTAAAAATAGCATTGGGATGTGCAAATCATTTGTCCCTAGATTACAGTATCCTGCCCACCAGTTCCGATCATTTTGTGCCAAATCTTGATCCCACTGAGATCAATGGCAAACTCCCATGGACTTCAATGGGACCAGAATTTGGCCCAGGATTAGTTTCCATGCGTTTTGGCAGAGATTAATGCACTTTTATAATGAACGATTCAGAAACTTTCCAGAGGAATTCAGTAATGAAGGATTGTCCAGCTGTCAGAAACAAGGCACTTTAGATACTTCATGAAGAGTAAAACCTTCTCTAATAAGACTTGATTTTTTTTTCAACCTGCACTTCATTCATTTGCTAGAGATCCAGGAAACATTTGAATCCATTTAGCACCAAACACTGCAAAAGGCTGAAATGTGGTTAGCATCATGTTGTGAGCAAGGCAAAGACTTAGACAAAATCCACTCCCTCCAGAATATTCCGATCAATATTAGGGGAGTGAGAAGCAGCCGCAAACCATCTGGCCTTTGTTAGCTATGTTTTCAGCTTGACATGCCTGGGGTTAGAAGTCCAAAAGACACCCCGTTATAGTCAAAGAGTTCCACCAAAAGTCTGGCTAGTGGATGAATGATCCTCAAAAGCTTCCTGATGATGAAGTTCACATGGTGTGCTGTGTTGACAGTGCTGTGGAACTGATATGTGTAAGTGCAGTTTATGATGATTTTTCCCAGTTTAAATGCAATAAAACAATCAGTACAATAAGTACTGTCAATTTCAAAGAGTCCATATAATCATTCATTTCCCCCTCCCCCCAAAGCTTAGCAACAGCAGGTCTTTCTGTAAAGTCTGTGTCTTCCTGTCACTGTAAATGCTTTGTCCTTCAGCCACTACAAAATTATTTGAGTATCAAAAGGGTAGCTAGGTTAGTCTGGATCTGTAAAAAGCGACAAAGAGTCCTGTGGCACCTTATAGACTAACAGACATATTGGAGCATAAGCTTTCGTGGGTGAATGCATCCGACAAAGTGGATATTCACCCACGAAAGCTTATGCTCCAATACGTCTGTTAGTCTAAAAGGTGCCACAGGACTCTTTGTCACTTTTTACAAAATTATTTGTCCTCCAAATATATCAAATTCTGCCTGCATCAACTATGATTTCCCAAAATACTGTGAGTATATATCCCATAAAAGAGCTGTCTCTCTGGGCACCCTCATCTAAATTCCTCGACAGTCTGTCACATGATACCACTTTGTTTAACAGATCAAATGATAAACTTGATTCCTCTTTGTGACAGCGTAACTTCCCCATTCCAAAAACTTGGCCTGGGATGGAACAAAAACCATTTTAGCATTGAACTTGCATGTCTCTGTGTGCAAAGCAACTATTGACTTCAATGGGTGTGCCACATGTGAAAGGTTTACAAGTTAGAGGCTCTAATAGATTTTAGTCTGTGAAAACAATAAAGTGGCATCACTCCCTTTAGTCCCAAAAGTGTTCCAGGACTAAATTACAGTCAGACACATGCTTTCTCAGTGGTCAGCAGGGAATGCTGAGATTTATGTGGTGTCCTGAGAGAATAAACAGTTACTTTATCATAGTCGTTTGCAGGATTTGTTTTCTTTTGTGCAGTGGGATGGCTATCTAATGCATCAGGGTATTCTACAAAATGCCTCCTTGAACCTGCAAATCAAGAACAGTATTTGGTCTGTAAACAGAAGGTGACAAACCTTGCAAAAGGTATTGTTGCAGTAGCTCTTCCATGGGCAAAGCACGTCATATAAGACAAGTGAATGGCATTGCCACTGAAAGCTATGCCAGGAAGGTCAGTACGTTTCCCACTGCAGTAGCTTCTTATTTCAAATTTCCTTTCCCAGCTGTAGTCTCTGGCTGCTAAGGGCGAGTGTAGTTTCATGGTTAGAGCAGGTGAAGTGAGAGTCAGGAATCACGAGTTCTATTCCAGCTTTGTCCCTTAAGTGCTGTGTGACTTGGGTCAATCACATAATCTCAGTTTCCTAGCTGTAAAATGGAGATAACACCTACTTGACAGGAGGAGGAGATGCAGGATTTAATTCATTCATATGTGTATTTCTCACTGAGATCCTCAGATGAAACGTTCACAGTGCTATCTTTTTCTTAGCGTAATTACAGTATAGTTTGGCCAGGCGCAATGAGAGACATGAACTTCACAGGGTTAATAGAGCTGCGTGGGACATGGGTTTCCTGTTCCACAAACATTTTAAGATATTGAAAAAATTTCCCAGCCCAAATCAAGATGAAAAGTCAAAAATTTTGGAAAAATGAAGATGAAAAAACAAAATAAAATTCAGTTTGGCGCAAATGAAATGGTTTGTTTCAATAATTTTGAAACATTTTGTTTTGTTTCCAACCATTTTTCATTTCAAAAGATAATTTTTGTGCTATAAGTATCTTAAATTTTGGAACCCAAAAGTCATTTCAAACCAGAAAACCAGGATTTTTTGTTTAAAAAAAGGTCAAAAATGTTGACCATTTTGAAACATTTTTTTTAGTTGAACAATTCGTGAAAACTGACCCTTTTCCGTGAACAGTTTGTTTTAACAGACTGGCATTTTCCAATGAAAAAATGTTTTGTCAGAAAGTTCCTGGCCAGCTGTAGCTAATACCACTGTTGAAACTAGCCTCTGCAAAGGGGCTGGAGAGGCATTAGGGACGGTGGGTCCAAGGAATCTGTCCTAAACTACCAGCAGACCTGGCTAGGCATGGAAGAGAGTGTACACTGCACCCTCTTCAGAGGTGGCACAGCAACCACCTTGCTCAAGTACACAATATTTGCAAGCACTCCCCCTTGGGGTTGTGGAGCTCCCCATTGATCCCAATGCAGGGCTTGGCTTCAGGCCTTGGCAAATAGGGGCTCTTGAACTGGTCAGGAAATATTTTTCTTTGGCTGGTTTTTTCCCTGTGGACAATTTCAATGAAATTAAAAGAAAAAAAGTTCTCACGAAAATTTGCTGTGGAAGATTTTCAGTTTTGTCAAAAACAACACAAAAATGTGGGGGCAGAAAACTGGAAACTTTTCAGTTTTCAATTTTTTGCTGAAAAGTTGAAATTTTCCAGTGAAAGTAGATGTTTTTATATATATATAAATATTTAAATGTAATAAACTCCCCCACACACCCAATTTTCTATTGAATAACAGGGGTTTGGTTTTGTTTTTTTGAGCAGACCAAAGAATCTCTCATTCCCGCTAGTTGGTGCTTCTTCTCTCTGAGTAACGTCAGCTTAGTCACACTGCTCACACACAAAGAGAGCACTTTCTTCTCAGTACGCAATGCACTTTGGCTTTGTTGGCAGTCTCAGCAGAGAGGTCATGGGCTGCATGAGCCAGGCAGTCTGAACTCCTCTCAACCTAGAGGTGATCCAACAGGTCAGAGTTGAGGCACAGGGTGAGGAGACTGTTCTGTGGCAAACATGGGCGGTTTATCAGTCAGTCGTCTTTCACAAACTCTAAATTCTCTTTGAGGAACCCTCCTCCTAATTTTATCCTAACAGTCAGTGAGAGCCTTCACAAATTGCCTGTGTAGCTGGTTTTATCTCTGACATTGGTCTCCTCAGCTCATCTCTCTTCCCACACACAATGAGCAGCCTGACAGCACAAAGCTAAATCAAGAAAAGAGCCAGAAATGATGCATGCTAGTGGCATCCAAGTGCACAAACAGCAAGAGCCTGAACTATGTCAAGTCATTTCTGTTCGTTTTAGGGATGAGTTTTGATGCCCCAGTAAGATACCTGAGACGACACAGCACTTATGTGCTTCGTTATCTGTCAGAAAGAGACGGGAAACTGATGATAGCAAAGGAGGTTGGGAAAAGCGTTTTGTTGACATTGCCAGTAAAAAGAGGTGAATAGAGATTCTCCTGGGTGGCCTTGGTGAAACACAGCACAGCCTGATTCCAAATAAAAGACAACAGTTTGCTTCAGATAAACCGAACAGTAGATATGAACAGAACCCAGATATGTGCTAAGTTCAGACCATTAGCCGAGTCGCCACAAGATATAAGGGGACAGAAGATGTCCCTCAGTTAATACAAACTTCCAGCCAAGTAACATTTGCCAAAATAATTCAAATGAGAAAAAGAACAGGAATTTTCACTCTTACCTGAGGACTGGGAGGTGCTGTGATAACCCACACTGTAAGTAGCTTCTGTATTTCACTATGAGCAGCTGTAGAGCTGTGAGGTTTTGGAGACTGTATGCTGTACGTGAAGTGAATGGTTCATCATATGAGTCCACAACCTGGGGGTTTGAAGCCCATGGGGTCACAAACAGGCCCAGAGGAGGTTGTAACTATCCTGTACCTGCTAACTGCTGTATATGAAATGAAGGGCTTATCTTAAGAGTCCACAATGTGGAGGGTCCAACCCCCACCTTTTGTCTGTTGTAACATGGAGTCATGGTGTGGAAAAGGCAGGGAAACCTTGGCTTGTCCCTTGCTCCCAGAGCCGGTTCCAGGCACCAGCCCAGCAAGCAGCTGCTTGGGGCGGCCAACGGTGAGGGGCGGCACGTCCGGGTCTTCGGCTGCAATTTGGCGGCGGTTCCCTGACTCCCTCTTGGAGCGAAGGACCAGCCGCTGAATTGCCATCGAAGGCTCGGTCTACACTGCGGGGGAAGTCGACCTAAGATACGCAACTTCAGCTATGCAAATAGCGTAGCTGAAGTCGGCGTATCTTAGGTCGATTTACCTGGCCGTGAGGACAGCAGCAAGTCGACCGCTGCTGCTTCCCCATCGACTCCACTTCCGCCTCTCGCCGCGGTGGAGTTCCGAAGTCGACAGCCGAGCGATCGGGGATTGATTTTATCGCGTCTACACTAGCTGTGATAAATCGATCCCCAATAGATCGATCACTACCCATCAATCCAGTGGGTAGTGTAGACATACCCAAAGACTGAAGCGGTGGTGGTAGAGCTGCAGATCGCGACCGTGGCTTTTTTTTTTTTTTTTGCTGCTTGGGGTGGCAAAAACCCTGGAGCCGGCCCTGTTTGCGCCTACTGTTTAGAACAGTGGTTCCCAAACTTGTTCCGCTGCCTGTGCAGGGAAAGCCCCTGGCGGGCCGGGCCGGTTTGTTTGCCTGCCGCGTCCACAGGTTCGGCCAATCATGGCTCCCAGTGGCCACGGTTTGCTGCTCCTGGCCAATGGGAGCTGCTGGAAGCGGTGGCCAGTACGTCCCTCAGCCTGCGCCGCTTCTAGCAGCTCCCATTGGCCTGGAGCAGCAAACCGCGGCCACTGGGAGTCGCGATCAGCCGAACCTGCGGACACGGCAGGCAAACAAACCGGCCCGGCCCACCAGGGGCTTTCCCTGCACAAGTGGCAGAACAAGTTTGGGAACCACTGGTTTAGAAGATGCATCAGCTGACGGTGATCTGACAAACTCAACACATACGACAACATCACTCTTGAGGCATAGAGACTTGCCTATATGCTGCAAGGCCAGGGCCAAATGAAAGTATCTGCACCAAGTTCTCCCATAACAGAATCCTGGCCACGTTATCACTGGATAGGGACTTCATTTACCGGCAGCTGAGCAGGCTGTGCTTTACTGTAAGTGCATCACCCAGAGGGAACTGGGATGACTCACTGGTAACAATATTTTAATACAGCATCTAGGATGGGCAGCAGCTCCGCAGTGAGTCATATTAACCTATTCTGCTTGAAAGCTAAAAAAAAGTTTGCAGCTGACAAGCTCTGTGAGGCAAACGATTTGACGTGAACTCCACTGTGGCTCTGTGGATCTTCTTTGTCCTCGTGATCTTTAAAGTCACTTCACCATGAACATCTCAATTCCCAAGGCATGGTCCAACGCTTAGGATATGAAATGAACAGGAAAGACTACAAACAGTCACTTGGCAATAGCAAATAATACATAAATGGAGTGTGAGAAGTAAATATAACTGCCACCTCAAGCTGTGCTGGAGTTTAAAGATTCTGAGGAGAGCCTCGTCATCCTTCTAGTAGCCCCAGATGTAGGGTCAGCCTCTCTTTCTCTCTGAAGACAGCAGCTGTTCTACTGATGCTAGTGGAGAAAACCACTCTGGAGCTAGGCTACTGAGGAGGTCCCCAGCAGGCTGGCTGAGGTTGCAGCCAATACTAATATTACAGTACAATGTGATGAGTTTGTTTTTTCACAAGGTTCTCCTAGCTAGGCGCATAACTCAAAATTAATGGAATGCAACAACTAATTTCACTTGTCAAGCCAGCAAGACTACCATGTCTGTTGCATCACACTGTGGCTTAGTTTAGGAAGAAATCCTTAAGAAAGTTTAGTGTGAAAAAGGCATGAATCTTGGTTGCTGGCTTCAGGTTGGTACACAAGGTATCTGAGGGGGGTATTTTTACTTCTGATGTTTTTCTATTAATCAAATTGGTATCTGCTAAAAAAAATACAACTCAGGTCCCCTGTTTATTGAAAAACCAGGGGACAAAGCAACATTTCATGTGTCACTTGGGGAGGAGGCAGTTTGGGGGCCAAGTAACCATTAGCTGAGTTAATTAGCTCCCCCATTCAACCAAATCCTTCCAAGATAAATACCCCCAAGATAAAAGCAATTAGTCCCCTTCTTTCACCAGTGTCTTACCTGAGCTAATGTAAGCACCAGAGAAGGTCTTCTGACTAGTGTATCAGGATGCCAGTCCCAGGTGAACATGGTGTTAACCTCAGCTCAGCTTTCCTAGTCTCCTTGCACAGGTATTGTGGGGAAGAACTATAAATTGGCTTCTGAGGCCAGAGAAGGGAGAGACTGCCTGTGAGGGAGGGTGGAATGCCAGGGCTGTGGCAATTTTGGGTTACTCTGCTGAGCCATCCTAGCAGTTTACAATGTTTTAGTATGCCGAGCTGTGTACAGCAGTTTTAAGCAATTGGGTCAAGCATTGGAGATCAAATACTGCCAAAATCCCAGTTGCTCCCGTGCAATTTCAGTCTTTCAAATATGGCAGAATTAGTCCCTAAACACATAGAGGTCAATGGACATATTGCAAATCCTCCTACAGAGATGAACAGAAGCACCTGGAACAATGTGGTAAACTCCTGCCTCCAAGAGGGTACCAGCTTTCCCACTGTAAGGGTCTGACCCACAAAGGTACTCAGGAACCTAAATCTTGTTATAGGCACTAGTGCAATCCACACAACTCCCACTTGGCTGTCATCTAATCCCCGTAGGTACCGACACTCACTCTGCACCTACCTTTTGTCCTTGGAGCATGCACACTGCAGCCTTGCTTCAGGTGCCTATCTCCTCCCTAAGCATGCGCACTGCTGCCCCTGATAGGAGCCCAGATGCCTATCTCCCACCCTGAGCAACTTAGGAGAGAGAAGGGTTGGGCCAGCTAGGTGACATGGAGGGGCCCTGATCTGATAGGTATGCTGGGGCCACCTACAAGACTGGGCTCCTCAAGCAAGTTCACAGGGAAGCTAGTGATGCCCTCCCTTTAACCTAGTCACAGCCAGGAGGTAGGAGGCCCGTGCTTCACCTCACCACTGTTCCTGAAGGGAAGAACAGGGATCTGCTACTGCTCAGGTGAAGGCCTTAACCACTGGGCTATAGAATATCCTATGGGGCTCCCCCAATCTCTCCTGTTGAGGTTGTTCTACTTTAACTGGCTAAATATTAATTGGGTCAACAAACGAGTTAGAATGTCTCTAAAACCTAGTGGTTGTAGCACTCACCTGAGAAGCCCCAGAGCCCTGTTCAAAACCATTCTCCCCCTCAGAAGCAGGGGGACATGGACCAGGGGTCTCCCATCTTCTGGGTGAGTACCCTAGCCACGAAGGTAAAGGTTACAAGGGAGGAGGCCTCCTCCTGCTGTTTGTTTCGGGCCCTGCACACAATGGAGGCAGCCAAATCCCTAACTTCCCCTCCCCCAAACCCCAGTTCATTAACTGCTAGCAGAGATAGGTGCCTCCCCAGCTTATACCGGCTCCTCACCAACATCCTGTTGCGTTTCTGGCTGCACTTTTCCCCTCACCTCCTTCTCCACGCACTCCCTATCCGTGGCCCCACAAAGTCGCGGGACCTCCTGGTCAACCTCCTCCTCGCCCTGGCTAAAATGGCCATCTACGTGACCAGGGAGAGGCGGTTGGCCAATGGAGACTCCTGCGACTGTGGGGCTTGTTTCCGATCCTTAGTCCATTCACGTCTCCGGGGGGAGTTCCTCTGGGCGGCGTCCGCTGGCTCCCTTGACACCTTCGAGGAGCAGTGGGCGCTGTCCGGGGTTCTCTGCTCGGTGTCCCCGTCAGGCTCCCTTCTTATGACCCTTTGACCGCACTCCTGTCCCTGTTCTTTTATTAGTTGTCCCCCGCAATTAGTGGGTTTCTGAGGCCTTGTGGAACCTCCCCTTAGGCTGGGGGGGGATCCGTTAGCATGGGGCGGGCTTTGCCCGCCCCGTTTCCCGGAAACCCAATAGATACCGGGACCGCTCTGCCTGCTTGGGCTGCCCTGCTGGCTGGAGCGCTCCCCCTTTCTCTGGCTGCCTTCCTGACTGGAGCTCCTTCTCCCTTCCTGGGCTAAAAAAAATTAGACACTTATCTCCCAGAGAGGATCAGGGCTTAGCACACCCCCCTCTGGACAGCATCTCCCATTGGATCCTAGTATGCTGGCTTTGGTGGATTGCATTCTTATGTCCCATCACTCCCCGTTCATTGTTCAGGGGCCTTGGGGGCCTAACGCAGCTTGGTGGGTCACAGTGTTGTTCTTGTGATTTTCTAGGTACTTAAAAGTAAGGCTCAGCATTGCACTGCTGAAGTCCCTTTGTGGATTCCACCCTAAGAATTTATGTTGAGGCTTCGACGATCCGTTCTCACAGTGCCCTGTGCTGCTGGAAAGGTCTCTTCCTTAGTGCTACCGAACACTGTATTCTTAAGACGCCGTATCAACAAAACTCTCCACAAAAGATCCTTAAGACATCACATAGAGAGAGGCACTAATTACAGGCTCACTATGAATAAACTAGCGACAATTTTCCCGACTGAGGACACAGTTTATTTTGAACACCAGTGGCAGTCTCTAGGATTGTAATAACCTAGCTTCACCACCCACCTGTGCAATTCTTGTCTCTGCCACCTGGGAGCGTAACTGCCACGGAGCCGACAAGGCACTTGCCCTGCACGCTTCTCTCCTGTCTTTAGCACATGCTTACATTCTTTTTCCTTTTGGCCCAGATTACACCTCATGGCAAGGGACAAAAATTTCCTACGTTCCACACAACCTGAGTGTTTCCATCCTCACACTAACTGTTCAAAACGATTTGTCTCAGAAGTAAAGGATCATGAAACTAAGGCTATGGAAAGAGTTGTGTCTGCTAGTAAAAGAACGAATCACACAACGTTTCGAGTGTCCTGCATGAATCATTTTTTTTTGCTCCTCATTCGGGCCTTGGCAGGTCTGAGAGATATGAATGTGAACAAGACCAAGCCCAGCCTGTGCAGTAATGCCTCTTTGCCATACTGTTTTCTGATGCGAAACATCAAGCAAACCAATGTCGCAATGACAGTATTTGTTTTCTGCTGTTAAAAGTTTTTCTTATGTTTTTAATATATCTATCTGGACAGATCTGTACTGCATCCACCCCATTAATGTGAAATGGCATTCTCTTAAATTGATCCATTCTTATTGTTGATTTCTCTGGACTAAAAATATAAACCTGCTATATAAAGTTGAAAGGCCAAGTACCACTAAGTTTTAATTCAGTTTCTGTCTTCTGTGTTGTTTAGTGTGGTACATATTTCCTTCCAAAGAGATGCTATTTCAGTATTTTCAAGGCCTACTTCATTACTTGTCTCTACGTACCTATCGCAAGGTATCTAATTTCTTTCAGGCACTGCACAGTTTATAATTTGAGCATAAGGTGGAATTTTATTTTATTTTATTTTTTTTGCCACTCTTGGGCTAATTTTGCCCCGAGCCCAAGATCAGTGACATTGATATTCACCATTAAATGTTAAAATAAAATAAATAAAAAATCCAGTCCCATCAAAACCATTTGATCTCTAAGAACCAATTTTAGTTCTTGAAAGACCAGTTCACATCATGGGGTCATATTTATTTTATTAGATGATTTTTTTCTGGTGAGATCAGTTAATGGAAAATGTGGAATAAATTTTCAATAATATTCCATAATACCCAGAAAAGATCACACCTGTCACTTAGTAGTTAGTAATGGGTGCATTTTAATAGCCTCTACTTTTACATATCTCTGGTTTCATAACTCCCTTACTCCTACTCCATGTCCCCAAATACATATCTGGTTTCCTGCTTTCCTACTGAGCACTTTGGGGAGTTAAAAGTTAACTCCGCTTCCTTGAGTTGCTGAAAGATTGGTTTCAGGTGCTGTCGGGGTTCTTCCCAGGCATTACTATAAATCAAGACATCATCCAAATAGGTCACTGCATACTCTAAATGTTTGCATAGCAGTAGGTCAGTTACTTGCTAGAACACTAAGGAGCCACATACAACCCACACAAGCCATAACCTGATAGTGAACCACCCAATTAGTGTTGAAAATTCTGCTTTGGGTTTAGAAGATTCAGTTATATGTCTCTGCCAATACCTGTTACATAGAGCCAAACAGTTTTCTTTACATCTTGCCTAACATCAGCTAGTACCCCACTCATCCATGCAGCTTGTTGAAATAATGTGTTAACACTGGGATCTACAGCTTGTAAAACACTAAATGATCTACTCCCCAGTCCCTGCTTGGCCATCTTACTGAAATCTTGTTCTTAAACTACACAGAGTGTTTGATCAGGATCTAGTCCCCTGAGCCCATTGGCATGCTGCTTGCATTGTTTTTTAGTCAACCTTTCTTTCTACATAATCAGCACACATTGCCCTGAGGTACTGTCTTTAGATGCTCTGGTTAAGTGCCTGGAGGAGGTGGGTACTATTATAAGCTGTGCACCCGACCCTTATCCCACTGAAGTCAGCTGGAGTTTTGCCACTGACTTCAATGGCAGCAGGCACTGAAATCTTCCACAGGAGACTCTCCTTCAATTCCCAAATAGGAGAGCTTTTGGACCCTGGTTTCCACTCCCAGAAGGGAAAGGCTCTTCATATTGGGTCCAACCTGGGATTTAGCTCCATTGCCTTCTCACATATGTGACACCCCATGAAAGGAAAAAGACTCAGAAATATCTAGAAGCAGCGACATGCCTGCAGAGTGGGTTAATAAGACAATGAAAGCCTACAGCAATAGTTGGTGCAATGTTTCTAACTTGATACCCCATTAGAGAACCTCAGGTGGAGGTGGTTGTTTTATGCAATTGGAGGACACTGGAACGATCTTATCTTCTGCAGTTTCACCTGAGTTTAGTTGTAGTAATTTCTTACCGTTAATAAACTTAGTTATTTTTCTAACTTTTCCCCAGATTCTTTCCTTTCTTAATGACAGATTCTGCAGCCCTTACTCACATTGAGTAGTGCTTACTCATGCAAAAAGTCCCACTGAGGTCAATAGGACTACTTGGGTGAGTCAGTGACAGTGAGTGCAAGGAGTGCAGAATTTACTTGTTAATACTGTAAAAGCAGCAGAGATCCTGTGGCACCTTATAGACTAACAGACGTTTTGGAGCATGAGCTTTCGTGGGTGAATACCCACTTCGTCAGATGCATCAGTGCCACAGGACTCTTTGCTGCTTTTACAGATCCAGACTAACACGGCTACCCCTCTGATACTTGTTAATACTGTGTAGTGAGTGCTGAACAGGTATACAAGTCACACACATGCTGAAATGAAGCACCTCTGGGTCATTGTGTGCTCAGAGCCCCGAGCTGTGCTACAATGTTGAAAATGCAAGATGCATTCACCTTTATGAGGGTAGAAGATTGCTAGAGATTTTTTTTAGAGCTACTGTCACTGATAACTGAGGAGCTAATGAAGAATCTCTCCGAGCTCAAGAGGCAGAGCTATGCCACTTAGATTTAAGAATACTTGAATCAGGTTTGAGAAGAGGCAAACTCTTAAGAGCAGTAAAATAAGGAGCAATTCTTCTCCCATTTGAATTCATGGGAGTCTTGTCATTGATTTCAGTGTGAGGAGGATCAAAGCCATATGTTGTAGACTTCCCCTGTACAGTAACATGGCTTCAGAATGGATACATTTTGGCTCCACATCACATCACAAAGTAATTTAGCTCTAGGAAAGGAAAGAGAGTCGAATGAGGAGGAGGAGGAGGAGGGTCCTTGCCTGGAGCTTTGGAGACCTGGGTTTATTTCCTTGCTGTGCCACAGCCTTCTTCTGTGACCTTGGATGTCTTACTTAACCTCTCAAGTCCCTATCTGTTACATGTGGGGTATAGCACTGCCTTATCTCACAGAGGGGTTGTGAGGATGAACCCATTAAATAGGGGGGCCTGGATGGTTCAGTGATGAGGGCCATATAAATGCTTAGAACACTGATAACCACCACTGACCCAAAACTATACTGTGAAGTATATAACAAATTTCCTTATGTCACATCATCCAAGAAGCAGCTTTCTCTTTTTTTTTCTTTATTTTGGTAGGGAAGGGGTTAGGGAAGGGGGGCTTTCTAGTCCATAAAAAGAACTTCTGATATCAGAACAATTATTTTTTCCCTACAAAGCCCACATGATATTATAAAAAGGTTATGTTAGTTTGATAACTCCTAGACAAATAATACATGTATGTACACTGGGCCTGTTAGCACTTCTGGATGTCTGAAAGTTGTCTGTGCATTAGTGCACACCAGCTGGGATGTAAATTCAAGTGCACCCCAGCGTGTCGCGTGCTAACTGTCTGTGTGACCCCTACTAGCATGTCCTGAAAGTTCCCCAATGTGCAGTGACATGGTGCTGTTGAGACTATGTCAATGTGCACTAGAGAACTTTTATTGTGAGCCAGCAGGGTCCACATGGACAATTAGTGCCCAATGCACTGGTGCACACTAGAAATTACACGCCAGCTAGTGTGCAGGAACATGCCATGTAGACAAGCCCTCGTTAGTGTAGTATATTCCAATCATACAAAAAGCTGATTGGCTTCACTTTAAGCTTTACTTTTACTTCCCTTGTGCACTTCTTTATTTGTGAAAATTCATCCATGATTAAAACTAGTCCTTTCTTTTACAACTTGCAATCACGGTTGCTTCTTTGCACTGGATTTCACTTTAACACACATTCTGCAGGATTCACTTTGCCCCATGTCCCTTTGCCAGGCTTCCCTCCACAAATGTACAGTGGATATGGCAGTGGAAGCAAGGAGGGTCCTGGGGAACTAAAGTAATTTAATCACACCCCTCTGGCAAGAGACAGCAGTGCCTAGCGGCACAAACAAGAGTGAGGCACCATTGTGCTAGGAGCTGTACAAACACATAGCAAGAGATAGTCCCTGCCCTGAAGAATTTAGTCTAAATGTACAAGATAGACAAAAAGCGGCAGGGGAAACAGAGGCTCTAAGGAGGGAAATGACTTGTTCACCAGTCACATAGCAAGTCAGTCTTTTATTTTAGAATAGCAAAAAGTGTCCACACCCTGAACACCCTGCTAAGGATTTAAAGTTACCAAACCAAATGTAAAAGCAGCAAAGAGTCCTGTGGCACCTTATAGACTAACAGACGTATTGGAGCATGAGCTTTTGTGGGTGAATACCCACTTCTTCGGATGCATGTATTGGATGACGGAAGTGAGTATTCAACCACGAAAGCTCATGCTCCAATACATCCAGGACTCTTTGCTGCTTTTACAGATCCAGACTAACATGGCTACCCCTCTGATACTTCAAACCGAACGTGTGGTTCCATCAGCTCACCACTGCTATCCATCATAATGAAATACCAACTGCCTCTTACACTGGCCTAGCAGAGTCTTCTGAATCCCAGTCCAGGGCCCTATCCGCTAGACCACACCACTCATATTCAGCAACTGAAAACTACGTGAGACCACTGCAGCTTAAGATCAAATTAAATCTGCGTTGACCGATTCATTATTTTCAGTTCCCTTCACTTTCTTCTGGTATCACAAAGCAGCGTATATGCGAGCCAAGCAACTGTCAGATAGAGAAATAATTGAAAGTTTGACTTTTTATTCCTCTTACCATGTCACTGAAAAAGCTTTCTTTCCAGCTGGAGCAGCCTTCCATGGGTCTGAAGAGGTAAACGCGATACAATGGATGGGCAAAAGTTTCCTGATGTCTTAAGCAATTCCCTTTAACATTATGCATAGAAAACTAAGGGTTGAGCCCTATGCAATGCCAGAAAAAAATCTCCCCCCCCCCCTTTAGATGTATAATATTTGCCCAGGTTTAGTTCACTGCCACCCAGGTTCACCCTACTGCTGAAAAACACCTATAATTTTATTTCTCTGAAAAGCTTGTGAAGGTTTTGGCTCAAAGACCGGATGGGGGAAAAAGTACATTTATTCGTGGTTTATTGCCCTTAGGAAAACATACTTTAGTTATGAAGTATTCCCCCCTGAAAACTTACTTGACATTTTGTCAAGAAATAGTAACATTTTAAAAAAGTTGGCCAAGCTACCTAATACCATAGCTGTAAAGCAAAGACATTTAGAAATATTAATACGTGGACAGGGATAGCTACCTTGATTGTCTTTATTTTATCCTATAAAACATCTTTACTGACTAAGGGACTGATCCCGCAAAGACTTACACACAAAGCAGATTTACCCTAATAAGATTCTCCCCCTGTGCAGAAGGCTTTGTGGCCACAGTTTGATATTTCTGCCTGGCCAAGTAGCTGTTGAGAGCCTGTATGGGGTTCTGAGAAAGCTTGAGAGGAATAAAAAGAAGCAAAGGTGGGTTTGAGGTTTGTAGTTAATGTTTTCATAAAATGATGCCAAAGAAACTCTATCAGCTTCTTTGAGGGTCAAACATGGCTTTTACATCCACCTGTGCAATCCACTTCAATGGAGAGGCATGAGAGCAGAATTTAGCCCTGTGTCTTCAAGGTTTCAAAGGAGCTCAACTTTCATCTGTGTTCAGGGACTGCAAGCAATTTCAAAAGTTCTCTGTCTTGTGCACCAGGTTTTTTGCTATATGTTATAAAGAGAGCAGGAAGATTACTACAATAAAACTTCTGCCAGTGTTCACACACATCAAAATTCATTTGCTTGGCTTTGCTTAACTGATTTAATTATTCACTGCAAATCATTTGCTCTGCTCTAATCTCTCTATTTTACAATTTTATTGAGAGGATGCGGGCATAAGGGAAAGCATATCCTCATCTGGATTTATACCAGTTGAAATCTGGCCTGAAAAGATTATGTCTCTATGTATAATGTTACACAAATCACTGTGCTACCTCATCAAAACTTTGCAGCTGGTCCATTTCTTTAGAAGGAATTAATCTAAATGCTGGGTCTGAACAAACCTGAGCATTGAGTAAGTTTGGCCTCATGTTGGGATCTGAACATTTTGATTTTTCTTTCTTTCTTTCTTTTTTGCCTATTTTTAGCTTTGCTGTAAACAATTTCAGAGTATGAAATTAAGTTTTAGGGAAACTTATAATAGAGCTGTAATTGGATATGATGTAATATATTATAATAATAATTAATATAATATACAGCAGCTGTTCAGTAAAACCTTTGCTGTGTTTAGCCCAGAAGGATCCAGGGAGTTAGCTGCAATTTCATATTTTGAAATAGGGAATATTAAACACAAGAACTATGTTGCAATCATTTTATTGTAAATACTAACAGGAAAGCCAGAAAAGTGAGAGTTAAGGATGACAAGAGGCTGCTGTGAGGCAAACTCCCTTAAGATAGGCTTTATTATGATTAATTATTATTATTATTTAATTGTCTTTAATTCCTACTTAATACAATGGAATCCCAGATATTACTTTCAAATGCTCCTTCACCATGAAAGACAATGAGAGTTTTGCTATTGCCTTCAATGGCAGCACAGCTGGGCCCTTAGAGTGTACTTATACACATTAACTTAAGATGTCTATCCAGATGTTTGTTTGAAGTTGAGTCCCTCTGCTTAAAATGACACTCCGAGTCTAGCCTCAACTCATGCCATTAAGAGAGAAGAAACATACGAGCAGCGGTAGTTAAGGACGAAATGTCTGCGTTAAAATTGGATTTCCTGGCTTTTCTTGGAGTGTGTTGTAAGTATAATGTTAATGTTGCTGCTTGCATATATTCTCTTTGTGTTGAAAAACAAAACAAAACAAAATGTCCTGGAGTGATTAGAGCAGGTAAACCTGCAGTTAGGTTTCTATTAGAGGTGTGTTTCTGTTAGGGATGTGTTTTTCAAATGGAAAGGTCAAAGGCTGCTCTTATATTGTACTCAAAAAATGAGCATTTGCATGTGCAAATTGATCAAACCCATTTGATTTTTGATTAAATAGACAGGAAGGAATTTATTACAATTATATCTTTTTATTGTTGAGTGCAACAATGGAGGAAACATTATAGAAGATCCAGGGAAATCTTCTTTGTTGCTTATGAACCTGACAGAGGGGGAAGCTTTGCAATAGCACATACGAATGTTGGATTTAAAGGGATCAGTTCTGCTGCACAAGGAGCTTTTTCCCACCTTCACTGTGCAAAAAGCAACGTCAGACTCCTGCTGATTATACTCTCTGCCTTCCAGTGTCTTAAACTGGCTTTGTATTCTACATAATGTGACTGGCTTCTACGGCCCAAGACAGGCCTCTGGGTCCAGTCCTGCCTACCAGTGATGTGTGCAATTTGGGCCCATTCCAGCCATTTACCATCAAAACTGCCTTCAGTGGGAGTTCCAGTATTGGCCCCTGATCCTGCAAACATTTACTCACATGCTTAAAGTCAAGCACATGGGCAGCCCCACTGACCACAGTGGGGCTATGCTCATAAAACTAAGCACATGCAGAAGCACTTGCAGGATTGGCACCAGAGAAGTGGCCCAGCCGAGTGATGCTTCTTCACGTACCTTTCCACTGTGTTTGGGAACCATGACTAAACTGAGAAGCAAGACTTGCTGGCTGCTCTGATCAATCTGCGTATGTCTATACTGCAGCTGGGAGCGAACCTCCCAGCCCAGGGAGAAAGATGCTAAAAATAGCCATGTGGATGTTGCCGCTCGGGCTGCAGCTCAGGTTCTCAAGCCTGAAGGAGGTCACGCTGGCTTGATAGCCTGACCTGCAACCCAAGCTGCAATGTCCACACCACGAGTCTGTCTACCTGGGCTGGGAAGTTCAATCCCAGCTGTTGTGTAGACATCCCCTAAGGGCCTGAACTGGAGTCAATGGAAAATCTCCCGCTGACTTCAACAGACTTTGAATCAGGCCCTTAAGACATCCACACTGCTCAACCGAAATGTGTTAATGGCTTACTGGGAACTGATTCAAAATCTGTTGAAGTCAGTGGGAGTCTTTCCATTGACAAACATTCAAACAGATTCCTGTCCTTGGAGTTGTTTTGATATATTTCTGCCTTCACCATGTTACTGTATTGTACTTGCTTTTGAAGTACATTTTTTTAGCATAATAAGACTAGACAAACGTGACATTCTACTACTTCGATCTCAACATGCTTCTGGTCTCAGAATCTGCTTAATTTTTAACTTTTGATGGTACAATTGATTTAGCTTGTGACTTCACTCTATTTCAGCCTTTCACCCTGAAGGAGAAGGGAAGTTACAAAAAGTTTTGCAATCATTTTTACTGGAGCCGAAGGAATAAAGTCATTGGGTGTATCCTGTTACATTGCCCATTTCATGGAGAACAAGACAGGTATTATTAAGTGTGCTGATGAATCCAAAAGAGTTTTATAGTGACTAACTTCAAACAAAGTAACCTAGATGTTTTAATGATGAGATTGTTATCTGGCTAGAATGCATTTAAAGGTTTATTTTACAATTCACTGGCCAAATCATAAAAGGACCATAAACCTCAAAAGGAAAAATGAAGGTTAATAGGTTAGAAATCAGCCACAGAATTTTATGGTTCAGGAATTAGTAAATTTTTATTCTCCTTTAGGTGCCTTGGAAGGCAAGTTGGTTAGGGGGTCATGTTCGTGTTACTGTACTGAGATGGCTTTTCAACAGTCACATAACACAGAGGAAGCAAGATATTTCCAAGAAACTTGGGATGTCACACAAAAGAAGGGAACAGCACTGTGAACTGACATTACCAACAAGCGTTGTATTGTCAGCTACGTCGTGTCTCCCACAGATAAATACTTGATTCATACTGGCTAGATAACACGTTGTTCTTTGAAGTCTTTAGCACAGAGCAAAGGTAGAATACAGATGGCAATGCAGAAAAAAAAATCTTCTTGCATGTATCTAATCCTCATACAGATTTTACTGAAGGCTTTGTCCGGTGTTCCCATCTGCTCTGGAGCTGCTACGTTTCCCTGTTGTTCCTCTGTGATTGTTGTGTTTATTTTACAAGTTGTGCTTGGAATGTTGCATGAAATTCTTTTGGCTGGTCTTGCCTATGATTTACAGTTGTTATAAACATTCCAAAGTATACATGTAAGTCAAATGATACAATAATATTATAACGCTAGAATTCTGGTATAAATGTGTCATCAGTTTGCAAATTCAGTTCCTCTCCCGCTCCCGCTGGTACCTGGTGAGGCTGAATAGAATCAACTCATTGTAAAAGCACCAAAGATGTATATATTAGTTCTAAGGTGCGCACCCCCTCCCAAAAGTAAAATATTGTTGCCTCTTTTTTACCTGAGCAGCTAGTCAAAATTTGGGGCCCTGGGTGTGTTCCAGTTGAGAGTCGAAATTGGTGATAGTCAGGTATTTCTTTGATGCAGGTTTGTTTATTTACAAAGAATGTACAAAGTCCCATGTCTCTGAACACAGAAGGAATCAAATTGCAGGCAAAAGCTTCTTTTGCTCATAGCACCCAAAGCACTCATTCCAGCCTGCACCTCTGACCTAAAAACCTCTTTCCAGGTGTCTTCCAGAGTCAGCTACCGTGCTTTCAGCGGCTCCTGTTTCTCTCCCTCATCTGTTCTTGTCTGACCTCAGTTTCTGTGTGATCTCTCTTCTTTCTCACACACACACACCCCACTACTCAGAACAGTCCTCGGCCAAAAGTCTTGGGTGGGCTCACCCACACCTTTTATTTTCGATGAGTCTTATGCTTACAGTAATGTTAACAGAAGGGTGAGTTCTCATCCAAAAACAATGTTTCATCTAGCTCATAACAATATTGTGAAGCAGAGAACAGAAAATAGACTGACCCTTCTATTGAGCCTTTGCAAAGGTGGTTGTTTCTTTGAGCAGTTATATGCATTTTTGTCATGTTTATGGAAAAACACAGGGGGGGGCATCAAATCCTCTACAAATGACAGAGAGGCAAACTGTGTTCTCAGTTACGCCCATGCAGTCCACAGGGCCCCGTTCTTCCCTCGATACCCCTGTGCCTCTGACTTTGAAATCAGCATGGGAACTGCAAGGTGCTGAGGGTAACAGAATCAGGCCCCTTCACTGTGCAATTTGCCTTGATGTGTTTGTTGTCGTTTCATCAGGGTATTTCATATCTTGTTGTTTATTGTGACAATTCACGGTTCAATCACCTCCATCCCCTGAACACCCATTTGAAAATGTTTAAATTTGCTAGGTATACAGGGATAACTTCATCTGGAAGTTTCAAAGGAGCCTAAAGGAGTTAGGCACCCAACTTCCACTGAAAATCCCTTAGGCCTCTTTGAAAATCCCAGCTGTGATCTTCATGCTTTATGGAACAATTTAAAGCAGAAGTGAGGAAACTCTGAATTGATATTTACTATCTGTGACTTTTCTCATGGACATCATTAAAAGTCACAGCATAAGTAACAATCTCTCATTCATATGTTTTGAATACACTGTTCCCATACGGATGTCTGTCATCTCAAAGTGCCTTTCAGACTGTAATTCGTTAAGCTTCACAACATCTCTGCAAGGAAGCATTATTAGTCCCATTCCACAGGCAGGGAATCTGAGAAACAGAGCAATTCAATGTCTTGCCCAAGATCAAATCAGTGATACTATCAGGACTAGAATCCAGAACACTGGATTTCCATTCCCAGGTTCTAAATACTTAATTATAAGAAATGTCAATAGGGCTAAACTCAAATTACAGCTTCCTATGATGCTATTCAACAGATTCATTTCAAATGGCTCTAGGACTGATGTTGCCATTCCGCCCCCTGCACCTCCCCCAGCTAAGCACGTGTTTTGATGACAGTGGCCTACTACTATTTTCTGAACCCAGATCTTCTGAATGGCAATTACGTGTGCATCTGCCAAGCCACTTCAGATGCATTTCTGCGGTTTATGTTAGAGAGGGGCTGGAACTGGTCAGATCTGGATCCAAACCAACCTTGGTTTTGCTTTTTTAAAACAAAAACTGGGCTGATAAGGTTTTTCAAAACCAAAGCCACTGCTGATTTTGCCTCACCTCTGTTTAAAACAGAAGTGAACCACAGTCAGAACCATTTATCCAAACACCAAGCTTTGAGAGGGTGGGTAAAGGGAAACCAGATCAGAACCTCCCCAGTTTAGATTTTCCAAAACGTAACCAATGATGTTTTGCGCAGTCAAAACCAATCCCTTTTTATCCATCCTCAATTCCATGAGGTGAGTCTAGCAAAACCAATGGAAGTTCAGGGAGTACAGCACCTTTCAGGATCAGGGCCTAAATTTGAAGTATTTATCAAAAACCATGAGAGAGCTGCCTCCTGACAGAGACAGAGCTAATACGTATGGCGTCTCCACCCAGCTATGCTGTATCAAAGAACCCATAAGGGATACTTGTCCTCTAAATAAAATAGATCAAATTTATTGTTTAATAAACAAGACTCTAAGCTGACCTCCGTCTTTGCTTTATTTGTATTACTCATGTTGCGTGTCTTTGTTTAATCTCATATGTTTTGAATTGGAAGGAATGCCTGGTAGACCTCTGACTTTATCCTAACAGATTCAACACCCAGCATTATCCTGAACAAACTAGTTAAAGAAAATGAAAAGGCCCTCATGAGAACAGACTGTATGGAAAACATTATGGTGGAGACTAACTAAAATACATAGTACCATATTTCCTGAAAGCTTCTCAGTTTGAGTGAAGCTACTTGTTTAGCTGCTCCATGGACAACTCAGTTCAGCCCCTCCAGAACTCCTTGAACCGCTCTGAACATTTAAAACCATTGCAACTCCCCATAAGCTAATATTTAATATCTTTATCCAGTAACTCCATACACAACTGTAGAAAATGTTCTTTCTTTGCCAGAAAGTTACAAGAAGTAATGTCAGAATTCAAAAATATTAGTAATTTAATTCCCCTTTTTTTCCACAACTAAACATAACAAAGAATGCTCAGTTAGCTATCAGCTCAAACAAGACGACCACAGAGCAGCTTCAGTTTTCATTGTTGCAATATGAAAATGTTTTACGATGGCTCATAATTCATGCATGAAACACTGATAGTGGGAATGTCAGCCCCCACCTTTCACACTGTGCTTAAAAATATGGCTTGTTTATGTACCGCATGGGCTGCGGTCAGATTTACCTTTGAACACATGCAGCACGGGCATAAAGTTTAAAGACTATTGTCTGAAAAGGGCCCTAATAACATAGAAAACCCTACTTGTCATTACAATTATTGTTTTAAAATTTCACTTTTTTTTTTAGTTCATAGATTGGGCCAAATTTATCCATGGTGTAACTCCATGGAATTCATTGAATGTTTGGTGCTTCTTGGGGTTTTGCATATCACATTAACCTCTACGCCCTCCTAGAGATTATCCCAAACAGAATTTTCTATAAACCAACAAGATGGATAGCTAGATATAGCAGATTCACAACCTGTTTAGAAAAGCTAGCATAGAAAAGCTGAGAAATATGACCCACATGCACCCTAAAAGCTCAAAAAAAAAAGGCAAATAAAAAGAACCCAAAATGTATTTCAGAGCAAAACAAAACATGATTTTTAGGCCAATCTCACGGTTTTTGGCTCCTGGCTCATGATTTTGTAATGTTTGGGGTTGGCAATAATGTTTGTACTTTGACTTGATTATCTTGATCTTATTTTAGCACCTTTAACACAGTAAAATAAAACTATTAATTACACTGCGTCCTTCAACAATAAGCCCTTGTTTTTCTTTTATATCCTATGTTGGAGTAATATATTTCAAGCTAAAACCATTTTTCACAAAGGATCCAAGTGCAACATATTTGCTGACTATAAAAATGATTCTGTATTTCAGTTAGAGATTTTTTTTTCTTAGCACAAAAGATAAGATATCAACCTAAGGCATTAGCCAATGCCCCATAAACTTTTGCTCAGTTCTAAGATGCTGGCAACGTTGTCTTACCTTATTTATTGAGCAGTTGGGCAGTTAATGTGTACTGTTGCCAGGGCCGGCTCCAGGGGTTTTGCCGCCCCAAGCAGCCAAAAAAAAAAAAAGCCGCGATGGTGATCTGCAGCAATTCAGCGGGAGGTCTTTCGCTCCGAGCGGGAGTGAGGGACCCTCCACCGAATTGCCGCCGAATACCTGAAAGTGCCGCCCCCTTCCGGAGTTGCCGCCCCATCCACCTGCTTGATAAGCTGGTGCCTGGAGCCGGCCCTGACTGTTGCAGAGCAGAACAGTTATATTATATAAGGCACCGTGACTCTGAACAGAGCCAGCACTATTGTGGGGTTGCATCTTCCCTATGCTGCCTTGGTGGAAAGTTACGGCAGCGGACATCAAGGACAGTGGGGTGAGATAAAGTTGTTGTGAGAAAGTAGGGAACTGCCAGAGGGAGGCAGACGCCAGGTGGCCTAGCTGGGATCGGTTTCAAGGTGATAAACAAGTCCATAAATCAGATGAGTTGCATGGGAAATGGGAAATTAGTAAGCAAAGGGCCATGCGTGTGAAAAGTGTGTGTATCGGACAAAGAACCAATCAGCAGCAATGTAATGTTGGTGTGTCTGACGTTTGCTAATATGGAGAAGCCTATATAATATGATGCATTGTAAATAATAAACGATTCTGCTTGCAATCATATTGGTTGTTGTGCTTTATCCGGCCCGCATGTAACGCAACACACTATGAAATCTGTGGGCCCATGAAGCTTTCAGCCAGGGCCATGCAGGAGTTCAAGAGGTTTAGAGAACTTGTAAGAAGTGCTGGGGTTGGGACTCTTCTCATTGCGGGTGGTATAACCTCCCTTCATTATTAGTGGCTAGCTTATTCCTCCACCCTTACCCATACCCACTCCCCTGCTGCCTTCATGTCCTCCCTGGCTTGCAGCCCAACTACACCCATGCTGAGGCCCACCCCAGTGCTTCCTTTTGAATTTTTTATGTGCGCAGCAAACCCTATGCCTCAGACTCCACTGCACAAGGGAGCAGGAAAGAATTCCCAGGGGCATCATGCCAGGGGCCAGCAGACATGTCTCAAGGAGTGAAGAGTCAACTTCTATTTTGGGGTGCCATAAAGGATCCAATGCAGCTGTGAGCTCTGCATTTAGGGACCAATAAAAAGCCCACTGAAATCAATGGGAGCCTTTCCATTGATTTTAATGGGCTTTGGATCATGCCCTTATAGCACTGGTCCTGACCCTATAGACAGACTTACAGTATCAGCCTTGATTTTACAGGAAGCCAAACCAATATAGCATGTTTTCCCTTCCATTTATCAACATAGCCCATTCAATAGCAGTCCGGTAATATGCCATACTCCTTGCCTATGAGTCTGATCTTGGGAACAAGTATAATGAAGAGTGTGTAAGGGAGTTTAGCATGGAGTGGGAGCCAGAGAACAATAGTCTTTTATAAAGGGACCTATTATGGGGAAGTTCTGCATATTATATTCTTAATCACACAGTGGGTTACCCACACAAGCTACATGTTATGTTTTCCTCTTGTCCAATAAAGTACATTTATATAAGTTTAAGGAAGAAATAAGACATTTTATAAGAATATTTCCTAGTCTCCGTGAACAAAGATATCTTGATTTAAAACAGTCAAGTGCCCAGAGGGAGGAAATAGTCCATATTATATGTGTAAAGAGAAAAATGGCCCAATCCACCAGTCCATCACGTTTTCTAAACCGAGCTAGAACCACACATAGTAAAGCAGTGTGAATAATCGAATCTACCAAATAAAGGGCCAGGAAAATTGGCTAGAGGTTTGCAAACATTTTATGTGTGCATTTGAGTAAGCACCTTCTTAAGAATATGCAGCCAGTACATAGATGAATTTGTCACATGCACACAAATACACAAACTAATTCCATTGTAATGAGCACTGGGATTGAAACACTGTCATTTGTAAGGTAAAACTTTTGGGTCCCTGTGGGACTAGGTGCTGTCCATACAAATAGTCCTTGCTCTGAAGAATTTGCAAGCTAAACCTGGTATTGCCAAAAGAACCTAAACTTAGATGCCCAAATCCCATTAAAAAGTGACAGGATTTGGTCACCTATGAAAATTCACACCTAAATAGACAAGATGGAAAAAGGTAGTCCCCATTTTATAGATGGGAAATTAAGGCACAGAGGAATTAAATGATATATCTAGTGTCATACTGCAAATCTGCAGTAGAGCTAGGAATCCAACCCAGATTTCCTTAAACTGAGTCTTGTGCCTTAACCATCTGACCAGCCTTCTATTCAGTAAAAGAAGAAGAAACTGTACCATTTGCTAAAAATGTCACATTCCATTCACAAGCTCCTAAGTGAATCCCTGAAAATAACTCTCTGCTAATTTGTTCCAAGCAACTCCATGTTGCCAAAAGACCTCCGTGTGAAATAAAGTTTTAAGCAGCTAAAGACTGATTTAAGGTCCACTGGAAATCAGGAATTATTTGCAGAAAATTAGCATATGTGATATATATGCTGAGTGACACTTACACTAAACATCACCTCCAGTTGGCAAACTCTTAACCTAGGGGACAACTTTATTGCATCCTCTAGGATCCCAGTATAATTTTCGTTGACAAGTAGTTAAAGATCCTCTCTAACAGGCAACTAATATTTCACTAGTCCATTGGATGGTTGCCTAAGGCAAGTTTTACTGTGCATGGGTCAATAAAAAATTTCACAACAAAGGGAGATTTTCTTGCTTTGCTTTGTTGCGAGCAAGGCAGAAATAGAACTTCGAATGGAAAGCATCTTTCAGGCTTTAACTGTGGAGGCCCTATTCCATATTTCTTTTGTCTATATGCACATGTAAATCCTATTAATGTCAAGAGGAGTTACACATGTGCCACGGTGGAAGAACAGACCCGTAAGTAAAGACTGATCCGTAAGGAAAGACTAACACTTGACATGGTGCATATGTTCCCAGATATCATCATGCTTCCGGTGTGTCATGAGGCACAAGACCAGAGACTGAGTACTTCCCATGTCCAAGACATCTCACCAGCACTGCTAATTTTATTTGTCTTTTTAAGCAAAAGCCTGGCAAAAATGGGTCACACCTGTTCTGACCGCAGCGGAGGAACCTTGAAGATTCCATCCATGTCATAGGAGGCCGACAGCGAAAGGGGGGGTGGAGCTCTCTGCCTTTGTTTGGTTAACCATTCCATTCAGTAATAGACCTCTGAATCCTTCCTCCTTTCCTCTGAGCATTGCCGGCAAACATCAGGGTGAAATTCGCCCATGGTGCAGAGTTGCCAGCACAAGACACCCCTTGCCACAAGAGCGGGAAAGGGACTGCAGCCATCACTGACCTAGCCCCCACACAGACAGCAGACTGAGAGGGGGTGACAGGCTGGAGGGGGGCCACAGAATCTGTATTTACAAAGTAGGAACTGGCTACAGCTGCTCTTCCACCCTGCAGGGTCAGCAGACCTGCTCACTGGCCTCGGGTGGCAGAGGTGGACTTTACCTCCCTAGCCACTCCACACTCCACCCAACTGGTATAGAGCCTGATCCAAAGCCCATTTACGTCAACAGAAAGATTGCCATTGAGTTAAATGGGCTTTGGATCACCCCCACCCCACCCCCGGAATAAAGCTCCAAAGAATTTACAATCTAAACTGAGTCCAAGAATGGACACCACAGTTAATACACAGAAGAAGGTCATTTTTTCTGACTGCTGAACTCCCAGAAATGGGGCAAGTGCCTAGGTGATGGAGCTGTCTGGGTGGGTAGTGCTGTGTGCATCATGGTAGTTCCTTTTCACGGTCTATATTCAATGTAATGTTTTAAAGGACATTAATTAGAGGATCATTGGAGGGGGGGAAAGGTGTGTGTTGAGAAGGGATTTGAAGGAGGAGGGGGCAGCTCTCTGTTGCATAGGATAGGCAGGCCATTCCAGGTACAGAGGCTGCATGGGAGAAGGTGTGGTGATGCTTGTGGGAAATGGGAACATGAGGAGATATGTCCTGGAAAATAGAAGTTGACTCATCAAGGGAGTGCTACGGGTAACTTTTCTGAAGTTTGCACACTCTGATGAGATTGGCATATGGAGTCAATGTCAGTAAATGAAAGGCTACACATCTGGGGAGGACCAATAAAAAGGCAAAATGTACTTTGGATGGACTTCTTCTTGAGGAAACTAAAAAGGAAACAGAACAGTTGGCAACAGCAACAGAACTTGCACAAAAGGCAAACAGGG
This sequence comes from Mauremys mutica, assembly GCF_020497125.1. Lineage (NCBI taxonomy): Eukaryota > Metazoa > Chordata > Testudines > Geoemydidae > Mauremys > Mauremys mutica. Next base: position 10,978,773 of record NC_059084.1, on the reverse strand, counting down.
CCCTAGAATACACTGGCCAGGGAGTCAGTTAGAAGTCAAAAGAGATAACGGTTCCCCTAGTCTGGTTACTTTAGGAACGTTTTGTGCACTACTGAGTACTTAGTTTCACAAATGGCATTATGACAAAGGTTCAGAAGACAGAGAAAGAAGGTGAGTTTGGGGATTGGAAAGACAGTATTCTTAGGAAAGGCTTGTCCAACTAAGTATGGCTTTCAGCAAAGTAAAAGGCAAACAAATCATAGTACAGGATAAAAGTGCCTGAGAGATTCATACAAGTGGCTAAGGAAAGACGTGTTCTGACTTCAGGCTAGATGGGATTGCTAGACTGCTCATGCAGACCAGGGGTGGAATGTCTCACACACTGTCAAAGGACTGGGAGGTGTTAAAGTGTTACAGCATAGGACAGACCAAAAAAAAATCGCATATTTGGTTCATACAGAGCAAGAGGCAGATTTCATTTGCTAAGGGACGAGATTGACTGTGCATTCAGGAATCTATCTGCAGAGTAGTTCATTACTTCTCCATGGCAGTTTTCATTCTGTCAACAGCCCTTCACATAAGGTGAGGAAGGTTAGTGATGAGTCACAGGGGGCTGTGCGGGGACTGCAGGACATGGCCCTAGGTGTGGCTCATCCATTAATATTCCTGCAGGTGCGTGTTGGCATTTAGCATAGTCTGGGTGAGTGTGACTTTACATAGGCTAACAATTCTCCATCCTGCTCTCCGCAGGACAGTCACATGGCCCCCAGCTGGCATTTCTAGGGACTGCAGTTTCAGTAAACTCTCTTTTGCTTTATTCTCACATCAGCAACAAATGGGGTCACAGAAGGGAAGTGCTGGATCCAAGCACATTGGTGTTTGAATGACTTAGAGTCAAATCAAGCTTAGGGGTCGAGGAAAGGCTGCTGAAGGCTTCAAATACATCTCAATAGCTGCAGTTCTTCTGTTCCCCCTACATACTACTGAGTGCTGCTCCACTGCAGCTCTCTCATTGGCCCCCCATAGGCTGGAGCAACCTGGGGGTGACGTGCTGGGCATGGCCAGTGGAGCCATACCTTTGAAGATCCACTGGCCAAAGCACCAGATGGAAAGGAGCACAAGGTCTGTGGACACTACTGCAGCCCTGAGACTATAGCAGTGGCTGCGCAGTTGCTCCATCACTGCCTGAGGACATGATAAAAGTGCATAAGATAATGAATGGTAGAGTGAGTCAACAAGAGTACTTCCTGAGTGAAGACTAAAGGATCAAGACCACATATTTTAACCTGACTCCTCTCAGCTCATATTCCTCAAAGGTCAAGCGTGCACTGCCGGCTTCTAGAAGGAAAAAGAGAGCACTGAATTGCAAAGTCACTTTCTTTCCCCAGATAACAGGAGAAATGTCTTCACTAGAGCACATTGAGTTCTGTGGCAATGGAATATAAACCAGATAAGAAAATAAACATGTTTGCCAGTTGTTTTCACCTTACTGACAGCCTCTGTATGACCATGTAATCAAACGGCCGGCAATCTACAACGCTGTTACAGAATCCCATTGCAAAAGAATATACGCACAGCTGTTACCTGCCTCCAAGGCAGACAGTGAAAGCTAGCTAGAGACAGGATTCTTCCCATCAATGGGGCAGTTTGTTTAGTTTGCATGGGTCAAGGAATGTTCAACACCTTTCAGTTCCTTAGAGAACGGGTGGAAGAAAGGTGAGAGAGACAAGGTGACACCGGAAATCGGTGTCTTTTTAAAGGTGCCTTGATGATCTACTGCAAAAAAAATCTCAAGCTCTCTGGTTTCTCACCTGGCATCCTGGAGCCTGCACTGTATGAGGCCTGCATTTATCGCTCAGTCACCAGGAGTGAAATTCTTTATATGGCTCCGGGGAAACGTGAAAGGAGAGCTGCCCCCAGCGCACTACTAGAAGCTATGCCAGCAGTTCAAATAAAAATTTTCCAAGATTTTATGACCCAATCCTTGGATTACATTTGTTCTGCTGCAGAGGTGTGAGGTCTGAGTGATTTGGAAAAGGAAAGAATAGTTCAAGCAGCATACATGTGTGTGTTTTGATTTTAACTTCAACCATGACACTGTGGAAATCTGGGGGAAAGAAGGATGAAGTCATAGGAAACCTTGAATGAGAGTAAAAAGCACCAGCGAGAAGAGGGACATAAAGGACTGCCCTGCAGCTGGGGTGCTCCTGTCCTTGACTAAATCACCACATGCGCTAGTTCTATAGCCCTGTCCAGCTGGGAGGCTCAAAGCAGTCGGGGCCGGATTCTGCCATTCTTACTCAGACTGGGCCAGATCCTTGGCTGCGCTGAATTAATACGAAGTACAGCGAAGGAGAGTAGGGAGGAAACCTGTCTCTAAGCCACCTTTCCACTCTCCCAATTCTGGGCCGGCTGGGGCTGCTCTAAGTCATGTCAGGCCAGCTAAAGAGCAAAAGTTCTCTGGCCCCACCTACTTTTGCTCCAGCACACCTGTCCCCGCCCCTTACAGTGTGTGTGTGGGGGGGGGGGGGTGGAGCCACCACAGCAGGGGAAGACCTCTGTTGACAATGCTTCCATCCATAGAATAGCAATGCAATGTGCAGTGTTCTATAAAAAACAACCAGCATCTCTTTCTGTTAATGTTTCTTCCATACAAAAATCATATTATTAAAACCCTTAGGGATGTCCTGCCATAAAGATCCTTGTAACAGCCGACTTGTCTTGGCCTCTGTCATTTGCGTGGTAAGTCATTGTGGGGAGCTAAGAGCTTGTCTACACTTACGAGCCGCAGCTGCGTTGCTTAGTGAAGATGTGACCTACGCCAATGAGAGAGCTTCTCCCGTCAGTGCAGATACTCCACCTCCCCGAGAGGAGGTAAGAATGTCAATGGGAGAAGCCTCCTGTCAACAAAGCGCTGTCTACCCTGGGGGTTAGGTTGGTATTACTGCATTGCTCGGGAGTGTGGATTTTCCACATTCCTGGGTGATGCAGATATACCGACATACATTTGTAGTACAGGCCAAGTCTACGGTAATTTGCTTTGTACACGCCACTGCCTTCTTGAGGCTACATCTAAGATGGTGGTACTGTGAGGAAGACAAGGGAGCGAGAAACAATCAAATTGATCAGATGCCTACCATGCCCTGGAATATTCCTCCAACCCTGACAGGGAATCACATGGGAAAAGAAAATCACGGGGATTTGCAAGGACTGGTACAAAAATCGGTAGATCAGTCCAGATGACAACTTGCTTTCCCCTGGTTTTCCTGCTTACCAAAGTCTCCTCAGAGTAAATCCCTGCTCCATTTTAACTATCCAGACTGTGCAACTATTTGTATTACAATAGCGCCTCGAGGCCCCAACTGAGATCAGGACCCCAGTGTGCAAGATGCTGTGCATACACACAGTAAAAGTCTCTCCCTGCCCTGAAGAACTCACAGTTTAAACAGACAAAGCTAAGTATTATTATCCCCGTTTGGTAGACAGAGGAGTACTGAGTCATCAAGTGACCTGGCCAAGGTCACACAGGGAACTGTGGCAGAGCTGGGGCTTGAGCCCGACCTCCTGACTCCCAGTATAGTGCTTTATCTACAAACGACAACTCAGAGCCCCTGGCTTGTTTACATGGAGCCACCATGTGCACTGGAGGGGTGTGATTTCTAAAGCCACCAATGTGTTGCACATCAACTGGTCCTAGACATACCCACAGTCACCTGCAGAGTTTTATTTTAATAGAGTAACATTTTATTAAATTGTTTTATCCCATTATTTTATCTTTCAAATTTCAGGCTCCAAATGTCTACACTAAGTTTCTTTTGTTCTCTGAGGGCATTATAATAATAATACACAGTACTTCCTACATTATAGCTAATATTATATTAGCTCCGTTTTACAGCCAGAATTCAGACAGAGAGGTTCAACCATTTATCCAAGGCCCCAGAGGGCACTACGAAACCCAGTGAAGCCAATGGAAAGATTCCCCTTCAGACTGCAAAGAGAATCATTTGCAAAGCAGAAACAGGTTCCAGGCTCCCAGTTCCATTCCTGGGCTCAGAACACTAGGCCAGGCCTGCCCTTCTGCTTTCATTTCTATTACAACGTTTTCCAGTCCCAAGTTCATCTAGGGTTAAATCTCTCCCCTTCACTTTCCATGTCAGGATACAGAACATTTAGAAGGGGCTATCTTCTTCTTGTGCGGCATCTCCATTACCAAAAGTTTGCAACCATGGTAGCCCATTCTCCATCGTCTTCTGCTAATCTCTTTGTGGATGAACTGTCATTTTGATCCACCCAGGATACCACATCGTCCATCCAAGAGTTAGGGGTTATATTAACTTTATAATTTGCTCTTTTGTAGAAGCTCATGTTCACTGTTGGGATATTCATAACCAGTAAATGTAACACACAAGCTGGCAGCATCAGCCACTTTACGGATATAGTTGTTTTGCACTGTGCATAGAACCCAGGATTTGTTTAATATACAGAGCTATATTTGGGCCCGATCCTGTAAGCAGCTACACATTGAAGCCAGTGCAAGTTGCAAGTGCTCAGTACCTCTCGGAATCAGCCCTGTTGTTTTAGGGGGCTTTTAAATGTAGTGTCTGTTGCATGTCACAAATGCATATTTTTTTACCATAAGGAATTTCCCCCGTACACACAGCCCTCCCCAAAAGCCAAAGTCCTTTTATTTTTTTAACTACAAAGAGCAACAAAACATATAATCACAAAGCACATGTAATATACCAGATGTCATGTTGGATTAAGTGTACTGTACACTTGAAAAACAAGCCTTCAGATAAATAACAAATGTTAACAGCATTCACTCAGCGAACTCAGTTTCTACCCTATCTCTAATCTTGCTGTCAGAGTTTATGCTCGCCTACTTTACTGAATGCATGGATCTGTCATCTCTTGAAACCCGTTGAAATGGTTTCTCCAAAAGAAAAAAACCACCCATAACTTTATATATATGGGCAGCTGTATATCTATATCACTCTAACAATGGAAAAGAGCAGTAACAAACCATGCCATGGATATTAACAGCAAAGATAGGGGAATGGGGTTCTGAAAGAGATGGGAATAGGTTAGGGAATCCTTCACTTCCATGTCGCTGGTTTGACTCTGGCTTGGTAGTGACTGAAAGGTAGTAGCAGCTATTGGTTAAGGTTGGAGGGGCTATTATGTGAAATGAGACTCATCCTAGGCTGAATCTACTATAGCTGCTACTTAAAGGAATTACTCCCTTAGCTGAGATAGCAGATGCTTGTGCTGAAAAATCCTGTTTCAAGTGCCACTCTGAGCATATTTGGTGAGGGTTGTTAAATCTACTTTCCAGGAAATACAGAGACCAATTTCAAATGAGAGCGACTTTCAGAAAGTGCTCAGCACCCACTCTAAAAATGAAGGCATCGGAAATTGTTAATCACTTTTGTCAGTTTTGGTCAAAAACAACTCTTCCTTCTTCATCGGTTACCTCTATGTTCAGTTCTTTTAAGAAGCCCAGGTATTGGGGGGGAAGAGAAAAAGGCAGAAATGATCTGAATACAGTGAATTAGTCAGAAATAGTCTGAGCTGAGGCGCTTTCGTAAAAATGATAGAACCACTTAATTTCTTTAAATGGGTGCAAGAATGTTGCCAAGTTTCAAGAGCAATTAAATTTAATATGAGATAAGACAGCAGGGATGAAGCATAATTATATGCTTTCGAAAGCTTAGGCTCTTTTTAAATGAAATGGCCTTAGGGACTTTTCCAGCAAAGTTTTTCTTCAGCCTTTGGTTCCAAAAGAGCCAACTGCCAATAGTTACTTTTCAATGAGTGTATGTGACATGAACCACTAATAAACTCCCTCGCAGCTAAATGGAAAGTTGCCACCTAACCTGACAATTTGTTAGGTTTTCCGTTTGTTTTGGTTTGTTATATTTTCCTTACTGGTGGTGCCTCAGTGTTCTTACACGCCCATGTTGTAATGAAGGCGGGGCGGTAGCATATTGTGTACTAACCACTAAATATGACTACTGAGCATTAATATCTAGAAGTGTTTTGAGTAAATATAGAGGAAGGGATCTTCCCACCTTTTTCAGAAAATAAAATTCCCATAGCAATAACAGTCAAATCCTGCAAGGTGTTTGATCTGTCTTGTGAGGTACCGAGCACCCGCAACTCCTGTTGAAGCCAATGGAACTCATTTGGATACAACCCTAACAAATGGATGCAGACTCAAATACTGAAGTCCTTAACCCTTATGGGTATGTCAGGGATTGTTATCCCATTATTGGGAGTATGAATGAATATCATACTCATATCACTACCAGAAACGATCCCGTTCACAGAACTTAAAGTTTTAGTAAAAGTTGAAAACTCCATTTCCACCATACATAACAGAGAAACAAAAAACTTCTTTAAGATTACTCATTGCTGATATTTGTTTTCTTTGGAAGTTATTTGTGGGATCATAGTATTACTAGTTTGTGAGTATTTAGATGATGCTTCCTGGCGTATTTGTGAATATGTTTTTAGATCCCCAAAGTGTCGTGAATTTTAGCACAAATAATTTTTCATGATTATTCATCAAAGAAAAGGCTGGAAAACGGCATTCCCTGTTTGTCACTTGCTACTCTCCTCTTTGAAAAGTTTCTCAGCATGCAGGGATCAGAAATGGCATTCTGTGACTTAGGGGAGCAAACACATCCCAAATATCAGGGAGTCAAACCAAACAAGTTCGTGAACAGCCCAACAGCTGAAATTTGTTTTGGAAACGATTACAAGAAAGCTCATGAACACGTAAAACATCAGAGGAATGAAGGAGTCACAAACATAAAACAGGGCTAAATTCATTGGATCATTAATTCGTAACCAATAATCTGACCAGATTTATTTGGGAGTTTCAGTTACTGTTCTTTTTCAGATAACATTATCTACTCTTCAAGAAAACTCAGTGCTTTGGGCCAAGGGGACCTGCGTAATTCAGAGAAATGGAAAGAGCATGCTTGCTATCAACTTTCACAGCTCCTAGCATATAGCACAGCATCTAAGAAGTGTGATAGAGCAGGCAACAATTAGCTGGTTCCAATAGAAATAGGATATATCATCAAACAATTTGCTTACCAACATGACAAAAGTGATTTACCACCCCTCCCACATTTCATTTTTAATTAATTAAATGTACTCTATGATTTTCTGGCAATTTTCCCCCTGAGGAAAACATACTGTACCTGCCAATAAGTTCAAACATATTTCCCCAGAACACATATTCCAAATAGCTGTATGTGATGATCTTCAATATATTTTCCCTGCTACGGTTTAATTACATTTATTTTTAGTTAAAACACTATCTATTCTTGAGAGCCTGTTGGATCCTGAAGATGCCTGTACCTGCTGTTGGGAATATGGCATAAGCAGTGGTTCTGAAAAGCATGACACTTACAAGAGTTCTAACAATTTTGCTGCTGGCTAGGAGCTGAGAGTGCCATTTTCCCCAACTCCCACAGATTTCAGGATCTAACAAGCTCCAGACAACACGTGGTTGAAGGTATATCCACACAATTAGTTATGTGATCTTGCCTGATGGCATAACTCAGTGTTTCTCAAACTGGGGTCGCCGCTTGTGTAGGGAAAGCCCCTGGTGGGCCAGGCCGGTTTGCTTACCTGCCCCGTCCGCAGGTCTGGCCGATCGCGGCTCCCAGTGGCCGTGGTTTGCCGCTGCAGGCCAATGGGAGCTACTGGAAGCAGTGGCCAGTAAGTCACTCGGCCCACGCTAACAGCTCCCACTGTCCCAGAGTAGTGAACCACGGCCAGTGGGAGCAACGATCGGCCGGACCTGCGGACGGGGCAGGTAAACAAACCGGCCCGGCCCGCCAGGGGCTTTCCCTACACAAGCGGCGACCCCAGTTTGAGAAACACTGGCATAACTGTATATTTAGTCACATGGCCACTCGTGATATTGCCATACTGCCAGCAACTATGATCTCATAAGCTTGGATAAACAAAGCAGGGTCAAGCTGAATCAGTACTTCGATGGCAGATCTTCAAGAGACATTGAGAATGGGGCAGGAAGTCCCCTGGTGATTCAGTGGATAGCACTAGTACAGAACTAGCCCCTGATCCACTGGGACCACTCAGATGCTTAAAGTTATGCACATGCTTAAGTGCTCGGCTGGACTGAAGCCCTAATGTCCAGGATAGTGTTCAAAGTGGCATGCTATCTTTCAAATGAAGGATAAAACTTGAGGTCATGGGCCTTTGTGATCATTCAAGATGCAATGATGATTTTCACAGGAGCTATGAGATTAGCCCTCGATGTCCTTGCCAAGTTTAAACTGGGGTAATTATAACCTGCTATGTCTACTTTCCCTGATTTGTGCAGTGCTACTGTACACTCTTGAACAGTGGTTCTCTAACATTTGTACTGGTGACCCCTTTCACATGGCAAGCCTCTTAGTGCGACCCCCCCCCACTTATAAATTAAAAACACTTTTTTATATATTTAACACCATTATAAATGCTGGAGGCAAAGCGGGGTCTGGGGTGGGGGCTGACAGCTCGTGACCCCCCATGTAATAACCTTGTGACCCCCTGAGGGGTCCCAACCCCCAGTATGAGAACCTCTGCTCTTGAACAGCTGAGCTATCCCTCCCCATAGATAGTTACATTTCAGTAATGAATGTGTTTGTATCGTATATAGTTCTTAAGGCCCTTCTGGCTCATTCAGAAAGAAATGTGCTTGCTAAATATGAGCTGCTATGGTGTTTATATTGTATATTATATTGATATGGTGTTTATATGGTATATTATATTGATATTTATTTTACAGCAGCTGGAGAAAAAGTATTTAAAAAACAAAACTTTGATGAAAGCTGCCACGGTTGGAGCTAGCTAGTAAATAAGAAGAATATCTGAATGGCGATTTCCTGAGTAAACTGATTTGAAGGAATCAAAATTCAGAACAGGACTTTCTGGAAATTTCCTTCAATCTGCATTTAAGAGACAATAAATACATGATAAATGTGACTGAAAAAAATATCGCGTGTATGCCTATTGTTTATGGTCCACGTGTTTTTAATACATTTTACATTCAGAATAATAACTATCCCCTTATGTTTTAATAGTTCATAGACTCTGGGATCCTGTATTCTTGAGTATAACCACAGCTTTTTAATATGTGCAATCTGAATGCAGGAAGCCATATTTTGTTCTCGTTTATACCTGTTTAAGTCTGGAGTAACTCCATTGAAGTCAAGAGGATTACTATGCATTTATACCAGTATAACTCAGACCACAATTTGTTCTTTTAAAAAAAATACCTTTGTTCACGAGGGAAAATGAATCCACAACCAATGGTGGCGTATTGCATAACGACCTCCTAATGAATCCCTGTCTGCGTTTTAGAGCTATGAAAACAAACCCAGAGACTGCGCTCATTCCTCTCTCTGTAGGAACCTGACAGGTGCAGTTAGCGATGAGGTCAAGGCTGATAAAAGCCACAGTTTCAATACACGAAAGAAAAAATATTTTCAGAAATGCACACTGGGCTCAGGCCAGTAGTTCAGGGATGTGGCTTTGTCTGTGAGACTGCCATAAAAGACCAAGCCTTGCAAAACTTGTGTGCCCTCAACTTCTGCTGGAAACGACAAGACTTCAGAGTTCAAGACGAATGCAGGTCCTCATTTACACTGATGTAAATCAGGGGTAAGTAACCCCACTGATGTCCATGAAGATACAATGATATAAAACCTGTATAAGTGAGATCAGGACTGGGTTCATCAGACCTTGCCGCCAGCAGAGTTATTCCTGATTCACAACAGAGTGAGATCATGAAGCAGGCCCATTTTAAAAATGTTTAGGTTATTTTGATTTCGAAAGGGTCTTTTCAAAAACAATGATCATCCGGTACATTAGGAAGGGGATGGGAGGGGAGAGCAGCTTTCACAGGTCAATTATTTACCTTGGAAACTTCTGCTCAGGCTTTGATTTTCCATGCAGTCCTGCTCCCTTCTCCCCACCAATTTCACAGTTGATTTAACTGTGGTTTTCAACCTATTTCCAACCACAATTCAATTATTGATCAGAATTTTTGCTCCCAAAGGTTTCTCAGCATCACATAATTCTAGATCCTAGAGACAATGAGGGTGCCAGCACCAAGCAGTACAGGTTTGTGTCAACTTGGGGTCTGAATCAATTGAGTGAATCACACACAGAGTTCAGAAATTTCACCTTACATATCTCACATGCATTTTGCAGCTTATATGAAGAGAAGGGATGTAAGTTTCCAGTATGTTTCTTTTCTGCTGACATCCTGGTAAACTTTCTAGGTGGATAACCAGGATCCATAAAACAATGAAAACATCTTAGTAAGAAACCGTAGGCTAAGATTTATATGTGGTGGGGTAAATAAATATTAAATTCCCATTAAAGTTAATGGGAGTTAAGTGGCTAATTCCCCACACATTGCACTGAAGATTTATCTCTCTGTGTTTGGTAGACCAAATGAATTTATCGTCTTCCTGAAGGTCAGGCCAGGAGAAGAAAAAAGAGCTCAGAGTGGGAACGGGCTACTTCATTTTTATGAGGTCATTTTTTGTTGTTGCTGCTGCTGCTGCTTTTTTTTAAAGAGATTTCTTCCCTGAAAGGAAGGAAAGGTTAAAAGAGCACAAAATTAAAGCAATGGAATGCCAGTGAAATCTGCGACAAACATTAAATCCAAACTATCAGACTTAGGGATACACAGAAAGATCCATATAAAATGTCTTAACAGAAGCCGGAAATTCTTAACGATAATCAAGGCTGACATTTATACAGCCCTTTTGTCCACAGATCAACAGGCTGCATTCTGCTTTCAGAGGTGCCCACAAAACTCCCTTTAAAATTAAAGATACTAGGAATTACATACCCATACCAGAAGACAATATTTGCTTCTGTGTAAACTAGGCTTACTTTACTGAAATATAGCCTCCTTTGGGGCAGAAATCAGCAATCATTTAAGAACACACTTCATCAAGGTACTTGAGCACAGTTCTATTTTTAAGCACATAATTAGTCCGGTTGTCATCAGTGAAACTATTCATGTGCTTAAAGTTAGTTAGGCCTTGCTTAATTGAGTCCACATCAGCACTTGCATGATAGTTTGGGACATTCCTATGCCAAAGTCCTATGGAATTTAATAGACAGTGCTAACATTTCTATAGGTCTTGTGAACCATCCTATGGCATTTAGTAGATATTAAATATATCGCCTTCAAATAATTGTATAGGATAGTTGTAGAAGAGATATTATTCCCTATTACATTCTATTCTTTTAGAAAGTGACCATGTTAAATTTCTCTTGGTTTCAGCTGTATTAAATTCCATAGGACCCTTCCAGAAGTACAGAAAAATGAACCATAGTGTGGAAGCAAAGCTGAATGTACCAGGGGAATTTCAGGGAGGCACACCATAATCACCCAACAAACGTTTAGCGAGGACACCAAGGGGTTGCACTAAATTTTTTGTTATCTTTCTCTTTTGATTCACAAAAGATGTGTCCACGATAGCCCCTGAGTACAAGCCCATGCATTTAATAACATCACAATGTAATGATCAGTCAACTGAACAAGAGAAGGCCCTAGAATGTACCTACTGTTCAACCCACTCAATTCAATCCATCAGGCCAAAAGTCTGAGGGTGTAGACAGGCCTTACAATACACTTTGGAAGTCAAGAAACTCAGACTTTCAGAACTGGCCTTTGGAGCCCACCAAGCCCACAGCTGCATTTCTTCATGATGTGACAAGACCAAGAAACATGCAAACTGACCTTGGCTTTCCTCTAAACAAGCACAAGTAGGTTCTTTGCTTTTCTCCTTGTGACGCTCACCTTGAAAATGCTAGTTGAGGTAATGCATGCAGACCGAGCCATTGGGCAGTGAGTCTGATTTTTGAGTCATTGATTTACAGGTAATTAAAGTTCTTTCTTCTTCCCCCAACCCACATATCTGCTCAAGACTGTCGTTAGAAATCAGAGGAACACAAAATCAGTGTCCGCAATTTTGGGCAGCTTCCCAGACCAAATCACAGCTGAAAGGTGTGGCATTAACCAGAGCTCCCAGTGATAATCCCTGAGTCCCTGCAACTCCCTCCCAACCAGTTACTTGCTGTTGAGCAGGCCTCTCTGCTGAGCAGGTCTCTCTGCTGAGCAGCCTCTGGCAACAAGGAAAGACAGCTGACTAGGATGAGAGGCAATTCATTACTTGTATTACCTTAACACCTAAGAGTCCCAGTCATGGACCAGAACCCCACTGTGCTAGGCAAACACAGAACAAAAAGATGGCCCCTGCCCCAACGAGCTCACAGTCTAAATGAGAGACAAGGTGGGTGAGGTAATATCTTTTATTGGACCAACTTCTGTTGGTGAGAGAGACAAGCTTTTGAGCTACACAGAGCTCTTCCTCAGGCCTGGGAAAGGTTCTTGGCGTCACAGCTAAATACAAGGTCAAACAGATAGTTAGCTCTGTGTAGCCTGAAAGCGTGTCTCTCTCACCAACAGAAGTTGGCCCAATAACAGATATTACCTCACCCACCTTGTCTCTCTAATATCCTGGGACAGACAACGCTGGCTACAACAACGCTGCATACCAAAATCTAAGTATAAGACAAAAGGTAACAGGTAGAGACAGACAGGACTATTGGTAGCCAGTCACTCTTGAATTCCATCAGACATCAAACTTGGTGACATTGACAATAAATTCAACTCCCTTCACCCTTTCTCCTCTGCTAAAAACACTGACCTGCAAAGAGGGAGGCACAAGGAAGAATCTGAATGGAGGAACAGTGGACTTCACTTCAGTAGAGCCCAGCATGACACGCAGTCTCCATAGTAATCCAATTTGCTTGGTCTTGTTCTGCTCTTCCCAGAAGTAGATCAGGCCCTCTAGAAAAGGAAGGGGGCAGAGAACAAACAGAACTGGAATGTGATTCTGCTGCATATTTGAAATGTTATTTACTATCTCACAAACCCATTTTATAGCAACCCTGTATTTTATTTTCCAACACTTCTATCGACACACACACTGTATATCAGTCATTATCTGATTATGGAAGCTTTCACAATGGTTTCCGGGCGCCTTTAGGAAGCTGCCAAGGAATTCAGCATGACAGAGTTTTGAACTTCATTGCTCATTTTCACAGCAAGGCTGAAGAACAAAAAACAAAGAGGAAAAATGTATTTAAATGACATGCGCCAATGCAACAGGCCTTAGTTCATTGACAAATGAACCCCACAGGTTTACACAGTGCGGATAAGCTGCCCGCGAGCATCCTTCAGATCACTGGTCTCCAAATCTTTTTTAAAAAAAAGATTTAATTCCTGCAGAAAACCAACAAATAAGTGTCATGTTATTACTGAAAAGGCACCAGCAAGATACAGAATAAATATTAATTGTACTTAAAGTAGCCTAGTCAGACAGGGTACGTGAGCATCCTAGAGAGATGATGGACAGGTAAAGAAAGAAATCTCTCCATTTAAAAGAGATAGCTGACTGGACTAGTTTGTTTTTGCTGGCTGCATCTGAATAGGATCACGCCCGCACAGATTACTTTAACATTCTCCGCTTTTCCTGGGGGAAAATACCTTGTCTTTTTAAGCCATTTAGTTGTGTTGATAATTTTTATTCTTCATACTAGGCCATTAGCCAAGGTAAATGTTTGTGTTGTTTTAAAAACTTAAAGTATATCACTGTGGGAAACTTAAAATATACAGATTACTTCAGAAAGCATTTTTGAAAAAATTGTGATAATACTCAATGTTATTTCACTTTTCTTCTTTTAGTTTTACATGTTACAGGGCTTGGGAGCCTTTCCTGGGTTGTGGGATGGGGGACTTTGCTACTTTCAAATATATGAAAATAGTGATACAATATGAACTGAATCTGTCTACAGTGTATTCCACCCACCCCAGATATTACAGAAGAAAGAAATTATCTAAAATCAAACACTATTTTTTGTCTTTGAATGAATGTTTGAAATGTGCACCAGAAATAAGAAAAACACTTTAAAGTGAGTCATATATTAAATATTAGTACTAAATAGGACTCAGAATAGTAAGGGAAGGACTGGCAGTGTTTAATTGGAAATGACAAAATTAAATAAGACGTGGCCTTTAAGTTCACACAGAGAACATTTGTCTAAATCAGATGCTACTACTGCTGCATACCAATTAAGTACCGTATGTTTCCGAGCTCCAGGAACCAAAATAAAAAAGATTAGAAGTTTGGCTTGCAAAGCCTGCCTCAGAGTCTATGTAAAACAAAGTCCGACAGCTGAAAACATTCACGGGCCATTAGACACCAACACATTTTTGTGGGGGATAGAGGTGCAGGGGGGAAGGCATCCAAATTCTTAAAGGTTTCCTACTTTCAGAGCGCCATTCCCACTCCTTAATAGCCCCTTGTAGCAGGAGCGAGAGCAGCAAACCAAGACCTTCCCGCAAAGGGAAAATAGCTATTCACACATATTGGCAGTACACACCACCATGAGCCAGAGTGGGTCTCTCGCTGCATAATGAGGAGTATTAATTAGGGATAAACCTGAATTGCAAAATTTGTGTCTAAATCTGAATTCAAATTTGCCTGGAATTGAAGAGTGTTCACATGCGGGGTTTTCATAGGGTTAATCCAGTAAACCAAGAAAACACCAGCTGTCAATCTACCACCGCATCCCATACGTCTCTCTTATTGTTATGGCGAGGACACTGCTATGGGGGAAAAGGGGCTTTAGGCCAGCCACACTATGTAAGCTAGATGCTGCCTGGTTTAGGACCTGATAGAGCTTGTGTAAACTATACATGTCTCTCTATTAATCAGATGGCCACTTTGTTCTGTGTGGTGTCTTCTAGTTAATTCTGTTCCTGGCATGTCCCATAAGTCCTCAGATCAATACACCACCTTGCACTCATGAGTCATCATAATCCCAAACCAACTTTCCCTTTCCAAGACACACACACACACACACACACACACACACAAACAGAGGCACAAGTCCCCACAGGTTTGTTGTTTTAGGAGCAGATGACATTAAAACAGCTCAGGAGTTGTGTAATCTAGCCTTAATAAGCATGTGCTTTCTATTTGTCACTGCTTAAACTGTACTTTTAGACACACAGCCCGGGAGCCTTGCTGAAATCTGCAAAACATTAACTGCAGAAAAGATGAAGGGAGTTTGTACACTCCACAGGCAGAGCAGATCATCTGGCTGGGAGAGTGGGTTACGGAGAAGTCATTTTGATGGAATTAAGGGAAATAGTAATCAGGGTTGTAGTAAGAACTCTCTTCCTCGAGTTAATGTATTTTCTTAAAGAACAGAAAGCTCTTGTGTGCTCCTTGGGTATGTAGCTAACACGGTCTTTAAGTAACCAACATAACACAAATGCATTTTTCATTCCATAATCAATGAACATATGTAATATTTAAAGACTTAGAGCCAGAATCCCTTCTCAGTTACACTGGAGTAAAACATGAGGTTCTCAATGGACTTGTTCCAGATTTACACCTATATAACTAAAACCAGAATTTGACCCAGAGGACTAGAATCTGCTCTCAGTTACGCTGGTGTAATCCAGTCCATGTATTTCAATAGATTTACTCCTGATTCACGATGGCAAAATGAGAATCTGGCCATAACTGTATAATGCAGCATCTTGGAGTGAACAGCACATGAATCATTAAAAATGAATATATATATATATAAATATAAGAATAATATTTAGTGCTGACTTGAGGGAAAATGCTTTATATTTTCCACTAAGGTTTTTGAAAGGAATGAAACATTTTCATATTCTACATTTTTTGTCGATTGTTTGTTTTTTTGTTTAAACAAAAAAAAAAAAATACCCCACCCACCTCTGCTGGAATCCATTAATATGAAAAGCTATGGAGAAATCAATCAAATTTTCTTAAAGTTCAATTGCCCAGATTTTAGGTTTAGAATGAATTAGTTGGAAAGAGTTAAGAAATAATGCCATGCAAAAAAGAACTCCAGCAAGTCCCCATTCACAAACTCTGTCATAGATAATTCAAGGGCCGCATTTTCAGCTTGCCTCAAGATGGCCTCTGAATTTGCATATTACTGACTGCCTCAGAAAACTTGGGTATGTATGTATTTTGTGCTGCCCGTTGGGTACATGGGGCTAAATAACTCAGCCCTGCCAGAAGCCGATGTGACTCCCACAGGCTGCAAGTAACATGATACCTATTTCTGCTCATTATTACGCTGCAATTAGATACCCAGGGTTGGCCCAGTCTCTAGGATCCTGCTAAGTGGGAAGGTCCCAAAGATTAGGCTGTAGCCTGAGACCAAATATTTACAGCATAACTGAACAGCCCCTTTGCCTGAGCCCCTCAAGCCCAAGTCAGCAGTGTAGACATACCCTAATTGCAGTGTAGGCAGACGCTAAGGGCCTGGCCCACACTGGTTTGGAACCCTTGCAGGACAAGCCCTATTAGTGGTTCTGAAATCAGTGATTCACTGATGCCAGGTAGCTGTGGGGGGATGATTCTGTTCTACCAACATCTACAAGGAGCCCCATTTACTTAGACATTGCACCAGTCAAGGACTTGGGCCCAGATCCTCAAATGTATTTAGGCACCTAACTCCCATTAAAATCAATGTGACTTAGGCACCTAAATGCCTTTAAGGATCTGGGTGTTGACCCTTTAAAAGCATAACTCCTCATGCATAAATCCTCCATCAGTATCTTTCTCATTTGGCCTTTCCTTCTCCCTGTATCTTAATAGAATTTTTTTTAAATTAAACAGAGAAATGTGTGTGTGTGTGTGTGTGTGTGTGTATTATATATATAAACTTCTTTACTTGGAACTACTTCTTTTCCTGCAGTTTTCTAGCTGACTGGTAAAGGTTCTTAGTGAGTCTGTTTTTTGGCAATAACCATTCCCTAACCCAGTCACACATACTGTCTAAGTGCCAGCAACCCAAAACTTTAAATAAAGTGTTACTGAAATAACTGTACAAATATCTTTTTCACAATAATCTGCTTGCTGTCTTTCATGCATTCGCTAATGGCTTCTGCCTCCTGTGGAAATTCATTGGGCTCTAACTTCTTTACAATTTTCCAGCAGTTGAAAAAAAAAAAAAAAGAAGTCGTCGTCATTTTGGGGCAGGCTTTTTGTGTGCGTTTGTTTTGTGGCAAATTTTTATTTTATTGTCATAATTGCAGCTTTTTAAAATGAACTAGCCGTCAAAACAAATCAGAAGGGGAAATGACCGAAACGCTTCTTTTCTGGAGCCACTCTAGAACATCAAGAGCTTATCGTCTTATTGTTTGAGATGCTTAGCACAGCTAAAATGAACCTCAACATCAAAAATGAGTGGATCCCTCACTAATTATATTTCAAGTGTGTTGTGGCTTTAAAGCATTGAATGTGTAACTTGAGGCAACACGGAATTTTCCAGCTTAGTTAACACTGGTGTATTCATTTTAATATGTTCCATCCATGCAACCCATTATTAGAGAAGTAAACGCCTGGAAGAACCCATTCAGAGAGCATGTGCTTAGGGCCTAATTGTGCAAATACAAGCTACTGGGTGTATTGCTTAATTGAGAGTTTTGCCATTGATATTTACTCCTGAGATCAGTACTATTAACCTCAGTGGACTACTCCTAGTAGTAAGCAAGTCACTCAGTAGAAAGTATTTGCAGATCAGGCCCTTAGTTTATATAATCCGCAGTATGCAGCTCAGTGCAGTGGATCAAGGACCTGGCCCCATGTTTGTAGCAGAAATTAAAAGTGGGGAAAGTGGGACAACAAAATAAACAAAGAAATAGAAATACATATTAAGGATCATATTTGCAAAGGGGCCTCTACACAGCCTCTAATCATTGCACGTGCAATTCTACATGCACTACTATTTGCACTTGCAAAATCAATCACAAAACACAACCTCCTTGGCCCATGCTCTTGAAATGGGTGGGAAGATCAACTGCACAACTCTGCTGATTCTGCTCTCTATGATCATGTTTAGCACTTGCAGCATTATAAGTTTTTCCTCTTCTAAGCACCTTTCAAACATTAACTAATTATTAGGGCTCAATTCTCTCCTCGCTTAGAGTAACTCTGGAGTAATTCCACAGAGAGACAAGGTGCGTGAGGTAATAGCTTTTATTGGACCAACTTCTGCTGGTAAGAGAGACAAACATTCGAGCTTACAGAGCTTCAGGTAGGTGGCTTGAAGAGGAGATCAAAGTAAGCTTGAAAGTTTCAATAAAAGTTGGTCCAGTTAAAGATATTACCTCACCCACCTTATCTCTTTAACATTCTGGGACCAACATGTCTACAACAACACTGCACAGAACAGTGGGAATAAGTCCAGTCAACAAAGTCACCTTGATGCAAAGCAAGAGAGAAAATGATCAGAATCAAGATCCATCAGATTTTCCTGCATAAACTGTGTTTTAAGATCTATTGTTTTATTCATTAAATGTCTCGTTGTCTAGTAGCACAGCACTACATCATGCAACATATCCAGTTCTATACCAGCAAATCTCTTTATGCTTCTACATTGTATTCCAATTCACAGTATTAATGCTGCAAGTAACATACAGTGACAACCACAACTTTAAAGAGAGCACATAATTTTCATTCCAAATGCCCACTATCAGTTTCAGTAATGGGTATCCATTCTGCGTATATGTTTCTAGCAGACCATAACAGCATGACACCTAAAGTATCAGTGGTACTTGTGAAACCTCAAAAATGCAGGTAATCTTCTGTGAACAGTAAAACATTCCCATGGACTTTGGCTTCTCCACTTCCAGTCTTAATTCTTTAGTGTTCCTTTAAAAAGAAGGAATGACACAAAGCAAGAAAACAGCAGCAGTAGTAACCGTGCAGAGACTTTCAGTAATACATCACCACATAACTGATTTACTATACATGGCAGAAAAACTGCAAACGGCCACCACCACCTCTAAAGACCCAAGAAAATGATGACTGAACAATAAATAGCATTAAAAAGTGACTTCTTTTTTTACTCCCAAAGAATCCACAGGACCTAATTCTCCTTCGACTACCAGCACTTTTATACCCCCATTGTAGCTCCATTCATGTCAGCAGAGTCCTTCCTACAGTGCAAGTGACAGGAGAATTGAGTCCTCATGCTCAGATTTTCAGAGCTGCCTTAACTGGGCCTCCATTTTTGCATCATCACAAATGGCAAATAATTGCAGCTCAGGCTAGTACTTAAACATCTAAATGACCTGCATTGCTGCTCTCACAGATAGCTGCTTGCAAAATTATCCCCCTAGTTATTAATGCCTGCAGATGACAGGTGCAATAGATATTAAGGACAGTGTTTGAAAATGTGACCCTTAAAGCTTAGAAAGATGGGCCCAAGTCACAAAGTTGAGAACCAGATGCGAACTTTCCTCAAACTTGGAGCTGTTCCGATCCAGGGCTTTGTTTCAGGCCTCGCTCACTATTAGAAAGGTCTACAGTTCCTACAATGGGGTTTGTACCTAAGGCTACATGCTCTCACTATTCCGTGCACAGGATGTAATGGGGTGACTCCAATGGGTTTCAAGGAAATTGTTACCCTTGATGGCAGGATATGTAATTTTTTCTGCTGATTCTCACCAGACACTGCAAGATAAAAGGGGAAAGAGATGCAGGGACACCCATGCCATATTAGAGTCAAGAACATGTCCCCTTGAGATGCTGCATCATTTAGTATTAATTAATTAATATTAAGCTTTTATTTACTACTTCAAATATGTCAGGATGGATGGCACAGTGGTAAAGGCACCTGGTTCTCTTTATACCAGTAGTGGAGCTACACCAATGGTGACTTATGGCTATGAAGTTTGCTAGGGGTAGATAATGACTCTGTTCCAAGTTACTTTTGAGGCTAGGTGAGCGTTAGCACCCCTGCATTCCAGCCCAGGCAAGCAAGTTTAGCCTATTTTCACCATTGTAACTTTGCAAAACTTGTAAATGGCAGTATCATCAGTAACGTTTTCCTTATGGGTCACGTCTACACAATTTCAGCACCAAAAAGAATTATTCCAAATAAATTGAGCAAACCAGAGAATCCCTTATGCATCCAGTGTGTCACGTTCAGTGAATCAAAACGTGGAGTAAAACAAATCCAGACTGTATAGACGGCGAGATGGGGTGCAGTTCTCAGCGGCATCAAGTTTATGCTCAGGGTCGCTGCGGAGAAGTAGGGGAAAAGTAGCTCTAAACCATCTTTCTATTCCCCTGAACCTGAGCCAATCTTGGGCTGAAATGGTCTCCAGAACAACTTAGAACAGCCCCAGGGCTGTTGTAAATTACGCCAGTGCAGCCAGGTGCTGAGCTAGCAAAGGATCTGCCTGAGTGCTGTGTGCTCTTCCCCATACGGGGAGAGGGGGTGGTGGACGGATTGCGCAGAGCCAGCTGTGGCAGTTTTGCACAACCCTTCTTCCGTGTCAGGGGGAATCCTCAGTTACTCCATTAAGGCAGCATTCTGGCTGCTATGTGCTGCCTAAGCAGCACAGAACAGCTGGACCAGGGCCCAAGGATTGAGCTCATAAATTTCAGGGCTTTGATTAATTCCTTTACTTTTTTTTTTCCTTAGCAGATGTTAACATTTCCTAAGCAGTTATACGCTACCTTGGTTAGCTGCAAAGAAAATAGAAACCATGTCTAAAGTTACACAAAGCATCAATTAGAATAGTATGTACCAGTTTAACGCAACAGCCAAGATTAGATAAGGAGTGCAGGTCCAGTACCATATTTGAGAAATTGACAGGAATATGAAAAAAATTATTAATATGTGTTTGTGATACAAGTCTGTTTCACTCAAAGGGGAAATATGTTTATTTTTTGCCACCAATGCTTCTTCCCTGACCTGTCAGGCTAAAACATATTGGAAGAAGCAGAATAATATTGTTCTAGTGACAGCACAATTTTCTTCCTACTAAAAAAAGGTTTATTGTGTCCTCTAAGCCAGACCTCACAGCACCAAGCAGCATTACATTTACCTCTTGCTGCTGCTATCATCAGACACTTTTATATATGGCTATGGACCAAAATGATTTAAAGAAATGTATGCAGCAAAAATGATATAATTTTGCCTGGCAGAGGATGGTGAGGTTACTTTCAGTCTCTGTAATCAGGCCACAAAATCATTCATATAAAAATGTATCCTGAAAAAATAGCTGTCCTAGAAAAGGGGCTTATCTACCTCTCCTGGGAGAACTGACATTGAAATTAAGAACCAATATTTCTCCAATAATATACCTTTAGTAGTTTTAAAACAAAGGTACAAAACTATACCTAAGAGTTACAAAAGTAGAAGCTAATAAAATATGGGCCAGATTTTCAAAAGGATGCATGCCATTGTGAGATCCCTAGAGAGTTACTGCAAGTTCATGAGCAAATTGGATATTGGCATGGGCAAGTTGCACAGCTAGTCATTTGCTTGTGCAAATATCTAATTTGCACATGCAGTTGCAGTAACTGCAAGTTCAAATTAGCGATGCAATTCTATACACATTTGCACATGTAACTTTTTTTAAATTGTTTCCCAATATAACCCAACTACTGCAAGCAAATATCAAACTAACACTTAACCAAGAATAAAATCACTGACTGCCACACTGCTGTAATACCACCCATCCTTTGTGATCTTGCATACTTCTCAGTTACACATCTGTATTATTCTTTATGCAAGAAATAAATTGCTCCCATAGCACCTAAGATTTCTCTATGTAGTCATTAATCTCACATATGCGATGCTCACCTGACACCATTTCCGCCATTTCAGAATACCAGCCTTTCAGAATGGGAACACATGGGATTTTCTTCCTTCACAAGATTAATCTCTTTGTATAGCTAAGGGCAATAACAGTCCATTTTTGAAAAGGCTCTGTACTCCCACATATTAAGGAGAAATCATGGTGCCACATTTTATTTTCCTGCTTTAAAAAAAAATGTATTCTTTCTCTGCAACACAAAACAAATTGTAGCCCACCCCACAAAGATCAGATCCCATTCCCAATTCAGATTTAGATTTGGGCACCCTGGAGATCTGGGTACCCCACTGTGGAGATCAGTGCCTGTTTTAAAATAATAATTGCACCGAAAGCCCGTAATAAATAAAGATGGTTGAAATTTGTCAGCAAAATCTTTTCCTATGGAAAAATGGGCTTTCATTAAAAAAAAATGTGTAGAGAGAGAAAATGTTATTTTCAATTATTTTTAAAGAAAATTTCTATGGGAAATTTCTTAAACAAAATGAAATTTTTAAACAAAATGAATTTTTTTGTTCGGTTTTGAATTGCACTTTTCCTTTCAGTTTGGTTTTCAAATTCAAATTGAAAAAAAGTTATGAATTTAAGCTGCCAGGCTCGTCTCTGACATTCAAAATTTTTCATTTTGTTTCATTCAGAAATTTCCCAACAAGAAATTCAAATGAGAAATTTTGTATGAAAATGTTTCTTTTGAAAATTTTCACAAGAAAAAAACAACAATTTCTCCATTAGCTTTATTTATACAAATAAGGGCCATGTACAAATGTAAATCTGAAGCTGAATTTGGATTCTGAGCCTCCTCTTCAAAATTCACGGTGTTTATACCCATCTATAAAAAATATTACAGCATGGAACAGGCCACCCTAACACACTCGGAGAACCTGCATCAATACTGAAAAACCCTCCTGACACGCACTCCTAGTTGTCACTGCTCACCCCAAACTGGAACCCATACAAGGTATCATTAAGCAATTACAACCCATACTCAATGGGGACCACATCCCTGAAAGAAGTCTTTCCTAAACCCCCTCTTCTGGCCTTCAGACAACCCCACAACCTCACCAAGCTTATTAACAGAAGCAAGCTCCCCACAGACCAGGACACAACAACTCAGAGCAGCACCAGACCCTGCCAGAACAGATGCAAAACCTGCAAATAAATCTCCATTGCTACAATGGTCAATATTTCCCACAACACACTTTTCAAGACCCAGGTGTCCTACACATCCCTATCACAACATGTGCTGTGCCTCATCCAGTGCACTAAACACCCCAATAACAACTATGTGGGTGAAACTCTCAAATGAACTCACCCAGAAAAACTAGAAAAGACAAAAACACGCTATTACCCGTGGGTGAATACTTTTCAGAAAGCAATCACTCCATATCTGACCTCTCAGTCCTCATCTTCAAAGGAAACCTCCCCAACATTTTCAAAGACGAGCTTGGCAGCTTAAATTTATAACTTTGCTAGACGCTGAAAATCATGGGCTTAATAAAGAACACTGGATTTAGGTCTTATTACAACAATCTGTAACCCACTAACCCCCCTGTTTTGTCCTGTGACTGGAGAGCTGTTAAATTGCCACTTCACCTTGAATTGTCTCAGAATATGTGAGCTACTTATGCTAAACAATCTGTTACACCTTGTATTTAGTTATGACACTCTGAGGCCTGGCCTACGCTAGAAAATTAGGTCAGCATAATTACATTACTCAGGGATGTGAAAAATCCATAACCCTGAGCAGCACGGTTAAGCCAATATAAGACCCCATGTAGACAGGGGTAGGTTGACAAAAAAAAATCTTCCATTAACCTAGCCATTGCCTCTTGGAGAGGTAGACTACCTGCACCAAAGGGAGAATCTTTCCTGTTGGTGTAAGTAGTGTCTACACTGAACTGCTACACTGGCACAGCTGCGGTGCTATAACATTTTAAGTGTAGACAGCCCCTGAGTACCTTCCCCAGACCTGAAGAAGAGTTCTATGCAGCTCAAAACCTTGTCACTTGCACCAACAGAAGTTGGTCCAATAAAAGATATTACCTCACCCACCTTGTCTCTATAAAAAAAATAAGTAATGTAAACCTTAGGACTTGGTTTATAAATAGGCACCAACTCAAGAGTCTAAATATGCAAGCCCAAACTATTGGCACCTGTATGACAATCACTTGCAGAAACAAATTCATCAATAGGATGTAGGAGTGAAAATCCTGGACCACTGAAGTCAATGGCAAAACACCTATTGGCTTAAATGGGGCCAGGATGTCATCCGAGATGTCTAAATACTTGAGTTCAACAAACAGTTGCTGATGCAACCATTTCACTCCTGTAAATCATGTAGCTAGACATCCAAATCCTCTTATTTGGGCCAGCAAATGATTCTCTAAGCAAACTTACTGGGATAAATTTAGAGGCCATTTTTTTCAAAATTTGAAGCCTCTGAGATTGCTCTATGGTAATAAATAGAGCTGAGCAAATAACGGAGGTTTTGGTTCAGTGGCTAAACTGAAAAACTGGGGGGAAAAATAGTACTGGGTTGGCCAAAAAATGGAAAATTTTCAATTTTTATTGCCAAAATGAAAAATTGTTTTGAGTGAAATAAAATGTTTCGTTCAACCTGAAACAATTTTTTTCTCTTTTTCCCCTCAGATGTTTTTTAAACTTTTTGTTTTGTTTTTTAAATACATCTAGCTACATTTCAAAACAAAATGTCATTTTGAAATGAAAAGTTGCAATATTTCATTTAGGAAATGTCAAAACTAAACATTTTTGACTTTGTCAGAATTAATTAATTTTTTTCCCCACTCCAAACACAGTCAGACCACTTGGCTCAATTTTGTATCATGGAGACTCCTGTTTATGGAGCCCCTGGTGTCCTGTGGGTTTTGCAGCACCCAGACAGCAGGAGGCACCCATCAGTAGCCCAGAAATGGTGACACTTGCCCCAGAAAGAAACAGGGTCTCTCATATGTGAATATCAGCTAAAACAGAGATCGGACCTTTGGCACGCGGCCCACCAGGGTAAGCCCCCTGGGGGGCCGGGCTGGTTTGTTTACCTGCTGCGTCTGCAGGTTTGGCTCAGGGCCGCCCAGAGGATTCAGGGGCCCTGGGGTCTTCGGCGGCGGGGGGCTCCTGCCATCGAATTGCCGCTGAAGACCCAGCACTTCGGCGGCGGGTCCTGGAGCAGAAGGACCCCCCGCTGCCGAATTGCTGCGGAAGATGCTCCGGGGGCCCCTGGAGCAGAAGGACCCCCCGCCACCGAATTGCTGCGGAAGATGCTCCGGGGGCCCCCGAAGCAAGTGAAGGACCCCGCTCCAGGGGCCCCAAAAAACTCTTGTGGGGGCCCCTGCAGGGCCCGGGGCCTGGGGCAAATTGCCCCACTTGCCCCCCACTCTGGGCGGCCCTGGTTTGGCTGATCGCAGCTCCCACTGGCCTGGCGCAGCAAACCACAGCCAGTGGGAGCTGCAATCGGCCGCACCTGCGGATGCGGCAGGTAAACAAACTGGCCCGGCCCGCCAGGGAGCTTACCCTAGCGGGCCACGTGCCAGAGGTTGCCGATCCCTGGACTAGAGTGTCAATCAGTAGCAACGGTGATGGTAATTTTTGAGACATGGAATCCATTCAACAAGAATTGAACTGAGACCAACAGCTCATTTTGCACAAGCAACTAAAGACTCATCAAATGAGAACAACTTTTGATCATTACTGACCAGAGGTGCATTTGATCCAGCAAGCAACAGTTCCTCTTCTTTGTGCCTTTAGTAAGCTGTCCAGGGATTGCATAAGCTCTCACTCTCCTAAGAACAGCATTATGCCTTTGCAGATTTCTGTGTTTGTGGATCTATTCATAAATTAGTTTTGTTTAAAATGTCCAGCTGCAGAGACTTGGCAAGAAGACCGCCACATACCACAAGCACTAACTCAGTTGTCACTCTGAGTATGGGGCTTTTACACAGAGTGACATTTCCTCTGATTGATGATGTACCTAAATATGGTGTCTATGTAACAAATGCATACGAGTGAGTAAGCGTGGTCCATTCCCAAACAAAAATCATGCCCAGGAGGGAAAAAAATCAACGAACACATTAGGGAGGTGAAAGGTCAGATGAAGAAACTTTTCCCATTAACCCCTTAAGTGCTGGTAGGCTGAAAACAGAAGTGACTTGGTCAAAAATGCATGGAGAGTTAGGGGCCTGATTCGCCCCTGCCTTGCACCAAGCGGTGTGTTGTGTTAACGCTAGTATAAGGGAGTGGAGAATTCTGATTTGGTAGCATTCTACACTCCCTTTCCACAGGTGTGATAACCACAGGGGCAAGGCAGGGCAGAATTAGGCTCTTGGTTTTCAGACGATTGTTATGAGTAAGCTCATCTTTATTTTGTTATATTCACTCCCACAGCTGCATGTGGCTCTGAGTATTTCTTTCTGCAAACCACTTTGTGAGGCTCCCACCTGCCCTCCTAAAACCTCCACACACCCCAGTGATGGAGAGAGACCTGTTCTTTTTCTCTCTTTGCACCAAAGTATGCTCTCTCTCATTCTCATGCCCAGAGGCCTGGAGCAGAGCTGTACTCCCTCCCACAAAGTCCCTGGTGGCAGAGTGAACAGTTTATCAGAGGGGCTTGACTTGATCATATGGGAGCAATGATCTCTCTCTCACAGGCTAAGCGGCAGAGCACCAACAAGCCCTCTGAAGAACTGGTGGTCCAAGGGCCATAATTCTGGAAGCCCTGCAAGGAAAAAACAGACTCTCTCTCTCTGTTCTAGTCCCACACCATTTTTTGTGTTTTCAATTACAGACTGTTCTCTCCACCTTGCTGCACACAGACAACACCCAGGAGTATCCTGTGCAGGGCCACTTCCTTACCCTGGGTCGCTACTGGATGTAGCTTCTGAAAGGAAGCTGAGCGGCGAGTGAGTCGGCCAGGATGGAGCACATTTGGGAACCATTCCCAGCATATGGAGGCTTCGTTCTGCGGCAAACTAGGGCAGTTCCCAAAGCAAGTGGAAAATGGGCTTCAACTCCCTGCGGTCTCGCTGTGGTTTGCTTGCCTGGCAATATTATTTCTGAATAGCATGCAGGAGCTACGTGTTTCTTGTTCTGTTTTGTAAATCCAATAACCAAACCTGCCCCACTTCTGGGTGGTCCTTGCAGAATACCAGCAAACCACTCCAAGGCCATGTGATATAATAATCATAATAAACACTGGGTTTGCTTTGACAAGACACCTCAAAATCAGCTTTTCAAGAAACAGGATGTTTCTACCAGTCTGTCCACTCCCTTCGTTTTTCTTTCCTAGTCCCTTCTCTCACCCGCTGCCCCTGTTCTTCATGCTATACCTTTCATTAACTGGTAGACCAGAGTTACTGGCCTGGAAAATGAGCTTCATTGATGCATTGACACTTGACTTCTTATAAGATTTAGAGGCGGAGTGCTATGCAAAATGCCTTCCAGGTTTAAGAAGTCAGAGCTGGACTGCAAACAGGCTGACAGGATTCAAGACCAAGAAAAAGAAGGGTATGATGCTAAAAGCTGGCTGTTATAACCCACATGTAGGCATGGTTTCCTTCTGTTTTTCTAAACATTCTGTGGGTAGTGCTAGTGTTCAAGAACTAATACTCTGAATAGAGCCAGCTACAGCGCTGCCAGGCGCTGAGCCTGCCTGCACACCCACAGCTCTACCAATGCACCTCAGTCTTGAGCTGCAACACCCACTGCCGTTCCATTCCGGGGTCCCCCCCCACACAGTGCTTGCCAATGTGCTTCAGCTGGGAGCTGCCACACCTACTTGTCCAGGACTCCTTCCCACTCAACTATGTCACTGCACTTCCATGCTAATTCGTAGCACCCCTGCTAGCCTACACTTAGAACTCTCTTTCGCCAACTCTGCACACTGTTCTGACTTGTGTGGTGCTTTTGCCAGAGGGACAAATTTCCACGAAGGGCTAGGATGACGCCATCAAACTCCTTTCACTTCTGAACGAAGCAAGATTTGAACATAGATCTGAAGGTTGCTTATGTATTAATAGACATTTCCCCCTAGCCTCTTGCAGAATCGCAGAGGTTAGCGATGGAAAAGACTGATTAGATCATCCAGTCCATCCCCTTACAGATTGCCCATAAACACGTTAAATTAAAGGAAAAATTATTAAAACATATCCCTAATAGCTCCCAGTCCTCTGCAGTAACCACTAATAATAAGTTACATTTACATAACATCTTTCCACACAAAGCATTTCAAAACTATAGTATATACACACGCACTCACCATTGGCATGCAGTCATCTCTTGACAGAGAAGAACCAAACTCCCATCACAGAGAGAGAACATGCTGGCCAAGGACACTGGGCCAAATTCCCACTTTAATGAAAAAAAAAATCTATTTAATATCTATATGGAACAGAAACAATGTTGTTTTTAAGGACCTGATCCAAACCCCATTGAAATCAATGGGAGTCTTTCATGTCCTTCAGTGGCCTTTGGAGCAGATCTTAATTGTGCATCCATTTGCCTATGGTCTTATTTACCATCACATCTGTTTTGACTAATTACCACAGTATTAAAAATATTGATTTAATTAATGTTAACATCTGAAAGGGGGAAAAATCCATCTTTCTTTCTACTACAAAGTTTGAAAGAGCATAATCTTTTGAGCTATTTGCACTAGAAAGTACTAGAGATTCTCACTACAAACCTAGCCAAATATTGCTAATAAGGATCAGAATTTGGCCAACATAGCTATATTACCTCACAATTTTTCTAAAGGAAAAGAATGCAATTTTCTCTCCCGTTCTCCCCACTGTGAATCAGGCAGAGGCCATCTAACAAAAGTGCTAATACAGCAGAACTGTTTGTGGTGCTAGTGAGAAGAATCCATCATGAAAGGGGAGTGGTATAGTATATTCATTCTCTCTAAATAGTACTTCCTGGTTGTGTGACATGCTTACGGCATTATAGGATATACAGTTATACTCCGTCCCGAGATGGTATGCTCTTTGCTTATGGTACAAAGGATGGGATATATGGCAATTGCTCAGTTACTGAGTTACAATCAGAGATGATTTGGGTAAAATCAGAGCACCCTTTCCCCCAGATCTTCATCCTGATTCAAACTCAACCTGAAACTCCTTAGACTTTGAAAAAAGTCTGTTAACTTTTCTTCAGTATGTTCTTTTTCACAGCCGCCACTGCTTGTCCAAAACTGAAGAAGCATGAGAGAGGCTGTTCGCTTTGTACTCCATTAGAGAGGAAGGATGGTCTTGCATTTAATGCATCAGACAGGGACTCAGGAGATCTGAATTGGATTCAAGTCACAGATTCGCCATTGGCTTCTTGTGTGACCTTGGGGAAATCATGTCATGTCTCTGCACCATGGTTGCCTGTCTGTAAAAGGGAGATAATAATGTTTCTGGTCTCTGGCTTGTTCCTTTAGGTTGTAAGGTCTTTGGGGCAGGGATTATATTGGGACAGTGCCTAGCACAACAGGACACTGATCTCAGCCAACCCTCCATCAGTCCCGCCAAAGTGGCCAGTGGTTTAAAGCTATAGCCTGGCTTTTAATGGAGTCTAAATACATCAAAACTTTGGGACCTCCAGACAAACAATTCTTCCTGGCCCAATCCCACTGGATGAACTGACTTCATCCACTCACCTCTGAATCCTTGATTTTGCCCACAAGTGAGGCAACCCAGACAGGGCAAGCTCCAGTGAGCAGGACACTGGCTGCAGGCAGCTGTGTGTTGTATTACCACCTGCTGCCCTGAACCCAGGAGCCTCTGACTGTGATCCTGAAAGCCAAGGCTCTTACTCTGTCCCTGGACCCCCAGACCTCCAAGTTTCTCAGGGTTAAATCTTGGCTCTATTGAGTTTTGCTATTGACTTCAGTGAAGCCAGGATTTGACCCTCAGTGTTTAGCTCCTTGCCTACACACTCCATTTGGAGCCTGCAGCTTTTTTACACTTTAAGTTTTCTCCATTTCAGTTTTTAAAGTCACCCCAGGCCTAACCTGCCTGGGGATGCAGGCCTCAGCGCTTAGGGCCCACTCACATCCCTCACCAGCTTTTAACGTTTGTCTGAGCCCATAAAGGGGAATCACAGAGCAAGTACAAAACCGAACAGCAAGTCTGAGCACTAAAAACACCCACAGTCAAAATATCCATTACAACAACCAGGCTGCCCTGGGCTCCTATGGGTGAGAAATGCCAGCAACACCCACAGATCATGTCCCCAGGATGTCTCCATAGAGTCAGGCTCACCGCCCTGCAGGTCCCTCCTTTCCTCTTCTTTACCAGGAAAGCTCCATCCCAATTCCCCTAATATACCAGTTTGGCACACATGGCCTAGTCTGCTCCTGCTGCCTGGGAATGTAACAAGTAACAAGGCAGAGTTGGGCCTGGCAGTCTGGGTGGAAGGGGCCACTCATCACAGGCCCAGGTAGAGTTCTACATCTGTAAGGACAAAAGGTCAATCCCATTACTCACAACAATCTGTGAACAATTATAATAGGTCAGGGGTATGGGAGGTACGAGCCCAGCCATTAATATTTAGAGGGGTGGAGGAAGGAAGACATAGAGATGAAAGCCAAGCACCCTTTTGAATCACAGCCAAAATTTTGTCAGCCATATAACTAAGACAACCTCATAGCCTGCTCAGCTAGACACATATCCACCCTCTTTCATTACACTACATTCCGTTCCATCCTCAGTTGTGATGGATCCTGGGAGACTCATGTATAATATATCCTGCCTGGAGTGGCTCAGGCAACAACAAGAAAAAATATTGTGTGAGTCACAGCCCATTGAAATGGCATCCTAAAGAGACCTGCTTAATACACTAATTACCAAATGATTGTGAACCCCCTGGTCACAGTTGGCTCATAGGTCATTGTAAGTGTTAAAATTAAAATGATCTCTAAGTGGACACAAGTGTAGTGGAAATCATGCAGCAGAGTGTGGGCATGGCAGTGATCCGTCATTTCTGATAGAGAACAATGACATTAGATTTTGATGGGAGCGGAGCTTAGGGAAACCCATCCTACCAACCTTATAAATGCAGTGAAATCCTCAACTATATTTAAGATAATAGAAAACTGGAATATCCTTGTAAGGATTCCCCAGTGACTCAGCCATGTTTACTCTCTGATGATCCCTTCTGCTGCTTTTTGCTCATTTGAGGGGTCCACATTCAGATCTCATTTATGCCAGCATCAGTCCAGAGCAACTTTGCCTAATAGATCTGAACCCAACCCTGTTTTATTTCGGTTGGAACATGATTGCTGGCTTGTTTTGACCGTTCGGAGATACCCTTGACATGCTTTGACTCGGCTGCATCAAAAATGTAAACAACAGTGCTAAGTACAACAATTAACATTGTGTCTTTACAGATGTTTGTTTCTCTTGAAGGAGTTTGGAATTTGAGTGGGGGTGAAGGAGGAAAGTTAATTCATTTGGAGGCATAAGTCCCCCCTTGAGTTTTTTAAAACAGCACAAGCTGCTCCCATTCCTGTTTGTGATGTCAACAGAAACTCTTTACTGGACTGCAGCATTGTTATCAATCATCTGCCATCTGCAATTTTTTCTCTACGTATAACAGGAGGCACTTTGGTAAAGCAGTATGTGAAGGCAGCTGGAATCTTGAATCATTTCAGCCCCATTTGAATGGAAGCCAGTATGTTTCAGATTGCTTGAATTTTTCATAAGACTTATCTCGCCCAAGTCTGAAGATAATGTCGTCTAACAGTTGTAGGTTATAACTTCCAAATAGCAAGATAACCTTCATCATCAAGTAAAGGCATAAATGCCATTAGCAGATAGAAAGGTGATTTAACTCAATCTAGCCATTTGCTTGCAAGTCTGAATTTATGGTATTGGCTGTGATGAAATGAGTGTTTTCTTAAGATAGACATGTACAACTAACACAGCGCAGAACTCGACAGTCTTCAAAGGACACTAAGTTTGTAGCCTCTTTAAATTCTCTGGCAAAAGCCAAACATTTGTCTTTCTTATCACTTTCACTCAAATGATGTGTTTTTGCAATATTACATCAGGTTCATATGCCAAAAGAAGAGCCCAAAATGTAAGCACAGAAAAATGAATTCCGCCCTCAGTTACATCAGAGTAACTCCATCAACTCCGCTGGAGCTACTCTGGATTTACACTGATATAGCAAACAGCCAGATCTTGATACTGCTAATGCATTATTTTTATACTATCATTCCTAAGGTGCTATGAATCTGGTATTTTCCAAGTGAGAAATTTCCGATGAGCGACTCATAGCTAAGGTAATTAAAGAACTGACAAGGAAAGGAACCAAGCTCGGGATAACAGTAATAATGTGACACTTGTCCTGCTAGCCACTTAGAACTGTGTTATGCTAAAATAACAATACAGTTCACTAGAAGTTCACTGCGGTATGAGATGTGAGGCTTCAGTTAGTACATATGTGCCTGGATGGGTCACTTTTATTTTCTGGTCTTCTTTAAAAACAACCCTGGGATGCTCTTACTTCTGTTCCTATTTAAATCTTTCAGTACCAGTCCTGCACTGCACCTGCTGTGCTGCTCTCATCCAATAAGACCAATGAAATCAAAGCAATGTTAGGGTGTATCTGATACATTCTGCAGTACAGATGTGTTCTGGACAGTGCCTGATCCATTTAGCAACATGGCAGGTTCATTCTACCTGGAGGTAATTGGGAAGTTCAGCAGAAGTCAACTGGTTTTGACTTCACTGAGGAAGCATAGGTAGAATTTGGCCCATTGAGATAATGACATAAGGACACCTCCCTGTGCTGATCTACTTCCAATGCCTAAAGAAAATAAAATTATTTCCAACATTAAAGAACGTACCAGAGCTTTCTAACATTATTCAAACCCAAACATGCTGAAATAGTCAATAGAGGATTTTTTTTCTTATTATAAGCAAATATGGTTAGTTTTATTTCACCTGTTTCCCTTTCCAAGCACGACCTACGGCAAACAAAGGTCATGTGAATAAAGCACAAGGCAGTGATTCTGCTCTAGAGCAGTGGTTCCCAAACTTGTTCCGCCGCTTGTTCAGGGAAAGCCCCTGGTGGGCCGAGCCGGTTTGTTCACCTGCCGCATCCACAGGTTCGGCCAATCGCGGCTCCCACTGGCCGCGGTTTGCTGCTCCTGGCCAATGGGAGCTGCTGGATGCAGTGGCCAGTACGTCCCTCGGCCAGTGAACCGTGGCCAGTGGGAGCCGCAATCAGCCGAACCTGCGGACGTGGCAGGTAAACAAACCGGCCTGGCTCGCCAGGGGCTTTCCCTGCACAAGCGGTGGAACAAGTTTGGGAACCACTGCTCTAGAGGGATCAGGATTGTGACGTTGTGGGGTCTTTTGGGGAAGGGAGAGGGATCAGAGCTCAGTGAGTCCTGCTCTGCAATAATCACAGTAGATCCTACTGTCCACGCATATCATATGTGTAGCCTGTGCAAGTCTTGGCCTCTTTCCTAAATCAGGAATGTCTGAACATGCCTTATACAATGCACTGCAACTCGTGATTGGGGCTTCTGTCAGTTTTCAACAACGGTGAGCAACACATGCTCCTAATTTTTGCATGCAATTACTGTGGTGGCATGAGCAGATCAGATAACAGCATGGGCAAATGACCAGAGCCAACTACATGCATGCACACTTACTGGATTTTCATGTGCAATTATCAATTATGGTAAATATGAACATTTTTTTCTTCCCTGTGCACTCAACCATTTTAAAAATCACTTGCATTTGGTCATTCAGCCCATAAGCTCCATTACATACCCAATGCAAGAGCGTTCTCTATGGTACATTTTCAAGACAAGGGCCACCAAACCAAATCCCCAGACGCAGATACCTTCGGATTCTGACTGACATTCAAACTCGATAGCTTATGCCCATCTCTAGTATTGGCTAGTATTTCAGTCAGTATAGTTTTAAATACGTTTGAACAAAGAGGAGACTACTTGTTACTCCAGAGCTGCTGTCTGGATCCAGATAAATCCTTTAAAACATATGTTAATGCTTCTACAATTGTGTAGAGCTGGAAGCCACAGTTAGGGCTTTACTATATATCCCAAGTGCATCACTTAAAAAAAAAAAGTAGCTCTAAGTCTAGTCTATACACTAATGGTCTTCAAAGAGATTTCAAAAGGCATCTTGAATGTTTCACCCTTTCATTAGCATGTTATGAGTGACATTAGAAGCCGTTTTTGGCACTCGCTATTATCATCACATCCCAGTAATTGCAGCCCACAGCTGCCCAGATGTTGGAAACAGCAGTGAAACAGATCTGTAACACTCTCTGACACACACCAGGAGAGTTTGTACAGCCCCAGTCACAACTCCACCACGCAGGAGATATCAGCCCCGCATGGCTAACTATAGATTTGCTGAAACTTTATCATACATGAAGGACTAATTAGGTGTGCTGGGCCATTAGCCATCTCTGAACATTGACTGATGAAAAACATAATTAATGGCAGCTTTCATAAACAGACTCCAGAATGTAGAATTAAATTAAAAAGAAAGCAGCTGTTGCTAATGGAAATAAGGACCATTTCTAGCTTGAAACATTCCACCGTCTTTCTGTGGGGGGCTGTTACAGAATGCTATAGTGGTTGGGGAGACCAAGAGAACTGGGAGCAGATGGTTTGCAAAGCTTTCTGCTGGAGAAAACAAAACTTCTTTGGGTGAGAGGCATAGTGTTTTTCTTTTCAGATTCACTCAGGAATTAGAGATGGGGAAGACCCACTGCCTTATCTTGTCCCTCTTACCGCCAGGGTAGCTTGGTAACCCTTTGAAATCAAACCTGAGATGAGAGAACCCAGATCAGCTATGAGAGCAAGCATGACTTTGCATTAAATGTGTTAATGGAGCTAATTAGATTTGACCCTGACCAAGACCCTGGATTCTTACAGATATTTGCATATGCAAAACAAACAAAGAAATATCCACAATACAAGACCTGCCTGCTCTCCTCAAAGCCAACCTCCCCCCCCCACCAAATATAAATCACCCATTTGAGTAATCTAGTATAAATGGTAGCTTCCCCTATCATACCATCCCGTACCCCACAGCCCCCTGGAAATATATGAGCTTTATGCCTGGCCTGAAAGCCAATAAACCCAGACTCTGTTGGATCCAGAAGTGGCAAATGAACTCCAGAGTCAAGGATCCTTGATGGAAACAATCTGCTCCCAGCCCTCTCACTATTAAACCATGGTCCTGCTAGTCTGAGCACTCCATGGCAACATCACATGGGGAAAGATGGGGCATAGCAAGGTCCTAGAGGCCCAGGTGCAGAAATAGGTTAAAGGCCCCCTTCCCGATTCTGAAATCTAAAACGTTACTTACCTTTACCCTCTTGGAAAATCAGAACATAGCCATCTTACCCACAAGTACACAAATATGCTATGCAGGTTATGCCTATATATTTTTGCAGGCTTTTTACACATTGATAGAAATCGCTCACTGGCCGTGATGTAGTACTGCATTCTTTAGTGCAGGAGCCCTATGGAAATTATCTCAATTATTCTGTCACATATGAGAGAGTCTCCAAAATCTATCTTGTGTGTGACACCATCATAAGGTAAAGCACCCAGATTCCAAACCTAACTAACATTTTATCCATTATTTTTTTCTCATTAAAAGTCTGTGCAACAGCAATTATGAGATTTCTACATATTCATATTAAATACACGTATCATATCAACATAAAACACACGTGACTCACCTTTTACATGCCATACTTAAAACCATGTGGCAAGGCACATCCACAGCACACAAGTAGTTAATCAAAGTCCCAAGGGCTTGAGTCAGTGCTTCTATATCCTGGGAAATTTCCCAAAATCTGGGAATTTGTGAGTAAAAAGTTTTGATTGAAAATTGCCAGTTTCCCAAGTTGAAACATTTTACTCACAAATTCCCAGGTTTTGGGAAATTTCCCAGGATATAGAAGCACTGTAAAAAACTTTATCTGGGAATTTTTCACCAGATTTGGGAAATTTTTCACACTAGGTTGGGAAAAGTTGGCATCACGATATAGAAGCACTGGCTTGAGTCATCATTGTGTTACCCCAGTTTCAAACTGGGGCAACTCTATTGGAACTACCTTAATAGAGTTACACCACTGTAAAAGAGGAATAATGCAATGGGGAATCAAGCCAATACCTGAACCCCCAGTTTTGCCAATGGAAAAACTTGCAATTTGAGCAGAGTCATGTGACTGAGCACAAAATGCAAATAAGTGTTGTCACAGATACACAGACCACTCTCGAAAATGCGGTCTCTTTGTCAGAGAAACCAAACAGAAGGAGCCATTCTGCCATGACATTTTTTTACAAAATCCACTATTAAAAATCTACATCCTCAGCACTTCTCAAAATCACACCTAGTCCATTTTATATTACTATGTAAGTCAGGCACTTACGGTATGTCTGCTTTCATATCATAGAAACGTTATCTGACCTAGATAAAAAGACAGCTCTCCCCAAATCTGTAATATCTTCTCAGTACCTCTAAGGTTCACACACACTATTCGGATAGGGTTTGATCCTACTCCATATAGGGCAAGATTCACTGGTATGCTCCAGCTTCTTTGGGGCCACCCCAAACACTCAATTTAACTGGCTGATCAAACTTTTCCATTGTCAAACTGTTACTTGGGAGCTAGAGTGCACCGGTGAATCTAGCCTAGTTGGGAGAAACACTTTCTAGCTCAGAACAGCTGAGCAGGGGGCAGGAGCGCTTCCCGGGAAGTCTGACCCAGGGCCACTTCCTGCTCCTTGGAGTCCTGGCTGGCAAAGTAGACTGTGGCAAAACTACAGTGGTGCCTAAGGTAGATCAGCATCTGCTGGCTGGGCCCCCATAACCTTGTGGTCCCTGGCACTACTGAACCATTTGCACTGTTGTAGCTACACCAGGTTCAGGTAGATCTCAAATGCTCTTTGTGGAGCTAAACAACTGCAGTGTTTATACCTAGGTCAGCAGAGGTTTGTTTCATGGAGTAACCACACACCTACAGTACCTTCCATATCAAAGTGCTTTGCCACCATTACCAGCACAGCACCCTTGTTAGGCAGGTAACAGTGATTAACCCCACTTTGCAAAGGGAGAAGTTGAGGTGCAGTGAGGCAAATAGCCTGGTTTTTAGACATCCTGAGCACAACAGCTCGCTTCGCCACTGCAGCTCTCCTCTGGGCTGTCAATGGGGGATGGCAGTTTTAATGTCCATCACATGCCGGTCAGCTAAGAGAGGGCTGAATCAGGGCATCCTGACCACATTCCCCCTCACCTTTGGAGATGTGTAAGCCACGTGCAGGATCCCTGGTGAAGAGAAAGTTGCAGATTTCCTGTGCTGAAGCAACTGCCTCAGGGCAGACTTTCTAACCAGGGAACCTGCACTAGCTGTTGCCTGTACAGGTCCTGCAGTGAATCATGCCTCATGGGGTATCCCAGCTGCCATCATTTGGATTCCAAGAACTCTGCAAAGGAAAAAGGCATTCCTGTGAAACTTCTTTGCTAAACACTTACTATACACTTCCCTCCTTCCTTCCTGATGTGTGAGTTAATTCTCCGCTCATTAAATTAGGAGCTAATTGCACTGATTTAAACTGGGGCCTAGTACAGGAAGTCACTGTGTGAGCCCCCACACTCCACTCTGCCAAAGCACTATGAATTCTGGTCTTATTATTATTATTATGTATTAATTGTCATGTGGTAATACCTAGGAGTCCCAGTCATGGACCAGGGCCCCTCTTGTGCTAGGCACTGAACAAACAGAATAGTTTCTGCCCCAAAGAGCTTGCAGTCTAATGCAGCACTCGCTGTTATTCCAGTCCTGAGCATAATAGAACAAAACCAACAAACCTTTTTTCACTTGTGAGCTGAGCCAGGGAGATGAACTCAAGACCTGGATTCAATTCCTTGTTCTGCCACAGATTTCTTGTGTGTCACTGAATCTCTCTGTGCCTCAGTTCTCCATCTGTAAAATGGGGACAATTCAGTAACACCCCTACCTCCCAGGGGTGTTGTAGAGATATTTTAATGATTGTGAGGTGCTTAAATACTATGGTAACAGGAGTCATATAAGAACTGTACATAGATTGATAGATCAATCGAGTTTACAACATGCTGCAGTTAGGAACAGAAATGAGGCTTATGCTGACTGCACGGCCATCCTGCTGGAGTTTCAGAGACAGAGTAAACTACATGTGCTTCTCATTTCATGAGGAGAAGAGGGAGCTGTGAAAAGCAGTTTCATACACATGGGTCTGCTTACCGCTGGCAGTCACATCGCAACTATGAAAATGTTTATACTGCCTGCAAATGCTTATGTATTGGCCTTGATTGTTTAAAAGTGTTTTTAAATTGTAAGGCTGAGCTTCCTGAACTGCACGTGAAACAATCACAGGCTCTCTTCTCCCCTTGATAATAAGGGCAATTGTTCACCCACTGGCATGCCTAGGAGGGAGCTGCACAGATTGCCTAGGTCCCAGCCAAAGGTGCTCATAGGAGCTCAGCTAGCAGCTTATGAGCTAGGGGAGAGACTATTTCCTTTAGAATGGTTTGGGATCCACATCCAGGCCCATGGCACCGGGCGGACCCAGAGGCTGGAGTTTGCTGTTTCCCTTTTCCACTTACGTTCACATCTTGATGTAAAAGTTGTCTCTTGGGGGCCAGGCCCTCACTGGCAGCATTTGTACTCTTTGTGGAGTCATTCCACGAGATTACGTGCCCAGCCTCACTGCAGTCATGTCTCTTGTATCCCTCCAGGAATCCATTCCTTCACACACTGAATTCTCTCCAGAAAATCTACTGTTTGTACAACGACTAGCAAAATGGGGCCATGATCCTGACTGGCCCCTTAAGTTTTACTGTAATACACGATTCACTATGGACCGGATCCTTGGGGGCTTTTCGACACCTTTCTGCACCCCAGTTCTGAGGCAGCTGCATCCTTGCATTGACTCGATCAGTCCTGCATTGGCTCATTCAGAACTATAGATCTTTTCAATAGCTCCTGACCCTGAGAGCTAAGCTCGGGAAACCCTATGCCCCATGTGGCATGATGATGAGATACTTGCTGCACACCACCTGCACCCTGTGGAATGCAGCAGCATGAAAGGCTGAGTTCAGGTTGCAGCATCAAATTCAAAGTGGAAACTAAAGGGAAGGGAAGGTCTGACAGATGACCCTGGGGGCGGGGGCAAAGGGATGCTTGTCGTTTCACCTTTGATCTGCATGAGGCTTTGATGTGGTCTTTCAGCCCCCCGCCCCCTTTCCCCCAACAATGTAATTTATCCTGGGTGCACCTCATGGTACCACCAATGGATTTACATGAGGCAAAAAGCCTGACTCTGCAGCTCTCACTCAGACACTGCATGATAGAGCAGCATAATTTGGGCCCAGCTCCCTTCTCCATCCTCCCCCCGCTCCTCGCATGCACAACCTGGGTAGGAAATTTTCTTGAATAAACACAGAAGTGTTTGATGTTCCTAATGGCATTTCAGGGACAGGAAACATAAAACC
Source organism: Mauremys mutica (assembly GCF_020497125.1). Lineage (NCBI taxonomy): Eukaryota > Metazoa > Chordata > Testudines > Geoemydidae > Mauremys > Mauremys mutica. The sequence goes on along the minus strand of NC_059084.1, from coordinate 10,939,494 downwards.
ACACGAGTTATTCATCTCTGTGTAATGGTTTTATCAGAGGCCCAGAACGAAATTCCTCAACCTCAGGAAGGCTGATTTTCCGGGTGAGACGTAAGCCCATCAGGCTTCACGTGCTCTGATACCCTGGTGATGGGTGCAATGCAAGAAGATAGATAGATAGAAAGCAGCAGGCATGCTGGGATGAAAAGAACAAGATTTCCTCTGAGTAGGCTGCTCAGACATAGACAATATCAGAGAAACAGCCAAGATATTTTTTTGCAAATCTAGGCAAAAAAAGGGGGTTTTCTCCATGTTTTGGAGCGAGCATTTATTATTTCTGTTGAGGTAATGCCCAGTCATGGCCCAGGACCCTATTGTGCTAGGCGGCGTACAAACACAAAACAAAACTGTCAGTCCCAGTTCCAGAAACCTTTCAATCTTTAAGTAGGGGACCTGACTCATGGGACCTAATTCGTCTCTGCTATAAGTCCACTGTAGTCACTTACACCAGGGATAAATTTGGCCCACTATGTCTAAGCAAATGTCTCTCTTTACTTGCTGTCTTAAGCTGTTGTACAGTGCGGGTAAATCCTGTGCCACGTTCTAGCCCAGAAGTGGTTGCATTTCAGTGCGGTGGCGAAGTGATGCCTATATTTACTGGGCAAAATCCTGACCTTAGATACAGAAAGCTGGAGGTGGGAAAGGGTGCTGGCCACACATTCGGCACCAGAGCCATGTTGCTGGAGCAGGGCAGAATGGCTCCGCTGGGCAGCAGCTGCACTTGGCGAGGAGCGCAGTGATGCTTCTTTAGGAAAGAGGAGCATGTGCCCTCAGACAGTGTTCACTGAACACTGCAACCGATGTTCTAGCCAGCTGGGGACCTGGCAGAACTTGCCCTCATGTGAGGACATAGTGTGCCTGCTAGGGAAGGAGCTGATGCCCCTACCCTAGCACTCTCTAGAGAGATGGGGATAATAGGGTACCTACACATGCTACAGGCCTATAAGTTTATAAAGCACCTCACAGCCATTAGTTAATCCTGTGAGATAGCCCATTGTACAATTTATTATCGACTTTACAGCTGGGGAGACTGAGGCAATTTGGGCCACTGGATATGGCAAGGAAGTAGGAGACATGGATTCTATTCCTGCCTCTGCCTCTGACTTGCTGCATGACCCCAGCTGAGTCACTTACCCTCTCTGTGCCTCAGTCTTCCTTTCTGCAAAATGGGAATAATACTTATTCTACCTACCCCGCTTGGTATGGTCACCACCTACATAACAAGCTGAATCATGGCACTGGATCTGGACTCCTCTAAGCTTGTTCATATTTGAGGCATGCCGTGTGCCTATCCCTGCACATGGTAGGTGTCTGGATTTAGACTTCCATAGAATTATCCTTGCTACTTTTTTCACTCTGAGAAAAACATTCTCAAACTCTTGCACCTTTGATGTCTGAGTCACTTTGAAAAGAGGCAATACTGGCTTCACCAAAGGAGCTCTTGCTGCTGCGCCCCTCCCAAGCCAAACATCTGCCTCGAAACTTTCCGTGTTAAGGGGAATGTAGAGGAATTGCTAACTCCACACCCATGCTGCATCATTCCCCAGTGATAAAAGTGTGTTGGAGCATACACAGGACTGAATATACTATCAGTGCTCATAGAATGGAAACTTTTAACCAGCCATAGGGAAGTCTCTCTTCTTTGTCTATTCTACCATTTACATCCAGTCTATTTTTTGCATTGTGGTAACATTTGAAAATTCAGTAACAGTTAATTTTCATAGCTTGAAAGTTCAACATTTTCCAGGCGCTCCCAGCAGTGGTTACTGCACAGGGACAACATGGGACTGGCCCCTCTCTCCTTTGGGGTAGTATGGGAGTGAGAGGAACTATATAGCTCTAGCTTTGGCGTGCACTGGCCCAACAGTCCTGGCCTCACAGGCAACCAGAATGCCCCAGCTGGTCCAGAGCACTTCTGCCCCCTCTCTCAACCTATATTTATGTATATCAAGTACTCATACAACTCCTAGCCTTACAGGATCTGAGCACTCTGAGTTTTAATGTATTTATCCTCATAACACGCTGTGAGATAGGGAAGAACTGTGAGCTGCATGTTATTCCCAAAGAGACTTAGTGACTTGCTCAAGGTTACACAGAAACTCTGTCACAGGAGGGAATTGAACTTGGGTTTTATGCAACCTCTCTAACCACTAGACTAACCTTCCTCTCTAAGCACCTCCTGACTGTAAAAGCCAAATCAGAGCCCTTTGTGGGCAACTGCTACTGTCTTGCATATCCAGACACATCACCCCATTTTGCAAATGGCAAATGGATGTGCAAGCACGTTTTGCGATGGCATTTCCAGGGGGCCATTAGAAAATCTGGCCTCAAAGCATGAAATGAAACATACGTGTTTAAAAAGAAACACTTGGAAAAATGCATGTGAAACAAACCAGATAGAAGGAACAGAGTAGAGCGTTCTCACTTGCCTTTTCTCCTCTGCAGATTTTAATTGAACATTACTCATTAAGCCTTTGCTCTTCAAAGCAAACAGCTCTGTTACGTGACACTTCTGTTATATAAACAACCACAAACCTTTCTAGAGGCGTGTGCATGCACGCACTCACACATGCACATTTACACACAGAGGAATGTTGTACTCACACCAAAGACTCTGGTTTTGCTGTTCAGCTCCTGCATTAAAGGAACAAGGAGTTATCACTGTATTAGGGATTTTTTCAGATTAGCTTCACAAAGTCCACATGGAAACCAAACTGAGTCACCTGGGGCCTGGCAGTTCAAGAAATGAGGAATGCAGCAGCACACACAAAAGGACCATAAATGGTTATTTGTGAGCGCTCTTACTCCTAACTGTGTGTCTGCAAATCGAGTGGACAGTTGTGGAAGCGAAACGGCCAAGGTGTCCCAGGAGTCAGTGCAGCTATACAATAGGACCACACCGGGCAACTGTGTGTGCAAGTGACACACACTTGTTCAAAAATCTGAGGTGTAAATGGGAGGAGTGTCCAATATGTAGAACAAGGCTGAAAGAGCCGGCCCCAGAAAATTCAGAGCGGAATAGCTACAACCTCCAATGCCAAGGTTGCCAAAGCAAAGAGCACTGTCACAGTCCAGGTTCAGGTTCAGCAGCCACATTTCTCTCTGAAGTTGGGTGACTCTGTGTTCCAGAACTGACCTGCTTGGCGTGGGGAGGTTTGGTGGCTGCCTGTTAACCTACCTCTACAGCAGGGGCGGGCAAACTTTTTGGCCTGAGGGCCGCATTGGATTTTGGAAATTGTATGGAGGGCCAGTTAGGGGAGGGGGGCGTAGCCTGGCCCCCACCCCCTATAATTCCCCCCCCCGCTTCTTGTCCCCTGACAGCCCACCCCTGGGACTCCTGTCCCATCCAACCCCCCTTGTTCCCTGACTGCCCCCAGAACCCTCGCCCCGATTGTCCCCCGCTACCCCATCCAACCCCCCCCCTTCCTGACTGCTCCCTCGGACCCCTGCCCCATCCAACCACCCCTCCTTCCTGACTGCCCCCCCAGAACCCTGCTTCTGACTGCCCCCGCCACCCCATCCAACCCCCCTCCTTCCTGACTGCCCCCCCAGAACCCTGCTTCTGACTGCCCCCGCCACCCCATCCAACCCCCCCTCCTTCCTGACTGCCCCCCCAGGACCCCTGCCCCCATTCAACCCCCTGTTCCTCCCCTGACCACCCCGACCCCTATCCACACCCCCATCCCCTGATCACCACCCTGAACTCCCCTGCCCTCTATCCAACGCCCTCGCTCCCTGCCCCCTTACCGCACTGCCTGGAGCACCAGTGGCTGGCGGTGCTACAGCCACACACCGCGCAGCACAGAGCACTGGGCCAGGCGGGGCTCTGCAGCTGTGCTGCCCCAGGAGCTCGCAGCCCCACCACCCAGAGCATTGCACCAGGCCAGAGCGAGCTGAGGCTGCGGGGGAGGGGGGTCAGCAGGGGAGTGGCCGGGGACTAGCCTCCCAGGCCAGGAGCTATGGGGCTGGGCAGGGTCCCGCGGGCCATAGTTTGCCTTCCTCTGCTCTACAGTGTAAGCAGCACCACCTGCAGGAGAGCACGATGAAGGGGCAACAGCGACATGGTGTGCCTGCAAACTGCTAGCGGCACAAGCAGCCATTCCCTAAGACACTGCCATGTGGCTGTCCCCTCACGTCCGCAGGCCTGGCTGTAGCACACGCCTGCCACGCACACTGCACCTTTTGGGCAGTTTTCACATTTAGCTAATGAGAAATCCACAGGAAAGAGACATTTTGTGGACCACAGTGATGAGATGATTGGCAGGAGGCATCCTACCAAAGAATTGTCTTTCCTTTCCTTCCCATTCAAAATATTCCCAAACAGCAGGAATACCAATTCTCATGCTCACATACTAGAGGGATAGCTAGATTGATATATGACTGCATTCACACTGCTTTATCCATCATACTTGTTATTTAAAGCTGCCACTTTCTATGCAGCTCAGCACTCTTCATTTTCCTCTCATAAACAGCATTAATTTCACTTATGGCCTTGGGGGCCACCTGCCAATCTGACACAACTGAGCTCATAAACTGAAGCTGTCTCTGACCTGCATGCTTCCTTTCCCCATTTCCCTAAATCCCACAAGCAAACTGAGTCAAGCATGCGCTGCTCCAGTGCACACGAGACCACGAATTGGAAAAGTGCACATTTTCCAGCCTTGCCTCGAGAGTGTCTCCCCATCAGTGGACAAGTCCTTTGCCTAAGGTCAGAGTATGGTGCATCACCTCGTATTTCACATGACACAAGATGGTGCAATGATCAGCCATTTCTCCAGCCTGAGGTTTATGGAGATAGCAATCAATGGGGAGTCAGTGTGTAGGGGACACACGGGCAGCACATGATATGGAGCCCTTGCTAGTGGTGGGTGGGGCTTGTTTGCCTGTCCCTGAATTTCTGCCAGACCAGTCAGCACATCCTCAGTCTCAAGGAGTTGGCAGCTGTTTTGCTTTGAAGCACCGGAGGAGGAGAAGGAAAAGCAGCGGAGATTCCAAAGGCTCCTCTCAGGAACTGTATTTCAGTTCCTAGTATCTTGCCTTTGGTCAGAAATCCTAGCTAGAGTTGGGTAAATATGCTGAGTTTCACTTAGACCAAAAAACCCACACCAGGCCAAATTCTGTCCCAGTTACCCCCTTCAGTGTCCTTGTCTTACAAGATAAAATCTGGGCAGAATTTGAATTATTATCTATCTATATTGTTTATATAGCCTCCATCATTGCAGTCTCCTTAATGTGTTTAGCCTCACAACACCCCTGTGAGGTAGGGCAGTGCTGTGGCTCCCATTGTACAGATAAGAAACTGAGGCCCAGAGAGACTAAGTGACTTGTCCAAGGTCACACAGGAAGTCTGTGCCTTCAGTGGGATTGCACAAGGATAACAAAGTGCAAACCTTGGCCCTAAAAGAGTCTCAAGCTTTCTGTGCATTAGTTTCCTCATCGGTAAAATGGTGACAATAAGACTCACCTACTTCACAAGGAGTTTGGGAGGCTTTGATTCATGTTATTAAAAGTTCTTTGTCAGGCACTATAGAAGTCCCCATATGTGTCCATAGAAACACTGTTATTGTGTTTTCTGAACATAAAGAAAAGAGGAAAAGCTAGTGAGACTCCTGGACCTGCTGTGGATTCTTACAAGCCCCCTGTTTTGTTTTAGGAAGTGTGGTTTGCTTTTTATATATTTGTGAAGTAGGTGAGTCTTATTGTCACCATATATATATGAGGCTATTTCAAGCAGAAAAGGGTTTTCATCTTCTCTCCTCAGCTACTCAGAGCTGCACCTCTGCCCCCTCACTTCACTTGGTCTAATAAGCATTTTTTTTGCATGGTCTGGTATCTTACATCATCCCTGTATTTGTCTCAGATTCTTGCATTTCCCGCTTCTAAGGACCTCTGAGAACAGCAATAAGCACCATGCAAAGCCGCATCTTGCAAGTGGTATGTCAGCTGCAAGCAGCTATCATAAGTGACAGAAAGCCAGTTTGGAAACCTAAGATTCTCTGTTTTGAGGTTACCCATTTAAGAAATTTTCTAGTCACTGGGCACCAATTCGTTAAGAAAGTCACTATTCAGAGTTCCTAATTCTGTAGGAAAATCTAGACCAGGAGAGTTTAGATTTGCTAACTAGATGCCTGCTCCTGCTTGCCCTCTGCTGTTTACAAATGTATATTTCAATGTGCAAAAGTATTAATTTATTTGGAAAGATATTTTGGCCTGACTATTTCCGAAGTGCATGAAAGAGATCCTTCTTTGATAAGAATTGTTATTGCTGGAATGAATGTCAGGCCATGATCTACTGTGTTGCTGCTTTCTGAATCACTCTACTACATTTTATTAGCAGATGAAAAACCCTTCTAATTTGAAGAGATGAAGTCTTTCAGAGGGTGAACACAAGCAGAAGCTGCGCACTGGGAACAAGGCAGTCCATGATTCCCTTTCTGAATAAGGGCAGGCTTCTTGTACATCTGGAACAATCTTCCTCTTTCTCCTTAAATCCCATAGCTCCTGGGGAAATTTCTCACATTGGTCTCCTCATCCGTGATTTCTCTGGGAAGAAAGATCATCTAGGGGGTTAACCAGTGTTCCCTCTAATTTTTCCCACGCATGTGCAGAATGAATTTTGTTATGTGCACCAATATGGAGGTGATGTGTGTCACACATCACCTCCATATTGGTGCACATAACAACATTCTTTTGGCAGGGGTGGTGCTGAGGGGTTCGGAGTGTAGGAGGGTGCTCAGGGCTGGGGCAGAGGGTTGGGGTGCATGAGGGGGTGAGGGCTCCAGCGGGGGGTGTGGGCTCTGGGGTGGGGCTGGGATGAGGTGTTTGGGGTGCAGGCTGCCCTGGGGCTACAGTGGGGAGAGAGGACTCCCTGCCACTCTCCCTCCCCGCAGCAGCACCTAGGCTGGAGGGGAGAGGCACCTCTCTCCGCCGCAGCAGCTCCAGAGCTGGGGCCAGGGGATAGGCGCCTTTTCCTCGGCTGCAACAGGTCCGGGGCTGGGCTGGGGCCAGTGCAGAGAGCTGCCTCTGCCTGCCGCGGCAGGTATGGGGCTGGGTGAGCGGCATCTCTCCCCGCCACAGCCCTCAGCACCTGCATGGCACTTAATAGGCTGCTGCCGTGCAGCATAGAGGGAACTTAGGTTAAGACACCAGACTGGAACTCAAAAGACCTAGCTCAGCTCCTGACTCTGCCCCAGACATCCTGCGTGTACCCTTGGAAAAGTCACTTAATCATTCTGTGCCTGTTTCCTCATCTGCAAAATGGAGATAAGTCTGCTTTCTGGATTCAATTTCTAGCTCTCACATCCTATGTGACCGTGGCTGAATCACTTAATGAATCTCTTGATGCTTTGATTCCCCATTTGCAAAGTATAGATAGTGGTACTTTCTTTTATGTTTTGGGCATTTAGATGATAAGCTCTTCAGGGCAGGGACTGTCTTCTATTATGGGTTTGTACCGCACCTAGCACAATGGGGCTCCGATCACAGTTGGGGCCTCTAGGTGCTACTGCAGTGCAAATAATAATAATGATCTCTCCTCACTTTTCCTGTGCCAGAACTGGTGTCTCATCCTGGAGCTTTACAAAACCATCTCAGTTGTATCGGTTTGAGTCACATCAGGGAGGAGGTGGGCTCTTCATAGCAGATAATCTGGCTTGATTCTGATCTCATTTGTACAGTTTTCACAGCAGTTTAACTCCTTTTACTTCAGTGACATTGTTCCTGGTTTTCAATGGTGTGAGATGGGAATCAGGATCTCTCTATATTTTATTCTGTCTAGTACCATCCATCCATGTTTTTATTTTGTCTAGCACCAGGTCCATCCACATTATCATGTAAATAATAATAATACTATAACTTGACCCTTTTTGTTCATCACAGTCCCATATGGTCCAGTTCCCTATGAAGTCAATGAGAGCTTTGCCGTTGACTTCAGTGTGAGCAGTACTGGGTTTGTATTACATTAGTTATTATCCATTATTCCTATTAATCTGTATATAGTGGCACAAGTGTCATGGCTCTTTACAAAAAGAATAAAGACTCAGCAACAAATTACGACATCTGCTACACCAGTTTAAATCCAGAGTATCTCCAAATGACTTCAACAGAGTTACTCCAGATTAATGTTGTGTAATTTACAATTTGTGTTATAGATACATGACATCACACTGGAGACTTAACATCCTACAAAGGGGAGGGAAAGGGGGGTTCCCCATATAAAATGACAAGGGTGTTTGTTTAGGTATGGTACCATATGCATCATTAGGTTGGCATATGAATATGAGAGATTTCTGGAGATCATATACTGTACTTTAAATCTCACATCTGCTTTTGGGCAGGATACCCCTTCTACTCAGGTATGTGAACCAGAGGTACTTTAATGTCATTTCTAGATGTATACACCAACTCTGGCTATAAAATTCTGATCCACTAAACTCCCCATGATTTCCACCTGGATACATAATTCTTGTTCATTTCCTCCATGCCGTTAAACAGATGCTACATTCCACCTCGATTTTTTACTGCAATTTCAGTGGTAGAATAAGTGATACCTGTGTACTCCTATGGCCTAATTCTGCAATTGTTCTGTGTGCAGGAGTGCTGCTGGAATCAACAGGACTTTTGAGTGTGGATTGAGGCACAACCGGCCCCACTTTGGAAGATGAATTCCTAGCATTACTGTATTTTACATGCCTACTATTCTCTCCCTAGGGGCTCTCCCTAGTGATATTCTTAATCTTTAACTCCAACAAATCATCTGTTAAAATTTGAGTTAACTTAGATCATATGAAAAGACAGCTTGTTCAATCAGTGGGTTTTCAGGAAAAGAAAAGTAATAGGCAAACATTTGTAACACAGAGGCAATAATCGTTCTCTTCTGTTTATACAACTTTCCAATGGGTGCATTTTAATTATGGTTCAGAAAAATAAAGAAATTATAGGCAATTACCTCCAGTTTTCTTTCAGAAAGTTGAAATACCAAGGACTAGTAGAAACAAAGGAGACTTCATTTACCAAAAAAAAAAAAAAAAGTCTAGAATGTTTCCACTCTCATTTTGCTACCCTATAGCACCACCTATAGAAAGCCTGCAAGAATCACATCGACCTGCAAAAGGCAGAACCTCAATTCACTGTCAAAGCAGTGCACTGTTTCAATGAATGAAGTACTTATGAAAGCTGGTACACCAACACCCTTGGAGTCTGAAACCATCTATTTATTCACTGAACAGGTGCAAGGGCAGTGCAAGTTTCCTCCAAAGTGCCTGAACTCTGATCCAGAGGGATAACATCTAGCAGTGACAAAGTCAATTTACAGAGTGGTAGCCCTGTCAGTCTGTATCAGCAAAAAGAACGAGGAGTACTTGTGGCACCTTAGAGACTAACAAATTTATTTGGGCATAAGCTTTCATGGGCTAAAACCCACTTCATTGGATGCATGCAGTGGAAAAAACAGTAGGAAGATATATATATACACAGAGAACATGAAAAAATGGGTGTTGCCATACCAACTCTAACAAGACTAATCAATTAAGATGGGCTATTATTAGCAGGAGCAAAAAACAGTTGACAAGAAGGTGTGAGTAACAGTAGGGGAAAAATTAGCATGGGGAAATAGTTTTTACTTTGTGTAATGACCCATCCACTCCCAGTCTTTATTCAAGCCTAATTTAATGGTGTCCAGTTTGCAAATTAATTCCAGGTCTGCAGTTTCTCATTGGAGTCTGTTTTTGAAGTTTTTTTATTGAATAATTGCGACTTTTAGGTCTGTAATTGAGTGACCAGGGAGGTTGAAGTGTTCTCTGACTGGTTTTTGAATGTTATAGTTCTTGACATCTGATTTGTGTCCATTTATTCTTTTGCATACAGACTGTCCGGTTTGGCCAATGTACATGGCAGAGGGGCATTGCTGGCACATGATAGCATATATCACATTGGTAGATGTGCAGGTGAACGAGTCTCTGATGGTGTGGCTGATGTAATTAGGTCCTATGATGTTGTCCTTCAGAAAGATATGGGGACAGAGCTGGCAACGGGCTTTGTTGCAAGGATAGGTTTCTGGGCTGTTGTGTGGTGTGTGGTTGCTGGTGAGTATTTGCTTCAGGTTGGGGGGCTGTCTGTAAGCAAGGACCGGCCTGTGTCCCAAGATCTGTGAGAATGAGGGATCATCCTTCAGGATAGGTTGTAGATCCTTGATGATGCACTGGAGAGGTTTTAGTTGGGGGCTGAAGGTGACGGCTAGTGGTGTTCTGTTACTTTCTTTGTTGGACCTGTCCTGGAGTAGGTGACTTCTGGGTATTCTTCTGGCTCTGTCAATCTGTTTCTTCACTTCAGCAGGTGGGTATTGTAATTTTAAGAATGCTTGATAGAGATCTTGTAGGTGTTTGTCTCTGTCTGAGGGATTAGAGAAAATGTGGTTGTATCTTAGAGCTTGGCTGTAGATTATGGATCATGTGATGTGGTCTGGATGAAAGCAGGAGGCACGTAGGTAAGTATAGTGGTCAGTAGGTTTCCGGTATAGGGTGGTGTTTACGTGACCATCACTTATTAGCACTATAGTGTCTAGGAAGTGGATCTCTTGTGTGGATTGGTCCAGGCTGAGGTTGATGGTGGGATGGAAATCGTTGAAATCATGGTGGAATTCCTCAAGGGCTTCTTTTCCATGGGTCCAAATGATGAAGATGTTATCAGTGTAGCGCAAGTAGAGTAGGGGCGTTAGGGGATGAGAGCTGAGGAAGCGTTGTTCTAAGTCAGCCATAAAAATGTTGGCATGCTGTATTCTTTAACATCTCTGCTGAGATTGCCAACAAAGATCCCAGTTGTGAAAGGAATGTGGGGTTTGTCATGCTGAGTTGGACTTATTGGTCTATTTAGCCCAATATCCTGCCACTGGCACTGGCCTGTAGCATCAGAGGATTGCAGTGTTCCCTCAGCTACCCCCATATCAAACGTACCAATGGGGGAGGAAGAAGATGTTCCTTCCTGACCCTTGTTTTGAGCCCTGAAACATGAAATCTAATCACCCTTGTCTAAATAGTCTGAATAGTTACACAATGCTGGTGACTATTAGGAACTAAACTGAGATGTCAAAACGTGTGGGCACAATTTTAAAGTCATCTTTTGAAAATGTGGCTCTAGTTATCTAACCATTTTTGGAAAATTTTACTTAGCAGTTTGCCTCAAAATATAATTTTTAGATGAAATAAGGTGTACTTTTGTCTTTCTTTGGGAGCCTGATCTAAAGCCCACTGTGGTAAATGGAAAGACTACCATCAAGTTCAATGAGCTTTGGATTAGGTCCTGGTTGTGGGTGAGAATGTGAGTGGAGGAATGTGAGAGTCCATAGAGCATGTACTGTATCATTGTTCACGAAGTAGGGCAGCAAGGAAAAGATACTAAGAAATAGTGGGGAAGCAAGCAGAAGAAAAAGCACTTAAAACAACAACAACAAAATACCAAGTGAGTTTTAATACAAAAAGAAGCCAGAGATCTAGGAATCCAAAAACATCTTTAAATGGAGACAAGAAAGGAAGAAAAAACTATGCTAAAAGTACATCAAAGTTTGCAAAAATGAAGTCATGAAATGTAAAAGTTCAGGTACCATCTGCCCCTGGCAATATGGTACAGAATGAGGGCTTATTTCATAGGCACCCTCATCAGATTCAGAGAAATTCCAACCAGCTTTCTTATATGCACACGTCCAGAACTAAAGGAACATTGAGAGACTGCCTGTTGAATGAAGAATTCAACTCAGCTTACATACACATGCATGTGCAGTGCCAAGAAAGTGTTGGAAGATCATTAGCAAAAACCTGTTCTCGCAGAATAAAAAATTGTTAGAGTAGATTTATAAAAATCACTTAGAGGAGTGAAGTATATATTTTAAACCTTTATAATTCAGCCAAAATCAAAACAGATTTTCACCAGACCACTGAAAACGAAGCACACGGCTAAGTCTTTGCAGGACTGAGGCCTATATCCCTCTCAAATTCCAAATTTCTAGTCTCTTCCATTGAGGCAGTAGAGCTGTTCAAGAATGGGTCCTAAAATGTCTTATAATGGCAAAGGCCACTGCTCACTATAGATGCTGACCCAGGTGGCTAGACACAATGGAATGACTTTTCTGGAAAAGGTATCTGTGATTATGGTAATTGCCTGAACCATATGTACAAATGCCACTTCTTTTTCTGAGAATTTACGACACTGAATCTCTTGAAGGACAAGAGAGGTGCACAGTGGGACAGTTGCTCTGCTGCTTGCCACTGTACATTGGCTTCAGTTTCTAAAGTAAGCTTTGGGGACCTGGTGAGACAAGAAAGAATGTGTAGATCACTGAGCAGACAGCAGAAGCATAGATCCCTCTCCATACCAAAAGGAGGCTCCCAGGCAGCTCCAGGAAGCAGCATAGCATACAGGATGCCTAGTGCAATAGAACAGTCTAGCAACAAAGGAAACCGGAAAAGCCTGAGATTCTTCTCTAAGTCAACCCCAGTTCTCTGGGGTTTTTTCTGCCATTTGAAAAATTCAAATAAATTAATGTTTAAATATGTATTTTTGTTTTAATTAGTAAATAACATCTCCCACACTTTAAATGAATGCAGACAAGAATTCCAGAACTGTACTTGCTGCAGCTTGCCTGGAGAGAGGTCACCTTTCTGTTTCTCTATTCCATGTTTTTCTGATGCTTATGTACTGTGTTGCCAGCTGTCATGATTTTACCCAGAATCTTGCAATGGCCAGTGCTTTTCTTAAAGCCCCACCTTCTGGAGTCTTGTGATTATGTGAGCAGCTCATTTTCAGCCCTCCTGGTTGCAGAGAAAAGCTGGAACATCTAAACAGTAAATGCTGGGAAACCAGAAGGCAAATCAGCAGAACCCAACTTTCATGCCTCCAGCTTTCATCCCGGACACACCACAAGATCCATTGTCTACAGCCAAGCACTGAGGTACAACCGTATCTGCTCTAACCCCGCAGACAGAGACCAACACCTAGAAAATCTCCACCAAGCATTCAAGACTACAGTACCCAGACGAGGAAATAAGGAAACAGATCAGCAGAGCCAGACGTGTACCCAGAAGCCTCCTACTGCAAGACAAACCCAAGAAAGAAACCAACAGGACTCCACTGGCCATCACATACAGTCCCCAGCTAAAACCCCTCCAACGCATCATCAGGGATCTACAACCCATCCCTGGACAATGATCCTTCACTTTCACAGGCCTTGGGTGGCAGGCCAGTCCTCGCCCACAGACAACCTGCCAACCTGAAGCATATTCTCACCAGCAACTGCACACCGCACCATAGTAACTCTAGCTCAGGAGCCAATCCATGCAACAAACCTCGATGCCAACTCTGCCCACATATCTACACCAGCAACACCATCACAGGACCTAACCAGATCAGCCACACCATCACCAGTTCATTCACCTGCACGTCCACCAATGTAATATATGCCATCATATGCCAGCAGTGCCCCTCTGCTATGTACATCGGCCAAACTGGACAGTCTCTAAGGAAAAGGATAAATGGACACAAATCAGACATTAGGAATGGCAATATACAAAAACCTGTAGGAGAACACTTCAACCTCCCTGGCCACACAATAGCAGATCTTAAGGTGGCCATCCTGCAGCAAAAAAACTTTAGAACCAGACTTCAAAGAGAAACTGCTGAGCTCCAGTTCATCTGCAAATTTGACACCATCAGCTCAGGATTAAACAAAGACTGTGAATGGCTTGCCAGTTACAGAACCAGTTTCTCCTCCCTTGGTTTTCACACCTCAACTGCTAGAACAGGGCCTCATCCTCCCTGATTGATCTAACCTCGTTATCTCTAGCTTGCTTCTTGCTTGCTTATATATACCTGCCCCTGGAAATTTCCACTACTTGCATCCGAAGAAGTGGGTATTCACCCACGAAAGCTCATGCTGCAAAACGTCTGTTAGTCTATAAGGTGCCACAGGATTCTTTGCTGCTTTTACAGATCCAGACTAACACGGCTACCCCTCTGATACAGAACCCAATGTTTATTAGTTTTAATAGCTCATGATTTTTATGCCAACCTTATGATTTTGGGGCCTGACTATTGGTTTCTGAATGCTTGGGGTTGGTGATCCTACTAACAGTTTGGCTCTTTGTGCCCCTTTTGGAGATTAGTCCTGTAGACAGGTTAATGAGTTAGCTGCTGCCCTCAAGCTAAGGCGCTGGCCTTGCCCCTTTCCCCAATCAGTACAGGCTTATGCTTTCATGGACTTTGGTCCCCGCAGACAGGGACCCCTCGAGGACATTGTTACAAACTTGGGACGGCCCCGGCAACAGTCCCTTATTACAAGGGACATCCATCCCTTATTTTTTCATCTCCGTACAACACGCTTGGGAATTGCTGAGTGCTGCAAAAAGCAGCAAAAAATTCCTCTGGCGAATATAGGTGAGACCTGCTTATTAATTATATTATTATTAATAATCATAATACCCGGAGGAGGGGTGGGGCAGAGGTGCTAAGAAACCAGCCCCTTGTTTTTGAAATACATTGGCAACCCTAGCAAAGGCCCCAGGACACTTGCAGCACCCACAGGCTTGGCACTGGGGGCAACCCCCATGGCGCGGCCCAGTGATGCTGGGGACAGTGGGGCAGCCCTAAGGAATCCCTCAAGATTTCAGTCTCAGGCTGAAAGGCACAACAGGCTTCTTCCCCTCCCATTCTGGGCGGGGGCCCAGGCCGCCCCGGGGCCGGAACGTTGGTGCCGCGGCGCGCGGGCCGGGGGAAGGGGCGCTAGTGATGCACAACGCGGAAGTGAGCCGGGCCGCTGTCAGATCCGGGGAGGGAGGCTGGATGAAGCCGGGGGCTGCCGCAGGGAGTCGGGGCTCGTTCCCGCTCCTTGGTCCCTGTGAGCGGCGGGAAGGAGCCGCCGGGGACTCGCGCTGTATCCGCCCCGGGGTGTCTGGGCTCAGCTAGAGCGGGAGGCCCAGGCGAGCCAGGCCCCTGGGTGGGGGGATGCGCAGGGCACAAGCCTGACCTGGGAGTCCTTAGATAGAGAAGCTATTGGGGGGCTCGGGGTGTCCCGTGCAGGCCGAGGGGGAGTCGAGGAATCTGGGGATCCCTGGGAGTGCAGGGGGGCCCTTGAAGGCTCGGGGTTGGGGCCCCTGGGAGTGCCGGGGGGGGCCTTGAAGGCTCGGGGCTGGGACCTCTGGGAGTGCAGGGGGGCCCTTGAAGGCTCGGGGCTGGGACCCCTGGGGTGCCGAGGGGCCCTTGAAGGCTCGGGGCTGGGACCCCTGGGAGTGCAGGGGGGCCCTTGAAGGCTCGGGGTTGGGACCCCTGGGGTGCCGAGGGGCCCTTGAAGGCTCGGGGCTGGGACCCCTGGGAGTGCAGGGGGGGCCCTTGAAGGCTCGGGGTTGGGGCCCCTGGGAGTGCAGGGGTGGCCCTTGAAGGCTCGGGGTTGGGGCCCCTGGGAGTGCAGGGGGGGCCCTTGAAGGCTCGGGGCTGGGACCCCTGGGGGTGCCGAGGGGTCCCGTGACAGCTCTGCGGGTAGTCCAGCGGGGGCCCTAGAAGTAGAGCCATGGCCACCCGGCGTTTAACAGACGCGTTCTTGTTGTTGCGGAACAACGCGATCCAAAACCGGCAACTGCTGGCCGAGCAAGTGAGTAGTTACAGCTCCTCCAGCCCTCTGAATTCACGTAGCATGGCTGCTGCGGTGAGTCTCCTCCCTTCATCCTACTGTATCCCACACTTGCTGCTCTAATGCCATCTGCTTAGGACAGTCAGACAGCAAGTGTTCTTGTCTCCTCCTTCCTCCTCTCTTCACCCCATCTCCTCTCCCCCAGTGCACCCCTTTGCCTCACCTTCCCCCCAACTCCCCCCCTACCCTTTCTTCTCCTCACCCTATAGTTTCCCTCCTCCCCATCTTCTTTCCTCTTACAATTTCCTTGCCCCTTACACTTTTCTCCCCATCTCCCACCCTCCATTTGTCCCACACTTCTAACACTCTCTCTCCCTCCCACTGTCCTCTCCCCATGTAAAATGAATAGAATAGATCTGTCCCTTCATACTGATCTTGTCTGTTTGCTCCATAAATAATAAACTTTATTATTATTTAAATATCTTCAGATTATTATTAGACATTAAGTTCTCTCTCCTTTTTCTCCCAACCCCACCTCCTTTCCCAGGTGAAAGGAATAGAGCTATCTTTTCATTCTGATCTCTTCTTCTCACTTTATTGTGGGCACTGTTAAAACTTATAATGCAGTTTACCACCACTGTTTTAACCTTTTCTTATTTTGAGACAAGTTGCTGGTATCTCTTTTTTTTTCCCTTTTCCGAAGTAAAATGAATGACTGTGCTCTCTTCAATGTGTATCTTATATTTTAATTATGGAAAAGAGAGGCATATGGATCATGGTGTCATAAATTTGTTAAAATGCAATGCATGAATGCCTTTTGAAGTTCATGTAATATGGCATCCTAGACCTGACAGATCTTTTTGTTGTTTCTTGTTGTAGAAGTTGTTTAATCAATAGATGCATTCCAAATTTACCATGATTCAGTCTCCAAATTCTGAAAATACCATCACATAATTACACTTAGTGAAAGTGTAGGAAAAAAGGAAGTAGGATGGTTTATAATTGTCCACACAGCCAGTGCTTGTTTGCCTCTCTTTTAACCTACCCCAAAAAATTACACCATTCCCTTTAGGGGTTTTGTCACCTGGAAGCAATCTAATTTTATTAGGACTTTGAACTTCCAAAGCAACTAGCTCTGTTATCTTAGTGGTTTGAGCATTGGCTTGCTAAACCCAGTGTTGTGAGTTCACTCCTTGAAGGGGCCATTTAGGGATCTGGGGCAAAATCAGTACTTGGTCCTGCTAGGGGAAGGCCAGGGGACTGGACTCAATGACCTTTCAAGTTCTATGAGAAAGGTGTATCTCCATATATTATTTTTATTTATTTATATATATATATATATATACACACACACACGAGTGCAGCCATCTATTTTCCAGTTGTACATAGAGTGATGAAAAAAGCAAGGAAACAATTTAAGCAAAAGCAATAATGAAATAAAAATTGTCTAGTTTTAAAAACATTTGCGGCCACTCAATTTTTTATATCTTCATGTCACTCTGAATCCAGGTACACCTTTAGTTCGTAGTTTGGTTCTTCCTTGTTTTAAAGAACATGTACATATGCATACGGGATCCAATACTGACTCTTGCAGGCAAAGCCCCTGTTGAAACCTTAAAGAAGAATCTCAAAATTGGACCCATTGTATGAAGTCTATGTTATAGCTACCATTCCTGCAAGAAGATGCAATTACAGTGGGCTGCCATGTAGGCATAGACTTTCTCATTAGCACATCTGCGGGAGAGATCAGGGCCAGAAGTGATTTGACATGTTTAGTTATGTATCAGTCATTCAATTTTTCTTTCCCTGGTAGGAATTAGCTTTGCTATTGTTCCATTCTGAAATGTAATCACTTGTTTTAATAAAGTCACATTCCACTGCAGTATATACATCTATGTATACAAAAATCCAGCATACAAAACTCAGTACATTTTTTCAGCTAAATATTATTTCAGCTACTTGAAAGTACTTCATAGTATAATAGCAAATGTAGAAGCTAATTGGACTCTGCAGGCACAGGAGTCCACCCTTGTATATCAGTTTGCAGGATTGGGGCTTGGAGTATATTCTCTCCATTGATCATTTAAACATACAGCAAGTTTATATATAAAAATATGCTGTAGTTCCAATTTGGATATTTTAAATATGAAAGGAGAAGCCCTTCCATTTTTCTCCTTAATATCTTATTGTTTGTTTCCTCTTTCTTCTCTGACAGTTTTTATTGCTTTTGTTGTTTGTATTCTATTGCAAAGTGATTATAATACATAGGGCATAATCCTCAAGTGCATAGTCCTCAAGTGCAAGAGGACGAACTCTATACCTGTGGCTGTTTGTAAATTTTGGTCCGGTCAGACTATGATGGAAAACTTCAGATTCCAGTGTTACTTTGAAATAACTTATGAAATAATTATCGAGAGAGAGAGGCTTTTGTAAATGCATATAAATAGGCCCAATTTGAATTGAATTTTAAAAATTGTATTTCAGTAAATAACTAAGCACCCCATTTGACAGCCCAGCCAAGTAGATTTCTGGCTGGTAACTGAAACTACATTAGTATAGAATTGTCTCTGTCCATTTCCACTTTTAAGTCAAACTTCTCATTTATTTAGAAAAGTCTCCCGTAAACATATGGGTCCTCCTTTCTTTCTCTGTTGCTTTTCACTAGTGCATTTTCTGTAAGGAGAAATGGTACTTAATGCTATAAATTCCATTTCAACCTGGGAGCTGCCATTGACTAATCTTTTTTCATGGTTAGCTTTATTCCACCTCTCTTTGTACAAGCTCCTTATGAAATTACATTTATAGAACAGTAAAGGTCACACCTAGTAATATATTTTAAGTGTACTTTATTTTGGCACTCTGTTTGGCTTTTCTAAAATTTTATTTATCCAGATTGTAATTAGAGGTTGTTAAATCACCAGGATTTTTTTTAGACATTCTAAAGTTTTAATATTTACATAGCAATGTTACTGATCATGAAAACAGGCATAGAAGCAACTGACCAATCAAATTCAGTTTCCATTGAAAGGGTAGTGGGTTAGTAATACTTAGCACTTGTTTACAGCTTTACATTTTCAAAGCCTTTACTAGCATTGATGGAATAAAAAGCTATTTTGTCAAGTGCTGGTGTAAATGCAACCAGTACTGGCAGAGATAGAAAAGCTTCATGTCTCCTTGTTGCCCTGTGTGAAATGAATTAATAATTGGACCCAGTTCCTAGTGGACAGGTTTCTGTTCCATAATTGCTATTCTAGTTAAATCCACATTTGTCTCCGCAAGAAAGCTCTGTCTATACAGTTTTTGGCTATCTGTCATATATCCGTCTGGGGTGCCTATCACTACACCTACCAGTATAACATCTGTGCAAATTGCCTTTTCCTCCCTAACATGGTGCCTCCAGCGCAGGGTTGAAGCACACTGGCGGGTTGACAAAACCTTGTCACTACCTTGTCTTATCTTGTTTTGGGATAAACAGGTTCCAGGGTTGTTGATCTACCACCCTTCATGAGTACTAGAAATTGCTGTAAAAAGTTAACTTTTTTTATTCTTCATTAGAATAGTTCAGCCTTTTGATACTGACAGTCATTGAATCAATGCAACTGAAATTTTAAATACTCAGGCAAAGTTTAAATACTTAACATTCTTAAATTACTTTTTATTTCTAAAGCTGAGTATGTAAATATAAGAGGTATTTAAGTGTAGCATGAGACACCTTTTTACCTCTGAAGTATTTTGTCCTTGCTTTAGAAGTAACGTTTGCTTAATTTATTTTTCAATGATTCTTTTGGCCCCCTGTTCATACACTATGCAGTACAAAGATAATGCAGTGGTTACACTGGTAAAGTTGCAAATATATTGTAGTTGCTAGTCTTTTATATGCTTTTCAACTATAAGGACAATAACATTATTTGATAACTAAAGTATACTAAACTAGCTCTTACGTCTTTTGGTGTTTGGCGTGGCTTTTTTTGCCTTTCACTATGTCCTCTTAAGGTGAGTGGGATGCTTATCAGTAAATGTGTGTCTTGAGTCAATTTTTCAAGCTTTGCCTAATAAAAATATCAAACCAAAATGCATACAGGTCTTCCAATCTCTTTCTTGAATTGAATGTGTCAAAATGTATACTGGGTTTTGAATATTATGGACACGTGATCCTTGCTACATTCAGCTGTTACAGCTCATATTAAATATGTTTTACACGGCAATTTTTCTATCTGATAGTTGGTATTTGAAATCATATATTGTATTTAAATCAATTTCTTGACTGTTCCTGTTTACCAGTTTAACTGAAATAACTTTTAAAGAAAAATGTGCTTTTGTGCACCAGGCTAAATGCTTATGTAGATACATTGAGAATGCTGTATTTTATTAGCCATTACTGTTTTAAGAGCCTCTTTGGTTTGTTTTGGTAAACTATCAATTTAAAAAAAATAAAGCTTCAGTATTTTCTCAACTGACTGTACCCTATCTCTGTCCTATGTCTCTCTCTCTCTCTTTTACCTTTTGCTGTCCCTAAATGGATGGGGCTGATGGAATCAACTAATCATATCAGGAGCTGGATGAGGTATTGTTTTTTTATGTTTTGTTCCACCATGATGCATCCAATATAGATGATGATCAGTTAGAACACTCATTTCTTTTTACTGTTAATTTTTGAGATTTAACAGTGTAAGATCACTGATGGTTGTATTTTTTCACAATACAAGGATGAGGCAGCTTTTTCATTAGTGTGACAGAGAGCTTTCATGAGACATTTTGATGTTCAGGGTAGTCACTTTACAGTATTACTATATACTTACATAAAACTGTCCAGATTTACTATGTGCACACTACATATAAAAACTTTATACAGTGAAACCATTAAATGTTGTTCCTGCTTTTGTAAACTATAGCAGCCATAGGGCTTATTTCTGAGAGTAGTCCCTTAGGATTCAATGGACTAAGCAGTATGCCGAATAATGTTTGCAGCAACAGGGCCTTTGGGGGAGTATCCTTATTATCAACAGATCTTCAAAGCTTAAGCTTTTAAATAGAAAAGCATTATACACTAGAAACAATTAATTTGCACAGCTTTTGATTGTCTGCACAGCTGCAAAATATACATGTTGCCATCTGCTTACACAAAGTAGTATTAATGGGATTTCTCTAATATGACATCTTCGGTTTACATGACGTTTTGAAAAATCTTGCCTTCGCAGTCGCGTCTAATCCATCTGTATAGGCACAGCAACCTACTTCAAAATGCAACCCAAACAAAATGAACTGAAGAAAACGTACTTCAGTAGCTTTTTCTTAATGTAAAGTACCGGTACATCATGAGATACCATTCATGCTGCTTTATTTAATTATAAAATAAATCTATTCTATTATGCGTTCAATGTCCTATAAAGAAGCGGAGTGTTTCTGTTTGTAGCTGGAGCAGAGCGTTGCAGCAGTACTTCAGTGGGAATGAGAGGAGGCTGAGTGAATTAAGTTAGAAAGTACGGTCTAGTGGCTAGATCACAGGACTGGGAGTCAAAAGACCTAGGTCTCATTTCTAGCTCTGCCATACATTTTCTGTGGACAAGTCATTTAACCTCTCAGTGCCTCTGTTTACACATCAGTTATACGGTATTAGGATACTACTTCAAGGGATTGGTGAGGGTTTGGTAAAGTTTTCCTTCTGAGGTACTCAGAAGGAAAGTGCTATAGAAGTATTAAGTGGTTTATGTTGTTGTTTATTGTACTATTGGCCTTACCTCAGAGTTTTCTTGTTTGTAAGGCTCATTACAGCTCTGTACAGTTGTAACTACATACTGTGTTCATTTCTCTTTTTAATTACAAGTTATTCCAATCACATATTAAAAAAAATAAAAAATACTGAAGGTTACAGCAGCTAACTCAGCAAAAAGAACAGATCCAGGTAAACTACCTTGCTCTGTGTGTCTCAATCAGTTTGAGATTCTTCTGTTGTTAGCTTTGGGGGGTAAAAAGGAGTGGCAGGGAGGGCAGTAAGAGATTGCTAGAGTAAGGAAATAAATGGATATCTTCCTTCCACCCACTCCACACCTTAAGGACACAATTCTGATTGAGGATAAACAAGTGTATTTCATCATTAATTATGTCAAATCCTATAACAGCATATAATGCATTGGCATATTTGACATCAGAACTGGGCCTTTAGTC
Organism: Mauremys mutica; assembly: GCF_020497125.1. NCBI lineage: Eukaryota > Metazoa > Chordata > Testudines > Geoemydidae > Mauremys > Mauremys mutica. The sequence goes on along the minus strand of NC_059084.1, from coordinate 10,917,680 downwards.
TTTGCCAGACTGAGCATGTTATGCTCTTTTTAGCTGCTTTGTTTTATTTTAAGGCTTTATTAGATGCCTCTTGAGGGTGAAGTGAAAATTTTTTGACCTACACCTACCAGTGAGATTTGGAAAATAAGGCTTCTGCACACTTACTGTAAGCATTTGCAACTCTGCAGATAATCTTTGTGATTAGTTCTCTCTCTCTTTCCCTTAAAGCCTTTCAACTTTTCAAATCTGGTTGCAGCCATGCTATGTTTTAATAGAAATCCACGCTCTGTTTTCAAGTATACTATCTCTCTCTCTCTCCTCAGAATGTACTGCACCCTCATTTTAAAACTTACAACACGGCTATAAATAAATCAATGTACTTCAGCTTCCAATAACATTAAACTCTATATCATGACACCCATTAAAACATCTTCTATCATTCAAATGATGTGACTCCTATGAATTGTGATATACACAGGATGTTTTTCGGCTTTGTATTTGTGCTGTTCCAGAGAACATACCATGATGTTAGCAGGCCACTTTTTAAAGGCTTGCTTTCACTATGGGAGTCTCTGTAATTACCGGTACATACAAAATGGTTTTGAGGTTGTTTCCTTCTAAAAGCATTTCTGTTGGCAGCTTTGCCTGTGTGCTTATTTATTTCCTTGCCAGGATCGCTACTTATTATTACTTACTTATTTTATGGTTACTCCCAGAGGCCTTAATTAGGACCAAGGCCCAGTTGTGCTAGGCACTGTACAAATACAAGTATACATACAATCTAAGCCCCTGACGTTGCAGTGATCTCCATGCAGGCAGACCCTTGTTGATGTCAGTGGGGCCCTGCACAGATTCAGGTGTTTGCTGTTGCAAATCTCTGCAGGATTGGGGCCTAAGTAGACAAGATGCCACAAATGAGTGCAACATGCAGAAGGGAGGCTGGGGTAACATGTATTTACGTTGGGTTATTGCACGGGTTTAGATCATGTATACTAGCTTTGTTATTGTAAACATGCCCCCTAAAAACATAGCCCCTCAGGTTTTACTAAAATTCTCCTACCCCAAATAAGGTGACTCTGGGCATCCTGATTTGGATCCTCCAATTTTTCTTCATATCAATTCTAAAAGACCTTACACATGATCATTTATTAAATATATTGGTCTAGCAGATACTTATCTAGCCCGTGTCCCCCCTAGTATCTGAGATTCCGAATTAATCAAATTCAGTATTTATGTGAAAGAACTCACTGGAGACAGAATATAGAAAACTTTCTTTTCTTAGCTTCACAGGGAGCTAATAAACATTATCTTTGGTTATTTGGAAATCTCATACTATTGTTTGAGACTGCAAAACATATTTTTTAAAATTAAGTCATTGAAATGAAATTTGAAAATTTTGGCTAGCCCTGATCTGTAGAGAAATGTGTCCGGTATGAGGATCCATTGGCAACAAGCTCTCACATAGAGTGAGGCCACTTCCCTTACTCCAGCTCAAGGGCTTCCTGAGTCCTGAAGCAGAGAGGAAAATGTGTGGCTGCCTGCTAGTTGCAGAGTGGATTCTATCTCCCGAGTCCTGGCAGGACACAAGGACATTGCTAATTAATGTGTGAGGAACAAGCCAGGAAATGAGGAGCATCCATCACAAATGAGTAAACTGCATATGGCGTGCATTAACTACTCTGTTAAACTGGCTTTTTTTAAGGGAGGTTGCAGTTACCGTGATTACGAAGACCTGAATTGGATGTCTATAATCTGAATAGACATCGTTTTCTGTCTTTAAATTTGTTGCTTTTCCCCTTCGTAGCTTGCTGATGATCGCATGGCACTAGTATCAGGGATCAGTTTAGATCCCGAAGCAGCAGTTTGTGTAACAAAGCGGCTACCTCCCAAATGGGTTGATGGAGTGGGAGAAGTAAGTACTTACATGGTATTGTTGGGTGTAGTTTCTCGTGCACGGATTTTATTGGGAAAATAGCTGTGACAACACTAATGCAATAAGGCTTATTGTAATAGTAATTTACAAAGGAGTTAGTTGAAGTAAAGTCTTTTTGTAAATTCTAATGCTGTTTTACATGCATAATGCAAGAAACATGGCACAAAAAGTGAAGCTGCTAGTACAGATTTCAAAAAGGCCTCTAAAAATGAACTCACAACATTTACGATCATGTCCTTTTCTGTATACAAAAAACCTCATGTGTGCACAAAAATGGGTATTCAGCCTTTACAAGCACAAGACGCTGCTTGCAGACATCTGTCTTATGACCTTACAGTTGTATTGGTAGAAGCCAATTTGAAATTATGCCCTTGAATTTAAACCATTATGCTTGGTTTGTATTGCAACACCATGTGATATGGGTGAAGGTGCCATCTGGATTTTTCATATTCCCTTCTAAATTTACGTTTTTGATTTTACTGTTAGTTTTTTATATAATTTGAATGATTCTTTGACTGTATTATGGTCCAGTCCAGTGGAGTTACATCTTTGAAAGCACCATAGTCCCATCCAGTGGGTACCAATAGAGGATTTATGCTAAGTTAAAATGTCAAAGGAGCAACAAGGTCACAGATCAAACACTCAGAGGCCAACTTTGTACATTTTGGCTTAAAATATTTGGCCTATTTTTCTACAGAACACGCTTCTGTTAATTATTTCTTCACATAAATTAAGTCTATCTGGTATTTGTCAGAACCTTTTCCTTTGTGGCATTACTGTCCTTTCTCCATTTCTTTTAGATTCAGGATGATATCAGCAGGATTAAACAGAAAATGAAAGAATTAGCCAGTCTTCACGACAAATATTTAAACAGGCCTACTTTGGATGATAGCAGCGAAGAAGAACATGCAATAGAAATTACTACCCAAGAGATCACACAGGTGCAGATAAAATATTTTCAGAGAAGATGTTAATTATGTTCAGTTCCGAAGCCACGGTTTTACTTTGCTCTATCCTGGTGTGGCGCTGACTTATTTGAAATAAAGTTCACATTGATAATCAGTGCGCTCTTGTGGTTAGAGCAGGTGATTGAGCCAGAACTTTGGGGTTCTGTGCCTAGTTCTTCAACTATGTCAATGAGATCCTGGGTGCAGGTAGCCTGTGATATACCGGAAGTCAGGCTGGATGATCTGGTGGTCTCTTCTGGCCTTATACTCTATGATGACAAGTCACTTACTTGCTCTATGCCTCAGTTTACCCATCTGTAATATAGATGTTAAACCCCTTGCTGTAGGATTGTGAGGCTCAAGTAACTCATGTTTGTAAAGGAGTTATACAATATAAAATAGTATTACTAATATGCGACCTCCATTCTGAACAGAAGTAATTACTTTCTAATGGAGTAAATATTGTTCTTGGGCAGAACAGCCTGCATGATCTCTTGAATGCCTTTTTCATTCACAAAGTAAATATCATAACTTGCTTAATCACAAATCCTTTAATCAGTTACAAAATTTAGCTTACAGAAAACTTTCATTTATATTTATCTGCAAAATTGTTTGGATTTTAATCTTCATCTGAGTGCTGTGTTTTTATATCCATTTAAATGACAGTCTGGACATCAGTGTTCTTTACTTTTCTTTAGAAATCCTTATATTAAAGTATTACAGTCATTCGTTCAGCATTTGAGCCATTGATAATTAAAATGTCTTACTATTCTTTGACTAATTGGAATTATTTTTTCAGCTATTTCACAGATGCCAGAGAGCAGTCCAGGCCTTGCAGAGCAGGTCACGTAATTGTACAGAACAAGAAGAACGGGTTCTCAGAAACATAGTGTCTTCCTTAGCACAGGCCCTTCAGGACCTATCCACCAACTTTAGGCATGCACAGTCTGACTATCTCAAACGTAAGCATCTGCAAAGACATATAGTATTAAGTGCCTTCGTCTGCAAAGTTTTGACCAAATACCATCGCCCTATTCCATTTGTGCTGTGAAGGTGGTATCCCCATATTCTGGGTTGGGGAAACAGAAGCACAGAGAGGTTAAGTGACTTGTCCAAGATCACGAAAAGCTAGTAGTAGAATTCAGGAATTCCTGGCTCTAAGTCCTGTGCTCAAACCTGTGCCTCTTTTGAACTTATTTATAAAATAAGTTAATATACTTAGCGTGGTCTTGATACAAGTACAAATATGAGGTGTATATATATGAGTGAAGTCTTATGTACAGTTTTAGCTGCAGGCAACAAGTGGAGATTGATTGCTAATAAATGTTAATGTCCAACAGCCATAGAGGAGAGAAAACACAGATGCAAAATGCTATGTGCAATATACCACATATATAATGTGCAGTGTCCAAAACTCTGTAACTAGGCAAATGCACCAACTTATTTTTATCTTGTCCACTTAATATTGACTTAATATCTCTTCACCCTGTAGCACAGCACTATAGTTGCCACAGGTAAGGTTTGGGATCATGACTAGGAGGAGACATGCAACTGAGAGGATTTCTTTGTTAGAAAATAACTTCCGGGGTGACACACTGAAAACTGCTGCCCTGTGAGAGACATAGTGCATGTATCTACCTAGGTACTTTGCAGCGCACATCACCTTAGTATCTGTATTTACTCATCACCTCTAGCTTTGCTCAATCCTAATAATGTGCTTTTCTGCAAAAAGAAATAAAACATTTTTTTAAAGATGGGGCAACAAAAAAAAAAAAAAACCTTTAAATTACCTTAAATTTCATATGGTGAATGTTAGAGCATGCTAAATTACTTGAAGTTCATGGAACATAATGATTAAGAGTTGTTGATCTAACCAGAATCTTGTGTAGTCAAAGTTGGTCATGCTTTGTAAATAGCAATCTGTATATGCTGATTAAAATTCAGTGCCTGTTAGGAAAATCTGGCTAATGGCGTGATATTGCTCTGCATAAATAAGTTTCCCTGTCTACATCTTTTGTGTCCTCCTGAAGCTTCTGGAAAAATCTTTTCACCTAACGTACATTAATATTTAGAATGTTGTATTTCAAAATGATAATAGTGGATCTGAGTGACTTTCTGCTTTGTGTATCTAAATATTATACTCAGCCACGGCTTTTTTCTTTTTACAGGCATGAAGAATCGAGAAGAAAGATCCAAGCATTTCTTTGATACATCAGTCCCGCTTATGGATGATGGAGAGGACAGTACTCTTTATGATAGGGTAAGTTGGTAGGTATTAAGTGAAGTTTATTGGAGAGTAGGGTTTTTTTGTTTGGTTTTTACTGTGGTCTTAGATATGAGAATCATGAGAGTGAATCAAAAACCAGATTGTGTCTGATGTATGCGTCAAACCACATGTGAGTTCCATCTTGCCAGTTGCCTTAGTGTTTTCCTAATAGCACTATTGTAAATGAGTGGGGGGGGTTAAAGACTTGAATTTTAAAAAAAGTATTTTTCTGCTCTGATATGTCATCACTAAGATGTGTTCAGTAATACATATCGTGCCATACATTTTGGGGGAAAAGGAAGAGCACAGATTGTCATTCATAATGTTAGGAAGTTGGGATTAGCTTTGATTTTTTGCAGTGAGAGAGATATGAGTTCAGAAATCAAACTCTCATTCCCCTGATAGAGACCAGGAGCTCTGCAGAGGCAGCATTGTCACCCCTCGGTCCATCTTTCCAGGGCACATGTAGGGGTTCTGAAGAGAATTGTCATCAGCTGGCAGGACGGTAGCTTCAATTGGATGGTGGCAATGTACAGTCATTAGGAGTGATCCCTGTGACTCTATTTCCTCTTGACAAAGAAGTTGAAGTTTTCTGCACAGACCTTATGGAGCATAGATACGAAGAATGGGTCCAATTTAATGCTTTACCTCTACCTCACCTACTTGGTATATTACACAAGACACATCTCCAGTGTTACCACGCGTGCCAGATGCGTCCCTTACAAGTGCCCACAACAGTGTGGGAACTGCGTACTCCTGCTATGTCAGTGTTTCTCAGTATGCCTCTGTTTGTTGGTACTGCAAAACACCACAACCTCCAAGGCTAAAGGGTTAAGCGGCAAACTCGTGGAAAAGGTGGTGGACTGTATTTCAAGTAGCATAATAAAAGTAATGTTCCACTTGACCTCTAAACAAGAGAGCCTGAAAATGAGCACAGTGCGTTGTAGTGAATGGCCTTGGCAGATCAAAATAGTAATGTCTGTAATACAAAAGGATTCTGCAAACACAGTCATTGCTGTAGTATACACACTTTAACAGCAGTTGACCTTATGAGCTGTTCTGTACACTGAGCATTGAGTAGCTAGGCCATACCTACTACCATTGACATGTAAGTTTTGCCATTTCCTTGGTTTGATACATGTGGACAAACTTGCTTTCAGACAGATTTTGATGCCCTGCTGACATTTTGGGTGTGCAATACAGATGGCAATCCAAATTATTTTTGTGGCAGCCCTAAATCTGTTACATATTTAATGCACAGTAGCATACTAAGATTTTTTTCTTAATGATGTCTGTGGCTGCTAGAGTTCCAAAGAGGCCCTGGCATAAAGCATTGTCATCCTAATATTTATTACTACCAATGTTCCATGTTGTTACTGTTAGCTCATCATTTAAATCTTCTATTTCTACAGGGTTTTACAGATGACCAGTTAGTATTGGTGGAACAAAACACATTAATGGTGGAAGAGCGGGAACGAGAAATCCGCCAGATTGTACAATCAATCTCTGATCTCAATGAAATATTTAGGGACCTTGGAGCAATGATAGTGGAACAGGTGTGTGGACCCATGGTATCAGCACTACAGACAGAGCTGGTAGCAGTGCCTGTTGTTAAGGTTGCCTGACACTGCTCACTGGTAGACCCTCTTTTCAATTTCTTACAACTTTGCCAAATTTCAACCATTTGGGCTGTAATAGTCCATGTTTGGTGTCTGCCTCAAGCTAGTTTGCATATTCCCCCCTTCTTTCTCCCTCCCTGCCACCAAAATGGTTTCCAGGCTAGGGAAAAATATGTTTGCCCATGTTAAAAAAAAATTCTGGCAACCTTTTCTAGCGTGTGTCTGTGTATCAGGGCTGGGAAGCGCCCTCCCAGTTGCTGTGTAGATATACCCATACCCAAAGGATTTGGATGCCCATTGTTTCTGTTCATTTCCATGGTGCAAGGAATTTGAGGGTTGAGAAAACTAACCAAGAGTACAACATTGTTTCCTGGGATCATGAAAAAGTGTTAAAGTTGCAAGAAACTCTTGGTCATTACAAGTAACTGGATCTGCATTTATAATTTAAAAACTGAAATGATCACTGTTACACACCTCAAATTGTGTATGCTTTAACAGTCCCATTATTTAGGCAACCAAGCTAGGAACTCCTTTAAAGACAACATTTTATTTTCTTGACTGGTTCTTTTTTTTGAAGATGTGCTTAGCCTGCATAGCTCATCAGTTATCTTCTGTGAACCCTATTTATCACCCTCTTATTAATTGTAATTGATTGTTACAATTGTAGTATTTATTTAGGTTCAGGTTCATGCTCATTATAACTGTTGTTTGTTGTTCAGGGTACAGTTCTGGACAGAATTGACTACAATGTTGAGCAGTCGTGTATAAAAACCGAAGAGGGATTGAAACAGTTACATAAGGTAAACAGAGCGGATGTTTAAGATGCTATATACTTTGTTACATGATACTCTTTAATATTTTTAAGAAGATCCATCAAACACTATGGCCAAATTTAAAAAAAATAAATAACTGGTGCCTCTTCTGTCATGTACAATTGCTTTGTGGCAATTGTGGATGCAACAGCAAGTGAAATCTATGATCTGACTCTACCAGGAACTTTACTGCATAACATTTTCAAACATAACAAGGAGTCCGGTGGCACCTTAAGGACTAACAGATTTATTTTGGCGTAAGTTTTCATGGGTAAAAAACCTCACTTCTTCAGATGCAACCCTTTTCAAACATGATTCCTGGCATTAGGCACCCCGTCCATAGTTGAGCACATAAATACAGGTGGCCTGCCTTCCAATTGCTGAGCCTCATGCAGCTTACACAGAAGATCAGGCTAGTTACTTAGGTCCCTCATCGTGGACTTAAATCCCTCACTTTAGGTGCCCAAGTTTGCAGATGTTGTCCCTTGAGGCCTGGGTTTAATATGCAGGCATTGCTTTTTGTGGAGCTGAAAGTGGGTATTTTCCTCTTTTCTACTGCATCAGCTAGGATTTTAGTCAAACCTTGTGCTTCTGCTCTGGAAATCTTAGTTTTGAGGTAGCTGAAAAGCTTGGACTCCAGGAAAATAATACAAAAAGGCTTTTTTCCCCTCTTTTTAAAAAATGTAGGATTTTGTTCTGTTCAATTGAATCCTTCCATGGCTGGCAACGACATGGAATGAGAAGTTTATGCTCAACCTCAGAATCTCAGTGGCCCATTATATTTTGGAAACTTGGAAGTCTGTTTACTGCAAACTCAGTCTTCTTATATCATTGCAGATTTCTGATACATTGTCATCAGAAAAGTGCCATTGGAGAAGAGCATAATGCATTGCTATCTAGTTTCTTTTTTCTGCTTGTGTATAAAGATGAATTGGTGACCACTGAAAACAGGGCATTGATCCCCTGGCTATAATTATTAATGTAATGACCAGCAGTTTACACAAAATGGGCTAGAAATAAATAAATGATCAGAACTGGAAAGATATAGTCATGCCACAGGTCCCTTCTGGTATACTGATTAGAGCTTGGATCCTTCGTGCAATATGCATTTTATACTGACTGTTTTCAGTAGATGTGGGCTGTAGCTAAGCACTTGGTAGAAATCTAATCAGTCACAGGAAATATATATGCAAATTATCATGATACTGTAAAACAGAGTGCCTGCTACGATTGGTATCTCTTTTTTCTTTAAGGCATATGTTGTCAGTTTTCTTTTCTGCTTTAATGTGCACAGCTATTTCAAACTCTGTTTACCAACTGATTTGCATTATTCACTTTGGAAACCTGATGCCATTAATATTATTAAAATATTCCTCCCTCATAACAAAATGAAAGTTACACAATCCATTGTTTTGGGATACTTTAAGGGCCAGATTTACAGGCTAATTAGGTGTGCAATTACGTTGACTGCACATCAGTTAATTGCATATCAAAGTGGCTAGTTAACATTTCTTCACCAGTCCTATTAAGCATTTCTCATGGAAAAAATTTCTAACATTGTTTTTCATTTTTTTTCCAAAAATTGTCATGGTGTTTATCTATTTTGATTTAAGAAATCAAAACAACAGTCGTTGTTTGGTTTTGATTTTAAAATTTTCGTTTTGGCTTCTTTTGGTGGGGGGTGGTTTCCCCCTCTAATCCCCTGAGTTGGGGAATAGAGAGAAGGTGGGGGAAGGAGGTAGAAAACTGAAAACCAAATCAAAACAAAAATTTTCAATTCCAATTTCAGAAACTAAAACAAAATTTTCATTTTGATTTGTTATATCAAAAAACACATTTTAAAGGAAATGAAGCTTTTTTTAAAAAAAAAATTCATTTCCTTCAAAAACCACTTTTTTTAAAATAATACCAAAAAAAAGTTTGAAGAATTTTTGACCAGCTCTGTTACTTAGAGACATTTGTATGCATAATTGCCTGATTTGTGTCCACAATTTAGATAATTTCCGCACCTAAACAATCTAAAATTATGATTTTAGTTATCATTTACATTTTCAGGTGTGCTGCCTCTATTTTAGGTAAAGTAATATTTTACACAGCACCCTATGGGGTGTACAGCTTTTCCAGGAACTAAAGATAAGCACAACCAACCTTTGTTTAATTGACGAGATCAAATTCTGTGACATGAAGTTTCCCTCTTATCTGAAATAATCTAATGTGGATAAATGGGGTTTCAGCATATACTTGTCTTCAGTACATCAATACCAAGTCAAAGAAGTCTGTACAATGCTGACATGAGTTATTGAGTTATAAGGCCATGTCTACATTGCAATAAGAACCCGTGGCTGGCCCATGTCAGCTAAGTTGGGTTTGTAGGGCTCAGTCTGTGGGGCTGTGAACTTGTGTAGACATTTGGGCTCGGGCTGCAGCCCGTGAGCGGGAAGGTTCCCGGAGTCCTGGCTCCAGCCCAAGCCCAAACATTTGCACCACAGTTATACAGCCCACAGTTATACGGCTGGTTAATTGCAGCATAGACATACCCAAAGTGGCCGCTTTGCAGTATAATGTGAAATGTCAAGTTATAACCGTAAAAACAGTGTATGTGTCTAGTAGGTGTCTAGATACTAAACATGAATCATGCCAGGATCTGCTTTTGCACAGTGCTGAAATCAACATACTAACTACCTTTCGTTTGTTTCTATAGGCTGAGCAATATCAGAAGAAGAATCGGAAGATGCTTGTCATTTTAATTTTATTTGTAATAGTAATTGTACTTATTGTTGTTCTTGTTGGTGTAAAGTCACACTAGGTAACGGTTCTATGATTTTCTTATTTTTGTGTGTATGTAATTATTTTTCCTAATCTGAATGGATGGACCTGCACTCCTGAAAGTTGCCTTTGAATGTATAAGCCCTAGTGGTACAAATTCTGTGCAATGTTTCAGTAGAATTCTTTTCATAACACATGCTTCGGTGATACCAGAGGTGTTTGTAAAACTTGTACAGAAAATGTCAGGACACTTGATAATGCTACCAAATTGGTCATCCAGTTCTTTATCCAAACATATTTGGAATATTGTGCAGTATTTAAAAAAAAGATGGAAAATAAGAGTAGATGTTTACAAGAAAGTACGATAATTAGTATTTCACTGTGTGCAAAAAAGTGTGCCGTTCTTTGTAGTCTTATGTTGCAATTTTGTAAACTATAAAGGTTTTTATGGGACTATGATTTGGAGGTTAAATGCCTTAAAAGATGCACAAAATTCTAACTGTTTGATTTCACCTACTTTTCTCCAAACTTTTAAAAAATATATTTGGAGTGACCATTAAAAAAGAAACCTCTTAAAACAGAGCATAATTCAACCCCTGTGATCTTAATTTACATTTTGCATCATTAGTAATTATCAAAGTAGTACTTAAAAGTGTAAATAACAAGACTTAATCACTGGTATAATTTAACACATTTAGTTTAATTAAAATAGCTTCCTAATCCTAAGTAATCATAGGGATAATTTTTCCTCATCAAAAAGATCATGCATGATATTTTCTATTGCAAATTTCTTGGTTATATATTAAATACAGCCAGCTACATTACAATCATTTTAATGGTTTGCGCTAAACCTGCAATAGAAAGGAAATTCTCCTTTTAGCCCCCTGTATCCTTCATCTTTTTCCCTCCATTAGGTGTCCCACAACAGTGGATGGTAGACTGTCTTCACGTACAAGTAGTTCCAAATATTTACAGTACATCTGTCCATACACTCATCCTAAATAAGTATTTCAATATGGGTACAATATATATTGCAGTCTTTATCAGGGGACAAGTTTAAAATGCAGTGTTGACCATGACTAAAATGATGTACTAGTATGGGCATGCATCAGATCTTTGGTGCCAAATGTCTGGCTTGCAGTGATTCTGCAGCAATACAATTTGCTGTAGGTCAGGGGAGAGAGAAAGAGAAGAGAAATCTTGAGCAGTGTGATATTAATGGTTTAATATGGTCCAAAGTGTTGCACAATTATAGGGGCATTGCCTTAATACTTTTAACAAGGCTTTTCTGTATTGAATACTTGGTTTCTCTAAGAGGCTATAGCTTGTACTAATGGCACTTTGGTTCTGATTTGTACAATGATCTGCGTACACTTGCAGTGATGTTGTGCCCAAAGCCACTGAAGCTCAGGTACACAATATAATGATTCTAAAAGTGTACATGGGGGATTGGGATCCTCTGTCCATAGCAGTGCAGACTCTTGCCTGCTTTCTTCCTGTAATGGGCCATGTATGCCATCCACCAACCCCTACTTCCCTAGTAATGATGGTATACATGGGTCTTCCTTGGCATACTTAGACATAATATTAAGATATGGCCCTTTAAAAAGTATTTCTAGCTATCTAGCTATTGATTTTCCTTTGTCTGACTAGACCTTCAGTCATTAGGGTGCTTAGGGTATCTGTTTACTTGCAGGAATACTTCAGTGTCAGTTCCAAGTCTCTAGGTGTCATGTATGGCAAATCAAACCAGACAGATTGACTCTGATGGAAAGAGGTCCACTAATGAAGTAGATGTTCTCTCCTCCCCTCTCCCACCAACCTCCACCACCCTCCCCCAACCCCCAACTGAAGAATTGCAGTTAGTAGCTGCAAGGCAGAGGAGACACATGGAGGTCCTTCATAATGATTAGTCATGATAATTGGTGTTTTCTCTATTAAAGATATTGCAGGCTGAAGAGAGAAATCCCTAGCGTGTGCTTAAGTTACTGCCTTTTGCAAGATGAGTGTGCCAGGGAACTTCCTTGGAACCGGATTAATTTTCACTTTTTATTAATAGTCTCCCTTGGTTGGGAGAAACATTTGTTGTCCTTTATGAATCAGGCAGATGATAGGAGACTAATGGGGGGGAGGCTCATTTAAGTCTTGTAACTGACTTTGTGTGGGCAGAACCCTACCTAATACAAAGTATCTCATGAAATAGGATAGAATTCTGAGCAAGTAGTTTGCCTGCGTGCAGCAGCACGACCCACAGGGTTACACACTGCAGACATTTTCAGGATAACCGCAGGCTAATGGAGTTCTTGCTGATCAAAGTCTCCCATCAGAATTCCTCATTCCTTGGTCTGAGCTCATACTTGGAGAATGCTTACTTGATATGGGGAATAGGGCAAAATAAATTTGTCAGGTGGCTGGATGGTTTTTTTGGATTGGTGATGGAATATGTGGAGCCATTAGGTTACTGGTTGAAATCTGTTCCTGTTGGTAACAGCCTTTAGTTACTTCCACCTGATGGATAATTCATGGTCTATGTGGAATAAGATGATAATTTCAGGCCAGTTTCACAAACTGGCACTAATTGGCACACTTTGCAAAAATAGGCCAATGAGACTGGACTATCCTCCGGCCTTGAAATTTGGGACAGTGTGGGAATCCATGCACTGCTTCTACTCCCACGATTTGCTTTCTGGGTAAAGAGGAATTTGGTCTCCAGAAACTACCAATGTAGACTTTTCGCCAGCACTAAATTCACACGCACACAATTTGTAAAAGGTAGAATAAAATTCTTTAGTTTTGTAGCTGGTGTGTTAGCTCCCCAGTGTTGGCATAGATCTTTTTGATGATTGTGACTAAAACTACTGTCTCCTAAGTGTGTTACTGCTGTCTGCATCCTATGGTGCGAAGCAGTAAACTTTGCTTTAATTTAATTGACTGTATTTGCAACTTTCACTCTAAGATGTTATTTATTTCTGTCTTGACCAGTGCTTTTGTTGTTTTATCCTAGCTGATTAATTTAAAGACATAATAAAACAACAACACTTCCAAACTAATTGGTTAATTGTTACTCATTTTTCTTACATATTTATACTAAAATAAAACAATTAAGCACTTAGTTTTGTTTAAGAAACATCAATGTAATTTTGTGTTTGTAGTCTGTCAAATTTAATGGAAGCAGTAATGACATAGAAGATCCCAGAAAATTAGTGCTCTTTTTAACTAATGCTAAATCTCATGTAGCATGAACACTTCACGTAGCCAAAATTAGGAAAGGAACAGCATTCATCTATAAGTATTACTGAAATGGAAGGGATGGCCTAACCGTGCTAAACTGATGGAAAATATTTAGCAAATGTAAACATTTTAAATAGAGGTGCACATTTTATATACAGTGCAAATGACAAGTTTAAGCTCAGATGCACTGTCTAGCATAATTCATGATGAGCTAGAAATTGCTGAAGCTGATTTTTAGTGATACTGTGTTTATCTGAGAGAGAGGATCTTTGATAGGATTTTATTTCCTATATCATTCCAAATGTCTGAATTCCATTATAATTCGTCCTAGATACTTATTCAGGGCCAAACCATTGTCGTTTATGCAAGGCTGGAGTAATCTGGCTTTAATCTCCCTGGGGTTAAAAACAGATGGTATTACCCTTCTGACCTAGGCTGTGGAGCATCTGTACGGCCACAACAGTCCGTGAGCGGTATCAGCAGCTGCTACACCTACACTGAGGATTTGGGCCTTTGGATCAGCATAATCTCATCAACCTATTGGCCACGCCTTTGACCTCCTCCTGACCTCCCTTGCATGCTGCGGAGAAAGCCAGTGCAATGTATTTGATGGCTCCTGGGGTGTGCACTTCTTCCTGGTCTCGAGACACCTCCCTGTCTGTAGTGGAGCCCCAGAATATGTTCAGAATCTGCTGTGGGCACAAAGGCCAGAGTAGGAGAACATGTTAGGATTCAGTCCTTGATGTGGAAAGCTATTGAGTTGAGAAAGTAGACACCTGCAAGAGCCAGCAGAATAAAAATTGCAAGAACGTGTTCTCCAAGAATGCGTGGCTTTCCTTACCTGTCCTGAATATATCCCTGGCCTACAGGTCTCCTTGGCCAGGCTGTTGACTTTTATATTAAAATTCTCCACTAAAATAGAAACAAGCTTACAAAAATGACCAAATCTACATGTAAGTGTAACTCAAACTTACTAGAATCAAACTTCATTAAATGTTTGAAAACTACAACGTCTTGTAAGCTAATATCAATAGGATATTAGGTGCCACTTTGACCCCTCTCTAAAAACTGAAAATGTGTAATGGTTCTCCTTAAAACACACAGTGTAAGCATTAACACCACTTGTAGGCCTCCAGGCCTAATTAGCAGTGGAATGATGACTAATGATTTAGTATTCACTGGAGCTTTTTAATGTAGGATATAACATACTGAAATGTTGGATACTTGCTGTATGCACTTTGTTATGAAACTTTAATTTTCATCTGTTTTGCTTAACCTTTACAAACCTGGCTTTCAGTACAGCCATGCACAGTACATTAAGAACAAGAGGTGACAAACAGTTAGAATTTTGATTTTGCTAAAGAAAACTTTAAAAGACTTTTATCTACCAAGAAAACCCTCATGTTCTGTGTAATCTGCAAAGAGGTATTAATGCAAACTGATCCTTAGAGTGTATCTTTGTTAGTGTATGAGGCATCAAAATGAAAAGTTACACTCTGTTTGTCAAAATAGAGCTTTATGAAGTGGTTGAGGAAAGCTTCTGGGATTTTGTATATTGTAATTTATCCACTTGTAATTAGAAGAAATTACATTTGTTTTTTGGGGAAGAGGAAGAAAAAGCAAATGATTTGACAACATAATTTGGGTTTAACAGCCTAGTTTTTGAGCTAGACTAAATGTAAAATATGTACATTCCAAAGGAGTTTGCAAACTTGAGATCTCTTGTTTATGCCTAATGGTTTCATTGTAAGACAACGTTGTCTTACCGATTGGGACAAGTAGCAGTGCTTGCTTAAGGGATTGTCAGGGCTTTTTCTGCTCAGCACCCCTTTTTCCAGACAGATGGGTAAACATGGGGACATAACTTTTCTTACTTTGCATAGTAATTTTCCTGAACTCCAAGAATGTTTTTCACATTCCTCAAAATGTTTTCTTAATTTAGATCTCCAAATAGTGCCTGTCCCCAGATAAAATTGATCAAAACTTGGATTTATAAAATAAACACACTTAAAATAAGGAACCCAGTACAGATTTCTGTGTTGAATTGTAAGTAATCATTTAAGTCCTTAGCAGTTGCTTGATTCCATAAACACTGTTGAACCAGCACAAGGTTAAAAATAGCTGTGGCCATGGAATTTAGTTGTCTATGCTAGGGCTCTCACCATTTTTAACACCAGTGCAACCAATGGTGGCGGGGAGGGGAATTTAAGAAATTTTCACTGCATAGACAAGGCTTCAGAAAGAGATTAGACTCTCAGCAAGTCCAGTGCCTTGATTAAGACCCTGATTCTGCACCATTAAAGTCAACGTGAGCTTTGTCATTGATTTCAGTGAAGATAGGATTGAGCCTTAAGTATCCGTTCTTTTTACCCATTCCAAATCTTACCTACTGAGCATGTTAACATTCTGGGATTTGGATTAGATGACCTAATGTACTTTTCCAATTGTAAATTGTTTTAATGTCTAAATCCAAAATACAGCTGTTTATTCCTATTTCTCCTATCTCCCACCGTAGTTTGTCCATATGTATTGGAATAGAATTGAATCCTTAGTGGAGTATGTTCTCTGGCTCAGTAATATCACTAAAGATGGAATCTGTGTATTAGGTCATCCTGTCCATTCCCTGGCAATGCAGGATTGTTCTCTACAATATACTTTCTGTATCTAGGCTAGTTTTAAATGATTCAGACAGTGAGGCTTTCACCACTTCCTTTTGGGAAGCTGTCCCATGGCCTAATAAGACCTGACCATAAGGAAGTTTTTCCTGGTATTCAGCCTAAATTTTTTCTTTTTAAATGTCTTCTCTTTACTTGCACTTACATTCTGCTTTGCCACCATAAATAACTCCACTCCCTCTTTGATGTATAGACCCTCCACCCATTTGTAGATTATCGTGTCTATCTCTGGCTGACCAAACATGCAGAGCTGAAAATATACCCCAATATGTTTGGTTTAAACCTATTTTAGTTTGCTACTAAAAGTGGAGTTTGGAAAACATTGTTTCTTATTAGTAAATCCACATGCTGTAATTTAGAGCACAGTTTGGCCATTTCCTCTGGTTTTTGGCATGCTCCTTTATAAATATAATTTAGGTCTAATACTTAGTTATGGTTTTGTGAATGCAAAGAAGAAAATTCAGCTTTCCATTTAGATTTAAGAATTAGTCGCCTATGAAATTAACACTTTTAGTCTGTTTACAGTTTCCATCAGTTAGAAGATATCAAAAAAACTCATCAAGAATGTGTAACTTGAGCTCTTCCTTTTATAAAGGGTGCCTATTTTTAATTGTAGGTGGATGGTAGCTGGAATCAATGCTAATAACTTCCATTCATTTCCCCAAAATATGAATTACCACCTTAATCTGTGGAGTGTAACACAAGGGATCTCATGTTTTGAACAACCATGTACAGTTTATTTTCTTCCATTTCACTCTGTGAACTGTTTGTAATGTATAAGTAAACCATTAAAAAAATCTTAGTATATTTATTGAAAGTGATATTAAATGCACAAACATGTTAGATCAAATAGCTCAGGATTTCTCAGCCTGGGGCCACAACCAGGACCACTCTGCCCTTAAGATAGCATTGGAAGGGTGTCCCAGCTCAACAGGTGGGAGATCCCCTCCCCCTATAGAAAAGCTGAAGCCCCCAGATGTAGGCCATCGTCTGTTACGCCATGTTTCCTATTGCTTTATCAAGCCTGTATTTGAATATCCTAAGCAGTGAAACTTTCCCACTTCCTTTAGGAAACTAGTCCACAATCTGGTTTTACTCTGAAATGTTTTAATGTGTATTTAGCCCAAATGTTCCTTTATATTAGCTTCCATCTTGTTACCCTTCTGCCTCTCTAAATGATTCCTCTCTTCCTTGAAGCTACACTATAGATGTGTTTTTCTTCTTCCCCCATCACTCTATCTTCACTTACTAAACTGGCCTAGGTCCTACTAGCAAAGCGCCCCAGTTCCTGGGCAGCATCCTATCCACTCACAGACCCCCGCAAGCTACCCTCTGGGCTGGGTGTTCTTGGAGCCACCAGCTGCCCTTAGCCCAAATGTGCCAACTGATCACCGGTTGTGGTCACAGGCTGTCATAGATGTTTGTCTTTATGGTCAAACCATCCACAGCGTTTCCCCTTCTTGACCTGTGATCCTCTCTCGCCAGAGAAAGGCCCCTCTTTAACCCTGTGATCAAAAGGTGCAAAAGCTCAAGCACTCCCCAGCCAGCTGCGGCTCACACATTTCTCTTGCTTTCCAAACCCATCCCAGCGCGATAGTCTCCCCCTCTCCTCATCCTCTCGCGTACACAGGTGGAGTCGAAATCCTGAGCTGCTGCCCGTTGCTTGGCCTAGGGGCAGCTCGAAACATTTCATAGAATATCAGGGTTGGAAGGAACCTCGGGAGGTCAGCTCGTCCAGGGGTCCCCAGCGCGGTGCCCGTGGGGCGTCGAAGTGCGCCCGCATACTGGCCAGCAGACGAGCATCCGCCGAAATGCCGCCGACAAACTGCGTCATCCAGAGGCGTCGCTGCCGAAATGCCGCCGATTTTGGGCGGTATTTTGGCGGCGACGCCTCTGGATGACGCTGCTTGTTGGCGGCATTTCGGCGGTGGCGCCGATTAACGTTGCCGCTTGTCGGCAGATGCTCGTCCGCCGCCAGTGGCTTGTCAGACGAAAAAGGTTGGGGACCACTGATCTAGTCCAACCCCCTGCTCAAAGCAGGACCAACCCCAACTAAATCATCCCCGGCGGCAGGGCTTTGCCAGTTTAAATTTCAGAATTTTTCAACCAACAAAAAAAGTGTGTGTGTGGGGGGGGGGTGATTTTATTTATTCCCAACCAGTCGCCTCCGTTCCCCCCCCCCCCCGCAGGGCGAGGGTGTTGCGAACTGCTGAGCTCGCTGCGAGCCAGCATGCCCGGGAGGGACGCGCCCCCGCGGAGCCGGCTGTGCCCGGCGCGGCCGCACGGGGCGCCCGCGGCGGCGCTGCGCGGGGAGGCGGCCGGGCAGGGCCGGGGCTGCGGGCGGGAAGATGGCGAACGTGCAGCTGGAGTTCCAGGCCAGCGCCGGGGAGGCGGATCCGCAGAGCCGCCCGCTGCTCGTGCTGGGCCAGCTGCACAACCTGCATCGCCTGCCCTGGGCCCAGCTGCGGGGCAAGCTGCAGCCGCGGGTCAGCGAGGAGGTGAGGCCGGGCCGGGGGCACGATTCCCCCGCAGCTCGCGGACTGCGGCTCGGTATCCCTCGCTCGCGATCCCCTCCCCCGACCGGCGGGGTGCACGGTGCTCCCCACCCCCGGGGCTGCGGGGTGCACGATCTCCCCCCCCCCCCGCCCCCTTCCCCGGGCGGGGCTGCGGGGTGCACGATCTCCCCCCCCCGCCCCCTTCCCCGGGCGGGGCTGCGGGGTGCACGATCTCCTCCCCCCCCCTTCCCCGGGCGGGGCTGCGGGGTGCACGATCTCCCCCCCTCCCCTTCCCCGGGCGGGGCTGCGGGGTGCACGATCTCCCCCCCTCCCCTTCCCCGGGCGGGGCTGCGGGGTGCACGATCTCCCCCCCCGCCCCGGGCGGGGCTGCGGGGTGCACGATCTCCTCCCCCCCCCTGCCCCGGGCGGGGCTGCGGGGTGCACGATCTCCTCCCCCCCCTGCCCCGGGCGGGGCTGCGGGGTGCAGTCAGGCTCCCCGGGCGCACGTTCCCGCTCCTCTCTAGGGCCCCTTTTCTGCAGGGCCTGAGGGTGTATGTCCTCCCCTGGCTCCCCAGGGCCATACGTGCTGGGACTGGCGGTGCTGCCGCAGCCCCTGGCTGGCTTCAAGTGGTTTCCATCACAAAGATTTGAGTCAGTGCCTCTCCACACCCCCACGCTACACATTGGGCTTCTTTAGGGTCAAGGCAGATTTCCCCCCCCCCCTCCTCCTTCCCCTGGGTCACTCATCCAACCTGGCTGCCAGGTGCATGATTGGGCCCCTGCATGTGTGTGGAGGGCCACTCTGGAGGGCTGAAGGTGCGTGACTCCCTCCTGGAGTGGGGTTTGGCTTGGGTGTCCTGGGGGTGCAGGGTGCATAGTCCCCCTTTGGTGGGGGGTGTTTAATCCCCTCTGGGCTAAAATCCCTGGAGATTAAACACCTACCTAATACCTCTGTGCCTGGGCCTCACCAGAGCATCCTTCCTCTTCCAGGCTGGGTGGGTTGCACTCAGCTCTAATCTCCTAGCTCTGAAGCTGGTTGAGCAGGGTGGGGACTGAACGGGAAATCACAGGGGAAGTCAGCAAATCACAGGGTGTTTGACCCTGCACCTTCATGTGTTTTCTGAGCAGAAATACAGTTGCTGTGACTGGAAGCGACTAGCTCTGATTGCCTGTTCTAGCAGAGCAGTTTCTGGTGAAGGGGGCCTCAGAGCTCTGCCTCAAACCATGGGGTGGTTGCATCCCTGTGAGGGGAGCCCCAGATCATGGCACTGGGCCTGGGGGCAGAGTGTCATGGGGAAGGAGGGCTTAGCAGGGCCTTCTCAAGTGAAATGAGATTTTAAATGTCTCCTTGAAACCCACAAAGCAACATCCTTTGCCTCTCAACGAACGATGCTTTAAATCAGTGGTTCTTAAACTTTTGTATTGGTGACCCCTTTCACGTAGCAAGTTTCTGAGTGCGGTTCCCTTATGAATTCAAAACACCTTTTTATCTATTTAACACCATTATAAATGCTGGATACGAAGCAGGGTTTGGGGTGGAGGCTGACAGCTTGCGACCCCCTGTGTAATAACCTCGCAACTCCCTGTGGGTCCCGACCCCCAGTTTGAGAACCCCTGCTATAAATGAACCTTAAAATGGCTCCTCCCCAAAGGAATCCCCCCCCCCCCCCCAGCTGAAAGATACTTGGCAGGTCTTTTTCCCAGTGGAGGGGTCCGGTAGGGCTTCCAGGCACAGCAGTTAAGATAGCAACTTCTGGCAGGAGCCTGTTGCTGTTCTGGAAGATCTGTGGGATTTGCCATGTGCTCAACGAGGGGACTGTTGCAACTTAAAATGTAGAACTGATCTTACCTTCTCTCTGCTTTGATGGGTGTAAAGTGCTTTATGTTTCTTTGAGCTCACAGGTGTTCTAGCAATGCCAGGTGAGGATATTGTAATTAATGTAATTGCTGAAATATACATTCTTGCATGCCAAATGGCAAGCTTGAGACCTAAATTGGATTTTCAGAAAAGGGTGAAATGTATCATGTTGTTGTTTTTCCCTCTCTCCCAGCTGTTTGGATGGAATGTGTAGATCTGTTTTTATTTTGATGCGCCTAATGACATTTTAAAAATTACGGGACAACCACAAATATTTTTGCTTTCTGGTTTTTAGCTTGCGAGATGTGTGGCAGTTCTTGATTGGACCGTGTGTCTCTAGTGAAGAACAATGGGCTCTCATCTCCTTTTTTAATTAAATGGCCATGTGAAACGGCTGTATATTCTATGCTAATAAATCAAACCAGCTTTTTATCACTATTAAAACAGTTTTAATTAAAAAGGCTTTGAATACCTATTACATAAAATGGCCTGTTTCCATGTTTAATGCAGTATCAAACATAACTTGCACTGCCTATGGAAGTATGTATCTTCCTGATTAACCAATAAGTTCCCCATATTTAAGTTGTGTGTATAAAGACATCATAAAAAAAGTTGCCTGCGTGTGGATACTAGCGGATACTGTATTTAAACTCAGGTGCATCATTCTACACTTTCCGCACCTAAATGTTACAGTTGCGGAATCCATCAGAAATACCAAGAGTGAGACTGACAGAAAAGTGTTGTACTGTTCTTTGCTTTTAATTTCTTTCCCTTCCTCCTCCTCTCAGATATGGCAGGCTGCATTAAGCACTCTGAATCCGAATCCCACCGACAACTGTCCCCTCTACTTGAACTATGCCACCGTAGCTGCTTTACCTTCCAGGGTTAGCAGACACAATAGCCCATCTGCAGCTCACTTCATCACCCGCCTTGTTCGAAACTGTCTTCCAGGAGGCATCAACAGATGTATTGTTGTAAGTGACAATTCGAAAGTACCTTTGTTAAAAAGCCAAGTTAAGCGTTTTCTTATACTCAGGGAAGTCTGATCTGTAGAATAAGGCCTTTGTCTATACTTGAAAGTTTTATCAGTATAATTATTTCAGTTAGAGAGGGATGGGGATTTTTTTGTTTTTGTTTTTACCAAAACAGTTAAAGCAATAATTAAACAGATTTAAGCTAGATTGATGTAATGCCCTCTTCATCTGGAATAAGAGCCCAAACAAAGGGTTTGCAGCAATAGATGCCTTGTCTAGACGAGATCTAAGGTGTGACATTAACACATACTAGCAAGCGTGTTTTAAAAGTATAATGTAGAAGCAGCCTCCTGCCTTTAATACATGCTACACAACCAGTTTAGGACATATTAGAGGCAATGTGCCTTGTCTACACTAGACTCTGAAAACATGTTAGCGAACACCTGCTAATGTCACACCTTAAATCCTAGTCTAGATAAGGATTTATTTAAACTGCTGCAACTGGAGAGACTTTTTAATTTGACTTTCAGGTTACTGTCAGTAATGAAACATTTCTCTAAATAAACTGTTAGGCTATCTACAACACTCATAACATGAAAAATTAGTTGGGAGGCCAGTTGATCTAAGTCTGTTCCTTCTGAGTTAACACTGGTAACGTTTCTCTAAAACACTTTTCCATTTCTCATTCCTGTTGTAAACGTCAAGTATCTACTGCATGTATCAGGTGCCCGAAGTTAATATTTAGCCTTTCCCATAGTAGTAATTTCCCTGTCAATGGGCTTGGAATATAGACGGGCAATTCCCACGCTTCCTAGGCCTTGACTATACACCAAAGTTGAAACGCTTTGACTATATCAGTGTAATTAAATTAGTACACACACCCCAGTGTGGACAGACTTGCACCTGGATAAAAGTGCTACAGGGTCCTGCAGTAGAGCTTATCCCCGTATGGGAAGTGGAAGAAGCTATTCTGGTCTAAGGCCCCTTTATCCCGGTATAACTGTGTCCACACGAGGGGTTATACCAGTATAACTATTGCAGGGGAAAAAATCACTCCCTGACTGAAATAGTTTAACCAATTTAAAGTCTGTGTATAGGCCAGGCCTGAGCTCCTTCTCTTTTCTGTCCCTGGCACTCTTATCAAGGATAACAGCCCCCATAATCCAGTTTCATCTCCTTCTAACACTTTGTGACCCATTTGTCTTCCTGCTGGTATTTCAGATGGTATGTGAGCGCTCTGAAGTCTTTGCCTCGGCTTGTGCGCTAGCCAGGGCATTCCCACTGTTCACCCACCGGTCCAGTGCAGCTAGGCGCACAGAGAAGAAAACTGTAATTGTGGAGTTTTTCCTGGTTGGACAGAACAATGGGCCCATAGAAGTGGCCACACTTAACGTAAGTTACAGATTTTTCCCTCTGTTAGCTGTCACATTGCTCCTTGTATATCCAGCCCAGTTTTCTTTCAGAACTGTTACACTGATATGAATTACCAGTCAGTAGCTAATGAATGTAGAGTATCTACTGCACCCAAGATAAGAAATGGTCACAGATCAACTCAGTTTTATTACCACTTATGTGAATATAACTTTATAGCATTCAGAATTGGTAATGCTGAAGATATTTTTGCAAAGGTACCTGTTCTTAAAGATCTCAATCAGGGATCAGACTCCTGTGTCCTCGGAGAACTGTACAAACACATCACACAGACACGTCATTTCTATAATATTTGTCTTAAGTGCAATTAATAGATTTTAATATATGGCCTAATATTGCATTGAATCAGGCATGTGCATATGTTTCCAGCCAAAGGAAGTTACAGTAAGTTTATCCTGCTTTTATGAGGCTGAATTCTACCATTGGTTGCATATATGCATCTCTCGTTGAAGTCACCGGTAACTGAATGTTCTGGGGCCAGAATATGGCCTATGATATTTATATGTGACATTACATCACCTCAGTGTTTTATTCTCCTAGTGAAACTTTATAGCCAGAGATGAGATGCTAGGGCAGTGTTTCTCAAATGTTTGTACTGGTGATCCCTTTCACACAGCAAATGTATGAATGCCCCCCCCCCCCTTATGAATTAAAAACACTTTTTTTGTATTTCACACTATTATAAATGCTGGAGGCAAAGTGTGGTTGAGGGTGGAGGCTGACAGCTCGCGACCCCCCAAGTAATAACCTTGTGACCCCCTGAGAGATCACGACCCCCAATTTGAGAACCTCTGCACTAGGACAGTAATCAGTCAGAGCTGAGCTGCAAGTCTGTATTATACAGCATGAACTTAGCATATCACTTGATTAGTTGCAGGAACCCCTCAACCATGTTTTTTGGCTGTGATGGAGCTGAAGAGGCCTAGGTTGACTAGTGTCACTGAGCTGACGCTTGTCCCTGTCAGAAGAGCAGTTACAAATTTTTCTACTTTATGCCTTTGCTTCTGCCCTGGCTTGCGAGCTGGATTAGCTACACAACACAAAATGATGCCAGCCCAGCTCATCAGTTTTTGTGAGGGTGGCAGGGAAGTATTCAGAGATTGGCTAAGGGCAAGATATAGTTGTGCTGATTTCTTTTTTAAAGTGGCTTTCCCAAGCTCTAAGCATCTTTGTTATGACAGGTTAGTACAATCTCGAGCAGTCGCGTAACAGCGGACGAGAAAGTCATAGAATCACAGGACTGGAAGGGACCTCGAGGGGTCATCTAGTCCAGTGCCCTGCACTCATGGCAGGACTAAGTATTATCCTATGAGTACTGCAAATGGACCCCATCATGGAGGCAGAGCCCAAGCCACTTAAGGCTTTATGGCTCAAAATCAACCCCTAGACTCCAGGTTCTCAAACTGGGGTATGGCCTCCTCCCTGTGGAGGCGCAGAATATATTCGGGGGGGGAGGGGGCATGAGAAGCTACTGGTAGCAGCGTTGTCTTCAGAGTTGGGCGTCTGGCCAGCAGCTACTGCTCTCTGGCCTCCAGGTCTGAAGGCAGCGTTGCAGCAGCAGTACGGGTGGCATGGTGTGGTATTGCTATATACTTAAATGGCTCTGTTTGAATCAGTACCTTACTGTTTTCGATATTTAGTGAGTTGCAAGTGGATTTTTTTTATTGGTATATGTACTTGGGTGGCGAGGTGTCATAAACTTCTGCAGACACAAAGAAAGGGGTGTGATCAAATAAGTTGGAGAACCACAGCTCTAGAGTGAAATCCTGACACCCTTTCCCCAACTGAACTCAGTGAAAAAACTCTCATTGACTTCAGTGAGGCTAGGATTTCACTCCATAAATTCAACCCAGAAAATATGAGATGGCTCATGCAGATCCCAGAGCACTGATGTCACATGCTTCCTTTTGGATACACCACTCACCAGGCAGGCTGCTCTATTCTGCACCATCTTCCTTGTCTGGGCTAGTTTAAGATGGAGGCCTATGTAGAATGTATTGCAATAGTAAACTTCAGCATTGAAGCCTCCAGAGTTAATCAAATCTACAGCCTCCCCTCCAAAGGACTATATCATTTCCACAAGCTTCCAGCATAAGCAGCCCACTGTTTATGGGAGCCCTTCATTATATGAATCTGTTTCATGCCCTCTCCATTGCATTCATAACTTGACATTGCACTGTGTGATTGTTCAGTAGGACAGTGAAAAGGACTGTTACATTGTGCTGTCAATTCACGCTGAAAAGGAATTCAGTTTCCTTAAGGCACAGCTAATTAATTGGAGCTGAAGAATAGGCATTGCAACAGTGTTGGACTTGAACAAGGATCTGTTGCAGTTGAGAATCGGAGAACTGCGTGTCTTGTGCCTTTACGTTGAACCCAATTTCTGTGCAGTGTTGTGCAATTAATCCGCCAACTCTCAAATGTCTGTGCCTTCCATTTCTTTTATTTCCAGTGTTTGGCCAGTGCTACAGAAGGAGTGAGGCTGGCTGCTCGCATTGTGGACACTCCATGCAATGAGATGAACACTAACAGCTTCCTGGAGGTTGGTGATACGCCTTGCAACAGGGTTGCTTATTGGAAGTCTGTCTTGAATGTCATGGTCTAGAATTAATGCTGGCATCTCTTAGCGAAGTCTTGTGCAGCGTGAATGATGGCAGGCATCCCCTAAAAGCTGTTACAGGCTTGTCAGTAGCATCTGACCCTTTCACAGCTCAAGAGCACTGTGAGGTTTGAGGGAAGCCCAGTTAAACAGATCACGAGTCCGGAGAGCTGGATTCTCTTTCTGACTGTGCCACTGGCTTAAGGCTGATATTTCAGAGGTACTGGATGCTCACAGTTCCCACTGGGTCTAGGGTGCTGCCCCCTTTTGGAAACGAGTCCCATAGCCACTTGTTCCCCATCCACGAAAAGGGAATGCTATTCAGTTATCACTGTGGAGTGTTTCTGGGGCCATGGGGTGAAAGGAGCCATATGTGCAAATTATTTTACTATTATGCAAAGTTTTTGAGAGCAGGAACTTTCCTTCCCTGTTTCATCATGGTCTGATACAGGAAAGTGCCTTCTGTGGAGGCTAGCTGGCCTCCCTCTTTAAAAGCTCCTCTCTCTGTCAGAACTTAAAGGCCAGAGTCAGCCCTCACGCTGTCATAAATCAGTGGTATCTCCACTGAAGTCAAAAGAACGACACTCTCAAGAGGTCAGCATCAGGCCCAAGATCTTGAACGCTTTGTGGCTTTGCACGCAGTGGATGTGTGGGTGGGCATCTTCAGCTTTGGAAAGACACATGCGCATTCTAATCAACATTGGCTAATTATCATTCTTTAATTTTATTTATATATTTTTTTATGATAACCTTGAAGGAAATCAAAAAAGTTGGCAAGGATCTTGGAATTGTTCCAACCATTATTCGTGATGAGGAGCTGAATGAGAAGGGATTTGGAGGTATGTCTTGCTGAAAGCTCAGTCTTTCATCTTCCGTTTACTTCAGGATAGTGCCCACTTCGTTATGACTTTTGTTGTTTATATAAATCCCCTCCCCCCACACACAGTTCCTTAACAACTCAGGTTTTTCAATCTTTCTTTTCCAGGTATCTATGGAGTTGGCAAAGCAGCTGTGCATCCACCTGCCCTAGCAGTACTCAGTCACACCCCAGACGGTGCTACACAAACCATTGCGTGGGTTGGGAAAGGTATTGTGTATGACACCGGAGGCCTCAGCATTAAGGGAAAGGTATGTAAATGCTGTATCTGTAGCTAGACTAGGTGGCTGGGGGAATGTCTACACTTCAGTCAGCACATGTAGATGTATTCGAACTAGCTTTCTTCTAGCTATGTCAAATGACGAGCAGTTAAGCTACAGCAGCATGTTCTGCAGCATGTCTTCACTACGTACCCAGAATCCAGGGCAGGAACAGATAGCCCATAGCTTAACGACTATTGTTTGTGCTAGCTGGGTCAAAGCTAGCTCAGGTCTGTCGACGTGTGCTGCAGTCACAGCTTTGATTGCAGTGTAGACATACCCAGTGTCCTGCTTCCGTCTTTGCTTGTGATAAAGTCGAAGTGGATAATTTATGTCGGAAATGTCCATGGAAAATGAGATGGTTTTCTTTGAGTTAAACACTTATACTTGAGATCCTTCATGGATGCACATCTGTAAACAAGCTATAAGGGTGAAAGTGGCAAATAAGGTTCTGGGAACATGTGGCAAAGCAGTTAAATTGCTGCTGTTTTCCTCCTGCAGTAGCTTGTGGCGTTAGAAGAAAGCCAGAATTGAAGGGCCTTCTTTCCTGGACCTAAAGCATGATCCTAAACCCCTCCATGTCAATGGAAAGAGACCCATCGACTTTAACTCATGTTGTCAGTCCCTTAGAGGACACTGCAGCCTGTTGACTTTATATGTTGAAATAGCAACAGAAGTTTAGTATTTTCAGATTTAAAACAGGATCCAGTAAGAGCCAGACAGAAACAATGTCTGGAGAATTGACTGTATTTAACATAAAATTGGCTTGTCCAGTATGCAGATCTTGTTGTGAAAGCTTCCCTTGTGTAGCAAAAAAGTGCAAGCTGTTCATTTTCAGTGGGTTAGCAATAGCATTTATACATGTTCTGTCTTAAAATGTTAAGGTGCAAAGCAAAAGCTTTGAGAGTTAAGGTTGCATCAGAGATTCTAGTTTTAACAGGGAATAAAACTGAGACTCTCCCTTACGTTTTTGAATGCACGCACACACACACCTACCTATTTCTGTTTTAAATAGACCACTATGCCTGGCATGAAACGTGACTGTGGTGGAGCGGCTGCTGTTTTGGGTGCCTTCAAAGCCACGGTAAAACAAGTAAGTGAAATCTTAGTCAACATCACTTAGATCAGAATTCGTGCCCAAGTTCACGTACTGCCAAGAAGATGCAGTCTTGTCTAGTACTGTGTTCCCTGGACTGGGGCCAAGGAGCTTCAGAGTTCTAACTGTGAGTGGCCTGGGACAACTGCTACACATCAGTGCCTGTCTCTCTGTGAAATCGGGAGGTTGCTCTTTTACATACATCACTGGGGTCTTGGGAATGAATGTTTGTAAAGCACTAGGGCCCCGAGTTGGGAAATCACTTTCCCAAACCGGAGCCTATATGTGTAAGAGCCAAGTATGCTCATATCCTGAGAATTTCATTGATGCTAGTTCTTGGGTCACATCCATTCTGCCTCAGATGAGGGCATTGAGTGTTTTCTTTATTGTCAGCAAACCGGTAGATAAGGTATGAACACTGGGAAACCAGGCTTATCTTTCCCCATCGACAGTTTATGGTCTGGCAAGGAGCTGGCTTTTGGTTTGCTCCTATGGACAGAAGGTAGAAGGAGACCAGCATAAAGCCAAACCTTGAAATGTTGGGAACCATTCTGAATAATAATAATAAACCTAGTGTGAACGCTGCCAGAGGGATTCAGCTTTCACCATAAATCCAATCACTGTAAGTCTTGCTGATGGAGCAACCATTGCCTCCAAGAAATATCCAGGGTTCAAAGAACATTTGCTGCTGTGGATTAACATACAAGTCTGAGAGAAGATCTGTCCAGGAGATGGTCAGATGCCAAACTTCCATTTCCCAGCAGTTTATTATGACCTTAGCTATGTTCTTGGCTATAACAGGAGTGTTTGATGTTGAAGGATTATAAACCTCATAGTTGTCTGCACAGTATTGCAGTTGGAAGCAAATGTGCAAGGAGCAGCTTAAGCGAAGCTGCTAGCTCTGTAACTCTCATGCCTCAAATAATTTAAGTCACACACACACAATGCCAAAGGACACGGCAGAATTTTCACAGCATGCCGGTGGGACTACAAAAGCCATGTATGCAGTCAACATGACAACTTGACTTCGTTTTATACTAATTATCCCTCAACAATTGTGCACCAAAGTTTTACAAGTGCATGTGCACCTAATTTTGTGCAGTTATTGCTCACAGTCATGATAAATGTACATGTAAATGACTGGTCATTTTCACACACCATTACTATGACTGTGCAATATGGCAGTAAAATTAGTCTGGGCAAATTAAGCCTGCAAAGGCTGTTGCATTTCTGAGAAAATCCGGGCCTACGTATTTGTAAACACAGGATCCTATTGCTTAGTTTTAAAATCTCTAGAATAAATGCCAGGCAGATAAGTCCAAAAAGAAGCTATCTCAAAGTTGTAATTTGGACAGTAGAGGAGTATTCATTGTTGTTACTGGTTTAAGGTATTTTAAAAGCAACGCATAGAACCTGCAAGAGAAACTAACAGGATTCAATTATCTGTCAGGGGACATTTGATAATGGGATGGGATGGAATGTCCACCTTTCTGAGCATTAGTTTAGCTGCATTTCCTATTTAGAGGAGTAAATATACCCCCGCTTGGTGGAATTCCTTTTATGGAACATGAATAGAAAAGCTTTTTGTCATGCAGATCAACTTTGCCCAGGAGGGCACAGTGGTTGGCACAGTGTCTGGTTGGCACAGTGTCTTTTGTATCCCTTTACTTGTAAAGTACCCCAGCTCTTGTGTGCGAGGTTATTTGATGGTTCCCTGCTGCTGTCCGTTTATAGGAATGGTTGTTGGCTTTAATTTACAAAGTACAAAGAGCCAATCCAACTCTTGGGTTATCCCTTTGGACTTAAGACCATGAGCTGGCTCAGCAAGTCCTGGCTTCTCTAGCAGGTGAAGCTTATCAAAAGATCCCTAGTGAAACTGACCTCTGACACAACCAAGAGTTTGCTGCTTGTAAAAGCAGCTGCTGCTGTTGAAAATTGTGAAAGGGGATCAAAGCAGATTTATTAAGACACAGCTGCCATGCTTTCCTCCTCCTCCCCCACAAAAAAGAGCCCCCCCCCCCACCATATCTCAGGGCACTCGGCATGTTGTACACATGAAAACAGTGATATATTTTAAAATGTCATCAAACAAAATACAAATATAAACTGGTTATAAACCAGAAAAAAACAGAGTGGGACTTAATCAGAAAGAGAGAAAAAGAGGGAAGGGAAAATACAAATTATTTGCCAGCTTCTAAGAGCACGCCGTGTAGCTCACAGCAAAATAGGAGACCACAGAGTGATAATTCTTTTTCGTTGTGAGACACCTTATGGTACCATTTAGAAGTGGGGGAACCCTAGGAAATGCTGTATTGGATCAGACTCGTGGACTGGATAGACTAGTATTTCGTCTCTTATGGACGATCAGGTGTGAGAAATCCTGCAGTAGACCAGTGTGGGATGGGAAGTGATGCATTGACACACATGTGGATACCATACTCTAGGACTGCCAGTCGTCTTCCAAATGAAGTCTCCATAGTGGAATTTCGGAAAGTCAGGAGGCATTGGCCTGTCCTCTACGGTGAGATTGTTAATTATAAGTAGGCCCTGCAGGGCAATGGACAGATAATAGGCATAACGTCACTCGGCTTGTTGTCTGGAGAATCAACTTTCCATCAGATCTCTCCTGGCATCTGGTTCAATCCAATTGGGGTCCACATGGCCTGGCAGTTGTTCTTTTAGGGTTCCTCTTTAGGAGGCTTACAGTTCACAAATGGCTGTAGCTTAACTGTTATTGTATCTAACCTTCTTCATAACTACTACAGGCTTTTCCCTGAGATTGCCGGACGTGATAGGGATGGGAGCAATTTATCAAAGGCCCCCAAGGCATCACTTGAGACTAAAATAGAAGTAATAGAAAACACAAGCATTGGAAAATAAAAGCCCATTCATCATGAACTACTTTGTAACATGCTGTCACAAGTCTTTATAATTGTCATGTTGAAAGGATTTATTATCTGAATCTTTTATTTGTGGCTAGAGATGTTGAAGTAGCTAGAAGTATTGTCCCAGACGTCCCTAGTCGCTGTGTTTTGAGCATGCTTTTAGGGCTGTATTGAGGTTGAACATGTGCAGTAGCACATTTCTGAAAATCTGCACCACTGTTGTTTTTGTATAAGGAGCTTGTACTTAGTAGGGGCCTGATCCAGAACCCACTGAAGTCAGTTAGAAGACACCTGTCAGCGTCAATAGGCTTTGGATTGATCCTATTCGAGCTGGTCAAAAAGAGCAAAAATAATTTACAAAAACTTCTAGATTATTTTCATCAATCAGATTTCACAGAGTTTCAACCAGCTCTGTTGATGCAGACATCTTGAACAGAGACACTTTTTAATTCTGATGTCACAGAGTTTAAGGCCAGAAGAGACCACTCCATCATCTAGTGTGACCTCCTGTAATCGTAGCCCACCAGCGCCGCCCACTGAACCTGACAACAGAAATGAGAACAAAATAAATGAGACCCACGGAGACTAGACTCTTATGTGCCAGAGAGTGAAAGAGGCTGAATTCAGTGATTTAAGCAGCTGGCAAAAGCTTTAGTTCCCCACCCTAACACACACGTACACATGCTTTCTTCTCAGCCTGTGCTGCTTTCTTTTTGTTAGGTTCCTTATTATCCACTGAAAACTCAGAAGCTACAGTCCGTGAATCTCTACGCTGTCTTTTTTTATTATTTGTATTACCAAAGCACCTGGGAGCCCCAGTCATGGATCAGGACTCCATTGTGCTAGGCCCTGTACAAACACAGAACAAAAAGATAGTCCCTGCCCCAATGAGTTTACATATCTTGATATCAGCTCCAGACTAGAAGCCACTTGTTGCAGATTTTGCATGTTATAAATGCATTTCATGGTAATAGTCGTATCTAAAAGCCAGAATCCCTCATTAATTTCCGTCCCAGTAACCTACTGTGTACATTATGTTGAATTGCATCTCTCCTCTTATTGTTACAGGGCTTTAAAGACAATCTTCATGCTGTTTTTTGCTTGGCTGAAAATTCTGTTGGGCCTAATGCAACAAGACCTGATGACATCCATGTCCTTTACTCAGGAAAGTAAGATTGTCCGTCCCTTCCATAGACCTATTTAGTAGTGCTTTGTCTCTCCACTTTATTTAAATGGCTCCAGTTCAAGTGAACAAAGCGTATAGCTGTAGAATGTATTTTCTTATATTGTAAGCTCTTAGAGGGACAAGTACCTTTTATTGTTGTCGTCCTGTGTTTGTACAACAGCTAGGGTGCCGATCCATCACTAGGCTTGAGATGCTACCGCAGTACAAATAATAAACCCTCATATCATTGATACATTTCCCAGTGATAGACACTGTGCCAAAGGAAGTCCGCGATACCTTAGCCAAGTAACTGAGAATAAATCAAACAATATTTACATCTGCAGCAAATTTTAAATTGGAGAAGATAAAGAAACAAAAGATGGTTATAAGTTGTTTATTTTACGCAATATATTGCTGTAAAAATCTCACGTTACATCTCTATTGTCAACTAGAGCTGGTTGAAAGATGGGATGAGGATGGAAAATGACAAAAATTTTCGTCCTTGTTTTTCCTTTTGAAATTTCAAAATGTGAAAAAATGAAACCAGGTCTTTTGACAAATCTTTGCCACAAAATCTTCATCGGTATCTTGAAAATCTGCTCATTAAGTCCTGAAACGGGCTCGGATAATAAAGGATTCTTACCTGATTCCCAGACAACTGTTCTGGGTCATTAAAGGATCTGTATAAAGGATCAGCTACTCTAATTCACTGCTTACTTTTTAGCATTGGATGGAGAGCAAAAATCACCCTTTTCTTTGAAGAGCAGTCATGGAAATGACATTGGGAAAGCGACTGCCTTAAAAGTATGAAATAGAACATCACAACCTGTGTCCTTGGCTGAAAGTTTGGAGCTGTTTGTGTGAAATCTCCCCATTTTGACTGAAAACAAGAACATTTTCACACAAGAGTTAACTTTTTTTTTTTTGAGATGCAGCTGGGGGGCAGGGAGGGGACCCTCAAAGTTTTACAGGTTCCCTGAAAAATGACAGTTTTTCTGAGTACAAACCAAAATGCAAAAACCTCTAATTTCATTTTTTCCCCCTCAAATCCTGATGCCGCTATTTCACATATCCATAGTTGTGAGTTTCCTGTGTGTTTAGAAGTGGATGCTTTCTTCTTGCTAGCACATTGTAAGATATCGTTCTAATCTGATTCCCATCTGAGCAGAACAGCATCAGATTATGTCCATTTTCATCCTCGCTTTGTAGAGTCCCAGTTCCAGTAATAGGTTAGCATTGCCTGAGCGTTTAGGGCTCTTTAAGTTGACGATAGGTAGCTGTTGCTGTTCGTATATATTCTTATATGTATTGCAGTAGTGCCTAGAAATCCCAGCCCCATTGTGCGAGAGACTTTACAAACCCATTAAAAAGCTGGTCCCTGCCCTGCAGACTGTAGGATCTATGATAAAGCCAGCACTAGACGCTCAGGTACGCGCTGTTTTGGAACTTTAAAGGAAAGGGTCCCTTGCTTCAAATAAGTAAATGCATTTTATTTTTATTTTTCGCTTTGCAGCAGTGTTGGATCTTAGAGCTGCTGAGCAGGATCTCTTTGCATACATAATTCCCAACCTGAAACCTTGTTGCATTAAATAACATGGCTTCTTCCTAGAACTGTGGAAATCAACAATACTGATGCAGAGGGCAGGCTGGTGTTGGCTGATGGAGTAGCGTACGCGTGCAAGGATCTCGGCGCTGATATCATTCTTGACATGGCCACTCTCACCGGAGCTCAGGTACTTCTTTGCAAAGCCTCTGGGTTGCTGGAGGACAGCTTTTTATTGTAACGACCCCATGCCACCACTGTAGGTTGTCTGTGGCGACAGCATGCTGCACCTTCAGCTACAAACCACAGGTCTCTACAACTGGAGCTGGAAAAGTAACTCTGTTAGCTAGCAGCAGTAATAGACTGTTATCCTCTACATCAGGGATCGGCAACCTTTGGCACTCGTGCTTACCCTGGCGGGCCGGGCCGGTTTGTTTACCTGCCACGTCGGCAGGGATCGCGGCTCCCACTGGCCACGGTTCGCCACTCTAGGCCAGTGGGGGCTGTGGGAGGTGGCGGCCAGCACATCCCTTGTCCCGCGCCACTTCTCACATTCCCCCATTGGCCTGGAGCGGTGAGTCACGGCCAGTGGGAGCCGCGATCGGCTGAACCTGCCGACGCAGCGGGTAAACAAACCGGCCCGGCCCTGCTCTACATGGACCAGCCAACAGAGGGAATACAACACACTTTGCCAGCGTGTTATATTTATAACTACATTAGTCAGACATGGTTTGTGTACCTTATGGGCTTTTATATCTTATACATAATTGAGTAAAAAATGGAATTTATTCAGACACAAATGAAACTCATAAATTCTCCAGTATTATTCAAAAGTTGACAGTTTTATCAATTTATCCTTGAGAAAACTTGAACCAGTGTTTAAGATGCTGTTTTCAGTTTTCATGGTCTGATCCTGTTCCCATTGAAGTCCCTGGGGGGTTTACCAAGCTGGAGGTAATAACCATCAATAATGGTGAACACATGGGTGTTTCTAAATTCAGCCTAGCAGATTGGACTCATCCCCTTTGCTTAGGCACAAGATGTGTGTTGTATGAAGGAGTGAAATGTTGTTAGGCTTTATCATCATCGCAAGGACGGGTAAGAGAACTCTGTGCTTGGCCTAGCACTTTTATCTGATGATGTAACTGGAGCTGGATATTTTTTTAGCAGTTGCAAGATCTGGAAGTTCTATAGGAGATAAAGAGTAGTGGGCCAGACCTTTAACTGATGTAAATCACACTAGTTCCTTTGAAGTTAGTGGAGCTATGCTGATTTCCACCAGCTGAGTATCCGGCCCGGTGTCTGCAGTTAATTATTTGGCAAAGGCTTGATTTACAAGGTATGTTATATAATGTAGGGCGTATTTTACACACAGTCTATAATATTAGTAAAAGAGTAAAAACGGACATTGAAATACCACTTTTGCAAACCACTATAACATTTTTATAGAAGATGGTGTGGACAGGCAGTAGTTCCTGTGATGAGATCTGGCCTGGATGTCTGGGGTTAGAATTAGTCTTCGTTTAAAAATTGGGTTGTTCCTGGAAGCATGCTTTTTGCATACATCAGGGATTGTGCATGCCAGTGTAACGGTGTCCTATTGAAAACCTGCCTTGTGTCTGCCGGTCTGCCCTATGGTACCTGTCTGGAAAACACTAACAACATACGGCTTCTAGGTCTCAGGTCGAATCCAGATCTAGGGTGAAATGACCTTTCCAATGAAGGATCCCGCATTCACAATGTCCATGTTATCTGTGGTTGACACAAAATGCTAGGTGGGTTGTCTGTGCATGTGAGCTATCTTATTTATAATTCATTGCCTGACCAACAAACACGGGCGTGCAGTCATACAGCCATATAGTTTGTTGGCTATGAAACCCCAGAGAAATGTTTGTGTGTCTGCCATTGTGTTAGTCCAGATGAAGGTGGAATATTTCACTGTGAAATGGATTTCTTTTCAGAAATGTAAAATGTTTTGTTGATGCCCAGAACCCCTCTGTTTATTTATAACACCTCAGTCTTTTTCTTTAGTTTTCAGATGTTTTCTCAGTGGGCATATCATTGATAGCCATGTTACGTGGCAGGCAACTGCTAGCGCCAAGTAGGGAGAAGCAAATGGTTCTATCCAGCACGTCCGCTAAAGACGTGCTGGATATTAAACCCATATTAATCCTACCCGATTGTGTCTTATCCCTCACTAGGGAATTGCCACAGGGAAATACCATGCTGCTGTCCTCACCAATAATGAAGATTGGGAGAAGGCCTGTGTTATCGCTGGCAGGAACTGCGGAGACCTGGTCCATCCTCTTGTGTATTGTCCTGAGCTCCATTTTAGTGAATTTACCTCTGCTGTAGCTGATATGAAGAACTCTGTGGCAGTAGGTTTTTTCCTTTTTTTCTTTAATTCCCTTATTTAATCAGAATTGTTCAGGCCAGACTCCCGGTGCATGTTCTGAATAATGCACCAGTTGTAGGAGGGGCTAGAAGATACAAAGAGGATGGCTGGGTAGTTGATAAAAGCTTTTAGAAACCTGCCTGCCATTGACACTTGCAAACAACTCTGTTGTTGCCCCCGGGGAGGGGGGGGGGGCAGGGCAAGTGAGGTAATTTGCCCCGGGCCCTGCAGGGGCCTCCACGAGAATATAGTATTCTATAGTATTGCAACTTTTTTTTTATGGAAGGGGCCCCAAAATTGCTTTGCCCCAGGCCCCCTGAATCCTCTGGGTGGCCATGACTCTGTTTTTGACAAAGGGGGCAAGACCTGGCTGTGGTGACTTCAGCTGTTGAGCTTGGTATATCTAAGCTAAACAAGTGCCAAAGTGTTTTTGGGGTTGGAATTGGTGTGATGGAGGATTCTGCATTGACTTCTGAACGGCCACATGCATCATGGCTGTGTAACCCACCCCTTCTGTCCCAGTGAAAGTACAATGGTTCTGGTTAGTAAGGGGGATGGAGGTAAGGAGAAAACACAGCTGAGCGGGGAGGTAACTCCAAAAAGGAGCAGCAGGCATTAGCTCACTCTTGCGAACTGGCTGGCCTTATGAGCGATGGATTTGTACATTGTTTTCTAAAACCGTGGTTCTCAACCAGGAGTCGGGGGCCCACTGGGGGGCCATGAGCAGGTTTCAGGGGGCCCGCCAAGCAGGGTCAGCATTAGACTCGCTGGGACCCAGGATAGAAAGCCAAAGCCCCACTGCCTGGGGCTGGCTCCAAGCCCTGCCACCCAGGGCTGAAGCCGAAGCTTGAGCAACTTCACGGGGCCCTCTGGGGCAACGGGTCCTGAGCAGTTGTCCTGCTTGCTACCCCCTAACGTTGGCCCTGCCTTTTATGTGCGGAAAAAAAGTTGTTGTGGCGCAGGTGGGCTGTGGAATTTTTATAGCATGATGGGAGGCCTTAGAAAGAAAAAGGTTGTGAACCCCTCTTCTAAAATGCTGGGTAATGTAAAGAAATTTTTACGAGTTATTTTTAGACCAACAAGATTTTTAAAGACAAATTATCTCACAAAATCAAACTTTTTACTGTTTCTCCAGGACAGAGACAATACTCCGAGCTCCTGTGCCGGGCTCTTTATCGCTTCTCACATTGGTTTCGATTGGTCTGGTGTCTGGGTCCATATAGACATTGCAGCACCTGTCCATGCGGTGAGTGTGTTCATTTGTCGTGTGAATTGTCACCTTTCCTGCTTGCTGTTTTTGCAGAGCTCTCTGATGTGGGGTGGGGGAATTAGACAGGAAAGTTTTCTTGTAGGAAGTAACGACTGTACAAAGAGATCTAGATTTTAGAAAGATACCTACTTTATTCTGGCAACTTATTTTGGATTTTTTATTTAAAAAAAAAATCTCTAAATGTTACTTAATCTAATTTCTGATTTGCCGCAACATGCGCATTCCTAACCCAGCTAAGGGCCTTCTACAGAGTTAAGAACGGAGTACATAAAACATGCCATGGGGATAATTGATTTAACCCAATATCCTTTCATGGTGGTTGTACAGTGTTTGCTTTGTTGTGTCTCTTCCCGATTGGCTTGTCTGGGCTGCCTGTCAAATTTCTGTGGGGCTCTGTCTGCTCTCCCAGTGCCTCAGCAGATATTTGCACACTCATTCTTTTCTTGCTAACCAACTAGATGCTTTGCTTTTTAAAAAACAAAACAAAATTGTGCAGCTGGATTTTCCTCTCTGGTATTGAATTGTGGATTCTCTGCTGTGAGAGGGGTTAGGATAAATACAACACAGTAATCGTCAGTCTCTCTCTCTTGCAAATCAATTGCACTCTGCCTCCTACTAAACTACAGTAAAGTGCAAACTTCCCCCACTCACCAGTATCGGCCGTAACTTAACCCACAGAGTAACCATGTACTACTTCCTACTCATCTGTAGATCAGTTTAATAGAATACGTTCTTGCTTTGATGTTAAAAATCATTGTAAAGGATGTTGTGCTGTGTTCATTTGTATTATTACAGAGCAGACTGGGATTTCTGCATTAGTAGTGTGCATGTTTCTAGACATCTGCATATCTTAAAGTATTAGTGTGGATTCTCCATTTTTCTCCTTTGTGTGTGGTGCCTGCTTATTTAGCACTTTTTCCAGCAGGATCTGTCAGAAATGCTGCCTACGAGCACGCTGCCAGCTTCTTCAGAGTTCTTCTGCCAAAGGCGGCATAAACGGTGGGATTTTCCAAAGCAGCTAAGGGAGTTGGACATCTCACTCCCATAGGCACTTTGGAAAATGCCACCTCAAGAATGTGTGCAGACTCATGGGTCAGCTCTCTGCTTGGATGTGCCAATTACATCCTTCTTGGAAAAGAGTGAGGATGAGTGCAACACCCAAGTGATATTAAAATCTGAAGTGTAACCATTTTTCTAGGGCGAAAGAGCTACTGGTTATGGAGTGGCTTTGTTGCTGTCCCTGTTTGGCCGTGCATCTGAAGATCCTCTGCTGAACATGGTGTCCCCTCTGGGATGCAATGGAGACTCTCCAGATGAGGAGATGGAGAGAGATTCTAAAAGGCGGCGCCTTGTTTAATGTTCCCCAGCCCTTACCAACAGGGCGCCTGTATTACCTCACTTTGCACCGATCCGTTCTGAAGCAAAGAAAATACCACACGTGGGAAACTGCCCTTTTTTTTTTTTTTTTTTACTGTCGTGATGAGATTGATTGCTTATTTCTGATGAAATGGCCTATTCTTTTGTTTTTTAAATTATTGGTGCCCACAGTTGCTGAACAACGTTGACCGTGCAATCTGTGAGCTCCACTAGCTTTAGCGGAGGGAGGGAAATGTCCTCCTTAAAGCACCTCACAAAACTTGCTGAGTGCATTAATGCATGAATAAGCCACTGCAGCTCTTGCTTACCAGGCCTTCTGATTTACTTTGTTACTTTCCAGGAGGTTTTATTAATTCTTACAGCCCCCACTGCTTCTCACAACAGAGTTCTGTGAGGAAGAAGAAGAAACCACTGTAGGCTCGACTTATTCCATGGCAATTCAGCTTAGCAGCAAAGAAGGTCTAATGGGAAAAGGCTTTTTATTTTAGTAAGGTGCAGTACCTGCACTTTAAGCTTTCGCTGACCATTACAGTCAACAAAAGAGTGGGCCAAAACGCAGTTCCATGTCGCTCTTACTCTTTCAGATAACGGAACATATTCACTTGGAAAGAAAAGAAGAAATAGTGGGACTATGAATAAACTTGGTTTACAAAACAAAGTGGCTGCTTGCTTCTGTCTACTTTGCACATGCATGGTCTGAATGTATTAAAGCCATTTGTATATCCCATCGTGGAACTTCATGGCATTATTTGCATTTCTGAAAATACTGGGTGCTCCTAAAATGAGTCTGACTGGACTGCGCGGTGTAAGTTCTCACGCCCAGGTCTACTGTTGCACTTCAAATCAGACCCACAGCCCCCTTTTCCTCCAAGGAGCTGCTGCCACTTGTGCTGAATGACTAGGTGGCTTTGCAGTGCAGAGGAGTTTCCGCTAATGGCTAGAATGAGAATACCAAGTTCTGTCTCTCAATTCACTGAACAGAGATTAAGGGCCCGTGCTGCGTGCACACACAGTGAGAGACAGACCCTGTCCTGAGGAGCTTCTAGTCTAAACAGACAGGATGGGAGGGGAACCAGGCACTAAAGAGGGAAGTGACTTTCCCAGAGTTTCACAGCCTGGCAGAACTGGAAATAGAAATCCTGGGGCTCCTGATGCTCCGTCCACTGGATACATGCTGCCTCCTCAGACATTTTTATGTGTAAAAGAACTGCCCTACTCCATCCCCTTGACCCTATGCTGGGGTACCATCCTGGATGTTATTCAGGTAACCCCTCTATTTTAACCTAACAAAACACTGCCCAATACGCCTGTTCTCTGCTTCCAACCCATTTTTCAGTGATTCTGCAGCGGGGAAAAAGTGGATGAACTCTTCACTTGGAAGGAGCGAGTACCCACTTAAAAGCAGAGCAAGCTGGGAAACCTCTCCAGACTATAAAGTAGAATATTAGTTGGGTAAAGGCTGTGGTAGAGACCTCTTAAGAATCGAAGGGGACTTAGGCCTAGCTAGAAAGATCTTGCTCTGATTATGCAAGTGCCCCATTCTGTTCTTTTATTTTGTCTTTGAAAGGTTTGTTTTTAATGTTCTAAACTGGAATATTTGCACATCTTGAGTCTGTGCATTTTGTCCAATGAGCACTGGAAGCCTCATCACCCAGGTCAGAGCACCCTTTTAAG
The DNA here is from genome assembly GCF_020497125.1 of Mauremys mutica. NCBI lineage: Eukaryota > Metazoa > Chordata > Testudines > Geoemydidae > Mauremys > Mauremys mutica. The sequence goes on along the minus strand of NC_059084.1, from coordinate 10,877,553 downwards.
TGTTTCTTTAAAATCTTACATTTGAACCTGGGCTCTTGTAAATTAGCCCTATTAACATTTCCTCCCTATAATTGATCTTCAGCCATTAACGGCCCATGCGGCAGTTGCTCGGAGGCTGATTAGAACCCATCCTGCTGTGAGGAAGTTTCTAGCTGCTTTGCAGATAAAATCAGGTGGACTTGGGCCAAGCTTTTTGCACCCATGATTGTGGGATGAAATCTAGAGGGGATCAATACTAGGTCTTCTCTGGTTGAGCAAAGGGAAGTCACTGACCTGAAAACTACACTTAAGTGCCTAAACATGATACGTTTTGGTGAGGAACATGTAGAAAAGCTTAAGGTGAAAATATGTCAATGGAGAGGAGACGCTCGTAGCATCTCCTGGTCCAGAATGTTAAATTTTGCTTCTCAAGCAGCCCATGACAATAGCTTCCTAAGCCTGATCTTCACTAAACAAACCTTTGTCCTGTCATTGTTCCTTTGACTCTCTGGTCCACTTGATCATAGTTTCAGGAGATCTGTACAAAAAGATGAGTTTGGCAAAGAGTTGTTCCTCCAGCTCCAGCTCCCCAATCTCCCTCACCAGGAAGATGTCCGTGCAGAGTTTCAGGATGCGGTCCACGTTGGGCAGCTCTTCGAACATTATAGAACGGGAGATGCCATTGAAGAACTCTCGGATAAACTTCCCAATGACCAGGACAACAGACATATAGAGGCCAACAATGCTGAGGAGAAGGGAGTAAAGAGTTGATCAGAACTAGGTGAAACAAGGGACCATATCTGTTCCCTAATATGGTCATGCTATCCGCCCACTCTATGGGAGTTGTGCATAAATGTCTATAATAAGCTATTCAGGTATCCATTCATTAAGGTGCAAGTTAGCTTTTCTCAAGGAGCCCAACTTTACCAGCCTTACCTTGAATAGTTATACAGAGTTCCACTGATTTCAGTGAGACTACCAGTGCAGATTAAGGTAGAGTAAAAGGCCAGAAGGAGAGACTATTGTGATCAGCTATTCTGACCTGCATAACACAGGCCATAGAATTACCTCCCTCGGTGCTGTCTGCCTTAAACCCATAACTTGTGGTTGAGCTTCAGCATGTCTGTTTAGAAAGAAATCCAATCACCACCTCCTTAGCTAAAGTGGGCCGATGACTAATTACCTTCACTATTAAATTTCTGCTTTTATTTCTAGTCTGAAAAATCTCCTAACCCAGGGATTGGAAACTGGGTCCAATGTAGCTCCCAATGTAGTGCTCTGGGAAGGGGACTTTTTTCCTCCTCTTTGTTTTCACATTTGGGTTTACGGAAAAGCGTGTGATTTTTAGATAAAACTAAAAAGGGATATAAGGACTGCTCACTGGCAAAACCTAAGGAATTTGTTCATGATTTTGAAGGAGAATAAAGCACCTGTGCCTTCAAGCCCTTTCAGAACACAGACGTAGGACTTGAGTAAATTGCCAGGTGCATAAAACCTACTGTGGGGGACACGGAAATGGTATTGCTTTATGTGACTCTTTTCCCTCGGCATCACTGCTAATTTTGAAAGCTGTAGCACTTTGCAACAATTAGACTGACTTCGGTCAAACGTTAGCCTGCAGGCAGTTTTGTGCACAGTGGGCTAAATTCTGCTCTCAGTTACACATCTGCAACTTCATTGACTACAGCAGGGTCAAAGAGGAGTAATCAAAGGTCAAATCTGGTTGGTGATAACCTTACACCTCCATTTCAGTTGCTAATAACCCAGCTGGGGGCCTATCTTTCAGTCCAGTGCCTGAGTCAGGTTTGACAGGCTCAGCTTTCGAGCCATATCTGGCCAAGGAAGGATAGAAACCAAATACAAAATACTGAAAAATTATGAAAGAACCAACCTGTCAAATACAATACACAAGCAGGCAGAATAGATGTCTATTCTGCCTGGTTGTGTAGGAAAATGCCAAGACTAAATAACTATCTAATAAACACGAATAAAGTGTTCCTCTACCTAGGAAGAGCAATGGGGAGTATTTTTTGTAGCGTAGCATGCCATCCTTACCCGTAGCCTGCCAGGAATCCCAGACTGGAAGGGCTGACTTTGTCATTGTAGATGATAAGCTCCACATTCTTGCTGCAGGCATTACCAGAGCAGGTAGGATTCCACTCTTGAATAACCCACCACTCAGTAACTTGGCCGGAAGATGAGTTGAGGGTCAGCTGCTGTAGTTTTATGGTTATGTTTCGGAAGAAAGCCATTTTGTCTATGTCCTGTGGTTTATGAGAATGAGCTGGTTCCCAAATGCAAAGATAAAATTAGGAGCTTTTCCCCTACATGTTTAATACCTTTCACTACTATGCTTCCCTTCCCTGCATGCTATTTCCTTCTCCAAGTACTCCCCTTCAGAGAAGAGAATCTGCTCTGTAGAGCAGTGCAGTGGATCTGCTTTGCACATGTAAAAACTGATGTGCTCACAAATTTATGAGAATTTGTTACCGGGGGAATATTTCCCTTTCAGCCAGTTTGGTGCAGAATCTTTGAGATACTTGGAAATGTGTGTGAGGCTCACAATATTTCCCCTCTGAGCCCACAGTGGGTACCACTTCGGTTTCCACAAAGGAACCCTGAGACCAAAACCTTTATTACAGCTTTATTGCAACTGCTTACCAACTTGCAAGCGATGTGCAGTTCTAGCTTCTGCTCCAGCAGTAGCCCTGAGGTATCTTGGTACCACGCCGGGAAGCAGTCTAGAAACAAGTGGAAGCCAAAATTGCCTTGGAGTTATCAAATACTTCAGTGCTATGCATTAATCTTCTGGATCATTACCACTTAGAAATGTGCTTGGATCAACCCCCCAGAGTGAATCTGAACTTTGCAACTCCCACCCATATCTGTTAACAGAATGGCTCTATCTAGCTCTCAAGGAGCATATCAGAGAAACTAGCTAAGGTACCTGTATTGCCCCCCATTGCTATAGTATGTGAGCACCTCAAATTATTAACATATTTAATCTCACAAGACCCTTGCGAGGTAGGGCAGTCACATTATCCCCATTATACAGATGGGAAAATGAGGCCTAGACCCTCAAAGGTATTTAGATGCCTAACCCCCTATTGAAATCAACAGGAGTTAGGTGTCTAAATAACTTTGTGCATCTACATCTGAGTGACCTGCCCGAGGTCCTGCAGGATATCTGCGGCAAAGTCAGGAATTGAACCCAGATCTCTGGAACCCTAGGCTAGCACCCTAACAACCAGCTCATCCTTCCAGTCTGCCTCATTAGTTGCCCATTTTTGGCAGCCTCAGGAAAGAGTCCCAGGGTTGACTGGGCTCTGGAAACCAACCAACCCAAAACCACAGTGATGATCCCTCCAGGCACGTATGCAGGGCAGCTTCTGCCTGGGTTGTAACTGCTTTGTGGAATCCAGGGCTTCAGTCTCTAGGGCTGTACAGACACCAGTGTTGATATGCAACGTATTTTAGAAAAGGATGAGTGTAAATGGGAGGTAAAATACTTCTAGGAGTGACTGTAACACCCCTGCTCCTCCTTGTCATCAAACAGGAAGAAGTCCTAACATAGCGTGGTTCTAATATTTGTAAAAGGAATGACGCTCCCATTTAACGTGTGAACAATCCCCTCTACTGTGTTCACCAACAACAATTCTTTGCCATGGCACATTTTGAAAACGCTGATCGAATAGAAGAAAAATACTGACATTGGCTCTTTCCTGGTCCCATTTAGCATTTGAACAATTTGTTCTCTTATCTCCTTCTCTTCATACCGCACCGTGTGCTTGCCAGACGCTTCCACATTCTTCACCAGAGAAGCGTTCCTGCCCAAAGGAAATCAAGCGCGGTATATTCAGGTGTGGTACCCAAAAGCAGTTCAAGATAAGACTTATTGGGAGGGATTCTTCTTCCCGCTGTGGGCCAGATGTGCTGCTCTTCACAGGCACTATATAAGACAGCTGTGGGCTGTCTTATGAGGGTCCTTTGCAAGGCCTTTGGAAGGAGACATGTTGGAGGTGAAGCTGTAACACAGAGTGCTGCAGAGGATAATTACCCCAGCTTCTCGGTGGAGGTAGGTGTGAGGCTCAGGTCATGAATGAATGTTTGAGATCCCTGAATGGAAACCATTAATTAACTAATTATTATTATTATGTATTTGTATTGTGGTAGCTCCTAGGAGCCCCTGTCATGGACCAGGACCCCTTTGTGCGAGGTGTGGTACAAACACAGAACACAAAGATGGTCCCTGCCCCAAAGGGCTCACACTCTTTGTAAGACAGGTAGGGGACGGGCAGGAAACAATGCGACAGCATTGGTCAGCATGACTGGCAGTGACCTCAGCACACCAGCAGGCTTAACGCTAGTGAAGTTTGAATTAATACCAGCTATATAATTCATTAACTGATGTAGTTAAAACTGACGTGCAACTCCTCTGAAAAGTACTTTTAAAATAAATACAGAACTTGAGCTGCTTTTTAATCGATTGCAGTGTTAACCACGATGCTGCATTTACCTGAGAATTGTCCAGTGAAAGTTGATGTAGACAGCGGTTGAGCTGGAGAGCTCGTCCATCATGGCCTCTCGGCTGGCGGGACTGATGCTCCACAGCAAGCTGGCATTGCTCTTTATTTTAGCAAGGACAATGTCCTCTGGGCTGTAGTTCACTATAAACTGCATGGCAGACTTGGGAAGGGATAGAAGGGGTAAAACATCAAGACAGGAACCTGTTGGCTTCTCGTTAGGGCCTCATCTACACAGGTTTTGCAATAGGAACCAACACATTTAAAACGGCTTAAACATAACAGCGGCCAAACTGCGGCGTTTGCTCGACTGCTGAGAGCAGGGCCAGGCTGTGTGAGACACTGCTCAAAAACCTAGTGCTGGGCCCAATCCTGCCTCACGGCCAAGCTCCCAGAACTCCAGGAGGGACAGGAATGGGGTCACCGGGGAACAGCCCCCACAAAGCTGCTGCCAGGAAAGACTGGCATAATGGAATAGAGCTATGCCATCTCCCCTCACCTTCCCGCCCCCCCCCCCCATCCATGCCCCCTTCTGCCCTTGGCTGGGAGGACAGGACCTGGCAGCAGCACTGATGTGCTGAGAGGGACTCTCCTGCTGGGCATTTGGAGCTGAATTATGGCTCCTTTGCACTTCCTGAGTGTAACACAGGGGCCATAACTGGACTGAGGATCTGGCCCACTAACCCTACTAGAAGCAGGGATGTACACTAGAGTAGGGTTAGAGATCAGTTTAACCTGCAGCCAGATTTAAACCAGGTGTGACAGGGTGCAGGGGCACTACCTGGTTCTTGGTGAGCAAGGGGTTAATACCAGCTCAGCATTCCCTCCCCCTCCCTTGCACAGGTGCTGAGGGGAAGGGCTGTAAATTGGCCACTTAAGGCAGTGAGGAGAGGAGTCACTTTAGGGACTGTCCAGCTCTAGACAGGGGAAATATTTGGTGAGTTTATTTTTTGCTTTGACTTTAAGTTGCAAACATTCCCCCTTGAGGAAAGACCTTTGCTGACTACACCTGTGATTTGTTTCTGCTGAGTCACCCTGCCAGCATGTGCCATGACTTCTAAGCACTGCTGAAATCCCTCTGTAGACAAGCCTTGGGCTAAAAAAATCACAGCAGTTTTATGAAGGGCTCACCCCAGGAAAGTGAAGATATGCCCAGCAAAGCACCTGGCACCTGCTGGAGAACTCGAACCGAGCAGCACTAACACTGAGAGATGACCGGAGGGAATCTGGGCTCTCTGATGAAGTGATCTGTTCAAGTGACACTTACCGGGTGAAGGGCATATTGATTAGCCAGCTCATTATATGCTGCTGGAGAGAAAGGGATCAGATTCCGCTGCTGAGCGCTCATGGTGAATAATGACTAGGCAAGAAAAAGAGGGCGAATCAGAGATGTCATTCTCAGTGCAGCCTGTGCCTCCAGGCACTGCCGCAATACAGAGAAAATCCATACCATTGGTATGAAGCATGAAACCAAAGAGAATTTGCCACCTCCACTTTTCTTTCTTCCTATTACCTTTCCCTTTTCTTTTGCTTCCACTGCCATTTCACACATGGCACTGAACAGCCTTCCGGCTTCAGTCACCCCTAGCATGGGCCATGTGCACACCAACAATAAGGTGAAAAAATCCTGACCCTAGTGCAAATCCACTTAGTGTGTGTGTGTGTGTGTGAGTCACGCTCCTGTAAGAACACTACCCTTACCTCGTAACCACTAATGGTAATTTTGACTGAGACATCCAGGGGCTGATTGGTTACTCCTGCCACAGATTTAACCAGTGACATAAGAAGCAGTGGGAACCACACGATGCAGACCAATATAAAGACAATGCAGCCTCCTATTCCATACTTCACAATCACTTTCTTCTTCTGGCCAGAAGGCTGAGGATATTTCTGCAAAGGCAAAGATATAATTGAGCATGATGCAATTGTAGCATGACAGGGAAACCAGGCAGGAAGGAACTTGGTGACCCTTTTGAGGCTATGAGATAGAACATTTGGGAAATAACCCAGTTGTTTTGCATGCACACTGAGTGACAGATTACTCAGTCAACACACACACACACACACACACAAAGGACATGTGTAAACTGGCAAACACACAACCTCAAGTGAAGTATCAGAGCGGTAACCGTGTTAGTCTGGATTGAGTTATTCCACTTGTAACTTATCTATTCACTTTTAATGAACTATTTAAAAATTATCAAGTTTTTAAGATGCTGTAAATGCTCATTATTTTATTTGTGAGGGTTGGGGTTGAAATGCGCTGTACACTTATAATTCAGTAGAAATTATCAGTATAATGTCTATATGATGTTCTTAGAGTAGCCCATTGCTCCCTCTCAGGACTGAGTAGCTACTGCAGTGGAACAGCTCTTTGAGGAAACAGCACTAGTGAAATAGGCTGGGGCAAGGCTGTAAAAAGGCTACAGGGCTAGGAAGCAGCATCTAGAGGAAGAAGGGCCAGGAGCCTAAAGTCTTGGTAGAAACGAGATGTCCCCCAGCTCCTTCCATTGAAAGGGTGCTGCTGTCTGCAGAAAGCAGCAGCAGCTGGCGGCAGAGCATGGCATTCAGATATCGAGGACAAATCTAAGATGGAGCTGGCTTCATTTCAAAATGACTGGTGGAAGCCCCATTGCTTAGAGGAGCTAAAATTAGACTGGACAAAATTCTACAAAATGTGCCGTAGGGAACTGTCCTGCATGGGCCAGAGGGGTGGAGCAGACCTCCTAATAGTTCTTTTCCAGCTCTAACTTGCGTGACTTTTAATATATCCCCTCATCCCCACCATGAGATATGAGTTGTACTTATAAATAAGGAAGAACTGTCTGTAGCTGGAAACCCCTTTAAGGGAGAGTCTTTTTTAGATGCGGGCAAGGAATTCTTCCCCTCATCTTACAGAGAGAGGGTGAAATCCTGGCTCCATTGAAGTCAAAAGGAGCTTTGACACTGACTTCAGTGGGGCCAGGATGCCAGCCACAGTGACTATTCGGCAAGTGCAAAAGTAGCTTTTGATAACATAGAAGATCCCGCAGGTGGGCTCAGACCAATACTGATGCTGAAGTGGAACTGGAATGGTGATGTACTGCTAGGTGAAACCAAACTCCCATCTCTAGTGTCTATCTGACTAAAGGCAAAAGATCCCATAATCTTGGAGTCCCACCAAAATCCCCACTCTTAGTAAAACAGGTCTATGCCTGAGACATTGCTGAGTGCGTAATTACGGGTTCCTTGTTTAACTATACAGTCAGAATCCTATGGGCATCTCCGTTTATCTGCAGCATTGCAATGCACAGTGAACAAGGGAAGGTTCTGCTCAAACATAAATCTCTCTATCTTCCCAAGTCCAGTTTTTTCTGAAGGGTGCATTATTTCTCCCCCTCCCCCCAGCCTAAACTGGCCTCACAAATGTCTGTTAGATAATTTTATGAGACGGGATTGTACAACTGGAATCACTTGCCTTCTCAGACTCTCTTAGGCATTTCATAATGAAAACATTTGCATATAAATCCTCCACACAGATCCAACTGGAAAGACTCAGTGTGGTGTCAGTCCAAACCCAGTCCATGACAGCTCTCAGCTCGGTAAGGAAAGGCACCATACGAAACCTACCAGTTAAAGAAAGAATGTTATTAACATTTTAGAGTGACATCTCTGTTAAATACCAGAGCCTGGAGTCCTAGCAGATAATTTTCAGGCATTTAGTGAAATCTTTTTCCCTGGCACAATCTTCCTTGATTTTGAGGGACTTTTCCTTTATCAGCTCCTAAAAAACACTTTCCAGTGTGTAGTTGTATAGTACTGAGACTGTACAGAGTGCCCAGGGATTTCAGAAATCACAGAAACCTTCATGCTTCAGGGCAGAAGCCAAATGCAAACTGCCTAGGGGTAGGAAGAAACTTCCCCTATGGGCAAATTATCCCACAATTGTCCATTTCGGGAAGTCTGAGGCATCTGGTACTGGCCACTATTTGAGGCAGGGTACTGGACTGGATGGATCATTCATCTGATCCCATCTGGCAGTTCCTATAAACCAGTGGTTCCCAAACTTTAACAACCTGTGAACCCCTTTCACTAAAATGTCAAGTCTTGCGAACCTCCTCCTGAAAATGAATATTTCCAGGCGATTTTCTCCTTTACCTGAGTATAAATTATAAAAGCAGTGATCTTGGAAATATCAAATTTGTTTTTATGACATGCTTATTACACACTATTTATTATTAATTATTTATCATGACAACATTTTTATTACATTATGAAAATGGCAACACTCTTCCAAGATCTCACTTTCGTAGCTTGTATCACTTTGAATAAGCCTGTTACAAGACAAGGCTCCTATGTTTCATCAAGGAGTGTCATTTGTGAAACAGCAGGAAGGTATTTAAGAAGCCAACTCAAAGAGTTCCTCCTACATAAGCATTCAGGTCTTGAGCAGTCCAGGCAAACAATGCACGTTACAACAAAGCTTAAACTTGTTCTTCATCATAATTTTTAAAACAACACTAGTTACCTATTTAATTTTAAAAACAGCAAAAAATATCCACCTCCCTTTCCATTTCTTATAAGGAGTCTTGAAGTTGAAATCTCCTCAGTGTGACAGAGATGTTTGCTTTGATCTGCTTAGCTCTTGGAAGTCCAGGGGCTCCAGGCCACTGGTCCCATGCTGCCCGGGGTCCCTAGGGACAGCTCTGTCTGCCATTAGGGAATTTTTTTTCCAAGAACCCCCTGTAACATTTTGTGAACCCCCAGGGGTTCCCGAACCTCAGTTTGGGAACCACTGCTATAAACCTATTCACCCACCAGGGAATTATTCAAATTTGGAAGATCTTCTTTAAAAGCCAAATTTACAGTGAGGCCTTGACTTTGCCTCCTGTTGTTCCTGTACAAATACCTGTGTGCTCCCTTCTCAGATGTCAGCACCTGTGTACAAAAGACCACCCAAGAATGGGGTCTCGTGCTAGATGTTGTACAGAGAAGTATAGTCTCTGCCCCAAACTGATAGATTCTCTCACCTGCAGATGTAGGAGATGGAGTCTGTTCATGGAACATCCACTGATCCTGAGGGTGTGTGTCTTTGTGCACAAATCATTGTTTCTATCCCCTCAGCTGGCAGGTAATAGCACTCAAAACTGCAGTGCATGGCCCACTGGAGGCCAGTGCTTGAAAACTAGGCCACAAGCATGCAGGAGAGAGATTTCTCCCTTAAAGTTCCTTTCAGAGCCTCTTCCTTTATACAAAACCCACAGATTGCTCCATGCAATGTTAGCCCACATGGGAAATGGATATTTTTTCCATAGGGTTTTTTAGGTTAATAATATGTAACTCAGCATGTATTTAAAAATGCCTTGAGTACACAAAATTCATCCCAAATATGACCAAACTGTCCAATGGCTTTTTAATATCTCTGCCACAAGACTGTGTATCAACATATTTCCTGTCTGGATCCATTCTAGTGGCAATTCCAGGCATGGAATAGTCTATATTTACTTAGTCTATTTAACTTTCAGTTAGGCTCATCTCACAACCATGCTATTTCAGGGTGATTTATACAATATTTACATTGAATTCTGCTAATATTTCCTTGCCTCTTGATACTGGATCACAGCACATACATTCCAGAGACCCAGGCTGGAGGAATAAGCAGCTATTCTAGGCAATCAGAGAGGATCTAGCTAAGGGGAGACTGCCAGGATGTGAGATGATTTGTATGAAAAGTTTGAGTGATTATGTAGAAAGGTAGCAATCAGGCTAGGGGAAAAGATAAGCTACAGCAACAAGAAATGGGGGTTGCACTCAAGAGTCACGTTATGGCATTCAGACCCTGCTCTCCTTTCCTCTAAAGTGCAAACTTAGGGCTTGAGCTTAATTTCTGATATACCTACCATAAATCACACATACCCCAAAAAAGAACAGTCAACATTTATCGTGCTAAATACTGGTCCCACTGAATAGAGTGAGGATTGTATCATTGGCTTTAATGAGACTGGGGCTTGGCCCATGGTTTTTAAGCCTTTATTATAAAAGCTGAACATCCCCTCTCTGCTTACCCTTGGAATAGGAAAAGGTTTACAAAATTGTAACTCTTCGTCAGAAAGTTGCCTAGGACCCGATTCGGATAACCACATTTGATCTGATACGCGGACAGGCCAAAATAAACACATTTGACCAAGTACCAAAGCTGAGCCACATGGTTTCTGTTGAATCTCCTGTAAGTGAATAAAACAGAGATTTCATTACACTATTTTTGTCACCAAAGTCCTTTTAATTTTTTTTTAATGTGACCGTTCCTGAATCACTAGTTTGACCTTCATATTAATATCACCCCCTCAGACTGAATTGTAACCTAGTGAAAATGAGATGCAAAGTGAGTGGCCATATGTCGTCACTTGAGGCTATGGATCCTATTAAATGGAGCTTCTTTTCCCTGCAGCTTGAATAATAAATGTCCATCCACCAAGGGAAAGTGTTGACCAACAGTGAGCAGCTTCAAAGTAGGATATGTCTAAAGTTGGGAGAATATTTCTGCCAGGGGTTTTTCCCCTTGCCATACTTCATAAGCCTGCAGATGTCTCCTTTTCCTGAGATCTCATTTTCAAAGAGTCAGATGCATAGTTCCCATAACTGAGCTTGCATATGAACCACATACCTGGCTATTTGCTCAAATAAACTAGGCATGCAACACAGTAGCATTTTGCACACATAATTGCACTCTCTGTTGTTTCTTTACCCAAAACATGCTGCACTTTCAATGTGAAGACTGCGGTAGGAAATTAAGTTGTCCCTCTATCCAGTTCCAACCCCACCCATCGCAGCAGAAGTGCTAAGAGCACAAATTAAATTGCTGCTGAAAGCATGCAGAAATGTCAGATTTCAAAGCCACCCTGGCTTCTGCCTGTTTTCCCATCGAAAGCAAGTCCTGCTCATGAAAGAGAGAGAAATTTTCATGTGACACTGGCCACAGTTGTACCTTTCGGTAACGCCTGGCAAGATGAAGAACATCCAGAAGTGAATGCCAAAGACAAGGACAACCTGGAACACACACTTCCCAAACATAGTCTTCCTCAAGTAAATGGCCCGGTCCACTATCATGGTGCCAAACTGAATCAGGAGCATCACCAGGAAGGCTTCAGGGACCTGGTCTTCCGACAGGGATTCAGTTATGTCAGCAGCTGCTGAGTGTTTCTGAAAGGGGAAAATCTAGTTACAAAGCAATACCACTCAGGATTTATCCAATGATTTTATATAATCCATGGGATAGTGGGAAAACTCCAGACCGCTATTATGTGAATAGTCCCTATTCAGACAAGTATCTCCCCTGAGTGTAAGGGGACTTACAGCTGTAAGCAAGTGCTGCATTTTCTGTTAAGGCCTGGAAAGGCAAGGCTCTAATCTCTCCCCTCTACAAACAAATCCCTACTCTGCAGGCACTAAGTAGAGGCATCTTAAATAAAGATGCAGACAAAATAACAGTGAGCAGCTGCTGATGCCTCATGGAGGATTCTGAAGAACAACTGGTCTTTAAACAATTCTGTTCCTTTGTTTCATAGAGCAATGGTCATCTGCCCTGCATCGAGAGCCAGGTCCATGTCTGTAGCTTGCACCTCCCAAAATAAAATCTTCAGATCCAGATTTCAAAGCCCCATGCTTGGGAAGGTTCAGATATGGAGTTTTAACTAGACCCATTATAAAAATATCAGGGCTTCAGCGCTGTGGTTTGGATCCATCTCCATCCCTCGCTTTCTCTTTCTCCTCCCTAAATTTTTATAACTAAGACTATTTTGCATGAAACCAAGCTTTTAAGGATCTTGATAGACTCATCTGTTGTTATTACTGCTCATTCCCCCACTTGGAAGCAGAATCACATTCTTTTGAGACATAACAATAACATCCAGATGTGGAAAGCACAAGCGAGTGCTACGGCAGCCAAGCACAACGTGCAAGCAGCAATGCTGAGAGCATAAGCATTGCACTGACTGGGTTGTGCTTCTGTTCCAGAAGCCTACATCACTCTGCCGCTTTGCCGTCGGTTTGGAGTTATAGCCCTTCTGGAAATGAAACAGTCTCCCGCTCTCTATGCATGAGGACCCGCTCCTGAAAGAGGCTGAGCATCTCTCATGAGATACCGAGCCGCCCTCCACTCCCATTAATGTCTATGGTGTTCTTCACATTGCAGTAGGGGTTCAGTACCTCATAGGATCAAGGCCCTACGTAACCCTCCCTTTCTCCTTTCTTTTGACTAGTTTTCCATCTCAAACCTCTACACTGAGGTGATCTACTCTCTGTAAAAAAACATAAAACAAAGCAATATGGGGGGGAGAATGGAACAAAGAAAGAATTCATGATCAAACAAAGTGAAACATTTGCTTTCTTTGGGACACAATGGTACTCCCTGCCCAGTGTCTGCGGTAGAGCCTCTCCCTTCTCATCATTAGTCACTGTGTTATCTGAATCAGTTAGCCTGTCTTTTGTGGGTAGTCTCTTCTCTAGTCTATGGAGACTCCTGGCTCAAGAGAATTTAAGGTTGAATCAAAAAACAAATGAAAAGAGTGGCTGTAATTCAGGGGAAATTTCCATCAGGTCCCTGATGGTAGAGAAGAGAGAGGAATCAACTGTAGTGAATACAAAGTGTGTTCTTTATTCACACACACAGAGGACACTGTGGTTCCTCCTGGCTGCCAGACTGATTAACTTAGCCTGTGCCTCCTTCTGTCTCCCTAAATCCTGGAGTATGCAGTCATGGAAGGGATTGCTGACTATATACCATAGTCCTCAAGTTAATAATCAAGCTACTTGCTTTGCAGTCTGTATAAAGAAAGTGCATTTGTGCTTACGCCAAAAGCCCAGTATCCAAAGATAACAATTATAAAATTGATCACGTCAACCAGGAACATCAGTGCATAGACGTCACAGACGGGGCTGTACTCCGGATGAATAATGTCGTAGAAGAACTGCCTGATAGGTCGATAGATTTGAAGGGCACTAGGGGTAAAAACAAGTATAATCTAGATCAATGGAAATTGTAACAATGCATCCTCAGAATGATCAGATGAATGTCTCCACTGCACGTCTTCCATAGAAGACCCATAAACACTGGAATTATAATTACTCTACTGAACTGAAGTGCAACAATGTATCATTTTCTTAAGAGATGTTACAAATAATACCCCAATTACATTTTAATCACCAGCTTCTTTGCTTTCAATATCAGTTGTTTCATCTTTTGCTTAAGAAGTTTCTTCTTGCTGATGGGACTCTTTCTAAAAAGCTTCCATTTCTTCCTGGCTTCCTTCTTCTGAGTCTTGCCTACCAAAGGGAAGACAAATCACAGTTTTGTCTGGGGGCCATTCTTTTCTTAACAGCCATGTCCTAATTTTGTCACAAAGGTTTACAATTCTGTTTAACTTTAGGTGTTCCAATAAGGCACTAATTCAGCCAGTAGGGTTATCTCACAAGAAATCAATGTTTGAGAATGCCCTATGAATATATCAGAGGGGTAGCCGTGTTAGTCTGGTTCTGTAGAAGCAGCAAAGAATCCTGTGGCACCTTATAGACTAACAGACGTTTTGCAGCATGAGCTTTCGTGGGTGAATACCCACTTCTTCGGATGCAAGCAGGACTGCTTGCATCCGAAGAAGTGGGTATTCACCCACGAAAGCTCATGCTGCAAAACGTCTGTTAGTCTATAAGGTGCCACAGGATTCTTTGCTGCTTCCTATGAATATAGTTTCTTGGGCTAGCAAATACACTAAGTTACTCGAAAGGAATTATTTGGCATCTATATAACATGCTAATGGGCACATTAGGAAAAAATCACAGTAATTCTCTAGTATGGGTAGGGTGACCAGACAGCAAATGTGAAAAATCGGGACGGGGTGGGGGGTAATAGGAGCCTATATAAGAAAGACCCAAAAATCGGGACTGTCCCTATAAAATTGGGACATCTGGTCACCCTAAGTATGGGTGGGTAGAGACTACAACCATCTAGGCACAATCTCCCTATTTTCAGGTGCATCCAGAGAAAATTTGCCTCATAGTATTTTCTCCACCTGAATTTTAAAATGAAAACCCTCTCAGTGTCTAAAACTAGCTCAGTGTGGCTCTGACTACCTCTGTTAATGGAAGCTGTCTTCCTTCCTCTGAAGACGCTCCCTGAGGGATTGTGATGTCTGAAAAGGTGCCATGCCCCCGATCCAGGCTCATCTTCGTGCAGACCACCTCTGGACTCCTGATTCTTTGAACTTCTAGAAAATGTCCTTTTCTTGGTATCAGACACATTGACACCTTTGGAATCCCATAGTCCATGGCACTAATGGGAACATTTAAAGAATGATTAATACAGTTTGATACACGGTGTCCTCAGCACAGCATCTTTAATTTGCAGTAACCATGAATTGCTCTACAGGCGGAGATAGAGGCAGACACAGAATGGGGGAGAGAGAAACAGGGTGGGTTTGCACTTGAGATAAAAGCTTGGTTTCATGATGGGTAGGGAATGGGCACAAGTCCCCAATTTGGATCCACACTTCAAAGCCTCTAAAATCCAGGGGCAAACCTCTTATTGACTTAAGCAGGGCTAAGATTTCACCCCAAGGACTCTAATCTCCCATCACAGCATGTGAGTATCTCACATGAAAGCAAATGGCATTTATTTGTAAAGAATTAGGCCCATAAGTGTTCAGATCTGGGATTTTGTTGGAGTTGAGGGCCAAATGCTAAGTTTAAATCCAAACCTGGGTTTGGACACTGAGTCCCTGCCCCCAAAGGATGAGATGACTTTTGAATTTATAACAGAAATGAAGATCAGGCAAGTTTAGCAGTGTTTCAGTTTTTCTCTGCAAACATTCAGCAGAGCGCTAAGAAACTAGCCATTTCTTCTCCTTCTCCTTCTCTTCAAGAACAACTTACCTTCAAGATAGACCTGTGAAAGAACAAAGCCAGCAGCTGCACAAGATCAAAATGCACATAGCCATCCTTCTTCTCAATCCCAACAATGTTTGGCAGAACAAATGGCTCTTCTGCATTGATGCCGCAGTATAACTTAGTGGTCCAGGGAAAGAATCCAAACTGAGCAAAATATTTGACAACTACTGTTATCTAAAGAGAAAAAAAAACTAAATTAGTTGGAAGACATGGCCTGGCAGGGCAACAACTAGCCTTAAACATTTTCAGAAGCGTTTCTATATCTTCCAAATACAGGGAAAGACTCCAACCAGCATTTCTGCTGGCTTGAGATTCTGGAGAGCTAACCTTGCTTTGGGATCCAGTGTTGTTTTATCATGTATAGATGTTCTCTAATTGTGTTTATTTCTGGTTTTATGTTCAATAAATTACCTGCAGTTCGTGAGCTACCTTCAGACCTACCAATGTCTTTTAGTCACATCCACCATCTAGTCTACCCCATTAACATCAATTCTAACAGAAGTTTATTGCACGTTAATGTAAAGAAAAAGAATAATATTTGTTTGCAGAGAGACACGTCGGCAGCAAGGCAATTTTCTGGCTGTTGCATACCTCTGTATAAACGATAGCCATCATCCAGAAGAATTTAGTAGGCCTTGGAATGGATAACATGGCCCACAGAAATATAAGGATAGGCAGAATCAAAGTGAGGACCGAAGCAGAGACCATGTGGTTGAGAATGATCACAAAATAACAGAGCATTTCTGACTTGGATACCATCGCATTGTACAAAGCAAAGCCCAACTTCAGGGATCGAGGCAGACTCTGGTAAAACTTGTCTGACTGCTCCAGTTCATTGTCATGAAACATCCTGAACCACAGAACAAAAAAATATATAAAAACAGATTAATTATATTTCCTCACAGAATTGGTGCAAGGCTACAAGCTAGTATTTTTAATACAGAAGGTTATATAAATGAGACCAGATGTATGGCATAATATAATCTCTTCAGAACTGCATGCCTAAGGCTGTGATAGTTTGTCAACCAAATCTTCTGTGAAAGCTGTCAGTGACCTAACTCACGTACACTCATAGTCCCCCATCCCTCATTCTGAACGGCCCCCACAAAACACGGGTGTGTTTGCACATTTAAACCTCCAAGTACAAAGTAACTCCTGGAGGTGCTGCTGAACACTCTCCATTTTTGTTGACCTTAGCCCTTAATTCACCAATTCTGTAGCATTAGTGCATGACGACCGTAGTGCTCGTATGAACACAAATGCCTGTGCTGTGTGGGCACAGTTCTTTCAATCTAACCCTAATAGTCGGGCTGGTCGTGGGGAGTGGGGACAAAACAATAACAAAAAACCACCTTAGTGACACTTTTGAAAATTCTGAGTTGTTTCCATCTCCTAGGGTTCAAACTGGGCCTGAAGTGTTCTGTGCGGGTGGGTTGTTTGGATTTTTTTACTGAAATTTTAATTTGTTTTTTAAAAATTTTTTCATTTACCACAACCACCATTTTCAATACGTAACAGTTTGTGGTAAGCAAAAAAATCTATTTTGGTAAAAAAAAAAAATCAGTAAAAATCATGGAAAAATTTGCAAAAAGTGAGACTTTCAACAACTTTTTATGAAAAGTTTCATTTTGGGGGGGGGGGGAAGCCATGGGGGGGCTTTTAATGTGCAAATTTTTGACCAGTTGGACCATGTAGTAGGATTAGTCTCATGGAGACTATAATCCATAGTTCTATATCCCCCAGCTGGTGAAAACTGGCATAGCTTTACTATGAATGGAGCTACACTGACTTATGCCAGCTGAACATCTGCCCCATAAAGTCTCTTTTTAGTCTGACATCAAACACAACGTCCAATGTCAGCTTGTGCAAGTGAAAAAACTAGTCACAGTCAAGTGATGCCATGTTGTTTAAGGCACATCATCATTCCATGAACACATTTTTGGGTATCTCTGCAGCTGGGTTTGACTTTAGGTCTTTCTTGCCTGTTCAGAAGCAGCTCACTGGCAGTCATGATAACAGGAACTTCATTTAATGGCCTGCCTGCTTCTTTGCTCCTCTCAGCTGATGGGGAAACGGCATAATCTTTTGTTTCACAGGAAGGAAGTGGAGTGGTCATTTCTGGGGCAGCTTCTTTGATGCTGTCTTCATCTTCCCTCTTCTCTCCTGCCTCATCTCCATTAATTTCCTCAGCAACTTCATCAGGTGTCCTAGATCCAGAATGAGTTTCTTTTTTAAAAAAAATCACTGAATCACAAGTTAGGTTTTCTTAATAGACATTGAAATAATTGTACTAATATGAAACCTCCTGGCTCATGCCAAAGCGAGAAGGGGCTCACTCACCATAAATTCAGAATCCAGCTAAGAATTCCAACATCTAAGGTCATGGTGACAGTGATTAGAAAGGATTCACATGGAATTTAATGTTATTTCCATACAAGCTTGTTCTTTTAAAGTATTCAAAACATTTCAATTTGCATCACACTAATTGCAGGCTAACCAGCCTCACAGCAGTCATTGCATGAGCTGCATGCTTATTGATCTCTCTGCAATATTACACATGGGTTACTCCAGCTGCATGCCAGCTAATTCCACTGTAATCATTCCCCTGAGTTTAGCTGCTGCTAACTGACCTTCCTGTAGCCACTCCCTAGGGGCTATTTTTCATAGAATCATAGAAATATTGGTCTGGGAGGGATTCGAGAAGTCACCACGTCAAGCCCCCTGCTCTGTAGAGGACCAAGTAAACCTAGACTATCCCTGACAGGTGTTTGTCCAATCTGTTCTGGAAAACCTCCAGTGATCTGGATTCCACAACCTCCCATGGAAGCCTATTCCAGAGCTTAACTACCCTTATCGTTAGAAAGCTTTTCCTAATATCTAACCTAAATCTCCCTTGCTGCAGATTAAGCCCATTACTTCTTGTCCCACCTTCAGTGGACATGAAGAACAATTGATCACCACACTTACCACAGTTGAAGACTGTTATCAGGTCCTTCCTCAATCATCTTTTCTCAAGACTAAACATGCCCAGTTGTTTGTTTTTAAACCATTCCTTATAAGTCAGGTTTTCTAAACGTTTGTTGCTCTCCTCTAGATTCTCTCCGATTTGTTCCCATCTTTCCTAAAGTGGTGGCACCCAGAATTGGACACAGCTTTCCAGCTGAGACTTTACCAGTGCCAAGTAGAACAGGACAAATACCTACCGTGTCTTACATATGACACTCCTGCTAAAACATCCCTCAATGATATTAGTCTTTTTCGCAGCTGCATCACATTGTTAACTTTTATTCAATGTGTGATCCACTAGGCATTAAACATCTCAGCTTTCTTTTTATGTCATCAGTTATTAGCCCTCCTTCCCTGCTAAGCAGACTTTCCTTCACCTTCCTCTTGCTCCTAACGTATTTGAAGAACCTCTTCTTACCACTTTTTATGTCCCTTGCTAAGTGTAACTCATTGTGTGCCTTACCCGTTCTGATTTTGCCCTTACATGCTTGTGCTGTTTATTTGTGCTCCTCCTTAGAAATTTGTCCATGATTCCACTTTTTTTTTTAGGATTCCTTTTTGATTTTCCAGTCATTAAAGAGCTCCTGATGGAGCCATATTGGCCTCTTACTATTCTTCCTGTCTTTCCTTTGCGTCAGGATAGCATGCAGTTCTGCCTTTCATATTGTCCCCTTGAGAAATCACCAGTTCTCCTGACCTCCTTTTTTCCCTTAGATTTTCTTCCTGGGACCTTACCTACCAGTTCTGAGTTTTGCTGCATGCCATCTCACTGTAACCATTCATTGGCTGACTCCAGGTGCTGCTAACTGATGACACTGCTACCCCTCTCTTGGGATTACTCCTGTTCCATGCTGCAGTTTTTGCTTTGAGCTCAAATGAATCTAAAAATCTCAAAGTGTAGCAAAGCAGAGCTGCCAAGCTTCACCCAGCTTCCACTCAAACCATCAGTTATCCCAGACTCACTCTGAACTGGAACCAGGTTCACGCCATAACCCAGGCTTGGAGGCTTGAGAGGAAGGATGGTTCAATGATCAGAGCACTAACCTAGGGTTTAGGAAACCCACCTTCAAGTCTCTACTCCACCACAGACTTCCTGTGTGACCTTGGGCACATCATTTAGCCTCCCTGTGCCTCAGTTCCCAGCTTTAGAATGGGGATAACAGCACCTTCCAGGGAGTTGTGAGGATACATGCATTAAAGGATTGTTAGCTGCTCAGATACTATGGCTTGCGGGGTGGAGATAAACACCTTAGATATGCAACACATTCAGCAAATATTGCCTAGCTGCACATTACCTTACTACAGGTTTGAACAGCTCTTATGAGAAGTTCTGACAAGGATAATGTCCCCACTGTCTATTCACCTGGATGCACTGCTCTGGTGCGGTAGCTGGGTTCCCCTCCTGGGTATCTGCTGGCACTCTAATGTGTCTTCATGCTGATCCTCCTGTGTGCCTTTCATTTTATTTCCTCCATAAGGACTTGCTTGCACTTGCTGACTCTTCTTCAGGTTGTAATATTGGAGAATTGTGTCTGGTGAGGCTTCTTTTCCCTTAAAAAAAATTAATACAAAATCAGTCAGATGGGAAAAATGCTGTCCTCATTTCTGTCAATGGAAGCGATTGCAATCCCATATACCCTTTGAGACCACTGCAGTCCCATGGGGAATTCCCACCTTTAAAACAGATGGCTGGTGCTCATTTTATATCCTTGTGTCCCACACTAAATAAGACATTCCCTTCCTTGCTGTTAATGCCTTTCAAAATATAAGCATGACAGCTCTTAGTCATCACTAAACATAGTTAGTAGAAACATGTGGGAATGGACATTTTATATGGATCTCAAGAATATCCAGCGTTATCTAATTAATAATAGCACAGATTTTGAAAGGAATATTAAATCTCATGTTTTCTGATTTTAAGCCAATGTCTATTAGAGACCAAGAGGAGACCCCTTTTTCCCTACTGTGGAGTTTCTTACATCTTCTTCTGACGAATCTGGTGCTGGCCACTGCCAGAGACAGGACACTGGACTAACTGCATCTTGGTTCTGATCCAATGCACCAGGGGTTCTCAAACTTCATTGCACCGCGACCCCCTTCTGACAACAAAAATTACTACACGACCCCTGAACGGGGGGACTGAAGCCTGAGCCTACCCAAGCCCTACTGCCCCGGGCAGGGCGGGCCAAAGCCCAAGGGCTTCAGCCTCAGGTGGGGGGCCTGTAACCTGAGCCCCACCAGCCAGGGCAGAAGCCCTCAGGCTTTGACCCTGGGCGGTTGGGCTCGGGCTTCAGCTCTGGTGACCCCATTAAAACGGGGTCGTGACCCACTTTGGGGTCCCAACCCACAGTTTGAGAACCACTGCAATACACCCATTCCTATGTTCTATTAAATTATTGGGGGTTTTCTCCATGAAAAATGTATATGAAAACAAAAGATTTTCAGTTTCATCAAAAATTTTCTTCAAAAATGTTCTTGTTGAAAACACAAAAAATATAAACAATTTTTTTTCCAATTTGTTGTTTTTATTGCTGAAAACTAAACACCCAGTTTTATTTTTTAAAAGAAAACCCCAAATTTTGTTTGAAAAAACAGGATTTTTTTCATGAATGTTCTCATTTAGCCCAAAAGCCATTTTTCATTGGAAAATAGTTTCAGTGAAAATTGTTCAACCAGCTCTAAATATTAGCTCTTTTAGTCTTTCCTTGCAAGTCAGTCTTTCAGGTGCCTGTAATACGTTTGTTCAGTGATGTAAGCAGTGCTCAGAATTTATACTGACATCATCTCTTTAAGGGGAGTAACAATGGGTTTAGAACACGACCTAATGCAGAAAGATTGGTCCACAGATAAACATGAATAAACCATATTTGTAGTTGCTATTGTAATGCATAAATAATCAGAGAAACTGGTTGGAAAATGTAAATAAAAATCTGGAAATTATATTTTGAAAATGAAAAAGGAAATTAAAAGTGATTTGAAATGGAGTCTTGGACTGGAATTGAAGTGACCAATGAAAATTTTCTGTGACTTTTCTCTTTTCAAGACACTTCTAACAATGAGCTTGTGCTTAATGGAGCATTTTTATGCACATCTAACTCAATGGGAATTTTGTGTATATAAAGATTTCAGGACAGAGCCCAGAATTTCCAGCTTGTTACAGTTTAATATAGTCAGACATCCTGTTACATAAACAAAAAAACCCAGGACATTGTGTAAAATGACTGTGATCTTACCTTATTAATTTCTCGCCATAGCATGCACCTTTCAATTCTCAGTACATTTGCTATGTCCAGGTTATTTTTACAGAGTGAGTTTAATGCCTCTGTAGTATCATCTAACAATGCTTGAAAAAAGACCCAAGTAAACTTGATTGTGTTGATTATTCTTTCGATTATACTTTCTGTCAAAAGGGGAAAAAACATGTGCAGTTACAAATAGGAAATGGTTCTACATACTATTCTATTTCAACCAGCTCCTCAGCACTGGCTGAGATACAGTGATAAAGGATTTCAAAGGTCAGTTTAGGTCATCTTTATTCCCATCCAATCCTGATCCATCTTACTGAAGTGGGTATTGCCAATACAGAGGTGAACCAGAATATCATACATTAAGATTTGAATGACCTTGAAAACAGGAGTAATAGAAATGGGATGAAATTTAATAGTGTAAAGTGCCAGGTCACGCACTTAAGAAAAATTCTTGTTAATCCCTATAAAATGGGGACATATCAGTTGGAAGTGACTGAGGCGGAGAAAGACCTGGGTGTATTGGTTGATCACAGGATGATTATGAGCCCCCAATATGATGCGGCCATGAAAAAGGCTAATGCAATCGTAGGATGCACCAGGCAAGGTATTTCCACTAGAGATAGGGAAGTGTTAGTACCATTATACAAGGCACTGGTGAGACCTCATCTGGAATACTGTGTGGTGTTCTGATTTCCTATGTTTAAGAAAGATTAATTCAAACTGGAACTGGTGCAGAGAAGGGCTACTAGGATGATCAGAGAGTGGAGAACCTAGAATCATAGCACTGGAGATTAGAATCATAGCACTGGAAGGGACCTCGAGAGGTCATCTAGTCCAGTCCCCTGCACTCATTGCAGGACTAAGTATTATCTAGACCATCCCTGACAGGTGTTTGTCTGACCTACTCTTAAAAATCTCCAATGATGGAGATTCCATAACCTCCCTAGGCAATTCATTCCAGTGCTTAAGCACTCTGACAATTAGGAAGCTTTTCCTAATGTCCATCCTAAACCTCCCTTCCTGCAATTTAAGCCCGTTGCTTCTTGTCCTATCCTCAGAGGTTGAGAAGAACAATTTTTCTCCCTCTTCCTTGTAACAACCTTTTATATACTTGAAAACTGTTATCATGTCCCCTCTCAGTCTTCTCTTTTCCAGACTAAACAAACCCAATTTTTCCAATCTTCCCTAATAGGTCATGTTTTCTAGACCTTTAATCATTTTTGTTGCTCTTCTCTGGACTATCTCCAATTTGTGCACATCCTTCCTGAAATGTGGCTCCCAGAACTGGACACAATAGTCCAGTTGAGGCCTAATCAGGGCAGAGTAGAGCGGAAGAATTACTTCTGATGTCTTGCTTTCAAGACTCCCAGTAGTATATCCCGGAAGGATGTCTGCTTTTTTTGCAACAGTGTTACAGTGTTGATTCATATTTAGCTTGTGGTCCACTATGACCCCCAGATCCCTTTCCGCAGAACTCCTTCCTAGGCAGTCATTTCCCATTTTGTATGTGTGCAACTGATTGTTCCTTCCTAAATGGAGTACTTTGAATTTGTCCTTTTTGAATTCCATTCTATTTACTTCAGACCATTTATTCAGTTTGTCCACATAATTTTGAATTATAATCCTATACTCCAAAGCACTTGCAACCGCTCCTTAAGGAGCTTGGCTTGATTAGCCTAACAAAATGAAGGCTGACAGGAGATATGATTGTTCTCTATGAATACAGCAGAGGGATAAACACCAGGGACGGACAGGAGTTATTTAAGTAAAGGGCCAATGTTGGCACAAGAACAAATGGATATAAACTGACCATCTATAAATTTAGACTTGAAATTAGATAAAGGTTTCTAACCATCAGAGGAATGAAGTTCTGGATCAGCCTTCCAAGGGGAGTAATGGGGGAAATAAACTGAGCTTGATAAATTTATGGAGGGGATGATATTATGAGGTTGTCTACAATGGCATATGGCACATCCCACATCTGCTGGTAGCAAATATCTCCAACAACTGGAGATGGGACACTGGATCGGGAGGGCTCTAAGTTACTACAAATAATTCTTTCATGGGTTTCTGGCTGGTTGGTCTCGCTCACATGTTCATGGTCTAACTGATCATTATTTTGGGGGATGGGAAGGAATTTTCCCACAGGTCAGACTGGCAGAGACCCTAGGTTGTTGTTGAGGTGGGGGTTTGCCTTCCTCTGCAGTGTGGGCCCAGGTCACTTGCTGGTTTGAACTAGAGCAAATGGTGGATTTGTAACCTGAAGTCTTCAAATCTTGAGACTACAATGACTTAGCCAGGGACTTTGGGTCTATTACAGGAATGGGTGGGTGAGGTTCTGTTGCCTGGAATGTGCAGAAGGTCACACTAGATCATGATGGTCCCTTATGGTCTTAAAGTCTATGAGTCTATGAAATCATCTGAGCAACAGCTTCTGGTTTGCTGCTGCAGTATGGAGCTACTCACCTGACTCATCTAGGTTCTCTTCAGTGCCTGATATCTCCCCTTTCTCTTCATGGAATTCCAACTTTACCTCTCCTGTATCATATAGGAACATAAGCAGAGCTATAGAGGAGATAAACTTCGCCTAGACATCTTTCCAGCTATTCCAGCCGAGCCCAATGCCCAGTGAATCAATGAGATTATGACTCCATCTGAAGGTTACATAATCAGATAACAAGACACTGTATTGAAATGCACATGTATGTGGGGCAGAGTTAAGGGCATTGTGGCTATGGAAAAGAGAAGTCTTTATCTAGCATGTGGGATGTGCTGGGGGCAGGTGATATGGATGGTAATTAAAGCTGGTGTCAGGGTTTCCTGACCTGGCCACATGTAAATGAGTACCCTTAACATTGTGTTAGCTGATTCTTGCTGTAGGAATTACAGCCTCTCTCATTCAAACAGTTTCTTTTTTTTGTCGAATTTGGCCTAGCAGCCCCTGTGCGCAAATGTCTGTGCATTCTTCCCATTACCTGCCAGTTGCAGTTGCTCCTCCTCTTTCTTCCCCTGCTCTCTGGTTTCATCTTGTTTTCTTGTTCTCAGAGCTGATTTAGAGCTAGACATCCAGGCTTCATACGCAAGCTGCAGGGAGAAACCCCATTAGTCTTTGGTGAGAAGCCTGGTGCTTCCATCCGGCTGATCAAGCCTAAGCTGTGTTTTGTTTGATGTACTCCGGGATGCTGGGGCTTCCCAACTTTTTAATAGAGTGGATCAAATATGTGGTGGGTCCCCCCCGCTCCCACTTCCATTCGCATGCCCCCCCTTCTTCCCCTCCCATTAATGGTTCTACAGACCCCTTTCCCTCCCTGTGGGAATTCACTGATGCCCTCTGCTTCCCTTTACAGTCACCTAACGCCCCCCTAGTAACAACAGCAATTGCTTCCATGGAAAAGCAATGTTGGGAAAATATTTTGGTAGTTTGCAGTAAATCTCTTGGGATTTTTTTGAAAAAAAGGTAACCGTGTAAAATAATAATTAATAATAATAATACCCCACTCTTTTCACCCGTAAGTCTCAAAGCATTTTACAAAAGACATAAGCATCATCATTGCCATTTTACAGAAGGCAAAACTGAGACACCAGGAAATCGGGTGACTTGCTTAAGGTCACACAGCAATCCAGGGGCAGAGTTGGAAATAGAACCCAAAGTCTCCTGAGTCCCAGTCCTGTACTCTATCCACTAGGCAACACTGCTCAATGTTATCAAAAATAAGTCCTGCACCTGGAATGCTGTTTTCTTCTTTGGTGATTCTTCCTCCCTCTTTTCTGTGGGCCCTTGTTCCTCTTCTTCTTCACTGTCTGTCTCAAAGAGGTAGTAGCTCCCAGCTCGAATCACTAAAATCAGTTCCAGAAAGAGATGCGGCTGAGCTTTTACAAAGCTACCTAGGGGATTTAGATGCACAATTCTCCTCGAAATCAATAGGAGTTGCATATCTAAATAGGAGCTGCCTAGCTATGTGGCTTTGAAAATCCTAGTCTAGCCATTTTAACAGGACCCATTTTTAGTAAATATTAACTAGCAGAGTGGCGCATGCAAGTATTTTTACTGTTACTATTTTTCATTCTCTTGATTAGTATCGTTATGCTTAATATACTTTAGAGCAGCCCTTAGGCTATAAATAGGGGAACTGGGAGAGAAAACCACATTTCAACAGCACTGAAATATGTAGGAGAGGGCTTGGAAGGGACAGAGTAGACAAATTGTATGGGTTTTGCTAAGATATACACACACACCCTCCTTCCTGAATAGGGGGGACTGTTAGGACAGCTATTGAAAAACCGTTTGGTTGCATTAGAAATGTGTTTTATAAATCATGTAATTGTCAGCTGTCCCCGAATTAAATGATGACAATTGTCCCCTATGGGTCCCCGCCATGATGTTTCCTTTTTCCTGCCAGCCTGCTGTGTGTGCAGCAGGGAAGGGACTGCTCAGGGCTGCCCGGGGGGGAAGGGGGGGCAAGTGGGGCAATTTGCCCTGGGCCCTGCAGGGGCCCCCACGAGAGTTTTTTACGGGGCCCCTGGAGTGGGGTCCTTCACTCGCTCTGGGGGCCCCAGAGCTTCTTCCGCTCCAGCGGCAATTTGGCGGCGGGGGGTCCTTCCGCTCCGGGACCTACCTCTGAAGTGCCCCGAAGACCTGTAGTGGGGGGTCCTTCCGCTCCGGGACCTGCCACCAAAGTGCCGGGTCTTCGGCGGCAATTCGGCGGCGGGGGGCCAGGCCCCCTGAATCCTCTGGGCGGCCCTGGGACTGCTGCCGAGAGCAGAATCTGGCCTTAGGCTTACAGCAGAATCATAGGCCTGCCCCCCACTGGAGTTAACCACAAAACTCCCATTGATTTCTATATGAAGCCCCATGCTTGTGTTTTTGTTTTGGGGTTTTTTTTTGGCGGGGGGGGGGAGTGTAGGGCTAAAACGCAACCATCCAACAAAACAAAAAGTTTCTGCAGGTTCTTGTTGTGTACAAACCCAGCAACTGTGTGCAAAGACACTGTTTCTAGCAGGATACATTGCTCTAGCTTATACATGTCATTTTTCCAGTTAGTTGTGGCTCACAGACCTTTAGTGCACACAGAAAACTTACTGGAGGCGTGGGTCACCCAGGGTTGCCACCATATCTTCTTGTCCTCGTTTTCCTTCTTGCCTCCCTCCTCTGCAAAGGTGGTTGTAAAATGTACGTAGTGAAACAGATGGACAGATTTCCCCCCCACCCCTCCTCCCCCCCCCACACACAATTTAAAAGAATTACATTTCTCAAAGCACAAGACTGTGCAGGACCCATTGGGGGGCTGCATTGGAGCCTGTGGGTTGGCTCTATGTACAGGTAGATCTCTTCATTCTTTGTGTGCCCTCGAGGGGTTCTCCACAACAGCTCTGAATTGCAGGCAGGCAGGATCCATTCCCTGGATCTCATACCCCAGGATTCCATTGCCTAGACACCCCATCATGATGAGCAGCAGATGGAGTTTATATCAAAGACTGGTGGCCTAACTGTGGGTTTCAGGGATTAAATTAATCCCACAGATTTACAGACAAAGCCTGAACAGAGCCCAATTACTTTGGCTTTGGATGTGAAGGCGGAATGTGAATTTCACCCACAGCGGCACTGGGGTTGTGAAAAGGCAATTTACTGTTTACTGTGGAACACAGCATTGCAGAAACGGAAAGCAGAGGAAGGGAAGGCACGGTGATCACTCTCCGTGTTGTTGTCACTACACAGGCTATTTAACGTGACAGGATCATTTCACCTGGATCTAGCAGCTGCTGCTCTTTGGCAGATTGATCCACAGCTGTTCCTTCTGGGCTTGGTGTCTTTTGCTTCAAACTGTCAAATTTCTTCTGCTTCAATTTGATTAGTTCCATTCTATAAGTTTAAGACAGAACACAGACCGGAGTATAAAAATCATTAGCATTTAGATAAGTGCTTTCGGTCTGAACTTCAAAGTGCCTTACAAACATTACATAGTGATCCTCAAAAATATCCCCATGACGTATCAGCCCCAACTTGGTCGTTGTTACCCTCAACATTGTATTAGTAACAGAGATGGTCAGAAAATTGATTTTTTTTTCCTCATGTAAAATTTTGACTTTTTTTCAAAAAACAAACCCAAAATGAACATTTTTGGCCAAAAACTACCAAAATCCAAAAATTTTGTTTTCAGCTAAAAATATTTGGGATTTGGTTTTTTGAAGAAAGTTAAACATTTTCAAGGAAACACACACTTTCTACACACTGTGTTCTCTCGAAAACCCAAAAAAATGTTGACAGAAAAATTTGGAACAGCCCTAGTTACTAGCACCAGCTGGTAAATGTGGAAACAATTTGTCCAGCGACACAGATAGAGCAGAGGCCTTGTCAGAGCTGGGTCTGGATCTCAGGAGTTTTTGGCTCCCAGTCCTGTACCCATACTAGACACTTTTTTTTTTTCTTTCTCTTGCTCTCTCTTTCAATCTCGTTCCCCCACCATCTCCTCCTAACACCCAAAGTGTCACCAATACGCTCCATTCTGAAGCTTTTATGACAAGCACTAACACTGGCCCCAGCACATATCTATTTAAAATATTATAACTAAAACAGGAGGCCTGTGTCTTCATTGGCCTTAAATTAACTCGGGAATATTAACATTCTAACAGGGCTAATCCAAAGCCCACTGAAGTCAAAGGGAATCTTTGCATGGACTTCAGTGGGAATTGGCTTCGGCTCCGAATACAGCTATTGAGGAGCACTCCTTTGACAGCTAAGATAATAACAGAGACTTTCATAACCTTTGGCCAGAGTGGGCTCAGCATATGTCTCTGAGAAGGCTGGCCACCTCCATAAGAACACATGCAAGATAGCCAGCCAGGAAATAATAAAAGCATAATTATTCATCTAACCATGTACACTGTTGCTAGTAGTATTATTTTTTTACTGAGCACAGCTTACTTTGGACCTGGCTAAGATTTGGAAGCTATCCATTCCAAGATCTGATATTCAAAACAGGAAGCAGTTTGATATATGCATGTAATACTATAGGCCAAACCAAAATAAACTCCGCCAATGTTTGGCTTTTGGCCAACTTTGCATGTGGTGAGGAAATGTTTGGCATTTTGCTTAAGAATTTTGCAAGGAAACATCTGTGAAATTCTGCAGCAGATGACATGAAATGTTTGATCAAGCTTTGCTTATCTAACAAGTAATCGAGGTTTCATCCAGTCCCCATTGCAAGATGGAATGTGGGTCTTATTATTCCAATGCTGACAGCACCAGGCAGATGATATTGTTTCTTACAGTGCTGTCGCCTATACCATGTCAGGAACTGACACTGTACAATCAGATTTATCACCCCTGTGGGGCCAATGATTATAGGCACAGTGCAGGTCCCCATTTAACACATCCTTTCAGTCTTCAAGGGAAGTTTAATACGTCCCTAGGTTGATTTTTCTTTGTCTGAATGGGGGCATATCCAGTGGGAGACTCTTTAAAAAAGCCTTGTGTACACCAGGGCTTTAGCTGGTGTTATAGCTGCACTGGTATAGTTGTATCGGTGCCAGTCCCTTTTGTAAATGTGATGAGTTAATGGGGACTTGTACCAATGCCACTTACCCGGGTTTCAAACTGGGATATATTGTACTAGTGCCAGCCCCAGTTTACCCCAGTGCAATATGGTATGGTTTGTACCAGTGTCGCTACACTACTGGCTAAAGCCCTAACGTAGACAATCATTCTGATTGGATACCATCATTGATCCTGTCATAAACAGATAGTTAAGGGTTAATGCCTCTTTTACCTGTAAAGGGTTAAGAAGTTCACCTAGCCTAGCTGACACCGACCAGAGGAACCAATGGGGGAACAAGATTTTAAAAAGGAAGGAGGGAAGTTTTTCTTTGTTTAGAGTTTCAGTTTCAGCCGGAGTGAAAAAGATCAAGGAACCAGCCTCTCATCAGAGTAGTAAGTTTTAGAAAGGGATAAATAGGTTTATGTTTATTTTCTTTGTAACTTGTCTTGGTACCATTAAGGGAATTATCAAAATTGGGTATTTGGGTATTTTTTGTGTAACTAAATTTGTGCCCAGGGGAACATCCTCTGTGTTTTGAATCTGTTGTCTGTGAGAGTAGCTGGTATGCTAATCTCTCCCAGAGCGTTTTCTTTTACCTTTCTTTTCTTTCATTAAAAGCCTTTTTCTTAATACCCGATTGATTTTTTCCTTGTTTTTAGATCCAAGGGGGTTGGATCTGGATCCACCAGGAGTTGGTGGGAGAAAGGAGGGGGGATGGTTAATTTCTCCTTGTTTTAAGATCCAAGGGGTTTGGATCTGTGTTCACCAGGAACTTGGTGAAAGTCTCTCAAGGCTACCCAGGGAGGGGAAGGTTTTGGGAGGAAAGGGAATGTTCCAGACAGAGGAATCTGGATGGTGGCTGCGATACCAGATCTAAGCTGATAATTAAGCTTAGAAGTGTCCATGCAGGTCCCCACATCTGTACCCTAAAGTTCAGAGTGGGAAAGGAACCTTGACAGATCCTATTAGCAATTTGTTCTCAAAGAGTGAAAAGCCTAAAATTCCATGGGACAGAACAGCTGATTGTCGTCCAGCACAAGGGATTTTGTACCAGCCAAACAGCTGTCCTGTGTTACAATTCCTCTGTAGTATCAACCATGGAGCAGAGTCGATAGCTTTCTGGTCTTGCAGTCTAGCGTCCAAAACTCTCCTAGAACTCTCTCTCCATCAGGATCCTAAAGTCCCACAGAAGAATAAGGACAGGGAGTTGTTACTGTGCGTTGGGCACTGAGTCCATAATTTGAGCCCCTCTATTTGAAGCTCGTCAATAACTATTTTCATTTGATTGCCGTTGTTGTTGTTGTTTGTAGCATTATCCCTAACTCTTCCTCGTAGTGATGGGAAAGGGTTTGAGTTATGAGTCACTAAGAAGGGTGGGGGAGGGGGAATCAGAGGATGGAAAATATAATATCCTGAATACAGAGAGAAGTGAAAAGATGACCCATCCCCATATTCACCAGTTAGATATGTGGTGTATAAGTAGTATGTGATTTTAAATGAACAGCAAACTTACTGTCTTCTCATGGCTTGCAATGATTTTTTCTCTTCCTCCAATCTGAGCACCACAACTTTTTTCAGCTTCACTTCAAACAGTTCAGCTCCTCTGCAGGTGTGAAACAAGCCAGGTCATTTAATAAATACTTCACTGGGCAGCATGCAACTATCTTCACACCACAAAGGGGCAGAAATATACCCAGCTAACCAGAGCATTATCAATCTGGTAAATCACTGGAGTGACACTTCTGTCCCAGTTCTTATTGGTGGATTGAGGTAATTGTCAGCAATTACATCATTCTCCGGGCTCTGATTGGTGGGTTCTGGTAAAAAAGAGATTGACATCAGACCTCTGATTCCACCAATAAAAACAGCAGTTTCAGAAGATTTCAGTGAAGAGTCACTCTGGCAGTGAGATGGATAATTCAGGGTAAATCACTCCAGTAGCAGTTTGAACAGAGGGAGGGCTTGATGATATTAAATACCATAGAAAGGGGTGTATTATAAGTGCAGAAACAGACAAGCAGCTATAGACAATGGATAAGGGACAATGAGAGAGAAACTTGAAGTGGGATAGGAATGTAGAAAAGGTAAAGGGAATCCTCTCCACCTCAAGAAGCTTCTCTTTCGTGGACTATGGTATCCCACAAACTTCCCAACGGAATTATAACCCCACAGTTCAGAGTTGCACCTTATTTATTCTAGGTGACTTTTTTTTTTTTGGCACATGCCGTATTTTCTGTCTCTGCCACTTTCTGGTACTGCCCAAACATAGCTCCTAAACGCATGGCGATCTGCTTGTCAACCCCTTCAGGATTCTACTGAAATCCTCAGAACTACAGATGAATGTCATAGCTGTCACAAAAGGTCTATCTTCCCCACCCTGCCCATTGTGTGAAGTATGTGGTCATGAAAGTTAGGATCTAAAGCCAGGCTTACCATAGGCCCATCCTCATCTCCTGCCTCACTGACCAGTTTGCTAAGGCGTGATCATGGCAATGGAGCCTCAAGCACTTAAAGCATCTGCATCCTTAAGTCACACTCCTGACATGAAACCTTTGCAGGATTTCTGCCCCACCTCGAGTTTGCATCATCACCTGGGGCACTATAGAGGCCTGAGTCGGGTTTTAAGCTTCTTGGGGCAGGCGCCATGTCTTGTTTACTTTTACAGCACGGAGCCCATTACCAGTGCTCAGCAAGTAATAATAATCGTCTGACTGGATCCCTTGTTTTTGGAACACAAACCTTGGGAGGCTCCCCATCACTCTCCCCAGCAATCCAAATCTCAGAGAGACCTCATTTCTTTACAGAGAGGAGGGGGCCTCCAACTTCTCTCTGCACCACTGAGGACTATTGGTTTAAACTTGTTACATCCAGTGCATGTACCTGGAAGCTAAGATCTTGGCAGCCTTCAGATCTGCCACTACGTAGAGGAAGTAATAGCTCATAAAGACTCTCCGCTGGACCAGCAAGAAAGTGAAACTTATCGCATCCCAAACAATCCCGGCTTCATTTTCAGGGAGTTCGCACTTCTCATCCTCGGGAAGAACTACACAGGAGAAATCATAGAATCATAGGACTGGAAGGGACCTCAAGAGGTGACCTAGTCCAGTTCCCTGCACTCAGGGCAGGACTAAGTATTATCTAGACCATCCCTGACAAGTGTTTGTCTCCACTTCAATAAACAGGTCTCTGCTTGCACTGCTAGTGATATAGTGTTTTATTGGCTTTGTAGAAAAAGTGGACTAGACTTTTGCTTATCCTTCAGTAAGAAAATGTTTCCCTGAAATTACAGTGACATGGTACGTCCTCTCTGCCTGTTCATTATTTGCTACTTACCCAAGTCATACCCCGGTATAGTACAGAACATGCCAAAGGTCTGTATTAGCCAGCAATGGTTTCTCAGTAACTTATCAAGATAGGCACACGCTCCAATCTACAATCAAAAAGGAGACAGTGAAAAGGCTCAGCAGCATTCTGTTCCTTTCTATTCATTTATCTAAGCTCTAATTGCACTTGCTGTTTTTATCCAAACTAGTATGATGGGTCAGTTTTGTGAGCCTTTCGAGCTGCTGTTCCTGAATTAGCTAGAGAAGAGGATTCTCAGGTATCCCACTTTCCTGCCAAAGAAACAGAGAAGATAGGCAGCCCGCAGGAAAGGCCTGTAATTGCGGAAAAGTGCTTTGCTCTCTGTTTGCTCGTGGGAGGGCACGCACGTGGAAAGCTGGGGCCGGGCCATGCCACACGTCTCTAATGTATGGACTGATCAATTGTCATGAGCAGGAACTATTTCTGAAAACTCTTTTTTTTTTTTACTTTTTCAGTTAATTTAATTTTCATTAAAGGTGCTGCATGAGCAGCCTGGAGAAAGACGTCTTCCTTTCATCCACAGACAAGCTCCGGCACAGACCACAGCTGTGAATGCTTCCCCACCCTCTAGGGCAGTGGTCTCCAAAGTGGGGTGAGCAAGAGGATCCTTGGAGGTGCGTAGCAGGAGGAGCGCTTCCCCCCCTCCACCCCCCCGCTTCGTCAGTTTGGGCGGGAGTCCGAGCGGCTTTTTTTTTTTTTTTTTTTTTTTGCTTCAGCAAAAATGGTAGAGCCGGCGTGGCAGGGGACGCATGCTCAAATTTTTTACTGGTAGGGGTGCATGATTGAAAAAGTTTGGAGACCACTGCTCTAGGGGAAAGAGAGAGAGGGCCAGATTATTTTTTTTGAAATGTGCATAATTTTATTATGTAACATTTATCATAATACAGAAGGGCTTAAATCAACTGAACTGGAAAAATGAAGCAGGGCCATATTCCAGTCACTGTCCCAGAGAGCGTAAGTGGGCTGTGCCCAGGGGAGTGCCACAAATGGGTGGCAGAATCCTGCCCCAGAGGCCACAGGGCAGTAACAGAGCCACTGTGTGGCCTCAGGACTCATTAGCCTTCATAGCGGCTGTGTCCCCACCCCGTCATGCATGGAGAGAAAGGCTTTAGCCGGTGAAGCCACTTCATTGCAGAAGCTCTGTCCATGCCCTTCTAACTCCCCAGTCTTCCCCTGAGACTCACCTCCCCTGCACACCACGGCGCCTAAAACCAACCTCACCCACAGCTCTGCAGATGCAGAAAATGTGGCCCCCTTTCACATGCGCTCCACATCCTGCTTTCCCCACACACAGCAGAAGCCCACTGATTCCACTACCAGCTGGCTATTACTTC
This sequence comes from Mauremys mutica, assembly GCF_020497125.1. Taxonomy (NCBI): domain Eukaryota; kingdom Metazoa; phylum Chordata; order Testudines; family Geoemydidae; genus Mauremys; species Mauremys mutica. The sequence continues at coordinate 10,843,648 of NC_059084.1, read as the reverse complement.
TCTGTGGAAATAGAGAGGATGGATGGTCTTGAGGTTCAAGCACTGGACTGGGACTCATGACTTCTGGGTGGTGATCCCCACACTGCCACACACTACCTGTGTGACCTTGGGAAAGTCACATGAACCCTGTGTCCCTCAGTCACCCCCATCTGAAAAGTGGGGATTGTAATACTTCCCTTTCTTCTACCTTTTGTCAGTCAAGAACCTCACTGACTTCAAGGATCTGCCCATGAGGAGGTCATTGTAGGATCAGGGCCTTAGATAGCAAGCTCTTGGGGCAGGGACATTTTCCACCGTGCATATGTAAATTCCCTAGCCCACTGGGTACCAGATTTCGGCTGGTGACTCTAGGTCCTACTGTAATATAAAAAACCACAAGAGGGCAGATATTTCCCTAATTTTGTGAAAGACAATACATACAGCCAGAAGATTCTTCATCACTATAACTAAGGCAGTGTACGCAATCAAATAGTCCCACAATCTGAGAATAGTCTTGACCGGCTTTAGAAGGAGACTGCTTCCAAAGAGCATAAAGTAGAAACAGGCCATCAGATAGCCCAGACAGAATATGTTGATTCGAGTGGTCCCAGTGATAAAAATCAGGCAGAGCACAAACCAGAAGTGATAGCCAAACACAACCACTTTAGCCATATCCAAATAGGACCTGCGGGAGTGGAAATGAAGTGTCAGAGCAGTATCAGGGCGATTCTTGTGTCTGCCAACTGGTGGCCATGCACTTAAATATTTAAACCAACAGTGCCCCTGGACTTATGACAGCACCCCATTGCACCTGCCCATTATACACCAGCTCAGTCGAAACTAGATCAGTGAACTTTGTGTTTCCCCAGGTAGAAGTTCCACCAGGTGAACTGAGATTACAGGCTTGCCCACTCCCTTTGCAAACAGTTATTTTATCTGCCTATTACACTAAATATTAAAGTGGTTCATAAATAGATTGCTGGTTCATACAGAGAAGAGAAAAGAGGCCACTTGCAAAAATTTTCCATGCAGTATGAACTTTGCATAGACCCACTCAAGATCTTTTGCTAATGAGCTGAGAAAGTTAACTGTAAATCTATTTTGATCTTTATCCTAGGATATTATAGCAGTCCATTCTCTGATATTATTCCTTCTTGTAATTAAATGACATTTTATTTGGATGCGTTAAGGATACTAAAGGCCAGTTACTGTACTCTATAAGATATAGTGAATTCCAACAGAGTGCTAGAGTTTAGCAGCATGTGGGTCCGCTTAGAATTTTTAAGGGTGATGGTGATGAACTGTTGGAACAAGCTACCGAAGGAAGTGATGGATTCCCCATCTCTTGATGTCTTCAGATAAAGACTGGATGCCCATCTTGAAGCTATGATTTAGTCAAACACAAGTCACTGGGCTCAAGACAGGGGTAAGTGGGTGAAATTCTCTGCCCTGGGTTGCACAGAAAGCCAGACTGGGTGATCTAGTGCTCCCTTCTGGCTTTGAAATCAATTTAATAAAGTGTTTGTAACTAAAGATGAGCCTCGCCTCCAAACACCCACAAACTTTGGATTGGATGGGGACTCTGAGCACAAACCTGGCTCCAGATCCAAACTGCACAGCTGCCCTCTACTTCTCTTAAAGGCCCGATAAAATCCTACATCCAAACACCTTCAAAATCCAGATTCCATGTTTCCACCTGCTATACTTGGCCAAAGCAAATCTTGCTGGTTCCTACCTGCAGTGGATAAAGTTTGGCACAGGGCTATACTGGCTGAGAGCAGCTGGATCTAATTCACGGCTGATCTCCACATTATCTCCTGCCTCTATTCGCACACAAGCCTTATTCTCATCTTTGAATACCTGCCATTGCAGGGAGGCAAAAAGCAGGAGCAGAAAGTCATCTGGGAGGAGACAGGAAAACAGCTTTTTAGCAGCTTCAGACAAGACTATTCTGATTATGTTTTAATATTATGATGACAATGATTAGTAGTTAGCAGCAGGAATTTCAAACAGTAAAATGCACTGGATGACTGATACTTACACAGGAGAAAACTGGCATCAGGTTTCTTGGCAAAATCAGGCAGATAGAGCCACTTAATCAGATTGGAATGGATTGTCCAGCGAGAGGTTCTCCATGGATAATCTGTAGGCAAAGGGGTTCTTTTCATCACACAAAACATTTTAAGCTAATTTCTGAGCTTACAGCCTAGAAACGTTCGCGTTGAAGCGCACCGGCATTTCTCAAGGGAAATGGCACACATCTGGATAACAGCACAGCCTCCTGATAGCACAGGGTTGGGACTATTGCTACCAAGAAAAACGAGCCCTCATCAGTGCTGAAACAACTAATGTTGATGCCGTGAGTTCTCCAGTGTGAAAATTGCAATTGGGCTTGGGATTGAATAGAGATGGAATTGTCCCGGTGTTCTCTAACCTCTGCTTGTTGTAGCTCAGAGGCAGCTGAACCCAGCCAGTGATTTACAGCTATTTAGTCCTCCTGAAATACCTCACCTCATCTGTTTGTCTGCCATTTCCTGGCTGCCCCCTCCCCTCCAGTCCCTTGGCTGTACCTGGTGTCTCTGGAATCATGGAAAGACTTGGCTCTTCTAATTCTCATAGTGCAGGGAGAGCACATGGGGTGTCACCTATGCTAGCAGGTGAAACCAAGCCAGTCATCCTGATGTGACTGTAGCCTTTTGAAGGGAAAAACCATAGAGAAGAAAAGAGCGAGAGAGAGAAAAGCTGCAGACAAGAGACACAATTTTACAGGGATGTATTAATAATCATCGTAATACTATTACGTTTGGGTAAGTTTTTGGGGGTCACCTGACCAGGTAAAGGTGCTTCAGCTTATACAGGTTTAACAGTCTGGTCACTGGATGCTTGTGGTGGAGTCTCAAAGAAAAGGTAAGCTGGAACACAAGAGAACTAAGAGGAAAGGATGAGTCTCCCCTCCGAGTGGGCAGTAGCCTCTGGGGATTATTGCCCAGTGGTTTTCAGTTGATTTGCTGCGGTTTTGGGGGCAGATAATAAGCCCCGAGGAAAGGGCTTTAGAGGACTGAGGCTTGGAGTGTTATTTCCATTCCCTGGTTGGTAGAACGTCCCCACTAGCCTACACACCATCACCAGGGACTTCCCCATTCAGTGTCCCTGTATGTTCTCTTCTCCTTGAAGAGCTGGTTGGGATGTGGCTCAACAGCCCTCACCGCTCATGTTTTGGCCAGTCCTCTTTCAGGTTATCAGTGACTGCTGGGGGCTTTTCTATGTGTTCACTCAACCCCCCACTCAGACAATGCACTGTATTGCATTTACCTTTGCAGAAAGCAGGAGGGAGGCCAATGCATAGCAAATACTGAAAGGTCATGACACTGGCAAGGAAAGAGCAATATCTCGACCAGACCTCAGCCACTGCTTTCCTTCGGCGTCGGTGCAGCAGGTAGATCAGCCAGCAGCCGTGGAGAAGGGCATAGAAATCCATACGCTGCTTAATGACATTCACGGCCATGATGAGACACACCTGAAAGAATGGAATGTTCCAATGGCGACACTGTCCATCAAAGCCCATGGTTGCTCGGAAAGCCCTCCTGACCGCTTTCAAAGGTTACCACTGCGGGGAGCGTTAGCACTTGGCTGTGTGGGAAGGCCGTACTGGTATCAGCTAAGATGTGAATTTAAACCAGTATAATTTTAGCATTATAGCCCTGCCATGTGGACACTCTTACTCTGGGATAAGAGAGGCTTTTTTCAGTTTCTTATGTCGCTTGAGAAGGAGTTTAAACTAATCTGAAAAAGGCACTCATTCCAGAATAAGAGAGTCCACATGAGAGTTATACCCATATAACGATACTGGTTTAACTGTATTGGTAAAACTTTCCCATGTAGACAAGACCATAGTCAACGTTAATAGATTAAAGAAAAGAGTGTTGGTCACTAGGGAATAAAATACGAAGAGGAAAATTCTGCTTTTCCTTCCACAAGGGTGACCTCCCCTGAACCAATGCTATGAAGGGAAACACTGAGAGAAGCTCATGTAGTGAAGAGAATGACTCTGACTACAAGGGCCAGATTTTCAAAGGCTGGGGAAGGGACCGTACTCACAAAACAATGCATTCACCTCATGCTACAGTGAAAACCATCATCAGCATGCAAAAAAAGGACCTGCTGACATGTTAAATTGTTTATGGCAGCAATAAAAACTTTCTGATGAACTTCCCCTCCTTATCCTCTGGGAGAGGGAGCACTGCACTCCACCAGGGCACAAGAACCAGCCGCTGCCACCCCGAAAGGGAGCATGATAAGCCCACAAAGACCAGGCCATAAGTGGCAGGAAGCCTGGATTTTAAAGCTGCCCTCCCCAAACTGAATCCCTGATACTGTAATCAGCTCTCTGGTGTGGCGACCTGGGCAAGGGAGGCTTTAAACTGCAACCCGCTCCAACCAGGGAAATGAATCACCCCTAAGAGCTCTGCGTCTGTGCAAATCTGATCTCACTGATAATTGCTGCCCATATCTGCATGGGAACACATTTTCTAGGGGGAGTCAATGGAGTTGTGCTTGTTTACACCAGAAGGGAATTTATATTCTCCGTTGGTGTGTGTTTTCCACAGGCTTCTTAATGCCTCAGTGAGCTATTGCCGGGGACCAAGTCCAAAGAGGATTGTTCTCCCCTGATATTTGCTCACCTCTAGTCCAAACTTGTAGAAACTGTAGTTGATAAAGTATTTGATACAGCTGAGTAACCCATCATCCAGGTGCTCTCGGGTGATGGTATCAAATATGATCCCTGTAACAGGTGGTGTTAGCTGGTTTTGAGTCCGGTAGAAGAGCTGGTGGTGATGCACAGTCACTTCTATTACCATTAATGCCAAGATGGTGAGATGGTTCTGCAAGGGCAGAATGAAATGGCACCAGATGTTAATGGCATCCTAAATGCAATATTGAGCAACCCGCACTGAGAAAGACAAACAGCAGGACAAATGAAGCTTACAACTAAACTGTTGTTCTGAGCTGTGTCCAATCTGTTACATTGGATGCTAGGGGCTCTGCTTTTGCTATGTTCTGTGAAGTGCCATGTACACTTACAGCCCTATAAAAATGTCTCATGAGAATAATAAGTGCTATGAGAAATGAATGATAAATGCTTCTTTTCTCTCCTGGAACACTGCAACATGGTGACTTGAGAGAGATTCTCCCATGGACTTCTCTCCCATAATACTGGAGTAGTAGCTATACTGGATTCAGACCAGTGGCAATTTCAAGGGATAAGATGTTCCTTGAGACGAACAATAATTACTCTTGATGGTATGGAGAACATTTACCGGTGTCTCATCAGCTGCTGACGCAGAATGAGAAGAAAACCAAGTACAGAAGAATGGCTGAGAAAACCTTCTCCTTTTCTTTGGTAGATCTCCTCTCTCTTCCACTTACCCTGCCACCGTTTTTTAATCACATCTTCTCATTAAGATCTAACCAGGATTTATTTTAAAGAAATTTTCAAATTCCCATGTTGCTCCCTCTTCCTGTTTCAAGCTCCTCTTTCTGCTTGTGCATGTCAAAATCTGACATATCAGCAGAGGGTTTGTGCTGAGCGAAGCTGCTGACTACCCCTGTTACTCTATTTAGTAATAGTGTCTGAAGACAGCACAATAAGAATCCTACCTTCAGGCAGGGTAAAACATTGTCACCACACTTCCGTAACCCTCCACACCAATCGGCGGGATCAACAGGAGCGACGTACAACACTGATTTCTGCAACAGCTCATCCAGGCTGTCATGATAGTAGGTTCTGTTCTGGTACAGCCCCTATGGAATGAAGCATGTCTGTCTGAAATACACTCTCAGAAATTAACTCCTTCAATAGTAGGGGTAAGCGCAAGTCCTAGTGGCTCCCCTACTGTGTTTAATTTTTTTTTAATTTCTACCAATTTATATCCAGAATGTAATGTGCACACAAATAGAACAGATGCCGTCTAATTTAGTTTTTGTGGTAGGCATGGATGATTTTCTATGCCAGAAATTTCACTCAAAAGTGCTTGGTATATTTCTTGCTTGGCAACATTCCTATATGCACAGCTATCATTTATAAATCTTTTAATTTTATAAGCCTACTGACCATTCGTTTCTTTGTGCCCAATAAGTAACACGAGAGAGAAGTGATTGAGTAAAGGAAATCAAGTTCCCTAGAGCACTTTGACCTGGTACTGAAACAGGGTATGTTTAATATGCAGCAGGTTCCACATGCACCATCTGTGCATGGCACATTGGCGCACAGTAGATTTACATCCTAGCTTGCCACACATGAAATATTCTTGTAGACATGCCCTCAGTCAGGACTCATGAATCCTGGGTCTGATACTTGCTGTGTGACCATGGGCAAGTAACTTCTTTTTGCCTCAATTTCCCATCAGTTTGAAGTTCAAATACAAATCAGGTAGCTATCCATCCTGCTGTAATATTTGAGACCCTAATTATTTTGCCAGCACAAAAATTTTAACCCACCAATTTTGCAGATGTGAAAACTGTAGGTTTGAATTGTGCCCACAAAAGTAAGGTCTTTGTTTATCTGCAATCACCCCCGTTCTTTACTATCTTTCAACAAACAAGTTTCAAAACTTTCCATTCCCTTTCACATTGCAGAGGTGTTTATTAAATACAAACCTACAAAAGCTTCTCAGGAAAGCTTTGGCTGAGAGAATTGCATTCCCAGGACTATGTTAAATCTTGTCTTGATGTGGCATGGAAGTTGCACGTTATTCAAAGATATTCTTGAATTTGAAGAAGGACACTGCTTGCTGGCTGTTCACAGATCTTTGCTGAGTGTGATACACTAAGAACCCCACCTCCTCCCTAGGCTTCAAAGCCCGAACTCTAGTCTGAGATGCAACATCAAAGCACCATCTATACAGCTATTTTTAGAGGGCCAGAGTGAGTCTGTTGACCCAGGCTGGGAGGTTCATTTTTGCTCACTCAAGATATATCCCGAGTGTTTGCAGAATCAGGACATGAGTGCTCTAGAATGCTCACCTGCATACAGTTTGAGGAGTAGTCATGCGGCCTGACGAATTTCAGCTGGTACATCATTTTACAGATAACCATCACACAGGACCAAACTGTGCAGATCTTTGATGCATGAGGCCGGAGCTTGGGATAGGGCAGGGCAAACACCCAAAGGACAAAGAAAGGGTAATTCATCAAAGATACCTAAAGTCATTGCAGGAAAAAGATCAGAGTTGTTTCACTGTAACTTACCTCTTTGCTGGTGTGTTTGTGGGTTGAGGAGTTCAGCTTGTGGCATTTGCAACAACACAATAGAGAATAACAGATAAACTATTAGATTAAGCAAAAGACTATTTGAGGAAAAAATATGCCCCGATGGTTGGGATGGCAAGTAACGCTGCTGGGCAGAAAAGACAAGATTTTCTAATCCTCAGGAAAGGACCTATTATAAATGTAGTAAGTGATATGATTTTATTTACATTTTTCTCTTCCTGATATTTAAGGATGACTTTTTACCTTGCAAGGGACTAAGTGACATTTAGGTCACTGTTATGTAGTTTCCTATCTCTGTAAAATTAGATGTCTACAGTTTGCACATGAATAGATTCATGAAAAATATTTATGAAAGCCTGCATCTTAAGAGCAACAAACAGGAACAATTTGGGTTCTGGTGAAGCCCTGTCTAACTAGCCATTTGCACGTGTATTTAATTATGAAATCTTGGGTCTGAATTACATAAGCCACCTGAGTTTCAACTAAGGTTTATTCTGATGGCTGCAGGGAGGAAAGGAAACTTTGCTTAGTAAACTGAGAAGAAAACCAAGTAGGCTCTGTTATGCCATATCACATCATGATCAAATTTCTAAAACAAGTCCCATGGTGCCCTACATCTAGGCACAATGGCAGTCCCTGTGCTCTCCTGAATTCAAGGACTACACAGCTTAACTAAAGGGGCAGGGAAGAATAGGGTCGAAGTGAGGCCATGGTTCTGCATCATCCACCAAAGCAATTAGCAGAGCTCTTCGTCAGATGAGAGTTCATGCTACACCTCCTTTAAGGGTGGCATGCTGGCTGCACTCCCCAGGAGATCTTGGAGGCAGTGTGCAGGCTGGTGCATTAACCTTGTAGCAGGTTGGCAGACTCTAGGACTCGACATATAAATGAACCCTTTATGAAGGTGCATTGGAATTATAGCAGAGAAGAACCAGCAAGTCGATTCAGCCAGGTCCATCCAGAATATATAAAAGTGTTTAGAGCCTTTCAAAAAGCAGAGGAAACTAGGGAATGGGGGAGAGGTGTTGGATGGAAAACCCTAAAAACAGCCAGCTGGCAGAGATGGTTTAGATTGAGGTTTATGTTCGTTTGGTTGCTTGACTTAACAATAAAGCCAAACCCCAGGAAGCTGCTCAGTTTGGACAACATGCAGAGTGGAGTAAACCTCATTAGAAGCGGGAACAAACGCCCACTAATAAACATTTCTATGTACTTAGAGGATTACAGTTACTGGCCTAAAATATGAACATAACTGGCCATAGCTGCTGATTTGGAGGAGATCGGAGTCTCTTGTAGCACCAGGAAAGGAGTCTGCAGAAAACAAATGAATAGTATGAAGAACCTGAAAATATCACCAACCTCCTGGAGAGTGATCCAGATCACCCAAGTGGAGACAATTTTAAGGATGTGCAGCTCTAGGACTCTCCAGGCTAACACCTGAGTTTTATGAAACTTTTCCAAAAGCTGCAGGAGAAGAGAAGCCAACTTGTCGATCACCAGGTTCCATTTATTAGGCTCTCCCCCTAAGGAAAGAAAAGTGCTGGGCTGGTGCTTTAAAATAACTTTTAAAGATGATTTTTGGAGACAGAGAAATAGAAATCGTTTACTATTTTTACTGCTTTGTCAGATGACTTGTCAGCTATGTCTTCATCTTCCACAATGGAGGAAGGAAGGAAGAGTTCAGGGGCGGCAGTATTGTGGTGGAGAAATATGGGATTAAAGAGGTCAACAATAGCTCATACATGGAGTGCTAGTCCTTCCTCTGGCTTTGGTGACTATTTTGTATTGGCAGAAATAAGCTGTGAATTTCACTGTCTCACAGTTCCTGCTAGAGCAAAGTCAGGTTAGGAATAAAGAACAAAGCAAAATTGTATTTGGGGCCTAGATCCGAAAAAGCTATATATCCACCATGCTTTATAGCTCCATACTCACTAATCATTATTGTTTCCTACTGCCATTGTGTTTAGGGAGGCCAAGGACTGCAAGTATGGTTAGCCCTTGGGCAGGATTCCCACTACTCTACACCTACAATGCCTGAAGTCAACCCCTAGAATAAGAATACTCAAGCACTTGCCTATACAGACGCTCCTCGGGTTACGCAAACCTGACTTACAGAAATCCGGACTTACGGAAAAAGTTCCGTAACCCGTTTTTTTGTTGCATAATTGTCGGAGATACTTTCCTGACTTCTGCAAAATTCGACTTACGCAAGGCGTTCCGGAACGTAATGCTCACGTAAGTCGAGGAGCTTCTGTAAACTACATAATATTGGCTTTGCTCCATGTAAAAAAAAAATCATTCAACCAATGCTGCAAGGAGTTACATATCATCACCTGATTTCTCCTGCTCAGCCTCTCCCATGGTTTCATACACTGGTGTATTCTCTGTCTTGGCTGAGGTGGTTTGATTTTCACCATGCAGTTCATTGGCTTCCAGCCTGTTGGGAACACAAGAAAGTTGCTAATGCCAGACAACTTAGATATTGATCCCAAAGCTGAGCAACCCTATTATGTTTGTAAATAATACTACTGTGTTGTGAGCCTGAGGTCTAAACTAAATCAAACAAATTTCATGTAAACCCCCCTTTTTGTTTTTTTTAAATCTGTCTCCAATGTTTTTTTTTAAATGTGTCTCCAATATTTTCTTAGACATGCTATAACAGTGCTGCATATCTGGAACAAATGTTCCCAATGTCAGATTTCTAAGTACAAAATATACTCGTTGGTTCTACTATAAATTCATGGAGAAGTAACATGAGTAAATCCATTTACTCCTAATCAGAGCTACGCCTATGTGTCATCCAGGCATCAAGAGCAGAGTAGACTTCAATGCAGAGAAATGCATTCCTCAATGTCATTTCATTCTCACCTGTTTTGCAGTTTCCAAATATTTTCTTTAAGCCTGAAAATTAAAAGCAGGAAAAATATAACATCAAATATTGGATTTTATCTGTCTAGTTTTCTACAACTACTACTATGAATCCCTTACAGATTTATGGAGCCTTTCATCCCAACAGGCCCAAAGCAATTCACAAATTATATATGGCCATGTTCATACAGTACCCCTGGTTATTAATAGGAATCAAACTCAACACCTTCAGCACCTACCACTCAAGCTATCACTAAGCAGCTAACAGAGAGCAGCAAGAGATTATCCTTGCTGGGGAGAACCATTAGAGAGAGAGAATTTGACACACTAAACAAGTGTTTTGCACCTATACTGCACTAACTACAATGCATCCACCTTGAGTGAGGAAAGCAGCTAGCTTGCACACAGAATACTGCCCTACAATACAAGAAAGAAAATGTTGTCCAGGACATGTATGGGAAGGTTATTGGTGGCCTACTCCCTATTTCTCCTTCTCCTCTCCATCAGTGACATATTTTACTATCCTTGCTGAGCTCCATTGTGTGTTGTCCTACAGCAAAATGAAGTACAATCAAAATAATGGTGTTGGATATAGTTAAAAAGAAAATGTTTGGAAAAGGGTGAAGAAATTAAATGAACTCACATGTCGGCCAGGAGATACACCTGAGTTTCAGTTTTCTTTTTACTAGGGAGAAAATATAGCATAAAGTCAACATATGTTCTCTTTAGCACATGGCTGACAGGATGTGCCTCATCCTCCCACATTATCTTCTGCATCACAATGAGGTTCAGTGCTAGTACCTTCCTTTCCAAAAATAAGAGGAGACCAATATTTCTGGCATAATACAGAGCCCAATTTTCAAAGCTGGGTTACTAAATCAGGGAATGCATTTGTGCTTCTAGGTGCTCAAACTAACATGTAGGCACCTAACACATGTGTTTCAAGGATCTTTTTTGCATTTATGGGAATCCTCCATGGGCCTGGGGCTCCATGCTGGCATGGCCTAATGCAGGATTAGGGTTTTAGGCACCCAAGTTTGAAAATTGGGCCCTTTCTCTATTAGGAACATTTACTATGTTGCATGCTACATGGTAATGGTTCAGTGTGTACTCTACTGAAGATGAGTTTATGTGATCAGTGTTACGCCCATTGAAATCAATAACAAAACTAACAGCAATTCCAGTGGAAGCAGAAGCAGGCTCTTTATATATTTATCATATATATTGGCATATTTCTATTATCCCCATCCCCTCCGTTCAGGGAAAAAAACAAATACAATATATATTATCCAAAGAAAATCGGCAAAATCAAAATGGAATGTTTTAGGTATAATAGGAGTCATTACAATTCATTAAGGGAAAGTAACATATTCATGGATTTCCACAAGTAATAAGATTTCCATGAAAATGCCTTGTAAATATTAAGCAATTAAAATCCTTTCCTGCTAATATTTTGGAAATTAAGGAAAAGTTACATTGTTCTATTCTTGTCTTATTTTGAGGCAAATTTTCAAACCAAGACACAAGGTTTTCATACCAACGCACCCAGAAAGCCCCATAATTTTGCATGGAAAGAGGAATTTTTGAATGCAAAAGTGGGATTACTGGTGCACTATGTGCACACCTCTTTATGAGCACAAAATTTGGCCTATTATGTTTTAAAGACCAGATTTCAAATAAGCAAGGCATCGTAATTGCACATGCATATATGTGACTAGTTTGTATGTGAAATTCCCCCAGCTGAGTAAGTGCAGGACAAATTATCACAATTAAGTATTTGTTTCTGGAGGTACCATTTTGTATGTGCAGCCATAATAAATTTATGCACCGATTAGACATGCTGTAATTGCAGGCCTAGCTTATCAATAAAAGTGCCTTTGTTCCTCCATGTGCATCAGAAAACCAATACAAATTCTTGTAAATATATAAAATGTAAAGCACTTTCAAGTCTCGTTTTCCAGCTGATAACACTTCGGTAGGGACATGCTCACATGCTTTGCAGTTTACCAATGTGCAGGTCTGTTCACATACCTGCCAGAAGTACATTCATGCTTGATGGGAATATTACTCAGGTCAGTGATCTTCAGAAAATCTTCACTAAAGTAACGAAGCTGAAGGATGCAGGCCAGGAGAAAAGTGGAAGGAAGCAGAATCTTAGCAAACAGTTCTACCGTGTCATACTGTTCAAGACCCAGGTCTTTTAACCTGTCAGGTAAAAAGGAAAAAGCCTTTCATGGGTCCGCCTTAAAAGCTAAATTTCTAGTAAAGATACTGAAAAAGGTTACTCTAGGATATAGTGAGGTAGCTAGTTATATGGAGCTACTGTAGTGTCCCTCACTGTAGAGAGTAGACTCATCTCAGTTTTAATGAGCATCAAGGGGATTCTTCATTGAGGCTTTTTGGATGCAGAGAGACCATATCATTCTCTCTAGATCTCAAGATTCCAGATGACTGATGGAGCCTTGTGCTACCAGTCATGGTCTCCCTAAATCCTGTCCTGGACTCTGAAGTCATGGCAGGGGCTACCGACTACACTTCATTTACAGAGATACACCCCTTTATTTTCAATGTTATCTTGAGATCACATAAAGAACCCTGTTGTCTTTTTCAAGCACAGAATGTTATTCACAAATTTCCTTCCTGCTGTCTCTCTTTCTCTAACCTCAGGAAAGGACCAAAGCCCGCTTTGTGGGGGGGAATAAACTCCATTGATCTTAGAAAATCTACCACTATGTGGCTACAATTACTGCGAAACTCCTCAAACTATTTAACTAAACAAAGTACGGAGTCTTTCCAGAAAAGCTGGCTACAGTATTTTCAATCTAGCATCAGCGATAATTCCCAAGAGAGAAAAAGCCGATGAGTCCCTCAAGCAAGCCTTGGGTTTGTATTTCAGCCAGTCACCCGTTGTGGTTTGTTTGGGTTATACCCTACATCCTGCTGCCTTAGCCACATCACTGGAAATACAGAAACCACTGGGAGCGCTCGGACAGCCCCACCAGGGGAATAGGGTAATGCACCCTCACTGCGCTATTCGTTTCATAATAATGCTGCGGATTTATTGGGCTTTATGAGGGGAAGTGCTGAGGTTCACCAGCTCACACTGAAATCAGAGGAGGCACTCAGCAGCTTGTCGGACTGGATCCTTTCATCCATGCACCTCAGAGTGACTACAGTCATTAACTAATACAACAGAGCCCAAACTTACTGACATTCCAGGCCCACACTCACTAACCTTCACAGGCATTTAGGCCCTTATCCAAAGCTTGCTGAAGTCACAGGGAGCCTTTCCATAGGCTTTGGAATCAAGCTGATGGGGATGGGATGGGCTCACAGGATGTGAGGGGGGAGGCTGTAATTTAATTGCACTATAAAGGAGTGATGGGGTGGGAATTATGATTGAATGAGTGATCAGTGCAACAGTGTGTATGAGCCCTTTAAGAACAGGCAAGGCATGCTGGGAAAGAGGACCTGGTTTATAAACCCTTTTGTCCCTCATCCCAGAGAGGTTTTGAGAAGAGTGGTAGCTGCTGGTGGATTTCTCCAGGACAGACCTAGGAAGTGAGCAAAGGTATCCGAAAAAGAGGTCTTGGAGCTGGGTAAAGATGAAAACCTTGGACAAAGGAGTTTATTTAGGGTTTTGCCTAGAGTTTTCTTCTCCTGGGTGAAGTGACCAGAGTTGTATCTTCCTGCTGAGGGGGGCGGGGAAGGAAGGAAGCCCCACATTCCCCATTTCAGCTGAGGGAGCCTGTGATCAAGTAGCCAGGGATTCACCCAGGGACTGTGTATTTTGGGCCTTCTTTTCTTTGTTTATGGCTCTGTACATCAGCCTCTAGGGTGGAAATGCCTGGGTGAAGAAACCTGATGAGGAGGCAGTGCGTATAGTGAACTCTTGTGGCCAGGCTGCCCAGTTGTTTACTTGGGACTTTGGTGGCCTTGTAAGTTTGACCAAATGGCTAAAATGTCCACACCCATCACGTACTGATCCTAAGGCAGCAGCTACACCTGATGATGGAGAGTTAAGAACCAATGACTGTTAGCAATGGATTTTAGTGGCTTCATGTAAATGCTGTGGTGGGGGACACACAGTGTGTCTGCGGTGATCCAAGAGCCAGATACTGATATCTTTACTCATGCTGTGTGACTCACACTTACTTTGAGTTCCATTGAAATCAGTAGCTATCCTTATGGAGTAAGGTGTCATTTGGAGTAAGGGTACCTGAATAACCAGTCTACACTGTGACAATGATTCCTTCAGCCTTGAAAAATTCCTCCTCTCATCTTACCTGGGGTGGGTAATTTTTGGATGGGCCAATAAATTATAATTTTTCCCCCATCATGGTCAACCGTCATGCTTAATGCAGGTGAGCAGATTCTGAGTCAGATCCTCATCAGCAAAATTCCATTAATGTCAGTAGCACTACTTGTGGTATAGGGCACTGCTCAGGGTGAGTGAGCATATCACAGTCTGGTCTATAATCTCTGTCTTGTCTATTGGACTGTAAGGTCTTTGGGGCAGGGACTGTTGCTTGGTATATTTGTATACTACCTAGTACAGTGGGCCCTAATCTAGGGTTCATGCCTCAAAGTGCTGCCATGATGCATATAAATAATAACATAGGTTCCTAGATAAAACAAGTGAAATAGGATTTCCAGAAGGATAATTTTGTTTTCCTTACCCCTCCTCTGACAGTCCCAAAGTCAGTAGCAAGAACCCAGAAATGGTTTTAAACTGGTAGGCATACACAGCAATGAGGACCACCATTGAATAAGAGACAACAGTGAGCCAAAAATACTTCAGAATTCGTCTCCACCACTCATAGTGAACCTGAAACCAAATGCATCTCAGGTTAGATGAACCTCAGTTTATTAAGTAAACTGAAGACAGCCCACTGACAGCATCTAGGTCAAATCCCCTCTCCTATCCAAAATGCCAAACTGAGAACTCCTATTGATGAATCTGAAACATCTGAGAGAGAGAGGGGGGGGGGTTTCCCAACAAAATGAGCAGCTTGGCTATCTTATTCTATCTGAGACAGTCACTTCAATTCAAATTGAATGGTAGCCATAGAAAATGAGAAGCTTCATGGACTAAGGATAAAATATAGGCCAGCACCTGTATCAAGATAACCATACTGTAGGCAAAGCAGGATACAAAAGGGCAAATCCATAGCTGGTGCAAATTGTCATAGCTGCATTGAAGTCAATCAATCTATGACAATTTGCACCAGCTGTGCATCTGCCCTGAAGGAAACAAAGTGGAGCATGTGAGCACTTTAAATTCCAGTTTGCTTACCTGATATAAAGCTACACAGAACAGAAAGAGCATAATGTACAGAATTTTGTAGACCACTACTTTGCCATTGAAACTGACAATGAAAAACATGGCAGCGCAGAAATAGATCCAGTATTTAACCAGCATTCCTTTAATCAGAGAGCCAGAGATTTCCAGCAGAGGATTGTGCGGGATTTCCCTTTCTGTAATAAGAGCAATGCAAATCTGTCAGGTCAGGTGTGACGCTAGAATGTGCTTGGTTATTGTAACATTCTAATACCTTTATTATCATTCCACATTTCTAGGCTAGCAAATATTGATCCTAATGTGTTTAATGTCCCATGTTAAACTATGTCACAGACTTAGATTGTAACTATGTCATATACTTAGATTTTTGGGGCAGGGACCGTCTTTTTGTTCTGTGTTTGTACAGCACCTAGCACAGTGGGGTCTTGGCCCAGGACTTGGGCTAAAGTAAGCAAAGATGCTAAGGTAGGACAAATAAATAATATAGCAATATCATATATTGCTAATATAGTAATAATATTGCAATGGCTTCCTGGCCTTAAGCGTTCTTGCTAAATGACCTAATACTTCGAGAGATTTGGTATCCCCTATAATGGTGACTGATAGGAACAATGGTGATAGGGAGCAAGAACCACAACAGGCAGATGGAGTATCAGGGTGGTCTGATGATATAGTGTTAAGTTTTCTTACCATTCGCATCCACTGTCACCTCTGTGAGAGTTTCTTGCTTCTCCTCCATATGTCTTTTAATCATATGCTGCCTTAGCAATAGCCAGAACGTGAATGCATAAAAGATCTGCAATTAAACCACATTTGTGCCTTACTTTTTCATGGAAAGAACCCACATAGAAATGCAAATAACTCCTCTCCCTAGGAATATAGATTCCTAATTCTGTGTCCAAATGAGGTGGAAAAATAGTAGCACAATGAAAAAAAAGGCTGGCTCAATGCTTAGATTTTCCATATGTTTAAATTATAACTAAGGAGCAGAGTCTAGGTAGCAAGGTTTTAGGGGCCATACCTACCTTTTATTATGTGTTTGTTCAGTAACTCACACAGTGGGGATGATCCCAGGCACTACTGCAGTACAAACTGAGAATAATCCTTTGCAAACCAACTTTTGTAGTGAAAACATTGTTGGGTTATTTGTTGCCAACTTAATGAGTTTGGCTTAATCAGAAGGCAAAATGTGGCTTGTGTGACACTATCCCAAATGTTCTTCCTCTCCAGCTCTGGTATAAAAACTACACAAGTCCTGAGGTGAAGTATATAAATCCCTGTGAGGATTTATTAATTCATAGGGATTGTGATTCACCTCTGTTTTCTCTTACACATACTTGATCTTAACTATTTGTCACCACTTCTTGGCCTCTCTAACAAAGTCCATTTTTAGCCAACTGAATATTAATCCATCTCCACAGGCTAGAGATGAGCCTGGTTCAAACCCCTAAACTCTGGGGGAGTTTGGACTTAGATCTGAATTTTGCAGCTGGCCTCAATCTGTATAATGCACTGAACCCAAATCTGAACACCCTGAACCTTTCAGCAATTTCAGATATATATCTGGTTCCAAATTGTGTGGCTCCGACCCATCTCTTGGTAACCAGGCACACTGTGCTGAATCAAAGCCTCATAAAAGTCCAAGCAAATTAAGCCAGCTTCATCAGGCCTCTGCTTTCATTGCCATTCTTTCAAAGAGATGAATTGGGTTTGATAAGTACATGATGACCACACTGGGTAAATCTCTTGTGACTATCTCTGTCCAGGCTGTGAATCTTTCTCATTTGGTCCCTGATCATGATCTCTAATTTTTTTCCTAAAATGGAGGTGCAACTTATAAATAAGTATTTTCTTGATTCTTTCCTGTGTCCTCTGCGTTACTAGCCTCACAATTAAATGAGAAAACGCTAAGTTCATACCTTAACACCAAGGTGCACACATGGCAAAGAGTATGGTTTTAAATCAAAGTCAGTGAGCACGGAGGTTGGAATTTCAGGAAACAGTTCTTCATGTGAAATATTGAACCCTACAAAGAAATTGAGGATCACCAGGATATTCCCATAGATGGCAAGGAATGGAGAGCTACGCATGGCATAACGATGCCGGTCACGAACCATCCAAATGATACAAGACCAAATCAGCAGAACAAAAGTCAGCCAGCTGTTGTAGGTGATGCTCCAAACCTGCAAACAGATACATCTAAGTGAAAGAATGCTGCTGTTTAAATCTTAATGAAGCCAAAATCGGGGATAGCTGAAAAGCAAGAGACATATTACCAGCTTCAGTCTTTAATTTTGCACTCCACTTTGGCACATGCACCTATGGCCACAACAGTGAACATATTTCTATTTCATGTCCTTCTATCAAGCAGCTGGGAAACCAACAGCCTGATTTACACCGAGGTGGAGGTTCTCTGTGCATAACAGAGGTACAATGCTCCCATCTGTGCAAAAGTAGACACAAAACTGTAGGCCAGTTTGGAAGCGACACGGGCCGAGGGATGTACTGGCCGCGGCTTCCAGCAAGCTCCCGTTGGCCTAGAGCAGCGAACTGCAGCCAGTGGGAGCCACGATCGGCCAAACCTGCGGACGCAGCAGGTAAACAAACCGGCCCGGCCTGGCCCACCAGGGGCTTTCTCTGCACAAGCGGCAGAACAAGTTTGGGAACCACTGCCCTAGAAGAAAGCAGTGAATCCGTTTCTTACAAGGTTTTGAGGCACTATCCAATGTTTTCCTCCCCACACCAATGAATGTATTCCACGCTATAACAAACTCTTTAGGAAGGCTAATGGAAACCAGAAAATGACACGAATGTACAAAAGATTCTCATCAATTCCATATCTTACCATCATGGCAATCAGTGCACTGACATAACTTTGATTCATAATGAACTGCCCCAGTACTGCCATAGTGCTAGTCCCATCCCCATCAGCATCCGGGTTTTCAGGGCAGGTGCTATCCTCTGTAAGAAATGTAAAGTGTATAGATACAGGTGAAGGTGATTGAAGGGTCTCTAGTACACAAATGAGCCCTTACATTGAGAATTGATGGTATTCTGTATCCGCTAAAAATTTTGTCTTAGGCGTGTGTGTTTTGTGACTGCACTTAAGGGGGTATCTGCACGACTCCCCTGAACTTTGGAAGGAATTGACCATACCTCCATAGATACTGTGTAGAAAATATACCTCTGAAATAATCAATGTTAAATGGATGGAGATAATTTCTGGCTTTACATATGCAAATATAACTCCCCGTAACTCACTCATTTACCTGCAGCTTTTGCCTTGCTGCAGGTATCATATAATGCACAAGACTCCTTGGCCTCACCCACCGAGAGTGCTGCATTCCACACCTCATTCAAAAATTAGCTAGTTTTCCAAGATGGCAGTGACAGAGCCAGCAGTAGAAGGAGGAGCCTGGTCTACCTATATAACCTCGATCAGAAAAATGTACTGGGAGATGCTGTGCACATGACAAATGCAAAATGACATCAAATTCTTTCTTTCCTATTCTTCTTGGTGCTGCCTGCTTTCCAAGATGCTAGATGCCTACTACACTTGGTGGTTTGTGTGTCATGCTTTTTCATGCAATCATGCAAACCTCACTCTCAGATGGTCAGTACCTGATACAGGAGCGCTGTGTCCTTCACTGGGGTCAGCACTGGCTGTGAGGCTCCTGCCATGTTCACACTGTAAAAGGGGCATGTCCTGCCAGCTTCCATTTGAAAAATAAGCCACCTAGAAAAGGAAATAGAATAGTGTCTCTCCTGCCTGGCTTTTCTACAAACACTGTGCCATGCATTAGTCTAGGATGCTGGTGAGACCGCTTTTGAGCTGCTCTGTAATTGATGAATACTGTATGTTGACCTGGCTATTGGGATGTTTATTGTGTGACTATATTGGGGACTAGTAGGAGACTGGCAGGGGGTAAACAAGCAAGAAGGGAAAGAATGGCTCAAGATAAGCCACTTTGCAGCAAACAGCTCAGAGTTTTTAAGAGAAAAAGCCAGGACAGGAAAAGTCCTGCAAACATAGGAAGTCAAAAGTGGGCGGCTAATTGGGAGAACCAGACTAAGATGGAGGCACAGTGAGGTATCTGAAGAAGTTACACCTGCATAGATTACCATTGGGGGATGATCCGTTTTTAAGTAAGAGATGAATGTGGACTGTTTGTTTGGTTAAAATCCTTTGTTCCTACTGTTAGAATAAACAATACATGGTTTTCAGAAGGCTGTCTGAGCAGTGTTCACCACTAGTCAGACTCCAAAAGAGAAAAACCGGAGGGGCCCAAATTCAGTCAGAATTCACGTAGCCATGTACGCACAGTTGATCCATGGGGTACTGTATCCCAGAGCCCAGTCTCAGAGTGGAAGAATTGCAATATTCTGTCCTGGGGTAGGAAAGGGCACAAGGCCTGACACCTGAGGCAGTGTGCTCAGAGACCAGAAAGGGGACAGAGATGCAGCTCTAGCTTTGTAAATGTCACAGCTGATTTCCAGAGTGCACCAAGAAAACAGTGTAGTGGAGTGACTGCACTGAATGTGGTGTCTATGGGACCTCTTAGGTCTCGGAAATCCAGCCACTTATTTAGGTGCCTAATTACGGAATTAAGGGCCTACCTTTAGGCATTCACTCATGAAAATGTTGGCCCTTCCTACAAAACCCAAAGGATGGGCCTATTCTGAACTGTTAATATCCCCTGTAACAGTTGCAGGAACCATTTTAAAGCCATTACCTTTTTCTTCTCATTCTTTGCCATCCAGAGCATGGTGTCCAGCTCCAACTTACTCTGCTCTTCCAGTGGCGACTGGATGCCCTCTTCACATTCCTGTATTAAAGGAAATATAACACACAGCTGTCACACCACCTCCGGACACAGCTATATACCATCCAATGCAATTGTTACTGCACTGTTACAGGCCATCACCCTTATAATATTCCAGGACACGAGCCAGGTGGGAACTGGAACAGAAGACATGGCCTGTTTTCACATTTGTGCAATGCACCGGACAAGAGTGATGAATATTTAAAGAACTTCCTGCCAGGTCTCCCTCATAAATTCCAGGGGGAAAATGGACAAATCATGTGGAAAGACACAGATGTTTTTCTTGATTTCTCTCCTGAATGTGGCTGTATTTAACTATGGTGCCATTTGTGATCTGTCTTGTCCATTCTGCACTTTGACCCATGCATTACCTTAGGACTCAGAGCCCACTGCTGTAGCAACATGACGAGTGAATAATATAATACAAGCAGCAAAAGAGGATTTAAAAACACAGGCCAGCTTAATCCAGAATGAATCTGCAGCTTCCAGGTTTCTGTGCTGTTTGTCTTGATGAGCGCCACCATCCCCAGGAGCCTGGAGAAACAAAAGTTGGAGACAGTGCTAGCACTGGTTGTCGTCTATAATTTTTACTATTGCTGTTTTTATATTAAGAATTGTTCAGAATAGTGTCAAATAATACTAAATACTTTACTACTAAAAATAAGATCTCACGGATCATCCTCGTTTTTATTGTTCTGTCAAACTGCCTTTATTTGCAAGTCAGAGTAATTATTAAGGAGACAATGACAAATTCCTGATGCGCCCTAGGGGTTAAAGAGGGCGACTGGGCGTGAGTCCTCGGGTGACCTCATGGCCCATTGAGGTCAATAGCAAAACTCCCATTGACTTCAGCTGGGCCAGGATTTTTCTGGATTCTATTCTATTCTCCTGCCACAGTTTTCCTGTGTGACTTTGAGAAAGTTATTTAGCCTCAGCTCCTCCATTTATAAAATGGAGATGATGATAAAGCACAGAAGACTTGTGGCTTAGTTAATGTTTATAAATTGCCACGAACTCCTCCGATAAAAGATACTAGGCAACAGCAAAGTAACCAAAGTCCTAAAAGCTTAAAAGCAAAAATGTTCCCTACAAATCTCTCTTCTTGGGAAATGTCGATATGTTACTTGTTTTTATACTGTCTCAATGGGTCAACTTAGGATCATTCGTATATATTTCAATTCTGCCTTTAAAATAAACTGATTTAAAGTATTAACCCTATCCTTTGCTGTATGGAAGTTGACGTCTTTACCTGGCATAAATGTCATCAGGAGGAACCAGATTCTGAAAGTATGGCAACTGGTACAGGTAAAGGGCAGCAAGGTGACCTGCACTGAAGATAGCCATCATCACACACAAACTGCTGAAGGTGACCATAGTAATGGGACGATGACAAGCCCACCAGGAGCACAGGCCCAGGAAGGTGAAAAAGTAGATTGCAGAAGTCACAGAAGGCAAAATTATACCTGGGGAGGAAATAGGCCATGAAAGGGCTTCTGTTCCACAACAAACAGGATACACAGATCAGGCCAAAGTGGCTCCTCAATTGATGGACAGTGACCTCAACTAGTAAGAGAAGCCACTGTGAAAGTGCCATTGATTAATTTCCATATGAATAAAAATTAAGCAAGCAGAACACAGTCCTAGGTGATGCCTTCAACCATCTTAGCTAACTAGAAAAGAAAGTGAGACCCTCACAGTTTTCAGTGGGCCAAGGGACAGACAAATTCCCCTCTCCAACCTCCAATGAACAGCTGTGTAAAAGTCTCCCTGCAGCTCTGAAAAGGAAATTCTGCCCCATAAGTGATTGCAACTTTGCAACAATAACCTATGACAATAAAGGCCGACAACAAGGCATAGATCAAACAAAAAATAATCGGGCAACAGCAAATAACCAGCAAGAAGAGTTGGACGATGAAGAGGATTGCTTCTAGTTGCTTGTCTTGTTTTTCATGCTTTGTTTATGGGACGAAGACTCTTACCTCCTTTTAACCACCTGCTTTAACATTCTTACCTGCTAAGCCTAATAGAAGAGTTGCTACCACCTTTCCAGCACTTGTCAGGATGGCTTCAAATATGATTTTCATGCCTACTAGGAACGCAGTGACTTTCTGAATGAAACCTGGTTTTCGATCACCTTCCTCTTTTCCCAAATCTTCTTCAGATAAACAGTCGGTCTCTTCCTCGTCACTGTCTCCTGCTTCTGTTTCATAGAGCTGTGGAAACAAGGATGACCAAGCAAGATCTGAGCATGAAAACCAAGCTGTTGCTAGACGGATCCGAAACTCCTTGACTGCGCCATCTCAGTCATTAAGAGGACTATGTTTTACAGTATGGATATGCTGCAGTGCAGAATTAGGCACAAAATCCTATTGAAAAAATAATGGTCATGGCACTTTTAAGTCCCTAAATATTTCACTGAAACCATACAGTCTGAGGTGTGAACACTTGTTCCTGTGATCTCATCAGGCTAGAGACAGACAGTCATGAATAGGGAGAAAGCAAAGCTCAGGTCTGTTTACATAAGGCAGGACTCACTCCACTGGCTTAGGGAGTGGAATTGTTTCTTTAGTTTCCTGCATAGCAGTCCCACTATGGAGCACTCCTTGGGTTTTGTTTCTGTAAGTGAATGTAATCCAGTGCCCATGTGGCTCCCACGCACACAGCCAAATTCATTTTGCCCCATCTGAAAATGTCCAATGGTTTAGCCTGCTGAAGTCTTAATTAATGTAAGAGGATCCTGAACATACCATCTCCTCCTCCTCATCATCATCCTCGTCCTCATCCTGCTCCCGGTCTTCAGAATGAAGCCGCATTTTGGGAATATGAGGTTTCACCTGTTTTTTACAAAGCCTTATAACCATGAAGCCAGTGAAAAACATTCCAACGTCAGGAACCAGCAGGCGGATGATATTTCTAGCATCAACTTTGCTGAGCCTGCAGAGTGGAAAGCACATGAGTGAAGCATAAGGCTGGTGCTCAGAAATGACAGTCTAATTTTTCCTGTAATAATTAACCTGAAAACTAATCCCAGAAATATATCTGTGCATTTAAAAAATGACCTAAGAACGAAGTGCACTTGGTTATCCTATTGCAATTTGCTTTATTGTAGTTTCTGTATTCCACAGCAGAGAACAATACCACATTATTAGATAGCAGGTAATATTACACTCACATACTGAGCAGAATTTTTTAAGATGTCTTTTTTTCCACGATTTGCATTGAAAATCTGCTGAAATGAAGAAATATCATCTTCAAATCTCTTAATCATTAATAGAATATGAGCAAACTAAGGGTTTTATTATAAACACAGCTTATAACGTTTGCAACATTAAGAAAAGAATTGTTGATACTCTTATAACAAAAATCAATTTAAAAAAATGTTAAACACAAAATCAACAGGTCACTGAACAAACAGCTTTAGAACACTTTGTCAAAATTACCAGCTCCAGTGATGTGTTTCAAGTTCATGTAGTCTGCATCTCTGGTTCAAATGGCTTTAGAATTTGTAGTGTATTTTTTTCAGAGCAAACCGTAAATCCTGGCAAAGTGGAGAGCTCTAAAAAAAATTTAATGGATTTTTTTTCCACACCGATAGGATAGAAAGGTTTTTACAGCTCTTTCAGATCAGCAAAAAAAGAGAGATCTCCCATATTAACAGAGAATCCCATCTGCAACATCTAAGTGTATATTCAATTGACCATACACCTCTACCCCGATATAATGTGACCCGATATAACACAAATTTGAATATAACACAGCAAAGCAGCACTCCGGGGGGGGGGGGGGGGCTTGTGTGCTCCGGCGGATCAAAGCAAGTTTAATATAATGCGGTTTCACCTATAATGCGGTAAGATTTTTTTGGCTCCCAAGGAGAGCGTTATATCACCGTAGAGGTGTACTTGCTAAATCAACCACTAAAATAGATATTGCTCTTATTTTTAATTATAATACAATAGGACCTAAAGGCCTCAGTCAGAGTCAGGTCCTCTGTGTGCTAGGTACTGTACAAACATGTGATAAAGACACGGTCCCTACCCTAAAGAATTAATTCTCCACTTCAAGATGTGCTCACATAGCTTGCAGAAGGATTGTAATTCCCTGCAATACCAGGCGTTCTCATGTATAATTTGGTGCTTTCTTACAGACCTAAACAAATCTGTGATATTATTATTATTATTAAGCATTCAATTTTCAGTGTCTACATCTTAAAAGAAGAGACATGCAACTGATATCCTACCTTAGAATTCCAAAATGACCAAGCACTTCCTCCCATCCATAGCCTACTAGAAAAGAACAAAGAGGCCTGTTTATAAACTGATTCCCTAATGTTTTCAAACCCAAACATTCACTCTCATCAATAGGCTTGTGTCTCACTTTCCTGCCCGCATCCTTCTGGAAAGTATTTCCGCCGTCTGTAGATTTACTGCATACCATGCAGACCAGTAAAATAGGGAGGGCTTTTGCTATTGTCTTCAGTGAGTGCAGTATAACACCCCAAACCAAGACTCATTGATATGGATCACTTTGTATGGCAACAAAACTGAGGTGACAGGAATATAATCTATTTTACGTTTAAAGAGTTTCAAAAGACTTCCAAAGAACACGCCTGCGAAATGCTTCATCTGCACATGTAAAGCATGTGGGTCAAGATTTCCAAAGGGGACTAGCAACTGTGGGATTGAAGCACATGTTTAAAAGCATTAGGAGCAGCTTTTGGAGCAATGCGAGCTGTATCTGAACTGCAACCTTTGAACCCAGGGTTTGTTTCAGCCCAGAGTAGAAATGCAATCAGAGGAGAAGCTGAGATCAATCAAAATCATTTATAGCTCACGGGTAATTGTATCCAGGCCCATCTCTACTGATGGCATTCTGCTCCCAGAGATGAATTCCTTGGGCTCTTTTCCATAGGGTAAATTATTGCAGTGGAAATCAAATTTACCATTAGGTGGCAGGTAGTAGAATGCAATCTGAAACGCCACTTGGATCACAAGGAAAGTGAAGCTGGTGTAATTTATCGCTCTAAGCAGCTGCCGAGTGCCTCCTGAAAAATAAAATGCTGGCTTTGTTACAATAGCGCACCAAGTATCCTACAAACCATGAGACAAGCCAAGGTCCCTGCCGTAAGAGCTAACAGACTAAATCCGATGGATACAATGCATGGGGCAACAGCTCCCTGCCCTTCCCAACTGCACTGTGGACAAAAACAATTCCACCCACAGAAAGGCCGAACATCCGTCAGCCCAAGGCCAGAGATTGGGGCCAGCCCCCAGGGCTAACAAATAGAAAGATGTACAACTGCAGCTATGCTCTTTCTACTTCAAATAAAGGAAGTAAATAAGATCTTAGCACAATGTGCCTCTATAGAATTCTACAAGGTGGAATCTACTTATTCAGTTAATTTAATTTGTCTTAACACAATATTCATAGTCTAGAATTTGAAGGCGGTCCCCTACCTTTCATTGTGACAGCTGTAGGCTTGGGGAACAGTGGAATAAGCAGTAGAAAGATGAGATAGGCCAAAGACAATCCATTGTATCTGACCGATATCGCTGTGAAATAATCAAACGTGACTTTAACTGAGACAAAAACAGGAATAAAAACGAAGACTATATATGTATGCATCATTAATACTGGATCAGTAGAGGAATTTCAATATTTTATTTCAAAGCTATCGCTCATTCCCTCTAACTTCTAACCATAAGACTACTCCACTCTTCAGTACAAGAGCCATGACTATGTATTCTGCTCCTTTGCTCTGCCTCTTGCTGCTTTGATTTTATTTTTTACCCCTTGTTATCTCTTCAGTGAATCCTTCTCAGATTCATTTTTCTTCTTTATTACTATTTTTGTGTACCCACAATATCCTAGGTGCTCTGCAGACATATAGCAAGATACACTCCCATTCCTAAAGTGCTTACAGTGTAAAGAGACCAACAGAGGGGAAAAGATAGAGGCTGTTCCAGTGGCTGGGACACTAGCCTGGGACTCAGCAGTTCCCTACTCTGCCACAGACTTCCTGTGTGACCTTGAGCAACTCACTTAGCCTCTGCTTTAATTCCTCATCTGTAATAATAACACTGCCCTACCTAACAGGGGTATTGTGAGGATAAATACATTAAAGACTGTTTGTTGCTCAGATAGCTTGCTAATGGAAGCCATATAAGTATTGGTGGTAGATATGAAGGGTCATGGAAAGAGATAAAACATGCTCTATGATCAAAGTGATGATCACTTGAATTATCACATGAATCAGTACCATTCCGTAATTAAGGCTCTGTTGTGGCCTGTTGTCATAGTGAAGATTAAATGTCTTTATAATGTATGAAAAATGATTATCCATACCACACTTACAGCAGTCACTCTTAGGATAAAGATTTAATCATAAGTAATCAGATGTATGAACTGTGGGTAGGTATAGGTTTGTACTGGCAGGGAATATGTTGTGGTGGCAAGTAGGAGGGGAATATGGATGAGTATGTGGTTGTGAATCTAGAGTTGGGGGTAGTTTGGATGCAAATTTTTCCTTTGCTAGGGATTTTTAAGATTTTTGTATTGTATTGTGATTGTATTGATGAGAAATGGGCTTGAAACACAGCGTATAATCCTGCACTTCTTATAACAGCTTGCACTGAAATCAAAGGGACCCTTGTCTTATGAAAGAGTTTGGGAATGGAACACTAAACTTTAAAATCTATATTGACCTCAAACCTATATTTCAAGTAAATTTTCAATAACACATGCAAACCATTGAAAATGTGCAATTCATTCAATCAGCAATAAAACTAATATTACCAAATTAAAAAACAACAATAACAAATTGGCCAGCTTTTCAATGCAAAATATTTTTGCAATGGAAATTCACCTTTCAAGCATTGTATTTGGAAAAGAAACCGAGATTATGAACTCTACAAAGAAATGTATAATCCAGACAAATTTTATATGTAGTAAATATTATGAAAACAGTAATGTAGTTGCAGGCTTCTATTTTCAAGGATTGCTTACTTACAGAGGATGTAGGACAAAGCTGCAATTAATTTCTAGCCGATATATTTTTATGATAAGTTAATCCTAATATAAATTTGTACTACTAATGTATGCTAAATTTCCTAAATGCAGTCTCTCTCTCTGTAAGTGTAAAATATTACTGAGTACATTAAATACAAAGTGTTTTTCAAAACACAAATGTACAACAATAAGAAATCAAGCCACAATAAGAAAATATGAATTTCGGAGAGCAGGTTTGCCTCATGCCTAAAGACAAAGCTATCTGAATTGGAACCTGTGTATGAAATTGACTTGTAGAGTAGAATAATGAAAGAAAACATTTTGTCCATGCATTTTTGCCAGGATAGTGTTTATATGATAAAAACTTAAGAGATATAGTAGCTGTACAAAAACAATAAGATCTCAGGAGGATAAATTAAATTACAAATGGATAAATTAAATTATAATAATATACTGCAATTTTATCAATTCACATTTTATAATCAGGTCCTTCATTAGAAGAATACACTAAGCAGACCTTCACTAAAAAAGCAGACCTATCAACTGAGCAAAACAGGATTTAATCCGAGTGCCCCTCAAAGCGGGGGCCATGATATTTTGGTAGTGATCCTTCATTGCAAAACAATTTTCTCTAAAAGTATTATCCATCAGGAAGATATCTTGGAGAATAGAGAGAACATCTTCCAAGATGTCCCGAAACATACACACATATATTACTTACCAACATAGCACTTGAATACAAGATGCAGGAAAATGTAATGTGTTTTTCATCTTCTGTAAATTAATAATCCCACACTATAAATAGGTGGTCGCCTAGTATTGTTCTTATCTGAAGTATGTGATGTTCTATCCAATGCAATACAATTGTATTTTATATATTATCTCTCGTTCAAATTATAGCCAAATGCAGTTCTCTAAAACCAACTCTTTAAAACTTCTTTCTTTTGGTTCTCATACTGTTTTTGGTTGAATTTTAAAAGAATTTGGCCAATTTCATCCCTAGTCTGAATCTACTGTCCTCCATGGAATTACATCAAAGGTAAATTTTGCCCACATTTTGTAGCATCTTGAAACATTACTCTTTAAACGTGAATGCAAATTTTCTTACCTGCTATCAAGGAAAATGGCAAAACTAATCTGAAAAGCAGCCCACAGGCTAAATTATTTGCCATGCTCTTCTCTCCTCAGGGTGTTGTCGGGAGCTGGGAGGCATCCACAAACTCTGGTTCAGCACTGGTGGCCTGTGTTGTCTGAGAAAAGGAGTGACTTTCCAATAAGCCTTTTTTTGACCTCTATCCCTTTCTGTTTGTCCTTTTTAAATGTAAACCCAAAACCTTACAAAACTGCATTAAAAATGTGATCAGTGAGGCAATCGATTTCTCAGTAAGAAATTGTTACAGCAACCAGAAAGCTAAGATCAGGGACTTGTCCAGTAATCCTCATTTTCTCTGAGATGGGAACTATTGATCCCTTCTTTCTTTCCCACTTTAATCCGGCCTTTTTCTCTTTAGTGCTGAACAAGTATTCTTAAACTTGGCTGTCAGAGCTACATTGATCTTTCTTTCCAAAGTCTTCTTGCTTGTTGCTTTCCAGGTCCTAATAAGTAGTCAGACTAGAACTATCCTCTAAACTGCAAATAGGAATTTTTCCCCAAAACCCAAGTGTTATAGATGGTTTCTTTGTGAGTTTGTTTCTCTTTCCTGATGAATTGTCAGTAGCCATTGAAAGTTTAACCTGGATTACAAGCCAAATACAACCAATTGTATATTGAAGAATAAAGTACCTCCTTGTACATGCTTAGCAAAAAGCATAGTTAGTCAAGGAAAGAGATTTCAAAGGCACAGAGAGGTCTAAGCAAAAATCCAAATGTTTTACAATCCAGCACATATTTTTTTTTACACAAATCTTTCTCCAGTTTGTTTAAAAACAAGTATAAATTACAATATTAATTGCAACATTGTAACATTTTTCACTGCGGCTGTACATTTCTAGACATTGGGAATGCAGCAATTCACTTGGAGCCTGATCCAGTGCCCATTAAAGTCAGTGGGAGTCTTTCCACTGATTCCAATCACCATTGGATCAGGTCTTTGAGCAGAAATTAAGCTCTAGTGATTTCAGTTTGAGTTTTCAGCAGGATAGTATTTGGTCCATGGATCCTAACTTAGGTCATGGGCATACATGCACAGTGACTAAAGGGCTAATTATCTCCAAACACTTAGCTAACACTCATTTGTTCAGGAGACCTAAATTCCCCTGCAGTTTCACTTGCGGAATTTATTTGTCACTTCCAAGCCTAAAGATTGAAATAGAGTGTTGCTGGCCCAAGATGGCTGCAAGAAGTGACTGTATTTCCATGATGGGTTACTTTGTGAGCTCTGGGTAAAGTGCTTTGGGCTCTCACAGTTGCTCTAGAAATAAAAGGCTTTGGAATAATTACATTGTAGGTGATTTTCCCAGGACTTTTTCTGCTTATTTTAACGATTAGAACTCTTCCCTCCCAAGAGCCCTTTGCAGCCCTTAGCATCCCCCTCCCCAGTCTTCTTTCTCTTTTCTGCTGCACCCCGATCTTCCATCCATCTCTGTCAATGTGGCTTCTTTAATCATGCAGAGGAGTTGCTAGTGGACAACACCTGCTCCTCCCCAGGGACTGAGTTCGCTGCCTGCATGGGATTCTTGGGAAGTGAGACAATTAGAGGGAAATGCAATCCAAGTCTCCACATGGCAATGAAGAAGCTGCCACTGGGCTGTCCAATATGCTCTTGTCATATACGCTAACAATATATGAACTCCCTTACCGGAGCTTGGTGTGATACAGTGTCTCACAACTGCCCTGTAATGCATCTGTTGCAGAAAGCACAGTATTCCTTGGAAAGGCCTCAGTCCCATGCTTGTTTGTCCTCCTTATTCCAGCTTGTCATTTCCAGAAGAATCCACAGCTGAAAACATACTTCTCATCTGGTGAGCAAAGACGCTGCCAGCAAGCATTGCAGGGGTGCAGGAGAAACTGCCGACCCCTGATGCCAACCCATGGAAACAGCCCAGAGTTATGTCGGGAGCCTCCATGGGGCAGGAACTGAAGCCACTCACAACAACCTTTCAATACGAGGCGACTTCCGTCGCTAGCACCATGCTGGACGTATTTGGCTCCAACCCCACCCAGATGGACTATAAGGGTCAAAAACTATCAGAACAGATTTTTCAAGGGATCATTCTTGTTTCTGCAGTAGTTGGTTTTATCTATGGCTACATGGCTGAACAGTTTGGTTGGACTGTCTATATAGTTATGGCTGGATTTGCTTTATCGTGCCTGCTAACACTCCCTTCATGGCCTATGTACCGCCACAATCCTCTGAAATGGCTACCTGTCCAAGAATTGGGAACAGAAGATAAGAAGCCAGCAGAGAGAGAACTGAAACGGCATACTTAAAGTTGAAGAATATGAACCGTCATGATGTAACATTGGAGAATTTTGCTTCATTAAAGGTTTCTATGATAAAAAAAAACCTTTCAGTATCTAGAGCATCATCTGATAGGATTTTTTAAAGCAGGCACTTCCACTGAACCAGAATCTATTTCTGTGAGGTGAGGAAGAATGATGGTGCAATCAGCTGTAGCACCCGGTCAGTGGAGAAGAGAAATGTCTCTGATGTTCTCCTTATACATTGCTTCTCTCTTACTGTTTGTCTTGTCTACTTAGATTACAGGCTCTTCAAGGTAAGGATTGTCTCCTCCTGTATGTTTGTATAGGACTGATCCTCTCTAATGCTCATGATCTGTGGTCACGGGCAGCCGGTAGGGGAGGCTGGGAGAGGCGGTGCCACTTCCCCACCCACACTCCATCCCCAGGACCCCACTTTGACAGTGCCACTGGGCTCCAGGGGCTGGAGCCATGCCACCCGCCTTCCCAGTGCCAGGGAGTCTGCAGTGCTGCTGCTGTGCACTCTCCCCCCTGGGGCTCTGGGGCTGCCGGGAGGGCCTGTGGGCACTAGCCAGCCTGGGGTGGGAGCCGGCTGCTGTGGTGTGGGGGCTCTGGGTCCTGGGGTGTGCAGAAGAGGCAGGGCTGAGGCTAGCTCCCCCAGCCACAGGTTCACGAGCCATCCATGTCTGTGGTTACAATATGGGCTTAATGTGCAGCAAAGGAAATTTAGTTTAGATATTAGGAAAAACTTTGTAACTATAAGTGTAGTTAAGGTCTGGAATAAGCTTCCCAGGGAGGTTGTGGAATCCCCATCATTGGAGTTTTTTAAGAACAGGGTTGGACAAACACCTGTTAGGAATAATCTAGGTTTTCTTGGTCCTGCCTCAGTGCAGGGGGCTGGACTTGATGACCTCTCAAGGTGCCTTCTAGCCCTACATTTCTATGAACATGACGCTGACATTGTTTTAATCTTGATGTCGATCTCTACATCTTCCTCAAGTGTTGAAGAATATCCAAGAAAGAAGACAACATAAGTGAATCACTAGCAATATTTATACAAAGCAGTCAGTATATCTGAGCTAACATATGTCTTAAGTTTGTATGTGATCTGCATTGAGACAAGTTTTGGCCATAGGTTTCTTTGAAAATCACAATAGTTTAGTAAATATGATGACATTAATTTTATATTATAGCAATTTTCAGTCAGCATTTCTCCCTGCTTCTCTAGCTTTGCTGTTGTTCAGTTGATTTAACACTAGATTATTCTCTAACTTTGATGTATTGCTTCATAGGCTGTGAAAATAACTAGGACTATCAAGCAATTTAAAAAATTAATCGCGATTAATCACACTGTTAAACAATAATAGAATATCATTTATTTAAATATTTTGGATGTTTTCTACATTTTCAAATAAAAGTGTACAGTGCTCACTTTATATTTATTACAATTATTTGCACAGTAAAAAAATGAAAGAAATAGTATTTTTCAGTTCACCTAATACAAGTACTGTAGTGCAATCTCTTTATCATGAAAGTTGAACTTACAAATGTAGAATTATGTACAAAAAAAACAGCATTCAAAAATAAAACAATGTAACATTTTAGAGCCTGCAAGTCCACTCAGTCCTACTTCTTATTCAGCCAATCACTCAAAACAATTTTGTTTACATTTGCAGGAGATAATGCTGCACACTTCTTGTATACAATGTCACCTGAAAGTGAGAACAGGCGTTCTCATGGCACTGGTGTAGCCGGCGTCACAAGATATTTACGTGCCAGATGTGCTGAAGTTTCATATGTCCCTTCATGCTTCAACCACCATTCCATAGGACATGCATATATGCTGATGACAGATTCTGCTCAATAACAATCCAAAGCATTGCGGACTGATGCATGTTCATTTTCATTATCTGAGTCAGATGCCACCAGCAGAGGGTTGATTTTCTTTTTTGGTGGTTCAGGTTCTATAATTTCCGCATCAGAATGTTGCTCTTTTAAGACTTCTGAAAGCATGCTCCACACCTCGTCCCTCTAAGATTTTGGAAGGCACTTCAGATTCTTAAACCTTGGGACGAGTGCTGTAGCTATCTTTAGAAATCTCACATTGGTACCTTCTTCGTGTTTTGTCAAATCTGCAGTGAAAGTGTTCTTAAAATGAACATGTGCTGGGTGATCATCTGAGACTGCTATAACATGAAATATATGGCAGAATGTGGGTAAAACAGAGCAGGGGACATACAATTCTCCCCCAAGGGGTTCAGTCACAAATTTAATTAATGCATTCTTTTTTTTAACAAGCATCATCAGCATGGAAGCA
The DNA here is from genome assembly GCF_020497125.1 of Mauremys mutica. Taxonomy (NCBI): domain Eukaryota; kingdom Metazoa; phylum Chordata; order Testudines; family Geoemydidae; genus Mauremys; species Mauremys mutica. The sequence continues at coordinate 10,810,664 of NC_059084.1, read as the reverse complement.
TGTCCTCTGGAATGGTGGCTGAAGCATGAAGGGGCATACGAATGTTTAGCATATCTGGCACGTAAATACCTTGCAATGCCAGCTACAAAAGTGCCAATCAAATGCCTGTTCTCCCTTTCTGGTGACATTGTAAATAAGAAGAGGGCAGCATTATCTCCTGTAAATGTAAGCAAACTTGTTTGTCTTAGCGATTGGGCGAACAAGAAGTAGGACTGAGTGGACTTGTAGGCTCTGAAGTTTTACATTGTTTTGTTTTTGAGTGCAGTTATGTAACAAAAAAATCTACATTTATAAATTGCACTTACACGATAAAGGGATTGCACTACAGTACTTGTATGAATTGAAAAATACCATTTCTTTTGTTTATCATTTTTACAATGCAAATATTTGTAATAAGAAAGAATATACTTTGATTTCAGTTACAACATAGAAATACATATGAAACATACATATGAAACATACATATGAAAATGTAGAAAAACATCCAAAATATTTAATAGATTTCAATTGGTATTCTATTGGTTCACAGTGCGATTAAAACTGCGATTAATTTTTTTGAGTTAATTGTGTGAGTTAACTGATTAACCGATAGCCCCAAAAATAATACATACCCTTGTGAGAAATAGGTGCACAATGCAATGATCCAGATCCTCACTTACTAGACTTCAATGGAGCTATGCCAATTTGCATCGCTTAGACCAGGCGTAGTCAATAGGCAGACTACGGACCAAATCCAGAGCGCCAGATGCTTTTGAACAGACCCTGAAATCTTTTTATTTACTTATTATTATCATTATTGTTGTTGTTTGTTGTTATTTTCTCTGGAGTCTGGACCTTGATTAGACCTTGACCCAGAAATTTGAACCTTGACAAAAAAATAGTTGACTACCCCGGCGTAGACTCTGACAACTTGTCTACACTTAAAACACTACAGCAGTGCAGCTGCAGTGCTGCCACTGCACCACTGTGACACTTGGGTTCTCCCTTCAACGTAGGTAATCCACTTCCTCAGGAGGTGGCAGCTAACTCAACTGAAGAATTCTTCTGTGGCCTCAAAGCTGCTGAAGATAATTTGGTGGATAATTCCACCAAAAAAGCAATTATAAGCCATTTTGAGATTGGCACTGGGTGTGCATGGCCCCTTTATAGGACATTAACATTATATTTAGCTTAAAAAGAGAATTAATCACATAACTCCCTTTACAGCGACCATCCAGAAGGCTGTGACATGTTTTTACTAGTCAGCAAATAATACAGGTGGCCAGATTGTACTCTGAGTCACAAAGCCACTAGTGTTCTGCAGATGCACATTATCCCCACACTCTAATGGCTTTAGATAAGGGACTGGTGCCTTAATTGCATAATCTGGGCCAGGGGGCTTTGTCAGTGTCTCTGCAGGGCATCAATCCCTTTCAGGTATTTCTGAAGTTCTGAATGCATGTATCTGTTTATGTACTTTAACTCCAGAGTTGCTCTACTCTAAAGACTATATTCAATCCTATAAACTTGTCTGTTTCACATGGAGACTGCCTAGTGCTTAAGTGTTCTACCTTTAAATCCTTTGGAAAGATCATTACATGGGGATAGCTCTTCTGGCACCAGCTGTCGGAAGAAACATTTTGATAATGGCTGTGGAGATAAATGACTATCAGTAAAAGAGTAAAGCTCATCAAGTCCTCCTTTGCCAGCACAAGAAACTCAGCACTTAAGATGTAATTGACATCATAGAAAGGAAAGCACATTTTAAAATGGCATGGAAAATAAAGGTTCTTGTATTATGTAGCGATAACGAGACAGCTAAACTGATGACCGGATAATATAGTCTAAAATATAGATGTCAGCCCTTACGTGCCTGCAGTTTCTAGAAACTATTGGCCTATTTTGCCTTCATTTTTTATCTCTGCAACCCCATTGACCTCAGCCTAACCTTCAACTCAGGCCAGTGGGGTTAATGGTTGAAGTGGCCTTCTGTAGAATAATGCAAAACCTAAAGGCTCGCCCAGAGGATTCAGGGGGCCTGGGGACTTCCCCAGGCCCCCTGGAAGTCCCCCCGCCGCCGAATTGCCGCCGAAGACCCGATACGGAAGAATCTCCGGGGGCCCGGGACCCACGAGAGTTTTCCGGGGCCCCCGGAGCAAGTGAAGGACCCTGCTCCAGGGGCCCCAAAAAACTCTCATGGGGGCCTCTGCGGGGTCCGGGGCCTGGGGCAAATTGCCCCACTTGCCCCCCCCCCCCACACTCCCCGGGCAGCCCTGCTCTTAAATTATTTGTTTCTTATGTCTACATTACTCTGATGTAGCTAGTGAAGGTAAAACTACCAGTGACTTGTCTCCTAGTGAAGTTTACATCAAGTTAGCTATCTCATTGTAGAAACATTCTTCTGCAGTGAAGTCATAGCTTAAGGTTTTCACACAGTTGAAAAGAAAATTCTGCAGTGACTTATTTGTGAAATTCATGGCTTGCTAGAGTGGGAGGGCACTGCATAGCAGAGTAAATATTGTGTCCAAAGTAAGGCATAGTTAGGATAAGGAACCAGAAACTCCTCAGTTTTAAACCTGTCCTGACACTGACAGACACCCTTTGTGTATTTTGGAATCATAACTCAGCATCTGGTTTCCCCCAATGGGAACAATAATACTCACCTGCCTATAAGGTTGGATATGTTTGGAATAATGCTAGTTAAAAATTAGGAAATTTTCTATAATTTTTTCCCAAAAATTTTTTAGGGGAAAGGGTAATTTGAGTGGGGTTTTTTTTGGTTTTGTGAACATTTTCTAAAGAAATTGATTATATTTTCCAACCAGTTCTAGAACAGATGGCTTTATTCCCATTACGGATCCATCTTTTGGCAGTCATTTCTTTCAATATGGGACAATCAAATTTCTTGCTTACAGCATAGAAAGTAAGAGAAAAGTTCTCTGGGGTACGAATACACACTCCAGTAAAAGACCCCTGGCAAGGCTGCTGCTGGCCCAGGTCAGCTGACTCAGGCTCATGGGGCTTGGGCTGCAGGGCTCAGTAATGATGAGGATGTCACACAGCAAGCACGTTACATTCTCAAAAGGGCGTTACAAAGAAGAGCCTTGAAGAACCCCATTTTCTCCACGGACTTGCCAATCCTTCCCTTGAGGGAATTCTGTGCAGTCCATCTGAGACCCACCTTACTAGCATAGCTTTTTAGACCAACAGAGGGGACATTCGTGAGCAAGGCACTCCCTCCTCCCAGACTTGAACGTGCCTCTGGGACAATGCTCCTTCTCCTTCTCTAATCAGAGCAAAAGAGATCAGGACCAGCAGTTACTGAATTCTTGTTTGGTAGAAATCATCAGGAAGATGGAAGCTATAAGAAAGTATGGTGGTAACAGCAAAATGCAACCTTGATCAAGGAAATGAGAAGCAACATGAAATGTTTCCCTAAACCTTATTTTCTTTTAATTCCAGTGGAAAAAATCATATAAACCAATGAACCTTCCGCAGCCATATTTGAAGCCGGAATATTGCAACATTGGCTAATGTCTGAGAACCCGCCCAGTATCCGAATCAATTAGAAACTGGCTGTGGAAGAGCAGAGAGAAACACAACTAGTAAAAAAACAGCACAAATAATGAGACTTAAATTAAATTTTTTAAATATTTCCAATTTAATACAGGAAGTGTCATTAGCAATTTGCAAAAATAAATACCTAAATAAAGTGGTTTTAAATGTATCCGTGTCCCTTTAACTCTTACTCTGCTCGCTATAGTACGGCATTGAGTTGTAGTACTGCCAAGAGGAACATGCAAGCCATTACAGTAGTAATAATGAACAGGAGCTCTGTGTAAACTTGAAAGCTTGTCTCTCGCACCAACAGAAAATACTACCTCACCCACCTTGTCTCCCTATTACAGCAGTGACATCTAGAGGATGAGACCTGCCTGCATTGTCCACATCTTTGTATACAGTGAGATCAAAGATATTCTTTCCAAACCCTGGGCCAAATTCTGCTGACAGTTAATCGGAGTTGACACTGGTGTAAATAAGTGAAAACAAAATTTTGCTCCATGTAAGTATAATAATCCACAGAGAAAACGCTTTGACTTTATGCTTCTCAATTCATCATAGTTCCATATTTAATTAACAATCAAGTTAGCGCTGCTACTGCAAACAATAAAAGAACGAAACCACCATTCTTCTTTCCATAGACAATGCATGCATAACTCCAACGATATCATAACATAGGGCATAATTGCAATGACTTGTAAGGACGCTTGTGTCAAAGTCGAGTGAGTGGCACTGCAACCCTGTGTCCCAGGCACTGCAATCCTGTGTGCCAGGCTCTCCCCTGCACCCCGCCCCCTGTCACGACAAAGGGATGGATGGTCCAAACATGAGTGGGGCTATGACCTTGTGTGCCAGGTCACCACGCCCAGAGCAGGGAGCTGGCCCAGCCCTGCAGGACAGGAGCTGCCGCTGCAGGGTAACGTTTTCATTTTATCTTGTTTGATAGGTTGGTTTTTGTTCTATTTCATGTTATTCCACATTTGCGAAACACACGGGGCTCTGGTAATAAATATAAGCAGGGCTGGGTTAATAAGAGGATTGATGACAACAATCCTTCTGAAGTAACATTACTGTAATGTTAAAAGGTGCCAGTGGCTTCTATCAGGTGACTCTTTGATCCAAAGACAATCACAGAGGGAGTTAGTCAGCGAGCATACCAGCACTCTGTCAGATTCAAAGGAAGGAACAATTAAGTGCCTTTATGTAGTAGAGAAAACTACAAACTATTCAGTATCTGAGCATAAAAAAGGAAAGAACCAAGAGAGGGCAACATTCAGGCTTTGTTCCTTCCTGCTCATATGGTGTTCTCTTTCATCCAGCACTTCCGGGCAGTAGAGATCTCCAAGTTCCGAGACATAATCATACCACAGTACTCCCTGCTGGGAAGTTCTTTATGATAACAAACAACAGAGGGACTGCCCAAGGCACATGTCAGGTCAGAGCTGAACCGTGTGGGATGAGGAGGTCCCTGGATTGCCAACACAGGGGCTAGGATATTGTCTTTCTAACTGGCGTGTGTTAGAGGCACAAAGCCCAGAGAAGCAATTGTGTGTGTAATCCTGAGGAGAAGCAGAGACCAAGCTTATGGGCATAGAGCCTGCTGGAGAAGATCAAGAATGAACTCTCAAAACTAGAAACTCTCTTAAAAAAAACAATCTTCCACACAACCTCCCTGGTGGCTGGACTTTACAAAAGCTAGACAAGCCATTTACAACACACACACTTTGCATCTCTACCGAGGAAAAAGGAAACTAAACTATCACAAGGGCCCACAACAGTGCTTCCCTTAACTCACCTAACAATATTGTTAACCTATCCAGCTATACTCTTAGCCTGACAGAAGAGTCTGTCCTATCTCAGCGTCTTTCCTTCTGCCCCACCACCCCCACAAACATGATACAGTTCTGCGGTGACCTAGAATCCTACTTTTGACGTCTCCGACTCAAGGAATATTTCCAACACACCACTGAACAGCACACTAACACACAGGAAGCTTCCTACCAACACTACAAAAAAGAAGGACTCTGCGTGGACTCCTCCTGAAGGTCGAAACAACAGACTGGACTGCTACATAGAGTGCTTCTGTTGATGTGCACAAGCTGAAATTGTGGAAAAGCAGCATCACTTGCCCCATAACCTCAGCCATGCAGAACACAATGCTATCCAGAGCCTCCAAAACAACTCTGACATGATAATAAAAAGGCTGACAACATGAAGCTGCAGAACTTGGAATTAATTTGCAAACTAGATACCATCAGATTAGGCCTGAATAAAGACTGGGAATGGTTGGGTCATTACAAAACCTAAACTTAATTTCCCCAATACTAATTTCTCCCTACTGTTACTCACACCTTCGTGTCTATTGTCTTTAATGGGCCACTCTCTTACCACTTCAAAAGTTATTTTTCCTCCCTTGGTATCCTGCTGTTAATTGATTTGTCTCGTTAGACTGACCTAACACTTGGTAAAGCAACCCCCATCCTTTCATGTATTTATATCTGCTCCTGTATTTTTTACTTCACATATCTGATGAAGTGGGTTCTAGCCCACGAAAGCTTATGCCCAAATAAATTTGTTAGTCTCTAAGGTGCCACAAGGACTCTTTTCTGAGCAGGGAAACTATCTGCTGCTGTTTGTTTCTAATGTGTTCAGGGAAACAGCACTTTGTGTAAATAAACAAGATTACATCAAAGAATTTAACTTACTCATATTGTTGATTTCTCTTCCTAGTGGAATACCCCTGCAAGGCGTGAATGTTGACTAACCACTTGGGCCACACAGGCAACATTACTTAATGTGGACAGGTCAGTAAAATTCCTGTTTGTACTGACAATTTTTAACAAGGTTAAATATTACTAATGTGCATCAATCTCTCTTGTGCCTGAGCAGAGAACTCAAACAATCCTCAGTTGCAGACTTGCCCTGTGTGCCCGTTCCAGCTGTTAAACACCATTTCAGCAACAACATTCAACCCCCTCATGCAACCCACAGCAGCTCCTCCATATAAAACCCATGGGTTTTTAGGGCTCTGCGGGCTCTAAACAAGGACGGAGGTGCAGCTGTAGGGCTGGACTGCTCTCAGATATCCTAGTTTTCTGAATCCTTTGAAATATGCTGTATAGAATACTGCATTATCTTACAAAGATCCCCAGGGCACCCAGAGTCCCCTTTTCATGGCAGCTCCAGCTCTTGATCTTGGCTTTTAGGTCCTTTGTGTCCTAGTGGATTGAGCATGGGACTGGGACTCAGGAGACCTGGCGTCTATTCCTGGCTCTGCCACTCGCCTGCTGGACAAGACATTTCACCACCCCGTGTCTCTGTTTCCCCATCTGTCAAATGGGGATAATGATACTGACCTCCCTTGCAAGGTGCTTGGCAAGCTACTGATGAAAAGAGTTATAGAAGAGCTAAGTATTGTTATAGTTTTATTTATTATGGCAAAGAGTCTTACAACAGGAGGGCTGGCAGAATTGCCCCAGTGCCCACAATGGGTGCACTAGTGCCTCTTCGTCTCCAGTCCCAGAGCTCCATGGATTTGGTCTTATGATGCCTGGGAGAATGCAAGGTTCCTTCTTTGGAGGAAGTCATGTCTTTTCATGATAGGGTGATCATACATTCCGTGTTGGCTGGGACAGTCCCCTTTTTAAGTCCTGTTCTGGGGGTCTTGATTTTTTTTGGTAAAACTGTGCATTTGTCCCGTTTGGTCTTGCCCACTGATGATCAGTTGGCAAGAGCACACTCGCACTAAACGGGACAAATGCACAGTTTTGCCAAAAAAAGTGGGGTGTGCCCCCCTGGGGAGGTGCGGAGGAACGTTCCGGGGGTGAGCAGCTATGTTAGCCCCGCAGGGCTTGGGCCAGCAGTGATGCTAGGCAGCTCAAACCAGACCCACATGTGGGAGGGGGCTCAGTTGAGCCCTCGGGGGAGAGGGCCAGCTCCACATGGGGGGGCTTGGGCCAGCAGTTTGAGGGGGATGCTCAGGCAAGCCCTGCATGGTGTTCTATTTTCCCTGATCATCTTTCATTATGAAAGTATGTTCCTGACATTTTTTCCATTTAACTTCACTTGTGTGCATGAGAACAACAGGCAAAGTTAGGCTGGCCTCACACTTCAGCATGAACTGTTGACCTTCCAGCGGCTCAGAGAAATGGGGAAATCTTTACTGGTAGAACTTTAACTACCTAATCACTCTTGAGTAAACTGGCTGCTATTTTTAAACCATTGGAAGATAAGCTAATTCTCCATTAAATTATTCCAAAGACTAAACAGGACAAACTGCCTTTAAAGTCAAAGGGCGCAGTTGATTCCTTTTTTATGATTATTATTATTATTATTAAGGGAATTTTGTTGGAAGGCGCAAGCTCAGATATTGTTGCCCCTTGACCCAAGCAGGTAACCAATACTTGGGGCCTTGCCAGATTGTTTCCATTAGAAGGAGAAATTTCTCAGAGTCAAGTATTCCTTTTGTGCAATCCTGTTTATTTACAAAGAATGTTCATGAAGTTGTGGTTCCCTGAACTCAACAGGAACAAACAGCTGGCAGTGTCCCTGTTCAGAAGTCCAACTCTACCTCTCCAGTCAGTCCAGTGCTCCAAAGAAGCGCCCACACACACACACTCACTCATTCACACTCTCTCTCTCTCTCACTCACTCTCTGTAGTGGTACAGATGCACCGCTGCAGCGCAAGTGGTGAATACTCTCTATGCCGACAGGAGAGAGTTCTCCTGATGGCATAAAAAACCCACCTTTGCGAGCAGCATAAGCTGTGCATACAAACGCTTATGTCGGCATAACTTATGTCACTTGGGTGGGGGGGTGGAATATTCACACCCCTGAGCGACATAAGTTTTGCCGACGTAGGCTGTAGTGTAGACATAGCCACAGTCTCTGTTGTTCTCATGCACCCCAGCCCCTGCACTTGCAAATAGTCTCCAGGGAAACTCCTTGGGCTGCCTGGTTCAGCTTCAACTGTGGCCTTCCTAGACTGGCCCATGCCTTGGCTTCTGTTGTTTCAGCTATCACGAAACAAAGAGGCAATTCATTGCTCCCTCATTTAGCCTGAATAGAACGTGGTTAGCATGTCCCCCAGCTTCAGTGAGGTCCACGATTGCCATAGATCAAAGACCTGTTTGCCAGCAGCTCACATCACCTCCCAGCATAACCAACCTACTAAAATAACATTCTAGGGCCAGATGTCCAAGAGTACTCCCAATGGCACTAACCACAGGAATAAGATTTCTCGCCTATGTGGTTGTAGGATGGAGTTTCTGTCAAGAATGGACTCTGGTTATTTGCCACTCCCTGATTAAATTGAACTCAAAGGTAATGTCTACACTCATAGGCGCTGACTCGGAAAAAAATTGGTGGGTACTCAGCACCCACCGGCAACTCCCCGCCCCCCCCGCTCCAGCTTGCCCCCGCCTCCTCTGTGAGCGCGCCACCGTGTCCTGCTTCTCCTCCCTCCCTCCCAGCCCTTGCACTGTGAAACAGCTGATTTGTGGGGCAGGGAAGGAGGGGAGAGGTGGGGGAAAGGCGCATGGGGCAGGCGCGCTGGGGAAAGAGGCGGGGCCGGGGTGGGGATTTGGGGAAGGGATCCAATAGGGGCAAGGAGGGGCAGAGTTAGGGTGGGGACTTTGGGGATGGGGTTGGAATGGGGGCGGGGAAAGGGTAGCGTCAGGGTGGGGGCAGGGGCACGCACTGGCACCGGAGAAAGTTGGTGCCTATGTCTACCCTGGCTCTGAATCAGGTTGGAGCCCGAGGGTCCAGTCTGTCCCCACACAAATCAATGTGATTCAGGTCAGCAAAAACTCAGGACTTGGGTCCTGCTGGGGGTAGGTCAGTTAAGCAGGTGGTTTCCTGTAGTGCGCCTTAATTGTGTCTCCCAGTACGTCAACTGTTGTTCGACCATATTTACTCCTGGGGGAATTCTGCACCACTGCGCATGCACAAAATTCATGTCTCCTGCAGATTTCTTTGCTTCCCCACAGAAAAATGACTTTCTGACTGGCAGGGGCGGCTCTAGAAAATAGGCTGCCCCAAGCAGCCGTGCGCAGCGCCGCCCCTTACCCGGTCCCGCGGCGGGTCCCCTCTTCCCGCGGCTCCGGTTGAGCTCCCGCAGGCATGCCTGCGGCAGGTCAACCGGAGCCCGGGACCAGCGGACCTGCCGCAGGCATGCCTGCGGGAGCTCAACCGGAGCCGCGAGAAGAGGGGACCCGCCGCAGTCATGCCTGCGGCAGGTCCGCTCCTCCCGGGCTCCGGTTGACCTGCCGCAGGCATGCCTGCGGGAGCTCAGCCGGAGCCAAATGCCGCCCCCCAGGGAAAGGGCCGCCCCACGCGCCTGCTTGGCGCGCTGGGGTCTAGAGCCGGCCCTGCTGACTGGGAAGCAAAGGGAAGCCGCAAGAGTGGTCATGCAGCTGGTGTCTCCTATCCAGCAGCAGGTTCAGCTGCTAGTCCTGGCTGGACTTCCTCTTCCCCTGCAAGGAGCAGCTGAGGCTGAGTCAGACCCATGCCTGGGTCCCTCCCACTCATCACTGGGGGGAAGTGGCTGGACTATAGAACTGGGAGATACTTTCCCCCGAGGAAGGGGGAAAACACCTCTGTACAGCCAGTGGCCTGTGCTTCCCATTGTCATGCTGGAGTCTACACATTTATTTATTGACAAATTTGCAGAATCTTAAAATATTGTGCACAGGGGTTTTTTGGTTTCTTTTTTAGGCACAGAATTCCCTCTGGAGTACATATTGCAGAGAAAGTGGCTATTCATACAAAAAGAAAGACATTATTGCCTGAGATGAGATTGTCGTGACCCACAACAATGCATAATTTGGAAAACAGTAATTTTGCCTACTGTTCATGAAACCTGTAGCTTTCAACCTTATTTGATTTTAGTCAGTAATGCACAAGCATATTCCAATGAATAATCACCATCTGGATGCAGTCCAGTGTTATTACAAGATTATTTGCCCAGTTATCTGCTTCACTCTAGGGGCAATATCTCCTCAGTGTAGGAAACTGTTTTACACCACCTTTATTGACAGGCGCCAACAGATGTCAGTACAGCCTGAATAACAGAGAGTCTCACTTGCAAAAAGCTGAGCACCTACTGGAAGAATCTGCTTCTGCAGGGCCAACCTTCTGTGGGAGTTTCACTCTAAGACAAATATAAGTGCTCACATGATGGGGAGGGAAATTTCCCTTTGAACAGAATTAATCTGTGGCCTAAGGAAAGTTTAAGAGGATCTCACCAGCTAAAAATATCCACTGCTGAGTACTTTTAAAACACTTTCAAGAGTGTTTATATGCACACAGGCTCTTGCTGCCAGGACAGAACCTCTCATTTATATTGTATATTATCTCTGAAAACTTGGCGTGTTCGTATCAGGAGTTGAATTAAAGATGCCACAATGTGATCCCAACAACACAAGCGAGTTTTCCTTTTAGAAAGGAAGATAAGAATAAATGACTTCATCCCTTAGAAGAACCAGGTTCAGAAACCAAAAATAGGCCATTTAACCAAAATGTTAGAATTCTGTTTTCATGAGTGCAGTCAGGCCAGGGTAGTCATTTTTTTTAAGGTCCAAATTTTTGGACAAGGTATAATCAAGGTTCAGACTACAGAGAAAATTAATAATAATAATAATAAGTAAATAAAAAGATTTTTGGGTAAAGCATCTGGCAGTCCAGATTTGGCTCGTAGTTTGCCTATTGACTACCCCTGCTCTAGCCCTTCCACCCCTATTCAGGAAAGCCCCTAAGTGCATAATTTTAAATATATACTTAAATCTTATTGAAATCAATGGGACTTCTGCAGATACTTACAGTTAGGCATCTACTTGTATTATTTCTAGTATAGGGATGGAATTAAGAATGTTACTCAGGAAAAGAGGATTGGGCCCTACCCCCAGGTCACCCTACAAACAGCTCAAAGGAGGGTCCTGGCCCATATTTAAAAACATCAGAATAGCCATACTGGGTCAGACCAAAGATCCATCTAGCCCAGATCCTGTCTTCTGACAGTGGCCAATGCCAGGTGCCCAAGGGAGAATGAACAGAACAGATAATCATCAAGTGATTAAGTGGCAAAGAGAGGCTAGGGACACCATCCCTGCCCATCCTGGCTAATAGCCATTGATGGACCTATCCTCCATGAATGTATCTAGTTCTTTTTTCAACCATTTTATAGTCTTGGCGTTCACAACATCTTCTGACAAGGAGTTCCACAGGTTGATTGGGCGTTCTGTGGAAAAAATACTTCCTGTTGTTTGTTTTAATTGAATTGTGTGAATTACGTGAATATTTTGTGCTCACAAAGTGAAGTTTGATAGTGACAGCAAAAGCCATTTAGGGGACCAAATTCAACATTGACATCAGCGCACAATTCCACTGCAGTCATAGTTGGACCCACTTATACCAGTAGTCAATTTGACGCTGGTGCTGGTAGGCACAATAATCCCTGTTTATCAGAGACAACTGTTTTTACCTCCTGATGTTTAGATGGGTGGTGACAGTATAGACAGTGTGGAAATAAACCCTGGGGCAAACAAACTCGCTTGCATTTATAACTTTAACACAGATTTGAACCCATAATGTGCAACCCACAAAAACCCACAGGCCCCACTGGTAGCTGTGCCACACGGTGTCAGTGTGAAATAGAAAAGTCATTACAATTGCCAGCCAACCAGCACAGATAGCGTGCCTGATATACAGCTGTCAAGCAACAGCTGGTATGATGAATGGGAGAACAAATCTTGGGAAAGGGTACCAAGGAAAACACTCAGGCCCAGGTCCTCAAAGTGAAGTGCCTAACTCTCATTGATTGAAACAGGAGTTAGGCACCGAACAACCTTTGAGGATCTAGGCCTTAATCTTATAAAAAGTACTGGGGGCTGTGACAGCAGCTGAGCCAGCCCTCTGCAATGCTTAATGTGTGTCAGTCTGAGCCCCAGGACGTCCAGGCTTGGCAGTTCATAGCCTGGCACCTCTGGCCTTGCTGCATCCGTTATGAATGTAAAAAAATTGCTTGAGCCCTGGCACCTTTCATTACAAATTAAGCACTGGCTGTCTGGTCCCTGCAGTTCTAATTAATTACTCCAGCACAAACCTCATTAAGAATAGCTGGGCCTAACTGATGGCCTGAGCAGAAGTAAGAGGCTAATTAGGCAGATGATACAAAAGACACAGGAAGGAAGTGGGAAAGGGGCATGTAGAAAGAGATGGCTTTTCCCTGCTTGGGCCAGGACCTGTAAGCTCCCTAAGACTACAGGGGTGAGGTTATATAGTGTATATGGGTGATGGAAGCTAATATTGTATGTAAACTGCAAGGGAGGGGGTTATCAGCAGAAAGGCCTCTGAGCTGTGTGTGGACTTGAGCAGAGCTAGGAGGAAGTGGGCTCTGCCACAATGTCTTTAATGCCCACAAAAGCAGATCATCACATAAACTAACTTAATTTTTAAGGCCTCTGCTAAGGGAACTACACACAGTAAACTGCATAGCACTGTGCCCCCTGTTTTTACAGAGCCTGAGGGTATCAAACTTGAAAATCAGACCAGTCCGCTATCTCCTCCAGCTACTGTGTTCATATGCTACATTCTCATCTCATCAGCAGAAAAACTTCATTCAGCTTATACTTCTGATTAACTTGAATCTGTCGATCTAGGTCCTCCTTCTATTTATGATGCCAGGATGAACAGTTGAGAACATCTTGTAGTAATACAGCATATGTTGACAGTCCGATAGGAACCCCTGCTCCCTTGACTGGAAGCATTTGTTATAATTCTTTTCATTTTACATTTTGGAAGTGAATATGAACAGTACTAACTAATTTTTTCCACATCCTCTTCCCCCCCCCTTCTGTGTGAAATGAGTAAGTATCACTATCTTCCCTTTACAGATGAGCTGAGTCACGAGGATGTTAAGTGAGATGGCAAAATCCCCTGCCAGTAAAGGTAGGATTAGAGATTAGGAGTTTCTGATTTACAATCCCCTTTTCAATCCTGTAGATCAGTGTCTCTCCAGAAGGCCAAGCAGAGAAGTTAAGTACCTAGAGTAGGTCATTAGATGAGGACAGCAAACTCCTGATGGCTTGAAGCATAGCAAAAAGATGCAGAAGAAGAGCTGGAACTTGATCCAGATAAAATTAATCTCAGTCTTCAATGGGCACAACTTTGTAAATAATCAGACCCAAATTTTCAAATGTAGGTGTCTTACTTTAAGCACCTAAACCCATATTTTTGCACTGGTGTGACCTGATTTTTCAAAATGCTGAGCCTGCTCGGTTCCTATTAACTTCACTGGGAATTCTAGGTGCTCACACCTCTACAAATCTGGCTACTTTGTTAGATGCCTATGTATGACCCCCTTAATTTGAGCCCGAGTGAGTGGGCTTGACAAGGCCTGAGCTTGGGAGGGGAGCACCTTAGAGGCTGCAAATGACTCTGCCATGTTGATATCTTGCAATGACAAATGAAAATCTCGAGTATGAATTATTCAAGTGTAAGGGGTTTTGTTTTTGTTCAGAGGGTGAATCATTTTCTTTCCATCCCATGGCACAGATAAATACGAATTTTACTCATTTATGTTTCTTCTGCTGGCATATTTCCTGGTGTTCATCCAGGAGTAAAGTTCTTGCACTCTGTGTGCAGGGGCGGCTCTAGGAATTTCGCCGCCCCAAGCACGCCGGCATGCTGCGGGGGGCGCTCTGGCGGTTGCCGGTCCCGCGGCTCTGGTGGACCTCCCGCAGGCATGTCTGCGGAGGGTCCGCTGGTCCCGCGGCTCCGGTGGAGCATCCGCAGGCATGCCTGCGGGAGGTCCACCGGAGCCGCGGGACCAGCAGACCCTCCGCAGACACGCCTGCGGGAGGTCCACCGGAGCCGCCTGCCGCCCTCCCGGCGACAGGCAGAGCGCCCCCCGCGGCATGCGCCCCAAGCGCGCGCTTGGTGCGCTGAGGTCTGGAGCCGGCCCTGTTTGTGTGCTCCTTAACCCCAACACTTCTTTATGCTGCAGATGGTGGTCCACCTACCTTCCAAGAGGGCAGTTGGCATTAATTAATCTCACATTACTCTAATTATTTACACCATTCCTAAGAATCACTTTCATTGGAAAACAGAGATGAACTTAATGGTTTGTCAGAAATGTTGATTCCTATGAAGAGTAGTTATCTCATACAGGATTGGACGAGGACACCCTAAGGGAGGAAGGAATACAGAAGCTCAATATCCTTTAATGGTTAGAGTGCCCTGTTTTAAATGTCTGTGTGCTGGAAGTAGAAATGCCCGCAAGAGCTAAAAGAATGTAGGGAAGTAAATGAATGTTGTACCATACTGAAGCCAAAACAGCTCTAACCTACCTTAATGCTATTCTGAATAAAGTGAAACATGGTCTAGTCTATAGATCAGTGTTTCCCAAACTTGGGATGCCCCTTGTGTAGGGAAAGCCCCTGACGGGACGGGCCAGTTTGTTTACCTCCCCCTAGACGCGGTTCGCCGCTCCAGGCCAATGGGAGCTGCGGGAAGCTGTGATAGTCCCCAGTCTTGGATTCAGACTTGACTTGGTCCAGGTAACCTGGCTCTGACCCTCAGCTCCAATTTCTGACTTTGGCTCTGACCCTTGCCTCCGAGTCTGGCTCCATTCCTGGCTACTGACTGCTGCTCTAACTATGAGGTCTGACTGCTCATGTCTTGGTCTCCAAAAGGTTGGCCTTGTGTAAGTCACCTTCCTATGCCTCCATTCCCCATCTGTAAAATGGAAATAATGATGCTTACCTCCTTTGTGAAGTGTTTTGAGATCTACTGATGAAAAGTGCTGTTTAAGAGCTAGGTATAATTATTATTACAGGACACAATCAACATCCTGGGTGGGTTTTTTTTGTTTGTTTTTTTTTGGTGTGGGGGGTTTAACAGTATTTCACTCTTATTCGCTGTCAAACTGCTCTGTGGAAAAACAGCTGTTAGCATATCGTACTAGGAGTTTAGCAATGTCTTGCCTCTTGTCCCAGCTCTCTTTAATGTGCATAGGAAGTGAATATGATATATTAGTACTCCCTTTAAGGAGTTTTTCAAAGAAGTTAAGCACAGAGTTGCACATCTGAGAGAACACACTGACTGCAGTTAGCCAGTACGTGTGCCCAACCATGACATTAACATGGAGAACTGAGGTAGAACTCTTTGGAAACCTGGCTTCACATCCTGTCAGTGCATTTTGTGTAAACTACGATTAAACCTCTGCTTTTTGTGGCCAAATTCCATCCCACTGTGTAAAAGCCCCTACAATGTTCATGCCCATATGTAATAAAAGATACTTTGATCATCAGGTGGTATTCAGACCTGTGTGACTTTCAAAATTAATCAATATCATTGTAATACACCTAACTGTGAAATAGAAAACTAAGACCTTATCATGCTGCCACTGAATTCAGTAAAAGTTTTGCCATCTGAATTGGCCGGTGGCCAATATACAGTCCAGAAATGCTGATCAGTATAGTGAGAAGACACAATGATTGAGGAAGCTGAATGAATTCAGAGTTACACAGTAACTGTAGGCATGGACGGTAGACAGGAGTAGACCAGCATATACACATTTTAATTTCAAACTGCTCTTATATCTCCTTTTCTTGCCAGATACCTGTATCTAACTCCACCTGCTGTTTTAGTATGGTGCTGTCATGTTTGTTCTGGGAATTTAAAGACATGTTGTGGGCAGAGGGCAAAGGACTGGCTAGTGCAGGGGCCGGCAACCTTTCAGAAGTGCTGTGCTGAGTCTTCATTTATTCACTCTCATTTAAGGTTTCGCGTGCCAGTAATACGTTGTAACGTTTCTGAAGGTCTCTTTCTATAAGTCTATAATATATAACTAAACTATTGTTGTACGTAAAGTAAATAAGGTTTTTAAAATGTTTAAGAAGCTTCATTTAAAATTAAATTAAAATGCAGAGCCCCCCAGACCGGTGACCAGGACCCGGGAAGTGAGAGTGCCACTGAAAATCGGCTTGCGTGCCGCAGGTTGCCTACCCCTGGGCTAGTGTGTCTGAGTTTTAAATGGCTAGCTAACACCTTTACCTATGGTTTGGGAGGGTTTGGTTTTTTATAAGGCTCATTGCAGTAAGAATGGGTGTTGCATGCCGTGTAAAACGCCATTCAAGACAGCTGTTAAGGGCACTTGGGAAGAACTCATCTTTGGAAAGGTTTCCAAATTTTAATTGCAGCCAACCCAACTAATCCTAACATTTCAAAGTCTCATTGTTGTGCATTACACAAAGCTGATAATATTTGTCCTTCTGAAGCTCTGGGGGATCTGATTCTTTAGCTGAATGCTGCCTTCTGTTGTCCTTTTACTTTTCCCTTCCCTCCGCCCCGCAATGGCCAGTCAAGGGCTCTTGTTCCTTTTTCAGGCAGCGGCAGCGCACTGACTTTTGTAACATAGTGTGCCTCAAAGAATCATCTCAGCTCTAAATATAACCTTACTCTTGTTCTAGTGCCTCTCCAAAAGCCACAGATGGGGTTGGGGTGGGGGGGAAGAACTTAATAATACTCCTCAAATCCACTTGCCTGGCCTTTATATTCCGTCAGCATCTTACATTTCTTTCACTTGAGTATACGAATGAGACAGACAGAAGTTCAGTCCCGGGGGAAAGACATCACAATGAGGGACACAGAAAAATAGTGGTGAGGACACTTCAGTAGGACGTGGGGTTGATTCACTTCTGCAGCACAAAATCACTGTTTCTACAATTTTGGGGTCATGGCCGCATAGCTGCGGTGAATTTTTCTGCTGTGCAGTGGTTTGTATAGCTATCTAATCTCTCTCTGGTATTTACAAGGCACCAAATACGGTAATATCCAGGCACCAGAGCACTGAATCGGCATCTAGAGCATTGTTTAGGTATATTATAATAAACGGGAGGAAACAAATAGCAAAGAGTTAGATTCTGCCCCCCCACCTGCTCATGATGAGTGGCACCTTACTCTGGGAGTAGTCCCATTGACCTCCATGGGACTACTCATGGAGTAAAGTACTACTCAGAGTGAGTAAAGGTGGGATCTTCTGGCCTTAAATTATCTACTGTAACAAAGGCGAGAAAACATTGTGTTAGATGGAGGTAAACTTCAGTTTGAAATGAGCAACATCCCCAAGACATGGGTATGGCCTGCTCTGGAGTTCCAGAAACCCACTCTTGTAGTTTAGTTGCAAATTTACCTTTGTCCTATTCATCGTAATGCCAGCTCCCAGAGAAGTCAGTTCGTAAAGGGACACTGGAAGCATGTATAGATAATCCCCAAATTTACATTTTTTTTTTTAGATGAAAACTAACTTCAGACAGGGCTATGCATCTGGTTCTGCAGGGACACAAGAAAGCCAGAGAGAGAGAGAGAGAGTGTGTGTGTTTTGCAAGATTGTGTCTTCTCATAGTATTTCCATTCCTGGATAGTGAAACTATCATGAAGACAGCTCTCCCATTACTTAGGCCCAGAAATGCCTCCTTCAGGTATTCATAAAGTACATTAAACTATAAACCCAGAGGTGAAAGTAAGCCGGTACAGTATGGCATACTGGCAAGAGCTGGTATACAGCCTACCATACCGGCAGGGGGCAGCCTTCCCAGGCCAGCAATTTAAAACGGCCCTGAGCTCCTGGCAGTGGCCGGAGCCCCTGGCCCTTTAAATCGCCACCAGAGCCCCACTGCTGGAGCCTTGGGGTGATGGCGGTGGCCAGAGCCCTGGGCCCTTTAAATCACCACCAGAGCCCAAGGGCTCCCGGCTGCCGCCACAGCCCCCACTACCATGGGGCTCCAGCGGTGATTTAAAGGGCCCGGGGCTCCCTGCCACCGCTACCAGAGCCACAGGCCCTTTAAATTGCTGCTGGAGCCCCGGGTAGCGGCGGCAATTTAAAGGGCCCAGGAATTTAAAGACCCCGCCCCTTCCACCTGAGGCCCTGCCCCTTCTGGTTGAGTGCCCCCTCCCCATTGCTCAGGACCCCAGTCCTGTGTACCTGTAAGTCCCTTAGAACAACATTAAAAAACAAACACTGAAACCGGCACATGCCCTTAATATCTGTAGAAATGTTTCTGTGGGTTTTTTTTTAAAGGGACTCCACCTACTTGAAATCTAGCTCAGTTTTTTAAAAACAAGTTAAAGTTTGTTTCAGGTATTACACTGGCCCTGCCCCCCCCACACCTATTTTTATGGTTTTACAATCACATTTTCTTATTTCCTAAGCATTAAACTGTAACCTAGCCCTATATGGCTGTATAGGGGGAAGAGAGCATAAGACAATGCCGCTGACCCTCCCCCCAGGCGCACACCCTGCATGATCATGGAGGGCTTGCACAGATAGGAAGCCCAAACACCAAGATAAGAGCTGATTCCACGGAGTCATAGTTCCCCACAGCACACAAGTGGACAGGAAGGGACCAGAGATGCATAGGGAAGAGCAGGGATTTGGTTGACTCTTGGCTTTGCCCACCACACCTGTGCCAAATGGCTGAGCTAACTGAGCACAGAGGAGGGAATGTGCTGTGTATAGCAAGGGGCTGATGGAACATGCTGTTCCCCCTCCTTGTGCATCAGAGGATCTCCTGGGGAATTATAACTCTGAGGGGTACCTCTGACTCATAACTTTTTTCCTCTCTTTCTGCGGCAGTGCAATTGCATGACATGTCTTTTACAAGCAAAGCGTCAATCTAGCCCCAACTGCCTTTCTCTCCCCTGAAGTTCCCCTCAAAGGCCCTGGATCTCCAGTTATACACACGAGTGCATAAAGTTACTCAGATGCAGAATCAGGGCAAACAACAGCCCTTGGATTAAAAGAACATTTTTGTTTTAAGAATTGCTTTGCATTGTTCACATTGCAGCAATCTCTTGCTATTATTATTTCCTTTGTTTTGTACAGTGCCTAGTACATGGATGCTGCCAGAAATAATGTAGGGAGCATCAAGAGAAACAGAACGTGAAAATGACTAGTCTCTTTCCAGTTTAAGGGTCTGATTCTCCAAATACTGAGCAGCAGCATCATGATCTTTTCCCAGCAGTCAATGTTGGTTTCCCCGAGTCCAGAAACAGCTCTCCTTTGAATGAATCTTCTCTAGGACAAGTTTTTTTTTCCCACAATTAGCTGCTCCAGTTTCTGTCTCCGCTGTTGAAATCAGCTCAGCAGCGCAGTGGCTGGCTTCCAAAGCCTTCAAGGTGCACGATCGCTAATGCATGTGTAGCAACCTCTCTATATTAATGAGTGTCTGGACCATGGCACACAGCTGTGTTCCTTCTGTGCTGGCTGACAGCAGTTTGAAAATGGCCCTGATTCACAAAAGGTGGATAAATCATGGGATGCCAGCGGAGGATTCATAGGAATTTGCTACTGTGACCACAAGTCCCTGAATTCGCAGGGCTTCTGGTAGCTGTCCCACAATGCACAGTGAGAAAAATCCCAACATGCATAGAGCTCACCAGCAGGACAAAATGCCAGTGGAGATCTAGTCAGAATTCTGAGCACTTATTTTGGAAAAAAGTCAGTACCATGTGTATATACTGATTTGGAGGGAAGTAGGTAACAGCCAGACATGTGGATGCAATTATTTCAGAATAACTGTTCCAAAACTGTTCGTGCACGCAAACCTAATCAGGGGTGGGGGTGAGGGGAAATCACTCATCCTGACAAGCCCTGACATAGGAGAGTAACTGGAAGAAGCATGTCTCCCTAATGCCCAGTTCTTACTCATTCAAAGCCATCCTACTGACCTCAATGAGATGAATAACTTGAGTAGGGATTACAGTATTGGGCCATATAATATAAAACTTTCTGGGGTGGGGACCATCCCTTTGTTGTATGTTTGTGTAGTGCCTAGCACAATGAGACTAAGCCCCTCCAGATGTAACCACAATGCAAATAACTAATCAGAATCAAAGAGTAAAGAAACAGCAAAAACTGCAACAAATTAGATTTTTTAAATTATTGCCACTAAAAAACAGGCCAGATCCTGAACTGCAAATGTACATGGATTTACACCAGTTGAGGACTGGGCATAGGATTTATTGTTGATACATTTGGGGGTTGTAGGACAGTACATGGCTAGAAAAGGGGTACACAGGATCAGAAAGCTACCAATCTATGTAATCTTCCACTGAAAAGTGATAGTACCCATAAATATCTTTCTCCCTAATATGCATTGAAGACAGGGATATATTTGGCATCAAATAATTCTTGCCTTTATATTATCCAATCAGTGAACTGCTACAGATGCAAAAAGTTATCACTCATCAAAAGCCAAGGCTGGTTAGAAGACACAGAGATTTAACTGTCCATTCGTTTAGGATTTTTCCCCCCTAAGCCAGCACAATAAAATAATACAAACTTCTGGGCAGACTTGTACTGGTCTGTTCTGATAGCTCAGGTGTTAGCAGTAGCCCAAGAAAGGAGTTGTGGTTATTTAAAAATACCGGATTTTAATCTGACAGTGTCCCTTTAACGTAGGAAGGGCTCTGAAGTGCATGGGTTGGATGAAGCTTTCTCAGTTAAAAATGATTTTGCTTCCTGTGTTTCCATGAGATAGTTACAAATCTTAACCATCGTATTTATTTTAAATCTCCCTCAGTGGGATTGTCCAGCTTCAGAACAGCCCTTGGAGTCAATTCCCCAGCAACCTCAAAGCGAATGTTTAGCTAATGGAGGAGGAGGTGAAGGAGATAGTGAGACACTTCTTACACAGCCCAGCACCGCCCACAGCAAGCAAAGCCATTGTAAAGAAAAAAGAAAAAGTACAGTATCTTCCCCGCCTGGGTTTTCTGGAGAATACGGTAACCAGGTCGGGATCACGTGTATATTTCCCCTTATGAGTGTGGAAAGAAAAAAAAAATGAACCAAAAGGGGGAGGGAAAAATGTGCTCCTGAGCCCCGGGGCAGCAGCTCCACCTTAAGAGGCCGCAGGGAGAATCCCCCTGGCAGAGGCTGGCTCCCAGCTGGAGACCATGCCTGGGGCTTGGTAAAGGGCAGGCGCCAGGGACCCTCCAGCTTTGCGCCATGGGGATGTGTTACAGCCTGCGAGCCCGGCTGCTCGGAGCCCACCCCTCCATCGCCTACGGCGGGGAGGGGGAGCCGCACGCCGGGCAGCTGGAGCACGCGGACCCCCAGCTGCTCCACAGGCTGCGGGAAGAGCTGGTGGCCAAGGAGAAGGCGGACAAGAAACGGAGCAAGAGCATCGACAAGACGCTGAAAGCCGAGAAGCGGGAGTACAAGCAGACCCACCGGCTGCTCCTGCTGGGTGAGTGAGGGAGCGAGCGGGGCGGGCGCTGCCCAGACCCCTGACTCCGCGGGCAGGTCCCCGGGCTGGCTGCGCGTGTGTGCGCAGCCCTGGGGGTGCCAGCGGCCAATGGGGGCTTGCAAGTCCCTTGCCGCTTCGGTTGTCCTTTAAACGCGGTTGTGGTGTAGGTGCGCTGCGGGAGGAAGCTGGCTGCTGCCTGTGTCTGGTCTGAAACGCTCAGACTTTACTAACTAACTGGAAAGCGTCTTGGAGACCAGGACGCTTCTCTCCGTGGCTTGGCGTTGGAGCCGTGTAGTGGGTTCGTTATTTCAAGGGTCTCCAGATGATCTGTAAGGTGAACAAGCCGCCCAGCCGCTGGCCCTCCCCGCGCCGTGGTTTGACAGGTTAAAGTTGATTATGAATCAGGTAGCCAGAGAGTTGATTCGGTGTCGCTTGTGCCTTGATTGAGAGACGCCTTCTTCTATTGGCCCGTTTATTGTCACAGTCAGGTTAAGTTATTCAAGGAGCGGATAGACGCGACAGCTGCCTTGTTGGGAAATCAAAGGGGTTAAGAGGTGATTTTAAAAAGGGAAATAAACGATTACATGTAGAGGCTGGATTTTTCTGCTTGAGCCAAGCAGGTTTAGAAGTTCCTGTGAAGTGTTCAGAGTTTGATTCTTTGCTTCATGGCTTCTCATCTTAAATTACAATTAAAGAACTGTTATTTTATCCTGTTTGATCTAATCCATGGTATTTGTAGAGAGGAGTCAATGTGGTATATCTAGGTGCTGATAAATGGGCTTTAGCAAAATTACCTTTATTGTTTAGTAAAACTGGGATAAGTATGTTTAAAACACTGGTGTATTTTTCCAGTGCTAAATATTTGTTTGCAAGAGATATGTTCCATGTGATTCTTAGCTGCTGTCAAGATTATATTAGCATCAGCATTTACCTTCAAAAATGGTGTATTTTGAGAGGTAGTCAGGAGCACAGTGGAGAGAATAATTGGCTTCCCCAGGAAGAAAAGCAAGAATGGAAGGGACAGAAAACATTTTTTGTGTTTTATATACATATATAGTTTATACCACAATATAATGCATGATCGAGGACTTGCTCATAAAACAGTGATCAAAAATCTTTGTAATGTGTAACTAATACATTGTATCCTTCCTAAATTACAGCATTCGCTCTTTCAGGACAGTGTTTGATTTGGTTGGTTGAATTTCCATGTAAACTGTTACTCACTGTGTTATTATAATGCTATGTGGACCCTTTTAAGAAATACTTTGGTGAGTTTAACTTACTTTTTGTTTCTCTTTAGCAAATAAATTACTAAATTTTGAAATCAGCAAACCACTTCAGGACTGTAGCAAAATCTAAAGTCTAGATAAAAATTTTTAAAGCTTATTAAAGTGTTAATGTTCTGTTATTGATATAGGCCCTGATCCTGCAATTTACAGCACTAGCACAGAAGCCTGACATAAGTGGAGCTCTACATAGGGGTAGCAGTCTGACTTCACATTGTAAATTGCAGGATTGAAGCCTTAATAATAACAATTTCTGTCTGGGAGTTTGATCCAATGTAGGGTGACCAGAGAGCAGCTGTGAAAAACAGGATGGGGTGGGGGGTAATAGGGGCCTATATAAGAGAGAGTCCCAAAAACCAGGACCGGCCCTATAAAAACGGGATATCTGGTCACCCTAATCCAATGCCTCTCAAAATCAATTGGTGTCTTTCCATTGACTTCAGTGGGCTTTGCATTAGGCCTGAAGTCGTGATGTTGTTAACAAATATTTTCATTTGCCCATATTTGTCACTGAATAGATGTTCCAGTATCTAAGGCCTGGCCTACACTACAAAGTTAGGTTGATTATAAGTCAGCTTGCTCGCTCAATTTTGTCTCTGGTTGACATAAGCACCCTGTTGCAGCTGCACAGTAAAATCGCCTCCCTGAATGGTGCAGAGCCATGGTCAACCTACTGACGTTGACCTATGGAGAGGATAGACACTACAGGACCTGGGTTGACCCTGACAGCTGTCCCACAATGTCCCATTCCCTGCAACAGTGGCCACTCTGGTCAGTACCTTAAACTCCACTGCCATGGGGTCACAGAGACTGGAAGTCACGTACACATCATTTTAAAACCCCAGCATGTTTTTTAAATGTCTTTTCCTGACTGCCCACCTCGGCAAACACATCTAGCAGCTCAGCCCTGTAGTGTGCAACTCACCATGCCAGTTCCATGGACTGGACGAGTTCCTACCTTGGGTAGGCAGGATTTTGTATCTCCTGGGCCTCTGAGGAGACGAGCCTGTGCAAGCAGAGCTACAGACCAGCCATGGAAATGTGAACATCTGTAAGCGGATTGCACAAGGGATACAGAAAAAGGGGTCTGACAGGGATCAGCAGCAATGCCCCATTATTTTGTACCCTGGTATCATGTATCATGACCACCGGCTCCTCCCCAGTACTACTCATAACCCTGTCTAGATGTCTCAAGAGATCTGCAACCTCCGCACCCAGCAGGCAGTTGACCATGTGGTTCTCCCACTCATCACAAACCCAGCTATCTATGTTTCTAAGATCAGCTCCACCATTACTATTACTTGTCTCTTCCTAATAAGTAGAGTTCCCTCTCCCGGCGACGTATCTTCAGTGTGAGAGGATCCCATGACATCATCTATGTTCTCCTTCCCTGAGACTTTCATTCTCCTCCTCAGAGGCTGTCAGATTGGGGGTGGGACCACTCTATGGTGGGCTGGAAAGTCTCTTCTATGTACCTCTCTGTCTTCCTTAGCTCCTCCAGTTCAGCCACTCTGGTCTCCAGAGCCCGTACTTGGTCTCTGAGGGCCAAGAGTTCTTTGCACTTAATGAACACATACGCCATGGCCCCCCAGAAGGCACGTAATCATGCATGATGCGTTCAGTGCAATACACTGGATAGCCCCCCACTCTGTTGCTGGACTTCTGCCTGCATTCTCTCTTTTACTCCTGCAGCTTTTTATGTTGGGGTTTCTTCCTCTGTTTTGTTTCTATGGGGAGGGATGGTTTATTGCCTTAAGTTTAGCGAATGTTAATCAGATGTATCTAGCTCTCCCACTTCCTCTCTAAAAACTCTCTCCCTGTTAGCTGCTCCTGTTCTCTAGCTCTATAACATAACAGGTCTCAATCCTGCAAATATTTATGCATGCTCTTTACCCTCATGAGCAGTCCCACTGATTTCTGCGGGAGGACTGTTCACAATAGTAAAGTTAAGTGCATGTGTAAGTGTTTGCAGGATCAGAGCCTATATGAGGCAGAGATCATACAGACAACAGTGTCATATACTACACAACTCTGATTCCTTCCTTGAGCACCATATATCCTGGGCCCTGAATAAGGCTGGGATCCTATGGAAACACATAGTATGTGATCTGTAATTAAAGACTGTATCAGAACACAGACACACCACGGAGCTGAATTAGGGTTGCACAGCTAACCTTAACTCTGGCAATCCTAGTTTTTGAGACACTCTTAATGTAGTTTTTTGTATGTAACTTCTTTTTTGTTCTTTTTTTAAGTAGACTGAAAAAAACCAGAAATTCCATCAGAAGGAATGACAATGACACACACCTCACCATGGGCGATCAGCAGGGTTGGGTCATTTCAATCAAGAGCACAGAGGTCACCCAAATGAGCGAACTAGTTACTGATTGTGATAGTATGCTCAGTGTGCTCTGTGGGACTGGAGCACATTGTAAGGGGCATGCAGGAACTGTGTGGGGAAGGAACACAGTCAGTCCCCAGAGAATGGTTTGAGAATTTAGCTACCGGCCTCTAACAAACCTTTACTGAGCATGTGCAAATGGTGATTTTTCAGGGGCATGTAACTTTTAGCCCAAGTTGGGCATATTTTCACAAGAGTGGCAAAAGGCATGTAGCTGACCACAGACCCAGTGCCCCAGCCAAATTTCAGGTCCCTACTCCAAAGCATGGAGGTGCTAGAGCTTCTCAATGAAATGGTTGT
Source organism: Mauremys mutica (assembly GCF_020497125.1). Lineage (NCBI taxonomy): Eukaryota > Metazoa > Chordata > Testudines > Geoemydidae > Mauremys > Mauremys mutica. The sequence continues at coordinate 10,784,888 of NC_059084.1, read as the reverse complement.
ACAAAGTTTTTAACAGTGAGCAAGACAGTGTCTTTTTTTTTTCTTAATCCCAGTCTTGAAAACAATTTAACTATTTTTAACAGAATTTAAAAAAAAAAATCAGCCTCAACAAGACAGTTGGAATGGAAAATTTAAACCTAGTTTGACAATGGAAAGTGCTGGGCAACCTATAGGCGGCAGTGTTCCCTCTAATTTTTCCCACCCATGTGGTGGGGTGGGGCCGAGGGGTTTGGAGTGTGGGAGGTGGCTCAGAGCTGGGGCAGAGGGTTGCGGTTGGGGGGGGTGAGGGCTCCCACTGGGGATGGGGGCTCTGGGGTGGAGGCGGTTGGGGTGCAGTGGGGCTCCACATGGCTACGGTGGGGAGAGAGGACTCCCCCCACAGCAGCACCTGGGCTGGGGGGGAGGGGAGCCTCTCCCCCAGCCCTGGCAGGTCCAAGCCAGGCTGGGTTGGAGCCGGGGAGGGGCGCCTGTCCCCTGGTGACAGCAGGTTCAGGGCCAGGACTGGGTCGGTGCCAGGGGAGGGGCGCCTGTCCCCTGGCCGCAGCAGGACTGGGGCTTGGGGAGAGGCATCTCTCCCTGTCGCAGCCCTGAGCACCTGCACAGTGCTTAATAGGCGGCCACGCAGCTTAGAGAGAATTTAGTGCCGCCTGTCTATCAACTAACAATTATGTTATGACAAAAGGTGCTAATGGATTGCACGTTAGGGGTCACTGATGTATAAACACCCGGCATGAAACTCTCTGTGGAAAGAGTTCCAGAGGCCATGCAGTAAGTGCTTTCAGAGATGTTAAGCCTATTGTGGGGGAAGGAAGGAGGGGGGAAAAGGAGAGAAAGTGTGGGTACGTCTTCACTACCGGCCGGATCGGCGGGTAGCAATCGATCCCCGAACGCGTTCCTGTCGACTCTGGAACTCCGCCAACGCGAACGGTGGTAGCGGAGTCGACATGGGGAGCCGCGGACGTCGATCCCGCGCCGTGAGGATGGTAAGTAATTCGATCTAAGGTACTTCGACTTCAGCTATGCTATTCACGTAGCAGAAGTTGCGTATCTTAGATCGATTTCCCCCCCCCCCCCCAGTGTAGACCTGCCCTGTGTGTGTGTGTGAAAACACTCTTCTTCGGGCTTGTCTTCACAACCGGATAAATCAACCTAAGTCGATGTAGCTTAGGTCAACTTACTCCAGTGTCTTCACTGTGCTGTGTCGAAGGGAGACACTCTCCAGTAGACTTCTCTTGTTCTTCTCGGAGAGGTGGCGTACCGGGGTCGACTAGAGAGCGCTTTGCTGTTGATTTAGTGGGTCTTCACTAGACCCCTGCTGCATCGATGGCTCCCTGTAGTGAAGACCAGCCATTCGTCTGAGCCCTTAGACCTTTCTGAGCTTCCTTTGTGTTGCAGAGCAAACACACAAAAGGAGGATTAAAGAGCAGGTCACCTATTTCAGACCATTCTTTCTAGGGAGAAATTTAGACTTAAGTCCAGTCTACCTTCCTACGGCCTGTTTTACACTACAGCTGGTGGTTGATTTAAGCTACGCAATTTGAGTTACGTTAGTAGCGTAACTCGAGTTGATACAGCCTAGATCTTCTTACCACAGGGTCCACACTACATTATGTTGACTGGAGATGCTTTCCCACCAAAATTGCTTCTGCCTCTCATTAAGGTGGAGTACAGCAATCGATGGAAGAGCGTTCTCCCATTGATTGAGCGTGTCTTCACTAGACCTGCTAAATCGATGCCACTGCATTGATTGTAGCCACACCGATTTACCTGAAGACAAGCCCTCAGTTAGGTCAACATACACCACCTTATGTTGACCTAACTATGTCAGTGTACACACTACAGTCTTGCTCCTGCCGATGTAAGTGCCCTCCAATACCAACATCATAACGCCACCTCCACTAGAAGCCAAGGCTTATGTTGGTGTGCTTACCTCAGCTGTTGGCTGTCTTGTCAATTTCATGACTCCAGGCTGGAGCCGTGAAATTGACAAGAAAGACTGGCAGCTACAGCCTGGCTCCCTGCTCCCAGCCAGTCTGCTGCCCAGAGGCTCACTGAGGAGAGAAGGTCAGAGGGGCCAGCTGGGCTCTGAGCAAGGAGCTGGGTGGTGCTGAGAGCCCTGGCTCTCAGCCCCCACACTGCCCCTCTTCAGTCAATGGTGAGGACTGGCACCACCGACAGAAGGAGGGTAGTATGGACATCAGCCACCACTGTAATTATGGCGGTGGCTGTAAGTCAACCTAACATAGGTTGACTTAGGGCTGTAATGTAGACATGCCCTAAAGGTTTTCCAAGTGTAAAGTGCAGGGGCTGAGGGAGGCAGAGGGTCACATAGTGTGTCCGAGTAGTTGGATCTGTCTGAGATGAGCGAAAGTCCTGGAGAGAGACAGACCCATGGCAGCTGCTTGCTGGGACAGGGCATCGGGTACTTTACCTGTGGTTTCTATAAAAGCAAGCTGCCTGTGTGGTGGTTGTACCCACCTCTGTTCAAGGAAACAGGGACTATACAATTTAAAACATGTACACAGATGACATTAAGAAAATACCTTACTCCATATCATCAATATCAGTAATGACAGTAGGACCTTTGGAATAGGAATCAGCATCACCCCTAGTGGTGTATGTGGGGAATCAAAAGAACATAAGAATGGCCGTACTGGGTCAGACCAAAGGTCCATCTAGCCCAGTAACCTGTCTTCTGAGAGTGGCCAATGCCACGTGCCCCAGAGGGAATGAATAGAAGGTAATAATCAAGTGATCCATCCCCTGTTGCCTATTCCCAGCTTCTGGCACACAGAGGCTAGGGACACCATTCCTGCCCATCCTGGCTAATAGCCATTGATCAACCTACCCTCTATGAATTTATCTAGTTCTTTTTTGAACCCTGTTATAGTCTTGGCCTTCACAACATGGCAAAGAGTTCCACAAATTGACTGTGTGTTGTGTGAAGAAATACTTCCTTTAGTTTGTTTTAAACCCACTGCCTATTAATTTAATTTGGTGACTCCTAGTTCTTGTGTTATGAGAAGGATTAAATAACACTTCCTTATTTACTTTCTTCACAACTGTCATGATTTTATAGACCTCTATCATATTCCTCCTTGATCGTCTCTTTTCCAAGCTGAAAAGTCCCAGTCTTATTAATCTCTCCTCATATGGAAACCATTCTATACCCCTAATCATTTTTGTCGCCCTTTTCTGAACCTTTTTCAATTCCAATATGTCTTTTTTGAGATGGGGCGACCACATCTGCACGGAGTATTCAGGATGTGGGCATACCATGGATTTAGATAGTAGGACAGAAAATATCATATTGCCTCTATCTATCCCTTTCATAATGATTCCCAACATTCTGTTAGCCTTTTTGACTGCCGCTGCACATTGAGGGGATGTTTTCAGAGAACTTTCCACAATGACTCAGAGATCTTTCTTGCCTGGTAACAGCTAATTGGGACCCCATCATTTTATATGTATAATTGGGATTATGTTTTCCCATGTGCATTACTTTGCATTTATCGATCATTATATAGTTAGCCTTATGAGTCTTATCAGCAGAAGCAGGTTGCTACGGCACTTGGAGCCAGGCAGGCAAACCACCAACCCCCATCTGTACAGTTCTCAGCAACAAGTAAAGTGTTTACTGTTACTTAAAAAGTCTCCAGAATTTTTTTTCCTGTTATACTAGCAAGTTGGCAACCGCTATTACAATATCTGCTCCCAACTGGAAACTGACCCACAAGGCCCCGACACTGGCTTTTGTTCAGCAACGGGGCAGTAGTGATGATATTGCTGTTGCCCCTGTTGACCCAATATTTGGGGACTTTCAGGTTCTTTCCATTAGGAGAAATTGTTCATTGCAAACCTGTAACGGGTCGGACTCACCCCTGCAGCGCCTCCTGCTGGTGACTCTGGGAATTAGCTCTGTTTCCAGCGCTGGAGCGCCCTCTGCAGGCTGGTGATCCACCTGTCTTCTGGCCCCCCCCGTGTCCCTCCCTGGACCCGGTGCCCTCTTACATGGGGTGCTGCCCTCTAGCAGTAACCCCTTTCTCTCTGGGTCTCCCCTCCTTAGGGAACCCTCACCCTCTAGCCCCACCTTGCCTCAGTATGTGGCTACTGTCAGTCATCGTCTAGCCCCACACTCTGGGGCAGACTGCAGTATCAGCCTACTCATCACAGGCAAAGTTGGGTTTGGACCTGCTGCCTTGGCCTACCCCTAGGTTGCCCTCTGCAACCCCCAGTACCTATTGGCCCTTCGCTAGGCCGCAGCCTGGGGCTTTTCAGGCCAGAGCTCCCCAGCTCCTTAGCCTGTCCCCAGCCCTGCTTCACTCAGGTACCTGGTCTCTATTTCCCAGCAGCTAGGCCCATCTCTCTCTATGGCCAGAGAGAGACTGTCTGGGCTTCTGGCTTCCCTGGCCTTCTTATAAGGCCCTATTCAGTTTGGGGTGTGGCCCCAGATGCAGCCACTCCCTCAATCAGCCCAGCTTTTAGAGCCACTGCTCTCAAGCCCTGCCAGGCCACTTTTAAACCCCTCACAGCAGGAGCAGGGTCCACCCTGCTACACACCCCCCACCTCAAGAACCCCTCCACCGGGGGGCAGGTGGGGTGCTCTACTGGCCCAACTTTCTCCTCAGCTGGGCCCGCAGGGAATCCCTCTCCTGCCGCATGCTCTCCAGTGTTTGGAGCAGTCTGCTGGCTTCTTCAATTGTCTGGGTCCCCACCATAGTCCTCCCTGGTCCTATGTGGGTTCCCACATCAGTTTGAGTTCCCACCTCGGCCCTCTTGGCCCTTGTGTGGGTTCCCTGTTTAAGGTGGGGCCTCTCTGCCCCAGCCCCCTTCTCTTTAGGGGCTTCAGTCTGGACTACCCCTTCCTGGCGGCTAGTCCCAGACCGAGCCTTGGTTTCAGGCACTCCCCCTTTCTGTCTCAGGGGGCAATGCCTCTTTATGTGGCCCTTGGTGTGGCAGTGGAAGCACCCTTGGCGCCTTCCCCCTGCCACAGCCCTAGCTCTGGTTGTTTGGGCCCTAGCCCTTTCTTCTGGGCTGGCCCGGGCCTTGGGAGCTCCATGAGGGCACTCCCTCTTCAGGTATCCCTGCTCCCCACAAGCCCAACAAGTTTGGAGCCCCCCTGTTAACTTCACAGGGGGCACTCGAGTCTGGTAGGGGCACTCCCTTCTGAAGTGTCCCCGTCGCCCACAGGCGAAACAGTCTTTAGGCCTCGGCACTGGCCTCCAGCCCAAGGTGCCTGGCCCCTGTTGAGGTCCATGTGCCCGCCCCCGCAGCAGCTGAAGCAGCCCTGCTTGCTGTTCGGTGAGCCGGGCCACACAGGCTCTCCAATAATAGTCTCTGTTCTTCATTTTCTCCACCATTTTGAACTCTGCTCTTCTTCCAGGCAACTGTCCCACAGTCCTTGCCCTGGCCCCTTGTATCGGGGCGGACCGCAACTGCCTGCATTCTCCACCACGTGTAACGGGTCGGACTCACCCCTGCGGCGCCTCCTGCTGGTGACTCTGGGAATTAGCTCTGTTTCCAGCACTAGAGCGCCCTCGGCAGGCTGGTGATCCACCTGTCTTCTGGCCCCCCCCCCGTGTCCCTCCCTGGACCCAGTGCCCTCTTACATGGGGTGCTGCCCCCTAGCAGTAACCCCTTTCTCTCTGGGTCTCCCCTCCTTAGGGAACCCTCACCCTCTAGCCCCACCTTGCCTCAGTATGTGGCTACTGTCAGTCATTGTCTAGCCCCACACTCTGGGGCAGACTGCAGTATCAGCCTACTCATCACAGGCAAAGTTGGGTTTGGACCTGCTGCCTTGGCCTACCCCTAGGTTGCCCTCTGCAACCCCCAGTACCTGTTGGCCCTTCGCTAGGCCGCAGCCTGGGGCTTTTCAGGCCAGAGCTCCCCAGCTCCTTAGCCTGTCCCCAGCCCTGCTTCACTCAGGTACCTGGTCTCTATTTCCCAGCAGCTAGGCCCATCTCTCTCTATGGCCAGAGAGAGACTGTCTGGGCTTCTGGCTTCCCTGGCCTTTTTATAAGGCCCTATTCAGTTTGGGGCGTGGCCCCAGCTGCAGCCACTCCCTCAATCAGCCCAGCTTTTAGAGCCACTGCTCTCAAGCCCTGCCAGGCCACTTTTAAACCCCACACAGCAGGAGCAGGGTCCACCCTGCTACAAAACCAATAGCCTAAAAATCCTTTAGTTCATGTGGGCCACGTTTCTAAAAAGAATTTCCAAAGGTTAAATTTGTAGGATACGTTTCCTGATATTTATTACATAGTTATTAACCACAATGAAATCCAAGCAGATTATTAGCTCATCTGCTATCTTGAAGTCAAGTTTGCAAACCCATTTTGAGCAGGTGCACATTCTCAAATTGAGACCGATTAGGAGGTCAGGTTTATGAATCCCCTATCGCCCAGCCTTCTTAGCATATCTACTCTAGTAACTGTTATGTTTGAGTCAGTGTCCACTATTCCTGTGTGTTTCATAGATCTGATTAAACACTTAATATGCACATTTCCATTCTTCTTTAATTGCCCAGACCTAAATAAAAACTGGGGGGTTGATCCTTCTATCTCCAAGCTTTGTCCCTTCAGCTTGGTGTCACCCAGCTCAGAAAACGGAAAGGGGCTTTCACTAGATACTTGTGGTGCTCTGTCATGTTCTGCCTTATATTTGTAACAGTCCTTCATTATGTGGCCAATTTTTTTTCACACTACCAGCATTTAATTCAATTGCTTCCCTTACTTTTTGTGCCATTGCCAGTTTCCTCTGTGTCACAGACCAAATTATCATTCTTCCTAAATCTTCAAAAATGTCATCATGAACTTGATTAGAATCCCCTTTTCCATCCTATTTCTGAGGCCTGGCCTACACTGGGAGGGGCAGGATCGATCTAAGTTACACAACTTCAGCTACGTGAATAACATAGCTGAAGTCGACATACTTAGATCGACTTACCGTGGTGTCTTCACCACAGTGAGTCGACTGCTGCCACTCCCCCGTCGATTCTGCCTGTGTCTCTCGCCAAGTTGGAGTACAGGAGTCGGGTCGATTTATCACGTCTCGACTAGACAAAATAAATTGATCCCCACTGGATCGATCGCTGCCCGCCGATCCGGCTGGTAGTGAACACATACCCTCAGACTAACAGGGCTTATGTTGATCAGCTTTTATCTTATTTACCATTGCAAGGAAATATTTGAGTTCCATGGCAAATACCACAGCCTCTCAGAGTGACTTTGGCTTCCTGTCAGAAGCATCAGCAGGTCCCTAAAAGTGATGGGGGCCAACCGGCGCCTGAACTGTGGCCCTATGGGTAGGGCACTTGGAGCTAGGGTTCCGATGGGTAGCGCTTCCTGCCCTAGGGCTAGGGTTCCTAAGGGTAGGGCACTTGGAGCTAGGGGTAGGGTTCCTAAGGGTAGGGCACTTGGAGCTAGGGGTAGGGTTCCTATGCGTAGGGTTTCTCGCCCTAGGGTTGGGGTTCCTATGAGTAGGCCACTTGGAGCTAGGGTTAGGGTTCCTAAGGGTAGGGCACTTGGAGCTAGGGGTAGGGTTCCTAAGGGTAGGGCACTTGGAGCTAGGGTTAGGGTTCCTATGGGTAGGGCTTCCCACCCTAGGGTTAGGGTTCCTAAGGGTAGAGGACTTGGAGCTAGGGTTAGGGTTTCTTTGCGTAGGACACTTGGAGCTAGGGTTAGGGTTCCTAGGGGTAGGGCTTCCCGCCCTAGGGTTATGGTTCCTAAGGGTAAGGCACTTGGAACTAGGTTTAGGGTTCCTAAGGGTAGGGCACTCCGCCCTAGGATTAGGGTTTCTAAGGGTGGGTCACTTGGAGTTAGGGTTACGGTTTCTATGGCCCTGTCCCCATGCTGCCCCTTCTCCCTGAGCTCCTGTCCTTGCACCGCCTCTTACCCCCCCCCCAAGACACCTCCCTTTTTTCTCTTCTCCACCCCCGTTTCCCCCGTCGCTCACCCCTATGACCGGTAAATGTGGGAGGCCCATGACCCCCTGCCCACCCCGTTCTGGCACTCCACCTCCTGTCACAGACTTGGATTTGCAGATCAAGCTCAGTCTGAGCGTGTACAAATTGGTCCATTGCCAATTTATCCTGGAATCCTTTGTTAATACCTGGGTATGCCAGAAACCCACGTCTCCACAGGTCCTCTGCCAGTTCAGGTAGCGTCTCTTCTTTCCCTTTCCTAGCTCTTAGCAGTGCCCTGTAGCCTGGCTGGCTCAAAACCACATATCAGAGGTTTGTACCAGATCTGGATAACTCAGTCTTTCTTCTGGGGCAACCTCTCAAGTTGGCTGCTAGAACCCTCCTTTCTGTTCATGTGCCCAGCCATTCGTTTGGGCTGTCATGTTGAATTTAATCAAAGAAACCTCTCAGGGAGTCAGAGTTTTTCCTTCAAAGATAGTGGGTTTTTCATTAGCTGAGCTGAGACCATCCAACCTCTTCCCTCTGGGCCTTTTTGGATTACAAACAGGGTAGTGTTGTAAAAGTCCTGTTACCCAAGCTCTCCGGCTAATCCAATTCCATATCCAGGCAGCTGACTTCCTCTACGGTCTTCTCAAGGTGATTTTTCAGCTCCTTAAGTCCTTGCTGAAGCTCATCTCTGTTAGCAAGTTCACCAATGCTTTCCCAGTCTCCCCTCCTAAGGTTTTCTATGAAGAACATAAGAACAGCCATACTGGGTCAGACGAAAGGTCAGTCTAGCCCAGTATGCTGTCGTCTGACAGTGGCCAATGCCAGGTGCCCCAGAGGGAATGAACAGAACAGGGAATCATCAAGTGGTCCTTCTGGTCCATGGCAGTCAGGTTGCCATCACCTCACTGATCCATCTTATCATTCCAGACTGGGAGTGTTTCAGCTGGGCTTCCCAATCTGCCCAGACAATTTGTAGTTGGTGTCCCAACAAAGATTTCATCTCTACCTGCACGTCATCTCTGTCCTTTCTCAGAAACCTCCAGAGGCTACATTAATTCCATTTGTGAAGCCTCCAGCTCTAGTTTTAAATTATTTTGGCCATTGTTCAGTTTTGTGAGCACCTCCGTTATTTTGGTTCAGCAGGAATGCCAGCTCACAACTTCTCTCCCTGGAAACTGGATCCCACCATTAACACCAGAGTTACTCCCTTGGACCCAAGCAGTTAGCCAATATTCAGGGTCTTGTGGGGTGTTTTCTTTAGGAGAATAGGTTGCTGATAGGTATTTCTTGGCTGCAATCCTGTTTCCCTGAACACAGCAGGATTAAAACAAGAGACATTCTCTTTGCTCAATCTTCCAAGCCTCTTTTTTTCAGCAAGTACTCTACCCAAAAAGCTCAAGGTCACACTACAAGTGCTCTCCATCTGTCTTTGGCTTTCTGTTGTGTACACACACACACACTCTCTTCCACCAAAACAATACCCAGTCCTCTGCATTTGCATTTAGCCCCACCCTCATAACTCAGTGTCTGACCACCCTGTGTTGTGGGTGGTGGCTCCTAGTATTTCAGCTATATTATTCCAAAAGGAGCTTAATTGCTTTATATATTTAATCTGACTAAAAGGCATCTATTAAGCCCATTAGCTTCAATGAGGTTTTTGCCCAGTCCCCAGCATAGCAATAATCTAGATTACGGAGTGGATGACCACCATATAACACCATCTGAACTGGATTGTATAACACATCTTCAGTTATTGCCTTAAGAAGTTATGGATAACTTGGCATAACCCCTGGCTGGAATCAGAAGTGAGTAAGGAATAGACTGTGGCTGGATCTTATCAGGTTCCTCTGCAGCAAAAAATAAAGCTATATTATCTCATTCTCCAGAGCAAATAACTAAACTGACTGAAAGGCTGATTCAGTGAAGCAATAACTCCAGCTTGTTCGTACTGGCACTCCCTGTTTATAGTCTTCAGTTACAAGTTCAGAGAGTAATTGCCAGCCAACCACAGTAACAATCAAATCATGACACTTAAGCCTTGTCCACGCTGTAATTGACTGAGTTTGTAACCAATTAGTGGCATGGTGGGCTCTAAATGGTTGGTGTTAGTGCATCACATGGTTAATTCTTGGCTAGTAGCCCTGGCTTCTAGCAGTGCTTGAGCCCAGGTTGCCACATGGTTGTCTTCCTGTAACTAAGTTGGCACTGTTTATTTTCAGTGCAGCCAGGACCCCTGAACCCACCTGAGTAATAAGTTGGCCTGGTCCTCCTTCCTCCAAGCAGTGTGTGCAGTGAATATCTCAGAGTGTATTTGTGAGCCTGATCAGCTGACACAGGAAGAGGCCCAGGAGAGGGAAATGAGAACTCCAGAAGGAGATGCAGGGAGACTGAGCCCCTCCGCAGAGTAATGGAGGAAGGCCTCAGAACCCCAGTGGGGAGGAATCCCAGAAAATGTGGTGAGCACTTGAAGCTCCATCCTATCAGGGTGGTTGATGGGTACGTGGATCTGTGTGTCATATTACCTCCGCCGCAGAGAGTCCGGTGGGGAATGGGAGTAATGTGTATGCGAAAAGTTGGTTGAGTGAGCACATGGGTGTCTGGGTGATTTAGTGGCAGAAATGGGTGGGGAAGTAGTACAGAAAGAGGCGGGGAGCGAATTGAAGCAAGAAGAGTGAGATGGGGGATTAGGATGTTTGGGATGGGGAAGTAGATGGAGGAGAGGCAGAAGGGGGAAGAGAAAATACTGGAAAGGTGGAATCTTTTTGGAAAAAAATATGGAAAGGGAGAGGGGTGAACACTAGAAAAGAAAGTGAGGGAGAGAAGGAGCAATTAATCTAAAGAGAAACATCCTGAAAGGCAAAGGAGTGAGGAGGAGGATAAAATTACAACTCTGAAAAAGAAACGAAGATACAGGAAAAGGAGAGAGAAGTGAGGCCAAAGGCAAAGGAGGCTATGCATGTAAAAATTATTTATTGTTAAAGTTTAATGCTATAATAAAATACAGGCAAATGCCCTGCGTTTGATTTATATGGTACAGATGAGCTCTTTGGAGCAAAATTGAACTGTAACTCTCCCTTATTTCTCTCTCTCTCTGTTGGTAAATTAATTGGAGTTATGGCTGCATTTTTGTGGGCTGCTCAAAATATCTCTGACTGTTGTGGGTTGGACTGGCAGGCACTAGACATGTGTATGAAGAGGGGTCGTATGAGCTGGAAGACCCACAAGCACTTCCTCCTTCAGGTGAATGAGTAGGGGACTTTTTTTTGCTCTGATTGCAACTAGGGTTGCCAACTTTTTAACAGCACAGAACTGAACACCCTTGCCACGCCCCTTCTCCAAGGTCTTGCCCCCGCTCACTCCATTCTCCCCTCCCTCTGTTGCTTGCTCTCCTCAACCCTCACTCACTTGCTCATTTTCACTGGGGCAGGGGGCTGGGGTGTGGGCTCTGGGGTGGGGCCAGGTTTGAAGGATTTGGCGTGCAGGAGGTGGCGCTGGGTTGGGGCAGAGGGTTTGAAGTGAGAGAGGAGGTACAGGCTCTGGGCTGGGGGTGTGGGCAGTGGGGTGAGGCTAGAAATGAGGGGTTCAGGGTGCAGGAGGGGGCTCCGGGATGGGACAGATTTATGGTGCAGGGGGTGTGGGCCATGGGGTGGGGCTGTGGATGAGGGGTTTGGGGTACAGGAGGAGATGGGCTGGGACAGGGGGTTGAGGTGCAGGGGTGAGGACTCCGGCTGACGGTATGGGCTCTGGGGTGGGGACAGGGGTGGGCTCTGGGAGGGGGCTCGGGGCTGGGGCAGGGGGTTGGGGCATGGGAGGAGGTTCAGGGCTGGCAGTTGGGGTGTGGTGGGGGGGTGGGCTCTGGGCAGCATTTACCTCGGGCGTGGCAACATATCCCTCAGCTCCTAGGCAGAAGCACAGCCAGGCGGCTTTGCATGATCCACGCTGCCTCTGCCTGCATGCTTCCTCCACCCTGAGCACTGGCTCCGCAGCTCCCATTGGTCGTGGTTCCTAGCCAATGGGAGCTGCGGAGCCAGTGCTCGGGGTGGAGGCAGCGTGCGAAGACCCCTTGGCTGTCCTTCTGCCTAGGGGCTGCAGGAACATTTTGCTGCTTTCGGGAGCTGCGCAGAACGAGGTAGGGAGCCTACCAGACCCACCATCTGAACTTTTAAAAGGACCGGAGCCACCAGGATCCCTTTTTGACCAGGTGTTCTGGTTTAAAAAAACAAAAAACCAGACACCTGGCAACACTAATTGCAATCCAGGCTGTGGGCCAAGGGTGGAAGCCAGCCTGCTGCTTCTGTTACCACAGCGCTGTTTCTCCTTCTTGCCCAGATCCTACTGGTCTTTCTGGCTCTTCCCTTGCCCCAAACCCAACCATTAAACTCTCCCCATGTCCTTTCTTCGGCTTACTAGGCTCTTGTTTTTAACTCCGTCTGAATGGGAAAGAGGAAATGGGAGAGGCAAAAAGATAATTAACATGCCTATGGGTGTCCCATAAAGGAGCGACGCAAAGGCAGAGGACTTGAGAGATCTACCGTGTGGTGAATGAAAGAGGCAAAAATCTGAGGAACCTTAGAAATAAAGGGAGAGGTTGAGAGATCCCGATTCTGTGTGATGGGCAGATAGTTGATGAGTAATGGGCACGTGGTTTGGGGGAGGAATAGTGAGTGGTGGGACTACAGGTTTTTAAGTATGTTTCCTGCTGTGATCGAATGGGTACATGCAGTGTTGCCACCTCTCATGATTTTATTGGAAGTCTCACTCACAGTATTTGGTATTTATAATAAATCCCCAGCTCTGGAACCATGTGATTATGTGAATCATTTTAAAAAAAATCTTTCTAGCCTTCCTGGACATGGATAAAATCTTGAAAACATGAACCCTAAAGGCTCAAACCAGAAAGCAAATAAAAAGAAGCCAAACTTTATTTTTAAAAAACTCATGATAAGTCAGTCTCATGATTTGGGGAAGGGGGCTGACTCATGATTTTTGAACACATGGGATTGGCGATACTGAATGAGTGAGTAAATGCATGGATGGGGAAGCCGTGAATAAGCAAATGCATGTGTGCTTGTTATGGGAGGTAGCCCTCAAAGTGTTTAGATTAACAGATGGAGGAAAAAATTGGAGAAACAGAGGAAAGAAAGAGATTGGGGGAGGATAGTTAGAAAAGAGAATGAGGGAGAGATAGGGGCTGGGAAAGGGCACTGAGAGAAAACAAAACTGACATGGAAGGGAAGGTGGGGGTCTTTGACAAGAGCATGGGAAAGGAAAGGGGACAGTGAGGGAGAGATTAGACTGAAAAGAAAGAGGCTGAAAAAGATGAAGCGGGAGGAGGGAAAGAAGCCAGGATTCTAGAATAAAAAGGAGAGAAAAAGACTGAAGGAATGAAAAGAGAAGAAAACAAAGAGAGGAGAAACTAAGGCTTTTTAAATGACGATTATTTAAAGTTTCCTGCCTCTCTCTCTCGCCATGTGCATGCGCCATAAGTGATATTCATGTGCAACCGATTGTGAGAAATGGAGGGGAGTTCCACTCCAAGCAGCAGGAGACACTCTAGGTGCAAATCTCCCACAATACAGGCCCACCTAGTTCTTCTTTTATTTTCATGACAGAGCTGCTTGGCATTATCAGTGGTAATGTTCCAAAGGCCCTGTCCACACCAGGTTCAGATTTGGGTGAGCTACAACCCTGTTGAAATCCAGTTGTTGCTGGCGTGATCCTGGCATGCGTTCCCAGACAGCGGTGAGCACAGACTTTTTGGCCCCTTGGCTGTTATGAAACTGCACAGTTATCACAGGCCTGATCCTAGCACAAGTAAGGGCCTCTGAAACATTGTTAGGTCTGACCAGAGTTATCTTACAAACATAAAACCAGATGGGTCCACATTCTGGACTGTGGGAAAGGTGCTTATCAGTCAGCAATCTGGTGGAATGCCTGTAATACCTCATTGATTCACAGATTCCAAATCCAGAAAAGATCACTATGATCATCTAGTCTGACCTCTGTGTAACACAGGACAGAGAACTTCCCCCAAAATAATTCCTAGAGCAGATCTTTTAGAAAAATCATCCAATCTTGATTTTAAAATTGCTAGTGATGGGGAATCCACCACAACTGTTGGTAAATGTTAGAATTAATTGCCTTTACTGTTAAAAATGTACGCCTTTATTTCCAGTCTGAATGTGTCTAGCTTCCAGTGATTGCATCGTATTACATCTTTCTCTGCTAGATTTGAATATTAAATATTTGTTCCCCATGTAGGTACTTACAGACTGTAATCAAGTCACCCCTTAACGTCTCTTTGTTAAGCTAAATAGATGGAGCTACTTGAGTCTATCGCTATGCAACAGGTTTTCTAATCCTTTAAACGTTCTTGTGGCTCTTCTCTGAACCCTCTCCAATTTAGCAACATCCTTCTTAAATTGTGGACATAGTGTTCCCACAGCGGTCGAATCAGTGCCAAACTCAGAGTTAAAATAATCTACTCCTATTCAAGAGTCCCCTGTTTTATGAATCCAAGGATTGCATTAGCCCTTTTGGCCATAGTGTCACAGCGGGAGCTTATGTTCAGCTGCTTCTCCCCCACAGCTCCCAAATCTTTTTCAGTCACTACTTCCCGAGTCCCCCATTCTGTAAGTACAGCCTAGATGTATACATTTACACTTAGCCTTATTCAAATGCATATTGTTTGTTTACCATGTGATCCAGATCACTCTGTATCAGTGACATGGTCTCTTCATTATTTACCACTCCCCCCGTTTTTGTGTCACCTGCGAACTTTATCAGTGATGATTTTGCTTTCTTCCAGGTCATTGATAAAAATGTTAAATGGTATATGGCTAAGAACCAACCCCTGCGGGTCCTCACTAGAAACACACTCGTTCAATGATCATTCCCTCTCTACAGTTACGTTTTGAGACCTGTCTCTTAGCCAGCTTTTAATCCATTTAATATGTGTCATGCTAATTTTATATTATTCTAGTTTTTTTTAATCAAGATGTTGTGTGGTACCAAGTCTCATGCCTAAGAAGTCTAAATGTATTATCTAAACACTGTGACGTTTATCAACCAAACTTGTAATCTCATAAAAAATATAAGGTTAGTTTGACAGGATTTATTTTCCATAAATCCATGTTGATTGGCATTAACTATATTACCCTCCTTTAATTCTTTATTAATTGAGTTGTGTACCAGCTGCTCCATTATCTTGCCTGGGATTGATATGAGATTGATATCAGTCTGGCAAGCCAATAACCAAGATCATCCCATTTGCTCTTTTAAATATTTGCACAATGGTAGATGTCTTCAGACTTATTGAAATCAACATTAATGGTCCAGCGAGCTCCTCAGCCAGCTCTTTTAAAACTCTCGGGTTCAAGTTATTCAGATCTGCTGATTTTAAAATGTCTAACTTTAATAGTTGGGGTTAAACATGGTCCTGAGATATTAGTGGAACGGAAAGAGTGTTATCATATGATATGACTACATCATCATGGTTTTTCCCCCAAATACAGAACAGAAATATTTATTAAACACTTCTGCCTTTTCTGCATTATTATTGATAATTCTACTGTTTCTATCTAGTAGTGGACCAATACCATTGTTAAAATTCTTTTTCTTCCAAATATATTTTAAAAACGACTTCTTCTCCTTAACTCTAATAGTCATACATTGCTCTTTGTGACTCTTTGCTCCGTTTATCAGTTCTCCATAGTTCCTGCCTTCTGATGTATGTGCATTACTATCAACTTTTCCTTTTTTCCATTTATTACATATTATTATTGAATTTTTTTATAGCTGCCTTCTCCTCTTTAACCACTACAGCCTCCTTGCTTGACTGTGGCTTGTGGGGCACCTAGTAAAGTGTTCTTAAACAATTCCCAATTATCAGTCACATTTTTTCCAGTTAAATTCCTCCCAGCTGATTTGGCACATAATTGTTCTCAGCTTTGTGACACTGTCCATTTTAAAGCATCAAAAGTATACCTTACTGGCCTGGACTTCATTCTGTTTGCACATTGTAAATGTGATCCAGCCATGATCACTTGTACCTAAGTTGCCATTAATTTTTAGTTCTGTGATCAGTTCCTCTTTATTTGTCAAGATAAGGCCTAATATAGAATTTCCCCCATATTTGAGGGGAATTTTTTTTGAGTTAGGAAATTTGTCATTTCTCTCCCTGCAGGAGCACCTGCGATGGGGGGGGGAGGCGGCTGTCCCCTGGATGCAGCAGATCGGGGGCTGGGCCAGGTTGGGGCCAGGGGAGGGGCGCCTGTCCCTTGGCCGCAGCAAGTCGGGGGCCGGGCTAGGTTCGGGCCAGGGGAGGGCTGTCTTTCCTCCAGCCACAGCAGGTCCGCCGGTGCTGAGTTCCCTGAGCGCCTACGTGGCGCCTAATAGGTTGCTGCACAGCCACACAGCTTATAGGGAACTTAGGTGAGGTTTTGTGTCTTGGCTCCGGGAAGGCTGCGTACCATCCTGTTGTCGATGGGTCCCTTCGATGTAGGTCCGCTATTCAGGAAACTGCATCTGAGAACTAGCTTCAGAATCTTTCTTTTAACTTTTAAGAGTCATTGCAGGGCCTGCTTTTCAGAAGTGCTGAGTCCCCACAACTCCAGCGAGCGTCTGGTTCACATTTATGCCTCTTGAAACTTACATTCAGTTTCTCACCTTAGCGCTTCTTGAGCCTGTCCTTTCTGTCTGCTGTTTCACAATGTTCTGCTTCTGCCCATCTGGCACCCGTTTAGTGGAATTCCCTCCCCTTGAATTCCATATGGCTGATTCATCAGTTTGTTTAAATTTAGGCTCCAAATATTAATTTTAAAACCATTTCAAGCTCATTTTTGTGTTGCTGGGTGTTTGGGTTCCACTCCTTTTGTGGGATATGTTTGCTGCCTTAAAGCACCTTGGAAGCCACTGGGA
The DNA here is from genome assembly GCF_020497125.1 of Mauremys mutica. Lineage (NCBI taxonomy): Eukaryota > Metazoa > Chordata > Testudines > Geoemydidae > Mauremys > Mauremys mutica. The sequence continues at coordinate 10,768,063 of NC_059084.1, read as the reverse complement.
GTTTTGCCTTTGACTTCTGCGGGCAGTAGATCGTGCCCATAGTGCTGTACCAGATCCTGATCTCACAGGGTTAGTAACCCCCTCTGCTGCCCGTCGGTGTCTGTGATTCTTGAGGACATTTCCTACCTAACAAAATTAGGCCCTAAATCAGGAGCTCTTCCCTGGTGCAGCATCCTGACTGCATCTCTTCAGTTTAAAGGGTGGGCTACTAATTGTTTGCATGAGCAAAAGTTTGCAGCATCTCTGCTACAAATGGCAAGTATGTCTAGGCACAACTCTATGGAACTATGGGGCACCTTGGCACAAGCTTCTGGCTGCCTTGCCAGTGCAGTCTGCCCTGGAACAGCTTCCATGGTTTAGCTTCTAGAAGTTCTAGCTTCTCGTGCTTAGGCTTCTAGTAAGAAACTAAAAAAATAATACTGTCCAGTGACCACATTATGATCAAAGTTGGTACTGTCTGTGAGGAGGAATTGATAATCATCCATTTAAAAGAAAAAAAAAAAGCTCTCTGTCTCTTTAACCAGGATAATGATACTTACCCAGCTTCATAATGCACTTTGAGATCTGTGGAAGAAAAGCACGATGTAGGAGCTGATTTTTCCTATCTGTGCACCAGACCCTCAGTATATACACCAGGTCATACTTCTGTTGTTTTTTCTCCCCCTTAAACTTTGGTCCTGTGCTTGTACAAGTGTATATAATCATTTATTTTCATTTAATTTTCCTTCTAATTGGTACAATCAACAAATGTATAATAAGAGGCTTGGTAATTCACCCAAATGAACAGAACTCCAAATGTTTGTTGACTGAGGGAACCTCTGAAATGTGATTATACTTGACATGTAGATCCATATACTTCTGAAGGTGAAGGATGTGTAACGAAGGGAATGTTAGCTGTGGGACTTACTCTAATTTACCCTTGGTTCAATGAGGTATTGGAGAAGCAAGACCGCATGTATTTTATAAATAGGACAGATGAAGTGTGTTTTACTTCCTCTAATGAGTTCCTACTGCAAAGGAAACCTACAGTATCTATTAGCCGCCTGTCACAAGCTTTGTTGCCACTTAAAGAAACAGATGAATATTTCCTCCATTAAGGAACAGTGAGCACCTTAGCTCAGGGGTTTTCAATTTGGAGGTGAACAGGTGTCAGGTGGTTGCTACCACCTTCTGCTTCTCAAATTGCAAGATGGGAGGGGTGGGTCCTGGCTCAGTCTCAGCTGGATGGGAGGAGGGTTTTGGGTGAGGGTGGGGTGTTACCAGTAGGGGACTGTCTTAGCCTATCTACCTGTTTTCCTAGTCTTTGCAGTAATGTGCTTGGGGCGGGGGGCTACTGAAAACCGTGAGGAGACCTTGTTAAAATTCTGCACCCAAAGTCCAGGAAGAGTTTGCATGATTTTCCTGCCTCTGGTGGAGTCTTCCCTCTCCTTGTCTCCCCTCCCCCATCCCCAGATGCAACTAAATCACTCTGACCGGAGCGGACTTACTCTTGTAGCTCATAAAAATGCTTCCAGAGAGAGGGGGTTTTTTTGCCTTGAGAATGAATCAAATTTCCCAGAAATGGAAACCCCAACCTGCTAGAGGTCTTAACCTTCCCCACCCCCAAATCATAAAGGCTGAACATTGTGCTGTGCTGCCAATATACTCAGAATAGTTTTCAGGACCAAAGTACAAACATTTCCAGCCAAGGGCAGCTTCATAGAAGTTTACTGAACAAACAGTATTTTCTCCCTACTTGGCTATGGTCATAAGGAAGTGTTCTTATGTCAGTGGAAAAACAAATGAATAGATGGCCCAGCCCCTCTCCTCTCTCGTTGCTGAGCACACACATCTCTGCAGAATGGGGTTTGCCACCATCTAGAGGGAAAATAATTGTGGGAGCACTCGTTTAAAATAGCAGAAGCCCACCCCTCAGCCCAGTAAGCCCCCATAATGAACTTAGGGTGGTTTGTGAGATGGAGTCCTGGAGACATGACTGGAAAGACATTTTTGCAGTGTAGTACATGTATTTTAAAGCACCATTTCAGATAATCTAGTAATTAGGATTCTTGCTGTATATTTCTGTGCACTCCAACAACCACCTCTTCGCTGTTACTCTGAAACATACTGCGCTGCGCTGTGATTTTGGTCTGTTTGCTTGATTTTGCCCATCAGACTGCCAGAAATTCAGAAGCTTTCAGCCTGAGACAGTACCTGGGTGGGAAATCTTCAGGGAATAGCTAAGGGATATGTGATTCAGGAGAAGATGCAATTCTCTCTGAGTCAGTTTGGTGTTAGGGGTTGTTCTGCTGTGCAGCTGAAGATACCAAAATGTCCATTTTAAAGATTCTGTTACTTGTAAGAATAAACATGTTCATCCTTATGTCCATTGGCTAATGACATCCTGCCTCAGATTCCCCAAGCAATGACATGTGGAAAAGGGATTTCTCACTTCCTGCCCCAGACTGTTGTAGGATGTTTCTTCCTGCCATTAACAGCTGCTGAATCTCAGCCTCATGGTAAATAGAGTGACCCCTGTGTAGAGGTTGTGTATGAGCTTGTAAAGCGTGTTGGGTTGAAAGACGCTGATGATAGCTTATTTGTTAAGTACACAGTATGTTCTGAGTAGAGCTGGATGAAATTTTTCCACTAAATGTTTTTCAGCTAAAAATGCAGATTTGATAACACTAAACGTTTCACAAATTCATGTCAATTTAATTTAATTTTTCATTTAAAAAAAATTAAAAATTCAGAAAATCAAAATGTTTCAATGTTTTGGTTTGATACGGCTTTTCATTTTGAAATTTCCTTTTTTTTAAATCGTTTAAAAATACTTGTAATTGAAATTAAATGTTTAGTTTGACCCAAAATGATTATTTTGACTTTTTGCCAACATTTGCCAAAATTGCCAACAAACTGAAAAATCCATTATTCTCCTAGTTCTTGTTCCGAGCCACACAAGACACAGAAGAAGACACTATCCCTGCCCCAATCTGCTCAAAACCTAAAGGCAAAGATCTGCATCTATGAACTGCAAGTTAGCTAAGAAGGTGCCCGTTTAAGGAAGAGCCACAGGAAATTGCTGAAGTCCTTCCTGACTCTATTTTGGGGAAGTGATAATGCCAACATTCTATCTGTGAGATTGTTTGTTTTATCTAGGCAGGGACAAGTCAGCAGCATTTCTCAAACCAGCATGAAATACAACAGCAAAATCCTGCTGGCAAAAAGAGTTAGGAAACATAAGATCAAAATATTTAGGGTAAACATCTAAGATCTGAACTTGGTCATTGATTAATTCTTGAAACGCATTGTTACCTCTCCCTATTTCTGGCTGAAATAAAATAACAACATGTTACTATTACACTATAGATCAATGAGCTTATGGTGCATCAGTTAAGACGCTCCAAAGGGTGTACCTTGCGGTTCAAGTCCCTTCACCTCCTGCAGTCCTTGTTGAGGGTCAGTAACGGTGGCCCACAGATGAAGTGAGCACAAACTAAGGGGTTGCTACACCCTCTAAATGATGCTGTAGAAAGGGTCTCCAGGCCAGTTCCAGATAGTCCAGCGTGTAAGACTCACAAGGAGAAAAGGTGAAATTTTAACTCTGTTGAACTACGGAGAATAGAATTTAAAACTCTGTTCCTCTGGATGCCTTAACCCAACACCCATCCCCAGAAATGGTAGTATCAATGATGTGCATGAAGGGATGTTTTTGGCCAAGCTCCCTGTCATGTTCAAACTTGCACAGCAATTGGCAAGTTTTGCTAAGGTGGGATGTTCTACTCCCTAGTGGTGGTGTCTGGTTGTAGCTCGTTCGGGTCAAGTCTACATTTTGTATAATCACTTAAGTTTAGACCACTGTTTTACTGCCCAGGAGAAGTGTCCGTAAAGCTTTTCATGCCAGTACAATAGGGGGGATGTGTTTGTGGAGAGCACGGGTCTATTTTCTCATCTGTACATTGGTGTTTATTGACAAAAGCTGAATTCAAAACAGCAGAATCCTCCAAACCAGAGTTAAGACCTGGATACTTTGAGATCCCAAATTCTAGTTTTCTGCCCAGCAACTTGGAAACATTAGGAGGGGGGAGGGATAGCTCAGTGGTTTGAACATTGGCCTGCTAAACCGAGGGTTGTGAGTTCATCCTTGAGGGGCCATTTAGGGAACTGGGGCAAAATCAGTACTTGGTCCTGCTAGTGAAGGCAGGGGGCTGGACTCAATGACCTTTCAGGGTCCCTTCCAGTTCTAGGAGATTAAGTATATCTCCATTTTTTATTATTATTATTAGCATACCCAGTGAGGAGAGAGTTATTTTGGCTGTTGTAATTCAACCATTTGTTTTTGCAGTGTAAGCATTAGTGAGGGTCAATTCACTTTTGCAATCATTTTATAATTAAAAACGTTACTTCAACATTGGGGCTGATTTCTGTTCGGGGGGCAAAATAAGTTCTAGGGAGCTTTTAGGGTGAGACTTAACTGGGATGTGAATGATCCTCAGCATCACTGAAGCTGTACGGTGGCATTGTGGCGGGGAGCTAGAACGGTGCAGAGGGAGCTCTGTACCCATTTCACATTGCAAAGGGTGCTCCATTCCAGTCTCAGATAGATTGGTCCATAGAGGAGATGTGAGGTGGGCTAGAGGGCCTTCAGCTGTGTTGATCCAGTAGCCCTAAAACCAGCTCAAGAGTGGGAGAGTCTAGAAGAGAGAAGGGATGGGTGGTACTCGCTGTACTATCAGGCTGCTCAGAAGCTTGTCGGGCCTCCAGCTTAAGTTGGAGCAACCTCAGGGCTACTCTGATTTACACTATGGCTTCAGTAGCCCCCTATGGGCCATTCGCAAGCTAAGAAAAGCTGGAGTACAGCAGTGCTCTTGCCACACTCTCTAAGATGGGGATGGAAGGGATGCTGAGATACAGACCTCTGTGTCAACTGGGGACACCACTAAGATGGGAAATATTCCCCAGGCATCACTTCCACCCCTTTACTGATGCTTCATGCAGCCGAGCGACATGAAGGAGCCATACAACTGAGACTCAAGGTGACACGAGGAGTTGCTGTAGCTGTTTTCGCAGCTCAGGGCTTGAGAAGCAGCTGCATTTATCCACCTTCCTTAATACCATGCATAAACCCTGCTTAACCTGGGCTGTGTCCAGAAGGGGTGGTTTTCACCTTTGAAGAAACCAAACAACCCAAGGTGAGCATAAATATCGCACAAAAAGGGCATTGTTATTCAGAGGTTTAAACTCGTCAAGTTGCCGTGGACTGCAATAAACAAACACTCAGATGGCCGGGGAGTACAGTTAGATCAAGGTAAACATTCCACTCTGTACAGGCTGTCCCATCCGACTCTCGAATTTTACATCTGTTAATTTTCACACTAGCGGCGAAATGTGAATTCTCATTCTTTACGTTCACTGAATCTATAAATTCTGCTGGCTTCCGAATGGATCTTACGAACTCTGATTTATAACATTTTTTGGCTGTAAACATACTTTTGTGGATCAAGGCATAGAGTGAAAACCATTACAATAATTTTATGGTGAAAGTTACCAGTTCTCTGAATTTCTTCCTGAGCTACTACAGGAGCCTTGATATTAAGATCCTGATTCTGAGCTGATGTGGAGGAAGCGGGGAAATGTGGCTGTATGCTACTCCAGATAGGGGGGTTGGCCTGAGATCCGTGGGGTCCCCAGTGTAAACTAGAGGCTGCTCTAGCCGATGCGTGGCTGCCTGGGTAGAAACTGAGACTAGACAGCATGCAGTAGTAGAACTCTGGCTGTGACCCTTTGAGCTGTTGCAGTGGGCTGAAGTATGGCATTGAAATGAGAGATGGGGAAGTTGGGTTTTGTTTACAGGTGTGGATTTGTCCTGTTTTTGCTGCTTTGTGAGGCATAAAAAGAGATTTGTTTGAAAAAGACAGGGGTGGAGTGTGGGAAGCTCGAAGGTTGTTGTTTTTTTTTCTCTGATTTTTTTTTTTTTTAAATTAGAAATCTGAAATCTCACTGTCCCTTTTTTAGCTGGAGGGCTCTTTGGAGCACTGGAGAATTTGTGGGACTTGGACCTCACAGAAGATTGAAAAGAAAGCAGCTGAGAAGGAAGAGGATGTTGGAATATTTAAATGCTGACGTTTGATTTGGTTTTGTTAAAAACCTGTTGTAATAGGGTGACCTGCCCCTTTAAGGTGATAGGGGCCAGCCAGCCGTGTTCAGATATCAATCCCATCTGGTAAGGGGTCCATTGGTGCCTATAAAGGACCGAGAGAACTGCTGGAAAGAGAACTGTGATAGGGCAGCTGAGTCCTGTGACTGGCCCTGCAGCAGGGTCGTGCCCAGTGAAAGGCGTCTGGGCCGCTGCAGCCTGTGTTAGTCAGAGGAATGGCTTTGTTTCCATACAATCATAAAAATACAGGATTGGAGGGGACTGCAGTAGGTCATCTAAGTCCTGCCTCAGTGCAGGGAACTGGACAAGTATGATCTAGATAGGGTTTCCAACCCTCCAGGATTGTCCTGGAGTCTCCAGGAATTAAAGATTAATCTTTAATTAAATATTGTTATGTGACGGAATCTCCAGAAATTCGTCCAACCAAAATTGGCAACCCTAGGTCTAGACCATCCCTGACAGTTGTTTGTCTAATCTGTTCTTAAAAACCACCAATGACGGAGATTCCACAACCTCCCTAAGTAATTTGTTCTAGTGCTTACCTACCCTTAGAGTTAGGAAGTTTTTCCTAATGTCTAATCTAAAACTCCCTTGCTGAAATTTAAACCCATTCGTTCTTGTCCTGTCCTCTGTGGTTATGGAAAACAATTTGTCACACTACTCTTTATAACAACCTTTTACGTACTTGAGAACTGTTATCAGATCCCTCCTCAGTCTTCTCTTCTACATACTAAAGAAACCCAGATTTTTCAATTTTTCCTCATAGGACATGATTTCTGTACCTTTAATCATTGTTGTTGCTCTCCTCTGGACTTTCTCCTCATTTTCCCCTGAATTATGGTGCCTAGAACTGGACACAAGGCCTGAACTGGGGTACTATCAGTGCTGAGTAGAGCGGGAGAATTACTTTCTCATGTCTTGCTTACAACATTCCTGCTAATACATCCCAGAATTATGTTCCTTTTTTGCAACAGTATTACTGTGTTGATTCATATTTAGTTTGTGATCCACTATAATCCGCAGATCTTTTTCTGCAGTAGTCCTTCCTAGGCAGTCATTTCCCATTTTGCATTTGTGCAATTGATTATTCCTTCCTAAGCCTAGTACTTTGCATTTGTCCTTATTGAATTTCCTCCTATTTATTTCAGACCATTTCTCCAGTTTGTCAAGATCGTTTTGAATTCTAATGCTGTCCTCCCAATTGCTTGCAACCCCTCCCAGCTCTGTATCGTCTGCAGACTTTACAGGGAACTCTCTATGCCATTAGCCAAATTATTTTTGCAGTTATTGAATAGAACTGGACCCAGGACAGATCCCTGTGAGACCCCACTCGATATACCTTTCCAGCTTGATTATGATCAATTGATAATCACTCTCTGAGTATGTTTTTCCAACCAGCTGTGCACGCACCTTATAATAGGTTCATCTAGGCTACATTTCCCTAATTTGTTTATGAGAAGATAATGGGAGACTGTATCAAAAGCCTTATGAAAGTCGAGATATATCACATCTGCTTGTTACCCTGTCAGAGAAGGATATGAGGTTGGTTTGACATAACTTATTCTTGACAAATGCATGTTGACTGTTTCTTATTTTCTTCCACGTACTTAGCAAATAATCAGACAATCAATTTGTGTTATTATTTTGTGTTGTTTTGTATCAGAATTAATAAACTGTGCCTCAAAGGAAGGGCCTGAAAGAGACTTTGGTGTGGTGGTAGTGCTCCCTGGTAGGGGAGACAGGCCAGCAGCCCTACACCTGTTTAGCTCAAACTCCTGACAGATATTTGGGAGAAACATTTTACACAGAGAGCCTAGCACACTCCCCCTTTCCCCTGAGGGCTGACAAAGGTCCCTCTCCATTTCTCCTCTCTGAAGACAAATACACGATGTGACAGCCCTGTGATTTCTAAAGTGGTAAAAGTAGGGTGACCATCTAAGTTCCCTCTAAGCTGCGTGGCTGTGCAGCACCCTATTAAGTGCCACACAGGCACTCAGGGCTGCAGCAGGGAGAGCTTCCTCTCCTCCAGCCCCGGACCCAACCCAGCCCCAGCACGGACCTGCTGGGAGAGGCGCCTATCCCGCAGCCCTAGCCCCGGAGCTGCCGTGGCAGGGAGAGGTGCCCCACCCGCCCCAGCCCAGATGCTGCTGGGAGGAGAGAGAGCGGGGGGGGAGTTCTGTCTCCCCACTGTAGCCCTGGGCAGCTTGCACCCCAAACCCCTAATCCTTGGCCCCACCCCAGAGCCCGCATCCCCCGCTGGAGCCCTCGCCCTGCACGCCAGCCCTCTGCCCTAGCCCTGAGACCCTCATCCCCACACCAGAGCCCACAGCCAGAGCCTTCACCCCCCTGCACCCCAACCCTCTGCCCCAGCTCTGAGACCCTTCCTGCACTCTGAGCCCCTGGGCCCCACCCCCACCACATGAATTTTGTTATGTGCACCAATATGGAGGTGATGTGTCACACATCACCTCCATATTGGTGCACATAACAAAATTCATTCCACGCGTGGGTGGGAAAAATGAGACTGGTGACTATACGTCCCGTTTTGGCTGGGACAGTCCCTTTTTTAAGCCCTGTCCCGGCTGTCCCAACTTATTTGGCACAAGTGAGCATTTGTCCTGTTTTCTCTTGCTAACTTGATCAGTTGGCAAAAAGCAAATGGGCAAAATGCCCACTTAGGTCAAAAGAGTGGGGTGCGGGGGGGGTGGGGGAGACGAGCGGTGAAGCTAGCCCCACACCAGGTGGGAGACAGGGCTCAGGCAGGGGCAGGGCCGGCTTTAGGCCGATTCCCCCGAATCGGGCCCTGCGCGTAAGAGGGCCCCATGCCCGCGCCTAAGAGAGCACCACACCCTAAAGAAGAGCGCCTAACTTTTCAATTTTTACTCACCCAGCGGCGGTCCGGGTCTTCGGCGGCACTTCGGCAGCGGGTCCTTCACTCACTCTGGGTCTTCGGCGGCATTCAGCGTCGGGTCCTTCAGTGCCGCGGAAGACCGGAGCGAGTGAAGGACGTGCCGCCGAAGACTCGGACCGCTGCCGGGTATTCGAATCGGGCCCCGCACTTCCTAAAGCCAACCCTGGGCAGGGGGCAGACAGGGCTGAAATGATCAATGCCATTGTCAGCCTCATGCAGGGAGCAGGCAAGGTTCGAGCAAGCAGTGGTGCCAGCCCCGTGCAGTGTCCCATTTTCAAAACTCATTGAAGGCAATAGAGAATCCCAAGGACTTCACCTCCAGGCTGGGGGCATGTTACCTGAGCCCCCCTCCCTTTCCTCTCCCCCCCACACACTCAGGGCTCAAGCCCTTTGGCTTCATGACCCACTTTGAGGTCCCCGCCCACAGTTTGAGAACTGCTGATAGATAGATAGATAGATAGATAATCAAACAGAAGAGCAATGTATAAAACATATCAGAATCAGATCATCGAGCTGGTTCTGGATGCTACTCTGAGGTTCAGTGTCCCACATACACACTAGTTAATAATATGCTATGCTTGGAATATACACACACACACACACACACACACAAACTGTTTTAAAAAAGGTTGGAGAGTCAAAAACTTTAAAAATGCCAGATTTATGGTTACCCTTCTAACCTTAATTTCCCCCTTGTGTTTATGAATTATGATTTATTATTGCATAATCACATAGCATATTTCCATATGTGTAGGTGTGAACCCAGGATCTGCTGATACAGAGCACAGCCTTCTTTATCTTGAGCAAAAGTAGCACCTTGTAGTAGTTGCAGGCTGTTTTCCTCCATATAGACTAGTCCCCAAAGGGGGACATGACAAACTTTGCCTTTGGATTATAAACTGTTTGTAACACTATAGTGGAATGCTGGCTATTAAGATTCTTGAGTTGTATTCCTGACTCTGGAAACAGCGTGATCTAGTGCTTAAAGTATTGGTTGTAGACAGGATATACAAATATATACATTTGGCACATTCATGCTGAAATTCTGGCTGAGAGGATGACTTGGTGCTGTCATATTAGAGAGCTGAGACCTATTCCCATCTGTGTTTGAAGTTATCTTGTGCAGACTTCATTACTTTATTTCCAAAATGTTGAGGAATTATATCTGTCTTCTGTTTCCTGAGGTAGGGATATATATACCTGGTCAGTAAAATAAGGTTTGTGAACTGCTTTGAAGTATGAACAGCAATCAGTACAAAAAAAGTGGGACCAGAATCCATGGGCTCCTGGATTCCAGCCCCGTAAACCTTCCCTTAAATTAACCAGTACTTCATGGGAGAAGGAAGAGTATCTGTCAGTCATTTTGAAGTGCTTGACATTTTACCTAAGATACACACAGATCTGTCAGTGCTGCCAAATCCTGTGTCGTCTGAATGTTTGACACTTGGCAGGTCTGCATACCACACAAGCAAGAAATTTGAGAATCTTTTTACTGTAGAGATCTCTTTTTAAAACAAAATGAATCTTATTTTGTCTTTCACTCCAGAGAAACTTTAAGGCATTCCACCAGATTTCTGTCTTCTAAAAATACCATTTGTCTTGAAAATGTTTTGATAAATCAATTGCTGTGTAGTATGGCACCCTCTTTTGATTTCCTGGTGTTTAATTTTCTCACATTGCCTTAGAAGAGGGACTGCTTGTACATATAAAAACTCACTTTTAGTTTGTACAAAGAATAATAAGAATTATGGAAAATTGCCTAAATTTGTATTTTAGTGAAATGAAAGTCACTTTCCATTGAGGATAGGGTGTGTATTTCCATAAAAAGTTTGTTTTTTATTAATTAATGTGTTAATTCTTTAGGGCTTAATTTTTGGTTTATGCAATTAGATTTGTTTTTAAAATTAGAGAGTTATAAGTACTTCCTCTCATTAAAACCAACAATCCCAGATCTATCTTTGAGAGAATCCTAACCTTGGAGAATAGTTTTGTTCTCCTGATATACCTTACAAAGAATAGGCAAAAATATAACCCATCATGTTTGTTGGGAGAAAAAAAATTGTGCTTTTTGGTAAAAATCTCCTGTGCTTCAGATTTTATAAAAATGGTATTCTTATGTACCAATCCCGACACCTGTGAACAGGATTATTGACACACACAAAAAGTTCTCACATATGGGCATCCACTACGTCCTGGGATAGATCTCTTCATTCCACCACACTGGCAACAACTCAGGCTTAAACAGTGTTCCTCTTAAATTCAGACTCCCTCTGCTGTGCTGCCACAACACTGCTCTGATCTCAGGTTTTTTCCTTCATCTGAGTGTGCTTTAGGCACATTGCTGTCCACAACAGAGCTTTCATGTGTGTTTCTTCTGAGAAACTGCTGGGAACTTCACATGAGTTGGATTTTCAGTAATCGAAATCTGTTGACCTTCCTTTTAGGACAGCCTGAGGATTCTGTGCGCAAGAGCCAGGGCGTGAGTGCATGCCTGTGTATGTGGCCTAGCTGAGCATGCCATGTTACCATACCTTCTGCAAGTTTCCCTTAGCAATTCAATAGAGCCGTCTAGCCCATCACGTCAGAGAGCAGGTAAACCACATATCTGAATTCTGTAAGGAAAAAGTAAGGCTGAATTTCTCCTCTTCCAGCAAAAGGCCCAATAATAATTCCAAGCATCTCAGCAGGGAAAAATTGCATTCTTCATGCTGTTGATATCTGAAAAGAAGCCGATGCATTGAACAGACTAGTGTGTCCAAAATGCTGAAGATACCATCTAGGAATTCAGAGAGAGTCTGACAAGGAGGTCATTTAGCCAGTGGGAAAATAAAATGAAGAAAATAAGAATTTCTTAGGTGCAGTTAGTGTTTAGTAGGCTATTTAAGCCCTGTTGAGAGAGAAGTAATACCTGGTGAAATGTCAAAAGTTATTCTGCAGGCTCATGGTTGACCTCCAAAGGAGGATGGATGTACCAACTTTCGAATGCTATTTGGTGGTATATTTAGGATGAGGGTGTGTCTGCACCCTCATATCATAATTATCATAACTTCAGAGAAATTCCTGCTGTGCACTAGGGGAGGCCTTTGATCAAAATGTCACATGTGATGTATGTTTTACATAACTAGGAACTCTGTACTAAATTTATGAAAGCAATTGAAGGATGCTTCATAAGGATTTAACAGATTATATGCTGGTGATGCTACTGTTGCAATGTTGCTACTGTTGCACTCTAGGAGTTCCTAGTTATGTAAAACGTAATCTAGATTGACATTAGGACAAAGTTTAAGAACAAATTTAAATTAGTGATTGAATCTAAGCCAGGGAGAACATAAGTGTTGAGCTAAGGACAGGAAATAGTGGTTGAAACGTGGCTGAGGGAACATAAACCGGAGGTTTGTTCTTTTTCTTCTAGTTTTTAAAATTTAAGATTATTTTTTACCTCCTCTCTTTGCAAAGAAGTTTATGTTGCAGTTTCTAGCCTCAGAATGGTGGGAAATTGTGGAAGCAAATTCATGGAAGACAGGACAGTTGAATTCAGAATTGTGATTTTTTTTTAAACATCTTTATTCCTCTCCAGCCAGCTCAGTAACATGTCTGATGTACATTTTGATTGGCTTGGTCCAAAGACTGTAACAGGTTAGGAGGTGAAAAACCAAACAAGCTGCAAAAAGCATACCTATGTTAAGGGGAAGATACAAAAGTGGTAGCTAATTAGTTTATGTTCTGGGGAATTGATTTATTGTGCTCTGGTTTTACTTGCAGTAACTTTTTATCTTGGACAATGTGTGTGTCTTTAAGTCTGAGGAATAAATATGCATACCAAGTGAATGTTTTTAATAAATCTTAACTTCCTTTATCAATAGTTTTTTTTCCCTAGAAAAGTGTGGGGATTTTATCTTCAGGCAAGGCAAAATAACCACCATGTTTGTGTATAATTTCTCCCTGTTGGCAATGATAGGCAGATCGCCTCAGTTTTCAAGTAGCTATCTCCCTCTCTTTAAGAGTCTTGTTTGCCTTCAGCTGAATTGTTCCCTAGGCTATTGACTGATACATTTCTGGAAGGACATAACAGCTTCTCAGGTGCTCATCTGAAACTCTCTCAAAGGAGCAGAAGTCCAAAAAGAAAAAATTAGAATACTTGTGGTGTTACAGGAGCCGACTTTATTCTCTCTTGTCACAGGTTAGGTTGTGCATGTGAAGGTCAGACTGTCTTAGAGGTCCCATACCTATGTTCACCAGGCAGCAGTGTCAGCTGTGATGGATGCTCACAGAAGCAAAATGAACAGATTCCTGGGCTTAAAGATCCCAGCAGTGGAAAGCTCCTTCTGCCTAACCCAGGTTAATTCCTTGCTATTCCAGATTCTCCTTGGAACAGTACTTCGTTATAGGTCAAAGGTATCTCCTTTTTCCTTTCACTTAGTTAATTTTACCCTTTCTGCCCCTTACTCTTATCCCCGCTGCCATTAAGAGAAAAACGCGACCTACATGTCAAACGGGTATGTAAGAGATATCTGAAAAGGAGATGACATCCAATTCAGAGCGTTCTCATCTTGCATGGGGAACAGAAAGGAACAGATCAGACCGAAAGGCTCAGATTCTGAAGACACACACGAGAGTAACTATACTTGCGTGAGCAGTCTCATTGATTTCAATGGGGGATTATTCCTATGAGTAAAATTCTTAATGTGAGTAAGTATTTGCAAGTTCGGGCCCAAATAAAGAAATGTATTTTTAAGTCAATTTTACTTTCACGAGTTTAGTAGAATTTCATTTTCAACACGCATGCTTGGTGAGCTTTCTTCTAATAATCCTATTTTGTAAAGGTCTGGGAGTCTGTTGCTTCTACTTTAAATCTAAGCAAAAAATAAATATTGCAAACAGATATATTTTAAGATTCAGCATTCAAGGTTTACTCTGGGGGGAAAAGGCAGGGTAGCCTGATAAGTTATGTGCTTGACCACACGTAGTTAAAAATATTATTTGAAATATAAACTTCCTTGTCTGAAGACTAGCTTTATACACAAAGTCAAACAGCACAAAAAGCAATTCTCCTCCCTCCCCCCATAAGTATACCTTAACGCTGCAGAATCCTGGAAATTATACAGGGCGTGTTTTTCTTAAAATGTTGATTTTGACTTTTTGCCTGGTACCAAGTGTAAAGTCTTTCCAAGGAAATGCTTAGAAGACTCACAACGGAACCCTAATACAGCTGCCAAACCTTAGTTTTAGTAAAGTGTGGGGAGGGGGATCTGGACAGTTAAACTTCGTCATTTGTAATTAAATCCTCTTCTTTTGTACACAATAAACATATACTTTAAAAAAGATCATTTTACATCATACTTAGGTGGTTTAGTTCTTTCTTTGGCCGCTAAAAATCAAGTGATGTGCTGTCTTTTCTAGTTTTGCAAGGTAAATTTAAAGATTGCAGGAAACTGGGAAGCCAGGAATAAGGCAACAGTGCCAATGCAGTGACATGTTTCTACTATATGCTTACATACAGATCCTGACTAGCTGAAATTGACACTGACGTGATGTTTTAGGGGAAATTTTGTCCACCACCCTGCTTAATCAAGAAATAGCCTAGCAGATATTTTTACAAACTCTGTTTACATTAGGAATGTGCAGAACTTCTGAAGCAGTGGGAAAGGTCTGGTGACTCAGAGATAGCAAACCCCCTCATTGATGACATGCAGGGAACCCTGGGAAGAAGTGGCATCAAATATAGGCGTGACAAGGTCTAGCAGGAAAGCGCGGTCATTCATAAGAAAGCTTGGAGCAGCACAGACACCACTACCCATACTTCAGTGTAAAGTGTCCCTGAACAGCATTGCCACACATCTACCTAACATGGCAAAAACCAACAGGGATGAGCCGTTTGGGGAATCAGTAAAGAGGGAACAGCACCAATACAAACTGTCCCACCTTGAAGTGAGGAGGGTATCTTCCAGCGTTTCTCCACTGAGGGAGTGGAGAGAACATTGAGCCGCAAGAAGCAGAAAAAGCATTTGACAAGATTTCACCAGAAGTGCTACTAGACTTCGGTACAGATAAAATGGTTGTCAATTTTCATATCCCATTGCATTCAAGAGATCAAGATGCCTAAGATATGGTGATAGCTATACGAAACCCAAGAGAAAACCATCCTCTTCCAGCTACCTTCTGTCCAGTATCGTTTCTGAGTTGTGCTTACAAACTTTTGGGGCACTTAACTCTGCAAAGAATCATGCCCACAGTAGACCAGGCTCTGAATGATGACCAGGCAGGTTTCAGCCCTAATAGGAGCTCTTACCAGGAAATGGTGTTCAGAAAAAGGAAGGCTTGTGTCAGCAAAGAGCATCTGTTTTCATATGTAACTACTCCCAATGGTATTCATATGCCTTTGGGATTGAGAACGTATATAGTCATAATAAACCCAAACCGACCATAGATACCTGAGGGTATGTTGCAGAGTGAGGCGACCAGAAGAAAATAAGGCCATTTCTTTAGGGAGTCTGTTTTACTGGGTTTTTGGGCCATGAGACTCTTTCTGCCTTTGTTGCTTAGGGGGAGGGGCTGTAGTTTCTTGTGTCAGGTTTTCTTTCAGACTTTCTGTTTTGAAAGATTAGACTTAGATAATGCAGTGAGTGATCCCTTCTCCAGAATCTTGGAGCTCTGGTACCCAGGTGTCCGGCAAGTGCCTTCCTGTGGGGTGAGGGGGAATGTTGATTTGTCCTTCCTAATGGATTCCCATCACTCTCTTTTCCCCCATCCCTCAATAGCTGTACTTTTTATTTTATTTAAATTTACTAGTATGTTTCTGGTTTGAGTTTAAGACAGGAAATGCCTTTTTCAGAACTGGAAATAAAAATATTAAATCACTCGATGTCAAAAAGGTCCTTGGAGAGGCAAACCAAGAGGATGAGATTTGTGTGTTTATCAGTGGTCTATAAAATTCTGAAACCTGGATTACTAATAATGCCACTCTAATCAGGTGGATTTCCCACCTGGATCCACAAAGAGTACATGCACAATAAATATAGTCCAAATTTACCCTTTCCCTGGGGTTTGGCTTTATTGGTAACTCCGAGACTAACAAAAGAAACCTTACCTAAGCTTTCTTCCTCTAAACTTGACTCTTCTTAGGGTTTCTATGCAGGAACTCCACTGTCCTAGTCCCTAGTCCCCACTGCCCAGATTAATATTCCACCCTTGTTCATTCTCTGTTTAGAGCTAACAAAATCCTTCTGCCACCATGAGTCAGCAGTAGGTAATCTGCGTTTTTACAAGGTTCTAGCACCTACGCTCAGCGTGGCTCACTCTAGCTCAGTGGTTCTCAAACTGGGGCCGCTGCTTGTGTAGGGAAAGCCCCTGGCGGGCCGGGCTAGTTTGTTTACCTGCCAGGTCTGCAGATTCGGACAATCTTGGCTCCCACTGGCCGCGGTTCACTGCTCTAGGCCAATGGGAGCTGCTGGAAGCGGCGCAGGCTGAGGGACCTACTGGCCGCCACTTCCAGCAGCTCCCATTGGCCTAGAGCAGCAAACCGTGGCCAGCAGGAGCCACAATCGGCCGAATCTGCAGACCTGGCAGGTAAACAAACCGGCCCGGCCCGTCAGGGGCTTTCTCTACACAAGCGGCCGCCCCAGTTTGAGAACCACTGGTCTAGCTAGTTAAGTTTTTTATCTTGTAACCATTTCTGACTTTAATCCTCATGCTTGTACTCACTTAAAATCTCTCTTTGTAATTAAATAAACTTGTTTTATTTTGAATCTAAACTAGGGCTGTCGATTAATGGCAGTTAACTCACGTGATTAACTTAAAAAAATTAACTGCAGTTAATTGCATTGTTAAACAGTAGAATACTAATCGAAATTTATTAAATATTTTGGATGTTTTTGACATTTTCAAATGTATTGATTTCTATTACAACTCAGAATACAAAGTGTACAGTGCTCAGTTTCTATTATTTATTACAAATATTTGCACTGTAAAAATAAGCAAAAGAAATAGTATTTTTCAATTCACCTCATAGAAGTACTGTAGTGCAATCTCTTTATGGTGAAAGTGTAACTTACAAATGTAGATTTTTGTTACATAACTGCTAAACGTTCGTATGTGCCTTCATACTTCAGCCACCATTCCAGAGGACATGCTTCCATGCAGATGATGCTCATTTAAAAAAAATAATGCGTTAATTAAATTTGTGACTTAACTCCTTGGGGGAGAATTGTATGTCTCGTATTCTGTTTTACCCACATTCTGCCATGTATTTCATGTTATAGCAGTCTTGGATGATGACCCAGTACATCCTCTTTTAAGAACACTTTCACAGCAGATTTGACAAAACGCAAAGAAGGTACCAATGTGAGATTTCTAAGGATAGATATAGCATTCGACCCAAGGTTTAAGAATCTGAAGTGCCTTCCGAAATCTGTGAGGGGTGAGGTGTGGAGCATGCTTTCAGAAGTCTTAAAAAAGCAACATTCTGATGCGGAAATTATGGAACCCAAATCACCAAAAAGAATCAACCTTCTGCTGTTGGCATCTGACTCAGATAATGAAAATGTATCAGAGGGGTAGCCGTGTTAGTCTGGATCTGTAAAAGCAACAAAGAATCCTGTGGCACCTTATAGACTAACAGACGTTTTGCAGCATGAGCATCTGAAGAAATGGGTATTCACCCACGAAAGCTCATGCTGCAAAACGTCTGTTAGTCTATAAGGTGCCACAGGATTCTTTGTTGCTTATAATGAAAATGAACATGCGTCAGTCCTCTCTGCTTTGGATTGTTATTGAGCAGAACCCATCATCAGGATGGCCGCATGGCCTCTGGAATGGTGGTTGAAGCATGAAGGGACATAGGAATCTTTAGCGCATCTGGCATGTAAATGTCTTGTGACACCGGCTACACCAGTGCCATGAGAACGCCTGTTCTCACTTTCAGATGACATTGTGAACAAGAAGTGAGCAGCATTTATCTCCTGCAAATTGTAACCAAACTTATTTAGCTCTACAGCACTAAGTCTAATAGAGCAATCTCACGGAGCAGAATGTTGTCAGCTTTTTTCGAAATTTCCATTCCTCATTTGGGGGAAGGGGCGTTTTGTTTTGGTTTGGCTGGTTGGAGGTGTGTGAAATTGTTTTGTTTTTGTCCTTTTTCTTTTTCCTTTGTTTAGCATGCATTTTTTACACTTTCCCCATCTCCTGCCCCATTAAGTTTGTGTGCAGTTTGCATTTCAAATCCTCCCCTTTTCCTGACACTCAGCTCCATCTACAGGATAACTTGCTCCCTGTCCATGATCAGAGTTTAGCCAATATCTAGTCTGTGATTGGAATGAATTGCTTAGTGGTCCCTGCTTTCAGGGAATAGGCTTTCTATTTTTCAGTTACTTCCTATCAGTTGAGCACACATGGACTGTCATCCTACGATATGTGTGTGTGTGTGTGTGTGTGTTGAAAACCCTCCTCAAACAGGAGGGGCCTTATGGTCCTGGTTAGCCATGCCTTGAAATGATTGCCCCCTGGTAAATTCATGTGATGGGATGTTCACCCCCACATTGGAAAGGAAGGGGTGAAAAGCAGCCTACGAAGGCTGCACAGGAAGCAGCCAATCAGGGTCCAGCTGGCTTACATAAATGGAGTTGCAGGGCCAGAGACAGTCAGTTGCTGCAGGGAGCTTGAGGAGAAAGGACGGTGTTCCTAGCAGGCTGCAGGAAGGTAGCACCTTGGACAGAGAAGTTGCTGACAAAAGCTGGGGGAGCAAGAGGGAGCTCCTGGCTGCTTACCGGAGAACATGCTGGTTGAAGGCCCTGAAAAGAGGGTGAAGAAGGTGCTAGGGTCATAGGGAAGTGGCCCAGGGAATTGACGCAGCATTGGTGGAGAAGTTAAGGAGAGGCATCAGGAGGCTGCTATCCACAGAGTCCCTGGGCCAGGACCCCTCACCATTGGGGAAGTGGCTGGACTATAGAACTGGAGATACTTCCCCACCCCCGGAACAGGGAAAACACAGATAATGGCACAGCCAGAGGGACGAGCCACAAAGAGGATGCTGTGGTTCCTGAGGCTGCGAGAGGGGCTGCCAGTGGACAACAGAGTTGGAATGATGGCGTGGGAACCACGGAAGAGGGTGTCACCTGAAAGAGCTAATCCCCAGAGTGACCAGCAGGAGGCATTTCAAGCAGTGAGTGGTGCGCCCCGTGACAGGGTGAGACAATCTGCTGGTTAGCATGTGTCTCCATTGTTTTTCTATTGGATTGAATGTCAGCGTGTAATGGGCCGACTCACCCCTGCGGTGCCTCCTGCTGGTGACTCCGGGGAATTAGCTCGGTTTCCAGCACGGGAGCGCCCTCTGCAGGCCAGGCCCATCTCCCTCTACAGCTAGAGAGAGACTGTCTGCTTGGGCTTCTGGCTCCCTGGCCTTCTATAGGGGCCAGCTGTGGCCTGATTGGGGTGTGACCCAGCTGCAGCCACTTCCCCAATCAGCCCAGCTTTTAAGCTGCTTTCTCCAGCCACATTCCCCTTCCCAGGGCTGTTTTTAACCCTTCAGGGCAGGAGCAGGGGTCCACTCTGCTACACAGCCCTGCTCAAAGATAATAAGAATTCTCTGTCCCTCCTGAACAACAAAGAAGGAATAAACCTCAATACTACAGAACTATTGTTACTAGAGCTAACAGAGATTTGCTTGTGTGGTAAGGGGCTGCCTAGCTTCTGTGGTCGGAACGATGCACTGTATCCCAGATGATGCCTGTTTGTAGTCCATCTGTTGACTATGATGTCTGAATATAGAGAGAGTAACATATTATTGTCACGTGTTGCTTTGGCTAGGAAAGAACACAGGAGATACCAGCAATCCAGAGCATACCACATACTGTACGAACAATTCAGTAATTACATGAATACAAAACTCCAAGATTTTACATGAACAAGAGCCCAATAACTCAACATTATGGTTCCTACAGCAACTGTAACTTGGCCACATTGCATTTTTAATTAGAAGTCTAATAATTCAGGATACATCTTACACTGCTGACCTAGTGCATCTAAAAATTGTAATAGCAAGGAGTGTCCATCAGAGGGCAGGAAGCAGCACAGTACAGTGATGCTGTTAAAAAAAAAAACAGAGAACGTCTTACAGCCCTTTTTATTTAAAAAAAAGTTATGTTGTAGGTACATTATCTGGATAGATCTTACTGCATTTTTGGTTAATTTTATTCCCAGCATCCTGGATTTTTTTTTTACCATGCCCTTTCTTCAACTTTGCCTCCAGATGGAGGGTTGCAAAGGATTTAGCTCCAAAACGTTCCTTGACTGGGAAATTGCATCACGGAATATCGTGTG
Source organism: Mauremys mutica (assembly GCF_020497125.1). Taxonomy (NCBI): domain Eukaryota; kingdom Metazoa; phylum Chordata; order Testudines; family Geoemydidae; genus Mauremys; species Mauremys mutica. Next base: position 10,747,703 of record NC_059084.1, on the reverse strand, counting down.
ACCCTGGAAAATTTTGGAGTGAATCCATTGTAAGTACTCAGAGTGGGATGCATTAAGTAATCTGGCATGCATATGTCCAGTGATTTAGATTTCCTGTTGAAGACTAAGGAAAACTGCCTCTTAAAGAGACTATTCAAAAGTCTATGGGAAACCAGCAATCAGAATAAACATACCATGCTGAAGTAGCACAAATGGCTTGATTGATTGACAATGGATGGGAAAGTATTAGAGGAACATGCATCTGGGTCATTGCAGTTGGTAGAGCAGTTGGCACCTGATGCAAAGAAGCCCTATTTAATACTGCAGCTACAAATCATCAGGAAGTTTTCTATCCTGTGACCTGAGAAGACTAGATTAATAGTATTGATATATTTTCCAGCTTAAGCAGGCACTGAAAATCTGTGAGCAGTTTAGTTGCTTGCTGGTAGAATGTCTAGAATTGTTCGTTTTTGACCCAGACAGATACTTCTGGTTGTCTGCAACTTAATTGTCGGGATCTGTGATAATTTTATACATGTGGGGGGGTTTTATGTGTTTTTAATCAGCGGATTTTTGTCTCCCACACTGATGGAATTTGTCCTAAGTAAGAGACCGTCCATATCAAAATAGCCAGAGTCTATTTGTTCCAGGAGAAAAAGTCTAAGATTTTGAATTATTTGCTTAGCATGATTGATATGGTCAACAACCTACTATCACCGTTTCATAAGACTATAAGAATGACCATAGTGGGTGAAATGAATGCTCCGTCTAGCCCAGTTTTCTGTCTTCCAACAGTGGCCAGTTCCAGATATTTCAAAGGGAGTGCACAGAAGAGGGATATTTATTGAATGATCCATCCCCTGTCGTCCCAGCTTTCAGCACCTGTATCTCCCCCACCACCATCACCACCAGAGGTTCCCAGTCTCTGAGGAGGTCTCATGCCTCCAGCCATCCCCTATCTCTGGGCAGGGATCCTTGTCCTGCTCCCTTCTGAATGAGTTTTTAAGACTTTACAGCTCCCTTTGCTTGCACTGTGATATCCACAGCAAAACAGTTTGACCGAAGACCAGCACCTGTGCTTTGCTTTCTCTCTGCAAGTTGTGAACAGTGTATTGCCCATAGCTACAAGTTACCATATTTCTATTTCTAAGCAAGCGCCTTTATTTTTAAGGTAAAAGTATTCCAGAGAAAACGTAATAAAAAACAATAAACAGTTTTAAACAAACACTGAATATACCAGGAGTCACCCATCGGTCTATGGGGCCAAAGTCTTTCCAAACCTTCCACCAGGTTTGGGGGCCCCATTTGACAGAAAGTCCTGTTTGTTTGTTGGATCAGAAGGAAGGCCCTGGGTCAACACAAACTCACTTTTTTATATATATACCAAAAGCCCTTTCTTTGTCTCTAAGTTTCTAGAAAACTCAGCTTGAACCAGTACATGCAAACCTCTCCAGGGGGTAATACCCCTCTAGAGTTTAGTTTCAGTGATTCACCTTAATCGTCTTCCATTGTTCTTAATTTCTGTAGGAGGTGTGGTAACTTTATCCCTGAAGTAGAACACAATCACAGATAAGTATTGATAGATTTAATACTGTATGGACCCCAAATATATTGCATGCAATTGCAATATCTGTCACACCTCCCATGAGTACTTAAAGTAATGCTGTTTCATTTAAGACCTTGCAAATCTAAGTGATAGAGGATTCTGAGACAGCTTGCTTCCATTGCCTTCATTTCACTAGCTTCATCCACACTGTTTCCATTACATATTTTTTTTTTGTTTCTTTTACCATATAGGCCTGGTCCTGCAAACATGCACATAAGCAGTCCCATTAAAGTCAATGAGATTATTTACATGCATAAACTTTACTTCCATGGGTGTTTGCAGGATTGAAGCTAAATTGGCTTCAAACTGAGGTGAACCTCTGTCCATGCTCATGAGCCTACTTCAGCTGGTGTTCTCAACTCTCCTCTTAAGTATAGATACTGCTTTCTGGTAGATTTCTGCAGATTTTCCATTCCCTAAAATTGCTTTCTTGTGATTTTGTTTTTCCTATATAGCAAAACATATTTGTGCTGAAGAAAACTGCAGTAGTTAAAGTGCAACAGTGAAAATTGTTGTTGAGCCAAAAATTCAGAAATAGCACTAAATACATGAGCATTCCTTCTTTATCACAGGACTATCAAATGCAGCATTGTAATTGCAGAGCTTTTTAACAGAACAATTTGTCAAGCAGGCAAGTTACAGCTTTACTTAAATAAAAAGATGGTTTCTAATTCAAAAGGCAAGGTTTTGCTTCAGACTGGAGCAGGGAGGCTTGTGGGTGAGGGGGAGTGATTTAATGAAATAAGGAAAGCCACAAACCTCTTCCTAGCACAAGGAAAACTTGTGGCGACACAGGAGCACTAACAACCTGATCCAGGGAAATCTCTCTTGACTTCAGTGGGATTTGGATCAGGTCCTATTGCCCTGCAGGAGAAAGAGAGGGAGAAGGGACATGGCGGCAGCGGGAGGGATGGAGATAGGTGGTGGTGGAGTCTCTTCACCATGATGCTGGGGGGGCTCCCCACTGGTTCCAGTTGTGGAGAGAGTGATGATAATCACATAGCCACAGTGAACCCAAACCCACAAAAGTTGGATGCAGAGGAGCCTTGGCAGCTATTCCTGCTCCATAGGCCAACCCTCAGGGTTAGAGGGTGATTTCCATCCCTCCGGTCGCCCAACTCCATCTTAGCGCGCTGCACAAAAACCGCTCCTTTGTACTTCCTGCAGGGAAGGGCCAATAAAATCTGGAAAAGAAAAATACTGTCACTCTGAAGCTACCTAAACTGCTTTCTCTTCCTCCCCCAATTTATCACTTCCTTGTGTAAATATTTTAAACGATAACTGGTGCTAACCTTGAATGTTTAATGCTAGAACACACCTCTGTTCATTGCGTACCATAACAGTGGGGCCACTATGTAACAGCAAGAAGGTAAGTAGCAGCTAAGGAGGGTAACTCGTATTGTAATAGAAGGATTTAGCTCCTAACAAAGCTAACTGGGTGAGAGAAACTTATTACAGCAGCGCCCTCAAGTGCTCCTGCAGTTTAAAGGTCTGCCAGTGTCTCTCTTAAGCCACGTTTTTAAAACTTGCAGAGATTTACGATTCTGCTATAAAATCTCAGGCCAGGTTGACTTTGTGCATTCAGTCTCAACAAGAGAGCACAAATTATTTATTTTTTTCTATAAATTTGCTTTAAAAATATGTTTTGTTTTTGTTTTTTAAAAAAAACAGTTAAAGCTATTTTTAAATAATAACAATAGCGCAAAAGAAAACTTAGTGGTTTCAGGGTTTATTCAGGTTTTTTTTAAACTGCTGTGTGGTAAATATGATTCTGTTCTTACAGATTTTGGTAGGAAGGACAGGTAGGTAGAAAGGAGGTCCCAGACGGATGAGTTTTCCTCACCCACCCAACCTGACAAAGGGTCAGATCCTGCAAGATGGTGAGCATCAGCTCTCCTAGCACACAGCGCCTTTATACCAATTTGACTGTATCCAAATGTACAACTTTACCTATACCAGTATTGTTAAAATGGTATAGGCTTTCGCCATGCTTACTGGACCATCATTTTGTCTGGTAAAATCCCATCTCTCCCTGTTCATCAGTAGTTGCATCACTGTACTAAGGGGCCCTTAATTACAGGCTCAGTCCCTGACTTTCTAGCCAACAGGGCTCACAGTCCTTTCCAAGGTTGAAGTGGCTTTACCTGGCTGACAGAATGCTGGCTATATTCTGTAGAATCTGCTTTCTCCTCACGCTGGCTTTGCCTCCTCATGATTCCCAGCTTGTGCTGATCCAAGAAGGTCAACTCTCCTACAATTTTGTCTTTATTTAAAAATAAAGAGATGTACCCAGTTGGCTATAGGAGTGAAGCATGTGACAGTGATTCCCTAGAGTGCAATGCAGTAATAGCAACTAATGGCTAGCCTGGATCCTCACTGCATTTGAAGGTGTAATAAATATGTGGGCTATTGGAGATAGCAGAGGGAATCACTCCTAATAACATTCACGTATGTAAAACAATAATGTCCCTAAGTTTTAGAGAGCCACTGTGTAAAGATACCTCAAGGAACATAGGCTGTAATATTGTGCTAATGTGTATTGTATACAGTTTTAATACGTGGGTTTGCCTAGCTTTATATGGAATTGCAAAGACAAATTCTCCTTAGTGATATCCATTTGTAGAATAAAGAATGCAACGTTTAGACCACCTTCTGCTGTTAGTATTTGTGCCTGGAAGAAGGATTGAATGTACCCTAATATTCAAAGTACCTCAGCTACAGGACCGTGGGTACAAGAAAGGGGAGGGGAAAGAATCTACAAGTAGCTTAATTGTTTGACTCGAGGAAAATAAAATTGGCCAAAATATCTTGGAAAAATAAACAAATCTAAAAGTTCAGTGGTTGAACTTAGACTAAATAGCCTGGGGATCATGCTGCAGAGGTGTGTCTGCCTGGTGGTAACAGGCCTCACTTTCTGGCCACTGTCGTCTACTTAAACTTCAAAGAAAGAAATAGGGACACTTCAGAGCCTTTGGGCCAAAGTCTGCTCTCAACTCTGCCTGTGCAAATTTGCAGTGCATTGCAGTGGAATTACCTTGAATTGTACGGCACCATAGAGGAGAGCTTTTCTTCTCTAGAAAACGTTATCGTGCTTGACATAATTGTAAAGTGTCAAATTTCCTGACACAATCCTAACCACAACTGACTAGTGTTGTGCCTGACATGGGGGGAAAGGATTCTCACAAATGATTATGTGCTGTTTTTCTGTGACGGTGCTATGGAAACTCTTGCTGCTTGTAAGGATTTGATTGTTTCCTTCAATGGCTGCAGATAAGTTTGTGTTTCACCATTTGGCCAAGATCATCTAGTAGATGGAGCACAGTTCTGAAGAGGATGAGATCAAGATACTCTTCCCAGCTTTGCCACAAACTCATTTGGGGACACTAGGCAGGCAAGCCACTTGAATTCTCTGAGTGAAATATAAAGGTAATGAGCAAAGTGTTGCAAGTTTCAGGTTAGCAAGTGGGCATGAGGGAGTCTAAGGCCTTGTCTACATGGGAGAGGTTTTTTGGTACAGCTTCAGTTTTTCCAGAATTTTAAATTAAATTATAAATTTATTTATCTGGTATCTTATCCTGCTTTAATTAATCCGCTTTGGAAGCAACATAACTCGCTATTCTGGAATGAGTTATACCGGTATAAGGTCCATGTGGATGCATCCCTATTTCTAATTAACTTTACCGCTTCAGGCAGTTCTCCGTGGCTGTCCTACACTTCATTGCTTCGCCCCCTCTCTGTTTACCTGTGAGTCCTCCACTGCTGTGGGGTTGTCATGACTCTGTCACTTCCCTATTTAAATACTGGTACCTACCCAGGTGTGCCCTCTTGTGATTTCAGTTCATGGCAAGTTAAGCTACCTAGGAGTCCATCATAACAGCCATGCATAGTGCTTGTGCACAGCCCTATCCAGTTTTGGTCTGGATTTCCTTGCTTTCTGGGGAGAGGAGCACATCCAGCCCTGTCTTAACAGGAGTTACCAGGATGAGAAGATCTGTGCGGCTATTGGAGCAAACGCAGGAGAAGGGGCACTCCCAGGACAAGGCTCAGGGCTGTACCAAAGCCAAGCATTTCTGGCAGAATTATAAAAATGCTCGGGACAAAAACAAGCCCTCCAGCAATGCTCCCAGTGCCTATGCATTCTGTTAGGAGCCCGACCAGACTTTTGCTAGGGAGGCCATCGTGGAATCCCTTTATGTTGTGTACAGTTTGGAAGGCCAACCACAGACCACAGTGAGGAAGGGATTCCCTTGGACAACCACGATCTCTTTGGCACACCAAACCCTGTACTAGAAACCCAGGTACAGAGGTGGTCTCTGAGACCCAGACAGAGAGCCAGTCTGACAGGGCTCTGGAGGGGACCTCAACCAGTAAGTATTATAATAACTATTTGTATTGCTTCTTTGTTCCCCTAGCATCTGACATGCTACGGCCCTCACAGAAAGGGGCATCATCAGTTCCTGAATGCCTGGGAAGCCTATGAGGGGAGAGAAACTGGATGAGGGAAGACGTGTTTGCTGACAGCGTCCCAAGAGCGGGCCAAGAACACAGAAAATTGGAGGAAAGGCCTCATGCGCCAGGATGAGAACAAGAGAGAAGTACAGGGAGCAGTCTGCAAAAGAGGAGTGAGTTTCTGAAGATCCTGGCAGCATGGACCCTTCCTGACCACCTCACATTAATATTGGTGAATGTACCATGGTGATCATCGACAGAAAGGGAATACAAGATCCGATTGAACTCTGAAGCCCGGGGATCAGGGGCTAGGGGAGAAATAATGGGTACCTAAATCACATCAGTGGCCCCCTTATACAACTAGGAATCCCAACCATGTAAATCCATCAACAGCCTCCTGTGCATTGCTTTATGAAACAGAGCTGCAGCACCCTCTTAATAGCATCACAGCCATCATGACCGCAACCCTGACAGTTGACCTACCAACCCCAAAGTGGTTAGCTACTGACTGGTAGCAATCAGGGATGGCGAGGTTCCCGATGATGATGATGATGATGGATGATGGCTACATGCTTCTCCTCGCTGAGGGGAATTCTCATGTTGGTGTATGTGCTGCTGCAGCTCCAGGTGAGTGCTGCGTAGATCTTGAAAAAAGCAGCTTCTGCTTTCTGAAGTCCAGATACTGCCGCTGGTCATCCCAGTTCTGCAGCACTGTCCTGCCTCACCATTCAGTGCTGGTTGGCCAAGCTCAGAAGTGGTGCTCTGCCTACTGAAGCTGCTCCAGAAAAATGTCACGCAGAATTAACTGCTCAGTGCTGTCACCACAGTACTTCTCTTCCTCCTCCTCCTCCTCTAGCAGTATTTGTGCAGTATAATTGCAGCTATGCTGGTGGCTGTCTCCCAACTACGCCAGAGCCATCTGGCTGTGTGACTGTTGATATATCTGGAGCACCATGTTTGTATTCATGGCTCTGGGATTATGTCATTCAGCAGGCAGCACGAAGGAAACACTGACAGCAATTTGAAAATGGTGCTGGATTGTTAAAACCAGATGAATTATGGGATAACAGCAAAGGAATCATGGGAGTTTATTAGTTTCACCCAAAGTCCTGGAATTCTGGTAGATATCCCAGAACGTGCTGGGAGAAAAATCCCAGAATACGCAAGTCTCGTGGCAGAATGTTGCTCCATGGGAGATCTATCTAAAGTGCTGGGTTATGTCAGAAAAGCACAGAGCTTTGTGGACTCAATGATTCACACAGGAAGTATTTTAAGCCAGCATAAACAAAGCAGTATGGACATACTCTTTCAATATAGTTATAGCAGAAAAACATGGAGTGAAAAACTTTCCTCTGTAGACAAGGACTAAGATAATGTGATTTATCTCCTGAGAATCCAGAATTGAGGTGCGTAGCAGGAAACACAATGCAAAAGCTTTAAAAGGTGTAAATGAAGGTTACAGCATTGTCAGTTCTTGCAATTTTATATAGGTCTAATTATAGTATTTTTTTAATGTCACAGCTCCTGGAGTCATGGGATTAGATCACCTTTCTTTTAAAACAATAAAAAAGCAAGTTACTAGCTTCCATGGCTGTAGGAAAAGGATGGAAAATATGACTCAAGTGCACTCTCAGGATCAAAAGCCAGAGGATAAATTAAAAACTACCCAATTGATTTTTGTTTTGGGATTTCTTTTGGGTTGTTTTGGTGTTTTAAGCTCATGCTTAAAATACTTTCATAATGTTTTAGGGTCTGACTCATGATTTTTGCACTCGCAGGGTTGGCAATACTGATAAGCCACTCTAACCTCTTCTAACAGTCTTCTAGCCTGTTAATATGTAACTCACACCTATTTATGCTCCTTTACACCCACTTGCTGATGTGTTATTTACACTCCCTCTTAATTTGGTCCTCTGTGTTTCTGTAAAATGAGAGGAATACCTACCTCCCAGACCAACTGTGAGGCTTACCGTAGTTAAATTCATGTGCATTAATCCCTGCTAGTGCTTTAAGTTAGAGGCAATAGTAATATTTAGTATCTGATCAGTCTAATTGGGGAAATATCCTTTACTTGCAGAGGAACTGACCAAACCTCTTGTTTCAAGGGCCATCACTCATTTTAGACTCAAAGTTACTTACATTCCACACAGATTTTGTGATTCTCCCCACCCACCCCTTTTCCCCCTCCTTTTAACATCAGAAATAATTAGATTGTGGAAGTGTAAAGCTATGGAACAAGTTCATTATACTGAAGGAATGAATCCCACAGCTTTTGAAGCATTCTGTATGAATTTTGTGTGCTCTTCATTTGGGATCCTGGTCACTCACTTGGGAGGTTTGGGATGGCTCTTTACATCCGTTATCCTAAGGAGATGTCTATACTACAGCGGCACAGCTACATTGATGGAAGGGGTTTGTCCATCAGTGTAGTTAATCCATTTCTCCAAGAGGTGCTTGCTAGGTCGACAGAAAAATTCTTCCATCGACTTCGCCGCGTCTTCACCAGGGATTAAATTGACGTAACTATGGTGCAAACATTTTTCACAGCCCTGAACACATAGCTAGGTCAATCTAACTTTTAAGTGCAGGCCGGACCTAAGGGTCTGATCTCCCCCGGAAGCTAGTCATTTGAGTGTGTGCTTTGTAGGAGTTGAGTTGTCTGACCCCTTTAAATGCGGAATGAGCTCAGGTAGAAAGAACGCAAAAAGCTCCCCTCATCAGGCAGGGCCCCGCCAGCGGCTCCAGGGCACGTCCGGCCAGTTATAAATGGATCATGTGTTGCTATTTTTAGCCTGAAGAGGATTGTAAATATAAAAGGGTATAAAGTGCAAAACTTAGCAACAGTCGCGTTTGTTTGCTCTCTCTTCCCCCCCCCCCCCCCCCACACACACACACACACTTTGGCAGGAATGTGCTTGGAGAGGAATGAAGCTAAAGCAGGAGATTTGTTGGGTGATCCAGCTTGGACTTTGCACTGTGCACAACTGTTTTTTGTTGGGGGGAGGGCGGGTTTGAAGGGGGAAAGGGGGAGGGTGAAGACCGGCTTTTCAAATATTGTTTTAAGAAAGCAGCTTTGCCAGATCTAATGCACAGTAGAAATGAAAGCACTTGGGGAATGGTGGGGAGTGGAGGTGAAGTGTAGGGGAGGGGAGGAAGACCAGGAATAGGGGCCATTTTGGGAGAAGTTGGAGAGGAAGTGTGGGGGAGGAGAGTGTGGGTATTAGAGGACAGTTGGGAGGGGGGAGTGTGTGTGAGAGAGAGGAGGGAGTGTGGGTAGGTGAGTGGGTAGTTATGGGGGAAAGGTTGCGTGGGGGTGGTTTGACTGAAAGTGTGTGTTGGGTGGGGAGTTTTGGGGGGAGGAGCAGAGGGCTGTCTAGATGAGGACAGAGTTCAGCAAATGGAAAACACTGACATTTTATAAAAATAGCAACAGCTGGTTTAAAAATAGCATCTGGTGAAATAAATGTGCTGTAACTTGTGAAACTCTCTTGGGAACATTTCCCTTCTCATCCAGTCCTGCCCTGTTCCCTATTTCTTCTGTAGAGAGAAATCCCAAGGCAGATCCCTCTGTAGAATGGCAGACTAATTCAGTACTTTGTACATGGCCGAGAATGAGTTTTGACTATTTTAATTTAATTTAATTTAATTTTTAATGTATTTATTTTTGAGACTCCATGCCAGTGAGGGGGGCAAATTCCCGGTTTGCTGAGCCTCGTGCCCAGGGATTGGGAAAGTTAAATTAGAAGGTTCCTTTCTTTTTTTTCTTTTTCTTTTTTCTTTATTCATTTTTACTGAGTTTCTTTGTTTTTTTAAGACCTTCTTTTGCTTTTATCAAACCCGTTTTGAATGTTCTTTTCCTGTTCCAACGTCCCCTGTGCTGGCCACAAGCTGCCAGACAATGGATTATAAATCTTCAACAGATTTGCAGATCTGTGACTCTTAAGAGCAGCAGCTTCCCCTGTGGCTCCTCCAAAGGGAGGTTTTGAGGTGCAGTGGCGTTCTACTGTGTTTCCTACAGATGAGAAGGTGCAGGCTCTTTTCCAGGAGACTTGTGTGATGGCAAAAGGGAAGCCACTTAACTGTGTGATAGAAAAAGGATGAAGAGACCTTGAATAGCTCTTTTCTTTGGAGCAGGGGATTGACTCCCTCTTTCCTGAGGGACTAGGGAGATTAGGGGATCAAGGAATGAGGTGGTTCCAAAAAATGGATCAGGGAGGGGGCAGGAGGAAGGTTATGGGCAGGATTCAGTTAAGGACAGACAGGGGACTTAAGGATATTCTTGGCTCTGATGAGTGTGGAAGGATTTGCAGCTTTTTTGAAATCTCTCACAGCCCTGGCTGTAAACATGGTGCTTGTTTTGACTGGACTAGATAACTGAGGCAGAAATATTTAGAAATCACAGACAGATAGACCTGTTATTGAAGCTGTTCTAGCTGACTGGGGGTGGAGAAAAGTGAAGTTTGTTTAGTTTAGAAATTACAGTAACTTTCTTAATTTCCTACCAAAACGTCTAGAGCATTCAACCACTTTTAATCACCCAGGTGAAAGACACTGGTGGATCTGAAAGTGTATTGTTTTGACTTTGGAGCAGCTCACTTCCTAATCAATCATATTGCCTCTTTAAATTTAGCATGGTAACTCTAGTCAATAGTAAACGAAATGTCCTGACCGCTTTTTGCAGACCAGAGAGAGCACAGATCCTTTTCAGAATAAAATTCAGTCACAATTCTTTTTCTGGTATATTTATTTAGAAATAGATTTATGCATGCAGGATAGTTAAGATGTTCATGTATCTCGTTTGTACAGTATCAGACAAATATATATTCATTAATAAGAAAACTAGAGGATAGTTCAGACTACACAACTTTGTTGAAATATTACTATAGCCTCCGGAGATGACTGATTCAAGAGCTGAGTTTAATCAGTACTTTTTTTAAAAGCCTGAGATTATCACCAAAGGTGTTTTGTCAAACCTCTGTCACATTTTGTGTGTATGTTTTATCAAGCTTAATTGTATTTAGTATGCTAAGAATTTAGCATTTAATTGCTTTTTTTTTTTAAGTCTTCAATATTCCACAACTTGTTTCTCTAGGTTGTTTAAAATGTTTTGATGTTTAAATATAATTAATATGAAGTATAACTAATTCCTTCAAGCAGTGTCATTTTAAAAACAGAAGAGTACTTTCATTTACTATAAAGTAAATAGAAAAAAATGTTTTTGTATTCAGTTAAAACTGGTACCTGGTTATGTCTTTTTTATTTTAATTAAATTGCTGATGATTTTTTTTTAATTTGATCATCATATACTAGATTCAGCACAACTAACAGAATGCAGAAATTTCTGTGTATAAATCCAAACTGAACATTCACCTTCCTATCAAAATATTATTATGGAAGGATATTACAGACTTTGCTGGCACAGTAAGCAAAGAAATATATGGATGTGTTAATTTATTCCAGACCCAATAAATTGGTATGGTTTATATAAATCATAAATGCTTTTTGCCTATTAAATAATTTGCTCACATTAACAATAATTGACTAATTGCTAGATGTCTGAAAAATATCGTGACCACCTCTAATCTTGAACAGATTTTTGGTTACAATGTGAGGGCTGTTCCAGAAATCATTATTCCAAAGTAGCTGGGGTTCTTACACATTTACTTTCTTCCAGTCTACAATTTCTGGTGCCCAAAAGAGGGGGAAATTAGGTAAAATGTATTCTGAAATTCCCCTCCTGGGATTCTGAAAACGAATAAATTAGGAACTTTAAAATCTGATGTAGTTTTGAGAGGCAGTTGATGAAAAATGTAAAGATTCGGGTACATACAAGATAATGAATGGAGAATATTTCTTAATATTTAATATTTAGCATTAATATTCTATGAAATTGTATACAGTTGAAAATACATAAACTGTATTATCAATGTAGGATTGCTGTGGAATATATTCATGTTGAATTAGAATAAAAATTGTAATCTGTTTGTTGTGCTATTGTAGCCTAAAGGTGCCTATCAGTAAGGTATGAAATAAGTCTGATTTTTAACGTCACTCTGCTAGAAAGTTCTTAGTGTTCTCTGTTTGAGTTATTCTCCCTCCTGCGCATAATAACAGATTCTTTTCCCAGATTTTTACTTTTCTCATTTTTAGAACACAGTTGACACCTCTTTTCATGTTGATAATTAAACAGCTAACTAAGAGTTAACCGCTGGGATTATGTCATTTTAGAGTAAAAGAATTCCACAATTTATATTTTTTCACCTGTCTGAGATTTACATAAGTCAAACTTGTGATTCTGCTATTTTCAAGTGAATATATAAATAACAGTAATATGTAAACACCTTCTGCAGCTGGCAAGGTGTTCAACATGAAGTCCAACAATTTATCCAATAAAAACACAGAAAAGGATTAAAATGCCAATATGTAGTTTTAAAACAGCCTCTACACTTAAAAAAAGTAAAAATGAAAATCCTAAAAATAAACTAAATACATAAATATAAGGATGGAAACACACATGATAGGTAACACCATAATTTGAATGGAGAACAGTTATAATTAGGAAGCTAGATAAACTGTTGTGTTTTTTTTAATTTAAAACCTCTACCCCGATATAATGCAAATTCAGATATAATGCGGTAAAGCAGTGCTCTGGGGACGGAGTGTGGGGGGGGGCTGCGCACTCTGGTCGATCAAAGCAAATTTGATCTAACGCGGTTTCACCTATAATGCGATAAGAATTTTTAGCTCCCGAGGACAGTGTTATATCGAGGTAGAGGTGTATGTTGGTATAAATATAGCGAGGTAATCTGGGGAGATATGTAAAATATGAGTCAATTTTTGTAGGAGTTATATGCTTTATTTCTTAGTCATGAAGACAGAAAGTATTGTTATCCTATTATAAATAGGATCTTGCATTGTTTTTGTCAGAAATGAAACTGACATCAGTAGAAGTTTTAGAACAGGGATTCAGAATTGAGTCCTAGAAAGTTGGCAGAGAGGTGACCCTTCATAAGGAAATTGCTAAGGAAATAAATACAATTCTGTATGTCTCTAAAAGAATGAAATTAACTTTTTTTTTCCTGGTGAATTTGTCTGTTGCCTGCTATGCAGGGAGTGTAAAAGATGAGAAAGAAGAAGCAGTAAATTTTGAATAACTCCTTTGATATTTGGACTTCTAGCCAGGAAAAATACCCCTCCGTTCAATTTTTGAACTGTAAATGAAAAAACAAAACTAAAATAACAGAAAAGCCACAACACATTTATTGCAACAAATTTCCAGATGGGATATTTAAAATCCTGGAGTCCCTTCACTTTCTGTTGTAATAGTTCAAAATATATCTCTATCTTTTTAAAGAACTAAATAAAAATGTCAGTCTGAATTTTAGATCCAAATGAGAACAATTTAGGAATAGCTAAAATTTTCCTTCATCAAAATCATGGAGACATTCCTTTTATTTTTAGATACAGATATTTCTGTAATCTCATTACAGAAATTATAAAATCCTATTATACCTAATGAGATTATAGCTGATCAGATTTTCGGTTAAACATGAGATGAGTATCAAACTGATACTTAATGTAGTCCATGTAATTTTAAAATGTGCTAAAATGCATGGAGGCTAAAAATTGATATAAAATTGGTTCACAATTTTTTTTTAATCTTTATAAATTCTTTGGACAAGGATCAGCTTTATGCCAAAGGTGATATACATCCACAGTGTTAAATATTTAATAACGATGACTACATTTAAAAGAAAATGTAGTAGCAAATCTACTATTAATAGGAATTTGTTTATGAATTTAAAATGAGAAAAACAATTAATTTACAAGCTGATTACAACAAAGACATTTAAACTTTTAAAATCTAAAGATAAAATTAAATACCAGAATCATCCAATTGATGAAAATAGCAAACTCAATCCCACATGCACAAAGACGACCAATATTCTGGGGAGTTATAGCATGTTTCACTTTTTATATGTTTTTAAAATTGCATTTTTAAATAACGGAAGCAATGTAACCAAGAGACACTAATTAGGGGATTTTAGATTGTCCCCTTATAATTTTTGGTAAGACAAAATTCATAAATTCCAACAAGGAAAATAGTATTTGATTTTGGTGGAGGAGGATGGAGTCAACTCATGTTTGCTGAGATTGTTCAAACCACGAAACCACCATGCACTTATCTTCCTTCATTTAAAAAGACTGATGGCTATCTTGAAAAATTGCCCAGAACTGTGTTCGACAGATAATAATTCAAGTCCTCATCCTGCTTTCCTTGTGTTCCCAGATCAACCTCTTTCCTCCCCTATCCTCTTTGTATGCAAGGAGTGTAGGAACAAAACCTTAAGTAACTTTATACTAATACTGCACTTTGTTTTTATAAATTCTCAGTAGACAAGGAGAAAATTGTGGGTGGTTTGAAAAACTTCACTGGTCACTTATAGTATTTGCAGAACCAAACTCACTGAAGGTTTAGATCCTCGTCCTCTCTTAAAAATAAAATAATCAGTACTCTCCTGAGTTAAGTGAAGGAATAAGGAGCCTTGGACAGAACTCTCAGTGGTAGCCCAGCTCTGTTTTGCACATCTTAAAAGTATTGTCTTTGAAATATCCTTGATGCTTTCACAAATTGAAAAGACGAGAGTCTTTTAAGTTAATTCACATTAAAACCATGGGTGTGATTATTAACAGACACAACTATGTAACGTTGCAGTCTGATAAAAGGAAAACATTCAAACATAAACCAAGCAAACCAAAAACTCATTTTTGCTATTAGGCATGGAAGCAAACTTTACAGAAAAGCCTTATAGCGCTTTAGGATAGTTAAGGCTGAAGTGTCAATCTCAGTTGTGACATTGGTTTGTTCATCTCTAGACTGGTCTACACTAGGCGTTTAAACCGGTTTTAGGAGCGTAAAACCGATTTAACGCCACACCCGTCCACACTAAGAGGCCCTTTATATCGGTATAAAGGGCTCTTTAAACCGGTTTCTGTACTCCTTCCTAACGAGAGGAGTAGCGCTAATATCGGTATTACCATATCGGATTGGGGTTAGTGTGGCCGCAGATCGACGGTATTGGCCTCCGGGCGGTATCCCACAGTGCACCACTGACTGCTCTGGACAGCAATCTGAACTCAGATGCAGTGGCCAGGTAGACAGGAAAAGCCCCGCGAACTTTTGAATATTTCCTGTTTGCCCAGCGTGGAGCTCCGATCAGCACGTGTGGTGATGCAGTTAAAATCAAAATAAAGAAAGAGCTCCCGCATGGACGATGTGGACATGATCGCTGTAAGGGCAGGCAAATCTGTTCTATCAGCGCTCCGTTACAGAAGACGAAATTCAAAATCATTTTTAAAAAATCTCCAGACAGATGCCATAGCAGGGACTCAGCGCACTGCTGCGTGACAAGCGTAACGGAAAGCCAAAGAATCAAATGGACGCTCATGGACTGGAGGACTCAAGCTATCCCACAGTTCCTGCAGTCTCTGAAAAGCATTTGCATTCTTGGCTGAGCTCCAAATGCTTCTAGGGTCAAAAACAGTGTCTGCGGTGGGTCAGGGCAGAGCTAGGCAATTTACGCACCCCCCCCCCACCCCCAGAAGTGAAAGGGAAAACAATCCTCTCTTGACTCTTTTACATGTCACCCTATCTTTACTGAATGCTGCAGATAGACGCGATGGTGCAGCACTCAACACCAACATCCTTGCTCCCCCCACACTATGGATGGCTGATGGTGCAATATGGCTGGTATCTGTCCTCATCATCAGCCTATTGGCACATGGGGCAGTGCAAAAGGACTGGTAACCATGCCGACTAGCATCCGTCAGGTCGATCAAGGGCGCCTGGCCCTAATTTTTCCTGGTAGATGGTACAGTATGGCTGATAACCATCGTCATCATAGCAACAGGGGGCTGAGCTCCATCAGCCCCCACCCTTCATGTGTAAAGAAAAGATTCAATTGCCCCTGGACTAGCAGAGGGATGCTGGGCTCCTCTCCTACACACTCCTTACTGTCCTGCCTGGACTATCATAGCAGCTGGAGGCTGCCTTCCACTCATATCTCACTAACAAGTCACTGTGTCTTATTCCTGCATTCTTTATTACTTCATCACACAAGTGGGGGGACAATGCTACGGTAGCCCAGGAAGGCTGAGGGAAGAACGGAATCAACAGGTGGGGTTGTTGCAGGAGCACCCCCTGTGAATAGCATACAGCCCATAATTTCTGCAGGATCTGACACAGAGCAGCTGTGCTCTCTGGTTCTATGATACAGTGGTTCTCTAGTACACTTGCCCATATTCTAGGCAGGACTGATTCTATTTTTAGATACCAAAAAGGAGGGATTGACTCAGGGAGTCATTCCCAATTTTGGCTTTTGCGCCCCTGGCTAAGAGCAGCCAGGGGCACTTATGACAGCAACAGATGGAGCAGTGCAAAAGGACTGGTAGCCACGATCATCTTATTACCAATTTATGGCATAGTAGATGGTACAATATGGCTGGTAACCATCTCTGCTATCATGCAAAAGCAAAAGCATGCTGCTGTGTAGCGCTGCTGAATCGCCTCTGTGAGCGGCATCTAGTACACATACGGTGACAGTCACAAAAGGCTAAACAGGCTCCATGATTGCCATGCTATGGCATCTGCCAGGCCAATCCAGGGAAAAAAGGCATGAAATGCTTGTCTGCCGTTGCTTTCCCAGCGGAAGGAGTGACTGACGACATTTACCCAGAACCACCCGCGACAATGATTTTGCCGCATCAGGCACTGGGATCTCAACCCGGAAATTCCAAGGGGCGGGGGAGGCTGCGGGAACTATGGGATAGCTACGGAATAGCTATCCACAATGCAATGCTCCAGAAATCGATGCTAGCCTCGGACCGTGGACGCACACCACCGATTTAATGTGTTTAGTGTGGCCGCGCACACTCGATTTTATACAATCTGTTTTGTTAAACCGGTTTATGTAAATTCGGAATAATCCCGTAGTGTAGACGTACCCTGTGTTGCAACTAACAGTTTCTAAGTTCTGATTTCCTGAGAGTTCTTTCAGAGTCTTTCTCAGTAAATCCTTGGATGTGTGTAAGAGTTTGCGTGATGGACTGTAACTGCTCTAGGACCTGATCCAAAACGCACTGAGGTCAATGAAAGATTCCCATGGATTTCAGTGGGCTTTGGATCAGACCCTAAACTCCGAAAAATCATGTGACTGTGCATTTCAGATTTTTGAAACCTAGAGTGTATAAAGTGTGTTTTTAGAAACTTTAAAATAATAGATGATTGATCCACATGGCTTTAACCACTGTGGAAAAATATGTATCGATAATTATTTGGTGATTAGTAGTGCTTACTCAGACAAATCATTTATGCTCTGTAAATCCCGCTGTCATTTGGGATTTTGGGGAGGGAGGGATATATAGTCGGATATCATTGACAATTTACCAAACCACTCCAAAATCTCTCCCTAAGGCAGTATATGCCTACTAAAAACAGACTCCTGGGGATCATTACAGGAGATCTCCTGCCAACAAATGAAGAATCTCCCAATGTTATTGAGAGGACACTTCTATTCAGTACAACCAGAAATGCTTCAATATATTTCTCACCATATCCATCCTGCTCTGCTTTAAGAGGTTGTGAATGTGCTCTCCTATTCTAGGTTTGTTTCTGTGAGCAGATGTTATTTGGTTTAGTTTAAAATGACCTGCAGTTTATTGTACCAAATTCATATGAGAGATCTGTATTCATAGCACTCTTTCGTTGAGAGGCAACATTTCAAAATCAGTATAAAATTCCTGTCTTTGAGGTGACTGACTTCCCCTAGCTCGCTGTGCTATCAATTTCTATAGGCTTGATATGAATTTAAAATAGACTCTTCATTGCATAGAAATATTGAAATCACTGATGATGGGTCGGATAAAATTCCCCTTCCCTAAATAGTCAGGCTTTGTGTGAGGAACTCTGCTGCGGTAGGCCGGTGATAGGAGGGGAATTTAATCAGCCCATCAGCTGGGAAAGCAGACACAGTTCCTCAAGCCTTTGTGGGTGATTCCGTTCATGGAACCTACATAAACATTACTTATTCAAATATTCTTTGTGAAGCTCTAGTTAAGAATCTACTAGCACTTCCATTATAAGGGACTGATTTCAGGAGTTCATCTCTCAGCTGCAGAAGTTAGCTGCAGCTTGAAATTTGACCACACACAGTCTCAACTGTGACTTGTCCATCTTGGCCAAAATTTCTAGCCCTGACGCCCTAAAGTTAGGCTCCTAAGTCTGTATATTCTGCACCTAAATTTAAAGTGGCCTGATTTTCATTAGTGTGGTAAGACCACAAATCCAATGGGAGCTGCTGGTGCTCAGCATCTCTGAAAATCAGGCCATCTTTATTTAGGTGCAAAGATAGGGACTTAGGAGCCTAAGTTTAGGCAGCCAGGTTTAAAAACATCGGCCTTTTGAAGTTAACAGCCCTGTTGATCCATTATCAGTCTTGCAGGTGAGTGAGTCCAACATAAGAGAATAAATTGACTGCATGCTCTCTTGCAAATCCTTGTGGTTTTGGCTTCATTTAACTACGTATCGTAGTTCAGTGCTGAGCACTTCACATCTCCTATTGGAGATAGCAGAAGTTGCAAGCAGGCAGGACTTCTCAGGATCAGACTGCGATCCTGTCGTAATGCTTTGCCTGAGGAACTGCACAGCAGGTCAGCTTTCCCATATATGGGAAAACCCTGCTCTAATTTTTAAAGCTCTCTGTTGTGGCTGTGCTGAATATGGGAATTTTATAAGCAAAGTTGGATGCTTGTTGTGATCTTTTGCATGCCAGTACCCAGAACACAGTAGTTTCTAGTCTTAACTATAAAGCCTAGTTGCAGCCCTTATGCAGGCAAAGTTCCCAGTTATTTTTCTGGGAACTTTGCCTGAGTAGGCATGCAGGATCTGGCCCTGTGTGATAGTGGTGCTGATCTCTGAGTTCTGGACACCAACCAAACAGCTGGGGCAGTGTGTGTGTGTGTGTGTGTGTGTGTGTGTGTGTGTAAGTAAGTAATCTTTATTCTGCTAAACATGTAGTACAACTTTTTTTGCCATTTCATTTGCAAAGGCTTTTCGCTAAGGCTGTAGAGCAGACTCATTAATCTCTCTCTCTCTAAGCAGTGGTCTCGGTGCCACTAGATGGGACAGAACACCACACCCAGAAGGTGTGTGGGTTACACTAATATTCAGGAAACATTTGACTCCCCAGAACAAATAGCCTATTTGCCAATCCCTACTGCTGGAGTTCTCTTCCTTCTTGGCAGCAGCTGTCCATTATTCCTACAGAAGAGATAAGGAGGCTGGCACTATGTGCCACGGGGCACCTCTTTCCCTGCCTCCAGCTTCTCATGGCCCTCAGACCATAGAGGAGGCCTTTGCTGGACCTGCTGGGCTCTTCCTTCCTGCAATGAGGCACTGGTGAACGGAATACTTGAGTGTTAGTCAGTTGTATTTAGCCGGAATTTGGCTCGGATCAGGTCTGTGTGGTTCATCCATTCATGCCATATACAGATAACAGGATAGTCATGGTGTAGATTTAGAGGCCATGTCTGCATGAGTCAAGGAGTAGTAGTTGACAGTGGACATTACCTACAGGCATGGCTATAGATGTCAAGAGGCCCACTTTATTTTCAGTAATCATCCCCAAAAGTGTGCCATCCCCCTGTGGGAATGAGTGTAGTGGAGTGGGGCATTGTATTGAGCTAATGTTTAACTCTCTGGGTTTAAGTACTGTTTGGGTGGAAAGGGGCTTCATTGTGACATAGTACACAGTGGATATTTGTTTCCATCATAAAACCACCCAACAGTATGGTGCATCTGATGGTCTGGTCAAAAGGGTTTCAGGACTGAAAGAGAACAGGTTGCAATGGTAAATGTGCTGGTTAGGAAATCTATAATTGCCTATGTAAGGATTTATACTAAGCTCATCACCACTATATAAGAACACATTACAAGGATTATTGAAACCCTAGTAGGCCAATGATGTAGTTATTGTTTGGCAGCCCTGGATATATGGATAAATGAAATCTAACTACTTACTGCCTGCCACACAGGCTAGTAACCTTAGATGCATTGAATTGATAAGTATGCCTGATCAGAAGCTGAAAATGAAGTCTTTCTCTTCTCTTTTCTGTACATGACATCAGACAGCTGAAGAGGGATATGATATGCCAGTCTGGACTACTGATTTGCTTAAATTCCGCTTTTGGCTACATTCACCCATGTGCACTTTGAGAGGAGAACACACAACAAGTTACGGTTGGCTACAGTGAGGAATGGGAAGAAAGAGGACAACCTTTCTTCCTTCTGGGACTACTTGCTTGGAGATTCAGGTTGTCCTTTGGGCATGTCAACTTACAAAAAAGAACTCTTACCTTACAGAGTAGGGTACAAAAGAGTTGTCCATTCCCTGCCCAAATTATACCTGGTCCTGAACCTTTAAATACAAAAGCAAAGGAATTGCTTCTCGCTAGAGTGTAACTGTATCAAGCAAGTTACATTAAATCATACAGTAGCTGCTTTTCTTAAAATGTGTAATACCCTTGGTTTGCTGTCATTGGCCTGCTAATGGCCGACACTACTTCTAAGCCAACAAGTGTTCTGAAGTACCTTGTGGTGCTGTTAGTGGCTATCCTGATGTTTATCCGTTGATTTGGGGTTGCAATGAAAACACTCCTTTGATGCAAGCTTGGCTCACTGGTCCAGCAACAGAAGTGCTAGCATAAGCAGATTGAGAACCTAGTATTTTTTTATAACGAACTTGCATAAATGCAATTGTTTTGCAGCTCGTCCAACCCCACCTCACCCCCTGAAATCTGGTAACTTTTTGCTCCCTTATGTCTTTTTTTGTTTGTTTGCATGTTCCATCTCACTATACGTTGTTGTTATCATCAACATATTTATCATGAATCATATTTAATACCTGTGAGACTGTGGATCTACTCAGCAATATGAGAGAGAACATTGTAAGTTCTTACTGGCTGGAAATTAAAAAGATGCAGCAGCCAGTATCAAAATTGCCACGTTAGGTCAGCAGCTGCTTGGTGCTTCCAAATTTAAAATCCCAGACTTAGAATTAGTTGCTTGGAAAAATAAAATGGAAACCATGCAGCCGCAGAGAATTAGCAGAGACCATGAAGTTTCAGTGTTCTGTATATCACAATACCCATATTTTGAAAACTATTGATGCTATTATGGAGTCAGTCATGGTTCCGTGGTTAAAGATGGAACCAGCTGTCTATTATTAGGTCTATTTTTAATCCCCCCTCTCCAGCTGTGTCTAAAGAACAAACTCCATTTGGCATGAACATTTTCATGTGAAATCTCAAGCCGGAGGAGACATTTCTGATTTGGGTAAAACCTGAAGCAATTGGTCAAGGTTGTTTTTTGAACTACAGAGAAGGGGAAATCTAACATGGGGCTGTGGGGTGGGGGGATTATATATAAATGATTTCAGAACACGACAGCATATGACTGCCTTTAAAAGTTCCTAGTATTTACATTAGGACTCATTTACATGAGGACTCTCTTGCATCCGACGAAGTGGGTATTCACCCACGAAAGCTCATGCTGCAAAACGTCTGTTAGTCTA
The DNA here is from genome assembly GCF_020497125.1 of Mauremys mutica. Lineage (NCBI taxonomy): Eukaryota > Metazoa > Chordata > Testudines > Geoemydidae > Mauremys > Mauremys mutica. The sequence continues at coordinate 10,726,040 of NC_059084.1, read as the reverse complement.
TAAGGTGCCACAGGATTCTTTGCTGCTTTTACAGAACCAGACTAACACGGCTACCTCTCTGATCATTTACATTGGACGTTGACCAAATTGGTATTTAAAATAAAAAATCTGGGACCAATGGACACATGGATGTCCCAGGTCCTCACTCAGCCCTTCTGGAAAGCCTTGAGGCTGCCGTGTTTCTTTGTTTGTTTTTCCCCTTCACTAAAACTCCTGCAATCTGTAGTTAAGATGCATTGAGGCCCACCGCTGCCACCATGTCATAGGTCTCACCCCCACTTGGAACTGTTGGGTTCCAATGTGGGGACCCGCATGTATCCCCCCACCCTAAAATCCTAGGGTAGGTCTCCTTTTTGCTGCCACCACTCGGTCGATTCACGTGGGCCGAGACACCCCTGTTTCCCCCCCTCCTCCTCTTTCCAGAGACGTTCCCTGGGGAAATACAGATCAACTCACAGAGAGAGAAACCTCCCCCCTCCCCTCTCTGCCCGGAGATAAGCTTGTCTCACCACCGAGAGAGAGTTTCTTAGCCCCTCCCCCTGTATCCACAGTAGAGGGATTTAATCAAATTTTTATAGAAAGAATTTATTAAAAGAAAAACAAGAAAATACAGAATCTCTATGAGTCCAAGCTGGACACTCATAGGGTATAACCTTGCTAAGTTCTGGAGAGAATCCTCTCTCCTTCTCAGTACAAACAATACAGGCAGAATTAAGAATAATCAATAACAAACACACAGAATTGCAAACATAGGATTATTAGATGAGGACACAAAGTATCTTTCTAATACTCACTATCTTGACTAGAAGAAATTAGTTCAGAAAGGTGGAAACTTGTAGAAGACTTGATTAAAACATCTGGACCCTTGTAACTCCAAATGGCTAAGAACAACACACACAGAAACAGAGAGAAAAAGTTCCCTCCTAGGAATTTTAAATTCTCTTCCCTGATTGGTCCTCAGGTCAGGTGTTCACCAGGTACTATGTGTTAACCCTTTACAGGTGGAAACTTAACCCTTAACTAACTATTCATGACAGCCTCCTTTTCAATAGCAGCTCCTGTCCCAAAGGATCAAGCATTTCAGTCAGAACAGAAGCAATAAATGTGTAAGGAGTAGAATAAATCCTTAACCTTTCTTCTCCCTCTATTAATCCTGGAGATGCTTCGACTTTCCAGTGTCTAACACTGGCTCAGAGCCAAACCTACATGGAAAATGAATGACAGGTTGCCACTCCTTGAGTCTGTTCTTCTGTGGCTAAGATCTAGTTTTCTTCCTCCAATTGAGAAAGCTACTGGAGCAGGGATTTAAACTTTCACTCATCAAGCAAAATGCTGGTGAGGGAAAGTTTAAATCCCTACTCCTTAGCAATTTCAGAAAAATGCTGAAGTGGTAAGTAATGTACTTTTTTTTCCCCTTTGCTGAGCATCAGAATGGCACTGCAAATGCTGAATCTTATCCCGACCCCGTGCAAGGCTACCTAAGTAAACAAAGGAAAAACTAATTTTTGTGGGTTTTTAATGAAGATCCCAATGCTGAAAAGTGAGTTAATGTGTTTGATTTGCCTTCTCCTGAGCTGTTTCTTACACCTTCTTGTGGTGACTTGGGAAAGAAATTAATAAAACACACATTGCAAATTATCAAGTGAAAACATTTCTCTCACTGCAATGTCTTCTAAGCATTTGCAACAAGGAATCAAACGATTAGTGTAATCTATGAAGTATCATTTCAACTTTCTCTCTGTTGTTGTGTTAATTTGAACAAATAATATGGTTCTTCAGTTAGGCATTTGGTACCTAGATCTGTGGTCTTTGTCTTATGTGTTCCTGGATTTGTCTAGTGCTGTTGAAATTCCAAGATGCTGCAGTCTGTTCAACATTGTAGATTGTCAACTGTCCTTGAAAGGAAATCATCCTTCAGGTCTTGGTCGCTGTCCTTTTGGAAACCTCTCTCCAGGTGTGTGTGAGATACTTTGTCATGCTGGCAGTGTCCCCTGGCACATAGGACCTGAAGCCAATAGCAGCTGGGGGTGCTCAACCCCTCTGAAAATCAGGCCCATACTATTGGACAGTTGGACTCGCTGTGCGTTCTCTCAGTTTTGCAGCCCCAACCACTTGATTCTGCTTGTTGATATCTTAGCCTGAGTCTGTGCTAGGTTTTGGGGGCATTTTTTTCTCCACTATTGCTAATCTCAGTGATGCTCCATCAGTGGCTCCTGCAGCATTTTTACTAGGGATGTAAATAACCCTGTAAAAACAATAACCATGTAATCAATTAAAATTCTATTGGTTACGCAGTTAAACATTTAACTGGGGAACCAGGTGTACGGGGGGTGCTGCACCATCCCCGCATTTTAGGAGGGGCTTTGCTGCCGGCCTTGCGCCCGGAAATCCCCTGCTGCCAGCCCCGCACCTGGGGGTCCCCACTGCCGACCTCGTGCTCGGGGATTCCGGGTGCTGACCCTACACCACGGATCTTAGCTGCTGCCCCGCCCTTGGAGCTCAGCACAGGGTGGCAGCAGAGCCCTGGGCACATGGCAGCAGCCGGGACTCCATGCATGCTGGGACCCCCGGAGGCAGGGCTGGCAACTGGTACCCTGGGAGCCAGGCTGGCAGCTGGGACCCTGGGCGGAGTTTAATCGTTAACAGAAACTGATAAACATCAAGCTTATCGGTTAAACTTTTACATCCCAAATTTTTACCATGATATAATCAGTGGCAGCTCCAGGCACCAGCGCTCCAAGCACATGCCTGGAGCAGCAAGCCGCAGGGGGCGCCCTGCCAGTCCCTGTGAGGGCGGCAGTCAGGGAGCCTTTGGTGGCTTGCCTGCGGGAGGTCCGCCGGTCCTGCGGATTCGGCGGCAATTCGGCGGCGGGTACGCCAAAGCCGCGGGACCGGTGACCTCCCGCGGGCAAGCCGCCAAAGGCTGCCTGACTGCCGTGCTTGGGGCAGCAAAAAAGCTAGAGCCACCTGTGGATGTAATTAGCTCTTCTCAGAGCATGTTGTGCAAAGATTAGGCTCTACCGCTTGTGGACTGAAGCTATCAAGAGTGCAGTGAAAATGGAAGGGATGCGTTGGACCAATGTCTACATGAAACTGTTTACAGCTTTTCAGTTACCCAGTAAGTGGAAGGCTTATTTTTTTATATCTGTTTATTTGTTAATAACATGGCTCTCTTCTGTTTCGCCTTATTGTCTAATTGGCTTTTCTCCTTTTGGCAAAGGAAGTCTGCTCTCTCCTGCCATGAGTAAAGCTTTTTACAGACACTCAGAGGGGAAAATGCAAAGCAAATGTCACCAGATCCTTCCAAAAGGAAAATGGCCCTCAGAACGCCGAGATGTTTGCAGCAACCCCAAGGAAACAATAAAACAAACGCCAGGCTGTATTTGTGGGAACTGAACTATCCCTTAGGAGTCCTGCATTTCCATGGGAAGCAGGACTGTGAGATATGAGCTGGCCCGTTGTGCCAGTGAAAGCAGTGAAATGAACCTAATGGGCTCACTAATGGCCTCCAATGGGATAGGTGCAGAGTTGCTCCCATGGGAGCGCCATGTGGACTCATGCCTGGGGAAGCACACTCCCTTCCTGGAGCACTGGCTAGCACAAGGAGAGCACAGCTGGTGTCAGGTGTACAGGGAATAGGAGACGTGGCCCTGTCAATTAAACTAATGCGGACAGTGGCACCCATCCCGTGGAGCCATTGTAGCTGACATCTCTATGTGTAGCCCAAGACAAGGAAAGGCTGTCACCCTTTCACACCTGCACAGGGACCACACGCAGGCAAGGGACCTGGTGGTGCGAGTGTTCACCACCACATGTAGTACGCACTGCTGGGAGTTTCAAAGGACAGAATATGAGCTAAGTGTCAGCCGAAGTGTGACTTCCTTTTTGCACACATAATAGAATATTCTGTAACCATCTTTCCCCCAGGCCTGCTCTAGGACTGTGTCTATTTAAACATCTCCTTTGCCTTGACAATGCTTTGAAGATATTTGATTTATTATGGCCTGACAGTAGCCATTTCTGTCTATCAATGCAGATCTATATTTGTCTCCTTTCTGGGACATAACAAGATATTGTGTTAATCCATTATTTGGAATAGTTCATAGAATCATAGAATACCAGGGTTGGAAGGGACCTCAGGAGGTCATCTAGTCCAACCCGCTGCTCAAAGCAGGACCAATCCCCAACTATTTTGTGTGTGTGCCCCCGATCCCTAAATGGCCCCCTCAAGGACTGAATTTACAACCCTGGGTTTAGCAGGCCAGTGCTCAAACCACTAAGCTATCCCTCCCCCCAAATGACACAGCTGTCACTGTTTCAGATAGTGAAGTTCCTTTCAGAGGTTGTTTGCTTTATCTACAAACCATAACTCCTGAGAAATAGCAAAAATATTAACACAAATAGGTGGAGAAAGCGACATGGTCTCCTTGTGCATGTGCAAGGATTGGATCCCTGCGGAATCTGCCATGCCACCATAAGAAATCCGCAATTGCTTTTCCTTTTCAAGTGCTTGTGCAGATTCCCTTTGTTTTCTACACCCATTTCAAGTGCAGATTTTCATGCACACACTTTAGATTCCTAGTAAATGTGAAAACAATTACAAAGCAATTGCACCAAGCTACAGTTTCCTCCTGGATCAGAGATGGGTGAAAGCAATGTCCTGGCTTGTTACTTTTTGTGCCATCTTTGGTGCCGTTCCCATGAAAAACATAGTTCTGACCAATCCTGCTTGTGCCACCCACCAAAATTTAATTTTTTGTTATCCCCACCATCCAAATAAATCAAGAGCTCGTTTTGAATGCAAACATGAAAAAGGCAGAGACTAGTAAATTGTTGTTTGTGTTGACAGTGTGTGTTGTGCTGTATAATGCAAAAACTGCACAGTTCTCGCACAAAGCAGAAATACCATCGTGCTCTTAGAAATCATCATTTTCCATCAGTCTGAAACACTTTGTCATGGCTGATTTTTAACTGAACCAAATTGACAGGCACAAACTCTGAACAGGGATGCTAGGGTGGATCGGAATTTCCTCTTTGCTTGAAGAGAACTGGTGCATTGGTCACGTTAATCTGGCCGACAAACAGACAGAAAACAGAGCAAAAGGATCAAAGGTTTCCTCCAAATCTTGGAGTGATCCCTGCTCTCTTGCCTCTGGGGGGAGAACCTCACAGACTGTGATACTCTACAGATACGATGCATAAATGTAGCACTAACTGCATATTGCACCCACAAAACCCCCTGTATGATAAAGACAGCACAGAGCCCAGCCCTGTACTGCTTGAATTGGGGGTGGGAGACTGGCTGCTATATTATTTGTAGGGCCTACCTCTCTTCTGTCATATGGCTCCCTTACATCTTTCTGCTGTTTAAACTGAAGCATGCCACTTGATATTCAAGGCCCTCCCCCATACTTAATAATTTAAGAACAGTAGCCTCCACTGCCCATGCACAGGCTCTCTCTTGACTGAGTGACACCCCTGCTTCCCCCCAAAACTCCCCATGGAGCGGAATGGCACCAGCTCTGCTGCTGTTTACCCTCAAGAGAAAGAGCAGGATTTGCCCTTATGTTGAGACTTTTCCTTGCTGCAAAGACCAATAAGGATGTGCCCCTTGCTAAGGCCTGTAGGGAATTTAATTGTGCATTTTAAAACCATTTGGCAATGAGGGTTTCCTCTGAAAGTTGGCACCTTCAGCAGGCAGGCAGCATCCCCTCCCCCAGTGCTACCACACTTGAACCTGGGACCTTCTGGCCCAGTGCCGAGAATGCTGAGTCACACTGGCATATTTATGACCAGTGATAAGTAGGCCACAAAGTCGGCGTTCAGATCAGCTCTGGGTTCTTCTCTGGAGCACTTACGGTCTTCGCCTTCCCTTCTCTGTGCCTCTGTTTTGTTTTGTTTTTTCAATCCATCCAAATCTTTCCCTGTGCCCAGTTTGGCTCCAGCTCTCTCTTCCCTGTACATACAACCCATTATCTGGGTTCCTCCAAGTCTCAAGGACCTCAGGACACATTGGATGCCTCAGGCCATGGAGCAGCCCTGGAGGATAAACAATTTTACTATCATATCCACATAGCAGCCCTAGCATCCTGTGTTTTAAAAAGCACCATCCATATTGGCTGGGATTCACCCAGGGGAGTTGGGCCCCATACCCTGTGGTGGTTCCACTGAACATAGATGCTGCAGAGTGGGGAAGCAGGAAGCCCCAGCGAGCCCTGCCTGCCACAGAGATTGGTTATACACACAGAGATGGTCAACAAAATTTAAATTTATTTATTTTTTAAAAGTCAAAGTTTTTAATTGAAATTTCAGACTTGAAAAACAAACAAACCAATACCCTAAACAAAAATGCTGTGGAAAGTTTTTTAGCTTTTTTGCCAGCTGTGGTTACACCCAACTCTGCATAGTCTAGCAAAAGTGGGGGAATATAGGGGTAGCGAGTAGAGCTGTCAGCATGGACTGGAGCCATAAACAACCTGGGGGGAGCAGAGGGTTACACAGGGGTCCCAGTCACCATTTCAATTCAGGGACTGGAATAACAGCCACATAGGAGCTTCTGAGCAGCTACTGCCCAGGCAAACAGCGTCGCTTTTGGCTCTTTGCATGAGGCTGTATCCTGTGCTCCTGTAAAGGAGAAGAACTTGTTGGTGGAAGAAGAGGCCTTAGATTGTGAGTGAGGGGAGAAGCAAATGCCTAGACAAAGTGCAATGTTGCCAATGCCAAGTGCTGAAAAATGTGAGGCCCAAGAAAATCCTGATTTAAAAAAAAAAATAATGTTGTTTGGGTCTGTTTATTTGCACCTGGGTTTTGCATCTTTAGGATGCACAATTGCAAGCTTCTCACTGCAACCAGTAGGGCTAGAAATTTCCATTTTTGTTTGTTTTAATGAAAACTGGGATTCTCACTTAATCACGTGATTCCAGAAGCTGGGGCATTAAGAGAAAGACAAAACACTGAGACTCGCCAACACTGCAAAGAGAAATTGAACCTGCAGAAAGTTTTGGGCTTAATACTTGGACCTGTTCAGAACTGGTGGGAACTAGTCCACTCTTCTCTTTTTATGGATACAGCTGTTATTCAGCAGCTTTATTGTCTGCCTCTTCAATGAGGGTGACCTCCTGAATTTCAAGGTAATAAAGGCTAACCACTGGAAAAGTACAGGACAGAGCTCACTTTTTAAGGGGCAGCACCCTACAATTTTTTCAGCCCCAGCACAAAGAATTTATTTGTTGTTTAAATAGCCTTCCTTAACTCCTTTTTTTAACTTGAAAAGCAGCTGCAGTGCAATATATAATTTGTACTGTATCACTTTGAGAACAACTTTTTCACATGGGAATTTGAATGGGGCCCCAAATAGCAACATAATTTAAAGTACGGGCATGGTGGAAAGGAAAAGAGTGGTGTCAGTCCCCCTCTCACAACTAGCATGGCCACATAATATCCACACGCTTCATCAGAAGCATTTTGTAGGGAGAAGCAATAAGGGGAAAAGATCAATAGATTTTAATGGCAGAAGGGACCTTTATGATCATCTACCTTGATCTTCTGCATAACACAACATAACAGAAACTCAGTAATTTCTGCATCAAGCCCTGACTTTGAGCTACAGTGTAACTTTTAAAGGATATCCAGTCTTGATTTTAAAAGTTCAATTTGTAATAAATGCTTCAAAACGTAGACAGCAGCTTTGGAAAATGTTCCAAACACATTATGTTCCCTTAAAAAAACATTAGTTCTGTGATGTTATCAGCATGCTAATAAAATGCCATCTGAAGCTTCTTGGGAGGTTTTCTTACCACCCTGTTGGCACAGGTCCTTTGTGTATTGTATTAACCTTTGCACAACATTTTTCAAGAAAGTAAGGCTACGAAGAGCATTTGGGGAATGTGAAGTAGTGACGTTGCGAAGGAGAGACATTTGAGTAGAAAGTGACTCTGTGATATTTAGTTTCTCTTGCTTGGCAGTATTTAGAGGAATCCCAAACAACATTTTTAATTTTCAGCATAAAGCAGGACTCCTGCTAGGCAGGATCTGCTGCAGAGTTCTGGTACTGGTACAGATCATTTTGATTCCTGAACAGCGCATCTTATTTTAGTGATGTTTTTATTTCATAGTTATAAATATATGGATTCTTGCCTGATTCACAATATTTTGGAAAATCCAACTAGCGATACAGCAGTAACAGCCAGGATTGACTGTCAGCCACCTTTTAGATTTTCTTGACGTTTTCTCCATAATAGCTATAATGTAGCATTTATTTATTTAATTTCCTGTTGGGGAGAAAACACAGAAAAGTTATAGAATTATTTAATGAAAATATTTAGGCATAGAGAAGACAAAAAAAATCTGATAATTTCAAAACGGTTAAATAAATAATCTTAATGAGGTGAGTAGAGACATTTAAGTACCTTACAGAAAAGCTTATTTTTAGCTAGATGAGTGCAACTGCTTTCATACATATACTATGGATGCTAGAAACATACATGAAAGATTGCTCGTAGCTTTCTGTATATGCACATCAGCCTCATATCTAAAATCTCAGCTGTTTGGGTTCGGTTTTGTTTTATTGAGGGAGAGCATCGAATCAACAGACCATTTGCCAAGTTGCATTTTCAGAAAGTTAAAAACATGCCACCACCTTATTCGACATGACCCAGCTACCTGAAAGGACTTCACACTTACAGTCAGTTGCAGTAGTACATTAATTTCTGTCACATAGATCTAAATAGACGAATTGGCCATCTGCAATTAATTCGCATTGTACAAATAGTTTGAAAACTGAGCAGTCCATATTTGGGACAGAACAATCTATTTTTAGCTTTTCAAGCGAGTCTGTTTTGTGTTCTTTGTAGAGTCAGTGACATTCTTTCAATTTTTTTCAGCTTAATTAACACGAAAGAAATTTGTAATCTGAGAAGGCAGCAGAAACATAAATCCCTGAAACCCATGAATATGTAAGAAAGCAGAAGATGGTAGCTTTGTGAGAAAAATGGGCAGCTGATAGGAAAAAATGTGTGATGGTGATTTGGGAGGGGAGGTGTTCTTTTTTTAATAGGGGGACAGACTAATTTTATACAGCATATTTGTTGATTTGGAAGCATACATTTACAACTGCTAATTCCTGAATTCATTATTCTGAACATGGCAAGAGTTACATGGAGGCTGACATTTTGGTTCTGCACAACTACAAAAAGGGGAAGAGTACAGATCACTTCATGTACAACAGTCATCTGTACAATGGTATACATGCGCCTAGCTTGGGGTTGGGCCTGGGGCCCTTTGCTCACATGTGTTTGCAAGACTGGACCTTTGTACAGACATGTGTGCGTTCATCTGTGTTTCACATTTTGCAAGCAAACAGGAGGAGTTCAGCTATAATCACCGTTTTCATTATAAACCTGCAGTGGCAAATGCAAAACTGTACATGCATGTCTAAATGACTGAAATACATCACTAATGAGAGGATATTAATTGAAGGCTTAAAGGCAAAACTGTCACTGTGGCCGCAGGAAAACTATTGGTTCTAGACACAAAGATGGAAAAGGAGAAGATTGAAAAGTGAATGAAGGAACAAACTCCAAGCACAGTCATTGAATAAAAAGTAATAGGTGTTTCTTTAAAATAATTGTAAGGTCTCTGCACATGGAAACAGGCATTTGTGTGTACAGATTCACACAATATTAGGCTGCAACACTTGCCAGCGTTCATTGGGAATCAGCAGAGTGTCTGTACATTGTAAGAGCTTGTAGAACATCTTCCCAAGTAAAAAGAAAGCTTGATAGCTGATTTGGAGTGGGCAAGTAGAGAAATGAATGCTAATAGATGTTCACCCTCTTTGGGATCTCTGTAAAAGACTCCCATGGACTGGGCCAAGGGCAATATTTTCAAAAGCACCCACGTGATTTAGGAGCCTACATGCCTAAGAAACTTTTGAAAATGGGACATAGGCTCCTAAATCATGTAGGCCACATTTTAAATGGTATGTAGGTGCTTAAAGATGCAGAAAGTATGGTTTTCAAAAAGGCTTAGGTGCTAACTCCCATAGTTGCCTAGGTGCTTTTGAAAATCCCATTTTGTGCCTAATTACATTTAGAAATCTGGCCCACTGGCACTTCTGAAATTTTTACCCCAAAAGCAAGTTTCAGTTGCCCAGCTAGCTTCAGTATGAAAAGATTATCAGAATTAATTGCAGAAACCTGTTCAGCTCCTTCTGTAATACTTACTCATGGGCCAACCCAACCCTGTGACAATTTACAAAAAAGATGTGCACCAAAAAAGTGCATTTTACAAGCAGATAGCTGAATTTAGCTCCCAAAACCACAAGCATCTTTGAACACATGAAGCTAGGTAGAATCCATGACTATCATCCAAAACAATGTGTCATTTTGAATTGTCAGTTCAGGAAACCATTTCCTGAAGAGTGTAATTGACTTGTTTAATGCTGATTGGTTCTGTGACATAACATCAGTATAGTAGAACCTGAGAGTTAGGAACAACTCGGGAATGGAGGTTGTTCATAACTCTGAACTGTTCGTAACTCTGAACAACACGTTATGGTGGTTCTTTCAAAAGTTTACAAATGAACATTAACTTAATACAGCTTTGAAACTTTACTATGCAGAAGAAAAATGCTGCTTTTAACCATCTTGATTTAAATGAAACAAGCACAGAAACAGTTTCCTTACCTTGTGAAATCTTTTTTGTAACTTTTTTTTTTTTAGTAGTTTACATATAATACAGTACTGTGCTGTATTTGCTTCTTTTGTGGGGGTGGGGAGATGTCTCTGGCTTCTGCCTGATTGTGTACTCTGGGTTCCAAATCAGGTGTGTGGTTTACTGGTCAGTTCGTAACACTGGTGTTCATAACTCTGAGGTTCTACTATACTTTACAGGTGAGATTTCTTCAAGTACAGCAAAGCAATGGCTGCTCCATTGAATTCAGCAAACCTCTCACACCTACATCAAGTTTCTGGGAGCACCGGTCAATCATGAGAAAGTCCCGATTCATCAATAATAGCCCATTTAGAATTTTTTTAAGACTATAATTTTATTACCAGAATTTATTTGCTAGGAAGTATTTAAAATGATTTAAGCCCAATCATATATTTGTGACTATATTTATTTATGCCACTGTTCTCAGTGTGTGTTAGGGAATTCTTTTCCTGTATTTCACTGTAGCTGTATGGAATCTACAGGAATTTACTGTTCATGCCTGTGCCTGCTTTCTGGTAATGTGCCCTCTTTGTCATTTGATTCCTTTATTCACTTGTATTAAAAATGTTCAGCTCTTGTAAATGTGACTCCTGTCTTATAGTCTGAAATCTACAATTCATGTGTAATACCAGCCATAAAGGGCCCACTTTTCAGGACTGTCTCACTTGCACGTATTGTTACCATCACTGCATGCATTATTGTGGCAATTGCATGACAAATTAGGCATGCATTTTTGGAGCCTATAATTGAACATGTGTAATTTTTGAAAATAGAAGCCTAAAATAAGGTGTGTTGTTTTTTTTTTAATTTTGTAAAAAATGTTTCACTGCAAAAGTTTTACATGAATGCATCCTATATTTAAAAGGGTGTGTTATACACCCACACACCCCATTAGATTCTAATGTCCTTATTATTTAGAAACAATAAGAATGTTATAAAGCTGCCCAGAAGTATAGAGAAAGGAAATGTGCTATTACATCTGTGATTGAAGAGGCATGTGGCTAGTGAGTGGAATGAACTGTCAGAGATTGCTGAAGAGAAAGGAATGAAGTTGTGAACTAGTGTTTGCAGCTTTAGTTTTCTGGAATCTAGAAATTTCTGGAAGGTGAGAAGGGTGTCCCATACAATGTTCTGTAGAAAGCTGTCTTGCTCTTCTTAATTTTTAAGTCTTCGTAGTGTTGGATTTGCTTGGTATTTTTCATTCCAACTGTAGTAAACATGAAACCTGCTGACCAGTGCTACAAACTGGAGTTTAATGTTTTGCAATTACCAAACATCAGTGTAAAAATTTATCTGACTCTGTGGGCCTGATTCTCATGTGCACTGAAGTCTCTCTAGAATGAAAATTATACATGCATAAAGTTGAAAGAGGAGATAGGAAACAAATGACTGAATGGACTGTAAACAAATATATTTCTTTTGAAATAAAATTTAAATATTGTCAAGAATTTATAGACAGGATTCATGCTCATCTCAAAATGTGTGGTCCTGTCTGGCCAGCTCAGCACCAATGCACTGGGCGTTTAGCACATTAGGACTGATTTGATTGAAACTTCATAAGAAGTTAGGTGCTGAAAAAGCAAATAAGTTGGTTAAAGTGCATGAGTATCTATAAGCAGATACAGAAGAATTGCAGGCGTAACTAATTAGTGAGCTGGGACTTGGTTACTGTGTTTGACTTACAGAATTGCAAGTTTTTCATTCTGGACAAGAGGTGTATGCTCTTGTGTGTCTGAGGAATAACTATGCTTACAAAGCAAATCACATACTAGGTGTTTTGAGTTTCATTTCATAAAGGCTTTGTGAGGATTTTTTCATTGAGTATTTTCGCTGCATTAAAACAAAAACCAATGGGCTTTTCAGATGAGTGGAAATCACAGCCACCTTGCCACAGAGTGGCAATCACTTGTGTTTTGTTTGAGGAAGGGAAAATTTCATCCTTAAAGTATAATTGAGTACAATAATAAACAGGAAATCGATCCCAAAAGTCTGATTCTCTTTGTTTTAAGCCCCATAAGAAAGTCTGTATCTCTTGTGAGGAAACTGAGTCTCTAAAACACTTATTTAATGTAACAGTTGCAAAATAAGTAAGGTAGTCAATGGTACCATTGGCTTTTATAGTCCAGCTGGTTACTTGCCAATGTAAACAACAACTTAAAGGCTTATTTTTACTAGAATTTATTTTCATGTGATTTCAGATATAGTCTGATGTGAACCATTCCAGTTCATCCCTAATTGCCAAGAGGAATAACTATTTAACTACTTATTGGAATAATGTTGTTGTTTATAAAAGAAACTGCCCCAAATTGTCATCCCTAAAGATAGAATAAACCTCTCTTCTACTTTATTCATTTTCTTCTTACAGATTTTCCTTTTCTAAGAGTAACAGAATATTTCCTTTTATTTTTTTAAACACAGAGATTAAATCTATTATTCTTTTCTCTGAATGGCCTTGCAGTCCAATGTATTGTCTGTTGTTGAGTCAGATTACACACTGTACAGTAGTCAAGTCTTTAAACCATTGCATCATTAAATAACAGTAAGTACTTTATTGCTGCTGAATCACTTACGGGAAAGATGGGTTTATCACCTATTTACAAGTGCAGCACAGGCCCAAAATATTTCAGACATCTCCATATACTACCTAACCTTCTAATTGGACAAATTGTGTAAATGGCATAGCTCTTTGCAACTGTTCTAACCCAGTGGGTTCTCAACCAGGGGTGGGCCCCCTGTGGAGCTGCAGGCAAATGCACTGCTTGCTACCCCCTGATGCAGGTCCTGGCTTTTATATGCAGAAAACTAGTTGTTGTGGCACAGGTATTTTATAGCATGGGGGGAAGGTGGTTCAGAAAGAAAAAGGTTGGGAACCCCTGTTCTAACCTATTCTGCTTACTATATTTTGCTCTATTTAATATTTTGCAAATAGTGCAGTAGGATCTTTAAGTTCTTGCCTAGCCTCAGAGTTAAAATTGAAATTGCTCTGATTTGTTTGGTTCTAGCTAATAAATATTACTTCAGGAGGAAGGGATAAAAATGACTTGGATATAAATTTTTGCAAATATTTCTATGAATTACAGAAGTCACTCTGCAAGTTGGGTAGTGTGGCCACAAAAGGCTCTAAAGGAGAGGGGGAGGGAGAGAGTCTCCAGTCAGAATCTTGCATCCAAGAACTGTTCAGCCAGATTCAGAACTTATGACTAGGGCACATCTGTTCTCATAAGCAGTGGGAAAGTCTGTGTTGCTGCTACAAAGGTGAAGGAATCGCAGAAGGCTTTCCACATCCACCATGTGCACTGTTCATATGCAGTTTGCAGGTAGGTGTTCCAAAGGGAATTAAGGGAGCGTAGGCTTGTCAAACAGAAGTAGTGGGTCCAAGCCTTAGCGATTAGCACATACCAGCATGCTGAAACTTGGAACCCACAGCAGCCCTTTTACTCAGGCTTTGCTCCCTTTTGAAGGATTTGGTCTAATCTTCGTAATAATCAAGATAAAAGGACGTGATGTGCACATGGGCTGAGTATTTGCAGCTTACACTGACTTTAGCTGGAGTTCTGGCTGTTCAGCACTTCTGAAAATCTGGTCCATAGTTATTAGCTAACATATTGCCCAATTCTGTTCACTGAGTTCAGCTGGAGCAGGACTGTTATCCCTTTGTTCCTCACAGTGTTGTCAGAAAAGGAAGACACACGTTTTGAAAGTACGGACTTCAGTCGGAGTTGTATGCATGTTGTTTTTGCACTATGCAGGCCTTAAAAGAGGGATACATAGTCATGAATCTTAAGAAGATTCTAATTTAGGACCTTATTGCAATCATTAAAATCTGCAGGCAAATAACCTTTTGTTCTAAAATTAAAAATAAAATAGACTTCTTTGTCACCAAGAAATTTAAAAAGTTCTTCACTTGCAAAGCAAGTCAGACAGTAGAGGGAGCACAAGTTAACTAACAGCCACTATTCTGAAATCCATGGGATGTCAACATTCATGGCACCATAAATCAGGTTAGTAGAAATCAAATAAAGAAATAAACAAGTAAAAGCCATGTTGGTTTGTGGTCTACAGGAAATGGGGGTGGGGACTGCAGTTTGTCTAATGAAAATGGGTTAAACTAAGTATTACTAAACAACGGAGAGAGGCCCAAAATGGCACCTTAATATGGAGTCTTTGCACATTTCAAGGGGAGATTGTATTTAAATTCCTGGATCAGAACCTGCCTCCCCAGATTTGGGTCTGGGTTGGATTCAAAACCAGAAAGGGACTATTTTCTCTTTCTTCTTTGGATGGAAGTGATATCTCAATAGACTTCATGCAGTTTTGGTGCCATAACCACTGAAGCTAAATGGGAACATTGGTCCTAAACTAGCCTGGAATTGAACCCCCAGCGTTGACTCTTTACCCCATTTCTGCTAAACAATTGATAACTCTACTGAAAAACAAACAAACAAAATCTCGCACCCAATTAATTATAGAAAGTAACCAGGGACGGCTCCAGGGTTTTGCTGCCCTACGCAGCTTTTTTTTTTTTTTTTTTTTGGCCGCTATCAGTGGCTGCTCCACCGCGCCACTTTCTTCTTCGGTGGCACTTCGGCAGCAGGTCCTTCTCTCCGAGAGGGACCGAGGGACCTGCCGCCGAATTGCCACCAAAGAGCCCGATGTGCCGCTCCTTCCCCTTGGCGGCCCCAAGCATCTGCTTGCTGAGCTGGTGCCTGGAGCCGGCCCTGAAAGTAATCGGCCATGTCCCTTTGACAATAACACAAAATCCTTAACAACTGATATGCTTGACAATTCAGGAGCCAGAATATATTGAACCTGTGCTGGTATTTTTGGTTTTGAACATACAGCATCTCCAAGATACAGTTTTCATACACAATGAGTCAAATGTGATTGTGTTTTGAAGTACCAGGGTTGAACTTGGATTTGTTGCTGAAATGTATGTTTTCTTGGGGATCATATTCATTACTGGGTTTGTTGCAGCTAGAGAATGACATTTACATGACAAACTTTCTGCTGTAAAAGCCAAACTCAATTGGCTATAAACTTGAACATGAAAAATTCTAAGAATCCAGGGTTAGATGTTACATTTAGAGGGAATGTAGGACAGCAAGACGTGAATCTGGTCTGCTCTCTTTATGAATTTTTTCAATAAAATGATTTGAGTTTGTTAACTTTTTACTGCTTAAGAAGATTATTTGGTTCATAGAAAAATAATTCAGATTGCTTAAGTTTTAAAGCTTTTCTAATAAGAAAACTTCAAAGAGGTTCCTTTCATGATAGCATTAAAGTAAAGCAGGTAAAGTGAAATGTTCCTACATTGGAATGTAGTTTGAAAAAAATAGTTTTTTTTTTAAACAAAGATGAATCCATAGAAATATTTGTACAAATCTGTATTAAAAAGAACAAAATGTATTTTAGTGACTAAACGCTTTATTAAAGATAAATATAGTAGTTGATAGTGTGACCATTTTGGAGATATGGCTGTATTCAATTGCAGATTCCGTTTAGCTTTGTGAACACCATTTTGTGATTGTAACCTTTACTGCAATCTTCATTGTGTGTTGCAATGTCCATGTTGGACTCAGATATGCAGTCTATGCTGAAAACCAGCCTAATCCTGACTCAGTCTGTTCTAGAGACTGTGTGTTCGTGATAAGGTGTGGGGCACTTCAAAGAGGGCTAATAATGGCCCTTGCTAGCTCTCTCATTTCATTGAATGATTCTTCCCTACTGGAACAATGAGTTCTCTACTAGTAGGGCCATTGACTTTGAATGGCTCTCGGTGACTAACCCAGTTCCTTGGGACAAAAGACACAGAGGCAGGGGGGGAGGAGAGAGAGGGCTGGAGCGAGGAACTCCTGGACAGAATGGGAGGGAGATGGTTTTAAAAGAAAGGTTCGATGAGATTTCGAAGGAAGGGGCTAAATTTCTGTCACCACTTGTAAGCAGAACTTGCTGAAGAGAGTGAAGACACAAGAGACTCTCCCTTGATTAAAGATGCTGGCCAGAACCAGGACTCGCAGACAGGGTGAGATCAGACTAGGGGGGGTTGAATTCATAGATCTGTAATTCTACTGTGCTTTTTTAAGAGTAAAATGTGTGTGGTTAGGAAATCTTTTGCTAAGTCGGTGTTCTTGCTTTACTCTCCCATTGGCCCTGATGAATTTAACTAGAAAACCAGAGCTCCCACAGCCAGGTTAGGGTGACCAGATGTCTCGATTTTTGGGTCTTTTTCTTATATAGGCTCCTATTACCCCCACCCCCTGTCCCGATTTTTCATGCTTGCTGTCTGGTCACCCTAAGCCAGGTGGACCCTTATTTTTGTACATACATATTAAGAGATGGTAACCAATGTGTATGGTAAAGGAATACAGAAGAGTTGAGGCATTATAGGTTATGAATTACAGTAAGTATATATTGTTTTTGTAAAAATTATATGGGGGGGTTCTGTATCAGATCATCTCATTTGCCCCATATTTCCTCATATAGTTCAGTAGTTAATCTAAAAAGGATCAGAGCAAAAGATTTGTTTTAGAATGGGTAAAGGGTGTAGAGTGTAGGAGCAGCATAATAATTTAATTCTATTTTAGGATCATAGCTATGCTGACAGAATGTATGTTCATTCACTCAGCATAGCCTTCCCCACCTCCCCAACCAAAAAATAAGGTATATTATAGCCATCAGGCTTCAATACATCTACTATAGCAAGTGTAGATCAAGGGAAGGAATACAAGATAGGGAACAGATCAGTTGATTAAACCAGTGGCTCTCAATGTTTACAGATTACTGTATCCCTTTCAGGAGTCCTATTTGTCTTGCATACCCCCAAGCTTCACCTCACTTAAAAACTACTTGCTTACAAAATCAGGCATAAAAATACCAAAGTGTCACAGTACACTATTGCTGAAATATTGCTTATTTTCTCTTTGTTTTCATATAATTTATAAAATAAATCAATTGGAATATAAATATTGTACTTGCATATAATCAAGTCATTGTCTATATAAAATTGTAGTTTGTACTGATTTCGCTACTGCTTTTTATGTAGCCTGTTGTAAAACTAGGCAAACATCTAGATGAGTTGATGTACCCCCTGGAAGACCTCTGCATACCCCTGGGGTTATGCATTCACTTTACTGAGAACCACTGGATTAGACAGTCTCCAAACAAGTTGGAAGTGCATGGGGCTGTAGCAAATGTACTACACCTGACATGCAAGAAACAAAGACAAATTGAGCTAAAACCACCCTGTGCTGTACTTTATCTAGAAAGATGTCAGTCTTTCACATATGTATAGAATACATGACAGCTGCATATATACCTGAGCAGAGATTGAAAAATCTACTGACCCATGTCAAATAGGACACTTCCCTGTATAATTGTGGATACCAGCGCATTCAACTTCTGCAGCTATACACTTTCCTTTACAAAATGCATGAGTGTTGTTGGCACTCTGAACTTCTTAATTAACTCCTTTAGGGACAAGGTGGTAGGACAGCATGGCTTAGCACTAATAGTCACTTTACTCTTAAACAGCACTAGAGAGCTACAGATCTTTGAAAAAGAACCCAGTCTTCAACACCCCCCCTATAGTCTGGTCTCACCTCTCCTGTGAGTCCTCATTGGGTCAACATCCACCAGATAGGCAGCCCTTCCTACCTTTTCTCTTTGTAATCTGGTCTTCCTGGATGCACTGTGATTGTGACACTGGATGTACTGCCATGTTGTGAGCTCCATTGTTTTGTGAATGACATTTTGACTGTAACTTTCATTTTGGAGGGTGACCTTCATCTTGCATTGCAACTTCCATTGTGTATTACAGCATCCATTTTGTAGTAGAGGCTTGACTGAATGACTGCCTCAGGATCGCTGACACAGAACAATCTAGGACCATCAGCTTTGACCATCTCCCAACAACTCACTCACAAGAATGATGAACTCTCTACAGAAGCCATGGCTGGGGGGAAGAGATTGGACTTTCTCCTTAAATATTGTCTCTGATCCTTTGGTCATGTGCCCAGGCTGAGAAAGTCTCTCTTTGAGGAGACTGTCTATAAACTCGCTCACTAGAATATTCAGGGGAAATGAACACACTTTTCATTCAAGTGTATATTCATGGAAAATGCTGTGTGGAATATGCTGTGTGGCATTCGCCCAGTTCTAGTAATAATAACACACATGCTCATGCATGAGCTAAGCCAAACAGGCCTAGAAATACAAAGTTAAGGCTGAATCCTAAAAAAGGCAATGTAGGGACATTAGGACCCAAAATGTCCTCTAAAAGCTTGGTTGTATTTCAGCTTGCTGGATAGGATTCTCCCTGCAGCTACACGATATTTCAAATAACAAAATCAATTAAATCTATTCCTTTCTGTGTGTCTCACAATAGGCAGCGCTGTGCATGCTTAGCACGTGTGCTGCTTTGGTACAGAGACACTGTCAAGACAGAAATCATTTTAAACAAAACAAATAATGTGGCTGCTGAAATCTTCCTCTGGAAGCCGTCCTTGGATGAGGCCTTCCTGACCAGTCATTTACATGGAGTTAGTGTCTTCCTCAGTAATACTCACCAGTTCAAAGGTAAAATATTTCAGGATAAATGTGTGGCTGTGTAAATGAAATGCAGCCAAGTGAGAGAACCCTGCATGGAGCATGGGACTGTCCCTCCATCATATGCCAGAGGGGACTCAACGCTGTTTCAAGTAGACTGCAGCAGAAGGAGTCATTAGGGAGAAGGAGTCTGCCAGGAGCCTGTTCTGCACCTGCACTTTCTTGAATCTAGTTTAGGGTGACCAGATGTCCCGATTTTACAGGGACAGTCCCGATTTTTGGGTCTTTATCTTATATAGGCTCCTATTACCCCCCACCCCACCCCCGTCCCGATTTTTCACATTTGCTGTCTGGTCACCCTAATCTAGTTACTCCAAAACCATGCAGAGGACACACAGAGGGGTTTATAGGCTGGCATAGAAGGCTTTGCTGCACCCGAGGGGGTGGTGGGGTGTGAATTCCATCCGAGTCCTCACCTTTGCAGCATTCCCTACACAAATCAACAAAGAGTCCTGTGGCACCTTATAGACTAACAGAAGTATTGGAGCATGAGCTTTTGTGGGTGAATACCCACTTGCATCTGACGAAGTGGGTATTCACCCACGAAAGCTCATGCTCCAATATGTCTATTAGTCTATAAGGTGCCACAGGACTCTTTGCTGCTTTTACAGATCCAGACTAACACGGCTACCCCTCTGATACCCTACACAAATCCTGATTCCTCAGCATTAGTGCAGGGAGGGATGAATTTCTATCAACAGCTCTTTACTAGCACAAATACAGTAACCCCATAGACTGAAGAGGAGAGGGTGATTTACACATACAGTATTACTGCATTAATTTATGTGGAGCATGCCAGAGGCCTAGTAACTAAAGGCCAAATCCTATAAGGTGCTGAGAATCTTCCACTCCCATTGAAGTCCATGCAGGCTGAGTATTCTCAGCGCCTGCCAGGACTGGGCTCTCAGCTCTGAAACTTGCTCAATGTTTACATGGTGTAGCCTTAGCTGTAAGAAGTTAATTGCTTCAGAAGTGGATAGGCTACTCTTCCTCAGACACGAGAGCATGCACGAGGAATGGAAAAACAAATTCTGCATTACAATACCCAAGAGCATAAAGCAAACAGGTGACTTGTAAAAGAAAAAGCCATTGGGTTTCTGCCCTGTTTGTTTCTTGATGGTGGATAAAGAAGGCCTGAGAAGTAAGTGTGTGTGTGTGTGTGTGTGTGTGTGTGTGTGTGTATTTCCAAAAAGAAAAGTTTGCTTCTTTGTTACTTAAATATATAAAATGTATGGAAATGTTGGGAGCTCAGATGAGAATTGAGGGTTTTTTGAAATACAAGAGCGTTGAAACTTTAACAAAGCCATCGTTCTCCCAACTGTTTGAGTTAAATAGGTATTAATAAAAAACAAAACAGTTTTACAGTCTAATAAAGATCACTTCCCACTGTAATAATTATTTATTTTATTTATTTGTATTACAGTAGTGCCTAAAGATCTCAACTGAGATGGAGGCTTCATTTTGCTGAGTACTGTACATAGTCATAAGAAATGGTCCCTGCCCTGAAGTGCTTATAATCTAAGTAGGCAAAACTGACAAAGGATGGGAGGGGAAAGAGAGGCATAGAGAAGGGAAGTGATGTGCCCAAGATTGTACAGCAGATCAGAGGCAGAGCTAGGTGTAGATCCCAGATATCTTAAATACCAATTCAGTGCTTTGTCCACTAGACTGCATTGCCTCTCCATTGACATAATGGTTTCATTGCATGGCACCTCTGAAATCCTAGTCCTGTCAAATCTCCAGTTATCCATAGAGTCGAGTCTTCCAAGAAAAAAATCAGTGTAGATAAGAACTTAAGCTCCAGTTCTAGAACTGCATTTGTGTGCTGTATGAATACAGATTTAAGATAGGGCCCTTAGTTTTTAATGTAAAAATAACAAGGCAGGAAAAAAATATTTTTTTTAGATAACCTTTTCAGGTTTTTGTGCTAAGAAAAACAGCAAAAACTCAATTCTGTTTCCTTTGCAGGTCACCTTTAATAATGGTGGTTGGTACTGAGAGTAGTATAGCTTTGCCACACTAAAACCTATGTGCAATTATATAAGCTATTTTGTGTGTGATGGTTTGGGGGAAGGGATAGCTCAGTGGTTTGAGCATTGGCCTCCTAAACCCAGCATTGTGAGTTCAATCCTTGAGGGGGCCATTTAGGGATCTGGGGCAAAAATCTGTCTGGGGATTGGTCCTGCTTTGAGCAGGGGATTGGACTAGATGAGCTCCTGAGGTCCCTTCCAATCCTGGTATTCTATGAAGGCTGTTTGAATTTATAATGTAAAAAGTGGCAGACACTTTATAGCACATTAGAACCTGTGACAATGTACCAAGATCTATTTAGAAATCCTCTTATACCCCTTCCTGTTACACTCCATAAAATGAAAATGCTCAGCCAGTAATTAGACCTAAATAATAATAATATTAATCTGTGCACTGCCTAAAGAACAAACTGGTAATGAAATTGTAACTCAGACTCATAATCTGCCTCTCAGATCCCACCCTTTGAAAGCAACATGTCACATGTGCTGCCTGGAGCACTAGGATGTACTTGTGCTGCAGTTTCATAAGACACTTTTTACAAAGTTCAATGCTGAATGCCTGAATGGTTGGAAAATAAATAAATAATCAAAAAGAGAAGATGGGTGAAGGTAGAAGTTGAAAGGCGATAATTCTGTGTTTTTATGATCATAATCCTGAATTCCTTAAAGTCTGTTTTCATTTAGTTAAAGACAGGGCCGCCCAGAGGATTAAATGGGTCTGGGGGCCCCCGCCACCGAATTGCCGCCAAAGAAGCTTCGGGGTCCCGGGCCCCACAAGAGTTTTCCAGGGCCCCCTGAGCGAGTGAAGGACCCCTCTCCAGGGGCCCCAAAAAGCTCTTCTGGGGCCCCTGTGGGGCCCGGGGCAAATTGCCCCACTTGCCACCCCCCCCCCCGGGGCGGCACTGGTTAAAAGGCAGTTTAGAAGGGGGGGAGGGGTAGGACTTAAAAAAAAAAAACAACCTTGTGGCCGATTCAATAAGTAGGTTTTGGGATTTTTTTTATTTTTATTTTTTTTAACTTTAGGTTTAGAATTTTTGTATGGAAAATTCTGTTCTACTGGAGAGGGAAACATTTCCCATTAGCTCTGTTTGTTTTGGTGTGCTCCAGAAGTGGTTTCAGTTTGTTCTTTTGGGAGAATATTGATGGTACACCTATTTCTTTATTAGTGGCATCGCACATTTTATTACACCCTGATTGTTTCCTATTCGATAGGACCTACTGTTGTTCTACTTGATGATAGTTTCTTGATCTACCTGAGTTTCATTGAGGATCATTTATTTTTTGACCTGGTTTGCCTGTTAATGCTTGTTGACCTTTTTTTTTTTTTTTTTTTTTGCTGGTGCCTGCAAGGGACAAAAATTTGCATAGGCTGCTAGCTCCATGTTCCGTTGGCTTTGTTTTTCCTTAATAGATTATTGCTTGGTTCAGTTTATTTGTTCCCCTTAAACTGGCTCGAGGTTACTCTAGGGCAGGGGTTCTCAACCTTTTCTTTCTGAACCTCCGCCCAACCTGTTATAAAAACTCCCCGGCTCACCTTTGCCACAATAATTGGTTTTTTGGTGCATATAAAAGCCAGGGCTGGCATTAGGGGGTGAACAAGGAGGGCAATTGCCTGGAGCTTATGCCACAGGGGCTCCCACAAAGCTACAACCTGAGTGGCGGGGCTCAGGGCCCTGGGCTTCAGCCCCAGGTAGCAGGACTTCAGCTTTCTATCCTGGGCCCCAGTGAGTCTAATGCTAGCCATGCTTGGCACCCCCCTGAAACCTGCTCGTGGCCCCCCAAAGGGCCCTGGACCCCTGGTTGAGAACCACTGCTCTGGGGTCCCTTGTTTACCATGTCAAAGGGCAAGCAGGAGACTTTGAAACTTTTTTTCCACTGAGATGTTGTTAATTTCGAGCCCAAAGGATTTTGCATGATGGAATATGGCTCCATTTACCAGAAATGTAAACTGCAAGAGGCCATTGGGGTCTCATGCGTTTTGAGACCTCCTCCTAGGAATTGTTCAGGCAATGACAGAACTAATCAAGGCAAATAAAAGATGGATATGAGTCTAAATTGTAGCCTTAATTAATCACCACATCAGACTGGTGGGAAGGCCAGGTTTACTGGGATTACTCATCTTGAGAATTGTAGGTCTGATCCTGCATTACTGAAGTCTTAACCCAAGAGCATAGGCCTTTAATGCTTTTGTTTTATTTATCATGCTATATTTAAAAAAAAAAAACAGCCTGCAGAAGAGAGAAAACATCTCTAATCAACACGAGTGTCCGTGCACACACTCAGAGATACACTAGGTGCCCTTAAAAAGTGCCACCTGGTTGAAAGATTCCACTGGTTCCAGTGATGCTCCCTATTTTTACAAGGGGGAATTCTCTTAGACCCACTGGAACAGTAGGGTCATGAACCTATGGGGCAGCAGCATAATGTGGACCTCTCCCAAGGAAAACTTATTGCTACTCAAGGGTCCAATCCTGCCAGGTGCTCAGGACCAGTGGAATTTTTTTGGGCACCCACTGCATATAATTGTGTTAATTAATTATTTCCCCCAATACTATAAATCCTCTAGAAAATAATAAGGCCCTGAAAACAACATTGCCCGAGAGTGGAGCAGAAAAAAAGGAAGGCATCTGCATCCTTCCTTCCCATACAATGAATGGTATTAAAAAAGGAAACAGGGTTTAGGCCTTGCCTTGCAGGATGCTACGTTATATGTTTAGGTGGGGGAGAATTCCAGATTCACAGGTGTTTGACAAGAAGGGATCAGCCTCCCTTCCTCTCAAGATCACACTTTCGTGGGATCAGCATTCCAGTCCATCGACCCACGTTGCCGCAGTGCAAGAGAAGGTGACAGTCCTGCAGGTGGACTGGTTAAAGATAGTAGAGGCGATCGAGGTGCATGAGCTAGAGAACATTTTCAGATGTGGATACCCTAGTTAAACAATGTCTAGTTCATTCTTTGTAGGGGGATCAGTATAGTATAACTTAAGGACTTTTCTCCTTTTCTCTTTAACACCAAGAAAGCTGGTTACTTACAGAAATCTCCTGAACTCTTTGAAAGGTTACACACAAAGTTTACTGCTTACTTATTTTAAGGCTGAGTCAAAATTGAATCAGAGAGTCAAAAGTATAACTAGAACATAAGAGCAATGGATTTAAGATTGTCATCTGAGCACTATGTCCCCTTAATGAATGGCCTGTGTCAAATAGGCTACCCTACCTCCATCCCAGAGACAGGAACAAAGGATAGTTACATCACCACCATTCCTCCTCCTTCCCAGGCCACCAGTCTTTGTCTCCTGTTAATCCTCTCAACTCTCATCAAATCTAAATCGTCTTTAATGGGAGATGAGGACACCCAGCACCTCCCAGGATCAGGCCCAAAAATTGTATTTGAAGACTGAAGGCCTAATTTTAATCTCACTAACACCAGTGAAAGTCAAGAGTAACACTAATGAAGTCAGTGGAGTTTAACCAAGGTGAGATCAGAATTAGACCCTAAAGATTCTGTCCATCCAGTCAGAAAAAGGAGTAAGGGAAAGACATTTCCCAAGTGTCTGTTCATATGAAAAATTGGTGTAGAATTAAATAGCTGATATGAAAGAGACAGTGTCAACTTAAAATCTAGTCAGTTAACAAAATAATAAGTTAAAGCAGTTTCAAGAACTACACCTGCACCTGGATTATTTCTAAATCAATTTATGTGGTTGTTACCATGACATGTTCATGCATATCACACACAACAGGAAAAACTAACTGTGCAGACTGTCCACAGAAAACAGAGTGAAAATGGCTATACAGTGTCCTGTCAAATGTGCAAAGTAAACACATTAAAATAGAGAAGAATTGTGTTTTTCTTTTAGTCTGTTTAAGCTGCAATATCCATAGGTGGTGGTTGTAAGTCTTCAGCAGACAGAAGTGCAGTTGTTAAGTTGACTTTGTCCCTTTCAACTAGCACTTTCCCACTTTCACTGTCATCAGTAGCCTACTACTTCTTTATAGTAACATGTCTCTAAGACCTCATAAATCAAACTATATTGCTGTCCTAGCTAGGAAGAGTATAGTCTCCATCGGTAGTGATCTTCAGTGGGACTACTGAGTTGAATAAGTGTTTGCAGGATCAGGGCCAGGAGATGTGAACGACAATGTAACAGTAATACCCATTTCCAAAAAAGATAAAATCACTCATTAATTTTCATTAGAATGCAAGACAAGGTAGAGTAATAGACAAAAAATTGAATTCGGCAAATCTATCAAATATAATCAAAAGTATTATATGAAACTTACCAACACATAAACCTCTCACAATCACCTAAGTACAAAGGTGGTCTTTTAATGTTATTAATCTCCAGAGATCCTATTGTCACTGCTTTGGAGCAATTTTTAACTTCAGGTATAAACCACCTTGACAGAATATTATTGTCTTGCCACCAGGGTAAATTCCATGCCCCTTCCCTCAAAATCCTTAAATCTAGACCCACACAGAGGTATCAGTTTCCTTGGAAATGTTTATTTTAGACTGTAAAAAAGAATCTGCAACAGGATAATATTGGATTGCAATATACCATTTCTTCTGGAGCTTTTACCGATCGTATTTAGACCCAGAAGGAACATCAACAGGTTTTAATATTTAGCTGGAAGTGTGAAACACAGTGAAAACTAAAAGGAGCCCAGTCTCACAAATTAATGCATATAGGACCTGATCTCCCATTAACGTAAACAGTGCAGGATCAGGTCAATAGGTTTTGTCTCCCCCCATGTGTAGGCCTGCAGTGGGTGAAAAAGACATAATTTTTCAGATAAATGAGGAACAGTCCCTAATACAAATGTCATGTGATCACAGAATACACACTTTTGGATAGTTCTTTTTTTACTGTTTTTAATAACGAGAGCCCCAGTTTTAATACAATGGGCCAAGTCTTTGTTCCACTGTAAATCAATGGGAGTTTTGTAAATTAGTTGAATACGTCCTTCTTATCCAACTCCACAGCCCAAGGTCCTATTACACCCCAAAGGCCGCAGGTATACAGTATACAAGGACTTTCGCAATTCCTTTGTCCCGCAGCTGCTGCAGATATACAGATCATTGCGGTCATTTCAGCACATACGTAATTCACATTTTATTTTAGGACAATGATCAGTGCCATCAGGTACAGATGCAAACAATTTCACAGCAATGATTCACTTGTCGGTGAATGTTCTACCACACTTCCAATCCAGGTAGGTTGTTTGGCCTTTTTCTGTCTGCACCTCCAATTACTATCATATTTGTGTACACATTTATGAGTACTTTGAGGCTCCAGTTAAAGATCTCCCCCAATCTGGAAGGGACTGATGACAAAGAAAATACAAAAGCGCCTTGATGCTGAGGGCAGATTTCCCCTTCTTCATAAGGTGGAACATATCGACAATTCTGCAGTCTCTTCATAACTATTACAATGGGAAACTGATGAGTTTTTACTAGGGCTGTCGATTAATCACAGTTAACTCATTAAATTATTATTTTTTTTAGTTAACTGTGATTAAAAAAATTAATCGCGATTAATCACACTGTTAAACAATAGAATACCAATTGAAATTTATTAAATATTTTTGAATGTTCTTCTACATTTTCAAATATTGATTTCTATTACAACACAGAATACAAAGTGTTGAGTGCTCACTTTATATTACTTTTTTTACAAATATTTGCACTGTAAAAATGATAAACAAAAGAGATAGTACTTGTATTAGGTGAATTGAAAAATACTAATACTATTTCTTTTGTTTTTTACAGTGCAAATATTTGTAATAAAAAATAAATATAAAGTGAGCACTGTACACTTTGTATTCTGTATTGTAATTTAAATCAATATATTTGAAAATGTAGAAAACATCCAAATAGATAGATAGATAGATATATTTCAATTCACCTCATACAAGTACTGAAGTGCAATCTCTTTATC
Source organism: Mauremys mutica (assembly GCF_020497125.1). Classification (NCBI taxonomy): domain Eukaryota; kingdom Metazoa; phylum Chordata; order Testudines; family Geoemydidae; genus Mauremys; species Mauremys mutica. Next base: position 10,698,751 of record NC_059084.1, on the reverse strand, counting down.
GTGAAAGTGTAACTTACAAATGCAGATATTTTTTGGTACATAACTGCACTCAAAAACAAAACAGTAAAACCTTAGCACCTACAAGTACACTCAGTCCTACTTCTTATTCTCCCAATCGCTAAGACAAACAAGTTTGTTTACATTGACGGGAGATACTGCTGCCTGCTTCTTATTTACACTGTCACCTGAAAGCGAGAACAGGCATTCGCATGGCACTTTTGTAGCTGGCGTTTCAAGATATTTAAATGCCAGATATTCTAAACATTCATATGCCCCTTCCATGCTTCAACCACCATGCCAGAGGACATGCTTTCATGCTGATGATGCTAATTTAAAAAAAAATGCGTCAATTAAATTTGTGACTATACTCCTTGGTATTCTATTATTAACAGTGTGATAAATCACGATTATTTTTTTAATTGCTTGGCAGCCCTAATTTTTACTTTATTTTCAGTGTAAATTTTGCTCTGGCTCATATGGCCCCCACCCCACTGCAAATACCCTGTTATATAACTGGCATTTGTTTGAAAATAAATTGACTCCAAATACATTTCAAATAATAATAATAATAATAATAATTAATAAAAGCCAGGAAAATTATATATCTTCTGCTTCGATTGAATCTGGGCATTGGGGATTCAAGACAAGTCTTTGAGGTCTTGATCCAATGCTCAGTAAAGTCTCTAGGAGTCTTCCCATTGTCTTCAAAGGATTATGGATCAAGGCCCAGTTTCCCTGTCACTTTCACGATTGACACCAACAGAATCACTGAAAGCCCTGAAAAATCTCCAAAGCCTTAGGTTGGGTAGGTATTCTGTTCCAGACCTATGAGTGCTTTCAGATCCACCTCCCTATAAGTAAGGACAACAGAATAGGTGCAGTCTAATAGGTCAAGATGACTTCCTGGATGCTTATTGTATTCAGGTAACCATGTTACTGCAGGTAGTTGCCACTATTTTAACTGGATGATGCACACTGGAATTTTCTTATGCAGAATTTAATTTTCCAAAGGAGGATAAATTAATTTACTTGGGATGATGGACATACATTTTCACTAATCACAGAGAGAACACAGTGATAACTAATATAGAAGCTCAGTTAGCATCTACCCCAAACTGATATTTGAGATTTGTTTTTGTTGAAATTAAGGCAAACAGGGAGCACAAATTTAGGGGTTTTTGCAAAAATGGTCCCTGGTCCTGCAAGCCCTTCAGGAATTAACTTCATGCACATGAAAACATAAAGTTAATAGATGTACAATTGTTTGCAGGATCAGGTCTACAGTGACAGTTTGTTGGTTTTTTTTAATAACTCTTTGGCATTGACCTTGTAAGCTGCTCTGCATAAACATATCTATACCTCCATTCCATGAAGCCCCACTGAAGTCTGTGAGGCTCTGCACAGCTTCCTTCCACCTGCAGATTACAGGATGAGCGCCTTAGAGAAACAAATCCCTTTTTGATAAATAGTGGGGAACTAGTATTTTACAAGAAGAAACACTAAGGCACTAACCTTTATTTTCCAACCGCGAGTGCAGTTCACGCGTTTATGCTTGTTACTGCCTGCTTTGGGTAGGGTATTTTTATTTTTTAAATCTTTTAAAAATAAACCAGAAATGGTTAGCTAACAAAAGGCATATACACAAGAGACAGGATGTAGTGCACTGTAGGCTGAAGCTTTAATCCAGCAATATTACTTTAACCATGCGAGTAGTCCCATTTACTTCAGTGGAATTATTTGCATACTTAAAATTAAACATCTGCCTCTGGTCCCAGGCCTGCAGGGAGATGATTCTGCCTATGCTGAGCTCCTTCCAGGATCAAAGTATATGGGAGTGTCGTGGCAAACGTTTAGTTGAGTAACTTTACTCACACAGAATCCCGTACATCAGTAAAGGTATATGCTTAAGTGTTTGCAGGATGGGCCTTATGTAGTTTAGAATAGCCTTAAAATTCATCAACCAATAACATGTACAAATATATATTTAAATACAAATATTTGGTTTGATGTTCTCTAATAAGTATTTTATTTATAAAGTGACAGTTCTTTGCCCATGAACAGCTTAGTTAAAATGTATACGGAATAAAGTTTATAAACTTTAATTGAATAGTTAAACCTCCAATCCTGCAAACACTTAGGCACATACTTAACTTTAAGCATGAATAGTCCTTCCGTGAGACTATTAAGTTTAAGGTCATTGAAGTTATGCATGTACCAAATTGTTTGCAGCATCAGGCCTAGAACATGATCCTAATGAATAAAATTAAGATAATTTAGTCCTAAATTGGATAAACCAATCTAGCTACAATGACTTCAGGGGGCCTGTAGGCTACAGGAAGCATTATGCACTGGTGTTTGCAGGACAGGCCCCTACTATGGTGAGCTTACTGGGGAAACTAGTAGCTGTTTACACTGCACCACTATAAAGAAATCAGGATGGTGGAATAAAAATAAAATAATTTTTCTGAAACTGGCAGGGGAACTTTTAGGCCTTAGAAAGGTATTACTTTCGTTGGAACTTGACCAGACAGCAAAGCTCACATACCAAAACTGCCCCGGGGGATTTACTGAACACAAGTACTCAGGACCTTGGTTTTGCATATCAGACAAACAAGGATGCCCAGTAAAGGGAAAATTCTGCTGTTCTACTTGCTTGCACTGGTTTTGTAGCCAAGCCACTAAATAAGCAAACTTCTGAACGTGAAGAACAAAGGGGGGGGGCATTAAAAGGGCGCATAAGAGCGAGCGCGCTCGCCTCTCCCCACATCTCGCCTCTGGGACCCGGTGCCTCCCTGGGTGTTTGGTTTGAAGAGGGCGCCTCTAGTCAGTAACTCCTGACGTTTGGGTATCATGTGAATGGTTCAGTTCCCATGGTTCAGTGTGTGAGCTTGCTTGCCCCACCCCATCTCTCTCTCCCTTCTCTATAGATCTCAATAAATATCTCCCTCTCTCGCTAAGAGAAATGCAAGAGAGAGGAGAAAAAATAAATTAGGGGAAAAACCCGCTAGTGGGGGGCCAGTTTTGCTTGGGGGGGAGACCAAACCGGCTTTTACTTCTCTCTCCCCCCCACCCCTCCCCGCCCCCCACTCCCTCTGTTTGCTGGAGAAGCCAAAGGATTCAGCAGCCTGGAAACCTAATGTGAAAAAGCAGCAGCAGCAGCAAGGAAAAAAAGGGGGGGCCTTGGACTGGAAAAACCACCATTAGGGAGGAAGAAGCAGCGGCAGCAGAAGAGGAAAACCCACACAGCCCAGAGAGGAAAAGGGACTTCTTATCCAGCAGGGAGCTGGGGGTTGGATTGACCCCTTTGGGTGCTTCAGCCCTTTGGAGAGGGGGGAGAGACAAGGAAGAGACATTTCTAGATTCTCTGTGATCAGGATTTGGGGAGGTTTCTCCGGCTGGAGCCTGTGCCTTGGATCTAAGGAGGAATTTTTTTTTGTGGGGGGTGGACCTGCAACTGGATTCGTGTGTGTGGAGGGGAAACGGGGGGGGATTTATTTTTTTAAATCCGAACTAAGCGGTGATCCAGCCAGGGGTGCGGAGATCCCCTATTTTTTTTTCCTCGGGAAAGGTGCATTGAGGGGATCGGAGTGGGTCTGGGAGGGAGGGTTAGGAGAAGCAGCAGCTGCAGCTGCTGGGGAGGAGGCCCGGCTGAGCAGCAGCAGCAGCAAAGTCATCGCCATCGGCCCCCCCCTTGGCTGGCTCCGCTCTCTCCATGTCTCTGGGCAGCGGCAGCCACAGCAGCGAGTAAAGGGGGGGGAGGAGGAGGAGGAAGAAGAAGGGAGCCCGGGAGAGTGTCTCCCTCCCTTCCCTCCCTCCCCCCAGCAGCCCCAGCCGCCTCCTGCTCCCTTCCCCTGGTCCCCCCTGCCGCCCCCTCCCCAAGATGGGCTGCTTAGGGAACAGCAAGACCGAGGATCAGCGCAACGAGGAGAAGGCGCAGCGAGAAGCCAACAAGAAAATCGAGAAGCAGCTGCAGAAGGACAAGCAGGTCTATCGGGCCACGCACCGGCTGCTCCTATTGGGTAAGGGGGGCCCTGGGGAGACGCGCCTGGGGGAGCAGGTCTGTAGGGCCACGCACCGGCTGCTCTTATTGTGTGAGGGGGGGGCCTGAAGGCCACGCACCGGCTGCTCTTACAGGGTGAGGGGCGCCCTGGGGAGACAGGGGCCTGGGGGAGCAGATCTATGGGGCCACACACCGGCTGCTTTTATTGGGGGGGGGCTGGGGAGACAGGGGCCTGGGTAGCAGGTCTGTAGGGCCACGCACTGGCTGCTCTTACAAGGTGAGGGGGGACCTGGGAGACGGGCCTGGGGGAGCAGGCCTGTAGGGCCACGCACCGGCTGTTTTTAGGGGGGGGCTGGGGAGACGGGGGGCTGGGGGAGCAGGCCTGTAGGGCCACGCACCGGCTGTTTTTGGGGGGGGGGGCTGGGGAGACGGGGGGCGGGGGGAGCAGGCCTGTAGGGCCACGCACCGGCTGTTTTTAGGGGGGGGGCTGGGGAGACAGGGGCCTGGGGGAGCAGGCCTGTAGGGCCATGCACTGGCTGTTTTTAGGGGGGGGCTGGGGGAGCAGGCCTGTAGGGCCACGCACCGGCTGTTTTTAGGGGGGGGCTGGGGAGACGGGGGGCTGGGGGAGCAGGTCTGTAGGGCCATGCACTGGCTGTTTTTAGGGGGGGGCTGGGGAGACAGGGGCCTGGGGGAGCAGGTCTGTAGGGCCATGCACTGGCTGCTCTTACAGGGTGAGGGGGGCCCTGGGAGACAGGGGCCTGGGGGAGCAGGCCTGTAGGGCCACGCACCAGCTGCTCTGGGGGTGGGGGCTGAGAGGACAGGGGCCTGGCTCGACTGTGTAGGGCCCACCCATTGGCTCTTTTCTCCGGAGTTAGGGGAGAGAGTGTCTGGGAGGAAGGTTTAGGCTACTCTCCCTGGGGTGGCCCTAGGCCAGGAGGAGGGGGTGTTGTGGGAAGTAGTTCTCTAGGGCCATGCAGTTTCACTGAGTAAAGGGGAAGGCTTGGGGGACCTGGGAGAGACAGGTCTATAGCACCATCCATTGGGGGAGCCCGTGAGAAGAGTGGTCTGGGTGGAGGGAAAGGGGGAGAAACAGGTAAGAGCTCTTGCAGGTAATGGACTGGAGGAGGCCTTGGGGAAAGCTCAGGTACAAGTGGGTCTGTAGGGATGCTCCTTGGGTCCTGACATCCTGACCCTGTGTAAAGGGGTGCCAGGTGCAGGAAAGCAGTTGGGGGTGAGAGAGGGAGTCTGGAAGAAAGCAGCTGTGGGAAGATAAATAGGTCTGGGTAAGTGTCTTGGGGGCTGGGAAAAATCAGGGCTTTGAGCCTAGAGGGAGATATGGGCAAAACAGCAGTCCAGAAAGAGCTAGTAAATCTTCAGGGCCTACCCAGGCTCCTCCTAATAGGTAAGGGAGGGCACAGGGAGTAGTGGGGGAAGCAGTTATTCAGGGATGAGCATGTCTACAGGGCGACTCGCTGATCCCCACTTACTGTCGAGGAGAGAGGAATTAAATGGGCTTGTTGGGGTGTGGGAGGGGAGAGGAAGGGAGATCTGGAGGAACTCCCCCTTTTTGAAATAGGGGATGGGAACAGGGAAATGCACCTAACAAGCCAGGCTGTGGAGGAGAGAGATGGGAAATGGATTTTTAAGACGGGGGATACGTGTTGGAAAAGAGGATGGGGAAGTGGTTGGGGAAGGGATGTTAATCCTTGAGGGGAACAAGGAAAGGGATTGGGTGTGTGTGAATATCTGTGGTGGGGAAGCTGTGAAGTGTAATGTCAGGGTTGTGGTGGGAAACAGGCTGTTTTTCAAAGGGTCATGGACATGTACTCTCTCCTCTGTCATGTTTGTTACCATTATTATTATTTTCTTGTTGCAAATCTAGTTAAATGCTATGTGTTCTGGGGAGCATTTATGGCTTGGTCCTATATATATATAGGTCCTATTTATATATATATATATATATATATATATATATATATATATATATATATATATATAAAAAAAAATCTAAGACTGGATTATTTGCATATGTGGTATTTTTGAGCAGATAAAATTAGAAATACAAATTGAGGTTTATAGGGTGGTGAAGGCCCCAAAATTACAATAAAAATATTAATGAAAAAATGTACCCGGGACAGGCATATTGTTCTGAAATGTTTTTAAAATGAGATGTAAATATGAGATGTTAGCAAATTCAGTCACTGTAGAGTGTATTGCTTGTGAATGTATGAAGGGTTACTTTTTGTGTGGAGGAGAGGTTGGCCCTGATTAAAATTGAATCAGTTCTGTTATGAAATAACATCTTAGTATTTTGGGGGGGAGGGGTGCAGACTTGGATATCCTCATGAGTAAAATCTTTAAAGTGCCGATTTAGAAGAAGAAAAGAGGTTTGGCATAAATGGAGAAATAACCAGAAGAATTATTTGTAGCATCCACTATGCATATGAGTCTGTCAACATTCCCATAGAAGACCCCTCTTTTCAGTACAATTTGGCTTTCAGTCTGGGGGAAATTTCAGCCAGAGATTCAGGAGACTGACTGTTATATAAATATTCACACAGGAAAATCCTATCAAATTAGTTTGTGTAAGTAAGCAACAAGATTTCAAAAAATAGAAGACATTTGGTTGTGATGTGCTTTTTTGTCTTTGGCAACAAAAAATGGCTCTGATATCTATAAATGAAAACTTGTAGGCTCTTTATAATATTTATAAGGCCTCTTCATGTTTTTTTTGTTTGTTTTTTTTAAATGTGAATGACCCAGATGTTGAGAAATACAGTAGCTGTCCTGTATTTATGTGAAATCCATAACACACATACCTTAATGGTAAAATGCCTGTATCTGTGTATTATTGTCTTATGCTTATCCACTTTTGCAGAGCACTTGAAATCTATAAATGAGAAACTCTAAGTGCAAAACGTTATAATAACAGTATGTTGAGAAAATATTAAGAATAATACAGAGTACCTAAATACGTTCCATTTGATGGATCGATAATACTGTTCTTAGGCCCCAGTCCAGGAAACCTATATATGGTTACCTTTACTATCATGAGTAGTCTTCCTGAAATCAGTAGGGCTACCCATGGTGGTAAAGTTAAGCACATATGTAAGTGTTCATACTACTGGGGCCTTTATGTGTCCCTGTTGCTCCATAATGAGCTACACATTTTAGGAATGGGCTCATTCAGAGCAATATATAAAGCTTCAACTTGGTCCACTGATGTTCTGTCTGGTCCAAAGAAGCCTCTGACTCCATGGAATGTCAATTACACATATTATACTCTGTTTTTACTCTTAAAAAAATAAAACCTAGAAAAGGAAATTAAGAAACTGGAAGTTAAAATCTGTCTGAGGCAATCATTAGGAAATTCAGCATTAGAGTTGAAATTCTGTTATTAATTACTCTGTGTGTAAGTATCTCAGCAGATACAACATTCACTGCAATACATAGGTTATTTCCAGTTGTGGAGACGACCCAGTTTCTCCTTTAACTGGGAATGTTCATGTTTTTGATTGGTTTTGCTCCCTGTCTTATCAGATGGCATGGTTGCTTTTTGTTGGGGGGGGGGGGGGGATATGATGGTTACCTAGATGCAAAGTTAGGGACAGAAAATATTCTTAACTAGTGAAAAGGGGAGAAAAGAGGTGAAAGATTTTGGCATCTGGGCAGCAAAATGTCCAAAGAGGCTTGTTTGGAAGGAGGGCAGGGCTATCAAGGACTTGGGTGGAAGAAAATCCAACTTTTCTGATGGGAGGCAGAGGTGAGTGTCTCTGTCAGAAAACAAATTTTGAAATATAACTACTAAAATGCAGTTTTGAACGTGAGACTCAAAATGGAGGCTTGTGCTGTCAGTGTGTGCTAGGGAAGGGCTGGCATCCTAGAAACACAAACGGTGCTTCCATGAACCCATCCTACAAAGGTCTTTATGCACTTTCTCTTAGTGAGACCCAGGCTTATGGCAGGGGAAAATAAGCAGCCAAAGGATGCTAAAGAGAGCATCTATGTGTATAATTCACTAGGACAAGGGGTTTTACTCTGCAAAAAATGTCTGTCTGCTTTGCACAGAGAGCCACCGATCTGAATGTGTGGATGGCTCAATTGGATTTTGTTGCTGAAGCCCTTTAGTATGCAGGAGGAGTGGGTACAACGTGCAGACTGGAATGGGAGAAAAGGGGCTTTCTCCATAGCCTAGGCTCAGTGTGTAGGGTGGGGGAAAACCAGAAAGGTACTGCTTATAGGAACCTGACTAAAGTAAAGGGGCTTTCTCTTTAGTTTATGGTGTGTGTGGGGGTGGGAGAAGACAAGAAGGGTTGCTTACAGGATGCAGACTGGAGAGGGCTTTCTCTGCAACCCATAGAGTGTGAGTGTGTGTGTGTGCAAGCGAGAGAGAGCGGTTTGGAGCATGTGGAGAGAATAGGGGAGGCTTCTTACAGGATGCAGACGGGGGTAGGAGGAGGGAGCTTTTCTGCAGATGTGTGGGTGGAGGGGTCAGAGGGACTGCTTTCCTTATTCAGATGACAATGTCCATATTTTGCATATTGAGTGGTTAAATTTCAGTGTTTGTATGACAGGAGCTACATTTAAGGCTCAAAATTTTGAGGATCTAACTGTAAAATGTTTTTGCTTCACATGGATTTAATTGACTCAACCTTTCTCTCCACCAGAAAGTGGTGACCAAATGAGAAGATTCAAACTTGTCATTATTTTCCCCTTCTTCCCCCCTCCCTCCCCCAAATCTGAAAGTTGCCCTGTCTCTTCCTCCAAACCACCAGCCTGCTTTTAACATTGACACTAGAAATAATGGACGGTGAAATCTTCCAAGTTTCAGCTCTGACACATGACTGGAACTGGGCATTTATTTTTAGCCATGTCTGCAGTTTCCTATGGCAGTTACTTTTTTCTTTCACTTTTCACTCTTGTACTGAGTAATCCAAATTTTTTGGATTTTGCTCCTGAAGAGAAGATTCTTATGTGCTTCTGCATCACTCATGCTTCCTTCTGAAACTGATTTACTTTCATTTTCTAGGTGCTGGTGAATCTGGTAAAAGCACAATAGTCAAACAGATGAGGATCTTACATGTGAATGGATTTAATGCTGAGTAAGTGCATTCATCTTTTTCACTCCATACCTTAGGAAGTGTGTACCATACAATAGTGGTTGCTTTTGTGTTATATCCAGTATATTTCCTTCTTAATGTTATGACTTTGAGAATTTAGCTGTGTATGTTTAGATGTCAAGTATCAGAGGGGTAGCCGTGTTAGTCTGGTTCTGTAGAAGCAGCAAAGAATCCTGTGGCACCTTATAGACTAACAGACGTTTTGCAGCATGAGCTTTCGTGGGTGAATACGAAATCTGAAGAATTGGGATTTCTTGCATCTGAAGAAGTGGGTATTCACCCACGAAAGCTCATGCTGCAAAACGTCTGTTAGTCTATAAGGTGCCACAGGATTCTTTGCTGCTTCTATGTTTAGATGGGAATAATCAATGTTATGTGCAGTTTATCTGGAAGAAGTCAGACACTAGTAATAAATAAGTGACATTGCTATACAATGATTTTATCAAGGCTCTGTGTACCAGACTTGATTAAGACTAAGATTTTTTTTTCCACTGCAGTTTCTTTCATAACATGGCTGACACTGATTTACCTCTGCTGTAGCACATTGATTCATGCTGCTGTAAACATTTTCTCTTGTTAAATTCTGAACTACAAAACAAATGCAGTCTTCTTTATTTCAAACAAGGAGCTTATGTTTCAGTATCTTCATTATATACTCTGGTTTGTGAGGTTTTGGGATTCTGGGTTTGATTTTCTTTCCTCTTCCTGTGTGTGTTAAATCCTGTGGCTTTCTGTATTTACACTTATTTATATCTGTGAAATTATTTGGCAGTATTGATGGGGAAAGTATTAGGCATAAAAAGTCATTCTTATCAATAGTTTAGTTTTTAACTTTACATATAGTTAAAACAACTTTGCAGCTTTATCTCAATGCTATATCAAGTTGTTAATAATAATAATAATTAATAATTAGTCTTCTGTACCATTAACTGGACAAAAAAAAACAACTGTACCTTTTGGTTGCGAGAGGTTTTTGTTTTCTAATTTTTCACTTAATCCTATTAAGGGGAGATAAAGATTCCTCCTGGCTTTTGTTTATGCTTACAGACAATCTCTGCTTGAGAAAGGTGTGTGCTCTTAGAATTACAACGATTCCAACTTAATTTCTGGGCATTGGAATTTCAAAGCCCAGCATCTTTTTGTTAGATTGCGTTGTATCCTCATTATACTTTTTTCCAAAGATAATATATTTTTCAGTTGTGTGATATTTTGTCTTTCAGACAACATAATTTAGTATGTGAATCTTCTGTCTCAGAGGATTAGTTAGTTTTTCAGTAGATAATTCTTCAGTAAGAACGTCTGAGCTAAACATCCAGCCAAAGAACCTGGACAATACTTCCTCCTAATCCCCAAATGCTAGTTCAGCATAAGGTACGCATTCTCTTGGAAGAAAGTTTAGACTGATTGACAATAAATAATATCCTGCACTATGACCTTTTAGCTGCTATTTGTAAAGAATATTTTCTCTTTGCCCAAGACAACAGTCTCTGCCTAAGGGCCCAATCCTGCAATATCTTACTCATGCGAGTAATCTTCATTAATTTAATTTGACTAGTCAGGGGGGTGGAGGATTGTAGGATTTGACCCTGACGTAGGATCAGATGCTGAGAACTGCTAAGCATCTGCAATACTCAGCATTTGTAACTTCCATTGACATTAATGGATATCTTTCAGAAATTGGCCCATAAAACGGACATAGATTAAATCTACTAAAGATATTAATGGTTGCAAAAATGAGATGTTGCTAGTGAGTAATGAGTGACACATTGCCTTCATACATTCCCTCTATCACTAATAAGTGTTGGGATGTTTAGTTACATGGAAACCACAGTAGAAAAGCATACAGAATGTGTGAAAAGCATGTTGTGTGGCATCTAAGTTTTTTAATTGCTACCAGAAGAATAAATAAATCATAACTTACCCTTCAAATGTTAGGGGGAAAGATATGCTTAAGCATGGTGAGGACCTTGCAGATTATACACTAGTTCCTTAAATTATTTATATTTTTCTTAAAGTGAGTTAATTGCTCCCTACACCTTCTTCCTTGCCCATCCCCCTGCAACCTACCCACTTGATTCCTTGCCAGATTTTCAATATATAAGTAGGGGTTTAGTTTTCTCGCCTGGTAAATTAAACATTAAATTTTCTTATTTATCATACCAGTCCCATTAGAAAAAAGTCAAGGATAAACTCAGTCAGATATACAACAACAAAATAAATAGATGTGATGAATGACTTGTGGAACTCATTGCCTTGGGATGTAGTGATGACCAAAAGTATAACTGGGTTCAAAAAAGAACTGGATAAGTTCCATGGATGTCAGGTCCTTCAATGGCTATTAGCCAAGATGGTCAGGGATGCAATCCCATGCTTAGTGCAACCCTAAACCTTGGGCAGCCAGGGGTAGAAGATGGGATGGATCGCTCCAACGGCCCTGTTTTATACATTCCCCCTGAAGCTCTGGTACTGGCCACCATTGGAGACAGGATATTGGGTTGGATGGACCTTGGGTCCGACCCAGTTTGGCACTTATTCTTATGATAGGTTGTTTGTAAATGCTGTAATACATTGTAAGTAAGGAGTTATTCATTAGTGTAATTGTCCATTGGAATCCCTTCTGCTGTCTAGTATGGATGTGGTTTTAAATCTTTTCCAGTGATGTAGGTTAACCGTGTGGCTTACAAGAAATCCAGGTTGGTAATACCGTTGAAAACTTGGATGTCTTTGATTTGGTCACCTCTGTGATCATGTGATAGAAGCAGAAAGAAAGAACATCTTGTCAAAAACACCGCATATGCTTTCAGAATAAATGAAGTAGGTATCTTGGTGGTGCAAGTTTTTTCTTTGGTCAGATATTTTTAATTTCTGCTAATTAAACTTTCAATGCTAAGTTTGCTAGTTTACTGCAGCAATTTTTGTATTCTGCCTTTATTCTATATTTGTGGTTTTCAACTTGTGGTCCACGGACCCCGGAGGGTCCAAAGACAGCCTAACATTTCCAAAGGGGTCTGCACCTCCATTTGCAATGTTTTAGGGGTCCACAAATTGAAAAAAGTTGAAAACCACTATTGTATATCAAAGGCAATTGTATCTGAGCACTCAGCTAAACTTGGCCTTGAGTCCTGTGTGTAGTGTATACTCTGGTTTCTTTTCAGATTCTAGAAATCTTTTGCCTATTTAACTAGGTGAAATATTTATTTTATTTTTCACCAAACTAGAAAATTGTCCTTGTGGAATTCAAATTCTTGATTGTTTGTTTTAGCTAATTAGTTATTTGAAGAACGGTGAGGGTTTTCCAAGTAATTAAGATGTTTAATTGTTAACTGCGTTGAGGTGAATTTGAGGGTGGTTAAAGTTTTTTAGCTAGGTGACAACAGCAAAGACTGCTTCAAAAAAAAATCAAACATAGATCTTATAAATTATGGTTGTGAAGAGAAAAAATGTTTTCCTTTTGGGAGGGGGATAAAGCATTGTGCTATGGGTGAACCACTTCTGTGATATTGGGGAAGCAGGACAAGGTCTATAATAGAAAGTGATTTGCATTGGCATAAGTGCTTGCAATTCTTATAGAAAGTATTAGTTGCATCCAGAGCTCATAAAATATGAGGGTTGGAAGGGACCTCAGGAGGTCATCTAGTCCAACCCCCTCTCAAAGCAGGACCAATCCCCAGACAGATTTTTGCCCCAGATCCCTAAATGGGATCCCCCTCAAGGACTGAACTCACAACCCTGGGTTTAGCAGGCCAGTGCTCAAACCACTGAGCTATCCCTCCCACCCTGTGGACTGACATATCCACACAGCAGTTACAGCATGGGCACTGGGAGTACATGCTTCCCCATGCTGCCTTTCCACTGTGCCTCATCCTTGACTAGGAGAAGCCATCTTTAAAGATAGTACAGACACCATCCCAACCAAATCCTTTGTGCCTCCACAAGACTGCCAACAATGGGGCCCCTTGTGATGTAGTAAGGGTTTAAAATTGGCACGTAATAGCAGGAAGCCTGTGACTTCCCTTCCTTCCCTCCTTAATATTTTGAAACTGTATTTTCATAAGAATACTGCAAAGGAGCAGGTCTGTGCTGCTGCATGTTGCATTTTTCCAGCAACTAGTAATAAAGTGAAACTGATATGATCCTTCTCTCTTTGACTTTGCTCCTCCTTTGGAAGCATTATGTGCAAGATTTAATATATCAGCCACAGTGAAATAGGAGGGAGCAAACTGAATGGAGAAAATGACGAGGGCAGACTGAAGGAGGGGTTGATTTAGGGGTTAAAAATGGTGTTTTGTTGACAGGCGCTGGAGGGAGGGTCGCTATCATGTGTGACTTCAGAAAGGGAGGAATAAATGGGGAATGGGCAATTTGGAAAAGCCTTATTAAAAAGAGGAGAGGTTGAAATAGTTCAACAGAAATGAAACCAATGCTGGAAATTAGGTGTTGAAAAAGAGACACAGGAAATCAACTGGGAAAAGTGATAAATAAGGGCAAGATGGCTTTCTAGTTAGTAGACTTGGGTTGTATTTCTGGCTCAGTCAGTCTTGCTGCAAGACCATGGATAGATCAAGTAGCTCCTCTGTGCCTCAGTTTCCCCATAATATATATGGGGATAATTCTTAAATACCTCATGCTTAGTTTACTAATATTTTAAAGCACTTTATGTAAAGCTTGATAGAAATGCAAATTATTTTTTAAAGATAATAGGAGAAACTGGCCTAGTGAATGGGGGAAACAGTAGATATGATATATATTTTGATTATTAGTAGGGCTTTTGACACAGTCCCACATGACAGTGTCATAGACTAGGGAAATGTGGTCTAGATTGGGGACACAGCTGATTGGAAAACCATACTCAAGAAGTAGTTATTAGTGGTTCATTGTCAAACTGGGAGAACATATCTAGTGGTGTCCCTCTGGGGTCTGCCTTGTCTCTGGTATTGGTACCATTCAACATTTTCATTAAGGACTGAGGTAACGGAGTGGAAAGTGTGCTTATAAAATTTGCAGATGACACCAACTGGAAGGGGTTGCAAGCACTTTGGAGGACAGGATTGGAGGTGTTTGGAAAAAAGACAATGATCAGTTGTTCTCAGTGTCCGCTGGAGGTAGGACAAAAGTAATGGGCTTAATCTGCAGCAAGATTTAGGTTAGATAATATTAGGAAAACTTCACAACTATTCCAGAGCATAACTACCCTTATAGGTTTCCAAGGAAGGTGGTGGATTTGCTGAGAACAGGTTAGACAAACACCTGTCAGAGATGGTCTCAGTGCAGGGGGCTGGACTAGCTTACCCTTCAAGGTCCTTTCCAGCAATGCATTTCTATGAATCTCTGATTCTGTGATCAGAATTCAAAATAAAGTTGACAAATTGGAGAACTGGTCTGAAATCAACAAGATGATATTCAGTAAAGTGAAGGTACTACACTTAGGAAGAATCAAATGCGCAAATACAAAATGGTGAATAACTGGCTAGGCAATAGTACTGCTGTATAGGATCTGGGGGTTACAGTGGACTAGAAATTGACTATGAGTCAACAATGTGATCCATTTGCAAAAAAGGCTAATACGCTGGGGTGTATTAACAGGAGTGTCGTACATAAGATACAGGATGTAATTGGTCCTCTCTACTCCGCACTAATGAGCCCTCAACCAGAGTACTATGTCCAGGTCTTGGGCGCCACACTTCAAGGAAGATGTGGACAGAATTCAGAGGAGAGCTACAAAAATGATAAAAGTTTAGAAAACATGACCTATGATGAAAGGTTAAAAAAACTGGGCATATTTTGTCTTGCTAAAAGAAGACCGAAGGGGAACCTGATAACAGCCTTCAACTATGTTAAAGGCTGTTATGAGTGTGGTGATCTATTGTTCTCCATTTCCACTGAAGGTAGGATAAGAAGTAATGGGCTTTAATCTACAGCAAGGGAGATTTAGGTGAGATATTCAGAAAAACTTTCCAACTATAAAGGTAGATAAACTCTGGAATAGGTTTCCAAAGGAGGTGGTGGGCTCCCGATTGTTGAAGGTTTTTAAGAACAGGTCAGACAAACATCTGTCATGCATGGTCTAGGTGTACGTGTACTTGGTCCTTCCTCAGCGTGGGGGGACAGACTAGATGACCTCTTCAGGTTTCTCCCAGCACTACATTTCTATGATTCTTTGAAACAGAATTGAATAGCTTCGTTTTTAAGGCTGTCAGACAGATTATATATGAGTTCCTCACTGCAATTTTTTTTCAAAATCAAATTGAATTATAAACCTATCCAATCCCCTAAAGTTTTGGAACGTTCTCTTTTTGTCCTCTTCCCCACACCCAATTTTAAAATAGTTTGAGGGAATGTGGAGATATTGTCTGATACACAATTTAATCCTTGTTTGTACACTCGTCCACTAGATCTGTCATTTCACATAAGCCAGTGAATGACAGAGTGAAAAACTGTATAGTCACTGTCAACCCATACTGGATCCAAACAAGTGATTTTACAAGTAAATTGGTCCACAATACCGATTCCCCTCGACCATCCAGCTCCCCAGCATATGCAATCTTTAACTAATTCTCCAAACCTATCCTTTGAAATGCATTTTTGAACAGTTGATGTATAAGAATTATTGGGATTTTGTTTTCTAAATGTTGGTCTTGGGTTTTTTTTTTTTTAATCACAAAATAAACCAAGACAAAGGGAAAGAATAAAGCAATTATAACTAAGTCATTTAGAAGGAAGAGGGAAATCTTCCTTACAGATAGGATATTACACATGCAAACATTGTTCCTGTGCCTTCACTATTTGTTTCAGACGGTGTACAAGAATCATTTTTTCAGAATGGTTTTGTCAGTGCATTGCCAGGAAACATAAAGTAACTTTAGCAGATTCCTTCCTATTAACAACAGAAACAAGTTTTCTGGTGGCCAAGTAAAACTCACAAGTTGTTCATTTTTTGAGCCATTTAGGGGAAATAGCCTGCAAACTCTGTGTTTGTGTTTGAGACTGTGGGGTTTTCTTGAAGAATTTTCAAAACTTTCTTTCCAGCTGAACAATTAGTCATGGGTTTTGATAGGGGGGCCTGTGTTGTGGAAAGTGAGATACGGGGTGAATCAATAGGGGAGGAAGAATTTATTTCAGTTTAGTGTATTATAAATCTTTTCTTAAAAATAAACGTGGTTGTCTTTCGATAAGGCTACTTAACATAATAATAAACTGGCAGTGTATCAGCTGAATAGATATTGTGATTAAAACTTTGTCCTGCATATGTCTTGCGATGGACACAACACTGTTTATAAAAGCTAAACATTGTCTTTGATTTTTTTCAGTCTGATGGAAGACAGTTATATCTAATGAAATAAAAAACTCAGTTGTTAGGAACCTGAATGTTGTGTTAAGGTGAACTTTTTATGGAAAACATTTTAATTTTGGGGGGGGGGGGAAATCACCCTTTTAAAGAGACAGCAAAACTCAGTCTTGTCTCTTCGGCCTTGGCTATCCTGGCAGGTTTCTGCACAATAAAGCAGCTTTCTGCGGTGTAACTCCCGAGGCGTACACACGGCCAAGCTACTTAGTGCACAAAACCACCCTGATGAGAGACGTACGGCTTTCTGTGTGTGGGCTACAGTGCCGCGGTGCCAGTGTAGACATCCTAGTCAATTACAGCACTGCGTTTGGCCTCCAGGAGGTGTCCCACAATGCCTGTTCTCGCCTCTCTGGTCATCGGTTTGAACTCTACTGCCCTGCCCTGCCCTCAGGTGACAGCCATCAGCCCCACCGCTTAACTTCCTTGGGGAATTTTGAAAGTCCCCTTCCTGTTTGCTCAGTGACATGTGCAGTGGTCACAGTGCATCATTCCAGGTGACCATGCCTGATCAACTCATCAGGCAATCCCCTGCTTGGAGCAATGCCAAGGTGCTGGACCTCATCAGCATTGGGAAGAGGAGACTGTCCAGTCCCAGCTGTGCTCCAGCCCTAGGAATTGTGATACCCTCAGACAGATTTCATGATGCATGACAGAAGGGGGCCACGACCGGGACATACTGCAGTGCAGAGTCAAAGTGAAGGAGCTGTGGAATGCCTACCACAAGGCGCGGGTGGCAAACTGCTGCTCCGGTGCTGCGCCCACGAGCTGCCAGTTCTACAAAGAGCTGGACACAATGCTCGGTGGAGACCCCATCTCCGCTGCAAAGGCCACTGTGGATACTTCAGTGGCTCGCTTGCCAGTGGAGAGTGGACCGAGCCAGGAGGTGGAAATCTTGGACGAGGATGTGGAGGCGGAGGGGGACCCGGAGGCAGAGGACGACTCAGAGCTCAGAGATGCATGCAGCCAGGAGTTCTTTTCTACCCTGGAGGAGGCTAGCCAGTCACAGCTGTTGGAGCTTGGCGAAGGAGAGGAGGCCCCTGGTAAGTGGCTTTGATTTTGGGAATCACTGAAGCAAGTTGTTGGAGACAGGAGGGTTACAGAAAGCAGGCTTGTGTCTGTAGGATGGGCGTACCACCACATGCCTAGTGTGAGTGGCGGAACATGGTATTGATTGACTCCCGCACTTCATGGGAATCTGCCTCAGAAATCTCCATGAAACTCTCATGGAGATACTGGGCAATCCGCTGCCGCAGGTTCTTTGTCAGAGCTGCTTTGTTTCTTGCCCCATTAAGGGTAACTTTCCTGTGCCACTCTGCCATCACTGGCGGTGGTGGGGGAGGGAACTATTGCCACACACAGGCGAGCTGCATAAGGGCCAGGGTGGAAGCCGCCGTCCTGGAGAAGACCCTTCCTTGATTTCCTGCTCACCTCAGCAGCGAGATATCTTCCATAATGAACACAGCCTGTGGAAAATGTGGGGACAGGAATGATTATAAGGCCCCTCCCACAGTACTGGCTCTCCCCAAGAGCCACATGCCCAGTGTACAGTACAGTCCTGGAACACTGATTTCTTCTGCCCCTGCGGTTACTCACCATTTTGGGAGTCTTGTGGCTCATGTGTGCTTGCCTGGGATTAGCCAGTTAGTGACAGGTATGTTAATAGTGGCTGTTTTTTAAATTACTGAGTCAGTGGTCGGTGTGTTGTAAACAATACTGCTTTATGTAAAATGTTGCATTTTTGGCTTCGCAGATATGACCTTGGGAGCCCAGCCTCCCTCTTTGTTATCGCCAGTTGAATGGCTGCACAGAATCAGAAAGCGGCCACGAAGAACTAAAGAGGACTTCCTGTACTCCGTGGCGGAAAAACAAGAATTGAAGGAGTGGCGGGACAGCGAGAAGAGGGACTGAAAGGAGAATGCAGCATGCCAGAATGAAGCCATGGAGCGGTTTTTAAAAGTTATGGAGCGCCAAGCGGACACACTCTAGGCGTTACTAGTACTACAAATTGAGCAGCTCCACCCCCGCTCTCCCCTGCAGCTGTTGTCACAAAACTCTTTCCCATGTGCCTCAGACACTGCCAACACACACGTATCAACCTCCTGGCTCCAGTCTGTACCCGCTGTATTCTACTCCTGCCCTGTTACAGTCCAGCCCTGTGGACTCCCACTACCCACTTCACTCAACATCCATCTCTCTGCAGTTTAGCCCTGCTGAAGTACAGTACCCGTTGCACTGTACTCCAAAGGATAAGGTTCCTTATGATACCTGGACTTACACAAATGTTTAACCGTCCTGGGACCTTCCTTTCCCCTACACAGTGCTGAGGGGTTTTGTTATTTGTCTCTCTCCTGCGGTTGTTGTTTTTTAATAAAAGAATTGTTTCAGTTTGCAAGCAATCTTTATTCCGTTAATTGAAAGCAAACAAAGCCCTGCAAAGCAACAGTTTTCTTAAACCTTAATAGTGCATCGTCTGCACCAATCACAATCACCTCCTAGCATTACAAGCACTGCACTCCTGAGCATAGCAACAAATATTAGCAGATTTCAGCTTCAAATTGCTGCCTCGAGACATCCCTGATCCTTATGGCCCAGTGCTGTGCCCCTCTAATAGCCCTGGTCTCTGGCTGTTCAAATTCAGCTTCCAGGCACTGAGCCTCAGCAATACAGCCCTGAGTGAAGTTTTCACCCTTCCTTTCATAAATATTATGTAGTGTACAGCATGTGGCTATAAGCATAGGAATATTGTCATCGACCATGGCCCGCCTCCCATATAGGCAGCACCAGCGAGCCTTTAAACGGCCAAAGGCACATTCAACAGTCATTTTGTACTTGCTCAGCCTGTTGATGAACCACTCTTTGCTGCTGTCAAGGTGGTCCGTGTATGGCTTCACAAGCCATGGCATTAACTTGCGCTACGTTGATCTTCTGGTCTGGGAAGAAAGTCCCTGCTTGCAGCTTCCTGAACAGGTGATCCACACGCGCCTAGAGAACCATAGAGAAGTACCCCTTCTAATTAATGTACTTGGCTACGTGGTCTGGTGCCAGAATTGGAATATGCATGCCATCTATCGCCCCTCCACAGTTAGGGAAGCCCATTTGTGCAAAGCCATCCACAATGTCACGCACGTTGCCCAGAGTCACGGTCTTTTGGAGCAGGATGTGATTAATAGCCCTGCACACTTTCGTCAACATGTGTCCAACGGTCGACTTTCCCATGCCGAACTGGTTAGCGACTGATTGGTAGCAGTCTGGAGAAGCCAAGCTTCCACGGTGGAATCGCCACACACTTCTCCAACGACAGGGCAGCTCTCATTCTCATGTCCTGTGCCGCAGGACTGGGGCGAGCTCATCACACAGTCCCTTGAATGTGGCTGCAGAACTTTCAGATGAGGAAAGCCACTGCTTGGCATCCCAGATGTGCATGACAATGTGATCCCACCACTCAGTGCTTGTTTCCCAAGCCTAAAAGCGGCGTTCCACTGTGGTCAGCACTTCCGTGAACACCACAGGCAATCTCATGTCGTAGCTACTATATATGGCAAGATCAATGTCAAACTCCTCTTGCCTTTGTAGTTTAAGGAATAACTCCACTGCCACTCGTGACGAGAGCGAGCAGCATATTGGTCAACAGTGTGGGATCCATTCCTGCAGACTGAAGAGGCAGAATGCGCAGTACACAAATCGTTGAAAGAGGGTGCCAAATGCGGACGGAAGCACATGGGTTGCTGGGATGCAAAGCAATGCATCACTGGGCATTGGGACAGGACCCAGGATGCCCCATGACCCCTCCGCCTTCCCACAACTCTTAGCAGCAGAAGAGAAAGAGGTGCTCTGTGGGATAGCTGCCCAGAGTGCACCACTCCGAATACCACTGAAAGTGCCACAAGTGTGAACACGCTATTGCGCAGGCAGCTGACAGTGTGAACACACAACAGCAGTTTCCCTTCAGCGCTCTCTGAGTGGCGCTGTAACTGCCGGCGATGTAACTCTGCCAATGTAGACGTACCTTTCATCTTTCTTGGTGGAGATCTTGAAGGACATTACATTTAGCCTTTGAGTCGCAATCTGAGTTGGGCAGTTGTTCATGTCATTGTCTTTAGGCTTTGACTTCCAAATCAACTGTCTCTTTCATATTCTTAGAAAGTTAGCATTGAAAGCAGGTGCTGTGTGGCTCTTGAATTCTGAGTTGGAGGGAGACTTCCTTTGAAAGGGCTACACATGCTGGACAAGAGAATCTCCTTGTAGGAGAAGTATATGATCCATATGCCAAGCTCATCCTTCTGGAAGTGCTAATACTTCATAGCGTCTGCCTTGTGCGTCACTTAATTTGGTCTGCAAACACTAATGTCCTCTTGGAAATTAACATAAGTCTGTAAGGGCTGGATCCAACGCCCACTAAAATCAGTGGAAGAACTCCCATTCATTGACTGCAGTGGGCTTTGAATCCGGCTCTAAGAATTGTCAAATACACTGAACTGTTATTTGTATTCACTTAAAATACAATAACATGCAGACAGCTGACACACACGCATTTTGAGAGTTCCTTAAAAACGGAGAGTCCTGTCTATTTCTATCAGAATCATGCTGCTGTGTAAAGGCTTTAGTTTTAAAGCACACTATTGAAGAAAAGATTCAGGCTTTTTTTTCTTTATTTTTAAAGAGATATTGCTTGAAAGAATGTTTTATTTGCAAATTGATTGTCTTGGTGATTCATTCTCCCTCAGAAAATTTGCTAGATTTTGGTTGCATATGAAAGAATAACAGCGTTTTCAATGGCAGACTATGCAAATTTATTTATTTGGGGGTGGGGGGAGAATCCTTCTGGTAAAACAGTAGTTAACACTGCCAATTAGCATTGTCACAAGTAAAGAACTGTTTGTCTTTTGAATTATTGTTCCTGGCCTTGTAACTCCACATTTGTACTTGTATTTAAATGTTGCAATTTTCTGATAAACAGCAATGGTAATCTCTTCCTTTAAACTATATTTACATACGTCACAAGCAACTTGATTTATTAGGTCTTTATTGCATATTAGGAGGACTGTACAAAAATATAGCATTTGCTGTCACTTCAGTTTTGAGGTTTAAATTTCACTAAAGCTCTTTAAGTATGCATAGGGAGTTTTCAATCTAGTACAGAGCTTTGGTGTTAGAGTTCTAGAGGGCAATGCTTATGATTACAAATAGTGGAATAAGCATGACTGATGTCATCTGAGAACCAAAAAGGAAAAATAAAACAGTCCTTAAAGATTAATGTCTGCTGAAAATAAATTGCAAACTGTTCTAGAACTGACTTTGTGTGTGTCTTTGTTTTTTGTTAATTACTTTTTGCCAATGGTTAAAACTAAAACAAACTTCAGTGGTCTGTATCTCATGACTTTCCAAGGATCTCTCCTCTTTCTTCCCCCATACCAAAAAATCACCTACAGCTGCAGTAAAAATGTAGCTAATTCAAAACATGTTTTTGAACACTTTGAGAATGATTGATTGGAGCAAAAATACTCGGAAAATATCAAGGTCTAAACGGGATGTAACATTTTTCAAAATTATCTGTCCCCCTGTCCATAATTCCCGACAGTAAATTTTTGCAATGTAACTGTAGAGCAGAATATTGTCTTCCTAATCTGTTGCACAACAACAATCTAAAGCTGTATCATCAAATACTGCTACAAAACACAGAGCTAAAGAAAAGAGTCACTGGTCATACCAGAGTTACATGTAATCTCCTCATATCCCAAGCTCTATCCTGAAGAAATATCTGCATGTCTTGCTTCCTCCTACCAGCCTCTTATCGTTCCCTCAAGAATTTGACCAACATGCTGCTTGTTATATTCCTTCTGTTGCACAGAGTCTGTGCCCGGTTTCAATTCCTGTCTCATCAGCATCTCACCATGAATGTCCTTAGCTTTTTATTTGTCCATACCCTTTTAAATGGGCAGACCAGAGGGTAATCTGATTCATTCTCTCTCTCTCTCTCTCTCTCTCTCTCTCTCTCTCTCTCTCTCCCACAAATGTTTTCTCAGTTAAAATTGCTGTCTTCTTGACATTTCTTGGTTGGAAAAAAATAATACTTTTGTTCATAGACAGAGTCTTCCTGAGCTTTCCAGCCTCATGGAGTGTTGCATTTTTACTTTTAAAACCATGCATTCAGATTTTTATAACCCTTTGAGTCCCTCCATGTTTCAGCAGAAACTCCATTTTTCTCTGTCCTTAATCAAGCATAGAATTTCAGTTAGAATTTTCCCAGGAGAAAATCTGTTTCTCGAATTCCAGTGAGCTGATCCTGTCAAAGATGCTTTATTCATCAATACAATCTCTTTACTGTATGCTCCTTCAAACTAAATATCTGAATGGCTTGGCTTCTTGCATTGGTTGCTATGTTCTGTACACAAGGAGTTTCAAACTTGAGGGTGATGATATGATTATATTATACCATTTCTGTTGGTCTTTATGGTGGATTCAGTGTTGATGATGAGGGAATAAATTGCCATAAAGCTTGCCAACATGTTGGTTTCAGTTTTTGTGCATCCTTTCAGGATTTCTCGAAGATAGCGGCAAGCATAATTTAATGCCTTGGAGTCAAATATGCAGCGGAGCCTGCTGAGATTAAGCTCCATCTTTATTTTCAGACGTCTTGCCTTTGTATGTTAGGGGAACATAAAAATAGCCATCCTGGGTTAGAACAATGGTCCGTCTAGCCCAGTATTCTTTCTTCCAACAGTGATCCATTGCAGGTGCTTCAGAGGGAATGAACAGAACAGGGCAATTATCACATGATCCATCTCCTGGAATCCAGACCCAGCATCTGGCAGTCAGAAGCTTAGGGACACCCAGAGCATGGCATTGCATCCTTGACCATGCTGGCTAGTAGCCATTGGTGGACCTATCTTCTGCAAACTTATTTAGCTCTTTTTTGAACCCAGTTATACTTTTGGCCTCACAGTGTCCTCTGGCACCAAGTTCTACTGGTTGACTGTGCATTGTGTGAAGAAATACATGCTTATGTTTGTTTTAAACTTGCTGCCTATTAAAAATTTCATTGGGTGACTCCTGGTTCAGGTATTATGTGAAGGGGTAAATAACTCTTCTTTATGCTCTTTCTCCATACCATTTGTGATTTTGTAGATCTCTATCATATCCCTCCTTTCCAACAATCCCAGTCTTTTTAATCAGTCCTCTTGTGGAAGCTGTTCCATACCCCTGATCGCTTTTGTTGCCCTTGTCTGCACCTTTTTCAATTCTAATATATCTTTTTTGAGAGCAGGCGACCAGAACTGCATGCACTATTCAAACTGTTGGTGTATCATGGCTCTATATAATAGCATTGTGATATTTTCTATCTTATTATCTGTCACAATGGTTGTGCAGGCCACATATCTAATGAAGAACTGAGGCAGAGCTAAGAATAAATAAATTGTACAGTCAAACCTCAATCATCCAAAAATCTCAGTAACTAAAACAAGGGCATGTCCACTGATAAGGATTAATTGCATTGAAAATTCCCTCATTTACCCAGATTAATACAATATTGCCTGTTCTATGCAGATAGTTGAGGTTTGACTTGCTGGTGCACACATGAGACCTTAACTTAATACATTCACAATAGCAGCCCCCTTTTAATCATTAGTTACATGTTTTGCATTTAGATGTAAGTACATAGTTAATTATGATTGGGTGCTCTTTACAGTTGGCCTAGTTATTTACAATCAACTGTACTTACAGGTACATTTTTGGTAGCCACTGGACAAAATTCTCTACTTTTTGAACAAGATAATTGTGGCATATCTTGACCAGGTATTCTGCTTTGTGTAAGATGTTCTTGTATTAGGATTGTGACCTGATGGATTAGCTACCTCTTTGTTTACTGTATTCTCCAAAGGGTTATTAAATAAGTCACTGTGTTCGCTTGTATTTTTAGTCGAGGCACGAGAAAATAATCATCTGTCCCTGCTGCACCTTTGTAGACTCCCAAGAGCACTGAGCTAATGGAACAGTGGAGGTGTGGAATACTTCCTTCTGAGGCTTCCGATGCTCCCAGGAGACATCACATTTAGCCCTGAATAGCAGCCTAATAGCTAGCTAAGGGATTTTCCATACAATTTATTCTTATGATTTTGTCACTGCCTTTTTAACTATTGTGATTCAAATACTGTCCCTAGATACAGATTCCACACCCCCACATGCACACGAATACACTTTAATGTTGTACTCCAGCTATTAATAGATTATTTTGATTCTAAATAGAAATTTTTAGAAAATGTTTAGATTCAATAGAAAACATTTGTGTAGAACGTTGTGGTTTTGATTGCAGTAGGCTGCTTTCCTAGGTTCGCATCTGGGACGATGGTCTACTCTTATCTCTCTTGGTTTTTTATTTTCCCTTCGGTTTTTTATAGACGGTGTAATGGGACACTTGCATACATGATGTAAGTTCAGCAAACTGTGCGTATATCTATTTTTTAACCTTGATTTAAGTAGTTTAAAAATACACATGGTAGCCAAGTTTGATTTACCATGTCAATACTGTGGAAAAATGAAACTACTTAATTCATTTCATGAATTAATTTAATTACATCAAGTGATTGGTAGAACAACTTAGATATTTTGTATTCTAGCTCAAGTCTTTACGGCCATTTTAAGTAAAGACCCAAATATATATCTAGTATGTAATAATATTGTTAAAATATAAGCAAAACTGCCTAACTGTAAAGCAATAGGTCTCAAATATCAGTTAATTGAAAAATACTTTAGTCATATTAAATAAATAATTTTTGTACTTTTTTGTTTTCTGCATCTGTAAAGTGAATACATACTAGTAATATAGCATCTGTAAGGTTCTCAAAGCACTTTATAATGCAAAGTAAGTGTTAACCTCTTTGCGCTTCTGTTTTCTTACCCGTAAAATGAGGATAAGTGAATTACTCAAGGTCACTCAGTAGGTTAGTGGAAGAGCTGGCAATAGAATCCATGGGCCAGTTCTGCTCTCCATTATGTATCAGAATGGTGTACTGGCTCTGGGTCCATTGTGACTTCTAGACATCCTGCCCCTTTCATCTATTTTGTGCAACAGGAGGGTATTTTTAAGGTTTGTAAAAAACATCCCCATAGGTCAGTGTCCATTTAGGTGCACTGTTTCCTATGTCTTGTACCTCCCTTGCTGCAAGAAATGTTAAATATATTGCTCAACCTTGTGGAGGTTCTGATTTATGGCAGTAACTCTGATTTTTGTAATTTTGGCGGAATGGTCAGTGATTGAATTATATTGACAAAAATGTGTTTTTTCAATTATTTCTAAAAGTTTATATTTTCAGAATTTGGGGTAGGAAAGGCTAAAGCTTCACTAGCCAAATCTGAGTGTAACAAAATAGTTTGAGAAAAATAGATAACTTTTTTTTTGTTTTTAAAAGTAAAACTGATGAGTTGTAAGACATGACCATTTTGGATGGCTGACTCAAAGGAAGAAACTTGGTTCGGAATAGGCAGAACTATCAAGGAAAAATATGTACCACAAATAAATATTACCAAAAAATTACATTAAAAGAACATTGTTAATGTTGAAAAGTCAAGCAGTCAGAACTTAGTAAATTGCAGAAGTAAGGTTGCCTATGCAACCTTAAGTTGGCCCCATTGTGCATATGCAATATTTATAGTCAGGAATCCTGCCTCATTCATGACTCACCTTTCAACTTCTATAGCTAGGGCCCTACCAATTTCACGGTCATAGGATTTAAAAAATCATAGATTTCATGATTTCAGCTATTTTATTTGTAAGGGTCTTGACCCAAAAAAGGAGTTGTGGGTGGGGGTCAGGTTTTGGGGTTATGGTTTGTGGGGGGTTTTTTTTTTTTTTTTTTTTTTCAGTATTGCTACCCTTACTTATGCGCTGCTGTCCTTACTTATGCGCTTCTGCATTCTGGGGAGCTGGAGAGTGGCGACTGCTGGCTGGAATCCCAGCTCTGAAGGCAGAGCTGCCGCCAGCAGCAGCAGCAGCGCAGAAGTAAGGATGGCCTGGTATAGTATTGCCACCCTTACTTCTGCACTGTTGCCTGCAGAGCTGGGCCCTCAGTCAGCAGCTGCCATTCTCCAGCTGCCCTGCTCTGAGGCAGCAGCGCAGAAATAAGGATGGCACAGTATGGTATTGCCATACTTACTTCTGCACTGCTGCTGGCGGGGTGCTGCCTTCAGAGGTGGGCGCCTGGCCAACAGCTGCCGCTCTCCAGCTGCCCAGCTCTGAAGGCAGCACAGAAGTAAGGGTGGAAATACCACAATCGTCCCTAAAATAAACCTTGTGACTCCCTTGCAACTCCCTTTTGGGTCAGGACCCCCAATTTGAGAAATGCTGGTCTCCCCTGTAAAATCTGCCTAATATAGGGTAAAAGCACACAAAAGATCAGATTTCACGGTGGGAGACCAGGTTTCACAGTCTGTGGTGCGTTTTTCATGGCTGTGAATTTGGTAGGTCCCTACCTAGAGACAAATCTCCTTCACTACATAACCCTGATTCATTCCAAGGGCAGGTCTGTTCTGTGAACAGCCCCATCCTGGCCCACAGCCGCTGTCGCAGGGAAAGTCCAGCTTTGTCCCTATAGCCTTGGCTGGAGGGAGCATGCTCAGTCACATTGTAGGGATGGCACATATGCAGTCTGCAGTAGGAGTTATGTGAGGGTCAAGCATGTTCAGTGAGGGAATCTTCAGCTTTTAATAGTTAAACTCTAGCAAGTCTCAACTGAGCATGTGCAAACTGCGAGATTCTCCACTCCCCCAAAAGCTAATACCTTGGCCAAATTTGGGTGGATTTTAATGGGGCCAGCAAAAGGCACATCCCTCACACAAAGACCACCCCAGTCCTGCCGTATTTCAATTCCTAGCTCAAAAGCATGAGGGCACTAGAGCTTTCCAAAGAAAAGTTGCCAGAATTTTTTTAACATTGAAAAACAACATATCTTCTCCAGCCTCAACTCATATGGCTGAACTCTTCTGGCTGAAATTTTCAGAAAAAAAAATCAGCTTGAGACAGACACCTGGCATGGAAAGAAAATTTCAGCCCGTACAAAGTTACAAGCAACTGAAAACAGAGTTTTACAGTAAAGAGTTGTCAGGCAACCTTAGTAATAAACCAGTCTTGCCTATAATATATCTAGACATTTTTTTTAAGTATTGTAGAAATGTGATGCAAAAAAGATTACTGTTTTTTAAAAAATCAAGCTTTATTTGCCTTCATTTATTTTATTACCGGTACTTAAGGTTTATGAGAATCTAGAATGTTCCATATTCCTTCAGTGTTTTGCCTTTACCCACACTGGACAGCCTCGGAAGTAATACTTAATTCCTACATAATGTCTTTCATCAGAGGATCGCATTGTGCTGTGTAAAGACGAGTGATCCTATCTTTACCACAGTTGAAGGTAAGAAGGTAGAAGAGATGTGAAAATGATTACGTTTAGTAAAGTGGTTTTTGACCATTTTGCATTCTTCGTAGCACCTCAGAGTATGTTGCAAGAGCATGGGCAGAATTTTGTGGTCAAATTTATTTTCTTTCTACAACATCTGGTGCCTTGGAAACATAAGAGGAATGAAGGAAGAAAAAAGAGGTGGAGATAAAAGGAAGAAACATTCTTAGACCTTTGCTATGAGAAACTAACATTTTTAAAACCAATTACTTTTTGCTATCAAGTGTGTAGACTTGAAACAGCAATGGGTTATTTTCCCCTAGCCATCCTAAAAGAAGACTAAGGTCCTAGTCATTCGGGTCATAAACAGAATCACTGTAGCAGCTGTTCATTTTGTAAAGCTATAGACTTCTTCATAGCATCCCTTCTGTTAAATCTGGGAGTGAAAACCCCAGGATATCTATTAAATACTGATGTTACTCCTGGAAGTAATATGCACAATGATTCGTAGTGGGCTAGTCTTCAAGATTCCAACCTGCCGTTACTGTTAAGGCAAGTAAAAGTTTAGGCTCTGATTCTGCAATTTGTTCTGTGTGGATGGACATGAATGCACGTGTGGAGCCCTATTGATTACTTCCGTTGGACTCTCCATCTATATGGGTCTATCCTCATTCATAACAGATTGCCGGATCTTTGCTTTACTGAGCAAAATTCAAATTGGCAGGTGACATTTGGGGGGCCTTAGTTTCCCTTAGTGAAACTAGATGCAGCTATTTTTCTATTCCATTCATTCTGGACCCTCTCTCTTTTTTCGATATGTCTCACTTGTTGCCAGGCAACCTCAACAGTACTAAAAAATGAAGTGAGTGGTGTTACTGAAAATAAGATGCCTTCTGATGGGCATGAATGATGAGTCCCATGAGAGATGGGCTGGACAGTGGAAAGTTTGGAACTGGTGTTCTGAAACAGTTAATATTTAGCACCTATGTAGTGCTTTATATTTTCAAAGCACTGTATAAACAATCATAGGATTATTTAATAAAGGGGTATTTTTTCCTTTCAGTGAAAGATGAAGTCAGTTGCTTTTATCCTTCACGCAGCTGAGAGCAGAATTCAGTCCCAAGGGGCGGGAAATTGGTTGGTTTGTGTATTTCTTTATTTGACAAATATTGACTTCCTGTGTTTCTAATTGAGCTTTAAATTAACATGGAGAGTGTTGTTGATTTCTTTGTTGATGCATTAGCATCACTGATGTCAGCTGCAGAACAAATTTAACTGAGACTACTAAACGGATGGTATACTGCAGTTCATTTAAAATATTTAGAATCCAGAAGATCTTCCCAACTAGAACATAAACTAGACATATGTAGGTGAAATTTAGGGCCTATACTGCTAGACTGTGCTCTAGTTCAGTGGTTCACAGCCTGTGACCTGTGGACTCATGGCGGTCCACAGACTGTCTTCGGAAACTGCAAAAAACTTAGACTGAAAACTGACTGAAAGGAATTCAACTATATGTACAGACAATAGATTTCCAAAGGGTCCGCACCTCCATTTGAAATTTTTTTAGGGTCTGCAAATGGAAAAAAAAAGTTGAGAATCACTTCTCTACTGGTTACGAAGTAGTAGTTTTTATTTTATTTTTTATATTCTTACCATCTCCTAGGTGGAAAACTGCTTCAATATGAGCAGCAGGTGTTCTAAATCTTAAAGGCAGGGATAGCTTGGCGAAGGCTAAAGCTGATATTGAAAGAGCTGGTTTGAGCAGGAACTGGCAGTTATATCATCTTAAGGCCTGTATTGTTTTATTTATTTTGAATTAAAATGAATATAATCATCACACACACACAACCACATGAAAAGAACATTATTAAGGTTGTAAAGTCAAGCATTCAGAAATGAGGAAATGCCATAATTAAGGTTGCCTCTGTAACCTTAATTCAGCTGTCTTATGCATCTGCATTTTTATGCCATTGCTACCAGCCCTGCCCATAATTAAAGCTTAATAAATTTAAAGTCTCAGAATTAAACTAAAAAAAAAGTTAACCCATGAACAATCTTTCTGCTTTTTTTAACTTAAAAAAAACAAAAAGCAAATTCTGATACATTGATCTAGAACTCTGAGTAACATACTGTCATCATACAGCAAATTAAATTGTCCCGGAAGTTTCACTGTAGAGAATATTCACTTCATCCTCTCATGACTGAATGCCTTAGTTTTCAGTCCACTTTCTAAGGAGGTGGTGTCAAAAGCACAGTCCTACTTATTTTGTGAATCAACATAATAAGAGGAGATTTACTCAACATGAGTCAGAAGTAGCGAAGTCAGATTCATTTTGTACAGAAATCATTAATACACAACGTATTTCAAATTGTTCACAATTTTTAGCCCTGAAGCCCAAGCTTGAGCCTGCCACTGCCAGGGCACAGGTCTTTTATCACAGTGTAGATGTACCATCATGTCTGTGGAAGGGAGAAATACGTTCCAGCCATGTATTTCCTTCACAGTGTGGCATTCATTCATTGCTGTGCACCTTTTGTGTTAAGTCTCATGATTGTATTTATATGCTAGATGACCAGTTAGGCACTTCTGGCAAGAGGCTTCCATTTTGACTTTGAGATATGAGTGAGAAAGAAACAATATGGGAATCTTTCCACCAGTCATACAAATAAAGACAAAAACCTAATGCAAATTCACAGCATCTCATGACAATACATCTTCCTACTCTTCTGCATCCCCCATAAGCGAGCTTGTAAAAATCGGACATTTTGAAGGTTAGGAAGCTCTTTGAGAGACAAGATGGGTGAGGTAATATCTTTTATTGGACCAATTTATGGAAGATACTTTGAGATTACCAGGAGTGCACTTTATATTTTGAATTATAATCCAGCTGCAAACCATCTAGATGTTGATGAATGTGCAGGCCTGAGGTGTCCATGGGGAACGATTAATAATCAAGAGGGAAGATCTAGTTTGCCCTAGGATAAGAGAGTGATGGTGTATTACCAGCCAGTAGCAGATTTTGGTGGATTTGAGTCAGCCGGTGATCCGTTACTCTTCTTGCTGTTAATACGTGGATCTAGAGCCATACCATATGATATTTCCTAGGGTTAGCAGCTCCTTGGGTTAACAAAGGTATCCACTAGAACTGTTGAATTGAACTCTGAATCATTTAAAACCAAATAAAATAAATGTTGATAATTATCTGGGAAGCAAGATTCTGAGCATGCTTGCAACATAGTTTTCCAGGATCTAGATATACAATTTAATACATTGTTTATTGTTGTTAGTCACAACACTTTTTATCAAATAACTATGCATGAACTTAATAAAAAGTGTGACTGCAAACTCTTAAATTTTAGGGTACAAAGTAAACATGACACCAAAATTAATGTAGCAGATTCAGAACTCTCTGGCTTTAGTTTCAACAAAACAGAGGTGAATCCATTTAGTTTGTGGAAATCCTCTTTGTGGCAAAAATGAAGGAGGTTCTGGAGAATATAATGTAAATACATGACATGTTTATTTTGGGGGTTGTTTATGGTTGCTTTTTCATTGTGTTCTTTTTTTGAGATGGCTTTATATCTCCCTAAAATTGGTAGCCACTTAGAAATTAATAAATACTGTCGCCTTTTTGAATTTCCCCTCCAGAGGTAGATTTTTCTTTTATTCATTTGTAAATGAGTATATAAAAATGGCTACTAAGGTATTGTCTGGGCATTAAATGCTTTTTCATAACAGATCCATGGCTGGATCCATGGAGGAAACCTAGTGAATCTAGGATTCTTGGAGTGTAAATTTCAGTTCCAGTTACAACTCAGACATCCGGTTTCGTTAGTTAAATCATCTGCTTTCAAACTTTGGTTGATGAAATTTGGCTCTGGAAGAAGTGATCAAATTGCCATACAAATATTTCTGCAAGTCTTTTAAAAAGAAACATTTTAACTATACTTTTCTAAAAAATACTAAAAGGCAGATTTTAAAGGTATTTATGTGCCTAAAGATACAAATAGCAGCTAGGCAGACATTTTGTAGTCAGAGAGTTATGCACGTAGGCATTTCTGAAAATCCCACTAGGCATCTTTCTATATCTTTAAGCAGCTAAATACATTTAAAAATCTGGCCCTTAGTGCCATTCTTGCAAGATACTGAGTGTCCCGTGACTTCAGTGAATATCACCTAATTTGATTGACCCTCTAAGACCATTTGAATGCTGTTCCTCATAGTTGGATTGTGGGAGCCCAGGAGTAAACCTGTAAACATTTTACAGAGCCAAATAAGGGCTGTATAATTTTAGGAGAAATAGAATAGTGGCGCCTCGTTTAATGCAAGGAGCCTTTTTTGAGTTCTTTAAATACTCTACCTTCAAGAATCTTTGGTGTTACATGACAACCTCTGGCTGGGTGCCAACAACTTATTTCCTCCTCAGTCTTCAATACGTTTTTACTAATATTTTAAAATGCCCTGAATATATCTTCAAGCTGCAGAAGAATAGGAAGTTATTAAATTGCAGCTTCTGGATTTCAGAAGATATTAGCTTGGCCCAAAGGTGGACTTCACTGTATCTATAGAAGCTCTTGATACTGAGAAGAACTTTTAAAATTGCAAGGAATTGTATTTGAAATTTGGTGCTTACGATGTCAATATAGATGTGTAGTAAGATACTCCCCAGTATGATGATATGTAATGATTGATGGTCGGTACTTGGGGCATTTCCTGTATGTTAATGACTGGATGTATGAGTTGATGGCCTGAGGAGAAAATACCCAGTTGACCTTTTTTTCTCCTCTCTCTTTGTTAATGGGAAAATAATAATAAAGATGCGGCGAAGTCAAATAGATATCTGGAGTGTGCTCTGAGACACAACTTACAAACTTGTACACCATAATCTCCATTCAGCATGACTATGGTTATTTTAATTTTTCAGTTCATGGTTTCATATTCCTGGTATCCAGGTACACAGCTCATGTTGCTAGTTGTCCAGTAGGATTACTCCGTCAATTCCATGCCATTTTGTAAAGTTCAGTATTGCCATGGTTTGGTGTGTTTTTGAATACTCAGTCTGTCCTCACAAGAATGAAGTTGATAGGAGAAGCAGTCATAATTATGTAAGCATAAGCTGCCAGAGGCATGTGTTACACTGATATAATGCCACACCTTGGATGTACTTTAATACTTAACCACTCTCCTAGGAAAGTTGTGAGGATTTAACCAGTCGATGTCTGTACAGCACTTGAAAAATCTCAGTCCTAATGTGGTTTTCTACTAAGCTTAGAGTGATTCCATTTTTAATTTGTTTTATGAACTTTTGCTCATATTTTTTTATTAGCACTACCTGCAGATAACCTATTCAAATACATAATTTGGAACATTTCATTCCATTTTAAAGAATGCAGGCCCTGCAGATGATCACTTTCTTTACCATGATGTATACTGGGTCCAGATTTCTTGATTAGATGATACCCAGGTACAGTGGGGAGGCAGCAGAGATCAATATGGTGAATTTCTTTTAAATTTTACAGCTTTCGTTAGACATATTATCAGACCACCTCATAATTGTCTTTTTGCTTTTAAAACGTTATCAGACAAGGGTCTTTGTATATTACAGCATCACCTTTCTGCATGTTAAGTGTTGTTAATGTTCACCTGTTTAAGAATAGGTACTTGTGGGACAGGGGTAGATAAAGTTTTGGGGTTTTTTTTTCTTTTTCTGTTAAATTTCTTCAGCAAAGCCAGATTATAAATTGTAGAAATTGAACCTTTCAGAGGAAAGTCCTCCTTTACACAGGTGAAACAAAGCTGAGAGAAGGATGCACATCCAGGTCCACTTAAATCTCCCAATAGGGATATTAAGTTTAAACTGTTTGTATCCCTTTAGAGCTTTGTTCCTCCCTAGAGTAACTTGCCAAAGGATCCTCTTGGAAAATGGCTCTTAGCCCTTCAATCCAATTGACAACATTTTATATTTTCCGTTGATAAAGGCATCTTTTCATTGTACAAATCAGTTCAGTCTTCACTCCAAGACAAGCATTGCCAAGATTTTGTGCTTTTCCCTCTGGCTGAGAAATAGCTTCCCTTTTTAAAGTACACCATTTCTTTATTTGAACTCCTGGGTAGCTCAGAATAGGAATAGCCTTTTTTTTTTAAATACACATTGACAATTGTCTGGCTATACTAAAAGGAGGAGAGGAGACACTTGATGTGGTTTTAATCAGTCTGCAACTTTATTATTAGATGTCTGGGACTATACCTAGGACAGAAAAATTATACAGTGCAGGTAACTCCATGTTCATTCAATATCTACCTGGGGGGCGCTTCCGCCAGCCTGCTGTTTTTTTCCATCCAGTCCCCCAGTCATAGGAACCCCCACCCCCTGTTCTTCTCCTTTAATCAATGCTTCCTTTTTAAGTCCTTTCCTACGCCATTTATCCTGTCAGTCTATACCTTCCCCCTGGAGTACCTGTACTGCACATCCACCCCGCCCCTTACATAATGGTTTGTGACAGAATAGACACTTCCCTACTCACCATAACAAAGCCCTCCCTGAACCTGCTGTGGGGAAGGTGAACTCCACTCCACCTAGGCAAACCTGGTGGTGAGAGAGAGAAAATTCCTTCCCAGGCCCCCTAGAAAGGAGCAGCTAGCGTGATGCCCAGAGCACGTCCTGACCAAACCTGGTATTTTGCTACCTCAAGGGGAGGTATGTGGTTCAGGGAAACGGGGCTTTCCCAGCCCTTCCAGTCCCTGGGGATGAGTCAGCGTCACCATGCTGGCTGACTCCCGCTTTTGCAGCAGCTTTTGAGCCTCATTTTCCCCCCTTGCTGGTAAAGTGCTTTCTCCCCACCCCCGGCAAAGTGCACAACCCCACCCCTCTGCTTCAAGGTGCAGCGTGGTCAATAGTATTTCCAAATACTACTTTGAAATTTTTGTCAACTTAAATTTTTAGTACTAGGAGGGAATTTGAAAACAACAAATACCTCAACTACTAGAATATCTGTAGAAGACAAGATTGATAACAGATTTAAAAATCACATTTACCAATTTCATCATTCTTTTTTTCTTAATATAAAATGAAGGGATTAATAACTAAAGAGACCTTTTTTAGATGAGTTTTTAAAAATATCCACAGGTATTTCCTTTATTTTATTTCTCTGCATAAATGCTTGGGTACAATGAATAGGGCCCAGATCCTGCAAGCTGTTTGCTGTGCATAGACAAAGCCTTGTGACCACATGGAGCCCCATGGGCGTAAAATGAAGCAGGATCAGATTCTCACGACAAATTCTTGCTTCTGTTGTTGTACTCACATAACGGCCTGTCCAGCAGCGAATTGGATCAATAAATATGTCCAACCTGTACTGTTAAATTATTTATTGTTTAATAATTTTTCAGTCAGCACACATTCTCTTGAGATATTGTTTTAATGAATGGCTGACTTCTGTTATCAAGTTTTTCTACAACTATGTGCATTTAAATATACAAATAGTAAATTGTGAATGTAACGGGACAACTTATAATGGAATTTGTGTATTCTGATTAATGCATATTGGTTAAACATCAAGAAAGCTATTTCTCAGATTTCTCTAGTGCCTCAAAACCCCACTATATTACATACTATCTCGCTATGAACTGTAACTTATTTATTTTTCTTACCTACCTGTAGAAATGTTACGTCTCTTCTACACATACAAGTTGTTTCACTTCAGCTGTGCTAGTACAACTTTCTTAATGTGAATATGATTATACCAGCATAAATGTGCTGCTGTCAGTATAATTTATTCCCTCTCCCATATCATTAAAAAAATCACACCCCTAACTGATGTTGTACCAGTATAAAAACTTTACATAGACCTGATGTTGGTGATGTGTATAGTAAAGCTGAAGTCTTTTTCAATTAACTTCATTAATTGTGAGTTCTAGACCTTTCAACAAACTGCGCTATTAAATTTTGCATGATCTTGAATCTACCTGTTGGTCAGAACTATATAGTGCTTAGCTTTGCTGAAATAAATTTCCGCTTTACAGATTTAAGCTTTGCGCCTGAATCTTGACTGTCTTGTACCTTGTGTAGTTGCTTGCACCTTTCAAAAGGGATGTAAAATGAAACCAAACCAGTTTAGTAGTGTTCTGCTCTGGGGTTGCCCCCACTTTGCACAGATGTAAATAACTCCAGAAGAAGCATAGGATCAGCCTTTTAGATATTTGTTTAAAAACAACTTTTCATGAAAACCTGACTCCTTGTGAGCTTTCAAAAAAAAAGTTAGCAAATGTAATGATCTGTAGACCTCCCATTAACACAGTGCTGGTGGCATGACTGTTTTTAGTGAATTGCATGTGTATGAATGCTGGGCTGGTCAAGTAAAGTTGACTAAAATAATTACTTAAACATGTGTAGGCAAGTCTTCAGTTTATAACACTACGCCACATTTTTCTATCCCCAATCCTTTGCTCACAGTAAAGTAACATTGACTTGATTCTCAGAATTCTGAAGCCGTGAGTGTATTTTAGTTGGGATCCTAGACTATTTCAGGAAAGGTGGTGGGACGGAGTAGTGCAAGAGTAAAGCAGAGGCTGCATACAGGAAGAAATGATTTCAAGAAAAAGCGATAAAAGGCAACTACTAAAAACCAAGTCTGTTTAGATGTGATACTTGAAATGTCCTAACATATCATCACCTATAAGTGAAAGGGTTAAGAACTTATAAATGACTCGTTTCCAAAATTGTAAAATTAGAATATTAAATAACCTAGCAAAAATGCCATGGTTTAATTTATCATGGCATTTTTAATTTATAAATTAAATAACTTGTAAAATAAGCATGGCATGATTAGATAGAATTATTACACGATGCTTATACAACATATTTTCTTCCCAATATCATTTTTCTCCTCTTTCCTGATGGATTCTACTCTTCTCTCAATGTTATAAATACAGATGAAGATAGATTAAATCCCGAAAGAAATCACAGCTGTCTGAAGGAAATAATTAATGTCCTTGTTCAAGACCTCTCCATTAGCAATGGCAAACTCTGTTAAGGAAGGAGAAGATAACTATGCAATAAGCAGAAAGGCAAATTGACTGTAATACAGATTTCTAATGGAGAGATGAAAGGATACTGGCAGCTCATAAAATAACAGCATTGTAATGTCCCTCCAACTTTATGAACAGGATTATGAGAGGCTTTTAAAGAGAGTGGTAGATTCGGGGGGAAAAAACTTCCATTAAAGACAGACCCTGCTGTGATATTAGCTCATCACCTTGAACTGTGGCTAGGCACGTCAGTGTCACCACCTCTAAGATGATAGCTTGCCAATAACCTCGTCCCTTGTGAGGGGACCTTGTCCACGTGAAATCTCTGCACTGATGTTTGCCAGGAGTTTAGAAAATATATTTAGTAAATACAGTGCTTTGCAAATCCAATGCCTGACACTTTATAACAAGAATTTAATTCTCTAAAAGAAGAGACCTTGTAACATCCAGTGATCTAGTCAAGTCTAACCTAAAAGTTTAGCAGTTGGTACTAGTTATGCTCTTAAAAACCATAATTGCAAACTCTTGCTGGTGTCCAGTGCAGTGCACGCCCACTTAAGCTTTTGTAGATAAAATTAGTTTGCTGTGATACAGAAAAGGAAATATAAAACTAAATCATAAATGTATTTTTCCCCCTCCTACTGTGGGGTTTAATTCAATGGGCACCACAGTGGACATTAGAGTATTTAGGTCAGGCACATCTATGTTGTGTTTGAAAAACTAAGATACTGAGTCAAAGTCATTGCTACAACCCCTACTGAAATCAGGGAAGAATTTGACCTATTTATGTCTACACAGTGTTTTGGAGTCCATGGAAGTGATTCTCTCAGCTTGGTTTGGTAGACTTGGGCTACTAGGGCTTGCACTTGCACTTTAAAAATAGCTGTGTAGCTAGCTCTTTGAAGTTGCAGCTTGGGCTGGAGCTCAGGCTCTGAAGCCCAGGGAGGAGGGTGGCTTCAGAAACCAATAGGACCTTACGTTGTAGGATCAGGGTCCACGTCGTTAACTTTGAGCCATTTCTAAAATCCTGGTAATCTGAATAGTTGTAAATGATTCAGTCATATACTGCAGACATTGATGCCAGCATATGTTTACTTTTATGATTCTCGATAGAACCCACAACATTACTTGCCTATGGGGCAGGAAAAATGGAACACGGACCCCAGGCTGCAATCCGATTGTTACTGTTGCCCTTTTTGGGCCTGTTTTAGCTTTGGGAATATTTTTGACTTTCAGGATTATTAAATAATCAAACTGTATCCAGTAACCAAAAATAGATAGTACAGTAATAGAACATAACTAAAATTAGTTGATTTCCCAGAATGACTATTTCATTGAAGTTGTCAGAAATGAAAGTATTTTCTTTCATCAGAACTAAAATTTCTATGTAAATGTTAGAATACTTTTACAGGTTTCATGACTCACCTATTTGATCAAGTACTACAAAAGTGTTGCTTATGATGTGTTCTGTTTGAGAACTGCTCAATAATAAGGAACCTTCTCAAGGAGAGGTGCAATGTGTCCTTGAAGCAAATTGCAGTCTACAAATGTTATTTACCTTCATTGCTTCCATGAGTCTTTACTATATAGAATAGTAAAATCACCATAGCCCATTGCATATACTCTTTCAACTGGTAATTGTGGAGCAAGATTGCTGTGGTGTTAATAGTGAGGGAAATATTGTATTCAAGAGAAAACAGACTGACATCCATTTGATATCTCAGTAGCAGCCTGAACAATGGCTCGAATTACATTTTTTTTCTTCATTGTAATTTGGATATGAGCATATTGCTTGGGGAAGAGACTCCCTCAACTGGGGCTCCCCTAAAGAACTTACTCCAGGGGGACATGCTATTCTTATGACAACTGTTCTGCTCCGTTGTTGTGGCCCAAGGGCTCTAATTCTTGGCTGTGCATTTTGCTAATTTCTGAAAATCTGCCATGCTACCCAGAGATTTAAGAACTATTGTTCTAGAACACCCAGGGACAAAGGCCATTTAAATAAAACATTTATGTGAGGTTTCTGGCCTACTGGCTAATACGTGTGCACTTTCCCTCTGAAATCTGGTGTTCACAGTGTCAGGCTTGCCACCTCCTGTTGCGGATTAGTTGGACCAGTGTTTGAAAATATTGCCAAAAGGAACTGTGACAGGAGCAGCCAGAGCGGAAGACATTACCTGTCTTCTAGGTTTGCTTCTACTGGTATCCATTGCTGTAGTTTCTGAGTTCTTCCTGCTTAATTGACTTGTGGACTTCATAGGTAAAATGGCTGTCTTTTTCTTTTATGTTGAGGCTATATTACCTATTCAAACAAGTATCCCAAGTACATATGTATGGTTTAAAGCCTGGACACAGGGAAGCCATTATAATTAACTGGTCTTGTGATATCATTTCCAGGCAGCCTTCCCAAAAAAGGTAAAAATCCAATTTACCAGACAAGTGCAAACAATAACAGTATATGGGATTGATCTGTTCACTTGCTACATGGGAAGTGAATCCTAGCTAGGGGTTGCCAACTTTCTACTCGCACAAAACCAAACACCCTTGCCCTGCCCCTTCTCTGAGGCCTTGCCTGTGCTCACTCCATCCCCCCCCCCCCCCCGTTGCTTGCTCTCCCCACCCTCACGCGCTCATTTTCACTGGGCTGGCTCGGGGTTGTGGTATGGGAGGGGGTGAGGGCTCCGGCTGGGGATGCAGGCTCTGGGGTGGGGCCAGAAATGAGAAGTTCAGGGTGCAGAAGGAGGCTCCGGGCTGATGCAGTGGGTGGAGATGCAGGAGGGGGTGAGGTCTCTGGCTGGGGGTGTGGGCTCTGGTGTAAGGCGAGGGATGAGAGGTTTGGGGTGCAGGAGGGATTCAGAGTATGGGAGGGGGCTCTGGGCTGAAGCAGGGGGTTGGGGTGTGGGGGAGGGTATGAGCTCTGGGATGGGGGTGCTGGTTCTGGGGTGGAGCCAAAAATGAGGAGTTCAGGGTGAAGGAGGGGGCTCTGGGCTGGGGTAGAAGGTTGGGATGCGGGTGTGTGTAAGGCCTCTGGTGTGGGGCCGGGGATGAGGGATTTGGGATGCAGGAGGGTGCTCTGGGCTGTGGCTGAGGGGTTTGGAGTGCAGGAGGGGGCTCTGGGCTGAGGCAGGAGGTTGGGGGTGGGGCTGAGGGCTCCAGCTGGGGGTGCAGGCTCTAGGGTGGGCCTGGGGATGAGGGGTTTGGGGTGCAGGAGGAGTTCTGGGTTGTGGGGGAGTTCAGGGCTGGGATTGGGGCATGGGCTTACATCAGGCAGCTCCCGGTCATCTGTGCAGCGGGGCTAAAGCAGGCTCCCTGCCTGTCCGGCTTAGCACTGATCCCTGGAAGTGGCCAACAGGCCTGGCTCCTAGGTGGGGAGGCCACGAGGCTCCGTGCACTACTCTCGCCCACAGGCACCGCCCGCCCCCCCCCCCCAGCTCCCATTGGCCACAATTCCCAGCCATTGGGAGTGCGGAGTTGGTGCTTGGGACGGGGTCAGTGCGTGGAGTTCCGGCGCCCCAGACTTTTTTAGCCTGGTCAGCGGTGCTGACCGGAGCCGCTAGGGTCCCTTTTTGAGTGAGTGTTCCGGCTGAAAACTGGACACCTGGCAACCCTAATTCTAGCTAGACAGTTTACACATTGGAGAACCTGAGCTCTGCAGACTGTAGCATTAGCTTATAGAGCCACTCCACTGTGAGGCTATCGTTATTTAGTATGATAAAGGTTTACTGAATGTTAGAAGAAAATATGTTAATTATTTCTTACAAATAATTTATGCTTTTGAATTGAAAAATAGAGCTTGTACATATTGCATCTTTCTCAGAAGTGGAGATTTCTGATTTTATGTATATTTCTCCAATAGAATGCCCTATTTTAACTGAATCTCTTCTGCCACTTCATTGCTCAAGTTTTAGAGCTGGCTCTGGATCCATTAGTAAATGTATTGGTTTCCCAGTGTGCTGTCTTGTCTGTCCCTTCTGAATTCCTCTTCAGAGAGCTGTGTCCATATATGTTTTGTTGTTCGTTTTTGTTTTGTTTTAACATGGGATGTATCAATGGAACAGCATCAACTTTAAATCTAATCAGTTACAAATATAGAGTTAAACCTTGTTTAGGGTTTACTATACCAGTTCCAGAATCATCCTCCCCTTTTATGTTTTTTTACTATCACATTTTCCTATTTAAAAAAAATATTTCTCTTCTCTGGTGCGCTGCGAAAGACTCACACAAAACAGGCGAAACTGACTGTTCAGAGAAAAGAATGAAACTGACTCTTTAAAAAGTGCAGTCAGATGTATAAAAGAACCAATCTAAAAAGCTAGAGAATTTTCCCCACTAATCTCTTTCGGTTTTATTAAACTTAAGTGTTACTTGTAACACTAGTAGGTTTAAAAAAAATCAGAATTGAGATTTTAAAGATGACTGCATCCTGTACCAGGAAAAAATATACCTTCTCAATTGTATAGTTTGAGGTTAATAATTACAAATTTCTCTCGACTCTTCTAGAACACATTTGAATACTGTGCTTGCTCACGCACT
This sequence comes from Mauremys mutica, assembly GCF_020497125.1. NCBI lineage: Eukaryota > Metazoa > Chordata > Testudines > Geoemydidae > Mauremys > Mauremys mutica. The sequence goes on along the minus strand of NC_059084.1, from coordinate 10,657,332 downwards.
TGCTACTTAACAGTTTAAGTGCAATTATTTCTCTCCTCTTACATGTCAGAGGATATGGCATGTTTCATCTTGACTATATTAGTGGCCATTATTTGTAACTGATCTAACTTTATTGTACTTAGATCATCAGGATGTTTTAAACAGGGACGAGAATTGTCTAATGGATGAAACTTACCATTGTACAGAGGGCCACCACCACTCAGGCACTCAAAATAAGAGTTAATTGAAACTTAAGTAGCCCTTGTGATTGCCACATGCATGGGGATGAATTTTGCCAACAGTAGAAGCATTTTGATGCTTCTGGCTTAAGAGAGTTGGCTTGTGCCATCTAACTGTCATTGCAGATAAAATTTCCTTAGAGAAATGATAGGCCACTTATTATATTTTAGAAACTGTTCATGCCTGACCTGCATGGCAGCTTGAGTTCCACCTGCTATAAGTCTTGTTCAATCCTTGATCCCTCCCCCAGCAGTAATCCAGCATGGTAGCTTGTCTAGGAACCATTCACAAGTATCAGAACTCCTCCTGTGGAGAGAAATGCACTCTGAGCATAGCTGATGGCTGTCATGTTTGTGTGACCTCTTATCCAACTGCCTCATCTCAGTAAAAATGTGGTAGCAACAATGGCTCCACCAGTTAGCTCAAGAAGAGGAGTGTTTCTTAACAGCAGTAGAATCAGCATATTTAGACCTACATCTCTGTACAACAGTTTTGATTTCGGGTTGCAAAGGCTATTTAATGGGACTAGCTGGCCATCTATTTGTTGTGGGTTTTTTTTTTAATTCTCCTGTATCATTGATCATGTCATGATATAGCTGCTCTTTATTGCACAGAAGTAAGCAAGAAATTGCATCAGCTTGACAGCGACAAACCCATGCTATATAAAGATATGGAGATTGAACATAATAAGGAAATGTGCTCACAATTTTCATCTCTGAAGCACCCTTTGGACCAGTATGAGCAACTCCTAACATATAGGGCTAGGATTGTCAGAAGACCGAGGAAGTTAGGTGCTCAACTCCCAGTGAATTTCAATAGGAAATAGGGCATCTTGCTCCCTTAGGCTCCTTTTTGAAAACTGTTTAGCCATCCTGAGTGTGTACCCACGGGTCTCAGGTGGGCTTGTACTTGGCACAACTAAGCTGTGATGCTGCTGCCCATGCTACTGTGGCTACGCTGCTATTTATACTCTGCTAGTTCTCATTGGGCCAGTGTGAGTATGTGTATATGAGCTGGGAATCGCATCCCTAGGTCATAATGTAGATCGGGGTAGGCAACCTATGGCACACGTGTCGAAGGCGGCACACGAGCTGATTTTCAGTGGCACTCACACTGCCTGGGTCCTGGCCACTGCTCCAAGGGGCTCTGCATTTTAATTTAATTTTAAACGAAGCTTCTTAAACATTTTAAAAACCTTATTTACTTTACATACAACAATAGTTTAGTTATATATTATAAATGTATAGAAAGAGACCTTCTAAAAATGTTAAAATGTATTTATTACTGGCATGCAGAACCTTAAATTAGAGTGAATAAATGAAGACTCGGCACACCACTTCCGAAAGGTTGCCAACCCCTGATGTAGATGTTGCCCAAGTGTTATGCTTAATTTCGGGATTCTCCATCCAGCATTGCTAGAACACAAGTTTTTTTCCCTCTAAATTGGAATGGGGGTTACTTGCTCACTTTTGTATAGTAATGAAAGATTTGTAAGTGGCAAGGAATTTTGAGTGGTCAGGACTATACAAGAACTTGGTCATATCACATTGAATAAAAAAGAAATGGGTTTGAACTCCATTTAGGATTATGTTCCAAACTCTTCCAAATTATGGGGGTGTTTAAATCTAGAACAAAAATATCTAGACTAATCAGTTAATCATTGGAAACTGTGACAGACGTGAAAGTTGCAAGAAGCAGATGTCTGCACCTTCGCTGGAAAGAAAGGAGGGATGGCCCACTGGCTCAGACACTAGCCTGAGACTTGAGCCTGCTTTCAAAACCTTGCTCTGCCACAGACTTCCTGTGTGACCTTGGGCAAGCCACTTAATCTGTCAGTCCTTCAGTTCCCCATCTGGGGATAATAGAACTTCCCTACCTCATAGAGGAGTTGTGCGGTATTCAGATACTATGGTAAGTGGCTACTGGTGTGATTCCTAGCTTGAATAGAAAGATACTCGCAATAGCTCTCATTGAGCTAGCATGCTAAAAATAGTAGCGTAGCCGCAGTAGCACAGAAAGTGACGAGAGGCATCATGGGCTAGCTGCCCCAAATATGTACCCACAGGGTATGTCTGCACTGCAATAAAAACCCCACAGCTGGCCTGTCCCGGCTGACTTGGGCTGCAAGGTGGGAGGGCTCCAGCTAGAGCTCCAGCCTGAGCCCAAACTTCTATACCACAATTAAACAGCCCCTTAGCCTGAGCCCTGTGAGCCCAAGTCAGCTGGCACATGCCAGCCACAGGTGTCTAATTGCAGTGTAGACATACACATAGGGTCCAGGCAGGTTTGTACTCAGGATGGCTAGCCCATGCTTCTGCTCACTGCTGCCCATGCTGCTGCAGCTACTCTGCTATTTTTAGCATGCTGGCTTGGTGGGAGCTAACACAAGTATATTTGTGCAAACTGGGAGTCACAGCCCTAGCTCCAAGTGTAGATTACCTGAGAAGATGTAGGAGAATAGGTAGGGTAGGATCATTAATTACAGAATCACAAGAAGACTCAGCAACTGTTCAGTTCAGATTTCTTCACTGCTTACACAATTAGTGTTGGGGTTTCGGAAGGGATAGGGAGGAAGAGGGTAGGCGGCTTCACTTTCAGTTGCAGGTAGATCATGTTTCTTTGAACAAAAGCTCACCATTGTAATGATTATTGCATTGTCTTTCATAGCTACATGGCAAGGACTTGTTACCTTGTTAAAACTCCCTAAATAAATAAATAAATGGTTTAAAAAAAACAAACCCTCTAAATTGGAAAAAGAGTGGTATTGGAATGAAGAGTAAATTGAGTGATACACTATTTTAACTAATGGAAAATCCTGCCCAGAATTACAGGGACTCTATCAATAATTTAGATTCTAGACAGTCTATTTTTAAATGTTACTCTGAGGGAATTGTCTCTGAATTCTAAGTTCTTTTTAAAAAGTGTATCATTCCATTGCTGAGGAAGTTGCAGAAGATATAATGTAGGGCCTACACAAAAACAATGGTTTTGTAGTCATGTACGGAAGTAAGTTAACATTATGTCCCATTTTCTTTTATTTATGTTTTTAGAAAGTCTGTTTCTATAATATGGTAAAAATCTTACCACCATCATTTGGATAGCAGAAATTTGCAACATTCTAGAGAGTGCTGATCAGAGACCAGCAAAACAGCCTATTATTCGATGTTTTATAGAATTTTCTAACAAGAAAATCTTAATGCAGTACGTTCTTGGTAATGCATGTTTAGTGTTGAATTGATCAAAATAATTGTTAAATTGAAAATACAAACACATCTGATCCTTTACTCAAATATGACTTTCCTCACATATCGTGTTTACATATTTAGGAGTTTGTATAACATGGTTGTGCTAAATACCTGAGGCAACAGTAGATCAGAGTTGAACTGTTGAAAATTTTCCTAAATTCACCTTTTCTTTTTGCGGGGGGGGGGGGGGGCAGGGCACTCATTTTGACATTATCCTGATATCTATATAAGCAAGGAATGTCTGAGAGTTTATTGTATTGCAAACCGTTTTTTATTTTATTTGCTACTATTTTATTTAGAAGAATAGGCTTAATTTGTCAAAGATTACTTCCCTCCAGTGAACATATCCATTTTTGTATAGATAGCCTAATTAGGAAAATGTGGGAATAATACTGGGCTGTGAAAGAAAAACAAAGGTAAACAAAGATATGAGAATCTCCTCCTTATAAGAGTTTTTATATAAAGTTTTATGACTAAATTCTTGGGTTATATTCCCAGTCTGTAGAATCTTTTATGTTTACGTGAAGAGAGATGTGCTTGACTTGCAGTTAAGTTTTGCTTTCTGAAGTTTTTATAATTTCTGATGGAGAATAATATTCATATACAGTAGCTAACGTTTGGATAATTCTATTATTTTCCCCTCTGACATAGCCCATGTAATAAGGGCTGACGCTGCAAGGTGCTGAGTGCTGTGGCCCCAATCCCTTAAGCATGAGTAGTCCTATTAGAGTCAGTGGAATTACTCATGGCTTAAAGTTAAACGTGTGCTAAAGGGTTTCGCTGGATATCTGCCAAAGTTGTCGTCATCTTGTCCACATTACGGACTTCTTTCTTATAAAATTATTTGGAATTTTGGGCTGGAACTTTATTGGCCAGTTTTTTAGAACAGCTCATTTACATGCCTATTTTGCATGTTTAATTACCTCATTTGTGCATGCTGGAAACATTATTTGCATGTGCAATCACAATAATTGCATATACTAATTGGGTGCACAGATGCACATGCATAATTTTAAACTATAACCCTACCTGCCAAGTTTTTGCACAGAATGAATTTGCACTGTTGAGTAGTAATTCCCCGTAAAAGGTTGGTTTGTTTTTGTTTTCATTGAAACAACAACAGAGCCTTATCTGTAATTTTAATGAACATAGCTTTTTAATGATATCCAGCTTTTTAATCGTGTCCATGTAAATCACAGCTAGACACTAGTTTATTTTTAAGATACTAACAGCTACATATATGGCAGAGTACGTTAATAAGAATGGCTATGAATCTAGGCCTTCAAAACACGAAGATAACTAGTACTAATTTGCAACTGCCCCACTGCTATTGGGGTTGTAAGCATTTGTGTAAATAGGGCTCAGGCTAGAGCCCTGCATGGGACTATTATTTAATCCTACTCCCACTATTATGGCATTGGTTCCTGAGGGACCTGCGAGATCCCAGTCTCACTGCAGGGCTTTACGCAAGTCCTGCACAGGGCTCTAATTTAGGCATTTTTGCATTTAAAAAAAAAAAAACTTTGTAAGAGTTGTACTTAGGGTTCCTTGCTCTCTGCAATTATGTATCCTTGGATTCAGAATTGTGCTCCAAAATCAAGTTTCTAGGCACATGGCGGTAAAGAAAGCAGTGATGCCTGCTTGAGTGTGCAGACAGCCTAAAACAGCTCTGAGAAATAGGAAACGTTCCGTTCATCTCAATGGAGTGTTAACTTTGAAATATAGCTATACTATTTTAATTGACATTAACTATTTCATTGCTGATCATTTTCATTCCAGCTAATGTGCTTATCCCCCACCTCTAAAACTGCCTCCCACACCTTTCAAGGTGCCAAAAGTTCACATCCCTAATGCAACTGCTTCTACCTGATAACTAAAACTTAACTGCATTACAGAAGTGAACGCTAAATTCTGTAACACATGGACATGTAAAAAAAAGGGTTAGTGAACAATAAATTGACTTTAAGATCAAATTTAATAGCAGAGGTGATATAATAATTGTTCTGTTAATTTTCATGTGCAATAAAAACTTGGAATTTTTAAAAATTCCATGTGAAACTGCTGCACAATCTCCAGCAGAATGCAGGGGACTTCTAGAAACTTACCACAGAATCTTATAGAATGGAGCGTCTTGGTTATATCTTCCTTCTGAGGAAAACACAACTGCCCTTCACACTGAAGTCTGTAACTAGAATTGAGCGAATAATTCACGATGAATTTATTTGGATTTAGAATCTTTCTTTGTTTACAGAGTATATAAAAACAGATGGTGATTTCTCAGCTTTTTAAAAAATCCTCTGTGATTTGATAACGTATAGCTTTTTGCAAACAACTGAGCTCGTTTGGCTAGCTGTGATTAATTAGATCAGTCACAAGGTGTGGTCTCTCTGCTCCCTGATAGGATGTGTTTATAAGTACTTTTCTTGTCCAGTTATTCTTATGTATGAATTTCCATGGATACTTGTGCATGCAACTTTTAAACTCACTCCTAAGTAGTCTACTGCTGGCAGTCCTCCCACTGTTATCCCATACTGCATTGCTTCACACCTGGATTGGCCAGTCTTTGTACTTGTGTGCCCTCCACTGCTCCGGAGTCATGACTGATTGTCACTTCTCCATTTAAATGCTGGTGCTTGGGAGTGCATTTTTGCAAGCAATGTCACCGCAGCACCCAAGAATGATATGATGGACAGTTATCAAGAAAGCATCCCAGACAACAGAGCAAGCACCAAGACAGCATGCCAAGCACCCAAGACTCCACAGAAGGCAACCATGACCCCACTTATACCATGGAGTCTGACCACAGGAGATTTTTCCTGGGCAGCTAAGAAATATACGACACAGCAGATTCAGAGATTATATGAATCCCATGCAGACAAGCAGACTGAAACAGCTGTGGAGGACAGCTCTGCCGGCAGCCAGCCTGAAAATGCTGCAGATGTGGAGCTCTATCAGTAAGTATTACGTGCCCTTGCTAGTCGTCCCCATTCTGCGGCAGTGTCCTGTCTCACCGGTCAGCGCTGAGTGACTGAGCCCAGAAGCATGGCTCCACCAACTAAAGCTGCGCCAGATAATGTCCCTGCAGAACTAACTGCTCAGTTTCATCCTCCTGCTTCTCCTCCACCTGTAGCCATATCATTGCGGCATCCGAAGCCTTCAAGCCAAATCCATCCAGCTGCGTGACTGCGAATATGTGTGCATCATCCTGTTCCTATTAGTGACTGTCATGATAGTTGCACTCGGCAGTGTGGTGTCCATGCTACCTGACAGCTGTTCACAAATGGCACTGGCAAACTACAGATGTGGAGAGTAATCTTAGGAGTTTGTTAATTTGACTCCAACTCCCAGAATTCCTGTCAGTTCTGGAAGGCACCCGATAGAGTGCACTGCGAGAAATTGCTGAACTGTGGAATGCTGCACCATGGGATATCTTCCCAAAATGCTGCAAGGTTAATTCAAATGAGCCCAGAGTTGTATGGACACAATGATTAACAATAGAAATACCATTTTAAACTGGCATAATCAGTGTTGGATGTACTTCATTTTGAGAAAGTTAATACTGTTTACTAAAAATGAACAAAGTAAGCTGAGGTAACATCCCCACACAGACAATTTCTAGCTGGAGAATCGCTTATACTTTACCGAAGAGTTTTAAATGCACGGCATGAATTAAGAAGCCCTTACTTGTCAACACCTAACCCAAAATGGGGAGTTGTGAACCCAACCTGCTCAGGAGTTTGGGCTATTGGGCTGAGAGGGTGGAGGGATTTTTTGCTGCATACTGTGTTTGGAGAAGAGAGGGGAGATGGGTGACAGAACACACTGAAACTGAGAAAAGACAATCTGGAAACTGAGCCAGGGTTTGTTTACATGGTGGGGTAACAGGTGTGATTTCTAAAGCGCATTAATGTGTTGTGCATTAAGTGGTCCATGTAGACCCTACTGGTGCTCACTAATGGTTCCCTACGCGTTTCAACAGCATTACGTTAAAGCACAGCACCTGGGATTACCTGGGCCAGTTAATGTGCAACACATTAGTGTACTTTAGAAATCACACTTGTGTAAAGTGCATTACCCCACCGTAGAGGCAAGCCTTAAGAAGCCGGAAGAGAAGGCAAGCAGCAGCCTGGGGTTTTGGTGGTGTTTTTTTTTTTTTTTTTTTTTTTTTTTTTTTTAAAGTTTGACCCTGAAAAAAGCTAGATAGAGAGCTTTTGGGTCCCCCGGCTGAAGAGGCTCATGGCTATGAGCTAAGAAACTGCTCCTTTTGTTACCCATAGACTTTAATAGGAACCAGCGTGATCATCTAGTCTCACCACCTGAACATCACAAGCTTCAGAACTTCACCGACCCACTCCTGTAATAGACCCATAACCTGTGGCTGAGTTATTTTGTGGCACAAGAATTTTGGTTACTCCAGCATTTGGAGAATGCTGTACGTTTTGAATTTTGTACGTTTCTTGTTAATAAACAAAACTGTATTGGAGAAATACCAGACTATCACCAATTTCTACTCCAAGCAGGAACATCCCCACAGCCCAAACTTTGATGAGCTACTCGGATTGAAAAGAGGCAACATTATGTATTTGTGCAGCTGATTGTGCATTTTTGGGTGAGACTTGATGTTCAACTGAGTCCAGGACACTTGAAGCTGGTTCCATTTGAAAATTGGTGTCATATGATCAATTTTAACCATGTATTAAATCTGAGTATATTTTTAACAAGTTATTCAAACATCTTTTTGAAATAGATATTATTTATAATTGAGTAAAATGAGCAGAGAAATTGAACAATCTAGCTAATACAGGTTCCAATTTACACTGTTACGGGACAGCAAAAGAACAATTCAGAACTTGTTAGCCCTAGGGGGCAGATAGTTGGTATCTAAAATCACTAATGAAAAAGAGAAAAGCAAAATCCTTAGATTGAGAGCAGAATGTTTAGTGGAAGGGAGTTTCCGTAGGACAGGAAAGAAAACAGAAGTAGAAAATAATATAGGAAAAGGAAACAACAGTTCTTGATCCAGCAGCAGCAGGGTATGCTCTGATCAGTGAGCTGTCTCCAACACTTTTGATGCATAAGCATGGTGTCATTAGTAAAATAATACTTGAGGGCTTGTCTCCACAGAGAAGTGGTGCACACTAGAAGGGTATTATTTCTAAAGCACACCAATGTGTTGCATGCTCACTGGCCCGTGTAGACAGTGTTGGCATGAACTAAAAGTTCCCTTGTGTGCATTAACATAGTGCTGTTTCTGACCTTGACTCTTTTTACTTTTATCTCCTCTCTTCTGTTTAAACCTCTCCCTTCTCTGTTGAGTGTCTTTTATCTCTCCTATGTACTGTTTCTCAATCTCTTCTTCCTCTTTCCTTTTCATTTACTTGTATGTCCAACCTTTTCATCCTCTGGTGACCTCACGTATATCAAATAGACAGGGTTGCTGGTAAACTAAACTGACCTACTGCATTGTCTCAGTCATGTGTTTATAAAAGAAAGTACTTTGACTTAAAACAGATAGCTCCTTGGATTTTAGACTCCTATCATAATGTGCATAACAGAAGAATTTTGGTAAAGCCAGGCTGCAAAACTTGGCTTACTGCTGAATCACAAAGTAACTTGGGAAATTTCTGTACCCTAATTTAATGTTGTTGTCTTCATAATACTGATGAATTCCATGTCCTATAGTCCTAGTCCTGTAGATCTTGGATTTATTATTTGGAATATATTGGATATATTTTAGGCAAACTCAAACATGCATATTTCACTTTTTATCACCTTTCATAGGAGGACTACATAAATGATAATATACATTTTATGAATATTCATAAGAACGGCCATACTGGGTCAGACCAAAGATCCATCTAGCCCAGTATCCTGTCTTCCGACAGTGGCCAATGCCAGGTGCCCCAGAGGGGATGAACAGAACAGGTAATCAAGTGATCCATTCCTTGTCGTCCATTCCTAGCTTCTGCCAAACAGAGGTTAGGGACACTATCCCTGCCTATCCTGGCTAATAGCCTAGTTCTTTTTTGAACTCCATTATAGTGTTGGCCTCACAACATCCTCTGGCAAGGAGTTCCACAGGTTGACTGTGTATTGGGTGAAAAAATACTTCCCTTTGTTTATTTTAAATGTGCTACCTATTAATTTCATTTGGTGACCCCTAGTTCTTGTGTTATGAGAGAGAATAAATAACACTTAATTACTTTCTCCATACCAGTCATAATTGTATAGACCTCTGTCATATTCCCCCTTAGTCATCTTTTTTTTCCAAGCTGAAAAGTCCCAGTCTTATTAATCTCTCCTCATATGGCAGCCATTCTATACCCCTAATCATTTTTGTCGCCCTCTTCTGAACCTTTTCCAATTCCAATATATCTATTTTGTGATGGGGCAACCACATCTGCACATAGTATTCAAGGTGGGCGTACCATGGATTTATATAGAGGCAATATGATGTTTCCTGTTTTTTTATCTATCCCTTTCTTAATGATTCCCAACATTCTGTTTGCTTTTTTGACTGCTGCTGCACATTGAGTGGATGTTTTCAGAGAACTATCCACAGTGACTCCAAGATCTTTCTTGAGTGGTAACAGCTAATTTAGACCCCATCATTTTATATGTATAGTTGGGATTATGTTTTCCAATGTGCATTACTTGCATTTATCAACATTGAATTTCATTTGCCATTTTGTTGCCCAGTCACTCAGTTTTGAGAGATCCTTTTGTAGCTCTTTGCAGTCTACCTGGGACTTAACTATCTTGAGTAGTTTTGTATCATCTGCAAATTTTGCTACCTCACTGTTTACCCCTTTTTCCAGATCATTTATGAATATGTTGAATAGGACTGGGCCCAGTACAGACTCCTGAGGGACACCATTTACCTCTCTCCATTCTGAAACTGACCATTTATTCCTACCCTTTTGTTTCCTATCTTTTAACTAGTTACCAACGCATGAGAGGACCTTCCCTCTTATCCCATGACTGCTTACTTTGCTTAAGAGCCTTTGGTAAGGGACCTTGTCAAAGGCTTTCTGAAAATCTAAATGCACTATATCCACTGGATCCCCCTTGTCCACATGCTTGTTGACCCCTGGCCCCCCCCCCCAAAGAATTCTAGTAGATTGGCAAGGCATGATTTCCCTTTGAAATACACTTGCACATTAGTGTAGCTGAAAAAATGACTATATACAGCTATAGTAAATTCAGATTCAAAGCACATCAGCTGATACAATATTTTATTTATATAGACTATAAAAATTATACTATTTTTTAAATGAGTGCTGTGATAGGGATTAATCCTTACCTGCAGAAGGCTACTCTTCTGCTTTCTAATTGTGACGAGCTCACAAGAGGGGTGTGCTCCACTGCCAGTGGCTCTCAACCTTTCCATTCATTTGTAAAATATGAAAGCAAATTGATATTCTGTTAATTCAGCACAGGTACACCTTTTTAAAAAAAAATTTCCCAGTGGGATAGAGAGCTAAGTGAAGTTGCTTTTTTGGGTACTTTTATAAGTTTTGCTGGCTATATGTACTGTTTTTGTTTGGCAACTAGTTTGTTTAACTGGAAACATAGTGTTGCCAGGTACAAATTGGTACTTTTTTCACCCCCACAAGTTAGTGGAATGGTCATATAAGCAAATTAAGTACAGTGAGCTAATTTTGTCATTGTTTCAGAAGTTGAGGTATTTATGTAATAATGCCTATAACATTGACCATTGTAAGTGGCAAAAGCCAGGTTGTTAACAGCCTTGAGAGGAAGCCAAAGGCAGTTAATAAGCTATATTAAAATCAAGTATGTATCCCTTTGGTTGTCGCATTTGGCAGTGTAGATGTAAAGAGATTTTGCTGTTTGTTGTTTGCAGCAGTCATATAAATATTTAGTAAATTATAGTGCAGCCTGACAGCTACAGTAAATTGGCAGCATCCTAGAATAATTAATAAGTGTGTTTTTTAACTCTCTATTTGAGAAAAGTTACATAATCTGGACCCAGTGATCACAAGGAAGAGTTCCTGTTTCCAGTCAGATACCCTACCTATCTCTTCAGGGTTCTGGACAGGCTGGCTGTTGGTCAAATAATACATTAATGACACTGAAGGCCATACCACCACTTCACAAGCAAAGGAAATGCGTTATGCCTAGGACGCTTTTATTTATTTCTTGCAGATTTTAAGGCATGCTCAGAAATAAAAAAAAGCAAACATCCTTTAAAAATGAATGTCAGCATAGCTTATATAAGCAATGCTGAGGTTTAATTATTGTACTCACATTACAGTAGGCCTAAGTGCATTATGTTTTTCAGGGAACATCCCTGCTTTAGGTGGTCTTCATGCTTGGATTAACTAGCATCATAATCCACTTTGAGAAATACACTTCACCCTCATTAGAAGTGTTTCTCTGTTATATACTCTCTGATCAAAAGCTTTTACTTTGACTCCCATATATAGTACATCAAACAGCACTGTAATCACCTCTTCACTGCATCTTTTATAACACGTTTGGTTACTAAAAATGTTTTTATAATCAGGCTGTGAAATTTGCTGTGCAGTCCCCATTTTATTGGGAAAATGTTTCTCTATCACTTTTAAAAAAATAATTTAGGTACGTTGTGAACCTTGAAATGACGGTGGCACATTGTAATGGATTTTATTTTTTTTTAACTTTCTAAGGAAAAAATAATTAAAATAGTTTTGTAACTCTGAATTTCTGAAGGATTTGGGTTTTCTTTTCCAGCAGTCTCACTGAAGACCTGCCATAGCATATGGAGAAAAGTTTTTTTTTTTAAATTTATCATGTCTGTTTATATAATATCTTCAATAGTAATTGTAGAAAGAGTAAAACACTCTAGTATCTAATTTTAAACTTGTTTTTTTCTTTGTAGTATTAGCATTCTTAACAGCGATAGTACTGTACCCATTCCTTTATAGTACAGTACATGACTTCTTAACCTGCCAGCAGTTCTAACTAAACATGTGATTAATGAGAGGTTGAAACTAATACTTTGTTCTGTCAATTATTTTAACCAGTAGAGCAATCATGTCACACGTTTTATTAATGTGACCACGTTTTAATAATTACCATAGCACATTTTATTTAATGCCTTCAGGCTAACAGTCTGATTTCTTCCCCTCCTCCTAGCAAAGCGTACACTGGTTCGCAAAGAGCGAACTGACTTCCTGGTCTTTGCTGCCACCAATAAAGCGATTGAAATATTAATGTAGAAGTTGTAAGTTTTTTCAAAAGGTCCCTATACCCAGTTTACAGATGGATATTCACATAGTTCCTGGGTTCTAAAATGCAATAAAAGTGACAATTAAATCGGACTACAAAAAAGGCAACTTCCTTGGTAGCCTGCTGGCTATGTAGGATTTGATAAAGCATTATAAAGTCAAAACTTTAAAAAAAGTAGTCGTCTTCTTTAATAGAAGATCATTAGGGCACGGATTCAGAAAAGCACGTAAACACATGAAGTGCTTTACTGAATAGGGATGCTTTTCCTAATCAGGGTGTAAGCCTGGACTTCAAGGCAGGATTGAGTCTCTTAAGCTTTAAGGTGATTTGTGTTTTGACTTTCTTCCCTATTTGAAATTAAAGGTAATGGTTTTTCATGGTTCCTCAAACAGGTTTTAGTGGCTTTCATGATAAATGGATGCAGCTTCCCCAGCCCCCTCCTTTTAAATAGCCAGAACAGAGTTTGATAACTCCTGTTCAAACTGCTCCCCCACAACAGAATTTAACCCTTTGTTCTGGGCTGTGCGGACTGGCCCAAACCATGTTATAAACTGAGTTTTAAAAGGTGCCTTTAATCCCTGCATGAATCTATGTGTACCACAAGCTGTGGAGAAGACATACGGAGCGGTCAGTAAATTAAACATGAATGTTTCCATGATATTGTATCTAATCTATCCCATGAAAAGATTTTGTTGGGATATAAACATTCCCTTGCAGTTTTGGGATTGAGCTAGCACACAAGAGCCAAAAATTGAAACAAACTAGCATATTTTCAGTTTAAAGTTGAATGTTGTGCACAAGTAAACAATCAACATTAATGGTGGGAGGTAAGTGATTTTTAAAAATCTTCGTTTTTAAAATCTGAGCTGTCTTAATATAAATACAAGAGGAAAAGCTGTTTTTAAATCAGAAAATATTTTTAACCTGGCAGTGTTCCTATAAAAATAATTCTGGCCGTGGTGAATGGGTGGTGGTGGTTTCAGAATTCAGTAGGCTAAAAATATTTGTATAATTTGTGAAAATGATGTTTTTATGTGAAGAGATGAATTCACTACATTTTATAAATCCCTGAATAAAAGCTGATACTAAGTAGCACTTTTTAAAAACAATTGCACTGTACATCAGATATTGGCTGAACTATTGATGAGCATGTTGAGTTTCCTGAGGAGTGAAGCACCTCATTGCCATGGAAAATGTATGCTTAGTAAACATTATAAAATACAAAATGAGATGATACATTCATTGCTGTGTAATAAGATTCTTTGTTTACAGGACATGCCACAGGGCCATGGCAACAAAAACACAAATAGGGGGATGAAGTATTCCTGTAGTAAAGATGGTGATGATTACCTAGCAATTTGTTAATTGTAGAAGTTTTACACTACTTCAGAATCCATTATCACTTTATTGTGATACTGATAGCTTGAGAATCTGTGAATGTAAATATGAAAGTGACTGAAAATCTGAATGTAATATTAAATATAGAGCTTTTGTGGTCTGATTTGGGAATTTTTCATGAATGCACACTTAGCGAATATATTGAGAAAAATTTCTAAATAAAACCTCATTTCTTTTGGAGAAGAATGTAATTATAGTTGACCTTTTAAAAAACAAACACATATACATTAATTGTATGCATTGTTGTTGTAGCTGTGTTGGTCCCAGGATATTAGAGACAAGATGGGTGAGCTAATATCTTTTATTGAACCAATTTCTGTTGGCGAGAGATACAAGTTTTAGAGCTTACACAGAGCTCTTCTTCAGATCAATATAAGTCTCCACCTTGTCTCTAAGCAAACACCTAAACCTGTTAGATTTTTGTTTTGCCTTGTTTAATGCCGTATCAAAATAAGGCAAAATAATTAAGTATAACCATTCTTTGTTTGATCCCAGTCCTGCAGAAACACTGACACCTATGTCTAACTTGAGTAGATCAGTAGTCTCGTTGACTTCAGTAGAACTGCGTATGTTTGGAGGTTCAGGGCCTCTTTGAATAAAGGGGAGAAAATCAAACCAGAGTAAATGAAAGTCTCTCTCTGTGAAGTTTGAATCAGTTACCATTTGCTTCCTGCCTTCCCTCTTCTCTATCCCTAGCAGTTTCATTGCATTGTTTTGTTTAATGTTTACCCTACTCAGTAAGAGCACTAACCTTTAAAAGTGGGAAGTCACAGTGGTTAATGCGATTGTTGCATTAACCACATAACATTTTCGTACCTACCTTTGTCTTGTAAAATGTTAGTGTGCTTGGGGGGTGGGGGGAAGGTGGGAGGGAATCCCTTGTCATTCTTTAGTGTGTGTGTGGGGGGGGAGATGAAAAGGAAAAGAGACAGAGGCCTGCTCTCCCTATCTCCCCCTGTCCTTCCCTTATTTACTTATTTTTCTTAGTTCAGTGCTTTTGGCCTCTACTGATTCATTGCTTTGTTCCCATCAGTTGTGCCAAATCCCTGAAGCAAAAACTGGTAGTCGTCAAATACAGTAAATTTGGAATCAGATGGTCTGTAGGTAGACTAGGAACACAACCACAACTGAGACTTCACATCTATTTGATGCTAGAATTCCACTACTCTGCCTGTCTGTTTCAAGGTACATGGTGCCTCAGTGCAAGATGCCGTAATGCTGCTGTGTTCTTTCAGTCCACAAGTGCAACGCTCGCACCATAATCGGATCCTAGCAGCTGTAGGAAAAATTACCTCCAGACCTGCAGCTAGTCACAAAATGCAACGTGGCAAGCAGCTAGTGCACTGTATGTGTGTTCTTGGACTTTGTCTTCTTCCCCAAAGGCTTTTTATTCATGTTTTATTCTATAAACAGATTTCTCCACCCATCCCCAGCCAACTATGTCTGCCTGTATTATTGTTGAAGCAGTATTTTTCCTTCAGCTCTTCTGCATTCCTGATTGCTGATTATACTTCCAGTTTCATTTCACTGCGTTAAGAGTCATGGTTACATCAGGTGTTTTTAATATGTTGATTATACATCTCATTTGATGTAATATTAAACATTTAATATTAAAAAAGCTTTTGTGGTCAGATTTGCATATGACATACATTACATGACATACCTAATGGATTTACCTCGAGAGTAATTTTGCTAGAGTCTGTGGCTTCAGGATCTGAAGAAGAGCTCTGTGAAGCTCGAAAGCTTGTCCCTTCCCCCAACAGAAGCTGGCCCAATAAAATATATTATCTCACCCATCTTGACCGCTGTATTATGTTGGTAATTCTACGTAATAGATTAGCCCTCCTATCCGCACTATACTTTGCATGTTCATGTAGTTAAATTGTATATCTCCTTCTGGTCTGAGCTCTCTGTTCCAGACGTTTTCTTCTCTGATTTTCTTTTCACGCTTAAATCTTCGTGTTACCCTGGTCTGCTTTGCTTTTTCTTGGTTGTTTCGACTTTTGGTAACTTGTCTCTTTTATCTTTTCATTTCCGCTCGTCTATAAACCGCCTCCAGGTATTTCTATTCTTTACACTCAAATCCAAACCTGCTTGATCTACAGAATGTCCCTAGTAGCACTAAGATGAGTTCCTCTCCATCTAAGACTACAATTTTAATAAGTTTATATGGGTTTATTATGATTAAACACATGTATCTGAAATCAAAATCTGTTTTCCTGAACAGGTAAGATAGTTGGAGATCTAACTACAAATGTGTTCAATGACTGAATGAGAGTAAGCAGGCATCTCACTTGTACGTTTTGTTCTAATGAAGTCCTTTTTCATTTGCATTCTGCTTCAGAAACCTTTGTTTTTGTGGTGCATAAACTTAATTTGTATGTTTCCTTGGTTACAGGGAGAAAAAAATGAAAATTCAGGATATTAAAAACAATATTAAAGAAGCTATAGAGGTAAGTCTACAAACCATTGTGTCTTGCTTCTAAAAGCTGTTTTTAACCACTATCTCAGTAACAAATGTGGGGTATTTTTCCCTTTCTTTGCAGACAATAGTGACAGCAATGGGCAATTTGGCACCACCAGTGGAGCTAGCCAATCCAGAGAACCAGTTTCGAATCGATTATATCTTAAACTTAGCTAACCAGATAGACTTTGATTTCTCAGCAGTAAGTACATTTCCTCTTCAGTTATTATCGTGCTTTTTGTGTGGATGATTATTTTTCACCTGTATCACAGAGATGTTTACAAGAATATCATGCAATTCAATGAGCCTTCTTTACTGGGTACATAGGAATTGCCATACTGGGTGAAACCAGTGGTCCATCGAGACCAGTAAACTTCTGACAAAAGCCAGTACCTGATGCTGAGGGTGAGGTGCAAGCACCCCCACCCCCAGCAGGAAAATGTGGGATAATTTTGTCCCTCATGAAGATCTCCTGATCCCTAATAGAGATAGTTTAAACACTTAAATATGTGGTTTTATATCCCCTTCCCAAGTTTTTTGATAGCTAGCCATAATAGCTAGTGCTATTCTTGTTATCCATATAAATGACAAATCCCTCTTGGGTTTCTTTTTGTGTTGCGTAACTAAATAAAATATATAGTAACATAACTAAAATATGCAGGACCAGATTGTGGATTGTCCTGCCTGGGACTCCAGGAGCCCTCTCCTCTTCCCCGTTTCTCTTATTTAGCTAGCCACAATCTTAAGGCAGTGGTTCTCAACCAGGGTACACAGAGGTCTTCCAGGGGGCACATCAACTCATCTAGATATTTGCCTAGTTTTACAACAGGCTACATAAAACTCACTAGCAAAGACAGTACAAACTAAAATTTCTTACGGACAATTACTTGTTTGTACTTCTCTAAATACTATACACAGAAATATGAGTACAATATTTATATTTCAATTGATTTATTTTATAATTGGAAAAATTAGAAAATAAGCAATTTTTCAGTAATAGTGTGCTATCATACTTTTGTATTTTTATGTCTGATTTTGTAA
Source organism: Mauremys mutica (assembly GCF_020497125.1). Classification (NCBI taxonomy): domain Eukaryota; kingdom Metazoa; phylum Chordata; order Testudines; family Geoemydidae; genus Mauremys; species Mauremys mutica. The sequence goes on along the minus strand of NC_059084.1, from coordinate 10,639,734 downwards.
GCAAATAGTTTTTAAGTGTGGTGTAATTTGGGGAGTACTCAAGACAAATCAGACTCCTGAAAGGGGTTCAGTAGTTTTGAAAGATTGAGAGCCACTGATCTAGGGGTGTAGGACTGTCAGTTCTGGTGGTGCACGGCTGCAAACCAGCCTGTCCCGATAGGGTGGGGTCAAGCTCAGCACGCAGCAGTGTTGAGCTAGTGTAGGGGATGATATATACTTTACCTTTTGGAAGAGTGGCAGAGTCCTGGCATGACTCCAGCCAACATGCCACCACAGCTAACCTATCCAGAATTACACTGAGGGTTCTCACTAGTGGACTGCCCCTCCTCACTCCCTGAACCTCATTAAACCTAGCTAATGGCTTTAAAGCCAGAGCAAGTCCAGAGTAAATAACAAAAGGTATAATTAGTTAACTTGTTTTTTGAGGATATATCTGCTGCCTCTGACTCGCTAATGCTGTCACTTGACCTTGGAGACATTCAGCAGCCCCATAAAAATACAAGGTGCTACTTCTAGTTACTTGGAAAACCACTGGAAAGGCAGTTTTGTTAATTACCTCATAGCATATGATACTTAGTTGTAGTGTTATGCCAGCAATTCCAATGGCAAGATTCAGAAGACTTCATGGGTTCCAGAGGAGGGTGTATTACTATACTGTAGCAAAGCTAGGGTCCATCTAGTCCAATATTTTGTCTCCAGTAGTGGCCAGCACCAGATGCTTGATAGAAAGATGCAAGAAGTCCTGAAGATGTGGGATAGCTTGTCCTGGCAAGATTTTGATTCATCTAAGCTTTAAAAATTGTTTAAACCAGCTAGCCTACAAATTCAGCAATGGAGACGTTTTATAGCTATTATTGCTGCCAATAATTTTCCAGCATCAGTCAGCTTACACAAGAATGTCCTCACATAGCTTGTATCTAATGAACACGTCACTAATGACCAGTACTCCAATATTGAGATTGGCACTGTGATCTCACAATCCAGAGAACCTGCAAAGGTCAACAAAATCAGAAAGGCGGGGTAAGGTCTTGTTTGCGCCAAAGTCAATATATTAAGAATACCAAAGTAGTCAGTAATTAGCATAAACAATCAATTTTTGTAAAGCAGTGAATCCACATGAGATTTTAATTTAAAACTACCTCTCATATTGTTAGTATGTCTTCACATGTTTTATAGTTAAATGAAAAATCTTGTGCTTCAGTGCTACAAAAATTCCATACTTTGAGTGCAATAAATAGAAGTATTTCTGAGGGCCAAAGCATTACCTCTCCACTCACTCTTGCGTTGGCTTGCTGCCTGCAGCTCTCACCAAGACCAGCATTTTGTGGTGCTTTAGGTTGAGACCTATAATAATGTGATAGATTCCTATGATTCTGTGTGATCAACCTCTGATTTTTAAATCGGACTCTTCTCTTTTGGCTTGTTGCTGGCCTCAGTTTTCTTCCTGTTAGTGATATTTGTGACTTTTTTCCTGAAGCAAGCGATAGTTTTATACTCTGGGAACTGTAGATAATTGAATAAACCAACAGTGCATGTGCACATTTGTGTAAATTAAGGTGTGTTCAATATACAGTGAAGAAAATCAAGAGGTCCAGCCTGTTTTGTTTTCATCCAGTCACAACCTGAAAAACTTGCATCTGGACCCTTTCTCAGTCCTGCAGTTAGTAGAGATTCCTTTTACATATTTGGAATATTCTGTGTGTGTTTTCTCATAAATATAGAATTTCCTTTCGGTGGCTTTGAGACATGCTTATTTTGAGGGACACAAAGATCTAGTTGAGGCATGCTCAATATAATATGGAATATTTGTTTGCTATTCTCTCTAGCAATATAAATGGATCGGCCCTTTTCTAATCAATCAGGAGGCCTCAAAAGTTTGCCTTATTTTATTTACAGATTAAGAGCTGAGTAAATCAACAGTCTGGATTGAAGACAATTAGTTATAGAAATACAATTTTTAGGAAGTGTTTCTTTACAAATCCAGCAAGTTTAGAAACATTCACACAATGAAGTGTTTTTGGGGGTTGTTCCATGGTCCTTAGTAATAGAATGTATGTGCTATATTCATCCAGGATAGTAGCTGTCTTCATGTTTTAGAGCAGGGTAGAATCCATAGAAGCAATCTTACTTGCTTTCAGATGTATTTGAACTTGTTTAACGATCTTCTCCCTGCTTTCATTAGTAAATGAACCATTTTAACAATATTTTAGTTTTGTGATGGTTTCAAATTCTCATAAAAAGTAGAGTTCTTCTAGGAACTAATACAATCCTACCTCACGAGGATATTGTGCTGATGTTTGTAGAGGTCTGTGGGATCTTTAATGGAAGGAAGGTACTGAAGAAGTGGAAGATATGATTGATTTACCTGACTTACTGGCAGGCCATTGTTTTGTATTTAAACAACTGCAACGCTTGGTGTCCTTGGCATGAGCAAGAGGCGTGGTCAGTGGTGTCTTTTCTGTTATATAGACATCTCTAAATACTACACCCTAAGAGCTTCATAGTAAGATTTGTTCTGTATTCTTGTGATGGTTACAGACTAGCAAGTGGCTTCTGTTGATGCTGATCCACTGCCAAGACTTGAAGACATCTGGCACTCCACAGATATAGTGGGCTGGCAGAATCCTAGGGAAACTGATTGTCAGGTGACGACTTGTCAGTCATGGATAGTCCCACAGAAAAGAAAGGGTTAATCAGTCAATATAGGATATGGACCCCCAGAGAGAGCTGCTCCACTCTGGGATGCGAACACACTTGTGGCTGAGAGTACAGACTCCCCAGAGAATGATAACACTAGTGAATCTGGAAAACCCTCTTCAGTCTTGCATTGATGGGGAAGGGTGAAAAAAGAGAGACACAAGAACTCTGGTGTTCTGAGCAATTTTTTACTAAGGGCACTGGCCCACTTCTCCTGCCTCTCACTCAGTTGGACTGTTTTTCTTCTAAGCTGGCTAACTGCTGTGAAGCCCCAGTTATTTATCTCTGTCAGCTTGTGAGAGGAAAGAATGGGACTTGATCCATCAGAGCTTAGGACAACGGCTTCTTTTAAATTTCCCACCTCCCCCACTTCTGGTTTCTCTCCTTACTGAGCTGCCTACTGCCCCCAGCTGGCAGGTTTCGTATAGGACTAAACATTCCAGTGCCAGCTCCCAAAAATGGGCTTCCCAACTACCACTGATGCTTTGGGCCCTAACATTCCATCCCCCAACTTCCCAAAACACTTTTTGTTAGAATTGCTCTGATGCTGCGGGAACGGAAGGATTATCATCCACATTGTTCCTGTTACACTACTACTCCTTTTAGCCACCTCCCTTAATATCTGCTCTTTCTCTTGTGTGTTGGTGGTGAGTGAAGTAAGGCAGGGAATCTGACCAAGTCCACAGATATTTCATCTCCAGACAAGAGCCGTTGTGTGTATATTTCTAAGGCAGAAGGTGACGCACACTAGTTTAGGGATACAAATCACCAGTTTAGGGTGATTACAAATGCTTTCATGGAACTCTCATGTTTTCTTGAGCAAAGAAATTGTTTTGATTTTTAAGCACCGATCCTGCAAAGACATATGTACATGCTTAACTTTATGCTCTGTGAGTAGTCCAATTGGCATATTTAAATAAGTTAAAGATGTCGTATATAAGTGTTTGAAAAATTGAGGTTTTAAACTGAATTTCCATTAGCCACCAACTTGGACAAATACTGTTAGCGGGTTCTGTCCCCAGTGATGATAGGAACTGTAGTTTCAGCTGACCTGATTTGAGTGTAGATTATATTCCACTGGCACCTGAAAAATGTAACCTGTGTATTAATTATGTGAATTAAATAAATTAAAGACTGAGGATGTCCCAAGATGTTAGCTCCCTGGGCATAGTAATTGGAATATATGGTCTGTGAATGTCTTGGTAGGAATAATGCAAACTTTGTGTGCTGTAGAGGATTTAAATGCACCAGATAGCTCACACAAACACAAAATCTAAAATTCCAAAAAGCCCACAATTTTCTGTAGGTGGAGAGAGAAGCCTCAGCCTTCTGGTTTGCAAGTTATGCAGTACAGCTAAGCAGAGCCTGGTTATATGATAAATGTTGTCATTCACTAAAATCATTTAAAACTGTTTTAAGAGGCAACTAGATGCCAGTATCACTTTGTGTGTGCTGCAGTAACCTTCACTTACACAAAATTTAAAAAGAGTAGTGTGTGTGTGTGTATATATATATACTGTAAATTCCTATAAACTTAAAATAAAAATGAAATCTGTAATTCAGAGAAAAAATAAGAGGATTCTAAAAGCAATTTATTCATTTAACTTTACTTTCTGCTCATGCCTACATGTTTGAATTCACTTCAGACACAGAAGAGACACAATATGGGAGTTAATACTTTATTTTAACCTGAGAAAGTTACAGTATCAGTCTTTGTGGGATGAGGGAAGGGAGAATGTAAAAGATCTCCAATATGTTTTCTTCTCTACCCTTCCCACACTTTCTGTCCTTTTTTGTACATTGCTTTATCCCCCAGACACATGCAGTGCCGATACCCAAATATAGCAGAACTTTACCTGCTCTGACTCTTTAACAGTGTTTGGGGCTAGCAGTAGCACATTGAAACAACACATTCCGCCCCCCCTTTTTTTTAACAAGATAGTAATCACACCTTTCATATATTGGGTGTTAATGCTGAGAAATTTTGGGGTTTTTTTTTAAGCAGTTGTGATGATATTTAATTATATTTAAATGCAATAATAGATATACTATTTTACATATTAGGGTCTACCAACTTTCTTTCCCATTTGCTCATTTGGAACTCATGTTCCAGCTGGTATCCAGACACTCTGCTCTCAGTGTGGTGTTTGAACTGGATTTTCTATGAGGCTATGCAGAAACTGAAAAGTAATCAGATGGAGAAACATAATAGAGAGGACACTTGTGGTGTTACATCTCCAAAATATAGAGGAGTCGCCCTTTGAGGGCTATAGGTATTTAGGGCCAGATAATGCAAGACGCTGAGCATCCTCCCATTTGAGTTCACCTCCTGTGATCATCTTCTAAGTACTCATTTGCAGGCGGTCTGGAAAACGCATGTTTTCTAAGTGCTGAGTCAAAGATAAACAGAATTTAACACCCACATGACTTTTTGGTGTTTGGGTTGCTTTGTTTTTTTCACTCTGGAAAAGAGACAACTAAGGAGGGGGGATATGATACAGGTCTATAACATCATGAATGGTGTGGAGAAAGTGAATAAGGCAATGTTATTTACCCTTTTCCATAACACAAGAACTAGAGGTCACCCAATGAAATTAATAGGCATCAGGTTTAAAACAAAAGGAAGTACTTGTTCACACAATGCACAGTCAACCTGTGGAACTTGTGGCCAGGAGATGTTGTGAAGGCCAAAACTATAATGGGGTTCAAAAAGGAGTTAGATAAGTTCATAGAGGATAGGTCCATCAATGCCTATTTGCAAAGATGGTCAGGGTTGCAACCCCATGCTCTGGGTGTCCCACTGACTACCAGAAGCTGGGAGTGGACGACAAGGGATGGATCACTCGCTGATTGTCTATTCAGTTCTTTCCCAATGAAGCACCTGGAATTGGCCACTATTTGAAGACAGGATATTGGGCTAGATGGACCATTGGTCTGATCCAATATGGCCGTTCTTATGTATTTTACATTATTCATTAGCTAATCTTCATAACATACCTTTTGTAAATGAGGAAACAGAGATATGAGACATTAAGTGATTTGCCTAAGACCACACACTTCATTGTCACTGGTAGAATTGTGTTAGAACTAAAGTTTCTTTAGACCATGCAGTCTGGCTAGAGCAGAAAAATGAATAAAAAAAGTAAAATTATATTCACTAATGTACTGAGCTGTAGGAAAGATGTGTCTTAAACATAACATAGGTACACCCAAGATTCAGAGTTGAGAATAAATTTGATATACTGCAGTGTCTTATTAAACATGACTACGGTTAAGATTGTGTCACAGTTTTTTGTAGTAAAAGTCACGGAGGGGGTCACAGGCAGTGAACAAAAATTCATGAATGCCCATGATCTATCCCTGACTTTTACTAAAAACAAGTGTGACAAAATGGGGCTAAGCCTAAGACCTGCTGTGGGAGGGGAAGGTGGGGTCCAGCACCTGCTGCCTGTGGTGGCTGGGAGCTCCAGTTCGTGTCCCCCTCCCTTTCCCACCCCCCAGCCACTCCGCCTGCAGCAGCAGGGATCCCCGAGGACCCCCTGGGGACCGAAGCAGAAAAAGTAATGGAATCTGTGATCTCCGTGACAAAATCTTAGCCTTAAACATGACCTTAAATTGAGAGGAAGACAGTGTATTTGGCGATGTGACTTAGTTAAAAATTCAGCACATTTGGTAATGGACAACTAGATTTCCTGAAAACAAGTGCTTGGTTTTTGTATTAGCATTTATTGGCAGGCGATCTGGCCAGCTGACAGTAAGCAGTTAAAGTATTTAATTCACAGTAACAGCCCCATTTTTGTAATCCTTGCTTCCTGTTTCAGTGTATCTTGTATTCCAGTGGCAGGAGGCTAGGAGACCCTCTTGAAACTATGAACCTGAAGAGAGAAACTTCTCTGTTTTACTGCCACTTATCCAAAGAGCTTCAATGTGTTTTGAATAGCACTGTATCCAACATCTTGTCTTTGGCATATTTTCAGCAGATAGTTTCTGAAATCTAAATGTACAAATATCTAAATTTTAAAAGGGGACTGGCTGAGTTAGGGGATTGATAAAAGAACATGGAGTCTGTCGACTCTTTAAGTTTCCAGGCTGAACCCAGTCTGGGTCAGAAGTGACCACGAGTAGTCATTACCATCTGATGGCCTGTTCTGTGGCCTACGAGAAATGAGAGGCTTCAGTCCTCATCCTAAGAACCTCCATCATAACTGGCACACATTTTTGGCCAGCCCCAAGCAAAGGAAAAAGATTGAATGGACATAGAGATTCAGAAGCCTTTCTTATAAGGTGTTGCTTCCAGACAAAATTGGAGGGAAGTCCAGCACTTGTCATGGCCATGTTGGTACCATGTCTGGGGTGAACAATGGATTTCACCCTTCAGGGACAGTAAAATTTGCATATTTATGAACTCTAAAAACATTTTTAAAGAGAGAAATCCAAAGTAAAAAAAATAGTGTAAACAAGCAGTACCAAAATAATTCCTAATGATTAGAAAGTTTCTGACCATTTATTGATTATAAGGGTTTCCCTTAGGTAATAATTGGAGATATACCAATTGGAATTGGAAGGGACCTTGAAAGGTCATTGAGTCCAGCCCCCTGCCTTCACTAGCAGGACCAATTTTTGCCCCAATCCGTAAGTGGCCCCCTCAAGGATTGAACTCACAACCCTGGGTTTAGCAGGCCAATGCTCAAACCACTGTGCTATCATGAATTTTGTTGTAGTTTTTGCTTCCCAGCAAAAGCACCTGCCTGCAGGCATCAAGAGATTCAAAACCCTGTGTCCTGTATAGTCACAGTAAGAAGCATTTTATCAGTGTTCAGAAGTTCACAACAGTTTTGAAGTATCCAAGATCAAGTCAGTTGTACATGTGTTTTAAACTAAACCGAAACAAAAATCTGAAAATCAGTTGAAATACTCTTTGTTCATTTGGCAAATGTACTTTAACTTATTCTTTACAGTAATATAATGGGTGCAGTTTGTGTATACTTATATATATACATATGCTGGGGGAATATGCTAAAACTGTTTACCAGTTTTAACATATTCCCCAAGTGTATTATATAAGTATATTGGATATGAATTATATTCTTAAAACAGTGTTATCTTGCCAACTGGCTAAAAGATGAAGAGCTATTTATTTATTAATTAACCATACCCATTGTACTTCATAGTGTTCTAGTAAGCATTCGTTGTATATTTTATAAAGCTAATGAAGGCTTATGTAGTAATATGAGACCTCAGTTTAGCTCTGTGAAAAATGTGGGAAGAGGTAGAAACCACTTTTCTTGATGGTGTGTGAAGCTTGGAAAAATTCTAATTTGTGAACTTTTTCCTTTTTATTAAATAGCAGCCAGTTTTACATATTGGTTTCTTGTGTGTGTGTGTGTGTGTGTAAGTGTAAGTGTAAAGAATGAAAACTAAAGACAACCCTGAAGTCCTTCACTGGATTTTCTTTAGGAGAATAGAAAAGTACATAATTGAAACCAGGGTTTCAATTTTGAAACCGAATGATCATTTTTTTTCTGTAGATGGAATTTATGGTTTTAAATTTACAATGATCAGCGTGATTATTTTAGGGGAGGAGAGTAAGTTGACAAAAATGCTCTATTAATCAAAGTGAACCAGGTCAAGGTAGCTGAAGAGGTTAATTGTAACAGAGCTGATGATAAACAGAAATGATAAGAAACCTTAGAATTGGCGTGATTTTTCTTCCTGTGGACACATTGTAAAAATACTGAATAATCTAAATAATTGTCGGTTTTCTGTCCTGAATCTTTTAGAAAATATATGGTTCGGTCATTAGAAAAAGTAAATAATGAGGAGAAATTTGGTTTTTGTTGGGATGTGAAGAAGTGAAGCATGAGATAAATGTTGATCACTGAGGCTACTTTGCAAATGTAGCAAATAGAAATGTTTGGTTTGTGGCTTGAGCGAAAAACCTAATAAGTGGGAGATCTTGCTGAGTTTGTGCTAGGACTGCTTTTACTTCACCCATCATATTCCCTGTACTGACATCTCTCAACCAACTGAATTGCCCAAGATTAGATGATATTCTCTCATTTTCCATGTAATCAGAATAATAAATGCTGTATAGGGGACAACCTGGTGCTTAAAAACTGCGAGAACTCTGTTTGAGGTTGTAGAGTGTGTTAAAATGGAAAACACAAACCAGTCCGTGTTGCTATTTCAGTGGTGTTCCTGGGGTGGGGTCAGTCAAAACAGAATGTGGTCTCCATCAGTATGTTTCTTTGATGCATTTGGTTAACTTTTGGTGCAACACAATAGAATAGCCCCTCTACAATTTCAGTGAGATGTGAAAATGGACTTGGGGAAAATTCATTGACTATTTCAGATAATCTTGACTATCTTTCTATCCAGCTTGAGTTCCGAGAGGTGGTGGACTAGAAATATAGTGGAGGTGATGTTTTTACTCTTGATCCCCATATGTTGTAGGGGGATTTCTCCATCCCCATCACCAACTGTGGTGGTGGGCGCCTGGAGCAGCCAGCGGAGAGCAGAGGTGAAAGTAAGCCGGTCCCGTCTGATATGGTGTACCGGTAAGTGGCTGCCAGTACACAGCCGACCGTAGCAGCAGGGCCGCTGATGGGGGGGGGGGGGGGCAAAGGGGCCGCTGCCCCGGGGGCTGGGGATTTAAAAGGGCCAGGGGCCCAGGGTTCCAGTGGCAATTTAAAGGCCCCGGGGCTGCTGCTGCTGTTACCGCACCAGGGGCTGGACCCCTGGGCCTTTTAAGTCGTCACTGGAACCCCAGGCTGCACAGACCAGGCAGTGCTGAAGGGCTGGCTGAGGGACTCTGGCTCCAGCCCCGCCCCTTCTGGGGGCTCAGAGTCGCTGCCCCACACCTTGCCCAGGACCCTGCATACCAGTAAATCCGTGAATTTACTTTCACCCTTGGTGGAGGGGTAAATCACTGCAGGGGGTTGGGGACACCCCGTCCGGTGGCTCCTACCCTGCACTGAGCTCAGCTGATAGTCCCGGTGGGGCTAAGAGGGGAGAGAACTACAATTCCCCTGCATGGAGCAGCTGGATCTGGGTCAGACCCATCCCCAAAAACCTCCCCCCACTTCCTGCCCTCATCACCTCTCAGCCGTGGGGGGAGGGGGTCACTATATAGGGAGTTGCTCCCCCGTCCGCCCAACCCCTGTGCATCTGGACATCCCCATACCCAGATTCGCCCCTCGCTGAGCCCCACCTCCTGTACCTGCCCTTCCCCGCTGACCCCTCACCCCTGCACCCACACCACCCTCTGCTGAGCTCCCTGCACTCGAACACCCTGACGAGCGCCACCCCCTATGCACCCAGACCACCCTGACAAGCCCCCTGCACCTGAGCCCCAACCAGCTGCACCCAGACCCCCAACCCACCAAGCTCCACTCTCCCAGCACCCAGACACCCCCCGCTGACCCCCTTCCCCCCACACTCCCCTGCCAAGTCCCAACCACCTTCACCTGGACACCCCCCCAAGAGCCCCTGTGCATCCAGATCTGTCCTGCACCCAGACCCACCCCCGCCACTGTCCCACCTTCACTCAGATTGCACCACACAGAACCCTCTTACCCCACACCTGGATTCCTCCCCCCACTAAGCTCCTCCATACTTGGATCCTGTTAGATTGAGCCTGCCTGCTGGTGCACCTGGTCGGGAGGGGCAGGGCCCCGGGGTGTTTCTGGAGCAGGCCCAGCCCTTGCGTCCTCTGTCAGCACCGAGTCCATGTCCTGGGGAGAGCAAGAGGGCGGGTCTGCAGCGTGATCTTCCACCTCCATACTGTGCAGCCAGTGGCCTATGCTCCCCACTACCATACTGGAGCTTCATATTTATTTATTGATTGATAAAATTTACAGAATTTTACAGAATTTTAAAATACCATGTGCAGATTATTTTTTGGGGGGGGGGAAGGTGTGTGCACAATTTTTTTTACTTTTTTGGTGCTGAATTCCCTCGGGAGTAATAGTCCCCGTGGTTGCAGGCCCACAAAAGTATTTTCTGACTGGGCACTTAGAGTTGTGTAAAGAATCTGTAGTTGAAGCAGTCACATTATGTTAAGCTATTTTGCAGCAAATGAAATCTTAAGTACAGGAAGATGTGCACTTTGTGACTTCTCAGAGTTTTGGATGAACTTTTTGCATCAAACTGTTCTCATGCTGTGGGAGTCTTGAATATACTTTCCCTGTGTTACCTGGGGAAGATGGCAGTATGCATTCATTTGCATTCATCTCTTTTAAAATGTTGCATTCGCTCTTCTTGCCAGATCTCTACCAAATGTGCTCTTCCCAGTTGCACTTCAGGAGACACATGAAAGAGCCACGGTCTGAGTATCACTGCTATAAAGCAGCACTCTTGCTTGCTATTTCTAAGTTTGTACTTCACTTAATAATTGACCAGACGTGTGTTTTAACTAGAATGAAAAGTCATTTAAACTCTCTTGACATAATTTCCATTAACTAAATATTAAAAATACTAGATCCCCTTTTAAATTCTGTACCAGAGCAGCAAGGGTTATTGAAGGAGTTTGGGGAATCTATGGAGAAAGGAAGTTTAAGAAAATGTAAACAAGATTTTCTATGTACATGCTATTGTCTCCTACTTACGATTTGAAATTATCTTCTCTGAACTATCTGTGCAGGAAAATAGTTAACAAATATAATTGATTTATAATTTCTATACCAAATACCACAAATATGGTGTAACTGATTTTCTTATCCAGCAAAATACACTTGCCAATGCTGAGATTTCTACTTACATTGATATATGTGTATAATTCCCAATAACATTTGTTGTGGAAAGGAAAATTAATCCTGTGTGGAAAGAGTCATAAACTGTTGCCCTCTTAATCCTATGACCTTTTGAAGTCCTGCTTACTCATGGGATCTGCAAAATAAAATGTGAGTTGGTCTCTCTGAGTCAGCATCCCCCAGTGCAAGACCAACATCGCAACAGTAAATTCCGCTCTTCCCCATTACATTTTTCTATTAAAGAAGAATTGTAAATATTTTCCTAGACAGAACAGTCCAACTTAGTCCAGATCAGAGAAATAATGATTTGAGGTACAGCAGGAAAAAAATAAAGAAAAGTTAGATCTGCTTATACACTGTACATGATTGCCATAAAAAGCTTAGTGCATGCTAGCAGAATTTTTATTGATATCTTAGTTACAAAGGTAGCGTCTGAAAGGTTACCAGGTTCAACACAGTGCTTGACTGTCATTTGCCAGGCTTTTTCCGTAACCATACGGTAGAATGACAAACCTGTTCACTTCTAAACTGGAATGTCATCTTCACACAGTTCTAAATCTCATAGATTTTAAGGGTGGAGATAGGGAAAACATATTCTCTACTAGGTACTAATGGTGAGCTGGAAAACAGAGAAACTGTTATCTGGGGTATATATGGACAACAGGGAGCATAGTGTAGCCCTTAAAGAACAGGACTTGTGGGCAGCTCTGGTTTCTATTCCTGGTTCTGCCACAGACTTGCTGTGTGACCTTTGCCAAGTCAACTGTTCTGTCATATTTTTCTCATTTATAAAATACGTGTATCTGTCTGTCTCAGGGGGTCTTTTGTGAGGCTTAAATTACTAGTGTTTATAAAGGAGTTTGAGATGCTCAGCTGATAGGTGTTATAGAAGTGCAAAGTGTTGTAACACAAGAATTTTACCATCTTTATTAAAAAGCAATAAGACATGCTCCAGATACTATCAGAGGCTGATCTGATTAGATGCTTGAGCCTCTGATGTCATCTCTATACACTTTTATTTCTTCTTCACTCCACCACCTCCTCAGTAAACAGCCCTTCTAATGAATAGTCAAACAATCCAGTTAGCCTCATGGGTTTGTTACCTGACCTGAGATTGACAAGCCAGAACTACAGAATAAGAACAAACAGCCAGTTTCAACAATACAAATAAAATTCTGAATACTAATAAATTAAAAAGTGGAAGTCAAATCCTAGTGAGGTAAATAGAAAGAAGCATAAACACTGCCAAATTAAGTGTAAAAATGTATTAAGAAAAGCCAAAAAGGAGTTTGAAGAACAGCTAGCCAAAAACTCAAAAAGTAATAACAAACTGTTTTTTTAAGTAATCAGAAGCCTGCTAAACAACCAGTGGGGCCCCTGGACGATTGAGAGACAAAAGGAGCACGTAAAGACGATAGTCAGTGCAGAGAAACTAAATGGATTCTTTGCTTCAGTCTTCACGGCTAAGGATGTTAGGGATATTCCCAAACCTGAGCCGTCCTTTGTAGGTGACGAATCTGAGGAATTGTCACAGATTGAAGTGTCATTAGAGGAAGTTTTGGAATTAATTGACAAACTTAACAGTAACAAGTCACCGGGACCAGATGGTATTCACCCAAGAGTTCTGAAAGAACTCAAATGTGAAAATGCAGAACTATTAACTATGGTTTGTAACCTGTCCTTTAAATCAGCTTCTGTACCTAGTGACTGGAAGATAGCTAATGTCACGCCAATATTTAAAAAGGGCTCTAGAGGTGATCCCGGCAATTACAGACCAGTAAGTCTAATGTCAGTACCGGGCAAATTAAAGAATAAAACTGTCAGACACATAGAAGAACATAAATTGTTAGGCAAAAGTCAACATGGTTTCTGTAAAGGGAAATCGTGTCTTACTAATCTATTAGAGTTCTTTGAAGGGGTCAACAGACATGTGGACAAGGAGGATCCAGTGGACATATTGTACTTAGATTTCCAGAAAGCTTTTGACAAGGTCCCTCACCAAAGGCTCTTACGTAAATTAAGTTGTCATGGGATAAGAGGGAAGATCCTTTCATGGGTTGAGAACTGGTTAAAAGACAGGGAACAAAGTGTAGGAATAAATGGTAAAATTTCAGAATGGTGAGGCGTAACTAGTGGTATTCCCCAAGGGTCAGTCCTAGGACTAATCCTATTCAATTTATTTATAAATGATCTGGAGAAAGGGTTAAACGGTGAGGTGGCAAAGTTTGCAGATGATACTAAACTGCTCAAGGTAGTTAAGACCAAAGCAGACTGTGAAGAACTTCAAAGAGATCTCACAAAACTAAGTGATTGGGCAACAAAATGGCAAATGAAATTTAATGTGGATAAATGTAAAGTAATGCACACCGGAAAAAATAACCCCAACTATACACACAATATGATGGGGGCTAATTTACTACAACTAATCAGGAAAGAGATCTTGGAGTCATAGTGGATAGTTCTCTGAAGACGTCCACGCAGTGTGCATCGGCAGTCAAAAAAGCAAACAGGATGTTAGGAATCATTAAAAAAGGGATAGAGAATAAGACTGAGAATATCTTATTGCCTTTATATAAATCCATGGTACGCCCACATCTTGAATACAGTGTGCAGATGTGGTCTCCTCATCTCAAAAAATATATACTGGCATTAGAAAAGGTTCAGAGAAGGGCAACTAAACTGATTAGGGGTTTGGAACGGGTCCTATATGAGGAGAGATTAAAGAGGCTAGGACTTTTTTTTGCAAATTACTGAGAGAGGTCCTATTGTAAGTAACCGCTATTCATGTGCACAGTAGTGAGTAGTAGCTGACTTCATCTGGTCACTTTCAGTAGTATGCATTATACCTGGTGATAACTTTTCGCAGGATTAGGGCCCAATTTACTGAATTGCGTAGGCTGCATTGGGTTTCCTAGTCACTTTTTTGAATTAGTGAGATTCTGATGTGTTTCAGATATGAAAGAATAGGTCCTATTTTACTAGGTCCATGAAACAGGAAACATTTGAATCAATTACTACATTATCAATGCAGTCTACAACATACAGGACATTTTTTTTAACCAATTTATAGTCAGAAAAGATATGACAATATCTCCAGCAAAGTAGCTCTCTGCTGATATGCTCTATAACAGGAGTTCTCAAACTGGGAGTTGGAACCCCTCAGGGGGTCACGAGGTTATTACATGGGGGTCGTGAGCTGTCAGCCTCCACCCCAAACCCTGCCTCCAGCATTTATAATGGCGTTAAATTAAAAACACTTTTTAATATATTTATAAGGGGGTTGCACTCAGAGGCTTGCTATGTGAAAGGGGTCACCAGTACAAAAGTTTGAGAACCACTGCTCTATAATTAATCTCCTTTTCCCTTTCTGTAGTAACATTACAGACAGCTTTATTAGTTTGCCTGATGCTTTTTTTTTTTAAGAGTTTCCTAGCTTTGCCTTTAGATTTGTATTTATTTTGCCTAACAAGCTTCAGTTGTAAGAAAAGGTGCTAGGATCTGGTTTCCACTGCTAACGAGTCAAAGAGGCAGAAGGTTTGCATTGCAGAATGCGCTACTCATGCAGTGCAGAAATTGTCTTGAAGCCTGCATTGAGTATAAATATTTAATACAATCTTTTGGAACAGCAATGCCATTTTGCTGTCAGCTCAAAACTTTGAATACAGGTCTGTACAAGAAACAAGACAGGACTTTTTTTTTTTTTTTTAAAGATATGAAATGGGACCTATTATAAGATATAAATAGCCTTTCTAGCAATATTGCTTTTTACACAGTGGTTGGTTGCTTGGTTTGTTTGCTGCAATACTTTCTAGTTCTTCAATTAAAAAAAATGATTTAGCTGCTATATAAATGTGGCAGCAGCTGCAGGAATGAGTGTAGCCCTGCCTTCAATTTAGTAATGATCCAAAGACTGTGCCAGTACCAGCAATTCAAACTGCACTGAAAGTGGGGACACTATTAGTACTTAGCTTCTAATTTGTCACATGCCATAAAATAACATCTGGTACATAAATTTAAGATATTGTCAGCTAGAAAATTGTATGGTTATGCCCTTCTGTTACTGCAGTGTTCTCAGCAAGGCATCTACACAGTTCGAAAGAAACCTTTTAAGAGTTTCTCAAACCACACCACCCAAAATTCTGCACTTCTTTTTTATATGACATTGTGCAAATATCACTTCTGTAGTAATTATGATGGTGAAAAACTTGTACTGTACAATGTTATAAACTGCTTTATTTTTAGTACTTTGCTCTTTATTAATTTATTTAAATAGTGCATGAGATGCTTAATATCATAAATTTGTGTGCACACCCAGTAAATCCCCACAGTCCTGCAATATCAGGTTCATGAGTTCCTACTTAGGATTGAAACCATGTTGAGGAAGTAGTGCCTTAAATTTAGGTATAATTTGCTTTGCTTTTTTCAAAGCAATTTTAAAGTGTAGGAACAGATCAATTAAATTGCCACTGAAATAAAAGTGAGTGTCAGCTGAATCATGTTGAAAATATACAGAAATTTTAAGAGTTTACACCAAGAGCTCAGCAAGATCTTTAGTTCCAAAGAGAAGACCTACAAACTGATTTATGGTTTATTTAAAGAGGGTGCTGTCAGGTTAAAAATGATGCAATTAAGAAAAAGAAAGAGAAAACCTTTTTCCCAGCTCATGTTGCTAATCACACCTTAAGTAAATCTTGAAGAATTTTAAAAATTAAAATTTATTTTCACTATTGAAGGTGAATTTTCTTTTTTAAAGGCATCAGCATTTCTATTGAACTTAGATTTTATAAAAACTTTTTTAAAGGAAAACCTAAATGTCAAAGTGCAAGCTATTTGATGTTAAGTAAATTATATCACTGTCTTTTTGTACATGTCCTACAGTGCTAGATTTAAAATTGTTGTTCTTTAGCATTATGGTATTGTACACAATGTCTGTTGTGGGTTTTTTGCACACTTCCGCTTACTATCTCAAATTCAGAAAGCTATTGAAATACTTCCCCAATAAATAGGTGTAAACTCTAGAAATCCCTACAAAGAGAGAAATTGCTCTATGGCATGGAATATAACAAGAACAGTTGCATTAGTTTTAGTTAGAACTGAGTCTAGAGAAATGTGTAAACACTCAGGATTCAGCCTTGCAAATGAATCCACAAGGAGGACCTCACTCCTGTTGTGGTCCCAATGAAAGTTGGTTAGACTTCATGTGGCAATAAAGGTTTGCACAGGTAGAAGAACATGCTGGTTAGAGCCCGGAATTTTGATTCTTTCTAAAGCAAAATTTTGTACAAGCCCTGGACATACACATGAGTTGCCATGTGGATAAAGTGCAGCCAGCTTTATTTCTCTTATATTATCTATGTATTATTTACATTGTGCACTTTCCAAATCTCTTTCATAGATTCCTGCTCTCCAGAAAGCCAACTAGCAAGTTCTCAAAGCTTTCTGCTAAACTCAGGAAACTGTTCTGTTCCCAAGTCAGAACACCTTCTAGGTCTCTCCTTTCTCCTTGACAGGATCAGTAAAAGCATCTCCATTTCTTTTATAAACTATGCATATAATTTAAACCTGTTTTGTTCTAGCACAACACTGTCTTCCAATGGGTGTTTATGCTTGAGTTCTGAAAATCTGGATAAAAGCAGCAGGACCTAATGCTTTCCTTTGTAACTTGGGGTCATGAACATGAATTAGATTTAAGAGAGCATTCTGATTTAAATCCCTCCATAGCAAACTTCTGAGTTATCCCACATCATAGTAATACTTTCAGATGCTAATAGCACCTCTATAGCTCTGCTGAAAGCATATAGCTTGAACAGCTTATACTAAGGTCAAGGTAGAGTGTAAACATTTTGATAGCTATAACTACATATGTACATTCACAGCAAGATATTTTTAAAAAGTAGAAATGAGCTTCATGTGCATGTTTTATACTTATAGTTGCACCTGCTAATGCCTAGATACCTACCTATCTGGCCTCTTTTGGGCACACATACTGTCGTCATGGATGCAAATGAAGGCACAGAGAGTGTTGCATGGACTGGAGCCTCTCTTTAAAAATCAGTCCTGTGTAATTCTTATGAATAGAGCCCTGCGTGGATACAGAAACATGGATCTGCATCCGATCCACATCTGCCAGTATCAACCTGCGATCCGCTAGCCGTCTTTTACTTGCATCCGCACCCCAACAGCAAGCTGTCTCACAAGGGCTGGCAGGGGGAAGGGTGCGAGGAGGGAGGCAGGGGCTTGCAGGGAAGAGGCAGCGCGAAGGTGGTGACTGGGGGTAAGGAGCAGCACGGGGACAAGGTCTCAAGGAGATGGGGTGGCCCGGGGTGGGGGGCTGAGGGGAAGGGGTGGCACATAGCATACTGTTCCCGGTTGTTTGCGAGCAATGGCACACGGTAGCAGGAGGGCATTGCATCACAGTGGGGCGGAGGGGTGGGGTGCCGGGACCCCGCCCGCTCCAGTGCCTAGGGCCAGGGCTGGGCCCTGCTGCCCAGGAGCCGGCAGGCTGGGCCCAGGACTGGAAGCGTAGCCAGTGCTGGGCCGGGCCGTGGTGGGCACACTGGCGCTGCCTCAGGGGCCTGAGCTGCTGGATAGGAAGCAGTGTGGTGAGTGGGTGCTGGATAGCCCCAACTCCTACTTGCCACCTAGCTCAAGCCACTGGCTTCCAGCCCTGAGCGCGCTGCACACCCTGGGCTGCCCAAGCCAGACGCCACAAGCCAGGCGCCACTGGTGAGTCGAGCCCTGCGTGGTTGTATCTGCATCCAATCCACTACCTGCAAAAATGGTCTGTGGATATCCATGGATTTGCTGAGCTCTACTTATGAATTGTAGACTTGCTCATGGCTTACGTGAGGGGTAGATAACGTCATATAAACTCACTTTTATTCTTCATCATCTTCTGTTTTCTGTCACAGATGTAAAATGGGACGCCAAGGTTGAAATTGTTCCTACCTTTTCAGTGTTCATTGGATAAGTGAAAAAAAAACATTCACTGGCTTACAAGGAAAACTAGGCAGCCTGCTCCTCCTCAATATCTCCTTTTTTTTTTTTGACTCCTCCCCTCCAAACTGTGTGCGCTTTGTCTTTGTCATACAAACCATTCTCTGAGTAATGCATACTTAGAATTTCTCTCCAGAAAAAAGTGAGTAGGATGGTTTGAGAGAGATCCTCAGGCTTTTCTTGTTTTTTAATTTGCAAAAAAAACCCAACCAAGTACATTATTTCATTTTACCCTCTTCTGTTGATGATCTCTGCCTAGCTGCTTCAGCTGACCAGTTATTAAAGTAACTCCCTTTGCTCCCTCCTTGCGGGTAAACCAATGTACAGGATCTTCTAAGTATCAAAGCATTTTTCATTTTGTCCAGTGGAAAAAAAAAACATTATGGAGTAGTAATTGCATCTAGAAGCCAGGTTCATTAGTGGCTAAAAGCCACATTTGACTGATTGTGTAAAGTAACTTAAACTTCGATCCTACTGTTGGATTTACAAGACACTTACGGTTTTGAATTCTTTGACCAACTTAGGCCAACCAGTCACTGGCCGTTGATTTTAAAATGATCTATTTTAGTAAAGGATAATCTGAGTAGATGATACAGTGCTCTGTAGTTTAGAATCATTAGATGAAATTCACCTCTTGCATAAAACCAGATTTGCACTTTGTGCAGGCAACAATGTGGAGATTTGTGGGAGGGGATAGATTTTTCTCTCTCTGACCTGAAAGGTGTCAGCAGGGCTACAGTACAGCCCCTTTATGGCCTCTCCCTTCAGTGCATGGTTTTGAATTATGGCTTGCCAGAATTACATAGGGTGATAAGATCACTAGATTTGAGTATTTATTTTAAAATTTACCATGTACTTATTACATCTCTCCAAGCACACACAATACAAAAAGCAACTAACTGACTTGATGTTAAAGGAGTCTCCCAATCCCCAGTTTAAAAGACTCAAAAAATAAAAATCTCAAAGCATTCTCAAACGCACTCTGTCAGAGGTTTTGCAGTGCGTCCCTGGCCTCTCTGTTCTGTGCCATCAGAGCCAAAGTAGTACAGAGGGCCTTGTATGAATTTAACCCTTTAATGAGTTTGCTCCCTTCCAGAGGGATGTTGTATGGCTAAGTGTTAATAATTACTGAAAAGAATTGCAGGGAAGTTGAGTGCCTCACCCAGGGTTACACAGTGAGCCTCTGGCAGAGCAGAGAATAGAACCCAAATGCCCTGACTCCTAGCTCAATGCCTTAACCACGAGTCCATTCTTCCTCCCCTTCAGAAAGAGGTTGGTGTTTTTAATGGGTGGTTACATACAGAAGAGAAATAAAGCTCTCAGGGTTTGTGTAGCAGCAAAGGCAGCCTGTGTGGTATGTTGTTGAGGAGGGAAGGGAGGAAAAAAAAAAAAGGGAAATACATGACCTCGCCAGTGATCCCTTTTTAACCAAAGGCATTGTGCAGATAATGGCTACAGAACTGTGGGCTGAATACAGTAGGGTTCTGAAATGCCAGCAAAGGAGAAAATGAAAGTTTAAACTTCACAGGCGTTTCTGGAACACAGTTCCCCTCCCACCACCCACTCTTCCCCTTCCAGCCAAGTCCAGTATAACTTGTGCTACCAGAAAGGTGAGGACAGTGGTGCTGCAGGCAATAGTCCAAAATATTTCATCTTCCTTGCTTGTTTCTAAGCATGAAAAACTATTGATAATGGGACTGAATCCTCACCGAAAATGTTTCAGTTACAGAAAGTGCTGAGTACCCTGGCCCCTCCCATAGAGCTTTGTGTTCAGTTTTGGATACATGCCAGTTACTTGAGAATATCTTAAACTATTCGTAGGTGTGTGCTTCCTTTGCGATAGCATCAGTACCACATTTTCCCTGAAATAGCAAGCAATAATTAGCACTTATTCACACCATTTAGGAATGTGGATGATTTCCTATCCAAATGAGCAGCTAATTAAACCTTGTATTCTGTTATCCCATAAATGCTAGTGGTACTACCAAAGGGTGGGGATCATTTGGGTTCCTAGTCTGAGTAGATTTAACATCAGTAGTACTCCACTTGATTTCAAATCAGAATAGAATGAAAGAAACCTGTTTCTCTTGTATTTGCATATCCTAGAAAGAAAAATGAACCTCTGCAGTTCCAGCTGGAATGTGTCAGGGTGCCCTACTGGCATTCTGAGCTCCTGTATTCTTATACTGAGGTGTAAGTGGAATGCAACAGTGCTGCTTGACTCTCACAAAAGTAAACTTTGTAGGTCCACAGTTGTAGGTCCACAGGTCTTGATAGTAAGGGAATTTGCAACCAAGGTTTTGGGGTTATTTTTATGTCTAAAGACTAAACAATCTGGAAGAGAAATGTCTCCTGAGATATGGTTTTACAGCTCAGAACGTGATTTTGTTTGACCTTTAATCACTAGGTTTACTAGGGGATGACCTATTTAAAACTCTTCTTATGAAACGTGTAGTTTCATGGGACATTGAACTTTGTCCTAACGAAATTGAATCCCAGTTTTAACCACAACATTGTGTAACTGCTGTACACACCTTTTTTATAGTTTTTTTTTCCAAGTAACATTGACTTTAGCTGGAATCAGTAAATAAGCAGTTCTAATATCAGATCCACCCTATGTTATATTTTACAAAGAGAAGGTAAGGTTATGCATCCATGTTCCTGTGAATGTGGTGTCATGGTTTCAGTTGCCCTGCCAACATCATAATGCCTATAAAACATGGCTTCATAAACTACATTTAAAAAAGTCTCTTGGGTATTTATATATTTGGAGGGAACAAAGCCTTTCAGACAGTTTGTTTCTTTCTTTTTCTACTAATACTTTATCCTTAAAATGTCTCTCAAGAGCCTGGTCTTGGATTCTTATTTTTTTCCCAGGCCTGGAGTTGGTCTCCTGAGGATTATATTTAAAAAAGAGAGAGAGAGAGAGAATGAAACATTCAACCCCAAGTGTTCTTAAGTCTTTAACACTTTCTCTGGTTGACTCTGGTTATAGAACACTAGCTCACCTGGATGCCATTACTTAATTTACCAAACATTTGTCTAAGCCCTCTATTATAAAGAGGATTTTAACTGGATTGGACTCTGCACTACTGAGTAGAGCGTACCCTTGCTCTCATCCAGTGTTTTATCTCAGTAACTTCTTTCCTGGGTGGAACACTGTGTTTCTTTGTCTCACTTGTAAATAGTTTTTTTCCCCTCCAGATGTCTGCTTAAACTACCATAAATAAATATATGTAGACTCAAACTGTTGCTTATTTATTCACTGTATTGGAGAATTCTCCACAGTTCACAGAGGAATAAAGCGTCTCCTAGTAAATAAAACAAAAAGCAGTTAAGCATGCTTCTTTGTCATGTAAATTAGGAATCTTAAATACACCTCTATCTCAATATAACGTGACTGGTATAACACGAATTCAGATATAACGCGGTAAAGCCGTGCTCCGGGGGGAGGGAACTGCGCACTCCGGTGGATCAAAGCAAGTTCGATATAATGCGATTTCACCTATAACGCGGTATGATTTTTTGGCTCTCGAGGACAGCATTGTATCTAGGTAGAGGTGTATTATCATGTTACTGTATCACCTTCTGTATCTAGCCTCAGAATTTTCAGGGCTGTTGCTTTAAGAAATCGATCAGATTTGTATCCCCACTTTCAAACAGGCAAATCTAGTAGTCTGTTGCATATTTATGCTTGGTTCTCTAATATTGCTGTTCCATACTATAATACGTTTGAGTTTTACTGACCTGCAATTTGGAGATTTCATCTTTTATTGCTGGTTTTTCAAGCCTCTCATCGATATTCTTGGCTGTTTTCTGTTTAGTGACCATATATCTTTTCCCATTGTGCACTTTGAAAGTGAGCCACTTGACCAATATTTGTAGCAAATGTTTAGATCCTGCCCTGATCAGAATATCGTGTGCATGGTGAGCATTAGATGGAATGAAAAGGGCATTTTTCCTCCACAACCCACATTTTCTCTGTGTAAGGAGTAGGATGCGATCCCTGACCCTCCTAGCACACAAGCAAACACTCTGAAGGCATGCCCAGGTAGCACACTGACCCACAATCTAGAGTTTCAAGTGGTGTAGCCTGTTGTGTATGGAGTGTGCTCAAACTTGCAGCTAGATAGCACGTGTCCTTACCCAACATGCAGAGTTTCAACTCAGGCCCTGTCCTCACTATCATCACTTTGGGCATGGATTTTTTCCCCCCCTCGGAACCACATTATCGCTATGTTGTGAAACTGAGTTATACACTACTGAGGTGGCAAGTGCAGTCTTGTTAACATGGTTTTCAGCACAGGCATAGTTTGACTTCTGTATCTGGGGAGGAACGGGGACAGCTCCAGTAAGGCCAGCGGGGATATGCATGGAGTAGGCAAATTCCACACCTTCTGAGGCTTGCAGTTTGCGGGGGAAACCTTAATGTCTATGACTCTAAGGTCAGAAGGGACCAATATGATCATCTAGTCTGACCTCCTGCACAACGCAGGCCGGAAAATCTCACCCACCCACACCCGCAACAAACCCCTAACCTATGTCTGAGCCATTGAAGTCCTCAAATCATGGTTTAAAGACTTAAAGATGTAGAGAATCCTCCAGCAAGTAACCCGTGCCTCACGCTGCAGAGGAAGGCGAAATCCCCCCAGGGCCTCTGCCAATCTGCCTGGAGGAAAATTCCTTCCCGACCCCAAATATGGCGATCACTTAAACCCTAAGCATGTGGGCAAGACTCACCAGCCAGCACCCAGGAAAGAATTATTTGTAGTAACTCAGATCCCACCCCATCTAACATCCCATCATAGGCCATTGGGCATATTTACCGCTAATAGTCAAAGATCAATTAATACTATCCCCTCCATAAACTTATCAAGCTTAATCTTGAAGCCAGATATGTCTTTTTGCCCCCGTTGCTCCCCTTGGAAGGTTGTTCCAGAACTTCACTCCTCTGATGGTTCAAAACCTTTGTCTAATTTCAAGTCTAAACTTCCTGATGCCCAGTTTATATACATTTGTTCTTGTATCCACATTGGTCCTGAGCTTAAATATTTCCTCTCCCTCCCTGGTATTTATCCCTCTGAAATATTTATAGAGAGCAATCATATGTCCCCTCAGCCTTCTTTTGGTTAGGCTAAACAAGCCGACTCTTTGAGTCTCCTTTCATAAGACAGGTTTTCCATTCCTCGGATCATCCTAGTAGCCCTTCTCTGAACCTGTTCCAGTTTGAATTCATCCTTCTTAAACATGGGAGACCAGAACTGCACACAGTATTCCAGATGAGGTCTCACCAGTGCCTTGTATAACGGTACTAACACCTCCTTATCTCTACTGGAAATACCTCGCCTAATGCATTCCAAGACCACATTAGCTTTTTTCATGGCCATATCACATTGGCGGCTCATAGTCATCCATACTCCAAGGTCCTTCTCCTCCTCTGTTACTTCTAATTGATGTAACAAAAATTCTTGTTGTTAATCCCTAAATGCATGACCTTGCACTTTCCACTATTAAATTTCATCCTATTACTATTTCTCCAGTTTACAAGGTCATCCAGATCTTCCTGTATGATATCTGTGTTGGCAATACCTCCCAGCTTTGTGTCATCCGCAAACATTATTCGCACACTCCCACTTTTTATGCCAAGGTCAGTAATAAAAAGATTAAATAAGATTGGTCCAAAAACCGATCCCTGAGGAACTCTACTAGTAACCTCCCTCCAGCCTGACAGTTCACCTTTCAGTATGTCTCCCCCCACCCCCTCCCCCAAACTATGCTCATGGTTTTCAAGAAAATCTCTCTTCACCCTGCTCAGGTGTGCCATGTTGTCAGCAGTGGTTTTGAAACTCTGCTATAGCTTACACCATTTCAACCACAACCATTTCAACCACAACCATTTCAAATGCACAGTTGTGCTGTGCAACTGGCAATTCATTTTAGGGGGACATTACATAGCATGAAGAAAACTATTCTAATCAGTTAACACAGACTGCTAGCTCTGCTGTAGTTGTCTAATGATACGGATAAATGTTGGACTAAAGTTTTAGATGTTATTAAAATGTCATTCAGGTTTGGTTTTAGTCCTCTTAAAGGGTTTCATTATATAGTGCAGAAAAAACCTGCATTGTATGTTGTATTAGAATGTGCCGACAGATGAATCAGTGTTACAGGAAACAAGAAATAGACATGCAAGGACTAGTCTCCTGGCTATTTCTTTCCAGGAAACTTCCCTACTACAAAATGTGATTGGTAATTTTTGGCTACTTTTGGTTCCTATTTCATTGTTTTTATAGAAGATACAAATCAGAATTATTCAAACTCAAAAGCTTGTGACTTAAGAACATAACATAAGAAGGGCCATACTGGGTCAGACCAAAGTTCCATCTAGTCCAGTATCCTGTCTTCCGACAGTGGCCAGTGCCAGGTGGCCCAGAGGGGATGAACAGAACAGGTAATCATCAAGTGATCCATCCCCTTTTGCCCATTTCCAGATTCTGGCAAACAGAGGTCCTGGCCATTGATGGACCTACTCTCCATGAATTTATCTAGTTCTTTTTTGAACTCTGTTGTAGTCTTGGCCTTCACAACATCTCTGGCAAAGAGTTCCACGGGTTGACTGTGTATTGTGTGAAAAAATACTTTTTTTGGTTTGTTTTAAATCTGCTGCCTATTAATTTCATTTGGTGACCCCTAGTTCTTGTGTTATGAGAAGGAGTAAATAACACTTCCTTATTTACTTTCTCCACACCAGGCATGATTTTGTAGACCTCTATCATATCCCCCCTTAATCGTCTCTTTTCCAAGCTAAAAAGTCCCAGTCTTATTAATCTCTCCTCATATGGCAGCCATTCCATACCCCTAATCATTTTGTTGCCCCTTACTGAATCTTTTTCAATTCCAGTAGATCTTTTTTGAGATGGGGGACCAAATTTACATGCAGTATTCAAGATGTGGCCATATCATGGATTTATATAGAGGCAATATGATATTATTATCTATCCCTTTCTTAATGACTCCCAACGTTCTGTTTGCTTTTTTGATTGCCGCTGCACATTGAGGGGATGTTTTCAGAGAACTATCCACAATGACTCCAAGATCTCTTTCTTGAGTGGTGGTAACTAATTTAGACCCCATCATTTTATATGTATAGTTGGGATTATGTTTTCCACTGTGCATTACTTTGCATTTATCAACATTTAATTTCATTTGCCATTTTGTTGCCCAGTCACTCAGTTTTGAGAGATCCTTTTATAGTTCTTCGCAGTCTGCCTGGGAATTAACTACCTTGAATAGTTTTGTATCATCTGCAAATTTTGCCACCTCGCTGTTTACCCCTTTTTCCAGATCATTTATGAATTGTTGAATAGGACTGGAGGACACCACTATTTACCTCTCTCCATTCTGAAAACTATTTATTCCTATCCGTTGTTTCCTATCTTTTAACCAGTTACCAATCCATAAGAGGAACTTCCCTCTTATCACATGACAGCTTACTTTGCTTAAGAGCCTTTGGTGAGGGACCTTGTCAAAGGCTTTCTGAAAATCTAAGTACATTATATCCACTGGATCCCCCTTGTCCACATACTTGTTGACCCCTCAAAGAATTCTAGTAGATTCATGAGGCATGATTTCCCTTTACAAAAACCATGTTGACTCTCTGCCAACAAATCATATTCATCTATGTGTCTGACCATTTTGTTCTCTACTATAGTTTCAACCAGTTTACCCAGTACTGAAGTCAAGCTTACTGGCCTGTAATTGCTGGGATCACCTCTGGAGCCGTTTTTAGAAATTGGCATCACCATTAGCTGTTCTCCACTCATTTGGTACAGAAGCTGATTTAAAAGATTGGTTACAGACTACAGTTAGTAGTTCTGCAGTTTCACATACGAGTTCCTTCAGAACTCTTGGGTAAATACCATCTGGTCCTGGTAACTTATTACTGTTTAATTATCAATTTGTTCCAAAACCTCCTCTACTGACAACTCAGTCTGGGACAGTTCCTCAGATTTGTCACCTAAAAAGAATGGTTCAGGTTTGGGAATCTCCCTCGCATCTTCAGCCATGATGACCAATGCAAAGAATTTATTTTGCTTCTCCGCAACAGCCTTGCTTGACTTGAGTTGGCTTCTGCTTTTCACCTAAATATGTAGCAAAATTTTATATTTTCCTTAAGCAAATATCTCCCAACCTTATCTTGCCCCTCAGGCAAACATCTGTGACTTAAAATGGGACCTTAAGGTTTTGTCCAGTTTTTTTCCTCAACCCTTTATTATTGCTACATGCGTCCTTCATGTTGATGGTTTAGTTATACTAAAGATTATTTCAGAATCCTTAAAATGCATCAATTGTAATTTTTAAAGATTGAAATCTGTTTTAAGAAACCATTTAACATGCTTTAAATGAAAGTGGTTTTCTAACAAAGGTAGAGCGTAGTTTTACTCCCTGTGTCTGGTTCTCATCTCTCACCAGTTTTACACCTCCTGCCTTAAAAGAGGTACTCCTGATTTGCACTTGTGTAAGCGATATCAGAATCAAGGCCAAAATATTTCAGGATTTTTTGAGATGCTCTCAAGAGAAAAGATTGCCCCATATGGGCAAAACAAAACAAAAAAATTCTTTCTTTCTAATACAGTAATCTGTTACTCACTATTTATTGTACGTCCTGATTTTGAAACACCAATAAAGTTCAAGGAATGTGGACTTGAATTCTTTTTCCATCCCACGTGAACAGTTAATAACCATATTAAAAAGATTGCATAAATATTGCTGGGTGCAGTTCAGATTAGCAGGACAGACACCAGAAAAGAGTAATCTGCAGTATTAAAATATTTTATTGCTAATTTGGACCAGCCTTCCTGCCTAAAATGACAGGAAGGAGAATAAAGAAGAGGATCTCTCGTTTACCCGTCTCCCACTACTGTGACCCAAATGTTATCTTGGGGACGTGGGATGCATCACCATGAGGACACTGTTGCAGGGCACATCACTGATTGGGTGTCAAGTCCAGACTCAGCCTTTCTGCTTTCTAACCTAGAAATCTGGTCCTAAAAGCTGTTGTAGGGCAAGGATCTGAGGTTATTTTTCCTCCCCTTATAACATCATGACAAGAGGAGCTGCTCCTAATCTCCTTCCTGTAAGAGTAGTGGTATTCAGTTATGTGCTTAACTACTTAATCGTGTTTCTGTCCTGCACCAGGTTATCCTGGTTGTAGTATGAAATGCTTTGGTTATTTTCAGCGTGGTTACATTGGCTTATTCTGGAAAATGTCCATTTTTAAATTGCTTCCATGTTGAGTTTCCAGGGAGGTTTTTTTCATGGTTTATTTTTACTTTCCTCTGTTCACATAAGCTTGCTGCTCTTAGACCTAATTGCTGTGATGAATAGTCCTCCTGAGAAGCCCTTACTATAATATGTGAGTAAGACATGAGAATGGGAGTTGGGAGTCCAGGAGTTCAGTTCCTAACTGTGCCAGAGATTTCCTCTAGGATCTTGAGCAAGTTATCCAACCTCTGTGCCTTGGTTCCTTCCTCGCAGGGGTTGATACTAAATTTATTAATATTTGCAAAGCATGTTAGGGTTCTGGGTTGAAAGGGTCTGGAAAAGTGCAATGTATTAGAATTGACTGACTTTTAAATCATTAATAGGGGAAGTCTATTGCCTATTACTTTTGGTGCATTTGGGAGGTGGGGGGGGATTCCTTCTCTCACTGATTAAGACGCCAGCCCTGGTGGGACTGAAGTAGGTTCAACTGTGGAAGGTTCCAACCTCAAGGTATGAGATTTAGGCATTTTACAGGTTAGTGTGTGTCACTGCCCCTTTGGCTCACCTGAGCAAAACACAACCAAGAAGTCAAAGTGGGACATCGGTGTCCCTGGATGACAGCTTAGGGTGAAAAGAGGCTGGAGTTAACTTACAAGGTCAGCCTGCCCATAGGTATGAGAGCTGGATACATGAGAATTAAATTAGTGTAAATTTTGCCACAATCTCAAAAAGCTTGTGGTCCTTTCTGTCCACGATTACAGTAAGTTCTACACTGAGCATTCTCTGGCACGGACTTCAAATAAACAGAAAGTCAGAACACTGAACAATCTTGGAACAGAACATGCTGAACAGCCTTGGTAAATCATTCAGCAGCTAAGCAGTTAATACAACGTAAAAAGTACAGTAAAATTGTGGTAGTTTTGTATTTCCTCAGTTGTTTTGCTGTTGCTTGTTTTGAAGAGATGCATCAAGGTAACAAAACTCTGGGACAAGAGAAGTTAGTGGGAGAGATGGCAAGAGTGAGGGAGGAAGATCAAAAGTGTGTTGGAACATAAAGTTAAGATCCTGGATAGATGCAACAGAGGTTCATTGTTCTAATACTTTTTTTTCATTAAGCTGCTGTTTCTTTTCTCCTAATACAAACATACATTTTGCAGCGCCTGAGGACGCTCTATGCATTGCTGAAGTCCATTGCTGTAAATTTGTGTTTTAATTCATTTTTGTGCTGATTGCTGATCTGAAAAAAAAAACTTAATATTTTAGGGCATATTTGAAGATAATTGACCAGTTGGATGATTTAACTCTGTTTTAAGACTAAATGTAGACCAAACTGTTGGGCTAGCTATCCCAAATCTGTTAGGGCAATTAGAGTTCAGCTATGAGAAAATTCCACAAACGTGCAAATCGATCTTTCTCTTTCTCCTCCTTTCTTCTCAGGTAACCAGAGCAGCAGGGACTTTGGACAACAAGTCCTTTCCCTCACTGAATAGCTTTATAACTAAAAATAAACTCCAAGTTTTTGGAACCAGGGGAAAGGAAACAGCAGAACAAGAAAAGCCTAGAAAATACAAAGTTTTAATCAGAGGGCAACGCATGGGGTAGGAGAAATGAAACCAGGACTGAGAATTAAGAATTTACTGACAATTAATTGGGCACACAAAAGGGATGGGGGAAGGAAAAGAACTAACAAGAGGGGCAAGAGAGATTTTTGAAGTAATACTGATTGAAACTTTCTCCTGCTTCTCCTATCCCACCTACATTTTCCTTTGCAAGGAAATTATTTCTTTCTTCAAATATCGATTAATTTCATGTTAGAGAGACAGCTGCGGTTTTGAATTTGATCTAATTTTAAAACTGTTAATATTTAGAATCCCATAGTCTTTCCTAGGTGTAACACCAATTGATGTCAAATTGGCTTTTTGTTCCATGAACGCTTAAGGGGGAGAGGGGTAAAAGGCTGAAAAAAATTAACCTCATTCTCTAAATAAACTTTTCCATGCCCTCTAAAGACCTCTTCCCCCATAGAAAAAAAAATGTGTGCGGGGAGGATTAGGATTACACCACTGGGGAAATTCAAAAATGAGTGCACATCTATGTGTCTAATTTGTGTGCACAATTACTAAAGAGTGAACACCCAATAGTGATTAATATGTGCTTGACAGTTCATTTAGATGCTTGCTTGCCACAATTGCACAAACACTCAGGGTGATTACGTGTGCAGATTAGACCTGCACATTCTTCTGGCCTGCAAATCTGGACTGCTAAATCAACTTCCAGTTAGCAAATGGCAGATGGTCTTGATAATAGTCCTGCCATGAGTGCCGGGGACTGGACTAGATGACCTCTCAAGGTCCCTTCCAGTCCTATGATTCTATGATGACCATTAAGATACTGGAATAGTTAGAGCTGTAACTAAACACATTGGCTGAAAGGGGATTTCAGCTGGCAAAACCAAGAAGCTGAATTTCTTTGTAGAGGTCCTAAAATAAAACTTTGGGAATTGGATACGGCTGCTGTCTTATCATCACATGGACAGTATAAGAATGTGAGGTGCTTCTGACATATCTTTCTGGGGAGGATATAACCTAAATGTGCTGTATGCCCATGAAACAGGAATATTCTGCTCATCGGTAAACTGCCATTTCCATAGCAGAGCTCCTGAAAAGATATCCAAACAATGGTGTCTTAAAACTGCAGTGCTATTTAGAGACATTTCTTTCCTTTAAACAAAAAGTAGGGAAAATGTAATTTTAAAAAACCCAACAACTGTACAATGATTATTTGAAAGGTCATGTGCAGTTCTGCTTGCAGAAAAGGTGACTCGGAATATGGTACCTAAGCCAGTGAATAACCGGTCTAAGGGAATTAATTCCAAACTGCTTAAAAGCTCTGATAGGCAGAAAAGTCTATGATTATTTATAACAGTCATGTGTGCAGTGGTTTGAGTACTTAAATTACTAATCGGTTGCTTGTTTCTTTTAAGTTTATTCAAAAATTCTTTGTTGGGCTAGAAGCCAGAAATATGATTATATATAAAACATGTAAAGTTGCTGAAGCTCAAACTTATTTTTTCACATGCAGAAAGCCTTTTTTCATATAGTATTTTTAGTATGTCTCTGGCAGGTGCACTGAAGTATAGAGCTTTCCTGGGATATGTGTTTGATTATAAACCATTTTAGGAACATATGTAATATTTAACTCTGGCACAATAATAATATCTAGCTCTTGTATGGTGCTTTTAATCCATAAATCCAGTGTGTTTACATCTGTTGTTACGCTGCAAAAAGTTAAATCCTGTAAATCCTTTGATAATTTATTTTGTAAGTTACAGATGTTAGACGTCTGATGTAGCCCAATTATATCATTCTTGAGATATAGATACCTTCCAGCAATTGCCACTTATTTGAAACCCAGAAGAGCAATACCTCTATACTTCTGTGTACATTTGAACATAAATGAACCAGTCTGTGTTTTTTAATTATTTTTTAAATTAAGTGAGTGGATTGCTGACACTTCCAAAACTATAAACAGACCTTAAATTCAGGCAATATATCACCCTTAAGTGAGGAAAAGAGTAAAATAAATATTTTTATCATAGCAGATTTGAGGAACTTGAAAGGGAGCCAGAGTGTTTGTTATGGCCCATCTTAAGTTTAGAATTCTTATTTTTTGCTTTTAATTTTTTTAAACATTCATTTTCAGCAGGTCGGATAAATGACAAGCTGCCGCCATAATGAACCTCTTTCTGTGGAAATTAGCTTATTAGTCATTAATAAATAAAAAGACTGAAAAAAATATTCTGGTTGGATAAATAAATTATTCCACTGGATGAATGTGGCCCTGTAGTATCTAATCTGTGCATAGTATGTGTACAAATTGAGGAACTGAATGTGTGTTAATCACGTATAGAATTTACTGCTGTTTGATACACTGTTATTCTGATAGCTGAACAGCCAAGCAGGCTTCAGAGGTGGTAACTCTTAGCCACGAGCTCCCTGTTGTCCATCTCTGGGTTTAGTAATTATATTCCATCCAGCAGTAGCATAGCATAGAGCAGGGGTTGGCAACCTTTCGGAAGTGGTGTGCCGAGTCTTCATTTATTCACTCTAATTTAAGGTTTTGCGTGCCAGTAATAAATACATTTTAACATTTTTAGAAGGTCTCTTTCTATAAGTCTATAATATATAACTAAACTATTGTTATATATAAAGTAAATAAAGATTTTAAA
Source organism: Mauremys mutica (assembly GCF_020497125.1). Classification (NCBI taxonomy): domain Eukaryota; kingdom Metazoa; phylum Chordata; order Testudines; family Geoemydidae; genus Mauremys; species Mauremys mutica. The sequence continues at coordinate 10,607,799 of NC_059084.1, read as the reverse complement.
ATGTTTAAGAAGCTTCATTTAAAATTAAATTAAAATGCAAACAACCCACCCCACACCCTCCCCCCCCCGGACCAGTGGCCAGGATCCGGGCAGTGTGAGTGCCACTGAAAATCAGCTCGCATGCCGCCTTCGGCACATGTGTCATAGGTTGCCTACCCCTGGCATAGAGAGAGATGTAGTCTTTGGAGACAGTCAGCATGTTGAGTTGCACTTAGAAGCAAACAGGAAACCAGTGCAAAGCACAAGTATTACCTTCCCCTTTAGCCCTATTCTGCCCAACAAGTGTCTGCTTTCTGCTCTACCTAAAACTTCCACCCAGTCTTCAGGTAAATCACATTGATGCATCTTCTGAAATATCTTACGCAGCAAATATTCCTTCCCTCAAGGAATTTGAAATTTTCAGGCCTCCTGTTGTCACAATGATGGACTGAGATGGAGAGTGACCCCTTATGCATTTTAGACTTTTGGAGGCCTTGTGTTCCTGGAATTTATGTTGTTCAAACCAGATATTCGGGCATTTGTTGTTGGTTTTTTAATTATTTATTTATTTTTACTCTCTGCACATATGACAGTACAAGATCTTACTGCTTGGGTAAGAGTGGGTATTGAACTGTGTCCAAACAGTCCTTCCAAGTTTTCACTTACGCAGCAGGGAAATCAGTTGTCACTGGCATGTAGAGTCAGTCAGTATAATCTACAAGTTAAGAATGATCTCTTGGAGAAAGTAGATTTGGATCTGCACTCTCCTTTTACTTTAAAAATAAATAAAATAATAAAATTTAAGACAAAGAGGTTGTCCTTTGCACTGTTTTATTTCAGTGTCTTTTTGGAAAAAGTGTCAGTGTTTTTGCATAGCACATGCTTTCCAATTTGTATTACATCTGCATTCTGGGATGGGATGTTACTGTTTCTAAACTTCTTTTGTAGGTCTGTGTGGAAATACTTTTCAGGTATCTGCATAACTATCGACTTAGAACATAATATAGCATGTATTGTTTATTTCTCTCCTTTTCCCCATTAGTTCTTTATTATACCCGTATTGTGCGGCACTGGAATTTGTAGATACATATTTCTTAGATGGTTGAAGTGTACAGGTACTGAAGATATTGTACTTTTATTTTTAGTACATTTATTAAGAGGGAGGGTTTTATTTGTTACCATACATATTTTATTAATTAGGATTTTGTCTTATTGCATGGAATCATTTTACTAATGTGTTGGTCATGCTCTGTTTTGATTTGAGAAATGTCCCTGCTGCAGTGTGTGTGAGTTCAGACTGTCAAATTATGGAAAGTAGTAGGTTTCCATACTACTACTACAAAGTTCCACCACTGTGACTTGTAGATATTGAGAGTCTGGGGGACAGATGTCAGAAGTATGTTTCTGTTACCTTACTTTTTATGACATCTTGTCCTACCTCATACTCCTCCTAATCTAGGCTTTTGGTTGAGGTATCTCTGTGAGGTTTTATTCCTGATAGCTTACTATTTACAAAAGCAAATGTTCTTTTTTTAAGAGACATCCTTTGAGCTTTGTAATCTTCAGGGATGGATCTGTTGGTGGAGAAGAAAGTTCCTGTTCTCTGCAGATAGTGATTTATATTAGGGGATCACATTTTTGAATGCACTTAAATCACTTAGGCGCCTATCTCCCATTTTCAGAAGTGGCATAGGCACTTGGGAGCCCACCTCATTGAAAGTCAGCAGGACTTAGGCACTTAAGTCACTTTTGAAAATGGTCACTTCAGTGCTTTTGGAAAATGTTACCTAGATCCACGCTCTGTCACCTCCTGTGAATTGGAGTTTTGTTGTTGTTTGAAGCTGACAGAGGTGGTGATATTCTATGTACGCCCTTTGGTCACATGACCTTTGGATTCCCCAAGAGTTCTACATTATTTTAGTTTGTTCTTGAGCCTCTGCATCTAGTGTCTAAAATCAGGGATGTGGTCTCTACTTTACATAAGAATTACAGATACGTATGCATTGTGGGGTGGGGGTGGGGCAAATACTTGGCACTCCAATGTAAATGTGCTAGCCCCTGAAAATGGTGAACTACGGAACACAGGGAAGGTAATACCAAGAGTTAGCGGAAGAGAGACATTGAGGAGCAAGCTTTGCCAAACAGTTAGTGGTACTTATTGAGAAGTACCAACAGCATGCTCAAAGCTGTACATGTATGAGAACATGATCTGTGCCCACAGACAAAACAGTTCAAAGACAGTGTATCAGATTGTATAAAGTCAAGATGGTGCAGAAATCTAGCTCTGCTCTAAAGTTAGCACTAAGCATGTTTCATTTCTCATGATTATAAAGCATTTATAATTGTTTTTCTTTATATGTACATACTCCTTTTCGTGCTGACTTTTTTTCCCCCTCTGTTTTGCTTTCAGGAGTTTTATGAACATACAAAAACACTTTGGCAAGATGAAGGTGTGAAAGCCTGCTACGAGAGGTCTAATGAATATCAATTGATTGATTGTGCACAGTAGTAAGTAGCATTTCTGTTCTGATATATATTGTCAATAGCTATAATTTTAGTATTTGCAAATGATAGAATGCACTTTGTTTCCTGACACACACACGCTATCCCATGAAAAGAATAAATGTTTACTATACAGTGAAACCTATCTTAATCAGCCACTTGTGGGACCACTAAAATTAGTCAGCTAATGGTAGTCTTTACATGTTAAAGACAAATTATATTGCAAACATTGGAGATCCCTTTAAGCAGTCATGACAGGAGACTCAATTTTTCCTGTGATAAACTGTGTCTTAATAGTGTGTCTGAAAGCCAGTCCCCTTCCTTTCCAGTGACAATCACTTGGACCCCACCTCCTTTTCCACTGGCAATCAAATAAAATCCCTGAGGCATCAGCAATTGTTTATGTGGAAAAGTTAGCCTGGAAGGAACATCTACTGTATTTGTAGCTTTTTAATGCAGTTTAGTAGCTAGAAAGAAGGTGGTGGAGCCACCAGTAGCGGCTTGATGCATAGTTAATGCACACTTCAGAATGGGAATCACTCCACTCCCATATTAATATTACTATGTATAGTAATAATTATAGGGATATTAAGAGACTGGAGGCAAATTTGCAGATCTTTACTCATAGCAGAGTTCAGAAGTTTGGTAGTTTTACTATGTTTGTTTTCTATAAAGATTACTTATACTTTAGTCATAGTCTTAGAGTTGAAGGCCAGAAGGGACCACCAGAACATCTAGTTCTCGAGTGCATAATGAAACCTTTTTTATTTGGAAGAGTTATAGGTAAAAGGTACCATCTATGAATATTGGCGTCTATCGTTCTCTTTAGCTTTTGGTAGAAGTCAAAAGCAAGATTTTGTGATTGGGGAAACAGTTGCATCTCATTTCATATAACGATCAGTGGTCGGGAGTGCTTGAGACTGTGTTTAGGACTGGGTCTTTCACAAGTTTAAGAGCATTAGATAAAGTAGAATATGATTTTATGTCTCTGTTTACCTCAGACCAAAAGTAAGTCTAAAATTATCTTTGCTATAAAGAGACTGCCTACCAAAGAGACTTAAGAAACCACTGTAAAGTTATGACAATGTTTCTAGTACGATTTTGTTTGACCTGCAGTTAGACCACTCTCCTCTAGGTTACTGGTCACTTAAAGTGGTTTCATTGTAAGTTTATTTGCTGCACAACAAGAAATATTTAAGGGTTTGGGATTTTGAGTTTGATGTGTAACACTATAGCCTAAAGTGCTGCAGTCCTTACTAACAGAACTAGTAAAAACCATGTTTCTGGTAGTGTTTGATTACCTTCCTGTTTCTGCTAGCAGAAGTAGGTAATATTAGGAACTTGGACTACCTCTGTCATGTTGCTCTGTACGGGAGTGTGATAACAGTTTTATCTTTTGCTTAAGATGAAAACTCAGGAGAAAACTTAAAATATTTTTTGCAGTCGTTCATGATTCCTGGACATAGACTTTGTGTTGGGTCAGCAGGCAGGAATGGCCTTTGATGGTTTTACCATCCTGCTCCATCTAGTGGGACGTTGGTTTTTACAGCATGGGTAGTTGAACCAAAAATAAAACCTGACCACTGGTGACAAATTACAGAAATTTGTCTAGACTATTTTTCATTGTCCAATTTGTTTTTAATTTATTCTATAATCTCAACGCTTATATTGTTTTTTAACTTAGAATTTGTTGCAACATTTTAGTAGTTCTTTTTATAAAGAATTTTATCCTTGTTAATTATAGTTCCTTTTGGTGCTTTTTGATACTGCACTATTCAGTATTTTTAATATCCTAGAACCAAAGGGGAAATGTTGATAATGAAAAATGTTTGCTCAGAAATTAACTCTGCTTTGAAATCACGTCATACCTCATTGCTACTGAGTCTTCTAGAAAAGTATCAAAAATTACTTTTAGCAAAATTATAATGACAGACTGATTATCTTCAAATTAATCCAATGGCCACACTTAAAACAAACCAATAAAAGAAGGTTTCTATTCTACAGTTAAGTTACTCTTCTAAGGGGACAGTTTGTTCAGAGAAAATATCCAAGGTTTTTAAACGCTTTCTGCTTTTTAAAACTGCCAGAGTAAAACAAGAAATGGGCACTATTGAATTTAAATAATACAAATTCTATTAATCATCTTTTGTTTTAAAAATAAATGCAGTTTCCACAAAGTGTTTTTGCTCCTCCAAAGTTAATCTTTTTTAAAAGGTTTAGTGACTTCTGTCTCCTCTGAGCCACTCAGAATCTAAGTTTATACAATTTTGTTGATAGAAATGGACAGTTATCAATTTCTAAGGCTGATTGGGTTTTTTGTAAATGTGTATTTCTTTTTACCATAGTCCTCTTCACTAGGACTGCTTCCAAGTGTGTATTGGTGAATACTTAGTTGTTTTTTACAAGAGCAGTCTAATTCTTTTATTTATATATGTTTATATATAGATTACTAATAAGCACGTTTGCACTCTTGCAGGTAGTGTATTAATATACAAAAGGATTTGCAAGATACAGGAAACTTGGGTTTCATAAGTTGTTTAAAACCACGCTTTTTAGTCTTTCTATAAAGTAACAGTGAAGAAATCAACTGGAAATTTTTGTATTTATTTGGCGTTCCAAAATTTTGCTTATCAAAGGTGAACTTGACCCATCCCTGTGCAAAGCCTGCATAAAGCCCACCCAAAGCCTTTGTGCAGGAAGAATGGAGATTGAGAGGATGGCATCTGCCTTCAGTCAGTGGGCAGGCTGTGATCCAGCCCCTGCATGGCTCTTGTTCCAGCCAGTGAGCTAGCATAGCAGCCACTGCCCCCTCCATTGACCCTCTTATGCACTTCTGGGGGCAGACTCTGACTCTTCCCTTTCCTTTCATACTTGCTGATTTGGAGCCAGAGCTGTAGTCCTCTTGGCAGTGCAGAGGGAGTGTGGAGACAGACCTGCATGGTCTCTCCATGTGCATGCCTCCTTGCACAGCGGCACAATGGAGGTTAAAATGCTCCAGAGAGGTGGGCCTCCTGTACTAGGGTGAGACACACCTCAAGCCAGCAATTTGTGTGTAATGGTGTGTGAATTGAGCTTTATTTTTCCTAGGTTTGGGGCTTACATTCTGTTTCTTCCCATTGAATCCATCTGCCTATCCGTAACTTGCCAAGATGGGAAGACTAAGCCCTGCCCCATGGCCTAGATTGACCTTCATTCTTTTAGAAATTAAAAAGTGAAATAATTTGGCCCCTCTTTTTTAAGTGGAAAAATCTGAGGAGTTGACTGGGCTTACTTCTGCATAGCTTTGTTTCTCCTTTTATAGTTCTGGGAGTTTTTTTAAAGAGGAAAGTTGATTCTCTATATTGAGAGAAAGAATAGCTATTTTCCAGCAGAGGGTTCCAGAGATATTTTAAATTATGATGTTACTTTTAGTCTTAAGTCATGTTGAAAAGCAAGAGATTTGGGGATGTGCGGACTCACTCTTTCACAGACCAAGAAGAGCCCACCCATGTGTAGAGCAGAGGTGCTTATCCTAGCTGCCTCTCCCATCTCCGTGAAAGAAGCCCCATCCCTTGTCTAATCAGTCATATTTTTAGAGCATGCTTCACTGTATTGTCTAGGCATCAGTATCTTGGAATAGTATCTCTCTTCCATGCACATCCAGCAGCTAAGCCCTATAGTTAGTTTATCCTAACTATTTAAAAACTTTTCTATATCTTTCCATGGTAGGTTACATATTTAATGCACCTGGACTGCCTCTGTCTTTCTCTTCCCCCTCCCCAGCACCCAAATACACATTATGATGAAATTTACATAGAACTACTTGGGAGACACAAGGCTCTAACCTTAACTGTAAGAACAACTCTTCTGCTGTCTTCTGTCCCTCACTTCTGCTTTTAATACCCCCCCTTCCAGTTTTGCAGCTTGAAACTGTACCCAGGTTTGCTGAGAGTAAATAACATTTGTCAACGTAGAGGCATCCCTGTTGATTTTGAAAGAGTAGCTGCCTCTACTCATCATGAGCTTTACTGTACATCCTGCTTACTAATGCTTGCAGTTTTAGGGGAGTAGGAAAGAGACTGTTTCCCTTCTCTTAACTGGACTTAGTAACTAGTTACTTTCAGTTCTGTTTTTAGAAAATGTGTGGTCTGGGAGCTTTCATCAGTTTCACTCAATATGGAATGTTCTGTAGGTGTGAGAAGGGAACTATATTGAGGAGGAAAATAGGACTCCTTGTCCTTGAATATTCTAGAGATTCACATTGGGGAAAAAATAGAAATGTTTACAGAAGTTGCAGTGTAATATTTATCATTATTTCTGACTAGTGATATAAAATACAGAAAACTCAAAGCAACGATAGATGATTTAACAACATTCCTATCTAGTCCGTGAAGAGCACATAACTGCATTTTTATTCAAAAATACACATTACTATTTAATATTAAAGAACGTAAGGTTCATTGTCTCCATTTTACTGCCTCAGTACTTGTTTGCAGCACCAAAGGCACATTTCCGTAGCTTAAATTTGGTTTTGTCTTGTAATAAAGCTTCACTGCATTGTATTAATGATATGTATTGAGTTAGCACCTGTGGGGGGAGGGCCCCATTTTACCTGATACTGTACAAACACATAACAAAATTGTTGTGGTTCAGATTTGAAAAAGTATTTAGGTGCCTAAAGATGCAGATAGATGCCAAAATACCTTTAAAATCTTGAGCCTCTTCTTTGATTTTGACATTTATAGTTTATTTTAAAATAGTTGTAATGCTTAGTGTACTAGTCAATATTCCGCAGTGCATTTTGTAAAAGTAGTGAAATCATAGTCATATGAGGCTGTAGTGAGGACTCTGCTGTTAAACCTTTCAGAACTGGGGTGATCACTGTTTGTACATGCAGACACTTGAGGTATGGATTAACTGGGTTCTACTGTAATGCATTGTCTTGATGCTGTGCTCTTGATTAATCAGACTGATTCCTTTCACTAATTTTCAAGGCAGTCTTTGCATTGATCTAACTTGCAGTTTGTGTAATATTTATAAGGAATAAAATCCATTAACTGGCATAATCTCATTTGGAGGGCTGTCTTGTTATCAGAAAATACAAGCTGCACTGATTGTTCTCTTAAATATATTACCAAAACCACATGATTCCAGAACACAGGTGTATCGAGTTAATTCAGCAGGGCCATTAATTTTGCTGTAATTTGTGAATGAGTTAATATTCTACTTTGTGAAACTGGATACAATAGGAAACATTAAGAGTCTAAATATATATAAAAAAGGAATGTATTAAGATGTTAATTTATGGTCTAGGAGCTCAAGGATCAAACTACAGTAATTGCTACCATTTTTTCATGGGGAGACTTTTGACTAATCAAGCTGTCCACACAGATTGTTAACATTTTTTTAAACCCACTTCAGAAAACGTGCCGTATACATAGCAAATGTTTTTAGTCAAATGCAATCTTATCCCACACAATCCTAAAACTAATCTGAATAATCATTTTAATGTTTTAGGGCTCAGCTATTATAGGCGGGACTGTTAAAACCAGCTGTTACTGAAGTTGTCAGATACTTCCCATGCTAAGACCATGTTTTCAGTTGCTTATAACTTTGCCAAACTTTAATAATTTGGTATGAAATTTTGCATTCCAAGTGTCTGCCTCAGGCTGAATTTTTTGGGAAAAATTTGATCCAATACGTTCAGCCATTTCCAAGAGCAAGACTATGGAAAAATGCATTGTTTTGCCCAAATTAAAATGTTGGGGGTTTTTTTTTGAAAAGTTCTAGTCACCCCCAAGCTTTAGAGCAGGGACTTTAAATTTGTTTGAGGTGGTCATTATGTCAGGGATATGACTTTTGGAGTCCGTGTGAAATCTGCCCAAACTTGGCCAAGGTATAAGTCTTTGAAAAAATGCAGTTTGCACATACAGTAGCACCTCAGAGTTACAAAATTACAAGCACCTCAGGAGTGAAGGTTGTTCATAACTCTGAAATCTTTGTAGTTCTGAACAAAATGTTATGGTGGTTCTTTCAGAAGTTTACAATTGAACATTGACTTAATACAGCTTTGAAACTTTACTGTGCAGAAGAAAAATTGCTACTTTTAACCATCTTATTTTTTAATGAAGCAAGCACAGAAACAGTTTCCTTACCTTGTCAAATCTTTTTTAAACTTCCCCTTTATTTTTTAGTAGTTTACATTTAACACAGTACTGTATTGTATTTGCTTTTTGTTTGTTTGCTTGTCTCTGCTGCTGCCTGATTGTGTACTTCTGGTTCTAAATGAAGTGTGTGGTTGACCAGTCGGTCCGTAACTCTGAGGTTCTACTGCACTCAGTAGACGACTTAGATTTCAGCAGCTAAATTCCCTCAAAATTCCCTCTGCACTGGGCATTCCTCAGTGTAGAGCTGAGCCATTGCAGCTGTGGGCTGCTATTGGCTATGTGGGATTCAGGCACGTGAACTGAGAGCAGGGAGACCGTCTCTCCTGTGCTCTCAATTCCTCTCTGCTGACATGGAGTTTGAAAACCAGCCCCACCCCTGCCCTGCCTTTTGCCCCCAACGCCCCACCCACCCCACTTACTCCTCTCCCAGCCTCCTCCCATCGCTTGCTGCTCTCCCCCCTCAGCAGCTCCAGCTAGAGCATTCTCCAGGGACTTGTAAACCCCAGCTCCAGCAGGCTGCCTGGGAGCGCAGACCAGAAGAGCCCTGCGGCTGCATGGGAGCAGCCAGGCAGCCCCGCTGATGAGCTAACACAGCTCTCCTGCCTAGCTGCCCCTTGCATCTCTCTGTGCTACCTGCCCTGCAGCCCCCTTCCCTTCCTGCTTGAGCCCTCCCTGCCCCAGAGCTGCCTGAGAGCGTGGACAGGGGAAGCACCAGCTGGCGGAGCAGCTTGTGTTCCTTCCCTCCTGGGGAACATGCCATGCCCACTGGGAGCCCCTTACCCAGCTCACCATGGGCCCCCGCCCCACTCTGTCTTCTGCTGCAGCCCTGCAAACCATGCTCCTTGAAGGGGCCACCTGTGGCCAAAGCCAATGCATCCGTGCTGCCATGGGAGCCGCCACTTCAGGGCTGGGTGACTCCCTACACACGCACCCCTTCCCCGACGGTAACCGGACTTTTAATGTTCAGTCAATACATCTGACTGGACACTGCCAGGTTCCCTTTTCGACTGGACACCTGGCAACCTGAGGCTGACATCCTAACTTGAGTCCCGTGCGCACACAAAAACCCTTAGCTTGAACGTTGTGTTGGCTGGCCCATCAGGAGGTATAGGCCACAGCTAGCTAGTTCAGGGGTTCTCACCACAATTTTTTTGGTGGCCTCAGAGTGCAGCCAACAACTCGTGTCGGTGGCTGCACTCTTACAATTTTTGCTAAAATACTTAATTAACTTTAGGAAAAAACAAATAAATATACGTGTCCAAATTTATTTATGTAGAGTTTCTTTTTGCAGACTCAATAATAAACATAATGTACAGTTGTCTCTATTCTTTACTGGATCTAAACAGAATACAAACACAAATAAGGTGCTTTGCACTTTCTTGTCTTTTTTTTGTGGCTTTTGCTTTTTTCGTTTCTTTTTTTAAAAGACTTGCTAGTAAGTCTGCTTCTGTGAAAAGTGTTTTTTGTTAATATCACTTTTCACAGCAGACTTACTAGCTACCTAGGAGGCTGTGAAAAGTGATATTAACAAACATACAAATATCAATTTTCACAGCAGAGTTACTCAACCCTGGAAAGCCCGGGGACAAATTAAGCCCTGGATGGGGAGGTGGGTAGGGAGACAGCTAGGGCCAGTGGCGATGCAGGGGTGGTAGTGAACCAGTTGACAGCACCTGCTGCCACGTGGCTGGGGTAAAGCCCAAAGCTGGAGCCTCACTGCCCCATAAAGGCTACTCACTCACTGCCTACTCCTCCAGTGCTTGTGGCTCCACAAGGGGTATGGGTCCAACCTGTGCTGGTGGCCCAGGAGGAGGGTCCACTTCCCCTCCTCCCCTCCAAAGTCACTGCCCAGGAGGTTGTGGTCACAAGAAAAGCTCTTGGTGGCCTCATTTGAGAAATGTTGAGCTAGCTGGCACAACTTGTCAGCTGCTTAATGCAATCACTTGCTAATAGAATCATTCTGTGCGGTAATCCAGTCCACTCTGTGCAGCCAAGTGTTACTTGCAATGTGGCCACTAACGCAAGAGGCATTAACTTGAGTGTAGATCATTCAAGATAAATCTGCAGTGAAGCCATAGGGTTGGTCTTAATTGAAAACTTACACTGGCATAACTATTGGCTCGTCTACACTGGCAACGTTAAAGTGCTGCCGCGGCTTGTGTCGTCGCAGCAGAGCGCTGGGAGAGAGCTCTCCCAGTGTTCTAAAAAAACTAGCTCCACGAGAGACGTAGATACCAGTGCTGGTGCACTGTCTACACTGGCGCTTTACGGCACTGAAACTTGCTGCAGTCGGGGGTGTTTTTCACACCCCTGAGCGAAAAAGTTGCAGTGCTGTAAAGTGCCAGTGTAGACAAACTGTGTGTCTCTCAAGGATGTGAAAAATCCACACCCTTGAGAGATGTAGCTATGCTGACCTAACTCCCAGTCTAGACAGTTCTAGTGTGATGGAAGAATATTGTTGATCTAGCTACCACCTTTCAGGGAGGTGGATTAACTACAGCAGTGGGAGAACCCCTCCTGTCACTGTAGAGAGTGTCTACACACACGGAAGTGCTACAGCAGCACAGCTCATGCTGCTGTCTCATTTTAAGTGTAGACATAATCATAGCCTCTGTGATGCTAGTCAGGTCACTTAAGCTAAACTTTTCACACGTGAGCACTAATTGTGTTCTGTTTTCTGGATCCCCAACTAGAGACCCTGGGGTCTCATTTGCTAAGTGCTCATAGATGCAACTGAAGTAATGGGAGCGTGCTTTGAACATATAAAGTTCTATATAACATTAAGTACTCTGAAAAAACACTTCCTGGGCATCTCAAATTGGGCACTCAAAATTAGTGGATAGTTTTGACCTTAATCTCTCCGTGCCTGAGTTCACCATCTGTAAAATGAGATTAATAATGTCCACTCATGTCACAGGAGTATTATGAAAATATTTTTTTAATGTTTGTGAAGGACTTAGTGATGAGCACCATAGAAAAGCTCATGAGGAAATTAATTCTGTTTTCAGTGCAGCCGGGTTTGAAAAGTGTGCAGTAAATATAACTACACATTGAACAATGAGGGAAAAACAAAGTATTGAATAGATGCTCATGAAGCGAGCACCATCTATCCTGTGCACCAAATGAGGCAGGGTCCTGTGAAAAAATACTATGCAATTGCATAATTAATTACTGTAACATAACGCATATATACAAGGGGGCCAAATTAGGGTTGCACTGGCAACCATAATTCTTTCATTTTCTAGCTTTTGAGTGCTTGACTTTGCAACTTTCATCATAATCTTTTAGCTTAGTTTTTGTATGTGTAATACTAGAAATAGCCCCGGCAGCAGCTAAACCACAGGCTACTTCATAGATCTGCCGTGACTTCTGATTCTTTGAGGTAATTGGGGAAAGTTTTTTCAAACTCTAGTCCCAGACTCTGTCCAGTCTGGTGACCATTTTAATGGCTACTTGGATCATGCTCAGGGAGTCTTTTAAAACTGTACCCGATAATGAACTCTTAGAGCTGATGTCAGTCAGAGAAGCTTCATTTATGACTGGAGATGGGTAAACCATTTTATAAATGAGAACAGACCTGAGCTCTTTTATAGTAATATAAAGCACTTGTACAACGTCTTTCATCCAAGGACCTCTCTTTTTTAGCCTCACAAACACCCTAGAGAGGATAGGAACAATAAGTTGTGTTCCCCTTTTACAGGGTCAGTTAGACTGACCAGATAGCAAGTGTGAGAAATCGGGACGGGGGTAATAGGAGCCTATATAAGAAAAAGCCCCAAATATCGGGACTGTACCTGTAAAATCAGGACATCTGGTCACCCCTAGGGTCAGTTAAGACACAAAGGATTTAAGTGACTTGCTCAGGATCCCATAATGCCTAATCCAAAGCCCATTGAAATCCATGGAATGATTGACTGCGGTGGTCTTTGGGTCAGGCCTATAGCAAGTGAGAGGCAGAGCTTGGAAATAGAACTTTCCTGGTGACGTTACACAATTCTAAGCAATGGACTATGCTCTCAAACATTTGAATTTCTGGTTTAATTAGCTTTGGCTTGCCTAGAGTACCTTGCTTACAATTTGATTTTTGGTTCATTTTAATACTGTGCTTTTTGTGCTCATCTCTTAGCTGACACTTCCTAGTTTTGACTGGAGTGGAAAAGGAAATAGTGTGAGAGAAGCTATTTGCAAGCCATTTCACACTCCTCCAACATCAGGAAGGGCTGGAAGTAGCGTGAGAGAGCCTGTTCTCACGCTATTTCCTGCCTGAATGCCTTGCTGTGTTTTCTTCTGCTGCTGTCTGCCATTTCAGAGAAGGAGAAAGCTAGGGGAGGTTGCCAGTGTAGGTACAGTAGGACACGGTTCTTGTAATTCAACACCAGCAGAGTACTTTGATGGCCTGAAAATGAGCCAGGCAACTCCAGGAGAACTTTATGAATAATAATTTTTAAAAATTAATTTGTTTTTAACTGCTTTAGCGGGAAGAATGCAGTATAGTAACTCTGCATAATAGCACCGGCTGATAAAAAGCCAGCACGCACGGATGTATGAGGGTTTTATTTTTAATTTGTCACGGTGTTGGAATTCTTTATTTTTAATTTATGGTTTTATTGTGTTTGTTTTCTCTGAGTCTGTCCAGTAGTGAAGGGTAGGCAGTTAAAACCCCCAAGTTTACTACTTGATAATCCTCCTCCACGCTGACTGCACTTTGTTACAAGCTTCTCTCTCACTCTTGCCAATAAACAGTGGGTCTCCTTGCTGAAAGTCAGTCCTTTACAGCAGGGGTCCCCAACCTTTTCAGGACCAGGGACCGGTCATGCCTGCGGAGGGAGCGCTCGTCCCGCGGCTCAGCTGGACCGCCCGCAGGCATGCCTGCGGCAGCTCAACCAGAGCCGGTGGACCTCCCGCAGGCGTGCCTGCGGGCGGTCCAGCTGAGCCGCGCGACCAGCGAACCGTCCGCAGTCATGCCTGCGGGAGGTCCACCGGAGCCCCGGGAGCAGCGGACCTCCCGCAGGCATGACTGCGGAGGGAGCGCTCGTCCCGTGTGCCTGCGGGAGGTCCACTGGGTCGGTTCGCAGCCCGGTTTGTAAGAGGCCGGGCCACGGACCGGGGGTTGGGGACCCCTGCTTTACAGGTAATACCTGGCTTAATGGGGCCACTTTGTGTTAGCCTAGCTTCCTTTTCCTAGTATTTATTAAACTGGCTCTATTTTTAACTTAATCTCTTTGTTTAGTACCATTTTGATTTGGTGGTTGAGTCCCATCCCTTGACACAGTTCTGTGAGCTACTTATGATGTGTCACGTACAATATTCTTTCAAACAGGACAGAGGCTCTATGTCCCCTATTCAGACATGAATGAATATATCCTTACAGCATCACTGGGTGGTTGGGAAATATTATTATCCCCATTTTACCGATGGAATACTGAAGCAAAAAGATTGTGACTTGTCCGAGGCCACGCAGGGAGTCTGTGTGGAATCTGGGAATAGAGCCCAAACTCTTGATTGATAGTCCAGTGCCTTAACCACAAGGCCATCCTACCTCATCCACAGCACACGATCACCACCACAGATAGGTAACTGGTGACTGGAGCCCCATCCCTACCCCTGTTCATTGCTTAGAAAGTAGTGGTCCCAATCCCCAAACAAGGGTGGCAGGTTGGGCTGGCTGCCTGATCCCCTGGGTACATACGTGGGTGGCTAGCCCAAGCCGCTGCCCATGTCACTGCAACCACACTGCTATTTTTAGTATGATAGCTCAAGCAGAAATAGCATGTCTGTCTACCTGCACTGTGAAGCATGCTCCTTGGAGAGAGGGAACAAAGAGATTGGGTTGGAACTGGCTCCTTTTAAGAGTCTCAACCTGGTCCTGCTTCCAAGCAGATCCTCCCTTTTCCTACTCATAGCACACCCTTGCAGCACTTTGGACAATCCAGTTTCCAGGGTTGCAAAGTGTTAATACTGAGTAATCCCCAGTACCTTTTAAGGTTTAAGGATGAGCTATCACCAAAATGCTTAGTGCCTGATTTTCAAAAAATGAGCATTCATTTTAGCTGTAGGTTCTAATGATTTCACATGCAAATAGTGCATTTGCTCATGCAGATAGTCATACCTACATATCCATTTGCATGTTCAAATATCTAATATGTATGCAAAGTCATGGCAACTGAGTTAACAGAATAGATGTGCAGTTGCATGTATACATTTAAAAAAACCTGTTTATTTGAATAAAAAAGGTTTTCAAATAAAATTCTCTAGTAAAATTGCATTTTGTTTTAGGGCTAGGTAGAGCCGTAAGTGTTTTGTTCAAATAACTTTTTCCCTTGTAAAAGAAAGGAGTTACATTCAAGATTGTTTTGAATGGCAAAGGCACAAGGAGTCAGCTGGTGACATGTATGCTGAAGTGACAAGCACAATAAAATTTTGGGCTGCTAAAGAATATATAGAGAATCTGGAAGATCATTTGTTCAGCATATGTTCTATATCTAACACTCTTTACTTTTAATAGGCTACTTTAAAATCAAAGTTGATGTTATGAAAAAATGGGATCATATGAGTAAGCACTAAATTTTAATTTTGAAAACAGATACAATTTACAGAAAATAGCCAACTAAATGATATGGTGCTGAAAGTAATTCACTTGGATTTTAACATTCTACAGATTAAAGTGAAATTGTTATATACCCATTTTTCTTCATGACCTTGCATATATCCATAAAATTAACATGGTGTTAAAATAGTACAATTAGGTATTAGAAATAAATATTTAAAGACATCCATGAGTCATTGATGAAGATGATAGATTTTCATGGTAAAAATGGCAAATTTCATTGTTTGATAAAGAATATTACAGTTACATCACTACATGGTTTGCAGTGTTCTAATGAGTATGAATAGTACAGATGAATGACATCATGTGAATAAACACTTGCGACTTCTATTTCAGACAGAAAAAATCTAGAGCTAAACTTTTAAAGCAAACTACAGTATGTATTATTGGTGTGTGGAGTTGCTCTGATACAGTATTTAATATTTGAAATTTTTTACTGCATACATTTCCCACACAAACCTATATCTGTAATGAACCATGAGTTTTGGTAGCATTTGGTAAATTAGACTGTACAAATCTGCCCTTTGAAATTTACTGAGATTTTTTGAAGTTTCATACAAAAGAATCTAGAATATGGCTCAAAGTTTGTGGTTTAACCTTAGCTGGCTTTTGTATTTTAGTTGAAATGCTTTTCTTCCCCAAAGTTTGCTTTGTAGTTCCATAAATTATCAACATGAGAGCAATAGGATGAGAAGACGACTGGTAAATTTGTTTTCAATGTCTGTTTATGGTTTTATAGCTTAGACTCTTTTGGAGAGAGTGGCAGATTTCAGATTGGCCTTTGTTGTTTTTGTGAAGAGAGCACCTTAATAATACCGCTCTACCCCGATATAACGTGGTCCTTGGGAGACAAAAAACCTCACCGCGTTATAGGTGAGACCACATTATATCAAACTTGCTTTGCCCTCCCCCCCGTTCCTTGTTCCCTGACCGCCCCCTCCAGAGACCCCCATCCCCTGCCTGCTCCAACCCCTATCCACCCCTCACCACCAGCGGCAGGAAGCGGAGCAGCCCGGCCTCAGTCCGCTCCACCCTGCCAGCTCCCAGCCACGGCGCTCCGCTTCCCGCCGTCGGTGAGTGCGGGTAGGTTGGGGAAAGGATGCCCCCCGCACTCACCTGTGGCGGGAAGCAGAGCGACGTGGCCCCAGCCTGCTCTGCTTTCCTTGCCCCGGCCCCTGCCGTGTCACTGGGGGGCGGCTGGGGAAAGGTCCTGCACTCACTTGCGGCGGGAAGCGGAGCGCCATGGCCGGGATCTGGCAGAGTGGAGCTGGCTGGGGCTGGGCTGCTCCGCTTCCCGGCACCGGTGAGTGCGGGAAGGTTGGGGAAAGGACCCTCCGCACTCACTGGCAACGGGAAGTGGAGCGACGCGGCCCCAGCCTGCTCCACTCTGCCACCTCCCAGCTGCGGCGCTCCACTTCCTGCTGCCGGTGAGTGCGGATAGGTTGGGGAAAGGACACCCTCCTGTACTCACCTGCGGCGGGAAGCGGAGCGCTGCGGCTGAGAGCTGGCGGAGTAGAGCGGGCTGGGGTCAGGCTGCTCCACTTCCACCGCTGCGGGTGAGTGTTGGGGGGATCCCTTTCCTCAAACCCCCTCCCCCGAGCGACACGGCTGGGGCGAGGGAAGCAGAACGGGCTGCTCCCGGCCCCCCGCTAATTCTCTGGGACTACGGGCCCCCCAAAAGTGCCCTCCCACAGCTCCTGCCTCCCAGATCCTGTGGGGGGGAGCCCCTGACCTCCCCCAAGACCCTCTGCCCCTTATCAAACCCCTCAGGCCCGGCCTGGCCCGACACCCTTAACATGCTGCTCAGAGCAGCGTGTCAGAGCTTACCATGTTGTATGCGAACTCGCGTTCTATCGGGGTAGAGGTGTACATAGATGCAAACTCAGCTACAGAATATAAACCAGGGGTAGGCAACCTATGGCACGTGTGCCGAAGGCGGCACGCGAGCTGATTTTCAGTGGCACTCACACTGCCCAGGTCCTGGCCACTAGTCCGGCGGGCTCTGCATTTTAATTTAATTTTAAATTAAGCTTCTTAAATATTTTTAAAACCTTACTTACATACAACAATAGTTTAGTTCTATATTATAGACTTATAGGAAGAGACCTTCTAAAAACATTAAAATTTATTACTGGCACGCGAAACCTTAAATTAGAGTGAATAAATGAAGACTCGGCACACCACTTCTGAAAGTTTGCCGACCCCTGAAATAAACCAATGGAATATACACCTCTACCCCAATATAACGCTGTCCTCGGGAGCCAAAAAAATCTTACTGCGTTATAGGTGAAACCACATTATATTGAACTTGCTTTGATCCGCCGGAGTGTGCAGCCCCCCACCTCCCCCCCCCCACGAGCGCTGCTTTACCGCTTTATATCTGAATTCATGTTATATCGGGTCACGTTATATCAGGGTAGAGGTGTATTACCAAAGTGCTAGTAATTATACAGGGGAGTGAGGGGGTAGGGGGCTGAACTTAGACACATTTCTTTTTTCTTTTTTTTTTTAGGCAAGCACATTTCAGTTAGACAATGTTTTCTTTTTTTGCAAAGCCAGTATTTTTTAACTTGCAATCAAGACAGATTTACTCAGTGGCCATCTGAGAAGAATTTAAATTCATAATTTGTCAGCGCAGATAAAGTTCATTTTGGGTCTGTAAGAGATGGTGTAAAACTCTTGACACGTTGACAATAAATTGTGAAGATTGGAGGCTTTATTGGCTATTTTCAGTTTAACTATAATGTCCAATACTTATAAGAATAATCCATTAATGTGTGATTTGATGGATGTATTCCAAGTTCTTACTAAATAGTTAATCAGAATTGACTCAAAATAAATTCTTCATTGAATTCATGTTTCATTTTTAGTTGTACAATATAAAGCAACACTCTTGTGTATCAAACATTGTACTACTTAATTATTTTGTTTTATGATTGTAAAACTTAATAAAGATGTAATGGGCTGAATTCATCCTTGTAATTTTATTAAAAGTCAGTAAACTTAGACTCAGGATGAATTAGGCTTTATCATCTTCAGATTTTAGTAACTATTTTAAGTAGCAGTTTAACTTTTAAAGAATTTGTTGACTAGGTGGGCTGTGCTTGTGGTGAGCTGGTGTAAAAGCGTTTCATGTTTTTAAAATCCTAGTTTACGTCACCAGGAGAAGTTAGTTGAGTTTTGTGATTCTGGCCCTGTAGTAGGTACCTCATCATAGTACCAGGCTACTATTGGCAATAAAATGGCATAATTGACATTTTCATGACAAGAAAAGCTTAAGGGTCAAAAAGCAGCCATGTGCCATACACAGAGATTTGAGACATGTTGATAGAGCTAAGTGGGGGAATTTCATAGTGCTTGCCATCACTATACTTAGCTCTAACAGATGTTATTAGTCTTTCCTTTTCATGAGCATCAGATTTATGTCCTCCTGACACCAAATACATTTTTAAAATGTTGATTTAAAAGACATGAAAGTAATGTTCTGAATAAATCAAATGCACACAGAGTAAACTGTAACATTATAGGTGAAATATGTCGTCCATAAGCTGAATGCTGTAAAGTTTGCCCTCCAAAGAACATGCATTAGCATCTGTATAACTTGGGGGGGGAAAATGTAACTTTTCTCTGCAGTTGGTATTTGGTGAAAATTATATTCTGTTTAAAAGAAACAGCCCTTTAAAATAAAATTTGAACCAATAAGAAAATAGATTATTTTTATGCTCGATTTTTATTTTTCTGTGCTAAAAATTTCCTTTAATTTGCTTCCTCTGTTTGTAAAAGAAAACTTGTGTTCAGTCTGTGCTGGAATGGATTTACTTAGGATGACATGTCGGAGGGTTAAGTGGAGGGAAGTGGTGGTGTTTCTATAAACTGTATACAGTGTTTAGTTGCTTGCTTTTGAGGTACCAGTATGTTTCAATAGATTTGTTTTGCTTCTGTTAACTTTTAATAGTGTAAAAAAAGCTGAGAAAATCAGTAAAACTCTTAGTGCATAATTTAATTTGCTTTCGTTTTCAATAATAATTGGAAATGTAAATTGTCAGAAATTTCTTTTTAAAAACTGTATTGGACTTTGGTTTCTATTCCTGCGTAAAACCACAGCTCCCTTGAGTGTTAAAATAAATCAAAATGAGGCTATTCTAACTTTCTTCAATATTGCTTCCTGATCATTAATTTTCACTCTCTCCCCCCCCCCCACTTCTCTCTCACCAACTCTTTTTGTATAACTAAAACCCTTGTGTGAGGTTGTTTCGAGTTGTGAGGTTGGGGGGGATCTGGAGGGGGAGCAGCATTTCGGCACAATAGGAGAAATTGGAAAAAAAGGAAAGTCTCTGCAGCTGGGTACTAAGGCATCTGTTGGAAAGAAAATCTGTAGGTATAAAATGTAGTTAAAAGTTATAAATAAATGCTTGAGGAAGCAAAAAGTGAGTGCAGAGTTGACTGCGTCATTTTTGCATTACCTTTGTAACAGCTAGACTCGTATTTGCTGAGTGGATTTGATGATAGGCTAGTCGACTCCACTATGATTAAAGTGTCATGACCGCTGATGTTAACGGCAGAATTCTATTGGCTGGAACAATCAGCTTTTCATACAGGGGACCTGCAAGGGAGTTTCTCCATTTAGGACTGGGTGGTTTTGTGAAAGGCCCAGAGCAAATGCTGCTCTGACAGGAAATAGCTTACTGAAGTGGTATGTTTTTACAAAGCACTCTGACAGCAGCAAATGTGGAACAGGTGTGTGACAGTGATATTTTTAGAATTTTACAGTTTACTTGACATTGTTTATGAATAGCCGCTAAGAAATTTTTGCCTGACTTTGGAATCGGTCATTTCTGATGTTCCCTCTCAGGGAGCACTACACCTTGTAGAATATAGAGCTTCTGTGAGAGCTCTTGTTACTTTTGGTGTGCTGATACAGAAGGAACATTATGAGAGGGAGAAAGACAATTGAAGGAATGCATTTATCAAATCAATACCTAAAGAGAGAGAGAGCAAAACCTCATAAAATATCTGTTTTAAAAAACATAATAAAGCTAAAAGTATTCCAAAGGTAAAATGCAATAGAAAATTTCTGACACAAACATGAATTTAGGCCAGGCCAGTTGGCAGTGCTTTGTAGTGCCATGTGATAGAGCCAGGTTCGATTCCCAATCTTTCCCGGGGCTGGGAGGAGCACTGTAGATGCAGCACATGGAGTCCCCAGGGTGAGAGAGCACTTCGACTGTTATGTAACGCTTTCGGTGGCAGGTCTAGGAGCTGTACTGACAGGCTTTTGAAGGAAGTGCATCTAGTGGCTATGTGGGAGAGGCTGATATGACGTTTTTATGGTAGTGGAAATAAGGGTGTAAAATGGGGTGTGCGAAAGGTGGGATGCTTGGAGGAGCAGGCAGGGATGAAAACTGGAGGGATGGGAAAAAACAGATCTACTAAAAAAGAAAAAAAAGAAACATGACTAAAATGAAGTGTGATAAGTTTATCAGACCTGTATTGTATGAAATATAAAAAACTGTTTTGTAATGCCATATACTGTATTCTCTTCTACATGAGAAAAAAACATTTTCATCAGGTTAAAAAAATAATTGAAAAATACTATTTATAATACGTGTCTAAATGAATCTACGATAAACCATTAGCTGGTAAAGAAAAAAATTGATAGCTAATTTTTAAATAAGCATTATTTATGTTACCCATTTCAGTGTTTTGTGGGCAGCATCTGAATTGATGGCTACTGGGATTTAAAACACAATGTGTAATATAAACCAATAAACATGAATTGATTTTTTTATCTGAATTGCATGAAAATAAATAATTACAGTTACTATAAAGCCTGTGTGTATGATACACTAATATTGCAAAAAGGTATGCACATCTAAGGCCAAATCCAACAGTCTTACTCTATAATTTGTATTCAAAATGCACCAGCCACCCAAGAAATTTTCTACTAGGCTGTTGAGTACCTTAGATCCACTGCAAGGGTCCCCTTCCCCCAGAGTGCTTATGTAAACTACAGGCAAAGCAAAAGCCAGCAAAGAGCTATTTTTACCAAAGCTGCTGCAGTTGGGGGAGGGTAAGGGCTTTGGGTCATGTGGGAGGGCATATCAAAGGGGCGTAGCCCTGCGGTGAGCTATATCTAGCCCTGATCATGTGGCCTGTCAGTACTGCCGCATTTTTATAGCAACTTGTGTAAAAATTATTCAAATTAGATCATTTTCTGAACTGAAAAGTGATCACTATATAATCATGTACACTTAAAATCCTGGCAACTGGAGTTAATTTACTATTCCTCTTCATGTATTGTAAATGCTGACAGTAAGTGTTTGTGAAATTACTGAAGACAGTATGTGGAATGCAGTGCCTATCTAACTCACTAGCTATCAAGCTGCCACAACTGAACTTTAACTATTCCTGTATAGACATTCCAAAATCTTTGAATAACACTTTTAAGACAGTACTCTAGGCATCGGCAAAGTTAGTGCCTGCTAAGGCAACTTTCTGCCTATGGTAATTTTATAACAAACTATGAACATAGTAGTTTACTTGGTTCTTGATATTTTATCCTCAGGCTTGAGTCTCAGCAATGATCTGGTCTTTATTTTACCTAGTTCTCTAGTACAATATGAGAACTGGAATTTTTCTTTCCTACTGTGCCTTAGTACTGTACATATTTATGTTCAGTAGGAAGGAAGGATAGACTTGTGGTTAAGGCACAAGATGAGTTCTATTCCTGGCTCTGCCACAGACTTCCTGTGGGAACTTGGGTAACCCAGTTAACCTCTTTGTGCCTTAATTTCCCCATCTGTAAAATGGGCATAATACTTCCCTACCGCACAAAGGTGTTGAGGTTCATATTTGCAAAGTGCTTTGAAATGTATGGATATAAGATATCAAATGAATTCAAAGTAGCAATATATTCTGACATAATCATTATTCCTGTGGGTAACATAACTCGCTGCAGAAATTAGATGTATGATGTATGTAACCTGATGTATCAGTAAGTGAAGTTATTAGTAAAAGTAAAATATGTGTAACAATCATGAGCATATTCTATCAGATGAACATGTCACTAAAATGTTTGCTTTTAAACAGTAGATTGGAATGCAGGTTTGAAGATTAGAGGATAACAATATATGTAAGATTAGTGCTAATATCCTGATCTTAATGTAAATTATGTGGGCCGTTAATATTTTTATAAACATCAATAGATTGTGAGTTGTGAATTCCTTTGTATTCTTTTAGAGAGTGCTTTCATAGAGGAGATCTTGACCCTTCCCCATTTCTGCTAGAACACTTTACTTTCTGCTCGTGCTCCGCAGAGTCAAACTACCATAGGACCCACCCAGCTTATTACCAAATGCAATTTCCAGCCTTCACAAGCTGTCTCCAGAAGCAGTGATCTCCACATCTGTTTGCTTCACAATGTGTATTCAGCGCAGGTAGATCACTAATTCTATAGCTGATAGGGAGCATTGCACAAGGAAGGTGAGAGTGAGGGAAGGGAGAAAGGAAAACAAGGCAGGTCAAAGCAGAGCTGCTTTCATTCACGAAAAAAGCTGGCCTGCAACCAGCTTGAGGATCAGAGGAGGTGTTGATAAGTTTCCCAGTTTTGCTCTGATTGGATCACAGAGACTTATCAGGCAGTAACCCAAGTGCTGCTTAACCATGTTTCTTATTTTGAAAGATGACTAGAATCTTGTTTAAAAATAACTTTAAAATTCAAACCATTAAATTTGTCACCAAAGTATTTTTATCAGGCTCCCAGCTGTTTTCTTAGTGAAAAAGTGAACTAAAAATAGGTAGGATCTTTGCTGTTGCATGCAGCAACAAGAATGTATCTCTGTTTCAGCTCTGACTTTCTGTAAAGAAGTGAAAGGTGATTGTTTCCATAAGAGCATGCTCCTGGGCCTTATTTAAGAAAAGACTGCTAATTGTGTACATTAGTTTTGTGATACAGACACATGTATGCTAAGGAATACCAAACTGATTTTTCCTCAAGACAGCAGCTCAAACTCTGGAGTCTTAAAGTGAAAGATTATTGTTTCATCCATTAAGTATAATCACCTTACTATGGGATGAAAGAAATGTTTGTAATAAATGTTTTAACAAAAAACTAGTTTTGCCTTAACTATAGCAATAAAATGATTTACCTACCATTATTATGGAGATGTGGTACCTGCTCCCCCGTTAAGGTGTCATGAGCCATTCTGTTCTGTTCTATGTAATTTAAATAAAAATGTAAAGTCTAAGATAGAGGGGGTGACACGTAATCACCACTTTGATACTGCATAGAGCATCAGATATTTATTGGTCTGAAACTGAAGTTTACTTGACATCAATTTTTTTTATTAAAGAATACAAAAATCTGGAATAGCAAAAGTCCCTTTTATAAAAGCATGGACTACAGAACTGATAGATTGCAACATTCGTGTTTTAATAGTGTTTTTCTGAAATCCTCTCCTGTCTAACATTTATTCCTAATAGCAACCCAAGAGAGGGTTTTAAGAAGAATACTTGGGGTGTGTCTACACTGGCAATTTACAGCGCTGCAACTTTCTTGCTCAGGCTGTGAGAAAACACTCCCCTGAGTGCAGCAAGTTTCAGTGCTATAAAGCACCAGTGTAGACAGTGCACCAGTGCTGGGAGCTACGCCCCTCATGGAGGTGGGGTTTTTTTAGAGTGCTGGGAGAGCTCTGTACATTAGTTTTGTGATACATACCCATGTCTGCTGAGGAATACCAAATTGATTTTCCCTCAAGACAGCAGCTTTAACTTCGGAGTCTTAAAGTGAAAGAGCTCTCCCAGCGCTGCGACCACACAAGGCACGTTAAAGCGCTGCTACGGCAGCGCTTTAGCATTGCCAAGGTAGACTAGCCTTAAGTGTGAGGAGGAGATATTACAGATTTTGGTTGGACTTCTATACATATTTTACCAAAGGTAGGAAACTCTGGAACAATCTCATCATGAAAAAGGTTTTGTGAATGGCTGATATTTTGTTTGTTTGTTTAAGTACTCTTAGTACTTAAAAACCTAAATAGCTATTTCTTCCATTTTTACCTGAGTTTGATTGATATCAGGATTTTTGAAACCAGAAGAATAGTTGCCTAATTCAGCACATTTCAGAGATTCCCTCTAAACTGTTGCCTAGAAGTTGCTAAAGCAATAGAAAAATCACACTTTTCCCATCATGTTGATGCTTTTTCTCTGTGGTACTTCCAACCTGGACTACACAAGACCTGTGATATTTATAGACTAACATGTGATCACATTAGCGCATAGGGAAGTTAAAAACCAACAACAATATCATAGAATATCAGGGTTGGAGGGGACCTCAGGAGGTCATCTAGTCCAAGCCCCTGCTCAAAGCAGGACCAATCCCCAGACAGGTTTTCACCCCAGTTCCCTAAATGGCCCCCTCAAGGATTGAATTCACAACCCTGGGTTTAGCAGGCCAATGCTCAAACCACTGAGCTATCCCTCTTCAAATAGAAGGCGTTTAGAGTCACTATCAAGAAAATTTTGTGACCCCCCCCCCCCCCCCAATCAAAATCGGAGTAGCCAGTCTGCTGTGCTAAACAGAAAAGCTGTGGGACCTATTATTAAAATGTAAGTCTTGGAAATTAAAATTGTTTAATTAAAGGGAAGGAATATTATTTTCTTCTTAGTGGATATGCAAGACAGAATTCCCCATGCAATAAATATTTTTACCATGCTGCATTTAAACTTTTATTTACATCTAATTTTCTTCCTCATGAAATACAGATTTCTAGAGAGGTTGGTGGTTTCCAACTACTCTGGCATCTTGACTTTCAGCCTTCCTATCTGCATGCTGGTATTCCAGCCACAGAACTTGCTGTGCATGGGGTTGGTTTGTTTCAAAGATAAGTAAAGTTACATAAGAAATAGCATCACGATATGTTGAAGAAGAAGAAAGATGAAAAAAGGGGCCCCTTACAGCACATCCTGGTTGGCCTCTTCTTGGCACTGACTCTCAGGGTCATCATCGCTGGAGGCCAGACAATATGTTCAAGGTACTGAAAGCCTTGTTGTGCTGCAAAAGATTTGGAGAGTAAAGGAAAGACGGAACCAAAAACTCGTATATTTAGTAGTTGCACGTTATTAATACCAACTAGTACTTAACATTACAGTTGTTGCTTTAAAAGTCAACTCTTTTACTGTGGAAAGTTTAATACTTTGCTGCAGTATATATTTTACATTCTAACTACAGGAAATTCTTCAGTGGAGTCAAAACCCTGCAGTGTGGTAAAAGTTGATATTTTAAGTGAAGCTACAATGGTATATATAGTATTTTAATAATATTTTATATAATATGGTATAGCATGGTGTAACACAACTCCGTTTCATCCAGAATCACTTATTCCTTTAAAAATAAGTTCTCTACTATATCTGTCCAGTTGACTCTCTTCTACCCCCAGAGTCCCTGCTGTTCACCTAGAATCTAAACCATAATCCGGAAGCTCTAATTATAGTAATGGAAAACAAATGGAAATCCTGGAATTGTCTTTTGCACTGTAGATCACACAGATGCTAAGTTACAGGTATAAGAGTAATAGGTGACCAGAAGAGTCTGACGAATTCTGAATCATTTCACGAGGTCTGGTATAGTAGATCTGTGAAGTGCCTAGTATAACTTGGAACTGATTAGTAGTAATCTCATCTCTGGGCCTGGAAGCAGTGGGTGCAAGCTTCCCACTATGGTTTGGGCTCAGACTCAGTGCTGTCACTGCAATATTAAAGTGTGCTGTGGAATTAGCGGTGCTTCCCTGCAATGAGATATTGTAAAGAGATTTTACCTTTGATTGTCTAGACAGAAGTTAATGTGGTGTTATTCTTGAACACTGCTTTATAATGCCCAGTTCTGTTCAGTTTGTCATTAGATTGTCTAAATTTTTCCTTGTTATGTTGAAGGTGGAGATAATTTAGGGTCAGGACTTGAAGAAGAAGAAGAAGGAGGGGGTGGGAAATGAGGATGGAGAGAGCTTTGAAAGACTCGGTGCTGGTGAGGGTCAAGTATTTAAACAGATTTTTAGAGCTTCCTCATAGCATCTGCAGTTGGGTCTGGAAGAGTAGAGATGGAGAATTTGGAGGGTCTGTTTCACAGGTAAAACTAGTGAATCTGCAGCCCAGATCCTTCTCCACTTTGGCATTTCCTTGCTGCCTATCAGCCCGATTTTCCATTCAGTAAATACATTCTGGGTTTTTTAATCTGAATTTTGTAACTTATTCCTTATGCAAATTGGTGAATTAGCATCTCTTGATACTCAGCCCCAGAAAACATACAGCATAGCAGAGGTGAAATCAGGAAGGAAAACAAAAGTGT
Organism: Mauremys mutica; assembly: GCF_020497125.1. NCBI lineage: Eukaryota > Metazoa > Chordata > Testudines > Geoemydidae > Mauremys > Mauremys mutica. The sequence continues at coordinate 10,581,227 of NC_059084.1, read as the reverse complement.
AGGGGTATTCTTCCAAGCTTTACCCACTTCAGATGCTAAAATGAGACACTGCTCTCACACTGTGCGGATGTTAAAAATCTGCTCATGTGTGCGCCTCTCAACTCCTTGGACCTTCAGTCTTTTGCTAGTGTAATTCCCTCCCATTAACTCTACGGGGCTCCTTGGGTTTGGCTCCCTTTAAAGGGGCTCAGACTGCTGGGCAGTTTGCGACTGACTGCTTCTTTACTGTGAGGGGACATAAGTGTTTGTAATGTATCACGTCCACCTACTTGTGATGTTAAAATGAGCTTTTACTCATAGTTGATTATGTAAATATTTATAATACATTTTCCTTCCTCCCTGCAGTGAAATAGTCAGTGATGCTAACTTTTAAATTGTCATCACTGGGCTTCTGAATTAACATCCATTGAGATGAAGGCAGTTCATGCCTCTCAGAACTGCTGTTTCACCCTCTCCACATACTCAGGCAGATGTCGCAGCATTGCTTTGCACATGGATCACATTTACAAGGTTTACTTTGCAACAGCTAGCGACTTACTTAAAAAATGTGAAAGCTGAGCTTTTAGGGACCAAGAAGGCAGCTTGAGAGGGGTGCCACCAGTATGCCACATCATCACGTAACCGCCCAATTTGAGCCCTAGCCCAGGTAGTTTCCGTTCAGGACTCCTATGCCACCTGCCGGTCTGATTCAGCCTTGAACTGGAGGGACCATGTTTTGGGGAGTGAATTTTCCAGGGCCTATTCAGCCTTCTGAGTCTGCTAACAAGGATGCCAGATGTGATGGTGCTTTTCTGTGATGCGTACTGAGAGCATTAGATCATTTCATACAGGTCACTGAACCACTGTCTTTGATATTTGATATAAACCTGCACTTGATATTTTGATCAGTAAAAGGCTCAGTTTCCTGCCCTTATTCTGAGCCATCCATTCCCTCCATTTTGGTGTTTTATTTTTTAATGTCTTTAATAGTTTTTACTGAAACTTTGGGGGAATATCTTTCAGTGGGATTCTGTTCTATCTATTGATCTAGCTAGGTATTTATAAAACCCCTGTCAGTATAAGAACTAGGTACCATACTGCTAATTTAAAACCACTGTTTGTTTGAAAGGGCCATACTCTCCACTGTTCCCTCATTATATCATTTTCTTAAGTAGATAAGTTAAAGTTTTAAGAACGGGGATTTAAACAATCCCTCCAGTTCCCTCCCTCTTCCTGGTCTGTGTACGCCTCCCCCTACACACACATACCAACTCTAACACTGTCTCTGCTCCAGTCTTTGTGGCATCTGCCTCCTCATGCATGAGTCATTAAATCACAATGGAAATCCCTCTGTATGCTGAAATCAAGAACATGATTCAGAGATAGTAGAGGAAAAGCTAAAGTAGTGCCTTGTCAGGGCTTTTACATTCCCTGCGCTCATATCTGGATAAACCCTGCTGTTGTTTTAGTCGTAATGACACGTAGATGGTCTGCAAAAAAACCCAACCCTACACTATGCTAATGGGTTTTCTTTAAATATCTGAAAAATTAATTGATGGAAATTTTGTTTAAGAATAAACTCACAACCAGTAGACCTGGGCGAAAAAGTGGCACCAAAATGGTTTATCTATTTTATTTTAAAATGGCATACCATGCCACACCCAGCAGATGGACAGTACATGTCTGTCTGTAAAACTTCGGTGTTCTGTGAAGTTTCCACTGCAATTTTAAAATTAAAAACTTATCAAAATACTTTTGTAAACAGTTTTGGAAACTTATCACGTTCTTTAAAAGTTATTCGTGATAACTTCCCTGAATGAAGGCAGAGAGTTATATCCAGAGCTTGGTTGTTTGTTAGATTTTGCTACTACAAAGAAGCGAGGAACATGAAAAGGATATCTAAGTGAGCTACAAAGAGTGAAGTTTGGATGGATTTATCATTTACGTGTTAAAGTTTATATCAAAGTAAGACCATTTTGGAAATTTTCAGACAGGTGGTCTCTCTTTCGTGTATGCAGGTTGTGCCCTCAAAATTTACACCTGTAATTTTGTCCTCACCTTTGAGTATGGGTGCAAACCTGAATATTTATGTCTCTGTCTACATGAGTATGGGTACAAAACAGGCAGAGGGCGAGTGCTCTCATTTGTGCATCTAATTTATTTTATGGCTGAAAAAGTCAGATTTGGCAGGTGAAAATGTCTTAGGGCATTTGACCCAAGAAAAGAAGGCGAGGCCTGAGTCTCTCTAAAAGATACCAAATTTTGTAAAATCAATTTTGGAGCTCTGCCTTACTTGCCATAAATTTTATTAGAAATCAGGTTTTTAATCTGTCTCTGGTATTGGCCTGCATGGCCAAATAGAATGTTTGTGAGAAGGAAGGATAGTAATTTTATATCCTGATTCAGTTCTAGAGCATTGAACCTTTTGTAGGAGCTTCAACAGTAGATGCCAATTTGTGTGTCTCCACTTGCAGAGGCCTGGAGTTGTTTTTCTTAAGTTTGAAAAAGAAAAAATGGGTAGCTTGCCCCAGAGGAAAACAAAAACTGAAATGTGAGTTGTTGTGAACTGTTTAAGCGATCAACTCCAGAACAGGTATCGACAGGTTGTTTCTGTAAAGGAACTTACTGCCATTCCAGTCCCAACAGCTGCCTGGGGATATGAGGATTGGCATGAAGATGTGATGTGGATTTGAGCTTCCCATGAGAAGAACAGGTCAAAATTGACTTTTTGCAAAAGAATTTTACTTGAAAATATAGTACCTCAAGTTTGATGTTGACTTGCAAGGCAAAGACATGAACATTTACTGTCTGCTGAATTTACATGCTGTATTTTGAAATATATTGAATTACTTTATATATTAATCTGAAGAACTTTTGTATTTAAGTATATTCAAAAGTAGGCAGTAAGGGTCTCACTGTCACCGTCTCCAGAACATGACCATCATTTGTCCTTACTTTGACCTGGCCTGTCAACTGTTTGAATTCCTGAATCATTCCTAATCTTCTAGGGAAACCAGAATCCTGTGTTCGGAATACTCTCTCTCGTTCCCTAGAAAGTGAAATTATACCATCCCCATTTCCCTCGTTATCTATAACTGCAATTCAAAATTCCATTCCCGCGTTTCAGAACTCTCTCTGTCGACACTGTGCAACTTTGCCTAGAGGGAACCTGGGTTTTAGACGACACTTGGCACATGTGAGTAAGGAGAAATAAAGGCTATTCCCAGCACTGTCACTGATTCACTGACTTTGAGTCATTGAATCTCTGTGGTGTTTGACCCATTTGTGAAATGGGAATAATACTTTCCCATTTCAAAGAGGTGTTGTGAGGCTTAATGTGAGCATTTCATGGCCCTTGAATGGGAAAAGCCATGGAAGTATACATTGTTATGACCACTTCTGATCTATTTTTCACTTAGCCCCTTCGCTTGCTGAATTCCTTCCTCCAGTCTTGGCCTTCTCCCTTTCCACAGTAAATGCTTGGATACACTCTCAGGACATCACTCCAACTACCTGAAAGGAGTCACTTCATCTATTCAAATTTCACCTTTAAAATATTCCTGTTCATTTTAGCTTAAGTGGAACTTAAACTCTCCTCTCCTCTCCCATCCCTTGTTACGACATCTTCCTTTCTTTTCTCACTCACCTGTTTTAATTAGTCTGCTGGTGCTTCATTGAATCTTTGCTGGTTTTTAAACATCAACTTTTTACCCAGTCTTTTTCCATTTCTGCTTGCATCTCATTCTGCGGTGTTACCTTTCCCATCACTCTGCATTTTCTGGCAGCTGCATGAAGGACACTAGAAAAATGCACTCTATCTTATGTAAAATAGCCACATCATTTCATAGTTACGGCTAAGATTTTTTTTTCACGGTTATTTTTAGTAAAAGTCACGAACAGGTCACGGGCTCCGTTATTGCCTGTGACCTATCATAACTTTACTAAAAATAACCGGGGGGAGGAAAAGAGTCCCATGGGGGAGGGAGGGACTGATAAGCCAAGACCCCCGCCATGGCAGATGGCAGAGCCCTGACTCCAGTGGCTGCAGCGGGGGGCACAGCCATGGGGGGAGGGGGAGATGACACACAGCCCTTGCTCCAGAGCTGGCCCAGCTGCGGGGCTCGGGTGTGCGGCCCCGGCTGCAGTCCCGCCAAGCCTGGGGCGTGCGGCCCCGGCTGCAGCCCCCGACAAGCCTGGGTCGCTGCGGAGCTGGGGCATGCGGCCCCGGCTGCAGCCCCTGGCCCGGCTGCAGCCCCCGGAGGAAGCCGGAGGGCTGGGGATGCAGGGTCCTTGTTCCAGCCAGCCCCTGTTGCAGGGCGGGGGTGCACAGTCGCACCGCTCCTCCTGCTGAAGCCGTAGAAGTCATGGAGTGTCTGGCAAAGTCATGGAATCTGTGACTGCCTTGACCTCCATGACTAAATCGTCGCCTTACTCATGGTAAATTATCAGAAAAATTACATTGTAAAATCTGATGTTTCCTTTCAGAAATCTCTGGCTTCTCTACTGCAGGGAGTTTTAGAAGATGTATTAATTTAAATTTAAAAAGATTGTATTGATGTGGTAAAATATTTATACTGAGGGGAAAATAATTCTACTTATATGATGGCCCTGGAGGGAGCTAAAGACCATGAGGACAAAGTCCGTATAAATACTTAGTTATTAATAGTTAACACACAAAGGCTGTCCTGTCAGTTTCATCTATTTCTTAACTATTTAGAGTGGCCTCTAATAAAGGAAAACACATTTTGCATAGCACAGACTGTGGTCTTCCTAAAAATGAAGTGTCCCAAATCTCATTGCTGGTCATTATCAGTTTAACTAAAGGTGTGTTTTAAATTTGATTTAGTTCCTGTTTGGACACTTCTAAATTGGATTTAAAATGGATTGTTTTGATTTAATTTAAATCAGTAATTTACCACCTTAAGATACATCAATATCAGTCATTTTAAGCCAGTTTAAGAGTGCCCATACAGGGATTTGCACTGGTTTAATTAAATCAATTTTAAAACACTGGTACAAGTTTGTGTGTAGACAAGATTCAAAGGCTTCACCAGAGGACACATGCTAATCTGTTTTGGCACTACATGGACAGCCTACAACAGGCACACTGATCTGTCAGCTGGCTCTGAAGATCCATAGAGTATTTCCCCATAGCTCAGCCCCCATGCAGTTCAATTTGTGTGCAAATAAGCCATCTCTGTGACACAGTCCTGCTTCTTTCTTTCACACATCCTCAGTCCACGAATAACTGTGTGGCCTTACACTCAGAAAGATACTGTCAAGGCCAATACATACTACAGCTGGTCTCAAAATTCACCAAATTCCTTAGCAAGAGAAGGTAACAATCCAGCAGCTGTACAACATTATAAAACTATGGAAGTAAGGTGAGACAAAGCATATTAGCTGACATCATACCAGTAAATGTTTGGTTCCTAGCTGAAAAACACCATTAAGCACCTATCCCCTTTCAGGTAAGCATCTTCCAGCAGATAGGTGGGACAAAACATGTGTGAAACATGGATGCGAAAAGATTGAAAGGTATGTTTATGATCAGATCCATGTTTGGTCAGCCAGACTTGATCACTAAGGGGTTGTCTACACACTGACACTCAGGAAAGTTGAGACGAATTAATTAAAGGTGTGACGTTAATCCACATTAGTTAAAAAGCATGAAATTCCATGTAGATGCTCTTGTTGACCATTCAGATGGGGGTTTAATGCTCTTTAACTTACAGCATTAACTTCACACCTTTAGTTAAGTGGCCTTAACTCCCCATGTACAAGTGCCCTAATTCTTCTAGCTTGATGGTATTGAGGGTGGCCAAAGACCATGAAAGCAAGATTCATTGTATCATTGATTAACATTCAGTATTAAGCTGACCTGTTAGTCTGTTGCTTTTAATTACTCATGTAAAAGTACAAATTGTAGTATTTAGCATATGCGCCTTCTCAGTGAAATAACTGAACAAGTCATGAGTCTTCCAGGCATCCCTATAGAATTTCATTCTTCTAGACAACAGTTTTTGTCAGAATTATACAAAATTAAAATCACATTAAATAGCAAGAAAGGCAGAAATCGCTTAGATATTTCATAGAGACAGCTTTGAACATGAGCACTTAGCATTCCTAGACTGCTATCAACCTTTACTCAAACTGTAGCTGTTCTTAGTTCTCGCATGAACATCATGAAGTTAGCCTTACTTAGGAATAAATATATACCATTGCCCTGCACTCCACTTCAAATTAACATGTGGCACATTTAAGGGATGGAGGGGTCGTAATTTGACCTCGTTAATTCAGCTCTGTCGTTTTATTCCATACTAAGTGGTAAATAGAGTTAGGTAAACTAAGATGAGCCATCCAAGCAAGCTTGCTTTTTAAAAAGGGAGAAAAAACTTGTACAAGGTCACAGCGCTTTGAGTTCTTCTTAGGCCTACATCTAAATAACTGGCTGGGATGAGGGATGCTGAGTCCAAGGAAATAGTATTCTGGATGCACCTGTGCCAGAGAAGCTGTTTTGATTATGTTTTTGTCAGAATAAGGATCGTGAATGAGAACTGGTTTCCATTTTTATCCTACTGGCCAAAATTCAGGGAGAAAAGAGCGTTTCCCACCCAAAAAAAAAAAAAATGTGTTTTTGGGTCTCCAGACTTGAATAAGTCCTGGGGTTTGATCTGTGAACACTTTAGGCTACCAAGAAGAAAACAAGGAAACATGATGGACTACGCTATATTAAAAAAACAAAAACGAGTTAACAGGGGTTGCTGCATGTTCGTCACTGCTCACTAACACACAGTGTTCCAGCCTCAGGCTTGCTCAGGAATTGAATCATGACACCATGATCTCATTCATACCGTTACCTTTCATTTCTGCACCCTGTGTGCTTGGATTGGTTTAAGCTTTCTTCTGATTTGGTGAAGGAATTTTTTGGGGTGGGGTGAGGGGCTATTCTGAAGTTATTTGACATACGCAGGCTTGCAGTGAAGAGTGAGCCTTGCAGGCATACAGTAGTAAGTTTTTTTAAACACTCTGTTGATTTCGATAGTTGAGAATGCTAAAATGCCTGTTGCAAGTTTAAAAGGTGTGGATAGAAGCAATTGGAGAAGCCTTAATTGTGTTGTTTATTTTGGGGGGCTATGAGGTGGATGTTTGGTTTGGGAGGTGGATAATCAAAGGGGCCAAGACACTGCAAATGGACATAAACATCTAGAATTAAATTTGCCCTGGTTTAGTGGAGAGCATGGAGGACCAGAAAAACAGCTGAGGCATCCACTCCGCCTGTATGCTGCAGAGAAGGTCTACACTTAGATCTACCTAGCTATGTAGCGTGCAGAATTCACACGCTTTAGTACTCTAGGTAAGTCAACCTAACCCCAGCTAGAATGCGTCCATGGATCTAGATACTGCCGCTTGGGGAGGTTGATAGTCTACAGTGACAGAGAAAATCCCTTCTGTCACAGTAGGAAACGTTTATGCTCTGGTGCTAAACCAGCATTAGTGTAGCGCCATATCTGTGCTACTGTAGCATCTGTGCTGTAGACATGGCCTGAGCAATAGTGGGGCAGGCCAGTGAGTTGGAGGAAGCAAGAATCTAGTAGCTTGAATACGCTGCACAAGTGGCCTGGAGGTGGTATGACTGCTCGCAGACTGCAGGCTGGGGGTAACAGTAGAGCTAGTCTGGGATTTCTTAACTAATATGTTTTCCATCAAAAAATGCAAGTTTGTCGGAACCAAAATGTCATGAAACAGGGCTGGTTTTTACAGATCCCCTGGCTCTCCCCAAAAAAACAAACAAACAAAAAAGTTGACAAAAGTTTTTAATTGTATAATTATTTCATTTTCTTATTTTGGAAACCAGAAAAGAATCCAGTTTTCTGGCTCAAAATGATTTTTCATTCAGAAATTTAAGTTAATTAGATTGAAAAATGTTAAAAGTAAAAAAGTCAAAATAAAAACGCAAACATTTTGATGGAACCGAAAAGAGGGGAGGCGGAGTTTGTTCGTTTCACTAACATTTTCTAGATTGTGACTTTTCATCTTGATTCAGGAAGGTAAACATTTTCAAATATTTACAAGCCAGGAAAACCATTTCCTGCCCAGCTCTAGGTACCAGCCATGGGTGCACTGCTGCAGAGCTAATTTCTCTGTCATCCATCACTCTCTCTCCCGTGCTTCACCCACACAAAGCCAGGAAATTTAGGCATTCTGTGAGTGAAGAAGATTCCACTCCGAATGAGTAAAACATTGCAAAATGTTTCTTTATTCTTTATCGTGTCTTGTGATTCATGCTGGATGAAGCTTGGCATTGATTTCAGTCGCTTACACCAATCTCAAGCTTTTGGAGTATCTTTGCAGAATAAATGAATGGAAATTCTGAATTATATGTAACATGTATGTTACAAAGTACATCTTTCCAAAGAATTTCTATGAAATCTGCTGTTTTTCTGAAATGTGCATTGTTCAAATGGCAAACGGACAAAATATATGTGGTTAATGGGGGGAGGGGAGCTCTTATATATATTTGAGTCTGGATGGAACTTACTCTACAATTTTTAGAAATGAAAATATCCATGTAGGGACCTAAAGGAATCCTGTGGGCTGATGGTGCAGTTTGCATTGAATGCCTGTATTCGTGTCTTTATGGCATTTGGAAGATATTTTACTGTGGTTTAAATGCTTATTACAGCTGCACTACTTTGATTACATCTGCAGTCCCCATTGTTTTTTGATGAATTACTAAGACTTTATATTTTGTGAATTGTCTCATTTCTTGATTATAGTATAAAATGTGGTTACTTCATTAATGGATCTAATCTCTCTTGCCTATTTTACATCACAATGGCTGCTATTTCTGATCTCTGTGAAATCATTTATTATATATAACTCGTAAGTCTTATTCCTAGACTGTTGGTGTATCAGCTGGTAGCTGAATCTCATGATTGTAGAAATGTTTGCTGTAGGGTAAACCAGCTAACGTTTTTGACACAAGTCTGTGCCCATATAGATAATTTGGACATAATTGAATGGATTGATCAAGACTGTGTGCTAAAAATAAAAAATTCTCTCATCCATGAAATGAAAGAAAATGGATGTTTTAAAGGCAGCCATCGTCAAATAGGGGCATAGGGAAGAGAACTATGTTATACAGGGACTTAAAGGTTTTGCGTTTCACCTCTGAATTCAGGAGTTCAGATTTGACTTGAGTTGCAAGTAAAACTAATTTGTGATCTTAGTCTAGTCTCTTATATATTTGTCCTTCAGAAATCTCCATGCCATTTGGAACAAAGTGGCAGTATTTGCTTGCAAGAACTAGAACAAGAATAGCTAAAGTGCTGCAACTTGGGAGGTGGCAAAGCAGTATGAGGAAGCTTGCAAAATACATGATCCTGAGAGGTGCTGAGCACCTGTAATTCCCAGTGACTTGACTTAGTGCTAGGTGCTCAAGCCCTTTTCCCACCAGACACATAATGTCTGCTTGTCTCTCATTTAGTTATTGTAAGAACAGAAACTTACTGAATTCAGGCCAAAACCTTAAAGAAAATACACAAAAATCTTTTTTAAAAAAGGCCTCACAGGCAAGTGATTGTACTGTTAGTCTTTAAAGTGGCATGGTTTGCCACAGACGAGGGGGGGGGGGAATGGAAAATAGAGGCAGAGCATGACTGAAGCTTTCATTTTAGTACTGTAACTTTTTTTTATAAACCTACCATAAATTCAATCCTGCATTAAAAAGCAATCAAAGTTGTTTCTCTACCTCACTCTGATTGTCTCTGTGTATGAGCTGAGAGATGCATTGTACCTTTCCAGCTTCTCAAACTGCCTGTGCCTATTTTTATTTGTCAAGCTGGGGCTAGGCTGGCCCCATTCCAGATGTGTCTCACAAGATTTGGTGCTGATGAGCTATTTATAGAACTGTGGTTCCATTGTCATGACAACCGTGCTAGAGGCCAAGGCGGCTGGGAGCTATTTCTGGACTTGTGCTGTAATGTAAAACTGATTGGGAAAGTTAGTGCATCCTCTAAGCCAGACTAACTTTAGACAGGCAGAGAGAAAAAAGACGTCCACAATTTCTTTAAATACACTTTCCTTTTCTCCTACTTTTTCCCAATTTGTTCTTTTCTTGGCAGTTTTTGAAAAGCCATGCATTTTCTACTTTGTATTGCCTGTAGTGAAACAAAATGCATTTTAGGTCCTGTGGCCTCTTGTGGGTTACGCTTTTAATTATGCAGTTTAGGAAGCAATACACGTAACCAAGCTGCATTTTTGTTTTTAGGGAAGGGTTTGTTGTTTTTTTGTGGCAACACAAAAGTAATGGTTTCATTTATGATAGTTGTAGTTTTGTAGTTCTTCATATCTAGTAGTTTTAATATTAAATTTTTCGTGTGTGCTTTGTGCTCTCCACACCATATAAGGAACTGTAACCTTGATTACCGCAAGATGATTCCAAATATATGGAGTCATACTTTTCAGCTTTCTCATTATTTGCTTCAAAATTAGACCAGTGGTGCCCCTCCGCCTCCAAGTGGCTGGAATGCTCCGAGGTTATTCTGAAATTAAAGCTGATTCTTCTCTCAGAACCACTTTTATGTAATACACACATACACACTCACTCACTCACTCACTCTAATATTCTATATAAATAAATTCTAAAGTTTGGATATTTAAAAGTGTTCTGACCTGTGCATGATTCCGTAAAATGTACATTTAAATGATGAACATCCTAATAAATAAATGACTCAGAACTGGAAATATAAAGAAATATATTTCTAGCTTAGTGGGGCTATTTTTACTGAATAGTTCTCTTTTGGTTTATTGCAACTTCATTATTTGCACTGTTGTAGGAAAGCTGCTTTCCATTATAAATCTCTGTTTTTAAGCATGCCCTAATGGGTCTGAGAACTTGGATGTAAAATCTCATCCCAGTAACACGTTTTTGTTTTGTTTTTTTAACTGCAATTCTCATCTCATGATTATACAAGTACAAGATTTGTTAGATGCTTTCTTGGGTGCCTCTGATTTGAAAGCAGTTCTGTTTGTGTTGTTAAATACAGTTTTACAAGTATTTTAATAGGCCCATAAAACTAAGATTTTGGTGGGATTCTTCACCCTTCATTCTAAGTTTTCTAAATATTACTGTGTGTACATGGAAGTTTTTTTTAAAGATCTGTAAGAATTTTAACATGTCTGCATGACCCATATTAATCTGAAAAATTCCATCTTAGTGAACATCTGAAAATTTCACTTTAAACAGCCTAGTGTTAGTATTTCCTCTTTGGATTTTTTACTAAATGTTGAGGAAATATCATGTATCATAACTGCATGACAGGTTTGTATTTATATACTATGCATGATTGCAGAGACACCATAAAGATTAGCAGATCTAACACTATGCCAGCAGCTTCGTTTTTGTTTGCCTCCATATACCACCAATCCTCTACTTGCCTGCCTTCTCTGTTTCTCTTAGTAGGTATGGTACTAGAAATATGCAGGAAACCTCTTCCACCAATTTCAAGAATATGGTTCTTGTATTTTTCAATATCCTGCTTGCTCCCAAGAGTAGAAAGGATAGGCAAAACGGAGGGACTGCCGACATGTGCATGCTTGCGGCTGCAAATAAACCTGGTGCCCTGGATTTGTTGTCAGCATATTGACCTGGGTGAGAAGCTGGGGTTTTAGCAGTGTTGCAGTCCTTGTTTTTCAGGGGTTGGGAAACTCCTCTGGATGTGTTTGGAGAATGGGAAGGGGAGTCTACTTTCAAGTTACAGGACATAAAATTTTGGACTTCTCAGCCTGAATGTCCCTTTAAGAAAAATATTATATAATTTTACAGTAACTTGGAACTCTGTAGCTGCAGAATAGACAAAGTCTTTGAGGAAAGAATTTCAATTCTCAGATATTTAGATCACCTTTGCTTTTTAAAAAGCTACACTTAAATAACAAAATTATGATAGAGAGACAAAAGGCAGAAAATTCAAAGTACTGTAAAAGGTGATGATCTGTTCTGGAGCAAGAAAGGCACATGTTACTTCCAAATAATATTAGTGTTGAACTTAATTTACAGTTTATTTTCTCTCTCTTAAATGACACTAGAACCTAATTTTGCTGTGCTTGATGAGGCAAAACTGTCACTGATTTTGATGGGAGTTTGCATAGGTAATATCTGCAGGATCAGGCCCTTCATTGGTAAAATCAGTAAACAACTAATGGTTTCATTTTCAGAAACAGAAACTGAACTGTGACCGCTCCCTCGGAGGTGCCTCTAACCACGACAAATAGGACTGTGATTAGTTCAGAATAATAATGGAGTAATAAAAGCACAAGGCTGAGAGGAGATCTGGAATCTGTTCTTGCTGGCTTGATATATGACCTTGGGCAGCTCTTTTACCCTTTCAGTATCTTGATTTCCTCGTCTTTAAAATAGGGTGACTAATATTTACCTTGGGGTGGGGAGGCAGGCGTTGTGAGCCTGATTTGGTATCTGTAAAGTTCTTTGAGAGTCTCAGATGGAAGGAGCTTTACAACTCCGAAGTGCTAATACTACTAAGAAACAGGTTTCAAATAAATGTTTTTGTTTAAAATTGAGACTGAAATATTTTGAAATACATCATGTGCAGTGGTAACTTGTGGGAGGTTAATGTGTCAGAAAAGGGGGTCTAGGAAGAAGTCAGTGTTGGTTTCATTTTGCTTGTAAACTCAGGTGATGGTTTTACAAAAAATAGTATCCGATAGGAATAAAACTTGCCTCTCTGAAAATAGATGTGTGATCTGTTGAAGGAGACCTTTGCTATATTCTCCTTGATTAGAACAAAAGCCTCTTTTAGACTGAGATTCAGAATTTTTGCTTGTCTGTCAACCACTTCATCAGATTGCAAAGACTAAAATTTCAAGTTACTGTTTACTGAAAAGGTTGGCAAATTTTTCTGTTTCTTCAGTAGGGGAAATCTTCAAGGAGACAGACGCACTTTGATTATTGTCCAGCTCTTCTAAAAAGCGTGGCATTAGGTGGTTGCGTGGGATGGGGTTTTTTACATCGATTTATAAATCTTTCTGAAGGGGAAAGTAAGGAGAACTTATGCTAATAGCTCTCCATCTTCATTTGCTAATCTAGACCCCCAAATGTGAACGCACAGTAGTAGCAGAAAAGATTTCTGAACAGATAATTCTTAAACTCCGGAACTGCTGAAGAGAGAATGGAAATAAGTAGGTCCTTTTATCTGGAATTCTTATCTTGCTTGGGGAATATCAGGTTTATTAAAATTTGGAACAGTCTTCGGAGTGAATGATTCAGTTCCTTACTGTGTCCCCCCACGCTATGGCAAGAAGGGCAGAAAAGGAACCTTTGTGCCAGCTTTCTGTCTGAGTTTTGTTTAATAAATACAGTGCCTAAAAAGTGGAAGGGAATATGATGGTTCACAGTGGCTTATATCTCCTACATTTTGTGTGTCCTTTCCCTTCCCTTAGGTCTGAGGAAAAATCCTGGTTTTGTTTCAGATCATCTTCGTTTACCTTTAAGTTTTAATACAACGAATTTTAATATCCAAGACAGAAGTCTGATTCTGTACTAAGGCCCTGCTCCTGCTTCTGTTGAAGTTGGTTGGTTTGTTTTGCTAGCTGCAAATTAACTTAAATTATTTAACACCTCCCACCCTGCTTCTTAGCACTTTTTTTAATAGTGTAGATAAAGGTCACCTGTGCCAAAGAGAGAATATTTTGCAGAGCAATGACCCAGTCCTGCAACTCGGTGCAAGGCAGGGTTGGGCCCCCAGTGAGAAGTGGAAATGACTGCTGACTGAATGGCAGAGTTGCTTTCTGGAAAATAACTTCCTCCTCTAGTCTCAACAAAGCAGCATGGAAAAAGGCAGTGTAGTTTTGAGGGTTGTTTTTTGTGTCAGTTTGTTTTTGTAGTTTGAAGCAGAAATTGTTATTGATACAAGATCTAGCTTGATCTTGGATTTTGGCTCCTTTGTTTCTGAAACACAGCAACGGTTCTGCTGTTTATTTCATCACAGCTACCTTTCTCTGTCCCTCTAAACATCCCAGAGCCCATTACAAATTTCTTCTCAACTTCTCTTCCACGGCAGATTGTGTTCTCCAGTAAATTGGAAGGCGTGTGTCATCCTTACATTTTCTGTCTCCAGCCTGAAGTCCCATAGATTAAATCTGTTTACATACATTTTCAGAGCTGACATAAATGGGCACGTCTCCTCTGGAGTCAGTGGAATTGTACCTGTCTACCCTAGTAGTGAATGTAGTGAATGCAGACTGGCACTGAAATGTCCTCACCCAAAACTTCACATTTTGGACAGATCATGAAAGGAACTTCAGAAAGAAAAATAGTCATTACGATAAATTTGTATGTATTTTTAATTACTCGTTAATTTCGCATGTTAAAATGAAACCAAGTTGGAAGTGTTTTACTCTCACTGAGTATAATCTCTTTTACTGGATAAATTGCATACTCAAAAAGAAATCAGTCTTGATTTGTAGTAACTCGGTATTCTCCGGGTCTTGTACTGTGAGCTTTTCTGAGCTCTCTTCACTCCCTCCTTCTCCCATTCCCCCCCCCCCCCCCCCAAGCACACACCCTCACTTTAGTTACAACAGGAGAGATGGTAGCTTTTCCACTGCCGTTTTGATCTTCTTTTTGTTTTTTTGCAAATATCACCTTAATTTTGCAGATAGCCTCAGTCTGTTCAAGAGGTGTCCCTACAAATATGCATCACACATCTATAAATCAGTATGATTTTCTTGTGTGTGTTTTGGGAATTAAGGTCTCTAAAACACTTTTCATGAAGTGGAATATGCATAGAAAGGAGAGCTCTGTATTTAACACTTACTTTGCTCTCTTCCTCCAAAAATGCTGCTGAAGGATGATTGTAGGTTTTTTGGTAACTGTCACACAATTACATGCTTTCCTCTAAAGTAGTATTGTTTTTAATATCAAACTTTATTGAATATTGGAACTTGTTTTGGGGAAAGAAGAAATGTTTATTACATTCAAACTTATTTTACCTGGCATGGATGCAGCCGTTGGAATTCATCTCCCGTACATTACTGCTTCTCCTATGTGGCTGGTGTTTTTCAAGGAAATCATAGGTCTAAAAATAGTCTGCATAAACAACAGTAAGAGGTTTGTACTTTCAGTTCCAGGTTTTAGAAATCTCTCGTTGTTTTCTAATTGTCAAGAGTTTCCAAAACCCATTGCGTTCTTATGAAAGTAAAAAAGAGTTTGTGGAAGCTTACTATAAAATGTTACTCTTAGGTGTATATTGTGTGGAAAGACTGGGATGTTTCAAAGTTGCATAGGTGATTAATATAACAGCTCAGCGTTCATAACATAGCAAGAATTCCTGCATCAGATATCCTCCTGCTTATGAAATATACATTGTCACCACATGTTCCTGAGACTGCAGTTTTAAAAGCAGAATGCCTTTATTACCTGTTGACCGTTTGTCTAGTCTGAATCCATAGACAGTCTTATCCTAAACACCCTGATTTTTCATTTTTTTGAAATGGTGTTTGTTTTTTACTTTAAACATCACATGTTATTTGATTAATAGCCCGGAAGATTTGAGAACAAATCCAGTATGAGCAGTGGCAATACAAGTTTCCCTCTACTGCTCTGTTTCCTTGCCTCTAGCTCTACCTCCGTCTTCAGCTGTATCGCTGCGAAAACATTGTCAATAGGAGCTGATTTTTAGGTGTATATTGTTTTTAATAATGCTACTGCTGCTTCTTAGGATATAGCCCAGTGTTTTTAAACTTGCAAATCTGGAAATATGTAAAAGTCTGATATGGGTAAGTAGTGACCTAAATTCATTGCTGGTGGTTCTTCACTGGCCTGTGGAAACAATTGATCATTTTAGTCCATTTCCTAGTGCACAATGTCTACTTCACAAAGCCCGTGTTAGAGTTGGTGCTAATTGGCCCTATTTGTAATCTTAGCAGAGTGACCAGTGATAAAATATGCATGGAGACTGAGATGCTTTCTTGACCCTAGAGAAGGTCAACCAGGTGAGGGTTGAAATGCATTGTTCAAAGAGTGTGTAGGAACGGGAGGGAAAACTTGTATTTCGACTGCTTGTGCTATTCCTGTTCTATGGACAGAGGAATTCGGTCAGAAGGAATTTCAGTGTGGCATCTTTCAAAAACACAGTGCTTCTAGATTGTAGTAAATTACCAAAAAAGCTAACTGCAGAGGTATTTTCAGGCCTCTTGGTAATATTAATATGGAGGCTGTATAAATGCTGTGTAGCTTGGATACCCACGTGGTATGACAGGTGTGATATGGAGAAGTTTGTAGCATAAAATCTGGATGCTGCTGTAGGCACAAATATTGAGTATCTATGAAAGGTGAGCTGAGAGGGAAGAATTTTCATATAGTTGAGCTGCATTGGTGTCAATATACACTAGAGCCTATTCTCTGCATCCGTTGTTTATCTCTGTGCTCGTGGGGCTATAAAGCATATATATTAAGGCATTTTCTTGATAAATGTGTGAGCATTTTGCAACGGTTGTGAAACAAGTAATTAATAAAGCAGCATCTTGGGATTTTTGCTTCCAGTTAAAACGAAAGGAAATCAGGAGGGAATGATTACTGCTAAAGGCATTTTAAAGACCACGTTAGCATTGCTATCTTCTTTAGTTGTATTAATCAATTTGAGTAATACAAATCTCGTTATGGCTAATTAATCTGCTGTTACCTACTCTGGTAAGTAAACTAAAAGAACTTCTGCAAACAATCAAAGGACAGATCAATCCTACTTTACTCTTAACTTAATTAGCAACATAATTGGTGCAGGGATTTCACCCATTCTTTTGAAATAAAGTAGTAAAGTTTGATTTAAAAATAATGTTCGTGTCTTGCTTTTGTAATAACTAAATGCAATGAAAGAAATACTTTGCCTAATGTTCTAATGTTAGGGGTAGCCGAGAATGATGGCACAAGTTATACTAGTGTTTAGATATAGATATTTGTCCACACGGTTTGAAAAAAATAAAACCACATGTGTATTTCTTAACAATGAAACTGTTTTAGTGAAAATTGTAATGAGATTATCAGAACAGTTGATTAAATTTGTGTTCCTGGCCCTCTGCTGGACAGTGGTAGCCAATGCAATTCTTTTTGTATTGCTGTTGCAGACGTAGTGCCATTCATATGTTAAATAATTTACATCACTTCAGCATTTTGTAAATATGAAATGTAAGACACCGGGGTGGAAAAAACCCAAACACCTGATAGCCTATCTTTTAGGTGAAGCCTACTCAAAAGTTGTAATTAAACTTTAGATACAGATCACGAATGTATTTGACGATGAAAAATGACATTTTAATTTTTTCCCCAGTTTTCTAGACAAGATTGACATAGTCAAACAAAATGAATATACACCATCTGACCAGGTGAGTAAAATTGTATTAAGAACTTCTATAACCCAACCACTATCTATTTCCCATTGCCAAGAATAACTAAGCTTTGAATTTCACAACATATATTTTAGCTTCCTTTTGTCGAATTGGCAGCTGCAGTCTCCATTGTAGATGCCAACCTCTGTTGTATGATGTTTAACATTGCAATGAAAATAAAGTTTACATGCATATGCTTTGATCTCAGCTCAAGTGTATCAGGAGCAAGGAACTATGACGAGAAAAACTGGCCAGGTTAAAGTAAAGGTCAAACTTCTCTAGTAGTAAAAGCCATCCCTTGTAACCATTGGAATTAGAGCTTCATAAAGTCAGCCCTCCCCCCCTGCGCCCCCAGCTGAATAACTGCCATAGATATTCCTTCTTAACTTAAATTTGGTTTACGCTTTCTCAGTCCTCCTGTCTACCACTGCAAATTAGCTCTCTACTTAATGCAGTGGGCCACATTGTTGACAGTTAAAGATAGCTTTCCAGCCTTTTTCATACATGTTACCTATAAAATCAGAGGACTGCCTTTTGTTAAACCAAATGGCAGAATAGCCTACCAGTCAATAGTCTGTCATTTTAAAACAGCATTCTCAGCAGGATGGTATTGTTGTAGTGAAAATGTAGTTTGACCCAGTGTTTTGTAATTAAAGGCAAGTGTCAGTTGCACTGGAAAAACTTCCTTTGCAAATGACACCCATTTTCTGGCTTGGATCAGTGCATGCAGAGCTAGCAGAAGCTAAACTCCAGACATGTTCTGCCCAATGAAAGTGAAGTTATCCTGTTTTTATAATATGCCCACTTGCATGCAGAATCACTTCATTATTTACCCCCCCCGCCCCCCCAAAAAAGTGTGCTTAAAGTACAACTAGCACTTCAGTTTCTAAGATTTAAATTAACATTATGGTAGAGTATGCAAATGTAAAACTAATTGGGCTAGGGAACCTAATTATAATAAACTATGGACCAGTTACTACTCCATAATGCATAGGAGCCTGGATGAAGCCAAGTAGTCATCAGTTGTCAGTTTTTCGGTACATAGCTGAACTGTTCTTTAACTATATAAGCAAAATATGTGGCAGTCCTTGATTTTATTTATTAACATGCTGTTCAACAACAACATCCATTTTAAAACACTCAAGTCCATAAGCAAGCCTTGATCCTGCAATTGGATCCACACAAGTGAGCTCCTGTGCCCCTGGTCCACAGGTCCAGTGCTTTGCATGCGCTCAGGGATCTACCCTCATGGATCCGACAGCAGCATCAGGGCCAAAAATTGCTCACAAGACTTATCACGTGTGTCCCAGTGAATAGATATCTAGACAGCAGAACAACAAAGCTTTCACATTCTACTAAAACAGTCAAACAACTTAATGAATTTTAAAGGTCCGGCTGCTATGGATAGACTAGAATCAACACTCTCCCCTTCAAAAAGAATCCCATTCCAGTGGACCTGAGGTCTGTAGTAGGACATGTTTTGTTAGGGTTTGGTAGAGCTTTCTATTACTGTGGCTTCCCTAACAGTACTTGATGCTTCTAAACATTTCCCTATGTCAAAATAGCTTTGATTATTTCTTTAGAATCTGTTGCAATCCCTTTAACTCATATTGAACACAATAATGTTCTTTATGTGAACTGGCCAGTTCATCATAAATTAAGGACACGATCCTGTGACTGGATCCATGGAGGCAGACTTCTGTACCTGTGTAGCGTTCCAGTGGACTCCACATGGGCCATAGGGGTCTGTCATTGTAGATCTTAAGGCAGTATCAGGGTTCAAGGAGTAAAAAACTCAGTCTTTAATTACCACAAAAAGAAAAAAGAGCATTCTGACAGATTGCTTCCTCTTCAGGAGCAGACCCTTCTCTTTAGGAGAGAACTGCTTCTCAAGTTACCAGATTGAATGGTCATAAAATAAGTGTAGTCATGTCTGATTTGTAAGTTTTCCAATAGTTGATGATGATCTGAAATTTAATGAATGCTCAGTTTATCTAACCCCTGTTTTCAGGAAGGATTAGAATTGCAGACTGACTTTTACCCACTTACAACTCTGATTTTCTTTGTCCCTTCTAAAATCACTCTCTCATCTAATTTCCTCTAGTAGTCTACAGTCCCTTCAGAGTTCTTCTAATAGTCTCTCTAGAGTTACTGGAAAAGAGCATTGTATATAGGCAGCTTTGTCAGTGTGCTTTATTTTTAAGACAAAGTGGGGATAATATCTTTTATCAGACCAGTTGTGTTTATGAAAAAGACAAGATCTGAAGAGCTCTGTGAGGCTCAAAAACTTGTCTCTTTTGCCAACAGAAGTTGGTCCAGTAAAATATATTACCTCACCCACCTTGTCTCTTTAATATCCTGGGATCAACACAGCTACAACAACAACATTTTATTTTTGTCAGTGTAGGGATTGTAACTTTTGTTTAGTTTGCAAATAATTTGAGCTTTCGTTTGAGGACCAAATGACCAATCCCAAGACACAATGCACATGCACTTGACTTTGTGCACAAGTAGTCCCATAAAGCGTGCACGTGAGTTTCTACAGAAAAGTAGCCAAAAATGTTAGGCCATGTCTGCACTGCGCTTTTGTTGTTAAAACTTTTGTCGCTCAGGAGTGTGAAAAAAACACTAGGGTGACCAGACATCCCGATATTTACTTGTTTGTCCCGCATCCTGATCGATGTTCGGTCGGGACGCAAATTGTCCCGATATTTTGCCCTCCAGTGCACAGGTGGAGGGGGCTCAAACCCTCTGGCCCCACCCCAACTCTGTCCCCTCCCTCCCCCGTTGGATCCCTCCCCAAATTCCCGCCCTTGCTCCACCTCCAGCCCTGCCCCCTCACTGCCCCATTGGATCCCTCCCCAAATCCCTGCCCTGGCCCCGCCTCTTCCCCAAGCATGCCACATTCTCCTCCTCACCCCTCCCTCCCAGACTTGTGCTAATCAGCTGTATGGTTTCAATTTTATATTGGAGGCCGATGATGGCAGGAGCTTTGTGTGTAATTATTAATTATGTCAGGGGTCGGCAGCCTTTCAGAAGTGCTGTGCCGAGTCTTCATTTATTCACTCTAATTTAAGGTTTTGCGTGCCAGTAATACATTTTAACGTTTTTAGAAGGTCTCTTTCTATAAGTCTATAATATATAACTAAACTATTGTTGTATGTAAAGTAAATAAGGTTTTTAAAATATTTAAGAAGCTTCATTTAAAATTAAATTAAAATGCAGAGCCCCCCGGACCGGTGGCTGGGACCCAGGCAGTGAGAGTGCCATTGAAAATCAGCTTGTGTGCCGCCATTGGCACACGTGCCATAGGTTGCCTACCCCTGAATTATGTGCTTGTTTAGGACCATTGACTTTGGTGGAGCTTCATACATGTGCAGGATTAGTGGAGTAGTGCTTGTCTTCAGACATTTTGAAGATGGCCACTTGTGTTTTTAAACTTGCACTGATTCTAGAGCCTGACAGCTTCTAGTTTTTTTCATATTTAACGTTTTAATTATCAGAGAATTTTATTTAAAAATTATCATTCCTAACAAATGGATCTAGTTAGAATATATGCATGTTGAACTATTCTAACATAAGTGTTCAAGAAAACTAGCAAGTTTGCAACAATTTGCTGTTAAAGAAGGGTTTGTAAAATGCAGCCATTTTGTTTAACAATTTAACAGTATTGTCTAACCTTTGGATTTCGTCTAGCAGTGTGACTCTTTAAGTTTAAACACTGACTAACTTATGATTGTTTTAACATAATATCAGGGAGCAATAAGGGAGTGGCTTTTAATGCACTCATCAGTTTTTTAATATTCTACGCCATTCTTGTGGTCTTATCTGTATGGTCCAAATGTAAGATCCATTTGTAACAGTGCCCAGTACAGTCCCAGTAATACCAAGATTAGTAACCATGGTAATTTAAGTCCTGGATTTCAAAAATCTTCAGTCAGATTCAAAATTATGTCTCCTGATAGAACATGAACTTTCAAGATTTAATTTATTTGAAGCCTCTCTATATTTATTTGCTTCTATGTTAATTACCCTTTAGGCCAGTCGTCCTCAAACTTTTTTTTTTTTTTTGCAGACCACTTGAAAATTGCTCAGGGTCTTGGCGGACCACTTAATGATCTTTCCAAATGTTGTTTGTACCGCTAGCTAACTATTGTAAAGCGCTTTGGATAAAAATGCTATATAAAAAACCCTAAATAATAATTAACATGTTTTTGTTCTACAAATAAAAGCACGCAACTCATATTTTAATATCAGTAGTCTCTCCCCTGCTGTGGAAGCCCATGTGCACACCTTAGAAGGAACTATCCGCAGACCACCTGAATGGAGTGGTCTGCAGACCACAGTTTGCGAACCTCTTCTTTAGGCTTTCTACATGCTTGCCAGTCCATACAAAACACCTCTGGTGGCTTTTGCTTATTATGTAGGCCAGTATCACGACTTTCCTATTTTATGGCTATCTCACTTGTTGGCAGCTCTGGGGATCTGATTGTTTTGTGTGTCTACAGGAAAACCCTAATATGATCACAGTTTCAAAAATCTATTTCACATAGCATTCCATCATTTGGGTTCCTAGTTCTTACCAATAATAACGTGAGCCCCATGCCTTTCCCCAGTAGCCAGGTATTGGGAAGAAGGGGAGAAATCTTCCATAAAGTGCCACTTCATTAAGGTTATTGCAGCCCAGTGTCCGGAAGAGCCTCCTAACCCTCCTCTTGCAAGACGTAGCAACACTGGGATTGGGAGAGAATCCAGGCTGCAGTCTGTTTAAGGCTTGGGAATAGGCCTGGAAGTGTGGGCAAGTTCAGGACCCCCAACCCCTCTGCCAAAAGCATTTCTAGGAAGTGTAGTGCCAGAGGGTGCTGGGGCGTCTAGGCCTCCCTAGCACGACACACTGGGAAGGGAAGCAGAAAATAAGCACGTTTTTCTCTGATAACAGGAGACAGCGGATGGAGGCAGGAGCTGGAAGTGTCTCCCAGTGATTGGGAGAGCTCACCTGCTTACGTCTCCTTTAACCCTCAAGTTTCTGGGGAGAATTGGGAACCTCAGGAGGAAGAAGCCTTTTGTGTTTGCTTTGAGCTTCAATACCAGACTTGACAGTTTGGTTTTAATCAGTGCTCCCCTGGGGCAAGTCTGGGTTCTCTGGAGAAAGAAACCCTATGGGAAGAGCCATGTTTGATTTAAAAGGAACTCCAGTGGGAGACAGAGGGTAGCCTTTGGGGAATGTCAGCCCAATACACCTCTACCCAGATATAATGCGACCCGATATAACGCAGTAAAGCAGTGCTCCGGAGGGGCGGGGCTGCGCACTCCGACGGATCAAAGCAAGTTCAATATAACACGGTTTCACCTATAACACGGTAAGATTTTTTGCCTCCCGAGGACAGCGTTATATCGGGGTAGAGGTGTACATTCCTGAATGTCTAAAGCCATAATAATTTTGGTTATTTGGTAGATTGTTGCTCCTTTTTTAACACAAATGTGATATTTGGGATGACAATTGTTGTGTGGCATCTGTTGTCCCTAACTATGCTTCACCAAGCTACAGGATAAGCAAATAGTTGTGTGCGCTCAGTTATCTGTTTTGGAAAGTTTAACATTTTATTACCCCCTATATCAGCATGTTAAGCATCTACTTTTCTCAAAGTGAGCCTGTTCCATGTAGCCTCTCAGTCTTAATCCCTTACTATAGGGCATGTTGCTCTGTCGTGTGGGGAAACAGAAATGTAGGTTATTTTGCACTGCTGTGTGACGAAGCCATCCACTATTCACCTGACAATTTTGTTGTCTTATACTCAGAAGTTTATAGTCTGATTTTTAAAGGTGGTGCTGAGCACTCACTGCCCCTCTGTAAATCAGTGGAAGTTGAGGCTCATCACCTGAACGTCCGACCTTCAGTGGACTCTTATAAGATCTAGTAGATCTGAAGGCCACATCCTCAGAGGTGCTCAGCACCTGCATTTGCCATTTTGCAAAGGTTCATTGGTTCTCAGGATTTGGCACTCGGATCCTGATTGTGCAAATGCTTGTTAAGCATGTGTACAAATTTTTAGGTTGGGGGCCTTCCCCCAACTTCACATACATTTTCCTTTCTCTACAGCACTGAGTACAAGAGCAGCACTCAGCAAATTATTATATTTTCTTTTCAAATCTGGAGGTTTGAAGAATAATCAAATCACTGCTTTGAATAAAATGACTTTCTCTCTTGTACTCTAGGACCTGCTGAGATGCAGAGTTTTGACATCAGGAATTTTTGAAACCAAGTTTCAGGTGGACAAAGTAAACTTTCAGTAAGTATCCTCCTTCATTATTGCTGAATTTAACACTTAACGGAAAACAAGTATTTTTTCAGATACTTCTGTCTAGGAGCTTTACATTTTAAGGTTTAAAAACACCATCGAAATTGGCTGACATTTTTATGCTTTTGATTTAATGCCAAAGAACTGGTGGTTTTTTCCCACACGTTTTGATAACGCTTTTTGATAACTTGATTCTCCTTTACTCTATCTTTCTATAAGCCTGAAAATAACTTTCCTCCTGATTCTGCTTTTTTCTAAATGGCAAACATCTTTTCTTCTGTTTTAATGCAGCTGATATTAAAATGGATACTGTTTTGTTTACAACAAATGTGTATATAGCACTTTAGCTTTCCAAAATACCTGTCTTGTGCATTTGTATCATCTTCTCTGATTATGCAAAGCCAAGAGAGGAAGCAGAAAATGCACTTTTGTGGATAATATTAAAATAATGGGGCCATGTCTGGGTTTTTTTTGTTGTTTTTTTTAATTGCTCAGCAGTAGAGTTAAGAGAAGATATGTGTACACACAATGTTTAAAAGAAGGTGTATACAAAAACCACTTTATTGGATAAATTCTGCCCTCTCGTAAGGATCTGCAGCTCTCATTGTTCTCAGTGGAAACTGCGTACAATTTGCCCCACAGAGCACAGTTTTTGAAAGTAGTCACTTAGGCCCCAATCTGTACAGGCCACTGCATCTGAGTGGAGCCCTCCTGACTTCAGTGGCACTTGGTGTAGGCTATGGGGCCTGCCTGTACATATCTCACTTTTAAGATTGGGACCTAAAATTGTACTCTGGGATCTTGTATTTGCTTCAGTACTAAGAGTATGTCTACACTGCAATAAAACGCCTGTGGCTGGCCTGTATCAGTTGACTGGGGCTCAGGTTGCGGGGCCGTAAAATTGCACTGTAGATGTTTAGGCTTAAAATGGAGCCTGGGCTCTGGGACCCTGACCCTCACCGGGTTTCAGAGCCTGAGCTCCAGCCCAAGCCCAAATATCTACACCGCTGTTCTTAGCGACACAGCTCTAGCCATCGCAAGCCCAAGTCAGCTGACCCAGGCTCTGAGACTCACTGCCACAGGTCTTTTTGTGCTGTGTAGACATACCCACAGATAACACTATCTGAGCTGTTACCTAGATTCTTTTTCCCGAATCTCTTCATGTTATGAGCTAATCTCTCATTTGAACTCTGCAGTTGGTCTGTGCTCTGCTTGCCTTTTTAATTCTGTTTTGGTTTCCTATAGTTTTCTTTTCCTCTCCTTTCTGTTGCCTTTCATATTGTCTCCTGGAGAGTGTCTGTCAACCAGTTTTATCTAACTATAAAAGAACAGAGAGAAACTTTTCTTTGAACTGCTTCTGTGCCTCCTTTTTGTTCCAGCTCTGCCATGTTCCATATTTAATAAAAGTTTAAAATCAGTGTGTACTGACCAAGCTGTCCAAAATCTCTGTGTGTATCAGAGTAACAGAAGATGCACACTTTCCTCCCTTTTCCAGTTTCTAAGGAGCTGGTGCTTAACGGTTGTTTGATGGCCCTGACCCAAAAATGCTGACTCTTAAATATCAATCTGATATTGGTGAACCTAGATCTACAGTATCTCTGTGAGGAAACCTCTCATTGTAGTAGTTTTATTAAATGTCTCTTTGATCAGTGAAGACAAATAAGAACCCTGTGATATGCTTCAGCTGTTCTAGCTTTTCTTGTCTTTTTAGTGCAAATGAGGGAATTGGCTTGTCTACATGAAATCTTGGTGGGCGGCAAGCCAGGGTATGAATGTGTAGCACACTAAGTCACTGGGCGATCCTGCTACCACGTATTAAAAGTTGAATAGCGTGCTGTGACATCCTGCTATTCCAAACAGAACTGTAAAACTTCTAGTGCGCAGTAGCAGGGTCCATCCACACGGAGAGTTAATGTGCAGTTGTCTTGTGTGCCGTAGATTTACACGGTACCCCAGCTTGCTGCACACTAACTTTTCATGTAGACAAGCCCTAAAAGTACTACATTACCTTTTGGGGTGAAAGCCACTTTGCACTGGCGAATTCTGGCAGATTCTGGCAGTCCTTTGTCTCATTAGGTTCTGAAAAATGGGAGGCCTGGGGTTGTTTACATGCTCTGTTCACATACAGCGTTTACCCTTACTTTAAATACTGTATGTCAGAGTCAGGAGAGCAGCGGTGTTTTTGTACAGTAAGTGACTAAGGGTTTTTCCTCCTTAGCATGTTTGATGTTGGAGGGCAGCGAGATGAACGCCGAAAATGGATCCAATGTTTCAATGGTAAGATTTGGAATTGATTTTTTTTTATAAATTTAAAAAAATAAAAGTTCATTGCAATATTTTAATGTAAATAACAACACGTGAGATTTAACTCCTGTCCTCTTTAGTTGTCTGGAATCATACGGTGTCTCTTTGAACAGGCAGATTGGCTGGAATTTGTATCATCGTGTAATCTATTGTAACTGTTTTGAATGTCTTGAGTGAAAATTTGGGTGGGAAGGGAAAGCAAGCTGGGTAACTTAAAATAGTTTGTCCAAACTTCCTGCTGCCCCAAACTTCCGGCTATCATTTAATAAGTTCTCCTTTTTGTGATTTGCCCACGACATGACAGTTCATTTCCAAACTCTGTCTGTTCTGTCTTAACAAGTGAAGGGCTATATGTAGCATAAAAACGGGTGATCAAATTAGAATGCCACATTATTGTGTGTAAGAGAAGCTATGTTGCTGACCGAGTAGGTGCCACTCTTCCAAGTTAACAGTGAACCATTGCCGCAGTCAGGTGCTAGGGAGCCCTTTGGAGGTTCTGGCTTTTGGATAAGTTGTAAAATTGTGGTCCAGAGTGGCACTGCTCATAGTTTTCCACTGAGTTTTGAAATTGTTGCACTTTAGGCATTTAGGTATTTCTGTAGGACAGCTTTTAAAATAATCCTATAGAATGTGTTAGGCCCTGTCTACATTGACCAGGAAAACTCTAACCACCTTGCTGGGAAAAACTGTTGGTAAGCTCCTTCCTCTAGAATGCTAATATAGCAAAATGGCACTTAAAAGTCCTATGCACTTTTCACAAGAGCTGGACTGTTAACACTTTTTTTGTGTCCTGGCCAAAATTCATTTTGAGTAATCTAGTCTTTCGTAAACTCCCCCGGTAGTTTAAATGGTCCATAGTCCTTTTTGTGTCCTGAACCTAATGTGTGTGAGTTTTGTACAGCTGCTGCATTCCACCCCAGAGGTGTCTGCATATCAGTTGTGTGTGAAGCATTTCTTTTGTGCACATAATTTTGTAAAGCTAGATCTAGTCAAAAATTTTCAGACTTACATTTTTCCCATTAAAAAAATTAATTTCACAAAATCCTCTCCCCCTTTTTTAGACCAGTTCTAACGAGCTCATAGAAGAGGGAAGATGCTAAATAGAGAGAACATAGTTTACTTGCTTTTTATTCAGCTACAGTTGCCTTCATAATATCATCTGAGCAATGGGATATGCATGGGACTGCTATGCAATGTTTCCTTTTGCCCTACTAATAAAAGATCCGTTCAGTTTTCACCTCTGCTCCTTCCTCTTCCTGTTGCCTTACGATCTGCTTCATCTCTCCTGCTGTTGATGTCTGAGGCAGATGAGCTTGGAAGTCAGTATGAGGGGTCTGGAGCAGCACAGCCACATAGAATCATAGAATCTCAGATTCTATAATTCTATGAATGTCTCCCTGGAAAGAGGCAGTGTCCCTCTGAGAGGTATAGTATGCAGTGGGAGGAATTAAGAGAGCAACCATGAATTCACAGTGACTCTTTTGTTTCATCCTTCTTCTCTTTTCTTTCCTTACCTTTTCTCCAGTCATCTTTCCTCTCCTCTCTCCAAGGAATATCATTTTAGAAAAAGGTTTTGGGAAGGGGCCATACTAATGTGATTTCAGTGATTGTGCCTTTTATTGCCATGGAAGCAATTGCCAAAGGCATCTTTGCTTTCTCTTCTCCCTGTGGCTCCCTAGAGTTGATTTTTAGCTTTTTAATTCCCTCTTTTCTTTTCATTCTTCTTTTCCTTTTAAAACTCACTCCCTTTTTCTCTGTACCTCACTTCATCTTTCTCAGTCTTTTCTCCAGTCTCTGATCCTTCTTTCTTCTCTTTCTATAGTTTCTTTCTATTCTTTTCACTCCCCTTCACTATCCTGAATCCCTTTCAGTCCTCTGACTTCCCACTTGCCTCTGTTATGCTTTCTCCACTTTCTTATTTCTTACACCTAGAAAGCAGGAGGCAATCGTTTTAGGCCAGCCCCTCCCCACCTTAGTGAAGCTGGAAGCTTTACAGTTTCATAGAACTCTGGGGTTCTTGAAGATTTTTATCGGGATCTTGATGTTAACTACTGGGTGTTTCTTGATTTAGATGTGACTGCTATCATATTTGTGGTGGCCAGCAGTAGCTACAACATGGTTATACGAGAGGACAATCAGACCAATCGGCTTCAAGAAGCGCTAAACCTCTTCAAGAGTATCTGGAACAACAGGTCCATGAATTGAAGTTTCATCATTAATTTCACATGCATTAGTAACACTGTGTTATATTGATAAAGTTAATCTTTGGTATAAAGTGCACCATTTCTATTTCTGACATGGCCCAGTCAATCATTATCTTTGATCGCCACTGTAAACCTGATATATGGAATACTAACACACAGTATTAAAATCTAATGGAAAAAAACTACACAATATTGGGAAAATGGTAGTCATAATAGTGGGGAAAAAATAAAATAAGCTTAAGAGAAACCGTGATAGTACAGAATATGAATATATTCTCTAAAGCAGTGGTTTTCAACCTTTTTTCATTTGCAAATCCCTAAAATATTTCAAATTGAGGTGCGGATCCCTTTGGAAATCTTAGACATAGTCTGTGGACCCGCAGAGGTCTGCGGACCACAGGTTGAAAACCACTTCTCTAAAGTGTAGTGTGTTATGTTTTTTGTTATTGATGTTTAACAATATTTAGCCATATGTTCTAACAATATTTGGCTTAAATTTTCTTTAGGTGGCTACGGACCATTTCAGTAATTCTTTTCCTGAATAAACAGGATTTGCTAGCAGAGAAAGTTTTGGCAGGGAAATCTAAAATTGAAGACTACTTTCCAGAATTTGCTCGCTACACTACACCAGAGGATGGTAAGAGCATTGTTCTCATCTTTTTAATAAACCTGTATCATCAAAGTACCACTTCTTTGGGCTATAGTATATGTTAATTGTGTATGTAACATTTATTGGAAGTTTCAGATAAACTTTCAAACAAGCAAATTTCCAAAGTTGAAAGAATGTTAAGTATCTTTCAGACAAATTGTAATTTAAATATTTCTGCAGTCCCGTTAGAGGACATTATCAGTTGGACATACACATAGGCATCTCAACAGGCTTATCATTTTATTACGCACTTTGTTGCTAGACTCCTCAGTGCAGTGGTGGGGTGCAGCAGTGTCCTTTGAGGTTCAAGATTCTATGGGAACACCCTTTCTGTGTGTGACAGCACTTTTTAATGATCCCTTTTTTTTTTTTTTTTTTGCTTTTTAAAGAGATTCTCTAAGGAAGTTTCCATCTCATATTATGCGGTTACTTATAAAATAAATGTACCTGTTACAGATTCATTCATTTTAATGACCATCAGCCTTCCTTTATCTGCAGCCAGAGTAGTACAACTCAACCCAGACAATGGCATTAGGGGTGATATAGTGTTGCAGGTTACCTGTAAGTTCCTTACAAAAGCTTGTATTTGCACTATGATGTCCTTACATTCTGACCCATTCCTGACATTATGGATACCATCATGTTTTGTTGCTTTCCTGGAGTCTTACTCTTTTAGATACCATATTAGAGACTAGAACTATAATATTTTATGTTAAGAAAATTGTTTCAATTGCAATTGCACAGAAAACAAAGACTAGTTCATAAAGTTGATGGCCAGTGGGTAAGTTACGATTTTCAGAATCATTACTATGAAACTCCTACTTTAACAAATGCTTATTGTATTATTATTATTATTAACCAGCAACACCAGAGCCTGGTGAGGATCCCAGAGTTACAAGGGCCAAGTATTTTATTAGAGATGAATTTCTTGTAAGTATTTTCTTTTTTCTGTGTATGTTTTTCCATCATAAGCTAAACTGTGTTTTAATATTGCAGAACTGTTTGCCCATTCTTACAGTGGCTTATATTTAACCTGTGTGCTATGTAATACATCCAACTAGAGGTTTAAAAGGTGTTGGATTTTTTAGCTACTTTTCATTTGTTCACAAGATACACAGTTAAATGATTAGAATAATTGTTGAGAATCCATAATTCTCAAATGGGAGATAATGGGTAAATCCCTAACCCCACTGACATCAGTAGCAAAACTCGCATTGACTTCAGTGGGAACCAAGATTTCATCCACTACGTCCCTTCTAAAGGAAGTTGTGGTTCAAATCAGTATATTATCTGCTGAATATTAATATTTCCCTGTATCGTTCCCATCATCTCTTTAGCCAGCTGATTAGTTTTAGTAACAATTGTTTAAGTATTTGTACAATAAGTACCTGAATTGGGTGTTTGTTATTAGGGATACTGAGCATCGCAATAAAAATTGGGACTCGTCTACACCAGAACCAAAAAAATACTGAGAGACGGTGTGTAGTTTGTAAAGAGGAGCTGAAGATTCACACACAGGCAAAATTCAATGCTCTGGAGGGGGAAGTTCACTACGGGAGTGGTGTGGGCCAATTCCCTCCCCAACCTGCACATACATTTCCCCATTAATGTGAATCGGTGAAGTTATCTTCTTTCTGTAGTTACATTTCAGTTCCCAAATACTCAGTTTTTCCACATGCAACCTAGTTCCCCTCAAGTTAAATCCTTGGGGTGAAAACCTGATCCCACTGAAGTCGATGGGAGTTTTGCCACTGACTTCAGTGGGGTCCAGATTTCACCTTAGAACAGCAGTTCTCAAAGTGAGTTGCGACCCATTTTACTGGGGTTGCCAGGGCTGACTTAGATTAGCTGCAGTCCAGGGCCGAAGACTGGGCAGTGGAGCTCAGGTTACAGACCCCCTGCCTGGGGCTGAAGCCCTTGGGCTTCAGCTTTGGCCCCCACCACCCAGGGCAGCGGGGCTAGGGCAGGCTCAGGCTTCAGTCCCCCCCTCTGTGGTTGTGTAGTAACTTTTGTTGTCAGAAGGGGGTCGTGGCACAATGAAGTTTGAGAACCCCTGTCTCAGAACTTACAGAATATCCTCACCAACATTCAGCTGAGGCTTGAGAGCATAATTTTTCCAGACAATTTTATTTTGACACACAATTTCTCTGTACTATTCCTACAGAGAATCAGCACAGCAAGTGGAGATGGAAGACATTACTGCTATCCTCACTTCACCTGTGCAGTGGATACAGAAAACATCCGGAGGGTTTTCAATGACTGTCGGGACATTATTCAACGGATGCACCTTCGCCAATATGAGTTGTTGTGATGGAGAGCACTTTTTTCTGTGTTTTGGACTCCTTATTCCTTATTAAAAAAAAAAAAAAAGAAAAACAAAAAAGAAACAAAAAAAAAACCTTGCCCACATAGGGTGGAAGAGAACTGTTGCAGTCTCCCTCTGATTTGCACCCCTCAACTTTTTCTCCTTGCTGGACAATAGCAGCACTTCTAAGCTTGCTTGTGTCCCCCTCAGACAGTTTGAAATGGCACCTAAAATTTAAAGGCCATTTTCATGGGGGGTTCCCTAACACTGTTGTTAACTAAATAAATTAATTAATTTAAGGCCCTGAATGTGGAGCACCTGAAAGGATTGGGGATAAAATTTAAAAAGTTAACAAAAAAAAAAAGAGGAGGAGGAGAGAAAACCTTAGGTAATTTAGCACTGTTGTGGGCATAATCATATAACCCATGATCTCAACTTTGTATCCATTCACTGCATCAGACAAAAGAAGGTGCCAAGTCACAGACCAAGTTTGAAGACAGACACTTGAGTTTGGTTCTCTGACTGTAATGTGGCTTTGAACGGAAATACTGACAATTCTACAACAGACCTAGACAGTGCAAAAACTAACCGCTACCTTTCAGAAGGGTATTTTTAAATCCAGTGTTGGTGGTCTTAAGATGACCATGGACGTTAAGAATTGAACTGCGTATGGCCTGTGATTGCAGAAAGAGTTAACCACACACTGTTTTCCGTTTGTCCACTGATGATCCTGTCTGCTATAAAAATCATTATCTGGACTTTAGTCCTCACGGTCTTTCCCTTCTTTTTCTTCTCCCCGCCCTCATTTTTTTATTTTACTGCTGGATTATTATTCTTGTACAGACTGTAAAATGTATTATTTTGTACAACTTTATTGAAAAAATAACTTGTAGAAGATCTTTGTGCCTTGATTATGGCTGTACCTGTACAATGAGCTAAGATGTAAGTATGTTTGATTGCGCTGTACAGCTTTGTCAACCCTATCTGCAGCATTAGCTCAAGGTAGGGAAAATTTATCTGTAGTTTAGTTTTTCTGGTTTATAAAAGAAGGAAAAATACTGTTTAGTAAAAAACAAAAAAAAACAAAAAAAAGTACAAATTGTGCAAACTTAACCACTTTAAAAGTGAGGTCTTCAACAAGTGACCAGATGTTGCAGCATCATGCTTTTTAATTTTTAGCTTTAATTCATTTAAATCTCTATCCAAATGCAAAACATGGCTTGTTTCTACATAAACCAAATTTTGCTACAAATTATAAATGTTAGTCTTTGGTCATTCATAGTCCTTTTTGCAAAAGTCAAAAGCAGAACAAAAACAAACACATAGGTATCATGCAGGTCTGGTGACCATCTGTAGACTAGGCCAAATACCCCACCAAACTCCGCTATCCTGCATGGGCATAATACTACGAGAATGATACAGTGTACACCGCCCTTGGATTTGGCCACTGAATTCCAGTTTCAAATGACATTTTTATCTCTCTTTTAATAAAGAGATATCTTAGAACCTTTTTATTTTATATTAACTATATAAGTAGCTTAAAGTGAACATGTGTGGATTTTTTTCTTAAACTTGAATAATTTATGCAAATTATATGCTTAGAACAACATGTGGTACAGTAAAAAGAAAAAAGAGCAAAAATCACTGTAGCAATAAGAGAGCATGTAATTTTAGTAACTACTACACTGCTTTATATTTTATACCTAGGTGTTTTATGTCTCTGTGAGTGTATTACTTTTTCATGTGTCTAAACCTATGTGTACAATTTGTACAAAGTCAAAAATTACAGCTGTAATAACACATCTAGAACAGTGTTAGCATATATTACTCAAACACCCTTCTCCGCTCCCTCCCTCCCACCTACTCCCCCCAAACCAATCTGGATCTTAACACAGTGAATTTTTTAAAAATTACCTCTTTGCTTTCGCACTAGCTTTTTTCACAAGACGTTAATTTCTTTTTGGGAAGAGGTCCAGTTTCAATTAATGCTAGGGTGTGGTCAGCAATGTCTGTGTGGCTAGATTTGCTACAGGTACTGGATGCCTTTTTAATATTACGAACTGTAACGATGCAGAATTGAGAATGTTTTGTTATTGTTGCTTTTGTGGCTTCCTTTAATGAGGAAATTAACCACCTAGTCCATTTTCACACATGCAGAAAGCAAGGACTTAGTGTTGGTAATATCTCATTCCCCACTTGGTTCAGAATGACTAGTGATCTTTCAGAAGACGCTAAATTGTCTTGAAGCTTTAGCTGCAATGGCTAATGAGATTTGAAAAACCTGTCTGTCCAGTTCACAAGCTGGAAAGCTGCCATCTGAACCTTGTGAATCGGTAGAAGAGCTTGACCCAAAATAGCCCTCACATTCTTAGATTGGAATCACTACCTGTAGGTTAAGGGTTGGGGTTTCAGTAGGTAAAAGTGGGATGAAAAAGAAAAGGAAATAAAACATGAGCCTTAATTTTTGTTACAGAAGCCAAAACCTTTAAGTTTAGTGCCAACCCTTATCTTTTTAAGCCTGGAGGAAGTTGGTGGAAGCACCAAATTTATATACGGGGAGGGGGGGGGATCTAATGGTAAGGGATGTAATCTCTGATCTGAGAAAAAGAAAGCACCTCCTCTTAAAAATACAAAAACTATGTCAAACTCCTTCCTCTGACAATGACAAGGATACACAAGCATAGGTAACAAAGAAGAAATCTATAAGACAATAGCATTTTAAGAAACTTTCCTATAAAGCTTTATATGAATGGAAATGTTTAGGAGATGCTTTTTTTGAGCAAGAGCGAGAGAGAAGGCAATGTATTGAAAAGTCAGGTTGCACATGTATGGAGTGTGTGTGTGTCTTAATGTCTCAGTATTGCCTTTGTTAGTTTCTTCAGTAGTCCATGCAGTTTGGTGGCCTGGTAAACGCAAGTCTTATTTTTAACAGCTTTTCTTTTTTTTTTTGTTTTTATTTTTAATACAAAACCATAAAGCTTTAATGCTTGCTATTTAATTAGTAACTGTGTTTTCTTCTCTCTCTAATTTAGTAGCCATCATTTGAAGTTATTTGAACCATTCCAACTTAACGCTTGCTTTTATTTTCTTACTTTTATTATTTTCCCTCCCCGTCCCTCATTTATTTATTTGAACTTCTTGTTTTCATAATTGAGGACTTTCACCTTTTGTCTCATTCACCTGTTTGGGCATTTCTGACCCTTACATCCAAGACTTTGCTCGTTCTACTCAGTATTCATTGATGCTGAAGTGTAAGATACCTGCAAATGTAAACACTACCACTTCTATTAATAAAAACCAATACAGTGTTTTAGGGGCACGTTTGCATCACTATAGTTAAGGTTGTGTCAGTATTTCCATTATAAACCCATAGGGGGAGTCTATACCTTGGCACCAAATTGCCCCAGGCTAAATCTTGCCATACAAGGCTTCTGCTCCAGCACGATTTGGAGGGTTGGTTTTTAAACAATTTCCAACACAAACTTTTGGTTCTGTTTTAAATTATACAACTGTTTTGTTGGTCAGGGGTTGATTTAAAAACAAAGATTGGTTCAAGATATTTTTGGCACTTGTATAACTCAAAAACGGTTCTGATTTAAAACATAACCTTTGGCAAGTCAGTAATCTACCATATGATCTGATCACTTTGGGTATTTTGTAAAAATGATGATAATAAATTGTAGCAGTGTTGTGGTTTCAAAATCAGCTACTGTGCATTTGCAGTAACTTATTTCACCCCAAGGATTTTTAGCAGTGTGGACTTAGTGTACATGTGCACCAGCCAGTGTGATACAGCCAATAGACATGTCTCCAGAGGTGCTTTCTATGGTCTGTTAAGGGAAATAATCTATTAACTGTGGAGGATTTACCCTACAAACCCAGATAGCTCAGACAGCATCAACAATGACCTTTTTAAATGGAGGGTGACATCCTGGCCTGATAGAAGTCCATGGGAGTCTTTTTCTTACTCACTCACTTCATTGGGCCAGGATTTCCCCCAAAATGTGTGAATGGGGACTAACATGAGGAACGGGAGCTAATTCCTGTTGTCTCGTACTGCACACTTTCAGAATTGGTACATGCAGCAGGATATTTTTTAACCAATAAATCTATGCATAGATTTATCATTTGTTTATAGGCATTTTTGTGGTGCTCATCACAGTAGTATCTGTGCACCTTATAACCATGAACATTCCTGTGAAGTGGGATGTTTGTATTAAATCCCCATTTTACGAATGGGGAAATGAGGTACAGAGAAATGAAATGATTTACCTAAACCACAGAGAGAGCCCAAATTTGGGGCTAGAATCCTGGTCATCTGAGTCCCAGTCCAGTGCCTTAACAATGAAACCATTGGTTATTGGTGCTATATAAATGCTGAAGGTAGATAAAATAATTACGAGCTATCAAATAATACAATTTACATTGGAGGAGAAACCCCCTTCTCTGCTTTTTCGTACAATACATGTTTTTATCCATGTTGGCAGTGTTAGCACTGAATCCTTTTCCCTGTGAAGTCAATGACAAAACTCCTGTTAACTTTAAAAAGCAGAATCAGGCATATAGAGTTGCATCAGTGGCAGCTAAGGGCAGTCAGCAACTTACAAAACCAGACCCTTGTTCCTTCATAAGGTATGTTGTGTTTATACCACCATGAAAAATATTTATAGGCAAAATTTCATTGCATTCAGAGAGGAAAACTACCCCTCTCCTTCAGCTTGGTGTTTCTGAAATTCAGCGTTAGGGGGAGGAACCTTCTTCTGCTTTAACAAACTTAGAAAAGTTTTTGAAAATAAAATAAGTTACAAAGGGGATTTCTGAACCTCAGTTGGTGAAAGCCCTGACACCAAAAAATGACCTCATTTGGAGACTGGCAAGGTGGGAGTTCCAGCATAACATACAGAACTAGTTTCCATCCTATTGGTGGAACCATCCAAAAATGAAGTTAATCAGTTTGTTTGAATATTAAGTATGAAAGCTGGTATTTCATTTGTTAGGTCAGTGTTAAAGCAGGATGGGAACTGCTTTTGAGTATCATTCTGTCAGTGTCACACACAGGTCAGTAAATGGCAGCCATCAGTATTAGGCTCATAATAACCGTTGTACATAATTGTATTTTCAGTTAAATTTCTTTATTAATGGTGAAAACTGCTTTTCATCCTGTCTACTTTTAATGTGCTAAGCGAAGCTGAAAAGGATTTTGGGGTGATAGTGAATCACAAATTAAATATGAGTCAACAATGTCATTCAGGCTAATGTCAAAAGGTTAATATCATTCTGGGATGTATTAACAGGCAGAGCAGTCCCTTGGGTAGGGCGAATTGGGGCGACCGCTCTGGGCCCTGTGCTTTGGGGGGGCCCTGCGGGCAGGTGCAATTGGCCAGTGCGGTCGGTCCCGGAAGACACAGGCACAGAAACTATGGGTGCGGGGGGTGCTGCAGTACCCCCAGGCTCTCGGCTGCTACCCTGCATGCCCAAGGCTCTGCCCGGCCGCCAATGCAGAGCGGGCACCCAAGTCGCCAGGGGCTGATTTGCCCCGGGCCGTGCACTCCCCCTAGGGATGGCCCTGTTCACAGGAGTGGTGTATGTAAGACATGGGTCATAATTGTCCCACTCTACTCAGCACTGGTGAGGCCTCAGCTGGAGTGCTGTGTCCAGCTTTGAGCACCACACTTTAAGAAAGTTGTAGACAAATTGGAGAGAGTCCAGAGGAAAGCTGCAAAAATGATAAAAAGTTTAGGAAACCTGACATATGAGGAAAGGTTGAAAAAACTGAAAAGAGATGACTGAGGGTGGACCTTACAGTCTTCTAATATGTTAAAGGTTTTACAAAGAGGCCGGTAATCAATTGTCCTGCATGTCCACCAAGGGTAGGAAAAGTAGTAGTGGGCACAATGGAGATATAGATTAGATATTGGGGAAAACCTAACTATAAGGGTAGATGAGTCCTGGAATTGGTTACTGAGAGACGTTTTGGAATCTCTGTCATTGTAGGCTTTTAAGAACAGGTTAGACAAACACCTGTCAGGGTGGTCTAGGATTACTGGCGCCCATGGGTGGTGGGTGAAGCCCCTTGTCCCCCCTCTTCCGGCCAAGGCCAGGCCCCCACTTACTGCTCTCAGCCCCCCGACGTGGCCCCAGCCAAGGCAGGGGGTGGGGGTGGCTGAGAGCTCGGTTAGGGCCATGAGTGAGGGGGCAGTGGGGCTGAGAGCTCATCTAAGGTCGAGCTCTCGGTCCGGCAGGGACTGTGGCGGAGAATCAGCCCTTGCCGGAGCTCCAAGTCTGGAGCCCCTCCCCCGTTCCGCACCTTCCCCCGCAGCTCTGCCCCCCACTTGTTCCTTTGGGTCATCCCCCCCCCACTGTGGCCCAAAGACTGGAAAAGATCCCTGGCTGGAGGAGCAAGAGCTCTTCCAGGCTGGAGCTGTGGTGAGGGGAGATTTTTCTGGGAGCTCCAAATTGGCTGGGGCCCATGCAGTAATCTGCCACTGCCCCTACTTCCCCGGACAGTGCAAGGTTTGGGGAGGCTTGGCCTCCCCTAGCCTCTATTCCGAGGCACCCATGCATGGTCCTGCCTCAGTGCAGGGAGCTGAACTAGATGACCTCTTGAGGTCCATTCCAGCGCTACATTTCTATTACTCTAAAATGGGCACAGTTTAAAGCACAGTCCTTTAAAGAGTGACATTGTGGGGCTCTGTGTCCATGTCTATCACTGATTTCTGCATCAAATGTGCTTGGTACTTAGGAAAAATGCCTTTTTACTTCTCTGTCAACCCTGCAAATTTGGCCAGGGCTCTGGAAGTCAAGCTGGGTTCTTTCCATCTTGTGCATCATCACCAGTAATAAAAGTTCAGTGACACCTATGCAGTGAGATGTAGTTGACTGAAAGTTGGTAAACAATTGTCTTGAGGAACAAGATAGAATAGAATCCACAGCTCGTTCCGTCCGACTGGCTCTGCATTGCTAATATGAAAAGCAGCAAAAATTTACTTCGGTCAATAAAGTCTGAAAACATGACCCAGAATACATGTGTTGAGTGAGATTATCAAATAGCGCTAACTGCACTCTGAGGCTGGAACAAATGCAAAGAATTTCAAAAGTTAAGGCTTGAACACTTCTCCTCTCCTTCCTTAACTCACTTTGGTTCTTTTCGCATTAAAAATGTCATGTAATAACTACCCTGTGCTAATGTCAAACCTCTGCAATGCCTCATCAAGGCGTGAGTAAGGACAGATTGAGCGCAGGCTAGTGTTGCTTTGAATTCGTTTCGTTTTGTTGATTTGTTATATAATCTAAATAATGGTTTTGGGCCGGTGACTTTCATTTGGCTATAAAACATGAAGTACAGTATTTCTCTCTTTGTAATTGTCCCGCTCTTGGTCTCACGTAAGAATTTGCTTGTATCATTTGTACAAGCAATATTCCAAAGTGAGGAGCAGCCAGAGAACCGGGTTTGTCCCACCAGGATCCTGAGCACCACTTCAGTCCTGCGAACGCAGTATTGAGGGCCCTTTGGAGGGATTCCCATTCAAATTCATTTTCACTCTGTTACCACTCCTAGGTTTGCCAAGTTGAGGAGAATTTCCATGGAAGGGAGTGATAAAACCCCAATAGAAACTGATGGATGAAGACACCTCAACCCTTTTATAAACCTAGAACTCTATGAAACAATGCAGGTATCTTGGGAAGAGTTGATGATTCTCAGTAGTCATCATCTGAGTTCTGCTGTTTGCTTGAAGGCACCATCTCCAAAAGGGCATCCAAGGAACAGATTACATTAAAGGCTCTGGAGTTTGCCCTGATTTCTATTCCCACAGGTTAGAGCCATGCTGGGCTGCAAAGTTACACATGTGTAACAGGCTCTGCGAGCCCAGTGCTCATACACACAATAGCATGTTAATAAAATACCTGTGCCTAAAGTTCCACCACAACCAGGTTGTTTGGTTCAATACTGTACCCCATAAACCTCTACTCTGCTCTGCTCTTGGGAATACCACTGGGTTGTGCCTCTTTCTTTTCCACAGCTGCTGTGAAAGACAACAGGAGACAGCCCCATGAAGGATCAAAGGAATTGGAGAAAATGTCAGGGGTAGAAAAAAAATGGGAGGATTTTTTCATTCCTCAGTGTAAGTTTCTCAAGTTTGGATCATTATAAAACTTATCCAAGGCAATGGGGGCTATTTCATTAAAATGATTAGGATGCCCTAAACTAAGGAACATGACTGAAAAACACAAAATATCCAAGTTGAAAGCTTGTTGGTAACACAGAGAGAGATCGATTGGTGCTTGCTCTGGTATTAGGTAACATGGGTTCAATTTGAAAAGTACCTGGGTGTATCGTGAGGTTCTGTTGTTTAGCAATTTACAGTATATAACAATAGTTAACTTGAACATTTTAAAGAGGTATTATAATCGTGCTGCTTCGTCTCTAATCGGTGGCCACTCATGCTCGTCCCCCACTTCCTTGTTTTGTCTCTAAAGTATTTCCCAGTTACCTAGCAAATTGTCTTCATGTTGCAGTGTTACCCTTAAATTGTGAATCTCAAAGTCAAAAAAGTGCTTAATCTTGAGCTTTTCTTCCAAGAAGAAGAGTCCTTCAGCCACATCTCATTAGCCTAACTTGATGCTGCTATATTTTCTTGGTGGACCTGAAAGCTATTAGAACCTTATTTCTATTTGAATGTATTGACTGGGTCTTAAAGGGCTACTGATTACTGAAATACTAGCTTCTACTAAATGAATTCGGTGAGAGGTGAGGGCAGGGGTAATTAGGTTAGAGAGAACAATTCCAGGGTGGAATGTGTGAAAACACATAAATGGAAGACAAACTTTGGTATGAAATCAGCTCTTCTCCTTGGGGTTTGTTTTTTGTTTTATTTTTATTTCCCTGATAAGCTTTAGTTTGCAAAAAATATTTCCCAGTCTTGCATGAAGTCAGGTTGGTCACACTCACGTCCAGCTCTCTGATACAATACTTAGCACTTGCATAGTGCTTTACTTACACTAATCCTCACAACAGCCCTGTGAAGTAGGAAGTCTGAGGCGGTGGCAGGTATGGTAACTTGTTCAAGACCACACAGCTAGTTGGTTGCAGGGTCTGAATTCAAACTCAGGCGTTTGACAGTCCACTCATAGCATATTCCTCTGGACCATATTAGCCTCACATATGAAAGAAAGGTAGTGTAAATAACTGTGCAATTAAGAGGGGAAGTCCTGTTTATTTATTTACTGGAAAATTAAAACTCTTTAGGACATTCAGGTAAATTTAAGTGCATTCATTATAATGCAACATTAAACGTTGCACTGAAACCTTGAAAAACACCAACGCATACGGGAAAGTACAATAACGCCAAGGGGACATCAACATTATTTCTATTCAGAGTTGTAAAAGCATAGTTGGCAAATTGCAAGTTCTGGTAAACTCAGAATATTTAGTAACAATTTAACTGATACACTGAGGCTGACTTTCTTATCTCACTTTGCCTGCTGTTTATTGACCTAAGGGAAAAAAGCCTGGAGATGATGCTTTTTCTGCAAAGGGTCACTCAGCTAAAGTTTGACTTTGGTGCCGTCCCTGGTTTTCCTCTCTAGGAACGTTGGAAGTAAATGCTTTGAGTATTGTTCATTCTTATATATAAAAAGGTGAAAAATAATTTTCTGTTACTGTAATCAAAATAAAGAAATACAAATATATAAAGAGTTAAAAACTTCTTTTAATTTTAAGATCCAGTCATTGAAAGTGCTCGTGTCACTTATTCTTAACATTGGATCTAGTGACGGCATTTGCTGCTGTGGACTATTGAATCCTCCCGCAAGGCCTAGGTGATAAGTTTAGGTATTACAGCGTGGCTGTAATTGTCACCCCCAGAGGACAGCAGTCCTGATCATTGTCATCGAGTGAATTCTCAGCCTGTCCTGGGAATGCTTATGGGGACTACGAACAGAGTGTGTTGACGGTGAAGCTCTAAATATAACAGACCTCTCCATTGGCCAAACACCCTACTTAAGAGGTGCACATATCAGGGACCTCGAGATTTGTGGGGGCGGGGGAAGGGGAATGGTATTCCCACACATGCAGGGACATCTCCTGAGATCTGCTGTGCAAAGCCCCTTTATTTGGGCTTTCTGTAGGGAACGAAGATTTGGTCCTAAACCTATAGTTTGTGTGTGTGAAATATAAATTATTTATACCTCCAAGATATGAGCCAGCAAAGCCATATATAGATTTTAGTGACCATTTATTTACGTTGATACAGCTTTCACTGACGTCTTCCCTGTCCTTCCTTTTCAAACCCCTCTGTATTGTTTTATTACTCCCATTCATTGCCTTATGTCTGCAACAAGACGGTAAGCTCTCTGGGACAGTGGCCACGTCTTTCTCTCTCTATTACAAAATGCCCAAGACACTCTTAGGTGCTGTAAAATACTAAACATCAGAATTGCAGACCCAGTGCAATTACAGACCTTGCCACCTTCCACCAGCAAAGCTCATTTCTTCAGGCTGCCCTCTCTAACAAACGCAGAGCAGCATGCACATTTAATAAAAACCACAAAATTGCACTGAACACACAATTCTTCCCCTGAGGAGGGGATGAGAGAGAAGGAAGCACCTGTGACATGTTAAGTCATGTCACTTGTTGCACTACTGGAAGGTGCTTGGATGTTCGTACAACACCCTAGCACAAAGGGGCCCTGGTGCATGGCTGGGGCTCCTGGGTGCTATGGAATCCTAATAACACGGTGCTGAAGATGGCACAGGCATTAGATGGCATTAGAATATAATAGTACAGCTGTGGGAGAAAGAACCGATTCTATTCTGGTTTGTGCATTATTAACTGCATTGTTAACCAAGTTCCACTAGCAGAGCCTAATTCTGCCCTCTGTAGACAGAGAGATTGCAAAAGTGTAACTAAGGGTGGAATTTGACCTGTAAAACTTATTTATTGGAAATAACTTTTTGCACCACACATGACTAACCTGTGGACTTCGTTGCCACATTAAATCATTGAGGCCAAGAGGTTGGTGGAATTTGATAAAGGCTCTTCAAACTTTCTCTTCAAAGTGAAAGGATTGTAAAAATTTTAACTGAAATCCAGTATTTGCAGATGACTGTAACTACCACAGAAATAACTTGTATCATAACTGCTACATATTTGCATGGAAAAACCTCTTCGGTACAATCCAGACACTTGTTTAAAATGAGAGAGGATGAAAAAAATCATCCTTCATGCTTCAAAGCAAACGTCAATATTAACTGATAAGGGTGAGGAAGACACCTTTTTCAGGTACTGTCTCTGGGTTTCTTGAACCTTGCCATCTGCTCCTGGCCACTGCACAACATGGATAATTGGTTTGTTCTAGTGAGACAATTCTTGTCTATTTATGGTGATGCAGTAGAAGCAAGAAATAACTGAGCTTACCTTGCAGGACTGGCTTTTAAAGGAA
This sequence comes from Mauremys mutica, assembly GCF_020497125.1. Classification (NCBI taxonomy): domain Eukaryota; kingdom Metazoa; phylum Chordata; order Testudines; family Geoemydidae; genus Mauremys; species Mauremys mutica. The sequence goes on along the minus strand of NC_059084.1, from coordinate 10,538,642 downwards.
AACACATTTTTACTTGTATACTGAACTTATATAGGGAATTAATAAGATTCACACAGACCTTCTGCTACCATCGTAGTGTCACTTGTCAGAGTACAGTCACATTTTAAGATGCATCCACTTTCGACAATTGGACTGGGACTTACTGTTGTTTTGTTTCCCAATACCTCTCTCCAATCTTGTCTCCATTCCCTTATTGGTTTTCTGGGACCATCTCTCCCCCTGATTATTATTCCCTTATATATAACCACCAATTCTTAGCCACTTCCTTCTTGCCACTATCCTGTTGGCTGAGGGAGGACTAGAAACTTCTTTATGAGAGTGTCATTGCTACTAATTAACTAGACAGAGTGGTTGGTGTGCAGTGAGGTAAATCACTCTGTCCTTCCACCTTCCCCCACTTCCTTCCAGACTCAGCAGGCAACTTTCACTAACACCTGCCAACTTGTTACAGGAGAAACATTACTCCTGCATTATTGAGCTCAGCCATGAATTTAGTATGTTCAGTAGCACAGACAAAGAATACAGACCACATTTTCATTTAAGCTCATTCTTAAATTTCCATGTCTGCCTAGAATGGGGACAAACCAAACTTTTGTGCATAGTAAGGGGTAAATGTTATCTTCAAAGTCACAGGAACCCTTTAACATCAGTGAAGGAAGAATTTCACTCTCACGGCTTGGATTCCAAAAGGGTCTTTCATGTGTGCCCCTTTCTCCCCAACCATCCCTTCCATTTTTGCATGTGTCTTTTAGAGCGTGGAAGATGCAGTATTTTACGTGTTGGAGTTCTATAAAAGAGTTTGCAATTATTTGTGGGTGCAAATCTACAGGCATAATTTGCAAGTCACTGTTGCACAGTGCATTCTAATGTTAAAGATTGTATTTTGAAATCTATATGGCTTCCATCCAGGCCCTGTGTCTACTTGCTTTGTTTGTATTCAGAGCACATAGATTGTGTTGGGTATTGATCTGCAGTAACCAAAAGAGTTAAGCAGCTGCTTATCTTCTATCATTTTGTCTAATCTACAGCAGAAAACTTAACATGTGGGAATAAAATGCCAGCCTGGACCTCTTCCAAATAGCTACAGAAATAATCATGTTACTTTGCATGGTGTTTTTGAAGCAAGAAACATGACGCACAGTAAAACGCCAAAGTTAGGAGCCTATGCAAATAATTTGTCTCTATATAAATTAATAATTGATCCAAGTTTCCTCTTCATAGGGAAAGGACTGTAATATTTTAACTGAAATCCAGTGTATACAGATGACGGAAATAGTGCCAGCTCTAGGTTTTTTGCTGCCCCAAGCAAAAAAAAAAAAAAAAAAACCTCCAAAAGCGCAACTGCTGCCCCCAGAATGCCACCCCTGCAATTGTGCTGCCCCAAGCAGGTGCTTGGTTTGCTGGTGCCTGGAGCCGGTCCTGAACAGAAATAACTTGTATCATAACAGCTACTCATTTGTATGGAAAAACCTCTTAGTTACAATTCAGAGAAACACCTGGAATTCTTGATTGAAATACATCACAGACAGTAAAGGCTAAGGCAGTGAAAGTCTTCTAGTAATGAGAATATCTTAAAGATAACAAGTCTGCAAAGTGCTTTATGGTTCATTACATATATCCAGGGATCACTTCACCCACCGGCAAAATGCAGCCTTCTTGTAGCCATTCTGTACCAGTGTTACCTTATCTAAATAATTTCTGTATAACACATGGATGTGGTATATAGGCACTGAAGTGGGTTTTTTTCAGTTTGTTTCTTTTGTGTGTTTGTTAGGAGAAACTAACAATCCAATTGAAAGAGGAAGGAGAATTTAGAAAGACACACATGTAACAGCTTGATTTGGAGTTTATACATAGCTGTTAGGTCAATCAGAAATGGTTCAGGCCTTGGAATTACAGATCCTGTGAAAGTTACAATAACAGCCGCCTCCCCACTAATGGGGGGATCTTCTGTGTTACTCAGAGAGAAGGGAGTGCTGGGCAGTCACTAGGCTGACCAGATGTCCTGATTTTATAGGGGCAGTCCCAATTTTGGGTCTTTTTCTTATATAGGCTCCCATCCCCCCCCCCCCCCCCGGCTGTCCCGATTTTTCACATTTGCTGTCTGGTCACCCTAGCAGTCACCAGGACTACTCTTGGCAATGCCAGGTTTTTGCTTTGTGGTTTCCCATGTGAGTATTGATCAGGCTGGACTTTGAAGTCTTAGTGTTTGGTTTCCCTTTTTGTACAGGATAACTTGTCTTGATTTTCCTCCACCTTCCATTAGATGGGACAGCATAGTAGCTGTCTTGCAACCATCCTCCAAAAATCTGTCCTACAGTTTGCAGCCTTGCACACCGTTCTGGATTATAAACACAACATACAAGTGATCTGATGAAGCGTGAGAGGTACATACATTGTTGTTACTCTTGGAGGATCTGCCTCTTGTCTTTGCCCTGGCTAGAGTAGCTTCAGGTGCAGTATAGAAATGTCTTATTTCTATACTGTAAGTCAACTGTTCCATACAGCTCAAGTGTGCCATGTACCTTGAGATAGAATTAAAACTACTCACACCAGAACGGAAGATGTAATTGGAGTTCCCACTTCTCCTTGAGCTTGAATGGGGCATTTCTAACTGTGCTACCACATTGCATTGCTGCTTAGTACTTGCCTTTTCTACCCACAGAGTTTCAGCACTCAGGAGTTGGTTACAACAGCGCAATCTGCTCAGCAGCGATACTGGTAGCATTAGAATCTGATAACCCAAATATAGCACAGATATTGCTTCTGTTAACTACATAGGGCTGCACCAACTAAAATATATGTCGACTGAAAACAAAACTTGGGCTTGATATACCCATACCACTATCCAAAAAACGAGGTACCATTTGCCCACTGCTTAATGCCACTCCTGTAAGCTGAATTGTTCCACGTTGTTAACCTCAATGACTAGATGGGTGCTACGTTCTTCTCCTTTCACTGCTGTCAGGTGCCGATTGCCACCTGACTAAAGGGAAATGTACCAAAAACTGTGGTTTGAGCATTACTCCTGGGGGAATTCTGCGCATGCACAGAATTTATGTCCCCCCCGCAGATTTCTTTGCTTCCCTGCAGAAAAATGACTTTCCGACAGGGAACCAAAGGGAAGCCACAAGAGTTGTCATGCCACCCTTCCCAGCAGGATGTTTTGGGTGCCCAGGGCAGCTGGAAGAGAGGTAAATCGCTGTGGGGCAGGGGACTCCTACCCTGCACCGGCCTCAGCTGCTAGTTCCAGCTGGGCTGGGGAGGATGGGACTTCCTCTTCCCCTGCATGGCATCCAGGGCTGGGTCAGACCCACCCACAGATTTCTCCTCTGGCTGCAGGAAGCTTTGCAAACTCCCCCTGCTTCCTGCACCCATTGCTCCTCAGCTGCAGGGGGAGGGATCCCTTTTCCCCCATCTGCCCAATCCCCATGCATGCAGATCCTCCCACTGAGCCTCCCCTCTCCCCCTGCACTCAGAACCCTCCCAATGAGCACCACTCCCCCTCTACCTGGACCACCTCAATGAGCCATCTGCACCTGGATCCTCACCCCACTGAGCCCCACACCTCCAGCATCTGGACCCCACACTCAGACCCCCCTCCGAGCTCTATCCCCTCCACACCCAGACCCTCCCCCCCCACTGAGCCCCAACCACCTTCACCTGGACTCCCATGCAGACTCCTATTACCATTGCACCCAGAACCCTCCAACAAGCCCCTGTGCATCCAGATCTCCCTGCACCCGGGTTCCCCCCCTGAGTTGCCCACACCCAGATTGCCCCACACAGAACCCTCTCAACCCACACTTGGATCCCCCCACACTAAGCCCCTCCATACTTGAATCCTTCCTGAGCCTGCCTGCCCACACTCAGTGCACCTGGCATGGACAGGTAGGGCCTGGGGGGTTTCTGGGGCAGACCCGGTCCCTGCGCTCTGTCAGGGTTGGATGCAGCCTCACCGCTGAGTCCATGTCCCGGAGTGGGAGCTGCACAGTGATCTTCCACCTCTGTGCAGCCGGTGGACTGTTCTCCCCAATGCCATGCTGGAGCCTCCATATTTATTTGACGAATAAAAATTCTGTGTACAATATTTTAAAATTCTGCAATTTTTAATGTTTTGGTGCAGGGTGCCCTCAGGAGTAGAACATGCTCTTTATTCTAAAGCGAGATTTCCATTGGCCTCCAGGCTTTGTCACTTTACTCCAAGTCTTTTCTCATAAAAATGGTCAGTGTTGCTTTAATAATTGAAATGTTACTTTGCTGTCTTACTCTCCCACAGCCAGGAAGCTGTGTCAGCACAAGTGAAGAACAGTATCACAGGCCTGCTCCTTTCTCCTTTTGCTTCGGTCTCGTCAGTCCTTGTGTTTGTGAAGAGGTCTCTTTTCCTCCTTGGCAGGATCAGGAGATATTATCCTATATTCATCTAGAACTTTTGCTCCTAAAACTCTTACAAATGCCCACCAATGAAACACAGCTGTGCTTGTGGAGAAGTGCCATACAGCCAATCTACACCCAGTTCAGGGCAGATGCAAACAACTATTTCATCCAATCAAAATTGCAAATGGAACAAACTAACACAGTTTATCATCACTTGGATATTTCAGGGAGTGCATCTCTAGCAGGTCCTATTGGAAAATAATTATGGACATGTCTTTTGCTCCTTTCTACTACATGAGTTCATGAGATGGAGACAAGCATGGAAGAGAGTGTACTTCCCTCCCTCCAGTTAAAGGGAACCTGAATAAAGAATGTTTTAAGTAACTAATCAGCTATGCTCTGGGCTGTCCTCCAAACCCCAGAATACACCCTCATCCTCCTATGTCTCACACATAAGCTCTTATACAACTTAAGAAAGGAAGTCAATTTGAACTAAAACAAAGGGACTCTGTATATCCCTCTCACATGCTCTCTGTTCTGATAATACTCATCTCTTTGCCTTATTTAAAGATAGATTGTTTGATTAGTTTTCATTTCAGCTTTTATGTTCTCTTCCTTTCCTCCTCCCCCTGCCTTTTTATCCCCTTCCTGGTGCAGCTGTTCCAGTTTTTCCCTTCACTTTGGCATCACTGTTGGCCTATTTCCTTAGGTTACCACTCCACATCACATTAATTTGATTAACTGTTGTACATCTGGACTAAACATCAGAGGGCCAAATTCTGACATGGGCTATATGGGGTTCAAAGAGTCAACACAAAGGTTGATCTACACTGTTTACTGTATCAGAGGGGTAGCCGTGTTAGTCTGGATCTGTAAAAGCAGCAAAGAGTCTTGTGGCACCTTATAGACTAACAGACGTTTTGGAGCATGAGCTTTCGTGGGTGAAAGTACATGCATCCAACGAAGTGGGTATTCACCCACAAAAGCTCATGCTCCAAAACGTCTGTTAGTCTATAAGGTGCCACAAGACTCTTTGCTGCTTTTACTGTTTACTGTGTGCGTGGAGAGGGAGTAAAACATCTGCTCGATACATACCCTGTACAGGTAGGTGCTCTGCGTGGCTAAAGGAGATCACAATAGCAGGATCATCTGAGCAGTGCATCCTCATCGTTCCAGATTCCCTCCACTGATGAGCAGTGAAACAGTTATCAATGTTGACATTTAAAATGTTATCTGTAGGCTTTACAGGTAACATCAGATTAAATGAATGAGCAGAGTAATTCAGATTTCAGAGCTACAGTTTCAGGCTCTCTATAGATCCAGGAAGGCAATAATTACCACTTGATTATCATTTAGAAGGTCTTATTCACAACCAGAAAAACTTGAAGTATACCTTAAAAAACCCATGCAAACACACAAGAGACTCAGACTCTGGAACACAATTCTGTGCCATGGCTGTAGAATACATGATCTCTGGTCTTAATATGATTTATTACTACCAGGACACACCAGGAACTATTTTTTTTAATTTAGTAAACAAGATGTACAGTTTATGTCCATAAGATCATACAAATGGATGTCTTTCATATAGAGTATGTCCTAATGTTAAAAAAAAGGGGGGGAGGTAATTGTTTACATGTTAGGCCCTAACCTGGTGTAGTGTTTATATGCAACCACAACATAAATATTTAATAACAAACTTATCACTGGCTTTCCCATTTCACCGCAGCATTTCAAAGAACAGTAAATAGGAAGCTGTTGCTACTAACTCACAACTGTAGTGTGTATCTACTTCCCCTCTCTCTTCTAACCGACATCGAGCTTAATGTTTTTTGCTAATATTATTGTGCCTTTAGCCTTCAATTTCTGGTAGCAACTGTAACCAGGGATAAATCACTGAAACTGGAACAGAAAGAACAAACACACCCCACACTGGAAAACGCCATTACTGTACCAGTCTTTAATTTTCACATTTTATTTGTATCTGCCCGTGCTCAAAATGGTCTCACCCATAATTTACCAACCAGTGGCTTTTACAAACATGCTTAAAAGAGCAAGAAAGAGAGCAACAATTTGTTTCCAGCAAGTATGTAAAACATTCACAATTCCCTAAGCAAAACAAATGCTAATTATAGAGGCAGTGAATACTGGAACTTCAGGAAAGCAACAAAAGGAACTTCTTATGTAGAAGAGATGCATCAAAGCTCCTTTTCCCCCTTTATTAAATATATGGTAGCTGGAATTATGGTTTAAATAGAAATATTTTAAATATTTCCAAGAAAAGAGGCAGACCTATGTTTACATAGTATCTAGTAAAGGAAACCCTGAATATGTAAGACAACAGAAATGCAATGCAATTCATATTTACAAATAAACCATCTGTATATTACTCCTGAGGGCACTATGTGCCAAAAAATTTAAAAAATTGCACACAATATTTCAAAATTCAGCAAGTTTTATTTATCAATAAATAAATGCAGAGGTTCCAGCATGGCAGTGGGGAGCACAGGTCACTGGCTGCACGAAGGTGGGAGATCACTGAGCAGCCTCCCCACCCCGGGGATGTGGACTCAGTGGTGAGGCTGCACCCGACTGACACAGAAACACCCTGGGGCCCTGCTCCTCTGTGCCAGGCACACCAGATGTGGGGCAGGCAGGATCCAAGTATGGAGGGGCTCAATGTGGGGTGAGAGGATTCTGTGTGGGACAATCGGTGCAGGCAGCTCAGTGGAGCGTCTGGGTGAGGGGGGATCTGGATGCACAGAGGCTTGTTGGGAGGGTTCCAGGTGCAGGGGCAATGGGATTCTGCAGGGGCTTCCAGGTGAAAGTGGTTGGGGTTCAGCAGAGGGGTGTGAGTGTGAGGGTCTCAGCAGGGGGTATGGGTGCTGGGGGAGTGGGGCTTGGTGGAGTGGGGGTCTGAGTGGAACTAATTGGGGATCAGTGTCATGAGGGTCTGGATGTGGGGGCTCAGGGGGTGCAGGGGGGTGGGGCTCATCAGGGTGGGAATTTGAGTGCAGGGAGCTCTGTGGGGGGTGGGCTGGGTGCAGGGGTGAGGATCCGGAGGCAGGGGGCTCCAGATTCAGGGGTTGAGGTTCAATGGGGTGGGGTTTCGGTATGGAAGGCTAGTGGGGTTCTGGATGTCTGGGGTGAGGCTTGGTGGGGTGTCTGGGTATGGGAAGTCCAGATGCACGGGGATTGGGCGGATGGGGAGCAGCTCCCCATACAGTGACTCCTCCTCCCCGCAGCTGAGGAGCAATGGGGGCAGGAAGCAGGGGAGGATGCTGTGCTTCCTGCAGCTGGGGAGGTTTCTGGGGGTGGGTCTGACACAGCCCCAGCCACTCCATGCAGGGAAAGAGGAAGTCCTGTCCTCTCCTGCCTCCAGCCCAGCCAGTACTAGCAGCTGATCCCGGCTCAGGGTAGGAGTCACTGGCTGAGGTGTCCCTAGCTCTGCAGTGATTTACCTCTCCGCTGGCTGCTCCAGGTTCCTGACATGATGTACCTGCGCAGCTAGGGAGTGGTGTGTGTCTAGTCTTGCAGATTCCCTTTGCTTCCCTATCAGAAAGTCATTTTTCTGTGGGGAAGCAAAGAAATCTGCACTGGACATGAATTCTGCACCAATTCCCCCAGGAGGATAATATGCTTCATCCATAGACCCATCTCTCCCCTCTCAAAAACAATAATGATCCTATTTCATAATTTCTTATGTGCTTGTTGTAAAGACGACTTAGAGCCCTTTCACACCATGCTGCCACATCTGTAACTGCAGGAGACTCCTGAGGCCCACTAATGGTAATAGGATGTTAAGGACCCATTCTTCAGTGATGCATGGTGTAGAACAGGGGTCGGCAACCTTTCAGAAGTGGGTGTGCCAAGTCTTCATTTATTCACTCTAATTTAAGGTTTTGAATGCCAGTAATACATTTTAACGTTTTTAGAAGGTCTCTATAAGTGTATAATATATAATTAAACTATTATTGTATGTAAAGTAAATAAGGTTTTTAAAAAGTTTAAGCAGCTTCATTTAAAATGCAGAGCCCCCTGGACCAGTGGCCAGGTAATCTAAGTGCCACTGAAAATCAGCTTGCATGACGCCTTCGGTGTAAAAAGTAAATCATGGGGATAACTTGAGTACCATTGGGATTTGGAGTCTCCCTCCCTTTATTATGGCTCTGGTTCGAGAGCATCCTAGTCTCTTTCCTCCTTATTAACACACAATCTCCACCCACAATTCTCCTTGGGTGTAAATCCTGGATCACAACCTCTTTGAGAATAACAGCAGCACCCCACACCACCTACACAAACTGCTGGCATGGCACAGGAGAATGGAACAGTGGGCTGGGAGACAAAGATCACTGGGCAGGGGGTCCCAGGTTTTGTTTGAACAATCTCTGACCAGGTACCTGAGCCTGTGAGGTGCTGGGAACCTCCTGGGCATTAAGGGGTAACCTCTTGGAGAAGTGGGCTCATGGCTGATCTTCCAAACTTACTCTCTTGATATTCACAGACCTGCTGTTTATTAACCTGTGGCTTGCTCCATCAAACCCCACATGTAGGCTTGGAAGGATTTGGTTTTTATGGGTGAATGTTGGTAAACATCAATTTCACCGTACACATACAAACACAAGAGAAAAGATTTCTATTGATCATCAACATTTATGGCTAGGCAAAGAAAGAAAAATGCTGCTTGAGAGCTTACTTGATTTTAAGGATATATACTTTGTATATTTTGGCAGGTGACATTGATCATTTAACAGTTATAAATTTTTAACTTTTTGAATCCTAATGTCTACTAAGCAGTTCTCAAACCGTGGGTCACGACTCCATTTTAACAGGGTCACCAGGGCTGGCATTAGATTTGCTGAGACCTGGGGCTGAAGCCCAAGCCCCACCGCTCAGGGTGGTGGGGCGCAGGTGACAGCCCCCCTCCCCCCCGAGGCTGAGGCCCTGGGGCTTCGACTTTGGCCCGCCTGCATGGGTAGGTGGGGCTCAGGGTTTGTCCTCCCGCCCCCTAGTAGCTTTTGTTGTCAGACGGGGAACCGCACTGCAAGGAAGTTTGAGACCCCCCCCCCCCGGTTTTCTATCAGCTGATCCTTGTCCATCCCCCTCCCCCTAACTTCCCGCAACTGTGACAATGTCACTCAATAAATGTTGGGGGGGGGAGTTTAAACCCCCGAGTTTTGCTCAGCTGTGAACATTTAACTACATAAACCGGGGGGGGGGGTGTTAAAATACGCGTCGCGCTGGGCTGGCTACAGCCCCAACCACCAGCACCCGGCGCGGGCCGGGCCGGGCCGGGCCTCCCTACGCGCGGGCTCGGCCGCTGCCTGGCGCGGTTCTGAGGTAAGTCGCGCGCCAAACGGCGGCTGACGCACCAGCTCGGCCAGCAGCGGGGCCCAGTCCTGCACGGAAAAGCACATCGGTGTCGGCCCCGCTGCGCCCCGGCTCCCGGACCCAGGCACGCAGGGCGGCCACGGCCTCCCGAGACACGGGGGGGGGGGGGGGGGGGGTGCGCGCCGCCCTGTGGCGGCAGCTTTCCGGCCCGGCGTGGCGCACTCAGCGCCCCGCATGGAGGGTCTGCGCCCAACAGCATCAAGCGCCAGCAGCGCGGGGCCCTTTTCCGCAATGTTTGCCCCGGGGCAGCGGGCACGCGCCACGCGGGGTGACCCGACCGCCGGGCGCTAGCGCCGTGATCCCGCAGCGCCGAGGAGCCTTCCTCATGGCCGCGCAGCGCAGCCCCTCCCCCCACCGCGCGCGGCCCCGGGCCCGCCCACCTCAGCCAACGCGGCCAGGCCAGGCCCGGCCCAGCCCAGGCCCTGCGGCGCTGCTTCCCCGCCCAGCGGGACCCGCCCCCTCCTGGGCCAGGCCTGGTTCGGCTGGCGGAGCCGGGCTGGGAGGCGGGGGTTTCAGTCAGAGGCTCGCAGCGGAAGGCGCCCATGGAGGACACTGACTACTTCGGGGGCAGCGCGGCGGAGTGGGGGGACGATGCGGATGGCGGGGCGGTGAGAGGCGGAGCTTGGAGGGGGCGCGGGGTGAAGGGCGAGCCGGGGGGGACTGGAGGAGGGGGTGCAGTGTGGGGGGCGGAGGAAGGGGTGTTGGGCAGAACCGGAGCTTGGAGCCTGGCTGAGGGGTTGTGGCTGGAGGTCCCTTCTGGAGGGGGAGCAGAGGCGGGAATGTTGGGCGGGGGGCTCTACCCCCCCCTTGTAAGAAGTATTCCCAGAGGAGGCCGATTCTCCCCTTGTCCTGTCCCCACTGCTCCATCACCAAAGCAGGTTCCGTTGCACATAGCAGCACAGGCTCTCCTCTTGCCATGCTGAGGGTGTGGTGTTGTGCCCTGGGTGCTCCCCAAATGTGTCTGATTGCCTGCTTCCTACTTGCTCACCCATTGGCATGGTCAGAGCAGGCACAGGGGTTCCCCTCTGTGATTTTCAGGAGTTTAAAAAAAATGGTTTCCCCTTTGATAGCAAAACCTGGCCGCTCTTGAGCCCCTGTCCTCTTTGGGATGAGCTCCAGGCAATCATGGTTGATCTTTAGACCCTGCCAGTCCCCTTCATGTGGCAAATACTGTAAATGTGGGGTATATTTTAAAAAATCCTATTCTTGATGGCTGCTTCTGGTGCCTGGATTTTTTCCACAGTTGATGCTAAAAAAAGTATAAAGGAAAGAGATATGTCTTGCTCCAAGAGATTTATAATTTAATGCCCAGAGTCAACAGTTGCAGTATTATTATTTAAGGTTTGATTGTGCTCACTTTCCTAAAAATACATGTTTCCCCCTAAAAATACATTTCACCCCTAAATGTGGTAGGTGTTGAAGTAAACTCTGTTAAGAGGTTGTGCTTTCTGCTGTAGAAGGCATTTGCTGTAGGAAATCATGGTGTGTATATGCACCTTTATGGGCAACAAGCAAGATATTTAAAATGTAACTAGCACAGTAGAAAAAAAACAAATGTAAAAGAGAAATAAGCACTCTGACTCTGTGTTTGTAAACAGCAGGATGATGAGTATGGAGAAGGAGAAGATGATGCTGAAGTCCAGCAAGAATGTTTGCATAAATTTTCCACTCGAGATTATATAATGGAGCCCTCTATATTTAACACTCTAAAAAGGTGAATATAAAAGATTTTTATATGTAATGATAATATGTTGCATGTAACAGAGAGTTTGAAAATGATACCTAAGCCCATTGTTCTGCCTTTACATAGGGGTGGAATACTTTCTGTTTCTTCAGTTAATTTTGAAATAACTGCCCCCCCCCTTTAATCCCTTTGTCAGGTATTTCCAGGCAGGTGGCTCTCCAGAAAATGTTATCCAACTGCTGTCAGAGAATTATACTGCAGTGGCACAAACTGTAAATCTACTGGCAGAGTGGCTCATTCAAACAGGTACGCTACAGTGGTCTAACATTGTCCTGTGGCTGTAGTTTTTCTTTATACATCAGAAACTTCTGAACTGTTGGCAGATATAACATTGATCATACCCAAAAGGTGGTTGATGTCCAAGTTGCCATTCTATACCTAAATATATGACTAAATTCATTTTTTTGCTTTGAATCCCGATATACCTGATGAGAATATATTTTTAGTTCCACTTTTGTGTAATGATGTGGCAGCTGTCTAATAGAACACAATTGTACCCAAGGGATGAGTGAGGTAGTGTGGTGATGAACACTAAAATACTAAAATTGTAGTATGAAAGGAGCTATTGTATATTAGACTTTCTGCTTTCTGTCTATTATTTTAATCCCATGTAAAGAGACTAGTGCTTAGGTAGTGTTGTGATAGATACTCTAGAAATACCTAACATCTTATTATAGCATAACATTAATATTGATTTAACTACATTTTAGTTGCAGCCTGCTTTTTGTGGATCAGTTAAATATACAGTTTTGTAAATGTAGTTCTCAAAAGTACTGATTGAGATTGAAATTCTTTACTGTCAAACCTTCTGGGATTTCTGCAGTTCTGCCTCTGAAGGAAGGGGCAAGTTCACAGTGTAAATTTTGCTGGATCTTTGCCATGGTGTAATGAAGGGGTGAAATCTACATCTTGGTAGATTCAAATGTAACTAATGTGAAAAGAATACATGCACCTGTTGGAAATGTCTTAAATCACTGCAATCACAGTACAGATACTGGTTACTTAATTACACATTATTCAGAAGGATACACCTCTACCCCAATATAACGCGACCCGATATAACACGAACTTGGATATAACGTGGTAAAGCAGCGCTCCGGGGGGGTGGGGAGGGGGCAGGGCTGCGCGCTCCGGCGGATCAAAGCAAGTTTGATATAACGTGGTTTCACCTATAACACAGTAAGATTTTTTGGCTCCCGAAGACAGCGTCATATCGGGGTAGAGGTGTACTTGGAAGGCTGGTGGGCATGTATTTGAATCTGTCATATGGGAAGCAGCTCTCTTTTAGTTTGTAGCCATGTAGGTTCACTGTCTATTCTCCATATGCTTTCTTGTGAGCAGACAAGATATTGAAACATACTTATCAGCCTATTTAGCTGTCTTGTAAATGTCAGTGCCCAGCTTGCTCACATGAGTGGAGAAGACAAGTTGAGAAAAGGATTAGTGTAACCTGAACATGTGTGCGCCTGTGTAATACAGCTGGTAGGTCTGTGTTTAGGAAAGAGAAATCCTAAATCCTTCATATCTGATCTAATACTGCTTGATATGCCTATTTTGGGTTTTGAATATTGTCTCCCTTTTTGCCTCTTAGTTAATTTGTTAGATGACGTCTGTTCTATTATTCTAATAGTCATGAGAAACTTCAAGGAGTTGCTACTACTCTGACAGTTTAGATTCCACCCAGTGACATTTCCTTCCTTGCAGGTGTTGAGCCAGTGCAGGTTCAGGAAACTGTAGAAAACCACTTGAAAAGTTTACTCATCAAACACTTTGACCCTCGGAAAGCAGATTCCATCTTTACAGAGGAAGGCGAGGTAATACATAGAATACACATGGCCAAGTACAGACCAGCTGCTCAGTGGCCAAACTCAGGGTTGCAATTGTTGGACATAATGTCTCTGAGCTCAGCTTTACGAGATTGTATCTCTTTAGACCAAGGTAAATATGGCCCTTGGATTCAAATACTGGGCAAGGAAGCTGTAGCTTCCTCTTTAATACTTTACTAAAACTAACTCTCTCTTAAAATTACTCTGCATATCTGAGAAGCCCTGTAGGTTCACTTAGACAGTGGAAACTGCTTAATGCTGAATACATTTTATTTTGTTACAAGGTTCCAGTTAGCTATTTCTCTTTCAAGACTCTTGAAATAATGCATGTAAAAATTTTACTCTGGATAAGCTTAAGCAGTAGAATCTGTTGAATTCTATAAATGTTTAGATTCAGGATTTTTATTGCACTGTACAGCAGTATTTCTTTCTGTCACTGTAATTCTTGCAGACTCCAGCCTGGCTTGAGCAAATGATAGCACATCCTACATGGAGAGATCTTTTTTACAAACTGGCTGAAGCCCATCCAGACTGCCTGATGCTTAATTTTACTGTCAAGGTAATCAATCGTGGAGTCTAATAAACAGCTTATTACTGAAACGATGATTTCTAATTCTTCTTCCATTACATGCCAACTGTAACCTTCCCCAATCTCTGTGCATTCATATTAATACTATTTATTGTATTGTTAACTCTGTGCATTTTAAAAGTCTATTTTCTATGGGAAGAATGTTGCAGACTGCATGTTAAAAATATTTTTCTTTTAGTTTGACATAACTGAATCAAGGATCAAAGACAGTAATATACATGTGTGATTTTTAATAGTAATTTGTTCCATTTCATTTGTAGGCAACCTAAACCACCCTCCTTATGACTGCCATGTGGTGGGACTTCTTTAAAGTGAGCTTGGTGATATGAAATATAATGTACTGAAATCTATAGCATTCTGGTTAGGTGAAGAGCAGGTATTTGTACAGATATCCTCAGTACAAGCTTCACCACAGCGTACCTCACCCTATTTTTAGAAGGATCACTGAGTATCAGGGGACCAATTCTTGATTTCCTCCTTTAAACCACTTGCAAGGATGCCAACAGTTATGGTGTATTTTTGTGATGTAAAGGGAGACTGACCATCAACCCATTTTGTTTAGACGATAGAACAGCTGACCAATGGTTAACCTCTTTTTGTAGTGTGTCAAGAAGTAGATAGTCTCCTGGCTTGCCTGTGTGCTCCATGAATTTGTTTTGTGTAAGGTTTTACAGGTAACTTAGTGGTCCCAGATAGCGATGAGAACACTTAATTTAGTTCATGGTGATTCTTATATTTTATATGAACTGCTTTAACTTTGCTTTAACAATTGATGACATTAGCAAAACCCTTCACTGAGAAGGAACGGAAAGGCATTGTTTTATATTATGTGTTGGACGTTTTATCTTTTTCCCTTTCAGAAAGTACAGGGAATGTTCTATGACTTGGGTTTATCCACCTGTCCTGTTATCGTCATATTTTTCAGTCAGTGTCTAGATGCTGATGATTATTTATTTGTATTACCTGGATTCCATGGAGAGTATGCAGAGACTCATTTAACGTTCTGTGCGGTGTATTTTCACCCAAACTTCCTAAGATGTGTTAAGATACAAAAATCATTTTAAGTGTTGTTTGTTGTTATAGCTTATATCTGATGCTGGTTATCAAGGGGAAATAACCAGTGTATCAACAGCATGTCAGCAATTAGAAGTCTTTTCTCGAGTGCTACGTACTTCTCTGGCTACAATTTTAGATGGAGGGGAAGAAAACCTTGAGAAGAACCTCCCAGAGTTTGCGGTAAGTGTCTTTTTACCTTTTGTCAAAAGGAATCTCTCTGCTTCCCTGGTGATGGTGTAGAAACTTCAGTGTATCTTCAAAATGTTGTGAAATGGTTATGCAGTCTTGTTTATGGGCCCCCAGAAAAAACTGTAGACCAAGAGTTATGGATCAAAAATAGCTTTTATACTGTTCAAAGTCTTGACCACCAGGGTTTGTATGGGCCGCTGAGATGACACTTTTTGAGGTTTATTAATCTGAATAATTTGAAGGTGCAGAAGTCTAGCAGGAATTTTAGAACTCATTATGCTTTCAGCAGTATCACTAGTGTCCTGATTGACATGCTATCAGTTCACAGTGGGGTATCAGACCTGGCATAACGTAGTGCTCTGGAAAATCTAGACCCAGAAGGATGTTGGTTATGATGCAGGTCCTCAAGGCAGCAACTCTTAGAAGTTCCTCGGCAGCCAACAGTGCTTGGATTGAAGTGTTTGGGAAACTCCATTTGGGATTTGTGCACATCATTTTCTATTAATAAAATTGTAGACGTTATATGAATTTGTGTTGTCCGGGGAGGACTGGGCAGTACAAGATGCACGTTTCTGGGGGAAAGTCTGGGACTGGGAATTTGCTGATGTTGCTCTGTTACTAAATTAAACGTCATTCATTAGGGTTAACACCTTTGGGAACATGGTAGTAAAATGCAGTTGTGTTTGTGTTGTGACAGTGTATGTACCTTCCAGTAGGAGGGAGGGCGGGCTAATATACTTCCTCCATTATCAACCCTTTGAAGTCACCCTCGTGCAGAGAAATAAATATACTAGTTCATATTGGATTCTTCAGGGACTAACAGACAAAGGAAATACTTCTGGATAAAAGCCTGGGATTTAATCTACATCAGGGCCTTCTTCCTGTTCCAGCAAATGGACAGGAACCCTGGTTCATGGAGGGTCCCAGTGCTTAGGGGAGGATTGGAAGGACTTGGCCTACTGGGGCCTCATAAGACGGTGTGCTTGTTCTGAGCTGAAGCTCTGATGAACTTGTAACCACAAGGATGCCCCTAGATGGGGTATTAAAAGACTGCATCTGCCAAAGCCCATGTGAGAGTTGGGATGAACTCTGGTAATCTTATTAGCGTGTGTGTCTTTTATTGTTTTTAATAGGTATTCTCTTAAGAATAAAGTAGGCTTGCTTAGAAAGAACTGTGTGGTAACTTATCTCAAGCAATTGTACTGTTATCCATCCTGAAGAGAGAGCATGCAGGTGTCCTAGGGCAACCTTTCAGTGCTAGGAATTACACAGTAAAGTCAAGGGAACTGTGTAGCCTGGGAATGCCCCAATCAGAAGGGATAGAGACATGTCTGTCCATTCAAGAGAGGCAACAGATGCGGAGTGGGATGCCTGAGTGTGGGTACCCTTTGTGTACCACTGAGGGAAAATACAGATGCAGTTGCCCTGAACTGTGACAAGTGCATGTTCTTTTCTGTTAAATATTGTAGTGAGGTTTGGCTAGCTTAATGCTAATTCATTCTCTAAATTTAGTGAGAGAAATACTGGACAACCAGGAGATCTGTCAGTTGGGTGAAGGAGAGAGAATTCTAAGAAGCCTTTTATGTTGGGTAGTAAAGTGAAGCAGGAACTCTAGATGTAGCTTGTCCTGGAATAGCATCACATACAAGGATGTCATTCTGTATTTGATTTTCTATGGTATCGCCTTTCCATTTACATTACATCTTACTCAGTTATTTAGCACCATAACTAACCCTTGCTGCTGCTATTAAGGCAATATATTTGTTGAAGGGTGACCCAGATTTTTCACATTGGCGAATAACATCTCCCTGAATGTGTTTACAGAAAATGGTTTGCCATGGAGAACACACATATCTCTTTGCTCAGTCTATGATGTCCATATTAGCCCAAGAAGAGCAAGGTGGGTCTGCTGTGCACAGGATTGCTCAGGAAGTTCAGCGATTTGCTCACGAGAAGTAAGTCTTTGTTAATTTGTCTTTCTTACATGAGCAGAATTTCA
Source organism: Mauremys mutica (assembly GCF_020497125.1). Classification (NCBI taxonomy): domain Eukaryota; kingdom Metazoa; phylum Chordata; order Testudines; family Geoemydidae; genus Mauremys; species Mauremys mutica. Next base: position 10,521,471 of record NC_059084.1, on the reverse strand, counting down.
CTGGTAAAAGTATAAGTCACAAAATGTCAGCTTTGCCCATTCTTGATTGAAATAGAGAATTCCTAAATTTCTTCATCCTGCTCATAGTAGGATAAAGCTGCACAGTAAGAGAGCTGCTCAGGTAGGGTCAATAAACAAATATCTACAGAACAACAAACGATCCCTTTTTCCTCTGTTGGGATACCTGAAGTAGCCATTATGAAAGAATTAAGTAATGTCGATGTTCTGACTGTGTAAAACGTGTTAAAATACCCTATGCAAATGTTTTATTTCCTACTGTAGCCACATTAGTATTATCTCAGGGCTTGGCTACACTGCTCCCGCGGCAGCGCTTTGAAGTGCGAGTGTGGTCGCGGCGCCAGCGCTGGGAGAGAGCTCTCCCAGTGCTGCAGGTACTCCACCTCCCCGTGGGGATGGCTCCCAGCGCTGGGGCACTGTTTACACTGGCGCTTTACAGCGCTGTATCTTGCGCTCAGGGGGGTGTTTTTTCACACCTCTGAGCGAGAAAGTTGCAGTGCTGTAAAGCGCCAGTGTAGCCAAGGCCTCGCTGAGGAAAGGGTTCAGTCTTTTAAGGCTCTCTGCACACTAGATGACAAACACTGATTATTCTATTGGTATGTTTCTGAGGCTAAAATTAACATGTTTCAGTTTCTTTATAAGAAAAATATAATGCCCATGTGTGTCTTGCTCTTTACCAAGAGGCCACGATGCTAGTCAGATCACTCTAGCCCTGGGTACTGCAGCCTCCTACCCTCGAGCATGTCAAGCGCTCGGTGCCATGTTATCCAAAGGAGCTCTGAATCCAGCAGACATCACAGTCCTGTTCAAAATGTTTACAAGCATGGACCCTCCTCCAGTAGAACTGGTTCGTAGTTACCTCTTTATACTGTTAAGTTTTTCTTTTTATTTCTGTGATATAAGCATCTCAAGGCCTTACTCGGGGCTTCAGGCTCCATCGCACAAGGTGCAGTACAAGTACCAAAATAAGAAAAAATTATAAGTGCTTCCCCTTGCTAGCACTCAGTTACTCATTATGGAGACTCCTCTCATTAAGGGATACAGAAATGTGAACATGCTATTTGTAGCATCTAATTAAGAATGCTTTTACAACACTTCCCCAAAGTTAAATATGGAAAAGATCTATTAGGTCAGAGTTTTAAAAGTGACTTATAATTTTGTGTCGCCAGTCTGTTATGGGCACAGTTAATTACAGGTGCAATTACACTGTTTAGATTTCTAACTACCTGATTATGTATGGGGTTTAAGTAATAAACAGGAAAATTTAGATATCTAAATAATATTGTGAGTGCTACTCATTGTACCCTCCACTTTGTGCCAGCACTTTGATGTGCGCCCCTTTAAAAATATGACCCATTAAACCATCTGGTCTATCACTCAGCAGATAATGCATTATTGTACCCTATTCTGTGTGTGTGCCAAGATGCAGATATTTATTTGGTGCTTTTTAATCTGTTGCACTAATGAAACCCTGTGTTTCCTTCACAGATTCGAGTACCTGCCTTTCTGGACCTTTTCATGCAGTCACTATTTAAGCCAGGTGCTAAGATCAATCAGGACCATAAACACAAATATATCCACATATTAGCATATGCAGCCAGTGTAGTGGAGACATGGAAAAAGGTAATATCAGATTCTTTGACTGTGTAGAAGTTAAAGTTAATGCATTAATGTAAATATACTTAAGGAAAATCCAGGCTTGTTGTTTTAAATTCCATCATTGCTTAGGCTAAAATTGTGTGCACCTGATTTTTCGGAGGAGTTAAATACCCCCAGCTCCAACTGAAAAAAATGGGAACTCCAGGTCTTCTGTAGATTAGGCCAGGAGAGTAAAAGTTTGGAATTAGATGTTTGGGGTTTTTTGCCATTATATCTTAGAGTAGCAATTGCAGGTCTGTGCTGTGCTAGAAAATCTGAACTCTCCTTTTAGAAGCAAATGAATTAATTTAAAATTATGAAAATTGTTTTAATAATACAAGAGAAACATTTTTAGTACTTTACACTCCTCTGTACTTCGGTTACTTCACAAATTATATACAGATTTCAGCATTGAGAAGGGTAAAGCTATGTGAGACGCATCATATAATAAGTCTTTCCCTAAACAGCCAACAATTTCCTGTAAATTCACAAGTCTTGCATGCAGAGCTTAATTCTGAAATATTTTAGAACAAGAGAGTGAGCATAAACAAAGATGAGCTCAAATCGACTTCAAAAGCTGTTGAAACTGTTCACAATCTGTGCTGCAACGAAAACAAAGGAGCTTCAGAGCTGGTTGCAGAGCTGAGCACCCTCTATCAGTGCATCAGGTAGGTAGAAAATCTATTTCTAAGCTGAAACTCCTTTCTGTTAACAAGAAAGTACAATTTACATTGTAATAAAGGCAGCAAATAGTGAAAGCTGCAACTAGCTCTGTTTCGTAATTCATAATGCTACACATGTCCCTGGCTTCAGAAGATAGCTATTTAGATGTTGGCTTCTGTCTGTTTTTTCTTGCTTCTCTTTCCTTTCTGTATTATGTAATATAGCCGCGTATTTTTAATGAAACTCCTTCATTCTTCAAAATTGCTGTTCATGGGAAGGTCTATTTCTCAGTAATAAGTCCTGACATAATTGCTGTGTTCTGGATAGATAACTAGGCCCAAAAAGACCTTTTCTGGGAATGTTGAACTGGGAAGTTATTTCCATTTCTATTCACAGCTCACTCTTCCGGAGCAGTTGCTTCCTTGTGGGCAGTATTAGGAGAATCATTCTGAGCAGATATGTGAAATATCTGTCTCATGGCCACATTTGCAAGGTGTAAGCAACATTGAGGCTTCAAATATACCTCATCAGGATCAATCTGTAATCAAGTCGGCTTAGTCTACCTCCATCTTATTACTCCATTCCCCAAACTGAAATGTTCTGTACTGTAGAAGACTGTGCATTTGTACAGTTGGAAGGAGATGAATCACACCGGAGTCACTTTTTCCTACCTAATGAATCTTTCTCAGCACAAAAATCCTTACACACACGCACACACCAGTCCTTCCCCAAGTCTGAGACAGCTGATGTTGAATAGTCTGACTGGAACGTTCTTGGGCCTGCTCAGCCTTACAGTATGTTACGTGGAGAAAGCTCTTCTTGCCCACTGTGTATGGGACATACCATTCTCTGCTAAAGGAGCATCCTTGTGAAGGGAAAAGGAATTTCTCTAGGCTGAGTGTCTCCTTTTACTTTATCAGTGGAGCCTGTTGTGAACATGCTGGTAGCAGGAAGAGTATTTCTTTTCTTCTCTGAGTATTAATTCTAATCTAAGTTAAATATGAAACTTTCAGCTGATTGTAGGCAAGACTAAGACCGCACTTTAGGATGGAGTATCTAAAATCAGTTTGTCTAATGGAGCTTATTCTATTTAGGTTTCCTGTGGTGGCAATGGGTGTATTAAAGTGGGTGGACTGGACAGTGTCAGAACCACGATATTTTCAGCTTCAGACTGATCACACTCCAGTGCATTTGGCATTACTAGACGAGGTAAGACCTTAAGGGATATGTTACTGGGTGGTGATGGTAATGGCAATGTTTAGGTTTATGAGTGGAATGATTCTAAGGGCCTGATCCAAAGTCCATTGAAGTCTCACACTGGATTACATCGGTCAGTTTACTGTAACCCAGTAAACTTACTGAGATGAATCCATTTCAGTACCCCAAGTTAACTGCTTGGTACCATGAGATGGGATTTCCTGGAGCAAATCCCATGGAGTTGGCAACTATAGCCCGCAAAGGGATGAATAGCAGTTGTACACATCCAATCCTGAAGAATTCTGTACTGATCACTGGATCAATAACTGAAAATAAGGGTAAGCCTGCTTGAATAACTGTCTTTTAAAGTAGAAGTACTGGTGATCCTAACACTACCTCATGTTTGCAGATCAGCACATGCCATCAGCTGCTTCACCCCCAAGTTCTGCAACTTCTTGTCAAGCTTTTTGAAACGGAACACTCCCAGCTTGATGTCATGGAACAGGTGATACTTTGAGGATTTGTTCTTTGTTGCTCCTTATCTGTTAGACAGACTCATGATGACTGATCTTGCTGCACCAACAATTCCCAGTGGAACTTGCTTCAAGAATATTATGTCATCATAAAAAGTTACTTGACAGACTGAAATAAGGATGAACATTGACACCTTTTTTTAGGTGATTCTGATTCATATGCATGGCTTTTTTTCCTCTTGTCTTTTCAGCTGGAATTGAAGAAAACCCTTCTGGACAGAATGGTTCACTTACTCAGTCGGGGATATGTCCTACCTGTCGTCGGTTATATCCGCAAGTGTCTGGAGAAACTAGACACAGACATCTCACTCATTAGATACTTTGTTACTGAGGTCAGCTGCTCACTTTTATTCATGTAGCACTTTTTGTTGGTTTTGCTTTGAAAAGGGACAACTTAACACATAACCAGATGAGATTTAATATAGGTTTTATAGCCGTTTGGATTAGACTATTAGTAGAAATTACTAACTGATGATTTTACAAATACCCGTATTTCAAGACACATCAGATTCTGAGAGAGATACTTAACACTGGACACTCACCAGGACATGGCATACTGTTTTCAGAGGGCAGGAGTTCCTGTAGTGATCTAAACTGGTTTGTCTGCAACATCAGCAAGCTAGAGGCAGCACATGGCCGAAGCATAGCTGGAGACTAGAGGTGGTGTGAAAGAAATGTGAATTAGTAACATACCACCAGTTTGATTTAAGAGAGGAGGATAACACAAGTCAGTTGTCTTTGCCAATCACCAAACTGGAAAAGTAACCCACAGTTCTCTGTCTGACATCTCAGGTACTGGATGTGATTGCTCCTCCATATACCTCAGACTTTGTGCAGCTTTTCCTTCCAATCTTAGAGAATGAAAGCATTGCAGGCACTATTAAAACAGAAGGTGAACATGACCCTGTCACAGAATTCATAGGTAAGATGTTTGCTCCCTCCTCACTCCCTTATGTACGCCCTTACGTTCTGAAGATATTTCTGGGAGGGGGATTACAGTTAATAGAATATATTATACAGGCACTATTGTGTACATTCTAGTTTCCCTTTCCTCTTAAAGACCTATGTGGAGAGAGTTTCTGTTAATCAGGGATGGCTAGATGGGACTTCTTTTGAAAGTCCTTCACCGGTGCTTCTAGAGAGGCTGCTGTATAGCAGAGCAAGTCCCTTCCTATTGCCTCCATAGCACACTCATGCCTGAGAACAAAAAGGGTCAATATGTTCCCTAGACTCAAACCAATTATATAATGTAGACATTGCACATGAAAGTGGTTATAACTAAAACAACATGCTGAACAATTTTTTTAAATCTTTTTTTCTTTAAGCTCATTGCAAATCTAACTTCATTATGGTGAACTAAGGAAGCGATAAAACAAGAATGCAGAGCACCATGAATACTGAGGTTATGGACAATCACTTCCTTGCTATGCCCACCACCAGTAGGGTTCTCTAGTTGGATAATACAATGCAGCCAACAAGGAAGAAGTGTAGAGATGCTTGCTGATTCATATTGCACAGTAACTTTGAACTTTGTTCTGGAAGTCTTCTATTGCATCTTTGGGAAATGGTCAATCCATACATGGATTAATACTTCAGGATATTTTTATTACAAAAATCAAGTTTGCCAGCCTAAGAGAAGCATGAGAAATAGTCATATTTCAAGGAATGTTTTTTGTTACTTTCACAGCTTGTAGAAATGTCTTCTACTGATCCTGTGTGTGTGTGTGTGTGTGTGTGTGTGTGTGTCTATATATATATAAACATACACACACACACACACGTTTATATATATATATAGACACACACACACACACTCTCCCTCACCACTTTTCTAGTGACTGTAACCCTGAATGCTGCAGGCTTTGATCTTGTGATTTGATGAGCACAGTTAGTCCTGTGCTGCGGAGAACCCAGAATGATTTTTCTCGTCGTTGCGTTCTACAGGTGAGTGTTCTGAATATCCTACAAAATTACCTTCTGAAAAACTAGGTGTGTTGTGGAACACAAACTGAGTTGTAATAATCAAGGCTAGTTCTGTACTGATAAACAAATCCTGTGTGCAAGCAGCCTTGTTCAGAATTTATTTTTTTTTTTAATAGATGTGTTAAACATTACTGGTAAGTTTCATTACCATGTCACAGTTGGTACTGTAGCTAAATTATCTGAATATATCTAAACATTCTTGGTGTAGCTTTTTTTATTACTTTAGCATTTACTAATTTAGTGTGGAGATGAGCTGTGGAAATAAACCACTGAGATTCTAATTTATATTTTTATAAACAGTACTTTGACAGAGACCTCTCTTATGCTTTATATGGTTAGCCTGATTTTTTTAAAACATAACTGTGTGGGGTGTTTTGTTGTTTTGCACACAAACACATGCAGGAAAAAAAATGGGGGGGCAGAGAAGCCAAACTTGCCATGCTATTTTAAGGAATGTTGATATCTATATGCCCTAATTTCATCCAGATAAATTGCACTTGTAACTAACAAGGGGCATAAAATTGTTTAGAGCGACATTCATAAAAAGAAACCAAGCCCTCAAACTAGCCAGATGTGTTCATGAGTCTCTGGTAATGAGATACTACAGACATGGGTGCACTAATAGACAAGATAACTTGCTATTGTTTGTGGACTCTTCTGCAGAACTGCAAGAACCTTCTTTTCTCCCAATACAAGTGGGACTCTCTATCAGACTGTAATCTGTAGTAGTTGAGTAAAGGGGACAGTGCTTCCTAAAGGGGATCAGAGTCAGTGCTGCTGCAGCAACTCTAGTTTATTACTACCATAACACTGGCCCATTGCTCAAAGGTGGTGAATCTTTTGCATAACTAGTGCTTCCTTGTTTTTGGTACTAGAGCATTCCAAAGTGCTTTGTCAACATTTAAAATACAAGGCTTCAGGCACCTCTGGGAGTATTGTAGGTAGAAGGGACACCTAACTTTAACTCTTTGCAGTCTTCCATAAGCTCCGTTTTCTGTCTCACCAAACAGAAGCTGTTTGTCTTTACTCTAAAAGCCTTTCATACCCACCCTACTACCATCTCTGATTTGCTATTGAGACATTGACTCCTGCCTTGGATTGACCTCCATGTGTTGAAGCAGGAATTATCCTGCTCTCAGGCAAATGGTCTTTGCTGTTCATGTGAAAATCCACACATTTGGTCTCTGAAAATTCAGTTTGCATAAGGTCAGTTGAGATTTGTTAGAGGCTGGCAGCAGCGTTCAGTTAGTACTGAGCATGCTCCTTCCCTGCCTGTAGCAGCTAAGCAGGATTTGCCTTGGAATTGCTACTCCTGGCAACTGGCCTGAAAGGAGAGAGAATGTTTGTTTGCATGCATTTCTGTTTCCCCCTATTGATGCCTGGGCGCTGAGGAGGAAGCAGCCTAACTCACCTGCCACAGGGTGGAGGATAAAAGGATTTATCATTTATTTTAAAATGCTCCTTTCCAGAAACTGGAATGGAACCCAGGATTCTTCAATCTCATCATTACTCTGCTGTCAGTAACTAGCAATGAAATCCAAGATCAGCTAGAGTACCTCATCCCCTAGCAATGGTGGGTTCACAGAGGTGGATAGCCAACTCCTCCCCATTACTGTTAAAAAGAACCTTAAGGCTGAGCTTTCAAGAGTTAGGAAAAGTCAAAATTAGAGTTGCCCCAACAACTTACATTTTGGCCTTCAATTGAAAGGTCTGTGGTGTGGACATCAAGGGACAACCCTACTGATGACCCATCTAGGTCACTGTGGCTTCATATCACATTTTTAGTAAACCTTAAATGTTTTTTTTAAAGTTAATTTTAAGAATAGCAAGGGTGCAAAGTTGAGCTTTCAAGAGTCAGGCAGTGCAGAACTGAGGTTGCCCATCCAACTTTAGCATAATTCATATATGCAAAGTAATGTGACCATGTAACTAAAGACTATTAATTTTGCAACCTTAATGTTTTAGTATCCTTTTTTGACAGCTAAAGGAAAGGCATTTGACCAAGCTCACAAAGAACATCTGTCAGAACTAGGAATAGAATGTAGCTCTTGTGGCCCATCCGCTACTGTATCCATGAGACCAATGTTGCATGTTCTAATATGGATCATAGGCCCCTAGCCTGTCCTCTGTATTTTGCTAGGCAACTAGTTTAGGAGACAATTTTCTCCCTCTGAGATTGAAGGTAAAGATTGGATCTAGTATTACTTTATCAAAGCAGCAGCAGCAGCAATGGTGTTAGAAATCAGTGGGACAGTGATGGAGCTAATAATTTGTAAAATAAAGCCCATGTCACAAAGAAACAACTGTAGATGAGTAATGTGCCTCAGTTGTAGGTCACATGTGAACAATTAAACTTTTATTTAAAACAAAAAAGCAGGTGGCTCCTGAAATTAGAGATGTTTTAAGACATTGGAAGATCAGTTTCTTCTTAACTTGCCAAAATGGAAAACAGCAGTCTGTAGCTCCCTGCTGCCCTGTCGAGTACCTGAAATTCAGACCCTAATCTCTGTTCTAGGTAAATGTGACCTTCAGTACGTACTGCATCGTGTAGTAGGTTGTGGTTGATCAGCATCTCACTCCAAGAGCAGGACCCTGGGTGACATGGGGCACTCAGTTTCTGTGCAATTGTAGGTGTCCTTAGTGTTCTCATACACATGCAATCATTAAAGGTGGCTCTATTCCCCCACCCATCCTTCGTTGGCTCCTCATAGTGGCATTTAACTAAAGTACAGATTCTGTTTAAACCTTGTCTATGCCCTGCCAAGAGATGCTGCCATAGGTACCACTAAGTTAATGCTGAGAAACAAATTCCATTAAACTCTTACAATCCACTTGTGCACCCTCTAATCACTTCACATAAGAAACAATGTCAATTTAACAACTGTGATTTAGTTAATCTTTGATATGGTTTGGGTTGTAATTTACACCATTAGGGAACTAGGCACATGAGGTTGAGTAAGCAGGAAAGAGGAAGATAACATACCATCTTTCCTTGTATGGTAAAGGCACATGTTAAAAGCTATGTCATTAGAACCCTATTCCCATTTCTCCCCTCCCCCCTTTAAAAAAACCTGTCCTTGTACAGACAAATAGCACAGCCATTCAAATACCAAAGCCTAGAAGTAAAGTAAAGAAAGCATCAGGCAATCACAATCAGTGCTTATATTAAACATTTTCCGGTAGTTTTAAAGAGATTTGGTTACTGTTGCATCACTTTCAATCAGATAAAAATGACAATCTGCAGTGCAACACATGCCTTAGTGAAACAATAGAATGTGACTATAGGACACAGTTTTAAAATAGAGAACAAAAAACGATTTCTGTATTTATGTAGCTCAGTGATATTTACTTTGTGTATATAATTTACAAGTCTAAACCCAAATTTTTAAAAGAAATCAGTCTCTCTTGCTTAGAGCAAACTTTAAAGTTTGTACTAGAAGGAAAACCTCCTTTGTTACAAGTGTAAAACAAATCTTATATATTCCTTCAGATTAAATATTGACAAGAGAGAATAATTTTTCCAATGAGAGCATTTGTACTTATAACTTCTGATAAGTTGCTTGGTAAGTACCAGGTACATAAAGCAGAGGATAAGCAAATTTGTCTTAACAGCTGCTTTTAAATATGCAGTGCAAGTTAAAAATTTAGAGGCAGTTTTTCCACTTCTAAAACATTATGGTGATCTGAGCTAATTCCTCTTAACTGCCTGGTCATTCTTTAGTTTAGTTAGTTCTTAACTATTCTGTAGTTTATTCTAACTACAGAATAGTTAAACTGCCTTTTAATTAAAAAAAAAACCCTTGATGAGGGGGGGAATAAAATTTCAAAGCCAGAAAGTACCCCATAAACCCTAGAGACAATCAAGGTAATACAGGATCCCCGTAGGCACAATCCTCTTCAATAGCGAGATTGTAATCAGCTCCTTTTCCACCTTTATATGCGCTTGTCACAATCCTCAGCCAGCCCAGTTCACCCTACAGTAAATTAATTTTCATTAGTATTGGCAAAAGGTTTATAAATTAGTAACAAAGTAAATTCTGTCTCATAAGCAGTGTACTTTGGGCAGAGCAAGGGTGACTTGAGGTGAAGGCAGATCCCTGCAAAGGGTTTGAGTGGGATTTACAAAACAAGTTTATTTGAATTAGCGGTTCTCTGGTCAACTCATTTGTTTCCAGCCAGGAATTCATTTCCCTATCCTACTATCCAAATATAGTTTTGTGATATATGGTTCCAATAGCTATTTACCACTGGCTTCAATGGGAGTTGCATACACATATGAGCGCAGCATTAGGACTTGCGGAGTTGACACCGCACAGAGGCTGGCCTGCTATTGCATTGTGTTATTCTTTGTAGTGGGGTAGCATTACATTCAGTTTAGATTTTTTTCCCTAGTTGACAGCTGTATTAAAAGTCATAGATTGAGACAACTCCTATGGCTAAGAGGGAAACTTAGTTTTTTATAAACAAGCTAGTTGTACAACTTGTAATAGAAATTTCTGGAGTTTTTAAAAATGTGCATTTCATTTTGCAATCATTTTTGAGCACATCCCTTCTCTCTCCCTTACCCATGGTTCGCCCCAGGAGTTGCGGACAATCCAGTATTCAGTTCCATTTTCCACACCCCAGCCAGCCACAGATATAATGTGATTCACCATAGGAGAGGGGTTGTATTCAGCATAAAGTCCTCCAGTGTACGCATCCAGCTGTGCAGTAGCCATTATGCCACAACTGTAACAAGCAAAAAGAGCTTCCTCATTCAAAAATAATTGTATAGTAGACTATAAAGGAGAACAGTGTCCATCACCCACTTTTCACTTCAAATGAAAAGTTCTTAACTTACGTGGGTCTATATCATAATATATCTTGCAAAAGTTTAGCACATAGTCTTCAGAGGCTAAGGCCTGTTCTGGTGAAGAAGTGCTCAATGAGCTACATAAGGAGGCTCTGCAAACTTCATGGGATAAACAGGAAACAACTAAAAGAAAATTAACAGGATAACTCTTACCCTGTAATACTGTCTTTACCTGATTGGACCATTGGCATAGATTTCTGCCATCATTTTTTCCCTCCCACTGACCGAGCCATAGTCAGCAATTTTCCAGAGGGTGTAGTTCTTTATCACGTGGCATTCCCCAAAGGTAACACATGTTCCACACTGGTTAAACTTCTTGCATGCTATAAAGAAGCAATGACATTTGATTAACATTGCAAGCTAGTGTTTTTCTTTAGTTTAATTATTCAATGAAATAATTAATGGTAAAAATTCCTTTTGAGGGGCCATAATTAGATTAAATATAGCAGAGAAAATTGCTTGTTTCTTCAGGTTAAATAAAGCTGCAAGTTCAGATTGCTAATTAAGGCAGCCTCCGCAGTCAATATTTCAAGGTTGTGCTATTTATCTGTTGCAGCCTTCAAACATGCTTTTCAATTGTAGGTTATAAAAATTACTTCCTGATAAGTGTCTCAGTATACAAATAATTAAATTGCTTCTGTGAAGCTACAGAAACAACTCAAGGGATTTGTTTGCAAGTAAGTATAATAGACTGAAGTTCTGCTCTGGTTACTTAAGATGACACTTCTAAATATTACTGCATGAAAGCACCGATGCACATCAGTGCCTAGCGAGTTCAGATTAGCAGCCTGCATGGTGAATGCTTGTTCAGACATGATGGCAACACACTATGCTCTGACTCTGGTGCAAAAAAAACAAAACCAAACACAGCTTCTCTAAGGGAACCTGCTGCTTCTAGTTAGATAGCAGGTGCTTCACTAGCAGCCAGCAGTAGGTAGAAGCAGAAAAAGAAATGGGTGTGTTAGCTAAATTATATTTAATTTCCTTTAAAGCGAATACCAAACCCTGCCAAATAAGAGTGAGTCGTAGCTAGGAAGGTTTGCAATCTGTTGCCATACTTTGGTCTTTGGCTTGGTAGTTGTTACAGGTCTCATCTGGAATGCCATGGTTGTGAGCGTACATCCAAACACCTGTGTGGTCTCCACCTTCGCAGGACCCTGCGTTGGCACAGTCAATAACATTCTGAACAGAGAGGTAGGCAGAAGGCCAAGCACCTTTTCTCTTAATGTTGATGCGATCTGTGGTAATAAAAGAATAAACAATTGGTGCTTGTTAGTTTTACTGTTGTCTGTAACTCATTACGGGCCAAATGTTTCAGCTATGTCTCCTTAGCTGCATCTGTTAAATATCTGCAGACAGCTGTGGGTGCAAAAGCCTACAGTGGTTCATGCTAACAGAATGGCTAGGTGCCCACACCGTGACCCAATCGGAGTGGGCAAAATGATGGTGTCTGTATGTTTTGCAGGTGCAGCTAATATTTTCTATTCAAAGTTGGCTTCAGGGGCAGTTATATATGGATGAACGTTTCATTTCAGTCCTTAATTAGATAAATCCTAACATCCTCTACCAGTTATGAAAGCCCTCACGTGTAACTAACGATAATACCTGGCTTTTCTATACCATGTTTCATCTACAGATCTCAAAGCTCTTTACAAAAGCTTGGAAATATAACCATCCCTATTTTACAGATAAAGGAAAAATGGAGAGGTCAGGAGACTTGCCCCAGGTCACCAGTAACGTTGGCTGTAGATCCCAGGTCTACCGAATGTTCTGCTAGGCTCTGAAATCTCAAATCTGCATAGATTTAGACAGCAGTGAGACCAAGGGCCAAATTTTCTGACAGTTTATGCCCAATTGTACTTGCTTGGTTTACTCTTACTTGCTCGCCCACCTCCTTGCTTTCTCTGCTCTCCCACTTGTTTGTCTACTTAGACTGAGTCCTTTAGGGGCAGGACTTTATAATAAGCATTTGTACAATGCTTACTATGATGAGGCCATGATCCTTAGGTAATACTGCTACCCCAATCAGAATGATAATTCTAATTCTTCTCAGATGCATGAGAAGAGCTCTTTATGAAAAGTAGACACTCCTACTGCTTCTCCTGAAGCTTGAGAAAGCTTCCACTCTACTTCCCTAGAGTGACAGCAAGGAAGCAGAGATTTGACACCCCTTCTATTACTAAAGTTAAGGAATTTTGATAAATTTGATTTTTTTAATGTCCTGGGCACCTTTAATTTTTATCAAAACTGTAAATAAAGATGGTCAGAAACTTCAGTTGTGTTTATGCTGAAGTCCAGCTTTCTGATCTACATGGTCACCAAGCCCTGCCTGGGTATCTGCATTTTTGGATTAGTTAAAAACCTGGTTCTTCATAACTCCATCTTTGTCCCTGACTAGTTTCCCCAGCAGCTCCTACTGCCTCCAACCTAGTCTCTGTTCTGCATCTTTCGCTGTTCCTCCCTTATACTTAGTACCACTCTCCACCCCAGACACTGGTTATATATTATATCTATCCAGATTAACAGAAACTCTGCAGGCATCTGCATGTGTTTTGTAGAGCACTATGTACACCGGCAATGAAACCTGTACTTCTGTTTCCCTGAGTGACTGGTAGTGAGACTTCCCATGCTTCGGTATGTCTGCTCAACCTGTATACAGTAACTTCTCATGTAACATTGTAGTTAACTTCCTGAAAAATGTGACTACATGAAATGATAAGCGAATCCGATTTCCCCATAAGAATGAATGTAAATGGGGAGGATAAGTTCCAGGGAAAATTTTTTTTCCATAAAGTACAGTACTATAGTTGGGAGGTGTCCCCGCCTTACCCCACACAGGCACAGCCCCCTGGCACTGCAGGCAAGAGGAGGCTGAAGGTGCTGTAGGCTAGGAGAAGCACATTGTGCAGCAGCAGCTTCCCAGGGGTGGAGGGTTCAACCCTCGGCCTGCCCACAACCCCTTCCCCCAAGCCCCCACCCTTAACCTGCTTCTTTCCCCCCTGCCCCCTTTCTTTTGCCATACAGTACAGTATTGAGGAGGGAGGGGGAGCCTGCACACCGAGTCCTTGCTGCTCCTCCCTCCCTCCTGAATGCCGCAAGCCAGCTGATTGCCAGGGGCAGGAGGAGAGGGAAGGTGTCAATCCGTGGGATCTGCCGGTGGGTGGGAGGCGCTGTGTGTGGACCGGCGTAGGGGAGCTGATGGGTGGGCTGCCAGCTGTGGACAAAGCAGGCAGCCAAATGATGTTATAGCAAAGCATTGCACAACTTTAAATGGAGCATGTTCTGTAACTGAGCAGGGACGTAAGATCGAAACGACGTTAAGTGGGGAATTACTGTAACATGCTCCCAGCCCCACGTGCATCTGTTGCCCTGAAGAGGCAACAGAGAAACTGCTCCACCAAAAGCTAAAATCCAGCTGAGCTGCTGCCCCCACCCAAAAAGGGAAGTTGCAGTGATATCATGGTTTTCACTGTATTAATAGAATAATTTATCTACCTACTTCTGGCTTTTGGGGCTTAACTGTGACTGAATGCAAGAGGGAGAAGAGAACTGTACACTGAAGGGCATGTGACATTCCCACCCCACAAGCAATGTCTATTCTGCTAAATGTGTTTTAATCACTCCAATTTTTCCTTTTTAATCTGTGTATAATTCTAAACGAGGGAGGACACCCCTACCACAATGGAACATTCCTCCAGAAAAAAAATTCCCCTCCTCAGCTGCCAGTTGGGGAATTCCCACAGCATATGCTACCACCAAACCTGCCTTCACTTTAGAATCTTCCTTACCCTCTCCCCCGTCTGTCTTATGTAGGGCAGGAACCTTGGCCCAGATACTCAAAGCTATTTACGAGTTAGGCCCTTTGTCTTGTGCAGTGACAACCCCGAATAATGCTGATAATCCTGCAAATTGAAGATTACCCCCCCTCCCAAATCAGAGATTCAGAATGTGGGGGATCCTGAAAATGGACTGGCTGCCAAGGAAACAATACCCACTAACAACAGATACCCAGTAACAAGTACCTGCTAAGGCACTGGTGCTGCCATGAGCCCAACAAGACCCACAGTACTGAGGAATGTGCTGGTTCCGAGTGGTACTGGCAAAATTGGTCCCGTTTACATTTCGCCAATCCCAGCTCGGGGGAAGTTTAGCGATGTCCAGGTACTCGTGAGGTCGAGGGTAGGTTCTATATGGAAACAAAGTAGTAAGAGTTAAGCCTGTTTCCCAGAGATTATTTTTATATGGGGGGGGGGGGGGGGAATCTACACGTCTCACAATGATGTGTGAGAATTTCCATCCTAGCTTGAGATCACATGATAGTTCTAGTCACCATGACCTTTAATGCCCTTCTATATATGGTCTTGTGACTAGTGTTAGCTCAGAAACAGCTATCAGGTAGGCAGCTGGGATTAACATAAGAAATGAGAGGCCTGGCCAATGCAGCCCTTCTCAGGAGTTCACATGAAACAATCCTAGGGTGACCAGATGTCCTGATTTTATAGGGACAGTCCTGATTTTTGGGTCTCTCTCTTATATAGGCTCCTATTATCCCCCACCCCATCCTGATTTTTCCACATTTGCTGTCTGGTCACCCTAAACAATCCAGACTTCATGCTGTTTTTGTTCTACTCTCAAAACTAAGAGGCTGGATTTATTGTCTCCCTTCTGCAACGCTCAGGAGTCCCGTATCAACGAATAACTTGGCTGCAGTGCAAAGCCCCGTCTCCCCCCATAGTCACCCTGTGCCCATATCCTCAAAGGTATTGAGGCACCAAATTCCCTCGGAGGAGCTGGGTCCTGGCCATCTGCCCCTAGAGAAGCAGAGAATCCTTGGCCCGGCTGCTGAAACGGGGGCTAATTGCAAACACCCCATTTCCCCACCTCCCTAGCGGATGGGACGAGCACGGACGTTATGGAAACTAATTGGGCTGTTGAAGTTCTCGGCTGTTACCAGGGGCCACTTGGGGTCGGGCAGCGCCGGGGAACGCCCGCGGGCGCAGTAATGAGGGGCCGGGGCGGCCTCGGCATCACGTGGGCAGTGACATTCCGGGATTTCACCCCCAGCTGATGCCTCCGGGCGGCTGCTGCGCTCTGCCTGCCCGGCTCGGGCCGCGCCCCTGGGCCGTTCCCGGCTTCTCCCCGGCGCCACCCAGCCGGCGCCCCCCGCTCACCTGAGCCCGGGCGGCCGGCGCGGGGCCGGTTTGTAGCAGCGCTGCCCCTCCCTGAAGTGGAGGCCGGCGTGGGAGGCCGGGCAGAGGCAGCCCCAGAGCAGCAGCAGCAGCGGGAGGAGATGCTGGGGCAGCCTGGCCATGCTCAGCGCCGCGGTCCTGGGGCTGCAGCTGCTTCCTGCGCGGCCGGGCCGGTTCCCCCCCGCCCCCGCCTCGGCGCGAGCATTTAAGGGCAGGTTGCGGCGCCTGAGTCAGCCAGGGGCTGGGCTCTGCCAATCCCCAGCTGCGCCCTGGGCGGGGAGGGACGAGAACCCGCGGCGCAGGAAGCGCCGGGCCCGGGGTCCGACCGCGGGGAGGGGGCTGCGAGCGCGTGTGGCGGGAGGGGCCGGGGCGGAGGCGCCCCTGGGATTCGCGCCCGGCCTCGCCGCTAATCCCAGCCTCGGAGCCCCCCGAGCAGCACCGCCCGGCGCCCCCGCAATCTCGGCGCTGTTCGGTTGCTCAAGCAGGCGCCTGCCCCCTGCCGGAGTTCCGGGCATCTGCAGCCCTAGAGGCACGGGGTCCTGAGAGCTCTGCAGCCGGTTCCCCCGTCTCCTCCCCCGCCTTGAGCGATCATACCGCGAGCCTTTCTCTTAATAAACTTGCAGGCGCGTCTGGTATCAGTTTGGGATCTGCCCAGAAAGTGCCTTGTGCTAGGGTCGGATGTTTTTTCACTGGGAAGGTCGGTTGCCCCCCGGCTGCCTACAGAAACACTTAATCATTTCCACTACATGCATCCCACGTGGGTATTCACCCATGAAAGTTCATGCTGTTAGTCTACAAGGTGCCACAGGACTCTTTGCTGCTTTTACAGAGACACTGAGGCTCCTGCCTGCGTAAATCCTTAACCAGGGCTGGCTCCAGGCACCAGCGCAGCAAGCAGGTCCCTGGGGTGGCCAACGCGGCATGTCCGGGAATTCGGCGGCAGGCCCCTCTCAGAGGGAAGGACCTGCTGCCGAATTGCCATAGAAGAATAAAGCAGCGCGGCGGAGCTGCCGCCGATCATGATCGCGGCTTCTTATTTTTTTATTTTTTTTTCCGGCGCTTGGGGCGGCAAAACCCCTGGAGCCAGCCCTCTCCTTAACTATGTTCTTTAAGAGGTATTTCCATTCAGGCCCTGATCCTGCACGAAGTGTGCATGGGCCTAACTTTATGCACTGAGAGTAATGCCGCTGAAATCTTCGCAGGATCGTAGTCCAAACACAGGGGGGTTTTTTTCAAACTTTTTTTCTGGCAACCCAGTTGAAGAAAATTTTTGATGCCCACGACCCAAGGGAGCTGGGGATGAGGGGTTTGGACTGTGTGAGGAGGCTCAGGACTGGGGCAAAGGGTTGGGGTGAAGGAGGGGGGGTCACGTCTCTGTGTGCAGAGTCTGGGGTGGGCCAGGGATGAGGGGTTTGGAGTGCAGGAAGGGGCTCCGGGTTGGTGGGGGCTCAGGGCTGGGGCAGGGGATTGGGGGCGCAGTCTACCTTGGGTGGCTCCTGGTCAGCAGCGGAGTGGCTGTCCTGGCACGGCAGACTACACTGTGCCCTGGAAGCAGCCAACAGCAGGTCTGGCTCCTAGTCCAAGGCGCAAGCGGCTGCATGGGGCTCTCGCCCACAGGCACCGCACCCCAGCTCCCATTGGCTGGGAACCAGCCAATGAGAGTGTGGAGCTGGTGCTTGGGGCAGGGGCAGTACGTGGAGCCCCATGACCCCCCTGTCTAGGAGCCAGACTTGCTGCTGGTCGCTTCCAGGGCGCAGCGCAGTGTCAGAACAGGTAGGAACTAGCCTGCCTTAACCGGGACTTTTAACGGCCGATTGGCGGTGCTGACCAGAGCCGCCATGACCCAGTGCCTTACAGTCCGTGACCCAGTACTGGTCTAAACCACAGAGGGCATGTCTACATGGGGAAAAAAAAAAAACCAAAAACCCTGTGGCAGCAAGTCTCAGAGTCCAGGTCTGGAGACTCAGGTTCACACTGTGGCACTAAACATAGCAGTGTAGCTGTTCAGCTCAGGCTCTGAGAGCCTCCCCCGCGGCGAGGTGTTGGAGCCCAAGCAGGAACGTCTAGGGTGTTTCCAGCTAAAAACACCATAGCATAACCCACAAGCCCCAGGCTGTAGACTGAGTCTCTGAACCTCACAGCTGGAGGGTGGGGTTTGTGCAGTGTAGACTTACCTTTATAGTGCTGACCAAGCTCTTGGTGGGAACAGAAAGCAGAAGCAAAACCAGTTGTGCAATTTTTATGTGCATTTCTGACTGTTGTGCAACTTTTACGTCTCGTGACACGTCTTTCTGGAGAATTAAATTAAATTGCACATTTTGCTGACACATAGTGGTACAAACACAAATGCCTGACAATTATTTTTCTAAGTGAAAAGTGCCATCTTGCCAGCCCTGGAGACTGAACGCCTCTGCTGAACCACAGAACAGGTACAATGTAGGCTGGTAATGGCAGTGCAAGCTCCCTCCAGTGCCCTGATATATCTTAACACTAACTTGGTATGAGCATCCCTGAGGGTTCCATTTCCATGGTTGTTCAGTGATTGTCCTTTCTGTTGAGCTGACAAACATGGGGGCCAATAGTGGTAGTGGGTTTTCCCCAGTTCTTTGGTGGTCTGGAAACCTGTCCATTAGGCGCTAGGAGATGTGAAATGCACTACATAGAAGTCACCAAAGCCATTAGATAGTAACAATTTTTGGTCA
The DNA here is from genome assembly GCF_020497125.1 of Mauremys mutica. Taxonomy (NCBI): domain Eukaryota; kingdom Metazoa; phylum Chordata; order Testudines; family Geoemydidae; genus Mauremys; species Mauremys mutica. Next base: position 10,502,696 of record NC_059084.1, on the reverse strand, counting down.
TCATTCTCTTGTGCCAGTTTTGAGCAGATAACGTACTGGTGAGAGCGTGCAGATCCCTGTGCTAGCCACTCCCCACATTCAGCCCATGGTAGCTGGGACGTTCGGTCCTCTATATAAACTGCTCTGCTAGAATTTTCACAAATCCACCTGTATTGCCGTGTAATTAAGATTGACCCCTGAGGGCTCAGCCTGGACATCACACGTCTTTAAAACTAAAACTGATTTTGAAAATAAATAGCATCTGCTACACTTGGCATACGGAGATGAGTCAACAGCTGTGATGCGCCCAACACAAAGGTCTGTGATACACATGCAGCTGCTTTAGGACAAATGCTTTAAAGAGATGACAAATCCCTGGTAAAAGGCCCCCTCATGTATGAAAAGATGCAGGAAATGCTTGGAAACACAGAGCTACAAAACACCACATTGGTAAACTGTAGCCAGAGGCTGCATGACCACAGGCATGTCCAGTTTTGTTAGCCATGTGTTTTTAACCACTCAGGCCTTCGTGATATATGTACTAGCAAGGAAGGCCTGAGAGTTTATAGATATATATATATATATATATATGGAAAAGTTGCAAAAGCCCTATCGTGACTTAAAAACCTAATTCCTGGTTTCAAAAGTGCCAGGCAATCACAAGCCGTAATCCGATTGCGAGCGAATGAGGGCCAGTTTTTTAAAGGGATTTTTTGGCATTGCTTGGCTGGGTGGAGCATTGCCTATCCCCTAGGTGGCCTGGTGCCTAGTGGAATTTTCACCCCCGAGTTAAGCAGCTGCCTGTTGAGTGCAAGGGGGCAATTAAGTGCCTAAGAAAGGGCTTTTTAAAAGCCAGCCAGCTAAGTGGAGAGCCATCTAATCCAATCAGGTATGAAATGCCAAAGAAGGGGAGAGGGATTTAGGTGCCTAAGTAACTGACTTGGTACATGTGACTGACACACCAGAGATAAGCTCCTCCCTCTGCTCAGGATCCTCAGCTGCAAACTCTATTCTCCACCTAGGTCAGGTCAGTCACTTAAGTAGCCCATGCCCTAGCAGCCAAAACACTCTCATATGCACAATAGCACGCTAATGCTTGCCCTATGGTTCACTGTGCCCTGGCTGGCTTTTGTGCAGGGGCTAACGCTGCCTCTGTCCCCTCCAGTCCATGGCCTGCTGCAAGGTCTGACAGGTGTCAGGTTGAAGGCATGATCAGAGCACGCCTGTGATTGAACCTTAGTGGCAAGATAGGCATGCGCCTGCCTCTTTTAAAAACTCTGCGCCTGGGGGACTTGGGCTTGGACTACAGCTATGAACAGCTCATTGGGATGTCTGGAGCACTGAGGCTGCTTTGAAAATGCCAACTAACAGAAACAGAGGCATCTAGGGTACTGAGGGGCGGGGGGGGGGTGTTTAGGTGGTGCATGAGCTGCAGCTTTGAAAACATCAATGGCACCCACATTAGGCAAAACATTAGGATTCAGGTGCCTGTGGAGGCACTCCTTTTAAATATCTGGCCCTGAGCTCCTGTGTGCTCATGTCACTGTTGAAAGTGGGTTTTAGGCCCTTAATTTATTTAGGTGTTTTTTAAAATTTTACCGGGCAGTCATGTAATTAGTGCACCATAACGAAAATGCCTCTTGAGATCCCAAAATGTGGGTGAAGGTAAGAGAGCCTTAAAACTGTCCATGAGGAAGCAGGGCCCATCTTACCCCAATGTATAGCCTGCTGATGCCTTCATTAAGCCTGACTCAAGAGATGAGCGTTTGCAGAAAAAGTAAATGGCTGTTCTTCTAACCTCAACTGTACTGAGCGAGAGAAACTTCAAAGGCAAACAGCTTGTGCTGGCAACAAGTAGTTTCGTTTCTGTGTTGAAGCATGACCTACTTTCTGTACGTGGAACAGATGGTGGCTTGACTGTCAACAGGTGTGTTGTAAAAGGCTTTGAAGATGCCACATGCTATGGAAGGGCTGAATACGGTTTGTAACAGTCCCAGGAATGGCATTATGGCCTCTGCTTGGTTGTGACTAGAATTGGTTACAGGCTGGTGGCCATTCTGTGCCCTGTAATGCAAATTATTTGCTGGCCTCCATCCAGTCCCATCACAATAAAATAAAAAAGCCCCTCCCCCCAAACAAAACACCATCATAAGAATGAATAGTCAACGACTTTCTTGTTGGCAGTCTCAGCAAATAAACCAGGGGTCGGCAACCTTTGGCATGCGGCTCGCCAGGATAAGCCCCCGGCGGGCTGGGGCAGTTTGTTTACCTGCCGTGCCTACAGGTTTGGCCGATCACGGCCCCCACTGGCTGCGGTTCACTGCGCCTGGCCAATGGAGGCCGTGGGAAGTGGCGAGGGCTGAGGGATGTGCTGGTCACGGCTTCCCACGGCCCCCATTGGCCAGGAGCTACGTGCCAAAGGTTGCCAACCCCTGAAATAAACCAAGGATTAATGAAGCCTTACAGACTGCAGTGCGCTCCTGTCCCTCTCCTCAGCTGTGATCCAGGCATGCTAAGGATGAGGCCAGAGAGTGTAGCTTTTTTCTGGCACTAACTGCTGCACCCTAATGATTACAATGCTGGGGAGGGCGGGGGAGTGGGGGGCATCTTTATGCCTTGCCACTATGTAACTCACATTAAAGACAGTGGAAACATGGAGTGGGCTGATAATATTAATGGCCAATACAGCGCTCCCCTGCGCTTTGTTACATTCACTTAAACTAAGTCAATATATTTACAGAGACACAACCCTTCCGCCTGTTCCTGCATGCTACAGCTGCTGAGCACGTGAAAACATCCACTGCTTATCAATGGTAACACATGTACAACATTGGCAGATAGGGAATGCCTTCGTATTATTAAACAGGCTTGACACTGCCAAACAGCCCAGGAATGCCAGGGTAAAAAGCAGAGTTGTTTGTATAAAGATGGAGAATTACAGAAAAGTGCATTTTAAATGATTCCATAGTTGAGGGTATTAAGGTACTTTGTGCCCCAGGCAACAACATATCCAAGCTGTATTTCAAAGCTGTTAAAAAAGGCAAATGGGTTCAGGCAGGTATCTTTAGAGAAAAATATACTTACTATGGCTGAATGAGGCGCAGTGAATAATTTATTTTCACTTTTTTTGTTCTTTGCTCAGGAATTGTTCTCAAAAAGATTGTGACAATCTCAAATGTGTGTGTTACTCAACCCCATTCTGCCAATTTCTTCAGCAACTCATTCTTGGGTGCCACTCATTAGCTAAATGTAATGATTTACAATGCAAACCGTGTAAGTTAAGTGCATTGGTCAGGCAGTGTTGGTTCTTTGCCCTAACTGGATGACTGATTACAATTACATTAAGCACCACTTGAGACTTGACTGTGCAAATATTCCTATCACAGTGGTTCTCAAACTTTTGTACTGGTGACCCCATTCACATAGCAAGCCTCTGATTGCGACCCACCCCCATAGATTAAAAACACTTTTTTATATATTTACCACCATTATAAATGGTAGCGGCAAAGCAGGGGTTGGGGTGGAGGCTGATCACTTGCGACACTCCCCCCGTAATAACCTTGTGACCCCCCCAGTGTCCCGACCCCCAATTTGAGACCCCCCTGTCCTAGCAGTAGAATTTGAGTGTTTGAATGTTTTCAGGAAGTGAACAGAAAATATATAATGCCAAAGTCAAATTTGCTTTCCAATGCAAAGGAAAATTCACAAATAATTTTTCCATCATTCTTCCAGCTCTAGAAAATACCTATGATGCAGTAGGTTAACATGATAGTCTAGATACAACTTCCTTGCCTGTTAAAATACAATGTTAGAGGATCTCCTGCAGCTGAAAAATGATGCACTTACCCCATTCTAAAGAACAAATGAAAGAGTTCATTCTTCCTCTTACTGCTCTCATTCTTAATTACTGGGTGAATTAGAGTGCTCAGGCATGTGAAGGGTTGATAGGGTTGGTCTAGGGGCAAAAGGATCGTCATGCCTGATGCTTGCACATAGAAGTTGTGCTCCGTTCCTTGCAAACAGTAGTTCTGGGAGCATTTTTTGCTCGGTGTCTTATTTCTATTGGCTCTTTCTTTAGCAGCTAGCAAGATTGACACTACTTTTGTGGTGGGGAAGTCTGGATTAGGCTGATATTCCTTTGCGGGGTGGGGGGAGGCAGGAGGCCCCCTAGATTGGCTTTTTTTATTTATAGTTCTCCATAATGTGATAAAACAAATTACTAGAACCTCATTCAATGAGCCAAGTTCTTCCACTGTGCTGGTCTTATGTGTTTATTCAAAATAGACATTTAAAGGACTCATCTTAATGCATCTTCAGTTCTTTTCCTCTGGCCTACTTGGAGACTGAAAGGAGCATGTCACTGAAGTGCACTATGTGCCTAATATATAATGAAGCCGTCTTAAACTCACAAAGGCGTCCTGGCTGGGCCATCTGGTGCTCTGAGATACCAGACCTGTGTCTATCTGCAGGGGACATGCCTATGTCATTGGATTGGTTGGAGTTATGTTACTTCTTTGATGCAATGAACTGCAATGGGACCAGGCTTTCCCCCTCTATTTTGATGGTAGATTCCATGGTACATACTAGTCTTTCTTCCTAGTCAAATTCCTCGTGGGAGGTAGTAATGTCCCTGTGTTATAAGGAGGATTTCGCAGCAGACTTGTACAAATGTTCAGTACTTCATGGCAGTGTAACATGGATTATAGTAAGCCAATGTATAACAATAAAACAAAACACCCTATGCGCTGCCTCAGCCTGTAACCTAAAGTGCTTCATAGGGTGCCTAACAATTACAAAGTTAAAATATAAAATAGTTTCTGGGACGGGGTGGGGTGTGTGGGGAGAGAGAGAGGTGCAGGCAAAAGAAATAAAGGCAAAAATAGAGAGGTGTTGAGTATGTAATTGACTTCAGTTCTTTCCCTGCCTGTGGTATAGTAGATGAAGAGGCTAAAACTGTAATTTTTAAGATGATTTCATTACATTATTAAGGTCAGAGTTAAGGGTGTGCACTGCCAAGTGGTTTTTCAGTTCTTTGTGTTATGCCCTGAGGCTGATAAAGTTGTTGAACTGAATTGGTGTGGCTGAGTTGTGAGACTAGACGCCTAATGCTTGAAGGTCACTATTGGTTGTGAATGTTGCCTTAACTAATTGTGGTGAGGAAACACACACACACACATTTCTAAGTTGGCAATGGTTTTTATAGGGCCTTTGTGTAACATCTGGCGAAAGCAGCTAAGTCTTATGGACTCAAGCCCTTTCTCTTAAACAGAATATTGCTATAAATATTGGCTACTAGTTCTATTCAGAACATCATTTTAGGGATGTAAATAGCATTGGTGTTGGCAGATGTTTGGATTTCATCCTCATTGCTGCTCAGGATTGTATTGTGTATTTGGATTTGGATTGGATTTGTATTGTAGCGATAGGACTATATTTTAGCGAGTTATGGGCACTATCCCACTATCAATCCATGCATGGAGCTCTTGTTGAAATCCATGGGAGTTTTGCTTGAAGACTGATGAGAGGCTGTGGCATTTAACAATCACACCTTCAGTTCACAAACAGATGAGGATTTGGCTTGAATTTGTTTGCCTCTGTGTCTAAAGCAGACGTAAGATAAGCGAGCCGCACTCCTTCAATATGGAATATATGCATGTTTAGTGCCTCTGTTTCTGAACGGACACATTCCACATACCACACAGACTTAACGTTAGTTGAGGGAGAAGCAAATTCTTCCTCTCCACATACTCTGCAATGTATGTTTGATCTTACATTCCATACATAGGAAGAAAGCCCAGTGAATGGGAGTTTTGGCTATATGTGTGCAGGCTTTGTTAATGGGGAGATGAGCATAACATGTGAGGTTGGATACTCCCCTGCTTGTTTGAGTGACGGCATCACCAGTATAAAAAAGGCCCTTTTTGAAATGACTCCAGTGTGGCTGTAGCTGATACTGCAAGAGAGAGAGGGTTTCTTCCAGAGACTGAGCCAAGCTGTAGCTGCTAAACTTTCCAGGCTACTTAAAATGCGTGAAATTGTGCATCTTCAGATTGGCCAATGTGGAAACCAAATCGGAGCTAAGGTGAGAATTGTTTTCGGTAACCATCATTAGTGGCAAATGATTTGGGACCATATGGGCAGTACAGGAGTGATTAAATACAGACTGATGTGGGGTATCATGGAGTTCTGTTCATAGGCAGCTTGAGACGCATGAGAAGTGAAGGTGTAGGTTTTAATGTAATAGCGACGGGCTTCTTCATCGGGCAAATGCAAGGGCTGAGCATAAAACATCTGCAATAATTATGTGACGATTTGGTTGTGAAGATTATCAGCATTCAAGGGAACTCAGTCCTGCCAATAAACACTGGAATGTGTGCAGGTAACATTTATACCAGTCTTGCAAAGTTCCCATGCAAATGTACTAGTCTAGACAAATAATGTATTACCCCCCCCACACAATATGCTGCTGATTGTAATAATTTATTTTAAAAGGTGTTTTACTTGACCATTAAAAAAAAATTACTTGACCTGGATAAATGAGTGAGTAGAATTTTCCCAGGTTGACAGAAAGCGGAGTTCAGGTTCCAGTCTAAAACTCCTGTTACAAAAGACAAATAAATGTATATTTATATTTACATAACTCAGAAACAACTGCATCAAGTACCACAGAGTTCAGATCAAAAGCAATTTAAAAAATCCTTAGATAAACTGTTTCAACTATTTTTGAGATTATATATGTGTACATAGAGCTACATAACCTGGAAATAGCTTCATAAAGCATGCTGTTAAAGCACATTATAGGGTAAAAGATGGCTAATTTTTCAATGACCTTTGAGTCTCATAGCCTGCACATAAAATGCTCTACAGTAATTACCCCTCTAATTAAACACAAGCATTAACACAGATGCAGCGATAGAGGGCATAAAAAGTAGACAGAATAGCCAGGGAACACCTCTTCGCAGCAATCTAGATGAGGATGATATTAATGAAGAGGTTGCAATGTATCTTGAAGTTTTACTGCCAAGGGTCTTTAAGTGATTTTTGTCAGCACTTAGTGTTAGGGTTCTTGCCATTGCTTGTGACTGTAACTTATTTTTGTATGTCAAGAACGAAATATTATTTAAGCATAAACCTATATCATAGGCTGTGATGGAAATGGTGATGTATTGTGTGCACAGGCGATGGGAGAAATACTGTTTGTGTTGCATGACTTTTGCAGGAGTTTTTCTCTTTAGTAGGAGACTATCAAAATGACCTGGGACAATTCAGAAAAATGAGCTCTTTAGCAGATGGATAAAACAGAAAGCCTGGGCCTGGATTTCTTGCCCCTCCACAATACCCACTGACTTCTTTCCCTGGGAAATGCAGGACTAGCCCAAGAGGAAATATTTTCTGAATGAAAAAGTCAATATGTGGCTTTTTAAAGGTGTATACACTTTACTCTCTCTCACATACACACATGCTCAGAAACTTTGCTCTGCAACCTGCTGGTCTCTAGTAATGTTGGTGCAAAATGCTCACACTATATAAGCGCCATCATCTAGATATGTTCTATTTGTAAAGTTAAAATGATGTTGTGTGCTAAAGGCAAGAGACCTTTAAAATTAAAATAGCCTGCTCATGCCAGAGGGTGTGACTGCATTAACACTGCTGTAGTGAGCTGCTTAGATAAGAGACTCCAGGGCTGGAGCTATGAATGGAGGTCTAGATAGGAGTTTTACTAATTTTGGTTTTTGATGAGCTGTTCCTGTATGCTCTGAGCATGTTGCCTTCAAGTCTGCCTCTTACAAGAAAGCCGTGTTTATTTTAAATGGTTATGGGCCAGAAGCAAACTCCAGATCCAAACACTCTCAAATGTGCATCACTAAACCTACATTACTAAAATTCAATACGCGTCATTAGGAAAAGTGAAATGGCTCAGAACATAAACTCAAGCTTGAACTCTTGAATGCATTTTCTGCCTCTGCATCCCCAGAATCTGTGACAATTTCTATGCCAGACTCCTTATTCTACTCATCTGCACCTTCAGAAAAACCCAAACCCAGCTGCAGACCTAATGCACATGCACAGTTACTTGGACTGTGTGTGCAACTGCTTGTGGAAATGATCACTTATGTAGCTAACTGGTCCCATCCGCCTGGCATTGTGAAGTATGCAAGCTACACCTAATGAAAGGGGACAGCGTTCTGGCTGTAATGTGTAAACCTGTCTGAGTCCATTACAATTCCTCCATACTCACTTCAGTGCTGGCCAATCCTCAAAAGACCCTTACTGCGTATGATCATACAGGCTGGGCCTGATGCTGCTACCCTCAAAATCAATGGGAGTCTTGCAATTGACTATAATGCCCTTCTGTATCCAACTTGCGCAGTTGATACCTAGAACTGTAAACACATATCTGTTGACTTTTTGTGTGGCACTTATTGGTTTTGCTATTAATGTCTCTGATGCATTTCATACTAGGCTGCTTGTATTAGGTAAGATGCTTTCCCCCTTGTGGCAGTGTTTATAGGTAAATGGTGGGACTGAAGAAGTGCTTACTTGGCTATATTTAGTCCTGTTTCCTTTTTCAGTTCTGGGAAGTGATAAGTGATGAACATGGAATTGATGTCACTGGGAACTACCATGGTGATTCACCACTGCAGCTTGAGAGAATTAATGTGTACTTCAACGAAGCTCATTGTAAGTGCTCAGGGTTTTTAATGGGTTGGCTGAGCAGATTACAAAGTCAACATGGGAGGGTTAAAATAAAAAACACTGTGGGTGAGTGGGATTTTCAAAGTCAGCATTTTAGGAGCACAAGTCCCATTGCTTCCAATTGGAATTGTTCTCCTAAGTCACTTTGGTGCTTTAGAACATACCACCCTGTATCTTCTCTTCCTGTCATGTAGTCCTAACTTGTTCTTACAAATCAAAACGCCCACTGAAATCAACAAAAGTTTTCCCTGTAAGCACTGCAGGAGTGGGCCCAATGTTGATTGACCAGTGAGGGTTTTTCCAGGTTGTGACAATCTGTAATTATTGAAGGGACTATCAGTTCAATAGCATGGATTGCACTTTGCTCTATTGTAGAATGGAGAATTTTTGTAGAATGTGCTGCCTGAAATGGCTAAACTGAGAAGATGTGATGTGATGGGGGTAAGATTTTGCCTGGCTACCTGTCAACTTATTCTTACTTTCCTTTTGCCACAGCCAAGAAGTTTGTGCCCCGTTCGATCTTGGTGGACCTGGAACCTGGAACCATGGACAGTGTACGATCCAGCAAAATAGGCCCACTCTTTCGACCTGACAATTTTATTCATGGTATGTGCAATATGTTGTTAATAATATAAATAAGACATTATGGGGATACTGTGAAGGTTGACAGACCCAGAATCCCAAACACAGGGTTTGTTTGGTTTTGTTTGTTTGCTTGTTTTTAAAAGCATCCCTACATAAAGCAAAAACGTATTCACTCTTAACACAGAATTGCTACAATAGTGTTAGAGGGAGACAGATTATAGCCAATACATTTTTTTAAGTTTGCATCTGGGATAGTAATAAGAACTTTAAAACTGAATTTTTAAAATCTGATTTACTCTTCACTATTAATTCTGATTTACTGTATGCATTTAATTCAATTAAAACAAATTAGTCAATTTCACTTTTCAGCCTTCTTCAGCTAGTGCAATACTGCAATGATTGGGTTCCTCAAAATGCCTGGGAATGTTAAAATACAACAAAACAAACAAACAAAATACAGCACACTTTGCACTGGAATTTAAAACAAAATATTTCATGGAATCATTTTTATTGTACCTTCAAAAACTGGTTTATACAAAACCTAAGTTTTAGAAACATACAAATGCCAGTGGGTCTTTCAAATCCCAGCTGCCAAGCTAAGCAACACATCCTATTCAAAACAAGTTTTTCAATATCTTGGCAGAATTTGTCTTTTTAATGTCAAGAAGTCAAATAATTAGAAAATAGTGTGCAAAATGTTGCAATTAACACCTAAAATTACAAAGATTGGAAGAGATAAGCAGATACAAATTTCTGTTTTTCTCAGTTAACTTTTTGCATTTGACAACCCTTTGTATATAGTCAGTGTCCATATTTCCTCTGTTGTGTGTAGGTTCCTTTTCTCACAGCAACGTGGAAGAGAAAACCTTTTTTTTTAATTGTAAAGTATGCCAATAAAGCCATAGTCAAAATATAACATTCTGGGGAATAAGTAACATTTTTAATCTTTTTAGTCACAGAAAGTTAGGATATTACGATTAAGGAAAAGTTTAGAGGGTTATTGAAAATCAAGATATAGGAGTTTTACCCTGGAACTGTTCCGGGTTCACAAAAGAGATGAGCCATATATATTTTGTATCTGAAAAAGTTGAATAAATTCCCAATTGTTTTTTGTCTGTATTTGAAATGCAGCAACTTGTTCTAGTGCTATTGGAAACTTTGAGTGTGTAAGCAGCATGTAATAAAGAATTGTGGTTACTATTGAAAATGGTAGAAATTTTGTATGAATTTAGGAATTTAACAACTAGCACCAGAACTGTGTTAAAATTCAAAAGAAGATAAATAGCAAAATAAGGAAATTCCATTTCTTCATAACAATTTTGGAGGAATCAAATCAGTTTGTTGACTCTTTCCTGAACTGAATGTGCAAGACAGGTGTGCAATTGCATGTTTCGAGTTTTTCCAACCCGAGTTTTCCCAGATTCAGCAAATGCACATTACTCCTTAGCTAATGGGAATGATTAGACACTGGCCTCTTTAGAGCATTTTTTTTGTATTTGTGGTCAGTTATGATGTCTCTCCAGTGTGTCATTAGTCCTATGGCCTTTCTACATCTGTCCGTATTTGGCAGCATTCTTATTAATGGCTTTTTACATTTGGCCTGATAAATTTGTGGATGGTTTTCTGTAATTACGTTCACAGGTAATTCAGGTGCTGGCAACAACTGGGCTAAAGGCCATTACACAGAAGGAGCTGAGCTGATTGACAGTGTAATGGATGTGGTCAGGAATGAGTGTGAGAGCTGTGATTGTCTGCAGGGGTTTCAGCTCATCCACTCACTTGGAGGAGGCACAGGATCTGGTATGGGCACACTCCTTATCAACAAAATCAGAGAAGAATACCCTGATAGGATTATGAACACTTTCAGCGTAGTGCCTTCACCCAAAGTATCAGACACAGTTGTAGAGCCATATAATGCCATACTGTCCATCCACCAGCTGATAGAGAACACAGATGAAACCTTTTGTATTGACAATGAAGCTCTATACGACATATGCTTTAGAACCCTAAAGCTCCCCAGCCCCACCTATGGAGACCTCAACCATCTCGTGTCCCTGACCATGAGTGGCGTCACCACCTCATTCCGTTTTCCTGGTCAACTCAATGCAGATCTGAGGAAGCTGGCTGTGAACATGGTGCCTTTCCCTCGTCTGCACTTCTTTATGCCTGGCTTTGCTCCACTGACAGCTCGAGGCAGTCAGCAATACAGAGCCCTCTCGGTCCCAGAGCTTACCCAACAAATGTTTGATGCACGGAACATGATGGCAGCCTGTGACCCTCGGCACGGACGCTATTTGACTGTGGCATGCATCTTCAGAGGCCAGATGTCTACTAGAGAAGTGGATGAACAGTTGCTGGCTATCCAGACCAAAAATAGTGCCTACTTTGTGGAGTGGATCCCTAACAATGTGAAAGTGGCAGTGTGTGACATACCACCACGAGGGCTGAAGATGGCAGCTACCTTTATAGGCAACAACACAGCCATCCAAGAGCTCTTCATTAGAGTTTCTGAACAGTTCTCAGCTATGTTCAGACGGAAAGCATTTCTCCACTGGTATACTGGAGAAGGGATGGATGAGATGGAGTTTTCTGAAGCAGAAGGCAACACCAATGACTTGGTGTCTGAGTACCAGCAGTATCAGGATGCCACAGTAGAGGTGGATGAATATGAAGAGGTAGAAGTGGAAGTTAGCCAAGAACAAGATAAACTTGAAAAAGATTTTTAATATCAGAACACTATACAAGAACACTCTATTAAAAAAAAAGCAGTAATACTCACCTATGTATCTGAAGGGAGAACTCTTAAAAGTATCTACTTTTTTCTATATTAAACCAAAGTATATCCCATGTATATATGAGTATGAAGTATAGTGACACTGAAATTAACACCCATGGTGCCTTTTCCTCATAAACAATGTCTAGTACAGCAAACCCCACAAAAATAACAACCATGAGAGCAAGCTGTACTGTGTCAGCCATCTTCACAATTTACTAGTTTTTAGAATGGTATAGTCCGAGTCTGAATGTAACAGTGTGTTGTGTGTGACAAAAGTCATGACAATGAGTGCTCATGTAATATGCTCTAAACTGTCATAACATTTATTTATTCTCTGGTAAATATAGATACAGGCTTTGCATTTGGGAATTTGTGATTTTTAGAAGCATTCATGTGTATTTACCTATCAGGATATAACAGTATGTACCTATTTTGTTCTGCACTCCAATCATCAAGCTGAATCAGTATTTGTTAAGGAGTGTAGAAAAAAGTTTTAAGGTACCTTCTAAAACATTTCTTAACAGACTGAAAGAGTATTAACCAATAGCATCACTTTCTTTTTGTTTTATATTATGGATGATTTTTTGTATTCACAATGTTTTTATATTAAATATTTAGAGTGGTTTGTCTTAGCTCATAGTTTTGTGAACTTTATCTAGAAGTTTATTTTGGTGCCCTCCTTCTCCCTTTATATAGGGTATTTATAACCTTCCCTCTTATTGTTTCATACAGTGAACTAAATACAATGGTTTGCAGCTAGTTTGAGATGTAACCCCAATGTCACAATTCAGTTTACAAAATTTAGGAAAGTTCAAAACAACAATGCATCTCACTCAAAGACACATCCTGGTGGTGATGTTATCCATTCAACACTATTTATAATATAGCAACTATTACTGTGGTGTTTTGATGTTTCCTGAATCATTCCCTCACTTTAAATGAATATGTAACAGTTTACTCAAATAATTTCTAATTACTTTACAAAACTTTTTTGAAAATATTTTCCCTTGTCTATCAAATGTGCTTCATTAAAAGTTAAAGCTCATACAAAACAAATGTTTATTTTCCAAATTTGAGCTTTTTTAAGTTATGCATTATTTAAAATAAAAAGCAAAGACAAAATTGTTGGGTCATTTCTTTCCCATCCTTTCAAGCTCTAACTTTGCCACTTGCTTGGAGATGAAATAATTAACCTTTTCTAGGGTAGAACCTTAATAGATGAATGCGAGTCCCATTAATATGCAATTCCACTTAACATATGGACACCTAAAAATCTTATAGCCACTGGATATTAGAATCAACTATAGAATCAGTTCAGTTGTGTGTGTTCTGAAAGTATTTAAAAAAAATGTGATTTCATCTATCTTTTTATGGTCTGTACCAACGCAACTGACTACATTCTCTTCTAGTGAAAGGTGAATGGCAAAGTGACTTAAATAAGTCTTGCTGTGCAAATGGGTTATGACTACATATGTAGATTACTCAGTCCCCACTACGATGCTAAGAGTAGGGTAAGCCCCATCATGAATGGATAAAAGAGATATTTATTTTTCTCAGCCCAAACCACAAAACTTGGTTACTACTTATCTGGGAAATAAGGCTATTGAGCCAGTTATCTGTGGAAGAGCCAGGTCTGACCTATTTATAAGAGTCTCTTGCTTCAATGCAGACAACGTGGTCCACAGCATTCCCTCTGTCAGAAAAGGGTCATTAAAAACAAAAGGGGAGATTTTCAAATGAGCCTGATTTAGGAGCACAAGTCCCAGTGACTTTCGAGGAACTGCAACTTTAACCCAGTTTGTTCAGTACATTGAACACTGTGTGCCTTGTCTACATTAGGTTTTTCAAACATGTTAGCTAGCACATATTAGCAAACATCACACATTTACATCCTAATCTAAAAAAGGTTTTAGGCTGTTTGGAAAATCCCAGCCAAAGTGTCTCCCTCTGAGCACTAAGCTTCATCACTCATACTCACTCTCAACTCAGAAACCCAATCTGTAGCATTACTCTTCTGAACCACAGCTTAGGTTAGACTGAAAGCCTCCAAGGAACAGGTTCTCCTGCAGTAGTTCATTTGTGCAATGACCTGTTCTGTCACATCTAGAGCTCTACTCTTTGGCCTGCTGTTTTGAGAAATGGAACTTGAACTTCGTCTAAATAACTGTATTACAAGCCAAGCAGCACTCTGAAGTTTATACGTGCCTTTAAGGTAACTTTTTCCTTCTGTAAAAAATTCAAATACAAGGAGCCAAGGACATTAAAAACTTGTTTGAGATTTGTTTATTGTCCAGATCAAAATGCTTGACACTTCAGTTGCATTAGTCTGGTCATACAAGTGAACACACCCAGTGACCCAGCTATTCTGTATAACTAAACTTGGACAATATTACATAGCTCACATATTCTGTTGCTGAATGATTAACTTTGAAAGGACTCCTGTAGCAAAGAGATAAGTAACAAGTTAGGAGTATGAAAGCCTCAATGACACTGTGAATTCCTTTTAAAGATGCTGCTGTTTCATGAAAACTAATTGTTCTACTCAGTGACAATACTGCGTATGCTATTTCCATTTTCCTATCATTATATGCGAACAGGAATAGCTGAATGAAGTCAGAATCTTAGATGGATTGTATCTACTTCATCTGAATTAAGATAGGTTAGCAAAGTTGTGGGCTATACGGTCCGCAGCAGTCAGGAGAGCCACATTCTAGCTGTGAGACTCCTTTGCTGTTTGCTATTTCCCCTGTACTCCCATACCGCTCTATTTTTGGTGAACACATTTGAGTATCCTATCCTTTGACCTACAGTAATGACAGTCATAACACTTTATCAACTTACAAGAAATGACCCATAGAATTGGTTATGGTGTATACCCCAACTTCCTGTTATTCTGCCCACACAATAATGTGTTAGTGCTGACAAATGTTTAAGTATTAAAGATAGGACCAGAGCATCAGATGTTTACATTTTTATATACATTTTTATATATACACACACACACTTATATTTGTACTTTTAGAGGCTACACAACTAGACACTGGGGGAAGGGATAGTAACTGAATGGTACGGAAAACCTCGGGCACTTTACTTAGTACTGGGGTTGTCAGAGTTGTGATTTCAGTAACAAAAACCATGAGATGCACTTTATTAGTCAAATTCATGTTTTGTCACCTTCTACTGGAACAGTGTGGGTTCTTACTGTTTCCTGTAACTACAATGAAAAGGTTGGCTGATAGATGGTAGGGCCACTCAACCACTATGGAAACTTCCTCCCCATAGCCTCTTTCTAACTGCCCCATAAAACATACCTACCTTGAAGAAAGACTCAGCAAGTGTGGCAAAAAATACCATGTACAAGATACCCATAATTTTCCAGATACCCTGCTGGTGCCAAACTCAAACAGTAATGCTGTTACTGTTACTTATGAACACCCTTTAGGACAATCCAGAGAAACAGGAGAGCTCCCTTCAGACCAAGGTATGAGAGTATTGTTCAACATATGAAATCCCTTCACGGGAAGCTAAAGTACCCTAATGGAATAGTTTCCATTTCTTTCCATACACAGCTATGACACTTGTCAATAGAAGACTGTAACAGGTGTTAAGTTGAAGTAAGCTCTAATCTTCAGAGGGAAATTTTGTCTTTAGATATCACATTTTACAACTGTTAATCTGTCCAAAAATGTACCATTTATTGAATGTAGAAGTTTGTTTAATGCTTACAGTGAATTGGGAACATCACCGCTTAAAGGTAACCTGTGAAGAACCTGGATTTGTGCCTTTATTTTTTCCCTGTGGTTTTCTCACTTTCAAAATACCAGGAATGTCAACTTTGGTATCCCTGGGTTTTGGTAGTAGACTTGTTGGGAGTGAAGGCGTATCACAGAACAAATTTATTGTTAGCACCTCAAAGGGGATAGACGCCTTTTTGTAAAGATTGAATACCAGTCTCCAAGACGTTCATTAGTCACGGAAAGTAAGTAGTTGAGTAGTCTAACTTAAAAAAAACCTCTTCCCCTCTCAGCTTTTATTAAATTCCTCAAATTCACCATTTTACAGTAATTAAGCCATCTAGACTAGATGGTGCATGAATTTCCAATATAAAAGCTACTCAAATTTCCTTTAAGAAAAAGACTAACAATTTGTCTCTTGCACAAAAGTAAAAATAAATGCCCCAGACAAAGATAGTAACTCATGCTTTCAAAGAGAAACCACAATAGCTGCTATGGTCATGGTGAACTAGAAGCTCAGTTTATTAGCATGTTGACTTACACATGCAGGCAGATTTTATAGCTAACATGAAGAGACTACACTGCACATCTTCAGACCCATGACCTTGTCTTCACTTGATATTTTGTCCATACAGTTCATCACGGGGACAATCCTATGAGAGATTTAAAGAATGTAATAAGTCATTTGCTGTAAGGAGACAGGATGTTAGTTTTTGCAGTGTTTCTAAACAAAAGGGTAGTATTTATTCATAATGGGGGTGGGAAAAGAGTTCTCAGTTCAAGTGCAAAAGTTCCACCCCGTATTTTTAGAACTGCTAAGCCTCCTCACCTAGTGGTCATCCTTGTGGTACACAGAAGGGCCCCATAGAAATTAATTACTTCAGGCTACATTCACAAAGGGACAGCAATTTTGGGGGATGACTGGTAAATCCTCTCACTTGGGAGGTGAGATCCAGGTTTGAATCCCTGATTTGGAGCAGGGACTTGAACATGACTCTCCAACATCCCATTAAATGACCTAACCACTGAATTAGAGAGTCACTTTCTCTCTCACTAGCTCAATGAACAATGACTTATTCAACATGGAACAGCTTCAACATAAAGAGACCCACCCATGGATATCTGACAGCTGAGTGGTTAGGACACTCACCTGTTCAAATCCCACTCCAATTCAGGGATTCAAACTAGGAGCTCCCACCTCCCAAGTGAGTGCCCCCATTTGTAAATCTAGCCCTGTGTGTTCAGAGGACAGAAAAACACTAAGAAGACTGAAGTTATTTACTTTGTCAACATTTGTAACAGATGATCCTAATTCAGTTGTTTGTATTTCAGTTTTTACCCTCATCTGCAAATTTTTAGAAAATATTGCTCCAACTTCTTGAAGAATGACACTATGCAGTCATAGTTCCTATCAACATAAATACAATGGGAATTTTGGCCATGATGCTGAGAAAAACATGGCACCTTTACTGAGAAAGATAGATATCCCCATTAGACTGCAGTTCTAGTCATATGACTTCATGTAGTCTTTGGTCTGATTTGACTAGCCAGGGTAAACCAACAGGTACACACCAGATTTCTTTTTCATAGTCATTCCAGTCCATAGATATCTAGAAAAACTCCTCTTTAATTGCTTGCAGTGTACGTGTCCTTACAAGTGAAGGGACAAATAGTATCCACCTTTCACAAGCACAAAACATTTGCTCAACAGAAAAACAATGTAGATGAGATTAAGTTGCCTGTTAACCATCTGGGGAAGAGTTATTTAGGAATGAACTTTGGCTCTGTGTGCTAGGCTGGGTGGCAGGGTCGGGTAGCAGAGTTCAGGGACCAAATCAATTGCTTGGTCGTGTTCAAATGAAATGGAGGAACAAGAAAAAAAAGAGGACTGCTATTCAAGCTAAAAGCTTTTGAGCCGCCTGTAACAGTTTAACCCAACCAGACACATATAGAGCTCAAAGTCCCCACAACCTAAGCTCTTGTTTGAAGGCCGAGAGGGTCTCATTTTACTGAGCTAAAATTAAAGTTTCCTCCTATCACTGAGCCAACCGGTAGTCCGAGAAATCTACAGACACCTCCAACATGTTACTCAACAGCCTATGCAACCAGTCTTATGCACCGAGATCTGGGCTACACTTTCTGCACAGTGTACAAGCTACCTGCAGGTTTTAGATTGTTGTTAACCTGAAAGGTAATATGAGAGGATTCCTCAATATCACCGTGAGAAGACGTTAGGAACTTGTAATAAGGGATCCAAAAAACCCTTCCCATGCTATTTACTTACATCTTACTCCTTTTTAGGTTTCACTATTTTTATAGTGGCCACAGCAGCTTTTTCTGCCTCAGCTTTGTATTGTGGTTTCATCGCTGCTCTGACAGCATTGGCACAGATCTGGGAATAGCGGATGTAGCTGAAAAGAGGAAACAAACAGGATGAAAATCAGCTGGACCCCCAAGAATTAACATAATCAGCTCCAGGGACTCTAGCTCTGCTGGGAGCGGGCGAAGGTGCCGCCAACAACTGTCCTGCCACGTTTTTAGGCAGTTCCCTACGTGAGGGCCCTGCAGCAGCGCGCCCTTCCCAGCGAGGCACCCTCCTGCCCGGGGAGCCACAACCTCGCCGCTCAGCGGGTGGGATCGCAGGGCGGAGACAGGCAGCGCCGCCTTGCTTGACGCTGTTCCCATCACATACAGGGTTTAGTTTCGTTCAATGGCTTCCAGCCCCTCACTACGGAAGTTGTTCCAGCGCCACGAGCCGGGACCGCTCCCCAGCTTGGCAGCGGGCAGGCGGGGCTCCCCAGGGGCCTCCTCCCCGCCGTGCCCGGACCCCAGGCGGCTACAGCCCAGGGCCACACCGCGCACCTTCGCCCGGGCTACTGAGACCCTCCGCGCCGGGTCACGGCGGCGCCGCTGCCCTAGTAGCGCCTGAGGCAGCTCCGAGCCAGGCCTCAGCGCTCCCCCTGCGGCCGCTCCCCAGCAGGAGCCGGGCACAAGGCAGGCGCGGGCCGGCCGCGAGCAGCCGGTACCTGAGCCCGGCCTGTCTCCAATACGCCACCATGGCTGCGGTTCCGGGACCCCCAGGCGCCAAGGTCAGCGCGCACCGGAACAGGAAAGGCCGAAGCACCCGCCGGCAACCAATCAGAAACCGTCCCATTTCGCCAATCAAAGTTTATATCCCCTCAAGGAACTCGGCCAATCGCAGCCAACTAACAGCTCCCACCAATCGCAACCCGATTCCTCCGTGCCGCCAATCAGAGTGCGGAGTGACCTGGCACCGCCCCCAGCCCGGTTGCTGCAGGGTTTGGCAGCGCCGCGGTGCGGGGAAGCGGCGGGTTCGCGCTTATAGGCAACCAGCGGCCCCTGTGCCACCGCCCGCGCACTACGGGTCCATGGCGCGTCCCCAGCCGCCCCTGCAGGCAGCCCCGTGCCTTGGGGGCTGAAATCTCAGCCAGGCTGAGCCAGTCACCGCGGTGCTGCCAAAGCAGCCCGGGGTTTGCACCCAGCGCTAGCCCCGAGTGGGCACCGTTAACCTAACCCCCCCCCCACACACACACTTCTGGCTGAAATCTGCCTCACCTACTGCTGCCCCAGGGGACACCCGAGATCTCTGTGACTGAAGGAGGTTAGAGGAAAACACGCCTCCCTGTCTGTTTCTTGGTGCATTCAAGAATGCCCAGCTGCAGGGAACAACTTACAGGATCAGGGCATTTGTGACTATCCCCCTGTTGCTTTGTGTGGGTCTTTAACACAGCAACCAGAGAGCGAGAGAGAAACCACTAAAATTGGGGAAGGGGATGTGAGGGGAGGTGTGGTAACCAGAACCACTTCAAAAACTCTCTTGAAACTGACTAGGTTTCAAGTTGACTGTGTTCACTGAAGAATATATTTTTATGAAAATGTTGTTTAATGTTCAACACTCAGGGGTTGTTGTTAACCCTAGACGCCATAGCCCCAATCCTGGCAACTGTCTCTGGACTGGCAGACCTCTGACCTGCATAATGTTCCAAACACTAATAGGGTGCTACATGTGTTCAGAGGTCTGTCTAACAGGAACCAGTTTCAGGATGAGGGCTTTGGTTTTTCATTTCTAAAACTACTGCCAATAACTTGCCTGAAAATCACCAAAAGTTAGGACAAAATAAACAGGAAACCCTAATTATTTTCTACAAGGCTGGAGAACAGTGGATGGTCTTATCATCACATAATGACATCTTACATTTAAATAACACCTTTCAGTAGGTTTTAGGTTACAACTGACTAAAATATAGCTGAAGCAAACATCTGAGAATATGCTTTTATAAAATGCACATAACCCATACCAAGATAATCATATCCGAAGAGCTGAAAATTGTTAGCAAAGGTGTCTGCAGACCCTAAAATTCTCCCACACTCACTGAAACCTCATCCTTTGGAAAGTGAGCCTTTAAAAGGGTCCTTCTTTACATACAACAAAAGAAAAATGTTTTTTTTATATTTGTATATTCCTGAAAACTATACCCATAATCTGTCTAAACATAGACATGGAAAAAGAGGGAAAATATATACCACTAACCAGAAACCCAATCTAATCATTTTCTACAGTGGCCTGAATATAGTGGGTTACTTTACATATATAACAACAATAATTAAAAAAAATGATGGATCCAAGCATGCCCTCCTGCAAATTGAAGGTCAGAAGTTTGAGGATGAATCTCTGAGCTTCCCTTACAGAGCCTGAGCCAAAACTCGTGTAAATCAATGGGAGTCATTTCATTTACTTCAATGGGCCTTGGATCAGACCCATGGACTTGTTCCACAGAGGTATGTGCATGTGAGTCCCCCACCCCAAAAACAAAACAAAAAATTATGGATCCTCTTGGATCAACATGGGTGTTAGGAATCCCTGAAGACCTGTGCCATCCATGCAGATGCGCTGTTCTTCCATGGCTATTCTGAGCTATGCTGCAGTCTTTCTCCATAGAAGCTACACTGCAAAAATTTCCTCAGCAGAGACTGCCCCTTGGAATGCCTTTAAAGGAAACTTCTCAAATGTGAAGTGGCTCCACTGTGATGTGAAGCCTCAAGCAGATTTACTGCTGGTTGCCTTCCGAGATGATAGATGCATGCTGACCTGCTCTAGGTGCAGGAGTCCTGGGAAGGGGCAGAGACGGTGCTGTGGAGGTGGATTTAAACTGGGCATGATCTGAAAACCAGCCTCTTTCTCTCATCCTTTCAGAGCTGTTGACAGAAAAGCAGCATTTGAATGGTCCATGTTGGAAGCAAAGCCTATTTCATTCCATCAGAGAGAAGCAGGACACCACCACTTGGCAAATCCATCCAGTGAACATATCAATTAACTTATTAGTGTGTCTGTTTCACACACAGAAGCCTCTACATGGCAAAGAACAGGTCATTTCCAAATGCACTAGAGCTTCCACTTGGTCTAAAAACCATGACAATAAAAAATCCATACATGGTAAGAATGATAACATAGCTTCCCCAGAATCCAAACCTGATCTTGGTGGATAACGCTGATGAAAGATGTGAGATTCACAGGCCTAGAGACGTCTGTTACACAGCATGTACAGCAAAGGCAGTGAACATGAAAACGTGTCCATTTTGCCACACCAGTGTGCCTGAAAACCCTATAAATCTGGACGGGTGATTTCACTCTCCCTGCACATTCCCTACTTGACTTTTCCATTGAGATTCCTAGCAAGAGTT
The DNA here is from genome assembly GCF_020497125.1 of Mauremys mutica. Classification (NCBI taxonomy): domain Eukaryota; kingdom Metazoa; phylum Chordata; order Testudines; family Geoemydidae; genus Mauremys; species Mauremys mutica. Next base: position 10,481,222 of record NC_059084.1, on the reverse strand, counting down.
CCAATTAGTGCCACTAGTGATTATTGTATGTGTTTTAAGGTGGACACTTATCTATACGGAACTTAACTTGACCAGCTCATTTCAGCTCAGGCACTAATTTGCTGATTTTTAAGGGTCTACTCAACTGCTTGACATCAAATGCAGCAGTCGAAGTCAAACTTAATTTTTAAAAGCTTTTATAAAATAAAAACATCTCACAATTTCTCCTATAATAATTCCACAAAAATTATTATAAAAGACAACAATCTTCTTTAATGTGTTTATTTTCTTGCTTGGTTTTCTGAAAGTCATTTTTGCTCTCTTACTTATGAGGCATACATGGCATGTTGGAATAGTTTCCAGCCTGTAAAAAATAACCTATTACTACAGAAATACAAATTATTTCTACTGAACACACAGCACTTTGGGCACAGCAGCCAGAGGGAGTGTCAATCAGTCAATATCAAACCCAACAAACTGAACCAACAGCCTGAAAGCACAGGTAGTATCCGTGACAAAACAAAAAAGAGGATACCAGGAAGCATTGGAATATGCTCACCTCCATTATGTTTGTGACAATCCTGCCAACAAATTAGGCGTTGCACAGCAAACTGTTCTATTTGCTAAGTCATTTTAGTATTGGTGAGAGAGAAGGGAGGGTTATTTTTAAACTAGGGTTGCTTTGATTTGTTACACCTGGTGATTTCATTTGATAAATACCATAGCTCCAAGCAAGGTCATTTGATGCCTCATGTGTTGCCCAAACCATCAAGACAATTTATTAGGATATTAGAAGCCCTGGGCACCTTTATCCCACTAAATGTTCCTCTACTTTTCTCTGTCTTCCCCACTCCATCCCGTGCCTGTCTTTGTAGCTCTGTCTCTCCCTCTTCCTCTTTGGTCTTTATTTTTTTCATCCTGCTTTGCGCTTTTGTCCATGTCTTTCCTCTCACTGTAGGTCAGTGTGACATACTATCTGCCTCAAATTGTGCACACTTTGCTCAAGTTTTGGAGACATGCACACTGAGTGCAATTATTTGACCATTTAGCCCTTTTGTCATCTGTTGATCTTGGGTAGAAGATGAAAATTCAATATGAGCTTTTAAAAAGAGGCAGTGCTCTGAGAGAGGTAGCAGGCTGAGACAGAATGAGGCTTAGTGTATGAAGATAAAAGCAGAGCTCTACAAAAACTCTATAACATAAATGACTGATTTTTCTGCAGCCATAAGCAAGGCACCACTACAGAGCTGTACAAACTGTTTTCATACCCAGGGCTGAGTACAATTTATAGAACTCTCCCAAACAGGAACTCATTTAGAGAGCTCTGACAGAGAGGTCCTGAGATGAGGTGAGATTGGAAAGGTCCAGAGAAACTGAAGAGGTATCCTGAAAGGTGAGGTCAGAGAGGTCCAGAAAGGGTGAAGAGATGAGATTAGAAACATCCAGAGAGGTTGATAAGGATAAATCAGAGGAACGCTGAGATGTTAAAGTGTTAAAATTAGTGAGGTCTAGTGATGCAGTGGGGGAAGAGGTCGAAGAGGTGAGATCAGATATATTCAGAGAGGGTGAAGAGACTCCATAAGGAAGGTCCAAGGAAGCTGAAGAGGTATGACTGGAGAAGTCTAGGGAGGGTGAAGATGAGAGACTCGAGAGATCCAAGGAGGCAGAAGTGGGACTGGAGAGGTCCAAGGATACTGAAGAGCTGGGATTAGAAAGGTCCAGAGAGCCCGAAAAGGTGAGACTGGAAAGGTCCAACGTGATTGAAGAAGTGAGACTGGAGAGTTGCATGGAATCTGAAGACGTGAGACTGGAGAGGTCCAAGGAAATTGAAGTGGTGATGCTGGAGACGTCCAGAGAAGCCAAAGAGCTGCAACTAGAGAGGTCCAGAGAAGATGAAGAGGCGAGATCAGAGAGGTCCAGGGAGGATGAAGAAGTGTTGCTCGAGAGGTCCAAAGAATCTGAGGAGCTGAGACTGGAGAGGTCCAATGAATCTGAAAAGGTGAGTTTGGAGCGTTCTAAGGAGGCTGAAGACTCAAAAATGGAGGGGTCCAGGGAGGCCAAAAAGGGGAGTCCACAGAGATCCAGGGAGGCTGAAGAGACTGAAAAGCCAAGTAAATCCACAAAATGATTGGTGTTTTATATAATCGTAGGCAGGTTTAGCTAAAACTCTCCAACAATTAAAATGCTAAGAAAATATAAAACAATGAGAACATAAAAACCAATTAATATTACTACTGAAAGTAACTAAACACAGATTTCACTCTGGGATTTTAATCAACTAAATTCTAATATTATAAGCTCACAGCATTATCCCTTAGAATACTAGCGTTTCCAAGAATCCCAGACAAGTAAATGCACATAAGCATTTGTGCATCAGTATGTATCTGTCTTTTTTCTAAGTGTATCTATGTCTCTAGACCATAGTATGTGCAAAATCTTAGCACAGGACCCTCCAAATACCCTCCTGTTACATACATAAGCTCATCACCTGGCCTGATGGTTTAAAATAAAATAATAAAATAAGAGAATGAAAGTTACTAAACCTTCTTTTCAACTTCTGGTCTCCAGATTCCAGAGGGCATTCAGATGTCATAGTGATTAGAGTGGAATAAATGCCATTGCAGACAGCTAGATAGGTTTTTAATGGCTTACAGTTAAAACAAATATGTAGTTGTAAATGGCAAGTGTGAGTCCTACTTGTCCTATCACTATAAAGATATGATGGATCATTTCTTTCTCATCTGAGTCAATGCTGAGAGAGGCAGCATAATTCAGCAAAGTGCATCTCCTTGAGGACATTAATAGAGATGGAAAAGAAAATAGTCACTCTTAGCAATAAGTATTGGTTTATTTTGGGGGGCCAATGTCATTCCAAATTGCCTTCACAACTAATTAAGAATGTATTGAAAAGGTCTGGCAGCTTCTATTATGCTCTTTTATTTATTTTATATAGTGGTCCCATCTGATCACTTGTTATTTTTTTCTTTGGGTGTAATTCTTAATAAAATAATGATGATCTTTAATTTGTGGGCACTCTGGCTGCCTTAATAAACTATACTGAAGAGATCAATTATGATAAAAAGACAATACATCCATTTTAATCCCAGAGTGAGAACAAAGTTTGGGAAATGCTCAGCAAAGCCACAGAACATAAGCAATGTATAGCTGAAAACTTCAGATTCTAGTTCAGAATGGTGCCTTTCATATAGTTTGGGATAGATCACAAGATGAAAATTCTACAGCTGCAGGCCCTGCTCCTGGCCCCTCAAGACTGCACAGCAAGACAGTCAGCAGTTCCAATCTTACTGACACCAGTTGTCATGATGGGACACATGGTAAAAGACGGTTACTCACCTGTAGTAACTGGTGTTCTTCGAGATGTGTTGCTCCTATCCATTCCATTGTAGGTGTGCGCGCCGCGCGTGCACGGCTCTTCGGAACATTTTTAGCCTAGCAACTCCGGCGGGCCGGCTGGCGCCCCCTGGAGTGGCGCCGCCATGGCGGCGCATATATACCCCAGCCGGCCCGTCCGCTCCTCAGTTCCTTCTTGCCGGCTATTCCGACAGTGGGGAAGGAGGGCGGGTCTGGAATGGATAGGAGCAACACATCTCGAAGAACACCAGTTACTACAGGTGAGTAACCGTCTTTTCTTCTTCGAGTGATTGCTCCTATCCATTCCATTGTAGGTGATTCCCAAGCCTTACCTTAGGCGGTGGGGTCGGAATGAGACGTGGCGGAGTGTAATACCGCAGAGCCGAAGGCTGCGTCGTCTCGAGATTGTTGCACCAACGCGTAGTGGGAGGCGAAGGTGTGGACAGAAGACCAGGTGGCCGCTCTACAGATGTCCTGGATGGGGACATGGGCCAGGAAAGCGGCCGATGAGGCGTGTGCCCTCGTCGAGTGTGCGGTGAGTCGGCACGGGGGTACGCGAGCAAGCTCGTAACACGCTCTGATGCAGGACGTCACCCAGGAAGAAATCCGCTGCGAGGAAACTGGCTCGCCTTTCATGCGGTCGGCTATTGCCACGAACAGCTGGGTCGAACGCCGAAAGGGCTTCGTGCGGTCGATATAGAACGCGAGAGCTCTGCGGACGTCGAGGGTATGCAGCTGTTGTTCCCGAGGCGAGGCATGCGGCTTCGGGAAGAAGACCGGGAGGAAGATCTCCTGGTTGAGATGGAAGGCCGACACCACCTTGGGGAGGAAGGCCGGGTGTGGTCGGAGCTGCACCTTGTCCCCGTGAAAGACGGTATACGGGGGACCCGCCGTCAGGGCGCGGAGCTCTGAGACCCGTCTGGCGGATGTGATTGCCACGAGGAAGGCCACCTTCCAGGTAAGGTGGAGAAGAGAGCACGTAATTAGAGGGGTTCGAAAGGTGGGCCCATGAGCTGGGCGAGGACGAGGTTCAGATCCCATGTCGGAGCAGGAGGACGCACCTGCGGGTAGAGACGGTCTAACCCTTTAAGGAATCTTGATACCATCGGGTTGGAGAAGATAGAACGACCTCCTATAGCTGGTCGAAATGCTGACAGCGCTGCCAAGTGCACTCTGAGGGACGAGATTGCAAGACCTTGACCTTTGAGGTACCAAAGGTAGTCGAGGACAGTCTGGATGGGGGCCGAGAAAGGGTTGATACCTCTCTGGTCGCACCAGAGGGCAAAGCGCTTCCACTTGGCGAGGTAAGTAGTTCGCGTTGAAGGCTTCCTGCTTTCGAGCAGCACTTGCTGCACCGCCGCGGAGCAATCTCTCTCTGCGCCGGTTAACCACTCAGGAACCAAGCTGTAAGATGCAGCGATTGCAGGTTCGGGTGACGAAGCCTGCCGAGGTCCTGGGTTATGAGGTCCGGCCACAGCGGAAGGGGAATGGGTTCCCGAACCGACAGCTCGAGCAGCAGGGTATACCAGTGCTGCCTCGGCCAGGCCGGAGCGACAAGTATGATGCGGGCGCTGTCTCTCCGGATCTTGAGCAACACTCGGTGGACGAGCGGAAACGGAGGGAACGCGTAGAGAAGAGGCTCTGTCCATGACAGGAGAAACGCATCCGAGAGGGAGCCTGGAGCTTGACCTTGGAAGGAGCAGAACCTGTGGCATTTGCGGTTGGTCCGTGAAGCAAAGAGGTCTATCTGAGGAAAGCCCCACCTCTGGAAGATGGAATAAGCGACATCTGGGCGAAGGGACCACTCGTGAGAGGCGAAGGACCTGCTCAGGCGGTCGGCCAACGTGTTCTGCGCTCCCGGCAGAAAAAACGCTTCGAGGCGAATCGAGTGGGCTACACAGAAGTCCCAGAGGAGCAATGCCTCGTTGCAAAGTGGGGAGGACCGTGCTCCGCCCTGTTTGTTGACATAAAACATGGCTGTGGTGTTGTCCGTGTAGACCGCTACGCAGCGGTTCTGCAGATGAGCCCGAAAGGCGAGACAAGCTAAGCGGATGGCTCTCAGCTCCCGGACGTTGATATGGAGGGAGAGCTCCTGGGGTGACCAGAGACCCTGGGTGTGACGGTCTCCTACGTGAGCTCCCCAGCCGAGTGCCGAGGCGTCCGTCGTCAGGGTGATCGACGGACGAGGCGGGCGGAACGGAACTCCCTCGCAGACCGTTTCCGGGTCCAGCCACCAGGTGAGCGTCTGGAGAGCGGGCCTTGCCACCGTTACCACCATGTCTAGGGGATCGCGATGAGGGCGGTACACCGACGCCAGCCACATTTGGAATGGGCGAAGTCGCAGCCTGGCGTGTGCGGTTACAAATGTGGCCGCTGCCATGTGCCCCAGGAGGCGGAGGCAGGATCGTACCGTCGTCGTCGGAAAGGCCTGCAGTGCCCGAACGAGGGAGGCCAACGTCTCGTGCCGAGTGCGAGGGAGGCACGCTCTGGCCAGATTGGAGTCGAGGACCGCTCCTATAAACTCCACTCTTTGCGCTGGAACTAAGAGGGACTTCTCGGTATTGACCAGCAGGCCGAGAGACCGGAACAGATGTAGAATCTCGGTCACCTGATGCGCCACCAGCTCGTGGTAGCGGCCCCGAATAAGCCAGTCGTCGAGATATGGGTAGACGTGGATGCGATGACGGCGGAGGGCTGCGGCGACGACCGCCATGCACTTGGTGAATACCCTCGGCGCGGTGGAGAGGCCGAAGGGGAGCACCGTGAACTGGTAATGAGCTCCGTTTACCATGAAGCGCAGGAAGCGTCTGTGGGGGGGGTAGATTGCCACATGAAAGTAGGCATCCCTCATGTCGAGGGCAGCAAACCAGTCTCCAGGATCCAAGGAAGGGATAATGGACCCCAAGGTTACCATTCGAAACTTGAGCTTGCACAGGTATCTGTTGAGCTCCCGGAGGTCTAAGATGGGACGAAGGCCTCCTTTCGCCTTGGGGATGAGGAAGTATCTGGAATAGAATCCCCTGCCCCGCCTGCTGGGAGGCACCTCCTCGATGGCACCCACGCTCAACAGAGACTGGACCTCCTGTAAGAGGACTTGCTCGTGAGAGGGGTCCCTGAAGAGGGACAGGGAGGGAGGGTGGGAGGGAGGGGGCGAGATGAACTGTAGGCGGTAGCCGTATTGGACAGTGCTGAGGACCCAGCTGTCTGATGTCACAGATGACCACGCCTGGAGGAAGTGGGAAAGGCGATCGGAAAACAGAAGGGGTGGATCCTGATTGGAGAGAGGTTGGCGGCCCTCGGGCGTCCCATCAAAAGGGCGTCTTTGGGCCTTGAGGGGCCTTGGACGGTCCCTGGGCTTGGTTACGCCGCCCGCCCGATGGTCTGCGGCGGAAGGGGGCTGAGCGCCGATTGTTAGCCGGACGAGGTCTGTTAAACTGATAGGGCCGATAAGGTTGACGCCGGAAGGATCGCCTCTGGGTGGCCGGCGTGTGCATCCCTAATGTGCGGATCGCCACTCTGCCGTCCTTTAGGGTCTGAATGCGAGTATCAGTTTTTTCTGAGAACAGACCCTGCGTCTCAAAAGGAAGGTCCTGGAGCGTATATTGGACCTCCGGCGGCAGAGTAGAGGACTGAAGCCATGCAATGCGACTAATGGTTACCCCCGATGCTATGGTCCTGGCACCCGAGTCCGCTGCATCTACCGCTGCATTAATCAAGGTACGGGAAGCCAGCTTTCCTTCCTCCAGCAGCGCCGAGAATTCTCGGCGGGAATCCTGCGGGGTGAGCTCTGTAAATTTCTCTAGGCAGCCCAAGATGTTGAATGTGTATCTTGAGAGCAGAGCCATTTGGTTGGCGATGCGGAGTTGGAGTCCGCCCGCTGAGTAAATTTTCCGGCCTAACAAGTCCATGCGCTTGGACTCTTTCGACTTTGGCGCAGCGGCGGGCTGTCCGTGTCGCTCCCGGTCATTGACAGAATGGACAACGAGAGAGTCCGGAGCCGGGTGAACATAAAGGTATTCGTACCCCCTCGGGGGGACCGAATACTTTCTCTCAACTCCGCGTGCCGTAGGCGGGACGGAGGAGGGCGACTGCCAGATAGCGGCATTGTTCTTTTGAATTGTCCGGATGAAGGGGAGTGCCACCCTCACGGGGGCCTCCGCTCCCACCACGTCTGTGATGGGGTCATCCACCTCCTGGACTTCTTCCACGGGTAGATTGATGGCCTTAGCTACCCTTCTGAGAAGGTCCTGGTGTGCCTTGATGTCAAGCGGCGGAGGTTCCGACGGTGCCGCCCCTGCGACCGCCTCATCGGGGGAGGAGGATGAGGAAGGACCGGGTAGCACTTCTTCCGGTGCCTGCTCAGTGTCTGCGGGAATAGGTGCCCGCGTTTCATGGCCCAAGTGCGTGCCGTGGGCGGCAGCCTGTGGAGTGGGGGACGGAGGCGGCCTGCTGACCGTGGCTACCGGTACCGACCGCACCGAGCCTGGCTGTCGCGGCGGAAGGGGAGGACCCAGTTCGTGTTCGGCCCAAGGCACCCAAAATCCCCATTGCTGAGGTCCATGCTCTGGTGGGAGGGACCCCGCCCGGAAGTCAATGGCGCTGCCCTCAGGGGACGCGACTGAGGGCTCTCTTGATGGCCAGGGGGGGGCCGACGCGGTGGCCGGGCGGACGTCCGGTGCCAGAGTGAAGTGCCCCCGCGGTGCCGGCGGGCGGTGCCGGTCGTCATGTGGTGTAGCCGGCGAACGGGACCTGCGCGTGGCTCGGTGCTGGGAGGTCGACCGGCGGTGCCGGGAGCTCGACCTTCGGCCTCGGGAGGTTGACCTTCGGGCCCGGGAGCTCGACCGGCGGCCCCGGGAGCTCGACCTGCGGCGTCGGGAGCGCGAGCGACGGTGCCGGGAGCTCGACCGACGGTGCCGGGATGCGGATCTGGACCGCGTGCGGCGGCGCCTGGAGCGGCTTCGTGACTCTCGACGCCTGTCGCGGTGCCTGGAGCCGGACCTGGTGCGGTGCCGGCGACTGGGCGACCGGGATTTGGAACGTCGTCGGGAGTGCGACCGGTACCGCGACTGGGAGCGGTACCGGGACTGCGACCGGCGAGGGGACGGTGAGTGTCGTCTCGACGTGGATCGTCGTGCCCGGTGCGGCGGAGATCGATGCCGTGACCGAGACCGGGATCGAGATCTGGCGGCGGTGCTGCGATCAGCCCGGTCGGCCGGGGACGGGGGGCGCATCATAAGCGGCTTCCCCATAGATTTGAGAGTCCGCACCGGTGGCAACGGCAGCTGAGCGCTTGCATCAGCGGTAAGGTCAATCAAGTGTCTTGCCGTCGCGAACGCCTCGGGCGTGGACGGCAGCCTCAGCTCCTCCTCGGTAGGTACCGGGGAGCTGGGCGGTGCCGGACTCGACGGGCCTTGCGGCGCCGGAGTCGACGGCACGGTGCACGTTTTGTGCACAGCCTCAGCCTGCACCGTTACAGTCGGAGGCGGCTGGGCTAACGGTCTCTTGTGCTTCTCAGAGACCGTTTTCGGCACTTTGCGCTTCTTCCCCGGGGAGGGGGAGCGGTGCCGGGTCTTCGGTGCCGGGTGCCGAGGTGCATCGGTACCGGGGCGGCTGGGAGCGGTTGGCGCGCCGCTAGCTGAGGCAGTCTTTGGCGCCGTCGGTGCCGGTGCCGGCGGTTGGAGTGCCGACTCCATGAGGAGTTGTTTTAAGCGTGAGTCCCGCTCCTTCCTCGTGCGAGGCCTGAAAGCGACGCAGATGGGGCACTTGTCCGACCGGTGCGACTCTCCAAGACAGCGGAGGCAGGAGTCGTGCGGGTCACTCACCGGCATAGACCGCTGGCAAGCCGCGCAGGGCTTGAAACCCGCCGGTCCGGGCATAAGCCCGCACCGGGGCGGAAGAAGAGGGCTAACCCCTCTAATTCCCTAATTACTATTGTAACACTAACTATAGAACTATTAAGAAGACTTAACAACTATAATAACTATATACACTAACTAACGGAGAACGCTAAGCTGTGGAGGAAAGCAGATCACTCCACTGTTCCTACTAGCCGTCACGGGCGGAAAGAAGGAACTGAGGAGCGGACGGGCCGGCTGGGGTATATATGCGCCGCCATGGCGGCGCCACTCCAGGGGGCGCCAGCCGGCCCGCCGGAGTTGCTAGGCTAAAAATGTTCCGAAGAGCCGTGCACGCGCGGCGCGCACACCTACAATGGAATGGATAGGAGCAATCACTCGAAGAAGAACAGATGTATTTAAAAAAAAATCATTACAAATATATATTCACTCACAGTTGTGTTCAAACACAGTATAATGGGCCAGGACATGTAAAGCATGCACTCATGATGCAAGGCTGCAGTTTCTCAGGTGGTTAGGAACCCAACTGAACTTTGTCTGTATTATCGTCTGACTGAGGTGCAGACACACGCATAGCTGATTTAACATCACTCCCACTAAGGTTGCTTCTTAGTGAAGAGAAGTCAACAGTTTAGTCGTAGCATGTACAAACTCAGGACCACAGGAATTTGGCACAATATGAAAAATATTTCATTCTACAAAATAAAATCCACATATGCAACAATATAAGGCCTAAACAATACTGAGTTACCAAATAAACTTTACATTTATTTTTAATAAAGCCGTGATTTTAGAGGTCCTCCAATATAATTGTCATTTTATCAAGTGTACAAAGTATATGGATCAGGATGGCAAAATACATGAAAATCTCTTGCCACACAGGTTTCAGTAATGTTTATGATGAGCATATAAATATGCTCACTCTCCTTCTTCCCTTGCACACTTTGATGAAACAACAAAAATTGTGAAACATCTCTGAGAAATCCTTTCCCATCTAATGAATAAGGCTCCATCATTCTGTGACTCTCTCTTCAGATTAAAAAGTTTCACGCATGCACATTACAATAGAAAACAAATCATTATAACTAAGCTAATCGCAACACAATGAAAAGCCGATATTGACATGATTTCCAACACACTACAGATTCCAGTGTCCCTTCACTGTGTCTCTTCTGCATTTGTTTAGAGTGGCAAAGCTACTCTGCTTTTCCTGTGAAATGACACACATTGGAGAAACATGGAAGCATAGCCATTACTGCACAGAACATACAGAGAGCTTTAATAATACTTCATACCTTCTCTAGTTGTGGATTTGTCACCTTTCTTCCCTAGTGTGAGCCAGATTGGTCTCTGCTGTTAAAGCTCTGCTGTGCTTCCTGAAGATGACCCTAATCTGTTCAACAGCTACTGGAAATCATGCTATGCTGATTAAAATACAGGTAATCTTCTGGTAAATCCCTTACTGCCTCAATGAAGCACTAAGGATGGAGCACTAGTACATAATACTGTATTCTGAAATTATCTACAATTTTAATGTAAGGCTGCAGTTCTGTATTGTTTTCTATTACAGAGTTAGATGTTGGAGATGAGCTAGTGATGTGGATGAACCCATTAGGTGTTTTTTAACTTTTGGACATTTGGATTCAACTCCTGGTTTAGACTGTAAGTAAAAATGACTTTGGCAATGAAATTTTTATTTTCAGTTGTCCACTCTGCAAATTAGACACAATCTGGCAGGCTTGGCTAACTATTCTCAGTCTAGAGTCCTAGGTTTGGCATAATAAGGACATTGCGGGTCAAGATTCAGTCCACATTTACTAGTTACAAATAACTATTGTAAATGATGTATTTAATGACTTTTTCTTGTTCTTTTAAGTTAAAATATATTTAACGGTCTGTTGTAATATAACATAAGATTTTTTTTTCGGTAAATGTCAAAGCATTTTACAGACGATAGTAAATAACACTGGGTACAATTTTCTAAAGCACCTAAGTGACTTAAGAGCCTCATCAAAAGCAGCTAAGACACTTAAGTGTGGGATTCACAAAGGTACTTAGGCACCTAACTGTCCTTGAAATCAGGAATTGAGGGTTTGCTAGAGCCACCCTTATGTGGAAACCCCAAAAGCTGAGGGGGGCAGACTCCATCACTGGAACCCTGGATTAGATACCCACCCTGAAGCCTCTGTAAATGATGCAGTGGGGGAAGAGTAAACAACACCCATAGTGAAATTGTTTACTAAAACAAAAAAAACCCAAAACACCAGATGAACTATCCCACTAAACCCAAAGAAAAATACCATTTTGCTCTTTTATTAATTTTTTTAATACACAATGCAGCCTTCAGCCATACAGTAGGAGCAAGATTTTAAAAGGCAAAATCCTTGATTAGCTAGTATGAGCAGTCAAAGGTATTCTTGGGGACTAAAACTAATTGAACAGATTATAAATTCTGTTGAAAATAGCAGCAGTGGGGTAACAACCTAGATAGTAAGTTTCTGTAGGACCTGAGATTAAATTGGCCAACGTATCATAGTCCCAAATGTAATTTAAAATGTAAATTTCAAATAAGAATAACTACAGCAGCACTAGTGGGCTTCACTCACATTAAAGAATCCTCTAGAACTCTATTGGGTCTCTCTAAACAGGAATCCTCAGTACAGGCCGCAGTGGTTCTCAAACTTTTTTACTGGTCACCCTTCATAGCAAGCCTCTGAGTGCGACCCCCCCTTATAAATTAAAAACACATTTTTATATATTTAACACTATTATAAATGCTGGAGGTAAAGCGGGGTTTGGGGTGGAGGCTGACAACTCATGACCCCAGAGGGTCCCAACCTCTAGTTGGAGAACCCCTGTGCTAGAAGGTATGCTGTGGAAACAGACCAGGAAAAATCTGACAGTATTGCATCCAAAATAACCGAGAAGACAAATATAAAGTGGTGATAATAATATGCTAGGCTTGGTTATGTACTTGCATAGCACACAGTGAGCACACAACACTGAGGAACCAACAATGAGCAGAATGGGCTCTGGCCTATCTTAATTTCTTTCTGGCTGCTTTCTGAGGGCCTGTCTATAAAACTCACACAGCCAGTGTACAGTTGTCTGGCAGGCTTTGAGTGACTCAATATATTTTTGCTTGTTGTATACACACAATATTGCTATTAAACTATTATTCCCTTGTAACAGTGTAGACTTGTAGTGTATAGTTTTGAGTAGGAGAAAAGTGATTTGGGGCCTATCTAGGATGATAAATTTGACTACTACATCCCTAGGATCTCGCAACTCCTACATTAAAAATTTACTCTGAATCTATAATGCAGCAACTTTGAAGCAGAACTCCTACTGAACTCAATAATGGTGATCTGCTTAAAAACTGATAGCACGATATGGCTCTTTATTAAGGATACCTGATTTCCTGGTTCAAATTAGGAATTTTTAACTCTGGACCAGATCCTCCTCACTATCCTCACAGCAAACCCTAGTCAGCCTAGTGGCTTTAAGTCACTTTTGTGCCTAAAGTCATTTGTGTGCCAGTCACAGTATCCAGCATAAACCTGCTTCAGAGTTGCTGTAAATTAAGATCGCTGCTGGCATCCCCCCGAGGCTATTCAAATAGCTGTGGGTCAGCTAGATATAGGGTGCCCTGGCTACTCTCTACATTGGGAGCTGGATGGAAGTGGCTCGGAAGCCACTCTGGAGACTCTGCACCAACCAGAACTTCTCGTAAGCAAAGGAAATCATCCATTAGCTGGGTAAACTATTTAGGACTACTTTGCAGTTGGCGTGGCACAAAAACAGCTTGAACACAGGAGATAAATGGGCCTATTAGATCCAAAGCAAACCACTGAAAATGGCGAAAAGTCTACCAACCTCCTTCCTTGCTCCCTCTCCCATGAATAATCTCACCATGTGAATAAGCCAACCTCTCAAAGCAGTTAAAAATGGTTTCACCTAAACCCATTTCTAAGTCTGGCCAGCCTACTAGTTAAAACATTTTTTAAAAACATGTTCCTAGACTGGTTAGGAACTAAGAAACTGGGTCCCAGGCCAGCTTTCTATAACCCAAGGGTTTAATGCCATGGTGATAGAGAAAGCAAGCAGGTATAAAAAAAGAACGAGATTATTATGGTAATTGTGGTTCATAGTGTTGCCTCTCCATAGTCACACTTGCAGGATGTTACCCCCAGTGCCACGGAGCTTTGGGAAATTTTGGGAAAGTAGTTCTTGTTGGAGGTCACAACAAGCTCAGAGCAGAAAGGGCTGCACTGCCCCTATGACTTCAGTTCCCTCTGTTAACCCCAAGAAAGGTGAGCAGATATTGCTAAGAAACATGCACTGACTCCAATGGACTTGGAACTGGGCTGCAGGTTAATGCATGGTGGTCTTACAGAAAAGATACTTGGCAGTACAGAAAGGTTATAGGAACTGTTTGTGCTTAACTTATTAGTGCCTCTGTAAATTTGGGGATATGCTATTTAATAAGTAAATTAAAAAGCAGAGTGTCTCTTCCCCTGCATTCAGTGCTCTCCCTCCGCTACAGAACAGTGAAGAAAAGAATCAGTAGCCTTCAAACTGACTGCTACTCTAACAGGCATATAAGGTCTTATGACCTGATTGATTTCTTACAAACTAGCCAACACTCAGCAACAATTTTATTTAAAATAAAAAATTTACACACAAAAGCACTACCCTGCTCAGGAAGAGCCCAAAAGCCTGAATAAATATGAAACAAATCAAAATCCTTCAAATGCCTACTAAATATTGCCAGTTCAAGTTAGTTGGTCCACAGTGTGGCAAAATGAGGAAAATTTACATTGAGTTTAAAATGCACAGAATTAAGCTAGGTTTAAGAGAAAAGGTACAAATTTAAAAAGTTTCTAATCACTAATTTGAGCATTGCAACTTTATCACAAGATACATTATTACTACAGAAATTTGATCAAGTAGCAACATTTACTAATCTTTAGTTGAAATATAATTTCAGTTGTACGAACAATCTCCATGTGTAAAAAAAATCCACAAACCCTAATGGATTTGAGTTGCTTTTACAAATGTACTAACGAAGTCTCAAATTAAAACTTCATAGGTTTTAAGTAGAAAAAAATATTAAATAGGTACATTTTCTTTTGTTGCATTATATACACACACACAATCTTTCTTCTATATAAAATCTGATTGAAGTTTGTGTTCCCACTATATTGAGCACTGTTAAACTAAAAAAAGATCTAGTTTTGTGTCACTTTAAAACACAATATTCAATATGCAACTTTAGTATCACAGAAAAATGGCATATAATAGAAAATACTAAACAGGTGACATCTTATATTCTGAAAAATGACACAAAACAACATATGATTAGGATTTGGTCTGAAATGCCAAATGGACCCTTATGGCACCAGAAGTCAGGATTTCCGACCAGTAAATCATCAGTGCTGTTTCTTTAATGCTACATTTTGCACTTTTCCCTCCCACTGAAGGGTGCCTTAGGACTTGTCTACACTGGCACTTTACAGTCCTGCAACTTTCTCGCTCAGGGGTGTGAAAAAAACCACAACTGAGCACTGCAAGTTTCAGCACTGTAACGTGCCAGAATAGACAGTGCACCAGCGCTGGTAGCCATGCTCCTAGTGCTGGTAGCTACGCCTCTCACGGAGGTGGGTTTTTTAGCTGTGCCATGACTACACAAACCATGTAGGCAAGCCAGTGTAGACAAGACCTTATTTTATGAGATTGATTCACTGATTCCAATGGAATTATCTGCAAAGTAATATGGTACTTGACTTCAGAACAGTTGGCAAAAATCTGACCCTTAGCGATAAGCTGTGGGAACTCAAGAATGAGACAGCACCAAGAATCTGTGGCCAGTACCAAGAGACAAGATTATCGAACCCTCTTCTAAATTCTGATTCCTGTCTTTCATTTAAAAGCCTTGTTTGTAAGCAGACAATTATTTCAATAAGATATAAAGGAGGCACACAAAGCATTACATAGAAAATTAAATGCAAAATACTGTGTTTAAATTAAAGGACACCCAAATAGTCTGTGATGCCATGCTTAATGAGTATTTTTGAAGCATGATTAGGCAACATTTTAAACATATTTAGCAATGTAACAACTCCTGTAAACATATGAGGAAGTATCTCAGTCTCACTTCTACAATTCTATAAAGTTCCTCTAATAACATCAAGGAAGTTTTTCTTCTGAATTTCAAAATACATTTCTACTTTTCTATGAAGCTTTAATACAAAATTACATGTTAAAATGCACATGTGGTTACAGTACCCTTCTACATAGAGGTTGTTTTCCTTAGTATTGTGATAGTGGACGAAAAATAAGCAAGCACATAGGGCTAAATTCTTCCGTCAGTTATTGGCATGTAACACTCAACTTCATATTTAAGGACAAAACTTGGGCCTCAGCAGGTAAGTACACTATTCAAAACTATTCAGTGACTTTTATTGTGAGTTTTAAGATGCTGTTTGATGGATATAGTTAACTTTAAAAGTACCGTTTTAGCTCAGCTATCCAATAACTTTTTAAGAGCAGTTTTTCAAAACAAGTATTTTTATACAAACATTCATTTATACTTCAGACTTCAAGTAATAAAACTTCCATTTAAATCAAGTTATATCATTCAACTGCCCAAGACAAACATAACACCAACTTTGCTAGAACAAGCTATTTTGCTTAATTATGTGCTTGGTCCCAAAAGAGGTAGAGTTCATGAATCAAACCACTAAATTCCACCCAAGTAAGATTCACTAACATGTCAATCTCCTGCAACGTCTGCAACCTTACCTAGGATAAAAACTGTTTTATATAAGTGTTCATTCAATACAGGAATTAGCTCTGAATGTTAGTTGGTTATTTCATTTGAACGTTCAGTCCAATGGAACTAACATGTTAGTGATGCCCCAGCACATAACCTTCAGTCACAAGAATTTGTAACTTCTCTCCAAGTTTTAATTTAAAAACTACCTAATATACAAATATACCTTTAAATAACAAATATAAGAATAAATATATTTCAACTTGGAGAGAAGTTTTAGTTTGCTTATTTCACTTAGACCTATTAACTGATATAGCTGTATTCACTATTATTTCTCTACAAATGCTGCCGCTGCCATAGAAGTCCTCATGCTTCCTCTTGCTGAAGCTGTGAACTCCTCAATTTCAGCATTCAATTTACTAATTACCCATTCCAATGCTTCACGGCCCTGCAATTAAAAAAACAACACTTATTCACATATTTATGAAGAAAGGAAAGGTCTGTAAGTAAATGGCCAAGGCATCATATTTTCTTGAAGACTAGTTAGAACAAAACAGTTGAAACAGGGGAGCCAAGAGTGAGCACAGATATACCTCCACTATTCATGCAAACCAGAAGATCTTTCTCCCAAGTCCCAGACTTCCCTTTAAAACCTTTATAGGGCTCAGCTATGAAAGACCATGGCGAATTAATTTTATTTGAGCCTAGGTGATGTTAAACATTTTTCTCTTTATACTCTGGATTTGAAATCTAAAATTAATTTCTGCTATTATTCACTGACAGGCAGAAAACAAAAATGTAATTAGGTCTTGACAAAATGTATACAAGGTACACAATGTGACTTTTTGCTTAACATACACACACACAATTTTATAATACACAAGCTATAGCTTCACACACCCCTGGAATCCTTTTGGACACCTAACTGTTGCTGGAATCTCAAACAGCTGACACTAATGATAGCCAAAACTGGTTAAAAGAATGCACCACATCTTACAGAAAAGCCCCAACTGGTTTTGGCCAGGTCTTTGGAAGCTCCAGGTCAGAATAACTGCATTGTACTATATACCTAGTCACAAGCACCCCCCAACAATACTGAAGTTGACTGAAGTTCCATAGGTAAGACTGAGTTGAGTTTTACATGCAAGAGGGACTGAATCACTTTGTTACGTATGAAGATAAGGTATAGCATTTTCTTTCAGCACAGAATACATTTTCTGAAAATCTAACTGATTTGCTTGTAAATTATGAGTTTAAATTAAAAAAAATCAGTCCTGTAGTGGACTTGAAGAAAAAAAGTCAAGTGCCTTTAAATCAGTTGAATCTGGGATTTACAAACACTTGTGCGCTAATCATAATTGTATGGTTACTGCAAAGTGCAAATACAAGGGAGAGTCCTTGGGCGTCTTGCCTGTGTATTTCCATATGTTAATATACATGGACTTCTCACTACACTGGCTCTTAACAGAGTAATGTGTTGAGTTCAAAAGTTGCAATCCTAAATTAAGGCATTCCATGATACTGGCCCGAGGTTGGTTTTTTTTTGTTTTTTTGTTTTTTTATAAACAAATTCTCTGTACAATGACAGTCCTTAGAAACTATGATGCTGTCAACATCAAGGATGAAGCTACTGAGAAAGAGGAAACAGGGCATTCTCAAGAACAGGACCAAGGCTTCAGAGTTTACTCCACCAGAGATTAAAATTATCACAAATATTACAGTCTTCAGAATCAAGTGAAAACTCACTTCCGTTTCTCTCTCCTACAGCTGCAGTAAAAACCACAAGAAAGAAGACAAAGAAAAAAGGTATAGAAAAAAGGAAGAGGAAAATCAGAAAATGAATAGTACAACACTGAGAAAAGAGAACATTCACATAAAAACAGTTTAAAAAAATTCACGTGACTGACAGATGGGAAGGCAAGGAGGAAAATTAGGTCTCTAGCTGTTCACAGATTTGATTTCAAATTCTTTGGGAGACACTCATAACTAAAATGATGGGCACTATTATAAAAACTATAAGAGAGAAATATTAGAGGGGCCATAGATAAAATTGTTCTAAAAGGAAATAAAACTATCCAGTTTTGTCTTCTTGTCTCTGGCACCAGCAAATACAATGGATTATATTCTATGGCTGAAATGTATCCCCATGCAGGAGGCCCACACAAAGCCTTACATGTCTCTTATTCCCCATTTTAAAAGACTTAAACTATACCTAAGTTTCAGAGTAGCAGCCATGTTAGTCTGTATCCGCAAAAAAGAACAGGAGTACTTGTGGCACCTTAGAGACTAACACATTTATTTGAGCATAAAGTACCACAAGTACTCCTGTTCTTTATACCTAAATTGTCACATGAAACAATGTGCAGAGCATCTTTGTACTGAGGTGAATACTATGTGAAGTAGTATTTTCTTTAATTAGGTTTATATTTACTGCCTTTTCATTTTGTCTGTCCCAAAGTTCTGTATTCTATGACAATATCAAAAGGTAGGGGTGACGAAGATCATGCATGTAACTAATAAATTAAGTTTTAGCAAACCAAAAGTTGATGAATTTAGTTTTTATAAAACTGAAGATGTAAATTAAATGAGACCTCAACACACACTGTTTCAACAAATAAAGCGAACAATCAATGTATCAAGGAAATAAGTGCAGTTTTTTTTTTTCTAAAAAAAGATTTTCTTTAGTTTAGCAGTGCTTAAATTGTGATTGCAAAGTTGCTTCTGTCAAGCCTATGCTTCCCAACTGCTGTAGTGCAGTCCAGGACCTGTTTGGATTTCCAGAGGCTAGCTGACCAGTTACAGTAAAAAGAAGCAACTTTTTGCATCTGCTTCACATCTGCCGGATGTAAAATTTTGGATGGCACTTGAACTGGAGGAATAGTAAACATATAGAACAGAACCAAAGTTCAAAGTGACCTGGAGATGCTAGCCCAGACAGCACAGGGATACTTGGTACTAATAAATATACAGTCAACGAGGAGAAAAAACCCAAAAGATTCAGAGAGATGTGATCAAGCAGCCACACCCATCATGCTAAAACGTGCTTATTTTTATTTTGTCATTTTAAATGTTAGGACAATATTAACAAAGTGCTATTGTTACGCTAGGGAAGGTGCAGAATCAGGATTGAGAGGTTGAGCGTGGCGATGCCTATCACAGGATCTGTATTTTAAGAAATGATTCACCCTACGATCCCTTTTGAGAAGCCCTGCCATATCTTTTTCAAAAGTAAACTAAATGCAATATGAACAATGTAAAAAAAAAAAACCTTAGCTTTATTTTATTTTTTTTTAACTCCACAAATCAGGAAGCCAGAAGTCATAAAGAATATATATGTAGGAGTCATACTTACTTTATTCGCATTGGAAGAGATAGTGTTTTCCATTAATCCTTCTAGATAACTGCTGACACTGACACCTTTCACAGAGATTATTGCTTCTTGAGTCAAAATGGTTCTGAGTAAAAAAAAGTTCACTTTATTTTTTCACATTATAAAAACAAATATTCTTTATAAAAATAGCTCCTCACCCCACCCTCCAAATGCCCTTCTTCCACAGATCTACCTGGCAAAATTGTTTCTCTCTCTTGCTTCTGGAAAGCTGGAACAGAAAAGCATGTACACATGAAATGGGATATGTTGCTGTTAGGCTGGGTGTGCATGATTCTCTGTTCCAGCATTCCAGAAATAAGATACAGTAATCCCTACCCACCCACAAATGTCCCTTACTTCTTCTTGAATCCTAAATTCTCCATAGTAAAGGGTAAAAGGGAGGGTCAACATGGATCTGCAGAGGGACTACATTCAAAGAACAAAAGTCACCTTTCTCCCTTATGACACTGCCAGGACATATTCCCACTGAGAGAGACTAACTAGCAGCACTCAGGTTAATGGGAAAAAAAAAAAAAATGATTAGAGACCCATGAAATTCCTTTCATTTTATTAAACAATTTTTCATTTTATTTTCCTGCAATTTTGTGTTATTTAATTTTATCCATTTTATCAACGGGGGGGAGGGGTCATGGGTCTTGCCGAGGGAGGTCACAGAGCAAGCCTGTCCTGCACTCACCTGGCATCATGATGACAGAGGGGTGGCGGGGCCAAACCTGAAATGGCACTGAGAAACCATGCACCAAGTCGCAACACCCCAGAGCAAGAAGCTGGGCTCAGCCCCATGGGACAGAAACCATAGCTGCAGGGTGAGTTTTTTGCTTTATATGTTGTTTTTCATTTTATTTCATATTTGTAAAAAACACAGGACTCTGGAAATGAGAGACAGTTGGGAGACCAGGGATTTTTATACCCTTCATTTTAAAATGCTGAAACAGAGGGGCATATGCTCACTCCCTGAACAGCTGCTTTGAAATGGACTCCACTGTCCTATGGAAGGGCATGCAATCTCACAGTGAGGATTTGCGGCAGCAATGCCATTAAGGATAATGTAAATTTATTTTACTCTTCTAAGGTGCAATCTTGAAGACAAATATACATGTGCTTACTTTTCTGGCTCTTGAGGATGTGGTTTATAGATAAGCCTCTCATCTACTGATACTAGATTTGTAAATGAAATCTATGGAATAAAATGAGTTAGATTCTTATCACATAAATAAAAAAACTTCATTAAGAAGATGCAATAATACAACTAGAACAACCTAAGACCTTAACACTCAAATATCTGATTTTAAACACCATCCTTCAATGTGATATTCAAATTTATTATTCTAAAATTACAGCTGAAATACTATTTAATGAAACTGGTATAAACATACACAAAAGAAATAAATCCTAAAGTTCAAGCTTGCTAAACTACTTTTCCTTTTATGTCCTTCAGCATAAACTGTCAAGGACTGTCAGGGGGGATAGCTCAGGGGTTTGAATATTGGCCTGCTAAATCCAGGGTTATGAGTTCAATCCTTGAGGGGGCCACTTAGGAATCGGGGGCAAAATCAGTACTTGCTTCTGCTAGTGAAGGCAGGGGGCTGGACTCAATGACCTTTCAGGGTCTCTTCCAGCTCTATGAGATAGGTATATCTCTATATATTAAGATCACAAAAGGATTTTAACAACCATGTACAAACAATATACAGAACTGAGCAAAGTACTACACATTAAGGTAGCAGCAATACGACAAAAGAATTTTTGAAACAAGGTGGGATGCTTTGTATATGCTAATCACTAATCATTTCTAGTACAGGTGTTTCATAACAAAGCTGGCAAAAAAGTTCCTTTACTATAATGGGCTATAGGAGGTTGAGAATACGAGGTATGCTATTTTCAAGATAAAATTTTCTCTTTCAAACTGTTTATACAATTTAAACATGTTAGTCAACTAGTGACTTTCTAGTATTATTGATTAAAGAAATTACAATACTTACATTACTTGACTTAAGTTCCATTGTTTTTTCCACAGGGTCAACTACAGAGTGTTCCTGAACATATGTCTTTGTTCTGCAAGCACCGATGAGCTACAAGAAAGACACCCAAGATTATACATGCAAACACACTGCAGTAACTATTCTGAAAAGGTTAAAGATTTGTATTTACTTTTTTCCTTTCATTTCAACATACTATGGAATATCAAAGTAAACATTACTATACTGAATAAAGAGTAAGAAATGCAACTAGCCTTAAAATGACAAAGTTGGTATTTATTTCCTGCTTAAAATAATAGGTATAATTTAATTCAATTTCTTTAAAACACCACCATCAGTTTGAAATCCATCAATTTAAAAAAAAGCTAGAAGTTCCACTGTTCTTCCCTCTGACAGTTTTAAAACCACATGCTCCTATTAGAAAAATATTCTCGCTCATTATGCTGCAAAAAAGCTGCAGAATCATTATACAGGGGAAAGGGTGAATTTGTCCATAGACAGTTGTCAAATGTGCAGGGAAAAATAAAATAATTTTTCTATAATTCTTTTCAGTTATAGCAACTGTGTTACTTTTAACAACTGCAGGTAAAACAGTTTATACTGAAATGTTATTTAAGTTAACATCCTTTTAAACTTTGAAAAAGTATGCAATAGTCTAAACTATATTATCTACTACTTACAAAACAGAATTCTGTTAATCATTTAAAAGTAACATCACAAAAAAATCAGAAGAATGATATTCTTTCAACTAGATGAGAAATAAGTGGCATGGTTTCCCAAGTCCAACCTTATTCTTCCAGAACATTAAAATAGGAGCACTAGCTATTAAAAGGAAATACTACTACTCCCTTACTCCCAAAATTTGTCTGTCTTGTCTAGTCAGACTGAATTCGAGGCAAGAACAGTCTTTGACAATGTTTATGTAAAGTGCAACAATGGGATCTGATCTTAATTTATGGGGTATTTAAAACTGATAATAAATAAGGAAGCATGTGGTTCTTCCACCAAGCTAATAAAGAAACTCTTATCATGAGGAAAGCCATGTTAATACATTGGGAATGATTTATGTACCTTTCAGGACCAAAGTATACTACAAAACTTCCTCAAGGATCAAACAGAAGAATGTCAGTGTACCTGACAATCCAATACAAATTTGCCATTTTTAGGAACAGGACACCTTAAGAGAACAGCTGTTAACCAGATTACTGCTGCTGCTTTTCAAGTAACCAAGCAATAAGATACAAGAGTTGTTGCTGCAAGACAAGACATGAAAGGTCATATTGGGCTTTACCCCCACCTGCCTACACAAAGCAAGAATTAGATACAAGAGCAGCTTCTGTGCTTGAGGGTGGGTAAAGTTACAGCTCCCTCCTAGTGCCACAGGGACATAAATAATTGTAAAGGAGATAGGGACATGGGATGGCACCAAGGAATGGTGCAGTACGTATGATCCCCCAAGCCCTGTGTTGTCCCAAGAAGAGCTGGATTGTAAATTATATACTGTTTTGATTATTTATAAAAATGAGATAACTCATACGTACTCTCCCTCTCGTCTTCTAATAATGTACTTACTGATTTTACGATAGATGGCATCCCCCATTCTGTACTGAGCAGTCTATGGCTATGCAACTTTCCACTGGGGTCTACGTGTCTGTCTAGTACATCAACTCCAATCACACTAGGGTTCATGGGATTTGGGTATTTCTGCATAGCAGCTGTTGTAACTGTTTCCCAGGGGTGGCTGACAAAATAAATCAAAATTATCACATTTATAAATTACTTACATTAGTTTGTCATACTTTCTATTACATAATGAAAAAGATGCAGTTTACAGTTTGCTTTAAAAATACAGTTACAAAACATTCAGTTGAAACAATACATAAACAAACCAAACAATTATTTGTGAAATACCAGAGTATTGCAGATTTCTTAATTATTGGCTTTACTGTAACACAGCAGTTCTCAAACTGTGGGTCCCACCAGGGCTGGCTTAGACTTGCTAGGACTTGGGGAAGCCTGAGCCCCACAACCCTAGGCAGCGGAGCACGGGTTACAGACCCCCTGGCTGGAGATGAAGCCCTTGGGCACGGGTTTTGATCCCTTCCTCGCCTGGGATGGTGAGGCTCAGGCTTTGCGCCCCCACTCCACCCGGGGCAGTGGGACTAAGGCAGACTCAGGCTTCGGTCCCCCCGCCTGGGGTCCTGTAGCAATTTTTGTTGTCAGAAGGGGGTCGCAGGGCAATGGAGTTTGAGAACCACTGCCCCACCCGAATTAACAGCTATGTAAGACCATGATAATTTCACCGACGTCCCAAACCGTAGAGAAAGTTTCAAGGAGTTTGCACTGAGACTTTACTAACTCCGAGGGGCGGGGGGAGAAATGTTCTTCCCGTGACTCTACAGAGCTTGCCAGACACACCTGCCCTGCGCCTAAACACATCCCGAGGCGGACAAAGCGGGCCAGGTGATCTTTCACTGGACCGACGGCTGCTGGCGGAAGGGACAAGCTTGCGAGCTCCAGAGCTCTTCTGCAGCTCCGCGGGGCTCGAGGCGCGTCCCTTCCCCCTCGCCCGCCTCCTACGCCCCGCACCCACAATTAGCTACGGGCCCCTTTGGCAAGAACCTTCTCCCCCCCCGGCCCTCGCAGATCCCCCGCCACGGGCTGCTAGCGCTGCTCGGACAAGCGCGGCCCTGGGTCTCCGGGCCGCGGCGCTGAGGGAGCCCCCTAGGCAGGGGCTTTGCCTCCACAGAGCGGCAGCTGCTGTGCCGGCAGGGCCCCCCCTTCACACCGCCCCGGCTGGGGAACGAGCCTCTCCACGCGGGCGCGGGCCCCACCGGGGTCGCTCACCCCCCGCACAGCGCGCGCGCGCCCCCCCCCCCTCGCCCAGCCCTTACTCGAAGACATGCTCCGAGGTCCAGATCTTCATGGTGCCGGCGGTGACCGGCCCGGGGCAGGCGGGCGGGCGGTGCTGCGGCCGCGCGTCTCCCCCTCACGCGGCGCCCCAGCGAATGGAATGGAAGCCAGAGCCGGCGGCGGCGCCTGCGCCGTGAGGAGAGGAGCGTTAGGCCCTGGTGGGAGACGGGGCGGGGGTGGGGGTGGGGGTGGGGGTGGGGGAGGGGGGATACTCCCGTCTCCAATCTTACGCTCTTGCGTCGGTGTGACATCAGAAGGGAAGCGCCACTCGTCGGAAGGACACGCAGTTGGCCACGTGCTGCGCTGGCTCCCCTCCCCGGACAGACGCGCGCGCAGGCGACTGTCTCGTGACATAATTGCACTCAGGACGCCTGCGTACCGTATAGGCCGGCTAACCCCGCAAGGCCCCCCCTCCCTGTGTCGTGGGTGTTTCTCGCGCATGCGGCTGCGCAGCCTTGGCAGCGACTCCCGCTGCGTCGCAGAGAGCGTTGCTCCCGCGCTGGCCTGGCGGGGGCGGTGTGTGGAGGGAGGCGCGCGGGGCCCAGCATGGCAGGGAAGACAGGTCCCTTCAGCGTCTCACTGAGGCGGGAGGGGCTGCGCGCTGCAGCGTGAGGGACTCGCTCTTTACCACCAGCTCCGCGCTGCAGAGGGGGGCAGGCAGCACTTGTCCAGCCCCCTGTTTGCAGCACAGCTCGCTCGCCCTCTGACACAACCAACGGCACTGTCCTCTCGAGGCAGCGTTATGTGCAAACTCGAGGCAAGGGGGTGTGTGTTACCTATTGCAAAGTTAATAGACTCCGCCACACATGACGCATAGGTCAAGCTGGCAATTACGATGCAGAAAGTTCATTTTAAGCATGAAGGGGGTAGCTGCTCTCAAAGTTTATGTAGAAACGTCAGATTGAACGGGGGGAGGGAAAGCACAATTATGAAATTAAGTTTATACAAAAAGCAAACTACTATAGTTAGTGGCAGCACCTGCTTTATTTCTAAAAGTGAATTAACCCCTATCCATTTAAATATTACCTTCAGGACTGAAGCTATTTTCCTTACCACCTCTCAACTCCGAGCCTTAAGACCCACACTAGTTTTTTTTTCTTTCCAGCATCACAGCAAGTTCTCTACGTTAGTGTCTAATACTTCCCACTCCTCTTCATTCTGATAAACTGAATCCTAACAATTAAAAAAAAAAATCCAGCCATCTCAAAAAAGCACACGTAGTCAATATTCCAGAGTGAGAGTGTCTTCTCGTGGAAGCACAAGTTTATTGTTCAGCTGCTTTATAAACTGGTGGGAAAATCCTCCTTGAGTTCTTCTTAACCCAGGGATGTTTTATTATTTCTTTGAGAGAGAGCCTCAAAGAAGGAATGCGCTTAAGTGTTTTTGAAATAAGGTCCTTGGCACCATCAGGCACCCATGTGGGAAATGTGAATTTAACCTTGAAATTAAAAAAAACAAACAAGAAACAACAACATTAGTTCCACAAGGTAACAGCAGGTATGATGCAAGTACAATGAATTGTATAATATCACCTAGGAGCCTGTGTCATGGACCAGGACCCCAGTGCACTAGGTGCTGTACAAACAGAATGAAGGGGCTGGGGGGAGATTGCAAGCTATCTAGAGCAAAGATTATCAAACTATATGACAAACTGACACAGGAGACAGCTTTGGTCAGCACAATAGACTATGGTCTCAGCACACTAGCCACCAAGCAGTTGTCAAGTTTTATGTAGTCTTCACAGCTACAAAAAGTACTGCTTAATGGGTAATGAGTGATGTAACAATATTACCAAAGCCAGCTAATTCCATGATAATAAATTAGTGTCTTCAAAAAAAGACAACAGTCTTGCATTTTCGTAATTGACAGTTAAGATTTGGAATGCATGTAAGTCTGATAGCGTATAGTTGGGTTATAACTTATGATGACAACAACTGAATTTCAATGAAAAGTAAGATTCTTTGTGTGCTCCAGAATTACATTGTAACATCTCCTATACCAGATCATTGTCACAGCAGCCACAGAATAGATCGAATCACAAGAACTTTATCTGATATATGTCTAACTCTCATTAATGTGCAAAATAAGATCGATGTTTCTGGCATAATACACTTCCAATTATCTGCAATACAGTGTGCACATTAGAGTCCCAGTCAAGGACACTAGCTGATAGTGTTCACTAGAATAAATTGGTTGGCTGCTTAATTTTAAAGAGACCTTTTGTACTGAGCAGTGTGGAAGACAGAATTAATGAAGGAGAGTAATCTTCATTGAATAAGGCCAGTATTAGAACCAACTGGTACATTTTGTACCTATATCCCTAGTCTTCATTATATTTATCTACATTTGTTCATCCCCCTCTTCCACCATGTCAATTTTGCAGATAGAAAAGAAATTACAGACTCAGTCTTGCTCCCATTCAGATCAATGGCAAAATTCCAGTAGATTTGTACGGGTACAAGACAAGGCCCCAAATCTATATCCAAGATGATCCACTGTTTCAAATTAGGTAGTTTACATCTTGTCACCACTTTTCACCCTAAACTCTGTACAAAAAGGAGCAGCTGTCTGAAACACATCCAACACTAATTTAGAGTAACAGTTTTGCCATATGTATTGCCAGTTGAAGTGCCACAGTATGTTTGTGCTATTTTTAGTAAGTAGGTAGCACAATTGATGAGTACTTTGGTAAAAGGGAGTGCCTCGCATTACTATTTAAGGACTCTTGTTGATTTAAGAATGAGTCCATGTGCTCTGAAGGCATCTTTATCCAACCCTGCTCAACTACAGACTTTGAAGAGGGAAATGGTAACCAGGATTTTCTCATAATGAACAATGTTATTTTGACATTGTTCTGAAGATTTTAACTGGGAATGTCAGGGGTCCTAATGAATATAGAGATGGTATCAAACGGGATGCCCAGTTCTGTGTAATGCACTCTGACAGTGCTTTAACCAGTCATGTTTGATGCCAACAAAATCAAAACCCAAGCAGTGTCTGATTCTAAATAAGAGAATTTATTGGCCTGGTTATCAGTGGTGCTGACAGTTGTGAGTTCCTAGTCTAATCTTTTATATGATTAGGTTATTTGTAGGCTTCCCAGAATTTGATTTTTTATATAATTCAATAAGTATCAAATGTTTAAGTTTTTCCATTTTTATCAATTTAAATTTTCAGTTGCAGAAAATTATGGGAGGGTGGAAATCAGACAATTATTTAATGACAGATGGCAAGATTCAAAAATCTTTATAACCATTAAAACACAATTTGTCAACATCAGTCAAAATATACAAAGTAAATATCCTTAAAGCAGAAAGTTCTCAAGCAGCATTTTTCTTACTTTGCCTATCTGTAAACTTTGATCATCATCAATTAAGCTATTATTTCATTAGTTTGTGTGTACCATGAAATCAGCTTTCACTGATTAAAAAAATCCTTCTGAGGCTAATTATTTGTTTGCCTGTGGGAGTAGATTTTCTTTGCTCTCAAAACCAAGTAACTTCTTCCATGGATTTAGGAAAGCTTACCTCTGCAATTCTTTTATATGTTTCATTGCGGGTGGGTGTTTCAAATGGCGCATACCCCACAAGACATTCAAAACACAGAACACCAACACACCAAACATCAACATTTTCATCATGGGTTCTCCCATCAATCATTTCTGGGGCAAGGTAATCTGTCGTGCCACAAAATGTTGTCCTCCTGTTTAAAAAAAATAAATCACCAGTCATTTTGTTGCATTAAAATAAGGTAGAGTAAATTTATCAATAACTGATTTACTATGTACATCCACAACCAGTTTAGAACTTTAGGGGCCAGATTTGGACCCACTAGAATCTGAGCTGTTTTGAAGATCTTGCCCTAGGTAGGATGTCAGCTTTGTTGCCTAGGTGTGGGGAAAGTAGGTTAGCTTTTGTCTCAATCCTAGGAAGTGCTTTACTTACCTAGCAATTAACCTTCTGACCAATTGAGGCACAAACTTTCAAAATTGTGTATGCAAGCTGGGTGACTCTGTGCATACAATTTCTTAAGTTTCAGTCTAAAGGAGTAGTTTTGATTGGGGACTAGACATAACTCTTGAAGCCAAAGATCTAGATTAGGTTGAACAGAAGCTACATGAGGGGTTTGGCTGCAGAGTCAAAAACATTCTCTTAGTACTTCATGAAAGACAAGAGGCACTTATATGGCTCCATGACTGTAATATTTCAGACTATAGTCTGTGTTGCAAGAATCTTTTGGAAAAAAATAAAGATTCTAATACCTAAGAAAAGCCCTATGCATGGTTTTGCTTTCTTTCCTCAAAGTGCCAGTCAAGGCATAGAGATAGCCAGCCTTGAAGGAGAGCTTCTCTCAGCTGTTGGTCCTGGGGCTGCCGACAGACCTCCTCTCTGCTCATGCTGTCTCAAGGACCATGTAGTGGAAGCAAAGCAGGACACAAGGAACATACTTTTCATGCCTTTGTGGAGGCCCTGAGGATTCATTTCAGTGTTCAAGGGACCACACAACCTTGAACCAATCCTGCTCCTCCTTGCTCACCATCAGTGGTGTCACAATCCAGTGATTGTCGACAGTTCATTTCTTTGGAGACAATTATGTGGCATCAGTGAATCAAGATGAGAGAATTAGGATATTAGACAGATTTTACCAAAATGTTGTCAGTGGAGGAGCTGGAAATACAGGACAGTTGAATAGAGACTGAGTCCTTATATAGTAGTGGTCTTACCACTGAAAAGAGGAGTCAGACTCACCTGAGTGACGGAGCATGCACGGACCAGCCAAAGTCTGCTAACTTCAGTTCCCCTTTAAGTCCTAGCAGGAGGTTTTCAGGCTTGATATCTCGGTGGATCACTTTCTGAGCATGGCAGTATATCAGAGCATCAGATATTTCTTCTACATACTGCAGAATGTGCCACACCCAAGAGAATTATACAGTCAAACACAGTTTATGTAGTGGTTTTCTATAGGAAATACGATTTAGCCATTTAGTAAGTTAAATACAAACCTTGTTATGGCTCAGCAGTGAGTGATTTGGTTTGATATTTACCATGGTTTGAGCATTGGCCTGCTAAATCCAGAGTTGTGAGCTCAGTCCTGGAGGGGGCCATTTAGGGGTCAGGGCAAAAATCAATACTTGGTCCTGCTAGTGAAGGCAGGGGGCTGGGCTTGATGACCTTTCATGGTCCCTTCCAGTTCTATGAGATAGGTATATCTCCATATATTTAGGGGGAGGGATAGCTCAGCTGTTTGAGCATTGACCTGCTAAACCGAGGGGTGTGAGTTCAATCCTGGAGGGGGCCATTTAGGGATCTGGGGTAAAAATATGTTTGGGGATTGGTCCTGCTTTGAGCAGGGGGTTGGACTAGATGACCTCCTGAGGTCCCTTCCAACCCTGAGATTCTGTGATTGTTTTGATATTACTTGTAAGAGTGGCTTAGAAAGCTAATGGTAGTACTATATAAAACTAGGGATGGATGTACTGAACCTTTGAAGATTAGAAAGAAGCCATGCTGCATCTTGGCAATTCCTGGCTTTATCCAGGAACTGGAACATTGGCAGTCACACAAGACACTTTGTGAGCAAGATATTTCCAACGAGTTTTACTTAGGCAAGATGATTTGTTCTGCATACAAACTCAGCGTGTTATGTCTACAGTGCATACATTATTGTTCCAAGATGAGATTCCATTCCCCTTCACAAAACATAAGCAGCATCAACACTTTACTCACCGTGGCAGTTCTAGTCTCTTCAAAATGCTCATGTTTTTGCAACTCTTTGTACAGGTCCCCTCCTGTAGCATATTCCAACATCAAGTAGATCCGTGTTCTGTCATGAAAGTAGTTATAAAATCTCAAAATATTTGGATGCCTAAAAAAAGCCAGAAAGGTCATGTTTGGTAGCTGAAAATCAAACAAGTATCACAACACTGAAGCCAGATGTTAGGCTATTTCTTGATTCCCACCACCACATTCCTATTCAGTTGGATCAGGAGTGTTATGAAAGCTTGCACATGTGGGAAAATAATAATCCCATGGTTTAGTTGGTCTAGTGATGAATTAAATGGATCAGGTACGTAAAATACAGACGATACATTACTAACAGAATGACAATAGGACAGCTGAAGTTAAGTAGCATTGGCTGCTGATTTAACAGGAGTAGAAGCCATGCTGTAGAAATGGTGCTTGTTATTTCAGAGGTCTGTGGGGGAAAAGGTTAGAGAATTCCCCCCAGGGTTAGTGTGATGGATTTGGAGCAGCTCTGTGACAATTTATGAATGCTGTATGTGACCTGGCTTTTGGCATGTTTACTGCACTGAGTTTATTTGATAATAGGATTGTCAGGAAATGCAGGAAGCCAGGACAATTGGCCAGATAACAGACTTTCAGCAAGCACCCAGAAATATGGACTTTAATGTTACTACTCCCACTCTTCTTGAGCTACCTGAACTGGTTTAACTAGGCTCAGAAAACACAGGAGAGCAATAAGACTTGGGGCTGGATAAAGAGTCACTCAAGAGAGGGAGGGTGAAGCCAGGCTCCAGAAGTTGAGTGTCTGGGATATTAGACCTGAGTATGGTCTCTGCTAAGGACGGCAAGCCTTTAAGGCAAGACATATGTAGGTAGCCCTTTTGTTGCTTTAACAAACTTTTGTCTTATGGTTTGTTCATGCTGTTAAGATTAAACTCTTTCTACTAGTCACAAGCTCCCAAAAGGGAAGAACTGCAGGTACTCAACCCTACTTGGACCTATTGGGGTGAGCACAGACAATACACAGGGTACTGTCACCTAGGAGTTGGTGGGAGAAGGGCACTAGGCCTAACACCTGAGGGGGTGAACTCAGCTCAGAGAAGGGCTCAGAGGCACAGTTAGCCTTGTAACTGTGGCAGTCAGGAATTAGGTTAGTCAGAAGCATGCTGAGATTGGCACAACTGAACCACGTTAGAAATCAAGACAGCAAGCTCAGCATCTCAGCTTTCCCAATGAGATCCTCTTTCGTTCACAACTGAACAGTTATCAGAATTAGGACCCTCAAGATTCTAGCCTTAAGTAGACAACTGAAAAAGGCAATGGAACAATTTCTTGGGGGCGTGGGTGGAGAGTGAGGCCCACCAGCAGCACACCATTTTGTTTGCTGTACATTTCTTAGAGGATAGCAATGATCTGTGTAGTTTGTAGGGATAGATCTCAGAGATTTTCCTCACCCATATGACAGACTAATGAGGGCACTTCTACCTTCTTTCCCACCTCTCAAGTTCACCAATTCAGGTTAAGTTGTTTTGAAGTAAGGTAATCACGTTTTCCACTTCTCTGTATCACCAAAAAGGCAACCCAGAAGACTGGCTCCAGTTTGTTGAGCTTGCCACTAGGGTGGTCTAGAATAAACTGCTGTCTGGCTTTTGCTAAAATGGAGGGTGCGAAGACTAAGTCAGCCAGGGATACCAGCATTCCTCAGACTGTAAATTCCACTCCCTGGTTATTTTATTTACTTTCAAGCACAGGATCTTACCTGAGATGACTCAGAATTTCTATTTCTCTTCGGAGCTGGTGCTCCAGTTGTGATTTCTCGAGGGCAGACTTGAAGATGACTTTTAGGGCTAGGATGAAGTGGGTATTTTGTTCACGAGCCAAATAAACGGCTCCAAATCTACCTTTCCCAAGTGGCCGCCCAATTTCAAAGTCATCAACGCACCACATTTTCCTGCATGCAGAATAAGAATCAGTATTAAATTATAACATTCGTAATTCCCAGTAATGGAGCAATATCAGTCAAATTCAATCTTCGTGTAAAACAGATGTCACTGCACCTGCTTAGCCCTATCATGAGGGTGTCAGTATATTTCAACATGTTTAAGTTTCCTATTTACTACATTTAGATATTTGATAGAATATAAGTGAATGGGTAGACAAAGTTACTGAAGACAGCCAACGCAGCCTAAAACAGAGCCTTTTCCCAGTGTAAGCCCTCCATGCTAAAATAGTCCTATTATTTTAGCAAAGTAAATGTGTATAAATAAAGTCTTGGTAGACTCAATTCTAATTACCAAGTTACTGAAAAAAAATAGGGCTCAGGTTATCAAGGTCAAACATGCACCTGTATGTTCAGTTGTGCTTAATTTGCATATGCAAATGGACAGCTGGATACTTGACTGCCCATGTGTGCTCACATCTGCCATGATTTCACATACAAGTGTCTGCACTTTTGCATATGCACATTTCTGAAAAATCTAGGCCTTAAATACTAGTCACTACAATGTAAGATATAGTTCTAAATATCTTAGGGGAAAGGCCCTTTAAATATCTGTATCTTTTAAACCCAACTCAGGAAATTGGCAAGACAATTCTTACACAGAAAAAAAAGCTATAGTTTTGTAGTATCTAGAGGTTTGGGATGATCTGGAGACTTCTACAGCAAACAATATTAATGCTCCAGAAGCAGCATACTGAGATATTTTCTGAATAGTTACCTGGGCAGCTGAGAAACAGAAGTACATTTGGTGTCCATTTTTTAATCATTTTCCTCGTCTGTAAAACAAATGCATCAGCTTTTGAACAGAAATTGTGTCTTTTTATGCTGTAGCTTGTAGAGTGGATCTGAGAGCTTTTGGATGGATGAATGGGGGAAGGAAGTCTTCACTGAGTAGGAATTCTACAGTGAAAACAGCCCTAGGAATGTTTGGACATAGTGTTAGACATCACGTCACCCATTAATTGTGGTGGCAATAAAGTACAATTTAAAACAATAGGATGAAGATGGAAGGGGTGGGTGTGTAATTACCAGAGCCCAGCGGAAAAACACTGATTGCTATCTCATGATGGAAGGGGACTGAAGAAGCTGGCATACCCAGGCAACTCTTGCATTCTTGAATAGGAAGATGATCACTGAAACTACCAGCATGTTTAATGTAAGAGTCAAGGGGGAATATCAGACTGTCCTTTAATAAAATTAGGTGCAATTTTCCTTTATCAGTCTAAAGGTGTCTGGAGCACAATAAGCATCAATTATCTCTGGGCCAATTTCTGCCTCTTGGTACATGGAGCTCCAGTTGACTAGGAATAAACACTCCATTAAAAAAAGTTTCAAAAGCTCATTTGTATCTTTGTAGAAGATCCTGTGTCTTTTGTACCATTAAATACTGAGAGTTCTTTTTAAGGCTGAACTGCCCTTTATGTATAACTGACATTTGTACTGTTTCTGCATTTCTTTATAAAATAAGAGACCATGAACTGGGAAGCAATACTTCTTTGCTCGGAACTCATTGAAACCGAGTTATTGACAGGGTGGAGCAGCCTATCCTTGCCTAGTTTGTTGTAGTTCAGCTAGGCTACTTTTGACCACCTGAAAAAGCACCATTATTTCAGTTACTTCTGCTGTTGTCACCTGGCTTACAGGATTTTTTTTAAGCAAAGAAAGCATTTCACAAGCTTCTTGGTGCACATAAACTCCTTAACAGTTGAAGTTATAGGACTAGTGCCTACATCTGAAGCTTTCAGAGCCAGTCAAGTCTCAACCAGATTTTTAATAGAAGTAGAGAATCCTATTTCACCCTCACACCACCAAAGAAGTCACTGGCCAAATAACTGCTGGATTACTCCTTGACCAATTTCAACTCCACTATCCTGACCCTATTTTTTTTGACGTTATGGTTGAAATTGTAAGCAGTTCTTTGGCAAGTGGGTGACCCCTTCAGGATGTCTGGGAACTGGAAAATTCCCATCTCCACATAACCTGTGGGATGAGTCCAGCTATGGTTTGAATAAGTAACATACCCTTAGACTCTGATCCTGCTTTGGCTTTGCTTATGATATTCTTGATTGTTGGAGAAGATGGCCCCTTGCAGGAAAGCACTGAAATGCAGGAACTACTCAAATGTTTTCTCATGTTCTTCTGGTCCACATCTGAGCTGCTTACAGTCATTGGCTTTGGAGACAACTTCAGCAGTGAAAACCCAAGAGACAAGAACACCATGAGGTTAGATTAAAAATTCTTTGGGACAGGGACTATCTTTTTCTTCTGTGTCTGTATAGTCCACTGCTCTCTTCACCTGGCTATTCTCCATTTCCCCTCTGATTTAAATGCCTGCCACTGCCCAACCCCTATCCTAACATCTCACTTTCAGGAAGTTTCCTATTAGCATGGATATAATGGAGTAAGAGGATGAAACTAGAATTCTTTGGCCTCCATGCTGTTCTCAGGAGTGGTTACTGATTTTGGGTACCTAATTTTAGAACAGCCCCAATTTTTCTGCACCCTCCCTCTGAAAATCAGGCCCTTTTAAATTGTCCCAAGCTGGGTACCTATAATCACATCCAAATCTTAGGCTATCCTTTGCAAGCTGCTATGTTCCTCCATTAGTCATCATGAGCATGTAGCAATTTTACCCAATCACTTACACCTGGTAAGATAGACCAGATCTCATTTAATCAGACACATGCATTTCACAAGAGCTGAGGCTTTAACAAGAAAATAGGCACAACAGTCACACACAAATCTACTCTAACGAGCACTTTATAGATATCAAATGGACCAAAGCTTAGCCAGAAACTAAGCTGCACTTCTGCAGTTTTAGGTGGACAAGTTATTATTTAAGAACATTTTGTAAGAGATTGCCCAAAGGCATTAAAACCTTCTACATGAGTATTTTAGGATTCATTAACATATATACTAAGTGAATACTAAGTTTTGTTTCCAATACAATAGCAAAATACACCTATATTAAAACATGGATGCCCACAATTAAGGGTGTTTGTTTGTTCCAGGACCCTTGATAACTTTCTAATGAAACAGCTAAAGTAAAATAAATAGACCAGATTGGCAGCACTCCGCTGGATCTCCATTCTGACCTTCAGTAGATTCTACTCCATAGACTACCCCCCTCTCTCTCACCCTCACCAGCTAGCATTGGAAACACAAATTAGTTCTAAAAGCGCCCTTTATATAGAAGGCCAGGGTCATGTGACACTCCTTAGGCCTTAAAGTCAGACTCCCCACATCTGATTTCTAAACTGTGAA
The DNA here is from genome assembly GCF_020497125.1 of Mauremys mutica. NCBI lineage: Eukaryota > Metazoa > Chordata > Testudines > Geoemydidae > Mauremys > Mauremys mutica. The sequence goes on along the minus strand of NC_059084.1, from coordinate 10,445,951 downwards.
ACTGAGGCACAGAGAGAAGCAGTGACTTGCCCAGGGTCACACAGTAAGTCAATCACAGAGCCAGAAAAAGGATCCAAATCTTGTTCCAGGCTTGTGCCTAATGTTAATATAATATAGTTAGATTTAGAAATGGGCCAAGGAATGGACAGTGCTTTAGGGAAGATTGCTTTGATTTATTACAGAGCAATACATTACAGATCGTTACACACATGCTTTGAATCAACACACAACTTAATGCACTATATAAACCTAAATAAAGGCAGAGAAATTCCTTTTCTGATGAATGAATTAATATTTTGCAAAGTGCTTTGGGAATCAGTGTGACAGGTTAAAAGCTATTGTATTACTCATTATTATTAGCAATGGACCAAAGCCCTGAATCTCAGCATCTCAAGCAGTGTAGGGGTAGGGTTGGAATCTGAACCCAGAACTAGTTCTCAGTTTTGAGGCCAGCCCTGAGTTCTACAGTCTCAAATCCCAATTCTAAACTTTAAGGAATCAGAATCCAATCCTGGATTTGAATGTCACAGTTCATCCCTCACTCTAGGACAGGCAAACCCATGACATCCAAACTGAAAATCCCAGTATCTGTTGATGCCTGGGCACATTTCTAATCACAATTATATTTATATATCAGTGTTAGGCAGCAACTGCCTGGGAGTGAGGAGACCCTGTTCCTGTCTCTGCTACTGATTCATGGTGCGACCTTTGTCAACTAACTTTCTTTCTTTGTGCCTCAGTTTCTCCACCTGCAAAATGGGGATAATGATTCTTACCCATCTTTGCAAAATGCTTTGAGCTCTACAGGTGAAATAAGTGTTATGATTATAAGTAAATTTAGTGGTTTCTCCAAGTGGTCACAACTGGGAAATATGACAAACCGGAATTACCTGGGGAAAGACACCTCTCCAGGGGCCAGTTATAGACTACCTTGTGTACATGTTAAGGCCTTGGCCCTGCAAACACTTGTGCACACTCTTGAATAGTCCAGTTGAAATCAATGAGACTGCTCCTAAGCTTAAAATGAAGAATGTGCTTAATTTTTTGCAGGGCCAGGATCTAAGTGCTGTAATTTTAGATAATATATTTTTTTAAATATTATTTTTCAGTCCTGGGCAAATTAATTGCAGTATTAACAATCTTCATGATTTTATCACAAACCTTGTGATATTTAATGTTTTTTTCTCAAAGCTCCAACTTCTGGAGATGTTATTTCATGAGAAGCTCAGGGGTGGGCTTTGTTTTGTTTAAGCAAGTTTCTGTTCTTCACAGTTGCAGGGAAAGGCCAGAAGACATATCCCGAATGCACTCTAAAGCGCAGAAATCAAAAGAATGTCACATTTATCATTTGTTAAAAATCCCATGATTTCTAAGACTATCTCATGATTCTTCTGGCCCTAATTCATGATTTTTGCCTGCCTGGGTTAGCAGTACAGAAATTGCTCCACATAACATAGTAAATATTGGCAAAACAGTTTTAAAAAATGCATTCGAAGAACAATATTTGTAAAGCTACCATGAACTGAAAACATCAAAAAAATATTTCCTTTCAACTTGAAATGGCTTACACCTGGGCTACAAAGCCCATCTTTTCATAAGGACGTTGAGTAAGGTGTGGGGTAAGATGGAGATATGTATGGGCAGTCCTTTGTTTATGTGAGCTCATTTTTAATTTATGGAATAGGTGCCCAGAGCACTGGATGGGCAATTGTAGTTGTATTTGGTACATATAAATCAATACGGATACCAATCCATTGCTATGTAATCAAGCCATCTATTTCCAGCATTGCTAGAGCACCTATCCTCATAGCATTTAAGCACCGATATGGAGCCTGCAGGCTGTTGGAAGCTAAATCTTTCCTATCAAATATAAGCTTCTAACAAGCGAGAACATTAAACGTAAGTTTAATAAGAGAGTCTATATTTGGGTCCCTGCTCCTGATTGCACATCACCTTTATGAGCAGCAATGTTAATACTGAGTGAAAATCATCAAAGTTGCAAGGAATCTTCTCAGCTCTTCAGCTGAGCTGGAATTTTGCATGGAAAATCCTTCACTTCTTCAAACCCATGGTGCTGGCCCTGACACTGAGCACTGCTGTTCTTTGTATCTGCATTCTGTGTTGAGGGAGCCTGAATGCCAAGTCAAAATGTTCTGTGGAGGAGAGAGGCTACCTAGACAAAAGAGGATGGCAGAGGGCTAGATCTTCTTCAGCTCGTAGCACAGTATTGTTTTCTGAAACAATGCACTGTGTCCTGGTTCATGGGCCGTATTTACTCAGAGGAACACAGTCAACTACAGGGTCACTTGTGTAATTCATAAAGCTTTGTTCTCTACTTTGGGATTGGGTCACCAAGCAAACAGCCTGTCTCACTGCACAATTGTATTTTTCATTCGTGACAGGGGTTGTCCTCTGTCTCCACCTGGCATTAAGCAGCTGGCACTAGAGTTCCAGCACTCAGCAGTGGGTTTTGTTATTTGCTGTTCACAAATGGGAGAGCTACTAGAAAGGTACTGGAAACGGGAGAAAGTACACAAGTTAGGTAGTGGACATCAGGGGCAGCTCCAGGCCCCAGCAAGCCAAGTGCGTGCTTGGGGCGGTATGCTGCGGGGGGCGCTCTGCCGGTCGCCGGGAGGGCGGCAGGCGGCTCCGGTGGACCTCCCGCAGGCACGTCTGCGGGAGGTCCACCGGAGCTGCGGGACCGGCGACCGGCAGAGCGCCCCCCGCGGCGTGCCGCCGTGCTTGGGGTGGCGAAATGGCTAGAGCCGCCCCGGCAGACATATATTAAACAGATATTGATCACCTGAGTGATAGATTCCTTCCATGTCAGGTATCTGTGGTGCTACAAATGCCGGCTTTCTGAACAGATATATAGAGATGCATTTAATTAAAAACGATACTAAAAGAATGTTATTTAGGTTTCAGTGTCAAGAATTCAAAAGTTAGGAAATGCCAGTTTTAGTATTGCCTCTTGATTGTGTCCAGCCCGTGCACTTAATGAGGCAGGATTATGATCATGTCATAAACAGTATATGATCATGTCATAAACAGTAATTATGATCATGTCATAAACAGTATATGATCATGTCATTGACGACAGCATCACAATGTAAACGCATAGCAGGGCTGAACAAATGTTGGACACAGGTGTTAAGGCTTAATTTAGTTTCTGAAGCACACTACAGTTAAAACGTGCTATAGAACGTAGTGTCATTACTGTTTCTTATGCTGTTCCTATTTATTGCTCTTTACTGGCTCGAATGTCTGATGTTGGTTTGGCACATGTAAACACATATAAAACCTCAAGCATTACTCAGTCATTGAGGACTTTGTTTTATTGACATAGTTTCAGTTTATTAAAATGTAATATATTTAACAAAGTATAACTTAGCACTGTAATAGTGCTTTACATATCCAAAGCATTGTACAGATATTAACCACTGAATCTTCCCTCTAATCTAAAATGGTTTCATGATATAGTTAATTAGACATTTGGTCTTCCTAACGGCATAGAGAGTACACTTATGTTCCCAAGCTGGGAGGGGTTGCAAGTGCTTTGGAGGATAGAATTAAAATTCAAATGATCAAGACAAACTGGAGAAATGGTCTGAAGGAAACAGGTTGAAATTCAATAAGGACAAATGCAAGGTACTCCACTTAGGAAGGAACAATCAGTTGCACACATACAAAATGGAAATGACTGTGGAAGGAGTACTGCGGAAAAGGATCTAGGGGTCACAGTGGATCATAAGCTAAACATGAGTCATCAGTGTAAACACTGTTGCAAAAAAAAAAAAAGCGAACATCATTCTGGGCTGTATTAGCAGGAGTGTTGTAAGCAAGACAGGAGAAGTAATTCTTCCATTCTACTCCGTGCTGATTAGGCCTCCACTGGAGTATTGTGTCCAGATCTGAGCGCCACATTTCTGGAAAAATATAGACAAATTGAAGAAAGTCCAGAGAAGAGCAACAAAAATGATTAAAGATGCAGAAAACATGCCCTATTAGGGAAGATTGAAAAAAAAAATGGGTTTGTTTAGTGTGGAGAAATGAAGATTGAGAGGGGACATGATAACAGTTTTCAAGTACATAAAAGGTTGTTACAAATAGGAGGGAGAACATTTTTTCCTCATTAACCTCTGAGGATAGGACAAGAAGCAACGGGCTTAAATTGCAGCAAGGGAGATTTAGGTTGGACATTAGGAAAAACTTCCTAGCTGTCAGGGTAGATAAGCACTGGAATAAATTGCCTAGGGAGGTCATGGAATCTCATCATTGGAGATTTTTAAAAGCAGGTTAGACAAACACCTGTCTGGGATGGTCTAGATCAGTGGTTCTCAAAGCTGGTCTGCCGCTTGTTCAGGGAAAGCCCCTGGTGGGCCGGGCTGGTTTGTTTACCTGCCGTGTCTGCAGGTTAGGCTGATCGCGGCTCCCAGTGGCTGCGGTTCGCTGCTCCAGGCCAATGGGGGCGGCAGGAAGCGGCGGCCAGCACATCCCTTGGCCCGCGCTGTTTCCTGCAGCCCCCATTGGCCTGGAGCAGCGAACCACAGCTAGTGGGAGCTGCGATCAGCCCAACCTGCAGACGCGGCAGGTAAACAAACCAGCCCAGCCCGCCAGGGGCTTTCCCTGAACAAGCGGCAGCCCGACTTTGAGAACCACCAGTCTAGATAATATTTAGTCCTGCCTTGACTAGAAAGCCTCTCAAGGTCCTTTTCAGTACTAATATTCTATGATTCCCTATTTCAAGTTCCTTGTACTCCGGTATATCGCCATGTATGGCATCCTTTCTGAGTCCAATCTTGACATGTGCCCAAACCATTGCAGTTATCTTTCTTAAATCAATTTCTTGCCCTAGCCATTTTCTTATCACTTCATTTTATTTTCTGCAGTTATGAAAGTCTCAATATTCCCTTCAGCCAGTTCATTTCTACAGTCAACATCTTATATTCATCAGTTTTCCTCATACTCCAATATTCTGACCGTATATGAGTATTGCCATGACAATTGTTTCATATACACTGATTTTTATTTTTATCTATATGTCTTTAGATTTTCAAATCTTACAGAGTTTTCTAAATGCAACAGCAGCTAGTCCAAGGTTCCTTTTTATGTCATCTTCACAATTCCCATTCTTTGATACTAAACCTCCAATGGACACAAATTTTCCCACTGTTCTAGTTCTTTGTCTCCGACTTTTATCTATGCCTCTTCCTCATCTTCCTATTGCCACAGACTTTTGTCTTTGCCACGCTGATCTTCAGTCTGAATTTCCTGCCTTCCCAGTCTACCTTGTAAGTTATTCTCTGTAAATCCTCCTTGGTCAATGCTATGAGGCCAATATCACCTGAAATCTATGCTTATTCACTGTCCTCCTACATAACTCATGTCATGTCATGTTAACTAGATGTACTTCATTTAATTTTTACCATACAGTATTTGAAAACAGATTTGCCTATCAGCCACTAGAGGGCACAGGGATGCTGTGAATCCCATTGATAGAGCTAGAATGATGTTTTTGGAGAGGTGATAACATGTATAAACATTATTTATACTGGCTTATTCATGATCATCCCAGACTCTACCCACAGCAACTTTTTGGTGTTAGCCAATTTGTTTTATAACCCTGCTGGCTGGGAGTTGTTTTATAACTAGAAGTTATAAAACAGCTTCTTTCATCACCTTCTCTGGCAGTTTCCTCTTGTTACAGAGCACCTATTCCAGAAGATAATTGCTTTCTGTTGTCCATTCCTATATATTTCTGGAGTGAAACAGAAGTGATTTATAAGCATAATAAAACATACTCTCACACACAAAAATCCAGCTGTAGCCACAAAAAAGGTCTCCCAAAGATTGTTGACATGTGCTTTAATCAGCATTTTCCTTCACAGTTATAAATACCACATGAAGTAGGAGTTGACTTGATTTGTGCAAAAATGAATCCAATATTTTTTTTAAAAGGAAGAATATTACAGGCCATTATTATAGTGCACTCTCTAAATGGCCGAGATAAGAGATCCAAATGTATGTCACTGGCTGTTTTCATTTCTCAGACTTTGGGTTTTAAATAGAAATCATATAAAAAAAATAAAAAAAACAACCAAAAACAAGAGGATCTCATCTTTAATTGTTCTGGGACAGATTCTGTCACCCTGACTTATGCTGAGTAATAACTTCATCCATCATTTCAATGGGACTATTCATAGTGCAAGGTGTTAATAGACAAGAGTAAGTGACAGCATGGGGCTCTTACAATTCTTGAAAGGAGCCAAACTGAGAGCTCTGGAGAGTGAAGTTCTTTCTCCCTGGAGTACATGTCGCATGGGCAGCAGAAGTACAAGCTTCCCCACAACAATGAGCCAATATATCTCAAAGCTGCATTAGGGAAGAAAGGATATTTCAGTCTCAGTGGCCCTGTCTCCTCTGCTGAGACTGCCACAAAAGGGCTAAGCAGTGCCAACTGAGATGGTAGTTGTTTTACATGGACAACCCTCAACTAGGAACTGACTGATAACCAGGGCCGCCCGGGGGGGGGGGGGGGAAGAGGGGCAATTTGCCCCAGGCCCCGGGCCCAGCAGGGGCCCCCACGACAGTTTTTCGGGGCCCCTGGAGCAGGGTCCTTCACTCGCTCCGGGGGCCCCGGAAAACTCTTGCGGGGCCTGGGCCCCCGAAGCGTCTTTGCTCCCGGTCTTCGCTGGCCGGGGGTCCTTCCGCTCCGGGACAGGACCCCCCCGCCTCCGAATTACAGCCAAAGCGGGACCCGCCGCTGGAGTGCAGCCGGGTCTTCGGCGGTAATTCGGCGGTGGGGGGGTCCTTCCGTTCCGGGACCCGCCGCTGAAGTGCCCCGAAGACCCGCGGTGGGGGCTGCACTTCGGCGGTGGGTCCCGCTTCGGCGGTAATTCGGCGGCGGGGGGTCCCCGCCGTGGGTCTTTGGGGCACTTTGGCAGCGGGTCCCGGAACGGAAGGACCCCCCGCCGCTGACTTACCGCCGAAGCGGGGGCCCCCCGCCGCCGAAGACCCCGGGCCCCCGGAACCCTTTGGGCGGCCCTGCTGATAACTACTAACCTGTGCAGTGCTGATGACTTACCACTAGTTGACATGGTTTAGGAAGGAAATTCCGCATGGACTGGTTATTCCAGAATTGTCCAATATGAAGTTTCTAGCACCTTCTTCTAAAGCATCTGATACAGGCCATTCTGTTGGGAGTCTTATATCCAGTTATTAATCTGGCTTCTTATTTGTTATGGTCCTATTCATAGTAAGGGTCAAATACAGCAGTCCTTACTCAGAAAATTGCCATTGTATTCAAAATGAGTGGAGTTTGGGGACTGCCTGGCTTGGCCCTAAGAAAATACCCATTCTAGCCGGACCCATATTTAAAAATGGACTCAGCTAACGCCATTTAAAAATGCTTTTCCTACTCAATAGGGACTAAATTAAATTCACTTTAAAAGGTGCTCTAAATTGACTAGGGACCTAGTTACACAGTTTAATACACAGATACATAGTTTACAGGACCTAATTTTTTGCTAAAGGCTAGGTAGGGATAGAAGGATTGGATTTAACACACTTTTGCTATGTCCAGACAAAAAAAACTAGTTCTTGTCAAAACATATTTTCTTAGAGCCTGATTCTGTGAGGTGTTATGTGTCAGAGTTACCAGGCTAACTGCATGTCTGACCTCTCTGGGTCTTTCGAACACCACCCCTACTGCCCTAAGTTAGAACGCTGAGCCCAAGCAGCAGCTGGTGTGAATCAGCATAGCTCCAATGAAATCAATAAAGTTAGATAGATTTATGCCAGCAGATGATCTGGCCCTAGCTCTAACCTAATTCCTCCCTTCTTCCTGTGTCATTAGGGACATATATTGCCTTACTTACACAGCCTTTAAACAGTGTTGAAGCGCTATAGAATTAATCTCTTATTTCAGAAGAGATATTATAGGGTTGCCAATTTTGGTTGGACATATTCCTGGAGGTTTCATCATATGACATAATCTTTAATTGAAGATTAATCTTTAATTCCTGGAGACTCCAGAACAATCCTAAAGGCTTGACAACCCTATGATATTACCTTGAATGGGAGAAACTTGATAACAGTTTAAAACTGATTTGGACATTGGGTCAGATTCCTAGCTGGTGTAAGTCAGGATAGGTACACAGACTTCAAGATTCTGGCCTGGTATCTTCTTAAAGTGCAGTTCTAGTCTGAAAAACCATTCTGTAAAAATGACCCTGTGGGGCTCCGTTTCCTGTACGTCAATGATTTATGTATCACATGTGCTCAGTTTACAAGTGACAATAATGTTTTTCCTAACTGCCAGCCTTGCAAATTCAGCCTGGGCTCTCAGCATAAAGTGGGTCTCTTTCCTTCTTGTTTATCTTCATCAATAATGAAAGGTCTGCAGACCACACTGGGCTCTCAGTTACCGCTGCATAAATCTACTGCCTTTGAATGATGCCCTCTGACACATGTGCAAATCCATTGTCTTCAGTGGGGTTGCACAGAGATGACTGGAACTTTGTAAACAATTCTGTTGATGATGCACAAGAGCCCAGTTCCTTCTCTGTTAGCTTGGTGGAGCCAATACAGCTAAGAGGTAAAAGTAGCGAAAACTTATTTTTGTCATTGAAGCCAGTAGATCTGATGCTGAATGCACTCAGGGGGCAGATCTGTTGAGTATGGAGCTATAATTATTTATTGTTATTTTTCAGAGCAAAACTGTACTTTAAAAGCTTCTTCAAAAACTTCTGCCTAGAAGCATTTGTGATCCTTAGCAATTCCATGTGCATATTTGCATATGTTGCTAAATGAAGGTGAAAGAAAATGGTAGTCTTCACAATTTTATCAGTTTAGTTTGAAGATTGCCAGAGGGACTAAAGAAAAGTAGAACAGATTAAAATCATTATATACCATCAAGTCAAGAGAAGAAAAAATGATTCAGAATGTCTTATGAAACATCTCTGGTTGAATTTTAAATTGTTCCACAGGATCCTCCAAAGACATTTGATTTGAAAAAAAAGCAGAATGTCTAATCTGTTCCATCCACTCACTTGTAAATTTTGTTTATTACATTTCTCAGATTTTTTTTTGTTTATAAGTGATCAGTTTTCTTTTCTTTTTTTTTTTTCCATTTCAGGCAATTCAAATTGTAATTCTCACCCTCCTTCTCCCCCAAACCATCACATTTTATTCAACGTGACATTTCACTCAAGCTGCCTCATTTTCCTTGCTCGAAGTGAGCACCAGGTTGCAATGAAATACATGTCAAAACTGTTCCAGGGAGCCAAATTCTGTGCTGGAATGCAGGTATGTGGTCTGAACATAGAGGTGGACCAGAGCTGCACACATGCTTCAGAAGGTGGTTTTGTGGTTATTCAAAAGTATGTGTAATAGCTATTAGTCCATTCACAGCTCTTGTGTGGAAAATCCATGGCGGGGGGCAGGGGGAGTGGGAGAAGTAGGAGGAAATCTCTACGAAGTTTTTCTCATCGAGAATTGTTGCTAGTCATTCCACAAGGAAAAGGACTGGACTTGCCCTCATAAAACAGGCTACAGGACTCACTCCAAACCCTGTGTATCCCAGGGGATCAGTCGGCACAGGGTCATCCGAAGGAATGGCATCACAGCTGTATTGGTGCTGCCCTTCCAGGGCTCCCACAGCCAACAGCTGCCCCATGGAGTCCACAGGGGGTTTTCCTGTAGAGGTGGGTGCGTCCTTACTTCCATCTGTCTGTGTGTGTGTGTGAGAGAGAGAGAGAGAGTGATCCACAGATAGAGGGTCTCCTCTGTAAGTGGACCAGGAAGATACAATTAGGCCTTTTGTTAATAGCTCATAACAGGAAATAATAAAAGACTTTAAAAATAACCAGAATTCACCAAAATAAAGAACCAAGCCCTGGAATGACCCTTAGTCATGTCAGTTGCCACATCTATGTCAAAAAAACTATTCATGCAAGTAATCTTTACTCCTACAAGGAAGGGCTGCAGCATCAGAGCTTAATACTTCCCTTTAAAAAAAACATGAATGCTCCCTGCTCTGCATGTACTATCTTGTTTAGATTCCTGACTTCATATTAATTATCTGCAAAGCACCTCAGTGCGTCTGCATACCAGGTAAACTTGATCATCCCAATGTTGTGTGTGAAAGTTCCCGGGGCTTTTCCTGCCCACCTGGCTAGTGCATCGGAGTTGAGAGTATTGTCCAGAGCGGTCACAAGGGAGCATTCTGGGATAGCTACCGGAGGCCAATAACGTTGAATTGCGTCTACAATACCTTTAACCCGGGATTGCGATCTTGATTTAAGTGCTACTCCACTTGTCGAGTGGGAGTACAGAAATCGATTTAAAGAGCCCTTTAAATCAAAAAAGCCAGTTTGGTCACGTGGATGGAATCATTTTTTTTCGAATTAACTCGGCCAATTCCGAAATAACTAGTATAGACTAGGCCTAAATCTTCTCTTCTCCAGACTAAACAAACCCAATTTTTTAAATCTTACCTCGTAGGTCATGTTTTCTAGAACTTTAAATCATTTTTGTTGCTCTTCTATGGACTTTCTCCAATTTGTCCACATCTTTCCTGAAATGTGGCACCCAGAACTGGACACAATACTCCAGTTGAGGCCTAATCAGCCTTTCAGCTATTTAACTAGAAAAAGTATAGATGTACATGGGACTTACACATTATTTTTTACAGATTGTATATATTAAGTATGCCTGATTCTCCACTGCCCTGCACAATTACATCTCTGCAAAATGGGCATAAAATAGTACCAAATCATAATGGTAGCATTACACATCACTTTGACAAGGTGTAAATGACTACACAAGGTGCAAGGCAGTGGTAGCATGTAATTCATGCTGAAAACCTAGGCCTGATTCTTAATTGCCCTGACTGTTTCCGTTAGAGCAAAATGAGTACAATCAGAATGGCAACGATTCACATCCACTTTGCACTCACCTTGCACTGGTGTAAATGACCACAGAGGATGCAGAGTAACTGAGACTATGGCTCCTTATGCTGGTAATGTGCAATGAATGCTTAACACAAAGAAAAAAAATCCATTGCCGATCTTCTACAGTTTAATCCCGCCAATGTCTCACTGAAGAGATTAAAAGAAACAGAAAAGCTTCAAGTAAAATAACAATCTACTAAAATTTGTACAGCTTCAACCCTGCATCTGCCTTGATCACAGTGGGTCAGTGGAGATATGAAACATACAGTAGGACTCCTGTGAGTAAGCATTATTCAGAATATGTGATTTGGGGACACTCTGGACAGAAGCTATAGATTTATTTTCCAGATATTTTCCTTTAATTTTCATGTACAAATACAGAATGGAAACAAAGCGCACAAAAGCCTGTTGCTCACTGGACAGTACCATACTTATGGCTCGCAGTTTGATGCTCTGCTTTACATATAGCTTCATCTGCATTATTAATGTACTAAAGTAATAGACTGCATTGGAGCTCAAGCAATAAAATATGACTTTCCCCTCCCTCTTCACTTCTTGCCTTTTAAAAACACAAAAGAAGAGGGAGTGTATCACTATTATTCTAAGCTATGTTTTTTTCTTGTTTCTCTGACCGCCTCACTGGGGGAACTAGACATTTGCCCCCATGGGTAACAAGGCATAATGGGTCTTTTACAGTGGTTGATGGCAGAGTTCCAGTAGGGATTGCAGTAAAGTGTTGTATGCTGATCATCCCATAAGCCTTGTATGGTAGCATGATTTTTCTATTACCAAGAGCTTGTAATATCAAGGCAGCAGCCAAAACTCTGCTTTCATGTATAGTAATTTCATGTGACATTGATTCCCCCCGGCACTCTATTATTACAATATTTTTTGTTCCAAAAATGACAACTTTCTTTTTAGGTCATATTCAAGCTATAAAATTCCCCACATCACTGCGCTCAAAGATGGCATGTGATCTTTGTAAGACCCCTGGGATTTATTTGTGGAAGGGAAGGAATTTGGAACGGGTATGTCTCTGAGCTGATGTTTTCACTTAATTTATTTACTGATAAGCCAGGACAGTTAAGTTAACAACATATCAGCCTTTCCACGGTGCTGAAAGGACCAGTAGAACACTGTGGCAAATTTACAGACCTAAATGGTGGTCTGAGAAGGTCCATGATGCTAGGATCTTTCAAAAAAAATGTAGTGCTATTTAAAATAATGGGAAGAGGACTGTTTAGCCCCAGGATCCTTGTGGACATTAATGGTGTGGAGGTTGGTCCATTTATTTTGGAAGACCCAGCTTACTCCTGATTCCCTGGTTAATGAAGTCATAGACAGTCATGGACAGAAGGAAGAAAAATGTTAACGATCACCCAAGTAGTTGCACAATGGTAGTCGAGTGTGCGTTTGGCTTTTGACAGACAGAGGGTCCTGTTTATGGAAGCAGCAGAAAAAAATGTTCCAGCCATTGTAACTGCACGTTTTGCACCATATTTGTGAGAGCAAGGGTGAAAGCATTATTGATGGGTGAGAGGCTGAGATGTGAAGATTTGCTTGGAGGTTCAAGCAGCCAGCAAGGTGTCCCACAGAAAACACAAACGCCTAAGGGAATGCTGTCAGGGATATCTTTTATCTGTCCTTGAGACACATGCCTGAACACGTCAGCCCATATGGTATGTGTTGGGAAGCAGATGTAAGCACTGGTTTACTGGGGGGGGGGGGTGGGGTGAAGTTTAACATTACCCATGTGCTTTTGTAAGACTCGAGGAGTTCTGGTTTTAGTTAAATGATTTTCTCAGTTAAATGCTAATGAAGACTCATAATGGATGTCATGTAAACAGTTGTACTATGAAAGGAGAAAACTTGTTCACCTTAGCCTCTAAGGATAGAGCAAGAAGCAATGTGCTTAAACTGCAGCAAGGGAGGTTTAGGTTGGACATTAGGAAAAACTTCCTAACTGTCAGGGTGGTTAAGCACTGGAATAAACTGCCTCGGGAGGTTGCGGAATCTCCATCTCTGGAGATATTTAAGAGTAGGTTAGATAAATGTCTATCAGAGATGGTCTAGACAGTATTTGGTCCTGCCATGAGGGCAGGGGACTGGACTCAATGACCTCTCAAGATCCCTTCCAGTCCTACAATCTATGAATCTATGAAAGAACAATACAAAAATCGATAATAAAGTTTAAGTGAAACCAATGTTTGTATTTGGAAATACATTTAACCAACCAATTTTCTTAAATAACCAACTATACACAAACCTTTAATTACTGCAACAGTGCAAACAAAACTCAAAGTGAAACAATAAGAACATTTCAAATATAACAATTTAGGGAAGGGGGATTTGCATACACCTTGCCTCTGGCTCTTCTTGTCACCATGGGTTGAGTGCTATGGCTCAAAATTCTCAGGGGCACTGCAGGGCTCAAAAGAACTGGACTCCCAGGTGCAAGTGTTGTCACTGCCCAGAGGTTGGATCTCAGAGGTGAATGGGAGCCACTGAGAGTACAGCTGTGGGATGCAGAGGTTAGGAGTTGTTGCTGGTCCCAGTAGCCAGCCTTGTCCAGGAGCTGAAGAAAATGGCGAGATCCCAAATTACAGGACAGCAGGGCCTGCTGACCTAGCAGGCACATGTTTTGCAGGAGGGGATTCTGGCCTGGGATAGCGTCCATGAACTCTGAACACCTCTGCAGCCCCTCTGCATCTTCCTGTCTTTTTTCATGCTCTTCTTCACCATGGTGATGTCGTCCTTGGCCACAACCATGCTTTCCCTGGCCACTGCAATACTGATGGCAGATACTCCCAGGATCTCCTGGGAGAGACACATCTCTTTCTCTCTTTCTGTGTCCCCATGTTCAGCCTCCACCTCTCAGCCAGCCTGGTTTTCCTTTCCATGTGACTTTGCCATGAATTCTGCAAAGATCTCATCCCGAGTCTTCCTTTTTCTCCCAATCAGCTTGGCCAGCCTGTCAGCAGTACAGGAAGACTCTGTTCTTGATGGGTCTGGCTGTTGCAGGTGCTGTGGCTGTGGGAGTAGGGGGCAAACAACAGTTGTTTATTGTTCCTATCCCAGACATGTCATGATAGCTTTTTTCATTATGTATATCTGACTTTACCTCCCTGAGGCTCTTACCATTCTTTGGGGGAATCTCAGAGATGGTAAAAGTGGTCTGCATGCACAGAAAGTGGTGGGTGCACCTGGATCTCAGTCTACTTAATCTGTTTTCATGCTGTTAGGGGTGGGGCAGGGTGAGGTGGCTGGAGCCATGTTCCAAGTTTGTTTTTGCAGTTTTGTTTGTGCTCTGGAGGCACTTCTATGGCGTTGGAGGTGTAAAGAGCATGTGAAGAGGACATGGGGGCAAGCTGGACAGTAATCCCCTCTTCATCCCCTTTGGGTGGTCCTCGCTATCCATGACATTACACTGAGGTGGATGATTAGGAGGCAAAGAATGATCTTATTCAGAAAGGCAAAGGGGAGACTCCTGAGATATTCTTTGAAGTTATTCACCAGGATGGTCTCCCCAGAAGCACTGCAGGACTGGAAGGCCTTTGCAAGATATAGCGGGGAGCCTGGACATCAAAAGGGGGACGGGTGGGAGGGAGTAGGGGGCTCGTAGCTGACATCCACCACCAATAAATAAGTACTTGTCTTTACATTTTATTATGTGCCCAAGTTCCTTCCAGGGGATCTGACTCTTTGGTCCAGGCCTGGGTTTATGGTGAGACTTGGGCTCAGCAACACAGGGCAGAAATCAGGGTCCATTGTAAGAGGGCAGGACTGGAGCTGACTTTCCAGCTGGCTGTCATCAGCTGAGTCTCAAAAAGGGATCCTCTCTGGGATCCTCCTGCTCATCTGCTGATGGGTCTAGCTAGCCTGATCTTGAGTGTAAGGGAGAGCGTGGGCAGCAGTCTCCAAATAGTGCCTTGAACGGGGCATACTGTAATTGTGTAGAATCCAGTCCAGTTCATCCAAAAACGGACAAGTCGCATGTGCTCTTCTGGACTGTCTTCTTTTATTCCTCATTTCAGTGAACTTTCTCATGAGCAGCTTGCTCTTTATCTGGCACTAGTTGGCGTCCTGGTCATTAACCACAAAAAGGTTTTATTCCTGTGGCTGGTCACAAGAGCTTCCTGAATAAATGCTTCTCCCCAGATAGCAATGAGATCTGGGGTCTCAGGATGACTCCAGGCAGCCGCACGAGGCATATTGTGGAGCTTTGGGAGGGCTACTGCAGTTGTATCACCGGAATAATGATACACTGGGATCCAGGAGCATTTAGGCAAAATCTGGCTCTGCACCACCCTTTAAAGGGTGGAAGGGTCATCCTGGAAAATTGACACCGGGGCAGACTGGGCACACAAGTAAACAAACAGGTATGTAACAGTTGACCTGCACAGCATTGTGAGATAACTGTTGGAAGCATGCAGAAAGTGTTGTGCAGCAATTGCGTGCACGCACAAAAGACTGAACTAATTCAATTTGAAACAAACTTAGTACACGTTGCAAGTGGACTCCACAGCTCCTGATAAATGTGGAGTTAGTGCGTAATGATGGGTTGCACTGTGTATGCGCAAGTGTTTTCAAACCAGATTAACTCAGTTTGATCCAGTTTAAAATTCCCATGTAGATAAGCCCTTAGTCTTATTTGCCTATGGTGAAATTCACTCCTGTGCAGAGGGCCTACACAGAGACAGCAATGTTTTCCCCATCTCATTAGCCTGCAGCTCTGTATCTACCGGCTCTGTACCATCCCCAGTGCAGGGGTATACCTAAATGGCAGTTTTCCATTAATATGCATCCTTCCTACAAAAAAGGTTAGCATAGTAGAAGAATCAATTTGCACTGTTCCTCCCTGCACCCAGTTTTGTATTCTAACTCATTTGCACCCACAACCTTCCACACACAATAATATGCCCATGCAAATCACAGACTATACACAACTACCATTTCTAGTGAGACATCTAAGAATAGAATGGCCATACTGGGTCAGACCAATGGTCCAGCTAGCCTAGTACCCTGTCTTCCAACAGTGGCCAATCCCAGGTGCTTCAGAGGGAATGACCAAAACATGTATTCATTAAGCGATCTATCTTATTTCCATCTGCAAATGTTGTTTCTACCAAGAGAACAAATGGTTAAATGTCAAAATTCTATTATTTGAGCCCACAAATAATTGTGAATGCAAATTTATTTGCCTGGAAGTAATACAATGGGCACAACATGAATACCACAGATCAACAGAGAGGTCATTTTGGAGAATATGGTTTTAATGGCTTAGTTTATCTGATAAGCATTTAACTACTGAAAAAATAAGTGACTTTGTAGCAATGCATAATTTCAGCAAACAAATCTTTGGGTGCCTTTCTTACAATCAGTATGAAAGGGGGTGAGTAATTGGCCTCTGACTTAGTGTTGTCAGTGGTCTTCCATCAGCTGCACTAAAAGCTCCTATGGACCCCACTGGATGTGTTTAATCACAAGCTGAAAATGCAGCTGTTACTTGAACTGTATAAATTCCTGTTTTTTCCTAGAATTAAATAATTATTGTCAGGGTTGAACATACTCATTTGCATACACTGCGAGAACACAGTGGAAAGTGATTTTTTCAAGTGAACAGAACTCTATCTAGAATTACTTTCTCTATTCAGCTAATGAAGAGCGAAAGCTGGTTCTACTAACAGGATATTTGTCTATCAATATTTCTGCAGTGGAATAATCATAGTTCATTGATCAACAAAAACAAAAAACGGCAACATTTTTCCTTGCAAGTTGCTTTCAGATGCCAATGCTGTGATGTCCTGATGGTTTTTTTAGTAAAACATCTTGGGTTTTTCCCCTCTAACACACACATTTTTCTCTATAATTGTAGTTTTCAACACATAGACAAAATTCTACCCTCACTTACATTCTAGGACTCAGAGTGTAGTCAATTATGTGGGCGTAAGCCAAGGTAGAATTTGTCACACCATTTTTTTTCTTTACTGTTACAATGCTAAATAAAACAAATATTGAGGTATGGAAAAAAGTTTAACCAACAGAGGTTATTAGTGTTGTTCTCACTTTCCACCCATAAAGACCGTATCTTGAATGCTGCCTTAGGACACAAATGAAAAGGACAGTGGTCTCCTTTTTAGATCCCTTTTATGCACATCACCAAACCACAAAAAAAGTAGCATGACTGTCAGTCTCTGCTCAGACAAGAGTCAGGACTTGCAAATAAGTGGATTTGCAGGTCAGAGCTACTATGCAATCAGAAGCCTTTACTTCACCTGCGTATACTGGATGAAATCCTGTCCCTTTCCCTCTTCTGGCAGCAAAACGGCCAAAGTGCAATGGAATTGCCATGATTCTGTTAATACCGCAATGCCAAAATGTAGAAGGGACATGGAAAGGAGCCATATGGACCCACGCACTATAGAATGCTCCATTCTGCAGCGTCACGTAGAGAGCATTGTAGGTGGACTGCAGAACTGACAGGGGCACAAGTAATGGTTCTGTGACCTGCACAGCTCCACCTGCACAGCTCCACAAACAGCATAAAATCCACAGAGAAAATCATAATGGATGTCACCTCACAGCCCATATCTGACTGCGGTAGAAATCAGTGTCATGTGACTTATGTATACTAATACTCTCTTCCTTTCATCATCCAGTCTCAAGCTGATTGTTAAAGCTTTAGGAAATTTGGTTTCTCTGCTGTTACTCAACAAGCAGACTTTCCAGCTAGGGGCTAAATTCGACCACCATATCTATAATTGTAGGAAATTTTCACTGATGTTTAGATCCAATTGTGATGAGTATCACAGAAATGTAGGTAAAATAAAATCAAATAAGCTAATGGAAATTGTTCAATAGTATGTGAAGACAGAAATTGGCTTTAGGTCACCTCCTAGTTAATCTCAAACCGTAAGGGGCCCATGAAAGTATTAAGGATTTACTACTAGCTCCAGTTCTACTCAATGAGTTCAGAGTGCCACAAGCAAATACTTCAGCCTCACTGTCTGAAGTTTAAAAACCCAGCAGAAAGTCCCAACAGAGGTTGGACTTCTAGTACCAATTCTTTGGGTGCTCCCCCAAAATATGCTAGGACTAGGTACCTCACAAACCCCGCCCCCCCACAACCAAACAAACCCACCCGTAAAAGCACTGTCTCTGCCTCAAAGAGCAAATCGTTTAAATTAGAGATTACAGTCTTGATTAGGTAGAATGATCTGGTGACTAAGGCACAGGACCAGGAGTCAGGAGACATGGTTTCTGTTCTCAGTTCTGTCACAGACTTCTTGAGTGGCTTTCCCAACCTCTCTGGAGTGTCATTTCCTTACTTGTAAAATGGGCAGAATGCTTACCTCACAGAGGTATTGTGAGGCTACAGTAATTGATGTGTGTGAAGTATGCTGAGACCTTTGCCTGGAAAGTGCAATATGAGTGAAAAGGATTATTTTTCAATCAGATCTCTTCCCATCCTAGAATCCTACAACATCCCAAAAGTCAAAGGATACTTCTTTGGCCACCTCTGACCCCCTTCACAAGTGTTGCATGCCCCTAGCTCTTTGACATGCAGTCTGCAGAGTCCTCTTCTGCTTTAACATATTTAAACCACCCATGATTAAATGAGATGCCATGTTATACAGGTACAATCATATTTTTTTTACATTTTGCAGATAACCAGAATGTCAGAAGTAGGCGATACACAACTGTCTTAAATGTTTTTCTGCTCATGAATGATGCATAATTTCAATTTAAAAATGACTCAGAATTTGTAACAAAATGTACATATTGTATGACTCACACCATTGGCACTCTTCCTTCCGACAGATTTTTAACAATAACGGAAATAAGCCTGACTTGTATCGTTCTGAGAATTTTGACTATAGCTGTACTAAATAGTTCTCTTTATGATTCCCATCCTGTTTGTGCTTTAAATGAGACGCAGCTGTAACCAGCTATTTCAACCAGTTGCACAACTGGTGGCATAGAATCCTACTGCATGTGAAGTGAGTGAACTACCCTCCAGCAATGCAATCTCACACTTCCAATGTTTTATTTAAAAATCTTTCAGGTTATGACAATTATGAGCGAGCTGTCCAACAATTCATGTTCACAATTATGACAAATGTGCATATGAATTGCATAATTGTGAAGACATATGCTAATCACATGTATTTGCATGTGTGTCCTTGAACAATCATAGTAACTACACAATTGCCTACCTTAACCTGTTGGAGAGGTTGTTGTCTTTTAGTTATGCAATAAACAATCATAATACTCCCAAACTTTGATTCTTGAAAATTCTGAATCTAATGATTCTACTATTTATTATAAAAACGTAATGGGAAGTTCCATTAATCAATATATGGCCTTGGAGAGTTACACAGAAATGTCTGATCACAAGTTCATGAATGGCTGCCTGCCTTGGCCCATCCTGCCAGTGGCCACATCCTGCATATGGTCTTACCCTATATATATGGCCCCCCAAAACACACTCCCTCATCCATCAGCTGGGTGTCTCCATGTTCACACCTCTGATGCAGGCTTGAAACCTGACTTTACTTACCACAGCCATAGTTCACAGTCCTAAACCTGCCGAGAGGCGAGAGTTTCTCCTTTCTGTTTAAAGGGCAGATCCTGCAGAGGGGCCATGAAGCTGTCAATTGAGGATTCCTCCTGCATTGCCCTAACATAAGGACGGATAGAATGCCTTTGTGCTCTGTCAGTTCCTATTGGTAACAGACCCTGGGGACTATTACCATCTTGTGCAAATTAGAACTGCTTTGAGGCTAAAATAACTTGTGCTGGCCCTCAGCTAAACTCAGGATAAGGTGGAGGGCAAAGCATAAAGCAGTCTTTGTTTTCTACTCCTCTGGGTCCTGTATCCAGTAGAGATCAGCCAGATCCACAGATCAGCCTATCTATACTAGACTTAGTGTTGGAACCTCATTTGTTATCTACTATATTATGCCCCATTAACAAAATGCTTGCTCCACAAAATAAGAAAGAGGAACTATTTAAAAGTTTTGATACCTTATTATGACACAGATAAAACTCAATTTTTGGTGTTTAATTTTGTGGAACATTGCTATCCTTACCAAGTGTCTACTGAGGGCTGTTTTAGAAGTTTATTTTACCATGCTTCCGGGGTAAAACATACAACCATTATAAACAAACACTAAAAACCATAATCACAACTAGTTAGAATTTTCTCTATGTACACAATCTCAGACAACACACAAATAAAACAGATATAGTCTGTGTTTATAGTACCCTTAAATTATTAGTAACAAAGTTATTAAAAACTCTGAGCATTGGCTAGCTAGGAGATTTATATCTGAAGTTACCACCAAAGTGAATTCTTCTTCACGTCAAGGAATGTGGGAATACTGAATAAGACCAATGGTACAGTCCAGTATTTTGTCTCCAACAGAAGCTATTACCAGCTGCTTCAGAAGAAGGGGCAAGAACTCCTACAGTATTCAGTTCTAGAATAACTTGCTCAAAGGAAAAATCTCCTCTTAACCCAAATGGTTAAGAGGCTGGTTTAAGCCTTGAAGCATGAAGGCTTATATGGTGTTATTTTTTAAATGTTTAGTTATAATTGGACATTTCTATGAATCCTGCTAAGTTCCTGGGGTTAGTTTCACATGGGGACTTTAAGCATTGCACGGCTCAGCATTGCAATATCTAACTCCTATGTCCCCTGCTTCTTAATGGAATTGTTAGCTCCAAGTTAGGTGCCCAGGATTACATAGGGGAGAGACGGGGCCAGATTCACAAGGTATGTAAGTCTAACATTTAGGCGCCAGAGACATTCTCAAAATTGCTGCTCAGCTACCACCTAACCTTTATTGGTGGCAAAGTTTCCACTGATAGGAATGCACAAAAACATCTAAGTCCTGATGCTATCCCACAGCTAATGAGCTACTTGGAGCTATTGCTCATGCCTATTCCCTGACAGACGTCTCAAACTCCCGTCTCAAACTCCCGTCTATCTTGGCCTGTGGAGCCTGATCTGGTAGGTGTGCTTTAAGCATGTCTACCCCCAGACAAGAGAACTGGGGGCAAGCTGAGAATTTGGGGGGCTGGTTTGTGTGTGTTTGTGTCCATTTGATAATCTATCTCTTGGTTCATATAGCTGAATGATGATCCATTGTTGTGACCTATACAGGGTGTAGGTGGGGTGTGAAGGGACGATTAAGGGTAGATCCTTGTGTTTTTGGATTTGGACCACAGGCTGGCAGGGGTTCCCAAACTGGTCAGCAGGCAATATACATATGATTAGGTTTACACAATTTTAAGTGAAATAACAATATTTTAAGTTTTGCACTCTATTGTCTGTTTTAGTAGAAAAATATATCATTATGGAGACTCATAATTTTAAAAGAATTATTGCAAGTTACCAAGGTGGCATGTGCACAAAAACAGATCTCATGTCAGCATTAGTGGTGAAACATTCTTTTCTTGTTTGCTGTATTTTCCTATTAGTAACTGTTACACCCAATATCAACTGTTCTAACCCTCAAAAGTAAATAGCACAAAATTACAATAAGTTATCTGATTAGGTATGACAAAAGTGCTTTTTTTAAGACCTCAACATCTTTAGGTTATTCACGTAAAACATCATTGATACAAATCCCAAGCTCAGAGGTTATTTATATTCAGCATTTTAAAAAGATTAAACATTCTTCAGTAATGTTTTAAATTGATTACAAAACAAAATACAATCTGTTTCTAGCAAAATTCAAGACATCTAACCAGGGGCGGCTCTAGGAATCCGGCCGCCCCAAGCACGGCCGCACGCCGCGGGGGGCTCGCTGCCGGTCGCCGGTCCTGTGGCTCCGGGGGACCTCTTGCAGATGTGCCTGTGGAGGGTCCGCTGGTCCCGCGGCTCCGGTTGAGCTTCCGCAGGCATGACTGCGGGAGGTCCACCCGAGCCGCGGGACCAGCGCACCCTCCGCAATCATGCCTGCGGGAGGTCCGCCGGAGCCGGCTGCCGCCCTGCCGGCAAAATGCTGCCCCACGCACACGCTTGGCACGCTGGGGTCTGGAGCCGGCCCTGCATCTAACTGGGTTTTACTGATTTGTAAACCACATCTGGCTACGATGATTTGAACACTATTGTCATAAGCAGAGCCGTCCCTTGGGTATGGCAAATTGGGGCAATCGCTCCGGACCCCGCACTTTGGGAGGCCCCATGGTCCGGTGCAATTAGCTGATGTGGTCGGTCCCGGAAGTGACGGGTTAGTCTTGGAAGTGACGGATTCGTCACTTCTGCCCTGGGCCCTACACCCCCCTAGGGACAACCCTGGTCATAAGGTACAATAAGCTTTGCAAGACTGAGTCAGTGACATGAAATTTAATACCGGATATTAGAATTCTGGAAAGACTGAGTTGGGGTGCTGGATTAATTATTACCAGCTGAACCCTACCACCACAGAAACACCATTTTACAGGACAGGGAGTGTGGTTCAGGCTTCTCTGCACCCCAATGATCCCCAGCTACCATTATCACCCCTTTAGAGCTGTTGGCAACCCACATAAGTTAGAACTTTGGGCTGCTCTCACTAAAACCAAGGGACTGGACTGAGGCACATCGAGGCTAGTCTCTGAGAAGCACAAAGACCAGATTTGACCCCATCTCCTCCTGAGTTCTGCTGTGTGTTCTTTGGGCACATCCATAAATCTGGACCTATATTGTTCTTCTGAGTTTGTGCAACTGTTACAAGAAACAATTTACTGAAAGCAGTTAGGAAGATAAAGCACTAGAGTAAGTTAGAATAGCGGTCTACGAAGATTTGAAGGATGTAAACTTCAACAAGGGAGAGGCTGACCCAAGTGAATATAACCAGAATCAATTGGGGAGGAGGGGGTGATTGAGAGAATGAAAATTTAGTTTGAATAGTAGGAGAATTGTCCTAATACCAAGGTCTATCAGACTGTGTAAATATTCTTCACAAGAGAAGTGGTGGAGCCCTATTTTAAGGGCTCTTCTACACTTAGCAGGGAATCGATGAGCGGAGATTGACCGCAGATCACTCTCCTGTCGACTCCTGTACTCCACCGGATCAAGAATAGGGGGAGTCTCCCAACAACATCGCATAGTGCGGACCCTGCGATAAGTAGGTCTAAGCTACGTTGATTTGAGTTACGCTATTCACGTAACTCAAATTGTGTAGCTTAGACCTAATTTCCCCTGTAGTGTAGACAAGGCCTTAGAGTGGACAAGGCACTCAAGAAAAGTGAAAGAACAATCCAGGATTGATCTTCAGGGAATTAGTTTATAAGTATTTTCCATTTTCAATACCAGGGGTCCAAGTTGAAATGTACCACAATATTAGTCACCCATTAAGAGGCAAAAAGATTTACAGCAATTAAATATTCTCCTGTAGATTCAAAATCCTAAATCTGGCTTGGCTATAAATGCAGTTGAAAGGTTGTTAATGTATTTAATCCATCCAAAGAAGGCCTGAGATTAATTATGCCTCATGTACTTAGTAGGATGTTATTATGAGTCAGTATTTTGTAAGCATCTGGATAGTTATTTCTATTTTTAGACTGAAATAAGTGGTATATTAGGGTTCATTAGGTAATATCTTGTTGGTCTTGAAATCAAGATTAATGATTGAAGTGGCAGATTAATGATACAGCTGATGTTTAAGCCCCCTGTAATATTATTTGATAGAAGACTGTTCTAACAAATGTTGGACATGACGTAGTGAGCCTAATACGGTTCTTGAACTGACCCTGGGAGAAAATTTTAACTTCTTTGAGCATTAAAACCCTAAGATTAGCCAGAACCAGATCTTCTTGGGTAAAAAATGCCAAGCATTCTCCTGGCCTGTGCATGTATGTGCATGTGTACACACAGAGATACAGGCAGGAATATATATGTAAACCATTTTTTCTATATAACTGGAGTGGGAGTTTGTTAGAAGCACTGAAATCTTGATTACAAATTAGCTTTTTTCCTTATAGACTGCTTGACTGCTTATCAGTATAGAAATATTTTTATTGCTTTGAACAATATATTTGAGAGATGACTGAGTATATTTCAAAACAGTGCAAGTTGGCATCTCGATTTAAAAATGCAATATGTTCATAAATGAACTCGCACTTTTTGTGACCTATTTTCAGCTTCCTCTCTATGCTTACTTCTTATATTTTCGAAAGTCACCTGCAAGAAAGGAACAAATTAAAATTAAGTAGTGTGGACATTTCAATCCTGGCCTGCATTTCCATTGGCGGGACTCTCCTAAATATAGATTTCTATTCCTTAAGAATTGTTTCAAGCTGTCTAATGGCTCTATATCAACTAGAGACTAAACTGAGGCCACTAAACTCATTCTCGCTTTTAACTCAAGCATGATTTCATTCTAGATTTCCAGAGATGAAAACTGCACTGAAACAGCAGATATTTACTTATAAAGTTCCTTATTAGATACAATCAATCATTCAAAAAATTTATGTTCTATGGAAAGAGATGAGAAAGCTCTGTGTTGACCAATGTGGTGAGGGAAAGGTTTAGACAGAAGATTTCTCTGCTAACACACATTTACTGTCCTTATCCCAATTAAAATCCTGTAACAATGAAAATTATCTGCACTGCTTACCCCATAATAACTTTGTTAGATGCTCTCCAAGTAAGTAGAATCCTATCATTACAAGGTAGGAAATGGTAAAAAGTACCGCCTTTCCAGGTACACCTAGTACTTCTAAAATTGGGTATGCCCAAATTCCTGATGCATAATTTACCCATAGTACCCTAAAGCAATGAAAGACAAACAATATTAAGAAACAGAACTAGACATATCTACATTGTAGTTTGCTTGAAGATTATAAATTGGCTTTATTTCTAAAGCCATATGAAAATCTCAATTCTGTCAGTTTTAATTTTGCATTTAAAAGGAACGTTTGGTAAATTAGTTAAATTTTCAAGCACTTTTTTTCCAAAATGCTCATAAATATTTATATTTTTCAGTTAAAATTAAAATAGCTTTGTTTTTATTTAAACTTTTCTCTGCATTAACAGCAATGTAAGAGGGCTTACTGGAGTGTAATGGGGATAAATTAATATTTATAAAGTAATCTGAGATTATTGATGAAAGGCTCTAAGAGTCAAATGTAATATAATTACTATCATTTAAACAATGACACGTAATAATGGTTTCAAATTCTCTGGCACTTCTGAACAGAGATTGGCAAAGCATTTTTCAGCCATTGCTTAAAGTTACAAAACTGCAGATTTGCCAAACAAGTTACAGTATATATCATATGTGCACACAAGAAAGAATCAGTACAGAATTCTTCATTGTGCCAACCTGTGTTACTATCAGATGTTCTTTCAAGTGTGTGTGCATTCCAACTGTCATTTAAACACAGAATATTAAAATAAAACAATATTGAAGGCCACATATTCAAAATCTCGTGCAAGACAAGTCCACAAAGATTGTGCAAACACTTCTGTATCCACAACTGAATTGTCAGCACAAATCAGGGTACCTGAACCTCTAACTAGATTCTTGTGGGTGCAAATATGCAAATTTGAATTCATATTATGAAGTGTAAAAATTAGTCTGCAAAATGGGAGGCTGATCATGAGCCCTTCTGAAAATGTATCCATGTGTGAGAAATGTATAGAGCAGTGATTCTCAAACTGGGCGGCCAGCACATCCCTCGGACCGCGTCGCTCCCTGCAGCCCCCATTGGCCAGGAGCGGTGAATCGCAGCCAGTGGGAGCCGCGATTGGCTGAATCTGCGGAAGTGGCAGGTAAATAAATCGGCCCGGCCCACCAGGGGCTTTCCCTGAACAAGCGGCGAACCGGCTTTGAGAACCACTGGTATAGAGGACCTTCAACATTGGATATATGCAGCTAACCTCAATTGGGCTAACAGTGGGATTTGAACCTGTGCCTAAAAACACAAGCCTCTGTCACTTGTTCTCTAGGTGTAAGCAGTAGCACATTCATAAACCTCTGTCCACTAGAAGGTAAGTAACAGATAACTGAATGGTGAATTACACATCCAACTGTTTGTGCACAGAAAACCAAATTCTATGTGTATGAGCAAACAAAAGCATTTCTGAATGAAAACTGTCATCACTGAAAGCCTATCCACCTCTTATGATTGGTAATTAAGCAATGTTGTTTTTGCATGAACAAGTTTTGCATGGGTATGGACTGGATGTCCTTTGAACATGTGACCCTAAAGATGCAACACAAATCCACACAACCAGAGAATTCTGCGTTACAGTTGGCACAGACATTATAATAGGTACAGAACTGCCTCAACCCTAGGAACATTTTATTGTCACTGTTGTTTAAATATTTTATGCTGTGCCACAACTG
Organism: Mauremys mutica; assembly: GCF_020497125.1. Lineage (NCBI taxonomy): Eukaryota > Metazoa > Chordata > Testudines > Geoemydidae > Mauremys > Mauremys mutica. Next base: position 10,419,655 of record NC_059084.1, on the reverse strand, counting down.
GAAAATGTATAACTAAAGAGTTGCTAAGATTTTTAATAAGTCCTCCATATCCCCTGCTGAGCACAGAATCATCCATATTTTCTTCACTTCCACCTTTGAGGCCCCATGTAGTAGCTGCCAGTCTTCCATCTGAGGACTAACCGACCTTCATTCCCAATCAATGTTACCTCATAATTGGTCAGAGAAGTCAATTGGAAGGATTCCATGCCCCAGGGATAAGGTCCAGATTTTTAAATATGTTTAGATACCTAACTCTCTTTGATTTCATTGGGAGTTAGGTACCTAAATACCTTTAAAAATTTGGCCCTAAGTGCTCACAATGCCTGTTGGCCCAAGCAACAAGATCTCGGGAATCAAAACTACATCTGTTACTCTGCAGAAAACTAGCAATAAATCTGAGAATATTATGCCCTCTCTGGTTTCTGTGGAAGGCAGCAGAGGTATGATAAAGACAGCGCTCTGGAAGGGACAAATAATTACTTATGAAGCGCTGCCTTGTTTCAAATAACTCTTTTAATATTTCGAATTAATCCTAACAGCCGTCTTTGCATGAGGAAGATATTAATACCCCCATTTGATGAAGGAGACAATGAAGTTACTTGCCCAAAGTCACAGAGTAAATAAGTGTCAGCCCAACTAGGTCTTTTGGCTTACAGGTCAAATATTGCATAGAATGGAATTGTAACGTGAAATAGAGGATGGCAGATTCATTTTTCTGCATCCAATTAGCAGCATCTGCTATCAACACTTGGGACTGATGTCACCAGATAGTTATGCATTGCTACATCATCCTTCCAGTGAGAAGTCTGAAACTAAGGAAAGAGAAACTTATCAAACAAGAGTGTGTTATGTGGGAGAATTTGTAAACCAAATAAGAGGAAAAGCAGAGCTGCACTGAAATTTACACTAGTTATAAAATAGAAATCAGTAACAGAAAGAGGGTTTGAACTTTATTGTAAAGCCTTTCAAAATAACATTTCCTAAACATTCATTCTTTTAGCTGTTGTCAAGGCTGACGCCCCATTCTGTCACTCCGAGTGCAGAAAGTGGGGGCCCACACGGATTCTAAAAATTAAGTTAGAACTCCTTGCCTGAGGAGGTTGTGAAAGCTAGGACTATAACAGGGTTTTAAAAAAAAACTAGATAAATTCATGAAGGTTAAGTCCATTGATGGCTATTAGCCAGGATGGGTAAGTAATGGTGTCCCTAGCCTCTGTTTGTCAGAGGGTGGAGATGGATGGCAGGAGAGAGATCACTTGATCATTACCTATTAGGTTCACTCACTCTGGGGCACCTGGCATTGGCCACTGTTGGTAGACAGGCTACTGGGCTGGATGGACCTTTGGTCTGACCCAGTATGGCCATTCTTATGTTCTTCTTATAGATTATCAATTCATACCTCAAACCTACTATCTGGAGCCTCAGATATGTAAGTAAAATTAGGGAATGTCTAAAAAGACACAATTAGGGTTATTTCTTTTATTTCTTACTGGCTTGTGGACTCCTCTGTGCTAACCCCTGACGCTTTTGTTTGCTTGTAACTTTTAAGCTAAACCCCCAAGGAAGCTAGTTTGGGTGCTTAATTTTTGAAATTGCTCTTTTAAAATCTAGCAAAAGCTTAAGTTCCAGATGTATTTTTTTCCTTTTTGTTTTTAATAAAATGTACCTTTTTAAAAGAACAGGATTGGATTTTTGGTGTTGTTTGATTAGCTGGTAGCACCGCTAATTTCCTTTCTTTCTCAGCTGTTCCCCGGGAGGCGGGGTGTGTGTGTGTGTGAAAGGGCTTGAGGGTACGCCACAGGGAGGAATTCCCAAGTGTTCCTTCTTGGATCCAAGGGGTATTTTTTGCATTTGGATGGTGGCAGTGTTTACCAAGCCAAGGTCAGAGAAAAGCTGTAACCTTGGGAGTTTAATGCAAGCCTGGAGTGGCAAGTATTAATTTTTAGAATCCTTGTGGGCCCCCACTTTCTGCACTTGGAGTGACAGAGTGGGGATTCAGCCGTGACATGGTGTTAGCAGTGGGATGTTTATAAAAGGGAGCTCCCCCCTTCTTTATTTATCACAGCTGTTAAGACTTTCCTTGTTTTCTTCCAGACTAGAAGGATGTTTGTGATAAGCAGAAAACATCAATTACAAGTGCCAGCACAAGACACTGTTGCAAACAGAAGAAAAAAAGCAAGTATTTTTCTTTCATAGTGCTGAATATCTGCCTAGAACCAATATAAATTCCTCCTTATTACAAGTTCCATGGCTGAAGATATACGACTAAAGATCCACAGAGAATTTAGACATAAACAGAACTTCAGAAATGTTAGAGTTGTTTATCTGTATTTTGATGAAAAACTCTGAACTGCAAAATCAGGGGATGGGGAGGGAGTAGAGGATGGAATCCAAAAATAACACTTAAAAACTACAATGTATAGGTCTTATACAAATAATGTAATACCATAAGCAAACTCTAATACCAAACTGCTGTAGTGTTTACTAGACCTGTAGTGTTTACTAGACTGAATTAAGGACCAGATTGTTTTTCCCATCTCAGTGAGTATTCTCCATACATCCTCCCTAAATGCATCCTTGGCAACAAGGCTCCATCACAGGCCAGGCTGCCAGGAAGAGTGGAAAGAGCCATCGGGGGAAGAAAACTACAAAGGCTCTGCACATATAATCCTTTCCTTTACATATTCCCCTGATATCCAAGCAGATTTTGTGGGATCCACTTGTTTTGGGTATCTGACTCACCTTTTAGTTTGGTCAAGTAGGGAGAGGAGCTCTGCATGAGGACATGATAACAGAAAAGCTGCACTGGGAAGGGAATTCAGAAGAGTTTCCAGCGATCTATGCGGGTAATTTGTGCATAGGGGACACACTGATCCTATGTTACCAAGCCCAAGGAATATGACATTGTAGCTATTCTTTAGTTCAACTTTTTTCATGTTATATACATGTACATGCAGCAGTACTTTAACTATATGTTTATAGAGGTTGTCATTTCAATTCAGGTGTATCACTAAATGTTGTGTTCATACAGTAGCAGTGTACTGTGATGAATTCTGGATGTGGAGCTTGCTTCTGTAATCCACACTTTTTCCATTTGAAGATTTTCTAATGCAGTGCATCCTACATGGGGATACATTTTAAATCAACCTAGAAGCTGGTACAGGATGTGATGGCTTATTTATATGTGATCCCATTACTCTGGGATGTGCATTAGCTATCTGTTGGTTTCCAGGTGGAGTTTAAAGTGCTGGTTTTGAGCTATAAAGTCTGAATTGGATTGGACCAATGTATTGAAGGATACATGCACAATGCAATCAGAGGTGTGACTACAGCTCAGGTAGATACATCTAAGTAGCACAGGTAAAAACAGCAGTGTCGATGTGACAATGCAGCCTTCAACAAAGCAAGTGAGTACCCAGGGTCTTCGATGTGCTTGTACAGCCTACACTGAAGCCCACACCACCACATCTACACTGCTATTTTTAGCCATGCTAATGCCAATGTAGCTAGTTTAGGTACTACAGTGAAGACATACACTAAGGCTACGTCTACACAGCATTTTCATCGTTAAAACTTTTGTCACTCAGGGGTGTGAATAAAACACCGCCCTGAACGACAAAAGTTTTAATGACGACAGCGCTTTATTGGCGGGAGATGCTCTCCTGGCGACAAAGAGCGGCTACACTGGGCACCTTACAACCCTGTGGATGCTTCAGCACAGCCGTGCTGTTGTAAGGTGCACAATGTAGACCTAGCCTAAGAGACTACATTACTCCTCAGACTATAGTACCATAGTTGCAGTAAACACAGGTGTTTGAACAGGAGTCCCCTCTATGCAATGGATAGGAGCTCCCTGCAGGGCATTCTCTGAGGGGCCTTCAACTTTGGAATTTACTCCCCTCCCCAAGCCAAAGTAACTCAAATGTGCTGATCAGGGCAAGCTGCAAAGCCCACCTCTTTACCCAGGCTTTTGGATAAGAAATGGTGTTTTAAGGGCTCATAACGGTGAGTGTAGTGGAGGAATATTTGGATTCAAGATTTCTGGTTATTTTCTTATAGTTTTGGCTACTTATGGTTAAAATACTAGTTTCATATTCATGTAATTATATTTATAATTAGGTGAAAGGAGATTAATGTTCAGGATAGATATTTTTAATGTTCGGTTTAAAATGAAATAAATAAATAAAGATAGACTGACAACTTGCCTGTATCAGATGAATAACCATTTGAAAGGTCAGTGACTAAATTTAAGCAGTTATTTTATGACAGTTTACTATTCATATTGAGCAGGGTTACAGGAATTTTGAAGGAAAATTTGCAAAGTTTTTTTCTCCGAGTCTGTAAAATTTTGGGGGAAATCTATAGAGGTTTTTCTTAAAGCAAATTTACTCAGAACAAATGAAAACAGTAAGGCGTCTAATAACAGATTTGTATCTTTTAATCAATAAAAAGACTTTAAATTTAATCTGCTTTGCTTTATTTGAATCCTTCCAGCTTCCTGACATCTTTCATTTTCCTCTGAAATCTTCTTCTTGCACCTAGTTATCTGTTTCCCTTCTAGTATACTATGTGGAGGATCAGACACTTAAACAGAATACTCAAATGTTTGGTATATTCTAAACTTGAAACCTATTTTTATGGAATGTCTTTTGACGGAATCCAACCATAATCAATAAATATTTTACATGGATGTTTTGCTAATACACTAAGCAGTGAAATAGTTCACCATGTTGCTATTCAAATTGTCATTATTAGGTTTCAACATTATCACTGACTTTGAAAAAATTAAGTAGTTCAAATCTCTCTTTGGGTCATATTTACTGGTCATAGATGTTCCGCAGCACAGTGGGGCACTCCACATAAAGGCCACACACGAAGATTCGCTACTACATCTGCCATAGAAGAGTGCTCTGCAGCAGCTCTCTCCAAAGCACACATGGAGGTAGTATTTGGAACCATACTGGTCATGAATCAGGAGTGTGCCCTGTGGGACCACACTATTGTAGTTTAAAAAAAAAAAAAGTGACTGCAGCATGCATTTTTATTATCTCTTGTAAAGTATTTGTATCTGATTATACTGTAGTGTAAGAACCAAGATACACTATGGTAATTTCATCAAGAAAAGCAATAAATATTATGCCAAAAACCACAAACACACACATGCATTCTGCTCTTTATGCTTCTTGTTGCTGATGTGTTTCTGAGAAACAGGGAATGCCTACCATGTGAGGTATGAAGTACCAAAGATGCTAAGTCCTATCATTCCCTTCAATTTAGAAAGATATTTATGTGGACATGTAATCAGCTCAATAAGAAGTAGTGGCAGTATAGTGGTATGCTGAAAATAAAAATCAAATACAAGAGTCAGATTTGGAAATATACAATATGAACAAATAATATCGTAGAAAATGGTATGACAGAAACACTGACTGTGAAAATTTCAGAAACAGCAATGAAATCTTTTGTTTGGTAGGTTTCTCTGGTGAACTATTAATTATAACAGATTCCTTCCATCCCTCACAAATGTAATCTCTACTTTGTAACAGCTGCATCCACTCCCCCAGAAATTAAAGGCCATCAAGAGATGCAATCAAAATTAAATTGATGTTTTTAATCAGAAAATAAAATGCCCATAGTTGATTTTGAGTACTATAGACTTGATCCTATATTCACTGAAGTCAATGGCAAAGCTGTCATTGACATGATGCTGGCTCAGAACCAATGAGACAAATTAGAGAGTCAATAACTAAATCATGTAACTGCATTCAACGTGCTTTGGACCTGGCCCATAATATATAGGACAAGTTACTGTGCAATTTACAGATTTATCTGTGGATGTTCTACAAGATTTAAGGAATTCATATATCTAGATCAGAGGTAGGCAACCTATGGCATGGGTGCCGAAGGCAGCACGCAAGCTGATTTTCAGTGGCACTCACACTGCCTGGGTCCTGGCCACTGGTCCGGAGAGCTCTGCATTTTATTTAATTTTAAATGAAGCTTCTTAAACGTTTTTAAAAACCTAATTTACTTTACATATAACAATAGTTTAATTATATATTATAGACTTATAGAACAAGACCTTCTAAGAACGTTAAAATGTATTACTGGCACGCGAAACCTTAAATTAGAGTGAACGAATGAAGACTCGGCACACCACTTCCGAAAGGTTGCCGACCCCTGATCTAGATAATTAGATTTACACTCCATACAAAAACAGATTAAAAGAATGTTCTGGTTGCAATGTGAAGCACCCAAATATCAGAAAATGAAAAAGACTTGTGCAGCCTTAATTCTGCCCCCTTTCATGTATATATTATAATACAGTATTTAATTACATGCTTCATACTGTTTTATCCATGCACCCTGCCTAATTCCGTGCACAGGACAGGTGATATTCAGTGAAAGAGGCAGCTAGCTGTTCATATGAGAAACTAAGCTCAAAAACCAAAGCACCGCCCCCGCCCCCCAACACTACCCAGCAGCAGCAAGTCTCCAAACCTGGGTTAGCTGACTTAGCCCTGGTCTACACTATGAGTTTAGGTCGAATTTAGCAGCATTAGATCGATTTAACCCTGCACCCGTCCACACGACGAAGCCGTTATTTTCGACTTAAAGGGCTCTTAAAATTGATTTCTGTACTCCCCGATGAGAGGATTAGCGCTGAAATCAACCTTGCCGGGTTGAATTTGGGGTAGTATGGTCGCAATTTGAAAATATTGGCCTCCGGGAGCTATCCCAGAGTGCTCCATTGTGACTGCTTTGGACAGTGCTCTCAACTCAGATGCACTGGCCAGGCAGACAGGAAAAGGCCCACAAACTCTTGAATCTCATTTCCTGTTTGGCCAGTGTGGCGATCTGTGGATGAGTGCAGATCTCATCAGCAGAGGTGACCATGATGGAGTCCCAGAATTGCAAAAGAGCCCCAGCATGAACCAAATGGGAGGTACGGGATCTGATCGCTGTATGGGGAGACAAATTCGTGCTATCAGAACTCTGTTAAAAAAAAACGAAATGCCCAAACATTTGAAAAAATCTCAAAGGGCATGAAGGACAGAGGCTATAACAGGGACCCACAGCAGTGCACTGTGAAACTTAAGGAGCTGAGGCAAGCCTACCAAAAAAACAGAGGGGCAAACAGCCACTCCGGGTCAGAGCCCCAGACATGCTGCTTCTATGATGAGCTGCATGCCATTCTAGGTGGTGCAGCCACCACTACCCCACCCCTGTGCTTTGACTCTGTCAATGGAGTAGCACGCAACAGGGATGGGGTTTTGGGGATGAGGAAGATGATGATGAAGGAAGCGGAGAAACCGTTTTCCCCGACAGCCAGGAACTGTTTCTCACCCTGGACCGGGAGTCAGTACCCCCTGAACCCACCCAAGGCTGCCTCCTGGACCCGCCAGGCAGAGAAGGGACCTCTGGTGAGTGTACCTTTGTAAATATTATACATAGTTTAAAAGCAAGCCTGTTTAATGATTAATTTGCCCTGGCATTTGCAGCCAGTACAGCTACTGGAAAACTCTGCTAACATGTCTGGGGATGGAGTGGAAACCCTCCAGGGACATCTCCATAAAGCTCTCCTGGATGTACTCCCAAAGCCTTTGCAAAAGGTTTCTGGGGAGGGCAGCCTTATTCCGTCCTCCATGCCAGGCCAGTAGCACGTAGTCTGGAAACATTGCATAACAAAGCATGGCAGCCTAGGTCCCGGTGTTTGCTGGCATTCAAATAACATCAGTTCTTTATTTCTCTGTGTTATGCTCAGGAGAATATCATTCCTGGGCACCTGGTTGAAATAGGGGGACATTCAGAGGGGCACCTGATTTTATTAAGGGGACATTCAGAGGTGTCCATTCCTGCTGGGCTGTTTGCCTGTGGGTGAACAGAAATGTTTCCTGCTGTTAGCGATGCGGTGGGGGGAGGGGTGAAGCGATCATCCTAGAGAATTGGGTGTGTCTGTGTGTGTGGGGGGGGTTAGTTGGGTTTGTGCTGCATGTTAACCCGAAAACCGCAGCCCCGCCTCCTTTTAAATAGCCAACCCATTTTAAATGGCCAACCCAACGGCTGCTTGGTATGGGAAATGAGGGTGCTGCTGCTGTTTGAAACCATTCCCACATCTTATGAAGGTTAAAGAAGCCAAATTCTGTTGCCCGGCCCTGCTTGAAAGATCTCTCACACCAAACTGGCATACCCTCAATAAGAGGAAAAATGCGACCTTGTACCGAAAGCACATGTGCTATGTAATGTTAACAGCAAGGTTTACCATGAAAGAGTCTACCCACTGTTCTCTAAAATGTGTCTTTTTAACTACCACTCTCCCTTTTTTTTCCTCCACCAGATGCAAATGTTTCAACACTCACTATCTTCTCCTTCCCAGAGGCTAGCGAAGATTAGAAGGCGAAAAAAATGCACTCATGATGAAATGTTCTCTGAGCTCATGCAGTCCTCCCACACTGAAAGAGCCCAGCAGAATGCGTGGAGGCAGACAATGTCAGAGTCCAGGAAAGCACAATATGAACACGAAGACAGGTGGTGGGCTGAAGATAATAAGTGGCGGGCTGAAGATGATAGGTGGCGTCAGCTTGGTGAAAGAAGGCAAGAGGCAATGCTGAGGCTACTGGAGGAACAAACTGATATGGTCTGGTGTATGGATGTATGTAACCAACCACCCTCCTCCCCAAGTTCCATAGCCTCCTCACCCAGACGCCCAAGAACATGGAGGGGGGCCCCCTCTGGGCACCCAACCACTCCACCCCAGAGGACTGCCCAAGCAACAGAAAGCTGGCATTCAATAAGTTTTAAAGTGCAGTGTGGCCTTTTCCTTCCCTCCTCCCACATCCCACCCGGTGCTTCCCTCCTCCCCCACCCCTCCCAGGCTACCTTGGCAGTTATCCCCCTATTTATGTGATGAATAAAGAATGCATGAATGTGAAGCAACAATGACTTTATTGCCTCTGCAAGCGGTGATCGAAGGGGGTAGGGGAAGGTGGTTAGCTTACAGGGAAGTAGAGTGAACCAAAGAGGGGGGGTTTCATCAAGGAGAAACAAACAGAACTTTCACACCGTAGCCTGGCCAGTCATGAAACTGGTTTTTAAAGCTTCTCTGATGCGCACTACGCCCTCCTGTACTCTGCTAACCGCCCTGGTGTCTGGCTGTGCGTAATCAGCAGCCAATTTGCCCCAACCTTCCATCCCACCATAAACATCTCTCCCTTACTCTCAGAGATACGGTGGAGCGCATGCAATGGGAATATTGGTTTCACTGAGGTCTATCCGAGTCAGTAAACTGTGCCAGCGTGCTTTCAAACATCCAAATGCACATTCTACCACCATTCTGCACTTGCTCAGCCTATAGTTGAACAGCTCCTGACTACTGTCCAGGCTGCCTGTGTATGGCTTCATGAGCCATGGCATTAAGGGGTAGGCTGGGTCCCCAAGGATAACTATAGGTATTTCAACATCCCCAACCATTATTTTCTGGTCTGGGAAGAAAGTCCCTTGCTGCAGCTTTTGAAACAGACCAGAGTTCCTGAAGATGCGAGCGTTGTGTACCTTTCCCGGCCATCCCACGTTGATGTTGGTGAAACATCCCTTGTGATCCACCAGTGCTTGCAGCACCATTGAAAAGTACCCCTTTCGGTTTATGTACTCGCTAGCTTGGTGCTCTGGTGCCAAGACAGGGATATGGGTTTCGTCTATTGCCCCACCACAGTTAGGGAATCCCATTTCAGCAAAGCCATCCACTATGACCTACACATTTCCTAGAGTCACTACCCTTGATATCAGCAGCTCTTTGATTGCATTGGCTACTTGGATCACGGCAGCCCCGACAGATTTGCCCACTCCAAATTGATGCCTGACTGACCAATAGCTGTCTGGCATTGCAAACTTCCACAGGGCTATTGCCACTCGCTTGTGCACTGTGAGGGCTGCTCTCATCTTGGTATTCTTGCGCTTCAGGGCAGGGGAAAGCAAGTCACAAAGTTCCATGAAAGTGCCCTTATGCATGCGAAAGTTTTGCAGCCACTGGGAGTCATCCCAGACACGCAACACTATGCGGTCCCACTAGTCTGTGCTTGTTTCCCGGGCCCAGAATCGGCGTTCCACGGCATGAACTTGCCCCATTACCACCATGATGTCCAAATTGCAAGGGCCCGTGCTTTGAGAAAAGTCTGTGTCCATGTCCTCATCACTCTCATCACCACGCTGCCATTGCCTCCTTGCCTGTTTTTGCTTTTGCAGGTTCTGGTACTGCATATACTGCAGGATAATGTGCGTGGTGTTTACAGTACTTATAATTGCGGTGGTGATCTGAGCGGGCTCCATGCTTGCGGTGCTATGGCGTCTGTGCTGAAAAAAAGGCGCCAAATGATTGTCTGCTGTTGCTCTGACGGAGGGAGGGGCGACTGACAACATGGCTTACAGGGTTGGCTTACAGGTTGTCAGACAGAATGGCCCCCTCAAGGACTGCACTCTAAACCCTGGGTTTAGCAGGCCAATGCTCAAACCACTGAGCTATCCCTCCCCCCACTATTCACGGGGGGTGGTGGTGGTGAGGGCAAATGAATACAAATGAAAACAAAACAAATCTGGTCACTTTATTGTTTTGATCCACTGCATCTCTCTTATACATCGTAGGCTGGCAGCAGATGGTGCAGGCTGACTGCTAGCCATCGTCATCTCCTGGCTGCTCGCCAGAAGACGGTGCAGTACGACTGCTGGCCATCGTCGTCTCCTGGCTGCTTGCCAGAAGACGGTGCAGTACGACTGCTGGCCATCGTCGTCTCCTGGCTGCTTGCCAGAAGACGGTGCAGTACGACTGCTGGCCATCGTCGTCTCCCATTTATGTCCAGGCGCCACTGACCGACCTCACCGAGGCTGGCCAGGAGCACACATCTGCCCAGGTGCCTCCGACTGACCTCACTGAGGTCGGCTAAAAGAGCACCCAGGAGACGACGACTACCAGTCATAATGCACCGTCTGCTGCCAAAAGGCAATGGACGGCTGCTGTGTAGCAATGCAATACCTCGTCCGGCAGCACCCAGAAGACATACGGTGATGATCAGCTGAGCGGGCGCCATGCTTGCCGTGGTATGTCGTCTGCATGGGTAACCCAGGAAAAAAGGCGAGAAACGATTTATTGCCGCTGCTTTCACGGAGGGCGGGGGGGGGGGGGGGGTGTTTACATTTACCCAGAACCACCCACGACAATGTTTTTGCCCCATCAGGCATTGGGAGCTCAACCAAGAATTCCAATGGGCGGCGGAGACTGAGGGAACTGTGGGATAGCTACCCACAGTACAATGCTCCAAAAGTTGATGCTAGCCTCGGTACTATGGACGCACTCTGCCGACTTAATGGTCTTAAGTGGGGACACAATCGACTGTATAAAATCGATTTCTAAAAAATCAACTTCTATAAATTTGACCTAATTTCTTAGTGTAGACATGCCATTAGGCTCACGCTATGAAGGCTAAAATAGCAATATAAACATTTCTGCTCAGGTTGGAGCTTGGGCTCTGAAACCCGGAGAGTTGTTGTAGGGTTGGTTGCTTAGTTTTTTCAGTGTAGCTGTACCCTACAGCACAGAGTCCTGGGTTGGGTCTACACTAGTCTTTCCCCCTCCATTCTTGTTACTACTGGTGCATCTCCACCAGTGGTAGAGAAGGTAGAAGTTACAGTTTAGAGATGCTCTGGTAGGGCTACAGGCCAGGACCCTGATATCTACACTTGATGCAGTGCGGAATACCAGAAGAAATTTGTACACTAAATTGTCTGCAAGTTATTGTTATGTTCAAACTGCATGTATTGTACATATATAATAACGAAAATACCATAAAGAGAAAAAACATCAAACCCAAGACCTCAAGAAAGAAACACTATCTGCTTACCATGGTATGATTAAGCCAAGGTGGATTAATCTCATCCAGTTCTTTAGGGTATACCAATTCTCTGTCATATGCATAAAGGGTCCAAAAAGTAACAGCTACAAACTGAGATAAAAAACTGTATGTAAATAAAACTAAATACAGTAGAACCTTGAGTTACGAACACAAGAGTTATGAACTAAGCAGTCAACCACACACCTCATTTGGAACCGGAAGAATGCAATCAGGCAGGAGCAGAGACCCCAAAAAAAGAGCAAATTTAGTCCAATATTGTGTTAAACGTAAACTACTAAAAAAATAAAGGGAAAGCAACATTTTTCTTCTGCATAGTAAAGTTTCAAAGCTGTATTAAGTCAATGTTCGGCTGTAAACTTTTGAAAAAAAGTAACGTTTTGCTCAAAGTTACGAACATTTCAGATTTACAAACAACCTCCATTCATGAGGTGTTTGTAACTCTAAGGTTCTACTGTATTACTAAACTTTGTGCACAGGACTATTCAGATAGAGTTTTTCCTTATCAAAATCGTTGCTTTGAAGAGAAGATGTTTTTAAAAGTTTTTCTGTTTACATGGTGGATGTTAAGACAGTTTAGTACTAATTACCTCCATCTTTTTTTTTTCTGTCAAATTCAGAAAATGTATACTTCATTGAAAAACTACTATAAATTATTGCATAAGTAAAGGAGAATTTATGGAATTAATTCTGCTCCCATTAGAGTCCAGGGGAATTTTACCATTGAGGTCAGTAGATGCAGGACAGGGTGGTGATCTGCACTCCATTTTGGTTAGCATGTACTGAAAGAACGAGGGAAATATTAACAGTAACTTGCTGTTAGTGAACTCAGAACACAAAGCAATCCTTTGAAAAATACAAAATAAAATATAATTGATAATCATTAACCAAGAACAAAAGAGTTCGTAGCAAGATAAAGTGAGACATGTACAGGAGCTACAGTAGCAATTTTATAATCTAATGTTTCCTTAATTCCTAAGATATGCATATTTTATATTTTCTAAACTGAAGAAATTTTTTTCTTAAGCTCCATTGTTCATAGAACTCAAGACAATCCCAGGCCTTGTCCACACAAGAAAGTTGCACTGATTTAATGGACCCAGTTTAGAAACCAATTCAGTTAAATTAGTGCAAAATCCTTTATGTGGACACTTATTTCAATTTATCAGTGCCTTTTCTTGATTTAATTTATGCTCATTCCTTGCCGACATAAGCTAAATCAAAATAAGGTACACTGGATTAAGAATGTCCACCTAAGGGAGTTGAACCAATTTAGTTACATCGGAGCACCTCTCTCAGGTAGACAAGGCCTCAATCTAGGAATCTGATAACACAAACTCATATTCATATAAATAGTCATTATTCATATGAGTACCCCCATTCATGAGGATTACTTATGTAAAGAAAGGTAGGCCCTAAGTGAACTCAACAGAAATACAGTTTCTCCCTTTCTTTGTGTCCATATGTTTCAAAAAGCTGGTAACACATTAGACAAAATGATCCTTTCCTATCCAATATACACTGAGAGCAGGTCTTCACTATCCGCCAGATCGGCAGGTAGTGATCGATCTATCGGGGATTGATCTATCGCGTCTAGTGTAGACAAGATAAATCAATCCCCGATCACTCTGTCGTTGACTCCGGAACTCCATCACTGCCGAGAGGCGGAAGCGGAGTTGACGGGGAAACGGTGGCAGTCGGCCCCGTGCCGTGAGGTAAGTCGATCTAAGATACCCAACTTCAGCTATGAGAACAGAGTAGCTGAAGTTGACGTATCTTAAATTGATCCCATCACAGTGTAGAACAGGGCTATGAGTCAATTGAGCTAGGGATAAATTAGACCTGTTGTTATGTCTGAAACTAAACAAAATGGTGTATAAAATATTACGGCTTTCAGCTGTGTCAGTTTAATCTGGACATGCTAATATCGTCTGTCTTTTCTAAAGTTATTTGAGAGGGGTCCTGTTTGTAGGAACTACTTACTAAGCCAACAGGGAATACTAGCACTGAGAAGATGAAGTCTCTTGGAGGCAACAATCTGGATGACACACTCTTCTTTGTGGCAGGGATGAACATATGAGCAAAGTCAATTATGACACATATTCCAAACAAAAGAGTTTGCAGAATCTAAATGTATTAAGAAATGAAGAAAACATATTAAGAAATTGTTTTAATACATTATTTTGGTTACAAATATATGATTTTACTACTCTTCTCTAGTCTTCCAAAGAAGAAAACATTTTAAGTTAATATAACGTTTGCCCTGGAAGTTATTCATGTTTACCTAGCCTGTTGCCTCACTCTTCAATCAATATACTTGTTTTTGTTCACATATACATTTACTGCCACTATAATGGCTTTAAACTTCTTTTGAAAAGAAAGTAAAACACTCAATTGTTCGTGTTTCTAGTCTATCTACTATAATGACATCTTACCAGTTCAGGATAAAGGGCAAAATTCTGTATTTCTAATACAGCCAAAATTCCCAATGACTCAAAAGGAGTCTTATCCTACCTTATTTTGGCTCAGGCCTATAAATTTCACTTACTCCTTGCTTTTGGAAACTTTATCCTCTGACTAATTCTAAACATGCATTTTAGTAATGGATTTTCAAACTTTTTAAAGTGCAGGCATCTGATCCTAGCTCTATATGCACATTGTCCCTGTGCAAAACTGTTGTCAATGGGAATTCTGTGAGCAGCAAGAATTGCAAAATCAAGTCCCAAATTATCAATGTGAACATCTTCTATCTCCATTGTCTCAAAATTTCACATTTTATACGAGCTATTTTATTTGGTTTCTTGTTATAAAATTAAGTTATTTAGAATTAATCAGCTGCTATTTTTTCCTAAGCAAAAAAAAAATAAAATTTTTTTTTGAAGAGAGAAAAAAATTCCTTGAATTCTCTACAGAAGTTAGGTGATAATATATCCTCAAAATACTGTTTGATTTTTTTAAATTTATGATTGTAAAGGACTCCAAAGAAGAGAAGCACAAGGGAAGGGCTGGATATTGTCATTATTGCTTTTACATTTCCAGTTACTTTTATCTGAGATAATTTAATTTTCAAAATTAATTTAAATTTAATTTTAATTTTTCAAATAACAATGGAAACATAGATCAAGTTATGATACGTCAGGTTCCCTCCACATGACTCAGTCCCCTCCTAACGCCGGTCCTTCTCCCAAACTTTCGCTCACACCAGCCCCCTGCAACCATCAAGCCAGGCTTCCCCCTTGTGTGCTCTTTGGCTCACACCTACTTCTCCCCACAAACCAGGCCTCCCTCTTGCACCCCCTTTGACCCACACCTGTCCACTGCAACTTTCAAGCCAGGCCTCCCTCTTGAGCCCCCTTTGGCACAAACCGACTCCCCTTCCAGCCAGGCCTCCCTCTGCCTCCTCTGCAACATTCAAGCCACCCCTCCTTCTTGCCCTCCTACCGCCCACACCTACCACCCCCAGGTGAGACCTCCCTCTTACCCCCCACCCGCCTTCGTAACGGGCCTAGCGCCCCCAGCCGGTCTCCTCCCTCCACCCCCGCTCAGGCCGCCCGGCACCTGGTTGATGAAGGTCAGGTATTTCCAGCGGCCGCCGTAGGTGTTCTCGCTCTCCCTACGGAGGGAGTGGGGCATGCCCACGTTCTGAGAGAGTGAGAACGAGGCCCACAGGAAACAGCACAGGTGGACGAAGGTCAGGAGCCGCGCCGCCATCTTGGGTGGGCCACACAGCCGCGACTCCCCCTTCCCTCACAAGCCCCCCCCTCCGCACGCGCGGGTGAGGCGCGCTGCGCATGCGCGACACATGCCCCCTTCTTCCGAGCGTTCCGCGCACGAGCTAGACATCCCGTCGCCATCTTGGGTGGGTCTGCAAATGAGGCGCGTTCCAACGCCTCCTCCCCTCACTGGAGGACCTAATCCCGTGTGGTGAACTCTGCGCGTGCGTCATCCCGCCCGCCGCCGCCATCTTGTGCGACCTCGTTGAGCTCTGTGACGGTGTAACACCGCCCGACGCCATGTTGTGAGGCTCGCAAGGTGAGGCGCTTTGTGGCGACGCCTCTTCATTTCACAGGAGCGAGGAATGCGCGTCCGTGCGGGGAGTGGGGGTTAGGGGAGCGGGGGATGACGGGCAGCCCAGAATTACTCCCCCCTAACCCTTCAGCCATCTGCAGACCGTGGTTCATTCAGTGGAGTAATACAGGGGACAGTGGGATTTACCGAGAAATGACGTGGTCCCTGTGTGAGTGTGCCCACCCACGGGGACCTGCTACTGGCTACCCCTGGATGGGAGAGATCAGCCTTTAGTGCAGGACTTAGGTGTCCTGGATCAAATGAGGCTGGAGGAATGCCTGACTCAGCTGTGGACGACCTCAGTCTGTGGGGCTTGGGGTGGGTTTATGCCTCTTGAGATAGGCATGACATCATTCTGCATGTGCATGATGTCCGTACACCATCCTTAGTGTAAGACTGAAACCAGAGTCCCTGATATTGTCATTTAAGACACTTTTCATAAGAGTTGTGGAGTCAATGCCAGTGCCCAGATCGGATTCCATCTTAGCTAATTACATATGCCAACCTAATTTCTTCACTGCCTGTCTTAAATTATTGCATCCAACTGGAATTGTCACACTGAACCCTGGAGGGGGTTGTATTTCTATGGTGAGTGAATGATTTCTGTAAAATAGTTTGGCATGGAAAATAAAGTATAAATATATTAGTTTGATGATAGTGGTTTGAGATTACAAAGCTGTGTGCTATAGGGAACTAAACACTTCTAACAACAAGTGCTAATTTTATATGATACCCGGCAAAAAGCGATGCAAAACAAGAACATCTCCCCCACCCCCAATCTTCTGTCCCTCCTACTGTTCTGGAAGAGAATCCAAATTGCTTTTCTTTATTGATAATTCTTTCCTAGTCTAATATCTGCCTTTAGAGTTCCTCAGGTCTCTCTCTGTTGCTCCCTTACCTTTTCTCCTACTGTTTCAACTCTTATCTACTTTTTATAATTCTCCAGTAATCCTTTGCATACACTAAAATTAGAATGACTACCTGCTTCTGATTTCACACCTCTGAAATAATTCCTTTGCAGTAAGTAGAATTTCACTAAGGTAAAAGTTGAATGAGATCAGAATCACACTATTATGCCTGATTCTAATCTTATTGACACCAGTAAATCTCTGAATTTACACTTATGTAATTAGGAACAAAATCTAGCCCCTGTATTTCTGTTTTGTAAACTGTCCCATTTATATTATTAATTATGATTATTATTTATTTGTATTGCTAAGGCTCCCTAGCAGCCCTAGTAGTGCACCAGGACCCCATTATGCTAGGTGCTATACAAACACTGAACAAAAAGAAGATCCCTGCCCCAAAGTGTTTACCATCTAAGTATACGACAAGAGACAACTAATGGATGTAGATGGGCAGTACAAGGAAGAAACTTCCCTCAACCTAGAGTGTCAGTTCCCATTTTTTGTAATGGGCTTGTATGCATCCTTGAGGTTAAGACGCTCCATTACCATAGAAACGGTCTTCTGTGTCATCATGGACATCACTGCAGTTGTGTTGTTATGGCAACATTCATCACGGCAGCTGCCCTAATGTTAAGTATTTAAATTAATTGCAAGATTCAGCTGTTTGGGAACATGGATCCAATACTAACCCACTCTTTGAAGCAGAATTTTAATAAAATAAAACTCAGTCTCTTTCTTATTTATTTATTTCTATTTACAGGAATGCTATAAAAGGCATCTCTATATTTCATAGCTGTTCTTGTCATAATTTAATAATGCATCTTAAGTGCAGCAATACAATTTAATATAACTAGGGTCCTAGCAAATTCACGGCTGTGAAAAACGCATCATGGACCATGAAATCTGATCTCAACTGTGAAATCTGGCTATTGTAGAGCAGGGGCAGGGCTGGGGGTGCCTAAGTTCTACAGTGTGCCAGGCTCCAGCTACTAGTCACAGCCCGATCTGGGGAAGGACGGGACTTCCTCTTCCCCTACAGGGGCCACTTCTAGAGCCAGGTCAAATCCACCTCTGGGAACCTCTTCTGGATGCAGATAGCTCTGTGGCTGCTAACTGGGAGCCTAGCTCTGTAGGCAGCACAGAAGTGAGGGTGGTTGTCGGTCCCCAACCTGGCCGGGAGGCTGGGGCACCACCTGTCAGCCACTGACCCAAGGGGGAGGCTGCGGCTCAAGCTGTCACCCCCTCCCCATCCAGAGAGGCTGCGGCTCCAGTGGTCAGGCCCACACACAGAGATGCTACGGGTCCAGCTGTCAGTCCCCAACTGGGCGGGAGGTGATTGGGAAAAACCTGGACGTATAGTAACCCATACCCCACAACCCTCACTTTAGAGTTACCAAGTGTCTGTTTTTTTAGCTGAACACCTGGTGGCTCCGGTCAACACCGGCGACTGGGTCGTTAAAAGTCCAGTTGGCGGTGCTGTGGCACTAACGCAGGCTAGTCCCTACCTGTCCTGGGGCACCGCACTACATCCTGGAAATGGCCAGTAGGTCCAGCTCCTAGGAGGGGGGGGGGATCAAGGGGCTCTGCACTCCCATTGGCTGGTTCCCGGCCAATGGGAGCTGGGGGGGCGGTGCCTTCAGCCAAGAGCAGCATGCACTGCAGAGCCTCCTTCCCCTGCTGCCTAGGAGCTGGACCTGCTGGCTGCTTCCAGGGTGCAGCATGGAGCCAGGACAGGCAGGCAGTCTGCCTTAGTCCCACTGCGCTGCTGACTGTGAGCCACCTGAGGTAAGCCCACGCCCTAATCCCCAGCCCTCAGCCCCCCACAAACCCCTCATCCCTGGTCCCACCTCAGAGCCCAGAGCCCATACCTCCTCCTGCACCCCAGCCCTGAGCCCCCCCAAACAAGCCCCCTCCTGCATGCCAGAGCCATCACCCCCCTGCACTCCAATTCGCAGCCCCCTCCCGCACTCCAAATCCCTTGGCCCCATCCTCCGAACCTGGAGCCCGTTCCTGTACGCCAAACCCCTCATCTGTGGCCCCACTCCAGAGCCCTCACCCCTCCTGCACCACAACTCCCTGCCCCAGCCCAGAGCAGTCTCCCGCACTGTGAACCGCTCATTTCTGGCCCCCTCCTGCACTCCAGCCCCCTGCAAGTGAGTGAGGGTTGGGGAATATAGTGAGCGGAGGGCAGGGCCTCAGGGAAGGGACAGGACTAGGGTGTTGAGTTTTGTACGATTAGAAAGTTGGCAACCCTACTTCACATCTGCGCTGCTGCTGGCATTGGTGCTGGCTTTAGAGTTGGGCGCCCGCTAGCAGCTGCTCTCTCTGGCTGCTCAGCTCTGAAGGAAGCGCCCCTGCCAGCAGCAGCACAGAAGTAATGGTGGCAATCCCATGAACCCCCTACAATAGCCTTGCCGAACACCCCCCCCCCCGACACACTTTTGTGACTGGACCCCTATGGTTACAACACCCTGAAATTTCAGATGTAAACATCTGAAATTGGAATTGACTATTTTTAAATTCCTCTGTCTGTGAAATTGACCAAAGTGGACTGTGAATTTGATAGGTCTCTAAATATAACCCACTGCTCTAAATATAACCCACTGCTACTAAGTTAAAAACTAAAATCCACCTCCCTTTTTTTGAAGCCTGGGATAATTTTAAATGAAGCTTCTTAAACATTTTAAAAACCTAATTTACTTTACATATAACAATAGTTTAATTATATATTATAGACTTATAGAAAGAGACCTTTTAAGAACGTTAAAAATGTATTACTGGCATGCGAAACCTTAAATTAGAGTGAATGAATGAAGACTCGGCACACCACTTCTGAAAGGTTGCAGACCCCTGGTTTAGTCAGTGCCATGTGGCACTCACGCAGTACACACATGATCAGTAAAACTTAAAGACAATGCATCTGTCAAATCTCATTGTACTAATATAAGGAGCCATGAATAACTTGTGATAGATCAAGAGCATATACAATTGTTCCCACAGTTTTTGCATGCACTAATTTTTAGCATATGCAGAAACCTATATTTAAAAGTGAAAACAGAGGGCTTTCTCCTGTAAGTGTTAACTGACTTCAGAGGGAGTTTGATGTACAGAGCCTGGGTAGCTAGACAATACATTTCTTAGCGTGTGCAAATGTGGGATTTTGCATGGACAAACACACATAGCTGCAAAACTACAAAAGTAATTTTCAGTAGTTGAAAATTTGGGTTGTTATTAGTGCTGATAAATTAATGTCATGATACTGTTACCTTAAAATACTAAGGTTTCATTGTAGCTATGGAAATAAAAATCTAAACATTAATGCACAAGGGGGAGAAACCCAGTGTTTCCTTGACAACAGATGAAAGCACAACTGCATGAAACCTAGGGAGACTGACTTTTACAATCACATTTACTGAAACATAACCCCTGTGCAATAACATCTTTCAATGACTTGTGAGATACCGTATAAAGTATAAATAGGTGAAAATACTCTACCTGCAAATTATCAAGTATTTTTTTCACATGATCATTTACATTTTCTAATATTAAAATTATGCGGTGCAATTCCATGCCATTGGTTGTGTTTCATAGGTCATCTTGAAAAAAAAAGTAACATTGTAAATACAGCTAATACTTTAATGTTAAGATTTATCACAATATAGTTTCAGACTATTTGGCTTTGTGATGCTATCTAATAGACAAAATTTTTCTCCCTTCTGAAGTCATTGATGTGTTAAGGGATATATGTTCAAAGAGGCACTCAGTAATTTCAATGCATGGCCACTTTTGGAATTTTACAGAGTGGGAACCAATGGTAATTTGAAGATGAGAGACTCACCAGTGTGAGAAGAAAGGAATAGCAAACCTGGTGGATTAAGTCACTACTCTTCTAGTTTGTTTTATTATTTGATGGTCTCTTCCCTACCAAAATATTGTACAGAATTGATCAAATACATCTTAATGCTATACAAAATGAAACTGGTAAAAAATAGATGGTTAGTTGCATGTCTAAATGATTCTAGAATTGATGCACATAAATACTACAAAGAAACATTAATATAACATCTATATTCTGTCTGGCCAGCAACAATTCCACATATGGAGCTCATTGCTGCCTAAATGGGAATAATCTATTCTGAAGGCATTTATTCCTGCTGCTTTGTCAGGAGAAAAAAAAGTAGATCATGATCTTTGACTCCTTTTTCTGCCCCCAGAATGACCTTCCATGGCACCTTTTGCAGAGAGCCTGCAGAACAACCTGAGTTGAAGGGAGCCATAAGTTGAAATTTTCTGCTCCTTGGTTCCCTGGTGTGCACAGAGGGTGACCAGACTTGGGACTGTCCCGATTTTGAGGAGTTTGCCCCGCGTCCCGACCAGAGTACAGTCGGGACACTATTTGTCTTTGGCAGCAAGGTTTATTACCCACCGCTGAAATACCGCCACAGACCATCCATGACTGAAGGGCTCTCCGCCGAATTGCTGCCGAACTCCTGTATGGGTGAGTGTAAAAAAAACAAAAAACAAAACCCCCCAAAAACCCGCTGCCCCCCCTGCGGCGGTCCCGATATTTTCCCCTTAACATCTGGTCACCCTATATGCACAGGTTATCTGGATGTATTTAGTACTCTGCTAGAATTTAATCCAGTGTTTTTGATTTAATCAGTTTCTCTCTTATTTCTCATCCCACATGCTGTTCTGCTTTGTTGTGACCCCCTTACCAGACACTCAGGGAGGGTCTAGTCAAGTTTTCATTGGCTGGAAGGATGGTAGTTGTAACATACTTGAGCCTTAAGAATAATGGGGTAAAGACTGGAGGGAATGGAGAGGTGGGTGTTCCACTGAGCTTTGTAAGGTATCAAGCTATGGTGTAAGGGATTAATTTAAGGGCCAAGAATCAGAGGCCTAGGTTTTATTTCTGATTCTGCTGTATGACTGTAGAAAAATCTTTCTTGGCCAAATTAGGGTTGTGCAATGGGGAGAGAAAAACAAAGAATCTTTTCTATGCCAAAATATTCCTACACAGAAGGCAACTATGATTTGGCTGTCTGTGCTCTGGGAGCAGAAGGGAGGCTAGCTAGTGCCACCAATAGTATGCATCATTCAAGAGAGAGTTGTTTGTTGGGTTGGGGGTGTAGCCAGGGCCTTACACAACAACCAATTTCAAGGCTGTGCTGAGGGAAATAGACTACACATGTCATCCTATGGGTATCATAGGGGCCCTCATTGACCATGCTACAGGAAACATTATGCCTGCTCCTAACTTCAACAAGCATAATGTCTCCAAGGACCCCTGCTTGAGCACTGCACTTTCCTAGTGTGGCTCAGACACTTGGCTATGATTTTGGCATGGCAATTTTTAATAAATTTCATGGCAGAGGAGAAGTCATGGAAAGCTCACCAAATAATGTAGTTTTCACTATATCAACATACATAACAATATACATATCAATATACACAAGAGTATAGTGGGGGTGCTGAAAGGTAAGACCTGGCTGGGTGGGGGTGCTGGAGAGCAAGCTCGTCCCGCAGCTCCTGTCCTACTGGGTTGAGCTCCCCCTTCCAGGTGTTGTGACCTGGCGCATGGGGTTGCAGCACCAGTTAGGTTTGGCCCATCCACCCATCTGTGGGTAAACGGGTCAATCCCGAGTAGGGTGACCAGACAGCAAGTGTGAAAAATCAGGACAGGGACTGGGGGGTAATAGGAGCCTATATAAGAAAAAGACCCCAAAATCAGGACTGTCCCTATAAAATTGGGACATCTGGTCACCCTAATCCCGAGTGACACTGTGATCTCATGTGCCCAGTCACAACACCACTTGGTTTCAGAGCCTAATCAAATGTATTCTGATAGCCATTTTCAAGATTTCACAGACTTTATTAAAATTCACAATTTCCATGACAGAATCATAGCCCTAATCATAACAGAGCTTGTACTCTCTGCGCTTCAGCTGCCTGTAAAATGGAGCTAATGATTTTACCCACCTTTGTAAGGCACTTTGAGATCTACAGGTGAAAAGTGCTAAATAAAGGAAAAAAATGATGATGTAGTACACAACTGGGGATTACTATGCAGCCTGTGGCATTATTAATTGTATGCCAGATGCCTCTCAATACAGATAAAGAAAGATCCCTGCTAGAGGAGAGCTGGCAGACTGATTTCAAACAGGACAAAATGAGGGAGGTAGTAGGATAGGATTGTGGGATGCAGGCATAGGAAAGGGGCAACAGCAATAAGATCACAGTTATTCATCAAAGATTAGTTCACAGCATGATGGAACAATGATTTTTAAAAAACACATGAATGAATGAATGAATAAGTAGAAGACTTAATTGATACATTTCTTGTATGCAGTATTGCAGCTATGTTGGTCCCAGGGTACTAGAGACAAGGTGGGTGAGGTAATACCTTTTATTGGACCAATTTCTGTTGGTGAGAGAGACAAGCTTTCAAGGTACACAGAGCTCTTCAGGTCTAGGAAATGTACTCAGTGTCACAGCTAAATATAGCATGAATTTCAAGGGACCATGTTTCTTGTAGGCACCACAAAGAAGTGTCTTCAAAAAGTGTTATTCCTTGAGGCAAACCTGGGTCATAGTACCGAGGGCACCAAATCAGACTGTTGGGGAAGTAGATCAATTACTTTTAAATCCTAAATTGTCTTTGTGGCAGTATAGGTCTAAACATTAAATTGCAAGTGGAGAAGTATAGTGTTTCCCTGACAACTGAGAAAAAAATACTGCATGAAAGTGAAGTGTAAAAGTAAAAGATGTACCTCAGCTGGATGGTGAGGAGGGGCAGGAACCATGGACTGGCAGACTTCTTTAGGGTGGCTTGCACCAAGAAGTCCTTGCCCTTAGGAGAGCACAGTGACTATAAATCCTTGGTTCTTGCATGTGGAACACAGCAAGAGGGAAATGCACCTCTCTGTGCAAGGCCCAGGCAAAATCTGGCCCTTTAATAAGTTTCAGTTATATATTTTTGTGTTTAAAAACAAAAAAAATCAACAACTAAAAATGAGCTTAAATCAAAACCCTGGATCTGAACACTGTGATTTTTGAATTCTAGATCTGGACTTTTCAACTTGGCCCCACCTCCGTTAAAAATGGTTCAGAAAATAGTATTCTCTATGTATTGAATCGTTGTGTTTTTTAATACAACAAGAAAAGAACTTCTCAGTAGTAGAGAAAGTGAAATGTGAATTTAGGGAAGGTTTTAAGATCAGCTGTTAGTGCCAAGTGACCGCAGCTCAAAAGCTTTAACAGGACATGGCAACCCTTTGTTCTATAAATTACTACAAGATGAAGGAATAAGGCAAGTAGTAGTGATTTACATACATGATAAAAGCAATCAGACAGAAGGATTTAGTGACTGTGGGCTGTAGGACAGGTAGTTACCATAACAATGAACTTGTGCACATGAAAACCATCTTAAAATACCATAAGCAGCTGAGTCACAACAGTTACAGTTAGCTGCTCTGCTAATTTTTTATTATGAAGATGCTTCTGAAAATAAGAATCAGGTTCTGTACTTAGGCCTTGTCTATTCAGGTAAATTATTCCAGAGTAAAGTAGGGTGTGAATTTAAAGCGCTAAAGCTATTCTGGAATAACTCCCTGTGTGGACACTCTTATTCTGGAATAAGAGTCTTCACATGTAGAGTTGTTACGCACTAGCTATTCTAAACAATTTCCCCATGTAGACAAACCCTTACAAAGTTTTAAATCAATGTACTTCCCTTGACTTAAACTGAGTTTCACCTGATTTATCTGAGGCACTTTACTCATGTAGATTATTTAATATTATTTATACAAAGCCTTAGGTGTGAATGGACACAGAAATACCTATGTTAAAAGAACATTATTAAGGTTTCATTAAGTTTAAAGCCTGAAGGTACCACTGATTAGATCATCCAGTCTGACCTGTATATTACTGGTCATTACATGTTACCTACCTGTACTGAATTTGTATGAGTAATTTGTATGTTAGACTAACAAAGACATAAAGATAAGGCGAATTCACCACTTTTTTGAGTATCTGTATATGTGGATCCCATTCTTGGAGTCCATGGATCCCATGTGCAAGACTAGAATCTTCTGACCTGCATAGTTGTTTGGAGCTGCACATTCTATCTTTAGTGGCCTGCATGGGTGGAATTCATAGGGGCAATTCTCAGCTCAAAGACAGTAAAAGACTTTTTGCCTCAAGAAAGGTTTTGTGCCATCCTTTGAATTAGAGGAGATTTTCAAGATCACCAATTAACATCAATGAGAACATGCCTCAAACTGGTTGGAGACATTTCAGGGATGGTTGAAATCGGCCTATCAATCAGATAGGCCAGTGATTCTCAAACTTGGGCCGCTGCGTGTTCAGGGAAAGCCCCTGGCTGTCCAGGCCGGTTTGTTTACCTGCTGTGTCCGCAGGTTCAGCCAATCGCAGCTTCCACTGGCCACAGTTCACTGCTCTAGGCCAATGGGGGCTGCGGGAAGGGCAGCCAGCACATCCCTCATCCTGCGCTGCTTCCCACAGCCCCCATTGGCCTGGAGCGGCGAACCACAGCCAGTGGGAGCCGCGATTGGCTGAACCTGCGGACGCGGCAGGTAAACAAACCGGCCTGGTGCGCCAGGGGCTTTCCCTGAACAAGCGGCGGCCCAAGTTTGAGAACCACTGAAACAGGCAAAGTGTGAAGTTGCCAGTATTTGTTCCAGGATTCTTACTTGCATCTTTTAATCGGTGGACAAATCAGAAAGATGTCTGTCAGGGAATGCCGTTGCTACCCCAGTGCCAGGAAGGCACTGATAACAGATGCTTCCAGGAAGTGTTGGGAGTCCCCATGTACACTGATACCTCAAGCAAGCCAGTCTGCCTAAAGGCCAGCACCTGTGCTTTGCTTTATCTCTGAAGGCTCTGAACAGTGTATTGCAGTTTACCACACAGCTCTCTAAGCAAGCACATTTATTTCTAAGATAAAAGCATTACAGAGAAAACATTAAAAAACCCAATAAATAGCTTTAAACACTCTCTAAATCAGGGCAAACTATGGCCCGGGGGCTTCATCCAGCCCTTTAGATTTTTTAATTTGGCCCTCAAGCTCCCACCAGGGAGTGGGGTCTGGGGCTTGTCCCGCTCTGGCGCTCCAGCCAGGGAGCGGGGTAGGGGCCTTGCCCCACTCTATGCGGCTCCCAGAAGCAGTGACATGTCCCCCCTCTGGCTCCTACGCATAGGGACAGCCAGGGGGCTCCGCATGCAGCCCCTGCCCCAAGCGCCACTGCCGCAGCTCCCATTGGCCAGGAACTGCGACCAATGGGAGCTGCAGGGGCGTTGCCTGCAGACTGGGCAGCCCACAGAGCCACCTGGCCGCACCTCCATATAGGAGCCAGAGTTGGGACATGCCCCTGCTTCTGGGAGCTGCTTGAGGTAAGCGCTCCCCAGAGCCTGCACCCCTGATGCCCTGTGCCCCAACCTCCTGCCCCAGCCCTGACCCCCCTCCTGCCCTCCGAACCCCTTGGTTCCAGCCCGAAGCACCCTCCTGCACCCCAAACCCCTCATCCCCAGCCGCACCCCTGCTGGAGCCCTCACGGCCCTTGTATGCCTCAGCCCCCTACCCCAGCTCTGATTCCCCCTCCCGTCCTCTGCACCCCTTGGTCCCAGCCCAGAGCACTCTGCTGCACCCCAAACCGCTCACCCCCAGCCCCACCTGCTGTCAGCCCCATGTTCCCACTGGGAACCCAGCCCCAGTCCCATCCCCAGCCCCACCCAGGGTCCCTGCTGTCAGCTGTGGGCCCCCACTCTCAGGCAGGCCCTGGATGGTGGACAGCGGGAGCCGCTGCTGTTAGCCTCGGGCAGACGACAGTGGAAAATCATGGAAAAGTAATAATGGACATTATTACTGTAATTCTGCAATTTTCCATGGCTTGTCCACAACTCAGATGCAATTATTTGACAATCATCCCGCAATTAAAGCAGGGCCTTTTTTTATACTTTTTCAAAATGTAATTGACTACATAAAGTTAGTCTAGTAACCATATTTTTTTTTAATCAGTGTTGTCTTCATGCTTCTTGTTTCATTTTCTTTATTTGTTACACTTGTGTCTTCTCAAACTTGCTTGTAAATTTTTTGGGGAAACAACTCTCTTTTATAATGTCTTTGTATAACACCACGTTACAAAATGGGGCCCTCAATTCTGGGCACTATCACAAGATAATCTTGAGATAATGGGAGTGAGTGCTTTTTTTGGAATATGTTTTTGATTATCTATAATTCCCAGTTGATAACATATCTTAAAAGCAGGTTAAAGTGCTATGTTCTGGTTGTTGTGTTTAATTGCCTTAATCTCTGATGTTATATATTGCTATATTGTAAAACGCACTGAATGTTTTTGTTAGACTAGCCATCATTTTGTATTTCCTTCTAAGTGATAATAAGGGTACATAGTTTGTAGACAGCACAGTTTGATTTTTAGCTTCTTTATTTACAACACTCATATATGGACATTTTGCATTCAGTCTGATTATTTGTCTAATTGTCAGTGATCTAAGAAGTGAAAGAAAGGAAATTCTTCTAACTTTGGTCTCCGTGACCCTTGCTTTGTTTTCTTACTCCAAGTGACATATTGACCTTGAGCATCAGAATCAAAGAATGTTCTTAGTCTTCAGAGATTGACTTACCATTTTTTTTTTGTAAATTGATAATCCTTCCTCAACACTATTTATTTGGATTATTTTCTCTTTGAGCAGTATCTATCAAATTAAAAGTAGCCTTGGTGATTCACAGACACAGTAGTATTTTTGCTTTTGAGTTACCCAGATCCAGATCTCACTTTTTCATTACATGAGCAAGAAAGGCAAAATAAATTTGCTTTGGATATTCCATTTCTGAGGTCCCAGCGACAAATTTTATCTTAGAACTAAGCTTTTTTTAAGAGTTACCACAATCTTTATGTTAGAACCTGATGCTGCATTCTTTGCTAATCCAAAACTTAATTGGTCCTTTTTTTTTACATAATTCTATCTATATTTAGAGGGGTAAGGTACAGTGAAAATCAGATACTCGGTATCTAATTCTCTCTCTTGCACACTCCTGTCTCCCACCCGCCCCCGTGATACTTCAGAACAGAAATATTCAAAACTTATTAGGGTACTTACTGTGGAGTATTAACCTTTGTAGTGGATACAGCTCAGATTACTCAGTTTTGTAAAAGCATACATGCTTGAGAGAGGGAAATAGGACACAGAGATATAATTAATTAGTAATACCAGTCCTATGTCCCCTTGGATTTTCTTACCTTGCTGAATGGGTAATGATTCAGATAGGCACAGATTTTCAGTATCTCAAAATCAATTACATCTGAGCCCTAATATTTCCCACTTTACAAGCTACTGTTAACCACCTCCTTTTTATCTTGTACCAGTATCACCGCTTAAGTTTAGAACTGCCTTCTCTTTTGACAAACAACCTCCTTCTCATTTATATCCCTTCTTTTAAAATATACTTCTTTCAAAAAGGCCTTCAGTTCTGATCTCTCCGTGAGATCTGCATTGCTTCTAGTCTAATCCATCATCCATTTTTTTGTGTCTGCACTGAATTATCTATGTCTGAATTAGATTGTAGGACATGAACCACAATTTCTTGTATGTTTGTAAACCCCAGGAATGTGGAAGATACTCAGTACGTGACAAAGATGCTCCAGTGAGTCTCTAAATACATCCCACTAAGTTTCTGTAGTAGCATTTTTCTAGCAGAAGAATACTTCAGAGTTAGGATGTGTCCCCCATGCCTCCCCCCTTCACAGTTTCAGTGTAGGGGTGGTTGGTGCAGAAAGGGGAGTTCATTATCACCCACATCCACTCTGCTCTACCCCACCCCCTACAGCCAGCCTCTGCTCTCTGCTTCTTCCACTTATCTTCAGTTTTCCTGCATGTTGCCTTTTAGCTATGAAATACCCTTTTTGATTTAGTCCATAAAGGTGTCCTTCTCCAGACCCTCTTGTACTTGGAGGTCTAAAGGAAAATGCAGCTAACAGTAGCTAAATTGGGAATTACACATAGGCATTTAATTATATATATATATATATAAAATTTAATGATTCAGAGCCACTAAATTATGCATATAGGGCCTCATCTAAGGCCTACTGAAGTCAATTTGAAAACATCCATTGACTGTAATGGGAGTTGGATCAAGTCCACAGCTAGCCTATATAAACACATGTCCTTCTTACTCTTCCCCCCGCCTCCTTTCTTGTTTCACTCCTATTGTTTGTTACATACTTTTTTGTGTCTTGTTTTAAATTAGATTATAGACTCTTCACATTAGGGACTTTGTCTTCCTATGTGTTCTCACAGTGCTTAACACAAGGTGGTTTCAGTTCTGATTGGGGTCTTCAAACTCTACCGAAATACAAATAAATCAGTAAATAATAGTAATTAATAATAATAAATAAATTATTCAGTGAAGAAAAATTACCTTTTAATATTAAGGTTCTGACAAACCTAGAAAAGCAAGAACACCAGTGGTTAAGGATTAAACATCCAGTATGTAGGCAGTACAGACCTAGGTATTTTAACAAGAGGTTTGAATTCTGATCCTTAGAGACTAAGGATGAAAACTTGGCCCCACTGAAGCAAAGATAAGGTGTTCCAGTTACTTCAGTGTAGTAAGGATTTTAGCCTACATTTTCAGGTTGACCTCAACTGAGCCTCTACTTTTGAACCTGCAGTTATTGCAGGTGTGATTAGGATCACTTTGGCATCCAAGCATCTTATTAAGTCAGAAAGTCAGGTACTTAACAATCTAAGGGTATGTCTACACTGCAATGTAAACCCAGGTCTGTGGGACCCAGGCTTGTGGACTCAGTGTTTCTAAGGCTGCACCTCAGCATTCATGCTGCATTGTAAACCTGTGTTTACAATTGCTGGATCTGGGTCTCACAGCTGTACTAACACATCCATACTGCACTATGCAGATCTTCTGACTTGGGCCTGTGGCTTGAGCTGCTTCCACACAGCAAAATGACAGGGTTTGGACCCGAGTCACAGCAGGACTGGGGCTCTGACCCACCCCCCTTAGCAGGGTTCTAGGACTTGCATCCTGGGAGCTTGCTGACCTGAGTCAGACTGATTTTTGTGTGGACAGAGTAGGAGCCTGGGCTTAAATCTGAGGCAGAGTCTGGGCTTAGAGTGCAGTGTAGACATACCCTAAGTGACCTTAATTGTGCCTGCAAATAATTTCTGTTGCAGAATTGTGTCTGCAGTTATTTGTGCAGACACAAAAATGGAGGCTATTGTTGGAAAATCTGGCTCTGAGTGTGAATTTATTTTAGCTTTGGTAGATACAAGTGTAAACTTTTATATTATCTAAATATATATAATTTTCTTTTAAAATGATGAATGTACTGAATTGTTTAAAAATTTACATATTTTTCATAAAACATGAGGGCTTTTCCATTAAGCCCAAAGATTTATGGCTAGCCTAGTACATATTATTATTATTATTATTATATTATTACTCAGAAGAGCTTGAAAAAATAATGACGTTAGTATCCTTTTAGCAATGACAAATGAAAAATTAGTTTAGTAGAAATAATGAACTTTTGAAACTACAAAGGTTTCCTATAATAATGTTAATAAGTAATTATAGCAGAAGAAATTTGTGAAAAGTGGTTTTGGCACAGTGAATATTCTAACACAGTGGTTCTCAAAGCCAGTCCACTGTTTGTTCAGGGAAAGCCCCTGGCGGGCGGAGCCAGTTTGTTTACCTGCTGCGTCCACAGATTTGGCAGATTGCAGCTCCCACGGGCTGCGGTTCGCCGCTCCAGGCGAATGGGGGCTGCGGGAAGGGTGGAACAGCACATCCCTTGGCCTGCGCCAATTCCTGCAGCCCTCATTGGCCTGGAGCGGCGAACCGCAGCCAGTGGGAGCCACAATCGGCCGAACCTGCAGACGCGGCAGGTAAACAAACCGGCCCGGCCCGCCAGAGGCTTACCCTGAACAAGTGGCGGACTGGCGTTGAGAACCACTGTTCTGTCAGAGAAGGGAATTGGAAATCAGGACTCCTGGTTTCTGGTCCCAGCATTGCCCCTGCCTCGTGGTTTTGGTTAAATCACATACTCTTTCTTCCAGTTAACCAGTTTACACAGCAGTAAATTGGTATAATAGAACAAAGATTTGAGACGTGCTTAATTTTTCTCTGTAAAGTGCTTTGAGAACTGTATAGAAGTGCATTAGAAGTGCAAAGAATTATTATGGTATTAATGGGAAAAAATGAAAACAATCAGGATTAAAGTGTAATAGAATAGCATTTGGTTTTGTAGTGTGCTCTTCCTACTCTCCCTCATCAGGTTACTTTGTTACCTAGTAGGATCTTAGAATAGTTTGAGTGAAATTAAATTCCAATGGGTTATAATAAATTACCAAGTGGGGAAAAAAAAGAAAACAACTTATTGCTATTCATATCTCTATGAGTTTTTGAATTCTAAGCAGGAATAATTGAATCTAATCTCCAAATTTTTTACCTTTAAATTGGCTACTACTCAATGTTTTTTGCCATAAGCATTTAAAGTGCTAATTTACTATTTTTTTATATGTGGACAAAATATTAACAGTTTGGAAGTTGTGCAAATGGAGGAGTTGTGTTTAGCTCTTATTAAAGTTTAACATTAGTCTTTATTTGTTGCTATTATGTAGTAATAATATGAGGCTACAGATGGCTGTCAGTTTACTGTGGTAGGTTCATTTCTCCTGCTTTGAATATCTATGACATATTCAAATACCTCCATTTTATGAATGCTTCCTTTAAAGGTTTTCAGTTAACTTGCAAATGAGGCAGGGGCCATTTAGAAAAAATAATACATAATCACATAATTAAAGACTGTATCATACTGTATATGCACAAGGAGGCTGAATTAAGGTTGCATGGGCATTTCCTAACTTTTGAGTGCCTGACTTTGCAACCATAATATTTTTTTAAACATAGTTTAAAATCCATTTTAGTAGCATAATTTACCTTGCATTTTGAAACAGCAAACTGAAAAACAGAAATTACATCACATGGACCTATACTGAGTCCTACACAGTTCATTAGCAGGGTTGGATTCTTTAGATCCGCAACACAGATCTCTGCCACTAGAGCTAACAGAGTAATTGACAGAAGTAATAGGTTAGAGAGTCAAGATGGATGAGGTAATATCTTTTATTGGACCAACTTCTGTTGGTGAGAGAGACAAACTTTTGCAGGGTCCTAGAGCTTGGGCTCCAGCCTGAGCCCTAACATCTACATAGCAATTAAACTGCCACCCGCGAGCCCGAGTCAGCTGGCATTGGCCAGCAGTGGGTTTTTAATTGTAGTGTAGATGTAACCTTACAGGCTCTGGAGGAGAATGTGCTGTTGTGCGCACAAACACTTCCGCCACTGTTCCCCAAGCCTGACCTCTTTTTCCTGTGTCCCCTCCAGCCTGTCCTTGTGCTAGTCCTGTCTTTCTACACCACCCAGGTCCCCATCCTAGTCCCATCCCCGACTCCTTGTCCCAGTCCCCTCACCCAGCCAGTACTATTCTCCCCCTTTGAGTCCCAGTTTTGCTCCCATCTCAGTACTGTACCTGGTGCTAGATTCCCTACTTGAGTTCCACACACCAGTGTTCTTTCTTAGCCAGTCTCCATTTCCCCTCAGATCCATGTCTTAGCTCCTCCTCCACAATCCCTCTGGTTCTGGCTCCCTTTCCCAATTTTTCCCCCCTCCAGGAGCTGCAGCACAGATTTTAACCTTGGACCTCAGAAATCCAAGTGGTTTTGTCATGTGAAATGTAATTAGAAAATGAGGACTTTTAGGACATGTTTTGAGGGCTGCAAAATCTCAATGACCATGACACAAAAAGTGCTTAATTGGTCAGGAGTTTGTGTTGCGCAGTCCGAGGCAGTCCCTTTATCTACACAAAGATTACATTAATGTTGAAAGGAACAGATAATTTAAGAGATAAGTGTCTGACTTGTTGCTTCTGCAACACACGTGGCGTTAGAGCACTAGGAAATCTACAATCTTAAGTGAATTAACTTAAGCAGTTTCAGTTAGAGTCCATATTATACTGTATTAACACTCAGACTTGTCAGAGTCTACATGAATGTAACTGCTGGGAACTCTGTGTCTTTTCACCTCTGCACAGGGAACTTTTTGATTGTCAGCACTGACGCCACTGACATCTTTGTCTGAAAAAGCTCCATTAGAGTTGGCTATAACCTGCTATCATCTGTCATTCAAAGAGTTTGAGTTATCCATTGCTGCCAGCCTCTAAACCATCACAAGCACAGTGAGCTGGTTCTTTAATCAGCACTAGATATTTTATGGTATGTCCTACCAGGAAGATATGGAAATGAAAGTATTTTAAATATATCATAATGTAATTCATTTTTAATAAATGTATCTCATTCTGGCTTTCTGTTTTAAAGGGGTGGGTTAGTTCAATCCTTGAGGGGGCCACTTAGGGATCTGGGGGAAAAATCAGTACTTGGTCCTGCTAGTGAAGGCAGGGGGCTGGACTCGATGACCTTTCGAGGTCCCTTCCAGTTCTAGAGATTGGTATATTTCCAATTATTATTATTATTATTATTTTTTAATCTGAGCACCATGGGCCTAATCTTGCAACTCTTACTCATACATTTACTTCTATTGACTCAATAAGATTACTTGCAGGGACAAGGAATAATCTTGCAGTATCAGATTATGAGGATATGTGTATTATTACGTTAAATCTGTAGCAAAAGCCAGGCACGAAGGGGTCTGAGAAGCATCCT
Source organism: Mauremys mutica (assembly GCF_020497125.1). Lineage (NCBI taxonomy): Eukaryota > Metazoa > Chordata > Testudines > Geoemydidae > Mauremys > Mauremys mutica. Next base: position 10,386,000 of record NC_059084.1, on the reverse strand, counting down.
AGATAGAGTCTCAACTACGAAGCAGAGAGACAGAGTAGCTTTAGGGATAATGATTTTGCCTTACTCCAACAAAGTCCCGTGTTCTGTGTTAGAAGAAAACAACTCTTTCAGTGATGCTTCACCATGGTCACATGAGTGAGGTTCTTGGTTTTCTTAGTGCCTGTTCTCAAGAGCTTACACCTTATCTTCCTGTACATGGACATTGGTTAGCATGTGATGGGTGCTACTAAAATACAAATAATAAATAACAATAAGGTGTGAAAACACTGACTCCTTGGAACCATAGATTCCAATCCCGGTAGGAGTGAGTGAACGCTTCGTCCTTTGGAGGCAAATAAACTGAACTCCATGAGGTTTATTGTTGGCGTGGGTCTTTTGGTGAGACTTCAATCACCAGCATTTTGTCTGTTATGTGAACTTGAATGTTTCCACATTTCTTAAGAGCAGGGGTCTTTGGTACCATTGGCCAAAATTTCCCCTCTCCATTACTGTTATGCAGTGTCAGGTAGCTGCATTTCTGTGGGGCTATCTGAATATAATTTGTAAAGCACTTTGGGATCCTGTGATGGGGTGCCCCACTCACTGCTACTGTGGCACCTCCCCCTGGCTGCTCTGGGGATTAACTCCGTGAGGTCAATGCCCCTTCTCGCCATTGCACATCGTTACTCTGTCTGTCTCTCTCTGGTCTGGAGCTCCGCTCTCACTCCAGGAACTGCATTGTTCTCTTCATGACTCACCCCTGTTGCCAGGTCACTCAGCTTTCCCCCATTTTGGGGTATATTCAATTCTTTCCTTCAGCAGTCCTAGGCAGTCAAGTGCCACTCCTTCAGTGGCTGGTAGGGGAACTTGGGCCCGCTCTCTACGCCGTATTCCAGTCCAGGGACACACAACCCAGTAGTTCTGGACTTTACTCTCCCAGCTCGCACTGCTCCTTCCCTGGACTGCTGGTTCCCTCTTCCCTGGAAGTATCAGCTCCAAACCCTCCTCCTCCTTCCCAGAGAGTGACTACTCTTTCCCAGTAGCAGCTTGTCTGTTGTCAGCTTCCTGGCTCTATAGGCCCTGCCTATTCCTGCACAGCTGAACCTTACTTCAATCAACTCCCTGCTCCCTGGCTTTTTCTCTGGGTGCAGCCTGTGGAGTTAATAGGCCTACCTGGCCACCATAACCCCTTCAAGTCCTGTGTGGTGAGGACACCCCAACACAGATTCTTTGGGATAAAAGCTACAGCACGGTATAGGGGGTGGCAGGGTGATGTAGTGGATAGGGCACTGGACTGGGAGTCAATATATGTGGATTCTTAATTCAGTTCTGCCACTAATCTGTTATGTGATCTTGTACAAATCACTTCACCTCTGTTTCCCCTCCCCACCTTTGTTTATCATTTAGGCTGCAAGTTCTTTAGGGGGAAAGGGACAGTATGTGCGTTTGTACAGAGCCTAGCACAATAGGCTCCATTCTTGGTGGGAGTCTCTAGGTGCTACTGTAATACAAGCAATAAATAATAACAGTATGAAATCATATTAACAGCACATGAAAGTTGGGCTCACTGCATTACATTGCATTTTTGTGTGCCAAATGCTTACATATTTTTCTAAAAATCTGGGTCTCTCATACTCACATATGTGATGGTGATGTGAATGTGACAGATTGCACACCCTTGTGATAAATTGCACTTTTGACTACTGGAACTGCACTATGCCTATTAATCACTCTTCCTTGGAATATACAGTAGTTCTAGTGGCTAGTGCACTCTCTCTCCTTGCAGAAATATAGCTGATGAATCTCCATAGTGATGAATCTGCCAGTTCCACCCCTTCCATAGGGCACCTCTAAATCCCCCCTTAATGTTGAAGTGCAGGAAGCCTCAGATAAAGCAGAGCTCTATGTGTGAAGGCAGTTTGGATCTCCTGCACAGTGCTTAAATTCTGCCACCTGTTTTCCACTTGTCTGACTGAATCAGGGACCTCTGTGTCCCCAGAAGATGGGGCAAAATTTGGCCCTTCGGAGTCCTGTTTAATCAAATCTCAAAGTGTTGCTTTTATATTGAATAAAGCTCTGTATAATTTAAAACTCTGTATGATTAATTCACTGAAGTGTTTTAGGAGGCATATGTAAATGATGCTATACAAAATAAAAATTATTCTGATAAGGAGTTTTAAAAAGACTAACTTCTTGTAATCCCTTAAAGAGTGGAAATAAAGATGATAGTGAAACATTTATTGCAAAACAAAACCAAGAATCTTCCTAACTATTTCAGCTACATTCTTTATTTTACAGGCCCAGAAGGAGACCTGGATGGAATGAAAGGGCATTAGCTCTATTAAGTCCTTCAGGTTAAAAAAAAGGCTCCTTTAAAAACCAAAAGAGAACATAAGAAAGAAAAAAAGAATTTTTCATTTGTACCCGATGGTTTTGGTTTTTTTTTTTATCTGTTTGCAAATGTTCACTGTAATGGTTTGAAACCCAGTCGTGTCATTTCTTTACGCCCACACAGAGCTGCAGTAGTGCAGACACTGTAACAGGCAAACCATATTACCAGCAACAGCCATTAAAACTCTTCCCACGCCAAGCATGGGCTGAAATCACCCCCGCTCCCACACACCCCACCGTAAAGCCTTCAATGATCAGTTTAAAAAAAACAACGAAAATTGAAAAAGGAAACAGGATGCTTCTTTTGTTTCAACGGTATTCCAGAGAGACCTGTACCACTCCACCTGCCTATGGACTGACCGCCTAAAGGTTAGCAAGTGCTTTGTTGTTACTTTATGTGGATAGAAATTCTATACGGAATGAGATAGATCATTAAGTTGTGCTTGTTTTAATGCAATAATTATTTCAATTCGAGATGAGGGAAGCTTTTCTCCAAAACATAGAGCATTTTAGTACCAGTCCCACGTCTGTCTGAGACAGCTTTATAATCAGTATTTTTTACATCTGTTAGTCCAGCCTCCAAAACTTTAAAAGCTGGATTAAGGTTATTTTTTTGCTCTTAGTGCAACCTGTTGATTGCAGATGGTTGACTGAAGGTTGTTAACTCTTTCCTAGCATAGAAAATGCACAGTGAATCTGATGATGCGACAAAATAAAAAAACAAACTCCCTTAATTTTTTCTGTTGTGCAACTAGAAACATCCTATTTGTCTGGTCACTATAGAGCTGCCAGCAATGTGCACAGATGTATTAAATATGTTTCCCTTTTGAGAGAAAGAAGCTAAGTTTAAAATAGAAGTACAGACATAGAATAATCCAGAGAGTACTGTGTGATTCAGCTGAGATGAGAAGTGATGTAGGAATTAGAATGGAAAATATTTTGATGTACAAATGATGCTGATTGAGACAACTATAAGTCAAAAATAATGTTTTATTTACATATTAAAATATATATTTTTAGCTTATAGAGTGTTTTTACTGAGGTCAAACCTTTTGGAGGTTTCAAACTTAAAAATATCAAAGAGGAAAAGAAACAAAGAGCACAAATTGATGTACTTTTATTAACCATCAAGATAAATCCTAAATTCTTTGCTGTCATAAGTGGTGTATATTTCAGTTGTTATAAAAAGTTAAGTCAGCTGCTACATTTTATCTGGAGTATTCTGATTTTACAGGTTTAATTTTCTTTCGTATACTCTGAAAGGATTATAATATTCTGGTGCAATATCCACAAAAAGAAACCACTTATGTAAAACTAAGAAATGGTAGGAGCATACTTTGGAATTAGTAAGGGTAAATTTTCCCCAAATGTTCATACACAGTACCTGAAGAAAGACTCTTGTGGCCCCATGACTTCAAAATTAGATAAAGCATGTTTTGTAGCTGCTTTGTATATATCATAACAGCTGAGGTAAGGTGTGTGATTTTTCAGGGACTATTGATATCACAATGAGCAGGCAGATGTCTCAGGGTCAGACTATGGTTAAAACTAATTGTCCTGGGAAAGATTACCTAAAGCTGGGTCCTGATCCTGCAATGGGCTGAGCACCCTCAACTCTATTAACTTTAGCAGATGTTGTGAGCAGTCAGCACCCTAGTGCAGGTACTCAGAATTTCACAGGATCAGATCTCTTGAAGAACAACTGAAGAGCTGAAGTCAAATATGCACTTTTGTTATGAGGCATTGGGGTATGATTTCAGCTTCAGGGAATGAGGTAAGAATGAGAATAAATGCCAGAGACAGAAATTGTTTACAGTGAAAAAAGGTATCTTGGGCGAGACTAGCAGTCACTTCTGGGCCAGTAAGAAAGTCCATCATCATCACTGTTACTAATTAGAATTGAAGTATAGAAGTATATGGAACTCGTGCACTCTAAAAACAATACAGAACCCCCTCCCAAAAACACCCTTCTATTCTACCAAACAAAATGGTATTTGTTGCACCATTAGTAATTAATTTATTACTAATGGTACAATTACTTTTTCATACTGTGTATGAAAATGTAATTGAATACAAGTGTGATCTATTCTCCAGGAAGTCCCTCCAATAAACATTGTCCAGCTGCACTGAAAGAAGAAGACACTTGATGTGGATTTAATCAGAGCGCAACTTTATTATATAGATGTCTGGGACTATCCGGCAGATAAAGTGAACAGTGTAAGCAAATCCATGTTTATTCAGATAGCTATCCAGGGCTTTCTCCAGCTACCCTTCATTTTCCACCCAGATCCCTCAGCCAACCTGCCCCAAGAACTTACTGTGTGATGTTACAGCACCTAGTCCAATAGGGCCCAGGATCTGCCTGGGGCCTTTTAGTACTACCATGACACTGCTACTACTAAATGGATCATAACCCACCATTTAGGAACCACTGGATTAAAACATTGACACCGGTAAGAGATAATGAAAAACAGTTAGAAAGCATCTGCTCTGCCCCCAATGTACATGTAACAAAAATATCAACTGAAGAAACAAATCAGTATTTTCATCTATTTCACATAGTCACTTAAAAGCTTTTTACATTAGTTATAAAATGTTCATTGTACTTGACATGACTGTACCAGTACAGCAAGCAGTTTTGTCTGAAATCAACATCCAGATAGTCACCAATTTTAGAGTTAACAGTAGCAATGGTCTTTTTGTGCTTATTTAATATTTAACTTGGACATATAGGAAGCCCTGAAAAATCCAATATTATTACTAATATTTCAGAGATGTCTTCGGTCTGGTATCTGGGTGTTATTTGAAGTACTTCAGTTTCCTAAAGGAAGAGGATCAAAGATCCCATTCTTCCAGATTACAGCTACTTAAGAGGAATTCATGCGTGTGTGCATTTTAAGGTGCTGATTGTTGTAAATATAGGTATCATCTTTCACATATGGATGACTGACTATGCTAAATACCTGTCTGAAGTATCTGAACATGCCTAGTGGGAACTAGATGATGCTGCCAGACGCTGAAACATTTCGGACTGAGCTGGCTAAATGTGCAGTTAATAAAAGCTACCTTCCTCATAGGTGCTTGCTAAATATGACAGTGCCAAATTTCAACTTACAGATCTATCCATGGTTCGGTTTTATGTTTGTACAGTCTCTAGCACAATGGAGTGTCACTCCTGATCGAGACCTCTGGATGCTACTGGAATGTGAACAATACATGAAAATAAAAAGACCTTGCAGTCCAAGAGACTCTCTCTTCATATGATATTCTGACAGTTCAGATCAGTTGAGATTCTTTAGGTGGCAGTCCCCTGATTTAGACATGGTGAGGTTAGGGATAGGGCAGTCTGAATGAGGATCCTCAACTCTGCAACTTGCTTCTCCCTTGGTCTGACACAACCAGAGTCTATTAACCCTCAGGATAAACTGCAAGGCATATCATTTATCACAAGCACTGGAGAATGTGGTAAATTTAGAGGTGTTGTTTTTTCTTCAATTTTTAATGACTCAAGAAAAAATCATCATTCATTTGCTTCATAAGATTTGTCATAGTTTTTATTATGCAAATGTGTGGGGTGATGGATAGATGCATTTACTTTTTAAAAAACCTCTCAGTTTAATTAACTAAATTAGTGGTAATAATCAGGAAGTGCAGGCCAGACTTGCTTTGTATGGATGTGGAAGTTCTTGTCTATGGTAAGTGGCTGTGGAGAGAAAGTGTGATCCTACTTTCTGAATGGTTTCCTGCAGAAATGGGTTGGCCCTAACATTTCATGAGTACAGCTTGTCAGTGCCACTCAAGCAATTGACATGGCATTTCCTTGTGAGAGATGCTGTCATTTATCTCTTATGTGGCCAGAAGTATCTGTGCTGGCAAGGATGAAAGTATAAATGTGCTTGTTGAACTGTGTCAGCATTTTGTTTTGTAAATAAATGTGCATTCTTTTAAAACTCAGAAGAGGAAATGTATGAGTTCTCAGAAGACAGATGTACTTTGTCAGTACTAATGTAGAATGTAGCTGTTAAATCAACTCTTTGTTCCAAAGACCAGCGTATTTTTTTCCATTTGAAACATCTTGCAACCAGTTTAACTTTTCAAGAGGATTATATAAGGAGTAAAAGCCAAAAACAAATAATCCCTTCCTGCCACTAAGTATAGCTGGCCTGCAGTTATATTTTAGCCCTGGTAAAAGAGTCTTTCATTCAGAACACCAAGGGATGGATTCTCTGGTCCAGTAAGGCCATAAGCAGCATAAAATGGCCAGAGATTGCAACTGTTTTTTGTAACAGTCAGAAGGCCAGACCTTCAGCTGGTGTAAAATTGGTGTAGCTCTACTGAAGACGGCATGAGAATCCTTGCCCAAGAGCATCCCAAATGATTTGTGTTCTGATTTTAGATTAAGGTACATCTTGGGGATGAGCTTTTACGTGTTCTCATTGCTCTGGAAGAAGAGAGTTGGGCACTGTACTTTCAAAATACTATAAATACAAGGTTTTTTCTGATGTCTTCCCAGAAACCAGGTAAATTAGTCTTGGTCTCAACAAACTGTAGATTTCACTAATTAAATTTGAGGTAGCAGAACAAGCCACACAGTAGCTAAGAGATTAGATGAACTTTGTGTTTCAGTTTGTATTTAGGTGGTACCATTCAGTTTAAAAAATAAATATGAAAAAAGTAAATCACAGAGAATAATGGACTGAAGCATGATATATAACCCTCAGTCCAAAATTTTTCTTTTGTCTGATGTATAGTTTTTCAAGTTTGAAATTAAAAGTGTATACAGACCACTGGTTTATATTTACAAATGCTAAGATACGGGCCACAGTGAAGTACTAGGAATTGCCCTGGTGTATTAGAGAACAGGATTTGGCCCCATGACTTCTAGAACACATGTAAAAATGTCCATGGATAATAAATGATGAACAGAAATCATAGAAAGCTAATTATGGATCTGAAAATAACTAAAAGTACAGTTTATCCTATTCAACTCATTTTCTCTAAACAATTATATGAATCATTTAAAAAACCCTCTTTCTTACTTATTTTTGTATTAAGAAGATCTAATGCTTTGTTATGTGCAGGCTTCTTGTATTTGAGAACAGTGACTCAGTGGAATAATTTGGATAGGCATATTGAAAATGACAAATATGAAGTCTGGGTAGTCAGTGGCATTTTCAGGAAGGATTTTCTGCTTCTGCAGGTTAGAATGAATATTCAGAATTCCATAGTCTTACTCATGTGAAGTGAGTTTGGTAGCACCAGACATTCCCTGGTGGATAACACATTATTTATTTTTATTATTATTTCTATTATGCTATGCTCATCATTATGAATTATTATAAAAACCATGCTGCCAAATCATGGCCCAGTTAGTGGGAGCTTTGCCACTGACTTCAGTGGAACCAGGATTTGGTCTGAAATGCACATAACTGATCTTGCCTAAAGATTCCTATACAGGCAGTGGAGGCTTGGTGACATCTAAAAACAGATTGGCTTTAAAAAAAACAACAACCCAATCAGTCTCTTGCATTTCAAACAGAAAAGTAGTGCACCATGCTACTGCGTTCTGGATAGTGGAATGGGTCAACATGTACACAGGTGTAATATGCATTGGCCATACAGATGGGATAGAATCACAAAATTGTAAGACTGGAAGGGACCTAGAGAGGTCGTCTAGTCCAGTCTTCTGCACTCATGGCAGGCCTAAGTATTATCTAGACCATCCCTGGCAGATGTTTGTCTAACCTGCTCTTGAAAATCTCCAATAATGAAGATTCCACAACCTCCCTGTGCAATTTATTCCAGAGCTTAACCACCATGAGAGTTAGGAAGTTTTTCATAATGTCCATCCTAAACTGTCTTTGCTGCATTTTAAGCCCGCTGCTTCTTGTCCTATCCTCAGAGGTTAAGGAGAACAATTTTTTGCCCTGCTCCTACTATATTCTGCACTATGAACCTGATCCACAGCACAGGGAAGACAATGGGAGCCTTGCCATTGATTTTGATAGGTTTTGGATCAGGCCTTTGCTGAAGCTTCAGAGTGCTCTGCATGCCTGGGCATGAAGCCTGTGTATTTTAATCTTACCCTCAAACACACATTAACAAACATAAGACTAACCATACAAAATGTGTAGCTAATGATACCTGCTAAACAACTGGTCATTCCATTGCTTTTACTTGTACTCCCATCCCCAATCTCTACCGTGTTAAATTAAATTGTAAGCTCCTCAGGGAAAGCACCTTGCATGCATGTTTATTTTTAAATGATCTAGCATAATGCTGGCACTATAAAAAACTACAAACTATAGACTATCATAAATAATGATGGTTTTAGAGATATTTCCAGTTCCAGCAGTATTTCCCATTTTAAAGAAAGGGAATATTGCTGGAATTGGCAATAATTCTAAAACTGGAATGTTCTTTAAATGTATTCAGTGAGAGTAATGATGATATTCTCAGTCCCAAGCAAAAGCTTAAATCATTTTAGAGAAGGTTTTGTTTTTTAAGAGAAACCATTTGTAATTGATTGTGAGGTGCCCATAATGGTATGTTTGGCTCATTTAAGTTAAGGGCAGAACCACTGTTTTAAGATTAATATCTTCTTTTAACTCAGATTGTTGGCCTTAGCACATGATAGTCCTTCAGAAGTTCTCACCTACATGTATGGAATTGGGATAGATTCAGTAAAGAGAGTATCCTCAGTGGAGCAGGAACTAATTGCTGCATTGTAGTTATTCTTACACATATGCATAAAAGCAAATGTGTGAACCCGAAGCAAGAGTCATTGCTGGCACAAAACATGTGTTTTTCTAGTTTCTCTGATCTTATTTTAACTGCATGCATTAATTTAATGTTTAACTATTGCTAAGAATATTCCTATATACCATAGGAGTGGACAGTTCCCATACTTTATGCTGGTTATTAGTAAGAGCTTTTTTCTTCATAAATAAAAGCAGGAAAAAAATAAAAGGAAAGAATTAGAGACTTACTAACCCCAGAACCACTTACCTGGCTACCATCCCAGAATCTAGGGGTTTGGTAAATAGGACCAGGATGTAAGTCGCTCTCAGTTGTGTGTGTGTGTGTGTGTGTGTGTGTGAGAGAGAGAGAGAGAGAGAGAGAGAGAAAACAAAACAAAAAACCCAGACCAATGAAGTTTTGCAAAACTAAAACCCACTTCCACCTCTAGAGGTGATCTAAACTCTGAACCATTGATCTCAAAGATCCCAGTGGAAACGCAGGGAATATGGACCAAGCAATCAAAAGAAACATAAGTTCTGTGTTTACCAAATGAGTCAGCACACGTGATGATAGCCAAATTAAAATTTGCATCATCAAGACATGACATCTCCAAGGTATTAGTGATGAGCATGTACCATTTGCAATCCAAGAAATGGCTAATTTGCAGCAGCTTGGGAAATGAAGTTCACATGTTCCAGTTTGGGATGTACAATTCAATGATGTAGCAGAGAAAATCACTCAAAGCAATAAAATTAATGTTTCATCTAAGGGCTGCATCCATAAAAACACAGTAAACATCGTACTACAGTGCCTCCTACTATATGAGTCTACTGGCCATACTGATGCTTCTTCCCTGGCTTATGTCAAAGTCTTCCTCTGGGTGATAATGTGGATCAAGCCTCAATAGCACAAGGTGTGTGAACCCCCTACTACGACTTTTCACAGCATGTCATCTAGTGCAGTGACACCACACTGGTTCTGTTACATTCAGGGCCATTCACATCTATGGAGAGCTGGAGGGAAGAGTGCTGAAAGTAAAACAGCTTTTAGAAGGGGTCATGGCCTCTTTACCTATGTCACTTAAGGGCTGGAAAGCTGTCATATAGCAATGAACTTGAGTGATAATGTGTCTGACCTGATGAAGCGAACTCCCATGCTCAAGATCTGGACAATTAAGACTCTCTGTTCACTTGTGTTGCCTGCAACTGGGCCTCACCCTATTTCTATGTAACTCTAAGCTGATTTTAGATGCCAAAGTCTCTTTTTCTCAGCCTATGCTAACTGCATTTTTCCAACATAGTTAAAGTATCTGTGTCCTATACCATTCCAGTTATCACTTGTTCCCTAACTGTGCTGCACTATCAGAAGCCCTTGTATCATACTCACATTGGATAGATATTAGGATTCTTGTCTAACAAACATCTCTTTCTTTCATTGTTCGTTTCCACTACAATTTTAAGAACTACCTGCTACAGTTGTACAAAAAGTATTTTAAGAAAATTAGCTTTAGTCAAATACAATTGTAGGGGTTTTCTTTGCATCACATTCATATCTTTCACTTAAGAATGTTACCAGTAATGCAGTTTATAAAACACCTACATTTCGAGGCTGCTGATTCTGTTTATGGGCTGTTAGATGACTAATGATAATGATAGAAAAAGGTTGAAACGCTGTTTCATGTTCCTGTTTCATCTCTTCCTGTTTTTTGAAGGTTGTTACTATGACACTTAGTAATGTATACAGAAAAAAAATTACTTCCTACTTCTTATCTGTTTCAAGTCTGTCCCCATTTCTCTCTCTCTCTGATTGCATCAAATATTGACAGCAATGAGACTTCTTTTGGTGAAATACTTAGTTATACGCAAGGTAGGTAAGCTAAAAAAATTCTTATTTCTATACAAAAGAGGATATCTTAATGTCTTCTATACTCTGCAGCCAAAAATATCTAGTGTACTATAGTACTTTATGCATGTGTAGAATGCTCAACAGCTACTTCAGTGTGATAAAACACATCAAGCTTTTTGGGCCAAGTGAGGGGACTTAATATTGTGTTTATTTAAAAATTACTCTTCACAAAAGGTATGTGAGATACTGTGTAAAGAAATGTAAAGAAGAAATACCGGAAACAGACTGCATGCTGGACTGTTAGCAATATTTTAAAAAATGTGATAGCAGCTTTACAGCACAGTTTGTATGTGGCGTTAGATACCCAGTGGGTAGAAAGAGTCCTTTGGTTGTATAATTTAGGATTACAATGGGGGTATATTGTAGTGCTCAGAAACCCAAGGATATATAATATATGACATAATAAAGAAGCAGTTTATACAGGAAAATGTAGTTCTGTTATTCTCCAATGTTCTTATGTGTTTAACTAATATTAATGTAACTGATAGGTTAACACAACGAGTTAAATGCCAATCTCTTCTACACTTAGGGTTGCCAACTTTCTACTCGCACAAAACCAAACACCCTTCCCCCGCCCTGCCCCTCCTCTGAGGCCCTGCCCCCTGCTCACTCCATCCCCCCTTCCTCTGTCACTCGCTCTCCCCACCCTCACTCATTTTCACTGGGCTGGCTTTAGGAGTTGGGGTGCAGAAAGGGGTGAGGGCTCCGGCTTGGGGTATAAGCACTGGGGTGGGCTGGGGATGAGGGGTTTTCGGTGTAGGAGGGTGCTCCGGGCTGGGACCGAGGGGTTTGAGGGACAAGAGGAGGATCATGGCTGGGGCAGGGGGTTGGGGCATGGGAGGGGGTGCAGGCTCTAGGTGGTGCTTACCTCAGGTGGCTGCCAGAAGCAGCAGTATGTCCCCCCTCCAGCTCCTATGCGGAGGCGTGGCTAGGTTGCTCTGTGCACTGCCCCATCCACAGGCACTGCCCCCACTGGCTGCGGCTCCCAGTGGGAGCTGCAGAGCTGGCGCTTGGGGCAGGGGCATTCCAGTCAAAAGCTGGACACCTGGCTACACTGGTGTCAATCTTGAGCTAGTCCATTGACTTGATAGGATCTATTTACACTGGAGTAACTAGCAGCATGTTTTGGACCAGTGACTGAAATAATGTATTTTAATGGAATTACAGTGACCAGTTCTGTTAATGCCTATATAAAAGTAATACTTTTTAAACTTGAAGCTGGAAAAAATCAGGATGAGCCAAATCCTGCTCCACTTTTGCCAATAGCACAACTCCCATTAGCTTCAATGGGACCAGGTTTTGACCCTGTGAGGCGGTACCAAGTGCTCCCTTGGAGGTGCTGAGCACTCTCCATTTTCCCTAATGTCAGTAAGAGTTGAGGGCACTCAGTACTTTTCAGGATTCGATGCTTTATGTAAAAATTGATTTGCTATATTAGATAAGGACTATCTAGAATTAACCTTGAGTTACAATAAGATTGTGATAAATTGTTGCTGCAGCAGCACAGCCTATGTGCAAAAGAATATTGTGCTTTTTTTTCTGTAGAAGTATCTGTATACTATAAAGACATGAAAAGTGAGATCTTATCCCCCACACTAAAATGTAAGCAACACAGGACATCACTTAGGAAGAAAGATAACATCAGTTGGTACGGAAAACAGAGAACTGCCAGAGTCAAATAGAAATAATGTCACTTAACGACTATAAATGCAGCAGTTAAGCTGCATGTGTGTTACCATTTAATTCAAAAGTTTAGCATTACTTAAAACTTTCCCCAAAATTATACTGTGACCATATAGTTGATGATTAATGCTAGTCTTACAAAAAGAAACAGGAGATAGCTGACTTTTCCTTTTTATTACATTTTAAAGTATTGGGGCTGTTCTCAGGAACATACCGTACCCTCCACAGACTTTTCACAGTAACTGTGTACAGTGCATATTAGTCACACAGACATTTTTCTGAAAATGTAAACCTCTTATTGTCTATCTTTCTGAGGTATCTATCTATCTATTTATTTATTTAATTTATCTATCTGTGGTATTTCTGGGGTGAAATTATTATTATAGGCATATTGTTGCATAAAAACTGAACTACTAGATATATGTATCCATTGTCCTATTATTTTGCACACTAACAAATAAATTGCTATTCTGTAGTGCAGATGGGTATTTCAGAGTAACAATCTTTTTAATAAATGTTTTGATAAGTCCTAAGTAATCATGAAAACACCCAGTTTGATTAGTCATTCTTATAGAAAGGCACAGTCTGACTTGGAAATTGTGTCTTTGTTTTGTTAGCTTATATTGCCGTGGGGGTGGGTACAGTTTATGTTCTACTTCCCATTTCTGTAAAACACCATACCACAGAATGATTGCTCCTTATAGAAACCTCGAACATGGAAAAGTGAAATTCATGCCTGACAGCTGGGTTTAAACACACAAAAGCATTGGCCATGGGAAGGAGGTGAAAGGGCAGAGTATGTCAAAGTATTCTGGGTTGACTCATGTCAAATGTTGGGTTTTCACAAATTCCAAGGCCAGAAGGGACCATTGTGATAATCTAGTCTGACTTCCTGTGTAACACAGGGTATAGAACTTCCTTAAGTAGAGGTACACCATACAGCAAGACATTTCATATGTACCATGCCCATTATCGGATGTGTGTCTACTTTGGGTTAGATTGTGGCCCAGCCTTACATGACTGTGCAAGTGTGAAAAGGGAAGCAAGACTCCCTCCCCGCAAATGCAACTTCCCAGATGGGCGAAGGAGAGAGAAGGTTCTTTGGGGCTTCTACTGTACTCGTTGTTTCTGCCTATTCCTCCCCAATTTGCCAACCAGTGGAGCTGAGCTGGTGCAGGGGTAAGGGAAGTAATTTGTATCTGCTGAGGCACTGAAGCAGATTTATTGGTCCCCCTTTGGTCAAGTGGAAAAGTACAGTTTGTTCCATGGGCTATAACTGGTTTGATGTAGCTGTACCTTTATAGATGGCTATGCTGCTGTTTGTGGTTCAATATCATAGTATAGAGGGGTCTCTAGAAGCTCTTTTAGTTTTATTCATGCTACCTTCGAACTCCTATTTTTAATTTGTAGCCTTGACCCTTATTCCTAGTCTACAGCCTAGGAATTTCATTACGGATTTCATTATGATTGAAGAAGTAGCCCTAGCATGTTTGTTAACTGTGACTAGTTCCACCTGATCGCACATACAGGGTTATTCCCACAACTTCTCTATTTGTTCACGTGATAGATTAGCTCAATTGAGTTCTGTGCTAGCTTTCTCAGTCAACATAATAGCTAAACCGCTCCTGGATCTTTGGTTTATCAGCTATTCCAACTGTAATTGAGTGAATAATTCAGATCAACTAATTTAGTTCAGAAGCACTGCCATTTTTCCTGATCATGAATTGTCTGCAAATAGATTGAAAAGTCCTCTAATGTAATTATTTAACATTATTCACAAATTTCTTCCGAGAGTAAATCTTAGAAAGAGTTTGTTGTGAATACCTGCAATGCATGCTGTGTGGGTTAGCTATACAAGTCACATAGCATAGTTTCAAAATTCAGATTGTTATATTTGATTACCATATTTGCTGTTTACTCTGTGACAGTTAGCTACATAGATCATCCAATCAGGTAGCAGAAACTATAATAGTGATTTATGTGAGAAGCCAATACAGTGTACATTTCAAATGTCACTATTGACTGTTATTCAAAAATGTGCTTTTTGTGACTATTTGCTCTAGTAAACCTAAGTATTTGAATATTCAGAAAAACTAAACACGAAAGGGTTGTGAATGTAGATGAATCACAGTCTGAATGAATTTTCACAAGAAGTTTTCTACTATTCAGCCAGGCTGTATTTATGATAGATTATGCTGATATTATCCTGCTATTTCTGCCCTTCCTAATGGTAATTTTAAAGTACCTTATTTTCATGGCTTCCCAACTTCTTTTTACTTTTAGGAAGGGGAGGAAGGGAGAGAGAACAAACCACCAAGGCTAGCCAAATCAGGTTTGTGAAAATAAAAATTGCTCTGACCTGGTAACCAAATCTTGAACCAAAACAAGTATATTGGGACAAATTTTCAAAAAGGGTGGCATCCTTTTTGAGTTTGCAAACTGTTGACTATATCTGTCTATATAAAATAAATAAATAAAAATAAACAAACACAAAGCAACATGCCATCATGGTTCCTCTAATTTGTTCAACACACACAAAGGCAACTTTGTAAGCTATCTCCACTTTTTGCCTCCAACAGTGTGACCGCTAACATCTGTTATATCTTTTATGTATGTAAATCTGGATAGTAAAAAAAAGGAACCTTTTAAATCTACAGTTTCATTTTGTTTTCACCTTTTCATTCCTTGTTTAATTCTGACCGTGTCTTCAGCCTCACTTAACCAAGGTCATAATATGTGGCCATGCAGAACTCATTGTTTGTAGCAGTGAGTCTTTAATAACTATCTGTGCAAATTTTCTTGTAATTGTGGCTTGTCTGCATCAGCTGTAGTTAAAAGTAGCAAATGCAGATTAAACTGCAATGCCTCCATTACTTTGCATTGTCTCACACTGGAGAGTAGATCTGGACACGGGCTCTCTTTTAGGAATGTTTACATTAGAAACAGAGACTTGTTATAATTAGAGAGGGACCTGGCTGTAATCAGAGTTGGATATGAACTTTCCAAAATGGTAGGGGTGTTAAGACATGGGATTGTGTGGCTCACACTCAATTCTTGTTAATTAGAGTTTAATGTAGCGTTTTATGGTGGTTTTTTTTTTTCAAACTTCAGTGGCTTCCAGTTTAGTTTCAAAAGAACTAACCTGGTATATGGTGTCAACAAATTAGAGTTTATTTATTTAAAACTATATTGAGACTGATTTATATGAATTTGTCAGTTTTATAGCATCTTCCATCTGAAAATCTCAAAGCCCTAATTCTCAACACCTATGTGAAGTTTGTGAGTAATTAATTGTTAAATCCATTTTACAGATGATTAAACTTAGGCACTAAGGTTCTGATAGAATACCCATTAAAGTAAATGGAAAACATATCACTGACTTCAGTGGGCACTATCAGGCCTGGTGTGATTAGGGTCACAGCACAGATAAACAGAGGAGTGGGGAATACAATACAGAAGTTCTGATTCCCAATCTGCCGTTCTAAATAACAGGCTACGCTGCCTCTTCTCAAAGCTTCATTAGGCACGTTTGTATCCTTTAGTTACTGCATTAATTACAATCATTTATATTTTATAACTGATTTAATGTCCAAGCTTTGGTTTTTTTTTCTGAAGACTGTGATCTTCAAAAGTGTAGTTGTGTGTGCAACTGTGCACCTGTGACATGCTGGCAGTTGTACATGTGTAAATCAAGCGGGCACAAGAGTGTTCTGATGAAGACTTGGCCTACAAAGTTTAACATTGTATTTTATTAAGCAGACTGTTCATTGAAAATAAGTTGATCATGAATCTTTGGGAGCACTGAAAGCTGCTCAGCGAGAAAGTAATTTGGACAAAGAAATAACATCAAACTAATTCAAAGTAATTCTAGATTACTGTACTATACACTGTATCCTATCCTATGCCATTTCCAATATTATGAAAGTGCTTTGATGTCAGTCTGAAGATTTTTAATATCTGACTACTACTTCAGAACAGATTTTAAGAGCAATCTTTAGCAGTAGTCTCCTTTGTGCTACACTAAACTTTTGTGTAATGTTCCTGTGTTTTATTAGCTTCCATCTAACAAACCAGAGGTGACACTATTTTAGTGGTGAATAAAATGATTCCTCTACCTGTAAAGTTTGTGTAAAAAGTTTTGATATTCTTCAGTATGGAAGACCTTATAGAAATATAATTAAATTGTGCATCTTCTAGTACAATAGATGCCGAATTTATAAACAACTGAAGAAAATCAAGGTTTTTCATTTCAAACATAACTATATGTTATATTTGTTTTCCATAGATAACTGAACTGGATAACATACAACCTTTGAAATGGAGGCACAGAGGCAACCCCATTCCACAGTTGCACTAGCTGATCAACCAGTTAAAGTCTCATCTCTTCAGGCTGCACAGGGTTCATCAAGTATAAGACAGAGTCCTGTGATTTTTCAGCAGGAACAAGCCCTGCCTCAGACTATATACCTGAAAGCCCTTACCATACCGCTGTATCATCCTATCCAGTCAGGATGCTATCAGTCAAACAACCAGTTAGCAGCTGGTGGAAGCAGCATAAATCTAGACAGCAGTAATATGCCTTTCATCCTAAACCCACTTCTGCATTCAGAGAGGATAGATCAGCCTCAGCCAATTGCTCAGAAACAAGCAGGGCAAACTTTGACATTAAACCTAGTTAGTTCACCGGTTTTACCATCAAGTTCCTGTCCAAATGCACCTATTGGAAGCCCAGGGAAATCCAAAAATGCCGGGAAGTACATCTGTAAACACTGCGGACGAGATTGCTTGAAGCCAAGTGTCCTTGAGAAACATATTCGCTCACACACAGGGGAGAGGCCCTTTCCCTGCATCACCTGTGGTATTGCATTTAAAACTCAAAGCAATTTGTATAAACATAGAAGAACCCAAACACACGTCAACAATACCAAGCTGCCTTCAGGGTCTGACAACACTGGCATATTAGAGGAGAATGAGAAGGCAACAGACAGCATCATGTCACACCAGGGTGCAAAACAAGACAACAATATCTGTGAGAAGCAGGGGGCAAGGACTGAACAAATAATTTCAGAGACTAATACCACAGTGGACACTAAGAAATTTCCATCCATTGTTTCACTGCCAACACTGAATGCTTTATTGCTTACATCAGAAAGTCAGAAGATATCAATTGTCGATTCCTATTGGCCAGAGGCAAGTCAGGGTGCCTCTGAAAGAGAACCAATGCAAGACCCCCAAAACCTATCTTCTCCAGTAGTTTTGCCAGACAGTCTACACCAGAGAAAGATGATACAGGAACAAAGATTCTCAACAGCAAATAAACATATTCAATTGCAAAGGCAGCAAGCAACTTATTCAGATAAGCAATGGGACTGCAAACTATCTGACTATAAGCTAAAAAAGTGTGAGAGCACTGATTCTGGATATCTGTCACGCTCTGATAGTACAGAACAACAGATGTTGACCTCCAGCCCCCTGCATAGTCTTTGTGAACAAAGCACCGAGCTGGAAAATGAAACTGCCTTCAGTGGCTTAAGGTGCACGGCAGGAAGTAGTGCAAAACTGGATTCAGCTGAGAAAGCAACAGCCTTGATGCTAGAGAAAAAGAAGCTGGAAGAGCATATCTCAAAACTGATCTCTCATAACAAAGCTGTGGTGGATGATACCCAATTAGACAATGTTAGACCCAGAAAAACAGTGCTTTCCAAGCAGGGCAGTATTGATCTGCCAATGCCTTACACATACAAAGACTCCTTCCATTTTGACATCAGAACTCTTGATGTAAACAGGAAAAAGAATCTTTCCCTTTGTTCAGCAAAATCTACCTTTACACCCATAGAAAAATCCAAGCCATTGTTTTTTCATTCAGTCCCCACGCAGTTCTCGACAACAATAGACTGTGTGCCTGTTACAAGAAGCAACTCTTTGCCATTTGTAGAGAGCACAAGAATGGCACACAACAGAGTGGGTAGCTCAAAACTACCATCTCTCACTAGGCAGCCCCTGAATACTAGCTCTTCTAGCTTGTTGCATAGCAACAACCTTGCTACAAGTTCAGTGGATTTTCCTAACAGCCATCCCCGTGCACTTGTCAGACAAACAGCAGTGGATGATTTGCCACTAAGTAACGCAGTCTATTATTATTCTCCTTCTGAGAAGATGAAAGAAACTAAAAAGCCTGGAGCTGGAGGAGAAGGAGTGAACGCTAAATGTAAGAAGTCAACTCAAAGGAAATTAAAAATGTTCTCTCAGGAAAAATGGCAGATGTATGGTGATGAAACATTCAAGAAAATCTACCAAAAAATGAAAAGCAGTCAAACCGCCAAGAAACTGAATCAAAGTGGGGAAAAGGCAACAGACAATATAGGCTTCACCCCTGATCCAAAGGAAGCAGCCGGTGGTGGTGGAGTTATTCAGCCAAAAGATGGTAGGAGCTCTTTAAGTGGGAATCTTTCCTCCCCTCTGACCATTCCTACAACAGAATTAAACCCTGTGGAATCAAAAACCTGTCCCATTGGTAATCATGTACTGCTCAGGGTTTCCTCAAAAGAGAATGCAGGCAGATTTACAGAACTAATGGAAACAGCACATTCAATAAATGCTGGTGAACAGAGTGTAATAAGCGAAACTTCCCCAAAACATGGCTGCAGCAACAAACATAGTTCAGATAAATATACAGGTGGAAATAATATGTTACTAGCTGTAAGCAGTCATGGAATGAGGCTTCAACTTAAGCAGAGAGCTAGTCAATTAAACTCTAACATGCTGAACGCTGATAGTCTGCAAATGCATAATAGTCAATTGGAAGAGTCATGTCCTGGGAGCGAATCCAATATCCTCGTATTAGATAGTGAAAATATTTTAAAAAGTGATGGAGAAAACCACAGTAGTAAAGAAACTTCTCAACATGCACAGATGGCTGTAAGGTCACACAACTGCAGCAGTGGTGAATCTACACAGGAATTCCAAAAGCTACCATCAGAGAGAAAAAAACTGAAAGTCGATGAGCTGAAGAGTGGAGATAATACAGCTCTAAAATCCAGTCCCAGCCCCAGTAGCGAAAATAATACAGTAGGTGAAACAGTGAAATTGATAGACTGTTATAGTGTACATGCCGTCTCCCCAGCATTAGTTAAACAGTCAGCTAAAGAAGGAGAGCAGAATTCAAGCACAGACATTAATGAATCAGTCAGCAGTGCTGAAGGCATGGAATATGAGAAAACCATGAAACTCCACATAGAACCCATATATTATAGTGATAATACTGTTAACCTTCTTCCACAATCAACAAAGATCTCAAAAGCTTCACTTTCTGAATTTCTGGTGCCTGAGTTAAAGAAAGATAATTGTAGTTCTTTTGCCTTAAGTAAGGTGACAGATACAGGAGCCAAAATATGTCCTGTGACAGCAGGAGCAAGAGTGCCACTTCATAGTGGTGATGATGCTGGAATATCTTCCACTACTCAAAATCTGGAGCTTGGTCAGGTAACTCCACCTCTAAAGAAAAATGCATTTTCTCCAAAGTACATCCTTAAATTACCACAAGAAGAGAGTACTACAGACCTGTCACTTTTAGTGGAACCAGGGCAGGAGAGCATGCCTGGTGTTTCTCTACCAGTTCCGATAACCAAAACTTCCTGCACTATCAACAGTAGGACAGTCAGTGCTGATTCCAGTGCTGTATTTTTGTCCCCATTAGAATTTGAACTGAGACACCAGGCCAGAGCAGTAGGGCTAAGATGGGGTGTCCATACAAACTGGAAGGCTCTGGTATCTTGTTCACCAGTCAACTCAACAACAACTAATATTACAACCAAGATACATGACAGCTTTCAGAACCAAAGCTGCAGGCAGAAGGAAATAATGAAAGACACCTGGAAAGAGATCGAGGATAAAGATAACTTAAGTGATCGAATGCAAGCAGACGAGAAGTGGATAAGTACAGCTGTTTGCTCTGCACAAACCACAGGGAAGAAAGTATGCTTTACTTCTATGTATACAGGTGGCTTTTTCATATCTGCAGACATCAAAGGAGAGAATCAGGTCTTACACCACCTTCACTCAGGAAATAACTCTTTAATAATGACATCTTCATCAGGCAAAGGGGCAACCTCTAGTGGGGACATGGAACAGACAAGCATGGGACGGGACACAGACGGTAGCTCTTCTGGCATCCTTAAGGACATTTCACCAGGATCGCGGGATTTACAGTATTCTGTTCATTCAATGGACAATTCCAATTATTTTTGCCATTCCTTTGGCACGTTTTATTGCCACACTCTCAGTACTCAACGTAAGGAACTCCCTGCACTGTCCCAAATCAGTTTGACTTGTCTCTCGGGAAACTCAAGGATCTCGAGCACAAAGGGTTCCTTCCCATCACTAAATGCTGAGCCTCAATTAACTTGGTGTTGTTTAACCAGAAGCCTTCCTCTACCTGCTGAGCAAAAGGAGAAGGCTGACTCTGCTTACTCTTCTTTGCACATCTGCAAGAAAAATTCTGGTAGTGAAGGCACATTGTCAAAATGTGACTTTTCTTTTATCAAAGTGAAAAATATTAGCAAGACTGTACCCTATGGCCTCACCACTGGGAGTTTAAAAACACTGGTTTCATCCTTTTCACAGGGAGAACAGCCACAGAAGGTAATGTCGTGAATTGTATTCCCTATTTCAGAACACGGGCACAGTTCCCCAAGCATGCTCTTTAATTAGAAAGAATAGGAGAGTGAAGGTTAGGGGACATATTATTCCAGCGTGCATATAAATCCTATTCTGTCCCAGATTATTGAGGGCCTTGAATTAATCTACTTTAACAAAAAAGTGCCTAAATTGTTCTCCCAAAATATGCATGCGTGGGCTCACAAAGATGACTGTAGATATAAAATACACAAGTACATATAAAAACTGCACATAGCCACTCTCTTTGTGCACAGGACTTGCATATTTTGTGGAAATAAGCATGTCCTATTGCATGGAAATTTGGCCAGAAAATTTGCTTAGCCAGAAAAGCATGCTTTAACTTTATTGTAACTTGAATTTTATAGTCTTTGGATTCCTATATTCCAGCATGTGCTTTTTTTCTGTTTTCATTTAAAAATATTATTTGTATTACAACTTAGGAGCCGCAGTTGAGGGTTAAGGGACCCATTGTGCTAGGTGCTTTACAAACAAGTAAAAAGGACAGACCCTGTACCAGAATCTGTTTTGCTTTACACTTGAAGTAATAGTGAAAATCTTTCATGAAGATGGACTCAAATCTTAACAGAGACACTTGTGTTCATACTTTATAAAACGTTTTTGAAGGATATTTTTAGTTTAAGTGTAATCAGTTCAAGAAATGTGCAGCTCTTGGAAGAATTTGTAAGGTTGAAGTCAACCTCACACCCAGCAGGACAATACTAGAGTATGTACATTATTTTTGCATGGGCCCAGAAAAATATTAAACTTGTTTTATTTTTAATTTTATGGGTAATATACAGGTAGTGATGAATTTAAACACACAGCCTATAAATACTTTTTTAAATACAGAAGGAATTTGTTACCAAAGATGATTATGATGCTGTAAAATTTAGGATTTACACTATTTGATAACGTTCTATTAATCTAATCAGTTAATTTCTGTAACTCATTCAGAAATGTTCATGTGCTTTGAAATGCACAAGTATAATTTTCTCACTATTCTCAGCAGTCCAGTTCAAAGGCTGGAGGAAGTGGAGCTTCAGAAAATATTTCAGAGCAAGAGAAGAAAGAAATACTTTGCAGAAGGAAAAAATTCACAACAAATAAATCCAAGAGGAGCCATAAACAGAAAAAAATGAAAATCAACCAAAAATGGTAAAGAATGTTGTTTTCAACCTCATCCAATATAGGTGGCATTTTACTAAGATAGGTGTAAGATTCAGAAACTAAAACAGTGCCTCCAAAATGCTGATTTACCAAAACAGAGCAGCATGATGCTCTGGGAAAATGCATGATCATTTTAAAAATTATGTTATTTTATAAAGAAAGTGCAAAGCTTTCTAGGCACATCACAAATGTGTCAAAGGTAGAGGGAAACCTTGTCAATTAATGCTCACAGTCGTTTGAAGTTTATAATTTCAAGAAGGAACAAAAGAATCAACATTCTTTTTCCTAGAGGGACCCAACTATTGAATCTTTAGTTCTCTATTGCAGATGAAGTACGATGCAGAACTATGAAGAACTGTATTATTATTTAGGTCTTACTTGCTGTTTTTGTGGTATCCCAGTTTTTTTGCTCCTGACAGATGTCACCCATAAAGCAATTGCATGGTCAAAAGCCATGTGATCTGATAATCTTGGTCAAACTGCATTAAGTCCAAGCATTCCTGGTTACTGTAAATAGGGACAAGAGAATTTCTCTTCTGGATCAAGAAAAGATCTTTTTACACAGCATTTAGAACAGGATTTGCTGCTGTGCTAAGGAAGCCCGGGTTGGTGACTGGGAGACAAATTTCCAAAAACTTCAGTGTCTGCTTGCACTAAATTTAAATTTGCCCATGCAGAATAAGACTATCTGGGATAAATTGGGTGGTGAACACTATAAAGACAGTGGGACATAATCAGAAGTGATGATAGTGACACCTCAGTAAAATGACAAGCCAGCATCAATGAATCTGAATGGATGTAACATGTGTAACCCACACACCTCGGTGTGGTGTTCTGTCCCATCTAGTGGCATGGAGACCACTTAGAGAGAGAGATTAATGAGTTTGCCCTACAGCGTTAGTTAACAGCCACGTGGCTTTTAGCTCATGCAGTAGAGGCTCATGCACTAAGCTCCAGAGGAGGTCCCAGGTTCGATCCCACCCGCTGACAATCAGGGTCTGTTGGTGTTATACATGTATTGAAGGGGTAATGAAAGGGTAGTAAATGGAGGAGCATCCAACAGAAGGATATAAGAAGGTATAAATTGGAGGCATGAGGATTTTCCAGTAGTGTTAACTGATGCTTATTTGAGAGGAGTGAGTCAAAGGCTCTGAGGCAAAGGCGGCCAACTTAATTTTTCTCCAGTAGTGCCACATCTAATCTGGACCTAATGTCAATGCATGTCCCCATCCTGATTTGTGTCAGTGTATGTTTGATGACCAAGCTTTGCTATCAGCTAAACTACTGCCATTAATGTGACTGTATCTGTCCTGTAATATGCTTTGTGCAGGCAGAGACCTGCAACTGTGGAAAACCTCACTGAATTAAAATTAGTGGGCCCTATGTATAAGTAAGGGTCCGTCCACACAAAGCTCAGGACTTAAAGTGCTCAATTCTTCTCTCCTGAAACAGACAAAATCTCTATTGACTTTAACAGAATTACAAGATCAGACCCTCAGGGCTTAACTGCCCTCTTTCTACTTGTCAGTTCTTTTCCTGGCAATCCCCTGCCCCCCCATACACATTTTCAGAAACTTTCATGTGACTGTTTTCAGTTCCTGTTTATCACACACTTTTCTGTTTTAGAGGAAATGAATTATTAGTGCAGCAAAGCTTTCCTGTAGCACTGTACATTGTCTCACATGTTTTTTTTCCTAGTTCATGCCTCTTGAACAATCGTAACATGGTAAGAAAAAGGAAAGGATTTTAAAAAACCCCACTAACCCTCTTAAGTGACAAGAAGTAGGTCTCTATATTGATAAATGAAAAAGAAAAAAGAATGAATTTAGATCAGAATTGAAACTAAAAGTTATGTTGTATTTCTGATAGATAAAACAACGGTGTAATGAATTTATGCCAAGAGTGCAGCTGTGGGTCTCTCCTGCCTCCATAGTTCCACAAAGTGTGGACTAGCTAGATCATGGTGGTTGGAAAGAATTTGCTGGGTTTTGTGTGTTTTCTCTCTCTCATTTCTCTTTCCCACGACTTAATTCTTTAGCTATTTTGATGTATACAGAATGTATTTAATTCTCAAATAAGCTGTTAAAAACAATTTAGAAAACATGGCCTCAATTTAGTCTCTACTCAGTCAATGGGAATTGTGCCTGCCTCAGATCTCCAGGACTGGGCCTTAAATCAGTAGTCTAAGCCAAATCTGCCTTCAGATAGCCATATGGGACTGTCATACATGGGCCAAATTATCTCATCTGAGGCCCAGTGATTCTGAAAAAAAGATTTCACTTGTTAAGCAAAAAACTGGCTGAGCATAGAGAAAGCAGCTCAATGAGCCAAATGCCTTAGAGACAAGCAAAAATGGGACCATATATTTGCTTAAGCTGCAGCCAAGGAGAGAAGAATAAAATAGAGAACTAAGAGCTGACCTGTGCCATCTAAATAGTCTAGTCACATTCCTTTAGGTCCAGACTTTTTGCCCTGACCTCTGAATCTGTGCACTTATTTTTCAAAAAATAACTGAATGCCCTCCTTTTACATGGCAGATAGTCATTTGAATGCATGGATCTCACATTTAGGGAGCTAGCTGCCCAAACCAGGCACACAAATGCAAGTTTGTTTGTTTTTACACACGGAAATGTGCATGTAAATCTAGGGGCTGGCTAAAAATTTGGCACTTACAAAACTTTGTTCTTGATCCTGAGTCCCACGCAAGCCCAGCCTCTGAGATTCTTCTGAGCCCAAACATCTACAGTGCAATTTTATAGCCCGGCAGCCTGAGCCAGTTGAGATGGGCCAGCCCTGGGTGTTTTACTACAGTGTAGACAAACCTTAAGTGATTTAAGACCACACCTCCTATTGACTTTCAGTGACTTTCTAAGGTACATTTGAAAGTCCCACTCATTATAACTCACACAGATGTGAGATGCTGTCATGTTTTGGAAGCTAGACAAGTATTTCTTCATCAGCATCCCCAAGGAGACATCTTCTGATGTGTAAACTTAACTAATAGGCTTTTGTCACTTTATAGCAAAAACCAGAGAACTCAAACTCCTTGATCTAAATCCTTGAAATATTTATGTTCTTTAGTAGTGATAAGCAAACAGTAGCACATAAGAAATTGAGCCAGAGGCCACTTGCAGACAAGTACAGGTGTCCTTGTGTGACTTTGGCCCTTGAGGTATGATCTTGTTTTGATATCTTGCCTGGTTGCAACAATCTGTGGATTTCCTGCAGGGTACACAAACTTTTCCTCTTGATGGACCAAATTTTGAAGTCCGTACTCAATTTTTACATAGTCCTACTTAGCCAAAGCTTCCACCAACTCCAGTAAAACTAAGAACTTCAGGTTTTGCCCATGGTTACTAAGGCTATCTAATACAGGATTTTTTGTGACATACATAAAAGTAACATTTCCTTTTTTCATTATAGTCATACCTTCTATAGATCAGTTTCAGCCTAAGTGGAATTCCACTCAAGTTGTGATATTACACTACTGGGGCTACTTTTAAATAGCAACTACTTACAACATACCTGTTTGTGTTTTCACTGAAAATGGTATATTTTACAATGCAGGGCCAAAGGGAACCACATGCACGGATATACTCAGTTGAAAACTAACAGGCTGAGCAAGCAACACTGGCTTCCAAACAGGACACTAGATTCTCTGAAAAAGCATCAGCTGCTCCACACAGACGATAGCCTTAATCGATGCGAGAAATGCCACCCTCCTGCATCAAATTTGCAAGGTAAAGATAACTCGCTTATTCATGTTTGCAAGTGTGTAATATTCTTTGATTAATTTTTAATATAAACCAATTTATCTGGTACATATAATGTTTCATATATGGCTACAAATATTGTATTTCCTCCCTTTGCAATGATGTTCTTCTGACCATTAAAGCAAATCAGGGCCAAACTTTTCAAAATCCCCATCTGCATGTGCCTTTGTAAGAGAAGCTGGCAGGGTTAGATACTGGGAAAATATGTTATATGATAATAAACCTGCCTGGTGCCAGCCCTAGGAAAAAAATACTGTGTCAATAGAACAGGTACAGTTGTAGACAGTGGGTGTCCTTGCATGGCCACCCATCTCCTGATGACTGGAACAGCTAACTAGACAGATATGATCTCTGAGTCACTAGGTATAGCTATCCTTCATGGAAGTGCCCAAGTAGTCTGCAAGTCTTCATTGGGTGGACTGCACAAGAGTTAGTGGTATCCTCAAATTCACAATAAGTTTATATTTTTACAATAATTTATAACAGTCAGTTTTATTCTGTTATTCCTGAAATAAAGGAATGTATGATAGTTCAAATGATTAATAAATGAACATAACAATAACTTTGTTCTTCTATGTCAGTGTTCATTTGAAGTGCTTGACAAAAATTAATAATTCAGTTTCTTAATACACTGTGAGGTACAGAAAGAACCTGAATGAAGCCACTTCTGGAGTGGAACATCAGCCTGTTTAGTGATAACATGAACCTTGATTTTACTTTTGATCTGAAAAAGGGGCCTTTGGGAGCTCAGCATCCTGGTTCAGAACTTCAGTATTGGTTCAGAAGAGTGCTACCTCTTAAATCACCAGCCCTGCTGCCTGCAACATCTGGGCTCAGTGAACTGTAAATAAAGTACTCTAAATTATCAAGTTGTAAATAAAATAAAAATTGTATATATCGATCTATAGGAGACAGAGAAACTGTACAACTCAAATATGGTAGAAAAAATCACTAATTCTGTTATTAAACTCAGTCATGTCTAATTGTTGTCACAGCAGATTTATAGCTTATTTGCTGTGCTGCACTGTTATATTTTGCAATTAAAATATTTTTAAACATTTCTGCTTTTCTGCTAAAAGATTCTATAATTCTATTGCAGAATAACTTAACCTTGTAGTACCTATTCAAATGAATAAAAACATGGATTGAAAGGTTTTATTAGCTTCTGTATTATGGTTTAAGTGCCATATGTTTCTAAAGTAAAGAGATGGCTCCAGAAATTTGCTGGCATTCTGTGCTGAATTTTATGGGTGAACGCACTCCAGATTCTGGGCATGATTCCTCACAAATCAAATACTATTTATGAACACAGAAAGAATGGAAGCAGAGACCAGGTTTTGATACAAGAAAAGTTGCACATGGAAACTGAACATAAACATAGAGAGAGCCTCTTATTGTAAATGAGCCAATATCTCTCTACTCATGGTTAGACTGTTCCCTCATCTTACACAGCCATGCAAGGGGTAAAGGCCTACATCTTCCATGTGCACCTTTGCCTAAGACCAAGCAAAATTATAGTCCCAGCACAAGAGGCATGGAGGAATTGTGCCTTGTGGGTCTACTGCCTGGGAGGTATCTTGCTCAGGCCTCTGCCTACAGGCACAAAATCCATATCTAAGTATAGCTCACAGGGCTGAAAATCTGGGCCATTATTTGTGATAAGTAAGTGTATGTCTCATTTGTAATAGGAAATTAGTGTTGACCATGGTGCTAAAATCAGGAAAGTTTATGAGATTGATGTATGATCACGTTGGTAGGTAAACAGAGTGATCTGTAGTAAAACATTTAAAAACATTGTTTTGTTCCTTTTAAATAACTGTTCGGATCAACAGATGTGAAATATACAAAAAGCATGTGACTGTTGGCATATCCCCGAGCATCAAAAGAGCAGAACATATGAAAATTAGAGAACAGAAACTTTCATTAAAACTAAGATTAATTAGTTTCTACAGGGCTTTGAAAATAAATGGTAAATAAATAAATAATAATAATAATGCATTGTCCTTCTAGAGTTCCTTCCATCAGGGATCTCATAGTGCTTTGCAAATACTAAGATTTAGGCCTATAATACTCATGTGAGGTAGTGAAGTACAATTATCACCATTATATTGATGGAAAAGGTGATGAGGTGCAGAGAAGTGAAGTGACTTTACCAAGATCTAACAGTGCAGCGGCAGAGCCAGGAATACAATGCAGAACTTCTAACTCCCTACTCTGTGCTTTAATCACAAGACCATGAAAAGAGTTGCGTAGCTGTTAATTGTAACATTATTAATAGCCACGTGGATTTTAAGTGGCTGATACCAAACATTAGCTTGATCTTGTGAGGCCACAGCTTGGGGTAAATCCACCCAAAACAACACGACTATTTCACCAATTTATAGAACAGGTCAAGTGTTTTCTGTAACTGAAAATGCCCTTTTCACAGATTCAAAACTCCAAAATGATGGCTCCCCACTATCTTCTTCCAAGGTCTTGTCAATTTCATTTTCTCCCTGCAGGCATAAAATGAAATTGACAAGAGCCTTGCAGGTAATCTGCCAGAGGCTGAGCGCTGTGACTCTGCCTCCCCAGCTCTCAGCCTTCCACGCTGCCAGTGGCTGAGAGCCTTGTGCTCAGCTTCCTGGTCTCCCTCACAGGCCAGGGCTGAGCACCCCAGCTCTCTGCCTCTCTGGCAGCCCACCTGGAAGGCTCTTGTCAAGCTCCCTTTCTGAAAACAAAGTTTACAACAGCCTTCCAGGCAGGCTGCCAGCCACTGTTGTTTTTCCCAAAATTGAGTTTTTCTAGAAATCCCTTTCTGTGAAAAACGTTCAATTTGAGTTTTCATCACGACTTGGGACAAAAAACATTTTTTCAAAAATTGGAAACTTCTTGCAGGAAGGAATTCCAACTTCCAGCCAGCTCTACCGAGTTCTCTCTTTTGTGATCAGCAATAGCACATAGCAGCGATGTGTAGTGCAATAAAAGGCGAATCATCATATAATTCCAATCAACAGAAGAATCTTTTGCTGTCTTTTTTGACTATTTGTGTAACCTCTCCCTGATCCTCTCCATTTATCTAATTAGTTAGCTACTTAATGCCAGTAACCTTAGAGACATGAGCTGGTATAGTTGCAATACACAAGAGCTGAGCTATTTCTTATGGTGGATTCTGCCAGTACTACCTGAGGAAGAGCTCTGTGTAAGCTTGAAATCCTATCTCTTTCACCAACAGAAATTGGTCCAATAAAAGATCACCCAGCTTGTCTGTCTGATAGCCTGAGACCAATAGGGGTACAACAACACTGCAAATACTACTTGCCACTGCAATGTGGAAAAGCAACTTAACTGTACTAGGTCCTTCTAGTTCTGTCCCTTTTCCATTCTGAAATTTGAAGTTCAGATACTTTCTGGCCATTCCCTTGACTTGCAGTTTTGTATCTCATTAACATTTCTTCCCTAACTTCTTTTCCTACTCCCTTTCTCTTATTAATACATCTCCTTCTACCCTTCTCCCTCATTGCCCCTCCAGGCCTCTATCATTTAAAATTTTGTATAAAGATACATGAAGGATAGGAAAGGGTAAGCAAATTCTGAAGAAAAAAGTATTTAAGATCGTTTATTGGAATCAAAACTGCAAATTTGCTTCAGTGGTATTCATGAGAATGCCACCTTTAAGTTGCTTCCCATGAAGATATGTACATACAAAATTTTGCACACAAGAATGTTAATTGAAAAGAAGGGTTGAAGAAGTATTCACCCAGCTTGAATAGCAGATTACAGATAGCAACCACTCAACACAGCTGCTATAGAACACAGTTTGCAAGGAATCCAGAGGTTAAAGTACATTAGGATAAATCATGTTCAGAATTAATTTGATACAATAATTTAAGAAGTCAAAGTCTGTCCACAGATAAGAAAAAAAAAGGTTTATGGAAACCTCATTGAGCACTGTATCTTAACCTTAAAAATCTCTCTACATCTTCTTTTCCCCAACAGATAATTATCTCTCCCAGCAAGAGGAGCTATCTTGCCCCACCTCAGACAAGCCAGCGTCCAAAGGGAATAATCATAAGAAAGAAGACAGGAATCACAAAAATAACTCAGGAATATTTTCACGAGCTGGGCATTCAATCAGCTTCACGCAAAAAGGCAAACTGGATGGAAAAGTAGGTGTTTTACCTGTAATTCACCTATGAATATTTGTTAAATGCACAGAAGATGACACTGATTTTAGAGAACTTCAGTTTCACCCTATTGTTATTTGAAAGCTTCTGCAATTTAATTTTGTCCATTTATTTGGTTCTCGGATTTTGTGTTTTCACAAATGCTGCAAAGATGGTAAGGTAATGTGGCTGCAAAAACATTCAAAATCATTGAATTTAGAATGTTTTTGCAGTGAAAATAGCGTAACTTTAAATGGTATTTCTCTCATTGTCGCAGCTACTATATGAGTTTTGAATATATTAGTATAAATTACTATTGTAAAATTACATTTTTATGAAAATTAGTTATCATATTTAGGAATCTAATTCTTCAAATGCTCCTCAGTTGCTTTCTTCCAGCAACTAACAGAAGTTACTAGATCACAGGCCCTGGTTCTCATGGGGGACTTCAGTCACCCTGATATCTGCTAGGAGAGCAATACAATGGTGCACAGACAATCCAGGAGGTTTTTGGAAAGTGTAGAGGACAATTTCATGGTGCAAGTGCTGGAGGAACCAACTAGGGGCTTAGCTCTTATTGACCAGCTGCTCACAAACAGGGTCAGCTCCCAGACTACTTTATCTTGGAGTTATGACAAAAAGGAAAGCAAATATAATCACAATTGTAGAGATGAAGGACCACATTTATGCCTGTATAACTCAGTTGATCTCAACAGAGTTACACCAGATATATACAGTCTTATAGTCGTGTGGATATAGTCAACATAATTGTTATTTCATTCTCTTTACAAAGGATGACATTGCTTTGGATTGAAACTTTTAATGCAAGTTGAAATTCATTTCCTTCCTGATCCTCTCTCCCCAACCCCTATCTGCTGCAGGATGTTACTAGACCAGTCGAGAAACACTCAAGAGGCAATCTCTTTATTCAGAACCTTAATGCAACTCCAGGATTACCTATGGTAACATACTCATGTTCATCACCAGCTAAAGCAGCCATGCGACAAACCAACAATGACCTGGACATCTGCTGTTTAGTGACTCAACCTCTCATACTTCAGAAATCATTTCCAATAGAGCCACCGCCAAATGCTCATTCTGACCCTGTGGAGTCCTCTTTTTGGTCTTTTCCTTTTGATTTTGTAGGCACAGGCACATGCTGCCAGCATGTGAGTATGGGTTCAGAGGTTACTGCTCCTTTTTTCTTATGGCCAAAAGCTGACCACAAAAATATACTCAATGTAGAGTCAGAAAGTCAAAGTTTTGCTGCATTATACCCATTGGTCCAGACCTCAGGAAAGGAGGAACATCCAATGGAAGGAAATTCATACTCATCTCTGAAGGAGAAACTTACTCCTAGTTCCAAAACTGTGTGTTCAGCTTTATTGGGATCAAAGGTAAACACCCTTCCTGAGACATCAATCACAAGTACTAGCTTACCTAGCACAGCTAATATACAGGGGATAAACTCTTCTGATAACAGTCCTCATGGATGCATGGACAAGAATGGAGCCTACTTACAATCAGATGGCCATGGAAGACTTAATAAAACTGGCACGAATACTTTTAAAGAGCCCTCATTTCCCTTCAGTCCCACAGAGTCCACAGCTAGCTCTGAAACACCTTCCAAAACATACAAAAAAAGAGGTTTAGAGATGATAAGGAAACAAACCCGAGTGGAATATGATGACACAAGCAGTGATGATGAAGACAGGCTAGTTATAGAAATATAGCAAACAGGACACTGCCTTGGCAGATGGATGTATGATGGTACATTATAGAGTGAAATGGAAATTGCAGATCATTGATCTGCTTTTTGAAGCACCTTAACATCAGAATAGCCATTCCTGCACAGTATAGGCAAAGTTCTCTTCTAAGAAAACAGTTATTCTTTGCAAGGACTCAGGCTTCTTTTACATATTTTAATGCTTTTGTATGGAGCAAGGAAGCAGGTAAATTATATAGTTAAATGCACAAGGTTATTCCCAACTCCACTAAGCCTCATCAATCCCACATAACACCCACAATCCCCAGCTCACAGAGACTGTATTAAAAAGACACTGCAGTGTATTTGTTTACCAATAATGATAAAACAGCAATCAGCCTCCTTAATGCATAAGTTGAGGTGTAGATTGTAACAAACCACTGGGTATATTTTCTTCCCTTTGCTCCCCTTTTTAGTAATTATTTCCAGCTTTGCTGGAAGTTATGTATGTATGTACATATGTTATGTATGTATCCCCCAAATATCTATGATATTGTGAGATGTCACACGAATACTGACTTTTTCCATGTTGTACAATGGTCAATGCTTCTTTGTGACAAAATGACACAAGCATGCCCTGCTTTGTGTTTTGTGCCTTTTCTGCCGAGATCTACTGAAATATTTTATTCTTTGGCTCTACTTTGAGAAATTGGGGTGTAAATAAGTAATGTCAATGTTTCTTTGTAATGAGATTTTTAACACAGATTTTCTCTGATTCTGTTTTTCGGATTGTGCTCTAAAAGCAAGTTACAATGTTTTGTTTTATTGTTCTGAAGTTTAGCCCAAATGAAAACTTTTGCCTTTCCCTCCAAACCCCTGACCATGCAAATAAGTTAAAGTTGACATGAGATGGATTTTTTTCTAGGGTTTGGAATCAGGGCATTTGCAGCACTATTGTCACGTAAATCAACTTCTGCTCTGAAACCCAAAATTTACTTTGTTTAAGTGAAAACATCTTCAGTCAGTAAAATACCAGATACACTTACCATTCACTAGAAAGCTAGTTTAAACCTACAGAGAAAGTCTGAAATCATTGCACTGCTGTACTAGAGTCAAATTTTATACTTAACTTTGCTATGAGTTTTTGTATAATTTGGACTCATATACAGGATTTTATGGATTAACTTTCATGTGATATTCATAACTGCATGTACTTTAACGCAAGAATAATCATGCAGTCATGCACAAGTGAGCCTGTATGGGTCATAGTCATAAATAAGTCTAGTGTACTATCTATGTATGTCAGAGAAACATATGCATATTGTAAGAAGTGAATGAGAAGTGCCAGAATGACAACCC
The DNA here is from genome assembly GCF_020497125.1 of Mauremys mutica. Classification (NCBI taxonomy): domain Eukaryota; kingdom Metazoa; phylum Chordata; order Testudines; family Geoemydidae; genus Mauremys; species Mauremys mutica. The sequence continues at coordinate 10,352,476 of NC_059084.1, read as the reverse complement.
TTCTGTGGATACACATAAATGGAACCAAATGCTAAGCTCTGTCATCCCTTTACACTCATATGCATCATGAAAGTGACCATAGTTCCAATTTGCCCTGCAGAGAGCTTTTTATTTAGCATCAAATTATGTTGGTATATATTTTGTTAGGGAAATTGATATCATGATCAGAGTGTTATACTGATTTCTAATTATAAACGCTAGTGCCGTTGTGTTGAAAAAGGTTAATGGAGTTAGCAGGATTTTTTCTTCTTCAGCAGTAAAGGACATAGATTAAAGAATAACCTACAAAATCTTTATTTGTTCCTTATAAAAATACTACGATATTCTTTCCCAAAATCAGAGAGATTTCAGTAGGGTTCCTACAGGATTTGGGATCATGATTTCATGAAACAATGGAAGTATTGCTTTAATAAAAATGAGCATTAGCGATCTTCCCCTTTTACTTCTGTGAAACCCTGGGACTGTATTCTGATCTCGCTTCTTATATGCTGGTTTTATAACACTAGCATTAATTCCATATACTTTAGAAGAGTTAGTTCCTGATTTTCAGGAATGTAAATGAAATCAGAATTATGCCCATTAAGCTTATAGGTCAGAGACTAGTGGATAGTGGGGCCCCATTCTGTAAATAAACTTTATGCAAACCTGCTCTTAATTTCAATGGGATTTCCATGTATGGAACAGGGACATGAGATGGCCAATTAGTGTATTAAGCTGGGAAGGTTTATACTAAAGACTAGCAAACCTGGATATGACGTTCCTGTTTTGGGAAGTTAAGAAGCATGAAAGGTATGAACACTGGGGGACTGGACGGCCCTGTAAGTTGCATATTGTAATTGCATATTTTTGTTGAATATGCAAGATATAGTACCTAAAATACTATTTGTTTGTTGAATGTTGATAAGAATGATACTACTGACTTATTTGTATATTTTTAAAAAAAATCTGTTCCTTTATATTCTTAACTTATTTTGTTTTGATAAAAATTAAACTTGAAGGTCACAATGACACTAAGAATGTGGTAGTTATTAGGGTTTGGTTTTTAAAAATTCATATGCACCATGGGGTGAATGTGGGAAGGTCAGGTAATCCAGGGATACCCACCAGATGCAGTATAACTCTGCCATTCTGCTGTGACGTCTTTCCCTGAATTATACAATAGAAATACAACTGATCAACTGCAAATTTCTTTTGCTAGTAAATATAAAAGGAAAATTTTCTATTCACCTATCAAGAAAAATATGATTGCATGAATTTTTAAATTAAACATAAAATGTATTGTCCAAAGGAGTAAATTTCCAGTCTCTAAAGTTAAACCAGTTACACCAGCAGTGAATTTGAGAACAGAATCCCATATTAAAAATAGTCATAAATATTACTGAAGTGACAAAACTGAATTTACCTCTTAAAACAGATTCTTTAAATAACTGACAGGTTATAATGTATGCTCAGGACTCAGATCATATAGGCTTTCTGCTGTACATATAAACCAAGTAAGAGGATAAGTAAGAGGAATGGAGACTTTCTAGTCATTCTGAATGCCCAGTCAAGGTTTTACAAGAACATCTTTAGGAAAGAAGCTATTATAGTCTGGAAAGGTTATGGCAAAACATGTACAAGGATAGCAATTGACAACAATATCCTTGAACTGCAGTACCAGCTCCAACGGATCAAATAATTTATCACAGAAAGCACCTTTCCTTAAGAATGAGTTTTTGGTCCAAGGCCCATGCACCACCAGCCTCTTGCTACTCCTTCTTACTGTAGCGGTGAAAGCTGAATCAGACAAATATAGGGTTGAGGAAAGCTGTTTGAATATCACAACTACCATATATTCCCATTGAACACCACCAGTCTGCTGGTGAAAACTACAGTGATAGCTGTTTAGTTTACATAGTTGGGTGAAACTGAATGTTTTGCATAGCTGAGAAGGTTCACATGGTAGTGATCATTTACTTCAGGAATTAATCAGGAACTTAATGGAAACTGATTAGATATAGGGAACTGTATTTTTGTCTGATTGACACTGGTGTAACTTAGTGCATTGTTGTCAGTGAACTTGCAGTGCTGTCACAAAGGAGAATTTGACACTAGACATTGCTCTTGGAGAGAATATAAAGAAAGCCAATTGGTGCTAATTCGAGGTTACACCTGTGGAGGCAATGATTAACAAATAATTATAGTAATGCTTAGCAAGTGTTGACAGTATGGTTGGCACTATACTCAAAACAAATATCAAAGCTTGAAGGGTTTCTAATCAAAGGGTCTCAATTCAGGAAAACGCCTGAGGAACATGTGTTGAACTTTAAGCATATGTTGAACTTCCATCTACTTCAGTGGGATTTAAGCATGTGCTTAACTTTAACCACTTGCTGAAGTGCTGTCTGGAACAGAGATGCTTTCTTGATTTAAGGCCCAAAAGACAGAGAAGTACAATAGCTTAGACAGGGACAATATCCTTACAAAGAGTAGTCAGACAGAATCCTTCTACAAAGTTATAGCAAGCTCCTGAATATATAGGGAGAAAAATAAGATACACATCTTTACATGGCATACAGAGTAAACCAGATGGCTGGTTTACGTATCAATGACACAAATAGAAAAGTTGGCTAGAGCCAGCCAGCCACTTGCAGTTTTGTTCTGAAGAGAATGAAACAGGGTTGTTTTTTTTAAAAAAAGAACAGAGGTATTACAGGGGAAAAAAATTGTAGTTCAGGGAGTGATACTTCAAGGATAACCAAGCACTAGTTAAAATATTCATTTTTTTAAAATATGCACTGATGGAACTTGGTAATTTTACAGGTGTCCAGATCACAGCTTATATTGACAGTCAGGATAAAATCTGCCTACTTTGCAAAAAAAATTAGTTTAAGAATTTCCGTCATGAATTACGGCACCTCATGTTGAACTCTTGATCATTTTGGCCTGTCTAAAACGGGTGTTTGAATGCTACCAATGTCTTGGAAATCTGTGTAGTCTGAGCAGTGCTACCACCAGTGGAGAAAATCCCTGGAATGTCTTTCGAATCTTCCTCTCCGTATTCTCTGTGCTATTCTTGGACCGTGTTCCTTAACTTTGGAGGCAGTAACCTGACATGCTGTGGCATTATTGTAGCTCAGGATTCTGTACTAATAACTTAATTAGATGAAATTATCAGAAAATCTATACATGTTGACAGTGTTTTAGTTTCAGTTCCAGTTTCTTCTTCGTTTTCAACATCACCTTGTAATCTAAAAGTAACGCTGGGCACAAGCGCTTCTTTTCTCTAGACTTTTATTAAAACAGTTTCTGGCCATTCCATCTGATAACCTGCTAAAGCAAAACTTAACTGCTCATAGGTTTTATTTCTTAAGAGACTTTTCAGAAACAACAAATATGTGGGCTTTCAAAGAGGTAATGGAAAATCCAGCGCCTACTTATTTCATCTGATCCAGCTGCAGGGAAGAGCCATATCAGCACCTTAATGAAGCCGGAAGAGAAGATATCCTACCATCAGATCAGACCAGAGCCTCCAGCACAGCTGTGTTCCAGCTGCTGATAGGGCCAGAGATTTCTTGGCATAAAATCAGTTATCTGGGTGTAGGGGGTTTGTTAGATTAAAAAAGGGTGATCATTTGTTGTTAAATGATCAGTTTTAAAGTGTAATTTTAGATTATTTGCTTGGAACCATTCCAATGAGAGTGGGTAACAAATGGCTTTCAGAAGAACAGTTGTGCTATTGGGGTTTTATATTACAGCATCCAATTGCATTGCTGTACCACAGCTGGCTTTAGACAAAATGAAAACAAAATGATGTTAAGTGAGAGAGAGAAGGAAATGTACTTTTAAACTGATGATTAGCCATAGCTATTTTTTCTCTCTTTTGTACATTTTCTGATTTCAGTAATCCTTGATATTTAGGATTTTTGATATTTGTTTTGTGTCAAACGTGATCTCACATCAAAACTGAGACATAAATATTGATTACTGAAACAATCATCCATTAGACACAATCCTTGATCTAACTTTTCTAACAGTATGTTCACTTACCATAACACTTCACCTATACAGCCTCCACTCTGAGTTCCCTTAGTAAACTGGACATTTTCCTACACTGTGTTTGTAGGAAAGTAATTTCATGTGACAGTCCCATTTATTATTAATAAAAAAATAAATTTACCATTATCCACTGAGCTGATTATTAGTCCTATCATTATGAACAAGTAACCTCAACTCACATAAGAAATGACTGATCAAATCGTTTTTCATTGAAGACTAGTATTGCAAATAATGCACACTAGCATTCAGAGGGCCAGACATCTGATTTACACCAGTAAAAAGTGCAGTAACTTTACTGAAGACAGTGGAGTTACACTGCGATAAAAGTCTTCTACCTGAGATGAAAATCAGGCTCTTTGAATATACTGCAACATTAGAAGAGGTGGCAAGGATGGAGACCCAATTCTGAGAAGTTTCCACCCATCTTTTTCACTGCTGCTGCCTCACCATCTGGCTCACAGGAAGATTTGCATTGAGACAGTATATTGTTTCTAATGTGGTTTTACCATGCCAAAAGTGTTTCAGTTTTTTGCAGCTGTTTGTGGCATTTCTTAACTTGTGCCAGTGAAATCCCCCAAGTGGAATATGTAGATAGCTTCTGACATACATCATCGGTAACCACCAGTATATTTTCATATTGTGGTTTCCTCTTTGCCCTTTATACTTAAACACACACACATACTTTAGCTTACATTCCCTGTTTAAATATCCACTCATCCTGGACAACAAAACTATCAGTAAGAAATGGGTTTGCAGGGTAGAGGGAAGGGACTATATCGTTCAGACTATTGGCACTGGAATATATAACCTTTCACCTGTGTTGGGGGTATGAATCCATTCCATTGACCACAAGCTGTTATTCTCTTCTGGTAAGTGGCCTGTGAGAAAAGACTTGGTGGATTCAGGCCAGTTTTTAGTGGTCAGTTCACATTCCAGAGGCACCGCTACAGTTTGTGGTGGTGTTTTTGGTAATGTCCGGGCTTGTGTACACAGTGCTTCAGTCTGCAACAGAGTGATGTAAAATTTAGTCCATATTAACATGTAATGCACTAACTGGTCCATTTGAACCCTGCTGACATGCATTAAAAGTTCCCTAGTGCTCCTTAACTACTGTTTGTAATGGGACTACATTAACACACATTAGAGAACTTCTAATGCATGTTATGCAGTTAGTGTATGACATGTGACTGTGGACTACAATTTAGGGGACAAAAGCACCGTGTAAACAAGCCCTCAGAGAACCCCAAAATTGCAGCACAATCCTCTTCTCTCTGCCACCTTTTGCCAACATAAAATGTATTTTTAAGATTAATTTTGCTGAGCTCTGTCTCAATTCAGGTCATATCAGTATTTTGGGTTTAATGAGGATGCTGGAGTTCCCTCTGGGTTAGCACAAGAACACATAGGATTGCACTGGACAGTTCTTGCCTGATTCTTAATCATAGAATCTTAGAATATCACAGCTGGAAGGGACCTCAGGCGGTATCTAGTCCAACCCCCTGCTCAAAGCAGGACCAATCCCCAACTAAATCGTCCCAGCCAGGGCTTTGTCAAGCCTGACCTTAAAAACCTCTAAGGAAGGCGATTCCACCACCTCCCTAGGTAACCCATTCCAGTGCTTCACCACCCTGCAAGTGAAAAAGTTTTTCCTAATATCCAACCTAAACCTCCCCCACTGCAGCTTGAGACTATTACTCCTTGTTCTGTCAATGTTAATGCAGCTACCACATCTGTCATATAATTATTATATAAAATTTAATGAATCTGCAAATGTAGCTATACACCAAAATCCACATGAGGGCATTATGCACAGTGCAAATCTGTGATGTTTTATCCTGTCAAGTCAGTGCCTCCTCTGATGTAGAGGTCTTATTTTGTAAGCAAATCTGATTACAAATCTGTCCCTGCACGTGACAACAAATCTCACATTCTCTCCTTTTCCCCTCAACTTTACTACAGAACACTACTACAATAAACAATGGTAACCACTGACAAAATTCATATTCAGTACCTACATTTACTGAGGTGGATGTTTCTTATCTTCCTCTTCAGACAGGAAGGAGATCTGTTTTCTTTTATATCAAATCCTGTGTATTACTTTCTTTGACTGCAGTTATTTCTGTCTAGATGTGGCTCCAGGGTACAAACCCCACTCGTGACTAGAGCCTGTGAGCTGCAGCGTTTGGGGAGAGGGTGCACTGATGTGTTACATCCTGGGAGGGAGGATTAGATCTTCATAGTCCCTGTGAAGATCCCCTGCCACAATCTGTTTACTCAACATTTGTGCCGAGGCTTGGCATCTGGAGAACAAATGAAATCTTTGCTGTGTACTGAAGCTAGTTACCTGGAATCCTGTGATCTGTATTAGTAACCATAGGACAGGAAAATTATATTGCCCTGGAGAACGTGCAGTGTAGGGCAACAAAGATCTCAAGAGGCTAAGTTAGGAGGAACTGAGGCTTTAAGGTGATGCAACAGAGGTCTTTAAAATTATAGATATAAAATTATATTGTTTACATATATTAAGACAGTCCAAAACTAGGGACCAATCCAAAAATTAGGAATGTTTATTGTAGTGCTTTGCTAGAGTATCGTTTGGTGTGTCCATGGCTGTTTACCAATTTGAAAGCAAGCCAAAAATCTCCAAAAAACCAAAACCGATTGCCAAGTGTATGCGCCTGCACTGTGGCTCCTGTCGTCCTGTTGAAAATAAACTATTTTCAAAAATGCATAATCAAGACCTGCTAAACCTCATACATTCACTACTTCTAGATAAGGTATCTGAAAAAATGTCTCCACTTTTTCTTATGTGTGAAATCAGCTCTGGAGCATTTAAAGTGCCCCTTAATTTACATACTTATAAGTAGGAGTGTGATTTAGCATCAGGGAAGACTTGAACTGCCGGAACATTTTGTTCTTCGAGTGACTATCCGCACAGATTCCACTGTCGGTGCGTATATGTCCCATACATGCCAGAACAGATTCTTTTGAAATAGCAGCATGCACCGGGGCCACACCTATGCTTTGGGAGCCCTTGTACTGAGGGTGTCAGAGGTGAGGTAGCCTCAACTGCATCTCAGTTCCTTCTTACCACCTGTGGCTGAGGCACAGACCCTGGCAGTTCACCACTTAGATCTGCAGACCTGTTATTTTAGTAATTATAGTTCTTAGATCATTAAAAAACAAGGATGGACTGAAAAACTAAGACTTCTCTATTGTCGTTTTAATAAGATTAATGGTTCTTGCTTCCACAACCCCATGTACAAGGCCCAAGATATTCTCCTTCTTCCTCCTATACAGAGCCTAAAATGGCCAAAAGCAAGTCTCCAGAATTTAAGATTGGCTCCTTGTGCGATACCATGATGCCCAGGAATGACAGCCACCTGAAGTGCCTTCTCTGTCTAGGAGATGGGCACGTGCAGGACATTTTCCAAGCACACTTTGAGAGAGAGAAGGGAGACTGAAGCTTCATCTTCTGGAGAGGTCTGTACAAGCTTCATCTGACCCTGTGAAACAACCGGAGAGATCACCACCTTCAGGTCACTCACACTCCTCCAGTGCCCTGATGAGCCACGACACCATCCCAGCCTCATGGGACTACCAGAAACCTTGCTGTTCCGCTCTGCTCAGCAGAAGGTCCCAAGAAACCCTTCCCTTAGGTGTCTTCTCAGAGCCACAAGGCTGGGCCTTGCTGAACTCCATGGTGAAACCAGCACAGATCGCTTCTCACAGTAAGCACTGCACTAATTCCAGTACTGCTTAGGTGACTGACGCATGTACGCTAGCAGCAGACAACTTCAGGATGATGACTGCAGTGCTGAGGAAACCCATACCAGGCTCATTGGCCCTGTCTATGGAAGATGACTTTGCCTTTTTGGTCTCCTTTGGGGAACACAGCAGATCATCTTCCCTGGAATGAGATCCATGTCCACCATGAATAACTCAGTGGACACAGACAATAGAAGATGGAATCCCTGAGAGGCACCCATGAGTCCACAGGCTCCAGAAGGGAACTGTCAAGCTAGTGTGCCCTCCTCTCCCGCAGTATCCCTACAAGTCTTGGTCCTATTGTCACCTTGAGGTATCAGTCCCTATGTCAAGAAACCAGCTTATTCTGCTGTCTCCAGACCAAGGTAGCCTTCCCCAAAACAGGTATTGCAGCCGGCTCTGGTATTAACCCTAGTGCATCAACAACATATGGAGGAAGAATAAGAACCCAGCAGAGATAATCTCTCCTCTGACCACTGGCCATCTCCTCCTCATCACCAAAGGGGACAACTAACTTTTCTTAACTTAACTTTTGAGTTAAGGCATTTCAAGATCTCTTGAGGAGACTAGTGGGCACCTTGGGTGCTCCTCTCAAGATAATTCAAGAAAAAACAACAAACAACTGGACATCCTCCAACTCTCATCATCTAGTAGGACAGCCTTTCTTATTGACAAAGGGCTTTTGGAACCTGCAAAGGTCATATGGCACTCCCCATATCCATCTCTGCGACCTTCACATATGCAGACAGGAGATATCAGGTGCTGGCTCAGGATTACTTTAACTTCTTCTAGAATTCCACCCATGGATCCCAGGCAACAGTAAAGATCCACTTCCAGGGAAAAAGTCCCAAAGGCTAGATCTTTTTGGCATACAGGGTCAACAAGGACAAATTAACAATGACACCAAAAGTAAAGCATCAAATCCACGCTGACACCAAACACACAGCATCAAATTGTTGGGAGCATACCTGCCTCAGAGGGGCTGCACTATGATAGGTATCACATGACAGTTTCAAGTTACAATGCAGGTAAGAACCTGTTTGAAGGTTCTGGGTCAAGTGCTGGCACATACATACACACACATCACACAGCTTGCCAAACTTTACCTTTCACTGCTGCAAAGGTGGTTGAGATCAGTGTATCTGAGACAACATGGACAAGAGGGTCTCCCTTCCTAGAGAGATCCTGTCATCATTAGATTGGTGGATGCAATCAGATCAGGTATGCAACAAGTTCTGTTCTCCATGTTTCTTCCATCGAAAACTAGTTATGTACACCTCCACCCCAGGGTAAGGAACCCATGTGGGTCACCTAAAAAACAGATATTTGGTCAGTCCCCAAGGCCTCCCTTCATTTCAATGTGCCTGAACTTGGAGTATTTTGGCTGGCATCCAAGGCATCCCTACCTGTCTTTTGAGGCATTACCAGGCAGGAACTTATAGACAACACCATGGCAATACATTACTTTCACAGGAAAGGAGGATTGCCCACATGCTCAGGGTTTAGCTGATCACCATATTTGGGGTGGGAAAGGAATTTTCCTCCAGGGCAGATTGGCAGAGGCCCTGGGAGGTTTTCGCCTTTCTCTGCAGCGTGGGGCACGGGTCACTTGCTGGAAGATTCTCTGCATCTTGACGTCTTTAAACCATAATTTGAGGACTTCAATAGCTCAGACACGGGTTTGATAGAGGAGTGGGTGGGTGAGATTCTGTGGCCTGTGGCAGGAGGTCAGACTAGATGATCATAATGGTCCCTTCTGATCTTAAAGTCTATGATTCTATGAAGGAGGAGCACAGTCATCCTCTTTGCGCCAAGAGGCCATGTGTGAGGAACTGGAACATGTCACTATGACAACTCTCCATCTCTCTGGCCTTCAGCCCACTATAGTGGATGAGCTTAGCAGGGATCTCCCAGAGCCACGAGTGGTCCTCAAATCCTGCATATCGTCTTCCTCAGATGGGGGATATCCAACAATAGATCTGTTCATAATGTACCACAACAACAAGTGTCAGAGATTCTGCTCCAAAGGAGGCAAGAACAGATGCTTCACGCATGCCTTTCTCATCCCTCAGAGTCCAGGTCTGAGGTATGCCTTTCCATCAACACTTGTACTCTCTGGGGTATTGACAAAGCTAAAACAAGATGCAGGGACTATCATCCTAATAGCCTCAGCTTGGGCTAGGCAGTTCTGGTACTCTGAATACTGAGATTGTCCATTCTAAAGTTCATCTTTCTATCTCAAGCAATGGTCAGGTCCTTCATCCAGCCTCAGTGTCCTTATGCCTGACACCTTGGAAGTTGGCTGGCTGACAGCTACCGCAAAAGACTGCTGTGTGGTGGTCCTGAACATCCTACGTCACAACAGAAAACCCTCAATGAGATGAACTTGCCAAGCCAAATAGAAACAATTCTCTGTTTGGTCCAAATGACAACATGGTGCTTCTCTGCAAGGGACAATCCCCAATAATTTGGGCTACTTGCTCTTGCTCAGTCAGGACTGTCTCAGCTCAATTAAGGTTAACCTGGCTGCAATCTCACTGAGCCATACCCTGGTGCAGGGCCACATAGTATCTTCTCATTCTGTCAGGAGGAAATTTCTCCAAGGTCTTATCCATGCCTTTCTACCATTCACAGAACCCCATCCTCCATGGAATCTCAACATAGTGCCAATTGCTGCGACAGGCTCTCCCTTTGAGCCCACGGCTATCTGGTCCCTCTACCATCTGTCCATGAAGATGGCCTTCCTGGTGACTATTACCTCATTCAAGAGAATAGGGGAGATTCAGGTGCTCCTGACAGCCCCTCCCCACCACAGCATCTTTCACAAGACAGGCCTCACCCAAAATACCTGTTCATGATTGTCAGAATTTCACATGAAGCAATCTATTCATCTACAGGTCTTTTTTCCAAAATGTTATTCTTTCCTCGCTGAGGCTAAACTCCACATGAGGGATATCGTTACAGCATCGATCTACTACTGTCGCAGTAGAAAGACAAAATCAGCATCACCAAGACTGTTTGTTGCATTTGCTGTATGAATGAGAGGGCAACAAATATCCTTGCAGAGACTGCCTAACTACATTTTGGATTGCATATATACCTGCTATGTGCTACCCCAGAAAGCCTCCTGGGCGCATCAGATTTCAGTCAGCTAGAGCCCAAGCAGCTTCCACCATCTCTTTGAATATGTCCCATTGACTGAGATTTGTAGGGTAGTGACTTGAAGTTCAGTCCACACTTTTTCTATTCACTACACCTTGGTGCAAGCCTCTAGATCAGCTGCAGGCTTGGGTACGGAGGTCCTTTGACTGATAGGTAAACAGGACTCCTCTAACCCACCTCCACGAACAGAATACTGCTGGCTAGTCACCAAGAGTGAAATCTGTGTGGCCAATCACTCAAAGAAGAACGAACAGTCACTTACCCTGCTGTAGTTGTGGTTCTTAGAGATGCATTGTGCACACAGAGTCCACAACGTCTCTGCTTATTGGGAGTCCTGACAGTTCTTTATTGGCAAAGGAACTGAAACGTTGTTGAGGCTGCTCCATTCCTTATATCCTTGGTTACAGTGGCAGCAAGGACTCTCAGGGTGCAATGGAAATGGCTATTTCAACAGAATCTGATCTCGGGTGTGCGCAGCATGTGTGCACCATGGGTGGAATCTGTGTGGACACCACACTTCAAAGAATCACATTCACTGAAAGGTAAGTAACCATTTGATATTAATTTTCTCTTGCAATCTTTCACAACCTTTTCTTCTCACCAAGGAGATAAATAACTGAATTCTCTCTCCCGCACATGCAGCCACCATTCAGAATACAGGATTTGCAGTTTCTTCCAACTAGACATGCCAAACCTGCATTCTTTCTATCCCACTTTCAGTTGAACCTTGGAATCCTAAATGTCACTGTTTACACCCATTCTGCCATCTTTAATTCTATATTACACCAGGGCTATTGTTTACATAGCCCTCTGCATGGATGGGGTGCTTTACAGAATGCAAACATAGGGACCCTGCTCTATAGCACTTTCAACATAAAGACGGTGGGGGCGGGGGTGAAAGATGGGTCAGCATTCACATCACACTTCCAGTCAGTATCAGCCCAAGCCGGGGAAGCTAATAATTCAAGTGGACTAAATTCAGTGAGGAATCCTGGTCACGTGCCACCCGAGGCATGCTGCACATATGCTAAGAAGAATATAAAGGCCAGGTCCTGCTTTGACTTATATACCCCATGTGTTCCCCATCAGTGATCTACCAGCTCTAGGCCCTATTCAACAAAGCTACATTAAAATGCATAGGCCTAATGACAACAGGCCCTGCATGTGTAATTCTGTATAGCACCATCACAGCTGCAACACATTTTTACCTGTACACCTTGGGCTTTGTTCCCCCTCCCCTCCAAAAAAACCCAACCCTCTATTCCTATATTTCTTGATGCCTCTTACTCTATCTATAAAGTAAAGATATTAATGTCCATTAAATGCTTTGAGATCTTCAGATGGAAGGCATTACAGATGTGCAAAGTACATTGGCACAGCTGCTGCAGCACATAAATGATTTTTATTCCAATTGCAGACATATCCAGTTTATGAAAGAGTTTTGCGCAAGTTTGTTGACTGGGGTATTATATAAACATTTTGGCTGCAAATGGAGCAAAACATTCAAACTGGAAATGTTATTCTGTTTATGAGACATTCTTCAGAAGTTGACCATATCAGCGAAAGTAAACACAGTTAGTAAAGCACAAAAAGCTGTCTCATCCTGTGCAATATTATGAAGCTTACAGGATTATACAAAAGAGGATTTACCAACTTGAGTTGATCAAAATATATGGACAAAGGAAAAATAGTCATTATCTTTGGATGTCTGATATGAAACACATACAAATCAGATTTTTTTTATTTGTACCAGATATGCATATTTAGATGTGAATTGCTGGAAAATAGTCAGAAAAGTGGAATGATGGAATTATTCATAATTAATAACATGCTTGTGGAAACATGCTACATACTTCAAAAAGAATCCAGGTGCTAACTCTGGGCGTGCCTCTTTGCCCCCAAGATGTTGACAAAGTGAAAGGAATTCAGAGGCGGAAACAAAAAAATCTTTAAGGAAATAGATCACTTATGAGGAATGATTAAAAGAAACCATCTTCTGTTCTCAATTATATTAGTGCAGCTCCATTAAATTCAATGAAGATGTAAATAACTGGGAGTAGAGCTTGGCTAAACAGTGACTACAATACAAGGCTAACGTTAACTGTTCACAAAACATTTGAAGGGTGTATTCACCCAGGAGGGACAGGTAAAGTGTGTCAGGGAGGTACAGCATCACTAAGAGGAATGGGATTTAAACTGAACAGAGGAAGATTTAGACTTAAAGAGGCTAGGACTCTTCAGCTTGGAAAAGAGAAGACTAAGGGGGGACATGATAAAGGTATATAAAATCATGAGTGATGTTGAGAAAGTGGATAAGGAAAAGTTATTTACTTATTCCCATAATACAAGAACTAGGGGTCACCAAATGAAATTAATAGGCAGCAGGTTTAAAACAAATAAAAGGAAGTTCTTCTTCACGCAGCGCACAGTCAGCTTGTGGAACTCCTTACCTGAGGAGGTTGTGAAGGCTAGGACTATAACAATGTTTAAAAGGGAACTGGATAAATTCATGGTGGCTAAGTCCATAAATGGCTATTAGCTAGGATGGGTAAGAATGGTGTCCCTAGCCTCTCATCAGAGGATGGAGATGGATGGCAGGAGAGAGATCACTTGATCATTGCCTGTTAGGTTCACTCCCTCTGGGGCACCTGGCATTGGCCACTGTCGATAGATAGATACTGGGCTAGATGGACCTTTGGTCTGACCCGGTACGGCCGTTCTTATGTTCTTAAATCATGGAACACTTCCTCACACAGTGAAATCTATTAGATGCAACAAAGAGTCCTGTGGCACTTTAAGGACTAACAGAAGTATTGGAGCATGAGCTTTCGTGGGTGAATACCCACTTTGTTGGGCGCATGTAATGGAAATTTCCAGAGGCAGGTATAAATATGCAGGCAAGAATCAGTCTGGAGATAAAGAGGTTAGTTCAGTCAGGGAGGGTGAGGCCCTCTTCTAGCAGTTGAGGTGTGAACACCAAGGGAGGAGAAACTGCTTTTGTAGTTGGCTAGCCAGATGGCTATTAGATGCATCGTTTGAGCGATTTAAAACTAGGCTGCACTAAACACTAAGGGCTTGTCTACACTGGCAAGTTTTGTTGCCAAAAACTGGCTTTTGGCAACAAAACAGCGATAGCGTGCACACCGCAATGTGACTTTTTTTGAAAAAAAAATGCCTAGTTTTGTCGACAAAAAACTTCCATCCCTGCGAGAGACTTTTGTCTTTTCCTCTCCCCTTATTGTTGACAAACAGCCAGTGTAGACACCACAGTTTCCCCCCGCCCCCCCCCCCGATTTTATTGGCCTCCAGAAAGTATCCCACAATTCCCATGCTGCTGCTCTGGGCAGCGATTTGAACTCCGCTCCCCTGCAGCCAACCCACCCCTCCCCCTTGCAAGCCCTGGGAATTTTAAATCTCATTTCCTTGCTTGCTGGCTTTCCCGGTGAGCATGGCTGGCTATCGCACCAAATGCGTTCCCGCTTGGACCACCGCTGAGTTGTTGGATCTGATCAGTATATGGGGAGAGGAGTCTATTCAGTCGCAGCTGCGAGTGAGCTGTAGGAATTGGGACACATATGGGCAAATTTCTCAAGGTTTGTGCGAAAAGGGCTATGATTGGGCCACCCAGCAGTGCAGAGTGAAGATAAAGGAGCTGAGGCAGGTGTACCATAAGGTGCAGGAGGCGAACCATTGCTCCGGTGGTGCACCTAAGGCCTGTTGCTTCTATAAGGAGCTGAATGCTATCCTCAGTGGTGACCCCACCTCCATCGCCGATTGCCCCGTGGCTACTTCGCATGCAGCTGAAAGGGGGTAACCCGGAGGCTGAAACTGTGGATGAAGAAGTCGAGCTGGAAGAGGATGGGTGCTCCCAGCGGGGTCACCCAGTGGGGCAGGCAGCCAGGAACTTTTTTCCACTCCAGACGTACTCAGTGGGGAGCAGGAAGCAGATGAGACTCCGGGTAAATTGCTGTGGCTTGTGTAGGTAATTGAAAAGTGGGAGGCAGGTAGTGTTTTCTGTGAGCTGGACATTGCCCTGTGTAGCTAATCTGCAAGGCCAAGCAGGGTGTCAATGGACATCGAGACCTGCAGGGAATCCTCCAGAGAGAGAATCTGGAAAGTTTCAAAGAGGTACCTGTTAATCTTCTGCCACAGATTCCAAGGGCCTTGTTAGTTCCCCCATTGTAGGAAACTGTCCCATGCCATTTAGCAATCCCTGGAGCTGGGACCAAAGCGGCACATGGCTGAGCTGCATATAGACCAGGGTGAAAGCAGCAAGCATTCAGCAGCTGAGCCCTGATTTCTCTGGCGACTTTCAGCAGTGAGATGTTAGCCAGCAGGTTGGCCGCCTGTGAAAACGTGTGGGATAGTTTTAGAATGAGTTCCCTGAAAAACTGCCCTGAAAGCCGTGACCTTTTTGTCCATATGCACAACCGCCTTCCCCCCACTCCCAGAACTCACCATGATTGGGGTGCTCGCAGGGCTGTGTGCCTGCCTAGAGTCTCAGAGGGAAAGTGATTTCTACTAGCAAAATGCCCTTTTTACTAAAATGTTTCAATCATTTGCTGGAATGTAACAATCCCTCTTCTGTTCAGCACAGACCTTGAAGAACACATCATGCACCCCCGTGAACCGGCTGCGGCAGATAAGAAAAAAACCTAGGCGCAGCAAAGAGGAAATGTTCCACGAGGTGCTGCAGCGCGATGAGAGACAGACCAGGAAGCGGAAAGAGTGCTGGGAAGCCGAAAGGCAGGACAGAAAAGAGAAGGCTGCTTTTGCTAGGCAAGCGACAGAGTGGATAATAAAAAAGTGATGGAGGCTCAGACAGAGATGCTCAAGCCTTTGATCCAGCTGCAGACTGAGCAGATCCGAGTGCAAGCGCCACTGCAGCAGATGCACAATTCCTTGCCACCCCACCCCCCATGCCCACACATTCCTTTTCACTTCACAGCACTCCTGAATTTCCCCATCACTCCACTCCCTCTCACAGCTTGCACAATGATAGTTGGAGCTACACACAGCTGTGAGGTTTTACCCTTCTTAACAATAAATAAAGGCTGAGGTATTTAATGGTACAGCGTTTTTATTCTGTGTTCTACAAAAGCATATAGCAATCAATTCACTCTTGGAAACAGGCTTCTAAAGCATTGTGTTGCATGGATCTTGGGCCCCAAATTTGTATATGGATGCAACAGGGAAGCAACTCCAAAGCAGACATGTGTTACTGCCCCTCATTGTCAAAGTGGTTCCTCAAAGCCTCTCTGATGTTAATAGCAGCCCTCTGGGCTTCTCTGACAGCCCTAGCAACTGGCTGTTCAAACTGTGCAGCCAAGTGCTCTGCCTCAGTGCTCCACACCTGAGCAAATGTTTCACTCGTAAATTCACACAGATTATGCAAAATGCAGCATGCAGCTATGACCACGGGAATATTATCCTCAGCAAGGTCTACCCTGCTATTTAAACACCACCAAAGGCACATTTGACTACCATGCGGCACCTGCTCAGCCTGTTAAAATGCTCCTTGCTGCTGTCCAGGTGCCTTGTGTAAGGTTTCATGAGCCAGGGCTGTAAGGGGTAAGCCGGTTCTCCCAGGATTACTATGGGCATTTCCACATTCCCCCCCCGTGAACTTGTGGTCTGGAAAGAACGTCTCCGCCTGCAGCTTTCTGTACAGGCTACTGTTCCTGAAGATGCATGCGTCATGCACTTTTCCGGCCCCGCCTGCGCTGATGTCCGTGAAACGCCCCCAGTGATCCACACTTGCCTGCAACACCATGGAGACGTATCCCTTCCTATTGATGTATTCAGAGGCAAGGTGGTCTGGCGCTAAAATTGGAATCACCCCGCCACAGTTAGGGAAACCCATTTCTGCAAAGCCATCCACTATTTCATGCACATTTCCCAGAGTCATGGTCCTATGCAGCAGGATGCAATTTATTGCCCTGCACGCTTGGAGTAATACAGCCCCAACGTGGACTTTCCTAATCCAAATTGATTTGCAACTGACCGGTAGCAGTCTGGATTTGCCAGCTTCCACACAGCGATTGCAACACGCTTCTCTACCGAAAGGCAGCTCTCATTCTGGTGTCCTTGAGCTGCAGGTCGGGGGACAGATCAGCACATAGCTTCATGAAGGTTGCTTTACGCATCCTAACGTTCTGTACCCACTGGTTGTCTTCCCACACCTGCATGACAATGGGATCCCACCAATCAGTGCTTGTTTTCCTAGCCGAAAAGCGACAGTCTACTGTTTGCAGCTGCTCTGTGAAAGCACAAAGCACTGATAAGTTGCTGCTGTCTATATGACACTTGGGTGCCTGTGATTCATCCTCTGCTAACTTTGTGAGTAACTGTTCTGCCATGCGTGATGTCCTCACGACAGCTAACAGTGCATAGGAGAGAAGTGCGGGATCCATCCTCTCTCACTGCAGATGCTGGCACGCACTACAAAATTACAAGCTGCTGTTCATCTGACTCTATTACCTAATGCTAGAGGATCCCTCTGGGTAATATTCCATGTTACTGGCTTTGGAAATCAACATATAGCTTACGACAAAAATGCAACAAGACACAGTTCATCATTAGTGCAGCAAAGAATTAATTTGAAATTGAGTGAAATTATTATTTTGACTTCTCAAGATCAGGGTATGCCAAGTTTCAGCACAGTTGAGAAATTAGTACTTAAAATAGCAATTTACGATGGAAACTTTCCAAGATGGACTATAGAAGCAGCAGCTGTGTTGCAACAGTAAGTCAAAATCTGTTAAAAAACAAAAATATCTACAAAAGGACACACAGTACAGAGACTCAATCATTTCTTGATGCTTCCCCATGTGTATTTCTAACATCCTTGAGGAAGATAGGAAGACTAATGAGAACGACAGAGTCAACAGGAAATTATTCAGTGGAATACTTCAACCACCCTTCATTTTATAGCTGTGAATAGCTTTTTCCCCGGACAAGCCAATTGTATCTTGGTTCCTTGTTATTTTGGACAGTTTATCCCTAAATTCTTGACAGTGAGTAGTGCAACAAGAAACCCTGCTGGAACAGAGTACGTTTAAACTACCCATGAACAGATTCATCAGTCATTTCCAACAGTCCACAGCAGTGATAGATGGGGCATCGTGACTCAGCAGCACCCCAGCAGGTCATGCCTCTTTTCAGCCTGCATCTGGGAGCGATGAGCCAGCTAAATATGGCCAAACAATTAGCATCTGGAGAGTAAGGCCTGGTCTAGATTAGAAAATTAAATCAGTTTTAAATATGTTGCTTAGGGATGTGAAAAATCCACACCCCTGAGCAACATAGTTAGGCCAACCTTACCCCCAGTATAGACAGCACTGGGTTTTCAGAAGAATTCTTCTTCGAGTGCTTGTTCATGTCCATGCCAATCAGGTGTGTGTGCGCTGTGTGCACATCGGCTGGAAGATTTTTCCCTTAGCAACTTCCGTAGGGTCGGCCTGGGCACCCCCTGGAGTCGCGCCTTCATGGCACCCAATGTAAGGCCCTGATGACCCCCTGCCCCTCAGTTCCTTCTTGGCCGTCCCTTATCCCCTAAGAATATTTGTTCCAGTTCTCATGCCTCATCTTTCTTTCTAAATACGTACTGTATCAGAGGGGTAGCCGTGTTAGTCTGGTTCTGTAGAAGCAGCAAAGAATCCTGTGGCACCTTATAGACTAACAGACGTTTTGCAGCATGAGCTTTCGTGGGTGAATACCCACTTCTTCGGATGCAAGAAGAAGTGGGTATTCACCCACGAAAGCTCATGCTGCAAAACGTCTGTTAGTCTATAAGGTGCCACAGGATTCTTTGCTGCTTCTAAATACGTACTGTAACCATCCCAGTTAGACTGCAAGTTCTCCAGGGCTCTATACACTAGTGTATGCCCACTATACAAATCTGTAGGTGATAAGGGAATAATGATAGGTTGATACAAATAGGCATTTTCTGAGCTGCAGAAGGTCTACCTCGTGGTGCATTGTTCCTTTTCAGCAAGCAGTGCCATGTCAACAAAATAAACCAACATGCTTTTTTAATTAACTACAATTGACTTTAAGTGGATGAGCACAACACAAATGAATGTAGCAAGCACACTAAGTCCTTACTTACAAGCTTCTCCATTCTTGGGTCCAGTCTCCAGCCTCAATTTTTGCAGCAAATTACTAGCCATTTGAACACTGCCACAAACAGGGCCTGCTTTGGGGTTGTCCTTTCTCCAACACAGACAACGCAAAGGGGTCCAAAAAGCAGCACCACACCACTGCATCCCCCAGTGCAGTGCACTGCCACCCCTCCCTGTGCCAGCTTTGCCGCTCTCCTGCAGAAGCCCCTGCCCCAAGGCTTGCTGGGGTGAGTCAGAGCAAGAAGGGAGCTACTGCTGCTCTACAGTCCAGCAGGAAGAGGTGCTATGGTGGGATGGTGCTATGTGTTGGCTGTTGCCCTGCTACAACAGCTGGTGTGCAACTCAGAGCAGGCCCCAGGGCTGACCTAGGGCTTATGCCAGCTGCCTAACCATTCCCTGGCAGATGTGGAATCAGGCAGGAGTGAGCTTCCTCGCCTCACTAGTGCTGCCACAGGAATAAGAATGAGAACGTCAGACCAGTGCCCCATCTGGCCCAATATCCTGTCTCCAACAGTGGCCAGTATCAGAGCTTCAGGGGGAGTATATAGAATGGGATGGTTAGAGTGATCCACCCCAGTCTTCCCTTCCCAACTCCTGCCAATGAGAGGTGTAGGGTCTCCCTAAGCACGGGGTTGCATCCCTGACCATTGATGGATGTATCCTCCATGGTAGCAGTTCTTTATTTGAACCCAGTTATATTTTTGGCCACCATAACATTCCATGGCAATGAGTTTCACAAGTTCATTGTGCATTGTATGAAAAAATACTTCGTCTTGTTTGTATTAAACCTGCTGCTTATTTCATCGGGGGTCCCTGGTTTTTATATTGTGGGAAAGGTTAAACAACACTTCTCTATTCACTTTTTCTACACCAATCATGATTTTCTAGACCCCATCATAACCCCACTTAATCATCTCTTTTCTAAGCCGAAGAGCCCTGATTTTTTTAGTCTCTCTTCGTACAGCTGTTCCATACCCTTGATCATTTTTGTTGCCCTTCTCTGAATCTTTTCCATTTGCACTGTATATGCTTTCTGAGATGGGGTGTACTTGCATAAGCCTCCCGAGACAGCTACCTTAAACTCTCTCAATAGCGCATTGTAAGCTCCACAAGCGACAATATGGTGGTTCAGAAAGGACTTAATTAGCCAAACAACCCAAGATGATGCTTGAAATTCACTAAATGCCTGTGCAGCTGAACAACTCTCTGTGTACCTATTGGAATTTGCTTTCAGCACAGGACTTTACATGGTCAGATGCAATTTTGGTCAGTTCCTCAAGTCTCCAATTCATCCAGTCCATTTTCCTGACCAAGTCTATGCCAGACACAGGGGCGGCTCTACGTTTTTGGCCGCCCCAAGCAGTCATGCGCGGGAGGCGCCCCGGAGCCGCGGGAGCAGCGGACCTCCCGCGGGCATGACTGCGGAGGGTCCGCTGGTCGCGCGGCTCGGCTGGACCTCCCGCAGCTGCGGGCGGTTCGCTGGTCCGGCGGCTCCGGTTGAGCTGCCGCAGGCATGCCTGCGGGAGGTCCAGCCGAGCCGCGGGACGAGCGCCCCCTCCGCAGTCATGCCTGCGGCAGGTCCGGTCCTCCCGGGGCTCCGGTGGACCTCCCACAGGCATGACTGCGGCAGGTCCGCCAGCCCAGCCTGCCGCCCCCCCCCGGCGGCAGGGAACGCCCCCTACATTTTGCCGCCCTAGGCACCAGCTTGTTTTGCTGGTGCCTAGAGCCGCTCCTGGCCAGACACACTTGTAATTTAACAAAAAGCAGCTGGGGAGCCCAACCAACCACAGTGTTTTAATGAATTTGCTGGCTCCTTATTTCCCAACCCAGATGACTTTGAGGGAAATGACTAAGCCATGGTGGGTAAGGGAGTGGAGCAGGGAGCCAAGCAGTTATCTGGCCAGATGGCTGTTACCCAGAGTGACCAAAGAGGAGAAATGCTATTCTAAGGAGCGTGGGGGATATGGAAAAGGAAGAGAGAGACAAAGGGATTTGAGATGTGAGAGCTGCTAACTGCAGGCACCAGCCTGGGAACCAGTTACGGAGTGAAGGCAAGCTAGCAGCACCTGATGGGCAGTCACTACCTGTTAGTGCCAGAGGAGATGCCCCTGTAAGGCCAGGGGCATAGACTGGACTAGAACCCAGCAGAAAAAAAGGAGGAAAAAGGAGAGATGATGTAATGGAATACTAAATTGTATTCTACCACTCAGCCGCTAGGTATATCATCTTATCTGAGTATACAACAGCTATACCTGGCTGTGCATTAAAGATATCTTAAAGGAACACATCTCTTGTATCTCTCCGAGATGGAAGCTCTGTAACCCGTCCATATTTGGGACATGACATGGTACCAGCAGGGGGATTATAAAGAAAAATGGAAGAATACAAATTAAAAGACTTAATGAAGCAGTTGTGAGAAGAAAAATATATCCTTCCAACACTGCATGGATTCCCTCCCCCAGATGAAAGGAGCTACAGTATTGTCCAAGCTGGATGCCTCAAGTGGATTCTGGCAAATTCCTTTAGCCAAAGAGAGTTCTAAACGGACTATATTTATCACAGTCTTTGGGAGATTTTGCTTTTGAAGATTATCTCTTGGGATTACCAATGCACCTGCAATTTTCCAAAGAAAGACGGCAGAACTGATAATGAACACAAATGAAGTTGTAGTCTTCATGGACGATATTTTGATATGTACATCTTCAGTGGAAGAAAACAACAAAACACTCAACGAAGATCTAAGCCTAATCAGTCAGTCTGGACTGAAGCTAAACAAAGAAAATTGCATTTTCCACCTACACCAAATTGAATTTTTGGGATAGACAATAAACAAAGATGGAATCAGTCCTAGCCCTGAGAAAGTAAAAGAAATCTGAGAATTGAGTGTACCAGAACTGAGATGCATACTGAGGATAGTAAATTAACTTGGTTGATACTATAAGACCTTTCTCCAGTGACAAAAACCACTGAATGAACTATTAAAGTCCAACATATTGTGGCTACGGGGGACAAATTAAGAAATTGCCTCCACAAAAGTAAAAGAAATTATCTCAACACCTTCAATTCTCTTGTACTAGGACGTGAGCAAACCCACAATAGCCAGAATGGATGAAAGCAGCTATGTTCTTCAGTGGTATCTTGTTGCAACAACATGGATCTGAGTGGAAGCCAGTTGCATTTTGCTCTCGTGCACTCTCAGAAGCTGAAAAACAATACATACAGATTGAAAAGGAGTGCCTGGCAAGCGTGGGCATATGAGAACTTTTACAGATATCCACGTAGATTGGATTCTTTTACACTGATAACAGACCACAAACTGCTTGTAACTCTCATCAACAGAAAAGACCTGGATCAAGCATTGCTGAGATGCCAACACCTATTAATAAGCTATTAATTAGGTTAATGCTATTTAACCCAATTGCTAAATACATTCCTGGGAAAAAGCTGGTAGTAGCAGACACTCTGTCAGGAAGCCCAGCATTGCACTCAACTACCCATGAGCTTGAAGGTGATGTAAAGATGTATCTGAATGTTGTTGACACATACAAAACCAGTTTCAGAAAAGATACTACGCCAGCCACAACAAGCAACCTTGACAGACATGCAACGTCAAGAAATTCTAAGTAACATTAGGGCCAGCTGGTCCAAGTATCTAAAGGACACTAAGGAAGTGAAAAGAAACTACTTTGTGATACGTGGATAATTAAGCATGTCAAATGGACTTCTGATTAAAAGGCAATTGCATTGTAATTCCAACTGAAACGAGAGGAGAAATCCTAACCTTCTCCTCGAAGGACATCAAGGACTAACTAAATGCCATGAATAGGCCCACCAGTCATTGTGGTAGCCGGGCATCAGCAAAGATATAAACAATAAAGTAGCTATAATTGAACATTGCAGAACTAACAGACCAACACAATCCAAAGAACCTTTAATATTACCTCTACCAAACAAACCTTGGAAGAGGCTAGTTGCAGATTTATGCAAAGTCAGAGGACATCCTGACCTGGTCACAATGGATTATTTTTCCAGGTATACAGAAATAATGTACTTGAAAGACATAACATGTTACAGTGTTCTAGAGAAAGTAAAGTCACTTTTTCCCATTTTGATATTCTAGAACAACTAGTGACAAACAGCGGACCACAACTCACTGCAATGGAATGTAAGTCATTCCAAATGAAATACGATTTTGATCAAATTACTAGCAGACCACATTACCCACAAGTGAATGGAGAGGCTCAGAGAGCTGTACAAACAATCAAGAAAATCTCAGGAACAATCAAGAAAATAGCAGGAACAACCATTCCTTACTCTTCTGAACTACAGATCAACACCCGTAACAACTACTGGATATAGTCCAGCACAACTCCTGATGGGAAGACAACTGAGAGCTGCTGTTCTGGGTTTGGAAAAGAATCTTTCGCCATAGTGAGCAGACACGAAAAGAGTAGTCAAATTGGTTAAAAGCTCAAAAATAGCTTACAAACACTTTTACAACAGATGTGACTCAGAGAACTGCCGGTTCTAGAATTTGGTGACTGTGTTTGTGTCAAACTAGATGGAGAAAAAGGATGGAGATCTCCAGCTGTCATAAAGAAAAAGAATTAATAGCCCTGATCATACGTGACAGAGACAGACAGTGGAAAGTTCAACAGAAGCAGTTGACATCTTGTTTGTTTCTCAGAAAGAACCATCAACAGAGTCAACTCTACAGCTGGCAGATGTGGAACAAGAAGACAATGACTCAAAGATTCCAAACCAAGCACAGCCATCATTGCAACTAATGGACAAGCCAGATGACCATGCTGTTACACGTGCAGTTCATGTAATTAGAAAACCAGTACAGTTAAGAGGCACTTAGACTGATATGAACCGAACTTTAAAGATAGAACGATCGTGTCAATTTTGTAAATGATAGGAATGTAAAAAATACAGCCTTAAAGGGGGAGAGGTAATGGAATGCTAAAGTGTATTAGAGTGTTCAGTCACTAGGTGGAGCAATGTCATATACCTTATCTGAGCATACACCACCAATACTTATCTGTCAGTGCATTAAAGACGTTTTAAGGGAACACATCTGTAGTACAGTAACTCCTCACTTAACGTTGTAGTTAAGTCATGAAAAATGTGACTTTAAGCGAAACGATGTTAAGCGAATCCAATTTCCCCATAGGAATTAATGTAAATGGGTGTGTGTGTGTGTGTGTTATATATATGTAACCCCCAAGGAGATTACATAGATTCCTGGAGGTCTGTCTGCTGGCCGCTCAGGGAGGAGGAGCCAAGGCAAACTCAAAGTCTGCCCGGCAACCCATAGGGAGTGAGATGCCCCTCCCAGGGAGTTGAGGAGAGGGGAGAAGCCATTTGGAAGAGGCGGGAGCCAGTGAGGGCCAGGGCAGGACTGGTTGTGTGGGGAGCTGGTGAGTCCCAGGCCTGCAAGCAGGGTTCCCCCTGCGAACTGGCCTCTAGGGTCCCGACCGCAGATCCCTCAGCTGGGTTTTCCTTCCCCACAGATGATTCCCAATTGGTAGCGTTTGCTGAGAAATTTCCCCAGCCAGGCTGGGTTCACCTCCAGCTCCCCTGGTGAGACCAGTCCCCACAAGGTCAGCTCTGCTAGTCCAGGGCTGCTGCCTGCGGAGTGTGTGACTGGAGGCTGGGCAGGAGGCTACAGTTTGGATGTGAGGATAGTTGTATAACCTGCACCTTGAGCCCTGCACCCCTTTGTGGTGAGGGAAGATCCTGGGACCAACGCAGCCTGATTCCTGCCTGAGGAGGATCCCAGACAGCAGCCAACCTGCAGTGACTGAGGGATCCAGCGTCATCTTCAAACCTGAAGGTCATTCATGGAGTTCGTGAGTGCACCGTCTTTAGTTAGTTAGTCAGGGAATTTGTTTTGGGGACCCTCTACTCCCTGAACTGTGTCCTCAAGCCAGGGAATGAGGGTTTGAGGATTTTATAACCTACTGCTTATTACACCTGTGGAGGGATTCACCACCTCCTCCCACTTGTGGGTTCTTTGGGCTGTACTGAACCCTGTCGGCCACACGGCTAAACCACTGCAGAGAACTGTATAGGTCATCAAGGGCCCCAGCAAAGTACGCGTACCAACAGGACACTAATTTTACACTTGTTACATCAAGTCACAGGTATTTTAAGTGTGGGCACCGGTGACCCTAAAAATAGTGTTTCACCCTGTTATGTTGTATTTGTTGCCTGTTTAATATAATTGTTGTGTTGAATATATTTTTGTGTGTTGTGTTATTTCTTGGAAGTCTCCAACTATCTGGCAAGTAAGTGGGGATTCCTCTGTAGTTAGAATTTCCCGCCCAAGCTGCCCTGGTGACCCTGCCAGGAAGGAGTGAGGGGGGGGTGGAGGCACCGCCAAATAATTTCATAACAATAAAGAAAAAAGATTCACCCTGCTGAGTGGGTGGCGGGATCCAAAAGAACCCAGACCTGTCCATCAGAACCTGTAAGCGGATTGCCATTAAAGGAGGTAATCAGGTGGAGAGGGGCGCTACACACACACAGTATACGTTTTAAACAATTTAATATTGTACACAGCAATGATGATTGTGAAGCTTGGTTGAGATGGTGGAGTCAGAGGGTGGGATATTTCCCAGAGAATGCCTTACTGCTAAATGATGAACTAGCACTCAGCTGAGCCCTCAAGGGTTAACACATTGTTAATGTACCCTCACACTCTACAAGACAGCACAAGTGGAGGGAGGAGACACAGCATGGCAGAGAGAGACAGAGACACACACCGTGTGTGAGAGAGAGACACGCATTGCCCCTTTAAGTATGCTGACCCCACTCTAAGTACACTGCCTTTTAAAGTAGATCAGCAAGTTGAGACAGAAGCTGCTGCTAGCAAACTCCCTCTGTCCTGAGTCCTGTCGTGTCCCGCCCCCTGTTCTGTGGAGATGGGGTAAAGGGGCAGGAGCAGGGGAAGGGGGAGACTCTGACATTAGCACCCCTCTTCCCCTCCCCCCCTCTGCACAGCAAGCAGGAGGCTCCCGGGAACAGTTCCAGGGCAGAGGGCAGGAGCAGCATACAGCAGTGCGGGGAGGGACAGCTGAACTGCCAGCAATTGATAGCCTTCTGGGCGGCTGCCACACAAGGAACTTAGGGGAGCTAATGGGGGGGCTGCCAGCTCACCCTGGTTCCAAGCCCCCACCAGCTAGCGCCAACGGGCTGCTCTTCCTGCGAGCAGTGGACAAAGCAGGTGGCTGCCAAACAACATTATAAGGGAGCACTGCACAACTTTAAACGAGCATGTTCCCTAATTGATCAGCAACGTAACAACGTAACAACATTAACTGGGACAAGGCTAAGTGAGGAGTTACTGTTTCTCTCTGGGATGGAAGCTCTGCGCGCAGTCCTTGATACATGACAGCTGACATCAGGGAAGTGGAATAGGGGCTACGAAGGAGCTGTGTAGCAAGATGGCAAAGAGCAGGTGTTGTAACCAACAGAGTTGATGCCGGGGAAAAGAATGGGCTGAAAATAGGTTGGGCAGCTGGGCCAGCAGCCAGTGTAGGAGAGCAAAGAATAAGGCATAGGGAGAGCATTGGGGAAGAGGGTAGGTTTGTCTAGTTTGTCTTCTACTGGACCAACACTGCAGCAAAGTTACAGGGAGATGATGTAGAGAGGCCCCCAGTGCAACCATCAGAGGCACCCAGAACATTAGGGGCAAAGCAAAGATCAGGCCTGTGAGACCAAGGGCCCAGGACTTTTGTTCTTCCATAGAGGGCTGGACATGTGGGGACTCTGGGCATTAGACCAAGCAAACCTCAGACAAGGATAGTGATGTCCCCTCCTTCTGAACTGTCCCCAGGGGGTGATGTTTGGAAATTCTCTGCACATTCTGACACTAAGACTTAGCATAGGCTATTTGCCTTTCTTCTTCTGCCATCCCGTGTCAAGGATTCATCTTCCTAGAAGTTCCCAAATGTTTGTTGAGAAAGGACTTTGGGCCAAAGCCCTAGTGTTATAGGAGTCCCCGATGCTTGGAGCACTTACAGAGCTCAGGGTACAGATATCATGCTTCCTATGGCATAGCACTCAACATGGTAGCCTGCAGCAGGACCTGTTACAATATTCCTGGCATTGGAGAGTGATTGATGGATTCAGAAGACTGAAGAACTGGAAGTGCCTCCATTTTTTATGCTAATTATTCAAATGCATCACACATGGAAACGATTCTGCTAGCTGACAGCTCTGCTCACTCCCTAATAACCCTTTTTATATTAGTGTCAGACATAGATGGGATGGAGCACGGACTAGAGAAACAGGACCCTGATTTTTAACAACGTGAACTTTTAGGTCAATACACGGCTAAATGGCTAGCTGCCATATGCTCTTAAAGAAATACCTTTTCTCTGGTAATTATAGCCCAACACAAGTAAATGTCAATCTGGCATCTGTTTGGAATAAACAGATACCAGGGTCCCAGAAGGAATATTTGGACTGACATGCTGATTGACAAGCTTTGCAAGAATTTTGCTGTCACAATAGGCCTTTTAGAAAAAAAAAATCTTATGAAAAATGCAAGTTAGCCCACCATCACCCACACCCACCCACCCACAGAGAAAGTACCAAGATGGTGTAACTGGACAGGTGAGGATCCATGTCTGAGTGGGCAATCGGATGGAACTCATTATTAAGCATCTTTCCACAGCATCAGAGCCGAACATAACACCATAGAGAAGGGGAACAGAGAGACACCATCTCTACCCCTAAGGAATTTGCATTTCTACATAGTAAATGAAATAGGGAGAGTTGACATCAGGCAAAGGAGAGGTTTTCATAAGATACCATATCTTCCCAAAACAAAATCCTGCATTAGACTCACTCAGTCTTAGAATCATAGAAAAATTAGGGTTAGAAGAGACCTCAGGAGATCTAGTCCAACCCCCTGCTCAAAGCAGGACCAACCCCAACTAAATCATCCCAGCCAGGGCTTTGTCAAGCTGGGCCTTAAAAAACAATATGGATGGAGATTCCACCACCTCCCTAGGTAACCCATTCCAGTGCTTCACCACCCTCCTAGTGAAATAGTTTTTCCTAATATCCAGTCTAGACCTCCCGCACTGCAACTTCAGAACATTACTCCTTGTTCAGTTATCTGCCACCACTGAGAACAGCCGAGCTCCATCCTCTTTGGAACACCCTCTTCAGGTAGTTGAAGGCTGCTATCAAATCCCCCCTCACTCTTCTCTTCTGCAGACTAAATAAACCCAGTTCCCTCAGCCTCTCCTTGTAAGCCATATGCCCCAGCCCCCTAATCATTTTCGTTGCCCTACGCTGGACTCTTTCCAATTTGTTCACATCCTTTCTGTAGTGGGGGGCCCAAAACTGGATGCAATACTCCAGATGTGGCCTCAGCAGTGCCAAATAGAGGGGAATAATCACTTCCCTCAGTCTGCTGGCAATGCTCTTACTAATGCAGCCCAATATGTTGTTAGCCTTCTTAGCAACAAGGGCACACTGTTAACTCATATCCAGTTTTTCATCCACTGTAATCTTGTTTTACAACATACAGTAACTTGTAAATAGTTCCAAGACATCCTAGGGAAAGGAATTCATTTGTCATATTCAGCCATGGACAAGGTCAAATAGATAAAGATCTATGGGCTTTGGCAATACCAAAAAGTGAAGATATGCAGAAATTCTAAAAAACCCTTTGTCAGGCCGGAAAGATCTGGTTTCTTGGAGAATCAAACCCAGCAGCTGTTGGAGAGCTCTAAGCAGGACCTCTGTAACATTCAGGTTTTGTTGAGATTCCACTGAGCTTTAAAGGAGATCTTACGCCATTTTATTAACCATGTTCCCAACATTTATGACTCATGTAATGAACTTACAGACCATCCTGATGTTTATGAGTCATGCAACCAACTGTTGCAAATGAGATACACTTACATCATCTCCCCTTGAAGCCACAGGTCAGATTTCTTTCATAATGTAATTTTTTTTGAGAGGGCTGATGTTTTCTAATATATTATATTAGACTGTTCATGGGAGCATATTTATGTCCTTAGAAAATCTAAGCAATTAATGGCAGCTGTAGTCCTGTCAAATTGTTCTAGGAAGAAAGGTTTAAGTTCTTGCTGAACACAAAAGCGGTTTTTTCAGGGTTAGTGCTGCCATAGGCTGAATTAATCTACTATGCCAGGGGTCGGCAACCTTTCAGAAGTGGTGTGCCGAGTCTTCATTTGTAAAAGCAGCAAAGAGTCCTGTGGCACCTTATAGACTAACAGACGTTTTGGAGCATGAACTTTCATGGGTGAATACCCACTTTGTCGGATGCAAGTAGTGGAAATTTCCAGGGGCAGGTATATATATGCAAGCAAGAAGCAGGCTAGAGATAACGAGGTTAGTTCAATCAGGGAGGATGAGGCCCTCTTCTAGCAGCTGAGGTGTGAAAACCAAGGGAGGAGAAACTGGTTTTGTAGTTGGCGAGCCATTCATAGTCTTTGTTTAATCCTGAGCAAAACAAATCCTGATTAAACAAAGACTGTGAATGGCTTGTTTCTTAAATAGACAAGACAAAGCGGCGCGGGCCGAGGGACTTACTGGCCGCCGCTTCCAGCAGCTCCCATTGGCCCGGAGCAGCGATTCGCGGCCAGTGGGAGCCGCAATCGGCCAGACCTGCGGACGGGGCAGGTAAACACACCGGCCTGGCCCGCCAAGGGCTTTCCTTACACAAGCGGCAACCCCTGTTTGAGAAACCTTGCGCTAGAGCTTCTCAATTATATATTTTTTTAACATGGGCAAAACTATGTTTTTCCCCCCCTAATATAGTTCTCAGAAACAGCTGAACCATTCCCAAAAAATTCAGCCTGAGGCAGACACCTAGCATGGAAAATTTCAGCTTGACCAGTTAAAACTGTAGGTAGCTGAAACTAGGGTTTTATAATGGGAAGCATAAAGCCACCTTAGCGATAGGCATTGCTACCAGCTATGCCTACAATACTTTCCTTTGCACTCGGTGCCTGATGGAATCATTTCTATTCTCTTATTTTTGTACATTGCAACTACAGCGGACTCAACCCCGGGTGTAAGCATACTAATGACATGCAGGGGCAGCCCATAATAATTTGAAGCACCTCCTGCTTGGGCTCCTGATTACTCAAGAGATATGGAGGAGGACAAGGAAAAAATGCTTCATGAGAAAGGCAATACGCTTTAGTGAGAGAGAGATGAGCTGCAGGTATCATCCTGAGATGAATTGTCTGTAAGGAGTGAAATGCTTATGAGGATAATTTCATCAGGGAATTTGCAGCTGAAGTAGTAGCTGAGCTAGACATTACACTGAAGTTTAATATGCTATCTATAGTTTGTACGGAGCAGATGCGCCTCTTCAAATAAAATGAAGATCAGTAGTTTTATAGAGAGGAAAGATGCTGAAGCAATGGAAGAGAACACTGTACCCTCATCCTCTTCAAGGACTTAATAGTTCTAATGATGTTTATTTACTTTAAAATGGTAAGAGGTTTTTGCACAAATAAGAGGGTTTTTTTGGCGAAATTTTTCTGCACTGAAGTTATCTTCTCCGATATTCTGTTTATTTGGGCCTCTTGCCTGGATTCCGTGTGCATGCTATATGGTAGGTATACAATTTTAATTGGCCTCTAATAAGAGCTTAAGCTGCTACCAGTTTAATTCCCCAGGGAACATGGTGTGAGACAGTCTGGGCCATATCCTGGAGAGACTGAGTTTTCTTGCCAGACCTACCTCAGTAAAGTTTAATTTTGTTTTGGACTTGTTATGCTCTGGTATGCTGGTGGTATTGATCTTGGAAAGATTTGCATGTATAGTATCACAAAACTGCCGAGAGTTATTTATTGTGCTTGATGCCAAACTCATGAGCTTTATAGTATATTTTCGTCTTGTCTGCTCTCATTTTTATTTAAGATTTTTTACTAATCTTGTATAAATCACTTCATCTCTGTGTCCCAAGTTCCCACCTGTAAAACGGGGATAATACTTCCTTTCTCCCACCCTCTGCTTATTTTGTGTATTTAGAATGCAAGCGTTCTGGGGCAGAGACAGATTTTTACTATGTGGATGTACAGAACATAGCATGCTTAGGTTCCTATTTTGGTTTTGGCCTCTAGGCATTACCATAAATACAAATGACCAAAAAAAAAGCCTCATGTCATTTTTAGGAGGGCCCTTGTAGTATACCACACATACAGTTTTATCCCAACACACTTTGTTATACTGCAAGCAACTTGTACTGATTGTAGTACTGAGGATAGTGCCTTTAAGGGCTGAGTAAAGTTTCCAGACAGAGAGCCTGTGTGGGGTGCTGTGAAGCTCCATGTACAACCAGTCAGAACCAGATGCAGAAGAAAGGAGATGTTGCTAACAGCTTAACATGCTATCTCCGAGCATCATAGGAAAAACAAGGAGTCCTTGTGGCACTTTAGAGACTAACAAATTTATTTGGGTATTAGCTATAAATTCTATAACCCACTTCATGGAGTGAAAAATACAGTAAGCAGAATATATATTATAGCACATTATAATTAGTATATTAGGAGTATCAAGGAACTAAGGCAGGGGTAGGCAACCTTTCAGAAGTGGTGTGCCGAGTCTTCATTTATTCACTCTAATTTAAGGTTTCGCGTGCCAGTAATACGTTTTAACGTTTTTAGAAGGTCTCTTTCTATAAGTCTATAATATATAACTAAACTATTGTTGTCTGTAAAGTAAATAAGGTTTTTAAAATGTTTAAGAAGCTTCATTTAAAATTAAATTAAAATGCAGAGCCCCCCGGACCAGTGGCCAGGACCCGGGCAGTGTGAGTGCCACTGAAAATCAGCTCACGTGCCGCCTTCGGCACACGTGCCATAGGTTGCCTACCCCTGAACTAAGGGTTTGTCTATGTGGGGAAGCTAGTGTGCAGCAAGCTAAGATGTGAATTTACAGCGCTCTAGCTACTCCGCACTAACTCCCCATGTAGGCACTCTTGCTGGATGCTAAAAGTACTTTTGTGCATGTTCGCTTAATCCACTTCAAACTTAATAAACATTAAAGTATATTAAGCGAACATGCACTATGTGCAAGGTACTATGTGTTTAGTAACAGTGTCCACATGGGGAGTTGGTGCGAGGTTGCTAGTGTCCTGTAAATTCACACCCTAGCTTGCTGTGTACTAATTGCCCTGCATAGACATGCCCTACAGAATACTGTGAGTGGAAGAACAATGCAGTTAAAAGCCACGTCAGGGTTAAAACTCTCTCAGTGTGGAGAACAACTGGAGGTTGAAACAGCGCTTCCATTTGTATCTTCAAGCAATAGTGCCGACAAAAAGGAAGACAGGCAGAAGGCAGCGTTATGTCTACCAATAACTGGTTCTGAAGCACTTGATGTGTTTAAAATTTTTCAGTTAACTCAGGCAGAGCAGGCAAACTATGAAACTGTTTTACAGAAATTGGAGATACACTGCACTTCACACAAAACTGTAGAAGGATTTGTGATTGATCTAAGGCTGAAGAGCCAATTTTGGGTGGTTAACCAAGTCCTCGATAAGAAACCAGATAGTAACTGGATCTGTAACAAGAACTCCGAGAGACTACCAGAAAACCCAGAATTAACCCTCGACGAAGCAATTAGAATTTGCAAAGGAAAGCACATCACCCAATCCTGAATGATGCTTACGGAGTGGTGGACAGTGTATGCATGAGAGAGAAACCAAAATACCACAAGAAAGAGACCTAAAGTAAAAAGACCTGTGTAGGCAAAAGTTGAAGTCCAGCAAAAACAGCACATGGAGCTGCACATGCTGTAGCAATCAACATGAGCCAAGACAATGGGAAAAGATACAAGTAAGTAATGGATTATTTCACTTTGCAACAGATTGCAAGCACCAGCGGAGTGTGCACAGCAAGGACGAAGAGGACAAGGTCAGCACCACTTGCTCAGTTGAATTCCTCATAGGAGCAACAGACAACACTGCAGCAGAAGATGAATGGATCATCAATCTGAAAGCTCATGAGGATGATTATTAATTTTCAGTTGTAACTGGTGGTAACAAGGTGTTGCCAGAAACAGCATTGTTAGTTAGCACTAAAAGAAAAGCTACAGGTATTGGCAAAGAAACGGAATACTCAGGGCTCGCAGTGATGAACTTATCCCCACTAAAGGTATATGTGACATAGCTGCATGGATACATAAATCAGAAAAAAACATGCTATTACAAATTGTACCAGGGAAATGAGCATCCATTATTGGGTTAAGTGTGTGTCAAGCCCTAGGAAAAGTGCCCTTCACCCTAAGGTAGGTGAACAAGAAACTAGATAAGCTCATTGCTCTGAGAATCTTAGGACAAGTAGAAAAAACAACTGAGTGGGCCTATTGGTCATGGGGGGTGAAGGGGGGAGGATAGACCCCTTAGTCTGGTGTTCAGATCTAAACGAATTAAATAATTATGTAAGATGGAAAAATTTTCCACTACCTCTACACGGGAAGAAATTTTTGGGAGAGATGGCTGATCTCAGATATTTTTCTATGCTTGATGCATTGGTAGGTGCCCTTAGACCAATAGAGAACATGTCTGTCTATATTTGGAAGACATGGTTCTACAGACTGCCATTTGGGTTATGTTGGGCACCTAAGGTGTTTCACCAGAAAAATACAACAATTTGTTGATGGTTTACAGGGCACTAAGGTTTACTTAGATGATGTTTTGATCTAGGGAAAAACAGTAGAAGCCCATGAACAGAGGCTCTGAACAGCTTTAGAAAGAACCAGAGATGCTAGGCTAAAGCTAAACAAAAAAAATGTGCATTTCATGTAACTGAAATAACATACCAGGGACAGAAGTTAACACAGCGAGATCGCAGTAAGGTTGAGACCATCATCGATATGCTTGCCTGAAAAGACAAGGAAGGGGGTGCAAAGATTCCTTGGAATTGAACTATGTAGGGAAATTGGCACCTAATCTAGCTATTTGAACCAGCAACCTGAGAGCACTAGATGCCCTAGAGAGACAGCACTAGATGTGCAAAGATATCCAGTGGACATAGGATGCAAATCCTCCCTAAGAATTTGAGAAACTGAAGGAATTAAAAAGCCCCATTCCTGAAGTACTGTTACAGTAAGCATAAAACTAAGTTGTCCACAGGGAGTATGGACACAGACCTCTTACAAAAGCATGGCCAAAACTGGAGACTGGTGTCTTATGCATTGTGGGTGCTAACAAAAAGTGAGCCCTGGTCTACACTACAGGGTTAGGTCGAATTTAGCCACGTTAGGTCGATTTGATAATGAATGCGTCTACACAAGCAACCCCGTTCCATCAACCTAAAGGGCTCTTAAAATCGACTTCTGTACTCCTCCCTGGCATGGAGAGTAGCGCTAAAACCGACCTTGCTGGGTCGAATTTGGCGTAGTGCGGACGCAAATTGACGTTATTGGCCTCTGGGAGCTATCCCAGAGTGCTCCAATGTGACTGCTCTGGACAGCACTTTCAACTCCGATGCACTAGCCAGGTACATAGGAAAAGCCCCGGGAACTTTTGAATTTCATTTCCTGTTTGGTCAGCGTGGCGAGCTCAGCTGCACAGATGACCATGCAGGCCCCCCAGAATCGCAAATGAGAGATGCTGGTTTGGATTGCTGTATGGGGAGAAGAATCTGTACAGGCGGAACTCCGATCAAAAAGCAGAAATGCTAATATATATGCCAAAAATCACACAGGGCATGTGGACAGAGGCTACAACAGGGACACACAGCAGTGCCGTGTGAAAGTCAAGGACCTCAGGCAAGCCTACCAAAAGACAAAGGAGGCAAACAGTCACTCTGGGTCAGAGCCCCATACATGCCACTTCTATGATCAGCTGCATGACATTCTGGGGGGGGGGTGACACTACCATTACCTCACCGCTGTCCGTGGACACCTGCAAGGGGGGAGTCTCATGCAACACAGAGGAGGATTTTGTGGATGAGGAAGAGGAGGAGAAGGAGAATGGACCTTTTCATCACCCTGGAGCCAATATCTTCCCAAGACGGGATCCCCGACCCTGAAGGTGGAGAAGGCACCTCTGGTGAGTGCACTCCAGAGGATGGCCCAAGCAACAGAAGGCTGTCATTCAAACAGTTTTGATTTGTAGTGTGGCTACAATAAGCAATGTGGCCTTGTCCTTCCCTCCTCATCTACCTCACCCAGGATACCTTATCAGATATCTCCCTTTCTTTAATTAATAAAGAAAGAATGCATGGTTTCAAAACAATAGTGACTATTTCCTTTGCCAGCTGTGATTGAAGGGTGAGGGTGGTTGGCTTACAGGGAATTAAAATCAACAAAGGGGGCGGGTTTGCATCAAGGAGAAACACACACAACTGTCACACCATAGCCTGGCCAGTCATGAAACTGGTTTTCAAAGCCTCTCTGATGTGCAGCGTGCCTACCTGTGCTCTTCTAATCACCCTGGTGTCTGGCTGGTCCAAATTGGCAGCTAGATGATTTGCCTCAACCTTCCACCTCGCCATAAAATCTCTCCCCTACTCTCACAGATATTATGGAGCACACAGCAAGCAGTAATAACAATGGAAATATTGGTTGCGCTGAGGTCTAACCTAGTCAGCAAACAGCACCAGCGAGCTTTTAAGCATCCAAAGGCACATTCTACACTTGCTCAGCCTACAGTTAAACTGCTCCTTACTACTGTCCAGGCTGCCTGTGTATGGCTTCATGAGCCAGGGGGGCAAGGGCTAAGCTGGGTCTCCAAGGATAACTATTGGCATTTCAACATCCCCAACAGTAATTTTCTGGTCTGGGAAGTAAGTCTCTTCTTCAGCTGCTCAAACAGCCCAGAGTTCCTAAAGATGAGAGGGTCATGCACCTTTCCCAGCGATCCCACGCTGACGTTGATGAAACGTCCCTTGTGATCCACCAGTGCTTGCAACACTATTGAGAAGTACCCCTTGTGGTTTATGTACTGGTTGGCAAGGTGGTCCCCAAGATAGGGATATGGGTTCCATCTATTGCCCCACCACAGTTAGGGAAACCCATTGCAGCAAAGCCATCCACTATGACCTGCACATTTCCCAAAGTCACTACCCTTGATAGCAGAACGTCAGTGATTGCATTGGCTACATGAATCACAGCAGTCCCCACAGTAGATTTGCCCACTCCAAATTGATTCTTGACTGACCGGTAGCTGTCTGGCGTTGCAAGCTTCCACAGGGCTATCGCCACTCACTTCTCAACTGTCAGGGAAGCACTCATCTCACTTCAGGGCAGGGGAAAACAACTCACAGAATTCCAGGAAAGTGGCCTTATGCATGTGAAAGTTTCGCAGCCACTGGGAATCATCCCATACCTGCAACACTATGAGGTCCCACCAGTCTGTGCTTGTCTGCCAGACCCAGAATTGGCATTTCACTGTATCAGCCAGTCCCAGTGCCACCATGATGTCCCAATTGCCACATCCCATGCTGTCAGGAATGTGTGTGTCCATGTCCTCCTCACAATCATCCTTGTGCTGCCGTCTCTTAGCCAGATTCTGCACATACTGCAGTATAATGCACGAGGTGTTTACAATGCTCACAAGAGCAGCGGTGAGCTGAGCAGGCTCCATGCTTGCTGTGCTATGGCATTTGCATGGGTAACCCAGGAAAAAAAGGCACAACATGATTGTCTGCAGTTGCTTTCACAGAGGCAGGGAGGGGAGACTGATGACATGTACCCAAAACCACGTGTGACAATGTTTTTGCCCCATCAGGAATTGGGAGCTTAACCCAGAATTCCAGTGGGCAGCAGAGACTGTGGGATAGCTTCTCACAGTGCACCGCTCCGTGAGTCAATGCTAGCCATGGTAGTGAGGACGCACTTAGTGGGGACATACACAATCGACTGTATAAAACTGATTTCTAAAAACCGACTTCTATAAAATCAACCTAATTTCGTAGTGTAGACATACCCTGAGTGTCAATGTGCTTACATAGAGAAGAAAGCTTTGACCTTAGTTCACAGGTGTAAAAAGTTTAATATCTTTTGTTAGCTGAAGTGGACGATAACCCACTTACAGTCATTGTCAAAAGAGGCCTGGCAAACGCCATCCCTAGAATATAGAGCAGGGATCGGCAACCTTTGGCCCCTTGGTGGGCCAGGCTGAGGGATGTGCTGGCTGCCGCAAACCACGGCCAATGGGAGCCGCGATCACCCGAAGCTGCCGATGCAGCAGGTAAACAAACTGGCCCAGCCTGCCAGGGTGCTTACCCTGGTGAGCCATGTGCCAAAGGTTGCCGATCCCTGATATAGAGGTTATTTTTTCAGTTACAAATGTATGATTTGTATTCAATTTGCTGTGAAGCTCTTGATTTTTATGCGTAGCCATTTAGAACTGGACACAGTATAAAGGAAGGCTCTTGCAAGAGAGCACTGAGCACTAATTTAAGTTGTCGACAATGGGACAGGGAAAAAAAAGCCCAATTTTATTCCATTGTGTTGCATATAATGGTTATCGGGGGTGGGGGAAAAATACAGTTTTGGTTATATTATGCTTCTCTACTTTGAAAAGACTGACAAGTGTCTCTTACCCGGGGCGGGGGGGGGGGGGGGAGGGATGTTTGTCAAGTAGACAAAGAGTTGCCAACCTGATCTAAACTTCAACAACAAACAATGGATTTATAGATGTATTAAGAAATTTTTGCTAAATTGGAAACAGCTGAAGACAACAGAAATCCTACAGGATTTCTGCCAAAATGTTCTAATTTAATAGATGCAACAACATATAGTGGAATTGGTGTAAGGAAAAGAGAGATTTTATTGTACCTGCAGTAGCATTTCCCCAGGGTGTTTACTTCTTTGAAGGAGAGCATTGGGAAAATAAGTATGATTTTAAAGATGTATTTAGCCTGTGACCCAAAACATTTTATGAATAGCTATCTTGATAGGTTCCCAGACATTCAGATATTACAAGAATTGTTTATTGAAAATCCAGCCAGAATGCCAAGACGGCATTCGTTAAATGCTGGAAAAATGCACCCAAAATGTAACCTAATGGAGTGACACACTGGTCTGGGATAGTTGGATGGCGTCAGCCGTCACCTAATTTGATAAATTGGGGATTAAAACAAAAAAAAACCAAAAAATGGTCTTACTTTCTTGACAGCTTTGATTAACAGTCATGGGAATGTGCTATATTTGGGCTTGATCCTGCAAAACCCTCACTCACACGAGAAGTCCATTGAATTCAATAGCGCTATTCAGATCATTCCAGTACAGACCATAGGCTCTTCCCCATGGTTTATCTGCAGTCCCTGTGAGCGTATAGGTATGGTTGTATGCAAACAGTCACTGTAGGTGCACAGAAATCACAAATATACTATGTAGATTAGTTTTTTGCCTGTTCTATTGTGACACACTGTGTATTAGGTTACTTCTATTATTGCTTCATAACTTTTATCCTTCCATGGCTCCACTTTCTCTTCTGAAAGCAGTAAAAAGATTACTTGGAAAAAATAGAAAAGTAAAAGAATGAAAAGAGGGGGAAACATACTCAAATCTTCCATAGCATGGTCATGCCTGACTGATCTGAACATTTTATAGCAGAAGCTAATAAATCAGAAGTGTTAGCAATATTTTATCTGAGACAGATTTTCAGACATGATCAGAGCCCAGCAGGTCCCATTGTTTTCAGTGGCTGAAGCTTACAAACTTCAAGTGTTGTTTATGCTCAGTTTAGTGACACTTGTGGACTTTGGGGCATCTTTAGCACTACAATGTGGGACACACTGATATGAACATCTGTTCAAATTACAGTGCAGTACAAAGCATGTATCAGCACAGGTCTGCGGAAGGAAGGTATCCATGTGAGTAAAGATCAGAATTGTTAATACTTTGCTGGGACCTTCCATTTTAAATCTCTCAACTCACTTCCCAAATGTGAATTAGGGCTAACATAAATCCTCTGATATCAGTAAATATTTACGCCTGGGGGAATTCTGTGCAGAATTCATGTCCCCCGAGATTTCTTTGTTTCCCTGCAGAAAAATGACTTTCTAACAGAGAAGCAAAGGGAAGCTGCAAAAGCAGTCACACACCCCTCCCTAGCTGTGCAGGTACATCGTTTCAGGCACCCAGAGCAGCCGGTGGGATCTGCTGCTAGTCCCGGCTGGGCTGGAAGCAGGGGAGGACAGGATTTCCTCTTCCTCTGCAAGGAGTGTCTGGGGCTGTGTCAGACCCACCCCCAGAAACCTACCCCAGCTGCAGGAAGCGCAGCATCCTCCCCTGCTTCCTGCCCCTATCGCTCTTCACCTGCAGGGGGGAGGGGGGGCCCTGTACGGGGAGCTGCTCGCCCAACCCTCATGCATCCGGACCTCCCATACCCAGACACCCACACCAAGCCTCACCTCGTACACCGAGAACCCCCCCAGCCCCCCATACCCGAACCCCAGCCCATTGAACCTCAACCCCTGCATCTGGAGCCCCCTGCCTCTGGATTCCCACCCCTACACCCAGCCCACCCCCCACAGAGCTTCCTGCTCTCAAAACCCCACCCTGATGAGCTCCACCCCTATGCACCCCCCTGAGCCCCCATGCATCCACTGACCCCCAACTAGCTGCATCTGGACCCTCACCCCACTAAGTCCCCTCCCCCAGCACCCAGACCCCCCTGCTGACACCCCCATGCCCCTCTGCTGAGCCCCAACCACTTTCACCTGCAGAGTCCCATTGCCCCTGCACCTGGAACCCCCATAACGAGCCTCTATGCATCCAGATCCCCCACACCTAGACCCCCCACTGAGCTGCCTGCACCCAGATTATCCCACACAGAATCCTCTCCCCCCACACCTGGCTCCCCCCACACTGAACCTCTCCACACTTGGATCGTGCCTGGTTAAGCCTGCCTGCCCCACACCTGGTACACCTGGCACAGAGGGGCAGGACCCCGGGGTGTTTCTGGGGTAGGCCCAGGCCTTGTGCTGTATCAGGGTCAGGTGCAGCCACAGCACTGAGTCCACATCCCCGGGGTGGGGAGGTTGCTCAGTGATCTCCCACCTTCATGCACCCAGTGGTCTGTGTTCCCCACTGCCATGTTGGAGCCTCTGCATTTATTTATTGACAATAAAGCTTGCAGCATTTTAAAATATTGTGCTCAACATTTTTAAATTTTTGGTGCAGAATACCCTCAGGAGAAAATATTAGAGATGACTACTTTTATTATTCAAACATTACAACTACTCATCAATACGCTTACTGAAAAATAATTGTGTGTGATATTAGAATGGCTCTATTGCTAGCTGAATACTTATCAGATCACTTATTCAATAAATAATGGCCATATCCATTGAGTACTTTTATTCAGTGAATATTTTATTCTGCTCTTTAGCCAGCTCAACCAATAATCACCACTCATTTAACATCTGGGAGAATCTTGCAGGGGCTTACGTGACTAGACCAAGAGTGCACGGTAAGTTTAGGACAGAGTTCAGTATAGGGACAAGGATTTTAGAACTGCATGGGCAAAAAGTGAACAGTGGAAGAAAGCACTGTGTCCTCCTGTGCTGTGTACAATTACTACAGGTTAGGCCTGGTCTACACTATGAGTTTAGTTCCAATTTAGCAGCGTTAAATCGAATTAACCCTGCACCTGTCCACACAACGAAGTCATTTACTTTGATATAAAGGGCCCTTAAAATCGATTTCTGTACTCCTCCCCAACGAGGGGAGTAGCGCTGAAATCAACATTGCTATTTCGAATTAGGGTTAGGGTGGCCACAATTCGACAGTATTGGCCTCCTGGAGCTATCCCACAGTGCACCATTGTGACCGCTCTGGACAGCAATCTGAACTCGGATGCACTGGCCAGGTAGACAGGAAAAGCCCCGCGAATTTTTGAATTTCATTTCTTATTTGCCCAGCGTGGACAGCACAGGTGACCACGCAGAGCTCATCAGCACAGGGAACCATGCAATCCGAGAATCGAAAAAGAGCACCAGCATGGACTGTGCGGGAGGTACTGGATCTGATCGCTATATGGGGAGAGGATTCCGTGCTAGCAGAACTCCGTTCCAAAAGATGAAATGCCAAAACATTTGAAAAAATCCCCAAGGGCATGATGGAGAGCGGCCACACTAGGGACTCACTACAGTGCCATGTGAAAGTTAAGGAGCTCAGACAAGCCTACCAGAAAACCAAAGAAGCAAACGGAAGATCCGGGGCAGAGCCGCAGACATGCTGCTTCTACGCTGAGCTGCATGCAATTCTAGGGGGGGCTGCCACCACTACCCCACCCCTGACCGTGGATTCCGAGGAGGGGGTAATCTCAGCCATGCCTGAGGATTCTGCGGACGGGGAAGATGAGGACGATGACGACGAGCTTGCGGAGAGCACACTCCGTTCTCCCCAGCAGCCAGGATCTTTTTCTCAGCCTGACTGAAGTACCCTCCCAAAGCATTATCCCAGACCACGAAGCCATGGAAGGGACCTCTGGTGAGTGTACCTTTGTAAATATAAAACATGGTTTAAAAGCAAGCTTTTTTTAATGATTAATTTGCCCTGAGGACTTGGGATGCATTCGCGGCCAGTACAGCTACTGGAAAAGTCTGTTAACGTGTCTGGGGATGGAGCAGAAATCCTCCAGGGACATCTCCATGAAGCTCTCCTTGAGGTACTCCAAAAGCCTTTCCAGAAGGTTTCTGGGCAGTGCAGCCTTATTCCATCCTCCATGGTAGGACACTTAACCACGCCATGCTAGGAGCAAGTAAGCTGGTATAATTGCATGACAAAGCCTGGCAGCGTATGGTCCCGGGGTTTGCTGGCATTCAAGCAACAGCCGTTCTTTATCTTGCTGTGTTATCCTCAGGATAGTGATATTGTTCATGGTAACCTGGTTGAAATACGGGAACTTAATTAAGGGGACAGAGGTGGCAGTTCCTACTGGGCTGTTTGCCTGTGGCTGAAAAGAAATCCTTCCCTGCAGTTAGCCAAGCGGGGGCTGGGGGTGGGGAGATTGATGCTGAGCTTTTTGTGTTTGGCTAGCAGGGATCTTCCCTGATACCAGCCACGCGGTGAGGGGAGGGGTAAAGCGATCATCCCAGAGAACT
The DNA here is from genome assembly GCF_020497125.1 of Mauremys mutica. Taxonomy (NCBI): domain Eukaryota; kingdom Metazoa; phylum Chordata; order Testudines; family Geoemydidae; genus Mauremys; species Mauremys mutica. The sequence continues at coordinate 10,310,316 of NC_059084.1, read as the reverse complement.
GGATGAGGGGGTTAGTTTGGTTTCTGCTGCTGTACGTTAACAGGAAAGCCGCAGCACTCAATGGGCTTTGCTTGGTATGTGGGAAAGGAGGGGCGCTGGTTTTATGAAGGCTGCAGAAGCCGAAAGACAATGGCTTACCATGGCCGCATGCAAGCCGAATTCTGTTGCCTGGACCTGCGTCTGTGATCTCTAACACCAAAGCCACAGGCACTCAATATTAAGATGCAAAATGCAACCTTGTAGTGAAATCACATGTGCTATGTAATATGAATAGTGTTGTTCACCGTGAAAGAGTATAAGCATTGTTCTGTAAAATGTATCTTTTTAAATACTTCTCTCCCTTTTTTCCCTCCCTCCTGCAGCTGAAAATTTTTCAAGCCTCCCTCCTCCGTCCCAAAGGCTATCTCAGATAAGGTGGTGGAAAAAAAGGACGCGGGACTAAATGTTCTCTGAAATCATGGCCTCGACCTGCAATGAAAAAGCTCATTTGAATGAGTGGAAGGACACAGTATCAAAGTACAGGAAAACTGCCAGTGAATGTGAGGACAGGAGGGACCAACGTGAGGACAGGAGAGATGAATGTGAAGAGAGGAGGGACGCTTGAGATGAGAGGTGTCGGCAGGAAGATCAGAGGAGGCATGATGCAACGCTGGGGCTCCTGCGTGATCAAACTGACATACTCCGGCATCTGGTGAAGCTTCAGGAATGACAGCAGGATCACAGAGTGCCACTGCAGCCCCTGTATAACCGCCCTCCCCGTTCCCCAAGTTCCATAGCCTCCTCACCCAGACGTGTAAGAACGTGGGGGGGTGAGGGGGGGGGAAGACTCCATGCACCCGCCCACTCCACCCCAGTGGATAGCCCAAGCAAAAGGCTGTCATTATTTTGAACTTCTGAAGTGGCCTTTTCCTTCTCTCCTATCCTCCTCCCAAACCCTACCTGGGCTACCATGTCAGTTCTCTCCCTCTTTTTATAATCAGTTAATAAAGAATACATGATTTTTAAATGATAGTGACTTTATTTCCTTAGAAAGCAAGCTGCGATTGAAGGGGGAGGGTGGGTTGCTTACAGGGAATGAGTCAATCAAGGGGGCGGGTTTTCATCAAGGAGAAACAAACAGAACTTTCACATTGTAGCCTGGCCAGTCATGAAACTGGTTTTCACAGCTTCTCTGATGTGCAGCGCTTCCTGGTGTGCTCTTCTAATCGCCCTGGTGTCTGGCTGCACGTAATCAGCGGCCAGGTGATTTGCCTCAGCCTCCCTTTGCTTTATTTGCCATAAAGGTCTCCCCCTTACTCTCACAGAGATTGTGGAGCACACAGCAAGCAGCAATAACAATGGGTATATTGGTTTGGCTGAGGTCTGAGCGAGTCAGTAACGTGCGCCAGCGTCCCTTTAAATGTCCAAATGCACATTCTACCACCATTCTGCACTTGCTCAGCCTGTAGTTGAACAGCTCCTGTCTACTGTCCAGGCTGCCTGTGTATGGCTTTATGAGCCATGGCATCAAGGGGTAGGCTGGGTCCCCAAGGATAACTATAGGCATTTCAACATCCCCAACTGTTATTTTCTGGTCTGGGAAGTAAATCCCTTGCTGCAGCCGTTTAAACAGAGTAGTGTTCCTGAAGACGCGAGCGTCATGAACCCTTCCCGGCCATCCCACGTTGATGTTGGTGAAACATCCCTTGTGATCCACCAATGCTTGCAGCACCATTGAAAAGTACCCTTTGCGGTTTATGTACTGGCTGCCCTGGTGCTCCGGTGCCAAGATAGGGATATGGGTTCCATCTATCGCCCCACCACAGTTAGGGAATCCCATTGCAGCAAAACCATCCACTATGACCTGCACATTTCCCAGAGTCACTACCTTTGGTAGCAGCATCTCAGTGATTGCTTTGGCTGCTTGCATCACAGCAGCCCCCACAGTAGATTTGCCCACTCCAAATTGATTCCCGACTGACCGGTAGCTGTCTGGCGTTGCAAGCTTACACAGAGCTATCGCCACTCCCTTCTCAACTGTGAGGGCTGCTCTCATCTTGGTATTCTGGCACTTCAGGGCAGGGGAAAACAAGTCACAAAGTTCCATGAAAGTGCCCTTACGCATGCGAAAGTTTCGCAGCCACTGGGAATCGTCCCACATCTGCAACACTATGTGGTCCCACCAGTCTGTACTTGTTTCCCGGGCCCAAAAATCAGCGTTCCACGGCTAGAACCTGCCCCATTACCAGCATGATCTCCAAAGCGCTGGGGCCCACGGTTTGAGAGAATTCTGTGTCCATGTCCTCATCACTCTCGTCGCCACGCTGCCGTAGCTGCCTCCTCCTCGACTGGTTTTTCAGGTCCTGGTTCAGCATAGACTGCATGAGAATGAGCAATGTGTTTACAATGTTCATGACTGCTGTCTTGAGCTGAGCGGGCTCCAGGCTTGCTGTGGTATGGCATCTGCACAGTTTACCCAGGAAAAAAGGTGCGAAACGATTGTCTGCCATTGCTTTCACGGAGGGAGAGGTGAGGCTGTATCCAGAACCACCTGCAGCAATGTTTTTTGCCCCATCAGGCATAGGGATCTCAACCCAGAATTCCAATGGGCGGGGGAGAAGCGGGAACTATGGGATAGCTACCCACAGTGCAACGCTCTGGAAGTCGACGCTAGCCTCGGTGCATGGACACACCGTCAAATTAGTGTGCTTAGTGTGGCCACGTGCACTTGACTTTATACAATCAGTTGCCCAAAATCGAATTCTGTAAAATCGGAATAATCCCGTAGCGTAGACATACCCTTAAATGCACTTTTAAACTGCAGGTACAGTTACTGTGACTATGCATATGCACATGCAGCCATGGTAACTGCAGGATCCTTTTTGCCTGCAAAATTTTGTACACCAGGTTCTAAAAATCTGACTCTCTGTTCCCTGTTGTAACATCTAGATTATGCTTCCTCCAGACCAATTTTTTTTTTTAAAAAGCCACATATCAAACAAGAGAACACAACAAATTTAGGAGACATGAACAGCAAATCCCAATATGCCCTTTTTCTAATATGTGAAACAAATGATCTCATTTTACAACCCAAGAGGCGTAGAAGCAATTAAACTGAACAGAGGGCCACAATCACAGCTCTTGTTTCTCCTAGAAGAAAGAAAAAATGCTTTTGAAATAAATATGCTTATGCACCTGTGATCCAGGGCTGCTTTTGGGACTCATTCCCTCTTGTCAGTCACCCTGGATTCAGAGAAACAATCTGCTAGATGGGGTGAGGTGTGACTCTGGGACATCACCAGGCTTTTGAAAATGAAAGGGAACAATGACTCCATCCTACTGAGATCAGGAAAATCTCTCCTTCCCCACCACCGTGCAAGTTAAATTATGTGCAGAAGGGAGTGTTTTAGAAGCAACATGTAGCATGTCTCAGTCAAGGCCTCATTCCACATGGGTTATTTTGTCCAGTGGATTCCGAAAAGTTTTATTGGTTACAGGATTGGCTGAGGGCCATCCAGTTGGCACGAATCTCTACAGCTTCTTCTTTACATCTTAGAGTCCCTTGAAGAATAAACAAGTTTTGAAAACTTGTCCTTTGTCCCAGGTTGATCTCAATATTCTTTTAATTGCCTGCCATTGTGGTGTGCAATTTAAAAGAAAAAATACGTACGGCTAAAAGGAACGTTATGCAGCAACAATCTCAGATTCCCCCAACAACATTCTTCAGTCCCATAGCCTGTAAAATGTTTGTACCTGAAGATTTCTGCCAGGGAAGTAGCAGAACACCCCAAAAGCCGTAAATAAAAGCTCACCAAGATGGCCTGGTATCTTCTTAACAACTATTTGTATAGTTTGGGCTCCAGCTGGAGCATGGGCTCTGAGATCTGGGGAGGAGGAAAGGTCTCAGAGCCCAGGCTCCAGCCCAAGTAGGAAGTCTTCACTCCTGTTTTTAACCCCATAGTGCAGGCCCAAGTCAGTGGACCCAAGCTCTGAGACTTGCTGCCATGTTTTTTATTTTGCTGTGTTGATGACCTAAAGACGCTTGACTCAGCCTTGTCTTTGTCTTCGGACAGTAGTGTGACTCCATCCAATTTTCTCAAATATTGGGCTGCAGGGAATTAAGAGAGCTATAATAGCAAGTCAATAGATAATATATTCACAAATACAGCTCCTCCTCTCAACCATCAGCAGATGAAATAGCTCTCAGAGGGCTTAGGTGTGAACAGCACTTGCAGTTTGTCATGTCAATCTGCTTATGTCATAGAGGTTCATTTGTCATTTTATTTTCCTTTTGACTAGTTCATGCCAGCAGACACTTGTTTATTTCTCTCTGGAAGTCTTTCCTTGGTGGAGAGATAAATTACATGGAGAGAGAAGGAAAGGTCACATATTCAAACACAGTGTCAGATTTGTTGCTAGATTGATGGGACTCGGCTGTGGCTGCCCCAGAAGAGCCATAGCTAGAGGTTTGCACTTGTATTATGAAATAATTCCCAGCAAAGACCCCCTGGCAAGACACTAGCTTCTCTACTGTCTATCTGGTAACTTTGTAATCAATTTTTGTGCTTATGTACTAAATTCAGTACAATGCCAGAACATGAGCTTCTAATTCTAGCATTTCTGTATTGCTGGATTTGATCAGCACATCTGCAAAGGAATGTATGGCACAGATAGGAAGAAGATATGATCATTTAGTTTGTTTTTCTGTGAGTAACTTCCACTTTAGCGCCTATTACACTGACAGCACAGAACAAATAATAAAGTGATTCAGCTGCCAATAGTATAAAAAACAGGGATGGATTGTATTAAAGTTTCATACACAATATTCTGAGCTCTGTTCCAGAGTAGAACGCCCTCCTCTCATTGCAGAAAGACTGACTGTTGGAAGATATATATTTCAATATAATTTTTCAGAAACGTGTTTTCTACATTAGAAGTTTTGCATGCACAACATTGGTTATAGTCTAATACTGTTCCTTCAGTAACTGACAGAGGCAAGAGATCACATCAGTATTCTTCACAGCTGGAAACAGATAAGGATGGGCAGGCTGTGACCACCAGAAAGAGGACCAGGAAGAATTCCACACAGTTAGAAGATTCCAATAGACACTAGCTCATCAGCATGGAAATTGTGGAAGATGCCTCCCAAGATCCAGATGGTCCAAGGGAATAGAGAGATGTACAGGACATACTTATGGCAGCTTGGCCCAACCTGTAAGAAATGCAAGCTTGCCCATAAAGAATTCTCCAACTGTCCAAGGAGGACAGACAATCCTTGTTGGGGATTCAGTACTCTGAAAAATCAAAAGAACATTCTGCAAGGGACAAGCAGACAACAGGCGTGCAGTCTTCTTGGAACCAAGACATGAGACGTCACTCTAAGATTGGCTTGGCTTCTGAAGTCAGCGGACAAGGATCCTCTGGTGATGGTTCATATAAACACTAATGACACTGCATTGTGGGATATCTTGCTGATAATAGGTGACTTCAGGGAACTCAGAAGCCTGGTGAAGAAGAAGAAGAAGAAGAAGAAGAATGTCCAAGAGATCTTCTCTGAGATACTGCCTGCCCTGTGAGCAAAGGAAGAGCGAAGACAGAAAATTCTGGAAGTGAACCACTGGCTAGGTATGTGGTATAGGATAGACAGTTTGAGTTTTGTGGACTATTGGTCCATCTTCTGTGGGGAAAGGGAGCTGTATAGTTTGAATAGCCTCCACCTCAGTAGAAGGGGAACCAGCCTCCTAGGGAACAAGCTGGCTAGAGTCATCAGGAAGGCATTAAACCAGGGGTCGGCAACCTTTCAGAAGTGCTGTGCCGAGTCTTCATTCATTCACTCTAATTTAAGGTTTTGCATGCCAGTAATACATTTTTAACGTTCTTAGAAGGTCTCTTTCTATAAGTCTATAATACATAATTAAACTATTGTTATATGTAAAGTAAATTAGGTTTTTAAAATGTTTAAGAAGTTTCATTTAAAATTAAATAAAATGCAGAGCCCTCTGGACCAGTGGCCAGGACCCAGGCAGTGTGAGTGCCACTGAAAATCAGCTCGCGTGCCATCTTCGGCACCCGTGCCATAGGTTGCCTACCCCTGCATTAAACTAATAACAAAAAGGGAGGGTAAAAAGAAGGTAGATATGAACACTCATTTAGCACAGAATCAAGATGTTGAAAACAAAATTAATCAAGAAACAAAAGGACATGAAGGGAAGAAATTCTTTAATTGCCTATACACTAATACTAGGATTTTGGGTAACCAACAACAGGAATTGAAATTGCTCATTTACAAACATAAATTTGATCTAATTGATATTTCTGAAACCTGGTGGGATGATTTGCATGATTAGAATATTAAAAGCTACCTAGGAAGGATGAAATGGGCAAAAGGGGAAGAGGAGTGGCACTCTATGTCAAAAAATTGAATTATCTGTTTCCAAGTCACTGATAACTTGGAAAAAATTGTCTTGAATGCTTATGGATCAACAAACTAACAGATAAAGCACAAGATGGACTATTAGTTTGCGTCTGCTACAGACTGCCAAATCACATAGAGAACAGGATGGCTGGCTCCTTATGAAATTATCTGTAATGTCTAGGCAAAAAAAACCCCAAAATAAACCTGCACGATCTTGGTGTTTTCAGTTTGAGTAGCATGTCCCGGAGGTCTCACGCTGACAATACTAAAACATCCCTGGAATTTCTAAATATTATAGATGATAATTCCTAACTCAAAAATGTTATAACCAACATAGAGGAATTCTATATTAGATTTTGTCTTAACAGAAAAGAAGGAACTAATCACAGAACTAAAAATTAACTGTAGCTGAGGTATAAGTGATTGTGCCATCATCATATTTATAATGTGTAAATAGAATAAGATCCAGACCAACATCTATACTCAATGCTTTAAAAGGGCTAATTTCACAAAGCTGAAAACAATTATGAGCCAGATCAGCTGGGAGGAAAAATTTAATCAGAAAAAAGTGAATGTTAATTGAGAATTGTTTGTGGCTTTTTGGACAACTAATAAAGTATTGTTAAAGTCCCACAATTAAGGAAGAAAACCATAATGATTAAAAACATTTGAAGTGGTTTAGAGGGCAAGTAATGTACATATATCATATACAATAGATTTTTATATGACTTATTATTTGTGTACACACACACACACAGAGTTCAGTTCTGGTGTCCACAATTCAAGAAGGATGTTGAAAAATTAGAGAGGGTTCAGAGAAGAGCCATGAAAATGATTAGAAAACCTGCCTGATAGTGATAAACTCAAGAAGCTCAACCTATTTAGCTTAAGGGGTGACTTGATTATAGTCAATAAATACCTACATGCAGAACAAATATTTAATAATGGGCTCTTCAATCTAGGAAAGAATGATATAACACAATCCAATGGCTGGAAGCTGAAGCTAGACAAATTTAGATTGGAAATAAGTTGTAATTATTTTTTTAAAAGCAGTAAGTAATTAATCTCTGAAACAATTTACTAAGGGTCATGGTAGATTCTCCAACACTGACAATTTTTAAATCAAAATTAGCTGGTTTTCTAAAAGATCTGCTCTAGGAATTATTTTGGAGATGTTCTAGGACCTGTGTTACATAGGAGGTCAGACCAAATGGTCTTTTCAAATCTATGAATCCCTGCCCAAGAGCCACAGTGTGTCATTTACAGCACATGATCTCAGACTTGCCAAATCATGCTCACCCAGGCAAGCAGGAATCTTCAATGCCACTCATTGCTGCACCATGTAAACTTTCATTTAAACAACAAAACATTTCAAGCTATTATGATTGAGAAGAAAACCTTAAAGGCATGACCTTAGTGCACTGGTTTTAAAAGTTCTTGAGCTGAGCCCCTCCCTTCTTTGAGTTACAATTTTTTGGTTGCACCCCCTTACCCCCGATACCTGCCCTCCCCCCTCAGGTTTTCAGGATGTGGGAAGGCGTATGCGATTGTCTCTGCAGGTGAAGCACAGAGGCGTTGACACAGACTGGGGAGCCTGAGTCAGGGGGTGGAGGTGGCACTCCCTCCCCAAGCCGTGGAGGGCTGGCCTGAGGCCCCCCCAAATGTTCCTCTGCGTCCCCCTAGGGGACACACACACACCCAGTTTGAAAACCTCTGCCTTAATGTAACCTCCATAGCAGCACCTGGGCAGTATCGGAGCAGCTGCTGCTGTTAAACTGTCTGACTCTGGACCATAGATGGTGCTCCACTCCCTCCCTCAGTTCAACAGCAGTAAGTACAGGAGCAGAAGTAATGGTCCCTCCTGCTATATGTTCCAGGTTCCCCTCCCTTGGGCTCCGGAGGAGGGGAGGCAAAGGGTGACTGAGAGTTCAGGCTTACCTTTCTGATGTCCCCAAGCACAGCTCTGATGAGTTTCCCCACTGGAGAGTCTCTTTCCTGAGCTGGGCCATTGATTTAAAGTTTGTTGTTGCTTTGGCCAGCCAAAGCTGAAGTCCTTTTCTTCTAAGGCAAACCAGAAGAGTCTAAGCAGAAAACAAGCAGGCCCTTTATTAGTGCTTTCCAAGGTGGAGGGGAGGGGTTTCTGCACCACCCCTGTAGGTAGCTCCATAATAGCTAGGCACATGGACCTCACTTAGGACCCCAGGACAGAAAACTGCCCTATGCTAAAGCCTGACTTGCTCCACTATTTCCCAGGGCCAGTCCCAACAGCGAATGTCTCTGCTCAGGCCTCCTCCCCTCACTCCCTAGTGCACAAACACTTCTGCAGGGGCCTTCTGTAGCTCACCTCTAGGCCTCCTCCCTGGACCTTTGCTAGCTTCTTCCTGCCTCCTTCACCAGCTTCCTTTCAGTAAGGAGTGACTACCAGCCTTTTCCTCTGGTTCTAGAGCATCTTACAGGGCAGTGCTGCTCCTACCTGTCCTTTCACCTAATAAGAAGCAGCTTGCCCTGACATTTCCCAGCAGCCCCTGTGCTCAGTCACCTGGGCAAGGGAAGACAGGCGAAACCCAGCCCCAGGTCAGAGCTGGAAACTGAACCCCTTAAAGGTACAGGTCATCCTTTCACCTACCTTGTCTCCTAGAGACTTGCCCATCTCCAGGGCAGGTTCCATCCATTTCCAGAGCCTCATTTTTTCCATCTGCCCTGGACGATTTGCCTTGGCCTGTGCAGTTCTTCCAGCCAGTGTACCTCAAAGAATAGGCAGTCTGTCCCATCAAATAACCCTTTCCTTTCTTCTTTATACATTTCAAGTTCTTCCCACAAGGCAGCCTTCTCAGCTCCCACCCTCCAGCTTATCTTTTTTTGCTGGTGGCTTTCAATCCCTATTTTATGCAAACAGCATAAAGTATCCAGATTACTTGACTACCCATATTTTATCCTAGACTTCTCTTCTGTCAGTGCTGCCCCCTCACCTGAACAAATTTCAAGTGAATAGATTGTCTCATCTAGCAGGGATTACTATTGTAAATATTATTCTTAATTCCTTTTATTAAATGCTCCAAAGTTTGAGGTTGTTTGGATCCAGGGATTTAGGTCAGGGTTCAGATCTGGGGGAGGGTGGACAGTATTAATAACAGTAGTACTTCGCATTTAGATAGCACTTTTTATCCAGAGATATGAGCGTTACCTGCAATAAATTATAACAGCAAGGAGTATTATTTTATGCGAAACTTCTTTCTAGATTCCACAACAGCTGAAAGAGGAAGGAATATTTATATTTATGCATTGTTGCCCTGATGCTAAGAGGGCTGAGAAGGAAGAAAAGAAAGGAAAGGACGCCAGGGCTTATTCTAGACTAAGCTCTTCAGAATATGGACATTGTCCTCCTATTTGTTTTATTAATCACCTAGCTCACTTTTGGTGCTATATAAATAATAATAAAAGAAGGGAAGAAAGAAAGAGACAGGGAGAGGGAAAGATTCCTTTAGACAGGGGTGACCAAATTTTGTGACCTGTATGCTCCTAAAATCCCATACGGAGTCATCATCTTTCTAAATTTGGCTTAAAGGCCCCTGAAGTAAATGTGATTCTTTCCATTCACTTCAAAGGACTTTGAATCAGGCTGTCTGGCAACTAAAGTGGCAGGGGAAACATGATCAGCTTTGGGATTTTATTGCTGTGTAACTCAAGCAACAAGTAACTTAATAAATAATAATCCCAACGCTGTGTTTCTGGAGAGCTTATTGATTTCACTGCATTGTACACACAATCATCATCTATTAATTTCTGTTTATCATTTGAGAAAGGTACAATGTGTGCCATTAAAAACATAATGTTTGCAGTTTTACAGTATCTTCTATTCCAAAAATAGCACAATATTGTGATTAATGCTGGAATTGCAGATGGGGAAGGAGATTTTAATGGTGCCTGCTAAACAAGTACAATAAAAGACAATGGGTGGGTACATTTATTTTTTAAAATATGCATCATTTGTGAATTAGGTTCTGTTCCAGGGCCGCTACATAGTTGTAAGAACAGACATCTGTGGCACATCTGTGTGCTACTACTTCTCAAACCTTTACAATCCAATTCTAATACAATGTTTATTAGCAGGGGAGTATAGCCTGGTAGTCTTTTTTTTTTTTTTTAATGTTCCCCCTTAGTGGTTTCCCTTCTTTAAACAGCTCTAAATCTTTTAGTAACTCATCACTATTTTGTGTAGCACTTGTTTGGAGACTAAATGCTATGGGATTATTGGTAGAAAGTATCTGATTGAGTAATCAATCCCCTACACAGAAGTATTTATAAGATCAGGAGACAAGGACCAGACAAATATGTTAAAAACAAACTGTTTGTTAAAGAAACCCAAAAGGTGCCTAATTATACTAACAGTCTCAAATTTTCAAATATAGAATCTGTGAGCTTGCTTTTCTTGGGAATTCCTGCTGTCAGTCTGATTTGGGAACTCTAATGCCATCTCTTCAGCTGCTTCACATTCCAAACCTCCTTAAGTCTCAGCCTTGTCTGTGTTCTAGACATATCTCTCCTTTCAGTCAATTACAAGTAACTTCTTCTCAAATATTTACACTCGAGAATGAGACAGATTCTCTGTTCTTCTTCACTCCCTTTGAGCTGCTCATGTGGCCCAAAGGGAAGGGAAATTGGCTGCATCTCCCTAGCTGGGGATTGCCCTGGTGTGGGGAAGTACTCTATGGGTGTAGTGCCAGCATAGCTGACTCCTGGCACCACTCCCTCGGCAACCCACCAACACAGGGGGCAGAAAGGGGCATACTGGAGGTGGGGAGAAGAGGGGAAGAGGGTAGAGAGTATTAATGCTAATGATTTTTAGCATCTATGCAGCACATTGATCTCAAGATTTGGAAACTGAGGTACAGAGGGGAAAGTGACTTATCAAAGTCACACAACAAGTCAAAGGTAAAGGTGTATAAGAGTGTGTAAATCAGGTCTCTTAACTTCCTGTCTGTTGAGCCAAGCTGCCTCCTCATATACACTTCCTACTGGGTATGTTTTAAAAAAATCGCTTTTAGGTTTTTTGACCAAGGACTATGTAATATTGCTAGTGCACTTTTTAGAACGCTGTGCTCTCAGATGGTCTCACAAAGCCACCTTTATCATATGTCAAAAAATGAGTAAAGTTCAATGCCTAAACATCATTCAAAATCACCATAGTAAAAGATTAGCACAATCATTCTTTTTTGGGGTCTAATTACAATAATAAGTTAATAGTTATGCTTACTGACATGCTCTCCTGGAACTTGGAATACTAAATCAGAAATACCTATGTTGGGCCTCATTTAGAAACAATGACTGAGAAAGCAGACATTTTGGCACTGTTTTGGATTCCAGGTGTTTGGATCTATACAGCTACAAAATTATCTGTAAAATAGTATTTCCCATGCAGGTCTACAATTAAAAGTTATATATCTAATTTAGAAATTTTGAAATAAATATGGAACATTCATGCAACATTCATTCAAGATTTCTGAACCTAGCACATTTATTGAAATTGCTTATTAAGTAAGGAAAAGCATAATCTTTGTGTTAATTATTGATGTGACATTCAATGTGTGTTTCCAGACAACTTCTGATTTGTGACTTATTAGCCTATATATTTACCTAACATGAAGGACTAATAATAATGCATGATAAAGATTTGTTTCTGTTCCTATTTACTTGGATGGAAATCAGGAATAATTCCTTTGAATTGAATGTAGTTGAGAACAGAATCAGGCCACACAAAATCCAGAAATAATAATCTCTTTGCTAAGAGTCTCTCTGTCTTTGCAGCAGAAGTTACATCTAATCTTTTATTTCTCTTACAGCTCATTTGGTCAAAATCTTGCCCTTGGGTTCTTAATTTCTAAACCTTGATTATAAATTCTAGGATACATTTTATTACGTTTTTGTTTACACTGCACTCGGTTTGCTGACACAGTATCCCTTGTCTTTTCAGAGTGAAAACAGCAGATGTAAGAAAGAGCAGAGCACATTAAAGGCGATATTTAAAGAAATGGTAGGATTTTAAAAGCAGAATACTGCCTTTCAATAGCATTTGAGATTGTTTCTAACATTGTTTTTGGTGGCTGTTGTATTGCTAATCAGTCCATAAGTATGATACAATGATGATACTGCTATGTTGTTCCTTTCTTTCACTGTTTCTCTTATTACTGTGAGAATACTTCATTATTAGGGAGATGGAAAATTCTTATATTGCAACAAAGGAAAACTCAGGTGATAAAACTAAAATTTAGAATCATATCATTTGGAAATTATCACACCCTTGATTTATAAACAGTGTTTCCCATTGACTGAGAAATAATGGCACAATATGCCTCTATAATTTTTCTCCTGAAGATAGGCGAAAATGCAATCATAGAATCATAGAATATCAGGGTTGGAAGGGACCTCAGGAGGTCATCTAGTCCAACCCCCTGCTCAAAGCAGGACCAATTCCCAACTAAATCATCCCAGCCAGGGCTTTGTCAAGCCTGACCTTAAAAACCTCTAAGGAAGGGGATTCCACCACCTCCCTAGGTAAGTATTATGCAGTGTAGCTGAAGTCTTGTCGGTTCCACGATATTACAGAGACAAGGTGGATGAGATAATATCTTTAACTTGAGCAACTTCTGTGGCGACAGAAGCAAGGATTTGAGCCACACAGAGCTTTTCATGACATTTGGAAAAGGGAACTCCCAGCATCATAGCAAAATGCAAGGTGGAATAGATTGTTTAGCATAAGTAGTTAGCACATATTAAGTGGGACCGTTCAATACACTGGGTTACAACAATCTGTAATTCATGAATCCCCTCTTTTTGTCCTATGACTGCAGAGGTGTTAACGGGCCACTCTACCTTGAATGGTCTGGTGCCAGGCAAGTAATCTAACCACTGGGCTAAAAGTTATAAGGCATATGCTTAACTTTAAGCAGTGGAGAGTACTGAAATCTATGAGAATACGCTCATCTTTACAGTTAAGCACATGCTTTGCTGGATCAGGGCCAAACTTCAGTGTAATGTTAATGACTTGAGCTTCTTTGAGGCTCACTGTTACTAGAAACTCTGATTTAACTAATAATTCTAAGAACTCACAGTGATCCTGTCTTTTCAGCCTGCCTTTGGGCTTAGTGCCTGTTCACTCTCCTGCTTTTGGTATTTTATAACTACATGTCATAAAGTGTGGTCTCTTTCAAAGACATTATGTCTCTTTGTACTATTAAACAGGAACAGAGTATTTACACGCTTCGCCTAATTTTTACATCTTTAAAAACAGGCAACAAGGCAATAATACTGAGTTTTTTAATTAATGGAACATGATATTTAACTGAGCTTTTATATAAAGTGTGGCTACTGAATAACACACACCAGAGGTTGATTTTTTTGGGGGTAGGGGGAGGTAGGGGAGGAGAATTATGTGTTTTCCTGGGGAAGGGAAAAAGTGCTCTTATGAAATACCAGAAAGTGAGCATAATTGTCTGTAGGGTTTTCCCCCCCATGAAAGAGGGCTTAGGGAATGCACTGATGGCTGGAATCAGGTGGCTAGGTGCCCAAGGTGTTTCTTACAGGAATGAGTTAGGCACCTCCCTTGCTCCATACCAAGTGGACGCAGAGGAGGTGTTCACCTTATACCCTTTAGCCCAGTGGTTAGAGCACTCACCAGGGATGGGGGAGACCTAGATTCAATTCTCCCTCTTTACCAGAGCTAAAAGTTATAAAGGGAGCAAGCACCACCTCCTCTTCCTCCAGCTGGATTTTGACTGGTACCCGATGAGGTAGACAGCCCAGGCCTACCAGCTTGGGGGCTGCATGCAGCTTAAAAAGATGAATGCCTGTCTTCCCACGTTTCGGGAATCATTTTGGCACAAGCGGAGGAAACAGGTATCTGGACACCTAGAGTGAGGCAGCAGTTCTTATGCCGAGGCAGAAAAATAGGCACCTAGTGATTTTTTACCCTGAAAATTTAGCCACTGAGTGAGTTTAAGTGCCTATAGAATTCAGTGGGAGTTTTGTGGATCACATGGGACTGGATATAGCTGCTTAAGTACTTGGTGGATCTAGGACCTAAATGACTTGCCCAAGATCACACAGGAAGTCAGTGGCAGAAACAAAGAAAAATTGAGCACAAATCTGAGTCACAGTCTAGTACTTTGACCACAAAAAACAGCCGATCCCTCTGAGCCCATACCGACCAGCTCTTTTGAGAGCGATGGATTATGAGCCACATAGCTAGTTAAGAACATCGCGGGAGGGTGTTCAGGCAGCAGCTTGTGCCTCCTCCCTTTCTCTACCTGTGCAAGGCTGCAAGACATGGGCAACCACGAGGGGGTAAGTGATAGCAACCCTCAACATCCATATACACTGAGCAGTCAGCTGTCGTTTTGTGGGAGGCAACTGCAGCTTTAAAACAGCAGCTCCAGTTTCTAATCGGATTGGGGGTGTGTGGGGGAAAAGTGCAGCAATGGATCTTTTCTTCTTTTGACAACCCTCTCCCCTTCAGGACTAATACTGCACGGGGGAGGGGGGGGGGGAGAGAAAACCCCCAACAAGCCAGAAGCACCGATCACACCTCCGTGTGGGAGCTAATTGCTGGGAGCAGCGTTTGCCGCGAGACCTAGGATTTCCCCTGCCTCCAACCTGAAGCGATTTCTCCTGGAACAAAGTCATCCCCCCCGCCGCACTCCACCTTTGCCGGCCGTTGACAAGTTTTGCCATTTGGATTTAATGGAGCTGGGATTCTTGTTACTCTTTGGACTTACAGTGACCTCGAGCGCAGGTAAAAGGGGATTTCTTGGTTGGCACACAAAGCTGGGGGGCTGCAGCAGCCTCTCCCACGGGCAGCAGCGCCAGCGGCTCCTGGTGCGTGGTCAGTAAGTAGGAACCCAAATCAGTAGGTTAAGGTGGGGTTTAAAGGAGAAAAAGAAAAGCGAATCTAAACGAACGCTGCATGAAAAGAGACTAAACTCTGGTAAGCACGGGGCCTCCGCGTACTAATCCTCGCCTGCGAATCGAACCTAACCCGAACTCCTCGGGCACCACCCTGGGCCACGGGCACGCTGCACCCTGCTCAGGGGCGGCTCTAGCCATTTCGCCGCCCCAAGCAGGGCGGCACGCCGCGGGGGCGCTCTGCCGGTCGCCGGTCCGGCGGCTCCGGTGGATCTCCAGCAGACCTGCCTGGGGATGCTCCACCAGAGCCGCCTGCCGCCCTCCCGCGACCGGCAGAGCGCCCCCGGCGGCGTGCCGCCCCCCGCCTGCAGCCGCCCCGACCCTGCTCGTGCATTGCTCCTGGGGGCCCCCCCAAAGCAGGCAGAGAACCCGGGAGCTGCCTCCGGACCTACCGTCCGCCGGGGGATTCAAGCCAAACTCAGCCCCTCGCCCCCCGCAAAAGCAATTCGGTTACAAGGGTGGGGGGCGCCATTGGAAAGGCCAAGCCCCTCGCTGGGGGGGAGCCAGAGCCCAGGGATGGGACCCCCCCAAGCGGCTGCTCCCCCGCGGCTCAGCCTTGCTTCTCTCCCCGCGCTGCAGGGTTCTCGCTGCCCGTGCCTCGCCCCCGGCCCCTAGCGGAGAGCGGCAGCGGCCGGGGCTCGAGGTTTCCCGCGCTCCGGGAGCAGGCCGGTGCGGAGAGCCCGGGCCGGGCCGCCGCAGGGGGGCTGCTGGCCGGCGGAGGAAGGAAGGCGGATGGCCCGGGAGCGCCGCGCCGCAGAGCCAAGCGCTGCACTTGCTACACCTACAAGGACAAGGAGTGTGTGTACTACTGCCACCTGGACATCATCTGGATCAACACCCCCGAGTGAGTGCGGCGGGGGCGGCACCCCGACGAGACCCCCCCGGGCGTGTGTGGGGGAGAGCACCTCAGAGAGACCCCGGCTGTGTGGGGGGGAGAGCACCTCAGAGAGACCCCGGGTGTGTGGGGGGGCGGCACCCCGGCGAGACCGCCCCCGGGTGTGTGGGGGGCAGCACCTCAGAGAGACCCCGGCTGTGTGGGGGGCAGCACCTCAGAGAGACCCCGGCTGTGTGGGGGGCAGCACCCCGGCGAGACCCCCCCCGGGTGTGTGGGGGGGAGAGCACCTCAGAGAGACCCCGGCTGTGTGGGGGGGAGAGCACCTCAGAGAGACCCCGGGTGTGGCGGGGGCGGCACCCCGGCGAGAGCCCCCCGGGCGTGGGGGGGGCGGCACCCCGGCGAGACCTCCCCGAGCGTGGGGGGGGCGGCACCCCAGCGAGACCCTGGCAGTGGGGGGTGAGCAGCACCCCCGAGAGAGCTGGAGGGAGAGATCCCAGGGAGGGGGGGAGCAGAATGTCTGGGAGGGTTGGGTGGGGAGACCCCTGGGGATAGAGGGAGCGGCACCCCAGGGAGAGCTGGGGGGAAGAGATCCCAGGTATAGGGGGGAGCAGCACCCCTGAGAGAGCTGGAGGGAGAGATCCCAGGGGGAGGAGGGAGAGCAGCATGCCTGGGAGGCCTGGGGAGGAGAGATCATGGGGATAGGGGGAGCAGCACCCTTGGGAGAGACCCCCGGGTATAGGGGGACCAGCACCCCAGGGAGAGCTGGGGGAGAGATCCCGGGGATAGAGGGGAGCAGCATGCCTGGGAGGGCTGGGGGAGAGACCCCCGGGGATGGAGCAAGGGGAGCAGCACCTGGAGTTCAGACAATCCCAGGGGAGCTGGAGCTGGGCCGGAATGAGCAAATGGGGACCGGCTCTCCAAAGTGAGTGAGCCAGAGACATGGTGGGATGGGGCCATGGCTGGGGAGCAGCCCCTTGACATGAGTTCCTGTTCTATCCCCAAGCCTTGGAGGATGAGAAAAGGAAAAGGATAAGGAGTGGAGTGACCCCTCCCCACATGGGGATAGGGGGTCAGCCACCCAGTGTGAGCTAGCCTGGGAATTGGGTGCTGGGCTCAGCCCCCTAGAGTGAACGAGGCCCCTTCAGGGAGGGAGAAGATGCTGTGTCCCTGAGGAGTAAAGAGGTTCCTTTTCTGGGGGAGCTGGGAACCAGTACACCGGAGTGAGTAAGGGGCTGAGGGTGCTCTCCCCTTCCCTCCTGGGAATGGTACAGGAGGGCTGTAGGATGATCCTTGCAGACCGCAGTTGAAGGGGTTCCCCTCAGGGATGGTGTGCTATGGGGGCTGGGGCTCCCTGCCCAGAAGAGGGGAGAGTCTACAGAGAGCCGAGCACCAAGTTCTTGCTGCCATCCCTCCCCTGCATGACTCCCCCAGCTGCTACTTGGCCATCTTACCAGTTATGAGGACCCGGACTGAGAGTGTGTGAATGTTCGCCAAACTTATAGCAGCTCTTGTCCAGGGAGCTAATATTTCAGTGCAAGGAAGGCAGGACAGCAGCAGCCATATTTTTAGATTGCACGCTCTTTGGGATTGCCCTCAAAGTGCCTAGCGCTCTGGAGGTCAGATTCTACATAATAATAATAAATGGAAAGGGTTGTTTGTAGCCAGTGAACTATTCCATTGTGCCCTTTGTACTGAGAGAAAAATATTAAAGTTCTGCTCTGAAAAGTGACTCTCTGGAGGTTCCATGTTTGTCATCTCTCAGTGACCCCAGGGCAAATCTGCTAAATTAATCTTAAAAAGATGGCTTTTCTCAGTGCCAGCCCTGTCAACTCAGTTGGGAGTCTTGGCTCATGCTTCTTCACAAGTTAGCTGAGATCCTGCTTTTGGAACTTGGTGCTGGATTTAATGACCCCCCTCCGCTGTGGAGAACTCATATGAGTCATCCCATTGAAGGGACTATCACACGAGGAAGGGCAATCAAGAGGGGAATCAAGCCCTTAGTTAACAATTCTGTTGATGCATGAACTAGAATAAAATCCTCAACTCAACTGCACTAGCTTTGCAAAGCTAACAGAACTATAAGTGTAGTAAAATCTCATTTGTCACTAAATAAACAGAGAAAACTTAAGATACACTCAGGGAGCAGATTTGTTTAGGTAGAAATTTTTTTACTTTCTTTTCTGTCCATAGCTGCACATTATCCATTTAACTGACACGTACGGTACATCCTGAAATTCTGGCATAATTCCATCATAATTCTAATCTCTACTATGCTTTCCCATACTGTGCCTCAACACAGTCTTTCCTCTGACAAAAAGAACAGGAGTACTTGTGGCACCTTAGAGACTAACAAATTTATTTGAGCATAAACTTTCTTGGGCTACAGCTCACTTCATCAGATGCATAGAATGGAACATACAGTAAGAAGATATTTATACACACAGAGAACATGAAGTGTTCTCCTACTGTTTTTTGAATGTTATGATTCCTGATGTCAGATTTGTATCCGTTTATTCTTTCGTGTAGAGACTGTCTGGTTTGGCCAATGTACACTTCAGCTTCTCTAATCACTCAGTGACAGACGTTACGGTGGCAATTTTGCAACAGAAAAGCTTAAAAAACAGACTCCAACGAGAAGCTGCTGAACTTGGATTAATATGCAAACTAGATACCATTAACTTAGGTTTGAACAGAGACTGGGAATGGCTTGGTCATTACACTAATTGAATCTATTTCCCCCATGTTAAAGTATCCTCACACCTTCATGTCAACTATCCAAAATGGGCCATCTTGATTATCACTTCAAAACTTTTTCTCCCCTGGTGATAATAGCTTCTCTTAATTAATTAGCCTTTTATGGTTGGTATGGGTACTTCCACCTTTTCATGTTCTCTGTATGTATAAATATCTTCTTACTGTATGTTCCATTCTATGCATCTGATGAAGTGGGCTGTAGCCCATGAAAGCTTATGCTCAAATAAATTTGTTAGTCTATAGGGTGCCACAAGTACTCCTATTCTTTTTGCTGATACAGACTAACATGACTGCTACTCTGAAACCTTTCCTCTGACAGTATCTCTCATCACTTTGTTGAGGTGCTGACAAACATATCAAGAAAGTGGTGGAGAACATCTTACAACATACATTGTCCCATTAGGATTATGCCTGCTGATAATTAAACAGAGTATCAGACACTTGTCTGAAGTTACTGTTAACTACACACAGCACTTAATTCTCTGTTACCTTCTTTGTTTTGGTTAATGTTTGCAGTGTGAAGTCTCACATGCTAGAACAGGGGTCGGCAACCTTTCAGAAGTGGTGTGCCGAGTCTTCATTTGTTCACTCTAATTTAAGGTTTCACGTGCCAGTAATACGTTTTAACGTTTTTAGAAGGTCTCTTTCTATAAGTCTATAATATATAACTAAACTATTGTTGTATGTAAAGTAAATAAGGTTTTTAAAATGTTTAAGAAGCTTCTTTTAAAATTGAATTAAAATGCAGAGCCCCCCAGAGCGGTGGCCAGGACCTGGGCAGTGTGAGTGCCACTGAAAATCAGCTCGCACGCCACCTTCGGCACCCGTGCCATAGGTTGCCTACCCCTGTGCTAGAACTCAGGCTGGGAGGGGCTTGCATGTTGAACAGCAGGATCAATACCTAGATGGATTAACAGAAAGACCTAGTCCAGGACAGAGTAACACTGAGCCTACAGCGTCAATTTCTGAGCCTTGGCTCCTGTATCTAGACTGGGGGCGCTCCGATCTCCTGCCTGAAACAAGAAGTCCAAGGGTCTTAAATATATTCTAAGGCCACATCTACACTATGAACTAGTAATTCCCTTGCTCACATACACATATTCGCAGTACCTCAAGTATAAATAGCAGTATAGCCATGGTAGCATGGGTAGCAACAGCAGAGACTGGCTTAGCTGTGCTGGGTGTGTACTCATGAGTTTCAGGCAGCTTTGAACTTAGCACAGCTAAGTCATGCCTCCACTGTTATTTTTATTTGCACTACTTCAATGAGAAATAGTGTGAGTATGTGTATGCGAGCAGGGGAATCACAACCCTAGCTCATAGTGTAGATGTTGCCTAAGGGGAATGTTTGATGGGCTGCCTCCTACTAATAATCAGATAACATCCCTGGGGTAGCCACAGCAATTGTATCTTGAAAAAGTAATTAGGAAAGAACTTAATGTATTTTTAGCTTCATTTAATGCACTTTAGAAGCTGGAAACAAGGCAGAGGAGTCATCCCCCTGTGACCATCCAGCTTTCCATTGACCACCAGCAACTGGTCCACTGACCACAGTTTGGGAACTTCTGCAATTATCTAAACATGTGTTTTTAATTAACTACAAGGACTTTAATTGGTTCAGAACAACAACACTGAGAAAAATCAAGTAACAGCAAAAATAAATGAAGCTAATGGGTCCTGACTTACAGGCTATATCCAGCACCACTTCCTTTGTGAATGCACCAACCAATTCCAGCTGGAAGCACTGTCAATTAACAAGTCTTTTGAACTCTGTAAATGTGCAGTAACCAGTCACCCCGGTCCTTGAAACTCCATACTTCACCACCACTGGGCTTAGTTAGGAGTAATTTTAGCTAAATATTTATCACTCGTATTTAAACCAAGGCTTGACTGGTGAAACTTTTAATAACTAATAACTTCATTGTAAATGTTTTCCCCACGAGTTCCAAAATCGATTTGAACTTTTTGGGGTTAGATTCTGCACCCCTTTAAGTCAGTGGCAAAAGTCCCTTCTTAGTCCAGCAGGAATAGGATTGAGCCTTTGTCTTTGAATATAGCAGCCTTCTGATGGATGTGGGGTGCTTGCCAAGCCAATTTGCGGCTCTCATCAGTCATGTGCAGAGCCCTCAGCCCACCATCAATTCTGGCCAGAGACAGGGTGGATTTGATTTAACCCTAGTCAGGAAGACTCAAATTAATCATGGATTTCTACATAAAAGTGCATTCTTGTTGATTGTTAAAACCTTAATACATATTCTTCACAACTCAGAGATAGATGAGACCCACATTGGGTTTCTTTAAGGCCTGCTGCCGTTAAAGGTTTTCCCTTCTAGTGAGAGAATGGTATGGTAGATCTCAAATCAATGCAGGCTACACTCAGAAAGACCTCAAGACTTCTGGAATATGCTGCTCAAACAGTTTCACTTTTGTTTCTATTGCCTGTCCCTCCCTTTTCACATTTATCTCCAGACTTGCTTTCCTTGTCCAGATGTATTCTGCTCCCAACAATCTTCTATTCATTGAACTTTTTGAAACTTTGCACTTTTAGAGAGAGGTAAAGGATTGACTCTGTGTACACAAATTTGCAGAGGGACAATAGGGTTGAGGTTTGTTATTTTTCACCTCTCTCTCTATATTTATTTTAAAACATTTTTTGCTGTTAACAAGCATGTTATCTCTGGAGACACAAATCCACAGTTTGAGAACTGCAAAACTAAGCATCTCTGATGGTATCTTCTAGACTGAGCACTGAGTCCCATTGGGTAGATAGAAAGATTAACCTAAATAATCTATACAGAAGCCCCTAGAACCCCATAAAATTGGGTCCCTAATCCATGAACTATAGGAACTCATTTACAAAACTTTTTTAAAACATTACATGAATATATTGTCTCATACTATAGAATTATAATTTATAATCCCTATTCCATTGTGATATATCTTTGAGCTATAATGTATCTTAATTAAAACTATCTTTAGATAGGGTTTTTTCCCCAAAAAACATTTTATCAAAAAATCCAATTTAAATTTAAAAAAATCCGATTTTTTAAATTAAAAAAAAAATCATTGATTTTTATCCACCCTAGTCAGAGGGCAGTCATTAGTGATGCATGACGTTGTCTGTCTTTGGCCACAACTGTATGAATCCTGGCTGCAATTGACCCTGGCCCATTTGAAATCAATTCAGAAGGACCCGTGAGTGACATGGCAAATCAAAACCAAGTACAGTACATGCATATTTGTCTCAGTTCTAAGGGACAGTCGTGCAACATTGATAGTGTGGGAGAGTGAAGTAGGAGAATTCTATTTTTTTTTCTTCACTTGAGGTTTTTTTCCCCTGTGAGGAGAGCAGCAAATGGAGGAAAGGTTTAGGGTAGAAGTTTGTATTTTTAAAAATTAAAGGATTTGATTAATGATTTTAGGAAGTGTATGATTTCAGTGTAGACACCCATATTATGCTTCATTTGCATTGATTTACTCGTACTTCAGGGTAGGTTTTTTTAAATTTACGCTTTTCATCCTGTATTTCTTAAACTTCTTGTCTGGATGATATATTATTTTCAACTGAATAAATTAAAAATATCCTCTAATCTGAAGTCCTCATTGTGAACTCAGTGCATTTGTGAGTTTTGGCTTGATCCTGAGGAATATTTAAACCCAGAGTACTTATTTTTAAATCAGTATTTGAGTCTTTGCCTCTATTGACACTTTAAAACAAGTATAAATGTTTAAACGCTTCAGTTAAAAAAAATAACCTAGTCAAATAGTTTGAACAGAACCTGATCCCAGTCATTACTCATGCAAGTAATGCCATTGAGCTCAATGGGATTATTCATGGTAGGTTTTCAGGGTCAAGCCCTTATTTTTGAAAGACTGGATTTCACCAGTAAATCAATCATATGGTTTTAATTTCAGAGTAGAGAAGGACAACTTACAGTAATGAGACAGGATTCAAACAGACCAATCTTTGGATAAGATGACTTTTGCTGTGACAATAACATAAGTGCTTTCACTGCATAATTGTCCAGAAATTAAACACTCAAGGACTGACTCTCCACTGTGTTACACTGGTGTAAAAACTAGTGAATTTGCACTCAAGTCCAAGGAGTTCCACCAATATAAATTGGTATAATGGAGTGGGAAAATCAGGCTCTCCTGCTTGTATTAAAATGTCCAGGAAGTCCCACAACACTGCCCTGGGTACGGATCTAGCGCTTGTGGCTTTCAGTATGAGAGCTGATTTCTGACCTTAGCAGAGCTGTCAAGTTTTATGCAGCTGGATATGAAGTTTAATGCAAATGAATGAGTTATGAACACTTTCAAATATTTGCATCTGAGCATAAACTTGAGTTTATGGTCAGCACACTGTGTCCCAAATGCAGTGGCAGGGGTAGGCCATGAAGCTGCATAAAACTTAGCAGCTGGCATTTGTGGGAGCTAGTTTGGGTGGGTGCTAGAAGGGGTGTGAATTAGTGGGAGCTGGGGTTGCTGGAATCAGGGGGTGCACAGTACAGTTTAGGGGAATGTTAGCTGGGTACCCCAAGGGTCGGTTGGGTGGCTGTACTCTGGCGGGAGAGCTTGGTGCCTGTACTGAACCCACTCACCTTCTGTCCCAGCTAGCCGACCTCCTGTTGCTTGAGCCTTTCCCGCCCTCCTCCAGCAGAGGGAACACCTAGAGGGGAGACAGAGAGGTGGCTGCCTGCAGAGCAGGTGTCCCTGCAGACCTTGGTGGACAGAAGGAGTAACTACAGCTTTTGTTCTCAGCCCAGGTAGATGCTTGAGGCTCCTGCTAGGCTGCAGGAATGTGAAAATGTCATGAGAGATATAGAGAGACAAAAGGTTGAAGGGGTAATATATGTTATTGGACCAATTTCTGGTGGTGAAAAAGACAAGCTTTTGGTCTTACACTGAGCTCTGCTTGTATCTGTAAGCTCGAAAGCTTCTCTCTCCCGTCAACAGAAATTGGTCCAATAACAGATATTACCTCACCCACCTTGTCTCTCTAATATCCTGGGACTGACACAGCTATAACACTGCATACATCAGAGATATATGACACTTGGCAGCACTGGCTTACCTACACCAAGGGAGCTTCCACAGAAGCAGGGATCTATATCTGAGAGCAGATGGAAGGGCTGTGCATGGAGACATTGACCCTTCTTGAAAATACACACATCCAGTGCAACAAGAGCATGGCTGGGTTTAAGTGTCAGGCATATAGACCCTACCACTGTGCTGACTGTACAGCCTGAGCAGCCAGGCCCCCTGAAGTTAGTTGGATTGATCAGGAATGTGACTGAGTAGAATGTGGCCCGCAGTGAGTTGTTTAATATCCCCTAGCATTCAGCCTACGCTTTCTGAATAGGAATAGCCACAATGTCCTCTTAGTTTTCAGGATGGGTTGGCAGAGGACGAGGCGAGCAGCATCTCACAAACATAGTGAAACATTCTTGTCACTGAATAACGGACACACATACTGAATCCAACAATATTAGTGAGTCAGATATTTCAGATTTTGACTGCCATGTAAGAGTATGATCTGTGCTCAGCAGACAGCTCCAGCCAGTTTTCCTATTAAATTATGCGCTCCTGAGTTGGCAGTATGGAACCCACCTCTAGGGGTGAGAAAGGGTAATTGGGTATTTGCTTTCCATTCACATACAGGCTTTGGTCTCTTTGCTGAAACTGTCATCGGCTTGTTCTGGAGTGAGACACTAGATGTCAGACTGACAACAACAACTGATTCCACCTACAGTAGGCCACTAATACCCACCAGAGATTAATCACCTTCATTCACTACTGACTTAGGTCAGCTTCAAAATACCTTATTATTATTTATTCTTCTTCTAATGTCTCTCTCTACTTCTTACTGGGTTTTGTTTTGGTATAAAGATGGCTATTTGTGTATGGAAGATTTGCCACTGCATTGCATTTACCTATATCAGGTTTGGGCGGACCCTATTCATATGCTCATTTGAGTCTATTAGAGGGACAAGGTGGGTGTAAAAAGCAGCAAAGAGTCCTGTGGCACCTTAAAGACTAACAGATGTATTGGAGCATAAGCTTTCGTGGGTGAATGCCCACTTCGTCAGACGCATGTAGTAGCTGAAGAAGAGCTCTGTGTAGCTCAAAAGCTTGTCTCTCTCACCAACAGAAGTTGGTCCATCAAAAGATACTACCCCACCCACCGTATCTCTCTAATATCCTGGGACTAACACAGCTACAACCACACTGCAAACAACATTTAAGTCTGTGGGAGTTTTGCCTGGGTATGCTCAGCAAGGATCATGTTACCCATCTGCATGTGTGTGTCCTAATGTAGATTGTATGACAGAAACAGAAAGATTAAAGGAGAATAAACCTCACAAGCTATTAAAAGTAAATAAAGAAGAGATCATGGACTATGGTCATACCCACTGGTAAAACTGCAGGCAAAACAGTAGATAAGGCTTTCTGGAATCCACTAGTTCCTTTTGACTGTCCTTTTTTGTTTTTCTTTTCTTTTTGTTATCTTCAGTTAGAAATTGTTGAGAAAAAACAAGCTAAAATATAAGTTGAACAGTTCTTTTTTGTAAATTCCTAACCACAAAAATTGCAAAATTTTGAATGCATGGATTCTGAACAAATGTTCCCTTTCAAAACAGGCATGTTTCAAATTAGGACAGATTTATTAAATATAATAAATTATCATTTTATAATTGGATTATATCATTGCTATCTTTTATGTCGCACACATTGGCTAGATTTTTAGGGCCCAGTTTAATGTTATTTCATGTGAGCAATTATGCATGAGGAAGGTGTGCCTGATTTGCATATGCAATTATTGTAGTGGTATGCAAAATTGCACCTGATTTTACTGCAATAAACAGTGCTGTTAGTTGTGAGTTTTTTTCTCTTTTGAGGGACAAGGAATTTCCACCCCCTGCATTATTTAAACCAAGTAGGGCTGTTTTTGTTTGTTGATTTAAAAAAAGATCTGTACTTGTTCAAATCCATTACTTAAAATTAGTATTTACTCTAACTCTTTTTTCTCCTTCCCATTGCTGGAAGCTGTTTGAGCTGCATCCGTTTGCAACTTTGCAATAAGATGATTATGAGACCCTGCGAGACAGAAATTAATTTCTCATGCCTTGATTTTGACCTGTGTCGATGTAGGGGGGTAGGAGACATAAAAATTCGCTGATCCCTCTCATATTGGTGCATTGATGTTGTAATAGTTATAGGAAAACAAATGGGTATGAGATATGTTTATATTTAGGACTTTTGTAAACTCTGCCCGAGAAATGAAGATTTCCAAAGTGGTTTTCGGTCTCTGGATTCAGGCTCAACTTTATCTAGTTTACACTTTTAGCATCTCAGTCACGGCATGAGAGCCTCTTCTTTAGCAAACTCTGTTTAGAGTAAATAATCTCACAGGAACACTTATTGCAAAGCTTCTAAAGCTTTATGGGCCCCTCTAAATTATAGGCATCACATTCAGTGATTTTCCTTGTAAAGCTGGACAACATAACTGCATGGTTAGGCTGCTAGTGTGCAGAGACCACTGCCGATAATACTCACCAATATTGTCTCATTGTTTCCCTACACTCCCTCATCTGTTTATAGCCATCTGTTGACTCTTGTCTTCTATTCAGACTGTAACCATAGTTGTTGGAACTGGGGGTGCTGCCGCACCCCCTGGCTTGAAGTGGTTTCCATTATATACAAGTTTTACAGTTTGGTTCAATGGCTCTCAGCACCCCCACTATAAAAATTGTTCCAGCACCCCTGATTGTAACAGGGACCATCTTTTTATTCTATGTTTGTAAAGTCCCTTGTCTCTTTCTCACAGTTTCTGCATAGAATTTTTCATATCTCCCCTTAAGCTTGAAGCAGCAGCCTCCCACATCCTGTGTTGCTGGGCTTACCCCCTCTGCTCCTTAAAGCCCTCTTCTTGCCTGAAGCTTTCCTGTACTGATCCTCACCAAGTGTGGACACAGGGCCTTATGCTTTCAGACTGTGTATCCTCTCACCCCTTTGATCTAGTTAGACCAGTTCCTGGCCAATGGGAGCTGCGGAGCCGGCCCTCGGGGCGGGAGCAGCGCACGGAGCCTCCCTGGCCACCCATGCATCTAGGGCAGGGATCGGCAACCTTTCAGAAGTGATGTGCCGAATCTTCATTTATTCACTCTAATTTAAGGTTTTGCGTGCCGGTAATACATGTTAACATTTTTAGAAGGTCTCTTTCTATAAGTGTATAATATATAACTAAACTACTGTTGTATGTAAAGTAAATAAGGCTTTTAAAATGTTTAAGAAGCTTCTTTTAAAATTAAATTAAAATGCAGAGCCCCCCAGACTGGTAGCCAGGACCCAGGCAGTCTGAGTGCCACTGAAAATCAGCTCATGTGGCGCCTTTGGCACCCATGCCACAGGTTGTCTACCCCTGGTCTAGGGGCTGCAGGGACCTGGCAACTGCTTTGGGGAGCCACACAGAGCTAGGGCAGGCAGGGATCTTGCCTTAGCCCCGGGCCCCCGTTGCACCACTGACTGGACTTAATGGCCCAGTTGGCAGTGCTGACCGGAGCCACCAGGGTCCCTTTTCAACTGGGTGTTCTGGTCAAAAACTGGATGACTGGCAACCCTAGCCACATATGGCCTGTGGGCCGCGGGTTGAGAACCACTGAGCTAGACTGTAATCTCAGGGTCTTTGCGTTTTGCTGTAAAGCACTGAATATCCTTCTAGTGCTCTCGACATTAATATCACAATCGATAACCACTCTGAAAGATCTGGGATTGACTTGGCCTGGGAGGCTAAAATCCCTTCCAGACTTAGGGCTGACCCTTCAGGGGAAGGGGGACAGGGAGGGGACTGAGGCACTCTGACAGGGCAGTGTATGGAAGCTTCACTAGTGCCATACATGCTCTAATTCTGAGAATAAACAGAGGATTTCAATCTCTAGGGCTGTCAAGCTAGCACCTTTCACAAGCATTAAATTAATGCCTCACACTTATTCTGCCCTCCCCCCCCCCAGCTTTTTGCAAACAGTCAGTTTTGAATTACACATGTGGTGGAGTGGAGTGAAGATCTGCCAGGCAGAACTTGGTTTAATTCATTTCACATACACACCAACATGGCGGGTTCAAAATGTGGCTGCAGATCGCTTCGATTCCTGTTTTGGCCCAGCTACTCTTTGGCTGCCTATTTCCACCCAATCCCCTTCATTCCCTAGCTGTTCCTTCCTTTCAGGAGCTCATCCACTCCTCTTTACACTGCACCCAGCCCACCTACAGCTTCTACTCCCCAGCAACTTCTGCTCGCTTCAGTCGTAGGGAGAGAGTAACAGCGGGAGCTGGAGTGACAATAGCTGAAAGGCACCCGCCCTTTGCTATGCTCAACAGCGCCACAGTTTGCTGTGCCATGAGGCTAAAGACAGGTTGGTCCGGAGCAGTGGAAGATCGTGAGGGATGAGGGAAATGCAGTTTTCAAAGAGGCAGGTTTCTCCGCATGTGAAGCTATGGGAATGTTATTTCATTAGGGGTGGGGGGGTGGGGATGTGTGTGTGTGTGTGTGTGTGTGTGTGTGTGTGTGTGTGTGTGAGAGTGTGAGAGAGAGAGTTTGGGGTATATTTTTGAAACGGAAGGTTGCGGCCTTTAGGAAAAAATACACCTGTATTCTGCAGGAATAAATCATCCTAAACACTAGCATAGTGCAATTACTGTGTAATCCCATAGCAGGTTTTTGTTAGGAGGATTCCATTCCCTATGACACACGCGTTAGTTGATATCTGTGGCATATTGGCCTTGGATAGTTCTACCTCCAATCACAGTGAACACCCCCCCTCCCTGAAGTCAGTCACCTGGCCCATTGCCAGATTCTCAGAGATTGAAAAATGAGGAGGGTGGGGATGGGAGGAAGTATTTATTTTCCCCTTGAGTGTTTGCCCTTTTGAATGCTAGTTCTGATACTTTTGTTCCCATCCTCCTGTTATACTTGCATGTTGCAGTCTTATTTCGCAATCTTGCTCTGTCTTTTCTGTTTGGATCTTACACTCTTCAAGGCAGGGACTGTCTTACTAAGTGTTTATACTGGGTTTAACTTGATTACCATTAGGTGCTTGATTACCATTAAGTGCTATTATACACTATTAGCATACCCATGGGATCTCAGTGGAGTCAATTAAGCTTCATGGGTGCAAATGAAAGCCCAGAGTGGGTAAATATTTTCTTGATGCAGAGGTAAATTAATTAGTGTGGTTCGGGATGCCTAGCTACTTGGATTTCTTGTTGCCTTCTAAGGATATAACATATAATTCCTGAGTCTGCTATGTTTTTGGATGCTAGCCTAAATGAAACGTAGTTTAGCATTCCTTTGGGAAGCCCCAGTGACTAGTCTCATGATATCTGATTTAGGAAACACTGAATGCATTTTTGCAGCAATGATTTTTTTAAAACACCGTGATAGAATAGTCCACCCCTGTATTGGGTTATGGGATTCTGCCCTTCTCCTGATGTATTTCTAGGGTTGCCAACTGTCTAACTGTGCAAACCCAAAGACCCTTGCCATTCCCCTGCCCCTTGCCCGAGGCCATGCCCCTGTCCCGCCCTTTCTGAGGCCCCGCTCCCACACTCCATCCCTCCATCGCTAGCTCTCCCCCACCCTCACTCACTTTCACCAGGCTGGGGCAGGGGGTTGGGGTGCGGGAGAGGGTGCGGGCTCTGGGAGGGAGTTTGGGTGTGGGCTCTAGGCTGCGGCAAGGGGTTGGTGTGCAGCGGAGAGGCTCTGGGACAGAGTTGGGGTGAGGGAAGGGAGTGAGGGGTCAGGGTGTGGGAGGGAGTTTCCGTGCAGGCTCTGGGCTGGGGCAGGGGGTTGGGGTGCCGGAGGCAGTGTGGGATGCAGGTGCGGGGAGGGAGTTTGGGTGCAGGGTTCAGGCTCTAGGCTGAGGCAGGGGATTGGGTTTCAGGAGAAGATCAGGGGTTTGGCGCTTACTTCGGGTGGCTTCCGAAAGTGACTGACATCCCTCCAGCAGCGGCTCTTAGGTTGGGGGGGGGCCAGGGGGTCTCTATGTGCTAGTAATGGCAAAAAAACCATAACCAAAGGAGATCAAATCCTTTCCTCTTTGCATAGGTGCACAAGTCCTGATATAAAGAGAAATCACTGTAGGGAGACACAGGGAGAAAATCTCAAGGGAGTTCTCTTTACACTTCATTCTTCAGTGTGCTGCATGTGAGTTACATCACTCTACAACAAATCATTTGATAACAATCTCTATCTGAAACAAATTCATATGTTTGACGTTTCTTTTAACTCTGGATGAAATCTCCAATCATATAAAGCGTAATGAGAAAACAAACAAACATTCCAGGACATCCCTACACTCCCCCACCCCCATTCCAACTCATTGATAAAAATATTAAACATAGGGCCAAGAACACAATCCCTGCAGGACTTCACTAGAAACACTACCCTGCAGAAGGCTATGTATATTACATCAAAACTATTATTACCTTTATGAACCAATTTGACAAAAACCTATTTTCTATAACCCTATCTTGGTCAGCATTAATTTTATTATCCTCCTTTAATTTTTTTTTTCATTAAAGGAGTCCTGTATCAACTAGTTTATTATGTTGCCTGGAATTGATGTCAGGCTGTCAGGCCTACAGGTACCCAGGTCATCCCATTTATCCTTTTTAAATTTTAGCACAACATTAGTTTACTCTCAGTCCTCTGAAACTTCCCCAGTGTTCCAGGACTTATTGAAAATCATCATTAATAGTTCAGAGAGCTCCTCAGCTCTTTTAAAACTCTTGGATGTAGGTTATACAGACCTGCTGATTTAAAAATATTTAACTTTAGTAGCTGCTATTTAACATCTTCCCTAGTTACTGTTGAAGTGGAAAGTATTTAATCACCATCTTATGATATGGATATACCATTTCTTATTTTTCCAAATACAGAATAGAAATATTTATTGATCACTTCGCCCTTTTCTGCATTATTATTGACAGTTCTACCACGTCCATCTAGTAATGAACCCATACCATTGTTAGGATTCCTTTTGTTCTCAATATACTTAAATTCCTTTTTACTGTCTTTAAAGAGTTCGCATTGTGTCCTTTTGCTTCCCTTATCAATTTCTGTACTTCCTAGCTTCTAATTTATATTCATTGACATCAGCTTCTCCTTGTCTCCCTTTCTATTTATTTATATTTATTTTGCACAGGTGCTTTCACTTACCTTCTAAGCCAGGGTGGTGGTCAGTGCACTTATATAGTCCACTCCCAGCACATTGTCTAACCAGGGTAACTATGAACTCTAATCAATTAAAAATGAATGGAACATTTCTGCCAGGTTGCAAAACATGTCACTGGTTGTTAGGAATCTGCTTTCTAGCTGGGAAGGGGGAGATTCCCCCACGCCTCTCCTGAAAACAACGTTTACAACAACATTTCAACCAAAAGGCTTTCATTATGCTAAAGGAATTGAAGTTCATGCTGTACAGAACAACTAGTTGTCACCTCTGACCTTACCACCCAGCAATACAATGTTACATTTTGGTCTCAAAATTAAATAAGTGTAAACATCCCCAAAACCAAAACCAGCACTAAGGTTCCCCCCAGCCTTTTCCTCTTGCCTGGATTTTGGTATAAAACAACCTTTCAGATGGTTTACTCAGCACTTTTTTGCCAATTAGTTGAAATGAAAACTGTTCAAAACAGGGTTGGGTTTGATGAATTTTCCAACTTAAAAAAAACCCAAAAACCCTCAAGGTATTTTTTTTGAAATTAACAAAATGGACACTTTCAAAACAACCCCCCCCCCAAGTTTTTGGTTCAAAATGACTTTTCATTTAAAAAAAAAGTTTAAGGGTCAAATTGAAACCAAATATTTAGAAATTATTGAAACATTTTGATTAACCCATAATCAAAAATTTTCAGTTTTTTGGATGGCAAATATTTCAGAGATTTCAACTTTTTGTGCTAATGCAAGACTGGAAAACATTTCAAACTTTCAAATATTCACGGGACCTTTTCCTACCCAGCTCTAGTATGAAGTTGAGCTCTCAAAAACAGAAGGAGCCAAAATCATTTGTCATTTTTAGAAAGCTTGGCCTAATATATTAGCTGATACATCCTTTGCCAGGAGAGCTATGGTCTCATACCACAGGGAATAACTTGGATGTGTCTTTCCCATTTTCCAAAGACTATGATATGTAGCATTTATATATAATCCTGTCAAATGTGGCACAAATCCTGGCACTTCTTCCCCATTTTGCAGCAAAACGTAATAGCAGACACAGCGTACAAGGAGGCTACGTTATCTCAGAAATGAGAGAAGACAAAAACATCACAGAAATTAAAATAATTCCTACCTGGAATAGAGGAAGGATCAGTAGTCAGTCATTTGAAGTGGCCATTTTAGGGCTGCCCAGATATAAAGGGCTAGAGAAGAGCATGCTGGGAAAGGCCATTTTAAAAGGGTGAATCCAAACAGGAAACTCCAGTGATAAGCAGGCTGCTTAAGGGGTAGCAGCTCCAGCTAATGGGCCTGGAAGGAGTTAAATTCCCAGATCTCAAGACCCAGGAGATGGGTGTGAGACACCCTGAAACTGTGTTAAACAAAGCCATCTGTCTCAGGTTTCTGGGGCATTTGTACTGACTTTTTATTTTTGTTGTCTTCTCTCTGCCCAAAAAAATAAAATAAAATCCTGATTCCTTTTGATCATTCTGTGCAGCCTATGATTGAAATGTCCTGCCATATCCTCATACAGTGTCATAGAAGGATCTCTGACTATTAGGACTCTGTTGCTTTTACAACATAAACTGTATTGCATTTGTTAGCTACTCAAACATTGTCCATCACTAAAGGGTAAGCTACTGTTGTCAGAGTAAGTGACCATAGCACATTTTGTAGTGCAGTAGCCTCGATATTTACATTTTATTTTACTGTGCTAATGCAATTATCAAAAATGGGATTCCTAGTGCATCCTCTGAATGAGCAAGATTCCAGCCATGGGAACTTTTCCTCTTAGCTGCCTGTAGAGGCCCCAGGTTTAATTATTTCCATCAAAGGATCAGCAAAGAAATGTGCTGCCCATTGTGCTGGATGTGATCATTCAGTTTGCCTGAGGCATAAATCGCACCAAAAGTGTTTCGCTT
Source organism: Mauremys mutica (assembly GCF_020497125.1). Classification (NCBI taxonomy): domain Eukaryota; kingdom Metazoa; phylum Chordata; order Testudines; family Geoemydidae; genus Mauremys; species Mauremys mutica. The sequence goes on along the minus strand of NC_059084.1, from coordinate 10,277,233 downwards.
GCACCAAGGAACAAGTAAAGCAGGAAAAAAAAGGTTAGAGTGCTTATGTTTCTAGGAAAAAATGCACCTCTCCCACTCTAGGGCAGTCTCAGATACAGGGCAATTCCCACTAATACACTTAGTAAACTGAGCTCTATGTCAAACCTCTCATTCCCTGGACAGCATTAATATGCCAGTTATGTTGAATTCAGATCTCGGCTACCTAGAGGTCAGTGGAATTACTCTGGATTTACCTAGGTGTAACTGGAATCTGGCTTATTGAATTAATTGTGGTTTGGACTCACTGGGATCCAGAAACAAAGACGTATAAACTCTTTTGCTTCCAAGGGAAGAAAACATTAATTTTGTGACATTCCAGAGTGATGGTGTGTGTGTGTCAGTTGTGAACAATATAGACCAAATCCTAGTCATTGTGCCCAGCCCAAATAAATGGGCCTGGACTGGGAAACTGTAGGCTGGGCAGGTAGGCTGCAAATTGGGTAGTGGAGCAGCTCTGAATCCTCTGTGGTTGCTGTGCTGTGTCTCTTTGGGAGTCAGGTGGGAGGATCATGGTAAGATTGTACACCTGTCCTATCGCAGATCCACTAGTCCCTAGTACCTCCCTCTGCCCTGGGCATGTGGAACTCCACAAGAATACAGCTCCAAGACACAGGCTTCATTCAAGGCCTTCCATGCCTATGGGCATTGAAGGTGATTTGCCCGGCTGTGAAATGCTTGTCTCTTTCACCATTTACCTTGTTGCTGACAATGCTTTCTCAAACATCCAGAGCCAATAACTCTTCGGCCAAACTCTGCTTTGTTACAGCCATGCTGATGTGAATGGGGTTAGATCGGGGTAGGCAACCTATGATGAGCTGATTTTCAGTGGCACTCACACTGCCCGGGTCCTGGCCACCAGTCCGGGGGGCTCTGCATTTTAATTTAATTTTAAATGAAGCTTCTTAAACATTTTAAAAACCTTCTTTACTTTACAGACAACAATAGTTTAGTTATATATTATAGACTTTTAGAAAGAGACCTTCTAAAAACGTTAAAATGTATTACTGGCATGCGAAACCTTAAATTAGAGTGACTAAATGAAGACTCGGCACACCACTTCTGAAAGGTTGCTGACTCCTGGGTCAAATGGGTGTCACTGCAATGCTTGGCCTGTTACCAAAATTAGTTACAAGTGTATGGATCAGTTTGAATACAAGAACAAATTGGGTTCTGGAGTTTTTATAGGTAATCAAAAAAATCCATCAGGTTCTATTTGCCAATTTCTGCCCCATCATCCTATACCTATAAGGCCCTTTGTTTCATTGAAAGGTGTTTGAGAATTATTCTTGCTTCCTTCCCATTCTGCATTCTCCTTGATACTGCAGGAATCTGATAGGTTTCAAGATTACTGTCACGTAGTGTGGGGGAGTCACCCCCCCCTTCCTGCAATTCACCATGACTCTCAGCCAGCCAGTAAAACGGAAGGTTTATTAGATGACAGGAACACAGTCAAAACAGGGCTTGTAGGTACAGAAAACAGGACCTCTCAGTCAGGTTCATCTTGCGGGGTAGGGAGCCCAGACCCCAGTGCTAAGCCTCCCTCCGTTTCCCCAGCCAGCTCCAAACTGAAAAACCCCCTTGAGTAGTCTCCTCCAGCCTTTGTCCAGTTTCCTGGGCAGAAGGTGTCACCTGGCCCCAACCCCCTCCTGGGATTAGGTTACGTGCTCAAGTATCATCCCTCAAGTGAATTCACACCCTGATATCCCAACACCAGCTAGTATTAATGCAGACAACAAAGTAGTAAAACTCCCATGCAGCATTACCAGGTTAATACTCCCTACTCCATCACAATTACACTCAAAATTTTGGAGATCCCCCTTTTGTAGTTTGTCTGGCCTGGACTTTTGCCAGAAAATATTGCCTAATACTGAATTCATGGTATCTTAAATGAATGCTGAAGGGTTCCTCCCTTCCCTTCTCTTTCCCCCCCTCCCCCACCTTATTTATTTTTGGCTGAAACTCAGAACTGCTCTCAGGCGTCTGTTGCATTTAGGTGGCTGGGAAAGTGGTAGCTGCTTCTGAATTAATGATAGCATGACAGGCATAGTCATGTTATAAAAAGGAAAAGTAAACTTGTTGGATTCTGGCTGTCTGGATACCGAACATTCCCAATAATATAACTGGCTAGGAGCTATGAAATTAGCCAGATCATTCATTCACTAACTAGTCCTGCAAATGTTGTATGCCATGTTCTGTTAATGAGCATCATCCTGCAGTCTTTGCTTGGGCAAAATTCTCATTGATGTCATCAGTTCAAAATCGCTGTTTCATTGTTCCTAAGCACACATGATGTTCTTCATACATGCACCATTGTGGCACGTGTTGTTATTTATTTCAGGAGGGGAGGGGAAAGTGTTTTGAGAGCCTGACTTTTACATGATGACCTCATCTTGTTATGCCTGTGATTTGTGGACACACAAGTATAGAAACCACTTAGGCATCTAAGGACCTGAATTGCAGGTGCAGTTTTTGACTAGTAGAACCTCAGGGCTGCTGGCATAGGACAATCCATCGAAACATTTCCGATCTACTCCAGTTAGCACATCAGCTTGCTTGTTCCCACCTGGAAGAGATGTAAAAGATTTACATCAAAAGTGGTACTTACAACCCCGATCGAGCAATGTACTTAAGCTCATGAGGAGTCCCATTGCTGTCTGTGCACATGCTTAAAGTTATGTATGTGCTTAAGTGCTTTGCTGGATTGGGGCCATAATGTGGAAAATTCTGCCTTTCCATTCTAAGGCATTGAATGCAATGAAACTTATGCAAAGAGGGTTACAATGCCAGAAATCTCGGCATCCTTCGTGAGCTGCAGGGGCTGCTTTTGTGCTGCCTTGGACAGATCTTCAGCATGGGGTAGTGAGTGGTGACTACGCAAATCCACCTGCCATTCTCCCTCTTAGAGTTTGCGAATGTAGTGATTATACAGGTTACAGTAGCTGCCACAGAATGGCTCTGTTACCACTCAACAGCCTGGTAGGAGGATTCCAACTCCCACACATCAGTTCAGTTACTCAGGCCATGTGCTTAGAAGAGAAACCATCCCTAAATATGTAAGCATTATTTATTAGCCCAGGTTTGAAAAGCGGAGCATCAATGCCTTTGAAACTATAACCCTTTCCCCACTTTGTCAATTACAAACAGGAGAAACCTAGCATGTACAGTAGGTCTCCATTTGCAGAACACACTGCAGCTACTAGAAGACTGATTCTCTCTCAGTGAAGCACTGTATCTATCACCAGTGTCCCAGTGCTGTAGAATGTCCTCTCCCTGATGAAATTCAATACAGCCCTAGCTTGTGTTTGACACTGTGCATAACTTGTACCAGTTCAGTTTCCCTCATCTTCACTGCTAGGAAACAAGCTGAACTGCCTGTGCTAACGGTCAGATGTTTTGACTGAAAAAAGACAATAAAATATGAATAGAGACATATGGTCATTAACTATATATCTATGCAGTATCTAACACAATGAGCCAGGTTGGCCTCTAGGCACAGCTGCAATATAAATATTAAAGTGTTGACAGACTTAATTACCACACTGTGTCTTAAGTGTATTTCCACTTCCCTTCTTTTGAACCAAAGGATTACATTTCTACAAAAGCCTGCTGCACAGACACCTGCAATTGATTACTCTATTGTAACAGCCTAAGATTAAGCATGCCGCTAGGCAAATGCTTCTTCTTCGAGTGCTGTCCCTGTGGGTGCTCCACTCTAGGTGACGGTGCGTCCCGGCGCTGTCGATCGGAGATTTTCGGTAGCAGTGCCTGGTTGGGGTGCATGCACCCAGATGGTATCTCCCGTCTAGTTGGAATCTTCCTGAGTGCTTGCACCCCACACCCTCCTCAGTTCCTTCTCTACCGTGGAGAGTCATCTCAGTACTCCAAAGTAGAGGGGAGGAGGGCGGGGAGTGGAGCACCCACAGGGACACACATCTCGTAGAACCTCAGTTACTGCAAGGTGAGTAACTTTCTCTTCTTCTTCGAGTGCTGTCCCTGTGGGTGCTCCACTCTAGGTGAATGTGTAGCAGTTCACATTCACTACGGTTGGTGGGACTTTGGAGATACGGCAGGGAGTACTGAAGATAGTACTGTATGACCTACTATAGTGTCTGCCGTGGTGTCTTGCGTTAGAGCATAGTGTTTTGCAAACGTGTGTTCAGATGACCATGTAGCCGCTTTGCAGATATCAGGAATGGGAACGTTGTGTAAGAAGGCAATGGATGCCGACATGGCTCTAGTGGAATGAGTTCTAATGTCGTCGGGCGGTTGAAGATTCTTCGCACGGTAACAGGATCTGATGCAGTCAGAGATCCACTCGGACAGACGTTGTTTAGAGATACATGCGACCTACAGGAAGCCAAAAATAAAATGTCTTGCCTCTTAACCAAGGGCAGCAGATAGGAACCCCAGAGGAAAACCCTAATGTGGGGTCTCAGTATAGTATTCAGGAAGGGATATACTTTCCCTTCCCAGCTGGTTGAAGTGGGAAAGGCCTTGGATTGGTATTACCCAATACTCTGAGTACCTCTGTTCTGCTTTTGAGTTTGTGTTTTAGAAATAAAGGAAGATCTGAAGCCAGGGATGTGAAGAGACCTTTAGTTGGGATATAATTTTCTATCCTCAGCTGGCCAGTCTGCACATTGGCTTACATACAAACCTTCATTTATGTGTGTTTTAGCAATTACACTTTCTCAAACTATGACTGACTTTGGCCCTGGTTATGGGGCATTTATTGGTCCTTCCGGACGAAGTGCTCTTGAATACATTGTCAAAGCTGTGAATACTTTTTCCAAGACATGAAGCATAAGACACTAGTTTCCCCTTTACAGAGGGTAGGAAATAACTGCTAACTTTTGGAAAATGTTGACTTTTTCATGGCAACCAGTTTGGCCAACGTGAGGAAAACTTTACTGTACATTTCTATTGGAATTTTTCTGTATCTATTCAGCATGTGATGGAATGCTATCTGCAAGAACACTTTTAAAAAACATTTTCCTCGAACACCTGTGTGCCATAAAATAGAGTTTTCAGTTTCAAATCACAGCAAAATCCATTCCATGCTTTATGTATTATCATCATGCGTATGCACATCTAGCACTATAAATGTACAATGCCCTATGTACAAATGGACTTATCCCTTACTGCCAAGATCTTACAGTTTCGTGAGTAGGTGCTCATCAGCATGAGTAAAGAGCTCCACAGTCTAGCCCTAAAGAAGATGAAACTTTAAGACTAACGTTCACATGCCAGGACAGCCTCAGTTTTCAGGCCTGGGCAGGATGAAAGTAGCGCACATCTGCAACAGAACTAGCCGGTCCATGTGGAAGGGGCAGAGTAGAGTCTAAGGGCTCTAATACCTTCTCTTCCCCAAGGACAGGTGAATGTCCCACTGCAATGTTTATGCCCAATGGATTTCCAAGACAACAGGTCACTGGGGTGGGAGTGGAGCTAGGTACAGCTGCTCTGTTGAGCACTGTCCCTTGGGAAACCTGATTGCCTGAGGAGATTCCCACAGGAACTTAATGCTACTAGTTTAAGCATCAACTTCTGCTCTGCTGTTCCTAAGGCCCTTTAGAGGAGGTAGGAAAGGAGCCAATCACAGCACAGCTCCTATGAACTTCTACCGGAAAGAGTGGGGATGTCTCTTTCCTTTCAAGCCATTTCCTTCCTCGGATGCGATTTCATGTGGCCTGGGGAAGTTTTTACTCGTTGCCTGGTAAGTCCACTGCAGCTCCAGCAGACAAAGCTGTGAAGACAGCACACAAACAGATGGTGTGTTAAAAGTGGGTAACTCTGAATAAATAACTTGCATTACTTTAGTGGATAGCAATCAAAATCTTCAGAGCTTTGTGTTCTTGCAGACAGCAGGAAGATATTGTTCTGTGCCCTCTGCCCCTTCAAGTGTGTACTGATGGAAAACTTGTGCAGATCTCTTATTGCCAGCCTAATGGTATTTAAGGAGGACAAATTAAACTGAGCAGTCCAACCATGCAATATTTGTCTGTCTTACATAGTTATTTACTCGCAGGCAGCCAAGCTTTGTTCTGCATCCCTCTGTCAAAATGATTTTGTTCTCTCATCCTGTTTCCTTTAGAAATAAGGACAGTCCCCCCCCCAATTACAAGTTTGTGGGTTGGCTGGGCTGGCCTGACCCTTGCATAAATTAGAGCTGCCTCATGCGCTTTTAAAAGTCCCATGTTTGGTAGGCTCATGGTGGTAATTCTCATGATAATTTGATTTATCACACCAGCTGCCAGTAGGCACATGCATTTGGATATTAACAGAATGGGCACCCACTCAGAAAAACAATGCAAAAAGCAATCGGCAATGCTAGTGCACATCCATCATTAATAATGAAGTAGGCAGATTGCTAGGGATTAAGGAGGACTTCTTCCTGATGTGATGCAGTGAATATAGTCTCTAGTAGATGAGCAGTAGTGGAGCCATTTCACAATCACTACGCTACAGCAGCTGGGCCATGGTTGCCTCCACAATTGTTGACCTCCACACCAGGGGCATTGTCCAGTTGATTCCCATATTTAGGGGTTCCGGGCTATGTCCTGAAACCCGACACGGTGAACTGAACATACTGGTAACACATCATGAAAATCATGTAGTAAGTGTCTGGGGGCCAGCTCCTCAGATGGTGCAAATCATCAAGAGTTGGCCCTGAATGTGTGATTTCACTAGGAACATTCTACATAGTGGATTGAGACTGGCCCATACATAAGAATAAGGACTAGTGAGTATTAAAATGAGCAACAACCTGGGATTGTATTTCTATTCAGATTTCAGGTACTTGGTATATTGTGATTAACAAATAGGGCTGCAGAAACCAGATTTGTTGTTTTCCATGCTGATATTTGCTGCTGTCTATTAGGAGTGCATTTTCACATATGACATTTTATCTGCCTTTCTCTGAATGTGGTGTTTCAACCTGGAGGAGTTGCAATCTGGTTAGGGAAGGATTTTCTGTGTGAATGTTATGGCATGAATGAATTGTTCAGGAGCCCAGAGCAGTAGACCATTTTATTACATGGAAACAAATAAATGAACGGAAACAGATACTGAACTGTATCCAAAGTAGCTCCTAAAATTGTATAGTGTCTCTGTGTTTCTCATTACAGGAGGACTGTACCATATGGGCTGTCTAACTACCGAGGCAGTTTCAGAGGCAAAAGGTCTACAGGACAGCTTTGCAAGAGCACAGAGTCTTTAGATTGGTCTTTATCACGGTGCTCTTGTTTGGACATACGTGACAAACAGTGCATGTTGTTTTGCACAAGAACCCAGGACAGCAGATGGTGAGGGTCTTTGATTTCCTCTTTTAAAAACAGTAAGGTAAATTTTGAACATCTCTGAACATATATACAATTAGCTATTTCATTCAAATGAATTAATCAAGCTGCACAGAACAAATGAAATTGATCAACAAATTTGTTGATTCTAAATGAAATTCTCACAGATAGTAGTTTAATACTGCTTTCTGGATTTTTGTTTTAAATGACGCGCAGGGCTTCAGGCCCCAGCATGCCAAGCGCGTGCTTGGGGCGGCATGCTGCAGGGGGCGCTCTGCTGGGAGGGCGGCAGGCAGGCAGCCTTTGGCAGCATGCCTGCGGAGGGTCCGCTGGTCCCGCAGCTCTGGTGGACCTCCCGCAGGCGTGCCTGCGGAGGGTCCGCTGGTCCCGCAGCTCCACCGAAGCTGCGGGACCAGCGGACCCTCTGCAGGCACGCCTGCGGGAGGTCCACCGGAGCCGCGGGACCGGCGACCGGCAGAGCGCCCCCCGCGGCATGCCGCCATGCTTGAGCGGCGAAATGTCTAGAGCCGCCCCTGATGATATGGCATCCATGAAGTAGCAGAGATCCTGTCTAGTTGGGAGAATACATAGGATAATTCAGAGCATATTTAATCCTACATTCTTTTCAGACAAAAGGAAAAAAATCCAGTGCATATGCCTGTTTTCTTCTTTCCAAAGAAAAGTACATCAGTTGATATCTTAAAAAAATAGTGACTGACAAAACGGAAGTGGTGACACTAAAATAATCCTAAACTCGTTATCTTTTCTACAGTAATCAGGGGTCACTGAAAAAGACAGCAGAGAAAGAGCAACGCAGAGAAAATGAACATGCCCTGATTCATTAGCACAGAGGGTCCAGGCAGTTTCTGAACCGAGAGGTACAGTATATACGTGCAAATTCTACTTTATGCTAGATAGAAACATTAATTTGGGTTCCTGTGCATACAAAGATCTAAATCTTGCTCTTAGTTCAAATCAGTGAAGTATCATGAGCCTAAATGAGAGCAGAATTTGGTGAAGAGGTTTGTTTTGTAATTATTACACTGCAGAAATATTTAAGGCACTCTCACAGGAATGGCCTAAGTTAATGCTGATGAATCAGCCAGAACTTCTAAGGGTTTAATCTTTCAGGCTTTAAGACAGATTTATTGGCATTGGTCATATGTTTGGTGTTTTTAGTTGTTGTTTACTTATGTTTGATTTTGTTCAATTTGCCTTGGAGCAACTTAGGACACATCTGTTCATGTATTGTTTCAGTAAAACTTAAGTTGCCAAGACACAAAAAGTGGAACAAGTTGGGTGGAGAAAATATTTAGAAGCAACATTAAATCTGGTTTATTGCTGGTTGTGGAGAGGTAAATTTGACCTAGATTCTGATTTCTGTTAACCCTCTCCACCTCCACTCCCCAGTCCACTCTGAATACTAACCTCACTTGACATCAGAATAAGGCAAAATGCTTTCAGTTCTGAGGTGGAACGCAGCAGCCAGTGGAACTAGAAATGCCAGATCTGGAACTTCATACCTGCAGTTTTCAAGGGGGGTGTTTGGATTAGAAACTCCTGATTTGAATTCATCCTTATGATTTTGTTTGAGAATCAGATATAATTAGATTTTCAAGTGATTCACTGCACCCACAAATAATCATGGGTCCAATTTTGAACCCCTAGTTTTGCTGAGGTCATGGCAAGGCTGGTCTCAAAATCAGGTCCATATACTGCAATATAATCCAGCAATTTTCATTCAAATTTATTTTTTTAAAAGGTTTAGTGTTTGTTTGCTGAAGCTCAGAAGCAAGAATCTAAGCTACAAATCTCCCATGAGATGGACATATTGGAATGCTTCAGGCTGGCTGCCAATAGATAATCGAGCAGTATGCAATGCCTTTATTGCATTGATGCCAGTTTGAGGGCACATGAACCTGTGTGAAGAACTTTGCATCCTTTTATACTTCTCTGACGAGTGTGTCATAAACCATGCAGTACAGGATGAGTATTTGCATGTACCCTGGAGATGCGGGGGAGGGAAAAAGGAGTATTCAAACTTTAGCAACACAAACAGATTCAAGAATGACTTTTTTTACCTGGTTTTAAAAATAATACAGTAGAAACATACTGTTCCACTTAGTGCTTGCTGCCTGCGTGAAGTAACCAGTTCCAGCTGTATGCAGGCAATTATGATTGGAGAATCTGGTAAATTAGAGAATTGTCTGTATAAGAATTTGCATTATGGATAAACAGAAACAAAATATGTCTCTTGCTAATAGATGCAAGCCTATTAGCCAATCATCATATTGTAACGTTGTTGGCAGATATTTAAATGTCAGTATCTATGCAGAATAAATATGAATGGTTAATATTTATATCATTATAAAATATAGCAAGTTAGCAATATACAGTAAGTATTCAATAGGTTACTTAATTAAGGCATAAATTATTTCTGTGCTGGAAAGTTAAATCCAGAAACACATCTACAATGAATATCTAGGGATATACACTGTAGTTGATGAATGGAATTCCAATTATCCACCAACAAGAATCTGCTGAGGATGAAACTAAGACTGACAGATACAAAAGCATTATCTAAACTTCATACATTCAAAATAATTTACATCTCTCTCTCCTAATCCCATCTGTGCTGTGCCATACATACCCAGTGCATACATTCCTATTTGCTGATGTTTTAAGACATGTTTTTAACCCTTGATTCAAACTACTTTACTGAGCAGTTGAAGGATTGGGGAAATGTCAAGAAAATGGGAACAAGGACAATGTTGGTCCCTGGAAATTTATCATCAAAAGTGATTTCCTCAGCAAGTATGGACTGGACTGGTTTTTTGGGAGAAACAAAACAACAAGCAAGAGGATGAATAACGCTTCCAAATGTTGCTCTTCGATATGATTTAAAATGTAACAGAGGAACTTCCTAACTTGTGGCATTACTGATTCCTTTGTTAGACCTTCATACAAATCTTCCTAGGTGAAACTATGAGCAAATGACATTTATATTTTATCAGAAGATAGTTGCAGACCAAAACAAAAACTGTAAATTGAATATAACTGAACTTTGAGTTCACAATACAAATGGATATATAGGTTAAACAGTGGCAATAGACATTGAAACAAGAAAGGGTAAGGCCTCTGCCAAAAAATGATATATATTATATATATATGGATATATTTCATAAATAAATTATTAGAGTTATAAAGTGAATATATCTTTCAATTATCACATTTGTGTCACTGTTTTTTACTTGCTGGCATGATTTTGTATGTTTATAGAAAAGTAGATTATTTATTGTTAAAACACTTCACCTATGGCTTTTTGGTGTGGCTTTTTTAAAATAATGTAACAAAGGGAATGTGTGTGTGTGCATATGTATATATATTTTAAATAACCAACCTTTTGTTATGAAGGCAATAACGTTCATTTATAACCATTTTTTGGAATACATATGCACAATTAGGAATATGAGAATTTGCCATCTTCAAAGGAGAGTGGTAGTTCTCCTAATAATCTGCGAATTAAGTAAAATCAATAAAAAGAGCTCTTTGATATAACCATGAATTAAAAAGATATAATTTAATCTTCTGTCTCTTCCGTGGCTGAATGGATATCTTGGTATAACCCATATCTGGTCTCACTGGAGTTGTTGGACAAATGCAGAAGCACTCAATCCAGGCTAGTTATGAACTCTGTACTCTTGCCTCAACGATCAGGCAATAAAGAGATCCAAGGTGGCTAGCACCCTACTGACTCAATGCTGCCTCCACTGGTACTATTAGCAGGCTCTCTCTGGTAGAAGTGGTCAATATATTTTGGATCCCTACTATTTTCTCCTGGGTGGGAGCTGGTGCAATTTAAATTTTGTATCCTTACATGGAGTCTCACCTCCCTTAAGTCCCACATGTCTTCTCTACAGTGTTTTTTCCTAAAGATGGAGTGCCAAATTCACTGAGGTTCTATGCCATCTTGTAATGACGTAAACTTACACTTGCCTGTCCGAGTTTTGGCATTGCACTGGATTTGACCCTGGAGTGTTGGAGGGACTGCTGTGCTTTGGCATCAGGAAGAAAATTACTGGATTTTACATCTGAATGCTCCCTTAAAATAGTTTGATTTTGGGGTGCCCCACATCAGAGGATATCATTCTACCAATGTAATGTTGTAATTCATGTGAAATTAGTTCATCATCAGGGCCTCAAAGTGAAGAAAACAAACATAGTAAGTGAAAGTTATACCAAACCCAGGAGAGGCAAAAAGCAGAGTCCTCTATGGACCTCTTCTGCTGAATCTTAACTAATGCAGCCCATGCCCAAACACTAGGCTCACGCAGGCCCTAGAGTTATTCTACTTGAGAAAAGATTACTAAATGCTTTTTGTAACACACTGAAATTTATCAGATACATGGTTCATGGATGTGATAAAATCTTATTGAATTATTGTGTGTATGGACAGATAGAATTAATTTTCCGTTGGATAAAATTATGATGAGCTGAAGTACTCTTCATTTGCTTTAGAACAATGTGCTGAGTTGGAACTTTGATTTCCTGAAACTATTTATTAAATGCAGAAGAATTGACTTAATCTTCTCCCCAGTGATATAATACACCCACTTAACTGACATGACTGACTGTAAACAGACTGAGTGAAGTGCTTTCCAAAGATGCTAAACAAAGGCATATTTCTCGTTATGTCTAGCTGTGTTAATTAAGGACCAGACCCCAGACTTCTTATGCAGGCAAAAGTCCCACCAAATTCAAGATGTATGGCAAGACTTCAGTGGGATTTCCACCTTCCTATAGCATATACACTAACCCCTATGAGGATTCTGCTGTATTTGAAAAAGCTGCTTTAAACAATGCAGCTGAAGAAAATGCTGTTAATAAAGAACAATGGCCACTTTAACAACACACTGCCACCTCCCTAAACATTCCAGAGTCTTAGAAATGAATTAGCGTCTCAGCACAGTTCATTTCTCTCATTGGAGAGGAACGTTGGGGGTAGCTCTACACCAGGGGTCAGCAACCTTTCAGAAGTGGTGTGCCGAGTCTTCATTGATTCACTCTAATTTAAGGTTTCACATGCCAGTAATACATTTTAACGTTTTTAGAAGGTCTATAAGTCTATAAACTATTGTTGTATGTAAAGTAAACAAGTTTTTTAAAATGTTTAAGAAGCTTCACTTAAAATTAAATTAAAATGCAGATCTTATCAGTTTAGTGCAGTGATTCTTAACCTGGGGTGCACGCACCCCCTGGGGCAGGGCTGGTGCAAGGATATTTTGTGCCCTAGGCAAAACTTCCACCTTGCGCCCCCCCGCCCCGCACATCGGTTCATTGAGGGGAAAATCCCAACGAGCCTTTATAGACCCCAGGGGCTGCTCCCCAGACCAGATTCCCCCTCTCTGCCCCCTGAACTCCCCTGCAGGGTGCACAGGCCCCCCCCCCCCACAACTCCTCCCCAGCCCACCCCTGTGGCCCCTGCCCCGAGTCCACTCACTGGCTTTGCCGGGCTTGGGCCACTTCAGGAGCTCGGCAGGGAGGAACCGCCTTCCGGAGGCACCAGAGAGCCAGAGTGTCCCGCTTGCGGCGGCAGCAGCGAGCCCCAGCCATGGAGGAGCCGGCGCAGTGCAGGGGGGCAGCAGCCCTGCAAAGGCGGCGGTGCCGCTAGTGGGGCGCGGCGGCGCTCCCCCTGCCCCTCATCCGGCAGCGGGCTGAGAGGGGCCGGCGGCCCGGACCCCAGCTGGCAGGCACGTGCCAGGCAAAAATCGGCTAACATGCCACCTTTGGCACGTGTGCCATAGGTTGCCAACCCCTGGTCTACACAGTGAATGGCAAGTGAGTGACAGAGCCCGGGTCAACAGACTTGGGATTGTGCTACAGTGCTAAAAATAACTGGGTGGATATTATGGCTCAGGCTGGAGCTCAGGCGCTGAAACTGGGGGGTGAGAGTGGGGGCTTCCGAGCCCAAGCTGCAACATCTCCCCAGCTGTTTTTAGAGCCATAGCCTGACCCCACCAGCCCACGTCCGTTGCCTTGGGCTTGGAGACTTGCGCTGCTTGCAGTGTAAATATACCTCTGGTCTCACATACGAGGATGTAGTTTCAGGACTCCTCTCAGCCATGATTATAGGTGGGCACAGTGATCCCAATTCTGGGACATGTTCTAGTAACCAGGACCTAGATTGATTACCAGCCCGCCACCCCAGGTTGTGGATTCCCTTGACAAAAAGGGATTTCCATGCTGGCAAAGCCCTGTGCTGCCCTTGGTGTATGAGCACACCAGGGAGGAGTTGTGGGCAGGAGCAGATGTTCCGCGAACTGGTATGGCTGCAGTGGGCTGCTAGATGGCACTAAAGCAAATAGTTGGAGGCAGCAGAAGGCAGACTCACCCCAGGGTCCATGCAAGCCCCCCATACCAATCCAGAATTTAGTTGCCCAGAGGTGGCATAAAGCACAACTTAACTCAGAACCGGGGCCTGTAAAAAGTGATACCTCTCTAGCACCTCCTGGGGAGGGAGGGTGCTGCTCCTGTCTCAGAGTCCTGGTCTGAGGGTGATTGTGCCCAGAGACTCCTCTTTAACCTTTTCCTCTGGGCACAATCACCCTCAGACCAGCTCGTCAAGGCTGGGCAGGTCGTGAAAAGGAGACTCCTTGCTCAGGACAGGGTGACATTCTGAAGAGCAGGTCTCCCAACTCAGAGCTCCACAGCCCCTGGAAGGGCCACTTGTACAAAAGCTCCTACTATTCATAACAGATCAACATTTTTCGTAAGTGATATCTGTTTGCTGCTGAACACTGGGAGTTCCAGGGACTCAACACCCTCAAAATTATTTTTAATATAGCACTGTAAAAATGGACATAAAATATACATACTGGGCCAGATTCTGAGCTCAGTACACTAATATAAATTTAGAACGACTAAGATCAGAGTTTGGTCCCTGAGCTTTTCATTGGGAAGAAAAGTCCAGGTGAAGAAAACGTGGTGAGCTTTTCATTATAAAATATTTAGTGGTCTGGTCCTAGTCATTAGTGGACAAATGATTTATTCCTTTTTATATTATGATAATGCCAAGAGGCCCCATTTTTAGGCTCCTTTCATACATAATGAAAAGACGGTCCTTATGCCAAAGAGCTCACAGTCTAGGTTGGGGTAGTCAATTATTTTTTTTGTCAAGGTCCAAATTTCTTGGTCAGGGTATAAGAACATAAGAACGGCCATACCGGGTCAGACCAAAGGTCCATCTAGCCCAGTATCTGTCTACCGACAGTGGCCAATGCCAGGTGCCCCAGAGGGAGTGAACCTAACAGGCAACGATCAAGTGATCTCTCTCCTGCCATCCGTCTCCATCCTCTGACGAACAGAGGCTAGGGACACCATTCTTACCCATCCTAGCTAATAGCCATTTATGGACTTAGCCACCATGAATTTATCCAGTCCCCTTTTAAACATTGTTATAGTCCTAGCCTTCACAACCTCCTCAGGTAAGGAGTTCCACAAGCTGACTGTGCGCTGCGTGAAGAAGAACTTCCTTTTATTTGTTTTAAACCTGCTGCCTATTAATTTCATTTGGTGACCCCTAGTTCTTGTATTATGGGAATAAGTAAATAACTTTTCCTTATCCACTTTCTCAACATCACTCATGATTTTATATACCTCTATCATATCCCCCCTTAGTCTTCTCTTTTCCAAGCTGAAGAGTCCTAGCCTCTTTAATCTTTCCTCGTATGGGACCCTCTCCAAACCCCTAATCATTTTAGTTGCCCTTTTCTGAACCTTTTCTAGTGCTAGAATATCTTTTTTGAGGTGAGGAGACCACATCTGTATAATCAAGGTCCAGACTCCAGAGAAACATTTTTCACACTGCAACAACAATAATGATAAGTAAATAAAGATTTTGGGGTCTGTTCAAAAACATCTGGTGGTCTGGATTTGGCCCGCGGTCCGCCTATTGGCTACCCCGATCCAAGTATATGATGAGAGACAATTCATGGATACAGACACACAAGGGAGGACACCGTAAGGGTGAGGTGACAATGAGTCTCATAAGTAGCAGTGGTACCAACACAGCTATTGCTTAGCCACTCATCCCTAGACCACCGTACATCATGCGGGAGAGATGGCTAAGGACTAGAAAATATCAGGGTTGCTGCAGGTCAAGACTGATGAGGATTAACACAATTTACATGGAGAAGCTTGCAGAACTTGTCCTGTGTAGCTCTGACCAGTGCTATTCATGCCTCACTTGCATGAGCCCTAAATCCTCCACTTTATAATAGAAATAAAACTGATTCTATTACAACATTGTGCAATGATTCATTGCAGCAGGGTAAAAGGCTATCTATATTTAAGACCCCATATTTTCAAAAACGACCTTGATTTTTGGGGAGCCCAGCTTTTGACACCAAGACTCAGCCCAGCAAGGTCCTGAACACCCTTGGTTCCCACTGGCGGCACTCAGCACCTTCCACCCTTGCTCACTTCACCATCTTTCAAAATTGTCTCTCTAGGAGCTGGTTTTCAGAGGCTCTGAGCGTGAGCTACTCCAGGGGAAATCAATGGGGCTGAAAGTGCTCAGCTAGGATGACCAAATGTCCTGATTTTATAGGGACAGTCCCAATATTTGAGGCTTTTTCTTATATAGAAGCCTGTTACCCCTCACTGTCATCCCGATTTTTCGCACTTGCTGTCTGGTCATCCTATGCTCAGCACGCTGGAAAATTAGGTGTCACTTGGGACAATCTGGTCTTGGATGATATAAGGAGAAAATAATGTTTCCAGGTCTAAGCAAGATATATAGGTGATGGGAGTAAGACAATGAAAGCGTAACAGAAGGCTATCATGAGAAAAGGAACAGATTCCAGCCATGGGAACTTTAAACCTTTAAATCCATGGCTTGGAAGCCACTGGTATAGTAGTCAAGCAAAATTTTAAACAGATGAGATTGAAAACAATGTTTACTTTTATGGCTATAATTTTCAGAAATTATACACCTTTGACCTACTGCGGAGGGGTTTACAGGACAGAGAAACCTCACAGGATTAAGAGGCTTACAATTCATCAGGAAATTTAAACAAAGAATATTGAACCGTTCTGTTTATAGTACAATGGTATCTTGAACTTTATTTAAAAGTAATTTTTCCCCATAAAATATGGTGATGGTAGTTTGTGTTTTTGTTTGTTTTGTTTTTGTCTCTTCGCTTCCAAGCTTTTCTAAAAGGCTTTGGAACTCATCAAGACAGCAGTGCCTAAATGTACATTCTGAAGGCTGTCTTTTTTGTAATTTGTAAAAAGAACGAGGAGTACTTGTGGCACCTTAGAGACTAAACAAATTTATTTGAGCATAAAACCCACTTCATTGGATGAATGCAGTGGAAAATACAGTAGGAAGATATATAAACACAGAGGACATGAAAAAATGGATGTTGCCATACTAACTATAATGAGAGTAATCAGTTAAGGTGGGCTATTATCAGCAGGAGAAATAAACTTTTGTAGTGATAATCAGGATGGCCCATTCCCAACAGTTGACAAGAAGGTTTGAAGAGGGTTTTAGCCCACAAAAGCTTATGCTCAAATAAATGTGCTAGTCTCTAAGGTGCCACAAGTACTCCTGTTCTTTTTGCTGATACAGGCTAACATGGCTGCTACTTTGAAATTTGTAATTTGTGCTGACTTACTCATCCTGAAGGATAGTAGCTCTCATGAGAGGGAAATGGGGGCTAGCCTGGGCCAACAAGACCAATGTTCCATTCTCTGCTCTGCCACAGATTTCCTGTGTGACCTTATGCAAGTTACTTAGGGCTAGATTTTTAAACTGGTTAGGCTGCTAGGCATTTTTGAAATCCCATTATGCACTTCTCTGCATCTTTAGACTCCTAAATAGCTTTAATAATCTGCCTCAGTTTTCCATTTGCATAACAGGGACAGTAACTTCCTTTACCTCACAGGCGTGTTGTGAGAATAACTCCATTAAAAGTAGTAAGGAGCTCAGATTCTATGAGAACAGTGGGCTTTTTAAGTGGGTGGTTAGTTAGGCTTCAATATAGATTTGCCATATGCTACCATGTGATATTTAATAAAGGACATAATGAGCCAGATATTCAGAATGAACTGGCAGAGCTCTGATGACTTCAGTGGAGTTATGCCACTTTACAAGAGCTGAGGATCTGGCCTAATAGCTTTCAGATGAGCAGAAGTCTTTGCAATTTGCCATTTATCTGGAGTTCTGTGTTCTGCCACTCATTTCCCCTATTACTGTATGTACTAACCATGTGGAAACAGTCACTTTGGCACTTTAAAATAGCAGCGCATTAAATAATATTTTAATGCTGGACTATTTGGGGATCATAGTTTTATCTGAATGGTAGAACCAGATATAAAATGATGAATGCTGTGTTAGTAGACATCAAATTACCATTTAATAGCTAACGACTTCTTTTAAAGCTGTGCTTTGAGAATCAGATCCAACTTCTGTTCAAGTCAATGAGAGCTGGACAAGGCTTAAAGCAGGAGGAATTACATCTTAATTACTTAGAAGTCTGACTTCTTCTATTGTGTTCAACAACATTACTCACATTAAGCAATAATATATGGATTTTTGTCCGTAGAATTTGTTTTGATTTTGTTTGCTCGTATTAGATTTGCAAACAGCAATACTGGAAGATTTGATTTAACTTTTTCCCCCACAAACAATTGGCTAAACAATGTTAAAATGTCAGTTGTTTCTCAAAGAATAAAAACAAAATAAGACAGCACATGAGAGAGAAATAATGCATACAAGAAAGGATGAAAGGAAAGAAACTGTTAAGATGAAACCAGCATTTTAAAATTAAACTCTTAGCTCCATATACAAAATAGAGCAAAATGCTGCCGCTACAAAATGGTGTGTATCTGTTTCTAAAGAAATAGATATCTTTAGAGTGATGTTTTTCTGGGCAATATATATTGTTGCAATATAGAGTTGCTAGGTTGGATGAAGTCAACAGCCTATCAGCCCTTTGCAGTGTTGTAGACCAGTGGTTCTCAGCCAGGGGAACATGTACTCCTGGGACTACGCAAAGGTCTTCCGGGGGTACTTCAACTCATCTAGGTATTTGCTTAGTTTTAGTAGGTATTTGCCACAAGTGACAGACTTGAAGGTGGCAATTTTGCAACAAAAAAACTTCAAAAACAGACTCCAAAGAGAAACTGCTGAACTTGAATTAATATGCAAACTAGATACTATTAACTGTGGTCTAAACAAAGACTGGGAATGGTTGGGTCATTACACCAATTGAATCTATTTCCCTATGTTAAGTTCTCCTCACACCTTCTATGGGCCATCTTAATTATCACTTCAAAAAGTTTTTTTTCCTCCTGCTAACGATAGCTCATCTCAATTGATTAGACTCTGCCTGTTGGTATGCATACTTCCACCTTTTCATGTTCTCTGTATGTATAAATATCTCCTGTCTGTGTGTTCCATTCTATGCATCCGAAGAAGTGAGCTTTAGCTCACGAAAGCTCATGCTAAAATAAATTTGTTAGTCTTTAAGGTGCCACAAGTACTCCTGTTTTTTTTGCGGATACAGACTAACACGGCTGCTACTCTGAAACCTAAGTGAGTAAGGCACTGAACTCCCATTGAAATTAATAGGAGTTTGGCATCTAACCCAATTTAGGTACTTTTGAAAATCCCACTAGGTGCCTATCTGGATCTTTAAGTTCATAAATACCTTTGAAAATCTGGCCCCCAATTCCCATTCAGTGGGAGTTAGGGCCCACATAAGCCAAATGCACCCTTGTAGCTGTACATAAACCCTCAAAATAAGGCTTACTTGCCACTTGGGAAAAGTTCAGAGTTCAGGGCTTATAGCTTCTCTATGTTGCAGGCAATAAAAGCAGACATGATCACCAACACTTGATCAGGAGTGCTAATGACATCCCACCCAGTAGATGGCAGTATTTGGGGAAGAGAGACAAACCGTATTATTATATAAGCAATCACAAATAAAAGCTGAGGGTCTATGCATAAATGGTTATGCCTAGTGTCCCTAGAGGGCTTTAAAGTCATCTTCCATGTGATGACATGTTTACACGAGCTTACGTAAGTTAGAGGCAATCACTGCCTTATCATTTGCAAGAGCTCCAGAGTTCCTGCTCCTGAAGTACCTATCTGTGAGAAAGGGAACACCAATGAGCGGTAGTGTGAGTCAAACCAGAAGTTGCTACTGAACTGGGACTTCTCATGATGTCGTTCCGAGTTACTTGACTCACTTGCTCCAATTAGGGTGACCACCAATCCCTAATTGGGCGGGAGAGCCCCGAAATGTAGATTTCAAGTCCCGGCCCCAGACTGAATGACTCCGGGACAACATTTGTCCTGGATTCCCCTCGACACAATTCATATTTACCACTTAGCAACGGTCAAACCATAGCAACTACAGTGTAATGCAAAGCCTCGCTGCTACTGCATCATTCACAGTGCTTACACAGCCACAGAATGATTGACACATGGTGTAGCCAATCTAGGACATAACTTATCGTCCCACTATCATGTGACTTGTTACACTTCTCACGTGTTCCCAAATGGCTAAAACTAATTGGCTTTGGTGATGCAGTCCAGTGAAGAATAGGACAGATTAGTAAGTTGATATTTAATTTTTAATTACTATTATTAGCATCTTGGGACTGTATTTGGGGCAGGCAGCTAGCCCTTCCTTCCACCATGGCGACACTATTTTTTAGCATGCTAGCTCAATCAGCACTAGTGCAAGTGTGTCTCCTTGAGCAGGGAGTCGTACCCTGAGACTGAAGTGTAGACATACCCTCAGGCAGGCAGACACTACTGCTGCTATTTTGTTTTGTAGGATCCAGATTTTCAGAATTGCAGAAGAGCAGCTGGAAGTGTAAACCAATGTGCACGTGCCGTTACCACAGTTATAAATGCAGTCATCACAAGGAGCATGCATATGGACTAATAGATGTCAGATTAAATGTGTGCACAGACCTGATAAAGGCATGCGCAGACCAGACAAGCCGTTCTGAAAACCTGGATTTTGGGTGCTTTTGATGGAGAGTATCCTAGAAAAAAAAATGGATCAGAAGAAGTATCTAATGTGGTAGTGTTAAGTGCTGACCTGCATCTGGCTGAGGAAACCTGAGATGCCTGTGGAAGTGGGACCCTGTGTAGTTACTGTTGATAACTCTGGCTGTCAGTGTGAAGCTGAGCTGTGTTACTAAGTAAATAGCCGATGGCAGCAGCAGGCTCCGGAGTTGACACACCACCTAGCCATGAAAACCGCCAGAAGGAAATGCGTGAAGAATGTTAATGGTCACGGTGTTCAGGTAGCATTATCCCAATTGTGAGGTGACATCTGTATCCAGCATGTCGAAGCAGAACTATGTCGCTGTCCAGGCGTTGTTGGTTTCCCCAGTGCAAATCAGAGGGGCATGCAAGAAAGCCCAGCACATCCCATTTATTAACCCACTGCTCCAGCAAGCTTGATTTTAGAATTAAAGCCTAAATTGAATCAAAGGGTTTTATTTGCAGCATTTGTTTATAGAAAATTGATAACAGTCTGCAACAAAGGATTATCTCACAGATACACCAATTCCCCATTTGTTCTAAATTACAATAAATAAAATGGAAGCAAATAACAAAAAACAAACCCCAACCTAAACAACAACAAAACATCCAACAACAAACCCGTTTCCTTAGGACATATTTAATTCATTTCTTTCCCTCTCATTTACCAAATGGTTTAACGTTTGTTTCTTTCTGACGTTTCAGTTATCAGACTCTTCATGGTCTAATGTGAAACAGCCCCTGGTATAAATGAGATGCCCTTGTTTTTGAACCATGAAACTGAGCTAGCTGCTTATTTGATCTTAATTGTTCTTGCTGACTTTCTTGTGTGAAGGAGATTGAAATAAATTGCAGTAACCTAAGGTTACAGTTCTCCTGCATGTCTGGTCGCATGGCTTGCTGGTGTACCAAAGAGAGGAGAAGAACTGATTCCCTGGCCCAACAAGTTTATAGTCTTAGGTCTGGTTTACACTGGGGGTGGGAGGGAGGGGGAAATCGATCTAAGTTATGCAACTTCAGCTACGTGAATAACGTAGCTGAAGTTGACATACTTGGATCTATTTACCGCAGTGTCTTCACTGCAGTAAGTCGACTGCTGACACTCCCACTCCTGCGCCTCTCGCTCCGGTGGAGTATTGGAGTTGACCGGAGAGCGCTCGGCGGTCAATTTATCGCATCTTCACTAGACTCAATAAATCGACCCCTGCTGGATTGATTGCTCCGGAGGTAAGTGTAGACATGCCCTAAGGGATTAACCCTGCAAGTGCTGGGCACTCCAAGGTGGAGTAGCCCCCTGGCTTTAGTGAGGACGCTCAGCTCTTTGCAGGATCACGCCCAGCTAGACAGACAGCAATTCATGCACCATAGACGACCAGGGTCTAGTCCTATCCTGGATTTCAGTGAATCTTTATACTTTCAAATCACCCTTTCTAGCTAAAGTGGACTAAAAAGGTGAGGGTTGGGCGCGTGTGTGTGTGTGTGTGTGTGTGTGTGTGTGTGTGTGTGTGTGTGTGTGTGTAAGGGGAGGATTAAGGGAGGAGTGGGCCTAATCAGCCAACTTCAACATAGAGCAGAAATGGGGGAAAGGGTCAGGCAACTGCTTACTGAAGCGTGCCAAGAAGATTCAGGGCCAGCTGGCTCTCTCTCAAGATACTGAAGGTGAAACTAAGGAGTCGACTTCAGTTTCCTGAATATATTGCCTAGAAGGCAAGAAAAGACAGTAAAGGGGCCAGGTCTCTACTGAGCAGGGTGAAGCCGTGGAGAAAACAGTGACTCAATCCTGACTCTGAGCCCTGGTTTGCTGAAAGGATTGTGAACTTAGAACTTTTCGCTGACTCAGAGCAGTGCCCGGTGAGGGTTGAAAAATCAAAGCCAGTTGAGATTCAACGCCAAAAGCCTCCTGGAACCATGCACGCCTGTGATGCACAGATCCTGAACAAGATAAAAGCATTAACAGGCTGTTGTCTCTGTATTTTATTTCCAATGGGTCCACCGCAGAAGGGAAGTTTGTTAACGCCACAGGAATAAAGCCAGAATTCAACACCTTCTGGTGTCAATTTATCAAGTCATCGGTCAACTGCGGGTCAAGCTGTGCACTATTTTAAAGGTGCTGCCAATTACATGCCAGACCAAACTCAGGAGTTTCCATTCTTACATTTAAAAATCTTTTCTTACGCAAGTCTGATCACAAGCTAATAAATGATTCAATGCTAAAATCCCTTAACAAGATACTAAGGTCCTTCCGTTTATATTCAGTCGTTAGCCCGGTAAAGATCCTATGGGACATAAGGATTTGGCTCTATATTTAGGCAGTGAGGAATGAGAGATAAGAGACTTAGGAGAGGCCATGGATCTGGCGCTGAGTCAGGCTTGCAAAGGGGATTTAAAGGTGCTTTCAGAAAGCAGCACAGGATTCCCCAGTGGAAAGGAATCCTCAGCGGGTTTGGCCCAGTTAGATCATAGGAGCATACCCAGGACTGGGGGACAATATCTCCAGAGTTATAATCCTGGTTCTTCCACTGACTCACTGTAGGGTCTTGAGGAAGTCATTTAGTCTTTCTGAGCATAAGTTTCCTCACCTGTTGAATGGTATAATACCTACCTAACTACCACAGGGGCAGGGCCAGACTAAGGTAATTTGGGGCTCTAGGTGCACTCCACATAAGGCCCCATGGCCTTACCCCTGTGCCTTGCCTCAGCTCTTTTGCCACTTAATGGCTCCACCCTTTATTGGAGCGGCAGTGGCACAGGATACTCATGCAAGAGCTGTTTTCTGGGGGAACTGTACAGTTCCTCTTTCCCCCACATCCATCAATCAACCACCACTTTGTGTTTTCAGGCAGGTTGGGGTCTGTTCTCGAGGCGAAAGCCCTCAGCCTGCACCCTGCTGAGGGCTCTGTATGGAGAAAATCCTCCCAACACCACTATAAAAGACCTAAGATGGGGTGGCAGTGGGGAGGACGACACTCATAGACCTGTGCTGGAGTGGCATTGGTGGAGTGCCCAAAGCAGCTGGTTTCATATATGGGATGTATGGAGCAGTTCACACCTCTTGGAGGAATTGTTTCAGGCTCTCTGCACACTCAAGCACTGGTTACACTTGGATCACATTCTGAAGCATTTCTTTACTACAGTGAACGCTAGAAACTTGTTATAGTATGAAACCTGAGATTTCGGTCTCATCATGTGAATCCAGGAACAGGGGCCCTAGACACTGGC
Organism: Mauremys mutica; assembly: GCF_020497125.1. Taxonomy (NCBI): domain Eukaryota; kingdom Metazoa; phylum Chordata; order Testudines; family Geoemydidae; genus Mauremys; species Mauremys mutica. The sequence goes on along the minus strand of NC_059084.1, from coordinate 10,253,608 downwards.
TGAATGAGACCCGAAGAAGATTGTGGCAGGGCATAATTAGTTACTGTTTAGTATTCTGCAGATGTAAAGAACTATTTAATTATTATTTCAAAGGCAACTCTGACTGCTGTTTCACCTCTACTGCCTCATAGCAAACCTGGACACAACTTGGGATCTTATTCCAAGGTAGAATCAAACATTGTTGAAAAACACCCGAAAGCTAACTAATTAAGACATCTGGGCTGTTTTTTCAGGGGTACCAAGTCCCTGTCAGCAACTCAAGTCAATGTGCTGGAGCAATGCAAGCCTTAAAGAACAATTTGAATCACCATGGTATGGAGAGGTTAAAACAAGAGCCTATCAAATATTACCTGATTAAATAGACTAATACTTATGACCTTGTGAGAGGAAGGACAAAATGATTATTTTGGTGTATCTAGATACTGTAGAAAAGAAAGAACAGTGGGTGATATTGTTTTCTGAGAAATGGCAGGTCACTCTAAATTATGGGAGGAAGTTAACGGTCAAGTTACCATGTCAAAACCCAAGAGTATCAAAGCACCTCTACCTCTTGTAAAGGACCGGTGACAGGCCACGTCACTTTCACTAGCTGACCATCCACTCTGGTTGCTTTAGAGCAGCCTAACAGTGAATTAATTAAAAAACAACAAAGAATGGCTAAAAGGTCCAGTTGACAGGGTGGTCATCAAGTCTTCAGCTGAATTTAATTTATATGAAGGTCAAAATCTCTACAGCACTTAATGCCACACAAATCAACAAGTTTAATAGCTCAGTGGTTTGAGCATTGGCCTGCTAAACCCAGGGTTGTGAGTTCAATCCTTGAGGAGGCCACTTAGGGATCTGGGGCAAAAAGTGGTCCTGCTAGTGAAGGCAAGAGGGCTGGACTCAATGACCTTTCAAGGTCCCTTAAAAAGTCTAATACTGAATAGCAGGCAGAAAACGGCCAGACTCCAGGCAGATTTACCCCTAGGCAACCCCTATAGGGGAGAAGGCAGAGCTTAGTCATAATATTTAGCAAGTCATGTTTATGTGGATTTTGGAAAGTGAACTTATTTATATTTACTACTAGTACATACCAAAAATGCACCTCTCTTAGACTCTAGGCATCTTTGCCAAAAATGAAAAGATACAATCAAACACAGAAATAAACCTAACATCTGCTGCTCACCCTCAAGCCAAAATCCACCCCCCAATCACAGGAAACTGTAGCTCTTATGAAAGATGCTAGAGATTGTTCCCAGAAGCCCTCTGTGCTCGGAACACCTAGATTATAAACATTGCAAGATTCCCAATATTCTGTCACCAAAGTGTGCCACACTCCAAAAACACTTCACATGAGACTGTAGTCCTGTTTCCACAACCCATTCAGTCCGGGGCCTTTTTGCTGAGACCACCACAACCATCACCAAGAGCAACTGTGCTATTGTTTTTTTCTCTCTTACACTTATGTGCCATAAATTATAGAAAAGTCATCATATGGGAATGATTTGTGTGGTCACTCTGATCTGGATTTGAACCAGTGACTTAGAGGTTAATTGTTCCATGACTGTTCTCCAAAGCAAATCCAAACTTTACAGCTTCACTCATTTGTCTTTATGCTCTGGATACAAGGAGTTTGAGGGCAGAATTTAATCAGAAAATCCAAACTGCAATAAAAATCCTAATTAGTACCTTGGGGAGTAAGCACAGAAAAGTAGAAAGGTCAGTTTTTTATAAAATCTTTGCCATTAAGTGAACACATGTAGCTTCCCTGAGAGGGTTAGAGAATCTAAAGAGAAATGAAATTAGAAGAAAGAGGAATAACCTGGTAAAATTTGAGAATTATGCATTTTCCAAGGCTAGGTAAACAGATTAAGGCCCTGATCCTGCAATCTGCTTTCCTCTTCCTCCATCTGGGAACATTTCACCCAAGCAAACTCTTTTCCGGTCCGGAATATAGCAGAGGTATCTGACATTCAGACCCTCTAGGAGGAAAGTAATAATACCTAGCTTTTATACAGTGCTTTTCATCGCAAGGTCACAAAGTGCTTTACAAAGGAGGTCAATAGCACCAGCCCCATTTTACAGGTGGGGAAACTGAGGCACAGAAAGGGGCAGTGACTTGCCAGAGGTCACTTAGTAGCAGAGCCGGGAAAAGAGGAGAACTGTTCCCACTCACTCCCTGGCAGCTGGCCTGATTTCCTGTGCCATGGCAGCCGCTCCAGTCCTTCCTCCCACTCTCACATCCACAAGATATCACAGGGGTGGAAAGGCACATCAGCCCCACCCCCAGTATTTCCATTGAGGGGGCACTAGCCCCCTTCTGTCTCCTGGTTCTGCTGCCTCCACTTTGAAGAATAATAAAATCTGCATATCAACATTCATCTATTAAAAGAACAGATAGAGATGGAGGAAAATATTTGTCCCGACCACAAATGGTGATTACAAGATCTGAACATAATATGCCTGCAGACACTTCTAAAACATGAGGGTCAGTTTTATAAAGAGGATTGCACTCTGCCAAAGTGTTTCTGCAAGGATTGGGAACATGGAAGAATTCAGCTGGCAGAGCGAGTGAACTCTGAGAACCACAATCAAGTAGGAAGTAAGATTAACAGCAAATAGAAGAGTGCGGGGAACTATTCTGCCTGTAATAGTTCAAATGACAGTACTGTGAATAGCAGGGTTTGGGTAACATTATCCCATTAAAACTGTTGTAAGTAGCACAAATTTGCACTGTACCGTTTGGAGGGGTTAAGTCTAATTTTGTTTTACAGCTGCAATAAAGTGTGTTGCAAACCCTTGATACAATAATCATGGGATGTCAGAAGTGAGTCTGTTTTCACATAATCAGAATTAGGGAGGCTCTGGCCTGAATTGCTAGGCTTCTTTCATGTATTCTGATTTATTCTGATTTCTATTCAGATGAGGGCTGTCAATCGCAATTAACTCAAGCAATTAACATAAAATAAATTAACTAGATTAAAAAAATTAGTCGTGATTAATCACAGTTTTAATCACACTGATAAACAACAACAGAATACCAATTTAAATTTATTATAAATATGTTTGGATTTTTTTACATTTCAATTACAACACAGAATACAAAGTATGCAGTGCTTTATATTATTTTTGATTAAATATTTGCACTGTAAAAAAATAAAAAATAGTATTTCTCAATTCACCTCATACAAGTACTGAAATGTGATCTCTATCGTGAAAGTGCAATTTACAAATATCGAATTATTTTCTTTTACATAACTGCAGCCAAAACCAAAACAATGTAAAACTTTAGAGCCTACAAGTCCATTCAGTCCTACTTCCTGTTCAACCAATTAATAAGACTAACAAGTTTGTTTGCATTTACGGGAGATAAAGCTGCCCGCTTCTTATTTACAATGGCACCTAAAAATGAGAACAGGCGTTCACGTGGCACTCTTGTGGGCAGTGCTGCAAGGTATTTAGGTGCCAGATATGCTAAACAGTGGTATGCTCCTTCATGCTTCAACTTGCAGATTGCACTATCTTTTTTAAAACCTTGTTTAGAGTGCAAACATTTGTAATCAAAAAGAATAATTGTGGCTGTCAATCACAGTTAATACATGCGATTAACTTAAAAAAAATTAACACTTTTTAAAAAACGAGCATTAATCGCACACAAGGGTGCCGTGCTCAGTGGGGTACCCTGCTCCATTGCTGTCTCCTCCCGCACATGGAGCCACCCCTGGCCAAGCTGCTTCAGACTGGGAGCCAGCACAGAGAGGGGATGGAGGTGGGACTAATGTCAGGGTGTCCCCCTCCCCCTGCCCGTGTACCCAGTCACCGCTGAGCTGGGGCCGGGGAACACAGTGGGAGCCTGTCTGCTGCTGGCGGCTCAGGAGTGAGTGATCCCACAGCAGCTGCTGATGGCTGAAAAAGCATTCAGGCCCCTCTCCCCCCTAACACACACACTTTTGCCAGTAAGGAGCTCAGGATTCGGGCTTGTTACAAGTGATTTTTGGATTTATTCATGGAAAAAAGCCAGACCTTCCTGGGCAGATTTCCCAAAGAGCTGAGCCTCCAACAGCTCCCACTGAAAGTAATGGCAGAATGGAAGAGTAGAAGCTGTTGGATGCTGAACACTTTTGAAAATCTGTCCTGAAACCTATGTGATTGTTACATGAAATTCTGAGAGACCCTCATGCCTGTTTCCATTTGATGGTCATTAAAGGTCATACTGTGCCTTTAGGCACAACCATGAGCAAGGGGTGTGGTGTGTAGGCAGTACCACCCAGCAGGCAATGTGATTCAGACACGCCCTCAGAAGTACAATTCCCTCCCTCCCTACTTTTCCTTTTCTCCATGGAGATAATTTACACTTGACCGCTATGAGCAACATTTTACTCTGTTCTGCACCAGCTCAGCTGTGCTGGCCAGTGAGTTGGGGGAAAAGGAAGCCTTGGTTCTGCTCATTCCTGTCCATTCTCTGTCCTCTTCTACTGGGAAAGGAGGAAGCAGCTACTTTCCTCTGCATGTCTTTTGAAAGAGCCACATCGTTTTGTTCAAAGTTATGAACATTCCAGAGTTACAAACAACCTCCATTCCCAATGTGTTCGTAACTCTGAGGTTCCACTGTACTGTGATGCTGGCAAAGCAGGTGCCAGCTCTTGCCAAGGCTGAGCACTGACAAATTCATTGCTGGAAACCAGTCTATTTCACCTGTGTGTTAGCGTGGTTAAGATGGGTATTGGGCATTTAACAATGTGTTGAGTGTTTAGACTTTACGAAATGCTTGTAAGATGAGGCATGCATTAATTTCACTTATATCTTTATCACGTGCTATAAGATTAATATTAAAGTTTTTGCTTTTATAACTGTAAAAATGTTTGTTCTAAACCTGTAAACTTGTCTGGAGGGATTGTCTCCTGCTCATCAAGAAGGCTATCAAAACCACTGTGGGACATCACAAAACAAAGATTTTTTTGTTTTCACATCCATGAAGAAGCTACCTGCAAAAGGGCTCATCCCATCAGCCTGAATTCTGGAAGACGGAAATAAAAATGGCCGACACGAAGCTATTTAATCTCTTTCGTTGTTTGGACTCTCCCAGGGCTGGAGCTATGACACAGAAGCAGAGATCCCCACAGTCAACCTGGGCTAGCCCTAAAAGATATTCAGAGTTGATACATTACTACAGCTCTGCAGAGGTGAAAGGAAGCCGGTCCGGTCCAGTATGGTGTACCGGCAAGAGCCAGACTGGACCGGCTTCTCTGGCGGTGATTTAAAGGGCCCAGGGCTCCAGCCGCTGTGGGGAGCCCCAGGCCCTTTAAATCACCGCCGGAGCTACGGCAGCCGGGCTCGGGCGGGGATTTAAAGGGCCTGCGTTGTGCAGAAGGTCAGACTAGATGATCATAATGGTCCCTTCTGACCTTAAAGTCTATGAGTCTATGATGGAGTTGACCTCGACCAGCTACGTTGAAGTAAACACTACAATGCCTTGGTCTCCACTAGGATTTCAAATCCAGATGGCTCCCTCAAGTTAGCTGTCTCGATATCAACACACATTTTTTTACAGTGAAAACACTGCCCCAGAGAGTTACTGTAAAAATGTCTGTTAATACAATGAACGAAAACACAAATAGCCTGTGTATTATTCTTTGACCTTCAGTAGAGATTGTCTATGTTCTTCGGCAGCCAATAAAGAAAACGTCTGCTATACACCAGTTCAGGGACAATTATTGATTTGGACTAGGATGCAGATATATTTTTATCCTTATTACCTGTAGGGAGACCTCATGCATCCTGTGTTAGGCCCCAGATTATTAAAGTCTTGAACATGACTTAAAGGCTGGGCAGACACAGTTTGATTTATAGCTTGATTTTTAATCACATGCAGGCTGTGGATTGCTAGTCTTTCACAGAGTTAACTACAGTTGTTTCAGTCATTTCCTTATTTCTGCAGAGAGCCTCAACAGTCCTGCTCAGATACCTAGTGACATGTGCCTCCCATATGTACACTAGTGCTCTCTTCCTTTTAGTTTTATTTAAAGGTGATTGCTGCAATATTGTGTTCTGCTCGCACCACTCTCTCAAAAACAGAGCAATGGATCACTCGCCATGATGGTTTTTTTTAAACTGAGGTGTGTATACTGACTTGACTGACATAAATGATAATGCGAGGAAACATTTAATGTAGTTCAGATATCTCCTCCTAAGTAACGCCTCCTCCTCCCTCCCCAAAAAAGAGTGGAACTAACATGATGTTTGCTGCCATCATAGTGTTCACTTTGCTTGGGTGTTCTAAACCTATCTCCACCCTGTCTCGGTCTTGTCTATTGAGATTGTAAGCTCTTTGGGGCAGGGACCCGCTACTACTTTGTATTTGTACAGTGCCTAACACAAGGGGGCCCCATACACATGATCGATAATACACATGATACACACAAGACACATGATCGATGATAATAAAAGATTCTGAACCTCCACATGAAAGTTTGGATGTGAACTTTTCATTCTGGCCAACTTTGCTTCAGCACATTGCACTGATCTATCATGCCATTTATAACCACTTTCTATTCCTTATAGGACTCCTATTTGCCAGTTGGTGTCTAGGTTTAAGCCATTAGCATCCAACAGGGCAATCTTTATCTGGCCTTCAATTGCCAAGAAGTGTTAATGCTGCTGAGTCCCCAAGGAGCCGGGGGCTTTACAAACCCAAAAGAGAGAGTCTCTTCACAACGAGTTTATAATCGATCATTGTTACTTTGATTTCAGCATCAAAAAGCGGAAATGCCTCATAAATCTCCAAATCTAGGGCCTTATCCTGCATTGTTAAAGCCTTCTGGTTGCCAAGGAAAAGAGGGATGTCACCTTAGACAACCTCAGTTGGCCAAAAGCCTATGAGTCCAGGCCCTGGATTTACTGGCTGGTATGTAATGTTATATTCTCAGGCTACTAGACAGTAAAGCGCCAGTGTTAAAAATTGTTAATCTATGTACTTCCATTGAAGTCCCAAGTTTATTTAACTAAAGCTACGGATGTATGTTTGATCTTTGCTGCATTTTTCCATTAAAAAAGTTGCTATTTTTAGGCAGTTTAGGCAAAAGGTATGTGCGCATGCAGATTCCCAAAGTGACTGCAATCTCTCTCTTTGGCTTCTCAGAGACATAATAAAATTAGTACCACACTTTAGACTGAGTGCACAGATTTTTTTTTAAACGGAGATAAGATCACCACTAGGAGTGGTGCATAGTTCAGGGGCAAACTTATCTCTATGTATTCCAAGTGGAAAATGAATAGGAAAAAAAATGCAATTTTCAAACCTCAGAGTAGACACGGTGGATATTAAGGATTGAAAGAAAACCAAACAACCAACCTTGGACATTTTAAATGGAAACCAGATGACAGGAGTGCCAATTAAAACAAAATACAAGGTGATTTCTCTAAGTCTGTCTTATCTATTTTTTTTTAAAAAGGGACAAAAGAGGTTATAATACATTAAAGTCAATATGTTAACAACTTAAAGGCTACACCATTGTTTAGCTGCATGCAAATTTGATCATAAATGTACACAGTGTCTCACCACTGTTGAGAAATGTGTCAAATTTGTAACAGTTGTTGAAAGGCATCATGGAAAAAAACTGAAAATTATGTTGGAAAAATATTTGCTATTATTTTCCTAGTGCTGGAGATATTTATTCAGTATTAATTTAAATCCCAATAATTGAATCAGTATGGTACAAATTGTGCCTTGTATTCTATTAATTGTTTTTCCCACTGGTTGACTATCCCACAACAACATACCGTACATTTTTAAAAAGGTGCCTGAAGGAAATAATTATTTATGCAAAGACCAGTCAACAGATTTAGAAATTAAAAGAAAAATATATCGCCATAGAGACAAGGTGGGTGAGGTAATATCTTTTATTGGACCAACTACTGTTGGTGAGAGAGACAAGAAGTTGATCCAATAAAAGATATTACTTCACCCACCTTGTCTCTGTAATATTGTGGGACCGACATGGCTACAACACCACTGCATATTACCATATAGTCACTTGACAACATTCAAGCTTTGCAGTGGAATTTTCTCCATTTCTATAACTCCATCTTAAAAATTTACCCTCTATTTATTTTTCAGCAGTATCTCAGTAGTGCCTAGTAACCAGTGGCGATGAGGGCTGCCTTATCCTAAGCAATGGACCTAGCAAGGGACAGGTCTGCTCCAAAAAAGCTTGAACCCTAAACAGACAAGGTAGACAAAGAGCAAGAGAGAGGAAGTATTATTATCTCCATTTTACAGAAGAGAAACTAAGGGAAAAGGAGATATTACATGACTTGCTCCAGGTCCTTTGCAGAGTTGCTGTAGCTGTATTGGTCCCAGGATATTAGAGAGACAAAAAGAGAAGCTTTGAAGCTTACACTGAAGAAGAGCTCTGTGTAAATCGCCGGTCTCTGATCAATAGAAGTTGGTCCAATAAAAGATATAACCTCACCCACTTTGCCCAAGGTCACAGAGTCTGTGGCACAGCTGGGAACTGAATTCAGATTTTGAGTCCAATCCAGTGCCTTAGCCAGAAGACCATCTTTCTGCTCTGTTCCCCTGTACATCTCTGGTTTAAGTGTATTTATATTGAGTTCAAAGACCCCTTTCAGGACCAACCCCAGGATTCTGAGCTCTTCCCTTCTGATGTCATGAGAGAGAGAGAGAGCCTTTGCAGGAAGGCTTTTAGTCAGGGGCTGATCAAAATGCTTCTTAAAGTCAATGGAAATACATCAGTCAACTTCAGTAGGCAATAGGATAGGCCTTCAGAACCTAATCCAAAACCCACTTGTAGTCTATTGACTGTAATGGGCATTGGATGAGGCTCTCACTAGGAAGAGTGGAGTCAAATCCTGATCACTTTACTAACATGACCACAGTGGCACCAATTAAGGGGGCAGTGGGGTGCAACTTCCTCCACCTCCAAAAAAAGTTTTTGTGCTTGTTCCAAGTTCCCTAGGCTGCAGAGCTGGGGAAGGGCACGACCCTACCCCTTGTAAGTCGTGCTCCGGTACTAAATCAATATGGCTGCTGCCAGGGTGGTCCAGGGCATGGCTGCAGGGCTACTGAAATTTGACCAGGTTGCACCTGCATACAGGTGGAGGGGCAGCTGGGCCAAATTTCAGTGAGTGGTGGTGTAAACTGGCACCCTGGGTCACAACGCCACTCAAATTTGGCCTGGTTGCCCCTCCCTCCAGACGCTGGGGTAGCCAGGTCAAAGAATGTTTTGAACGGACACGTGGGAATCTGTTCACGTAGGGTGGAGCACAGGGGAGTCTGCTGAGAACTCGACACCTGGAGGGACTGGCTCATGTAATGTGCGGGAGATTCCCCAGCCTGAGACACCTGGAGTCCCTGCAGGAGGAGATGGGGGGGGGGGGGGGGAGATTAGCAGGGACAAAACACAATTCCTGCTGGGGGGGGAAGGGGACCAGAATTTGCCCCCCCCCCACCTCCAAAATATCTGAATTGGTTCACTGATGAGGCGAACTGACATTCTGTTTTTTATCACATGTTATTTTCAGTCCTTGTTTAATTTAACCCTAAGCATGGTGGTTATAAATTCAATGTTACAGCTCTTCCTTTTTCTAATGCATCTTTCCACCTGCAGTTCCCTCTCTAATAAAGCATCATCTCATTACTGCATCAAAATACATAGTTAGAGCACAGCAGGACAGGCCTTCCATACTGACGTCTACTTCCCCGAGTTTTGCCTTTTGCTTTAATTTTTTATTTTTTTAAGAAATGAAAACTGGGTTTTGATCTTTAGGAGACTATTGTTAGAAATATAATCAATTTTTTTTTAGAAAAAAATCAGACTTTTTAATGCTGTTTGTCCTGAAAGTAAATAGAGATAACAATATAACTTTGATGTAACATATGGAAATTTAATTCTCTGCTCACTTGTCTAACAAAATGAATTTCAGAGTTTGTGAAAGATGCTGGGTTAATAGCTCTGGAGAACCCACGGAAAAAAAAAGTGGGCGCTGAGCCTATCAACTCCTCCCCCTGCCTCCCAGCACCTCCTGCCCGCTGTGATCAGCTGTTCCGCGGTATTCAGGAGGTGCTGGAAGGGAGGGAGAGAAGCGGGGTAGGGGGTGGAAGAGGCGGGGCGGAAAGAGTTTGGGGGGGTGGGGCTTTGAGGAAGGGATGGAGTGGGGGCAGGGCCTGGGGCTGAGTGGGGGTTGAGCACCTCTGGGCAAAGGAAAAAGCCAGCACCCGTGGTTTATACAGCCAGCAGACAGAGGCACAGGCTGAAGCAGTGGCAGTGAACTTGCTCCTACAGGGCCTAGGAAATGTGCCTTACACGGCAGTTCTACTCTGGAAAATATGTTGTCTCAGACCCTGTTTCAACATCCACTGGAGTCAATGGTCCCCAGATCAAGTCCTCTTTGGTTTCCCATATCAAATTTACTTAGTACAAATACAAAGTTCCCCCAACCACCTTCACTTGCAAACCCAATCTGAGATCTGACAATCAAGCTGGGCTCGTTATCATGCATCATCACCAGTAATAAAGGCTCTGACAGTTAAATGAGCGATTCCTGTGTAGTGCCCTTTTCTATCAATGTGTTAGCACGTGTAATTAATTGGCATTTAATAAATGATTCTATGGGATGCAAAGGTGGCTGATCTCCCCTCATCTTCCAGCAAGGGTTTAGCTTATTCAAGAAGTGAGAGGATAATTCAATCTCCAGTCTAATTTAATTCTTAGCCTCCCTTCTCAAACTGCAAAACAAGGTGCCAGTTGTGGCAGTGGGGTTTGTAATGTGGACATGTGTCCAACTAGGAACCAATTCACTTCATACAGGTCACTTGACAAACTTGGCTTTGAAAACAACCATAGCCCTGATCCTACAAACATTTATGTGTGTGCTTGACTTTACTCACTTGAGTAGCCATACTGAAATCAATGGGAATAGTCACATAAGTAAAGTTAAGAACAAGCATGTTTGCAAAAATCAGGGCCTACGTAATATTGTGACCTGGGTCAAGATTCAAAAGTGACCCATAAGCAAGAAGCTCAGTATTCCAACCCCATTTCCCTGAGTAAATGAGTCCCCTATCTCTAGGACTGAAACCATTTGTTGATTTCAAGATAGGAGCAATGACATACAGAAAACAGGGGTTATGGATAAACTCTGAGGAACACAGGTACATGAGAAAGGAAAATGCAGTAGGTTTCAGAATACCGTGTGGTATTTGCCAAGTAGATGAAATTTTTACACCATAAGTTACATTGCAAACATTTTAAAGTGATATTGGATTTTTAAATGAAAATTCAGCTATTTTTACCCATAGAACTTCCCCACCCCCTATATTTTCACATCTCATATGTCACAGAAAACAGTGGTTCTCAAAGCCTGTCCGCCGCTTGTGCAGGGAAAGCCCCTAGCGGGCCAGGCCGGTTTGTTTACCTGCAACATCCGCAGATTCGGCTGATTGCGGCTCTCACTGGCTGCGGTTCGCTGCTCCAGGCCAATGGGGGCTGCGGGAAGTGATGTGGGCCGAGGGATGTACTGGCTGCCGCTTCCCGCAGCCCTCATTGGCCTGGAGCAGCGAACTGCGGCCACTGGGAGCGCGATCGGCCGAACCTGTGAATGTGGCAGGTAAACAAACAGGCCCGGCCCGCCAGGGGCTTTCCCTGAACAAGCGGCAGACCGGCTTTGAGAACCACTGACATAAAAAGTTGCTGTTTGCAGCAAAAAATTAATAACATAAGGATAAACCTTCATGAGCCAATTAATCCTTTGGCAATCAGTTCAAAGAGTACAACAGGTGATTATATCTTTTTTCCAGTCAAACTATTTTACCTTTCATCTAATAAATAAGATTTCAAAGCTGACAAAGTAATTCTCTGCTGTGCATTTACACATGTTTTTCTTGAAGCCACACCAAAGTTGTATATTTGCACAAGTAATGCCTTAGCAAAGATAAGTGTCAGAAGAGCCTAAAGGTATGGGCACATCCAAAGGAGTTATTTAAAGGAAAACTTCAGTAATTAATTATAGCACCTTAAGGACTAATTCTTCAATTCTTGCCCTGAACCCTGGTCCATGCTATAGAGTTAGCTTGATGTAAGGCAGCTTTGTTACTTTGGCCCTATCTCAAAACATATTTGTTATGTTCACTCAAGCAAGAGGCACTGCCAATTTAGCTGGGAGCATCAAGCAAGATACCTACACATTTTAGAGGCTATCTAGAGCAGCTGTTGTCATGCTCTGTGTCTCAACTTCAAAATAGCATCCTCAAGTAATTTAAATGACATGATTAAATTATGTAAATGTATCCAACTGTAATTTCAACTAAAGAGGATCTTGGCATGGTTTCCCACTCCCAAGTCTCCTTGTAGTTGAAAGTGCATTGGTGTTTTGAAGACACTGGCAGAGCCTGACTTAAAAAAAAAAAAGTTGTAAAGGAAAAATTGTGGTCCAACATTGACTTCTGTAGGATTGGAATAGGTATAAACAATGTGAGAACATAGGAGCCTGGAAAGAAAAGGCTCTTTCAACCATAACTACACATTTAGGAGACAATACCCATCTCTTTAGCTAGTGTAAATGGTTTAATCTTCTCTATGGAGATTCACTTGCTTTTCCCAAAACCAATAATAAGAAAAATAATTTTTAGATAATTAAAGTAAACAGAAAATAAAGAGCTATAGAATATGAGCACCTACAACCAATGCCATCAGTGATTCCCCACCCACACAGTATCAATAGAATCATAGAATCTCAGGGTTGGAAGGGACCTCAGGAGGTCATCTAGTCCAACCCCCTGCTCAAAGCAGGACCAAACCCAACTAAATCATCCCAGCCAGGGCTTTGTCAAGCCTGACCTTAAAAACCTCTAAGGAAGGAGATTCCACTATCTCCCTAGGTAACCCATTCCAGTTCTTCACCACCCTACTAGTGAAAAAGTTTTTCCTAATATCCAACCTAAACCTCCCCCTCTGCAGCTTGAGACCATTACTCCTTGTTCTGTCAATAGAAGAGCAGCTATGCTCAAATTAATACTACTACCTGGCACGTCTACAGTGCCTTCCTTGTGAAGGCTTCAAAATGCTACACAAACATTAAATTTAAGCTTGAGAACACTCTGTGAAGTAGGTAAATATTATTATGCCTTTTCAATATCATTTATAAATACAAATACACACACACACACTTTCTATAGGCAGGGCTGGTTGTGCTCCTTGTTATTAAAGTTGCCTGACACATCCCATTACAAGACCCTGTTTTCAGTTATAACTTTGCTAAACTTTAACTATTTGGGATGAACTTTTCTGTATCAGGTGGCTGCACATTCCACTGCACATTTCTGGAATATTTCCGCTAAAACGGTCCAGCTGTTTTTGAGAGCAAGGCTAGGGAAAAACAGAATTCAAGAATCTGATCAACAACATAGATCTGCTAAAGTGAAGCCTTTTGTTCCAAAACTTATTTATTCTATGGAACGAACATAGGCTCAGTCCCATTACCTTTATCTTATGGGGCTCTCTGAAGGCTTACATTAGAGTACAGATAATCTCTTTTTTAGATAAAAATATAAAAATAATGAAAAGAAACACTAGACAGGCATATTAAAAGCCTGGAATACATTCAGGCATCCTTCAAAGACCCCCAAAACCTATTAAGGCTAAACCTGTTACACAATGAATGCCTGTGAATTATGTGCATCTAAACAAGACAGGGTTATGTTTCACTCCAAGGGAAACATTTATGAATTAAGGGAATTAGACAGGCAAATATTTGACAAGGTAACTCAAGGATGTGGGAGGGAGTCTTAATGTAATGTAGAAATCTGATTAGCACAGGGAAAAAGTTACTTTAAAATCAGGGGAAGATAATCTAATTAGTTTTTCAACTAGGGTCCATATTTAGGTGTTAAAAAGACACACCTCTTTGCACATGGAAAGAAAGGCAATTGTGTTCCTACTTGGCAACAGCATTCTTTCCCATTTTTAACGGCATAATAGAGACCTGTCTCATAACAGAACAACAAAGGGCTACTTGATAAAATTAAAAGGAAACAGTTAAAATGGATAACGCAAATGTATTCGCCAGATATCTTCCTAGAATAAAAATTACATGAGCTAACAACCCTCATGGAACATACAGTAGAAAATATGGACATGGTTCCAGTTGGCAAGGTGATTTTAGAATGCAGCAACAGGTCTATTATCTACCGATTCATGGTGCTACTGGTCATCCAGTCGTGAGTAGTGGAGACTGGATGACCACTACTAGCAGACACTAGCAGAAACTAGTAGCATGGATACTAATGAAGTCTACTGGAATTTCCAGTAAGGGAATTAGACAGGCAAATATTTGACAAGGTAACTCAAGGATGGGGAAGGGAGTCTTAATGTAATGTAGAAATCCGATTAGCACAGGGAAAAAGTTACTTTAAAATCAGGGGTAGATAATCTAATTAGTTTTTCAACTTCTCTGGGAAACTGGACGCAGACCCAACCTGATCAAATCTGAAACAGAGCAACAGCAGCTCCACTGTAATCAGCAATAGCTTCTCTAACATCTGGGCCTCCATCCTAAGGGACAGAATGGACTTTTGGCTTTTATGAAATCAGAGAAAAGGTACTTGGCCCAAATGACTCTCCGACAGGATTTTATGGGGGAAAAAATCCCAATATTGTTTACAATTTAAATTGAAATCAAACCTCATGCCTTTCATTTTATAACCCAACTGTGTGGGAGGACAACCTTTTGTTTTGTTTTACAGTCCTGCTTCCACTTCTGGGAGTTGCCTCTTCATTCTAAGGCCTGGTCTACACTAGGAACTCAGGTCAGCAGAACTATGTTACTCAGGGATGTGAAAAATCCACAGTGCCAAGTCGACTGGCAAATTCTCCCATCAACCTAGCTGCTGCCTCTTGGGGAGGTGCATTACCTGCGCCGATAGGAGAACTCCTCCCATCGACATTGGTAGTGTGTCTTCACTGAAGCGCTAAAGCGGTGCAACTGCAGCAGTGCCACTGGAGTGGTTTACGTGTAGATGAACCCCGAGAGTGCTTTCCTGTGGTCCTCAGAGATGGACTTGAAAATTTCTCTCTTTTTTTATGGTGATTGGCACTAGAAGAGAGGTTCTCTACATGTCTGAGATCGACCCTCTTTTTCTTGAAGTCCCCAAAAGATTCCTTTTTTCTTTATCACTCATTTTTTCTGTCTTTAATTTCTTTTTAAATGTCCCTTCTCAGGATTCCTGCAACAAGCTGCCTCTCCAGTGAAATATTCAGAATGACATTTGAAGACTTTTAATGGCAATTTAATTAGGTCAAAAGTGTACCGTTCTTCCAGGCCTGGAGGTTTCTACCTGCTCATGATAGCGGACGTCTGAATAAATCACAGAAGGTGAACCTTTTTGAGATGCGTCACCGCTGGGATTATTCTTGCTATTACACCTCTGGCAAGCAGAGCTATCGGAAGCCTAGCTGGAGATGACAGGGTATGCATGACTGCGAGCAGAGGTATCTTGTGCACATTGGCCTCCTAACCTTGAGGGACTGAGAAAATGCTCTCCCAGGAGATTTTGAAGTTATCTTTTTATCTTCCTCTTCCCTTAATTTTAATATTATATGCCCTCTTGCCTACATTCTTTGGCCCAATTAATCCCTAGTATAATCCACCTTTGGCTCCAACTATAGCATGGATGCATTTGCTCCCCCCAGCCCCTTTTTTTTGTTTTTAATTCTTGCTGTTGCTCTCAGTGGTTTGGTCCCCTCAGGCAGCTCAAATAGGCAAGTTCGGCTCTGCCTGCTACTGACCGATTGCCTCTGGCTCAGAGAAAATAAAAGTCAGTTCTGAATTGCAGCCCCATGTTCATGTCAGAACTCACAGGCAAACCATCATTAACTGTCGATGATCTTGGCAAGTGGGTGCATGAAGAGCCAGAAGTCACTAAACACACATACATACATTTGCAGCAATGGCTTTCTGAGTATCAGGTTTCCCTGCAGTAATTATGTTGCAGTTTGACAGTTGTATTTATATCGAACAGAATCCAGAGAAGATCCCAGGGAAAACTGCTAAGAGAGATAAAGCTTTAAGGAAATTTAACTGCTTGGGAGAACACATTGCAGTAATTCAAGAAGAACTAAGCAGCGACACAAAACACGCACTAGGAAAGTGCTGAGACTATGTGCCAGGAATACAGGAACAATGACACAAATGCTATAAGTGACAAGGGGCATATTAAAGTTTGCAAATAATTAGCCACCACAAGATTATGGGCCAGTTCCATTGGACTGACTGACTTCCATGGGCTTGAGATGAGGATTTGAGACCCTAGTTCATCAAGGTCCTTAAGCACGTGCCTAACTTTAAGCCTGAGTAGTCCCACTGTCTTTAATGAGATTAATCATGTGCTGAAAGTTAGGCATGTGATAAAGGAGCTTGCTGACCTGGGGCTTATGCTACCCACGCTGAAGATTATCAACTTGGTGATTAAATAGATCTATAAAAAAGAAACAAAAAATACTATTTGTAGCCAGCAATTAGGATGTGTAATTTCTTATTTGGAAGATCTTTGACACCAGTAATCAATCTAGAAGGAATCTTTATGAAACTCCAGTGCTTATTTTATCTTGGGCTGCAGACTTAATTTGGCTATAGACTCACTAGCCCTATCCATGGACCCGATTAAGAAAAAGTTCACTAAACCATTTAGTCAGGCCTAATTATAGAATCCTTGCAACTCAATTTTTTGCAAAACCCATTGTGATGGGGTGTGCCTGGTCTTTGTGGTTCCCTACAGGAGGCTTTGTGGTCTTACTACACTCCAACCCAGGAAAAAAGGAGAAGTGCAGGTGGGTCTTCCACGCCTGCCTAGAGAGGCCTCACAGAAGCAGCCCACCAATCAGCGCCCAGCAGGCTCAAGTAAAAAGAGCCTTATCAGATCAGGTCCTGGCTGGGATCAGATGGGCAAGGCAGGGTCCTCCTCTCTGGCCAAAGGAGCTTGAGGGATACCCAGAGTTTGTTTTTGGCTACGTTTGCTTAAGCTGGGTTTGCAGGAAGTGAGGACCTAAAAACCTTAACCCTGACATAAGGGTGAAGAAAGCTAAAAGAGGCCAGGTAGGAAGAGGCTCAGGGAAGAAGCAGCAATGAACTGAAACCGAGCAGTGTGTAGCTGCTGTTTATAGGGTCCCTGGGTGGAACCCAGAGTAGTGGGCGGGCCTGGGTTCCCCTACTCCTCATCATGTTCCCATTATGCCTCTGGCATTTAGGGCAGCGAGAAAGGTCTTCCACTCCTGTCTATTTCTGGCAAGTCTTTCAATGGTTCCCCAGCTGTGCCCCAGGTTTTTCAGCTTGGCTTCCACAGCTCTTCACCATGTTGTTTTTGGGTGGCCTTGTTTTCGCTTGCCTTCAGGTGTCCACCTTATTGCTACTCTGGTGATGGAATCAGTTTCCATCCGAAGCACATGGCCAATCCACCTCCAATGCCTCCTGGCAAGGATGGTGCTAATATCCTCTTGGCTGCACTGTGTCAATAGATCTTGATTTGAGATTGTTCTGGGCCAAAAGATACAGAGGATTTTTCTGAGGCAGGTTATATGGAATGAAGACAGTTTGGACACGTCATACTTTCTCATTCTGCACTATAAAGTAATGTTGTAAGTATGCATCTCTGATAAATCTGGAATTTGGTTTTGGTGTTGTATTTCTCCTACTGGCCACAGGTAAAGTGGTGTAAACCCCAAGAAGGGGAAAACCTTATTTTGGGGGCTGAATTTAAAGGGCCCAGAGTAGGGTGACCAGATGTTAAGGGGAAAATATCGGGACCGGGGGGGGTGTGTTATTTTATTCATTTATTTATTTTTACATTCACCCGCCCGGGAGTTTGGCGGCAATTCGGCGGAGAGCCCTTCAGTCGCGTATGGTCTTCGGCGGTATTTCGGCAGCGAGTAATAAACCTTGCCGCCAAAGACAGAAGCACCCGCCACCGAAATACTGCCAAAGACCGTCTGCAACTGAAGGACTCTCTGCCGAATGGCCGCCGAAGACCAGGAAACAAAATATCGGGACAAATGGTGCCCCGACCATACTCTGGTCGGGACGCGGGACAAACGCCTCAAAATCGGGGCAGTCCCGATTTTATCGGGACATCTGGTCACCCTAGCCCAGAGCCAGGGCTGAAGATCCAAGCGAGGGCAAACAGACAATTATTGGACTCTAATATCCTGGAACAGGTTCATTTGAACATTGTGGCTTGGTCCCACCAAGGTTGGCCAGCAGGGGGTGTCAGGGTGAGAAAAGGACTGCAGTACTACACCCAGCTGCCAGAAGGCCCTCAAGAGGTGAGAGTGTCCCCATTACACCTGGATATATTGCTGTTTAAGGAGCTAGTGGAGAAGCCAGTAGGAATCACAACGGACATGTCAAAAAAAGGATGGGAGCATGAATAATAGTACCACAATTTGCTGGATTAAAGTAAACAGGAGTTGATCCTAAATTAATGCATATGAATGCCTCAATGAGATGGCCTTGCTCTCCACAGGACAATTCAGTCAACAATCTGTTCCTGGATTTGTTGAGAGAACTGAAGCAAAAAACAAACAGCAAGAAGAAGAAACATTTAAACCAAGATAAAGAGATGACAAGGGCAAGTTTGACCATTCCCAAATTACATTTTCCCCCAGAGTTTCCAGTGAGAATCAGAGGGTCAAATTTTGACAGACTCTGAGCAGAAGAGGCTTTGCTGACTTGCATGGAGTTGCAGCCACATATACCAGGTCTGGATTTGACCCTTAAAATAATCAGACACAGCACCCAAGCCTCAATCAGTGAACGGGGCACCATGTACTATCACTGGTGCAGGACTGGACTCAAAGCACATAAGGTGGGAACAATTTCAGCAGTACCCAGGGCATCTTGAATATGCCAGAGTGCAATAATTAAAAGTCTGTAAAAAGGATCATATAAAGAAGAGTGAACTAATATTTTTTTTCTGGTGAGGGAATGTAGATGTCGTCATTTAGCCCTTTGAGATTATTGCCATTACAAGAACTTTGGTATTAGGGAGCTTTGAAAGGGATCAAGAATAAAATAGCTAGCATTTATTTCACGCTATTCATATCGAGTGAAATTCTCTCCTGTGCAGAGGGCCAGCACAAGCTTTATGTACCACTCAAATCCTCAAAATAGGGATAAAGTGGGACTTAAATTATGCATACCATAGGCCTCATGCTGGTCTTCTGTATGGAGTGAATTTCTACCACAGAGATCTCCAATGACTTCATAATGGGGCCTCTCTATCTCAAGTGATTTATGTATCCACTAGAATTCCATAACTCAAAATGTGTCTGGTTTTTTATTGTGAAATACAAGGACTCAAGTTGTAAATTCTTGTCCGCACAGATTCCACTATCTTCCCACCCTGCTGCTGCCTCTAATTTTGACTCCTCTCATTCCCCTGACACACTTTCTTTTGCAGGATTTTGCTATACATTGGCTACCTTCCTCTCATACTGTATCAGCATCCTGGAAGCAACTTTCTTACTACTCCGTACTTCCTTCGGCTGCCCTGATGACAGTCACTGAGTATCTTTCATAGATCATGGGTGAGCTCTTGCACCCATGGACTTGCTGAACACAGCAATTCACATGCCCATTATCGATGCTATATATACAAACAAACAATGGGGGTCTCACGACATCAAGGTAACCATTACAGCATGCTTGATGCCTTGGGATGCTATCATGAGCCTGCAGGGTGTGTGTGTGTGTGCGTGTGAGATTTAATGTCCTTGTGCTGTTTTCCATATTGTATAGTTCATGCACAAATTACATTAAAGACCATCTGTAATGAATTCAGTAAAATTGCCTCACTGGGATGTTTTTCTGCTTACTTGAACTCAGTACTACTGCATAGGTCTGCTCTTCCAAGAACAAAGTGAAGGGCAGTGTTTGGGTGTGTATGTTTAATCTATGGGATATCACTGTACTATATCTGTTGTATCTTAATTTCATACCTTGGGTAAATTGCAGACACAAGGCTGTTTGCCACCAACCACCTGAGACATGCAATTTAGGTGCAAATGCCATTCATGCTCTGCTGTTTGACTATGGTTATAATGGGGATCTGTACTGCTCCTTGCTTTCTTTTAAAACCCCTTTTTCAGAGTGATGATGTTGGTGTGATTTTATGAGACTAACAAACATGCATGTTACAATCTGATAATCAGATTGCTTGAATTTATGCAATTTGATAATGTAAAACAGTAAGGCAGCTGCTGCAGAGCTGAATGACAATAATGTTTGGACCAACTTTAAAAAAAATAGACTGCTTCTGGGAGAAAGCGGTCTCTCAACAAGAGAATAACAACTATCAGAGAGACACAATAAAATATACTTAACTATCACAGAAGAAAAAGGCTTAATCTAGTACAAACATCTAGCCCTAAAAAATCTGCACAAAACAAACCAGAATTTTGTTTTAGCAAGACAATTTGCTCGCATCCACTTTCCAATCAATCCTCAACATTCGACCCAAATCAACATGCGCGTCCTGCTCCATTGTTAAAAACTACATCACAATGCCATCTAGTGGCATAGGAAAACACACTAGGTCATGTCTGGTCATTTTTGGTGCCACTGGAATAAATCTACTACCAATATAATGAAATAATAAATAGATGAATAAATGTGCATTAGTACAATGTTAAGGTTACAGTTTTATAGACTGAAATATCAGGAAACGCAAAAGTATAGGTTCTTATAACTTGCTCACTCTCCTCAGTTTTGACTTCAAATCCATCCATCCAATTCCCTCTGAAGTCAGTTGGAGATGAGTGAAAATATCAGAGGAAGCACTGTATATTAAAGGAATATTTGACATAATACCATTATTGGCAATGCAAAATACTCCATGCACAAGTGGATGAGTTAAGGTTACTGTGACAACCTTAACATTTACATTTCCTAACATTCAAGTGTTTAAAACTGTTTAAAACAGTGTTACCAACTCTCCTGATTTTATGTTGAATCTTATGATATTTGGGGTGTTTTTCTTAAAGCCCCAGCTCCTGAAGTCATTACTTCATGAG
The DNA here is from genome assembly GCF_020497125.1 of Mauremys mutica. NCBI lineage: Eukaryota > Metazoa > Chordata > Testudines > Geoemydidae > Mauremys > Mauremys mutica. Next base: position 10,232,546 of record NC_059084.1, on the reverse strand, counting down.
AATCTCAGGTTTTCCTTTATAAAAAAACATAAGTATATAGCCCTCATCATTGTAGAAAGAATCTTGAAAACATGTCCTGAGTGTATTCTAGAGGTACAAAAATCAGAAGGCAAATCCCCCCCCCAAATAAAATTAAATAATATATATAATAATATATATATATAAGTTAATCATGATTTTTGGGTCTTGATCAGTTATTTTTTGAACACCTACAGTTGGCAATACTGATTGTAACCTTAAGTGTTATATTAATGTAAGTTTATGTATTTAATTTCCATGTTTCTTTTAAAAAAATTAATACTTAATCTCTCTGCTGATGTCACTACGGACTTTCATAATAAAACAAAACCTTGTAGAACTCAGTGAAACTATAGCACAAAATCATTTATCTGGCTTACAGTGATAGTGTTATGTGTTTATGTTGTTATACAATCCTGCTCTTTCACTAACTCCATACACAGGGGAAATTTTTCATTGTATAATTACAAATAGATTTGTTTTAGTTCCTTATTCTTACTGTTCAGTTTGAGCTTGTTTATCTTTGGCCACTGGTCTAGAAACTAGGCTTCATTGAGGACTAGCCACTTGCAGAAACTTGAGCTTGACAAGTTCCGTCATTTTTAGTTACCAATATACACACCAAATTTCCTTTCTACCGCAAAATGTGTGTAAGATATGTCCTTACAAAGCAGAAATGCTTTTATTACTCGGTTCAGTAGTGCTTCTATCTTATTTATTCTGTCTTCATTCCTATTTCCACAATCACGAGGTGAGCAACCTGTGAGCAAGCAACATGGGAAGAATCAGTCAGCTTGGTTCATTTTTAGTCAGTTTGATTAAGCACTGTTTGTGGCAGTTTAAAACTTGACACACTGTAGATGTCAAAAGCAAAACCCATGTTTATTAAAGGCAAAAATAATGGTCATTACTGGTAGTACAGTTCTGTGACTCAGTCCCAAGATATTCCAGCTGGTTAAAATACAGTTTACTTTCTTAAAGCAGCTGCAGTGTATCAAAATACCAACCACCGTGAAATCAACACTACAAGAAAGTGTTAAGAAACACTTGGAAGTGAATAAAATGGCCTGATTTTCAGAGGCGTTGAACAACCACAGCTCCTAATGGTTGTTTACCGCTCCACTTACTCCCCTAATTATAAGGCTATAACCTTAAATTGCAGAGAGCACAATTTTACTGCAGCTACCCACAGAGCTAGACCAATTCACACAAGCTGAAAAACTGGCCCGGGGTTTCTGAAGACAATCTTATGTTTTCTTTTAAAAATAACTTTTTTGATCTTACAAAAACTGCTCCATGTAACTACTTAATTATACATAACAGTACACTTTTTAATTACAAATTTCAGCCATGATGGTCACTAATTTATCACTCAATTGTGCACTAGGAATTTTGCAGACAAAGACATGGTCCTGTACCAAAGAACTCAATGTGATTATGATGCAGTAAATGTGAGCAACAAACAATAGTGAGGGGCGGATCACTAATCACTATTAAAAATAATAACATCATATGATTATTTAGGTCTATTTTATCCACATCTGGAAGGTCCCACTAAATTCCCGACCTCATTTCAATCACTGAACTGTAGTTAATTCTGAACCCTGACAGGTTATCACAGACAGTTATCCAAAATTTCACCACCCTTACCGAAGAAGAGGCAATAGTGAAAACTCATGTAGGAAATTCAAGATAGAATAAACGGTTGATGGAATTAAGTACAAGGCTGGAGTACAGAGGGTTACACATCATAGACTGAGGATGAACTGCCCGGCCATATGACCCATGCTTTAAACAAATGAAGGCCCATTAACCTGATGGTCAGGTAGGGAAAAAAGGTTTGACTCTTTGCAAAACACAAGTGAATCTCTGGTCATTCCCTGTACATGGTTAATAATGTATGTGTCTGGAGAAAAGAATTCCAGAAGCAAAAGAGAAAAAATCAGTGCATATTCTCTTTCCTCATTCTCTCGGGTCCAGCCTCAAATGTTGGGAGTAAAAATGCATCTGTTACATAAAGGTATTTTTCTGCAAGAAAATAAGGTAACTCAAAGCAAAGGACTGTCCAAACTCCACTCCCTTCATTAGTTTCACCATAGACAAAACATGTCCCAGAAACAGCTACCTCCCGTGTTACTTATTTGTTCAAGTTCTAGCTACTTACCCTAAGAAGCTTATTCTCAAAGAGACACCACCAACTCAAAAGCCAATCTTCTTTCTCCACGTTTTAACTTTTTTTTAAATTGCCTCACTTGAGACGAAGTACTATTAAAGGCAAATTACAGTGGTTGCACCTTAATCCACCAGCTCCCTGGATCTCTCAGGAACTAGACCACAAATGTCATGCCCCTTCTGGACGCTGATTTTATTAACATCAGCTATTCAAACTCATGTCCCTGAACGTACACCTTCATCCCTTTAGACTTCACCACCTCTTCGGCTTCACCAGATTCCTTCTGGCTCAGGGCTCTCTGCCTCTGGCCTCTCAGGGCCTCTGGCTCCCCAGATAGGCTTCTTCACCATCTCTAGCCTCTCTGAGTTCCTCCTGGCTCATGAAAGTCTGCTTCTGCCCTTCAGACTTTTCTGCATCTGGCTTCCCAGGCTCCCTTCCTGGCTCAAAACTGTCTCTGTGACGCAGACTTCTTCCTGGTCCCTCAGTCACCTTCTCTCCCCCAAATCCTGTAACTCCTCCATATGTATCTACCAGCCAGGTGTTACCCTGCCCCTCTTAATCAGGTCTAACTAGGATACCCCTGTTCAAGAACAGGAGGACTGAACCTACTTTCCTTAAAGGACTCAGTCTCGCAGTGATATATAGCATGTTGTAATGCAACAGTGTCATAATCATACATCTAGAGAGAGGAGAAACAAACATGGAGCTGGAAGGTTATTAAACGGGGACAGGGACCCAAGAACCGGCCCCTGGAAGCACACCCCCTCCGACTTCTTAACACTTTGGTGTCAGAGGCAAAAGTGTTACGGAAACGGTTTGAGCAGAATTCCTCGGGGAAGCCATTTTCATTTATTCAATATTAAGGCAAACGTCCCTGAGGTTTGAGAGGAGGAATTTATGGCTGACCAGATCAAAGACCTTACTTAGGCTGATAAAAATAGCCCCCATAATACTGAAAGGTTCCCTCAGGCCTTGATGTCTAAGGCCAGAACAAGACTTACGGAGAAAACATTAATAGTTTACAATGGTGTTTTCTTTTTCCTCTCCCCAAGAAGTGTGTGGGTTTTAGATTAGAACCAAGGTTTAACATCAGCCCTATAGTGAATGAGGATATTGTGGAGTTTCACAGGTACTAGTGCAATATGTTTGCCTTCACCTCTGCTACATCAGAGGTGGGCTGCTGCATGCTGTGCCAGTTGCAGCCCTTGTCTATTATCTTAAACCTTTCAGGAGTGACTTTAAGTAGAGCGATGTGGGTAAAGTGACTGGCTCTGAAGCCTGTACCCAAGTCAGAGTAGCCGCTTGCTGCAGGCATAGATGTGTTGTAAGACTGGCTGGAAAATGGGATTTCTTTCCCACATAGCAACTTTTGACATTTCATTGAAAAACATTTTTTGGCCAAAAACTGAGGAATTTTAGTTTTTCATGTTTTCCTGATGAAAAAAAAATCGATAATTTAAGTACAGCAGAAGCACCCTGTGAAAATGTTCATATTACTGAAAACACAATTTTACATTGAAAAAAGGTTGATAGAAAGAAATCAACGAGCCCTAGTTGTAAGGCTTATGGGGAATATATGGCCATTTAACTTGGTGTTCATTTTGGGTTGCTTGTAGTTAAAAGCAGCAGGGCTGTGATGAAAGGCACCATCAGGAAGGGGTTTCCTTTAACTGGGGAATAGGCCTTTAATCCTGTGCAGGGCTGGCTGGAAAACAAGAATTCTGTTTCATGAAAAATGCTGAGATTATGAAATTTGTTTTCATTTGCCGCAGAACAAAAATGAGACCTTTCAAAAACGTGTATACAGGGGTGGCTCCAGACCCCAGCATGCCAAGCGCGTGCTTGGGGCGGCATGCCGCGGGGGGCGCTCTGCCGGTCACCGGGAGGGCGGCAGGCGGCTCCGGTGGACCTCCCGCAGGCGTGCCTGCGGAGGGTCCGCTGGTCCCGCGGCTTCGGTGGAGCATACAGAGGCACGCCTGCGGGAGGTCCACCGGAGCCGTGGGACCGGCGACCGGCAGAGCACCTCCCGCGGCGTGCCGCCCTGCTTGGGGCGGCGAAATGTCTAGAGCCACCCCTGTATGTATATAAAATAAAAGAGCAATGGACACCCCCAAAGGTGGCTAGGGACACTCACCCAGGATTTGGGAGACCCAGGCAAGATATTGCACAGCCAGATTCAGAACAGGGACTTCAACCTGATGCTCAGACATCCCAAATATGTGCCCTAACTTAACCACTTGGCTATTCCAGGCTGTCTCCCCATCCCTGAGGAGGAATTCTGTCCTGGACCTGAGAAACTTTCCTAATGAAAGTTTCATCTAACCCAACAAGTTTTCACATTTTCTGACAAAAGAATCATTTTGTTGAAAACTGCCCAACCAGCTGACGGAGGTAGGATTGCCATTCTGCAGGGTCAGCTATCTGGTACGGAGCAGCTAGATTCATGGACAGTAATGTGACTAATAACTTTGTGACTGGAACTATCCAGGGAAAATGATGGTCAAGGTTAGAATTAGTAAGGTGGACATTTGGAAACTGCTTGGACAAGTGTTTATAATTAACTATTTGCATATGCAATTTCACAAACTACATAAACAAATAAAGATCCCAACCCTGCAAACACTCAACCATGCCACGTAACTTACATGTGTGAGCAATCTCACTGAATTTACTGGGACTGCTCACATGTGCAAAGTTACTCACATGTGCTTCTAGCAATTGTGCTTCTAACTTGTATAAAATCAAGGCCCAAAATATACAAAGAGCTGGTGATTTTCCAACTTACATGCCAACATTTCAAAACCTGCAGTGAGTTCAGTTCATGAATTGCTATTCTCAGTTTGTACGTGACGACTCTGCCAGTTCTTCATTCTCATGTGACAGTCTTTCTTGCCCTAGTATGAACTCCTAATACTAATCCATTATGCGTTAGCTAACGCCCAGGCGAGAGGCAGGATGCTTGTATATTTCAATATTGTTCTTGCACCCGTGAATGGAGGACACAGGAAGAGCAATCTGCATTCATGTGCTCCCATGACCTATATATAAAGTAAAACACAGCTGGTAGTAAGTCTAGTTTTAACTATATTAGATAGTGTCCCTTTATATAGGCCATTACTTGTACTAATTACAGTTTTTACTGTCAATAAAAAGTTATATTTACAGGCTAAAAATATGAATGTAACAATCTACACATTCTGAAGTGAGTGAAACCACTCTTTCAAGGGCAGAGTATCACCCCAGCATGATATTTTGCAGCCTCATAAAACTACTTACCCTTTGCATAACTTATAGTGTTACAAGTTGTATAACTGGTTGCTGCTCATTTCTTCATATTTTTGTCTTGGTCTTAAATTTACTCACTCCTTCCCGCCCCCCGCCCATTTTTATCCCTTGACTTCAATCCAAGGCCTGGTCTACACTGTGGGGAGGATCGATCTAAGATACGCAACTTCAGCTACGAGAATAGCGTAGCTGAAGTCGACGTATCTTAGATCGACTTACTTCGCAACCTTATGGCGCGGGATTGACAGCCGCCACTCCCCCATCGACTCTGCTTCCGTCTCTCGCCCTGGTGGAGTTCTGGAGTCGATGGGGAGCGCGTTTGGGGATCGATGTATCGCATCTAGATGAGACGCAATACATCGATCCCCGATAGATCGATTGCTACCTGCCGATCCGGCGGGTAATGTAGACATACCCCAATGTTGTGCACACAGTTCCTCAATAGGGAGGGCTTTCCGTCTATTCTGTTCTATAGAGGTTTTTATACTACGCTTATCACTGTAGGGTCTGAGCATCTAGAAAGTGTGCTGTTTTTTGCAGCACATCTTAAAATGTTAATATTTTAAAAATGCAATTAACAAAGAAGTTGCCTCTGGAAATTTCCATTACATGCATCTGACAAAGTGAGTATTCACCCACAAAAGCTTATGCTCCAATAAATCTGTTAGTCTATAAGGTGCCACAGAACTTTGTTGCTTTTTACAGATCCAGACTAACACGGCTACCCCCGTGATAAAAGAAGTCTATTGATTTTAGAATAATGAAACGAAATATTTGTGTATATTTCTATGTGCATATAATCTACAATAAACTGCCATGTAGCAACAACATTCTAGATTTCAATACCACTTTGCCACCCACATTATCTCCCTACTGATCTCGTACCTTTCACTTGCACATCTGTGTTTACTTGGATATACGCTAGAGACATTCTTCCCGTATTACATGAAATTCTTCACTTTTGTGATTTATCTTATAAATGAGATGCTCTTGTGAAGCAATTTGCTGCAGTTTCCTTTTGGACTCACTAGTAGATCTTATAGTTCAATATATCAGGCCATTGTCTCCTGTCAAAACAAACTTTTAACTCACATTCCCTTCTCTGTTTGAAAAACTGAAATGTCGGAGAAAGGTACAACAGCTCACCTAACATTGTGTAAACATTCTGGGCCTGATTCTCACCATGTCAAGGTATCAAGCGTTTAAAACTGAAACACAAGAGCTCTCCCATCCTCTCAGCATCAGTTCCTTTGCACAGCAAAGGGAAATAGTTTTTGACTCAGTTGGAAATTAATGATTACAAACTATTTTCTTAGGGCCTGATTCTGCAACCCTCACTCGCACGGAGTAGCCTTTACTTACCGGAGTAGTCCTGTTGGCTTCAGTGGCAAGACTCATGAGTGCTAGTTAAGGTAAGGGGTGCAAAATCAGGCTTGTAACATGCAACTCCAACCTGAGCCACATTGGCTGGTAAGACCACGTGTGATGAGGTGGAGGAAACTAGTTCATTCTAGGCCAGATATTTAGAAGATGTCAGCTCCCTTTTAGGCACCCAAATGACGTGGGCAACACCTGGTAGCTCTTATTGTTCTCAACGGGGAGGGGAGAGGGTTATATTACTCTCAATGGGAACGCTGAGCACTGAAGCACTTTTGAAAATCTGCCCATTTCACATAGATGCCAACATGGAATCTGAGCTCTTTGGAAAATCTGGCCCTCTGGGTCTGATTTTAAATTATGGCCAGTTTCATTCTAGACTATCTAAGGGTATGTCTGTACTTTGAGCTGCAGGTGGAAACTCCAGCTTGAGGAGACACACCAGTGCCAGCACTGCCTGTGTACTAAAGATAGAGTTTAGCGATGGCAGTGCAAACTTACCAGGCTAACTGTCCCAGTATGTACCTAGTGTCTTGGGCTGGTATGTCTCCTACAGCTGGCATCTACAAGCTCGAAGTGTAGACATAGTTTAAGAGACAATGGAGTCCACTATATCTGACAGGTGCCTGTTGCCAGAACATGCATTTAACTGGTATCCCCACCTCTTAGTGAAAAAGTGATATTGAGACAGGGTGGGACTCACCACCTCGGCGCCTCCTGCTGGCCGCGTTGGGAATTAGCTCTTGGTTGCTGGTGCGCCTTCTTCTAGGGGTGTCTCACTGCCGTCACTTCTGCTCCACCGCTAAGACCCGCATCGCTCCTTGGACCGCGGCGTCCTCTTCTGGGGTCCACTCCGTGGCTGTGCGCCACTCCGCTTTCTCCCCACTTCCAGGGGAACTGGCTGTCTCTAGTCCATCCACTTGCCGCTGTGGCCTACTGCAGCCTTTGGTCTAGCCCCTCACCTCAAGGGGTAAACTGCAGTCCGAATACTGGCCATCCCCTCTGTGGCAAGTGGGTGAAAAAGGAGGGAGGCTGGGCCCGCCTGTTACTCCAGGCCCCGATCCAGTGACCCCATAGTCAGCGGCCATGTGATGCCACTCCTCCAACTCCCACTGCCTATTTCCCTGGGCCACTTTCCCGTAGCCCTACCCCCTTCCTGGCCCTTTGTATCAGGGGCCTCAATCTGGCAGTCCTCAGGCTGGAACTCCCTATTGATACCGATCCCGCCTAGCACTGCTTTATCTAAGGTACTCCTCTAAGGCAGCCAGTCCTTCTCCCTTGTACTCCAGGGAGAGACTGCCCCTGCTCTGTTGAGCAGCCCTTCTTATATGGCCCTGCTTGGCTGCTCCAACAAATCTTCTCCTGATTGGCTCTCTACAAGCCCTTCTCCGATTGGTTGGGTTTTGCTGCTCTAACCCTCCATCTACCTGTGTGGGGCAACTGCCCCACCACAGATGTGTACAAATAGATAAGATTTCCCCAGTGACATCACGCAAAGAGGTCAGGCCTGATTTTCAGCCTCTAACCTTCACTTCTGCACTTTGAGACCAATGGGTTTTGTGGGTACAAGTACTAACACTTGCACGTGCCCAGGTGTTCACATTTTTGAAGAGCATGGGAAGAAGATGCATGTTTAGGGAGGCCCAGCAAAGGCTCACTTGAAATTGTTCCTCTTTGGGCTAGTTGGGAATATGGCATAATTCCCAGCGCTCAAATAGGTATAGGCGCTTAGTTGCTCTAGACGAGCAGAAATGCATGCGTCTTGGACTTGCATGAAATATTCATATTAGTAAATTATTATATTGTGCTAGACACTGTAGACATGCATATTACTGCAATCACCAAGCTAGATTCCTTTTTACAAGGGTGAAAAGGTAACAATGCTCTGCTGATACAAATCTCCAAGAGAAGCAATGCCTGCCATTTCCCAGCCCCTAGTAACAGCAACGTGGCTAGCCTACTATCACTGTTTATTCTAGCAGCATTCCAGATCTGGGCTCCATCCAGCACACAAGCATTGTGGGACAGAGCATGGCTCGCCCTTACTCATGTGTTGGAGATGAGACAGCAGAACACAGGGACACTTCCACTCCTCTTTGGATGGCTCACATAAAGGCCAGACAACAATAGGCTGTGCCATTCCCGCCATGCACCATGCCATGTCCCAGAACAGGTTGAGTAAGTTTCAGCCTTAGATTATTCTCCACACCAGAGAGAGAGTCATTAGGGTGACCAGATGTCATTAGGGTGACCAGATGTCCCAATTTTGGGGTCTTTTTCTTATATAGGCTCCTATTACCTCCTACCCCCGTCTCGATTTTTCACATTTGCTGTCTTGTCACCCTAAAAGTCATAGTCCTCACTAGGGTAGATTTACTGACCCCTAACTGGGCCAGTATCTATCAGATACAACTGGTTCTTCACACTATTATTTCTATTCCATCAGACGCCTGGAGACCACAGCTGATTGGAACCGCATGATGCTTGGTACTATACAAACACATAGTAAGGCATTGCCCCTGCTCTAAAGAGTTTACAGTCTAAATAGACAAGACAGACAAAGGATGAGAGAGAGGAAGTGTTATCCCCATTTTACAGATGGAGAACCGAGGCACAGAGAGATTAAGCGACTGCTCAGTGTGATGCAGGAAGGCTGTGACAGAGCTGGGAACTGAACCTAGTGCTCCTGAGACCCAGTCCACAGCCTTAACCAGAAGCCCATTCTTGCTAGATTGTCACATTAGGCTTAGTCAGGTCTTTCTCTGGACAGGAATGGATAGGGACAGGGGCCTTTGCCAGAGCTTCTAAATATATCCAAATAGGAAGTGATTCCACAGGTCCAAGAAAATCAGCCACTGACAAAATAATATAGTTTTATTCTCAGAAGCCCAAACTCCCCTTTTGAATTCTGAGTTCCTCAATTCTTGGATTTCCTGTTTCCTCTGGGAAAGCTGAATTGCAAAAGCTCATTCATTTCATTAGTAATGCGGGCGCAGGGAAGCAGCAACAAGCTTCTTGCTGGCTGAGGAAGTTTTTCCAGTTCCATGATTAAGTTTTAATTTGAAATGCTGTTTCATTTGTAAAAAATATACCAAATACATCACTTTTGTGGGAATTATTTTGGAAGGGAATCTCAAACTGTTTTGTAACTCTGTTTGGCCATTATCTTGATTGCCAAGATTTAGCTGAATTTAGAAACAGATTGGCCAAAGCAGCACATTGAAAATGCCCTGTTAAGTCTCCAGCAACTTAACTCCAACAATTACAGGTAACAATAGGCTATTTATTGGCTCATGCTAAAATCTGCCTCATTTAGGACACAGGATGATTGTTAAAGCAGCAAAGAGTCCTGTGGCACCTTATAGACTAACAGACGTATTGGAGCATGAGCTTTCGTGGGTGAATTGTTTCGTGGGATGATTGTTGGCCTTTGCTTTTAAGAGTCCCTGCAAAGTGTATGTAGCATCAGTAAACAATGTGGTGCATTTGAGGGCAGGGGATAAGGATGCTTGTTAATGGAGTTGTCAGCAGCTATTATGCAGGTGTGATGGGTTGGATCACAAAAAAACCCCTTGGGGTTGCCAGCTGATGTGCCAAGACTACTTCTGCCCCTGCTTTCCCTGCCCTCCCAGCTTGGGACTTCAGTGCCCTGCCTGGTTTGAGCCAGACCCGCTAACCTGCTGCAAACTGAGACCCGGGTCTGCACCACATCCCCTAACAGCTGTAGGCTTAAACTGAAAGCAGCTGAAAGAAGTATCCCTGTCTTTAACACTCAGATGTCCAACTCCCAATGGGGTCCAAATCCCCAATAATTTCATTAAAACTCATACAGGGGTAAACTCATAAATTGTTCGCCCTCTATAACACTGATAGAAAGGTATGCACAGCTGTACCCCCCTCCGCCCCAGTATTAATAAATACTCTAGGTAAATTAATAAGTAAAAAGTGATTTTATTAAATAGAGAAAGTAGGATTTAAGTGGTTCCAAGTAACAGCAGACAGAACAAAGTGAATTACCAAACAAAATAAAATAGAACTCGCAAGTCTGTGTCTAATACAGTAAGAAAACTGAGTAAAGATAAAAACCTCATCCTCAGAGGAATTCCAGTAAGCTTCCTTTTACAGACTAGTCTCCTTCTAGTCTGGGTCCAGCAATCACTCACACCCCTTTTAGTTACTGTCCTTTGTTCCAGTTCCTTTCAGGTATCCTTGGGGGCGTTAGCCAGCTGAAGACCAAATGGAGGGCTCTCCCACGGGTTTAAATAGACTTTCTCTTGTGGGCAGAGACCCCCTCCTCTCTCCTATACAAAGTCCAGCTCCAAGATGGAGTTTTGAAGTACTATGGGCAAGTCACATGTCCATGCATGACTCAGATTTTACAGGCAACAGCCATTGTTTACATGCTACCCTGAATGTCCTCAGGTAGACTTCTTATGTGGATTGGAGCCTTCCAAGATTCATTGTCCTTTAAGTGTTTCTTGATTGGGCACTTAATTTGCACATTCCTTTCTCAAGAAGCTGACCAAATGCTTTACTAAGACTACTTAGAAATCAATCAAGTACACAGCCAATAGCCATAACTTCGAATACAACAATGACACATGCATACAAATAGGATGAATATATTCAGTAGATTGTAACCTTTACATAGATATGTTACATGGCATATGTAGCATAAAACATATTCCAGTTATATCATATATACATTCATAAGCATATTTCCATGAAGCCTTATGGGGTGCAACGTCATACACAACGTCACAGCAGGGACTAGGGATGAGGGGCAACTGGTTACAGACGGTTCACCAGAGGGTCAATATGCTTACCCAATTCTGAGTCCCACTCCCGTTCACCTCCTAGGATCTGCAGGCATGGTACCACCCCCCCTTCAGACCTATGGCTGTCAGCAGAAGTGGGGGTGCTCCCTCAGCTCTCATTCCTCTGACTAGTCAGATAGGGGACACGGACACGGACACAGACACTCTCTCTTTCAGCGGAATTTAAGGCTCAGAGAGGCTCTCTCAGTACCTAAAGGGCAAAAATCCCTACAAGACTGTTGTCCTTAGCACAAACAAAACCAGGAAATTCACACAGAAGGTTAAACTCACAGGAAACCCAAACATTTTAAATTTCATAGTTAAAGCAACCACATTACCTTAACTCTGCCCAGACTGCTATGTTTTGGGAAAATCAGAAACACAGACAGCCTTATCCGTCCATAACAATTTAATCTTTGCAGTGATCACAAAGATACCCATGAATCTGCACATTGACCTTTCATTTCTAGCCACAACAAGCTCAAATTCTGCAAAAGCCTCATGAACAAATGAGTGTGTTTCTTCTCGAGTGAGTATTTGACCATTTTATCAAACCACCAAACCGTTCATCACAATGCAGCCTAATACTGAGTTCCTGCTCAGGACGAGGCCTAGGACTGAGATATGGATAGAGCTGTGTGTGGAAGCTTACACAGCACGTGTCCACTCACACACCTGTGCTTTTAGTTAGTGACTTTAGTAACTCATTTCCGCAAACAATGACATTCACAAATTCTCAAAATCCTCCCTTGCAGTCAATAGTTGAAGCGAGACTTTACTTAAGGGGCTCAGGTAAGGGTACAGATACAGGGTTAAATGCTCCTTGCTTTATTAAAATGAGTAGTCCCCATTGAAATCAATGGCCAGTCCAATCAAAGTCAACGGCAAAGGATTCCTGAGCTCAGAATTTGAGTATTTGTGTAAATACAGTGAGTGGGTTTCAGCCCACAGGCTACACAAAAAATCAGTGATGGGGGAAGGCGAACACACTCCCTGCTAGAAAACCATAGGATAATGGTCTTGAATCCCACTGGAATGCATATTGAGTGACACTGGAATGCATATTGAGTGACACTGGCCTCTGTGCAGAGGTCAGCACATGGCCGTGCACCGTATAAGCCCACTCACTCTGCGCAGGGACGAATTCCTTCTCACAGACCATCATCTATCTGGAGGTCTGGGTTATTAGACTGTTAGGGTCACAAATCTTTCCCCTCGTGGAAATGAGCTTTTCACTGGAGAACCCATGATGGGGGGGTGAGGGGGGGAATAGAATTCGCCGCATAACCGTGAGCCCATTTGTACAACAGCCACTCCCTGCCTGTTACGAAATCTTTCACACCCTGGGAGTGGCATGTCTCTCAGTGTGACAGCTATAGAAAATGTATGAATTCTGTACCAAGTGGCCACACACTATGCCACTCCTTCAAAGCCTTCATGATAATGAGGAGAACTAGGACCAAGCAGTGGAGGTACAGAAACTGCCTGTTCACCCTCTAAATGGGTTGGTTTCTGCCTGCATGGACACATGGTAGGGAAAGGAGGATCTAGTGATTAGGATGCTCTCTTGAGACTCAGGAAATTGGAGTTCCATTTCCTGCTCTGCCACAGACTTCCTGTGCGATCTTGGGCAAATTATTTAGTCTTACTTCCCCATCTGTACAATGGGGATAACAGCAATGCCCTACGTTGCAGGGGTATTGTAAGGATAAACATGTTAATGATTGAGGTGCACTCAGACACTGTCTTGATGGAGTCCATATAAGTACCTTAGATAGACAGTGTAACTACTTTTGGGGTCTTGCATGTTTCCGTAAGGGAAACCAAGCTCTATCCCTCAGGGAATGTGTCCTAAGCATCTCATTCCACAGATTCTGGAACACTCATCACTGAGGATAAACACATCGTATAAAGTAAACATAGTGCTGCACTTAGGCCAAACTCAGCTACAGATTTTTGCTGAAGACAAAAATTCTTACAGGACAAAAAAGGTGGATTTGTATTTTGAAGTTTTAAAATGTACAAACATGAGGCAGTTTTTACAAATAAAGCCTTGGAGAGAGAATTTCTTCTGCTTCTCTGTTCCTATAAATACTCTATTGATGGGAATTTATTTTTAAATCGTGATGATGGTATTTTATTGAGCAGAACTCTGACATTCAGTGGATGACAACATGGGTGGTGCATGAACTAGCCCCTTCTACTCGAGGCCCCGCCCCTTCCACAGACCCTGCCGGAGCCAAGAGGCTCCCCCCTCTGCAGCTGCCAGATCCTGCCCCAGACTAGTGCACCCAGCCCCGGAGCGGGTGGCACGGCCCCAGTTCTGGAGTGCCAGGAGGACCGGCAGTGAGGTCCCTGCCTTCCCAGGCTCGGTCCCTGCCTTCCCAAGCCTGGGCCACCCCACAGGGACATTGGACTGGAGCTGCACTGAATGGAAGGTAGAGGCGGGGGTTTGGGGGCGGAGCATGGGCGGGGCCATGCCTGCCTGTTTGGGGAGGCACAGCCTCCCCCAGCCTATGATACCCGCCGCCCATGGATGACAGCAAGTAGCACATTTCCTTATGTTCATTTATGAATGGATTAGGAGTGGGTTTATTGAGGCTTTAATACTTAGCATTTACACGGCACTTTCAAATATTAAGTATAATTTTACCCATGCTTAAGTAGTTTATGATGATTATTTTATTTGTGAGATAGATTGCCCCTGCCCATCGTGCTAGTTACTGTAGAAATCCACAGAAAGCCACTCCCTGACACCAAAAGTCTGCAGTCTATTTTAACACAAGAGGAAATTGGTGAGTTGTGTCAAACAGCCAGTCTCTTGTAGGGTCTTTGTTACCCAATTATCCAAAGGAAAAACCATCTGCCCAGAATAATTATATAATGATATAAGAATTGTCAAGCCAAGTTTTCAACCTTAATGAGTCAAGTCACCCAAAATAGAATTTACTTGAAAACACTGAAATAAAAAAAATTGCAGTTTATTTACTTTTTTTTTTTTAATCTTTAGGGTACACTCACATCAGTTTTAAACTTTTCTTCATAACCCGGAGGGCTAGAAACTTACACTAACAAGCTGAGATTCTCATATATTCACTGATTGCAGGAGCTGGAGCTTTAAGAAATAAACCTAATATTGTGAGACTTGCAATAAAATCATGAGAGTTGGCTACTGCATAATCATCTCAAATCAGGCAGCTGCACATAATGGATATTTTCATTTAAAATGGTTAATAATACATTTTTGTATTACAGTAGCATCTAGAGACCTCAGAGAAGACTATGGAGTTATTGTGCTAGGTACTATAAAACCCACTAAGCAAGGGGAACTGTTCCTGCTTTGAACAGTTTACAGTCTAAAATTCCAACTGCATACGGTTTTGGGACAGTTCAGAGGCCTGTTTTTCTGGACTGTATACTAGTGTGCTAGAACTGGTAGAATGCTCATTGGACTCTGCTCTGCTTGCGGTACATCTTCAATTTGTTTAGTCAGAAACAATAATGAAGCTTATGAAAGTTTAGCCGGCTAAGACTTATCATATACTGTAGCACTTAACACACACACAGTATACGCGATTGGTAAAAATACTTTATATGCAATTAGAGGGGAAGTCTCTGAAAGACCTTTCATAACAAAGCTCCTTGGGTTCTTCTCCAAACCACACGTGGCGGGAGAACAGTCAGTACTCGCCAACTATAGCTTATTTGCTTATTTATCATATGAGCAGCTGAGTTCATGTTCAAGTAAATTCAAGCTCTGCTGAAGCAGAGCACGTTCAAGCTAGCAGTGTTAATGTATCTTTGAAGGAGAGCAGGCAGATGGAAAACATTTTAAGTGCATTTTAAATGTGACCTGAATTAGAAGAGCTACATTTGTGGAATTGAATGTCATGGTGGCTGGGAACAGAATTATCTGATATAATTCCACAAAACAGAGGCGATTAAAGGCTTGATGTGGCACGTTAAAATCAATTTTAAAATATCACAATATTTTCCCTAGCAGACTTGGTCAATTCTGAGCTGAACATCTGAACCCTGATAACAAAGGAGAAGAATTTAAACTAGAGTCAAAACCAGATTCCAACTGCTTAGCTCGTCTAATCAGGGCCGATACAATCATTTAGGCGACCGCGCTGGGATTTGGGGGGGCGCCATTTTCTTCGGCAGCGACCGCAGCAGCCGGATCTTCGGCCAACCCAGTCGCTGCCGGCATTTAGGTGGAGGGAGCTGGGGCAAGGGAGCGCGGGGAGGGCCGCCTGCAGCAAGTGTGGGGGGGGAGGCACGGCACACAGGAGAACTCCCCGCCCCAGCTCACCCCTGCCCCGCCTCCCTGAGCACGGCACGGCTGCTTCACTTCTCCCGCCTCCCAGGCTTGCAGTGCCTAAGCTGATTGCGCCTAAGCTGTCGCAAGGGGGGTGCCTCAGGGCAGAGGGGGGGAGCTGCCGCGGGGGGGGGGAGGAGCACCTCAGGGCGGAGGGGGGGGAGCTGCCGCGGGGGGGGAGGCGCACCACAGGGCAGAGGGGGGGAGCTGCCGCGGGGGGGGGAGGAGCACCTCAGGGCGGAGGGGGGGAGCGGTCGCGGGGGGGGGACGCCTCAGGGCAGAGGGGGGGGAGCTGCCGCGGGGGGGGAGGAGCACCTCAGGGCAGAGGGGGGGAGCGGTCGCGGGGGGGGACGCCTCAGGGCAGAGGGGGGGGAGCTGCCACGGGGGGGGAGGAGCACCTCAGGGCAGAGGGGGGGAGTTGCCGCGGGGGGGGAGGAGCACCTCAGGGCGGAGGGGGGGAGCGGTTGCGGGGGGGGGACGCCTCAGGGCAGAGGGGGGGAGCTGCCGCGGGGGTGGAGGAGCACCTCAGGGCGGAGGGCGGGAGCGGTTGTGGGGGGGGACGCCTCAGGGCGGGGTCGCAGGGTGGGGGCACAAGGTGGAAGTTTTGCCTAGGGCGCGAAACATCCTTGCACCGGCCCTGAGTCTAATTAATCATAGGGGGAGAGGAGGGAGAGAAACGTAGCTCATTTACGTGTTGTTCACCCTGAAGTAGTAACGTAAAAGGATTAAGACACTTAAACAAACTTGCTTTTAATTTGAAATCACATTTTCTTTAGCCCAGATGTTTCCTCAGATGGGTTTCAAACTGTGCTCTAAATCACTATCAGGAGTATTGAGCCGCAGCTTCTGCCATGCTGTCAGGGTACATTTCCTGCCAGATGGAGACCAGCCCTGGACTCGTGACTTTCCAGATGTTTTCTAGACCAACTAAACTCAAGATGCCTAAGCACTTCCACACCCATTGCAACTGCTTCATTATTATTATTTGTAGTATTGTAGCAAGTAGGAGCCACAGTCATGGGCCAGGACCCAATTGTGCTAGGCACTGTACGAATACAGAGCAAAAAGACAATGTCACATCTTGTTGTTTGTAAATTGGACCCTAATTAAATATATACGTGATACTAAAATTGGAGGGGCAGTAAAATACAAGGGGACAAAACCAAACAGCAAATTCATGTGGTCGGATCACAGAAATGAGAGCAAGTTTTGACTATGGAGTTCTTTACCCTGTGAGAGAAAATAAAGAGAACAGAGACAAAATAACAAGGAGTCCGATGGCACCTCAAAGACTAACAGATTTATTTGGGCATAAGCTTTCGTGGGTAAAAATGCATCTGAAGAAGTGAGGTTTTTTGCCCATGAAAACTCATGCCCAAATAATCTATTAGTCTTTAAGGTGCCACCGGACTCCTTGTTGTTTTTGTGGATACAGACTAACACGGCTACCCCCTGATCCAGATACAAAATAGGGAAGCATGAGCTGGCAGTCATTCAGCTCGCATCAGGATATGTTTATTTCTAGCTTTTCTCCTTAACTCTGTCCCAGTGTCCCTCTTCCAAATAACCAGGTGCTACAGATGACACTGGTAAATCTCGGACACTGAAATTGGGAGAGGAAGTTGTCCATAAGGGGATCTCTACCTTAAAAAGTAGTCCACAACATCAAACCATCTGACACTCACTGAGCAAACCAGAACCTGTTAATAAGCATTTCCATCATCCAAAACCTACAACTGTTAATGTACAACATAGGCCAGATTTTCAGAACTGTGCATATACAAATATGCCCTAAATTGTGTGTGAAGATATCACTGTTGAGTTTGCCATCGCATGTGCACATTTTTGCACATGCACAGTTCTAAAAATTTGAACTAACACCTTCTAATTACTTGGTCTGTTTGTTTAGTCTAAATGAAAACAGCATTATTAAACTGCTTCACAGAGACAGTGTGACCTACTGGCTAGCACATTGGACTGGGACTCAGGAGACCTGGTCTTGGCTCTGTTACTGGGTGATCTTGGATAAGATACTTCCCTTCTCTGAGTCTCAGTTTACGCATCTGTTAAATGGGGATTATTTTACTGACCCTCCTTTGTAAAGTGCTTTGAAAACTACTCGTGAAAAGTGGTGTATAATTATTATAATTACCTAAGGTCAGATTGTAGTTATATTATATATTAGTTACAGTGAAGAAAATGATCCTTCATGCCACCAATTCTTGCTGTGTATCTTTTCTGCAAAGATAAACACTTGTATGTTAGTTATTTGATATTGAAATCTCAATTTAAAAATAATATTACATGTGCAGTCTCTGGAATGATTCTTTGAAGAATATAAATACTGATTTATTAGGCCAAGTAGCAAATATATATCATTTTATTATTATTCCCAGTTATGGGATATAGAACAACAATGCCAGTATAACATTTAAAGAAATTATAAGAGAAAACAGACACCGGACCAGGTTGCCAAAATGTGTCCTTCCCACTCTTAAGATCAAGGAAAAGCCTTGTTTGTATGTATCCTAAAAAAGGTCAGAATAAGTAAGTCTCGATTCTTGATTAATCCTAAATATGAAGCAGTCTGAAGTGGAAAACTGTTCCAGCAACACTTCCAAGTATCACAGTCATAGAGTAACACAAAACAGCTTGTCAACTGAAAACAGGCACAGCAAAGGACCAGATCCTCAGCTGATGTCAATTGGCTTAGTTCCTTTGCCATTAATGGGGCTATGGCAGTTTACACCACTGAGGATCTGGCCCTAACAATTCCATATTGCAAGTAAATGGAGTATATACATTTCTGAAACACGTCTGACTAGATTAAACCCAAAACTGACCCGAGGAGATTTCTGTTGCGTGACTGAAGGGTTTGGGAAAAGTCAAGGAAAGTGAAACAGCAGCCCAGTGGTGACAGATGGCTAATGTTTTCAGAAAATTGAGACAATGGAAAAAAATAATCATTGGAACTAAATGAATGTTCTTAGAAAAGGTCGGGTTTAAAAGCATCCTTGGTGAAAACTCGAGCAGTCTCCCCCTTGGACCTAGAACAACACAGAGTATGGGGATAAAAGAGCAGTAATGCAGAGATCAGAGGTCAGTAACCTGCGGCATGCATGCCAAAGGTAGCACGCGGGCTGATTTTTAGTGGCACGCTGCTGCCAGCAGGGTCCCGGCTGCCGGCCCCGCTCAGCCCGCTGCCGGCCTGGATTACAGGAACCCCAGACCGGCAGCAGGATGAGCTGCTCAGCCCGCTGCCGGTCTGGGTTTCCGGCTGCCAGCCCCTTGCCAACCAGGGTCCAGGCCACTGGCCCCACTCAGCCTGCTGCCAGCTTGGGGTTCCATCTGCCGCCCGTGCTGCCGGTCTGGCATGCAAAACCTTTTACTAGCATGCAAAACCTTAAATTAATGAAGACTTGGCACACCACTTCTCAAAGGTTGCAGACCCCTGGCATAGATCATAGGAATGTGCCTAGTTACAGCCTGGCGAACAGTGATGACTCAGCACTATAAAGAGACAGATGGAGGGTAATGAAAGTAAAGGCTAGCTACTTGTTGGAAAACGTGATCCATATGTTTACAGAGACTTTATAGGGAAGAGCACTGCACTGCATTCTTCTGGCACTGGTCAGTTTAATGGCTTGCTTTCTTCCCTCTTAAAAACCCAGGCAGCTTCTTTGTAGTCCTCTTTGAGTCACCACTATTTAATATACCACCTTGTTGAAAAGATTAATTGCAGCAATGGGCTCACAGGCAGAGCGGCATGAAACTTGCATCCACTGCACCTGGCAGAGGGAGCTGCACTTAGCACAGGGTGGGCAGGTAGTGTCATCCTCTGTCGTTATGGGTAGGTTTAACTAGAAGCCAGGGCTTCACTGCAGATGTGTTAAATAAGCAGGGTCCTGGCTTCACCCCCTTTGTGGCCTGTGCTAGCAGGGGCTGAGCAGCACAGCAGAATGGGAGTGTGGGTCATACCTGCTACATGAGGATCTTCAACTCTAGGCCATGCTGTAGGGTTTCTTCCCCCTAAAAGTGAGCTGATGTCAATTGGAATTAAAAAGTACCGGGATTTTGGGGTTAGACATCATAGTAAAGATATTTTTAACAATGCATTTTTATTTTCATTAAATATCAGGTCCTTTGTTACCATACTGTTGCCGCTGAGTCAGAGCAATGAAGTCAAAAGATAGAACCCAAGGCAAGATTCCAGATACATTAAGCAGTCCCAAACTTTGGAAACATTTGGGATCTAATCAGTGTCACGGGCTCTTCTGAAACCTCAGAGCAGGATCCAAACATTGTCACCAACAAAAACGAAAGGTTTATTCTCAGAATTCAGCTGTTCACGAGAAATGAGTTAATCTCAGCATAGTTCTTGGTGGAAAAATGTTCCAAAGCCATGAATAGTATTGGCACCTACCCGGGTTAGTTCAGTGTGTAGGTCAAAAGCCTAATGGGAAGATACTGTCTCCAGTAAAATTGTACTCCATTTTGCTTATTTTGCCTTATACTCCATTTTGCTAGCTTTCAATCAGTAAGAAGAAAGGGTAGCCTTGAATTAGTAAGAAAAAATTGTTCTGGGTTTATTTTTTGCTGATTGTGTTAACATTTGTTCTTAGAAGGATAGAAGTTTTATGGCTGTAATTGCCTTATTTGCTGTTTGGTAATTAACTGAGAAAGGACAACTGGGCAGGATGGTTAAGAAGGGAGCGGAGGAGTCAAGAGGCACCAACTTTATTATCAATCACCCGGATGGCAGATTGACAACCCTATAGCAAAGACATACACCCCAAGGATGAGACAAGGAGTTGAGCCAAAGGGACAGATAAGAAACAGCTGTGGATCCTCCTGGTAACAACTCAAAATAATGCTAATTAAGAGCAACCTTGAATACCTCGTGATTGACAGCTCTGGTGTGACACAGCAAGATCCATAGACTTGTATGGGAATTGATCACTATAAAAGAAGGGTGTATTGCCATGGGACTTTGAGTTCGTTCTGCATCAACATCGGAGCTTCGAACGCGTTTGACAGAGGCCCAGCTCCCCTCTCTCGTGTGCAGTTTCTGCTGGCCACTGGAACTGACCAAGCAATGCTAAGGACTGGTAACTATAAAATCCAGCTGCAGAACCTTTTGGTGTGTGTGTGAATGGAAGCATATGCTGATTTCAATGCTTAAATTGTACTCTTAATAAATACAACGTATTGCCTCATCCCCTTTTTAAAAAGATTCTGTGCACTTCTTATAAGCATAAGACTGTGTGACTGCCTGCTATGCGCTATGTGGCCTTTGCCAGGTCACTTCACATCTCTGTTTCCTACTCTTGGTCTGTCTTAGATGGGAAACTTTCTGGGGTGTGTACTCTTTCTTACTACTCACTTAACGTCCTCCCGCTTATTGTTGTTTCGAAGTTACATTGCTGCTCCATTAGGGACAGGGGCGGCTCCAGGCACCAGCACGCCAAGCGTGTGCCTGAGGCGGCAAGCCACGGGGGGCGCTTTGCCGGTCGCCGCGAGGGCGGCAGGCAGGTTGCCTTCGGCGGCATGCCTGCGGAGGGTCCGCTGGTCCCGCGGCTTCGGTGGACTTCCCGCAGGCGTGCCCTGCACCCCCACCCCGAGCGCCCTAACTCCTTCCCAGACCCCGCACTGTACCCTGAGCGCCCTAACTCCCTCCCAGACCCTGCACCCCCATCCTGAGCGCCCTAACTCCCTCCCAGACCCCGCACTGCACCCTGAGCGCCCTAACTCCCTCCCAGACCCCGCACTGCACCCTGAGCGCCCTAACTCCCTCCCAGACCCTGCACCCCCACCCTGAGCGCCCTCCCACACCCTAACTCCCTCCCAGACCCTGCACCCACACCCTGAGCGCCCTCCCATACCCTAACTCCCTCCCAGACCCTGCACTGCACCCTGAGCGCCCTAACTCCCTCCCAGACCCCGCACTGCACCCTGAGCGCCCTAACTCCCTCCCAGACCCTGCACGGCACCCTGAGCGCCCTAACTCCTTCCCAGACCCCGCACTGCACCCTGAGCACCCTAACTCCCTCCCAGACCCTGCACCCCCACCCCGAGCGCCCTAACTCCTTCCCAGACCCCGCACTGTACCCTGAGCGCCCTAACTCCCTCCCAGACCCTGAACCCCCACCCTGAGCGCCCTAACTCCCTCCCAGACCCTGCACTGCACCCTGAGCCCCCTCCCACACCCTAACTCCCTCCCAGACCCTGCACCCCCACCCTGAGCGCCCTAACTCTGTCCCAGACCCCGCACCCCCACCCTGAGCGCCCTAACTCCCTCCCAGACCCCGCACCCCCACCCTGAGCGCCCTAACTCCCTCCCAGACCCCGCACCCCCACCCCGAGCGCCCTAACTCCCTCCCAGACCCCGCACTGCACCCCGAGCCCCCTCCCACACCTTAACTCCCTCCCAGACCGCGCACTGCACCCTGAGCGCCCTAACTCCCTCCCAGACCCCGCACTGCACCCTGAGCGCCCTAACTCCCTCCCAGACCCCGCACTGCACCCAGAGCGCCCTAACTCCGTCCCAGACCCCGCACTGCACCCTGAGCGCCCTAACTCCCTCCCAGACCCTGCACCCCCACCCCGAGCGCCCTAACTCCTTCCCAGACCCCGCACTGCACCCTGAGCGACCTAACTCCCTCCCAGACTCTGAACCCCCACCCTGAGCGCCCTAACTCCCTCCCAGACCCTGCACTGCACCCTGAGCCCCCTCCCACACCCTAACTCCCTCCCAGACCCTGCACCCCCACCCTGAGCGCCCTAACTCCCTCCCATACCCTGCACTGCACCCTGAGCGCCCTAACTCCCTCCCAGACCCTGCACCCCCACCCTGAGCGCCCTCCCACACCCTAACTCCCTCCCAGACCCTGCACCCACACCCTGAGCGCCCTCCCAAACCCAAACTCCCTCCCAGACCCTGCACTACACCCTGAGCGCCCTAACTCCCTCCCAGACCCTGCACTGCACCCTGAGCGCCCTAACTCCTTCCCAGACCCCGCACTGCACCCTGAGCGCCCTAACTCCTTCCCAGACCCCGCACTGCACCCTGAGCGCCCTAACTCCCTCCCAGACCCTGCACCCCCACCCCGAGCGCCCTAACTCCTTCCCAGACCCCGCACTGCACCCTGAGCGACCTAACTCCCTCCCAGACTCTGAACCCCCACCCTGAGCGCCCTAACTCCCTCCCAGACCCTGCACTGCACCCTGAGCCCCCTCCCACACCCTAACTCCCTCCCAGACCCTGCACCCCCACCCTGAGCGCCCTAACTCCCTCCCATACCCTGCTCTGCACCCTGAGCGCCCTAACTCCCTCCCAGACCCTGCACCCCCACCCCGAGCGCCCTAACTCCTTCCCAGACCCCGCACTGTACCCTGAGCGCCCTAACTCCCTCCCAGACCCTGAACCCCCACCCTGAGCGCCCTAACTCCCTCCCAGACCCTGCACTGCACCCTGAGCCCCCTCCCACACCCTAACTCCCTCCCAGACCCCGCACCCCCACCCCGAGCGCCCTAACTCCCTCCCAGACCCCGCACTGCACCCCGAGCCCCCTCCCACACCTTAACTCCCTCCCAGACCGCGCACTGCACCCTGAGCGCCCTAACTCCCTCCCAGACCCCGCACTGCACCCTGAGCGCCCTAACTCCCTCCCAGACCCCGCACTGCACCCTGAGCGCCCTAACTCCCTCCCAGACCCCGCACTGCACCCTGAGCGCCCTAACTCCCTCCCAGACCCCGCACTGCACCCTGAGCGCCCTAACTCCTTCCCAGACCCCGCACTGCACCCTGAGCGCCCTAACTCCCTCCCAGACCCTGCACCCCCACCCCGAGCGCCCTAACTACTTCCCAGACCCCGCACTGCACCCTGAGTGACCTAACTCCCTCCCAGACGCTGAACCCCCACCCTGAGCGCCCTAACTCCCTCCCAGACCCTGCACTGCACCCTGAGCCCCCTCCCACACCCTCACTCCCTCCCAGACCCTGCACCCCCACCCTGAGCGCCCTAACTCCCTCCCAGACCCTGCACTGCACCCTGAGCGCCCTAACTCCCTCCCAGACCCCGCACCCCCACCCCGAGCACCCTAACTCCCTCCCAGACCCCGCACTGCACCCTGAGCCCCCTCCCACACCCTAACTCCCTCCCAGACCCCGCACCCACACCCCGAGCGCCCTCCCACACCCCAACTCCCTCCCAGACCCTGCACTGCACCCTGAGCGCCCTAACTCCCTCCCAGACCCTGCACTGCACCCGGAGCCCCAGGAGGAGAATGGAGAAAAAACGAATGAAAAGGGGGGGGGATAAGAGAGAACGCTCCCCCCATGGGGAGGCCCAAAAATGAAGCTGTTCACAGGGCCCCACTAACTCTAAATCCACCACTGGTGGGAGGGGGAGGAGCGGGGAAGCGCCGCATCTCCGCTTCTCCCCCTCCCTCCCAGCAAGTCCTAAGTGCTGCCAAGCAGCTGTTTGGCAGCAGGGAAGCGCGGGGAGGAAGGGGGAGGAGCGGGGACGCGGCGTGCTCCGGAGAGGAGGTGGAGTGGGGGTGGGAAGAGGCAGGCCGGGAGCATCCCCCAGCAAAGTCAGCAACTGTTCTTCTGGGGGGAAGCGGCTGCCGCGCAAGGTGCTTCCTAGCGTCCTTGCCTGCCTCACTGTCTGCATCGGGCTGTGCCTGTGTGGGGCACCTCCCCACCACTGTACAGTACATGATGCCTTTTGTCTGCCCCCCGCAAATTTCCTGGGAACCTAACCCCCCGCATTTACATTAAATCTTATGGGCAAATTGGATTATTTTAACATAGTTTCACGTAAAGTTGCATTTTTCAGGAACATAGCTACAATGTTAAGTGAGGAGTTACTGTGTGTGGATGTACAGCACACAGCACATCGTCCCTGATTTTGTTTGGGGCATGTAGATGCCACCACAATGTGAATAACTCAGTGGTTTGAGCACTGGCCTACTAAACCCAGGGTTGTGAGCTCAATCCTTGAGGGGGCCATTTAGGGATCTGGGGCAAAAATCTGTCTGGGGATTGGTCCTGCTTTGAGCAGGGGGTTGGACTAGATACTTCCTGAGGTCCCTTCCAACCCTGGTATTCTATGATTCCATGAATTTGAGGTGCCCAGGAATTAGTAGGCTGCACAGAGTGAACAGTCTTCTACCATTGCAGGCACAGAGATGGTGCAGGCTGGGGAAGCTTTTCCTGCTGCTACCCACGCTGTGCCTATTGGTGGGCAGAGAGAGGACTTCAGTCTGCAGAGCCCTGCTAAGAATCTCATTTCACCAGAATAGTCAAGAAGTCCTTAGTAAGCAAAAAACCAAAACTTACTATACAATCATTGAAAATAGCTGAATTGCAAAGATTTTTTTTTGTTCTGGGGGAAGGAAGGGTTTAATAGCTGTCCCTTCAGATGACAGTTTACCATCACTGTTTATACAGAATTTTAACACTTCAATCATCAAATTAGGTCTCTACACAACCCCTGTGAGGTAATTATAACCCCCAACTTACAAGTGGGGGAAACTGAGGCACAGATAAACGTGAGGGACTTTCACAAGGGACACACTGCAAGACAGAAGTGGGAATAGAACTTAACTATTCCTGACTTCCAGTCCTTTGCTATTGAATTATCACAGCTACAGGTAGCCTTCTCGCTCAATATAGGCACACATAAGGACGGACACGTTTTTACAGCAGTTTGAAACTAAAACTATTGTGCATGCTGAAGAGTCTGGAAAATATCAAACTCACAGATGACAGCATCTGAATTACTTATTTGGCAGGAGAGTTTTACAATATCTATATCAGATGTAATGTTGTTGTGTTACAGTTTAAATTTTCACCAGTATTGAAACAAACAAAGAAACAAACACTTTCTGGAAAATACTTTGACTGCACTTAAAATCCCAACACTACCCAGTATTATCAACCCAGGGGTCTTCTCCCTTTAAATTGCAGCTCACTTTTTGTAGGATTCTTTTTTGAGTTTCAGATCATTGAAGATCTTCTGGTTAATCCAAGGTGCTCTCTTGTCAAATTTCCTATCTTTCCTACACAGTGGGATAGTTTGCTCTTGTGCCCTTAATAATGTCTCTTTGAAAAACTCCTAATTCTCTTGAACACTTTTTCCCCTTAGACTTGCTTCCCGCGGAATCTTACCTACCAACTCCGAGTTTGCTAAAGTCTGCCTTCTTGAAATCCATTGTCTTTATTTTCTCTCCTACCGTTCCTTAGAATCATGAATCATGATCACTTATGATCACCTATGTTCCATTCTAATCGTCTGATGAAGTGGGCTTTAGCCCACGGAAACTTATGCTCAAATAAATTTGTTAGTCTCTAAGGTGCCACAAGTACTTCTCGTTCTTTTTGCTGATACAGACTAACATGGCTACCACTCTGAAACCTGTCACTTCCTTTGCATGAGCTGTGCATCTGCTCATTCTTCTTCCCCAGTTTGGTTTGGCATCCTTAGAAATCAGATTCTGATTTCTAATCTCCAATAAACCATATTCCTACTGGGACTGAATCGGCATTTCCAGATCTGTAACAGCAGTATTTGCTTTCAAAGACGGAATAACCTCATTAACAGCTACCCCCTCCTGTTCCCCAGTTAGCTGAAGATCAGGTTATCACAGCATCCACATAGGAACCAAGAGGTCTATCTTGTCCAGCATCATCCCTCCAATAGCAGCCAGTACCAGCTGTTTTACTCACGGATTGCTGCTGGTCACCTTTTTAAAGGAGTTCACTTTCATCCCCAAAAGCTTTTAACAAATCACTATCCAGTCACGTTTTAATAGTGAAGGAAGAGTTTCCATTCTAAACATACAGGACTACATTTACATACGTGCGAGCGCAACAGGGGCTAATTTGCACACACTTATTCACCAGTTCAGCCATACACAAATAAGGGGCATGCTTGCAGAAACATTTCTAAAAATGCAGCCACAGCATACACATGGATATCGCATATGTAAACTAGCACAAATGCAGACACACAAAAATATCATGGCAAAGGACAGCAAATAAATAGGAACATGTCTTTACAATCTATAGGTTGTATCATGCCCTCAATTAGCAATCAGAAGTCAATGGAACTTCTTGTGTGAGTACTGATGACTTGGCGAGAAAACTTCAAAACTGTTATGCTAACTTCTGAAACATTCATCCCTTCAAAATGCAAAACTGAACACTGGAAAGAGGGGAAGAAAATAAACTAGGCGCTCTAGAAAACAGGGAAGGTGGATTACATATTAATAAGTTTCCCACAGCTATAATGCAAACATCTTGTTCATTTCAAATCTTTCCTGTTTTGGGTATATATTTTGCTAACCTTTAAATTTTTCAGCCTACAATATACGTAGGCTAATGCAACTTTGTTCCTGTTCTCTAATTTGTACCAAAAGGGATTAGATTTAAATAAAAAACATATACAAGAGATCCTTGAAAATATAGTAATAAAATAATAACACTGTTGCTTCTAGACTTCTGAGAACTAGGAGGATCCAATTAAAGCATACCAGTCTTCACTGAAAATGAACTTAGAACAACTAAGCATACGTCTTTTATAGGTAAATAGCTGTGATGTTTTTAGAATACAATTGTAGTCTGTTATCTTTAGCATTTGAAACCTCAGTTTCCTCTACGCTCTTCATTCTCTTTCTATGCACCACCCATGTTCATTTTTGTTCATGGTATGAAATGTAGAAATGGACAAAACTTCTCATCACCAGGTCAGGTAGAGCTTCTATCTAGGTTATGTTACGCTCAACATGCAGAATTACCAGTGAAGTCAATGGAAGACCTGCACGTACGGCCTGGTCCAAACCCCACAAAAGTCAATGAAGCTCATTGACTTCAATGGGTGTTGAACTTGGGCTGTAGAGTGGCTACTGTATTGTGCCTTTAGATTTAATAGGAGCAAACTGGGTAGTTTGTTTCCTCATTTCTGTACATAATTCCTGTTCATAAAGGGTTTATCACAGGGTCAGCAACCTTTCAGAAGTGATGTGCCAAATTGTCATTTATTCACTCTAATTTAAGGTTTTGTGTGCCAGTAATATGTTTTAACATTTTTAGAAGGTCTCTTTCTACAAGTCTTTAATATATACATACAACAATAGTTTTGTTAAAGTAAATAAGGTTTTAAAAATGCTTTAGAAGCTTCATTTAAAATTAAATTAAAATGCAGAGCCCCCCGGACCAGTGGCCAGGACCCAGGCAGTGTGAATGCCACTGAAAATCAGTTTGCGTGCCGCCTTCGGCACCTGTGCCATAGGTTGCCTACTCCTGGTTTATCATAACCCCATTCTGCTTCTCATTAAAATACTACAAAATCCTTTGAATAAGAATGATCAGGGGGTAGCTGTGTTAGTCTGTATCCACAAAAATAACAAGGAGTCCAGTGGCACCTTAAAGACTAACAGATTTATTTGGGCCTAAGCTTTCATGGGTAAAATGAATATGAAGGGTTCCCCTGCTCCCACCCACCCAAATCTTACAATAGAACTAATTTCACTACACAGAGTAGCAATTGTATCTCCTATATAAAATATATACGCGACCAATTCTGGTATGAGAACCAGTAACAAAAACAAACCAACAAACAATCCCCTCCCCGCCCCAAATCCCTCACTCAGAATTATCTAGATCTTTTCAGCAACAATGACAGCAATGCAGCCATGCCACTAAGGCTGTGAAATAGTCAGCTCTCACAAGCTAAGCAGAGTTAAGCTTTATCAGGATATGGATGGGACAAGGAACCTGCTGGAACAGGTGTCGATGATTCAGTAGGTAGCACTCTTTTCCTAAAGCTCAAACAATGCCCGAGTGTGGCATTAGGTCTTGCTGTAGTTTCAAAGGTGCAGCTGACTAGCCACAGGCCATTCAAAGATGCAGTAGAACCACCATAAGCATGGTGCTTAAATGTGCACTGGCAGCATATTGAAAAATCAGACAACTGAAAGAGAGAGAGAGAGAGATCAGAGATAGAAGTCAAAGGGGTGGATCCTCAAATGGAGTCAGTCATCATGGGTTCGATAACGAAATGATGAAAATTTACACCAGTTGAGGATCTGCTCCCAAAGTATCTGAGAGAAAATGAACTAAAGCACCTAGGACAAGAACAGTGTTGCACGGCCTGGAGATTGCTCAGCTTAGCAGGAAGTTTCAATCCAGTAGATACTCATACAGACCAAACCTACACACAGGGCCGGCTCCAGACCCCAGCGTGCCAAGCAGGCGCGTGGGGCGGCATTGTCCTGGCAGGGCGGCATTTGGCTCCGGCGGACCTTCCGCAGTTATGCCTGCGGGAGGTCCACCGGAGCCCCGGGAGGAGCGGACCTGCCGCAGGCATGACTGCGGAGGGTCCCCTCCTCCCGCGGCTCCACTTGAGCTCCCGCAGGCATGACTGCGGCGGGTGCGCTGGTCCCGCGGCTCGGACGGAGCTCCCGCAGGCATGCCTGCGGATGCTCCACCGGAGCCGCGGGACCACGGGACCATCCGCAGACACTTCTGTCCCAGCCGCAGGACCGGGGAAGGGCGGCACGGCGCGCCGGCCTGCTTGGGGCGGCGGAATTTCTAGAGCCGCCCCTGCCTACACACCTGGCTCTCAGGTGTAGCCCTATTTAACACCTATGTAAGCTGTAAATAATACCTAGAAGTACACTGAAATTGACACATAGGGCAATCAGCAATATGGAAATTCCAGATAAATAGAACTAATCATGGCAATATGCATCTGGATCAAAGATGGCAGCGCTTTCATCAAACAAGTCCAGATGCAAAGTGCCTACAGCTGTCCCTAGTTCTACGCAGTTATATAGTTCTGCATATTATATTCTTGAGTCTCTAGTTTAGGATTAGTCAGGACTTTCCTTAGCTTCATAAAACACACTTGGCAAGCTGTGAGGGAAAGATGTATTTAAAACCAACTGAAATTCTGCAAGTATCAATGGTACAAAGTGTAGATAGATAAAAGTAATGTTAGGCAAGTTTAGCTGCAAAATACAAGGGGCCAGTGCCATTTTCATTATGTCTAAAATGCACCGGACTAATACCATTTTAGGGATGGACGATATTCCCTCAGTTCTATGGGGAGAAAAGAACTCCAAGTTCCCAAACCCCTGGAGACATTTTGCAAGTCAATGAATTTTTGCACATAAACCCATAGGTGCTGAAACTAAGGATGTAGGGGCTGCTTCTGCACCCCCTGGCTTGAAGTGGTTTCCTTTATATACAGGGTTTACAGTTTGGTTCAAGGGCTTTCAGCACCCCTACTATAAAGACTGTTCCAGCATCCCTGGATAGACGGAGCTATGTGTATCATCCCTCCTGGCAACATGGGCTGCAAAGCCAATGTAAAGGTTGAGGGTCTCTGCATGGCTAGACTTGTTCATCTGAGCAATGCTTCTGTATCTGTATGGGTCTTAAGGGTTCCACAAGTTTTGGGGGCTGGATCCCCTGCTTTCCCTTTGCGGGGGGGAATGGGCATGCCAGCTCTGCCCCTCCCACACCAGTAACAGAAAATTTTAAAGAAAACACCATGAGGAAAACCTTGCAGAGTTTATTCCATTAAAATGGTAATATGCTAGTTTTGACTAGAAACTCCTAATTCCTCTGGCAGGTTAATTTCCTTGTTGTCTCTCTATTTGGAAAGTTTACACTTATCTGAGCCAATCATCTGTTGAGACTGACTTACAGTAAACTCATTAGTTTAATATGTTTGGTTTTGTAATCCTTTTATTCCCAAGATAATCACATTTCTGCTGCAGAAGCAAGTAGCTGAGGTTAGGTAACTGGGAACAATGGAGGCATTTTATGCGTATGAAACACAGGAAATTAATAAGATTTGGATGCATATTTGCTAGAAGTCATTGTTAGTGCAAATGTTTCTTGTTTCTCAGATATGGAAGGTAACATGTAATAGTTTAACAA
This sequence comes from Mauremys mutica, assembly GCF_020497125.1. Taxonomy (NCBI): domain Eukaryota; kingdom Metazoa; phylum Chordata; order Testudines; family Geoemydidae; genus Mauremys; species Mauremys mutica. The sequence goes on along the minus strand of NC_059084.1, from coordinate 10,201,602 downwards.
CTGTGGTTTATACATTACAGGTCAAATTTCAGTATCACTTATGACAACGTAAGACTAGGGCTGGCCAGAAAACAAGAATTCTGGTTTGCAAAAAAATATTGAGGTTCTCAGACTCGTTTTAGTTTTTCAGCAGAACGAAAATGAGACCTTTTGAGAGTTCTAATGAAAATGAGAGACACCCATGCCAGAATAGCTAATAACCCAGTGGTCAGGGCACTCATCTGGGATGTGGGAGACCCAAGATTAAGTCTGCCAAATTCGGCAGAGAAACATGGCTCATCCACATCTCAGGTGAATGCACCAGCCACCAGGCTATAATCTATCCTGTGGTGGTTCAGTGGGTCACTTTTTCCTTCCCTCTCCCACTCCAAACATTCACCCTAGACCTGAGAAACAGTTTTGACAAATTAGCATTTTCCAGTGAAAAAATATTTAATCAAAAACTTCCCAACCAGTTCCATTAAATACTTATGTCAACCCCTCCCACCCCCTTCGTTTGACACTGTAGATGAAATGTTCCAGACTTTATTCTATGGGGTAGGTAAACACTTAAGGCTGAAGTGTTCCAGGTTTCAAGAAAGTGTGTCAATTTATCCTTGGCACTTGGCTCTTTTTGCAAATTAAATTAAAAGGAAACAATGTCAACACAGTAGTGAAATTCATTCTTAAAACCACCTGAATTATCCAGGCTGGAGTTTCTCCATTAATACCTAAAGTTATTACTTCTAACACTGTTTAAAGCCATTCACTGCTGTGAGGGTCTAAATACAATAGAATGGAACAGACCAAGACTATGTTCTTCAGCAGCAGCAGTTGACTTCAAATTCTATTGCTAGAAAAGCAACAGGCATCAAGGGTTATGATGCTCAGCAGTGCAGCCAACTCTCATAGACTCATATTTTATCATGAGTCTTGTGATGTATGGTGCTTTTCTTAAAGCTCCAGCTCCTGGAGTCATGTTATATGAAAATCTCAGCTTTAATTTCTTTTTTTAAGAGGAAATTCCTAACTCTTGTGGTTAAAGAAAGAAGCTTGAACATACAAACCCTAAAAGCTCCAAAATATAATGCAAATAATCAATTATTTTTTTTTAAATCTCATGATTTTTGAATACTTAAGACTGGCAATACTGTGTATCACATGTATCCCCTAAAGTACTTTTACTAGCTACCTCTTCGATTTTCTATTTATAATTTTGTTTCCTTAGTCTCTGTGGTCTTGGTCTATAAATCTGCTCAATTTGAGAGTCCTTGTGTTCTGACTTGCATTGCATGGGTCTGATTTTCTAAACACTAGATATATTTCCTAAATTGTGAAATATCCTTCCAACAGGTCTGTGCAGAGCTGACAGTATCAGCAGCCTGTCACAACAGTAAGCTTCTACTTTTTATGTTCATCCTATTGCAAGTTGGATTATATTATAAATATCAACAAAAGAGCAGGGAAACTGTATTCTAAGGGCAAGAAGTTCTAAGGGCACTGGAGGTCTGCTAAAGAAATCAAGATCGCTGATTAATACGGTGGCCTTTTGATCCAGCCTATTTCAAACAGATAACACTTTAAATAAATGAAATCTGAGCTAGGAGAATGAGAGCGAAACAGAAGATTATTTTCATAAAGACAGAGTGTTTTGGAGCGGGATTTTTCTACATCTCATCTGAGACCAAAATAAGCAAGTTACAGGGATTGCTGTGGAGGTACAGTCAGTGTGGGAAAGAAAGGAGACTTCTTCTCCAATGGTTAGTAAGCTTTGTACCCGTAAGCAAAATTCACTCCTGTGAATACGGCTAGTACGAGACCTCTGCATAACCAATGGTGAATGAGTGCTCCAGGTTCCCCCTCTGCACCCAGTCTGTAGAGGGGTATGAGTCTGTCACAGCCACAGTTAAGCTCAAGCTGTAGCAGCTCATGCTTTTAGCTCCGGAGGCCCCTGCTTCAATCCATAGGACATCGGCCTATATAGCATGCATCACCCCATCCCCACTCCTTAGGTGTGCCGAGCTCTACTCTAGTGCACCTTTGGATCTGGCCCACTTGCATCTGGTTTACATCAGCAAAGTGAGAGGTGAAACAGGCCAATTTTTTCTCCATGTGTCTGCAGCAGCTGCAGAAAGTCTCCCATGGATTTTGCATTATTTTCCTCTGGGATTACCAGTTGAGGGGGTGTATGGTTTTTTGGCGGGTCAGTTGTTTCCCAGCTAATATCTGGTGGCTGTCTTTACAATATCCTAGAGCAGTCCAGTGCAAGAAAAAAAACCCAATGTGATAGTTAAATCCAGAATAACCAGGACATGAGACACATTAGTCATAGTAAAAATACATTTGAAACAACAGAGAGACTCTAGCAAATCTCGATTCCCTTTCTTAGAATATTTCTCAAGAAAACCCCAATATTCATCAGCCAAAAAATCTGAATACTTTTCCCTTCTTCTTTGTGAACAGACAGTTCACCCCCTTTGACCAAGAAAACCATCCTTCCTAGACCTCCTTATGGTTATAATTAAGAAAAGCAAATCTCACTCCATCAGGTTGTTGGAAGGATCTATTAAACATTTTTCTTGCTTTGCAGTTAGGGGTTTTGCTGTGTTTTTGGTTGTTTTGCTTTAAAAAAAAATATGGATTATTACGGATTATTATATTTGATACATATAGAAACCGTGGAAGGAAAAGAATTCAACATCTGTACTGATAAGGAAGGTTCAGTGGACCTGAACATGGGCTCAGACTCTTGTGTTTTATCAAATCAATAAAAAAATTGCAAATTAAAAGATAGTGAGCGATTCAGATGACAAAAAGCCTAGAACAGGCCATTGGATAGAGTGTAATTTACATCCTGTCATATCATTCATTGCAAGATCATTAACCTTTAAACTGTGGCTAAAGTAATTTCAATTTCATTAGCTCCCAGAGGATTTACCTTGGTAACATGCTTGAACCCCCTCTGGGCTCTTCTGTGTAGTTGTAGGGGGTCTTCCTTTGATCTCCATCTTGAGTGCTACAGGGAGGCCAGTAGCCAAGCAATATTTTACGGCTGGCTCATGTGACATTTTGACTTAGACAAGACCAATGCTGTGTTTCCCCATGCATTACATTCCTGAAATCTTTAATTCTGTCTCCCCAGTCTGCCAGGTCTATCTCACCTCCAGCACTCATCCCATGTCTGTCTCTTCCCCCAAAAGGAGACTATCACTCAGTTTCCTATTGAACTCAATGGGACCTACTCACCTGAAGGATGACTGAGCAGGATTTGACCCTTGTCCCTTAACAGGGTCCTCATTTTTTATAGTCCTAATTCCTCATCTAGTTCAGTTTAAATAATAAAGGGGAAAAAAAAGAGAGACAACTGTACAAGGCTCTAGATCCCCTAGCACATAATTAGCATTGCAGCAATACAGGCAGGTATGCGTCCATCTCCTTTTGGGAGACCAAATTTAAAGATATTTACAAAATCACTTGTCCTCATTTTTAATACGGGCATTGTCGTGGAAGGAAGGGGAATAATTTGCTTTAATTTCTTTACACTTAGAGAGACATTTAGGCCTTACACTTACAGGACATTTTTAGGAACTTTGCAATCACAACTTCACACACAAAAATGGATGCGAATGTGTGTGTGTGTCAGACCTACACCTGGATTTATATGTGGACAGCTATCACAATTACACATGTGGCCAGCTAGGTAGTTATCTGGACACATAGCCTGATTTGTTATGCCGGTCAGGAAATATATTCTTATGGTTAAGGTACTGGACTAGGACTAAAGAGATCTTGGTTCAAGCCCCAACTCTGCCACAAATTTCCATGTGACTCTGGGCAAGTCACTTAATTTCTCTGTGCCTCAGTTCCCTCTCAGAAAAATTGAGATAACATTAGTTCTCTACCTCAGGAGATGAGAGTGGGCTCAATAATGTTTGTGAGGCATTCAGCTACAGTGGCGAGGGGGGCTATCTGTGCACTTCAATAAACCGATGGGCAAAATAAAATTAAAAAATAATTAATGGTTAGTAAAAGGGTGAAAATTGTTATTAAAAAGAGCCAAAGAAGGTGATATAAACAATGGAAACTACCCCAAAACATAAACCACCTCATACACGACAAACAGAAGAAATGTAACCTTTCCTGTTCTGTGACAGCTGTCATTGCCACACCTGCAGACTCAGATGTCATTAAGCACCTAGGGTATCTGAGTAACCGCAGGAAGCCTGTATGGTCTGTAATAGTGCTCGTCAACCTTTTCCATACTGTAAACTCATTTTACAACAGAGAAATGTTTTGGGACTCCCCCACATGCTACCATAAAGAAAGGGATGGTAGTCACAACTCCCAAGTTTCATAACTAACATACCACAAAGTGAGTGACTCAGTTTTGGGAGCTAGGGAGGATTCTTCAGAATCTGATACAATTCTCCACACCAAAGCTCCTCACTGGTGTATCCCAAATCTTCAGATGTTGAAGCAACTGGTTTGTTAGATTCATATAATGTGCCAGATTTGTCCTTGTAATAATTCAGTCGAACCTGATGTCTCATCGAGGCCTCATAAAAAAAATGCCATCTCAAATTATTATAGGTTCATCCATACCATGGACTACAAAGGTGACCATTTAAATTACTCTCAGACTAACTGCTTTGGAAAAGGAATATATTTTCCCATGCACCAATCCAAAGCATATGCAGACGTGCACTTTGTAAATGAGAACCCGATGAAGAAACAAATACATTAAAATATACGCTTCCAACGCACCCCATGGGAAAGTAATGGACAGGCTGTCTATGTAGCAAACCACAATGCATTGGCTTTAATAAAAGCAGCAGATCCCTCCTAAATAAAAACTGCCAGAGAAATGCAATTTTGTTGCAACATCATTAACCACAACAAATGTCCTTTCCTTAGAAATTAATATAGCCTCATTTCCCCAAGGGTATAGAAATCACCCTCCCCAGAAACCTCAGAGAAGCCCTTCACATTTTCACTATCATCTGAACTCTCTCCTTTGACACCTCAGAGCAGAGGTGGGCAAACTACGGCCTGCGGGACCGTCCTGCTCGGTCCCTGAGCTCCTGGCCCGGGAGGCTGGCCCCCGGCCCCTCCCCCATTGTCCCCCTCCCCCGCAGCCTCAGCTCGCTGCACCGCAGGCGAAATGCTCTGGGTGGTGGGGCTCTTGCAGAGCTGGCCTCTCCCGGTGCTCTGGGCGGCGCGGCTGTAGCGCTGCCAGCCACCGGTGCTGCAGGCAGCGCGGTAAGGGGGTAGGGAGCGAGGGGGAGGGGGTTGGATAGAGGGCAGGGGAGTTCGGGGTGGTGGTCGGGGGCAGGGGTGTGGATGGGGTGGGGCAGTCAGAGGGCGGGGAACAGGGGGGTTGAATGGGGGCAGGGATCCCAGGGGAGCAGTCAGGAAGGGGTGGACGTTAGATGGGGCGGTGGGGGGCAGTTAGGGGCAGAGGTTCCAGGGGCGGTCAGGGGACAGGGAGCAGGGGGGAGTGGATGGGGCAGGTGTCCCAGGGCAGCAATCGGGGTGGGGTCGGATTGGAGTGGGGGCTGGGCCACACCTGGCTGTTTGGGGAGGCACAGCCTCCCCTAACTGGCCCTCTATACAATTTCAGAAACCCGATGTGGCCCTCAGGCCAAAAAGTTTGCCCGCCCCTGCCTGAGAGACTAACAAATTTATTTGGGCATAAGCTTTCGTGGGCTAGAACCCACTTCATCAGATGGATGAAGTGAAAAATACAGGAGCAAGTATAAATACATGAAAGGATGGGGGTTGCTTTACCAGGTGTGAGGTCAGTCTAATGAGATAAATCAATTAACAGTAGGATACCAAGGGAGGAAAAATAACTTTTGAAGTGGTAAGAGAGTGGCCCATTACAGACAGTTGAAGAGAAGGTGTGAGTAACAGTAGGGAGAAATTAGTGTTGGGGAAATTAAGTTTAGGTTTTGTAATGACCCAACCACTCCCAGTCTTTATTCAGGCCTAATCTGATGGTATCCAATTTGCAAATTAATTCCAATTCTGAAGCTTCACGTTGGAGTCTGTTTTTGAAGTTTTTGTTGTTGAAGAATTGCCATTTTTAGGTCTGTTATTGAGTGATCAGAGAAATTGAAGTGGTCTCCTACTGGTTTTTTAATGTTATGATTCCTGATGTGAGATTTGTGTCCATTTATTCTTTTGCATAGAGACTGTCCGGTTTGGCCAATGTACATGGCAGAGGGGCGTTGCTGGCACATGATGGTATATATCACACTGGTAGATGTGCAGGTGAACGAGCCCCGGATGGTGTGGCTGATGTGGCTAGGTCCTATGATGGTGTCCCGACTCCCTTGAATAGCTATGTGGACAGAGTTGGCACCGGGGTTTGTAGCAGGTTTTGGTTCCTGGGTTGGTGTTTTTGTTGTGTGGTGTGTAGTTGCTGGTGAGTATTTGCTTCAGGTTAGGGGAGCTGTCTGTAGGCAAGGACTGGCCTGTCTCCCAATGTCTGTGAGAGTGAGAGATTGTCCTTCAGGATAGGTTGTAGATCCTTGATGATGTGCTGGAGAGATTTTAGTTGGGGGCTGTAGGTGACGGCTAGTGGTGTTGTGTTACTCTCTTTGTTGGGCCTGTCTTGTAGTAGGTGACTTCTCGGTACCCTTCTGGCTCTGTCAATCTGTTTCTTCACTTCACCAGGTGGATACTGCAGTTTTAAGAATGCTTGATAGACGTCCTTTCATGTATTTATACCTGCTCCTGTATTTTTCACTCCATGCATCTGATGAAGTGGTTTCTAGCCCGCGAAAGCTTATGCCCAAATAAATTTATTAGTCGCTAAGGTGCCACAAAGGACTCCTCGTTGTTTTTGCTGATACAGACTAACATGGCTACCGCTCTGAAACCTCGCTCCTTTGAAGGTTTCTAGTTTACTTGGTCTGAGCCCTTGCATGGGGCTTTAAATATAAAGGTGTGTGTGGGGGAGGCTGTGATGGGGTGGGGATTTTCTATAATACTTTGTATGAATCCTGTGTGTGGCTCAGTTTCCACTGTATGCCGCATTGTCACCTAGGGACTGGAAAAGGGTTGTTTACTCTTGGGCAGACTGTCACACAGGTATGGTTGATGCCTAGCTGGCTCCAGTTTGGGGCTCATGTCATTGGAGAGTTCCCATGAAGACAATGGGAAAGCCAATCTCTAGGACATTTGCCACCTAAGAATGAACGACCATAGATTGTCCTCCCTCCGCAGGAAGCCAGCAGTGTTTGACCAGCTAGACCACAAAGGAGAGGTGGGACCGGGCCAGAAACTTGGGGTAGGTCCATACTTACCCGCCGGGTCGACGCGGAGAGTTCGACTTCTCGGAGTTCGAACTATCGCGTCTAATCTAGACGCGATAGTTCGAACTCCGGACCCGCTCCCGTCGACTCCGAAACTCCACCACCGCGAACGGCGGTGGCGGAGTCGACAGGGGAGCCACGGACTTCGATCCCACGGCGTCAGGACGGGTAAGTCAGTCGAACTAAGGTAGTTCGACTTCAGCTACGCTATTCACGTAGCCGAAGTCGCGTACCTTAGTTCGACCCCCTCCCCCAGTGTAGACCAGGCCTTGGACAAAGGGGGATAGAGCAGGAACCAAGAGGGGGACACACAGGTTGGCTGGGAATTTGGGCTAACCCAGATGGACCATGCTGTAACTTTCTTCTCTCTGCTAACCAAGGACTTTCCTGTGCTGTGTTCTGTTCCAGTTAGCTAACAAACCCTTCTGTTCAGGCAACGCTGTGCCAATATCACAGCAGATGCTGTCGGAGGTGTGCCGCTCCCTGAGATAGTACACGTTTTCCTCAGCGGGACTCGCTCAATGGAGCTAACGGTGGGAAGCAGGAGTGCTGACGGACGAGCAGTCCAGCCTAAGGAGGTGACGCCATAGGGCTTACCCTCAAGGAAGAGTGAGACTCCGTAGGGGATATGGCTCACTGAAGGAGAACTCCCAGAGGCTGTTCCAAAGCTAGCACCATAGCACCGATTCTGTGGATCTGTGACAGGGGCTATTTATTTTAACACTAATTTCCTAAGGATATTTAAATCTGGGCATTATGCTGCTCTCTGCTTTGATGCATAGATAAGCCCATTCAATATTTTTCAGCCCATGTTTATTTAAGTCAGCGAGGCTGCTCCTCTCTGTTTAGGAGACTTGACTTATGTATTGTAGTTTTGCTTTGTTTGATGGGCTGGTCCAAGTGAACGCTGTACCCTGTGGGTGAATACTCTCTGATTACCTCTGTGCTTCAAGGAACAAGAAGAAACAACAGGCCAGATTCTTCTCTCAGCTCCACTGGAGTAAATCAGAAATAATTTATATTGAAGACAATAGAGTTATATCAATGAAAAAACAGTGTGAGATAGGAATTAGCCCCACTGGCTTGATAGTTATAGCAATTATAAAGACCACTTCAGATGACAACAATGCACCTTTCCTTTAACTATGTATTGCAGACAGAAAAAGACAAGTGGTGATTGGTTTTATGGGCGGTGAAATGCAGGCTGGGCAAAATGCTCTTGACCGAGCATAGAGATCAAGATCTAGCCCAGGGCAAATGTTCACCGCAGTTATAACACTCTGACCACTAAGATTTAAAATTAAAAAGATGACAGTTTAAGTGCTGCAGGGTAATAAATTCAGCACCATTATCAGCTCTATCTATCATCGTTGCATTCTTTACATCACTGACTCCTTTGGGGCCTAATCCTGAAAACATTTACAGATGTGAGTAATTTACAAGAGTAAAATTACATGCATAAATGATCACAGGCCCAGGCCCTTGGAACATTAAAAATGTCTGGCACTTGAAGATGCCGTTAATTTTTCACTGTTTTGCAGAATAAGTTAGTACAGACTGTCAAGTATCAGAGGGGTAGCCGTGTTAGTCTGGATCTGTAAGAGCAGCAAAGACTAACCTTATAGACTAAGGGTACGTCTACACTACAAGACTATTTCGAATCAACTTAATTCGAATTTGTGGAATCGACCTTATGAAGTCGAAGTTGTGTATCCACACTAAATACACTAGTTCGACTGTGTGAGTCCACAGTAACGGGGCCAGCGTCGACTTTGGAAGCGGTGCACTGTGGGAAGCTATCCCACAGTTCCCGCACTCCCCGCTGCCCATTGGAATTCTGGGATTTCCCCCCAATGCCTGCTGGGGGGAAAAATGTGTCGAGGGTGGTTTTGGGTAACTGTCATCATTGAACCGTCAATCACGCCCTCCCTCCCTCCCTCCCTGAAAGCGCCTGCGGGCAATCTGTTCGTGCACTTTTCTGCTCAGTGACAGCGCGGGCGCCACAGCACTTTGAGCACGGATCCCGCTGCAGTTATGGCCGTTGTCAACTCCTCGCACCTTATCGTCCACCTCTTCCACAGTCAGCTGCTGAGAAATAGGGCTACTTTTCAATGGTGCTGCGAGCACTGGTGGACCATGGGGGACGTTTTACCAACATCAACGTCGGGTGGCCAGGCAAAGTTCATGACGCGCGTGTTTTCAGGAACTCTGGTCTGTTTAGACGCCTGCAGGAAGGTAGTTTCTTCCCGGACCACAAAATAAGTCTTGGGGATGTGCAGATGCCTATAGTGATCGTCGGGGACCCAGCCTACCCGCTAATGCCCTGGCTCGTGAAGCTCTGTGCAGGCGCCTTGCACAGCGACAAGGAACTCTTCAAGTACCAGCGAGCAGTGAGCAGCGTGACCTGTGACTGTTCAGTTTCTTTACAGAGAAGCTGAACCTGCCCCTGTTTCTTTACCAAGTTACTGTTGACTAGCATCTGCAGTTACATACCCCGCCCACCCCGCTTCCCCAATTTCCAACACACGTTTAAAAATAAAATACATGTTCCACTGTAACTTTACAAAGGTTTCTTTATTGATGACTTTGCGTTACAGGGTTGAAACTGGGACACGGACTGTGCTGGGTAGGGTGTGCAGTGATGTAAAGACCGCCTGTAAACTCGAGGAATGACAGGCTCCTGCTCCCAGAGTGGTCTGCAGTGCCGGACTGGATGTTTCAACGGAGCCTGCCATCCCTCCTTTTTCGGACTCTGTATGCGGGGGCTATGTGGCCTTTTGGCGGGGGAGGACGGATACAGATTCCTCTGCTGCGTGGCTCTGTGGTCCAGGACAGGGACCGTTGCATGAGATCTGTAACCCCCCACCCCCGCTACAAAGTCACGTACCCCCCCACCCACACAGAACCTGCAAACCACCTCCCATACCGACCAGGGTGCCTACTGACTGCAGTGTGTGTGTGACCTGCTGCTGATCCTGCCCCCATGTCTGTACCCTGGTAAAGGTGATTGTCCTGTCCAATTACCAACCCCCTTCCCCCCCTTCAAACACAGTCTCCTCTAAAAGAACATGACGGAAACAGTAATTAACAGAAAAGTATTTTTTATTATCAACTAGACAGTTAGGGGATGAAACTGGGATGGGGGCTTGGGTGAGGCGGGAAGGAAAGGACTTCTCAAAATTTAGGGTATGAGAGCTTTTGGGTACTTGAGCACTCTGCTGGGGTGCAGTGACAGTTTTCACGGCCTCTGGCGCCCCTCCTTCTGGTTATTTTGGGTGAGGGGAGTATGGGACTTTGTGGCGGGGGAGGGCGGTTGCAGATACACTGCAGGGGGGCTCTGTCCTCCTGCCTGAGGTCCTGCAGAACATGCACAAGGCGCCGGAGCATGTCTGTTTGCTCCCTCATTAGTCCAAGCAGCGTTTGAGTCGCCTGCTTGTCTTCCTCACGCCACCTCTCCTCCCGTTCGCTGTGTGAGCGCTGGTACAGAGAGAGGGTCTCCCTCCACTGGCTCTGCTGGTCCGCCTCGTCTCGGGAGCACCCCATAAGTTCAGCGAACATCTCGTCCCATGTCTTTTTCTTTGCCGCCTAATCTTTGCCAGCCTCTGTGAGGGGGATGCTGTGGCAGGTCTGGAGACAGTCGAAGCTGTGTGATGGGAAAAAGGGAGTGAATTCCTTGCAAAGATACATTTTTGTGAACAATGAACACAGTCTAGTCTGTCTCTGTGAATTCTGGGTTGAGATCCCAGTGCCTGATGGGGCAAAAACCATTTTCGCGGGTGGTTCTGGGTAAATGTCGTCAGTCATCCCTTCCTCCGGGAAAGCTACAGCAGACAATCATTTCAAGCCCGTTTTCCCTGGATTGCCCTGGCAGACGCCACAGCGTGGAAACCATGGAGCCTGTTTTGCCTTTTGTGCCTGTCACCGTGTGTGTACTAGATGCCGCTCACAGAGGCGATTCAGCAGCGCTACACAGCAGCATGCTTTTGCTTTTGCATGACAGCAGAGATGGTTACCAGCCATACTGTACCATCTACCATACCATAAATTGGTAATAAGATGGTCATGGTTAACAGTCCTTTTGCACTGCACCATTTGCTGCTGTCATAAGTGCCCCTGGCTGCTCTTAGCCAGGGGCGCAAAAGCCAAAATTGGGAATGACTCCCTGAGTCAATCCCTCCTTTTTGGTATCTAAAAATAGAATCAGTCCTGCCTAGAATATGGGCAAGTGTACTAGAGAACCACTGTATCAGAGAACCAGAGAGCACAGCTGCTCTGTGTCAGATCCTGCATAGATTATGAGCTGTATGCTATTCACAGGGGGTGCTCCTGCAACAACCCCACCTGTTCATTCCATTCTTCCCCCAGCCTTCCTGGGCTACCATAGCATTGTCCCCCCACTTGTGTGATGAAGTAATAAAGAATGCAGGAATAAGACACAGTGACTTGTTAGTGAGAAATGAGTGGAAGGCAGCCTCCAGTTGCTATGATAGTCCAGATAGGACATTGAGGAGTGTGGAGGAGAGGAGCCCAACATCCTGCTGCTAGTCCAGGGGCAATTGAATCTTTTCTTTACACATGAAGGGTGGGGGCTGATGAAGCTCAGCCCCCTGTTGCTATGATGAAGACGGTTATCAACCATACTGCACCATCTACCATGAAAAATGCACCTGACATTGGGGGACCTGACAGATGCTAGTCGGCATGGTTACCAGTCCTTTTCCACTGCACCACGTGCCAAAAAGCTCATGATGATGAGGACGGATACCAGTCATATTGCACCATCAGCCACCCATAGCGGGGGAGGTGGGAGCAAGGATGTTGGTGTTGAGTGCTGGAGCATCGCATCTATCTGCAGCATTCAGTAAAGATAGGGTGACATGTAAAAGAGTCAACAGAGGATTGTTTTCCCTTTCACTTCTGGGGGTGGGAGGGTGCGTAAATTGCCGAGCTATGCCCTGACCCACCGCGGACACTGTGTTTGACCCTAGAAGCATTTGGAGCTCAGCCAAGAATGCAAATGCTTTTCGGAGACAGCAGGAACTGTGGGATACCTTGCGTCCTCAGTCCCCCCTCCCTCCATGAGCGTCCATTTGATTCTTTGGCTTTCCGTTACGCTCGTTACGCAGCAGTGTGCTGAGTCTCTGCTATGCCGTCTGACCGGAGATTTTTTAAAAATACTTTGGACCAGGCGTAATATTACAGTAATTCCCCTAATTAGATGCAGGAGTCTCCGAGTGAGATCACCCTGAGGACGGTCACTGAAGGAGATAGAGAGCGCATGCTACGTGAAAGCCAGCACAAACCAGGGCCCTATGCAGCCGTGCTCGGGGAGGCAATGCTCCCTGAGTACCTCATGAAAGCCTGGGGCGGAAAAGTGTGCTACCACGGAGCACCCAATAAGGCAGCTCTCCCAGGAACCTCCTGCGGAGGCTTTTCGATTACCTCCAGGAGAGCTTCGTGGAGATCTCCCAGGAGGATTTCTGTTCTATCCCCATATATAGAGAGACCTCCTTTTCACATACTTCAGATTCCTGTTATATTAAGAATAAAAGTTTACATGGTTAAAGCACTTACCGACTGCTCCTTCCCCTGATTCAGGATCCGGGTTAATGGCCGGGGAGGGTTGGTAGGGGATCTCCGTGACAGTGATGAAGAGATCCTGGCTGTCGGGGAAACCAGCGTTGTAAGCGCTGTCGCCTGCCTCGTCCTCCACAAACCCTTCCTCATCTTCCCCGTCCGCGAACATCGCCGAGGAACTGGCCGTCGACACTGTCCCATCGTCAGAGTCCATGGTCACTGGTGGGCCAGTGGTGGCAGGCTCCGTAGCGTCTGTTTGCCGCTTTGATTTTTTGGTAGCCTTGTCTGGGGTCCTTGATTTTCACGCGGCGCTGCGTTGCATCCCGGCTGTATCCTCTGTCTCTCATGGCTTTGGAGACCTTCTCGTAGGTCTTTGCATTCCGTTTTTTGGAGCGCAGCTCCGAAAGCACAGACTCCTTGCCCCACACACCGATCAGATCCAAGAGTTCCCGGTCAGTCTATGCTGGGTCCCTCTTTCTATTCAGAGATTACATGAACTCCTCTGCTGGAGAGCTCTGCATTGCTGCCGGTGCTGCTGAGCTCGCCCCGATGTCCAACCACGAAATGAGATTCTAACTGTCCAGACAGGAAAAGGAATTCAAATTTTCCTGGGACTTTTCCTGTGTGGCTGGTCAGAGCATCCAAGCTCGGACTGCTGTCCAGAGCGTCAACAGAGTGGTGCAGTGTGGGATAGCTCCCGGAGCTACTAAGTTCGATTTGCATCCACACCTAGCCTAATTTGACATAGCCATGTCGAATTTAGCGCTACTCCCCTCGTCGGGGTGGAGTACCGAATTCGAACTAAAGAGCCCTCTAGGTCGAATTAAATGGCTTCCTGGTGTGGACGGGTGCGCGGTTAATTCGAATTAACGCTGCTAAATTCGAATTAAAGTCCTAGTGTAGACCAGGCCTAACAGACGTATTGGAGCATGAGCTTTCGTGGGTGAATACCCACTTCGTCGGATGCATGTCACGAAAGCTCATGCTCCAATACATCTGTTAGTCTATAAGGTGCCACAGGACTCTTTGCTGCTTAGTACAGACTGTTACACGGACCAGCTTCTTGTCATGATAGAATCTTCACTTCTCACTTAACCTATGTGAGACAAAGGTCGGTCAAGGTTAAGCATCATAGGGACTGATTCTACTGTGTTACACCTTTGTAAATATAGAATTATTGCATGGACTCCAATGGTGTTATGTTAGATTTATACCATGTATTTGAAAGAAGAATTTGGCCCATAGTTCCTTGCCTCTTCCAAATAATACCCGTTGTTTGCTTGGAAACTCTGCTAATTTCATGTTCATTTCAAATTTCACAATCCTTGGGCCTTTGTAGGTACAGTTTTACAAAGATGAAAATTGCTGCATGTACTCATTCTAACTATTTTAGGGCTTTATACATAACATTGACACCACTTTCAATCAAACATCCTACCCAAGCAAAGGAACCCTCAAACAATCCCCCCAAACAAATCAATACTAACACACTCCAAGATCCATAAAAATAAATCAATATTAAAAAAAATCCTATCCCCAAGCAGAGATTTTATCCTGAAAAGGGAGATGTGGCAGAGGTCTTCGCTATTGCTATTGATTCTATGAGGAAGGTACACAGATACCACTGTGATTCTCTGGAGATTTTTCAACATTGGAGAGGACCCAACAAAAATAAGCATTATTGGTAAGCAACCTGACTACATTTTAAAGAATCTGACACTGTTCTTTATCTACCTATTTGTCACAGATACACCAGACCCTCGCTAGAACGCGGGATTTGGGATCCATGTGCGGTACTGCGTTAACACGGGGACTGCGTTAAAATGAATTGCAATTAAAGTAATTAAATTTGGGATCTATGGCCACGACCGCGTTATATGGGAATTTGCGCTATATAGACGCGCGTTCTAGCAAGGGTACGGTGTACTTACATGGCCTTCATCACCATAGTATTGAGTACCTCACCATCATCAATCTATTTATACTCCCAACACGCCTCGGTAGGGAGGAAATGCCATTTTACAGAGGGGAACTAGGACACCAAAGAAACTAAATGACTTTCCCAAGGTCACACAGGATGTCTATGGGTGCTGATTTCAGGTTGGGCTAGGATTAAGACCATGATTGTAAGCAGACTGTCTCTTACTAGGTGTATGTATAGTATAGTATGTAGCACAATGCTGCCTGCCTTCATCCCGATTGGGCCCTCAATTATTATTATGACTTATTATTTGTATTACTGTAGCACCTCGAAGACCCAGTTATGGACCAGGAGGAACCCATTGTGCTAGGTGCGGTACAAACAGAACAAAAAGACAGTTCCTGCCCCAAAGAGCTTACAAACTACATAGCAACTACAATAAATACCACCACTGATGCTGGAGTTTATATATATAAAATCTTTTATATATTTACAGCACACAAAGTAGAATGTGGTAAGTGGGGTGAGGATAAAGGCCCCTTTAAAACAAAATAGTCACCTGCAGACTTGAGGTTTTAGCTAAATAAGTGGGACTCATGTGGAAAGTTACCCGCGTGTATACATTTCCAGGACCAGATCTGAAGTTTCTTATTTTTGTAAACTGTTAACGCTTGTCATATTGTATCCAGTGTAACGTATTGAAAGAGGTTCCACCGTCTGAAGAGACTGAGCATTCAAGATGCATTCTTTTAACTCCCAATTTGAGAAGGATTAAAACCAGAGACAGCCAGAACAGGAAATTAAAAACTCCTGCACCTTTGTCAAATTCATTCAGACTGCAGTTACATCTTTATAAAACAGACAAGGAGTTCAGCAATTGGAGTTGGGTAATTAAAGTGACATAGAGCAGCTCAACTCAACTGCACAAATCTGCAATATCTGCTAGAGCATGAATCCAGGAAAAGGAAATATCCACTAGAACCCTGGAAGCCAGGCTGGAATTACATTGCCTGCTTTTTAGAGACTGATTTTTTATTTCTTTTGTAATTTAGCAATTTAAAAGCATGGGGGGAATAGTTCAGTGGTTTGAGCATTGGCCTGCTAAACCCAGGGTTGTGAGTTCAATCCTTGAGGGGGCCATTTAGGGATTTGGGGATTGATCCTACTCTGAGCAGGGGGTTGGACTAGATGATCTCCTGAGGTCCCTTCCCACCGTAATAATCTATGATTCCCTTCTGTCCGGACAACATGCTGCAGATGAACCTCAGGGTCTGGATCTGGGTTAGGGTTCACAGTTCAGGTTTGAAAATAACCCAGGGATGATGGAAGCTGCCTAAAAGTGGGGGGTAGAGGTGCCACCGGTGCCCAAACCATGGCCCCACTCCCCTGTGCAGCCCCTTCCCCCTGCTTGCTCCTTCCCTCCCATTGCTCACCCTTACAATTGGTAAAAAGTGATGGGGCCATGGCCACTGGGGCCCCCCATTCCAGCACCCCTGGAATGACCCAGGACTAAAGTCAAGTCTGAGGGGACCAAAACCCTCTTGAGCTATTCTCCTTCATTTCAGCCAGCTCCAAACCAGAAGTAGAAACCAGGCCCCTTCCAGTTTTGGATGTAACGTGGAGTAAAAACCCATTAAGTTGGATTTCAGAAACAGTTTAGATTTACAACTAACTTTCAATTTTAATGCCTTGTAAAGATGGTTGCCCATTTGCCCGCCAACCCAAAGCGGATGCTGAATGTTACTTTGATACAAAGCACTAGGGGCCAGATCCTCAGCCCTGATTAAATCACATTTGTGCTGCTCCGGAGAAGAACTCCTTTTGACTTCAGAGAAACCAGTATTTTACCCCAGCGGTACAATGGAGACAAGCTCACCAGTGCACAGCTGTCTTTATACCACCTGCCTCTCCTTCCCGCCCCCCTCCCCCAAGCATACGCCCTATGTAGAAAGGGGCAAAAAGAAAACGGAAAGGAGTGAACTCAGAAAGATCATATCCTGGCAGAATGGTACTTAGGGGACTCTTTCAGCCACTGTAAATCACAGTAGCCGAGTTTAATCCGTCCAGATTGTGGCAGAGAGAAAGGTGGCTTAACCTTCCTTTTGCTCAGCACAAATAAGGATCAAAAGCCACAAAGGCAGAAGCAGGGTGAAGTTTCATCATTCCACCGTCTCATCATAAATATTGTGCCGGGCATCATAAGCCCCAATCCTGTGCAAAACTCCTATTGTCTTAAACAAGTGTCGGAACTGGCTCTCAAAGCCCCAGGAACGTCAGAGAGTGTCTTGGTGAGCTATGTCAAAACTAAAGACTTGTGTCTGAATATTCAAGCTATTAGTCACTGCATCAAAAAAGTCTCAAGCAACACACAAGGTTTGGGGCTGCTGAAATGATGAGCAAGACAATGCAGAGTTGCAGTAGCTGAGAGACAATGCACCGGTACAGAACTTTAGGTAACGATATATCTGCTGGCGCTCATTAGTGCCAATTGGTAGAGAATGTGCCTGGGGACATAATTTCATTAGGGAGATTTGAAGCTAATGCCTCAGTTAGCATACATGCCTATTACTGCAGTGAGGTGATTGGGCCCTTAGTAACACATACGCTATGCACACAGACACAGGCAGCATTTTAATAACTGTGTCTCTGTTTCAAGGGGTTGAAAAAATAAGGATGAGAATTGCCTCCAGCATCTTTAAGTAGAATTAAGATTTCTTTCCTCCTTTGCTCCTGTCAAGGTTTATAGGTGCAGAGCAGGAAAAGCAGCTGTTTCGTCGGATCTCACTCCCTCTGTCAGGAAACAAAAATTGGCCCATCATTGGAGAAAACATTGTATTAAATATGTATTAAAACTAAGTGCATTTATATAGAAGAACAATGACCATTTTGAAAGCTGGACAAGCGCTCTCTTTATTGCAATGCAAGGACTATCTTGTGCAATCGTAAAACAAAAGAGAAAATTCAAGAAGAGAGAAAAGGAAAAACTTTACGCGGACAATGTAACAGAATAAAGCTTCTGAAGCAGAGATCCCCTGTGAGCTCTCTGCTCTGCATGCTTCAGCTGTACATATATTGTGAAGTACCTCAGATCCCTTTTGCTAGGAAGTTGTATAGTACTAAAAAAGTAAAACTGGTCAAAACTATTCCATTAAAACCATTTTAAAAAAATGGAAAATGGCTTTTTGGAATAACAGAAAATCACATCAAAATCGTCCATTTCTGGCAAAAATTTGGGTTGCGGAGCGGGTGGTGGTGATTCTCCCCTCCCCACCCCCAAAAAATCAGTTGCCAAAAAATTCGATTACTAAAAAACTTATGGTTTTCAACCCAAAAGAGAAAAATTTTGAAGAAAAGTTAAATGAAAACAAATTATTTTTTGTTGAAGCTTTTCATGGGGGAAAAAAAATTGCCTCTGCAGCTCTACTGAAAATTACAAGAGATACAAAAACTGCTTGACTGGAGAGTCCAGTAGCCAAGGTGTTGCCCTCTGCAGCTGCAGCCTGGCATAGCACCTGGGTTTGCAGTAGAAACGGTGCAACTATAGCTGAAGTCGAAGTATCTTATATCGATAACTTACCCGTCCTCACGGTGCGGGATCGATCTCCGGGGCTCTCCATATCGACGCCGCCACCGCCGTTCGCGGTGGTGGAGTTCCGGAATCGATATAAGCGCGTTCGGGGATCGATATATCGCGTCTAGATGAGACGCGATATATCGATCCCTGAAAAATCGATCGCTACCCGCCGATACGGCGGGTAGTGTAGACGTAGCCTATGTTACAGCAGAGCAACTGAGAGACAGATTCTTCTCTCATTTATATTGGTGTAAATCAGGAGTAACTCCACTGAGATCACTTGATTTACACAATATCAAACCAGAGCGAGAGCTGCTACACCATAGCGTATCTACAACATTTTACAATTATTATTAGTGGTAGCAGCAGTAATACTGTAGCGCCTCGTCATGGACCTGGACCATATTGTGATGGGTGCTGTAAAAACACAGACCAAAGACTGTCTCTGCTCCAAAGAGCTGACAATCTAAGTGTAAGACAAGACAGCTGATGGTGTGACCGGGTGCCTGGATGGGTCACGCTGATAATGCTATACTCAGGGCAGACTGCAAGGAACAGGGCAGACAATCCCCCAAAACTGGCGTTTTATTCTATAATTAGATTCACCAAGCCAGTAACAAAACAGCTTCTGTAATGCCACACTGGTCACCAAATATAGTCCACTTTAAGCATTCCAGCCCTTGACTTCCATCTAGACAACCAAGTCTAAAATAGTGAGGGGATATTGAAAACCTGATTCATCCTATGTGAGGTCCACATATCCCAAAGGACTGGACACTTATCCCGAGGTCAATACGAGTCTCAGATCTTACCCAATATCATGCAGATGCCAATTCTTTAATGACTATAAGCAGGGGCGGTTCTAGGTATTTTGCCGCCCCAAGCACGGCAGGCAGGCCCCGGTCATGCGGATTCGGCGGCATGACTGCGGGAGGTCCACCGAAGCCGCGGGACCAGCGGATCCTCTGCAGGCATACCGCCGAAGGCAACCTGCCTGCTGCCCTTGCGGCGACCGGCAGAGCACTCCCCGTGGCTTGCCGCCCCAGGCACGCGCTTGGCGTGCTGGTGCCTGGAGCCGCCCCTGACTATAAGACTGAAGGTATAGTAATAAAAGGAAAAAGAAAGAAGAGAGTTGCTGTGGTTAAAAGATCAATACACATACAGATGCCCCTGGGTTACGCAAACCTGACTTACGCAAATCCGCACTTACGGAAAAAGTTCTGTAATTGTCGGGTACACGTTTCTGACGTATGTAAAGCGTTCCGGAACGGAATGCTTTGCGTATGTCGGGGAGCGTCTGTACAGAGATGTGAAAAGTCCATAGGTCAGTTTCACAGCAGAGATGGGGAGGCTGCTCATTTGTAAAAGTCTTTCTGGAATCGGTGTAAAAGGTTATAGTCCAACAGGCCATCCAGGTGTAGAGTTTGTTCAAGTTCTTCCATGAGAATTCCAGGGTAAATCCAGAGTAAACCTGGAGACCTCAGTCTTGTGGCTTAGACCTTCACTGTTAAAGTCTAAGCAGGCCTGAGATAAAAAGGATCAGGCCCAAAGCTTTCTTTATAGTTCTCTAGCAAGCCTCTTGGCAGCAACTGTCACAAGAGGCCCTCCCCTCAATGAAGAATAGGTAGTGCCGAGTGTTGCTTTGAAGCTAATCTTCTATTTCCTATGCATAAACGGGTAGACTAGTTGTATTCATTCTTATAAGGCAGAGGTCCCCAATGTGGTGCCCACATCTAAATGCTCCCGCGTCCTGGCCGGCGGTGGAGCATCTGCCGAAATGCCGCCGAATTTCTGCGGCGTTTTGGCGGCGACGCCTCTCAATGAGGTCGCTTGTCAGTGGCAAGCGACGTCATCGAGAGGCGTTGCTGCCGAAACGCCGCAGAAATTCGCCACTTGCCGCCTATTTTAGACTCTGATCCTATCTCATTTTCATTGGCATTTACTACGTTAGACGTGCAATCCCCACCAACCTTCTTGGTGAAAACCGAAGCAAAGAAGTCATTAAGCACCTCTGCCTTTCCCACATTTTCTGTTATTATTCCCTCCCCCGGCCCCTGAGTAATGGGCTTACCCAGTCCTTGGTCTTCCTCTTGCTTCTAATGCATTTGTAGAATGTTTTCTTGTTACCCTTTATGTCTCAAGCTAGTTTGATCTCGTTTTGTGCCTTGGCCTTTCTAATTTTGTCCCTACATACTTTTGTTATTTGTTTATATTCATCCTTTGTAATTTGGCCTAGTTTACACTTTTTGTAGACTCTTTTTTTGATTTTCAGATAATTGAAGATCACCTGGTCAAGCCAGGGTGGTATCTTGCCATATTTCCTATCTTTGCTACACAGTTGGATAGTTTGCTCTTGTGCCCTTAATACAGGCAAACACGTTAAAGATTTGATTCTACTTAACATGGCTTTGATATCTATCTACAAGGAATGGTCCTATTTACTATTTCAATGCCCTTTTGATATGTCCTTAAGGGTTGCTTCTAGGTCACCCATCTTACTGATTGTTTAACCTTTGCTGGCTCAATGTTACAGATGGCTAGAGACAAATGGTGCAGTACAAGTGAACAATGAGACAGTATTGGTTAGCGTGATAGGCAGTGGTCTCTGCACACCGACAGCCTAACCATTGTCAAGTTTTTCATAGGCATCTCAGCAAAGGAGAATTTTGAGGAGGAATGTGAAGGTGGATAGTGAGGGATGTTTACAGGGAGCACCTCCCAGAGGCATGGGGCAGTACGGGAGAGAGCACAATGGTGCTTGTTTGAAAATGCATCCAGTGGGCAGAGGAGGCTAGCACCACACGGTGAGACCCTGCCTCTGCAACCGTCCACTTGTGTTTACGCAGGCTGTTGCAAGCTGCAATGACTGGAGAGATGGTAGAGGTGAAATCAACAGGGTTTTGCCATGAATGACAGATTGCTGGGAAATAAGAGAGCAGGGCATGGCCAGATAGCCCCAGGCAGATCAGTTTGTTGGCAAGTGAGACAAAAAAAGCCAAGACAACTGGAACCTAGAGTTTGTTACTAATCACCACTGTGGCTCACGTGGTTGAAAAGGAGTTTGGCCACCCATGATGATTTGTGATCTCAAAATGTACTCGTTATCAGATACATCAGAATGTTCATCTGATTTTCCAGCATATGTATTTGCTTGAGAACAAGCTGTCTAAATATTTTGTCAGTTTCTACTGCAACTGGCATGAGGACAACTTGGCTTTATGATGCCTCCTTGCATTAGATCGTCTTAAAAGAGCAAGGAAATTAAAGGGGTCAGCGGATGTTTATATCTTTTTGGAGCAGCATTTCTACATCAAATCACGATTGTTTGATTGCATGATTATGTTTTCTGCTTAACAATTACCATATCTGAAATTCATGCACCGGGAAGATATCATAGCATCTAAAACTTCACAGTTACTGAATTAAGTTTTACTGGACAGGGGAAGAAATAACTTAGCAATTGTTCATAGTGTCAGCAATCTAGTCCAAAATCAAGACTATCATGAATGGAATGTTCCTTTAAAGAACTTGAAACAATCAACCTGGTATTGTACATATGTGCTCCTATTCATCTATATAAATCTACCAATTTAAGAGCCAAAATAATTTTTCCAAAGGTCATTTGATCAACAAATTATAGCCCAGTCCCGCACAATAGCAGAAATGGAAAATAGTTGCACAATCTCATCATCTACAGTTTACCTCCTTCTGTGTACATTTCAGTTCTGGCACACTTGTATCCAAAAAGCCAGTCTGTTTGCATATTGCGATCCCACGACTCGTGTGAAATCGTTTAAGCCAAAATGACTTACTAAGATAATCATTTTCTCAACAAATTTTAAAATGATAAATGCAGAGCTCAAAAGTCCATTGCATGGGACTCCTGTAGATATACAAAAGAAGTATAAGACCTTTGTAATGAGTATATTGTAGGCCATATCTACAGAGACACTCAGGAAAGTTAAGGTGAATCAACAAAAGGCGAGAAGTTAATGCACATAATTTAAAGCATATTAAACCCTTGTATGGATGGAAAGTGGTCCGAGTTCACTGTAACTTAATCCTCCTCTGACAAACCTCCATTTTTAGTACCATTACACCCACTTGGTGATCAAGAAAGAAGCACCAGGAAATTGATTAGCCATAAAGAACAAGAATAAACACGTTGCGTACTAAGACTGTTCTCAGGCAAGTAAGAGGACACTGACATTGGCCTTTCATCTGAAATCGCTTAAGGACTCCCAAGTTTCCCACCATTCAGAACTCTAACAACTTGCACCAGTTGTAGCAAGTTTAAACCTTTTTTTCTCTTCAGTTTAATAATTATATTTGATGACTCAAATGAGATACATTTTCCTACTCTTGCTCAAATGTTATGAATTGTCTTTTTATCTGAGCTCTCTAATACTGTACACATTCCAGAGAATGACAAACACAAGTCAATGAACTTTTTAAATTAGGGCTTCATTTATTAATGCAGAATTAAAATCATTTTCCACATTATGCCAGGCTACATTCATAAACACAAACAGACAGCAGCAGTTCTTTTGTTTCCTGCATGCCTCGCACTTTCCTGGACTAAATCCTCTGCTGATATAAATGAATGTAGCTCCGTTGACTTCAGCATGGTTTCAGCCATGTACACCAGTAGAGAATTTGACCACTATTGTAGAAAGCTTCAAGCATCTTTTGCTGAAATGTTCTTGATCAACTGGGAGGAACACAAATTGGAGGGACTGAATGGAGGCTAATGAACTTCTGTATATTTAAGAGACAGTGTTTGACATCAGCTCAAATAATTGCTTGGTGAAGTTCAGCTGAACCTTGTTTGGAAGCTATACAACACAACAGAAGAAATTCTGAGGGTTTTTTTTCCTTAAACAGATGGAATTTAATAAATTGCTTTTTAAAAACCGAGACCAGATCATGTTTCATGGAAATCAGACACTGTTACAAACTATGTCTCTGATCTAAGTCTTCTAATAATTAACTACTCTGTTTCCAAGGCCAGATGAAGAATCAGCATGTCAGAAACATACCCATTTGATAGTGCAGTTTATAGGAATAGGGTAGCAGCCTTTTAAATAGTGTGAGAATGCCACTAAAGAGCTCACAAGCTATTTAAAGGGACACAACCCTATACTTATACTCTACATATAGTTATGCCAATTTAAGTAACAATTCTCCTTTAAGGCTAGTTCCAAGCAGCAGTTAAAAATCCTGATATATTGCCCAAGTTGTAATCACCCTATGAGGATTGGACAAGGATATGGCCTACTGGTTACAGCACAGGACTAAGAATTAGGACTGCTGGATTTTATTGCGAGTCTCATTGTTTGACCCTAGGCAAGTAAGATAACAGTCTCCCTTTCCTCATACATAAAGAGATGGTAATACTACTTCACAAGGGTACCAAGAGGCTGATTAGTATTAGCCCAAAGATTTCAATCAGGATTAGGATTAGATTATTGTTATGATTTGCATTACAGTATCACTTAAAGACCTTAACTGAGTTCAGAGTCCTATTGTGTTGGTAAAAGTAAAAGTAAAAGACAGTCCATGCCCTGATAAACTTACAGTCTAATGGACAAGGCAGACAATTGGTACAGAAACATAGAGATGTTAAATGACATGACCAAGGTTACCTAGCATGTCAGTGGCGGAGCCAGGAATAGAACCCAGGTTTCCAGACTCCCAGTCCATGTACTAATATGCCACAGTGTACAGCCCCACAGGGCTTACAACATAAAACACAAAACAGCTGAGGGGTTAAAGATGGGGATACAACAGCAGTTTGAATGTTTGAAAAGTGTGTTCAGTTCATCCGCAGAGGGGTGCTATAAAATCCTACATGTTATTACCATAAGAAGACCAGTTAGGAAAGATGGGTAAGATCAGTTTAAATAATGATTTATGACACTTCAAAGAAAGCCGAAGAAGAGCTCTGTGAAACTTGAAAGCAGGTCTCTCTCACCAACAGAAGTTGGTCCAATGACAGATATTACCTCATCCACCTTGTCTCTCTAATATCCTGGGATGACATGGCTACAACTACACAAATGAAATGACACTTACTGTAGGTTAACAGGAGCAGAATGTATAGCATTTAATCAAGTCTGGAGAAAGCTTTGGCAATAAATTATGATGCCAATTATTTGCATGCTTTATTTTTCAAAATGAGTTTTTATTTTTCAGTATTATAAATAAAGAGGGGGAAAGGAGAGGAAGCATTCAGATGTTCCCAAACCTAAAGATGAAAAGGACACTATCAAATGCTATTCCCAAACTCTAATGCCTTGATTCTCTATTCTTCTGTTCTTTTGCCAAGTACAAGAACTGGGATGGGAGGTGGGAAGAGGAGAAAGTGGTGGAGGCAGAGGTGACTTTAATGTACCTTTGTGCCTCTTAATCCTCAGTCTTTCTTAGGGCCAGTCTGGGATTCAGGATAAATTAGAGCAGCCTCAGGACTGCTCTAATTTACACTCTGCCTGCAGCAGCCCCTTAGGGGTCCTCCCCAAGGTGAGACTATTTGGGGCATAGTGCAGTTTGGCCATATCCCTCCCACTCTCTAAAGCACATCCTACATCGAGGGATGCCAGGGTGGCGGTGACGGAAGATTGTTCTGCTATCTTTGCACTAGCCAGGGAATGCCCTTATGCTGGGGGCTAGTTCCACTCCCTGTACATCCAAGTGAAATCAAACCCTGAATATTTAATTCCACTCCCCAGTGTATATAACAAAAATACCCTAAGATCAATGACACAATTATAATGATAAATTATTATATAATTTTATACAGAAAATGATGCATCTGTGAGGAGTCCCCTCCCCCCCCTTTGGGTGCCACCTTGGACTGGGATACCACTGAGCCTGCCTGACCCACCAGCCTGGGCTCCCTTTCACCCTGTAAAGCTGTGACAAGCTGCAGACATGCTCCCGGTCTCACACTTTCACCAGCACATGGGTAGGGACACACCCAGCTGCAGAAACACACAGACACTGAAATCAGCTCTGCATAGAAGGCTCAGCTAAGGAGTTGCTCCGTTCTCAAGTGCAGACATCCCTCTAGATGGTAAACCCAAAACTGTACCATCTTGCACTGCACAGAGAACTGTACAGCATAAGCTCATGAAATTCACCCCCTTCCTCAAAGTGGAGAGCGATACACACAGCTTTCTGTGTGTTATGATTTCCACACACACTGGTTTTAGACAAAACAAAACAAGTTTATTAACTACCAGAGATAGATTTTAAGTGATTATAACGGATAGCAAACAGGTCAAATTAGATTACCTAGCAAATAAAACAAAAAAGCAATCTAAGCTTAATATACTAACGAAACTGGATATGAGCAGTAAATTCTCACCCTAAATGCTGTCCTAGGCAGTTTGCAGGGAGTTTTGAAGGCAAGCTGCACCTGCTTGCAGCTTAAATCTCCAGATATTCCATTCACAGGCTAGACACCCCTCTAGCTTGTGTACAGCCCTTCCCCCTAGTTCGGTCTTTTTGCTTCTCAGCTGTTTCCAGCGGTCTTCTTTCTTGGGCGGGGAGTCAGGGACGAACCAACCACGATGATGTCACTCCCCTGCCTTAAATAGTTTTTGAATATGGCGGGAATCCTTTGTCTCCCAGTTTGATTCCCACCCCTGGTCAGTGGAAAAACACTAGTATTATCACGGAGTCCAGTACCAGGTGACTTGGTCACATGTCCCCGCAGCCGTAACTCAGAGGCTGTTTGCTGCATCCCCAGGAAGGCCTCTCAGGAAGGCTCCCCAGTGGGCGATTAGCATCTTTTAAGACCTATTGCTCTCCCTAATGGCCGTTCCCAGCGAGCCATCTAGACTGACTGAATTCTGTCTAGTGGGTGTTCCCGGGGTATAAACACATTTGTAGTAGATGTATAGACAATATTCCTAACTTCAGATACAAAAATGAGACATAATCATATTCAGTAAATCATAACCTTTTCAATGATATCTCACATGACCCATCTTGTATAAAACATGTCATAGTTAGGCTATAATCATATCATAACAATATGAAGAATATGGGGTGTAATGTCACAGTATCATCTGCTTATACTTCTTTCTATCCATAGACATTTTCCCATACACTTAACATCTCTTGCAATGGGAACTCTGGGAAAGGATATTTTATTGATGTCAAGAGGGCAATAAAAGGGCCCTCAAAGCCATCTTATTCCTCTCTTGCCAAAATATGCACATTCCCTTTGGCATTACTTATCTCCCAGCTTATAAAAGATTTCCTCTGTTATTAGAGCCACATGTATTATCTCCTTCATGCTATTCAAGGCAACAAAATAAAAACTTTCCTCCATAGCCTTAGTTGTATCAAAAGTTGTTTTTATTGCACCGAAACAGCTAAGTGGGAGCCATTTCTCTGGGGGAGGCTCCAGCATGAGCCCAAACATCTACACTGCAAATAAACAGCCCCTTAAGCTAAAACAGCTGACATAGGCCAGCCACTGATGTCTAATTGCAATGTAGACATACTCATGGAGAGTTGGGCATCGCTGCCCTAAAGCCAACCCAATTGTACTTCCATTTGGGACAGACAAACCTAAATCACAAGAGATGAGGAAAAGCTTCCTTTGCCCTCTGCAGGCTATGTGCCATTCTGTCCGATGCATCAAGAAGAGAACATATTCCTAAAACCGTCTTGAGAAAGTCAGCATGGTGCCGTGCAAATATTGATCTTGTCTGGATCTGTGTTTAAGAGTTTCAGTTTACCAGGTATCACAAAAGGGAGTGGGCATATTGGGAAAAAAAAGCCATAATTCCATCACAACAGACACATGTAAGGCCAAATTTTCAGCTTTGGTGCTTATTCAAGTGGCATTTCAAGCTGTTGGGGATTTTTTTTTCTACTTAGGGCTAGATGGTGTTCAGGGCTGTGCCTAATCTGCACCAGCTCAGTAGTTGTCCCAGGAGACACAGGGTGAAATCTTAGCTCTATTGAAATAAATGGGAGTTTCACCATTGACTTCAATAAGGGGTGCCTTACAGATACCCCTCTGAGTCCCAAGTATTTCCCTGCTTCCTCCTTGTTCTGATGGAGCAGGTAGAGAGGTAGGATATCAGCCAATATCAGCAGAAAATTATGATCATTCCTGGGCAGGCTCAGCTGTACTTAGCCAGCAAGTTGGGTAAAGATCTATTGTGGAACAGGCCAATAGAAATGGAGCAAGCCAAAGATATTTGGAATGAAGAAAAGATAAAAGAAAATCTGCACGTCTGTTACAGAACTTCTCCCCAGGATTATAGTCAAGAGTAATAAAGGAGAAGCTACCAAATGATCTCTTTGTGCACACCAGAAAGAGGGGAAGACTAGACTGTGAATATGTTACTTATATTGATAAGCATTTTCATGCAAAACTAGTCCCCACTGAAGACAATGGGAGTAACTGTTCTCCAGTGTGAGAAAGGAGTTCACTACCTGGCCCTTTGCAATGTACAGAACACAGACTGAAATGCCTGTTGGTTTATAGGCCATGTTTAAGTTTAAAGTGGTGGAATGGAAACTCTGCCTTAATAAAAAGAGGCAACCTGAACAACCCTACGGTATTCCAAGGAATCAGGCATTCACAGACTAGCACCAGACATGAAGGAGGAACCTCTGGCTAACACAGCACAAACTCATCTTCATCATTTTCTGTCTTGTTTTACCCCAACCATAATCAAGCATTTAGCAACATTAGAAAGTTTTTTATTAGCTCTACTAATAGCTGCAGCTGGCTAGTGACAACAAAGACTCTAATTCAATCCTTTTGTAGTAGACTAGCAGGGAACTTGCCTTGAGGAAAAGCAGCAAGAAATCTGTTACACTGCTCTCTAATGAGTCCTCTGGCCATTTTTTGACATAGGTCCAGCCGTCCTTGACCATAGGGATGGTCATTGGGACAGAGTTCTTGAGACTGGAGAAGAAGCAGAAGTGGGAGATTCCATTTATATTACTAGCTAAAAATAAAGAGTACATCCTTGAACTTTCAATCAGCCATTGGAGCCAAATCCCTTACAATAAACAGCACGAATATTTTTTAAATAAATTAAGATGTGGTAATTACATCCCTTTAAGATTCTCATGTGATGCACAAAACAATTAACAGCATGGTCCTCATACCAGGATTGCGTGTCAGAACATGGCTCATAATAAACTGCTCTTTGTTCTCTAGAATTACTAGGCATACCCAATTCTCAGCACTTTTGAAAATTAGGCCACTTATTTAGATGCTCTTATAAGGACTTAAGATCCTATCATTTTAGGCACACAGATTTGACATTGTTTTCTAATGATCACCTAGCCTAACAGCCAGTAAAATCTCAGACGCGATGAGCGTTCTTCCATGTTAAATTACATAACAGTATTGAGTCACCCTATTATAAAAGCCCTAAATAGCAAATTCCTGCAATAGCTATTAACATATTTCATTATCACCCTTATCCAAGCAGCTGGCTGCTCTGTTCATAACGGTAAATCTTTTTAAAGCCACCAAATTATATAGTTTAACTCAGGGGTTCTCAAACTTCATTGCACCGTGATCCCCTTCTGACAACAAAAATTACCAGGTGACCCCTAGGAGGGGGGACTGAAGCCTGAGCCTACCTGAGCTCCGCCATCCCGGGGGAGCCAAAGCCGAAGCCCAAGGGGTTCGGCCCCAGAAAGGGGGGCTATAACCTGAGCTCTGCCGCCCAGGGCTAAAGCTCTCAGGCTTCAGCTTTGGCCCTGGGCTGTGGGGCCTGGGCTCGTGCCCTGGGTCTCAGTGAGTCTAAGCCAGGCCTGGCGACCCCATTAAAACTGGGTCGTCGTGACCCACTTTGGGGTCCTGACTCAAAGTTTGAGAACGGCTGGTTTAGTTTATATTATATATTATCTCCCAACATCCCTCTAGAATGAAATCAGACCTGCTTTGACGATGGTCATGTTTCACTTTATTCCCCACTACAGCTATTTCCAATAAAGCTCTCTCCACAAGGAAGGGGAAAAGAGAAATGGTTTAAATCTTTTTTCGGAGACTAAAAAAGGGCTATATTCAAATATACAGAAATAGGAAAAGGAAACCAAAGTTCAAATTCATTTTTTTCTGATCAATGTTACTCATTAAAGACCCAATCCTGCAAATACACACGAGTAGCTTTACATATCTCAGTAATCCCACAAAACTCTGTAGTGGTTACTCATGTGCAGAAGTGTCTGCAGGACTGGGGCCTAAATGTGTTGGCACAATTACTTTGAATGTATGTGCAATCACATGAATTGTGCGCTCACGTTAGGGGCCTGATGCTTCAGCCATTTGATGACATCAAAGCAGTTTCATGCAATATGAGCTCTGCATGCAAAGCAGCTGCAGGAAGAGTCTAAATATGCACATTTCTGCAAATCTAGACTAGATTCCCTTCTCCTTTGAGCTACCAAAGCTAACCTGTTATCTTAACTTAAAAAAAACCCAACCCAACAACCTTGCTCTTAAAAGGCTTGGCTCTGACCTCTTTTCAAATGGCATTTAATCTTCACCTGCAACCTGGCACTACCACTTCCATGAGATTTGACAACACACTCACAGTGTTTGTATTTTTAGAAAGAGAAGATTATCTTGTTGTATATTCACTGAGCTATCAAAGTGGTTTTTCTAGTCTCTCCAGTTAATTATAACACTACCTCCAAAAAAAACTCTCATCAGATTTTTCTCAGAAGAAATGACAAACAAAACATGGTCAAAAACCAAGTTAAAGGGAACGTTATTCTTGGCTTCGACTCCAGCTAATAAACAGAATACTCATTTTAAATTCACCATGTAGCACTGAAGAAAAGCTACTGGAAATCTAGGGACCTGATCTTTTATTTTGTTCTTAGGAAGATCCACCTAAGACAATGAGAACGCCCACATGGGTAAAATTAAGTGTGTGAGTAAGTCTTTGCAGGATTACGAACTAAATAGGTCAAATAATTTTGACTTGAGTAAAGGGATTTAATTAAATCCAATAATTTCTTTTAAAATTTCTGGTAATTTTTATTTTTATTCATTCCAGCTAATGTAGCTGAATTTAGGGCCTGATTCTGCTGCCTTTAGTCAAGCAGTACTGCCAATGCCAAGCCTTCAAAAATCGTGAGTCCAGCCCCCGAAACCACGAGATTGTCTTAAAAATAATGATGTTTTTTAAAAAATTGAGTTTTTATTTGCTTCTCCCATCCCCTTTTAGACTTCATGTTTGAAGCTTTTCTCTGCAACCATGAAGGCTAGAAACTTATTTCTTTATTTTTTAAACAAAGATGGAGATCATCATGTAATCACAGGACTCCAGGAGCTGGAATTTTAATATATACATCCGAGACTCGTGCTAAAACTGAGGGAGTTGGCAATGCTACTTTGCCTAGTATTCTAACTCCATAAGGTAGTGGTTCTCAACTTATTTATCAGTGTGGGCTGCATATGCGTTACCTGGGCCACAGGGGCCAGGTGGCAGGGCAGCAGCAGCGTGGATCCCAACCCCAGACCCCCTCTGTGTGGGGCTAGCCAGCTGCCCACCCCGGACCCCGGATCCCCATCGCACGGGGCCAGCCGACAGCCCTGAACTCCTGCTGTGTGGGGCCGACTAGTAGACCCCAATCCTCACTGCAAGCCGGCAGCCTCGAAAAAGCAGTTACATCCTCTAAGCGCCAGCTAAATTTTGGAGTATGTTAAAGCTCTTTGGGTCTATTTCAGATCATCAGTATGCTTGAGAGAAATAGTGGGAATAAATTATGTCTAGCACTCGCTACAACACAGGTGACATATGTAACTTCACATGCATCTCTACAATAATCTGAACAACAACAACTTTAAAAAAAACATTTAGGACCAAAATTAGCATCCAAAATTCGATCACTTTTCAAAAACTCAAAAATTTTAAGTCAGTCTCATGAGTTTTGGAGGCCTGGTTCATGATTTTTTGATTTTCAGTTCATTTCCTTTGTGTCTTTAGAATTTTTTATGAGAGAACCAACAACAAAATAAGAGCCCAATTCTGTAGCTACTTACTATTGACCACCGTGCTTACTCTCAGACTAGTCCCACTGAAAGTAATGGGACTACTCACAGTAGCAATCTCTGCACTTGATAGTAAGATTTCAAATGGACTACACATATTATCGAGCACCAACCCCCAGGTCAGGATTTGCAGGAACAGGCCGTATGATGCTAACAGCATTAAGAAGGAGGAGATCATTTCTAGTTCTAATGTTATAATTTTACCACAGCATGTTTTCCTAGCCAAGAGTGTACACAGATCTGAGATCAAACATCTAGTTTCCAGTAAGCCACCTGGTAAATACTCTATCACTTTCCTGGAAGCAGTGACAGAATCTATCTTTCCCCATCTCGCCAGGAAAGACCAGCAGGCAAAGTTTCTGTTTTACAATGTGTTATGCAAAAATTTCCTTTTTTTTATTTATCTTATTTCCTCTGAGGAAGTTTAACAGGAATTCTCTTAAATCTTAGGGTCTGATTTTCAAAAATGTTTGGCACATGTGTGTGGCTAATGTGCATATGAAATTACCACAAGAAATGTGGGGCAAGGCTGTAACAGCATGCAAAAACCAATTATTTAATGTAATTTGTGTGTATATTATTACTACAAGGGAAATCATGGTAACTGCATGCTCAAATCAGCATAAAATTGCCCCCCTAAACAGTCTTTAATATCATAGACATATAAACAGGTCTCCCATGTCTGAAGAACTTTAATCTTTGGGGTCAGATTCAAAACAGGTGTCGATCGCTATAGGGCTACCTGAAATCAAGGGTACTGCTGATTTACACCAGCTGGGGAGCTAGCCCCTTGTGGGGTTTCCTGTCTAACAGACTGTAAAACAAAAATCTTGAGCAAACTACTCTTTTTAACTAGTCTGGAACATGTGACACATATCCTCTACCTCTACTGCAATGAACAGGTGGCCAATGAAAACTATGGCCCTAGCCCTCCAAGCTCATCTGTGCTGAGTTCAGTAGGCCTCCTCATAGGCGAAGGGTCTGCCTGAGTGGGTCATTTTTCAGGATTGGGGCCTGTGTGTTCAGTAGATGATCTTGGACTGGACGCAGAGTGGCAAGTCAGTAAAGAGAGTTTCTGCTTGATCTTCTCTCTGCCCTCTGATTCTCTATTTGTAATCCACGGTAGGTTGGTGAAAGGGTGTCTGAGACCCTCAGTGCAGGAAGCAGGATGCAGGGATAGGGATGAGGAAGGAAGTGCAGACAATCAGAAGGGTCAAAAGAGGTGGCTGAGCCCCTCACAGTGGCTGGGGATGGTTGTGGTGGCTTTGTCCAGTCACCTATTTCTTTAAACATGAACCTCCATAGGAAGGGAGGGATAGAAGAACTCAAAGACAACTACACTTTATCCACTCTCCCGGTCTGTGAATCCCATCCTTGAATCATGACCATGAAACCTCACCCTCTGATGGCTTCTGTCAGGTCAATTGAGTCCTCTTCTAATCTTTCAGTTCCTCATCTCTTCTCATCTTGTATCACCATCTCTTCTGGCTCTTTGCTCCTGTTCTCCCAAGTCCTTCTGAGCTTCTCTCTCTCTCTCAGTTCCCTTCAGAGTGTCTGTCTCTCACTGTACTCCCCCTACTAAAGCTATGTTCTTTTCCATCCTTGCAGTTCAAAGCACACATACTCTTTAGACAGTTCTTAAGTAGGGGGTAGGGCAGCATGAAGAGAGGATCCAGAGTAGTAGTAGTAGTGTTTGGTTTGGTTTGGTCCAAAGATGGATTTGTAATACATCAGCCCTTTGGAGACTATGAACAGGGTAGACAGACTTTTCAAACATGGGTGTCTAAAGCCAGGCACCTAAATCTGTATTTCAGCAGCTACCCAGTGGCCTGATTTTTCAAAGACATTGCACATTAATTCCCACTAACTCCCCA
Source organism: Mauremys mutica (assembly GCF_020497125.1). Lineage (NCBI taxonomy): Eukaryota > Metazoa > Chordata > Testudines > Geoemydidae > Mauremys > Mauremys mutica. Next base: position 10,168,313 of record NC_059084.1, on the reverse strand, counting down.
TTACTCCTATTGTGGAAGTTGGATGTTCTGCACCTGTGAAAGTCAGGCCATTTATTCAAGCGTCCAAATATAGATCCAAGATGCCTACCTTTTGTCACTCCAGTATGATAATGCTGGCATATATACAGCCTCCTATTCTGCGCTAGATGTGTTCTTGTACTGCTCTCAGCACCATGGTATCGGAGAGCTGAAAATTCATTTGATTGGCAGTCTGGAAAGCCCCAGTGTGTTCTAAGGGTTAACATACCTTATTACATAAGCACATCATTTTGTCTGTGATAGCATTAGTACAAACATTATCTTTGCTCCTGTGACAGACTCATCTACCATAAGACAATCCTGCTGGTATGTGTTAATTTACCTGATAGTAATAGTTGGACAGACAGGAAGGAATACAACAGGATGCATTGAGAAGAACTGAACTGTGGAGTTCATTATACCTTTCTGTTACATTTAGCCAGAATTACCCTGTTTTACACTTTTATGAAATTGCACTTATTTAATGACACTTGGCAAAAGATACACACGGGCCAGGATGTTGAAAACGGATTAGTGATTCTAGGTGCCTCTATTTCCGGGGGCACACCTTGAGCATGATTTTCAAAAGTGCTGAGCACTCTCCCTCTGAGAATCAGGCACCCTCAAAAAACGGAGGGATCCAAGAATCACGAGTCACATCTGAAAATCTCAGCCAAGTTATTTACAAGGCTACCAGACTAATAACTATTCCCTTTCTGTACAATCAGAAGCCAGACAACAAGTATCATGGATAGAGAACAAGATGTTTATAGGCATAACAATGGACACCAACAAAAGGTCTGGGTAAAATACTGAATCACAGCGAAGTCAAAATACATCAAAAAATCACCATACCTTAAACTCCTCTAAGCCCTTGTGCACAGCTCCCTCGGCCTTCATATAAATTCACTCTGTAGTTTAGCTATAAGCATTTATAGCAGTCCTTGGTGGCAGGCTTTAATAAACTCCTTTTCTAAGTGAAATAAGAACAGTTCACTTTATATTTCTTTTTCACAGTTATTCTATGCTCCTTTCATTAACCATTTACTTTCCCTGCAGTTTGTTTTTCTTTTCAAGGTATTTGTGGTCCATTATTTTCCTGCCACATTTTGCCTTTCTATTTCTTCTCTACACTTGGGTAACAAACTGCGGGACCTAGTGGAACAACATACCGTAATTACTGGATCCTGGCCCAACTTTCACTCAAGTCAGGGGTCTTACAAATCCCCACCACCACCAACGCTGTCACATTCACAGTGGGGTTATAAAACAGCAGGATCCTCCTTCAAAGGAGAGTGTCAAATATCCTCCCCAGCTCTCTAACCCCTGCTTCCAAGGCCATCAGGTGAAGTGGAGCAATAAATAAGCTCCAATGACAATATTCCATCTCCAGAAGTTCTTTGTATTTTGAAGAGGCCTTCAAATCTGGCACGAAGCTATTGGTGTAAATAATTCACTTTCAGGAATGGATTGTTTTCTCCACAGAAATAAAAGCAGCCCTGCTATGGCAGCTGCAAGCAAAACCTCTTCCGCGTTGTACTTATGGTGTGGCTTCACCATTTACAGCTTAGAACCTAATCCCCTGTGACTCAGAACTGCCCCCTTTCCTGCCCCCACCCATATACACACTACTGTCATATAGTACTCAAGGCTAGTGCCCAACTTTCAGTATTGCCTGGAAGGAGAACAACCATTACACAAACAACTTTATTTAAAGGAAGTAGATGAAAGGAATCCGTGTAAAGATTAGGACTGGAAAGAGAACTCTCGGAGCTTGGCTACTCACAGGATACTTCCCACCCCAGGTGCAGGAGTCCTCTGGGATCCCTATCATGAAGACCGCACTCACTGGTAAAATAGACTTTGGGCCACCTTAGGCTTCCACATAGCTGCAGTCCAGCCAATGTTGTTGCGGATCAGCACAATACAAAAGATTGCGTGTGCCAGGAACAAATTCTGTCCTCAGCTTTCCTCTGCGTGGAGTTCAGCAACGGTGCTATCCCGGCAATCTCTCTCGGTGTCGATTTTTTAAAGCTCCAAAGGGGTTTGGAAAGGCAGCCTGCGATGCAGCTCTCTGCCCTGCTCTTTCAACGGAAGGAGGAGCTCTTAGGGGCTTGACACCGACTCGTCCCGGTCTGGACTCTCTACGGCTGTGCTGCACGGACTGGGCACTGCCAGTCTTTCCACGCCTGCACTCCATGATGCTGCACTGATGGGGCTTAAACCCCCCCCCCCAAATAAAAGCCAGCCCGCCTTTCCCCCTCTCCCCACTGCTGCTATCTCCTTCGGGCTGCCATAGATTTTGCTGTTTAAAGGAATAAAACAGAAGATTTAATGAAGGAGGGCGTTAGCCCCGAGTGCCCTTTGTGACCAGCCTTTGCTGCCCACCGCCTCACACGGTGAAAAAACTATTCTTAAAAGTGGAGAGCGTCACACATGATTGGGGAGGTTGAGACTTGAGAATCATAGAATCATAGAATTCAAGATCAGAAGGGACCATTATGATCATCTAGTCTGACCTCCTGCAAGATGCAGGCCACATAAGCCGATCCACCCACTCCTTAAGCAAGCGACCGCTGCCCCATGCTTCTGAGGAAGGCGAAAAACCTCCAGGGCCACTGCCAATCTACCCTGGAGGAAAACCAGAGGCACCTCCTTGATGGAGACTGAGACTAGGGTAATTGGGAATAGGGAGTTGACAGATACACACGTTGTCAGTGTTAAAATTATATCTGGGCTCAGCCAGGGTTATTCCAACTGTATCTCTGTGATGGCAGCTCATGCTGTATGGGAGTAGGATATAAAAGCTACTTCTAGTAGCTAAACGTCAACACCGATGGTAACTCAAATGTGTTGAAGCCTCAGCGTAATTATTGGTACTCATTGAAATATCAGCTTGTAATTATTAAAATAACTTGCTAGGTTTGTCCTTTTTTCTGGACACCCTCATCTCATATGAAGATGCCCCCATTCTCGTAGCACAGTCAGTAAAATGTAACTTGGGTGATTCCCACCCCCAGGTGAGAGAACAGAAAACAAAAAGCAGCAGTGTGCTCGGTACAGAGAAAAGTTCTTCCCCCTGCAAGCATCTTTGTTGGTTTTTGTGCTGAGGACTAGCATCTCATTCAAAAGGAGGCCAAAAGAGAAGAGCAGGTGTTGCTAAAAAGGCCTTGGAATAATTGTGCCATGTCTGAAAACGTGACCAAAAGACCTGTGCAACGGGAAATCCCTGGAGTTGTAACTGAGCTTATCAAGGGCCAGATCCTCAACCCCTCACACACACATCTTGTGCCAAGCACTGCTCTGATGTGCCAGCCCTGCATGTAAATGGTTTTGCTCCCTACACAGGGAATCTAGCAAATCATTTTTTATCCTTCCAGATGCAAACCACAAGCATTTAAACTTCTCTTGAAGGATAAAAAATGTGGTAACAATCTAGGGTGACCAGACGTCCCGATTTTATAGGGACAGTCCTGATTTTTGGGTCTTTTTCTTATATAGGCTCCTATTATCCCCCACCCCCATCCCAATTTTTCACATTTGCTGTCTGGTCACCCTATAACAGTCAGATGTGCCACTCCCTGAATAGTGGCAAGTCAAGGCAAAGAGAGCAAAAAGATACATCCCTGCCCCTGGAACAGGCTCAGTGCTGGTCCAGGCATTGTGTGATCCCAGGGATGCAGATTCTGCAGTGCTGCACCATGCTCAGGGCTAGTAATATCAAAGGGCAGTGGCAAGGGGATAGTTTTCTCCTATCATTTCCTACCAGCCAATGGAGCTGTCTTTACACCATGGGGTGCACATAGCAAAGGGGATAGCTGCAGCCACACTCCTGATTGCTCCCCGAGATACCGTGCCGGCCTCCCAGCTCCAGACAGCACAGTATTTTCAAATTACAAAGAGACAGGCAAATTCTTCAGCTGGTGTAAACCAACACAGTTCCACTGCACTCCTGTGAATCTGGGCCAGCGACTAACTCACGGTGCGAAAAGGAATACTGCTTCATTACTTGTTCATTGTGCACAGGGGTAAGCTGAGCCACATAGGGCTAGAACAATAATTTGACGCATCTAGTCCTTTTGAGCCATTGATCAGAAAGCACATTAGCATGCAAAGTAAGCATCATTATTCCTCTTTAATAGACAGGGAAACTGAGGCATGAAGCAGTAAGGTGCCTTGACCAAGGTCAGACAGCAGGTCAGTGGCAAAGCCAGCAACAGAATCCAGGTTTCCTGATCCCTATAACACTGTTCTCTCTACTGTGCAACAAAGAGAACAAAACCCTTTCTAGTAACAGATGTCTCCTCTTCACATCTACATCCCTCTGAAAATTGTGCTCAGTGCTTGCAGATAATTGTATTTAAATAGACCATGATCCTGAAAATGTGACCTTGTAATCTTGAGATCATCTCAATCTCTACGGAGGAAAAAGGATGTTAAGGAGTGTTGGGTTAATACGTACAGTACACAGTCCCTCAAATTGATATTTTCACAGTTTTGTTTAATTGGACATACTGGTTTCTACATGTTGTAATATTAATTGCAGCCTTCTTCTGCTCATTAATAACTATTATAAAAAAAAGCCCCTAGGCCAGTGGTTTTCAAACTGAGGGTTCCAGGCATCAACATTTTTCTTCAACTGGGTGGCCAGAAAAAAAGTTTGCAAATCACTGCCCTAAGCTATGTAGGTAAAGCTTACAGCAGGGGTGGGCAAACATTTTGGCCTGAGGGCCACATCAGGGTTCCAAAACTATGGAGGGCCAGGTAGGGAAGGCTGTGCCTCCCCAAAGAGCCAGGCCCCTGCCCCCTCCCACTTCCCACACCCCTCAGAACCTCCCACCCATCCAACCCCCCCTGCTCCTTGTCCCCAGACCACCCCCTCCCGGTACTCCCTACCCCTAACTGCCCCCCGGGACCCCACCCCCTATCCAACCCCCCTGCTCCCTGACTGCCCCAACCCCTATCCACACCCCTGCCCCCTGACAGGCCCCCTGGGACTCCCACACCTATCCAAACCCCTCTGCTCCCTGTCCCCTGACTGCCCCCCAGCACCCCCTGCTCATCCAACCCCCCCGCTCCCCACCCCCTTACCATGCCACTCAGAGCAGTAGGACTGGCAGCTGCGTGGCCCGGCAGGAGCTCGCAGCCCCGCCGCCCAGAGCGCTGGCAGCATGGTGAGCTGAGGCTGCAGGGGAGGGGCCGGGAGCTCAAGGGCCGGGCAGGATGGTCCCGTGGGCCAGATGTGGCCCATGGGCCATAGTTTGCCCACCTCTGGCTTACAGCATTTTAAAATACCTCCCTCTCAATTAAGTATTTAAATAAACAAATGATACATTTTAAATACTAATTATTTATCCACTGGATTTTAAACAGTGCCTGTCTTCCTTGCAAACATTTGTTCCTGCTCTCAATAAAAACTTTATGAAATGTTACGTCAAGTCACTATTGTGGCTACACGGTAAACCAGTTCTCAGAATTTAACATTGTACCTTGGCTGGTGAAAAAGAAAAAAGTAAATACACAAAAAAGAAAGAGATTATTTGTATTTCCTTTCAGAATAGCTTCACTGGCAAGTTAAAAGCTGAAAATAGTTGGTGCCAACCTGGCCTGCAGTGACTGTGCTTTAGGGTTGGGGGAAAAAAGCCCTTTATTGGTTTGTTTCCTTCCCCTTCATTTCTTTTCTAGTGGTCATGTGATAAAGGGGCTATTCTCCATCTCTTTGCTGAGCCCAAAGGAAAGCAAGGTATTTAAATCCCTTCCTCTTTCCTTCCCTCCCACCATTCTCTTTGTACTCCCCTAAGATAGTATAGGGGTTGTTCTTTTCTCTTCTGCTTCTGTCCTCCCACCATGTAATTCAGTCAGATCTCATCTTGCTACCTGGTGATCAGGAGGAGGGAGATGGGTATCCTGGATCTTCAATTTATCAAACCCTGCTAGTTGGCAGAATGCCAGTTGGGACACTCAAAGAGCACACACAACTAGTGTACCTGCTTACTGGCACATGCAAATGGCTAGACAGATATCTAACTAGTCATTTGGCTGCACACAATCATGACAACTGCATATGCAACTACACACACGTGGAATCGCCCCCTGGGGCTTTGAGAATCAAGCCCTAAGTTTTATCCAAAGCCTTTACAGTTCACCTTTTATGTACAACAAGCACTTCAAGGGCCTCAATCACACTTCGCACTTGCACACTCAAACTTTTTAAAGAGCCAAATGGATGTGGTGTGCAGGGCTGAACCAAACCAGGTGCAAACCAGGATTTGGCCTTCAAAGATGCACATGAAGAGGAGTTATAAAGACAATACTTAGCTCTCACATAGTGCTTTTTAGCCACATCTCCCAAAGGAGGATGTCATTATCCCTATTTTACAGATGGGAAAACTGAGGTGCACACAGGTTATAGCAAGTCAGGCCTAGTATACTGTTCTCCTGATACCCAGGCCAGCACCTTATCCATTTGTCATTACAAACTGAACAAATATAGAAGTTATTGCAGCAATAATAGCCAGCACTTATCTGTTGATCTCAAAGTGCTTTAACAGAGGTAAGTATTATTATCCCTGTTTTACAAATAAGGTAAAAGAGAAGTGAAATGATTTTCCCAATGCAGGCCCAGTGACAGAGCCAGGGGTAGAATCCAAATCTCCTGAGTCACAGTCCAGTGGCCATATCCATTGAGCCTTACTGTCTCTCTGCAAACTGACAGATTCTTAACTATAGTCACACAAACATCTCCTTCTCAGGGTGTCCTTACACAAATAGTTAATATTCCTTGCAGATTAACCTACTGTCTTTCAATGGCTCCCCAACATAGACAGGTACAAGAAGGGCATATTTCATGCTATTCATTTTATAGGGGATGTGACTGGAGTCCCAGGAGAGCCAACTGAAGTCACTCAATTAGGGTGAACTGCAAAGCATGGGGCAGACAATCCCCAAAGCTGGTGGATATTCCAATACTTAGATTTACCAAGTCAGCACAAAACAGCTTCTACAATACCTTACTGGCTATCCAGAAGCCATCAACACAGTTCCCTTAAAGTAACCCAGCCTCATGCCTCCCCCAGAGACCCAACTCAAATATGATGAGGATTACTGAAAATATCATTCCTTATATAAAAACTTCTACCAATTACCTCCCAGGTTAATGACTTTTCCAGATCTTACCCAAGTACACGCTTACAGCCAATTCTTATTGACTAAACTAAAATTTATTAAAAAAGAAAAGAGAGAGTATGGTTAAAAGATCAGTATACATACAGACATGAGTACAATCTTGAGATTCAGATTCATAGCAGAGACGGTGAGCTTTTTAGATGCAAAGAGTTCTTTCAGAAATCGTTTGTAGGTTATAGCCCAATATTTATATTCAGGGTGGTCCAGTCAGGACTGGGATCTCAGTCCTTATGGCTTAGGCTTCCCCTGCATGAAGCCTCAAGCAGATCTGAGATAAAAAGGATCAGGACCCAAGGGTCTTTTATACAGTTTTCTAGCAGCCACTTGACCATACAGTCCTGGGTGAACAATAGGCTTTTGATGTAACCTTCTGTTTCCTAAACCTCACTGATAATTAACTACATGGATTAACATACGATAATTTATCCATTAAGCAGTTTATCACAAACTTTAAAGAGACACCTAGACAATGACATTATTGCATGCAAGATTCATCTAAATGTTAATATTCCCTTTTGATCTCTGAATCAACAGCTATAGTGACAGACAGGAACTGTCTGTTTACATGGAGAACATTTAACCAGCTATAATTAAACACATACAATTAGTATCACCTTTAAATCTCTAACAATACAGATTTGCATTTCAAAGTTCTAGCCAATCTAGCATTGAATGGCCCTAATTACCATTCACATACTTTCCAACATGTCTTTAAAGGTTGGCTTTGGGTTAGTTAGCCTCCAAGCTGTTGAACCCTTACACTTTGTATAAGATTTGTTGCAATTATATAACAGTGGTAGCAATAATGATTTGCATGATTATATTTTGGGACTTGAACTTTTCATCCAGGCTTAGGGTATTTCGAGAATCCTTGTCATCACACTGGAGACCATTTAGCCATTATGTCATCTGGCAGAGGTTCTGCAGTCTTATTAAATTGACATGTCTCCCTCACTGACTTTATCTCCCTCCTGCCTCCATTGTTGTCAGTAGGTTGTAAAGCTCCATGGAGGCCAGCCTGTTAGCATGATTGAACAGGGTTTTTAGCATGATTTAACTAGGTTCACGTATATTTGACCATGTGTGTGTATATTTGATACAGAAATCTTAATCCTGGCAGGACAAAAAGAACATCAGCAATCAAACAAATCCTAGTGTTCAGTCTATGGACATTAATCATTCAAAAACAATCACAGTCCTAAGATAACTCTCTCTCCTTCCCTCTCCCACCAAGAATGACATGCACAAAAGTAAGTTGGAGTTCAGTGCCTGAAAGTCTCTTGCAAGAATTCCCAAGTAAGGAAAGGCAAGGCAACCCTGATTTTCCCTTTACACATGGGAAGACGAATTGAAGTGAGAGCAAAAGATACACAAGGGATGGACCAACAGCACAGATATGTGCAGATAACAGAACATCTGCCTTAGTTAACATTTCTTCTGGATTGCAGATGTGATAAATCTCTGTAAAAATTTGGTATCAGATCTTTCCCATCTGTATTATCTTGTTTTCTGCCAAAGAAAAGGCTTTTAAGCAGGGTCATCATAAAAAGGAAATAACTGGGAAGATACAAAAACTTGTGCTTTTCCGGTATTTGAGCTCCTCTCCAAAAGTTGAATGGAATGGAGATAAAACGGTTACTAACCTTTCATAACCGTTGTTCTTCGAGATGTGTTGCTCATGTCCATGTGCCACATGCACTGGTGCAGCAAGTTTTTCCTTCAATGGTATCTGCAGGGGACCAGCTCTGGCACCCTATGGAGTGGTGTGCATGTGTGCCGGTATAAAGGGCACTGCTGGTCCCCTCCCTCCCATAGTTCCTTCTTGCCAGAACTCTGACAGAGGCGAAGGAGGGCACATCATGGAATGGACATGAGCAACACCTCTCAAAGAACAACAGTTACAAAAGTTTAGTAACTGTTTTTTTCTTCTTTGAGTGATTGCTCATGTCCACTACATGTTGGGTGACTCAAGCAATATCCCCGGAGGTGGGTAGGAGTTCATGGCCGTGTCTATTGCAATATAGCTCTGCCAAAGCCAGCATCATCTCTGGCCTGCTGGGTGATGGCGTAGTGGGTCATGAAGGTATGCACCTACAACCAAGTTGCGGCCCTGCAGATATCCTGGATATGGACTTGCGCCAGGAAGGCTGCCAATGATGCCTGAGCTCTGGTTGACTGGGCCATCACTATCTGCGGAGGTACAACCTACGCCAGCTCATAACAAGTGCGAATGCAGGTGGTAATCCAAGACTAAAGCCTTTGAGAAGATACCGGGAGGCCTTTCATTCTGCCAGCCACTGTGATGAACAATTGAGTCGATTTACAGAAAGGCTTAGTATGCTCTAAGTAAAAGGCCAGAGCTTGTCTGATGTCAAGGATGTGCATACGCCTCTCCTCATTCGACCCGTGAGGCTTCGGGCAGAAACCCGGAAGAAATATGTCCTGGTTAACATGGAAAGTCGACACCACCTTCAGCAGGAAAGCCGGATGGGGATGCAACTGAACCATATCCTTGCAGAACACAGTGTATGGGGGTTCCAACGTAAGGACTTTCATCTTGGAGACTTGCCTCACGGAAGTGATAGCCACAAGAAAGCAAACTTTCCACGATAGATGTGAAAGAGAACAGGAAGCTAATGGCTCGAAGGGAGGGCCAGTGAGCCTAGAAAGGTCTAGACTGAGGTCCCATTGAGGTACCAGGTTCTGGACCAGCGGGAAGAGCCTTTCTAGCCTCTTAAGAAACCTGATTGTCATCTCATGTGAGAACACTAATCTGCTCTGGACACAGGGGTGAAATGCTAAAATGGCTGCCAGGTGCACCTCGATCAAGGAGAAGGCTAGGCCCTGATGCTTTAAATGAAGCAGGTAGTCTAGAATGGACTGCAGAGATGAGTGGGTAGGGGAGATCCCCCACTCCAACGCCCAGCAGGAGAAGCGTTTCCACTTTGCCAGGTAAGTCGCTCTAGTAGAGGGTTTTCTACTTTCCAGCAGCACTCCTTGGACTTCAGTAGAGCAGGCCTGCTCCTCTGGGTTCAGCCATACAACATCCACACTGTGAGATGGAGTAAGGGGAGATTTGGGTGCAGTAACCTCCCATGATTCTGAGAGAGCAGATCTGGGCGGTTGGGAAGCATTCCCGGGGGTGCTGACAACAAGTCCATGTGCATGCCGAATCAATACTGGTGGGGCCACACTGGGGCAATCATGATGACGCTCATTATTTTCAGGGGGGTCCTGCTGATAAGAGGGATTGGCAGGAAGGCATACATCAGGTAGTCTGCCCAAGACAGGAGAAAAGCGTCTGATGGTGACCTGCTGTCGAGACCTTGGAGGGAGCAGAACCGGTGACACTTCCTGCTTCCCCAGTGGCAAACAGGCCCACCTCTGGGGGGACCATTTTGACAACCTCCTCGTGGAGGGACCATTCATGGTCAGAACAGAACGTCCTGCTGAGGCGATCCACCAGCGTGTTTCGGACACCAGGGAGATGTAGCGCCTCAATGTGTATGCTGTGACGGATACAGAATTCCCACAGCTGGAGGGCTTCTTGGCAGAGAGTCTAGGACGTCGCTCCTCCTTGCCTGTTGACATAGAACATGGCAGCTGTACTGTCGGTCAACACCTGAACCACTTGATAGGATAGTCGAGGAAGGAATGCCTCACAAGCCAGACAAATGGCTCTGAGCTCCCTGATGTTGATGTGTAGTGTGAGTTCCTCCCGGGACCACAACCCCGGGTCTTCAGTGATCCAATGTGGGGCCCCCCAGTCTAGGTCAGACACGTCCAACACTAGCACCTTTGTGGGTTTGGGGTTGCAAAGGGTTTTCCTTTGGAAACATTTACTGGGTTTGACCACCATTTCAGAGCAGTAAGCACTTGCGACGGAATTGTGAGGACTCTGTCTAGGTGGTGCCTGGCCAGGACGTAAACTGATGCTAACCACATCTGGAGGGGCCTGAGCCACAGACGTGCATAGCGAACTACATAAATGCATGCTGCCATGTGTCCTAGTAGCCTGAGGCATACCCTGCCTGTGGTGACAGGGTGGTGGTGAGTTGGGTGATGAAAGCTGATGTTGCCTCAAATCTGGGCTCTAGGAGAAATGCTCTGGCCCATGTCGAGTCCAGGACTGCCCCTATAAACCCTATTTTTTGCGCTGGCACTAAAGTGGATTTTTGTTCATTTATCAACAGGCCCAGTGCCTGGCACGTGGCTTGTACCAACTATGGGGCTATGTTCCTTCCTGGACGTTCCTTTTCCCACACGGGATGTCGAGGAACACCATCTCCCTGGGTGCTTCCTTTGCTTCTTAGCTGGGACCAGGGGCTGGGACGGGCGCCATTAGGCCAGTGCCGAAAGGTGCACTTCGCATCGATGCCTCTGTACTCTGAGCAGAGTCCGATTTCGGCAGCTCAGAGACTAGCATGAGGGCTGACTCCATGAGGAGCGCTCTCAGTCTTATGTCCTGCTCCTTTTTGTTCTGGGCTTGAAGCTTTTACAAATGCGAACCTATTGCTAATGTGAGCTTCTTCCAAACTCTTCAAGCAACTTTGATGAGTGTTGCTGATGGGCATTGGCTTTCTACAGCGATCACAAGGCTTGAAGCTCAGGGACCGTGGCATGCCCCATCCCTGGGCTAAGTCCCAAAGGGGACTATCTAACTTATCTACAACACTAACATGCTAGTTGCTAAAGAACAAAAGAACTACTTATCTAACGATTTACAACACTAAGAGAAAAAAAAACACTGGGTAAGTAAGCACTTGCCAAAGCAAGGAGACATTCCAACACCATCACTGGCGGTAAGAAGAAACTGAAGGAGGGAGGGGACCAGCAGCACTCCTTATACCGGCGCATATGCATGCCACTGCAGAGGGTGCCACAGCCTACGGGCGTCTATGGATACCACTAAGTCCGCCCTTCTCTCAGCCAGTCTTTTGGGCTTGTTTTTCTCCCTTATGGGAGGGAATACAGCCTCATAAGAACATAAGAATTTAAATTATGTTCTCATGACCTCAGGTAACCCCCTCCCAGTTGATCTTCATTGATCTCTGGTAACCCTTTCTCAGCTGAACTTGATTGACTTTTAGTCACCTCTCCCCAGCTGATAGGGAGGAGGGCCTTTTAACCTTCTGGGATTGTTTTCTACGCCCCTCCCCCCACCTCCCGCGGCTGTTTGTCCTGAGTTTGTCACACTTTACTGTTAAATCTTTACGCCTTATTTTTCAGTCTGGATTTGTTTAGCTGCAACTCCCAACCATTGGATCATGTTACATCTTTCTTTGCTAGATTGAAGAGCCCATTATCAAGCATTTGTTCCTCATATAGATACTTGTAGACTGTAATCAAGTCACCCCTTAACCATCTCATTGTTAAACTAAATAGATTGAGCTCCTTGAGTCTATCAGTATATGGCAGGTTTTCTAACCCTTTAATCCCTTTTGTGGCTCTTCTCTGAACCCTCTCCAATTTATCAACATCCTTCTTGACTCGTAGACACCAGAACTGGACACAATATTCCAGCAGTGGTTGCACCAGCGCCACATACAGAAGAAAAATAACTTCTTTACTCCTACTGGAGACTGCTCTCTTTGTGCATCCAAGGATGACATTAGCCCTTTTGGCCACATCTCATTGCACTGGGAGCTCATGTTCAACGGATTATCCACCTCGACCCCCAAATCTTTTTCAGAGTCACTGCTTCCCATGGTGGAGTGCCCCATCCTGTAAGTACGGCCTACGTTCTTTGTTCTTAGGCGCAAATACAGTGCAGTACTGTGTTAAACATAAACTACTAAAAAATAAAGGGAAAGCAGCATTTTTCTTCTGCATAGTAAAGTTTCAAAGCTGTATTAAGTCAATGTTCAGCTGTAAACTTTTGCAAGAACCACCATAGCGTTTTGTTCAGAGTTACAAACATTTCGGAGTTATGAACAACCTCCATTCCCAAGGTGTTCATAATGCTGAAGTTCTACTTTATTAAACAAACACCTTTAAATGACGTGGGTACAGACAAAGGACAGGACAACTGTGTGTGTCTGAGAACTGCAGGTTCCCTAATAACTTGTCTTGCTTATGCACCACAGGCCAGATCCTCAGCTAGTGTAAAGCGTAGCTGAGGATCTAGCCAGTTTAAATTTCCTATATAAAATGACACCCCACACACTGATGCAGCAAAATACATCCAGGCACACCTGCAACAGATCCACTCTAATCCAGAGCAATGATTGGGCAACCCACTGCAGGTTATACAAATATTTCTAAATTAGCTAGTTTGTGAATAAATACTATTATAAAAAAAACATGGATACTGCATCGCACAATGCACTATTTTTAATTTATTCTGAAAAGCGTAGTTTGGTTTAAATTATTTAGAAACATACTTCACAGGGGAGTAGTGATTATACTGCAGGTTTTGTATACAGAAATCTCCCTAGTAAGAGACCTCAGGACAGCTATTTCCTATCATGCTTGCTGAGAAATGGGGCAAGTTTCTTTTTAAAAGAGAATGATCCATTTTGCAAACAGCTCATTGAAATTTGCTGGAATTTGATTTCTCAATGAAACTTTTCAACACACGTTTTTCTTTGTCACTGAAACAATTCACCAAAATCAAACACAAATTCACAAATGTTTCGGTTGATCATAATCTGTATTTTTCAGTGAAAAAAGAATTAGGGCTGAAAAATGCCACCCAGCTCTGTTTCGTACAGAAGTCACATCCCTGGTAGTTTGTTTCCCATGAAAGCAGAAATCTTCTCAAATATCACAACTGTGGCATGCCAAGAGGCTGGCTTTGGAATGATTTCCTAAAACAGAGCAACAGCGTGGCCACATGAATCAAATGTATATCTAGCAATCTCTCATCCATAGCATGTGCTGCATTTGGCTATTGTGCAAATATAAACGAGGGATCAATCAACAAGATGTTTTACTTCTATTTATTGCTAGACTGACTGGATATAATTTGCTTCTAGCTCTTGAAATCTATTGCTTACAGCTGAAGCCACGTTTTTCATTTGAATTGTTAACCTGACCTAAAGCTTATTTCATTTCTGAGTAAAGCCCTGCAAGGGTAGTCAGAAAAGCAAAGGCTGCCAGAGCAGTCACTTATTCCACCTAGTAACACATCTGTACCATGTTGAGATTTTTATTAACATGCTTCCATTATCTCTTTCAGGAGAGAATATTGCAGTCAGGGACAGATGCTCTCCATTAAACTAAGATTCATTCTTTGGTTACAGCTGGGAGCTCCTAGTGGTCTGAATACAGTTCTGAGAGCCATGAAGTCTTGAGTTCTAATCCCAGCTATGCCATTCATAGGCGCCGACTCCGTGGGTGTTCCGGGGCTGGAGCACACCAGGGGAAAAATTGGTGGATGCTTAGCACCCACCGGCAGCTCGCCACCCCGCCCCAGCTTGCCTCTGCTCTGGCTCCGCCTCCTTGCCTGAGCACGCCACGTGCCCGCCTTTTCCCCCTAGCTCCCAGTGCTTGCTCTGCAAAACAGCTGTTTGGCGCGGCAAGCGCTGGGAAGGAGGGGGAACGCAGCGTGCTCGGGGAAGAGGTGGGGCTGCAGCGGGGATTTGGGGAGGGGTAGGAATGGGGGCGGGGCAGGGGCGGGGAAAGGGTGGAGGCGGGGCAAGGCCAGAGGAGGAGGGGCACGAGCACCCACCAACACCGGGGACAGTTGGCGCCTATGATGCCACTGACTTCTTCTGTGTTCTTACCCATACCAATCAGCCTCTCTGCCTTTGTTTTCTTAACTGTAAAACAACAGGGTAACAACCTACTCCTATTATTATTTGTTATTGGTAATGCAGTTACACCTAGGAGTCCCAGTCTTGGACAGGAACCCCACGGTGAAGGGCTGGCCTTACCATGAGGCGACCACCTCAGGTGCCGGACTGTGGACCACTAGGACCCAGAGAGTAGAAAATTGTGTCTGCTGCTGGTGCATATGTTTTCTCTCTGCTCTGGATGCACAGAGAAGGTGGAGTGCTGTGCTGGAGGAAGGAGGGCACAAGAGACATAACAGGCAGGCAGGAGAAAAGGTGAGAGGGAAGAACAGAAAGCAGGAGAAGCTGCAGCAAGAGAGAGGAGGAGGAGCCTCTTATGTACCTCTCTAGAACCCCCAGGAGCCTGGACTGATTAACACCAACTTCTCAGGGAGCTTCCTGTTTCCTGCTGCTTCCCTGAACCCACTTGAGGAGAACAGGCAGTCAACTGAAGTAGTAGGAGCCAGTTAGGCCCTTAAGACACTGATATCTTACCTCACTCAGGCCCTGCTACCAGCCTGCTTATTTGTCCCCTTCAACTGAGTGTTGAGAGCCACTACAGCTGGCACAGAACAGCCGTCATGAGTGAAAGAAGAAAACGCCCCTCTGAGGCAGCATTCAGAAAAAGAGAGAAAGCAAAGGAAGCTTTTCTATCTAAGCAGGAAGGAGCTCTCCTGAGATACATAGACACAAATGTTCACGGTGAGCCTTCCGGCCCCAGTGAGGATGTGAGTGGTGAGGAGATGCCTGATCTTCCAGTTAGTCAGAGTGCAGGTGACCTGGCAGCTACTGCAGCATCCATATCTCCATCTCAAATGGATGTAACCATGCACATTCCTGAAGAAAAGTGTAGATCAGAGACAAGTGTGGTGGAAGCACAAGAAACAGCTGCTGCTGAGTTTAGTTCCTTAAGTCTAGATGATCCAGGACTGTGGACCCACATGAGCAGGAGCCTGAGGGACTTCCTTGTACTGCATGGGCTACAGGAAGTGAAAAACTTCATGTTCCCCAAAGACAATGAAAATAGAAGTTTCCATCCAACACATTCCTGGCGTGAAATCCCCAATGGTGACACAATGGAGAGGCCATGGCTTATGTACTCAAAAACCTCAGTTTGCCTCATGGTACGGCCAGCCCTGCCCTTCAGCTTTTACAGCACGTCTTCCCAATGAACTTCATTTCAGGGCAAGACTTCCCTTGGAGATCATTATTAACACTGCAGCGCAAACTCCTATTTCCTAATCTTGCTGCTCTTGGGTGCAGTGTTTTTACTTCATGTCAGATCATTGCTACTTCTGCCATAGAATGGTCTGAGAGCCCACAGCAAAGCCTCAGCACAAACCCACAGGTCCTGTACCCTGGGTGTGAATCTTTCTCAATCAACAGACCCCAAGAACTAGTTCAGTATGAAGAAGAATAGGCTTGAGGTTCACACAAGCTTCAAGACAGCTTTAGTGGTCTAAAGGGAAATGAATAAACACTATTTATCAAGTCCAATTAAGATTCTGGCTCCATAGGACTGGCAGAGGGAAAACAGAAAATATTTTATGACTTGCCAGAGCATGCATTGTATTATATTCTGGAGTCTGTAAACAGAATTACATTAACTCTTTAAGTTCAGGGAGTCAGTTCTTCTCAGCTGAGTTTGCATTCTGACTCTTCGCAAGCAATTTCCAACACTGACGCCAGTATTCTGAATTGCTGCACAAAATCACAAAAATACTTCTCAGCGGTTAGGATTTAACATAGTATCAGCAGAGCTCTGCTGATATCACTCTTCCTTCCCCACCAATACCCAGCCCATTATTCTTAGGCTCCAGCCACACTCCAGAACTGGGCTCCCACACAATACACAGCAGGGTGATCATATACTTACTGTTAGAAAGGATCTCACTTTGAACAGCCTGTTCAAAGGATGCCATCTCTACCCACTGCTCAAGTGACAGTTAAAGCTCCCGTTGACTTTTCAAAAAGAGTAGGGAATAACTGCCATTGCCTAGCCAACATTCCCTCTTGCAATAATGCAGGTAGTATGCACATACACAGGACCAGTATTGGCCATACATCTAGACAATTCTTCAATTTGCACACAAAACATAGCAAGTGATCATGCAAATTAGGAGCATAACTGCATTTCCCTTTATTCTAAAAAAAACTTGAAACATTTAGCACACTGTATGTATGCATGTACACACACACACAAACGTAACAGACTTCAGAAAAACTCATCTAAGTGGGACACTGGAGACCATCTCTCACACGATTTTGCTCCAAGTCTTGTGATAAACTAGGGAAACACAGTAGAACCTCAGAGTTATGAACACCAGAATTATGAACTGACCAGTCAACCAAACACCTCATTTGGAACCAGAGGTATGCAATCAGGCAGCAGCAGAGAGAGAGAGAGAGAGAGAGAGAGAGAGAGAGAAAGCAAATACAGTACAAAACTGTTAAATGTAAACTACTAAAAAAAATTCAAAAAAGATTTGACAAGGTAACGAAATGGTTTCTGTGCTTGTTTAATTTAAATTAAGATCGCTAAAAGCAGCATTTTTCTTCTGCACAGTAAAGTTTCAAAGCTGTATTAAGTCAATGTTCAGTTGTAAACTTTTGAAAGAACAACCATAACATTTTGTTCAGAGTTACGAACATTTCAGATTTCTGAGTGGTAGTCGTGTTAGTCTTTATCACCAAAAAGAATGTGGAGTATTTGTGGCACCTTAGAGACTAATAAATTTATTTAAGCATAAGCTTTTGTGGGCTAAAACCCACTTCATCAAATGCATGAAGTGGAAAATACAGTAGGAAGATATACATATACGGAGAACATGAAAAAATGAGTGTTGCTATACCAACTGTAACGAGAGTAATCAATTAAGTTGGGCTATTATCAGCAGGAGAAAAAAACTTGTGTAGTGATAATCAGGATAGCCCATTTCCAACAGTTGACAAGAAGGTGTGAGTAACAGTAGGGGGAAAAATTAGCATGGGAAAATAGTTTTTACTTTGTGTAATGACCCATCCACTCCTGGTCTTTATTCAAGCCTAATTTAATGGTGTTTGTAACTCTGAAGTTTTACTGTGCAACCTAGATGGAGCTACTATAAGGTGGGTGCATAACTAGTTGGAAAACTGTTCACAGAGAGCATTTATCAGTGGTTCACAGTCAAGCTGGAAGAGCATATCAAGTGAAGGCCTGCAGGGACTAGGTCTGGGTCTGGTTCTGTTCAGTATCTTTATCAATGATTTAGATAATGGTATAGAAAGTACACTTATAAAGTTGGTAGACAATACCATGCTGGGAGGGGTTGCAAGTGCTTTGGAGGATAGGATTACAATTAAAAATGATCTTGACAAACTGGAGAAATGGTCTCAAGTGAATAGGATGAAAGTCAATAAGGACAAATGCAAAGTACTCCATTTAGGAAGGAACAATCAGTTGTACACATCAAAATGGGTAATTGCTGCCTAGGAAGGAGTACTGCGGAAAGGGATCTGGGGGTCAGAGTGGATCACAAGCTAAATGTGAGTCAACAGCGTAACACTGGGATGTATTAGCAGGAGTGTTGTAAGCAAGACACGAGAAGTAATTCTTCTGCTCTACTCTGTGCTGATTATGCCTCAACTGGAGTATTGTGTCCAGTTTTGGGCGCCACATTTCAGGAAGGATGTGGACAAATTGGAGAAAGTACAGAGAAGAGCAACAAAAATGAGTAAAGGTCTAGAAAACATGATCTATGAAACACTGGTTTTATGTAGCTTGGAAAAGAGAAGACTGAGAGGGGACCTGATAACAGTTTTCAAGTACATAAAAATTGTTAAAAGGAGGAGGGAGAAAAATTGTTTTTCTTAATCTCTGAGGATAGGACAAGAAGCAATGGGCTTAAATTGCGGCAAGGGAGGTTTAGGTTGGACATTAGGAAAAACCTTCCTGTCAGGATGGTTAAGCACTGGAATAATTTGCCTACGGAGGTTGTGGAATCTCTGTCATTGGAGATTTTGAAGAGCAGGTTGAACAAACACTTTTCAGGGATGGTCTAGGTCAGGGGTTGGCAACCTATGGCACGCGGGCCAAAGGCGGCACGCGAGTTGATTTTCAGTGACACTCTGCTGCTGACCTGGGGTCCCGGCTGCTGGCCCTGCTCAGCCCGCTGCCGGCCTGGATGGATGAAACCCTGGGTCGGCAGTGGGCTGAGCGGGGCCAGTGGCAGGGACCCTGGCTGGCAGGGGCCGGTGGACGGAACCCCAGACTGGCAGCGAGCTGAGTGGCTCAGCCCGCTGCCGATCTGGGGTTCCGTCTGCCGGCCTCTGTAAATATAAAATGTATTACTGGCACGCAAAACCTTAAATTACAGTGAATAAATGAAAGGTTGCCGACCCCTGGTCTAGGTAATACTTAGTCCTGCCTTGAGTGCAGGGTACTGGACTAGAGACCTCTCGAGGTCTCTTCCAGTCCTACGATTCTATGATATTTGGTGTTTTTCTTAAAGTCCCCAATTCTGGAGTCAGGATTATGTGAGAATCTCAGCTTTCTTTTTTTTTTTAAAGGAAGTTTCTAGACCTCAGGGCTGTGGAGAAAAACTCCAACGCCTCCCAAACCAGAAGGCAAATTTAAAAAAGAAGCCAAATTGTATTATTTTTAAAATATGATTTTGGGGGTCTGACTCATTATTATTGAAGGTTTGGGGTTGGAAGTTCTGCTTCCCCATTTGGGATAGCAACAGTCTGAGGTAGATTCTTTTTCGATAACAACAGGCTCTGCATTCCTTACAATGTGAAAAAATAATATTCCCAGGGAACAGAAATTTTCGGAGAAAGTAACTTGCAAAAAGAAAAAAAACCTGGCTGCAGTTTGTGAAGATAATAAAGTTGTCAACGGTAGGTGTTTTATTATGGCTGTTTTAACTTCATACAGTTATTTGAGCTTCCCACCCATATTCCCTCGGGGTGTCTCTCTGAACTACAGACACCACACGTTTTTGCTGTTACACAATATATAGCCATCTTTCCCAAAATGTGTGATCGAGAGCTCCTAAAAAAACCCCAAACCAACGCAAAAAAACAAAAAGAAAAACAAACAAACAAAACCCCACCAACCAACAAACCCTGGAAGTTTATGTTCTCAGAAACAGCTCAAATAGTTTTTGAGAGAGTAACTGGGAACTGTGGGAAAATAATGTTTGAAATGCTGTAGCAGCAATTCCATACCCTGAAATCAAAACTAACACTCTAATCCTCATTCTTACTAGGACCTTATTGCCCTCTCTACCTCAAGGGATGGAGAGGATGATTATTCTCATGACATGGATGAAGAGGGTAGAATTCCACAGCACAATGCCCTCTTGCCCCAGGCCCTGTGCAGCTTCTCTGTGGGTGCTCTACTGAGTTTAGGCTGGCCAAGGACAGAGCATCATCTCCTCCCAAACCCATGGGACTCTAGTGTGAAGTTAATGCTGATCGTCAGTGCTGCAAGGAAGCCCATTTACGCATCTTCCTGTAAGAGAAAGATATGAAAAATAATGTATGGCTTTTATATTGATATCCAGGAACAAGTGCTGTCTCTGCATTGCACATCTCACAGGAACCTCGCCCTCTTTGGGAAAATTTTGCAAGTTCCATACTCTCATGCTCAAAGTTAGGCCCGTGGGCAGGTACCTTTCGGAATCACTGCCCAAATCGGCAAACTGGACACAGTTGCACAGGGGCTTTGTGTGGCTATGTTTCTGGAAAATCAAGGTCAGACCATTTTACCTTCCTCGGTGAACATATGAATAGAATGTATTTATATACGTGGGGGAGATCTATGGTCTGGGTTACACAGGAGGTCAGACTAGGTGCTCAGAATTCTCTCTTCTGGCCTTAGAATTTATTAATCTATACATGAACCTCATTTATAAAGGAAAGCAAGTAGAGCTCATTGGATTTCAGTCTCGGTGCTCTCGTGTGTCTTACGATTCAGAAGACTCAGGAATCACAAATACTGATATAAACTCTACTTGTAGTACTTTGGGACATTTCTGTCCTTTATTCTGTTTAAGATACTGACATTTCAAGGCAAAGTTTTTAAAGGGCTGATCCTGTCGCACTAATGCTAATGAGAGTTGCACCACTGGCTTCAGTGGAAGGAGGATCTGGCCTCAGTTCGTGTTTTGCTAGCCTGCATGCCAACCAATGCGCCCAGGCAACGCCTCACAGCCAGGGCTGCATGTGAGTCAGGCGTGTGCAAAAGTGCCTTTTGAAGACTTGGCCTCAATGCTTTGTGGATTTCTTAGCTACTGTGGGATGACATGGACTTTATTCAACTTCCTAGGCTTTGTCAGTCATTAGCCCCTAACCTGAACGGTGTTTATTTTAAGTAGCTTAAACAAATTGTCCTGGGCCTTGATTTTTTTTAATTTTTGTCACTTGGTTTAAACACAAGTAACACTTTCCACATGGCAAATGACTTTCTGACTTTGGCCTTTTGGCACTGGAAAAGCAAATGTAACTGTAAACTCCCACCAAAACATGTGCTGTAATGCAGTTTCAACTGTCACTTTGCCGTATTATACTCTTGATGGTCTGAGTTTATTTAAAGTAAACAGCCAGTTTCTTTAAAGTGTGAGAGATAGGGCGCTTGAAGGGCTGGGCAGCCTAGTGGTTAATGTACTTGACCACCCCGCCCCCCAATCCCTTGCCTTTCTGTCAGGGCAGTAGAGGTGCCTGGTTCCTGACCCCAAGCCAGGGATCTTCTGACCTCAGAGGTGAAAGTAAGCCGGTATGGTATGGTATGGTGTACCGGCAAGAGCCAGTATGCTGTGCCAGACTGGACCGGCTTCTGCAGCAGTGATTTAAAGGGCCCAGGGCTCCAGCTGCTGTGGGGAGCCCCGTGCCCTTTAAAGCACCGCTGGAGCTCTGGCAGCCAGGCTCGGGCGGGGATTTAAAGGGCCCGGAGCTCCGGCCACTGTGGGGAGCCCCGGGCCCTTTAAATTCCCGCCGGAGCTCCGGCAGCTGGGCTTCTGAGGTGATTTAAAGGGCCTGGAGCTCTGCAGCGGCTGGAGCCCTGGGCCCTTTAATTTGCCCCTGAGCCCTGGGGCTCCCAGCCGCCTCCGTAGCTGGTAGCTCTGGGGTGATTTAAAGGCCCTGGGGCTCCCAGCCACAGCCAGAGCCCCAGGACGTTTAAATCTTGAAAGGCCCCACCCCTTCCTGTTGAGGCCCCACCCCTTCCTGTTGAGGCCACACCCCCGCTCAGGATGACGGTGTATCGGTAAGTCCTTTAACTTACTTTCACCCCTGTCTGACCTCCACTTGCATCTGGGCTTCAGCCCTCGATGAGCTGTGGTGGGGGACCCAGGCTCTCCTTATGGGAAGCCACACTAGCAGGGTCCTTCTTGCAAAGAATGTGAGTCCACTCCCCTGGGCTACTTCCGACCTATATATCCCTTCATTTGGGATGTGGCCCCTATAGTCCAAACAGTCAATCGCTGAATAAGAGTCCAAGTGAGCAGGGACCTGCTGGTTCTCAAAAGGGTTGGGTGGTGGTTACAGGCCCTACCTGCACTGTGGGTCCCCTTCTCAGGCTCAACCTTCTGTCTGGCTTCCCGGAAAAGGATTCATCTCTCCTACTGCCCCTCCACCACTCTTTGCCTGGGCTTCTGAACTCCTTCTAACCCACTGCTCCAGTCAGAGCATGCTCAGCAGGCACCGGGGGGTGGGGTGGAGGCAGGGCTACCTGGGCCCAGTATTGCCTTGTAATCCTTTTAGGCCCAGCATGGGCTTTGTGTAATGCATCACAGTGTGGTTCTATTCAGAGAGGCGACTACAAAAGCAGCATCGTGGGGTTCCAAGCTTGCATCTCAGCAATTCCAGGTCAAATTTGCTGAGTTTACAAATATAAAGACGGTTTATCTGACTTCCAGACTTGCAACCTCAGTTTGGGACCTGAAAGTCAAGCTGGGTTCTTTTTATTCTGTTCTTTCTGGTTCTTATGCCATGCACGCCACCAGGGGTTCTGCTTCCAACACCAGCTTTTTCTCCCTAAACAGCTAGTAAAATCATCCAAAGCACAGAACGTGGTGGTGATGGGGGACTTCAACTAACCAGACATCTGTTGGGAAAAATAACACAGCCGGGCATAGATTAACCAAGAAGTTCTTGGAATATACTGGAGACAATTTTTTATTTCAGAAAGTGGAAACAGCTACTAGGGGAGAGGCTGTTCTAGATTTGATTTTGACAAATAGGGAGGAACTGGTTGAGAATTTGAAAGTGGAAGGCAGCTTGGATGAAAGTGATCATGAAATGATAAAAGTTCATGATTCTAAGGAATGGTAGGAGGGAGAACAGCACAATAAAGACAATGGATTTCAGGAAGACAGACTTTAGCAAACTCTGGGAGTTGGTAGGTAAGATCCCATGGGAAGCAAGTCTAAGGGGGAAAACAATAGAAGAACAGTTGGGAGTTTTTCAAAGAGACATTATTAAGGGCACAAGAGCAAACTATCCCACTGTGTAGCAAAGATAGGAAGTGTGGCAAGAGACCACCCTGGCTTACCCAGGAGATCTTCAAGGATCTAAAAATCAAAAAAGAGTCCTGCAAAAAGTGGAAACTAGGTCAAATTTCAAAGGATGAGTATTGTGTCCATTTCTGGGCACCACATTTCAGGAAGGATGTGGACAAATTGGAGAGAGTCCAGAGAAGAGCAACAAAAATGATTAAAGGTCTAGAAAACATGACCTGTGAGGGAAGATTGAAAAAAATGGGTTTGTTTAGTCTGGAAAAGAGAAGACCGAGAACAGACATGATAACAGTTTTCAAGTATGTAAAAGGTTGTTAGAAGGAGGAGGAAGAAAAATTGTTCTTCTTAACATCTGAGGATAGGACAAGACGCAATGGGCTTAAATTGCAGCAAGGGAGGTGTAGGCTGGACATTAGGAAAAACTTCCTAACAGTCAGGGTGGTTAAAGCACTGGAATAAATTGCCTAGGGAGGTTGTGGAGTTTCCGTCATTGGAGATTTTTAAAAGGTTAGACAAACACCTGTCAGGAATGGTCTAGATAAAACTTAGTCCTGCCATGAGTGCAGGGGACTGGACTAGATGACCTCTCATGGTCCCTTCCAGTTCTCTGATTCTATGAATAGTAACATTTCTACAACTGGTCCTTGGCTAAAAATTCTAAGTCAGAATAGAATCTAGCATATTCTCCTATGGTACCAGTGCTGACAGAACTAGCAAAAGCTTAGTTGAGTATAGTGCCTCTGATTACACACTGGGAGCGGAGTTAAGTAAGAAGATACCATTCTGCCATAGGCACTTTTCTGACAGTACCCACACTGACAGTCTGCTGTGGCAGTGATATGTTTTAACTGCAGGTCTAATGCTGAAAAGTTTGAACTCTGTAGCTGCTCCTTATCCTTAGGGGACATGCCCCTTATGCTAACCATTGCAGGATTGCATACTGAATGCTACAGCCCGTCCTTGATCACACTAGGTGATGATTTGACATATGGAACAATTCTGGGAGACTCTACTACACACAATCAGCAAGTCCACCTTATCTCTCCCACAGCAGGGAAGGATTTTTGCCCCCTGACAACCAGGGAACAATTTTAAGGGGATAGGACATAAAGTTATCAAGCTCTCACTGTCCGACAGCTCCATTTCAGAAGTTAGCCAGGGAAAGACAAAATAAAAAGCCACAGATTCCTCTACCCGCAACGAGAGGGGGGAAAAGGTCAGTTTTAGGTGACAGGGGAAAAAGAGATGGACCCAAACTAGGATTCTCCAGCAGCTCCCCAAAACCACAATGGCAACAAGTGGGGGGAGCCTCATAGTGCTTAGACCATGGGGGGTAGGAAGGGCTGGATCTATTCAGATAGTATTTTCTTTTTTCCTTCAAAAGACATGAGCTAGCTCTCAGAGGTGGTAAACACATCCACAGTGATTTTGTCCCTGCTCTTGCTGAATCCTTCAGATGGTTTGCCATTGACTCCAGTGCCAGAAGAACTTGGCTTTCCATGAATTCTGCTACTTAGGACAGGCAGCAAGTTGGAGTCCATTGAATTTGCTAAAGATTTCACCTCCAAGTGGGAAAACACTGAGTTTCATGAGGGCAGGACCCCACTACCTTTCTGTGAAGTGCAACCCAAAGAGTATTTCCCATCGCTCAGTCTTTTCGTGGAAAAGGCCCAGGTAGACTTACAAAAGAGAAGCAAAAAAACCCATTCGTCTTTACAATGAGCTCTTTTTCTGGCTATGATACAGTTTCTTGTGAAACCCTTAGAGTCAGCAAGGACAAAAATGTTGATATGCGCAGTCTTCTGCAAAAGGTAACACGTTTTGGTATTCATTATAAAATCCCTTAAACGCTGTGGTTGATTTACTATATCTTGGGCAAAATGACACTGTCAAAATGATATGAAGAGATCTTCCCTATTTCATTTCAAGCCTGTACGGTTAACAGGCCCCTATTTGGGAAAGATACAATCAAATAGTGTCCTCTAGTGGTTTACCATAGCATTACCCTAAAGTTTCCCAAGCTGTAAAAAGACTGGCTAAAAAAACCAACACAAGCAGATCGAAACGTTAAACCTTAAGTGACTGAAACACTGAGCCCGAGTCAGCTGACCTGGGTTCTGAGACTTGGCACCGTGTGTTTTTTATTGCAGCGTAGACGTAAGGTAAGTGACTTGTCCGACGGTCACACAAGATGTCATTGGAAGAGCAGGGAACCAAACATAGGTTTCTAGAGTCCCAATCTGAATCCTTAATCACATGGCCCAAAGCCCACTGGAGTCAAGAGCAGTGCTTAATTTGCACCAGGGCTTGTCAGGGCTGAGCCCCAGCGCCCCTCTGGGCCTGGCGGTGCAGAGCCCCGGCCCCCCTCCGGGCCTGGCGGTGCAGAGCCCCGGCCCACCTCCGGGCCTGGCGGTGCAGAGCCCCGGCCCCAAATGAGGCAGCCGAGGCAGTTACTTTGCCTGTGACTCAGCACTCTCTCCCGCTGCCACCTCTGGGGCTGTGAGATACACGTCCCAGGGCTCCAGATCTAATCCAAACTGCTGACAAGACTATACTGCAGCCTAAATTTGCCTCTCCAGCTGCCAGCTTATGGAGGGTGAAGTGACTGCTCCAGAGAACACTGCTCCTTTGAGGGCATTTGTCTAATGCCCATTTCAACCTTATGCAGCCATGGAAACCGGGCTCATTCCTAGGGACCCAGTCAGGGGGCTAATGTGAACGAGGCTGGGAATTGCACAGACCACGGTCAGTGTGTCCCTTATGCATTAATACAGCAGGTTTCTGGCTCATGGGAAGCTCCTTAACAGTCTTCCAGTCAGGCCTGAAGATTAAGAGAGCAGAATGGCCCATGTGCATAGAAATCCTGAGACACTAAAGCTCCAGTTACACTCTAGTGCATCCAATACATAGCCAGTTGTATCATGTTAACATCCAAATGCTACTGATGAACCTCCTCACTTCTGCTGTGTCTGGGACAACCTCTCTGTGCCATTATGTCGGGTATCCATGGGAATATGGGGGACTCTCCAGGAAAGTTCAGACAGCACATGCAGCTGACAGGGACCTGCCCCCCCCCACCCCCACCTCAAAGGCTGAATATATTTGGGTCTAAAAATAGCAATGTTAAAGTTCAATTAAATCCTTTTGTTTATTTAAAAGGGTGGTTTTGTAAAACCTTTTGTATGCAGCGATCTACTTGGCTGTATTTTGAAAGCGAAACTAAATTCATCTCCAAAATATTTGCCTCCCTGTCCGTATTTCACAGCCCATCCCGCTCCACCAACACAGACAGCCAGGACGAGGCAAAGACAAATTCTGGGTACGTCCAAGACAACCACGTTTCTAAGAGTCTTCTAGAGCGAGTCTTCGTGTTCGCTGACTAGCTCACATTCCATTATACTGCCAAGCCAGAATAAGAGTTTAGGGAAATGTACTCTCTGAAAAAACCACCCTCCATTACTTTTAGAGTAATGCAACACTACAACACAAAGAAACGGGGCTTCTGTAGGCTTACGCTGCACTTAAGCCTGTGACAATAAAAGTAAAGGAACAGTAAAGCGCATGCTTTTTTATATTGACTTTTTTTACATTGTTTTATCTTTTAAAAAGCTTGAAAATAAACTCTCTTTTCCTACAGTTTGTCCTTCATTATTTTTCCTCCCTTTGTTTCTACTCCCCAGCCCAGTCTTCAGGCTTTGTAAAATAAACAAACGCTTTGGAACACCTAATATGAAGAGATTTCCTTCAAAATATTTTTAAAAGTTTCCATGAAAACTGGGATTTGTTTGCACCCAAAACCTCTGCAGTAGTGGAAACCCAAACTCCCAGAGCATCCTGCGTAGAGCATGATTCCCACGATGTGAAACTGGCTAGGAAAAAAACAAACAAACCCAAGTCTGAAACCAATCAAACTAATTTCATTGTTCCAGGTGAGTAAAATAAAAAGTGAACAAACAGGATATATCTGCGGGGGGGGGGGGGGGAAACCATTTTTAAAATACTCTTTTCATTTTAATAAAGAAGGTGCTTTTAGTAACAGAGATAAGGTTTTATTTTTGGAATATGATTTTTAACTATGCTTTCCGCTTTGTAAGTTCTTAGGCGTTGGCCCGCATTTTGGGCCTTTGAAAAAGATGCAGAGAACATTTGAACATTTGGTTCCTATAGGACTGGGAGTTAAATTTCTTCATGTGATTTATTTGTAAAATAACTGGGCTGGAAAGGATGAGGGGAGCCAAACAAAGTTCTCACAGCTAGAGATTAACAAAGTCATCATAATATATTTAGCAAATGAGACTGAAAACCACACAGTCAGCTGCGCTCGGGCAGCACTTTAAAGGGCCCAGGGCTCCCCGCAGGGGCTGGAGCTCCGGGACCTTTAAATCCCTGCCAGAGCCCGGCTGCTGGAGCTCCGGCGGTGATTTAAAGAGCCCGGGGCTCCCCACAGCAGCTGGAGCCCTGGGCCCTTTAAATCACTGCCGGAGAAGCCGGTCCAGTCCAGCATGCCGCATCAGCTCTTGCTAGTACGCCGTACCGGACCATTCCGGCTGACTTTCACCTCTGTGAAACACTGACATATGCATGAATAAACCCCATGTGCTATATATCTAACTCATAAATAAGTGCCAAGTATTGTTATTATGTAGTCTTGGGGACAGAAAGGTAGGAGATTTCATTACGTCTCACTAAAAGGGAAAAAGGTCAAGGGGAGACCCAGAAGATGGTGCTAATTTAGAATATGTGTGTGTAAAATTGTTGGGCGGTGGTGAGGTGAAGTGGGTTTTCAGGAGGAATCGGAATGAAGAGAACATGGATGCCCAGGATAATAGCACAGGGAGGTTGTCCAAGACACAGCGGGGGGCGAGGGTTCATCAGGATTTGGATGTCTGCACATTAGGCCTGTTCGTGTATCGAATACATTAGGGTGCAAGCAGAGCAATAGCTTCTAGGATTTATATGCATATGGGTCATTCTACTCTCTTAATAAATAACCTGCATCCTTTAATCTGACTGCCCACTGATATCTATGTTAATTTGCTGGCGCCAACTCTCACTGTCAGCCTCCAGAGAGAGAGAGAGAGAGTTTATGTTTAATTCCACCCATCTTTCAATTTCAGACAAAACTATTTATTGTTATTGGCATTGTTCATTTCACTGTGCTCCAGAAGCCTGGCCAGTTGCACTTAAGGAAATGCTTTCAGTGTTTCAGGCAAATTAATACAATCTAACCTCAGAAAACGGAAGAAAAGAAAATCAGGACAAATGAGGGCTTGATCCTGGAAGAGACCGATATCAATGAGGGCCCTCAGCACATCACAGGATTGGGCCCCATAATTTAAACTGAAGAGGCATTAGTGTGACCTGGCAAGATGTGGTTTGAATCAAATAATCCCCTGAATTGTTTCCATGCTACGTTTTATTTTCAGGTACAGTAACTCCCCACTTAACATCCTCTCGCTTAACGTTGTTTCAATTTTACGTCCCAGCTCAATTACAGAACATGCTCCATTAAAAGTTGTGCAATGCTTCGCTATAATGTCGTTTGGCTGCCTGCTTTGTCCACCGCGGGCAGCCCCCCTATCAGCTCCCCTACGCCCCCCCCCACACCACCTCCCGCCCGCCGGCAGACCCTACGGATTGGCGCCTTCCCCCTCCTCCCCCTCCCTCCTGCCCGCAGCAATCAGCTGGCTTGCAGTGTTCAGGAGGCAGGGGAGGGAGGGGGAGCCTGCGCTGCCCCCTCGCTGCCCCCCCCCGCCTCCTGAACTGCAAGCCAGCTGATTGCCGTGGGCAGGAGGCAGGGGAGGGAGGGGGGAGGAGCAAGGATGCGGCATGCAGAGTAAAAGGGGGGGGGAAGAAGAGGCGAGTTAACGGTGGGGGCTTGGGGGGAGGGGTGGAATGGGCGGGCCAAGGGTTGAGCTCCCCGTCCCTGAGGCTTGCAGAGTAGGGGAAGCTGCCGCTGCTGCTGCGCAATGTGCTTCTCCTAGCCTACAGCATCTTCAGCCTCCTTGCCTGCCTGCCTCATTGTCTGCAGTGCCAGGGGGCTGTGCCTGTGTGGGGAAAGGCGGGGGCACCTCCCAACTATATACTGTACTGTATGGCAAAAAAAAAATTTCCCTGGAACCTAACCTCCCCATTTACATTCATTCTTATGGGGAAATTGGATTCGCTTAACATTGTTTCACTTAAAGTCGCATTTTTCAGGATCATAACTACAACGTTAAGTGAGGAGTTACTGTCTTAGGCTAGAAGATGGGAAAATATTGTTGTGGCATTAGATACTACCAGGAAAGGTGTGATGTAACAAACAGAGAGAGAGGGAATACTGTACATTTGCATAGTACATTCCTGCCAAGGACCTCGAAGAGATTCACATACATTCATTATTTAAGCCGTACAATATTGTGGGAAGAATTTTACGGCTGGGTGCATTGGATGCATTGGGAGGCTAAACCGGCCAAGAATTGATCCCAAGAGTCTTGAACTTCTGCGCAACTTGCTGCCAGGGGTTAAAGAAAGAGAGAGCGGTCAAATGCTCTTCTGGTGTGAAGTAGCAGCATTCTCCCTACATCTAGCCCTCCCTCCTCCTCTGCTGAAGCAAAAATTTCCCCTCCTCTTTCAGTCTACTATAACCACAGCCTGTTTCTTTCCTTCTCTCCCTCAAACACATGCCTATAACCAGAATATTTAACAACATGATTACACCGTCCAGCACAGTTATAAGCAATCTGATGCCAGACTCCCAGCTGGTGTCAAAGGAACTTAAGCACATGCTTACTTGCTTTATGGAATAGGGCTCTCAAGGGAAATGCTGCCTCACTTTAGCCATATGCAACACGGGCTTGGGAGATGTGCATGCACTGGAGCAGAATGAGCCCAAAGCACCTGTACAAATCTTTTGGAATTGAATAGAGAATGATAAACTGGCTATCGAAGTTTTAAGACAACCTATAGAATTTCTATCGCAAGGCTGTAATCTTTTAAATTTTACACAGTAGTTTAAAATGTATAGAAAGGATCTCATCTTCTATTAACTCCAGCAGGTTTTTATGAGTCATTTCTGTGGAACTCTATTAGCTTCACCCCTCTTAAATCGGACATGAATTTTCCATTGGGAAATTTATTACAGGCATAATTCAGATGCACAATTAGGACAAGTAACCATAAAACAATAAATTTGGGCCCTGATTCTGCAAACACCTGCTTAACATTAACATTACAAGCATGAGTAACTCAGTGTAAAGTTAAGCATATGATTAACTGTAGGACTAGGGGGTTGATTAGCTTTGAGAGGAAGGAAAGTACAGTGGTAAGGGTATTTGCTGAGGCTCTGGGAAATCTGGGTTTGATTCCCTGCTCCACAGTCTTCTGGAGTGACTGTGGGCAAGTCCTTTAGGGTCAGATTTGTAAAGGTATTTAGGTGACTAAAGATGCACATAGGTGCCTAATGGAATTTTCAAAAATGCCACTGGGAGTTAGGTGCCTGGCATTTCTAGAAATCCTACCAGGTATCTGCATCTGTAGGCACCTAAATACCTTGAAAAATCTGGCCCATCCTCTCTCTGGGCATCAGTTCTCGCTCTCTAATGTGGGGATAACTGCACCTCTCAGCCTCGCAGGGGTGTTGTGAGGATAGATACCTAAAAGATTGTGAGATATTCAGCTACTACAGTAATGGTGGCCATATAAGCACCTAAGATAGACAGACAGGTTGGTGATCTTCTCAAGGCACAGTATGGGCGCTTGTGTGCCAGGTTAATATAATTAGTCTGAAATGGAATTAATATCCTCTACTAGCATGGCCTGACATGGTTCCACAGCTATTGGTACATTAATGTTTCTATTTTAAAATATCCTAAGAAAAATTAGGGTTGAATATTCACTACTTTAGATGTTCGAGACAGATAAAGGCTAGATGGCAAAATTACCTGTAAACCAATCAGATAGTTTCCCAGGGCTCCCTGATAGCCATTTCACTAATTTCCTGTGTACAAAAACGCTTCATAAACGTATGCTCATAGTTCCATCTGATACCTATACAAGGAAATAAAGCACAAATAGCTGTGAAGAAAGCCACTACAGAGCACTTGCTGTATCATCCATTAGCCCCACAATTTTCTTGACAGCACAAAGGACCATATTGTGTCGCTGATATTTAAGCAGCGCTTCCCACTGATTTTAAGTGGAGAGCCCCATTGATTCAAACAGGGAGCGCTGCTTTAAAAAAAATTCTATGACACAATATGGCCCCAAGTAATTCCATTTCGCTGAATTTTGGGGAAAAATTGCCATACAAAAACTGAAACGCTCTATGAGGTGTTTGTATTTTGCAGTATGCACAGGCTGTCAAATTCGCATAAACTGACAGCTGGCTCCTCTATTCAAAAAGTCCAGTAGGGGGTTGCTATCAAAATTTATGAAGTAAATTCTGTATCATTCAGATGCTCAGTACATAACCTCTTTTCAAACGGAGAGAGAGATTCATTTTGACAAGTTCAGTTCATAATGCATCAATAAACAGAATTTTTACAATAGCTACAAACCCAAGGGTGGGGGAGTGGAGAGAAAGGATAAATGTAAAAATAATTCATGTCTTCTGATTGATTCTTGAACAAACAAGAATAACTCCATTCATCCATCTAGTGGTCTCCTCTGTGCGTGACATGATTAGACTTGCAGTTTTCCAAAACGGATAACATATTTAAATTATTTTTTCAAGTAAAAAATAAGTTTGGCAATTAATTGGGGGGAGTATAGGGGCCTGATTTTAAAAAACAAGGGACATGCAATCACATGTGCAATATGGGCATTCAGTCACAATAAACGTGCCCACAAATGACCAAGAGCCGATTTCTGTGCAGAATAGCATGCACAAGTTAGACATGCAAATTATCCCAGGTCCCTAAATCCCAGATCAAGTTATGTGAAAATGTTTACATTTTAAATCTGAAGATAAAGAATTAAGACCCTGATTTTGCAACAGGACCCATGCTGCCAATTTTCAGTACTGGGGCCTTAAATATTTATGGTTTACCAAACTTATTAATTTGATTTTGATAATACTTTCCCAGCGTGCAGGCACTCAGGTACTGTGGCGATAGAACAGACAGACTGAATTCCAGTCAGATCTGTCAAACAGCACAGAATTCATGCACAGCCATGGCAATTGTTCTTACAAGTTAGATTAACAGTTTTTCCACGTGCAATACTAAATTGGGCTGAAAAGTGTAAACCTGTAGAACACCCCAAGGGGCAAACATCAAAGAGCCTGATTCATAGCCCATTAAAATCAGTAGGACTCTTTCTATGGACTTCAAAGAGCTTTAGATCTGGGGTGAGACCTCTTTTTTTTCTTGTGTAGCCAGGTCCCTTGGTTTTAACAACATTTTTGTAATCTTCCTAGTGTGGTTGCTAATGTAAATTAGCACTTCTTATTAACTTAATACAGCCTTAATTTTGTACAGTGTCATTCACACAATAAATGAGTTGGGTACGATTGAAATACTGAGACTTTACAATGCATGTTTTACCTGACACACTCCACTGGGACAAGTTTGGAACTATACCTGCATGTCCCTTCTTGCTCAGGCTTTGCACGGGATTATGCAATGGCCATAAAATGCCGGACACAATTGGAGCTTTCTGCACGGTAGGCTGAGAACTCCAAGACACATGCAATGCCTTGCAGACAGATGGTTATGGAGCCTCTTATTTTTATGTATACATTTTCATAAATATGTTCCTCGCTAGTGTATTTCCAGGGAATTATGGCACTTCTGAAATAGGTAAAGCTGTTTATTCCCATGTGCTACAATGTCACTTACATGGTGTGTTTACTAGGGGAAAAAAGTGTATTTTTAACTTATTTTTAACCCATGTTAAAATGTTGCAATCGTAGTGAAGAAAAGGCAGTTGCAGTTTTTACCCATGTTAGCTAGACAAGGTAAACCTGAGCAGGCAGATTAAGGTTTACCTCGACCAGCTAACATGGGTTAAAACTAGAACTGCCTTAGTGGCCTTGTCTTTAGGGTTGCCAGGTGTCTGTTTTTTGACCAGAACACCCGGTCGAAAATGGCCCTTGGTGGCTCCGGTCAGCACCACTGACCAAGCCGTTAAAAGTCCGGGCGGCTCAGAGGGGCTAAGGCAGGCTCCCTGCCCGCCATGGCTCCGCACAGCTCCCAGCAGCAACGGCTGGTCCCCCTTCTGCATGCTGCCCCCACCCCAAGCGCTGGTTCCACAGTTCCCATTGGCTGGGAACCATGGCCAACGGGGGCTGCGTGGGCGGTGCCTGCGGATGGGGCAGTGCACAGAGCTGCCTGGCTGTGCCTCCGTGTAGGAGCTGGAGGGGGGACATGCCGCTGCTTCCAGGAGCCGCTTGAGGTAAGTGCCTCTTAGAGTCTTCACCCTGACCCTCTCCTGTGCCCCAGCTCTGATCCCCCTCCCACCCTCCGAACCCCTCGGTCCCAGCCTGGAGCACCCTCCCACACCCCAACCCTCTGCCCCAGCCCCCTTCTGCACCCCAAATCACTCATCACCGGCCCCACCCTACAACCTACAGCCCCAACCCAGAGCCCATACCCCCTCCCACACCGCAAGTCCCTGCCTCAGCTCAGAGCACCCTCCTACACCCCAAACCCTTCATCCTCAGACCCACCCCAAAGCCCGCACCCTCAGCTGGAGCCCTTACCCCCCTCCTGCACCCCAACTGCCTACCCCAGCCTGGAGCCCCCTCCCGCACTCTGAACCCCTCAGCCCCATCCTGGAACCCCTTCCTGCAGCCCAAATCCCTCATCCATGGCCCCACCCCAGAGCCCACACCTCCAGCTGGAGCCCTCACCCCATCCCACATCCCAAACCACTAACTCAGCCCGGAGCCCCCTTCTGCACCCTGAACGCCTCGTTTCTGGCCCCACCCTGGAGCCTGCATCTCCCAGCCTGAGCTCTCACCCCCTCACACACCCCAACCCCCTGAGCCATCCCGATGAAAATGAGCGACTGAGGGAGGGTGGGGAGAGAGAGCGACGGAGAGGGGGGGATGGAGGGAGGGGGGCAGGGCCTCAGAGGAGGGGTGGGGCAAGCATGTTCAGTTTTGTGTGGGTAGAAAGTTGGCAACCCTACTTGTCTTCATTAGGTTTCTAAAACATGTTAGGTAACCTATGAATTTAACAGATTAAATATACACCTTTTCTCTTAGTGGCGAATAAGGCCTTACTGAGCTGCCCATTGAGTCATATAACTTAATAACCCCTAA
Organism: Mauremys mutica; assembly: GCF_020497125.1. NCBI lineage: Eukaryota > Metazoa > Chordata > Testudines > Geoemydidae > Mauremys > Mauremys mutica. The sequence continues at coordinate 10,133,589 of NC_059084.1, read as the reverse complement.
TAATCACTTCTCCAGCAAGCACCTCAAAGCACTTTACAGACATTAATGCATTAAGGACCACAACCCCACCCCACGAGCAACGTGTCTCTCTTACCAACAGAAGTTGGTCCAATAAAAGATATTACCTCACCCACCTTCTCTCTCCAGTACCTGGGGACCACCAGAACTACAACAGCAGCAGTGTATATCATCCTCACTTAACAGTGGTGGAACTGAGACACAAAGAGATGAAGTTACTTGCCAAAGGAAACATTGGCAAAGCTAAAAGCAGAACCTGAGTTTCTTGTGTTTTTAGTTTAGAACCAAACCCTGAAGAACGTTGTGTTTCTGCTACTTTTCAGCACACAAGAATCAAAATTTTACCTCTTTTTCTGAAGCAATGGAAATCTTTCCCTGGAAGGTTTTTGCACCATGGCATCTTAAAGACCTCACCAGAGGCAGCTCCTACCACTCTCACTGGGGACAAATAGCCCCTTGCATAGCCCCAATAGCTGCATTGACAAGGTCACTAGAGAGCTGCATCCAGTCATCCTGAGTTAAAGGGAGAGATCCCTCAACACACAAAGGGAGAGATTTAGAAGTAGGCATTGCCAGAGATTCAAAAGGCTTCACACGTACCTGAATGGAACGTCAGACAAACATCATCATGATTTATGCTTTGGGGGTGGAAAAATCACTTAACCCATAAAATACTTCCACTTGGAATGCTCAGCATATTCTGTTCTGTGTGACCTCCCTGAATCTTCCTTGTCTGCAGCATATTCCATCTCTAAGGCTATTCTTTTTCTGAGTACATTACGTACCGTGCAAGACAGCATGAAAGGATTACTGTATGCATTTTCCCTGCAGCCACTTAAAGGGCATCCCGATATGTCAAAGTATTGAAACTGCATTAAAAATATACCCAAGGTTGGTTCAGTGACAGATATTGGCCAGTTGTGTGTCACATTTCATTTAATTTCTTACTGTCCCTCTGCAGAAGGAAGTTACATTATATTAATTTATTATTATTATTATTATTATTATTACATTATAGACTTCCCTAAGGCAGAGAACAAAAGAGAGGAGTCAGAAAACAGAAGCTTGGGGGTGTTTGTCTCCCAGAGCATAGGCACAAATAGACTGACGCAGTGTGTTACATATATCAAATACAAACTATGATTATCATACCTCTGTTAAAAAACAGCAGCCAACACCTTTTGCTTCGGGAAACATATGCATTTGCTGACGGGATTAAGACATTTTGGCTGTGTGTGTGTGCATGTGTGCGCTTGTGCGTGTGTCTCTCTCTCATGTAATTATGATTGAGAATTGGGTTTTTGACAAGCAGATTGGAAATCAAACTCCCAGTATCATAACTTGCATCTTTATTCTGTCATGGTTATCTTCAGTACGGGAAGGGGCTTTGTATTGACCACATGAGTTTAGCTCACAGTTCCCAAAACAATAGGGGTCTGTCAGGCAAGAAATGCCTCTTGTCCTTGCTGCTGATGGTGTCAAGAGACCTCTGTGTATTATGCATGAGAACACAGCATCTAGAAATACAACAATGTAACCTGAAAGTGTTTGCCTAACTGATTAGAGTCAGGTCTGTTGTCACAAAGCCGTCTCTGACACAAGGGCGTGTCTAACAACGGAACTGCTGTATGGATCATTTCAAGATGATTGAACTATTATGACTTCCCTTTCAGTGATGCTACAGTCCCCAGCTTAGAAGCCGCTGACTGGGGGACTCAGCTGATTCCATTTTGAACCAACCCAAAGCTTTGTAGGTTTGAAATTAACTCTTGGAAGAAAAGCTGTTCCACAAACGTTGCATTTCAATTGCGGATGAAGCCCAGCTTTCCAAGTAACATGGCCGTGTGGCATCAGCACCACCAAAAAACCAAGCACATTTAACTGAAACACACTAGACTAGAAGCATTTACTTTTTAAAGGAAGTTTGTTGTCGTGGCAACATACACATCAACTGTCCTTACACAATTAGTAAAAATGGTACCGTTAAAAAACAATTGAGTTCAGCGTGTTTCTGTTAAGGCCAAAGGCATGCTTGTTTCCCAATGAGAAGTAACTATGAATTGTAAAGGGCCAGCAATACTTACTTTTATGCATTGTCCCAATCCTCCTGTGCATGCTCCTTATGTGGTTATGTTCCCCCACTAAAGGAGACTTTACCAGCACATTTATGACTCTTGAGAGTAGTGGCTATTAGTAGATGGGGAATTCAGTCCCTACCTGCTTTAAAACTAAACTGGAAATGTTTAAAAGTTATTGTTAACTACTCCCCTTCCACCATCAGCTGTTGCACAAGGGATGGGGAGTGGGATCTGGAGCTGGTTAAATAGTGGGAACCAATTTGAGGTCTGTCCCCTCCTCAAAGGTAGATCAGGAGCAGGAACCACCAGACAGATAAGAGGACATATGGTAGGAGTGGCAATGCTAGCGCTGAGATTTAGTGTTAAAGACCCTCCCTGTGATAACAGACACAGTAGGCATCATTCTTCTCTTACAACAGATTTGCACAAGTTTATCTCCATTAGCTCCACTGTGTTACCATTTAACTGAGTGGAGAATCAGATCAGGTCCTTCTTAGAAATCATTTTAAAAACATACTAGTAAACTGACGGCAGACAGGCTGCTGGTTTAATCCTTGTTAAGGATTCTGCTCTGTGCCTATACTTTTGGTCACCAATCAGCTGTACAGATTTCCCACCTTTGCTTCCATGAATTTAGACCTCACTCAGAACCCCGTCCTGTAAGGTACTGAGTGCCTCTTTCCTGTTAGGTGCTGAGAAACTCCCACTCCCATAGTCTTAATGGGATGTGAAGCTGCTGAACATCTTGCAGGATCAGGGTCCCAGAAGCCCCAATGTCTGATCCTGCTCTCACTGAGAAAAAGGAAACGTTGCCATTGAGTTCACTAGGCATTAGATCAGGTCCCCAAGGCAGTTTGACTCTACAGCAACATAACTTCTAGTTACTGGGCTCAATGCAGGAATAACTAGGTGAAGTTCTGTGGTCTCTATTAAAATATATGGGTGAAATCCTGACTGACCTCACTGAAGTGAGGAGCAAAACTCCTACTAACTTCAATGGTGCCAGGATTTCATCCTATGAATCTATGAACATTGTATCAGAAATTCTACAGCATCCATCTAAGTAGCACAGAGCACCTAGTTTTTCCTCCCTACATGTGATGACAATTGACTGACCTTTTCTGGATTTAGTCTGAAAGAGATACAGGTTAGAATTAAACCAGACTTGATGGCAATGAGATGTCAATCAGCAAGCATCGCATAAACATTACAAATAATAAAAAGAGAACAAAAAAGGACAAATCTGATCAGGGCATAAATGCCCACTTATCAAAACGGTGTCCTGCAAAAATGTAACACTTCTAACATGAAGCATCAGCAAAACAAAGTTCATTTTAATCCTTGTGTGTGTATGTTTTATTTCCAAATCAAATTTACATGCTCAAAAATAGTTACTCAAAAAACTGGAATGTCTGCTGGAAGCGGTGGCCAGTACATTCCTCGGCCCGCGCCTCCCTGGAGCAGCGAACCATGGCCAGTGGGAGCCGCAATTGGCTGAACCTGCGGACGTGGCAGGTAAACAAACCGTCCCGGCCTGCCAGGGGCTTTCCCTACACAAGCAGCGTCCCAAGTTTGGGAAACACTGTTCTAGATGATGAGAAAGTATGTTTTCCATTTCAGTTAGCTCAGCAGAATGATCTTAATATGATAGAAAAGCTCCTCAACACCCATGTCAATACAGTAACACATTCACAATCATGTTTAGCTGGTCATGTTATAGCCTAGAAAGGAGCTCTCCTCAGGGTGACCAGATGTCCCAATTTTATAGGGACAGTCCCGATATTCGGGGCTTTTTCTTATATAAGCACCTATTACCCCACACGCTCGGTCCTGATTTTTCATACTTGTTATCTGGGCATCCTAGCTCTCCTCCTCCTCTTTTCCAAGCCGCAAATACTTTCCAGTATACAGCATTCACATGTCAAATATTCTGGGGATAGAGCATTCACACACCAACCCTTATTCAGGTTGAGCCTGAAGGCTCAATCTAGTACAAAATAAACAACAAACCAAACAAGATTTATTTCAGTGATATAAGACTCATATTTCTCTTTAACCAGTGGGGCCTATCTGATCATTCCACATTGCAGACTTTAAACAATCACTTTCATTTCTCCTTGATTGGAACGTTTGAAAGACCAAATTGCAATGTGTAGAAATTAACTCTCTGGTTTATTCTGGTAGGATAGAGTCATTTTATGATGAAGAAAATCAGCCATAATGAACAGGGCTACATTCAGAAATTGTCAGATGAAATTTGTGCTTAAATTCCAAGGATGATTATTAAAATTGGGCAGACTAGTCTCTTTCTTTGATACATCAAGCTACATGTACAACTCGTAAACAACAAGACCACTTCATGTCAGTGTCCGTTAATCATATCGAAGAATGTAGGCATATATTATCATAGTAGCTTTTGTAAGAATAGTAGAGAGATGAATTCTTTGCAAGGTATTCAGTTTGCCTGCCTGATAAGTTCCAGACTCTAGCTTTTCATCTGCACATAAATAGGATATATTTGAAAATCTCAAGTATTTTTTAAATCAAATTTCCATGTAAAGCAGTACAAGATTTTGACCAAAACAGCCACATTTATCGGCGGATAAAAGCAGGACAATGTTCATCCTTAAATAGTATACAAAACTTGATCTTCTTTCTGCAGCTCTTAGTGCAGAATTCTATTGATGTTTTAAATTGATTTACTAACTACCACCAATGTCATTTCAGCTGCCTACATGAAAATGTTTGCTGAATTGCAACAACTCAGAAGATTGCCGAGGGTTATAAAAAACAAAGACCTAATAAGGAATCCAATATAAGCATCAGTCAAATGACTTTGAGAGGGGGAAAAATCAACTGCTTTCAGTTTTCTTAACATTGCTTACTTACAAACTTGTGAGTACTTGGTTGATTTTCATTTCCTGGATGGAAAGTACCTGAGTGATGGTAACAAAAGCATAAAGGCAATGACACCATGTAGTTGATGCTTAGAAGAAGATAAGTCCAAGGGGCTTCAAGAACGTAAGAAGTTAAGAGCAGGTGGTACTTTAAAACCAATAGTCATTGGCATAAGTGATGGTCACGTTAACACCACCCTATGCCAAAAACCCACCAACCGCTATGCCTACCTTCATGTCTCCAGCTTCCATTCCGGACACACCACACGATCCATTGTCTACAGCCAAGCACTGAAGTACAACCGCATCTGCTCCAACCCCTCAGACAGAGACCAATACCTACAAAATCTTCACCAAGCATTCTCAAAACTATGATACCCGCACGAGGAAATAAGGAAACAGATCAACAGAGCCAGATGTGTACCCAGAAGCCTCCTATTGCAAGACAAGCCCAAGAAAGAAACCAACAGAACTCCACTGGCCATCGCCTACAGTCCCCAGCTAAAACCTCTCCAACGCATCATCAGTGATCTACAACCCAACCTGGACAATGATCCCTCATTTTCACAGGCCTTGGGTGGCAGGCCAGTCCTCGCCCACAGACAACCCGCCAACCTGAAGCATATTCTCACCAGTAACTACACACCGCACCACAGTAACTCTAACTCAGGAACCAATTTATGCAACAAACCCCGATGCCAACTCTGCCCACATATCTACACCAGCCACACCATCACCGGTTCATTCACCTGCACGTCCATCAATGGCCATCATATGCCAGCAATGCCCCTCTGCTATATACATCGGCCAAACTGGATAGTCCCTATGTAAAAGGATAAATGGACACAAATCAGATATTAGTAATGGCAATATACAAAAACCTGTAGGAGAACACTTCAACCTCTCTGGACACACAATAGCAGATTTAAAGGTAGCCATCTTGCAGCGAAAAAACTTCAGGACCAGAGTTCAAAGAGAAACTGCTGAACTTCAGTTCATCTGCAAATTTGACACTATCAGCTCAGGATTAAACAAAGACTATGAATGGCTAGCCAACTACAAAAGCAGTTTCTCCTCCCTTGGTGTTCACACCTCAACTGCTAGAAGAGGGCCTCATCCTCCCTGATTGAACTAACCTCATTATCTCTAGCCTGATTCTTACTTGCATATTTATACCTGCCTCTGGAAATTTCTACTACATGCATCCGACGAAGTGGGTATTCACCCACGAAAGCTCACGCTCCAATATGTCTGTTAGTCTATAAGGTGCCACAGGACTCTTTGCTGCTTTTACAGATCCAGACTAACACGGCTACCCCTCTGATAATTGGCATTATTGATATCCTATGATGACTATTCCAGAATCTTTGGCTCTGTGACATTGGAATGACTCTGTACGTCCATTTTACCATGAAAAAATTAAGGTACACCCCCTGCGCTCCCAAAAAACCATTTATTACTAGTTATTCGTAGCACTATCTTGTTCCCATTGAAGCTAATGGGACTCTTGCCAACAACTTCAAGAGGAGCAGAAACAGACCCATTTGCAGTTAACTACTTGAACATTTGAGAAGTGAGCATCACATAAATGATGGTGGTTCAGATTATCAAGTGTAACATTTTGTATGTACCTTGCATATGTGTGAGTTGGACACGTACAAAATGGCACCTTGGAAAATCTGAGCCAAAAATCATTTGGAAAAGAAGCATTTATGTAAAGGCTATTGTAGCATCTGGGATGAATGTTGCCTAGGATGCAGGGCCACCACCTATCCCCCACTCCCCAGGCCTGTATCTATCAATCTGACCCTCATTCTTTAATAGCCTACTCATTTGTTAAGTAGAGCACTCAAGTGCATGACAAATTGAAAGCCTGAAACTGAACCTGTCTTCTTGTTAATAGCAAGGTTCATATAGACCAGGGGTCGGCAACCTTTCAGAAGTGGTGGGCCGAGTCTTCATTTATTCACTCTAATTTAAGGTTTCGCGTGCCAGTAATATATTTTAACATTTTTAGAAGGTCTCTTTCTGTAATATATAAATAAACTATTGTTGTATGTAAAGTAAATAAGGTTTTTAAAATGTATAAGAAGCTTCATTTAAAATTAAATTCAATTAAAATGCAGAGTCCCCTGGACCGGTGGCCAGGACCCAGGCAGTGTGAGTGCCACTGAAAATCAGCTCGCATGCTGCCTTCAGCACACACGCCATAGGTTGCCTACCCCTGATATAGACCCTCTTTTTCTAATTCCAACATAATTAGCTACTATAGTCAAAAACTCCCATGGGGCCTGAATTATATGCTCTCCGCTTCACAGGGATGCAGTGCAGGCAGGAGAACTGTAAAAAATGGAAGAGCGGGGAGGTGGCTCGCAGGAAACCTTGAGAAACATTCCCTCTGGGAGCTCCACTCAGCTCAGACAGCTGGAATGTTATGCTGCTTCTGGGCTCCTAAAAGCCCCCACTGCCTGGGAGAAGGTTCCGTTTACTGTACTGTAAGGATTTAAGTGTTTTACCCAGACATCAGTCCCTACAGGACGGGGAAAACAGCTGCCTTTCTGTGCATGCAGAGAACTAAGTGCCTACAGGCTGCACTGTGCACCTGGATAAAGCCTTAAGAGTTGCTATTCCCAGGCTTCTTTCTCTGGTTTCTCCCACCCGTGTGCCCTACTAGTCCTATGGATAATTTGCAGAGGCGCCAGGATGGTTGTGTGTAGTAACAGTAACTCACCTGCCCCTCTGAAGAGCTTACTGCCTCCTTCCCTGCCCTGGGTGCCTTTTTCTGCAGCTCAGTTCCCCTTCACACCACCATAGTGAAAAGCATCAGTCAACTCTTCCCCCAAAACCTTCTCTACTGGAGTCCCAATTAACAATAAACTTGATGTACGTGGTGCTTCCAATCTCTCTGAAAATCTGGCCCAATCCTTAACACGCTTATCCAAACCGTAAATGTGACAGTTGCAAAGCTCGCCTCCAAGATATTCCCCTTTTTAAGCTCTCCCAGTTGGATCTGCTACACCTTAGTTACTGAACCAGTGTTCTGTCCAAAACAGCTGTTTTAGCCCCATTCCCGTGACTCAGTCTATAAGCAAATAATTACTACTTGAAATCTGCTAATTACTTTATACTCAGTATTAACAGTTGGATAATACACATCAAATGTCTAGTATCCATAGGATCTAAATTAAAAACCGACATTCCATTTCATCAAATACTCTCTGAAAGGCAAAGACAAAATGCAGGCAACATTCCAAGGCATGCTTTTCCAAACACATCCAGAACTAAATGCACATTATTAACGATGTGTCTTCATGAGGTAAATCTACACTGCACTTGATTAACTAAATAAGATAAATTAATTCAAATTACAGTCAGCATTTTAGGATCTAAATGAAGTGTAATAGAGCTCCAATTATCTAAAGATTTCAGATTCCCCCCGCCCCCATTTTTAAGAGCCAAAGAAATTACCCCTTGTTTCACAGATATGGTGAGAGAAGGCTCTTTTGTAATAGCTACAGTGAACACAAAATAGAAGTCAAATCTGCAGAGAACACTTTGTAGAAATCAAAGTACGGAAAATTAGCAACTCAAGATTTTTCTAGGGCTGTAGCTTTTTGTCCTAACAGCTTAGTGAGCCTGAATCTCCTCATTGTTCCACCAGTTTTACATTAAGTGAATGGAGTTATACCCATGGAAAGCCGGTAATGGAGAGCAGACTCAGGGACTATGCACTTGTTTACTCTTCTATGTGGTTTGAAGGTGTTAGGATCTACTCCATCATTACTTCAACTATTATGACAACCAGGATATTACATTAACATATAAATTGGTTGGTATGTAAAAGCATGCAGATTACAGGCCAGAGTGGGGAAGGGAGAAAAGGAAGATGTGACTAAAGGAGGACGAGATAAAGAGAGTGTGGCTGGAATATACACATAGGACCAAATCCAGCAACCTTTACTCAGGTAAAACTCCCAGTGGCATCAAGCCTGCACCTTCCTCTTAACTCACTGAATTCAGAGGGAGCAAGACGACAACCTTAACGTGGTGCTCCTGTTAAATGTTGGTGCTTTTCATACTTTGTGCAAATTCACTAACATTCCAGTGTCGTCAACTGGCCCCGGGACTTCGCATTGCTGACCTCCCAGTGAAAGTAGCATCGAGTTCAGTGGGAGTTTTCCGGACTAAAAACTGCAGGATTTAGTCCACATGCGATAAAAGGACAATGAATTAGTTTTAATTACTGATAGAGCTCGCTCATATTTGCTTGATGTAGCTAATATTAGAAATTATTTTACTTTATCCAGGTTCTTATATCTCAGTGGTGCTATGGGAATCTAAAATCATCTAGCAGTTAAATCACTGGTGGCCTGATACAGAGCTCACTGAAATCAGTAGGAATCTTTCTGTTGCTTTCAATGGGTTTAGATCAGGCCCTAAGCCTTGAGTACTGTGCAAATATTTGTGGTGGGATTTTATTATTATTTATGCAGTTAATGCCTGCACATCAATGTGTCTTCCTTTTCATAACACAAAAGCTGATTTACAGTGTTTAATGTAAAATGTTATCTGTTCCATTAAAAGATTTTTCTTTGTGCAATTCCATGTTAGAGATCTACAAATGGGCCCAGTTCTTCTTTTTATCTATGGTCTGGTCTCAAAAGTCATGCGTTTGGTGCGGTAGAACACAGAGTTTGTTACAATGAAGGAAACACCTTGGATACATACACGGAATTCCTACTGATTGCAATGGGAGCTGTGTGCATGTACCAGAGGGAGTTTGACCTAGAGAGTTTATAATAACCTAATTAATTAGCTAATATTCCCACAGTGTTGTGATGAAATGTGCGATTTAAATCTTATTATTATTGCTTCAGCAGAATGATGAATTACACTGCAGTAGCCTGATAAAGATAAAGCTTATGAAGAAGGAATGTTGTATTGCAGTAATGCTATAGGGCTTGGAATAATTTCTGGGTATGTTCTTGCCCTGGGGCTGAAGCTGTTTTTGCTTGAGCCCTGAAGCCAAAGCTCGCTCTCTCAGTGTCTGAACTTGCTTGCTTCCTGCTTGAAGTCAGCTTTCCTTTGAAGCCTGAATCATGCCTCGGATCTGAACCTTTGAGCTGTGTCATCTGCAGCAGATGCCAGGACTTCAAAATATTTTGTTGGCCCACCGCCAGGTTTCCAGGGAACTATACGCCCTGGACTTGTTGAGCTGGTTGAGAATTGTTTGATAAAACTTTGATTTTATTTCAAATGAAATGAACATTTTTGGGGAAAAACAAAACAATATTTGTCAGAAAACTTTAAACTTCAGAGTTTAAACCTGAAAATATTTCTATAAAAATGTTGATAAAATTGTTTTAATGGGGTGGGGGAAAATACATATACATAGAAAAAGGAAAGAAATCGGGACAGGGGAACAAAATAAACAAGACTGACTGGCTAAAACATAATGGATGGAGCCAAGGGATTAGAGATCTGGAGTGGAATCCTGACCCCGGTGACGTTAATGGCAGCTCCAGTTGGTTTCAGTGGAGCCAGAATTTCATCCCTGGTGTCTAGCTCTAGGAGCTTAGGGCTGGTTAGACCTCAGTTTAGGGCTTTCAGCTAAACTTTGTCTTATCCTGAAAAATGGGTTTCATGAAGGGTTGATTATTTCACATAGATGTTGGAACATGAAGTCCATGTATTTTTTATGGGACCTTAAACTAAAAGTCCCTTATGTGTGATAGTTACAATAGACTGGTGTTTTCTTTGTGGAAGGATGGTCCAGTGGTTAGGGAACTAGCCTAGAGGATGCAAGTTCAATTCCCAGGTCTGCTACAGACTTTCTATGTAACCTCGGGTAAATCACTTTGGCCCAGATCCCTGCAGGGACTCAGCTACCTAACTTCCAGTTTTTAGGTATCACTGTCAGGGGCGGCTCCAGGCACCAGCGCAGCAAGTGCTTGCCTGGGGCGGCAAGCTGCGGGGAGCGGCCTGCCGGTCGCTGTGAGGGCAGCAGTCAGGCAGCCTCCCGAAGGCGTGGGACCAACAGATCACCCACAGAAACGCCACCGAATCTGCCGAAGGCCGCCTGACTGCCGTGCTTGGGGCGGCAAAAAACACAGAGCTGCCCCTGACCACTGTGTTCCACAAAACTCCTGCTTGGCTGCTGCCTAATCCTGTAGCCACCTAAATTTACTTGGCACCTAACTTGCTGCTGTAAAAGTCCCTTAGGTGTCTAAGTTTTTGCCTCTGGGGATACATGCTGCTGCCTCATTCTAGGCACCCAGACACTGATTTCCTGCCTATTCCCCAGTGCAATCCCAGCAAAAATAAGTGTTTGCCCACTGATGATGGGCCCAATCTAGTAGATGTGCTCTGAGCACAAATACCATCTCAGGCCCCATTCAAAAATCCAGCCAGTGCTGGAGCTGCACACTCTATAGATTTGAGCTTTGTGGTTAGAGCACTCATTTGTGATGTAGGAGACTCAGGTTCAATTCCCTCCTCTGCTTGAGGGAGCAAAAAAAAATTGAATCCACGTCTCCCAGAAGAGGGCCCTAACCACTGAATTCTCGGATATACCGATGCAAGGCTCCCTCAGTCTCTCCTATTGAAACTGTTCCATTATGTGCCATTCAGTCCCAGGTAGAGAATTGAACGTAGGTCTCCCATATCCCCGATGGCTGCTGTAACCACTGGGATAAAAGTTATAAGGTGGGCGGTGGCAGCACCTCCCTTTTCAGCTGCTTTGCATGGAGTGCGGCAGGCACCTCATTAATTCACACAGGAATAATTTAGACATCTAAGCTGCTGACTCCAGGAGTAGGGAGAGCAGAGATAGGTGCCTCCCTGCAGCTCAATTTATATGCCTACCTCAGAGAGGGGCGGGGCTTAGGACACACCCCTCTTATTAGCATCTCCCATTGGGTAGCCTAGGCAGCTCCTGCCCAGCGTGTTGGCTTTTTTGGATTCATTCTAAGGTGCCTCCCTCTCCCCATTCATTGTATAGGATATAAGAAGTCTAGGCACATAACTCAGGCTTTGCAGATCCCATTGTAGTTTCAGTGATTTTCTAGGTGCCTGAAAGTTAGGCGTTGCAATGCCTTAGTCTCTCTGTGCCTCAGTTCCTCACCTGTAAAGTGGGGATAATAGTACTTGCCTACCTCACAAGTGTGTTGTGAGGATAAGTACATTAAAGATTGTGAAGTGCTTTGATATCTATTGATGAAAAATATTATGCATTACTATTTGCTTTTCCTCTCGTTACTTTCTCCTTGAGTCTAGAGCCCCTATCTCCTATACTACAACTGAAATGTGCAAGCATTTCACCAGAGTTTGCAGCATTAATTATTATTCTGTTATAGGGTTGAACTATGTGGTTTGATCTCACTGTGAGTCCTCTTTTGGCTATATGGCTTTCAGGTGCCTAAATCATCACTGATATACCCCAATCTATTTCAGATTATGAAATATTTTGCAGATAAAAGTGGACACAACAGGTGTCTTTCAATCCAGTTATTTGAAATTGTTTATCCTTCTAGAGCAGTGCTTCTCAAAGTCGGGCCGCTGCGCGTTCAGGGAAAGCCCCTGGCGGGCCGGGCCAGTTTGTTTACCTGCCGCGTCCGCAAGTTCGGCCTATCGCGGCTCCCACTGGCCGCGGTTCGTCGCTCTAGGCCAATGGGGGCTGCGGGAAGCGGCACGGGCTGAGGAATGCATAAATGCTGTCCCTCGCCATCACCCCTAGGTGTCTTTTCTTTCCAGCTATTTGTTTCTTTCAAACATCTATGAATGTGGAAAAGAAAAATATTTCCTCAAGTTGTTAGTAAATCTTACTCCCACTCCTTGCGCATAATTACTGCAAGGCTACTAGGTCCCTGAAATTCCCCCTCAGCGTCTGCATGCTACAGCTCCTAGTTCCCCCTGCTTGATTGTCTATACTGATGTTGCTATTGTAAGCTGTGTGGTTTGGGATCATTACTGTAGTATAAGAGTTCACCTTCTGTTTGTGATGGCTGGGGCAGAGGGGACTTTTCTGAGCTGGAGCTGCGGGTTGGGCAGGCAGGCAGCTGAGCCGACTGTTCCTGTACACTGTCCCCTGGCTCTTCCCATCATTGGTCTCTCATTCTTCATAACATGACAAACGGAGGCAGAGCAGTGCAGCTAGAAGAGAAACCAAATGGGGAAAATCAGCCTCCAGACTCAGGTGTGCAGCAGTGGCCAATTCCTGGAAATAGTCAGAAGCACCACTGGAGCCAAAATCAGAAAACATAAAAGGTGCGAATACGTATGAGACCAATGCAGAGACAATCCCTGCCTATTACTATTTGGGTCGCTTATCCATAGTTTATAGTAGCAAGTGGGACAGGCTCTTGTTTTGGAGAAGACTTCTTCCAATTCTTCAGTGTTGTATGGAACACCCAGCAGTGATAATTTTTCATCTGTTCTTAATGGCATAGGTTTATTTACCACCTTCTTGACACATGATTTCCCACAACGTTCCCCATGTCCTACTTACCAAGAAATTGTCTGAGCAAAATCAGCACAGTATGTGGACACAGGAGCCTTTTGAGCATTAGAAGGGTGTAACATCAGCATCACTAACTTGAGCGTACTGAGTTACAGCATGCTGGCCTCAAATCTAAAAAGCCAGGCAAGAACCACATGAGCCAGAAATTATGCTTTTTGTAGCTAGATCTGAAAACATTGCTCTAAGCAAAAAAAATCGTCTCCCATTGTCATCAAAACAATTGCAGCTTTAAAGCTGACATCATTATAATTCTAAATTTGTCCTGAGTAATTTTTTTCCAAAGGAATAATGAGAAAGATTAGAGGTATGATCAGAAATCACATATGGGCTGTTGAGTAATGGAAATGAGGTTGTTTACTATTCTGCTGACTCAAGAAAAATTGGGTCAACATGACTCATCTCTTCTTTGTTTCTTCCCCTCAAAGAAACATTTTTATAATTCAAATATTGACATCTAGGGTTTTTTTTTGTTTAAATGGAACATAAAACAAAAAATATCTGTTCACCTGTCTTCTATGGCATGGAAAGACAATTAATAGAATTGTACTGCTGCACTTTAATTGTGTTTGGGTGTTAATTTTCTGTATTAAGTTATGACAATGAAGTCTAAAATGGATTGACAGGGGATTCTTTTTTTCGTGTTTGTGGGGTGCATATATCTAAATAAGTATTGCTTATTTTAGTATTTATTGAATGGATATTTCATTAAAAAATAAGTTTAACCAATTTTTAAATTCTGAATGGAGAAAAATACAATGCCATTTTCTTTAAACTGAATATAATTCAAATTGAAATTATTATATTACCACCAAGGGTACAATCTGGACAGCTGAACAGCTGTGTCCCTTCAATTCTCCAACCTGGGGTGCCTTTTACATTGTTTCACTGTGAGAGCAACCACTCCTGGTCTACTCACATGCAGCCTCCAGCATGTAAATCACTCTAGCTATACTGTATGAGTGCTATAGTCAGCCACACACAAATTACACTGCAGGGAAACACTAGCAAGATCCCAGTCCCAGACTTTCCCTCAGAAATGTGTGTCTTGTACAGCCTAGCATCTTGCTGGACAACACAAGCTCATATAAAGTCCATCATTTCATTAATAGAAAATGATATGCAAAGATCTTGTTATCCCAACCCTTCAATTTAAACACACTGATTTAGATAAAACAATAAAACAAGTTTCTTAACTACAGAAAGATAGATTTTAAGTGACATAAAAGTAAGAGTTGGTTACTAGTAAATACAAGGTAAAACGCAACTAATACCTAACTTAACAAGCTAAGTGAATTCAAAGCAAAAGGTCTCTCTCACCACGTCTCTCCATCTTACTGACTATACTCCTTTCAGTCAGGATCTCTCCACCCACTCCAAAGCTATTTCTTTTGTTCTTCTAGTGTTGCTGATGTCATGAGTAGAGGTGAGGGGAGAGATCATTTGGGGCATCTGTTCCCCCATTTTTATATCTTTTCCTCTTCCTTGAGAATCACCTCCATCTGGGCTTCAGGAGACAGCAAGTCTGTGGGGATGGGAACTTCCAGCTGTTTCCCTTTGCCAAGATGTAAATTTCTCATTCACACCCGTTTTCCTGCCAAAGAATGGTCACTGAATCCAGTGATGGTCCATTTAATTTCACTGACATCTGGCTAAGGCATCAGTTTGCCTTTTATCTCTGAGGAACTGGGTCGTGGCAGTTTCCCCAGATTCAGAATATGTGTTAGTAACATCATACAATGGAATCTTATAATTTTACATATAATGTTGCCACACATATTTTACCAGGACAATAATGATCAACAAGTCATGAGTTTTCAGATGATACCTTACAAGGTATAGTTTGTACTAAATGTATCATAGTCTTGAAAAATGGGTGAACATAGGGTACAGACTGTCACAGTGACCCATGAAATTTGTCCTCTGATCAGTGAGATATAGGTTGTAATCCACAAAGAAAAAAAAGGTGTCAATTCCTTGTACTAAATTGGGAGATGTTGCAATGACAAGAGAAATATAAATAGGGAGCTAAAAGGATTGGAATTATGCTCAGGAAATATGCTAACAACTAATATTGCGTCTGATCCTGAAAGTGTTATGTGTGTTTTCCTCCAAAGGGAAGAAATCTCTGTGAGATCCCCACATACCAGTCCTTTGGGGCTTAGACCCACCATAAACACTGCAGAACCCTCATAAAATAATCTCATGAAAGGTGCAATTGGATTCACTATTCATTATTATTATAGATGTTTCATACAAATCTGTATCTTTTGCAAAATATGAAATGCTTTGTGCTACATGCTCAGTGTTTTAATAATTGAACACAATTATTATTCCTAGCCTCCCCACCACAGATATGATGCCAGTGCTTTGAAAAATAACTAAGTGGCCTAAGGGCAGCTCTGGCATAAAATACCTTTGATTGATTCCCAGCCTGTTTCTTGCTGCTTGGATTGGCAGGGACCAAAGCAAATACAGAGGCAATTGACTCAGCCATAAGAAAGGAAGGGATCCAAGCACTGCTTTCCTCAAACAACTCCAAAAGAAACTCTACAACTTCAACTCCCACAAACCCACCCACCTTCTCACGATACACAAACAAAGAACACACAATATCTAGCCTTTGCAATCTCACGGAAGGAACATCAGAACTCGGGAACCATCCTCAAACCACCGACCGCACAAAGGGCCAGTTTCCTCCAGAACAGAATCAACTTCCTCCAGAAACTCTACAACATTAACAACCTCCCTCAGAATGCCATCCTTGTCAGTGTGCGTGACACCTCCCTAGACACCAACATAGCATCGCTGACTGCCTCAAATATCTACAAGGCAATAAAACACTCAGATATCCACACCAAACACACAGCCAAAGTCAGTCATTTCATCCTCACCTATAGTAATTGTACATTCATCAAGCACTTTGTCCAGAAATTCTTCCTCAAGGTGGCTCGTCAAGAGCTTGGCATACTGGGGAGCCATCCCAGTACCCATGATTGTTCCCATGGTTTGGACAAACGCACCATGAAACCAATGATAAACCTGAGATACATCAATGATCTTTTCATCTTCTGGACAGATGACAAACTCCCTCACAGATGTCCATCACAACTTCAGTAACCATCACCCATCCGTCAAACTCTCTCTAGAACACTCCCACACCAGCATCAACTTCCTGAATGCCATGCTCAGCTTCAACAATGGAACCCTATGAAAACTATATACGAGAAATTCATGGATCACCACACTTACTTCCACAGATCCAGTAACCAACCTAGACACACTAAGAAAACTACTATCTTCAGCCAGGCATTCAGATATTAGAGAATATGCTCCAAGGAGAAAATCTGGGATACACACTTTAACCCGCTTAAAACCACATTCACCAAACAAGGACATTCCACCAGAGAAGTAGATTGCATCATGGAACAGGCCACCCAAATCCCCAAGAAAATCTGCTTCAATACAGACAAAACACCACTGACAGCATGCCTATTGTAGTCACCTACCACCCCTTGCTGGAACTCGTGAGGGGTATCATTAAGCAATTACACAGCCTCAAAGAAATCTTTCCCGAACCCCCTTTTCTGGCTAGAATTTTTAAAAAAATTCAGCCTGGAGCAGACATCTATGATGGACAATTTCAACCCAAATGGTTTAAGTTTCACAAAGTTATAAGCAAATGTACACAGTCTTATAAGAGGACGTGTCCAGCAACCTTAAGTGTAGGTGTCGCTACCAGCTATGCCTGTAACACAGAGGTGGGCAAACTATGGCCCATGGGCCACATCTGGCCCACGGGACCATCCTGCCCGGCCCTTGAGCTCCTGGCCCCTCCCCTGCTGTCCCCCCTCCCCTGCAGCCTCAGCTCACCATGCTGCCAGCGCTCTGGGCGGCGGGGCTGCGAGCTCCTGCCGGGCCACGCAGCTGCCAGTCCTACTGCTCTGAGTGGCATGGTAAGGGGGAGCGGGGGGGTTGGATGAGCAGGGGGTGCTGGGGGGCAGTCAGGGGACAGGGAGCAGAGGGGTTTGGATAGGTGTGGGAGTCCCAGTGGGCCTGTCAGGGGGCAGGGTTGTGGATAGGGGTTGGGGCAGTCAGGGAGCAGGGGGGTTGGGTAGGTTGTGGGGTCCCGGGGGGCAGTTAGGGGTAGGGAGTACCGGGAGGGGGTGGTCTGGGGACAAGGAGCAGGGGGGGTTGGATGGGTGGGAGGTTCTGAGGGGTGTGGGAAGTGGGAGGGGGCAGGGGCCTGGCTCTTTGGGGAGGCACAGCCTTCCCTACCTGGCCCTCCATAGTTTTGGAACCCCCATGTGGCCCTCAGGCCAAAATGTTTGCCCACCCCTGCTGTAGCATGTGCACACGTGTGTGCAAACCCCCAGCCCTTAAACCTGGCTTTTGTGTCAAGGGCGCATTACACACAATCCCAACAGTGGGGAGTGCTCTGTACAGATAAATGTGTGGGACCGAGACCACTGTGTATTCTAGGCAAGGGCTGCATGGGTAAACTCAGTGCTATTCCACTAGCAGAGCAGTGCCTACAAAGCGTCCCTGCTTCTCTAACTGGAACATCAGTAACTTAAAGTTTTAACAGGGAAGAAATAACACAGAGCACTGGAGCATATGCAGCCAAGCAATCCACCCTGGTCATAGTTCTGGACATGAACTGGATTTTTTGATACCTGAGAAATGCCACACATTTGAAAAAAAAATCCATCAAGAAGAGAATGAAAACAATTTTTTTTTAAATTTCCTCTAAAGTGAAATTCCAAAGAAAACAATCATTTGGGGTCAATTGAAATGTTTGGTTCTGGTTTTGACTTTTTATTATGTTTTTGTTTTAATTTATAATATAAAAGATATTTCAAAAATTAAAAAATGTTCCTTGGGAAAATTCCTGACCAGCTCTACTTCCCAGCCATAGAAAAGCAGCCTGCTCTGATTGTTCCAGTCCAAGGTGAAGCCACCTTGTCCCTGAAATTAGGCTGTTAAGGAAAGCACTGATGGTACCACTGAGTCATGCTCCCCTCCTTCCCCCACCAGTGTCAGGGCAGCTAGTGCCTGGCAAACTGGAAGCTGCCCACAGCCTTTATTTTTTTATTATTTTT
Source organism: Mauremys mutica (assembly GCF_020497125.1). Taxonomy (NCBI): domain Eukaryota; kingdom Metazoa; phylum Chordata; order Testudines; family Geoemydidae; genus Mauremys; species Mauremys mutica. Next base: position 10,114,979 of record NC_059084.1, on the reverse strand, counting down.
TTTTTTGGAGGGCTGGGTTTTAGGCAGATCGTCAGCTGACATGGGCAGCAGCAGCTCGCTGGGTCTGTCGTGCCACCTGTTCTTTCTCCGCTTCTGGGGGAATGTAGTCAGGAAAGGCTGGGCAGAGGCTCCGCGACACAGGCAAAGGGGATAAGGCCAACAACGGGTCCAATCTGTAACCTAGTCAAGTGCCCAGATGAGAGAGGCCCCGCAAGGCAGTCACACTGCACACGCTGACACGCCCACACAGTGCACAATGCACACACACGCACACACTGCACATGCTGACACGCCACACAGCGCACGATGCACACACACTTACACTGACACGCCCACCCAGCGCACAACACGCACGCACACACACACACCCATTGAACACGCTGGCACGCCCACAATGCACACACAATGCACATGCTGACACGCCACACAGCACACGATGCACACACACTTACATTGACACGCCCACCCAGCGCACAACACGCACGCACACTCACACACACACCCATTGAATATGCTGGCACACCCACAGAGTGCACAATGCACACACACACTGCACACGCTGACACGCCCACACAGCGCACAATGCACACACACTTACACTGACACGCCCACACAGCGCACAACACGCACGTGCACACACATACACTGAACACGCTGGCACGCCCACACAGCGCACAATACACACACACACACACACACTGCACACGCTGACACGCCCACCCAGCGCACAATGCACGCACACACACACACTGCACATGCTGACATGCCCACACAGCGCACAATGCGCGCACACACACACACAGAGCACACGCTGACATGCCCACACAGCGCACAATGCACACACACTGCACATGCTGGCACGCCCACACAGCGCACAATGCACACACACACACTGCACATGCTGACACGCCCAGCCAGCGCACAATGTGCGCGCACACTGCACATGCTGACACGCCCAGACAGCGCACAATGCACCCACACACACACTGACACGCCCACACAGTGCACAATGCGCGCACACACTGCACACGCTGACACACCCACACAGCGCACAATACACACAAACACACGCACTGCACATGCTGACACGCCCACAGGCAGGCGCGCACAGTGCACACACACATACACTGCACACGCTTGACGTGCTCTCCGCACAGAAGGCACTCGCTGACACGCGGTGCACACGCTCTCCACGTGCAGTCTGGCACACTAGCCTAGTGCCCACTCACACGCGGCGCCCGGAGCAAGGCGAGTCCCGGCCAGGGGAGCCCGAGCCGGAGCCAGCACCGGGTCCCAGCTGCAGCTCCCGGAAGAGGCAATGGCGAGGAGGGGACCAGTCTCGCTGGGATCCCCCCCCCCCATTCACACGCACCCGGACAAACCCTGCTGGGCGGCTCTGATTGGTCACATGACAGCAGCCCAACCCCCCCCCCCGCCTCGCAGCAGAGGAGCTGGGGGGGGGCGATGTGCTGGGGGGAGGGGGGTTGAAATGCAACCAGCGGCAGATTAACCGTAGGGACCCCCCAGCTTCCTGCACCCCCCCCCCCCGGAGCCCCCTAGCCGCGCACACCTGCTGCTGCCGCCCTCCCTTTGTGCAGTGCAGGTGTCCCCCCCCCCCCCCGGCCCCGCCGTGATGTCACACTCCCGCTCGCGGGGCACGATGGGAGAATCCCAATGTTCTCCAACAGATGCTCCAAGAAGCGCAGCCGATTAAAGCGATTGCGGGAGCGAAGGTTTTGCTTTCGGGCGGGAGGGGGGGGGGGAGCGCGGGGGAGGGGAGAGCCCGGCCCCAGCTCAGGCCGGCCCCCCCCCGGAGCCGCACGACAGCAAGTTCGCCCATGAGCGGCAATAGGCGCCCGGTGCGTTAGCGGCATCGCTGCGGCTGCTGGATGCGGCAGGTGCGGAGCCTCGGCGGGAGCTGGCGGAAGGAGGCCGGGGACGATGCTGCCGCGGCCGGGCTGAAGCTGCTGGCGCTCCGGGCTCCGGCCCCCCCTTCCCCATTGTGACCTTGGCCGCCTCCCGTTCCATGAGCCCCCCCCGCCCCCCATGGCTGCAGCGGCAGAAGGGACCGGCTGTTTTCTCCCCCGAGGCAGGTCTCAGAGCGACCCCAGCGTCCTCACGGACTGCGCCGCCTGCGCTGCCCCTCCAGCCGGAGAGAACCCAGGTAACACCCCCTCCCCCCACAACAGAGCCGGGGGGAGAGGGGAGTGGAAAGGGGGGGGGGGTAGAGGGGTCCCGCTGCCATCTGCTGCAAACCTGCCCGCCCAGGCACGGCAGGAAATTAGGGGCATCTTCCCCCCAGTAAATCCTGAACTGATGCAGGGGCTTAGCTGCAAACAGCATTGCCTCAGAGCCTCCCGGGTGCCTGGCCCCGCCACTGCCTGCAAACTCCGCGTGCAGCGGGGAGGGGGCTGAGAGCAGAGCCTTGCCCCCCCCTCTCTGACTGCATGGGAGGGGGACCCCAGGGCCCGCAGCGCTAGTGCTACCTGGAGCCCAGCCTCGGCTGCTGGCAGGCACTTCTCAGCACAATCACCGCCCTTGTGTGGACCCACGCAGGTGGCAGCCTTGGGGAGAGCTGCAAGAGCTGCTTTAGCACAGGAGGCTTGACGCTCTCCCCACCCTCCCCCACCAGCCAGTCCTCCTCTGCCAGGAGGAAGCCATGGGGCAAGCGGGGCAGGGATCCAGGCAGGACTGACCTTCATGCACCCAGGGAGAGGCCCTGGAGTGAGGAAGGTGGAGTGGCTGGATTTAGAAGCTACAGTACTAAATGCAGTAGGCAGTACTCCTACCTAGGCCAGTGATTAATACTTTGATTCAGGCTTATGCATAGCTGATTTATTACTGTCTGGAGGGGGAAAAAAAGGGCCAATACAACAGAAGGGAACAGGCCGTTTGGATAGGATCACCATGGAGACAGGAGGAAGCAGAATAATAATAATTAAATTGGCCCCCCCCGCCCCCGAAGGTAATTTTCACTTCATACAGAGAAGTATAATCTTCTCATGAAGTGTCGTGGCAGAGGGGACTGAGGTACCAATATCCAATCACACTATTCTATTTATAAATGAAAATGAATTATTTCACCAGCGCCAGCTAACAAACATGTTCAGCTTAGCTTCACTTTAAAGAATAGTTCTTCCAGGAGGAAGCCATGGGGCAAGCAGGGCAGAGATCCAGCCAGGACTGAAATAATAGTTCTTCCATTAAATACAGATGTCTTTAGTGGTGACTGTATCATTTCAAAGTGCCGACATCAAAGTGATGATGATCCTTTGGAGTAAGGAAAAGGTTGGCTCTGCTGGGTGAAGATTTCCTCTAGTCAACTCAAAAACTCCACATAGCTTGTGTGTGATGTGACTGCAAGGAAAGGCCCAACAACAAGTAACTAGAAGCAGAGGCTGGCTTTACCCTGGCTTTATATAAACAGTGGACCATTTATGAGCTGTAAGGTTTCTTTGTGAGGGCTACTGAATTATGGAATGATTAAACAAAACAGGGTAAGCTGTGTGGTTTCTACCACCCTGAGACAATGAAAGATGGGTAAATCCTAGTGGCCCAATATATTGAATTCTAAACATAGAACTCAGGGTCTGAACCCAAATCTAAAGGAAGCCAGGAGAGAAGTGCCTCTTGAATTAAATGGGTTTTAGATCAGGCCTTAGTTCCTCTTTTGCAGATTGTGATTAAACACTCCCAGCCTTCTTTGATGGGTCTGCTTGCCAAAATCATTCCCAGAGAAGCAGACTATACGTTAATAATTATGACAATTTTAAGTTTGATTCGTTTTCCTTATCAAACAATTCTGAAAATCTTTGTAGCTCTGCAACTAGATAAAACAATGAAATTAATGGAAACGATAGAGGATTTCTCTGATGCCCAATTGTGGCCATACCCCACGTAAAGGGAACAAAGGATGCCTCTAACATGAAGTGCTAGACTTTCTGCTTAAGGGACAATACTGACTGAAAGCGAGGAATCTATGCTTCTGCTATTTGATTTCTGGAGGCAAAAGTGACTAGTGAAAGGAAAATTATATGCATACAATCTAATTTCAGCTCTTTCTTGTATATTTCAAAACAATCAATCAATGTGGGAAACAGCAAATGTAACAGACAATCTAATTTTTAAAATCTATTTGATATAAGGGAAAATAAACACATGCTTTTTTGAAAAGAGGTACTGTTAACAGCACATTTTCTTCAATGAAAATTCCATAATTTAAGACCAAACATCCCAGTGGCATGGCAGCTGCTGCACAAAGTATGCAAAAAAATCTCCCCCTCTCCAAAAAATATACTGCAAAAGCATTATAAAAGGTAACAAAAGGCAACAATACCTACAGCCTGTGTATATTCTTGTATTATGTAGACTAAGGAAACCCTACCTAAGTTTTATTTTTTCATGTAATTTACAGATATGGATTTTGTTAGCTAACAGTTACATTGTTTGGTAAACATTGGGTAGACCAGTACTAAATAGTGTGACTGTAGGTGACTGTCTTAGAATGTAAGAATGGTAAACATCTAATGTTTTCAGTACTAGTATTGCTTTACCCGCAAAATTACAACATTTTTTGCCATCTAATTTGTGGACAAATTGTTTTTGTCTCCGTATTTCAAAGATTTAAGCATAATTTATGCCAAGCTATGAATTAGCTGTCATCCTACATAGTTACATTTTCATCTTGCTTCCTTGCTAATAGAAATAATTATAATTTGGTTTTATGTTTAGTTATAAAACCAAACACACACAGTCAAAATAACTTTTAGACCTGATCATTCTACAATGTCATGTTTACATTTACATCCCAATCCTGCTTCCATTTAAGCCTTGCTTTAGACAACAGAGGAATAGAACCTAATTTCAACTTTTCGGTTTCTGAACTGTATTTCAAACGAGTTTCCTAGTTTAAAAGTAATGGCTTCGTTAAAAACTCAGGCCAAAAGAGACATTATTTATACCTCAAGTTATACAGACAAATGTGCCAATAGCAAAGTAGAATTCTACAAAATGATTTACAGTGTTGACATAAATATGATTTTTAAGATATGCATGGCAAACTTTAGCATCACAACATAAATCACGTACACAGAAAGTAATCAGCATGGGTGTGAAGTACTCTTTGAATGTATTAGGCGGGTTTTGATCTAATAAGAGTTAGAGGATGATGCTTAAAGAGAGCAGTTATCCATGTAATTGGGCAGTTAACCTAACCAAATGGCTTTTATAAAGGAAGATAACCCATATCACATCACTGACCTTGGCAAAAGCACAAAGGTAACATTTATTCAAGGATGAATTGTGGGGGAAAAAGAATCTAAAATATGTTAGGCACAAACAGGCTTTCCTTCAGCACCTGGGATACAGATTTTGTTCTTGGATCAAACCCTTACTGAGGTCAGTACTGAAATGCTGTCACCCTGACCTTGTGGTTATGTTCCACTGTTTTTTTCTTGGTGGGGGGACACTGAGTATTCAATTTTTTTTTTTTGGCCATGAATACCTGGTTTAATTGAACAACTGGAGGGCTGAGCGGCCTTCTGTTCCAACATTTACTTGGCTGGGCCTACACTGGAAAAATGTATCATGATAGAAAATGTGGTAACAGATATTAGTTAATGTGTTTTCTAGAGTTTCCTTTCCCCCATGTAGGCATGGCCTTTGTTTAAGCAAGTTGCATATCACTCCTCTTGATCTATGAAGTCCCGGTATGAGTGTTTTTTGCCTCATCATTAGCCAGGAGTACATGCAGTGACACTGACATCAGAAGATGCAGAGGCAATACCCTTTAGTTTTCCATCCATCCAGGAGAGCTCAGTTCTAGGGCAATATCAGTTTTTCAGTGAGCTGCTTTTTGCCCAATTTTACAGCCAAGTTGAATGAGGCACCGCAAGGTTATATAGTTGCCCAAGTCATATAGCGAATCAGGGATTCAGCTGGGACGAGAGCCTGGAATGCTTCAGGTAATCACTAGACTAGATCTCCTTCTGGCTGGTTTGGACAAGTCAAATGGCAGACTCAGGGAGTTTCCTATGAACAGATTGTGCTGAAAGTCTTTTGCCGTATGTTAGGAAACCATCTAGTTAGAATTGAAGTCTTGTCTTTTTGGGCTGGGATACTACTTGGAGCCAAATCCTCCAAAAGATTTCCCCAGGTTTGGGATAAGTTATCCATTTTTTTTTATGTGGTTAAAAAACAAGCTCCTTCTTCCTGTATGAGGAAGGGACATCTAAAGTACCTAACCGGCCAGACTCCATGCAGATACTAAGAGAACTTGCTTGTGCAAATACTTTCAGAGCTTGATTTTCAGAAGTGCTGAGCACCCACAATTCTGGCTGTTGCCATTTGGAGCCGCAATTGCTCATGATCTCTGACAAAAATCAGGCCCATATTTATAGTGCGGTTTTTATTATACAGTATTCTCTGTACAAATGAAAAGTTATTACCTTGATTTACTACAAAATTACAGCAAATGCACAGGCCAGTGCTAAATTCTGTTCCAAAATCTGCTTTGTAAGATTGTTTTTAAAATGATATGTTAACAGCATATTATAAAATGTTCCTACAGCAAATAAAATACATGATGTTCAGTACATGTAGACAACAGGCTTAACAGTAACATGTGTTACTAAATAACAGGCCTACAAATCTGCTAATAATTAGACCCTTCATATGCCTTTAATTAATAACAGCTCCTTGCAGTGAGCTTTTAGCATATGGCAGCCATGGTCTGAGAATGAAGTGTAGGTTTTGTTTGCAGTGGGCATCATTACCAAGTGGACATTTCCCAGCTGCAGTGGATCGTTTAACAAGTTTAAATGTAAGGAATGCTGCAAGTAGTGTTGGTAAGAGTGATGGATTGTTCATTTTCAAGTGGAGCCATCTATATTTGAATTTTCTTTTTCATGATAAAATAAATGCATTTTGGGTTGAGATTCAGTGAACTCTTGTACCACCAGTGAGCTCAAGCAACTAGGTTCTTGAAAGCTGGTGAGTTCTCTGCTCTGGTGAGAATGAATACAATATTGCAAATTTAGGGCCTGATCTGTCAATCTTCACTCAGCCATGTCTAGGGCACGGGTCACTTGCTGGTTTGTACTAGTGGATTCTTTGCAACTTGAAGTCTTTCGGTCAAAATGGGAGGCCTTCAGTAGCTCAGCAAGAGCTTATGGGCCTATTGCATGTATGGGTGGGTGACGTTCTATGCAACATCCTCGTGGTCAGACTGATAGACTTTAAGGCCGGAAGGGACCATCATGGTTATGAGTCTATGTTGTTCCATTAAGATGAGTGGGACTTTTTTGCTGAGTAAGGAGTGAAAGGGCCAGGTGATTAGGAGCACAGAACTTGGGAGGCCCATAGAAATTCCTCTAATTACACATGGAGCTTCCTTACACTAAGATTCTTGGGATCCAGTCCAGCCTATTATGTACAGAACACATCTGCACCATGATCTCATTCAGAAAGAGAATTTTGTTTGTTAGTGCAGCATGCTCAGTGCTGGAGCAGTGCATCAGATAGAGAAGGACCACCCCCACTGCCATTACCTGTTAGGTTTTTCAGATCTTCATATGACAGGTGTTTTCAAACATAAGACCAGTAGATGTTTAAACAGGGCAGAATTCTACAAAAGTGTTTAGGACATCAAGGAAAAACTACGTATCCTATTGCAACGTCAGGGGCATTTAAGTAGACCACACTTAATTATAACTTAAGTTGAAAGCTATCAAGAACACTTTTGTTAAACACCCTTGCTCAAGAGAAGATAAATGGTGATGGAAATTTGATTTGAGTCATAGAAGATAGAATCACACAGGGAAAGATGGTGACAACAGAGACTCTGAAGCAATCTTATAAGTCATTTTAAGTGGCTTACACCCATCCTCCCCCCCCCCCCCCCCCCCCCGCAAATGTTTCGGAGAAAGAGGCTATAGAAGAAGAAGTCTGGAATTTCAGACACAAACCAGATCTTAAGATCCTGCAACTGTCTCTCAAGCAGATGGTGAAGCTGAAATAGCTCCTTCATTGTACATTTCCAGCAATCAAAGGGAATAGGAGAGACTGGTAGTCTCTCATTTGGGTCTTAGATCATTAAAAAATGGAACTTCACAGAAAAAGAGAGCAAATTAATGTCAAAGCTTAACTAGTGAAGAAAGACAGACAACTATAATAAAATGAGAGTCTACCCACCCAACAATTTAGATGCAGGGACTATGGGTCCTACAGAATGAAAGAAACCTAATTTGTAGAAGGGCACTATTATGCCAGGCATCACTTACAAAACTACCAAGCTAAAGAATTGTTTTTCAGAATTGACACAATGTTCTTCTTCAGTAACAGATACTATTGATCCATCCCACTTACGGTCCATTGTACCTTACCCTTCCCTCCAGTGGAAAACCAAGGAGCTACTGTAGAACTAACAGTAGTGTGGATCTCTTAGCTTCTGTGTCAGCTCAGCACATCAGATTCCTGAGTTCTAGGTGTGGAAGAGATATGCCTCATACATGTCAAATATAAAACAGTGCTGTAGGCTCAAGCACTGAGCCTGTTGAAAACTCTTAGTCCGTACACATGGTGAATTCTTTCAGTTGCACAATAACTCATGCTGATGTGTCCAAAATCTCACTATATATGGAACATCTGTGTTCCAGATACGCACAGCTGTGTGCATGCCAAAAGTTGATCCAGCCACATAAATAAAAGCAACTAATGTGATCAACGTTAAGGCTAGGATTGGAGGGAGATCCATTAGAAAGTCTACAATACAACCTCTTGTACGCCTCATTGTTTTCTTTTATCACCTGTCATCATTCAGAAGATGCTGTGGCAAGAGACCTTCGTGAAGTTAGGCAGTTACTTTGCCAGACTGCTCAGAAGGTGAAAGAAACTAGATTTTTTGCTCCTTTTATGTAGTCTCTTTTGGAAGAGGGAGGCATTTATTATTACTCAGCACAGCACAACAGAAAACGTTAGGACATCTGCTATAACTCAACCAACTCTTTAGGGAAAGTCATGAGGAAACAACAGCCAGTACAGGAATACTCTTCATCTGTCTGTCTGTTTTTATAGGCATAACATACACTGGATATGCCATTGCACTTCCTTTTACAACCCTACTGTGGGTTCCCTTGGCCTCTTCTGGATTGATGCAGAGTGCTTAGGTTTTAGGTTAACATTCATTGCTGTTCTGATTTGTTCCTCCAAATTCATTTTGACGAGGCTGGTAGCATTGGAGAATGTTTTAGGTTAACATTAAACATGTGCTGAAGACCAATCAAAATCTATGGGAGGGTGAGTGTGTCAGGGATGGGAAATTAGTGCATGGTGCTGTGCCAGATCTGTGGCTGTCACGACAGTCCCTTACACCAGGGACCATTTAGGTCTAATTCTGATCTGTCCAACACGTCAAGTAGATTTTCAAATAGGTTACAATGGTCATAAATCACAGCTAATTTACAATTTAAATATTTCAATCAGGTTAACTATTAATTGCCTTCCCCCCAAGCTCAATGATCGCTGTTTCATCAGGTCTCCATGAGCCAGTGCATTCTATTACTTTTGTTTCTTTGCCCTGCATTGTACTCCTTCCACCTTATCTATATTTCTCATCAATTAAGTTGGCAAAAACTGGACCCTTTGCTACAAATGTGGTGAAACAAGAGGCCTGTAAAGATTGTTTCTTTGGAAAGCAACATGCCCTTCAATATAGGCCAACATTTTAGCCTTCTTCATTGTCACTGTCCACTGAACTGAAAATGCCCCTGTCAATATATCCTTTCCCTCCAGTTACTAATTCATTCCCATCTAAATTAAACTGCTTGGGCAGCATCTTTACTTCAGTTTATTGGCACACAATTAATTCTTAGATGTGTGAAATTTCATGATTCAACTCAGAGTCCTTTCACCTAGACTACAAATGTTCTTCTGGAACTCACCCACATGCCCATGTGTTTTAACCATACAACTGAGTTTAGGGACCACACCTACAAAGATTTTCTACTGCACCTCTCTTTTATTCCTGCATTTGAAGCCAGTGGAACTATGCCCAGAGTACAAACCTTCATAGGGCTTTACACATGAGTAAAAATATGCATGATAGTAATTTATCTGCATATTTTATAATCACATATTCCCTCTGCATCTAGCTTATTAATACATTCATTTTAAAATCCAGCTCCCCCTAGAGAACCCTGAAGAGCTCCTCCTTGCTGGTTTGCATGAATAGATACCCTTAACTCAAGACCTCTGTTTAATGCCCACTATCCAGTTTTTTTTATCCTCACCTAACCCATACTTAAGGAGTCAAGTCAGAAGGGGGTGAAAGCTGTAGACTTTGACGTCCTAATGTTGCATTTACAGCAGTTGAATGAGATTGATGAATATATATTATTCATGGGGTTTGTTATTTTAAAACTTATCCATGCTGGGACGGTTTCCGAAGTTGGGATATCAGGCAGTTAGCCAGATATTAGAGAAGTCTAGTGTTTTGTAAGTGAAATATAGAACTGCATGTAAGAAATGTGTTTTACATTCCTCTTTTATTCTAATCCCAAATTCGCCAGTAGTTTGAATGTTATGGAGTACCTGTTTAATACATTTAAAACTTGATATCCAAGATGTGGAAATGCTGTATCATATCATTGCTGGTAACCAGAGTTTCAAATGTTAGCTCAGCACACGCAATAGCCTCATGAAAATAGTTGTGATATTGTTTTATGATTTGTTTGCTTCTGTGGAGCCCTCTGCATCTGTAGTGACCCTTGACGAGCCTCTATTTTCAGTCACCCCCACACCCTTTCCTTTATATCACAACCACATTTTTCGGTAACAGAAGGAAGACTGGACAGAATTCCTCTTTGGAGCCTGGCAGTGGTTCTCTTAAATTGAGCAGGGTGCTGCTGAAAATATGCCGCCCCCGCCCCCAATCCCATGCAGGCACTGAGCATGCTGTTTCTTGGCTCAGTTACCCCCACTTTGACCACCCTCTTGCAAGCAAAGCACCTGGAGCATAGGATTGGGCCCAAATGTGACTGTCTGAGATTGGACTAGGTAGCTCAATCCAGGCCCATCACATAGAGGTGAAAAAAAAAACATTGTTTCTAGGCAACTGGGTTAGTAATTTTGAGCTCTAACATCATTTGTTTCCTTTGTTGGTTCAGATTTGATTTTGGCAAAAAACCAGTGCGAGTGCCTTTTGAATATTTCATCTCTCCTTGTTCCAATTGCTGCCTTCTCCATGCACCATAAGAATGAACTCAGTCATGGGCATACAAGTGGCTTTCTTTTCCTTTACCTCTCAGCTGCAGCTTCAATATTATGGCATTGATGCCAAAGGCAGCACGGGTGGCATTACACACTATAAAAACAATGCATGGTGTTTTCAAAGGCAGTCAGTGATGACAAAGAGAAGCAGAGGATGTCTAGCTACTACATTTACATGTTTCAATGAAAATAAGTTCTTAACCCAAATCTTAACAGACAAGCTTCAAAATGAATCAAATAAAAGCCCCTTTTCTTTCAAAGCTGCAATAATCACATACATCACACTCAAGGAATTACTGGCCTCTCCTGTGTAGTCCTCTACAAAGAGCTTTTCTGTCTGTTCCCCTACTTGAACACGTCAAAATGTTTCCATGCATCATAATAGGGAATGGTCAAAGCTGAAAAAAATCAGATGATTTGGGGCCATATCCTGCAGACACAACTACTCTCATTGGTAGTGTTAATTATATTACACTAGTATCAGAGGGGTAGCCATGTTAGTCTGGATCTGTAAAAGCAGCAAAGAGTCCTGTGGCACCTTATAGACTAACAGACGCTGTCTTTAGATTGCAACTACTTATGGCAGGGACTGTCTCTTACTATGTGTTTGTACAGTGCCTGGCACAATCAGTCTTCTCTTGGTTGAGGCACTAGTGTAGTATAGCAAAGAGTCCTGTGGCACCTTATAGACTAACAGACGTATTGGAGCATGAGCTTTCGTGGGTGAATACTCACTTCGTTGGATGCATGTGTATTCACCCACGAAAGCTCATGCTCCAATACGTCTGTTAGTCTATAAGGTGCCACAGGACTCTTTGCTATACTACACTAGTGCCTCAACCAAGAGAAGACTGATTGTGCCAGGCACTGTACAAACACATAGTAAGAGACAGTCCCTGCCATAAGTAGTTGCAATCTAAAGACAGCCCAAAGGGCGGAATAAATAAAGCCGTTCCCGCATTTTATAGATGGGGAACTGAGTTCTGGAGAGATTAAGCCATTTGCCCAAGGTCTCACAGGCAGTCTGTGGTACAGCTGGGAAAGGAAGCCTGGTTTCCCGAGTCTTAGTACAGTGCCTAAAGCACAAGATCATCCTCACACCGAACGGGACTACTCACACAAGGAAAGTTAATGACGTGCTTAGGTGTCTGATGACTCTGGTCTATGTTTGTAACCCACAAATACATAAATTGTAAGAGAGAAATGGTGCTGAGGGGGAGGAGCGAGGAGGAGAAAAGAAAAACAGCCAGCACTGATATCTCTCTCTCTCTCTCTCTCACACACACACACACACACACACACACACACACACACACACACACACACACACACACACACACACACACACACACCATATATTACACACACACACACCACATTTTCTGGTTCTGTGATTTCCAGCATGATTGATAAAAGGTTGAGAAGATTTGATTAGTTATGAAAGAAGAATTTATGGCATCTGCTCCCAAGAGTCTGATTCAGCATCAGAGAAATCCATGAACATTCATGGGCAGGTATGTTTGTGAACAAGTTGCTGATCCCACACCACAAGGAAAGTTAGAGCTGGGAAAAGCCAACTGCAAACTTTCGATTTGTTAAAACTCTTTATCTACAGATTCAGCCGCTGCTCAGTATTATTGCATCTGCTTGAAAATAAGAAACCGGCAAGCACTATTGATAACATAATAAGAGTTGCAATTCAAAGGGCATTGGATCAATCTCACGCAAAGTATCTCAGGATCAGATCCCATGTGAGAGAGAACATAACAGAATGAAAGTTTCATACCTGAGCTGCAAGGGAGCTGTATCACTTTGTGAAATGTGTTTATATTAAAAAAACAAACAAACCAATGTTCCCTAAAGCTACTCTTTACATTCATTGCATCTTTAACCCCTTAAAATACCTGACTCCATGATATTTCAAATAATTTTTTTGAAGTTTTCCTGTTAATCCTGATTTTCATTTGATGACATATAGGGCATAAAGTCAAAAATGAAAGTTAGAATAAATTGAGTTTTGAAGGGCAGATGATTAGAAACAGGAATTTAAAATGGGCAATGGGGAAAATGGAATTTCAGACACTTATTAAAGCTAAGTACCATGTTTCTTTAAATGTGCATGTATATATGTTTGTACAGCACCTAGCACAATGGAATCCTGATCCATAACTGGGGCTACTACTGCAATACAATAATATATTATACACAGGACCAAGTTTTCCCCAGGGAATTCCAGCATCTAATGTTGTTGTTGCTGATGTTTTTGTTTTCCTCTCTCAGAACCACCTTTGCAAATCCTATTTTGTAAACTACTTGACCATTTCTTACACCTAGGGGGGTAGGAAGGGCAAAGCTGACCATTTGCTGGGACATGGTGCCTGAAATTAAGCATTTTTCATCCTCATATATGTACTCTGTTAAACGCCCGCTAACTTAAACAAGGATGCAGACATATATATAGCATACTTGAACCTGTATGGAAAGCATTACAAAACATGTAATTAAAGTGAAACACGTGTTGGAGTGTAGGATGCTGCTTAACTTGACTTTAGTAGCAAAGGAGACGGAGTGATCAGCATTGATCTCACATACTGATATTAACTGGGTTAGACTGTAGAGGGCTTGAGGATTCATTTGTCTTCTCTGGAATTTTACTGTTTGAAACCTTTAAATAGGAACAAGTTATAGAAAAATTAATCATCAGGAGCCTGGCTTTTAAACAAGTTAGGCACAAAGCTTGATTGCACAAATGGTACACAAACCCACACTTAAATTGCAAATGCACAGTCATTTGATTTCATATACAAATTAGATTAATCAAATGCCTAATATTTAAAAATCAGGCTCTAGATATAAATTAAGATTTTTTAGGATTAGTGGGTCAATTATTATTTGTGCAGTACTTTGAACATGTAATGAGTTATATAAGTGATGATAGATGTTTTTCTAGGAGTTAATAACTATTTACTTTTGTCATTAGTTAAGTGACTATAATAATTTTCCACAACCTTTAGCTTTGAGAGTTTGTTCCAGATTGGTCTATTAATGCTGCAGTTAATGGGTTACACAACTTATTTATTTAGAGCCTTCAGTCAATTGTTCCTTGCCAGATTGTGGTTTTTCAAAGTGCAAGGTAATATCTAGAATTAATTATCCTGCCTTCTCTAATCACGTCTGCCTTATAAATACCAATAAGTAAGTAAAGCGAAATGTGAGGGCCTCATATTGCTTCTTATCTAGCAAGAGTTTAAATAATAATGCAGTGGATCCTCTGTGCCCATTAAATCCAGAGCCTTGGTCTCTGAAATCCACGTTGATTTATTGTCTGTAATGTATACACAATTTACACATGCCCTAGGGAGCACATAGACTAACCACAGGAAGCAGGTCAATAATTTGATGCTTGAGTCTACATAAATATTTCAATGTGATGATCTTAATCAAAGAGTATCTGATCTTGCTTTTTGGAGTGCACCGTTATTACCTTAACAGATGTAACTCAAACATGTAACCATAGAAACATATATAAGCAATACAGGTCCCCATGCAGAAAGGGCTGCATGGTGATTACATTTAAAGAAGATATGCTGCATAGCTAGGTTGGTCTGCAAAAGGTGGATTAGATAACCCTTCCCCTCACTCCATTCTGCTGCTGTATAACCAGCAACAGGACTAGCTTGCAGTAGTGCAATGCCCTGGGCCAGGCCTGTTCCTCCATTTCTCTCTTCCCTCCCACCAAGTCAGATCCCTTTGTTCATCAAGGCTCCACGTCTGCCTTGCCCCCATTTATTTATTGTGAATGTGTCTGGTTTCATCCTGCTTCCCACTGTGACCAGGCCGCCTGCTTTCAGCCTACACTGAACCTTCTTGTTGCTGTGGCACAACCTGGAAGCAGCCCTGGGGGACAATCACCCAAAGCAAACACTCAATCTCAGATCCCAACACTCCCCTCCCTGTACAAGTTCATTTGCCCACAGGACCAGCTCTGCTAACTCAGAGGCCTGCAGACCAATGTCAGGCGAAGCCAGCCCTTCAAGAAGAGAACCTTTATGGGTTAGTTAAGAACTTTGGCCAAACTCTCAGTCTGAGTCGGAAACGGGAAGTTCAGGCAGAGAAAAACTGCCTTAACGAGGGCAGCTAGGTAATCTCCTGATGTAGGGGAATTCCTACGGGCCGTAAAGCCAGCCTGGCTAGCTCTGTCACACAATCTTCCCTTCAACCAAAGCCTGCAGTCAGGGCCAGATTTAGGGGTAGGTGACCGCCGGGGATGCTCTTTTTATTGTTAGCAACCAAAGGGAAAATAGAATGTTTGAAGTAAAATGTTTTGGGTAATTCCATATGTGGATTCATTTTTCACTAACCTCCTAGAATGTTTTGGACCTTTGTAGAATCTTGTGGAACCTTCCAGACTTTGAGAAGTTCATTTTCTTTGAACCTCCTGGAATTTGTCAGCCAGGACCTCCTGGGTATACGAGGGGTGAGACATCGCCAGTCAGTCAGTGAGATATAAGAACAAATTGAAGTGAAGTGAGAGACGAGAGCGATATTGTGGACCTTGTTTTATTGTGCAATTGTGAAAGTGTACTTGTGTTTTAAGACTTGAAGAGTGTAAGTAGCAACTAATAAAGGACATATATAATGAGATGCCAGAGATATCTATAGAAACCCTATCTACGCAACAATATAAAAATACCTCTACTTCTTTTGCCATGCTTAACACGTAATGTTTGATCACTTTCTAAGACTGCGGAACATAGACTTTTGCTCTCCCTAATACAGCCTCCCACCCCGCCTAGAAAATAAAAGATGCCTTCTGGAGCTCAGTATAGGAAGCAAAAAGCTCAACTGCAATTTAGTTTGCAGCAAGAGGGGCAAATCTGAACTGCAGGACTGGGTTAACATTCTAAGACAGTCACCTACAGTCACACTATTTAGTACTGGTCTACCCAATGTTGGTGCACAGTTCAATTTCTTGATGTTAGTACATTTCAGTTACTCTTAAAATTCAAAAGTCTCAGAGGAAAAGCTTTAAGGAAATGAATGTTTTATTTGCTTATATATGGCATGAATAAATACAGATTTACAGATCCTAGCGTGAAAATGTAGTCTTATATGACGGGATAAATCATGTATGTAAATTGTGCATTAAAGTCATGAAATGGGCTACAAATGCAATAAAAAAATAAGGTATTCAAAAGTTTAACAAATAGGGGGTAGGGGGCACCAAAGATGCTCCTTGCCTGGGTCGCCATTTGGTCTAGGGCCAGCCCTGCCTGTAGCATAGGGGCTGTGCTGGGGTTGGCCCACAGTAGCAGTTGCCATGGCCAGAATACTTTATGCTTGAGCAAGCCTCAGCTACCAGAACAGTCCGTAGGAACCCTTGTGCTTTTTTGAGTTATGCTGGGGGAACTGGCTGTCAACTGGCCCCAAGATCGGAGGACCAGAAAAGTGGCAAAGAGGCATCTTCCCATCCCAACCCTCAGGATCCTGCTGGGTACAGTTTGGCTGGATTTGAAGATCTGGCCCGTTAGGAATGTGCATGGGGAGGGACCTAGAACAGGGTTTAGAGTTTCGCTTCAAGTAGTTCTACTGCACATTATAGGGCAGCTGGATCACAGCATCCACTCAAGGGGCTGCTGTATTATTCTACATCTTGTAACTACAGCTTTTTTGTTTTAAAACCCAGTGAACTGAGTGGTTGTGAAGCTGCTGGGGGGTCAGTCCCTGAGTCAGACAGCCCCAGTTTGTCCACCGCACAGTGCAAGGGACTCATCACCCCAGCATTGTGCATCAGCCAGCTCCAAGGAGGAGCAGGTAGTTCAGATACTTGATGGGATCTTCAGAAAGGCTTAGGCGACTTTCAGTGGCACTTGAGCCACTTAGGAGCACTTGGAAATTCCACCCATCAGCAAACATGCTGGCTTTGGCCAAAAATGATCAAACCTGGGTGCCAAGAGTGAGGCATCACTTGTGGGATTTCCAGAGAAACCCATGGGAGTTAGGCACTCAGTATCCACTGAAAATCAAATGGAATAGCACCCTTGAATGCTTTGGAAAATCCCACCTCTAAATTAAGTGGTCTGATTTTCAAAGGTGTCAGAGCAAACATGCACGCGTACGCTTGGCAAGTCACATGCTGAGGAGGTTAGTGTTCCATAGGATGGGGTGTTACCATTGCACACACTCGTAAACAGTGAATGCAGAGTCTCATAGGCTTTGTGACAAGGACTATCCGTTTGCCCAACATGTAAAGCACGGCATTTTAGAGCTCCTGCATGTTGTCTCATCAGACAGTTATTTACATGAGTGTGAAAGTGCAATACAGCTCTGCTTTTGAGAGCTTCCTGACGTAACATGGAGCTGTAGAACTGAGAACCACCCCCACCCCGACCCTAGGATGCACTAGGATTTGTAGCATATTCATAGTTGGGGGGTTATATTTTTCTGTCATTTTCTGGATATTTTCCAGTTATTTTCTTAGGGTCTGATCCAGCACCCACTGAGGTTAATAGGGGTCTTTTCTTCATGGCCTAAACCTGCGGGAGATTCAGTGTGGGCTGACACCTGCCCCAGAGCAGAACCCCATTGAAGACAGTGGGTCTCCATGTGGCACAGCACTCTGCACACATGAAGTCCATTACAGGAGCAGGCTTGAAAGAGTCTAATCTCAGGACCTGAGTCTGTGTGTGTGTTCAGTATCTAACATAATAGAACCTTGACTGGGGCCTCTGGGAGCTATGATCATAATTTCTTTCCTATCCTCTGCTCCATATTCAGTAGCTACTAGCTCTAGGATTATACCCTGTAGCTAGGAGAGTTAAGAGAAATTTTACTAGCAAAATCCCTGGCATGGCTAGCAATAGCTCTCCCCACTGAATGCCACTGTTTCTCTGTATTGCTGACTCTGCCTATTGATGTACAATCCAGGCTTGATAACAGCTGTTTTAGCTTAATTGGATTTCTCTGAAGTTTATATTTTTCAGATTGTCCTTTTTGACTTGTATGAAGTTTGCATTTATAATGGTGGAAGACAAACACATTCACTTGACTTCAATTTGATTGTGGTATAACAGCTATGCAGATTTGGGGTACCAGCTTCCCAGGATTACAGAGGTTTTAAGGAGAGAATGAAATACATAGAATAGATTCTCAGACATGGAAACTCAGAACAGATTTGCTAGGAATGGTCTTTCTGTCACAATTGCTCATTTGATTTTGTTGTGGCTATTCAACCATGCCGGAACGCTGGGAACTTAATTTCCAGCACTGACTAATACTAGAGTCTCTGCTATGCAGAGGATGCTCCAGGCAAGAGACAAGGTGGCCTGATTCTTCATTCATACCAATTCTCCATTCACTTAGAACAGACTTCACTGGAATTCCTTCTGATTTACAGTGGTGCAAAGGAATGGAGAGTAAGGACCAAAGTCACTTCTCTAGATGACTAAAACCTCTGGACTCACGTGAAAGATATAGCTGTAGGGAATCTAGCATCTTGTTGCACTGCACTTGCAAGTAGTGAACGAAAGCAAGAGTATCACCAACTGGGATTCCCTTATCATTAACGCATGCTACACGGGTCCTGGAGAATGAACTATTTTACTGTGAATAACTGAGAATAGTCCAAAGCTGAATGGGCTGAGCTCTTGCAGGATACACAAACATTTAAATCTCAACTGAAAATAGTGACACTGCTACATCTCTGACAGCAGACAAAAATCAACCATTGCTTGAACCCTCAAACTAGCTGTTAATGTAACAGATGCTGAAGTGTAAGAAATGCTTATTTTCTTAAGGCAAACACAGGGTATGTGAGCTGCAGCTGTCAGGACTCATAACAAAAACGTACATTCTTCATTGGTGCCATGGTGCACGTCTCCTATCATGTTCCAACCAGAAGCATCAGCTGTGATGAAGTGAAAGAATACATGCCAGCAAGCCTTAGAAATCCTGAATACTGTCCTTGGATGGGCTTGTTTTTTTTTTTTTAAGTTATTCATTGAAATCTAGCCCAATTTTACCTTCCTGATCCCAGGAAGGTGTATACTTAAATATCAATATTTGATTAACTTACTGTTAAAAAAAAATCCATACAAATATTGCTGCAGTATTCATACAGCAATGGATGCTGCATATACTCCAGTAGCTGTACTGTAATAACCCAGTGGTGTCCATGCCAAGTCCCCTTTGCATTCCACTCACTCTCTCCCAGCACTGTTCCCTGTAGGCTGACTTCTGCTATACAGGACAGCAGACAATATTAGCAGGGAGTGGTGGAGAGACTTAGAGGCTGGTGGTGGCAGCCCAGCTGCTCCCCATGACCAGGTAGGTGGGCAACAGAACCCTACTGGAGAGTCTGGCACTGCTCCAAAGAGCGTCACCACACAGGTTAGAAATCAGGTAGTAAGTTACAACTGTAGGGTCCAGTAGTGCAGAATATGAAAGTAGAAAAATGAAGGCAAAGCACCAGGCTTGCTATTAGCCAGACGGGAAGAACCTGTGGCCATGCAGTATCCTAGCCTGCTCCCATTTCCGTACATTGAGTCACACGGTAGATCAGATCTAGGCCGCAGCAAATATTACGATTACAAAAACAAAACACATTGCTGGACTCATGACCGAGGGAGGTGTGCAGCTGTCATGGTAGGTCAGTATACGGGTCTTAAATATGTCCCTTGAACAACATATCAAGTCAGTACTTGGCCTGTTGGCAAACACAGCAGAAACGGGTTATATATGGTGTGCCTGGCTGAGGACAATGACATTTCTTGGTCTCTCTGAGGTGCTCTCTGTACTAGGCAAAAGGCAGACACTCCTCAGAGTCAGAGGTCCAAATGCTACACCCCTTTTACCACACTGTTGACACAGGTGTAGCAGAGGGCAGAATTTGAGCCCTGATCTAGAAAGGTGGTTGGAAAGGCCCAGGGAATTACAACTCCTGAGCTCTGTTCCTTCTCAACCATTAACTGTGTGTCCTTGGCAACCCACTAACCTCCATTCTCCAGGTTTTTGCATCTGTAAATGAGGACAAAACCCTTGCCTGGGTGTTGATAAGCTGGATACATGGATAAAGGAGAGCTTGAAGACCCTCAGATGAAGAACT
This sequence comes from Mauremys mutica, assembly GCF_020497125.1. NCBI lineage: Eukaryota > Metazoa > Chordata > Testudines > Geoemydidae > Mauremys > Mauremys mutica. The sequence goes on along the minus strand of NC_059084.1, from coordinate 10,094,611 downwards.
GAAACACCTAGTTTTATGATGTGAAAAATCATGGACATAGGGAGGAAAAAGAACATCTAAGGCCGGGGTTGGTTCACAGGGCCCGTGTGTAGCCCGAGCGTATAGCATGGACTGGGAAGCTATCTTCAGCCCCACTTTGCAGCAGCAGCCATTGTGGCTATCCCTGCTGTGAGTACAGGCAGAGAGAAAGGTCTGAGAAGGAATGGGTCTTGGAGGCACATTGGTTTCACTAGCAGGGGAACAAACTGCAGTTTCCTAACAACCGCGATGCTCATAACCAAGCTAGTGAGGCAGGTGCTGGAAAGTTTGATGGCGTGTATTTCTCTGAAAGGTCTAGATAATACTTAGTCCTGCCATGAGCGCAGGGGACTGGAATAGATGACCTCTCGGGGCCCCTTCCAGTCCTATGATTCTATAAGTACAGAGCTTAGAGGAGCTCTCTGCAACTGGCAGCTGGCAAGGAGTCTAGAGGCACTTTAACACCATTAGAACGTAAGGCTCCTGTACTTTGGCAGGGCTGGGTCAAACAACGTAAGGTTCCCTGTAGAGTTATGGGCCCAGATTCAATGTGACCTGCCTCCACCTGCCCCAAACTCCTCTACCATGCAACCTTCAGCAGGCTGTGCCCTTAAGGGGCTGAGAGGGGAGGAGAATGGAAACAATGACGAGTCCATAGAATCATAGAATCTCAGGGTTGGAAGGGACCTCAGGAGGTCATCTAGTCCAACCCCCTGCTCAAAGCAGGGAATTGGTGCACGTGTTTGTGGAGAGAATCAACGGAGTAGCAGAAGGAGATTTCCTGTTAAACAGTGGGGAGTCTCTGATGTGACCGCCCATGTCTGTGAGATTTCCACAGGGGCTCAAATCACTGTCCCGATAGAGCGGTCAGCAAGCATGAAGCAGCTCACACCCAGGACCATGTAGCACCAGGAGTAACGAACTCACTAACCTCAGCTGAGCACCCCCATGAGGGGGAGCTCTCTGCAGCTACGGCTTTGACACCATTCTCTGAGCCATCCTTGCATTTGGGCCACTGCATTTTCCTTCCTCCACTCCCTCATCTCCCTTCTGTCTTCTCCTCTGATGGTTTTCCCCTTGCCAATGACACTTGCTCCTTTTCTGCTTCTCTATTTTCCTCCATTTCTCCATCACGCTCTGACACCTTCTGAGAAACCAAGTCTATAAAGGGGAAGGTGGTAGGCCAGTACCTTCAACAATGGCAATGGGCTGTTGTTGCCTGGCTCCAGTCACATGACAACAGTCAGGGTTCCAAAAGATTATACTTGTCAGATGTCCGGGGCCAGCATGGGCTCCAGTGGCTATGACGGTGATACCCTAGTCAGTGTTGGCACCCCTAGAGCCTTGTTTCCATCTCACATTAAAGATTTCCCTGACCAAGACTCATGTGGCAGTGAGAAAGTGCCAAAGAGCTGTGATTAGCTCTGACCCACAACCAAATACAACATGAACCTGGCTTGGTGTCTAGGGTGTGTTTGGGTGCGGAGTGCCCAGGGGCTATGAGTAGAGCTGAGAAAAATCTCTCACATACACACCCCTGCGTAGTTTTCAGTGTCTTGGTGCACCACGTATATTCTTGCTGTTTTATCGCTCTTACTAGTAGTGGTTTGGTCTCAATTCTTATTAATGTAATTTTTAGACTGATGATGTCTCTTTAAATTGTCAGAAACAGCCTCAGGACCTACTTTTATGACAGAAAGAGGCAAATCTAAGCACATTTGGGCTGACAGGAATGCACGCAGTCTGGGGATTTTGTTGTTATCGATTATAATATTCTCATTATACAAGAAAGATTACGGAAGTGTGGGGTAGGTTTATTTTGTCTGACAAAGAAAGAAAGACTTAAAGGATTAGCCCTGATAACTTAGAATCATAGAATATCTGGGTTGGAAGGGACCTCACTGTTTACCCGCTTTTCCAGATCATTTATGTTGAACAGAACTAGGCCCAGTACAGATCCTTAGGGGATGCTACTATTTTCCTCTCTCCACTATGAAAACTGACCATTTACTCCTACCCTTTGTTTCCTATATTTTAGCCAGTTACTGATCCCTAAGAGGACCTTCCCTCTTATCCCATGACTGCTTATGTTGTTTAAGAGCCTTTGGTGAGGGACCTTGTCAAAGGCTTTCTGAAAGTCCAAATACACTATATGCACTGGATCACCCTTGTCCACATGTTTGTTAGCACCATCAAAGAAGTCTAATAGATTAGTGAAGCATGATTTCCCTTTACAAAAGGTACATTGACTTTTTCCCAACAAATCGTGTTCATCTATGTGTCTGATAATTCTGTTCTTTATTATAGTTTCAACCAGTTTGCCTGGTACTGAAGTTAGTCTTACTGGCCTGTAATTGCTAAGATCACCTCTGGAGCCTTTAAAAAAAATCAGCATCACATTAGCTATCTGCCAGTCAGATGGTACTGAGACTGATTTAAGTGATAGATTACATATCGCGGTTAGTAGTTCTGCTATTTCATAAATTGTCAAATCCCGGGTCAAGAGTACAGAATGACTATTGATAGTAACAGAAACTGAGTCAATAGGTGGAGGGTGTGGTATTGCTCTTAAAATCCAGATGAAAAGTGATGAGGTTGTATCCTGGGATGCAGATTCCTCAAACAGATTGTCCTCTTCCTGGTTCTCATACTGCTAGAAAATCCTGCAGGGGAGTTCTGAACCCCAGACAACCGGTCAGGGAGGATACTATTACTTTATATCTACATAATGCAATGTTTATGTGGGTTACCACTCCCATTCCTTAGGCACAGCAATGAGAGAGAGAGCCTGCCAATCTCATAATGGAGAGGAGAACCTGTGCAAAATGTAGATATGAGTTTGTCCTCTACGTGTTTCTTACTGCATCTGTATTGAAAATATTTGATATATTCATCTGAAAGTGGTAGAAGAAAACAGCAACTCTTTGCCTGTGTTATTACATTGTGGCTCTCAATATAATCACCCACGAGGTATGCAATAAGTGATACCACGTTAGCCTACATCTTATTACTGTAGTTATATCTGTAACAAATGCTTTAGAAAGACAACCAAGCATCATTTTTAGCCAGTTAATATTTAGCACAGGGATGGGCAAACTTTTTGGCCCAAGGGCCACATCTGAGTGAGGAAATCGCATGCAGGGTCATGAATGTAGGGCTGGGGCAGGGGGTTGGGGTGCAGGAGGGAGTGCGGGGTGTGGGAGGGGGTGCGGTGTGCAGGAAGGAGCTCAGGGCAAGGGGTTGGGGCAGAGGAGGGTTGCAGGATGTACGAAGGGGCTCAGGGAAGGGGGTTGGGGTGCAGGAGGGGGTGCACAGTGTGGAAGGGGGCTCAGGGCAGTGGTGCAGGGAGGGGGGGCAGAGGGCTCAGCATGCGGCCCTTGCCTGTGGGTACCTCCCCCGAAGCTCCCATTGGCTGCGGTTCCCCAGTCCCAGCCAATGGGAGCTTCAGGGGAGGTACCCACCGGCAAGGGCAGCACACGGAGCCCTCTGCCCCCCCCCCACTCCCAGGGGCCACAGGGACATGGTGCCGGCCGCTTCCCGGAGTGGCGTACGGCCCACAGCGTCACGAGGGTGGCAATCCCGCAGGCCAGATCCAAAGCCCTGAAGGGCCAAATCCAGCCCGCGGGCCGTAGTTTGCCCACCCCAATTTAGCACCATGTACGATATATCTAGGAAGCCATGAGAATTAATTTCCAGCCAAGAATCTCAAAAGTACATTTTTGGTACTATATGCACAGCTGATGGCTCCTATTGCATTACAAATCCTTCTATTATGCCTTTAGAAAATTCAGATGACACTGCCTAACATTGCCTACTGTATATACTGCATAGGAAGGTCAATACTGAATAATACATTTATACTTGACATGGGAACAAAAGGGTTATTTGTTCATTTATTAAATCATGGGCAAATCTCCTAAATTCAGAGAACCAGCTTATGTAGCAGGAGAACATAGAAAGTTTATAGCTATATTGATTACATGGTTCTGCAGTTTCCTACTGCAGCTGGGCTTTTTTCAGTTAGAGGAATGACTCACTGCAGGAAAGACAAGGGTTGTCAACGGCCAGAGAGATCTAGATGCCTTGTAGTGTGCAAAGTATCAATCCATTATATTCTGCTCTCATTTTATTAAAGTCCTTCATTTGCCCATGCACAATCAATTAAACCTCTGTAGAAATTCTTACTGTGTCCCTATTCCCTTTGCTGACAATAAAGGTATCTATCCTTGATTAAAACCACTGTAACAATTCAGTCCTTTTAAGGATCCAAAACAGATCGTCCTCTACAAGCATCACCTAAGGCTTTGATGCTATCATTAAAATGTTCTCCAGTGGACCTCCTACAGTGCTCACTTCTTAGTCCTCTGTGATCCTATTCCAAATTAATAATTGCTACCAGCCAATCCAGATCAATCCCCCAAATTGTCTCACTTCTCAATATGCACTCATAACTGAACATACTGAGTCAGCCTGAGCTGGAGTGAAGTGAGTATTAAAAACTGGTATTGACCCATGATTATCTGAATCACACGAAATTTTTTTTCTTAGGCCTGGTCTACACTGGGCGTGGGGGGTGGGAGGGGAGGGGAAATATATCTAAGTTATGCAACTTCAGCTATGTGAATAATGTAGCTGAGGTCAACGTACTTAGAGTCGACTGCTGCCACTCCCCCATCAACTCCGCCTGCGGTGGAGTACAGGAGTCGACGAGAGAGCACTCGGGTCGATTTATCACGTCTAGACTAGATGCGAAAAATCGACCCCCACTGGGTCGATCGCTGCCCCCCCGATCCGGCGGGTAGTGTAAACATACCCCCAAGAAAGTGGAAGGTTAACATTTCAGAGCATTATATGGTGATACAGCAAGGCAAGTCCCATCAATACCAATGACCATCTTGGTTTAGAAATGCATCCCAGGACACTGCTGAAGATTAATCCCTATAGTCTCAGGCCACGTCTATACTTACCCGCCGGGTCGACGCGGCGAGTTCGACTTCTCGGAGTTCGAACTATCGCGTCTGATCTAGACGCGATAGTTTGAACTCCGGAAGCGCCGCGGTCGACTCCGGTACTCCACCGCGGCAGGAGGAGTTGCCGGAGTCGACCTTGGAGCCGCGGAGTTCGCTTCCGCGGCGTCTGGACGGGTAAGTCATTCGAACTAGGGTAGTTCGAATTCAGCTACGTTATTCACGTAGCTGAATTCGCGTACCCTAGTTCGAACCAGGGGCTGTGTGTAGACCAGGGCTCACTCCATCTACTGGGTCAACTTCTTCTCTTAGTTACACTGCTGCAATCCCATGGAACCAATATTGTGAAATACCCATGGGAAGCAAGTTTTGAATGTGTAAACATGAATCTTGCACTGGAAACCTAATTTAAAGGAGCTGTACTCAGCCCTAGAGGGAAACAAATACACCACTTGACGCATGTATTAAATCAGAGCTGCATTCAAGCTGTGTTGGCTGGCTACTGAAGTCACTTACGCAATCTACAGATCAAGCATTTGTAGCAGAAATAATCTGAAAAATGTTTTGCAACATAAATTCAAGAAAACTAAGCCGTTCATGGCATGGAACAACTTGCAAACAGAAAATAAGGCAAAATTCTGTCAAATAAATTACTCATTAGGAATTATTTGCGCAGTTGTAATGAAGAACAGTGTGTCCAACTAAAACTATGAATGCTTTAAAAATCCATGTACTATATATAAATGTTAACAAATCAATTTTAAATAGTCACATTCATAATTACTAATTGGCATTAAAACTGCCAATATTCATTTCCCTCCGGACTAAGCAAACAAAGACCACATTCGTGGAGCACCCCAGCTGAATCGTATAGCCATCAGTGAAGACTGCATTAAAACATTGCAAGGCAGCAGTAGTCACAGGAACAAATTCTATTTAGCTCAAAAAGAGATGCAAAAAATAGCTAATCAAAAAATGAGAACCCAGAAAGAAAACACTCTCTTTATACCTTTCATAATCACAGTTTGACAGTTGTGTGTGGCAGCAGCTCTCAGGTACTATCTATTAGATCATTTTTAGCTCTACCTATTATCTGAGCTGGTCAGGGAAAAGAAAAAACCTAATGGATATATTTTAAGATAAAAGCAAAAACATGAAAACACAGCATTTGGAATATGTGCTAACAACTGCATCAGTAACATTATGGGCTAATAACATTCACAACCAACCAACCAACCAACCAACACAGAGCCCGTATTCACAGCCTGATCCATTATGGCAGGAAGTGCCAGACTTAATGTATGCAGCTGTTGTTTAGTCTCAGTGGTAGGGTTAGAAGATTGGCAGTGGTGCAGCCAAGCCCCCAGTGATTCATTCTTCTGTCCAAATTATACTAGTTTCCACCAATCACAACATTTCAGTGGCACATTTTTATGTTTGAAACAGTAAAGTGTCCTATTGTGACAGCATTGCCAGTATTCAAACATTAAATGTCTGCCATCTGTGGACTCCAATGGGCCAGATCCTCAGCTGATGGAAATCAGTGAAGCTGTACTGAAGTTAGTGAGGTTATGTTGATTTACATAGGTTGGGATCTGGCTGGAACATGAGGAACATTTATTTTTTCAAATCTATTTTAACTGCTTACATTTGGGGAGAGGGAAGGGGGGAGAGAAGTCAGCGTGTTGTAAAATTAATTGTTTCATGTTATATTTAAACTGAGCTGAAAGGCCTATCTACCTCCCCATATTTAGAAATGAAATCTTGGTTTTGTTACTAAAAGACGACGACTTGGAAAATCATGCACCATAAACACAAATGGAGTGGTATGCAGGAAGGCTGCTAGCCTGTTACCTTTACAGAGGGCCATTAATTGTGTTCTGAAAATAACCGGGACTGCATCCATACCTGGGTTTGCTGGTACAACCATTATCTCCTGCTGTATTGTGGGATACTAGGGTGGTCTCCTGCAGTTAGTGCTTGTTAGTACAAGCTCCTGGGGAGCAGGGAGTGCCCATGTCAAAAACAAAACACTAGTTGCAATTGATTGAGCCAGATGCTCAGCTGCTGTAAATCAGAGTTGACATCAACAACATGATGCCAATACACACCAATCAAGGATCTGGCCCATTAGTCCCAAAGTCAAGATTTATTTATGGTGGGACTACTTCAGTTGTTTAGGTGTTATAGAAACAGTACCTGATGCACCAAAACCACAAGTTGTGCCAGAGAAAAATCCAGTTTTCCTTCTTCAGCTATAGGCTGTTTTGCTGATGAACATATTGAAGCATTTATTTTTACTTTGAATTTAAAGTGAATATGGATTGTTCAAAAGCATTATGTAAAGCTTCTATTGCACACCTTCATCAGTGGCATTTTGCTTCTCCCTAAACTTTAAGGCCTAAAGAGATATGTTAAGGAATGAAAAATCAAAGGCTACTTGAAAAATTGTAATTATCTCTCGAAGACTGATGAAAATATGACTTTGATTTAGAATAAATTACTAATACGAGCACATCATTGTTATTAACTAATTAGTTCTTAATGGAGAGTTACAGAAAATATCATATGCATTTAGAATGCGTCACTTCTAACAATTACATGAAACCCTGACAAAATATTTTTTTTATAAAAAAATAAGATACCCCATCAAACACAAACCTTAATAATTTACTTTGACATTTTAATTTTCTACTTGTTAAAGGGAGCAAGTGACAACCCGGGCTAGAACCAGGTGCAGTGAAGAGTCTTCCAAAAGCCCAACTAATCCACTCATTAGAACTACATCCTTGGGCGTCTCCAAATTGGGGTTACTAGTTGTACCAGATTATGGAGTGGTTTTGTACGGTGGACAAATGTTCACTCAGGTCTACAGTAGAGCTCACACTCACTGTCACATTTGATTGATCAGATTTCAAACCTCCAAGAAGTGAAAGCCTAGCAACATCGGTCACTTAACTCATTCTGCTACCTAGCCCCCTTGGAAGCCAAACGACACTGCAGCACATATTTCTGTGGTCTTTCTAGAGCACCAGTGTCCATAAGGAGACCCTGAACCAGTGTCAGACATTACTATTGGTGTTTTAACGAAGGCTGCATACTCCCCACAGTTAGGTGTGTAGGAGTTAGAGAGAGAGACACACACACAGACAGACAGACAGACAGACTAACTAGTGCGGAAGGTTCAACCAGAGCCCTACACCTCGTGTTCATAATTGGGTTGCTCTGCTGACTCCATGCTTGTGATTGCCTGGGTCCTGGACAGAGGGGCCATTGTGTGTGGGGGGCATGCAGCAGCAGGCATGGGGGGGCATGCAGGGTCATGTGCCCCCCCCACCCCAGATTTGCTGCTTGGCTTATACTGATCAAGATCACACGGACCGAGAATGCTCAGTAACACTGCTGAAGCCAGCTGCCCTCACTCTGCCCCCTCACTATTGGCAGACATGGATCATCTCTGGTTCTGTTCCACACCTTTTAGAATAGAATCATAGGAATGGAAGGGAGCTTGCGAGGTCATCTAGTCCAGTCCCCTGCACTCATGGCAGGACTAAGTTTTATCTAGACCATTCCTGACAGGTGTTTGTCTAACCTGCTCTTAAAAACCTCCAGTGATGGAGATTCCACAACCTCCCTAGGCAATTTATTCCAGTGCTTAACCACCCTGACCGTTAGGAAGTTTTTCCTCATGTCCAACCTAAACCTCCCTGGCTGCAATTTAAGCCCATTACTTCTTGTCCTATCCTCAGAGATTAAGAAGAACAATTTTTCTCCCTCCGCCTTGTAACAACTTTTTACATACTTGAAAACTGTTATGTACCCTCTCAGCCTTCTCTTTTCCAGACAAAACAAACCCAGTTTTTTCAATCTTCCCTCATAGGTCATGTTTTCTAGACCTTTAATAATTTTTGTTGCTCTTCTATGGACTCTCTCCAATTTGTCCACATCTTTCCTGATACGTGGTGCCCAAAACTGGACACAATACTCCAGTTGAGGCCTAATCAGTGCAGAGTAGAGTGGAAATATTACTTCTTGTATCTTTCTTACAACACTCCTGCTAATACATCCCAGAATGATGTTCGCTTTTTTTGCAACAACATTACACTGTTGACTCATATTTAGCTTGTGGTCCACTATGACCCCCAGATCCTTTTATCCTATCCTCCAAAGTACCTGTAACCTCTCCCAGATTTATATCACCTGCAAACTTTATAAGTGTGTACTCTATGCCACTATCTAAATCATTGATGAAGATATTGAACAGAACCGGACCCAGAACTGATCCCTGCAGAACCCTGCTTGTTATGTCCTTCCAGCATGACTGTGAACCACTTATAACTACTCTCTGGGAATGGTTTTCCAACCAGTTTTGCACCCACCTTATAGTAGCTCCATCTAGGTTGCGTTTCCTTTGGCCGCTAGTCCTCCATCTTTTCTAATGGTGGGAAGCCTATTTCGTATGGACTGGACAGTGTTAATTAAGCCACAATGATAGGATCAGGCCCAGAATCAGATTTCTGTTTTTAAAACATTTTAGAATAGAAAGATTCAGGCAACAATATAATCTTCAACCTGTTTTCATCTCACAGCCCCTAAGAGCTGCACACATGCAGTGTTTTGCATATAGCATCAAAGAATTCAAAGGGCCTGATTATCAGCTCATGCAAATTGGCGTCTCACATCACTGGAGCGGCACCTGTTTACACCAGCTGAGGATCTGGCCCCAAACTTCCAAGGAAAGGTTATGTAACCTGTTTATATAGTTGAGAATAAGAATTTTTGAAGAGAACGGAGACAGTTTGAGCATCCCCCACGCCTAAAAGTGAACCAAAATAGAATGGTCTTGAAATAGCAATGTAATCGCAAGCTTAGGCTCTCACAGTGAAAGACTCCCAAGCTGAAACTCCTCCGTGTGAAGTGCTACGTCAGTTTGATCATTTAGGAAATAAGTCTATCTTTTACTTTTCTAACTGCGGGATGGAAAGCTCTATTTTTGCAACATTTTTAGAAAACCTGAGGTCATGTGAGTTTCATATGTGAAGCTGCACATTAAGAGCCACCTTCACCTAAATGAGAAGGCATTCAGGGCACAAGCTAACCTCACTGCAGTGATCGCACTTCTCCTGGAGTCCTCTACCCACCCAACCCTATTATTTTAGAGAAGCTGTGCATTGGGCTGATGGTATAAGGGTTTATGCTGTGGCTTCCAAAGCTTTCTTAGCCAGTGGCTGCTACAGGTCATTTCTGTCAATATTCCCCCTTTGCCTCAAGATACCACTCCTGTACAAATACAGCACTATTTGGCATGGCATTTGATAGGTCATATTGCACCTCATTTGTCACTTTTCACATACGGAAAATGCATAAAGATGTGGGTCCTTCGTACATTGCTCTTCACTCTAATTGAGGTGCATTGATTTGGGCCAAAAATCTATGAACACCCACTTACTAGTCCCTCCCCGAGAATGGGTAGCTAGGGAATAGGCAAAGGGAAGTGGAAAGAAGCCAAGGTTCTGCCCCCCACAACACACTGTCCAGTGCATCTGTGCCATCACAGACATGTTGTAATTTGCTGCCATTGTAGGCCAGCCACAAATTACTATCCCCAATCCCACAAAGCAAGGGGGAGCAAAGAGAGAGCTGTGCTTTGGCGGGATGTTTAAGGCCTCTTCCGGGGTGGTGCAGCATCAAGCCTAGAGGCACAATCTAGCCTAAAGTTTGTATACATTCATATTCCAAGGAATAATTCAAATAGTCATTTAGGGTCCAATTCTGCCACCCTTTCTCCTGCCAAGTATTACCTTTACTAGGCACACACTCCTGTTGTGTAGTGAGGCGCTGCTATTGTCATTACAGCTGAATGTAGCTCAAAGAATGTACATCTTGTATTGCATTGCATTGAAGTATTGTATTCCCTTTGAAAGGGGAGTTTGATGTGCGTACACAATTTAGGCTATAATCTAATATCTGTAAAGTCTCCCACAATACAATTGTTTTGTTCCACCAATAGTTACCCACTTCCAAATTATGAAAAGCATTGCCTTGTTAATCAAGTTAGAGTCTTTTAAAGACCGTATGATTCTGAGCTGGCCTTGGTGCTGAATATAGGTCCGTTCATTTATTAAAGGGTAGCATAAAACACTGTCAGGCCCTCTCAGTATGAACTGAAGGAGACACCTATGTTAGTTGTCATATTATGTTGATACATTTCAATCTTATTACCAAATACGTCCAATTCCACACTGCAAAATCTCGCTGGGATTTTTGTGTGAGGGCTCCAAGAAGCATCACTATGCAACAAATTATAAAAAGCATGATAGTGGGGAAAACTGGACAATTTCTGTCAACCTGGCTTGGATGTATCTGTACACTTATTTTAGAATCAGTCTATCACACATAATTGCAATAATTCTCACAGCTTTTAATTCTCATCGCAATTGCAATATGTTTCACAGACTACATCCCATGAAACAAAATAATAATTTCCTATGCTCAATTGTACAGTGATCTACATTGTGGCCCAGATTTCACAACTGCATGCATATGAATTCAAGCACCAACTGATTTCTAACTGGTTGTTTTCTTGCTATATCACTACAGTTCCATGTGAAAAATCAGTAAATGCACATGTGCATTTTGCACACAAATGAGGGCCAATTTTTACATATGTACATACAAAAAAATCCTCCTCCTGCTGAAGTCAAAGGCAGTTGTATAAAGCCCTGTGCTGGACAGGTAACAAAGGAAGCCTCCAGGGTGCTATAAATTGTACCAGCTGTAGTAGAGGCTATTAGAAATAAGGAGCTTCTTGCACGATTTTGAAGGATAGAGGAGAAATACAGCATTATAACAGTTAAACCCTAACCTTTCAGGTACAATGATACAAATCCACCCCAAGAAGCTGGTTACAGCATATTGTTGGTCACCAGGCACTGAAAATCATTACTGTTCTGTATGTGTTCAGATTATTCCTGGCATTCAGACAAAATGGATCTGGTTTTGCTATTTCTTGGTTTACACAAGTTATTCTACCAGCCTTAAATGAATATTTGATAATACATGGACTTTCAACCTTTTCAAACTTAGGTCAAGTGGGATTTCTTTGTGTGCTTGAATGTTTCTGCTTGAAGGTCAAAAGCATACATCTGGGACATCTGTCAAAATATAGATGAATAATTGATGGATGAGGATATATATTTTATTTGTATGGGTTACATAAAGAGATGCAAAGGTTCCTAGTAAGGGAATTGAGATTCTGATTTTGAATGAGAATGCAATGATTGGAGTAACAGATAAAGAGATGGAATTATGTCTTATACAGTAGTTTGGTTATTTTCCAACCCTCATAACTTCTCTTTATTCTCTCAAAATAACTAAAGGCTTGCTGCTGCTTTTGTTGAAGTCGATGATAGTAATATAAAGCCTTTGCCTTATTACAGAACATAAGAATTACTTGCATATAGTTAATTTAGGGCTAGTTTTGTTCCACCCTTTCTCATATTAAGTAGTGCCTTATTCAGTAATCCCACTAAATCAGTGGAACTATATGCAGAGCAAGATACAACTCAACGTAAGCAAGGCTGGCAGAATCTGACCCTTCTATTAATTACAGCCCCCTCCTCCAAAAACACCTGTGTTAGAAAAACATTAAGGTTGCAAAGTCAAGTTCTCAAAAGTGAAGAAATGACACAATTAAGGCTGCCTGTTCAACCTTAATTTGCCCCTTTGTATGTATGCATTATGACAGTCTGATTATATGATCACATATTTCCTCTCACCCCCCAAACCCAGATCCCTTCTAAATTCTGGGGCAATCTGTGAACTGTAGCATTCACAGCATGTAGCTATTGCTAATACCTTACTTCTTGCCCATTGTATTCATTTTGGATTATAGAAGTGACTGATAGAAAATCAAATCTGTGACATTGTTTGCAGACAAGATTACTGGGCCTTATTGTCTCTCACTTACACCAGATAAGAGTTAGGTGCGACTCCACTTAACAGTGCACCATAATGGAAATATGGCATGAAAGAGTGGTTGCATTATGAAGAACAAGCCAGTGAATGGAATGGATAATACGCTATTATTTAAATAGGTACTTTAGAAATGTCAAAGACAGACAGAGGAAGAATGTTGTGCCTTAGAATCTGAGCATACTGTGGAGTTTTGAGGGCTTGGAGTGACATTTAAGCACCATCCTCTGTCCCCTTGCCTCCAAAGGTAATATGAAAAGGTTCTCACATCCGCTATTGGGTTTAATTAGTTTAATGGGAGTTTTGCATGAGTGCAGAATGCAGGGTTTGGAATTATGAAGCTTGCTAACACTATAAACAATTTTTGACTGCCATGTTGGACGATACACATGAAAGCTAATGTGGGGGTTTTGGCCCACTTTGCTATGAACAGCATCTGCATGGGCTTCACTGAGCCTTTGGTTCCAGCCCTATGGAAGGGATGTTGCATAGTTGTGGCAGCTTAATGAAGGAGCGTGCCCACCTGCTTCTCTACTCTTGCTCTTGGAGTAATATATTACCGGCCCCTGACTATGGGCTGTTTACAACACCTTCCAGCCTGGCTCAGCTATGCTGGTGAGCGTGGTTGGAGCATAGCTTGCATGGGATGCACCAGGCAAACAACCCTTCCTTTTCTCCTGGCTGTCTGGAGTGGCTCACAACTGTGAGTGCCTATCTCAGGGCAGACTGTCAGAAAACAGGACAGATACCCAAAGCTGGTGGTATGTTCTATAATTAGATTTCACCAACCCCTGGATCACTATACTGGTCTTACTATGGAATCACAGACAGCCCCTTAGACTGGAGAGTCTATTTTGCTACCCAAACAACTTTGTAATAAAGGGTCACTTAAACAAAGCAAAGACCAATCACACCACATCAGGTTGCTCTCAGTCCCAAGAGGTCACTCATTCACCCCAGATCAATTGGTATTTTAGATATTATACCAAGACTACGCTGATAGCCAATTCTAGAGAAAACTAAAGATTTATTAGCTAAGAAAAAGAAATGAGAGTTATTGAGATGTTAAAGTATATGTACAGATGAATCAGAATTTGTAATTCCAAATGGTGGCAGTGATGTAATAAACTGCCAGCTTCCCAAAAGTCTTTTCAGGGTACCCAGATTGTCTCTGGGGATCTCTGCTTTGCATCTGGTACAGTTCCCTGTAAGAGTCTAAACAGTCCAGAGATGAAGGAAGTTTCCCTGAATCCATATTTATAGCTTCTTCTGACAGAAACCAAGCTGACAGTGTCTCTGCCCATGTGGGCATTTCATTCCACTGCCGGTGAGGAATGCACTTTGAGTCTTTGACCTTTGGTCATCACACACAATAGCCACTTGCTTTGAAATTAGCACTTTCTATTAAAGCCCTTAAGTCCTTCATTAGCATTTCACAAGGTTTCTTTGATGGGTTACTTAGTTATGGGGGTAAACACAATGTGAGTGTTTGCTGCTACATTATAACAGGATACAGATAAGGGAAAATGATGCAAGTTACGGCCCATTAGTTTTATGAAGGCTAAACACCAAAGACACTCTTCCACCATCACGTCAATCTATACTAATACACAAGTGATTTGGCCTGAATACACTCTGGCATGACCTGGTCTGCCAGTGTCACATGCCCCACACCTCCACTGGAGATAAGAGGAGGCTGCATAGTGGTCTACTTTTTCCTCATGTTCCTGCACAGCCACATCTGGCCAGATGTTGGCATGGCCTAAGTCAGAGTCCATCAAGAACTTTCACACTGTATAACAACACACAAATCATGATTCAGATTTTCCAATGATCATTTGCCCATGAACTTGAACGTAAGACAGGCAATAGCAAGGGACAGGCTAGAATGCAGAAGGTTATATTTGGCGTGACTTTTTTTGTGAGTAAATACTGTGTGCAGTGCCCACTATAGAAACTCGTGCAATTTTCTTACACTATTTGCATGTCTCAAAACCCCAATCTTTTGACATTTTTCATTTTCTCCTTCTTATGGTGATTGTTAAGCCTGGAGAAGAGTCTTCGTGATTAAGTTGCCTAATGACTACGTTAGTGATCCACTGCAATTGCCTACAAGTATAGCAAATTTGTAAGACATACCAGAAGATAAAAGAGCCAAGAAGAAACAAGCATTATTGAAAAAGTGAGGCGATAGGGGGTTTTATTAAAAAAAACAACCACCCACAAATTCTAGCTAGATAAGAAGGGATCAAGGGGCGGGGCCATGTGATTTGTGTACAGTCCTTTAAGATGTTTTCAGGAATACACTGGTGAAATATCAGAGCTACATCTGATCCCCTTTTCTGCTAACTACTATATAATTTTTTTCTAATTTGGAATGAACAAGTGTTCATTACTGAAGTAGCTAACATAACAGTTCAAGCACTAAAAGTGCACCCAAATGAAAAAGCTTCTGGAAAACAGAAATGTCTCTTCAAGTCGGTGACAATCGGAGAACAAAGCTTTTTTTTATTCTGCAGTCTAAGAGTAATCTCATAGATAACTACCAATTTTATGGGCTAAAGGAGTAATTGTTCCAGTCTTCATTAATATGCCTCTTTATGCAGGCATTCATTGAACCAATAGAAGAAAAAAGTCATAATTAAATCAAAAAACCATTTAAAAGTAAAGTAGTTAAGAAATGCTGAATAAGTTATAGGTATTTCTTTGTCATTTTTGAGGGATTTCTCAAATGCCAAATTTTCCTGAGCCTTAATATTTTTTTTAAAAGTACTGCTTTCTATTTTAGGCATTCTAAAGGTGTATTTTATTGTAAAAAGATGGTACTCAAACATTGTACACACACATCTGATGGCACATGCACCGTTTTGCTTCTAAACAATCTGTACTGGCAGATGCCAAATCAGGCAGTTGGGAAACTCCTCAAAAAAAAACCACCCCAAAAACCCAACACACCCCTGCAAATCAGGCCTCTGAGCATCTAAACTGGGTGCATACTCACAACAAGTTTGTGCAAAAGAGTGTAAGATCTGAGACTGAGGCTGATTCCGTATCTCTAGAATGTGGCATGTGACTGCAAATGAACTAGAGTAGTTAACTTTCACAACTTGACCTTCCTTTCTATTTAAGAGCCTTTTTTCGATTGCCTGATAAGTGTTCTTTGGTGTAGTTGTGAGGAACACGGTTTGACTTCAATGGAGGTTCAGACATTTGCACCAGCAACAGCTCTGACTGTTTACACCTTAGATACAATCCAAAGAAACATCCCGTCTGCCAAAAGATTTGCCTCAGGTGTCCACCCCAGAAATCCTTTAGCAGATTAGGTGGCCATCCCCAAGTGAAAAGTTTACATGAAGGATATTTGTTTCCTGGCACTTTAGTAAACTCACTCAAAATATATTTGCACAGAACATCTAAGCAAAAACTTTACTCCCCAGTACTGAAAAGTTCCTTTGTAAGAAAGAAAAGCCATAACATATCAGGGGATTTCAGCTTATTAAGATCTTTTAGGGAATGAACTTGCTTTAGCGATGATTTATCCCATTTAATGTAAATTGCCAGAGGTACTGTAAAGATGGAAACGCATACAGTGGACAGTTCTAAATCTCCTGCAAAAGCCAAAACTAAAAAGCTTGGTTTCTGTTAATGGTGGAAATTTTGATTTTATTTAAATTTGCTATCATGGAAAACCTGACACTAAACTAGTCCAAATCATTTTGGGGTTTTCCTCATCACCAGCAGCAGGTGCTCAAAAAATATGGATTTAGGCCCCAGATCAGCAAAGCACATGGAGGAGTCCTATTGATTTTAATGAGACTACTGACATGATTAAAAATAAGCATATGCTTAAGCACTTTGCTGTGTCGGGGTCTTCGTTCCCCAAACACAGATAGGGGTGCTTAAACTTCAGGCAACTACATTTGAAAACTGGGCCTTCACATTCCATGTGATTTCTCAAGACAGATCAGTATGAGAGAGAAAGCTATATGCATATTACACACAGAAGGAGGGACAAATAGAGATATATAACCACATTTTAATAAGACTATTTAAAAATATTTTGGAAGATGGCCAATATCTTAAATATATTTTACCAGAACACATGCTTTTCACTTGCACATCCTGGGAGTAGCAGCACTCTCTCTTCTACCTGTCTTTCCACTATCCCCTGCCTTAGTGAATCACCCACTATTATAGAATCATGGAATATCAGGGTTGGAAGGGACCTCAAGAGGTCATCTAGTCCAACCCCCTGCTCAAAGCAGGACCAATCCCCAGACCCCTAAATGGCCCCCTCAAAGATTGAACTCACAACCCTGGGTTTAGCAGGCCAATGCTCAAACCACTGAACTAACCCTCCCCCCATTATGACCTGAGGCTCAACCACCAGGCCAGTTGCAGCCTCCCTCCATTCAGGAATTGTCCATTTGTCAGCCAGCTCTACAAGGAGAGGAACCTTGTAAAATGGCTCTCCAGCCTTCTTTCCCTGAGATCCATAACAAAGCAGGAAGCCCTAAACTCAGCAGTATGTGCTTGGGAGAGTAGAACAGAGAGTATTTCCTGAGTAGCAAGTTAGATCAATGGCCTGAAAGAAGTGGCAATTGATAACCTGAACAACAAGATTATCTCTTCACATGAACAAGCTGTGAAATAAGGGAGAAGGCTCGTATTCAAAAGCACACAGCTTCTTTGAAATTGCCTGGGGAAAAAAAAATCTGTCATTGCATTTATTCCTCAAAGAACTTTATTTCTTCTGTGGAAGAATATTAAAGTTGTATTAACAAAAACAAAAAACCTATGACCATACTAAAAATGAAACTCCCATGTTTCAGTGTAAGCTACACCTATTTGGGAGCGGGGGGTGGGTGGGGAGGGGATTAGGTGTGTAAAGATGCAAAGATCATACCTGAAAAATACAAGCGTCCTCTACTGGGCATCACCTTTGTGTAACAGTCACTTCTTAACGCATGGTCCAAAGCCGATTGAAGTCCATGGAAACTCCAGCTGACATCAAAGGGTTTTGTACCACGCTGCTCTTTAGTGGCACTCCCAGGGAGTAAGAGGCAGGCTGTTTATTAATGGATTTGTTCAAGTAGTTGGGGTTTATGGTTCTGAAATGGATAGAATCTGCGATGGCCATTGATCTGAGGTGTCTGCAGCTATTTGGCTGCGGCTTGTTATACGTGCATGTTCCTTGCACACCCCCAAAAAGTAGTTAACCAATATTTGCATCATCCATGTGTTAGGCCTGAATAAAGATGTAGCACAAAACCAGTTGTGCCAATCTGACTGAAGTCAAGCATCTAGAGGTTTCTGGGTAATCTCAGAGTGGAAAATACTGAGAAACAGCATTGTCTCACAAAGCCCTGGGAAAACAGTGAGATCAGTGAAGGGGCTGGGACCAGCTGTGTTATACTGAGAAACAAACTGTCTGAGGATCTGATAAGACATACAAGCATCTCACAGTTCTGACTTACTCCTTGGTTTAGTGTTCGGTGTGTTTTAACTCCCTCGCATTCCTAACCTTTGGCGCTTGTTGAGATATTAACAATTCAATATTGTAGAGACTAGGCATGCGTATATATTAAAAGGTGTCTAATTTCTAGTTGTTAGACAAAGGGGGTGGATTGTTCTAGTGAATGATCTATGACGTAATAAAACTGTCTATATAAGCTAATACTAAGCTGTAAAGAGCTGGCTGGTTCTCTTCGGATACGAGCTGTTCTTTTACTGACACGTGCACTTGTCAATAAAGAACTTTTGATCGGACCTTGCTGGTGTTGCCTGTCTCTCTGCGGTCAGACAACGAACTTCGCTGTTGGGGTTCGAGTCCCCGACACATGTGATCCTTGCAGTTTTACCAGAATGGGTGATTTGTCAGTATCAAAGTGGTCAATCGGCCTGTACATCAGAGGTGGGCAAACTATGGCCCGTGGGCCACATCCGGCCTGCGGAACCGCCCTGCCCAGCCCCCAAGCTCCTGGGCCAGGAGGCTAGCCCCCGGCCCCTCCCCTGCTGTCCCCCCCGCCGCCTCAACTCGCTCACTCCGCTGCCAGCGCAATGCTCTGGATGGCAGGGCTGCGAGTTCCTGGGGCAACGCAGCTGCAGAGCTAGGCCTGACCTGGTGCTCTGTGCTGTGTGGCCCGGCTCCAGCCAGGCGGTGCGGCTGTAGTGCCACCGGCGCTCCAGTAAGGGAGCATGGAGCAGGGGGGTTGAATAGAGGGCAGGGGGGTTCGGGGTGGTGGTCAGGGAGCAGGGGTTCGGATAGGGGTTGGGGCAGTCAGGGGGAACAGAGGGTTGAATGGGGGCAGGGGTCCCGGGGGCAGTCAGGAAGGAGGGGGGTTGGATGGGGGGCTGTCAGGGGTAGGGGTTCCGGGAGCAGTCAGGGGACAGGAAGAAGGGGTAGTTGAATGGGAGCAGCAGTCCTGGGGGGACTGTCAGGAATGAGAGGAGGGGTTGGATGGGGCAGTGGGGGTCCAGGGACGGTCAGGGGACAGGGAGAGAGGGTGTGCGGATGGGACGGGGGTTTTGGGGGTGGCCGCCAGGGAACGGGGAGGGTTGGATGGGGCAGGAGTCTCAGGGCGGGGCAGATAGGAGGTGGGGGCTGGGCCACGACCCCCTCCCCCAACCGGCCCTCCATACAATTTACAAAACCTGATGCAGCCAAAAAGGCCAAAAAGTTTGCCTGCCCCTGCTGTACACAGTCACTGACCAATGGGACAGTTTTCATTGTCACTAAGTTACTATGGACAACAAAAGGAGGAAGCTTTAGAAAAGGCACCAAGAACTGGGAAGAACCTTAGAAAAATTTACATGTTCAGCTAGACAAGGGCCTACGAACACCTATCTCACAGTGAGCATAATGACAGGGGTTTATTTTAGGCCTGGGATAAAATTTTCAAGAGCACCTAAGTAACTTAGACACTTAGCAAATTTTATCCTTAGACTTTGGAAATGCATTTAGATTAATAGGCCCAGTGTGCTAATCTGCTTGAGCTGTCTTGCAATTTCTTGTTGCTGTAAATTGCAGATCTTTTCCAGAACTGTTTGAAGTACTACATTTTGATTATTACATATAATTGGTGAAATATGTTCACAGTCTATTGAACTTGATGCTAAAAAATATTTAGGATTCTTCCTTTGTAAAAAAAAAAAAAAAAAATCAAAGAAACGTACAGATTGTGGTATAGAAAACAGACACTTTCCTCTCTCACTTTGACAGATGCCAGTAGTGGAGGATACTGCGTAGAGCTGGTCAGAAAGTGTGCCTGCTCCCCCCAACCCCCACCGAAGACAAATTTCTACAAAAACTAAAAAACTAAAAAAAAAAATTGTTTTCAAAGTTTTCCATGGAAATTTTATCTTTTAGTTGAAAAGAATCTAGCTCAAAGATTATTTAGACTGTAAAGGAAATCAGTCCAAACGTGGCAAGGAGGAGTTATGAAAATGTCTTGCTTGTGCTTTTTCAGCATATATTGATAGTGTTTGTTGATCTGGGGGTTAACAAAATTTACCCAAGATATTTTTAACCCATTTTCCCCACCATAATTTATGCTCTTCCAAGTGTCCCACCTTGTATATAGGGGGTTTTAAAGTGAAAAAAAAAAGTCATCTTGAATACATGGAGCAAGTATCCAATATTTCCTCTCCACTAACACACTCAAGAGAAAGGTGCTCATTAATAGAACAAGGTCTTTTGTGGACAGTCTGTAGGGAGCTGGAGCAGCTGGCAGAATTAGATGTCAGCAGAGAAACATGAATATTGATTAATCCCATAAAGTGCACAAGAATTCCTGTATCTCTCTCTCTGGCTGATTCTGTATCAACACCTTGCAAGCACATACACCATCGAACCAGAAGGTTGTGGTTTTACCCATTCGTACTTATTTTCTGTGTTGGAGCAGTAGAAAGAACAGAGCAGGTCAGCGGTTGTGGTTGTGGTTTCAGGTCTGCATTTGCCCTAGTGCAGGAAAGAAGCAGTGATTTTAAATTTAGACGGTAATAATACATTCCCAGTGACAAAACAATGTACAAAACTGTTCTGGTATATTGCTTGCTTGAAGTACAGAGCTGTGCAGCTGTTCAGAGGGCGTCTTCCTTTTTTTCTGCTTCTTTGCTCTAATGCTGGAGCATCTGCTTTTCCAAAACATTTTAATGCCGAGTCCCCCTAACGAAGGCATTTAAAATTGGAAGAGGAAAGCAAAGCTTTGTTTGCCTACATTGCAGGGAGCTTGTGAAGATCGCATGGGGAGTATGATCAAATTTAAGTATTCTAGGGGAAAAAAAGCAAGCACGACGCCTTGAGCAGGCTTTCACTACTGTAATTTAGGTTGGAATCCTTTCAAACAGTGGCTGCAGCAGTTTGCTGACAGTGCTATAAAACAAAATTGCCTAGGGAGAAGGGAATCACGGGTTTAATGTGGGAGCTGAGTAACAGCTACTATGGGGTTGACAGAGGCACCGTAGTGAGCTATAATATATGTAGGGAGTATGGTTTCAGCACTAAGATGGTTCTGGGCCTTTCAATACCCTCCTTTTCTTCTTCAGCGTCTCCAGTTAAAAAGCTTTGTGGAATAAACAGTGACTTTCAGCTTCTTCTACAGGAAAGAGAAACTTGCAGGATGAAGACAAGTTGACTTGCAGCTTTTCATCAGGTCCTCCATTTAGAAAAGCAAGCTTGATTTTGAACGTTGCATAGGATTTTACAATCACACACAGGATAATATCCAGGCAGCTGTCAGCAAGGACGTGATTTTCCTGGTTAAAATAGGAAATGCATTCATTCTTTATACATAATGTAAACAGAATCCATCTAGACCCTGAAGGGGTCTGCCTTTATATTTTTATGTGACTTGAAAAGAAGAGGTGAAGAAATTTCAAGTGATAACAATAAGAAAGGCTGAAAGGAAACTAATCATTTTCCTCCTTGGATCAAGCTGCTGCATTCAATGTGCTCTGAGCAAGAGGCAGCCCTCAGGGGTGAGTAACAAGGAATAGAAGAAATGAAAGGAAGGTCACTAAATGTTTACTCCATGTTATTGGTGCCATTTCTTTTAAAGATACCATAGATTCTTTTGTAAATATGCTAGCCTCGGTTAATCAGCAGTTTTAACGGAGGTGGACATTGTAGAAATATTCAAGATTTTATATTACATATTTTATCCTTGGTGTCTATACTTTTGTTTACATGTTCAGTATAAATTGTCAGACAATGTACTATACCTGGGGTGTGGAGCTGGCTTTTAGTGATTTTTTTTTAAAGCATCCATAAGCAATTTGGAATATTGACTTGATGGTAACTTGTTCTGATATTTTCCTTACCAGTAACGCTCATAGGAGATAGAAGAGACCTATTAGGTTATTCTGCCCATCCCCCCACTAATAATTCAAAATTGTTCTTCTGAGCTTGTGCTGCACAAGTAAAGAAAGGTTTTTTATTCAAAGAGTGTTTTTCTCCAAAACTGCAAATATCTAAGGTGTTATATTCATTGTGGAACTGTTTGTTGCATGTGTTTGGCTTCACTGTTATTGGCCAGACAGCAAAAGTTACAGTGCAGACTACCTCAGGGGAACAAGGAACACTGATTTACTGATATTTGGGAAATCAAGTTCTTTCAGATATAAGTGTTGCCGGGCTTTTCAGTTCAGTGTTGTGTCAGTGTAGCATTGGGCAGCAAGCTTCTCGATCAGGAGCACTGATCAGGGAAGTGGTTGCCTGATTTCCAGCATCAGTCTTCTTATTTCTAGAAAAACCTTTAAATGTATGTAGCGTAATGCAGCAGTTGTCCAGTATTTGCATGAATGCATTTTGCATTGTGTTGTAAGGATGAAGCATTAAAATGATGACATTCAGTAACAAAGCTAATGAGACACACCTGTTCAATCCAAACCTAGAAAAACAAAGGAATTTCCTATATTGTACATGCAGACCTTTTCATTTGCATATGATGAAGTGTTGAGACCTTCAATAGGAGTATTTATAATTTGGACACACGATGCTGAAATCAAACACCAATAAAATGAAATGCACACACTAAAAAAAGAAACTGATTCTTTCCCACCCCCACTCCTCTGAGATTCATCTGGTATATGAAAAGCTGTTCTGAAATCTGTCTGTGGCTTCCACGCACAAGCAGATCAAAAGAGAAACTGAAGATGTTTTAGTTAAATAACTATTCTTTCTGACCTTTTCTAAAGAACACTTAGTGCTGCACTTTGAGAATACATCACACAGTCTTACATAAGTATGTATTACACACAAATGTCCAGGCAACCTTGATTTTCAGACCTTAGTGAACTTTTAACATTCCTCGGTTTATAAAAATCAAATTAAAATTCATATTTCTTCATGTGGTATCATATTGACACCCACATGAGTTGTCAGCCTGGTTGGAAACTTTAGCTTGTCCTCACAGGCCTGAGTCACTTGAGCTAACGAAGTAACCAATAGCAGTAGTAGGTTGTCATTCTATATGCGAGCCAGCACCAGAGAGGGGATGGGACACATTTTGCTGGTCAGTTTCATGGCATTAACTGACAGCAGAGAAATGGTGAAACTCTGGAATCTTGGGTTCCATTCCAGACTCTGGAGAGGGGTGCCACAGGACTCTTTGCTGCTTTTACAGATCCAGACTAACATGGCTACCCCTCTGATACTCGGTTACAAATGTAAATATAGATAAGACAGTGCAGGCCTCATTAACAAGCAATTGAAGGTTTCAAAATTAGAGTTTTAGTGCATAGTCAATATGCATAACAAATACAGCTGGTAGTCATGTTAATCCACATCCTATCATGTGTTCTGATGGCTCTGCTGCAATCATTATGGTTCATGCTAGAAATGTATATTAAGAATAATATAGCAGAGGCCAATACATCAAAATCAATTAATCTATTTGCACTCAACTCTGCAGAAGTCTTATACCTCACAGGAT
Organism: Mauremys mutica; assembly: GCF_020497125.1. Lineage (NCBI taxonomy): Eukaryota > Metazoa > Chordata > Testudines > Geoemydidae > Mauremys > Mauremys mutica. The sequence goes on along the minus strand of NC_059084.1, from coordinate 10,070,718 downwards.
CAGAAGGAAATTTCTCTTCCCTTGTGTAAATAGTATCATGATACACACATGGTCTTCTTTAACAAAAGGTCAGAGGTTCAGTTGGGTCTCTTCACCTCCACATGCCTTACTGTGAGTGAGCAAGCAGTGATTTGACACATACTTTAGCGTGGGTAAGACAGATATTCAGCTTTGCCTTAGAATTTTCTTGCCTTGTGGTTTTGAGCCAGATACTTAACATAGATTTTTGTGGTTTATAGAGTTAGTGACGGTGATTAGCTGGTTGGAGAAGGAAGAGATCTGCTAACCTGAAGGATATAAATGCCTCTCAATGAATGGGCACTGTGAAATCTAACTAACAGACTGTGTTGTGTTTTATGGAAATCCCAGAGGCTCCGGTGGTAAATTGGGTTAGTTCGTTATTTAATTTGTAGCTAGAATCAGTTCACATTTTGTTATTTTGATTTCGTTTTTATTTTTGAACTCTAAGGACATTTTTTTTGTGTCTGTGTGGAGGCGAAAGGCAGTGGCAGGGGCAGAGGATTGGGCAATGGGAATGAGAGTCTCCTGCCGTCACTTTTTGTTGTAGGAAAGACCGTCTTCTGCCTTCCTCTGAAGCAGCTGGTAGCCACAGCCGGAGAAAGGAGACTAGATGGACCACTAGTCTGATCCAGTCTGGCAAGTCTTTGTCAAAAGCAGCAAGGTAGAATGAAGGAATCTGTCCTCAGAGTAAAACATTCAGTATGGAACTTGGCATCTGAGTACAGAGAACTAGGCTTCCTGCCACCTTTTTGCCCAACTTCAGATTCCTTGAGAACACACATCCTGTGAGTGAAGGCTTAATGGCTGCCTAGATCTTATGCGAGGCCTCCACAACTTCTTCTGCAGTGCACAAGGACTGCACGCACACACACACACACACACACACACACACACACACCATGAAGGCTTTTAGAAAGTTCAGGATACCAAGTCAATGCATCACCGTCTGAGCAGAAAGCACAAGAGCGAAGTGAATACCTTCGCTCCTAGATTCCTTCTGGCCATAGCACAAAGCTTGGCTTCATTTTATACAGAACGCTCAGGAGTAACATCTCAACATCGATTATAATAATGCATTCATGAAACAGGCAAATACACCAAAGATGAGTACTGTACTGTATTTTCTTACAGTACTTCCCCCTTGCTTCCCAACTTCAGTCCATGTTAATACTCTCTGGAGTAGATCAGCCATGGAGTGAGTGTTGGGTACAAGAAGTTCTGTCTGTAGTGATGTTTTTAAGAGTCCCCTATTTCTTTGATTCACGATGATGGTACATCTCTTTGAGGCATGGAAAATACTATAAGATCAGCTTAGGGCCTGCCCCATAAAGATTGCTCTTTGAAGTACTTAATTTTCTGTGGCAGGAACAATGTCTTGTAGTTCAAACACTGAACTAGGATGCAGGAGATCCGGGTTCACTATCTAGCTCAGCAAAGCATCTTGTAACACCTTGAATAAGTTAGGAAGTCTGTGCCTCAGTTTCCCCTAATAACGACACTAGGCTTTCTGCCACCCTTTTATCTGACTGGCCTATTTAGATTGTAATTACTTGAGGGCAGAGACTTGTGTAGTGTGTGTCTGTGCAGCACCTATACAATGGGCCCCCTATCTCAGTTATAGCTTGTGGCACTATTGCAATAGAAATAGGGTGGTATTTTCATAAGCATTTAAGAAAATTGGGTGGATAACTCCCTCAGCTACTTATGAAAATCCCATGCATAAACAATACTAACAATGACAGCAATTGCACCCTTTGAAATATTACTGCTCAATAAATTTCACCTACAGAGATGTCCTCTAGTCTCCCCCTTGTCCTAACTTTATTTAGCAAACATTTTCTGGCTACTTTTCTTGTCTGCTCTTAAGATGCTGTTTTACTGGCTAGTAATACTGTTAGTGGTCTCATTTTTTTTTTTAAAGAAAGATTTTGAAACACTAAGGCATGTGGAAAATCCAAAAGTGGAGGCTGCAGACAATACCGCTTTCTGTTTGGTGTGTTTGTGGGAACACGTACCTTTCAAAGATAAAGCTGTGCTGTACATAAATGGGCTTTCTGCTTTGCTGTGAAGGAAGATTGCATCAATATTGTCATCCACTCAAAACTAGAATGAAGATGTCAGAGCTATCCAATACCACATGTAAATTTGATCATAAGACAGAGTATATTTAGTATGTTTTTAGTGACTTATTCCCACAGATGCTAATTAGAAAGTGATATTATACAAAGAGTGTGTGGGTAAATGAGTTGTTGGTTTTTGTTCTAAATGGTCCTGGGGGCTATAAGGCAAGATTGAGGAGTAGTTTCTTTACGTGGTCACTCTTTGTAGCCATGTATAAACGCATTATTAATATGTGCAAAATTATCTGAATGAGTAAAAGAAAAATTTACTTCGATGCCCCATAGACCTCTGCTCTCTTCACAAAGGAATCTGAGAATCTTCAGTATTGTCAGCCCCAAGCATTGAACAATCATGAATCTGGGCCCAGAAAATTAGGAGACTGGTTTAAAATTTATGATATTTTAAAAAACATAATCTAGTTCTTTATTTGCCTTCTGGTTATTGAGTCTTTACAGAGAATGTTTAACATGAATTCTAAAAAGGAGGGCTAAATTAATTTTTTTAAATGAAAGCGGAGATTCTCACATGACTCCAGGAGCTGGGGTTTTAGGGAAAAATACCAAATATTATGAGACTCAAAATGTCAAGTTACCAAAACTGGGTATTTTACACAGATAATGTCTGAATATTACATGGAGTCAGGTGAATGACTGTTCATGAGACCTGTTATAGAGATATCTCAGGCCACACAGATTATGTTTTCAGTTTCTGCTAGGGAGCTACACACGTCAGTACTGTCAGGTCATGTTGCCAGTCCTTAGTGGCTGAGGAAAAATCATCTGAGATAATTGCCTACATGTACCACTAGCTAGTACTTTATGCAGCACACACCCTACAGTCATGAACCTCCTCTCCATGTGGAACAGCATCCTACAGAAGCTGTCTCAGGGAACCAGCCATTCTCCTGCTCTATAGTTCTTGGTCAAGAGTACGCTCAGAAATGAACATCTACCCACAAAAATGCAAAGAACACAACATATAGGGAGGTTTGCTTCAGAATATTCTTCAGACACCCCACTACTGGGAAAGTGCTGGCCATGCATCAAAGTTATTGTAACACAAATGGGGAAACTGAGGCCCAGAAGGCACCATACATTGCTCAAGGTGATAGAGAAAGTCAGTGGCAGAACCATGCTGAGAATTCAGGTGTTCACACTTTCTAAGTGTGAATGGGATATAGAAGTGTTACAGCCTGTGTCTAATAGTCATTTCACCTGGTCTGCAGAACACTCTTGGATCAATGCACAGCAGGCCATCATCCCATAATGGCATAAGCAGAGTAGCCTCCAAACAACAGTGCATTAGCTTAGGAAGATGAATAACTTTGACAAATTTCAGTTCAGGACCTGGATTTCAAAGGCACCTTTATTTGGTGCCTAGTGTCTTGTGATCCATACTCAGTAAGGATCTGATCAAGTGCTTCTTCGTAGCTAACGAGCCTGGTTTTGGGCAACAACTGTGCAAAGGATCATGCACTATGATACAAATATGATTTTGTACCAGGTGGAGCAGCTGCTATTGTTATATAAGGGTGATTGGTATAGCGGAAGTTCAAAGGGTTGCCCTTCACATAGCATCCATGCAGGTCTCTGATGAGCTGAGCAGAGAGCTGCCCGCTGCAGCTGAGACCAGCTTTTGGTTTGTGTGCTGGCAGGTGAAAATTTTATCACAAGCTCTCCTTGCCTTAGTATGGATAATGAACCATGGATATCATGTTGTGAGGAGCTGTTCCATTAAAATTAGACTGTCTAGGGCTGGTTGCAATTTTTCATCAAAAGTATGATGGAAAATTTGGTTTGACAATTTTTTTTTTTGTGAAAAGTGACTGTTTTCTGTGAAAATTTTTCACTTTTAATTGAAAACCAAAATATTTCAATGTTATTTGATGTACTCTGACCAGGGACACCTATGATACATCACAGTGGCTCAGTAAGACTGAAGTGAATTAGGGAAGATGTAGACCAGGGGTCTCAAACACGTGGCCGGTGGAGTTATTTGCTGCGGCCCGCCAAGCTCCCGGCCCCCTGGAGTTATTTCCTGCGGCCGCCAAGTTCCCCTCACCCGCCACCACCCATCCCCCCCAGCGCACTGTGTCCTCGCTCCTCTGCCTACCTCCAGGCGCTTCCCGCTGCAAAACATCTGTTTGGGGGCACTTAGCGCTTTCCAGGAGGAAGGGGGAAGGAGCGGGGAGCCGCATGCTCAGGGGAGGAGGTGGAGAAGACGCGGGGCCAGAGTGGGGATTTGGGGAAGGGGTTGGAAGAGGTGGGGCCTCATGGAAGGGGTGGAGTGGGGATGGGTCCAGGGGAAGAGGTGGAGCTTTGGTATCTTTATAGGAAAAGGTGTCAGTGATTGGGCCAATGTACTAGTCCTCATGTGGCCCTGGTGGTGACTTGAGTTTGAGATCCCTGATGTAGACTGTCTTAGGAGCCCGAGCCAGAGAAGACAACAGGGGCAAGAGGCTCCTCAACAAGCCCAGTAAGGCACCACAGTGGCATTTCAGAATTGAGTTTTCGGCTTTCAGCTGTAAGATTTTGGGCTGAAAGTTTTTGGTTTTTCACAAAACCCTCCCAAGTTTTGGGGAGGAACAAAAATGTTTTCTGACCAGTTGTGTCTGTCCCCTATTTCACAGATGCTGAGGCCATAAGTGACCATGGTGATTGTCTAGTCTGACCTGTATAACAGGCCACAGAATGTCCTCAAAATAATTCCCAGAGCAGATCTTTTAGAAAAATAACCAATCTTGATTTAAAATTGTTACTGATGGAGAATCCACCACAGACCATAGTAAGTTGTTCTAAAGTTAAATTATTATGTTAAGATTTGCACTCTATTTCTAGTCTGAATTTGTCTAGCTTCAACTTCCAGCCATTAGATCATGTTATACCTTTCTCTGATAGAGCGAAAAGCCCATTATTAAATATTTGTTCTCCTTGCAGGTACTTAGACTAATCAAGTCACTCCTTAACCTTCTCTTTGTAATGCTAAATAGATTGAGCTCTTTGAGCCTATCACTATAAAGCAAGTTTTCTAATCATTTAATCATTCTTGGGGCTCCTCTCTGAATCCGCTCTAGTTTTTCAACATCCTTCTTGAATTGTGGACACCAGAACTGGACACAGAATTCCCACAGTAGTTGCCCTGGTGCCAAATGCAGAGGTTAAATAACCTCTCTACTGCTATTAAGATTCCCCTGGTTTGTGTGTCCAGGATTGCAAACCCCAAATCTTTTTCAGAGTTACTGCTTCTCAGGACAGAGTCCCCCATCCTGTAAGCATGGCCTGCATTCTTTGTTCCTAAATGTATGCATTTGCATTTAGCCGTATTAAAACACGTTATTGTTAGTGTGCGCCCAGCAAACCAAGTGATCCTGATCACTCTGGATCAGTGACCTGTCCTCTTCCTTATTTACCACTTCCCCAATTTGTGTGTCAGCTGCGAACTTTCAGTGATGATTTTATGTTTTTTTCCACGTCATTAATAAAAACGTTAAATAGTATAAGGCCAAGAACCGATCCCTGTGGGAATCCAGTAGAAATATACCCTCTCAATGATCATTCCCTGTTTACATTTTGAAACCTATCAGTTAGCTAGCTTCTAATCCATTTAATGCACGCTATATTAATTTTATATCTTCCTAGTTTTTTAATCAAAATGTCATTGTATATTACATCAACACTATTATCTTTATCAACCAGACCTGTAATCTCATCAAAAAAAAGAGATTAAGTTAGTTTGACAGCATCTATTTTCCATAAGCCCATGTTGATTGGCATTAATTATATTACCTTCCTTTAATTCTTTATTAAAAGAGTCCCATATCAGCTGCTCCATTGTCTTGCCTAGTATTGATGTTAGGGTGACCAGCGTTTCATTATCTGGGTCATCCCATTTACCCCTTTTAAATATTGTCACAACATTAGCTTTCTTCAAGCCCTCTGCAACTTCCCCAGTGTTCCAAGAGTTATTGAAGATCAACATTAATGGTCCAAAGACCTCCTCAGCCAGCTCTTTTAAAACTCTTGGATGCAAGCTGGCTGGACCTGCTGATTTAAACATGTCTGGCTTTAGCAGCTGCTGTTTAAGATCCTCATGTGATACTAGTGGAAAGGAAAAAGTGTAATAGGATATGACTAGATCATCTGTTTTTAGTCCCAAATACAGAACAGAAATATTTACTGAACACTGCTGCCTTTTCTACATGATTATTGATAATTCTACACATTTCCATCTAGGAATGGACCAACACCACTGTCAGGATTCTTTTTTTTTTTTTTTTTTTGGCTAATATAATTAGAAAACTCTCTGATTGTCCTTATCTCTGCTGGTCATAAGTTTCCCCTTGTGCCTCTTTGCTTCCCAAATCAATTTTCTACAGTTCTTAGCTTCTGATTTAAATTCGTTTCTATCAACTTCCTCTTTCTTCCATTTGTTACATATAATTTTTTATAGGTGCCTTCACATCCCCTCTAAACCAGTTCAGCTTTTTTAACCAATACAGTCTTATTCCTCAGTTGTGGCTTTCAAGCATCTAGTTCTGCTCCTTTCTTAGGGTTGGGGGGGGGGCTCTGTCCTCCTCCTGCTGCACCTTCAGAACATGGGGAGGGGATGAGGAGAACATGGGGGCCCCAGGATGGGGGCAGGGAGGAGTCATGTGGAGGGTCACATGAGGAGGTAACATGCCCCCCATGGCCTACTCCCCCAGACCGGTAAGAAATGGATTGCACTTGCACCTCTGTATGGCAAACCACAAAGAGTTGGGTTCCAGTCTCTGGATACCCAGAGCCAGATGTTCGAAAAAGCTAGGCCCAACTTGCACATTTCCAGTTTGTACATAGAGCTGTGTGCCTAACAGGTGGCCACAATTGTGACAGTTATGCATACAAATTCGATCACTGAAACAGCAAAAGTATTTCATTAGACACTTGTATTTGCAGTTTTGCATGTAAAATTATGTATTAGTGTATACTAGTGGTTCCCAAACTAGGGGCGTGGCCTGTTCAGAGTAAGCCCCTGGCAGGCCAGAACGGTTTGTTTACCTGCCGCATCTGCAGATTCGGCCGATCGCAGCGCCCAGTGGCCGCGGTTCGCCGCTCTCAGCCAATGGGAGCTGCAGGAAGCAATGCGGGCCGAGGGACGTGCTGGCCACCGCTTCCCGCAGCCCCCATTGGCCTGGAGCGTAATGTGTTATGTGGGCCGCATCCAATACTACCTGTGTGGCTCTGAGGATGTGACATGGGCTACAGCTCTGTGCTGAATGAGACCCACTGCTTTAGGGATTTACGTTTTCAAGCTGTTCGCTGCAACCTTGAGGGCTAGAATATCATTTTGTTTGGTGTTTTTAAATGAAAGCTGAGATTCTCACATTCACATGACCGCAGAAGTTAGAGCTTTCACAAGAAATACCAAATATCACAATACTGCAAATAACACCTCATAGTAGATGTTCCACACACTTGTTAGCAAATACAAGCTACCTTAAACTTCATTATTTGGTGAATACTTTCAATTTTTCACTAGAAAAACTCCCTATACGCAGAATTCACTGTACTGTTGTTAGCAACTCCCACAATGTTATCATGGTTCTCAATATTTGATGGTTTTCCTCAGAGCCACTGGTGTAGTGGACTAGTTACATGGGAATTTCAACTTTAATTTTATGGGGTGGGGGGACGGGATAAGTTTCTGGCCCTCATTGTTGTGGAGAAAAGTTTGACACAAGTGCATCTTAAAGGCTTAAATAACCAGTGGGAAGAGAATAAGAGCCTTAGATTTAAACATATATTTTTAAAGAGTCTCATAATAATTTTGTGCAACAATGAACCTCGAGTTTCAACTATGACACGATTGACCTTTGTTTGCATGGTTATACCCAGCGCTGCCAATTCTTTTAATTTTATCATCAATCTTACAGTATCTGGCATTTCTTTTAAAAAATCATATGATTACATAAAGATTTGAACTTTCACTTAAAGTTTGTAGCCCTCATAGATTACAGAGAAAAGTTGAAAATGCAAACCCTAATGACTGAAAGCAAATACCCCTCCCCTACATGTATTATTTTTAAAATCTCATGATTTTTGGGAGAGGGATGACTCATGATTTAAAACTTGGGGTTGACAATACCCATGACCTGCCAAATAGGTAGAAACATATGGACTATTTCACAACCTTAACAACTAAAGCAAGTGCAACCTTGGCTTCTATATATTCTGTTTTCACATGGAAGTGAATATTATGTGATAAATAGCTGAACCAAGTACATTACATTTATTATGGACCTTTGACCATTTCACCAGCTATATAGCAGAAAATCCCTGCTTGAAATTGTAGAATTACTGCTGAAAATCACAGCTCTCCTTGTTCACATTCGCGGTTTGCACTAGCACAGCTACACCAACTGCATTGACCTAACTGCTTGCATTGAAATCAGTGGGAATTTTACCAAACACTAAGGGTATGTCTACATGGCGCACTGAAACCTGCAGCAGCGAGTTTCAGAACCTGGGTCTACAAACGCCAGTTTGTGCTATAGTGCTAAAAATAGCTGTGTAAAATTTGGGGCTTGGGCTGGCACTCGGGTTCTGAAACCCAGGGTGGGGTCCAGATCCTGAGCCTGAATGTGTACACAGCTATTTTTAGAGCCGTGGTGCAGGCCCAAGTCTGTAGACCCAGGCTCTGAGACTTGCTGCTGAAGATTTGTGATTGCCGTGTAGACGTACCTTAAGTGTTTTAGCAAATCTCTCCCTTAATAACCCCACCTTTTCAGCAGGAAGAGAGAACTGATTTTCTCATTAAGCAAAAATTAATTGTCATTCAATGGAATTCATCTTGCAGCAAAACCTTGTAGGACATATGGATTTGTAAGGCTTCAGGTCTGAATACAAATACAGCGGCATCCACAGAATATATCCACAACCTGATTACATTCTGGCCTATGTTGTTCTGACATTCTTCCCCTTAAACTAATATTCATTTTTACTAACCCTCCCTATTTAGCTGGGAATAAAGTAGGGCCATAAGACAGCGAAGGAACAACCTTCCTCCCTTCCCCTGAAAACTAAAGCCCAGTTTATTTAAAGAGGAAAGTCCCAAGAAAATTGCATACCTTTCCACAGTGTACTTGAACATTGCAACAGATTAAAAAAAAATTCCTAGGGTTCTTGTGCAGTTGTCTGACTGAAATATTGAAAGTGGGTCTAAAATGAACTCTGGTTATTTGAGAGGAATAATGAATAAAGAAAATTAGCATTATTGTAAATGACAAAGGGGACCATTCATTTTTCATGTCTGTGCTCGTTAAGAGTGTGATTAAATGGGAGCAGGCAAGATGACAGGAACCATATGTCATATTTCCACTCAAGACATATGGCAATATCAAATCGCTTCAAAATGGATTCCCCAGATTCTGTAGTTGGATGGTGGTTGAATGTTATTGCATTAAATACTGCATCAGCAGCTATCAGTTGGCTGTATTTACATAGCATAACTAAAGGGGCTGTCCTGCCTGTGCCTTGACCTCCCACTATCTCCTGCATCTCCACCAAAAGTAATGCTTTCAGAAAAAAACAAGGCCAGGGAAATTATGCTTGTACAGAATGTAAAACATCACAAAACATCACAAATCTGAAAAAGGCACAGACCCACCAGCCCTTGCCTGTGTAATTAGGTGTTTATACATGCATGGTCAGAACTGGCCATTTGTACAGCCAGTTATTGGATTCGTACATACAGCTTCAGCAACTATGAATGCAGATTAGATCCACAATTATGCATATACTTGTTGTGCAGCTGCATGCTAAACTCTGAAAATATGTTTCTCTGTAACTAACTACCTGGCTGCAAACACAGTTATTTCACTGGCAACTGTAGGTTGTTCACTTACTTAGTAGCTGCATATGATGCATTTGCACATCTACAGCTTACATCTGGCCCAGGTCATGGTGATAAGACTGCACTACTGAATTCTTCATGCATTGTCACAGGATGATATATCTTGTCCCACCACAGATGAACTCCATTGTACTGACATGTTACTGCAATTAGAATTCCCAGGATTCTGGTCTCATGTAGCTACTGAAATATACTGAGCTATTTTCATGAGTTAGGTCAGGAAGTGGGTTCTTGTCACCACTATGTACACATTATAGTTTACAGAATAAATTGGCAAGGATTCTTTACCATGATGCTTTATGTATCTTTGGCTAGCTTTTAAAAAAAAAGCTACCTCAATGATAGGTTCTTTGGTAAAGTTTGTTTGTTCCTGAATACCAGAGGGCTCAGCTGAGTATTATTTCCCTTCTTAAGTGGCTGAAACATAAGTTAAAGCTGCCTTTAGGCAGGCTCAGTGCACCCTGCGGCCTTGCTGGAACGTTTTCAACGAATAAGCAAAGTTTGCACATTTGAAAGAGGAAGATTTGTTTTTCAGCTGACTTCACCAGTTCTTTGGCTCGGGGGGTCACACAAGCTACAGTTAGGTTTTCGCATACAGTGGAAAGGAAGTTGACTAAATACCAAAAAATATTCCCCTGTTCCCACAACCCCTGTGCCAACTCCACGAGAAACCTGCATAGAACTAGGGAAAACAGTGGGCAAAAACTTAGAGACTATTAAAATATGAATTTTCAGTTCAACTGTGTTCACAACCCTTTCACCTGAGTTTGAGAAGTTGAGCGTTAGGAACACCAATATTCACAGAGTAGTGCTTTAATTGTTGCCAAAATTTGATTTCTAATTTTGATCTTTGATTGTACTATTTGAAAAATCAGATGTGCACTGGTGGGATGAGTTAAATCCATAATACAACACAGGGCCAGAAGCAGTGTGGCTGAACTTTTCAGTCTCTTGTAGACACACAGTCAGAACGTGCACCCGAATACCTGTGTCATTGGACACTACAGGTGGGACACGAAGGGACTTAGGCATTGCAGTGCTGAGCGTTTAGGTGCCTAAAAGTTAGGCACCACAAAAAAATCACAGGAACACAACTCCAAGCCACAAAGCCTGAGTTAGGCACTGCCCCCCCGCAGCTCCCATTGGCCGTGGTTCCCGGCCAATGGGAGTGCAGAGCCAGTGCTCGGGGCGGGTGGCCCCCTGCCTTGGAGCCGGATCTGCTGGCCGCTTCTGCGGCCCAGCGCGGTGCCAGGAGAGGTAGGGACTAGCCTGCCTGAGAACCTCAGCACCACCGACTGGACTTTTAACAGCCCGGTCGGTGGTGCTGACCAGAGGCACCAGGGTCCCTTTTCAACCAGGCGTTCCAGTCGAAAACTAGACGCCTGGCCAACCTAGATGAGCACTTAAATCCAGGCAGCAAAGAAGCACCTGGTTCTGCTTGGGATCCATAAACCGGACAGAAAACAGGCATTTTCCCACCTAAGTTGCTTGCAAGTCCTGAAACAAAATTGATGGTGGAGATGGTGGGTAGAGGAAGAGAAAGCTCGCCTTTATAATCTTTAGCCTAGTGGATGGGATACTCACCGAAGGTGTGGGAGACTCGTCCCCCGCCCCGGTTCAAATTCCAGAGAAGGGATTTGAATGGGGATCAGCCACCTCAGGTGACTGTCCGGGCCACTGGGCTATGGAGTCAGTCTAATTTTATAACTGGTCTAATTTAATATTTAATTATTCAATTGTTTAATTAAAGTGGAACAACTTTAATAGGAGAGACTGAGGGGGCCCCACATCAGAATACTTCATAACCCCTGGCTGCTTTGTGTGAACTCCCCTCAGGGGCCTGATCTGGTAGGCGTGCTCAGAGACCCCTGACCAAATCAGGCCCCAGCACTTGACTTAGGGGGCTGAACGCTCATCTTTCCTGGTTTGTGAATTGCTCTGGGGCTTAGGCAGGAGCTGGGCACCTTGCATGAGGCAGCAGTGTGCATACTCAAGCAGGAGATAGGTGCCTAGAGTGAGGCTGCAATATACATGCCGAGAAGAAAAAATCTTAGGCACCAGCTGAGATTAGGCACCTCCAAGGTTAGGTGGCAGCCAAGCAGGAGTTCTGTGGATTGCAGAGGTGCCTAAAAACTGGACTAGGCACCTGAGTACTTTTGTGTCTCACACGCTATGTGCCTGAAAGACAGGCACGCACAGAAGCATGCATGCACTTTGAAAATCTGGCCCCATGTCTATCATGGTATTAGAACAGGTGTTTTGGATATGAGTGAAGCATGAAGAACCTGCAGTACTGAACTGAAACCAAATAACTAGCTTAATTGTGACCTCCTGTGCATATGAATAATGGGAACTCAGGGACCTGCTTCATTTTTAATTCCATTTAAAAATTATCACTGTTTGAAACCATAAGTCTGTATGCTTCTGAGTAGAGAGGGAATAAGAGCCTAGCATAAAAGCTTAGACCCATCCCTTTAGCCTGAGCTACTGTAGCTTGTCCGCATTGTAGAATGTTTTCTGGATGGTTTTTATCCTGGTTTCCAAAGATGAAAACACTCTGCCACAACTCAGCTGAAGCTGGTTGGGTACTAGCTTAACTTTTCAAAGCAGCTGCATTCTTTCCTTAGCAGGCTAGGATCCTGGTCCCACAGAAGTCAATAGGAATTTTGCAAGAAAGACCCCTTGCCCCAAAAAAGTTATAAAAATACTTTCAACCCTGTAACCTACATGAGATAGAACGGAAAGAGAGGCAAGAGGAAGGTATACAGACATATGTGTGTCTCATGGTTGAAGCAAATCCCCACCCCAGACCCTTTCACACTGTTCACCAACAGAATACAGGCCATTTAAAAAAAAACCAAAACACTCCAGACCTTTGTAACTGGATCAATACACTGACCTCCTTCAACTCTGTGCATCAGTTTCCTCTGCCTCACAGAATACAGCCCTATATCAAGGGACTAGGCTTCTCACTCTAGCCAAGACCCTGTGTGACCCTGGATATGTCATTTCACCAGCCTGTTCCTCAGTTAATACACCTTCAAATCAAGTATAAGAATACTGACCTACCTCACAGCAAAGTCTGCAGCACACCTTGCAATCCTTAACTGAAGGGCAGAATATTTGTGACAGGGCAGCTAACCTCATCCCAGCATCAAGTTACAGGGATTCCTTAATGTCCCTCAATGGTCCACAGTCTTCTGCTGGCAATTATGTAGTTTATTGGGGGTTTTCAGGCAATTTGTGTACTGTGATTTGAGCCTCCAGCCAAAGCAAGCTCCTCTCCTTCCAGAGTAACAAACAGTCTCAGCAACAGACATTTTGCTCTTATCAAGCTGAACAGTTCAACAGTCATTTCCCCATGGTCCACACAAGTCTCCCTTCTTGCAGGGGAGCAATAGCAGGCTGCCCCCAGTTCTCTCTGGAAGACACAGCCTAGGGCTCCTAAGCAAGTGTAAGCAGTGGGGTGCACCATTAGTGTGTGCCATTGCATGTAGCCTCAGGCTCTTCCTTTCTCTTGCTCCTGTAACCAGCCTCCTCTGAGGCTTCCTCCAAGCTACTTCCTTGGGACTCTAATTACCTCTCTCACAAAAACCACACCCATACTGATAGCTGGCACTTCTTTTATAGCCTAAGTCCCTACTCCCAAGAGGCCTTGCTGTAGCTACAATCACATGATCCCACAAGGAAACTACAAATCCCAGAATGCTTGTTCTTAAAGAGCTAGTACTTGGAGCATGGGTGGGCTTGGCTGGATCCTTTGACAATGTTTTTCTGATTCCTGACTATGGACAGGCATAAAACCCAACACTGTAGTAAATAGTTCAGTGGTTTGGGGTTGCTTCAGTAGACAGTAGAGACCAAATTAGTTGAACTGCTTCAATAGACTGGTAATCAGTAGAATAGGACAGTTCTTGAGAATAGGAGACTGAGACAGCGGAAGTCTGAATAATTGGGAATGTATTTCTCGTCTCTGTTCATTGTTTAAATTAATACACACATAAGGTGTGTTCTCCCTCGTGTAATGTTATTGTTTTCATTGCTTTGGGAAATTCTCTGAAGATGATGTTTCCTTTAAATGTACATTTTAAGCCAAGTGCTGCTCTCCGTTGCAGTGGTATAGCGTATTGCCAACCCCATGTTTTCAAAAATTATGAGGCCGGTCCCCAAAAAATCATCAGACTAGCTTAAAAATCATGGGATTTTAGAAATAAATACATCTGAAGTTCTTTTTATTTGCCTTCCGGGTTTTGAGCCTTTATGCTTCACATTCTCAAGCCTTCTGTACAATAATAAAGGCTTTTTATTAATAATAATTACAGGTAATAATAAAAAAGACTTTTTGTTTTAACTGAAAGTTATGTAATAACAGGATTCCAGCAGCTGAGTCTTTTTTTTTAAAAAGCCAGATATCATGATACTCACAATAAAATCATGAGAGTTAGCAACACTGGTAAAGATCCAGAGAAACTTTGTTGTCTAAATTGGAGCTACTCTTGAATTATACTAACATATAATTGAGAACAGAATAGCACCTACTTCTCTGTTTCTCTCTCTAAAATATTCTGGAATAGCATCAGGGTAAAGACAAAGCCAAAACATATTAATATTGTTTGAGGTCAAGATTTTCAAACGGAGGTGCCCAAAGTTCCTAAATCCCTATGTTCAAATCTAACTAGGGGTGGCCTTGTGCCACACATGTTGACTGTGTTTTGGAGTAGAGCAGGCATATCACTTGCTCAGAGATAGGATAATATGTCATGCAAGGTGACTTTCATAACTGCTTAAAATGTCTCTAAACTGACATCTAGGAGACTGAAAATACAGCCATAGAAAGAAAACAACCTGTCAGAGTATCAGCTGACCCTGGATGTTCCCTCTCATTTATTACAGACCTGAAGGACTTCTGGAACACCAGCAAGCTACGCATGACTAAGCAGGCAGGAATGAGATAGTCTAACAGATGTACTGAGCCGCACTCGCTGGAATCTGGTAGACATGAGACTGGTGTTATCTAATACATATCCCTCTATCTTCTTATATGGCCCATCACCATGGCATCGGGGCACCTCCCAAGTGCATAAAAATACAAAAAACAAATTCTTCCTGTCTTCCTTCCCAGCCTGTTGGAGAAAAAGCTTGATGTATTCATAGGCTTTTTGTTTCTTGACACGTGTGCATGTTTGTGCGCACACACACAAAGAAACTGAGGAACGTGAATGTGAGGAAATGAGTTTCACATTGTGTTATGAAAGTGGGCCTGTAACAGGCGGGTCCGGGGCTCAACCCTCTCCGGGGAGGAGGGGAGCCACACCGGCCCGCTACAGGGCCATTCCGTGGTCACCCTTACATCGTGCAGCCTGGAGCTGTACAGCTTAGGTTCAGCTCCTGCAAACCTTGTCTTCAGTGTTCTTGAACCTCTCCCATTTGGTGAATAGCTTTATGTTCCAGTGGAAAGTAGTTGTTATTGAATGTCTTGGTCACAGAGCGGAGATGATCTCTCAGGTAGCTACAGTCAAAATACCATCACTCTCTACCCAGCCCCATCATGCCCTCTAGGCCAGGACCTGTGATTACAGCCATTCCTGTAATCCTGTACATTATGCAGAGAAGCCCCTCCTCCCCCTTATGACAATGGGTTTCTGCAGTGGTATGGAGGGGTCGCAGAGTGAAGCAGAATCTGTCCCTTTGTGACTTTCTAATTTGTTTGTATTTGTAACTTCCAAGTGACATTTCCCTTAGTAAATAAAACAAAGAATCAAATAACCAGACCATGACACACAGCTGGGTTTGAGCGATGAGAGCCCGATCTAGGTTGCTGTGGGAATTACATGGTTTTATTGTGAATCAGATGTTTCAGTGACTTACACATTTTTTTAAAAAACATGATCTACAAGAAACTTCCATCAGGAATACATGTGCCATATGAATTACACAGGTGAAATAGCCAAACTGCACATGAAACACATGGTCAATGTGTACACTCATTGACTTTCAGCCCATGTCAATTGAATATAGCATCATACCTCAGGTGACTGGTGTCCTATTTAAACTGATGTGTGGTGTGATATAAATTGTTCATCTTAGGCTAGTGTCCACATCACATAAAATATAATCATAGCTACTACCAATTCATACCCCTTGGGAACCTCTGCGGGAAGACCAAAGACTGAAAGGGCCCTCGGAGACTGAATAACAGTTACCACTAAGCATGGTCGCTTTAGATCAGGATCAAGGACCAGTGACAAGCAGCATGGGGAAGCTTGCACTGCAGCATCATTAGTGGAGGAAGGTGGTGTCCATTTCTGTAGCTGAATGAACACCAGCGTTATCAATGCTGCCCAGCTGGCGTTTTTTATTATCACTTGTTGGTTTTAAAGGGAAGCTATAAAAAAGGGGAGGGGGGAAATTGGGTGAACCTATAATTCCCCCCAACTCAAGTTGCGTTCCATATCCCCACAAACAAATTTGTGGCAGAAGAAACAAGGGTCATTCAGAAACAGAAATGGACACCCGCTTCTTCCACTAATAATGCAGCAGTGCAAGCTTGTCAGAGGTCCTTGACCCTGACCTAAAATGACCCTGATTAGTGGTGACAGTGTTATTCAGTATCCACGGTCCCATTCAGTCTTCAGTCTTCCTGCAGACGTTCCTAAGAGGTGTGAAATTGATAGACCAAGATGAACAATGTATATCACACAGGACATCAGACAGTAACTCCTCTCAATCCCCATCAGTTTAAATAGGACATCAGTGATTAGGGTACTAGCATAGAATTTGGGAGACCTGCACAGAAGTTGACTTCTTGCAATCTGTAATCTCTTTTTTCCTTAGTGCCCTATAAGGTTCCCTTAGGATTTGTTTATTCTTCAGCTGCTTATTTCTTCTTGAATGAGAACAATGTGGAATCCCTCATAAACTTGTTCGTTTGCAGCATTTCCTAAGACTTAGCAACACCTTTTCCCATTTTCCTGCTGAGAATCACTGCCAGAAGCACACTTTCTTGTGCTGTGAATCACCTGGCATTGCTGCATGTTTAGGACTATCCATTTATTGAGATAATTTGCTACTGAAATAAACACATTTATTTTAGTCCCACAGAATAATATAGTAATTCAAAAGGCAATTCAAATAGGCAAATATCAGGCTTACGTTTTTTATTTTTTCAATCCATCCTATTGTAAACCGCTTTAAACAAAAGGAAAGATCACCAGAAGAAGAGCTTTTCCATAGAGACAGGCCCTGCTATTAATAAAATTACGAGATGGTTTCAGCACATGAAAAGAATGAGAAATTACATCTATTTTCGTCTCCCTTGAATATTCCATATTACTTTATTGTCAAGGGGATAGAGCCTGCCTTCAGAATTACATGTAATATTGAATTGTTAGGGAGAACTCTTTCTTTCTTCCTTCTCTTCTGTGTGAGAAAGCAAGTATCATACACAAAACTATATGAAATGATCTAAAATAAATGTTGTTTTCAAACAGTCTGGACGTACTTGTCAGTTCCTCTCTGGTACTTTGGAGCAAGCTCTGTTTAGTTGTGACAGATTTATATAGATCACATGGGATGCTTGAGGGTGGTTGGGAGGCATTTGGGTTATCCAGTGCAGTCAACTGGAAACACTGGGCCAAATTTTGACATCAGGTACAAAGGTGAAACCCCAATAGACCTCCTCATTATATGGCAATAACAGAGAACAGAGCAGAATTTGACCAATTGCATTTCCCTTGAACCACCGGGTCTTGATCTTATCAGTCTAATATTTAACTGCACTCTGGGTTCAGGAGAAGGAAAAGGGATGCCTCAAGCTTCCCTGCATTTTCCAATTAAACTTTGTTATCCTCTTATGTAAAACACTAAGAGGATCTTCCAAGTAGCAAAGAGCTTTATATGCTGCTTCACTTAAAAGCAGAGATGTAAAACACGGTTTTGTTCTGTGGTCACAGCCAATTCAGTCATTTATTGCAATGAATGGGCAATGTCAAGGCAGCATATGGTATTTTTAACTCTGCTTCATTACCCAATGTGGTAAACCAATTCTGAATGCTTGTAATATCTAAATGCTTTCTTTAAAGAAAGGACTTTCCTGCATAGTCTTGATTAAAGTCAGGCTTTCACGGCCCAGAGGCTCAACAAGCACTTCTGAGCAGACAGAAGACTGGGTAGGAGCTGGATATCTGCAATGAGTGAAGTATGGGAGGTAGCAAAGGCTGTAATAGGAGTGAAAACCTGCATACTTACATAGGAGAAGGATGGACTCATGGGTAGGGCACTAGCCTGGACTTGGGAGGCTCTGGATTCAGTTTTTTGCTTTACTATAGATCGGGGTAGGCAACTTATGGCACGCGTGCCAAAGGCGGCACATGAGCTGATTTTCAGTGGTACTCACACTGCCCAGGTCCTGGTCACCGGTCTGGGGGGCTCTGCATTTTAATTTAATTTTAAATGAAGCTTCTTAAACATTTTAAAAACCTTATTTACTTACTTATAACAATAGTTTAGTTATATATTTTAGACTTATAGAAAGAGACCTTCTAAAAACGTTAAAATGTATTACTGGAATGCGAAACCTTAAATTAGAGTGACTAAATGAAGACTCGGCACACCACTTCTGAAAGGTTGCTGACCGCTGCTATAGACCTTCTGTGTGACCGTATCTACATGCACTTAGGCAGAAACTTCATGCTAGAAGGAGGTAAGCTTGAGATGACAAGAAAAATCTAGTTTCCGTAACCTGTGATTAATACAGAACAATGTGAGACATGGCAATGCATGCCTGTAGGTACAGCGTAGCCATCGGACAAATGTGAGTGATATTTGATATCTTTTCCCTGGTTATGTCTCACTCCATTTTTTTATTCCTATATTTGCCATATGTATCTATTTGACCTGGCTGTAAACTCAGCTTATCTCACGTTTGACTACGCCAACCTTGTTTTTATTCCTACCATTGTTGCATGAAACCCTTGACCTGGATTCATACTTTCTTCAGTCTAGACTTAAACTGAGATGCTAGGGGCTTGGTTTGTAGTGAACAAAGCCAGGACACTGAGAACGAAGGATGGGACTCTGCCCTGAACCGGCCCTACCATCCCACATACTGTACTGTAGGCAGCTCCAAACAGCAGGTGATTTTACATACCGTTTATGCTGCAATAACAAGTCACTGAGGTTGAGTTAGGGACAGCATTTAAACCTTAACTTGAAATACCATCTATTAACCTCAGGCATAGTCTTGCAAGGCACTAAAGGCTTCATAATTTGAGGTCACTCACAAGCACCTCACAAGATCAGGCCCAAATGATGCCTAAGACAAATAAGCACATATGCCATGATACGTAAAATCACTACAGTTCTGAAGTCTCTACAAATGCCTAGATGCAATGGAATGAAGCTAAGGACGCAGTGGCAGTATAAATCCTGACTATTTTAGCTTTAGTGACTTTAATAAGTAATCAGTTGTTACCTGTCCAATATCATTTTAATAGCACACCCTCTCTTAGTTCTCATTTCAGGTTACTGGTACTGCGTAGCTTCTTACTGTTTTATGCTATATGCACCATCATTGGAAGGATGGGGGAAGGGTTAGTAGCTTTTTCTGTATGTACAGAACATTCATAGTGTTCTTCATTAGAAAGCATCTATTATGGATATTGAGGGGGTCTTTTGTTTCCAGCCCTTAATGACTCATGCAAAGAGCAAGAGCGCAGCTTAAATCTGACAGTCGAAAGGAAAATGAGAGCGAGAGAGAAAGGGAGGGGAAAAACAGTTTTTCTGCTTCATATTCTTTTTAAAGAACTTAAAATTACATCCTTTGAGTCAGACATGCTCAAAGTATTGCACACCCATTTCCCTCCCTGCCGTGCTCCCGCCCCTGCCCAGCCCCCTTACATGAGACGCTGAGAGACTTCTCAATGGAGTCATGGTAGGACTAAAATGGACAAGAATCTACTTGTCTTCACATCTGTTTGATAAAACACCTTCCTATTGGGATAGAAATTCAATGTGTGTTCTCTGGCCTCTTAAAATGTAAGTTTTCTCTGAGGCCTGGTCTACACTACGGGGGGGGGGGGGGGGATCGAACTAAGGTACGCGACTTCAGCTACGCAAATAGCGTAGCTGAAGTCGAACTACCTTAGTTCGAATTTCCTACCTGTCCAGACGCCGCGGGATCGAACTCCGCGGCTCCCCCCTCGACTCCGCCACCGCCGTTCGCGGTGGTGGAGTTCCGGAGTCGACGGGAGCGCGTTCGGAGTTCGAACTATCGCGTCAGTTCGAACTCCGAGAAGTCGAACTCTCCACGTCGACCCGGCGGGTAAGTATGGACCTACCCTAAGATCTAGTCATCTCTTTTGCAGTCAAAGAAAAACCCCAAGAGAAGTTAAAAACAGAAACAGCCCCAATATTCCTGCTGATGAAAGTGAAATGCCATAGAAAAAAATTATTAGATGCTTCCTTCCCCAAACTTGACCTTTTGGATGAAAACCATGAGCTATTTGGAACTAGCGAACCAACTGTCCTGGATGGGGAGTGTTTGCTTTTTTAACACCTTTGAGTTTCTTCTCACCTAACACAGACAGTCAGCTGTCACTAATGTTAATGGAAATTATATATGCATAGAAAACATAATAGAATCCTTTTCTTAACATGTTGAAAGGACATATTGTTCTTTTTTTTTTTTGGTCTTTCAAGCCTTTTGTATAGCTACTATCACCGCAAACTGCAAACACATAGAATAGGACCTTCAATATTGCTGAAGCTCCCTGAATTTTACATACTATTGCATTATAGATTAAAGCCCACAACTCTGGGACTGACATATTCTTACCAGCTGAGTCATAATATACAAGGCAGGATTTTAATGGGCAAGAGAATTCCAGAACCCCCCAGTGTCTGTACATAGTGTGTTTCAGATGCAACAAGGGCCCGATTCTCCCAAATGCTTTATACTGCCCCCGCCCCCACCACCACAAAGCTGCCTTAAAGCTGCTGGATGATTCCTGCAGCAACTGGAAATCCTTGGATGGTACAGAGCTGCCAGAGCATCTCCTACACCATCCATAGGCTGATCTGTGGGTGCTAGAGCGGCTCATTGGGGCACTAGGCAGCTGGTGTAAATTACAGCAACCTCCAGATTGCCCCTGGACTGCCATCAGAACAGCCCCTCAGCTTCAGCTCAGCATATGGGCCTGAGAATATAGGTCTGACCCGCGGCACTCTGCTTTCGTTTTTTTTTTCTCCACTGGCAACCCCCCCCGCTACATGTGTCCCGATATTTTCTTCCTCTCATCTGGTCACCCTAGAATCAGGTCTAAGTTTGGTTTTTGGTTTTTTTTGCTAAATTACCTATGTGCATTGACCATAATCTAGGAAAAGGGCCAGTTTAATGTTATTGCACGGGTCAATACAATTGACTCAATCCAGTATGAGTCAATCCAATACAACTATTGTGTTCCCTGCGAGCCCACCCTGAATGGTGTAATTATGGAAAAATGGATCCGTTAAATATTACAGAGGGAAGTGTGAGGTACATGCAGACATTAACAGAAGAATGCATTGTGTGCATTCATTGGGGAGAATAACATTAGAATACTTTTTATGAGCTGGTATTATGTAAGCAGTGGGGCTTCTTGCAGTGGTGGGGGTGAACCTCTGAGGTTGCCTTCAGGGAGTCTCGCAGATGGAGCGGCAATTTGTTCCTTCTCACTGCTTCTATGCTGGATGTTGTTGACTTGTGCTCTCAGTGCTGCCAATTGCGTTAGCAGCCAGACATGATAGGGAGGAAGCATGTTAGGCGGGACAGGAGATCTTCTGTAGCAAGAGATTTTTACATGTAAAAGTCAATCAACTTCCATGAAAGTACCTGACCAGATTACTACTTCAATAGTGTGTGTAGGTGCTGTATTTAGAGAAGTATTTTGTCTGGGATTTTTTTTTACTTTTGCACTTTCTTGCTGAATTCTTTTCTTTTTATTATTGTGCTTTACTTTTTGTCTGGAACTATTTGAGCTGCACTTTGTTGCTTGCCTTTTGTTTTTCAGCTGTAATCCTAATTGAATTAACCTTTAGTGCTGCTGGTAATTAGCAGGCATTTGGAATATAAAGGAAGACATTTCTCAGCATTAATAATTTCCATTTTAATTCAGCTCTGGGGATACTGTACATACTTTGAATACTTTTATTTGCTATTTCCTTTTATCTTTGGCAACCCTGTACTTGTACTTTAGTTTAAGGCCAAATTTCCAAAAGAGATGGCAGCGCATGCCCAGGTATCCACCATAGTCATACAAGTCCATCTCTGTGTACACATTGCCCAGTTAGTCTAATCAAATCACTGTCTGCACACACAACTGCAGAGTTTCCCAGGGGTAACAGGTGCATGTGAATTTTTGCAGGTGCACCCATTCACTGCACTATCCCTTGAAAATCCAATCCCCATAGTTTTTTGGGGGGAAACGGAGTGTCTAGATAGAAATAGTATAAACAAACTTTTCAAACACTTTAGCTACACAATTGTATGTTCAAAAAACGTTTGCAATTTTATTCGTAATTTCCAGTGTAAACCCTGTGATGGAATGCACACATTTTTCATGCAAATTGTGCATGCTTTATATTTGCAATCATGATAATTGTCTGTGCAAATTAGGTACACAATTGGGCATGCATTTTGCACCTAAACTATTGGATAGGTCCTAGGATACTAAAATTTCCACAGTCATGGAGGGCTGCACAACCAAACTTCAAACAATAATTCAGATGTAAAAAGATGTCTAAAAATGATATACTAATTAATACTTTGCAATTCTATAACACCTTCTTGCAAAGGATCTCAAAACACTGTATGAACATCAGTAATTTAAAACTTAAAGCACCTCTGTGAGGTAGGCTAAGTGTTATCAACAATTCAAATTAGGATATAAACCACCTGTAGGTTCAAGTGAGATGCCCAATATCAGACTAAGTCGATACCAGCCCAGAGATAAAATATGGATTTCTCAATCATATAATTTGACAATGCTTTCTCCCCTTCCCCTCCCCCACCCCCAACTCAGGATTAGAACCCACAGGTCCCAAAGATGTTATTGCTCACGATGAGGGCAAAAATTCAGAAGACCTCTAAAAACAGGCTCACTCCTGAACACTGAGATTTGCCAATATAAATAGATGCATCCACAAATAATATAGGCATCTTATTGGAGCCCAGATTAGGGTGACCAGATGTCCCGATTTTATAGGGACAGTCCCGATTTTTGGGTCTTTTTCTTTTATAGGCTCCTATTACCCCCCACCCCCTGTCCCGATTTTTCACACTTGCTGTCTGGTCACCCTAGCCCAGATCAACATTTGGCTTTGAGAGAGAGAGTGCACATTTGTGTGTGTGTGTGTGTGTGTTGTATTGCAATCTTATACATTTACAATTATTAAAATAAAATAATTTTGAAAAGGGACACATTAAAAATTAAATTTAACTCCCTGCTTGAGGTTTCAACTTATAGCATTTTTAAAATAAATGGTTCATTTAAAGACCTCTAAAAATATGCTTATGTCAGGATAAGCTTAAGATATAGAAATAGCAGAGGACACTGAGACAAGAACATATCAATTTCTATGAAATTTTAATGTGTATGTAGAGTTGAATGAGGGGGTTTTAAAAATTGAATTAGGATGCAATGCTTTGTAGCACCAGGCTAATAAATTAGTAATACTGCATCCCCAGTGGTCTGTCTGCTTGGCTCAGGGCCCACTCAGTGGAAATTAATGTTTCTATTACTTGTAATCATCATTCGAGGGAAATACCTGCATTTCAGATTTGTTTTCTCAGGCATCTGTATTGCTAATAGGCATGCAAAATAGCTTGTTAGGACACACAGAGCTGACTTTATTATTACAAGATGCTGGAAAGATACATCTAGTGTTTTGGAAGTGAGAAGTCATTGTTAGAGGCAGGTGAATCTGCAAAATTCAACCTAATTTTGGTTGGGGAGGGGTGGAGAGGGTTGATTTTAATATGGACTCCCCTTCCCTCCACCAGAGTTCAACCTTTGAAATAGATTTTACTTGAACAAAATTTACAAATGGAGTCATTTCTCTTATGGGATTATCATTTAAAGAACATTATTATTTAATATGCAGCCTTTCATGTTGTTCATTACTCCATTTGAATCCTGAAATGGAACACAAAATGCGCTGCTATGCTTTGTTTTAAAACACTGCAAGACCCCAGCATAAAATCCTATATGTCTGGTTAGCTTTATCAAAGTATATTGTTTCTTCCATATTTCCTTTGATGTGCAGCTTCCTTAAGGCTTTTGAAAATAATTATACTTCTTCAAAGCCCTTTGGAAAAAAATCAGCTGCGAAGTACCCATGAAGTGGTCTGCTTTCATGAGCATGAGCCAGCCGCTGCGCCTGTCCCATGGAGTGCTTTATGGGTTTCTGATGGAAGGAGATCACGATTTATTTCCATTTGTCTCCTCTCCCGTTTTCCATAATGTCACTGAGGACTGCATGTATTTATTACTGTTTCTGTATTTGCTCCCAAATCAATGCACAGCTGGTATTCTCATCGCTGTCATTTTATTATTATTATAATTACTCATTGTTTCTTAAGTGTTGACTGTGTGCTTATATCAGTGCAAAAACATAACCAAAGTCATTATCCCTGCTCTATGGATATTCTTAATTGGCACACAAGGACAGTCACAGAAATGTCCTCAAAATGCTCTAGCTGATTTAACTTAAGAATCTATTTATGGTAGTTCTAAAAGGTAATTCTAAATGTTCTGTTATATACACCTTAAAAATACATCCGATGTATCTGTATTTTCCACGGCATGCATCCGATGAAGTGAGCTGTAGCCCACGAAAGCTTATGCTCAAATAAACGTTAGTCTCTAAGGTGCCACAAGTACTCCTGTTCTTTTTGCGGATACAGACTAACACGGCTGCTACTCTGAAACCTGTTCTCCTATGTTAATTTAACTCAGATTACATTCATCTAGTACAGCCATCTATCTTGTTACCTGTATGATTCTCAGCACAGGGCAGTGTCTGAGGGTCTGAGATTGCAACACGTAAGTGAATAGGAGTTTTGCCATTGACTTAAATGGGAGAAAGATTGAGTCCTGAGACCCCTAGGTACCTTCCTCCTGAGGTAGGCTTTGCTGGCTGGGGTAGCTTTTATTTTACAACTGTAAGCTACCTGGGGCAGCTCCGGTATTTTTCTTATACATTTGTACAATGCCTAACACCATGTGGCTGAGGCCCTGAGTGCTAATAGCGCATAACAGTAGCAACCACAGTTTAAATACTAGCACTGTTTACTGACACATGGGGAGCCATAAATTCAGTTCCTAGTACTGGCCTTTCACACCCCAGAGGGGCAAGTGGTGCAGAGACACCGGGACCAAATTCTACTTTCGTGTCCAGGTGCCCTATTATGCTGCTGCAAAGCAGGCTGTGACATACCAACAATGGGGTTTGTTTTCATGGGTTTCTCTGTGTTTCTGATGGAAGACAATCAAGATTTACTGCCAGGTTTAGCATCTATGTGCTGTGGTAGAACCCTCCCTGACGGTTACATACGTTTATTACTGTCTCGAATGTAAGTGACAGCACAATTTGGCTGAGAGCATTCAGGGAAGGTGACCAAATAGCAAGTGTGAAAAAACTGGACAGGGCGGAGGGGGTAATAGGAGCCCATATAAAAAGCAGCCCCAAATATCAGGACATCTGGTCACCCTACATTCAGGTCCCAGGTGGGGTCAATAGAACATTTTGCATTACTCTTAGTGACCCCCGCTGAGACATTAAGGACTGATACAGAGGCTCTCTGAAGGGAGCGTCAGTTACCCTCACTTACCCTTGAGGATGGTAGGGAAGATTTAAGACCTCCATGGTGGCACCAAGTTGAAGCATGGATAAATTTACTAAGGGGTCTTCTTGGTTTGTCTAAGAAACAGAGGACTCGCGGTAGGAAAAAAAAAGAGACAAGGTGTAGCAGGGTAGGGGTAAAACCCCCTTTAAAGCCCTGCCAAACTGCTGGCTGCAGCCTGCGCTCTGGCCAGGAGGCCAGGTGTAGAGATGCAGGTACTCAGCAGGGAGCCCAGCTGCAAGCCCTAATGAAGGCTGGCTCAGAGGAACATACCGAGCTAAGTAGTGACAGCTGGGCTGGAGCAGGAGCGGGTTATAAAAGCCCTGGGCAAACCTCAGTGAGGAGGCTAGTTTGGGAGGAGACAGGAGGGCAGTATCTCTGTCTCCTTGCCAACAAGGAAGCCTCAAGGGCCAGGAGACCCCGGGGAGGGTCTGTGGGGCACTAACTGTTGGGGGAGCTGGGAACTGCACGAGTACTGTAAATAAAGACACTGCGGTGATCCAACAAAAGAAATGAACAATCTTTATTATACCAGCCTAAACACAGGAGGCAGGCAAAAAAGTGGGAGAGCCTGCACGGTACCCTGTGACACAAGGTTACAATTCCCATGTAAGAAAGCCTCAACTATATGCAAACAAGGGCTGGTAAATGTTACAAAAAGCCACTGTACTGAAGTTGCTCCAACACAGGCTCATCAAGAGAAGCTGCATACTGATGATCCCACACCATTACAGCCAATGAACTCTGTGGGCCATGTGCCATCTGGGTACACGGTTGGAGCCTTCACAAAAGCAGAGAGCTCGTCGTTAGTCTCATTCCCTTAGTGGACAGGAAAGGAGATGATGTTTGTGCCAGGGAGCAGAGAGCTCCCCAGAGGCACTTTGCTTTGTTTCTGTATTTAACTCTCCTTCCATAAATTCGTCTGCTTGGTTGTGCAGCAAAATTGAAATTTGTTTATGTTCATTCCAAAAAGCGACGAAAACCATTTAAAATTACACAAAGGAGATCGAACTGAAAGCTTTCATTGGTTAGACATGCTGTCTCCTCCTTGGAGTTTCATGTGCTATAAGTACAGTAGTGACACTGGTGACTGGTCGAAACTCACCAGTTGCTTTCGCTAACAGAATAAGTATTTGCAGTTATAACCACCTCACCCTGAATACTGTAGGTTCTATTTCCCATTGCAAACATAGGGGGACACAAGGGAATGTCACCAATATTTGGACTCTTTATTTAAGGTTAGTTAACTGGCACCTTGTTTTGGCTATGACTATAGACTTATGTCATACACATCAGCATTTGTAATACTGTCAACATAACAATTTACAATCAAGTGGTTAAGTGACTGTTACTGTTTTTACTTGGTCACAAACATCTACAGAATAAAGGATGCTGGTTTTGGCCAGTTCCTAACCAACATCCTACATTGGATTTAGAACTATTCATTACAGGATTCTTGAAATATGATGTGATCTTTGCAGCAGCTCACATACTACTAGGCATCAAACACATAACTTAACTAGCCCCAAAAGAGGATTTCTCCTAAAAAAATAATGTGAATATTAAATGTTTTTTTAAAATTCCATTTATTTTAAATGTAATCTTTTAAAAATACAGAGAACCACAGTAATAGTCACTGATGAGTTTGCTGATTTGCCTTAAATTGTTGATAATTGTTGAACAAAACAATTGTTGAAGCGAGAAATTAATAACAACTAAGGCCCTGACCCTGCAACAAACTCCTTAGGGGAAGACTCCAAATAAGAGTCAATAAAAGGGGTTTTGTTTGGGTGCAGAATCAAAGCCAAAAAGAGAAGATGCTAAATGCATTTTGTCAGACTCCTCCTTACTCCCCCACCCCCATTCCACAAAATCAGCAATACTTAATACAAGGCATTACATTGGCTTGTAAATAAAGTGCTAAATGGCAATCTATTCCATCACCATGCATTGACAAGTAATTCATTTCCAGTTAGATGATCTGGAATGGCAACATTTAGAAGCCAATAATATTTTAGCCAACTTAACTATGGGAAGTCCTAAGGAGTCGTTAATGGCATTTTGAATGACCCTTTCAGTAGACTTGCTACATGCTATTCTCATGTGGCCTTCAAATTGTGCTAGAGAACTAGAGACAGATGAAGGGCCCTTATTCTGGAAAGCATCCCTATTCAGCAAGAGGGCTTAAGCAGGTCTTGGGGACTTAAGCATATATTTAAAAGTTAAATATGGGTTTAAGTGCTTTTCTAAATTGAGGCCTATGTGAAGAAAGGCATTCAGTAAGGAAAATCTGCCTGTAACACGCAGCAATTGCGCTTCCTTTTCTAAAATATTGCATCATCATTCCCTGCTGATGTTAAAACTCGTCTGTTATCCATCATGCGGCTGGTACAGATTCCCCCCAGCACAACAAAATGACAATGTTCAAAATACTGGCCCCCAAAAAGCTCTGTAATTTAAAGGTTTTTCCTCTTCTGCTTGATAAATCGCTGTTATTTTCTGCTAGTTAAATAAGGGTAATTCAAGATATACTCTTTTTTCTAGCTGAGCAAAAACGATAGGGATTCTACGTTTATTTTTTGGGAAAAGGTTCTCTCTTTCTCCCCCTCCCCCACCATGATGATAATCTTTTTTTCCTTGGCTTTCAGAAAAGAAACAAACCATTCAGTGTCAGGTTAGAGAATCACGGAGACTCAGCTGCCAACAGAGCAGTAATCATGCTGGCCTAGAACGAGACTGCTTATATGCATTTCCAGATGGAGTTATGGTAGTGTGTGCCGCATCTAAGGGAAGCATTGGTTAAATACAGTGTTTGACATCCAGGGATGAAAACTCTTTCCTGGGGCTGGCACTGGAGAAGTGGAATTGAGTACAGACCATCCCAGTAAAATTTCCCTTGATAGACAGAATCAGTCTGTATTACTGTCTCTTTCCCTGCTTCCTAGTCTGTTCAGGTAAGAGCTGTTCAGAGGCTGGAAAATTAGCCACCAGCTCTTCATCTTTTTCAACATCTTTCTCAAGAGCAGTTACTTTCTTGGCAGTTCTCTCTGCTTGGCTGATGGGTGACATGGAAGCTAATGATTACGGAACTTTGCCATTCTCCTCCATCATTTCCTTGTAAGGCGAGTAGCATTTTATCTCCACTGCAGGACCAGGATTATAGCTATGTAGTTGTTTCATCCCACTAATCGTAAAAGAAGCGCAAGCACTCTCTTGTGTAGCGGTTGTGCAACCTGCATGAGAAACATTTTATATAGCTTAATATTTTGTGAATATTTTCTGTTTTCATTCTTTGTGTTTGAGGGGTCCCTACCATTCCCATAAGAAACATCGTGTGCATTTTTGATTAAAAAGCAATCATTAGCACAATAAACTGATATGCACTTGCAAGTTGTTCTAACCTCAGTCATCAGTGGCTGAAATGTTCAAAAGCACCTTAGGACCTATGAAAAGGTTTCACAGATATGCATGGATGTTGGCAACAACAGCCAAAAGATTGGTCTTGGAATCTCCATTTTCAGAGTACGGGCCACCAGGAATGCTCATTCATATTTGAACACAGTCAGGTCAGTGTTTAAGCTTAGGGATATTACAGTTCAATTAGACTAGTGCTGATCTGAGCCTCAAGATACTGCCAAGCTAAAGAGTAGAAACTGTGAACTTTATCACGAGATGTGACAGCTGAGTATTACCACAGCCCCTTTGGAACTGTGCACTGTCTGAGATACTCTATTCTCTCTCTCTGTCTTTTGGGGGGAGGGGAGGAAAGAGGGGAAAAGGAGAGCTAGAAGGAAAGCAATGGGTCATCATGACTGTTTATTGACCCATTGGGTCTAACAAGCAATGGGTCATCATGACTG
Organism: Mauremys mutica; assembly: GCF_020497125.1. NCBI lineage: Eukaryota > Metazoa > Chordata > Testudines > Geoemydidae > Mauremys > Mauremys mutica. The sequence goes on along the minus strand of NC_059084.1, from coordinate 10,040,946 downwards.
TTTATTGAGTCCTGAAGAACATTTCTGAAGATTATTGTAATTGATGTTTCAGAAAATAAACACTCTCAGACTTGAAGTAATAAGGCATCCTTACAGGAAGGATTTCAGCAGGGTTTTCATACAACCAAATGCAGGAGTATCAGAGGCCCACTGTGAAGGGATCAGCCACCATCTAAGCGCTCCTTTGTGGCCTGAGGTCACTGCAGATGGTCTGCCTCAGTTCTCCACGTTTCAGGGCACTCTCAAGGAAGCCCTCTCCTCTTTAGAGCTGGATTTATTTAAATAATAAACTCATTCCCAAAAGCAAGTTCTCAAATCTCCATCAAGTCCATACTCCCTGTCTTTCTTGCTAAGAGCTCCCAGGCCTTCCCTCTCTGGAACTTTTACTCTCATACCTACAGGTCCTCTGCTGGAGTCCACTTGCTCCCAGCAGCCATTCCCTGCCTTGGCAAGCCTCCACTAAACTCCCTCACTCCAACTTCACCCTGGTTCTCTTCCCCCACACCCCCAGCTGCTCTTTACAGGGGAATCAGCACCTCCATCCCCAGCTGGTTCTACTGATTAAACCCCACATCCATCCCAGGTGTGGCAGCCAGGGCTCATTGGAACAGGGCTCACTGGCTCTGGTCCTTGAAGGGGCCCAGTACCTCAGTACACCCACAAAGGGTCACATTCTATTCTAGATTAGATGGGTGCATCCCCACTAGAAGAAGAGTCAAATTGGTCTATTAGATCCATTTTCATGCATCTTTTTCAATCACCGCTCTATTTTATCTTCTGTCTTATGTTTGCACTCAAATATTTCCACTATCTCCAAGGCCTGGTGTCCTCTAAGAAGACATTAGATCTAAAATTTGCACCAAAGATGCTTGATTTATGCCCATTTATGGATATACACTGGCAACAGAGGTAGGAGAGTTGTGGCGCAGGAGAGGCCAGCAGAGTAGAGAATAAGAATGGGTGATTTTGACTTCCATCAGGCAGGCAAATTTTTATAGCAGATGCAGCAATAGCATAATGGTGAAGTGGTGCAGCACAAATAGGGCATTGAGAAAAGAAGGGAATTATGCCGTAAAGTGCATGCGCACAAAATTGCACAGAAGAGAGGTCCTTGGTTATCAGTTTGATTTACAGGTTTGGATTGAATATAAAATTGAGAGCTGACCATATGTCTGGCAGACATTGGTTCCCATTGGCAGAATGAGAAAGGCAACACTAGGCAGATGGGTTTCTGGGTTATGAATTTTGTTCCTTTTTTCAAGGAAAATAAGACAAAAATCATTTTAATAACAACTCCACTCCCAAGTTGCTATTGAGCATGGGACTCTTAGATTAAAGGTCACCCATTTCTTTAATGTGATGTCTCTTCTGTAAGATGCACATGGTATCATGAAGAAACATCTCTGAAGTAGTTTGCAGAGACCCTTTATGAAGGTAACACAGGATATGTATATACTGCAGTTACAATTCCGTGGCTGACCCATGCCAGCTGACTGGGGCTCATGCAGCTCGGGCTGTGGGCTGTTTAATTGCAGGGTAGACATCCGGGTTCAGGCAGGAGGGGAGAGATCCCAGAGCTCAGGCTGCAGCCTCAGCCAGAATGCGTACACCTCAATTAAACAGCCCTGCAGCCTGAGCTCCGCGAGCATGAGGCAGGTGGCACGGGCCAGCCATGGGCATCTAATTGCAGTATAGACATACCCACAGTAAGAAAGGAAAGCTGCTGAGGGGCTGCAGATTCCCTCATGGGGCCATACATACATCATTCCAACAGCATTGGTGCCTGACTGCTGCTGGCTATGCCAGTGCAGCTATTACAATACCCAGTCTCCCATATGTAGCACACCGTTATCTGCTCTACTTTGTTCATCGCTAGGAAGGTCAGTGAACACAGGCTGTTAAACCACTCAGTGTAGGCCCTGGCAGGAAGAAAGCTTCGCTGCCAACACTCTCCCAACCTCTTTATTTATTTATTTTTGTAATAAAAGGTATCCAAATAATTGTTCCTGGTACAAATGATGATAGTGCATTATGGAAATTAGCCCTAACCTCAAGTCCTTAGCCTTGGAGCACCAGGAGGACAGGTTTTTGAGGAGAAGCTGCACACACAGTCTGCAATGCCTGTGTGGCATGGAGTCCTTTTTGGGGAAAACCCATAGGGCAGATGGGAGGAGCTGGTAGTGGTTGTCCCACAGTGTACTCTCCAATCCTCTATTCCACAAGGTGGCTGTGAGGGGAGCAGCAGGCCACACCAGCCTGTTGAGCTATTTGTTTTTTCTCCTGGGAACCACAACTCTGGCTGGCCAGATTCTTGCTGGGTGGTGCAGTACATGTAAATGCTTCACCTGTCATAACAAGGCATTGCACAGGTGGAGATAACTGAATTAGCCTTTATTATATAACAATCCTTCAGTGGTTTCATTTTCTTACTGTCAGTAGGTTTCCTTCTTCTCCAGGTAAAAGAGAGGAAACCACATTTTGGATTCCTTTACACCAGGAGGTAATCAATTATTTTTTGTCAAAAATTTCTTGCTCAAGATATAGCCAGGGTCCAGACTCCAGAGAAAAATGCTAAAAACAATAATGACAATTAATTAAAAAAGATTTCGGGGTCCTTTCAAAAGCATCTGGTGATCCGGGTTTGGCCCACAGTCTGCCTATCGAGTACCCCTGCTTTACGCAAACTTTGTAAAACCTATTTTGTTAATGAACCACTAGTGTCAGACCATGCATTATAAATGATAAGAAGTGTTACCAGGACTTGACACGTTGATCCAAAAGGCATGAAAGTTTCCCGATTAATTTCTTTGCACCTCTGCTTCTATTAAAGTAATGCTGTTAAGTGATATGTCAACTTCCTGGAGGAACATTTTCTGAAAGAAATCACAAGCCTCAAATAAATACAGTATATTTATGTCACAGAGATTTAGCTTGAGTTGCCACTCACATATTCTCTTTTCTTTGATGAGAGTAATCTGTTCCTTCGTTATTTCAGCTAAAGCCGTTTCTGAAATTCAAATACTTTGACGGGAAGCTCAGCATGACAGAATGGAAATAAATTTTCCTGACAAGAGCAGCCCCCTCCCGTCAGCCACAGGTTTTTTCCCCTTCTCCTTCAGTTCAAAAATAAAAATAAGGAGGAAATCCTTAATTTCCTATAGTAAAGATGGGTGGAAATTTTCAAATAGGGATGGGTGGAAAAATTAGATTTTGGTCCAAGGTAGCTTTGGTAGCGCCCCCCTCAGAAGTAGAGCTGGGCAAATAAAAAAGAAAATTGGGTTGTTTGGTGTTTTTTGGTTTCTCTCTCTCTGGGAGTTCAAGGGGGGGGGGGGGGGAAATTCCACAAGAACCAAAACTGAAAATTCCAAAAAAGTTTTTGGGTAAATCTTAAAAGTTGATGAAAACTTCCTTTTGGCTTAAACAAAATGTTTTATTCTACCTGAAACGGTCCATTTCTAGTTCTGGGCAGTTTTAAAATAAAAAGGGAAATGGCTGCGGGAGGAGGAGGAGGAGCTGCTGGTGTCACCTCCCTTATAACTTTCAGCCAGTTGGTTAGGGCATTTACTTGACATATGGCAGACCCAAGTTTAATGGGAGAGATTGAGAGCACCCTGTGCTAGACTACCCCATAGCGCAGTGGGTTAGGACACTCTCCTACTCCATCAGGCAGAGGGGCAATTGAACTTGGGTGTCCGATATCCCAGGTGAGTGGTCTGACAACTGGGCTAAAAGTCAAGGGCAGCCCCTGTCCCAGCCATTTTCAGAAAGGTGCCCCAGGCCCAAGAAACGTTTTTTGGTCAGAATGATTTGGCAAATGATTATCAAATTCGCAAATAGTTTCAGGTCAGCTAAACCCGCGTTTGTTTGGTAAATCAACTATTTGCTGAAAATATTTCACCCAGCTTTACTCAGGAGACCTGGTAACAAGTAGCAAGGCAAGGAGTCCTGGTAACTAGTAGCACTTACCCAGGGCCGGCTCCAGACACCAGCCCAGCAAGCAGGTGCTTGGGGTGGCCAACGGTGAAGGGTGGCACGTCCGGCTCTTTGGCGACAATTCAGCGGCAGGTCCCTCACTCCCTCTTGGAGCAAAGGACCAGCTGCTGAACACTGAAGCGGTGGCGGTAGAGCCATGATCGTGTTTTTTTGTGGTTTTTTTGCTGCTTGGGGTGGCAACTCCTCTTAGAATTGTACCACTTCCAGGCTGCTGTCATATGACTCTTGGACACCCGATTCATGCACCATTCATAGTCAGCTGTGGACATTAACCCTTTACAGGCCCAGTTTGCCCTGAGACGGGGTCCTCCTTAGCATTATTTTTAGTTAGACACTTCAACACTGATAAAGAGGCCCCTACCAGTAACAATGGAAAGTTATGTCTGTATCAGAAGCCTAAAGGTCATTACAATTCTTCCCACAATGTCTTTGGCCAAAGGGTCAGTTCATTTCAGAGGGAACCTCCTCTTCCATTATTAACTCTGTGGCTGAGGTGCAAAGACAGATGCAATGACAATAAAGGAGAGAGGCCCCAGAGCTGCATTACAAACCGATTCATCAGAAAGCAGAGCATGCCTTGCCTCTCAAATTTGCCTGCAGTTTTTGTCTGCTGTGTTATTTTTCCACTGCTTTCAGGTTGCAGATTTTCAGCGTTCCTCTTTCAGTGATGCACCAGAGATTTGTTCAGGCATGACTCTGCTTACCATTAATGGAAGTTACCTAAATGCCCAACAAGTTGATAGGCTCTAGACCCTTTGGCAATTGCATAAACACCACAGGGTGACTTCCCTGTGCCCACTTTGAATATTCACAACTGTACTTCCAAGGGCTCTCACAGCTCCTCTCTGCAGCAAGGCTCGCATCTCAGCTCTGGTTCCCGATGTGCTGAACAGCCATACAGATTCCACACTGTGAATTACAGCAGTTGCTGTAATCAGCAGTCCGGGCATCAAACTATAGTCTCTTTGGCTCAGCAGGAAAAATCCAAAAATGTAAGAGCCAACCTGCAGAACCCAGACACTCTCACAACATAGTTAACACTGGAGACAATAAAATCTGCAGGATGTTTATGTTGAGAAATAGCCAGTCCTCACCCCTCTCTCTCTCTCTCTCGGGGAGGTCCCCCAAGCAGAGCACATGGACATCTCACCAGGAAATCCCACAGGACTGGGGATAGGCAGGAATGAGTTGATTTGCTTCAACCCCAGCCAACAAGATTTTAAATGACAAAGGAATAAGACAAGGGGGGACTATTCTATTGGATCTGAGTTGCAGAGGTGCTAAGCACCTCCAGCTCCAGCTGAAGCCAAGCGGAACTGCAGGTACTCAGCACCTCTGAAATATCAGGCCCCAGCAGTTCTCTCTTAATTCAACTAACATAATTGTTCTGATCTGATCTCTCATTAGAAGCTTTTTCCTTCAAAATGGCTCTCTCCCCTCTTGCCTGGTTTATTCTGCGACACCTTTGGTCACTTCAGAATCCCTTCCATGGCTTTGAGTTGAGATATCCTGGATATCAGACTGCTGCCACTGATGTCTGAACATGTAGGAAGGGCATGCTGATTAACCGAGCCCTAATCTCTACTGTACTTAACTGTCCATTTTTGCACCTTCCTCTGAAGCATTTGGAACAGGCCACTGGCCAGGACAGGATACTGGCCTGAGATGACCATTGGCCCGATCTAGTCTGGAAATGTCTTATTTTCCTTGTGAGCATGCTCACTATCTACCACACCTATAAAGGATAAATGACAGTGCAAGGTGTGCAAGGTGAGATAACCACCAAACAGTCCAAGCAGCAACTGTGTTCATTTTTAACCATTCCTGGTTGCGAGATGTGGTACCTTCATTAACAGAGTTCTGGAAATCAAATCATAACAGCCTTCTCCAGTCCATGTTTCTAGTGCAAGTATATCATATCCAGAATCCAAAAGCTCCACTGTTGGGACCATTACTTTTGGGAGTGGTGTCAAAGGGCCATGTGCTGGCCGCAGAGAAACTGCCAGATGTCTCTAAGTGGAGGGGTGCAGATTTGACTGTCTAGTTGTGACTTGCAGAACAGTAACAACCTGTGTTAAGTCCCTGCTATGGGCTAAGCTTGTGCTTACATGCCCCTGTGTAAAGGTTCTCTCATGTGCTTCCACACTGGAGTGCTCTTCAAGCTGTTCACGGTCGCCTTCCCTGCTTATGAGAATCTGATCTGGCTTCCAGTTGTTTACATTTCCTGTGCATCTTTTACATAATCGTGCAGACCAGCCCCAGGCAATCTGACTAAAAAAAAGAGAAATAACCACATTATATTTAGCATAATTAAAATATTAACTGCAGATCCAAAAATGTGCTGAATGCTTCAGAAAATGGTTGCAGAGTTGGCAAGCCCAGGCAGCTTGCTGGCTGCAGTTCTGGCTGATATTTAGGTGTGTGTGCTACTTCAGTAGTCGCTGCAGCATGTGGGAACTGCTTACATTCTGTGTGATAGTCTTCTTATCTCCCAAATAGCCAACCCACAAAAAAGAAAAAATGATTTGAGTAAAAGTGAAGAGCTCTGAGGGCTTTCACATGGTTCTTATTGCCAGGAAGACCATTCCCTTGATATTTATGACTTCAGGACATCTGTCTTACGTTGGTTCCATTTTAAATTTTTCTCCCTCTCAGTTGGAGAACTGCACACAGTAAGAAAATATTAGGCAATTAAATCAGTTTCCTTAGAACTGTATGTGCCTTGTTACAAATATTTAGATCAATAAAGTTAGAAGACATACCAAAGTCTGCAGTGGAGGATTGGTCTTACCTGCCCTAAAATTAGTCTTCCCTTTCCAGCCTTCATCCTCTGTGTCCATATTTCAGGGAGTTTTAACTTAAATTTAAAGGACTAAATCTTGAGTCTGGCTAAGCAGTGCCCAGTACAGGACCTGAGGGGCTGGAGGCAGATGCTACATTTATACCCCCTGTTCCTGGTGGACAGGCAGGCTCCAGTGTAACCCCAGCATAATTTTGACCAGCCTCAAGGCTGCTCTGAATTATGTCAGCTAGAATGGCCTCCTAGGGGCTGCTACATTTTCACATAAAAGAAAGCAAACAATGGAGTTAACTCTCTGCCCTCCCTGCATTATCAAAGTTTCCTCCAATCCAAAGCAAAGCCAAGCTCACATTACAGACTTCCCTGTCTCAGGTTGTTGTTCTCCTGCTCCTGTTGCTCTTCAGTCCTCATCTCCTGCCCTTTTGTGGGCCAAGCTCTCCAATTCCACCGCACCACTGCTCCTTTGCTTTTCCCGGCAGGGCCGCCCAGAGGGGGGGGCAAGAGGGGCAATTTGCCCCAGGCCCCGCGTCCTGCAGGGGCCCCCACGAGTGTTTTCTGGGGCCCCTGCGGTTCCGGTTGAGCTCCCGCAGGCATGACTGCGGCAGGTCAAGCGGAGCCCGGGACGAGTGGACCTGCCGCAGGCATGACTGCGGAGGGGGTGCTCGTCCCGCGGCTCGGCTGGACCTCCCGCAGGCATGACTGCGGCAGGTCAAGCGGAGCCGCGGGACCACGGCACCCGCCGCAGTCACTCGTCCCGGGCTCCGGTCGACCTGCCGCAGTCATGCCTGCGGGAGCTCAACCGGAGCCAAATGCCGCCCCCCAGGTCTTCGGCGCGCTGGGGTCTAGAGCCGCCCCTGAGCGGGGGCCCCCCGCCGCCGAAGACCCCGGGCCCCCGGAATTCTCTGGGCGGCCCTGTTTCCCGGTGCCAGCTGTTTTCGGACAGCAGCCCTCTATATAACTATGGTCAATAACTTTGCTTTTACTCCCCCCACTAAGCATACTGATTTCTTTTAATTAGTCTTCAAAACTAAAATGGACCAAAACTCACCCCATGTGCAAAGCTAAGAACAAGGCAATAAGACATAGTTATCAAGTTAACTCAATTCAATACCCTTTGGAGACCTCAAGGTTGTAGAGTGGATGCCTCATTACCCCATCCAAGCTTAATGCTTTGTCAAACATAAAACACCTCTTCTTCTCCTTCCTTGCTAGACCCACCTCCTGCTTCTTCATTAGAGAAATATAAGTGGGGTCTGAACACTGGAACTGTTCCTTCTGGCTACCATTACTTAAAACGCCCAAGAGTAACAGGCAAGCGTAAATAGGGATATTGCAATCAACTTTGGAGGAACACTATCAACTGCACAACTGCTCATAGCTACTGGTTCCCCTTTCTGAGAGTCCTTGTAAACTCCTCTGCTGTCGGCTTTGAAGACGATCCCAGGGGAGTAAGTAAACATTGTTAGAGATGCACCGAATTTGGGATGAGGTTTATTTCCTAGGCTTGCCTTGATTTCCTGGTTTCAGACAAAGATGCTACAGCGATGTTATGCTAGAGGTGGTCAATGAAACATGTGGGTGATGTCTAAATCCTGAATGAAATGCAGCGGCATCAGCAACCTGCCAAGACATCCTCTAAAACCAGCTGGCTCATTTAATCTCCACTTACATGCTTGAAAAGCTCCCAGGACAATGGGAATTGCTCAAGCAGTGATGCGTAAGAGTGTAGGCAAGCACAGGGATAGCTTGTTGAAAATTGCCCTGACCCCCACAGTAGCTTCCATCCCACTACTGAGGATCTGATTTGCAGCCTTAGGAATGAGAGGAGCTAATTTTGTAAATGTTCACATTCCCATTACAATGGCTGTCACGAGGAAGGGCTAAATGCCATTTTCTGCTGCATCTGTTATAGCTTTAAAATCATCATAATAGCAGAACCACTGTGTGTCTTTTCTGTTATCACTGCTGGCTCGATAACAAGGAAAAGTTGCAATGCCTCAGTTTCATTTTCATCATACTTCTTATTTTCAAATATATCATTGGGAAAAAAACAGCCCATGAGATTCCAGCATTCTGGTGGCAGTTAAAAGGTTGCCATGCTGCGGTTCCCCTCAGGTGCTACGCCTCATTGCTGTTTCCTGGTCTTCACTCAGCATATACTTCCAGACTGAAATTCACAAAGTCTATCTTGTCTAGACAACATAAGAACGCCCATACTGGGTCAGACCAAAGGTCCATCTAGTCCAGTATCCTGTCATCCAGTGGCCAATGCCAGGTGCCCCAAAAGGAATGAACAGAACACGTAATCATCAAGTGATCCATCCCCTATTGCTCATTCCCAGCTTCTGGCAAACAGAGGCTAGCGACAGCATCCTTGCCTGTTCTGGCTAATAGCCATTAATGGACCTATCCTCCATGAATTTATCTAGTTCTTTTTTGAACCCTGTTATAGTCTTAGCCTTCACAACATCCTTTGGCATAGAGTTCCACAGGGTGACTATGCCCCAGGCAATCTGACTCTAAAAAATACTTCCTTTTGTTTGTTTTAAACCTGCTGCCTATTAATTTTAGTTGGCGACTCCTAATTCTTGTGTTATGAGGAGTAAATAACACTTCCTTATTTACTTTCTCCACACCAGTCATGATCTTATAAACGTCAATCATATCCCCCCTTAGTCTTCTCTTTTCCAAGCTGAAATGTCCCAGTCTTATTAATCTCTCTTCCTACAGAAGCCGTTCCATACCCCTAACAATTTTTGTTGCCCTTTTCTGAACCTTTTCCAATTCCAATAGATCTTTTTTCATAGAATATCAGGGTTGGAAGGAGGATCATCTAGTCCAACCCCCTGCTCAAAGCAGGACCTAAATAATAATGGGATTTGAGATGAGGTGACCACATCTGCACGCAGTATTCAAGATATGGACATACCATGGATTTATATAGAGGCAATATGATATTTTCTGTCTTATTATTATCTATCCCTTTCTTAATGATTCCCAACATTCTGTTCGCTTTTTTGACTGCCGCTGCACATTGAGTGGGTGTTTTCAGAGAACTATCCACAATGATTCCAAGATCTCTTTCTTGAGTGGTAACAGCTAATTTAGACCCCATCATTTTATATGTATAGTTGGGATTATGTTTTCCAATGTGCATTACTTGCATTTATCAACATTGAATTTCATCTGCCATTTTGTTGCCCAGTCACCTAGTTTTGAGAGATCCTTTTCTAACTCTTTTCAGTCTGCCTGGGACGTAACTATCTTGAGTAGTTTTGTATCATCTGCATATTTTGCCACCTCACTGGTTACCCCCTTTTCCAGATCATTTATAAATATGCTGAATAGGACTGGGCCCAGTACAGACACCTGGGAGACACCACTATTTACCACTCTCCGTTCTGAAAATTGACCATTTATTCCTACCCTCTGTTTCCTATCTTTTAACCAGTTACCAGTCCATGAGAGGACCTCCCCTCTTATCCCATAACAGCTTACTTTGCTGAAAAGCCTTTAGTGAGGGACTTGTCAAAGGCTTTCTAGAAATCTAAGTACACTAAATCCTTTCTGTCAAAGGTCAGTATACATTATGCTTCTGAACACAAGGCGAACATACTCTTTTCTCAAATGCTCCATGCATCAAGGAATGATTCACACATGTGCCATGGGCAGAAAGGTTTGGTCATCAGTTTAAAAATGTGAATCTACATTTTGCTCCTGTCACTTTCAGACACTGATCAACAGGAATGAAATAAGAGATATGTAACCATCTTCTCTTGCCCTTTCATGGGTAACGAATCTCATGTCCTATGCAATGCAGGAGAAAGATTGTGTTTGGAGTCAATGGAGTCTAGCTGTTGGCCTTAAAGAGTTTCTTATCAGGCCCAGAGATTTCATCCCTAACAGTCACAAAACGCTTTACAAAATATAAACTCCACAACTGATATATGGCCAGTAGGAAGACTCTGGAGAGACACAGTGGGATAGAAAAGAAAGAAATGTAGTCAAGAACAATGGAGCAAACTCCTGCTCTTGTGAAAGCATAAGACTTATAGAATCATAGAAATGTAGGGCTGGAAGAGACTGTGAGAGGTTATCTAGTTCAGCTTCCTGCACTGAAGCAGGACTGCGGCTACATGTACATTTGGGCGGGGTGTGTGTGTGTGATTCCCAGCTCACATACACATACCTGCACAAGCTCTGCTCCAGCTAACATGCTAAAAATAGCAGTGTAGTGAGGGTAGCATGGGCAGCGGGTACGTAGCTAAGAAGCTAGTCTGAGCCTCCACCCATGCTAGTGGGGCTGTTTGACCAATCTGTTCTTAAAAACCTCCAGTGACAGGGATTCCAACACCTCCTTTGGCAAGGCATTCTCGTCTTGAACTCCTTATAGTTGGAAAGTTTTTCCTAATATCTAACTAAATCTCTCTTGTTGCACATTAAGCCAATTACTTCTTGTCCTACATTCAGTGAACATGGAGAACAATTGATCATTATCCTCTTTGTAACAGCACTTAACATAGTTGAAGTCTTCTTTTCTCAAAGACTCATCAGTCTTCCAGTGATCACAAAAGTGGTAGACCACATTTGTCCAATGAACAAGAAGGAAACACGAGATTAACATTTCAAGGTGTGGGACATTCCATAGTGGAACAGAGAAAAATCCAGTTATTTATTAGAAACATTTCATTTGCTTCTGATCTGCTGGATGAATAAGGGTGTTCATTCAGTGCAGTGGTAAACTGGAAAACCCATTTAACACTGAGGAAGATGAGAAAGCTTCCATCAAGTAGCTTTTAAATTTTTTCTTTTCTCCTGATTTTACCTATCATTACATTTTCACTCTATGATGTAACTATGTTTCAGGTGGCACTGATCATACTCAAAGAACATGACTCCCAAGTTACAAGGTGAATCACAAACCAAGTCTTTTCAGTCAAATAGTGAAATTAGCACTCTATCTCCTCAACCTCCCTTAATGACATGTGAACAAATTGTGCCCATACTCACATAGCAAGTTTTGAGCGTTTTAACTGTTTCTTTATTTCATGTGCTTATACGACACAGAAGAAAAGTGTTTTTACATCCATTGTTCAGTTCTGCTAACTAATGTGACAAAGTATTTAACTTTTCTGTTTAAAGTTCATTGGCAATATCAATATTTAATACCAATATTTTCAAAATTAAATGAAAAAGAAAAATGAGTTCTTCCCCTCTCTGTGTTGAATATTTTTTTCAAAATTATTTCCTGTTTTCTTGGAAATCCCCACCTTTACACTGAGATTTATGTATTTGCATCCCGTCAACTTTTTTTTAAAAACCCATTAAAATACCATATTTAGTTTTCTTCTTCACTAGTCACAAAGCAAATTATTGTCATTTTATTATTCCAGAGACCAATCGCTCAGAAATGTTCATATACTCATTGTTCCACACTGTCATTTAAATTGCAAAGGATTGTTGAAAAAGATATTCAAATCATCTTATAATTTGCACTCTCATGACATGGCTGGGTGACAGATAAAAGCATCACTTTTGGGAATTAGTATATTGGTGTCCAAATGCACATCTCAACAATGTCATCAATATCCTTGTTTATGGAGCTGTGCTATCATCTTTCATGGTAATGGCTGGCAGAAGCCTGTCATTATTCAATCTTTATTGTTCCATGCGAAGCTTGGCTATAAACAAAACAAACGGTCATGTGAAGACAAAATATTGAAAATGTCTGAACCAGTTGCCCACCTGAAGCATAATCTGCGTGCTCCTGTGGTTTTGCTGGATGAAACGGCTTAGAATTTTCCCATCTCCCCCAATTTCCTTAAGGAACGTATCAGTGTAATAGCTGTTGGCGCTTTTCTTAAGTACTACATGTGGTTAAGGAGCAGGAGGCCGATGACAACTGGGATAGATTACAGCATGGATTTACGAAAGGTAGATCGTGCCAAACCAATCTGATCTCCTTCTTAGAGAAAGTAACAGATTTTTTAGACAAGGGAAATGCGGTGGATCTAATATATCTGGATTTCAGTAAGGCGTTTGATACGGTTCCGCATGAGGAATTATTGGTTAAATTGGAAAAGATGGGGATCGAAATGAAAATCCAGAGGTGGATAAAGAACGGTTACTCACCTGTAGTAACTGTTGTTCTTCGAGATGTGTTGCTCCAATCCATTCCAGTTAGGTGTGCGCGCCGCGCGTGCACGGCTTCTCCGGAACTTTTTCCCTAGCAACCCCGGCGGGCCGGCTGGCGCCCCCTGGAGTGGCGCCGCCATGGCGCTAAATATATACCCCAGCCGGCCCGTCCGCTCCTCAGTTCCTTCTTGCCGGCTACTCCGACAGTGGGGAAGGAGGGCGGGTCTGGAATGGATTGGAGCAACACATCTCGAAGAACAACAGTTACTACAGGTGAGTAACCGTTCTTTCTTCTTCGAGTGATTGCTCCAATGCATTCCAGTTAGGTGATTCCCAAGCCTTACCTAGGCGGTGGGGTCGGAGTGAGACGTGGCGGAATGCAATACCGCAGAGCCGAAGGCTGCATCGTCTCTAGACTGCTGCACCAACGCGTAGTGGGAGGCGAAGGTGTGGACCGAAGACCAGGTGGCCGCTCTGCAGATGTCCTGGATGGGGACATGGTTCAGGAAGGCGGCTGACGAGGCGTGTGCCCTTGTAGAGTGAGCGGTGAGTCGGCATGGTGTCACGTGAGCAAGCTCGTAGCATGACCTGATGCATTGAGTCACCCAGGAGGAAATGCGCTGGGTAGAGACCGGTTCGCCCTTCATGCGATCAGCGACTGCGATGAAGAGTTGGGTGGAACGCCGAAAGGACCTTGTCCGGTCGATGTAAAACGCCAGCGCCCGACGGACGTCGAGAGTGTGGAGCTGTTGCTCCCGGGACGAAGCATGGGGCTTCGGAAAGAAAACCGGGAGAAAGACGTCCTGATTAAGGTGGAAGGCCGAGACCACCTTTGGTAGGAAGGCCGGGTGAGGACGAAGCTGCACCTTATCAGCGTGAAAGACAGTGTAGGGGGGGCCCACCGTCAACGCTCGGAGCTCCGAGACTCTCCTTGCAGACGTTATGGCAACCAGGAATGCCGTTTTATAGGAGAGGTAGAGGAGAGAACACGTGGCCATAGGCTCGAATGGCGGACACATGAGCCTGGCCAGGACGAGGTTCAAGTCCCAGGTCGGGGCAGGGCGACGTACTGGCGGGTACAAGCGGTCGAGGCCCTTCAGGAAGCGGGAGACCATCGGATTGGAAAAGATGGTTCGACCCTCCACCGACGGACGAAAGGCGGACAGCGATGCGAGGTGGACCCGCAAGGAGGAAACCGCCAGACCCTGTTCCTTAAGGTACCATAGGTAATCTAGGATGGTAGGGACAGGTACCACGAATGGGTTGAGCCCTTGCTGGTCACACCAGAGCACGAACCTCTTCCATTTTGCCATGTAGGTGGTACGAGTGGACGGCTTTCTGCTCTCAAGCAGGACTTGCTGCACCGCCGCCGAACAGCCCCTCTCTGCGTGGGTCAACCATGCAGGTACCAGGCTGTAAGATGGAGGGACTGCAGGTTCGGATGGTGGAGTTTGCCGAAGTCCTGCGTGATGAGGTCCGGCCACAACGGGAGGGTGATGGGCTCCCGAACGGAGAGCTCGAGCAGCAGGGTGTACCAATGCTGCCTCGGCCAGGCTGGAGCCACGAGTATCATGGTGGCTCGATCCCTCCGAAGCTTCTGGAGCACTCTGTGCACGAGTGGAAACGGAGGGAAGGCATAGAGGAGGTGAGTCTGCCACGGATACAGGAAAGCGTCCGACAGAGAGCCCGGCGAGTGCCCCCGGAACGAGCAGAACTGGAGACACTTCCTGTTCGCCTTGGAGGCGAAGAGGTCGACCCGGGGAAACCCCCACCTCTGGAAGATCGTGTGAGCAACGTCGGGACGGAGGGACCACTCGTGGGAGAGAAACGACCTGCTGAGATGGTCGGCCAGCGTGTTCTGCACTCCCGGAAGAAAGGACGCTTCCAGGTGAATGGAGTGGGCCACACAGAATTCCCACAGGAGGATCGCTTCCCTGCAGAGGGGGGACGAGCGGGCTCCGCCCTGCTTGTTCACGTAGAACATTGCTGTTGTGTTGTCCGTGAATACTGTCACACAGCGGCCTTGCAGGTTGGTCCGAAAGGTGTGACACGCAAAACGGATTGCTCGGAGCTCGCGGACATTGATGTGGAGTGTGAGCTCGCTTGCTGACCAGAGGCCTTGAGTGTGGAGGTCTCCCAGGTGAGCCCCCCATCCGAGCGCAGAGGCGTCCGTGGTCAACGTTGCCGATGGCCGGGGAGGGTGGAACGGAACTCCGGCGCACACGACCTCCGGGTCGAGCCACCAGCGGAGGGAGTCGAGAGCCGTCCTGTTGACTGTGACCACCATGTCGATGGCGTCGCGATGCGGGCGGTACACCGTCGCGAGCCAGGACTGAAACGGACGAAGGTGAAGTCGTGCGTACGCGGTGACGTACGTACACGATGCCATGTGGCCCAGGAGGCGGAGGCATGACCGCACCGTCGTGGTCGGGAAACTGACGAGGTCTCGGATGATGGAGACCATCGCCTGGTGTCGAGCGCGAGGGAGACAGGCTCTGGCCATCGTGGAGTCGAGGACCGCCCCAATGAATTCGACTCGCTGCGTCGGAATCAAAGTTGACTTCTCGGTGTTGACAAGAAGACCGAGGCGCCGAAAGAGGGCCAGGACCTCTATTATCTGACTCTCCACGAGCTGTCTGGACAGACCGCGAATCAGCCAGTCGTCCAGGTACGGGTATACGTGTATCTGGTTCCGTCGCAGTGCTGCGGCGACGACCGCCATGCATTTGGTGAATACTCTGGGGGCGGTCGAAAGGCCGAATGGCAACACGGCGAATTGGTAGTGGGCGTCGTTGGCCACAAACCGAAGGTAGCGCCGATGAGGGGGGTAAATAGCGACATGGAAGTAGGCATCCTTCATGTCGAGGGCCGCAAACCAGTCTCCCGGATCCAGGGAGGGAATGATGGTCCCCAAGGTGACCATGCGGAACTTGGGCTTGAGTAGGTATCTGTTCAGCCCGCGAAGGTCCAGGATAGGACGTAGCCCGCCTTTTGCCTTGGGGATGAGGAAATATCTGGAGTAAAATCCCCTGCCCCGCCTGGAGGGAGGCACCTCCTCTATGGCACCCACGCTCAACAGAGTCTGGACCTCTTGTAGGAGGACTTGCTCGTGAGAGGGGTCCCTGAAGAGGGACAGGGAAGGTGGGTGGGAAGGAGGTGGAGAAACAAACTGAAGACGGTATCCCGAGTGGACCGTGCTGAGCACCCAGCCGTCTGACGTTACTCGGGACCACTCCAAGAAAAAACGGGCGAGGCGGTTGTGAAATAAACGAGGAGGATCCGTAGGGGAGAGTGATGTGCAGCCCTCGTGCGTCCCATCAAAAGGGTTGCTTCGCTGCCTGTGGGGCTTTGGAAGCGGCCTGGCCCCGGTTTCGGCGGTTGCCCGACGGGCGACGGCGATTTTGGGCCGGTCGCCGAGCCGGGTAGGGTCGGTACCGCGACTGATAGCGGGAGGGCTGCGGGCGGAAAGGTCTACGTTGCGTAACCGGCGTATGCATCCCAAGTGTCCGGATCGCCACCCGGCCGTCCTTGAGCGACTGGATCCGCGAATCCGTCTTCTCCGAAAACAATCCCTTGGTGTCAAAGGGCAAATCCTGGAGAGTAAACTGGACTTCTGGAGGCAGGGTGGAAGATTGGAGCCAGGCGATGCGCCGCATCGTGACCCCTGTTGCTAAGGTCCGTGCCCCTGAGTCCGCCGCGTCGAGGCCGGCTGTAATGGAGGAGCGAGAGGACCGCCTCCCTTCCTCCAACATTGTGGTGAAGTCCTGGCGGGATGTTGACGACAGGAGGTCAGTGAACTTGGCCAGAGACGTGAGTATGTCGAACACGTATCTGGCCAGGAGGACCTGTTGGTTACCGATCCTCATCTGCAGGCCCCCTGCAGAATAGACCTTTCGGCCGAGAAGGTCCATCCGCCTTGCCTCTTTCGCCTTTGGGGCAGCGGCCGGCTGGCCGTTACGCTCCCTATCGTTAACGGACTGTACCACCAGGGAGTCCGGAGTTGGATGCACGTACAGGTACTCATAGCCCGATGGAGGGACTGAGTACTTCCTTTCCACTCCCCTGGCTGTGGGAGGCGCGGAAGC
The DNA here is from genome assembly GCF_020497125.1 of Mauremys mutica. NCBI lineage: Eukaryota > Metazoa > Chordata > Testudines > Geoemydidae > Mauremys > Mauremys mutica. The sequence goes on along the minus strand of NC_059084.1, from coordinate 10,023,933 downwards.
AGGCGTTTGCCAAATGGTGGTGGCGTTTCGTTGGACCGTGCGCACAAAAGGTAACGCAACCCGGAGTGGCACGTCTGACCCCACCACGTTTGTGATGGGGTCCTCGTCCTCTTTTACTTCCTCTATAGGGAGGTCCATAGCCGTCGCCACACGGCGGAGTAAGTCTTGGTGCGCCTTCGCATCAACGGGGGGCGGCTCCCTTGATGCCGCGCCGGCCACTGCCTCATCGGGAGAGGATGAGGAGGATAACTCCTGAACGACCTCAGCCGAAGAGGGGTCCACCGCGTGGTGGGCTGGGGGTTCGGAGGGGCACTCTGGCACCACCGGAACGGCTGGCGGTGGGGATGGCGGTGGTCGGGATATCGATGCCTCTGGGACTCTGCGGTGGGCCGCTGGAGGCCTCGGCGGAGCCGGCATAGCGTCCGACTCATATTGTGCCCATGGGACCCAAAAACCCCACTGCTGGGCCCCGCGAGGCTGGGCCGGCGGCGTTGGAGGCGGGAGCCCATAGGCTTCTGCGCCGGAGGCGACCGACTCAGGGCGGGAAGGCCAGGGAGGTGCCAAAGAGGGTCCAGGGCACACCGCCGGGGGATGCTCTTCCCCTCGGCTCTGGGAAGGCGACCTCGCTCGACGGTCTTCACGGTGCCGGGAGCTCGACCGGTGCCGGGAGCTCGACCGGTGCCGGGAGCTCCGCCGGTGCCGGGGGCTGGTCCGGTGCCGGGGGCTGGTCCGGTGCCGGGAGCTCGACCGAGAGTAAGATCTCCGATGCCGAGACCGACCATGATCCCCGCGGTGCCGGGAGCTCGACCGGTGTCGGGAGCTCGACCGGTGTCGGGAGCTCGACCGAGAGTGCGAACTGCGACGCCTGGAGCGTCCGCGGGAGTCTCGGTGCCGGGAACGGTGCCGGGACTGAGACCGGCGGTGCCTAGCTGGTGGCGACCTCGATCTGGTGCGACGTCGGGAGTGCGACCGGTACCGCGAAACGGAGCGGTACCGGGACTTCGACCGACGAGGAGACTGCGATCGGTGCCGCGATGGGGTGCGGTGCCGGGAGCGCGATCGGCGGGACGGCAAGCTGTCGACGGTGCGGGAGCGAGACCGGGACCGTGACCGACGTCCACGCCTCGATTCCATGGAGGGTGGCCGGACCATTGCCGCCGGTTTTCCCCTGGAGACGACAGCCCGCGCCGGCGGTGCCGGGGGCCGGAGGCCTGGAGCCTCTATGAGCTGTATCAGCTCTCGCGCAGAGGCGAACGTCTCCGGCGTCGACGGCCGCCGAAGCTCGACCACGGACGGCACCGGGGAGCGAGGCGGCGCCGGACTCGATGGCCCTTGCGGCGCCGGAGTCACCGGTGCAATGCACTGTTTGTGCAGAGGCACCACAGGGGCTGCAGGCTGCGGAGTCGCCTTGGCGGAGTCCTGCACGCGCGCCTGAGCCAAAGCCTTTGCCAGTCTTTGCTTCCTGGCGGGCGAGAGGGAGCGGTGCCGAGTCTTCGCAGCCGCTTTATTCGCCGGCGGTGCCGCAGTCGGTGCCGGCGGTGTGTCCTGCACGGGAGGAGGCCGCGGAGGCGGCGCGGGCGGTGCCGGTGGTTGGAGGGACTCCTCCATGAGGATCTGTTTTAAGCGGCTATCTCGATCCTTGCGGGTCCGCGGCTTGAATTTTAAACAGATCTGGCACTTGTCAGTTCGGTGCCCTTCGCCTAAGCAGCGGAGACACGCGTCGTGCGGGTCTCCTACGGGCATCGGTTTCTGGCACCCCGTGCAGGGCTTAAAGCCCGGTGCTTTGGGCATGAGCCCGCACCGGCTAAGGCAAAAAAAGGGGGAACCCCCCCTTTTTTAGCCTAACTAACTAACACTAACTATGCTAACTGAACAACTATGACTAACTATGCTAACTATGTACAACAATGAACTAGAGAAGCTAGGGACGTGAAGAGCTATCAAGCACTCCACAGTTCCAACTGCCGTCACGGGCGGTAAGAAGGAACTGAGGAGCGGACGGGCCGGCTGGGGTATATATTTAGCGCCATGGCGGCGCCACTCCAGGGGGCGCCAGCCGGCCCGCCGGGGTTGCTAGGGAAAAAGTTCCGGAGAAGCCGTGCACGCGCGGCGCGCACACCTAACTGGAATGCATTGGAGCAATCACTCGAAGAAGAAGGAGTTGGTTAAAGGGGAGACTGCAGAGGGTAGTACTGAAAGGGGAACTGTCGGGTTGGAGGGGGGTTACCAGTGGAGTTCCTCAAGGTTCGGTTTTGGGTCCTATTTTATTCAATCTATTTATTGCTGACCTGGGAACCAAGAGTAGGAGTGGGCTGATAAAGTTTGCGGACGACACCAAGTTGGGAGGTATTGCCAATTCGGAGAAGGATCGGGATATCCTCCAGGGAGATTTGGATGACCTTGTAAACTGGAGTATTAGTAACAGGATGAAATTCAATAGTGAGAAGTGTAAGGTTATGCATTTAGGGATGACTAACAAGAATTTTAGTTATAAGCTAGGGACGCACCAGTTGGAAGTAACGGAGGAGGAGAAGGACCTGGGAGTCCTGGTTGATCGTAGGATGACTATGAGTAGGCAATGTGATGTGGCCGTTAAAAAAGCTAATGCGGTCTTGGGTTGCATTAGGCGGGGTATTTCTAGTAGGGATAAGGAAGTGCTAGTCCCGTTATATAAGGCGTTGGTGAGACCTCATTTGGAGTATTGTGTGCAGTTTTGGTCTCCCATGTTTAAGAAGGATGAGTTAAAACTGGAACGGGTACAAAGAAGGGCCACTAGAATGATCCGAGGAATGGAAGGCCTGTCGTATGACAGGAGACTTGAGGAGCTCGGTTTGTTTTCCTTAACCAAAAGAAGGATAAGGGGAGATATGATTGCACTCTTTAAATATATCAGAGGGATAAATACCAGGGAAGGAGAGGAATTATTTCAGCTCAGTGCTAATGTAGACACGAGGACAAACGGATATAAATTGTCAGTCAGGAAATTTAGGCTTGAAATTAGACGAAGGTTTCTAACCATCAGGGGAGTGCAATACTGGAACAGCCTACCGAGGGAAACAGTAGGGGCGAAGGACCTCCATGACTTTAAGATTAAGCTAGATAAGTTTATGGAGGAGATGGTATAATAGGATAACGGGCTTAGTCAATAGGTCAATTAAGTGCCAAACTGGTACTTAATTGGGTCAAATTGGGTCAATGATATGATATTCTTAACCTCTTTCAGAGGGTATGGCTGGAGAGTCTTGCCCGCATGCTCGGGGTTCAGCTGACCGCCATATTTGGGGTCGGGAAGGAATTTTCCTCCAGGGCAGATTGGCAGTGTCCCTGGAGGTTTTTCGCCTTCCTCCGAAGCATGGGGCAGGGGTCGCTTGCTAAAAGAGTGGGTAGATCGGCTAATGTGGCCTGCATCTTGCAGGAGGTCAGACTAGATGATCATAATGGTCCCTTCTGATCTTGAATTCTATGATTCTATGATTCTATGCCAAACAATCTATCCTCATATGTAAAAATCTGAGCCAGTTCATACAAACAGATGTGTTCTATAGTAGTTATGTGAGGACAGTTCATTTTCAGGAGAATTTTCTTATTAATTGATTATTACTATTATTATTGGTTTGCATTAGCATAGCACCTAGGAGCCCTGCTCATGGGCCAGCACCCCATTGTGCTAGGCACTGCACAAAGACAGTCCCTCCCTGTGGTTTCAGCACTGAATTGGGAACCAGGAAGTCCCCTCCTGGGAGCTCATCCTAGCTCTGTCACGAACTTCCTCTCTGACTTTCAGCAAGCCGCCTCTTAGACCTAAATATTCCAAAATGGCCAATGGTTTTAGGTGCTTAACTTGAGACCACGTGGGCCTGATTCACACAAAAGTGCTGCGTATCCAGTGTTTCTGCTGAAGTCATTAAGAGCTGCAGTTGCTCAGCACCTCTGAAAGTCAGTCCCAAGGTGTCTCATGTTGGGCACGCAAAAATCAGCAGTCACTTGTAAAAATGTCTCTTTTAACCTTTCCGTGCCTCAATTTCCACACTGGTAGACTGGAACTAACACTCACCTACCACACAGGCGTGGTGTAAATTAATCAGTTTTTATAAACCACTTTAAAGCTGGAAAGAGCTGTGCAAGTGTTAGGTGTTGTTGCAGCACTTATTATTACGGTCTACCAACCTTGGGTACTTATGTGGCCCTCATTACCCCAGCATTTGAGCACTTATTCCCCACAATCTCCCAGGTGAGGTAGAGAAGTGCTATCATCTGCAGGGGTAACAAGCACAGAGAGAAAGTGACTTGCTCAATCTCACACTGGAAACGTGAGAGAGCAGGAAACTGAATCTCGGTCTCGTGTGTTACAGGGTAGTGTCCCACCCCTTGGGCCATCCTTACTCACCAACTCAGCCTGTGACTAACAATTCTTGTGGTTTGCTAGCACGAGGCTCCTTCCTTTCACTTCACTTCCAGTTTGATCCCTTCATAGGCCAAGGAAGAAAGTGAGCTCCCAAGTCCAACATAACATTTAAAGCGACAGCCTCCCCATCTCTCATACAGGTGCTTTTGTTGGAGTAAGAGCCTGGCAGAGGATGCTCTCATTGAGAAAGCATGAGATAGTCTGATGTGGAGGGAAGGGGAGTTACGAGGCCTTCACCTCCCTTGGGCAGGGGGGAGGGCTGTAGGGAATCACGCCAAAAAGTGAGCATCCCTGGCCAGGATGGGAGCATGGGCAGGGCAGGCTGGGGATGCACAAATTCAGTACATCTCCTCCACCGGAGCTCATAAACTCCATGGAACTAGCCCCCGATGGACTCCTTGAAGGGGGCCTCAAGAGAGTCACTCAGATACCAGGTGCTTGGAGTCAGTGGTGATGGGTGAGATACAAAGCCAAGAAAGGTCCCCCCTGCAGTACAAAAAGCTATGCTGGCACATACCCTGCTCAGCATCCGTGGATCTGGTGCCCCTACTTTAAGGACTCCAATGATTTCATTTCCCTGTCTTGCACTACATTGCTTGGTGACTAAACCAAATGCTCTTTTAAGCTGGAATACCTCCCCCTGCCTTACTAAGCCTCTTCTGAAACACTTGGTCTTATTTTCTTTTAACCAGCAGCTTTGTTCTGTTTTTGCCTCTCAGATGAGATGGAGCAGTCCCCTGCAATGCATTCTGAATATCTGGTCTCAGGGATTAGAACTCCGCCTGTGAGAAGGAACAGCAAGCTGGCAACACTGGGCAGGATCTTCAAACCATGGAAGTGGAGGAAAAAGAAAAACGAGAAACTAAAGCAAACATCAGCAGGTATGGGAAGAGCAACAGCTTGATTCAGTGCAAGGCAAAGTCTACCCTTTGAAGAAAAATGAGCAGAGTTTGCTGAAGTAGGGCAGGTTATTGATAAGCTGTTTCTACATGGAAGTGTAAGAATCTGGCCTGTCCTAGATTCAGACATTTTTGGGTTGGAAGGAACCATTAGGATTTGACCTCTTGGCCACAGGATTTCTACCAATCCAGTCAGCAAAGAACAAAATCCAAAACTTGATTTATCAGGCTGTCCACTGTCTCACCTCCCCGCTTCTGCCCTTCACTGATCTTTGTAAGGAATGAAGATTCCGCAGCATTAGCAGGGGCTGCTAATTTAAAGCCCAGACTGAGATATCTAAGATACTATTCAACGTAAGGTATGAATAGTGCCATTGAAGTCAGAGGACCACTCGTGGAGTTAGATACCCTCACTCATTTTCAGTAGCACCTAATTCTGGCCCTTCTGGTAAAGCCAAGTGCAGAAGGGATCTCATTACTATTCCTTCCAATCTACCTTTTTTGGCAACAAAAATGATTAGGGGGCTGGAGCACATGACTTACGAGGAGAGGCTGAGGAAACTGAGATTGTTTAGCCTGCAGAAGAGAAGATTGAGGGGGGATTTGATAGCTGCTTTCAACTACCTGAAAGGGGGTTCCAAAGAGGATGGATCTAGACTGTTCTCAGTGGTAGAAGATGACAGAACAAGGAGTAATGGTCTCAAGTTGCAGAGGGGGAGGTTTAGGTTGGACATTAGGAAAAAACTTTTTCACTAGTAGGGTGGTGAAGCACTGGAATGGGTTACCTAGGGAGGTGGTGGAATCTCCTTCCTTAGAGGTTTTTAAGGTCAGGCTTGACAAAGCCCTGGCTGGGATGTAGTTGGGTTTGGTCCTGCTTTTGAGCAGGAGGTTGGACTAGATGACCTCCTGAGGTCCCTTCCAATCCTGAGATTCTATGATTCTATACCTAAAATCCCCAGAAAAGCTAAGGCCTGGTCTACACTAAGAAGGGGGGTCGAACTAGGGTACGCAAATTCAGCTACGTGAATAGCGTAGCTGAATTCCAAGTACCCTAATTCGAACTACTTACCCGTCCAGACACCACGGGATCAAAGTCCGCGGCTCCAAGGTCGACTCCGCCACCGCCGTTTGCAGTGGTGGAGTACCGGAGTCGACCGGAGCGCGCGGGGAGTTCGAACTATCGCGTCTAGATTAGACGCGATAGTTCGAACTCTGAGAAGTCGAACTCTCCGCGTCGACCTGCGCGGTAAGTGTAGACCTACCCTAAGAGAACCTTCCATAAGTACTTGGAATTAGCCCCTCGTCAGATGCATCTCAAAGTAATAACTAGCTGCTGGGCTCTTTGTGGCCTTTGTGAAATAAGTCAATGGTATCAATCCAGGTCCACAACTTCATAACTGATCCCTGTGTTGGCACTTAGCAGAGAGGGGATGGACTAACATGAGCTCAAGTACTTCCAAGAGATAGATTCTCCAGCTCAGGGTTAATGCACATCAGAGGGACAGCGTGAGGAAACCTACACTGCGACAGCTCTGTGGCTATATGGTGGTACTAATCTGGCCCCTTGCATTCAGAATTCAATAACAAAAACAAGAACAGTAGGTTAAATAATGAGAAAAATGGATTACTCAGATAAATTACTTAACATAAATATTAAAATGCATTAAATAATGCCTCTGAGTAATAGTATATGACCAGCTCTACTTCCTATAGCTTAGTGACATCTGCCAAAGCTTTGCATCTAAATGGTAGCCATACATCACATAATTGAGGTTTCTGGTTGCTGGTGATGATTTTTTCAATTTTCTAAACATGGATTTTTGTACATGTATATTGTATTTAAACTTATTTTTAAATTCTTGTTTTTGGGCAGGGAATTTATCAGGAACTCTAAACATAGCATATATTATTCAACTGTATTAGTCACCAGTGACCGATATAATGGAAAATGAATGTTATGATCAGAAAGAGAAAACACAGTTTTCCTGTTTCAGCCAAAGCAAAACACCAAGATCATCTTTTGACCCAGACACCTTTAGTTTATTACCAACAGGGCATAGAAATGAATCCTAACAATTCTTGATACAACTAATTCAGTAAGGTCAGTGGCAGTCAAACGACTACTGGGTGTCTTCTCTGTAATGTGCAAACTTAATTTAAGTTTGCAGTCATTATTTCACTCCTCGGGGACTTTCTGTGCATGAGAACAGTTGCTAGAAACACGACTCCATGTTTTGTTCTGCCTTTCTGGGGGGTGGGAGGGGAGTCACACTGACATTATGGAAAACGACAAGAGGGAGCTACTCTGACTGGTAGGGCTGGACTCCTAACCAGAACACTCTATAGAATGTAAACATTCCTTCCTGAAAGTGTCAGCCACCGTGTTAAAGGTATGCCCAGCAGACCACGGTGTGAGGGAGAGAGTCTGCTCTCTCGAATCTCTGAAGACACCCCCAGAGTACAGCACTCAGAAACAAGAGTCACTTGTCTTTTCCTGAGATTCTAAGGAGCGACTCCTGGTACCTGTGCATGGGCTGATGCAAACTGGCTGGGCACATGGGTGCTCTGTGCGGATCATGTGAGAAGGAACACGCTCTGCAAGGCTGCTCCATGCTTGCTACTGCACCATCGAGAGTATAGTACCTACCACATGTTGTGCATCCCTGCACCTTGGTAGGAATGACTGCTGCATCTTGTTAGCCTTGAATCCGTTTTCCAGCCTTTCACTCATCCCCTGAAATACCTTTTTACTCTAAGACAGAGGGAGCCTCTTCTCTGGGGACTCGGGAACATGAATCCCTGGTGTGAAATGTTGCACACTGTGCAGAGCAGAACCATTCCATTGCATGAGGACTCTACTTCTTCTGCCGAAGAGGATGAGTGCAGGACTTGCCCCTGACCATGGAAGCTGAAGTGCTATCAGGAGAGAGGACACAGTGTTATTGCCACCATTCTCAACACCATGCAGCTGCATTTCTCTGGTGGTTTGATAAATCTAGAAAAGGAAACACTGAGTTAAATCAGATTCACTCCTCTCAAACTTGGCAAATTGCTCTGCTACATAGAAGGGGCTAATTCACAGAATGGAAGGTAGTTAGAGATATAGGAAACAGCAAGAGAGAGATTGGAAACCCCCTTTTTTCATTCTGTGAATGGAATTAGCTGGTGATTTACTAGACAAATTCCTAAGCAAGGAGGGCACATATAGGCCTCAGCTTTGTGGATGAAGATCAGTCAGGTGCGATAATATATTCAACAAATAATACAAATTACATGGTTCAAGAGAGGCGCACATTGGTTAGTGGGCAAGAAAGCTTGGTAGGGATGGTTTCATTGTCTTGCCCCTGCAAATCAGTCACACACATTAACTTTTTTTCCTACTGCTTTGTACAAGGAGGTCTGAACCCAAACCAGGACCTGAACATCTCCCAAATTTGGGGAAAGTTTAGACTGAAAACCAGACCGCTGGCACCTATGTGTAATGGGTCCAATCAAAGACCTGGTCTGCAACACCCTTGGGACTTTGGATCTGGATATGAACATGATTGTTCAAACCCCTTTTGGAAGCTTTGATCTTTTCAGCATCCTGCACCTTGGCTAGCAATACTACCAGTGCTCTAGCAATGAAAACACACTGAACTGGCCAGCTGGTCACAAACCACACTTGCCCTCTAAAACTCCAACTGTGTAGTCCTCCTCTGGTCAGCTCACTACATGTGGGACTACAGAGCACCCACCTGTTGCAGCTTTCATATTGAGTTGTCTCATGTGTCTACTTCCATCCATTGTTTGCTCTGATTTTCTATGTTATGCTATCACTTTCTGCAGTGTTAGAGAAGAAGATTACTGCAAGGCCAGGTCGGGATGAACTCATTAAGAAAGGTCTTCTGGAGATGATGGAACAAGGCAAGTAAACCCCGTCTTCATTTTTTATTCTTGTCCTTTACATGAGGGCTGGAAACATGTGATGGCAAGAAATGATAAGAACCCACAGTCAGAAAAAAAACAGTGACCAGTTTGAACAGTCATTGGATCACTTTCAGACCTGGTGTCACTCAACATATCCAGTGTGGTTTATGGTGAAACGCTATCTTGGGTGCCATTCCACTGTCAGGGGTTTACACAAGACATGAATTCAACCATATTTTGTGCAATTGCCATAAGCCCTTCTACTCAGATTGCCAAGAAACTCAGTAAAGCTTATATGAATATGAATTCAGCTATACAGAACTATTCAGTAATGAAGCTAGCAAGTACAATCCATGAACTCAGATCTCATAGAGTGAGATTAATCCATATTTTCAGCTGTCTTTCTGGTAAGCCAAGTTTAGTACAAGGTGTATTCTAATTATATGAGTTCTTCATTCCTACAGAAGAGTGAGGCATCGAGTACTGTTATTTTTACAAGCTTACCTGAATACAAAACCAGTGTGAAGCAATGAGTAAATGCAAGATGATAACTTGCCATACATATGCAGGAAGGTTTGTGATTCTGTCTAAGACCCCCAAACAGATGCTTCTAAATGAACAAAAGACCTGTTCCTGAGAGAGTTTAGCATTCTACCAGGTTTGGTGTGTTCCCAGCATCACTTCTAACAGCCGTTTTTTTTCTAAAGATAGCTTAAAAAAAAAAAAGCCTTTCCCCCTTGAGGCTGAGAACTTTGTAACAGATGGTGTTATGAAGGAAGAGGGGCCAGCTGAGTCAGTCCAATTGGAGAGGTGGAATATTTTATTGAAACTAATAGGAGCAATAATTATATTGCCTCGTTTAAAACAAAATTCCAAATCTATAAATAACTCTCATAATGACACTTGATGAGGCTGTGATGGAGAGTAACTGAACAGAAAGTGAGCATTTTAAACAGAGAAACCTGTCATAACTGCAGAAAAGCTATATGTATGATGCTTAAGTACAAGCTATAAACCTACATGGCCAACTTACTTTAAAATAGAAGTTTTTTCATAATTTTGGCTGTTAAATTTGAGGAGTTTTTCACTGAACTCTTTTGCTCTTAATTCTAGACCAATATTTGGTCTGGTAGCACATTGGTACTACTCGATAGGTAAATCTAAGTCTGAGGGCTTCTCTACATGGTGGGGTAACGTGCTTTATGGGGCTCTGATTTCTAAACCACACTAATATATTGCACATTAATTGTTCCGTGTAGACTCCACAGGTGTGCACAAAAGGTTCCCTAGTGCACTTTCAGGTAGTACTGAGCACTTTCAAATAGTTTGTTTAACTGGTCAGTGTAAATCCTACTGATGCACTTTATGTGCAACACGTTAGAGCGCTTTCAAAATTACACCTGTGCAGCGCATTAGCCCACCGCATAGCCAAGCCCTGCGAAATCTACTAGGGGTGTGTATATGTATGTGTACACACACACACACACACACACACACACACACACACACACACACACACGTACGTGTGTATGTATATCTAGTAGACTTCTCAGGGCTTGTCTCCATGGTTTTCAGTGATCTCTGAATCTGAAGACACGGGAAGTTATGGGTTTTTAAAGAGAGCAGTACAGACAAGTGGTATAGAGCACATCAAAGTCAATAGCAGTAGGATTGGATCAGCTTTTCACTTGTCACTGAGTCCTGGCTCAATGGGGGCTATGTATTAAAATAATTTTAGCAAAAAGCAGATAAGCCTAGTTTATTAAACAGGAATGGGGTTTTTAAAGGTCAATTGGAAATGGACTGGCTGGGTATTTCCCTTCACACACACACACACTCTCCCCCCCCCCCTTTTTTTTTTAATTTCTCTTTGTTACAGTTACATGAAGCCTATAAAACCATCAGGCAAATTTACAATGCCACACAACTGTCTAGACGGGAGAGTGGGAGTTATGGGCAACCAAAGGACAATATAATATGCTCCATGTTATTTCCTTCCAACACAATGGATGTTTTGAATCTCAGGGGCTATTTTATGGCTTTATTAACATATGCAGTTTATTAACTGCTGTTAAAAATTGGCCCAGAATCTCTTTTAATAACTGATGAGAAGCCTACTCAGCTACAATAATGCTGTGGCAGTTGCATTCTAATCTTTTCAGTCAATCCTTGTTTTAATGGACACTCACTGCAATAAACTGCAATTGTTAGAGCAGCAGCATTGTGCTAAGCACACCACAGTAAATCTCTAAGTCCTGGGTTTTTTCTTTGGAACTCTGCTCTCATGCTGAACATCCGGGGAGGGATTCACAAAGGTATTTATGTGCCTACCACCCCACCCCGGTACCTGCTCACATCAGTAAAGTAATCCAAACAGTGAGAGACGGAGATCAAGTCTGAGAAACCTGCTAACCTGCCCTCACATCTTTCCAGCAGCAGCGACACACTCCACCGGCACGGCGTGCCCCTCTGCTAACTCACATACCGCACTACACCAGAAACCGTGCAGCGTCCCTTGCAGGGCCGTTCGGCCCAGCTCTGGGTAAGGTCCGGAGCAGGAGCTGCTTCAACTCAAGAGCAGCCCAGGGAGGAACTATCATCAGAGCAGTTCCTCTCCTGTGCCTGCCTCGCTTTGCGGATGGGTGGTAAGTTACCACCCGCCTTCTCAAAGGGCGGTTTACTTTCCTCCTACTTCTGAGCACAGCCAAGGCCCACTCAGGGCTGCCCAGAGGATTCAGGGGGCCTGGGGCAAAGCAATTTTGGGGGCCCCTTCCATAAAAAAAAGTTGCAATACTATATTCTTGTGGGGCCAGGGGCCTGGGGCAAATTTCCCCACTTGCCCCCCCGGGCAGCCCTGGGCCCACTTATGCTTAGAGGGGAACAGCCAGCAAGGAACCCCTGCTCACCCCGTCCCATGGCTGGTGCCACAATGTGAGCAGCCTCACTCCCCTTTCCTCCCCGGCGTGGCTGAGTACGGCCTAGGGACAGGGTAGCCATGTTGACACCAGTGGGCTCTACTGGAAATGATGCAGCAGCTTTCATTAACCATGGGTTGCTGTCGCCTGTTAACTCTGCCCGACCTGTGCCACTTCTGAGGCTTTCCTTCATCCCTGGGGGGTGCACGTGCTCCCCAGGGCTTCTACAGTGGCAGGAGCAAGTTAATGATAAGGTTTGTTCCTTGACTGCATTGCACGGTAGTGGGCTGATTACTCCAGCATGGAAGAGCATTGCTTCTTCCTGAGATCACTTTCCATGGTGTTCTGGTGGTGTAGATTCTCTTGTGTTTTCCTCACCCATGGGTATAAAGTTACCTTCTTCCCCCATCCTAGTGCCAAAATCTATGGGGTCAATATCACCCCTGCAAATCAATGCACTTCCTTCCAGCTCCGGCCACATCTCTAAAGTGCTCTGAGGATGTGAGGTCCACCTCTGACCAGGGACCTCATAGTTCTCAGTCCTAGACACTCCTCATTAGAAGGTCATCGACAGGGCTGGCTTCTGCTTATTTCATGAGTCATTACAGTTTTCTTAGGCAATGATTTAAAGGAGCTAACATTCTGTCTCGGTATCTTTATTGTTGTGGTGCAGCCTTTGGTGGCTTGCCAAAGCAGCAGCTATCTCTTGGAGAACACAGGGCACTTACAAAGCAGAGCCGCCCATTCTGCTCCTGGGAAACATTTATGGAGTTTTTCCCCTTTTAGCTGCGAAGTGTAGATTTGATCAAATGTAAAATGTTTTACAGCACTGGAAGAAAAGCTCTGTCTTACAAATAGTGCAGACAGCTGTTAATATGCCAGTGATTATGTATAGGCTGGCTTCACGATCAGCTGAAACATAGGCAATGAACTTTTTTTCCCCTTTCCTTGTATCATAGCAACTGTGCTACTGCAGGGGCTATTTTAAGAAACAGTAACTTTTCACCAAACGTGATTATGAGGCAGATTGGATGAGCTCAGCCTATAAAATATTGCATTAGCTCTGCAGCATTTGTAGGCTGACTTCTGATACTCTGCAAATGGTCTCCATATTAAAAAATAAAAAGTGGTCTGTGAACGTTAACTCCTTTAAATCACTGTTTAAGAAACTTGCAATGAAATCATTACAAAGGAGAAGACAGCCTTGTCATGAACTTCTAATGAGGAGCGTCTAGGACTGAGAAATATAAGTTATCTGGTCAGAGGTGGACAGTTTACACACACATCATTGGAGAGAGCTGGCTCAAGCTGGAAGTAATTGCTTGATTTTGCAATGGTGGTGTTGAGCCGGTAATTGCTGAGAGAGGATCAGGGAAGTGAGACACAGCATAGTTTGTATTCCCACTGAGGAACATTCCCTGGGTTGGAAAATACTTAAGAAGCTAAAAAGGTGTCAGAATGCTTACAGCTGATGGGATTATTGGCAGAGGACCTCACTCCTCAGTGGGAGAGTATCAGAATCTGGCCCTATGTCAAGAGAGGTTTGGATTTCAGTTGTGCCCCAACATTTTGAAAGTTGGGTGTCTAAAACAGAGCCCCTAAATGCACACTGAGGCACCCAAATATCAGTGGCCTGATCTTCAGAGGAGCTGAGCACCTACAAGGCCTGCTGATGTCAGTGGGAGCTGTAGGCACTCAGCACCTCTGGAAATGACAGATGCTGCCAAAGTGAGCTCTTGCAAGGAACGCTGCAGGATAAGTGATAGGCTATCTGTGCATACGCTAATGAACGAGAATGGCGGGATGTTTTCACTTTTGCAGCTGATGACTTAATTAAGATTAAGTGATATGGTGTTTTAGATGCTGGAGGCAAAGCATGCGCTGCTGATGGTGCCACCAGATCAATGCAGAGTGACCCTTCATCCCCCGTATGCCAGGCATTTACCTCAGAAGAGATGCAGCAGGAAAGTACAGCAGCAACAACAAATACAACCTCACTTGGCGAGGAGCTGCACTCAGAGGAGCTGAAAGACGATGCAGGTATTGGACAGAACATGCTAACGTGCTTCTATTGAGCTGCCATGCAATGAGTCCAATAAATTGGTGCATCAGAGAGCCAGAGCACTGTGTTCAGTTCAGTCCCTCCAGACCAGCTTAGCAATCAATCAGTCCTGTAAGAATAGTGATTTTTGAGACCTTCATTTTACTGAGGGACACACAAAGCCAGGAGTATTGGGATGAATTGCACACATAAGAGAGACTGCTTTGACACGATGCCATGTTGGTGTTAGGAGAGTTCTTTCCTATACCAAGAATCTGGCTGCATGTCAGGGGATGGGTAGCAGTATAATGGCATGTGGACTGTAAGAGGCACCAGACCATCTTCCTTTAGATGCATGTTTGTGCATGCGCAGGCACACACATTGCTATTGTCACCCCAGCTGGGATTAGGGAACAATATTTACAAGATATTTCAATTACTACAACGAGCAGGGCTGTATCAATAGTACAGATAAACACAAACCAAATTCCCTTCATCTAATCACCCATATATTTTGACCTAGCTCAGAATACAAACCAGGATTTGGACCTGGTTAAGTCTGCTTTGCACTGTTCTAGCAGTGAAAAGCTGATGTAAAGCTCACCTAAGTGGCTGCCTGAGGATACCTTTTGGGGTAGGATAATCTTTCATTGGCATAATTCTGCCTGAATTCTGACATTTCTTAAATGTCAAGAGTGTGACTTTGCCGACATAATGTTCTTTTAACATAGTGTTTGGTATATACTTTCCTAGGCTTTTATAAAAACAAAATGGGGAAAAAAAACCCAGAAATTTGATCCTGCAGAACCATAACAACTCAGAGGGGTTAAAAACTTTAGAGCCACCACACCGACGTTGGCCACTTGAGCTAACAGAGTAACTGGTAGCAGTAGGCTGTCATCTCTATGTGGGTCAACCACTACAAGGAGAAGAGTTGCACATTTTGCCAGTGGATTGCAAAGTTTGTTGTTGACAGGAGAAGAATCTTGATATTTAGGAATCCTATTCCGGCTCCTGAGGGGAGTGGTTACAGACCCTTCTGCCTTTGTCTCTTCCAGGCTGCCCCATTCCCAGTCTCCTGCCAAACCCTAGCCTCCTCATCCCACTTCCCATACCAGGCCTCTCATTCCAGAGTCTCACTCCCCACTTTCCTTGGCTCCATGTCCCAGTCCCTCCACTGCCCCCTCTCATAGAATATCAGGGTTGGAAGGGACCTCAGGAGGTCACCTAGTCCCACCCCCTGCTCAAAGCAGGACCAATCCCCAGACAGATTTTTGCCCCAGATTCCTAAAGGGCCCCCTCAAGGATTGAACTCACAATGCTGCTTTGAGCAGGCCAATGCTCAAACCACTGAGCTATCCCTCCCCCCAGCTCTTCTTCTTTACTCCACTGCAGCTCTAAATACAACTTCAGTTTTCCATTTCTGTCTTTTATACATTCCCAGCTCTCTCTCACTCTCTGGTCTATTCTCCAGGACCACTGTTGTTTTGAATTTTTCATGATATATCAGATTGTTCCTCTGGTGCTTGTGGTAACTCCACTCCCTCCTAAATGGTTTCCCCTCAGATATTTCATCCCTTCTCCTACTTGCCCACAGGAGACAACAGATGACTTTTGTGTTATTGTATCAACCCATTTCTTTAAACCTAGCTTATCTTCTCTATTTCAACACGGTGTGTTATTTCATCATGAACGGTCCCAAAACAGATTTGTTATTCACGGGGCATCTAACATTTGTGCTTTCACCCTTCTGTGTATCTCACAATAAAAACTGAACAAATAAATACTCAAAACACTCTAGCCCTGCATATAGTTGGCTTTTATGAACTCTCACTCTTATTGCTGTTTTCCTCCCTCCTGCAGCTGTTCCTACTGTGTAGTTTATCCACTGATGTGTCTTGTCTTGAATGAGACTGCACGCTTGGTAGAGCAGGGACTGTCCATGTCTCTGTGTCTGAACAGTGCCTAGTACAAAGGAGTCTCAGTCCTAATTGGAGTCCTCCGGGCACTACTATGATTAATAATAAACTTCCTCTATTGGACTATGGCGTCTATTTCTCTGTACATCTGTTTCTCATCACTGTTTCCTTCGCAATTGAAATCCCATTTGCAGAGTCCTAGTTTCTTGAATTGTTTCCATCTCGTTTCTGAATTGTGAATGTAGCTATTAATTTCTTTCCAGATCTTCCCTATTTCCAGTGACCCTTACTAATGCCAGTTCTGTTCACCATCTCTCTGTCCTAACCTTTACTGTCGTCTGCATTTCTTTTTCTTCCCTTGGGGTATGTATCAGTTCTCCAGCCTCAATACGCTGAAAGGTGGGATTTAATTTTCCCAAACAGCTTACTTCCTACGCAGCAATACCCACTCCTGTTTGTTACACGTCCTTTTAGCTCCTCTTTACCAACCTCTGGCAAATCCTCCATTCTAGACCCTATCCTGTTTCCACTGAAGTTAGTAACAAAAGGTGTGTATTGGAGAAAGCCTCCTGCATTGGCTTGAATTGGAGTGTTGGACATTCAAGAAATAATATGGTCCAAGCCTGTCCATGTGCATGTGCACATATTTCACCATTGTGTGTATTTAATTTTATGTTATTTAGATAAAAGGTCTACTGTGCACATATTAAAAAAAGGAGACCAGGCCAGCAACAAAGGATTTCATTTAAAATTTTTAAACTTGTCTAGCTTGCTGGAGTTCAAATGAAAAGTTAAGATCAAACAAAAACAAAGAAACCCAGACACACACACACACACACACACACACACAAATAGCACAACTTGGAATTTCCATGGTGTATTCTGAATGTTTCTGGGTTTCTAGACATGTGGTATTCAGACAGAAATGTGTTCTTCTGGTTTATCAGCTGACAGTTTTTCATGGCAGTATCACCCAAAGGTTCCCAGCCCAGTGGAAAACAGAAAAACTTTGGTTTTGAAAATTGTATTCTGGGAATTTTGTCATGGTCTCAAGGCCAGAGCCCAGGACAAGGAATTTGGAGTTCTGGATTCTAGTCCCTCCTCTGCCCTGCACAAGCGGCGGACCGGCTTTGAGAACCACTGCTCTGAGCACTAGCCTGTTGGCTATAAGGGGTGGGAGAGGAAATCACCACCACCACTATTTTTTGCAAAATAATGTCTGACCTAGCTTAGGCACCTATCTCCAGGAGAGGGTTGGTGACTGTGAACCCTGAGTGGAACTACCTTTGAAGGGTGGGGCTAGTTTCAGTGACTCGCTCCTTGCTCACCTTGCTGGCTTTCTGTGACTCCCATAGACTCTCCCCATTTATTGTATAAGGAGCATGGACACCTAACTTGGGACTGAGGATTCCACAAGGTGGCAGGGTGCCTGAAGTTAGGTCCTGCAAGTCTGAGCCTTTCTGGATCTAGCCCAGGGGTCGGCAACCTTTCAGAAGTGGTGTGCCGAGTCTTCATTTATTCACTCTAATTTAAGGTTTTGCGTGCCAGTCATACATTTTAACGTTTTTAGAAGGTCTCTTTCTATAAGTCTATAATATATAACTAAACTATTGTTGTCTGTAAAGTAAATAAGGTTTTTTAAATGTTTAAGAAGCTTCATTTAAAATTAAATTAAAATGCAGAGCCCCCCAGACCAGTGGCCAGGACCCAGGCAGTGTGAGTGCCACTGAAAATCAGCTTGTGTGCCGCCTTCGGCACGTGTGCCATAGGTTGCCTACCCCGATCTAGCCCAATTGACTAGCAACACCCTCCCTTTTATCACTCTCACAGCTTCCCATCAGCAGCATTCCTGGGTCCCCAGAATTGAAACTCTATTGTCTTGATCCACTGCATTTCCTGGTTCTTGAATAATACTTGGAATTTCACCCCTTCAGGGATACCTAACATCACTCACGAGTGGCTTCCTTTTGCTCTACTTCACGTGGCTTGAGTGGTCATCAAAATAAAGCATGGTTCTGCTTTTCACCTTAGCATTTGGCCCCTGCTGTATACATAGCAAATGATCTTTGAGGGCAACCTTCACAAAATCCTGATTTGAAAAATATATATAGCAATTGCAAGGACGTCCTTGAAAACCGAGGTGATTATTTCACAAGTGAGGCAACTTTTCTTTCTATCCAGCAAAATTTTGCAACAGTCATCTCTGACTAACGCTGCGTATTTATTGTACTCCCCCAACTTTCCCAAACGATAAATACTCGTTACTCCATTTCTAGACACATACGTTAGTCTGTTTGTCAACAAATTAAACACTATTATCTTGCCAAGGCTATTGTGTCCTACTGCCTCACTGCTTTGGAGCCTTCCGTTTGCATTCTAAAAGCAAGGATGCAAATTGTTTGGAAAGCTGCTGAGTGCTTCAGCACTTATTGACTTCCTTGGACTTGAGTGCACTCAACACCATTCAGGAGGCATTCCGCAGCTTGTAGCATCAGCCCCTTCGAGATGGCGATTTCTTCTGCACTACATCCCAGTGTCTATTCCCTGTTGTAGCATTGTTATTGTTATCCAAGGGAAGGTCTTCTTATATCAGGTTGCTTCAATCTTGGTTCCTAACATCATCCCCAAGAAAGACTGAGCCACCCTGGCATCAGATGGAATAGAGAGGAACTGGGCTGCAAGCTGAAGTCACATTTTAATAGGATTAAAATAAAAATTGCCAGGAAATCCTGCAGAGAACAATCATAGAAAGATCTGTGAGGCTATATTAAAAGTTAATCATTCCTTACCCTTCATTTGTGTTCCTAGCAAGAAGTGCTCACATGGTAACTCTAAATCATTGCAGCTGGGTTCTACAAAATAATCAATTGCAGTTCTCAAAAACCACTATACCCTGCTGTCCTCATTATAGAAAAGAACATAAGACTTTTTTGTGGGGGAGGGGAAGGGAAATGACCCTTCAAGGCTCATCAGTTTCCTTAGGAACATAGTATCTAACTCTTTCTTCAGTTAGCCCAGTGTGTTTTATTTTTACCTCAACAACCTTGGCTGGTAGGCTATTGCACACATTCATTATTTTCACTGTGGAAAAAAAGTGCTGCTAGCTGTATGCCATAAATTCTGTTTTCCTGAATCTTCCTGGTATGGCCCCTTGGTTTATCATCATCATCATTATTAATTTCATGTCTCATTAATTCTACTGCTTCTGATCCTTTTACTAGCCAAGAAACCTTCAGTGTCCACTGAAGAACTAGAAGATGCCTGCCTGCCAGTAACCGAAGAGACTCCACAAGCCTTACTTATTTCTGAATCCACAGATTCCCCACGGAAACCAATGGAAAGAAACCTAGCACAGCTCCCCAGCCCCCCTTCACTTCCAATTCCACCACCTAAGGCAATCTCCAAAATCAAGAGTGTAACAGGTTAGTCATGTTGGTCAATAAAGTCTCATCCCATCGACATTGTCCTCTCCTTGTATATCATTTTTCTCCTATATATATTTTGGGACAGTTACTTAGCTGGTGTAAATCAATGTCATACCATTGATGTGAATGGAGCGTTCATGATTTACACCAGCTGAAGATCTTGCCCCCGATCTAGAAGCACTGAGTCTTTGCATGTTGCACATATATCTGACCTGTCCTGGTTTGTTTATTGCAGGAGGCTGCAGTAAGTCCACCTGCACTAATCCATGTAAAGCAGATGACATTGACAGCAAACAGCTACCCAATCAGCATCTTGTGCATGACTTGCCACAAGTCGCTATGAAACCAAGGAAGGTTTAAATGCTTTTTGCAATACAGAATCACAGTGTGATAACAGTCCAGAAGCAGTGAACTCAGCTGTCAGCTGCAAAGCTCACGTCAATAGATCCTTCAAAGCTTTCTGCCTGAAGGGTTTGCTCATTAGGGTAGGTCTAAATTGGAGCTGTGCAAGCTCCTCTAATGACATATGAACAGTTCACCCAAACTTTCACAACCCACTCCTGCATCTCAGGTTTCACTCTGAATTTCAGGTTCAAACACACACAGCCTGATTCTCTAATGTGCCACAACGGTGATCTTACACTTTTCACCACTTCCAGCAGTGCAAAGGAGTTTAAAGTGAGTATAACGGTGATTTATTCCCACTGCAAGGCTCCTTTACACTGCCAGAGTGCGCCCATAATCAGGCATCTAAACTGCTAACTGACAACCATTGTTCCTGCAATCATTTCCATCCCCAGCTTCCTGGTATGAAAAAAGAGGCCACATTTGCAGAGTCACCATGAAGCAGAAGATCATAGGGTGCTGCTCTAATGACTAAGACTGACTGAAAGTTTTCTGTCTCAACTGTTTTTCAATGGAAAACTGGGTTTTCACCAAAATTATTTTTCTTGCTAAAAATATCTGCTTTCCATGGAAAACTTTTTTAAAAAACAAAATATAATGGCCAAAACCAAAACATTGTGTGTTTTCAGCTTAAAACTGAAATATTTCAATTCAAAATGGTATTGTGGTGCTTCATGGAAGTTGTAGTTCAGATGCCTTTTGTTTCCATTCTTCTTTATGGGCCAGGCTTTCTGGCCAGACTACAGGTCCCATGATGCACCATGGCCCAGGACGCCTATGACTCACCTCTTCCCCTCATCACATGTGAGATATAGTCCATCCTGAGAGCTCAACCCATACAGGAGAATGGGGGCATATGGCACCCAAAGTACAACTCCCATGAGGCACTTTGCAATACCATTTTGAATAGAAATATTGTTTGCCAAAAATATTTCATTTTTAGGTGAAATATTTTCATTTTGATATTTCATTTTTGTCTAAATTTTTTTTTTGGGGGGGAGCTATTTTTCACCAGCTCTAATAATGGCACATCTTCTTCAGTTCTGCTTCTGGGAGTGGGAGTAATTGTAAGCTCAGATTGAACAAGTACCGTCAGTGGGAGAGGGCACTGGGGTGGAGGTGGGGAGAGGGAGAGAGAGTGACATGAGAGAAAAACAGAGGGGGTTGGAAAGCCCTTTATTTTATTTTTTTTCCTCTAACAGTGTTGGAGGTGCTGATGGTGGCGGGGAGGAGAGGGGAATAAGCCAAGCACTAATTAATCACAAAAAGGGGGTGGGGGGGATGGCAAGGTCCAAGATACCATTTCATAAGATTATTCCCTGAACAGCTCTCATTAGGACAAACAAAGTGTGATTAACAAAAAAGTGCTCAGCATTAGCCTAAGCTGTGTCCAGGCTGAACTGGTGCCTGTGAGGCTCTGGGATCAAGGTAGCATAAAGGTGACAGTAAAGTCCCTCAGCAGCTTGGCTAGACCAGAGCATCCTTCCCTATTGCACAGAGATAGAGTATGAATTAGGAGGTGTTGTATGGCCCTTCAAGCTGCGATTCAGTGGAGAGTGGAATGATCATAAATATCCATTGTGTGTTTCCAGGGTGGCACCTAATCAAAATCCCCTTGAGCTCAGATATATGTCTCCTGGTAGCTGAGGCTCTCTGCCCTCTGGGTATGGAGCGAGCCTGCTGATCAGTTAAAGGGGGAAAGAATTTAGATGCTACTGCTCTGGTATACAGCCTTATTGCCGCTGCTTTGTGGCAGTGTACTTTGCCTACTAGACATTCCAGTAGATGCTCCTGTGCTTTAAAGTGTTCCAGGTTTGAGAAAATAGATCACCTATGTGGATTTGATTCACTCTTTTAGCTGTACGTATACATGCATACAGAGAGAAGGAGGATTACCTGTTTGTTAGGACATCATCATGGGAGACATGAGTTTGATTCCCTGCTCTAACACAGACTTTGTGTGACCCTTCCCAAGTCACTTAACCTCTTTGTGCGTCCATTTCCCATCTGTAAAATGTAGCACTGCCTTCCCTCAGCAGTGGGAGGGAAGTGTTGTAAGGCTAAATACAATAAAGATTGTGAGGTGCTCATATCTAAGCACCAGAGATAGCATACATTTTGTCTTGTTAAATTACACACCTGGGGCCTGGTTTACAATGTGAGATTTCTACTTGTGCGCACACACACACCCCTCTCTGAGCACTAGACCAATGCCAACTGTTGCACAAGTGTTGTGTTTTGCAACACTTGTGCACACATTTCCTGAGTGCAAATTCTTGCACGTGCCGGTACCGAAGTTTTAAAAGTGCACACCGTAATTTTTGTGCCTGCAAAGTGCATGCCCATGAACATCCTTTCCCACATATGGGCTCTGGGTAGAAACCCAACTCAAAATTTAGCCCATAATGCCATAGAGTTTCATCAGGTATCAAAAGTTTTTGTATATTGTTATGTTCCATGTTAGTAACTAACCACATGTTTCAAACAACGTTTCCACTAACTTAATCTGGATTTCATTTTACACTCTTGATTTTCTATCTAATAATTTGTACTATAATTCGATACTTTGGTAATTTTATTATTTTTAATTTGAAATTTGAAAAAAATATTTGATTTTTTGTTAAAAAAAAAATCTACTCAAATATATGCACACTGGACAAAATTCTGTCCTGGGTTACATCATTGACTTTGTGGGTTGTGCCAGATTTTCACCAGTGTCCTTGAGAGCAGGGTTTGGGTACCGTGTAGGGTACCATACAGCACAATTGTCCTGGAAGGAAATATCTTGATAACCTATGTTTATTATTATCATCCTTAAAGTGCTAGACCTCATTTTGAACGTCTCCTCTTTTCTCTTGCAAGTTTCTGGGCTAATCAAGAGCCAATTCTTGAAATCCTTGCACAGAAATGTCGGGATACCACTGATAGCAGTGGGAGTTTTGACTGGATAAGGGCAACAGAATTTACCTCACAGAAAATTAGAATGGTAAGGAGGGCCTGTGGAGAGACAAGGTGGGTGAGGTAATATCTATTATTGGATCAACTTCTGTTGGTGAAAGAGACAAGCTTTCAAGCTACACAGGTCATACCTGAAGAAGAGGTCTGTGCAGCTTGGAGGGGTCTCTCTTTAACCAACAGAAGTTGGTCCAATAAAAGATATTACCTCACCCAGATTGTCTCGCTAATATCCTTGAACCGACACAGCTACAACACAACACCGCAAACAAAAAGGGTACGTGTCAGGTTAAATTCACATTATCAACACTAGGTGGCAACAAGAGAAAAGGAATAGCCTTCTACACAATCCAACTAAACAGATCTCCTGTGCTGGTGTGTCTCCAGTGTAGAAAGTATCACAACCCAGGACAGATATGTGGCCAGGAAAGTGCAGTGAAAAGAATAATTGAACTGCAGAAGACAAAAGTGAAGCAACATCTTTGTCAAACAAGGCTCTTACCCCCGCTCCCTCCATGCAGTCTAAACCAGAGTGGGGGAAATATCAGAGGCACAGCAATAGAAGAGGCAGGTGTTTGTTGCACTGGGGTGATAGATATGAGTGATGGGATTGGAGAGGAGAATGTCCGGGATGGGCTGTTCAGAAAAGAGAAGAATCACCTCAGCCCAGAACTTAAAAGGCTATAAAGATTTTAGTGTAAGATTTCCAAGCTGCATTAGGGGTTTGGATGCCCAATTCCCACTAAAAAAAAAAAAATCCAAATCCCCTAGGTGGCTTGGAAAATAATCTCAGTTTTGGGTACAAAAAGCATCAATTAAACATCCTCCCACTCGTCTTCCCCTCTCCTTGGTACTCGACCCCACTTCATTCTTTGCTGAAATGCTTTTGAAACAGATCAGCTCTGGCAAGTTTGGCTGAACTAGCTAATATCACCATCTCTCACAAGCTCTGGTGTTTCCCTATATGGGGTGAGAGACTGGGGCACCATTTTTATCTGTCCAGCATGTAGAATCAATCTCAACCCAGGCTCCATGTGCCACAATTAAAGGCCCAGTGTGACTTTTTATCACTTTGTTTTCAGCAGCAGGAAGTGAAGTAGATGAGCCAGCAGTGAAATCCCCTCCTTCCACTATCCTGAAGAATTATGTCATTGTTGGTTCCTCCCAAATCTCAGGACAAGCTGCCCTCTTCCATCCACCAGGCCAGAAAGGCTCCGATCCCCATGTCAGAGGACAGCTACCAACACCGACTGGTTCCCCTCATCCCACTGCTGTCCACCTGCCTTTACCTCCCAGCAGAGTCATTGAGGAGCTCCACAGGGCTCTGGCCACCAAACATCGGCAGGATAGGTAAGTATAGCACATAGAGGCACAGCGAATACCAGGAAACAGTATCCTTTCAATGAAAGTATTTTTCATAATACAAATTCCTGGTAAGAAAATATTTTTCCCTGTCGTTAACACTCCACCCATTTAGTCTGATTAAAATCAGGTTGGTTCTGCCCACACACTGCTTGGTGGCCCTAGTTTTGGCACTGATCCATGGTTAAAATGGAAGTTTCAGCTGTTACTTTATAATATGCTACTTTTATGACAGGAAAGCTATTGCAACATGGAAATAAGGGATCAAGGAGATGGAATCATTTGCTGATCCTCAGCTCAGCGTATGAGGTGGCTTGTCACAAAAGCAGAATATCAAGATTTAGTAATTTAGACAGTGAAGTCCTCCTAAAAGAACTGCACCCTTTCAGACCACACACGCCACTTTCATCCTGTTAGAAAGGAACTGATGTGAGGTCAAATGTTCAAAACTGCACACATGCACAACGATGCACGATTACTCTGCAGGCAAAATTTCCCAAGGTTGCATGCACAAACCAGGCAATTGCACCCGCAAACGGTCAGTTCTGATCACTGGTGTGCAAAATTCTCGGATCTGAAAAATTACCTGGAAAATTTTGCTGGAAACAGCCGTGACCTTCTCTCTAGCCTCCTGAAGCTTTCCTGATCATAGCTTTGCTGTTGGCCTATGGCTTCTCTGAATTGTTCCTCGGCCATGCTCTCCCCAAGTCCTCTTGATCTCTTCTGTCTGTCCTCTTTATCAGCTGATGCTATTACTTTATAAGCACGACCCGATCTACCAATGAGATGATCCTCTTCCCAATGAAAGACTTTGACCCCTTTCCTTGCGTTGGTTCACTTCCCCATCTGCAAAGTGAATTTAAGAATAATCTACCCCAGAAGATGAACTGGTTACTGCCCTGTGAAGATGCTATACAAGTGCTCAGTATTATTACTTTAGCATGTGACTCTTGGCTTCTGCGTGAGCATATGTGGTACCTTGTTTTGCAATACACATGGCTATGTAGGAGTGTGTTGAGTACATTGTCTGCTTTTCATGAGAAACCCTCCACTGCAGTAGTAGAGAAAGACAAAGGTAATTCCAAAGCTATATGATTGGTAACATTTCTCAATGCCACAACAATCTTTCTCACAGGAAACGGATTAATACAATGCCCTTTCCAGGCCCTGTTAAATCCTTGTCAGGATCACAAACTTTTAGAAGGGCAATGTTTCAGACAATGTATGTTTTACATTAGAAGCACATGCTGTGTTCTTTAAAGAGGTCAGCATGGTACAGCACACAACTATACATCAAAAAACACATTGATCATTCCCTTCCTGCACCTTATTCTTGCGATTCTGAGAATGCAGTCCAATGATGTCCCTTGTACATCTCACTGAAGACATGATACCTGTGTTCATCTAATGCTAGGTTTTTATTATGGCTTTAAAATGGACTGGTTTGTCAACCGAGGTGTGTGCCTTCCATCCGCAGCTTTCACGGCAGAGAAAGCAAAGGGTCTCCCAAAAAAAGAGTGGATGTCCGTCCATCCAGAACATCTAGCATCGAGGGCAACAAAGAAAAGGAGAATGCACTGAGCCACAGTAATGATCCGGAGAACAAGCGAAACTCAGTCAAAGAGTCAGATGAGAACAAAGAAAACCTGATCATGAACTCAGAACTCAAGGACAACTTGGTTTTTTATCAGGATGAAGAGGTGTTGAATGACTCCATCATTTCTGGTAAGGAAAGTTAATTTATTATCCTTATAAAAATATACCATTTCAGTCAACAGGAATGGTCCGAAATATCTCAGTGTATGAGTGTGAAAATGCAATGTTATGGCAGATTTTTTGTGCATGGATTCTTAGTGAATAGATAGTGCTAAAGTTATGCCCAAATGACAAAGTTTGTGCTCATGTCTGTCTTGGTAATTACAGCATACCAAAAATGGCATTTAGAGATACAGAGATAATTCAGTAGGTGCTGTCCTTTCAGTTCTGCCTACACCACTTTGTACCATCTCACCTGAATGGCAGAGCTTCCAGAAGGGGCATCTCATCATCAGTGAATGAGGATTTCTGAGAGTCTGGTGCAGACAAATCACTTTTGGAAATGCCCCAGTCTGGAAGCAATGCAGTGATGAAGTATAGGAGGCTATTTGGCAATGAGTAGCAGACCTATCCTGGAGGGACACGTGTCCATAGGCTGGGATATGAAGAACTGAACCCCAGCTCCCTGAAGATCTATTAGCAAATCTCTGACAGCTCAGTGAATTCTTTCTACCAATCTGCCAAATTGTGTCTGTATTGGATTACATTGAACTCTACACAGCTCTGGTATGCCTACAACACACAAAAATGTGTCTCCCTCTGGAAGGTTTTGGAAGGGGTAATTTATTTACTCCATTGTTTATGAAGTTAGGTCATAGATTGCTTCCAAGAGAGAATTTACTGTTCATATGGTTCAGATGAGCACGGACCTCTTAGTAAAATATTATGGGAACAATTATTATTATCCAGGCCAATTGTTTTATTGAGCTGAGCCACTGGGGCTCTCTGCTGTTTGGAGAAATCATATTTCAATCAAGTTTTCAGTTCAGCAGAACCACATTCTATTTTAAATGAGTTTCAGTAGATTGGAACAGGACAGGCTTAGAGAGAGCGCACTGCAAAAGTAACCAGTGTAGCAGCGTAGTGTAGCAGATTGAGAAGGAATTTAAAAAGGAAATGTATCTAAGGGTAAGTAATGAACTGGATTATTGGGTTCTGATCCTAGCTCTGCTGCTGACTCTGGCATCTTATTGAAGGGTTGTTGTAGCCATGTTGGTCCCAGGATTTTAAAGAGACAAGATTGGTGAGGTATGAAACACAAAGCTGAGATAAGGTAGAGGAGGAAATAAAAGATAAATCTTTTGCAGAATTTCCCTGCATTTAAGTGAAGATTCTCTTTTTAAAAAACAAACAAACAAACTCTCCAGATAAATTTTTCCACATCTCCCTGGGAATAGCTATTGTCCATGATTATAAGAAGTCCACTGAGTTTGGTGTAAATTCTTGTATATTAATTTGTCTAACACAGGCCATGCAGTCCTCCTATAACACAAATAAAGGTGTTTATTCTACCGTTGAAGACCTGTGTCATATATTTATTTAATTAGACATGATTTTTGCTTACACAATTAGTGGAAAACTATGATGATGGCAAGAAACCAGTGACTGTAAAAGCTTATGTGGCATCCAGAAGCAGCTCTTAAAAATAAAAAGTGCTTCAAAATATTTCATCTTATTATGACTTATGGTATCTGCTTAGGGTAAGCCCTCTAAAGGGTTAAAAGGCTATTTTGCTCAGTAAAAGTTAATTCAAGAAAATGTCAAATGGCATGTAAATACCAGACAAATCACAGAAGTTAAGTATGGGAAAACCTTTTAGGTTATCCAGTCTGTCCCCCAGTCAAAGTGGAATTCCTACAATATGTATATTAGCATTTTGTCAAGTTTTAGGGTTGTTTTTTTTTAAATCGTAAGGCCTAGGACCATGTAAAAACATGCTTGTCCAACTACCAGGACTGTGTGTGCAGGTGAGATATTTGCACACGCAGATGGACAGTTAGATACCAGTTTATTCACATGTCCAATTTTTATGACTAATCTATAATGCAATAATTTCATGCACAAACTAGCACTCAGTTGTGGATGTATTTTTAATGTGAGCCACAGGTGCCTGGCCTTTTGACATCAAGCTTTGCATATCCCAGGCTAAGAATACTTCCCCATGTCCTTTGGAGGACTAACCCACAGCCTTACCACATCTCACTATCAAGATTTTCCTTCTGTTCCATTACTCCTAATTGTATACCTGGCTACCATCCTACATCATTTATTTCACTCCTTGCAGCTCAGATAAGGGACAGGATCAAATGAAAACCCCAGATATGACCACAGCCAACCTCTGGGAAAGTTCAGATCCAAACTTTGTGTCAGGTCACAGCCTCTGTAATAGGCTGAACCAGAGGCCTGAATCCAAATGCCTCCAAACTTTAGGGTTAGCTCCAAACCATTTTAAGAGCCAAACTTTGTGCACTGGCCCATCTGTAGTTAAAAATCTGTAAATACTCAACGTGTACTCACCTAGTCATTGCTGAGCTGTCTGTCCATATTGAGAATATGCAACCATAAAAGACGCATGCACAAAACACCCAGATAGTTGCCTACGCAAAGCACATAGGTAGCTGTGTTCCGTTCAAGAGTGCATGTTTTATTCTAACTAAAGCACTAAACTTTTCAAAAGTTCTAGCCATTAGTGTACGGTGTCTAAGGAGGTTGCAATGGGATAAATGGAAATTCAGTGATGAAAGTGAATGACAATCGCTGAAATGCAGGGGGAAAAGTCTTACCAGTGAGAATGATTGGCAAAGAAATGGAAATACAACACAACAGAACAAAACCAGCCCATTGTAGATAGAGAGTAATTAATATGGAGCAGGTGGGATATTTTAATGATTTCACTTCTGTGAGTTCCCCCTTTGTGTTCGGTGTCTGTGAATATTCTAGTGAATGACAGGAAGTTGGCGTGTTAGCACTGATGTGAAAACAGCAGCAATTAAACAAATATCAAAGACTAATTATTCCTTGATTCTCAGAGTTATGCTCCGCCAGTCAGGGGACAGAATTATGCCATATCATTTATGTCCAATCCAAACTAACCAGAGGTTGAGCATTGATGAGCACAGTATAAAAACCTATATAGAGTAGAACAGAACACTCCCAACAAATTGTTTGAGAACAAGCCCTTTGCCAACCATTATCCACAGAAATTGGTGAATAATAATTACATCTGATATTGTAACCTGTCTGTGGGCAGTTTGTGATCAACAACAAAAAAAAAGGATGGAATGTGTCAGATGAATTATGCAATCAGGCCCAGGAACAGGAGAATGGAGGAGCAAATGGCAGAGAGATTCAGTGATTCATTAAGCTACAGGATAGACAGGGACCATCTTAGGACCTGAGGGATGACAACTCTGCTGCCACTGTTTTCTCATGTGTTCTCTGTATCCGAAAGGATGTCAATGAGACATTTTTGTTCTTGACACTGCACACACTTGCACTGGCTGACAGTCACTCACATTTAAGAAATACACAGTAACGAGAAAGGTAGCAGCAACATAATTCCCTGCAATTCTCCTGCTTTCAGAAGTCTGGGTTCGCTGGCAGCTTAGAAAGAATCTAAGCATCCAAGGTGCTTATATGGTCCCCATTACTAACATATGTGAGAACCTCTCAAACTTTGATATATGTATCCTCACACCACCCATCGAAGATAGGACAGTGCTATTATCCCCATTTCGCCAGATGTGGAACAGCCACCCAGATCCCTCCAAGGTATTTCAGTGCCTAACTCCCACTGAAATATCTTGAGGATCTGGGCCAGAGAAACATAGGGTCTGTCTATACTGCAGCCAATGTAGAGAAACCCGAGCTAGCTTTAATCTAGCCAGCTCAAGTGACAATGGTAGTGAAGCTGTGGAAGTACAGAGAGCAGCATGGGCTGTTAGCCCAGGACAGAGGGTCTGTACTCAAGTGGCTAGCCTCAGTTCCTGGTTCTTACATGGCACGGATTACTCTCTCTCTCTCTCTCTCCTAGCACTCAATAATCTCTGATTGGGGCTGTATATAGGGCTGCATAAAAGCTGCACATTAATGCATCTGTACATTGTACCTAAATTTGAACCATAGATGCCAGCTTTTGGAAACTAACAGTGGAGGGGTGAGATCTTCAAAAGCACTTGGCATTGATCCCATGTTGCTCCCATTGGGAGTGCAGGTAGCCCAAGGCAGAGCACTTCTGAAATCCCACTTGAGATATTGGTGGTTATGGGGCAGAAGGGAAAGGGAGACGCACCTTAGCCCCAGGAAGAACAACTTTTAGGAAGATGTTTAAATAAAAGGTACCGGTAATTAAAATCATAGCAGCTACACTGATCAGCACAGTGGTCAGGAAGGAATTTCCCATCACGGTGCACTGTTGGCTAGGCGCAGGATGAGAGCTAGCGTGGGCTTTTTATTCCCTCTTTGTTGGTTTTTTTCTTTTCTCTGAAGCATCAGATATTGGCCTCTGCCGGAGGCAGGATATCAGTCTTGGTGAACAAATGGTCCCCTCAATAGGGCAGAGGATGGACCATTTACAAGGTGTTCACCCACAAAATAGGCACTATCCTCCTTGAAGGATAATCTACATCTTTTTTTCCTCCTGACTTTGTCAGTCAGGTATTTTCAAAAATTAATCAGATTGGCCAGTCACTGATGGTGGCTCCTAATATGGACAGCTCAGATTAATCCAGCTCTCTTGGTTCAACTGCATTCTTATTTGGATTTTGGAATACGGTAAAGATTAATCAGTGCACAGTGCGTTTGGACCCTGGGAGTGGTTACC
The DNA here is from genome assembly GCF_020497125.1 of Mauremys mutica. NCBI lineage: Eukaryota > Metazoa > Chordata > Testudines > Geoemydidae > Mauremys > Mauremys mutica. The sequence continues at coordinate 9,993,280 of NC_059084.1, read as the reverse complement.
ATATAAGCCTTGTTAGAAACCCGGACATCTGGATGAAGCAAGTATGGCTTAGCTGGGGCTGAATGCTGTCTGCTCCTTTAATACAACAAGTAGGATTTGGGTTAAAGGTACAATTTTTCAGACCACACTTGCTTCTTTTAATTTCACAGAGTAGGAGATTCTTTCTTTTCCCTTTTAAGGGCATAGATTGAGCTCTGTGAGCAGAGGCAGGCCTCCGAGTGCACCTCCAGAATAGACATTAGATGACAAATTGGCAGCATTTTATTTGTAACGAGCTATTACATTGCTACAGTGTGTTCTATTGCATCTTAGAATACAGGGCTATGGGCCAGATCCTCAGCTGGTGGGAAATGATGTAATTCCATTGACCTTAAAGCCTGACTCTTTTAAAGGCCTGGATCCCTTTGTACTGTATAGAGAGAGATTCCAGCTCATCCTGAATGACCACATGAGATGGGGGAAAAGCACCAAAAGAGCTCTGACCCCACATATAAGGGAACAGCATAAGGAGGGTGGGAGTTACAGCACTGCCTCCAGTTTTATACACCCCAAAGATCATGGGGAGGGGTTAGCGTTCTGCTTTCTGCACCAGCTACCACCTCAGCCTCTGGCCGGGGGGGACGATACTGCAAACTGCACCTGCAGGGTGGGTGTTAGATCTGCTCCCACGGCTGCCGGATGCAATTCTGCCTGCGCACGTGCTGTGCAGATCGAATACTCCACGTGGTGCCGTGGCCCTCTGCATCCACCCGCACTGCAGCTGTGCTCGAAAAGCCATGACAGAGCCCTAAGGGTTTGGCCTAGTAGTCAGAGCACGTCATGCGGGAGGCAGGTTTCCAGTTTGGACACTTACTGGTGTGACTTCAGGCAACTGACTTTGCCACTTTGGGCTTTATTTTACCCGGCTTAAAACCGTTAAACGGATACTTAACATCGCACATGAGTTCTGTGGGGCTTCGTTAATTTATGTTTGCAAAGCACTTTGAGTGGAAGAGTCAGCGTATTATTATAGCGTGTCTACAGTCAGAGCCTGGTTGGGGAGGGTTGGTTTGATCACAGTTTCAGAAAGCTCTAATTTTGCAACTGTCAGGGACTCAGGGTGTGATATTAGGCAAGTCACTCGACACCTCTCTGCCTCTGTTTTCCTACCTATATGCCAGGGATAACAGTGTTTACCCTCCTTTATAAAGCACTTGGAGATCAACAAGTGAGTAGTGTCCTAAAAGACACATCCTAAAGGTGAACCTGTTACTTACAGGTAGCAGACTTACTGGGGCATGCCAACCTGCAGAGCACCCCTTTACAAAACAGCCTTGAGTCACATCTCAAATGCCAGACAAAAACTACCTACAAATCTAACTTCAGTCTCCTTTAAGAACTGGATGATTTTTTTTCTAAAAGGAGACCTCAAGTATTAAAATCAAACAGGCTCCCTTATGATTTTTACCGCACATTGTACATTCAGTAGAACACTCCAAGACAAGTAGATACACAGATTTATCTGTACTTCTTGTGTAGCCAGACAACGGTTCACCTTCTGTCTTAAGGGGACTATTCCACACTGATTGTGCACTCAAAACTCTCTGTGTTATGTGTAGGACATTAACTATACTTAATGAATATATTAACAAGAGTGTCAAATGGACGACATGGGAGGTAATTGTCCTGCTCTGCTCAGCACTGGTAAGACTTCAGCAGAAGTTCTCTGTCCAGTTTTGGGCACTGCACTTTAAGAAAAATACAGACAAATTGGAAAAAATCCAGAAAAGAACAATAAAAATGAGAAAAGATTTAGAAAATCTGATGGATGAAGAAAGATTTAAAAAACAAAACAAAAACAAACAAACAAACAACAGGGCATGTTTAGTCTTGAGAAAAGAAGACTGAGGGAAGACTTGATAATAGTCTTCAAATATGTTAAGGGCTGTTATAAAAAAAGAGGATGGTGATCAATTGTTCTCCATGTCCACTAAAAGTAGGAAAAAAGTAATGGCCTAAATCTACAGCAAGGGAGATTTTGGTTAGATATTGGGAAAACTTTTCTCACTGTACGAATTGTCCAGTCTGGATCTGGTTGATGATCTAAAAACCTGACATAAACTTGATACCAAGGGGGCAAACCCAACTGTGGATTTGAAAAACTGCACCTACCAGTGCTCTAGGCTGGAGTTGGTGAGGGGGGGGTATCACCTCTGTTAAGCTTTTCACTTGCAGGTAGGTTCTTTTAGTGGTATTTTAAAAATATGTTTTCTCTATAGTGCTTTTACCTTAAGAATAAATGTGCTTGTTTAGAAACAGCTGTGTAGTAACTTGTACACTGCTGTCAATGGACTGTGCATAGCCCTTGGCGAGAAAGCAAAGCACAGGCACAGGCCTTTAGGCAGATTGGTTGGCAGGGGATACTATAGCGTAAGGCAAGGAGCAGACTTAAAACCCCCAGTCAGAAGAGAGTGGGACAAGGGCCCCTACCTAGAGACAGGTGACGGCAGAAGACCTGACTGAGGACTCCTGGAGTGGACCATGGAGAGGGGGATGCAATTACCCTGAATGCTGAGACACCCGTCACTGGAGGTTTTTAAGAACTGGTTGACAAACACCTGCCAGGGATGGTCTAGGTTTACTTGGTCCTGCCTTAGCTCAGGGGGATGAACTATCTGACCGCTCAAAGTCCCTTCTAGTCCTACGACTCTGTACAAGGAAGGTATTCGGTATAACTGCCACATGTTACAGTAAACTTGTCACAGGATTGCTTATTCTAGAGAGAGATTCAGAAAAGAGAAGCTCTACTCAAACCAATGAAACCGGTGAGCCAGACGGAGACGCCGGTGCTTTTCTTTTAGCAACTCAACCTCAAGCAACCTGGGGCTTTCCCAGCTATGACTCGCAGTCTACATTTTACTGTCGGTTTAAAAAAAAAAAAGTACAGTGAAAGATGTTGGGTTTTCCACTCTGTAAGCAGTTTAAATTTAGAAACCTTATTACCATATACCTTCCAGCTAGCATTGCAAGATGGTTTAAATTAGTCAAGGAGCCAATTTCAACCCTTCACTAAGCCCACGGAAGTCATGGAGTTACACCAAAGATTCATTTGACCCCAAAGTGTTCTCTCAGAGTGAAAGGTTGTTTCAAATGCTGTTGGTTGACAGCCTCAGAAGAGTAGTGAAATGTTACTCAGAACAGTTGCTGCACCTTTCCCTATGGGAATTCCTCTTGTAAACATCACCAACAATATTTCAGGCCAGGATTTTCCTGCATGTGCATGTTTTGCAGTTACCACAGTAGATCATGCCATTGTGAGAAGTATGCACACCTCCCACTGCCAAAATCTCTTACCAACTTACCACCATTGCACACATCATTCTGAAAATCTGACCCTTTATTTCATCCCTTGGAATGGTTTTCTTGAAGTCTCTCCAGAGGGGAAACACTGAATACAGGTCTGCAATTTTACTGTGGTATTCTAAGGCCTGGTCTACACGGAGGGGGTGGGGAAATCCATCTAAGTTATGCAACTTCAGCTACGTGAATAATGTAACTGAAGTTGACGTACTTAGAGCTACTCACCACGGTGTCTTCAATGTGGTGAGTTGACTGCTGCTGCTCCCCCATCAACTCTGCCTGTGCCTCTCATGGCAGTGGAGTACAGGAGTCAACAGGAGAGGGCTCGGGGGTCAATTTATTGTGTCTAGACTAGACACAATAAATCGACCCCTGCTGGATCAATCGCTGGCCGCCAATTCGGCGGGTAGCATAGACATACCCTAAGATAACTTAATGGGGTGGATTTGTCAATAATGGCTTGTATCTTGTGACCCATGTGTACCCTCCAGGCTGACTATTCCTGATTCTCCATCTTTTGAATTGTGTTTGTTCAAAATTGAGTGAAATGTTCAAAAAGTTTAATATGCTTATTCAGAAACCTGCACATTCAAGCTAACAGCACCTCACAAATAATCACCCACTTAACCTGGAACTATTGCAGGTGTGAATGGCTAATTTAAAGTTATCACTGCTGGACTGCCAGTCCTGGTCATTAAGAATAGGATTTTCAGAAGCGCTCAGCATCAGTCTGATTCTGTTCACACTGAACCAAATGGTAAAACTCCCATTGATTTCAAGGGGAACAAAGCTCAGCATTTTTCAAAATTCCTCTGCTGTCCACCGAATGGTACAGGAAACATCAGCAAACGTGTCCCACAACTCCTCACCAGCTGCACCTTAAAACCCCTTTGTGGAGACGTCATGCAAGGGTAAGACTAAAGTGCAGTCTGCAAAGCCAATTCATTCCTTGGCTTCTTTGCTAAGACCGTTCCCAAGAGTGTCAATGAGTGCTGGTGTTCTTTATGCTGTCAGCTAACCGGTGGGATGAGACCATCTGTAGTACACCTTTCAGTAACACCCAACCAGCCGGGATTTGAGCTGGAAACCCAGAGGGGAAAGGATCTCCATCCCAGCCATTCCCATTCGCCTGCACTATCTAGTCCTACTACAAAGTGCTCCAGATGTAGCTTTGCTCTGGGATGTGGGAGGCTCAGAGGACTGATGATGTGCACCTCCTTTGACTCCTAGATTAGTGGTTTGAACCTTGCCTCAGCTGATAGTCACCAAGAGTCATAGCCATCTGAGAGCATTATCCTGGTCTGCAATAGTACAATGAGATGATCATCTCAAGCATTTCTGAATGGACCATTACCCACAGCCGTGTTGGCAATCTCAGCCCTAGACCCACTTTTATTAATAAATACAAAGCTGTCTGTCCCATACAGGTTCAGATTTCACAGACATACATCCTCCGTTGCCCACTCCTTACTCGCCCATTTATGAGCTTTTTTTAAAAAAAAAAAAAAAAGCAGGAATTCCAACCTCTCCCTCTGACATTTTTTCATTTCAATGTGTGTCCCAGGTACCTTGCCAAGAAAATGCAAGAAAGAGCTGCTGGCAGTAAAGCTACGGAACAGGCCAAGCAAGCAGGAACTGGAAGACAGGAACATTTTCCCAAGGAGGACAGATGAGGAACGCCAGGAAATCCGGCAGCAAATCGAAATGAAACTTTCAAAGTAAGTCAGTTTAAGAGACGGAAGGGGGTAATCTTTATAGTGAAGTCTCCTCTGCACCTCACCATTCACATGTCCCTTAGCCCATTTCCCATGGGGAGTCATGCAGAAAGGGACAAACGTCAACAGCAGACAGCAGCCTTGGCTTCGGGGCCATGCTTTGCTTTTGATCTCTGAGCTCACACACTTTGTGCTGTGGGCTGGTCACCTGATCTCCTCCTTGACTCAGGCTATTCCACCCTAAAATAAAAAGCAAACCTCAGTGCAGTGAGTTCGATTCTAGCCCTGGAATGTATGCCTGCACCTCCCCTGGAAGTCAATTGATTGTTCTAGCTCCTATCTTTCAGGAGCACTAAATTAACCACCAAACTTTTCAGCTTTGTCTACACTTGCCCTTATCCTTGATTGCAGCCGTCGGTGTATCTGCAAACCCGCATTATAGGCAGGGAAAGCTGCAGTGTGCACTGGTGGGGCTTAACTGACCCTGTTTCAAATAAGGGTCAGCTTCAGCAGGGCTGTCTTTGCCAGGGCTAGAGATTTGTAGAGGTGCAGCCCCACAGATGGCTGAAATCTGGGCTAATTGCAAGGGTAGGAAAGACCCGTTTTCTTTGAGTAAATGGCTTGCAAACACTTAACCAGGGCATGAGGGCTCAGCTGTATAGGAATTAGTGTAAGCAAAGATTTACAGAAACCATTAGATTCAAATTGCATTGGGGTTGTTTTTTAAATAGCTAAATTTAGATAATTTGCAAACCTGAATATTTTAGTTGTGACAAACTGGATTGTTAAATAATCTGTGCTGGGTGCTCCCACGCTAGAATAGGCAGTTCTGAATGGCAGCCAAAATGGCTGAAATCCAACTGTGAAAGCTGAACAGGAGTTCATATTGGAGGCTTTTTAAATATTAATCATTGGAATCTGCTTTTTCAAGAAACAGTTGCTGTTATTCAAGCAAGAGCTGGGCCAACTCTTCAGTCTGTACATTTAATAAACTTTTGTTTTAGATCAGGGATCAGCATCCTTTGGCACGCGGCCCATCAGAGAAATCTGTGGGCCGGGACGGTCTGTTTACCTGCAGCATCTGCAGATTCGGGCGATCGCAGCTCCCACTAGCCAATGGGGGCTGCGGGAAGCAGCGTAGGCCGAGGGATGTGCTGGCTGCCGCTTCCCGCAGCCCCCATTGGCCTGGAACGGCGAACTGCGGCCTGCCAGCTGATTTCCCTGACGGGCCGCATGCCAAAGGTTGCCAATCCCTGTGCTAGAGAATTGGGAATGAGGTTGATAGATCAGAGTGCAATTCATAACGGACAGATGTCTACATCATAAAACACACCATCACATCTGGCCCCTCTGCTGGCAATCTCAGCTAAAAAGAGATCAGTGATTGAACATTAAGAATAAAATATCTTAGAGTACTTTACAAATGTTAGGGTAGGTCTATACTTACCGCGCAGGTCGACGCGGAGAGTTCGACTTCTCGGAGTTCGAACTATCGCGTCTAATCAAGACGTGATAGTTCGAACTCCCCACGCGCTCCGGTCGACTCCGGAACTCCACCACCGCGAACGGCGGTGGCGGAGTCGACCTTGGAGCCACGGACTTCGATCCCGCGGCGTCTGGACGGGTGAGTAGCCCGAACTAAGGTACTTCGACTTCAGCTACGCTATTCGCGTAGCTGAAGTCGCGTACCTTAGTTCGATCCCCCCCCTTAGTGTAGACCAGGCCTTAGTTAAGCTTCACAGTGCCCCGGGATGCTGATAATGGATACAGAGGATTCATTTTACTTTGTCTTTGTTTATTATCTTTATTTAATATTTGTATTATGGTAGCGCTTAGAAGCCAACAGATAATGGGACCATATCGTACTAGGCACTGCCCAAACAAACACAGACAATGGATTTAACATGCAGGTAGAATGAACAATGCGATGGTTGACAATCACCACATTAGTGCCAAGATGTGACGCCATCTTTGGGAGTAGATCATGGGGGACGTTCCACCATATATAACTGTCTTGCCAACAGCTTAGGACAGAAAGTGAAGAATGCATGGGACTGATCCTATAAGCCCTGCACATGTGAAACGTCCATTTCCCTTCCTGAGCTATTGGAAGTGTAGGTGCATTTTAGGCAGGCAGAAGTCCCTGAGATGCAATTTGGCCAAGATACTGGGCTTAACCGTCTTAGTGGCACGTGCAAAATTACAACGTGATCTGTAATAGGCGGTCAGGAGCCTGATTTTACAACTCATCTGAAACACTTGGAAAAGTGCCCCCCGATGCTAGACTGGGACATTTGTACAGTCTTCACTCAGTGTGAAGGGTGTCATCTAGTGAATCTCCAACACTTGGGTGCTCCGTGGAGGTCTCCTGTCTAATTACCAGCCCAGCCTAGGGTGACCAAATAGCAAGTGTGAAAAATCGGGATGGGGGTTGGAGGGGTAATAGGAACCCATATAAAAAAAAAAGCCCCAAATATCGGGACTGTCCCTATAAAATCAGGACATCTGGTCACCTTAGCCCATCCTGACCCTACTTCGCTTGTGAGAGCTAGCGGAATCTCAGCACAACATAGGATGGCTACAGGCCATTCCCCTTTCTTTGTGGCTACCATTTAGCCACTTTGTGGTGGAAAAGGAAAATAAGTTTAAGAAATTATGCCTACAATTAGTGTCAATGTAAGGGCTTATGACATAAGTGTCTCTGCCTACCAGAGGAGCATAATGCATGATCATGACTGGAAGTTGTGGAAGGAAAGGTTTGGTGTACAAATATAAAGAAGACAGCTGATGAGGAGCAGTCTATGATGCAAGTTATTAATCTGGGAGGTAATGTCTACAGATGGCTGAAAGGACATGCTCATTTAGTGTAACTGAAGACATGCTTTCATTTACCTCCTCCTCCTTCCCAGAACTCAGCAGCCTGAGTGCCACTCATGAAACAGAAGGTGCAGAGATTGCTAGAATAGCCTACCATGCAAAACAGATTGGAGCCAGTCCCCCACACAATTTCTGAGCATATATGAGCACTGGGACAGCTTGCTCTTTGCTCATCCACCAGAATACAGCAGGACAATGCAAACAAGCTCAGCCAGCAGATAGATCATGGGAAAATATTTTCCATGATGAAAGGCACGCACATGGCAAGGATAACCCCATTTTGAAAATACAGAAATATGTAGTGTCCTGGGGATATCCCCTCTGAATGTCTGACTCCCACTTTGGGGAGAACCACAGAAAAAATGGACTTCTCCCCAAAAAACTATGCCACGTTTTACACTAAACTCAGTGCATACTTTGACAGGAGTTAGTAAGTTTAGTTAAGGTGGTGGAGATGCCTATGCAGTGCAGAGATGCGTTGAGATTTTCAAATAGCCTTAAATCCATTTCAATGGGAGTCTGTGGCTAAATCCCTTAGTTGGCTTTGAAAATCTCAGTGGTGATCAATGAAGCTTATACATTCTTATAGAGTATTTCCCGGATCCACCTCCCCGCACCCCCAATACTATAAAAACTACAGGAGAGTGGAAAACTTTACCTGAGCTCTGCTCTGGACAACTCTGGCTGAATTTAAGTCCTGAGTTTATAGATGTGGAACTCACTAGTGAGTTCTCAGATTTAAGGAACTCCCTTTATTTTAGGATCCACATCTGGTTCCAGTGGAAATCGCTAATCTGTGTGCGATCTGACCACCATGTAGATGGATTTCAGCACACAGCAGCCACTGTTCCAATGATAGCATTGTGATAATGCTGAGTGGGGCCAGGGCTGGTGCAAGGCTGTTTCGCGCCCTAGGTGAAACTTCCACCTTGCTCCCCCCGCGCACTCCTGCCCTGAGGTGCCCCCCCGCAGCAGCTCCCCCCTCCGCCTTGAGGCGCCCCCCCTTGCGGCAGCTCCCCACCCTCCACCCTGAGGCACCCCCCTCGCCCCAGCTCACTCCTGCTCCGCACACGAGTGCCCCGAGCACACCGTGGCCGCTTCACTTCTCCCCCCTCCCAAGCTTGCGGCGCCTAAGCTGATGTGTGGGTTACACTTCCATCTCACCTTTAAATCACTAGTTTTACATGACACAACATTCTGCCGGCTGGAAGGAGACCTGTGCTTAAGTATTTTATGAAAATACTGAAATAATTATTTTAGAGTTAGTCAAAAAATGGGAAAACTTTTCATGAAAAATAGGTGCCGTTACTTCACTAAAAAAATGTCAACATTCAAAGATTCTGGATCAATTCTAACTGTTAGATATAATAGCTGGAGAGAAAGTGGATGTTCAACTTTTGCACGGATAGTTACACAGCCAGACCCACAGCACCCTTCCTCACTCCAACTTATCAGGTGGCCTCCTCACTCCCCGTCAGAACTGAATCCTGAAAATTCCTTAAGCAGATTCTGCTCTTATTCCAGTATAAATCCATTGACTTCAGTGGAGTTGCTCCTGACTGACATCAGTGTGGGGCAGAATCCCTCTCTTTTTCCCCCATTTCTAATCAAATAAATCAGCCACTTGTTGCTATGAAAATATGCCCCTCCCCAAATAGCAGTATTCCATATTTCCCCAGATTGCCTCATTCAGTCGCATTCATCTCTTACTAATTTATCTGTTCCTGATGCTTCAGGCTATGGCAGACACTGGTAATAATCTATTGTGCGCTAGACAATTGCGGTTCTGATGCGCCAAGCTCCTGACATTCCTTGTTCGCCTTCACTGTGTGTTCTGAGTGCAGATAATAAGACCTCAATGGCATTAAATGAACTGAGCCCATTATGTCAAGAGGTTAAAAAAAAAACATTTGCAAATACGATTATTTGCAATAACTGCTCTCTGTATGACAGATGTACTTCATTCTATAAGGGATTCAAGCGGAAACCCAGAGGAACAAAATGATCTTTAGAATGAAGAGCAATGCGTAGAAAGACTGTTTAATTAATTTAGGACATTATTGAGCCTCTTTCGAAAGTTAATATCCGAACTGCCAGGGTGGCTGTTACTTCCATAGTATGCCTTGTACAGGAACACTCAGAAACACTCCTTTATTACTTAATGTCTCAATGAAAACGAATTCCTAGAACAAATTATACTTGTAATTTTCACTTCATGTTCCGCTTTGCTTCCTCAGGTGTTTGCATAAGTAGACACGACGCATTAAGTAGTATTCAGCAGAGATGTGCAGAAACAGGGAGCTCAGCTGGTATGGTGCTGAGGGCTATGTAAGGATTTATGAAAGCAGACAGCCATAGTCAGTCACTGGCTCCAAAAATTCCATACGTGGCTGCTTAGCACTAAATGGCCCCAATTTGGAAGTTTTGGCACTGGTACACTGAGACATGCTGAGAGCATTTCTCATCAATGCACGCTCTGGAAGGCAGTTTTCCTTATGCATTACTGCATGGTGCCAGGAACTTTGTAGTTCCAGGGCTGTCCTGTGGTTCCTGAAAGTGCGCCTCTGAGTGGGGTGGCACAAAATAGCCCTCATCCAGCCACGAAGCTGCAGATGTCACAAACTGCTCACCCTTGCCACCAGTTGGTTTGTACCACTGTATCCTTCATGGCACTACACAATAGTGAAAAGATGACAAACCAACAACAACAGTTTGGAGTCCAAAGGCAAAGAGCAAGCACAGAGGGCCAAATTCTCATGTTTACACCATGCCATCGACAGTAAAAATAGCAGTAGATTACACTGAGAATCAAGCCCACAGTGCCTAATTTATCTGATCTTAACTGTATTGTGATGGGGGCTAAGATGAAATCATGGAATTGGGCCAGAGGAGAGGTCTCTAGCAAATTGTGCTTATCTACCAAACCAAGGTTGTGATTGCTTTCCCAAAACTGCACACCCCACCTGAGGAGACACTTGAGAGAGGAAACCACAACACTGCCTGGCGCAAAGACATGGGTCTTTCGAGGAGATAAACTTTGGGAAACATGGATTCCATTTTCCCCTCAGTGTGCATACAAGTTTTTATCGTGTAGCTGGGGCATCGTGCGCCATGCTGCGAGAGAATTGAGAAACCCCATCACATTAGACCTCCACACTGCCACCTGCCTATTTTAACACTCAAAGTCTTCCAGGGTCTATAACGTTACATCCCATCTTGAATGTGAAATGGCAGAGAAGGTGGGGCCACAGCATCAGTGTTCCAGCTTCTTCCTGGTAGAAGCATCAGGTTTGATTTGGGAGGTGTGTAGCTACGTGACTTTGGTCAGGGCTTCAGGTGACTGTTTTCTTTGGTTTCAGAGAAGGGTCTGAGTTACTACAGCACTGATGTCAGATTGAATTTACCCACACGCTTAGCTTTAAACGTGTGCTTGAAGCCTCCTTGGGATACTTTCTGGAACTGGCCACTCTGTTTGGAAATTGGCCCAGGTTCAAATGGATTTTAGTGAGCCTTTTGATAAACCTCAGTGGAATCCCAGGCTCCCTGCAAAGAGAACTGGGTGGATGGATTCCCCCCGCCTGCACAGAATTTCACTGATTTCAAGCCACACAGTGGTTTGTGATTTCGTTGGGAATATTTAGCACTGAGCTTTGCTCGCGAGAGAGAGACTGGCATAAACACTGAGATCTACTGTCACAGCTAATTAACTATGTACACTGTGACAAATGGTGTCCTTATTTGGTAGAAGTTATCTTCAGGTAAGCGTGTCACTGATGCTAAAAATAATCAGTCAGAGAATGCAGCGTGGGTGTCTGTGCAAGCCCATGCTTGTCGCTCAGGCAGCAAGAGCTATATATAAGGCTGCAATTTAACTCCGTAGGAGCGCATTTAAATTAACAGAGGCTCCCCTTCTTTTTGTTCCGCATTGACTCAGGCACTTCTAATGAAGATATTTATTTGCGGTTGCTTTATTTATTGCATGATGTTTTGTTTGGTTGCTATATTAAGGGTTTGTGCAGTATCTCAAGTGCTTTGGCAGGCTGGTGCTTTATAGACAACCTTTATTATTAATGTTTTATTGTCGCTCTTTCAGGATGGAGAACTGAGCCTGAAAAGGAGATGAGGAGAGGGAAGTTCAGGGCTGAGATTTTTCAAAGCTACCTAAAGGATGTAGATGCCTGAGTCCCGTAAATGTTAATGTTTTACCTGTGTTCTGCTTGCTGTTGGCAGACTACCAGGTAGTAGCATATTCCATCCATAGGTGCTGGAACTAGGGGTGCTGGGGGTGCTGACACACCCCCTGGCTTGAAGTGGTTTCCATCATATACAGGGTTTACAGTTTGATTCAGTGGCTCTCAGCACCCCCCACTGTACAAATTGTTCCAGCCCCCCTGATTCCATCCAGCAGTGTCCAGAATCCCTTTCAGGCCGAAGGCCACATGCATGTCAAAGGTGGCATAATTCAAGTGGGTGCTTTGTAAATATGGCCCTGTGTATTCTAGTGTTATAATTAATAGAACAGTCGGCATACCAAGAGCACAAGTAAACAGTTACAAGGTTAACCCTGAAACTTAGGAGATTCCTACAGTGAAAGTGACCACAACGGAGATTGTGCAAATTAAGCAGATCATGAAGGCTGGGATGTTGGTTCTCACACCCTGATAAACTGAACCCAAAACGCACTTTTGCATATTTCAATGATTTACCAACAGCTTTATAAACATGTCAGGCCTGATTTTCAAAATATAAGAAACCCAGAACCACATGAAAAATTGCACATGCCCGGATGTGCCTAATTTGCACATAGTTTGTTATGTAGATAAGATATTTGTAGATGCAAAATAGCCCATGAGATTCCTAACTTCCTAGGACTCAGGTCAGGTGAGCTCTATTCCAGCTCCAACATCGGCTTCCTGAGCTACTTTGAGGAAGTCGCCTACTCTGTGCCACCATTCCCCCCCATCTGTTAAACGGGGATAAAGAGACTTCTGGATCAAAAGAGAGAAGGCTCAGTTGTGTTTCATGGCTCTGTAATTGACACGTCAGGTTAGCCTCCAATTTGTGGCTCCTCTCAGACCTGATGAAGCTACAAATGAATCAGAAAAGAATATACTGTATGTTGCTCTTCTGGTTCCACGTATACATGACACATATGGACTAGCTTCTCTCTTTTTTAAGAAGCAGAGAACTTTTTGTGAGGAGCAGATCTTACTCCCTTTAGTTCAAACAGGATTCTATTCTATTACCCAACCCTTCTTTGAATGAATAATGATGATCTCCTGTGAACACACACTGTCTTTTGGACCCTCCAGATGCTAGTAATCTGCAAGCAGAAATGCATGCATATGTCCCTAATGGACTACACTCCATACATTAATTAATTAATTAATTATGAAGCATGCTGGCCGCTCCAGGTGAGAACTGTGATCTCTGATTCCACAGAGGGTCTGCTCGGCTCAGCTAAAAGAGCAGCTCACCAGCTCAGGCCAGTCTGCAGAGTGTCCGATAGCCTTAACTCGGACCTCCTTCCACATACACCAGAACCCTGATAGGCTGCACCCGTGTGAAAGGGTGCAAGATGGGGAGCGCCTAACCTTGTGAATTTCCTATTGATTTAAATGGGAAGCATATGGCTCAAGTCTGCTTTCACAGCATGCCCACGTCTGTAGAAATTTTGAGATGTAGATACAGTATATTCCTGTGGTGCCACAACCATACGGTGAGAGGGGAAGCCATTGATTATGTATTACACCCACTGCAGGAGTATGTTATTACTGATTTATTGGGCAAGATATCATTGAGTGAATCACCCACTCCTTCGGCTGCAGAACTCTGGTGTTTCCTTGGAGTTCTCTCTAAGAACTGGCCGAGCCTAACTGTTCATCTCATGAGAGCCGATTAGATCCCAGCCTAAGCTGGTAGGACTGGCAGCCATCAATAAATATTGTAAGTACTACAATCTCCTCCTTCCGCAACACAGAGCGTGACTCTACCATTGCATTTCATTCAGACTCAGAGACAGAATCTCGTTTCCCCTAGGCTCTGGCTTCCCTGCTTTCATGCTGCAAAACTGGGTCAGTGCAAAAAAGCACAGTTTCTACCGTACGGAAGTTACCTTAGGGATGCTGGGGAGTGAAAGAGGAAGAAAATTAATATTTAGGAAAGAATGTGGCGAGAAAGAAAGATCATAAAAATACGAGGCACTTCTTGCTTTAAATAGAATAATATTTAATAAATGTTCATATGGGCTTGTAAATCATTGATGTAGTTCTAGCTAAATCTGCTTTATTCCATTCCCTTTTCCATCCTGGCAAATTGTATTGGATCTAATCATGCCTTCTTGTTTTCTGTACTTAAAAGCAGCTTAGGTCAAATACAGGACAGAGCTATTTTCTATTGATTGTTCACCTTTCAGTAACCTCTCTCTTGACTTGTTGGTGTTTAGTAGAAGTTACCTCCCAAGAGGCACCAAGTGTATGTTTGCGGATGCATATTGTGTATCAAGAGGTCAAAAGGAAACCCTGGGTTTACAAATACACTGTGAAGCATTTATCTAGTGAAATGGAAAAAAAAAGTGAACTGTAATGTTGAAATCTGACAGGGAAGCACTTGCATTAAATAGCAGGTAGATGGTTGAATGTAAAATGTACTATATTAAAAGGACTCCAGGATGGTTTAGTTTTTCAAAGGACAGTTATAGTTAGGGTGACCAGACAGCAAATGTGAAAAATTGGGACAGGAGGTGGGGGGGTAATAGGAGCCTATATAAGAAAAAGACCCAAAAATCAAGACTGTCCCTATAAAAATCAGGACATCTGGTCACCCTAGTTATAGTCAGGCTGTATGATGGAATTGCCCACAGGAGAAATAGTCATTGCCTTCTGAGGCTGGAGCCAGTACTCCATGCAAAGATCCAGCTTTTCAGCAGACTGTATCCAGGCAACCAGAAAACATGTTAGCTTGAAAAATCAGCATGCTGGTAAAATCTGAATCTGCATTTCAATGAGGTCCATCCAGTCTAGCTCAACTGATATGCTGCAAAGAGGTGAGATTTGCTTTTTGTCCTTAAACAAAATCATTCTGCCAAGATGCAAAAGACAAGCTGGTGACTCAGTATAGAAATCATTCTCTGTAAGAGCGAACAGATCTTCAGCTACCCTGGGCTTGCTTGGTATGGTTTTATTAATTTTTAAGAAAAGGAAATTTCAAAATGGTTAATATTTTGTTTTACAGCAGTCATGTACCAAGGAAAAATTTATTCTGTATAAATAGCCAACAGTGCATTGCAAAGAGAAAAGGCTGATGCCATAGCAATCTGTGAATGCCTTATATCAGACAGGATCTCTCTCTAATAAAAATGCTGCTATATATCATAACATGGCCAGACTTCTTCAAAACAACAGCCATTAAAGGGAGAGAAGAGTTATCTTCTTTCCGAAAAAAATCAAGTGAAACACCCTGTACCATTGCAAGGAAAATGACATTTTTAATCCACCATTTAGTTAACTGCATTAAAAAAAAAGTGTTGGCAACCTGTTCAATACAAAGAATATAATGTAGAGTGTGATTAATATAGGCAGGGTGTTTAGCGTACTCCTGATTAGAACAGGACTGGGTAAGCGAGGTTCTGTGGCCTGCAATGTGCAGGAGGTCAGTCTAGGTGATCATGATGGTCCCTTCTGGCCTTAGAGTCTATGAGTCTGGAGGCCGGGACTCCTGGCTTCCACTCTCATTTTTACTAATGCGACCTTAAGCACATTGCTTAGCTTCATTGCACCACATTTTACTCATGGCTGCTCCTGTACCCAGAGTTGGGGGGGGGGTGTCACATCCTAATAAATGGAGCAAACTGGTGCCCCCAGTGCACCAGCCCCTCTCCACAGACTAGGTGGGAGCAGAGGGAGAGGGATAGAGGAAGGGATGTAGCCTCTGTTCTTCCCAACCCCCATTCTGGGGATTTGTTCGCGGTCGGGAGGAGGAGCGGATATCCCCATTGATGGGCTGCTCTTGGGCTCTGCCCTACTATCAGCCACATAAGGTGTGGAAAGGCCCTAGGTGTGCTCCCACTCACCAGGCACATGCACACTTATGCCTGGGCTGATCAGTCTAGCCCAATATATGCATTAAAGGAACATACTCCCGAGAGGCCACACCTGCAGCACTAGGACTAGCATGCGGCTGCTTGATGGAGTGACAGATCACAGGAGGATGTGCTTATAAAGAAATAACCAGCATTGCTTTTTCTAGCTTTGCCGAGGAACTACCGGGGATGGGGCGGGGGCAGGCAGGCTTTCACTGCTCTGCTTAGCTCCTCCGTGAGGTTTGGTTTTGTGTGTCATAGGAGTGGCCCTGAATACTGGTGAAACAGCATTTGGTCCAATCAGGCTGTGGTATTAGCTGGCGCTAGTCAGCATAGCCTCACTGACTTCTAGTGGAGCTGTGCCAGTTTACTCCACCTGAGATTATGGCCCCCCACCTTTCCTGGAAAGGCAACGGACCAGGTGAACCAAAGGTTCTGGTACACGTGGGGTTTCTGAGCACAGTGGATATTCTTCAGCACACATATCTCAATTTGGAACCCCCTGGATCCTAAAAGGCCAAGGACTTTTCCTGGATGTTGATCTTTAAGCCAATCTTAAAGATCTCAACGGAGCTATCAGTTATGCGGGAGGCACAGAGCCTAGCTAAAGGGATAGTTATTCTTTTTGATGAAACTTTGAAAGTGACATGCGGGAGGATACGTTGCTTTGGAAAGGTTCAGTTAAGCTCCCACGTGCTGTTCTTGTGGTGAGATATATGACCTATAACAAAATATGTTTGACAGTTTGGCAGGCTGGTGTTGGGGGAACAAGCATATTTTACTGTTAAACGGTTTGTTCTGTCTCAGTTGTAAGACCTGGGTTTGTCACAATTGGCGAGAGCTTTAAAACAGGCCAGACAGCTAAGAACAAAGCTGGATTCTAGCTAAAGCAATGGAGGTTTTAAGCAAAGTACTTTCACAACCTCATATGGTAACAAAAGGGGCAGTAAGGCTGATATATTTTGAAAGAACACAAAGGTTACAAACAGGTTTGCAAGAAAGTCTCTCCCTGTGTTGAAAATATAAAGGTCAGATTCTGATCTTGGCTACATGGATATAAATCTAGACAGGGGCGGCTCTAGGCATTTTGCCGCCCCATGCACAGCAGGCAGGCTGCCTTCAGCAGCTTGCCTGCAGAGGGCCTGTGGGATGTCCACCGAAGCCGCGGGACCAGCGGACCCTCCGCAGGCAAGCCGCCAAAGGCAGCCTGCCTGCCACCCTCGTGGTGACCGGCAGAGTGCCCCCCGTGGCATGCCGCCCCCAGTGGCTTGCCGCCCCAAGCATGCGCTTGGTGTGCTGGGGCCTGGGGCCGCCCCTGCATCTAGACCACCACCATTGAAGTCAATGGCTGAATTCTCATTTACACAAGGGACCCTGGATGCTATGGCTGCACAAAAGTGGTCTTAAAGTGAGCGTAAATTACATCTATGCATGCTATACATCGCCCCAATGATGTAAAATGGGAGATGACAGCGAGGCCCAGTTACTCCAGACTAGTGCTGGTCAAGACTTTTCTGCTGGAACAGTTCTCCATCAGAAAATATTGATTTGACTACACCAAAACATTTCCTGAGAACGTATCGAGTTCACCGAAGTTTTTGACAGGACATTGTCATTGTGGATCATTTCAATAAGGTTGAAATGTTTCATTTTGATGCTTTCATTTTGTAATTGTCTAACAAGTCAAGGTGATTCAGTCAAAACAGTGTTTAGGCAAGGTCGAACAACATATTTTGGTACATTTGTGCTGTGAAAATTTGAGGTTTCAACTTTTCAACCTGACTCGGTGAAACCAAGTTTAAAAAAAACAAAAACAAAAAAACCTGGAATGCTCCACAAGATAGGAATTCCATTCTTTTACCTGCTCTATTTTAGATTTACACCACCATAACTGACCTCAGACTCTGGCCCAAAAATGTGGATCCAGGAGATGGTGTGTACTGAAGAGCACGGGGTGAATAGCTCACATTTAAATTCAGATCCATTCAGAGGGGACCTGGTCATAATGATCTAAATTCTGATACGTTGTGTGGCATGTCATGTGGTGAGTAACAGCCAGTGTCATTTACTTAATGGAACTGAGGAGTAAGATACCCAACAGGTAAGGGTGGCAGAATCTTAAATTCTGGCTCTCTCTCATTCTTGAGTTCTCTGTGGAACTCGTTAGGGCGCTCCATGCAGAGCTGATGGCAGGGTATACTCCAAATACACCGTAATAAGAGTGTTACATTAAGAGACAGGTCTTTCTAAGCACATGCCACATAACAGATTGGAGTGCAGTGCCAGTTTAAAGAAAGCGACAATGCACTGTCAGAACCTGTTATATGGGGGGGATGGACGGCTCAGGTCTGCTTTGCATCCTGCTGACACTAACTGAGCTGTGAGATACCATGGTCCAGGAGGAAAACAGTGCAGTGTATGCTCTTGCCACCCAGCTGGTGACATGCTATCTGCAAGCAGCGATACCCCATCCTTTGAAAAGGCCGTGTGGGTGGATGAAGGGAGAGGCCTGGGTGGGTTTTGGTTACATAGGAGAATGCGCCCTCTGCAGTTCTAACAAGTGTATGATTGTACATATGGCATCAAGTGGGGCTATTTGTCCTAGAAGCCTCTGCAGTTTTAGGAATCTCATCTCATTTTGTGCTTTGCTTTTGGGATTGTACAAGAACATAACAGCATCATGTTTTCATAGACTTACTACCAGGACTGAGGAAGTTCACTGACACCCCAGCCAGCACCTGCTGTCTGCAGCTAGGATTTGAGACGGCTGGGTTAGCTGGACCATTTGTGTAGAGGCCATAGCCTAGCTGTTCCTTCAAGCCACCAGTGCTGTAACTTCTCACTGGCTATAATGACAGAGATGCTTCTAATACTTCAAAGGCTTCGCAGATTGCCAAGGGCTCCCTTTATAAATAGCTCAGCTCACGGGGGGAAAACAATATTTCCCTTGAGGGCTTGCATCACACAGGGAAATTCTCAGCATTTTGCATCAGTGAAAAGAATCATCATCCTCAAAGATTTTTGCATTAATTGAGAAGAGCAGGGGAAGGAGATTTTTGCAGATGCTTCTCAACATCTTCTCCAGCTGACCAATCACGCCGGGGTTTCTTGCTGTATCCCAAATCTCACTCTAGGGGCACCTGGACCACAGTTGGTGGGTTAAGTGTGCAGAATTTCAGGATCTCAAAACTAGCTGTAGAGCTACCTGTGCATCCTAGCTGAATTGGAACAGACTTTAGTACATTAGGACACTGGCCATGCCAGCCAGTTCAGTGGCTGCTAAGTTCTCTGTGAATGAGGAATCAGTTCCATAAGCTGTTTACACGGCAAAACACACTTGTACAGCACATTAAACCTCGAAGGCCCTTCTGTGCATAGGCCCTTAAAGAAACATTGACACGTAGTAACCCACAAATACATTCAGAATCTCTCTTGCCTAATTGCAAATTAGCCCTATGGGGCTTTGCTGGAAAGCCCAACCACTGCAGCCACTTGCTACCACTCTGCTCATGCTACGCGTGCTGGATTTGAACCCATGGAGCAGAGTTTCCAAAGTGGTTAACAGTGAGGCTGCTCCTAGCACTCTGCTGCACTCCAGAGGTAGAGGCTTCCAGGAGATGTAGAGCACAATAACTAACAAGAGCTTTCAAATGCTGTGGCCAAATACGAAGAGGAGAGGAATGGAGAAACAGATGGGGTTTGCTCCCCTTTCTGTACCCTCCAATTCCCTGCTGTTTGGGAATAGATTCTATGGTGTGCTTTTTGCTTTCTCACTCATTACAGTGCATATTGCCTGGTGTGTTTAATGGTTTTTCTCTGTTGTTTTTCCTGCTGTTTCAGTGACAGATGTCTCTATTTTAAAATCCAACATATTATGCAGTAAGAATTAATCCCAGGGATTTACATCGCAGGCGTTTGTTTGCTTGGAAGCACCAACCTGCTTACATTTTAGACATGCTGGTAACTTGTCTGAAACATTGGTTCGTTCTCCTCTTCTTGAGCATGCTGGGCTTCCAGTTTTACTGTAGCTTCAAAACAAGCATTAGCAGGGGTAGGCAACCTATGGCATGCGTGCCAAAGGCAGCACGCGAGCTGATTTTCAGTGGCACTCACGCTGCCCAGGTCCTGGCTACCGGTCCGGGGGCTCTGCATTTTAATTTAATTTTAAATGAAGTTTCTTAAATATTTAAAAAACCTTATTTACTTTATATAAACTAAACTATTGTATGTATTATAGACTTATAGAAAGAGACCTTCTAAAAACGTTAAAACGTATTACTGGCACGCGAAACCTTAAATTAGAGTGAATAAATGAAGACTCGGCACAGCACTGCTGAAATGTTGCCAACCCCTGGACTAGCGTTTCATGGCTAAGCAAGTTGCTCTCTTTTGTCCGCCGGCAAGCAGACGACAGACTTAGAGAGGAGCTCCTGGTATGTGTGTACCTTATGGAGCTCAGCATGGTGCTATATAAGTCATTCATTGGTTCACTTTCTTCCCACAGGCTGCTCACCAGACATTTAAATGAAAATCCTGGGCCTCATGCTAGGAGATGCTGATGCTTTCAACGTTCGCTGGGGGTTCAACGTGTGTCTACAGTTGAACGTTTGTTCAGTTGTGGTTTAACACACGTGAATTAACACGACTGTAAATTCCAGACAGAAAACAAACATTATTTGCTAGTTGTGTTTAACCCTAAGCTGGGAGCAGAGATGTGTGCCCTGAAACAGCAGCAAAGAGTCCTGTGGCACCTTATAGGCCTGGTCTACACTAGGCGTTTAAACCGGTTTTAGGAGCTTAAAACCAATTTAACGCCACACCCGTCCACACTAAGAGGCCCTTTATATCGGTATAAAGGGCTCTTTAAACCGGTTTCTGTACTCCTCCCTAACGAGAGGAGTAGCGCTAATATCGGTATTACCATATCGGATTAGGGTTAGTGTGGCCGCAGATCGACGGTATTGGCTTCCGGGCGGTATCCCACAGTGCACCACTGACCGCTCTGGACAGCAATCTGAACTCGGATGCAGTGGCCAGGTAGACAGGAAAAGCCCCGCGAACTTTTGAATATTTCCTGTTTGCCCAGCGTGGAGCTCCGATCAGCACGTGTGGTGATGCAGTTAAAAATCAAAATAAAGAAAGAGCTCCCTCATGGACGATGCGGACGTGATCGCTGTAAGGGCAGGCAAATCTGTTCTATCAGCGCTCCGTTACAGAAGACGAAATTCAAAATCATTTTTAAAAAATCTCCAGACAGATGCCATAGCAGGGACTCAGCGCACTGCTGCGTGACAAGCGTAACGGAAAGCCAAAGAATCAAATGGACGCTCATGGACTGGAGGACTCAAGCTATCCCACAGTTCCTGCAGCCTCCGAAAAGTATTTGCATTCTTGGCTGAGCTTCAAATGCTTCTAGGGTCAAAAACAGTGTCCGCGGTGGGTCAGGGCATAGCTAGGCAATTTACGCACACCCCCACCCACCCCCAGAAGTGAAAGCGAAAACAATCCTCTCTTGACTCTTTTACATGTCACCCTATCTTTACTGAATGCTGCAGATAGACGCGATGGTGCAGCACTCAACACCAACATCCTTGCTCCCCCCACGCCATGGATGGCTGATGGTACAATATGACTGGTATCCGTCCTCATCATCAGCCTATTGGCACATGGGGCAGTGCAAAAGGACTGGTAACCATGCTGACTAGCATCGGTAAGGTCAATCAAGGGCGCCTGGTCCTAATTTTTCATGGTAGATGGTACAGTATGGCTGATAACCATCGTCATCATAGCAACAGGGGGCTGAGCTCCATCAGCCCCCACCCTTCATGTGTAAAGAAAAGATTCAGTTGCCCCTGGACTAGCAGAGGGATGCTGGGCTCCTCTCCTCCACACTCCTTACTGTCCTGCCTGGACTATCATAGCAGCTGGAGGCTGCCTTCCACTCATATCTCACTAACAAGTCACTGTGTCTTATTCCTGCATTCTTTATTACTTCATCACACAAGTGGGGGGGGACAATGCTACGGTAGCCCAGGAAGGCTGGGGGAAGAACGGAATCAACAGGTGGGGTTGTTGCAGGAGCACCCCCTGTGAATAGCATACAACTCATAATTTCTGCAGGATCAGACACAGGGCAGCTGTGCTCTCTGGTTCTATGATACAGTGGTTCTCTAGTACACTTGCCCATATTCTAGGCAGGACTGATTCTATTTTTAGATACCAAAAAGGAGGGATTGACTCAGGGAGTCATTCCCAATTTTGGCTTTTGCGCCCCTGGCTGATCTCAGCCAGGGGCACTTATGACAGCAGCAAATGGTGCAGTGCAGAAGGACTGGTAGCCACGATCATCTTATTACCAATTTATGGTATGGTAGATGGTACAATATGGCTGGTAACCATCTCTGCTATCATGCAAAAGCAAAAGCATGCTGCTGTGTAGCGCTGCTGAATCGCCTCTGTGAGCGGCATCTAGTACACACACGGTGACAGGCACAAAAGGCTAAACAGGCTCCATGATTGCCATGCTATGGCATCTGCCAGGGCAATCCAGGGAAAAAAGGCACGAAATGCTTGTCTGCCGTTGCTTTCCCAGCGGAAGGAGTGACTGACGACATTTACCCAGAACCACCCGCGACAATGATTTTTGCCGCATCAGGCACTGGGATCTCAACCCGGAAATTCCAAGGGGCGGGGGAGGCTGCAGGAACTATGGGATAGCTACGGAATAGCTACCCACAGTGCAATGCTCCAGAAATCGACGCTAGCCTCGGACCATGGACGCACACCACCGATTTAATGTGTTTAGTGTGGCCGCGCACACTCGATTTTATACAATCTGTTTTGTTAAACCGGTTTATGTAAATTCAGAATAATCCCGTAGTGTAGACGTACCCATAGACTAACAGACGTATTGGAGTATGAGCTTTCGTGGGTGAATACCCACTTCGTCGGATGCATGCATCGGATGACGGAAGTGAGTATTCACCCATGAGGGCTCATGCTCCAATATGTCTGTTAGTCTATAAGTTGCCACTGGACTCTTTGCTGCTTTTACGGATCCAGACTAACACGGCTACTCCTCTAATACTGTCCTGAAACAGACGTTTATACTGACTACACTAGAATTTATAGTCATGTTAGCCAACACAATTAACAATTCAAGGGTAGTCATAACCTAGGGGCCTTTGAGAATTGGGCCTGATCCTGGGAGATGCCCAGAGATCCTGCAACTCCCATTGAATTCAATGCTCAGAACCTCTTAAGAATAGGCCATTGATGCCGGCAAGGACTTTTTGCCCTAAAAATCATGCAAACTGTTTCCTTTTTGTGGTGGCAAACTAGCAATTATCTGACTATAAAGTGCAAAACTCAGGTTTGCTGAAGTAAAAAGTAGAGCATCATCCCAGTACAAGCTCCAAGAGGAATTATGGCTATTGAGAAAAAAAAATATATGTTTAGCGAGAGTACTTAAAATTCAGATGAGTCAATCACTCCCTCTCTGGAAACTATTACCCACGGATGCTATATACAACCCTCCTGAGTACTGCTTCATGCTTCTGCTTTGCAGATGAAAATATCCCACTAACTGCACAACAGTAGGGATGAGAGCAAGACTGGATCAGACAAATCAGGTCACAGCTGTCTCAGCTGCAGACTGTTATTGCGCCACGCAGGAGACTTTGGATTCTCTCTTCCCTAGGCTGGCAAAGACCGAACATTTCGGGGACGACACATGTGGAGGCATGAGCCAAGCCCAACCAAGTCAATGGGAAGATTTCCATTGACTTCTATGGGCTTTAGATTGGGCCCTTGCAGTGCAGAGGTAGAGAGACAGTTGCTGCTCAGCTGCTCCGAGTAGCCTTCCCTTCTAACAGATCTAGAGAACTCAGATATCAATTAGGGTGACAAGATGTCCCGATTTTTGTGTCTTTTTCTTATACAGGCTCCTATTACCTCCCACCCCGTCTCGATTTTTCACACTTGCTATCTGGTCACCCTAGGATCAATGGTCAAGTACTCTAGGGTTTTCACATGGGAGAAAACAGCGATTAGTTTGTAGCATTCTCCATCTGAATCCTCCCATCTAATTAGACAGTGGTGCTCTGACTGTGTATTTCAGCCCCCACACAGCGTATCTTTATATAGTACTGTGCAACAGCAGACCAGCCTAAGGGCTCTATCAGTCATCCAGGGAGGACGGGCTGCAGTGTGTGGATGGCAGGTTTTCTATTCTGCACTCAGCTGTAGTATCTGAGCACCATACTGTGGGGCTTCTATGTGATTGGGATCATAGTGTTGGTAAACTGTAACTCGGTGGTCGGGGGAGTGGGATGGGCACATAATCAAATGCATACATTGGGCCAAACACCACTCTGATTTACAGCCTTGGGGAGTCAGGACAGAATTCAGAATGGTGTCTTAAATGGGACAAAAAGATCTGTAACTTACATTAGTCATATGGCATTTGTATAAGGGTTTGATGAATTGGACTTATGAGATATAGATTGGTAACACCACAGTGGCTCCTTTCCTCTGGGTGAGAGAGGTATTTTGTAGGCAGTATTGTAGTAGGTATGACATGGCCCATGATACAGTACAACGTGCAATTTGAAACCTACCATGTGCTACAGCCCTACATCCTGTAAGAGTTGCATAGTGCTGTTAGCAGGACGTATTTTGAAAATATTTTTATTTAGTAAAGTAGCCAAAGGTCAGATTTTGTTTTTAATTAGGCATTTAGGGCTCATGGCTCAGTTACACCAACCTCATGTTCAACATAGCAGCAGTTGGGGAGGCAAAGGTGGCTCTGAGCTACTTTCCTGGCTCCCTCATCCTGGTGCTGGACTAGCCCTGGGCACAACCTAGAGCGGCCATAATGTTGTTCTAGTTTATGATCGTGTAACAACTCACTCACTCTTGCTCCTCCATTTCAGGATCATTGTAGCACAATGCATTCATGCCAAAACCCATCTAGGGTATGCCCCCTATGTGCAACTGGGGTACAGTAGGTGGTATAAGATTGTGTCTCTGGAGTTCTCTCAGTAGGGCAGAGTTAAGTTCTCGTACACTGCTGGAGCAGCACAAAAGAGTGACTCTAAGCCAATAGTTCTCAAACTTTTGTACTGGTGACCCCTTTCACATAGCAAGCCTCTGAGTGTGACCCCACTTAAATATATAAAAAAGTGTTTTTAATTTATAACGCTGTTATGAATGCTGGAGGCAAAGCAGGATTTGGGGTGGAGATTGACAGCTCACAACCCCCTGAGGGGTCCCGACCCCCAGTCTGAGAACCCCTGCCCAAGGCTGAGGTTCTGGCCGATAGTTGCCATGATTGCAACACCAATCAGAAATTGCACATCAAGTGACTAATTAGGTTTATCTGTGCACACGTCTAAATTGCACTACAAGTGCAAATTAGGCTCATGTTTTGCATGAACAGTTGCATACTTTAAAAAAAAAATTCTGCCCCCCTAATTCTTTCAAAACCAAAATGCATTTAATCTGCCTGTGCGATTTTTCTAGTCAACATATAACAAAATTATTAAAGGGACTATTATTCAGGTACCACTTTTAAGCATAGGTGTACTGCGACTTCTATTTTGTGGGGGGCAGCATCAGTCAGGCCAGTGAGGCCACGTGTGGGGAGGGGGCAAATTCCACGCCTGCCGGATGTTTGCCGTTCAAGGTAGCAGTGCCCTCCTCCCCCAACTACGCCCATGCTTTTAAGCTGTTTGCATAACTTACTCTGTTTGGACAAGCAAACAGTAGCAGTGGCCACATTTTAAATCTTCTTTTTCCAAATACCCTGACTTACATCTTTCTGCCAGGATCCACCCCCACCCTGTAGCCGCAGTATGCCATGTGCTTTAAAAATATAGCCCAGTTAATTCAATTGGCAGTCACAATTGTTAGATGACTAAGGCTACATGGCAGAACATACAGTAACATTCACCCTCTTCCTTCTGCTCTTTAGCCGACTGTTGTCACAGAGCAGCAGTAGTTGCTCTTCTAGGTTTTTCAACAACAAGATGTGTCACCCACACACCACTTTATGCTCCTAAATTACCCAGGGAAAAACAAGCTCATGTCTTTGGTGCCCACCTTCTAATTTTGTATACAGGCTTCTACTAACAGGCAAGCAACTCCCACCAAAGATTTACAACTACCCATAATTGTACATTGAAAACAGTACTGCAGCGCCTGTCTCAGTGAAATACACCAATGACTCAAAGGCCTGGCATGCACCCTCTTTACAGCTACTAATAGGAAGGATGAAAATAAACTCCCTGTTGAATTGTGCTTGATGTTCTGATAATAGAGATGCCCATTTAAAATTCAGGCATTTCCTCCTGATGGTCAGCGTTGGCACATGTCTCATAGGAGCACCAGCCCTCCGGTACTTTATGTTGACATACTGAACTCACTTCACTTTTCTATACATTCTAGCACACTGTTTTTTCCCTAGCGCAGAATAAGAATTTTATACAAGGGTGGAATCAGGGACACACCCAAATGGGTCCCCCGTAACCTTCCTGAGAAATTCACTTTATAACACTTAATACAACACCAAAAATACATGATTGTTTGACACAGGTGGCTCATGCAAAGCCAGAGTCATCTCTCATTGTCAATCCAGAGTAAGTCTAATGAAATCAGGAGAGTTCACTCTCAGTTTACATTGGTGTAAACGAATGCAGAATTTGGCTCCATGGTCTTTAGGGAAGCATTGATAATAGGCTGACTTTAAAAATCTTCAGAAAATCCTTGCAAGAGCCATTATTTTTCTCAGATCCTTGCACTCAGGGGCGGCTCTAGCTTTTTTGCCACCCCAAGCATGGCAGGCAGGTACCTTTGGTGGCTTGCCTGCAGGAGGTCCGCTGGTCCCGTGGATTTGGCAGCAATTTGGCGGCGGGTACACCGAATCCGCGGGGCTGGTGGACCTCCCACAGGCAAGCCACTGAAGGCTGCCTGACTGTTGCCTTCGCAGGGACTGGCAGGGCACCCCCCACAGCTTGCCACCCCAGGCACGCGCTTGGAGCGCTGGTGCCTGGAGCCGCCGCTGCTTGCGCTTAAAAAAAATACTTATTTCCTGTTTGCCTCAGGCCTGTGAGGAAGGCCCATCCTCTGGTGAAACAGCTCACATGGGTGTCATGGTGCCCAGTGTGTTTCCTGCAAAGGGTGTCTCAACTTTGCTAGCTTCCCTTAAACTCTAGCTCCTACTCCTGGCTGACATATGCCTATACCCCCGCCCCCCCCACACACACCTGTGCAAATGTCTCTCTTCCAGATTCCCAGCTACAGGAGCATATTTGTAAGACACGGGGTGGGTAGGAGGGCGACTCAAAATTGTATTTTCCACAATTCAGTACAAATGAGATGCCAATCCATCTCAAGGAAAGATCTTGCTAGATCAAGCAAATCTCTCAACTGAAGAAAAACAAAACTCTGTGCAGGTGAGAAGTCAGATGACGTGGACCAGCACATTTTTACACCAAATTTTGCAAAACCAAAAATATGGGGGCTGCCAGGCTCTGTGTTCAGGCTCTGCCTGTCTCCAGTAACCGCAGCAGCAGCTTTCAACAGCTCCGTTTGCTACAGTGACTTAGGAACAGAAGGCCGGCTCCTCAGCTGGTGTAAATCACTGTTGCACTCTTGGTTTCAATGGAGCTCTGCCTATTTATGCCAGATGAAGATCCGGCCAACCCTTTAACATGCCTTCTGCGCATGCAGCTGCTACGCCTCAGATCATGTCATAATCAAGTGTCCAAAGATCCTAGCCAGGATACATATCCTGCAGATGGATGGTGCAGATCCTGTGAAGAACTCAATTTAGGGAGCACCAAGGAAAGTGCACGAGGCAATTTCCTCCCAGGTCTGAAACACGCTGGCTCCACTCTCTCATAACTCCTGCCTGGAACTCGATTAAAGTAACCAGCAAATCCCTGGAGTGCTCTGGGTGTTTATCACTCTGTCTGATTGATCTGTAGCAGCACAACGTCATTCACTTTGGTACCCAACTAGTCCTCAGGTTAATTCCCTGCAACGTGAAGAGACAATCTCTGTGTGTGAAGTAAGTATTGACCTATTGATTGATACACACATGCACCTACGTGTGTATTGCTGAACCGACCATATGTGACCTGGCACTGGAGGAGATAGTCAATTAGTGATTTCCCCTGCAAGCTGGAGCCAGTGACTGTACATGCGTGTTCACCCTGCGACTTCTGCACATTACCTTAGCTGGGCCTCAAACTGGGAATCTCGTGGTAAAAGGCAATGACAGCTCTACCAAGTGAGCTGGTGAAGTATCTCTCACTGACCGAGCTAGAAGGAGCTATGGTAATTGTCTCCACAGGCAGCCTGGTCTTGCATGGCTGATGCTTTCACCGGTGCATCAAGAGAGAAAGAGCAGAATCAGTGTTTCCTTCTCACTGTCAGCAAGCGGCCTCTAGGAACCTCACAGGATTCACATATGCACATTAAGGGGAAAACAGCCCAGAGCCACCTCCAAATTCTCATAAATTAGCACAAGAGCTGTATGATTTATTTGTTTAGTTTGACACTAAAATGTTTTTCCATTGTTCATTTCATTGAAAATTTTTTTTGTTTTTGTTTTTTTGAGCAGCCAGAGAACTAAACGTTTCATTTGAATTTCTAATTAAATTTTTTAAAATAAAACTGAAGTAAATTTCAAGACAGTCATTTCGAATTAAAAAGATCAAAACATTTCATTTTGAAATAGGGGGAAAAAAATTGTTTTCCCTTTTTGAGACTTTTTTCCTCCCCGACCAAACCAATTTGGTGAAATCAACACAAATTCATAAAATGTTGCAAGTCTGCATTTTTCAGTGAAGAGAATTTCAGCTGGGAAGTGTCACCATCTCTATTCAGCATCTGAATTATACTCACACAGTGCTAGTGCGATTTGGCCCATGCAGAGTGGGTCATTGTGCAGGCCAGTTTGTAATGACGTGTTTGTTTCCCCTTACTCACATGCATAGCCCCACTGACTTCAGTGGAAATACGTCTGAGAGTAAGCAAAGGACTTGGCCACGGGTGGGTCCAAACATATGCATATGCAATTAACTGTTGGCTAGTGCAATTTTGCTTCGTTTTTATGAAAATGTGGCCCTGAGCATTAAAGTTGGATTTTGGTAAATAGCAGAAGAACATCTGGGTTTTGATGGTTCATTTTGACCCATGCCAGATTAATGTGAGTTTTGTAACCTCTTCTGAGCTTCAGAAAAATCATAGTTTTCTCATAATGGGGAGGGGTGTGTATGTGAAAGAGTAACATAAAGTGCTTGCATTTTGGATCAGATTATTTGGTCTTTATCAAACTGGAGTTAGTTACCCAGAGATGCCCAGCCAGATTTGCTATGGTGGTCACAAGGAAATACCACTGGAGCTTTGCACATTCTGCTCAGTGTTTCATATGCTAGCTGCATTTTGGTAAAATAAAGTACATAGGCCGAACGCTGCCTCTCTCACACTTGTGACAGCCCTTGAGATGCTCATGGGTGTAAGTCAGGAAAGAATTTGACTCCGAGCTAGATCCTCAGTTGCTTTGAATCACCATCAACACGTCGATGAGACTACACCACTTTACATCCGCTGAGGATGAGGCTCAATAGATGTTACTTTCCTGAAAGCTCTCAGAAACAGGCAGGTGTTAAACTGAATGAAAGGTAACTTTACATCAGAAATGGCTGCTATGTATGGTCCCTGCCTCAGTAAATAATTCAGATACTGACACTAAGATTTCAGTGCATTTACAGTACATAATGGGCCCAGATTGGATGCTCTTTCTGGTGGTCAGAAATAGGTAGGTGTCTAAACTTAACTAATCAATGTGAAAATCATATTAACAAGGACAGCAGCTCTTCCATCCTTTACAACTCAATTGAACTCTTAAAATTTGGTTCTTCACCCTTTCAGGGAGATCTTGCACAGACACTACAGTTAGTCTGGCTAAGTCCACTGGCTGCTCAGTTTCAGCCTCTTCATAGGCTTCAACTTGGTTGCCATCTTGTCCTCCAAAATTACAAAGCAAGAGCTCCCCAGCTGTGGCCTGAAATCTGCTTTTAGCCTTTAAACTGCTGGAGATTTAGAGCCTACAGAGGATATTAACATTTACTGTAACAAGTCCTCATCTTTGACAGCACCTGCTCCCTCTAATAGTGGGTGGAAAAAAAAAACCCCAAGTCCCCAAGAGAAGTCATTTCTCAGGCCAAGTTACACTTGACTGCCTTGCACAGAGAGGAGATTCTAAGGCAGTGATGCTGCCATCCTGAGGATCGAGCTGATCTCTTTTCGGGGAGGCTCACAGAGCTCAGGGAAAATGGGATTATTTTTTTTTAAAAAAGGTTGAGGGGAAAATCCAAAGAGTGCTACTGAGTTCTCAGCATGGACTACCAAGTAGGGAAGGGATGGCTCCTTGCTTACAGAGCCTGAAGTGGAATTCTCCCCAGCAGAGATGTTAACAGGTTCAGAACACAGACCTAGGGTTGCCAACTTGGGTTGGACAAATTCCTGGAGATTTCATCACATGACAATCTTTAATTCAAGATGAATCATTAATTCCTGGTGACTCCAGGACAATCCTGGATGGTTGGCAACCCTACAGACAGCTAAAATACACTATTAAAAAAGAAACACTCCTCTGACCAAGGCACGTCCTCAGCTCGCTCCACACCACGCTGAGTCACTGACAGCGGAGGAGGCTGCAGTTCAGAACCACAGTTGTGCCTTGTTTACTCTTAGTCCCACTGAGGTGAAACAAGGCAGCGGGCCTCAGGCAGGGGCAGCCTGCCAAGGGGAGGCCACAGCAGGGTGAAAAATGGCTGCAACCCCCCCTTTGGAGAAATGGGGTGCTGCTGGCTGGGTTGAGGGCCTGCCCAGTGTGGCTGAAAGCTTGGCTGATTTGGTAAGGGCCTACAGAGCACCCAGGGGAAACCCCTGTGGGTCCCCCGGGACAGGGCTAGCTGTGCTTACACAGCTGAGGTGAGCACAGCCCTCAGTACTGAGAAAGCAACTGCAGTTTCTTGGGCCTAGGGAATGGCTCAGTGCTGTGCAGAAGGCCCAGGACATGTGCAAAGTCAGGAAGTTCTCAGCTCACCCCCAGCTTTCTGTTTCAAAGCAGGAAAGTCCCCTCCTGCAGGAGACCTAGTGAATCATTTCAGTAGAGAGAAAAGGGAGCAAGCCCCAGTACTCACAGATACAGACTGCTCCAGAGCAGCCTGCAACAGCATCAAGAAGCAGTTCAGCCCTTTGAGAACCTCTCAGCCAGGAAAGCTGCTCGCTCTCTCTCTCTTCAATCTCTCCACCTTTCTGAAGAGGGCTTCTACAGTTAGAGATGCCCTCTTCTCCCTGACTGGGCTACACGCAGCTGCCGTCTCTCCTTTCCAATCAGAGCAAAGGGAGGGAAGCAGCTGGACCCATTAACCTTTGCTGGCTAACTGCCCTTCTCCCGTATGTGTGGGAGTGCAGCTGTAATGAAAGAGGCCTTTACATTCCACTATATGTTCAGAAACCATGGAAGTGCTCACATACCACAGTGATGGATGACAAATAAAGATAAATATCCCACCTGAGCAGTATCTAGAACAGCTGCATGGAATGACACCAGGGTACTCACACATCAATAATGTTAACATTGCTGACAATGTTATCATAAGGGTTTGGATATGTGGTTATTTTTTTCTTAAAGCCCTAGCTTCTGGAATCATGTCATTTCATGAGACTTTCAACTTTTGTTTTAAGAACAAGTGAGTTTCTAGCACTCATGGCTGTGGAGAGAAGCTTGCAAATTTGGTCCAAGTGCACCCTAAAGGCTCAAAAACAAGAAGGCAAATACAAATATTTTTTAAAAGTCATATTTTTAAGCCAATTTCATGATTTTTGGGTGGGGGGGTTTGACTCTTGATCACTGAATAGTTGAGGTTGTCAGTACTGTATAAAGGGCTTGTTAGCTGCCTGCCTGGTCATGTCTATGTGTATTTACCATGTGCAGTTTCTGTAATTACATATGCAGATATGATGTGTGTTCACACAACTGTGAAAAATCTGGTCCTGCATTATGTGGTAGTGAATTTAGGCACTAGTGCTTTGAAGAAAACTGGTTTCAAGTGTCTGATTGTCAATGGAGACTTGACTCTGTCACAAACCATTTTTTTTTCCAGTGAGAGATTTAAAGGTTTTATTTGTGGGTGCAAAAAAGGGGAGGGTGGATTTTAAAAAGTCCAGGATTACCATAACACATCAATATTCATAAGCACTCAGAACACAGCTTTAATTGCTTTGATATTCTTGGTTAGATTTTTTAATCCTCTAGTTTAAAGGTTCTTCAGAATCTAATGTACAGTTCCTAGGAGAATCTATAAACATCACATGGACGTGGTGTAATTAAAAATGGTTTGATAGAGACATGTGAACAGCAGGCCTGGTGGCCCTTTGATTTACAGATAAACTCACAGAGTAAGTCACTCTTCCCTGATCTGGATTGTGAAGAGCATGTTAATCTCTCCTCAGGGACTTGTATCAGTGCTGAGACATACAGTGATGGGATGGTGGCAAGGAGGGACAACAGGAATTAAAACAGAAGTGGGCAAACTATGACCCACAGGCCACATCCGGCCCACGGGACTGTCTTGCCCGGCCCCCAAGCTGCTGGCCTGGGAGGCTAGCTCCGGCCCTTCCCCCACTGTTCCCCCTCCCCCGCAGCCTCAGCTCGCTCGCTCCACCGCTGGCGCCATGCTCTGGATTGCGGGGCTGTGAGCTCCTGGGGCAGCGCAGCTGCAGAGCCCGGCCCGACCCGGTCTCTGTGCTGCGTGGTGGCAGCGGCATGGCCCAGCTCCAGCCAGGCGGCGCAGCTGTAGTGCCACCAGCCACCAGTGCTCCAGGCAGTGCGGTAAAGGGACAGGGGCCACGGAGCAGGGGGGTTGGATAGAGGGCAGGGGAGTTCAGGGTGGTGGTCAGGGGGTGGGGGTATGGATAGGGGTCGGGGTGGTCGGGGGGGGACAGGGGGTTGAATGGAGCAGTCAGGAAGGAGGTGGGGGTTGGATGGGGCAGCAGGGGGCAGTCAGGGGACAGGGAGAAGAAGTGGTTGGATGGGGCTGGGGTCCTGGGGGGCCATCAGGAATGAGAGGAGGGGTTGGATGGAGCGGCAGGGGTCCGGGGGGCAGTCAGGGGACAGGGAGCAGGGATGCGTGGATGGGGCAGGAGTCCCGGGGGAGGCAGATAGGAGGTGGGGGGCCAGGCAATTTACAAAACCCAGTGCGGCCCTCAGGCCAAAAAGTTTGCCCACCCGTGAATTAAAAACGTGGCCACATTCTCAACTGGTGCATTTCTGCATAGCTCCATTCACTTCAGTAGAATTAGGCTGAGGTATAGGACCTGCTTCGTTAAGTCTAAGGAGAAATCAAAGACACCCACAAAAAATCCTCGGGTGTAGAAGGAAGCATGGCTGGAGTTGGGTACAGGGGTTGTTACTGAAGCACTAAAGCTCATGGGGCCATATCTTGCTACCGTTTACATTGGTGTAAATCAGGAGTAGCTATACTGAGCTCAGTGGAGTTACTCCACATTTACACCACTGATACTGAGAGTAGATTTGGCCCTCTCAGTGGTTTTAGGGGAATTAATAAACAAAAAGGCAAGGAGGCGCGTTCATGAAGGCTGCCAGGGTTCATTTTGTGCTTGAATCCTGATGCTGCCAGGCAAATCCAAGGAACTGATTTCAGTAGTGAATTTGATCAGGTGACAAATGCTAGGGGGAAACCTAGCATCAGAGACGTTAATTCATCATTTTAGTGTCTGGTCTCTATTGTATTTGACAATGCAACGTTATAAGATCATTTTAGAATTCTGCCCTTTATTTACGGTGATACTAAAATCACTCTCCTGGTGCCTGTGAGTCTCCATGTTAGCCCGTTGCTGGCAATCACGTTGGCTTTGGAACCTCCAGGCTCCTACTGTGTAACATCTATTTCAGGCAGGAAGCGAGGATCCTTAATATCGCCAGAAATCAGTAGAAACCCTTTCATATCTCTGTTGGCTGGATTATTGTTTGAAAGCTAGCAAATGCAGTAACTATAAATG
This sequence comes from Mauremys mutica, assembly GCF_020497125.1. Taxonomy (NCBI): domain Eukaryota; kingdom Metazoa; phylum Chordata; order Testudines; family Geoemydidae; genus Mauremys; species Mauremys mutica. The sequence continues at coordinate 9,959,170 of NC_059084.1, read as the reverse complement.
CTTGTGTGTGGGTGTTCAATTACCTGAGATTCTCTGCAGATATTAGCAGCATCTCTTGGGGAAGTCTCATTTGGTATGCAAGATAAAATCGCTCTGGCACTGATCATATGATTTGAAGACTCAATCCTGAGGCAGCACTACTGAAAGGGGCGGTGAAGCTGCAGAAGACATTCACTCGGTTCAGACAGCAGGAAGCTGTGAGCAGCACATGAATTTTATTCACCAGGCACTAGTAAAGCTAGTGGACTCCTCTGTCATATCTGTAACCAGGAAACCACCCTGCATAGAGAGGCTTTATTTCTAGCAAGGCGATGGTTTTTTCAGGATGTATCATTGTCGATGCTAGAAAAGGGGCACCCATTGCTACATGAGCGGAGGCAGTAATTGCTGCAGAAGATTTCTAAGAACCCCATTTGATTCTCAGGGTAAATGCCTCCTCAAGAATGAATTTAACTGTAGTGGGGCACTATTTTCAGCTGACTTTGTTTGGAAAATAGGATGAAAAGAATGTATTCATCAGGGAAGGATTACACTGATAGCAGAGTAAACTAGAGGAAAACTTCCACCTGCACTGCTGGCATTTGGGAAGAATAAAAGGACTAAATATCCAGCTTTCAGGATTCTCTTCCTTCACTGACCGGAGATGATTTTCTAAGGAAAACCTCAACACCTGCACTCAGCCCAGTATAGACTTTTGCAAGAACAGACATGGTACAAAATGTGATTTTGGTGTTTTTCCGCAGGCGCCTGAGCCAAAGACCTGCTGTTGAGGAGCTCGAAAGAAGGAATATACTTAAACGTGAGTACTTTAAAAAAATAATAGTGTTTTGAAACTACTGAATACATTTCTCAGAGCCATTTCTCCGCTGTAGACAAGTTCATGCCCTCCCTTTGGGAATGGATTTGTAACCAATGGAATTTTCACTGGGGTGTGTTCTGGTGTCTATGTGTACTTGTCTGAAGGCATCCCCCTTAATGCAGAAAAAAGCAATAATACAAATGTAGTTTTTAAAATAATTCCTGTTGTTATGGCTGCATGAGGAAGGAAGCACGGTCTTGGTTTGAGTCAGTTTAGCAATCACCTCGATTATCATTTTGCATAGAGAGTCAGGGCACACTGTCAATTAAAATCCATCAATGCCAAAGTGAAGCGCACAGGCATCCTTGCAGAACAGTGACTTTCCTAGCAAGTAAATTGCATCAGATCCATTCCCGACCTTTCTAATTTAAACAGAAACTGAATTAAAGACAGGAAAAGGCAAGCTGAGACAGTGCAAGGGTATCAAACGCCTTGCCTGTTAGCATTGTCTGAGCAGCTGGAGACATTTGCTGAACTTCCTTTAGATGGCCGGGGAATCCCCAAAATGATGCGAACAGGGGAATCCTGAAAATTGTTTCTGTTGTCACATGGGGTAAGCTGGATGGGAAAGGTGGAGTTCCACTGCTTTAAGGAAAAGTATCACACATTCTGCTGTATTCATGGTGTATCTTTGCACCAAAAATGTAAAACACATTATTATGTGAAAAATAACCAATTACTTGTTCAAAGAAGCTTGAACAATTTAATGGAGTATGTGTTTGCATTCTCTGAAAGCAATGCTGTCTTTGGCTTTTAAATCAGATCTAATAATTTCGAGGGTTGTATTTCACTAGTACACAAAATTGATGAAGAAAGAAGGCCCTATGATCACAGGAGACATTAGTTTTCCAGAATGGTTTAGATTTAGGAAGGGTCTTCTTTACAAAATTAAATTGTGCTTTCCAATTTTTCTCCTGAAGGAGAAAACTAGAAATGTATAGGCAAATTATACTAACAAAGAGGAAAACAGCAGCATGACCACAAAGATTACAGTGTCAACTTAATTTGTGAGGATTTGGATTGCATGCTGCTTTTTCTTTCTTATCAGTTTATACAAGAGGGCCTGATGCTGCTCTCATTGAAGTCAATAGGCTTTGGAGACAGAGGGAACTGAAGGGTCATCTTCGGTTGGTTCAGTTATTCAAGTACATCAAACCATTTACTTTGTAAATAGTTCTTGTGATATGTAAATTAATTACCCACTCAACGCATACACAGAGTCATTTATACATATTCAAATTACAAACAACACATAACACAAATTCTTGTGACCTGTAAACATATTAACCCAATTTAACCTCAACCCCCAGCCATCAAAAGGAAAATCAATTGAGCTGAAATTTCTCTATCAGATGGGGCCAGATTTGCAAAAGAGTGAACACACTGCATCTCCCATTGAAAACCTGCTCCCTTCATTCTCTGGTCTAAATCAGAGCCGAGCTTCTCTGAGAATGTGGTCCTTCATGTTTGTTACTTTCTGATGTACGCTGGCTACATCCTTAATCTAGGTTAAACTGACCAGCTTTAATATTAAAAAAACTATTGTGTTACATTCATATAATGAGCTTACAGAGGGAGCTAAAGCAGAACAGAAGATGAAGCAGAATTAAAGATATGTCCTCAATGCCAGCTAAACATACTGGGTTAGATTTACCATGCATAAATCTGGACTAACTCTGTCAGCTTCAGTGCAGTTACTCTGGGTTTGCATGGGGTGCACTTGGATCAGAAGCTGCACAATTGTACTTGTGTTACCTTTTTCATTACCTAAAAATGTCAGCTACATTGCAAAGAACCCAGGTCATCACTGAGCCAGCAGGGACGTTAGAACGGGTGACAAAGAAGGGTAAATAATTTGACTGCAACAGTTGAAAAGTCAGTGTTCAAGTTAGTGATAGAGAGATACTGACACTGTTCCCAATGACTTTAATGAGAGCATGATTGGATCTGATCCTGCCAAACCATGATTATGTTAGTACCCCCATTGAAATCAGTGTGACCTCATGACTTGTAAGTGCTATTATGATGTTACTTTTTTAAAGTATTCATGAAATGAAGAGAAATATTTTTTTTTTACTCTCCCTCATAGAGGTGACTCTTGGATAAGAGAGGTACTTAAAAAAAACTCCAGCACTTACTTATAATCTTATTGATTTTATTCATTCCTCTATCTTTAAATATAGAACACTGCTTGTTCAGTACAGGGCATGACTGCCACAGTAACTGTGTGTTCAAACCTAAAAATCAGTCCCAGGAGTTCAGAAGGGTTTTCTATTATATTCTGAGAGCAAGCCATTGATATTCATGTACAAAGAGGCAGCTTCTCTTACATCGGATTGTACAATCCCTGCTTCATTCTTAACACTGGTGATTGCTTCCGTGTCATGAATAGTTTAGAATTCCCTGCATAACTCATACAGAGCAAGGGTGTGAGTTTCACTACTGCATGTGACACTGTGTAATGGGACTATTACTCCATTGAGATGTGTAGTGTTAAAGTCAGCCATTTACTAATGAATGGATCTAAATACAGCAATGTGAGGTTGCTGTGAAAATCTCTCTAGTTCTTCTCTGTACTAATATTTGCATTCTGTAATATCCCTGCTGACACTTCCTTCCATCAGATAGGTAAAGTTTACCAGATAGGTAAAGTTTACCATGATAGATTTGCTTCCTATCAATTGCTTTTCATACTTCCACAATTGTTAAGCAAAATGAGTTTAACTTTATCTAAATCTAGATATGCCATTATTGATACGGACCATGATGTGTGCGTAGCATTTCAAACTGACAAAAAGCAATCTTCAGACCAGATAGGCATATTCGTGTTTCCATCTTAGAAAACCACCCAGTGCCCATGTAGAATGCATCATGACTATATTCTGATGGACATTTAGATTGATGGAGAACAGCTTTTTTTTCTTTAAGTCAAAATACAACCATAAAGGGCTAATCAAAAAGGGGCTAATAAATATTTAACTAGGCACGTTAGTTACTTCCTGGAGGCATCTTTTTTTTTTCATATTTCCCCCTCAGATACTGCAGCCAATTGCTATCTAAATCTTTGTCTCTAAGTCTCACTGACACTTCTGAAGCACTGCCATATCATCAGTCTCATGTACTCTACTTCAAAGTCATATACACCACCACTCTAGTGTACTGTGTGATTTTAGGTTCTCTGATTTACATTTTCTGTTTACCTAGTTGCAGCTGTGTTGCTACAATACTTCTTTAAATAGATAAATGTGTCTGTATTTCAATGTAATCTAAAGAATACAGAAAAAGGGAGGGGCAAGAAAAGGCTCATTTCCAAAAATAGCCTTTTAAGACACAGTAGTTTAACACTGACAACATTTAACAGAATATGCCTTTTGCTTAACTGAGAGACGATGATAACACTGTTATCTATAGCAGTGGTTTTCAACCTGTGGTCCACAGACCCCTGGGGGGCTGCAGACTATGTATAAGATTTCCAAAGGGGTCTGCATCTCCATACAAATTTTTTTAGCAAATGAAAAAAGGTTGAAAACCACTGATCTCTAGGCTCACTGAATGGTTAAGCATCTTTTCCCTAAGTCTCTAGCATTGTTTAGGTCATGGACTTGAGTCTAAATTTAGTAACAGCACTAGAAATAGAAAATCCATTAAGTAGTATCCCAAGGCAAAGACTATATTTCACACAATGGTCCAGGACTCGAGTCTATTTTTAGATCCAGTGTGTAGGCGTTATCACGGCTTGAATGTTAATGGAACACACAAAAGCAAACTGGCTTAGGTTAGAACAGAATATCACAAAAGAAAACCTGTGAGTATAAAGAGGCTCTAATACAACTGGCATATCTTGAATAGTAGAGGGAAAAGGATAGTGTGTAAGTCAAGGATGAATAGTATAGCAATGTGACCAACTAAATAGGAAGCCTGAGAGCATAAGCTCACGAGGTACATGCTTTCCCTGAAGTACGTACAGGAAAATGCTTCAGCATCTTAATGCAAGTGTGACAGGACTCTAACAAAGACATGGCATAACAATCATTCATTCATAATTTTAAAGGTATTGCTTTTCCCTCTAAAATTTTATCTAGCCGAAGAATTGGACTGGCTGCTTTATGTTTATTAAAGCTCATTGTAACTGGAGGTTATGTCACAGGAAAAGCTGACAGTGGCATACGTGCTTCTGTGTCCTCATTGAAAGGTAGCTGTATATTCTGGCAATGCACCAAGCAGGCATAGTAAGGACTGAGCTAGCAATTCAGAAGGACTAAGGAACAGCACCACGCTTCTCCATATTGTAACTTTTATTGCCTGGATGTATTGGAAACAGCCGATCTTCCTACATGAGGAAAGTCATCTCTTTTTTTATTTTTTCTGCAGAAAGAAATGATCAAACAGAGCAGGAAGAAAGAAGGGAAATCAAGCAGAGGCTGACAAGAAAGGTAAAATCTTGAAATGTTTTCAGTGACATTTAAAAAGCTGAATGCAAACTAATAACAGAGAACCCAGAGTAAAAACACTATCTAAATATTTTAAATAATTGTAAAGACAAACAGCCATGGTGGTCACCATTAAAAAGTCAACATGTATACACAATGATATGTGAGATAGTAGTATTTAATAACTAGAATAGAAAATAACTACAATATCTCAGATAATTATCCACAAATGTTGGCCTTAAAATGGCGTTCACTGTATTTGAGAGGCTAATAGAAAATTTACACAAGAACCTAAAATCAGCTAATTTGAGATCATTTGCCTCATACTGCAGATTTTGCAACTATATTGCTAGGAAAGCAGTTCCTTTCCACTGTTCGTACCAGTGAGAATCCCAGAGTAAGCTGCTTCCTTGCTGAGCAGCAGGTGCATTCCTGCCTGAAATTTCTGTTTGCAGACCTTTTCATTTGAAGGTCTCAGATTCTAGGCCTGATGCTGTCATTGCTCTGTTTGCAGAAGTCCCCGTGGAAGTCAGTGGTAACACAGTGCAATATTCAAAGGCACATTGTGATGATAGTTTGCTGAGCCTTGGGTCTGTAGTTCTTACACTGGGCCCAATCCCGAAGCCCTTATTCAGACAAAGTTATGGGAATTGTGCAAGATTGAGCCCTTACATTGTAATTCATTGTGGTTACTTGAAATATATTACAACTTCAGCTTTAGAAAGCTGTGCGTGACAAGATGTTCCATTATAAAGCCACTGAACAATAGCCCTCAGCTCCATTTACCCCATTATTACTGTTTAACAATAATACTCAGAAGCGTTTCAGTAGCTCCTTGAGATAAAGACACATGGAAAGCGAAGTCTAGTTAATAGAAAAATGCCTGTGTAGAAAGACTAAAGATAGCACAGTATCAAAATTAATTATTTTCCTTTACAAAAACTATCCTAATGTTTCTAATCATAGATAAGTTTCACTCACTGACTGTAGGACAGATTCTGAACCCAGTTATAACACTGTGAATCTGGAATGATGGTGTTACCCATGTAAATAAGATCAGAATCTGTCTCTATATCTCAGTGTTCCTGTGCATTTAAGACGAATTAATCAATTTCAAATATTTTCAGATGTATATTTTGTATACATAAATATACAATACACAAAATGAAGATGGGGACTAAAATGCATGTGATTCCATTTTCGTGCTGTTGAATGTATGTCTCAATTTTACTTCCTATTCATACTGATATACTTCTTTACAAAACTTATTGATACAGCTCAATCAGAGACCTACAGTCGATGAACTAAGAGACAGAAAAATTTTAATTCGATTCAGCGATTATGTAGAGGTGGCAAAAGCACAGGACTACGACAGACGAGCAGACAAACCATGGACAAGACTATCAGCAGCCGATAAGGTACAGGCATACTTACAAATATAATTAAGACTACTGTCTTTTTGTTTCTTTGCTTGTAAGCAGTACCTCAGGTCACGTAAACAGTGATATTACTAGACAAGTCTCCATAGTCTAAGGAAATACATCTTGGAGTGAGTATTCGCTCTTGGTGAAAGAGACACACCATACTCCCCATGAGCCAAATTTTGTACTCTGGAGTTACTTACACACACACACTCTCTCTCTCTCTCTCTCTCTCTCTCTCAGTGAGGTACTAATAGCTGATGCAGATTTAAGTACTTTAAATGTTCCTGCACTTTCAGCATACAGAAGCCACACTGACCACGGGATGTAATAGTGAAAAGGCTTTCTTTTTAAAAAACAAAAACAAACAGTTATTAGAAAAAGTATGGAGTGCAGTATACTACACGATCTATCATAGATCTTTGCCACCCATTACTGTAGTGTCTGAGAAATTTAGGACCAAACTTTACCCCCAAAAGTTACTCAGTACAAAATCTTTGTTACAAACACATCTCTGATCTGACACGTGCCTGTGTGTTAAAGCTTCACAAGTTTAGGTAGCTAAATTACATAGTAGTAGTATGTACAAATTTACAAAAGCACTCCAATCTGATCCAGGCCATTAACAGTAGTCATTTGGGGAAAAGGCATAAATCAATTTACAGCTGTTTTGGATTTTATGGTGTGTAATGTACCAAGGAGGAAATTTTTCCCCTCACCTATGATTGTGCAACACTACACATAACATCTGGTCCATTATTTGCATATTGTGACAATGCAGTCTGATTTTTATTTTGAAATGGGCCATTACTGAAATTCTCCACATTTCAACTGTCCAGTTGCTGGATGAGGAACCTCTGCTTCTGCTCACTAACTTAACCAGAGTGTCATTCAGTGTTGGGGAGTGAGCATTACGATTTTATGTTCCTCTCAGGACTGCTTCTATAAAAGTGTCTTAGCATCAGCTAGTCAGTGATGACTGATGATATGGAGTAATCCTTTGCAATAAGGGTTTGATGATAGTATTTATGTCAATGTCTTTAAAAGACAGTGACCAGTATGCATGGAGAGAAGCTGAATATTGGCTCTCCTCAATATTGGCTGGCCACATGTCCTTTGTTTGTAGCCTACCACACTCTACATGGAATTTGCTGTTTTGATTATTTTTAAGGGCTCTTATTTGCTATTTTTTTAAAAAATGTTTACGAATGCAAAATGATTTTTTAACCTTACTTCCATTTTCAATTCGTAGGCAGCAATTCGTAAAGAGCTAAATGAATACAAAAGTAATGAAATGGAGGTACATGCATCAAGCAAGCATTTGACAAGGTCAGTCATCCAGATATTTGTTCATTTTCCTTTACTTGCAGTATCAATTCTTTTGAGCCCTGAATCTGCAGAATATATTGTTCTTGCATGGCTCTAAAATCTGCAGAAAAAGCTTTACCTTGGGGAAAAAAACATAAAAGTGCTTCTGCTTCATCTCAGAGTATATTTGCTGTTAGATTATCATCTGTTGACAAGCAACTCCCTCCCAAAACCCCCAACCCTCAAAATATATTGTTTGTACCTGTGATTTAAAAGGCCATGACTGGAGAAGGAACACAGGATGTACTGTACAGAGAACATGACATGTGATTTAACGCAGCTGAATAGGCAAAGTATTTACGTTTGCAGTCTCATCATTCAGCTGTAATACCAATGCTGAACAATAATAAGACAAAGTGTTTGTACTATAGTACATAATAGAAGGCCTGTACTGATTATAAATAATACACAAAGGATTCACTCTGCTGGATTTTAAAAGAAAAAGCTACTTGAGGAGTTTAATTAGGCAGATTAAAATGACACATTTTGAAATGTGGCCAGGATACCAGGGTTAAATACTCCTAACCACTTTCAGCTAGTGCCATCGTGCCACTAGTGTTTAGGACTTTATTTTTACATCTCATCCAAGAGAAGAACTGTCCAATGCCTCAGGGTATTTCTTCTGTACAGATTCAGAGGAAAGAGTGCCACTTAGTATATCAACAATACCTCTACTGGCAGTACCTGGTTGGTTGGGTATTTTTTTTAAAAAGGTGCACATCAAAATACCAAATCAGTGTTGGTTATTTTGTGAAAGCTGACAGGATCACAGCATATCATTGTATATTATTAGCAACAAACAAAACGATGGCCCATATCTTTAAAAAAAATTCATGCACAATTGTGTTTGCATGCTCAAATAATTATACATGCTAATGATTTTTCAGACAGCTAACTGATGACATGTGCATGCAGTTACTGTGTCTGGCCATGCAAACATGGCAGATGCACACACAATGTGCACATATTTTCAAACACACACATATACTTTTCTGAAAATGGAGGCTATCAAAGAGGGATCAGCCTGAGCACTATTCTAGCTTGTTCACATTTTTTGCCATTATTGTAGGAGTTAAAACAGCAAACAGGTGTGGTAAAACAATCACATATAACATCCATTAGGTACTTTTGAGGTACACAAGTCAAAGGGTATAAGAACATATGAAGATATTTAATTTCACTACCACACCTCCTAAAAAGGCAATAATAAAAAGGTTTTGAATAATCTCATGATAGATTTTAAAATAATTCTATGCATTTTACCAAGTCTTGCTTGCTGTGGAATTACTGTCACCATCACATCCCCTTGCTATGTATATTCAGGTATATGGCATTTACCAATTATGATTTGAACAGTAATTGTTAAACCCGGAAGATTATGTGTCTACTAGCATAATTTTCATATGTAATGGGTATGCCCAAAATGATATTCTAATTAATTCATAATCATGCTGAAAACATCTGATACTGTAAACTGCTTGTTACATCATTAAAATCCTTTTAAAGACACCACTTCAGTTCTACAACCACAATAATGTACTACAAACATGCTGGAATGAGTCAGGTGTTTTGCTACTATTGTCATGTCAAAATTGCATTCTGCCTATCTATTATTACTATTTAGATAATGGTAGAAGCCAAACTGTGGCAGGCACTTTGCAAAGACACGGCTCTCAGCCTCAAAGGTATTTAGGTGGCTAACTCCTATTTAAATCAATCAGTGAGATGCCTAAATATCTTTGAAGATCTGCACCACAGTCATTGTTTTGGAGGGTACATTCTAAAAAAAGGCAGACAGAGAAAGAAGTAAAGAGAAGCAATTAACATACAAGCAAAGTGGTAAGGGTGATGATAGGCACATCCTATTAGTTCATTTTTGTTTTCTTTCCAAAACTTAAACCCCTGAAGTATCCCTTTCTTCACAACTCAGCCCCCTAGTCTTTCCCCCACACCAATTCCCAGCCTCACTTCCATCCTCCTTATTGTAAATACATGATGGGGAGATTTGGAAGTGGGAGTCAATGAAGAACGAAAAGAACATAACAGAACTCAAGGAAGAGAGAATTTGTAGTTGAGAAAGCCCACATGCAGAGAGGACTTTCGCCAGAGGCACTCAGTAGTACAGGACCAAAACCAAAAGGATAAAATGCTATGAACCTTAGCATATTATTAGTCATATTGCCTTATATGTAGAACATGTTGGGGATCTTTCATGAAAAAAGATGCTCTAGAAATGTGATTCAATGGTATTAAACAAAATGGACATTTTTAAATAGTACTATTTCTTATTGCAATAATATATTTTAAAAAATGCTGTTATAAAGTGATTTTTAAAATCTCTTTTTTATAACCTTCTAGATTTCACAGGCCATAGAGATTTTCTTCTGAGAAGAATTTGTCTTTACTTTTGATACTGCTGCTGAACACACATCAGGGAACGTATAAAGGTCTTTCCCTGAAGTTCAGTACACGATAACCTGACGTTTGTGTGAGAGAAGGACCGTGCAGGTGAAATCTCTGCAGCATGTACACACAGGAGCTACCAGAGGACGTACTTCGCTCTTTGATGCCTGAAGAGTGATGGCCTGTGGGGTGGGAGGATCAGTTGAAAACGAATGAAGTAAAGCTACTGGAAGGAACTTACTGCTCTCCTTTAACCCTTGTTTTAAACTGTTTTGAAGCATATCTTGGAAAAGGAGATGTTGTGCATGTACAGGCTTTACCATTCCAGGGCCTCTGACATAATGGACATGACGCACTGTCATTCAGTATTATGTTGACAAGACATTTTGAACTAATCACAATTAGTTTGTAAAAAACTTACGTTCATGTTATACAAAATGATTTAATGTATTATAATTTTTCTCTTTTTTATATAATGTCTAATGAAAACACAGCTGCAACATTTTTGATTCCTGTTAATTTTGTTCTTTAATTAAATGACTACTTATTGCAGGAAATGAGCGCACTTCTTTTAAATTACTTTTTTTCCGGGGGGGGATTGAAGGGGAGGGGATTTGTAATTATGGGCCAGATTTCCTGCACCACAAAAGTCAGCACACAGTCTGGGAGACCACGATCAGTGGAATTTAGACAATGGGCTTCCCATCTTGTGGAGGAAAGATATTGGACCAGTTGTTTACAACTGGAGTTACAGTAAGCTGAGCTACAACAGCTGAGGACTTTGTAAGAAATGTGGTCCATCACTACAGTAAAAAATTACTAAGCTTTGGCAAATTTAAACATGACATAGGTAAACTGTTAAATACACGTTATTGACTATCAAACTATTGATAGTTGTATTCTTTTTCTAGTAAAATGTATGTGAGATTTGATAACTTCCTGATGAGGAAAAAAGATCCTTCTACTAATAAATAATTACTAAAAACAAACCTAACAGAAATGATTATGAAAAACTATAAGCAAGATAGGCCACAACACTTAGCAAAATCCAGAAACAATGAGAATATTTGCCTAAGTAAGGAATACAGGATTTGGCTAAAAATCATAAATATGTAAGCGATAATGTTAACAGTTGGTAATATTGATGAAAATGTGAGTGATACTTGCATAAGATATTCTGTTTCTTTATATCAGAGGGGTAGCCGTGTTTGTTTTTCTATTTCTTTAGTGACTGTAATAGAAGTGGCACATACACATACAAAGCAAAATTTTGTCCATAGATGTTTAAAGTTCTATCCTTTGTAAAAGTTTTAAAAGTAAAAAATTTTGGGTAGGACATGTCAACCTCAAGCCAGCAGAAAAGACCCCAATGAAGACATGAAAGCAAATAAGCAAGCAGATAAAAGGTAAAGGGAATTATGGATATAGACTCCTGGTAAATGACTGCAGGATGGTGTGCAGAATTAATATATCTAATGGATGGACTAATTGCTTTGGGTTCTCCAGTGATCAGCACTGGAGTGAAATGTCTCATTTAACTACAATGATCTATTGTACTCCCTCCACAATAATAGGAGTTATGAATGTACAGAACATACTGATAATATACTTAGTTGCAGCCATTGCTAGAAGCCATTTGTGAATCTTTGCAGGGCATGTGTCCAAGGCATGATTAAGAACCTGCTGAACAGTTCAGATTACTGTCTAGCTAGATTTAATTTTGTATAACCTTATAAATATTGGTCACATAGACCTAAGTCTAAGTGCCTGAGTAACCATCATGATTTAATCCAATGATTTGTCTCTTTAATTACCCGATTTTAGAACTTGGTAGCCTCATCGTGGAAATCTATATCATCATGCTAACTGGTATTTTAACATTTTTATTAGAATAATCCAACCACAGGTTCTGATATTTGACAGTCATAATATAATGAATGAAAATTCAGGAGTAATACAAGAGTGAAAACATCAACTAAAGAAACACCTCTCAGTAAGAAATACTTTTTCTAATTTGAGAGGGAAAACAGATGAGCCTTGCAGTATAAACAAGATCATGGGTTGTACACTTATTATTATTATTATTTGCATTATCATAGTGCCTCATAGCCCTAGTCAAAGACCATGACTTCATCTTCTGTACAAACAGCGCAAAAAGACAATCCCTGCCCCTAAGCGCTTGCAATCTAGGTACCAAGTTTGGAGTTGAGCAAAACATTTTAGTTTACCAGTGATTCACCTTCCCACTAAGCCCTCATTAATAAATACTACTTTGATAAGAAAATGGTTCTGAAAAATAATATAAGCACAAAGGAATATTAATTATACATTAGTCAGGGCAGCTTTTTAAAAAAAAATGCAACTACATGTGTATTATTTTTACAACATACAGATGCAAAGTAAAAAAAAGCATTTGTATTTTATACAATCTTCAAAACTTTGCAATTTTTTCAAAGAAAATATTAGTTTAATGCATTCTTGAATAATTCAAGCGTGCTGGTAAGAAATCTTTGATTCATATCAGGAGGTCCACCTAGTGGAAATGACAAGCAATCACATATTAGGTCTGAGAGAATTTACCAGTTGATTTATGACTTAATCATAAACTTCTATAACCAACGGAGATATTAATCAACATTTGTTAAGCTACACTGACAATCATGAACTAAGTTTCAAGATCAATCAGATAACCTGCAAAGAATTTTTTTAAAAATTGGCTTCTGCATTTTTTTCTTCTTTATTATACTTAAAGAACTACTGGAAGGATGACATCACAAGAGCTAAGAAAGTGAAAGCTGAATGTCTAAAAGGGAAAGGAATTTTTAATTGGACTGTTTAAAGCTCTTTTTTTTAATTAATTCCTAGTTAAGTTTATTAACTAATATTTTGGATAAAATAATCCTTTGTGAAATACTTGATATGCTCACCCCTTGACTTAATTCTTTAGCTCACAGTAGACTTCCCTGAGGCATCCCCGAATTCCTCTAGCTAAAAGGGAGGAACATACTTGTCATTCCTGATATATTTATGTCAAACAAAAGCAATTCCCTCCCTCAACTTTTTGGTCTTTTTATATACATACTAAAGACGCAAATACCAGCACAAGCCCATTTTTTAATAAATAGTTGATTGGTCACCTTTTAAGAACTACTTTGGTCCCCCACAAGGATATTTCAGACAAAACAAGCTTCCTAAAAGCATTAAACCTGTGCATGTGGTGGAAGAGGCAGAATGATTAGGGACAAGGGGACAACAGAATTTTTCACTTCTAGGTCACTGGTGAAAATCGAGGCCTGGGTCTTCCATGACTAACAGTTATCATCTGATCATTGTTTGGTGGCCCATGTGATATAGAGACTGTCACTATAGAAAGAACATATCCATTGTTAGCAGAGCGTAACACCACCACCAGTATATTCAAAGCTCAAAGGTTAACTATTATAAGTGAATAGCCATATCTTGTGAAGTGCTGAGCTGTTGTCTCCCACAGAAGTTCATGAGAGTTAACAGCTCAGCACCTTAAAGCAGTGGTTCTCAAACTTGGGCCACCGCTTGTTCAGGGAAAGCCCCAGGTCGGGCAGGTTTGTTTACCTGCCGTGTCCGCGGGTTCGGCTGATCGCGGCTTCCACTGGCTGCAGTTTGCCGCTCCAGGCCAATGGGGGCTGCAGGAAGGGCAGCCAGCATGTACCTTGGCCCGCGCTGCTTCCTGCAGCCCCCATTGGCCTGGAGCGGTGAACCACGGCCAGTGGGAGCCGCAATCGGCCAAACCTTCGGGGGCGGCAGGAAAACAAACCAGCCCAGCCCGCCAAGGGCTTTCCCTGAACAAGCGGCAGCCCAAGTTTGAGAACCACTGCCTTAAAGGATCAGACCTATAATCAATTTATTCATATATCTCCTCTAAATAAAGAAGCAAACATAACACCAAATAAATAATACAAAATTAGTAGCAGCTAGTGGAAGGCACAGCACCTTAATGAAGTTGGTATTTATTGATGTGACCACCAATGCAAAATTAACTGAAACTGAGTGAGTTAACAAATATAAAGAATGGAATCAGTACCAATTTTGGAACAGAAAACAGCTTCACATAAGTGTAACCAAGCACCGTAAATCAATAAACACAGTACATGCAGTGAAAGTTCAACAAAATCAGAGTGGAACAATAATAGAGAGGTGCAGATTACAGGAAAGGTAATAGTTATTAGGGAATTATCTGATTAGGATGATCTCAATAATTGTGAATTGGAATAAACAGACCAAATTGTTTGCTGGGGTAACTAAAACTTAGTTAATGGATTTATGCTAGCAGAAGAAAAGGTTACTCACCGTGAGCACTAACAGTAGTTCTTCAAAAGGTGTTGTCTTATGGGTGCTCCACTGCAGATGCGCTTTTGAGAAGAGATTTTAAGTAGTACTGCTTGTTCAGTACACACATGAACCCTACACAACCCTATGCGCCACACCAAGACTATATAGAGCTGCATGGGCAAACCACCCTCAGTTGCTTCTCTACCGTGAAGTTCCATAGCAGAAACTCCAAAGCAGAGGGGAAGGAGGGCTGGTAGTGAAGCATTGCTAGGGACACACATCTCGAAGAACTACAGTTACTGCACAGGGTGAGTAACCTCTCCTTCTTCTCTGAGTAGTGTCCCCCTGACTACTCCACTTCAGGTGACTACTGAGCAATACCCTCTAGTGGAATGGGAACAGACTTCGGAATAGAGGCCAAAAGTGAAGATAGTATAGTAGAGGCAAACATAGCATCTAAAGCTGAGTCTGAATTACTGCAAAATGTTTAGAAAAAGTGCATATGGAGGTACAAGTTGCAGCTCTACAGAGCTCAGTTATGAGGACATTCTTAAGCAAGGCAGCTGAAGCAGAAAGAGATCTAGTACTTTAGGAGGAGGTTGGAGATCATTAGAATGATCGGAAAAGATCCATCCAGAGAGTTTTTGATTGGAAATTGGGGATTCCTTGTACCTGTCAGCAATAGACACAAACAACATGGGAGATTTTCTAAATGGCTTAGTCCTGTCCAGGTAAAAAGCTAATGTCCTCTTAACACTGAGTGTATGCAATACTGTATCATCTTTAGTCAGGTTTGGTTTAGGGGGAAAAAAAGGAAGATGCATAGTCTGGTTAATGTGATGTATTTCTATACAAATGGCAGGCCATCCTGGACTATCTGTTTTAGAGAGCTTTACCAACCACAGATTTACAGAGACTCTGAGTTCAAAATGGCCTAAAATATGCACCAGTTTGCTTAGGCCTTGTGGTAATGCCACAAATTTGTAAATGTGAAAAAAAGACACAAAGTATATTTTTTCTGAAATGTTTAATACACATTTTCAATATGGTTAAAACATCTATATGTACTTTTACAAAACATTTTTAGTCAATGACAAATTCCAGCTGAAAGCTAATACCATAAGTAAATAGATACAACTTTAAAAATGCCATTTGATCTCCTTTTCATGTGCTAAAGAAAGTATGCTCAAATTCTGTGTCTGGGTATGTACAACACAGCTCCTATTAATTGCTATAGAAGTCCTATGTACACATGCAAATCCAAAACATGACGCTTGCTTCAGTTTTAATTGCAAATTACTCCTTTTTTCTATGTCAATTAAATAAACCTTTTAAAATGACCCCTTGTTAATAAATATTCCTAATTTATTATGTGAAGATCCTTTTAAAATAGCACTTCTTTAAAAAGCTTTCTGTAAATATGCAATTGTCAAAACTTCCCATTAGTGAAAAGTAATCTTAATATAAACAAACATTTTCAAAATATATGAATTTACGATATTAGAATTTTCTCCCTTCTGACAGAAACAGTGTCTGCAATCCTCTGCGAACATTAAGCAGCTCCTCTTCATGCTATGGTAGAACAGTATCACATTTATTATACACTTTAAAACAAACTTTTTAAAAGTATCACAGAATTCAGACAGATATTGCAACATGAAAATGATCTTTTTCCTTCTTGTGCTAATATTAACTGTATTAAAACACAAATGAGGCACTACATAAGCATAAAACTAAAAGAGTATATACCTATATCACTTTTAATGTATTAAAAGTTAAGCATTGTTTTAATGATACTACACCTTTACCCCGATATAACACTGTCCTCGGGAGCCAAAAAATCTTACCGCGTTATAGGTGAAACTGTGTTATATCGAACTTGCTTTGATCTGCTGGAGCGCGCAACCCCGCCGCCCTGGAGTGCTGCTTTACCGTGTTATATCCAAATTTGTGTTATATCAGGTCGCGTTATATCGGGACATAAGTGTATTTATTAGTATTTCCATTTTTGCTTCAAATGACAGTGTACTAGATATTGCATCTTGAAAAGAACTTTTTAAAAAGTGAATGTGCAGATAATGATGTTCTTTTAGGAAAGCATACAAAACCAAATTGAGACAAAATAACATTATTTACCATTTCTTTAAGAAGCTTCTCTTGAAGCCCTTTCATATCTTCTTTCATTAGATCCATCTATAAAAATTGGCAACATATGTCATATACACACACGTTTTCTTTTCACAATTGACAATACATTTTAATGAAGACAATTATTTCCTCAAATTAAATGTAAAATCAGATTGTACTAATGCTCAGTCTTTCCATTGGTCAAAATAAGGCTGTCCAGGAAACTGGTGGGAAATATTAATCTTTTTAGGGCAGAAGCACCTAGGTACTATGGCATCTACTCCAAATTCTCACATTAGCATCAGCTTGGGTGCCACAAGTATGCAAACATGAAATTTTACATCTTCTCTATTGCACTCAGACAACTTTTCCCCTCAGATTGGCTGAGACAGGGGTTTAGGGATTGATCCTTCAAGGAGCAAGCATTTATGCAACAAAGCACTTAAACAACTTAATTTTAAATACATACGTAGTTCCACTTACTTCAATGGGATTACATACATGAGTAAAGATAAGCACATACTTAAATGTTTTCAAGATCAGGGCCCTAGATATGATTGAGTCTCAACCAATTCTATCTACATATAGCAAAGATGTTGAATAAAGGGAAACATCTAGAGATCCCCCTTTATTGAGGAAGCATAGCAGCCCTTTGTCAAAGGGGTTAACAACTTAAAGGTAATTCTGGATCTTCCAGATCTTTCATTATTTCGGAGACCTTGTGTGACCTTTGTAGCCACAAGTGACATTTTTTCATCTGTTTGTGAGTACCCATTTCTCTCCAATATGGATATTGTCATTTATGATTTTCAGATTAGATTATTGTAATGGTCTCTATATAGATTTCAAGATTAGCCCCACTCAGGAGGTACACCTAGTGCACAATACAGTGTCCTGTTCACTGAGCAGTGTTGGTTACAAGGAACATATTACACCAGTACTCCAAAAGACTGCAATTACTTACTGCTCACTCCCTCCCTGGTGAAATTCAAGATATTAATTATATTCCCCAAAGAACTACAAGTTTGGGTGCCTTAAGCTAGAGGTGCTTGCTGTTTTCTTAATTGTGAGGCAGGAAAAAACTTGAGGAAGAGGGAAAAACTGAGAGGACAGTTGCCAAACTGCTTGTTTCCAATTGGTTCTTTCCTGCATAACTGAAATACTAGGAAGTAAAGCTGCAGAATATAATATAAACTATACTGCCTGGCCATGAAATTTCTGCCTTGATTATCAAGTTAAATGTTCATCTCTTCTAAAAGGGCAAAATTAGGCCCTTAATGTCGCACAAGTTATGGTCAAATTAACGAAAAAAGTTATTAAAAAGTATCTAGAGGACATTAGTATAATGCTGAAGGTAAAGACTTGGCCTATAATGTAAGAAATAAAAAGAAAACTAAAGAGAACAAATGTCATACCTCAGAAGTAAAAATATTTTCTTCATAGTTAACACTGTGGGAGATGTGCTTTTCAAATGAAGTTTTAAGAATCTGAATCCTAACAACAACAAAAATGCAAATTAAAGATCTTTGCCGTATATGAAAATCCCACAAAGATCTTGAATAGGGCAATTCAACTTTTAGTCTAACATACTATATAAAAACATTGATGACCATTATTATCCCTATTAGTGTAATATTGCACTAGACTTTGGCAGAAAATTATGTGGATAACAATATTATTTATTAATGTTTTCATATACAGCACTTTTCATCCATAGATTTCAATATGTTTTACATATAAATGAGCAAGGATTATTATCCTCATTTTACAGATGAGGAAACGAAGGTTGTAGAGCATTAAGTTACTTGGCTCAAAGTCATATATTGAGTAAACTGCAGAGCCATGAATAGAATCCAGGTCTCATAACAACATTAACAAACCCCACTAACCTCCGCTGTTCATTTTTCTTGCATGCACCAAACGTAAGTGCATGTTTTTTCCAAAAGTTCTAAAAGAAATATAATAATTAACTGAACCAGTAAGAAATTAATCCACAGAATGTAGGACTTTTTAAAAAAAAATAGGTTTCTCCTGTTCCCAAATAACCTATAATGAGATTGAGAACAGAATGATTAGGCATTCTACAATAGCCCATATCCTCAGGTGTTTTAAAAAATTAAAGACTCAGTGAGGCAGGATCAAACAGTAAAGCACTCACCTTTAACTCAACCAGCAATTTCAGCCCATATTTCCCAAAAATCTATTGTGAATGGCTGTTTCCCCTACTGGCAAATAGAAGGCCTGAGACACTTTGATCAGACATTCTAAATAGGGTTCAATGTGGTTAAAATGAGACTAAATTTGTTCTAATGTGTGATTTAAGTTTGATTTTAAGCTCTTTCCAGAGTAAAAACCTATTGTATTATTCTACTCTGTCTTCACCTTAATATTAATATTCTTAATGCTACTTTTACATTAGAGCTAGCAGCAGACTCACCAAGTCCAAGGTGAGCCATTTTGATACTAAATAAGTTTACATCTGAGTTAACTAAGGCCTATGGAGGCTAGGTGTTTATTTAGAATACACAGTAATTCAATTTCAAAGGCTGGATTTGTTTGCCTGAAACATCCTAACCACTTAGTAGTGTTGATCATGCTGGGAAAGGATTAGCCTTACACAGTGAGACAGGTGGCTTCTTTATGGAGGTGGGAGTGGTTCTCTCTAGAGCAGGGGTCAGCAACTTTTCAGAAGTGGTGTGCCGAGTCTTCATTTATTCACTCTAATTTAAGGTTTCGCGTGCCAGTAATACATTTTAACGTTTTTAGAAGGTCTCTTTCTATAAGTCTATAGTATATAACTAAACTATTGTTGTATGTAAAGTAAACAAACATTTTAAAAACCTTAAGAAACTTTATTTAAAATTAAATTAAAATGCAGAGCCCTCCGGACTGGTGGCCAGGACCCGGGCAGCCTGAGTGCCACTGAAAAATCAGCTTGCATGCCACCTTCGGCATGTGTGCCATAGGTTGCCTACCCCTGCTCTAGAGAGTCAATCTGGAATTGGGACTGAGCAACTAAGTGCATAACAGTAGCTAAGCTTAAAAAGGACTGAATAAACTATTTGTAATTTGACTGTTAATTTCTCTGAAAATAAAAATAAAGCCAAATGCCAGGAAGATGGTAATTTTTTTTACTTTACACAAAATATTTAGCTTTTTTTTTATAGCAAGTTGTAAAACACATCTTCTCAGAGCCATTAGTAATGGTCCACAGATAAATGCCAAATTAAAAAAAGGGAAAAATCCAATATTTTTAGAAAACAGATTTTTTTCCAGTAAATAATTTAAATACAAACCAATAATTCTTTCTCCATGTTTTTCAAAGATTGGGAATCTTTTTCAAAATTCTCAAGTTCCTCTACGATGGTGAAATGAAATTTGTCCAGCTGCTTGATCCTACCAAAACAGAAATAAACTAAAAATAAAAAAGCATTTATGTCATTCAAATAAGTTTTTGAATAAGTATTCTGCTACAGACCTGCATTCATGCAACTGACAACTCATTGTTGTCAAATGCTGCTGAGCTGTTTTCAAGGACTGCTTGGTAAAGTGATCCATTCTTCTTGAGCGGCTCTAGAAAGATACGCATTAAGATACTTTCAGTTTAATTGACTAACTCAGAAAAGAATGATAAAATACTGTATTATAAAACATAACCATAGTAATTACTTATATATCATAGGTTACAGTGGACAAAAGTCAACATTAACCTTCATATCAGGGACATTCCTTTTGCTTTCCCTTGAAAATGCACCAAAATTTAGTTGATTATAAAAGTCTCTGAAAAATCACTGTTTGCATATACTTACTAGAGATTAGTTAGAGGCTGACAGCAAAATTCTACAAGCATTCTATCGTCACTGAGCATGCTCCACCTCGAGAGCTCACTGAGCATGCTGTAGCCTAGACTGAGCAGGTCTTTTCTTCTGTTTGTTCATGTCAGGGGCTGCTGCAGACCAGATTTGAGAGTAGGGAGACCCTCTCTCCTATGCTCTCAATGCTCCCTGCATTGCCCAAGTGAGTAGAAAAGGAGGAAGTAGCAGGACTTGAATGCAGAGAAGGCGCTACAGGGCAGCAGAAGGTTGGAATTGGAGAAGGAGGAACAAGGACAGGCTGGGAGGGGACAAGAGCAGAGAGGGACAGACACATGGGACACAAGCTGGAGGAAGACATACTAGGGGACACCGGGACAAAAGGGTCTAATCACTGGAACATACTCCCCTCTAGAACCCGGAATGGAAGTCAGGATTCAGTCTGAACATTCCTCTGTTGTCAGCAAACATTGTGAAATTCACTGGCAAAGTGTCTCTCATTTCCCTCTAGTAAGTATCAACTACTCCATAACTCACAGAGGTCTTTGCTGTGGATTTAAAGGTTCCAACTCTGTTGATGGACCCATATGTAGGATAAACACAATTCCGCATAATGGAATTTGTTTTTTCATTTTGTGTTTTTAAAAAGCTAGGAAATTACATTAGGAAAAAAAAAACTATGTAACCTGAACATTGTTTTATCAAAGTCAAGTCATGCCAGAATTGAGATTTCCTGACGAACCTTAATTTGCCTGTCCTATGCATATATATTATGATACAATCTTTATTACATGATCACATACAATTTTTTCCACAGGACCCATGCTTCATTCAATGCACAGGATGAACAGAATTCAGGCAGTGAAACAAGGTTGTTGAAATATACGAGGTTGCTGTCTATATGGACAACTGTCCATCAATCTCCCTTCAGCATATTGGGGATAACAACATTACCTCAGCCAGGTGTATTGTGAAGATAAATGCATGAATGTTTCTGAAGCACACGGATGCAACAGTGATGAGTGCCAAAAAAACAAAAAAAACAAACAGATCCAGAAGAAATTAATAATTCTGAATGCTGGGCAGGGTTTGAATGGTATGTAGTAAAGGTAAAAGACGGTTACTCACCTGTAGTAACTGTTGTTCTTCGAGATGTGTTGCTCCTATCCATTCCAGTTAGGTGTGCGCGCCGCGCGTGCACGGAATCTCGGAAATTTTTTACCCTAGCAACTCCGGCGGGCCGGCTGGGCGCCCCCTGGGAGTGACGCCGCTATGGCGCTGAACATATACCCCAGCCGGCCCGTCCGCTCCTCAGTTCCTTCTTGCCGGCTACTCCGACAGTGGGGAAGGAGGGCGGGTCTGGAATGGATAGGAGCAACACATCTCGAAGAACAACAGTTACTACAGGTGAGTAACCGTCTTTTCTTCTTCGAGTGATTGCTCCTATGCATTCCAGTTAGGTGATTCCCAAGCCTTACCTAGGCGGTGGGGTCGGAGTGAGACGTGGCGGAGTGTAATACCGCGGAGCCGAAGGCTGCGTCGTCTCGAGACTGTTGCACCAACGCGTAGTGGGAGGCGAAGGTGTGGACAGAAGACCAGGTGGCCGCTCGACAGATGTCCTGGATCGGAACATGGGCCAGGAAGGCAGCCGACGAGGCGTGCGCCCTCATCGAGTGGGCGGTGAGTCGGCACGGGGGGACGCGAGCAAGCTCGTAGCAGGTCCGAATGCATGCTGTAACCCATGAGGAAATCCGCTGGGAGGATATCGGCTCGCCTTTCATGCAGTCAGCCACCGCTACGAACAGCTGGGGCGAATGGCGGAAGGGCTTGGTCCGCTCCATGTAGAAAGCGAGCGCCCTGCGGACGTCGAGGGTATGTAGCTGTTGTTCCCGAGGCGAGGCGTGTGGCTTCGGGAAGAACACCGGGAGGAAGATCTCCTGGTTGAGATGGAATGCTGACACTACCTTCGGGAGAAAGGCCGGATGAGGGCGAAGCTGCACCTTGTCCCCATGGAAGACGGTGTATGGCGGGCTAACCGTCAGAGCGCGGAGCTCAGAAACTCGTCTTGCTGATGTAATGGCGACGAGGAAGGCCGTCTTCCAGGAGAGGTAGAGCAAGGAGCACGTGGCCAAGGGCTCGAAGGGGGGACCCATCAGCTTGGCCAGCACAAGGTTCAAATCCCAGGTCGGGGTAGGCCGCCGCACCGGCGGGTACAAGCGGTCCAGGCCTTTGAGAAAGCGGGAAACCATCTGGTTCGAGAAGATGGACCGACCTTCTACGGATGGACGAAAAGCGGACACTGCCGCCAGGTGAACTCTCAAGGAGGAGACCGCAAGACCTTGCTCCTTAAGGTACCAGAGGTAGTCCAGGATGGCAGGGACCGGGACTACAAACGGATTGAGACCTCGTTGGTCACACCAGAGTGCGAATCTCTTCCATTTCGCTAGGTAAGTGGAGCGAGTGGAAGGCTTCCGGCTCTCAAGTAGGACCTGCTGGACTGCTGCAGAACAGCCCCGCTCCGCGTGGGTCAACCACTCGGGTACCAAGCTGTGAGATGGAGGGACTGCTGGTTCGGATGGCGGAGTCTGCCGAAGTCCTGGGTGATAAGGTCCGGCCACAACAGAAGGGGGATGGGTTCCCGAACGGAGAGCTCGAGCAGCAGGGTGAACCAGTGCTGCCTCGGCCAGGCCGGCGCTACGAGTATGATGGTGGCTCTGTCCCTCCGAAGCTTCAGGAGCACTCGGTGCACGAGTGGGAATGGAGGGAAGGCGCAGAGGAGACGAGCCGTCCAAGGGTAAAGGAAGGCGTCCGACAGGGAGCCTGGCGAGCGACCCTGGTATGAGCAAAACAGGTGACACTTCCTGTTCTCCCTGGAGGCGAATAGGTCTACTTGGGGAAATCCCCACCTCCGGAAGATTGTGTGGACGACATCTGGACGGAGGGACCATTCGTGGGAGAGGAACGACCTGCTGAGATGGTCGGCCAGCGTGTTCTGTACTCCCGGAAGAAAGGACGCTTCCAGGTGAATGGAGTGGGTGACGCAGAAGTCCCACAGGAGCATCGCCTCCTTGCAGAGGAGGGAGGATCGGGCTCCGCCCTGTTTGTTCACGTAGAACATTGCTGTTGTATTGTCTGTGAACACTGTCACACAGCGGCCTTGCAGGCGAGCGCAGAAGGTGCGACAGGCCAGACGGATCGCTCGCAGCTCGCGGACATTGATGTGCAGGGCGAGCTCCTGCGGCGACCACAGACCTTGGGTGTGAAGATCGCCCAGGTGAGCTCCCCAACCGAGCGCTGAGGCATACGTAGTCAGAGTAGCGGATGGGCGAGGAGGGTGGAACGGGACTCCTGCACAGACGACCTCCGGGTCGAGCCACCAGCGGAGGGACTCGAGGGTCGTCCTGGTGACCATGACCACCATGTCGATGGGGTCTCGATGAGGCCGGTACACCGACGCGAGCCAAGACTGGAACGGGCGGAGGTGGAGCCGCGCGTACGCTGTGACATATGTGCAGGAAGCCATGTGGCCCAGGAGGCGGAGGCAGGAGCGCACCGTCGTGGTTGGGAAGATGACGAGGTCCCGGATGATGGAGACCATCGTCTGGTGTCGAGCGCGAGGGAGACAGGCCCTGGCCACCGTGGAGTCGAGGACTGCTCCGATGAACTCCACTCGCTGTGCCGGGATCAATGTGGACTTCTCAGCGTTGATGAGAAGACCGAGTCGCTGAAAGAGAGCCAGGATTTCTGCCATCTGGTCCATTACGAGTTGTCGGGACTGACCTCGAACCAGCCAGTCGTCGAGATACGGGTAGACGTGTATCTGACGACGTCGGAGGGCTGCGGCCACTACCGCCATGCATTTGGTAAATACCCTTGGGGCGGTGGAGAGACCGAAAGGCAACACGGCGAACTGGTAGTGGGTGTTGTTCACCACAAACCGGAGGTAACGACGATGGGGAGGATAGATTGCGACATGGAAGTAGGCGTCCTTCATGTCGAGGGCGGCAAACCAATCTCCCGGATCCAGAGAGAGAATGATGGTCCCCAAGGTGACCATGGGAAACTTGGGCTTGAGCAGGTACTTGTTCAGCTCGCGAAGGTCCAGGATAGGACGTAGCCCCCCTTTCGCTTTGGGGATTAGAAAATAACGGGAATAGAATCCCCTGCCCCGCCTGTCTTGAGGCACTGCTTCTATGGCACCCACGCTCAACAGAGTGTGAACCTCTTGTAAGAGGACTTGCTCGTGAGAGGGGTCCCTGAAGAGGGACAGGGAGGGTGGGTGGGAAGGTGGGGGCGAAACAAATTGCAGGCGGTATCCCGACTGGACCGTTTGAAGCACCCAGTTGTCTGATGTTACTTGGGACCACGCCGAAAAGAAATGGGAAAGGCGGTTGTAAAATAACGGGGAAGGATCCGGTAGGGAGAGTGATGGGCCGTCCTCGAGCGTCCCATCAAAAGGCCTGCTTGGCCCCCTGAGGGGCCTTGGACGAGGCCTGGCCCTGGTTATGGCGGTTGCCTGAAGGACGACGGCGATTTTGGGCCGGTCGCCGGCTATTGTATGGCCGATATCGGGACTGGTAGACGGGTCGGGAGGGCTGCTGACGGAAGGACCTGCGCTGCGTTGCCGGCGTATGCATGCCGAGAGTACGTATCGCAATACGTCCGTCCTTCAAAGTTTGGATTCGAGAATCCGTCTTTTCGGAGAAAAGACCCTTTGTGTCAAAGGGTAGGTCCTGTAGCGTGTATTGGACCTCCGGCGGCAGGGTGGAAGACTGCAGCCAAGCGATGCGCCGCATCGTCACGCCGGAGGCCAAGGTCCTAGCACTTGAGTCCGCAGCGTCGAGGGCGGCCGTGATGGAGGATCTAGACGACCTCCTTCCCTCCTCCAACATCGCCGCGAACTCCTGTCGGGAGGTTGTTGGCAGTAGCTCCGTAAACTTCGCCAGGGACGTCATGATATTGAAGACGTACCTGGCGAGGAGGACCATCTGATTGGCTATCCGCATTTGCAGACCGCCAGCGGAATAGACCTTTCGGCCTAGCAGGTCCATACGCCGCGCGTCCCTCGATTTGGGTGCAGGGGCCGGTTGGCCGTGCCGCTCCCTATCATTAACCGATTGGACCACCAGGGAGTCCGGGGTCGGGTGCGTGTACAGATATTCATAGCCCGTGGGAGGGACAGAGTATTTGCGTTCAACCCCACGGGCTGTAGGAGGTACGGACGCAGGCATCTGCCAGAGAGTGGTGGCATTCTTTTGCATAGTCCGCACGAAAGGCAGTGCAACTCGCACTGGCACCTCTGCCCCAACTACATTTGTGATGGGGTCCTCGTCCTCCTGTACCTCCGCTATCGGCAGGGCCATAGCCGTCGCCACGCGGCGAAGGAGGTCTTGGTGTGCTTTTAAGTCTATGGGCGGAGGCTCCTTCGTCGACGCTCCGGCCACCGCTTCATCAGGCGAGGACGAGGAGAACAAGCCCTGGATGACCGGCTCCGAAGAGGGATCCGCCGCGTGCTCGGCGGGGGGGTCGGGCTGCGCGTTCTCCTGGGGTTCAGGTGGTATAGCATCCGCAGCAGGCGGCGAAGGGGCCGGTCGGCTGATCGTCACCTCTGGAACCCTGCGCTCGGACGCGAGGGGTCTTGGGGGGAAGGGCACCCCCTGCGCCTCATACTGGGCCCATGGAACCCAGAAGCCCCACGGCTGTGCCCCTTGCGGATGGCCCTGCGGGGTGGGTGGCAGGAGTCCGTAGCCCTACGTCCCAGAAGCGACCGACGCGGGACGGGATGGCCATGGCGGTGCCGAGGCGCTGACGGAGTGCGCTGCGGAGCGAGGTAGTCCGTCCCCGGAAGGCATCGAAGAGCGATGCTGGTCCGCTCGGTACCGGGATGGCGACCGGGAGTGACGTCCGTCACGGTGCCGGGAGCTCGACCGGTGCCGGGAGCTCGACCGGTGCCGGGAGCTCGACCGGGATGGAGACCTCCGGTGCCGAGAGCGCTCACGCGAGTCACGGTACCAGGACGGCGACCTCTGGCGGTGCCGACGCGATGGCGACCTGGACCTTGTGCGGCGCCGGGAGTACGACCGGTACCGCGATGACGAGCGGTACCGGGACTGCGACCGACGTTTCGACGGCGATCGGTACTGCGATGGCGAGCGGTGCCGAGATCGCGAACGACGGGACGGAGACCTGCCGTAGGACCGGGAACGAGACCGGGACCGGGTTTGCCGTCCATGTCGCCTGTCCAGAGACGGTGGCCAGGTCATTCTGGCCGGCTTTCCCGCCGACACGACAGCCCGCACCGGCGGTGCCGGGGGCCGGATGCTCGGTGCCTCTATGAGCCGAATCAGCTCACGCGCCTCAGAGAATGTCTCCGGCGTCGAAGGCAGCCGGGGCTCAACCACGGACGGTACCGGGGAGCATGGCGGCGCCGGACTCGACGGGCCTTGCGGCGCCGGAGTCAAAGGTCCGGTGCACGGCTTGTGCACGGTCACCGTGGGGGCCGCAAGCAGCGCAACTGCTTTCGCCGAGTCCTCAGCGCGAGCCTGCGCCAGTGCCTTCGCCAGCCTATGTTTTTTTGAAGGCGAAAGCGAGCGGTGCCGAGACTTCGTAGCCGCTTTTTGAGGCTTCGGTGCCGCGGAGCCTGTGTGGCTCGGTGCCGCCGGTGCGCTCTGTACCGAGGAAGCTCGCGGTGCCGGGGCGGACGGTGCCGGTGGCTGGAGCGACGCTTCCATCAAGAGCTGCTTCAAGCGGATATCCCGCTGTTTCCGAGTCCGCGGTTTAAATGTAGAACAGAGCGCACACTTATCTGTTCTGTGCCCTTCGCCCAAGCAACGGAGGCAGGCGTCGTGCGGGTCTCCGACGGGCATAGGCCTCTAGCACTCAGCGCAGGGCTTAAAGCCCGGTGCTTTGGGCATGAGCCCGCACCGGGTGAGGCAAAAGGGGAACCCCCCCCCTTTTACCTTATCTATTAACACTAACTATCTAACTAACTAACTGTAAAACTAATCACTAAACTAACTATATACAAACAACAAGCGAGAGCTAGGGTCGTGGAGGACAAAGAGCACTCCACAGTTCCAACTGGCCGTCACGGGCGGTAAGAAGGAACTGAGGAGCGGACGGGACGGCTGGGGTATATGTTCAGCGCCATAGCGGCGCCACTCCAGGGGGCGCCCAGCCGGCCCGCCGGAGTTGCTAGGGTAAAAAAGTTCCGAGATGCCGTGCACGCACGGCGCGCACACCTAACTGGAATGCATAGGAGCAATCACTCGAAGAAGAACATGAGACCACCACTGAAGGATAAAAAGAAATATTGAAGAGTTGCCACAATCCTTGAGCAGAGTCCATCCTGTGCACTGAATGAGGAAGAGGTCCTGAGGAATGATCATGTAATTAAAAGAATGTATCATAATGCATATGCAAAAAGGATGCCATATAAAGGTTGTGCA
This sequence comes from Mauremys mutica, assembly GCF_020497125.1. NCBI lineage: Eukaryota > Metazoa > Chordata > Testudines > Geoemydidae > Mauremys > Mauremys mutica. The sequence continues at coordinate 9,930,994 of NC_059084.1, read as the reverse complement.
AACAACCTTTATTCTGGAATTTACTAACTTCTCAGTCTTTGACATAACGAACTTAACATTCTTTTCATATTTATTCTTGTATGCAATAATATATAAGGTAGTTCTGTTAATGATGTTTCTAGTTAAGAGTATCATGTATGAGAATGAATGAATGAAAGAAACTGTATATTTTTCTATACACATATATGCCTTACTTGAATTTTCCTAGTAAATTCCTTATGGAGCTTCTGACCTATCCCTATATTTGAACAACCAGGGTCCCAGACCTCTCCATCCAAAACAGACAGCTCATTTACAGACACAGTAGATATGCTCTCGGACACTGAAAATTTTTAAAAGATCATATGTAAAGTTAGCGAAGTAGGAACATATTAATGTATCATCTGTACAATATAAGTTATTGCAGTTCTGATGGCTGGGTTTATAAATCCCAAGACTAGGGCTCATATCTACTTCAATTGCATCCAGTTTAATTTCAGAAACTAAACTCCTGACCTTCTATATATTTTACTAACCACTTTGTCTTTAACAGATTTCATTTGTATATGTTTGATCTGTTTTTTATTTATTATTATCTGTTTCTTTCTAATTTTTTTAAACATGTTACGTTTTGCATGAGATATTATTTACCAGATATTTGAAATCTATAATTATTAAATATACTATTTAGAAATTTGGTGAAAAGCTTATTATCCACCCAGTCACTAAAACATCTCGAGATTTATCAAGTACACATGTATTACATACACACACTGTCTCCCTTACCTCTTCAGTTTACAGGGGCAACACCACTCTAAATACATAAATGACATTATATCAAAACCTTAAAAAGTTGAGCATGAAAAAAGCAGGCCAATATTAGACCTTTTGAAAATCTACCCAAAAACATTGCACACATAAATTTGGCATGTCATTGTATACTTAATGTTTTAAAATGAGGACCCAAATGGGTAGATCTCTCAGAAGGTAAAATGTTATGTCCGAAGGAGATAGCCTGCATAAAGACTTCAGGATATGACCCAACCATACCTTGAATTTGCATACCACCCTTACTAATAAAGGATTTCAAAATGCTTTAAAAATGTAAACATATACCAATACAAACATAAAACAGACGTTATTTCCATCAAAGAGACTGCAACGACTTCTTGAATGAAATGCAGCTACTATTATATCGCACACAACAATTTAACATATAGCAATTTAGTAAAGAAAGTGATGACAGATTTCTTACCAGTTATTTCGTTTGTTGCAGCCCACTTCTTCCCTTTTCTGGAAAAGGAATGAGTCCTTGCACACTGCATTATGGATTTATCTAGCAGAAAGCAAGGACACAACAAATTCTATCAGCCAGTGGGGGTTTAAAAGTGCCCTCCCCAAGTCTAAGTCTTCTTTGCCTCCACTCTTATTGCAAGCATTGAATCCATGCTTCAGCTAATTCCTCTAATTTTGCGTCTTCTTCTTCAGGTCTGATGAAAGATGGTAAGGAGGAAGAAAGAAGAAGAGACAAGATAAAGCAAGAAAGGAGAACAAGCAGAAGAAGAGGGACAAAGGAGCTAGAGTGTCATCCAGCTCTAGTTCCCAGAATTCAGGACCTTCAGTTGTCTCTCTCTACTGGCCTTTGGGATGGGAGTGAGACCCTTAGGAATGTGGTCTTCTACCAGAGTATCTTATGTCCATGGGCTTGACCCCTAGGTATTCTCAATGTTAACTCCTCCTCTTCTAGGAGTCCTAGGTGAAGCTCATGGTCAGCCCTGCTCTCCCAGGCCACCAGTTTCACTGTTGTACTACTGAGCATGATGGAGCCTTTTATCTTCTACTACTTGTTTTTCCTTCCAATTAGTGCTCTTTTCCCTATTCCCAGCAAGTCTCATGCCAAGGAACTGGTTGAGGGAAGTACACAGAGTAGGGGGCACTCGTTTATCTGATATGCCTGCAGTGACTCCGAATTATTTGCCTCTTTACTTCCTAATAGGTAGAGACATAACACAGTCTATGGAGAATGTGTTTTTGTTTCAGGAAGAGGAAGAAGTGATCTCAGACAACACCTTATCAACTGGTAAACTATTACAAATTTAGATGGGCAAAATATAAACATTCAGATTCCAATTTGGAGAGAATACTGGGATGCATCTCTTCTGAAACATGCAATTAGCTCTTTATTGACCATAAGTGATCAAACTTGTTTGTTTATCCATCTGAATGATAAGAAGTCGACTGCTGTGTTTCTTGAACATTTATGTTATCAGTTAAGGAAAGAAATTTTTCCACAGCATTCTGTATCAATGTCTCAGAGAAGAACAGGTAATGCTCTTTTCTTAAATGTCTGCAATAAAAATGGAGCTTATTAAGATGTCCCAAAGTAGGGTGACCAGATAGCAAGTGTGAAAAATCAGGACTGAGGGTGGGTGGGTGGGTGGGGGGTGGTAATAGGCACCTATTTAAGAAAAAGCCCCAAATATCACGATTGTCCATATAAAATTGGGACATCTGGTCACCCTATCCTAAGGGTTTTAATTAGAATTGCAATATTATTGTTCATGGTTAAAACTTTAAGCAGTTTTCTGGTTTACATTTATTGTATGACTATAGCTCCAGCTAACCTTTATACACAGTATCATCATCTGCTTTAAATAATTTTCTAGGGAGAAGCTTTGTTTTTCTCTGTTCTTCTTCCTTCCTCATTTCCACTTCATCAGAATCACTTTCTGCATCACTGTGGTACATTCGTTTGAGATTCACTTGAACTGTAGGCCCTTTAAAGTATGACAAACATATTTAATTTCAGAGCTATAGAGAAATCAATGAATGTTGCATTTGCAAGAGGACTTGTGCACAGCCCTGGATGTTTGGTGCATTTCAATATAAGGGGCTGTTGCCACAATCACCTTCAGTGTCTTTAGGCCATATACCATGCAAAGACTCCAATGAAGCAGAAAAGGATGGATGATACGGTTAGTGTGGGTCTGCTGACATAATATACTTGGAGAACATCTGTTAAAATAAGTATGCTTCCTTTCTCCACTGGGAATTGCTTCTGCAGATTCCTTACTCCTGACAGACTGATGGGCAGAAAAACCCTCTGGAGAAAGGTTGAGTACTTAATTAAATCAAGATGAAGGGACTATTCTCACAAAAAGCACTAAATTTGGCTCCTAAATTAAGTGTGGCAATGGGGTTCCAAGGGATATAATAGCCTCCATATATATATATATATATATATGACTCCCAATTGATGCTTCTAAAGCTTAAGTGAAAAACATTCACATCTAACAGTAGCTTCCTATCAATAACAACAAAGATTAACACTAACTTTAGGAACAGAATAAACTGAGTATATATGAAAAGAGAAATACACTGGTAAAAAAATACTAAATAAAGTTTATAGGAGTTCCGTTTCCACGTGTAGGGCTTGAAGAATCGGGCCATATTTTTGTATCTAAGACAAGTTTTTCATTAACTATTTACAGATATCCAAAGAAAGTGCTTTTTCATAAGAGACACTTACATACCGGATTCATGTATGGTGCCACAGGGATCTTCACACCATGACTGTTCTCTGCTTCCACTGGAAGTGCATAATTGAGATGGAGGTACAGATTCCTTTAAAAAAAAAAAAAAAGATATATTAACAACCTCCAGAACAGTGAACCCATTTAGATAGTCTTCATCATAAATGAACATTTACATGTTTATTAAAAACTAGAAATATAAATATCAAAATACTAAGGTACAGTTACGACGAAGAAATCAGTCTGCACATGCCAGTTTTGTACTTTGGTTCGGTGGCAAAAATTTTAATAATTATTAATTCTTCAGGACTTATATTAATAGCCTACAGCTAAAAGTACAAGAAACTACCTAATTTTATTTTGTAAGTTTCTGCATGCAGAAGTGACAAGTCATTTTCTTCTTGAATTTTTTTTCCATTTTAAAAAAATTCAAGGCAAAAGCAAAGATATGTTTTGTGTTTTTTGTTAAAATACAAATGATCAGTGCTATTGCTGGGATGAGAGATTATTTCCTTACAGTTATAACACAGGCAAAGTCTCAATGACATCCCAGACAACACTGTTTTTATACTAAACTGAAATATGCAGGCAAGATTACAAGAAAATGTTTGAAAAGAATGTTAAAAATTTAAAGCAATATACATACATGTTTCCCTAATGCCACCAATTGTAAAATAAACATACAAAACTGCAGCTTTTCAAATGGGTCTCTATCATACCTCTCCTTTATTTTGCATATTTTTAGTAAGATCTTTCAGTTCTGCGTTAATGGAGAGTTTGTCTGAAAGGTAATTTGTAACATTCACTGCCTCACTAATATCACATATTTCCACCTCAGGGTCAGTAACCTCTATGTCTTTTCCACTCATGACAGCTTTGTCCATAGTTACTGGAGTCAGATTAGGCTACACAAAAGAAAACAATAAAACAATTGTTGAAAATGGATATTCAAATGTACTAATTTTATAGCCCTTGTGTACTCCGTAGCTGAGTACTGTGCATCGGTATGGACCAGAAGTAGCCATACTTGACTTGTTGATGTCCAGCTAAACCCTGCACTGTGGTGCATCACTGGAACCCTCAAGTCGAACCCAACACCTTGGCTGCCAGTGCTGTTGCACATTGCTCCCCCACACATTTTCTGTGATGCCACAACTCTTTGGGAATTTCAGAGGATCATGGAAAATGAACATCTTCCTTCCACCAGGACCTTAACAACGTCCCTCACCACTGCTTGAAGTCATGTAAGCCCTTTTGGACCCACACATTTAACCTTCAATAATGCAACTTCAACCCTGATGACGCATGGAAAGCTGAATGGAGTTCACAAGAAGTCACAAACACCACATGAAAGACCCAATGCAGAAGATCCCTGGCTTCGATCTCCCATGAAGCTCATGGACAACCCTAAACCATATCCACACAAACCATGGCAGATGTGGATACTTGTTGCAAAAATGGAAAATTAAAGACTCTCCAGTGTGTGACTGGTCACCCAGAACAGGCATCACAGCAATACGCTCTGCTATTCCAGATGCAATTATCTGGCTTAACCATCTAAATGTAAAATTATAGTTGTTGCTCTACATTAACATCAGCCAAATGGAGAAGATTGATTTTATCAGTTTATAGGAAATCTAACAGAAGTTTAAAAAAAAAATCTCAGCAAATACCAGGATGCATAATTAAAATAAAAATGACTGTAAACATGTACATAATCCTATGAAAGTGTGATATAAAGGTGAGCTAGTTGTCTTTACTTTTCTAATAATTAAGGGACAGATCATAACCTAAGTGTCTACGAATGAAGAGGACAGAGATCCAAGAAGTCAGAGACTCAGACTTGAGATGGGGACATAGAAGAAGAAAGTGCCTACTCTGTGATATTCCCATCTCCCCACCTTAACACCCCTCTGAGAGTGTACTCCAGGAACTGAAATCTTTCACAAGGGAACACACTTTCCACAGAGTTCACTCCTTCAACCATGCAGGAATCCTCTGATTGAGTTAATGCCATAGTCTATTAATTTAAATGTGTTCCCCCTTCATGATCTGAAATCCCTAAAGCAGGACTTGGAGAAAGTGGTTAGTGTGGGGTACCCATGGGAACATGGAACTCTGAGCTTTGCTGCCATGAGGATGGGAGGACAGCCAAGGAGTGGGAGGCAGTTTGAAGGCATTTTAAGATAATTCTGAACTCCACTGATCTAACATCCACATGGAATTTAATGTATTCATGGATTATGTGAGCCCAACCTACTGCCAAGTAAACAGGACTTCCAAAAGCTCCATGAGTGAAAACATAGAGTTGTCATGCTCCCACATGAGTGTAACACATACTGGTGAGAATCTAGACTGAGCAATCTGGAATGTGTCTGTGGGTTAGGGAAAACCTCAAATTCATGTCCCCATCTGGAGATAAAGAAAAGTATACATACAGGAGGATATTTTCATTGGCACCTCTTTACTGAAATGGACATGTGCAACTGAATGATAACTCTGATTAATACAAATGTATATAAATACATTGTGTGGAAGATATTCAGTTTTATTTCTCTTGGGGAAATCAGTGTTTGTTTCTACTGACCAATGAGTAAACAGAGATGTGAGGGAGAAGAAAGGATGGTCTGGTGGGTAAGACACTGGCCTGGGTCTCAGGAGTTCTGAGTGCAGGTCCCAACTCTGCTACAGACTTCCTGTATGACCTTGAGCAACTCACTTAATTTCTTGCTGCCTCAGTTCCTCATCTGTAAAATGGGAATAATTTCTTTTCTCCCATCCTTTGTCTTGTCTATTTAGATGGCAAGTTCTTTGAAGCAGGGACTACTTCTTACTATGTATATATAAAGCAGCTAAAAGAAGGGGGCCGGCTCCAATCTTGGTTGGGACCTCTTAGCAATACTATTTGTATTATTGTAAATTTCCTCCCATGATTATTATACTAGTATTCCTGATTAGAACAGCCTATTTCACTACTTGATTTTCTTGATTATGCATCTGTCCTAATCATGACATCAAGTAAAAAAGAGACAATACAACAAATCTTAAAATTAAATACTTGAACCGCATAAATATAAAATAATATAAATTATATTTATCATATCTGTGCTATGTTCCATCTTTTAAATCTCTTTTTGGATACTTCTGTTTTGAAAAAGAGCATGGAATTTTGCACTTACAAAAGTACCTGTTTGAATACAATGTAACCACCTTCTACAGCCCTGCTTTCTTGTCAGAATGGCATACTAATTCTATTCCTATTAAACAGAAGTAATTCTCATTCACTATAAATAGACTAAATCAGTTACCCAGAAAACACCCAAATGAAGCTGTTCTGATTAATTAATAAATACTGTATACTTTACTTAAGATAATGCAGACATTGAAATAATTGTAAAGAGTAACTTTAAATTCTTACCAAAGAAATTGGACTTAAAACTGGTGATAAACTTTCATTTCCAAATACCAACTTTTTGACATTTTCAGGAGATTGTTTTAGATGTATACTTTGATTATTCTTTTCTGTTGTATAAAGCTTGTTATCTGAAATTCCTTTCACAATGCTTAAGGATTCCCTCTTTTCTGGTGTTGAGTCCTGAAGATATGATGATGTTGATCTTTTCAAGGAAACATGTTCCTGAGTAAATGCTTCCTCAGGTATTTTTTCAGCACCTAGTAAGTATAAACACTTAATTGACGATATTAGGCCTTAACACCTTTTTCTTTTATACCTCATATCACAAGTCTTCTCTGTGTACAGAATTCCCATTGATGTCATTGAGAGTTCCATGGAAGGATGGCCACAAAGTCATGTTGCTGGCTTTCAAGGGGTTGTCTTGAATGTCTTTGAGAACCTGCAACTCCAGTTACCTTGAACAGGAGTTGTGGGTGCTCAACGGTCCGGATTTGACCTAAGAACTATATTACTTTTTAGAAAATACAGGCCATAGTGTTAGAAAAAAAGAATTGAAAACTGAATGGACTGGGATTTCCCCATGAAAATCCTATCCTTTAATAAGGCATACCTTCATATTAAAAACTGTCTTTGAAACTGAATAAGCAGTCAAGTAAAATAAATACTGGAACTTCCAGTGTTGACCATATAAAGAAAAAACATGTATTTGCCCATGATCATATAATATTTGGGTTTTGTAATAAAATGCTATACCTTTCATATGGCACAGATGGATATTTAGAAATAAATGTGCATATCACAACTGAGTTACTCTCATGCAAGTGCTTTGTCCTTAAAGTCTACACAACAAGAAATAAATTGCTTTTACTTAGCATTGCTCATCATTATAGTATATTTTAATAGAAAGTACATTACAAACTGTTCTTTTCACTGATGCATTGTATTTCTATTACACTCTCGTATGAAATATCAACCATAATATCTATAACAATGATGACAGCACACCTATGTATTTTCTGCATTTTAACATATAATGTACATTAAATGGATGCAAAGAGGGTATAGTGTATATATATTTTAAAGCAATTATTTAGAATGAATTGATATTACAGAGAGACATTAATTAATTCATATCCAAAACTGGAGTTGACAACTTTAAAAATGAAAATACAAAATAATACACACATCTCATCGTCTCAACAGATGCTGGGCTTTCAGGTGAGGCTACTGGTGACATTTCTAATTTTCTTTGTTTTATAGGATCTTTTGATTTAGTAAATATTTGCTGTTGATTTCTTGATATTCCCTTTTTTGGCTCTGTAGAAACATTGTTCTGTAGTTCCTTGTGTTGATTCACAGCTTTGTTTTGGCCATTTTTGTGCTCTTGCTAGAGGTACACAAATCTACATAAGCATTACATTAAAACACACTAGATTTAAAACATGTGTATATATAGATAAGTATACAGTACAATATATCTACTTGTCCAGTCAGACACATGGTCTAATCTGGAGAGGTGGCAAGTTCCCCCTTTAAAGTATTTAGGTGCCTAAAGATGCAGATAGGCACCTAGTGGGATTTTCAAACGTGCCTAGTTGTCTTCAACTCCCATAGACTTCACTGGGATTTGAGCATATTTGTCATGTTGCAGAAACTGTTTAATCCAGTATATAAATTTTATTTGATATAATATTAAAATATTAAAAAAAAGAGTGAAATCTCTTTTTCACTTCGTCAGTACTTTATTATAACACACCATTGCTTAATTGATCCCAAACTGATTTAGGCATTCAACAAATGTATTAATGTATTCTTCTTTTTAGGGCTGTCAAGAGATTAAAAAAATTAACCATGATTAATCGCACTGTTAAACAATAATAGAATACCATTTATTTAAATATTTTTGAATGTTTTCTACATTTTCAAATATATTGATTTCAATTATAACCCAGAACACAAAGTGTATAGTGCTCACATATTTTTATTATAAATATTTGCTCTGTAAAAAACCAAAAGAAATAGTATTTTTCAATTCACCTAATACAAGTACTGTAGTGCAATCCCTTTATCATGAAAGTTGAGCTTACAAATGTACAAAAAACTTGCATTCTAAAATAAAACAATGACAAATTTTAGAGCCTGCAAGTCCACTCAGTCCTACTTCTTGTTTAGCCAATCGCTCAGACAAACAAGCTTGTTTACATTTGCAGGAGATAATGCTGCCCGCTTCTTGTTTACAGTGTCACCTGAAAGTGAGAACAGGCATTCACATGGCACTATTGTAGCCGGTGTCACAAGATATTTACATGCCAGATGCGCTAAAGATTCCTATGTCCCTTCATGCTTCAACCACCATTCCAGAGGCCATGCATCAATGCTGATGACGGGTTCTGCTCGATAACAATCCAAAGCAGCAGATGCCAACAGCAGAAGATTGATTTTCTTTTTTGGTGGTTCTGTAGTTTCCACATTGGAATGTTGTTCTTTTAAGACTTCTGAAAGCATGCTCCACACCTCCCCCCTTTCAGACTTCAGAAGGCACTTCAGATTCTTAAACCTTGGGTCGAGTGCTGTAGCTATCTTTAGAAATCTCACATTGGTACCTTCTTTGCATTTTGTCAAATCTGCAGTGAAAGTGTTCTTAAAATGAACAACGTGTGCTGGGTCACCATCTGAGACTGCTATAACATGAAATATATGGCAGAATGCGGGTAAAACAGAGCAGGGGACATACAACTTTCTCTCGAGTTCAGTCACAAATTTAATTAATGCATTTTTTTTAAACGAGCGTCATCAGCATGGAAGCATGTCCTCTGGAATCGTGGCTATAGCATGAAAGAGCATACCAATGTTTAGCATATCTGGCATGTAAATACCTTGTAATGCCGGCTACAAAAGCACCATGCTAATGCCTGTTCTCACTTTCTGGTGACATTGTAAATAAGACGCGGGCAGCATTATCTCCTGTAAATGTAAATAAATTTGTTTGTCCCAGAGATTGGCTAAACAAGAAGTAGGAGTGAGTGGATGGACTTGTAGGAGCTGAAGTTTTACACTGTTTTGTTTTTGAGTGCAGTTATGTAACAAAAAAAAAAATCTACATTTGTAATTTGCACTTTCAGACAAAGATTGCACTACAGATCTTGTATGAGGGGAATTGAAAAATACTATTTCTTTTGTTTATCATTTTTTCAGAGCAAATATTTGTAATAAAAAATAATATACACATGATTTCTATTACAACACAGAATACAATATATATGAAAATGTAGAAAAACATCCAAAATATTTAATAAATTTCAATTGGTATTCTATTGTTTAACAGTGCAATTAAAACTGCGATTAATCACAACTACTTTTTTTTTTTAGTTAATCGCCTGAGTTAACTGCGATAATCGACAGCCCTACTTCTTTTATGAGGTCAACATATTTTCTGTTTTAACGAGATTAATGTTAAAATTTCAAAAAAGTGTCTAAGTCATTTAAAAGAGCCTACTTAGGAACTTTTAGGCTCCTACGCAGCTTAGGTGCTTTTAAAATAAAATTAAAAAACCCACTAAAACATATGTTTTTGGAGTACAGAAGGTTCTATATGTATAAATCTATGTACTACTTTAGAGTAGGGAAAAAAGAAATAGGGAGTAATTTCCAGAGGGCCTGAGCCCGGAAGGGAAGGGTTGAGGCCACCGCGGCCCAGGTGTCGGGCGGCAGGTCGGCAGCAGTGCCTATTATATCCGCTGCCCATGAGCTCAAGGTTCTCCAACCTGGGCACTCAAAATCTGAGGCACCTAAAATCAGTGGCCACTTTTGAAAATTAGGGCCCTACTTTCATAAAGATGCTGCAGAAGATCAATAATACTGTTTACCTGTACTCTTAATTTTTCTTTCCTATGTAAGCACTGTGAAGATTCCTGTTCACTCTCTGACTCTGAATTTGAGTAATCCTTATAACTTTTTTTTGCTAATGCTGCTCTTCGAGGCCATTTTGGTCTGGTTGTCTGTTTTATTCTCTCATCAGCTTTTGTATTTTGTTTTTTACTAATGGGTACCTTTGGAAGAAATAATGTTGATGTAAGCTGAAGATTCTAATGACAAGAACTATGGAAAATAACCAATTGCACACCACCATGTTGTATGTACCAGGAACTAGCTACAGTATTTTGAAAAAAGGAAGCACATATTAGCCTTAGAATTTTACATGTTTATTGTACAGAACATAGGGGCAATAATATACCTCTTATGTAGCTCCACTGACTTCAGGAGGGATGAATTTAGCAAGTAATCTTTGATGGTAGTTTAGCACTGGCCAAGACAAAACCTGAAAGGTTAACAAGCTAAAGAATAATTACTCATTGAAAAGATTCCCTCTTCTCCATTCTCCTGGATAGAGAAGGATCAGAATATACTTATTGAACTGGACAACCTAGAAGTTCCATGGACTTCTAAATGGAACAGCTGAAAATGTAAGTTGTGATAACTGAAGGATAATGATCTACTGCTAGGTGTTATACGTAAGTAAAAAGAAGAGCCAAGAAAAACAACAGAAGACTTCAGGATGAGAGTAGAGTGAATGTTTCTCCATCCTCCTTCTTAGTTATGACAATATAGTTTCTATAGGCCCGATACGCCTGTCCTGATCTATATCAAAATGACTGAAGCTTATGACTGACATAAAATTGCCATAAAATACAAACTCTCCATTTAATTTTGTATTATTTAATGCACACACCGAGCTATCACATTATTTTCTATTTGTCACACTTTATATTAAGTGTGTACTTATAAATAGTTTATAAAGCCTTAATAGAGGTTTTAATAACTGGTTTAATCAATTGTTATAAAGTCTAGCAGGTCAATAGATTGCTTTGAACCATGGCTTGCAAACATCTATAATGTTGTCCACTAATATGGTTATAACCATCTATACTCCTATCTGTAACATATTTATAACATCTTGTAATAATTTATTAATGATTTATAAACTATTTATAAATGTAACTTCAAGTACACCTCTACCTCGATATAACGTGACCCAATATAACATGAATTTGGATATAACGCGGTAAAGCAGGGTTCTGGGGTGGCAGGGCTGCGCACTCCAGTGGATCAAAGCAAGTTCAATATAACGCGGTTTCACCTATAATGCAGTAAGATTTTTTGGCTCCCAAGGACAGCATTATATTGAGGTAGAGGTGTATGACTTTTTCATTTTATAGCTTTTATACTTAGTTAGGTTTATCATTTTTCTAAATAATCTTACAAACAATTCAGAGGTATTATAATGCAGTGAATAATTCAGAGGCAAGAAGCTATCTTAACTAATCCAATCACTGAAAAAGTGAATAATTAAATACAACAATTTGTCTTGCCATTAATCAGTAACTAGTTATTACCAAAAAATTATACATCTTAGAAAACAAAATGCAAGCATCAAAATGCCATAATCATTCCAACTCTCAGCTAGTATTATTAGGGAATAGGAATTGTAACTGGCTCTGTTGTATTATTAAAGGAGTCAGAACCATTTTAATTGGCTGTGAATTTGAAAAGATTTTGTTGAAAGTTAAGAGTGAATTAATACAAATATTTTAATAAATCATATGGTCAATTAAAATAGATTAAAATATCTATTAAAATTAAGTTGCAATTTTACTTTACCTTTTTATTTTTTGTTTTTTTTCCTTCAGATCTATCCATCAGACATGCAGGGTCACGGAACGTATATGCTGTTAAAATCAATAGCATTTAGAAAACTTGCCTAATATCCAAAAAATGTTGACAATCTACAATTTTGATTGTTAGAACAAGGTATCATGTATATACCCACAGATCTTTATCAATGCATTAAACTGCTTTCAGATTACTATTCGGACAGTAGTACAGTTTTGCTAAAAAGAATTCTTTTTGTCCTAAAAAAAAAATTTTTTTTACAATATTCACCTTCACAAATACTGAGGATAAGTACATGATGCACACTAATCATTCCTTAGTGAGCTTTGATCACCCCCTTTTCAAAACAAGGTAGATCCATAGGTTATGGAAGGTATTTGTATTTGATTGTATTTAATTAAGTTTAAATATGTTTGAAGTCTGTTGTATTTCATGTATTATTGTGGGCTAGGACTATATGTAAGCTCTCAAGTTGGGAGAGATGACAGATGTGAGACTTGGAGGTTCAAAGGATTATCTTAAACAAGGTGCCAGACAAGAATGGACTTCTGGAACAAAAAATTTTAAGTGGTTTTCCTGGAGGATATTTAAGGGGAGGTGAATGCAAAAAAACCTTTTGAAGCTACACACTGAGGAGTGAGCCACCATCTGCTGATCCCGTTACTTGAGGCCAAGATCAAAAGCCTAAGCTGCAGAAAGGAATGACAGAACTATTCATGATTGTTCTGGTTCTGAATTTGAGACAAATTATGTACTTATAGTCACAGGAAAACACAGTTGTGGATTTTAAGGAATGGCATCTACCAGAGCCCAAGGTTCGAGTTGGGTAACCTCTAGAAAGCGTTTTAGCATGCTTGTATTTCTTTTATTGTTTTTAATTACATTTTCTCTGTAATGCTTTCACCTGAAGAATGAATGTGCTTGCTTATAAAGAGCTGTGTGGTAACTTATAACTACAGGCAATACACTGGGCAGAGACTGCAGAGAGAAAACATAGTGAAGACGCTGGCCTTTCAGGCAGATTGGACTGCTGGGAATATCACAGATCTGTTGGTCAGGAAGGAGAAACTGCTGGTCTCTGCCCAAGAGAGGTGGCGGCTGAGGAGCTGGGAACCTAGAGTGGTTGCCCTCACGGGACCACAGGTGCAGTTACCATGAACTGAGACACACTGCACACAACATATTATGCATGGCAAATATAATTAAATAATTTAAGAACTATTTACAGGTAAGTGAAATGCAGTCCCTAAATGTTCAACAATTAGTTTCTTACTTGCTTCTATACTTTTAGATTTCTTCGGATTTTTAGTTCTGCTATAGTCTACTAGCTGGGGTTTAGGTTTTCTGTTAGACTCTCGTAGCCAACTGATATCCGTCTTGCTGTCATCACCTCTGTATTCTGTGTCAGTGTCACTAAAGAGATGCTTCTTATTTTTATTCGTTCTATTCTATACAAACAAACAAAACAAAAATAGTTAAAGGTCATTTATTTCTGTTTTGATTTATAATACAATTTTTACCTAAAAGTATGTGGTATTTCTAGACATAAAAAGCATTTGAGCTACAAAAATCAAGTCTAAAGGCCTATCTTTACAAGAGTTTTCACAGTATTAAATTCAATAACTTCGGGCTGCTTTAAATTATGTCAAGGGGCAGTTCCACCTCCATTCAAGAAAAGGACCATGCGAGTGGAAAGATGGCTTACAGTTTTTATAATTCTTTGTATAATTTTAAGGGAAAAGAATGGTTATTTTCCATACTGAAAATCTGGTCTTTTTAATATCAGTTTCTCTGAGTTTAAGAAACTTACTTTATTATCTACTTTTTTCTGGGTGGTACTTTTGTTTTCATCAGGATTCCTTAAACAAAGAGATATTTACATTAATAAATACATCCAAAGCTGAAGACATCTGCTGAGGTTATTGTCATCTTTCTGCTACTGGTATGTATGTGTGTGGGAGGAGGATTATGAGGCACATGCACTTGATCTCTTTTTGGCAAGTTTGGAAACCACAGTTCACTTTCAAATCTAACCTGACAGCCTCTTAGTTTGAGGCAAAGAGGGACACACAACAACTAGACACACTGCAACCATTAGGTTGCCTCCCCAGAGTGCTCCATGAGGAAGCTCTCTTCATTAGTAAATACCACACATTAAACTGGTAATCTGATGAAAATGAAAGAATTAGGGAGAAATTTGCCAAAGGAAAACAGTTAAAAAAAACAACAACCAAAAACAAAATGCAGCTGAGGAAGCCATTGGAGCTGCCTTTACTTGCTGAAGAAAGGAAAATAAATGATGAAGTTATGCCAGCTCACTTTACAGGGAAAGTGAGACAACAAGAGTGTTTTTTTCCTGTTTATATCTATTAGAAGGACTTGCACCTGCTATCTTAATTGGCATAGGGGAATGTTGGAGAATGCAAACAAAACTATTCATTATTAACATCTTTAAGGAAAAGATATTTTTTAGATGATTATAATGCAATGTAACATTCTTACATTTTTTCTGTCAGATTTGTACTAGCTTTCAGGTTAGTAACATGTAATTCTTGGACCTAAAATGTAAGTACAAATAAATGAGAAATAATTGCAAATGTATCTTCCATGGTTCTATATAAAATACATTCGTTATTCATGCAAAGAGTAACACTAAGCCTTTTTTACTCCAAATACAAAATTTCTTGTTTGCAATAATTTACAATGGTCAATTTACACATCAAAGAATATTTCACATCTTCTCTTTGAATATTTTAATGCAAAATTCCCAGATTTCACATAAGTCATGTTACTATTTTTATATGCATATTTTAAACTTTTTCTTAAGAGTTATAAATTGGCCCATATTCTCCAATTTGTACTTAGTAAGTATGCTACTACATCATAGTTTCTGCTAATGACAGAGTTGGTAGCAGAGTGGAAAAGCTAGAGGATGGATCTGCCAGATTTCATGGCACCGAGAGCTAGTTTCCATGAATTTCCACTCTTCTCCCTTTCAAAAGACTTAGAGCATGTCTAAACCCATACAATATAGACAGAGGAGGTGGTGCTCCCCCTTATAACTTTCAGCCCATTGTTTAAAAAGCATACACCCGTGATGTGGGAAACCTAGGTTCAATTTCCTACATTTGCCTAATGTGGAGCAAAGACTTGAACCCATGTCTTACCACCTTCTATGTGAGTGCCCTAACCACTGTGCTATTAGTTATTCTGAGGTGAGTCTTTCTCAGGACTTGTCTACATTGCCCTACAATTCGGACTACAAGGCTGTGAACAGCAGTGTATGCCACAGTGCTGCGCTGTAACTCCTAAATGTGGATGCTGTGGGCACGAACTAAAAGGTTCCTAGTTTGCATTAATGTAGACTACTGGAATCTTACTCCAAGCTTTATCGTAGGTTCATCAAATCCACTTAAGTTAAAATTGTAGACATCATCCCTGTCGAAACAGATACAAATAAAGCTTTAGTTAGTGAATCAAGGAATATTCTTAACATAATTGGATATTAAAACATTTTCAAACAAAATTACTAGATACTTACACAATATGTCCTGTAGTCATATTAAGCACAGCTGTAGTTTTTACGTTTCTACAGCTTCTATTCTGAACTTTTTCCTATGCATACAAAAAGAGTTACACAGGTCTAACATTCAAAACATGTTAATCTATAGACATCAATACATCAGCAAGTTCTTTAAAAGAAGCACGGGTGATAAATTAGTTGCTTTTGAATTTAAATCTCGCTAAACTTACAATATTCAAATATGGTATTAGGGGTCAGGGCTGCTGGAGGTGAAATATTTTGAGATGTAAAATCATCATCTGTGGCCCTTAAAAATCTCATGGTACTTATTCAAAAAATAACAGTGTTGGTTTCTGTACCATGCCCAAATTCCATTTGAGTAATATGTTTTCCTACTTATTCTCACATATTTTGATCTGGATAAAGTATTCTTAAAAGGTATCTTTTAAACTGCTGTATAATCTTCCATATCATCGAAGAATGAACTTCAGTCATAAATTAAATGATTCCGTTATATGCTGTATGGTAAGGGTTTGTCTCCATGAACATTTAGTTCACATTGAGAAGAGTGTGAATCTACCCCGCACTAGCCTGCTGCATACTAACTGTCCATGAAGACCCTACTGATGCACACTAATCATTCCTTAGTGAGCTTTGATCACCCCCTTTTCAAAACAAGGTAGATCAAAGCACACTAAGGAAAAAATGGTTACTCACCTTCTCTTAACTGTTGTTCTTTGAGATGTGTTGTTCATGTCCATTCCAATCAGTTGTGTGCCCACACACGTGCCTGGGAGCCGGAAGATTTTCCCATAGCCACATCCGTTCGGTTCGTCCGGGCACCCCCTGGAGTCGCGCCTTCATGGTGCTCAAGATAAAGCCCTGTCGACCCACCACCCCCTCATTTCCTTCTTGTCAGCTACTCCAACAGAGGGGAAGGAGGCTGGGTATTGGAAGAACAACAGTTATGAGAAGGTAAGTAACCATTTTTCTTCTTCAAGTGCTTGTTCATGTCAATTCCAATCAGGAGAATCACAAGCCCAAGTTTAGGTGGTGAGGTCGAAGTCTTCCACTGATTGAAGCACCGCTTGTCTGAAGGCTGCATTGTCTCTGGCCTGCTGGGTAATCGCACAGTGTGTGGAGAAAGTATGTATGGAGGACCACATCGCCACCCTGCAGATTTCCTGAGTGGAACCTGAGCCAGGAATGCTGTTGATGAAGCCTGCGCCTTGGTGGAGTGCATGGTGATTGGAGGTGCAGGAACACCTGCCAGGTTGTAGCACTCACAAATACAGGATGCTATCTATGACGAGATGTGTTGATGACGACACAGGCTGACCTTTCATTCTGTCCACCACTGACCCAAATAACTGGACCGATTTTCTGAACGGTTTCGTTTTCTCTATGTAAAAAGCTAGTGCCCTGTGGTCCTCCAGAGAGTGGAGACTCCGCTCCCTGCCACTGGAATGAGGCTTACGGTAGAACGTTGGGAGAAAGATGTCCTGGTTGATGTGAAATGCGACACAACCTTTGGGAGGAAAGCTGGGTGGGGCCTGAGCTGAAGCTTGTCCTTATAGAACATGGTGTAAGGAGACTCTGATGTTAGGGTCCTGAGGTTCTCTTGGCCAAGGTTATTGTTACCAGGAACGCTACCTTGTAAGAGACGTAGAGCAATGAGCATGTTGCTAATGGTTGAAAGGGATGTCCCATGAGCCTAGAAAGGACCAGGTTGAGGTCCCAGGCAGGGACACGCTGATGGACGCTAGGGTATAGCCTGTCGAGCCCTTTTAAGAACCGGCTGACCACAGGGTTAGAAGGTGTTATAAGAACACCTGTTGATGATGGACTGCTGGTTCAAAATACAGAGCTGAAGACCCCCGTAGAGTAGACCTTTCTCCTGACAAGGTCAAGTTGCTTAGCCTCCCTCTTTTTAAGGGAGGGCTCCTAGAAACGCTGCTGCTCACACTGATTAGCAGTGTCCACAACAAGAGAGTCAGGAAGTGGGAGGAGGAAAAAGGTTTGTACCCCTTGGAGGGCATGAAAAAACACCTCTCGTTGCACTTGGCAGTGGGTGGCAAGGAAGCTGGAGTCTGCCACAAGGTCTTGATGGTACCCACAATAGTCTTAATAAGTGGTAGGGCAATACGAGAAGGACCTGAGGGGGTGAGGATATCCACCATGGGATCAGCCTCCTCAACCAGCTCCTCAGCCTTAATGCCCAAATCTTAAGCAGGCCTTCGCAGCAACTGATGTAGCACCCTGTTGTCCTCAAGTTCTGAGGCTATGGCTGTGCCTGCCAATGCCTCGTCTGAAGACGAGGAGGAGGAAACTCTTATAAGCAGCAGATGCTCCCTGCCATCAGCTCCCAAAGGGTCCTCCGACTCTTGGGAATCTCAGGGGAACGTTGGTGCTGATGGAGTGCCCGTTGGTGCCAGGGCTGTCAATGCTGAACTCGGTGTTGGAAGGAGCCAGTGCCAAACCAGCTGCCTGAGCCGACAAAGGTGGCTGGGCCATTGTCTATGCCGCTGTCGGTGCCGAGGTCATCATCAGTGCTGAAAATGCTGTGGGCGCCGAGGTTGAAAGAGTCACTAGTGCCGGCGATGGTGATGGAGCCAATGGCATTAGCGTGTAGATAGGTGCTGAGGCGAGCTGCACAGTTGGCATCAGGACGAATGTGACTGAGACCACCGAAGACACTGTGGAGCAGTGCCCTTTGTTCCCTCCCTGGCTTTAGTGAAAGGCCCAGGGGGTCCAGAATGGCCACTGTGGTGGATTCTGCCACTGCGGTGGCCACACCTGGGGCTCTGGTCTGTCTCACCTTGACCTCGATCATCAGCTCCTACTCCTCCAAGAGTGGTAGGAGTCAGACTCTGACTCCGAGATTGAAGATCATGGAGGAGCTGAGCTTTGGTGCCTTGAGCATCAAGAGCTTGGGGAGCTACTAGGCTCTCTGTCAGAGTGGGCTGGTGCTGAAGGTCGTGGAGAGGGGGAAATACCTGGACATCATTGCCAGCTTCCCTCTTGACTGCACCTAGGGGCAGGGTAGGATTGCCGTAAGGTGCAGCAGATCCTGAGCAGCTTCGAAAACTTCGAAAACTTCCGGTGTTGAAGGAAGTGGCATCTGCTGGCCCGCAGGGACCGGTGAATGTGGGGGCCCCAGACTCAACTGCCTTGACAGGGATTTTGAGCTGTGGCCCACCTGGGATTTCCCTTCCTTAGATTTAGCCGGAGGTGACCGACTTTTCGGCTTCTTTTTCTTCTGAGGTGCCAGCAAGTGAGACCGGTGCCTGCTCTCTGCTAGACCTCGGGAGATGCCGTGTTGGTGCCGAGCATCCCGGGAGGTGTCCTTTTTTGGCACCAAACTTGGTGACGGTGCTGGGGCACTCGTCGTCGACAAGGAAGTGTTAGGAGACGAGCCACCTGAGCCCGGATCCGAATGGGGGCTTAGAGCTGCCTTCATGAGGATCACTTTAGGCCGCTGCTCCCTTTCTTTAAGAATTCTAGGGCGGAACTTACGACAGATCTTACAGCGATCCTTTTGGTGATCCTCCTCAAGGCACCATAAACACGGAGTGTGAATCACTCTTTAGCATGTGCTTCGTGCTGACCACAGTTTGTTAAATCCCGGGGACCATGGCATACCATGGTTCTGGAGGGTTGGAAGGGGGGTAGAGACCCCCAACAACTCTAATCAATAACTACTAAGATAAACTAACTATATACAAACAACTGGAGTTGAACGTGCTTGCTAAAGCAAGGGCTACTGGAAGTTCCAGTCTACCGTCACTGGCGGTAAGAGGGGGTGGTGGGTCAGCAGGGTTCTAAATTGAGTGCCATGAAGGTGCGACTCCAGGGGGTGCCCGGACCAACCCGAAGGATGCGGCTATGAGAAAAATCTTCTGGCTACCGTGCAAGTGTATGTGTGCACACACCTGATTGGAATCGACATGAACAAGCACTTGAAGAACTTTTAGTGCACATCTGCAGGGACACAGACAATTAGTGTGCAACAGACTACTGTGGGATAGATTCACACCTCAGTTTGTCACAAAATTAGTTTGTAAAATTTGTCATGAATTTTGAGAATTCTTGCTGATAGGTGTTATATAAGTATCAGTCACTATTATTATAGGTCAGGTGTAGGAAAACTTTTTGCCCCGAGGGCGACATCGGGGTTGCGAAACGGTATGGGAGGGCTGCGTAGGGAAGGCTGTGCCCCCCCAAACAGCTTTCTCCCCACTTCCAGCCCCCTGACTGCCCCTTTCGAAACCCCCAACCCATCCAACGTCACCTGACTGACAACGTCACCATTCCTTGTCACCTGACTGCCCCCTCCCGGGACCCCCTGCCCCTAACCACCCCCTGGAACTCTCCCTCATTCACCACCCCGCCCCAGCCCCTATCAGAATGTGGCCCTACGAACATGGGCAGAGGACTCAGGAGGAGCAGGGGCAGCTGCACAGCTGGAGAGAAGCGGCGGTTTCCCCTTCAAAGTGCCGCTTCTCTCCAGCCGGCTGCGCAGCCGCCTGGTGCTTCTCCTGAGTCCTCCACCCACATTACCCGCACTCCCGCCCCCCACAGTGCAGCCCCTCCCCCCTGGAGGGGGTGTGCTGGTGCTGAGCTGCCTGAGTGCCCAGCCCTGGGTCCCCCTGTTGTTGGGGGGGCCTGTGCTAGGGCACCCTGCATTCATTGGCAAATCTGCTCCTGAGCCGCGCCGCCCGGCTGGAGCCAGCTGCGCTGCTGGCACGGCAAGCTGAGGCTGAGAGGGAGAGGAGACAGCAGGGGACGGCCGGGGCCAGCCAGGAGCTCAGGGGCCAGGCAGGCTGTAGTTTGCCCGCCTCTGTTATAGGTGGTATTATTAAGGAATCACATTAAGCATTATTGAATAGCTATAAAAAACACACCAACATGTGAACTGACACTGCTGTGAAGAAATAAGGTGGCTAGGTGCAGCAATGTACCAGTTTTGGATGGGATGTTAAAATTATGGTCCCATATGCCTGTCACTCTTGGATATACAGATGGAGATGCAAATTAAATAGTCCATTATCATTTTTTAAAATGACTGGGAATAAACCCTGTGACTTGGAAAAAAGTCCTTTTTAAAGAAGAGAGATTTCATATTCAGGAATGCTAGTGAACTATTGTGGAGCATCTACCGACTACCATATTTTTATATCATTTTATTCCTCATTGCTTTCTAAAGTACACTGAGATATTTCAAGTATGAAAAATGCTATGAACAACAAGATTTTATCGTAGATTCTAGTAGATATCAACTTTCAGATGAAATTTCTATGTAAAAAAAACAAAAACAGTAAATGTACCTTACTGACTTTGAAACCAGACTTATTTAAACATGACCTAAAAAAAAATAAATCAAATACCATCAAATGCATACCAAAAATGTGTTCAATATATTACTAACATAAATGAAAACCATGAGATAAGAAAATATTTGCTTGTATAGTGTATCAGCATTCTTCAATAACAGATTCTAAGATAACATGACTTTATATAGTAAAAATATGTCTTAAAATTCTAGTAACTTAGAACGTAGTCTACAAACAAACTGCACAATTATAAGCCAAATCCAGGCAACTTCAATTTTTTTTCCAATAGGCCCAAATTCTCATTACTGCACAAAGCTCAAAAGATAAAATTATGAAAAGAGCCTAAGTGACTTAAGCCTAAGTCTCATTTTCAAAAGTGAATTAGACCACAAGGGTCAAAGTCCCACTGACTTTCAATGCTTTGGATAAAATTTTTAAACTAAGTGATTTAGGAGCCTATGAGTAAAATTTTCATGGAGCCTGTCAGATTTTTAAAGGTATTTCAATGCCTAGATGGATTTTCAGACACAGCTAGGTGCCAGACTCCCATTGATTTCAGTGTGTTAGGCTCTTAAAAATGTTACCCCCAAGTCACCGCTCTTTGTGTAGGTTTTCTGCACTAGAAACAAAGGCCCCAGTTCTCTGCAGTGTAAACTGATACAGTAGCGGGGAGCTACACTGGTGAAAAATTTATCCCAGAATTCTTCATCCCCAGGCAGCAACGTCTGCACCCCTAACATACTGGGATAGGTAGTGCTGAAAATCTGCATAGTCACAGAACCATTGACTATACATTCCAA
This sequence comes from Mauremys mutica, assembly GCF_020497125.1. Lineage (NCBI taxonomy): Eukaryota > Metazoa > Chordata > Testudines > Geoemydidae > Mauremys > Mauremys mutica. The sequence goes on along the minus strand of NC_059084.1, from coordinate 9,908,741 downwards.
TGCCCAAAATTCCTAGCATTCTCCATTTCTGCATAGCAGAAGAGAATCAATTCCAGGGAGAGCTGGGCAGGAACTGCCTGCAAACAAATAGTACTTAAAATGAACTAAGTTACAAACCCATAACTGCCAAATATCATGAGTTATGATATAAACATAACCTCAAGTTATTTTGTTTTACTGTTTTCATTTTTTGAAATAATTTTCATAACCAATTTTACAACATATATTGATGCATTTGTTCACAATTAGATAAATATAAAATTTATTTAAATTGTGATTTATGACCCGATTCTCAAAGGTGCTGAGCAACAACTGGTCCCACTAAGTCTATCGAAGATGCAGGGGTTAAGCATCTCTAAAAATCACACCTTTATGTGATTAAGTTTACATCACAAACTATTGTAGTCTTTAAAGGAACTCTGAGCGTCACAGTTCCTCTGCTAGTGCTCTAAAAATAGAAGTACAGGCAGCACTTTAAAGTTTAAAGCTTAGGCTGGAGCTCAGGCTCTGTCTATACAGCTATTTTTAGAGCCCGAGAGGAGCCCAAGTCTATCAACTTGGGCTGGGAGGCTCGCTTCAAAATCCTTACTCAAACTGGGGAGTAGCAGCCTAGCTGAGCTTGTCCTCCACCTTCTCACACAGCTTTATGATCTGGATAAACCCAACTAGGCTGCATAGGGCTAGTCTACACTTACCGTCCGGGTCGACGCGGTGAGTTCGACTTCTCGGAGTTCGAACTATCGCGTCTGATCTAGACGCGATAGTTCGAACTCCGGAAGCGCCGCGGTCGACTCCGGTACTCCACCACTGCAAAAGGCGGTGGCGGAGTCGACCTTGGAGCCGCGGACTTCGATCCCGCGGCGTCTGGACGGGTAAGTAGTTCGAATTAGGGTACTTCGAGTTCAGCTACGCTATTCACGTAGCTGAACTTGCGTACCATAGTTCGACCCCCGCCCTTAGTGTAGACCTGCCCATAGAGGCTTTATGTGCTCTTTCTTTATTGCAAGTGCACAAGGAAGTAAGTCACAATCAAGCTGTTCAAAGTATTATAAGAAAACAATTTATACTATACCTGTTATTAGCTAAAAATTCTCTTGCTTTTCTTGCATGTTCGATATCATCCTTTTGTTTATATCTGTCACTGATTTTACTTATTATTGATTCTATTGTTTCAGCCATTTCTTTAGATTTTGCTTTCTGTAACAACAGACTCTGTAAATAACCTATTAACTTTGACAGTAAACGTTGTACAATAAAAGGGCAGAGCTGCAGTTAGGGTACAAAGACTCCATGTAGTTGGCACTCGACACCCACGGATCCCTCAGGATTCATCAGGCTTGAGGGCAGCTTTTCCACAGGAAGAAAATCACACCCCTCTACTTGAACAATATAAGGAAGCCCTCACAGAAATTTCCCCACAAAATGACCATAGCTTTCGATGCAAGTGGCAACAATCTGGACATTTTTATCAGTAAACCAGCGATATTTAATGGACAAAGTTTAAAATCCTGTCTCTGACCCAATATTTAAACAGGGTTGGGCTTGCACTGTGATGTTTCATCAGGGATCTTGATTTAAATTGTAACAGTCACAAGTGCCACCAGAACAAAGGACTGGTTCATATTTTTAAACAAAAAGAACCCCCTGAAATCAAAACAGATTAATATTTTAAATTTTCAGCACAAAACATATATACAAATGAGTTACATTTGAAAATATGGTAGACCCCTTATTCATCTGCATTAGTGTAAATCAAATGATGAACAAATTTAGAAATAAGTAGAATTAAAAATATGCTATTGAGGCTACATTGAAATATTGAAAACATGGTAGAGAGAAGACTGAAACTATACCATTCCCTTTATTGCTAAGTCGGAGGAACCAAAATGAGAGTCTATCACCTTCTCAGATTTTTTATGATTTGTAGCCCCTTTTCTAAAAGAAACATCAACTTCCTCCTTAGAATTTCTGGCCAACACTAATTTCGTTGAATATCCCAGAGATTTTTCAGTCATTTTAGTAGGATGAACTGATTTAAAAGAGGTTTCAGGTGTGGTGGGAACTTCTTTTGCCTCTGTACTTAGTATTTTCTGTTCTAATTTGTTAGAACTGTTTAGCGTTTGTCCTCTGTGTCTTATGCAGTTTTCTTCTGGTTTTTCGGTTTCATTTTGTTGCTTCTTTGATATTTTTGTACTCTGAGCTTGTTGTTTTGGAGAAGTACTTTCAAATATTGAATAGAAAGCTTTTTGTTTGGCAGCTCTTTCACTGAGAACAGGAACTAATGCAAACAAAAAATAAAAATGTTTAAGATAAAAACATAAAAAAGTTTGAATATAAAAAACTTAATTTGCCATTCATAAATACTTATTACTAACAGGGCATAAGCTTAACCTTGTTGGAATGTATGTCCTGATGATGTACTTCTCTTCTGCTTGTCACACTTCATTATAAGCTTCTCAGGTACAGAGCATGCCTGTTTTTTCCAGATTTTATTTTCATCAGCAGAACTTTCCAAAAGACCAGGCAATCTACAAAAACAATCTTTTTTTATTTACACTAAATTGCAGAAATTTGGTCATTATTGCTAAATGTAACAGGTTTACAAATAAAAACACTGCTGATTAATTAATGTTAATATCATAAAAATGTAGGGCTGGAAGAGATCTCTGGAGATCATTATAAAAAAATCTCAGAAACACACTGTCTTTGGAAATACTTGCACATATAGCTTTCAAAAGTTTTGTTTTGTTTTTTTAAAGATAAAAAAAATCCTAAATAACTGTTTGTTTTAATACTTACAAAGGTTTGTCATTTCTGCCTACTGGCTGAGAATCGGGAACAATATCTAGTAGTTCATCTAAATGAAACATATATTAAATTTGACATTAAACATTAATTTTCTCAGTTTCTTTTGTAAAAATATGAAAAGAGAATGATTTAAAAATAGTATTGTCAAAATTTGCAGAAATACTTACGTAGTGTTTGTTTTTGGCTGATCTCACTGTCTGCCTCATTTTGTATCATTTCCAAAACTTTTTCAGCTGACATATGCTGCTGAAAAATTACAAAAAATATATTGGCGTGGAGATATACAAAAATACATTTTATTTAGAATAGAAGGTTTTTTAAATGTTAGAAAATAATGACTCCCAAAACCTTTTCAGGTAGTTTTGCCTCATTTCTGATTTTTGTTTTGCTGATATTCTTCTGAGTCTCACAAAATACATTGTCCAGTACACAGCCATCTCTACCCTAAAAAGCAGAAGTCAGTAATGTTAAGTAAGGAAGTAATTTTACTATTAAAGAATAAATTTTGGAAAACTATTTTTCTGACTCTTACAAAATGTTTTTCAGACAGTGTGGTTCTACCCTGAAAAATTGTTTTGGAATCCCAAAATATCATTTTTACATATTCATTGTGTCTCAGGAATTTCTATATGACATTTGCTCAAATTGAAGTAAAAAGATGTTTTTTCACCTCCAAGCCCCACAAACTCAACATGGTTCTGACAGTCAAACTGAGATATTTTCATCTCATACCAGTAAGAGAGATTCTTTAGGGCAAATTATTCCCTCAGCTACACCAGTGCAAAACCAGTGTCTTCAGGTTAAATACTCAGTGAATCTGTGCAACCCCATTAACCTTTAGTTTCAGGGTCTGATCCAAAGCACAATGAAGTAAACAAGAGTGCTTCCATTAACTTCAATGGGCTTTGGGCCTGGCCATCAGTTTGCAGAAATGTCAATGATACCATATGAAGACAATGGCATTTCACAGATGTAGATGATGCTATTTTAAGGAACAAACAATATTTCATAATGACAGTGGAGTTTTAATAAAGTTGAACAGTTCAAGGGATGGTTTTCCAGAGAATTAGGTGCATAATTAAATTAATGCACAAAATATGCTCACACAAACTCAGGGATTGTGTGTAGAAACAAGCCTAATCCATTTGATCATGCAACTATCTGATTTGCCCAAACATCTGTAGTAATTGTGTTCACAAAGTAGAAACACAATTGGACAATTAAACTGTCTAAAAATTTGGCACTAAAAATCTTTGGTTGTTGTGTTTTGATAGCATTGCATAGGTAGAGGCTGGATATAAATAGGCCACACCTTTATCGTCTCAATTTCTTTAGATTTGCATTGTCCTGGAAACTTTGCAGTAAAAATGTGTTCACTTCAAAGAAAATCTGTTTTGCAATTTAAAAATTAATGCATGTAAATGTTTTCTGTATTAAATGTCAGTAATGTAAAACTATCCTATTAGTCCAAGAAAGCTCATTAACCTTTGAACACTATAGCATATGGGGACTATTATGCTGAGTGAACCGGAGACTCCAATGGATAAAAAATTGACAGATCGTGTCTGAGGATGGGAAAGGAAAAAGCAAGTTTGCCAGAGGGTGAGAGTAGGTATGGTCAGCCTTAAGGGATAAAATGCAGATCTTAGAATAATTTTACAGATGCATCTTGGTTCTCTAATATCCTGGGCCCAATACAGATAAAACTGCAAACATAATTTTATAGGTATCCTTGTTTGCCAGTAGGAGTACTGCTCAGTTTTAGCCAGCTGAAAGCATGAATCTGAAACAAGACAGGATTTAGAGGAAAAAAAGGATTTAGAGAAAAAAAATGGAGCTCTACAAGACCACTTTTGTATCAGCACAAAACCTGATGAGACTAATAAGTATTATGAAGAAAAGAAAAGATGAAAATGGATTATTCTTTTCTAAAAACTTACTTTTTCTGCGGCAACATTACGCCTTTTAAGAGAGTCAGCAATAGAAGATATATGTGGTCCAGTATGCTTTAGATCTAATTTCTTTATTCCGCTCACGTTATTTTTTTCAGAAGAGCTCATCATTTGCAAAGGTAGTTTAAAGCGGGCCTTTCGGGGAGTTGCTGAAAACAAACCAAAGTCTTGTTAATTTTACTTTTGTCCATTAAAATTATTGCAAACCCAGTGGCATCGCAACATTTAAAGGCTGTTTCTCATCACTACATTCATTTAATAAAGTTTTAAACAATTTTAGCCTAATTCTGATATCACACAAGTGAAAATTGACCTGTGAAATTAAGGAAGCTACACTACTGGATAAGAAGATAGGGATTTTGTGTACTGAAAGAAGCATGAGTCCTATGAAAAAGAGCACGTGATCATGTAACTAAAGTCTGTATCATAATGCATATGCACAGATGAATCAACCAAAGGTAGCATAGGCAACCTTAATTCTGGTATTTCCTAACTTTTGAAAGCTTGGCTTTGCAACTTCATTATTCTTTTAACTTAGCTTTGTATGTTATACATAGTATGAGGATACTGTGCATTTGAGGGGATTCTGTGAGAAAGCTAAGTCAACAAATGTTCCTCAATCACCAGTTCCTCTCCTGTCACATTTGAGCTCTTACTGGCCTTTCTCCTACGCAGCTTCTGTGTAAAGGGAAAGGAGCAAGTGATGGGAGACTGCTAGTGGGTTTGCTAGTGGGAAGATGGTAGATCCTGGAGGAGAGCCAGGAGTGACTAGGGAAAGGTTCTCCCCCACTTCCTCCTCAATCAGTGATTCTCTTCTGAAGAGAATGTAAGCAGTTCTAGACCTGGTTTCTTCTACCCAGACCTGCAGTGCTCCCACACCTCATCGGTCAGCAAGATAGTCAAATTGTTCTTGAAGATACACACAAAAAGTGTTAGGGAAAAGGTGCTGCTGAATGACTCTCACAAAGCTGGTGATGTGCCTTGTCAAGAAGACAAGAGTAAAGTTTGGTTGATGGATGTACGAATGTGATTCACTGTGATTGCTGTAGACATTGTACACATTCCTGAGAATGCTGCCCAATATCTTTATGAAATGCCACTTATTTATATTTGAGTTTCCTGAAAATGATACTTAATATGCCAACGAAGGTGGAAGAGTTCCTTACAATTTTCACTTCAGAATCTCTTCAGGTCTTTGAGTAGTATGGCATAGAAACTTAAGGATTATGCATTTGCTGAGGAGATCCCATGAATAACATTTTAGCCTTGTTTCCATCTCCACAAACATATAATAGGTCATGCCTGATTGTGGTAACATAATGCAAGTTTTTCTCTAGGAAGTGTTAACTACCAGCACATAATGCCTCAGGTAAAGAAATTAGTTTAAAATTACAAATAAAGTATAAAAACTATTTTAAACATATTTTTAACATTAAAAAAAATGTCAACTTACACGTATTGACAAATACCAAAGGGCTCCTCAGAGGCAGTCTACCAGTACCTGGGACAATCACTGATGCTTCAGACACTTTCCGTTTAGTAGGCGTAGTAATCTTGAAATGCATAAAAAACAAACAATTCATTTTAATACCACAGCTTAGGACACTGTGGGTTTTTTTATATTTTTTGAAGTCATTTGATATTTTAACTAACAATAACTCAATTTTTGCACTCTGTGCTGATGGCAATGTTTAAAGTTTTACTTCTCAAATACTAAGAGAATATTGTGACATGAAATAATGAGTTTTAATTAGCATGTAATTTGTAACTGAGATCAGGAGTTGGGATTTTCTGAAGTAATTCAGCAAGGGACAAATCCTCTTCTCAATACATAGCACAAGTAACTGGATGACTACAAGGAGTTCCACTGGTGTCAGAATCCATCAAGTAGGCTATGATGCAGCAGTAGAGCCACTCAGTTGCCATATTTGTAACTTTAAGGCTGCAGAACCACTGTGTGGAATAATGACTAGTGGACCTATGTACTCACAAATTCACTGATTCTGTTCCTCCCATGGCCTAGCTTACAGTATCCCCTATGCACAGGAAGATCCACACAGAGTTGTGCTTTGCATACACAAGGGATGCAGATCCTCTTTGCAGGCTTCTCACATGCTCACCTAGAGCTGCACTCTGTGTGCAGGTGTATGCATGCACAAGTGTATGTGTGAGAGAGAGAAACCTGACTCTAGTGAGAAATATTAATACTGAAGGTTATTAACAGGCCAGCAAGGGGTTAAAATATATTTAAACTTCCATCTACCACAGGATACACAAATATATAAAACAAATAAAGAAAAAATTCTAAAGATTCATCTCAGAGTTGCAAGGGGCCTATTTAAAAACATTTTCTATTGTATTAATTTTTAAACCAAAAAGCTAAAAATTCAGAAAGATGGTTAACCTTCAATTATATAGCTTAGTGATAATTAGTATTAAGTTAAATACCAATGTTGGCATGAGAACAAATGAACATAAACTGGCATCAACAAGTTTAGGCTTGAAATTAGATGAAGGTTTCTAACAATCAGAGGAGTGAAGTTCCAGAACAGCCTTCAAAGGGGAGCAGTGAGGGCAAAAAACCTAACAGGTTTCGAGACTCAGCTTGATAAATTTATGGAGAGGATGGAATGATGAGGTTGCCTACAGTGGCACATAGCCATTCTGCAACTGCTAGTAGCAAATATCCCTAATGGCTGGAGATTAGACACTAGATGGGAAGGGCTCTGAGTTACTACAGTGAATTCCTTCCCAGGTGTCCAGCTGGTGGGCCTTGCCAATATGCCCAGAGTCTAATTGATCACCATATCTAGGGTCGGGAAGGAATTTTCCTCCAGGTCAGATTGACAGAGACCCTGGGGTTTTATTTTGCCTTCCTCTGTAGCAAGAGGCATGCGTCACTTGCTGGTTTAAAGTACAGTAAATGGTGGATTCTCTTTAACTTGAATCCTTTAAATCATGATTTGAGGTTTTCAGTAACTCACCCAGAGGTTATGAGTCTATTACAGGAGTGGGTGGGTGAGGTTCTGTGACCTGCAAGGTGCAGGAGGTCAGACTAGATGATCATTATGGTTCCTTCTAACCTTGAAGTCTATGAACTGCAGTGTAACTACAATATATTAGTCATGGCTCTATAACCAAGAATTTAATTTAATTTTTATTTATGCTAAACTATTTCTGTTTTGATAAACAAACTTACCTTAGATTGAATATTTTTGCAGTTGTCTTGGTTAGTTTTTTTATTCCTATTCCTTTGTTGTACAGGAAGTTGTTGTTTTACAAACTTACTGGATTTCCCTTCCATTCCTGATTTTTCTTTCAAGCAAGGTGACAATTGACTTTCTGGTACAAGAACCTACTCAGTATTTTGGGGAAAATGACATCACATGTAATGTTTAATATATTATTTTAAAATAAATTAAAAAAACACAATTCCACAAAACCTTACTTAAATAGTAGCCCTGTTAACATCAATTAAACTTTTCACATGCAATATGACTAGACAAGTGGGAGAGTTTACAAGAACAGGCCCTAATTAATACTGCGGCAACAATCACTGTTTACAATCTTTTGTATGTGATTCTGGTCCACCACTACAGCTTCTCTCACGACTGTCTTCCTACATGCAAGGTGAGTAGGGGTTTATGTGGAATGTGGCGCAAAAAAGTAAAGGGAAAAATACAGAATGAATTGAGACACTAAAAACTCTACTTCAATTGGTTTGCTTTCAAAGTTCCTGACTCAGAATGTTTTAATGATTTCCTATGCAGTTCCCCACATCCTTACTACATCTGTATATTTTGGCCTTGTCTATACTACATTTTCCTCCTAAAATTTTCCAGTGTTGCTAACATTGCAAACAATGTATTAGTGTATATCAGTGGTACTCACCATATTTGTATAGGCCAGCTATAAAAGTGTTAGACAACCTAGTTATTAAAATGTCAGCAGCTTCTTGGAGCCCCGTCTATAGCATAACTCCCACCATTGCTGCCACTGGTGGGAAATTTAAGGAGTGTGGAAGCCTAGTGGCTCCAATTCTGGAAAACACTTAAACATGTGCTTAAGTCCATTCCTATTCAGGAAAACATCTAAGTGCTATCCTGAATATGGACAGTTTCCTGAATCGTACTCATTGTTATCATAGCCACTCAGTGTGTTTTCTTTGCATAGATTTTGTCTAAACAGCTTTATGATTTGCATGTTGCTGCAGCATTTTGAAAAAATAAATACAAGATTTCTATTTAAGAAAACAAAATTAAAAAAAGTTTGTTATGTTATCTATTTTGGTTATCTATTTTCCAACCATTTACTATCTGCCTTAAAAGCCCCTCTGTTCTTACGGTGATTTATAACAACCAAACTGGCTAATAAGCAAGAGAATTGCTGACAATTGGAGAACATCAACATAAGAGAAATACCATGTTAAATGTCTTTAGGTTGGATCATGATCGCTATAACCAACAGAGAAATCCATCTAACAAAATTCACCATTTATGGCAGCGTCTCTCAACTGTGTAAGGCCCCTGAAAAGACACATGATTTGGGTCTGAAAATCCTCATGATTAAAATAATTTCCCAACCAGAACTGTGTAACGTACTTGTGATCCACTTTCATCAAAAATTATATGAACTGATGTTTTGGCAACTGATGCGGCTTGCTTCTTGGTAAATCCCTACAAAACACAAATAATTAATGTAAAATATACACTTGCTCTACCTTCTAAACTGTTTCATCTTTTTATATGAATCACAAATAAAACATTAAGATCACAAGGTTATATAATCCTCAACTGAGGTTACTCCCACATAGTGGAAAAGACTTCAACTTTGCACCAGATGAGTTTATTATGAATTCTTCCATCAAATGGTGCTTAGGGAAGAGCAGTTTTCTAATCCACACAAGTAATAGGGAGTTAAATTCTTCAAACCAGCAAATATTAGGATATCCAGAGGCACATGACCATCTATGTGGAGTCCCACAATGGCTTTGGGTCACAGAAACGTCTGGCTCCTTGGCTGCAAATTCTTCTTGTGTAGTTGTGCTCAGTGATTCCTCTCGAAGCCACTGGTACTAGAATTCCCCTTAAGGGATGTTCCGCATCATGGAGGTGGGTGAGGTTCATTAATGTCCTGCTAAAGAATGCACTATTATGTTCACAGAAAGCCCGCTACTTTATGGGAGAGGTGATGTAGACAACATCTGTTGTACCATTCTCTCTCTTCCTCAACTCAAGGATCCCAAATCCTATAGAGGGACTTTTGCAAGGTTGAGAGAAAGCCACCAAAGCAGCACTGTTTCCTACTGAGGCTCCCCCAACCAGGATTTGACTGCTTTCATTCCCTCCATCTGCACAGAAGGATGGGACAATATGGTCCATGATTTGTATGGCAAGGATGTTGGTCCACATTCACTTGTAAGAAATGTGGTACACTGAAATACATGACAATGAAAAGAATGAGAATGAAGTGCAGAAGGAATCTCTGGAATCTTTAGAAACGCCTTTTCTTATCTAAGAAAAAATAAAATAAAAATGGACAAAAAAAATTCACCACAGGGATTCCAAATTGTTTGTTTGTTTTTAAATAATCTGTATACCCTATGAAGCTGATTAGGCAAGGTTAACATGTAATTGGGATCATAGGCGCCAATAGGGAAAAAATGGTGGGTGGCAGCCCCCCCATCAACTCCTCCCAGCGCTTCCCACTTGCCGGCGGGCCCCGTGGATCAGCACCTCCCCTTCCTTCCAGTGCCTCCCGCCTGTTGTAATCAGCTGTTTCGCAGTGTGCAGGGAGGCTTAGCGGGAGGGGAGAGGAACGGGGATGAGACATGCTCAGGGGAGGGGGCGGACCTGGGCGGGAAGAGGCGTGGTGGGGGTGAAGTGAGAGTGGGAAGAGGTGGGGCAAGGCCTTGGAGGAAGGGGTGGAGTGGGGGCGGGGCCTGGGGCGGACCCAGGGGTCGAGCACCCCCTGGCAATTTGAAAAGTCGGCGCCTGTGATTGGGGATGCTATAAATATTAACAGCTTTGCTACTGCCTCATAAATCAGGTATTTCTGGAAATATGCCCTTCCACTGTTGCTCTGTGTGCATGAATTAAAAAATCAACACTGAAAAATAAAGCTCCAGCTCTGACAAGCAAAAAGTGGTCGATTATGTTTTTTAATCCTGATCAATGGAGATAATGAACACTTTTGTTCATTAATAAGAAGCTCAGTTCCTCATTTGTTTTTTAGCCTGAAGTTTTGGCAGTTGGGGAGACTTTTAGAAGAGACTTACTTTAAAAATTTGCTTCCACATGGAGACCTTGTGTATTTGGTTTTAGTCTACAGCAAACTCTTATGGCCAAGCTGTAAATGCCTGGAAGTAGGGAAAGGACTGGCTGGCTAAGAGAAAATATCATAACATGGGATATTAGATCTAGGGCAGTAGTGACTAAAAGTAGCTAGCATCTCTTTGTTGTTTTATAGCCTACATGAAATAAATTGAAGATCGTAGTGTAATTCCTAGTAGACAGGTGTCCACATAATAAAAAGAAAATCATCATGATTGGGATCACTGATGTTAGTCTTAGTAAAGTTGGTAGAGACTGAATGGCATGGAGAGTGAGCTAGACTTGCACCTCCAGATCAGACTGAGCTGAGGCATACTGTATACAGAGGTTTGTACTGCTTCTGTGTGACAGAGTGCTAGGTATGAAACGCAGAGTCAGCACTCTGTTCACAGCAGCTCCAATCAGGCAAAGCAGATTGGAGCCGACAAGCCAGACCTGTGCCTAATTTGTGTATGGGGCAGGGCAGAAAGGCTAATTAAGCCATTAGCCAGAGCCCACAAATAGACACAGGAAGGAAGTGAAAAGGGAAGAAATCTGGTAGTGAGAGGAAGAGAGAGACTGTTCTCTCCCTGCTTGTAAAGGCACTAGGTATGGTGGGATTCAATTATAAATAAACTGCACAGGGTGTTGAACCAGCACAAGGGTCTCTGTGTGATTTGTAGACAGAGTCAGAAGGAGGCCCTCTTACATTCTGAATTAAGCTAGTTATTTGGTTTAAGATTAATTCAGGCCCAGATTAATAGAATGGAAAAAGGTCCCTGTTCAAAAAGACACTACCTAGTTGCTAGTTTGCATGCACAATTGCTAGGGTTGTGCTCATAACAGTGGTAAATCATAGAATATTAGGGCTGGAAGGGACCTCAGGAGGTCATCTAGTCCAACCCCCTGCTCAAAGCAGGACCAATCCCCAGATTTTTATTCCAGTTCCCCAAATGGCCCCCTCAAGGTTTAGCAAGCCAATGCTCAAACCACTGAGCTATCCCTCCCCCCTGAACCAGCTGTGACTCCTGAGCTGGGTCTCCGGGTCACCAGGTCACTGATCGCTGGGGTCTCCATCCTCCAGGCCATCGGCCAGGGTCCCAAGTTCCCTCTCTGGTCCTCTGTAACAACAAACTCCCTCTCCTCTCACCTACACAGTTAAGTGTCCATGTGAATGCATTCGCTGCCTTTGCATGCATCCAATAATTGCATACATTTTTTCAGACACACAATACTATAAATCTTCGTCTCAACCTCTAGCATCTCCAATTAAACTCCCATTATAGCCCATTAAATTCAATTGTAGTATATTTTAAAAGATGTTAACCCTTAACAGAAAAGCTTACAATGGAAATGCTGGAGCATCTATTGTGAAAATGTTAGCAAGCATCTCAATACATAGCAAGTATCAATAAAGAAACCATTTTAAAATAACAGATCCACAGTGGAATCATTTTTTGTTCCAGCTGGACAGAAAATGCTGAAAGAGGAAGAAAATTTCAGCCTTACCTTACATTTATTTGCACCATAAACCTTTCGGGCCACTTCCATGATTTCCAAGACAGGATCAAAATATAGGAACATTTGCTCTCCTTCTTGATTACCCACAGCTACTGGATTTTTTAGAATTATTGTTAGTAACTTCTTTGACTCTTTTTCTGCATAAAGATGAAGCATTCATTAGGCTTCAAACACTTCTTGTTTAGCACTTGAAAGAACATGAAACTCAGTTGAAATGTAGAGTTCTCAATTTGCCTACCTGCTGCTCTCTAATCAAAGCTAAATTGGATTGTATTTAAATGAAACAATTCAACGTTCAACTGTATGAAAAAGTTATTTTTCTCACAAATAAAAGTACTTTAAACCTTCAAAAATTTCTTTAAAAATATATTTACTGCGTTTTCAGACTAATTAATAAGTACTCTAGAAAGTACGGTTTAATTCTTTACATTTTTTATAATGCTCTGGAAAAAGGGCCAGAGCATTCACTGCCTTGAAGTTCGTGTAGTTGGTAACACCTCTGTAAAATGACAAATAGGTGTAAAATACTGACAGTGTTGTACATGAGTACAGAATTCCAATCTGATAACATTTTGCACCCGTTTTGTAAAGGTTTAAGTGACTACAAGGCCCTTAAGAAATCAAGCTCAATTAATATTTATATTCTCTTTCACAATAACTATAATAGTAGAACAAGTTAATTTTATTCTCCCAATAAAATCCTTGCAATACTATTATATTTTCCAAAATTTTGCAATAATTTCATAAATCAGGATTCAAAGAGTTTTATAATTTATAATGCATCACTCTTTCATGCTGTGGGCTTTTTCTTAATATATGTTTATAAGTAATTTTATAACATTTTAAAATAAGTCAAAACTGTATATTTAATGTGCATGTCCAAATATAATAATTTATGCAAAGAAATCACAATTAGCCACTTGTGGACAGTCACCCAAAATATGTATGCAGCTGTGGTAACTGCACAAGCAAATTAAGCATGCATTTTGCAGAGCAACTGTGCTATGAACGACAAATCAGTACCTATATAAATGCAAGGGTTTGAAGTTCCTGAAAGCAATGAGAATTTTGCTCATTTAAGAACTGAGTAAGGACTTTAGGATTCCATCCAGAGTAATTCAGAATACAAAATTAATTTATAGTTAGGTAGACAGAATAATTCAGGAGTATAAGAATACATTCATGTGTGTCAATACCTTCAAGACTGTACATTTCTACCTCTTCCTCAGGTATGCTGACTGTTTCCCATTGATGATCCTCAAACAAAAAACAAGATGTTTTGAAAATAAAAACTCATATTAAATGATAAATTAATTAAATGTAAATGTGCATTATTACAATTATTCTTTAACTATAACATCCTGGAACATCAAGACATTTGTGACAGTTTTTTTATTGAGATTTCAAATCCATCAATTCAGAACAAACTGGAATGGATGGAAAGAATGTATTCTGAACGAAGGAGCTGAAATGCAGAAACTAAAATTCTATAAAAGGAAAGATATTTCTCACATCTGAACGCTCAGACTCACCAGTACAAGAACTTATGATATCTGGCAACAGTGTGAGTTACATTTCCAAAGATGAAACCAGGACATTTGATGCAGACTCATTCAGCAATGAACAGCTGCAAATTAGATTCAGAAGGGAAATTCTTAGTTTTAACAGCCTTTAATTTTTACTATTCTGAAGTTGTACACATCTGATGTGTACAAAAATGTAAGGGATTTAGAAAGTGAAAGAATCCCAACTGAAGTTGAACTGATGTATTATGGCTGAACGATCAGTAATGCCACTGCCTATTTGAATGAGGGGACACACAAGAACAGATTTTCAAACAATTTAGGCATAGAACTGCACAGGAAATTGTGTGTATAAACATATTACAAAATGTGGGCCACAATTTCCAAGTATGTAAAAACCTTGTTGAATAATGCCGTAAATTGATACTTGCCATTCATTTTCTGTTAATATTTCTGTTTTAAGAATAAGTGAGATACCATCTATGTATTTCCACTGAGCACTTATTTTAAAATGAACTGTACTGGTTTGCAATTCACTCTCCAGTTTCACAATAGTGCTGAGAACATCTCTTTTCAGGCTGATTGTTTTGTTTGGAAAAAAAAATATTTTCCATATGGTCAGGGAAAGTTAGCTTACTTCATCATCTGCTGCAACATAGAAGGATATACTTCGGCTACCAACATTAAAATCAATCCAAAATTCTTCAAGATTTTCATCCAAAGGTATCTGTAGCTAAAATATATTTTAAAAATTAACTTAGGAGGAACAGAAGGTTCTCAAAATAAATGTATTATAACACAAAAGTAGGTAATTTAAACAATTTAAACAAATCTTAAATACATACAAGATGTCTGTATAGCACTTTAAAATAATCTTTTTTTTACTCTCTACTTAGTCCCAATTGTTCTCAACTTACAGACAGAACTATACATCAGTTGTATTAAGAGAAAATCTATACAATTCACAATGAAGTTGTAACTTACCTCATATTTATCAAGGATTGCTGACAAACAAGGATATGTAAAAACTCTAAAAGAAAAATATCTAGTAAATCTTTTTGCAAAATTATTTACATTATTTTATACCTAGACTAGAACAACATAAAAAAATGGGTTAGTTCCCCTCCCCTCTGCCAAAAAATTCTACTTCAGAGAAAAAGAGTTGAAAACAATCAGTGGGACAGTCTAGGAAGATTGACTATTCAAAAATTTCACTCTAAAAACATTAAAAATTACATTTATACATGTCACAGTCCCTGGATAGGCTGCTGCTGCTGAGAGCCTCTCTTTCCCTGTCCCCCAAGTGCATCTCTTTTAAGTGACAGGCTAGTGCCTTCACTTCTCTTTGGGATGGGGCCGAAAGGCCCAACCACTCTCTGACACAGTCTTTGGGTTACATCCTCCCTCTGTTT
Organism: Mauremys mutica; assembly: GCF_020497125.1. Classification (NCBI taxonomy): domain Eukaryota; kingdom Metazoa; phylum Chordata; order Testudines; family Geoemydidae; genus Mauremys; species Mauremys mutica. Next base: position 9,893,214 of record NC_059084.1, on the reverse strand, counting down.
GCCAACCATGTTACTTAGTTGGCCCAATGGGCTTGGCATCTCGAAGGGTTTTTCTCTGGCAGCCTCTGGATAATAACACTATATAGTGACACAGAAGCAGCTTCTCCAAAACAAAGGATGATTTATTTTGCCAAAAGGTACACAATGCTTAGAGAAGTGGATTAAAGTAACAAAGAGACCTACACACATATTGTCTTGTCCATGCTTGGCGTTCCCCTTGAGCCCCTAGGTAGACATGACATAGCTTTGGTGTCTCCTATTCTCTTGGAGATCAAATTGTAGACTGCTTTCTGTTTGGGGAGGGAGGGAGGTGGACTAGATGACCTCTTGAGGTCCCTTCCAGCTCTACATTTTTAAGATTTTATGATCCTGGCTCACAATCAGTCTCTGCCAGCCTGCAGCACAAACTTTCTGTGTCAACTTCATGGCATGCTGACCACTCCTCAGAGCCTTGCAGTGGCACCTTTTCAAGTGGTCAGGTCTTTTGATCTTCTAGGATCTTGGCCCAGCTGCCAGAGTTGGCCCAGCTGCCAGCTGAAGATTCCCTCTTCACAGCTATAAATCTGGCTATTGCATGAGGAGCAGCTCCTCACTGAGGCCATTGTTTTATTTTTCCTGCCTGGCTTCCTAAACAACTCCTTTCATCTAACTATGCATTCATGCAGGATAATATGACAAAGATACAATGAGGGGCATATGATAGTTATAAAAATATAACTATTTTCCAGTTTTCCACAATGCAGCCTCACAATTTAAGCAAAAACAGAATTTGGCTACAATAATTTTAAAATAAGAACTGAATAAACCCTTGACATGAGAGCAAATCACACAATCACTTAACTATCCTGCCAACTCATAAGACTAAAATGACATGTGGAGTACCCTCAACATATATTTATATTTCTTCACCTCTGCTAGGTCTGACCTCTCCAATAGGTATCATCCTGGACTAGTGCATTATCTCAGTCTAAAAATACCCTTAAAAAAAAGGAATCATGGGATAAATACCCATAGCCAGATTCTCAGCTGATGTAAATTGGTGTAGGTCTATTGGAATCAGTGATAATCTGACCCATAGTACCTAAGAGAGCCACCTTCTTCCAGGACTAAGGATCTTGCAGTAAAGACATCAAGAATGTGATTGCAAACAATGCATATATGACCTTGTTTCCATTCATCTTGCACCAAAGATAGAGAACTGAACACTTCTGTTTCTTATTTCTTAGTTATTTTTAAAAACTGTAATACTCTTTGTATGTATTTCTCAAAATAATTATTCCCTAACAACCCTAACTTGAAGTTATGTTTTTATAAACACACACTTGGGAATTTTATAAACCCAGCATCTAGTTATAAAAGATAACAGCAATGAACATATACCAAACACTTCAACATTTCTCATTATATTTGCTATTTATTGATTCTAAAATGTTATAGTTGTGCATGGCACCTTGGCTGTTTTTGCAACAGAGCAGCATCATGTTCTTCTGCTAATATTATTGTAGCTCAGAATTCATTTAAAAAGGGTTTTTTTTCCTGACATTTTCTTTCTGAATAGCCATTCAATTCCAACCCGAAAACATCTTTCCTTTAGCAATACTCATTTACCTTCTTTTGTCTCCAAGCATTCCGTTCACCTGGTTAAGAAATTTTCTGCAGTCCTATTAAGAAGCAGAGCACCTTTAAGTAATGTAACATTTTCTCTCTCTGAAAATAATTAGTGTTTTTATATGACTTACTGTTTCAAACTCAGAGTCCTTAATTCCTTTAAATGCATTGGTCACAAACTCCATAGAAAACCACTGACGTGCCAGTTCTCCTCTTTGTTTTTCTGATGTCATTCTGCATAAAGCTTCAGTGATGGCTACTTGCAAGTCATAGTCTATAACATAATTTTACAGCAACAGTACTATTAAATAGAATGCCAAGCTTAAAAGTTTATATGTAGGAAACAAATACTAATATTGTTGAATATAAGGTCTTATATAAAAAAGCTATTTCAACTTAAAAAGAAACTAAAAGTACATTTTAGATGTTCTTACATTGATATTAAATAAAATGCCATCATATAATGCAGTGATGTCCTACAAAAATGGCTATAAAGCTGCTAAAGAAACTACTATTCAAAAATAAGTATTACAGGCTAGATCCCCAGGTGCACCAGAACAGAACTCAACACACATGGAAGGTGAAAGGGTGAGAGGTGGCTGTATACCAGCTTACTGTCTGCCAGACGTCTGCTCTAACCTGTGCTGGCAGATAATGGTCCTCAAAGGTCCACGCTATTTCAATTCATTTTGGAATTTCTATGGTGGAGAAGGCCAGGAGGGACTGATAGAGCTGGCTATGCATTATATATATATATGCCTAAAATACTCCAAATGCTTTAAAATTTCTAAATGTATATTGTACTGCATATGTGCCATTTTTAGCTGCCATTCTGAAAAATACATTTTTCAGGTGACTGAATACTATATCCTTGTCTTTTTTTATTGCCAGGCTTTTTAATGAGTATATAACATCAAAGTAATTAAACAGTTTAATAATGAACCTCTTAAGTGAGGTTCTGTGCTTACCTCCAGCATCTAAAATTCTCTTTCCCATATCATTCCTGTGAAATAAACAATGTAGATGATTCAGTTTGACCCAAATAAAATGGCAATATAAAAGTACATAAGAAAAGCTTATATTGGCATCAGAGAGAATAACTTTCAAAATACGGAGTGAAATCCTGGTCCCACTGAACTCATTGATAGTTTTGCTATTGACTTCAATGGGGCCAATATATCATCCATGAAACAGCAGTGTTTTTGGCTCCAGACAAATTAGTAATTTTAAAATGTAGGAATTTACAGGCCAAATGTTTAGTGTGCATCCTTAATTGCATGTGAAAGACCTTTAGATGCATTTGTTTTGTTCTGAGTCTTTGGGGGTGGTAGTGAAGAACTGTAGAAATGAACTCTCCATGCCTCCTGCTTCCCGCTCCACATATGGTATTACTTCCTGTTCTGTTTAAGAACTTGGATTGTGTAGATTTAGATTTGCAATCCAAACTTCTTCCTCTGCCACTCCACTGTGGCTCTGCAAAAAAACTTTAGAGCCACAATAAATCCCCAACCCCATGTCCACCAGAGGAAACTGGGAAAAGTCCCACATGCTTGAGATGTTTTTAAAAACAGAAACCAGAAGCAAACCTGTAGTTGAGGGAAGAAATGAAGGGCCACTCATTTCAAATCCACCTAAGGCAAATGTAGGGGGGAAAGAGGGTCAGCTGATCCTATATAGCGGTATCATCCCTCCCCATGGAGAGGGTCTACTCATATGAAAAAGGTGCTGGTAGCCTCCTTCTATCTTCCACATTCCACTCCTCTGAAATCACAATATTTTTTCACAGACTCCATGGATCTTTCTTCATGGATGACAGCTCCATGTTTCTGTTTCTGACCTGTCAGCCTGGAGATTTCTCTTTTGGCTATGCAGACCTTTCAAGACATTTCCCTAGATGAACAATCTACCGCCAATCAGTGCATTTGTAAAGACTCCTCAGAAGTGATTCCCAAGAACCAATTATTTTAGGACAATTAGGTGAGGTGGACTCAGCTATGACTGAGAGAAGGGCAGATCTGAGCATCCAAGGAAGAATTACATGCATGGACTAAAGTGCAGTCTCAATGTGCTATGTAGTGATGAAGGCAATCATGGGTTGAATAGAGCTTACGTTTGTATAGTTATAAATGGATCCAATAAAATAGTCAGGTGTAAAAAGTTTTCTTCACAACTATGTAAACAATATTCATATAAAAAGTATATTAAAGATTAATTAATTACATGACAAGGAACATTTCCTTCGTGGAAATAATCTTTTTTCTGGCTTCTCGAGGCATGGTATCAAGCATTGAATTAAGTTTTCTTACAGCCTAAGGAGGGGAAAAAAGAATGTTTACAAAGAAACACACTAAAACTTTTTTTAAAAGTTTTAAAATTATTCTCTCATTACATTGTGGGCCTACAGTGATATAGGTTTACAACATATTAAGTAGAAAAGAACATGTTTAAATAACAAAGGTTGTGACACAAAGCAAAATAAAAGAGTGACAGGTGCCGATCTTAGTTACACTAGTGTAAATTCAAAGTAACACAATTGGACTTCAATTAATTACATTAACATGGACACTAATATAAGCACTTAAAAGGCCAACATCCTGACTTGTTGATGTAAATCAGGGTGCCTGCAATTCATTGCTGGAGCTAAAATTACCTGCAATTTTTATGGATGCAACAAATGTGGGCAATTTGTATCCATAAAAAAGGCTGGGCTTTTGAAAATTTAGTCCTTAATGGAGAGTGTCTTTCTATAAAAGGTCATGATTTTATAATAGTTTCATACCCAAGGAATGAAATCCTGGCCCTACTGAAGTCAATGGGAAAACTCCCATTGATTTCAACGGGGGCACAATTTCACCCAAGATATTTTATTGACATGAAAGCATACTATGTTAAATACTGTATACTATAGATACAATTTATTAACCATTTTACATTAACAGACATTAAAGAGAGATATTTCTGGCAATTGCAATATAGCGTATTATTTTATATGCTTGTATATGATGCTTATCACCATAGTATTTGTATGACAAATAGCATATACTTTGTATTTTATTGCCTAAAATGGAATTTCTAGTCTAGGCAAGTAAACTTTTGTACATTCTTAGAGAGATGGGATGGCAAGATCATTAAATGTTTCTACAAATATTTTGTTCTTCCCCTTTTCATAACATCTGTCTAGCTAAATTACTAAGGAAATTCACAACCTTCTGTTAAATGCCTACTAATAAAAATGTTGGTTAAATTTTTGTTACCTCTTGCTGAATATAAATATTGATTCTTACATCAGCAACAAGGGTACATGTTCTCAGTATAAAGCTTTCTAATGTTTGTATTTTACCTAATCAATTAAGAAAAAAAAAAGTTAAAAAAGCAGTTTATCCATGAACTAAGAGGTTTTGCACACATTTCAACAGTATTCACAAGTCTAGCATTATTATATATCCAATACAAATGCTTTTATTTACAAGTGAAACAGTCCATATTAATAATTCCTTTCCAAAGTCATACAAGATTGCTGATATTTAGTGTACGGACATTTTAAATTCCATATATTGCAGTTAAAATGCAAAAAGAACGGCTGCTTACCTTATACATGAGATTCTTTGATCTCATCTGTGTGGATTCAGCTCTAGATATGCATGTGCCCCACAAACATGAGCTCAGAACCTTTTAAATAGTAGTGGGCCAGGCCTGCACTGTGCATTTCCTCAGAGTGCAGAGTGACCACAAGCCAGAATATTTTAAATGCTGAATACAGTCCAGGGTTTTTGGAATAAGGGCCTTCACCATGTCAAGATTGTGTTGAGCTGTCCAGATTAAATATCTTTTCCACTTACAGGAATATGTTTTCCTTGTGGAAAGCATCCTACTTTGCAGTAGGATCTTTTGTACTGGAATTGGCATAGGAGACAAAATAGACGTGGAGAAAATAACTAGCATTGTCAAAACCAACATGGAGACATCAGGATTAGTATCATTACAGTCTGTCTGATCTTGTATGTCACTCGGGGAATCAAGGGGATTGGAAAGATATACATGAGTCCTTGATCTCATGGTATGAGGAAGGTTCTTTTGTTCAAGGGCTCATGCTTGCCCTAGAACAAAAGGCTGGACATTCCACATTGTCACTGCTATCAAATCGGACTATTATTGAATTGCCTCACTGGTGAAATATTGGCTTGATGATGGAGCTCTTCAGATATCCTTTGCAGTTGGTCATGGATTGTCTATTTAGAAAGTCTCCTAGATTGTTGTTGACTCCTGGGAGATGAAGAGTTCTTGGGGTTATTCCCTGTTGTTGACATCATATCCATAATCTGATAACCTGTTGATACAGAGGTGATGAGCAGCACCTCCTTCCTTGCTTACAGAGTACTCTGCAGATGTGTTGTCTGTGGGAATCTGCATTGTGGAATTTCACAGGACAGGATAGAATGCCATGCAAGCTACTCTGATCACTCTTCGCTTCAGAACATGTATGTGAAGAGTCATATCCTTTTGAGAACAAGTTCCTTGTATTTAGAGGTGGCAAAATGCATGTCCCAACCTGTCTCCAATGCATCCATGATCAGTGTCTTTGTAGGAGAAAGACCCCTCTCTGAAATTTCTGGGGGTCAGAGTGGGGTCTTCAGTTCAGAGATGACAGACTGTGTGATGAAACAACAATCTGCATGCACATCTCATAGGGCAATACTCCAACCTTAGCCAGGCTTGTAATAGATGATGGTAAAGCCTGGCAAGCAGCATCAAGTACAGGCTGACAGGTGGCCTAAAGTCTGAGATAGTTCCGTGCTATCGTTGCTGGCTTCAATTTGATACGGGGGTGATTATCAACTAAAGAGACAAATCTGTCTTCAGAAACATATGACTTTGCCATTTTTGGAGTTGCATACAGCTCCTATGAATTCTTTTGTCTGTGCGGGAATGAGAGATGATTTCTTATAGTTAGCTATGAGGCCCAGCTGAGTGAATGACTGAAGGACATAGTTCAAGGCTGCAGCACCTCCTAATGGGATCTGCCTTTGATCAGACAGGAGAAATTTAGAAAATCTGGGGGTGGAGGGTTGGAGTTGTTCTGTTTTTTTATCTGAATCAGAAAAGCAAAACAATAAAGGAGAAGTATTTAGGGAAATCTAACTGTAAGTAGATAACTACTGGTAGAAGAGAAATCTTCTAAAGGGTAGCAGGCACACAGCACTAGTTCCCTCTCGCTGCCATGGACGGTAAGAGGAAACAAAAACAGTTGCAGCCACTCTGCCCTTCATGATCTTGGGTGGGGGGGGGCACGAGGACATGCATGGCACTGGTGTGGACCAATGGACACTTGATTGAAAGATGCTGATTTTGCCCACATACTTGAAAAAGAATGTGCTTAATAGTTGCTACAGCAATTTAACAAATGTCACGTTTGGCAAAACACAATTCTGTATGCACATGCTTCAGTCATGACCACATAGGAGAACTGCTTCAACATATTGTGGGAACACTTTCTGCTACCTTCACACTGGTATCTGCAAGTGAGGAGCTTTAATTTCTCAAGGACTTAAAAAGCTCATTTGTTTGAGCTCTTGTGTTTCTAGGTGGCTCCACAAATGTTTGTTTGTTTGGAGGGTTCCATACTAGATCAAATAACCAAGACCTTCCAGAATACACATGGTTTCAAAGGTCATAGATTTTAACTAGATCAGATCCTTTGCCAGTAATATAAAGAAGCTATTTCATTAGTGATCAATCAAAAAGTGGATATGATTAGCAAACTAATAGTAACTTAAATGCTGATTTTTGTACATACCTTCACTGTTGGTATCATGTACAAGCTATAATAAAATGAGAATATGAATACATTTTAAACACTTTATATATTAAGATGCAGAATAATTTACTTTGACCAAATATTTTTAGGTATATGGACACAATGTTCAGACTTTACAGTTCTCTCTCACAACTAAAACATGTATATTATTTTAATATATCTGTCATAAGAACGACCATACTGGGTCAAAGATCCGTCTAGAGAGTATCCTGTCTTCTGACAGTGGCCAATGCCAGGTGCTTCATAGGGAATTAACAGAACAGGTAATCATCAAGTGATCCATCCCGTAACCCATTCCCAGCTTCTGGCACACAGAAGCGAGGTACACCATCCCTACCCATCCTGGCTAATAGCCAGAGGTGGACCTATCCTCCATAAATTTACCTACCGGTAGTTCTTTTTTTAACCCAGTTATAGTCTTGGCCTTCACAATATCCTCTGGCAGAGTTCCACAGGTTGACTGTGCATTGTGTGAAGAAATACTTTCTTTTGTTTTATATCTGCTGCCCATTAATTTCATTTGGTGACCCTTAGTTCTTGTGTTATGAGGAGTAAATAACACTTCCTTATTTATTTTCTCCACACCAGTCACGATTTTATAGACCTCTATCATATCCCCCCATTAGTTGTCTCTTTTCCAAGCTTAAAAGTCCCAGTCTTATTAATCTCTCCTCATATGGAAGCTGTCCCATACCCCTAATCATTTTTGTTGCCCTTTTCTGAACCTTTCCTACTACTGATTTCTACCCATCAAAGTGATCACTTCTGTAACTGCATGATCCTACCGCATGATTTCTGAACCTTTTCCAATTCCCAATTAGAACAGACTTGTCAATAATTAAATCCCTAATGGTGTAAACATTTATGCACACAATTTTATGAACATGAGTAGTGCCAATAACTGCATAAAGTTATATGGAGTGATGTTGTAGCTGTTTCAGTCCTTGGAAATTAGAGAGACAAGATGCGTAAGGTAATATCTTTTACTGAACCAACTTCTGTTGCTGAGAGACAAGCTTTTAAACTACAAAGAGCTTTTCTTTAGGTCTGGGAAAAGGTACTCAGTGTCACAGCTTGAATGTGCACTAATTACTTATGCTAAACGATCTGTTTGATTTTGTATTTAGTTGTGATTCTGAGTACCTTTCCCTGACCCGAGGAAGAGCGCTGTATAGCTCGAAAGCTTGTCTCTCTCACCGACAGAAGTTGGTCCAATAAAAAAATATTACCTCACCTACCTTGTCTCTCTGCATAAATTTAAGCATGTATGTAAACTGTTTGCATGATCAGGGCCTCAGAGGCTTAATAGACATGCACTGCTACTACCTTTTGGATAAAATAATAGGATAAAGTGGGAAATTTTGTGCACTAAGCACTTGCATAGTCAGGTCTTTTATTAGTAGGCAGTATTTCCTATACATATGGAGTATTTAAGTCTGAATGCAAGTATAGTATTTTTTAACAAAATGAGCTGGTAATGTATTCTTGTAAAAAAACACATCAGTGCAACATTAGCTGAAAAAGAAAATTAAATAGGAAAAGAATGTTTGAAAATATCTTTTGATGTTAAATCACTGTTTTTACAAATACATGCTTATTTTATAAAATGGTTTATGAAATATTTTACCATCAAAACATCGAAGAAATCTTCAACTAGACTTGTAAGTGCTTCATTTTTTTCATTTCCTCTAGATATCAGAATTTCTTTTACCTTTTCAAACCAACTAACCATGTAAAGGGGAAAAACATTACTTTTATTATTAAACATGAAGCAAAAAGGCAACATTTTGTATTATACATTTCCAGATTATTCTTTATTAAAGTGTCCAGATTTCTTGGAGTAGATTACAATCGCAGCCTCCAATTTTGCACATATACTTAAGAAAATGCAGCTGATTTCTACTGATCAAAGTGATCACTTCTGTAACTACATACCCTATTGCATGATTTGTACTCACAATAACTATGTGCCCGGTTTTGTGACTGCTATTGTTTACACAAAAAAGTGGGAGCGGGTACAAGGCTGGCTGAAAATTTGTCTATAAATGTGAATAGAGTCATGCCATTATCACTGATCTTGTCATTTTTCTCCTTTTTTCTGAAGGTAACTGAGAAACAAGCCATCAGCACTTTCTAAGTCTACCACTGTTAATTCTATTCAGTGAAACAGATACTGAATGTAAGTTGGAAGTGGTCTATATAATATCAGTATGAATATACAGGTTTGAGTCATGGATTGTACAGACTGATTTGGTAGTAATTAATTGAAATTGTATGTTAACCCATCAAAGGTGCTAGATCTGAGGCTCCTATTGCTAGCTCTAATACAAAATTTATTAACACATTGCACCAGGAAATTCCAGTTTTTGGCACTAACACAGTATTTTCTGAAAACCTAAAACAGACTTCTTTTCTCTTCTCTCTCCTTTTTCAAAAATACAAAGGGTTCCTAATTTAGCCAGGAACAAAGCTCACATGAAATATTTATCATAATTGTTCTTACAATAATTACTAGAATATCTAAATTCATTACACCTTACATTATTTATGAAGACTTCACCGTGCTGTATCAACATCTCTTTACAAGATATAATTTGTTGTATATTTAGAACTGATTAATCAGTTATTCTGGTCTTCAATTATTTCTGAATTAACAAAATTTCCGACAATCTTGAAAAAATGTTTACTTATTAAACTACCCATAGCATTATATATGCTTTATAGTGCAATACATATGATTTTTGTTATACTTATCTTTTCAACAAGACCATATCTGATCATTGCTTGAAAACCGTCTCCACCTGGTATGATGATATTTTTACCATATTTATGAAGAGAATTTAGCAAAGTTGAAACATTCTTGACTTCTTGTTTGTCAAGTTCCTAAAATTGAAATACCAATAGAAGCTTCAGTGTACAGTATAAAGCAATCTGTACTTCATTTAGCAAAATAAATGTTTTTGTGTTGTCAAAAAATATTACATATGCTTGGATAATATTTCTCCTTCAAGCAGTTGGAGAGAGAGAAAAAAAAATTGCTGTTAAATGTCAGACCGGTGCCCCAATGATTCAGTTGTAATCTATACCCTTTCACTACTACTCTTTACCACTGGAGGTCACTAGAGATATCTAATTTTAGTGTCAGAGAAAGTAAAACCAAATAAAATCTAAGGCTTTTATTCAAAACTACATATTTTCAAGCAGTATGTTGAGATTTATTCTTGAAAAACTAGAGGTAACTAATCTTAATTTATTCTTATATGAAAAAGTTTTTCTTCCTGGGGAGAGAATCACCTTACCTCAGGAACAAACGAACAATCTCAAGATGAACAAGTAAGCAAGTAAAACTTTCAAAAATAAAAATGCATTTGTTTAAGAAAGAAAAAAAACCTGTCCCAATAATTGTTAAAACACCTCAAGACACTTAAAAAAAATTCTGCCTTTCCTTTAAATAGTTAGATAGATTCCTGACATTCTTCTAAATACCCTGTAAGTCAGTTAGAAAAAGTAGGATTATAATCACATTTCATTATGTTTAAATTGGTATAATTAACATATGTTAAAATGAAATGTGTTTTTTCCAAATTAGTATTTCTAACACAGGACTACTGAATAACTGTACATGGGGAGTATTGACATTAAAGAGATACATACAAGTAAGCACTGCAATGCCATTGTAAACTCCTCTGACTGTAACACTAAAAGATATGACTGCTATGGAATTTATTTGGTGCTTTAGAATGGTCAAGTAAGAAGTAGGTCACCATTATAGAGGAAAAGTAATATAATGTAGTATGATCCATTCAAATATCCAAAAGTATATTGTGGTCATAAAGGAAGATATTTTTAAAGAAAAAAAAACGCTAGTAGCATGCAGACATTTTTTGCTAGGTTGCTGGCTATATACTAGCAAAGCATTGCAGCTAAAACCTCTGCTATATTCTTGTAGCAATACAGATCGTACAGACAATATAATTGCTAATTTTTTTCTCAATGGCTCAGACAAACATAAAACTTTTGTATAAATTACCTGAAAGGTTAATTAGTAGCCTTAGAACCAGCAGATCTCTACTGTTGTAATTAATCAGAGTTAAATTGTCGCATTAAACAAGCACATGCTGGGGACAATGTGAAATCATACTGCCCTCGAGGGAGGTCAGGTAAATGCAATACCTCCTGGAGCTCAGAGGACAGACACTGCATCATCCTTAAAGGTGAACCATGTGTTCCTTTCTGCACCACACTCTGCCCCAACCTCCTCTCATATATCTCTGTAGACTAGAGGCTGGAGTCAACAGAAGCACTAGCCCAGTACGAGAGCAAGAGTTCTCATTGTGCCTGGCCTCTATATAGGGATTATGATGGAGGAGAAGCTCTCAACAACCTCTCTTTGCACATGCACACTGAGTTTTGGATGCAAAAGAAATGCAGGACTGAGCCTTAAGTGGGCAGAGATCACTTAAATATAAGGGGCCAAATGTTTAAAAGAACTCACCAAACAGCAGCTCCCATTTAGGCACCTAAATAACTGGGCAGATTATTCAAAAATACTTCACATCAAGCAGCTCCCACTGAATAAGTTGAGTAACTATATTCTCAGTGGGAGCTTCTGGGTGTTGAGCGCTTTTGGAAGATGGTCCAACCTGTGAAGGCAGAGGACTTTTGAAAATCTGACCCATGGTTCTTTGCTGAAAGGAAGTGAAAAGGGAACAGAATGATCTCTGTGGGAACTTTGGGTGCGCAAGGAGCACAAGAAGTTGCCCTTAGGTAAGTTGAGATGGTGGAAGAGTATTAAGAAAATTAGTACAGATAGAAAAGTGACACTTACCAGCCAAATGTGGAAAATAACAAGGCACCTAAGGTCAGTGTCAGAAATTGAACAGTAGATAATAGTAGATATTTAATAACAAATATTTCATTCTCTGAAGGAAATACTAATTTAAGAACACTATCAAATCCTGAGCTTTGATGTCTTTATTATTTTTCAGTTCTCCAGTGAATTGCTGATGTAATACAGACCATCTCACGTAATGCTTTTTGCAATATTCCACAAGCAATAATAGCCTGTAACTTTTTTGAAATAAAAAGTGAATTACCCGGCATATAAGTTTGTCAAATTTGTTGAAAAACTGTTTGCTGCACTTATGAGAGATATTGTCACATCCTTCTGTTTGCAGAAATTGTTCTAATAACTGGAAGTTATTTTTTCTTGTGGCATCATCTATGCATTTTTCCAACTGTCAAAGAAAACAAAAAAATAACTATATTACTATATGCTGAGATTTTATATTACTTTAACAAGGTTTGATACAAAAAATTTTTAACACACTCCTCTTCAGGATCCTTAGCTAATAATGTGGTGCTTTTCCATATTAATATGATAATATTGAAAGTATGTGAAAAAGTGCATTATAGAACAGTATCACTTTGCAAGATCAGATGTCTAAGTGAAGAGAAAAAGACAACAGCTGATAGACACTGGTCATTGTCACTTCTTATTAGCCTGACATCAACTAAAATCAAGCAAAAACTATTATTATTATTTTTTAAATAAGCAACGGCCTGCTCCTTGTCCAATTGAAGTCAATAGCAAACTTCCACTGATTTCAGTTGCAGCAAGGCTGGGGCCCACACTGTCCTACTTCCTTACAATTATTCCTTGAAATTATAATCTAAAATTATAAGTGTTAAATACATTTAGCCTTAACTGTTAGTAACATTCATACAGTATAATTTTGGCACTTCAGCTTCTTGGACAGTGCTAAAAAGCTACCTCTCAGCGTTATGCCATAAAACTAATTATGCAGTATCTTTAATATCAAATATAGGGCCCAATCCTGCTAACACCAGAACTCATGAGCAATTTTACACTTGTGAGTAATCTCATTGAGTTCTACCATACCACTGTTTAAAAGAAAAGCTGAACATGTAAAGAAAAAATCATTTTTCCTAGTATTCCAAAACTACATAGAATTCACTTCACTAAAGTTACTCATGTACTTAAGTGTCTGTAGGATCGGGCCTGTAGAATCAGCAGACTGTATAAATAAGACATTCTATCATTAATATGATTTACTTCGTACCATCAAAATTCTGTTTACTGTACAGCTATATATGACATGCCAAAACATGTGATGGTTCTGAATTTAAAATAGTAATTTCACAAAAAATTGTTTCAAGCTGAAAATAAAATTCCCAAAAAGTTTGCAAAATTAATACAACTTTTAAAAACATTGTATACAATGTTATTGTAACTGTGTTGGTCCCAGGACATTAGAGAGACAAGGAGGGTGAGGTAATGTCTTTTATTGGACCAACTTCTATTAGTGAGAGACAAGGTGGGTGCTTTTGAACTACACAGAGCTCTTCCTCGGGAAACCCTGTCTCTCAGCCACCTCATTTTTTTTTTTTTAAAACATTGACGTTACAGCACCTTATTAATTTCAAAGTGTATACCTGTCCCTTTAAAAAAAAGGTTTAGAATATATCTTATTTCTGTGGTATTTTCTTAATTTTCTAATTTACTTTATAATTAGAGCCCTGCAAATCCCTGGATATCTGCTTTAGAGCCGCAGATATCCGCATCCGATTTTTGCAGATTGTGGAAGGATGCGGCTCCAAATTTTATATCTAAAGCCCTGCAAATCTGCAGATAAATGCTTTAAATTTGTGGACCATTTTTCATGGACCAGATGTGCATACAAATTTTGTATCCATGCAGGGCTATACTAATAATACAGATTGGTATTCTTTGTCCCGTTCCTAGGGTCACTCAGAGATTGGGTAGTCTGTCTAGCATTTCATAAGCTTTTTTATTATGATGATGAAAAGCTGTCGTTTGAAAAGGAACAAGAACAATATATAGTGATGCAAGCTTTCTTCAACATCTCAGATGTCTATGAATACCTGATTTTCTTACGTTCTTCAATTTTCCAAAGTGTTTTTTTCTAATTTGTCACATTATAAAATCCTTGGGGAAAGGAACTAGAGTTCTTGACCTAGTATTCCTATATTTTTCTACATCAATAAGCACGCAACGGTGCTCAGTTGTTAAATAATGAACCTATATCAAAATATTTTTTAAAATCTGTAGAATTTGGGAGTTAATGAGAGTTATATACTTAAATCTTTACTTACAACTAGGGACTAGAATAGGTAGTAAATTAATTAATTTAAACCAACTAACTAATATACGGTAAACAGTTTTCCTACCTTACAAATACATACCTGCACCTCACGTCTAGCTGGCATTTTGGCAACTTCACATAATCAGCTGTACAACAAAGGAACAAAATGTCATAGAAAAAATACAAATGACTAAAATGGGTTTTCCAGTACAGTTTACAATTGATTTTAGTCAGTAAGAAAGTACATTAGAATTTCTAAAAAATGTGAGTGGGGCACTACAAGTATTATGTTTTGTTCAAAGAGACCAACCATGCACCCAATGAAGTCACTAGCAAAACTCCTTCTGATGTCAATGGGCATAAGATCAAGCCCTAAGACTTCACCTAAAGCCTAGATTATTTTTAGTATTCAAGCAATTCTTTGCTTTATCTTAATGAATTTTCAACTAGCTTCAAGTTCCATTTTACTTTTAGAAGCCTTACACTCAATAAGAGGTCTTTATTAGCATGAGATAATTCTGTGATTGTGAAAAAGAGCCAATCTATTTGATAACGGGTATGGGTCGGTGAAGCCCAGCAAAAAACCAAATATCCATCCCCCTTAGGTGGCAGAGGGGTCACTAGTCCAGACATCAGCAGCTATGAGGAGACAAAATATATATATATAAAAAGGGGGGGGGGGCAGATTTGTAGGTGAGAGGATTAAAACAACTGATCCAGAGACACCAAGCAGAGAATTCTACAACAATGTGCTAGACTCCAAGGAATATTTTGGCAACTTAAGCCCTTCCTCTCTTTTCGTTCACTGAAACAGCAGACAGCATGAACGCAATGTTCTCTGTACTGCCCTGCTAATATGCCTCAAACATGCCCTCTCCAAGGTGTCAAACGGCTTCTGCAGATGGGTTCTGCAACCACTGCTGTATGGGTTTGAAGCAATGGCACACCACTGTATTGAAATGATCCCGCTCATTCAATCCTTCAACTCCCTGCTGAGATTGTCAAAAATGGTGGCCACTGGAGGGCCACAACACATTTGTTTTGCATAGGAAGCACCTTATATGTTACCACCGTGGTGAGCCTGAGGATCCAGATGTGCTAGAGGATGGGGTGGGAGACTTCAAGCCCGCATGGATTCATGAGAGATATTTGACCCCTGCGGAGGCCTATGGACTCTAAAAGGCATCGCCCCCCCGCCACATACCTACTGAAAGGGCCCCCTGCCTCTAGCCATTGAGGGGCTACGTATGCTCCCTGGGACCACCTCCAGACCCAGCCAGCGAGGAGAGGGACTTTGCCCCCCACCCCCTTCACTGAGGTGAGAAATCCGATTCCTAGCCCCGTGGCCCTCTCCTTACGCGACCTTTCCCCCAGACGCCTACAGTGACTGACAATGTGCCCCTCCCCGGTCACCTGGCCCGTCCCCAGCGTCGGGGAATCCCCGAAGGGACGGACGGTGGGCGCTGCCCCCTACTCGTCCTCTTACGGACTCACGCAACTGCGGCACCAACACCTCGCCGCCGCACGAGCAAAAAGGGCGCCAGATCCTCTCAGCCAATCAGCTTCTCCTCCTAAGGGAACGGGCTCCTAGCCAATCGCCGCCCGCGAGCGCAGCGCGGCGCCTTGGCGGCCAATCACCTTCTGAGCGCTGGGTTTGCGTTGTCGCGCCGCTCCCTGTCCTCCGGTGTGCGGCGACTCCGCCTTTTAGCCAATCAGCTGCTGTCGAGGGGGGTGGGGTGGAAATCCCCTCATGCCCCCCCACCCCCGTTCCTGTAACCCCAGGCTGCCCGTGCACGGGCTTCCCCCGAGAGTCCAGTGCTGCCCTCGTAGAAGCCTGTCCGTGAACCCCACACTCTGCGTGCCCTACGCCCCCAGCTGCCAGAAGCTGGGAGCAGTCTCTTGAGCCTTCCTTCTGAAGTCCCTGGCACCCCCTCGCTCAGAGACAGGATGCTGGGCCAGACGAGTGATTGGTCGGACCCAGTGTGGCCACTATGTTCTTAACCCTCCCCTCCTCACAAGCCCCCCCCCCATTACATCTCTCTTTGTGTCTCCTTCTCCCCTTTGTGCCCCCATGACTCCCCTTCTCGTGTGATGCCCCCACCATGAACCCCCTTTCCCTCTGTACCACATGGACCTCAGATACCATCCCCCCACCACAACACCCTTTCCTTGTGTGACCCCACTATGACTCCCCTTCCATCACCTCCACGTCTCTTGTTTCTCCTCATCTCTGAATCTAAAGGGATTAATACTTGATTTGCAGATGTCACTCCCCAAACTGCCAAAAATTATGCACTGATCGTGTTGCCCGTCCTAAAGACACTAGCAGGCACCTGTATGTAAGAATACCAGTCTTCCCTCCCAGCATCTTGACACTGTCTGCCATTACAGTGGACCCTTTACCTTACTGCAATATGTTTCTGCCTGGTGTGAGTGAAAGGTCAGATTAAGGTTGTGTTCTGTGTAGCATGGATTATGTGTGAGAATAAGTAGCATTTGTAGGCTATTTCAGCAGTACTCAAACTGGCTTGTAAGAAGCTGGCTGGTCTCACGGGGCTGACTCATTTCCCTTGTTTTTCAGGTGTTAATTATCAATAAAGACTGCTAAAATATATTAAATATTTCCCTAGTGTTTTCTATATAAACAGCTGCTGTAATTGCTTCAACAATGTTATGTGATTGTAAATGGGAAGAGAGGTGATCTACATGATTGCAAAGGAGAGGGGAAGTGCTCCATGGGATGATTTTATTAATGTTGCAGGTCATAAAGCAATAAGACATACAAGACATTTAAAAATAAAGTGACTACACACTTTTAGGCCTGTAGATTGTATAAAAAATTGATTGTATAAAAAATGATAAGATAAAAAAAGGTGAAAAAAGTTTGACTATTTGACTGTATAACAGAAAAAACTTTGCGAAACAGATCCTTATGCAAGTCTCCAAAATAAAATTGAGTTCTGAGTATTATGATACTGTGAAAAAAAGGATTTGTAGATTTTGTTCCTACTCTAGTACTTCATGATCTTAAATATTCTAATGAGGAGTCAGCTCTACTGATGTGGGAAGACCTTATGAAGAGTCAAAGATGTTTATGCCAAAAAGCTCCAGTATCAGGTGTCATATTGGATTACCTTAACAGAAATAGTTGTGAGTCTGAGATCATAGGCAGAAGAGCTAATCAGGGAAGAAGCTGGTTCTAACATTAGACTTGTGTTGACAAGTTTAGCCTTGCCCTTTTTTGTCTTTGTTTTTAACCAGTGAAGCCAGAAAGTATGTATAGTACAGGGGTCGGCAACCTTTCAGAAGTGGTGTGCCCAGTCTTCCTTTATTCACTCTAATTTAAGGTTTTGCATGCCAGTAATACATTTAAAGTTTTTAGAAGGTCTCTTTCTATGTCTATAATATATAACTAAACTATTGTTGTATGTAAAGTAAATAAGGTTTTTAAAATGTTTAAGAAGCTTCATTTAAAATTAAATTAAAATGCAGAGCCCCCCGGACCGGTGGCCAGGACCCAGGCAGCATGAATGCCACTGAAAATGAGTTCACGTGCCACCTCTGGCACGCGTGCCATAGGTTGCCTACCCATGGTATAGTAAGATAAGAGACCTTAGACACTGATTATGCTCTAAAATAAGTATAGCTATAACTGACTCTTTATAACTTATTACTAAAAGCTAACAATTGTATTTCTCTTGTAAAGAAAAAAAGGCAAATAAAAACAACAGGGGTTGGTAATATAAATGTAAAAGAACAACAGAAATATGTTTAAAACTATAAAACTACCACTGAAATAAAGCAGAAGGCTAGATTTTCACTTTATTGAAACATGAAGTCAGCAACTTAGAAAAACAGCTAATCTTAATGGTCTTGATACCTTTATAGCTCATTCACTGGAGCTATAAAACAATGAGGCAACATAAATAGCAGGGATCACTTTTCCAGTAAAAATAGAGCACTAGTGGCTGCAAAGGGATTACAATCAATTAGTGTGTACATTGATCAGCAGTAGATAGCTTCTCTCTGCTTAGAGAGATACTGTCATTTTATCAGCAAAGCTGTGCTATTATTTTATCACTCCTTAACCCTATGATGACCTAAGCAACAAAATTAATTAAACTTGTGACTGATTTTACCATTGCTTATTATTTCTGCAAAGTATTAGAATACATGTAAAAAGTGCTATATGAAATCTATGGGCACAAATCTGTTGTCTAGAATCACTTCATGGACTTTAATAGCATTACTTTAGATTTACACTAGTGTAACAGTGCAGAAATTGGCCATATGTATAAAAGCTATGGGTGATATATGTCTGTGCAACCATCACATCCACTCCCATCTCATTTCAGCCAATAGATTTGCAGTATACACATAATTTAAAGGAGACAAGAAGAGGGAAAGGGGTAAAGTCCATTCTGGTTTCATGTGAGCACTAAATAATGAACTGTTCATAGGGCAGTAGCATAGGAAAAGGGGAAGAGGAGAGTCATACAGACAGCATTATGACACTATGTATTTCTAAAAGCACCCTAATTTACATACTATCATTTATTTAGTCTGTCATTTGCAATGTTTTCTTCTCCAAATAAATTTGACAATGCAATGCAATGTCAGAGTTATTAATTCTGATTAAAATGTATATTGATGATATATACATCACAATTAATTACAGGTTGTTCTTTTGCATTACAAAAAGCCCTGCGATTGATGGCTCAAATATTTAATTGTATCTACATACACACCTGACATATCTGAAATAGGTGTTCGCTCAGTGTTGAGGGAAAGGCATTTCAGATAGAGGATAAATCTAAATTTGCATTTTGTAATTATTACAGATTTAAAGGAATCACTGTGCATACTAAGAGTATCTTAACATACCCTAGGTAGACAGATATTGAAGAGCCATGTGACAGAAAACAATATGCTATGAGAAATATTGCAACAGTATAGACTGGGAAAAGTACAGAGGGAAGATTAGAAGGAAAGAGGAGACACAGGTGGGGGCAAAACTGCAAGGAGTTAGAACATGATCCAGTAACATGATCCAGTAAACATGATCCAGTAAAAACTAGGGAGACAATGAAGAGAATAAAGTTGGATGTTCATGGTTGGGGGGAAAGCTGCACGTAATATATTTTCAATATAACCAGTCTCAGGCAAATTTGAACCCTCACCTGACCTTAAAAGATAAAAAAGCCAGTAGGCTAACCCTCCCCAAATATTTTTTTTAAATATAGTATAACTTCATAAAACTGATGCAAAACATATGCAATTTACCTGGGCCAAATTCTGTTCTCATTAATGTCTGTTGCAAAACTCTCACTGGCTTCAGTGGGACAGGGATTTGGCTCACTACATCTTGTTTCTATTATTTTGCTGTTCTGCTTTATCACAATGGGGGTAGTTTTGTTTATTAGTGTAGAAACAAGATTCCTCCATCTGTATAAATTCTTATTCACAAACACTACATCAAATAATATTTAAGGCCTGGAATATAAACTAACATATGGAAATTGTTAATGGCAGAATATCCTCTGATAGCTAGGCACAAAGAGTACACCAAGAGATAAATATTACACAAAAAATAATTGACATGCCTCCTCTGTTGTGTATAGGTTTACGAGGACATTATTGTGCAATTCTCCCATAATATAGTGCAATTCTTCCTTAACGGAAATTAATGTAATTAGTATGTGTAATACAAACAGAACTTGACTAGATGTCTAGTACGGTAAAGCAGTTTAAGAAATAGTGCCATGTTGAAATAAAAAAAGATGTAGGCATATCCCAGATATTCCCCAGCAGCTATTTATCTTTTTTCTCATTGGCACGAATTGCCAACATAAACAGGCTGTACAAGTGATGAAGAAGAGTGAGGTCTTGTCTACTTCCATAGACATTAAGACTAGTCCTACAGATGCTCTGTGTATGGAACTCCCAATTGATTTTTTGTGAGAAAGGGCTGACCTGTCTCAGGCACCCAACTCCAAGAGGGGTTCCTGGCTGTGAATCCCAAGTGGAAATAGGTGCTTCCCTCCAGCCCACTTAGGACCCTCGCTTCCTTTGAGAGGTGGGGCTTAGACAGCAACCCTCTCCTACTGGCTAGTTTAGGCAGCTCCTCACTCAGCTTGCCAGCTTCTCCAAATCCCCTGGTTAGGAGCCTAACTCTCCTCATGCATTGAAAAGAGAACATGGAAATCTAACTCAGAGCTGAAGATTCAGCAGGATGCCTAAAATGAGGCATTGCTATGTTGAGCCTAAGTCCCCTTTGTGGACCTTGCCCACTGTGTCTGAAATTTCCATCTTTATTCGAATTGGTTCTATCAACCAACACCATTTTATTTATTTTCTAAGTAACCTGAGTCTCTCACTGTTTTAATAACAACATAGTGCTAAACTGCATATTGAGGTTTCCAAACACTGTGTATTTGCATACAACAAAAGTATCACTGACCAACGACAACATAAAACAGTGAAAAGGGAATGCTTTATAACCACAATTTTTATAGTAAAATTATAAATTTCAAATTATTTATTTTAAATTGATAGAGCAATTTACATATGTGCTATACACAAAACATTATTACATATACCAAAGCAAAAGTATTTTTGTTGTAGTGCAGTGGTAAATTTGTGATCAATTTTATTCTGTACAGTATTATGAGACATTTTACTGATCATGACAATGCCTTTATTCTCTTCTCATTGACACATATTCCACATATTTAATTTAAAAAAAATGAATTTGAAACATCCTTGCAAGATGTAAACTAACAGACATTCAGTTACTATGTGAACATTTTAAATATACAGTAATTTGATTTTTTGTAAAGTGCATTATGTGGCAATCTGTCTGTGAAGAATTCACTCTTATAAAATTTGTACTACGAGATGGTTAACACTGAATTTGAAGATGTCTACATGTAGACAAGTTTAGTTGCCCTGTGAATTTACAAAAGTGGTCACAAGTTTGCCTTCACAATGCAACAGGAGGCGCTATGTACCCATCACATACAGATCTTGGGCTGGATAGCTCAAAACCAGCTGATGATCAGAATATGTGTAAGGAAAAATGATGTAAGCAGGAGTATGTCATATCATATGCAGTGATAGGAACCATTAGTAGTGTGTGAATATTTATCCACTAGAAGCACCTCAAAGAAAAGCCATTTCATATATCAAAGTAAAGCAAGACTGCTCTCAGTTTTACTTCATGCTGGGCCAGCTCAACCCACATAGTCAGCAATGTTATACAGATAATTTAATAAGAGTTACTTTTAGCTTTTATTTATCCAGCAGTGCAAGCTAGGCAAACTAATAGGCAAAATTTGACCTGCATATTAGTGGACAAATACTGAAGTTTTGCATGTGTAAATTCCTTCAATGCTGCGGAAGGGAGGAGACATAAAACTATCGTATGTTGAAAGTCCATACAACTGAGTCACTCAGTTCTACCCTCTCCTCCAGACATTGCAATATATATGACATAACCTTTAAACTGAGAGCCTCAGCTTTGCATAATCTGGCAGCATTATTACTGTGCACTGCCTGCACTCACACTACGGTTTTTTTTTAAACATTTGCCAACACTTAGCAGAATTTCTACCAGTGGAAGCCAGCAGTGTATTTCTACCATAAACCAATGGAAAACATTGGGGTTTAGTAGCATCCATGATAAACTGGTGTTTAGTTCAATACTCAAAAAAGAAAGATTTCTAGTGATTTACCCAGAGGCAATTCAGTGCTTCTTACAAATGGAAGAAAAGCAGTTATGATCAGAAAAAATGACTATGTAAAAGTGGCACTTTCTTGCTCAATATAAGTGCTTCCTGCATGTATTCCATTTCATCTGCTTACTTTTCTGACAAAAAATAAAGGCCCAGTTGAATAGTTCTTACCCACATTGGAAAACACTTACATGAGTAGTCCCAATTACTTTAATGAGACTACTCAAGTGAGAAAGTGTTTTGCATTGTAAGGGGTACGCATTTGGACTGAAAGGGAGCAGATGTAATCTGGAGCCACTGAGAGACAATCTGTTTTAGGATTAGATTGTGCTCAGCCTTATTTGGATACGCCCAGAGCCTTCCACTCTTCCTGGCATCCCTGCACAAGGGCTATACACAATCCATCCTTATACTTGCAGAGCACAAGAGCTGCCACAGATTGTGTTAATACCCCACTCCTCTGACCTGTATCTGAAGGACAGGGAAGGTGGGTGGGTAGCATGCTGTATCTTTTCAAAGTGCATACATTCGCAATCCCAGGAGCACTGTGCTTGCCTCTCAGATCCTGGCAGTGTGCCTTAAAGACACAATTTATATCTAAACTTGGAACCTCACAGTGGCATTTTTGCAGAATCATTTTTCCAAGTATTACTGCATTTCATTTCCTTCTAATACTGTACAGGACCTTTAAGGCTATAATAAAGAGTAATACAGAAATTACGCATAAGGCTATGATTCTGTCATGGAGCTCAGAGATTCTGCGACTTTCTAGGACCTCCGTGACTTCTTCTGTTGCACAGCTGGAGCAGCTGTCAGCTCCAGGGCTGCTGGAGCAGCCGCCACCGGAACAGTTGCCCATTGGCCAGCCCCGAGGTCGCTGGAACAGCTGATCGGTGGACAGCCTCTGGAACAACAGCAGGGGCTGGGTCATCCCCCACTTGGGCCGGAGCAGCAGCAGCCAGCCCCTGCCTAAGGAGCAGTGGCAGGGCTAGAGCAGCTGCAAGCCCCGGTAGCGATCTGTTTCCCCCCCTTCCCTCCACAGGGTATTTTTAGTAAAAGTCAGGGACAGGTTGAGGGCTTCCATGAATTTTTGTTTACTAAAAATACAAATGACAGAATCTTAACCTTAATTATGTTTTTTACAATAGGAAGCTTGGTAGTTTAACTCAGCATCCTTGTAATTGGAAATAATTTACATACACAATTTGTAGAAAACATTGCTAGTAGCTTGAAATCATTTATAATAAAGATCTACACTCAGGGCTGGCCTGACTTTCAGAAGTGATTAGTAATTACAACTCCAGCTGAATTCAGTGGGAGGACAGATGCTTGGCACCTCTGATAGTCAGACAGACCCCTCATTGAATAAAGTGCATATTGTACTGAATAATACAGTACATTAGCAGAAACATTAAGTCATATTACTCAAGTCTTAGATTTTTGTTTGTTTTTCTTTGTTTAAAAGAACAAAAGGCACATAAGCAGAGACTTCAGTAGTAGCATTTGCCAAAGCAAACTGAGAAGCAAATTCAAATTACAGTATGACATGCAATACAGGCAGCAAATTTTGGTGAATGATTGTTTTCAATGAAATCTCTCTCTTCCCTATCAAAACAATTTGTAAGCATTCAATATGGGAATTTTAACTACCTTGTAAGCTCTCCTAAATACCACAATGTTAAACTCCATGAGGCTAACATTGATTTGAGAAGTGTGAATTTTGTTTTGAAATTCAGATTGATTTTACAGCTATGTACATAGGATTGTAGGTTGGGACACTCAAAACATTTTGCAATTCAAAATATAAAGAACAATACAGTCAAATATATAGGTCCAATTTAATTTGCAATCAGTGGGTTCTATCCTGCAAAGTGATAAACACAGTCAACTCCCATTAGCTTAAACTGGAGTTGAGTTTTCTCAGCACTTTGCAAAAGGTGCTCAACAACACTGTGATTTTCAAAGGAACCTGGGCACCTGATTCCCTTACACTTCTTGGAAAATCCTAGTTTTAGTTGTTAAATTGTTTATTGTGAGGACTGCCCCCCTGCTAATTCTAAATTATTTGACCGGTTTTAGCCTATCATGATGATTATGTTACCACTGTATATCAAGGTATAAAACACATTATATGAAAATAAAGAATCCAGAAAGTGTACACCTGTTTATATAACAATATAGTTTCTGGGTTTATGTCAAAAACAAAAGCTATTTTAGCCAAGCTTGAATTGTTTGTTGTTATTACACGACATCTATGATGGAAATACTGACTTATGTACAGCTAACTGTATATTATTAATAATAAATGACTATTTTTACAAAATTCCTTAAACTTTTCTAGTTTTTTTTCAGCTGCTATGCAAACCCGGGAGCTTTTCCCCTTTCAGTTTTACATTTTAGCCTACCAGTCTAGGCTTTGAATAGCTCTTACTAGCAGCTATATAGGCTTTTAACTTTCAGTTCTTGTAAAAATAGGTTTGAGACTAAGCTTAGATATAATTTATTTTCCCCTGAGGGTTTCTCATGTTCCATCTCTAGCTTTATTTATTTTTTTTTAAAACCAGCTGGACACATACTAGGCCCAACAATGTTTCAGTTCTTGACTCTGCAAAGGTTAACTGGCATACTTGGAGGCTCGGTCTTGTCAAATCTGAAATTTGGCCAGAAGATTGAGGCAAATCCCCACTTTTTCCAACCACCAGGGAATCTCTAATGTCTACAAAAAGCAGCCAGGACCTCAGTTTTGAAGGCTGTATTCAAAAGCCCTATATACATTAAACTATGCAGTACTTAATAAAACTGCCTCCAGAGGATTCAGGGGGCCTGGGGCAAAGCAGGGGAGCTGCGGCGCTTGTACTCATCCAGTGGCGGTCCGGGTCTTCGGAAGCATTTCAGTGGTGGGGGGCCCTTCAGTTGCTCTGCGTCTACAGCAGCACTGAAGGGCCCCCCACCGCCAAAATGCTGCCAAAGACCCAGACCGCTGCCAGGCCAGGGCTCACAGGGCCCCTGTAGGACCCGGGGCAAATTGCCCCACTAGCCCCCCCTCTGGGCGGCCCTGGTTCCAGGTGGTTCAGAGCTTTCAACCCTTTACCTTAAACTTATAGGCCATTCCTTGTAGCGTGACAGCCCACTGCATTACTATAGTACCAGCCCTGGCAATTTTTTAAAAATAGAAAATGAAAGATAAAAGCTGGTGCAGTTCAAAAGACACTGAGCAGTGTGGATGTCTGATTGATTTTAAAAGTTTTGCATACTTTGCCATTGCAGAGCTAGGAAAATCAAAACGAGCAAAAAAAAGTTTAGGTTAGTTTTGAAAGCCCCTTGGCCTGTTAACACCCTGTCAAATAGGTAACAGCAACTGTGTGCAAACTTTTAGCATTTTCAGCTATTAGCTGTCAGCTGAGAAATTGTTGATTTAAAAAAAAAATACATATATTAGGACAGCAGATTCCTAGGGATTCTCAGTTACAGCAAGTTCCTTTCTATGCAGGTGTAGCAATGCAAAGAGGGCTTAAAGAGAGCAGAAAATCTCTCCTTCCTATAGGGCCTACTCGGCCAATGAAGAGTTGTCGTAACAGCTCTACTCTGGCCCTCCTCCCAGACCTAGTAGGGGGTAGTGCTGGGTGAGTAGCCAGAATGCACTACAGCTGTTCTCTGCTTTTCAGGACCCATTGGAGCAGGGCCCCAGCAATACTGAAAATACAGGTAGTTCCAAGGTGGCCTACCTTATCTCATTTCTGCTATGGAGTAACTGAGAATCAGACACCTTAAGGCTATGCTACCATATTATAAACTGTGGGGAAACATTTCATTCAAGAAATATTCTTTAACATGTTTCCCCAACTGATCAGAATATAATTTCATGGAAGAAAAATTGTCTGTTAGGTATGACCTGTGCAGTAATACTAGATATTTGATGGTTTTGAGCTTGCCAGCCAATTAAATATATTACTTTAATAATCAATCAAGTCATATTGAAATGATATACATTCTGTATGTGTTCTTATTATAGATTATAATGCAGTTATTACAGAGAGCACCTTCTATACACGGATATCAAAACCATTATAAAAAGTGAGTATTATTCCCACTTTACATAAGAGAAACAGATCATGGAGAGGTTGAATGACTTGTCCAAAGTCATACAGAAAACAGTAGAAGAGTGGGGAACAGAACCTGGATTTTCAGATTGCCACTATCTGATCTTTCCACCAGCCAAATCTGCCTCTTAATGGTATTAATTTGGATAGTTCCCCCATAGGATTTTTATATTTTAAGATGTATTGAATATTTGGCAACCAGCAGAGGAGAGTGGGAAATGTCTCTTGTCAATTTCAGCTGGTGGTTGACAAGTGAAACTTGAAAATGAGGAATTCCGAGAGTTACCTAGAGACTTTAGGTACCAGACGGTACATTTAAAAGAGCGGTTTTTAAGCTCTTTGGCCTCTAAAACTTGCCGTATTGACCAATTGTCCACTTTGTTAAAATCAATGTTAGGACAGGATGTTAAAAGTGCTTAATTAAAAAAACAAAGCTGATTAAGGTTAGAATGATATCTCCAGTCCAATTATTTTATGTATGCACTTTTAAAAAAGTAATTGTTTCTTATTTCTTTAATGAACTTTTTTTAAAAAAGCATTAACATTTTAAGTTGCACAGTAGTTGGATACCAATCACTTCTTAGGCGTTTAATGACATAAGGCTGCACTGGATAACACAGGTGTGTGCATATGTGTACTAGTGTGCACCTGGCTGTGTGTGTTGCTTATTGCCTTAATTTTCAGAAGTGATTATTGATTTTGGTGCTTCAATTTTTCATATCCAACTTGAGACACCTTAAAGGGTCCCTGATTTTCAGAAAGTGCTGATCACCTGCCTTCTGAAAAATCAGTCCCCTTTAAAGATGCCTTAAGCTGAGCACTCCAAATTCAGGCACCCAAGATCACAAATCATTTTTTAATATTTAGGCTGTATTAACAACATATCTAGCTATCTGAGAAGTTTTTCACACATTTTCATAACTGCAGATGTCATCTCCTATTTTCCAAACTGAAGCTTGCATATATCACAAAAAATGTATAGGCTCAAATCCTCACCAACAAAGAGGACAAGCAACAGGCTGAGTACTGAGAAGGCCATTCTCTCCCAGTGGTTGCTGTGTTCCCACTCCCGTAGAGGGGAGACTTCTGCCGGTGGATCCAAGCAGACATGCATTTACCAGCCATGCCACTGACCCTCCCTGAAGACCCCACTTTTTGCTAGAGAGGAGGGAGCCCATAACTTCTTGTTCCACTGGTCAAAAAAGATCAGAACTAGCTAATTTTAGGATTCAAAATACTATGGTAATAGTTAGGGTATTGGAAGGGAGGGCTAGGAATCACAACTCCTGGGCTCTGTTCCATGGTTCTGTAACGGATTCACTGTGTGGCCCTGGTACTCAACCTCTTGTGTCTTTTTCCATTTGTAAATAGGCACAATTACCTGTCTCACACAGGGGCAGTGAGGCTTTTTTCATGAACATTTGTATTGGGCTTTGAGATCCTCAGATGGAAGATGCAATTAAAAGTGCAAAACTGCTCTGGTTTTGTTTAGTGAAAATAGTTATGCAAGAAAAGAACAAGTTTGTATTTTAAAACTTTATCCAGAGAACGGCTTGAACCTCCCCTTGAAAATATCAGGCCTTCCCCAAGGACGCCAGCCTTATGGCTTAAGAAACACATCTTAGCAAGAATCATTCTGCTGTATCAATGGCAAGCACTGGATATTAAAAATGATAAGAGAAAGAAAAAGAATCAGGTTAAAACCTTATTTATGGGGACCCCGTCAGGTAGTTTCAGATCAATAGTTAGATTTTGTTAAATAATAATAAACCAAATATCAATAGAAATATTTTTATGTGTTTAAATAGGAATACAAATAATTTGGATATAAATATTGCCCTGCAGTGTTTTCAGCACTGGAATTATGCCCAAGAACCAAGGTAATACTACAAACAAAACTATAACAAAAAAGTAAAGCTAACCTATTTTCCAGGTAGTTAAGTGTACAAAATTAAACAGTATAAAATGGTGACAAATAAGTTGGAATTTTAAATTTTTGTTTATGTAAAGTATTATTAGTAACACAATTTTCCTTTTGATATATTTAGCCTGACAGTGTCCCTTTGAGCCAGTTCTGCCCTGATTCCTGTCTATGAAATCTCTTTGAATCCCATGAAGTCTCCAGGGATGTAAATCCATGCAGATTTTGGCCCTTCATCCTTTCTGGAGCTCTTACACAAAAGTTTTGTACAGATCACTTGTTACTCTCATTTTGAAACATCTTTGCCTCTTGAAGGATTTCTGTGCTGTCAGAGAAGCAGAGAGGAACATCAAGGAAGAAAAGGCCACTGCAGCCATTCCATATCCATATATCTTCTTCTTGCTTAGATGAAGTGGATCCAGCTCGCCTCACATTCCCTTGGCATCTTGAGAAGGTGACTCCTGCAGGTGAAGCTGTAGTTCTTATCTTGGTTGTTATCCCAGTACTCCTGCCCATTGACACGATATCTCACTGCAAACTGGACTACAGAGCACAGCTGGAGAAGGAAAGGAGGCATGGGGAGAAAGAAAGTGAAGACATCAGCTTGTCCCTTCCCATCCGCCTCAGGATTGCTGCTGTGCCAATGAGCACACACTTCATGCACGCTCTTCCACTGGTTGAAGGTGTAGCGCACAGACACCTGCTTCTCAAAGGCCAAATTGAGAACTTGGATAGTGCCACTGAGCCCCAGGTCTGAGCTGGTCACACATTCTAGACACACCAGCTGCTGATGAAGGCGGGTGGAGAAGTCCACACAGTCCACAGGCTGCTGGAAGTCAGGTACCAAGCACTGCATGGTGATCTCCATATCCAGCTGGCTGCAACAAAGGTCTGAGTTGATGGAAAGCCTGGACAGGACATGCAAGGGTATGGATGGGTCCTCCCCAACCTGAAAGACTTTCACTTCAGCCAGCTCCAAGCCCAATGCATCAGCAAATCTCACATGGTTTATGCGGCTTCTCTTGCACCCAGGAACACGGCATTGTGCTGCTGTATTCTTCAACCTCTCAGGGGAAGTGGGCAAAGACCTGGCTCGTCGGCGTATGATAGGCTGCAGGTGTGGGTCACAGCTGATAGTAGTGCTGCTCTGAAGATGACTGGGCTGTGGCTCCCTCTCGGGTGGGGTGCTCAGACTGGCCCTGCTGCCACGCAGTGGCTGGTGCTCCTGCCGCCACCGTCCTGGACCCAATGCTTCTTCAGCCCTTAGCATGTTCTGATACAGATCGGAGAGGTAACTGGGGCTCCTCCGAGGAACACGTACCTCCATTGTTTCCTGAAGGCAAGGTGACAAAGTTGATGCTGCAGTTACTGAAAACTGTCTCTTTTGTGACTGGAAGGGGGCAGGATAACAGCAGTCACAGAGGCTGTGACTGAGTATTTGAGGTTATTGCACTGGATGGTGTAACTAGCGTTGGCTGAAGTGGTACAGGCTGTTGCAATGAATGACAGGAATCTGGAAGCTATTGCGCTAGCCTGAAGAGAATTTGAAGCTAATGCACCGGATGGAAGGATATACGTCGTCTCACTGGGTAGAGAAGTCAAGGCTAAAAGGCTGTTACGCTGAATGGTGGAGCACGAGCACTCAAAGCTGTTGCACAGGCTTAGGTGGGATCAAGGCTGTCACACTGGATGCTGGTGGACTTGAGGCTGTCACGGAAGCTGGAGACAGTTGTGCTGGACGCTGGCGGATTCAAGGCTGTTGCACCCGTTGAAGGCGGACTGCAAGCTGCTGTGGTGGGCACTATGGGGTTCCAGGTTGTTGCATAGACGCAAGAGGGATTGGAGGCTGTTGTGATGGATCCAAGCCTTGCCCTGACTGGAGCAGGAGTCGAAGCGGTCCCACTTGACGCTGGATGATTCAAAACACCTGCACAGGCTGGAGGGGTGCTGGAGGTCGCTGGGCTGCAAGGAGGCAGAACGGAGGCAGTTGCACAGGCTGGAGGCTGTCAGGATGCCTGGGGGAGGAATCGATGCTGTGTCACTGGCTGGAGAAGGGGGAATCCAGGTCTGGGCGGGGGGGAGGAGAGGCGGCGCTGCAGCCCACCTCTAGCCCCGCCCCTCGCACTACTCTCCTACGGCGCCCGGCCGCCCCAGGGTGGGAGCCAGACTCGGCCCCGCCGCAGGCCGAGCGCAGGAAGCCGCCCAGCAGCCAGGTCCCAGGGCGCTCCGGGCTCCAGCCGCCCGGCGCATGAGCAGGCCACGCCCCCTCCGACGCTCTGGTGCAACGCCCCCGTCTCCCCCCGGATGGTAGCGCCTCCTCCCATGCACCTTCCCTCAGCGACAAATCGTAGGGTCCGCCCGCCCGCCCCTAGGCGCATGCGCATTAGCGGAAACGAAGCCGCTGCCGCTTGGGGCGGTCCCCCTCGGTTTGCCCTGAGGTGCTGGCGGGATCTGCTCGCAAGAGCGGGGAGGGGGGCGCGGGACGAGGGAGGCAAAAAGGCGGGAGAATACCTGTACGCCGTGCGTCAATGGCTTGTCTGTCTGCGCTGTGGCCGTGCCGGGTTTATAATGGTGCCACAGGAGCCGGGGGAAGCCCCCTTCCCCGCCGGGGTCTGTCTCGGCCCCAGCGCGGCTCAGGTTATGGTTCGGGGGCGGTTCTCCTGCCCGGCTCCTGCGGGCCCCGCCCACTTCCCTGCTCTCGGCCCCCACCGCGGGAGGCTTGGCCGGGCTGAATGTGCTTCCCCCGGGGTGGGGGGGCTGGAGCCCTCTCCCGCCGGTCCGGCCGGGCCGCGCTGCCAGGGGCGTTTGCTGCTTGT
Organism: Mauremys mutica; assembly: GCF_020497125.1. Taxonomy (NCBI): domain Eukaryota; kingdom Metazoa; phylum Chordata; order Testudines; family Geoemydidae; genus Mauremys; species Mauremys mutica. Next base: position 9,862,094 of record NC_059084.1, on the reverse strand, counting down.
GGTGCTAGCAGACATCGCCTCCCAGCGGGGCTGCTGCGTGTGGCGAGGGGAGGGGACAGTCCAGGGTGGTGCCTTAGCTGGCTGGGGTGAGGGGGAGAGAAACAGGGAGGACGATCTGGGTGTATTTTTCGCAGGGCAGCGCTTTTGCTTTGCAAACACTCTGCCCCCCCCATCCCCTTCAAAAAGCAGTGGGCTTAAATTGCCCCAAGGGCGGTTTAGGTTGGACATTAGGAAAACGTCCGAACTGCCAGGGTGGTTACGCACCGGAATAAATTGCCTAGGGAGGTTGTGGAATCTCCATCATTGGAGGTTTTTAAGAGGAGGTTGGACAAACACCTGTCAGGGATGGTCCAGATAATACTTAGTGCTACCTTGACTGGACTAGATGACCTCTCGAGGTCCCTTCCTGTTCTATGATTCCCCTCCCTGGAGCAGAGGCAGCTCCTGGAGGGGATGGTGGGATGGGGTGAGAGGGAGCAGCTGCCCTCCGGACAATGATGCTGGACAAGGAGGACGGTAGGTAGGAAGCCAAAGGGGCTGTGATTGTGACAGAGTGCTCACAGGGTTCCTGTTCGGTCTGCGGCCGGATAGGCAGAGCGAGCTGCATGAGGAAACAGCTGCTTTGTGTGGAGAATAGGGGCATTTCTGCAAGTGCACGTCACACTTGTTACTGTACAAATCAGAGCATGCTGGCTTGTGTGTGGCTTGCATGTGGCCAGGTGATTACTTGCTCCCAGTTTTCCCCATAAGAGTTCATCTTGACTGTTTTTTATTCTTTTAGAATCATTCTTATCTTGTGTCATTTCTTCATAATTGAAAAGACTATTTCACTGTCAGCATGATTGGCTGTCAGAAACCAACATATATGCCTGGACATCACTGATTCTGGCAGTTTTTTGCCATTATTTTTGTGCACAGCTGTGTTTTCGAATGCTGGCCTCTGGCTTAGGGGTGAGCACATGGGTGGCCACGGGGTCAATGGTAATCTTATACCCTCTTCATGGGCGTAGCAACCTGGGGAAAGAAGTCTGTGCAGCTCAGAAAATGGTCCTTTCTTCCAGCCCTTATTGGGGAAAGCTGCGGTAACACAACACTGATATTCTTAATTTATCTCCTTTATCTGCTGCTACCTTTTTCCCACCCTTTCATCTCCAACCAAGCTATGCCAATCATACCGTATACAGAAATAGCGAAACAGGTGATTTCCTTTTGGGGAGACAGATGAGAGAATATGCTGTTGGTAATCATGACCAAAGTCCTGTTGCCAGTTCAGAACTGCATGACATCTTGGTGCATATAACTGTGCTACTTGCCATGAGTCTAGGTGGCATTAGTTTGTCACCACGTGCCAGCTTCAGTTACACTGTGATAACACAACTGAAAAGCCTCACAGTGGTACCATTGCAGTGAATGACATGTTATGTGCCTGTATAAATTACCACAACACTTCTCTCCCTTGGGGTGGTGGGGGCGGTTTAATTTGGAAAGGAGAATACCAGAATAAAGGAGCAAGTGGTATGTATTTCCCCCTCAATCTGAGTCTCTGCCCCTATAAGGTGAGAACCTGCTTGACAGAAGCCTCAGTGGAGTAAGTTGAGGCATGAGGAAAAAATCATAGGCCTGTGTGGGAGAGGTCAAATCTCTAACAGCTAGAAGGTTAAATGCACACTGGGACTCAGAGGGGTGTGTGGGGAGGGAGCTAAATGCTAAACTGTCACATCTGCAGACTTAGAAGCCTTTATTCCATGGTTCTCAAACGTTTGTACTGGCAACCTTTCACACAGCAAGCCTCTGAGTGCGACCCCCCCCTTTATAAATTGAAAACACTTTTTTATACATTTAACACCATTATAAATGCTGAGGCAAAGCGGGCTTTGGGGTGGAGGTTGACAGCTCACAAACCCCCATGCAATCACCTCGCAACCCCCTGAGGAGTCCTGACCCCCAGTTTGAGGACTCCTGCTTTATACTATTCCATAGTTTGTCAGCCTTCTAAAATAAATTAGGGCTGTCAAGCAATTAAAAAGATTAATCACGTGATTAAAAATAATTGAATACTATTTAAATATTTTTTGATGTTTTTTACATTTTCAAATATATTGATTTCAATTACAACACAATACAAAGTGTACAGTGCTCACTTTATTTTTTATTACAAATATTTGCACTGGAAAACAAAATATTTTTTAATTCACCTAATACAAGTACTGTAGTGCAAGTCCACTCAGTCCTACTTGTTGTTCAGCCAATCGCTCAGGCAAACAAGTTTGTTTACATTTGCAGGAGATAATGCTGCCCACTTCTTGTTTACAGTGTTACCTGAAAGTGAGAACAGGTGTTCCTTCTCAACAGAATGCTCATCATTATACCTTTATAGAGTATCATTTAAAACATTATTCCCCTCTGGAGTACAATTAGAATGGAGACATTCCAAGTAAAATGTAATATTTACTAAAAGTAACAAAAAAAGTCATCAACTTTTAAAGCAAAGAAGTGATGCAAAATTCTCTGAAGGGAGAGTGATGCAAAATTTGCTCCCTTGGGGGACAGGACCAAGAATAGACTGAGGGTACAAATTCTGAGATGTTTTGCTCAATCAGAAATCACATCCCTTGGCAAGGTGGAAGACAAGTGGTTGAAGCAATTGTGGAAGGATGGCAGAGAAACATATCAGAAATCACATCCCCACGTGTCCTCTCTCCTGGTCCAAGGGATGAGATTTCTGATGGAGAAGAGCAAAATGTTTAAGAAACTGCTTTTTGCTACATCAGAATCAAGGACAGGTGAGGGGATGGGATTTTGGAATTGGTTGTCTGTCCCCTTCTGGAAATTACATCACCTCCCTCTCTTTATCCCTGGTCCAGAGAATGCAATTTCAAGGGGATAAGAGAGAGCAGCCCATAGACTGCTCTAGTCCAGGCATTTTCTAATACAATTCAGATTTAGGATTGCAATTTTGGAAGGAGAAGCAAAAATGAAATGGATGTAGTGTTAACATTTTCCAGTGTTTACAAATATATACAAGGTCTATGCATATTTTTTTGACAAAAGGGCAGCTCAAAGGGAAAGCGCAGGTGCCTGATCACCTGTTCTTGTTATTGTAAAAGCAGAGATACCCACATCCATTGGCAAATGCGACTCAGCTCCACCCAATGTTTCTGTGCAAGAGGAAGTTAAATGACAGTGGAGCGTACGAAGGGTCGCTGTTCCAGTGCTGCCGTGCATTTAAATGCAGCCTTCTGCTTTTACAAGTGATCGTGCAGAGTCCTGTTTGTCAACAGATTCCCAGGGGTACTCATGCTTTGGGACGGTACTGGCGCAGCCTCCCCTAATCCAGGGTCTGCTTGTCAGGAGTGACTGGCAGCCTGTGCCTGATAAATATTGCAGCAGCAGCCGCCGAGCTTCCTGTAGAAAAGTATACGTAGCTCCCTGCTGTCCTTGACCCACAATGCTTTGCAATTCTAATGGCCAACCTATTCCTCAGGGAGGAAGGGGGCGGGGGCACTGTGCTGCTCTCTGTTCAATAGCCCTGGTAATGACAGCTCAACAAAGATCAGCAATAAGCAGATGAATAATGCAGCTGCTCCTTCAGCAAGCGTTGGGGGAGGGAAATATTGTTTTCCAGCACAGCTGGCTAGCTGAGTATTTTTATCCTACTGTTATCAAAGATTAAATCACGTGTTTTCTGGGGGGAGTGCATGGTGTTTGTTTACTGCATCCATAGGATGTGGTGATATTTGCATCCACTCCACTCTGTCTTATACGCAGAAAAGGTTGGGGTCCTTTGTTTAAGATTGTGAAAAAGGATGTAAAAGAAAAAGTGTAACTTGCAAGTACTCTTTAAAAGGAATAATAATGGGACCAGGCATTCAAGATTATCCCTTACTACTGCAACGAGGGACACTGAAAAAGGACAGCCAAATCCATGAAACCCACAAAGGAATGGTAATGTAAGGAAATTATTTTCTCTCTCTTTGCTAGGGAAATACGTAATTATTGCAGATTAGTATCTAACTGATTGTGTGATTCAGTGGGCTAGCCAGGGTCATTTATTTCCTTTTCATTTATCTATTTGTTTATTCAGAACGAAACAGATAATCAAATAGTTCATGTGCAGGTCACAAAGTTAGAGGTGATTGTTTCCATGCTGCAGGGACTGGGACTTGCTTTCATTATTTTATAATCCATTAAAGTGGCAACACATCATTTTTCCAAACAAAACCATGGTACTAACTCCAACTAAAAATGAATACTATGTATTGACAGAAGTGAATTTTACTGCAATCCATCTGAAAGCAGACATGGAGGTAAAATATGGTTGTTGTTTTGAAGTGACATTTTCAAGCATTCTTTTTTTTTTTTAAAAGATAGTGCTCATGTGCAATGCAAATACAGCTTTTCTTATTCTTAGAGAATGCATTATTTTAAATGTTAAAATATTTTTTTTTCTAATGTGCCCCCAGAGAGAGTCTGGTTTATTTAGGAGAATACTCTCTGGATTATAATGTCAAATTGTCCAGGTCAGTAATGCATATAATTCATTTTGAATGTGTGTGGGATTTTTTGCTCCTGATTTAAGCACCACCCTGTAATCACACAAAACTGTGAATTTTGCTTTGTGCCACTGTTGTTAAATAGCTTCTATTAATATTGTAATAGACTGCACATTCTGAGCCAAATTCTGCTTACATCCTCATGAGTACTCCCTTGAGCATCACTGGCACTATGCACATAAAAAAGGCAAGCAAGATTTGGCTTGCTATATTCTTAATACTGCATATTATTATAATTACTTTAGTTGTATTGTGGAATCACCTAGTCCGAGTCATGAACCAGGTCCTCCTTGTACTATGCACTGTGCAAAACAATAGCAATATGGTTAATTACTGATGCTTGTAAATTGCTTTGAGATCCTTGGATAGAAGGTGCTATAAAAAAGTGTGAAGTATCACTGTTGAATTATCCATTTGTGAGTTAAGCACTTATGTGGCATGTAAATTAAAAGGGACCACCAAATATGCATGAAAAAGTTTTAGTGAAGCATAAATGAGAAATCCTTTAAATCTAAGGAACACTTAAGTATAATTCTGACCATCTCTTTCTCGCCCTCTTTTTAAAATGAATGTACATTGAAAATCTGTACTGAAGCTGTGATTATCAAGTATCTTGTTAATTAATTACAATATCCTGTTTATTTATTGCTAGTTCCAGTGGTGGAAAGGGACATACAAGTACCAAAGGTCTAGAGAAACCACTTTCCCCTGTGAGACCTTCTCCCAGCAGCTTAAGCAAAAGTATTTTAAATACCACCAGAAAGGTAAATCAATTAAAATCCTTTGCATATATAAAAATGTGCTTCTATTTTATGTCAGATTTTTCTTTATTACAGTTTTAGGTACACATATTTACATCTATTTTCTAGACTTTCCATTGCACCCAGGATGACAGTCAACCAAGTTTTCTTTACAAGGAAAGAAACAGGCTAGATGAGGCTCATCAGCAAAACAGGTAAAGTTTTTTATATTGTCTGTCTGATGTCCATAGATTTTTCAAAGCTCCACATAAGTCTTCAGATGAAATACTGGCTTTGAAGTCAATAGAAGTTTTGCCTTTGACTTAACTGGGGCCATGATATCACCCTTCATGTTCAGTTATTAGGAACACAGATTTAAGTTACCAGTATTGGAACCTTGCTCTCCTGCCTCAAAGAGCTTTATAGTCAAAATCAGATTTGAATGAAACAGGAGACAGCAAGAAAAAAAAAAGTCAGTTGTGTTTATAAAGACATTTCCCCAACAGGAACCGCACGCTTACCATCGTTATTTCCTGGTCTAAGCATAATTAAAAACTGATTTCTCCAGTTCACCTCATTGTACCCATGGGCAAACGGTGGCTAATGTCTATATTTACTGGTTTAGGAGCTAAGAGCAGAAGTTTTCTGGTTTTTAACCATTTAACCACACAGAGGGCTAGCTCCTCAGCTGGTATAAATTGGCAACGCTCAGTTGAAGTCAAGGGAGCTACGTCAGTTTACACGAGTTGGTGATAGGGCCCGGAAAGCCTAGCTATTTTATTTGCTATTTTATTTCTGTCTCAGATCTCTTCTTGCAAGAGCCTGCCTTTTCCTGCACATCCAAATTTGCTTCTATATACTCTACACTTTACATATAAACACATTGTAAGTGATGTGCATCAGAAGGGTCAAACCATTAAATGGGACATTAGGCAAGGTTATTTCTGCAAGTTTAATATTAATGTCATCTCATTCATAGATTCTCAAGTCATACCAATTCTCTTATCTTTTATTTTCAGTCTTTGACTCATCTTGTGGACGCAACTGGGGCTCCAGAGGTTGTGGAGTTAGCAAGCCCTGGGGTAGTTGGAGTTCCAAAAGGGGTTAAATGATCTAACTGTAAGTGCTCTTTCTTTTCATGTAGAATGATGAGTGTTTGCACATCACTGTACAAAGTACAAGGGGCAAAGAAGGACCTCACGGAAAGAAGGCAAAGTGAATCTGGACTACACAGAATCCCTTCCAGTTTGAAGGGGAATTCACAAGGTGGCTCCAGTAGGGCAGAAGATGGACTGATGCAAAGATTTTATTCCAGTCAAAAAGGAGAAACTCAAAGAAATCTTGGAGAGCATGTGACTGAAGCTGTGCCTTGCACTTCTAAATACCCAGGGACCTCTGTGAATGAGATGTTTCTTGACTTTCAGTCAGTGAGAATTATTCAAGAGGATGCTGCTGAGGATAGTGCCAGTGACCTTTCTGACTCAGAAAGAATTCCTATTCCCCCTTCCCCTTGCACACCGCCGGAACTCAACCTCAGAGCTGAAGAAATTGACCCCGCATGTTTTGAACACCTCTTTGATGCAGGTTATAAAGAATCAATATATTATTATCCTGACTTCCTCCCACCTCCTTTCAACTCCTGGGACCTGCAGCAGCTGGCAGTGTTTGTTAACACAGAGTGTAAATCGGAATCTCGACCACAACCAGCAGGATTTATTGAGAAATATATCGATCGGCTTTTGCAGCTGGAGTGGCTGCAGGTGCAAACTATACAGAACGAGAAAGGAAAGACAGCCAAAGCTAGGCCTCAGACGGCTCCTAGTATCATTCGGACCCTAAAAAGCCCTGGCAAAGGCAAATCATTGCATAGCCCTTCGCCTAACAAGCAGTTAACTCCCAAAGAAAGTGTTATAAAGCTCCCCACAAGCCTTTCAGCTCACAGAAGAGATGTACACTGTGAAGAAAATAGCCAGTTAAATGCATATCCAGGTCACTCAAAAGTTGCGGAGGTTACGGGTGGCACGTCAGCCCCACAGAGACATGCCTGTGAAATGAGGAATGAGGTGAAAAAGAGGTCAGCCACCAAGCAGCAACTTCTCAATATGCAGCCCTGTGCAAGCAGTTCTAAGATTCGGGATGTTGGTATTCAGGATATTGGTAATATTAGACCCCTCAAACAATCCCCCAAGTTCCATAGTTCAGCTGCCCCCACCCAGGGGCGAAAAACACAGGCATGTTCAAATCTGAAGAAGAATGGAAATGCTAATAATTATGTTCCTTCCAAGAAACCAACAGGGGACAAGAAGTTAAAAACAAATGGTGTGAAGCAAACATCATGTACATTTAAATAATGAAGAATAATTAATTAGTAAATTGGCAATGCAGTGCTGACTGCTGGAGGGTGGAGGGACCATGGTTTTTCCTGGTCAGGAAATCCTGTAGAAAATTGTTCTTGCTGCAAATTTCTGCATATTTAAGTACATTGGACCTTAAACTAGCAGGGCCAACGGGGAATATTTTTCTCTGAAGACAAATGTCTTCCACTGGTCTTTACTCAAAGGGTAGACACTTGCTTATGTAAGAAGATTCTAGCGAATAAGGTTAGGAAAACATAAAATGTCCGATTTCTTCTCACACTGACACCCATGTAACTTCATTGACTTCAGAGGAGTTACTCCTGATTTACGCTGGAGTATGTGAGAGGAGAATCAAATCCATACACTCTCCATTGAGCAGACACACACATGTGCCATATAGGGTGAGACAGATTTGCTTTTCTTTCTGATGGAGAAGAGTTTTGTTGATTTTATAAGAGAATGGAACTGGCCAGGCTCATCTATGCAAAGTTAAAGTCTCTGATTCTTGAGCGAAGAGCACAAAATCAGACTGGTTTGGGGAGCAGAGAATGTTTTGAAGTAATCTTCTGAGTCAGAAGAGATTCTACTAGTTAAAATCATACCGCTGCTAAAGGATTGACATCCGCTCATCTGGTGATAGGCCAGGGATATGGCCTGAATATTTTTATATAGCTAGCTTTGTTGTAGTCTTAGACCATTTTCCTTAAAGTCCACCTTGTAGGTCTTGCTGCTTTATGTCATTCAGAAAGTGACCCTCTTAATGTTTTGAGCTATTGCCACTCAAGCAAGAGATCTTGGAGTCATCCTGCTTAGTTCTCTGAAAACATCTGCTCAGTGTGTAGTGGCAGCCAAAAAAGTGAATAGAATGTTAGGAACTGTTCGGAGAAGGACAGATAAGACAGAAAATATCATATAATGCCACTATATGAATCCATGGTACTCCCACACCTGGAATACTGCATGCAGTTCTGGTCACCTGTAACAGGGTGCACTCACCTCTCGTGAGCACCCCCTTGGCCAAGTGCACACACTTTGATTGTCCCTCCTCTGGGATAGAACAGCACCCCAGGGCTCCCTCCCTGGAGACAATGGCTTTGCCCTCTTGGAGAGCTGTAGCCAGGAAGCCCCATCTGGGTCACTATAGTTCAGTTCCCCCTCTGGGGTGCCTCACTGTCCAGGCCACTTCCCCCCAGTGACTAATGGGGGATGAGGTGGGGGACCCAGGCCCACCCACTACTCCGGGTCCCAGCTCAGGGACCCTGTAGATTGCAGCCATCTGCTGTATTCCTTTAACTATGTTGCACAGCTTCTCTAATTCCCTGGGCCCCTTCTCCACAGCCCTGCGCTGTCTTCATCCTTACCTCAGGACCTTGTCCTAACAGAGTCCCAGCAACCAGCTCATGGTTCCTTGCTCTCCACAGCTTCTGGCAGTACTGCTCTGTCTGGGGTTCTGTATCTCTGTCAGCCAGCCACATACCATCCACACTCCTACAGCTCCAACAAGGAACTGATCTTCCTCTGACCCTGCAGCTCTTCTTATACGAGGCTGCTGGGCCCTGGTTGGCTGTATCCCACACAGCCACTCTAGGCACTTTGGAGGACCCTCTCCACTGCCCTTTTTGTGGGCAGGGTGTGGCAGGGCTACGAGGCCTTCAGCAGGGGACCTCAGAGGGTTTGGTATACTCCGTCACATCATCCCATCTCAAAAAAATGTTAGAATTGGAAAAAGTACAGAGAAGGGCAACAAAAATGATTAAGGGCATGGAACAACTTCCATATCAGAAGAGACTAAAAAGACTGGGACTGTTCAGCTTAGAAAAGAGATGACTAAGGGGGGGTATATGATAAACTTCTATAAAATCATGAATGGTGTGGAGAAAGTGCATAAAGAACTGTTATTTACCCTTTCACAAACAAGAACCAGGGGTCACCCAATGAAATTAATAGGCAACAGATTTAAAACAAACATAAAGAAGTACTTCTTCCCACAGTGCACAGTCAACCTGTGGCTCTCGTTGCCAGGGGATGTTGTGAAGGCCAGAAGTATAACTGGGTTCAAAAAAGAATTAGATAAATAATGGAGGATAGGCCCATCAATGGCTATGAGCTAAGATGGTCAGGGATACAACCCTGTGGCCTGGGTGCCCCTAAGCCTCTGCCTGTCAGGAGCTGGGACTGGATGACAGGGATGGATCACTTGATAATTGCCCTGTTCTGTTCATGCCCTCTGACACCTCTGGTACTGGCCACTGTCAGGAGACAGGATACTGGGCTAGATGGGACTACAGGTCTGACCCTGTATGGCCATTCTTATGTTCACTCTCTTGTGATTGGGCCCTTTATCTTGAAAGCTCCTGTTCATTCTGAGCTCCTAATGATGGCAATGGAGGTTGAAGTTACTGAATAGCTTGCAGGGTTGGGCCCACAATGGTTTAGAGAAAAGATGCATCTCTTCCCCTTTTTTTCAGTAAAGATAAGTTTGTTGTGAGACAACAGCCTGTTTTTGTCTACATAAAATCACACTGTTACAAGTGACAGTAATTGGATTCAAACAACCCTTGAAAATATTTTCCCCTCAAATGTTGGAAGCAAAATTAAGCCCAGTGGAGTAATGTTCCCATTTCCCAGGAGCAGGAATGAGTTAAAGCCCAGCTATTCCAAACTTCTCACTTTAATCAGCTCCTCTTTCATAGCTTTAAAAAGAGGATGTGACTGTCATGCTGGTGAAAGGTGAACTGACAGCCCTAAGGAATGAAGTTATTTGTCTACATATCCTGGGCAGTGAGAGTGGCAGCCTTCACCTTTCAGCCCTGCTCCTCAGGTCTGGGGTAATTCAGTATTTCAGGCCATTCTTCCCTCTCATTGCTGGGGCTGCCATTTGTGGTGGTGGCTTTCATGACACGGACCCCTGTCCTTGGGAACTGGAGTCTGTCTTTTTCATATCTTTCTTTAGTGTGATTTCTTCTACCTGGTCAGCAGGGAGAGATGAGAGTTGTCAGGAGCAATGTAGCCCAAGAATTATGATAATTACACATTTATCAAAGACACAGAAGTAACCATTACCCTATACTTTTGAAGTTACTGTGTTTTGTGGCACTGCTTTCCCTAACTAAAGAATTTCTTTGGCTAAAACAAACTGATCAGTGGACAGAAAAGATGGAGGGTTTGGTATAGCATTTTTCTAGTCGGGCTGGGACAGCTATAGATTGATTTTATGGTTACTCCTTCCTTGTCCAGAATGTCCCACATAAAATGCCTGAGGAAACCTTCAGGCTCATATATATGGCATCTATAATGATCTCTTAAGCCTTTTTTGTTGCCTGAACCTTTCCCCCTCTCCCAATAATTTATATTCAAGGCCCTTTTTCTAGCCTACTCGTCAAGTTCCTCAGAAATTTTCCAACTGTCTTATTGCTCTGTTGTGATTTCCTCTCCCTCTTCCTCTCCAACAAACTTTCTAGATGAAACTTCTGTACTTTCTGATCAGTCCCACCTCTCCTATGAGGTTTGAAGAATAAGGAAAAATGATGGATTTCATTAGATTGTGATTTTTCAAACGTGCTGAGCTCTGCAGCTCCCATTGACAATCAGGCAACTGGGGAGAGGGTTTACATGGTGTGTTCTACATGCTTTCTGCTGAAGCACCAATACATTTTTAGTCCCTTTTCAGTCACTTATATACATCTCCACCTACTGTCCATAGCACTGTCCTGCAGTCCACTCTACTTCACCTTGTTTGGGTTCCAGTTTCAGGAGTGGGTGAAATAACTCCATATAGTGAAAGCTGCTGTAATGTGGCACAGAAAGTAACTCTACAGCCAGGACTGGGCACTGTTTCAAGACCATGTTTGGGCTGAAGTGTTTGTTTTGGGAGACTGGAATGCTGTGGAAGACAGGAAAGTTGAGAGAGTAGTGTAACAATTACCAAAGAATTGAAGGATCATCAGCTGGTGTAATTCCAAGCCAATGGAATGACACAGATTTATGGCAACTGAGTATATGGCCTTGCCTTTTCAAAACAAAGAAGAAAATATTTATATAGTAGATGCTAATCTTCTGATCCAGGGACCAGCTTCAGAGCTGTTACTTGACATATGACTAAGTCAGGGGTTGGCAACCTTTCAGAAGTGACAGGTGTCAGAGTAACAGCCATGTTAGTCTGTATCTGCAAAAAGAAGAGGAGTACTTGTGGCACCTTAGAGACTAATAAATTTATTTCAGCATAAGCTTTCGTGGGCTACAGCTCACTTCTTTGGATCCATTCTATGCATCCAAAGAAGTGAGCTGTAGCCCACAAAAGCTCATGCTGAAATAAATGTGTTAGTTTCTAAGGTGCCACAAGTACTCCTCTTCTTTCAGAAGTGGTGTGCCGAGTCTTCATTTATTCACTCTAATTTAAGGTTTCATGTGCCAGTCATACATTTTAACGTTTTTAGAAGGTCTCTTTCTATGTCTATAATATATAACTAAACTATTGTTGTATTTAAAGTAAATAAGGTTTTAAAAATGTTTAAGAAGCTTCATTTAAAATTAAATTAAAATGCAGAGCCCCCCGGTATGGGTGGCCAGGACCCAGGCAGTGTGAGTGCCACTGAAAATCAGCTCACATGCTGCCTTTGGCACGCGTGCCAGAGGTTGTCTACCCCTGGACTAAGTCATGACTCTTCGTAGTTCTTGCCTATTGCGGTTTACATTAAGAAGCTGTAAATACAAGAGAACAAATTAAGCAATTTAAATTATGTTGCTATTGCTTGAACTTGCTATCTAAAATGCTGAGTTGTTTCATTTTCATTGTGTGCTGCCTGACTTCAGCTCCATAAACTTTTATAGCATGTATTTATATGTACTTTGGAAATATGAATACTCATAAAAGTAGTAATAAAATAGTATATTTTACTGTACATTCAAAATGAAGTCATATGCTCAGGAATAGTTTGAGTCATTTTCAATGTTGTCTTCCTAGTCAGCTCTAGGCTAAACATGTGGATCTCTGATAGAATGATGGAAGAACATCACTTTAATATATTGTATTTTTTCCATTTTTAAGAATCAAGCCAAGCTGCAATTATTTTAAAGCTACGTAGTTGCATGTCATGACTGCATGTAGTCAGCTAAGGCAAAGTTCAACTGCCTGTGCACAAAGATCAAATAAATTGGCTTTATTTGAGGGTGTGGGTACTACCAGCAAGCTGCAGTACAACCCTTGTATCTTCTGGTCCATCATTTTTCAGAGAGAGTGTGAAACTCCACCTTTTGGCTCAAAGGGTCTTGAATCCAAAGGGTGAATTTCATCCTTTGGGCCCAATCCTGTAAACTTTCACTCATATGAGTACTCTTTTACTCACATGAGAAATTCCCTGTAAGTCAGTGAAAGTACTCGAGTAAGGATTACGCACATGAGCGAAGGTGTGCGGGAGCAGGGCCATAATCATTAATACTTATTTTAAAAGCCAAATTCCAGTAAAACCAGGAATCTGTCATTCAGTGAGTATTACCTGAAACAAGATTCTCCTCTGAAAAGTGACTATATAAACTGCACTTATTTGATCGTTTGCATACACAGTTACAGAAGTTAAGCATCCAGATACATGCACATTTTGTATGGTCAGTTGGCACTGACATTTTTAAAAGAAAATTTGCTATTAAAGTCCTTAGCTTTCAGCATTGAGATCAGTGTGGCAGTCTCCACCTCTAAGAACTATTTCAATCTGCTTTAAACAGAGCTATGGTAGTTTACGGTAGGAGGGCTGGAAAGCTTTGTTTTTAAATGAAAGTTTGTATTCTGCAGTATCTGAATCTGGGTCATATAAATACATCGAGCAGGTAAGAATGGTGATTCCACTGGTGTAAGTCATAACACTTGTTAAATTACTGAATACCAATTTGGCTTGATAAACACACAAGTCTGTTCCCTGGTACTCTGAACAAAGCTTCCTTTCCCCATTTATAGAACTAAACTTGTGTTTTCTCCAAACAACAATTCTTACATATTTTATTCTTAGCACCATGTAATGGATCCAGACCAAAACAAACTAACAGAGCAAGTATCAGAGGGGTAGCCATTTTAGTCTGGATCTGTAAAACCAGCAAAGAGTCCTGTGGCACCTTATAGACTGAGGGCAGGTCTACACTAAGGGCGGGGGTCGAACTAGGGTATGCAAGTTCAGCTACGTGAATAGCGTAGCTGAACTCGAAGTACCCTAGTTCGAACTAGTTGCCCGTCCAGACGCCGCGGGATCGAAGTCCGCGGCTCCAAGGTCGACTCCGCCACCGCCATTTGCAGTGGTGGAGTACCGGAGTCGACCTGAGCGCGCGGGGAGTTCGAACTATCGCGTCCAGATTAGACGCAATAGTTCGAACTCCGAGAAGTCGAACTCACCGCGTCGACCCGGCAGGTAAGTGTAGACTAGCCCTAACAGACGTATTGGAGCATGAGCTTTCGTGGGTGAATACCCACTTCGTCGGATGCATGTGTATTCACCCACGAAAGCTCATGCACCAATACGTCTATAGGGTAACAAAGCAAATATCCCCTTTAAGAAGTGCTCAGGGAAAGCAGCAATCTTAAGGGAGTTCATAAGGTCCTTACCTCAGATCCCTGGTTCAGAGCCTCCAAAGTTAGTAAGGAAACAAAATCTCTGGTCTTGCCCTAGAGAAGGCATTGAGACCACAGCCTACATAGCTTCTAACCCCCTTCATCCTGCTCTAATTCCTTTTCCTGTTTAACCTAACCCCAGGGCAGGGTGACCTTGATTACACCCAAACTAGTTTGGTTGTAGGCTCCAGCCTGCTCCTTAAAGGCATAATGATGGTTCCTCCACAGACCAATAGATGGTGAGATTTGGACTTTTTTCTCCAGCCCTTACTTGAATTTGATATGGGATCCATTTTTTGTTTTCCACCACTACTTCCATTTTAGCTTGTGCACATGCTGGGCCTACAGGTGGAGGGAATCATGCACAGGATTAAAGTACACACTTCACTCATTTTGTATACATTTTCTGGACTTTTCATTCAGCCTTCACGATCACATGTATAAAAGGAACAGACCAGTTTTTATTGAACTGAATTTATTGTGTTTGATTTTAAAGTCATTCCTGTTTGTTGTTGTTGTTACATTATGCTTATGTTAATGTCAAGAAAACTTTTTGCAGATAATCTTAAAATTTCAAGGATTTTTTTAACATCAAATGTATCATGATTTGGAATATTTTACTAAGGTGATTTATTGCAAGTTTAGATAACCCAAGGTTCTAGCTGTTTATTGCCTACTGAAATGAATACTCTGAGGTTTCATTGTAAATGTAGGGGGAGATTCTGCTTCCAGGTAAACTGGTATAAACCTACAATAACTCCATTACCTTAAATGGAGTTACTCTGAGTTCAAATTAAACAGAATTTGGGCCCCAAATATTGTTAAGCTCAAACATTTCCTTAACTACATTACTAATAATACCTCAAATGATTTACATTTAAAAATGTAAAACCAATTTACTTTTTTCAATTTGTAGGTGTGGTTTTTTTTCCTGCATTTCCCTCATCTTGCCCAATAAAATTAGCTTTTGCTTGTGGTCAGTTTCCCATCAATTTAGCATTCAGGTACTGAAGTTCCAGTCTAGTAGTCCCTGCTTTTTATTGTACTAGTGAATTCAAAGCCTAACCCCTTTGCATAAGAATGATGGCCCTGTTGCGCCACTGCTACCCCTCTCCCATCACTTGGGCACGCTAACCAGCAGTGGAAGTCCAAATCTCGATCTTTCAAAATTTAGCATACTTTTGGATTTGAAATCCTCTGGAGTATAACGGGCATTGCAGGTTAGAGGGCACACAGCTAAATGGGAGTGGGCAGTGGCAGTGCTCACTACAGAGTCTGGAGATTATCATTAAAATTGACAGGGAAGATTGATGCTGGTCGTGGGGCTAGGGAGAAGAGGAAATTGCTAACTGGCGCAGTGGAACTATTTGGTATATGGGTACAGTTGCCCAAAAATGTTAGGAACCACTGCCCTAGATCACAGCTAACAACAATCACTTGTAACTCTGTATCCTGCAGCAGCCTTCACTCCCCTAATTACTCTCCACCACATAGGAATAACACTCACTAGGCTTGATCCAAAGCACATGGAAGTCAATGGAAAAAATTCCATTGGCTTGAATGGGCTTTGGACCAAGCCTTATATCATTAAGATTGCTTAGATATGGCCTCAGTCCTAGAAGATGTTGAATACCTGCTACAAGGTGCTGAGTGTCGTCCATTCTTGTTGAGTTCAGCAGGAGCTGGAGGTGCATAACACCTCACCATATTGACCTTAAGAGCAGAAAAGTCACACCAGAGCATGTCAACCTGTGAAAAGGCCAGAACATCTCATGAGGATCTATACGCAAAGAAAATCCTCTATGCATGGATCTCCTCCTTCTCATATGGAATGGAGGATGTCAGATGCCTTATCAGCGCCCTTCTTTCCCCACCCCCACACACTTTCCAGGCTCCTGCGCATCACACACACACACCTCTGCAGGGAATTGACTTGGAAGTCATTACAGCCTGGAGTTAAACTTCTGAATAAAGAATGCTCCCACTGTAGAACCTCCACCCAAGAGCAGGGGGTCACAAGCGAGGAGCACAGTACGGATAGAAGAGCAGTGGAGAATAGCATGGAGGAGGTGTAGCAACAGCATGGAGTCAGAGAGCATCTGTGTGAATGTCCCTCTGCCTCCATCATGTTCAATATAGGACTCAAGGGATACATGCAGAGGGCTTGGGATAATCCCATCCTCCCTCGCAGAATGATCTCATTGATGTTTTCTTCCCTCTGACCCCATACTGTGGGAATTTCTTTTTTTATAAGATAGAGGAGTGACGTGGCTCATAAATAGTACTGCATATAGGATCTGAGTGTAACTTTAATTCATCCTTGCGAGCTGGACCTGTCACATAAGAAAAATGGCCACAAAACAAGTACAGTAGCCTGTATATATATCCTTCAATAACCTGGCTATTTTTGCCCACTTAACTTCATATTTCCTAAACTTTACCTTAAAAATCAACACCCTCTGCATGCTCCCTTTGTATGTAATGGTCATTGCTGTTTCTGAGGAAATTTATATCTTGACACTTATTTCAAGGAGCTAGTACTAGCTACAGAACTTTTTCATGGTGTTTTTGCTGAGAGGGGTTTGTAACATTCAGTGTACAGTGCCTTTTTCTGTGTCTGTACAATAGTTAAAATTTCAACCATGAAAAAAATGCCATAGATGTCGTTTAATGGCCTGATTTTCAAAGGCACTGCACATCTTCAACTCCCATAGACATCAGGGAGATATGTGGGTGTTCAGGCTCTCTGAAAATCAGGCCATAAATGTGATGTATCTGAAACAATAGTAATATATTAACTTTCTGAGAACTTTGTAGCCTAGCTTCCTGTGTTTATCAGATGTTTGTTTTTGCTAGTAATATCAATAGGAAAAAGATCTTGCTAATTCAATATATCCTGTCTATTTATTTACATAAAGATGTGATACTGTATCTTTATCATTTTGATGTGTTGTTTTTCATCAGCCACAAGGTGGCGCCTAAAAGTTAATCTTTTATTGCCCTTCTACCTGAAGATACTCCAAATCAGTGGGAAGAATTTTAGTTTCAGTATTATGAAAATGTGTTGATTGAACTTGAAAAATAAACTACCCAATCCAATGGACTTCACACGCTCTGTGATAGCCTCACAGATACATAGGCCTGATCTTGCAAGCAAGTTAAGTATGTGGGTAAGTGTTTGCAAGGCATTAAAAGCTGTTTTTTGTTGCCGCTGCTAGGTGTGGACAAACTTATTTTGGTTAATTTCAAACCCATTTGAGCATTGTGGGTTCAGAACATCTGCTCAGAGTGTATATTATTTGGGAAAAAGAGAGATAAATTATAACAAAAAAAAATCCACTGGGCCTGATTATTCTCTTATGCCAGTTTACTGTATGGAGTTATTAGTGACACATGCTAGAGAATTGAAAGTAGAATCAGGCCCAGCAAGTATATAATTCCTTGGTATATGCTTTGCATAATCCGTTTACACCAGTTTAGATTGCTGTGGGGGTGGGGTCATATAAGTTCAAATTCCCTTAGGTAGTAAAAATGTTTTGTCTCTTAAAACGGATTTATTGTTGAAGTGTGGGGAAAGCTTGACGGTTAGAATGTAGGCGTGAAAAATGGTTGTAAACTCAAAACATTTTTTCACATGCCCAAAGCAGCCTGATCTGTTTGGAAAAGTCCACAAGATTTACCCAATCCTTGTTCTTTGTACTGCTGTAAGTAGAATGACCATGCTCTTGAGCATATTACACTTGAACCCATTTTGATGGAAGCATTGGGGGAAGTGTGATTTTTTTAGTATCTTTTGCACAAGATTGTAAAACCAAATTTTGTGTGTCTGTGTATGTGTTTGGGGGGGGGTGTTAATAAGTGCTTACTGCGATGTATCATCACCTTTCCTGACCCACACGCCACGCAAACTGTCAGTCCCTTCCCAACCTGAACTGACAATGATGAGGTCAGATAGTGGGAGCTGCACAGTACAATCTTTGCTCTGTTAGTAATATTTTTAATTAAGATGCAAAGCTCATTACTGTGAATCCTAGCAGAGTGTCTGCTGATTGCAACCCAACTTTACCTGCTATTGTCCAAAGAGAGGACAAACACCCAAAATGAGAGACCAATGAAACAGCAAGATTTAAATGAGGTGGAATTAATTTAATATAAAGAACAATGGACCAACATTTGTGCTCATTTACATTCTGTATTGTCCTACAGAAGTCATGTATGTCAGGGTGCACAAAAGGAGTTAAGTGTTGTGATTCTGAGCATCACAGCACCTAATGTTTAGGTGCCTAGAAAATCCCTGCGATTCACAAATTCTGAGTCAGGCACCTAGAACCATGTACAATGAATGGGGAGAGATGGGTGCCTTACACTGCAATTCACAAAAGCCAACAAAAGGGAGCTGTGTAAGGTAGCCAATGGGATATGTCCAGTCCAAGTCCCTCTCCACTTGACAGGGAGAAAGGATGGGCTTTATCCCCTGTCAGGTGAGTGCCTAAACCACTGGGCTATGGAATATCCTGATTTGGGGGGGGGGGGGGTTCCTGAATCTCTATTGAAGCTGTTGCATTGTGGATAAATACTTGGTGTCATTTGGGCCAGACACAGAGAGTGAGTGAGTGAGAGCAGACATATGAGACTGACTCTGTAACCTGGTTAGAGCACTCACACAGGTTGGAGTAGACCCAGGATCCCTGCTCCAATGACTCTTTAAGTCTTTGTCTAGTGGAACAGTTTCAACAGGAGAGAGTGAGACAGCCCCACATCAGCCTTATCCCAGTGGATAGAGCACTCACGTGAGAGGTGGCAGATCCCTGTTCAAATTCCATCTTCCCCTCAGGCATATCCCAGGTGAGTACCCTAACCACTGGGCTAGAAGTTATGAGGGAGGGCCTACAGATACCACCATATTGTGTGACTTTGCTTGAGGACCTGATCCAGTAGGCATGCTTAGAGTGAACCTACTGGATTGGGTCCCGCAAACGACTTTGGCAGCTGAACGTCTGTTGTCCCCCAGTTTGTGAATCACTCTGGGACTTGGGTACGAAATAGGCCTACAGGCACCTAGTGGCAGGTTGCACTGTACCTGTCCACAGTCAGAAACCGGTACCTAGGAACTTTTACTGCAAAAATGTAGGCACCAAGTGAGTTTAGATGCTTATAGGATTCAGCAGGAGTTTTGTGAATTGAAGTAGTCCTGAAACTGGAATTTAGCCACCTAACTCTTTTTGTGCATCCAGGCCATAGTGCCACAGGCCTGGATGCCAAAGTCAGTGGGGTAGCATGGGTGTGAAATCAACAGGAAGCCTGTCTATAACATCAGCCTCATGATTGGGTGTTTGGGATGTAAATAATTGAATTGTAAAAGTAAAAAAATACCAGATTTGCATGAGGGTGAGAAAAATTAGGCCTAAAATGGATGTGCTGCCTAATGGCAAGGTGGGGTGACAATCCTACAGCAAAAAAATTCATAGTACTTGGGCAAGTTCTGACCTCACATCCATACAAATTCATTGACATCAGTGGTTTAATACTGGGATACCAAAGGGCAAAAATCCGCTCTTTCTTCATGATCAAAGGATTTTCTTGCACACAGTAATTTTACCTATGCTGGGCCAACTTCTGCAAGCAGGTGTGTGTGGGTGGTGGTGGTGTGTGGGGAGGGGGGAGTCCCAAGTCAGTGAGATATCTGAGAACAGCACCAGGCTCTGCACTGATGTGCTCTGCTCTTTCAGGATGGGATTTTCAAAGAGTTAGACACTCAAACTCCCCTTTCTGCCTTTGAAAAATCCTCCCCCCTTCAGCTTCATATTGAACCTCACTTTGCTAATACCATAACCCCCAGAATGAGAGATGCAGCCCCTCTTTCCAGCAAACAGCACTGCCCTCAGGTCTAAGACTGTACCTTCATACTACTGTTTGCTGGGTATAGGTCAGTACATCTTAGTACGTGGTGCTGATTTTTAAAGTCTTGTTTGTTCACTTGTATGTGTAACTCACTTAACAAAGGGACAAATCCAGATCCCTGCAGAAGTCCTCTACAGTGGGAAGCTGGTACATTTGTGCTGGGACAGGATTATCATTGGAACACTATGGGTCAGTTCCTATTCCCAGTTAAATCAGTGGCAAAACTCCCATTGATTTTGGTGAAAGTAAGATCAGCCCCTATGCTGTTAAAGTGGCCCTTCAACAAATGATCCTGCTCTTTTGAATTCAATGGAAGTTTTTTCCATAGACATAAATGGCAACAGGATGAGGCCTATTGTTAGGGCTTAATTCTGCAAGGTGCTGAGCAATCCCTGGGAGGTGTGGGAGTTGTGTGTGCTCAGTACTTTTGGAGAAGCTTTCAGTACTTTGCAAGTTTGGGCCTTAATTTGGGGCTATGCGCTGCATTCCCATAAGCCTGACTCCTACTGACGTTTTTATTCTTTGGCTGGCTTAAGGGCCAACTCTACCCATTCTTACTCACATAAAGTTGAAGGAACTGTCTTATGTAAGGATTTGTAGAATCAGTCTCTAGGTTTGCAAAAGAAATGGCTTTTGTCAGGACAAGTTAGTAATAAGTTTCAGTAAGATGCATACATGGGGAAGAGAGGTTCACGCACTTATGGCCATCCATGTAACTGGACACTGACCAGGCAAGCAGTATCTACTATATTTCAACCTTTATATACCATTGGGGCCATATGATGTTTCTGCTTAACAGCAAAGCAGAAGAATTTCAATTTACTATTGGCTTGTCCTATAATTGTCTTGTCAAATGCAGGAAACAAACTTTGGGGTGGTCTACACTGGGGAGAGAGGATCGATCTAAGATACACAACTTCAGCTACGCGAATTTCAACTTACCTGGCCATCCTCACGGCTCCCCCGTTGACTCCGCTTACTCCTTCTGCTGAGGTGGAGTACAGGCATCGATTCAGGGATGCAATAAATCGATCCCCGATAGATCTATTACTACCCGCTGATCTGGCGGGTAGTGTAGGTGTGACCTTTGTCATGAGATTTCAGTTGAGAACTAGATGCTGAATAAATGTAAATTGAACGCATTATCTTCCTCTCCAGTGATACAAGTGCATTTTCTAAGTTTACTCATTTATGTTGCAATGTTTTTCATTTACCACATAGAGATGGGTTGCTTAAATGGGTTTATCATAATTAAGTATTTCACATGAGTGTTACAAACTAAATACTAAGGTTGCTCTCTCTCTCTCCATGCCCACAGCAATTGTGTGGTACAGAAAATACTGTTGATTTTGTCACAGAAGAAAGAAAAGCAAACATTAACCAGAGCTGTGCTCTTGCAAGCCAGGACAAGCATTTGTAAGCTGGATTAATGGTTGTCTTAATGGAGTTTGAAGATTTTTAGAAGACCTGAAAATCCAGCTACTGGCTGAAATACGTGTTTGGGGGCAGTTGGGCCCTTCAGAAGGGAACATTTGGTGGCTGAAGGGCAGGACTGTAATACTTTTTAATTGCTGTAACTCTCACATTTTGTTTCTTGGACAGGTGTACCCCACCCACTCTTTTGGTCCCAACACTGATCTCATGTTCCAGCTAAACCCAGACACCAATTAATCTAACTGGTGGCCGCCCCAGGGCTTTTAGTTGCAATGATTCCTGGTAGCTGATCCTCCATCTATCTTTCCCCCCTGACTGAGATTTGATGTATATCCCCATCCCAGTGATGCCCTTCTTTTGAGTTTAACAGAAAGTCAAACTGATGAAGACTCATTGTTATTTACTAATAAGTAGCTACTGACTTCTGCTGAGGTAACTATTAATATTTATTCACACAAGGAGTAAATAAAAATGTCAAGCATACCAAGATGAAGCTGAAGTCAATATTTACCTCAAGGAAAATGAATCCTTCTCTTTTGCTGAAACAAGAAGTCTCATGAGGTTTTGTGAGAAATATCAGAAAAATTAGAAGTCTAGCTATTGTTGAGATTAGAAAAAGCTTGCCAGCACACTCCCTCTAATACCACTGGTAAAAATTTAACAGGTTTTCCACAGAAATTACCAGTGGTAAAAATGTAACAGGTTTCCCCCGGAAATTACCAGTGGTAAAAATGTAACAGGTTTTCCATGGAAATTAGCACCCTAAAGGGGAGAGGAAGATCCAGAAATTCTATGATTTACCTGAGAGGTAGTGAAAAATCATTTTTACAGGGCACGTTGCAGTCAGGATGCTGTTAACCATATATGTGACCTACTTGATCTTAAATGTCAGTATTATTTGCATCAAGGAAGTAAACCACAGAAAAAGAACAACTCCCTTATTCTAGGAAGGGAATCTTTATGAGTTTATACAGTGCTTAACACAAATGGAGTGCTAAACCTTATTAGGGCTAGTAAGCATTGTCACAATACCAATAATAGTTGTCTTCAATAAATCACATATCAAGATGTTTTCTTGCATTACTCAGATATCACATTTGAGTGTCTTTGGCAAAAAATCATAATGCGCTGGAATAAATGGCAAGACAAACCATTATGTTTGTTAAAATTTTAAATATTATTGCTTGCATCTGAACTATTCCGTGCCTGTTTTATTTAGTTACAATTCAGATTTTCTCTTGTATTTTACATGATTGTGACAGAGTGCAGGGAGTGAGTAGGTGAGCCTGCACTCTGACCACTTAGATGCTAATTAATGCCCCAGGAGAAGCTGATTGGGGGGTAATAATCTGATCAGGCTGGTGGGCTGGATGGGGGAAAAACTTAACTGGCCCCATCAGCGCCAGGCTGATAAAAGAGGCACAGGAAGGAAAGGAACAGGGCTAGCTGAGTCTAGTAATACAAAAGGCTGAGAGTTAGGAGACCTCTATTCCCCTCAGGTCTTGCTGAGAGGGCCTAAAGGTTGGCAAATATTGTAAATAGGCAGGAGCCTGGGGGACTCTGGTGATACTGGTGAAGGGGAATTGAAATAAAATTTCATGGAGAGCACACCCAGGGGAGTCTGCGCAGTTTCTGCAGGGAAAAGGACATGAGCACAGAAGGGCCCCTGTTACAGTGAGGTTACAAAAATTGTTTTATTTATTTAACAGCTGAGTTAAAGTATTTCAAAAGTTGAAGCACCAAGGAATGAATCCTCATTATTTTTATTGGTGCCTTAAGTGTCACTGAAGTGCAACACAATCCCAGCATTGTTTATGGCTGTGTTGCATAAATGTATGACCTAATCAGTTATTTGAGCAGAGGAGATAACCGT
Source organism: Mauremys mutica (assembly GCF_020497125.1). NCBI lineage: Eukaryota > Metazoa > Chordata > Testudines > Geoemydidae > Mauremys > Mauremys mutica. The sequence goes on along the minus strand of NC_059084.1, from coordinate 9,838,641 downwards.
CTGTTGGGCAGCTAAAAAAATAGTTAGAGGGAAACAACCTTAAAACCCCGTGACATGACGTCATGTTTGTCTAGCTTTTACAAAACAATAACTGACATTATTTGGAAATCAGATTTCCAGAGAACTCCGTGGAGGAAGGCACCTGTTTTCTCTGTCACTGATGCTTATCTACGATAAAGTGAGCAAACACTTGGCACTAGAGCTACCTGAACTAGTAGTTATGATCTGGTTTTTTATCCCTTTCCATTGAACAGTAGCTCAATCATTGCTAATCGAATACCTGTTTGATAAGAAATCGGCCAAGTCAGAAACGTCTGCTCATTGCCCAGAACAGCTCTAACTACCATGGAACTGTGGTGAACCTGCTCCTTATGAGCCATCGTGTGAACTTCTTGGGGACAGTCCAATCGCTATGTAACTGCTGAAGGCCCAAGTTTGTCCCCCCCTAGATTAGCACAGTGCAGAATCCTCCATGCAAAAGTCTCCTGTTGTTCTGTGCAGAATGGATGCTCAAACACCTCGATGGCACCATTTCCCACACCCCTCTGCAGCTCAGTGGAATCCAGGGTCTGCAATAGAGAGGAAGGGGTGGCGAGTGGACAAGCAGGAGGTGGCAGCAGTAGAGGGCCCTCTCCAGCACCATGGAGATTCCATGGGAAAGATAATACTGGCCATTTTCCACAGCCTCCCCCATGTCTTGGGGTCAGTCATAGCCAGGGGGAGTCTCTGTTAATACAGCTCTAACGAAGCCATACTGCCAGGGAGTTTTTTTAATTAAAAAGCTATTTTTTGCCCATGGAAATATGGCCCGGAGGAACTGCCAATAACCAGCACTGGAAGGCTGACAACTATCCTTTTGTGCTGAAATGTACAAGTGCTTATTTCAAATCACAGACACAAATTTTTGAAATCTTCTCTCAGCTGCGCTGTACAGATGGCTTCTGTACTATGTTTTCCCCTTTGATAACAGTCCTTTGCACTTACATAGTACTTTCTACCTGAAGGCCTGAAAGTAGGGTAGAAAGGGTTTTGTAACTGTATCTCCCAAATTACTAAATTTATAATCTATAGAAACAAGAGATGGTCAAGCCAAATCTTAATAACTGTCTGTCTTCACCCAAGTCAAGAATGCAACTCCCACTATTTTAGTCACATGGGGTTCTTGCCATGCCTTAGGGGACACCACAAGATAAACAAGCAAAATAATCACAATTATTAACTAGGAGTGACAAGGTGTGAGTGATGTAATATATTTTATTGGACCAACTTCTGTTGGTGGAAGAGACAAACTTTTGAGCAACACAGAGCTCTTCTTCAGATCATGGAGCTCTGTATAGCTCAAAAGTTTGTCTCTTCCAGCAACAGAATTTGGTCCAATACATTACCTCACCTGCCTTGTCCCTCTAATACCCTGGCGCCACCACAACTACAACAACACTGCAAATAATGACTAACTATGATAGTTTTATTATTAAGGAAAGGAAAAAAAATACTAACAATGGTTACTTCAGCATGCCTCTTGGGAGAGTTTTTAATAGACATTACACTGCTGAGAGTGGGCCCACCTCTGGTGAGGCTGCTTTTCTATGGTTAAGCCCAAAGAGTATTATTTCCAAAATTAGTAGTGAGTCCTGCATTAGTGGATCATAGATACAAGAGCAGTTTATAGATGGGCAAAGGAATTTTGTTGAGGGCAGGTGAGTCCTTTTTGATTTATCATGGATAGCCTAAACAGTTTATAAATGGGGAAAGGTGAGTGATTTTAATTAAGTCTTATGGACCTAGAGAAAGTTAAATTCAGTTACTTAAAAGAAGCCATTCTAGGAACTGTCCTGAGATAGGCAGATTAATTAACATTAAGAATCTTATTCAAATTAAATTCACTTTTCTCTCTGTTTACTGAGTTAGCTTATGTCTGCTTGTTAGGAATACAGTCTAAATCTGTTTAGTGTTAAAGAGACGCTATTACTGTCTTAAATTACAATAGCATTTCAATGTCTCATTAAAATCATTACAAGAAAAATTTAAACCCAGTTCCTTGGCCGTGCTTTGGCAAACTTCTTCTCACCCCTCATGTTGCGGTCTTGGTGACAATATTATGCTGCAGAAGTAGTGCTCTACAGGAGGCTGCTTCTTTCTGATGCAGTAAGTGGCTTCTTTGTCTTCTTGCTGTTTGCTTAATTGAAGGAGATGAGATGAGCAGGCTGAGGAGAGTGTGTTGAGACATTCGTGATGCTGAAGTCGAGATGGGAGCAGTGTGCTGCTTTCTTAATTCAGGGAGATTTATATTCTTATTTCATAATTTCACTGGAGGTGCAAGACTCCTCTTTTGGGGCATGGCTGGATTTCACCCTTTCATTGGTTGATGGATGGTACAGATAGCTTCTTTAGCTCATGAATATGCATTTTGTTAATCTAATGCAACAAGAGTTGTAACTGTCTAAACAGTAGGGGGAAATCTCAGAACCTCTGTTAAGTTTAGAGTTTTAATTCTTTCTTATAGTCAGTCCATTTTCTGATATACTCTTTAGTTTCATTAGGCTTTCATGAGAGTTGAGGTTTTGTTCATGTAAGTCCAAAACCCCTTGTATCATCTATAAAAGCAATTTATTAGCTTTCAAAATAGTCTCTTCAAACTTGAATAATTGTTAAATAAAGTCTTTAACACTTACACAATCTAATACATTTTTGTCCTTTCTCTTAATCTTTGAGGAGGGGGCTCTTGTCTTTCTGAGTTTGATAGAGAAGTTGCTTAAGCACTGCCAGATACCTAATTAAATTCCCCAATTAACAACCATATTTTATATGCAAATGGCTTCTTATATATTAGTAGCCAGTGAAAGGACCAAGTGACCTTGCTATATTTGTGCATAAAACCTCTATTTATATTTATTTAAATACAAAACTTTAGCAAATAAACATCCCAGAGAAGCTTAAGCTGTTTCTAAGCATTTAAGGAATAAATTAAGATTTTCTACATTTCCCAACTATACCTATTTTCCTTAAAGTTATGTAAAGATTTCAGAGTGTTTATAGAAGGAATCAATTTTTAATTAGACTATTCCTAGAATTGTTTGTTTAAAACTGAAGTTTTTCCTCTATAAAGAGAGAAAGAGACGAGAAGAGGCTCCAGCCTTGGTGTTTCTGGCATTGGCCAACCAGGTGCTACACACCACTTTTCTATCAAATCTGAGAAAAAGAACATTTTCATGTTTCTTGACAAGGGGGTGGCATCTGGCTCTTTGACAGACACTCCTCATGGATGTTGCTCTGTTATCTAAATAGTTCCCAAAAGTGGAATCTACAATAACTTCACCCACAGTTCACAATTAAAAACGCCTACCAAACAAACTCTGCAAAAACAAAGCTGCTTGTGCCTGTCACTTATTGGGAGAAATCAGAGATTTCTTCTTCTTTTTTTTTAATTAGCCTGAACACTTTAATAAAACAATCAACTGAAAACATAAGTATATAAATTATTTTCCAAGCACCAGGTATATACAAATACTGCTATTTCTTCAGATTTAGTCAAGGTGCAACAAAGTTTGTAACAACCTAACATGATATGAATAAATTATAACTTTAATAATAACCATTTTGTGTCAATATTAATGTTTATCATTCACAGTGGGTATTGCCCCTATTTTACAGATGAGGAAACAGACAAAGGCCCAGATTCTCAAAGGTATTTAGGCACCTAACTCCCATTAGGTCTTTGTCTGAATCAGTGGCTCTCAACCTTTCCAGACTACTGTACCCCTTTCACGAGTCTGATTTGCCTTGTGTACCCCCAAGTTTCAACTCACTTAAAAACTACTTGCTTACAAAATCAGATATAAAAAATACAAAAGTGGTACAGCACATGGTCACTGAAAAATTGCTGACTCTCTCATTTTTACCATATAATTATAAAATAAAATAAATCAATTGGCTTATAAGTACTGTACTTACATTTCAGTATACAGTATATAGAGTAGTATAAACAAGTCATTGTCTGTATGAAGTTTTAGTTTATACTGACTTCGCTAGTGCTTTTTATGTAGCCTGTTGTAAAACTAGGCAAATGTCTAGATGAGTTGATGTACCCCCTGGAAGACCTCTGCATACCCTCAGAGGTACGTGTACCCCTGGTTGAGAACCTCTGGTCTAAATGACTTACCCAAAGTCACTGAGGGCTCAATTGTGTTTGTAAGGGCCGGCAACTGGGCTACAATCCTTCCCTGAGCTCACCTGTACATGTTCACAGATTATGCTGTGATGCAGACTTCTTCCTTCAGGGCCAAGGGACCATGCTCTCATAACCTCCCCAGCCCTTTGAGGAAATGTCTGCCCGCAAGTGTGCACTGAGGAGGCAATCTGTGGTCCCTTGACTGCAATTATCCCTGAACTTCACATAGGGCACACAATGGCTGCAGAAACTCAGTGTAAGGAGCTGATGACACGTGCTTTGCCTCATCTTATATTCTGTATTTACCAAAGCAGCTGAGTGAAATCATCTTACTTTCCTAGGAGACTTTTTGCATGTAAACCCAGATTTTTTCTATGATTTTGGCCAGTTAAATTGAGGGTGGTATTTTCACCCTTTCTCCTGGTAAAGGCACCAGAATCCAAGCTCAGGAACAGACACTGGGTATCCATGTGTGAATAGTCAGGCTACTCAGTAAATGTAATAGATGATTCATCTATCACTACACTTGCTCCTGCATTGAGCTATGGGGAATGGGGGCATTTCCTTACCTCCAGCAGGTCTCCTTTTTTGTGGCTTGGGTTCTTAGAGCAGAGGTAGTGTTTCATTTCCTTTGGTTCTGGGACTGATTGATAAATGACATATAGTATGATGCGTTAACACATTGTGGTCTTTATTGTCCTGGTATATACCTCACTGATACAATGAGCTCAGAGTTACCAGCTAGAATTGTAGCATCAGTAGAAATGATGCTCATTTAAAGCACCAGTGGAGAAAGGCTAGAGCCAGCATGGGACTGACATGGGTCAAGCTGCTCATGACGTGATTTGCTGCACTTCAATTTAGCTCGACATTAGAAGTGAAATAGCATATTAAAGAAAATTATCTAGTCCTTGTCAACATCAGGAATGTTTGCATCACAGGGTGGCAGCTACGCTGATGGAACTGTAACAGAGCAGCACACCCTAGTGTACCTGCACTCCATTGGAGTGAAGTGAGGCTTGACTTATTTTGAGGAGAGCAGCTTGGTGACAACCCTGTTTTACACTGGTGCAATGAGTCTACACAAGGGGTTTGCCCCAGTGGAGCTACATCTGTTTAGCTACAATGGTACAAAAACTCCCTGATGCAGACAAGACCTTAGACCAGGGATTGGCAACCTTTGGCCCGTGGCCCATTAGGGAAATCCACTGGCGGGTCGGGCAAGTTTGTTTACCTGCAGCGTCCGCAGGTTTGGCCAATCGCAGTCTCACTGGTCGCAGTTTGCCGCTCCAGGCCAATGGGGTCTGTGGGAAGTGGTGGCCAGCACATGCCTTGGCCCCCATTGGCCTGGAACGGCGAACTGCAGCCAGTGGGAGCTGCGATTGGCCGAACCTGTGGACGCTGCAGGTAAACAAACCGTCCCAGCCTGCCAGTGGATTTCCCTGACAGGTCGCATGCCAAAGGTTGCTGAAACCTGCCTTAGACACTGTGGACCAGAGCCTGGCAGGTGTTGAGCTCTCCCTGAGGCACTGAGTGCCCTTGAGTAAGGCTTGAAACTAGCTGGTACCAGCCCAGGCAACACACTCCACCTTTCTGTAGATACTGTGTTGTTCTCCAGAGTCTCAGGTTTCATTTTTCTTAAAAGAAATCTCCATGTCGCAGTTGTGAAGAAAACCACAAAAATGTGACCTTGACTGATGCTGAGATGAACAAGTTGAGCTTGCAGAGAGCCTGGAACAACTGGGAGGGGCAAACTGCCCCATTCATCTAGTGAGCTGTAACTCCGATGCTCAATGACCGTGATTTCTGTCAACACTGCGAACTATCAGAGGGGTAGCTGTGTTATGTTAGTCTGGATCTGTAAAAGCAGCAAAGAATCCTGTGGCACCTTATAGACTAACAGACGAAGTGGGTCACTTGCATCCGACGAAGTGGGTATTCACCCACGAAAGCTCATGCTGCAAAACGTCTGTTAGTCTATAAGGTGCCACAGGACTCTTTGCTGCTTTTACTGTGAACTATTTTACTGCTGCAGTAAGAAAGGAGACAGAAGATCAGAAACCTAGACAATGCAGTGAGACAGATGCTGGAACAATTTGTGGAGTGTGGGGTGCTGAGAGCCATTGAACCAAAGTGTAAACTCTGTATATAATGGCAACCACTTCAATCCAGGGGCTGCGGGAGCACCCCCAGTTCCAGCACCTATGCACCTAGGGTGTGTGTCTCATTTTCATGCTACAAGTGGGTAGGGCTTAAGAGATACCACTATTTATTCCCTCCAGTCAGGAAGCCAGCCAGAGCCCATGGTTACACTCAAGCACAACCAAGGTGGAGCCCAGCAGGGCAGATTGCTGCATGACTCTAGTCTGAACATCTCCACAATCTCCCCTGGGCAGAGCCTCACGTTGTGCACATGGGCACAGTTTGCTAGGGGCAGAGCTGACTCCCACCCCCTCTCCCTTGCCCCGGGCCCCCTTAGTTACAGCCAGTGGAAGGGGGGGGGGCGCAGGGTCACGCCCCAGAAGAACGGCACGAGCCCTGCAGCTCCCCGCTCCTTCCCCGGGAGCCCTGTGTCGCACGCCCACCCCCCTGTTCCCAGCCACGCGCGCTCCGGAGCTGGCACCTGCCGCGGCTCCGAGCGGAGCGGAGCGGAGCGTGCCGACCAGACCGGGCTCTGCCTGCACCTCTAGCAACTACTGACAAGGGCCGCGGGCATCTCCCCCCGCCGGCGCGGGAGGGGGAGCTCCTCCCCCTCCCCCCATCGCTCCGCGGGCCCCCGCCTCTCCGGGAAGCGGCCGCGGTATCCCCGCGCCGATCCCTGCAGCGGGGGGCGGCATGTGCCGCCCAGGCCGCTCCTCCAACCCGCTTTATAAGCGGGGAGGCTGCGGTGCAGCGGCTCAGACCCGCTCGCGCTCCGGTTACCGCCTCCTCTGCTGGCCATGGGGCGCCTGGCTGCGCTGCTTCTCCTGGCGGTAGGTGCGCGGGGCGCCGCGGGGGCTGCGGGAAGAGGCTGGGGCAGGCTGGAGCGGTGCGCAGGCAGCGGATGCGGGAGCTGGGGACGCTCCGAAGAAAGGGTACACAAGAGTCTGCCTAGGCGTCCCCCGCACCTGTGCCACCAGCTACACCCCACCGCATTAAACTGCCCCACTGTGGGAACGCCGGGTGGGGGGGGGGGGGAGCCTTTGGAAATAGAAATCTTTGCCCTTGAAATAGTTTGCCTGTTAACCTGCCTTCTTCAGAGAGGCGCTGATCTCAAGGAGATGGGCTTGGCCAACTTTGGTTTTTGTTTTTTAATAATATCACTTTTAAGCACTTTGATTTTTAATCAATTTACATTTTCATAGTTGTGGGAAGTTATGGAGGGGCCAGATACTAATTATTTAATGACAGTAGATGAGATTTTAAAAAGTTAAGGCTTTATAACCATTAAAACACAAGTTGTCAACAGCATAATAGACAAAGTAAATATCCTTAAATCAATTCTAGTACATTTTGAAGCAGAATTTTTCTTACATTGTCTAGCTGTAAATTTAAATAATCATGGATGGAAATTTGTCAGTTTGTGTATGTTCGGTGAAATCAACATTTACCAACAAAAATCTAATCCTTACAAGCCTACAAATCAATTAATGATTTAGATAATGGCATAGCGCACGGGCTCTCAAACTGGGGGTCAGGACTCCTTAGGGGGTTGCGAGGTTATTACATGGGGGGGGGGGTTGCGAGCTGTCAGCCTCCACTCCAAACCCTGCTTTGCATCCAGTATTTATAATGGTGTTAAATATATAAAAAAGTTTTTTTTAATGTATAAGGGGGATCACACTCAGAGGCTTGCTATGTGATAGGGGTCACCAGTACAAAAGTCTGAGAACCCCTGGCATAGAGAGTACACTTATAAAGTTTGCCAATGGTACCAAGCTGGGAGAGGTTGCAAGTGCTTTGGAGGATAGGATTAAAATTCAAAATGATCTGGACAAACTGGAGAAATGGTCTGAAGTAAATACAATGAAGTTCAATAAGGACAAATGTAAAGTTCTCCACTTAGGAAGGAACAATCAGTTGCACACCTACAAAATGGGAAATGACTGCCTAGGAAGGAGTACTGTGGAAAGGGATCTGGGGGTCATAGTGGACCACAAGCTAAATATGAGTCAACAGCGTAACACTGTTGCAAAAAAAGCAAACATAATTCTGGGATGTATTAGCAGGAGTGTTGTAAGCAAGACACGAGAAGGAATTCTTCTGCTCTACTCCGCGCTGATTAGGCCTCAGCTGGAGTATTGTGTCCAGTTCTGGGCGCCACATTTCAGGAAAGATGTGGACAGATTGGGGAAAGTCCACAGAAGAGCAACAAAAATGATTAATGGTCTAGAAAACATGACCTAAGAGGGAAGATTGAGAAAACTGGGTTTGTTTAGTCTTGAGAAGAGAAGACTGAGAGGGGACATGATAACAATTTTCAAGTACATAAAAGGTTGTTACAAGGAGGAGGGAGAAAAATTGTTCTTCTTGTCCTATCCTCAGAGGTTAAGAAGCAATGGTTTTAAATTGCAGCAAGGACGGTTTAGGTTGGACATGAGGAAAAACTTCCTAACTGTCAGGGTGGTTAAGCACTGGAATAAATTGCCTAGGGAGGTTGTGGAATCTCCATCATTGGGGATTTTTAAGAGCAGGCTGGACAAACACCTGTCAGGGATGGTCTAGGTAAAACTTAGTCTTGCCTTGAGTGCAGGGGACTGGACTAGATGACCTCTCGAGGTCCATTCCAGGTCTATGATTCTATGAAATAGATTCCTAATAACCAAACAAGTTGAAGATATTGCTACAAGGTAAAGTGATGGAAATAACCAAACAAGTTGAAGATATTGCTACAAGGTAAAGCGATGGAAATAATACATAAAATGTTGATACCAATCTCAGTCCCCAGTTCTACAAAGAATTACTTTAAAGCATATGAATAGTCCCATTAAGATGAGTGGAACTACAGTAGAACCTGAGAGTTACGAACTGACCCATTGAACTACACGCTTCACTTGGAACCAAAAGTACACAATCAGGCAGCAGCAGAAATAATAATAATAAAAAAGCAAATACAGTACAGTGTTAAATGTAAACAACTAAAAAAAAAAGGAGAGTTGTTTTTTTTTTACAAGGTAAGGAAACTGTTTCTGTGCTTGTTTCATTAAAATTAAGATGGCTAATGTCACGGAGTCCCCGGGTGATGCTCTGGAACTGCTCCCCACAAAGCCAGTCAGGACTTTGGGGAGCCTCTTTTCCCTTGGAGCAGACTGTTCTCAGGGCAAGAAGCTCACATGACTTCACCTTCATGGGTGTGACCTTGGAGCATTCAGCATATGCTCCTCCATGCGCTTCCCACAGTGAGTCCGCCCAGGGTCCCACAGGGTCCTGCACCCCCACTTCGCAGTCAGATGTGACTCTTAGCCAGCCAGTAAAACAGAGGTTTATTAGATGACAGGAACACGGTCTAAAACAGAGCTTGTAGGTACAGAGAACAGGACCCCTCAGCCGGGTCCATTCTGGGGCCCAGTGAGCCAGACAACCCCGTCTGCATTCAGTTCCCGTCCCCAGCCAGCCCCAAAGTGAAACCCCCTCCAGCCCCTCCTTCTCTGCGAAGTTCCTTTCCAGGGCCAGGAGGTCACCTGACCTCTTTGTTCTCCCACATCTTTAGCATCCCCTTGCGGGGGGTGGGGGAAGGGCCTGGGCCATTAGTTGCCAGGAGACAGAGCATTGGCCAGAAACTGAGGCACCCACACAGTATTCAGAGGAAACATTAAGAACAGTTCCACTTTGTCACAGTTCAAAGCAACATTTTCTTCTACATAGTAAAGTTTCAAAGCTGTATTAAGTCAATATTCAGTTGTAAACTTTTGAAAGAACCACCATAACATTTTGTTCAGAGTTACGAACATTTCAGAATTACAAATTACCTCCATTCCCGAGGCGTTCATAACTCTGAGGTTCTACTGTAGTAACATGCTTGAAGTTAAGCCATGCCATGAAAGGGGGAACAATATTTCTCTGACCAGCAGTTCACACTTTTGTATGCTGTTTAAGGAAATGGGTATGGACCTATGAGTAACTTCATTAATTTTAGTTGCAATAAAGCAGACCTTTGTACTGTGCTTGGGCTTAATGCCCTTTATGATAAAAACTTGGTCTTCCATGGAAAAGCTTGTTTGTGTTTGCAGATAACTAGTTCTACATAATATCCTTTCATATACTATTATGATGTTCCCCTCTGGTGTAATCTGGACCCGTGATCTGCTTGGTCACTCCAATCCTTGACTCTGGGAGCCAGCCTTACCCTGCTCTGCTGTGAGAACCCCGCTCCTGGGCTGTTCACGCACAGCCTCTGGCATGTAAGCTGCGCCCAGCTACTTGCAACCGAATGACACTAGCTAATATCTCCTTGCCCACTGGACGCTGCAAGCTTATATGAGTTCATCAATTTAACAAAGAAAACTGATACGTACCAGAGTTGTTATCCCAAGGGGAGCCTCTGACATGGTTCAAACCAAACACACTGCTTTAGGTAGAATAAAAAACCCAAATGTATTAACTATAAAGATTATAAATCAAAGCATACCAAGTCAGATCTGGTCAAAAGAAATAAAGGATTCTGTCATTTGTTCAGCTGCAGAACTCCGCCAGCTAACAACTGGGACAGTTTCTGTAATCCCTGCCCATCTCCTGCCCCGGCACCTGAGGACATGTTGCCTTGTGCTGGAAAGGAGCTAGTCTCAGCCCTCCCATATTTGGAAGCACCCTGCTTCCCTGTTTTATAGAGCTGCGGTTCACCGCTCCGGGCCAACATTTTTATAGTTGTGGGAAGTTATGGAGGGGCCAGACACTAATTATTAGATGACAGTGGATGAGATTTAAAAAGATAAGGCTTTATACCCATTAAAACACAAGTTGTCAAAAGTATAATAGACAAAGTTAATATCCTTAAATCAATTCTAGTACATTTTGAAGCAGAATTTTTCTTACATTGTCTAGCTTTAAATGTAAATGATCATGGATGGCAATTTGTCAGTTTGTGTATGTTCGGTGAAATCAACATTTACTAACAAAAATCTAATCCTTCCAAGCCTACAAATCAATTAATCAATAATGTAGGTAATGTCGTAGAGAGTACACTTATAAAGTTTGCTGATGGTACCTAGCTGGGAGAGGTTGCAAGTGCTTTGGAGGATAGGATTAAAATTCAAAATGATCTGGACAAACTGGAGAAATGGTCTGAAGTAAATACAATGAAGTTCAATAAGGACAAATGTAAAGTTCTCCACTTAGGAAGGAACAATCAGTTGCACACCTACAAAATGGGAAATGACTGCCTAGGAAGGAGTGCTGCGGAAAGGGATCTGGGGGTCATAGTGGACCACAAGCTAAATATGAGTAGGGTGACCAGACAGCAAGTGTGAAAAATCAGGACAGGGGGTAGGGGGGTAATAGGAACCTATATAAGAAAAAGCCCCAAAAAACAGGACTGTCCCTATAAAATCAGGACATCTGGTCACCCTAAATATGAGTCAACAGTGTAACGCTTTTGCAAAAAAAGCAAACATCCTTCTGGGATGTATTAGCAGGAGTGTTGTAAGCAAGACACGAGAAGTAATTCTTCTGCTCTATTCCGCACTGATTAGGCCTCAGCTGGAGTATTGTGTCCAGTTCTAGGTGCCACGTTTCAGGAAAGATGTGGACAGATTGGGGAAAGTCCACAGAAGAGCAACAAAAATGATTAATGGTCTAGAAAACATGACCTAAGAGGGAAGATTGAGAAAATTGGGTTTGTTTAGTCTGGAGAAGAGAAGACTGAGAGGAGACGTGATAACAATTTTCAAGTACATAAAAGGTTGTTACAAGGAGGAGGGAGAAACATTGTTCTTCTTAACCTCTGAGGATAGGACAAGAAGCAATGGGCTTAAATTGCAGCAAGGGCGGTTTAGGTTGGACATGAGGAAAAACTTCCTAACTATCAGGGTGGTTAAGCACTGGAATAAATTGCCTAGGGAGGTTGTGGAATCTCCATCATTGGGGATTTTTAAGAGCAGGTTGGACAAACACCTGTCAGGGATGGTCTAGATAATACTTAGTCCTGCCTTGAGTGCAGGGGACTGGACTAGATGACCTCTCGAGGTCCATTCCAGGTCTATGATTCTATGAAATAGGTTCCTTTGTGCAAAAAATAACCAAACAAGTTGACGATGTTGCAACAAGGTAAAGCGATGGAAATAATACATAAAAAGTGTTGGTACCAATCTCAGTCCCCAGTTCTACAAAGAATTACTTTAAAGCATATGAATAGTCCCATTAAGATGAGTGGAACTACAGTAGAACCTGAGAGTTACGAACAGACCCATTCAACTACACGCTTCACTTGAACCGAAAGTACACAATCAGGCAGCAGCAGAAATAATAATAATAATAATTTTAAAAAAGCAAATACAGTACAGTACAGTGTTCAATGTAAACGACTAAAAAAAGGGAAAATTTTTAAAAAAATTGACAATGTAAGGAAACTGTTTCTGTGCTTGTTTCATTAAAATTAAGATGATTAAAAGCAACATTTTGTTCTGCACAGTAAAGTTTCAAAGCTGTATTAAGTCAATTTTCACTTGTAAACTTTTGGAATAACCACCATAACATGTCGTTCAGAGTTACGAACATTTCAGAATTACAAATTACCTCCATTTCTGAGGTGCTCATAACTCTGAGGTTCTATTGTAGTGACATGCTTGTGAAAGTCTCTGCAGAATTAACTATCATAAGCAAACCATAACTGTGCAATGCTCCTGCTGCAGAGGACATTTGTGCGTGTGTGTGTGTATGTGAGAGAGAGAGAGAAGTGGTGAGTAGGGGCTGATGTCGGGTTTCCACCCTCCCCCTGCCTCTGTCTGAATTTACAAGACAGCATGCTGACACACTGCCCCCCAAAACACACTTTCTCTCACCCCACATACACGCAACACACTCCCTGTCATACTCCCCACCCCTTCATTTGAAAAGCAGCTGGCAATCTAGTAGGATGCCCCTGGAACAATGGGATTGGGAAACCTGCATTATGTGACGCATTAAGCATTGCAAACCCTTTCCAAAGCACGCTGCAGCCACTTGCACACTGGGATAGCTCCCACAACGCACTGCTCTCTGTGGCGTTGTAAGAGCTGCTAATGTGGACGTGCTCCACAGTCACAAGGAGCAAGTGTGAACACAGGGCACCGCTTTCCCTGCTGCTGTCTCCGAGGGCTGGTTTATCTCCCGGCACTCTACATCTGCAAGTGTAGCCACAGCCTGAGTCTGTTGTACAGTGAAAGGAAGGGAATTGTGGCTGGAACGGTTATGGGCTTTACCAGGCACAGACTGAGTTATGGCCACATTCTGTTCCTGCTTACTGAGCACCTGAAGCCAGCACTTCTCAGGATATGGTCCTGTGGAAATGGCAGAGAATGACTTGCCCGCCGCATATACTGGAAGGGTGTAAATACCGACGAGAGAGAGAAATCACCATGGTACAAAGTGGCTGTAGCTAAAAATAATGGAATGAAATGAAGAGGAGGGTAACTAGGGGAGCACGTAGCTGAGCTTTACAAGATTGTGGAATAACTTCCCATGGAAAATGGTGAAAGCCCCAGCCAGTGGGCCATATTGTTCAGTGAGTTAATGAACAGCAATTGATATTAATAATGCATAGCACAATATAGCCCTGGGAGACACTTCAAACTAGCATGTGAAGCATTAGAACATATACATTGGAGATCAATCCTGCACTCTCCCCAGGGGATAGACTAGAGGACCTGATAACATGCCATGAAAGGGGGAACAATATTTCTCTGACCAGCAGTTCACACTTTTGTATGCTGTTTAAGGAAATGGGTATGGACCTTGGAGTAACTTCATTCATTTCAGTTGCAATAAAGCAGACCTTTGTACCGTGCATGTGCTTAATGCCCTTTATGATAAAAAGTTGGTCTTCCATGGAAAAGCTTGTTTGTGTTTGCAGATAATTAGTTCTACATAATATCGTTTCATATACTATTATGATGTTCCCCTCTGGTGTAATCTGGACCCGTGATCTGCTCGGTCACTCCAATCCTTGACTCTGGGAGCCAGCCTTACCCTGCTCTGTTGTGAGAACCCCACTCCTGGGCTGTTCACGCACAGCCTCTGGCATGTAAGCTGCGCCCAGCTACTTGTAACTGAATGACACTAGCTAATATCTCCGGTCCCAGACACAACCCTAGGAACCTCCGTCTCGCAGTGTCCAGTTATGCCCACTGGACTTGCAAGCTTATATGCGTTCATCTGTTTAACAAAGAAACTGATATGTACTAGGCTTGTTATCCCAAGGGGAGTCTCTGACACACTTCAAAGCAAACACACTGCTTCAGGTAGAATAAACAAACAGATTTATTAACTATAAAGATAGTTTTTAAGTGATTATAAGTCAAACCATAACAAGTGGGATTTGGTCAAATGAAATAAAAGCAAAACGCATTCTAAGCTGATCTTAACACTTTCAGTGCCCTTACAAACTTAGATGCTTCTCACCACAGGGTGGCTGGTTGCTCTTCAGCCAGGCTCTCCCCTTTGATCAGTACTTCAGTCGCTTGGTGTGGTGTCTGTAGATGTAGGTGGAAAAGAGAGAGAGAGCATGGCAAATGTCTCTCCTTTTTTCATGTCCTTTTTTCCCTCTTGGCTTTGCCCCCTCCCCCGCTTCAGAGTCAGGTGAGCATTACCTCATCGCAGTTCCAAACTGACCGAAGGAAGGGGGGTGATTCCCTCGAGAATCTCTAAGGGCTTGTCTGCACCACACAGCTTTTAGTGACAAGGCTGGGTCAACACAGCCTTGTCGCTAAAAGTCAGCGTGTGTAAACGCTCTTTGTCGGCACTTTTGCTGACAAAATACTTCCAGCTCCTGCCAATAAAGCGGCGTTCACACTGCCACTTGCATTGGCAAAACTTTTGTCTTTCACGGGGAGGCTTTTTTAAGTACCCATGAAAGACAAACGTTTTGTCAATAACTTCACAGTATAGACCTACCCTAACAGATTTTTTTTGTTGCTGCCTACACCAGCATCTTTTGTTCCTGTGAGGCTGAGCTGGGTTTGCCCCATACCTGCCCAGATGAGGTGTCAACTGCCTGTCTGCTCTTGGAGAGTTCTTGTCTGGGCCTGCTTTAAGCCATAAGGATACAGTTTCAGCCTCACAACTATATACATGAAATTATAGCCCATAACATAACTATAACATCACTATAAAACAATACTTAGTATATCATGAGCCTTCCGTAGACACCTGACATGACAAACTTTGCATTGGAAACCACACAATCATTTTACAAGGATGAACATGGGGGTGTTGGGTGTTCCCCCAAGGTACAGAGCGTCACAACTAAAGAGACAGAGAGCTCTCAAAAGGATGGGCTTTCTTTTCTGGTCATAAACGGCACTCGCAACACTTGATCCACAATTACATTGCAGTTGCAAATCAAATAGTTTAGTAGCCTTGACTGCCCCTGCAAATAATTTTGCAGGTAAAAAATTGAAAATTCCGGTTTTGTGGGTACAGGCTACATCTGGAAAATGGAGCCTAAGTCTCAGCTTTGTTGAAAACATACCCCCACTGGTGAGCTCAACATTGAAAATGCCACAGCTGTGAAAGTTGTTTTGTAGAACGTCTTTCCTTTCATTTGCAAAGGGGCCCAAGGGAATGAGTTAGCTATTGAAGTTCCATGGGAGTTGGGGTCTTGACTCCCTTAGTCTCCATTGAAAATCTCACCTGCAGACCAAATAGAGTGGGATTTTCAAAATTGTTCAGGGTGGGCGTGGTTCTTCTCCCCACGATACTGACATTGGTGGGAAGTGTGTTAAACCACCACTGAGTGCTTTTGAAAATCCCACCTGATAAGTCCTTGTTTTAGGACCTAACACTTTAAGCCATAAATGTCAACGAGCTAACTCTTAAAGCAAAGAAATAATTGACCACTTGCTTATGTAAGAGTATCCTGTACTACGGTAATTATCCTTTTGGGTTAAGTACTGGTATGTTGTAGGACTGCGTATCAGAATATTAGTATTTCCTAGTATTTGTTTGGATTTGGGAAAAAACCACAAATTTATGGAGTCAGGTGTGAAGCAACACTATTACAAGAAGATAAACAAATCTATGATACTAAAAACTTTTAGTAAGTTCTGGAGAGATAAAGAAACCCAATCCACCATAAATCAAGCTCTGTTTTATACTTCACAATTTGGGAAATGCTTGATGAAAACTCTTCTTAAAGTCAGATGTCTTTTGGTTCCTTTTTCTATCTGAAAAAGCAATGTACTTTCTGTTGGGTAAGCAGATTATTACATAAGTCTCACAGACATCTTATAATTAGCCATCCCTCTAATTAAAGCCATTTTGTTTTATAAGGTTACTGCTGCCAGCAACACCTCTCCTGAAAAGGACAGTGTCAGTCTAATAAAGACCATCGACAAGACAAACAGCAAGGTTTGTTGGTCAACTAATTTACTTAATAAATAATGTATTTAAAATTGGGAGTAGAGTGATATGTAAATTTTTAGGATTTGCAATGCTAGTCTTGGCTTGCAAGAAATCACCATGATGTGAAAAGGCAGGGAAGAATTAGTTGCATTATTAAAAGGCCAGGTCACACTCTTTGATGAACCCTTTATGCTTGAGAAGTCGAAGGGAAGAGTGGCCTATTTGCAAAATTATTTCCATCAGTACCTGCCCCCCTTGCATCTAAGTGCCAAATTTGTTCTTGTGGCTGCGCCTGTTAGTATGTATGTTTGGGGAAAAGTTCACTCCCTATTAGAGGAAGTATTAGAGCAGGGGTAGGCAACCTATGGCACATGTGCCAAAGGCGGCACGCGAACGTGCCGATTTTCAGTGGCACTCGCACTGCCCGGGTCCTGGCCACCAGTCTGGGGGGGCTCTGCATTTTAATTTAATTTTAAATGAAGCTTCTTAAACTTTTTAAAAACCTTATTTACTTTACATACAACAATAGTTTATTTATATATTATAGACTTCTAGAAAGAGACCTTCTAAAAACATTAAAACATTGGCACGCACAACTTTCCATTAGAGTGAATAAATGAAGACTCGGCACAGCACTTCTGAAAGGTTGCCGACCCCTGTATTAGAAAGTAGACAGGTACAATACTTGATCAATCACTTTCTTCCCTCTTGTCTATTGCATCCCACATAGGGCTGGGAATCAGGAAATTCCAAGTTCTAATCCCAGTTCTATTGAAAACTGTAATGATTTTAAAATATTAGGTTTATACTCAGACTTCTTACATTTATAAAATAGTTTAATCATAAAAGCAAAATCTGCAATTCACAATCTAATGGGAGAGTCGTCTCCCACTTTTGTGACCTGAATTCATTATTATATCAACAGGGGCTGGATCATTATCAGTCAGACAATCTTCGTCCTCTACGGCGTACAAAAAGGAGGTGGGTTATAACCACCTTTGAACTTGAAGAGGAGGACAAAGGACCATTCCCCAAACTTGCTGGAGAGGTAAAACAAAACCTCTTAGTAAGGATATTCCTACTTTCCTGTATAGAATACTATCCATCGCAGATTGAGGCCTCCAATATAATGGGGTGGAGAGGCTGCCACTCTTCCACTGTGGAGCATGATTGGTCCTCATTCAAGAGACTGGTACCTTCCTTTCACACCACATAAGATAGAAACATAAGAACTGTCGTAGCAGGTTGAACCAGTTGTCCATCTAGACCAGTATTCCTTCCCTGACAGTGATCAGTCCCAGCTGCTTCAGAGGAAGCGAAGAAATCCATGGACAACTCAGGAAAAAGTGTCCATAGGAGTTGTTTCTTTCTATGAGTTAGCATTAGGTACATTAGAGTTTATATGGAAGAGAAAGTCCAATAGAAAACTAAAGTCTTTGTTTGTTCCTTATTTGATTAACCTTTTGGTCTTTCATGACAGTACATTGCCTCTCATTCCATGGCTACTTAAGTCTCCTTAATAGCCTCTTGAAGGGATTATGTGAAAGACTTTTTGAAAGTCCAACTGGTTCTCCATTATCTACTGGTTGTTGTTTTTTTGGACACACTAAAAGAACTGTGTTAGGGAGGTTTGATATTCCTTTACAGAAGCAGTGCTGGCTTGTCCCTGTCATATTATGTTCATCTAGGCATTTTTTTGTAGTATTCATCTATTTTTAATTGTCGTTTCAACAAGATTACTTGATGATCAAGTAAGGTTCACTAGTCTGTAATTCTCAGGTTCTCAGAGTGATCATATCTTAAAGATAGGCATAACTTTTTGCTGTTCTCAGTATCAGCTTTTACAGTTGCTGATTTTGATGAGTGATTATAGACTTTTGGTAACAGCTCACACCCTTTGTTCTTCAGTTCCTTCAGAACACTTGGGTCCAAGTTAACTAGGCCTGGGGATTCGTTGCTCTTTAATTTATGAACTTGTCCTTGCTCTTAATACATTAGGGTCCAATCCAACTGGCTTTCTATTAATTTCAATAGGATTTGGATCAAACGCTTAATTACAAAGGCTCCATAACTACTATGAAGATCTCCCACTTCTGGTAAAAATTGCTTCTTATCAAAAATTGGCATCACAATTTGAATTAACATAGTAGCTAGAAACATCCTATGGTATTTATTCTCCCAGAGTGTGGAGTCATATAACTATGACTACAGAAATGTACCAGATGAATTTGTTGTCCTGAATTTTTGTCAATGTATCTTTAAAACCTTTAAATCCTGGTGCTGAAACTTAATCCTTATGATACAGTTAGCTTTTCACTAATGCTCCATTTCTTTTGTAGCTGTTCAACGACGTGTCATATAATGTGTCCATAAAATATTTAATCAGTGGACCTGGTGTAAACGAATCTCCAGAGTTTGGGTTGTTTTCTATAAAAGACGATGCCAATGGACATGTGTACGTGCATCGTACCATTGACAGAGAGAACACCTCCTTTTTTAAGGTAAATAGAGTTTAGAAGAACAGTGAAGCATATGGCAACTCTAAATTACTCTCCCAGTGCTAAATGTTTCATGTGAAGGAGGAAATCCAGCAGTAAATTCAAGTCTGTATTTGTTTGTTACTTTCTTGCTTAACTCTTATGATATTTATCATAAATATGTCAATAAATATCTGCATGGCCAATGATCTCCATAAAATTGCTTAAATTATCTAAACATTGATCAATGTCCTTGTCTAACCTTTGTGCCATGCTTGAAGTTCTGCAAACCCAGAATTTTACTCCTTGCATAGCTACAGTGATATTGCTAGGAAGCAGCACAAGCAGTTCTAAGGAAGCATGGTTGAACCTGAAGTCTAAGGTTCTTGTTGTACACCTCATGATAAATTGCAGTTCTAGCAGCAAAGTATGAGTTGTAAAACCATAAACTATCGGCCTGTAGTACAGTGCTGTTGCACCGTTACTGTTTCTGGAAGCAAATTTATGCTGATGTATAGAGGAAGTTCTCTTCCTTCCTTGTATGCAGATGGGAGAACTCAATGTTTAGGTACCATAACCAAAGGATGGTCTTTGTATTCAGGGAGGCTAGGCATTGTGAACCACCCTCCCAATGTAGAGTTGGGCCCTCTTCCACCACATGAGTTATTGTCTGGAGTGCTGCCCTGCAAGCACAGTGTGGAGAGGAAACCAGGCCAAGCTGGTGCATAGTTGCAGCAACTCTGAATGGCCTAGAAAGAAGCCTGCCAAGCCTGGTCCACAAACTACATCAAGTGGACCAAAAGGCAGGTGCCGCAATGGTCTTCTGAATTTACATGATGTGTTAGATTCTCCCATTGCTGGGTTATTTTGCGCTGCTGCATTTCCATTTTATCTATGTATTTATTTTTGCAAAAAGTCTAGAACTTTACCATGTTTAGTTTTTAAATGCAGAGGGTAATTGTTTTGAGTTATACTAACTTTGCCAAGTGAATCAACTTATTGTTGGTGATGCAAAGCAAAAAAAAAAAAAAATAGACAAATATGTTTATAACTGAAATAGCTTAAAGAGATTTCCTGTGCAATTCTGATAGCTAACTTTTGTTTCTGTATCGATATCCATTACTCAGATACGTTTTGATGTTGCAAATAGAATGACTGGGGAGATAGAGGACAGATCTTTATTTTTCAATATTAAGATTAAAGACATTAATGATAATGCACCCAAGTTTCCCAAGGAGGAATTTAACATTACTATAAAAGAAAACCATCATACAGGTAAGTGCTATCTAAAGAAGCGATTTCTAGTGGCTTATGGTTTTTTTCCCCCTCCCCTATAGTTTTTATTCAAATATACATATGTTTAGGGCAGTATTTCTCAAACTGGGGTCGCTGCTTGTGTAGGGAAAGCCCGTGGCGGGCCAAGGTGGTTTGTTTACCTGCCCCGTCCGCAGGTCCGGCCAATTGCAGCTCCCACTGGCCGTGGTTCACTGCTCTGGGCCAATGGGGGCTGCTGGAAGTGGCGCGGGCCGAGGGACATACTGGCCGCTGCTTCCGGCAGCTCCCATTGGCCTGGAGCGGTGAAACGTAGCCAGTGGGAGCCGCAATCGGCCAGACCTGTGGACGGGGCAGGTAAACAAACCGGCCCAGCCTGCCAGGGGCTTTCCCTACACAAGCAGCGACCCCTGTTTTGAGAAACACTGGTTTAGGGAGTGAAGGAACAATTTTCCATTTCTGTTGGAGTCATAAGTAATGTACAGAGAGGTCACAATTCTGTAAGTACCTAATAAAAGGTGCTTACAGACTGTCACAAGTATCCCCATTGCCTTCAGTACTGTGATACATGCTGTTGTTTTCAGGCTTGGGCCCTAGAGTAATTCCTTTGCTACTATCACCTCTGATTGCAGTATGGCAATTGAATTAAGTCTTAACTAAAGGAAGAATTGGTCTGAAATCAGTTTCTTGTAAAGAATGCAGCAGAAAAGAGAATGCAGTTTGAGGAGTCATTTTTATCATGCAGTTTAAATGATGTTGCAAAGCTTGAGGCTTAAAGTCAAGAATTTTCCTAGACCAGAGAAGGTTCATAATGAAAGCCCTGCATGAAGTGTCTTAGTGTGCATGCATGTGAGAAGCTGTAATGCCAAAGTTATTGTATACATCAACTTTAAATACACAATGGCAGCATGTTATACAGAAACACCAAATATCTTTAGCAAAACCTCCAGCATCCTTGAGTCTGGTACCTTTTTATCAGTCAAAACTTGCACACAATTGTAGAGAACTTAAAGGGATGGGAAGTAGACAGGGCCAGCTCCAACCTGGAAATAACAATCCCAGGGTCATACACTGTTGATGTCAATGGCAAAATTCACATTGATTTTAGTGGGAACTGGTTTAGAGCCTTTGTACGTAATTCCAGTATCCCTTATCTGCATATGGAACACAGTCATTTTCAGCAGTAGAGCTTTCAGTGTTCCTGGCAGGCACGTGAATCAGTTGTTTAGTGGTTGGACTTGGAAACTGATAGGGCTCTGCTCCTTAGAGGAGGTGCTGAGCATGTTGCAGGATTGGACCCTTTCACCCTTACAGATAAGAACATAAAAGCTGCCATACTGGGTCAGATCATGGTCTATCTTGCCCAGTATCCTGTCTCTGATAGTGGCCTGTACCAGAGCTTCAGGGGCAATGAAGAGAACAGGATAATTATGGAGTGATCCATCCTGTCTTTCATTCTTGGCTTCGGGTAGTCAGAAATTTAAGGCAGTCTTGAGCATGGGGTTGCATCCCTGACCGTCTTGCCAAATAGCCATCGACGGACCTATCCTCCATGAACTTATGCAGTTCTTTTTGAACCATGTTATACTCTTGGCTATCAGGACATCCCATGGCAATGAATTCCGCTGGTTAGTTGTGCATTATTTGAAGAAGTACTTCCTCTTGTTTGCATTAAATCTGCTGCCTATTAATTTAATCAGATGACCCCTGGATTTTGTGTTGTTTGAAAAGGATAAATAACACTTCTCTATTCACTCCTTCCATATTTTATTGATCTCTATCATCCTCCCTTAGTCATCTCTTTTCAAAGCTGCAGCCCTAATATTTTTAGTTTTTCCTTTGCATGGAAGCCATCTCTGAATCTTTTTCAGTTCCACTAATGAACCAGATGATAAACAAAAAACTGGACTGGGTGTGCTCAGAAAGAACAGTGATGTGAACACACAGTGTGAGGCTGACTGGCAGCACTGCTAGGTTAGAAACCAGTGAATGTTTAGTAAAGAAATACAGAAATGCAATAAATATCTTTATAGTATATCTCTCTCTTACCAATTTCTGTCCCTAAGTGAGCTAGAGTAATTATAATGGCGGGAGAGGAGGGAGGAGCTGCAGAGGAAGAGAAACATAAGTGGCAAACCTCAGTCCAAATGTGGAGAGAGTATGTGGCGGCACAGAGGCGTCTAGTGGACATGCAGAAGCCTTGGAGTAATGAGGGGAGAGGGGAAGTAGTAGAGAGGGATAAAGGTCATTAGGCCCAAGCACATCCATGTCAGTGTTGAGCTCGAGTAATAAATGCTTCAATTCTTCATCCTAGATGAGCCAGTTTTCCAAGTGACAGCCCTTGACAAAGATGAAAAAGACACCGCTAATTCTCGGGTGATCTATTCCCTTACTACACAGACACCCAATCTGAAAGAGCCCAGATTTAACATCGTTCCTACCAGTGGTTTGATAATGATTTCAGGATGCTTGGATCATCAGGTGAAGTACATAATATGTTATGATATATACTTGCCATGTATATTTAGGTAAATGTAGGTTCATATAGGAATCTCTGGAGTACGGAGAAATTCACAAATATAAATACACTTCTACCCCGATATAACATGAATTTGGATAGAACGTGGTAAGCAGCCCTCCGCAGGGGCGGGGCTGCGGGCTCTAGCGGATCAAAGCAAGTTCAATATAACACGGTTTCACCTATAACACGGTAAGATTTTTTGGCTCCCAAGGACAGTGTTATATTGGGGTAGAAGTGTAGTTTAAAGGATCAATTTTGTAGCAGCGACCAGACACTTTTTATTCCAACCTATATTTTGGAAGTTAATTAACTTGTTTTTCAGACTGCCAGCTCTTTCAAGCTTCTGATCAAAGCCAGAGACCATGGTACTCCACAAATGTCATCTACTGCAACAGTTAACATTGCCGTTGAAGATACAAACAACCACCTGCCTGTATTTACCAAGGAAAATGTAAGGAAAAAGTGCAGCTACTTTACTGAATCATCCCAAGACGAAGAAATTTCAATCCTGCCAGGTGCCGAGTACGCTCAGTGGTAAATTAAGAGTGCTTGGCACCTTGCAAGATCAAGCTAATGTACATATGTATGTGAGTTATTAACAAAACAGCACTAAGATTTGGGGGTTGTGATGGATACTCAGCTGGACATAAACTCCTAGTGCGACACTGTGGCCAAAATTGCTAATGACATCCTGGAATGCATAAACAGGGGAATCTCGAGTTGGAGTAGAGAGATTATTTTACTTCTATATTTGGCAATGTGTGACTGCTGCTGGAATACTGTATCCAGTTCTGGTGCCCACAGTTCAAAAAGGATGTTGATAGATTGGAGTGGGTTCAGAGAAGAGCCATGACAATGATTAAAAGCTTAGAAAACCAGCTTTTAGTTATTGAGCTCCTTGAGTCTATCTATTTGGATTATCCAAGAGAAGGTTAAGGGTTGATTTGATGACATTCTATAAGTATCTATCTGAGGTAACACATATATAATAATGGACTCTTCAGTCTAGCCGAGAAAGGGATATGTCTGGAAATTAAAGCTAGACAAATGCAGACTGGAAATAAGGCATACATTTTTATTGACGTGAGTAACTAACCATTGGAACAATTCATCTATTGCTGACAATTTTTAAATCGGTTTTTCTAAAAGATCTGCTCTAGGAATTATTTTGGGCCTGTTATACAGGAGGTCAGACTAGATGATCAGAATGGTCCCTTCTGGCCTCGGCATTTATGATGTCAATAGAAATCTCTTAAATGTTGACAGGAAGACACTTGACAGGATGTCATCAATTTCAATGGATTCCCATGTACTGATATTGGCTCCTCTAAAGGTTTTAGTGCCATTTCTGTAATCAGGTGCTATTAAAACAGCACTTACATGTTGTAGAAAAGTGGACTCACTGCTGTCATGCCCTCTTTTGGCTGGGCATGGCATAGCAGGATCTCTTCTTACCGACAGCCTCTCCGGCCTTGCGGCGGTCTGAGTCTTCTTGTGACTCAACCCTCTGGACAGGCCACGTTTAGTCCCATCTCCTCTGGAGTAACAGAGTCTGATAAACAATGGAGTGGCAACCTCAAGCCAACTCTCCATCCCAAGTCCTAACACACTAGTCCTTCCACAAGTGGTCTCCAGGATCTTTTCTGGTGGCCAGTGGAAACCCAGACCCTCTTCTCCTCTGGGTTCCAGTCTAGGGACCCTGTAGAAAGCAGCCAAGGTCCATCTACTCAGACTCCTTGCTGCCTCCCCGGGACCACTTCCAATCTCAGCCTGTCCACAGACCTTTCCTGCCAGCCCCTTCCTGCGCTCACTGTGCACCTGCATGCCTCTCAGGCACTCCCTTCTTTCAGGGCTCTGGCTTGTAGGATTCTTCCCTAGAGTTCTTTGCCAAATCCCAAACCAGAAGTACAATCTGACCCACTTCCATCCCTGCCAGGCTTAAATGTTAGTCCTTCACAAGTTTCCTTGGTACTCTACTTTTCAGCTGAACACTGACACCCCAGGGCTGCCTCCCAGGACTCTTGCCTCCATTTTGAGATGCACCACACAAAGTAACTCCCCTCCTGTAGCTTTTCCCAATTCTCCTCTCACCTGACTTCTATCAGACCATTCTCAGAGAGCAGGAACTCCCAGCCTCCTCTCTCCTGACTCTCTCTCTGAGTTTTCTCAGTCCTGACTCTCTTCCAGGTGGACCAGCTAATTGACCTACTTAGCACCCCTCTGGGTTCCAGCTCCCAGGCTCTTATTAACCCTCTCAGTGCCAGTGTGGGGTTTACACCCCATTATACCTGCATTCTCAAATGCACATTATAGAGTCAATTTATTTTAATATAGCTGACAACTGGAAATGTTGATTGGATCACAACCAGAATTTTTTCACATAATGCCCTGTACATCTGGCTACTTATGTACCCTCTGTATATCCCACTGTAGAAGTTAAGTTTTGTTGAGTTGTATCTACTGTCAGGTCAGAGGATAAAACTGTCTCTAATACCAGCAGCAGGGTGCTCTCAGGAGGGGGCTTGCTATGACAATGGGACCAACGAACCAAGCTTGCCTAAAGGAAAGTGACTTTTAAAAGGGTTATGGATTAATGAACAGTTACCTTGGAATTCTGGAAAAGAGCTCAAACTTATGGCCAGAGTTGGTCTGAGGAAGAGCCTGATGCGTGATGAGAACTTTGTTTGTGAGCTGGACGTGTTGCTAAGTCCCTAGGCTGTTTTTTGCGTAAAAAATATTTTAGGTAGATGTAGTTCCTAGACGACTCTGGAAGGAGCATAGTGAACAGCCTGGCCTGAGAGCTTTATAAAAAATCCAGAGTGTTTTTGAGGAGAGTGGGATCAGTTTGGGTGTTTATTGTTTTGTTTCATGGTCAGGATCTTCCCTTTCCTTTGTTTTCTTTTTCTTTCTGCTGAGTTACGAGTCTCCCCAGGCTGATTACAACCTACTGGAATGCAGGCTCAATGTTCTTTATGTTTAGCAATGCATCCTCCACTGTTGTGGATCTGGAAAGCATCAATGGGTAAGGAATGGTGTCCCTAGCCTCTGTTTGTCAGAGGATGGAGATGGATGGCAGGAGAGAGATCACTTGATCATTGCCTGTTAGGTTCACTCCCTCTGGGGCACCTGGCATTGGACACTGTCGGTAGACAGATACTGGGCTAGATGGATCTTTGGTCTGACCCGGTACGGCCGTTCTTATGTAATTGCTTTTTCTTCTGAACCAGAGGCTGAGAGAGAGGGGAACCCTACCTCATCCAAGAACTAAGGAAGTCCGGAACTCTTCTCCTGAAGTAGGCTTCCTGACCTCTAAGAAACCAGAAATCCTCTCTGCTTGAGAAAGGAGCCATGACTTTAGTCTGAGCTGAAAGTAATTATAGCCACCCAACTACCACCCAATCTCCAACCAGCATGCTCTTTCCATTTCTCCTTTGCTATCTCCTCCTTTGTTGTTTGGTTTTGGGGAAAGTGTTCTGAAAAGCTTATGAATTAGCTGAGGATTTTAGGGTTCTAGTCCAGTTAATATTTTCCATTTGTGTATGAAAAATTAAAACTGGTTTTGTAACTTGCCTGTTCTAGTGAATGAAGGTGGGAGGCTTGACGGGGTATGTGTGGGTATTAATAAGTTAAGGTGCAGACCAGGAGAAAAGGGTCTTACATTGCAGCATTGGCCACAAAGTGCGCAAAACAAACATCTGACTAAGACTTAGTTAGACCTCTGCCTATGTAATTCACTCCCCAGGACTGTTTTTGCTAGAGTTTGAAAGCTTCAGGGCAAAAATGCACCCTGTTCCAGCAGGTTTCTGCATGAAGTTTGGGCTTTATGGGGATAAAACATGCTAGTTAAGTTCTATGGTTCTTTGTAGACATTGTGATTTGTTCACTCCATATGGGTATCAGCTTCCATGGTCTCTGGCAATGAATGGTTCTTTAGATAAGCTCCAGGATACAAGTGCTAGATTCCACCACCCTTAATCACGTTGAGTAGAACCTTGTATCATGAGTAGTTTAATTGATATCAATAAGTCAGCTCGCAGAGTAAAGTGCTACTTTGTGTGAGTAAGGGAGGCATCATTGAGCCCTAAACAAAAAATTAAAATTACCAGCAGAAGATACAGAATCTGATGGAAGTAACTATTATTAGGGAGATATTTGCACTGTGCAGAATTATGTCCCCACCCAGATCTTCAGAGATTACTCAACCTCAGGCCATATCCACAGAGCCTCTGCCATCCTGGGGAACAGGATCCTGGAGGAAGCTGTATGAGAGGGCCTAGTTGTGCATCTGCACTGGAGCTGCACTGCCAGGGAGTAAGGACCCTAAAGCTAGTGCAGAGGAACAGGGCCTCTGTGAAATGGATCTTCAGGGCTTGGAAATGTGATGGGAACCTGGATTGATGGACTAGTTCAATGTGATGATTCCTGATTAGACACTGATGATACAATCCTCTTTTTTTTTCAGTATCAGTGGCAAATTGAAGAAGGCAAAGTAGGATCAGGCGTGTTAAGGCTCCAGGTGGAAGATCAAGATTCTCCAAACACACCTGCTTGGAGAGCAAAGTACAAAATAGTGAAAGGCAATGAAAAGGAACAGTTCACCGTTGAGACCGATCCTGAAACAAATGAGGGCATTTTAAGTGTTATTAAGGTAATGTTACTGAAGCCGTAGATTTGATACAATATGGCATTTAGTAGCATGGACAGATTGATTGTAATGTTAGTAGTTGGAGCTGCTTGTAATTTGAGATCAGTTACTGCTCTCACTTATAGAAAGATGATCTTTCCACAGGAAAAGCCATAATTTCTAATGGAAGTTTCTCTTTGGGGTTTGCAGCCTCTGGACCATGAAGGTGACTTGGAGAAGAGACTTGTCATTTCTGTTGAAAATGAAGAACCTTTATTTTCATGTGATAAAGGGAAACTGAGGAGCCGTCCTGTAGCCCCCATTAGTGCATCCGTGGCTGTGAAAGTCCTAGACAGAAATGATGCTCCTGAATTTCACCCACTTACACTTGTTTTTCAAAAAGAAGAAGGCGTGAAGCCTGGGACGAGGCTTGGAAAATATTCTGCTGTAGATCCAGATGTGGTGCCAAATAAGATAAAGTAAGTGGAGACACTGTAAACCCTGAGCTGGGGAAATTGTTAAGGAACATAAAGGAAAGAGCGTTTTAACTTTAACAAAGAAATCTCTACTTAGTGCAACTGTTCTAAACTGTATGTTGGAGCACTAGACTGACTCCAGACTTAGACAGAAAATATCTAGTTTTGCTTTTGGAATGGTAAAAATAATGATTCCAATCATACAGTGCTTGCTTGGTCAGAACTCCCATTGACTTCCTCCTTCTTGAACTGGAATGGAAACTAAATCATCCTCTCACCCTTAACAGTGGTTCCTCCAGGCTCTGGGCGAGGCATATTAGCACTGGTGTGGGGAACCCTTGCATTGCCACTAGCTACACTGCAAATGTTTCAGCTGATAAAGAAAATTCAGTCCCTAGTGAAGCTACCTCATCACTTTTCATCACAAGAAACACTAAACAAAGTGAAGTCCCAGAGTGGAAATATCTGAGGCTTAAAAAGATACCAGGAGATGTAATGGAACTTGTATTTGAGTGCCTAAGACATTTAAATAATTGCGTGGCCTTGGGTTTTTTGTCTTGTTTTGTTCAGATACAAAGTAGTTCATGATCCAGCAGGGTGGGTGACTGTTGATGAGAACTCTGGCGTTATTACTGCCATGAAAGAACTTGATCGGGAATCCCCCTATGTGAACGACAGTGTTTACCCCATCATTATTCATGCCATAGATGATGGTAAGTTTCTGCTCAGATGGTAGCAAATGAGACCATTTCTGAGTATGTGCTGTGAGCATTAGCATCACTGTAGAGAGGAATAACAGCTCCTGTTACTGGAAAAATAGTTTCCGTTGAGGAAGAGTGGGGATACTTGAGTTGATTGCACAGTGAATAAAGTCTTCACTTGCTGCTAATAAGTCTTTCTTTTCAGGACTCCCTGCTTGTTTTGTATCCAGAATGTTGCTAATTTGCGTATTTGTTCAG
This sequence comes from Mauremys mutica, assembly GCF_020497125.1. Classification (NCBI taxonomy): domain Eukaryota; kingdom Metazoa; phylum Chordata; order Testudines; family Geoemydidae; genus Mauremys; species Mauremys mutica. Next base: position 9,809,631 of record NC_059084.1, on the reverse strand, counting down.
AAGATCAGATTTTCAGTGACACCTGTCAAATTCTCCAGGCACACGTGTGAAGTATAAAGGCACAACTATCATCACAATCTAGCAAATAAACATTCAAAGAAAACAAATTTCCCAACAGCCTCCCGCTTAAACCCTTCCTGCTGTAAAATGGGCTCCACTCTGTCTCCTAATCAGTGCCTCAAGTGAGCGCTTGGGAAAACAGGCCAGACTTGTACTGTGCCCTGAAGTTCACCAGATCTGAGCTCTAGAGGACCAAGGGAGTGTGACAAGTGGAAGCCTCCCTCAGTGAGAAGGGCCTGCTACTAGCCTCACTTAGCAGATAAGGGTGCTGTCAGCTCATCACCTCAGATGATTGCAGCTGTGTTGGGAGCTTGCAGGGGGAGAGGAGGGGCATTGCAGGTCTCAATCGACACCTCTGATTTTACCCAGACACTAATTAGCTGCAGTACAGATGATGGATTACATGGGTAGGGCAGTGCTACAATCCCTCATGCACTGCTGGGAACTGAGGCACAGAGATGGACTGACTTGCCCAAGCTCACACCAGAAATCTATGGTAGAGCAGAGAATTGAACCCTGGTGTCCCAAGTACTGGACCATCCACCTTCCTTTTGTACTTCCTTCTGTGATCTCATAATTGGGGCAGGAGACGGGGGAATGAGAGGGAGGACGAGGTTCTAGTCCTGGCTGTGACCTTGCTGTGTGCCCTTTGGAAATGCATCTAACTCCTTGGTATCTCAGCCCTGGTCTACACTGGGGGTGGGGAATTGATCTAAGTTATGCAACTTCAGCTACGTAAATAACGTAGCTGAAGTCGACATACTGAGATCGATTTACTGTGGTGTCTTCACCGCGGTGAGTCGACTGCTGCCGCTCCCCCGTCGATTCTGCTTGCATCTCTAGTGGCTCTGGAGTACAGGAGTCGATGGGAGATGGCTCAGGGGTCGATTTATCGTGTCTAGACAAGACATGATAAATCGATCCCTGCTGGATCGATCGCTGCCTGCCGATGTGGTGGGTAGTATAGACATACCCTCAGCTAACCCATTTGGAAGAGGGGATGATGATATGTATCTAATTGACAGTAGTATCAAGGGTTAATTATTACTGGCTAATTGATTATTACTAATAAAGCATATTCTCAGGTAAAAGACACACTATGAAATGATTGACTATGAATCTGAATGGAGGATCAGTACATAAAATCCTAATGTCCTTACATCTTGCTAATGTATTAACTTAGGGACTAATAGGAAATGAAATGGGCAGGCGAATCATGCCAGATTGTTGCCTCTTGCCAATATCTTGGCTAACCTGTTTTCTCCACCTAGGTGTCCCACCGCAGACAGGCACTGGCACCATTCTGCTTTACCTGTCTGACATCAATGACCACATGCCAACATTAGTCACACGTTTCTTGGAAGTTTGTGACAAAGCAAGACTGACTCCTCTCATCATAAAGGCGGAGGATAATGACTCCCATCCGTATGCCAGTCCTTTTACATTTAAACTCGCTGATGACTCAAAAAGTATAAAGCAAAACTGGAGATTAGGAAAGAGTTTTGGTAAGTTCTTCCTCCCACACACCCTGTGAAACCCCTGCTCACTTTGTCATCCTGTCACTGTTTCACACAGGCATAGTCATGTTTACCATCTGTTATTTATTATCACTTCAGGGTTTTAAGTTCTGCACTCCCACCTCTGAGTAGATTCAGAGTAAGTCCACTCTCACTTCAGTGGAGTCACTCCAGAGTTACACTGGAGTAACTCTGGAGGTCAGAATCCACTTAGATGTCTTTTAATACAATTGTCCATGATTACAGGCTCAATAGGATTTTGCACCATTCAGCCTTCTGCTTTGAGGCCTCTAAAATCTCACATATGGCAAGAAACAGTTTTCTGTTGGGATTATCGACACAGTTACTATGGAACTGAAGGCATTACACATATTGGAAGGTGATAGATCTATTTTAATGGATACAGTTATCAGGTACAGGCAGGCACTAAAACACCGGCACATACAGTTATCCACTTTGCACACACTGGGTAGCGGTGTGTGCAAATTAAACACCAGATTGTGAACCTAACCTCACGGACATTCTGTCCCTTTGTGCTTCCAGTCAATTTCCCCACTCAGTTTGTATAACTCAGAAGGGCTCAAAATGGGGAAAAAAGCCCCTCCCTCCTCCATCAACACTGTGCTTTCAGGCTGTTTATTGCTTTTTACATGAGGCTCAGGAGTTCTTGCCTTTCTTCTTTTAGGTGACTCAGTTGAACTTTTAATGTTGAGAAACCTCCCACGTGGAAAGTATTTGGTGCCTCTCCTAATTCTGGACAGGCAGGGATTCTCTATGAAGCAGACTCTGTCTGTGAGGCTCTGCCGTTGCCCAGATGGACGCGTATGTGAAGATCCGAACTCCGTGCAATTTAGTCTTGGAGGTGGCGCCATTGCTGTGATTTCAGCAGCCCTCCTGTTATTTCTAGGTAAGATACCCTCCTAAAATTTACCCCTCACTTACTCATCACCTGGCTATAAGATCACCTGGCTATAAGATGGGAGCTGCAACCTATTAATATGTGGCATGTAGTACCTGCCTTTAGAGGGAACAAGTGGCAGTAAAATGGCCATTTGACTTTCTTAATATGTCTGAGTGCTATAGAGGTGGAACTAAATAACTGCTCTTTTGTGTCACCACCATTCAGTGGTCTAAGCAGATGATCTGTAGCCTTGTTATATTCTAGAGCCACCTTCGTCGTGCAATGGAAGCCATAGCTGTGCTCTTGTAATGACTACCGCAGTCTTTTCATCTCCAGCAACCAAGAGAACAGTCTGTTAAATTATTTGGCAGAAATGCCATGATGTGCAGCACAATGGCAGATGATATCCAGTGCTGACAAATGAAGGGTAATGGACCTTGGAAGGGATTATTTAAATGACCCATCTCTATTTGAGAGGGGTGAGGGACATTCTAAATTAGCTGTAGCGTCTCAGGAGAAGGACCTGGGCTTTATTGTGGAGAACTCAGTGGAAACCTGTGCTCAGCGTGCAGTCATGATCGAAAAAGCAACATTAGGCTGTATGAAGAGTGGGTTAGAAAGTAACACTGTCAGTTCTACAATGGCATCCCACGGTGAGCTGGGACACTTTCATCTGGACCAGTGTGTTTGTCTCAAAAGTATAATGAAAACAGAAAGGGTCCAGAGATGAGCAGTGGAAATGAACAGTCCTGGGAAGTCTTCCATCTGAGGAGAAAATGAAAAGCTCAGGGCGGTGTATTTTAGAGAGGAGATGAGATAAGGCGGAGTGTGAAATGTATGTCACGCTCCTGCTGACCCTTTCTCGTATTAGTATAGGGGACCTCCAATGAAATGGAAAGGCAGGACACTTGAAATAGATAAAAGGGAATTCTCTCTTTTACAGCATGTAGTTAACCTGTGGAACTCACGGCCACATGCCAACATTAGTCACACGTTCCTTAGAACGATATCGTTGAGGCCAAGAAGAGTTCTGTAGGAAGACAGAAAATTTGAGTAGAATGTAGGCACTTATAAGGATATTGAGAAGATTCCTGGATGAAGTTAAAATGTATAAGGCTAAAACTTTTCACATTAGCCAAGCCCTAACTGACTGGGAATAGATATGCAGTGTTGTAGCCCTGTCAGTCCCAGGATATTAGAAAAAACAATATCTTTTGTTGGGCCAACTTCTGTTGGTGAAAGAGCCGAACTTTCGAGCTTACACAGAACTCTTCTTGAGGTCTAGGAAATGTATTTAGCTGTGACACTCAGCACAAGGTGGAACAGATCGTTTAGCCTAACACAGATTTCAAGGGACCTTCCATCACTGGGGGAAAGGAAAAAGGGGAAGCTGGAGTGGGGTAGGTTTTGTTGGTGGGTTATAGATTGTTTTAATAAACCATAAATCCAGTGTCTCTATTTAATCCATGATATTTAGTGTCTAGCAATGTTATGAATATAAGCTCCCGGACTTGTCTTTTGATGGTGTTGTGCAGGTTTCTTTTGAGGATGAGGACAGAGAGGTTAGATATAGCATGATCACTTTGTGAAAAGTAGCAAAGAATCCTGTGGCACCTTATAGACTAACAGACGTTTTGCAGCATGAGCTTTCGTGGGTGAATACCCACTTCTTCAGAATACCCACTTGCATCTGAAGAAGTGGGTATTCACCCACGAAAGCTCATGCTGCAAAACGTCTGTTAGTCTATAAGGTGCCACAGGATTCTTTGCTGCTTCTACAGAACCAGACTAACACGGCTACCCCTCTGATACTTTGTGAAAAGTGTTCACCCACAGGTGATAGGGTATTTTTTTGTCTTATTTTCCTGTGTGAGTTCATTCGAGATGGTAGTGATTGTTGGTTTCACTCACATAGTTATAATTGGGCATGTTAGTGCACTGAATGAGGTATACAACGTATTATGATAGCAATGGAGGTAGGGGTTGATCTTTGCAGCAGTGGAGATATGTCTGCAGGTTTTGCATCTGTTTTGGCAGGGTCTGGTGCAGCTGTGAGTTGGTGTGTCCTAGTCGGTGAGGAGCTTGCTTCTGATGATGAGCTTGGAGAGGCTGGGGGATTGTTTGAAGTCCAGCAGAGGGCATTCAGGAAAGATTTCTTTCAGGATGGGTTCCCACTGAGCATGGGTTGTATTTATTTGATGATGCCTCTTATGGGTGGTACGTGACAGGGAGGGGTATGGGGGCAGGTGGTGTTTTACTTCTGTATTGAAGTAGATTCTCTCAGGGCTGGTATCATGATGTGATCCATTTCTCTGGTGGAGTATTCTTGTTTTGGTAAAGGCAGTTTTCAGTGCGCTAAGGTGTATATCCTGGACTTTCTCCTTAGAGCATATTCTGTGGTATCTGAGTGCCTGGCTGTAGATAACTTTCTTGGTGTGTTTGAGGTGGTTGCTAGATTTTTGGAGGTAAGTGTGGTGATCTGTGGGTTTCTTGTACATAGTTGTCTGTAGGGTTCCTTTGTTGAAACTGACTCTGGTGTCCAGGAAGTTGATGCTAGTGTGGGAGTTTTCCAAAGAGAATTTAATGGACAGATGGTGCCTGTTGAAGTTGTGGTGGAAATCTATGAGGGATTTTAGGTCATCTATCCAGAGGAAGAAAATATTATAGACATATCTTAAGTTTATCAGTGGTTTTCTGGTGCATTTGTCCAGAAATTCTTCAAGTGGCCCATGAAGAGGATGGCATATTGGGGAGCCATGCTAGTACCCATGGCTGTTCCCATGGTTTGAACAAAATGTTTATTGTTGAATGTAAAGTTGTTATGAGTCAGGATGAAATGGATGAGTTTGGCGATGTGTTCAGGGTGGAGATCTGAGTGTTGTCCAGCATCTTGTAAATATTTGAGGCAGGCAGTGATGCTGTCATTTTGTGGGTTGTTGGTGTATAAAGAAGTGACATCCATGGTGGCAAAGATAGTGTCCTGAGGGAAATTGTTGATGTTCTGGAGTTTGTGGGTTGATTGTGTCTTAAAGGAAGTCTTTTTGTGTGGTGACTGATTTGAAGATGGTTTCTAGGAGTCCGAATATTCCTTCACTGAGAGTACCATTGCCAGATATAATGTGTCTGCCTGGGTTCCCTTGTTTGTATCTTGGGAAGCATGTAGAAGGTCCCAGTGGTGGGTTCTTGGGGGATGAGTTTGTAGAGTTTCTCTTGGAGTTGTTTGGGGGAAGGATTTGATAATATCCTTAAATTCCTGTGGTGTGGGGTCTTCTTTGAGTTCTTCATAGTAGGTGGTGTTGGAGAGTTGATTAGACAGAAATTTCCCATAGAGGAAGGTTACTCCACAATTGTCTGTTGCGGGGTTTCTCACACCTTCCTTTGAAACAGCTGGAGCTGGCCATTGTCAGTGACAGGATGTTGTGCTAGCTGGACCACTGGTATAGACCAGTCTGATGTTTCCTATGTCTGAAACATGAATTAATGAATGATATGAAATCTGACCTCTACATTCATAGAGCTCAGTGAGGTGCCAGCGGGGCTGCTTTGAAAGGCTGTGAGGTGTCAGTAGCAGTTATGGTCATTCTTTTCCTGTTTCAGTGGCAGGCTGTCTTCTGCTGCGGTGTTCATTTGGGTCTGAAAAGAGGAAAAGCCAAGCCCATCTCCCTTTTGAAGAAGGCAGCCAGACTTTAATCAAGTATAATGAAGAGTGTGGAAACTTTTTGTGTCAGGTGGGCAATCGAGCATATATCCACTTTCTCACTCCTCCCTTTCTCAGCAGAATGTGGCAGGAAAATGACCTGCTGTATGGTATTGGGTTATCCAGGTAATGGGGACTAACTCTGATGCATCCTCTGCCATTCCAATGGTTTTCTCGGTAACCTTCTTCTTGGACACCTCATCCCGTTGGAATGTATTAACAAGGCAGACCAGGCACTTTGCTGAGGAAAGATTTGAGTGCCTCCTCCGTCTCTACTTGCCATGTGATACCTGCCTGTTTAGTGAGAACAGGGAAATAACAAATGACATGAAGGGCAGGGGTTGCAAAATATTGGTTAGGAGCCAATAGGGATTAATAGTCCTTTGTTCTGTACATTTAATGAATGCATGTCTTCATCTCTGCCCTCTGCAGGTTATGCCTGATGTTTTGGATTATGCTAGCCAACTCTCTACATATGCAGAAGTTAGAAAAGGAAAACAAATGTCTGAGGTAACCACTCGTTTGTTTATATATTAGTGTAAATGGAGTGGTCCCTTTTTAACACCCTAAGTAGATATTAGAATTGGAAGGGACCTCAGGAGGTCATCTAGTCCAACCCCCTGCTCAAGGCGGGACCAATCCTCAGACAGATTTTTGACCCAGTTCCCTAAATGGCCCCCTCAAGGATTAAACTCACAGCCCTGGGTTTAGCAGGCAAATGCTCAAACCACTGAGATATTGTCATGCTGTCTGGAGTAGCTCACAACTGTGAGAGCCTACCTCAGGGCAGACTGTCGGAAAACAGGGCAGTCACCCCAAGCTGGTAGTATGGTCTACATTTAGATTTCACCAAATCAGTAACAAATGTGAACTCCTGGATTGCTATATCCGTCTTACCATGGAGTCACAGACAGTCCCTGTAGATTCTCCAGCCTATCTTGCCACCCAGACAAACTGGACTTTGTGATAAAAGGTCACAAATCAAAAACAGACCACATCAGGTTGCTCCCAGTCCCAAGAGACCAGTCACTTACCCCATATCAATTGGTACTCCAGATCTTACACCAAAGATAACACTGGCAGCCAATTCTATAGTAAACTAAACCACACTGTCAGTTTCCCAAAAGTCTTCTCAGATTGTCTCTGGGGATCTCTGCTTTGCATCAGGTACACTTCTCTGTAAGAGTCCAAACAGTCCAGAGATCAAGGGTCTTTCCTTGAATCCATCTCTTGACAGAAAACAAGCTGACAGTGTCTCTATCCATTTGGGCTTTTCCTCTGACAGTGAGTGAGGAATTAATTTTGAGTCATTGACCTCCGGTCATCACATACTATGACCACTTGATTTGAAATTAGCACTTTTCTGTTAAAGTCCTTCATTAGCATTCCACAAGGCTTCTTTGAAGGGTTATTTAGTTACAGGGGTATTTACAATGTAAATGTTTGCAATTACATTATAACAGGATACAGATAAGTTAAAAAAATGCATGTAACATCCCTTTTTCATGATGCTTAAACACCAAATACATTCTTATATATTTAACAATTACTTTGGTCAATACTAATACACAAGTGAATTGACCTGGGGCTTTGGCATGAGCTGGCACTTGGTCTGCCAACGTCACAGATGTGCCTAACACACGGCCTGTGACATGAACCACAGCCCTATTTGAAAATAATAACCCTGTAAGTAAAATGAAATTGCACTGCCATTCTGAGCACTGTGCTTCGTCACTTATCATTTTCTGAGGCTGACATTTCTCAAGCTGAGTCTCCATTCAGAATAAAACTATTTCCCCTTACAAGACTCTTAACTATCCAGCCAGGTATTTTAGTGATGTGAGCTTGTTGTTTGTCATTGCAGGATGTAAATGGAATGGCACCATCTGCCTCCCTTACATCCAGTCGAGGACACTATGACCAAGATCTATGTGTAAGTAAACTCTACAAACTAGCATAGAGTATTGGGGGGGGGGGGGGAGGTAGACGAGGGGGAGTGAATGGAAGAAGGGATGAGAGGTTAACTGTGGTGGGTTTTATTAACCCCTAATAACTTTCCTGGAATCATACAACAGTTCCCTGTGTTTATTTTTTAAAGGGTGCCAGTAGAATGGTCCAGGCCAGACCAGTAAGTGACAATCACAGTTCCCACGTAAGTAGAATGCCTTTCACTGTGTTATGTCACTAATGGGCTCCACAAACTATCTCTGGGGACAGGTTAGAAAAAAATGCAGAACATAACACCTTTACTTTCATAGCATAACCTTGAGTCGGTAAGCCTCACTTAAAACACTAGGCCTTTGCAAGTAAGGACTACTTGTGTGAGTAAATATTGGCGGGATCAGGTCCTGCCTTTGGTGCCTTTAACTGAAAGGAATGCAGTGAATTATTATGATCACCATGTTTATGATGGTCGTCCCAAAGGCCCAACCAAGACTGGGGCCCCTCGTGCTAGACACTGTGCAAACACAGAGTAGCAGATGGTCCCTGCCCAGTGAGCTTGCAATCTAAATAGATAAGACACATGTAACGCCTACAGACCCCGTCGTTGGTGAGCAGGATTGAACTGGGGACCTCTGGAGCTTAGTGCATGAGCCTCTGCTGCATGAGCTAAAAGCCAACTGGCTGTTAGCAAAGGCTGTAGGGCAGACTCATTTTTACCTCTCTCTCTAAGTGGTCTTGGTGCCACTAGATGGGACAGAACACCACACCCAATAGGTGTGTGGGTTACACATGCACAGGAGAAACAGCTATAACATACAATGAATGCTGAGGAATTTGTTCAAACCAGAATGACACTTGTAAAATCTTGATGGAGGGCTATGGCCTTGCTGAGGTCCAATGCTATGTCTCTCTTTCAGGGGGTCCACAATTCCAGATGCGTGGAGACACTCGACAGAAGACCCCTCACTATGATTGTAGAAACAGTGGGTGAAATGTTGAATCAGGTAGGGAATAGCTCCTCAGTATTGTCAGTGCGTCCTGGCTATGGAACACGGTTTGCCCTGGGAACTTTCCAGCTGTTCATAGGAGAGACACCTTCCAGGAATGGGAAAAGGGGCTAGGGTGTGTAAAATAGGCATTAACTCGCAGCAGAATCCGAACCCCTGGCTGAGAGCAAGATACACAATCTGGGGGAGCATGAGGAGGAGTCACGTACAACGATCTCTGAGCCTTTGCTGAAGATTTTGTGTCTCCAGCACTTCTTGCTGTGCCATTCTGGTTACCTACAAGTTACCTGGACACTTGTGTGTCCATCACATGTGCACCTTTTTCTTTCTGGACAGGCACTGGGTGCTGCAGTGCTTCCCATTGCAGGTGCATGGGTAAAGCCAGGTTCCTTGGTCTTTCCGTTCTGTGTTGGCTGGGGAACTTGTAATTTTTCATGCTTTTTGTATTTCTTCTGACAGCTTCCCTGTGCTACTGTATTGCAGCGCTGGTCCCGGGCACTCTTTGGTGTAGCTGATGTGCTTTAAAGGGGCTGGCTGGTTGGGTGGGAGTGACTAGTATTTCTTACAGTATCACCCTGGGACTTCTTGCTAACCTGCTACTTACAATGAATCCCACTGGCTTCTAAAGGGATGTGAGAGATGGAGTCTCCAGGGAGATTTTGTTTTCTTATTTGTTCTCTTTCCCTTCCTCAGAAGCTCTATCACCTCAGCAACCTGGAGGAGGACATAGTCACTTACCAACCTCACATCTATGCCGAGGAGGGAAAGCTAGAGAGAAGCAGCTCCTTCAGGTCCCTGCTCATTGACGACGATGAACTGCCCAAGGATTTCTTGGACGCCCTGGGACCAAAGTTCACTGCTCTGGGTGAAATCTGCCAGAAATGATTTCAGTCACAGCCACTCCCATAGGAACAATGGAATGGTGGGGACCTTCCCAAACAGGTTTGGAAGAGACTTGACCCAAGCACAAACATCTGCTGACCTTTGGTGGCTCTCTCCTACAGGGAATGTCCCCAGAGTTGTACGTAATCTTGATGCTGGGTCGCTCCCCTTTGGGTTCTCTGCCTGGCTAGACAGGCCCTTCGATGTCAGCAGAGAGCTCTTTCTTTTAGAACAGTTACTCCAGCTCTCTGAGCTGAAGAGACGGAAGTGCAGGTCCAGTCTGGTTAGGCCCTAGGCATCAAGCATCTCTAGCCACCTGCAGTCAGTGGGTCTCCCCTTTCTGATCAAGGGCTCAGGGCTTTCCTTTAATGTTTCCTTTGGGCTGTGTTTCTTTTCAGACTCTCTCTCAAACTAATCTGACACAGACTCTCATTTCTATCAGCCAGCGGTAGCGGCCCCCTTTCCTCCCTGCCCCCATGAAATTCAGAAAGACTTGTCATTATTGCCAGCCTGTCATTGTTGCCAGCACTGAGTATTGTAGCTTCATCGTCTGTGTGAAGGGGCTAGGGCGAGTGCAGCCCGCGAACTGGAATGTCGGAGGAAACCAGGTCACCAGTTGTTTGGGCCTTATAGCGTTCCTGAGGTCTGCAGGTATCTGCTCTCACCCCTCAGAGAGCTAGAGATTGGAATAATCTAGAAATAGGATGGTGTTTTAAAATCCACAGTGGTTAAAGCCCATGTAGGGTTGTAGAAGTGGATGAAAAGCCACCATCCTGATGATATTTAAAGTAGCTCTGCTCGGAGTTCAGCTCACAAAGCAAGCACAGGTTCAGGTAAATGCTAGGTTTTTGATTAACAAGACAGCGAAGGCCGTTTCCAGCTAGTCCTGAATTTGTGCAGCAGCTCTTCTGTATGTAGCTGGCTCATCTTCCACCCACAGATGCTGGCTCACACCCATTTCGTGTGGGCAAAGCCTGTCTTTGTACATTCAAAATGGGCATCTGTTCACTTCTGTGGGTGCCGGCCTGTTGCAAAAGCAAGTGTGCAGAATCTGGAGGTGGGCCCCGAAAGTTTCCCCTGTATGGTTAGAGGAGCAAAGTCCTAGCAGTGGCTCAGTACCTGGGGTGGTTTGCTTTGGCAGATCAAAGGAAATAGATGGAAGTGCCCACAAGGTTCCCATCCAGAGCATGCTAACTGAGTAACTTTCTGGCTGCATTGTTCCAAGGATGTGCTGAGCTCTTTGCCGGGGAAGATGCATGCTGGTGAAATGGAATCTTGGAACACGCATAAATGATCTGAGGGCGTGGGAGAAGGGTCTCTCAAAGATTGCAGTACAAATATGTCCATTCAGTGAAATCCTAGGTTCTCAGAGTGTAATGGACAGGCCAGTGTGCAGGAGACCCACTTGAACATACATATGTGTTGCCTGCAGGGTCTGGAGACTCAGAGGGGATATACTAGCAGCCAGTCAGGGGTGTTGGGGGTAGGGATTCTCCTTCAGTTGCTGTAGGATAGCCTGTGTGTTGGGACCAGGGGGAACAGAGCTCTAATCTGTGCTGCTTGAACAAGGATCTGCCTGGGTGGGGAACATGGAACTCTTTGGGAGCAGGTGACTTTCTGAGGGCTTGGCTACACTTACGGTTTTGCAGCGCTGGTAGTTTGCAGCGCTGGTCATCCAGCTGTGTAGGAGCAGCGCTGGTGTGTGGCCACACTCACAGCTACCAGCGCTGGTGTGTGGCCACATTTACAGCATTTGCAGCGCTGTTGGGAGTGTTGCATTATGGGCAGCTATCCCAGCATTCAAGTGGCAACAACGTGCTTTTCAAAAGAGGGGGGTGGAGGGTGGTGTACTGTGACAGGGAGCGGGGAAGATAGAGAAAGTGGATTTTTGGAGCCAACAGTTTAGCTTCCTGGATTGAAAAATCACAAAATGTTCGCGAACCCTTGGTCTTAATTGCAAACAGCCTGCATCCAACGCTGTTTCTCTGTCAAGCAAACATTCACTCCCTGCCTCTCATTTGATCGTTCACAGCCAGGTACAGATAGCTCCTGTTTGCTGTGATCAGTGTTTGTTTTTTAGATAAGCAGTTCAACGGAGCTCCGATCGGAGTTCACAACAAAACAAAGAGAGGCTGCATAACAAAACAAAGAGAGTAATTTAGTTAAAAGCTTTCTGGGATATCTCCTTATTCCCTGGAGGCCAATAAAAGCACTGGTGTGTGTCCACACTTGATGAGCAGCACTGGATCACCAGCGCTGCAATCGCTACACCCCAACCTGGCCAGGTGTACAGCCAGCGCTGCAGCCAGGGAGTTGCAGCGCTGGATGTGCCTTGCAGGTGTGGACGGTTACTAATTGCAGCGCTGGAAAGCCTCTACCAGCGCTGCAACTTGCAAGTGTAGCCAAGCCCTGAGTCTGGAAGTGGATTTTAATTGACGCTGGTGAGTTTGTTAATGGCTTAGCTGGTGTGTTGCATTTTGTACATATGCTTTGGGGAGTCTTGTTGGGAGATAATCTCATATGTTGTCATACATACACACACATATAAATATGTTGTAATACGTTATAGGCTATTTGAAGCCTAGTGTGGGTGAAGTGCACTTGACATGAGTATGTGGGTTGCGTGCTGGTAGCCAAAGTGAGGATTTAAGGTTGCGAGTGGTCAAGGACTGTTTCTGTGAAACAATTTGTGATCCTGGGAAAGATAAAAAATCAGCAGAAAAGGGAATAACATCGATGGTGTTGTCATGGCAATGTGTCCGTTACAGCTGTGGACAAAAGTTGGGGGAAATGAAACGTTTTGGATTATGCCCAGGACTGTTTTCTTGGAGTTGTGGGTGAAAGGCCCAGCAAACAGAAACAAAGGACTGATGACGCAACGGAATGGACTATAAATGGTTGCCTGATACATCTGCAATTTGGAGTCAGACATCAATCCAGAGCCCTGATTTTGAAGAGGTGTGCGAGCCGGCTCCCCACGCGTTATGATTGATTGGAGCAGATCTCAACTGGCCGTCGGGACGTCATTCTAATCTTCAGACTCTGGTGCAGTATGTTTGGGGTATGAATGTGGAGTGATTGAGGTTTATATTGTAACCAATAAAAGTATTCAGAGTATTGTATACTAACACTGTGTCCAGTATCTGCCGGCTCCCCCATCCTGTAGAGAGGCCTCTATCAGAGCCTAACAGTCTGAATCGGTCTTTTTATATATCTAAAATAAACACATGCTCCTGCTCATGCGTGACCCCTGACTGCCTCTCACAAGTGCCACCGTGTGGAATTCTCTTCTGCTTGATACCCACCCAGGTCCATCTTTGTTACACTTCAGGGCAAAGACTCAACCCTTGATGTTCCTGTTCACATTGTCCTGTGTCTTTATGCTGTTTACTCTAGGCCTGACTGTTCCACACACCTGCTAGAGGGGGTGCAGAGGGGCCACACAATAGGGACTTAACATCTTACTTCCATTTTGCCAGGGGCTGGCATCTTCTGTTTACAAACTTGTTTCTCAAACTCCCATCAGGTTTTAGCACCAGGTGACAGTGGCGTGGACTCGAAATGAACTGCCATATGCTAGCACATCTCCCTGTGGCTTTGCAGAGACTCAATTTCTACCAAATGTGGGCATATCACTAAATGAAACAGCCACAGAACATAATGGCTGGCTCCTTTGCTATAGGGCTTTACACACACCCATTCCTGTTCTTGATTTAAGCTTTTCTATCTAGTCTTATGGGCCATAGAGATAATGGCTCAGTGGTGTTAAGTGTCTCATTCAGAGCTTCAGTCAGCAGCAATACTAAGTGCTAAAAATAAAACACTAATGATGCAAGCTTTATGTCATGATAGTATGTTACCCCTATAAATTCCAGGCCTCTTGTTGATGTTCATACACTCACTGCATGCACCTCTGCAGCAAGAGAGGTCATTTATTGTCTGGAAAACCCATCTTTATCGTGAGAAACAAAAGGAGTGTGAACTAGTGACCTTATTAAAGAGAGCATAAGCAACAACTTGATCACAGCCAGGAGTTATCTGACATTAAAAGGACTCTTTAATCTGGCAGACAAAGGCAAAAGAAGAGCCAGGGGCTGGAAGTCAAAGTTAGCAAAAGTCAGACTGGAAATAAGACTCTGTTTTAAACAGCAAAGGTAACTAACCATTGGATCTAGTAGCCAGGGATGTGGTAAATTCTCCACTAGTGGGAGTTTTTAATTCAAGAGTGAATATCTTTCTAAAACTCTGCACTCTAGTTCAATCACAAGTGATTGATTAGATGCAGGAATCACTGATGAAATTCTGTGGCCTGTGCTACACAGGAGGTCAGTTTAGAGGATCATAATGGTCTCTTCTGGCCTTGAAGTATATGACTATGTAAGGGGCAACGTACTTTTACTGCTACTACAGTTAATTTTATCCGATGCCTTTGCAGCATCTTCTAACAATTATTTGAAAGGTTTGTAGCATCCCTGCCATATGGTATCAAATTGTGGCATATTAATGTGTAGAGCCCTGAAAATCTGCAGATATCCACTTTATATCCACTGACCATGCTTGCAGATTGTGGATGGATGCGGATCCAAATTTTATATCTAGAGCCCTGCAAAACTGTGGACATCTGCTTTATATCTATGGGTATCCGTAGACCATGTCTGTGGATTGGATGCAGATACACATTTTGTATCCATGCAGGACTCTATTAATGTGCACTTACTGTATTGTGATGTCACAGGTATGCTGCCACCTGGTGGCTGTCCCTGTTGTTACACTTTTGTGAATGTAATACTCTTAGTAAAAAATGACTTGCTAAAGCTGCCGTTTTCTTAATGCTAAGAACTGTGAACAGCAGCACTGAGCATGACTGTCCACTTTCTCCAAAACACCTGTTTCCACAGAGAGAAACTACATGGTAATTGTGATGGAGAAGAAATGCTGTAGGCTTCCTCATGCATCATTGACAAAACTCTTGCTACTGATGGGAAAGCAAGAAAAGGATCATGGAGATTTCCTCAGAGTACACTGACAATATACATTGTATAACAGTGTGCAGTGTCCACAGATGCACACACACACACACACTCTAACATGACAGTGGAGATGTGTTATGATACTGATGTTCATGAATGAGGAAAGGGAAGATATCTGCAAAAGCTACTCCGCAGCCATTAGTGAATTAACATGCAGAAGATGGGGTCAGCCGTAACCTCACTTCTCTGTTGTATTCTTTCTTCATAAGAGAAGCAAAATTCTCCATCAGAAGTAGATCTGAAGTCCAGTATCTCAGACCCCGCACTCCCATTTCAGAATGTACTCAACCTATCAATCCCTTTGCTCAGACGCCATTAACCCGATAATTCAAAGCTGGAAACCTTCAATCCAGTGCGATCAAAGAACTTTCTCTGACTGGCAAGGAGCTAAGTTTCTCTAAATGCCTGAGGCAGGATCTGCTAACACAATAAATCATTACTCTGATAAATTGCCTTTAACTAATCATTGCAGCTGGGAGCCTTTAGCTCAAGCCCAGGGCTTTAGCCAGTCTGCAGCAAAGTATCAATACCTACGAGGGCTGTTATGTTACAAACTGTACCCATGGGAGTGAGATTTGAGCTGGGATGTCTTTTTCTGTTTAGGGTGCTGAAAAGTAAAACACCCCCCACACACACTAAAGAAAGGCACGTGTGTGTCACTGTTCACATGTACTGTGCGTGTGTAGCATGCTGTGGTCAGATATAACACACACAGACTCAATGGGCATGAGTGGGGGTCAAATCCACAGTCTTTGAGCTAAGAGGAAGTATAATGGCAGGGATCCACCATTCTAGGCATTCACCATGGCATGTACTACGCCAACCTGAACCTACTCTATAAAATGATACCAGCCGTTGTTACAGTGCCCCCATCCAAGGACCTCCAAGCCCTTTACACGCTAAATCAATGTAACCTTCCACCAACTCAGTGAGCTATGGAAGTACCACCCCTATTACCGAGAATGGAAACTAAGGCAAAACACAGATCTTTCCTTGGTCACGGACACAGAAGACACCTGCGTCATAGCCAGGAATGGAGCGTGGCTCCTTTGACCCTCAGTCCTGGGTTTCAAGTACAAGGCCTTTCTTTCCCTTTTCATAGTGATTAGAGCAGCTGCCTTGCCTCTACTGCTGCCTCTTAGGACCAGACTTTTTATCTGTCTAAGGTACTTACATGGGCTTCATTACTGTAGTGTCCAAGCCCTTCACAATCCGTGCAACACTCCAGTGAGGTCAGGCAGTGCTGTTATCCCCAGGCTACAGGCGGGGAGCTGAGGCACAAGAGTGAACGGCTTGCCCAAGGCCACACGCGGAGTCTGTGGCAGAGTGGAGAATTGAGCCCAGGTCCCTCACCCAGGTACCTGCACCACAAGACCATCCTTCCTCTCAGGCCTGTCAGTTTTGTGCAGTTACATGTGCACAGTGTATTCCTAGCCTGCTATCATCCATTTCTGATCACAAACGGGCTAATTTCGCACCTAAATGCATGCTGCAAGGCACTCTGTTCCCTGACTTGTGCACATAATTGTGGTAGTTACATGTGCAATTTAATTGACTAAGTCAATGCTTCATTTATTTGAACATCTGTCAGTGTTTTTTGAAGTGGCTGTCTGCCTCTCACTAGTGACATCCGAGTTTTCATCTAAGGATCTCAAATCACATTACGAACACTTCCCAACATTTCAGGGAAAGCAAATGCCCAAACACCCATAGAGAGAGACAATGGCAAAGCTAAAGAGAGATCCCAAGAAGTGGGATTCCCAGTTAGCTGCTCTAGCCTCTGGACAACACTTCCTCCCTTATTAGTCAGTGTGTGGATTTTGACTGAGCTGGCATTTGCTCTCAAAAGGGAGTCTAAATTATTCCATTAATCTCCTACTAGTCTAAAAACTAGCAACATCTGTTCAAGGCATGAGTGGCTTTTTAGCACCGTTTGGCAGCAGGGGAGCCCAAGCTGATGAGGTCTGTCCTCTCCACTCGGTTACCACAATCAAAAAGGATTATTTGGAGGCTTTAAAGCAACATGATGATTAATAACTAGTGAGAAAGAGGCATAAATCAGGGCACATCGCACCCAAATTACACATTTGCATCCATCACGCTTTTGCAGACATGACTGCAGGAAGCCAGTAAAGAAATGGCTCTTAATCATGGGAGACCGCGTAAGAATCTAGAGACAGGCATGTTGGTGGGCATCTGGAAGCAGCACATTTTCTTGTGTCACTTGCTCCCCAATACATGTAGCTCTATTGGAAAGATCCCCAGCAGTCCCTGTGACACTGTTAGCACCATGAGCTGCTATCATGATGCCTGTAATGATGATACAGGATCATCAGTCTCCCAAGCTCCGGGTGTGATCTCCTGTTTTTTTAGTTTCAAGCTGCCAATCAAAGGCCAGTCTTTCTTTTTCTTTTTTTTTTTAAAAAGCAAATATTGAGTCCACCCCGAGTCTAAAGTTCAAGCCCCTGCTTTCTAATTCCCCATTAAAGTCAGGGCTCCATTTTCAGCAGGGCTCCTTTAACTGTGCCTGAAATATTTTTTTGGCCCAGCCATTTACATACACAAAACTCACATTTGTTAAAACCCAAAGACAGGATTTTTATTGCACCTCTAAACAGAAACAAGCTGGCTGGACTCATTTTCAGACTCCTTTGAATGTATCGCAATGAGCTGGCTAGTGCGCATGTGTACCACGGCCCTATTCAACAGACCCAGAACTGCTCCATTAAGTGTTAGGTACATCAAATGCTCACACACTTGGGTGCATATTTTGCATGTTTAACTCCCAGTCTGGTGCCCGGTGCAGCAAAATAATCACCAAAGGGTCCCTAGCAGAAGGTTTCGACTGTGAGAAACACTAACAAGAACAGTTGCTTCAGAGAGCTAAGCAGATGATAATGAACTAGAGCGTTCAGAAGGGAATAACTGCAATATGGTCGCAATGAGAACTAGTACCCAGAACTTCTGTGTGTTCAGGCAAGTCAAATTTGTATACAGGAACGTAGAGGCCAATCTGAGCAAAGTGACCCCTGGAAATAAGTAGCTGCCAAGACTTCACAGGGACTCTGGCAGAGCAGAAAGTTGAGCCCAGCTGTCCCAAGCAGGTACCCTAACCATTAGGCCGTTTCCTAGTGTGAGGCAGAGTGACAGTGTCAAGGTTCCTTCCCCACTCTGAACTCTAGGGTACAGACGTGGGGACCCGCATGAAAGCCCCCTAAGCTTAATTACCAGCTTAGGTTAACAGTAAGCTGCCACCACCAAGCGTGTTCCAAATCTTAGGGGAGAGCCACTTGGAACTCGCCTTTCCCCAAATATTTCCCAAGTCTCTAACCCCCCCCTTTCCTGGGCGGATTTGAGACTAATTCCTCCCTCCAAGTCCTTACCCCCCTTTTCCTGGGTAGGCTTGAGAGTATTCCCTCACCAATTAGTCCTGGTGAACACAGATCCAAAAACCTTAGATCTTAAAACAATGAAAAATCAATCAGGTTCTTAAAAGAAGACTTTTAATTAAAGAAAAAGGTAAAAATCATCTCTGTAAAATCAGGTTGGAAAATAACTTTACAGGGTAATCAGATTAACAGAGCCCAGAGGAACCTCCTCTAGCCTTAGGTTCAAAGTACAGCAAACAGAGGTAAACCCTCTAGCAAAAGGACCATTTACAAGTTGAGAAAACAAAGATAAAACCAACATGCCTTGCCTGGCTGTTACTTACAAGTTTGAAATATGAGAGATTTTTTCAGAAAGATTTGGAGAGCCTGGATTGATGTCCAGTCCCTCTTAGTCCCAAGAGCGAACACCCGCCCCCCCCCCAAAAGAGCACACAAACAAAAGCCTTCCCCCTCCCCAAGATTTGAAAGTATCTTGTTCCCTTATTGGTCTTTTGGGTCAGGTGTCAGCCAGGTTACCTGAGCTTCTTAACCCTTTACAGGTAAAAGGATTTTGGTGTCTCTGGCCAGGAGGGATTTTATAGTATTGTACACAGGAGGGTTGTTACCTTTCTCTTTATAGCTCTGTCAGACAGGTAGTGCCACCCCAGAGCAAGTGGCATGTGCTACTGAACTAGAGGAAGTGGAAGAGAAATGGGGCCTGATGCTGTACTCCTCCTAATGCTGGCCTGCAGGATCGGGACCAAAGCACTGATTGTTCAGCATACACTTCACCTCTTCCTCTGTGCCCGGTGTCTGAGGGAATGTGTGGGGTCTCTTGGTTGCTCAAGACCTGCTTTAAACTCAGTCCCTTCAGGGGTCATAGTTTCATAAGTGCTAGTGATGGACTACAGCATTTCAATTACCTGCTCCCAGTAAGGGGTTTGATCAAGATGCCTGTGAATTGCCATTACTCCTGGCCCCTGCTAGGCTTAAGTCTGTGGGAGTCGCAGCCGCACAAGCGTTTATTGTTGCACAGTCTTCATCTGTGTCTTCGTTTTTGCCTCATTTATAAAATCTCACTGAAAAGTAAAGTGACATGCAATCAGGCTTGGGGAAATTAACCACCTCAGGTCCACACTCTTCCCTCAGATCAGACATTAGAGAGGAGGCTGCAGTTGGTTTGATCTACACCCTGGTTTATATACTGGAGCTGTCAAACTGCACCACGGTTCTGGATTCCAGTTCTTATAAGGATACATTTTAAAGCTGGAGGGATCTAGAATAAAATTGTTAAAAGCCCCTGGGGCCCAGATCCTCAGAGGCATTTAGGTGCCTAACTCTGACTAAAATCAATGGGAGTTCGGCTGCTAAGTATCGTGAGGGTCTGGACTTTGGAAGCTAAGCTCCATTTTCAAAAGCGACTTCAGACACTTCAGAAAATGTTCCTGCTAATTGTTGTAGAAGCAGGACCCTTTGCAGGGAGCTGGCCACTCACAGCACTTAGTCGTCAGTCAGTCAGTTATAGTCACTGCTGTTCACTGAATCAAAGGCAACTGTAACTTTCATCCCCCAACAACTCAGGTGGTGTTTTGTTGAATGATGACCCCCCCCCGGTGGAGTTGTCACCCAGGGCCTCTCAAGCTCAGCAAAGCATTTAAACACACATTTAACTTCAACTAAATGGCTCACGTGTTAAAAGCAATAGGACTGGTGATGCGTTCAAAGTACATGCTTAAGCACCTTGCTGAATCAGGACCTACGTCTAATAGCCAGGAGCAGCAGCTGATCCATAAACCTCTTATATGGCCTTACCGCTACAGGGGGACAAAGACCTACAATGTGCTGATGTGAGTTCCACATTGGGCTGCAGGGCAATAAGAAGGCTCCTCAGATCTTCCAAGGGAAAAGCTCCTCCTGCCCACTGTTCTCCCACTGGCTTGGCCTTTCTGTGTCATGGCACAGACAGGGGATCTCTCAGGACTGTTAAGCTGCTGCTGTAGGAGGAGGAAGATTTTCCTACATCAACTTAGAGTCATCTACTCCCCTCTGAAGGAGCCATTTGTCCGAATTATGAGGTTACTACATCAGGAGTCATCCAAAGGACAACTAGATGATAACGACAGGAGGGTTTTTAAGGTGAGGGTGACCCAGGTGTGTGGTGGCCTGTAATTAGTTCCCTTAATTAACATCTTAGCTGTTGTCATATTTCACTGTCTTAATAATTAAACACAACAACAGAATGTTGAATTAGGGGTGGTATAAAAAACACAGCTAGGCCTGTGTGAATTTCTCCAAGGTTTGTCTGATAGTAAGAGGCAAACAGACTATGCCGCGATTGTGCTAGTGGCAAATTTTCACAACTCAGTGCAAAAGCCATTTAGCACCTTTAAAGGAACTGGAAATGGATTTTTTTCTTCTTTTTTGCATGTGTGGTGGGGCTGAAAATTGACAATAATGAGAAAGGTATTAAAAAGGTGGCTTCCCAGCTTAGCCTGCAATTGCATTCTGATTGCAAAGCTGGCAAATAAGGGAGTGCAGCCCACATACTAGTCACTGGCGTAACATCACTTCTCTGTGCATTTTTCGTCTGATCTTTTTCTTCCCCTTTACTTTATGCATTTTGAACATGGTTAGTGTCTGACCGAAGCTGGAAAGGCCTGGCTGAGGATGTAGGAGCTGACAGTCGCTAGTGTCCACAGTTCAAAATGACCCTCCGAATGGGCTCTGGAGGCTTGTTCCCTGATTGGCTGGAGGGGCCTTCCTGATACTACAGCCAGGAACCAACTCGCAGAGAATGCACAGCTGGGAACTTGCCACACAGACAATAGCTAAGTGACCTGCTTGGTCAGAATGCCTTGGCCTTTCTACCAGCTGGAGAGATGTTTCATCCCACCCTGCATCAGGGATCTCTCCTCCCACAAACGGGGGCAGCAGAGATTACTTAAGCCATGAGGTTGCTGTATTGACCCTCAGCAGCCTGGATGGGATGGGATGGGAGAGGACTCCCTACCCCCGGCCTGCCGTGGGACTTCCCACTTCCCTATGCTCACTCTGCTTATTGAACCTTAGCTCACTGACCTTGTTCACAGTGACACAGGGGGCACGTCCTTCTTGTTCCAAAGTAAGCTGTTATCAATGCTCCAAAATGCCTGTTGTCGTTAGTTAAACGTACCCTAGCAGCCACTTGCTCCTCCCTGTACTGTATTCGGGTACCGGGGCATTTCTCAGGGTGCTGCAGGCACTTGACAAAAATACCCCGATCACATATCACCCACCTTGTAATAGCTTATTGCTAAATTCTCGGTGGCCTCAGCAGGAGTCTGCACTATCCTCTCATGTTCATGTGGCACCATTATTTCTGTAGCTCTGGTCATACATTTGAGATGCTATAGAAGGATCATCTCACCCCTACAGAAGTGCGGCCACTTCTGGCTTGCAGCATACTGTTATGAGCTGGGTGGATATTACTGCAATGAGTTGAGTTAAAAACCCAAGTGAGATTGGTAGGTGCAAATTCACCCTTCAATTAACATCACTGTAAACACAAGCCCTACCAAAGACAAAAGATGGTGTGAATCTTGGAAGGTGGTAAGGTGATAGGGAATAGCCAGCATGGATTTGTAAAGAACAAATCGTGTCAAACCAATCTGATAGCTTTCTTCCACAGGATAACGAGTCTTGTGGATAAGGGAGAAGTGGTGGATGTGGTATACCTAGACTTTAGTAAGGCATTTGATATGGTCTCGCATGATATTCTTATCGATTAACTAGGCAAATACAATTTAGATGGGGCTACTATAAGGTGAGTGCATAATTGGCTGGATAACCATACTCAGAGAGTAGTTATTAATGGTTCCCAATCCTGCTGGAAAGGTATAACAAGTGGGGTTCCGCAGGGGTCCGTTTTGGGACCGGCTCTGTTCAATATCTTCATCAACGACTTAGATGTTGGCATAGAAAGTACGCTTATTAAGTTTGCAGATGATACCAAACTGGGAGGGATTGCAACTGCTTTGGAGGACAGGGTCATAATTCAAAATGATCTGGACAAACCAGATGAAGTTTAATAAAGACAAATGCAAAGTGCTCCACTTAGGAAGGAACAATCAGTTTCACACATACAGAATGGGAAGAGACTGTCTAGGAAGGAGTACGGCAGAAAAGGATCTAGGGGTTATAGTGGACCACAAGCTAAATATGAGTCAACAGTGTGATGCTGTTGCAAAAAAAGCAAATGTGATTCTGAGGTGCATTAACAGGTGTGTTGTGAGCAAGACACGAGAAGTCATTCTTCCGCTCTACTCTGCGCTGGTTAGGCCTCAACTGGAGTATTGTGTCCACTTCTGGGCACCACATTTCAAGAAAGATGAGGAGAAATTGGAGAGGGTCCAGAGAAGAGCAACAAGAATGATTAAAGGTCTTGAGAACATGACCTGTGAAGGAAGGCTGAAAGAATTGGGTTTGTTTAGTTTGGAAAAGAGAAGACTGAGAGGGGACACGATAGCAGTTTTCAGGTATCTAAAAGGGCGTCATCAGGAGGAGGGAGAAAACTTGTTCACCTTAGCCTCCAAGGATAGAACAATAAGCAATGGGCTTAAACTGCAGCAAGGGAGGTTTAGGTTGGACATTAGGAAAAAGTTCCTAACTGTCAGGGTGGTTAAACACTGGAATAAATTGCCTAGGGAGGTTGTGGAATCTCCATCTCTGGAGATATTTAAGAGTAGGTTAGATAAATGTCTATCAGGGATGGTCTAGACAGTATTTGGTCCTGCCATGAGGGCAGGGGACTGGACTTGATGACCTCTCGAGGTCCCTTCCAGTCCTAGAGTCTATTAATCTATGAATCCACCCAGGAGTTTTTTGGCTGAGTATTCTTTTGGGTAGGGGAGTGAGTGTGAGAGTGAGTGTGTGTGTGTGTGTAGAGAGATCACACAGAAACTGAGATCAGACAGGAACAGGCTGAGTGAGACAGACAGCCTGAAGGAGCAGCTGAAAGCATTGTAGCTGACTTTCGAAGAAACCTGAAAAGAAGTTTTGGGTCAGAGGTGCAGGCTGAAATGAGAGCTCTTGGTGCTCTGAGCAAAAGAAGCTGTTTCCTGTCATTTGAGTCCCTCGGTGCTCAGGAACACAGGACTTTGTACCTTCTTTGTAAATAAACAAAGCTGCATCAAAGAAAATACCAAACTCCATCAATTTCTACTTCCAGTTGGAACAACCTACTGGACCCTGAATTTTTGGCTAGCCACTCAGACCAAAAATGGTAATAATATCAACCCTTTATTTCAGCAACACTACACATACATTTAGGTCAGGAAGTGAAGTTCAGTATATCCAACTGAAACTGTAGGGGGAGATTTTGATAGGCGGGATGTATTTACCCGATGCAGGATTTGGCTAGGACACTACGGTTAATACAAAAAAATCCCATCGGATCTTTAATGACCACAAGTAGTCAGGGTCTCAGTTTCACATCTCATCTCACAACCCAGATGCACAGAGTCCCCCAACTCTGTGACACACCGCAAATTCCCAGCAGCACATAAAGAGCGACTCTGTTCTATATAGGCTCTTATACCACCCTCATCCTGTAGTATCTGAGTGGTTTCCAGTAGTGCATTAAGCAACCTGACATCTATTACATATGGTTTGTTCTTGTTCACCTTCTCTCAAGGGGTAGAACGTCCAGTGATTTGCGATAATCTGGTGCCAGATCAGAGACAATTCCATCAATAAGATATATTGTAAATATCATAAAATTGGCACCATATCTTAATGGTCAACAATGGGAAACACAGCAACATTGTTGGAATCATACTTTCATAACTGTCTTTGTAAAATATAATGATTATTCATAAATGCTGAATATTATTACCTTACTAATAAATTTCTAATATTTCATTTGATCAACATTCTTAAAATAAGGAAAACTATTTTTGGGACGTGATTAGAAAACTCTTTAACAGTACTGATAAATACTAAAGCTTCTGACTGAGGCTTTTGCTACATAAACATACATAACTAACTAACCAGAAGATGGCATCAGTAAACTGGATATGGAGGCTACTGGACAAAGCAGCAGAAGCAAAGGCAGAATATTCACTGTTGCTCCGTTTCAAAACAAACCTCTTTATAAAGAATCTCTTTTTGGGTAGGGAGGTTGCCTGGCGGCGAGGGGGGTGGGGAGATTTGGTTTTGTTAGGACATTGTTCCAGTGATTAATTAGCCTCACTGTTAAAAAATTATATCTTAATTAATGGGTGATACAGAGAAGGAAGGTGAGAAGCCCATTATGTTTTATTGGATGTTTGTGCTGTATGCTTGCAGTAGAGTTTGTCCTTTATACAAAAATCTTTTTGGTTGTCCAGCTTGTTCGTATATTTCTGTTAAGTGGTAAGTTAGAATGAAAGATAAAAATGTCTCCCTCTATTTTCCTTTGAGACAGATGTGCTCTGGTTAGTGGATTTAATTCTATCTGGTACTTTAGGAAATTTGTTTTTATGACTTTCAAAAGTGCAGTGGTTACGGGAGAACAAGCAAACTGCCGTTTGTGGGTGGAAAAGGGGGACTTACACTTGCAATTGCCCTGGAGCATACAAATGTCCACATGTGGAATTTGCATGTGTCAATATGCAGTGTAAATTCCAGTGATTGGCATGACATAAATACCACCGAGCAACAGAGAAAATAAATGATGCTTAGCATAATACCATAATTGCTGGTACAAAGGTGCAACAAATAAAAATTCAAGTAGAGGGTGTTTTTCCCCCCTTCATTGTGTGTTTAAATTTGCAGTTCACAGCATTAAGTAGCCACATGATGGTGCAACACTGAAGCTCAGCACAATGCAAATATGCTTTAAGTTAGTCTGGACGTTGCCAAGTCAAAATCTGCTGCATGCGTAAACTAAGGCTCCACACACAAGTGAACAAATGGGGAAAATGCAATTAAACAATCATCCCTTCAGGTCTAGGGTTCAAATCCCAGTTAGGCTCTGAGTGAAAATGATCTTGGTGATCTCCTAGCCTCAGTTTCCCCCCTTTCACTAATTTGCAATTTACCACAGTTCATTGTGACTGGCAGCCTCTGCTTCCGAAAGGCTAAGAGCTGGATTAGTCAGTTTGCTGCGGGTCAGGATTGAGACACCTGGGCTGAGCTGCGTGGGGAGGTTTGCACACGCCTGGCTTGGCGTCCCTCACATTTCTAAACACTGGAGGCAGGGCCGGCTCCAGACCAGCGCGCTTGGGGCGGCATTTTGCCGGCAGGGCGGCAGCCGGCTCCGGCAGACCTTCCGCAGTCATGCCTGCGGAGGGTCCGCTGGTCCCGCGGCTCGGGTGGACCTCCCGCAGGCATGACTGTGGATGCTCCACTGGAGCCATGGGACCAGCGGACCCTCCGCAGTCATGTGTGCGGGAGGTCCGCTGGTCCAGCGGCTCCGGTGCACCTCCCGCAGGCATGACTGCTTGGGGCGGCCAAATTCCTAGAGCCGCCCCTGACTGGAGGAGGCAAGAAAGGGAACAAAGCTGGGGACTGGAGAAAATTTACATGCTAAACTGTAGGAGAGGGATGGTATTAAACAAGTATCTGATTCTTTCCCAACTCGGTATGAATTAAATACTGGGGGGGAGGGGAAATCCTGCCGTCCTCCCTGCAGCTGTGGAAGGCACTGGACACGGCAGGATTGGTGCTGGGGAAGGAGGATTCAAGGACCCAGCCCAGGGGGTCCATCCCTGCTTCACAGGATAGCAATGGTCTCCGTGGGGATTCCTTGCACAAGGCTAGGATCATAGAATCATAGAATATCAGGATTGGAAGGGACCTCAGGAGGTCATCTAGTCCCACCCCCTGCTCAAAGCAGGACCAACCCCAACTAAATCATCCCAGCCAGGGCTTTGTCAAGCCTGACCTTAAAAACCTCTAAGAAAGGAGATTCCACCACCTCCCTAGGTAGCCCATTCCAGTGCTTCACCGCCCTCCTAGTGAAAAGGTTTTCCTAATATCCAACCTAAACCTCCCCCTCTGCAACTTGAGACCATTACTCCTTGTTCTGTCATGTGGAATTGAAGAGCCAATGGATCCAGGGGTGTGTGTGTCTGTGTGTGGGGTGGGGGTGGGGGTGGGGGCGGCGGCGGTGGAGGGGGCAGCCCTGAGGCTACTTTGCTGCTAAGGGAAGATGATAGATATTCATGTAACCCGCACCTGGACTTTGCCAACTAGGGTTGCCACCTCTCAAGTACAAAAACTCAGGCCCGCCATGATGATCCTGAGCCCCTAAAACTGGACAGCAGGCAGTGTGTACTGAGCCCCCTCACAGATTCCCCAGGACAGCTACCTCAGAAAAGGAACAATCCTGGTAAAACCTGGACAGATGGCAACCCTATTGCCAGCTCGTGGAGAGCCAGACTGAGCCTCTACAGGATCCTAGCAAAGGGGTTACAACTGTCATGGCTACCAGAGCCCTCTGACACCATCTTCTAGCAAACTCAGCATCAGGGTTGGGGGCAGAATGGACTAGAAACTCTGGCTGAGGTCAACAGGCAGGCTTCTGCATGGGGGCTCCGGACAAGCTGTTTGCTGGGCCCACGATAAGCCAGCCTGGCTCAGAGACAAAGAGACTGTAAGTTTCAGCTCTGAGTTTGGGAGCTGTGAGAAGCAGAGCAGCTCAGGGAATCTCTGGTTGACTCCCCCGGACCCTGTGTGCAAAGGGGACATTTTTGCATTGCTGTGGGATCCGGTTGCATGGATCAGGCAGTTCCAGCCCAGCAGAGACCAGTGGCAGGGAACCAACCCAGCGCTGGTTACCAAGAGCCAGACAAGACCCTCATAGGACGCCAGACCAGGAAGCCAGAAGAGGACCCTGCCCCACCCAGGGGCGGAGACACAGTAAATGGAGCCTTTTTGTTTAAGCTGATCACAGCTCTGTGCCATTTGTCTCCAGTGTCCCATCTGCCTGGCACCTTCCAGATGGGACAGGGAGGGGTTGGGAAGAGTTGTGGGGTTGGTAGTTGATGTTCAGTGCCTGTTAATCCTGACCCTTTGCTTCTCCAGAATCTATGTTCCTGCTCCAAATAAAGGCCCCTTTGTTACATTGTTATTTTGGGTGTCATTCTTTTGCTGGGGTTTGTGTTAATGTACTTTGGTGTTTCTTGTGCACTGGATTTTATACTCCTTGCCCGTTAGCAGCATTGTGCAATATCCCAGCACCCCCTGCGTACTGGGCCTAAGACTTGGGTGGAGGTGCCAGAGGTCAGAGAAACGAAGAACCCAGGACCCAGCCCACGTGAGGTGAGGGGGAGAAGCTGCTACAACAGCAAGCACCAGGGAGAAGGTTTGAGCCAGGCCTTGGAGAAGGAGCTACAAACACTCACAGACCTCGCTGCTACACAGCCATGGTGAATGGGATGTGCTGGGGAGAGGAATTGGGTGGCATTTGGATATCTGTCTAGGTCACTTCTATGGCCCTTGTGACCACAGTCTTGGAGCGCCTCACACTTATTAATGGATTTTAGTCTCACATCACCCCAGTGAGGTAGGGCAGTGCAATTTCCCCCATTTTCCTAAGGCCCCATGACTTTGCCCAAGGTCACACAGGAAATCCCTGGCTGAGTGGGGAACTGAACCCAGTCCAATGCCCCAACCCCAGGACAGGTACCTTAGAGACCAAGATTGGTAGGACGTCTCTTTAACCTATTTTTCTTTAATGTCTCTATTGCAAAGAATAAAAATGTCAGAACAAAGCTCCATGCTATGGAGATTAGAAAATATTAAACACATGTGTACAGAGGGGTATAAATCAACCACTGCTGCACCTCTACTGACTTGACTGCTATTACTTCGAGCATGAATATGACTTATTGGGACACTGCTGAAATGTGTACGACCTGGGCCAGGGCATTTTTGTTTTCTTTATAAAGAGGTTAGTTAATCTCAACACTGTGGCAGCATATAAAGGAAAATCCCTGTGTCTTGTTTGCAAGATCATTTACCCTGTCACACTATTCCAGGGTGGGGATTCTCAGTGCAAACAAAACAGGAGAGTGTGTCAAAGGCATATATGCAGTCAGGCGCCAAACTCCCAGTGAAAGTCAATGAATTATAAACGTGCTTAGATAGTAAGCTATGGGGGAAGGGGAATAATCTTTTTGTTCTGTGTTTGTACAGCACCGAGCGCACTGGGGTCTTGACGAGGGCTCCTAGATGCTACCACTTGATAAATAATATTGGGAGTTAGGTGCTTACCTGCCATTGGTGCCTTTGCAAATCTCCCCCAATGTGTTTTGCAGGGGGTATGAGGACGCATACCATGTCCTGTATTGTGCCTGCCCTGGACAGTTTCTCTTCATTACCAGAGATGAGATTTTAAAAAAAAAGTTTCCTGCTACATTTGGTCCAAGAAACCCCTGCTGCGATCATGGCTCTCATGAAAAGAACACAACAACTCTTTCTAGTTCAGCCTGCCAGCTTGCCAAGAATGCTGTTTAGATTAATACAAACACCATCAGTCTATTTAATTGAATTGCATTTGGAAGAGACATGGGAGAGAATTAAAAGTGATTTGTGGATGCTGTACCAACAAATGTTCCAGAGAACACACGACACATTTTTACACAACAAAGGAGCGGCGAGTGCAGTATGAGGCACCAGCACGCACACTGTACCTAGGGAAAAACAACACAGAGAAGCGGCTTCTAGTGTAGAAACTAGAGTGTATTCAGGCTCCTGCAAAGCTGCTGACACAGGCAGCTGCTGATGGAAATCCAACAGAACCTGTTATCTCCATGGTATAATGTTGACAGTATAAAGGGTCTTTTCATTTAGAAATTCATTTTAAAGTGATAGCGACTAGTGAGTCCCTATTTCTGAAATCCATTAGAGCTGGAGAGAATTCCCTTCCTCAGGCCCTGATACGGCTCTCCCTGATGCTATCCGAGATTGACTCCACTGAAGCCACTGGACTTGGCTGGTACACATGAGAGGATGGTCAGGCCCACAATTTTCTTGGTCGCAAAGCAACTTTGAAGGAGTGAACATGCCCGTGTGCTCCGAGCTCAGGGCCGGCTCCAGGCACCAGCGAAGAAAGCAGATGTCTGGGGTGGCCAATAGAAAGGGGCGGCACTCCGTCCGTTGTTGGGGCGGCACATCCGGGCCTGTGGTGGCAATTCGGCGGTGGGCCCTTCACTCACTCTCTTCGTTGGCACTTCGGCGGCAGGTCAATCGGGGTCCCCCCCTTTTTTCTTCACCTCTTGGGGCGACAAAAAAAGCTGGAGCTGGTCCTGTCAGAGCTGCCAGCGATACACCAATGGGATCAAATTGTCTCCTTCCAGGCAGGGTGATGGGAGGCATGGGAGGCACAAAAACAGCAAGTGACGGCAGGAGCTGGAGGAGGTACAGCTCATGGAATCTGGGCTGAATAAGGCAGGATCTCGTGGCCATTTCTTACCCACAGGACCCTCGCAATCTCACTACAAAAATGGATCTCTTCAAAGCTGTATATTCTAAGGGACCAAACAAGGAATTCTGGAGTTACTCAGACTGTAAAGTCTAAGCCCATAATAAATCCTAGAGGGTTTGATTGTGCCTTGTAGGCACAGCACCGTGTTGGGGACGGGACAGTGCTGCATTGCTCCAGGGGGAGCTCAGACACCCTGGGAGGCAGACTGCCTCCTGGAGCTTCGCAGTGCATACAGGAGAGCACAGACTGCTACATCCCTACAGAACACCCCTAGCCCCTCTGTGCGGGGCTGGCTGGGGCACTAGAAGGAGGAGCCATGCTCACCCCATTTGGGGCTCTGGGCGTCCCAGTGGGCAGAGTTAGGGATCATTTCTGCCTGGCCTTCACATGGACCACACAAATGGGAAGGCTCTTCTTCCCCTCCCCTGAATGCTCATACAAGGGCTAAGCCCAAAACTAGGAAATCCAGGCATAAATGACCTAATCTGAACATACCGGTATAACACACGGCCTGCCTGCGAAGCAGGATCGCAGAATAACGCACTGTACAATCAAATGAACATGTATGTTCAGCTCCTACAGCACAAATGCATAAAGCCTTTGCGCTATCGTAAAAATGCCAAAAAATTATTTAAAAAAAAAAACCAGGCTGAATGTCTCATGGGAACACAGGGCTTGATTCTGCTCCCCGCCCCCATAACTGGCCACAAGTAGTCTCACCGATAGCAAGGAGACTACTCGGAGAGACAGGTACTACTTAGCGGGAGAAAAGAGGGCAGAATTACACCTGTAATAAAGAAATCAGGGCAGGATGGTTCAGCTGTGAGGGTGCTAGACTGGGATTTTGGAGACCCATCTTCAATTTCCTGCTGCACCATCGACTTCCTGTGTGACCCTGGGCAAGTTACTTAGTCTCTCTGAACCTCCGTTCCCCAGCTGAGAAATGAGGGCAGCAGCACTGTCCTATCTCACAGAGGTCTGGTGAGGTTAATAGGTTAAAGGGTGTGAGATGCTCTGATTATACGGCAACAGGAGACATATAAGTATCATAGATAGAAATATAAAGTATCTCTGAACCGATGGCGCATTAATGTACTGAATAAATATTGCTCTTCGGTGTTGCAACAGTCAGGTTTATGAGCCAAATGAAAGCAAAGCCCAGAAGATATTTTTAGTGTGCTGAATAAATATTAAGCAAGATACACATTTTTAAACTTATCTTACCCCCAAATAACTTTGTTAGTCTCTAAGGTGCCACCAGGACTCCTCGTTGTTTTTAAACTAAACACCCAATAGTATATATTCAACATTTTTCATGCAGAAAAAGCTAGTTTCTCTGGGAGAGAGGAGGAAGAGGAGGACTGTACTCTGCCACCAAGTCATAGGAACTCTCACAGCAAGAACATGACTAGAGACAAATCCTCCTCGCCTTCTCCACTTGAATGATCTCATTGACTCTAACGGAAAACGGAGGTGGGTGCTCAACACCTCTGAAAAATTCAGGCCTTTCATTGAGGTACCCAAGTGGATTTAGGTGGCACTCACATTGGAAAATACGGGGCCAACCGCTTGCTTAATGTCACATATTGGAAAAGTGGCAAAGATGGGAACAGAACCCAGGTCGCCTGACTCAAAAAAAATCTGATAATCTTGCCATTGACCCCCCCCCCCCCCGCCCCAATATTTCAGTGGCTAGCACTCAAACATTTGTAGAGCTGTTTTTCGATGTTTGATCTCATGGGCTCAAAGATAGTCCTGATCCAAAGCCCACTGAAATTAATGGGAGTCTTTCTACTGACCTCAGTGGAGCAAAGCCCATCTGGCTTATACAGCAGTCGAATTTAAGAGGCTCCAAAAGGAGTTTGCATTGTTCATACTGGGACCTGTATGTGTGTTGCTAAAATTAAAATTATTTCCAGGAGATAAGAATTTGGAATTTCATCATTATGCCCCCACTTCTACAAAGGTTCCAGTACCCTTGGCTGGCGCTACTCAGAACTGGACTCTAATGGCCTCCAGGCCACTGTCCTATCATGTCAGGTGCGTTTTAACCCAGGGGAGAATATTGCTGTTGGGGATCGTGTCTCATACTCACAATGCAGATTACATTCCACACACTTTCTGGTTTACTAATCTCCCAGCTGAATACAGGACAGAAAATGAGATTGAGCTTGTTGGAATAGGTGAGAATGCAGAGGCACCACAGTCAGAATCAAACAGGGCTGCTCAAGGTGGAAAAATACAAAGGAACACGAAGGGAAGGGAAGAAACAATAGTCTGGCTGGTTACTTGACATCTGAATTACAGCAATTACCCACCTACTCCTTTATCACTTTACAGCTCCATCCTGCCCTCCTTACACGGGCACAACTCCAAAATGAAATCAGTGGGAGTTTCGCCAGAATAAAGAAATAGAGGATTAATCCCCTCAGCTGCCGAGGGCCCACATGTGCTACCAGAAGGCAAAAGCGGGACAAATCCCATTGGCTTGGCTAGAATTGCCAGTGGGCTCACAAGAAGGAGAGGAATGAAATATTTTCATTGCATCTGCCTCATTTATTTATTCTTTAATGTATGGGCCTGTAGAGAGGGTTCGTCAGGGTTCATCCCTCTCCAGGGCGGCGGGAAACGACACCGCCTCCCTTAGTCCTTGCTCGACCCCTTGGGGAATTGTTTGGGCTGCAGGAGTCCTTGCCCAAGCCGCCGGGCAGGTATTTAGCAGATAACAAGGCCAGGACCTGGGGCAGGGCGGGGAAATAAAGAGTCACAGCTCAGGCCCTTAGGCAAGTGCTGAGCAAACACAGGTAGCAGTTAAGAATCAGAGGTAGTGGTATGAGTCTGTATCCACAAAATCAAGGTGGCACCTTAAAGACTAACAGATTTATTGGCTTTTGTGGGTAAAAAAACTGCCCTAGTTAACGAGCCCAGGCCCTGGGGCAGGACAGGATAGCGATGAGTTCAAAGCTCAGGCCCTCAGGCAGGGGCTG
The DNA here is from genome assembly GCF_020497125.1 of Mauremys mutica. NCBI lineage: Eukaryota > Metazoa > Chordata > Testudines > Geoemydidae > Mauremys > Mauremys mutica. The sequence continues at coordinate 9,776,789 of NC_059084.1, read as the reverse complement.
AGCAGAAGTTTATATAGTCAACAAGGCCAGGCCCAGGGTCAGGGCGGGGCAGCAATGAGTTCAAGGCTCAGGCAGGGGCTGAGCAAACACAGGTAAATAACACACCCACACTTCAGGCTCCGAGCGGCCTGGGAGCGGGTGACACTGCCACCCACGCATCAAGGTGGTGTCCTCAGGGGGGTGGATCACCATTGGATCCTCGGGGTAGCTGGTGAGGGGTAGGCTCAGCGACTCTTCTGAGTATCTGGCAAGGGGTAGGCTCAGCAACTCTCCCACACGCCGGTCCCCGTTGAGTGTCGGCCAGTCAGACCAGTCTCCAGGTCCGCCGCTGGTTGCTGGAGTTTCCCCAGCGGGAACTGGGCTGGAGGCAGGTGGCCTCTCCAGCAGCTGCCTCTTGAGTGAGCTCTGGGGTTGGGCTCTTATAGCTCCTGTCCAGCCTCTGACCATCAGGGGGGTGGGCTTGGAGTGCTCTGGCTCTGCCCACTCTGGTGTCCGGCGGAGCTCGTCCGGCACCGGGGAACCACACCGCCTCCCTACAGGGCCATTAAGGCTAGAATGGGGCACCAACTGACTCCAATCCTAACCCTAGCCCAAGCCCACAATCTGGTCCCAAGCCATTCCTTAAAAACCAAAAAAACCAAAACCCTGTTGAATTTAATAGGAAAAGGTAGTCATTTTATAGGCCCTTTGAATCATCCTGTTTTACCTAATAGAGAATTATATCCCTGCTGTAGAATTCCATAGATTTGCATAGAATTCCACTTCCTTCCTAGAGAAGGAATCTCATTCTCTATTAAATTCTCCAGGTGTTTGGAGTAGTTTCTATGGAACCTTACTGGGTTCCTCTCTCTTGAATGCTATAGGACTTTTCCATAAGGGACTGTTTTCCCCTAGAACTTTTTCTATCTTGTATCTTTATTTTCAGCCTAAGCATGCCCTGCCTTTGAGGCTAATCTTGCGGAGGAGGAGAGTAAAACATGCTTAGGAGAGAGAGTAAAAGAATTGTGTCCCAGAGCAGGTAAGGAAAGTAAACTCTGCATTTTGCACAGGCTTGTTCGCCGTGGTTATGTCTACAGTGCAGTCAGAAGGTGGGATTGCAGCATGTGTTAGCACACGTCAGCTAGCTTTTGATCTAGTGGCAGCTGCTCCAGTATATACCCAGAGTCGTGGGTGGGTGGGACTAAGTCATGCATCCACCTGTGCTGCTGCAACATCATGCTATTGTTACTGATCTAGCTAACCCAAAGCTGGCTTGGGTCTGTCTATAGGTTCTGCAGTAACACCTCCCAGCTGCACTTCAGATGTATCCCATGAACTCACGCCTGCCCTCTGGGGCTGTGACATCAAAAGTAACTTGTGTCATGGGAGGCAAATGGAGAAAGTAGAATGATACTAGATTCTGGTTCTGAGCCCCTCCTGTCCCCTTCTGTAACTGACCCAGATTTGAAGTAAGTGTTAAAACAGCAACTTCTTTATAAAATAGTGAGGCGATGAGCTTCTGGCTGTGGATGTGTGTGAGCAGGATTCCTTGAGCCACCGGGCAGGCAGTAGCAAGTATCAGCCCAGACTCATGGACTTCAAGGTCAGAAGGGACCATTGTGATCATCTAGTTTGACCTCTTGCACGTTGCAGGCTACAGAACCTGCACAGTCACAGCTGTAATAGCAAACTGCCTCAGATCAGACCAGACTCCGATCTTGCCTACACCAGTGTAAATCCAGAGTAATTCCACTGATGCAAATGGAGTTACAACAGATAGATTTATTCAGTGGAATTACCCTGGATTTACACTAGTATAAACAAGATTAGAATCTTGGCACCCAATCAAGGCACACAAGAGACCTTCCAATGCTAAATGTGTTTACTGTAGTAAGCAATGGATATTAACACACAGGATCCAGTCTTTCTGTCCTGAGCCTTTACTGAGGCAAATCTCCCAGGAAAGTGAGTTTTGCTTGTGTAAAGGATTTGACCCATAAGAAAATATATAGTATATATTTGGATTGTATTAGTGCTCCCAACTGGGACCTCTGAGTAAGCCCTGTTGTGCAGAGCACTGAGGAAACACGACATAAGAGGAAGTTCCTGCAATAGTCTTCGTACCTTTCCTTAGTGAGGACTTGTCCTATAGGACAGCCATGCATTGCTGACCCAATGCGGCCCCAAGTAACAGGAGGTTATCATGGCACCTTCCCCTTTGTAAGTGGAGTTTAGTGCTTTCACACACAAGAGCTCCGAAGAGGCATATTCACATGCTCCCATTTTTGCCATAAAGCTGACTTCTTTGCATAAAAATCAATGAGGAGTTGTGAAAAATTGTCACAAGCGGTGGAAGAAGCGGATACGAGTGACAAAATGGATTCTTTTGGAAGGGATGTGACCTGCAGATGGAGCTCAAACTTTTCAAACCTGGGTGGGTGCATAAGGCTGGGCAATTTAGGCACCTAGGTGGAAGAGGCTTTCAAAGGTGCCGAGTGCTTTTTGCAGCTGCCCCTGTCCCCAAGTTTCCAACCTGGGAAAAGGTCTTGTGCTCACGGCAAAATTTCCCATCAAGAGTTTTTTTAAACTTTACTGGGAGCTGCAGGTAGCTCAGCACCTAGGTAAATCAGACCTAACGAGATGCCGGAATGTGGATTTCAAAACTTAACTTTAACCAACATTTTGGCCTGCACACTGCAACCTAAGCAGAAAAAGTTACATCAAAAAATTAACACGAGACACAAACTGAATAGAAAGGAATGACAAAACCAGACCTGAGGAAGAGCTCTGTGTAGCTCGAAAGTGTCTTTCTTTCACCAGCAGAAGTTGGTCCACTATAGGGTGACCAGACGTCCCGATATTTAGGTGTTTGTCCCGCGTCCCGACTGATCTTTGGTCAGGATGGTGTACTGTATATTTGTCCTGATATTTCACTCTGCAGGCAGCACTCGCTTTTTTTTTCCCCCTCTGCTAGCAGCATTTGGCTTCCGTCCCCCGCCAGCAGCATTTGGCTTTTTTTTCTTCCTCTCATCTGGTCACCCTAGTCCACTAACAGAAATTACCTCCCCAACTTTGTCTCTCTAATATCCTGGGACCAACATGGCTACAAAAGCACTGCGGAAAATAATTAGGCACATACTTCTTATTCTCAGAACCCCTTTCAGAAGCATCTTAGAGCTCTTAAGCTCAAGTCTAGTGAAGAAATACAATATTGGGAGAAAAAAATTCTTCTGTTTAGATTTGAAAATGAGGATTGAGTGTGACAACTGGATTAGTTTGAGTAGAGAATTCCACCAGAGGCTAAATCAACAAAAACTCTATAACTCAAACACAGACATTAATTCTGAGCCTGTTTACTGCCCAATCATTTAGAATAAAATAATCTTCTTTCAAATACACAATAAAATGGAGGGTGGAGGTGGAAATCCAAAGATCACTTTTATGACCCAATGAATAACATCAGTGCTAGTATAAAATAATAAGCATTAGTTCTTCCATCATTACTCACATTGGTACTTCCCGCTGGGGTTACTCGAGTAAGGCACCGCTCAATGTAAGAGTGGCCTTAAATAAACAGGTAGTCATAAGGCAGGTTAGTTTCATGCTTACATGATGTTTTCTCAACCTCTGTTTCTAAATATACATCCCGGGTTTGATGGAAACACTACTACTATATTCTAATAGGTATAAGGAGGTATTTCCAATAACTCTCCTAACTTCCAGTATTGTCAACAGGAGCTACCCACCCATGAGGCCAAAGTTTCTGCTACTGTAAACTGATGCAGCTCCATTGACTGAGACAGAGAATTTGGCCCATCAAGTGCAGAACAGACCCTTGTGGCAGCTGTAAAAAACCTCAAGCCTTTCCCTCTTTCAAAGTCTGACCATTCTGTGCTTTCAGATACGAAAGGCCTATTGTCAAGAAACTAAGGCTAGAATTCACAAAGGGACCTAAGAGAATTAGACACCCAAATGACATTGAACTTCACTGGTAGTTGGATTCTCAAACCCTGTAAATCCCTCCTGAAAATCTTAGCCTTAAAGAAAGAATCTAGCCTACCAACAGAAACATCTATTGGACGCTCTCCCACAAAAGTATGGATCCATCCTAAATCCTTCTGCTCACAAGCTATTGATTACACAGTAAAGAAAACTGATCCTCTCATGTTAGCTCCGTACTTGCCAACTCTTTCGACCCTGAACTGTACCCACTCACTAACTTCACTGTTTGGCCTCGAAGGGACTGAATCCTTCAGGGAATCTGTGCCCTATTGTTTGGTCTTGCTAATTACTCCTTTGTCTAGTGGACTGTTTCTGAGTGTTCTTTACCACCTTGGAAAACTCACCCATCTCCTAAACGCGTGAGATATATTGCGAAAAATACATTTGCTGGATCCTTCCTGACTTGAATATTCTGGTTTTAACCAAACTTCAGCACTTCTGCCTTGTGATTAGGTTTCACATCATTTCTACCCTTCTCCTCCTCCATTACCGGAGTCAAGTATATTCCTTTCCTTAGACAGCAAAATAATGAATTGCATGCTAAAAAACCCCAACATCACAATCCAGTCATTTCAGAGCAATCTCTTGGGGAACAGTTTGTCAAGGAAACATCTCAATACTGTCACTTGATTCAGTAGTGCCCTTTCAGAGGACTCAGGACGCTAGCCCGTGTATGTTAAAGTACCTTAAATGCCATATTTCATCCAGCCACCTTCACTACAAGATGTCAAAGAGACTTTCCTCTTACATTTTCTATTCACCTCTCACTCACTGTCCACTTCACAGCTTGCTGCACCCCCCGCCACGCCACGTCTGTGCTCATAGTTCTCTGCCTGGCACTGGCACCAGATCAGAGTTTTGACTGGTGCCCCTAAATTCTCTCTCCTGTCTCTGTTCATTAGAGTTGTTACCATCTAGTCATTTCTGATTTCTCCATGTGCAACGTTCTCTCAACACTCCCATCCTTTTGTTTCTCGTATTACTCAGGCCCAATGTCCACGGAACCTGTAGCATAGAGCAGGGCCGTGGCAGACTGCTCAAAGAGAATGCTGGAAGGCATGTGGGGCACAACCCTTAGGCTCTCCTGAGCCCTTGAATGGCAATTACAGCCAGCCCTGACAGGACCATGCAGAGGGCGTGATGTTAGAATCATGACTTCCTCCTGTACCCCTGCATGGGCATGTAAGGGCCACCCAGTTTAGATCTCTATCTTTTTCTCAACAGTTCATTGCAAGGACTGTGACATTAAGACTTCAGCTGTAAGGAAATTCCATTGTGTATTATTGCCGTGTATTCTCTTTGTTTGGGTTTCCTGATATGAAATGAAATTAAAAACAGCTCTACAATCCCAAGACAGTGAGTGTACAGTAGGTGGCGCTCATTCTCTTGAGGATACAGGAAATGCCAGTGCTTTTTTTAATTAGAAGGAGGCAGCCTGTCTTTTTCTCTTGCAAAATTAACAGCTCAGAATAGGTAAATCACCCACTGTGGATCAGTTTCATTAACGTCCTGTCAACGTGAGCAGTCACCTCTATTGATCTATATCCATATGCGCATCTCTGAAATATCTGCTTTCAAACTGGGCACTGTGAAAAGAGGAATCGGATTATCTGGCTGAGGGTCTGTGCAGGGATCCATTACAACTGCTTATCGGTCAATTGCTATAAGCTTATTAAATGAACATATTGTTGATTCTGTGATACTGCTCAGGCCTTAAAGGTATCCACTACCATTGCATTCTCTTTATTAAAGGTACTTTAGTAAAGTAAGATGGTATTGGACTACAAAAGGAGAAAAGCCCCTTCCTTGTTCAATACACAGTGGTTGCCATTAAGTCATCAACATGTAACAACACATTATTTGTTGGGAATTTGTCTGGTTCAGTACTGGTGCAAGAGCTGTCTCAATGGCAGGGGCGAGGAGAGGGGATGGTGAGTCCAACATGGAGCGAGTTAGCATTGAGACTTGGTGCACGTGGTTCCTAGCACCACTGAAGTTTGGCCCACTGCCCCTGGAGTGGCACGGCGACCCCCATGCACGAGGACCCAACGCCACTCACTCAGTTTTTGCCTTGCTGCCCCTTATCATGGTGGAGGGTCATAGGGCCAAACCTGAGTGGGCAGTAGGATGGACAGTGTTGTTCCAACTCGTCACTGCTCTAGGGCCAGCTGCTGCTCTAGTAGTCTGACCTGGGGGCCTTCCAGGCCTCGCCCTGTTTCCATCAGCCTATTTCCTCTCTGCTCTGCCTGCAGGACTCTCCCAGTGACAGCTTCAAGGCCTGGCACAAGTATGAGGAGCCACATGGCCAGGCCGTGAAGCTTTTAATAATCCTCCTCTTTTACCTTCTTAAAAAGAGAAACATGATTGTTGTGGATGTACTAATGGAATCTGCCTGTCAAAATAATGAAATGGAGAGTGCTTTTACCGGTTATGTACATGATAGCAATGAAGGGCAGTGGTGAAACCTGAGGGGGCATGAGGGGATTTTGCCTAGTGTAAGATAAACAAGTGTATGTGTAGACACCATGCTAAGTTAAAGTGAGAATGGTTCAGTTGCGTGTACCATATGAAACATTTCTGGGGGCATCCCTACTTTGTCCTCCCACAGAAGCCCTATTGACCTCCAGTTAATTCCCCATAAATCAATGATAAGCAGAGCCTCAAACAGTGGCGTGCACCAATCAGCCCTCAACAAACCATGCAGCAGGTGACTCCCTAACCAGGAGGTTTGTCCTACTGGCCACCAGTGTGTGAGGTTCAACTGTGAAGGAGGAGAAGGGGTGGGATGTTCTATCCTTCCACCTCCTCCCTTGGTGCTCAGGAACTCTATGGTCTCCCTCTCATCCAGAAGCAGAACTCCTGTGGTACCTGACACACTGTCCTACTACCCTATTCACTAAGCATGACTCTTCAGTGTTGAGAGCTACACCAAGAGTCTGCTGGCGGGGGTGTGGTGAGACAACTAGACTGCCATCTAACTTCTTTTCTACATGGATTTTGGGGGCAACTGATGATACAGGGAAAAGTAGCTTCATTGTGGGGTGAGGAAAGAAATCCTCATGGATAATATCCAGGTTCTGCTATGTTATGCACTGCTGATTATACTGCCTGATGTTATTGGTGTTGGCAGCCATTGTAAAATTAATTTGGCGAGATTAAGTGGATAGAAGGATTGCCTGTAATTTTTAATAATCCTCCTCTTTTACCTTCTTAAAAAGAGAAACATGATTGTTGTGGATGTACTAATGGAATCTGCCTGTCAAAATAATGAAATGGAGAGTGCTTTTACCAGTTATGTACATGATAGCAATGTTAGCATTATATATCTCCCTTGTGCCCAATGTGTTTTATCAAAGCAATAAGAGCAGAAGCATCAGTTGTAATACACTATATAATGTTGCTTAAAAATCCGCATATACACCAATATTGTTAAAATACTGACTGCCCCCCCACAAGTTATAAATCTTCCTAGAAGCCTTTCACAATGTTACTACCAGTTTTTCAATATTTGTTGATTTAAATGCTCCCCTTGGAAGAAATATTCCACTCAAACTGATCCGGAAGGTACATTCGAATTATTTATGCATTAGATATGTAGTTTGACACTTCCTTTCCCTGGGCCTGACTTTAAAAATTCTCTGCCACTGCATGTAAAAAAGTGTGTGCAGAATTATCACAAAGGTGCATGCAACCTGTGTGCCTTGCAAGTATAAATGACCAGTCAGAGAGACAGTTGGCCACTCGTGCCTATGAACACCTGGTTTGTGCATGAGATTAAAGGATTTTCTGAAGCACACAATGGTCATGCTTAAAAATGTTGTCAAGTATCAGAGGGGTAGCCGTGTTAGTCTGGTTCTGTAGAAGCAGCAAAGAATCCTGTGGCACCTTATAGACTAACAGACGTTTTGCAGCATGAGCTTTCGTGGGTGAATACCCACTTCTTCAGATGCAAGACACTTGCATCTGAAGAAGTGGGTATTCACCCACGAAAGCTCATGCTGCAAAACGTCTGTTAGTCTATAAGGTGCCACAGGATTCTTTGCTGCTTCTTAAAAATGTTGTCCATTTTGTGGTCTGTTTCAGAGGCTATCCTATACTTTTAAGTACATGGAGTCTCTTACACTGGTAGAATCATTCCAAATAGGCAAAACTTTTAAAGTGGTATCGCCGTCCATGCCGGAACTTGTGTAGAAAGAACAATAATTGAAAAAGTTCTACATCAGCTTAGACTTAAGGCTCTGTCTCTGCTTGAGTGTGGAATGCAGTTGCCCTTGACAGGCATGTGGTGAACATTTCTGTAGTAAATAACACTTTGCACTTTCATCAAAAGACATCAAAGAGCGCTGAAAATGCTGGTATAATCCCCATTTTACTGCTTTAAAGCAGAGGTCATAATGGCTTAATTTTCAGAAGGCTGAGGCCTGAAGGCTGCATACATTTAAAGGACTTATTTTGCATGTTTTTGTGGCTGGAGATATAAATGCTTGTTTGCATGTGCAATTGTGGCAACTGAAGATGCAAAGCTGGTGTCCAAATTCATAGATCTCAGGCCTCAACATTCTGAAAATCAGCCCCCAAATTCTTCTTCCTTCTGGCTTCCATCCCATCCTTTAACTTCCCTCTACCTCTTAAAAGAACTGATACAGGGAACACCGTTTGTAACCAAAAAGACATAATGGAATCTGCTAAGAGGCTGGGACACATATGGTTGAGGTTTTTAAACAGTGCAGTGCATTTAACTAGGCATCTTCCATGAGTCCCTGGCAGTGTCTGAAAATCTGAACTGTGTTTTTACAACACAATGATGGAATTTAACCTGATAACACAGTTTGAATGAATGGTGGGGCAGATGCATCGTAGCTAAAGCACAGAACTAATTCCTCACTCATCTAATGACTCACTGTGTAATCTTGAGCAAGTGACTTAATTAATCTCGCTCTGTACCTCAGTTTCCCCACCTGTAAAATGCCAATCATGATCCATCTCTGTGAGGCACTTTAAGGGCCTTGGGTAAAAGCCATTCTGTAAGTGTTAAATAGCGTTAGTATTTTCATGATGCCTCCTCGTAAATGTAACTTAAAATCCAGTGAGACATCCTTTTAGCGTTCAGCCTTGGCAGGGCAGGAGGTGCTCCACTCTCAGCAGACTGCCTGTCCTTGTGAGGAAATGCAAGCCAAAGTTTATGCTGTTGTTGTAAATAGGCCAGTTAAGCAGTGCAGCGAAGATGCAGAAATGTTATTGCAGAGGCTGAATATGAACAAGGGAATGGAAAGATAACATCTCTTAGGCTACCGGCAGGCAGCTCACGGGGTGCTTGGAACAAAGGCCTCGGTGAGGCACCCAGGGAGAGATCACAGGTGGACATGTGCAAGGGACCCATTTCACTTTCTCCTACTAAAAATGGTTCATTTGTCTCCTACATGTAAAACAGCTACGGCCCATCATGGCTGATCACATGGAGGCAGAGTTCAGGGCCCCTGCTCTGTGGGCCAGACTCTGAACTTGACCCCTGCTGGTGAGGGGGTGTTCTCCCTGGGACACTGTCAGAGTCCAGCATTGAGAGTGCCTTGACTAGAAGGTGCCCCTTTGCTTGTTTGTCAATGACGTGGCCGCCGTTGGCTTCCTATGAGGACGGGATGTGCTTCCACTGGCATCTCTAATGTGCAGCCCAGTTCTAAAGCTTTCCAGTCACTTAGTGAACTGCTGCTGGCAATGGGACTGAGAGCCACATCTGGAACCCAGGGGCTAAGCTCAGGTGTCACTTTGCCATGCCCATCAATCTCTGGCAATTTGCTTTTGTGTATATGCATGAAATGCTTGAAATCATTGGGACTGGGAGGGCTGTCCTACCTCAGCCCTTTCCAGCTGCTAGAGATCATTGGTGACTCCTCTTTGTCAAACTGACATTACTTGGAGCAACACCACTGGGTGAATCAGGAGCTGCAGACCACATCCTCTCTCTCTCTCTCTCCATCCCAGGGACTGCTACATTTTACATAGCACAGACCACAGCTTAACAGCGATCGTCTCATGGAGCACCTGCTCTCCCATTCACCACTGCATGGACCATCTCCCTATCCACCCCACATCCCAGTCACATCTCTCTGGCAACTACAGCAGCTAATTATGAACAGTTAAGCTGGTTCCTCCTCATTTCCAGCTGCTTCTACCGGCAACCGGGCTCTCCTCTCTGCAATGAAGGGTCCAAACACCTAGAAACAAGGAGCAGCCAGTTCCTGTGAATGGGAACAGGCTGGCCACATGTGGTGCGGGGGGAGAGCAGGTTAGGACCGTCTACCTCTAGCAGTCCCAAATCGGATTCACCTTCCAATATGGGCACATATTCTTCCTCCCTAGCCCAGCACCCCCAATGACCTAGCTGTATTCCACTTTAGACTGTGAACGTCTCAGGGCAGACACTTCTTTACATTTGCCAATAAAGCGCCATGACACAACATAAATATTGGGCCAGACTTTCAACTGGTTGAAATCTGCATCACTCCTTGAAGTCAATGGAACTACGCTACCAGCTGAGGAGCTGGCACATCCTCTGTAACAATTAACCAGGGAGTTGATAGCATGTGGAATACACAAGGGCTAGCCAGTTTCACAAGTAAGCAGTTACACCATTCAGTCACATATGAAGAAATCAAGGTCCTTGTGATCAGAGTAGTATGTTAGCGTTATGCACCTGCTCTCTGAACAGCCTGAAGACTTAAAGTTTCCTTTAAATTTCTGGTGGTTAGGTTAGACAATGAAACAGGACACGTGGCCTGGCTTCTTTGATTTCAAATGCCTTGCCAGAACTGACAAACATGAAGGGCAGAAATTCTGCAAAATGCGGATGAGATGGTAAGAAAGGGAACGGAACCAAACAAAAACACAACAGGCTTTTGGTGAGGGAAGAGATCAAAGGTAAAAGCAGTGCTGTTAGCCTTTCAAAATCTTTTCAGGAGAGGTGTTTTATGTGAACGCCTGCTGTGGTGCCATCTGCTGCTCTTTGTGTCTGTACAATCTGTGCCAAGGAGACTTTAGGAAGAGTTCAGTGGAAATGTGTGAGCTGCTGATATAACTGGCAACAAAGTGAAAAGTTAATTTTATTATTTACACCAAGCTTTTCCAAGCAGGGACCATGTCTTCCTGTGTGTTTGTGCAGCACCTAACGTGCCGGGGTCCTGATCACTTCTGGAGCCTCTGAGTGCTGCTGCATTACAAATGACTGATAACTGTTAAAGTAACTTTCAAATTCGTAGCAAACAGTTTTCAAAATGATCTTGAGCATGTTCTTTGGGTCACTGATGGGATTCCAGGTGGGACACATTACAAATATGAGCTGAATTAACTGGTTTGCAGGGGGTATAAGCATTGACTCATTTTAACTTTCCTTCTTCCATCTAGGGAATAGGAACATACCACATGCCCTACTACTGAATAAATTCACATAACAAATCTGAATCATTTGTCCTGGATGGTTTGCAAACAAAGTGGCAAAACTAATTGGATAATTTTGCTATGAATTATTCACCCTGCTCTATTAAATCCCTTGTTCAGAGCTACAAAATGACTAATAAGAAATAGCCTTTTAATTGCTTTTTATTTATGTCCTCTTTGTGATTATTCCACAGTATTTTAAAGAGATGTGAGATTTGGGAGCAATGAATCCTTGTAGCTCCTGGGTGAGGTTTCCTCTCTGAGACAGAAATGTGACTCATGAATACAAAGGCATTTTTAAATATGATAACTAAAGCTGCTGAGCAACTAAGTCTCCTGTTCATCATCTTGACAGTCCAGCTCAAGACGTGAATACCTGGAGTAAGTGATACCTTCCCAGGGTGACAGTGCTGGGCTATTGCTCATTTATGAAAGCCACACAGGCCACGGTCCTGACTAGGCTGCAAGAAGAGACCTAAGCACTGCAAATCTGCTCCATATCTTGCAAGCGTTCGCTAAGCTGTACTGAGAGTAGTTCAGAGGTTTCATATTAATTGTGGTAGGACTGGGGCTGGGACGTATGTTTAAAGCCAGATAAGGGGTAAATGCTATGCTATGCTAATAGCAGTAGGTTGGAGCTTGTTGCTACTCAAGTCAATGGCCAGTGAAGTCAATGTGATGATCTGGCCCACAAAGAGAAGAAAGGCAGTTTAATTAAAATATGAATGGTCTAGGCCCAAATCTGGTGACTTCAAACAGCATTTTGTTAACATACTTGGCCATAAAAAAAACGCCTCGCTCACTAGGAAACCCAAAGAACCTGTCTGTAGGAAGTTGCCATTAAAAACCTATTTGATCATAGAATGAAATATTTATTGAGCATATTATTCTTTCTCAGTGTCCACAGAACTTTCTTTAGTAGTGTTGGAAGCGTCCCCAAGCACATCTCTGGTGGGAAGAACGAACCTTTACAAGTGGCACAGGATTTTCCTCTCTCAAGCTTGTTTATTTTATCTCTTCAGGAATGGTAATGTGTATTCTTGTGTTGTACAGCTCCCTTGGGTCCCATAGCAAGAGAGAACACCCTTCTCTTAAATCATACAGTGTCAGATTTGGAATGACTCTGACTTTTCACCAACTGAAGAGCTGGCCCATAGTGCTGAGGAAATTTCCCCTTCCTCAACGTGCACTGCTAGGGCGCACCAGGGCCTGAAGGAACTCTTCGGAAAAGCTCAGAGCTCAGATTGTTCTACAGAAGGATTTGGTTCTAGCTGCCCCATCAACTCCCATTAAAGGCTCTATATGATCATGTCACACCCTTACTCTTGTCAGTATCTAAAGCATCGTATTGCTGCAGACATTGAAAGAGACCTTACGCGCTGCAGATATGAGGGTTTCTTTCATACCAACCTGCTCCTTGGTAACTGGGTGGTGTTGGCTCTCCCCCTTCAGAAATCAGCATTAGATGGGAAGGAAGGCTCTGAAAATGATCCTCACAGGCAGGCTATTCCCACAACTTCGGAAATGTTCCCTCTTCATTAAATAAATAGATTGAAAGCAGAATGGAGGCAGGACTCCAGTGTTAACTTGTTTTTTTTCCAGACACCACTCAGTAGAGGATGATGTCCGATGGGAGATCACCCATTTGCTTCCTGATTGTTAAAGAAATGGCTCCATTGCTGACATAGAGTAAGGAGCAAAAAGTGAAGACTTCGATAAGGTAACTATCCACGGCCAGTAGGTTTGTGATCTCCTAAAGGCAGCTGGTTCAGTATTAGCTTAATTTCTCACTCAGCCATTTCCTTCTGATCTGGTCAGTGTATGTAGCTCCTTCTCTTTCCCTTTATGCCTTTCTCCCACCAATGGCTATAGAATGATCTTAACAAACCAACCACTTACAGAACAGTGAGGCTCTAATGAGTACCCTTGCTCCTGTTTACATGGATCCACTTGAGATCATCCCCCTTTCGGTCCATGTCCCATGAGGCTTCATGTGTTCAACATGCCAAATGCTATTAATAAGATCTGCACCTCTGGCTGCAGTGAATGCTGTCGTTATGTTCCCTTGTGCCAAACCTGTGCTCCCATTCATCTTGCACATTTCTGACTTCTTACCAGAGTAGAGTAAGCAGAACAGCTGCCTCTATAGAAATCAGATTGATGCACATGATTACATGGACTGTTAACTTTGGCTATAAATAAATAAAAAATTATTTACCTGCCAACACTCACAGACACCTTCACAAACCAGTTGCTGATGACACGTCTGTTCACCTTGAAAAGGACATGAAATGAAGAGTGCAGGGTGACATACTTAATAGATTGCCCAGAATTTACTGTAGAGCTTGTATAATATGACGTTAGCCATGTTCAATGGATACAAGCTTTTCTAAGAGACAGGGATGATTTAGTCAGAAAACAAAGCTTATATGGCCGTATCATGAGGGTGTTTACATTGACTTGATGCTACAGTGCTTCCAGGCACCTCAGATACAAAAATATAGAGCAGTATTTTCAAAGCAGAGGGGAGCAAAATATTAATGCTGCAATGCAGAACTGCCGGGAAGTCAAAGTTTTTTAATATTTTGTTGTGAAACATAGAAGGGGCGAATTCAGCATTTTTGGTGGGAAACGTGTGTGTGAGGATGGCCTTTGGGCAGAATCACACATTTATATCCCATATCTCTGTGCATAACCAAAATCCTGCACTGAATAAGGCTTTGCTAAGGAGAAAAAAAGTGACCCAAATGTATAGGGAAAGTTGCCAAAAGGCTGAAGTGCCTTTGCAAGCAAGATAACAGCTCATAGCAATTAGACCTGGCTCAGTGGGCTGTACAAGACCAAAACAGGTCTGGCTAATCCCAATGCCCAGACAAGCCTGCTTCCCTATGCAAGCTACTGCACCAATCCAGCCCCAAATCTCCTGCTTAATCAGTATTACAAACCCCAAGCATTTAAAAATCACGAGTGAGTCTGTCCAAAAGTGAGGTGCCTGCTATTGTTACAAGTAACAACTAACTTGACTACATCTGAAAGAGGAAGAAAATATCTATTCTTCCCCTTTGTTTGCTTTTGTATCGATCTTGTTTCACTGTTTCCACTGTACAGTTTCCCCTGTTTATATAGGTCTGTTGCATAGCAACAGGGCATAGCAAATGATTCTAATACCATTAAAACTTGGCATGAAAAGGCCAAGAGCAGGTATAATACGAAAAACTCCATTTAGGAAACTGACTAGATTTTGAGTTGATAGGTAGCATCCCCCCCCACCAGCCTCTAAGTTTACCACTTTGTTCCATTTAAGGTTGCAAGTGTATTGTACAACTTGGCCTGAAACATGGTTGCTTTTCCCATGTCAGCAGAGCACCTGAGCTGATGAGAACCGTGCAGAGACCAGACTCCTTTACAACGACAGAACATGGATTTGTGGAAACTGTGAGTCTGATGCAAAGCCCACTTAAATCCATAGAAAGATTCTCCTGGACTTCATTCTGTTTTCAGGCCCTATATTAGCTTTCAAGGTCCATCTTGACTGATGTAATTTCAAGTGATATGCACCGAAAGCAGGAAACTCAGTGGGCCTCCATGTGGAAAACAGGATCTAAGGTTATCTTTTCAGGCAAAACAAACACACACGTGGAGCTTAATATAAAAGAAAAGGCATTAATATAGCACCCATGTCTCTTTAGGAGGGAGCTGTGGGGCATTCTATGCACACGTTATGGAAAGGAAACACATTTCAATCCTGATCCTGTATATATTCGCGAGTAGTCTGACTCAAGTCAATAGTAGAGCTCGTACACTTAAAGCTAAGCACGTGACAAAGTGTTGGCAGGATCTGGGTGTTAAATTGCTCTAAATGGTGGGTTGGAAATCCAAAGCAAAACCAGCAAAAACAAGCGATCCTTCCTACCCTTTGCTCAAGTGCCCAACTAGGAAATTCAGTGTCTTATGCTTGCACTGCTCACCCAGCTTTGCTCTGACAAAAATCCTGTTATAAAATATTCCTCCCACAGATGTCTTCTTGCTGCAGCTAGTGCGGAAACTTTGGTCAGCAGAAAGTATATTTCCATCCTCTCCCACATATAAACCACAAAACATTTTATCATTGTTTTTAAACAACTGTAATCTCCTGTGGCCTAGGTGCTTTGAAGATGTAAAGTGCTACTTAATTGCTAAGTATTAATACAGTAGATTGAGGCTTCCAAGCGCCCACAGCACAATATGCTAATTCAGATACCACCCATTAACCAAAGCTAATCATATACATCTCTCAACTCTTCTTCAGCACCTGGGTGGACAGCTGACAGTTCTGTCAGGTTAGCAATTTATTACTGTATCTACTCTACTTATTTTCTATTAATTCATCCATCATAGCAACCTTATCATGACTGACTAAGCAGAATCAAAATATTGACTATAGTACCTGTGTGTATTCGTAGCAAACCAAGGACCTCCCAAATAACTATCAGTTGGGGTATCAGCCTGATGTTTGGGTTAATTGTCAGAACACAACTGGGTGGACACAGAACAAGAACTGTCTCACTAACAGCATCACTTGTATAAGAGGGAGGAGGAAAAACAGAAGAAAGGACAGACAGAAAATGATAAGCATTTACAGAGCTCTCGAAGCGCTTGGGGGGAGGTTTGAGGGGGTGGAACCGAGGTGCAGTTCACTGTAGGTATGTGGGTTGCCTACAGTTGCAGGGCAAGTCATTGCCAGAGCACCCAAACTCAGGTCTCCTGGCACAATCCAGAAACATCCCTCCGAACATGCTGCCTTCTTGCAGATGGAAGCAGTGCAGACAGAATATTTTTCTCCCAATTTTCTAATTATGCCATGGGCACTTTGCCTAAAACAGGTGCTCCCACTAACATTAAAACAATGGGAAGGATCATAGAGATTAAGGCCAGAAGGGTCTGACCTCCTGTACTTCACAGGCCACCAACATCACCCACACACTAAATTCAACAGCCAAAATGAGACCAAAGTATTACAACCCACAGGAAACTAAACTATGATGTGCTACAGGCAGAGAATCAGAGGGACGGAAGTGCACTGGTGCCCAAAGCCCCCCACAGTGGCAGGGAAATTATTAAACGAGATATATGCAGATAATCCTGCCAACTGATTTGCATCCACACACTGCAGAGAAAGGCAACCTCTCCTCCCCTGAAGTTCACCATCAATGTGACCTGGGGAAAAATTCCTTCCCATCCCCACACATGGCAATCAGCTAACCATCACGGGAGTGAGGTTCTGGAACAGCCTTCCAAGGGGAGCCATGGGGGTAAAACAATCTAACTGGCTTTAAAACTGAGCTCGATAAATTTATGGAAGGGATGATATGATGAGACTGCCTACAATGGCATGTAGCCGATCTGTGACTAGTAGCAGCAACTATCTCCAACGGCCAGTGATGGGACACTAGATGGTACATGTGAATACCAGCTGTAATCATGGCTCTTCTCACTGTTAGCTCTGGTGTCTTGATTTATCTTTTATTCAGTGGAGTTTTAAATAGTTGCACAGGCATTGATTTCCTACCCTGAGGCTCCATTACAGCTGTAATTCTTAGTGTTCCCAGTTCGGCATCTCTTTCCTCTTGCTTTCACTACACAAATTTTCCTAATTTAAGTATGTTTCTCCCACCGTGCCTTTTACTACTGACACCTTATTCTGAACTAAGGGCCCAGCTCTGCACTCACCCAAATCAAAAACAAAACTCCCACTGGCTTAAATACTAACAAGGTCTGAGTGAGGGGCAGCAAGTGGATGGTGCTGCCCTGTGAGCACATGAGGGACCAAACTGTGCTCGGAGGGAGTCTCAGTTTGCTCCTAGGTGGGAGTGGGAAGTAATCTGTGCTGACCCTCTAGTTGGTGCAGATGACCTCCTTCCTCTCCCCCTCACATCGCCGTATAACTCAAGTCTTGAGAGGCAAACAGCGGTTGCAAGTACAGTTAAGTCTTCTAGGTACAGCAGCTCTTCCCGGTGGACAGAAGAAGAGACTGGGCATGTCAGAGGCAGGACTGTCTTAACGGTGAGTGCAAATTTGTTGGTTTGTTTATTTTTTCGGTGAACATTTTTAGAAAAAACACATACAGTTTTTTCTCTGTTTCATTTGAAACTTTTCCTGATTTTTTTTTGTTTTGTTTTTCCAACACCACCACTTCAAAAGCGATTGGTTTCTTTTTGAGAAAGGTCCCTTAGAATTGTTGGGGTTCCCCACTTTCCCCTCACTTTTTAAACTTTCTCCCCATTTTTTCCCTCAGTGATGGGGAGGAGGAAAAAAAAAGTAAGTGTGGGTTTTTTTCCCTTACCATCTTGAACATTTCTAAATTCCATCAAAAATTAAATTCGACAACCAAAGCTTTCTGCCAAATATGTTTTTTTGTTGAAAACTCTTTAGTTGCCAGCTGTAAAGTTGCCTCTATTCATGCTCATAGGCACTTAGCTATGTGCTGCCCTCATTGACGTTACTTCAGTAGAAGTAACTTGGCAGCTGCGTCTCATAGATGCCGGATCCAGCCCTGTGCATTCTGTCTTACTCATCACTTTGTGCTCACCCACGGCACTCCATATCTGTGCTGTGAAGGATCAACCCCTCTACCTCGCCAGACCAAATCTGCAAGGTCTGCCTACCATAGCGGCTATGCAAATCAAGCTTTGCTGTCTGTAAACATATGGTGGAGCTCTTGAAAGCAGAGTTGTTTTCTAACATGATCACAGATAGTGAATCTCTTTAAGTTAAAATAATGAGAAACCAGAGCTGATGAGCAGCTGTTTTATTAAGCTCTTACCAACCACCTGTAGCCCGGGATGTTATCAGGAGGAAATCATTAGATGGTTAGGGATTGCTTTTTGAAGTCACTCTAAATTAATAATTAACAGCTTGGATATTTTCTGAAGAAACGTATCTTGTTTTTTGCCTCACTGATTTCTAATCACTTCTCAACCAATGTGTTCTCCCCTGAACAGCTGAATTCCCCACTCTGAAATGGGGAATATTCTTGTGGAATAAGGGATGATGTGTAGCTGCACAGTCCCAGGAGCAGACGAGAGAACAAACCGTGACTGGAAGAGTCACGACTAATCACTGACCTCTCTTCTTAGTCCACAAGGGAAGTCACGTACTGCTAGTATAGACCAGTATCAGATGACTTCTCTGCTGCGCTGGTACGTTGGGGAGGGGAACTGTTATATCCTTGGGGCAGCCGGTGTAGGAAACAATCACTTGAGGCCAGAGAGCAGGCAGCTAACCAAAACCTCCATTTTATTTACATATATACAGAGAGCTCCTCAGCCGGTTGAAACCGGTTGAGCTAACCCATAATAATCTAACTCAGTTGCCATAGCAACAAAACCATGACAACCAAATACACAACAGGAACAGAGCCAGGACTCTGGGTGGGAAGGGGAGCAGCAGCTTCACTTTGGGCTTGTCTTCACTGCAAAGTTATGATTCAAGTGTTGCTCCTCACTCAACACAAAAGTCCTTAGTTACTTAAAATGTTTTTAATTTGGGTTGACTGGCCTGAGAGGGCGTATAGGCTAAAGTTCAGGTGAGCACAACTCGTCAGCTGCTGGCCCAACCATTCTCCAATAAATGTTGGCGCATGGGGGAAGTTCCAGAAGACTGGAAGAAAAGTAATGTTGTGACAGTTTTTAAAACAAGTAAATGGGATGACCTAGGTAATTATAAGGCCTGTCAGCCTGACATTGATCCCAGGCAAGATAATTGAGAGGCTGATAACAGAGGGTAATGTAATTAATGCAGATCAACAGGGCTGATGGAAAATAAATCCTATCAAGCTAAGTTGATATCTTTTTTTTTTTAAATGAAATTACAAGTTTGGTTGATAAAGGTAATAGTGTTGACATAATAGACTTCAGTAAGGCGTTTGACTTAGTGACGCATGACATTTTGATTAAAAAAACTAGAACAATACAAAATTAACACGCACCCATTAAATGGATTAAAAACTGGCTAACTGATAGATCTCAAAATGTAGCTTTAAACAGGGAATTGCCATCAAGCATGTGTGTTTCCAGTGGGGTCCTGCAGGGATCAGTTCTTGGCCCTATACTATTTAACATTTTTATCAATGATCTGGAAGAAAACATAAAATCAGTAGTGGTAAAGTTCACAGATGACACAAAAATTGGGGGGGAGTGGTAATAATGAAGAAGACAGGTCACTGATTCAGAGAGATCTGAATCACTTGATAAACTGGGCACCAGCAAACAATATATGTTTTAGTATAGCTAAATGTAATGGTATACATTTAAGAACAAAGAATGCAGGCCATGTTTACAGGATAGGGGACTCTATCCTTAGGAGCCGAGATTCTGAAAAAGATTTGGGGGTCATGGTGGATAATCAGCTGAACATGAGCTCCCAGTGTGACACTATGGCCAAAAGAGCTAATGTGATCATTGGATGTATAAATAGTGGAATCTTGAGTAGGAGTAGGGAGGTTATTTTACCTTTGTATTTGACACTGTTGTGACCACTGCTGGAATACTGTGTTCAGTTCTGGTGCCCACAAATCAAGAAGGATGTTGTTAAATTGAAGAGGGTTCAGAGAAGAGCCATGACAATGAATAAAGGATTAGAAAACCTGCCTTATAGGAACAGACACAAAGGGCTGGTCTACACTGTGGGGTGGAGGGAAATCGATCTAAGTTACGAAACTTCAACTACATGAATAACCTTACGATAATCCTTTCTGGCCTTGGAATCTATGCACTGTGGACACAGGCTAGCTCCACTTGTCCTCCAACGCCTTCCCACAATTCCTAGAAAGAGCAGATAAATTCTCCCACAATACATTGCAAAAACATTCATAGACTGACTCAGGTAACAGAAGCACTAAGAATCATGGGAGGTGCCCCCAGAAGACTTCGTGCCACACGTGAGAGAGTACAGCCCCTGCGTGGATGCAGCAACATGAGTGTTATTTCACAGTGTGGCGGTGTCCCCCGAGCGAGGCTAACTCAAGAGGAATAACTTCAGCATAGATAACTGGAGCTACTTCTGCAGTGCCGACATGCCCTTAGGCTGCTTTCTCCCTGTGCTATGACCTGCGATACAAGTAGCCTACACAAGGGAGTTCTTATGCAAGAGCACAGGGCAAGAGACAATCTTGACCAATTTTTTTTTTATACCAAGTGTAGACAGTGGTAATATTTCATTGCTTTGTGTTCCTGGTCACATGTATAATATGAAATGGTATCACTTCTAACACACAAGGTGTTGATTTATAAATTCAAATGCACCAGCACTGCTGCCTCTTATCACACTGCATGACTCCTGGCGCTGCCCGCAGCCCTCCAGCGAGCACCAGACTGCAGCTGCTTGGCGGGTGGTCAGGGGCTCCTTGGCTATGTAACGTGATGCAGAACCGCTAACTACATACTGAGAGTGGATACCAGCTCCAACTATGTAGCAGCCCCTTTCCTCTTTCTACAGCGAAGCATGTCATTTGGGTGTCTTCATTGACACATCAGACAAGTTAGTATACCTCTTGAGAAACTCTTTTAAAGAAATACAGTAACCTTCTACATAGTACACTTAATCGGACAACCGAATATGATCAGCATTTCTGGGACCCCACCTGACTTCTATTAAGTGAAGTCTGTCCACATTTTCACGTGTGTTACAATACAATCATGAGCTGACAATGGGTACTAAATCTTTGGCATTGGTGTGAAAAGTACAGCTCTGTCATACAAGCTAAAGGAGAAAGTCTGTTAGCTAGCAGCAGGGGCGGCTCTAGGAATTGCACCACCCCAAGCAGGGTGGCGCGCCGTGGGGGGCGCTCTGGCGGTTGCCGGTCCCGCGCTCCGGTGGACCTCCCGCAGACGTGCCTGCGGACGGTCCGCTGGTCCCACGGCTCCGGTGGACCTCCCGCTTGGCGCGCTGGGGTCTGGAGCTGGCCCTGGCTAGCAGCAGTTGCAGGCTTTGTATCCTCTTTGTCTCCCTCAGGCAGCTGGTCCACAGAGCACTTAGCTATGTATTTCACATGTCCACACACAAAGAATGCAGATGCTTAAGTTGTTGGCATAATTGATATTTGCAAACACCAGTGCATGCATTAAAATGGAAGATTTTCATTCAATGAAAGCAAATACTAAAGGTCCAGTTGAGGTTTATCAACTTGCAGACTATCCAGACCCACTCTTGTATGGATGCTAAAACTCACCTGCTTTTAATAACTCTTTGGTACAATAATTCTCTTATTAAATCCACATGGGAGACCTTATTGGAGACAGTTAATTCTGTAACTGAAATAGCAAAATGCTCAGACTAAATTAGTAAATTTGCAGCAGGTTGATCTATAGACTCCCTCAGTTAATACACTCTCTGAATGTTCCTTAATGAAGCCATTAAGTCAATAAATATCATATGTGCCAAATGGTAAAACACAGCGATGATCTCATCTGCTCTAAGTTGCTTAGTAAATAAACCTGCTAAATGAATTAAATCCTCTCATTTATGCTGATGATATTCATATGATGAAACTTCATACATGCTTACAGACAAACCTATTAAGAAGATCAATGTATTGTTCCCCTTCCCCCAAGGCTAAATATTAAAGAGATTCTTGCGGTACTAGCCAGCAACATTTTTTGCCTTTTGAACCTTCCGTTCCCTAATGGAAACACTACATCATTAACAATTGACATGTTTTAGCACTAATTTGGTATGTCAATCGATAACAGGCTTCTTTAATAATTGTTCCTTACCAGCATCCCATCCATTGAGCGTGTCCTGTCCTTGTGTAATTACTGCAGCCCCGGGGCCTTTAAATTTCATTGATACTACAGGGAATTTCCAGTCAAGGCTCCCAGAGCCTCAGTGGGGTGCGTGCATTGCAAAAGCAGTGGTAGCTAAAGCAATGTGCTTCCATGAGGGACAGGGATTAGCACACTCACCGGTGGACTTTGTGGCACCTTTAGAGGCCTCCCTCTAAAACTCGCCAGAGCAAAAAGGGGATCAGGTAGCATCATGGTCACCTTGCCACCCTGGAGTGCCTGCTCCACAGCAATTTTGCCATGTATGTAATACACAAGCCCCAAACCCCCTGTGAGGTGGGTGTGTAAATATTATCATCACGTAGTGAGCCTCAGAGACAAGAGCACTGTTGCTTCAGTCAAGCCCGTGGTAGAACCAGGATTAGAACACATAACCTTCCTACTCATAACCTGCTGCTACAGGCTACAGTGCCTTCCTCACATGATTAGGGTGTGCTTCTTTTAAATTGTGCACATTAGCTCTGGTGGAAAAATGAGTTCCCTGCACCCACCCCCTAAACATCACCTGTTGTGGAGCAGCCATAATTTGGTCATGTCTTCATAGATTTTCAATGTTTTTATAGACAGTCTAGATTTTCAGAGATGAGTGAGAAAGCTGAAACCACTTAACCATTTACTGTAGCACTTGGAGTTGGTTTTAGTTCTACTTCTTTATTTAATCGATACCTTAGCTGAAGCGAACGCAAAATAGAATCATCTGTACTTTGTTAGAATTGCCAGTGTAGGACTTGTCTGTGCGCAATGGTCTCTAGCAGCATGTGATTAACTTGAAATAGCTTTAAAGTTAACCTGTCACCATGGTACATTTAAACTGTTTGTCATGGCAAAGTGGGATATTGCTGAAGTTTCAGTCATCCTTCAAAATGAAGACTTGCTGGAAGAAAGTTTCCACTGCAGTTAATATAGTTCATTTAACTGAAAAAAAAACCAAACAAACAAAAAAACCCACCCCTCTTTAGAACCTATTACTGCAATATCTTAAACCAGAGACGACACCACCACAAGTAATTATACTGCCCATTAAAGAACACCTCTAATCTGCAGGTCTCAAAGCAGTGTTCAGACATTAAGGATAAATATTGTTATGCCTGTTTTACAGAGGAGTTAAAATGAAGTTTACAGAGGTTAAGCGGGTTGGCCAAGGTTACATACAACTCAGTGGCAAAGATAGAAATAGAAGCCAGGAGTGATGGCTACCAATGCCCTTCTCTAACCAACTGATCTCATTTAAACTTGACCAGATGAGCAAGGGGCACAAATATTTGTTTTGCACATTAACAAAATGATCTTCACTTTAATAAGGGACTTTATTATCCAGCCGAGGCTTTCTATATTTGGTTTGTATCAAGCTGAATGGCACAAGGGATTTCCAGCTTCTGTGAATGTAACAATGCTGTGCATCAACAATAATGAGACGTGTTTGACTTGCATTGCAAGAGCTGAGATTTCTGTTTGTTTGAACTGTAATTTGTTTCAGCAGTTGAAGGATCGTTTTATTAAGTAAACCTTGGGGCTCTTCTGAAAACCATTTGTAGATTGATCCGTCTCCTAGACCATTTTTCCAGGACACTAAAAATAAACAGGAATCGTGTTGACTGGATCTCCTTTCTAGAGCTAGAAGCTGCTTCTCCTATAATATAACAAAACTCATCTGTTGCTTACCCAGAGTACATGCCAGTGCATAGAGTAGCCCAAATGTATTAGAATCAGTAGAGCACTTGATAGTAAAGAAGCAGTACATTAACTATCCCATACAGCATATGGGACAGGACCATGCTCGCACTGCAAATAAAATGGGGCTGGGGCATGAAATCTTCCACCTCCCAGGCTGTTGAACCACAGAAGCTGGGGAGATTGGCTACTTCTTTTGGCTGGAGAATCCGCATAGTTATGGATCCACCAATCCTACCATTCTTTTCGTTTGATCTCACTCTTCCAAAACACCTGCACCGTGGAGTAGACAGAGTCCTCACAGACCATACAGCAAATTCCACAGGCCCCCTGCTTCCTGCTCCCATTGCAGCAGATCCACACCAGTCCCACTAGATTTGGAGCCCACTAGGCCCATGGATTCTGGGGTGGCAAATTCGCCCCAGAACGCATAAAGAGGAAGAGAAAATTCTTTTTATTTGACTTTTAAACACTGCCAGTGTTTCTTAATAGACCTGTTCAGGAAATGGTTTTCCTGGCTCTCAAATATCTTCAAGAGTTAAAAGTTTTTTACCATCCTGAATCAGGACAAAGAGTCGAAATCTCAAATGTTTGCAAATCAAAAACTATTTTTTTCCTGTTTGGATCAATCAAAACATTTAGTTTCAATTTTGACCCATTTTCTTTGACCTTTTACAGTCCAATTAGCTTAAATTTTGAAATGAAAAGTCATTTAAAACCAGAAATATGGAAACCTTCATTAAAAAAATATGAAAATAAAACATTGACAATTTTGAAACTTTTCTTCAGCATTTGAATTGAAAGATTCATCAAAACCAATCCAATTTCAATGAATAGCCATTTTTTGGTTAAAAAAACACACCAAAAAATTCCCAGCTGACTGTACTGCTGTACGTACCTGGGCCATTGGGATCATCTGTAAAGTGGGAATGACCAATACTTCTCTATGGCACATGGATGCAAATTCATTAATGTCTGTCAAGCTCTTTGAGAGCCTTTGATGAGGTACAAATTCTCATTAGTAATTAATATTACTTTTCTAAACTACCCTTTTTCATCTGTTTGTTTTAAATGAACAC
This sequence comes from Mauremys mutica, assembly GCF_020497125.1. NCBI lineage: Eukaryota > Metazoa > Chordata > Testudines > Geoemydidae > Mauremys > Mauremys mutica. The sequence goes on along the minus strand of NC_059084.1, from coordinate 9,751,807 downwards.
TTAGTAATATCTCCACTTGCCGCCCCTCTGTGAATAGTTACCATATGGTGGATTTAATAGACGCATAACATCATCTTTTATGAGTGCATCAACTTATTTGCAATTAACTTTAGATTGTCTAATAAAATCCTGTGACATTTAGCCAACAGTTTATATCCCAGGAAAAGGTTCTGAATGTTTTGCTATAAGAATTCATATGACAACTAAAGATAATCCTTTTGACTTCAGGCTGGACAGCTGAACACACCATTAGAAAAAACAGGTAAGGGATGAGATAAAGCCAAGGTGAGGTAAGGCATTTGTCAGAGAGGGGATTCTTCTGTTCTCACTCGGCTTTAATATCACAAACAGAGAGAACTTCAGCATGTTCTGGCAATCAAGAGCAGAAATTCATGGAGTTAATGGTCCTGATTTGTGTTGTCCAAACGAAGAATATACATGTGCTTGCTGAATACATGAGAGAGCTGGGAAAGAGAAAGGAGATTGTCTAAACTGCCTTCCCTACGAGCACAATTTATGGACTGGAGCTGGCAAGAAATGATGGGCTGAACCATAAATTCCCAGAGTTTAGTGTTTTGGTTCAGGCTCATCTCTAGTTACAAACCCTGAAGCTGCTTGGACCCAGGTGCACTGGAAGCTCTGTAACAGTCCCCAAACTTGGCCCGTGTTTAGTGGAAAGGGCTGCTGAAGGACACAGACCTTTGAAATGTATCCAGGCCCTTCTTCATTTCCCATATATGGACTGTGAGGAAAGACTTGTGGTTTCATTTGTGACCCTTAGGGTTGCCAAGTCTCCAGGAATTAAAGACGAATCTTTAATTAAAGATTATGCCATATGAGGAAGCCTCCAGGGATTTGTTCAACCACAGTTGGCAACCGTAATGACCATGTGAAATCTTGGCAGTTTTGCATGGGCTCTGCAAACTGGAAAAAGCCAAACTGTTTTTGTTTGAGTGTGGCTTTGGGGATTTTAAACCTGACACTCAAAGGGAAATTCAGAGTCGAGATATTAAAAAAAAATCCTAAACATTTTGTCAAACCTCCATGAACCAAAACTGCAGAGTTTGCAATGCTTTTGCATGCAATTTCCTTTAATTTAGTAACTGCCTTCCCCTCTTTATGCTAAAGTAAGACCACAGGTGCATCTTCACTAGGAAATATGGTGTGTTCTTTACTCATGTTAGCTAACATGGAAACCAACATGAGGTAAAATCCTAGTGAAGACCACGGAGTGTGTATGTGACAGGGTTGGGACTCGCCACCACAGCACCTCCCGCTGGTTACCTCTAGGAATTAGCTCAGTTCATGGGGAGCACCCTCTGCCGGTGGTGTCCCGTCCGTCATCTGTTCCTTGCTGGTGTCTGGACTCGTGTTGCTCCCCATTCGGCGGCATCCTTTTCAGGCCATGGCCCTCCAGCAGTGCCCCTTAGTCCATCCTTGCCCCCTTCCGGGGGGTGGGTGAGTTAGCAACAGTCCTTGCACTGGACTCAGTGGCCAACCACAACCTCCAAAGTCTAGCCCCTTGTCTCAAGGGCCGGTTTTAGTTTGTTTCAGCCACCCTACTGCATGGCCAGGTGCAGTACAAAGGGGAAGAGGGGGGACCCAGGCCTGCCCACTACTCTGGGTCCCAACCCAGGGACCCTTTAGTGGCAGCCTCCCTGCTCTCCTTCTCTCCCCTTGTGCGCCACTCTCCCTGGACTGCTTCCCCTTCAGCCCCTTTGCACAGGCCCTTCCCTCAGGGCCTGCAGCCTGGCAGGTAGCAGGCTGGAGTTCCCTTCTGCTCCCCTGAGCCTGCCTAGCACTGCACTGTCCCAGGTGCTAGTGTCCTCACTCAGGAGACAGACCTTCCCCTCTGAAGGTCTAGGAGAGACTGCCCACTACTCTTCTGCGCACCCTTTATATAGGGCCAAGCTGAGCCCTGATTGGCTGTCTTCAATCTCAGCCTTCATTGGCTCTCAGTAAGCCCTTTCCTGATTGGCTGCCAGCCTGCGCAACCACTCTGGCCTACTCTAGCCCCCTCTCACATGGGGGTGGGACAGCCGCACCACCACAGTGTAGTTTTAACGTGAGTTAGCAGGTTCAGGTAAATCTAGGCTCCCCCTTAGTCTTTACCTCACCCTACTAACTCATGTTAAAGCTATACACTGTGAGGTCTTCACTAGGATTTTACCTCATGTTGGTTTCCACGTTAGCTAACACGAGTAAAGAACACACCATATTCCTTAGTGAAGACCCACGAAGCTGCCTTGTATCATCGCCAGCAACGCGTTAAAACAGCTTCCCTGACCTCCTCGATATGAAGTGTATGGCTTTACCCATACGAGGGAACAATTTGCGCACTTTATTTCCTCCCCCTTTTCCCTATTTAACAAAAGAGGCAGGAGGACGGGGGCTGGACATGTTCTTTGTTAGCTTTCAATGAATTTAGTGCTGGTCAAATTGTACCGTAAGGACAGCTCTCTATTTATCAGAGAGAGAGAGAGAGAGAGAGAGACAGATGCAGCATAGCCATGAGATCCCTACTGCCTGACCTCTGACCTGGATGGAGCCTGGGCTGATGCGGGGGGGGGCAATTGTACCTGAGCCCCGAGCTCAGGAGGGCCCCCCCCAAAACATCTGCAATGTTTGTGTAAATAAAGTGAAATGGGGGATGGTAGGGTCCTAGCGAACATGATATACTCGGGCCCCAAATTTTGCTCAATGGGCCTGCATGGAGCACGTGCTAGGAATGAGAGGGTAATTTAATCTTCATGCCCAGTCAATCCCTGGCTTTACTGCAGATGTTGCTAACGTTGCCACACAGCGTCAATAGGGATGGAGTGGTGTTTCTGGATGTGGCTGTGTGCCCACTGGAAATGGGGTGAAACCGCTAGTCTTGTGCCTCTATTGACCAGAGACTTTAAGTCATCGCACTGACTGCATGACTGAAGCCAGGTTATCTGAGACAAGAGGTCAGTCCCCTTCCAGCAATACTTCTGTACTAGGGACGGTTGGGATTTGTTATCACTGACCACTGTGTCAGATATTTCTCCTTACCCCTGAAAACTCTCCCACTTTGGTTTGACAAGTTAGGTGAGACTACGGCTGCATTTAAAAAAAACCAAAACATTTCCTTGTCTCCAAAAGGAAGGGAAACAGGAGGAAGAAGCTGGAGTTCTGGAAAGGTTGATAGACAAGGATGGACTACAGCCAAAGCCTGAGTGAAGAAAATCTGTCAGTTCTCCATTTAAAACTAAAAGCAACTTTCCAGCTGAGGATTCGTCTTCAAACAAGGTCCTACTTCTTTTATGAAAAAGAGAGCAAAACACACTTTAAAGAACCATCCTGAGAGACTTCCAACCACTTTGAATTTATCACACCAAGCTAGATTAACCAATGTTATGGTTGAACCTCTAGTTATAAAACAGCTTGTGTGAAATCTTCCATGACTTGGGGTTTTTAAAGCCTCAGTGAAACTGTATATGAAATGAGTTCATGCATATATTATCCAACTCCCCAACCAGGGGCATTTTTATTCTTTACTTTGTGCAGCAACCAGCGTAACAGAATAATGGAACAATGCCTAGAAAAGTTCTAACTCTGGGGAAAGAGGACCCTCTATAATGACTTTCTGGAGCAATTCTGTTGTGGTTCAGACATTTATCTAGATCTCCACGTGAGCACCTGAAAGGCAAAGTTTCAAACAGATGCCTGATCTCTGAATATAAAATAACATGAATATTCGCATGTGAACTCACAAATTAGTTCACCGCAAATACAAATGACTAGGTGGGCTTCTAAAAAGTGTAAATAGCAATTAGCCTTTATAATCACCCTGTTTGCAAAGGTAGCCATGGTAACTGCGCACACAATTTTGTGCACAGACCTTGAGCCTCCCGGTTTGAACGTTTGCCCCTAGATGTTTGGAAAAGACATCAAGTCCTTCCCCTAATTTATACCTATGTGCTAAATTTAACTTTTGCATTGAGAGATTGGTTCTTTGCATCAAGGTTCTGATTTCCCAAACAATTATAGGAGAGAAAGAATCCCACCTGGCTTGTACATTATGCAGAGAATCTATAGATCCAATAAGCATAAGCACATTTGAAGATACATAGTGTATATCCATATTTATATAGACATTTTATATAGAACTTTATTAACATTTATATTACAGAGGTGTCTAGAGGCTAACGTGCTAGGCATCGTACAAACAGAGTAAATGACAATTTGCTGCCTCAATGAATTTACAATCTAAAAGCAAGACATAACAGGCCAGGAAAGGTCTAGGGGTGTGCGTGACATAATATGATGTCCATAATACAGTCAAAAGCAGTATTCAATATTTGATAAATAAGATCATTGTTCTAATATATTTCATGAAAGCTATTTTGATATTGGAAATACAGACGTACCCTTTCAAGAGTGGCTAATGCTTTTGGGTTCCTCTATTTCTGGATGCTCAATCGGAGACATAAAGAGACCTGATTTCCAACACTCAATTTACAAATGGCAACAATGGATTCTTTACCGTACTCTTTAAAGAATGTGGGTGTGTATCTCTTTGTAAGGGACAAAACATACTTTATATGAAAATTAGGATCAATGCCCTGAGTTTTACTGGTGTAAATCCAGAGCGACTCCCACTGCCGCTAGTGACCTCTGTGTAAAAGCCAGGGTGATGTCACATAGTTATGCTCACCCATAATTTGACTGTAAAACTAAATAAAATACTATACAGTATGCATGGTGCCCCTTACACCTGAAGCAGGATTCTACAGAGACTAGAATTACAGCTGTGGATGGTCTCTGGGTTGGAATTTAACAAGCACCTGGTGGGTCCAGCTGGAAATTCCAGGAGATAAAATACATCTGGGGCAGGTGCAGAACCATGTTGCACCTTCATAGTCAGATTGTTTGTTAAACAAGGTGGCTTTTTCCTTAGGAAAAGGATGTGGAGGATAAAACATTAGGAATTTGCCCATGAAGTTAAACGCTAAACGCCCAACAAATGAAACAAATAATCCCAGATTTAAATTATAATTCCCACTCAGGCAGTGTGGTTGTGCCCTGCGCTGTGTGGTGGTGACAATGCAATGCCCAGCCATAGAGGTGTCAGTACCAGGTAGCTCCTCTACTCAGATTCCCCTGCAGCAGCCTCTGTCCACCTCTTACAGTCTTGAATCTTCACTAAGATGAATGTCAAGAACTGGTCTCTTCTCTCACCCCTCTCCTTGACCCTATCCTCTCTCCCAAGAGCCTCACACCCTGGCAAGGAGATGGGTCTCAGGAAGAAAGCTGCATTTGAATCTTTTTTCGTTGATGCACTTGTGTGCCCTCTAGTGGCTGAGATAAAGTGACTAAAGGAAATTCTAGTTACATAAGGATAATGAAAGTAACCTTCCCAAGCAGTGTTTAAATTAGGGTGACCAGAAAGCAAGTGTGAAAAATCGGGATGGGGGTGGGGGTAATAGGACCCTATATAAGAAAAAGACCAAAAAAATCAGGACTGTCCCTATAAAATTGGGGCATCTGGTCAGCCTAGTTTAAATGGAAAGTGGATATAACTTCATAGTATCCATGACTTGCATGGAATGATATATAACTTGTTCAAGTATGTAACTGAGCAGATTTATATATAAGCTATAATTAGGCTTGGCAAAATTAAAAATGTTTATAATTTCAACAGATATCTACAATTGCAGAAAATCACGAGGGTCAGCCAATTATTTAATGACAGTAGATGAAGAGGTTAAAAAAAATTAGGTTTTAAAAACTGTTAAAACACAAATTGTCAACATCACATGTCAAAATATACTAAATCAACAAATCATACCTGTTTTTACTATTCATTCACTAGTCTATTTGTAACAAGCCAAATTAAAAGTTTAAATCACTGGATTGTGACTCTAAGGGCAGGTCTACACTACGGGGGAAAATCAATATAAGATACGCAACTTCAGCTACGTGAATAACGTAGCTGAAGTCGAAGTATCTTATATCGAATTACCTACTGTCCTCACGGCGCGGGATCGATGTCCGCGGCTCTCCATGTCGACTCCGCTACCGCCGTTCGGGTTGGTGGAGTTACGGAGTCGACAGGAGCGCATTCGGGGATCGATATATCGCGTCTAGATGAGACGCGATATATCAATCCCCGAGCAATCGATTGCTACCCGCCGATACGGCGGGTAGTGAAGACATACCCTAAGAAGTTCTCAAACAGTATTTTTCTTTGGCTATCTTTTCTTTGGCTATCTGTAAATATCAATTATTGTTGATGGAAATATATTTCTGATGGCTTGCGTGTGTATGGTTAAATGCAGGTTTACTAACATTTACCAATAAAAATCTAATCCTTCTAAGCCTAGCTACAATAGATGTCTTAATGAGATATACACTTTAATAACTGTGATTAACACAAATGTTTAAATGGCAAAGCCTTGTAAATGGAAGAGATATTAGCAATAAAATTAATAGACAAACCCTTTCCCCTTGCTTTATTTTATACATGATGAAAAAGAGGAGCTTGTGTTCAGTTCTTTATTTGAAACATCCTGTTATGTGAGTTGGAATAATGCATCCAGGAGATTTTACACAACAATGAACTGCATATGGATATCAGTAATATTTAAAAGTGATGGATGTAAATGACCCTGCTGTATTTCATCCTCATGCAACATTTATTTAGCAGAAGAGAGCGGGAGGAGTGGGAAATGAACTTTACAAAGTAATTACTTTTGATCTTGACAAAATCTATTTAAAGGTCTTCAAATAAACATCAATTTTGATGGGGGCAGTGTAAATTGCAACAGTTATATGCCACATTCAATGGAATTGTGATGTACATTAAAGCTAACAGATGATCCAGGGACTTAGAGAAAATGCAATAGTTGGGAAAATGTTTTGGACCTCTTGTAATCTCCCCACTGGAAAATTAGCTGCAGTTACTTTGTATAATGGTTTTATTTTTGAGAAAGAGCAAAGCATCGCTTTGAACAGTGAAAACAATATACATTAATTCTGCTTCTAAATGCACCTATAAAGAGTGGAGCAACACAGAGGTTGAAGACAAAACAGACTAAACAAACAAAAAAAAAAGAGTTCCATAGAAATAAGTCCCTGATTCAGCAAAGCACTTGAACATGTGCTTACTTTTGAGCACATAAGTAATCCCACTGACTTAAGTGGAACTGCTCACATGCTTAAAGCTATGCACATGCTTAAGTGTTTTGCTGCATCGATTACTAATAAAATTATATTAAGCTTGTTGCAAAGCATAAAGAAATGACATTATTATTTTAGAGGTGCTGAAAACAGCAAAGGTAACAGGTCATTGTTTCAGGATTTCTTACAATTCGCCACCTAGAGGAAGGCAGAATGCAGGACACAAAAGGATATTGCTTCACTTAGGAAACAACCTCTTAAAGTACAGATTATAGCACCAACCTTGGGTTCAGGATCTGTTTTGAAAATGCAGGATTGAGGACAACTCCTCCTCTGCCCCTGTGAAATTGGAGAACAGTGACTGGCGAGTAGCCTCACTGATTTCAACAAGACAGCTTGCTCACGTGAGTAACTTCTCAACAGTGTGAGCTTGGGGTTCACAATCTGTCTCTGTGTGAAAACTTGTCCACTGGATAAATGGGCAAAGCATGGGTTTTCAAAAATGTGACCGGGCAGAAATTCATCAGGTTTTATAGAGAAGAGATCATGATTTTGCATCAAAGTGTCACTCGGCTGCCTCTAGAAATCCCCCTTCGTTTTTTACAAAAAACAATAACCACTGTTTTCTCCCCCACAAAGCCAAAAATACCTTCTCTCCATTCCCCCAACCACACGCTCCTTTGGCACTGAAATTCTCTGGTAGTATTGCTGGGGCTGGCCCACTTGCATCATTGTGGACATGCATATTGGATTTAAACTCTAGACTCGCATGTAGTTTGATACCATTATAGTTGCAGCCTTAGTACCTCACTGTGTAACTACAGCAGATCTAACAATCCAGATAAGGTGGGTAAATCAATGCTTTTGCTGGACAACGCAAGGAAAATTAAAGATGCTGTAGGAAGTGGCAATTCAATGTCAGACTCTACCTTTGGAGGTAGTAATGAGCCAATTCCCCAACAGGTTAAGAGGGAAAGTGTTGCTGAAGGTCCCATATTGGCATTTCAGTGACTAAATTTTTCTTTGCACTGTTCTGAATAGTCAGGGAGTTAGCCTTAATGTCTTCATGCACTGCAGTCGGCATATTTAAATTCCCCTGAAATTTCAACTGGCTACGCTATCCTTCTTCACTGCCGGTTTTAAACAATTTGTATAATGATGCTGTTAAAGTTACTGCAATCCAAACCAAAGTTGGCTGCATTTCAGTAATGGATGAAGTGTTCCCCCATCTCTAATGTAATAAATCTGAAAATTGCTTTTCGATAATTCAGGATGAAAGGAGATATATAAATGTAAGCTGTTATAAATTAGCCTTGTTTAGGTTTGAACAGTGTTTAAAGTGAATTCCATATCCTCCTCTCCCTCCCACACACACAAACCTGGGAACAATGGGGCATGCCGGTGTGAGTAATTGGTAGGTGTCAAACAGGACCATAAGAAGCTGAAAGGCAGAGAGCACAGTGAGCAACACTGGAAAAGTTAAAGAAAATATTTTGTTAACCAGTATTTTCTTTATTGTAGTTTAACTGCATGCACGCACACACAGAGGAATAAGTTACATTTAGTTGCAGCAGTAAACTTGGTGTGGTGGTTGCTTTACTACTCCAATGATTTTATCTTCTCATTTCTTCACAGACAAGCAGCAATAAAGAAAAATTGGTCTATAAAATATTCTTCCTTAATATTTTGCATATGTTGCGTACTATAGGTCACACTCTCAATGTGCGTAAATAAAATTCCTCTCGTTTAATGATCTCTTATTGGTTGCTATCTGAGGGAATAGAGCTGAGAATTTGAGAACGAAGGGTCTTCCAGATGGAGCTTACATATTAACATTTAATATTTATGACACGGAAAGGCCAAAGAACAAAACTTTAACTTGATACAAGTTCCGTGGAAAGAAAATGAAGAAACCTAGGTCTGGATGATGCTCAGTCCCTGTCATGATTGTTGCAGTCTTGGGAGTGAAAAGCACAAGGCAGAAATTAAAAGAAACTGAGCCAGATTTCCAGGCAGTCTAAAGTGGCATAACTCAGCTGAAGCCATTTTTTTTTACTATTTATTGTTTATATCAGTAGCACCTAGAAGTCCCAGGCATGGCCCCACTGGGCAGGGTACTGTACAACAACAGAACAAAAAATGATCCCCAAGGAGCTTACAATCTAAGCATAAGGCAAGAGACAACAGATGGATACAGACAGATGGGGAGAGTGCAAGGAAACAAGGAGACAGATTGGCCAGCAGGACGGGCTTTGGTCTCAGCACAACTGCAGCCTAACTCTTGTTAAGTTTTATTAAATTTTATAGATATATAATGGTAGCGCCCAAAGGCCTTAATCAGTCTGGGTTCTTATTGTACTAGGCACTGTTCAAACACATGCTAAGAAACAATCCTAGCCTCAAAGTGTTAATAACCTAATAACCCTTTTCAGGGCAGTGTGTGTTAGGTATGTTTTTTCTTTCAGAGTTCTTTGATATTATTAGCCAATTCCTGCTTGCACAGATAAATATATTTCAATAATAATATTTAGCATTCTTTGTACATAGTGCTTTCTGTCTTTACAGACATTAGCCAATTAATCCTCGTAGCACCCGGTGAGGTGAGTACATAGCCCCACTTTACAGAAGGCAAAGCTGAGGCACCCAGAGATTAAATGACTTGCTCAAGAATACATGGCAAGTCATTGGCACAGCAGTGAATAGGACTAGGCCTCCACCAGGATATGACTACGCAAAGCAGGGATGCTTATATGTGTGCAAAAAGTGCACCCAACAATCTGGCCTTACTTGATTAACCCAGGACTATAGAGGATATCAGTATTGGATCTGGAATTAGAATCTTAATTTCTTGGCTCCTATTTCAGTCCTCAAACTACATCCCCTCCCTACTTTAAGGGTACGTCTACACTACAAGACTATTTCGATTCATCTTAATTCGAATTTCTGGAATCGACCTAATGAAGTCGAAGTTGTGTATCCACAATAAATACACTAATTCGACTGTGTGAGTCCACAGTAACGGGCAAAGCATCGACTTTGGAAGCGGTGCACTGTGGGAAGCTATCCCACAGTTCCCGCACTCCCCGCCGCCCATTGGAATGCTGGGATTTCCCACCAATGCATGCTGGGGGTGGGAAAATTGTGTGGAGGGTGGTTTTGGGTAACTGTCATCATTGAACCGTCAATCACGCCCAGCATCCCTCCCTGAAAGCGCCAGCTGGCAATCTGTTCGTGCACTTTTCTTCTCAGTGACAGCGCGGGCGCCACAGCACTGCGAGCACGGATCCTGCTGCAGTTGTGGCTGCTGTCAGCTCCTCGCAACTTATCGTCCACCTCTTCCGCAGTCAGCTGCTGAGAAATTTGGCTAATTTTCAATGGTGCTGCGAGCAGTGGTGGACCATGGGGGACGTTTTACCAACATCAACGTCGGGTGGCCAGGCAAAGTTCATGACGCGCGTGTTTTCAGGAACTCTGGTCTGCTTAGACGCCTGCAGGAAGGTAGTTTCTTCCCGGACCACAAAATAACGCTTGGGATGTGCAGATGCCCATACTGATCTTAGGGGACCCAGCCTACCCGCTAATGCCCTGGCTCGTCACGCCCTATGCAGGCACCTTGCACAGCGACAAGGAACTCTTCAAGTACCAGCGAGCAGCGAGCAGCGTGAACTGTGACTGTTCAGTTTCTTCACAGAGAAGCTGAACCTGCCCCTGTTTCTTTACCAAGTTACTGTTGACTAGCCTCTGCAGTTACATACCCCGTCCACCCCGCTTCCCCAACTTCTAACACACATTTAAAAATTAAAGTACGTGCTCCACTGTAGCTTTACAACGGTGTCTTTATTGATGACTTTGCGTTAAAGGGTTGAAACTGGGATGCACACTGTGCTGGGTAGGGTGTGTGGTCATGTAAAGACCGCCTCTAAAGTCGAGGTTTGACATGCTCCCGCTCCCAGACCGGTCAGCAGTGCCGGACTGGCTGTTTCAACGGATCCTGCCATCCCTCCTTTTTTGGACTCTGTGTGCGGGGGCTATGTGGCCTTGTTGCGGGGGAGGACGGATACAGATTCCTCTGCTGCGTGGCTCTGCGGTCCATTACAGGGACCGTTGCATGACATCTGTAACCCCCCTCCCCCGCTACAAATGCACGTACCACCCCCAACGACAGAAAACCTGCAAACCACCTCCCATACCAGCTAACCGCCTACTGACTGCACTGTGTATGTGACATGCTGCTGATCCAGCCCCCGTCTCTGTACCCTGCTAAAGGTGACTGTCCTATGCATTACACTACCCCCTCAACCACCCAACGACCCACCCAAGACATCTAACACAGCGTTGTGTAAAAAACCATGACTGAAAAAGTAAGTAACAGAAAACTACTTTTAATAATCAACAACACAGTAAGGGAAGGACTTTTCAAAATGTAGTGACTGATAGCTTTTGGGTAATTTAACACTGTCCTGTGGTGCAGTGACAGTTTTCACAGCCCCTGGTGACCCTCCTTCTTGTTATTTTTGATGAGGGGGGGATTGGAGTTTGAGGCGGGGGTGGGCGGTTGCAGATACAGTGCAGGGGGGGCTCTGTCTTCCTGCCTGCGGTCCTGCAGAACATCGACAAGGCGCCTGAGCGTGTCCGTTTGCTCCCTCATTAGTCCAAGCAGCGTTTGAGTCGCCTGCTGGTCCTCGTGACGCCACCTGTCCTCCCGTTCGCAGAGTGAGCGGTGCTGCTGACTGAGGTTCTCCCTCCACTGGCTCTGCTGGTCCGCCTCGGCTCTGGAGCAGCCCATAAGTTCAGCAAACATCTCATCCCTTGTCTTTTTCTTACGCCTTCTAGTTTGCGCCATCATCTGTGAGGGGCATGGTGCATCAGGTCGTGATACAGTTGCACCTGTGTGATGTCAAAAAGATAGTGAATTTCTTACAATGATACATTTTTTAAACAAAGAAACATAGTCTACTCGTTGTCTGTGAACAAGAGTATGCACAGCACCTGTCTCATGCGCACTCACTAATGGAAAGTTCGATTTCTCTGAATGCACTTTCATTGCCTGGGGTATTGGGCTGCAGATCAGAGAACCTTTGCAGGAAAGAAGAATTTGTGTAGCAGCAAGGCATGGTAAGCCAAACACTTTTGGATTCATAGAAGTGAATGTACAGCTCTGTCCTCTTGATGCAGGCAATCCTGAAAGCATAAACTCGGCCCCTGTTGCACCCCCTCGCGGCTGTTCACTGGGAAAGATCCCTGTATGCTGCCACTCTGTAGACTGCAGCACGTGGCTGTTAAGTGAGGCTTCTTGTTATGCAAAGGAACAGTTAAGCGCTCCCATTACTAATAGTACCCCAATTACTCTAATTTCATGCAGGAGTGTGCGAGAGAGATCACCCTGAGGAGAGTCTCACGGGCAGAGAGAGCCACCACAACCCAGGGGCCTACTCTGCCATGCTCGTGAGGGCAATGGTCCCGGAGTTCCAGCTTATAGCATGGAAAGGCAAAGTGTGCTACCTCGGGGCACACGATAAGCTAGCTCTGCCAAGGAACCTCCTGCATAGACTTTCAGATTACCTCCAGGAGAGTTTCCTGGAGATATCTTATGAAGATAAAAGTTCCATCCCCCTGTATGTAGACCTTCTGTTCTCCTAATGTCTCTCCCTGTTTAATTACTAAAAAAATGTTAACTCGTTGTTCTTAGCTGCTTTTAATAAATAAATGTTAACTTGTTTAAAGCACTTACGGACTGATCCTTCTCCCGATTCAGGGTCCATGGTAACGGCTGGGGAGGGTTGGTAGGGGATCTCAGTGAGGGTGAGGAAGAGATCCTGGCTGTCGGGGAAAGCGCCGTCGACTGCCTCGTCCTCCTCATCTTCCCCGTCCGCGAACATCTCCGAGGAACAGTCCGTCGACACTATCCCATCCTCAGAGTCTACGCACACTGGTGGGGCAGTGGTGGCAGACCCACCGAGAATGGCATGCAGTGCCTCGTAGAAGCGGCATGTCTGGGGCTGGGCTCCGGAGCGTCCGTTTGCCGCTCTGAGTTTCTGGTAGCCTTGTCTCAGCTCCTTGACTTTCACGCGGCACTGCATTGCATCCCGGCTGTATCCTCTGTCTCTCATGGCTTTGGAGACCTTCTCGAAGGTCTTTGCATTCCGTTTGCTGGAGCGCAGCTCCGAAAGCACAGACACATCGCCCCACACAGCAATCAGATCCGAGACTTCCCGGTCAGTCCATGCTGGGGACCTCTTTCTAGTCTGAGATTGCCTGGACTCCTCTGCTGGAGAGCTCTGCATCGTTGCCGGTGCTGCTGAGCTCGCCCCGATGAGCAACCAGGAAATGTGATTCAAACTGTCCATACAGGAAAAGGAATTCAAATTTTCCCAGGGCATTTCCTGTGTCGCTGGTCAGAGCATCCAAGCTCCGACTGGCGTCCAGAGCGTCAACAGAGTGTTGCACTGTGGGATAGCTCCCGGAGCTACTAAGATCGATTAGCATCCACACCTAGCCTAATTCGACATAGCCATGTCGAATTTAGCGCTACTTCCCTTGTCGAGGTGGAGTACCGAAGTCGAACTAAGAAGCCCTCTATGTCAAATTAAATGGCTTCCTGGTGTGGACGGGTGCACGCTTAATTCGATTTAACGCTGCTAAATTCGATTTAAAGAGCTAGTGTGGACCAGCCCTTAGTTACTTTCCATGTTACTTTTAGTTTCCCCCAGTCAGCATGCAGAACTGTCAACAAACCCAGATGTGGTCATACAGCTGCTTTCCCAAAAGTCTTTGGGAAGTCACTTCTCTAACCGCAAGGGGGGGAGGAGAGGAGGGGGGGGGGGAAAGTGAGGGTGATGGGGAACATGGTGGAAAATGGTAATGGGTTTAAGAGCAAGTTCCTATTTTCTTGGGTTAATGAATGACAGCATTCATGCAATATGCATCCAAGTAATGGCTGCATCTCATCGCTTTGATATGTAAACACACCCTTTTAACTTTGAAATTGAACTTCTAGGTAAAATCTTATGCTGTATGTAACAAAATTGCAGAGATGACCTTAAAAGGAGGTTTAAAGTGTTGCTATTGATAGATCTATTCAGAGAGATTGGCCAGTCTTTCAGTCTATTTTGTCTTTATAACTTGGCAGGAATAAGGGAAATAGACAAAATTTGGCAAGGCAAATTTTCTGGCCAGATGAAAATTACAAATATGCAGAAATGCAAATGTAACTTTTCACCCTTCCATGCTGTCCCCCATCACAGCAAGCAGGGCGGAAAAAAGCCTGCGGACCACTGCAGGCAAAGCTAAGCTCATTGTCATCACAAATGCTAAGATCCAGCTCCACCGGTACACACTGCACTGGGCAGAAAGGCGTGAGAATGGGTTTGAAACAGTTTGAAAAGAGTCTGTCAGTAGCTGCAAGGGCATTTTGGCTTAGTTTTGTTCTGACACACTGTTAGAAGGTGATGGCACTTCCTAGTGTGCACTAAAATACAGACTATCAAGAACACAGGAAGATGCAGTTGAAATAGAAATTGCTGATGGGAAACATCTCTACATGCTGAAAGTCACACTGTGACTGTATGATGCACAGACCGAGGCTTGGGAACAAGTTTAGGGCTCTTTTTCTTGGTGTAGTGGGAGCCAAGAGTATCAGCAAGGATCGGAAGGCAGCCTAGCACTCTGGAGAACTTTCTTGTGGCTGCTACGTGGTAATGTTCTAGCTCCGGAGGCCTCTGACTGCCCTCACAGGCCACAGAGCGCATTCAGAAAGGCTGAATGTGACTGCTCTACATCAGTGGTTCCCAAACTTGTTCCGCTGCTTGTTCAGGGAAAGCCCCTGGTGGGCCGGGCCAGTTTGTTTACCTGTTGCATCCGCAGGTCCGGCCAATTGCAGCTCCCACTGGCCGCGGTTCACTGCTGCAGGCCAATGGGCGCTGCTGGAAGCAATGGCCAGTACGTCCCTTGGCCCGTGCCACTTCCAGCAGTGCCCATTGGCCTGCAGCAGCGAACCGCAGCCAGTGGGAGCTGCAATTGGCCAGACCTGCAGACACGTCAGGTAAACAAACCAGCCCGACCCGCCAGGGACTCTCTCTACACAAGCAGCGGAACAAGTTTGGGAACGACTGCTCAAAGAAGAGGGACGGAACTTTAAAAAGGACACAACGAGTCTGAGAATAGATGGGCAGGTGGAAGCCAGTCTAAACTGGCTCTGATCAGATCCACTGTCTCAACATGGCTTATGGAGAGGAAAACCCTCTTCTCCACCTTGAAATAGATCTTAACAGCATGCAGAGCCCAGGTGCCAATGGCGAGAGCTCCCACTACCAGATTAAAAAAAATCAGACCACATATTATAAAACTTCATAGTTCAGTTGAAATTCATTCAGAATGCCAATGTAAATAGATGGAAATGGATATTAAGTAAATATTGTGAGATACTGGACATCAAGGGGATTTTTAAAAAAATGACTTATGGTCCAGAATGAACTATACTGGTTTGCACCAGCTGAGAATGTGGCTCTGTATATTTGCATGCTCATAAATATGTCTTTGCCCATATGATCCCCACTCAAGCTCATTTTAACGTGGAAGGGAATATTTATTCTGCCTGTGGGCTAGATTCAGCTCTGCTGGAACAAGGAGGGAGAGTTTCCCTTCTGGATCCATTCTTTGGGGAAATTTGTTTCTTTCCGGGGTGAGTAACTTTCATTTCTACTGGGGGCTCCTCAAGAGCCATGTTAGTGCAAACTGCAAAGGGAGTGCACTGAATCAAAGCATCCCAACCACTGTTTGGGCTGTGTGGACTCCCAGTGAAGTGGCACTACAACCTCCCATCTGGTGGACTTTCCGCCCTGAACTCTGGTTTGTTCCAGCAGTACCCGAGGTGAATATGGCCCAGTGTTTGTGAGCAATATTTTGACACAAATGGTTATGGTTGCCATTTTTGCAAGCTGTACCTTAGGCCACAAACTATTGATCATCTGATTTGAAGGAACTGGATCTGAGAGCAGATTTTATACCATCCTGAAGCAATTGTAGCTAATGGAGACATCCTGCTAATGCCATACTCTCTGCCATTTAGATGCCCATAAATAACAGATTGCCATTGTAATGGGTTACTTGATATAATTATATAGTAGCCCAGGGAAATTGATCACATTTAATAACCCACTGAATTTGATACTGTTGTAGTTGTTGCACCTAAGATAATGAACTGAGTAAGCTATATTCAATATTGGCTTCAAAATTATGTATCAAATCAAGCAATAATTTGATTGCAGGCCTCTTCTACACACAAGTGTTTCATGGCCATATCCAGGTTTATGTTTCAAAGCATATTGCTCTGACCACTCAATACTAAGTACTTTTGACAATGGCATAGCTCTTTATATTACAGGCTTGGAAGGATTAGATTGTAAATGTCGGTAAACATCAATTTTGCTGTATACACACAAACTGATGAAAAAATATTTCCAATAATAATAATCTAAATTAACAGGTAGCCAAAGCAAGAAAATGCCGCTTGGGAACTGATTAGAGTTGGATTTGAGGATATTTCCTGTGTTGACAGTTTGTGTTTGAACTGATAAAAAGCTTTAACTTTTTTGAATCTCAGTGTCTACTGTTAAATAATTGTCTGATCCCCCTTGTCTGATGCCGGCTCATAATTTCCTGCAGATGTGAAAATTTAAATTGATAAAAACTGAAGAAAAATATCCTTAAATATAAAGATTGACATTATCTGAAATGAAAACATTGAATTCTGCCGAGCCTATTTATATAGTATTTTTTCAGGCAAGGATCTCAAAGCACATTACCAATCACATGTGGTACACAGGTAGCTGAGGCCTGATCTAGGTAAGGCTAAGGTAATGCTTACAGGGCTAGAAAAGGAACTGGAAAAAGTGGTAGAGATTATACCAGGGCTGGTGATTGCAAAAGGACACCTGCAGTTTGTTACACACCTTCCCAATCAGGGTGTGTGTGTGTGTATGTGTGTGTGTGTGTGTGTGCAATGGGTTGTTGGCTCCCCAGCTGCTTGTAGATGTCCAAGGATGTTTTTTATGCATTGCACTCACTGAAAGGACTGAAACCATATCTTTCACTGTTGGGTCCTTGCAGTAAAACATTCTGCATTGGGATATGCCTTCAATCTGTTTGGAAATTGCATCTGATGCAGACGGCAGGGGCCTGATTGCTAAGCCCATGGTTCCTGTAGGCAGTGCATTAGGCCCATGCTCCATGATCTGCTCTAGCTGTGGATTGGTTTTCAGGTATAAGGATAGTGCTTTTTACCTATAAAGCCCTAAATGGTTTGGGTCCTGGCTCTTTCTCTCTCTCTCTCTCTCGATACTGTGGCAAATGTTGTGAACCGGAGCGCTATGGCTAACAGCGTCTGATTTAAACAAGATGGGGCTAGTGGGATGTTCTCAATACTTCTCATCTTGGTCCTCTAGAACCTGGCTGTAGTGACCATCGGAGCATGCTGCAATGCTTCTGCCCTCCCAAGTGGTTTTTATTTGGCAGGTGGGGGAAAGCAGAATTGATTAGGGGCAGAGTGGAAGGATGGGGGAAAGTTTGGTTTCATGGGTGGGTGTTGCTCAATGGTGTGAATAAGCCACCCCCCTGGAGTGACATAAATTATGCCGGCATACATGTTCGTGTGCACAGTGCTATGTCAGCGGAGAGCTTCTCCTGCCAACATTGCTTCTGCCGCTTGCAGAGGTGGGCTTTTATGCTGACGGGAGAGAGAAAGAGAGAGCTCTCTCCCGTCGGCGTAGAGCTTCTTCACCAGACGCACTGCAGCGGCACAACTGTATTGGTACGGCTGTGCCCTGCAGCACTGTATGTATAGCTCTCCCCTGAGCTGAGCCTGGAGCCTGTATCTCAGCATTTCCCTGTCTTCATTTTCTCTATTTTTAAACCTAAGGTTTATTGAAGCCTAAAACTTATGATCATTTATTTCCACACAGGCCAGGAGGAGCCACTTCTGGATGTTTAATATGCAACACAGATTTCGACAAGTGATTGTCAGCAAGCTGCATTTTCCACCTCAGAAATACATGGTAGGTTTATTGTGTAGAAAACGATGTTGCTTTCACCACGGCATTGTAATTTTGTAATGAACTAATTATCATCTTAACCTACTCACAGATGATCTATTGGTGGCGAGTATAACAGCCATGCTCTCCTGGGCTTTTCTAGAGCTCTCACACAGGCATTTGATACTTCACAAGCCCTATGACTGTAATTTTGATGCAAATCATGGTGACAAAAGGAGGCAAAGGCAGAGGAATAATTCCCATGTTACTCCCCCAAGGTTAATCCCCACCCCCCGATGGAACCATAGTTCCCTTTGGAAGCAGGAGTCTGCAATGGAACACTCCAAAAGATATAGGATCAGATTCTCAGCTTGCGTAAATTGATTGAACACCATTGAAGTCAATGGAACAATGCTGATTTACACCAGATGAGGCACTAGATTTACTCAAGTATGCAAGTGCATTGAGCCCTTAATTGGGGGATAGAGGGACTGTATCAGGCTACATAATAGAGCCCCAAATATGCATTCTTATCTAAAGCTAATCCAAACTTCATGAATCTGCTAAACTGGGGTGGAAGGGTCATAATAAGAAGGCTTCTCGTCTTCCCATCCATGCCGCAGTGTGTGACTGCTGTCTGGGAGCGTGCAAGCCACTTGCATGACCAGAGACAGCTGCCAATGAACCGGGTGCCTGCCCCGGCAGGCAGGTGGTGGCCCAACATGCTGCTGGTTTCATCACTGCGGTTCCTGCCTGGTCGCTGGCCATGACTCTGCTGGTCTCGCTCGTTGTCGCTAGAGCCCTGCAGTTCTGTGGATATCTGCTTTATATCCACGGCTATATCTGCGCAGGGCTCTATCTGTCAGATAAGGAAGAGTTATGACCTTCATTCTGCAGATGGGAACTGAGGTTCAGAGAGGCTATGTGACTTAACCAAGGTCATATAGGAAGTCAACGGAAGAGAAAGGACATGAACTCAGGTCTCCTAAGTTCTGTGCTGATACCCTAACCTGTGAACCTAACCTTCCGCTGAATCTCCCCTTCTCTCACGTACAATGTCTGTCACGATAAGTTCATCAGATCCCTATGACAATAAGTTAAATAGGTCCCCTTTGCCTTGCTGAAAGTCCTGTGGATCTAACTAGTCTATAGGTGCTTTTTGGGCACTATAATAAATTGTAAGGGACATTCAAGTCAGAGTTCACAGACTTCCTTTCACCCGCAAAAAGGACTCCACTCATTTATATGCTAAGTGCTGTGATTATATTAAGTGAAAGGTTTTCTGCTTCTACCCCAAGATTATATGAACCTTGGCAGGTAACTAGGATCTGGCATATTTTAAATACGTTGATATGAATGCAAGGCACATACCATAAGGGTATCATCAGATCAACAACCTAACAATCATTAAAATTCAGCAACTGGGGTCAAACCTGAAGTACTCGCTAGGCAAAGCTCCCATTATCTTTAGTGGCAATTCCATCTAGGCATTTGAGCATGACAAAGATTTGGCCCTTGCATATTATAAATATAAATTCAGCCATAGCTCTATCTAGCATATATGGTATTTTTAAACATTTAGAATGGGATTTTCAAAAAGTGCTCAGCACAGGCGAAATCCTTTGACTTTAATGGGAGCTGTCACGCGAGTACTGCTGAGTGCTTTAGAAATTCCTCCCACAGGGGGTATCACACATACAGAATGTGTGAATGCAAAGGATGTGTAAAATATAACAGAACTGGCTCATTATTTTTGTCTATAAAATATACATAAAGCTGCAAGAATTATACAGTACAATGCAGACCCAGCTTGTCATTCTGAACCACCAAATTTACATACCTCTTTTTTGCACACATGATCGATTGTGCCTACAAAAGTAGGCCTATGCCAATTTTATACATGAAAATCAGGTAAGTTAGTTAACAAATCTGGTTGTGCAGGGGTTTGCAGGTACAAAATGAGAACATGCCCCCTTTTCAGAGCACGAGGAGTTAAGTACATAGAAGTAGGTATGCAAATTCTGAAGCTATCTTAAGTGAGGCTAAAAATTTGGCCCTAAATGTATTGCAGTATAAATAGATTTAGTGACATAACGCAGATTCTATTGCTATATCACTGGTAAATTGTCCTACTTTATCTTGAGTCTTTTTTCCAGTGTGCCTGCCTTGTGGTATTTCCAAGTGCAAAAATTGTCAGAGCGAATGCTTGCTAGATGCAAATTACACGCAAGCTGTTAAAAGAGAGCCTAAAGGCACCCATCAAGGTGTTGAGGGTTGTACTTGTTTCATTTGATTTGCAAGAAGGGAGCAATTAAGTATGGGACTGATTCAATTTATATGTTAGACTTAATGCAACATAACTGGCATTTTAACAGCTGTTTCAAGAGTGACTCTCACTAGTGAAACCTGTGTGAATTCTTGTCTATGTCCTATCACTTCAGCGCTGTGTAAAATCTTTGAAGAAGATTGGAAGCAGCCTTTTTCTCCTTCAGGAATCCAGCAGCCTTGTGGAAAGTGATATTAAGCTGGTTTATCTAAACTGCCTGCCACACAGAGGGTTGTAGGGCCTAGAATAGCGTGTTTTGAAAAGCATAGGTGTTCGTAGGAAGAAAGAAGAGCCAATTAAATGTGTCATGATCGTAGTGAAAATCACTGAGGTCTTCATAGCAGGTCTTTATAGCAGTTCTTCTTGTTACCTTCAAATGGCCATTAGTGGTGTTCAGAAACCTTGTGTGTCTGAGCTTGTACACACGCAGGGACACACTCCCTTCCACTTCACTTGGACTAATTTAATTATCTAACCAAAAGTTGTCTATGATCATCAACTTCATAACCAGAGAGAGCCGTGGTTTAACTCTAGGATACTCCAGCCTAGTGATGGACAAAGCCATCTCAAGCTTATTCTCTAGATATTATGATGCCAGTTGAATGGGATATTGTGACTGTTACTGTTGACTTCAGTGGGAATAGGATCAGGCCCATAAACCAGAAATTTTACTGGGTACTCAGTAAAGATATCAGCAGGTGCAGAATCCCAAAGCTGCCTAACGCTAACACAGACTCAAGAAAAGCCTAACCGGCAAGACCTGGACTTCTAATACTTCCCCAGATTGGGTAGAGGGGGATTCATTCTGATAGGAGGATTAAGGTTGGCTCATATCCAGGTCAGATGTTATGAACGCTTTCCAACTTTTGACAGTCCTTGGAATGTCTTTGCTAGTTTCAGTGGAATCTGGTACTCTGATATCCAATTACGATCTTGCCCCTTTGAATCCATTCACAAGGTATTGCAAAAATCATCTTCCTGGTTTATTGCTCCAGCTATGTCACCCACTAAGTTTCTTTCGCATCATTCCACTGATGTCAATGGAGTTACACCAATTTACATACCCTAATTTCTTTCTTCCCACCATGCATCAGAACAAAAGAGAGTGTGTTCAACTGTTCTGCAAGAATTTTTGGTAAATGTGCATTTGACTGTGCAAATAAAGTACTGTAGTTGCCCATTAAAATACACATTTGCATATGCAAATATATGGAACTGATGGGTTGTGGAAAATGGGTAGGCCTTTAACAACACATGAGGGATTGAAAGAGAGTGCGTGCATGATTGATTTCATTTTCCTGACTGGACGCCCAACTTTCAAAAACTTGGGACACCAATACATTGTGTGAACAAATGCAGGTTTTGCAAGCATTTTTTTAAGTGGTTTTGGCCGTCTGTTCTTCAGTTTCTATAGCACGCACTAAAGTAACAAGAGGAATTTATTTTCACCAAATACTTTTTTCTTGAAAGTGTTTTTATTTTCTTTTAAGCATAAACAATTTTAAATTATATTTAGGTGCAATCTTATGCTAATGCCTTTCAGGAACAGCATCTTTCTAATTTCCCGCTCTGATAAGTCCTTGTCGTGGCATCTCCTGACCATGAAATGAGTCGTGTTCTATGCAGATATCAACAGGCATGATGTGTCATAGCAACGACCACTAGTGTGGAAAATTCAAACAGAAAAAAGACACTTGACAGACATTGTAGTGATTTTCTAGAAAAACTCTTAGGAAACACTTCAACTATTTAAGGGGGGAAAAGGAGGATTTAAAAATATATTTAAGTATCTGCTGCTCACAGAAAGATGTTATGATCTAAATTTTAGGACAACCGCAAACCAAACTCCATTTTGCTTGTCCAAATGATTGTATATGGTATACATCTGATGACTGAGCACTCAGCTAGAGTGCACAGACAGGTGTCCAAAAAAACCCCCTCAGAATTGGGGGCCAGGATGGCACAGCTGGTCCTATGAGTTTATGACCCATATATTTTCATGATCAAAACTCACTTTGGGAGTAAAATACCCGGCCTTCCCTCATCAATGTCCTGAAACTATGCCTTAAGATCAACCTGGATATTTTTGATGCTTGAAAAGGTTTCTTTCTCCCTATTATTTCTCATTTTCCTGCACCTGTGTACTTTTGGGTCTTAGCTAGAATTTTGAAGTGCTGAAATGTGGCAAAAAGAAATCTGTTTTTGTGTGATCTCTGGCTCGAGTGGAAGATAAAGACACAGAAAAATCATAAGAAATCGATTCTTTCAAGATTTCTAGCTCAGTTTTGCAGATCCAAGCAGTTCTGATAAACACCTAGGCTGGGATTTTCAAAACCACTCAGGGCTAGATCCACAAAGGGAGGCAGCCATGAATGAGATTCAGAGAAGCAAGCAAACTGTGTGGGGAGCTGCCTATTCTAGCCATTAGGAAATGCAGAGGGCCCACCCCGACAAAGAATTACACATCTAAGTCAGGAGGTGGTGAATGTGCCAGGATTATACTCAACAGCCTACTGGCAAGGGCACTCACCTCAGATGTGGGAGTTCTAAGCTTGAATCCCTGGTCTGCCTGATTTGGAGTAAGGACTTGAACCCAGGTCTTCCATATTCCAGGTGAGTGCCCTGAGCTACTGTGTATAATGGGGGGCAGTGGCACTGCCACTAAATGACACTGTTTTTGTGGGGAGTAGGCACGCACAGAGCACACGTACCAGCTTAGGCCCTGCTGGAGAGATAGGCGGGGAAGTGCCTAGTGTGCAAATCCTACCAGGGTTTAGGTGTTGAGCTGCTCAGTGGCATCAGGATTTAGGCAGCTTTTTATGTGGCTACTGGCAGAAATGTAGGTGCCTAAGGATTTATCAGCAGAAATGTAGGTGCCTAAGAACTTTTGGCACCTCCAGGTTTAGGTGGTATCTAAACAGGGTTTTTGAGACTCCTGTGGCAGCTAAATGTTGGAGATAGGCACCGAGAGTGGCAGGTAGGCACCTAAATGCCTTTGTAGATCTGGCCCTTGGAGTTCTAACTGCTCATATTGAAGTCAGTGGGAGCTTTACCACAGACTTCAATTGGAGAAGAGTTAGGCCAATGCTGAACCCTTTTGCAAACCCCACCCCTAGACTTTTGGCTATTCACTTGAGTCAAATCTGAACATTCAACCCACTCCCTATTAACAGGGGAGGGACTGAGCTTCCTGACTTCTCTGGAGTCTGGAGGGTGTTCAGATCCTGCAATGTCTGGAAGCAGGCTCTGAATCCCTGCGACGTTCAGATCCAGGTCTGGTACCACTACAAAGTTCCAGGGTATTTGTATCGGGGTTGGGGTAGGGGGGAAGAAGCTCTATTTCACTTTTTAACTCTGGACAGAAGAGCACATCAGTCGCAGAGACTTATTGGCTAGTGAAGTACAATATCCTTTTTTCTTTCACTTCTGTTGCTGAGAGTTTTTAATCATTCATTAAGAACCGGTATTGCCTTTCCATAATTAAATTAAGCAGAGTGTCTGCACCATTATGCTATCTGAAGTGCTTAATATACTGTGTGCTGCAAACCAATAGACCTTTGGCTTTCCTCTACATTCCCTGCACACTTTTCAAAGTATAAAACAGCGATGCTAATTGTATAAACAGGACAAATCTAATCTCACCAATATATTAGAGATGGACAAATTGCGACCGTACAGTAAATAACCAGAAGGCTCTACCCCTTTCCCATGCATTAGAACTATCTAAGGCTATCAATACTCTACAAGCTGGGGGGGAGACGGGACGGTTGATTCTCAGCTCGCGCAGACATGCTTGTGCTAGCTCTCATCGGAGCTAGCTTGCTGAAAATAGTAGTGTGGCCGCAGTTGTGGCATGTGCCAGCAGTCCTGAGTACATCCCATGGGGTTTGCACTCAGGGCAACTAGCCTGCACAGTCACTGCTTGTGCTGCTGTGGCTACATGACTGTTTTTAGTGCGCTACCTCCGCTGAGCAGTAGCGCGAGCATGTCTACATGAGCTAGGAATCACACTCCTTGCTTGTAATATAGACATAGCCTAAGAGATGCTGTGTGA
Source organism: Mauremys mutica (assembly GCF_020497125.1). Taxonomy (NCBI): domain Eukaryota; kingdom Metazoa; phylum Chordata; order Testudines; family Geoemydidae; genus Mauremys; species Mauremys mutica. The sequence continues at coordinate 9,727,254 of NC_059084.1, read as the reverse complement.
GCGAACGGGTGTTTACTGAAAAGGAGCAGGGAATGGGGGAAGGGGAGTAGGCACAGAACAGAGTGGGGAAGGGTGGACGAGCATCCTACTTATGGGGGCTTTTCTGAACCAGATGGTCCACCGCTAGTTTGGAACAAACATATGCTTGATGTATTTATCTCCTATTTGCCAAAGAAAATACATTTGCGGGGGAAGGGGGAACAAAAGCTAGTCACTTTATGGCTGAATAGAATAATTTAACAAATCCCTATTTGACATGCTCGTAAGAGGCTTAAGGAATCAATTTTCCCATGCTGTACTGTTAGTCCTTGGGGACACTTTAATTAACACCGCTTGAAATGATTTGAAGCAAAAGGTGACAAAGATCAATTCTCAAAGATGCGTGGCTGGCACAAACCCTGATGAGCACTGAGCCCAATTCAGAACAGCCGTGAAAAGCCCAAGAAAGAGGCTTTGCTTGCTTGAAATTGAGTGAAGACGCAGCACGGCTGAGGGAAAGAATCTCCAGCGAAAGGGCTGGCCCAGGCACCCACAGACCACTGCCAGTGCGTGCGTAGAGACTGCAGAGTAGCTGCACCGCAGGGCTGGCATCCTCCCTCCATGTAGGATTTGAACCAAGAGGATCCACACTGTACCTTGTGTCCATTTGTGGGTGACATGCCTACTGATCCCCTTCTATGTTGCCTTGCAGAGGCCAGCCACAGAAATCTCTTCTGCAACAGACAGCGGGGAGTGAAGTCTCCCAGAATGGGAGCTCTGCAGCTGTCTCCTTCTGGCCAGTGGAAGCAAATGGTAGTGTTTAGGCCTTGTGCCCAGATGCAAGGTTGAGTTCTTGGTGAGAAGAAAGCAATGCTGTGAAATGCTTCAGACTTGCCTGAGTGTCATATTCAGTGTGTATAATATAGTGCTATTCACCCACAGATCCCAAAGTTCTTTACAAGGGCGAATAACCATTAGTATCGTCTCTCTCTCTCCTCCCCCACCCCCGCAAGGCCCCTATCACACTGGCATCCAAATGGTATCATTCACCAAAAGAAAAATGATCTTATTTCTCTCAGCTCCCTGTGAACAGACGTGTATGACTGTAAGTGTCAGTGAGATATTGCTTCTAATAAATGCCATTCTGGAGGGAAGCTTTCTCGCAAAGACTGCACATTTAAGCACAGTTTTTAGGTCGTCTTCAGAACAATGTAGCTAGAAACAACTCTTTTTAAATGAAAACTTAGATTCCGGAGAACAGTTCTGATACAGGGAGGTGGATACTGTGGTCATGGAATGCACAAAGCTCTATTGTAACCTAGAGATGATGAAGTAGGATTCACAGATATGGGTTTTGAAGAGATGGGGTAAATCTAGTGTTAAAGTAACTTGCCCTAAATCAGACAGCAAACTAGTGGCAAAGGCAGAAGTAGAACCGTTGTTTGCTAATGCTCAGTGCAATGCTCTAACCATTAGGCAACCATGCCTCCCTATACATGGTTGATAGGTGTGTGCAACAAAACCTGACTCAGTTTTCTAACCCCTGCTTTATCCAAGGGTGTTGGAATGACTCAGCCTCCAACCAGAGGTTAGAGTGGCAGGAAGAGATGACTACGGTCACCACATGGGGAGGGGCAAGAGGCCCTGTTCCTTGTCTCAGCTGATTCCATCCCTATAATTCACTGCAGTCCAATAGGAACCAAGAGGACCACAAACCATTCCTGCCAGAATCGAGTCAATGCAGTGAGTGACCTCTTCATATGTGCACAAGCTGTTCCTGATTCAGCAATGATTTTAAATTGGTTGGGTTGTTTAGATTAAAAAAATGCCTATATTCCAGTGAGGACCCAGATGGTGATGGTGGTTGTGTTTAGAGTCAGACAGATGACTGCAGGGGGATTTCAATGTAAATAGAGTGAAGAGTACCTCAGAAATGTGCATTTGGGGACATCCACTCAAGGTCAGGAAGGTCTTGTGTATGGCAGAAGAGGTTATTGAGACATTTGACTGTATTTTTTAACAATATGTTGGATAAATAAGCTTGTGTATGCTTCAATCTTTTCTAATGCTGTATAGCCTTCTTTTTTTTGCAGCCACATAAACGTTTGTCAGCTGATCTATCATGGATCAACATTGTCATTGCGTGGTCAAAGTGATGACACAGACATATTGAGAATATTGTATTCCCTTGAGCTATATTTTATTTTTACTGTCTTGAATCCTAAAAGTGCTGTGAATATTAATGAAAATATCTGCCTTACTATTTCCCGGCTTTAAATATTCAGCATTAAACATCCATGGGTTTGTCCCTCATCTCTCAACCGAGTTTAATTTCTCATACTAGCATCATTTCTGTAAAGCAAAATAAATGCATAATTTTGGGGTTTAAATCGTAAGTGTGAAGAAAGTCATGGCAAATTGAAAGTGAATACATTATATTTGCTAACACCTAATGGCTTGAAATAATTTATCATACAAACATTTTATGGAAAACAACAGCCACTTGAGTTCAAGCAACTTATAAGATGTTACTGGTGTGTCTAATAATCTACCCATGGGCCAACAAGTACATTAGCATTGCACAAACTTTCTGACTTATTCATCATCACTATTTATTATTAAAACTTTATCTGTTTCAACTTAGTGAATAGCTGCCTTGGGACATGCCAGTCTGAGCAGCAGCAACAACATAAAGTTTATGCAATTTGCATATTGCACAAAAGATATTAGCTTAGAACAATATGAATCCCCTGGATCATTTGCACAGGCCCTTTGGTGTTTAATGTTGGTAAATATTTAAATAACAGCAGGCCTATATAATTATAAAGATTCCTCTTCCTAATCCGCACAGGATGTAAAAGTGTTGTAAATCATCGCTGTTACATGGCTTTAGCCAGACTAAGACGGGGAGAAGAGTTAGATACACTTGTTGCATTTGCCAAGTGTTTTATGATCTGCATGCAAGGATATCTTGGATTACAAGCAGAACCTATGCACAGTCGAGTGCTGAAGGGTGTGTGCACTGCCTATGACTGAGGATTGGTGATGTCAGCATGTTTTTAAGGCAGAGGGACAGATTCTCCATTGCCATGCATATTGAGCAGTTATTTACACCAGTACTAAATGTTTGGTAGTATTACATCTCACACTCATTTTGCACTAACCCACTGGGTGACCATGGGCAAGTCTCTTCACAGCCCCATGCCTCAGTTTCCCCTATGTAAAATGGTGGTCATGATCCTGCCCACTTTTATAAGGCGCTTTGAGCTCTACCAATGAAAACAGCTACATAAGAGGTAGAGATTATTATAATTAGTATGGCCCAGGACTTGCTGGGTTATTGGTCTGTAGTGAATTGCACATACCTATGGTACTGTAGTAAAACAAACAATAATAAATAATGGAGTAAAACTGGCATAGTTGCATTGAACTGATCTCATTTAACCCCAGTTGAGGATCTGGCCCAATGACAACACCCTCTCTTGGGTGATGGGTCCAGGAAAGAGGCAATCATGGTAAATATGCAAGTCCTCTTTCTAGCTAATGGGAGTAAATAGGCCCATTCCCATGCCCCCATGCTTAGTCCAGGAGATAAAGTCTGATTCAGCCTGATGTTTCTATAGTGAAATTGAAGAGGATAAAAATAAAACATAGACTACAATGGACTGGAACATGCTGTGCCAGATTTCGAACATAAGCCCTGGTGAATCTCACATCGGCTCATCCCCGTCACCCATTTCCCTGAAAGATGGGTATTGAGATTTAAACAGTTTCCTTTACAATAGACTGAAATTAATGCCCATGGAGTAAATAGAATATCTCACCCTTGAAGAGTGATTATGTTTCTTTCACTCGTGAGAAAGGCCTTCATAATTCATTCATACCTGAGGCACTCATGAGTTATGGGTCCTTCACACTCCTGAAAGAAACATAATGCTCACCCTTCATGGATGAGCTCTCCTATATGTATTTAAATTGTAAAATTAAAGTCTGGAGCTTTTGAAGGCATTTTCAACATGTACAACATAGATGCATCTACAGAATGCTTTCCCCCTTTATTTGAAAGGTGACGTGAGATCGTAGGAGAATATGACAACATGAAATATTACAGTGAAAGCTAACATGGGATGTGCTGCATGCAAGACAAAAGAAGAGAAAAAGAAATTAACTCCCCCACTGATCATTCTTCAAAGAGATGCACTATTGTCGCTTTCTTTGGAACGCTTATAAATGTCTTACTCCTATGCCCTCAAATAACTTTAATAGAATCTGAGACATTACACCTAAAAATGTCAGCATCACATCAATCTGATTCCTAACCCCTGGGATTATTTTAAAAAGATACATTTAATACCAGAACATGGAACAGGCTAGAAGTGCATAGGTAGAGGAGAGGCCGGGGAACACATAGGGTGATAGAGAGGACATAGATTTTGGGAATATATACCTATGTACTAAAAAGGCTCAGCATCACTTTTACTTGTGTTAGGTACATAAACACATCAAGCTCCATCATCCATTGTCTCCTCCTTCACTTTTACAGTCTATTTGATAACGATAGTTATGCTTAAATAGTTCTACAGCTATTATACCAATTCCAAAATAACACTTCTAGGAGAAACGACAAAAGGAAAAACAACCACCAAATTTAAATACCAAACCATACAGTAAATATATCCTGGACATAGATCTGTCTTCACAAATGTGCTAGTCCTGATTATGTGGCTGTTAAAAAACCGTTATTATTAGAACTGGTCAAAATTTGATATTTTGATGGAAATTTTCACCAAAATTTAATGAACAAAAATCAGGATATGTTACAACTACATTTTCATGCCCCCCCACCGCTCCCCGCTTTTAGACCAGTTGTAAATATCATGCATAGGCTGGCTAGCAATACAGCTATTGAATAAACATGAGAATCCAGGGTAACTGGCCTTGTACCATGTGGGTAGTCACAGACCCTATTACTCCATTAGGCCCTGACCCTGTACATATGTACTCATGTGCTTAACTTTACCATGAGGAGTTCCACTGATTTCAACTGACTGACTGAACACAACTTTTCACAATAGTAAAGTTAAGCACTTGTCTGAGTGTTTGCAGCATTGATGCCTTACTGAATTAACTTTGTAACATCAATAACACATATTAACGATAATAAAATAAATACCTAGCTCTTTTCATCAGTAGACCTGAAAGCACTTTACAAAGCAGGTCACTAGCATTATCCCCATTTTACAGATGGGGAAACTGAGTCACAGAGCAGGGAAAATCATGTGGCCAAAGTCACCCAGAAACCAGTGGCAGAGCCAGTACTAGAACCAAGGTCCTCTGAGGCTCAGTCCAGTGCTCTATCTTTCCCCCATGTAACCCTGGCTGGCCACACAGTGTGTGTGAATAAGAAAATACAGTATTTAATTATGCCTTCGGTAAATGGGTCTCTGGGTAGTTTTGGGGAAAAGAGATGAAGAAAAGTCATGGAAAGAAGAAATGATAGACAGTAAGATTTTAAATAAACAGAGAGAATTGCACAGGGGCAAAAAAGACAAGTGTCAGGCCAGAGAGGGATTAAGCTGTAGAGATAATCTTCGAGAATGCCAAAGAAACAAGTTGTTTGACAGACATTTCATAACTGAAAATCTAGATAAATGTACAAAAGACATTGCTGTCTAGTGGGAATCACTAACCACAATGTTCAGGCTAGAAATTTAACAATTAGAGGGGACAATTAGTTAATATATGTTCTGGAGAATCCTGCTAGCACATAGCTGGAGTAACATTAAAAACAGTGCTCAGAACTGATTCTAACATAGCAGGGCAGCAAATAATTCTACTTTGTTGGGCTGACTTCCAATTGCACTCTAATATTCCCAACAGTTTCATCTGTTACCGGGGAAAAGTATTAATGCAATATTTCGGTCGGGGGAAATCAGCATTGCCCTTTTTTAAAGCAGAAGAATCCCCAAAGTGCTTGCCATGTATGATTAAATACAAAGCTAATTTTAAAGTTGAGCTAATCATGGTTTGTTCCGAGAACATAACCCTGACAATTTTTTTTTCTAATAACAGGAAAGATTTTATTTAGGACTTCAGACTAAACTGATATTTGGTGGGAAAGAGTTAGACTTCTGTAAATCTGCATCAGTCTTAAATATTTTCTAATTTGCTGGTTTGTAAGATCTGATTGCCAAGAAAGTCAGTTGCAAATTGGCAATTCCTTGCTTTTTGCTGACATTGTTAGACATGGTAATTTACCAACAAATGGTGGTTACATAACTAACATGACAAAATTAATAATGACTTAGGGCCTGATCCTGAGAAACACAGGGCACACAGTACTTCACAGTAAGTGATTGCATGGTAGAATGATTCTTTGGATATTTTCCAGCAATACTTCAAAAATGTAATGCATGTTTCCATTCAGGGACAGTCTGTACTTTGCTTTTGCCCTACTGGAAGAATTTAAGGGGACACCATCAACTTGAAAACCACCTCTCTGTTTGAAAAAACAATGAGGAGTCCTTGTGGCACCTTAGAGACTAACAAATTTATTTGGGCATAAGCTTTCGTGGGCTAGAGCCCACTTCATCAGATGCATGGAGTGAAAAATACAGTAGGCAGGTATAAATATACAGCACATGAAAAGATGGGAGTTGCCTTATCAAGTGGGGGGGTCAGTGCTAACAAGGCCAATTCAATCAGGGTGGATGTGGCCCATTCCCAACTGTTGACAAGAAGGGGTGAATATCAACAGAGAGAAAATTACTTTTTGTAGCAACCCTGACACTCCCAGTCTTGATGGTCACATAAACACCACCCTATACCAGAAACCTACTGACCGCTATACTTACCTACATGCCTCCAGCTTTCATCCAGACCATATCACATGATCCATTGTCTATAGTCAAGCCCTAAGATACAACAGCATTTTCTCCAATAGGTCAGACAGAGACCAACACCTACAGGATCTCTATCAAGAATTCTTAAAACTACAATACCCATCTGGTGAAGTGAAGAAACAGATTGACAGAGCCAGAAGAGTACCCTGAAGTCACCTACTACAGGACAGGCCCAACAAAGAAAGTAACAGAACGCCACTAGCCATTACCTAAAGCCCCCAACTAAAACCTCTCCAGCGCCTCATCAAGGATCTACAACCTATTCTAGAGGACGATCCCTCACTCTCACAGACCTTGGGAGACAGGCTAGTCCTTGCTTACAGAGAGCCCGCCCAACCTGAAGCAAATACTCACCAGCAACTACACACCACACAACAGAAACACTAATCCTGGAACCAATCCCTTCAACAAACCCCATTACCAACACTGTCCGCATATCTATTCAACGGACACCATCATAGGACCTAACCACATCAGCCACACCATCAGCAGCTCGTTCACCTGCGCATCTACCAATGTGATATATGCCATCATGTGCCAGCAATGCCCCTCTGCCATGTACATTGGCCAAACCGGACAGGTGCTACAGAAAAGAATAAATGGACATAAATCAGACATCAAGAATTATAACATTCAAAAACCAGTAGGAGAGCACTTCTATCTCTCGACACAATAACAGACTTAAAAGTTGCCATTCTTCAACAAAAAAAACCTTCAAAAACAGACTTCAATGAGAAACTGCAGAACTGGAATTAATTTGCAAACTTGACACCATCAAATTAGGCCTAAATAAAGACTGGGAGTGGCTGGGTCACTACAAAAAGTAATTTTCCCTCTGTTGATATTCACCCCTTCTTGTCAACTGTTGGGAATGGGCCACATCTACCCTGATTGAATTGGCCTTGTTAGCACTGACCCCCCACTTTTTTAAAAATTAAAAATTGCTAGTGATCCACCAAAACTCCTTAGTAAGTTATTCCCTGGCTACGTTGACATTTTAACTCAGATCTCTGGATTTAAAGTCCAGAGTGCTGAAAAACTGTACCGCAGAGACAAGCACCATAGAATGTATTAGCTAGATCTCAACTCTGCAAACAGTTTGTCATGTTATTAACTTTGCAAAGATGATTAAATCCCATTGGACTCAATGAGAACTGCTCAGGTGTCAAGTTACTCACATATGTAAGTGTTTGCAGGATCAGAGCATTAGTTGCTCCCTGGTGGAAGAGGTCCATATAATTCTCAAGAGGGGAGCAGACAGTGCAGGGCACTGTATATGACACATGCTCAATCAGAAACATGAGCCTTTTAAAAAAGTTAGCCAATTTAAAAAAAAAAATAAAATTCAATGTCCCTTTATTACAGTCATGGAACAATGATCCCCGCCCTGATAGTAGGTAGGGGCAGTTAAAGGGCAGTATTTAGAACTTTATGCTAATGTCAATTAGCTTTTATGAGAATTTTATGTAAATCTTTATGATTTTTGCCTAATTGAAAACAAGATTTACTTCCATTCTGCTGCTGATGAGTTTTAAATGATCTCAAATCAATCTCTCTGTTATTATGTTATGAGATGGAGGTTTTCTGGGGGTGTGGGTTCTGTGTGTCTCGGAAGTTAATGAGATATTACATTGGAATTTCATGTGGGAATATCTTCACTGTGGGTATAAATACCACAGTGACTTTTTAAGATATTGGGCAATCTTCTTCCACTTTGTATGCTTTGATACATGACATAGAGTATTTCTTCCTCACTGTAAATCATTGGAAACATCCCCTGCCATCCCTTCCCATTTATGCCCCAAATTCTTGAACAGGGAGAATTACACACTGTACTGGCCTCCGTTGGTTTTCTTTAGTGTACATTCATTCACACCAATGCAAAAAGTTACCTTAAGTGCCTAAGCATACTTCCTTTGTACATGCAACTGCTGCAAAGACCTACTCAGCACAAATGGTAAAGGGGGGTTGGTTCTGAAAACTGCTGGGCTCTCTGGCCCTGATCCAGTAAAATGCTTACACACATGCTTAACTTCAAGTATGTGAGCAGTCTCATTTAAGTCAGTGGTGCAGGGTGATCAGCAAGTTCATTTTGGTGAATCTGGCCATGCCATTCATGTATGTAAATGGGAACAGCCCCTTTGAGAATCTGGCCACTTATTTAGGTACCTAAATGGGAACTATTGGCTTCTGAAACCTATTGAAAGTCTGTCTAGTAACTGATTAATAGTAAGGAAATACTGATGAGTCATGGAATTGTAACAAAAATTCCATTCACCTACTAGAAACTAATATATCCTCTGTAGACCATTAAATCTTAATACCGTAGTTTTGTTTTTCTTAATATACAAGTGAGAAGAGGTCAACCAGATTCATTGCACATTAGTTTGGTCATCTAAAAATACTTCTTCCACCTTAACCTTGCGCTTGAACTTCAAATAAATTTTCATCTTAACTGTGACAATCCTGAGCCTGGTAGAAAGGCAGGAAGCTGGGAGGAAACAAGAAGGTGCAAATGAAATGATCTAATGTGGATAAGGTAGGACAAAAGAACATCTATGGGCCCTGGACTTGCTAAATTTGGACTGATGATGCATCAGAGGAAAAGATTGCATTAAAGTTCAGAATGGTATTAGTCTCATAAAAAGAAAGCTAATTATTTCCATCTCATCTTTGTAAAAAAAATGATTTAAAAGGGGGAAAAATCAGGAAAAATATACTTTGATTTTAGAAACTTATGTAGGGGAACATGTTAAGAAAATGTACAGAACCCGAGGACACTACAAAAATCCTATTAGATCATACTTTTCAGGCACTGTATAGAAAGCTGGTGTATATGTACATGGATGACCTCTGCAGGATGGAATGAGAACTTCTCGGCCACGTGTAACAACATGCCTGACACTGTAATCAGCTAACGGAGGGCTTGTTTACACTTGAAGCGGTGCAACTGTGATACTGTAGCGCTTCAGTGTAGACACCACCTACACTGATGGGAGGGGTTCCCCACTGGCATAAGTAATCCACACCCCTGAGAGGCAGTAGCTAGGCTGATGGAAGAATTCTTCCTTTGACCTGCTGCTGTCTATATTGGGACTTAGGTTGGCTTAACTACGTTGCTCAGGGGTGTGGATTTTTCGCACCCCTGAGTGATGTAGCTCAACCGATCTAATTTTCTCGTGTAGACCAGTCCAGAGATTCTGTAAACGGTAGCGGTCTGGGCTCTTAGGCTACGCCTACACTACACACCAGTGGCAGCAGCATTCAGTGTGCGTGTTGCTACGGGCCGTAGTGCAGAGCAGGCTGCACCCACACCACGGTGTCAGTGAAAGGCTCTGGCAGAGGGGAGGCAGCAGGGAAGGGCTCCAGTAATACGGAGTTGGCAGAGCATTGCCCCCGCTGCTGGAGTCTTTACCTACGGCGAGGAAAGGCTCTGGCAGGGAGAAGGCAATGGTGAAAGGCTGAATCTTTCCCTACTCCCTTCCCCCCCACCCCGCGCCAGAGCCTTTCCCCAGGGTGGGGAAATGTTCCTTCCCTGATGCCTCCCCACTTCCAGACACTTTCCCTGCTGGGGGAGTCTTTTTCTGAAGAGGTGAAAAGCTCCAGCAGTGGGATTCTACCCTGAGAAAAATAGCAGTGGAGCTAGGGCAGCATGGCTTAGGGAAATAAAGAGCATGTAGGGTATATACTTGCAAACAAATCCACACCCTTCAGGCACGTCTGTGCTCTCCTTGCCTATGCTGTTCCTCACCAGCTACATTGCTGTTTATACCTGCACTAGGGGGGCTCTGTGGGTATCTGCTTTACACACCACCAAAAAAAGCATGCAATAGAGGCATACCCTGAGAGTACATGGCTCTGAGTTCTATCCCAGCTGGGTCTGGAAAGTTTGCAGAATAATGACCACCCTAAAGTTTCTAGGTGGCCACAGATCTTTCATATGATTAAGGGAACAGAGTATCTACTGAGAGAAAAGTAAAGAGACAAAATATTTACAGAGCACAAGGCTTTCCACACATGCTGAAAGGAGATCTAGAGAACACATAAGAGCTGCAGACTGGAAACCATTTCCAGTACACAACAGCAACACATTTGATTGTTCATAGGTTTGCTACGACCCAATGTGGAACATTCTTGAGTGCCATCTGCTGGCACAGTCTCCATTAACCTAACTCTATACATTTATACAACCATTTCTCCTATTACTGTTGTAACATGGACCTTGAGAAGAAAGAATTCCATAGTCCACAGCTTGCACTGCCTGGTCGCAGAGGGGATGGGGATGGCTCTGTATTGCTAACTAACCCAACCATGAAGAATCAGTCTACTGATAATGCTTGGCTTCCCATCCATAGACATGGAGAGAACAGGTCCAGGAAGGTTTGTGAGAGAGGAGAATACAGCAACTGAAACTGGGCAAAAATGTCATTAACAAAAGCCAAAATTTACTGTTTTTTTGCTGTTTATAGCATTCAACATATTAACGGGACAACACACTTAGTTTTTTTATAAGTCTTATTTCTTACGCAGTTTTTAGTCTTTTTTTGCAGCCAAAGAGCCATTTCTGTTGAAGCAAGCTCTTATTTGCTTTTGTCTAAAGCAGTGATTTTCAGCCTGTAGTCTGTGGACCCACAAGGGTCCACAGACGATGTCTAAGATTTCCAAAGGGGTCTGCACCTCGATTTGAAAATTTTCAGGGGTCCACAAATGAAAAAAGGTTGAAAACCACTGGTCTGAAGGGTGGAAAAAGGAGCGGGGCAGACAGGGACCCCAACATTCAGCACCTCAGCTTCTAGCATCTCCATGTCATCCTTCATCCATGGCTTGAACATGTCTCCATATCTATGTTCTGCTTACTTGCATACCTCTTACACCAAAGCAAATTGAATTGCCTATTGGTTGTTCTTCTATTCTTAATCTCGGTCTTCACCGAGAGCTCCTCTGAGCAGGGACCTGCCTTCCTGAGTGTTTTGAAATCACCAGGCACATCATGGGTACTACCCTAAATACATAAGACACATTTTAAACAAAAAGGCCAGGATTGTTCACTGACACTTCACTTCTATAGAAAGTGCTGTCAATGAGCAGAGCATGACTTTAAAGGCAAAGTTGGACAAAACTAACTGGGACAGTTGCCAAGATAATAAAATCAAACGTTGGTAAAAATGAATGAATTTGGGGAAACAACACAGAATTTATGGTATTAAATACCATTTTATCACAAAACAATAAAAACCATACGTTGTCTAGCCCAGGTGTCTGCCTAAATCTCAAGGTTATATATGTTGCAAGTATGGTTTCTGGTTATCTTATTCCTCGTTGTCCAGATATTTCACTGATCTTGCTTTTCCACTTTACTATGGTCAATCATATAGGGGGTTATGGAGCTAGCTGGTATTTTTACCGACAGGATTTATCAGTGTGGAGAGAGATGACCATGGGGGTCTGAAAACCTGAATTTGCTGAAGAAGAGTTCCTTTTAAAGATAAAAGCTTGGACTGGGTTGAGAAAGTGATAGTCCGAGCCCTGGAAGTAGGAATATAGAGTAATAAGAGTTTAGAATGAAAGTAAATTAAAGATGAGACTGCTTCTTTCTCCACAGCAAGGCCTCCCAGTCTCAAGCTTCTCAGGTTCTGCAGAAAAGCTTAGAACGTTTCCCTCCCTTGAACTGATTGGCAGAGGATTTTGTAAACAAAAGCAAGCAGCCAGATGTTGCTTTGGGGAGATTTAGGGAGAAAAACGTTAGCTGTCCATTGTGAGCACCTGCTTGCGACTATAAATTGAAAATTATGGCAAGGCATCTGATCCTGCATTTACAATTTACTATTTATTGGACAAGTTTGCATATTAAGAGGAAGCTAAATGTATCAAGAAGCTGCATTTTTCATTGCTATGGAAGGGATTTCTCTGGCTGCACCTTTCCAGTCCTACTTTTGGGCATTCCCATTCCATTCCTGTATGGTCACTAAGGGTAACGATACAGATTGATCTTTCCCTTACCTCATCTTAGTCTCCACAGAACTTTTCTCTCTTTTTTAGCATTGATTATGATTTATTATAGTGAATAACCCATTGTTCCTGGGTGGGGGAGAGGAGAAGATGAAAAAACAGGAATTGCCATAATAGACAAATATTCCTGGACAAGCTGTTTCACTGTGTACGATATATTTATACAGCCATTGGGTCTATAGCCTAGTGGCTAATGTGCTCTCCTGGGAGACCCAGATTCCCATTCCTGCTCCAATGACTATTTAAGAATTTTACACAAAGTGGAACAACTTCAGTATGAGAGATTTAAAGAGACCCTCCCCAAATACCCTATAGCCCAGTGGCTAGGGCTGCCATCAGGAATTTGGAAGACCCAGGTTAACGTCCCTGCTCCAAATCAGGAAGAATGGAGATTTGAACCAAGGTCATCAACATTGTGAGGGGCTTGCTCTAACCACTGGGCTAGTGGGACCTCTGCCTCTTCTACTTTGGGCTTTCTTGAGAAATGGCTGACCTGGCTTAGGTGTTGAATTCCATGGCTATGAGTCCTCACGGGAGAAGGCACCTAAATCCTGTTGAGGGGTGGGGCTTGGGCTCCAACTCTCTCTCTCCTTGAGATTTCCTATGAGCTAGCTTAGACAGTCCAGCATGCTGGCTTTTGTGAATCCATCCTTAGGCACCTAACTATGTGTTGTATAGGCAGCCTGGGGGCCCAAGGCAGGGCTGAGGAGCCCTCTGGGTGGCAGGGCATTTAAAGTTAGGTCTTGTAATGCTGAGTCTATGTTCTCTTTGTGGATCTAGACCCTAGTGTCCAGCGTTTTTTCCCATTTGGGCCACAGGCAGCACTCATGCTTTCAGACAATGCACCTTTTTAGTATTCAGTTAGACGACTGCCCAATGTATTTCTAAGTGCCTGGGTAACGAGGAGCAATTGCAAGGAAGCTGGCTTTCCAGGAATCAGTTATAGCCAAAAATTCAAAGTGAAATGTATGGCTGAGAGTTTCAAAGGCTGCTGGGGATATGGATGCCCAATTCCCATTATAACTTTTTAAAAATCTGAAGTGATGGCTACATTGCAGAAAACAAAAGTTCGAGAAGCTAACAGAATATTAATTGTGGCCACTGAGCTCTAGAGAAATAAGAAGTCCTAAGTGCATTTCTTACATAAAATAACTAGATTACCTAAGTTTCCAAAGTTGCACTTTATAAATATAAATTAATAAAATGTTGTTGTAGCCTTACACAAACAGATGAGATTCTATTTAAACAATCCAGATTTACTTTTGGCAATGCAGGTTACCCCTATCATATGGGTAAAATAATATAAAAAACCCAAACAAATAACAAAAAATTATTTATATATAAAAATAGGGCTGTCGATTAATTGCAGTTAACTCACACGATTTACTCAAAAAATTATTTGCGATTAATTACACTGTTAAACAATAGAATACCAATTGAAATTTATTTTGATTTTCTAATTAAAAGGAAATAAAAATGATGGTATGGGAAAGTTAGATATGAAGAATAGAAGGGTTGAGGAAGGGGGAAGAGGGAGTGTATAATCATGTCAGTCAAACAACAGTTGCGGTACTTTAACTGTATCTGATTGTGAAAAATAGTCCCTGGCTTACATTTCACCTTCATCCATGGCTGTATTCTGAAACACTTGGAAGGATTTGTTGTGAACACTGCAGTTCTGTTCTTATTGACTAAAGACAGCTAGGGAATGTAAAGGCCTCATAAAGACTAAGAAGCCTGGGAAATCTGAACAAGGCCAAACTTCAACTCTTTCATTAGGCTTCAAAACAAGTGAAAAAAATTAAATGACCCCTGTACTTTGCAATCAACTTACTTTCCAATAAAAGCCTAAGGGGAAGTTAACAGTGTCCCTCTATTGTATTCAGCTGAACTTTCCTGACATATACGACAATGAGGGGGAATGTTCAGTCCATCCTAAAGATGGCACTGTTGCATTTCTGGGATTGCTGCTGGCTTTCTATTGGAAAAGATTTAATGAAGAAGAAGAAAAGGAAATTAAACTGTATCAATAGTCATGTTACAGTATTTTTGATGTTTGTGTTGCCCCTTCAGATCAAAATCCTCTCACCTTTCTTTCTGTTGAACCTAGATAACTTTGTTGATCTGCCTTAACTAAGAAGAATAAGTATGAAAGTTTATATTTGACCGAGTAATAGAAATCTTTAGCATTTCGCTGTGAAAGAGTAAGTGATTGGTATCTTTAAATAATCAGGCTCAAGTACGTTTAATTTTATGTGGAAAATTCATTTAGAAAGAAAAGTTTAATACCAAGGTTTCTACTTACATTGATCATGGGCTAGGAGATGAACAAATGGTTAATTTTAAAGTAATAATCTAATGGCATTAGACACCATAGTTTATATTCGTACCTGCATTGGAGTACATGCACCAGTGCTGCATTTCCAGGAGCACTGAAAGGAGCATGTGAAATCTGAAAGAGACATTTAGAGACACTGGGAGCTTAACTCTCCACTCCCTTGTGCGGATGGTAACACCTGTGCAAAGTAAGGTTACCATTCTGATTGGGTGGCATTTTATACCTCTTTTGCACAGCTGAGTACACAAGATGCAAAGCAGTGGAGAATCAGTAATTAGGCTCAGGTTTTCAAAAACAGGAGCCTTAAAATTAGGACCCAAAGTCCTTATTTAAGCAGCTGCCTAATTTTCAAAAGTGGGAGTTGGTGGCTGGTCAGTGCTTTTGGAATCCAGGCAGGTGCCTAAATATGGAGACTAACTTTAGGCTCTGACTTTTAAAAATGTTGGCCCTAAATGGTCCAAGGAATATCTGGATATCTTTTAAAAGGATTCTGATGAGGGATGTGCCCCGCTGCCTTCACCTGACACACATCACCATAGACAGTGGGAGGTGGGCATTAGGGATTGACAGACAAGGCTACAGAAAGAGACATAGATTAGTAGAAAACAGAAATATGAAAGAAGAAACCAAGCTGTCCCAGAGTTCTCAGAAAGAAACAGGGAGTACAACTAGCCTTCTGCCTCCTGGAGATTCTAAATGAAAGTGACATACACATACACAAATCAATACTGAGCATATCGTGAAATTTTGCATTTCACTCCTTATCTGGAAAGCAACATCTGACCTTGTGGCTTGAATATTAGTTACCTTGATGAAACTTGAGTTTATATGGCAAGTCTGAGGGGTATGTGAGGCAGACATGAGCAGATCAGCTTAATTGCATCTCCTCAGCTAAAATATCTGCATAGTTTCAGAGCCTGTAATTTCTCTTTAAGTAAAATGTGCTATTGTAGGCTTTGACACATAAGAGTTCAGCAATGAGGTGACCTTGATACAACCAAGTCAAGAATATAAATAATGTAAGAGTATTGAAATCCTTGGAGGGCACTCTTTACCCCCTCCACACTGGCTGACTTTCCCCCCCCCCTTCTTCTTCCAAATATTAAACGGGGCATTCAGAGAGCGAGAGCAACTTTTCTTTGTATTTATGGTGTTTATCTGCGATCAGCAGAAACAGGAAAATTGCAATGCTAGATCATTGGCTCTGCTCTGTCTTATCAACAATGCAGCAAGTCACCGTGCGCCTTGCCAGAAACTACTCAGTCATTCAACATCTTAAATGGGAAACATTTTTACGTGTGTGCATAGCAGCTAATGAGACATTTGCCGCCTTGAAATTGTGACCCCCCCTGACCCAAGCACCTGATATTTGCCTTTAGATACACAAGACTGAATTCCCATGGACCCAAATCCACAAGCTGATCCTCAGCACCATGGCTAGAGTGATGCTGACAGTTGTTAAAATGTGTGTAATGCTTTACTTATCAGTCAGCACTCAATTAGCTATAGTCTTTCAATAAAAGAAGGTAATGTCAAAGCTACTCAGCTCTTATTTATATTCCCATATAATCATTACATGACGGGGAAAAATATGGGACCAGATCCTCTGCTCATGTAAACTGGCATTGTTCAATGGAACTACAGGAATTTATGGCACCTTAGGATCTGGCCGATCTAATATTACATGCTTAAAGGGATAACAACAGGGCAGGCACATAAAGTAGGCAGGGAAAAAATTTTTAATTCCTTCTGCACCAGTGGTACTACTCGAGTGCATAAAATTAAGCAGGTGCTTGAGGGATTTGTGGGATCAGGACCTCAGTTTCCCATTGGTGTAAATGGGAACATTGTCCACTGAAATCAAGAAATAACTCAGGATTTTCACCCAGGTAATAGATTAGAAATTGGCCTATGGTATTATTTGTAGCAGACTTACACATATTGACCCATGTATTCTTTTACTACATAGGCCAACATGTGTAAGAACATATATTGGCTCAGGGCCATATATGAAGAACTGGGCCAAGCAATCAATTAGGCTTGAGCCTCTTTCATGATTAGTACATTCAATGCATTAGTACCATTCAATGCATCACACAGTAGGCAGATCTAGACAGTCTGGTGATGGGTGAGACAGAGAAATATATGAAAACTCTTAAATTTGGAAACTACATTCTACTTTGTTTGTACAGCTCAATCAATACTCTGCTTGCAGTTTTCACAGAGCTCCTGGCTGAAATTTCATAATGAAATGTTTAGATGCTACAGCCATGATTCTTAAAGATGAAGGCAGATGAATGGCTTCAAGGCATGCTGTCCCATTTAACCCTCTATATGTTCCCCATCCCTCTAATGCATTCTAGCCATAATAAATAAATATGACTATCTTGTAGACTTAGAAAGCAAGACAGTGTAATACTGCACCTGTAAACAGTTATGCAAACTAATAATTATCAATGTGGCCAAAGGAGTCACTTTATGATCCAAAATCCAACAGAAATGGGGCAGGGGAGAGAATCAGATACCGAAGTGATACTTAATTCCAGGATGAAAGGTCAGACTCACTCGTAGGTCCTCAACATAGGATGCACATAGCCTCCGGCACTTCAGAGATCCATTGAAGTGCTCAAACTGCATGTTGTTTATCATCTGCAAGCTGTTACTGGAAGAACAAAACTGTTCTGTCTTATAAATAATGACAGTTGAGCCATTGCCAGCAGCTTGTAATGACCATGTCATCTAGTTTTCCTCCTCAGTGTTTTGGACTCTCTTAATTATGGTGAAAATAGAAACTTCATTAAAATTTGATAAGGTGGCCTGCCAAAATAAAGTTTTGGGAGATTGTTCTCTGGGAACCTCTCTAAGGGCCTTGGCCACCTTATTAGGAATCGGAACAAGCCTTTCTAGTTTAGTGGTGCAAGTTATTAATCATATGCTGTGAGCTGCAGCTGTTTTCAATGCAGTTCCCATGGAGTTTGTACAGCAGAGTCAATGCAGAATACCAGAGGTGTTTTGTGGGAACACTAAATGAGAAATAATGGAGAAACCCCAGAAGTTCAATCTGGCCTTGGTGCAGAACTGGTCAGAATATCAGGGTGCTGCAGGCTGACGCCTTCATTACCTTCCTTTCTGCACAGCAGAGAAATTGTGCACAGCCCATTAAAATAACCCTAACCCCTGGCCCTGACCACTTGTGTTAATGACCTACTGTGCTACTCATTATACGGCTAGAAAGCATCCTGGATCATTTGAGTTTTGGTAATTACATTTTATTTCTCCGGTTTCCCCTTTGCTTTCAACTGGATTGTACTGTATGCTGCTTCATTTCCAACGAGGGGCATATGTGCAGAATTGCTGTGCAGTGTTAAACAGTTGCAAGTGTTCTACCAAGGTGTGGCTGCATTAGTGATTCCTAACTGAAGAGAAAATACATAGGAGGTTCAGATGATTTGTGGGATCTAGTCTAAAAACATAGGGCCAGATTTTTCAAACATGTTTGCAATAGGTGACCCCATAAAAATGAACGGGCATCTGTTGTTCCCTCATGAACTGATGATATTTGTGCTCATACTGGGGAATGCACCTATTACCCCTTGTTTTGAAAATGTTGCTTTTTATGTTTCTGGCCTAAAATAAACTACTTTTATTGCTCATGTGGCCAGTTGCTGAACAAACCCAAAATTATTTGGTAATACAAAATACAAGTTCAACGCCTCCAAGATGTTCCCATGAAGAACTGCATTGTCTGAGATACTGTGCAAATGCCCAACGTCTGGATCCATATAAATTGCCATGAAGATTCATCATACTCCCTTGAAACATCCCTGTAAGAAACTGCAGTTGTACAAGTTGTCTGGTGTGAGTTACTGCTACAAATAAATCTGACAAGCAAACAGCTACAGCAAAATGGATTGCATCTGATAGAGGGTGTCAGCTTGCTTGGTAATCTGCAGTCTTTTATGGCTGAAAAGAATGATATAACTATTTTTAAGAAAGAATGAGATAGCGCTGATATAGTCAGTATTTAAGTACAACTATTTTAAAATACCCCAAGTGCTTGGTATACTCATCTGACTGCCAGTTCCTACAGTGCTTTTCCAGCTCAAAGGTAGTGTTCATTACAGTGCAGAAGTCCAAGCTCTGAAAATAAATTTGGAAGGTTTGGCTGTTGGTCTGGGAGCCTTGAGTTCTTTTCTAAATTGTGCTTTGTAGAGCCCAACAGACACTTAATTTTGCAAAGTAACACACGGGGTTTCAGCCGTGCTAATCTGAGTGGAACAGTATTTTGGAGATGAGGTACAAACTATTTTTTGTCCTTGAGCCTTGTCTAGATGGGAAAGTTTTACCGATTATACTGATCTGATTATATGGGTATAATCCCTCTCATTCCAGTAGAGGAATAGCTTTTTTGGGGGTCTAACTTAAAGACCTTCCCACGTGACATAAGCTAAATTGAAATAAGGAACACTTATGTTTGAATAAGAGTGTCCACACAGAAGGTTATGCCCATTTAACAATACTGGTTTACTTTAACTTCTTGGTTTATACTGAAAATCCTGGCTCACTAGCGACCTGTTGCATGACCTTGAATGAATCACTTCAACTCTCTGTGCTTTTGTTCCCCCTCACACTCTTTCACTGTGATGACCATTGAGATGGTCAGCTATTTGGGCATGGACTGACTCATTAGGTGTTTGTACAGGGCCTAGCACAGTGGGGTCCTGATCTTAGACAGGCTACTAGGTGGTACTGTAATACACATACAATAACATGGGTGTCCACTTTTATAAAAACCTGAACTAATTTGAACGGAGAGTCCATTTCTGAGCTAGTTGGCAATATAGGATAGCAGTCCTATGAGCCACCGAGTTTCAGCTGGTCTTATATAAGTGTTAGAAGGTTCAAACTACAAGGCAAACAAATGACATATTAGAATTTCTTAGCTTTACTTTGTCCTCTGCTCACTCATAGTGCTTTGGTTTTAAAAACCCAGGAAGTTAATGTACGTGGACTAAATTGCTAGTGGCGTTCGGATAGCAATAGTCTGAAACAGCCCAGTTGCTGTGTGCTTGTGCAACACATAATCACACGGTAAGGAAAATGTATTTGTTCCTGTAATTACATAATCAGCTGTACAGTAATTTAAATCAATCAATTACAAATGAGTATTTTTAAAGAATCAAGGAATTTCAAGCAAAAAATAAATAAAGTAACCCCCCTATGTTACTGGAGTGACAGTTTGGAAAACTGCCGTCGAAGGGGTCATAGACTTGGTAGCTTTTGCAGGCCAAGCTCACTGCATACCTCCATCCCTGCTCCCCAGCTCCCTGTGTGCCATACACCCATCCCTCTCCCTTTCAGGGACAACCTGCAACTTCCTCTCACCCCCTACTGCATGTCTGGAGCTCTAAGTTCCTTTCCACTGTATAGCAGGGCTCCCAATTCCCTCCCATACCAGCACCACCATGGTCCTCATAGTTCTCTCTCATTCTTACCTCCCTGCCATGCCTGGGGCTCTCTGTGTCCCTATTCCCCTCTTCCCCCCATGGCCTGAGGTCTGTGACCCCTTCCCCACCTCACTCAGATGCCAATGTTCCGCATTCCCCTTCATGCCCGGGGCTCTGTGTGCCCCACCATTCCATCCCAGGTGCTCTCCCTCGTCCCATCCAGGGTTCATCAATCTCCCCCTCACACCTGGGCTTCGATGTGCCCCCATTTCCCTACCCCATTCCAAGATCCCCCATTCTCTCATCCACAGCAGGGGCTCTTTGTGTGCCCCTATTCCTCCCCTCCCCCAAAAGCAGGGTCCCCCCATTTCCCCCACTAAGGGGTTTGTGCACACTCCCATCCCCCATCCACCCATTGCAGAATCCCCAATTCCCCCCCATGACTCATTTCCCCCCTTATCTCTATACCAGAGGCTCGACGGCTCCCATGCAGGGTCCCTCATTCTCTGCCCATGCCCTGGGCTGTGTGCCCCACCTCCTTTATTTTCGATTCACAGTTTCAACATGTTAAACTCTCTTGGGTGGATTGACAGAGAGAAGCTGGGATATTATTATGCTGCAAGGCATTAATGGAGGCCATCAACCAGTTGTTTGATCTACTGATAATTGCAGAGGTACCTGTAGCTGTGGCTGTATTAATCAGCAAATCAGCATGCAGGAATTCCGCATATCCCCCATTTTCCTCTTTTGGTTTTATGATTTCCCCCACTAGCCACTGATGAATTCTCTGAAGTTTTGGAATTGTTCAGCTGCGGCGTTCAAAGGCTGTCACATTACAGAGAGCCTGACAAACTGAAATGCCATGGAGTTGAGTGTAATAGCTTCACAAGCTGGTCCAATGGAAACAAAATAAATTCACAGCATTGAATTAAAAACATCTTTTACCGTACCTTAGTCAATGAGTGTTCTTGTTTTAGTATTCCCTCCCTTGTTCAAGCGATCAAATTTTCATAAAAATGTGCATATTTACATGACTATTTTGCATGCAGAATCATATATGTTCATCCATATTACAGCGACCATGTTTTAGTGGTCATTTGTGTGTGTAACATAACTGCATATATACATTAGATGTGCAAATATGCCTATCAGGTGTCTAGACATTTAAGTGACTGGAATCATCTTGCATTTATTGCCTGGTCTCAAATACAAACATGTAGCATACAATGCACTTTGCGGGCATAATCAAGGTTGAGGTTCCGGCTCTGAAATAACTCTATTCTCAAAGTATCCCAACACCATTTAGAACGTAGTGAGTTGGCTTCATTCTGAGTCTGTTGAATGACTAGTTGTGGTTTGCTCAGGCATGGAGCAAAATATTTTTCAATCAGTGACTTTAAAATCTGATTAAAGAAAAAAAAGAGATAGAAAGAAAGAACAAATATATAGAGTCTGATTATATATAATCACACCCATATTATACATATGCGCACATAGACAAAGGAAACAAAGTGACTCACTAACATCTGCATCTGAAGAGAAAAACAAAATGGCAGCTGCCATACATCTGTTCTGGTAGGAGGCAGGGGAGACGTCTCTGCATTTAATGGAGCACTATACACAAACCAGAATGACATGTCCTTTCATTCACAGAGGTATGTACACCACATTATTGCCTCTGAATTGTTTTCCGAAGCAAAAAATCCCTACTATTGACAATGCATTTTAGGGGCACAAGATAGTTTTCAAAAGAAGAGTGGAAAGGCAGGATACATTTAAAATTGCATACTGCACTGCTAGCGATGACCAGCTCAATGGAACAATATATACAGCGGGAGATCTACAATTACTTGGGTAGATTCCACTTTTTGAAACTGACAACAAAGAATATGCAAGATGAAAGAAATGTGTTCATGTTAAAACTAATACAGAATTTTCCTCTGGCAACAAATGGGAGAAACTCAGCTGAGTAATCTCACCGTGCTATGTGCTGAGGCTAATGCATGCTGTGAATTTGGAAATCAGTGCGGAGAAAGTTCACTCATAAAAAACTCAGGAAAGCATTTCTGGGAGCTGTTAAAATATAAATACTGCAGTATAATCCTTGCTAGAAGGGTGTCCTGATTTTATCTGCTAAAGTGGATTTATGAATACCATTTTCTGATGGTTGTATATATTAATGCACCACCAAATTGTCATCAGTGTTATGGTAAACATTGCATCTTCAGCACTGCGTGCAATTTGGCTCTATGGTTGCAAGGCTATATTTCCAACTGCACAATAAAGTGGGCCTATGAGAGACCCTGCAAACCTTAGAATAGCAGCCAGCTAGGACAACTACTCTTGCTAACTTTGAATCTTTCCAAGGCTGAGGCTTTCTACTGTGCAGAGAATTAACATCTGCTGTCACACGCTGATTCCAGTAGTGATAGCAAGTTGCTCACTAAAAAACAAAACAAAACACATCACACATGATTTCCCCATTGCCCTTACATTTAAGGGAGCTTTTGGAACTCTCCAATCATGTGAACAGAGGCAATGTTCAGTAATTAATGGCATATTTAAAAAAAAATTGCAGCACACATTTGCATTTTTCTCTAAGGAAGAATAAGATGACAGCATGTAGGTAAGTACCAGGAAGAACCTCACACTCACAGGATGCTTCTGTCTCAATAATCTGTAAACTCGCTGTAACCAACCGAAGATTATATTACCCTGCTGAGAAAATCCTTTTTATTAAAGAAAAAAAAAGTTTCCTGACAGCTTGTGCTACTGTAGAAGCCTCTGTGTAAGAGCTTTCTTCTTCTCCTCATTTAATTTCTAGCCTTCAATTAATGAGGATTCAGTTCAGGAAGAGAATCTGAAACCAAGAACTAAACCCTCCAGGCCTATTTATAAGCATGTGTGAGCTGGCTGGAGGAGGCATGGGCTGGTTCTTTGGGACACAATGCCTTGCACCTCTACTTTTTAGTTTGAAATTAGCACAGGCCAGCGGTCACCATCAGTTACTGGTCAACTTGTTGGTTTTCATAGTTTGGTATAAACTCCACCTGTTTCCAAAAAAGATCATACAATAAGAGGGAGAGGTAGGGAAGAGGAGGAAGGTATGGGATAGGGTGAAATCAAGTTTAAGTGATTGATACCCAAGAATTAGAGCCATGGCTGTAGAGAGAGTTAGGGGAAGACAGAATTGGCTGTTTCATGGCCTATGTGAAACAAGTTGATAGTTTCAGTCTGCACAGAGCTGTATGAAATATCTGCATAAGCTTTTAATCAACTAGCTTTGTGTCTAGGGTTCAAGGTCTGATGTGCTCGTAATCCTCAATCCATGCATGTGAACGTGTAGAGAACAGGGGCAGGCAGGGGTGTTCAACCCACTGACCCTCTCCTTTTCTCCAGGTTGGAATCTCCATCCCCTAAACCTGTTTTCCTCACTCCTCTCCTCACCCAGTAAGCATACGGACCCTTCCAAACATATTTAAGGTAGGAAAAAGGGCTCTTGTTGGGATGGATGGTCAAACACAAACCTCCAGGAGCTTGTGTGGTACCAACCCTTGAGATCAAACTGCAGGATAGATTTTATGGCCCTTTTCTCAAACCAAACCCTGCAGGGGCCCTATTCCCAGGTGTCCCTGTGACAAAGAGTCACTGCCACCATCACCACTCTCCTAGGAAATCTTTGCAATGAACCTGAGAGCTGAATAAACTTTGAAACCTCTAATTGCTAATGGCTGGCTTTTCAGGTCAATGATGAAACATGTTACCAGCAAGGGGCATTGGACTCTGGTTTCTAATGCTTTCAGTTCAACATCTTTCACAGACTACAAACTAGGGAGTGATCTATATTCCAGCCCCCATGTGTTAATAAGAGGTAAATGTGCCTGTTTCAGCACTGAACCCTAAACCATTGCATTATCCTGAGTTAATGGGCACGGGAGAAGAAAACTGACTGGTTGATTTTAAGAACAGGTTTCCTAATGTGTCTGAACAGGTAGGGATGAATGTTTTATACCTCGTTCTTCATAAAAGTACAGAGTAGGGGAATTACGTGTCAGGAACTATGGAAACAAACAATCCCCCCAAACATACTTGATTCAGACCCAATGAGGGTTTGAGGTAGCGGGATCCCCATGTAGAGGGGCAGGTTATCAAATTATAGAGAAAAAAGAAAGCTCTGAATTCTAGGTTCACACAGTGAGTTAACCTTCCTGCTAATTACAAAACAATGGCTAATTACAGTGCAATGTTATCATGTGGGGTCCGTTAGCATTGTTGCAAAGAGCTTCAGGGCAGCAGGAGTTCTGCAGAAGGGGTTTAAAGGTGATATTGGGAATAAGCAGCACATCACAGAGGCTATTCAGCATACATGGACCCCATGTAATTTGGAAACAGGCCGAGATTCTGTCCTGTCCTGCTCGATTTACCACAGTACCTGTACCCTACACAGTCACCCTGAGCACAGGGTGGAGTAGCATCCCAGTCACCCAGGAGTGAGATAGTTGCCCATTTTTAAGTCCTTTGTCCCCAGGAGATCTTGTGCCATTTTGATTTCAACTAATCTTTAAAAGTAGGTGTGTGGGTATATGTGAGGGGAGATGGTGAGAAGGGGAAGGAAGATAGAGAATTTACACTTGGATGAGACAAAAGGAACCATTTTTATACCTCAAACGTATTATTTTGTTGTTACTGCAGCTGCCACCTCCTTCTTGGTCTCAAGTTTCCACTTCCTTTCACTTGTTAACATTCCCTACAGCCTCAGGTAATGCACTCTGGCAAAATGCTATGCTAACCAAGATCTAAAATTTTGAAGACTCGAAAAAAAGACACATCAGTGGTTTCACAAAGGAAAAATACATTCAGCATTCAGCCTTCAATATTATATGGCATAAGTAATGGCATCTGAAACCTCCTTGGCCAAAAAAAAGTTGACTGACAATTCATTCCCCATAATATGTTGAGATTGATTGCCTTAGAAAGGCAATGAAATTGCATAGGAAGTGATATTATTTGGTGGAACTGTATAATTCACTGAATATGTTGTAGTGCATTGTGCATGTAGTGTTATATTTTGGGCACACTGGGAAGTATTAGATATGAAATTACTTTGTATGATGCAGCCCAGACGTTAAAAAATGTGCATTGCTTGGGACTACATGATTCAGTGAGAAAATATAAATGGAAAATTACTGGAGCTGAAATTTTATTGCAAAGTTATTTATCTTTGTTATTACTTTCTGAATCCTTTTGTGCTCATTGTGTGCCGCGACAGATAGAGCAACTCTTACTTACACTTTAAACAGAGGATTATGAAGGAGAAAGACTCACCGCATACCAAAGGAAGAGTGTAAGATTGTGGCCCATGTTGGTGTTTATTCTTATTACGGTTCCTAAAATTGAAATACAAAAAAATACTTTGTAGTACATTTCACAGACTGAGTAATCGTAAAACATCATATTAGGCCATTCAATATTTTCTATTAAACATTACAATAGCAAAAACATAACTGATAAAAACCAATTTTCTTGATTTAATCGTCCTAGAACTATAAGGAACAAGAGTAACAGCTGGGTAGGTTTATGGAAGACAATCTGCTTTTAGTGAAATTAATAGGGAAGAGTGATCTCATCATTTTTTATTGAGGGATGAATTACATATAACAAATACGTTTACATTACATATCTACATACATCTATTTCTCTTGAGAACATAGCTATTTGTAATAAAGGCATACAAATGCAAAAATCCACACGTTTTATTTAGGCCTTGCTCCTGCAAAGTACAGAGTGTGCTCTCAACTACCACTGGCTTTAGTGGGAGCCATGGGCACATAGCCTGTCTCAGAACTGGGCCCAAGACACAAATATAGTTACATACCTCGTTTCCCTGCATAATTACATGATTGTAGCTGTAACTGCAGTAACTGTGCTCACAAATGGCAAGTTAACCATCTAACTTGGTTATTTACATGTATCCTTGCCATGACCAGCCATGGTAACTGTACTTGCGAATAAGGTGCGTCATTGCCCATGCATGCCTCTGTGTGCAATTGCATGTGTGCAGAACTGAAAATCTGGACTCCCCTGGGTCTTCTTCTAACTTTAAATTTCTGCCCTGCTTCCCATGTAATAGCCCAAACTGTCCTTGTGTACAAGAAACAAGCAGAACGGAGAGGACTGAAATGAAAACCTCATGGCAGAAATGCACACACACACACACCTTTGAAGGAGAGAATGTAGTTGGATGGTACTAAAGATGGCAGTGAAAAAAAAATGAAACAGATGTTGGTGAGTATGCTATCATAAAACATCTTTGTGCTGCTAAATCAAAAGCCAGTAGACTGAGCATGGTGGTGATCCTGAGCTAAGCTGTTTTCCCATCCCTAATTTTGCCTTCTGAAGGACCCCTGCATGTGATCAAACCCTCTGTAGTAAGAAGATGAGAAGAAAATGGACATTCTTATTCAGATTTCATTGTCTCTAATTGAGTTTCTATAATGCACAAAAGCAAAGGGAGTTAGGGATCGACAATAGAGATTTCAGCAGCATATAAATCTCCAAAAGCTTTAAACACCTCCAAACACCTCCCCAATCTTAGAAGAACTTATGCCAGTCCAAAAGCATATTCAGTAAATGAAAGCAAAAGTGAATTAAAACAGGACAGGGACAGTCCCATCTGGTGAAGGGCTGGCTTTAGAAACAATGCAGGGAGTGAAGCATGTATTCTCATTTCTGTTAAGATGAAAGGATCATTTTAGTGCCACTTTCTGTGCAATCTCTTCATGGCAATTTGAGAGAAGATATAGAGAATTTCCTGTTTTAGGTGGGCTATGACCAGACCTTTATATAGCTTGTAAAGGGAAAGGACCTAGAGACTTCATGAAGTCCACTAGAGAGCTGTGATTACTCTATTTTACAGGGAAAGTGCGAAGATACTCCGGTGATGGATTGCAGTAGAAATCCTACTGATGGACAGTAGATGGGCAGAGTCAAGTACGTCCGTCCTACTATGGGGTAATGAGCATTCTAGATAATCCCGGAACTAGTCAGTGTGGAGAAAGTCTGAATCATATTTTAAAAATATAT
Source organism: Mauremys mutica (assembly GCF_020497125.1). Taxonomy (NCBI): domain Eukaryota; kingdom Metazoa; phylum Chordata; order Testudines; family Geoemydidae; genus Mauremys; species Mauremys mutica. The sequence continues at coordinate 9,699,496 of NC_059084.1, read as the reverse complement.
CATAACCAATGCATTATGAACCAAACATTTTCAAAGAAAAGCAGGCTCCTGTTCAGGTAAATTGGTTCTTTTCAGCTGGCACCTTATCTCACATTAACCTTTCCTGCGATAATGGCAGTGTGATTGGCTGATCCTGTAATTTCTTTCTTTCAGGTGTTTCTATAGCATCTGCACACCATCATCAAAATGCAGTGGCATTCCTGAAAGCACAGCCCCCAGTACATTCAAGAGTTATACTCAAATAGAGGGCCCGGCAGGTTCAGAGATGCTAAGAGGTGTTGAGATGTTCAGAGATAGAGGTGCCATCAGTGGGTATCCCTTGGAAAGGTAGAATAACTAATGAAAGAGTATGTTATCCCAGTTCTTGTAAACATGTCTGCATGTGATTAGGGCATTGATCCGGTGATATTTTGGTGGTGGTTTTTTGGGTGTGTCTGATTTGGTTTGGGCTGTTTGATTTGATGAGACAAGATAGCATCTTTTCCTGCCCTAACCACTAGTTTATTTCCAGCTGTGCCTTGTTAAGTAACTCACTTAAACACTGTGCCCACTACCACACCTCTAAAATGGGCACAATCATACATCTCACAGGAGTGATATGAGACTTTAGTTAACATGCATGCTCTGACCTCCTCAGATAAATGTGCAGGATTGACAAATATTATTGCACTTCATGATAAACAATGGAACAAATACAATTTTTTTTTAAAGATACAGATTTACAAATACTTTAGGCAGAGTATGTTCAGTCTTCTATCCAAAGACATGGGAGTGCCTTTAGATAAGGGATGTAGATTGCTCAGCTGAAACTAAGTATTGCATTAAACCAGCAATTCTTACAATTCAATACCATGCTTAGTTAGGTGGGGGGTTTGTTTGTTTGGTTTTTTTGTTCAAACACATCAGCTGCAGGATTTAAGTCCTGCAAACGTCTGCTGGAAAAAATGTCATGGTGCACTGCTTAATAATTAAAGGAGAACTGTTTTAGCCTTTTGCAAAGTTAAACACGTTTTCAAAAGGTTAACATTTAACAGTGAATGAGTGTTGAACAAATTAAAGTTTTACCCCAACTTCTTTTAGCCAAGTGTTTAAAACCCACCATCTCTGCATAGAAAGGATATTCCAAGCCAGAAATGAGGCCTCGATTCAGTCACGCATTTAAGCACATGCATGAGTCCATCCCTATTCAGCACTGCTTTCACTCAAAAGTTAAGCACATGCTTTGCTGAATAGGCATGAACTCATGAATCAGGGCCCCAGAGGGGAAGTTTTTATTCTGTCTTCTAGCCCCAACCCCTTTATCCCCTGCAGCAACATTTATTTGAAGTTAAATGCTCTGGAGATTTTCAAGTTGATTTTGTTATATAAAAGCCATTCTCCAGTCCCAGCAGGACTGCAGATAGCTCATGGTGGGGATTTCCCAATAAGTCAAATATTCATTGCCCTGTAAGGGTACTTTTTTTTTTTTTGCACAAGCACACAGAGCCCTTTTAAATATATTTGAACTCCATACAATGCAAGCCAGTTAACTGCTCCAGACCCATGGTCTTTTGAAATGGGTTAATCATTTATTTATCAGAAAGACTTAATTTTAATTCAACCATCTCTGTGTCTTTCTATATTGCTTCAGCCACAGAAGTGGTTTCCCCTAAGTTACTCCAGACCCCAGTTTGTGAAAACTTTTCTTTGTTAACTTATCTTGTTCCCGCAACTAAACCGGAGCCTTAATCTAGAGAGATGTGCCCTTCTCATCCCTTCTTTTGCTGTTGATTTTTTAAAAATACTTCCCTACCCCTGTGGGTATTGTCAGCACACTCAGACATTGTGCTTAGCGAAACAGACTCATTGCACCACCAACCTTGTGTGAGTGGCTTAACTTTTCATGGTCTGCTCTCAGGAAATATTTACACACACACACACACACACACACACCTGTTCTATTTAATGAAATGTCTCCAGACTATGGAGAATAAGCCAGGAGAATTAAAAGCAAATTTATGTTTTAATATGGATTAAATTTAAATGTTTGAAAGATATACTAAGAAATATATACATTGAGCAGCCTTTTATAACATCATGACACCTCATAATTTAAGTCACAGCTACATGGTTTGAGAAACAAGGCACTAGATTGGGGCAAAGGAGATTAGGTTTCTACTTCGGGCTCTGCCCCTGGCCTGCCAGGTGACCTTGGGCAAGTCTCTTCCCTCACTGTGTGCCTCAGTTTCCCGTACTGTACAATGATAATAAAGATGCTGATGTCCAATGTAAAATGCTCTGAGATTAAGTAAGTAAGAGTTCAGTATCATCATTATACCAATATTACAAAATGGTAAACTGAAGCACAGCAAGTCGAGGGGAGGGGAAGAGAGACTGGAGGACTGGAAGGCCTAATTAAAGATGTAGGAGAATTGAGTTATCTTTCCTTTGGCCTCGCTCCCTGTGGATTTGCATTCTCTGAGTTTTCTTTGAAGTTTCAGGTTTGAATGGTCAGAGAAGCGGGAAGTGAAACTCAGTCAAAGACATTGAGTGCCACATGGCTTCATGTGGAAGCTATGCAAAAATCATGAATGGCTTTGTTTAAAACCTGAAACTCAAAGCAAAACTCAGGGCAGCCATGAGGACAGAACCCACAGAAGAAAATGTGTGTTAACCTTTGTGAAACAAAGCCACCCACACTCCCCTAGGAATAGCTAACTTGTATCACTTATACAGCGTACTTCTACAAGGACATACCATGGAATTGTTACAGAAATTTATGGGCCACATTTGCCCCCCACACACAGCTGTCACTAAGCTGCAGACTCATAACTTCATAGCAATAGTGAGGTGTCACAGGCCTAGCACACTGTGCCTCAATTTTTCTTCACCAGGTCTTTTCCATCTGTCCTGGGAAGCTGCATGGCTCAGCCTTCCTGCTGGCTCACTGTCAGAGTTCAGTCTTCTTCTGGGGCAATAAGAATCTAAACAATGCAAAAGGTTCTTCCACCCTGCTTAGTCTCCACTTCATCTTTCCCTTTAGGCTCAATTCCCAGCCCTTTGCAGGCTATTTTTAAGTCTCTCTGCTCTAGGATAGAGCCCTGACTCCCCAGTAACTACATCTTGCAGACCCTGCTTCAGGGATTTCCACAAGAACCCTGTGGGGGTTCTTCTACCAACCTGAGTTCTCTGCCCTTTTATGAGGCTCAGGTGTTCAGGCTATTACCTGATCTCAATTAGCTCTGCCCCTTTAGGCTGGGAGGCAGCTAACTATGGCACAAATTGGGCTGATTGAACAGGGCTAGTTAGTCCCAAGCCTCCTGGCCCTTATAGAACAGGCTATCCTGGACAAAACTCTGATTCATAGGTGCTACACAAAGCACAGGTCCAGCAACTTGGGAATTTCCCTTTGCTGTTAGTGATATAGATCCTATGACAGATAGATGAGAAGTTCTGATTCTATCGCTTAGGAAGCAGTGGTAGAACACGGCACTGTTATTGAACACAAAGGAAATCTTGCATGTGTGTTCGCGTTTTCACTGACAGATGTGAAATAAAAGAGAAGAATAAAATGACAATACTTCTAAGAATTCCTAGGCACACTGACCAGTATATCATTCCAATAAATTTCTGATTGGAGGCCAATATAAAAAGCTGAACCCATTCTATGGAACAGCTTTAGACAAACTGCCAGAAATAAAAAGATCAGGCGTTCACAGCTCTTAATGTATGGTCACATCCCAAAGTATAATAATTCATGGGTGGCCATTGGTGTCAGCGTGATGCGCGTGCATGTGTGTGTGTACATACAGATGTTAAGTAAAGGCCAGTATATTTTAATATAATTTTCTTCTTCCTCTATGATGAAGATAATTTTTGCTCATACAGTTGTAATTTAGATGGTTTGTGAGGCCCTTCTTTATGCATTTCATGATGAAAGTCACTGATGGGGCCTGCAGGGCAGGCCTTGTGTCTTTCCATAAAATATCTATTAAATGGCAATGAGATACACCTCAAAGGGATTCCCAAATTGCAAGCCTCCTTCAGAGCATTAATAAAGTATCCATTCATTTGCTCATGCTGAATCTCAGAACCCCTCAGGGTCCAATCCAGCTCCCACTAAAATCAATGCAAACACTCCCATGACTTCAATAGGAGTTGGACCAGACCTGAAGGCCCTCGTCAATGAGCTCCACCTGAGACGACCCAGGTAGCTGCATGTGGAAGTCAATGGACTCTACACGGGATCAGTGGTTCACTTGCCCAGAACTCACTGCAGGACCAGGGCGCATGAGATTAAGCTGTTGCTAATCTGTTACATGGTAATATGCGTTTCCTGGCTTGGCTAATCTGGTCACACAAAAGGCTCCCTAAAATTGCAGCTCTCTTGTACGCACGGATTGCCATAATCTGAGATTCTTTCAAACTATTTAACAAATAAATCAAGTTAATCATAATTTGCTGCATGATAGGATGAAGCTTCCTTAAAACAGTTATAAATATTGCCTCACTGGTACTGACAAGATGGCAATGAGTATTTGCTACTAGCCAAAGAAATAAATCTATTTTTACTACGTTAAGTGTGGGCTAACCAGAGCAGTAATTGCAATGTTCATACACTTTACCTTCCCAAAACCACTTATTGGTTTGATTGTGGGCTAAATATGCAGTGATATAATTCAGTGCTGTACTGACCTCTAGTTGACTGGTAGCAATGCAGCAGTCAATAGAATTTTAATAGCTTGAACTAAAATCAGCCTGTCAGTGTCCTCATCAATTACTATCTCCACAGATACCAAAAATGCACTAAAATAACTTTCATTGAAAGACCAGCCCTAATTAACTCCCATCCACACTGACTACTTAGTGAAAAACATGCCACCATCAAACTGCTTTAAATGGTCTTTCTTATGCCAGAGAGATGGTTTAGTGTAGCTGTATTTGTATACCGAGGCAGTGTGGATGCTGTAGACTAGTGCTTCTCAACCAGTGGGTCTCAACTCCTTGAGGAGTCAACCAAAGCAGTCGGGTGCGGGGTGTGTGTGTGTGTATGTGTGTGTGTGTGTGACACAAGAATTTACACATTTATTACAATATAAAGCAAAGAAAATCTTACCCCCACAAACCCTTCCTCTTCAAAGTCAAGTATTCAACATCAACCTCTGAAACACACACACAGACATTCGATAGGGTTAGCAGCGTTACCACTACAATACTTTTTTATTACTACTTTTATAGACAGTGTCAGGAGAGTCATGAACATTTTTTACTTTGAATAAAGGGTTCCCAAGCTCAAGAGGCTGAAAGACACTAATGTAGATACAGTCTGTAACAGACAGATGGGAGTTCTCTCTGCTTACCCCAGACTGCTCCTGTCAAAACATCAGACACAAAATGTGAAAAAGTGACCTTGGATTTTGTGTGCCACGATTTTTGGGTGACGCCATGGGCTCGATGTTCACAGAGGCTGAGCACCCACAGCTGATGTCAGTAGGATCTGTGGGTGCTCAACTCTTCTGAAAATCAGGCCCAAAAAAATCAAACAAGGCACCCCAAAATCAGAGGCCACTTTTCAAAATGTTAGCCCTTGAGACGAGAAATCCTGCAATTCTGAGGGGACGGTGACCACACAGACATACCAGGACTGCTGCTGGAAGGGCCATAAACCAGACAGTGGCCCAACTCTTGTGTGTTTCAGACCAGACCACTGTGGTGAAAGAACAGCGCCAAAAAAAAAAAACCAAAAAAACCAAAACCACCACTTAAGAAACCTTAAGAATGAAAGAAGTCACCAGGCTCCGGCTGCAACACATGTTCGCTTCTTATGTCCTTTTCATTTTCTTATTTTCTCCCCACAACCCCTTAATCTCTGGGTGTCAAGAATCTCATCTAATTCTCAACTCTGCCTCCTAATGCTCCATGAATACATTTTCTTATATTGTTACTTGTGGCATATACTCATTACTTTCTGCATGAACAAGCTTCAAATAGTTTCTCTTTGGCTCCTGATTTTATAAGACTTCAGATTAAGTCCTCTTATTGTCAGGCTCGTGTGGATCAATGTTATCAAGATTTTTATTTCTTCCTTGTGTTATTACTTTATTAAATTTTAAATCTTTAATAATAAAGTCTCCCTATTCCCCCATGACAATAAGCTTAACTTGTACAAACTTTTCTCACAACTTCTACAACTTTCCAGGTCTAGTATCATTTTCTTCACCCTAATCTACAAGTTTTCTAAAGCAGTTATATTATTTCTATGGTATGCAAAAGAAACCAATATCCTGTATCAGTAAGTATGAATAGTGGGTGAAATTTACCCCCCATCTCAACTCTCCAAAAATAGACTGTGTGCAAGGATGGGATGGAGTGTAGGAACCGCTACTGCGGCCTTTAGCCTAGGTTTTGACACACCAGCCTCCCCTCCGTAAAATTGTGGCCACTGGATCCAAATGAGAACAGATTGATCATGGCTATTGTTGTGGTTATTTACATATACCTGTAATACAACAAGGCAAAACCCTGCTCCTTAGTTTTTCTGTATAGGTATATTCAGACATGTATTAACTTGCCCTATTCATGGCGGCTAATATTTGGGTTACTTTATAGCTGCCTTGTCCAATTTTTTGGTGTGTATGGAACCAAATAACCTCCTGAGTAGAGCTGATCAGGAGTTTTGTTGATGAAACATCTTTGCAGTGGAAAATACGCCAATGCCAAACCTTTTAACAGAAACTTATCACTTTCAACTCAACTTTTGTTGGGAAGGTTTCCAAGGTCCTGGATGGAATTTTTGGTTAAAGAAAGCGTAGTCACAACAGCCAATAGTCCAGTGGTTAGGGTCTCACAGGTTCAAATCCCAATTCTACCTGCTTTAGAGCTGCAACTTGATCCTGCCTCTCAAGAGTGTACCCTAACCACTGGGCTATACAGTCTGACTCATCAAATACTGATTTATTTTGAATTCAGAATAGAACAGCTCCAGAGGAAGAAAGAAGACTGACTCTATAGGGCACTCGGTGGGCTATTTGCTATTCTCTCTCTCTGTGCCTATGCAGAATGAAAATACATTTCAAAACCCTTGACATTTTTCATGACGTGGAATTCTTGTTTTCCTGCCTGCACTGACGCTGAGATCTCCTTCCTCACCCTCTCCAAAAGGGCCGTGCATGTGAGGGACCTCATAATGACCTGAGCCACTTATCTTGCAGCATGTAGTCTCTCAGTAACACTCACTGGGCCAGATTTCAATCTCAGTGAACGTTTTCATCAGCATCAAACTTACCTACATTTCCAGAAGGGGCATTAGCAGGAGAGAACTCCAAAGATAGGGATCCCATTACTCGGACTAGTTTCCTATCAAATCTGCCACTTAACCTCTGGAGTATAAGATAATTAGAACTCTTCCCTGGTATTATCCAGAACATCACCCTCTCTCTCCATATTAGTTATATCCTGAAGCACCCTTGAAAGGATGTTGCCTAGATCTAGTGGTTTGTCAATTGGAACTCAAGCCTTAGTCTCTTAATTAGAGATGTGCCAAAGTACCTGAATTTAATGGAGATGGCTGGCAGAGCGTTCCCTCTCCATCTCTCTTCCATTTAATGGCTTCATTGCAGATTAATGTCCACAGCAATAGCATGTATACATTTTGCAGAATGGCTGAAGTATTGAAGTGCTGCTGATTTTGATTTGTGCTTCTGTCGCACTGTGTCATGTCACATCACCTAAAAGTCCCTATTATGCTGTGCCACACGGAAAGCTGATGTGATGGAATGTAGCACGACATTGAATAAGCAAATTCATAGCTCAACAATATGACACTTTGTGTCCGTAATTACAGTAGCCACCGCTCGTGAGCTTGACTCATGGTAAAGCCGGGGATAATGAATTATTCATTTGCTGCTCTGATCTTCAGATAATTCAATACTCATACCTCCTTTGGTTTCAGTAATCCTTTTCACCATTATTTATATTCATCCTTTTACTTTGTAAAGATGAATGCTAAGTAATTGTTAAATATCTCTGCTATTCCCTGATAAAACTGAAGACACTGAAAAATATGAGATACTATGATTGCAGCAAATCTTCTGTTTGAACTGAACTACATTGAGAAACAAAAAAGTATCATTAGTGAAGAATCCAAACAGCTGTGATCAGTGTAAAATAACACCTTCTTGACAAGTCAAATATTGATTTGTTGACATCAATATTTCTCGTAACCTGATAATATTTCATTTCATATTTGAATAGGAAACGTTGTTTTGGGCTCCTGGGCACAAATTATGATGAAGCATTGATACTAGCTGCTTTACAGTTCTGCAACTGCTATTTCCTTATATCCAAAGCTGAAATCAAAATATCTAGTTTTCCTATGACTTACAGTGGATTCAAAGGGCTAGTTTTACTATGCAGATCAGATGCCATTATCTTGACAAAAAGCCTGAGTAAAGGAGTGTTGCACAGGAAGTCTCCAAAGAGGTGAAGAGACAGAAACTTCTCCCAGTCCATCCCAGCAGCCACATCACTGTGTTGCTGTTGCGCCTCCTACTGTAGAAGGATGTGTTTCTGCTGTCATCTTGACCAATATCAGGGATTGAACCAGGGACCTCCTGCACTAAAACCATAAATCTCTGCAACTTGACAGTCTCACAACCTCTACAGAACCAGCACAGAGGGTGAGACATGACACCTACTGACCAGTGGGTTCGACATACATTCAGAGATCCATATTTTCAACCCTCTCCTGGCCCCCTGAGCCTACCACATTTCCTAAATTCCACATTGAGACAGCTAGGTAAGCATCCTGATTTTCAGAAGTGTTGAGCACACATTGCTTCCTCTGAAGTCAATGGGAGCTAAGGATGATCAATCCCTCTGAAAATTCAATCCACTTTATTATCTGCCTAACTTTGAGTGTCCAGGTTTGAAAACGTTGGCCTTACACTTCTGGACAGATGCTGACAAGAGCCTGACCCATTCTGGGCCTAAGTTGTAATACAGGGCCTCATCTAAAGACCATGGACATAAATGGGCATCTTTCCATTGGGTAGGCTTTGGACCAGGCCTATAGTACCAAAGATTTACATGTCACTTTGCAAACACAGGGTCCAAATGAAACCAATGGACATTTTACTCAAGCAGAGCTTTATGTTCAAGAGTCTGAACAACCGTATTCCTTTCAAAATCAATGGGAACTGCTGGTACCCAGCACCTGTGAAAATCACTTTATGAGTAAGGACTTTGAGATTTGGCCACAACAGGTTAAGACACATTCTGAACTCGGTATCCAAGCCAGTATTTGTAGCCTGACAGCTTTGTTGCCCTAAAGCCTGTTTTAAAATCATATCGGTGACTGTGCTATAGGTAACCTGAGGCACCTTTGAACTTCAGAAACTCAGGCAGAATTTATCAAGTATGTAGAATCAGGTTCCATAAGCCATGCCAGTGGAGCTCTTCATAAATAGGAACCTTCTGACACAGGCATACTGAACTATAAATTACTGCATAATGATATCTCCTCAGACACAGACAAAAAACTCTCATTACTATGTGCCCATGGCTAATTTTTTCTGATATGAGAGCTGTTATTGTCCTATCAAACCAAGGAGAATAAAAGGGATTTTCTAGAAATAGTGGTTGGATTCCCTCTTCTCTGGAGGAGAGAATTTGCTCTTTAACAAGCCAGAGCAACAAGGATCTCTACATTGAGGCAAACAGGCTCCTAAAGGTCACCTTAAGTTTAAAAGAAACCATTGTGAGGAAAAATTGGTTTCTCACACTGATTCATTAGCACACTGTGTTAGCACTTTCGCAAGATGTTAGTACGTTTTGGAAGACTTTGCCATTGGCACTTGCTATTTTTATCTCCCCACCAGGCAGCTCAGCACAAAATGACAAACAATTTATCTTTGGTTTTATTTTTTTTCCCCTCATCTTGTGGAGATAATACAGGAAGGAGGGAGGAGAAAATTTAAAATGATCAGTAAGGATAAATGAAAAGTAGATGGACAGTGGACTTCTTGGTAAATGGACACCTATTGTAATGGACACCTCATCAACACTTGCCATGTTCTCTCTCTTGTTCTAGGCCAGACTGAATCTTATCGCTCTGCCCTGAGTAAGGGGCAACACGTAGTGGCATTGACCCAGCACAGCCTTAACCAAATTCTTGGATGCAGAGAGCCATAGTCTGCCTGCTGCTTCACCCCTTTTCCTAGTGCAGCTTTCTTCCCTCTCTGTGCTGACTCAGCTGCGCTGGCTGGCAAAACGAGTGGGGGAAGGTGGACCTTGACTGTAGCCGCTCTCTACCCCTGCCCACCCACCTGTGCAGGGCTGGAGCAGTGGACCACTTCTAGCTGTTTTCCCTACATCACTGTGATATAGGTAGCAAGACTCTCGCTCCTATGTGATAGTGCAGCAATTTCAGAATCCAGCTCTATGGATAGATGGATTCCTTTATGGACGATGAAGAACATTATATCTTGCTAGACTCAGTTACACTAGGAGAATGAACGATTGCAGCTGCATTGCTTTTCTACAGATTTTGCCCCACTAGGGCCTGAGTCTAGCAAAGTACTTAGGCACATGCTTCAATACACGCCTGCTAGTAGTTCTCTCAGTGGAACTGCTCATATGCTTAAGTGTTTTGGGGGATTGGAGGTTAGAAGTGTAAATGACTCCAAGTTGGGGTGGCGGGAAGAGATATATTTATTTTCAAAGTACTTCTAAAAAAATGACCTGTAAAAGGAAACATCTGTGATTTATTTATCTCCTGTCGGACGCTGGAAGCCTCGACTTCAACAAATGTAGCCTCTCTTAATAACTCAAGTACAGCAGGAGCTCAGACACAAACTGTGACCGGTGGAGTTTGCAAAGCATAAGCATTCCTCGGAGGCTCAAGCCATTGCACACCCTTAGCTAAAAACATATCCAGCATTCAGTCCTATTAAATACAAACTGAACAGATCGCTGTTGTTTAGTTATGCTGACACAACTATTCCCATTTCAAAGGAGCATCTCAAATCCTTAGCAACTCAAGACGTCAGGAATATGTATAATTTGAGCTCAGTACCTGCAAGGCATTCACAAGGTTATTGGAATGACTGGGCCACCCCACACCGCCACAAAAAAAAAAAGTTCTTGAAATGCAGAGTTTTAAAACTGCTTCACTCCCAGAATGATGTTGAAACAAATGGTTTAACCACACATTGCCTGGAACTACAGCTAGCCTGCACTAGTTTCTCCCTCTCCCTTGCCCATCAGGATGTAAATGCCCTGTGCTCAGCAGTGTGAACAGGACTGCTCTTAGATGCTGGCGAGTGGCCCAGCTGCTTGTGCTGAGGTTCATGCCTAGTTGTTGCTCTTAATTTTTTTCTCCCACCAAGCAGCTGATGAGCTGCATCCCACTAGATACCTTCTGGCAGATGGCTATGTGCATTCTATGAATTTTGTATCATTTCACAGCGTCCAAATTGGGCTTCATGCCTCCCAGTACATATAAATGTAACAAGGTCCCTACCTGGAAGAATTTATGTAACAGCCCCCAATGCAGTCTCAAGCAGAGCTAGAACCTGGAGTCTATGACACTAAGACACAAACCTCTACCATTTGAGAAAAAGGAGTACCTCAGCTATCTGACAGCAGTAGTAGGCTGTTTTCTTTTCTAGGGACTAGTCTAGAGACACAGAGATGCCAAACAGAGCGCTTTACAAACGTGTAACATTTATAGCCTGATTTTTCACATGACAAAATGAAATAGGTAGGAGAAAGGAAAGACAGTAGCCACAGGAGTAAGATGACATGGTTAATCAGCAATGGGATGCTCACAGCATGGGTGAGTTAAAAAAATTAAAAATAAAAATAAAACCAACCCAACTAGGCTAGTTGCATTTCACTCAGCTTAGACAATGAACAGAGTAAACAGTATGACTGTTTCAAAATAAATTATGGGATGAATATGGAGAGAGATTAAATTTAGATTACTGGAATCACATTAGTATAGGGCAAAAGATTTGCTGATGAAACTCTGATTTTTATAAGTTATGTTTAAATACTTGAGAAATGCTCAGGTAATGATAGAGACCATATTAATAGATGGGTAGATGAAGACAGACATGAACAAGACCTCAGTATCAAGCACATTGTATCGTTAGGTTTTGAAAACTGGTGGTAAAAAGAGTTTATAAACAGATATACTGTCAAATAAATAGAAATAGAAATACCATCCTTAAAAAGCTTAATCAAAATGACAGAACCTTTAGTTAAATGTATTAGTAAATCCTTTTTATTATGAAATATCAATATAGATTTGATTTTTTTTAAAAATCTTTAAGGCATTTAAAATTTGTAGTTAAAAAGTAGAGGTTATAAAATCTGAATTGCTGGCTTGTAATATGTTCCATAAAATGCCTCTTATCCTCTGAACTTCACTCATATTCATGCTGGTGAAAGAAAATCTCATCTTTTTTTCTGCTTATTTAAAAATGTAAAGAACACATAACATTAAGAAATAATCAAGGATATTTTTCTGGCTCTTTTTGTTGGAGTGTCAGTCTGAGACGAGGCCCTTCTTGTTTTATGCTATTAATAAACCTCCATTTGCCAAAGCATCAATGTCTGCACAATGATAGGACCACGTTTTCAATTACTGGATTATGAACAAGTGGGATGAAAGCACAAGTTGGGAGGGAAAAACATGGTCTTTTCTTCAACATTTCACTATTAAATCAGGAACTAACAATCTGTGAGTGATTTCTAAACAGAATGTTGGGTAAAATTAGATTACACAGGCAAGTAATTTCTGAAGCTAAGCATATTTGAAGTACTATCAGCTGGGTGGACAAGTTGCACATCTGGTGTTCTTATGGGAGATTCTAAACCCTGGAAAAGAAGAGATACTCTAGCTAATTTAAAAGTACTTTAACCATTTGGCTGCTACTCTACGGTATTCCATGCTACTGCTGATGAGAATGCTAGAAAGTCAGTTTCATCAGCCCCATACGGCCTATATACCTGAAGGAGGTGAGTTGAGTCAACTTCCTTCTTACCCAGATTGGCAAAAGAAAGGTAATAGCAAAGGAAAAGCAATACTGGCATATTAGACAACACAATGGTGAATATGGAATCTCCCAATTTGGGTGGGAAGGGTGTGGGTGGGGGGAGGGGAAGAGGGAGGTAGATTTAACAGTATGGTTTTATAGAGAAATAGGCTGACTTCTCCTGAATTTAATATTCAAATTGCTGATGTACTGATAGGGATTAATGAAATAAGACTAAGGAAACTTTAATAAAATGTTATTTAATACCATATTAGGATGGAAGCCCAATGAATTCCAAAAGCATGTTCACCAAGGAATGCTGCTACATGGTTGGTGATCACGTGGTCACCAAAAGCTTCAGTGGCATGACAAGATTGCCAGTAGTGGACATAAGCTGATTATCCAGCCAGACCATGACAAGGACCTTGCTACAGATCGATTTGGGTGACGCTTTATCTGCAAGAAGCTACCTCCACTGAGATTTGCCATGATGATGAAATGTTGATGAGTTTTAGGACAGACTCCAAAGTTTGTCTCTTTAAAGGTAAATGCTCCAGGGAGATTCTCACTGCTTCATTCCTTAAAAGGAAGGAACACTGCATTGATGGTGGTGGTAGTGGGGTAGTTGTGCGCAGTTTACAAAGGGATGGGTGGACCAGCAGGAGAAGTGTTCTTGTCTGAGGTCTCCCATGGAAAAGAATTACAAATCTCCAGAACTTGAGGAGCCCAGGATAAGAAGTGATAAACCATATGACGCGCTGTATATAGCCCAGTCTAGTTTAATAAAGATCAACAATACCGTGAAGCTGCAGACTGAAGCTTGCTAATGTTAGATATTACTGCTGGAGCTTCTTGAAGAAAGAACTCACTATTCTGCTTGGAAATCTCCCCAGTGAGCAGGACAGGCTTTATGTTTGAATGCCATGAGCTATGATGTCATAACCAAGCTTGTCTTTGAGATAGGAGAGGCTCCTATGGGCATCTTAAATGACAGTAGTTTGGACAGTGTTGAGTGTTTGGAAATATGCTCTGAAGATCTAATCGTTCTCTTTCAAAAATGGAATAGAACAGTAGTCATTCATGGTTATAGAAGCCTGCCATTAGCAAAAAGAAATACTGTATTGTCTTTGAATTACAGTATTTCATTTTAAAGACAGATGTATGGGGATGGTCGGAGCATTCTGACACTGAAAAATATTTCATCATCATTTATGAAATTGGTACCTTTAACACTGGAAGAATTATTATTTTCAGCAGAAAAATATTCTGGACAGAATTTACGGAAATCAAGTGATGTAGCCACCAGTTCAGCTATATGTCAATCTAGAACAACAATATACACCAAGAAGCAGCAGAAATTGACTGCCTTAATTATTGGGGAAACAGAATAACAGAAATAAACTCACAACATCTCATACATGGAACTGCATTGGATGTTTCAAACATCTCCTGAGAACAGCCCCCAGGTGCTTTGGTATATAACTATAGAAAGATATAATTTCATCAATTACACATTCTTCATCCTGGTAGACATAGGGTGTGAGAGCATCAGGGATGTGTTGGTTCACATGTACACTTTGACTTGGCTGGCGAAGGACCTCCTTGCACACACTGACCCCTTGGAGAGGCGTTCTTTTCCCCGTGTCTTGCTCTGTTTTAATGACGAATGTTCTCTGTGGTTTTAAAAGGTTATAGAGTGAATGATCAAAAGTGACCGTTTTTGGGTGTCCAGTCTCAAGCATCTTAGAGGACTCTGATTTGCAGGAAGTGCTGAGCACCCATCTTCCGAAAACAAGATTCCTGCAAGGTCATTCATGTTGGGCACCCAAAAATTGGGGCACCCAAAAATCACTAGTCAGGTTAAAATTCTTGGCTGGAGGCTTAGATCCTGTTTCTCCACCCCACCTGAGCTATATATTGAAATAAATAAATAATCTTCTATGCAATCAAACATGCATCTGAGATGTACCCATTTTCAGAAGCAAATATAAATTTCAGGCTTTGAGAATCACCAGATCACATTTTACATGTTTTCAATATTTATAAGTTTTTGGCAATTTTTTTTTAAAATCTAGTCCTATTATGGCTGAAAACTTTTGCAACAAGTTATGCTTCTACATTATGACTTCCTGGAAAATAGTGCAAGTACAATAAGAAAAGTTATGTTGGCAGGCTGTGCTGTGCCTCTGCAACGAGAGGGGAAAAATCCCTTTTTTTTCCTGTGGCTATTTTGTCTGATCAACAAATCTTTACATGTTTTAAAATTAAAGTTACAGCTTTGCAGGAGGCTGGGAGTCAAAACAAGATTCTGCTGTGTTGTGTTAATGACCACATGGATGAAAAATAATTAAACCACAGAGATCATCCTGCCTCCATCCCGTCTTGGTTAAAAACGTAAGAAAAACATAGCAAATGAGATTTTCTCTTGCATGTTTTTCCTCCCTTCTATTAAGACATTGCTCTGAAAAGAGGCACTTGCTGTTTTTATGCTATTAATAATCTTCCATTTCTGACATCACCCCATCCCCACAGCAACACACTGTGCTTCAATTGCTGGATTAGAGAACCTCTTGTTGTGTTTGACAAAAAGATGTATCAAAATGGTGGAGATGGACACTTCCATTTTATGTGGGGTAGGAGATGGGGGGGTGGGAGTGGGAGAGTTTCTTTGCTAGGTGGGAGATATTTTAAACAGGAAAGGAAAATTCATTCTTTTAATGGAGCAAATGATGACTTTGTTTTATAAAAAGTTTCCAGACACGGTATCCATTTGCCCTCAGTGGCACTGTTCATGTCAGTATAGCTTAGCAGTGTCAGGCCCACCATTTGCTGGTTAATGCTATATATAGTCTTGCAGAGGGGATAATTGATGTGGCTAAGTGAAAATATGGAAAATAGGTTTGCTTGACATGTGCAAACCTATTATATTCCGTACAAGCCTATTTCTAGGACAAAAAAAAAGTCTCCATGTGATGTTCAGTCTAAACAGTGGTGTTGTCACTGTCTGAAACCCTGAAACACTGTATGCAGGAACTCTTAGTAACATGGATTTTAATGGAAGATATTTGTCTGAGCAGCTAAGTTATTTATGCTTACATAAGGCTGCCATTTACAACAGCAAGTATAATAGCAGCTTTGAGCTTTTTAATTAAAAATTAATTAGGAGATTTAAGAACAAACTCATTGGGGGTTACTGTACAATAACATGTTTACAAAATTAGGTCTGGGCTTTTTGTTTCTGTTAAGTGTTTCAATCAATTCTGTGTCCATTAAATATAATTACGTATGATGCTTCCTCAAATTCTAATGTAGCATTTAAAGAGCAGCTGGGAAAAGTCTGCAGTTTTAACTCTGGAACTGGGGTAACCATTAAAATGCAAATAGGTGCAAACAGCAGTTTGTTGATGAAGAAAACCAGCAGCATAAACATTTTAGCCATTAATCTTGGCTCTACCATGGCTCTCCCTGTTTAGTACTATTTATTACTTTTGACAGCTGTCCCACCCTTGCTGGAAGTGACAGGTCTCCTCAAGAATAAAGAATAAATAACTTATCATCCATAGCTCTATGTGTATCTATGGATACACACAAAAAAATCAAGAACATTAAGATTGCAAAATGATATTGCACTTAAATATTTTAGCGATGAGCACCACAGAAAAGCCTATGAGGAAATTAATAATTCCGTCTTCAGGGCAGGGTTTGAATAGTGTGTAGTAAATAAGGCCTGGGGCCACACGCTGAACAAGGAGAAAACAAAATATTCAATAGTGGCTCATTAAGTGAGCATCATCCGTTCTGTGCACTGAATGATACTGGAAAAAATAATATGTGATCATGAAATTAAAGAGACTATCACAAGGTGGATGTATAGGCAACATCATTTCTGGCATTTCTTTATGTTTGAGTGCTCGTCTTTGCAACCTTAGTAATGTTCTTTTACTGTAGTGCTTGTGATCATGTAAATTTCTATGTTGTAATAAAGCAATCTGAAAAACAGAAGTTTCATCATGTTGCATCATACAGACGCCTACATGGTTCATCAGCAGGGATGTAATCTTTGGAGTCACCACACAGAACTTGGCCACTTGAGCTAAAAGCATAACCAACTGCAGTAGTAGGTTATCATCTATGTGGACCAGCACTAGAGGGAGATGGTGCACTTTGCCAGTAAGTTTCACAGAGATTTGCTGACAGCAGAGGAAGGTGAGACTCAGGGATCTTAGGTTCTATTCCAGGAACGTGTTTCTAGTGGGCACAGACTCTTCTGCCCATCCTCCCCCACCCAAGCTTGACCCCTTCTGTCCCACACATTCCAACCCGTCCTACCCTACTGCAGGCTCCTTGGCCCGGTCACATTCTCTTCAGCTAGACAGTCCCTGTTTCTACTCCTCAGGCTTCTGATAACAGTCCCAGCCTCCTTTTCCACTACATCCTAGTCTCATCTCTCTAGCCTCTTGCTCCTAGTCTCCCCCCTTTTCCACTTGTAATCTCCTTGCCCAGCTATTCCCAGTCCCTCACCACCCTCCCCTCCATGTTTGCCCCCGCCCCCATCTCCTTGCCCAGCCAGTCCCGTTCCTGCTGCCATTCCCCAGTCTCTTTCTCCTCTACCCGGTCAGGGCCGGCTTTAGGGCGCCGTGCCTAAGAGGGCCCCGCAGCGTCAGGAAGAGGGGCCCCACATCCTCCGCTGAAGTGCCGCCGGAAACCAGCAACCGACGGAGCAGCTGCCGAATTGCTGCCGCTATCTTCAGCGGCATTTCGGAGGCAGCTCTTTCAAATTGGGTCCCGCATGTCCTAAAACCGGCCCTGACCCCGGTTACCTGTCCTCACGAGCTCCCAGTCCTACTCTCCCTCCCCACGCATCTCCTCTGATCTTGGTTTCCTCTCCTCCCCTCTTTGCACAGACTTCTTCCCCTGCACTTGGGCTTCTTGTCTAATCTGTCTTTCTTCACTTCACCTCCTTGCCCACTATTCACATTCTCTGCCCCGGCTCCTCATCTGATCTCAGTTTCCCCCCCCCCCCCTCGCCTCCATTTTCTCTCTTAGCTTTCAGATGCAATCTACCTGCACAGGCAGTCCTAACCTGCACCCCCAGCTCTAGCTCTTGTCCTTGGGGTATTTGAATCAGATGGCTTGCTCCACCAAGCTTCCTGGGTGCCAGCGGGGGAAAATCACTGAAAGCACAGCAGAGACAGGCTCCCCGGTCTCGGTTCCAGTGCCCAGCCCCCTCCTGACCTGGATCAGCCAGGCACAGCCATTGAAGGGAGCATGCTCAGTCGCACCTGTCATGTGTGGGAGCTGGGAGGGGATGGAACATACATAGTTGGTCCGTGGGGGATGACCCATGCTGGGATAGTTGGAGGGATGCCTGTACGTCCACTTTATGAATTCTGGTTGATGTTACAAAATTATAAAATTGTTGTAGCAGGGAATGCCTCTGTGTGGGTGTGGAATACACCATTTGCTAACATGTGCAGCAGCATAAACATGGACTACCAGACTCAGGCCACTGGAGAGTCATTAACCTTAATGGCTGTACTCCACCTGTGCAATGGAGCTTGGTGGAAGCTAGTTCTTCCAACTTGTTTGCAGGGATGGAGGGAAGTGGAGACAATGGAAAATTCCCCCACAGGACAGAGGTGACAAAGCAGGGGACTCATAGGAAGAACAAAGAGGAGGCTTTTGGAGGGACAGGAAGTTTTGAGCAGGCAGGAGGAAGAGATGAGCAGGTTTATATAGTGGGGTGAAGGGGCTGGTCTGGCTCCAGGATGAGCAAAGGTCAGATAAAGATGGCTGGGTTAGAGAAGGCTCCATGAGACTGTAAATCAAAAGGCTCCCAGCTTTGGTGGGATTCTGGGGACTGTTGAAGAACTGCTGGGGAGGCTTAGGGGACTTTCAGGGCCTAGATATTTGGACCTGACAGGGTGCCACTGCCAAGAGGGATGTCTAGTATGAGATCTGCTCCTGCAGTACGTGCCTAGAGGTTTCTACAGATCCAGTCATCCAGCAGGACAATTCTGTATTATACTTGGACTTTTTGAGGCTCAGATAGTGGTTTCTTTTACCATTTATTTCTTTACCAGACAGTCATTTGGTAACAGTGTGCTGTTACATCTTTTGATTTGGTGCCATGGAAATATACAGTAGTAAATAAATCAGCCAAAGTAAGTATTCATTAACTAGATCGCAGCACTAGCTGTTAGGGTTTATGTGATAGTTCAAGAGACACTATTAGTTCAAATTTAGCAAACTTTGCTGTAACCTAAGGCCTACAGAAATGCCTCTGCAATTTAAAAAAGTTCAATGAAAGATTCTAAACAAAAACTTTCCCCTCCCAGAAGTGTCTGAAACCCAAACTTTACAAAACTAAGATTCTGAAAGTGAAACTGACTTCATTGGTTTTTATATTTCCTTTAGCCTGGACAATGGAAAAGTAAAATAGCATATTTAGTCCCAACATACAATATTCTATATAACAATAGTAAATTGATGTGTTTGTTAACAACATATGGGATTTTCTTCTCTTCTCAGTTACCCAGCTGTAAATCCACAGAGGTCAGTGCCTTTCTAGATGAAAATTGGGCACAAGAGGAGAGTCAGACCCAGGATTCTCATACTACCACTACCACTTTAAAAAGCATCTTCTTGACAAGTTTGTAAACCTTGTGAATAGAGTTCTAATTGCAGGATAGCAGCAAATAATTTGAGTAATCTCTAGGGTCACATGCAACTCACAACCACGCTGCTGTGTATTTGAAGGCGCTTCCCTGACACACACTGTCCCTTGAAGCCCCGGTTCCATTTAGAAAAGCTTTCTAGATGAAGGTTAATTAAGCCTAAAAAGGTCTAAACTGGAATAGGTTATGGCCCTATAAAAATAGTTAAGAGGTTTGGGGTTTGCAGAAAAAACACTTTATATTATATTTTATTTTAACTGATAAACAAAAGCCAATGCAGAAAAGAGAGAGAGAGAGAGAGAGGAAGTTTAAAACATTTTTTTCCAGTAAGCTCTGGTTAATGACCGTGTGCCTTAGATCTGTATAAAAAAATGAAATCATGGAGTAAATCATGCATGTGGTGAAAGTGGGTTGGAAAATTAGTGTAAGTTTGAGCTTGTAAAAAAAAAGGGGGGGGTGGTTTGCAAAACTTTAGTCAACATTTAGTTCCAATTTTTTTAAACGGAATATATGCAGCTTTATATTCAGTGACTGTGTGAAACAAAGGTGACTCTCATGCTAAGGGAATAGGGGAAAACAGCAGGAGAAGCAATTCACAAGAGGATTAAACTTGAGGAAGCTACTTTACTTTGAACCCTTCTGTTAATCATTTTTCCAAACACGTTGTCTCTTCTGTCTCCTGGGCATGCAAGTTAAGCTCACATTTCATGCTTGTTCAGTACCAAATCAGCACAAGTTACACTGCTTTACCATTTACACACGCTTGGTGACCCACCCTCAAAGTGCAACTGGCACAGTTGTTTCACCATTGAATATGGCCCAGAGACTCCCAAGGGAGTTACATCTTGCTTACAGTAGGCCTGAACTTGGCCCAGTCTGTCAAAGCAAAAGTACCTTCTTGTGAGTACTTAGGGACATTACACTGACATACAGACTGGAAATGTAGGGCCTAATTCAGCAAGTGCCTAACTTTAAGCAAGTGAGTAGTCTCACTGAAGTCAATGGAAGTACTCATTAGCCTTAGGGTCTAATTTTCCACTCGGTTACACTAGTTTTACATCATTGTGACTCTTTTGCCATCAGTGGATATAGAACACTGTATAATGGAGTGGAGAATCAAGTCCTTCACATTCTGAACATTTGTCACTGTTGCCAACTCTAATGATTTTATTGCAAGACTTGCAGTATATTTTTTCCATGAAACTCAGCTGGTGGCATCATGTGATTCCATATGGATCTCATCTTTCATTTTAAAAAATTAAGTTTAAGCCGTTAGTTTTGCAAAGAAAAGCTGGAAAATATAAACCCCCAAAAGCTAAAAAAAAAAAAGAAGGCAAATAAGAACAGCCCAAAATATATTTTTGAAATTCTCATTATTTTCAAATGCTTGGCTGGCAATAGTCCTAAACACTCACAATAATAACTATCTTCCTTCATATCTCCTCCTTGCCCCTACACACCTAATTCATTTCAGCTGTACTCTCTCCTTTTCTTTGACATTATTGAATCATGTCCTCATTAAGGATAAGAACTCCATCCAGCTCACATATCATGAAAGGCTATTCATTCTTTGAACAATCATTTCTTTTGGGCCATTGCTTGGGCTTCAGAGACAAGAAAGCTACGGAGGGATGAGATGGTAGCGCAGTGAATGAAGGCACTTAATTACTGTTTGGGAACAATGGGATTCACATCTTGACTAACATGAGTAAAATGAGTTTTTACGTCCAATTTGGGCCACATGAGGAAACCACCAACTAATTTAGTGCAATTAGGAATCTCTATTCGGAAGAGGCTATGGCAATTTCCTGCAATATTCTTGGGGGGGGGAAAGAGACCCAAAACCTTACATAAATACGTTTTAGTAACTTTGGAGTCCATTGTATTAAATGCAAACATTATGTATTATCATGAACCCTAGGAAGTGTTATGAATTTCAAAGGACTATATTGATTAAGCCAAACAAGGATGCATTTTTGGACAAACAGTGTCAAGTGGTTTGCCTGGGGTATCTCTGGGAGGGAAGGTTAATGCCAGTTCTCCAGCTCCAGTTATGCAAAAACCCAGCCTTTGAAGCTATGCCTTGAGAAGAAAACCAGTGTGTACTGATTGATTTTGTGGCTCTGAGACCAGGCAAAGGTCCAAGCTGCATAAAGGAAAGACTTTTCCTGGGTTGCTTCTTCTGAGTGAAGGCTGTGATGAACTGGTAACCACAGAAAACCCCACGTGGGGTTTGAAGAACTGTTTCCTACCAAGCCCTTGGTGAAGTTAGAGATGAACTCTGGTAAGCTTTTTGGACATGTATAGATTCTTTTGTCTGTCATGTTTTCTCTGTAATGCTTTCACCTTAAGAATACATGTGTTTGCTCAGAAAGATCTGTGTGGTAACTCCTAACTGAAGGCTAAACACAATGTAAATGGCTGCACAGATGCTAGCCAGTTTAGGTAGCCTGTCTTGCTGGAAGTATCACAGTGTAGACAGGGAATTGTGCAACCTGGAAACATTCCTGGTTAGGAGGGAGAGAGATACAGGCCTTCACTCAAGAGAAGGGATGACTGAGGATCTAGGAACCTAGAAGAGGAAATACAGGTGCAGCTGACCTGAATTGTGACAAAGGTTCTGTTTAAACATGCACATTGACTATGGCTGGCTCAAGTGAAAATGATCTGTCCCTCATTTTCATGAGCACTAAATTAATTTACATAAAGGAAACAACCACGAAAGGCTGCTGAGGGAAACCTAAAGCCAGACATGTTCTTTTGGATTTAACCGTTTCTGAAGAAACTATTTGTTCAGTTAGAGGATTAAAACACATGGGGGTGAAATCCAGGCTCCATTGATGTCAACGAGAGTTTTACCATATGTCCGTAGGGTCAGAATTTCACTCATGAGGTTTGCTATTTTCTGCTCTGTTGGGTACATATATGATCAAGTTAGGAAATGAAAAGCCAGGAGGATTAAGGACTTTGTGGTAGGGTAGTCACTTGGATTAGTTTTGGGCTTGAAAAAAAATCAGATTGCCTGATTATAATATTTAAATACTTGACCAGGGTGTCTTTCTTGACTCACGTTTCATGCTTAATGCAGCACCCCATACAGCATTCAGGTTACACATACTTGTTTAAAAAATAAAAACCACCCACACATCTCTTAAATTTGTGTTTTCATGGCAGTTGAAACCTGGAAATGGAATATTTTACTGTCTTTGGATAGACATGGATTGTTCTAGACTGGGTTGTCAGGTTTCAACTTGTTTCATGACAGTTGGTCACATGCTTTATCCTCTCTGGCTCATGAAGTTTGGCAGAATCAGCCAGGCAAAGGCAATTTCACTTTCAACTTCAACCTCAGTTTAGCCCGAGAGCCAGCTTTTCTAGGAATCTGGATGAAAGTCAAAATAAACCCCAGGAGCTTAATCCTACCAGATTGCATAGAGTTGGATAAAGAGTTGATTTTTCAGTTCCGTGGCTGAACCCAATAAATAAATAAATAAATCAGGTTAGCCTAAAACAACAATTTTGTTTTTCCTCTTGCGAACAGAAACATGTTTAATTTGATCCCAAATGCTTCATTTTTTAGATTTTTGTTTAGTTAAATCTAAATTTTGAAACTAAAACTGTTTCAAAATAAAAAAATATGTTTTTCCTTTAGAAAATATCAAAATGAAACCTTGACTTTTGGGGAAATCCCCTCCCCCATTTCCCCTCCTAACCACAGCTGCATTTTTAGCTAATTAACTATTTTCCAAAACAAAACAAGACCAACCCCACATCGCACAATTTGCCTAGCTCTATTCAGGCAGGCCAGATTTGCACTTGCTGATGGAAAAGTTCAATGAAACCCATGCATACAGCAACTGGAGAGGTTCCCACAACTCATCCTCAGTACTGCCAAGATCATCAAGCATTGCCAGTTATGAGCTGTGTCAATGCTGGCTTTTAAGTTAGACTTGCCTGGGGTAGTCCTGTGGGAATGGAGGGAACATAAACCAAGGCAGAATTTCCACATTAACATTTTATTTGTATTTTCTCGACATCTTTATTTATCCTATCAACTTTATTTAAACTGGGCATCCTTCTGATATTACTTAACATGCCAACAAAATGTTCCACTAAATATCTGGAAAGTGCAAACCAGCATTGAGGACTATGAGTGTCAAACTTGTTATGCAACAGCACACTCTGAAGCCCTTTCCAGCGAGCTACATCACAATCCATGCAAAGAAGCCTTCAAGGCTCTAGAGTACTCAAGACAAACAAATGGAATTCCAGTTGTCTTGTTGTAGGTGAAAGCAGAACATTACCCCACTATCAGGTCTAGTAATTATACCATTGTAGTTTACGTAATTTCAAGTTAATTACATGGCAACTGTTGTTGCTATGTCTCAGAAATGTACTGAAGCTCAATAATCTATTGCTTTTCAATTACAATAATTAACTTTAAATGCAAGTAAAATACTTGTTTAATACACAGGAAATATGACCCATATTTTGAGTTTGCTGTTAGAGAACAACAATTTGTTTCAAATGCTAATGAGCAATTCTGTCAATTTTTTTAATAAAAAAAGTTTGGTTAATTCAATTAAAATCAGCCTATAGGTTTTAAAACAAAAAGAAATATTTTGCTGCTGTGAGTTAGGCTCTCTTATATAATGGCTCCATTTATGAAGTAGAAACAGTGGAATATTTCCCCACCCCAATGTCAGCTTGTTTTGTATAATCAGTATTTTGAATAAAGTAGCAATTACTGAACATAAAATCACCACCTGTATGTACTCCTTTTGCTTGTTTTCAGCTGAAGATCAAATGATTTCTCCAGCCTTAATAGGCTTTAAATGACACAAATAGAAAAAAAATTCTAAAGAATGTTCTTTAAAATGTGGCAAATCTTTCAGTCCTTACCCAGGTCAAAATCCTATTGAAATCAACCTGGAGACTAGTAAAAAACATACCACTAATAAATAGAATATTTAGGATGAATCTGACTAGTGTAAAACTGATGTCGTTATTTATTATTTGTTTTACAGTAGCTTGTAAACCCCCAAAAGATGGGGGATCCATTGTACTTGTCGCTGTACCAAAGCGCTCATGGTCTAAATAGACAAGACAGATAGAGGGTGGGAGAAAAGGAAGTATCATTGCCATTTTAGATGGGGAACCAAGTCAGAGACATTAATGATGTGCCTAACATAGCTATAGTAGAACCACAAATGGAATGCTGCTCTTTGAACCCACATCCAGTGCCTTAGCCACAAGATTGTCTGTCCCTTATGTGATATCAGTATCGGGGGTCTGATCCTGCTCCACTGAAGTGAATGTTAACACTAATTTCAATGGCAGTAGGATCAGACCCCACACTCTCAGCCAACAGAATTTTAGACAATTCTTACCACTTGACATTCTGAGGGGTTTGCTCAGCAGGCTTCCTGGTTTCTCTGCCAGAGTACATGACATCACAACTACCATAAGCAATGTTTGCAAGAACCATCCTTAACTTTCACCCTGTTATTCTCTTGTGCAGAGAAACCATGAAGTCTGCAGCACAAATTTCTCATGCTCTTAGTAGTTTAGTGACAGGGCAAATTCCTGCTCCTGTTTTCTGCTGTCTACAGACTGTTCAGAGACCTTGTGTTTATTTATCTTGCTCTTTCCACCACCTTTACTGATCCATACACCACACAATTCCCAGCATCAGTTTCTCAGCAGCCCTGTGCAGAAGGAAAAGAGATCTCCACCCAGAAATGCTTCCTGGTTCTGGCTGCTAACCTCCCCCTCCCCCTCGCACTTCCTTCCTATACCTTCTTCTGCCCTCTGCTTTAATGGGCTAGCTAGCACTTGAATCCTCCCCAGTCCATTCTAATCCACTAATTGGACATAATCAGGTGCATGGGAGGCAGGAAGGAGGAGTTAATTGGCATTTAATTGATCAGAGTGCTGCTCAGCTGTTGGTTCCCAGCACTCTGTCACACAGACATAGGCTTTTTGCCTCTGTTGCAAACAAATGTTAAAAGTTAAACAAAACCTTTTCAGTTCATCTTTAATGCTGGAAGAAAATACAAAAAGGAAAATATGCGGGAAGTGGTGGCCAGCACATCCCTGCGGCTTCCTGCAGCTTCCATTGGCCGGGAATGGCAAACCACGGCCATAGGCAGATGCAGGGGGGCCACCAGCGGATTACCCTGATGGGCTAAGTGCCGAAGGTTGCCGACGCCTGTTCTATACTGGGTAGGGAAGTTAAATACATTATAGAAGTGTGTGTATGTACGTACATACATAATACACACGTGTGCATTGTTTGCTTTTGGGTACTTTCTGAACTTGCAAGACAGCTACTTTTCATTTGGCTGTCACTTTCTCAGTACAGTACCCTTTGAAATTAAGGCTAAAAGCAACTATGCATTCTTTTCAGTACTCCTGTATTATAGGCATTACGAAAGATCAGTGCAAAAGGGTTATTTTTAATCATGAACCAGATATATATAAGGTTAGAGGAAGGGAGTGAGGAGGAGGAAATGAAACAAATGTTTCCAGTCACAATTTTGAAAGCAGGATCCTTGAAAGCAATTTTACCAATTGCAAGCATTGTAGTTAAATTTTCCATTTTCACTGTAAGGCTGCATTTTTTTTTGAAGGTTGCACAATGACATCATATTGTCAACTCAATGTGTCGCACTTAAGTGGCTGCCATAATTAGTAGACCCACCACCACCACCACAAAAGGGATGTGGTTTAATAGTTCTGCTACCAAAATGTAGCAAGCTTCAACTAGTTCCCAATCCATGTGACCTGTCTGGGGACAGTAATCTTACAGAAGAAATCATTGCTTAAAAACAGAGCCATACACTGTTACTACTTTGCTGCATTGCTGTTTCCATGTGGTGAGGGGGGAAACAAAACACTTAACTGGGTTAAATACAGATGATGATGCTTGTAATGAAAGGATTAAAAAAACCTTAGTGTTACCAGGCAGACCATAGTCTGGTCTTAAATAATCACAAGATCGCAGATGCTCTGGACACCAGCTAGATGTGGCTAGATATGTCTTAGAAAGAGTGAAAAAAATCTATAAGGAGAATGGAGACAACCAAACCTAATTCAAGCCTGGGTGATGACTCAATGTGCCCCATGGCTCTGCAATTCTAAAAAAAACAAAAAAACACAAAGTGCACACCACTGTGTACGAAACATTAAGAGAACATGCAAATGCCACCACTCCAGCTCTCCTCCTCAAAGGGAAAGTAACAACCAGCTGAGGAAGTTCAGTCTCCCACATGCCCCTCTCATGCCACCATTCTCCTAGCACTGACTGGCCCATAATTCAAGAGGCTGCAGTTGGTTGCGATAGTAGTGAGGCCTTCAGAGACCCACTGCACCTAACACCTGACCCACACATCAATCTGGGCCCAGCAGCAAAATCGGAGAGGAAAAACAGTCAGACAGAATGGTGGGCTGAAGGCTGCCATTTATTTCTCAGCTCAGTTTCTGCACAGTGAACAGTCTCTTTTACCAATTTGTTCTTCTGATATTCCTAGACAATGAAAAAAACCGCATCCTTCTTATTAAAGGAGTACAGATATGCAGCCACAGAAGTGTTTGCAGGGGCCAGAACCTACGAAGGCACTCTCACCCCTAAGGGGCAGGGCCATCATTTTAGTCTCACATAATACAATGAAGAGAGATGGTCAGAAATCGATCCCTCCCACCCAAATGAAAAATTTCAACTTTTAAAAAAGTTGGTTTGTTTTTTGCTAAAAGGCTAAAGTTTTTGATGAAAACTCAGAATTTTTCTTGGCAGGCAGACACTTTTTTTTTTTTAAACCACACACAAAAGATTTCATTTTCTATTTGAAACTCAATTTCCCATCAAACAGTTTTGATGGAAAAATTTTAACCAGCCCTAAATGAGAACCTGCTGAGCAGTTACAACTCAATGGAAATGAGTGAAAGCAGCAGGTGCTCTGTTGCTTTGAGTAGCAGGCTCTTAGAGTAAATAGTCTCTGCAGAGACATCAATGTATGATCTCTTTTTCTTAAAGACTTCTACGCATAAGGCTATTAACAAAGCAGCTACATCCATGAAGATGAATAAGGGCATAAATATACTTGCCTTGTTAATAGAGTGACGTGACATTTGGTACGTGGGGATTTTTTAATCTTTGCATTGGTACCTGTACTATCAAATATACTATCACGAGATTAGGGAACATAAGATTAAAGGTTTCAGTTCTGCAGATGTGGTTCATATATTTCGGGTCTGATCCTGAGAGTTCTCAGAGGATGAACTCTCCCTGAAGTAAAAAATGTATGGAGAGTTTATAGAATGATTAGACTTCTAGCAACTTTGGAGAGTCACTGGAATTTGTTATTTGTTCTCTTAGTCTGCTGAACTCCCAGGGCAAAAGTCTCAGGAATCTATCAGAAACAAGTGTCCAGTGTTCAAATCCTAAATATGCAACAAGATCTCAACCTAGTCTCATCAAGCTTTAATAATAGTGCATTTACCAAGTCATTCCATTTAACAAACACGCTGCTCAAGTCTTTCATCTACCATTTTGAGCCTGTAATTTTCTAGTTCTGAAGCCATTACTGCACATTGAGACAGATGAAAAATTGAATGGTGCTGTCTGAACTCCTGTTAAGTCTTCTGTACTTCAAAATGGCTGAATTAATTGAACCTAAAAACTTACATTTTTGCCACTAGATACTGGAAACCACAGGGTGAAATTGGTATAGTGGACCTCTAACAGTCACAGATTATTATGAACTGATACAGGTTTTTAAAATTCTTATAAATGCTCATTTGCAAGACTGAGAATTTACAGAAACATTTAAGTACGATGGCAGCATTATTTCATTCATTAGGTTAATATTTTAAATTGCTTGCCCGCCTCAGTGATTGTGGTATTTAGAGCAGCACCTTTGGTTTAAAAAAAAATTAATCCTTTTTCTATTCCATTGCTCTGTCTTCTGGTTTGCCTTTATTTATTTTAAAATTCCTGACGGGGTAACTACTGTTGGTGAATCAATGGTGAAAAGTCAGAGACAGAAATTCTGAGATATGTCACAGACATCAATATATACATAGAGATGTGGGTCACAGTTCATATTAGGGTGTACATATACACAGTTTATAAAGGGTAAAAAGATGCCAAAAGCCTCCTACAGACCTTGATAGTATGCAATATAGGTAGGTCTGGCAGAATTCAATTCTTTTTTAAAGTTTTGACAGATATTGATGTTCATTTTTAAAGCATTTTGTTTTCACTTTATATTGATTGTGTTTCACATTTGCTGGAAATTATGGTGGGGTGGGGTAAGACAGTTGTTTAATGACAGATGTTGAGATTCAAAGTTAAAGCTTTATGAATGATTAAAATACATTTTCAACATCACACCTCAAAATATATATGAGCTAAATATCCTTAAGTCAACAAATCATACCTGTGTTTTTACTATTGAGTCGTGTGTCGATTTGTAACAAACCTAATTCAAAATTCGAAACCAATGGATTTTGTTTAATACATTGTCAAACAGTATATTTCTGACTATGCTTATTTGTAAAGTTCAATTATTATTTATGGAAATTTTCAGTTTGTGTGCGCATGAGCCAAAAATCAATGTTTACAGATATTTAGCAATTAAAAAAAATTGAATCCTTCAAAGTCTAGTTATAGATGGTTATAAGCAGATCAGTAGGAAGTATGAAACAGTTATTGGCAATCTGTTGAACTACTAAAAGCAGCAAAGAATACTGTGGCACCTTATAGACTAACAGACGTTTTGCAGCATGAGCTTTCGTGGGTGAATACCCACTTCTTCAGATGCAAGTGAATTTCCACTACTTGCATCCGAAGAAGTGGGTATTCACCCACGAAAGCTCATGCTGAAAACGTCTGTTAGTCTATAAGGTGCCACAGGATTCTTTAAAGATTTAAAACTAACATTCCACTCTGACTAAAGGACCAGGTTTCCAAGTACACTCCAGCTGCTCTGCGCCACTTCAGCAATGCAAAGTAAACCCAGCTAAACTGACCTGCTTTGCATTGCCAAACAAAATAGTTTGGATTTTACTGGTGAATCTAGTCCAAAGTTGACCAAACCCTAATATTTGCTAAGCCTGGTGTTCATTAGTTGTCTGAAGATGCTCAGGATTTGGCTTTAATTTTCTTAGAAGGTTCAACTTCATTGCTAAGATTGTCTTTGTGGCACATTGAGGACTACGTTGGAATTGCAGTGTGTGTGTGTTGGGGAGGGGAAGGTCCTGGACCTGCTTGCAGGCTAGGGTACTCTCTAGTGAAGGATCTGGGAGCAGCAGTCAGACAGAATATAGTGAAGTGGAGGTGAATTGTGCCTATTTTAGGGAGCAGCCTGCTTAATTTTTTTCTGTTGTGTGTGTGTTATAGTTCTGAATTCTAAGAAATAGCATTAGTTGCCACCTTCCAGCATGAGGATGTGTTTTTGTATAACATTCCTGCAGACATGCCATGAACATGCCCTTCGTAGTTTGTTCTGGCCAGGTATGGTGGGTAGGGTATTGAGGGTCTTTGCCTTTAAGGGTTGAGCTTCCTAGATGGAATGTCTGGGCAGGGGCGCTATAAAGATCGTGATGCACAGCCAGTTAGAACCAGTCAGACTAAAGCAGAACTCTTGCAAGCACTTTAAGCACTGTGTAATTACTGAACATTAGAGTGGATTTTGAGGCCAACACCTTTGGCAAAGAAAGGAAGACTTCATTATCCCACAGTGGTCAGCAAGCGGTGGGTAGATTGAGGCATGAAAAGCTTTAGCAGTATAAATGGTTCCTGTGTATTAGCTACACATCTGAGTAGACATGCCCATCAGTAGAGGTAACCATACGAGTAATTTTTTTTTGAGACACACACCTACTGCTGAATACATTATTTTCACAGCAAAGATATGAAGGTGGAACTAGAAACTGGGTCACCAGAAGTCCAAGGTGAGTATCCCTCTGGTTGAGCAAAAGAAGAAACTCACTAGGTGGAGCATCAGAAACAGGATTATACTTCGACGTTCACTTTGTTCTCTTCCTCCTAAACCAGAGTTTTCCCTCAACCTTTTCAAAGGGAGAAGCACAGAGGTTGTGAACTTGGTGCTGAATATGTGCTAATGTGTTTTACTCTCTCCAAAACCAGCTCATTTATGGGGCTTTGATCCACTGAGTTTCTTAATAAATAACTACAAGGGGATGAGGGTTGGGGTTTTTTTTTTCCCTTCAAATTGAATAGGGCTTCTTGATAGGAACTTTGCAACAAAGAAAGACTGGATTTAAAAGGAAAGTGGTAAAGTGATATGCCACATCCCAGGAGATTATTTAAGAGCATTGGGTCTAATTAGAGGGGAGGCTGACAGAAGCATTCACTTGCCTTGCTGGCACTCATTCTTTAACTGTATTGTTGCACTTTATTTAGTTCCATAAGATGATTTGGCTCTGTTAAATTGGTGGTGTGCCTTTGCATCCATTGTTAAAAGATAAATTTTAAACAAGATTCAATTTCAGTGTTTGGAGTCACTATCATATGCCACTTTCAGAGTCTGGGCAGCCTGAATGCCTGCAGTTTGGGAGGCTTAGATTTTAGGAGGTAAAATATTGCCTGCGTTGATTTAAATTTGTTTAGCTTCCCCTGTAATAAAAAAAAAGATACAGGTAGCATTGAAATGAGTAATTTACTGTAGCACATAAAAGAACACATTTACCTAGCCAGACATTGAAGTTCAATTTAGTGATGGGGACTAGATCAAGGAAGACATTTTAAATCCACTTTTCTCTTTCTTATGATTTACACATCATTTTCTTTCTGGAAGTGACAAGAGTCAGTGTAAAACAATGTTTTAGCATATTATGAAAAGCAGCAGAGAATTCACACAACTTCTTACATTATAACCCAGCTATAACATATGTTATTAGAGTTGTGGAAGTAGGTCTGCTCTGTTCAGTGATTAGAGATATCTATTAAGAATTCTAGTAAACCAAAAAGTGATGCTCTTGACTGACATTTCTTAAGGAACCTCTTGACTGACATTTCTTAAGGAACCTCTTAAGGAAAATGGTAGTAAGATATTGTAACAGTAACCCAAAACACAAGCATCATGCCATTGCTGAATGTAAACTGATTGCTCCAGAGTCTATGACAATGGAGTCCTGGTCAATGACTAGGGTTCTTAAGCACCACAATGAATAAATAATATTAGTGGACACTAAAAATTAATGACTCAATGTACCAGATGACATTGGCAGGGCGGGAATTGTGATTTTGTTTTAGCTGGCCTTGTAAATATCTGAATCACCACAAAGGAAGTTACTGAGGTGTGGAATTTTAGTATCATTGACATTTGGTCTAGGTCCATATTAGGAGTGCTAGAAGCTGAATCAAAATGGATAGCGTGTGTACACATGCTTGTAAATGTTAGTGTATATGCACATGTGCCTGCATGACAAAATTTGTATCCAGATTTAAAATCCTCTCACTTGAACTTTGGGGTTCTTTGTATCCTGTTCTGGTTCAGGATGAGGCCCGATGGTTGCCCATTAGCTCTCAGGATGAGGCCCGAATTTCACCAAAAGCAGAGACTAACAGAAAATGTCAGTCTGCATAGATAAAGTTTGTAAAAATTATAAACCATGTGTGTGTGTGGGAGTTACAATTAGATAAACATAATAGAGGTGTTGCTACTGCTCCATCCAGGGCTTTAATCCCAAGAGTTAGCATTATGGGGTATACAGAGTTCCCTCAAACAAGGTTCTACTCTGGTAGTCAAGAAAACATGACTACACTTTATTTGGGGACTTGTTCCCAAACCCAGCACACATGTGGCAGGATGCAAGTCCACCACCTGTCTTTTCTAAAACTGCTTTCAGCACATGGCTTTCCTTTGCAGGCTCTCTTAATAGGGAAAATAATTATATTTTTAGTGCCAATTTTGACATGCTGCCATCCACTTTAATAAGGTCAGATGCCAAATCAACAGGAGCAAATGAAGATGTGATTTTGGAGTGGTTTGGACAGCTAGTCAAATTTGTTTTAATTGAGGCTCTCAGCTTTGAGTAAACCTATAAAAGCAAGTTGAGGAACTCATGCAGGGAGTTCATTAAACTGAACTATAATCGCCATATTATAACAAACCTTCAAAAGTGAAAGTTTATTTATTTAAATATCTTCTGGTCTTTGAGGTCAGGACATGTAATTTTTTTTAATATACAGCTAAGGAAGGGGCAGGGAATGAAATACAATAAGCTAACAGAGTCTCATCTGCATAGCTGCAATGATATAGGCATCTTCAGAGACGACATTACTAGCAGAACTTTTTTTCAGAACCATGCAAGAACTTGAGAAGTATAATGAATTAGACTATTACAGTCACTTGTTAAGGAGCCTGAATTATGAGAAATAGAACTTCATGATTTCCTGGAGCTTCAGGATTAGAGCCTTTATGCCATCTTCATCCACACTCCAATTGTGGGACCGACACAGATTAGAGCAGCCTCAGGACTATTGTAAGACGTGCTCAGCTGCAGTGGCCTCCCAAGGGACCATTCCAGAGAAGAGGTACCCAGGCAAGCAGCTACTTGAGCAGCCTCTCCACTTCACTTGGTTGGTCACAGGAATATGAATAGCAGCTGGCTGGGTCCTAGTACTTAATCTCAGGAGAGATTCAGATCAGCACACGATGTTTCATCTCCTAGGACATACAATGTTTACTATAGACGCAGCAGGATAAGTTAAGGATGGACTGACCCGCCCCACCCCCAGCTCCCTCTCTCATTCCTACCTCCAAACTCCTAGGCTTTTGTTGATTGCCAGAATAGCCATTTTACTGTAACAGTCTTGCTTCTCAATAGATGCTGTGCTACATCAAATGGCATTGTCATGACTCATCCTGCCATGATGCACCCATGAAAGTGCCACTTCATGAATTCTTGACACATTTTTTAAGTCCATAGCATAAATACACTATTAAACAGATCAGCATGACACTGTGAAACCTCTCAAGTCGCCAGTAGAATGTATTGTGTCAATCTGGCTCATGGAGACATTTATAAAAGGCTCTTTGTCAGGGTACAGCAGAATCATTTTTACAAGCAGAAGTCAGATAAGTCACAGTATGGAGCCTTAATGGTATGAAAAAGTGATATATGTCAACCAGTGCCATGGAGAGGATACATAGAACATCTAGATGCTTTTTTTAAAAAAAAATATTAAAATGTTACAAACAATCAACTAGGTCACCTAATTCTTTACACAGACCTAAATCCTGGCTTCTTAGTACAGTTTTACTCAGTCTTTACACACTCCTAGTGTCTTCAAGGGGAGTTTATTTGGGTAAGGACAAAGTGAAAGTGTCACTCCTAAAGTCAACTGCTGCTAAATGGTCTTGATAACAGCGACTGAAGTTCACCACCACAATGAAAGCTGGCAGCTAGTCTGATAGTTTGCTTGCCAGGAGTAATGCTTGCTACAGATCAATATAAGAGTTAAGTACTCCATTGGTGGAGAATAAAAAGGAAAACCCCAGACTTTTATCCTATTGTCATAAAATCCTTAATTCAAAATTAAATCTACAGAGGAAAATATCTGCTTTAGACAGAGGCCTGTTATCCTTGGGATGAAGTTGTTGCCCATGGGGATTTATGTAAGAAATTCAAATATGGTGACAGGTTTTCCCCTCTTTTATGGTCTATGTAAGTTATGTACATACATTTGGAGGTGTTAACATCCATAGATATATTGAGCTTCTCAGTGGGTTTAGAGGAATAGGTTTTCAAAGCCAGGAACATGGAGTTTCATTTATAAATCCATCTAAAAGTATATCCCTAAATTCATTTCTTGGGGTGGTGAGCATACCCATCATGCCAGCATCTTTGCAAGGTAATTATGCTATGTTGAAATGTTACATAGGCCTTCTCCATTCCAGGAAAATTATACCTCTGTACTAACCATCACAGGGAGTCTACCTTGGCACATGAAATATACAGAGCAATTTGCTGTACGCTAGATCACTAAGGCAAAAAATGTGTTGCTAGATTATGCCTAGAAATACTGCACGATCGTAGGTGTGGGAGGGGGAGACAGAGGACAGGGCAATTTTCCCTCCTTATCCAGAACTGCTTTATTAGATTAAAATTTATTATAGAAATTCCCATGATACTGACAGATCTTAAATATAGGCTCCTGGAGAACTCAGAAGTAAAAGTATCAGAGGGGTAGCCTTGTTAGTCTGGTTCTGTAAAAGCAGCAAAGAATCCTGTGGCACCTTATAGACTAACAGACGTTTTGCAGCATGAGCTTTCGTGGGTGAATACCCACTTCTTCGGATGCAAGGCATCCGAAGAATGCATCTGAAGAAGTGGGTATTCACCCACGAAAGCTCATGCTGCAAAACGTCTGTTAGTCTATAAGGTGCCACAGGATTCAGAAGTAAAAGTTCTCTAGAAAAGTAGTGTCCCCATTTTGAACTGCCCAGGCAAAGAACTATAACCATTTAGGCCTTGATTCAGGTAAGGATCTCTGTTCAGGACAGCACAGATGTAGGTGCTTGCCTTTAACCTTTGAGAGGACAGATGGCCCCAATGATTAGGACACTAGGCTAGGATGTAAGAGACCTGTGGTCATGAGCCTACTCTGCCACAGATTCTGTGTGACCTTGGTCAAGTCATTTAGGGCTAGATCCACAAAGGGGATTTAGGCTCAGCATTGCAATGCCTAATTTTAGTTGCCTTGCTGCCCAGGAGAATCCTCAGGCCTGAGTGAGGTGGTCAGGGTCCCTATGCAATGGATGGGTAGAATTAGGCACCTAAGAATAGGATTCACAAAAGGTAGGATTCTGAGCAGGGCGCTGCCTAAGCTAGCCAATAGGAAATCCTGAGGAGAGGGATAGAACCTAAGCTTTGCCCCTGAAAGGGAGTTAGATGCCCAAACAGCAGGCTGGAGGGAGGGTGCTGGTCTACCTGGGATTCACAGCAGCAGACTTAGGCAGCCAAGCCAAGCCTAGGCAGCCCTTTTCACAAAGCCAACCAAACCTACACACCCAGAGGAGGAGGAGCTAATGAAGATCTGGGTTTCTCTCTGTTCTGCCTGACCCGGAGGAGGGACCAGGTCTCTCACATCAAGGACCTAATCACTAGGCTACAGTCACTCTCTCAATCTCAATTCATTGGGCCAGGGCAAGAGCGAGGCCCTTCCTAGGCAGGTTACACTCCAGTGGCTACAGCATGCACCTGTGTTGTGGGAGACCTACGTTCCACATCCCAGCTGAGATGAGGCCACCACCTCCGTTGTGTGTGGGGCCCCCGCCAGGAGGCACTCTCTAAGCATGACTGGAGTGGGCCTCACCAATAAGAGACACGGAACACAGATCCCACTGGGGTTTCAGCACGGGCCAGCCCAGTGGCATCAGCACTGACGTGGCTTTGTGCATGCCCTGTGGAAATTTAGGCGCCTAGGGGACTTCGACGCTTACAACATGAGGTGGCAGTTGGACAGATGTTTTGCAGTTAGGCACCTAAATCTCTCTGAAATCTAGACTTTGGACTGTGCTTCAGTTCCCCCTCCCCCCCTATAAAAGTGGGCATAACAGCACTGCCCTACCAGGGGTCTTTCAAGATAACTACATTGAAAACTTAACTCAGGCACTTGTGTGGCCCCTATCATTATAACATCTGTGAGCTGCTCAGATACTAACAAAGCCAGTGGGCTGTGAGCTCTTTATTGAATTGGGGCCTTAACTGAGGAAAAAGACAATAAAAATTCTAAGGACTGTGAGTCCCCCAAAGGATTCAGCTCACTTTACTATCCTGTTTATTTGGGCATAAGCTTTTGTGGGCTAGAACCCACTACCATTCTGAAACCTTTACTATCCTGGGTTTCCTTTGGATAGAATATCAGGGTTGGAAGGTTCCTCAGGAGGTTATCTAGTCCAACCCCCTACTCAAAGCAGGGCCAATCTCCAACTACATCATCCCAGCCAGGGCTTTGTCAAGCCAGATCTTAAAAACCTCTAAGGAAGGAGATTCCACCATCTCCCTAGGTAACCCATTCCAGTGCTTCACCACCCTCCTAGTGGAAAAGTTTTTCCTAATATCCAAACTAGACCTCCCCCACTGCAACTTGAGACCATTACTTGTGGTCCTTGTTTATTGGAGTGAGAAACAGCATGGGATATGAAGGGAGTGTGAAAGGTATCTTTGGTTCTGTTACTTCCTGTAAGGTTTTCAAACTGTTCCAAAAAACCACACACAACAAAAGACGAGGCACATACACACCTCTAGACAAGTGCCTGGTAACGATAGTTAATGAGTGGGAGAGCCAGCCACAACAGTTTAGCAAGAGCAAAGGCATGATTTTTCTGTTTATGATTTAATTGATAATAAAATGAAACATTTACCTGGGATTGAATCCTATGAGCATGGGCACTGCTTAGCCACTATTTCATTCAGGAACAGAAAGGAAACTATTCCTCAGAAGTACTAAAACCAAGCAGCTGTTATATTAATTGTAGTTTTGAGTTCTGATGAAGCTCAAGTTGACCCTGTATTGCCTCCAGTTAAACAAGAATCACCTAGGGCTTGTCTAGATGAACAGTTAGTGCCTGGAAACTGTATGTAAATCTGCACCCCTAGCTCGCTGCACACTAGCTAGCTGTATGGATCCTGCTACCACGTACTACAAGTTCCCCAGTGCATATTGGCCTAATACAATTTGAAACAAGAATTCTGCACTAACTCTTCTCTGTAAAGGCTAGTTTAGGTGAATTGTGAACAGATACCTGCATAGTCAAAGAGCAGCTTAGTATATTTCAGCAAGTAATTTTCTGCCAGAATATTGCATGAGATAAGAACCCTTTGCTGGATTGTCACTTAATCATTATGGCAATGCTGGTGGAAGGTAGGATACAGAAGAAACCCCAAAGGCAGCAATATGCCCTCATTACTCAGACACTCTGGTGATGGGCACCATAAATAGCCTATAAATAAATCAGTTAGTATATGAACTACTCTATGCAGAGTTCACTTACTGGTTAAGAGTGCCCTGCCTCTCTGGTGCCCTCAAGTGGGCAGGCAATGACTCCATTACCACATGTATTTGATACTGGACCAAATTTTGGGTGGATTTTCTGCCTGTAACAGACTTGTGTGAAAATGAAGGCATAGAAATTTACAATGAGTCGTTTGGAGAGGGGTTGTACAAAGAACGCCAGTTGGTGTCAGGACAATACTATTTTGTCATTCAGGAGGTGTACTTTTACTGTACATTCCCTGAGTGATATTGGGCACAGCAGAACCAGCCGAGGAAGAATCTGCAGCATCGTGCCCCTCAGCCTACTTTAATATAATAGAACCTGAAGAGCCCATAGAAATAAGTGTTCTAATAATCTGCAGCCATTAACTTTCTCTTTGGTGAGTTGAATCTTGACTCAGCTTCTACAGGCTAGTGACCTAGGGCAGTGAGCTTGGGAAAAAAGTCTTTGATGAACTATAAAATACAGATAAAGCAAGTTATCCAAACTTGCAGAGACGGTAACTTGTGATATGGTCAGATACCTGCTCAGACTGCTACATCTCTACAGTTTGGCTTTGATGTAGCTCTTATTGGACCTGTTAGATCTAAGGACACCTGGGTGACCAATTGGTCACCCACTCTGTAAGCTAAACGTTCCAGGACACATTTTCTACATACACAGCTCCTGATGGTAGTCAGTGATATGCAAGAGTTGCATTTTTGAAGGTATGGCTACATTAATCTGAGGTGTGACTGCAGCTCCTGTAGCTGCACTAGCAGTTAAAAATAGCAGTGTAGAGGTAGTGGCACAGGATTCAGTGCAAGCAGACAGAGGGCCCTAGGTACCGACTCATGCTTCTAGCCCATGCCACTGCATCAATACTGCTATTTTGGTTGCACTAGCACAGTTAGATCCACCCAAAGATGCGGTCCAACCTTAGATGGCAGTACAGACATGTTTTAATAGGGTACAGCATTTTGTAAGGACACAGGAAAAAGACGACTGTTTTACACTTGAGACAACTCAAAATCCTGAATAGCTTCTGAAAACCCGTCACATATTTTGTTCCATGTTCAAACAGAATTATGAATGTCTCTTCAGAGAAGGACCTGAAGTATCTCAAGACTGTTAGAAAAAGCTACTTCTTGGTGTAAACAAACATCATACGATGATACACAAGCCTACATGGCGATGTCTGACTAAAATTTATCCCTTAATTTTCAGAGCAAGATTTATGATCTAGTCAAGTGTTGGGAGAAAAAAAAATCCATTGCGTTCACGTTGTCTTGGAAGACAAAGATGAGCTATCTCCTCCCCCCCCCTCCCCCAGCCCAACAGAACACTAGTGACTGAACCACATGGGAAACATTAGCAGGGTCATTTGCAGAAAAAGATAGCAGTTTTTCCTTCAAACGTTTCTGTACATTAATATCAGTATTTGGCTGATGATATCTGTATGTCTCCTTGGTGTTTCCATCTCCCAGCTTATGCATGGTTGGTCCTGAGCAGGGCTGGCTCCAGGCACCAGCTTAGCAAGCAGGTGCTTGGGGCGGCCACTCTGGAGTGGGGCAGCACGTCCAGGTATTCGGCAGAGGGTCCCTCACTCCAGCTCAGAGCGAGTGACCTCCTGCTGAATTGCCGCAGATCACAACCATGGCTTTTTTTTTTTTTTTTTTAAAAGCTGCTTGGGGCAGCAAAACCTCTGGAACCGGCCCTGGTCCTGAGCTTTTGTCATTTGCTTTATGATAGTGGAACTCTTCACAACAGGGTCTAAGAATTATTGGAAAGTACTGTGGCCAAAAAAGATTCACATTTGGATGCCTGACCTTCAGCACTTAAAGTAGCAGCTTGATTTCAGAGATCCCAGGTACCCATTGTTTGCATGGAAGCCAATGAGAGTTCTTCCTGCAAAAGGATTACAGGTCTGGACTCTTGAAACATCTGTCAACTGTAACAATGAAATTCCCTACAGTTATTTTTTGGATTTCCCCCCTACATACACAAGTGTTTCACTCATGCTTTCCACTGTGCACCCAGCCCAGCTGCGACAGCCTCTTCCTTGGGCAACTTCCACCAACTTCCCACTCCCAGCCACTTTTATAAAAGTTGGGAAATAAGAAGAGAGGCAGCATCCTTCTGTATGTTTTTGAAGCATTTTAATTGGTTTTGTTTATATTTTCCTCTAAATTTCCCCCCCCCCTAGATCAATACAAAAGAACCAGGCCACGAACGCTCAGCCAAACAGGTGGCGTACAAGGGGATGAATAGTTAAGCTAACTAACAAGTAATTAGGGTTGGTGGAAGGGAAGTTTTTGCACGCAGCACAAGTTATGTTAGTTCCACTGTCACCAGGGCCCTCCATGCAGAGGGAAGGGCAGGATTTGATCTCAGGGCATATCTTGGATGGTGCTGCAAAGGATGTTGGAACTGAAATTGCAAAGGGTGTGTGTGTGGGGCAGAGTTCCTTCAACAGTAAGCAACAGAGCAGGTCACTCCCAATAATTTAAGTCAAGCCATATCCATTTCCAGAACTGATTCAAGCACCCATCCTTTCATCCCAAGAACAGATCCTGTTAATTTTTAAAACTTGGGTAGATCTCAGATTTTGTTTTTACTGTTACCTTCATGCTGCTGGGAAAGGTGCCTTCAATCCATTGACTCTGTACAGACACTCTTGCCATCAGTGGTGCCTAACTCAGCTCTGTACCCTGGAGATCAACCACAGAATGTCCATGAGGTCATGAAGTGAAACAGTGCACAAGTTAGAAAGAACCACAAGGCTTGACTCCTCCAGCACAGCTTCCCTCTATGCAAGCTCTCCTTGTAAATAGCCACTTAGACTAGTAGCACTGTACTCCCTACCCTTACCACGATACCGAGACTTGCAAGCAGAGTCTAGTGGAATGTTATTGTTTAACCTACAGAAAGCCCATATATTAAGGTGTTGGGGAACCACCCTATGGGTCAAATCATGCAGCCCTTCAGGACAATCACAAACTGCCTAGCTATGGGTTGAGTAAAGTTAGTATGATTTAGCACTACAAGATTGGAAGGGCAATATTTTAGGAAGAAAAAGAATGAAGTTCACTGGACAGTAGGATAAAGACAATTCTAGTCCTGTACTCAATACAAAATACATGTAGCTTGATATTACGGGAAACCTTAGAAACAATATCTGCATTAGCCTGCACCTACTTTAATTTAGATCAGATGAAATACATATTAAACTGATGTGATCTCGTGTTTGCCTTCATAGATGTTTAATGGATAAGAAAAATAACCACTTTTTTTGCCTGTCTGATGGTTTTTATCAGGGGAATACCTCACTATGACATGTTACATTATAACAACTCATGTGACTATGTGCGAGTGACTGTAGCTTAATAAGATCAGTTAAAGAAACTCAAGATACAGGCAGTCTTCTGTGATTTGGGAATCTCGTATCTGTCAAGATACTGGATATTTGAACTGAAACAGAAGTGACAAGGAGAAATGGAATACAAGAAAAAGTGGTGTCAATATTCCTGGTTTAGAACCATCACCCTGTGCAGATTCTTCCAGCCAGTGGTACTAGTGGTCCCACAAGCTGTAGGTCAAACCTGCCAGACAGAGGAAATCTGTTCCTCTTCATTCCCCATCTATAGCCATCACTGATCAAGAGACATAGGAAAGGAGACCTTTAAGCTGAATCTGCCATGAAGCTGGGGAGAGACTCAGAAGGCTAGGTCACACCCTTTATATCACAGAATAGAAATATGGGAGGGATTGGACCTCATATGGAATTCCCAAGAAGGACTGTGTCTATACACCAGGGGCAAACCCCTGACCCAATAAAGTCAACTTCAGTAGGACCAGGAGTTCACTCAGGGTATGTACAGTGGAGTAGATTGATCTCCAGTAAGTGCCAGTCCTCCATAAGCCATGAACTCACATCCCCACTTCACACCACTTTTGGTGTGTTGTTCCCCAGTGGCACCAGCTGATGTTTTTATCCTCTGAGCACAAGGAGCATCAGGCCTGCTATTGTGCAAGAAAGTCGCACAGCTATCCATGGGTCAGGGAAAGCCCCTCCACGCCTCACTCTAATAAGGACCATGCAGTCTGGCCCAGAGAAAGCAGGAACCCTCTTAAACAAGTTAAACAATCAATCAGTGAGTGAGCACTGAGAGCAGGGGTCCCCAACGTGGTGCCCACGGGTGCCATGGTGCCCGCCAGGGTGTCTAAGTGCGCCCGCGTACTGGCTGGCTGACGAGCATCCGCCAAAATGCTGCTGACAAGCTGCGTCAACCAGAGGTGTTGCTGCCGAAATGCCGCCGATTTTGGGCGGCATTTTGGCGGCAACGCTTCTGGATGATGCAGCTTGTTGGCAGCATTTTGGCGGTGACGCCTATTGATATTGCCCCTTGTCGGCAGAATTTCGGCAGATGTTCGTCCACCACCACGGTCCTCCGTGGCTTGTCATCTGGTGCCCACCAGACAAAAAAGGTTGGGGACCACTGACCTAGAGGATAGTCAGGAAGTAGTAATAACCAGTATATATTTGTCAAACTAACAATTTCCTTTGACAGGGTTACTGGCATAGTGGATGGGGAGAGGAAGGGAATCAACAGACAGGATATCTTGATTTTAGAAAGGCTTTTGTCCCACATGACATTCTCCTAAGCAAACTAGGAAATGTAGTCTAGAAGATATTACTATAAGGTGGGTGCATAACTGGTTCCAAGACCATTACTCTAAGATTAGTTTTCCATGGCATACTGTCAGATTGGGAAGATGCATCTACTGGGGTCCTGCAGGGACCAGGCCTTTGTCCAGAATAATTAAATATTTTCAGTATAGGCTTGGATAATGGGGTGAAGACTATGCTTATAGAATTTATGACTGACATCAAAATGGGATGAGTGTTGCAAGCAGTCTGGAGGATAGGATTAGAATTCAAAACAACCTTGACCAATTTTAGAATTGGTCTGAAATCAACAAGATGAAGTTCAATAAAGTGCAAAGTACTACACTTAAGAAAAAATATCAAATGCACAACTATGGAAGTCTTCAAATATGTTAAGAGCTGTTACAAAGAGGACAGCGATCAGTTGTTTTTCCATATCTACTGAAGGCAAGAGAAAAAGTAAGGGGCTTAATCTGCAGCAAGGGAGATACTGGTTAGATGTTAGGAAAAGCTTTCTATTTAAGCTCTGGAATAAGCATCCCAGGAAGGTTGTGGAATCCTCGTTGTTGCCTAACCGGTTCTTAAATTCCAGACACCTATCACCAATGGTCTTGGTTTACTTGGTCCTGTCCCAGCACAGAGGGTTGGACTAGATGACCTTGCAAGGTCCCTTCCAGCCCTACATTTCTGTGATTCCCAAATATGATGTTTTCTACTGTGACTGAGATAGATCTTTTAGAGAGGCTAATCATCCATACTTTAATCCTCCTAGTGTCTGAAATAGAGGCTAACAAAGACACCGTGGACAGGGTGAGTATCACCCAAATTGCTTCTTTTCACTTGTAGCACACAAGTAGACTAGTACATGCCAATATTCTAGCTCCAGAAGTGTCTGCGCATTTGCATTCCTTCCTCTATGCTTCATCTCCAGGCTATGTAGCTCCTACAAGCTGCCCACATGTGAGAGGTCTTGGCAGGGTACATGAGGTTTTCCTCATTTGAATCAAGATCCTCATTATGTAGGTCAGGCTAAATTTTATCATCTGGCACAGGGTGAAAGGGATGCAAAAAAAGAAGGTAAAGAATAGGCTAATGGATGGATTTTGATTTACAGACACGTAAACTATGACTTGTAAGCCATCACAAGAGAAAATGTCACACACCTTTTCTGTATTAAGCCAAAACGCCAGGATTGCGCTTTAGCTTATAAATAAGGTACATAGTTTGTCACTGAATGACTCTAGCTAGTTGATTTAGCAACTTGTTCAACAACAATGAATGCAAAATTGAGACTGACACCGTTACTCCAACACTAACCAGGAAACTGAGAGTAATATCGTTGATGCAAATGAGACTCATTTGTGTAGGAATCTATTATGGGAAGATATATTGCCATGGCACTGCTTCATAACCCATTCATTGGGCATTTTCGTAGAAGGTCTATTAAGAAAGCTATACCGCTGGCACCAAATAGATATTTTACATGAAAAGGGTGTTTATAATTGTAGAGGGAGGAGTATTCTAAACAATAAGCAAATCAAGAAAAATGCACCACAGGAACTATTAAGAAACGGTGAGTTCATATTTTGTTCTATCAGGGGCATTTAGAGCAGGTTGGCAGCTACTGATTTACAGAGCTAATACAGACCTGTGTTGCCTATTAAAATCCTCATCATTACATGGTAATTGGTAGCTACCGAAATATGCACATATGCAAATATGACATATGCACTGAGCAATTCTGGAACTACAGGGGACTTTTACTGGGAGCTTAATTCCATATGTTCCTTGAAACTCCTTATGCTTGGCAGGTCTCACACACCTTGTTAAAGTTAACATGATGACCATTTCCTGTGGTTCAGAGGGGGATCAGTTTTCCACCTCCTGTTCTGAATAGATGTAGTTCTTTTTGGTTACTTTTATTTAATACTTTGAAACTCTAATGACAAATGTAGCTAGCCCAGTAAATAAACTCAAACTCCA
Organism: Mauremys mutica; assembly: GCF_020497125.1. NCBI lineage: Eukaryota > Metazoa > Chordata > Testudines > Geoemydidae > Mauremys > Mauremys mutica. The sequence goes on along the minus strand of NC_059084.1, from coordinate 9,655,137 downwards.
ATCTTGCACAGACAGCATGGTTACTGCATGTAATGGAAGCACATTTGTTACAACTCTTTATCTTTAATACCTTAACTGGCATTTACTTTCAATATGAGCAACACAGTTGTACTTAATATAAATTCAAATTAAGATTAGGGACCAGCATTGCCAATAATATAAATGAATATTTGGCAGATATTTAGATATATCAGTGGAGCTCAGGCGGTACTGAAACACTATTATGTCCTTGCAGGTATAGAATTTTAAATCAAAGTAACATTGCATGAATCTAGATGCTGATAGTACTTTGCTTCACCAACAGTATTATGCATTGAGCTGCAATTAGTGAGTCACCAGGGATACTTTTAAGACTCCTCAGGTCAAAAAAGCTAATTAACCTTCCTCCTGCATTCTGAGCAAACTAACAATAATCAGAGCCAGATTTCCACCCCCCTCTCTCCCCAAAATGAGCTATTTTTGTTTTAAAAATATTGGTGGAAAATTGGGGGAGGGGTGAAGATTAAAAAAAATAATAATAATAAATAAAGGCAGAAAATCCACTGAAGAGGCCAAGGGCAATCCAGTGACCAGCATTTCTGCTTGTTTAGATCAGTGATCCTTTTTTAAAATAGATTTTTACAGCACACCCAAGATAGGGATTTAATTATCCATTTACATTACAGGCAACAGCAAACAGTGGTGACTGACATGTGAAAACAATTGTAGGTATTTGCTTTGACATGGTTTGCAAATGCAATGACATTTACAGTAGCTGCCCTTGCAAAGTAGCTGCATCTAGTCATCTACACCCATGATACAGATAGTGTTATGTCAATATGCATATTATGACAACAGGTCAGGTGGAAGGACACCTGTGGAGATGAACTAACTCCATGCAATGCTGTTGTGTTGTGTTTAAAGAGACATCACCTTATTTGGGGCATTTATCTGTAGGTAAACAGTGGTTATCAATTTTCTAAATCACTGACTAGGGTGTCACCCGTAGAACATGCTAAATATATTTCTATGGAAATTGGATACAAGGAGGAAATGCACATGATTTTTGGGCAGCCTCATTTTGCACACAGTACCATTTGCAAAGAAATAAGACTGCAAAGCTGTATGACTCCATGGATCAAAATTATACCAAGCAAGCAAACTGACACATCCACACCTTCTGCTGGTCCCAGCACCAGTTCCTATACTGCCTGTTTTCATGCAACTGCAGTTGAAAGAGAGGATGACACTCATGTCTTTTCTTTTCCTGCTGCTGTTCTGACTGCCTTGCAGAACCTTCCTTCAAGTAGTCAGTGAGCAGAGCACACAATGAGCCTCCCAAAGCGAGGAGAGAGAAAAGCACGATTTCCGTCGCAGTGGCATGATACTGTAATAACAGACAGCATGTGGAATTTGCATTGATCATACTCAGAACTTCATATAGGTTCAGAGCTTTAATCATCTAGAGGGTAGGGTTGCCAACTTTCTAATTCCAGAAAACCAAACACCCTTGTCCTGTCCCTTCCGAGGCCCCACCCCTTCCCAAGGCCCCGACCCCCACTCTCTCCATCTCCCCTCCTTCCGTTGCTTGGTCACCCTAGCTGCAGGAGACGCCCTGTGCCCGTGGGCCCCTCACTCGGGGGGCTGCAGCACTGCCGTGCCCAGCGTGAAGGTTTGGCCCCAGAGCGAAGAGGCTGGAGGCTGGCTGCCTGGCACTGAGGGGGCTCTGCTCTGCCTGGGCTGCTGGCTGAGTTTTATTGCCTTTTTATTTTCTCTCTCTGATTATGATGGTGCCCAGGAGGACTCCACTTTTCCAGGGGCTGCCTAAACCACCCAGCCAGTAAGGGAGGAGGATGGGCTGGAGGGGAAAAGATGGGGGCAGGAGGTGGAAGAGAGAGGATGCAGAAGAAAAGGCCAAGGCCGAGAGCAGGGTGGGGGTCAGAGGGGGTAGTGAAGGAGAGCAGAGGGGGGCGTGGGGGAGGCAGAAGGCTACCGGTGCATGAGGATGTGAGGGGCACAGGGGTGTATAGGGATGTAATTGGAGTGCAGCAGTGTATGAGGTGAATGGGGTACAGGGCTGGGAAGGGTAGGTGTGGAGTGGGACGGGGGAGGGATTTGGTGAGGGGGATGGGGGTGCAGGGCTGGGAGGAAGGAGTTGCCCAGAGTTCAGGGCTGCTGGGGCCAGCAGAGGACTCAGGAGGACTGTCCCGGGCTGGCGGGGGGGGGGGGGCGATGCTGCCAAACCAGGCCCGCCCCCAACTCCCCGAGGTGGCCGGGCCAGGCCATGCGCTGGGTTTGTCTCATTCTCCGCCCCTCCCCTCCCGCAGCCTCATTCCCAGCACTCAGAGACGGGGATACCTCGAACTCCTGAGTGCTGGTGATGGGGCAACAGACCATGGTTTGCCACAGAAGCACATGCCGCAGCTTGAGCCCAGCCACAGGAGGAGCCTGAGGAGAAGAGGGCCGGCAGCAGTGGGAGAGGTGCACGCCATGACCCCTCAGCCACCTGCTGAGTGCTTGCAAGTCATGCTAGTTCGTCCTCTGCCCTGACCCAGCCAATGGGAGCTGTGTCTGTGGGCAGGGTAGCACGCAGACCTCCCCTGGCTGCCACTAAGCCTAGGAGCCAGACATGCCAGCTGATTCCCGGGAGCTGCACAGCATGGAGCTGTGTGGCACTGCCAACTGGCCAGTCAGCATCCCATTCAGCAGTGCTGACTGGAGCCACCAGGATCCCTATTCGACTGGGTGTTCCGGTCAAAAACCGAACACCTGGTCACCCTACAAGAGGGACAAGTCACAAATGAATCTGACAACTGTCTTCATCCTCACAATATAATTCATTGCATCGTATGTTGAATTACATCCTCTTATCATGAGATGTCTGTGTTGGATTGTGAATTTGACCAAAGTACATGTGTTGGCAACACATTGCTTGTGTTCCAGTACAATAAACAGATTCAGTAATGCCTGCCCAGATCACTGCTACCCAACAGGAGTGATTGAGACAACCCTGCAAAAGCAGAGTAGTGTTGGGACAGTGCCCAAGAGCAAGTGGAACCCATCTGAATTTCATTTTTATGCTGGGATTTTTGCAGTTGCTACCACAATTGTGTTTGAAGACACCATAGTAGGAGCCTGTAGGAGAAAATATTGCATTCCATGTTTTGGATTAGCACATAAGTAAAAGGAAAAGTTCATCATCATGCATTTTATTTTAAACTGCATTGGCTAAACCTGAGCTCAGGTCACTAAGCAGCTGATCTAAAAAACCCATTGAGACTTTTCATTGACTTCAGTTTCAACCAACCAAGGCCTAAATTCTGATCTGTATTCATATTTTCAACTCTTCCAGGTTCAGATCTAAGGTTTATGTTGGACATCCCTCTAGTATTTGTTAAATTTACACATATACCCCTTGCTAACATTACATCCAACCTACTTTACTGATATACTGTTTAATTTAGGGCCTTAAGTATTTGTTCTTGCTTTAAAAAATAAAGAGCTTTAAAAAAAAAAAAAAGACTTTGGACCTGGGTCAGCAGTAGACACACACAGAGGAGCGAAAGTATGAAAGATCTTCGTAACTACCACCCATATTCTAGAAACCCTTTAGAAATAGCAGCTTTTGTTATTAGTTCCTCTGGCATTTAATGTAACAGTACTCAGTCATTTAGTATTAATGTGGGTGTCATGAGCACCTGTAGTAGACTGCTGTCCAAATTCAGCCACAGTTGCTTGGATTATTATTTTAATGTAGGCTTGAACAAGCCACATAGAGGCAAATGTGAGCGGGCTATCATGTGCCTATAAGTGCATCAGAATTGCAGCATTTCCACTGCTTGAGAGGGCTATGCTGTGCTCAATCTGCACTGCTAGATGCTTCCAGCCATTGCTGCTTACTGTGGAACAGATGCAGCACTAGGGTGGATGCGGACGGGCTTACGCCATTGGCCCACGCACAGCGCCACAGCATTGGATGAAGACACCGCTTGAGTGGGAACAAGAGCTAATTCCATTACTGCCTAGGCCCCACAGTAGTGACTGCATTGCTTCTTGTGCATTTAGGGTGCATTTGTGAACACACAGCCTGTTTGCTCACTTGTGCCATCTTGTATGCACTCTCTTCCAGGACTTAGCAACTGAAGCTGCTGTTTGCAGAGACCCCTAAGGGAGTTTGACACCCAACTGACACTGAATTTCACTAGGATTTGGGCCTCTCTCTCTCTTACAATCCTCCAAAAAGCCTCGCTTCTGTGCCTCAGTTCACTAATGCATAAAAACCAATTACCTACCCAACAAGGGTGTTATGAAGCTTGATTTAGTAACATTTGCAATATCCCTTTGGAGTCCTTGCATCAAAAGGTGCTAAAGAATGCCAAGGGGTATTAATATGGTGCTCATATTCTGCACCCAACACTTAAACAAAAAATATTACAAGGAAGAGGTGTTGAGGTAGAGGGGGTAAGGGGTGTGCTAGAGTTCCTATAGAGTTAAATTAAAAACCAAAACCAAAAACCCCCACCACTATTGTCCAAGTACAGGTATATGCCTTTGGAATGGAGGGGAGAGGAGAAGGAAAAAAATAAAAATAAAATAAAAGACTCTGGATCCCATTGAAATGAGCTAGGTGAATTTAAGTAAGAGAACAGAGTTAAACGTTTTCCGTGTTTTGTTATGCAAACAGCCTAATCTCAGCATTTGAATTATTTCATAACAGCCAGGCATATCTGCAAAACTAATGTTTCAAGCTCCTGTGTGATAAATTAAAGTAATTCCACTCATCATGCTACAAAACTAGTAGGTCAGTAGCTTTTGAAATAGTACTTTCAAGATAAAATATGTGCTTGTTGTTTGTTTTTTTCTATAAGTGCTATATCGTCTTCACAGCTTTAGTGACGGGAAAACATTTTGTGTAAAATGTGTGTTTTCCCCTGACATTTAGAGGTCTTGCGAAGTGGTTTATTATAGATCTTGTAGACATTTGGATATTTAATTAAGTGTCAGAAACACATTCTTTGTCCCTGTATGAATGAATACGAAGAGTTTATTTATTCACAGTCTATTTGTTATTCTTTTTCTGTTTCTCACACAAAGTTATCAGTTAGAAAGTCAGTCATCACAGACACTTAAAATTTTTAGGGGTCAAAAATCTAATTAACCCCCAGCAACTGTGCTGGAAATGTTGAATAATGTGAAACAAGTTCTTACAAGTACCTATAAACTCATTCAGGCTTAGTGGTATCTTTGCAACTGGTTTTTCAACTGACCTTTAATGTCATTTTCAAAACACCCACAGACAGCTAGGAGAGAGGAGTGGAAGCACTGTGAAGAAAGAAGCCAAAATGGTATTAATTTTAGCAACCAGGTCCTGACTACAGCTTCTACTCTCTCATAACTGTGGTTGGGGATGGAGGTTGTGTGTGGATCTGTGAGGTAAGGGCAATGAGCAAGAACTGCTGTCAGTAAACTGCTCACAGCACGTACATTATGCAGAATTGAGCCTATAGTAAGTTATTGTTGAATATCAATGCCTGGCTGTTGGAAGAACTTGCCCTTCCTGTTTTTACTGAACAAGGGAGACATGAGAATGAGACATAAAACAGAAAAAGAATCTAAAGTGAGATTCTGGAGGGGTTTCCTTCTATTTAGGCTAGCAGGGCATGCCCTAAGATTCCTACATTGACTGTGACTTTGCATGCCTTCCGATTCGGGAACAAATGCAGAGTTTGCTTGCATTTCTGACTGGACAACAGTAGGGTGACCAGATAGCAAGTGTGAAAAATTGGGAAAGGGGTGGGGGACGGGGGTAAATAGGAGCCCATTTAAAAAAAAGCCCCAAATATCAGGACTGTCCCTATAAAATCAGGACATCTGGTCATCCTAGACAACAGTAATGTACATCATCATCTCCATTTTCATTAGAATCACTCTCTCTAGTACAGGGGTCAGCAACCTTTCAGAAGTGGTGTGCCAAGTCTTCATTTATTCACTCTGATTTAAGGTTTCATGTGCCAGTAATACATTTTAACATTTTTAGAAGGTCTCTTTCTATAAGTCTATAATATATAATTAAACTATTGTTGTATGTGAACTAAAAAAGGTTTTTAAAATGTTTAAGAAGCTTCATTTAAAATTAAATTAAAATGCAAAGCCCCCCAGACTGGTGGCCAGGACCCAGGCAGTGTGAGTGCCACTGAAAATCAGCTCACATGCCAGCTTTGGCACACGTGCCATACATTGCCTACCCCTGCTCTAGTGGTAACCTGTGAGAATGTTTCTATTTGTTCTAGTTTCCAATGAATACAGTGGCTTCTGGTTACACCTAGCCATACTGTACATGAGCTCACATATGCTAAACCAGAAGAGGTTAAACAACCAATCCCCCCACAAGCACTACAGTACAATGGATGTGCACCTATCATAGCCATGTGCTTGTAGTTGTCACAGTACATTGCCATACTCACCATCCTGGAGCAACTTCCTGTGGCAAGTCCTGGCATTTCAGCTATAGCGTCTCCCTGTTTCTGCTCAAGACATCAGTGGTCTGTACACTTAGCTCTCTTGACGTATCACACAGAGTCCTACCCCTTCCAGGGGTTACCGTGTCCAAAATCTTCCTCACTTCGTTATAGAGCTCTGCCTCTCAGGGCTGTCTCCTCTTGAGCCACAAGGCTTCTTCTCCACTGTCTGTCTTTTCCCAAGCCTACTTTAGGAGTCTCCATCTGCTCTCTTCCTTCAGGAATGATCCCATGATACAAGTTCTTTCCTACAAGCCTCTTTGCAGGCTGTTTTCTTCCGAAAGAATCTCCTTCCACAAAACTTCCTCTCATTACCCTGCAGTCCTTCCTTTATCAGAACCACCCAGACTGGTTCTCCCCAGCTGGATCTAATCCTTAATTATGTGTCTCCCCTCCAGGTGCCACAGAATGGGCTAGTAGGAAGTTCCAGCTCCTCTTAACTCTTTCAGTACTAGATTTCCATGAATGTTACTTGTAACTGTGAAAAAAAAATTGTCTTGTTTACATGTGTATTAGAATCCTCAAGGAAGTGTGCAGACCAAAGGAATTAATGTCTGAACCTTAGTGGTTGGAATGTCTGTGTGAATATGGCTGATGTGAAGACAAAACAAAATAAGATGCCTCGAATTCTGCTCATAGCCAATGAGGCTGCAGGGATATACTTGACAGCAGAGTTAGGCCTACTATATTTGTAACACCCAGAATAGTACCTTTACTGATGGGGCAATAAAACCTGTAAATGGCCCTTTTAAGGATCTCTTTACGTTTAACAGCTGAGCATGGGAGTATGGACTGAGTGGTGATGTAGAGCATGTAATGAGCATTGCAGGGGCACGTACCAGGCTTTTAGGCCAAGAATTTTTTTTTTTTAAAAGGCTAGTGATTTTGGGTGCCCAAATTGAGACACCTTAAGGAGGGCTGATTTTCAGATGGCTGAATCTAAGCTTTTTCTTTTTTTTAAGCTTTGTTGAACTAGGCTGTTTTGATTCTTTGACTTTTCCTCTCTCTTCCCATCTTACTTTATTTCAGTTCCCTCATTCTAGTCCTTCTCTGTAAAATATTCTAGGTTAGATTTGGAATTCAGTTATACTTGTAAACTGCACTGAAATTATGACTGGAATCAGGGTTTCTTGAGGCTTGAATGGAATAAGGTAATTCCAAGATATACTTTTCATTTGTTAAAAACAAGTAAGTGTGTGTGTAAATGTGCTGCTAGTGAAACTGAGCATAGGGTGAGATCTCTGCCTTCAGCTTGGCACAACACATGCAGGTTCTGTGCCAGTTTATCCTAAACAGTTCTGCCACTGCACCTCAATCCTGATCTACAGCACTAACCCTGGGCTTGCTCTGAGCACAAATTAATTGTCATGCCAAATATGTACTGCATTCTTGGGATTAACCCATTTTTGCCTCTGCCTGGCTGTTTTTCATTTATTTCAATCAGCCTCTGCCCTGAACTCCTGTAGACTACACAAACTATGCTTGTGCACAGATAAATTGGGGATTGTTGGGGGAAAAAAGTTTCAAAGTGACACACATTTATCTGTGGGAAATGGGCACACTAAGGAGTTAATGTGTACATGTTCTTTTAAAGTCAATTTAACAGATAGACACACAATTGTTTTAAATTTAGTATATACCTAACTTGTGCATGGATATTACATGATGTAGCAGGTTGCTAGTTTTTGCCTGAAACACCCCACCCTGCCAGCCGTTGTTGTTCTTTCTGGGGAAAGTTAATTTGGTTCTGATTACTTATGGTTGCAGGTGGCTTATTATCCTACCCCGATTTAAGGAAGGTAGGAGGAGTGTCTTTATAAAGACAGAAGACCTAGGCTGTGGGCTTTGCAATTGTGATGGAGGAACCCTAGGATTAGCCAAGCCTAAGGAGAGGTCATAAACAAAGCTTTATTTTGTATTATTTTTAATTTGTGTGTTAATAAAAACAAACCCCAGGAAAGAGATGACTTTGGACTGCACCTAGTGTATGGGCAGTATCTGAGAGCAGGTTGGGAATGGCACCTTCTCACATCGCAATTCAGGAAATAGCCCAGAGAGACAGGTATGGCCCTGATTCAGCAAAACACTAAGCATGTGCTTAAGTCCCGTTACAGTTAAAGTTAAGCACATGTTTAAATGCTTTGCTGAACTGGGGCCTGTGTGTGTAGCTGACAGTACCAGCTCTACATGCACAATCAGGTTAATTACATACTTAGATTAGATGTCAGCCTAATTTAAAAAAAAATCCTGCCTGAATATGTATATGTATGACTCCGTTTGTTTCACATGTCACTTGCCTCATCATGAGTTAAGGCATTGGAATTACCCTCCTGGATGCAAATAGATAAACTGTTTTCAGACTGATCAGAATTGGTTTTCAATTTGAACACTGAATATTGATCCATAATCTCTGTGAAAGAGATAGCAATGGAGCTAGCCGGCTGGCATCTGCAGAATTGTGAAATGGAGGATACCATGACCCTAACTGATTACACTGGGTAATTAGTCACACAATGTCTTGCCTCTTCAGGGGAAAAGAATGGCAAAGCAGAAGGATGTTTAGAAAACGCCATGATCTTCCTTCTCAGAAAGACCAATATCCTTTTCCAAATATTGTTTGCAGCACTTTTAATCACATCATGAAGCAGCAAGCATTGCACTGTGCTTTGTACATTTTTGATGCAAGCTTCTAAACAAAATGACATCCTCATTATTCCATATCTCACTGTCTGTGATGAAACAAAACGCATTCCACAGCAGACAGCTAAACTTGGGGAAAACATCCAAAACGTACTGGGAATATTCATGACTGCTTTTTTTGTACAAATAAGTGTATCTGTAAAGTTTAATACAAATCAGACTTCACTGAACATAACCTGGTGAAATCTGAAGTTTATTCTAAGAGGAAATAATCCTTTGACTTTTTTCACGTTTTCTTTGTGCCTCAAAGTACAATAGTTGTTTAAGATTGTGAACTTGTGAGATTTGATGTTTATATTACAGATGTACTCAACAGAGAACAAAGGGGTTAAGCTTCTGCATAGGAATAATATTCATTCTTTGCCTTTAGAAGTACAGGGCATTATGAAAACTGAAAGTCTAACTAAGCATACATTGATGGGTGGGTGTGAAGGGAATTCGGCTGTAAAAAAAAAGAGAGAGAGAGAGAAATGTACAGCTTGCCTTGTAGTCAGATGGGAATTACCTACGTGGTATACTTTGACCTTCCTTTATCCTTTAGGGGGTACTTAAACCTAGGAAGTTTTAGGTATGTAGGGCCTGTGATCTGAGGTCAAAGGATGAATCTAAACACTTTCTGCAAATGTTCCTTTGAGTCTTTGTCATCACAAGGCATCTTATAATAATTTAAAACTACTCTCCAACATGTTGGACATCAGATTGATATCGGCATATAATTTTTATTTATTTTGCATCATACTGTCCATTATAAATGATAAACATATCCGTGATATTGCTTATCAGGGCAGGAATTCTGCTGTCCAATGTTCCTATTAATAAGGAAAGTCATTGAATGCATGAAACTAAACAGAGAGAAAAAAGAATTCGATACAACTGCCATGAATAGTAATAAATCAATCAATCAAACTCAGTACACACATTTTAAAGCCATTATGTTTGTTTAGAAAGCGACGGTTGATCTTCGCCACTTGTGCCAATGACAACAGGGGTTGCTCAGGCAACAAGTTGCATAGCAAAAGGAGAAAGAAAAAGCTGCCTAGTAAAACCTGATGTGTCAGCAGCAAAGGTTTAAGGAGGGGTCATTTTGGCCCTGATGTGGCCAAGCACTTCAGCTAGGGTGACTAGATGTCCTGATTTTATAGGGACAGTCCTGATTTGGGGTCTTTTTCTTATATAGGTTTCTATTACCCCCCCCACCCCATCCCGATTTTTCACATTTGCTGTCTGGTCACCCTAACCTCAGTACAGGCTTCACGTTAAGCATGTGAGTAGTCCACTGTCTTCAGTCTGAGGCCTAATTCTCTCTCCTCACGCTATAGGTAATTCCCATTGACTACAATGCGATGGGAACTACCCATAAGAATGGCCCCACTGGGCAGAGGTGAAAGTAAGCCGTTACGCCCCGGTATGCTGGAGCCCCGGGCCCTTTAAATTGCTGCCAGAGCCCTGCTGCCGGAGCCCTGGGGAAGCGGCAGCGGGGCTTGGACGGCGATTTAAAGGGCCCGGGGCTCCTGCCGCAGCTACCAATCCGGGCCCTTTAAATCGTCCCCGGAGCCCTGGGGTGGCGGTGGCAGGGCTCCGGCACCTATTTAAAGGATCTGGGGCTGCAGCAGGTGCTACAGCCCCAGCCCTTAAAATAGCCGCTGGAGCCCAGCTGCTGCCTCCCCCAGGCTCCGGCAGCAGAGCTCCAGGGACAATTTAAAGGGTCCAGGGCTCCGGCAGCCGCTACCGCCCCGGGCCCTTTAAATCATCCCCGGAACCTGTCGAAGTCCTGGGGTAGCGGCGGCGGGGCTCAGACAGCGATTTAAAGGGCCAGGGGCTTGGTTGCCACTACGGTCCCAGGCCCTTTAAAGCTCCGCCAGAGGCCGGGCCCCGCTCTGATGGTGATTTAAAGTGCCCATGGCTCTGCTGCGGTAGCAGCAGCTGGAGCCCCGGGCCCTTTAAATCACCCCCGGGGCTCCCAGGGGCCTCTGTAGCGGGTAGCTCTGGGGGTGATTTAAAGGGCCCGGGGCTCCCAGCTGCTGCTACCACAGCCCCAGCCCTGGGCCCTTTAAATCCTGATTTAAAGTGTCTGGGGACTTAAAGGCCCCGCCTCTTCTGGTAGAGGCCACGCCTCTTCTGTTGAGGCCCCGCCCCCTCCTAAGGACTCTGGAGTACCGGTAAATCCTTTAAGTTACTTTCACCCCTGCTACTGGGTTAGACCAAAGGTCCACCTAGCCCAGTACCCTGTCTTCCGACAGTGGCCAGGGCCAGGTGCCTAGGGTGACCAGATGTCTCGATTTTATAGGGACAGTCCTGATTTTTGGGTCTTTTTCTTATATAGGTTTCTATTACCCCCCACCCCGATTTTTCACACTTGCTGTCTGGTCACCCTACAGGTGCCCCAGAGAGAATGGACAGAACAGGCAGTCATCAAGTGATCCATCCCTTGTCGCTCATTCCCAGCTTCTGGCAAACAGAGGCTGGGGACACCATTCCTGCCCATCTTGGCTATCCTCCATGAATTTATCTAGGTCTTGTTTGAACCCTGTTATGGTCTTGGCCTTCACAACATCCTCTGGCAAAGAGTTCCATGGATTAACTGTGCATTGTTTTAAACCTATTAATTTTCATTTGGTGACTAGTTCTTTTGTTATGGAAAGGAGTAAACAATACTTCCTTATCTACTTTCTCTATACCAGTCATGATTTTATACACCTCAATCATATCTCCCCTTAGCCCTCTCTTTTCCAAGCTGAAAAGTCCCAGTTTTATTAATCTCTCCTCTTACGGAAGCCGTTTCATACGCCTAATCATTTTTGTTGCCCTTTTCTGAACCTTTTCCAATTCCAATATATTTCTTTGAGATGGGGCAACCACATCTACACACAGTATTCACAATGTGGGTGTACCATGGATTTATATAGACAAAACATGATATTTTTTGTCCTATTATCTAACCCTTTCTTAATTATTCCCAGCATTCTGTTCTCTTTGACTGCTGCTGCACATTGAGTGGATGTTTTCAGAGAACCATCCACAATGACACCAAGATCTCTTTCTTGAGTGGTAACAGCTAATTTAGACCCTGCATTTTATATGTATAGTTGGGATTATGTTTTCCAATGTGCATTACTTTGCATTTATCAACATTAAATTTCATCTGCCATTTTGTTGCCCAGTCACTCAGTTCTGAGAGATCCTTTTGTAGCTCTTCACAGTCTGCCTGGGACATAACTATCTTCAGTAATTTTCTATCATCCGCAAATTTTGCCACCGCACGGTATACCCCTTTTTCCAGATCATTTATGAATATGTTGAATAGGACTGGTTCTGGAACAGATTCCTGGGGGACACCACTATTTACCCCTCTCCATTCTGAATACTGACATTTATATCTACCCTTCATTTCCTATCTTTTAAACAGTTACCAATCCATCAGAGCATTCTCCCTGTTATCCCATGGCAGCTTACTTTGCATGAGCCTTTGGTGAGGGACCTTGTCAAAGGCTTTCTGAAAATCTAAGTACACTATATCCACTGGATCCCCTTGGTCCACATGTTGTTGACCACCTCAGACAATTCTAGTAGATTGGTGAGGCATGATTTCCTTTTACTAAAACCACGTTGACTCTTCCTCAACAAATAGGGTTACCAGATAGCAACTGTGAAAAAAACAGGACAGGAAGTGAGGGGTAATAGGCGCCTATATAAGAAAAAGTCCCAAAACACGGAACTGTCCCTTTAAAAACCAGACATCTGGTCACCCTATCAACAAATTATGTTCATCTATGTATCTGACAGCATTGTTCTTTATTATAGTTTCAACCAGTTTGCCTGGTACTGAAGTCCGGCCTTCAGGCCTGTACTTGCCGGGATCACCTCTGGAGCCCTTTTTAAAAATTGGTGTCACATTAGCTATCCTCCAGTCATCTGGTACAGAAGCTGATTTAAATGACAGGTTACAGACTACAGTTAGTAGTTCTGCAATTTCACATGTGAGTTCCTTCAGAACTCTTGGGTGAATACCATCTGGTCCTGGTGACTTATTGCTGTTTAATTTATTAATTTGTTCCAAAGCCTCCTCTAATGATACCTCAATCTGGGACAGTTCCCGTGTGAGAATAATAGTACTCTGTTGGCTCCTATGGGAGGGAGTTGCCTGTACTCCAAGTTCAATGGGACTACTCACTTGCTTTAATGTTAAGCATATGCCTAAGCACTTTAGTGGATTGGGGTCTTGGAAAACAGTAGTGACAGGGATGGGAGATGGAGGAAATGAATTTATATCCCCACATTCTGCTCCCCAACCTGTTACTTCTTGTAACCGATACAGTAATTAAGGGCTTCCTCCAACCCCCACCCTCCAAAAAACCCAGACTCTGAAATTGTTCACAAAGAAGTTCCATGCACAATTGCTTGCAAATAAGAACAGGAATGTGTGCAGACAAATTAAGAAGTTAGATACCTAAGTAGCTCTAGCAACCCCCTCCTCATTACAGAAGCAGTAGCAGCATTAACGGGTGAGGGAGGGGTGAACTACACTGGAGCACCTTTACCTTAACTCCGTCACTAGAACTTAGGGGGCTAACCTCCTCCCCATATAAATGATTCCACCACCTCCCACCCACAGAGGTATTCTAGGGATGGAGTTTTAAAGCCAGATTTACTCGCTGCAGCAGCATTAGCAACAAGGAATGCAAGAGACAAGCTGGCCAGTCCAGAAACATATGTGTTACCACGTGAACCCCGCTGACAGATGCAAAGGATACTAAAATATAAGTATGAAGAAGAAAAAAAAACGAGATGAGCCAAGGAATTCAGTATCACAATGTTGCATCTTAAAGTAAATTGCAGAGAAATGTATTTTTTGCCCATAGCTGATTTTGTTTCTAATTCTTGGTTTGCTACAGATCTTGCCTTCTGGCTACCTAAATGAAAAACAATGAGGAGACTGAGGGCTAAATTAGGAAAGGTTTGTGCTGTGGAATATTCATAGAAATTAGAACACTATGAGGCAGCAATGAAGCTGTGAAGATTTTTTTGTTTTTAATTTTAAACACTGTATTTACATCCTCTACCATAATAGTCTTCAGAATAAATTAAAATGTGATAGATACAGTAGAGAAGTGCACATTCTAACATGCAGAGAGGAGGAAAAATGACAATGAGATAACAGTATGGTGGTTTGAGATATCTTAATGATTCATCTTAGGGGCTGGACTACGGGACCTATTTCAAGTATGCTCTGTCTATTTAGATGGCTATAGAACCAATAAAACTTGCTATTGTTGTATTCTGCCAATGGCTTTCTTTATGTTCCCCTTTACATCAGCTCTTAACAATACCCTTACTCATCTTGAATCATACAGTAGTCCTTGAGTAGTCTCATTGAAATCAGTTGGAATACTGAAGGAATAAGGTATTACGCATTGTGAATAAGGATATTGCAATCTGTCCCTATATGTCAAGAAAATATAGCAATTTACTAAACAATCAAAAATCTCTCTCTTTCTAGGTTATTATACTGAAGTCAATGGGAGTTTAGCCATTGATTTCACTAGGGCCAGGATTTCACCCTAAGTACCTTATTAAGTATCAAGTATCTTATCAAGCATTAAGTAAACAAAATATCACTAATTTTTCCTCCCCAATCCCATTGAAATAAAGTATTTGTTTTCTTTTGCTGGTAGTTGTCTTTGTTTTTATTAATGATAATATAGTTGTTATGGGAAGATTGCAAAAAAAAATAAGTTTTGATTTTGTTCCCAAAATGGTAGAGTCCATGGGCATTCCTATGGCTTGTGTAGTGCATTTCATGATGTTGGTTCAGCTGCTGAGAACATTTTGTCTGATGCCCTCATGAATCTTACGTTGTGGTAGACAGTTCCATTGCTCTTGAGCTAGGAGATCATGGTTGCAGAGGGAGACCTAATCTTTCAGGTGGCTTGAGCCAATGCCATAGAAGGCTTTGCCTGATGTGGAAGAGATCTTGATGTTAACTCTGTATTCAATGGAGAGACAGTATAGACACTAGGAAATAACGAAAAGAAAGGGGGGAAAAATGGCAAATTAAATAAAACTGGTTGAAGACAAACCCAGGATTAAAATATAAACAGTGAAAGGAAAATGTATCAGGAAAAACAGACTTAATCAGAACATAACAGGGAATGTCTATCAGCCAAGCATAACGAGACTACTACAGATTTAATATTTTCCTTATGAAGGCTGCCTGAGATTTTAGCTAAATACTCTCTCATGGCAATTAAGCTCACTATAAGTAACCCCCAGATCCTATTCAGCAGTACTACCACCTCGTCACTTGTTCCCCATTTTGTAGTTGGGCCTTTGATTTTTCCTTCCTAACTATTGTAATTTGCACTTGTCTTTACTGAATTTCATCTTATTGATTTCAGACCAATTCTTCAATTTGTCATGGTCATTTTGAATTCTAATCCTGCTCTTCAAAGTGCTTGCAACTTCTCCCAGCTTGATGTCATCCACAAATTTTATAAGCATACTCTCCACTCTGTTATCCAAGTCATTAATACAAATATTGACTAGTACCAAAGAATGCAATGTAAGAAGTATTTCTCATTCTCTGCACATGTTGCACCAATACTTAGGCCTGAGGAGAGGCCATGTATAGCTCTGAATTCCGAGTGTCAATTCTGGGTTCTACACTGTCTGTGCAACGTGGTCCTGTGCTTCACAGAGCTTCCCTGTTCCTCAGGATTGCTGAGATTTGGGGCAGTAGAAAGCCCTCTATGGGCTTGAAGTAGCAGTAGTGATGGGGAGCAATAACTTCAGGAGTGGCCACTGAGAGACTCTCCTGCCACTCAGCTCATGTCTACATTAGGATAAACAGTCATGTTTTAAAACATGTTAGGGTGACTCATGCTTACTCAGAGTAGCATTCTGTCCACCCCTAGTGTTGGCTGAGTCACATAGAGAGGTTAATGAGCCTGTTACAGCCTTGCCTAACAGAGATGGCAGTAAAGATTTATGCTTTTAGCTACAGATCCCAGGTCTTATCTCCATGCTGACAACGCACATGGGGCATCACATAATATTAGCGAACACATTTTAACTAATTAACTAACATAACATAATCCTTCCATTCACTTCCAGGGGTTTGATTCAGAGCCTTGGTGAATACAGACCCTGTTCTGCTAGGTTCTTCTCCAATCTGTCTTAAGTAGTGCTGCAAGTAACCAGAATTAGCAGCTTAGCACCTTGTACGATTGAGCAATGAGATGAGGATGGACAGCATTTTCATGACACTTATCATAAATATGTGGCAACTGTGTTTCTTTTAGTCTGTTTTGGCTGTGCCTAAGAATGCAAAAGAATTTAGACTGTTCAGTTCAGTCACAATCTGGTTTCTCCTGTTTCTAATTGTTTAGGATGTATATCTATTTCCACCTGAATTAAAAAATGAGTAGAGAAAATAAAAGGAGTTGTGTTATAGAATGACTGAATAAAACAATTGGTTTGACAGCAATGTGGTAATTTTATTATAGAAAATGCACCACATGCAATATATTCACATACAGTATAAAGAGGAGAATGGAATCAGTAAATCATTGTTCTCTATAAACAACAACAACAAAAATTCTTAATTGTCCAGCTAGTGCTTATGAGGCCATAGAAAGAAGCTGTTAACAATGTTTGAGCCAGACAGTGGTTTTAATGCACAGAAATCTCTTAAAATGGTAAAGTGCAAGTAAGATTGCTGAAATATATTTATTTATCTGAAATGTAAAGAATGCACATGCTGAAATGTGATGTGTGAGAATATGGCAGCCAGGAAAGCTGTCAAAAGGAGACACTGCCTTTTTCAGGGTAAATGTTTCACTCACCATCTTAGGTCAGCTGTGGCTTAGTGCTCAGAGAAAGAAGCACTGACAGATAATCCAGAAGAACACCTGCTCACACAGGTAGGAAGAACTGGTAATGGATTTCTTGCACACTCGTTATGGTGAGAGGGTCTCCACAAAACACAAAGCGTGATCAATGTAAATTATGTATTATTTGTACTGCAGTAGGCCATTCATAGGCCAGGCCATTCATAGGTCAGGCCCCCTGGTTGCTAGGTGTTGTGCAAACAGAACAAAAAGACAGTTATTGGCTCAAGGAGTTTATATCTAAGACAATATGACAGTTGGATACAACGAACAGATGTGGGAAGCAAATGAAAGCAATGAGCTGGTACTGGTCAGCATGAATAGCAGCCGTCTCAGAACACTAGCTCCCTAGGCTGTGTCAAATTTTTTGTAGGCAGAGAAGAGTTTTAAGGAGGGATTTAAAGGAAGACAGTGGGAGAAACAGATAGAGGCCAAGGTTTTAAACAATGAGGGGTCTAAAGTTAGGCAACTAGGAGATCTATTTAAATGCCTAATTCAGAGTCCTGCTTTTTCAGAAGTGCTGCGCACCCAATAACTTCCTTTGGCTGAAATTCTTAAAGGCACCTGGGGGACATAGGTGCTTAACTCACATTACTTTTCAATGGGAGCTGGTCACCTAACTCTTCTATGTCCATTTGAAAATCCTAGCCACTGACTTCAATTAGATATGCTGAGTGCTCAGCACTGGGACTGGTTGGAAAAACTTTGGCAGAAAACTGGAGAATACACTTGTGTGAAAGGGTGTCAAAGTCAAAGCAATTGGCAAAATCACATTGAATTTGCTGCAATTTCATTTAGGAGAAAAACTGAAAAAAGTTCTGATTGTCAAAAAGTCCCGTTTTTATTTCTTGGAATGAAACATTTTGATTTTTCATTTTGATTTATATTTTAATCATATTTAATCATATATATGATTAAATATGATTAAAATATAATTAAAAGGTAAAATCAAAACATTTTTGTTGAAAAAAACATTTTCATAAACCTAAAATGATTTTTTAAAATGTTCTTTTATGGAAACCTTTGAAATTTTCAAGTTAAATGAAAACAAATGTGAAAATCTCAATCCCTCACAAAACAAAATTTCTGTCCTCCACACGGCTCTACTCAGCACTTTTTAAAAATAAAACCACTGAGACAGGCTCCCACATTCTATTCTATTCTATATAGGTTCTTAGAGTGCACTTATCACTGTGGTATCGGAACACCTTCCAGTAGTGTATTAAGCAAATAAGCACTGACTTTCAATCTAGGACTTGCACTCTTAAGGGTACGTCCATACTACCCGCTGGATCGGCGGGTAGCAATCGACTTCTCGGACTTCGATATATCGCGTCTCATCTAGATGCGATATATCGAACTCCGAACGCGCTCCCGTCGACTCCGGAACTCCACCACCGCGAATAGCGGTGGCGGAGTCGACGGGGGAGCCGCGGACTTCGATCCCGCGCCGTGAGGACGGGTAAGTAGTTCGAACTAAGGTAGTTCGACTTCAGCTACGCTATTCGCGTAGCTGAAGTTGCGTACCTTAGTTCGACCCCCCCCCTAGTGTAGACCAGGCCTAAGTCACAAAGGCATTTTTGTACATTCTACCCCAGGAGACCCACTTCAGTACCTATTTCTAAAAATCTTGACCAAAGGTCATCCCTTCTATAGGTTTGCTTTCCTGCACTGCACCAAGTGAGTGAAAATAGTAAAGGAATGACTCAAGACCTAAGTAACGGTGTGAAATCTAGGGTTAAATGTGCAGGGGGTCGAGGCGAGATGGTTGGTTGTGCATTATGGAAATCATCCCCACAGATCAGCTGGCAGAGTGCAGTTCTTCCCACTCTTAGATCACATTGCAAGTTTCATTTTCCATTACATACTCAGGGGCGGCTCCAGGCACCAGCACGCCAAGCGCGTGCTTGGGGCGGCATGCCGTGGGGGGCGCTCTGCCAATCGCCGGGTGGGCGGCTGGCGGCTCCGGTGGACCTCCCACAGACGTGCCTGCGGAGGGTCCGCTGGTCCCACGACTTCGGTGGAGCATCCGCAGGCACGTCTGCGGGAGGTCCACCGGAGCCGTGGGACCGTCGACCGGCAGAGTGCCCCCTGCAGCGTGCCGCCATGCTTGGGGCGGTGAAATGGCTAGAGCCGCCCCTGACATACTCTTTAAATTGCTCTTGGAAACTGGTGTCCACGCTGGAAGTTTCTCAGCCCCAAGGAACAGTCCCCATTTTGGGACAATATCCTAGCTTGAATTTTAATTTTGTCAATGGTTCCTCAGTTCTATAGTGAAAGGAAGAGTATAAACGTGTATAACAATAATAATCATCATCAGAGTTGTAGATGGTATTATAGCTGGAGACCACAGGAAGTGTTAATGCTCTGATAAATTTTTAAGCAAAATACCTAACTAAATGCCTTTGTGATCACTGAGGTATTAAGAATGTTTTGCTCTTTTTAATTATTTCAAGTGATCTTTGGGCTCTGTTCCCATGTACATTGTTCTCTACTAATAAACCAGCTAAATAGTAATATTCTCATGTCTAAGTGACATTAATAAAGTCCTCCTCTGAGTCCTGGAGAACAAGAAAGTGAATTTAATACATATTCTTGCTACAAAGAAAAATCTTTAAACCTGTAATCTACCAGATTTATACATATCCCTTTTCATAAGTGACATAAATTGAGTACAGATGTCATTGCATTGAGTCACTTTCTAGTTGCTCCATTGATGCTCCTGAATTGTCAAAATCTTGATCTACAGGAACATGAAATCTTTTATCTGGAATATCAACCTCAGTTTGAAAGCAGGTTCATCAAGCCAAAACAATGATTTTAATCAGTGTCTGGGTGAGATTGGGGCATAGAGGAGAGCTAGCTGGATGAATCTCAATCCAGACAAGGCTAAAGTGAGATTAGTTGGCTGGGAAAAGCAACTGGAGCATCATGCAAGAATTATTGCTGCCCTTTTGATTGATGGTGTGCATCTATCTTTTTTGGTCAGGTTCACAATCTAGCGGCCTAGTTGGACTCTGAGCTGCTACTAGAAGATCGGGTGCCCTTTTCAGGATTTCTGTAAGTCTAAATAAATACATTTAGACTAAGCAGCAAAGAATCCTGTGGCAGCTTATAGACTAACAGACGTTTTGGAGCATGAGCGTTCGTGGGTGAATATCCACTTCGTCGGATACATTTAGACTGTCATAGACAACAATTCTTTTCTATCCATGTAGACTTTCTTTATTGTGACTTCATTTACATAGACATTCAAGTCAAGCGTGTTAGTATAAATGTCAACCATTCAATAGCTGAGGGAAGGTCATTGTGCAAGTCTACAAGGGAACCAGGCAGCCTTTGCTGATGCACACCACCTGCAAATATCTGACTCTACTTTGGCAGGGGAAACCAAAGCTGCTACTAGCAGGCCAAGTCTTCCAGAGCCTGGTCAGTATGGACACTCAAGTGATCTTATGCATGATCAAGAAACCTTGGATACTAGCCCCTCTCCAAAAATCCTTCAGCGAAACAGGTAGATATAATTAGAAAGGTTAAGAAATGCAGCTTTGCTTTGTGTTTCATTTGTCAGACCATTGGCACACAGAACTAGAGATGCTTCTTATCAGTATATTTTGTGTCTGATTTTCTGAATACCTTAGGTTTACAATTATTCGTGCAAAGTTCTATCACAATTGTTCCTCTAGCTTGTTTGAAAATCTGGCCCATTGGCTTGATTCCCAATTGTTCAGAAGCTGCAGATTAAAATGGGCTTCCTACAGATCAAACCTGTAACAGCCCAATTTACTGTTTAATTTTACAATCCTATCTGGCTTGCCATAATAATAAACAAAAGACCCTGAAAAGGCCCGCAGAATATCTTCCATCTCCATCCTGAGGCAGAAAAATAAAATGAAAGAAATAACATAAATAGCGAAGTAGAGAATTCTCTAAACAAAAGATTTGACTCTGTTAACCAGCAGGAGGTGTCAGTCACTGTCACTGAACAGAATACATCAAACTCTTAAGGAAAAGACATTGCCTCTCCTTACCTACTGGCCATACTTTTGTAGCCCAATCCTCATCCATTTCTGCCAAACAGCCCTCTACTTGGGATGTGAATCTATGGATAACGCAGGCCAAACCAAATCCCCAGCCACATCTTATTTGCGGTTTTGTAAAGGAAGCCCATTTTTACTAATGATACACATATTCCTTTTATAGAGTAATATCTTCAGTCAGCTTTGAGGTGTTCTTGGTTTTGCCAGACCACTTTTTGGAGCAGAACTGTCTGACCTCCTAATAGCAAACCTTAATTTTTTATTTTTTATTTTTTTTTTGAGCAAAGCCTATATTTGTGCACCTAAATCAGGTGCTTGATTTGCAGGTGCATGCCATCCTTTGTGAGCACAACCGGTTACATATGTAAAAAATGGGTGTGCAAAACAGGACTTAAAATGTCCTTTAATAGCACTTAATGTGCTACCCTCAAATAAAATTGGTCGATACTCTGTTGTCTCTTTCCAACAGTTTCCTTCTGTTTAAAGTCAGCCAAAGAGCTCCCCATATTAAGAATCAGTTTGAATACACATCAGCATATTGTCAACGATTTGTTAACCAAACCGGTTTTCTAAGGCACATTCCAATGCAATATCAGAATAGTCATGGCCCTGACCATTTCCTGTAGGCATGGAGCATTTATATAAGACTTAGCGATAAGTAAATCTGAATGGACAAAGTGCTCCTCAGTCTACATCACTCAAGAACTAAATAAATAGGATTGCCACAACTAAACAACAAAGACGACATAAGCCACATCCTAAACCTGGCTATCACTTGGAATTCCCTGCGGAGACCTCTCCATGCCAGAGTCTAGTTCTCAGTGTCCATACAGTTATTTCAGCTGGTTTGTGTCCAGGGTGACATTTATGAATTACAGCATGCCAACAGGAATCAGTCAGAACCTCCTTGAGGGTTCCAAGATCAGATAACAGGGTGGGTTAATGGAAAACCCCAACCATCCTGTTAAAGAAACTCCTAAATCTAAGGTGCCACAAGTACTCCTGTTATAAATCAATGTGTTATTTAGCTACCGTGTCTAATGTATTTATCATCTGGTCTATGCATTATATTCCAGGATGAATATAGTCAATAACTGCACCATGTACACTCTTCCAGGACATGGAGCATGGGCCCATTCTTTTTCTGCTTATATTCTCTCTCTCTCTCTCATTCCCTACACAGTTAGCGCAGTGATGGAGTTCTGGCTTCCACATAGGGTCAATGGACTCATTGCATGAGTACTCAGCTAGATCTGATCCTTCAAGACACAGTGCACCCGCAATTTCTATTGATTGAGAACCACATTTTCAAGTTTTAGTGCCTACAATTAGGCACCTGCATTGGCATTTATATTCCTAACTCAGCACTTGTTTAAAACAAGCAGTAGCCTGATTTAACTTTACTGCGAGATGGGAGAGCTCAGTACTTCTGAAAGTCGAGCCATGGATTCCTATATGCAGATTTAATATAGGTTCCTAAACCAGTGGGAGCTGAGGACCATTAATGGACAGTCACTCAGATGATGCAGTGTTGAGGGCTATAGAAGTAAATAGATAGGATCTGGCCATTAGTTTGTGTACTAAGACTCTTAGGGTCACACTCTGCTTTCATTGACTTCAATGGGAACAGAAGCAGGCCGTTACTGAAAATCTCACTGACACAGCTTTAGTGTAAATAAGCAGTAACAAATATTTCAAAAAAACCTCCTCATATTTCATTTTAAAACCAAAACAATTATGCATTAATTGCACAAAATGCACCTGGAGTCTTCATATTTTATGCAGCATTTTAGTTTTAAAATGGCCATTAGAAAAAAAATTCTATTAAAACAAAATTTGCTCCCAGGCCACAAATGTATTACTGCCAAGTTTTTGCCTGTGTGGAGCCAGTTTTAACAGCCAAATTATAAGTCCCTGAAAATAGGGTTTATAACATAACTGCAGATCCACCCCTGGAATATAGCAGTATGTCATCAAAGAAATCTTATCAAAGGATACTTATTTTTTATGACTAGCTACTTCTTCAGCAACATTTTAGTTCAAGTGTCCCTATTATAGTGAAATAATTTTGTATTCAGCAGCGATCTTCATGAATTCACTTGGTATTCATGTGGCTATCACATGTATTTCCACTGATTTTCCACTGCTGTTTAGGATTAGTTAATGGGCACTTAAAATAGAGTGTTACCCCTGTGGGAGTAAAGTAACTTCAATCCCAGTACACATGTTTCCGAAGCTAAGTATAAATGATGACATTATACTGAGCTTGGTTCAGTCAGTTGTTGGCTTTTCAACTAATATGCCAACAGCCTTTTTAGGAAAAATTGTATAAAGCAAGTCTTTTATCTTTAGGGGGGAAAAGCTACTTCTGAGTACAATAGCTGCTTATCACAGATGTATTATGGGGCAGATAGGCAGCTGGTGTAAGTCACCGTAGCTGCATTGAAGTAGATGAGGCTATGCTGAGTTACACCAGCTGAGGGTTTGACCCACATATATATGTGATAAATTAGCTTGTCCTGTTGCTTTGGGGGTTATGTTGTCCAATCAACAAATCACACCTGCCAGGATGGTTGTCATTTTAACTGGTTTTCTGAGTTTCTTATTAGTCTGAACAACAATGATGTTGCCAAAAAAACACTTGAACAACACTGCTGAGCATTCCTACTTCACTTATGCTTTTGTGATTAATTGTTATGGCCCAAAACAGACTCAACCCCAAGTGATGAATTTTTCCAGCTGATATAAAATTAATAGAAGAGGACGTGAAGTTACTCCACCATATAATCTTTTTGTTTTTTAAACGGACATTAGTGTGAGTGGTAATGGCTAGTTTGTCTCAAGTTTTCTGCTCTTCTATTGAATAGCACAGCAGAAAGTTAATATAAGAAAAGGAGCAATTCCACCTATGTTTATCCTAAGATTGAGAC
Organism: Mauremys mutica; assembly: GCF_020497125.1. Taxonomy (NCBI): domain Eukaryota; kingdom Metazoa; phylum Chordata; order Testudines; family Geoemydidae; genus Mauremys; species Mauremys mutica. Next base: position 9,631,084 of record NC_059084.1, on the reverse strand, counting down.
CAGTTGTTTTAACACACGGCAGATGGAGTCTTTAAATAGGTCACCATTAAAAAGCAAATGCCTTCCAACAGTTCCGAGCAGTGGTGTCTGTGACACTGTGGTCAGGCTCAAAAGAACCTGCTACAGCCCAGCCCAAATGCCCTAAGGGAAATTGTAGTCCTATTATAATGCACCCTCACCTCCTGGGCACCCTCTCATACTCAAAGGCAGCTTTGTGTGGGATCGTCATCTCTGACACCCTTAATGGCCATTTGCACAGTCCCTTTCTGAGAGTCTTCCAGGGCCTGGCCCTCTAGCCAGGTCCCTTAAGGGTGCAGTATCCTTCCAGGTTAACACGGCTACCCCTCTGATACATAAGTCCAAAATAAATCTCTACACCAGTGGTTCTCAAACTAGGGCCGCCGCTTGTTCAGGGAAAGCACCTGGCAGGCCGGGCCCATTTGTTTACCTGCCATGTCCGCAGGTTTGGCCAATCGCGGCTCCCAGTGGCTGCAGTTTGCCACTCCAAGCCAATGGGGACTGCAGGAAGTGGCGCGGGCCGAGGGATGTACTGGCCGCTGCTTCCTGCCGCCCCCATTGGCCTGGAGCAGTGAACCACGGCCACTGGGAGCCGCGATCGGCCAAACCTGCGGACGCGGCAGGTAAACAAGCCAGCCCAGCCTGCCAGGGGCTTTCCCTGAACAAGCGGCGGCCCTAGTTTGAGAACCACTGCTCTACACTACTAGCTTCTTCTGTCCCCTCAGGCCCCACTGAAGTTCTCTGCCTTGCCTCTACTTTGGGGCACTTCAGAGTTTAGATTGTTAGCAGGATTCCCCACACTCCCTCTCTGCCTTCCCCCACAGATGCTGGTTGTTTACCTCAGGAATCTTCCTGCCCCTGTCTCAGGATTTGCCCCACATGAGCCTATGCTGCTCCCTGTGGGTATCTTTCAGCTTGACCTCCTCCACACCTTTTTCTGAAAGGGAATCTTCCTTGTTCTTTTCTCCTTGACTGAATTCAGCTCTATTTAAGTCCTTTCTCACTTCGCCCTGCAGCTGGGGTAAGTCACTATAATTAAATTTCCCTAACAGAGTCACTTGTGGTCACTAAATATTCCTGGGGTTGCTAGGTCACAGGCTAGGCTGACCTCAGCTTGCCTTAAAGAGCCAGCCAGCCCATGACAAGTCCACTCCTGGTCCTAACGTACACTCTCCAGAGAATGAGGAGGATCCATGTAGCATTGGACACCCCAGCCCCACACCTCACTTGGCATGAATCCACCCACTCCTGGCATGCTGTCATCCCCTGTACCATGGGGTGCCATGACACACAGGGATACCTGCCCTCTGCACTCCCACACCACAGCTTACACAACATAGCAGCAGTGGCTCCATTACCAGGAAGCACCATATGGAAGAGACAGGATTTACCTCTTCCTTCCTGTTGTAAGGACAGAGGAGGAGACTGGGTCGCAGTTAATGATGACAGCTGTATATAGGCTTTCCTCAAGTGATATCATGTGCAGCATCATACATTGCAATGAAACATTGTCACTGTTGTTGATCAACACCACCACCACCACTTTGTGGGAGGGGAGGGAGATTTGTTGTGCTATTAGCCCCTGAGATACAGCCTCTCATTCTAGGAAGAATACCATGATTTCTGGCATTGGTGGCAATAGAATTTGGCTTTGACTTCACCACTGCACATCATTTCTCCTTGGCTAGTAAGCTCCCAGGGCCTGATTGTGATCTCAGTTAGAGTATTACTGCATAGATTTTAGTGGAGTTGGTCCTAGGGTATGCTGGTGTGAGTGAGATCAGGGTCGGGTCTTGAACATTTATTGATACTTTGTGCTGAGAGCTTCAAAGCCTCCTAAGGAATTTGGATGCAATATCCCCACTAAAATTACTAGGAATTGAGCATCATTCAAATCCTCTGTGTGGCTTTGAAATTTCAGCTCTGTTTTTTTTTTAAAATGTCTGGTCTGATCTGCACATTTCTGCTAAGATCTAACTTTGTTCTCACTAAGGCACCATTCCTGCATGTGCATTTGCACAGATCTTTCCCTTTTCCTTTCCCTACATTGGGTCAATTCTACTCCCAGAGTTCATTTTAGATCACACCCCATTTAAGCTGACCCTGATATTTTCTGCTGGTAGAACAGTCCAGGGGATATAAAAATGTCCCAGTGTTTTGTTACTAGGATCTTGTCATCGGTTTAAACATTTGATAGATGAAGCCGTGGAGAATTGTAATATTATTCATATTCACACCTCTGAGAAATGCAAACTGCAAATTGAGATGGGAAACTTTGAAAGCTCTCCCAAGAGGCAGAATCATTTCTTTCTGCTGCTGACTATAAAGGGGAACAGCTGGCAGATGTTAATATTGGCAGATACTCTTTGACAAATTTTCTCTAGGTACAGCTAATCAATTGTTACTGCATGGGATGAGGAATGGCGCTTGAATATTCAGATGTCTAGACTTGTAAATACATTATTTTTATACATAGATTTCATTTAAATAATTAATACAAATCAAAAAATAAACTTAAAAAATAGATCAACCTGATTTGTCAGGTGAATTCATGGACCATTTGGAGGATGGATTGCAAAATGTATCCATACATTAGGATGCTGGAGCTACTTATTCAGTTATTACCTTGTATTTATAAAAATAATTGTCCTTTGTACAAAATTGTACCTTAATGAGAATCTGCCTGGCCCTACATATAATTTATTAGTGCAATATGGATTACAGTGGGACTGCTTGCATAGTAAGGTACTAGTCATTGTGAATAAGTGTAGGATGTAATATGTGGAATGTATATTTTGGGTTTTGGGACATGTGAAAAGATGCCTGCTTGTCTGACAAAGAAAGCAAACAGCCATGTAAAAAAACAGCTGAGCTAGCAACCTGATCAGGTAAACTACTTGGCCAGCAGTCCAATCAGGTAAACAACTGAATTAGCAAACTAATCATAGTGTTAGGAAGAAAAGTGTTTATACAATATATAATGAATACCTTTTTGTAACAGTGTATTTAAGGTGGGCACTTAAATGTGAGGGTGTGCTTGCATTCAACCCTATGCTGTGCCCTGTTTCGGTGCACTGATCCCTCACTGATGCAGTGAATCAACGACATACTTCTTCAGCTCAAGAGTCTGTCTGTGAACCTAGGTGTTCTGTGTAGCAGGGAAAAGAACTGGTCAACAGTAGGGATGTCAACATTTGGCACCATAGCACCATGACAATATAGATGCTTCCTTTGCACACGGTCCTGCAAGCTCCTAACTACATGACTCTTGTTCACGTGATTTATCCCACTGACCCAGTGGGAAAGTTTGCAGGCTCAGGCCTTTCTTGAGCTGATCTGTAGAAACATTCCTGTAATTGTGACATGATGATTTAATTCAAAAAGGTACTAACATACTCCCTCGTGGGTGACAGAGTACATTTCTTCGGAGGAGAAAGATGAAGATGAATTTCCTCCCTAGAGATTAGCTACATCATTACAGTGACCATTCCCAGCTGTGTAATTAACAGCTTTGATTGGCATATGAGAGAAGCTTATAGCTCCATAATGTCTTCTCAGGCAACGTGACCTGACACATGGTTGTTACACACCAAATCATATCAGGTTTCAATTATCAACTATGACAGCCCCCAGTGGACTGCTGCAAAAGTGATCATATTATCTCCAGGAAAGTCAGAAGATACGACCCACCTTACTGGTGCGTAGATCACTTAGCTATGGTAATGGAATTAACCTTATTATTTCTCAATCAATCCTCTGTGACAAATGATTGAACTGCCATATGGCTGACTTTAATGAAAGCAACATGCCAGCATATCACGGGAGAGTGGATGGGTGGGTAAATTATGTATTATGATTCATAGTTAAATACAACCTAGAAGAAAATTCTCTCCTTGGAGACTATTTAGAATATTTCTATATTTTATAAAAGGCAATGGATCAAAGAGGAAGTATGAAGCAGCAATGCGTACTTAATGACCTGTTCCAAGGAGTAAATTATGGCTGGAATTGTCAGTGTTTTAAACTTAGTGGAGCAGAGCTTAAGCAACAAGGACGGAAATTTTCAAAATACAGTTCATTCTTTTACAGTGACACAATAGTAAAATAAAGTAACCTCTGACAATATGATTTATTGAAGAATCTAAACAAAAAATGTTGAAACCGCTGTGTACCAAAGTTATTTCTCTGTTCTATTACTTTTAATGAATAGCCGAGATCAGTGAATATATTTGGTGAGATAAGGCTCAGTGCATTTCTGATAAGGGGAAAAAAAGGTAAAAAAGAAAAGTTGCATCAATTTTTCATTCAGAGCTTTATTTACTGGAGCTATATATGTATTTTAAAAAACTTCTATTTTCTCTCTGGCCCTTGTATTCTGTTAAATGGCCCAAATGGAAAGTACATTTACATGATAACATTTCAGGAAAAGGTCAGATAAAAATTAGAAAATGTCTTAGGGATCCCAGTGATTGTATGGTATATTTCTCTCTTTTCATGGGTATGTAATGAAATCACGTCCTTGGCTCATAGCAAGTGGCCAACAAAGGCATTTGACAGGGATTTTAGCTGGACAATGAGCTATAGATTAATCAAAACCAGCTTGTTGTTTTTGTTAGTACCTGGGGCTTGAGCCTTTATTGAACAAGCCAGTGAGCCTGGGTGAATGGCTCTGGTGTCATGAAGCTGCGGCAACCCAGAGAGGCTGACAGTAGGAATTCATAGCCTTGCCTTGTTTTGCAAGATCATAGCACCAATAATTTTCCCACTGACGGTTATTGATGGTTAGGGAGAGGGGAGTAGTGGATGAAGCTTGGCCATCCTCCTTAAGAAACGTTTGATCCATATGATTCTATGTGTGTGGGTGTGTGTGTGGGTGGGATCTACCTGAAAGTGGACCAAGCAATTCCTCCCATCACACCTTCATCATGCCACCCATCCTCGAAGTCCTACTGTGCAGGTTTTCCAAAGATTTGCAGAAATGCACTTTCCATGGCTCTTGGACTGCACAGTTGCATAGGGCACTTCAGGAGCTGGCCTAGTTAATTGTGAGGCTCATGCACTATGGAAGACTCTAGGGAGCAAATGTCATTGTTTCTCATTTCATGAGGCAGTAGGGTGACCAGACAGCAAATGTGAAAAATCAGGATGGGGGTGGGGGGTAATAGGAGCCTATATAAGAAAAAGTCCCCAAAATCAGGAGTGTCCCTATAAAATCAGGACATCTGGACACCCTATGAGGCAGTGTTATGAAATATGCAAGATCAAAGCCAGGACGCATTTTTTTAGAAGGATTCATGTATGGGGTGCTTTAAAGTTTTCTGGGTGCAAATTAAAAAAAAAGAAGCCAAACTCTAGCTTGAGATGCACGTGGGACTGCATACACAAAACAGTGTAAGTGCAACTGAACAGACACCATTTTCCATCTACTCCCACCAACTTTTTTTTCCCCCAGTTCTGGCAAAATCATGATCACAAGGGTTGCATGAATATTAAACAATTAGATGCATAATTTGGGCAACAGTTTGGATAGTATTCCTAAAACTTCAGTGCAAGCTTATCCTGACTCACAAACCATGTCCATAGCTAACACTCCTAGAATGGAATATCAGACCCAGTTTTCACAGCCAAATATCCACCTACCAGTAAGTATATACAGTATAAAAAGGTGGACAACTTCATTAATTGAACCCTAAATCCAGAATGATGCTAAGCCAATTAAAGAAGTTGTTGTCCGGGTTCATACCACCTTTTGACAGTTTGTACGCTTTTGCGATGAGAAACCATAGTTCTATAGTAGAAATATACTGATTGCTTCCTCTTTCTTTTAGAACAGTCTGGTACAAAAACTTGATCATGAAGATCTGAGCTGTGGAGTGTGATTTATTTTTAAAGAATAGACTTTAAAAAAATTAAGAAAAAACAACAAGAATTGAGATAGCATTTTCATTTACTGTCAAAGGAGTTAAGCACAAGTTTATTGTCATACAATTTTGACGGTTCTCTTAAAGTATAGATCTCAATAGTAACTGTTTTACAAGTGATTGTGAATATTGGATAAGATGATGCATTACATATTATTAATTTTAATCATAAATCACCAATGATTATTAAACTGATTATTAATGATACTATTAATGATAATTCCAGAGGCACCTAATGGCCTCACATAAGGATTGCATCCCCATTGTGCTAAGTGTGGTAGCTATATATAATGAAAAGATGGTCCCTGCACAAGGAAACTGTGAGACAATAAAAAATAGCAGTGACAGCACATCAGCTGCCTAATCATTGTCAAGTGCTTTCAAGGCATTACAGCAGAGATCAGTTTTAGGTGAGATTTAAAGTAGAATAATGTAGCAATTCTGCAGATTTTACGGGGAGCTCCTTCCAGGCCTGGGAGAACATGAGAGGGTATTTGTGGGGAAGGCTTGGTGTTGGCAAAGCAGAATCAGGAGTAGGCTATAAGAGCTGAATAAAGAGTTTTATTATTAATCTTTTATACAGCTGCATAAATGTACACAGCACTTAGCAAGACATAGATTAATGCACAGTCCTTGCTCCAAAGAGTTTACAATCTAAGGGCCTGGGTCCTGCTCCCAATGGAAGTCACCAGCAACGCTCCCACCACTTCAAGACCCTCAGAGAAAGAGGATAAAATGTGAGGCAATCATTCAGGATAGAGGAGATCATTTCTAAGGAGACTAGCACTGAAAGAATTCCTGGAGGCAGTGACTTTGGAATTTGAAGGAGAACAAAGAGAGCATCAGGTGGACAAAAATGAGTGACTGAATCAGACAAGCCATCAGGAAGGAATGATTTTTAGAGATGGATTGGGAATTTATAGATTAAAGCTAGGGTTTTCAAAGGAGCCTATGGGAGCTTGGCACCCAAATCCGATGGGCTTTTAGTGGGAGTTGGTCACCTAAGGGGGTTAGAATCCTATGAAAATCTCAGGCTTAATGGAGAGAAATGTAGTCCGAGGTAAGTCTATGATTGTTCGGTGTATAGATAAAACTCATAAATGTTGGATGGGTCTAGTGGATTGGGAACTGAACTGGGAGTCAAGGGATCTGCAGCCAATTCCTGTCTCAGCCCCTGATTCCCTGGGCAAGTCACTTAATCTTTCTTGTGCCTCAGTTTTCCGACCTGTAACATGGGGATACAGCACTGCCCTACCTCACAAGGGTGTTGTGAGGATAAAATCTATTACTGGTTGTGAGGTGCTCTGCTACTGTAGTGATGGGGGCTGTATGCATCTATGGATAGATTTAATTGCAAAATGGGCTCCTGTAGTGCTATACGTTCACAATCCAAGATAATTAAAAAGTGCAACTCTTCCACAGAAAAAAGAAAAGGGCTTTTTTGCATTTTTATTTTATTCCCTTCAATTTGCTTAGCAAAATGTATTCCCCCCTTCCCCTTCAGATCATTAGTTTACCATGTGGTAAAACTTTCCAGTTTTGACTTAGATAACCTTTGAAACCATGTTTACAAAGTTCTCTACCTTCTCCTGTTGTTAGCATAAGGAATAGTACAATAATAGAAGTATGTTACTGAGTTATGGATGGCAATTGATGAGGTTTGCAGCGTGCCCACTGTAATTGTGGCGTTTTCATCATGCATTAAAGATAATAGCATTAGGATCACATGGTTCACTTATTGCTATTCTTGGCTGATAAAAATAATTGAAAACAATGAGAAATACAAGAAAACTGCTGCCAATTACTTCTGTTTGTCTGTTATGAAAGGAGTCCCCATTTTGTCTGCAAATGGATATATGTGAACAGCTTTGATGCCAAATGGAAGCGATAGTTGAGAGGATCAAAGCACAACTGTTCCATTATATTTACTTACTGAATATGATCCTGAAGCATACAACACAGAAAGCAGGTTCGTCCAAGTATACAAATGTAATGCTAGCTTCAACCTTCAAGTAAGGAAAAATAAAGAAATATCAAGTGCCTGGGGAATTTATTTCTAGTGGGAACTACTGTACATAATGCAGGTAGCATCTAGGAACATTCTACAATACAGGCCTTTGTACAAATCTTGTCTGAACAATCTGAGAATACTATTGTTAGAAAAACACCAACCCCAAAGATTTGAGTGCTTAATTTGTTAGGATTTATAAACAAATTAGGCATTCAAATACATAACTGCCAAATCTGTATGCACAATCAGTTTGTTGTGCGACCTTGTAAAATGGAGATAGTGATGTAATGTTCCAAGTGTGCTAGGAAAGTACAAAATATTAAGGTCAGTGTGATGGGGTGTCTTGAGTCGGAGTAAAAGGTAGCAGTAAAGGGTTTACCTCTTACCCTCTACTTAATTGAAGGTGAATGATTTCTTGCCCTGAGTGCTGGAATTTGCTGGGTTGCAGGGTTAGGAAAGATGTGGTCCTTCCTCTACTAAGAGGGTTAAACTCTTATTGAGGTCTGTACACATTGTCACATGAACTCGTAGGTAGGACTAGAATGCAGGGCCTTTCGGATAGACTCCATTCCAATGTCCAATGTAGTCAATGACAGTACTTCTACGATCAGGCTTTTATTCATTAGGCCAATATCAGTATGGGGCTGTATCACTTCCACCTCCTCTAGCTCGTTCAGAATTCACAAGCGAGGCACTTCAGCACAATAATGGCATAATGGAAAACAAATTCCATATGAATTTTAACAAAATATTTCCACCAGTTTCATCTTGCTCTGTCTAACAGCTACAGTATCCAGTTCTGAATTCTGCTTAATGCCATTAGTTACAACGAATTTGACTGGAGTCATCTGGATCTCTCTTCAACACAAAGCCACAAGTAGCAACATCGTCTCATGGCGTAATATAGATGACAGAGACCATGTAATATGAACATTGTCACAGTTTCAGTGTAACTGCACCTGTTTTTCCCCTCCATGGTCTCTCAAGGGCACCAACCTAAGGTTTCTGGCTCCCATCCATCACCTCTCTTGGGTGGAGACCCACATCTCTCTGTCTCCTGACGAGGGTCTTTAAGGCTGCACAGCTCCCTGCCTTGCACTGTGATAGCCCCAGCAAGCCACACTGCCTAAAGACCAGTGCCTGTGCTTTGCTTTCTCTCTGAGAGCTATGAACAGTGTATTGCCAGCAGTTACAAGTTACCACATGGCTCTTTCTAAGCAAGCACCTTTATTTGTAAGGTAAAAGCATTACAGAGAAAACAATAAAAGTCCCTATATGCATGCTAAAAGCTCACCAGTTTCTCGGGAGGTGTTTATAAACTAAATGATTCACCTTAATCACCCCCTGCAGTTTTTAGTTCCTGGTGGAGCTGTGGCAACTCTCCCGCCTCTGGAATAGAATCCCTGGCGCACAGTGATACATAAACCATTCATATGCCTAATACAATATGCCCCCCAAATATATTGCATGCGTTTGCAATATCTGTCACAGCCATATCTCCTAAGTGTTTTCTATTTGGTTTATTAAAGACTCCAAGTTAGCTTGTGTGCTGGTCTGATTAAGGATGCCTTTCTGAATTAGGATCCAAAATGGTTTGCTATTGGGGCCCAAAATGAAATCAGTTCCTAGAGCTGGGTTTTGTCAGCAGGACAGTCTATGCTGTAGGTTAGTATTGTGATGGCCAGCTTCATACATTCCCAAGCTCTGTGTTATAGAAATGAAACTGGTTTAAGCTAATTCTAGTAGCCCTCCCCATACATGAACTCAAAAATTCACAAATCATTTATAACTGAGGGGTGGAATCCCAGCTGCACCGAAGTCATTGGCACAACTCATGTTGATTTCTGGGGCCAAAATTTCACCCCATATATCTTCCGCACAGCATATAAAATAACATGGCCATGTATCTCTGTACAGATGAGTACATTTGCCATCACTCAGGTGCAGCACATCTCTGAAACGATGGAAAGCAGGAGAAACTGTGATTCATTATTGTAGGTAGAGGAGAAAAGAGCAAAACAAAATTCATCTAAATACAAGAACTAGGGGTCACCAAATGAAATTAATAGGCAGCAGGTTTAAAACAAATAAAAGGAAGTTCTTCTTCACGCAGCGCACAGTCAACTTGTGGAACTCCTTACCTGAGGAGGTTGTGAAGGCTAGGACTATAACAATGTTTAAAAGGGGACTGGATAAATTCATGGTGGCTAAGTCCATAAATGGCTATTAGCTAGGATGGGTAAGAATGGTGTCCCTAGCCTCTGTTCGTCAGAGGATGGAGATGGATGGCAGGAGAGAGATCACTTGATCATTGCCTGTTAGGTTCACTCCCTCTGGGGCACCTGGCATTGGCCACTGTCAGTAGACAGATACTGGGCTAGATGGACCTTTGGTCTGACCCGGTACGGCCATTCTTATGTTCTTATGTTCTTATCTGTCCAGACATTTAAAGATAGTCTGTTGCAGGTTTTTTTGGTTTTGTTTTGTTCTCTATAGCCACAATGAATCCCCATTTTGTTTACAAATGGGAATAACATCTTATATTTCATGGAAGAAAACAGCAGCTAATTTGAAACAATCTTGCATGAAGGGACATCAGTACGACTTGTGGACATTTTTGATGGTAGGCCATCTTGCTATGGAACACATTATTAAAATCTAAATCTTGGCTAACAGTTTTTGTGATAGAGATCGCTCTGACAGAATGAGATCTGAGCACAGTTATGTTTACCAGCTAAAGCCAGGTCTGCTTATATTAACTCTGGCTGCTCATAAAAGGCTCCCAAGAAACAGACACAATGATTTTTCATAATGAGTCTCTTATCTAGGACCCTGGTGGCTATATTCCGCTATTGATCCAGAACTCCCACTGACATCAATGGGAGTTGCTATACACCATGGACTGAGGGCAGAATATGTCTATAGAGAGCCATATCAAAGATGATTAAACTTCTAAAAATTACATTAAAGTAACATTAAGTATCTGATTTAAACCCATACAAGCAGCAAAATTAAGAACAGAGAGAAAAATCCATGCCAGCATTCCATGTTTCATTCACACTACTCTATTAGTTAAGGACAGATGCTACTGTATAACGTGCCTTAACTTTGCATTGCCCGCTCTCTAATCCTTACAGTGACATTAATGGCGGGCCAGAGCATCCTTTCTGACTGGGGGAGAGGGGAAGGCTGATCCATGTAGTGGGGGGGAGAGGGTGCAAAATGTAAGGATGGCTGTTCTGTGTGATATTGCCCCTCTACTAACCCTTTAACAAGTAAGGGCCTAACATGCTCCCAATGAATGTAAAGGTCCCATTGACTTCAGCAAGCTCAATGCCTAAGGGCCTGATCCAATGTCCACTGAAGGCACCAGGAACTTTTCCTTTACCTTCAGTGGGTGTTAGAGAACACGTTCATACTGAGGTTGTCAACGTTAATGTTGACACTCTGCACTGCGAACCTCCCCAAAAAGGTGGCAGCTGTCAGTGTGGGAGTTATGCTCTCATGGAGCTTGAGAGTCTGGAGCCAGGCAGGAAGAAATCCTGCTCATAGACTCTGACCTGTTGGCCTGGGCTCTCAAGGACATCTCTGTTCCATGGGTGTTGAAGAATGACCCCTTTGCTTGTTGCAGGAGGGAGGATGGGAGCAAAACCCTGTTGCCCAGTAGAAGGATTTGAAGGAAACCTAACAAGTAGGAACGGGTGGTGTTCCTGTCCCCTTATCTCTGCCCAGAGGGTGACTTGACCCAGAGGCCTTTGTGGTTTAATTTATTTTGTTTCTTTTTACAGTTGATCTCATCTATTTTAATGATTCTGCAGTACCTATGTGAATAGTTATTGTCAATAATATAAATACCTCACTCTGGACTTGTTTAGATAGCCAATAGCTGCACAGTAGTCTGTGGGGGATCCTTCAGAGTGTGCACAGAGCACCGTGTAAATGCACTGCATAGTTAGGCAGTGTTTGAAAGCCCTCAATTAAAGGAGCAGGGCACCTTTGCAAGATGGATTAAAAAGCATTAATTTTTTTCCAACATACATATGCCCCATTTACCAGAATGGCTCCATCCACATAGTGTCCCTAAGTGAAAAATATTAGTCAATGTACGCCAATGTGTGGGTCATACGGCAAGCTGCAATTTTGCCCTCATCTCACAGGCTGGTAACTCTGCTATTCTTAAGGAAGAACTTGGTCTGAGATACGGATTGCCCACCCCTATCTCCCTAGGTCCCTTCATCCTCTCTGTTTATATTGGGAAGGGAACATCATCAGAAACAGAAAATGACATCAATTCATGGCTTTTAATATGAGGAGGGAGAAAGCGCCTAGTTTTCAGGTCTCTGCTGTTTTAAGGCCAGATCCTGGCCCACAATGTGTGCTCAGGCTGGACAGTAATGAGGTGTAAGGAGCTCCCTTCCTCCTTTGTGTTTGCAGTCTGCATCATGGCTGGTGTCTATGGTGGGGGAGCACATCTGCCTCCAGACTGCTACCCCCATAGAGGAGGGCAGGGAAGGGGCAGAGAGAGGGGAATAGGTAAAGCCTGAGTTCTACTCCCACCCCAGCATCCTGGCCAGCACAGCATGGGGGAGCAGAGACTGAATTACGACTTCATGAGTGACCAGGGGCGGCTCTAGGAATTTTGCTGCCCCAAGCACGGCAGGCAGGCTGCCTTCCGTGGCGTGCTTGCGGACGGTCTGCTGAAGCCGTGGGACCAGTGGACCCTCCGCAGGCAAGCTGCCGAGGGCAGCCTGCCTGCCGCCCTTGCGGCACCGGCAGAGTGCCCCCCGCGGCTTGCCGCCCCAAGCACGCGCTTGGCGTGCTGGGGCCTGGAGCCGCCTCTGTGAGTGACAGTTCAATCCCTGCTTTGCTTGCTGGGCAGCACAAGTACAACCTGCCCCTTACTCAGGGTACAATGTAAGATTCTAGTCTTGTCTGCTTTAGATTATAGAGAAACCCAAACCAGAACCCTTCATCTAAATTTGCCTGAGCACAGGTGGTTTGGATAGAATGGGACTCAAGTGCAACCTCCCCAACCAGTTCTGACTTCACAAAACCAAATCTATCCTGGCTTGCCCAGAATAGTGAGGAGAAAAAAACTTTTACCTGATCCCTTTCCACAAACTCTGGCGGGTGAGATAAATTGGAGCCTGGATCTTATTTATTTTCACCTGTGTCTTATCCCCCAAAAATAGTATATAGCAGCAATACAAAATTGTCTCTGTTTGCCTGTTCTTTACAGAGTTCTAGGTCAAGAGTTTTTCCAGGCATACAGAAAATAGCAGCAAAGGCTACGTATTTAACATGTATTCTGTCCAGGAAGTGCAGATTGTCATCCTATCTACCTAGACAAAGGTGTTTGGTCTGGCTCTCCACAACACACTCAGAACCTCTTTCATTGTGCGCTCTCTTTTCCTCCATATACCTATATGCTCCAGCAGCCACAATCACCGTGACAGCTAAGAGAAGCAGTTTCCTTCCTGATTATACCACTCTGAATCTGAATCTGGGTACCAATAGCACAAAGTGTCTCCTCTCTGATAAGGAATCTATGACATTCCCATCCACAGCCAGAAGAACAAAAACCCAACATCACGCCTGAATTTGGTCTCTAATTCAAAAATTGTTTGATGGGGAAATAAAATTCCTTCTCACCTCAATCATGAGCATTTTTTATCCTGAACTATATTATCTTGAGGAGCTGCTGGTTAAAACAGTGCAAACCGATCATTCATAAGGTGAATAGGGCCACAAATATAAATTGTCAATTAAATAAAAGAAATTGGCACATAGCTTAAGAATATTCATCATACAAAATGACTGGTCTTGTGGATGAATTTCATGTTGCAACATATCTCTCATGAGCATGATTTATGAGTATGGAATTCTGGGCATCAGATTTGGCTGGTTCTGGTTTAAAATGTTTGGGCCTATTTACATTGACATTTGCAGATGGGTCTCACGTGGAACGTCTCCCAGGACTTCAGGTTGCTCCTGGAGAGGTCTATAGGGGGCCCAGAGCAACAGAAAAATAGGGAAGCTAGGGAGGAGATGCAGCCTGGGGGGGCTGATGATGGGCTGATCCAGTATTTCTACTTCAGCCTTCTGTGGCTGATAGAACAAGAACTCAGATCCTCCTGTACCCAAAGCACAATCCCTGCTACCTGCTTGAAAGGAAAATCACCTTTAGCATTATAGGGATTTGACGTACTCTTGTAATTCTGATTCCATCCAGTAGAAGGCAGAGGTACACGTACAGACTAGCCAATTTATGTTAACATTGTTATTGTGGTATGTCTTATGTATGTACGGCTAGATTCTGCCACCTTTACTCACTGAGATTAGTATCTTATTCTGTGAGAGGTCCATTTAAAATCAAGGGAGCAACTTACAGAGTAAAGCTGATGTGCGTAAGAGTGTCAGAATCTGGCCCATGTTGGCCCCCAAATCTTAGAGTGCTTCACAATGGTTAGACTGTGCAAACAGGCAAAGAACAAACATGTCGAGTTTTCAATTTAAATTTGTGCGCAGATGCAACACAGTGCAAAACAGTTCAGACAAATTATCATACATGTATTTGATTTGTAAACTCTTTGAAAGTCTGTTTCTAGAAATAAGAAATAATTGGATCAATTAACGTATTTGCATTTCTTAAAAAAAGAGTGAGTAATGACTACCCAAAAGTCCCCATCACTGTAGGATAATGAAGCATGAAATGGTGTGCTGAGATGAAATCTATCTCAGAAAAAGCTTTTGATGGTCATGAATTAACTGTTTAAGCTAAAAAGGCTAAAGCTTCAGAAGTAGTTTTTATAATTAGATTACTCGGTAGAGCTGCCATTCAGTGCTTATTTATTTATTTAAATTCCCCAGGGATCCATGTCACCACCAAGAGATCAGGAATAAAATGCCTCATTTATTAACTTTTGTTGCAAAGAATAGCCACCAAGTGCTAAACTAAAGATTATACTTTTATTCCCTGATGAAGCTGAAAACAGAAAAAAATAGAAACCCAGGCTTTTGTACCAGCAACAAACACAAAGGCTGTATTTTAAAGAAGCCTTATTAAGGGTGCAGGAACAAACCATCCCGATGTGAAGAAAGAATAGCAAATATGGCAGGCGACCAGCTTTCTTAACAGTGAAATCTTCTGTGAGCTTAAATACAAAAAGGAAGCTTACAAGAGGTGGAAACTTGGACAGATGACTAGGGAGGAGTATAAAAATATTGCTCAAGCATGGAGGGGTGTAATCAGGAAGGCCAAAGCACAATTTGAGTGCAGCTAGCAAGGGATGTGAAGGGTAAGAGGAAAGGTTTCTACAGGTATGGTAGCAACAAGAAGGTGGTCAGGGAAAGTGTGGGGCCCTTACTGAATTGGGGAGGCAACCTGGTGAAGATGACGTGGAAAAAGCTGAAGTACTCAATGATTTTTTTGCCCCAGTCTTCACAGACAAGGGCAGCTCCCAGACTGCTGCACTGGGCAGCACAGTATGGGGAGGAGGTGAGCACCCCTCAGTGGTGAAAGAACAGGTTAATGACTATTTAAAAAAGCTGGATGAGCACAAGTCCATGGGGCCGGATGTGCTGCAGCCAAGGGCGATAAAGGAGTTGGCTGATGTGATTGCAGAGCCATTGGCCATTATCTCTGATAACTTGTGGCGATCAGGGGAGGTCCCGGATGATTGGAAAAAGGCAAATATAGTGCCCATCTTTAAAAAGGGGAAGAAGGAGAATCTGGAAAACTACAGACTGGTCAGCGTCACCTCAGTCCCTGGAAAAATCATGGAGCAGGTTCTCAAGGAATCCATTTTGAAGCACTTGGAGGAGAGGAAGGTGATCAGGAACAGTGAACATGGATTCACCAAGGGCAAGTCATGCCTGACCAACCTGATTGCCTTCTGTGATGAGATAACTGGCTCTGTGGATATGGGGAAAGTGGTGGATGTGATACATCTTGACTTTAGCAAAGCTTTTGATACGGTCTCCCACAGTATTCTTGCCAGCAAGTTAAAAAAGTATGGATTGGATGAATGGACTATAAGGTGAATAGAAAGCTGGCTAGATCGTCGGGCTCAATGGGTAGTGATCAACAGCTCAATATCTAGTTGGCAGTCGGTATCAAGCATAGTGCCCCAGGGGTCTGTCCTGGGGCCAGTTTTGTTCAACATCTTTATTAATGATCTAGATCAGTGGTCTCCAAAGTGGGCGGGAGTCTGAGCACCTTATTTTTTGCTTCGGCAGTTCGGGCAGGAGTCCAAGAGGCTTTTTTTTTTTTGGCTTGGGGCAGCATGGCAGAGGGGTGCGTACTCCATTTTTTTTACTGATAGGGGTGTGCGATCAAAAAAGTTTGGAGACCACTGATCTAGATGATGGGATAGATTGCACCCTCAGCAAGTTTGCAGATGACACTAAACTGGGAGGAGTGGTAGATA
The DNA here is from genome assembly GCF_020497125.1 of Mauremys mutica. Taxonomy (NCBI): domain Eukaryota; kingdom Metazoa; phylum Chordata; order Testudines; family Geoemydidae; genus Mauremys; species Mauremys mutica. The sequence goes on along the minus strand of NC_059084.1, from coordinate 9,614,705 downwards.
TGCTGGAGGGTAGGGATAGGATCCAGAGTGACCTAGACAAATTGGAGGATTGGGCCAAAAGAAATCTGATGAGGTTCAACAAGTGCAGAGTCCTGCACTTAGGATGGAAGAATCCCATGCACTGCTACAGGCTGGGGACCAACTGGCTAAGTGGCAGTTCTGCCGAAAAGGACCTGGGGATTACAGTGGACAAGAAGCTGGATATGAGTCAGCAGTGTGCCCTTGCTGCCAAGAAGGCTAATGGCATATTGGGCTGCATTAGTAGGAGCATTGCCAGCACATCAAGGGAAGTGATTATTCCCCTCTATTTGGCACCGGGGAGGCCACATCTGGAGTATTGCGTCCAGTTTTGGGCCCCCCCCCACTACAGAAAGGATGTGGACAAATTGGAGAGAGTCCAGCAGAGGGCAACAAAAATGATTAGGGGGCTGGGGCACATGACTTATGCGGAGAGCCTGAGGGAAGTGGGTTTATTTAGTCTGCAGAAGAGAAGAGTGAGGGGGGATTTGATAGCAGCCTCCAACTACCTGAAGAGGGTGTTCCAAAGAGGATGGAGCTCGGCTGTTCTCAGTGGTGGCAGATGACAGAACAAGGAGCAATGGTCTCAAGTTTGCAGTGGGGGTGGGCTAGGTTGGATATTAGGAAACGCTATTTCATTAAGAGGGTGGTGAAGCACTGGAATGGGTTAACTAGGAAAACCCGGGCTGGGATGATTTATTTGGAGTTTGTCCTGCTTTGAGCAGGGGGTTGGACTAGATGACCTCCTGAGATCTCTACCAACCCTAATCTTCTATGATTCTATGAACAGCTAGGCTATCTATCAGCACATGGCTATTTTGCATTTGTGGGTTGCCTGTTTCTAAATCATATTTATCGAAGTACTCTTGTTTACCAGACCCCTCTTGCACATCACTTCTGCTGGGTGAATAAATGTAACAGAAATAATTAGCACCTAAATGCTTATGATTATGACTGCACATACCACACGTTTATCCTTTGTCAGCAGACTTTTGCACAGAGGGCATATTCCTGAAATGTTTCTTTCCCCCAAACTATGAATAGCCTTCCTGCAACATATACTTCTGCTGTTTATAAATATGCGATAAAAAGGCTCGCTCTGCACATGTCAATGTGTATATCAAGCTCTTAGTTAAAACATCTCCCTCATTGTGTAAGTTGTCTCATCCACTCTGGGTACTGTTTGGTTAATGCTGTATGCAGAGAAAACGAGGCAGCCATGAGTCGAACCACGTAAACCAAGTCTCTTTAGTTCACAGGGCGTTCTGCAAATCCATTTTCCCAGCTGCACTTTTCATGGATTCATTTTAGGCTTTGCTGGTCAGCTCCCATCACACCTCAACACAGTCTACCTATGACCACTGCTTATCATGGTGACCAGCCTCATTTCATTGGTCCTTTGTGCTCTCCTTGTTGCCTATTGTCTTAGATGGCTGTTCCTTCCAGGCAAGGGCTCTCTTTTGGTTATATTTTAGGACAGTGCCTAGCACAATGGGGTCTGGCCCTCCAGGTGCTTCTGCAATATAAATATATAATAATAATATCCAGATCCTGGGTCCAGATCAGTGGTGGGCTTTCTGCAGCTCCCATTGGCTGGGAACAGCGAATCGCGGCCACTGGGAGCTGTGGGCGGCTGTGCAAATGTAAACAAACAGTCTGGCAGCCCACCAGCGGATTACCCTGAGGGGCCATGTGCAGCCTGCGGGCCGCAGAAGGAGCCCACCACTGGTCCAGATGCTCTGGAATAGGTGAGTGGTACATAAGTGCTGGTCTCTCCCCAGGAGTAACTGAGTGTATATGGAGGGGAAGGAGAGGGAGGGGAAATGGAGCTGAAATGGCTGAGGGTTTTGGTAATTTGTTGCAGGTATAAATCTACAGAAAATTACTAGCTCTCTGAAGCAAGGGGGAAGTAGCGGAGAAAATTATGTCTCAAAGGAGTGTATTTGGGTCACAATACCTTCCAGGGGCTGTCTCGGAGTGGTGCAGTTTATTCCTCACTCGGGGCTGTGCCTAAAGTCACAATCTCTCCCTTTGACTTTTAATTTGAATGAACCTTGAGAAAACTTAGCCAAAATGGCAGTTTCACTGTAAGGTTGCATGAACTGTAGCACACGTCATGTTGTTTGGGAGGGTGTTGTTGCATTTCACTCAGCTTTAGCCCCATTTTTTAAAACAAGCAGCATGTGAAATTTTTCATGTTAGACGTGTGGGGATAAGCAAAGAAAAATGATTCACTAAAAAAATAATTAATATTTGTATATATTTCTGAAATTCAGTCAGTAAGTTATGTGACAAATACCAGTTTGACTTACTAAATATAAAGCAAAGCGGGGGGAAGGGTCCTTCTTATGCTGTTTCTTATCTAAGGGGTCTTTTATTTTCCTGATGCATTAATGATTAGCTCCCAATACACTCAATAAATTATGGATCAAAAGCAAAACCTAATAAAATAAGAAACACTACAAAAATTTCTTGCTGGTGCCCTGTTTGGGGATCACTGTTAATACTGGCAATAACAGTCAATAATTATTTTTTCCTTTTCATTTAGCACTTTTAAGATCTTAAAATGGCAAATGTGCTTGGGAGGTGTACAGCCTCAAAACATAAACAGATTCCCGCTCCCCATGCTTGGAATTAAATTCATCCATCCAGTCATCCCCAGTGTAAGTCAGCAATAGAATCAACTCTTTCATTATATGTCAAAATCCCACCCCAATGTATCCCTATACCTCAAAGTCCATAGCCCACTTTGAGAAGGTGACACAGAACGTTTGGCTTTGTGAAATCTCTATAATTTTGTTTCATCTGCCAGAAATCAGCTTTGAGGGAGAGACTTGACCTGGAGCCCTGAGTACAGGTTGGTGCGTAGCTGTGCTGCCCCCAAGTCCAGGGAAGGAATTTCAACTCAGTGAGGCATGATTCTTAACTTAGTCCCCCAGGTTTCCTGGCATCGAGATCCCAACATATTCAGGTCAGCCTGTGGCCAGTTTGAACTCAAGCTTTGTGCTGAGTGACAGCAAAACCCATCCACCTTCAATCCAAAGAAACAAAGAACTGCCTGCGATTGGAAACTGCTGCTTTTTGCCCAAGTCTCTGTGAGTGTCCAAGGAGAGGGACTCAATACTGCAGGGGAGATGGTACCGGGGAGACTTGGGACTGAAAGCGTTGTTGGGATCACCCTACAAGGAGTAGCTAGGGTGGTGGAAGCCTGGGTAACACCTTTGTGCTAGGGGCATGCTGCTGGTGTCAGGGCTCTGAACCAAAGCTGCCACAGCATTGAGGCATCCAGGGTCACAGGGCAGGTGGTGACAGAACCCCTTACTGGTTGGGGAACCCCCGAAGAATCACAGCCCAGCTCAGCTTTCACACTCATATTGTTAACTTGGTCTGTCTGTCTATGGGTCGGGGGGCGGAGAGGAACCAGAGATCCTAACACTAAGAGGGACTAATGCGGGGCGGGTGGGGTGGGGACGGGACGCTAGAGAAGTGCAGGGCCAGAATTGCCAGTTCATGGGAAATTCTGCTATTTTGAAATTTGTTTTCATCCCAAAAGGGAACAAAACCAAATAATTTTGAAATTTTCCTGTAAAACAAGTTTTTAAAAAAATATTTTGTTTTGATTTTGACTTTTATTATTTACTATGTTATATTTGATAATATCGTATCTGATCAATTTCAATATAAAAAAGTCATTTAGAAACATCCAACCAAAATGTTTCATTCTGCTAAGATCAAAATGGAATTCTTCATTTTGACTCCCCCCCCCCCTTACGTAACGTTGCTGAAATTGAAGCACTGGACATTTTCCAATGGAAATATGTTCCACTGGAAAAATTGAAACAATCTCAAGTAGGGACGCCTATTCCTGACTTCAGGAATCACAAAGGTCAAAGCCTTGACTAGAAAGAGGCTTTAATAATCAGTCTTGACACACGACAGAAAAGGAAACAGGTGGGGTGTAAGTGAGGCTGAGTGCCACAGAGTTTACCATTAACTGGCCAAAGATGTTTGACAGAGGTATATTAAGACTTCTCTGTAGGTACATCAACTCAGGAATTTAGTCTATAGGGTTGATTGTGATCACCTTCTTTGTTTTGCAAAGGGAATCCCTCTCTGTAATATGGTTTGCTGCTGGAATGCATGCTATCCTGTCAATGCATTCATCACCATTATCATATTCTACTGGAAGATTGGCAAATTTGTTCATCCCTGTAAGATAGATATTATGACATTTGACAGATGATTTCCATGCTGAAGTAATCTTTTTGGAAGTGTTGAATATTTTGGCACTCCATTATGCAGCACAGGAGTGAATTTTCTCACTCTTATCAGGCAAACAAGCCTTGCAAAGTGGGAGTCATCAGAGAAGAATTATCCCTAAAGCTTGAAAACGGATTTTTGGAACACCACGGTTTCAGCATTAATTCCCTTATTATAATATGGCTTTGGCCACTGCTGGTTCATGTTTTTACCCTGATTGGCTGGCAATGGATTTTAAGTTTGTGTCATCCCCCTTTTTAAAATCTCCAGAGAAAATGCTGCTTAGGGGGTGTGTCACCTAGCTCATCACCTCATTTCCATAATGGGGATTAGGATGCCTAATGCAGCTAATGAGGAGTAAGGAAAAAAAGCAAGAGGGTAGAGAAAAAAGCTTGTAAGGGATTATCACTCACAAAATAATGCCTTCTCCCCAGGCCTCCTATCTGGGACCTGAGATTCAATGCCATCTTCTTGACAAATTTCAATAGCGAGAGAGTAATAATGACCATCATAATTCCTGGTGCTTCATTGGCCAGATCCCGAGATGATGCATTGAACGGACAGAATAATAATTTTCAGTGAATAGGATGCTAGCCTGTGGAGTCCTGGATTCAATTTCCTTCTCCACCACAGACTTCTCCTGTGCAAGACCTTGTGCAAGTCAGTCTTTTTTGCCACAGTTTCCCCTCTGCAAAGTAACAATACAGGAGCATTATGATGGCAAATACATTAAAGATTGAGAGGTCCTCAAATACCCTGATGATGAAGGTCATAGTGTCTAAGATAGATACGTCAGTAACTTCATTGAAATCAAGGGAGCCATGCAGATTTATACCAACCAAGGAGGATCTGGTCTTCTATATTCGAGGGCTGCCTAAAGAATAGCCACTAAATCCTCACAGCCCTCTCTGAGGCAGGTAGATTTGGTTATCACCAGTTCACCTATGGGTAAAGTGAGACACAACAGGGCTGATTTTCAGCCTGAGCAATTTTGCCTGCATAACTGGCTCATGAAATCACAGTAATGGCCAGCTGTATTCTAACCAGTCATTCATTTGTGCATGGACAGTTGTGGCATTGCTTGTGCAGTAGGCTTACAGTAGTACTCGACTAATTTTGAAAAAAATCAAGGCCACTGTGGTTAAGGCTGACATTTTCAAAGAAGTGTCCACTAATTCCGGGGACTCAAAGTGAGATGCCTGAGTTTTTAGAGCTGGGGACATGGCATTTAAAAGATAGATCAATGAAGTCAATGAAACTATTATGATTGTCCCTAGCCCCACTTGCTCAGTGAGCACAGCACAGGGTCATAGGGAAGCAGGATGGCCTCTGGTATGTAGCACTGTCCCCTTCCATGTGCACCCTCTCAGGCCCCAGAGACAGTCTGGCTATGAATCGGGTGGTGGGGGCTGCGGAGTATTGTTAAACATTACACATCCAGCCCCCTCCCCAAAAAAACCTGGTGCTTAATGGGGAACAGCTGCTGAAGATTCCACCCTGCCTATCACTGTATGAATCAAACTGGAGGGACCACTGAAGGGGACAGGGTAGGGGAAGAACTCATTCGGTTTCACAGCATTCGGTCTCACAGGTGCTGAGATGACCATCCAGGGAGCCAATGAGTCTTCCTTGTGAGGTAGGCCTAAAAACTGGATCCAATAACTCCTTGAACGGACAGAATAATAATTTTCAGGCACCAACTTTGGGATGGATTTGAACCTGGTGGAGGAATGGTCCATCCATATCCCTAGTGTCTTTCCCTGAGTGATCCAGGCACACCGAAATTACATCTTTTAACGCGGAATTGTTCAGTACTAATTGCCTTAACTTTAGCGGAAAGGTAGCTTTTTTCTGAAGAGAGGAATGTATTTGGATGTAGGGAAACACCTCCAATCTCTTCATCCTGACCTGTCTTGTGGCAGAAGGAGGAAATAATATAGATAGCAGACATTCGATCTGTTAGTGGCTTACATTTTCCAATTCAGGGTGCTCCAGCTTAAGTGATCCTTCTGTTACTTTCAAGGTGGAGTGCTCTGTTTTGTTTGGTCTTTTCAGTGTTCTGGTAATTAACAAATGTGACAGAACATTTGTCTTAATTGCCCAGTGAAAGCCCCACACAATAGTAATTGCTCTATAAAAGTCCTATAAAACAGATCCACATGGCTTGTGAGAAAACACCCTCATATAAAATACTGACACACAAAAAAAATCCCAGTATCCTTATCGTAAAGCTTCTACATGTAAACAACAAGCCTCCTTGGAGAGGACAAATAACCAGTCATCATAATTAAAATATTTAAACATAGAAAGGGGGTGATAATTGGAAATTCTTTATGAATGCTTTATTAGTTACCCTCAAAACTCATAATTTTGCAGTCATTAAAGAAGGCTGCTTTGGAGAAAACCCATCCTCGTAAAGCGGGGTGGTGGACGCAGCAATAAATAATAAATAATCATCATAATAATAATCCAGTATATAAAAAATGGAAAAAGAGGAACGCTTGGTAGCATTGAATGAACATTAGTGGTTAGGAAATGCAGTCAATTGATAAGGGAAGATACAGCTGTCAATGAAAAATCTGTGTCCAGTAGGATCAAGGACAATAGAAAGGAATTCTTCAAATTATCAGGGATTTGGAAATTGATCAAAATGCTTTTTAGCTCATTTAGGGAGGATGTGCATAGACATGCACTCACCCTGCTCTCAATACAGCACAAACACCCTGAATGAATATCCGAAACACACTCTCCCTTCCTAGGGTCTTCCTTTACTGTTAACTTAAAAACCACCATGTACCTTAATCGGAACTTCCTCCTGAGCATACTGTTTCTAGGGCTTAGTGTGCCAAGCCTACTGTCACACCCTTTACCAGCCTTCCTCTTGCTTTATAGAAAAAACACATTGAAGAACGATAGACCTTGCATTAAAGGGAGAACTTTGAAAATTTTTCAGGAAAAATCCGCGATTATTTTTGGTATGTGAAATTATTTGCAATATTTGTTCTATCAAAAATATTTTGACAAGCTCTGTTAGAAACTTGCTTCCTTTTATCCTGCTCAGCTGTACCCTGGGAGGTCAGGTTGCCAGAATGAGTCAGAAGAACTGCTCTGCATCTGTATGCAGGATTCTAGAACTTGTCATCCTATCAGAGTTTTCAGGAACCAATTGACTGTGCTTTTCTGAGATCACAAATAGTCAGCATGACTCCACATACAACTAGGCCTTGATTATTTTGGGGGAGAACTGATCAGCTGTCAATACTGAATGAAAAACTCACCTACAAGCAGATGTCAAACCCAAGCCATTACAGTGAATCCCACTATGAACTTAGTTGATCCTGCATATCTTACACTCCTGAATCTCCCATTTGAGTCAGTGGGAATTTTGGGTACACAAGGAACATGGGAATTACCACGTCGGATTGCATTGCATTTGCGTAGACCAGAAACTAGGCAGTGCCAAATACTTCAGAGAAGTGTGAAAAAACCCTGAAGTGGACAATTATGAAATTACCTCATTCTAGTGTAAGTTTTTTCTTTGCCCTGTCTGTTGGAGGTTGTTCTATATGCTGAAGCAGGAGGGGATACAGGACTGGGCTTTGGATATATTCCTGCTGATCTTCATGGGATATCCATAAATGAAACATAGCAACTCAGGAGGTTCCGCCTATCTGCCTAATCCAATGTTTGTCAACCGGAGGTGGGAGGGTCACAAAAGACAATCAGAGGGTCATGAGGCATTGACAATGTTATTATAATCTAAAGCAAACAAAATCTTAGTTCCCCACTCCTCCCACACTCTCCTCCTTTGGGGTCAAGTATTCTCTGTCAGTCTCTCTAAATACATATTCTATGGGCTCAGCATTGTTACCATTGATACTTTTATAGTCAATGTCAGGGATTTGCAAAAAAAATTGACTTTGAGTAAGGGGTTGCCAACCTGAAAATGTTGAGAAACACTGGTCTAGTCAGCATGATGATAAGAGCATATGTTTCTCTGTCCAGCAAAAAGAAGAATCATATTTTCAGTCTTGCAATTTCTCCTCCCTCTCCCCCGCCCCTCCCCATCTTGTTTAAAAGAGTTTTGTTTTGTATTTAAAGTAACTGGCAACACGGTTGTAGCTTTTTGCTCCAGAAAGTTAACATCAGTGTTAATGTGGTAACAACAGAATGCAAATTGATTTGACTCAGCAACAGAGCAGTGGGTTATTTAGCTTCATCAGCCCTTTGTCTAAGTTAGCACTTTCCATGTCCTTTTGAATAAATATTATTACTAATAGCTGTATTATTCCTCTGACTTGACTCAAAAGCTGCACTGACTGTAGGTCAGTGTCATCATTTTTCATGTAGCCTTGTGTTTATCACACACACACACACAGGATTTTTTCTGTTGAAATATTTGAAAAGAATAAAACAACATGTTTAGGTTTAAAAGTGACGCTTTCTAAGGCCTATTAAGTATTCAGCAGCAAAGACCTATTTCACCAATGAAGGAACTTTACATAGTCACTCTGCCATTGACACAACAAAGGGGATAGCTACAATTACGCAAAATGCAATGAGAAACTTTTACAAATATGGTGTCTATACAGTGATGGATAGGGGAATAATACAGTGTGAGCTCATCACTCAATCCATGAGTAGCAGCAGTGTTGTGTTAGGTGATTGTGAGTGAGAGAATATGATTCATTTCACTTATAATACACAAAGATCAAAGTATTGGCAAAGACAATGTAAATGTTAACTTGGAACAGTTAGAACTGGGTGGAGCTGAGACACTGATCTGTATAAATCACTTAGTGGCTGAAATTTGTAAGGGCTTGTTTATGCTCCGCCACAGCGCCGACTACGGGGATGTGAATTGCAGAGCACACAAAATTACTGTGCTCTAACTGCCCTGTGTGGACGCTGCTGATGCAAACTAACAGGTACCCAGCTAGAGTTAATGCTAACATTGAGGTGCAGTGCAGACATAGCCTACCTTGCAGTGTTGGCGCCGTTTATCCTGTGACGTAGTTGGTCTAGTCAGTTGTCACTGGAGTCATTTGAGAAGGAAATTGGCATTGCCTCTACCCTGGCAGAGAAAAGTCTTATTCAAGATGCAGGTAAAGCCAAGCTTCAATCTATAGCTGCAATGTAAATATCCTGAAATATTCCCAAAGACGCTGATTTCTCATGAGGAGATGTGATTTGAAGAATAATGGTGTATCATAATTTGTGTAGAGATCTGTGATAAATCATAGCTGATTATGATAATACCTAACTATAGGTTATCAAGTGTCATGAATCATGGTTAAAGAATTTAACTAATTTAATTGGCGACAAATATAGACCTCATTTGTGGGTACATCTGGGTAATGAGAGAGACAAGTCCTACCATTACAAAACCAATATAGATAGATCATATATTCTACAAGGAGCACATAGATAAAATAATGAAAAGGCTGTATTTTTAACATGAATTAAATATGCAGGTAATTTATTCTTAGTCTTTCAGTTCTAGAATTTCAGTTAAAAGTCTCAGAAATCTCTCCTGACACTTCTACTGGCTTGAAGGAGTTAGCTAAAACTAATGAGGGCTGAATATGCAAAGTGGCATGTGGAGGGAGGGCTATTGCACCCACAATTGTTAGCGCTCATGCATACAACTTTCAGCACACTGTGAGACGTGTAGCCTATGATCAGTTGTTGGTAACTGACAGTACAATACATGCATGTAGGGCTTAATTAAAATACCAATGAAAGTCTCATTGACTACTACACCTTGAATCAAGCCCACATTCTCCATTTAAAAAATCCATGCACACAGGTCAGATACATAAGTGGGAGTTTAAAGTGAGGTTTCCATTATCAATGAAATGTTGACCTCCTTACAATGATTCTCTCTCAGTGGCTGCTTTTAAAAACAGACGTTGTAATTACATTTTCTCTTTCTTGCAGGTATTGAATTATTTTTATATACAAAGCCAAGGTGACAGATTATACCACATGCTATACTTAGATGATACAAAGTTTCAGTTTTTCCAAGTGACATGGAAACAACATAATTAACAAACTTAATAAGGATGTGCTGCACAATATTAAAGCTATATTTATTTATTATATATTTACTTGATGATTTGTTGAGTGCCTGTTTCCACAACCACTAAGCACTTATAAAATTAACAAAGCATAACTCATATACATGGAGATTAGCTATTGAACAGTGAATAAGGAAACTTGGGTCAGCAGTCAAAGGAGTATTTTTCCAGGGCCAGATTCACAGCTGGCTTACATTAGCTTTTACTAGCATTCATGAGGACACAGATCAACCAGCAGTCTTAAGGATGCTAATGGAAGTTGCAATGATGCAAGGCAGCCAAAAATTACTTGTTTGGAAGGCCCCATGAGGGAGCAGTAGCATCCAAGAAAGTAGGAATTGGGCAATGGTGGCCAGGGAAGAGGAATGGCTAAGGTGTCACAGAGATGCACTGATTCTGGAAATCTTCATAGCAGCCTCCACCAGGAGCTGCATAGGCAATTAGGAATTCCACAGGAAATACAACCTGCTCGCCCTGATGTTTATCTTTCCGGGGGTACCACAAGTTCCAGTGTCGCAGGAAGGTAAAGATTGCACCAATGTTGATGTACTGGCTCATGAGCTACAATAATTTACCACTGGGGGGATAAACATTTTGTTTCAGCTGCTGTCACACCAAGGTTCTCATTCATCTATTATTAACCATGGTTGTTTACCTGCTAAAATTAAATGACTATCTGTGATCAAATCAGCCAGGCAATGTTGTCTCAGGAGTCATTTTTTGCAGTCTCTCTGCATTCTGCCAATTCTGTCTCACTGTTGCAACCAACCAAATATACACCCTCACCTCATCTGCCTCCATGAAACAGGTCAGCAAATTCCTTCTCAACTTGGCCATGGTATCTGTAGTACTTATCAGATGCTATAGATTGTTGGCCATTCTAACTAATCTAAAAGTATATCTCCTTCCTTTTATGAGCAAACTGATCTCCTGTAGGACAGTATTCTAGTACCATTGTCTCCTATTCAATAAGGGTAGAAATCAACCCAATACAATCATCATGAGCCCCACTTCACACTTTTGTGGGGCTTAGTGATCTATATGGTCCTGTATAGGCTCTATCAAGTGGTGTGAAATTCCTTTTTCTTCTTACCAACCCCTGTACTTGGAAAAGAAATTTTATTTCCAAGGGGAGGAGGAGAAAGGTGGTGAGTGAATGATTTAAAATCTAATTGTCAAGGCTGGGGAAATATCAGCTATTACAAAATTCTGCTTTGGGCCACACAGCTCTACCAGTAATCTCATTACATACATAATGGGCCTCAAAAGGCAGGCCAGCTAGAAGGGAAAGCAGAACTCTGCAGCACTCATGGATCAAACACCTACACACACTCTCTCTCTCTCACACACACACACACACACACACACACACACAGACAGCACAAGAACTATTCCCAAATACACTCTTGAAATGATTTTTAAAAGCATATTTCACCCCACCTTTAAGGACAAATACAGCAAGCTATGAACAAGTCAGTCTGTGGAAGCCAAACATTGCAAATATTAGAGGAAAAATACCATCACTAACCCCATCTGCCCCATATCAAAACACATATTTTAGTTGATATTGGGTGGTGGAGACATCAAAGCATTAGATCTGCCTTGCAGCACACACTGTCGTCCAAACCCAAACACCTGTTTCTTGTTCTTGTTTTCTTTCCCATTATCTCCTCCATGGCTGCTATGTCCTAGTCCTACCTCCTCGCAGAAGAGATGCACTGTTCCCTTCACTGTTGCTAGCAGAGCTACAATACAAATCAACCAGGATTCTATCTGCTGAGCTCCGAGCCCAGATCTTCAAAGATATTTTGGCACCTAGCTTCCACTGAAATAGATTAAAGTGCTGTCGCAAGGTGTTCCTGTGCCCCTTTCAGGTCATGTGTGGCACTGTAGTTCCTCCCTGCCTCAGTTTCTCCTAAAGTAATCAAGACGTTCACTGAGGATCTATGTAGGGAACAATGCCCCTCCAGAAGGATCTGGATTGTTAACTGAAGACCCAAATGAAATTACAAGCAAGAATTCTCCCTAGTGTCTTAGCCAGGAGACTCAGGGTACATCAACACAGCAAAAAACAAACAAACTCAGACATGCTGCAGTGAGTCTCAGAACCCAGGTCAACTGGGTCAGATTCATGCCATGAGGCTAAAAATAGCAGTCTAGGCATTCAAGCTCAGGCTGGAGCCTGGGCTCTGAAACCCAATGAGGGAGGTGGGGTCTCAGGGCCCAGCCTCCAGCACAAGTGTCTACACTGCTATTTTTAGCCCCATAGTGCGAGCCCAAGTCAGCTGAACCAGGCTCTGAGACTTGCTGCCACAGCGTGGTGGGGCTGCTGTATAGACATACGCAAGAGTCAGCCTCGTTTTCGCCATTCCCACCTGGGTCCAGCAAGCTTGTCTCTGCTCAGGTCCCTTCCCTGGAGTAAAGCCTCTTGCCACCACCTGGGAAGAATCCTGCCTCAGAGTCGGGGGTTGTGGAGATCTGTCCACTGCAGTTCTTCGTTGGGGCAGCATGTAATTCCTGACAGGCTTGGCTTCCTGCCACTGTTTGTGCCCTTCAGAACACACCTGCCAGGCCACAGGCCCTGGGGAGCAGTCCTGCTCGGCACTCATGGGAGCTCTTCTCTTCAGGGTGCTTCCTGTTTTTAGGAAACCCCTCAGCTGAGCCCTGGCAGCCCTTTATCAGCCTCATTAGCTAATTAACTGCCAGCCAGCCACCATGGGATTTGACTGCTTCCAGGTGGGTCTGAGTTGACTTGTTCTCTTTCACAGGAGCCTGTCACAGGTAGGCTGACTCCCCTGACGGCCAGCCCAATGACAGGTGCCTAAATGCTTTGAGGATCTGGACCTGAAAGCCTGATCCAGAGCACACTGACCTCAGTGGAAATAATCACACTGCCTCCAGTCGGCTTTAGATCAGGCCTCTAGAAAGTAATGAATTTACCAGCACTCATCACACATTAAAACAGAATCGTCACTCTCCACTGAATGTGGGGTTGAGAGCTTATTGCTAGACCCCGTAACCCATCAGGGGCGCATTTTTAATATTCTTATCTTGAAAGGGATTGCATAAAAAATCTAGAATCATCCAAGCCTTTCACCCTAAAATCATGGGACACTTGGGTCATTTCTTGTTTGACGATTGAAATGAAACTTGACAATTTTCATACAGGTCTCTTGAGGCAAAAAAGCCTCAAATAAAAGAATTAAAGCAAATTTTTTTGCTCTCTCTGTATAGTCACACGTTTGTCAAGGCTGAGTTTTTGTGGTTTCATAAAAAAACTTGAGACGGTTGATTATGTGGTAGTTTTTCTTGGTCAAAGGTACCCTTGAAAGCACTGACCCTTCCAAATACTCAATAACTAATATTTATAACTCAGAGTGTTACAAAATGTTATCACTTTTGAGCTTTGCCTTTACTGAATTTCCCTAGACAAACAGCAAGTCACTGGCCTTCAGCCTTCATTCTCTTTTATTTTACATTAAGGTAAATGGTAATAAAGAACAAAAAGTAAAGTCTCTAGGAAATTGCACAGTGTATATGTGCAGCTCTGTAAGAGGCTACCATATTTCTGACAGCGGAATTCTCTGTCTCCATAGAAAGGCAAAGTCTTTAGAAAATTAAAAGTCCAGTGCAAAGAAAAAAGGCACCACACTTCAAGCTATCTACAATGTCTTCACCATGTTTAGGATGAAGGATCCAAATAAAGCAAAACTTAAAGATGGCAAAACCATGTCAGCTAAAACTAATTAAAAAGGAGATGGAACCGATGGAAAAATTTTCACATCTCCAACTTCAACCACTTTCAGAATGATCTAAGTTATGAGAATAGCTCTCCTTAAACACTGATTTCCATGGAAGGTAATGTAGGATAGGTGGGTAATTAGCTGGGAGAGAACACATTTCTTTAGCTCTTTTCGATATTCTAAGTATGTGCTGAAGTATATTTTTTGTAAAAATTCTATTTTGATATTTACAGAATTGTATCTTGAACACTGTACTCCCTTCATAGAACATTCAGCAAATTATTCATACTTAAAAGCCCTGTGCCTTTTTTAAAGGCTTGATTTCATTTTATTGCCACGCGACAAACAGAATTTATCATGACTCCAATGGTTCTTTGGCAGTTGCTTTTAACAACAACAAATGCTTTAAAAAAATTAAATGGGCTTACATGATTAGAGTTCAGAAAATGCCTTTGTCTCCTAAAGTATCAGGAAACTGAAGAAGATTGTAATGACAAAGGGAAGAAGGGTATGATGTAGACGGATTGTATATATACAAAAAACACCCACAAGGGAGTATAGTTCTTGTGGCCATTTTTCCTCCTGCTAAAATACTCAAATGAATGGCTAAAGATTAAGTGGAACACTCTTAATCCTTTAAGAAAAACCTTGTATTATTAGAGTGATAGTCTAGTCTAGTGGCTAGGGCTTTTGGCTGGGACTCAGGAGACGTGGATTTGATTCCTAGCTCTGCCACTGGACTTTTCAGTGACCTGGGGCAAGTCAGTTTCCCCATCTGTAAAATGGTGATGATATTCTGACCTTCTTTGCAATGCTCTTTGTCATCCATGGATGAAAAAGTGCTGTATAAGAACTAAGTGTGGTTGGTATTGCACCAATGAGCAGAACTGACCATTTTTGTATGCCATGACCTGATTTGCATGCACAATAGCAGGAACTCTGTGCCTAAATTCTTTGACAGTCTCCAAGATTTCACCTGCTTTACTATTGTCAACAGTCTTCAGACCCAAGCTCCCTTTCTTACATTTGCTTTCTGAAGATGCTTCCGGCTTCTATGCAAATCACAACAATCTGAGCTTACAAAGCTACACTTGATTAACGTGGATGCCAAAAGCCTTTACAACAACATACCACATGAGGGAAGTGTAGATACTCTAGACTTTTCCTTCAGAAAATAAGCACCCAATGGTTTTCTTTTTTATCTAGTTAATGGATTATGAATGACATGTAATTATTTTCCCTCTGAAAATCATGTTAATTTTTAAGAGAAAAGGCACAACAATAGAATTAACTATTGAAATGTGATAATGTAACACTGTTTATTAGTAAAACAGAACAAGGTTTCCTAATCCTCCATAAATTATTTCCATCAATCCAATCACAGGTGACACTGCCATATTTATGAGAATGTGCTTTGTCCTCCAGGCACAATGCAGAGACAAGAGTATTTGTATTTCTATGTCGGCAACTTGAATGTAGGTGTAGGCTGAGGAGTTTGATGAAATTAAGTAGTGTAACAGAACACTCTTCAGTTACAAGTTGCCTTTAAAGTTGGGGGGTTGGCTTGCTGCCCTATGGTCTAAGCCCATTATGTCCCACTGACTTATGCCACACGGCAAGAGTGTTAAGAGTGGATATACTTGGCTTGGCAATTCAATTTGTGGGCCTGAAAATAGGGGTGTAAGCTGCACCCACAGAAATGGAGGTTGGGCATCAGCTTTTGTGAAAAATGCTCCTAGATAAGGTAAACCTATCTGTGAATCCATATCGCTGGTTTATCAAAAGTGGTTCTTGCAAGATGCCGCCGAGGAGAAGATCTGGTAGAGAGAGGATTTGACAATAACTCCTCATTAAATGTTTCAAAGACAGTTTTGCGCCAGGGCCTGATCCTAAACCCATTGAAGTCACTGGTAGTCTTTCCATTAACTTCACTGGGCTTTGGATCAGGCCCTTGGTGAACAAGGCTGTTCAGCAATGCTCCCTTTGGAAAGGCTGTTTATGGAGATTGTGCTCTTAACATTTATATGAAGGAGCCACTTTAAAGACAATCTCAGTAATTTCTGCCAAGCTCTTATAATTACCTTCCTATATAAGTACATTTAGTTCTTACATTTGAGATAGTAAACAGTAAACAAAATCAGAGTTGATATCAGACTGCGTATTATTGACATGACAAATAATACAGGTTGTTCTAGCCAGAAAGGTCAATTATTTCATGGGTAATTGTTAAGGTATTAAAGGATAGGTGATCAATCAAAGAGGTTAATAATGATCTAAGTTCTAGTTGAATCTTACCAGAAGCAATGAAGGCTATAAATTCATTGATTACTGAGGTATGATGCATGTGTTCTAATTTTAACTTTTCATTATTTGTCTACTTTGTTGTTGTTGTTTTATCTCCATATTCCTTTCACTTCTCTTCCTCCCTCCTCCCTCATGGTTTGTTTCGCAAGGCTTTTACAGTGTTGATGTTTTCTCTCTGAGTGGTTGCTAAGGATTCTATTTTTATTTTGAGGTTCATTTTTGTGTGTACCTTACTCTTGAAGGAGGACTGGCACTTCTGTCTGAAGCAAGTTTATGAACAATCCCTATCTATGTGGGCTTTACAGATTTATGGGGCTGCCAGATTTTGCTGTGGTCTCCAAAAATCTAAGCTTCCATAATTAATAAAAAGCACATTTGATAGCCTTCCTGGTTGCAAAGATAGACGTCATTATTTAAAAAAAAAAAAGCACACTGCTGTCTTGTTGAGTCTCCAATCTGGAAGACTAAAACTACAGCCTCACCTGAGCTGTGAACCTTCACATTCATTCTCATTTGGGGCAACTTTAGATACTATCTGGGAGTCTGACTATTTAAATTGAAGCTCTGTTCAACTGGCAGCCTGAGCACGGAAACTGAACTCAGCATGTAGCTTTACTCTGTGACTATACAAAATTAGAGGATACCTCTGGGGGGGAGATGACTGTCCAAAGCCATGTGGTGATTGAGCTTTTTGGGGACGTCACAAATGCCCAGTAGCTTCCACAGTGCACAGCTGGAGCCTATTGCACAATGGAACAGGAGAATCTCTCCACCCATGATGTCCAAAGGCTTTTTAAAAAGGGAATTGAGGGGTTGGAAAGATACTAATATTCCCTCTTTCCTCCCCCATTCAGCATAACAGCAGAAGGGGTTTAAAAGACTTGGGCTGCATAGGCAGACAAATCCTACAACATCCCCTCAGCCTGGCTCCCTTTGTCTGATCTTCCCCTTTTCCTCCTACCATTTCTCTAGTTTCCCCCCTCTATCTATAAGGGGATATATAGCTGTATAAGGATATGGGGATGTATATAGCTCATCTATCTCTTCCTCTCCTTCTTCCCTTTCCCGCAACTGACTCAGGTTCATGCCCTGGCTGAAGCACTGGTAGATGTATAAGGATAAGGGGATGTATAAGGATTATCCCCATCTATCTATATAGACTTTGTTCTCTGGAGTGGGATTTTGGGTGGGAGCAGAAGGTTCTCTAGGAAGTAGCACTGCTGCTTCGATGTTTAAAGAAGAAAACCACCCCTTCCCCGTATAGCCCTCATGCAGCTCTAGGTGGTGCATTGCTATTAGGCTCCATTTCTGAAAGCTGCTGAGCGATTTGGATGCTCAGTTCTCATTGTAATTAACACTCCCCACACCCGTGGCTCTGAAAATTTCAGCCATAGACTTTACTTTGGAAGGATGAGGCGAAGCAGGGAGGAGAGGCGGCGGAGAGTGGGAGGAGGGGGATAGGGAAGGAAACTTGAGCTGAGGGGGTGGGGGGGTGTACCAAAAAAAGGTTCATGGGGGAAATTACCTGTTGCTCACTAGGTATTGATTTGTGGACGTCCCCCAAAATGAGAACTCTTCAGAATGCTAAGAACAAATGAAAACGGGTTTATACTAGAACTCTGGATGTAGCCTTGTCTAATGCATCCATTACTGGAACCATGATCTTTTTATTAGCTTATAAATATATAACATATGTATGTGTTCTACATAAATCATTACTTAAAGAAACACTGGTATCTAACCCACCCACACAATACCTGTCTTCACAACCATCCATTACGCCACCATCTGTGTTTCCATCCTACATGCCACCACAACCTATTATCTTCCAATACAAATCTATACCCTCCCCAAATCCACACATCTAGTTATCCACACATAATCAATAATTATAAAAATGTGCATATACATCAGAATATATTCCTTAGGGCTCTCCTAAATTTCTTGCCACATATTGGCATTCTGACATTCCTAGTGAATCACCAGATCCCATTTGAACAGTCACCAGTTTCCTGATGAGACATATGAGAATTTTTTATTGTTAAATATTCAGGTTATGTTATTCATTGCCATCACAGTATGGAAATTCCCTCAACTGATCGTCATTTATTGTTTTGTATAATTGCAGATAATTTTGGAAAATATTCCTTATATTTCATAGGTGGGCAAACTCCAGCATGCAGGCCACATGCCTGGCCCGGCCCGGCCCTTGAGCTCCTGGCCCCTCCCCCACTGTCCTCCCTCCCCCGCAACCATGCCACCACTGCCAGACATGCTGCTTTGAGTGGCATGGTAAGGGGGCCAGGGCCGAGGGGTTGGATAAGGGGAAGAGGATTCCGGGGGACAGTCAGGGGACAGGGAGCAGGGGGCTGTTGGATGGGGCAGAGGTTCTGGGGGGCAGTCAGGGGATGGGGGGGTTGGATAAGCATGGGAGTCCCAGGGGGCCTATCAGGGGGCGGGGGTGTGGATAGGAGTCAGAGGAGTCAGGGGACTCAGAGCAGCAGGGTTGGATAGGGGGTGAGGTCCTGGGGGTGGTTAGGGGTGGGGCGTCATGGGAGGGGGTGGTTAGGGGACAAGGAACAGGGGGGTTGGATGGGTTTGGGGTTCTGAGGGGGGCAGTCAGGGGGCAGGAAGTGGGAGAGGTTGGATAGGGGGCAGAGGCCAGGCTGTTTGGGGAGGCACAGCCTTCCCTACGTGGCCCTCCATACAGTTTTGCAACCCCAATGTGGCCCTCAGGTAGAGTGACCAGATGTCCCGATTTTGTAGGGACAGTCCCGATTTTGGGGTCTTTTTTCTTATATAGGCTCCTATTACACCCCCCCACCCTCTGCCCCGATTTTTCACACTTGCTGTCTGGTCACCCTACCCTCAGGCCAAAAAGTTTGCCCACCCTGTTATATTTGATTACATGCATTAGTATTCCACAAACACAAATGTAGGTCACAGAACTAATTTCCAGTGAAGTACAGTTTAAGTTTCCATTATTAATAATGATGCTTCAAATAGTATATATTCCAATTATTTTCTTAAAGAACTAATAATTGGGAATAGCATTCTGTTTGTTTATTTTTAGATTTCAAGAACCTCAACATTATTGACAAATATTAATAAATTTTACTGAAATTACAATAACTTGGTTGTAGCACAATGCCCTGGCTGAAGCACTGGTAGACGTATAAGGATTATATAGTCTCACTTTGTTTCATACACATTAATGAAACAGGATGAGAGTAAATGTCTTCTAGCTTAGTCTTTATGTTAAGGGCTGTTATAAATAGGATGGTGATCAATTGTTCTCCATGTCCACTGTAGGTAGGACAAGAAGCAATGGGTTTAATCTGCAGCAAAGGAGATTTAGGTTAGAGATTATGAAAAACTTTCAAACTATAAAGATAGTTACATTCTAGAATAAGCTTCCAACAGAGATTGTGGTATCCCCACCATTGCAAGTTTTAAAGAAGAGGTTAGAGAAACACCTGTCAGGGTGGTCTAGGTTTACTTGATCATGCCTTAGTGCAGGGGGCTGGATTGATGATCTCTGGAGATCCCTTCCAGTTCCAGCCCTACATTTTTATAATTCTATGATGTTTCAATACACATGCACCACCTATCCACTCTGAGTTAATTTTACAGTAACTCATGGAAAATTACACCTACATATTGATTTGTTTGCTACAGCTTAAACAACTGTACACAATGAGAATTTGGGAAATAAAATAAAATTTGCAGAAGTTAATTTGCTCTTGGGATCTACAATGGCAAATAAAGATATAGGGCTCTTCTGCTGGCCACCATGTTAGAAGGAGCGAGAACCCTACAGAAAGCTGTGGAGTAAGTTCTGCTTTTTTTTTGTTTTTTTGTTTTTTTTTGGCAGGTACTGCTTGATAAAGGAGAATCTTGAGTGATAGAAGCACATGGAAAGAGAGACAAGGATGTTCAGCAGAAAATCCTAGGAACAAACAGGCTTGATGAGAAGGCTTATTACATTATGTTATTTAAGACACCAATAAACCCAAGAGTAAGCATGCCCTTATATAGTGAGCATGGGTTTTATTTAGGACAAGGGTGGGAATGTGAGACAAGGTGAATGAGGCAATATCTTTTATTGGACCACCTTCCATTGGTGAGGGAGACAAGCTTTTGAGCTTACACAGAGCTCTTCGTCAGGTGGATGAGGTTTGTGTAAGCTCAAAAGCTTGTCTCTCTCACCAACAGAAGATGGTCCATTAAAAGATGCTAGCTCACCCACCTTGTCTCACAAATATTCTGGGACCAACACAGCTAAAATGCTGCATACATTCTTATTTGTGGCTTGGATTTTATTTTTTTGGTATCTATAATGGCAAGAGATTGAATTAGTCTGACAGTACCTGACAATGATAGCTTTACTATTTCTGTTTTTATGCACAATGCAGTACAGATTTTTTTTTTTAAATCTTCTCATTTGTTACCAGGAGACCAAAATGTGGTATTTTGCCACATGAAGAGCTCAGGAAATCTACTAGGTAAAGTGAAACAGGGAAGCTCTCAGCTAGAATGCACATGATCCATTTCAACCTAACAACAGATACACATGAAAGATTGTTTTGCCTTTTATTAAATAACATTTATTAACTTACCTATATATTTTTAAATGGTAAAGAAAGCCTGACCTTTCCAAACCCTCCATTTACTGCAGTTTAAGAGGAACATTACAAATGCCAGGAGATACTGCACAATGGGAAACACAAAGGATTCAAACAAATTAAACTTTGATACGTACACAGAAGACAACTTGAGCTGGCATATGTACACACTCCCTGCCACTGTATTACTTTTCTATCAAAAAGTTGACATTCAAAATATTCAAGAAATATGACTGCCCTTTCAGATTTCAGATTTGGATTTATTTCCTTCCCATGCAATGCTTATTTGACCTTGTATTAATGTCAGACATCAGAATCGTGTTATGATGAAAATGAAAGCCTTTATTTGACTTTTTGATTTACAGATACAGTACAAATCTCATTAGGAGAATACAATGATAGTCTAGGTTTGGTGCACTAATAGCCATTTGTACTCTAAACTTTAGTAATCATACTGATTTCAAATATGGATGCTTAAGGCTCCAAATGTTAAATATACTATAATCCAATAAATTCGTTTCATCCAATGATCTCAAAGTGCTTTAAAATGATGGGTAAGTGTTATTAAATCCAGAACAGAGAAGGTGAGGTCTTGCTCAAAGGTCACTCAGTGTGTTATATGGAGTTTGGAGTAGAGCCCAGTGTCTAAATTTTCAGAAGCGACTAGAGATTTTGGGTGCCTTGATTTTTGGGTTCCCATCTTGAGACACCTTAAAGCTTTAGCTTCTCTATCTGAAAAAATGGGGAAGTTTACTGCAGCCAACAGTGCCATGCTTTGGACAATATCTTGGCCAAAAGAAGAGGAGATTCCTCTGAACTGCTCAGTGCGATCATCAGCTCCGCAATGCTGGTTATTCATCCCTGCCCCTCATTTATTATAGCTTAATAAGGTTTTTTAGGATGACTGACATAATTTGCCAACACTGGTTCTCCACTTGTGTCATTATATAAATGCCTGCCTCTGTAACTTTCACTCCATGCATCTGATGAAGTGGGTTTTTTACCCACGAAAGCTTATGCCCAAATAAATCTGTTAGTCTTTACGGTGCCACCGGATTCCTTGTTGATTTTGTGGATACAGACTAACACGGCTACCCCCTGATAATTTGCCAGTGTCTTCCTTCCTCATGAGTAATGCAATCATCCTAAACTCATTCCATTAAAACTTTCATACATTCATATTTATCTGTATGATAGCCTGTTGGAATCCACAAAAAATAGAATTGTATCAATTGCCATAGAAACTATACAATTTGCTGGGTCCCTACATATATTGAATCAGTTTTACTACCAAGATTATTACAATTGCCTTACTCACTTTGGGAAATTAATGGTAATTCCACACTCTGAGCAGCTGGATCAGGGCCTCTCCTTGCCCTATAATGGTGATTAGAACAATATCATCAATATTGCTTGGAACTTATGCTTTTTCCAGGAGTGCTGATGAAATTAGATGCAATTTTTCCTAGATTGAATCTGGATTCCATACAGCATTTGACATGTGAAGTTCTCATCTCACTGCGGCATGTTGTCAGATAGCATACCAAATGGCTCCTTGTTCTCACTTTTGTTTGCAAGGTGTTTAAGCTGACCATATATTACTAACTTACCAGGATTTGCTCATGCAGGTGTTTAACAATTTTGCACAGTCTTACACACTAACAAGGCAGCGTCCAACCCTTCTTGGAGCAGGGATACATGGCCATGTTACAGTGCTTGCCATTTCAATTACCCAGCCTTTGAACTAGGTTCCTGGAGTTTGTCCCAGACAATCCATTGGCAGTGCAGATAAGTAGTCATTGTGCAAATAAATATTTTAAAAAAGCATAAAGAGTGATGTCAGCTTTCTTTACAAATCTGATTAAAGAGACCCTTTCCACATTGCCCCTCTCCGCAGTGCCTTAGATCTGTTTGCTCAGAGAACGACTAGTGCATTGAAAGAGTAGGAATTTCCACACAGTCTCAAACTAGATGAAAGAATATATATAGAAAAAGAAATGTGTTTGGTAAGGATGAATCCCAACCAAACAATCCCTGGATTTTGGGGTAGTCTGACCATGACCCAGTCTCCTTTCCATCAGGCATGCCCTATTGTCTAGGGGTTACTAAACTGTAAGCTTTGCCAACCCATAGTAGGTTCTGTTTGTAATTTTTTCTAACTACACTGTCTTGCTTTTTTATTATGTGGTTCATTTAGCTACTGTCTGCAGGGTACACAACACCAAAACACCATTGTCAGATTTTTTCCCCCAGCTCATTCGCTACGGTCTCTAAATATTTTTCTCCTATGAGGATCTTTGTTACACCTTTTGATTTTTTTAAACAAAAAAAACAATACATCTACTTTTTAAGTGTTAGCGGACACAGTGTTCACTAGGCAGAGACATTTTGGTGCAATTTACATATCAAATGTAACTGAAAACCCTGGCAACCAGGATAATGTTATCTTCCTCTCTGCAAGTGACAGCAGCCATGAATGTTCTTGAATTGTTTTACTGTTCTTGAAGAGTGAAGGACTGATACTTTTTCCTGACTGCTGCTTCTGCTGACAGTGCTTTCTGTGGCTGTGTGAATTATCCCTAAAGACTCAACTAGTAATACAATAATAATAATACCACTTAGCTCTTAGCTAGCACTTTTGAAGCACTCTGCAAAGGAGGGCAGTGTCACTACCCCCATTTTAAAGTTGTGGAATCTAAGGCACAGAGGGGCAAAGTGACTTGTCCAACGTCACTCAGTAGGCCAGTGACAAGGCCAGGAAGAGAACCCAGTTCCCCTAAATCCCAGACCAGTGCTCTGTGTGCTAAGTGCTCTCAGGAGGTACGTAAATCTGGCCCTGGGAGTGAAATTAACGCCTATGCAGAGGGCCTGCACCAGCTGTAAGCACAGCTTACCTCACACTGATTCTAATACCCTTCCTCAAGTAGTGTAGTACCTTAAGCCTTGATCCCACAATACTTATATGCATGCTAAACCTTATGTGCTGCAAGTATTGCCATTCGAGTGCCGTGGAAGTCAATGGAAGACACAGTGTGTAAAGTTAAGCATGTGCTGCAGGACTGGGGCCTCGATTTCTATGTATGTGGGATGTGGGTAGTGCATGGTTCAAAGTGTCTAGTGGGGCTCATGTGGTCCCGCGCAGAGTGATGGTTGCCTGATTTCTGCTCTCCTCATTACTCAGGCAAGAGTTTCATTTCAAATTATCATTTGTTTGGACAAACTAACAAGAAGTTTCTGTCATAAAACTCAAAACAGACTTTGAATAAAATCTGAACAGTTAAATATGGAGAGAAAAAGGAACAAAAGAACAAAGCTAGCTGACTCATCGCAGCAGTCACTGGAAACTGAAGCAGCTGAACCTTTGCAGAACCTAGCTCTAGACAGAGCAGCACTGAAAAAATACCTGACAGGGAAAATGGAGATAATTTAAGATAGCAGTGGTCTCTTGAGTGATGGCTCGGATGTTAAATATTGAATTGCAAACTCAGCCATTCATTTTCGGTTGAAACTAATGAGCTTACCGGTGAAACTACCTCCTCAAAATAAAATAAAACAAAACAACATCAACAAAAACCACCAACACAACAACTAGAATGGACAAATAGGAAGATGATTATGTTCTCCTGGAAAGCATATCTATAAGAAACAGCCTTCACATATCAGGTATTATTGAAGGCCTTGAATGGAAAAAATGTTAAAATGCTCATTCAAGGCCTCCCTCTGCCGAATAGTCCATTCCCTCCTGCCCCATTGAGCTCCTCTTATAGCCTGGCATTCATAAGCACAGCACAATACTGAAGAGAAGAACAGGCTCTGTGTTTTCTGACAGAGATGGCTGGCTTGCAGGTTACCAGGGTGGTTGAAAAGCGGCTGGAAACCTAGTAGGATGCCAATGGAATGAAGGGATTGAGAAACCTGCATCATGAGATGCTGAACCTTCCCCCGTGAGGCATTGAAAACCCTTCCCAAAAACACCCTGCAGGCAGTTGCTAGTGGGAATGCTACCCAAAGTGCACTGTTCTCTGTGTCGATGCCAGATCTGCTACTGTGGATGTGCTCCACAACACAAGGAGTGTAGTGTGGACTTGCAACACCAGCTTCATTAAAGCAGTGGCTATATGTTGACGTAACTTAAATTGACTTAACTTTGTCATGTAGACATATCCTAAGACAGAAGTGATGCTGGTGGTCATGGAAAGCACTTTGAAGGGTTTGCAGCCACTGTGCACTCATTTTAGCTGAAGGTTAATACTCACAGTTGGATCACTCAGTCTGTAGTTCAAGACTACTCCTGGATTCCTATCTGAGGCTAAGCTCTCACATAGCAACATCTGTGAGAAATGCTTTCTACTGCATCTCCAGTTGGGTAGGAAATTGCATTCCACCCTGATACATGATGACTCGGCTACTGTTATACACCCTTCATTACCTTCCCCTGTACTACATCAATGCAACCAGCCCTTAGGAAACTCCATTTAGAACAGAGCTTTGAAATTTGTAGGGTTGCACAAACTTGAGACTCCGTGCAAATGCAAGGCTCTCCTAATCCCATGAAACATTCTTGCTGGTTTGTGTTTGCAGACACCGAACAAATAATAATAATAATAATAAAAAGGCTCTAACTGAGCATGCAAATTGGTTCCAGTGCATTCAGATACATGCTTCCAATGCACAATTATCTATATTTTGTTGACCTGATTCACCAGTTCTAGGCTGGCATCATTCTATTTGAGCTACACTGGTGAAAACAGGAGCAGCATAGAAGCAGATCAGGACCAAGAGATTTAATTTAAGATCCAGTGTTTGAACATCTAGCCCTTATTGAGCAGGGCATGCATTAGCATGGACAAGTCCATTCATCCACCTCAGCTAGCCATCCACTCAATTGTCTCAATCATTATGTCTGGGATGGAAAGTGTTAAATCTGTGATTCTCTTGGCATAAAAGGAATATTGAGATGAAAGAATAATCAATCTTCCATAAATAATATACATCGGTGGAGACATTATATATTCAAAGCTACAGTCAAATGGTCGGGGAGAGAGATAATTTATTCTGTTGAATTTCTGCAGAATGAATCCTGGAACAGATCAAACAAAAAAAGTTATAAAATAGGAATTATAGGTAATGAAGGACTCCTTCTTGCAAAGGAGTTCAGCTAACTCTTATGCATAATTAAAATACATGAGGTCAGGGGGAAGCTTAAAGATGATTGTCAGGAATCATTTCTTATTCTTTTATTAAGCAATGCCAGAGCTGTGTTTACTTTATAAAAAAAATAATAACATGGAATAACTGTAATTAAAATGCATCTTTTACAGTAGTGTGTTTTGGTTAAATGTGATCAGAAGAATTGGAGTACTTGCATATTTGCTTCCTGTGCCTGTAACAGACTAGTGGTGTATTTCTAAATAATCTGCCTCACTGCAATATTATTCCATGAAGTAACACTTCCAGAAAACCTTTCTTCTGGGAATGATGTAACAGAGCCTCAAAACTGGCTTTTCCACTGCTGTGTCATCATTTTGGAAGTTTTCAAGTCAGTGTCACCTGGATCAATGAAGAAGAATGTGGCCTAGCCATGGTTGCTTGGTTGAATAATGACAAGTACACCCCATTACATATGTATTTTGTATAGCCTCTATTATGTACATCTTACCATTATAGTATATACCAATATATATACATCAAGGGCACCCATCACCATAGTGCACTCTAAGATTTTAACATGTTTAAAATACAGCTTTTCCTAGTGAAGACAAGGCTGTAGGGAAAAGGGGGGAGAGGGTTCTGATGCAGATTGACACTCTCAAACTAAGGTGTATGGTGCTTGGATGCTGACAAATAGGAAATTGGTTTGTTCTCTAGGAAAGGTATGAATTGGTAAATTTTACCATTCTGTAATTTAAGATGAGATACTCCCATCTAGTTCTGTTGAGACAACTATTTAGTTTTACATCTTCTCTCCTCTTTTTCATTTTGAGTAAGTCTTGTTTTATAAAGAATTCGGCTACTGGAGTGGGATGTTCATGCAGTTCCGTCTCCAAAGGGGGAATAAAACCCCCCACACAGGTAACCTCAGAAGAGAGGCCTGTAACGAGCCTAGGGACGTTCTTGTCTTTGTCAGGGACCTGGACTCCGCCACTCCTCACAACTGGGAATTGCATTTGGTGGGTAATTCACTAGGGGAGAAACCAAAAGTCCTAACAGAGAGGTGAAGGGAGGCTCCAGAGGTAACACCCTGTTGAAAATGACCACAGCGACAGCAAGGAATATGCGTTAGCAAGAGTTTACCTAATGAATGTTCTGCAGACACAGGTATGTAATCTTGAAAAGCCCTCTCCTATGGCAGATATTCAATTTCACTTGTCAGAGCTGTTCTGCGCTGACTTGTCCCGTTCTATTTCTTAAGGTTTTTGTTTTTTTTTAAATGTTCTCTCCTAGATGCAAACAGACAGACTTTCAGTCCAGATTAGCCTGTTCAAAGGACAGCGCACACTTGTGTTTTCCAAGCAGTTTTAAAGGAAATATACTAAGTGAATATCCAGGATTTTTACACTTCTGTGTGACAGACTGTCAGAAAATTTAAGCAGTAAATTCAAGGGGTTGGGGTTTTTTTTGGTCTTTGTTGTTGTTTTGGGTTTTTGGCATTCACTCAGAGATACATAAACAATTCTCTTTGTACTGGCCACATCAGGGCTTTTTTTTTCTGAGAAATATGTACCATCCACAAAGATAAGGAGATCTTGGATCCTTTTCCAGCACAAAAACAACAAATTTGATCTTGCAGAGGGCACCTGTGAGATAGTAATAAACTTTATATGGCTTAATTAATCTTCACACACAGTTATTTTACATTTAGAAGTAAGCTACAGGGCAGACCTTCCTGCATTGCAGATCTGGGTCAGGTTCTTTTAAAAGCCGACTGCTTTTTTTTTTTTTTCAAAGAAGGGGAAGGAGCACAGGTGACTGCACCTTTGGAAGCCTTGAATTATTGCTGAAGTTTTGGTGCTTCTCTAGTTCTGATGGACAAGTATTGACTTCCAGAATACTGCTGACCGTCAGCACCAGTTCAGAGAGATGGAGGCTGGGGAAAAGGAAATTGACTTTGGCGTTTTTATAATACTGAGAGAAAAATATAAACTACCCAAAGGCAGGTGGACACAGAGAAAGGAAAGGAGAAATGTGTTACATCTCTTTACAGAGCATGCCTGGACCCTCATACAATATGCAGACTAGATTTAAAAAATCCTCCACTGTTTTGTACTAGAAGTAATAAGGTGCTTACCATGTTTTAAGTGGTCCAACATCAGTAAGTTATGTGCATTCAGAAATTCAGACACACAATCTCTCTCTTTTCTTAAAGGTTTAGATAAAAACCTTTAGATGATCTAATTAACTTGGGAGAGTCAATTAACTGTTAAAGAGCAGCTGATTTCTAATGAAGGCTTTGAAAAACATTCTGTTTAGAAACAATTCTGCTTAAATATCACAGTTCCTGTACCTTCCGGCATTTCTAACCAAGAATCCTTATATGAAATCAAGATCTTGGTTTCCTAACAGTTCCTCTGCATCCAAATTCTTAATGCACCCCCTTACATTAGGGCTATATCTGCCCCATATTTAGTTACAGCAGAATTAAAATATTCAGGAATATTTGTGAATACTTGTGCTTTGGTTAGATTCACCACTCTTCAAGCCCTTTAGAATACATACATCTGCAAAGCTTTGAGAATGGTCTGCAGCATTCTACCGAAGGCATGTATCTGGGGTGAGAACTATGGCTGAATAATACTATATCACAGCTGGGTATATTATTAATAATAATACATAATACAATAATCCAATTTTTGGAAATGGCAGCATAAAATATTCCTGATCAGACATTCAGAGTCTGATTCTGGAACTTTCATGCTGGGACTACGAGCAATATGGCCAGATTACAATGCCCCTAATTCATGCTAAATAGCACCTTACACCACAGGTCATTCTACTGAAATCAATCATGAAACCGATGGAACTGCTAGTGGTGTATGTTACATTTCAACATGAATGGGGGTAGCAATCTGGCCCACTGAGTCACACCTTATTTAGTATGTGGTTTTACTAATGGAACTCAGTACCACAATTGGACCATCAATGAATGCTTCGCTCCAAAGCCCAGGGAAGACTAGAATATCAGTGGATCCACAGATATAAATACAAACTTCTGATATATCAGACCCCTATTGATAGAGAACAAAGGGGCAGGAATACAGAAAATATATTCCTGATATATACTGTGAGCAGAAATGTTTCCAAATGAACATTTATAAAAACATTTTCATGAGGCATCAGCTGCTCTTTAAAGGTCACCTTATATTACTGCTATTTATTTCCTCATCAGCTAGTTAATCAAGTACTTTTCATCCTTTTAAGGTCACCAAATGTTAGTAATTGCTGCTTAAGAATGTATTTGTTTTTTAAAGTATATATGTTATTTGGACAGGAGTCCTAGTAAATTGCTAAAATGCTAACAAAGCTGTAGTCATCTGGGCTTTGATCTTAGAAACATTTAAGCATGTACATAACTTTACTTAGGTGAATAAAACTGTGCATGTGCTTAAGTGTTTGCAAGATCAGGGCTCAAGTCCCCACTAATGGGAATTTGTGAATTCAGTTGACAAGAACTTGCATTCAAAAGGTCCTGGATTAATAGGACACTAAATTGTGAGCCTCCCCTAAATGTTATTCTGCCTCCCCTCCCAAAAGTTGAGGGCATTGAATTGCTCCCAGATTGAGAAGAAACGGAGTTATTTCTGTGCTTTGAACAGAACAAGTCACAACACCGGGATCTTTCTTTCTGGAATTGTTTCCTTGATACTGTCCTGAAAATATGTGCAACTTGAGCGGCAGGGTCACTGAGGAATTAGCACTTTCTGCTGCCCTGATCCAAAAGGTACTGAGTCTAAGGGCAGAAGCTATAACAGAAATAAACAAAACAAAGGCCTAACTTTTATGGCATATTGGCTGCCTTGCCAAACTAGCACCAAGCTTAGCAAATAAGTAGAACTTCCAAAATAAACAGCAATTCATTGTGCACAGCACCCAAGTGATCAGAACACATCCACTCGGCGTGAGCAAAACACACAGCCAAGTCAAACTAAAAAGTCAATACAAATCTTTGTTGAAAGGTTTTCTATGGCGCCCTTTTCTTTATCTCTTGACCTGATTGCTCTGAGCTGTCTGGATCACATTTTCCAAGCAGGGTGCATCTCTGAGAAATGTGTTCTCTCTCATTCATTGTGGGGACAAAACCCTGTTTGAGTCTGCAGATATTTATAATGCACTTACAAAGGCAGGTATTTGCCAGCACATCTGCTGCTCCCTTTTTAGGGCCAGATTCTGATCCTCTTTACTCACAATGAGCAGCACCCTACTCCTCACTGAATGTAATGGGAGTACGTGGAAGAGTTGACTCATCACTGGCCCATCCCCTTATGGCTGGGCATGGCGTCGTAGCTTTTTTCACTCTTGTGCCCTGGGCTGATGATCACTCTGGTCCTACAACGGCCTCTCTTCTTGCGACTCAGATCTCTGGCCAGGTCACACTTTTAATTCCAACCCTTCCAGGGTCACAAAAGTACAACCAGAAGTTAACAAGTGGCCCAACACTAGAGATCGGTCAGCCCCTTCAGCTTGCCCTTTAGATTCAGACTTCAGCCCCTACCCGGAGATCAATAATCCTTACGTCAGGCCTGCATGCCCCTTCTTTCGGTTGGTAGGGCAACCCAGCCCCACCCTCTGCTTTGGGTTCCAGTCCGATGCTGTATTAAGCGTCTACGTCTGCTTCTTCAGGCACACTAGTTTCCCTTGGCCACTTCCTACCTCCAAACCCTTCATGCTGCTCCCGTGCTGTCTGCTTAGCAGAGCCACTCTGGTGGTTCCCTGGCCTCTGGCTTCTCCGTACATGGTTCCAGCTCCTTTATTCTCTGCTGGAATGTAGCTCCCTCAGGACTGCATCTCTGCACCTTGCCCTTTTTCCAGAGCTCACCACAGGGATGAATTCCATCCCGGATACCCTGTCTTCCTCACCCCTTCCCAGAGAGGGACCTCTTTATCCCCCTCGCCTGGGCCCCTTCCTGGTATTTATTTTAAATGAAGAAGACTCTCTTCATCCCCAGTTGGATCTAATAACAAATCAAGCCTGACACACTCTCCAGGTGGGCTAACTGAGCTCTCAGACTCCTTTGGTTGACCTGTCTGGGATAGACACCCCATCATAGTTTACTCATTATGTCAATTACTATTCAACATTCGGGTGTCAGAATCCAGCCCCTAGAAAAATGTGGCTGTTAGTAAGTCACCTTGTTGAGCA
Organism: Mauremys mutica; assembly: GCF_020497125.1. Taxonomy (NCBI): domain Eukaryota; kingdom Metazoa; phylum Chordata; order Testudines; family Geoemydidae; genus Mauremys; species Mauremys mutica. The sequence continues at coordinate 9,583,318 of NC_059084.1, read as the reverse complement.
CCAAATTCACTCACATATTTTCAATCAGTTAAATAGAAAGAATGTAACTAAAAATGAGTTCCCCATCTACAGTGATTCCATACTGGTGCAAGAATCCCACTCCCTGGTGTTCTTTTTTGCAACACATGGCATTCCCTTCCTTTGATATCTCTTACCCTTCAAAGTAATGACGACTGGCATCAAGTCACTCTTTCTTTTCCGGGACTCAAATCAGGATTTGGTATTCTTATTTCTTGCTGCTCTAATTTGTTCTCACTTTTAAACTCTCCATTAATTTTTATGAAGCTTTTTGTTGGCTTAAGAGCTTGGTGAGATTTTTTTCACCGTCTCTAAAGAAACCCTGCTGGCTGGAGTACATTTTTTCTTAATGCCTCACAGTTTTAATATAGGATACCTTAACGACTAGCAAAGTCCCTACTTTGATATCACGTACACTCTCCTCAATCACGCTGATTTGGAGCCCAAGCAAGCTCCCACTGAAGTTAACAAACATATCACCGTGGGCTTTAAGGAGAGCAAGATCAAGCCTTCTTATGCCAAGGTAACCAAATCACCCATTGTGTTGTACTGAAAAGTATTCTGTTGCTTCTATGCAATTATTAGAATGACAAACCCCTCGCCCCTGTTTTGTGATTAATATACCCAAGATTTTTTAAAAATAGAAGGCTACAGGTAGGCTAAGAAGTCTATATTTAGACAAATGTCTGAGTTTTCAAAAGTGCTGAGCACCCAACAGCTCCCACAAAGTTTCTCCATTCCATTTGGTCATTTGAGATCAATGGGCACTGCCAGGCACTTGAACTTTTGAAAAATCAGGCATGTGCCTAAATACTAGATGGTAAGGTCATGGGGGCAGGGCCTGTCTTTTAGTTCTGTGTTTGTACAGCACCTAGCACAATGGGGTGCTAGTCTGTGACTGGGGCTCCCATATGCTGTGATAATACAAATAACTACAAATGAATAATAACAACTAATTAATAATAATAATAATAATACAGGGAGATTTTTTTGAAAGACACAAATGGCAATTGGTTGCATAAATCATATTGCAAGTCAGTAGGAGTTAGGCACTTAACAGCCATTGGCCTTGGAAATCTCCTTTGAGTTGGTCCCATTTTTGAGAACCTTGGCCTGTGTCTCTATTTTCCCCTTCTTGTCTGGGCCTGTCCAAGGATTTCTAAAGTAACATTTGTAGATAGATGCTTGCTCAGATTTTCAAAGACCCCCATTTTGCAGGCATCCATTGTAGATGAACAAACCCTGATGTGTGTGCACTCGCTGGGATTTCTGTGCGCTCAGAAGTGGTTCCATGCACACATGGCACAGACCTCAGTGCAGGCCAGCAATCTGAGTTTACACCCAGGGTCCCCAGCAGGCTTGAGCTGGCATGGCTTGTCCATGCTGAAGGCCTGTGCTACCATGTATTCATGACTATTTTTATCTCCACTAGCTAGATTAAAGCTAGCATGGGTATGCCAACCTGGGGTACAACTACACCTTAATTTGCAGTGTTGCTATATCTTTGCTGTGTTTTAACACTAGCTGATTCCCAAAGGACCAGGGCCGGCTCCAGGCACCAGTGAAGGAAGCAGGTGCCTGGGGCGGCCAACAGAAAGGGGCGGCACTCCGTCCGTTGTTGGGGAGGCACGTCCGGGTCGGAGGCGGCGGCACTTTGGCAGCAGCTCTACCAGCCCGCCCCAGTCTTCGGTGGCAATTCGGCGACGGGTCCTTCCCTCCCTGTCTTCCTCCTCGGGGGCACTTCGGCGGCATCTCAATCGGGTTTTTCGTTTTTTGCTTGGGGTGGCAAAAAAGCTGGAGCCAGCCTGCAAAGGACTCCAGTGGATTTACTTCTAATATGCCCCAATGTCAATGAAAGAAGAATCATATTGCGTAATTTTAAAACATGAGACAAAAAAATTGATTGAATATGCAGCTGCCTTGGCTTCCCCCAAACTACACAGGCCCTTGAGCCAACAGCTCATGGCACATAAGAATGTCCTCTTGCTTTGTCTGTCACTCCAACCACTTACCACCCCCTTTACCCCAGTGCATCTATCATGGCTTCCTGTTCTCCCTCACATGCTGCCAGATAAAACAGAGGCACTTACCATAGGCAAGGCAGTAACAAAGACCTTTCTTTACAAACTATATTTTTCTAAGTTCACTTGCAAGGAAACGAAAGTGGATCCATACATTGCAAAGATTTCAAAGGCCAAACTGACAACCGTCCTCTTGGCAGGAAAGGTTCAAGCTGGGAATTCTACCCAGGAGGAACTTAAGGATGATGTTGCATCAATGAAAGCTGTAATAACAATTTTAATTGAAGCATGACACATTTTAAGAAAATTGATGACAATGAAGAATAAATTAAATGCACAAACTCATGCAGGCATGAAAGGGGACATTAAAGAGAAAGGATTAATGAGGATATTTCTGAATTTTTAGAGCATCTGTTAGATACTAAATTTATGCCTCAGTTGAAAAAGCTTTTAGGAATCCTGAATTTCTTGCTGGTGTGTTTTACTGATTCCTAGAGCACCTTTGTTTCATTGAGCTGGGTCCAAAGCCCTTTCAACTCAATGAGACTTGCTTTGCGCATATCCAAGCAGGAGTGATTTTATTTTCCATGCTAAACTCTGAGTATTATTTGGAGGAATTTATATTTTTGTGCATTTGGATGAGGATGTAAGGGATTCCTGGAGGCAAAGTTTAATTGTTTAGTCAAAAAAAAAAAGAAGCTGAAGTTGATGATTCATTAGAAAATGGCTTTATTCAGAGCTCATTTGTCCCACAAGTTTTGAAGTTGAATCCTGAAGGATAACTGTTGAGACAAGGTTTTGTTTTCGCTCCTCTAGTTCTTGTTTTTAGAGGGAACTGCACATCATTGATTCACCATGTAGAAGAGTTCTGTGTGGCACACAAAGATGAGTAGAGCGGCTTGTCTCCCTTAGTGTGTAATTTGATACTAAATTCCAACAGTGTCTAGTGTTACATTTTGATTGAAGTTAGTTAGTCCAATATCTCCTTTTTTCTTTAACCAACTTGGATGGAGAATCTTCTTTGGTTGTTTTGTTTGTAATGATGGAACACTATTTTGTTTTAGATACTATGCCCTAACTGCACGTAAGCTAATTATTATTTTTATTATATATACTACAATAGAGCATAGAAACTCCTCTCAGGAATCAGGGGCCCATTGTTCTAGGAGCTGTACAAATATATATAGTAAAGGGTCACTGAGTGCCCGAAAGAGCTTCCAATCGAGTTTAAGGATAAGACACAACAGGTGAGTGAAGCAAAAGGCGTGGGCAGGGTGGGAAGGAGGGAAGATGACGTAATGCTAATAGGAACATATGTTTGGAGGGAGCACCAGTCCACATTATGTAACTTGCCACCTGTTTGGTTGGCGCTTTTGAAACACATCCTTAAAATAAAAATTAAATCATGACTACAAACGCAGATACAAAGCAATGGTGAAAGTGCCACTAACAGAGTATGTCTCCTGGCTTGTGCATTTATACCCCTTTTCCTCCCTTTCTCTAGATTTGTCTTTTTTTGGATTGTGTGTCCTTTGGTTCAGGGAGTGTGTCAGTCTTGAGCTGTGTTTGGAAAGTGTCTGGCATTACAGGAATCTAAATAATAATAAATAGCCCATAAGTTATCATCCTTTAAAAATTCTGACACTGAGTAATGCCTTGATCATGCAGTTCTTGTGGACTCAAAGCTTGCACTGCCTGCAATGGAACTTGTGGATATATAAGGAATACAGAATTGGGCTGTTTCTGTTTCTCTGATTGTGCTCTTCATATAGATCTGTAGTGAAATCTTGGCACCATTGAAGTAATAGGAGTTTTGCCGTTGGCTTCACAGGGAACACCCCAATCTGTAATTTAACTATAAGGTGGGGAAGACGTTGAAGCTCACAGATACAATACTTTTATCAAAACCTGATCCTGACAAAAATCTATTTTGAATGGATTGGACTGAATGTCTTTTACAAATATACTCACTATATCAACCACAAGATATAGGCTTGATGCAGGAGTTACAAAGTGAGGTTCTATGGGCTGTAGGATGGTGGAAGTCCAACCCTATGATCATAATGGTCCCTTCCGGTCTTAAAATCTGTAAGTATATGATGTGCCTATAAAATTTACTAACACCAGTCTCATTGAAAGCCAGTGGGACTTTATATTCCTAAATTCGTTTTGAAAATCGCTCTCTAAGAAGGGAAATGCCTGGGACATTTTTGAAAACCCGACTCTTGAATAATATTAATTGTATTTAAAAATTATGGAAATGTATCTTCCAAAAAACAGAGGGCGTTAAAATGATAATCAAACTACCCTTTTACGGACTCACCAGACCTACACCACAAATGATTCTGATCTAATTCTTACAGGTTGCAAGATGTGCCTCTATTTTCATATGATGTGCAATAATGCCCGGATAACACACTGACTGTCCTGAGTTTCCTTTGGGTCATTAGCTGGGGGGAAAAAATATCTGGCTGCTAATTATTGATAATGACTCTTTCCCTCAGATAATTAGTTATTTTCCTCCAATTAAAATGGAGAAAATACAAAGCAGAACATTTGTTTCAGTTAAAATTTAAAGTGAAACAGCTCCACAATAATAATTACTTCCCAGAGGTGGAGTAGCTCATTTATATGGCATATTGACAACCGCTCTTCTGATTCCACTGCTTTGCCTAAAGTTAGGTTAGTAATATTATTCTCCCCATCAAGCTCATGTTGATACATGTCTATCCGCGTGCTCACTGCCAGTCAAGAAAGTCTCTCTCTGTGTGTCTTTTGTAAGGAGCACAAATCATTATAAATGCCTGGGCACCTCCTGTGTGGCACTTTCCATTGTCTTTAGTGACCAGAAGTGATCTGCTCTTGGTGTACTTTCCTTTGAACATGCAGCCTCAAAACAATAGCTGGCCTCTCATTATTCAAGCCGATGTTACAGCTTTTTATTCCAATGAGACATAAGCTTTTTTTTTAAACCAGGAACAAATACAAGCTCATTCCAGATCTAAACGAAAATGACAACAGCAGCAGCAGAACATGACTTACAGGGAGAGGGAAGGAATAATAGACAGGTCATTAGTGATTATGTGAAAATGTTAGCGTTAGTAGGGGAGTTCTTCCAAAAATTGAACTCAATGGTCCTGATTCTCATTTACACTAAGGCTCTTTTACACCATTCTGGCAGTATAAAGGGACCATTGAGTGGGTTTAACTGTAATGTCCTCACAGTTTAAGATTCCTTTTTACTGTCAAAGTTGAGTAAATGGGAATCAGATCCAACAAGATGACCTCAGTCTGAAGCCTTTCTTTATTATTACACCTTTTCACCATTTTCTGCACATTATAACCCTGTAATGGTCCCTCGCTCTCCCGCTCAGAGGGAGGCCACTCAGGCTGGCCCTGTCTGGCCAGGACCAGGAGACTGCCAGGAACCCACACTAGGGCTGGGTGATTAACACTCACAGTCAGGCTCAAGCCTGGGCTTGGGTAGCTCAAGGAGTCAGCCCTTACACACAGTTTATCAGGGTTGGCTGTGGCCTAGGCGGTGCCCAGCCAGCCAGCAAACGAACAGTCTCCCAGGGCTGGCTTGGGCCGGGATGAGGCTCAGGCAGCCAGCAAACCAAAACAGTCTACCGGTGAGCTGGGACCTGAGTTTGAGTAGGCTCCAGTCGCTGCAAGCAGAACAGTCTTTCAGGGCTGGCTTTAGCATCCGACAAAGTGGGTATTCACCCATGAAAGCTCATGCTCCAATACGTCTGTTAGTCTATAAGGTGCCACAGGACTCTTTGCTGCTTTTACAGATCCAGACTAACACGGCTACCCCTCTGATTAATTGCACTGAATATTTGGTCACTATGAACCTTTTTAGTGAAGACTGAAGCAAAATAGGCATTAAACACCTTAGCCTTCCTGATGTCGTCAGTTATCAGATCTCCTTTCCCTACTAAATAGAGGACATACACTTTCCTTCATCTTTCTCTTGCTTGAATGTATTTAAAGATCCTCTTCTTATTGGCTTTTATGTCCCTTGCTAGGTTTAACTCATTTTGGTTGCCTTAGCCTTTCTGATTTTGCCCCTGTATGCTTGGGCTATTCTTTCATACTCCTCCTTAGCAACTTGTCCATTAACTTCAATGACCTGGACCCATTATATTTGAAAAATCACCTAATTCTGGTAGGATGAAGACTACGGTTGACACCTCAATTCCTCAGGCACAGTAGAACTTCCCACGACAAGGGTAAAACTCGTCTGTGCAGAAGAGACTGTAGAACCAATTCCCACAGGAACTAAGGACCACCACCTTCTCCTCCAATTGCAAGATGCACTTCTTGCTTCTCTAACATAAAAAGAGAGGATGAGAGAAAGAATGAACCACATGTGACAGAAATTAGTCACATCACTTCATGCACTACTGGACGGTGCTCAGATACTACCGTGATTAGAGTGGTATAAGAACCATTCAGAATAGAATAAATCTGATCATCATTGTACACATCTTTAGTGGCAAAATCAAGCAGCTGTGTCATCAGGTGTTAGCGCTACTATAGTAAAAGGAGATTTCAGGCTGGAACCGGAGGAGACCTAAACAGTTTTTCTTCCTAGGCAGCAATTTTATGATTTTATCATCTCCATTCCATCCTCCTAAATCCATTAGAACAGGGACTGGAAGCCAGGATTCCTGAAACCCAATCCCATGCTTTAACAATTACTTCCCTTTACCATTCTTTTCAAATGTTTCATTTTATTCAATTGCTTCCTGCATAATTTATATGCATCTATAAATGTGTGTGTATTCAGGATTTTGCGGCAATTCATAGCAAGGGTAATGAATTCAGCCAACTTTGGGCAGGAAGCATTGGGAGACACAAAGTTTTATGTGCCTATCTTTGCTGCTTCAAGATAACTGGGAGGCATTTTTATGCTAAATGACTCTGTGGCGCTCTCGTCGATGATGTATAACTCCATTTACAGCTGTAATCTGGGTAACAAAATGAATACTCCATCACTGTACTATGAATAGTAAATTAACTCAGATAAAAGTGTTGAACATCCAATCAAAACCATTAAGTTACCAGAAGACTAAGATTGGTGAGGACATATTGGAAGCAATTATAACTAATGAATACATTAACTTCAGGCAGGAGGATGGCATGGCTGGTATTCCATTCCATCAAAATAAAATTAGGATGGGAGGGTGGACAAACAATATGGAGCAATCTCTGAAAATAAAAGATTAGCCATTAGCATGATTATTTAGAAGAGAAGGCTTCTTAGCAATGAAGTCTCTCACATCATGACGGATTATCCCAGAGGACACAGTGGATGCACCATAATTTGAATCATTTAAAACTAGATTAAAGAGAAGCACCAAAGAATGCATTGAAGTGAGCAACCCTACCAGTGGGCCAGGAGGTTGGGGAAAGGGGAAATGAAGGAGGCAAAAATGACATATAGGGTTTTCGAGAGTTCTGTGATTCTGAGAAAATTAGACAATATGGAGACAGCCACCTAAGAACAAACAAATCAATCAGCAAATTAATGCAGTGGATGAAAAAAATCACATTACTGTAGTGGCCAGAATCCCAACAGAGTTAGAAGCCTCTAGACTTCACACCCAATAGCTACTGTAAGAGTAACGCTGCCATTTCTGTTAGAAAATGAAGCAAATCTCCTTAAGTATAATGCACGTTACACCTGTGTATTATTGTCTTATTTTACTATAAAAAGTATTGCTGAGCATATTAGTAAATGCTCACTGAGAGATTTCCTATCAGTCTACAAGCAGAAATAGCCTGTTTGTAAGAGGAAAACTAAAACCACGCCCAAATTTGCTAGGGTTAGGTCTACTTATTATAACAACCAGTTGATCTACGCAGGGCAGGCAGAGTGCAAAGTATTATCCTATTTTGAATCCAATACACTGCAATGTTTACTGCTGGCTGGAAGTTGACTCCAGTTTGCCTCTATTTGTAATTTGCACCATCATCCACTGGCAGCAATCTCCCTTCATATGAGTGCACTCTGCAGGCTACATAGGGTTGAAATAGATAGGGAAGTACTCCATTAAATAATTCATTCTTCCATCCAATTAAATACCTGATCCTGCCATGCAGAAATGCATGCTGTAATTTGTTTAAATTAAAATCACAAGTTTAGGATTTTAAAGGTTTTATACAAAAACATTCAGGCCTGGTCTACACTATGAGGTTAGGTCAAATTTAGCCGTGTTAGGTCGATTTAAAAATGAACGCATCCACACAACCAACCCCCTCTGTTGACCTAAAAGGCTCTTAAAATTGACATCTGTACTCCTCCTGTTTGGTCAGCGTGGCGAACTCAGCAGCACAGGTGACCATGCAATCCACCCAGAATGGTAGAGCATAGAATGTTTCAATGCTCCCCCTATTATCTCCGTCCCTGAGGTTATCGCAGATTAGAAGGTGAAAAAAATGCACTTGCGATGATGTTTTCTGAGCTCATGCAGGTCTCCCGCACTGATAGGGCACAGCTTAATGCATGGAGGCATTCAGTGGCAGAGGCCAGGAAAGAATTAAGTGAGCACGAAGAGCGGAGGCAGGATGCGATGCTGAGGCTAATCGGGGAGCAAACGGACCCACACTGCATCCACTGTATAACCGCCTCCCCTCCTCCCCATGTTCCATAGCCTCTTTGCTGATGACTTGCAAATCTACCTCTCTATTTCCTGTCTCCTTCTGTCCAAACTAAAAGCTTGGCCTTAATTGTCCCCCCAAATCCTCCCCTCAAGCTCCTTTCTCAATCGCTGTGGACAACACCATCATCCTGTCTCTCACTAAGGTAACGTGAGCCACATCTTCAACTTGGACATCTCTCTGGGTCCACACATCCAGACTATGTCTAAATCTTCTTTCTGCATAATATCTCTAAGATACTGCCTTTCCTATCCATCCACTCAGCTAAAACACTCAACCATGCCATCATCATCTCACATCTCAATTGCTACAATGTCCTTTTCTCTGGCCTTGACAAATGCAATCTTGCCCCACTCATCTCCATTCAGAATGCTGCTGCAAATAAAGATCATTCCCCTAGCCAGTCACTTTAATCATGTCACCCTTTGCTTTGAATCCTTCCACTGACTACCCCTTCTCTATCATGTGACATAAGCTTCTTGTCTTTACTTTCAAGGCCCATCACAACCTATCCTCACCTTATCCCTTACCTATCATCTCTCATTCAGTATCAAAATGTCAACTCCCTCCTCCAACTGGCCAATAATAATAGCTTCCATTACCCACTAGTTAAATTTCCAAACAAGCATCTTAGTCAGGAGTGGGCAAACTATGGCCCACAGGCTTAGCCGTTTTAAGCCAGCCCGCAAGCTCCTGCTAGGAAGCGGGTTCTGGGGCTTGCCCCGCTCCGGTGGTGTGGCTGGGGCACCGGGTCAGGGGCTGCACTACGCAGCTCCCGGAAGCAGCCACATGGCCCCGCTCCAAGGGTTGGGGGCCGCTCCACGCATAGGAGCCAGAGATGGGACATGGCTGAAGGATCTGGGATTGTTTAGTCTGCAGAAGAGAAGAATGAGGGGGGATTTGATAGCTGCTTTCAACTACCTGAAAGGGGGTTCCAAAGAGGATGGATCTAGACTGTTCTCAGCGGTACCAGATGACAGAACAAGGAATAATGGTCTCAAGTTGCAGTGGGGGAGGTTTAGGTTGGATATTAGGAAAAACTAGGAGGGTGGTGAAGCACTGGAATGGGTTATCTAGGGAGGTGGTGGAATCTCCTTCCTTAGAGGTTTTTAAGGTCAGGCTTGACAAAGCCCTGGCTGGGAAGATTTAGTTGGGTTTGGTCCTGTTTTGAGCCGGGGGTTGGGCTAGATACCTCCTGAGGTCCCTTCCAACCCTGAGATTCTATGATTCTATGATTCACTGCTTCTGGGAGCCTTTTGAGTTAAGCGCCGATCAGAGCCTACACCCTGGAACCTCTCCCCACACCACAACCCCCGCCTCATCCCTGATCCCCCTCCCACTCTCCAAACCCCCTTGATCCCAGCACAGAGCACCTTCCTGCACCCCAAACCTCTCATCTTCAGCCTCACCCGAGAGCCTGAACCCCCAGCTGGAACCTGCACCCCTTCCCCGCACCCCTGCCCCAGCCCTGATCCCCCTCTCACCCTCTGAACCCCTTGGTCCCAGCCCAGAGCACCCGCTTACACCCCAAACTCCTCATCCGCAGCCCCACCCCAGAACCCACACCCCCAACCAGAGCCCGCACCTCCTCCCGCACCCCAACCCCAATTTTGTGAGCATTGCTAATCCCCGATGTGGCCCTCAGGCCAAAAAGTTTGCCGACCCCTGATCTTAGTGCTTTCTCCCATGCTGCTCCTCATTCTGGGAGCGGTTCCCTGTAAACATTTTCAGAACAACTTTATTATGCTCCTTCAAATCCCTCCTTGAAACTCTCATTGGCTGTGATGCCTACAAAGAAACTGACAATGATTAGGCTGCTGGTGTGTTGACACCACTGTTTCTGACACTAAACCAGGGATTCTCAAACTTCATTGCACTGCGACCCCCTTCTGATAAAAAAAATTACTACACGAACCCAGGAGGGAGGACCAAAGCCCAAGACCACCCAATCGCCACCGCCCCAGGCAGGGGAGCCAAAGCCCGAGCCCCACCACCCAAGCTGATGTCTTTTGCCTTATACTGAGATTGTAAGCTCTTTATTGTTCTGTGTTTGTACAGCTCCTAGCACAATGGGGTCCTGGTCTATGACTGGGGCTCCTAGGTGCTATGGTAATACAAAACAATAATAATAAATAAAATAATAATAAAGCCTAAGGCCTATAATAATTCATTCACAAGCTTCTTCAAGTGGAGGAGGTGTGGACTACCTACTTGTACTTTAATGGAGCTAATTAAATGGGAATGCAGCTCCGATTTTCAGAAACTGCCACTCATTTTGAGTGAGAAGGTGAGTGAGGCATTATGTTTTATTGGACCAACTTCTGTTGTTGAGAGAGACAAGTCTTTGAGCTTACACAGAGCTCTTCTTCAAGTCATTTTGGGTGTTCAGCTTGAGACATCTTGGGTGTGATTTTTCAGAGGTGCTGAATGCTTGTATCTTGCATTGTCTTTTGCTGGAGTTTTCAACACATCTGAAATTTGAGCTCTCGGTGTCTCAAGCTGGGAAGCCAAAAATCAACAGGCACTTCTGAAAATCTGGGCTGAAGTTATTGGTCTCCTTTTAGCCACCACTCACAGTGATTTCCCAGTATGTGCCTGTTCCAGAATCAATGCCACCTATCTGTACTAATGCACCAGATTTTAAAAAGAGCTTAGGACTCAGCAACTCCTATGTAGGCACATACATAAGTAGCCAGATCTTCAAAAGATTTTGGCTCCCATGTTGGCACCCCAGTGAAATGGGCCAAGTTTCGGAAATGTTCAGCAGCTCGTAGATCCTGTTCTCTCACAAATGGCCATAAACCAATGCAAAATGTTGCATGCAGAAGTAATTCTGTTTTCCCAAACTTATTTTTTCTAGGTTCCAAACAAGCTCAGCACAAGAACTGAGTTGGAATTACTTTAATTAAGTACAACAGTGACAGAGTGATTTTACCTTGCTAAAATAACCTGACAGTGTCTTCCTTGTAACTGGCTACCTGCCAGTTTCTGGTAAGCTGGTAATTACTCATTTTATCTTAAGGCGAACAGTACTAATAAAGTTTTTAAACCTCTGTTACTGCAGAGCTATTATTTTTGTTGTGGGTATGAGGCACAAATAATTAAGTCATAAACTGGGGTGGGGGAGAACCCTCAACTTGATACATTAGCTCATTCTGGTTTTGACAATCAGATTAAAATTACCATAAATTTTTTCCCCTAACAATTTACTCCAAAGAATTTGGAACTGCTGACTCTTGTCCTTTAGACTCCACGTTTTCTGGAAACAAAATCAGTTTATAATGGAAGAAGTGGTAAATATGTATAGACTACAAAAATAATTTTCTTTATTGTTTGAGTATATGAGGACTCTGAAGGTCCAACTCTAGACAGAATTGCTGCATGCAGCTGGGATTTTCATGGCATCTTAAAAGAGTTATGTACCCAAATATCTGGAGATTGGACACACAAATCCTTTAAGATCCTTTGAAAATCCCAGCCTAAGTCTCCGAGAAGGTGTCCTATTCACAGGCCCTGTTATTTTCACAAGGAGGAATGCACACAACACAGAAGGCCAGATCTTCAACTAACCTAAACACAAATTCATGTAAATGGAACTGTGCCAATTTAAACCATCTGAGGATTTGGCCAGTGTGTTGCTTTCCTGAGCCAATTAAAGTACTTACTCTGGATTTTTATGCCTGATCCACTGATGCCCCATGGGTGCTTTAGGTTGGCTCCACCTGCCCTTAATGATTAGAAGGATCTGCTCAGGAATTCCTGGCAGATACAGGCTCCGTGAATCCCAGCAATTGAAGCAGCCTCTATGGATAGCTGGGAACAAATAAAAGGCAGCCCCCTCAGCCTCCTCTACCCTGCACTAGAAGCCAAATCAGCCCCTGCCTACTTCAACATAAAGGAGGCATAAAGCCATATTTGCAAGCTGCTCCCTCAGTCCAAGCATTGAGCTGAGCTCTGACATACAGTTGCTTGGGTGGGACGCTCGTTGGGACAGGGACCTGTTTTTTAATCACATGTTTATACAGAGCACAATGGGATCCTGGTCCATGACTAGCGCTCCTAAGGTCAACCACAATCCAAACAACATCAACAAATTAATGCAGCTCTTTCTATAACAGCTTGCACCCCATTGTTCTGCCCCATTTCCTTATACTTTGAGCACTGCCACCCCCCACAGTTAGAAGCTTAACATTATGCCCAAAAACGTGATTGTAAATAATAGTTCCTCGTGACTGCACATCTGTCCACCCAATCCTGTTCCCACTGAAATCAAGGGAAGTTTTGTTGTTGATATCAGTAGAAACATGATCAGGCTCCTGTGTATCTTATTATCATCATCATTTCTATTTGTACTAAAGTAGCACCTCAAGCCTTCATCTGAGATCAGGACCGCTTTGTGCCAGGCACTGTACTCACAGCAAGAGCTTCCAGTCGAAAAAGATGATGTGTCAAAGGCAAAACAGAGGGGAAGTGCCTTGACCATGGTCACATGGCAAGTCAGGGTCAGTGCCATGAGTTGAGCCCAGTCTCCTGAATTCTAGTCTAGTGCCCTATCTACCAGACCACACCTCTTCCTGTCTTTCAACTCCCATCTCAAATCTCATTCCCATGCTGACAAAAGCAAACTTTTACTGATATCATCAGCACGGAAGAGCTAACACAGCCACGAAGAAGCCAGCTGCCTTTTGTTCTGCCTCATGCATCATCATCAAAATGACCAGTGACGTTCTCATCCCAGGCACTTTATGGTGAATGGTGCAAGGACTAGCTTAATTTTCAACTAGATAGTTCAGCTTGCATATCTGTCACACAAATTTTTCCTTGACTTGTAAATGCTACAAATTTGATATGAAAGTCACTGACGGAGAATAAATACAGAACACTAAGATGCCATTTTTATAGTCACTTTCTGATCAGCATGACACTTTAAAATTGACAGCCCATTTTTTTAAATTCCCAGCTATCACAAATCTAGCCTGTGCACACTATTGTTTTCAGATCACTTGCCTGTTTTTAGAGTTCCATTCATTGCCACATGCATTATTTGAAAAATTCCCACTTTTAGCAGACAGCTACTGTTATTTTCAGTTTTCACAGATAAAGAGTCGATCTGCTGGCTAACAGTGCCCATCCTGACCCGAATCCAAACCACGATGCAGCATAGTCTCTTCTTTATGACTTCCAAAATGCAAGATCTGACTCTAAATTTTTTACACCGATAAGCACAAAAAAAGAGTGTTCTAAAATGTGACATTTCCGCCCTAAGTGTATTGAAGCTTAAAGTCTGAACCCCAGTATTCTGTGGAGCCACAACTATGGAAAGGCTCTCTCTAGTTGCTAGGTAACACTTTCCTGTTTTTAGACAATCAGAGTTTGTTTTGATAATGTCATACTTCTTGCTTGTGCCCCATTGGTTGAACGTCCAGTGCAGTGGTTGAGTTTCTTCTTTTGCCATTTAAATTAAGAAGTGAAAAGCTTCCTGTACCCTGGTCACCATTGCATACCAATGCAGGCAGCTTGCATTCTGACCTTGACATACCATTGCTTCAAGCACATCATCATGCCACTACTTATGTTTGGTCTCTGAAACTGAAGCAAACAATCATTTAGGCCAGAATTGTTGCAACCCAGATATGGTCAAATTTCATTTATTGTGACTAAGTAAGGCTGTCGTATTGAGAGATGTCTCAGTTCATCCACAGTTCAATTCTCTGTAACTATACCTCTAGTGAAAGCACTAGTGATGGGAAAATACCAAAGGATCAAGGGTAAGTTTCACCCGCAAAGGGAAGGATGTAACACAGGGGTCCCCAACGTGGTGCCCGCGGGCACCATGGTGCCCGCAGGGGCATCTAAATGTGCCCACATCCTGGGCAGCGGTGGAGCATCCGCCGAAATGCCGCCGAATTTCAGCGGCATTTCAGTGGCGACGCCTCTCGATGACGCCGCTTGCCACCGACAAGTGATGTCATCGAGAGGTGTCGCCGCCGAAATGCCGCAGAAATTCAGCGGATGCTCCACCGCTGCCACGGTCCTTTGTCTGGCGGGCGCCAGACGAAAAGTTTGGGGACCACTGATGTAACAGATTGGGGCTATCAAAAGGCACAATCCTAGGCACCAGACGTAATGAAGAGCAGCAGCAGGAGAAGCCCTTTTCTTGTAAAATAAGGGGCCTTCATATCTGCCTAACCTCAGACTTCAGGCCTAATACTTATCATATACAGAATTTTTCAGGCACACTACCAAATTTTCACAACTTTCAACAAGAGTTGCATTAGGAAATGGAATTTCTGTTTCACAGTAAATTCCGTGATTTCAAAATGTCATTTCATTCCAAATTGGAGTGAAACAGCTAATTTTCAAAGGTATTGCTTGGAGTTTGACACTCTGCTCTGTTTGACAGTCAATACAATCTGACCATGTCACTCCCTTAGGCTCCTCTGAAAATTCCAGCCCTAATAAGTAAACTAGTAACAAGGATGGGAGCATCATTGTTATTGTTTATATTTCAGTTGCTCTTAAATGGCACAACCAGGTTGGGCCCCATTGTGCTAGGCCCTGTACAACATAGAATAAATGACTACTCTGCCTGCCGTTGCTAGATACTAGATACCCTGGTCCTTGAGTGTAAGCAGTACAAGATTGTGGCTGTCCTGCATGCAGGTGTGAAAAGGAATGGAGCACTTTCCACATGTCCTCTCCTGCCCTCCTTGGGTTTCTAAGAAGCGTTAGCCACAGCTGGGCTTCTTTTAAATTTTCTTAGTACTGTTCATTGGTTTCAAGAATCAGATTTAACATTGGTTTGCTGTCAGCTGTGACCCAGCATTATAAATCAAATTTGCCACAATTCCTATAGCTTTTGGAACACTTTGGAGGTTTTTCTTCATTTTTGTAGATGGTTTGTACCCATGGTGGTAAAAATCACCCAACCCTGGCTGCATGGATAATTCTTTCCTTCGTGGAACAAATACAATTTTCCTTTATTGCAGAGAATTTTTAGTCTGTCCTTTTCCAAGGTGATGTATAAGGGCAAATAATTAAGTATTAGGAAGTCTGAAAATTATTTTTTGAAAGTTAATGAGGAACACACCAAAATGGTGTTTGGTGCTATAAAATAGCACCCAGTGAAACTACATAATGATTGCATTAATCCATAATCCAGAGTGAAAAAATTGTAGCGGGAAAGGGAAAAGCAATATTTAGTGTGGTGTAATCATGAGGGGACCTGATTTAAGGCCCACTGAATTTAATGAAAAGACTCTGGTTGACTTTAGTGGGTTTTAGATCAGGCCCTAAACGGCAGGCTGGAAATCAAAAGTTCTAGGTTCTAGACCCTACTTTGCTAATGAGTCACTGTATTATCTTGGGCATTGACTTTCCCTATTTTCCTTTATAGAAATTGGCCATGAAAAGATTGCAAAGTTCCCTGTTGTATTCAATATTTGATATCATTTGCCAACTTTTTCAGTGAATATGTCTTCACCTAGCGATCACTCACAAAAAGTTCATTGTGGTCTTTTTCACAATTTTCAGTTTTTCATGTGTTGCTTATTTCCATAGATTCATTGGTTATTTTCAGATTCCTGATTGGATGATCTGTGTAACTGACCAGCACAACATAATATGTGAATATTACAATCAAATACACAATCCTATATTTGCATTATACTGGTTGTTCACATCTGTCATTTGAGATTGTTTCACTTCCTGAATTAGATAACTTTTTAAACTAACAACAACAGCACAAATGGCAAATTTTTAATTTCTGATCTAATGTATAATTCTCAATTCCATTGCATCAAATTTCATGCAAACAGAGTTTAAATTCACTTTTTCAAGTATTCATATGAGGGAAGCTTGAGTGTTTCATGGACGTGAATGTGAGTGGTTTGGAAACATGGTTCAGAAACATGGTTCAGTTAGAATTTCCTGTTGAAATTCAGCAAATATTTGTGAGCTTTCTCCTTCCACTAAGGGAAAGATCGTTAGGAAGTTTAGCTAATTAAAGTTTATAAAATGCTGTGAGGTCCCATAATGAAAAGTGCTCTGTACTTTCCAAATAGTATTACTGTAAATTTAAGGCAATTTTGCATTGTTTGCTATTTGAGGTATTGTTATTCACCCATCATCACAAACAATTGTCAGGAGTGGCTCTACTTAGGCTGTTCTGTATGGAGAAAGGCACTAGGTTTATTTAAAAAATGTACAGCTCATTTTTTATTCCTGTCACAGCTAGTGCTGATGATGTTTATAGATCTGGGATTTTGATATCCCAGCACAAAATCAGATATCCAGTACGGTATGCAAATCTGCATTGGGGAATGATGGGATGAAATATCATTATCCTTTGCATAATGTAACAGACTTGAGATTCGCTCTGTAAAGGAAAGAAAGACAGTGGCACTGGTTAACATTTATCTTTAAACCTTTGCAGGAAAAACTCACCGTTTATCTTCAGAGATTTCTTGTAACCTCAGGATAATGTCTACAGAATAAGATCTGCAGTTGGAATTTACTTATCTGTCCCCACTGTAAAGAGGAATATTGGATGGAGATCTCGTGCAGAGTTTACTCCACATATCTGGAATAATTTCTTTTATGAGTTTGGTAATCTGAAGAGCCTTAACCAGTTCAAGACTAAACTCCTCCCAGCCCCTCTTTTTGTATATTTAATTGAAATACACACTAGTGTTTGGATCTGGCTATCTGTAATATATTCCATTAGGGTGCCTACTTTTATGTTTAAATGTATCTTTGTGCTTCATTTACTTGTGAAAAGTGATTTAAACGCTATTTGTAGTTTTGTGTCCTATCTGCTACCGCAGCACCAATGATCATCATAATAGTGCCTCTTAAAGAGTCCAATGATCTTTGTCTATTCACAAAGTTCACTGTAGTGCAGAGAGCCTACACAAAGACCTGCATAATAATACACTCACTTAGATCTCTGTTGAACAAAGAACTTAAGCACATGCTGAAATCCCATTGATCATTCAATGGGACTTACGCCTGCACATAAGAGTTTCATTGAAACAGGGCTCGATACAAAGTCACTGGAGGTCAATGGAAAGACCTCCATTGACTTCAGTGGACTTTGGATTAGGAGTTGTAGCATGGGCATGGTTTTGGGGGGCAGCAAAAGGGGTGTTGCCCCCCCAAACTGCAAACCTTGGGCAAGTGTGGAATTTGCCTCCCAACGCATGGCCCCATTGGCCTCACTGGAGCTGTTCCCCCTAATATAGAAGTCAAACTAAGCCTCTGAATTGTAGCCCTACACATGGGGTCTATAATGCACTGGACTATGTTGTGCCATGTATATTTAAACAGAAGTTGTACTGAGGTCAATAGGAGTTCTGCATAACTACTCAAGGCATGATATGGCCCATTTTGAGAAGCCTCTGAACTGGGGTGGATTGTGGTTAATAGGAGCTTTTAGTCCTATCTGTGTGTGCTGGAGATGTTTCTTGCAATGTCCCAATAAATCCTTTGATTTTTATGAGTATTAGAATACAGCACAGGCAACGGCAGTGCAAACTTCCCCACACCATCCCATCAATGTATCTGACAGAGCAACCACCACAACCCACTGACATTCAAACCTTGCTGACTATGCTGAGATTAGCTGGCTGCAGTAAGAATTCCAAATGTGCTGAATCTTGGCTTTGAAAAATAAAAATAGTTTTGTGTCTACATTAGATGGCAACAGCCTGACCAAGGAAGGAAAAAACCTTCTGCCTTTGCTATAACCCTACTCATGAAAGGCATCCCTCATTTTAGACCCAGATTTACCTGTCTCACAAAAATCTAGCGTCCTCACACTGTATTATTGCAATTATTTGCTGTGAGTCAGAAAGGCTGAAACATGAAATTGAGCTGAAAATGATCCTGCTTACACAAAAAGAAATGCATCACCCAGCATTAGACATTGATATTTTCTTCTCTTTCTTTGGATCTTTGCCCTCCACATAATTATCTCCCATTAATTTTTGTGAAACAAAAAGCCAGCTGCTCACACAGCTCTAGTCTGGGACTGCTTTGCTGCTAAAAGCATTGAGCCTAACATTAACTACTAATGGGTATCTTCCCTCCATTAACCTGGATTCAGGTAGAATTCCCCAGCGGAGTTGTTTGTCTGTAGTTTTTAATGATAATTTCTCAATTCCTGCTAGAGAGATGCTGGGGAGTTAGGTCATAGTTTGGGTCTGTATAGACATAATGATAAATGCTAAATACACATTAAGATGGGCATTTTTCTATGTCATCTGACTCAGTTCTGGAACAGTCATAAGTGCTGTAATTTCTCTGTGTGATGTGAAAGGGATAGCCTTGATTAACTAGCTCATTACTGTAGAATCTAATTTGTCATCATTATTTTCTTCATTATTGCAAAGGTGAGGAATGTTCAGATGATTTTGAACAATATCCATGCTATACAATATAGCACTATTCTTGTGGATCAGATTCTGATACCCTTATTCACAATGAATAACACCTTAACCCCCCCAGTGGTCCTATTGATATCACTAGGGCCCATTCAGGGTGCTGCCAAAGAGTAAGAAACTGAGAATCTGGACATATGTGCTAAGAAAGTATATAGAGAGAGTATCTTTGAACAGAAGTGGGAAGTCATGGACCTGTAGCTATTAATCACAAACAGTATTTTAGAAGCTAGGTGCTACAGATGGTTAGGAGATACCTGTAATTACCTTTGCAGGGGAGTTTTAGGGCAAGGTTGAAATATTTTGGGAGAGCTATTGTAACACCAACAGACCCCGGTTGTCAGTAGGCGGGATTGAACCTGGGAACCTCTGGAGCTAAATGCATGAGCTTCTACTGCAGGAATTGGCAACGGGATGGTTTGTTTACTTGCAGGTTTGGCCAATCGCAGCTCCCATTGGCTGCGGTTCGCCATTCCAGTCCAATGGGGGCTGTGGGAAGCAGCATGGGCGGAACGATATGCTTCCCGCCGCTTCCCGCAGCCCCCATTGGCCTGGAACGGCAAACCACAGCCAGTGGGAGTTGTGATCGGCCAAACCTGCGGACACTGCAGGTAAACAAACCGTCCCAGCCCACCAGCGGATTTCCCTGATGGGCTGTGTGCTGAAGGTTGCCAATTCCTGCTCTACTGCATGACCTAAAAGCCACATGGCTCTTAGCTAAGGCTGTAGAGCAGAGTCATTATTCTCTCTCTCTAAGTGGTCTCGGTGCCACTAGATGGTACCGAGCACCCCACCCAGGAGGTGTGTGGGTTACAGTATGCTGCATGCACTGCCCCGGTGTGTGGTGCAAGCTGTCTTGCCTTCCCCCAGGGCCGGTGCAACCATTTAGGTGACCTACGCGGTCGCCTAGGGCGCTGGGATTTGGGGGGCGCCATTTTCTTCGGCAGCGACCGTGGTGGCTGGATCTTCGGCCGCCCCGGTCACCGCCGGCATTTAGGCGGAGGGAGCTGGGGCAGGGGAGCGCAGGGAGGGCCTCCTGCAGCAAGTAAGGGGGCGGGGGCGGCACACAGGGGAACTCCCTGCCCCAGGTCACCCCTGCCCCGCGTCCTCCTTGAGCACGGCACGGCTGCTTCACTTCTCCCGCCTCCCAGGCTTGCGGCACCTAAGCTGATTGGTGCTGCAAGCCTGGGAGGCGGGAGAAGTGAAACAGTGGCTGCGTGCTCGGGGAGGAGGCGGGGCAGGGGTGAGCTGCTTCACTTCTCCCGCCTCCCAGGCTTGCGGCGCCAATCAGCTTAGGGGCCGCAAGCCTGGGAGGCGGGAGAAGTGAAGCAGCGACGGCGTGCTCGGGGTGCTCGTGCTCGGAGAAGGGGTGAGCTGGGGCAGGCGGGGTGCCTCAGGGTGGAGAGCTGCCGCAAGGGGGCACCTCAGGGCGGAGAGGGGGAGCTACCGCGGGGGGGGGCGCCTCAGGGCGGGGGCACCGGGGGGGCACAAGGTGGAAGTTTCGCCTAGGGCGCAAAACATCCTTGCACCGGCCCTGCCTTCCCCATCATGTTGTGCCAAGAAGCCCAGATTTGTGAACTTACCAGAAGGATCTTTTTCAGTTGCTTGGTTATGTAGAGGTAAAGGAATGGCAGGAACAGTGCACATGTAACCCACACACCTCCTGGGTGTGGTGTTCTGTCCCCTCTAGTGGCACCGAGACCACGTAGAGATTAATGAGCCTGCTACAGCGTTAGCTAAGGGCCATGTGGATTTTAGCTCATGCAGTAGAGGCTCATGCATTCAGCTCCAAGACCCAGGTCGAATCCCGCCTGCCGACGCCCAGGGTACGTCAGTGTTACACACAGGCCTTGTTGAAATCATTGCAGGTCACAGTACCACACACATCTTTCCCATTGGCAACGAAGACCACAATAATAATACTATGCAAAGGTGAGGCATCAAGTGTTTCATTAGCAAGCACCACTGTGCTATTAAATACATATCAGCAGTGTCCATAAACATGTGAAGGTTGGTGAATGAATGTAATCAGGAATTCTCAGCTATGAGGTTGCAGCTCACACGCACCATGCACTTGTCATATTGCTAAATGGAACAGGCTGTACCAGCTGGATGGAAGGGGGTCCTTGCTCCTGATATAGTACAGGGCAGGAATCATTGATTTAATGAAAACCTGAAGGGATTTTTAACTATTTAATTAATTGAGCTGAACCTTAGGGGGTGGGGGGAAGAAGAGAAGAGGGAGGTGAGCCCCAGCTCGGGTTACTCTGCCTTCCCACCCCTTTGGCCCCAGAATTGCCTCCCTTTGGGGTCACCAGAGACCATGCAGCCTCTCCATCCTCCTTTCCCTGGCATGTGATCTCACACTGCTGGGAGGGCCAACCAGAAACTCAGCTGATAGGAACAGAAACCAGCAGCTGCAGCAGTGACCTTTGGAAGCTGATGATGCCATCAGTGCCTGAGCGTTCTTTATTGATTATACACCAGACATTCCCTCCCATCTGCTGATTGGCTCCAACTCCATCCTTCCCTGTCTCTTTTCGTCAACCCCACTCCACCTGCCCTGCCTGCTCCCCCGGTTCCTTGCCCTTCTCCTTTCCCCAACCTTCATTACCCACCTCCCTCCAACATTCATTTTTCTGTTTAGTGAATTTTCTGCCAGCTAAAGCCCACACATTTGTCCCCTCTGCCCTTTCTTTTAAGGAAGAAAAAAAAAGGCAAATACACCCATCCATCCATCATGGCACTAACATGGTTTGCAGACCAGCGCATTGTTCCCTCCACTTGGCTGTTAGAGCCCTTTCTCCCACCCCAAAAACCTTTGTCTCCCTTGTCTATTTAGAATGTCAAGTATTTGAGGACATGGCCTGTCTCTCACTATGTGTTTGTACAGCACCTGCCACAGTGAGGCTTTCATTTCAGGGGTACTTAGGTGGTACCGTAACGCAAATAATAATAAATAGGAATATCCATTAAAAGCTTTATAAATCAGACGACTGAGCCTGACCGGAGTTGGAAAAGTAGGCCACCTACAAATACAAATGAAGAGGAGGAAAAGGTGGCAGGATGTACAGGAGTGCGTGAGATGGACAGGGAGAAGTGTGAATGAAGCAGCTGAATCACATAGAAACCTGACACCAAAGACAAAGAGGGTGTAGAATTGAGAACTAGCTGTTATCCACCAGTATTTATGGATACTTCTCCCTGCTGCATATTTCCTTGCCAAGCTGTGAAACCACCGTGCTACAATCTCATCTGCAACAACACTGTTCCCCTGGGTGATGTTCACATGGCCAGTCAGCTCTTGTCTGGGGTGCTGTCAAGACAGTTTCTAGGCATGTTATTTTCAGAGGGAAGTGTGGAGACACTGCCAGTTTGGCACTATAGTACCCTGCAAACAATCATTATACACCGTTTGCTTGGCTCTTCTTACTAGCCCCATTATTTTCACTTTTAATTTTCTCCTGACAGTCCTGGTCAGTGGACAGGACCAAGAAAATCCATATGATGTAAGTGAATCCCAAAGTGATTGACACATGTATTCCACACACAGCAAATCTACTGTCATTATTACTAAACTGGCCTTGGGCAAAACAGTGCAGCACCAGCTCAAGTTTTACTGATCCTGAGATTCCCACCTGAATTTGGATGAAAACCTAGAAATCTGGTTTAAAAGAATGCATTTGGATATACAGGTTTAAAAGAAAACTACAGAGATTAGCCTCAATAGCTTGGGTAGCTAAATGAATATTACTTAACCCATCCTCCCACAGATCGAATATTTACCTAGCTCTATTTGTGCCTACAAAAACATTGACAACAGCTAGACTGATAATGTGCTGATACAAATATGATGCTGATCATTATTGTCTCATTGTTTCCTCAAGCTTCTCTCTCTATTTAGCTATATCCGTCTGTTGTCTCTTGTCGTCTTGTACTTAGATTGTGAAACTCTTTGGTGCAGGGACCATCCTTTTGTTCTGCAGTTGGTGTAGGATCATGCCCTATAGGTAGTGGTTCTCAACCAGGGGTATGTGTGCCCCTGGGGGCTACACCAAGGTCTTCTAGGGGGCACATCAACTCATCTAGATATTTGCCTAGTTTTACAACAGGCTACATAAAAAGCACCAGTGAGTCAGTACAAACTCAAATTTCATACAATGACCTGTTTATACTGCTCTATATACTATACACTGAACTGTAAGTATAAAATAAATCAATTTGAATATAAATATCGTAATTTTATGAAAACAAAGAGAAAATAAGCAATTTTTCAGCAATAGTGCGCAGGGACACTTTTGTATTATGATGTCAGATTTTGTAAGCAAGGAGTTCTTAAGTGAGATGCAACTTGCGGGTGGGCAAGACAAATCAGACTCCTGAAAGGGATCCGGTAGTCTGGAAAGGTTGAGAGCCCTTGCTATACGGCAACTGTCTCTTGACTACATAATATACCTAAAAAAGAATGTTTCCTTTTGCTTCTGCAGTTTTCCTACATGTAGTAAAATAATGGCTTTAATTTAATAGGGACAATGGGCATCCCAATTCCCAATATCCCTTTCCTAGATCTCTCTGATTTTAGTCCCAGCTCTTCACACAACAAGGAATCACAGATAATTTAATGCACTGATCTATCTATGATATTTTTAATGCACCAAAAACTGTCATATATAGACATAATGTTCTAATGGCACTTCTTTAAAGGATATTTCAAATCCTTGACTCCCCACCATTATGTGGCGTGTACGTATTTTTTTATATTTTAGATATATATAAATATATATAATTTAAAAAAATACGCACACACCACATAATAAATATATGTAAAAAGCAGGAGTGCACCAGCAATATTAGAAACATAAAAGAAACATTTAAAATTAAATTGTGGTGGATCAGGAGGTAGAGAGGAGCTTTTATTCCCGTTGGGTACATTTGTAACATTTAATCTAATCATCATTCAGCTGTAGATACAATTCCAGCCTACATCAAAGTAACTAAAATACCGCTTTGATGGTTTAATAGTAGCTGGCAGTGTAAAGACAGGTGGCCACAACCGCAATCCTAATTTGAAACAAGCTGCAATCTTGGTTAAAGACATATACCTCTTGGAATTCTTTGAAGCCTATTTCTTTGAATGAACTGGGAAATATAACTGAAACCAGAACTACAGCAAATTTCAAGGGCTGGGCTCGACATCCCTTCCCTGTTGACATTGCCTTTAGCAGCTGCTTCAGCAAGTACATTATTCAACAGCAGCAATGATATTGTTGTTTGTTCAACTCACATTTTATATTAGCTCAAGCAGATGAAAGAAAACTGTCATTGGTACGAGGGTTACATAATACACCACAGATACATTAGCAAGCAGACATAGCACATCAGAAACTGGGTCCGGATGAAAATAGTGTTATTGATATAGATTTCTTTAGCATGCTCTTAGTCATTAGGCACAGTGGATTTTCCTTAATAGGTAAAGAAATCACTAAAAGATACTCCTCATGAAGAAGTTATGAAAAAAACCCTCAAACATTGTTGTGCTTATTTAAAAAAAACACTATTTTTGAGTGCTTGTGAAAGAACTGTAAACTGGACTAGAGAGCAAAAAACTCATTACATAAGCTGGAAGGAATACAGCCCAAGAGGACAATATGTGATGCAAATTGTTCAGATGATCGATGGTTACTCAAAAGTCCATAGGCTTGCCCAAGAGGTGAGGCTTGCAAAATGAAGGTGGGTTCATTACTTGCACACATCTCTGTATCTCTTATGCCTGCAAACACAAATGTTACAAACAGTACACATCATTTGTGCATAGTTACAATTCAGAGAGGAAAGACTGTCCAGAGGTTAGGGCATTAGCCTGGAATTCAGGAGACCAGGGTTCACTTTTCTGCTCCACCAAAGATTGCCTGCATGTTCTTGGGCAAGGTGCTTAGACTTCCTGTGCTTCACCTCTCGCTGTGTCAAATGGAGATAATGCTTCCCTACCTCACAGGGTTGGAAAAGATTATGAATCCCTCAGATACTGCTGCAATGGAGGCCATATAACTACTAATTCACAGCACTTCTGATTACAGCTGGCTGAAACTCAGGATTTCTGGTTGGTTAGAAACTTCAGTTATTGAAAATTTGGGTTTATTCTGAATGAGAACAAAGCCCCTCCCCCTTTATGAAATCCTGAAAAATGTTTTTTTTGGCAACACCAACACATGGTATTTTTATGACTGAGAATTCAGTTGTGGTAATTGTACTTTTAAGTTAGCCATCCAAATGCATAGGCAGATACACATGCATTTGCAAGCACAATTTCCCAAACTGCACAAACATACATGTGAGTGCAGGGGTCTTTGTGCACTGTGTGGCACTCCTTTCGTATGGGCCATTGTTTACTAGGAGCACAAGGCCTGATTTTGTAAAGAGACTTCAATCTCCCATCTATTTTTGCAAGTATGGTTTTGGACCCCCCAAAAATCAGACAGTTAAGGCTACGTGAGGACTGGGATGTGATACATACTCATGTTAGCTCTCACCAAGCTAATCCAAGTATAAACAGCAGTGTGGCCATGAAAGCACTAACAGTGGAGGCACGGCTGAGCCTTGCCGAGTACACACTCACCAGTTTCAGGCAGGTTTGTACTTGGTACAGCTCAGCTGTGCCTTCATGGCTGCTACCGGCAGCTACATGGTTATGTATATTCATGCTAGCTTGAGGAGAACTAGTGTGAGTATGTGTGCACAAACAGGGGACTCACACCCCTACCTCATAGTGCAGACATTGCCTAACACATCTAGTTTGGGGATTAGTTCAAAAGAAACTATAGCAGCAGGAAGAAGGGGAATCAGAGAAATTTCAGTGCGTGCTTGCGTCACTCCTCCTTCACACCCTATGACAAGATAGGAGTGAGTGGGAGGAGCAAAGCATCCCTTTTAGTCTTGTAGACAGGGCTAACACCAGGGCAAGTTGGGAGAGATGTTTTCTTCAACCAGCACTGCTGTTGGAGTGGGGTTGCATGAGGCCTGCAACTGCGCTAATGAAAATTTATGAAACAGACAACAAGTTTGGATAGAGTGACCGGATGTCCCATTTTTAAAGGGACAGTCCCCCTTTTTGGGACTTTTTCTTATATAGGCGCCTATTACCCCCTAGCCCCCTCCCATTTTTTCACAGTTGCAATCTGGTAACCCTAAGTTTGGGGAATGAGTTGAGACAAGGCCACTGTTACCCCACCCCCTTGGCTATGCCTGTGCAGAACAGCCAAGTTTCCTAGTATTTCAGGTTCCATTTGAAAACCTTTGTACTAGACTAATTAGTATCATCATCCATTAAGAAGAAGCATCACCACATTGCTAATAGTGCAGTAATATATTTACCCTTCAAAATATTATCTGTACAGCATTAAAACATAACTGCTTTGCAATTCAGTGGCTTTCTTCAGAGACGGTGTAAACTAGAACAGATTAAGAAGCCTTTTCAGGCAGTGCAGATATAGAGCTAAACGCTATCAAAATTCCATGAGCATTCGAGGAAGATGAGTTAAAATTTGCAAAGATTAATTGGCAGAGACAAGTCCTGTAAACTAAAATTATCAGAGTATCAATTTCCTACAGTATTTCATCCCAAGGACAGTAGCAGGTTCCTAAAAAAGAATTGTAAAGCATATATTATTTTGGTTGCTGGTGTTACTCTGGTAGGTTGTAGGCAACTTTTGTAGGCTTAATAATCAGCCCTGACAGTAATAAGTTTCTCCGGTATTTATAACTCCTTAACAATAGGTGGTGATAATCACTGTAGCAGAAAATTTAATAAGTCACGGGCAGTAGAATAAATATTAAACTACATTTTTCAAAGAACACTAAACCCTTTTTCAGCAAAATGAGTCACATCTGAAGTTCAGGAGCGTGTTACTCAACCAAATTGAAGATCATTTTTGGGTCTTAAAGCACTTCTCTTACCACACAACTGTATAAACCATGATAGAACAGTTCCCATCTACAATCAAGGACCTTCAGCCTTTCACCACATACTATGGTTTGTATGGCTCCAGTAATCTGTCTTAAATATTTGTATATGATTTCTTTCACCATTCAGGGAAGAGTTAATGGCACCAGCCATGGCACAGTAAAGAAAGGAAAAAATACTCCCCACGAGCAGGCAAGTCATTGTGTGGACTTTGAAGTTCTATGGTTTGATTTTTCAAGGAGAAATGTAGTAATTGGTCAATACAACTAAAACAAGACTTATGTCCTTGTATTTTAACGCAGTTTCTTTTAGAAGGCACTCAGTTTTAGAAATGGGTAGTGTCTTTTGTATTACTGCACAAAGTACCTTGACCTTTAATTATTATATTTAAATACATTTTAACAGACTGATAGTGCTATACAATTCCTAATACCACCACCACTATAAGTAATAATGAACTTGGATTTATTTAAAACTATTTTGAGATTGCCAATAAATAAAAGATCTATGGGACGTTGTATTTTTTATATAGAGCCTTACTTACATCATTGTTAGTATTTGTGCTCTGGTAAGAACAAGGACTGTAAGTGTATCTGGATCCTTGTGCATGCAGAGGACAGAAGCTCCTTGAACCCTTGTTCCTTTTTATGTGCCTGCAAAGAGGCGAGAAACAAGCTGGCCCTAAATTTACCTACATTATCCCAAGCTATTTAAAACAGACTTCAAGAGCCAGATTTTCAAACAAATTAGACACACAACTGCTCTCACATTTTGTATCACAAGTGTATTCATAATTTATGCACAGAATTACTTGGACTGTGCATGCAAATCAGGTAGCTGTGAACAGAAATGGCTGGTGACACCTACGCCTGCACAATCACAGTAATTGTGTGGACTAGTTGTGTGGGCTGGTTAAGTAATTGTGTGGGCTGGTTAACTTGCTTGAATATCTGGCCCCCATGGAGAAGGAAGACAGCATGAAGTATCCTTATCTTGAAGGAGCATCACATTTTGCTAATGAGAGGCTGTTGTAATATAGGATGAGTTCAGCATTAATTAGTAACTGCTGTGGCAGTAATAACCTAATGGGTGAATGGAGCAGTCCTAGTTCAACACCAGGACAGTACTGTATTCCATTTACATAGGTACCATTCTCTGGGAAGTGATGATATTGACAAGAAAATATTTAGTCCCAATCCATAATGTCTTCATATGGTCAATCGATACAGTCTCTCTCTCTCTTTTTTGGGGGGGGGGGGCATTTCCCCCAGCACTGAATTGTTATACTTAAAAAAAACCTACCCATCCATACTATGATTCTTCAGCAGCCATAATAAGGAACTCGATCAATCTCGGGCAGCACTGTTTGCTCCCATAGCTTTAGTTAAATATTCAATAGGCCAGACAGAATGATGCTATAGCCTTGTGGTTAATGGGTGAAGGGGAAGAGAGAGACACCTGGGTTCTAGTTCCTGCTCCAATTAATATTTCACTATGTATACAAAGTGTAACAGCATCAAGAGAACAGAAAGAGAGAGATCCCCCAGATATCCAATAGCCTGGTAGTAAGGGCACTCACCAGTGGGGAAAGACCCAGGTTTTAGTCCCTGCTCCTGATTGTGGATTCAAACCTGGGTCTCCGCCCATGTGAACACCTTAATCACTATGGAGTGTAAGGAAGGAACACCTTCCCCTCAGTTTTTTCAATGGCAAATAAATATCCTTGTGAACATCCTTGTGAGCCTGAGAAAGCAAAATGTTTCATTCTGGCAATGACAAAATGAACCATATTGACACTTCTGAACTATTTTTTCTTTTTCCCCCAACTAAAGCAATTAGCCAAAATAAACATAAATTTACAAATGTTGGTTGACCATAATTTGCATGGGGGGGGAGAACAGCCAAAAATTCATCCAGCTTTAATTTCTACTCTAAAATATGAACAGTTTCTATAAAATAAGAATGAAAGCTCTACAGACAATCCATCATATTCACAATCCTAACTATGTAAAGGAATTTATCACATGCAACAGAGAAGTTTAGAGACATATGATAATCTCTCATTCTATTTTATGTTGTTTTATGCTAATTTTAAAAGCTGATGACTGCAAACACAGACCTTTGGAAACTTTTGGCTCCAGTAAAGAAAAACACTCTGGAATGCAAACAAGTAATATGGTGCCAACAAAATGACATATAGCACACAGATCTCCCTCTCTAAACCGATCACTTCCGAACTCCTTCTGCTTGATGAAACGGTGCAACATATAACACATTTAAATATGCAAACCAGGATTTAAAGAAGCTGAAATTTCAGGCCATGGAGTGATGTTCAAGTCTGATATTGGTAAAGTGACCATGTTGGTTATATACTCCACCAATCAAAAGTTTGTCTCCTGTGCTCTCTACCTTCTTTAAATGCCAGTTGAAATGATTGGTGCATTTGCTTTTTAAAACAGACAAACAACTATTCAGATTTTTTTTGAGAAAATGTTGAGTTAAAATTTTATATTTCCAACAAAATTGACCATTCTGTAAACTGATAAAAAACAGCAGCAAAGTTTTATGATCATTTTAGTATTTTTTTGGCCAAATCTGTTTAAATTTCAATGCTTTTCAATAAGCTCCAATAATAGTGCAGTGTGATACATGAATTCATCCAAGGACCTCAAACTGATTTGCCCACATGAATAAAATAAACCTCACTGAAGAGGAATTTTAACTATTCTTCTTTCAGTTAGCCTTCCAATGCTGACTTGTCTGTGCCAATTTAATTTTATGTTGCACACACAACCTTTATTAAAAGAAAGCTATTTAAGTTACAAAATAAATGCTTAACAGTTAGGAAATTCCAGAACTTAGGTTGCCCATGCAGCCTTAACTCTATCTCCTTGTGTGTCCATCCTGTGTACTGAATGAAGCAGGAATCCTGTGGAAAAATAGTATGTGATAATGATAATGTTATTAGAGACTAGATCATAATGCATGCTCACAAGGAGGCAGAATGAAGGTTGCATGGGCACCTATAAACCTGGTATTTCTTAACTTTTGAGTGCTTGACTTTGCAACCTAAATAACATTCTTTTAGTGTAGTCTTTATGTATTTTCTAAGTTTATTATTATTTTATTAAGGAAAAAAGGTAAAAACATTGTATTATGTACTACTGAGTTGAAGAGTATTACCAATGAAGTCATTGAGTTAATCAGACCCTTAACGTTATGCAGATGCGTAAGTACCTTGTTGACTCTGGGACCTTGCATGGTAAGTAAGATGAGAAAATGCAGGCAGAGTGGTTGTCCAAGTCACAGATGAAATGACGGACAGGAATGTAACTAGAACTCAGGCTTGACGCTCTAACTGCAAGATAATTCTTTTCAATTGCATTTTTCCCGGATGCCACCAACTGATATTAAAACACGTGGTTCCAAACAGATTAGAAAATTAAATTACATTTAAAATGATCATTTTTTTCTAATGCATTTCCCCTCCCCCATTGTTATGGGCTTTGCATGGAGATAATTAACCTGAATGCTCTTATGTGATCCCACCTTAAACTTGGAATGCATAACTCATCACAGTCCATTCTCTGCTCTTGGAGCCTATGACAAAGGAGACTGCTACTTAAATAGAGCTGTGCTCTTAATTCTCTGCACTACTGTCTAAATTTACATCATAATTTCCTTCCTCATGTAGCCGACAGGTACTTAATACAAATCTCACACTCCACAGAAGGAAAAAAAAAACCCTTGAACATTAGTTATGTATTCTTCGTTTAATTTTTATGAACACTTAGCAGGTTAGCCTTTGTTTTGATTTTTTTTCTTGAAGTCTAATTATTCCATATGTCCTTTCATATTTTGTCTAATCTGCAATTGTATTTCTCATTATCATTTTGTGAAGATATGCTTGCTATTTCCTCTGGTTTCATTCGCTCGCTTTTATGTTTCGCTTGTACAAAATTAATTACATTGTACCTTCAAGCATAATTTTAACAGTGTCTCCATTGCACTGTGTCTGCCTTTAATTAATGCTCTTCTAATGTAGGTTTTAGAGAGAAATGGTGCAATATTCTGAGCATCAAAGAAACAAAAGATCTAACAAAGCTGAAATGAAAGAGCCAGACAAAGCAGCACACAATGTATTCTCACTGGAAAATGTCATTCCAACTTTATTTTAGATAGCAAAACTGGAGAAGATAGATTCATTACGAACGAGGAATAAGTAGAAGCAGCTTGGTATGGCTCATTCCAAACTGGATGAAGTATCTATAACACTCAAAAGTTCATGGAACAAGTTCAACTTCTCATGAGCATTGTGTCTCCTTACCCCATGGAAGAACTTGGTGGATCTCCAACCAATTGCAGAGTTTTCCCATTCCAGTGTGTACTATCATTATTGTAGCCCAATACAAATGATACTTGAGACACTCATGCCACGCTCCATAGATTGCAGTGGTGCTAAAGGAAAGGTCTCTTGGGCTTGTACTAGAGACTGAAATAGGAAAAAGTTTTCTTTAAACACAAACCTGATTTTTTCCATATTTCACCATGTGTCTAATCTCACCAGACACTGACACATACAGTTCCACAACACTGCATGGGATTCCAGCCACATGACCACAGTTTACAGTCAGGGGAACTGCTTGGCTAAGATTGCATGACACTTAAAAAGTGAAGCCCTGCATTTCCTTTAGTCCCTGTAGACCACAAAAGCTTAAGATCTGGAGCTCTCTTGAGTTTTCCAATGTACTTTAATTAGTTTCACCCTCATAAATAAACTTCCAATGACAGAAAGTCCATCAACACAACTGACCTTTTTATGCCTCTAGAAATCTAAAGAATTTGGCTCAATTTATTTAAAACAAATCTTTATTTTTGTGGGTGTAATTTTATGCCCAGTCATTATTATACTAGATATGAGACATTTGTATTGGTTAAAAAAAATATGGAAGCCAAGGTGAGACCTTTTTCAATAGCAGGCCTTTTCAAGCAACAGTATTTACATACAAATCTTACTCTTAAATTATTGTGTGAGAAGGTGGTACATGGCTGGCACGGAGGCAATTCTCTGGAATATAACAAGTGGGATCAGCATAAAGGAAGTTACTTTATGTAATTATATTTTTTAAAACCCATGAGTGGGTGGAGCCACTCATTCACAGCACTAACATATGTTCTTCATTATATTCTTCGATTTTCATCTGTGGACAATGGATCAGATTGAAACTTGTCCTGAAAAGTAGGATTTTTTTTCTTTAAATTATTGTAAGGGGGTATTTTTTTTTTTTAGTGGGAGCAAAGCTTGCTCTTAGATGCACATGAATGGCTCCCATTGATTTTGATCAGAGCTGCATCCACACATAATTCATTCCCATGATATTGCAAATCATTGCCATTTGTTGTTTGGCATAATTCATTGTAAGGTTGGAACTGAAATCTGTGCTCTCATCTCATATGCATGTACTGCTCTGGTCTCTCAAATACAGGGCTACTGGATTTTTGTCTGTTTCGTTTTTTTGCGGGACAAGAAAAGCTTTGAACCATTTGGTTTGGGAAGAGAAGACTCAATCAGGATTTGTAATGGGATAAGAAAAAACAAAACAAAATAAGGTAGGTTGAATTTAGAGTCCACCAACTTTGATGGTGTCTCTAAGTTGAAGGAGCAATGTCGTCAGTCAAAGTTCTACCTTTCATATTCTTATAAAATGTCAAGAGAACTGGATTTCAAAGCACAATACTATACAAGCTCAGCCTTTTAAAGAACACAAAAACCTTTGATTTCAGAAACAAATGAAAGGAAAAATACGACTCTGTGAAACAAAGCATTCTCCACATGTATATTTTTAGTGCCATGTGTTCAGATTAAAGGGCTAGGTGCCCTCGTGTTAGTTAACGTGGGGAAGGCATCTCCACATTACCTTTGAAATTTCAGTTCATAGACAGTAAATTTGAAACTGGCTAGTGGGCAGGGGCCAGAACCACATTTTGAAACATTCAATACCTTAAAGCAGCCTTTGTATCTCCATTTTGCTTTCATTCCTGAATTTATTTCTTTATGAGCTTAACAATGGAGAGATTTTTTTCTCCTGTAGCTTCCTTCTAAAACCCCAAAGGGGAACTTTCCACATAGTTAAAAAAAATATTACAGTTGCCTTTCATGTGCCAAAAGATCAAAGGGCTTCAAGAAAATGGAGATTCAATTGAAATACTTTTGCATACGTCATAGTGGTTGAGGTGTGGTTCTTTTTGAAGGGGTGTAGGGTTAGCCTTTGCTAATATATGTTCTGAAACAGTATAGTCCTATAATATAGAATGTTATATCACCTAGAATCCAACACACATTCCCTTTGCTTTAATGTCTTGGTAATGAGCACATTCATATAAATGCATTTAATGCTTGAGTAGATTTTTTTATTTATGAGACAGCCATTAATAAACTCAACCGTCCACAGGAAGAATAATGTTATTTGAACAATATCAGATTCCAGCACTAGAATATTCACACAAGCTGTTTTCAAAGCGAAAAACAAGCCAAAAGCCTTACATGACACTGTTTAACCACTCTCATCCTTGACAACCTGGCAATATGGGCAGGTCCCCTTACCATTTATAGGTGTAAATGTCAGGGTCTGTGGTCAGCTGAATAAATGCTAAGAGACTTAGGGCCTCAGAGGTCGCTGAACGAGAAACTAAAAGATGAGTAGTGCCTTACTGCATTAGTCATCCCATTGACTTCAGTGAAATTTCCTGTGGAGTAAGATACCACTCACAGTGAGAAAGTGTGTCTGAATCTGCTCATAAAGGAGGAACAGAGTGTCAGATGCCTTTACACCTCTCTTTGTAGGATTTTTCATTTAAGAGGAGTTTTAAGTTCATGTTATTTCTCGCTAGTTTATGGGGTGATGGGAAAAAGTGGAACTCCTGTAAGGGTGGCACCAGTCCAATCCGCAGAATAGATCACAGGAGATGGGAAGGCAGTGAGACTCCTGCAATGCTACAGTGAAGGTCCGATCGGGCAGGATTTGGGCTTTTATAGGCAATACATTTTACACAGTCTAACGTTACACAGTTTATCTTCTAACTTTTATTGTTAGAGCTTTTTAGGTAAACATAATCCAAAGTAAATTTACTCTAACCCAAACTATTAGAAGATCAAGATTATCTGGCCTCCTGACTCCTTAAAGTTTTCATTATAAGAGAATCATCTTGAAGTTAACTAGGCAGATGCTTTTTCCCTAGAAGGTCAACAGCTTCCTCTTCAAACAGTGTATTTCATCTTCCATTACAAAACATATCATATGGCTTTGTCATCTCTACAGTGCCAACCTTTTTGACTCCTTTAGAAGTTTTTGATTCACCATCTCTAAGAGATTATTTTGTTTGTTCAGTCAAACTCATTGCACCAGCCACCTCAGCTTTCAGGGTCTTGCAGTATATCAAAGCACTGCCACCAGCTTCCTTTAACTATTTCTCAGCTATCACTAGGGTTCACACTTCAAAGTTTTCACATGCTGAGAGCTGGGGATGGGAAGCAGCCCCGGGCTTGCACAGATAAGGTTGTGTCCACAAGAGGAAGCAAATATTTTTCTAAAGTAAGGATCATGGGATATGTAGCGACACAAGCCTTGTGAATGGCATGCCATTGGACTGCATACCCAGTGTGTATCAATAGTTCCATCAGTGCAATGTATGAACAACAGACACTGAAAAGGAAAGACAATGATTCCACAAGAGAAGAAAAATCCCTTGCTGTTGCTATAGACATACAGATATCTATTGAAAGAAAATTCAAACAATGAGCACAGCAGTGTGGGTAAATAGTGAAAGGGTTTTTAAATGATATACAGGCAAAAGTGCTCTCAAAAGATGCATCACCTTAATCCATATTTATACAGTTTTCCAAAGAAATGAGACTTCTAGACACAAACTATTTTAAAGGGAAGAACTTTATCCTGCACAAATCAATAGGATTTTTTCTACTAACTTGAGTGGGAACAAGACCGAGCCCCTAATGCCTATGCATTAAAGTGTACCTTTAGAGAAGAGGATCAGTCTGGGAAGAGGGGGGTTGTCAAGTAATCAGATTGATAGGAGCTGCCTCCTCTTATTCTGAACGCAGCCATAAAGGTCAATGAAGGCACGGCCCTGCCAAAGAGGACTGTGGAGAGGACCCCATTGCAGTGGGAGTTCCAGCAGGAATTCTGGTGGAGTTGGACAGAGATAGTACATTAGACAGCGCCGACTGAAATGAAGAGAAATTTCATCGCTGTAAAGTTGGAGTAACACAGTGGGGAATCAGGCTCTGTCTCTTCTAAGATATATGAATTTTAATTATGACAAGTTCTTCAAATCCTACTTTTCTGAGACAGCCAGAGGTACATTTTCAAGAGGGCTGAGGCCTACTTTCTTTTTTTTTTTTTTTTTTTGCAATTGCAGTTCTACTGCAGATAAAAAAGCAGCCGCAAATTGCACCTTTGAAAAGGAAGCCACTGAAATTTGGCTGTAACTATCTGAATGTTGACTGTCTTACAATGCAAAAAAAAAAAAGGCTCTTTACCTGACTTTAATGTCTACAGTGAGAGGTTTATTATTTTTTTAAACCTCTTGGCTTCGTGTAGGACTTGTTAAACAATGATAAGCCTTTCTAATGCCCGGTAGTACTCATCTAGCCTTTGGGACTGAATGGATATATTAGGACTAGAGCTGGATAAAATTTTTGGCTGAAGCTTTTTTCTGGAGAAAAATGAAGATTGGGCAAACCAAGATGTTCAGTATTTTGGTTCAAAACAACTGTTTGTTTCAAAATTTCCTTTGTTTTTATAAAGTTAATCAAAAATATCTACAACTGGTCAAAATCCAAATGTTTTGAAAATGTTGAAACAAAATGTCTTTTTTGACCCAAAACATTTTTTTAAAATTGCTAGTGAACCCATAATTCACACAGTTGTAATTTGGCCCCTATGTGTTATTGCCACAAGACAGAACACAACAACATAATTTATTTGCATAGGACTCTTTGAAAAGATCCAGTGATGCTTTACACTCAGGTTCCACGTCCCACTGTTCCTTACTCAGGGCTTGTCTACACTTACAACACTGCAGCAGCAGTTGCGCCACTGTAGCGCTTAGTGAAGACGCCACCTACGCCAATGGAAGAGCTTCCACATTTCCAAAACGACACAAGCATACGGTGCAGAAAAACAAAAGTGCATGCAATCGCCCTTAATTTGCACTAGCAGTCACAGTGGTTTGCCGCACAAATCAGGTGTTTGCATATGCAAGTAGATATTCTGGCATTTGGCTGGCCATCTGCATCAGCAGTTCTGGTAATTAATTCATCGCGTTTTGCACACGTCCCTGTGCTTCTACTTTAAAATCATAAATAAATAAATGCAGCCCAATAGGCAATCTAAACGTTCATATACTGAAGCTAACATTTTCAAATGTGAGTGCCTGATGTCAGGTAGTTAACTGCATATTTACGAACCCACATTTGAGACCCGAATTTCAGAAGTGTTGAATTCCCCACTGATTGGAATGAACATTGGCCGTGTTCAGCACCTCCAAAATTAAATTATTTGTTTAAGCATGTAAATATGGATTTAATTGTCTAGCTTTAGGCATACACGTTTGAAAATGTTAGCTTGTGCACATATATACTAAACACAGGTCCAACAGAACCAAAGTATAGGCAAAAGAATAGACCCAGATTCAAACTTTGCAGCTGTTTTAAAAAAAAACATCTACTTCCTCCTAAACATTCATCTGGCTACCAGTCTGGGAAAGGGCAGTGGTGTAAGTTATGCAAAGATTTGCAGCCAGTTTCGTCTAGTGAAGAACAACCTTGATTTTATTTCTGATGATCCTTAAACAGGCATTCCATTCAATGATTTTTTTTTCTGCAAAATACCTATTACGCGAACTCTTATTTGCATCTCCCTTAACTTCAAGCCTTGGATAAGAACAAATAAGACCCACTGAACCAGAGATGCTTGTTTCTTATTAGAGCAGCACTAAGCTTCAATCAGTAAGCTAAAAAAGGAGTTGTTCATTATATTTATTTGTTGCACTGCCAATCACAATGCAGTGCAACAGAATCCTTGTTTCTGTTGGCTGAGACACATGACATAACATCACTTTCGTGAAAGTCATAGGACATAGACAGCCCAGATAATGTTCAAATATGGAGAGGAGTCAGAAGTGAACATTGCTTAAGCATACATATAATCATTGCTTACAGTATCCCTTGATCTACTCCTTCATCTCATCACAGGAACATTTCAGTGGTGCACTATGTTGCCATGGAATAGGCTGCTGGATGAATAGTTGAGGAACTTCATAAATACACCACTAAAAACACCGATACATCAGGACAAATGAGTTAGCAAAGGGAATACAAAAAAGTGAACAACTTTAGCTTGCTGACAGAAGGTTTTGGAAGCTGGGCCAAGCAGTGTCTTCCTCACTGTAGCTAATTGAATAATTGTGGAAGTGCTGCCTTCTGTTACAAGAGGAGACATGGATTACACACACACACACACACTTTGTTTTAGCAGAATGCAAGGTCTGCTTGCTTTGATCGTTTTCTGTGTGTGAGATGGGGGCTGGTCTTATAGTACACAATTCTGAAGGAAAAATTAAAGACTATACCAGGAACATGGATTTTGTATTAAAGGAAATCAAATATAGGTAAAACATCTCCTTGACTCAAAAAGGAACTGATCAATTGTTCAACAGTTGGAATTCATGCAGAATCCTATTTACTGAGGTGCTCAAATAGTAGCCCTATTATGCTTCATTTCCCAACAACAATATATGATGACACAGAGGAAAAAACCCACATACAATATAGCACATCATAGCCTGATGATAGATTTGAAAGAAGAGCTTCATACAATAGCTAGAATTCCTAGGGACATAGATTGCACACTGTTGGGCCCTTTATACATTCTTGAGCCTGGTTAATATAGCACACCTTCTTCTACACACACACACACACACTTTTAAATTAATTTGCTTCAGTTATGGTATATTCCTTTTCCATGAAGTTATGAGATTAAGTTTAACTGGCCTGACTGTTCATGCACAAGTATTTGCACAAAGTTACATGCACAAGTATTTGTTACGAAAACTGACTGTTATACTTACACTTGTAAATATTTCTATGCTCTGTCCCCCAGGGAAATAACACCATGTGATGTATCTGACCAGCTTTTACCAATACAGCTCAAATACTGAATATTTTAGTATTGGCAACTAACCACAACAACCCCAAAACCATGAAGTTTTTTTTTAAATTTAATATTTTTCAGGAAAGAGGTTAAATTAATCAGCTACGTTACAAATGATTCACTAATGATTTCTCTAAGACACAGATGATACAGAAAGGGACAGTCAGACAGATTGAATTCCGGTACTTCAAAACCAACAGGAAATGTGGCTATTTACCTACTAATTCCACTTTACCATCCATCAAAAAATGTGAGCTTGATGTTTGGGATCTGAAAATTATTTGACAGCTAAATAACAGGCTAGGTCAAGACTGATCCATGGGAGGAAATATCTACAGGTACAGTTCCTGCAAATACAGGTGTTGTTTACAAGCTGACATGCATCTCTGTGAGTGTGGTTATTTTAGTATGTAGATATACTATATATAACTCTATTTATATTTCAGAGTGGTAACCATGTTAGTCTGTTGTAGAAGTTTCTCAAATCTTACCAGATTCCCCACCCCTCATCTTTGTCATCTATGTTGAAAACATAAGTTTAGCCAAATGCAGGACTCTTTTTTCCATTTCATCATCAACTTTTTCTGAGCCAGCGAGGGCTTCCAGTTCTCTGTGTGCTCCTTGACAGTATGCCTTATAAATCCACACCCTATTAAGGTATAATGCAAATAACAGGAGGATGCTGTTAATCCTTTTTTTTAAATTTATATTTTAACCTGGCATTGTTCCTCAGTGTCCTTACCCCTTTGAAATGGTGTGTCTTCCCTTCTTGCACTTGCATGACATTTTGGTCCCTTGATAGAAGCTGAACATTTACTATTCTTGGCTTGCAGGATAGATTGTGACTAGACAAAAATTGGCTTTTCTGCCATCTGCCAAGGCAAGTTCATTCACTTGCAACTGCAGCAGCACCTAATGTATAGTCCTTTTACAGGTTCATATTTGTCTCCCTGTCCCCCCTTTCTTGTCCTTGCCAGCTGAAGTAAATGACATGCATTTTCATATTGATTAATAAAGCAAGAATTCAAATTCCTCAGTAAATAGCATGCAAAGCCTTTCTATAGTAAGAAACAATGGTTCCGCGTATCCCTGAGCCTTTATGTCTTTTGTGCAAACACTATTTGTACTGACCTTATGCAAACCAATCTGTCTACATGCCAGTGAATATCGCACTTAAGTGATGAGTTTTCATTGTGAAACAAAGGTAAAATCCATAATGCCATTGAGAAATGAACTATGCAGTATAATGAAATCTCACACTTTGTGCAGCATAAGTAGAGAAAAGCTTTTCTTTTCTTTTTTTAAACTTGGGTCCTAATTGGCCATTATGAAAGAGCCACATACTCTACTTTGTCAGTCTTTTGGATTTATATAGCATGCTCTCGTTTTAAATCTCTAAAGGTATTTTCACTCAAAGTCACAGTACATTTAACTAACAGTTTCATTTCAGCCAAAGATCTAAAGGACCTAACATATTTATTAAAGCTTTTTGATCCTTTGGAGACAGATTAATAAGAAGCTGGTGACAGTTCTGCATGATAAAATGAGTCAATAAACAGAAATGTGTGCTGACATTAGATATACTGATCCACAAATAATACAATACATATTTGGGTTGTCACAAAGAAAAATCACTTGAAAAAGCCATTGCCATGATTAAATACTTTCTGCTATCTCAGGGTTTTTATAGTATATGTAAGTATTCCTTGCAAATTCCCTCAAATAATAAACAATAAAACAAGATTCATTTTTTAATATAAGCAATGTGCTGCTTTGTAGATACTTTTATGGTATAATGAGTCATCATAATACAACATAAAAAGGTCTTAAATATTTTATGGATTATCCTTTTGTAAGAACAGAGCATACATTGCCAAAAATGTTCAGTGTTTCCTCAAAGAAACAAATGTGCAGATTAGTCTACCTAGACATGGTTATTTTTATTATTTATTAGTATATGGCAAAGCCTAGGGACTTAAACTGTGATGCACCGCCCATTGTGTTAGGCACCGTACAAACAGAATAAGAGACGCCTGTCCTACAGATCTTACAATCTAAAATTTTAATTATCTCCCCAGAATCATCCCTGAAAAGAATGGTTAACCTGGTCCTCTCCTGTATTGAGGTAATTTCCCATGATACAGAACCATTGGGGAGAGGATGTCTAGCAATAAACTTATAACTAGGATTGACTGGAAAACAAAATAAATTCATTTTGCAATAAAAATTGAGGTTTTGAAATTTGTTTTCATTCCAAAGTATAATGAAAATAAGACCCGTGAAAATTCTTCACAAGAAAGTGTGAGAGAGAACCACCCCAGAGGAGTCCATCAGGAAGAATAGAGACTTGAACTGGAGTCTCCCACCTTCCAGGGGAGTGCTTGAATGAGCAGGTTATTGGCTTGTACAGGGTAGGGCTCTCCCTCTTTTCTCTCAAAAGAATTTCCATCTTGGACCCAAGAAACCTTCTCAATGAAATTTTCATCAAAAGTGATATGTTTCCACAGAACATCTCCATTTCCACTTAATGGCATTTTCAACAGAAAAGAAGGCCTGCTGAAAATGTTTCAAACTGATCTACTTACAACACGAGTTGTCTTTTCAACGACAAAATCATGGCACCATTGATTCAGGGATCTCAACACACTTTATAAACATTAATGAACTCAGCCTCAATACTACTGGGAAGGAGGTAAGTGTTATCCCTATTTTAAAACTCAAGCACAGGGAAGTTAAGCTAGAAAGAGAGAGTCTTACCCCATGTTACACAGCATGGGGCAGATTGCAAACTACTCTTGCTGATGACCAGTGCCCTATGCTTGTGACAGTACCAGGACCAGAAGTCTGATGTCCTGATTCTCTCTATCCCTGCTCTAGCCAGTCCTTGATTCACATTAGGTAAATGGGGTGCCTCTGGTGATACACAGTGGCATATATGCAGTTCCAGTAGGAAACAAAGAAGAATGGGCTCGATTGTTCTCTCACATATACATTTACACCATTGTTGCTCCGTTGACATCAGCAGAGTTACACATGATTTATACTGGTGTGAGAGGGAAGATAATTAGGCCCAGAGAGCCAGATCCTCAGCTGGTATAAATGAGCATAGCTCCATTATAATCAATAAATCAACCCCCATTTGCACCCATTGTGGCTCTAACCCCATATATTCATTCTTCTAATGAACCTTTTATCTTCATTAGAACAATGTCAGAACATTGCCTATCAGTGACAGAAGGTTTACAGTAGTGGTCTCACCATTCCAGCTACTGTACATTAAACCTAATGTAGTGTACGACATTAATACACTAATACTTAAAATAATGGCTCTCGAGGTTCTTGTTATAATGACCCTGATCTAAATGAGAAAGTATCTTTCCTTATTACAGTTTTTCTTCAGTCATTATCTCTCGGTCGTCTTTAAATCTCCCCCCACTACACAAAAAATGAATGTAATCTTGGGGGGCGGGGGAATTCGGAATGGGGTCATAGCCTAGAAGTTGCTGATCATTTCACATGCTCATTATTTCAGACTCATATTTTCTTCCTTTGGTCCTGCTGTACAAGTCATTGCTCCAGCTAGTATAGCTAACTGGCTAAGTAACTAACACAAATGATCCTTTGTCAGATCACAAAGCAACCAACAATAAACATATAACAAATTAAACTGCAAGAAAAGTAAAAGAAAGTTAAGTTCCAATAGACACAAATTCTTTCAGTTAAACCAAATCAACATTCAGTGATGCTCATTAACCAACAGCCGTGAGAATGGAAGGGTAGTTCAGTGGTTAAGGATGCTAGGTTGGGACTTAGCAAACCTGGATTTGATTCTTGGCTTCCTGTGTGACTTTGGGCAAGTCACTTACTCTTTCTCTGCCTCGGCTGCTCATCTGTAAACTGGACTAATAGAATCTCCCTACCTCCTAAGGGTGTTGGGAGCATGACAGTATAGTTTCCCTAAAATACAGTTACTGAAATGACCGCTCACCGTGTTGCAGTTGTTTTTGGAAGTCCCTTCAATGATGATACTGTATCATGGGACACTACACTAACGGGAGCCAAATAAATACCTTTGATGGACTTGATGCATCTTTTTTCATTTCCAACATATTTGATAAGAAACAAAATAGTTCAACTAAAACTGAACTTCTACTTGTCTACTATTCCATTCTAAGGTCGGGATCAGAGGCTGGTGCCTAACCATACCCCTGATATGAGGGTTTGGGGATTATGGATAAGCTTCAGTGTAGATCCAATATTTCCTCTCTTGGCCCATCCCCTAAAGTCTCTTCCAGCCCCTTTCGGCAGCACTTGGAAGGTGTGCTGGTCTAAACACTTTGGGTTTCAGTAGTGCCAAAGACCATGCACAGGACTGCCATACTCATGTGTGAATATTACCATACCAAAAATATACATATTGAAACCCATATATGCCCAGCAGCTTGAAATAAATAAAATGAGCAGGTACTTCTTAGGACTCCCAGGATTGTTTTATCCTAACAATACATGCAGGAAACATTAAGGGAAGATAACATGAAAGCTAAGTAACCATCAGTTTAAATGCTTGGGAACAAATGTTCAGTCCAGTTCTAAGATGTCATAGGGAAGTTTGGGGTAAGTGTCCATGCAGGGTGAAATTGAAAAGGCCAACACAACGGCCTTTGAAAGGGCCAACACAAGCTCTAGGCACCATTTAAGCCATATAGGTGCTTGGAATGGAGGCTTAGACACTTCTTAAGTACC
The DNA here is from genome assembly GCF_020497125.1 of Mauremys mutica. Classification (NCBI taxonomy): domain Eukaryota; kingdom Metazoa; phylum Chordata; order Testudines; family Geoemydidae; genus Mauremys; species Mauremys mutica. The sequence continues at coordinate 9,540,237 of NC_059084.1, read as the reverse complement.
TCTAGGGCTTCCAGTGGGACTTAAGTAGAGCCTATTACTTATGCTGTCACCCTGCACAGATGGGAATTCCACTCTGGCTGGGTAAGATTTCACTTGAGCACTTTACAAACTTCCCCATTGGAGCAGTGCAAAAAATACACAGGAGACACAGATTGTTCTTCTGGAGGGAATGGAAGCCAGGAGGTGGAACAATTCTGGGTGATCTGTATCTGGGATGTGCTATGGTGACTTCTAATAGTATGCAAGTTAATTTTGGTTTAAAAGACAGATAGGAAACTTGATCAAAGAATGGCTTGGTCAAAACCACCATTGTGAGACTTTCAGTAAAATCACGAGAGGTGGCAACACTGAAAATCTGCATTGATGATCATGTGAATTTTGCCTGTGGAGTAAGGCTGGGTAGGTTTTACCTTCTCCACTCTTTTTCAGTGCTCTGGGCAGGAAATGAGGCTCTCCATAGCCACATGTGTCCTAAGATCTTCAAGGCGATCCTGTGATCCATGGTATATGGGATGTGGCCATTATAATGGGAGGCCACTGCCTCCCAGATAGCTTCAGTAAAGATGTGCTTGCATAAATTTCCTTCCCATGCTTAATCTGTGGAAATTATTCTTCATTTTCTGAGAAAGATTTACATTCTCTCCTAATCCTTTCATTTCAGCTAACCGAAATATTTTGATCCATTTCAAGGCTCACCAATGATGACGCGTAAAATTAGGATGAGAGTTTTGTAAGTGCTTTGGGAAGGGCTTTCATGTTGACTAGGAGGCTGTGAAATTGTTACTCTCAAAGTTAATTAGGCAAACAGGACAAAATAGTGTTAATCCATCTTTCCCTCTCTAGATACTTATATGGTTCTTGTAGCTGTAATATCTCAGCGCTACACAGTATTAATGAATTTACTCTCTCAATATACTGGCACAGTAGGAAGCATGATCCCCATATAGATGAGGAACAGACAGATAAGTGCATTGAATTTAGTGGAAAGAATCCCACTGGTTTTTCTTGGGGTCCAATGGCTTAGATTTCCAAGTGCTCTGAACCCATGAATAGCACCAGATGGGTGCTGAAGATCTAGTCTTAAATGGCTTGCCAACAATCATACAGTGTGTCTAGGGAAGAGCTGAGAATTAAACTCAGATCTCCTGAAATCCAGTCTGGTCCCATAACTGCAAAACCACCCTTCAGTCACGACTGGCACATGGGCAGTCTGATCTAGTGGTCATAACAAGAGTCAGGAGCCAGGCTGGGTCAGATACCAGGAGACCAAAAACTGAGACAGGCCAGAGAGTCAGGGGTCAGGAGGCAGGCAGGGTTAAGTTACCAGAAGCAGGGCTGGATTTAGGAGCAGTTGACCCAGCAACCACCTGGGGTGCCGGACTTGGGGGGGCACTGGGTTTTGGGTGCTGGTTTTGTTTCACGAGTTTGATGCATGATTTGCATGTGAATTTATCGTCTCATATGACAAGGATAAATCATGCATGCAAATTGTGCATCACAATTGTGAAATGACTACAAATGCAATAAAAAATAAGGTATTCAAAAGTTGAACAAATGGGGGGTGGGAGAAGGGAAGGGGGAAAGACACTCCTCACCTGGGGTGCTATTTGGTTTAGGATCGGCCCTGACCAGAAGATCAGAATCAGACAGTACAAGCCAGTAGTGCAAGTGAAGCAGCCCCAAGCAGGGAAAACCCAGTTACATGGACAACTTCTTGTGCCTGTGCTCAGGTAAAATGCAACCAGGGAACCTATCAGGATCCTCAGAGTTCTGCCAATCAGATCCCAGCACTGGAGTCCTCAGTGGGACTCAGATTTTAGTTCTGGCAGCTATTATGAGGACACTGTGGTCTCTGATACCTTCAGAATTTGAAATCAAGGGGCTTTTTGAAAGAAATACTAGCAAGGACGACACCTCAAGAGGAAAAACCCTCATCCATTCCGCTGACTTTGTAATTCAATTTCAGGTCAAATACAAAACCAAAGCTCTTTTTTTTTCTGTTGTGTTAATTAAGGGTTTTTATTCATACCTTTAGGCAAAACGCTAACCTCTAAATGATATTCAAACTATAGCATGAACACAACTGAAACTTACAGCAAAATTCAAGTTTGTAAATCCTAGCTACACTGGAGCTTTCCAGCTGTAACTCCCCACTCCTTGTTCTGTAATTAATGACCCAGAACGACAAGACCTTGAGATACAGGCATTTGTACAGGACTCAGAGCTCCTTAGGTAACCGTGAAGCAACACGCTTTACCATCCCTATGGAAATAACACATCACTGCACATCTGTCCCACATATCAGACCACCTACCTAGCACCCCTGATGCTCCAGACTTTTCCTTTTCTGAATAATCTTAAGAGGATCCTTTAGCAATTCAGTTTTTGAAGGGACAAAGCACTGGCCTTGTGTCTTTCAAGTTTCTCATCTAGTCCAATTTCTAATCGAAATTCATATGATGGCTTTGCTTTGGCTTCCAAACTCAACGGAGTCGGTTAGAAATGTTAATGTGCAAGTGTAGTACAGCCCCAGGTACAGCAAATTCTTTTGTACCTGGTCCTTTTAAAAAGTTCACTTAGATGTGTTCTGGGACATGTGACACAAGTAAGGCTCACATACAAATATTACAGGCCCCAGAGTAGCCCAGAGCCCTTTGAATCTCAGCCGCGGCTCCGGCAGCCAGGCTGGGGCCGGGATTTAAAGGGCTCAAAGCTCTCCGTGGCTGCGGGCAGCCCAGAGCCCTTTAAATCCCTGCCCCAGCCCCACAAAGCTTGGGGTTCCCCGCCACGGCCGGAGTCCCGGCCCTTTTAATTTTCCCCTGAGGGCTCCCAGCCACCTCTTCAGCTGAGAGTCCTGGTTGATTTAAAGGCCCTGGGTCTCCCAGCCACAGCTGGTGCCCCAGGGCCTTTAAATCTTGAGAGGCCACGCCTCTTCTGGATGAGGCCACGCCCCCCCTCAGGACTCCTGCAGTACCGGTAAATCCTGTAAGTTACTTTCACCCCTGCATGTGGTGCACAGAAATAGAATATCAGGTTTGGAAGGGACCTCAGGAGGCCATCTAGTCCAACCCCCTGCTCAAAGCAGGACCAATCCCCAGACAGATTTTTGCCCCAGATCCTTAAATGGCCCCCTCAAGGATTGAGCTCACAACCCTGGGTTTAGCAGGCCAATGCTCAAACCACTGAGCTATCCCTCCCCCTCAAATAGTTATAATGAGCCTGTAATTATGTGCTTTGGACAGGCACCCTCTGGGGACTAACTCAGGGCCTTTACGCCAAAAAACATGAGCCTCTTTTGCCTGAGCTAAAATACTAGGTCCACTAGTTTGCAGGATATTGCATACCCATAGACCTCCTTATGTGGGCCAGCCAATAGAGGGAAACAAAGACCTACCTTCTGCCAGTTCGGGTTACAGACCCCTCCATAAAAAACATGCAGGAAAGAAAGCAGTGGTCTTGTGGTTAAGAAATTGCATTTGGAACCAGAAGACAGGTTCAAATCATAGCATCAATAAAGAATTTCTTCGGCAAATCATTTTAAGCTCTCTGAGCCTCAATTATTCTATTTGTAAAATGGCGACGTTAATAACTATCTCAGAGGGATACCGCGAAGCAGAATACATTAATATTTCAGACGTACTCAGACGCTATGGGAGTAAAGATCATAGGGAAGCCTATAACTAAGGCACATAACTGGAGCCTCATTCTCACTTTACAACATTGAAGATCAGGACAACCACACTGAAATCCAGAATAACTGCAAATATGCCAATGTGTAAATGTGTGCACAGCTCCTGTGGAAGAGCTGCAGCATGTTCCAACACCCAAGGCAAACATAGCCAGAGATTAAGGCGATGGACCAATTCCACTCCTGTGGGCCAATGGTCAACAGCTTGGTGAACAGCATTACTAATGCAGCTCTGCATTCACGGACACCAGTTGGCACTACACAAGTGTAACTGAGAGGAGAATTTGGGTTAGAGAGAAGAATAATCTGTGTGGAGGCTGTATGCAGACATCACTGCCAGGTCACAGAGTATACATGAAAAAACAAGTGGGCCACGCCACTGAACCAAAGGCCTTACCCAGGAATGCCACTCTACACAGAATTGTCATGGAAAGGCTAATGGAGCAGCACCTTTGCAGTATTTCAGAGGGACTAGAATAGCTGTGGCTAACCTCACCCTCATGCTCCTATTGCCGGCCATGTTCTTTTCTGACTCGTTTGACACATGTGGCTGTTCTGTGCTTAAATGCAGCACCCACCAGAATTTCATTCACAATTTTTAACTCACATTTATAAAATAAGTGTCTGTAGGCAAAACTTTTTGCTGTTACATCATTACCAAGAGCAGTATAGTCAAATCCAAGAATTAAAAAAACCATGAGCCCAGCCACAACAAATCATGAGATCAGCTTAAAAATCATGAGATTTTTTATAAACAACATTTTGTTCTTTGCCTTCTGGTTAGAGCTTTTAGGGTATCCTCAGGACATGGTTCCACGATTTTCTCCACAACTTTGAGGGCCAGAAACTTACCATTTTCTAAAGGAAACTGAGATTCTCACCTAATCACAAGACACCAGGAGCTGGGGCTTTAAGAAAAATACCGAATATGGCAAGAATTGGCAACACCGAATAGGGCCTACAGTCCAGCAGAGATTTGCAGATAATGGGGGGAAATGAAGAATGCAGAAGTGCAAAATAAAAATCAAACTTTCCTCATTTATTTTGTTTTTCTCTCTCCATTGCATGAGACAGCTGTACAGTCAAACAGAGAGGTTATGGAAGAGCACTCAAAGAGAGAATGGAGGCAAGTGGTTCTTTTGGGGAGCTTTATGCTTACAAGTTAGAAAAGTAATTGAAACAGCTTATTATCAGATGAAATAGGTGAGAGAAGTGGGTCATTCTTATACTCAAAAGACCATTAGCTGCTCCAGACATTTGCCTGCTTGCTTGCTTCCATAATTCAGGCATTTATCCTATTTTGATCATCATGGTGGATATTAATTCATTGTATCTCTATGAAAACAAATTTTCTTAAATGGCCCTCTCTTTGCTATCTCTAATTGCGAACAGATTATAATAGAAAACAGATCAAAGCACATCTTGTTGTTGATGTGACTGCAATATTAACAAAAGAATAGAAAATCCTACCCAGATTCAGGAAAGATACTGTACTAGAAACACATATGCCTTTTTTTTTAAAGCAAAGATACATTTACAGAGAGGGTGGCATTATACAAGCTCCTTTTTCAAACCTGTCAATATGCCATTCAGATTTACGGGAACAACGAGAAAAGCAGGCATATTCATTCCCTATGTGCAGGTGAAGCAGAGCTGTAGCCGACTACTATATTCTGAGAGGCATCTACAGTTCAGATTTTATCATCAGCAGGGCCTGTGAAAAAAGTTCTGAATAAATGAGAAAATTTTTAAAATATTAATATAGCCTTCATTGCACAAGGCTTTGATTTTACAAAACTGGCTCTTGGTAACACTTCTTCCTTCGGAAACCACCACGGACCCAGACTCGTTATCTCAGCATCACTTGTCATCCGTTTTGTAAGACTAAGTGCTGCTCAGACAACATTTAGAGGAAATAAGTGTGTCGATCATCTGATACAGTTCCTGCATCTTATCCATGTGAGAGTTAATTACAGTGGAACAAATTGTGAGGCACTTCCCCAAGTAAACAAGATTATTTAAAAAGGACAGTGAGGTTCCTAATAGCACAGATTATTTTAATGGCTACAATAATGGATGTTGTACTATATGCACTTTCAGATCAAATATTGAGAAGTTGTGTCCTGATCTAATGCCCATCGAAGTCTATGGAAAGACTTCCCTCGATTTTAGTGGGCATTGTGTCACGCTGCAGATGAGGGATTTGGAGGTTCTATTCCCAGCTCTTTGATTCATTTGTTGTGGCACCCTGAGCAATTCACTTCAGATTCCAAGGTCAGAAGGGACCATTTTGGTCATCTAGTCTTTAATCCCACTGGGCCTCAGTTTTCCCATGTGTCAAGTGAGAGTAATAATATGTGACTCACAAGACTATTGGTGAGAGATTTAATGAGTCGATGTTTGTAAAGTACTTGGAGAACCTCTGATGAAAGGTATTATAAGTGCAGAGTGCATTATTTTTTACCTGTATGACATCATAGTATAATCGTGTAATTATAACCAATCACGCATGAACGGTACATTTTGACTGACCAAAGCATTATTGTGGACAGCAAGACTGAACCTTTTACTTAAGTCTTGGATCTTCAGTTCTCTTGTATCAGACTTCATTGTTGCTACTAATTTTACAGTTTACAGTATTTAAACAATGACAAGATTCTATATTTTGCACCTTACAATGCATTCCAAATGTTAATAGATTTGTAGTTGGGGGGGGAAGAGAAATTACAGAAACTGAGCCCCATTTATACACTAATGTGTGGGAGTTGAGAATCAGATCCATTGAATGAATCTCAGAAACTTATATGGCCCCCATCAACATAATATATGAGTGCCTGTGAGATAGACCAGTGTTATTATCCCCATTTTACAGATGGGAACTGAGGCAGAGATATTAAGTAACTTGTTTAGGGCCACACAGGAAGTCTATGGAAGATCAGGTAATTCAACCTGGGTCTCCTAGGTCCTAGACTAGCCCCCTAACCCCTGGATCATCTTCCTGACTAAACCCAATGGAGCTGATTTTCCACTGTCTTACATCTTTACACCTGTGCAGTATGATTGCTAAGGTGTAAATGATTGCACTATACAAGGTGCTTCACAATGGGTAATCAAGCCCAGTATTTGATCATTTCAACATAGCAGGCCAGAAAAATACCTTAAAAGAAATGCAGTTTTAAATATGAATCTGAACCCAAAGCCACCAACTTAGTGATCTGATGATGCACTGTGACACTTTCACATCTCCGGCTAAATGACATTTGTCACACTCAAGTAGAAACAATTATTAATAATTTTCATTTCATTAGGAGCACTACAATGAAATGTCAACAACTTCAAAAGTGCAGCAGAAGTGTCCAAATTAATTTTGATATTCTGAAGTATAATTATTTTTGTAAGTACCAGACTGTGTAATCGCTTTTGGCGCTATTACTTGTGCAATCAATTATACTTAGATGTACTTATCTGTTTTCAAACATGATTTCCTTAGGTCACCTGCTGATGGTTTTGAAGTTTCTGTGGAAGAATGCTAGGAATCATTTTCCAAATGTTCAGTCACACAGTGGACTTGTTTAAAAGCTGTTCTACTTCTGCAACCAGCAATTTTATCTTGCTATTAATATTATAGTGTCTTATATAAGGTATTAGAAAAAGAAGCTAAAGATATGTTCCTCTAGTCATTGTTTTCCTTGCAAATCCTCTTTTGTGCATTGAGTGGCAACATTATCACCATTTTATGTATGTGTTTGCACCTCTTTTGGGGCTCATTCTGCTTTTCAAAAGCAAAGGTCAATACCAATGTGGAATTAATTGTATTCCCTTGAGCTCGGCAGCCAAGCCTGATTTGGCCACAGACTAGCCAGTTGAACTGTAGATAAATCATCCAGAGAGAGATATAGCTTCCACAGGCTTGTCTAGCTACTGCTAAGCCAGTCCTCATGTGCAAAAGTTTGTGATAGCCCATGGGCCTATAATGCTTACATGCAGAAAAGCCATAGGAAGACACCTCTCCAATGGCTTTCCTGAATAGACACACATCCAGCTCCTGGCTTAGATCCCGTGTATAGTCAGCCAGCAGGAGGGCCTCATTTGCCTTGTCACATGAGGAGTCTATATCACTTAATAATGCCTCTTTTTTCTTTATGGGTGTATGGGCCCAATCCACTAATGTTCATGCTGCTTTTCTGCCTGGGTGTCTCCAAGGAAGTGTTATCCATGATCACGTTCAGACTTGATATCACCAAGGAGAGATCAACCAATTGAAGGCACATCATGTTCTCATCTTCTGGTGTCCTCAGGGATCTCTGCAAATGATTGATGGAGCATGTTCTAATTATACCTGATGATTTGGATGGAACTGGTGTTGAAGACACTGTGGCCCAGATCCTCACAGATATTTAGACTTCTAACTTCCATTGATTTCACTGACTTCCATTGTCCCTGGGTTCGCACCACCTGAAATGATCCCCAGGCCAGTATGCATATCATCAAGCAACTGGGGCTTTCTGCATACATCAGCTGTGATGGTGGATTCAGACCCACAGTGTTTTCCTTTACTTCTCCTAACCATAGCAGAAGATCACAGTTCACTTTCCTGAGCCTGTCACATTGTCACTATCCATCATTTTCACCTGGCTTAATATCTGTGCAGTAGCTGGATTTGTCAACAACATATGCACCTGCACACAAGCAGGTATTTTATTTTGTGCAATTTGTGACAGTTTGATTCACCAAAGCACACACAATCCTCCTGTCTCTTTGTCCCATTGTATAGCCAAAAGGACTGTTTTGCAGCAAAGCAAGTACATGAAGTCCACAGACTACTTCATCGGCAAAAGAGATCTTTGCAGTACTATATGTCAATTATACAGTATGTTTGACCTGAAGTTTCTTTCTTTTGGCATGACCTCATTTCTTTTTCTTGATATTCATCTGTCTGCTTGCTGGAATCTTTGCAGCAAGCCCCACATGCAAATCAGGTTGTTAGAGGTGTATGGTGCATACTCAGAGTTGGACTGCCTTTGAATTCCGCAGGTGCGAAAATGCAGCAGAGATTTTGTGAGCACAGCTTGTATTTGCCCTTCTATAATATACTGCACAGTATGCAAGGAAACCCTTGAAGTGAAAAATTGGCTCAGGTAATGATAAAAAAATTATGAATTTAAATGCTGGAATGGTTAAAACTACTGGAGAAAATTGCCACGTACGTGCTGACTTTACACTGTTTACTAAGCTTACTCATTTAGTTTTCAGAAACGTAGAGGGATGCAGAGAGATTGTGGCTCTGAATCTTTAGCCAAAGTCCAAACTGAGGTTTTACCTGAAAGGGATTTGATTATCTTAAAGCATTCAACTATCCTTTCTATCTATAAAAGGTCCAGCCATTCACTCTTGAAAAAAAGACTGAGGACACAGGCCCTGGTTCTGCCTATACTTCAGATGCACTGGGCCACATCACTGGTGGTAGGTGGCCCTAAACTGGGTTGATCTGATCATCAAAATATCTCCAGTTCAGGCTTCTCCGACCTGCACTGGTGGACTGTCCCAGCAGATATGAGCTCTGAGATCAGGGGAGCACAAAGAGCACCTTTGCTTCTCTTCTGCACCAAATGGTCCTCTGACAGAGCTGAAGACCTGCCCTGTATTCTCCAGTCAGTGCATATGGATTGCATGGAGGTAATTGTTTATAAACCCTTTGTCATCAAGCTATACCTTTAACCCTGATTAAGTGCAACTGAATTTTATGAATTATTAGTAGCAGAAAACACACAATGCAGTCTATGGGCAACAACCTGCTCATCACCTCATCTAAGAAATTACACTGACATCGGTTGTGTGAATGAAGCAAGCAGGATTTGATTCCATTGTAACATGTAATAAATGATAACAAAGGTGGATGGATTCTGCCTTTAATAACTGCCACATAGGCCCACTGATTTATTATTTCTGTGAGGTTGTATGGGTATAAATGAGGGCAGAATTTATTCCTGGACTGGTGGAAGACCACAGAGTCCTGTGCAGACATGTGGCTCATACTGGCCAACTAAAAAAATTCTAAACTCTCAGGGAAACAGGTTATCCTGGTACCGTCTCCTAGTTTGTTTAAAAATTAGACAACAAACAGCCAATGATATATCAACCAGAGCTGTGTGAGCCTTTAGTCTCAAATCCCAAAAACTATGTGCAACCCCTCTGCTTTCAGGCTTCATTTCAATCTTGAAACTTAGCCCAGCTTCATTGAATAGTTGGCTGAGGTCAACAGACCTAGGCTGAATTCTGAGTGAATCCTCATCTACCTTGGGGTTGCCAGTTGGGATTTACACATTTGTTTGAAACCATATTAAACTTGGTGGTTTTGGCAGAGTTTCACTGAACATTTTTGGATGTATCCTAATGCAGAGAGCGTGAATGCAGGCAATAAATAAATAAAAAATTAAAAATTACCCCTCCCCCCGCACTGCCTAAAATATTAACTGAATCCCCTATACCACGCATGTGACTGTATTTTAAACACAGAACAATAGCATTAACTATAACGCTTCTTTTAGTCAAAGCTGGATTAAGGCACAGGGACTATAAGGGTCCATACCTAGGGCCCCAACTCCTGGAGTCATTTAATTAGTTACATAAAGACTGAGGAGTTGTTTAGTACTTCTATTGACCTCACAACTCCGCTAATTATAGGGTTGCTGCATTGTTTAGGCTTTTTTTGTGGTTTGCCAAGTATGTAATTACTTGGCTAGGCAGGGGTTTCTTCTTATTATAATCGTAACCCTTTTCTAAAGGAAATTATGCAACATTTAATAATTCTAAAATTGAACACATTTATCTGCTGGTATTTACGTTCAAGCTTCAGATGTCACTTAACAGTCTCCCACCCCCTGACTCATGCACCTGTTCATCAGTGATTTTTTTAAAATGTGTTTGTACTAATTTGCCATTATCCAGAAGTAAGCCAAACACTAAAGCAGTCACAAAAATGCACATCCCAGATTTAAAAGAAACTCACAAGTGCCAATGACCAGCTCCATAAGGAGGTGAAAGCAAGAACTGGGAAAGCAAGTGGAGCTTTTTTTTGAGACTCACAAATATTTGGAAAAATAAGGAGATTCACAAGAGAACCAAGGTAAGTTATGCAGTTATTGCGATACTCACGCTGTGACTTGCTTCTGAAACTTGTTGAATGCTAGCAGCCCACATCAGGAATTTAACACATACCATCAGAAATGTGTGCAGAGAATATGTGGTGTCTGCTGGTGGGATAAAGTAACTAATTCTGATGTGTTACAAAGGACTGTCCAACGGACTGAAGAGACAATGATTTGCAAAAGAAGATTGAAGTGGTTTGGGTATGTTGTACAGATGTAAAAAAAACAAAAACATTTTCCTAGGCAAGCCCGTGACTGGATACCATTTGGTGGAAGATGGAAGACGGGAGGACAACAGATGACGTATAAGGAAACCATTGAGAAAGATGTTGCTGTCATGGAAAGAGACTACAATGGAGTGACATACTCCACCCCTTTAAGAAGCTTCCCACGAGAAAGGAAAATGTACCCAGAGTAGAGCAGTTCAATACTAATCATGGAGAAACACATGACTGATTTTTCTATTTGCTAGAAATTTGTAATTATACATTTTAGGCTGACCAATGAGATAAGACATCCTTCTAGGAAGAGACAAAGTTTTGGGAAATGTACATCTCTGAGCGTTCCACTTTGCAGCATTCCTTGATTAAACATGGTTCTGAGATATTTTGTTCTGGTTATATCAACTAACACTCCCAGTCAGACTTGCTACTGCAGTCCTCACCACTGTAATATTGTCTATGCGAACCCTCATTTGCTAGATTGCTTTCACTCAACGCACAACTGCTTCTTAGACATATGCTTTCTGCTGTTAGGCTACCGTACCATTAACCATGACATACTTGTGTTCTCACTGTAAAACCTTCAACTATTTTTCATAATGTAGATCATTTTTTCTCAATAGGGGTGGTCATCAAACAAGGAAGACATGGACAAACACTTCATTACTTGGACGTTCATGGGAAACTACGCCAATACACCAGACTTCTACATACATAGCTATACCAATGACTTGCTTTGAGTACTATTCTGTAGTTAACTGGAATCTAAGAGTTACCCACACTATTCTGTACTGGTTCTAATATACACACATCACTGTAGTATTGAGTGTCTTCCAGCAGTGCATTAAGCAGTGTGACTAATATCTGTTAGGTGTTTGTTCTCTCATCCTCTCTGAACAGAAGTGTGTGCAGTGGAGTATTTTGTTTTGGAATTTGTACACACACACACACACACACAGCTATTTTTATGTTGCAGAAGGCTAAGTCAAAGGAATGTATCTTGCATTTAGAGCAGAAGGTGAGGAGGTTTGTGATGGTCCTTAGTTCCTCAGGTAGTTTACACCAAAGTCTCAAACACAAGCTCTGACTCCTTCACAGATAAGCATTACCCTTACAGTAGAAAGTTCCATTTCACCAGACGAGGTGCATCCATTCTACAGTGCATCTTTCTCTCTGACATACTCTAGCTTCCATAGTCTAACATACACGTATCAGAAATACAGTTGGCCTCTCTTTAATTTTACAATTTTCATTTGCTTTTCACGCAACTTGGAAGGGTGATAATCTCTCCTGTCAATGTGTACTCTCCTCAATCCTGTGTACTTCTCTGCTCATCTTGGCCCTATAATTTTGACCATTTGGAAAATAAATATTAAGCTTTTATTTCCTTTCTTTTGGATCAATTCCGAAACATCATCATCATAGCAATAAAAGATCTCATGAAATGAACTTGGGGTTCAAAGATTTGGGAATAAGGCATTCAAGCAGCCCTCAGTTGAAACACATATTTATGACCACATAACTTATCAGGTCCTAGATACAAGTATCATAATGCACAGTGTCCTCGTGTGCCTCTGTTCTCTAATACCAAATTTATGAAACAGAATATTTAGTAGTAGCAGCAGGAATAATTGACTGTTGACAATATGCCTGCTGCTCTACTGAACATAAAGTCATTGTACCCACCCTATGGAGTTTCTTATCTGAAAAAGGAAGTGACACTTTAAAATAAGATATTTCCCAAGAGGGTACAATCCTGGTTCCACTTCAAGCCAGTCAGAAATTTCACTTTTAGTCTTTGACCAAACATTGCTCTGCATCTTGCATTATTAGATTAATATTCTAGTGTCTGACACTGAGATGCTTCCTTAGTTTCTCCAGAAAGCCTGAACAACACAGAAAAGAGTTCCTTCTGTCTCCGGTCTCATGTACTTCAAAGAAATGAACAGTGAATCCAAGCATAAAAGCAATTTTTGAAATACATGACAAAAACATTGATTTTCGTTCAGTTGAGAATGGAATGTTTATAGGATTTTAAAAGCCAAGCTTAAAAACATGTATGTTAAAGTTATGTTAAGGGCCAAATTTAAACTGTAAAACAAAAAAATTTAGAGATAAGAGTCAAAATGCATTGAAGTGCCTTTCTTCTCCAGTCTAGGCGTCTCAGCTTGTATTATATTTAAAGTCAAATATCATCATGATGTCCTTTTTCCAACCCCAATGAGGGGTAGGGCTGACTTCTTGCTGAGTCTTGGCTCAGGGAAGTACTTAGACTGCCAGCCACCACAAATCTAATAGTGGGGATGACATATTTGGTGTGGATGGCCTTGCTGCTAAGGCATTAAACGAGGACATCAGAGCTGTGGGGTTGGTTCCCAGTTCTGTCACAGATTTTGTGTGTGACCTTCCCATTTAAATCAGTGGCATTGCTCTCAGGCTTAAGTCTTTTAGGATCTCAGTTCCCCATCTTTAAATAAAATCCACTTAATAATGTTTCCTTTCTCCCACCCTCTTGTCCATTTATAGTGTAAATTCTCTGGATCTGGAATGATCTCTTGCTACATCTTTGTACAATGCCTACAACTGGGCCCTGATCTTGTGATATTCATTAAATGCTGACATATTTCACTGTTGCAGACCGGTACAAGGTATAAATCAAGGAATAAGAACAGAGTGCTGTGCACCGCTATGGGATTATTTTATTTTTTTGAGTGCAAATAGATACACATCCACACCAAATGGCATGGCTGCACCAGGGTAGAAGCCAAGTTGAAGTTGCTTTCTCCAAGTGTCATCAAAACACATGCCCCACTGTGCATGAAAGGATTTGAAAACCTGGTGCACAACTTGTTTTATCCCCAGTTTTGAGCCCTGAATTCATTCCATCAGATTCCAGTGCCAACATGGTTTACTTAAAGGCTGGTGGCCACAGCCAGGCACACACAGAGTGCTTCACGCAAGGATGATGCTTGCATATCAACGCCTTTCTGTGTCAGAACCTTGCTACTGAAAACACGTTAGAGTTGGCACATAAGATTTCATAACATTTCGCCTATTCCAGACTGGCCAGAAAAAATTTGATCCAGCTCCAGGAAGAGAACTTGCCAAAACATCAGCTTGAGCAATAGGCGGCAACTGGTTCAAACATCCATGTGCCATATGCTTGAGAGACTGCTGGATTAACCTATCTATGTATACCTACACTCACCAGCCTAAGATCAGTGTCCTCTTGTCTCTATAATGGACTGTGATTGCCAGTTCAGAGAACATCCTCTATTCAGCTGAACTGGTTACTCAGGAATATAGCGGTGATCATTTGAGTCAGAGCTTAAACGGCTGCTCACTGTATGTGGTATTAACATCTGTTAATGAAAAGAGTAATGCCAAGCATATTTGAAATTAATGCAACTACCACTGTGGTCACACCAAGGTACCAAGTGCTTTCTAGAGGACATAACAATTAAAGTGTTTTAATGGGAAAGATGTGTGCATTAAATATGGTTTAGTTCTATTGCAAAGACAGGCTCGATACTATGCCTCCATATCATGGGCTGATAGGCCACAGGAAGGATGTACTTACAAGCCAAATGCTGCAAATTCCATGCCATCATTTCTCTTGTATCCTCCCACAGCTCTCAGCCCAGATACACCTTAGGAAAATGAGTGAAGACTTTTAAAAACTAGTAATGACTGACTTAGACAACTAGAACCAGTAGCCAAGACCATTAGAACCACCATTTCTAGTGACTGCACATAAAGAGTGGTTTATTGGGCACAGCAAGGGACTGGAAGTCAGGACTCGTCTGCTGCATTTGTAGCTCTATGACTATCTTGTGTTGTGACACCCTACGTCCCTCAACCTGTCTATGATTCAGTTACTTCATCTCTAAAACAGGCATCACAACAATTTTTGGCCTTACAGGTGTTAACTCGCTATATGACGTCGATTTACACCTTAAAACAACAAGGTGTAAACAAGAATTACACCGTAATAATTATTTTGCTAGAACACAGGCTCTTCACCTTTCTAACTGTTGAAGTGAGAACTGATTGGCAGACAACCCTACAAAGACAGGCATTGAATGATTGCAACAATTATAAAATGATTGTCAGTATTTTCATCAAAGGAATTAAACAGAGGTTACAATGTGGCCAGCTCTATGCAGAGCTTGGTAAGAGAACTGTTCATCACTAGGCGTAGTTCTGATGATCTCAGTGCTACGGTCACAAGCCTCAGTATATATTTATATTTATTTATATATTATATATATATTTATGTCTCTATATGTTTGTTTAAATTACCATATTTTTCTTGGGGCAACCATCACACCATGATCAGGTCCCATGTGATGTCTTCCCACATGATGCTTTATTCAAACCCAGCAATAGAGCCTCCTTCAGGGCTAAGAAGAGGCATGTGTAGATTATCATTCTGGTGCAAAAGGGTGAAATTCTACAGCCTGTGTTATACAGGAGGTCAGACTTGAGGATCTAATGGTCCTCTCCGGCCTTAAAAAACTATGATTTTAGAAAATTACTGCTATACAAGATATAGACCAGTTGACTCTATCTTCATTCCCTCAGACTAGAGCAGGACTATTGCAGTGAATAGGAAAATTCTACCTACCTCTATGTCATTGTAAGAACATTTTCAAGATTAAAGGGCAGATACTCATTTATACAAAGACCATTTTACATTGGTGCCTGGCTTTGGCCACTGTCGAAAAACAGGATACTGGGCTGGTCAGACCAATGGCCGTCAGGGCTGGCTCCAGGCACCAGCGAAGGAAGCAGATGCCTGGGTGGCCAATAGAAAGGGCCGGCAGTCCGTCCGTTGTTGGGCCATCATGTTTGGGTCTGCAGCGGCACTTTGGCAGTAGGTCCTTCAGTGCCTAGCTTCCTCTTTGGCGGCACTTCAGCGGCAGCTCAATCGCTCTGCTTCAGTCTTCGGCGGCGGGTCTTTCAATCGGGTTTTTCTTTTCTTTTTTTTTTCTTCACCGCTTGGGGTGGCAAAAAAGCTGGAGCCGGCCCTGATGGCCGTTCTATTGTTCTTATTGCTTTGGCAGTATAGGCCTTAGTGTAAACAAGAATCTGACCCAAAGAGTTTACTGGTGAAATCCTAGCCCTATTGAAGCCAATGGGAATTTTGTCATTGGCTTCACTGAGGTTAGCATTTCATCCTACAGAGAAGACGATTGACTAGTGTGGGGGGGGGGAGGGGGGTGGTCTTAGAAAATGATCAGTAGTCAGCTCTAACAGAGATTACTCTTTTCTAGTTGACTTGTATACCAATCAAGAATGGCATAGTAACTTCACTGAGGCTGTTGGCATTCTTGTAAATGGGAAATCACTGAGTTGAATTACTGCCAAATGCATTATCCTTAGAGGGTTTGATCTCACAGTGTGCTGAGTGCCTTGAAATCAATGGAAACTTAAACGTGCTCAGCACTTTCAATGGAATACTCAGCTCCTCTGAGGGTTTGGTCCTAAAATTAATCTAGAGAAATGGCTTGATGGCTCCATAGTAGCAATGGAGAGATCCATTTGAAGAACTATAATTCAAGTCTTGAATGCTGCCTCTTGCTTTATAAATAAATGTGTTTATGACAAGAGGGCATCTAATATAATAGGTGTAAACTCCCAGTGAGGAAAGAGTTTGCTTTTGGCATGTAATTCTATGACCCATGCTGCCCAATCACATTTGGCCAGCTCCCAATAGCCTTACTCATGCTGAGCTATTGGTAGTCCAAAGGAAATTATGAGTAGTCCAAAGGAAATCAATGATCCTGCTCATTGAGGAAGTTATTTCTCAATGTGAGTAAGGGTATCACCATCTGGCCCACTTATAGTTTTCTAGGAAGTCTCTTTTATCCCTTTTACTGCCTTTTATAGCTTTCTTAAATACCCCAGAGATTAATAACACATTGACTTATTATATCTTCAGCAAACCATTTTATCTTGCATCTAAGAGAAACCATTGAGACATATTTTTGGTTTTGCACCTTCTGTTTCCAAATGAAAACATTGGCTTCAAAGCCAGGCCTATAAAGAGCCTCCAGTATAAACAATACAAAGGGATTGACATTTCCTCTGACTAGTAAATTAATTATTCATATTTAAGAGTTAAAACAAGGAAAGTGTCTTCTTTAAACCCTGGCACAAAAAATGTCTGAAAACACAACAAAGGAATTTGGTGTCATGCTCAGCTCGTCAAGCTACAGAATGGGTTGACACATTGATAAATGTTAAAAACAAACAATGCTTTAGCCACTCAAAGCAACATGTTAATTTAGCAAAGCAGTAGGCAAAGTATTTCTTGCATTAAGATTTATTTACTTATTTACGTATGGGCTGCATAAGCCAAAATCCAGGGCAACATTAACCTGGAGAGATAAAAGAAGCAGCATACATACATTTTCCTTATAATATTTCTCTTTTCCTTATAAATTTGACTCTATGTGTATTTCATTATGGCCCATATGCATAAACTACTATCTCTTGCAAATTGTGGATAATTAACTAGTTCCATGTGTGCATGGTTGCCTAATTTGTATGTGTATTCATGGTAACCACATGAGCAATTTAGGCTGAAATTGGCTGTATTTCCACTAGTACTGTGGGGAGATGTGTAATTCTGCTTTGTGGAGGATTTCAGTAGTTCAAAAGTTGATTTTGTTCCAATTGGAACAAAAAAAAATCACCCACATTTGACATTCTCTGTGAAAGAGTTTCCTTGGAAGTAGTGACCCTGGAAGTTTTAGGGTCCCCAACCTGAGGCAGTCCGGCAGATAGGCTGCTGAGGAGATGGGAAGGTGAGCTATAAGAAGACAGGCAGGTTTTCCAAGTAGATTAGACATTCCTGGGCAACAAAAAGGGTTATTTCATCATTGGCTTCATTATTTCAATGGGTCTACTTGCAGAATAAGGCACTGACACACTTCCCAGGGTACCCAGGGTTGTGAGGTGCCTCGCTGTCACCTGCCCTTGCTGTGAGGAAGTATTGTCAGCTGTGGATTAGCTCCCTGACTTCACCAGCCACTGGCAACACAAGGACTGCCTTACAGGCCTCTGCAGGCCTCACTCTCTCTGTACGGGGTAGCGATAGGTACACACTGACTCCTGCATCCTCCGAGCATCCCTCTGGAGTGCCCAGCCCTGTTCTACTGAACACTCACAGAACTCTCAGAACCTCCATTCTCAAAGGCATAGCACATACCAGCTTGCTAGATTCCTCTGCTCTGCTTAATACACAGCACTGAGAGATATTTATAGTGACCACAATAAGTTTATTATCAAAGATATTCAAATGATAAGTAAGAATATTAGAAACAAGTGGTTACATATAAAATAATCATAACATACTTCCTAGAGCCCAAAAACTCAAAAGACTTTTCCCTATCTCCCATAGGATAGTTTACTAAGTCCTTTTCTCAGAGTTTTCAACCAGCTTGGCTGAGGTCCCCCTTTCATAAATCAAGATTGCTGGCAGCTTGTCTTCACAGACTGAAGGATGCCAGAATGTCTCTCTGCACTCACAGATATACCAGACCAGACCTTTGATCTTCCCCTGAAAACAAGGTTCCCATCCCTGCTCTTTACCCTTTCCTACTATAGTTTCCTATGTCTCTGCAAGATCTTTACTCGGTATGCTTTCTATTGCAAGACACATAATGCTCAATGACCCACCAGGCATACAAGTGTTTCCCACCTCTTGTTGGAAAAAGTTTCCTCTCAAGGCAGGCTACCTTTGAGTGACCTGTCTTTAACTACAAGGCCCAGAGAACATAGTTTTCCGCATATATACATAACTCCTCACGTGTTTTCCATATGTACATCTCACAATGATTATTATGAACAGTGTTTCAATAGAGACTTTAATGACCCCTTTTGGTGAACCCAGGGGATCCCTATGCCCTCTGCCAGTTGGTATCAAGAGGTTCTTGGGTCACAGGCACAACATGCTGTGAATAAGACTGGTGACATCCATCTATCTCTGGGTTCTATACTCCAGTCCATCACTGCATTCTCTAAGCACTTTCCATGTAAAAATTGGTAGCAATAGCAGCATTCCTACTGGACTTCATGGAGTCTCTGGCTATTCTTTCTTTTGGATTAAACAGTGTGATCCTTAACTTTTAATTGGAGAAGACCAAGCCAGTTAGAATAAAGTACAAACAACCCCAATCCCTTTTCTCTGATTTAACTAGCCACTTCTTATAAACAAATATAAAACTTTTTTTGTTGTTTGGAAATGTCTGGATAATATTTGCATTCAGTCTTGTGTACCTTTGCACTTTTGGGTTGATGCATGTACCCAGAATCAGATGCACCATGAAATTGCAAAAGCAACTGGTCTCATGTTATTTCCACTCAGGGACTGAAGCAAAAAGTGCCATTCATCTTATCAGGGATACCATTCTCATGACATTTCCAACCTCATTTTTCCACCTCATGGGGTTTGGATAAATCTGACAAGCCTAACTATGAACCTTTTGAGGTTGACTTACCACTGTACAAAAAATGAATTTGAATTTTTATTTCACAAGTAAAGCAACTAAAAGATTTTCTGAAAGGAAAATGCCCTCCCAAAGGTTAATAGCTTTAGTCGAACAACAGAATATTTAAACAGTTCAGTTCTATGATCTTCTCTTTTAAGCGCTGTCAGATTAGGACGCAGAGCACATGTTTCTCTTATGCCGAATGTAGTATTTGCTCTTTCCTGATGATTAATTGTGGGAAAATATAAAATGAAATGAGGCACATATTAATTTCTAAATTCAAATCAACCTGGGAGGAAATCTTGGCCTTGGCAAATCTCATTTTAATGTAGGTTTGTTAAAACAGCACACTCTGAGAGCTGTACTCTAGTTCCTTTATTTTTGGCATTAGGACTGAAATGTTTATAGTGTAACATATCACGCTGCTTATCAAACTCAGCTGCTCTAATATATTCCTAACTCTGGAGATTTCTGTTCTTTAGTTAGCTGGGTTTCGAAAAGTGGATGATAAGGGCTGAATTCTTAAGGCCTAGCGCCTTGGGATTTTATGTGTTTAATTTGCATCTTTTAGGAGGATCTTGAATTTTGGAAAGTTTAACACTTTGAACTTCACTTTAAAAAGAGAGTGCAGTAACAAAAGCAGATTCCAACCCACTATTGAGCGCCTTATTTTTGGCAGGATTTCCACCAGGTACTTTTTACCTACATGTCCACTCACTTTCGCAGCCTGTCACTTACGCGTGGTTATCACCTGCCAATACTGGTGTTGTTGATAAAAAAAAGTCTTCCTCACAATTGGAGGCCAGGTAGTGATGGCTAATAATCTGTCTGTAAATGTCTCTCACATCAGATTACTGAACCTAGTACTGTACCTGAAAGTCATTTATGTTCTCTTCAGTGGGGCGTGGTACCTGCCCCTTGTGGATGGATACTGTGAACCAACACATCTGATTCATTACCTCAGGATTTGTTCACTCTACAAGGAAAAGGCATCAGCTACAGCTATGCAAATAACTTGATTCTTTGCATTGCTGATCACACCAGAAAGTAAAACCAAACACCCCTGTCCCCACCATTTTGTGTTCAACAAAATATTTTGTTTGCTCTGAAATAGAAGGTTTTGTTTTGACTGAGGTTTTGTAGTGCTTAAAAAAAGGAAAATGATGTAAAAGTAGAAGCAAAGTAATTTCAAATAAAAAAGTTTCATTTAAGAACATTTCTAATGAAATGCCTTTTTTAAACGGAAATGATTTGGTGAATTGTATTTGAATTTGCTTGAATCTGCATTTTGATATGAAAAATTGTTTTGACCACAAAATTTAAGTCAGTGGTAGCATCATTTGTGATCATAATTTAAAAATAAGTATTGAGGGAGTTTTAACTTTGCTATTGAGAGTTGCTTCTTTTCCCAGAGCCTACATAAGTTACCACCAGAGCAAGTTCCCAGCGGTTAACTGGATCTATCTATTTTACCAGCATAGTACATTTTTTGTAGGGTAGGGTATATAGTAGGTGGATCTATGCTTTCTTTATAAAATACTTATTGCTTGTGCCTACCTTTGTATGTATATTTTCCTTATGCACTAACCTTAACAGTTCCCTGCAGATGGCTGTGCTACTTATGAGCTTTCACTGAAGAATATCTCAATTTCTAACATCACAACACAGTCCAAGGATGTAGTAATTATCGGTGCGTAAACATAGGAGCAGATAACAGACTATGTGACCTGTCTATCTACAAACAACCAGGCCACACTGAAGGAGCCATCCAAACCTTCAACATCTGGGGGGAAAACGTGGTTATGTGGCCACTGTGATATGTCTTAAAAACGCCCCCCATAAAATATGTTAAATTGCTTGACTCTTTGTTTCCACTCAGAATATGAAATATAAAAGGCATGATGAGCAAGTCAAAAATGGAGAAAAAATATGAAGCTGACCTTGTCAGCTGCAATTACATTTTCCAGAACTAGTAGCTGAAAGATAATATAATTCAATGTCTCTGTTAGCATTCAGCATTGTTAATTCATGGGCAGGTAATTTAGATGAATTCTCGATGAGAAATTGAATTTAAGGTGACTCAGCAGGAAAATCTGTGCAATCTCTTTTTGAATGGAAAATAGTTATGAGTTATCACAGGCATTGTGTTTGATGTAGCAAGCATTTGTATTGTGTGTACTGAGGAAGGACTTGCCAGTTTGACAAATATTACGTTTATTTCAGATAATGATGCACAGTAAATGCAGAGCAATTAAACAGTGAAAGAAATTTCATGACTCAAGCCCAGTGGAAAATCTCTCATTTGGACAGGGGATGGCACAAGTAACATTCTGGGGCAGGGGATCCTGCATCAGTAACCAGCACGGCTTGAAGTGGTGGAAGAAATATTTTGAAATATTTCCCCCCATTTCCTCCTCATGAGAACAGTCTTCATTAACTGAAATATCTTCTGCTGAATGAGCTGGTCTCCATTATGAGACCAACTGTGGCATTTCACCTGTTTCTAACACACAGGGTGACTGATCAGTGCAGAGGGTGACCTTTAAGGATGATGCAGTCTGCACCCCCTGAAGTAGCTGGCTAGGTCTTTGTATGGTGGTGGTAGGGATATGGCCCAGGTCCTCCCTGCCCCCTTTGAGGCATTATGCATTCCTGGAGGCATACTGAGGAAACAGTTTCTGTGCCGTTCTGTAAGGACTACTCCTATGAGTAAGGTTTTGCAGGTTCATACCATATATTTCCCAGCCTACTTAGAGTCTGGGGACAGAATAGACTGGAAACTCTTGCAAAAAAACTAATAGAAAGGCTTCTGATGAGGTGATTTATTCAGACATTTTGGTGAGCCAATGAGGAGCAAGGACTGCTCAGGTCCCTCAGCGGGAGTGGACAGCCTAGCCTGAATCACAGACAAAGGGACTAGTTTTAATTTCAGTTTTGGCTGTTCGAGTTTGGGAGCAGCTGAGAGAGAAGCAGAACAACTCAGGGGAATCTCTGATCAACTCCCACCCCACAAAGGGAGACTTTGAACTGCTGTGGAAAATGGGTGCATGGGTCAGGCAGTTCCATGCTGTGGAAAATGGGTGCATGGGTCAGGCAGCGGCCAGCATCCAGGGAGGCAGAGAACCAACCTGGCACCAGCGTTTATTAGTTTACCGTAATGCTTTTCCTTCCCTACACCCTTTGTTTCCTGTGCCCAGTAAAGTCCCTCTTTGTTATATTGTTGTTTTGGGATGTGGCATTCAATTTGTTAGCATTTTTATTATTGTTTTTCTGGTGTGTTGCATTATATTCATCGTTCGGAGTAGTAGCGTTGCTCATTTTCCAAAGGGACAGCGCCCCTTGTGTTGTGGGCTCAGTGAGGAGTCACCTTAGGTGGAGGCGCCATGCATTGCAACAAAGAACCCAGGACCTAGCCCATGCACCGAGGGGACAGGGAGAAGCCACTCCAGTTAACAAGCACCAGGGAGGAGGCTTGAGGCACACCTCAGGGGAGGTGCTACATGTTAATAAGGACACTGTATTCTTGCAGGACAGCTGGGATTTTAAGAGACCAATACTCATGACATTCTGGAAATCACCCAGATCAGTAAGGGGTTCTGCCACTGTCTGCCCTGTAACTAAGGGTGCCTTTGTGTTTGTGGGCTAGCTACTGATGCCAGGGCTTTAAGCCATAGCAGCACAACATTAAGGCCACATCCTGGCTTCCAGCCGCCTAGTTACACCTTGCAGGCTCCCACGTCACAGGGTCCTAGAGCCCTGGGCTCCAGACTGAGCTGAAACGTCTATATCAGAGTTAAACAGCCCTTTAGCCCGGCCCATGCCAGCCATGGCTGTCTAATTGCAGTGGAGAGATACCCTAAATTCAGTTTGTCCACATTGCTGCAAAGAATAATCTCTGAGATTCATTAAGCCCTAATCAAAATCCTGTTCTCACTGCATTTGGACCCCATTATTTTTCTGGTCAAATACATGCTGCACAAAGCTCTTCTTCCCCCATCCTTCTTCTCCAGTCGAACTGAAATTTGAGAATTAAACTTGGTAATACTTTTTTTTTTATCATAGTGGATAGGAAAAAAAGAAAGATAAAACCAGAAATAAAGTGGCCCCTTTTAGAATACTGAGCTGGCTACTTTAAGGGTCTTCCCCTCTCCCCTAACTTAGAGAGATAAAGTATTCTGCTTTAAGCAACTTAAAATGATGATTTTACTTTCCTGAGCAACATTTTTTAATCCTATTGCCATTTTGCTGACCTGAGCTAAAAAAGGATAGTCATAACTTTAAACTTATTCAGTTTTGCTTTTAACTCTCATTACATTCCTGTAACACAGCCAGGACAGTCAGGTAGGTTTTTTTTTTTAAACAGCTTTTATCCTCTGGGATATTAAATTGAATAGCCAAAGCAGAAGAGAGGGTCTCTCTGATCCCAGCCTCTTGCAGAATTCCCACAGTGCCCCCTACACTTAAGCCCTTTAAATGTCTTACTCCTTCCGAAAGGCTTGTGTTGCTGACAGCAGTGCTTTTGTAGTGTCTACAACTTACTGTGTCTTGGTCTAAGAACCTACAATGTTCCTAGAATGCTTTTAAAGAACTTCTGGGAGACATTTTTGCTCTGTCCATACCCTGTCCTATGAATACTTTTCTCGGACTGCTTATTTGAACAAAGGCTACCTCTTAAGTTCCTATTTCAATACAGTGCCTTGGTAGAATACCCTCTTGTACACATACAGGGAATATTTGTGGAGTAGGCAACATACTCTGATCAGAGAAGCCTGCGTTCTCTCTCTCTCTCTCTCTCTTTCTTTCTTTCTTGGCTTGAATCTTTTTGCCATCACAGGCCATGCAGTTCAGGCAAGGAACAGACATACTTGTCCCAGGTATCTATATGTAGTAGGACCCTAAGGTTTGTAGAAGAATACGTTAAGACAATGTGCCTTCCCTCTGGTGGCATTCCCTGCAGCTTTTAATAAGAGAGTTTAGAGTACATGATGCCACCATCAAAAGGAGAATGAGACAGACAGAAGGGATTTGGAATGAAACTTTTTTGATGCTCACAGGTGGCTCGCTACAATCCAGCGAGCCACTTTTTGAACTTCACAGCTGTGTAAACACCTTTGAATTTCCTATTTGGAAATGAAGTCTAAATAAGACAGCGAAAGGGGCAGTTTGGTACATGGCTGCTATCAGCAATAACAGAATGCACCACTACTGTGAACTGCTTAGGTAAGTAGCTGTTTGCTAGTAGTCATTAAGCCTTGAATCCTGAGAGCTGCCATATCTGCTACTACTGCTCTGAACGGCATTGGTAAGCAGCAGTTTGCCTTGCAGCCCCTGAAGCCTTTATACATAATGCCTGAGCTACTCTGATCTGCATTGCTTTCCCCAGCTGGAAAGTACATTCTGAATGGCAGTGCTTCACTACCAGACATATGCAGAGCAAAGGCAATGTACTACTTGCATTTTCAATAAATGGGACACACGTTGATTCTCTGAGTGATGGAGGGTATTCATAAGCCAACTGCATATTCAAAAGATGAAACCAAATATGTAAGGATTAAATACTTCACTGAAACAGAAATTACAATTATGACACTTTTGTTTTTAATAGGAGTGAACAGGTGGTGCTTTAAATCTAACCAAGATTAACCCATATTCAATAACTTAAGCACTCAGATTGACTCTAACAAACACTAGTTAATTATGCATTCTTGGGAGGATGTACTTTACATTGGGTTTTCAAATTAGAATTTGGATCCAGCTAAAGTTATCTTCCCACTGCAGTTTTAGTATATAATAAAGTAGAGGATCCAGGGTATAAAGAGTATTCAGAGTAACTTCACTTTGAATCCAGCTGTAGTTGTCTACACAGTGTAATTGTCGCATTTTCCAAGAGTGGCAATTAAAATCTATCTACAGTTTCTTTAAAGTGCTTTTCGTGTCAAGACAGAGCATCCTCACTCTGAAGAAATAACAGTAAAGCACTTCATTAAATCTGCAGCTTGTCTCAGGAAAACCAGAAATGCTGGAGCTGCTGCATGTTGTTTTAAATGTAAAGAAACAGGATACATATACTGGTCAATAACCTTAAAGCCTACCTGCTATCTCACTCTGAAGTAAAAAGAAAAAATGGAATTGTCTAAAAGATAGATTGAATGATTAGTTACCATAGCTGTCTGAGCGGTTGTAGTATATACACCTATACTGACTTATGTTTATATTTTTTCTGTTTGCACATGCATTTATGTAAATTGTCATCAGATTTCAATGATGACATACTTTTTAAACACAACTCTGAGTTTTCTTTACTGCATATAACACAATTCAATTATTTAATGCCTGTATTTTTTACATGGTAGTTTCAATTTGTATTTTGGGTAGATTTTTGTTATGGTTTAGCTATAAATATTTTCTTGCACATTTTCCTAATGAAATGCTTCTTGATTTAGCTCATACTCCGTTCTTATTAGTAATTCTGGTAGAATTCAGTGCAAGCAGGTTCTGAAGTGAATAGAAACAGAATTTGACATTTTCCCCCCAGCTGTATTTGTTTTGTTTTAAAAACAACCCCTCTGCTAAATCATCTTGTGATAGCAGAAAATTTTTTATATAGGCTTGTTCCTGAGAAGGTGCCACAGTATAATCGAAGTCCATGCTACCTTCCCTATTGATTTTTACATTTGGAGAAACTTTCACATGCAGCCTTTAATCAAAGGTTGTATTTCTAACTAAGGCCCAGATCATCCCCTCCAGCATGTGAGGAGGGACGAAGGGACGAAATCTGTTCATATATCTCCTAGTAGAGATCCGACAGACTTTAATGCCACAAGGGATCATCTTGACCATCTAGTCTGACTTAGGTTTGCCAACTTTCTAATCGTTGAAAACCGAGCACCCTTGCCCCGCCCTCTGCCTCACCTCTCCTCCTAAGGCCCCACCTCTTCCTCGAGGCCCTGCCCTCACCCACTCTCTCTCCACCCCCCGATCCCAGGACTCACCTGCTGCCTACAGAGCCAGGCTGGGAGGAGCTGAGGCGGAGCCTGCCCACCTGCCCAATTGGGGCACAGCAGGGCCATGGGGGAGGGTCGGTTCCCGTAGTGAGGGGTCAGGGCTCGGGCAATTGGGGCACAGCAGGGCAGAAGGGGGGGGCACACAGGATCCCCTTGGAGCCTGGTCCGGAAGCCAGCCACTGCTCTGTCAGGTATCAGCAACTGAGCACAGAGCAGCTCCCCAGTGCAGCCAACTGGACTTTTACAGACTGGGCGCTGCCAGGTTCCCTTTTCGACTGGACTCTGACCTCCTGCACATCACAGGCCACAGAACCTCACCCACTCACTCCTATAATAGACCCATAATCTCTGGCTGAGTTACTGAAGTCCTCACATCATGATTTAAAAACTTCAAGATACAGAGAATCCACCATTTGCTCTAGTTTAAATCAGCAACAGACCCATGGCCTATGCTTCAGGTTGCCAACTTTCTAATCGCACAGAACCGAACACCCCTTTCCCGCCTCTTCTCCGATGCTCCACCTCCCCGCTCGTTCCATCCCCCCTCTCTCAGTCGCTCACTCTCCCCAACCTTCACTCACTTTCATCAGGCTGGGGCAGGAGGTTGTGGTGCCGGAGGGGGATGAGGGCTCCATCTGGGGATTGGGGTGTGGGGGGGTATGGGCTCTGGGCTGAGGGTGTGTGCTCCTGATGGAGCCAGAAATGAGGGGTTCAGGGTGAGGGAGATGGCTCTGGGCTGGGGAAGAGGGTTGGGGTATGGAGGGGTGCAGGCTTTGGCTGGGGTGTGAGCTCCGGGGTGAGGCTGGAGATGAGAGGCTTGGGGTTCAGGAGGAGGCTCCCAGCTGAGACAGGGGGTTAGGGTGTGGAGTCCCAGGGGCGCTTATCGTGGCTCCCAGGAAGCAGCTGCCAGGTCCCTGCAGCCCATAGGTGCATAGGCGACCAGAGAGGCTCCGCGCACTGCCCTCATGCCCTGCCTCTGTAGCTCCCATTGGTTGTAGTTCCTGGCCAATGGGAGCTCTGGAGGTAGGCCTAGGGGCAGGGGCAGCACGTGGAGCCTCCCTGGTGGCCTACGCACCTAGGGGCTGCAGGGACCTCACGGCTGCTTCTGGGAGCCGCGCAGAGCCAGGGCAGGCTCGGAGCCTACGTTAGCCCCAAACCCCTGCTGCGCTGCTTACTGGACTTTTAATGGCCCATTGGTGGTGCTGACTGGAGCCAACAGGGTCTCTTTTCAAGTGTGTGTTCTGGTCAAAAACCGGACGCCTGGCAACCCTACCTATGCTACAGAGGTAGGTGAAAAACTCCCAGGGTCTCTGCCAATCTGATCCTTCCTATATATAAACTTCTGTTCAATGCAAAAATCTTTTGGAGGTATAGACCAGTTATGCAGCATATATTTATTATAACTCCACTGCCTGGATTGCTAAAGGCATTAGCAACATTGCCGTTCTTCCACTCTTTTTACTATTAGAGGTTGATGGGTCAAAGTATATTTTATCATATCCAGGCAATACCACTGCATAGATGTAGGATGAGAGCATATTTGACCTTCTGAAATTTTAATTCTTAATTTAAAAAGTCTTCCACCTTTGAAGAATTGTGGCCTACCATCATCATGGGAAATCCCAAAGTGAAACGGGCTTCTTGCAAATTGAACACTACCCAGATCAATATTGTCCAGGGTGTTTAAGTTGGCCTGATTGTATATTCAATCTACATTTCTCACTGGTAATCTTGTACCATTGAAGCTTTTGGTGCCCATGTGATAGCTGGCCATGTAGCAGCATTTCTTCGTACACACACTTCAGAACTGGGTGGTTTTCCATTCCATCCAGTTGTGGCCTATGGACCCCATGTGAAAATGGACTGTGTAATCTAAACAAAATGCTTCCACCACCAGCCATGACAACTCTGGTCTATTCTCCTTAGAATAACAATGCTAACAAATTTGGGGAAAGTGAGGTAAAGTATCTTCCACATTACATTAATAGAAAGATACTGCAGTAATGCAGTAGCATTAGGCCCAATCTTGCAAACATTAGAACATGCGCACACCTTTGTGCGCTGGAGACTTCAAGGGGACGACGCATGTGAATAAATTTGGGCATCTGCTTAAGTGTTTACAGGATTGGGTTAAAATGCACAGATTAAGAGTCCCAGTTCTGCAATTAGATCCACTGGGGTGGGCTTCTGTAAGAAATATTTGTTAATATGAATTTATACATAAATTGAATTACCAGCGATGTCACTATGGTGTTTTAAAGCAGAATTGGGTAATAAGGATATCATTGATTGTTTTCATTAGCATCATGGAATAGGCTTGCTTTCATTGCAGAAGAAAGGAAAGGAAAGGAAAAATACAGGATGATCCAAACTGAACTGAGACAAAAATGCTATGGTAGTTGCTACTGATGTAGTCTTATGTTGCTTGAGGCTATTTCTTAGTGGCTGTGATAAAAGTAAAGCAAAGCTTACGCTTTAATTCTCCTTAGGCTTTTTCATTCAGTAGACTACTCTGAGCCTGCACGGTGTGAAATTTACAATTTTTGTTCCAGAAGAGTATTTTGGCATTTTGGGGTTCCCCCCACCCCACACACAATTTCACACTTCACTGATGTTATTTTATTAATATATTTGACTAAGTATATTGCTTTAAAAACAGGCAATAAAAATATTTTCACAGTTTCAATGAGGAAATCATTCTCAGTTGGAGAATGGCTGATTTCACTGGAAGGTGGCCTTTTCTTACTCTAAATATTCACATACCTTCGCAAAATGTTTTGAGAAAACAGGCGCCTGTTCTTAGTGTTGGAGTTATTTATATTTCTAAGTATAGGGAAAGTATCAAGTGCTGTGCCAGGAAGTTGGCCATTGTTAAAATCACTATATTTTAGGTGGCTAAAATTTAACATAAAGGGGTGGACGAGACAGACTTTGCTTGATAATGCAGCATCCTGAGCAATGCATGGATCCAATGGAGATGTGAGAAAGTGGGACGCAGATCCAAGCCTATACCCCGTCCAGTTGCAAACACTCCTGAACTCTAAGACATTCAACATTTTGCTCCAGATTCAGATGTTGTGACTTAATTAAGGGTTTCTGTTAACCAGAAGGATCCCCAGAAACTCATCTGAGAGTTTTATGGAGCATCATAAAAGACAGATATTGTCAATTCAAAAAAAATATTGCCTTATTTGTTCGAAGGAGACAAAATGGTTGCATGGGAAATAGAGGTAAGAGGTTGTGCATTATTTTCATTATGAAGCTCCACAAGGGAGAAAAATTAGAGCAGGAAGTGGGAGGGGGGGGGGGGAGGGATCAACCAGTATAGTAGTGAGATTTCATGAAAGTGAGAGAGAGAACACATGGATGAGCCTGCTTCTCTTCCTGTTATCTTTATCACAGAAGATAATTATTAAGAAATAGAGACATGTCATAAGGTCACAGTGGTAAAGAGGAGTCTAACACCTGATGGAAGTGTAATTATTGTTCCCAGTGCAGTCCAGCTGGGAAAAGAATTGACAGAACACAAGGAGAAGACCAGCAGCTATAACTACCCTTTAAAGCATTATACAACTAATTAGTATGATCAATAGAACCTAGCCAGGAGCTAGAATTGCATTCTGGGTCTTGATATAGGTATTAAAAAAATGGCAGTTGTTTCTAAATATAAAAGTAGAAGAAAGATCCTTCTGGCAGGGCAAGGCTGAGACAATGAAAATGTAAATTGCGCCCTGCAAAACCAGTGACTACTGCCATTCCTAATAGCGAAAGGAAAGAGTAAAGCTGAAATATGACAGGAATTGGAAATTGAAGGGTTAGGGTTACCCTACCGAGCTTTGCAGTTTTCTTCTTCTGAAAATGTTACTGGGAAACTAAACTATATCCCATGCATTACAACTACCTACAAAATGTAGCTCTATTAGTCCCTCTATTAGGGCTTCTTATTGGGCCTGATTCTCTGCTGCCTAGTAACTCCATTGTATGTGCCAGGGTCTGCTATGGGATCTCAGGGGAGGCCTAAGGCCTGCCCTCAGACCAGTGAATAGCACTAGGCCATCTGATAGACACAGAGCTGACAGAAGAGGGCAGAGACATTCACAGAAAGGCAGCAGAGCCATGAGCGGAGTGCTGATGGGCCACAGGACAATGGGAAGTGGGGAGGAGGGAGATGGCCATGTGCAGCAGTGATTTGGGGCCACTGCAGAATGGGCACGAGTTGGGAATGCCCTCAGGAAAGCCTGGATGGCAGGGCACAAGCCACCTATCCTTTGTTCCTGTACTGCACTCTCTCCAGTAGAGGGCAGGATTTGTCCCCATTATTTTTCAAACAGGAGAAATCTGACACTGGCCTTCATTTCATGTTAGGGTTGCCAACTTTCTTATCGCACAAAACTGAACACCCTAGTCCTGCCCCTTCCTTGAGGCCCTGCCCCTCGTTCACTACATTCCTTCTCCTCTGGTGGCTTTCCTCCGGCAGCTCCCACTCAGCAGCACATCAGGGGGGTTAAGGTAGGTTTTCTGCCTGTCCTGACTCCACACTGAACCCTGGAAGTGGCCAGCAGGTCCATCTCCTAGGCAGGGAGGGACCAGGAGGCTCCACGCACTGCTCTTGCCCACAGGCACTGCCCCCTCAGCTACCCTTGGCCGGGAATCACTGCCAAAGGGAGGGCGGAGCCAGTGCTCGAGGTGGGGAGCCATGGGCCTAGGAGCCAGACCTGCTGGCCACTTCTGAGGTGCGGTGCGGTACCAGGACAGGTAGGCACTAGCCTGCGTTAGACCCCCAGCACCGCCAACAGGACTTTTAACGGCCCGGTCGGTGGTGCTGACTAGAGCTGCCAGGGTCGCTTTTCGACTGGGTGTTCTGGTCAAAAACTGTACACCTGGCAACCCTATTACATTTTCCAGCTGTTCTAATATTCCTACATTCTGTGCTAAATCTTGACATTCTTCAATTGTTTGGTCTCTTGGTTACTTACATCTACTACAGCCCTTAAATAACATACATTATAATGGAGAGTTTAGGAATAAGGGGAAATTAACCTTATTTGTATCATCATGAGGAGTGTGATTAGCATGAGTAATCTAGTTGTGTCATTGCCCCTGGACAGGATCATCACAGTTGCATTCCAGGATAGTCTGTTTGAAATCCAATAGGGATGAAGCCTGTCACGGGGGCTTCAGATTTAGACTAGTTACAAGCTGATTCAGAGACAAAATGGGCGAGAGCTGTGAGGGCTTAGAATGAAAACGTATTGTTTGGTTGAGAACGCATAGACAAATGTGCTGAAAGACGAGGTCTGAGATAAAGGCAGTTTCTCGTGCAGTTACAAAGATGTCACCAGTAACTACAGGACGCTTACACTACATAAAACATCTGCTTTTATCAGCGGACAGTCAGCACCCCACCCTCCAAGATTCCTTCCTATTCTAACCATAATGAAACACTGCAGTATCTCAGACACCTGGCCTTGGAGGCTGTGAGCACATGCTGACTTTTTCCCTTAGTGACAAGTGACTGCATGTGCTGTAGCTCACATCTCCCAGTATATCTCAAAAAGCAATTCTAGAACCAGTGCACAAATAATGGGCCAAACCTGGAGGTTCTTACACATGGAAGATTCCCATTCAGATCAAATGAGTTGCAATAAATACAAGATACCTGAATAGATCTGTGTGAAAAATGGATTTTTTTTGATTAACTGGCAATTCCCCCCAAAAGTGCATTTTGAGTTGAATTAAAATGTTTTGTTCAAGCTGGAGCAAGACATTGTTTGCGTATCTAACTTTTCTTTTTAAGGAAAAAAATAGGGGAAATTTGCAAACAAAAAGTCAAAATACTTCATTTAAAATATTTCAGTGTTTTATCTTTTATTGGACCAACTTGTTGGTAAAAAAAAACAAGCTTGCACGCTACACAGAGGTCTTCTTCAGGTCTCGGAAAGAGCGTCAGGGCAAAATGAGGCAGAAAAAGATTGTTTAGCATAAATAGTTAACATATTCTAAGGCACCATTCAAGATGAAGTGGCCCATTAACACTTCTGCAGTCCTAGGTCAAAAAAAATAGGGTTAGTGGGTTACAGATTGTTGTAATAAGCCATGAATCCAGGATCTGTACTAAGATCATGATTTTAGTATATCAAGCAAACTTCTGAATTTAGGCTCCCAGGTTTGTCTTTTGAAAGTGTTGTACATGTGTCCTTTGAGCACAAGAACAGAGGTCAAATATGGTGTAATCATTTTGCGAAAAGTGTTCTCCCAGAAGTGATTTGGTGTTTTTGTCTATCACTTTTTCCTGTGTGAGTTGCTTTGAGAGCATAGTGATTGTCTGGTTTCACGCATATAGTTATTAGGGCATTTAGTGCACTGGATAAGGTACACCACAGGTCACAGATCTTGAAAGGTGTTGTGGGGGATATCAATCACTGTTGCAGTGAAGATGTGCCTGCAGGTTTTGCATCTCTTATGGCAGGGTCTGGTGCCCCTTTGAGTTAGTAGGCCCTGGTTTCTGAGGCGGGTCACTTGACACCTGATTGGGTGTTGATCATTCCTTTGTTGCTACTGAAGAGTTCATCTGTGGGCGTTTCCCAGAGTCACAACATGTTTCTATAACAAATATATAGCTAAATTTTATGCATTCATGTACACTGATGATACACACATTTAAACAGAATGAGATTCATCAAATTAAGACTTTTCAAATGATACCTCCCAAGGCATACTCTGTACGAAACATATCAATCATATTACAGTGGTGAATGTGGGTACAGTGGTGAATATATAGGGTACAGTATATCACAATGGTGATATGTAGGTTTCTTGTATATAGTGGCCTGAATGGTTCCATTGTTGAAGCTGATCTTGGTGTCCAGGAAGCTAATGATAATGCAGGAATGTTCTAGAGAGAATCTGATGTCTGGGTGACGGTTGAAGTTGTGGTGGAAATCTATGCAGGATTACAAATCGATAATTACCTGAGATACAAATCAATGATATTCTCATCCTCTGGACAGACAACCTAAACTCCCTCATGGTAGGTGACTACATGGTTGTCAGTCTCCTTAACTTTATTTATTTTTAGAAAAGTAGGCTATTTTTGGTTTCAGAATCTATCCATCTATTAAAAATACATCTCTGGAAGCACTATAGTAAATCAGCATTTTAACTATCACAGGAAAACCTGTGAAATTAAAATGAAAAAACCCACACTTAAAACTACCACATTAGGTCCATGTTTCAGTTTCTAGTATAAAAGGATACATTAGAGAGCAAATCCTTATTATGCATTAGAGTGAATAGTTCAATAGAAGTACAGTCCTGTACTCAATTTAAGCATGCAAAATAAAATTCAAATAAAATAATAATAATAATTAATAATAATAGCAATAATAGCAGCTTGCATACAGGACCAATTATATCAAACAAAAAAAACTGCTTGAGATTCAGCTGCCAGTTGGCATTTATTAAGTTTTCTTCCTGTAGTAACTGGAGAGAGAGAGAGAGAGAGAGAGAGAGAGAGCAGGAGCGTGCACCAAGAAGAAGAGAGAAAAAAAATTAGAGAAACCTTTTGAGACATATTAATGACCAAAGTTTTTTTTCTCCAGTCTACTCAAAACATCTTGTCTATGGTAAGTACAGTTCATATTAAGTTCATTTTGTAGAGCTCTCAGAACTCTTTCAGTGTATGCTGTTAATTATCAGCCAGAATGAATCACTAAAGTCATAACCTGACTCTTTAATGAGTTTCCCATAAATCTCTTCTTTCATTAGAGGTCAAACTGATAACCACCATGAATGAATATCAACTCTCTATATGGTTGTGTAAAGAATATAATAACTCAAAAAAGTCTCCCCCCCCAAATATTTTAAGTCAATAATTCTAAAAAAATAAACCAACTCCTCTTAAAAAAAGACACAGATTGGGAAGTATTATCCCTACGCAATTTGAGAGTAGTTTGATTAATACAGAATATTAGTGCAGTTTATCTTCAAAGCTATTAGTGATACCAGCAGAGTAAACTAGCATTGTCAGTGAATTCTTAATTTACTGAGCTAGTCTCAAAGTAGTGAACTATAAGTTTGTCTTTCAGTCTATTATTCTGTCAAAAAAAACCCCAGCAAAATAATTACGAAAATGAGATTTTCACCATCTACTATAATTTCTATGGAGTGGAGACCTAATGCTCTAAGCCAAGTTATTAAAAGCTTAAAGATTTATGGCCAAGTGTTTCTATAAGTCCATTATTGGAGACAGTAGTATGGAAAAATTCCATGTGGTGTAGGCAACAATAGAGTGAATCAATATAAACATCCAGGCATTATATGAGGAACTATTCAGTCAAATATCCTTCAGAACTCAAACAGAAAGAAATCCAGCTTTTTTTTTCCTTCCAATCTTCAACAGTTCAATAATTAGAGATAATAGTTTCTCCTCCTCTTTCCCTCCTCCCTTTTTTTGCACACTGCTGGGTAGCTGGAAAAAAATAGACAGAAAAATTGAGAACAATAAAAGTTTAGAAGAGATCCCACCTACATGATCTCATCAGTTGGTATAGATTTATTCTTGAAAAGATAAGACACTATCTGTAGCTATGAGTTATAACCATGTTTCACTACAGTCATAAAAGACTAAAGTTTGGCCTTTCTTATCTTAGTTTGTCTAATTTAGAATGCACTAACTTCTGTACACACAGTTAGGTCACAGCGAAATGGGGTAGGGTGGGAAGCTGGAAAAAAGTCAAGTTTTAAGCTATAAATGCAAATCATACAGTATATAAACAAATTCACAGCATAATTTGGACAAGTTCTGACTTTCAAGGAGAAGTAGAACTTTACAGGTGCAGTTTTAATTTATAACCAGCTGTGATTCAAAAAAATTAACATGAGCATGCAAACTATCTTTGGAAGAACATTGAATGAGTCACAGTTAGAGCTCCATGATTTCCTTCCTTTCAATATCATAGAACTGGAAGGGACCTTGAGAGGTCATCTAGTCCAGTCCTCTGCACTTGTGGCAGGACTAATTATCTAGACAATTCCTGTTTGTCTAACCTACTCTTAAAAATCTCCAATGATGGAGATTCTACAACCTCCCTAGGCAATTTATTCCAGTGCTTAACCATCCTGACAGTTCGGAAGTTTTTCCTAATGTCCAGCCTAAACCTCCCTTCCTGCAATTTTAGCCCATTGCTTCTTGTCCTAGCCCCAGAGTTTAAGAAAAACTATTTTTCTTCCTCCTCCTTGTAACAACCTTTTGCATACTTGAAAACTGTTATGCCCCCTCTCAGTATTCTCTTCTCCAGACTAAGCAAACCCAATTTTTTCCAATCTTCCCTCATAGGTCATGTTTCCTAGACCTTTAATCATTTTTGTTGCACTTCTCTGGACTCTCTCCAATTTGTCCACATCCTTCCTGAAATGTGGCACCCAAAACTGGACACAATCCAGTTGAGGCCAAAACAGAGCAGAAAAATTGCTTTTCGTGTCTTGCTTATGACACTCCTGCTACTACATCCCAGAATGATATTTGCTTTTTTTGCAACAGCATTACACTGTTGACTCATATTTAGCTTGTGGTTCACTATGAAACCCAGATCCCTTTATGCAGTACTTCTTCCTAGCCAGTCAGTTCCCATTTAGTTTGTGTGCGTGCAACTGATTGTTCCTTCCTAAATGGAGTACTTTGCATTTGTCCTTATTGAATTTCATCCTATTTACTTCAGACCATTTCTCCAGATCATTTTGAATTTTAATCCTATCCTCCAAAGCACTTGCAACCCCTCCTAGCTTGGTATCGTTCGCAAACTTTATAAGTGTACTATGAATGCCATTATCTAAATCACTGTTGAAGATATTGAACAGAACCAGACCCAGAACTGATCCCTGCAGGACCCTTCTCGTTATGCCCTTCCAGCATGACTCTGAACCACTGATAACTACTCTCTGGGAATGGTTTTCCAACCAGTTTTGCACCCACCTTATAGTAGCTCCATCTAGGTTGCATTTCCTTTGACCACTAGTTCTCCATCTTTTCTAATGGTGGGAAGCCTATTTCATATGGGCTTGACAGTGTTAATTAAGCCACAATGATAGGATCAGGCCCAGAATCAGATTTCTGTTTTTAAAACATTTTAGAATAGAATCTATGTTGCATTTCCCTAGTTTGTTTATAAGAGGGTCATGCGGGACAGTATCAAAAGCTTTACTAAAAATCAAGATATACCATGTCTACCACTTCCCCCCTATACACAAGGCTTGTTATCCTGTCAAAGAAAGCTATCAGGTTGGTTTGACGTGATTTATTTTTGACAAATCCATGCTGACTGTTATATATCATCTTATCTTCTAGATGTTTGCAAATTGATTGCTTAATTATTTGCTCCATTAGCTTTCTGGGTACAGAAGTTAAGCTGACTGGTCTTTAATTCTCTGGGTTGCCCTTACTTCCCTTTTTATAGATGGGCACTATATTTGCCCTGTTCCAGTCTTCTGGAATCTCTATCTTCCATGACTTCTCAAAGATAATCGCTAATGGCTCAGATATCTCCTCAGTCAGCTCCTTGAGTATTCTAGGATGCATTTAATCAGGCCTTGGAGACTTGAAGGCACCTAATTTGCCTAAGTAATTTTTAACTTCTTCTTTCCCTATTTTAGCCTCTTCTGATCCTACCTCATTTTCACTGGTATTCACTATGGTAGACATCCAATAACCACCAACCTTCTTGGTGAAAACTGAAACAAATGTCATTAAGCACCACTGCCATTTCCACATTGTTATTTTTTTTCCTCCCTCGTTGAGTAACAGGCCTACCCTGTCCTTGGTCTTCCTCTTGCTTCTAATGTATTTGTAGAATGTTTTCTTATTACTTTTTATGTCGCTAGCTAGTTTGATCTCATTTTGTGCCTTAGCCTTTCTAATTTTGTCCCTATACACTTGTGTTATTTGTTTATATTCATCCTTTGTAATTTGACCTAGTTTCCACTTTTTCAGTGCCTGCATAAACGTACTAATTCTCATTTGCAGTATCCTGGTTTCATACATCTTTTAGTCTCTAGTACAGTACATTCCTTAACAGAACACAAAAGTGCTACATGCGAAATGTCAAGGCTAGTGGTTATGCATATACACACTGTTCTATTCTTTACATTTATTTTTTCCTGTTTAAATCTTTACTGAACAGTTTTGCAGAGATAGGAACTTTGAAGATGTTACCTTTGTAGGTTCACCAAAAAACAAAATCCAAACCCAAATCTGAGTTGACAATTTTTATTTTTATTTTTAAATGAGAAGAATGTTTTCTAGTACATAATCCTCACGTGATGTAAAGCTCTGTAGCTCAACTGAAGTCAAACATCCTGATAAAGACAGGATTAAATCACTTAACGATAGCTGTGCCAGTTTACTCTAATTAGGGATCTGGCCTACAATGCTTTGCAAATTCCCAATTGACTTATGGGTAGGCAGAATTTTGTATGGAGAAGTTTGGGGGATGGATTCCTATGTTAGAGATCACTTCGCTCATGCCTAGTTTGCCACGTGCTGTGCCTACACTAAGAAAAAATGGTCATATTTAATATAAGGATCAGAGGTGCTGGCACAATTTGTATAGTGGGGGTGCTGAGAGCCACTGAACCAAACTGTAAACTCTCTATAGAATGGGAATCACTTCAAGCCAAGGGGTTCGGCAGCACCTATGTTAAGGATCCATTTATAAAATAGTTTAATCTCATCCCACAGCCTCAGAGATGGAGGCCTTGTCTGAACTAACAAAAGGAAAGAAAAAACTCTTGGGCCAGTTTAAGAATTTCCCCTCCCTTTTCCTCCCTTCCTTGTGGCACTCAGCTGTTTCATGGACTTGAGGGGGGCTTCTTGGTTTATTGAAGGGTGAAGCTCCTTGGCTTCTGCACACCTGGGAGAAGCGCCGAGGCTCCATTCTGTGCCCAAGAGCAACAGTTTACAACCCCATGGGATTAGCTAAGGACTGTGTTTTGGAGGCTGGCTGGGAGCATCATGCTAGTGCCTTTTGGGGATTCTGAAGGAATTCATCCCTCAATGCCAGACTGGCATGGGCGGGGAGGTTTTTTTTAAACTCCTCCCTCAGCAGCTCAGGGACCCAGTGGGCAGGTTATGTCATAATGTGTTCATGTTGTTGCAGCTTGGTTGTGTCCAGTGGAGATACACATTTAGTGGCGGCAGGGGGTGGGGTGCACGGGTCTGGTGCCCTAATGAACCAGGAGGGTAAGCTGAATGAGCGGGGGAGTCCACTGCATATGCCCCCCACTCTGCCTAGGAGCTAGACCCGCTGGCTGCTTCCAGGGTACAGCACGGTACAGGTAAGGACTAGCCTGCCTTAGCCCCACTGACTGGACTTTTAATGGCCCAGTCAGCAGTGCTGACTGGAACTGCCAGGGTCCCTTTTCAACTGGGCGTTATGGTCGAAAACCAGACACCTGGCAATCCTACTCATAATGTCTGGCACAGTGAGGCCATTCCTTTTCTCCACACTCAGTCTTCAAAAGAAGGGAAGAATGGTGGATCACAGGAACAATGCTAGGGCCAGATTAAATGTGTGGAGTGGGGTGGGAGGGGACCATGCTGAGAGCTGCCTTCCCCCCAGGTGCAGTGGATTCAGAGGGGAAAGTAAGCCCGTAAGGTCTGGTATGGCATACCGACAAGAGTTATTATGCCGTGCCAGACTGGACCAGCTTCTCCGCCGATGATTTAAAGGGCCAAGGGTGTTTGGATCATGCACATGAATGTCTGCATTTGCTTTTCATCTTCTCAGCCTGCTGACCAACATCAAGTCTTTTAAGACCAAAGTAACCTTGGACTGAAGGTTTGTTTGGAGTGTTCTTCATATCTTTAGTAGACATTTCTATTGAAGATCAGTGTAGCTTCAAAGCTTGTTTCTCTCACAACACAAGTTGGTCCAGATATTACCTCACCCACCTTGTCTCTAATTTCAATTGAAAACATTTACATTACATTTTTAAACCTTCCAATGCCAGAGTTTAAGGAAAGAAGGGCTATCTTACAAGAGCAGGCACTACTCACAGTATTTTCTACTGACTTAAAAATATCATGGGAATAGGTAGGTGTTAACCTGAGTACTTCCATTTCTGTTTCCATTGAAGAACTGCTAGCAGCACATAAAAATGTGAAGGAGTAGAGGGAAGACACCCAGCTGATTTAGCTTCAAAATCAGTTAGGTTTGCATCCTGGATAAAGGCTCTAATCAAGCTGTATATATTCCTAGTTAGTGTACCCATCCTTAATTATCTTGAGATAACAGTGCTATTCAATAATACAGGGCTCTCTTGTATTGTGACTAGTACCTCACATTTTTCCAATCAGCCACTAAAATGCTTACTGCTATTGTTGTCCTTCACCGTTTATCCCATATAGTAAATTATGCCAAGTTTAATAAAATTAGCTCAAGGAAATTTAAGTGGCCAGCCCTCTCTTCAGCTTAAGTTCATGGCCCTCAAGCTAATGTCAAAATGTGAGAACAAACATGTTTTGCATCCCTATCTTGTCACTTCTACCTTCAGACTATTAAGCACAGCAATAACACACCTTTCTGATTCTCCTCTTTTCCAAAGACCACATTCCTGGGTGGTGTGCAGCAATGCCGGAGCAGGCATAGCATTTTGAAGGGTCCTGTTGTAGCAGTAAAATCCTGGTCATGCTCTTGGATCCTCTTTCATTGAGAAAGAAGCACCTTAAGGAAGCTGGGAATTCTGTTTGAATACAGGGAATATTCAATTGGAAAACTAGGGTTTTGTGAGACAGTGTAGCTTTGTGGATAGAGCACTAGATTGGACTCTGGAGCCCTTGGTTCTATTTCTGTCTCTGCCACTGACCTGCTGGGTGACCTTGGGTAAATCACTTCACCTCTTTGGGTGTCAATTTCCCCATCTGCAAAGTGGGGATAATGCCACTGACCACCTTTGTAAAGCGCTTTGAGTTCTACTGATGAAGAGTGATGTATATACATGCTAGGTATTATATCTATCTTTGTATGAAGAAAAGTTCTAAGTGGCAACCAGCAGCTAGTATGAGAATTCATACTTCCTACCAACCTTGTGGGAACTGCAGATGTCAAACTTAAAATCCTGGCATGCTTTAAAAAAGCCTACTTTATTGTGATCAGTGATGTACAAACAGAGAAAGACAAAGGACTAGGACCTAGAGTTATTGGCCATTATTAGTTGGAGCCATCAGCATCAGGCCATAATACTTTGCTGAAATTCCTTTGCATTGGTGCAAGTCAGCGTTTCCCAAACTTGGGACACCGCTTGTGTAGGGAAAGCCTTTGGTGGGCCTGGCCAGTTTGTTTACCTGCCACATGTGCTGGTTCAGCCGATCGCAGCTCCCACTGGCTGCGGTTCACAACTACAGGCCAAAAGGGACCTGTTGGAAGTGGCGGCCAGCATGTCCCTCGTCCCGGGCCGCTTCCAGCGGCTCTCATTGGCCTGGAGCAGAGAACTGTGGCCAGTGGGAGCTGCGATTGTTTACCTGCCGTGTGCACAGGTTCGGCCAAACTGGCTAGTCCTGCCAGGGGCTTTCCCTATAAAAGCAGCGAGACAATTTGGGAAACACTGCTGTAAGTGAAAGCAGAAACTGCCACATAGTCTAATATTTTCACGTAAAGTTGCAACCTCAAGTCTGTCTGATTGCC
Organism: Mauremys mutica; assembly: GCF_020497125.1. Classification (NCBI taxonomy): domain Eukaryota; kingdom Metazoa; phylum Chordata; order Testudines; family Geoemydidae; genus Mauremys; species Mauremys mutica. The sequence continues at coordinate 9,499,000 of NC_059084.1, read as the reverse complement.
CTCTGCTGTACCTTCCACATATTACAGGCAGACCACAATCCTACACACAATTTGCAAGCATGTCCTCATTAATCCCTGCCTTAGAGTTCTCTCTGCAGATATTCCACATATGTCCTTTCCTTATGCATTTCTGGACTTAGGTTGCTTTTACTTAGTGTTGTTCAATATTGGTTTTAGAATTGCACAGGCCAAGACTTCTAGGAATCTCTTCCAGTTCATTGGTTTATACTCTGAGCATTGAGAATATTTCCTATTCTGGTTTTATGTCCCTTGCTGCATTATTTTACATTTTGTTGCACTAAGATAAAACCTCATTAATCCACCTGTTCCTCTCCATTCACATAGTTTTGATATTTATTACTCTGTATTAACCATCACCCACAGTTATTTTAATCAACAAAATGTCATCAATTTACTGCAGAGTAAAATAAGAACCTGCACATCTTCTCAGTCAGTCAATTAGTTAAAAAAACCCACCAAAAACAAAAAACACAATTTAGGGAAATGTGGAAGTGCTTCCAGAATAGGAAATCCCTAATCTTCCCCCGTGATAGAGGGCTAATTTACAGATGCATGGTTTTCTTTAGATCCCTCATTTAGATCTATTCATATTTTTCAAGGTGAGACAGATGTATCAGGAGAACAACAAACTCAGGCAGTCAGTGCAGAGCTAGTGCTTGAGACACACATGCACACTTCTTCGCACCACTGTACTGCGTTGGCTTCAGCATGGAGATGGGTTTGTCCTGGTCCAACAGCTCTGTTCCCTAACCCGAGCATCCCATACTATTTAGCTTGTCAGAGAAACAGTAAGAATCATCTCTGACTTGTCTCGAGGCCCTACTCAGGGTTGTAAAAGCCCAGTTGAAGACTCCTAAACCCCATAATAGCAATAGCCTTTCACCCTCAGGAAAGTGCTTCTGTATTTTGTTTTATGTGTTTTCAGCTATCAGTTCTGCGACCTCTACAAGAAATGCTCCAAGGTAATCCTTCACCTCTCTCGCTCTCTCCTTCCTCTCACCAGCTGCTCCAAAGCAGCCAACATATTTTGAAGTCCTGGCCCACAGTTGCCAACATGTAAGTGATCTAATGAATGTCATGCCTGTTCACTAACTGTCCAGAAGTGGTTTGCAATAATTTCCAAGTGCCTCAATACAACCAATCCTTTGTTTCCTAGTATGTTTGTGAGCTGCTTGCTGAGAACAGTTGATAAGATGGATCACTCTTAAGTCACCTGGTGCATCTTTCTTTCCAGATTGATTAGACAATTCCTAGAACTAGAGTTCCAATGGTAAGTGCTCATGGAAAAGGAGTTCACAATTCATTGTGTGAATATTTTCCAATAGTTCCATAAACCGCCCTGCAAACATACAGTCACTGGAGTGTTTGTGGAAAATGAACACAAAAGTGGCACAAACATAGCTAAAGTGAATTTGTTTAAAATTCTGACAGCTATCAATATTTTTGCAGTCTTCATTCTGCTCTACCTGCCTAGCAGCTCCTACTCTACTGGAGAAACCAAATATTTCCAAAAGTAGACAGAAAAACATTTAGAATGATGGAAGAGGTTAGAATTTTGTAAGATTGTGTGTATTTCCACTTACACGTTGCCAACTCATGATTTTATTGAAAGGCTTGCTATAATTGGTGTTTTCTTAATGCTGTCGCTTCAGAGGTTCTGCAATTATGTGAAAAACTCAGCTTTCCTTCCTTTTATTTTAAGTAAGTTTCTAGCCCTCATGATTTTAGAGAAAAGCATGAAAAAAGTGTACCTTTTAGTAAAGTTCGAGTTCCTATGAGTTTCAGCCACTCAGGATTTTTAGAGCCCAGACTCAATTTGATCGTATGGGTTGGCAATAATATATGCTTGTACCTGTGCAAAATGCACACAGTGACTTGTAACCTTAGGAAGTGCAGTTGCTACTTTCCAAAGAGGATGTCATCAGCTAGGAATTTGCTTCTTTTCAGAGGATCTTGCTGTGAGAGGTGGGATAGCATGCTGGGTATTCAAAAGGGTTAGCGGGGATTGCAAGCCTAGAAGGAGTAATCCTTGCCATCATTTGCTCCAAACCTGGCTAAAACAAAACATCTGTTTTGTAGTGGTCACTCATCAGCTTCAGGGCTTGTCTACACCAGTTTAGGGCATGCACGCCTGTGAGCATCTCTACGGCATACCAGCTTACCGCACTCTAAGTGCCCATGTGGGCCCTGGTACCATACACTGAAAACCGTAGTGTGCTTTGATATATTACCGATTGAAACAGCAGTACGCCAAAGAGCACTATGGAACTTTTGTCCAAATGGGACATTACTGCAGGGCAAGATGGTGCATTGTAGATTTACACACCAGCTTGCTGCATATTAAGTCTCTATGAAGACAAGCCTTAAGTCAGACAATTTATTTTAAACACTGTCTACCTCCTCTATCAGTAAATTATTCTAGTAGGCTTTCAGAAGCCTTATTGTCTCCTTCACTAACATCTTGTTCTTTATGTACTTAGATAAAAACGAGTAATTTTTTCAAGCCTCAAATGCATTCTTTTCACTTTTTACCTTTGCATTTCTTATCAGTTATTCTCTGAAGGTCAGTTTAGGATTTATCTGCTCCTCAATGGAGCCAGATTTTTTCCATCTTCAATTATTTCTATTCTTCCGATACACTTATCATTGCCCCTTCATGTTTGTTCTTAGCAAACATAACCCAGAGAGCATCTATGACCCTTGGGAATACCTTGTATAGAAGCGTTTTCTTGGGAAGGACATGATAAAAAAATACTCCAGCATGATAAACATCTAAATAGCACTGTTCTCACATAGCATCTTGCAACAAAGAGACTAAAAAACAGAAGAGTCAAAACATTAGCCAAAACCTAGATAAAAAGATAGACTATTGAGCTCATCTTAAGCCAGAAATATAGATTGCAAAATTCAACAATTAAAGGCATCCAATTCAGCAAAGCACTTACACCCAGAGGGTCAATGGGATTTAAGCACGCACTTCTGTGCTTTAATTAACTAGCCATAATGAGTAAGCAGGAGCATTTTCAAGATCTTCTTTGGGTGCTTTGCAAAAGATTTGAGTGTCTAGTGGGGGACTCCAAAAAGCAATGGAATTTGCAAAGCAGAGAAGAGTGGTATTGTTCTTTGACAATTTGCTCAGTTCTAGAAGCCCAAGCTGTCAAGGTCTCAGCCAGGTTTGTCAGCCACAAAAATTTTCCAAAGCCTCATTACTATATGACACCATGCTCTCCAGGCACTGCTCGCTCTGCAGTCCAAGGTTACTCAAGACACTTCAGCAATTCTCTCATTGTTTCCTGTGGCCCAGTGGAAGAAAGCAATGATCTCACAAGCACCTTACTGAAAGAAGAGTCTAAAAAATTAGATGAGGGTGCACCTAGTTGATCATTGCATTATATAAGCATAGTAAAAGCCAGTTTTCCCATTCTGTACTTGAGGGAGTTGCAGTTGTGGAATGGGAAGCAGATTAGGGCAGCTATTTCACACTACAGATCAAATTTGCAAAAGTTTTTGGTAAGCACAACTAACCATTTGGACTCCAATCTAAGGGCTGAAGTGGGAACTGGGCACACAGGTCATTTTCACTCAAGTCACCTGAGTATCTAGTGCTCTGTGGAATTTTCAAAGGCAGCCTTGGGAATTTCTTATATGCTATGGGCTAAGTTTCATGAGGAGTTTCAGATATGTTTGATCATGCGGAAGAAAAATTAAAGGAAATTATGCAAGATGGTTCTTACTTTTCTTTGGCACGAGAAAACAGTGCAGCTGTAAGACAGTTACTGATATACATATGGATAGATGACAGAAATTTTAACATGAATGAAGAACTTATGAAATCAGCCTCATAACATGGAGGAAAGAGTCCAGATATTTTTGGTGGGTTTTGGGAGCCTGTTGCAGATATGGGAGGTTTTGAAAGTTGTCAGCTGTGATTAATGATGGAGCACCTGCTATGCATGGATCAAAGGTGGGGTTTGCAGATTTACAGAAGCACACTAGGGTGGCCTAACACTGCACTGCATTATTCAACAAGAGTTGCTGTGAGGAAAAACTGCTGGACTTTGATCATTTCACGAATGTGATCATGAAAGTTCAACATGATCTGATGTGGCAACAGAGCACTGAGTCATCACAGGTATGTGGCTTTTCTCTAAAGCGGATGAGAGTAGAGAGATTTGGAGCAATATACTGAAGTGTGATGGATGAATCATGGTAAATGCCTGGAGAGATTCTTTGCACTTTGAAAGGAGATGGTTGTCTTTCTGAAAGACACTGATTCCTGACACTAGGGAGTTTCAGAAAAAAAACTGAAAGATTCAGTTGCTTTACAAGAAGGCATTTTTGACTGATACTATTCAACTTCTAAAATGTTTGACTCTGCAATGGCACGGCAGGGAGCAGGCTGCCTTGGACCTTGCTGCTTACCCAGATTCTTAAAAAGTCTGAGCTTGATTTGGAAACACTCACCTGTTGCTTTTGGATTTTGCCCACATGGGTGCTGCAGTTCTGACACAAGTACAAGAAGGCAAGTCAGAATTTCGCAGGTACACCACCAATTTTGAGCATTCTTAAAATAGGTTTATTGAAATTAAACAGCCGCATTTCAAAATTTGACTGCAACTGATCCTTTTTAAATTGAGCTACTTGCAGCTGTTGTCAGTGGCTAGGCTTCTCAACTGCAACTAGAAGTGCGCAAACTGCAGACTGATCCCTTCTTTGTTCCAAAGAAGAATAAAAGGGGCATTCAGTTTTAGAAACTGCTTCCTCAGTCCTGTTCCCCAAATCTGAGAAGGTGGTCTGTGAAATTGTGTGCTGCGTTTGGGAGCATGTACATCTGGGAAAGTAACTTCTCTACAAGGAATCATTCAATGTCAAAAGGAAGGAATCGACTGACAGATGAAAACTCTTCCATCTTATGAAAGTTGGATGCATTAAAGTGGATATAGATGTGCCCATCTTAGTGCACAGGCAGGCTCACCCTTGAGTTTCACACTAACTGTGAAGCAGCGGTGAAAAAAGCATTGAGAGGTTTTGTTTTGTTATTTTCATTTCTTAATCTCCTGCTCTTCTGTGCACTGAAAAAAGGGTCAGTGAAAGATTGATGTTTAAGTTTAAAAAAAAAAAAAAGGTGGTGCTATAAAGGACTTCTATATTTAAGACCACTTTGGATTTACACTGTTACATGATTAATTGTATGTCACAATGTAACAAACATTTCAGCATTATGCAATATGTAGCCTCTTAAAAAAAAGAAGCATGACCTGACAGGTTTTTAGTCGATTTCAAAAGTTGCTCATCCTTGCTGTAGATTATAACCTTTTAGTTAACCCTCTAGGCACACTGAGGCAGTTGACCTGCTAATGCATTGCTTTGTGGTGAGTTTCATATGGCATAGGTTTGTCACATATAGGATGTGTGACCAGCATAGAACAAACAACGTGCATTACGTGGAGAAGCTAAAAGGAATAATCTCTTTTCCAAGTGAGAAAATAGTGGGTGAGGAAAAAATAAATAAATCTGAAGAGTGACCTAGCTCTGATCTACAAAGCAGATTGAAAGCATTCTTCTCTACCAACAGGTCCTCAAGAATTTGTGGGGAGAGGCAGGAAGAGAGGGAAATCTGTATGTGTAAGACTAATAGCTGTTTATTTGCAAAGAGGCTATTAAGTTATTTTCTAACAGCAAAAGCAACATCTAAACACCAGGGGAGTAATTGTTTAATAATTAGGAAATACCTTGAACGTAGATAGCTAAACTCATTTTAATAATGTGTGCATTGAGTCGCATGTGTGTTTTAAACAGAGGCAATTCAAATCAGTTCTTTACTAGTAGAAAAAACTGAACTTAATTTATATGTTCATTAATTGTACAATTAAACAGAATACCAATTTGACTGTAGAATGATAGCTATATGGAACACTGCACCAGAGTAATTAGTTCTACTTCTGTTTCTCATTATGAACATAATTTTTGGTAGTCTCACCCTACCCAATTAGTTTTTGTTTGGTTTTATTGATACATAAATCATTCCAGCATGAAGATTTACTCTTGCAAAATATGGCAGTATCATTTTGCTCTTGCTGAAGATGGGTTATCAGTTGAAGGATATCCAATTACAGGAATTGAATAGCTGAAGATTTTGTAGTTATGCAATTTTCAATAATATTATACCAAATAAGTAGCTAGTGTCAGTTGAGACACCAGAGTCACCACTTATTCCAGTGTCACCAGGAACGGCCAGTCATTCCCCTGGGCTGGATCCATCTTACAGACAGAAAAGACCTCAGGCAGAAAAACATGTGACAGCTGTATGTTTGTGTAGGTGACTGCAGACTCATAAGGAAAGGGAAGGGGCCATACTGGTTTGTTTATGACAGCACAGTCAGCTCTCCAATTTATAGCTTAATAAGAATAAAACATGAAGATACACACAAAGGTGTTTTAGCTTAGGTTACATTGCCTTATAAGTCTGAAGGTACCATGTTATTTTTCAGGTGAATTTGGTGTAAGTGAAAGATGAGCCACCACTGAAGATGGCTAGAACAATTATCTTATTAGTTACTAAAGATTACATTAGCAGGTTGGTAGGCAAGTTTTGTAAGTGATGTTCCATACACCTCAATGAAACTGCAAACCACTAGTTTTAATTGTTCAGCAAACTACATTTTCTTATTTTTCCAAGTCCTTTTGAATATTAAAGTCACATACTGGTATAACATAGCCCTAAATGGTATATTGTAATTGTCATACAACCAGGGGTGGGAAATGAAAGCATTTAGTCTTTTGAAAATTGTGTTCACATTAAAATATATAGAATAGACAAGGCTGGAAGGGATCACTGATCATATGCTCTGATTGCCTATATAACACAGGCAATTTATCCACAGGTGGTGTAATTCAACATAGATCTATTGAAGTCAATTGGAGTCGGACCTGATCCATAGGATTTGCCACAGCAGATAGGACCCTTAGGCCCTCAGTCTAAATCTTCTCACTCTGGATGTGAGCTATTCCAGATGTGTCAAAGAAGGCACCACATTACACCTTAAATTATACAGTTCTGCAGATAAGGAAGGAGGAAACTGGATACGTACTATGATCAGTTCACATGTTAAAGTATTAGACTTTGTTACCCCCTTCTTTGCATTAATATATAATTACAAGTGTTATTGCTAGTTAAAGTTATCCAGAATCTTTTCCCAAAGTTAACACTATAGTTTTGTAAGAGACAATACAGCCTGTGTTCAGACCTAGAGTCATCTGAGGGGTACAAATGGGGAGAAATGTGTCATACTATAAACATTTCAACTATCTGAACAGCAGCTCTGGATCTGAGGAGGTTTGTATGCAAGATTTCAGTGTATAAACAAGGAAAATGCTACAGTCGATCTGAATAAAATAGCCCCTTTATTATAAACTGTTCCCCTGTTCTTAGATGAGTAGGACAAATAAAGTCCCACCCTCCTTTCAGAAAATGTCCATGAAAACAAGGAGTTTGACAAAATTTTGATAGGGGGAAAAAAAAGGTTGATTTCTGGAAAAAAAATCAGACAATCAAATTCAAAATATTTTGATGTGCAAATGCAGCTGTAATGCCCCATGGAGTTTAAAAAAAAAGAAAGATTTTCCAGAAAGTTGTCGTCAGTCCTAAATGGGAGCTCAATTTTCAGAGCTAGAGGCACAAATTTAATACACAAATATGACGCAAGGAATGGCTTGTGAAAAGAGGATAAGCCTGACACAGAACTGCAGGGTGTTCTCTTCCCCCAGGCTTTAGGAAAGTTTTGATCGGGTTCCAGACCTCAGTTTCGATCTGTGGGCCAAGTTAAGAAGTTAGTGTAACTCTTGCTCCATTGCACTCAGTTGGACTTCTAGACTCGTATTCCTTTATGCATGGTTACAGTGTGTGTAAGTTGGTGCAACTTACACATCAAGGAGCCAGAAGGTATCATTTAGAGCGAAGTAGGGCACATACACACCTAATGCAACTTCAGAAGTAAAAGTAACAGAGTAAGCTTAATCTCTAACTCTTCAACAGCCTCTCAACTTCTGCAATGAGAGAAATTTACTCCCTACCTTGTTCCATAATAGCCCAAGTTTAACAATTAGAGCATTCTGCAAGACCCATTAGGTTTGGCAGGTGTTTGGAGAAGGCAGAGATTTGGGGGAGGGGGACAGTTATGGGGTGTGGAGTATTCTTTGGATAAATCAGAATTTTGTGGAAGCTGAGGTGGGGAAGTTCAGGTTTCACAGACTGGTCTGTGTTGAACTGAGAATCAGCATTTCTTTGCTATTGCTTGCTCTAGGATTGTATTTTAAATCACACATCAAGGATGCTTCTTTTGTGTAGTGGTGGATATTGGGTAGGAGGTTTTACTGAAGATATCATGTAAAGTCAGAAGCATATAAAATATTTGATGGTGTCCTTTAATGATTAATCAAGTCTCATTTTTTCCTGCATGACAGTCTTGGTAATGAGTGAAAGAACTACAAGTTATAAAGTGCTAAACACACATTTTCAAGACAGTCCTCTGGGGTCTGATCCGATGTGGTGCCGAGGGCCCTGAACTTCTTTTGCACTGAATGGGAATTGAGGAAGAGGGGTGCAACAGTGGATGGCATCCTTTAAGAATAGGATGGACAGCCTAACTTTTCTGGACTTTGATCCATCTCAAAAGCCTGTATCATCACCAGAATATTTTACATGATATTCCTGTTTGTTCATATATCTGTCTTCAAGAGTGCACAATGGTGGAGGGAACAGTTTATCTAGTCATGTATTCTAATCTTTTATGATGATTGAGGATAACTACCTGGCAGCTCTTGGGAAATACACATTTCATGTTACCTTATTGAGTTCCTGCATCACCCATGATATTCAATGTTCATTTCATCCATATCTTGCACCAGATATCGTTAGCCATTCAGCACTGAAATTCCTGTCACAGCTAACTGATCTTATAACTGGATTGTTGAGGGCCAAAAAAGAGGATTGAAGACTAGAAAGGCTTCTTTGTAAGTACCTTAAAGGTTAAGGCACCTTTAGAGGAAAGTGGAAGTTACCCAGAATGTCATCATGCACAAGTAGGCTTATGCTAAAGAGCTCCTGATGTGACTGACAACAACTAGATCATTTTTATAATTACCACTGTATTTATAGCACGCTAGGCATGATACTTAAGAACATAATTATGGAGCAGACAGTGCATTTTGCTAGAGCCAAACAAATATTATATTAAAGACAGCCCAAAAATGTGGGCAAAAAATAATTTCTCCAGCAGAAAAAACTGCCTAGAGATTCAAACACAGGAGTTTACCTAGAAGTGGAGTTTCAACAACTGTTTAAGATCAATACAAGTGTTTGTATGCTATGGGACAAATTTTAGGTTTACTGGCTACTGCTCCACTAGGGGCTTCAGAAGAGGGTCACTGCACGCGTGGAAGTTCAGAGGAAGGGTGAGGATGAAGGCAGGCACAACACTTGCTGAGTGCACAAAGGAATGGCAACTGCTACACCCTTTAATGTGTGCAGTGTGCACTCCCCTCTAGGCCCCCACCCCAGCCACACGTTAGTGCAGAAAAGTAGAATATTCCGGGCTATATGCAAGCCCTGCCTACCCATTTCCCCTTTGGTAGCACCATGACACACCCATGTCAGAGAGTAAGTATCTGTTTGCTCCCTTCACAGATGTATAGAGCTTAGGAGCAGATATATGCCTAATTGTGATGATTGACTTGGGGGGGGGGGGATGTATTCACTTGAACAACAGACCCCCCCCAAACATATTAACCAGTTAGCCTTACTGTATTTTTTAAATACTTTGTTCCTTTGGGAAAAGAACATATGACAAGGGCTCAAAACTTACAAGTGCATGCAGCATTTAGAGACCCATTTAAAGATGCTCAAGGGAATTAATGGAGAAGTACAGGAGAATGATATTGCTATCACTAGATTTTCACATCATTTATTAAAAAACTATTTCACAAGAACAAAAGGGAAAAGTAGGCTTCTTAAATATGCTAAGATACATACATTGCATTAAAATACAAAATTGCATTAATTGAAATAAAACTGGATTTTGTAGTAACAAATATGGTGTGCACCAAGTTTTCCTTTCTTCACAATTTGGGGGAGACAAGGGGTGGGGGGGATTTTATCAATCAAAAGTGTTTTCCCTCATGTTTCCTAAGCTGTTTTTGCTTGGAAAAACTGGCCAGTTTAGCTCAAATAGCGCACTTAAAATGAGTACTTTTTTTTGAAAACATACCTGGTTTTGTTAAAACAGGTGTACCATTAAAACAAATCCTCTTTTGATTTTATAACCAAATGTAAACGTTGTTTTACAGCGCAGTACTGAGAGGCTAGAAAAAGCTTCCTTTGCAGGTTTGTACAAAAACCTCTCTCCCAGCTAAGACATTACCAACAAACTAGAATATTTTCTCTTTGTTAAAGGCTTCTTCTGAACGTGCGGCTGGAGGAAGGTGCGTAAAAGGACTCTGGCTACTGCATATTACACCACACTGAGCAGAGATGGGCTGACCTAGAATGGGAGAACATTATGGTGAAGGGGAGCAGGCCGTGTTTCCACACTGATCCACCAGAACCAAGACACGCACAAAATTGAGTTTTCTCCAAGCACTCCCTTCCTATTTTTAAGTAAAGAATCGGAGACCTAGAGTAGAACAACTCTTACAAAGTGAAAGAGCCAGCCTTTGTGCCTCACAGCAACTCCTTCCTCATCAAGACAGAGCCAAAGCTTTTCGAGCTATACCCAATTTTAACACTCCTGGGAATAGCATATCAGTAATAGTTAAGAAGTCTCCCTTCATGAGTGCTCTACAACAAGGAGTTCTATTTCATACATAGACAGTTTACTGTCATGGTTCTACCAAGGCAATATGAGGCTATCACACAATTAAAAATAAGTCAAATTATTACTATTTTAAATAAGTTTTAGTGTTATTGCCTAAAGAGGTTTTATTTCACTATAGGGCCACAAGCAACCTAAGTGATTGTACCTTCTCCTGACCAAACTAAAGCTACTGCAAACCACAACATCAGCAATACCTCCTCATTCCTATTTTGTTCATATGTTTGTGTTCTAACCTTGGTACAATCTTATTTCTGCAACCCACCATCACAGGCTAGGTGTTTCTGACTCAGCTCAGATGGCAGAATGGCAAGGGTCAGAGAAAAGGAAATGTAAGAGACCAAGCTAGTAGGGTGACCAGATAGCAAATGTGAAAAATCAGGATAGGGCATGAGGGGGTAATAGGAGCCAATATAAGAAAAGACCCAAAAATCAGGACTGTCCCTATAAAATCAGGACATCTGATCACCCTAAAAGCTAGCCATAGCTACTCTATAGGCTCTACTACTCTAACATGCTCTTCTATCTAGCTTCTTGTATTTCCAAACAACCAACAAAACCCGCCAAAAAAACCCAATACACAAACCTCAGACATTATGGATACGCTCACATTACAGAGAGTAGATAAATAGAATCAAAGTGAATTATGTTTAGCACTCAAAGTTGTTGCTTCATGATTTATTTTCAAAATAGCATATCTGCAAAAAAAATTAAGAGCCACAAGGATCCAATTAGCTCAATGGAAGACTAATTTATGTGGCATGAAGTAGTCACAGAAAGGAAGCTGAAGGTATGTTTAGGAAGGCTAAATTGGTGAAGTCTTGCTGAGTCACAGCTTGAAATCCATCTGAATGACATAGATGTCATTAAACATCATCAACTTAAAACCGCTCAGATGATGAGTAACACCAATATGAACTTCACGGTGCAATAGACGTTCTTAGCCATCTATTCTAAATAGAGCTCAGAGGGGACAGTCTCTACTCCGTATAATGCAAGTTTCCGGCATAGTGAGCACTGTGGTAAATAAGGTATTGCATAGCAGAGAGGTTTTACCCAATGCCCCTAAACATATCCCCAGTGGAACAGCTGATAAAGTGAAAGCCATTGCATTAGCTCACTATAGCTACACCTACACAGCGTAGTCAGAGTCTTAGCTGCACACTTGCATTGATTTTTAAGAGGGAGAGATCAATAACTGTCTGCCACTGAAAACTTCAGATATTTGTTGAAGAATTGGATAGTCATGTTTGTGTTGGCGGAGACATTGCCCAGAGCTCAAAATTACCTGATTAAATAACATCTGCTTTAGTGGTTATTGATAGCTGACAGGTCAGCTCAGGAGCTTGTGTTTACCATGATTAATCTAAACAAGACTAACCCATATTGACCCATCCTTTTGGCACACATTTAAGTGGAGAGAATTTGCCGTTTACAATTTTAAGAGCATTTCCTTAGCTCTAATGAGCTCTGCAGGCTGGCTGAACTTCTAGATGTTTTAAGCAATGCATCTCCCCTACAAAAAGAATCAGGTTTATCGTATGTTAGGAACATTGCAAGGTGAGAATGTCATTTCTAAATTCTGCTCTGCCACAACACTTTCAGAAGGAAAGGCAAATAATACAAAGCTGGGAAACACCAAAACACTTGCGCTGGCAGAACACCCAGTTTTTAAAGTTGGGAATTCAACTACATGTGTAAACTGAAAAAGCAAAGCTCCTACAAAATGCAGCAATCCTGTAATGAGCTCAGCACATTGGTGCTTGATCAACTGCAATGGCTGCTCATTGATTTTTGGGTGGAATTTAAGTTTGTGCTTTTGATCTAAAAATCCTACCTGTGGGCTTGCCTCTTCCATTGCGATGCAGTTGCAGTCAAGGGAGCCACTCGACCTGGAACCCACTCCTTTTAAATGGAAGATACCTGCTGGCTAGGCATTCTCTATGAAAGCCCCTTGACTTTGGAGTTCATTCACTCTACCCTGGCCCAAAATAAGACAGTGTGTTGGCTTTCATTGATTTTTGGGCAGAGGGAAGATGCATGACCATTCATTTTTGGGAAATGGAGTATTTCAGATTTTCAACCTCATTTCTAGCTGGTTACAGTGTGCAGTATCGCCAACCTCAAGCATTCAAAAGTTATGAGTCAGGCTCCTGAAAGTCATTAGATTTTCATGAATAATAAATAATGGGCCCCTTTTACTTGCCTTCTGAGCCTTTGGAGTGCTGTATACTGCCTTCACATATTTAAGACTTTCTTTCCAACCGTGAGGGCTTAAAAAACCACTTCTAAATAATGAAATCAGCGCTTCTCATGTAATTTAATGAGTCCCCTAACTGGAACCCCCACACACAAAAGAAAAACCTCACAAATATTGTGATCAGACTAATGAAAAAGATTAATAAATTAGAAGTACTGCATGAGCCTAAACTGGTTGTACTACCTTTCGCATATCTTGTGTTTTAAAGTTTGTCAAAAAACACCCACAACTTGGAGCAGGCACTTGTATTTACATGAATGTATATGTAAATACAAGTTAGAGCAATTGTACATTTAAGACATCATATTTAGCCATTTGCATATACAATTACTGGATTTGAATGCATGTGTTAGGATAGTAACTATGTAAACAGCTGAGATGAACATTTTCATGAACATTTTGCACATGCAGTTGCATGCCAAGTAGTTTTAAACTGCAGGCTCCATTTCTCAGAATGCTCTACAGAGAGTCAGTTGCTCACTAGAGAGAAAAGTTTTAAGGCAAGATTTAAAGAATGCATGTGGCTGAGTGGCTCAGAGGGAAGCGAGAGGAAAGAGTTCCAATTAGAAGAGGCAGCAGGGATGGTATCAACATTGAAGGAATGATGCGAATAGTAGGAACATGTGAGGCCAAAGAGTGACTAGGACAAACCCATGGAGAGTTTTTCTAAACCAGGAGGACAATTAGAATTGGATTTGGAGATACAAAGTCAGTGAAAAGTCAGAGGATGGGGGGATATGGGCAAGTAATCTAACATCATATGTCTTTAACTCCCTGATATCTAGGGAGCAGGGATTTAGAAAGACCATAAAGAAGACTGAATTGCAGTTGTTGAAGCAAGAAGTGATTAAAGCATGAATAAAGAATGTAGCAAGCCAGGATCAGAGTCAAGACAAATTCTGGCAGGGTTTCCAGTGATGGTGACAGGCAAGTTTACAGATAAGCAAAGTGTGAGAAAAAGAGACAGATTGCATGACTAATTGTTCAACACAAAACATATTTGTCTTATCCTGTTACTCCATATATTTTACATAACGTCTGCTCTATTGATTTCATGGAATTGTATGCTTCCACATATAGAACCAAATCATTAGCTGGATTCAACCTAGAATCCAATTCATGCACAAAAAGGGTGTGTGTTTTCATACCATCTGCCATAAATGCCTATGCAATGATGGCACTGGGGGGGGGCCTGAATCAGCGTTCACGTCGCATTTTCCCCATCAGTACCCGGCCCGAGGCGGGGAAGCTAGTGATCCACTCAGGGGACCAAATTCGGTTGTGGATCCTTGTCATGTGCCACTTGAGGCATGTTGTGCATATGCTACGAAGGATGGCATTTGTGCATGCAAGCAAATATTTGCACATACAGACAGACAAAGCAATTGCATGTGCACAATGACACCACTTCTTGTAAATTTGGTTATTAGGCAGAACATTTTTTACCCCAAGTAGTTGTTACTGACTTTAATCTTTCCATTTAGACTCTTGAGTTGTTTTAACTGTTGGACTATTTGATTCCAACTAGGTATGGGCAAGGCCAGTGGCAGTTTTGTTTTTCTGAAACCTATGGTCATGCTTTTGCTACATAAATTAAAGTTAGGTGTGGTCCAGAGACAGGTATCATTTTTGCCAAGTCCCTGAAGTAGAGGAGACATATGAATAAGTTATTGGGATCAACTTCCAATTCAAACCCTAATAAAAAAACTGACTTCTTTTTTAATGAGTTATCATTTACTATTTGGCAGACCCAGCAGTGCTTCAGGAATCACATCCTGAAAGAAGGATTTCATATTTTCTTATCCACGATGTACTCAGTATACTGAAATAAAACTGGTCAGGGCATTTGACAACATTTCATTTCATCAAAGCCAAAAAAAATACTTCATAGAATTGTATCAGTTTTGACTAAACTTTCAGTAGGAAAGTTTTTTGGGGGGGTCCAGGTCTCTCCTGGGAAGTGTGTGGGGGAGGGGCTTGGACATGGGAGAACAAGTTTCAAGTCCCTGTTCTACATGATTCAAAGCAGAGTCTTCCATCCCAACTTACTCTGAATCAGACAGAACAGACTTGAGAGAACAGAGAGAGCCAGGTCTTCCATAGCCCAGGCTAGTCCCCTAACCACAAGACTGTGATGAGAAGCAGTCTCATGCCTTCAAGCCCCAGGTCCCCAAAAAACTTCCTTGAATCAAAATTTGTTACTAAGAATACATGTACCATTTGTGTCTATTTTTCATTAGTCTCACACGCTCTGTATAATGAGAACTTCACTGTAAGCCAGTGTTCAGATTCAGTAGTCAGGGAAGGAAGAATAGGAGTCCAGAATGTTAGGAGCTCCATTGAAGGATCTGTACAGAAGAAGCCACTTGCAGGATACAAACAAATTGTAATGATCCTGTAGAACCCAGGGATTATGTTCCATATTTTTGAGCATCTACTTGTAATTTATTAGCTATTTACATGTATGCAGATACTATATAGCACTTCTCCAACACCTATTGCTAGTCACATCACATCCCCTTCTTTACTGCCAAAAAAGAAGATGCAAAACTGGAGCAAGTCACCTCAAACTACTGGGTAACTGCCACCCAACAGCTTTTCAGCTTCAGCAAGCCAGGAGAACAGAGGACACAGCCTTCTCCTAGAGCAATTTCCTTTTCTTCAACTTCCACATTCCCTTTATAACTCTCCCCAGGTCAGCCATGTGATAAACAGGAATCTGATAATCCTTTAAATGCCAGACTCATTTTACATGTGTCACAAACACTAATAAAAGACATCTAAGGAATTGGCTTTATTGATATCTATTAATGAAGGATAGGCCATATTTTAAATATAATAAGCATACTTCAAAGTATAGTACCATACTTTTCTAACTTTCTCAGTGATATTCAGCTACAGAAGGCACCTATGATCCTTTGAAATGAATTAATTTAATAACTAGATATTTATATTAAAACATTTGAAATGGGCTGTATCTGTAAAATCTGATTCAACAGTATGCATTTGTAAGACCACCACTTGGCTTTTTTGCCTCTATGCAGCATCTTCTAGGCACAGACAGTAATTCTGGATTGCAGACGTTCTGTTGTGGATTCACCTTGTGCCAATATTGAACTAGCTCTATTTTAGAACCTATAGGGACAAAGGCATTTGCTGATTATTCAAGCGGTTTTGAATATTTCAGCACATTTCTACAGTTGATGTATTTTGGTACAATTTCAAAAGGTTTTAATCACAGAAAGATTAAGGATCTAATGACCTACACTATTGCTGGTCACATTTTCACTTTGGAGTTCCATTGGATTATTTGTTTCACATGCCACTCCTCAGGTCATTGACAAAGGACACGTATCAATAATTTAGGACTCCACTTTTACATCATATGAAAGTCTGCTTGTTCTTGTCTATGCTGGTGCTAAAAACACCAGATGGCCCCAGATCATAGTATTCAGATCACAGCAGAGCTGTACCAAACGCTTCACCTTTCTCACATGTGACATAAGAGAAAAAGAAATAGGAAACCACAGCCAGGAGACAAGTATGTATAGCATAGAGTGAATGCTGCTTTCTGATTAGCATTTAAGAAGGGTATGATTTATTTTTAGAGGGCCCATATCAAATTTCATGGCTAAAACATTTTAATTTGCAATTGGTCAAGACACTCCCTAGCTTTTTAGGCAGGAGTCCTGACTGAGATCAGTGGGGAGCTCTGCCTAAACAGAAGAAACATAATCTGGCCCATGGTAACAATTTTGATCACTGGTTTAGTGCTAGGATGTTTACATAGCAGTTACATCATTATCAAGGGCTTTTACCTAGTCAGCAATTGTTTGTGTTGGAGGTGTCGGGCCAGACCCAGAGCTGATATATGCCAGCCAAGCTCCATTGACTTCCAAGAGAACTGCATTGGTTTATACCAGCTGAGGATCTGGCCCACAGTCTCCTTCCAGAATGACTACCACATACAAAACACCTAAAGAGTCAATCTTCAAGGCTTAAGCCAAACTTTTATCATCATGGTTAGGAGAAAGCTCTCTCAGGGGAAGGTTCCATCTACTGCAGTGCGTTTTGGACTTTCTCCTCAAGCATCTGTTACTAGTTGTCTGATTCAGTCCACTATCCTGTCAGACCAGTAGTCAGTCTAGTATGGCAATCCCTATGAAATCCAAAGGCATATTCTATTGCTTTGTGACAAGAAAGTTAATCCTTTACTATGTGAAGGATAAGGAAGGCCATTTCACCTCTTCTCATGATGCCAAGTCCTTTATTTCTACCAAAGTGCGCTACATTACCCCAAAAAACAAAAACAAAACAAAAAACCCATGCTCATAAAGGTATTTGCATATTAACTGAGAGCAATAATGGTTATGCAATCTGAGCTTATTCATATGTACCTAATGCTGTGCAAGAGCAAAATTTGAGGAGGTAGGATTCAGTAAACCAAAGTGACTGAGAGGCACAATACACAGGTCAAGGCTTCATCAGCCCTGTCTTTGTGCACACATTTATCTGTACACGCTAAGCTCACTTTTGTGCATGCATGTCACGTAAGAGTCCACTTGCCTGTGCAATTTGCATTCACAACCTGCCCCCTTCATGGGGTAAATTTTCCTAGAGTCCAGATTGCTTCTATGCAGGAACAATTTACACCTGGGATTTTGGGTACACAGAGTTAATTACAAGTTTTATTTACATTCTTGTGCTTCTAAATAGTCAGTTCACACTTCAAATCAAATGGAGGCAAAATTAGTCAAACTTTTGTGCACACAATTCAATTGAAAGTGTAAAAATTCAGGCACAAAATGGCTTGGAGTAGGGTCTGCCTCTGCAGCATCCCCTTGTGGTCCCCCATAACACTACTCACCTGGCCTCAGTTTTTCTCTGGATCTTCCGTGGTCAGCAGCTGCCTCCAACATGTTGCTGTGGTAACAGCCTTCTGGCTAAGTCACACCAAAGGGCCACTGTAGGCGGGTGCGGTTGGGGTTGCCCCCTCTCTGGGTGGCTGGGAGCAAGGCCGCCTCACTACACAAGCCCGGTGAGGTGAGGAATTAGCCTGGTGGGGCAGGAAACAGCCAAGGGCTCAGGCCCTCAGGCAGGGGCTGAGCGTAGAGTTCAGTGACTGGCCCGGCGCTGGATAAGGGCAGGCAGCAAGTGCCCGGTCAGGAGCTCCGGCTCTCAAACAGGGGCTGAGCAAATAGTTCCAGAACAAACCCAGGCCCTGGGTCAGGGCAGGGCAGCAACAAACAGTTCAGGGCTCAGTCCCTCAGGCAGGGGCTGAGCACAGGGTTCAATAGCAAGCCCAGGCCCTCAGTCAGGGCGGGGCAGCAAACAAACAGATCAAGAACAAAACCCAGGCTCCTGGTTCTGAGCATTGGGGCAAAGGGGAGACGGCCACCCATGAGTAGGGTGGCAGGGGGGGACGCAGGCCAGCCCACTCCACTGTGTCCCAGCAGGCAACCTGCTGCTGTGTCAGTGGGGATCCTGGCCGGAACACACTGACATCGACTCTGGGTGTGCCACAGCCAGACTCAGGTCGTCTGCCCCCGGGCTACTTCCGACCTCCCGCTCTAGCAGTACCTGCGTCTCGTCGGCATCTTCCACGGCATCAAGCACCATGGGCTTCTCGGGGTACTCAGCAAGCGGTAAGCTGGGCAGCTCCTCTGGGTCCCTTCGCACCGGTAGGCTTACGGACTGCTCTGGCATCTGGTCCACGTCCAGCCTCAACGGGTATGGCCAGTCCTCAGGGTGGTCATAGGTGGCAGGAGTCTCCCCACCAGGCACTAGGACACCAGCATCTGACCTTTCCAGTGGCCAGCCAGCTTCTGAGCCCTGGGATTGGGCTTTTATACTTTCTCTCCTACACCTTGACCTCTGGGGGGCGGGCACAGGCTCCAGTGGCTCCGCCCACTATGGCATCCGGAGGGGCCAGGCCGCCTCACTACAGCCAGCCATTCTAGGGTATCCAAATTCCAAAAAGTGACTATAACAAAGTCAAAAGTCTCTGTTCTTGGCAAGTCTCCCAGGGATTATCAGTCATCATTGAATCAGGGCTTCCTGCCATTGCTTGCCTGTGCCTGGTGGCTCCTTACTGCTGCTGGCTACAGTTGAGACCCCAGACGGGTCTAGTCCCAGCAGAGGAGGGTCTGCTACAGCCCTTGGCTTGCCACAGCCCTTCTAGTTAAGCTCTGTCTTTTAGAGTTCAGAAACTTAAACAACAGTCCAAAGGAAACAAAATAGAACTGTCTTCTGCCTCTCCTAGGCTAATCCTGCATCCCACACTCTGGCAAACTACTGACCCACTGGGCTTTTGGGCTGGGAGCCCAGCTCTTACCCACACCTCTGACACTCAGGGCTTTCTTTCTGGAGTCCTCCCCACAGTCTCCACAGAAGAGATCCTTAGCCCCACTCTATATCCAGAGCATTTATCTACAAGTTGCCTTCTTCCAGGCTTGCCACAGCCTCCTTCTCTGCTATCACCCTCTCTAGAGCTACTTCCCTCTTGCAGCCCTCTAACTAAACTCTCCCTTCCCTTTAGGGAAATCCCCAGCACTGCTTCCAGCTGGGTTTGGTAACTGGCCTAGGCCATCAGATGATTCATTTTTAAAAAGCTGAGCCCAACTCCCCTGAAAGGCCCAGCCAGCTTGTGACAGAGCCTGGCCTTTTGACAAATTGGGTCAATGTAGTGGGGCAATTGACCCCCTCCAGCAGAACAAGGGGTTCAAAGCAGCCCTGGAGAGGCCTGTGGCTGGGATGAAAGGAGTGAGAGCAGCTGGCAGAGTAGCTGACCACAGGTGTGGGCAGCTCAATCAGGACCCAGCTGGTCCTGATAAGAGGGCTGGGGGGCCAGGAGCTGCAGATGTTCTTCTCTAGTCCTGAAGTGGGAAGGACTAGCCACTTGAGAGCAAGGTACTTGGAATGGAGTAGTGCTATGGAAAGGCAAAGGGAGCTGGGGTGCTCCAGCCTGGTAAACCCCTAGGCTACAGGCCTTGGTGAAGGCCTACAAAAGGTACTGGGGCTGCAGAGGGGGAGCCTGGGGATAGGTAAAGGCAGTAGTTCCTGCCCTCTTGCTAATGATGAGTGGTTATTATAGATTGCAGTCTGCCCCAGGGAAAGGGGGCTAGATAATGACTGGCAGTAGCCACTGAGGCAAGGTGGGCTTAGAGGGTTGGGGCTTCCCCTGGAGGGGAGGCCCAGAGTGTGGGGTACTGTGGTGGGGTAGCACCCTGAGGTAAAGAGCCCTGGAGTCTGGGAGGGACACAGGAGGCCAGCAGAAGAAGGGACAGTGGCCAGCAGGGGGTGCTCTGGGGTGGGAAAAGAGTTAATTTCCAGACTGACCAGCAGGTGGTGCTATGGTAGTGAGTTTGTGATCAGCTACAGTCAAATATAGATTTTCATAGGCAAACACAAAGATTAGGGGCACAGTGAAAATTCAGGCCAATAAACTCAGAGGCAAGAGTAATGATACATCACAAGAAGTAGTGTGATCTATAAAAGCAGCAAAGAGTCTTGTGGCACCTTATAGACTAAGAGACGTTTTGGAGCATGAGCTTTCGTGGGTGAATACCCACTTCATCGGATGCATGTCTGCATGCCTCCCCTCCAGTGTGATCTAGTGGCTAGAGCAGTGGACTGGGACACAGGGTATCTGGGTTCTTTTCTTGGCTCTGCCACTGGCCTGCTAGGTAACATTCGGCAAGTCATAACCCCGCTCTGTGCCCCCGTTTCCCCATCTGTAAAATGAGGATAAGAATACTTGCCTCCTTAGTAAAGTGTTTTGAGACCTATAAGCAAAAAGTGCTATATAAGAAGTAGGTATCATCATTACTACTATATCCTAATTCTCAGTCTGATTCGTGCATAGTATTGAGCATGCTCAATTCCCATTGAAGTCAATGGCACTCAGCACTCAAGAAAGGATCAGCACTTACGGTGTTATGACATACATAGAAGTGGGGCCAAGTGAAAAAACCTCAGACTTCAAGGCCAGAAGGGACCATTATGAGCATCTAATCTGACCTCCTGTATAACACAGGCCATAGAACAACCCCTTCCCCCAATTTTTTTCTAGAGAATATATTTTTGGAAAAAACTGTCCAATCTTGATTTAAAAATTCCCAGTGGTGGATTCTCCATCAAGACCCTTGGCAAGTTGTTCCAATAGTTAATTACTCTCACTGTTAAGACATCATCTTCCTCTCCAGGTGCAAACAGATAGCCATCATACCAAACAATCTCGCTGTTAAAAATTTACTCCTTATTTTCAGTCTATATTTGGCTAGCTTCAGCTTCCAGCCATGTTGATTTAATTACCATTTACAAACTCATTTTGATTGTGTTTACCAAGACTTTTTTCCAAGTTGTTTAAAACCTACTCCAGTCCACTCCATTTTACATCAGTTTAATTATAAACCTTTCTGGGGCTGTCGGAGAGTTCTGTTACTAATTCAAAGGCAGAGAGTCCATACTTTTAAAAAGACTATTTTGAAAGGCAGTTAGCCCAAATTCTAATCACTCTTTCTTGGCACAAGTGGTTTCAAATGGTTGTGTCTGAAATTTTACCTTTACCAAAAATCCTCGATATAGGAAATTTCTGTCCATTTTTATGACTGATCATGATCACAGAGTATGTAATGACTCTTTCAGCTGATTGATTCAGGCTTGATTTTTCTTTTTAGTTTTCTCTGTACTGCCACTAGCTTTAGAAACATTTGATCATGATGATGTGTCATTACCTGTCTCAAACAGCTGAGGGTTTGCTGGAATCCTAGCTTCCCATCCTTGCTATCTCAAGACTGCCACTTTAGCAAAATGCCTGTCTGACCTTGTTTCTATTAATTCATTTATTATTCTGTGCCTGGAGCACTAGAAAGAACACTTTTACAACAATGAATAAAAATAATTGTTTAGGGTCCTTGAGATTAATTGTATTTCATCCCAAATATAGGCATCACTCATTGCGGTAAGAGAATTGTACTTCCATGAAGAATCCATGTTGGGACATTTCCACCAGTGTCCCAGACTAATAGTGCAGATATGCACCCTCTAGCAAAAGCTTCCATTAAAGCAATGGGGCATCATTAAGGAGGCTAGCAGCTACTGCAAAGCTATTTTAAAGGTACTTTTACCCTTACACTTTCAATTAATGAGACAACTTTTGAAGCAGAGTTTTATTCAACGTGAGGAAGGGCTGCAGAATTTTGCCCTTCAAGGGCACATGTGCAACTAAAGTGAGTTATAATCTCCCAGATAAAATTTTAACCTAGAGATGTTACTGCTCTCTCATGTGTCCTAATACATTATTTATTCTTTTATCGTTTGAGAAATGGAGTCCCCAAGTTGCCAATCTATTCAAAGAGTGGTGATTTTTTTAAATTCCTATAAATGACTAGAAATCTGTAAATGACTATCGTTCAGGAGCGCTGACTGGGTGCTGATGAACTGGGGTGGGGAAGTTAAGAACACGTGGGGACTTTCCCCAAATCTTTAATTGTACTTTTTTCTAGCTGGTTGCACCTGCAGGAAAAGTTTTAAAGAAAAGCCCACTCTCTGAAATGCTGGATTACAGCAAGGAAAGCAAGTGGAAATACCACAAGCTGGGAAAAGAACCCAGGTCTCCTGATTGGTAGACTTCTGCCCAACCCTCTAGATCATGTGGGAGAACAAAGGAGCCTCCCTGAGCCCTCTGTGCTCTCAACATCAGGGCTAGGAGCAACTGGGGATGCTGCACTAAGGGAAACACAAGAACTGTTCACTCCATATACTTCCATAGTGCAAACCACCTGAGAAGGGACAGGAAGGAGATGGGGCCAAAGCCCCTTTTCTGCCCTTGCCCACAGAGCTGGCAGACATGAAAAGGGGGCAGGTTTTGCCATCCAAAGGCAAAATGATGACGTGTGCCCATTCTCCCAGCTTGCCAGGGATTTTCCATCAGCCTTCCCTCTATTCCTCCTGGAGAAATGCAGCTCCAGACTTCCATCTCTGGACATTATTTTAATAGTACAATCTGCCTGCAAGGCTAATAATGTAAAATTAGGAAAGGAAAAGTGAATCTAATGCTATTCACATCTCTGAACCTTTCCATCGCTTTAAATTAGGACTCTGGTCTTTATTAAATTGACTGTGAAAATATTTGGAAATTTAGCTGCCTGATACTGTCTGTCAGTGTCTGACAGAGGTGAAGGTAAGCCGGTAGGGTCCAGTATGGCGTTTCGGCAAGAGACAGTAGGCTGTGCTGGACCGGACCAACTTCCCCAGGCTGGCGATTTAAATGGCCCGGGGCTCCCCGCAGTGGCCGGAGCCCCTGGCCCTTTAAATCACCTCCCCAGCCCCGCTGCCAGAGCCCTGGGGTAGCAATGACTGGGCTCCGGCGATGATTTAAAGGGTCTGGGGCTCCGGCTGCTGCAGGGAGCTCCCGGCCCTTTAAAGTGCCACCAGAGGCCTGCTGCCGGAGCCCTGGGGTAGCGGCAGCAAGGCTCCATCAGTGATTTAAAAAGCCTGGAGCTCTGCTGAGGTAGTGGTGGCTGGAGCCCCAGGTGCTTTAAATTGCCCCTGAGGCTCACAGCCGCCTCTGCAGCTGGTAGTTCTGGGGGTGATTTATAGGCCCTGGGTATTTAGAGGCCACGCCTCTTCTGGTTGAGGTCATGCCTCTTCTGGTTGAGGCCACACCCCCTGCTCAGGACTCCAGCATACCAGTAAATCCTTTAAATTACTTTCACCCCTGGTGTCTGATCACTATTTTCCAATGTATCATTGCTCTTTTTCTTCAGGATTTCATGCTGTACCAAATTTTAACTTTTACTGGAACTTTTACATTCAAAATGTAAGAAGAGGCACTTCATTTACAGGTTTCTGGGGAATTTTATTTGTAAAACTTATTTTTTCCTCAGGGCTAATCTTACACTTTTTATTGACAAAGAAGGACCAGGAGGTGGTTTTTTGATAGGGGATTCTCGAAACGCAAGAGTGCACTGTATTTTTCATCCCCATAAAGAGAACCCATCTGTGCTTTGCTCAAGTGGACCAATAGGATACTTTGCTATACACTCCAAAGGCTTATCCATTAGTGGCATAGGGACCAATTTTAAGCTTGTTGTCTTATTTTTGCACTCAATGGACTGCAGCCTGTTTATGAACCTGACGGGCCAAAAGAAATAGTGCAAATCCCAGAACAACATCTTCTGGCACTCCAAATGATTAGTTAAAGGAAGATGTTGTGAGACAGATGCAGAAGCTTCATCCCAGATGGCATAGGCATCACTAGCTGTTTGACAGTTTCCCCGTGGAACATAATGAGTACTAGATATCTATTTTTAATATGAAATGGGTCTTAGTGATTCAACATACATGCATCACAACTTTCTTAGCAACAGGTACATTTTAGCATCAGCTCCCCAAATCCCTGTGTTTTTGGTGTGCCAAGCAAAGTTTGGACCACAGCAATTCATATGAGTAATCACCGCCCCCAACATCCACCTGCAGCGAAGCCACTCTTTCGGTTTACCAACCATACCCCCCATTGATAAGCACCTATTTTTGAAAGTCCTGACCCCAGTGCTTCAGCCCATTTGGGAAAAGCTGTGAAGGAGAAGTAATAATTTCCAATAAAGTTAACATGTATGTACAAACTCATCTGCAGACTGCAGGACCCATCTTTACTGTAGAATGAATGTAAGGGTGTCTCAATCCATGTATAAAGAGTGTGGTAGTTTTCATTCCATTCTAAGTTAAATAGGCAAGTACATAGATTTCTTTGGTTAATAAGCCATGACAGTGACATTTGATTTTTTTGTTCTTGTACTCAAGATAAATTCTCTAAATGGAAGAATTGATCTGGATCTCAATTTCCTCTTTGTGCTGTTTCTGCCTTACTTGGGTCCTGTTTGTTACTGCAGAAGCTTTGATGAGCCCAGCAGTGTGGCAAATTAAGTCTCCCAATGCAAGTAAATCAGAAATTCTGGAAGAATCAGATTTTCTACCAATTCCCATCATTAAGTTTGTTTTCCCATTCCAAAGGCAATGCCAGCTGTAGGATATCAGAGGGATCCCTGGCAACAAAAATTACAAAATAAAGAATGAAAAAAACCCATGATATAGGCTAACTACCACCATTAATCTTCCTTTATTAGAAAGAGAAATGAATAGAAGGCAAGACCTAAATTTTATGACTATTACATGGGGCTTTTTATTAGTGAATCTGAAGCACTTTGCGAAAGACATTAATACTCATCCCCCTTTTTACAGATCCTGTTTACAGATAGGTGATGGAATGCTCTTTCCCCAAGAAGCAGACACTTGATTCACAGAAGACCAGTCTTGTCAGACCAAAAAACACAACCCTGAGAAAATATTCTTCTAATGTAGCATCCAAGCAAATAAGTAAGTAGTGTGTTGAAAGATGCTGTGAAGCAACAGAGAAAATATTCATCTATCTCCAGGAGTAAACTAAATGGATATGTTTCAGAGTTAGGGCAATACAATCAAGAAAAAGTCAAGGTGCACCTAGGATATTGTTCCAATGACAGAGCTATTGGTCTAAAGGACAATAACTAGTAGTTCAACCTACATATTTGACCCAAGGAGGAGTCTTTATGCTTTTATAATCTGTTGAACTCCATGTCCTTGGGAGCCTAAATGACTTTAATAAATAATTCTCCACTCACTAAGAATTAGAGAGAAAATACCATTTAATGTTAAAGTTTCTTATAATTTTGCTTGGAGAAATCAGTGAAATCCTTTTACTGGAACTTTGATGACTTAATTAATGACTTCACTGATGTTTTTGATCTTTTACTGATTTATTTGCCTACTTACTGTGTTCCAAAGGACACACAAGAGGGGCCAATGATAAGAGTGTGCTATGGGGTGGGAAGGAATGTTTTTACCAAGCTTCTAAGAGGACTAGAATTAGGGAGTCCTTCTGGGTGCCCTCACAGAACTGGAACTATGTCACTACTCTACCTGCCACCTTCCTTAAAATGCAAAAACGAGTTTGAACCACAAAAGCAAGGCAAGAAATCAGCTTCTGTATAAAAAGGGTCAAAAATGTATATCCCCAGTTCATAAAAAAAATGCAGAACAAGCCATCAGCTCATTTTCTCTTCCCAGACTTTCTTCTGGACAATTTAGGATCTCACACGCCATACCTATTTGTTTTTATGCAACATTGAAATCTATCTGGGGGCCCAACTTCCCTAATGTTGGGGCTGGAGTGTTCCTATTCAGTATTAGACAATCAGGGGGTTCTACTGATGTAAGACTCTGTTCTTTCTCTTGTAAGGAGAGACTGATATGCCTCAGACTGTTAACTTCAAAGACAATCCTTCTATTTCCATCCAGCCTCTGAATTAAGCTCCCCTCCACCCTGCTTCTAGAGCGTCTCTCATAATCAAGAAAAGTGAAGATGTTAAAGCCTTTCTAGACAGACTATACTCCATTGTAGGGGTACATTCTAAACTTTCTACCTGTCCTTTCTTAACATTCTCACCTTTTGTTCATAAATACCCAAGTTTCCAAAATCCAAAACCCAAACTCTACCACGGTGACACGCCCTTCTTTTGCAGGGTCCGCCTACCCCTTTTTGGAAGTTCTAAATAGTATTTTAAGGGAATTTAGTGCTGGTGAAAAAGAACCAGCCCCTCTGACAGCTGGGATTTGTGGGTGAAGACCACCCAAGTGACAAAAGAGCTGCTCCCTGAAGTTAGGGTGGGGGCCTCAGAACCTAGTAATCAACAGATCATGGAGGCACAAAAAATGGAAAACTAGGAATGGGGTGTGTGGTCACAGGGTCAAAATGAGCACTCCAGAGGGGGACTCTTAGTAGAGAACTCCAGACAATGCCCACTGTTCAGAGAAGTCCGAATGGTCAGTGGACACCCACCAGAGGCGCTGATAGCTCTGTAGATTGGTATTCTTCATCTGTTCACTGGGTAGCAGCTGTGAAACATTCCCTGGTAATACACTGCAACAACGGGGACCAAGGTGCTTGCCAAGTTGTGCATATTCCCTATGGCTATTGGGTCCCTACTGAGAGTGTGAACAAAGATGCCCATTACAGCCCGGAGTGTTTGGTTTTTTTTTTCTTTTCAATGCAAATACTAGTCTTTCGGGACCTGGTCTGTGAGGATGGATGACTAGATAGATAGCCATACAGGTTTAGAGCTGTGTTCAGGAATTCTAGTATCTGGAAAATAAATGTCTGTTATTCCACCCTCTGCCTCCCAAATCACAAACATCAGCCCATCCTGGCAGCTGTTCATCGTCCCAGTGCTAGCTGTTCCTCTTGCCAGGAGAAGGGAAGGGAAGGGAAGCCAATGCCTTGTCTGCTGAGTGCCTCAGCCCCAGCTTGGGATAGAGATGTTGCAAGTGTCAAATATTTACTGTAGTTGGCACACCTGAGAATTTCTCAGCTTGCTTTGCCCAACCCCGCTGAGTAGACACTGCCAACTCGCTTCACAAAGGCCAAACTGCCATCAGCCACTAACCACATTAACTCACTCTTAGGAAACTACCACAGAAAGTCTCAATACTCCATTGCCTGTTTCTCCAGCCATCCCACCTACCATCACCCATGCAAATTAACTTGTTGTTAATGACATTTTTCTATGGGGCTGAGTCCTTCAGCCTTAAGTCAAGTTTAAACTTCACTTTACATTCAGGATTGAATATTAAACTAAAGAATAAAGAGGGCCACCTCTAATCATTTCCTTAACCCCCAATTTAGTAAATGTGGCCTTTTCATGTCCTTTCATTCTACTTATTTCTATTAAACAAATGTATCTATTCTCACCTAGACTTGCCAGTGAAACTTCCACCTTTGGCTAAGACAATGTTCCCAGAGCTCAGGAGAACAGTGTTAATAGGTGGCAGAGTGAAAATGATATTTTAATTCCCTTACTCAATTACATTAAATTATGCATGATCGCTATCTACCGCGCACGCTCTCTCTATGCATCCTTTAGATTAGGTAGTTTAAACAGAGAAGGAGTCTGTCTTTCATTTCTAATTTCCTGATAATTAGGAAAACTCCTCATCTCTTCTATAAACCTTTAGAAAGTCAATGCTCTTTTCTGAGATTCTGACTGCAGGCCCCATTTCTGAGCTTGTAGCAATGCTCAGCAGTACATCCAGCCCTGCATCAGTTGTTGTAGTTATTGTTTTGTGTGTTGTTTGTAAAGTGCTGGTTTAGTGCTCCCAGCCTTTCTCCTCAGTAGACAGAGTAGCAACAGTACTTGACAGGAGAAGTAGAAGTATCCTACCTGGGAGCCCCTAAGGTGAAACTACATCCCCTTGCTGGGCCTGCAGTTTGAGGAAGAGCCCATTTTTCCCATTAAAATAGGAGTTTCAAGGGAAAATCTTTGACCATCCCTATTTAAAACCAAGTCAGCTGGTCAAACACTATAATCAAAAGTGGGTCTGTTTTGAAATTATTTTAATAGTAAATAGAAAATGTAAACCCTTTTCGTAGTCAGATTTCTCTCAGCCATAGCTGACCTTCTTTCTCATCATCATCTGCAATATGGGAGCCCCTATAGGCTGCAAGCAGGGGGCAGGATTACCTTTCCACGATGTGTGGGTACAGTGAAATGAGGCCCCATTCTAAAGAGTTTACAGACAATTGCCGGATATAAACAACCAGATGAGGTGAGTATAGGTAACAACGAGAAGAATACAATAAGTATATCAAGCAGTGAGCACAGCTTCTCTGCTATGCATATGGCATATTTTGTCATTATAATTATTATTGTCACATCCAAAACTTCCATGGCACGCTCGCCCCTGCCAGAAGTTGTCACCCTGCTTCTAGCGCACACACAGATTTTTCACTTACTACTTATAGACCAAATTTAGAGATGTGATTTGAGGCAGGCTCAGACCTGATTTTCTCAGCTCAGTATCCAAGGAGGTGATTTAAATCGAGTCCCTACCTTTGGCTTCACCCCAATTGTCTCTGCTCTTCCTGTCTCCTCAGTCCCTAGTGCAGGTATAAGAGGTTAAGAACATCTGAGGGGCTCAGAATCGACTTGTTTTTTCCTCTGCACCTGGGTTTTATTAAACCAAAATTGATCTGATCTCTAAGACACTTTAATGTTCAGAATATTTCATGCAATAGAATAAAAGAATCATGTAAACATCCTTAACACCATTAAATGAGGCCAAAAAAGTGACAAACGTCCATCCACGTAGTATGATTAAAGTCTATCACTTCTGCAGTGCCCTCAGCCAGACATTTTTCTTCTACACTTATTGCTACAACCCTCCATTTGAGAGAAATAAAATAATCTACACCTACACCCACCCTGGGAACATAATCAAATTACACATGTTCTTTCTACTTCAAATTTAATAGAGGACATCATCTGTCTGCCAGAGATGGGACCCAGGCTGGTCAGGAGTATTGGGTTACCTCTATGCACTGGAGTTTTCTGAGGCTGATGGGAAGAATGATTATTTTTCAACTTCCTGCCCATCTTGAATGAGTTACAGAATCAACAACACCAAAAGCCTCCAAGGCAGGAGTGACAAAAGACATGACAATTCCTTCCAGTTCTTCCTCTCGGATACTTCAATAGCCAGGGACAAGAGGGTCAAATGCCTAAAGCCATCCAGGAAAAAATAAAACAAGGTTTGAATACAGGATTAGCCAGATGAGGACCATGTAGATGGGCAGTTACATTTAATCCTTAACTCACTGAAAAGAGTTAAAGAAGAGAGAGAGAAAGTTCTCTGGAGCCTAAACTACAACTCCTTCCTTGGGACAGGGCTGGGGGAGAGGGGAAAAGGCGAAATGTGTTTGCCCAGAAAACAAAGGGAAAGATATAGCAATACTTGTTCATTTCTATCAAGAATGCAGGCAAATATTACACTTGGACAACATGACATTCCATCTGTGTTGTCCTAACCAGCTGCCTGAATTAAAAAAAAAAAAAAAAAGTATGGGATGCACAATATTGAACATGTGCTTCTTACTCTGGCTAGTGGTCCTAGAGAATGAGGATAGTGTTTTATGCTGATCAGCTCACAGAATCACTGAGGACAAGCAGTTATAAAGAGGCTCACGCACACAATATTGGAGCATCCCTAATCCCAAAGAGGCCTTTGTAGAGGTCTTTGTGTTTAGCTGTTCTTACTACTATCCAACGTAAGTCAAAGCAGAAGTTCAGCATCATGCATAACCAAAAGCTTCTGCTCAATCTTAGGTCTGGGAATAGCATTTTTCATGCAGCAGCAAAACTTGGGAGCAGATTGTCTTGAGGGCATTAGCAAGAACTTAATAAGAACAATACTTTGCACTTATATTACACCTGCCATCTGAGTACCACAGAGCACTTTATTAGTTGATTAAGCCTTACTTAGACACTTAGATTTCTTCCTTTGGCTGAGCTCATTTGTCTGTGTATGAATTAGACTAAGCCCCTTGCGGAAGGAAACATCACCCTATTTGTTCATATGTGCAGGGGTTTGGCTCTTCAAGATGCACCGCTGTGTCTCACTTTACCTCCACTGGATATAGTCTTCCTCCTGCTGGAGGGAGGACTTCGTGCTTTGACTCTCCAGCCAAAACAAACATGGCAGTCGCCTTACCAGGGTGAAGAGACATCCCAAACAACAACAAAACAGAAACATCCTTTAACCTCCCCAGGCTACCAAACTTCACCCTCAGTGCTGGGGATCAATAGTCCTTTGCTCTCCACCAACTGCAGACTTCCCTTCTCAATGCAACTTGTGTCCTTGCAAAGCTAATCCATTTTTCATGGTTGCATGGTGCATGGCCTGAGTGATCTCTCACTATTCTGTCCAGTGGCTTCCACACCACCTTCCCCAGGTAGCACTATAGCAGGGCCCAGGCCCTACTTGTGCAAGCAGCTCCTGCCCAGGGGATAAACCACTCAGCTTCATTGTTTCCCAAGCCACATCCTGCAGTAGCGGATCTTTTTAGACCACCTTGGTACAGCCCTGGTAGTTTATTTCCAGGCTTTCTTCTGCACTCTCCTCCTGGATGCCTCTATCAGTTCTCTTTCTGTGGAGAACTACCATTTGTCTCCTTTAGACCCCTGTCATTAAGCACTTCCTATACCAGCTACTTTCACACACACCGCCACGCCCCAGCAGAAAGGACCCTTATATAAGCTTCACCCAGAGTCCCTCCTGTAATCACTTGATCTGAAAGCAAAGCCAGGCATAGGTGGGAGCTACAGCTTGAGCTCTGATTAAATCCTGACTCATGAGAGCACGATACAGATCATGCTAATGACATTTACAATAGTAACATTATGTATAGGGATTAAGACACCTACTAAAATGTTGTACATTATTTAAGATATAAGACCATTGTGATATAGTGCACAGAGTTTAGTAAATAACATATGGAGATATACCTATTTCATAGAACTGGAAGGTCATTGATTCCAGTCCCCTGCCTTCACTAGCAGAACCAAATACTGATTTTGCCCCAGACCCCTAAATGGCCCTTTCAGGGATTGAACTCACAACCCTGAGTTTAGCAGGCCAATGCTCAAACCACTGAGCTATCCCTCCTGGTATAGCATGTCTTCCTGCTGTGTCTGGTCTACAAAGAGGCTAGGTCTCTTGCAGCCCTGCTTAAACAGTGGTTCTTTAACTCTAGCTGTAACCACTCATGCTTTATGGCTTGGAGAGCCATAGTTCAATTCCCGGTGTGTTGGCTAATAGGCCTTTCCCCACAAACACCTCCTTTCCCCTCCTCTCCTTTCCCCATCCCTACTGTAGGCTAGTCTTCTTATAGGAACTTCTTCCCAGCATGCATTTGTGGGCAGGAGATGGACCTTGAAATTTG
The DNA here is from genome assembly GCF_020497125.1 of Mauremys mutica. Taxonomy (NCBI): domain Eukaryota; kingdom Metazoa; phylum Chordata; order Testudines; family Geoemydidae; genus Mauremys; species Mauremys mutica. The sequence goes on along the minus strand of NC_059084.1, from coordinate 9,467,037 downwards.
GAAAAGACATACCACTGCAGCTTTAAAGAGGCCATTTGCAGCTAGTCGTTCCTTGTGTTAGTTCTCACGCTCACAGCCGGTATGAGCTCTTAACTTCTGTTGTGTTTTCTGTTTCTTATTCCTGGGGCAGTGGCATGTTCTTACAAATATCATACCCAAGATAAATCGCAAGGGGGAGTTTCAGTGGGAAGAATGTAATTATCCAAGCTATCACTGAGGCATGGCATGGCAGCTAGTGTCCTTTCCTTTGGAAAAAAAAAAAAAGGTGCTGTGGGAACTTTGCTCACAAGTTATCAGTGTTTTAAGAATAATTCCAAAAATGGGCCCTCCAGCAGTATAGGCCTGCTAATATCATGGCAGGCCATTGGTTCAAAACTGATTTAGAACCTAACAAATTAAAAATATATATTGGAATGACTAACTGACCAAGACAGCACAAAGGCTCAAAACCTGTTCCTTTCCCTGTGCTTCAAAACGTCACAGAAAACTGGAAAAAAAACTTTTGTTTCTCCATAAATGCACATGGACTATGGGCACAGGAGTTTACAGTTTAAAGCTCAGATTTTCACTCCCTGCCAGTCTGAACACCCTTTGAATTTTTCTCAGTTTATTTGCTATCAGAAACACTCCAGAAGCTCAGTGGTTTGGGGTTTCCCCCTTTCCCCCACCTTCTTTCTCTAAGTGTTCAACTTTGAAGATTTTAGCTTCTATTCTTCTACTACACTCCTGGGTATTGGTAATAAGGGTCAGAACCTTCACAGGCGCACTCTTCCCCTGTCAAATACCATGAGAAAGCACTTTCTTTCTTTCTTTCTAGTAGAAGCTCTGTAGTCTAGAAGCCACAAGAGCAAAACACAAGGGGGATCAGGCAGAAGACAGATCAAAACACATGAGGAGATATCTGTGTCAGGATGTGTTTTGAGATGAAGACCAGAATCTTTTTTGTTCTTCTTTCAATCAGATAGATATTTATAGTAGAAGGTGTTCAAGCCTCAAACCAAGCATTGAGCCAACATTCTGAAAATGATGTTTATTGATAAAATTCGTATGGTTTTCAGTGGGGATAAGATTAAGCCCCAACTCCAGACAGGTGAAATTAACATACCCCTGATCAAACTCATCTATCCAGTCTGGCCATTTTGTTTACATCTGCCAGACATTTCAGTTCAGAAGTGCAGCATCCATCTGACCATGTAGACTCCCCAGCCATGGTAAAGAAATGAATCTTCAGCCAAGTTGCCAGTACTTCATCCTTAATCCTACAAAGACCTACACATGTGGTTTCCTAATTGTTACAGCTGATGCTCTGTTAGTCATTAGGGTGCCCATTAACATTAATGGAAATTGGGTGTTCAATGCCCTTGGGTGGCTTTGAAAATCTCAGTCTAATGTTTTTTATGTGTGAGATTGTCATGTGGTTGTGTCAATATAAGTAATGGAATATACAATTAAATCAAAAACGCGACCTTCTAACTACTATCATCTCATGATGCTAATAAAGACTGAGCAGGTACACTCATTTCTTTGTCAACCATATTGTTGGCTGTATTAGAAACCTGCTATTGATGAGATCTATTGTATCTATCACCCGGTAACATTATGCTGAGGCCCTTACTACATGGTGTAATAGAAGTACCCATGAGTCACTTTTGTGTATGTGTACGCGTCTGGAGATCTTTGTTTATCTTGTCCCTTCCTTTCGCCCCCAATCCCGCTTCCCACAGTGAACAGGTTAATCAGTCAAAGAGCTCACAAAACATACAATGAATCAATACTGTGCTTTGTTCTCAGGCTTTCTGGTCTCTGATGTCCTTAGAGGCAGTGTTCCTATACTTCAGGTCACAAATCTCTACCCGCACCTCTCTTTCCTTATCCTTTGTCACTGCTGTCTATCTGATCTTTGCTGCACTTCCTGCCTGAAATTCTTTCAATGCCTTTTACCAGATCCTTTTGCTCTTCTAAAAAAGGGGGAGAGGGGGAGAGCTTGTTCTCTTCTCAGTTCTTATGACTGACAGATTTTTCTAGTTTTCATACTGCCTTCACTCTGCAATATCTTGTTCAGTTTGAAAACTCAGAGTTAAACCAACCAGTCAGAACTTTCCAACATCAGTAAAACTCCAAGACAGAAATAGTATATGAGCATTTTTTTTGTTCTGTAGTTGATGGTCATTTAAACACAAAGCATTTATTTTACAATTACAAAGAAATAAAATGCTATTTTTTTCTTCTAAAATCAAATACTAATTATAGAACATGAAGATACACTAAGTGAGGGCAACATCATGCAAACCCTTACTCCTTTGGGTAGTTCTTACTCACATGAATATTGCCACTGAAGATTTCAAAATCTCATTCAGTTAACATAGACTGGGGGCTTGTCGACATGGGGACACACAGGAAAGTTAACCTCAATTAACTAAAGGTGCGAATTTTAAGTGGATTAGTTAAATCACATTAAATCCCTGTGTGAACAGCCTCATTCAGAATTAAAGTGGCCATAATTCAGTTTGTTAATTCACTTCCAAGTACTTTTTCACAAAACATGCAACTAATCTGTGGAACTCATTGCCATGGGATATTATGGTGGCCAAAAACATAACTGTCACAAAAAAGAACTAGATAAGTTCATGGAGGATAGGCCCATCAATGATTATTAACCAAGATGGTCATGATGCAACCCCATGCTCAGGGTGACTCTAAACCTCTGACTGCCAGAAGCTGAATTTGGAAGACAGGGATCGATCACTCCATAATTGCCCTGTTCTGTACAGTCCGCCTGAAGCTCTGGAATGGGCATGGCCATGGCTATCACTACAGGGCTGCGGGGCCTGGGTCATAAGCGCCGAGTTTTTAATCATCTGGGGGGTGCTCCCCCTGGCTCCGCCTAGGCCCTGCTTCCACGTCACCCCTTCCCTCAAGGCTCCATCCCGCCTCCTTCTGCCCCTGCCCTACTTCTTTCCTGCCCAGTTTTACCCCCTCCCCCAAGCACACTGCACCCTCACTCCTCTCCCCTTTCCCCACAGGGCCTCCTGATGTCACAAAACATCTGATCCATGGCAGGTGGTAGGCACTGAGAGGGAGGAAGAGGCACTGATCAATGGGGCCCACCGGCAGGGAGGAGGCACTGGGGGGAGGGGGAGGCTCTTGCAGGGAGGCTTCTCCTCACCCCCCAGCCCGTCCACCTGCCTGCCGCTCACCTTCCCATTCACTTCCTCATCCCGCTCGCCTGCCTGCCTCCTGTCTCGCCTCCCCACCCGCCTCCTCACGATTTTATCGAAGCCCTGGGCCCCACAAAGCGCGGAGCCTGAGGCAGTCGCCCTAATTCGCAGTACCCAAGGGCCGGCTCTGGGTTTGGGCCACTGTTGGAGACAGGATACTGGTCTGACCCAGTATGGCAGCTCTTACGTTCGTATGTAATCAGAAACACCCCATTATGCAACTAGACAGCAGAAGTAGCCAGCAGAACAAACACGCACCCATGTGCACACCCCCGCTTCAAAATCAAATGCTCATTTTGAATTTGCATTTTTCTTAAATTTCCTTTGGATAATATACTCTGCATTCAGCATGGCATGTGCCAAAATTTTCACAAAGAATGTCAGCCAGGAATTAAAGTCCCAGTCTCCTAGGAATTAAAACTTTGCCATGGCTTTCACACATAATTGTCAGATGGCTGACAGGTTAGAGGAAGAAATCTATCTAGCTATCTATATCACAATGTAATATCTGCTCTGCATGGGTCAAATGTGTAGTGGGAATATATTTTTTTTTCACAAAAAAACAGAAACAAATCTGGCTATCTAAAGCTAGTAGGTGGAGGTCAGAAAAACATCTGCCTTATCCACAGGGTACAGTCTTGTACAGCTTGTTGTTGTTCCAAGAATCAATTGAGCATGTAATAAGATGAGCTCCAATATAGACAAAATGCATGGAACATATTGATTAGAACGTAAGTAAATCTGAACATGGGAGTGAATATGGGGGTTGCTGTACACCGGGCAATTTAGTACCTGTGGCACATACGCCACCAGAATAAACCACAAAGTTTAGTTACAAAACTCCCAACTCAGAATTTGGACTCCCATTTAAAGGACACGATGAATGCAGTCATAGGTGCTGACTTTTCATTTTGCCGGTGGGTGCCCCACACCAGCTCAGCCCCTTCTCCCAAGGCCCTGGCCCCACTCCACGTCTTCCTGTCCCCACTCCGCCCCCTCCCCCTGAGCACCTCCCCACCCCCGCAGCTTGCTCCTTTCTGCCCCCTCCTGCTTTAAGAGCAGTGGGAGGGGGAAGAGTGGAGCCAGTGTCAGTGCAGCCCCACTGAACAAATGATCAGTGGGGCAGCCACTGAAGAGCTGCTGGGAGCGTGAGGCCAGCCGCTGAATATCTGATTGGCAGCTAGTCCCAGGGCCACCAGAGCTGAAAAATAAATCCCATTTTCTATTATTTAAAAAAATATGTTTCCCTTGCTTTGACTGGAAAATGTTTTAAGAAAAAGAAAGACAAAGAGAGACAAAGATTGGGGCTTTTGCTGCAATTTTAAGACCAAAAAAATAAATAAAGGAAACCTTTGAAAAAATGTGGGTTTTTTAAAAACAAAAATGACTTTTTTCCATGAAAAATTTCATTGTTGTAAAAATCCAGTTTTTTTGGAAATTGTAGTTGAAAAAAATTAATCAGTCAGCTATAATGTGAATATTATTCCTGGAGTTTTTCAAAGAAGTCTTAGACATTTTGGGAGTTAGAAGTTCAATTTCTAAGAAATTCTTTAGGAGCTGAGGGCCAGATTTTTAGAGTAATGATGTACAGACATATGGTTAGCCTCTTTTGAAAACTCCACTGAGCGCCTATCTGCATCTTTAGGTACCTAAACACTGTACACAATTTTTGGAGTGCCTAATTTACTTAGGATGTGACTTTCAAAAGAGTCCATGTTTGGTTCTATTCCCTCCAATTGTCCACTGTCCTCTGGATAATACTAACCAACCTTCTTTAATGTCCTAAGAAGAATTTTTAAAACGTTGAATAATTTTTTGTCTTATGAAAAATTCAGTTTAAGCCACTGCTTGTTTTGCTCTTGTTAATGGAGGAGAGGAGATGAAGAGAAATGAGGACAAGTAACTGCGCCTATGGATGTTTGATTTATGTATATGATTACATGGACAGTTAACTTTTTCAGTGCAATTATTTCACTTTCAAAATTATTTACCTCTCAATACAAGAACTAGGGGTCACCAAATGAAATTAATAGGCAGCAGGTTTAAAACAAATAAAAGGAAGTTCTTCTTCACGCAGCGCACAGTCAACTTGTGGAACTCCTTACCCGAGGAGGTTGTGAAGGCTAGGACTATAACAATGCTATTAGCCAGGATGGGTAAGGAATGGTGTCCCTAGCCTCTGTTCGTCAGAGGATGGAGATGGATGGCAGGAGAGAGATCACTTGATCATTGCCTGTTAGGTTCACTCCCTCAGGGGCACCTGGCATTGGCCACTGTCGGTAGACAGATACTGGGCTAGATGGACCTTTGGTCTGACCCGGTACGGCCTTTCTTATGTTCTTAATGTCTTCACGAACTGGTTTTAGCTGAGACTCCTGTTAACCTCGAAAAGGGCGTTATAAGGAAGAACCCATGCCGGCTCATACAATAAATTATTCAGAAGTTACCAGTACAGCATTTTGTCTGACGCAAGAGTTCTGGCAAACAGAGTATGACAGTCTTCACAAGGGTTGTTTAGAAAGTATTTTTTCGAAGAACGATTTACAGAAAAAGATCTGCTTAGTGCCAAATTATTGCAGTAACGCAATGTAATTTTGCTGCAGCGGTGTCACTGGCAAGAACTTTAAAAGAGATATCCTGGAACCATTTTATAATGTTGAGATTAAAGATATGAAAAAATCAAATTATTAATGAATGTGAATCAACAACCTCACCTTTGGCAGGAAATCCTCTAGGTGGCTCTTTTCACAGATAATTCCGATTTATATGATTTATTATTAGTATTGTTATGATAACTGCATTGAAAGTCAATGAGACTTAGGCTTCAAAGTCACTTAGGTTATTTTGAAAACTTTGCCCTACATCCCTCTGTTCTCCTCTGAAACCCACTGCTCTCCAGGGGTGAAATCCTGGCGCCACTGAAGTCAATAGTTGTTCTGCCATTGGCTTCAATAGGCCTGTGTATATCTACCATCACCCACAGGAGGGTAGCATTAACTTTGAGGACTCCTTTGGGGCTTTGCCAAAAGAGACTGAAATGGGCTATGCTGGATTGTGTGCTTTGGGGGCTGAGCTGGTTCCCCACAGGTGTCTTGTGCCACTGCAGCCCACTCCAGCAGATACCCCCTCGGGAGCCTTACACCTTTTCTCTGACAGAAAACCAGCCTACTTTCTCACCGGGGGGAGAGGGGGCAGTTTTAACACCATAGATTAGCAAAAGGTAATGCGACCCTAGAGAAACAATGATTGTTCTTTCTAGGCTGTAGGCCTTGAGTCTGATACCTTTGTCATAATTTAACCTACAGCCATGTCACTGAGATGTTTATAATAACAGGATTGTTCATGTTAATTATTATTAAGGGGTAAGAGAGAGAAGAGGAGAAGTATATTCCAAGCAGAACCTCCTCTAATAGGAAGGGAGAAGAGCAGAAGACTCCTAAAGTCTACTAGCAATTTAGCTGGTGAGGCCTTTGGTATTGTAAACCTTAGCCTGTAAATCCAGAAGAGAACATTATGATTATCAAGTCTGACCTCCTGCGTAACACATGTCATAAACATGTATCCATAAATTCCTGCATTAAGGCCACAACTTCTCTTTATCTTTTACAAAGATATCCAGTCTTTATTTTTAAAAAAAGAGATGGTGAGTCCATTGCACTCCTAGGTAACCTGTTCCAATGGTTACTGATAAAAATGTGTGCCTTATATCTAGTTTGATGGAGTAATTGTGTTGGCTGGTTGAGTATGTGTTTCTTTGCATGCTAACACAAAGAGCTCCCGAAGTATGTTACTCAACCTGTGTTACATGGACCCGAGCTCAGGAATCAGTAAGGGGAACAAGTTCAGGAGTGTGCCTTCTTAATTTTTCCCTTCTCTCTCTGAGCGAGTGAGCCTGAATGTAACACCAACACGAACAGCCAAGGGTGAGCTATCTGTGCCCTTCCTTCCAGCAATAAAAGAACTGGCTTCCTGGTTAAATGAACTTGTGCTTGCTGTTATTTTTCTGGGGATTATACCTGTCCGACCTATCCCCCCACAAAGTCACACAACCATACTAGAGGATAGGCACTATAGCAAACTCTAAAATAGAATGATGGAAATTATATAGGCTTATTGTAATCCGTAACTACTTTTTCCTCAATTGTGCTGTGTTCCTGTATCACGTATATTTGATAAATTCTGTATTGCTGCTTGTGTAAGGCAACAGCAATCTGTTTTACCTCTTAAGAAGACAATGCATTATTTTGCCATCCATGCTCTGTCTCTAGCTGTGTTCAGATGCCCCAAGTTCAGAAAGCAACCATCCAGCAAAAATGTGAATTGCCGAGATTAAAAACTAGTTTTCCTCCAAATGCAGGAGAAGTCCCAGGAAAATGTAGCCAGTCAAAGCAGCCTACGCAGTTGCAGACACCTCCAGCTGTGTGTAGGCAGTCTGCTGTCAGCTCTGTTGTGGGTCAAGCTGGGAGTAGGCATGCTTAACCCAGGTTTGCTGTTAGTCAGTCATTGGAAGATGACTTGCCATCAAATGTGTCATTACCTAGAGTTATGCAAGCTATTAAGGCTCCAGGAGACCATATCAATGCTAAGCGAGTGCCACTTATTTACAAACTGGATGGAAAAATACAAAGTTTCTGTTGCAGAAAAGATTTTTCAGGCAGTGAACGGAACATACCAGGATTTACATGAGAAACTGAGCGCCTAGCAGCTTTCCACTGCCCAGAGGAGAAAGAATGTATTAGATGAATTTTTGGGAAATTACTTAAAAAGTAATAGCAGTCGGCAACTGGGGCCTGATCCAAAGCCTGCTGAAGTCATTGGGAGCCTGTCTCAGGGAGAGTCTGGTCTTTTGGGCCAGAATGTGACTGACCCTTGAGCAGGTGGCCCTACAGGAGAATGGCTCAAGAGTCGCCCAGCTGTCGTCTCTGCTCTCTCTGTGTGCCTCCTAAGGTACCAATGTTTAAGGATGGGGATGAGGTGGTGCTTGGTCCTTCCAGTCTGGGGCAATGTGGCTCTGTACAGTCTCTACACTGGCACAACCTCGCCCTTCTCTTACTACTGACATAGATCCTTCTTTTTATCCTTCCCTCAGCAAATAGCATTGTATCCCTCAGCCCTTTTAGAGCTCTGGTATGAAGGAAAATGAGCCTTGTAAAGAGTATAGAAAGTTCTTTGAAGTTTGTGGTCTTGATCCTCCACAAATGGAAGATTTAACTGGGCATCATGTTGCATGAAAGCATTTTATTAACTCAGGTAGGACATATCTAGGACAAGAGAAAGAGTGTAAGAGAAGGAAGGGAGCAATGAGGAGGACGTTAGAGGAGAGAGAGGGAGCTGGCACTCATTGGCACCAGTCTTGCATTCCATAGGCAAAACACCCACTGAGTTCAACCTAGGGACTGGGATGGTGGCTGCTACACCTCTGTGTCCTGGCACTTCCCAGACCAGGGCAGATCTGGTGCAGATCTAGTGACTCTTCCCTAGTCCTGTGCTCACAGGCTTCTCCCAACATCCCTCTACATGCTGGCTTGGAACTGACTTGCACAGCGTGCAAGGAGTTCAGAGAGAGCCTGGAATATTCAGTGCTCACACACAGAGAGCTGCATTACAGGGTTAGTGGCATGCAAGGTGTGGTGTTTAGATGCTGCTGTAATTCTTAGAACTCGGAGCACTGCCTATTGGGAGTCTGAAAGGACAGGAAACAGGAAGGAGAGGGGAGGAGTTGAGGAGGCAGAGTGAGAGTTACAGAGGGTGCAGCAGCAGCTTGATAAAGAGGTTTCCACTGTAAAAATAAGGTCCCGTTGAAGTTTGTTAGTACCTTGCCTGGTTGATACAACACAAGGACCCACATGAACCCTTGGTAAACGGAGTAGATCCCTCTGCTAGTTACCTGCCTGCCTATTGCATGTGTGCCTGCCTTGCTAATGATCTTTCTGATGATGCCTTGTCATGCCCTTGTTAATGTGTTGATTCTATATCTGCTGAAGCATACGTGATAGCTCAGAACTAGAGGAGAATCATTGCTGGTGTTGAGTTGGTAATACAGGATGTTCTTTAAGTTGGAAAGAGTAGGATTTCACCTTGAGAAGAGTATAGTTTTGTGTTCTTGTGAGTAGTAGATATTTAAATATCTCGCACGTTGCACTAAAGTGTTTGTCATTGCATCTTTTGCCATCTCTTCTCAGGCTATTGAGAAGAGACCAGGCTAAAAATGGGAGTGGTTATATCTCGATGGGCAGTCCGATTTATATTATTTTGAGTAACTATTGATTTCCTATAGGACAGGTCTCCAGTCCCTATTTCAGCAAAGCATTTTAGCACATACTTAAGTCCATTCCTGTTCAGCATGTTAAACCCATGTTTAGGTCCCATTGAAGTATATGGTACTTTTAAGCGTCTTGTTGGGGCTCCATGATGGCTCACAGTGGTGATATTTTATAAACTTGAAAAACTAATAATTAAAAATAATAAATGTGCAAACTAGAAATAAGAGGAACAAGCAGAGAGTATGGTATAAGTAGGTGTGACACATATTTCTCAGGTGCCTGGGAGCTATATGTCAGCAGAAAAGAAAATCCATGAAAAAATGCAAATAATTCAGTATATAATTAAAGGGAACATTCAGACAACTTATTTCACCTCTTTAGATTTGACGCAAATGAGCTTTTAAAATCTATTTAAATTTGTCAACGCCATTAATGGAAAAGTTAACGCCTTGTTAGCAGTCGCCTAATGGTAGTGGATGTTTTCATTTCTTACTCAACCTTGGTACCAAATTCAAGAAATTATGATTTATGGACTGAGACAGGAATCACACAGTAAGCTTTTCTGATCAGAGAATTCCCTGAGCTTACCTCTTAACTCTGCTATGCTGCACAACCAAGGATATTGATGAATAGTTTTATGACTCATTTGGTAAGATCTATGAAGGCAATTACTTCATAAGGTGGCATTTTATCACATTTGCTTTCGACCTGCTGCAGTTGACTCATTGATTGGAGTTAGTCAGGGAAAGCAAATGTTACAGACATAGCACATGAAACTGCTGATATTTATATCTTGATTTTAGACTCAGTTTCTGACAATGTGCTGGTGATTACTTCATGTGTGCTTAATTATTCTGTCATTAGATAAGGTTTTGTAATTCAGTGTGGAGTGGCAGAGTCTCAGTTTAATATTAGCAGATGCTATTTTGCCTTGTTTTTTTACCATGCCTAGTCTGACATTCTGAAATTTTGATTGAAGAAATTGAACTTTTAATCTATGCACATTCATGCACCATTTATTCAGTTTCAAGAATTCAATTCAATTAAAACACGGTGGTGAGGGTGGAAAAAAAAATCTACATTAGCACTTTCCCCACTTTAAAAACAATAGAATTCATTTTTAAATGTATTTTTTAGATTGACTTCAGAGTGATTAGAAAGATGAGCAATTTATACAAAGCAATTTATTCACTTTGAAAATCATGCCTCATTAAGAATGAAATCCAAATAAAATAATACATTGCACATTAAAGAACTTTTTTGATCACGGTAGCTTTGCATTCTTTAAAACAGTAATGTGTAATTGATACAGTGATGCAATGTACTTAAAATACCAGACTTCCAACTCTGCACTGCTCCCCAAATACATCAAGGTCTTCGTAGGTTGGAAGGCTGATCATTACATTTTGAAATAAACTTTAAATATATTGCTTATTATAATTCAGTGATGTCTGGGGGTTTCCAGGCTTCATGTGTCAATTGTGTTTTGCCAACATGCCCAATATACAGTACAGTGATAATGCAGACTGGTTCATCAAAGTGACAGCTATGGTTTCCTCGGGGACAACCTCAATAGGATCATAATTTGAGTTTTTAGTTTATTTGTATCCCACTAAATACTACAGTGATGAGTGCAGGATAGAAATCTATATAGAGTAGAATTTAACCAGCCTGTTCTAAAAATATAATGGATGTGCTTTCCTACTAGACAACGAAATAGGTGGGTTATTTCCTTCCCCGTGCTCTCCATGTGATGGTCCCTATCCTTGGTTGTGTTCCATGTCACACAACTTGTGAGTTGCTTTAGTTTCCTCTGCTTTCCCCAGGGCCATTTTAAAGTGCTGCCATAATTTGTTATTCCTTAATATTCTCCATTGACTTTGACTAAATGGGGTTTTTGTTTTCTGAAGAGAGCAGCTCACCTTTTATCAAGTTCTTCCTTTTCAGCTCATGACCTGGAGTAGCAGAAGCTTGATTTTGACTGTAAGTTTAAACCACTTGAAAAACACTGTGAATCTGACCCTGAATTATTTTCATTCTGGGTCTGATCCAGAACCCACTGAAGTCAATGGGAATCTTTCCACTGATGTCAATGGGCTTCGGATCAGAGCCTCTCTTGGGGTATGTCTACTCTGCATAGTAAATCTGTGTCTATTGGACCTGCGCCTGCAGACCCGGTCATTTCAAACTCGTGCTTGAATGTCCACGCTGCATTGCTACTCAAGCCTCTTTCCCATGCCCACGAGTCCATAGGGTGCTACTAGAAGCAGTTAGAAGATTCCTTACTGCAGCCCATCCCTTCACACCGGACATGTAATCCTAACGTGATTTCATGCATTTGCAAGAAGAGAATGGCTGGTAGGGGCACATTGGAGATGGTATTAGATAATATAGCTTCATAACAAGAGCTAAGTGTGGTACCTAAAGTAAAGACATATGGATAGCAAAAAAGTAGGTACTTATTACTGTTTTACTGTTTTTCATGTTCTCTGTGTATATATATCTTCCTACTGTATTTTCCGCTGCATGCATCCAATGAAGTGGGTTTTAGCCCACGAAAGCTTATGCCCAAATAAATTTGTTAGTCTCTAAGTTGCCACAAGTACTCTTCGTTCTTATTACTGTTATGTTTGGCCTGAGAGCCTCACAAAATGAACTATTTAGGCTTTGAAAGATGAGCTTCCTCCTTTTATTTAATAAATGAATGGATTGCCCAGGGGCATCTTATTTTCTGATACTTGATTTAATGTCCTGTCTCATTTTGCATAAAAATGATACACATTCCTCTGCACCAAGTCCTTATCACAGAAGAAGTCTGTCCCACTGCTCTTAAGGCTTTAATTTATCAGCCTAGATAGGCTCTGATCCTGTGAAGATGTCCATGTGAGCATACCCTTATGGAGTCCCATTGACTTTAAGAGGGCTCAGGGAGAGCAGAAAGGTCTGTCCATGTGGATAGCGTGCTATGTTCAGGGCCTTAGACAGGCAATCTTCATTTAGAAATGGAACCATTCATATTCCCATTGCTTATGCATATTTGATTTGTTCTAATTAAGATGCTGAGTTGTGTATTTCCCCACTTTGTCATAAACATCATCATGTAGCACACGCATGCACAAACACACCCACAAAAGCCAGGGACATCCCAGTTCATTGTAAGTTGGTATTTGATAAAAGAACCAATTTGTCCTTTTCCCCACTAGGTTTAGATCTGAGTTAACAAAAAGCCACAACAGAAGTAGTTGGTCATACATCAAAGACTTTAGATCTAATAGGCCTTTGAACAGGTAGTGTAAACATGTGAGAATGGAGGTTGAAAGCAGTGCTGCTTTTATGAAAAAAGGCTGTCTTTTATTATTCTGGACAGTGTTTAAATTTTAAACTGTTAATAATTGAATACTTTCAATGTGAAGGGCAGGGCGCCCTGAAATGGATTCGCCCCGAGAGAGGGGCCCAAATCTTGGAAAGCATCGGAGTTCCGGTGACGTCCGGTAAGCTCTTGCTGGTCCCTCTGTATCCTATCCCTACCCTCCAGCATATCTATCACTCCTCCCAGTTTAGTGTCATCTGAAAACTTGCTGAGGGTGCAGTCCACACCATCCTCCAGATCATTAATGAAGCTATTGAACAAAAATGGCCCCAGGACCAACCCTTGGGGCACTCCACTTGATACTGGCTGCCAGCTAGACATGGAGCCATTGATCGCTACCCATTGAGCACGATGATCTAGCCAGCTTTCTATCCACCTTATAGTCCATTCATCCAGCCCATACTTCTTTAACTTGTTCCCCACTCCCAGCACAAACCTCATCCCTATTCAGCAACACTTCTCACAAGCAGCTTCACCTGCAGGAGGTGCAAGTCCTATTATGCGTGGAGGCAATAGAGGAAGTTCTTCAAAACTCGAGAGGGAAAGGGTTTTACTCTTGATATTTTCTAATCCTGAAGGCCAAAAGGGGCCTGTAGCCCATCCTGGGCTGCATCACCTCAACAAATATCTCAGATGAAATTCAGTGTTGATAAATGCAAAGTAATGCACATTGGAAAACATAATCCCAACTATACATATAAAATGATGGAGTCTAAATTAGCTGTTACCACTCAAGAAAAAGATCTTGGAGTCATTGTGGAGAGATCTCTGAAAACATCCACTTAATGTGCAGCGGCAGTCAAAAAAACGTTCAGAATGTTGGGAATCAAAGATGGAGATAACTATCACTGTCAGCAGGCAGGATAGTGGGCTAGATAGACCTTTGGTCTGACCCAGTATGGCCATTCTTATGTTTTCTGTATTCATTTGTCCTTACTTAAGCAGCAGATATGCCCAGTGATCTCATATTGTATTATTATTGGTTATATTATATATACTGTCATAGGGCTGAACAATCTCACATGGATAAAATAAAACTCCCTCCCCCCCATGTCCTACTGACCCTTTTGATAAAAATTTAAGGGTCTAAGCCCTTACTTTTCCACTATCAGGAGAAATGTAGTCTAGTAGCTAGAGCAGCAGCCTAGTAGTCAGGATTAGCAGGGGAGTTTCTCTGAGTTTCTCCACTTACTGGGGGCCAGATTCTAATATTCTTACTCAGAATAACCAGTACCTCACTCCACAGATAGACCCATTGGTTTCAGTGAGACTATGCAAGGAGTAAGGTTACTACTTACTTGAGCAAGGGTATCAGAATCTAGCTCTTTGTGACTTTGGACAAGTCACTAAACTTATCTGTGTCTCATTTTCATCATCTTGAAAATGTATAGACAGGAGATGTAAGAGTAAATTCTCTAGATCCAAGCTCTCCTGATGGTCTCACTGTTGGAACTCCACTGACTTACTAGAGTTACTCTAGGTTTACATTGTTGCAACTGAGAGAAAATTTGGCCCTTAATGTTTGATCCTACTCCCAATGAGAGCAACAGTAAAATCCCATTTTGTACCATGGGAGCAGGACTGAACTCTTAATGTTGGTAAGGTGATGTTATTTATTTATTTCTGTTATAACCACACTCAAAATGTGCTAGGCATTGCACGAACATACAGGAAGAAACCGTCCCTATATTTTTTTCCCTTGTGCAACTCTCCACTTCTGGTTTCCAACCATCATGGAAATGCCACGAGAAAGTCTTTTTAGGTGCGGTTTCCAAATGAATTTTGTAGAAAACTAAAGTTTGCATTAATCTGGATAAGAAAACGAACAACTGGGTGTTATCCCACCAGACCTCAACCTTTATGTTTTCCTTTCTCTTTTACTAATGCTACCATCTATTGTCTATTGCATTCTGCAGGGCTCATTTCCATACCACATTACTCTCCAGATTTCATACTGTGGTTTACAGATGATTAGTCACTGAAAAAAGAGTGTTTGAATGGGAGGTGTGAACTAGTTGAGAAAAGCGGTGGGAAGGGGTGGGGAACATAATATTTTAAGTAATTGGAATTATAGACTGGAAATGGGCTCTGTACTTGAAGTTAATTATGCCCTTTGCTCAAAAAAATCTAAATACGTTGTCTGAAATGACAGGGACAATTTGAAAGTTTCATAATATCAGCATCAAATTCTTCTACATTACAATATGCCAAAGTTCCAGGTATTGCTTATTAGAGATACAGGAGAGACTTTTCCAGTGTTCGGTTGGAAGCACAGCTTTACCAAAAATATTTTTAATTAAGACACAGATTTAAGATATTAGATTTAAAATATACAAATGGAGTTTTACCAAACTGTCCCAAAATAGTAATCTCTGGGGAAAATAAACTTTACCAATAGGAAATTAGTGTTGCCATAACAACACTTCAGTTACTACCCACTGTCATATAATCAATTTCAGGGGGAATTGGGCACCTAACAGTTTTCAGATCCTTTGAAATATGAGTCTTTCAACCACGGTCTGGGCACTGGTGCCCCTCCCCGCACTTCTAGGGAGCTTCTGGCATTCCCACCCAGCCTCCCCAAATGCAAGAGTCACATGCCACCTATGGCTGTGGTTCCTGGTACTGATCACCCCTTATTTTTTCTGGTGGGGGCTTGGGCCCTGGAGCATCCCTGGAGTCAGAGCCTATGCTCCAGGCTGAACGGTTCCCTGCATCCACTGTGTTATTTCCAGCAAAGATAGACTGCCAAAGCCTGTTTGCTTTCTCTTCAGAGACAGTTAACAATGTGACTGTCCACAGCTATAGATACCACACAGCTCTTTTGATGTAAACCCATTGTATTCTTCAGGTTAAAACACTACAGAGAAAACATTTAAAACAATTTTTAAAAAGCTACATGAATACGAAGAAACTTCCCAGAGATCACCCCAACTGTAACATGAGTTCTGGCAGGACCAGTCCTTCCACACCCCACCCAAGGGGATTACCTGTGGTTTCAAGTTCATCACAGCTTCAGCTCAGAACAAACACACTCATTGCAGGTCTAGTCCACCCTTTATACAGTCCAAGGCTCTTTCAACCTGGAGGTTTCAGGAGCAGGTAATTAGACAATGGGTTTTCCTCTCCACGGCTTAGCTTCAAAAGGGTGGTTTCAAAGTTGGTCATTTATTACTGTTACCCCCGGGTATTTCTTAGGAAATCCACTTCACAAAGCCTTGGAAGTTCCTAATACCCGCGATTGCATTAGTCAATTCCTAGAGGAGTTGTATACAGTTTCACAATAACATATACACCAAGGGGTTTACTTGTGGTTTCAAGTTCATTCAGTGTTAGTGTTAGTCACAGGGATATGAGACACAGAGAGGCCAAGTGACTTGCCCAGGGTCAGACAGGAAGTCTGTAGCAGAGCAGAGAATTGAACTGTGGTTTCCTAAGTCATAGGCTAGTTCCTGATCCACTGGACCATCCTTCCATAGAAAAACCATATGGTTACAGTAGAACTATTAAACATCAGTTTTTAAAGAGAAGGCAGAATCTGATTTATACACAAATCTAAAGATGTCACATTGGATCAATGGAAGACTATTTTACGGGGGAAAAGAACACAAATGTATTGGTTCCTGGAGTTTTCTCTAGTATACATGGAACTATGATTAAGTGATCACTTCTCCCAATGTCCAAGCAGGGGTTTCTTTCTGTTTAAAATTATTCAATAAACTGATTTGACCAAGAGTTTTACTATATAGTCCAATCAGGACCAATAGTCCTTAATTAGAACAGGTGCCGCTACCATTTTCATTCAGTCTCAGTAACAAACTGCCCAGGCTTCTCTCATGAGATCTGCCTAAAATCAAGAATGGAGATCGCCTTGTTGCCATAGTGAAGTGCTGGGGCTACAATGTTAAATTAACAAAGGGGTTTGCGCACAGAGCCCTGCAGGTTAGCTCACAGAGACAGGGAACTTCCTCCCACACACACACAATATACCTGCACTTTGGAGGACAGAGTCCAGTTTCTTTAGAAGAATGGTGGGAGAGCTGGTTCTGAGGTTGCAGGGAGGAATGCAAGAGGATGGATGCTGGGAAGGGACCTGACTGACTTCCTGATTGCAACATGGGCTGAGGCTTACAAATGCATCAAATCGTGAACGCAAGGCTCAGCCAAGTGTATTTGAGGTTGGGAGTATGTAATTTGGAGAATTCAGCTTTGCATTCCCTGGAGTCTATAGTCTGATGGTGTCTAAAACCAGCTTGGTTTTGTAGAAAAGAACATTGTTTTTAATGTAACCTTCTGCCACCAGATACTGCTGCTGAAAACCTTTCCTCATTGTAATCAATGACAATAACAAAATAACCTTACTAAAAATGCTCATATCCACTCTGCTTCACTTTGGGTATGAAACTCAATTGCCTGGCATAATTTTTTCTTAGCTTAGTTCAACTTTGATTTAAAAACAAACAGCCAGCAGCATTGACTTAGGTTCAGGTAAAAAATGAGGTGAAATCATAACTCACTCTACCCACACTCAACGTTTTCCTCATATTTAGAAGTGTTTACAGCCTCCAGCAGTTAGTGTATTAAGACCTGAAACAAGCTAAATTTGCCTGGTTGCAGGTGGATTTTATGTTCCAGTGTGACCACACTGGGCAAAGTCCTGCTCTTAGTATATTTAGGGGTGCTGGTGGAACGTAGTAGGGAAGGAATAGAGCTGGCTGCCAGCACAGGGCAGAATGGCTCAAGGGGCCTGGAAGGCACACACTGAAGAGGTCTGATTGCTGCTCCAGAGAAGATTAGATTGCACCTCCCTTTAGCACACAATATAATCTCAACAGATGAGAAGTGGTAGGTTTGGTCATGTCCCCAAGCCAATAGACCACATCTTCTCAGGGTCATGTTTGACCAGATTAAGTGGTAGCTGCTCCCTTGTCTAACATGGTGAGTGTTATCATCCCCATTTTACAGATGGGAAACTGAGGCTCAGATCCACATAATTTAAAAAGGAATTGGATCAGGGGGCTGAAGACTTGGTCTGCTGGGCAGGTGCCCTAACCAGCAGGGTACTGAGTCATTCTTGCTCTCTTTCTCTGCCCAGGGGACTTTTCAAGTATTTATATACAGTGGAGTAGCTCTATCAGGAGAGACTGAGGAAGCCACATCAGACTACAGCATAGCTCACCAGTTAGTGCACTCTCCTGAGAGATGGGGTTCCCCATCTCCCCATAACGGAGAGGGTCAATTGAACCTGTGTCTCTCACATCATAGGGGGTGCTCTAGTGCCACTTAGCTAAAAGCTATCACCTAGGCACCATTTCCCCACCCCCACCTTTGTGAAGTAAGGCAGATGCCTAGCTCATTCTTGCAAGAAGCAGCTTAAGCATCTAAGCCACTTGACTCCAGGCCAGGGGTTCTTGTCTGTGGATCACAAGCAAGAGACAGGTACAGCCTGGATTTAGGCAGCTAACTCTGTAAGAGGAGGGGCTCGGGACACACCTCTCTTGTCAGCGTCTCCCATTGGTTACCTTAAGCAGCTCTCTGCCTAACGTGCTGGCTTTTGTGGATCCCATTCTAAGGTGCCTATCTCTCCCCATTTATTGTATATGGGCCCTCGGCACCTAACTCAGGCTCTGTGGATCCCATTGTTGTTCCCGTGATTTTCTGGGTGCGTAAAGGTTAGGCGTTGCGACAGGCAGCATTGCGACACTGGAGTCCCTTTGGGAATCGAGGGCCAAGTCACGCAAGTCTGCGATGGAGCAGGAAATTGGATCCAGGTCTCCCACATCCTGATAGAACACCCTTGTAAAGAAGGGCTCCATTTTATTCCCTGAGTGAACAGCCTCGCTACAATACCTGGCCACATGGCCAGCACATCCTGATACGGTGCTTTGCACTGCGTTTTCATGGATAATTTTATTCCTGTCTTCGGCAATGTGAGTTACTGCATATTCTTTGTTAGGAAGATGGGAACAGGCTGCTTTGTATATCCTTTTTAAAAATGCAGTTTTTCAAACATTTGGTCCCCTTGGTTGAATATATTATGCTCTGTGATTATGGAATTGTAAACATAGGGTCCCCTACATGTAGAGTGGAGTTTAATTGATTAATTACAGATTAGCTTAATTGCCAGCAGCTGGGGACTATAAGAGGCGGTGAAGGGGATTGGGAAAGGGGAGTCATTCATCGCTGAGACAGGATAAGACAAATTAACTTGGTGATGGGGCAGAGAATTGCAAGAAGGAAATGGTAGAGACACCTGGTTGTTGCTGGATTGTATCCAATTACCAGTTCTTCCTTTCCTGCCTTGAGTCTTTTGTTACATGAAAAAGTTTCAATCCTGTTGTGTCTCTTTTGTCTGCGTGGGACTGGCACACAGTTCGGTCCTATTTTATTTGTGTGCTGATAGGATGCAGAGAAGACAGACACTCATTGAAACCTTGGCAAATTGAGTCTTGGAATCTTGCATGGATAGAGGCTTGCTGAAAATGGGTAGGATTGAAAGATGGAGATAACTATCCAAAGGCTTGGCTGTTTCTCTAAACTATATTTCTGGCAAGTGGTCTGCAAATCTTCTGAGAGACAAGTTTCTTTTTGGAGCATAAGCTTTCGTGGGTGAATACCCACTTTGTCAGATGCATGTGGTGGAAATTTCCCACCACATGCATCTGACGAGTGGATATTCACCCACAAAAGCTTATGCTCCAATATGTCTTTTAGTCTGTAAGGTGCCACAGGACTCTTTGTTGCTTTTTACAGAGCCAGACTAACACAGCTACCCCTCTGATACTTTAAGTTTCTTTTTAAATCTCCAGTGTTGGTTCTGGCTGGTTCAGAAATAGTCTTTTTTGTTAGGGTCCTACATGCAGAAAAATGCAGAAATGGAGAAAATAAAATCATTACTAAATTTGTTAGAACCTCCCTCCCTGTCCCGCTGCCAAGAAAAAAAATCTGATTTGGCCCAAGGCTTGTGTGATGCCTCAGTTGACTTAATTTGATCTATCTAGGCTTCTGTATTGATGCCCCCATCTCCTGGGAAGTGGAGTGGAATGGTGTTATGGAGCCCTAGGGCCAGAGGAATCTCAGGGTCTCCTCCACATAGAGGATCCAGCTTCTTTGTTGACAAATTGATCAAAGTATTCTGCAACGTTGGTATTTTTCGTAGGATACTTTTACCTCCTTTGTAGAGCCACAGTTCTTTCTAAAATCGTCCTACCCTACCTTCCACTTCCTCCATCCTCGAGGCCCCAAATAGTGCCTAATTTCCTGCCAATCAAGGAAGAACAATATTTTTTTTTCCCAAAGTTGATCACTACCACTGCTTTATTGACCACACTCTTTACCATCTCAGCATGGTATAACTAAATTGCAACACATATACAAAAAATAATTAAAAAATCTTGTTGTAAAACTAACGATTGGTTTAGCCTGGCACAATAATAGGGTGTTAATAATACTATCCAATTATCATAGAGACAGAAGATGCATGTCTAATTTCAGTTAGAGAACTTATTAATGTGGCACTCTTGGGTCTGACGGCTGTTCTTTATTGGTTGAAATGATAAGAGCCTGAGCTGATGGAAATTGGTGGACCTCCACTGAAGTCAATGGAATATACAAGAGACCTTGTTTCTTCACTATAGAGCTTATTACACATATGGGGCCAAATCCTGAAACGAGTGGAACTATGTTGATTTACACCAGCTGGGTATCTGACCCTGTATGTAGAGCCAATGCACTGACAAGATTTGAACTAAGGAAACCAGGATATTTCAGCAGAGAACACATAATTGGTTATTATAAAGGCACAATGGGGTGTTTCCTCATGACAACAGATCTTTTTCTCTGTTTCCCAACCCATCTGTTTTACATCTACTTTCATCTGAGTGTGCAGCTGATTGTAATTTTTTTTAATAAATACATCCCTAGCCAAAATAAAATTAAGCATGATAGTGTTTAAAATTAAGTATGCATAACCAATTTTTGAAAATAGATTTTAATGAACTCAATCAGTCCATCAGCCAATCCTTTATAAATATGGCATCTTCTGAATTGCCCAGGCTGGGCACCTTTTATATTAAAAACATACTGGAAATTTTAAAATGGCAGAAAACAGATGAACCAGAAAGTAAAAGGGGGCTACATGCCTCATTTTGCTAACCCATCTGCATGGCATAACAATCCTGAAGAATGATGAGAGCTTCTTGCCATAGGATTACAAATGCACCACCTGGGTAATTGTAACCTCAGAGGGCAGTGAGAAGGGGTCAATTCATTAGACTCTCATAGTTTGAAATCCATTTTCAAAATCATTTCATTTGTGACTTGACAGTGATTTGATTGTTTTAATTTAGGTCCCACTGACTTCAATAGGGGAAAGGATAGGAATCCTTTACTTCCTGGAGAATTTTGTCCACATCACAAAACCAGCTCTTCACTTGCAATCATTTCTCAAGAAATGCCTGGAGTGAAAGGAGAATTCCTGACCAGGTGTAAAATGTGGACGCTTGCACTCGCTTGCTTTAGTCAATCTGCCTTGAGCACCACACTCAGCCAAAGTTTTGAAGGGCGGAGAAAAAAGTCTTCAAATATTTTCATAAGAGCAAGAAAGGCGAGAGGTTATTTCATTGGTTGCCAGATAAAGTAACCGAAGATTTGCTCTCACAGCTGTTCTTACATTGGAGCTGGAAACGTTTTAAACCCAATGCTCAGGTGAAAGATGAAAGAAATAACAAAGTGACAAGGGCCAGATTATGCCCTTGTCCCGCCAGTGGTAAAAGAGCATGCTTCATTCTCAGGAATTCTTGCTCTCGGCACCAGCTAGACTGTTACTATTATTTGTATTGTCGTAAAACACACAAAGACCTCCATTGTGTGAGGTGCTGTACAAAACACATGTATAAAGCACAGAGGGAAACACCTCTCACCAAATCCTTGCTCTCTTTTTCTTTCCTCCTGCCCTTTGCCCTTGTGCTGAGAGGTGGGAAGATGCAAAACCAGAGCATAAGGCAACATCTTCTTGTCCTTAGTGGTCACTTGATGTGTCAGTGATGATTATTTATTGGAGCTCCAGAAAAGGAAGGAAAGCAATCCAATACCCAGAGAGAAGAAAGTGAGCCAGTCCCCAGCCAAAAGAAAAGCCATGTAAGTGTGCTTGGTTGCCGACAACTCTTGCAATTGTTCCTGGCAAAATGTGTTTCCAATGCACAATATAAGTTTGTCTGCTGACAAAACCAGCAGCAGATGTAATTTTGCCTTATGTTTGGTTTTTAATAGTGGAAGGCTTGGAATTTACAAAGCTATCCAGTACACTCTTCAAATGGTATCTTTGATTAATTGCTGTCAGCCTGAAGAGGAAAAGGTGGCATTGCATTTCTTTTTTATTTAAACATGAATGTTTATTTTTATTTATTATTTAAACATGAAAATTGGAAATAATAGACCCTGAGCATAGAATTGTCTAAGGATGAGAGGAAAAGAAACTGCTATGTAACTGTAAGTCCTCTGGTCTGATACTTCAGTGGGAAGAAGAGCTCTCTGCTCCTTTGATTTGTGAAAAGGGAAAAGTGCTGCCTCAGAGCTACATTTGCACAGACTACCTACCCACAATTCCTCTAGTGACATTTGTGGACCATAACTGGAAATGAACTTGGATTTTTGGGGGGAACAGTTTCCAGAGTAGGGAAAGTGCTTATTTCTAAGCAGTCTGCAGCAGGATCCTAATTGCTTTTAGTACCTATTTTGGGAGGTTACTGTAGTGAGAAATAATACAGAGAACAGCAGCAGAGATAAGTGGATTCAGCTGAGGTTCCACTTACCAATCTCATTAATAAAGCTAGATCTCTAAACTAAGTTAGGTAATGGTTTTTCCCGGTGAGACTAGGTAAGCAGCTCCCTGGAGACTGGCGACAGACCTCCAGAGAGACACTTGAACAACAGCTATTCATTGATCCAAACTGTGAGTGGGGTTGGTGAATGAGTGAGGTGCTGCATTTAAGGGACTATTATCTATGGGACATTCTCATGGGCAAGTGGGAACAGTTGGATGGGGTGGGTGGGTGTGTAAAGATTTTACTCTTTATTTCTATGTACATTCTGTTGCTGTATTTTTCCAAGTTTGGTGGTGGTCTCTTTGCCCCAGTAAAGATTTCTGTGTTTGTACATAGGCTCAGATTGCTTTTGAGAGGGGAAGTTGTGACTGTTAAGGTCATGCAGGATGGGTGTGTCTAGTGGTCCCAGGTTTATGGGTCAGGGCTTGAGCCAGTTTAGTTATTTGTCAAGGGGGACCCAAGATATATTGAACCCAGCTCTGACTACTGGCATTAACCACATGGTAGAAAGGTTACATAACTAATCCTAATATTAAAACTATGCTGTGGTCAGGTCCATTTCTCTTATCAACGTGTATTTGAAGATATGGCTGGACATGAATGGGGAATGTCTCTTAAGACTAAACTATCATAGATGGCAGAAAGGTTTAGATTCACCTACAGTGTATGTTTTAGAGGGAATTTAGTTAATGGCTCATTGCCTCCATGCGCTTGTTATAGGCCTGGGGCCTTAAAATTCCCCCTGCCCAGCAGATTAGTTTCACTGATTAACATACAAAGACACCACTTTACTACAGTTCAGGAGGAAATTTAAAGCTCCAAGGTTGCAGCTTTACTAACTATTTGTACAAAAAGTCATTCTGCAGGTAAATTAAATGTGGTGCTGAATGCAAAGTATCCTGCCATTTAGTTCTCATATCCCCAGCTCAAGGACAGCAACGGGAAAGTAGATACCATCAGACATCAGTGCATATAACTTGGAGTATCCAAGGACTGTCAGATGAATTACTAATGTATATAATTAATGCACTATGCATCTGCCCACTACGACCACTTGGTATCATTTCTAGAGATAATTATTTGAAGCACTGAAAGGTTTCCTTGTCGCAAAGTGCAATTTCTGGGCAAAAATACATATTTGACTGTTTACAATTGGGAATAAGGCAGTCTAATGGCCTTAATGACTGGCTGGTTATTCCTGTGTCCAGACATTCACTCCACAGGCAATACTTGCTTCACAAACACAGAGCCTCCCACACGCTCTTGTGATTAATCCAATGTATTTGCCTTATTAACCAAGTAAGTGAGACCAAGCACTATTTAATTTTAGAGATCAAAGCAACAGCATGCAGGAGGGTGGGCTTCTCAAATGTAGCTTCACCAACTTTCTCCTCTCTTGCTCTTTCTGTCCCATATTTCTCTATTCTGCTTTCCTTTCACTCTTTTCACACTTCCTTTCTTCTCTTTACTCCACTTCTCTTTCCTTCAGTTCCTATGTGCCCCCCACCCCCCGCCCCACCCAATTCATATTCGCAGTTCTCTCTTCCACCTTCCTTTTTATTTTTCCTCACCTCTCACTGACATTTCCATTGCAACCTTGGACGCCCCTTTGCAGCAAGGCACTTACACACATGTTTATAGTTAAGGATGTTCGTAAGTGCTGTCTGGAATTGGGCCAACATTTTGTTGTATCACTGAAGCCTGGATTCTCTTCTCTCACCTTTCATTTTCAGTTAGGGTCTTTGGATTCATTTTCAATCCCTTACAGATGTCAGATGCTTTCTGGATTCTGTTTAAATGCCATCTTCTCTGCCACTATGCCTGTCACAGAAAGGACTATTTGTGATACAGAAAGTTAGTGCTGGAAGGGGAGTGTCAGCTGGGAAGGTGCAGAGAGCATTTATTCTCTCCAAACAGTGTTTAACAGGAATTTAAATCAGCAGCTGGGAAGGTGCAGAGAGGATGGGAAATTTCTCACCAACCAAAATTGCTTTAGACTGGTCCCCAAGTTAATTCTGGCATGATTTCTGATTTATTTACCAACAGGCTGAGATTACCCATGACTGCCATTCCTGCAGGTGCCAGCTCCAGCCCTGCTGGTTAGACATCTATTCATTTACCTATTTAAAGGTTCAGTTGCTTTAATCTGTCTCTTTTTAGGATATGTTACTCATTGCTAAAGCGGTTACCGCTAATTACACAGAGCACCCGGGACCTGATTTAAAGCCAGTTGAAGTCCATGGAAAGACTTGTACTGATTTCAACAGCCTTTGAATCAGGCCCATAGAACTATTAGCACCACTATTTTCTGCTGCACTTCCTAGACTGAATGAAAGGGTCACAATAATCATCTCATTTTCTTTATTTAAAAATGAGAGAACATCACACACACACACACACAACTTTTTTATCAACTTTGTTCAAACTTTTAACACTCCAGCATGCCACAAACTGACCACGTTTGAAATGAAGACCTCTGTAATTTGTAAACTGTCGGGTTTAATACCAGATCACAGTGTTAATAGGATTTCATTGACTTCTAGCATCAGTGGA
This sequence comes from Mauremys mutica, assembly GCF_020497125.1. Taxonomy (NCBI): domain Eukaryota; kingdom Metazoa; phylum Chordata; order Testudines; family Geoemydidae; genus Mauremys; species Mauremys mutica. Next base: position 9,441,809 of record NC_059084.1, on the reverse strand, counting down.
AGAAAAGGTGATAGAGTGCCATGAATGAAATGAAGATACAATACTTATTTTACTTCTCCAGAGTCATATAAATTTGATTATTGAATCTCTCCTATTCCAACTCATTGGCCAGTGCGCTTTTTTTGGGGGGGGGGGAAGGGATGGAGAAGGGGAGGAGGATTTCTGGAACTGCTAATAAATTTGCAGAGCTATGAAATCAGCAGATTCTGCAGAGTAGTGAAAACAGATTATACATTTGGGCCCAATTACTGGGAGAATATACTGTACCTTCCCCCACTTTCCAAACCAGTTCCACTCCAGTTTCTGCGTGCTCTTCACTATTTTCTCCCATTTGCAGCTCCATTTGTACAACTATTTTTTGGAATGCTATTAATATATTTAACACAGTAGAATGAGCCAACACAGAGCTCATGCACTTTAAGGAAGAGGCAGTATGTGGGCTGTGCTACACTTGCAAATTAGTTCTTCCACCTCCCCTAAAGAAACAAATTCAAATATGCTTAGGTTTTTAAAGTTATTTGCATAATTGGAATTAAGAACAAGCTCCCACTCTGCTGCATATTAGGAAGCAAGATCAGCGATCTAGGCTCCACATGCCACCTGTCAATTGTCTCTTTGATTTTTAAAGGACAGGTTGTGAATTCAAAAACACTGTCAATTTTTTCTCTCTTGTAAATGGGGAATGGGGGGGAAGAGGATAAAGAAAAATGCCAAGAACACTACCCCTTCCTCCTGAATTAGTTATACGTTTTAGTGCCTGTAGCAAAGCCATAGCTGCATACACACAAACATCACATCAGCCAACTAAACAGCGCACATGGGGAACAACAGAGCACAAAACCGTCCTGCCAAGGTAATAATTCTAAGACACTGGAAATCTGAGAGCTCTCCAGTGGAAAGGAAATGGATAATATCACTTACCAAAGCAGACTTTATGAGAAGGCAGTTTATAGGCTTCAGGGCAAGGAAGACAATTTGACAATGACTGGAATCCCGTTCCAGTTACAATAGCTATCTGCTGAAGTGTTTCCCTTTGCTGCTTCTCTCCTTTTCCCTGCTTTCTCCATTTTGTCCTTTTTCTGTGCCCCTCTTGGCCTGTGTTTGGTAAAACACTTAAATGTAAGGCCAAATTCAGCTCACTCTGCACATGTGAGTAGTGCTACTGGTGTCAGTGAGCCTACTCCTGAGAGTAAACTGAGCAGGATTTGACCTTTCATTGCTCCTAGTAAAAGAGCTTGCTTCTTTAAGACACAATCAATAAATGACATATTGATGTTTGTTAGCTTTCCTTCAGATTATTTAATCTAGGAGTACTTAAATCTTTGACAGTTAATATAAAAAAGTTATTAAAAACTAAGGTATTTGTCACCAAAAATGCAGCCTTCTAACACCTGAGCTAAAGAAAACCATCATTGACTTCATTAAGACTGAAGATAAAGAAAATGCTTAATTAACTGTACTAAGGCTTTCTACTCTGTTATCTTGCTGCTAGTAAGGCCACGTTTACACTTACCTGCTGGGTCGACGCGGCGAGTTCGACTGCTCGTAGTTCGAACTATCGCGTCTGATCTAGACGCGATAGTTCGAACCCCGGAAGCGCTAGTTCGAACTCCGGTACTCCACCGCGGCAGGAGGAGTTGCCGGAGTCGACCTTGGAGCCGCGGAGTTCGCTTCCGCGGCGTCTGGACGGGTAAGTAAGTCGAACTAGGGTAGTTCGAATTCAGCTACGTTATTCACGTAGCTGAATTCGCGTACCCTAGTTCGACCCCCGACCTTAGTGTAGACCAGGGCTAAACAACTTAATAGTTGAGCAGGTCTGAGAAGTCTAGAAAGACTGACTTTATTATGAAGTCTGATAATAGCCAATCAGAGAAAAGATTATGATGATTCACTCTAGTCTGTACTGGTGAGGATTCAAATAGTCATTTTTTTCCCCATCTACCTGTAGGCAGCTCGTGTAGTTTTCAGAAGCTAGGGAACACTAAATAACAGAACTTTTTTTTTTTTTTTTTTTTTTTAACTTAAGGGCAGTTTAATAACTGACAGCACCATGTATAACGATCAGTTTAAAGCACTGGCTACAAAACAGGGAACTGGCAAGTTTGTTTGGCTACTGGCTTAGGAAGAGAGAGGCTTGTGTGGTGTAAGTTCCTCGCGTGGGATCAGACTGTCCGCTGCTGTTTGGCTTTGGTTTCTCTTGCCAACATGTGTTGTGCCAGCCGCTTCTCTCCGCCCAGTGAAGGGAGCAGTCCCATGGGTTCGTTCATTTCACCAATGGGTAGGAGCTGGGCGTGAGTGCTGCTGTTTTTGCCCATAGCCTTTCTCTTTGCAAGAATGATGTCCCACTCAGTTAGCAGCTGTCAATGCAGTGACTAAGGATGCTTGAAATATTCCCAATGAGAGTTGAAAACTCTGAAATCTTGGAGGCCTTCATGTATTCTCTGGATTTTGTAAAATGTTTCCATTTTCATTAGAAGAATATCAACGTTTTACAATATTCCACCCTCAAAATGACATCAGTTGAAAAATTATCAACTTTCACTCAGAAATAAGATCCTGTTCATATTTGTGAGTAGAGCTGGTAAGAAAATGGGCCTTTTTAACCCTACAGAATATTTTAGGTTTTCAGCAAAAAATCAGAAACTGAAATATTTTGGTCAAAACTGAAATATTTTGATTTTTGAAATGCTGCTGCGGTGCTTCGTGGGAGCTAAAGTTCAAGTGCCTCATGGTCTCATTCTGCTCTATAGATTGGGCTTCATGCTCGGACTACATTTCCCATGATGCACTGTCTTCCCCCTTAGTGAGGGGAGGCACTGCATCATGGCAGTTATTTGGCTTCAGTAAATTATGGGAGATAAAGTCTGTCTGGTGAGCTCAGCTCACAGCGGAGAATGGGAGCATGAGACACCCAACCTACAAATACCATGACACATTGTGATGACATTTCAGATTAGAAATATTCTGGTGTTCAGTTAAAATATTTGTTTTCAGGTATTAGCTTTGTCAATGAAAAACTGAGATTTTTCCATAGAAAGCAGACACTTTTTGTGAAAAATCAATACCAAGTTTTGTTGGAAAAGTTTCAGCCAGCTGCACTTGAGTCTACACAAGAAGTAGTGTTAGAAGAGGACATACTTTTGTGGAGATAATTCATGAAGTGGTATAATTGGAACTGGCAGCATATATCCTGAAAATAAATGACTTATTAGCTGATCTCCAGGCACTGCTTTGGTGTTGCTAACTCTTGCAATTTCACCATGAGTTTTGCAAGATGTGCTGTTTTCTTAAAGCCCTAGCTCCTGGAGTCAAGTGATCATGAGAAGCTCAGCTTTCTTTGTAAACAAAGCAAGCTTCCAACCCCAATGATTGTGGAGGAAAGCTTGAAAATGTAAACTCTAAAGGTTCTTAGGCCCTGTTTTTGCAAATAAGTGAATGGATTTTCCATGCAGACACTGGCACCTGACTCCATGAACAGCTTTCAGGATGGAGCTTTTAACATTTGTCTGGCTGTATACTTTCCTTCCCCACATCTACACACCTCACAGCTCATCCTACTATACAGCTGTTTGATCTGCAAAACTTGCTACCTGATCCTTGAGAATAAATTGATTTGTAAGGATGGGATGTGCTATTAGAAAGGTGTCTGCATGTGTATATATAGCTCTGTAGCTCTATTAGAAAAAGCTGAGGACTAATCTGTTAGAAAATACACAACGTGATCCAGAAATGTGTAGTGGATTTTCTTCACTGTCTTGTACTTTATTGACTAAGTTATTTCACCAGCTTTGTGAACATGAGGAACTTAAAAAAAGAAAGAGCCATCAATTTGTCAAGAGGATTTTTCCCAAGTTCTAATAATAATTTCCCATATTTATGAAACTTCCACAAGTGATCTCCAATTCCAGTGAAAGAAAACGTATGTTCCATAATTCATTAAACCCCAAAGGCTTTTTACATACATTACCATTCAAAAACTGTGTTAACACTCAGGGCAAATGACTTTTAGTATAATTAAGGAAATGAATTGTGGCAGCATAACTGCAAGACCTGAATAACCAAATCACTTTCCAATGTTCTGTTTTATTGTTTAGGTGGTTTTAAAACTTGAAGTTTGGAGTGAGGTGTACAAGGCAGTAAAATGAGCATTTCCAGAGTGTTAATCATCTTGTAGTCTGCATCATGTGTTCTTCATGTCAAAGTACTTAGAAATATTCTTATTTTCCACTTGAAATTAAGCTGTTAAGTAACATTGCGGTAGATGCATACAGATATAAGGAAACAGATTAGAGATGGTATATATGAATCTCTCAACCCATGTCTCACTCGGCTTTTCTGCTTGTAAAGTAAAAGAAGGTATAAAGACCATCTACTAGGTAACAAACTTCTGTTTATGAAAATGCATGTATATATTTCATCATGTTAAAATTCCCTAACTCATTGGCTAAGAGAAAAATCTGGAAAACCCTCTGCAGATGTTTTGAAACCACAAGTGATAAAATGGCTGTAGTCAATAGTGAAATTCCGTTATTGCCAATTTATAGCACTATAGCTTAACTGTCCTGTGGGATTGTGATGCTTATGATGCTTAACACTGCTGCCATTGGAAGTAGAACTTTAGTTCAAAGTCTCTAGGAATATTGAAAAACCTTGCGTAGGGAGCCAATATATTCTCTCTCTTCAATGGGCAGTTGGTACTGCAAAGTACCATGTTTCCAAGCATGTACACCTGAGGTATGTCTGCAAAATCTGCACGTACAGAATCTGTATTTAAGCATGTAAATATTTCTATTGCAGTAGCACCCAAAATAGACCAGGTCAAACTGTATTGTAGCCTGCTACTATAATGACAGTAGATAGTACCACCAGGAAGTGCCAATGGCTTCAGATGGGTGAGTGCCTGAGGAGAGGAGTAGAACCCTTGATTGAAGAAATGCCATTGAAAGGTGGAAGAGAGTAATAACAGTGTAACCAATGGCAGCTACAAACTGAAGTGATGGCAACAGAAAACTGCCCTCTGTATTGTTTCCCATGAAACTATTATTGCAGAACATATGCAATGCAATGCAATTCGATCTGTGTGTGATGCTGGATGACAAGACCTCCAGGTCCGATGGGAGGGAAGGCTCTGGCCATTAAGAGAACCAGTTGTGGTTTTGATGATGCTGTACCGAAACCTTAGGAGGTATAGCGCCTGATGTTTGCATCAAGGAAGAGAATGACCTGAACCTTTGTAAACAAATCATCAGACTAGGACCATAGAATGTGAGGAATATGTATGAAGAGAAGTCGTTTTGACCAAAGAATTGGGAAGTGTTAAGATAGATATATGTGGAATCTCAGAGCTGGGATGGAACGGTAAGGGTCACTTCATGATGATGGATGGGTGTGTGGTATATTACTCAGCATCTGAGAAAGTGTGAGAAAATGGGGTTGAATTATCTTATCCAAGAAAACGTCAAAGCGTGTGCTTGGATGTAACCCAATCTGCAACAGGATTATTACAATTCACCTTTGAACGAAGCCAGTTATTGTGTTTATCATACAGGCTTATACTCCTATGACAGTAGCCGATGATCACACAAGTGATGAGTTCTACAAATGGTTTTATTAAATCACCAAGCAAAGACATCACCCTTGTAACTGGTGATATGAATGTGAAAGTTGAAGATGCAAGCTCTCATAAATACTGGGGGGGGAAAATGAGTTTACAAAATGAGAAACAAAGGTGTTTAGTTAAATTCTAATGCTCTAATCACCTAGTCATTATGAAACCATCTTCACACAACGTTGTAAACATTCATATACATGTATATTTGACAGCATAACAAAGAACCAGTTCAACTATGCAATGATATAAGGACACTGGAGATTGACCATCCAGTGTACAAAGACTTTCTGGAGTGCAGACTGAGGGTCAGACTGTCCACTGTTCATTTCAATCATAAAATTAAAATTTACAAAAATAAGACCTTCAGCACCTGGACTTCTCCAAAAGTCCAGCATCTGGACTGCTCACCAAAAATTACATGACTTCTGTCCAGAATGGGTGTGAGGAATGATCATTGGTGAAAGAGGAGGCCAACCCAAATGAACTTTGGAATAAAATGATTATTATCATGCCTGAAGGCAGCCAAAGCTCACATTCCAAAAGGTCAGCATTGGACCACACCACCGTTAATGGAGAATGTGTTTGATCTATCAAAAAAAAATGTAGAATGAAAAAGTGGTTTGGAGACTTAAGAATGTAGGAGAGAAGACAAAGAATTGAGCAGACCGATTCAAAGGCAGACTAGATGAGACAGGAATGAATACATCAGGGCAAAATGCAACGAACTTGAGAATTATCGAGAGTAATAATACAAAAGCCAGATTTCTTACTAAAATTTTTTTTCCCATAACTGAGTATAATAAAAAAATCATTGATGGCAGAGTTCTTACTGAAGGTGATGATATCAAAAGCAGGTTGAGAGATTATTGTGCCAATCTGTATGCCTCATGAGAACCGCTTACAATACTGGACAACATAAAAAGAGAGTATGGAGCTAGAGCCATCAATCTTGCAAGAGGAAGTGGTACATGTTATGAAAATGAAGATTGGGAAAACATCAGGGATACATAATATACATAATATATCCGCAGTATTGCTAAAAGTGATCTGTGTCCACAGTATTGATATCATGAGGACAGTTTGCAATGATGTCTGAATGTTTAGAAATTGGCCAGATGACTGGACAAACAGACTATTTCTGCCCTTACTAGAGAAAGGGGGTATAACAATGTGAAGTAAGTATAGTCCCATCTCCCTGATATTGCACACGAGTAAAGTACTGCTCTACGTAATTCAGGATTGCATGAAACTAATGAGCAGAACTACCACTGCAACAAGCTGGTTTCAGAAAGGCACATGTGATCAAATCACGAATAGCCCATAATATCATTGAAAAATGCAGGGAGTATATTTACTCATTGATTACTCCGGAGCATTTGATCTTGTCTCACATGACTGTCTTTGGAAGATACTAGAGAGACGAGGTGGGTGAGGTAATATATTTTATTGGACCAATTTCTGTTGGTGGGAGAGACAATCTTTCAAACTTACACAGAGCTTTTCTTCCAGAGGATACTGGGAGACATGGGATGAGTTCAGTGAGATACTTTGGAATTGTCAAGTCTATTGTCAACAGACCACGGTGTGAACAGTGTGAACAGCGACTGGTTTTCCCCTGTGCAGGGTGTGATACAAGGGTGGATTCTATCCCCAAGTGTTTTCAAAATGAGCACAGAATTTATTGAGACAAATCCTGGAAGGTTTGGACAAGGTGGAAGAGGCAGGGTATTCCTTTGGTGGACACCTCTTAACCAACCTCAGATATGCTGATGATATAACGCTCATTGCTGCAATCACTGATGCAATGCAACAAATGTTGAGTCTGTAGAAACAGTTAGTGACGACTATGGATTATCCCTTGAATGTGGCAAAAATGAAATGCACGTACATTGACATGATCAATAATAAGATACATTTAACAGTGAAGCTGTAGACACAGTAGACTAATTTAATTAACTGGGATCATACATATCTAATCAAGGAGGCGGTTCTAAAAAAATCTGAAGAAGATTAGGAATGGCTCATTTAACCATGGCCGCCTCCACAGAAGTGTGGAAAAATCGTGACATCTTTAAACATATGAAGGTTCGACTAATGGAGAGTTTAATTTTTTCCATTAAAACTTATGGAGGTGAATCCTGGGAAACTAATGCTGCAGATACGAGGAAAATGTAAGCCTTTGCCATGTGGCACTGGTGAAGACTCTTGCTTATCTGCTGGACAGAAAAGAAGACAGACACATATGTTAGAAATAGTATTAGAAAGACCAAATTCTGCTCAGTAATCAACAGTGCAAATGTATGTACTTTGGTCACAGCAGGTGTAGAGATGGTGGTAATCTTGAGAAGGTTATCATGGAAGGAATGGAGGCAGGTAATTGTAGCAGAGGGATAACCAGCGCAGAGATGGATAGATGGTTTGCACAGATCATTGGGACGTCAACTGCTGTGTGTGCAAAGTTAGCAATTGACCAAGAAGGCTTCTGAAAATTCTGCTATAATGTCACCAGTGTTCAGACATGAATAAATGAACTTGACTTAGCACCCAAAATCTTCTAGACACTTTCCGAACACCAAGGAACATGCACAAATAGCCATTTTATATGTACAATAATATCTTCAGGTGCATATATGGGCATTGCACAGAATTATGAAATACCCCACTAGAGAAAATAGCCCAATTTCTTTTTCTTATTTCATGATGTTCAGCCTCAAATACTTATGGCTGTTATTACAGCTGCTTTCTCTCCTTGAGCCTTGAATGACCACAAAGTAGTAGCTGCTATTTTAGCACACTAGAGGGAGTGCCAGAAATTAACAACCATGCTCAGTAACTGTTTTGAAGCTATCTGGAAGGCTTTATTAAGGGCAGACATTTGTGCATGTAGACATGTGCCCCCCTTAATTAGAAGCTCCTGGTCAATCAACAGTGAGTTCTGTCAGGGGTACAAAACTGGCAACCAGTTTGAGCATCAGACAGATCCAGTCCAGCCTGCAGGGAGAAGATAGAGCTGCCACAGGTAACCCAGGGGTGACTGTGGGTTTGATCTCAAGGCAGTTTCCTGTAATTTTACAGAAGTCAGTGAGATTGAGACTGGGGAAACACCATAAAGAAGCAATCACAGACTGGGCGCCAAATGTCTTCAGGAGGTGTCCTACATCACTGAACCAGAAACAGTGTGTGATCTTAACAGCTACAGTCATTGTCAAGCTTCTTTTTTTTTTTCTTATTTGAAGTTCTGTACATGCTCAGCAGTGTGGCTGCTGAAACAACTGATTATGTACTACCACTGAATGTTGTATTTCATTGTTAATACCCAGGGTGAGCCTACGTGGAAGCAGAAGACCTAGACTATCAGAAGTCCCAATCCCTGTATTGATTTCATAAGGTGTATGTGTGTATACAATGCACACACTGGGTGGGTGTGGCGGGGAGGGGTAGGCCCTATATTATAGTCTTAATTTTAAAGGAAAATAGCAAAATTCTAATTAGTGAGGTTAGTCTAGTTAAAATGGATTGTAACTGCTGTGGTGTAACAGATATATTTTTGAGTGTTTATTTATAAAAAGAAATTTGAAATTAACTGTGTGTGTGTTAACTGTCTTATGGTAAAGATTGTTCCTGGATTCCTAAGGAGAGAAAGAAAGTGAATCCTATTATAGTTTCTAATTTTAATATTTAGAGGATTCCTGTTCAAAATCCAGCTGTAGTTTCTTGCAAGGATAGGAATTCATGGTCTGTGCAAATACTTTGAGGAATTCTGTAGCACAGAATTGGTATGTAAATTGACTTACCTCCCTTCTACATAGATTACACACATATGAATGGTCACAGGTGACTGGCAGAAAAGGGTCATGTGAGAACAGAAACCTCTACATGCACAATCTTATCTGCTTGTCATTGTGGTTATGCTACAAGACAGATGTGTGCTGAAACTAAATTCTTCCATTTTTTAGCTACTACGGTTGTTTTGAAAACCAAATATGAGCTCAGCTTTCTGAAGAACAAAAGCTGTCTTGTATCTGAACCTGTAGTTAGCATCCATTGTATAAGTCTACAATGTATTTGTTAAAGAACTGAACGTTAACATGTATAACAAGTTTGTTTAACCCACTCACTGGTCAGTGTGTCATGTGGAGAACTGGGTGGGAAATGGATTTCCCAGCCTGTGAGAATTTACAAAATTAAAAACAAGTTTCCTGTTCTTCCTTCTCCCCACCCCATTATAGACTTGAGACAATGAAAATTTTATCAGAACAGAAGCTTTCCTGTGAAAAATTTTAATTCTGACAAATTGGTATTTTATGACCTCCATCCACCTCCCAGTTTCACTGAAAAATTCCCTACCAGCTCCAGTTATTTTTCTTTCACAGAGGATGAACCTGCGACAGTTCCCAGCTTGAGATCCTGCCTCTTTAGCTCACGTTGCAGAGCCTCCTTCCTTAAACTCTGCCAGGCATTCATTCAGTCCCTGCTGTGTCAGCCAAGATGGCAGCCACCACTCTTGCAGGGTTTGGGACAATAGGAAATCCTTGTTAAAAAAACCCATCTTCCCTCCTCTTTATTTAACTGAGCACAGCATTGTGCTATTATTCTCTGTTTGATGGCAGAGCTGCACCCTAAACAACAATAACCATTAAAACAATCTTGGTTCACATAGCCTGAAACACCAGCAGAAACATGACCATGTTTTGTTCTGGTTTTTATTTGACATAGGATTGCCTGCAGGTACTGTCACATCCCTCAAAATAAATCCAGGGTTGTGAATCATGTTTATAAATATCCAAACACTGTCTTGGGTTTATCTAACAGGTGTGCCCCACCATATGAGGATGCCTGGTTTGCTGAAGGGGTGGTAAGCTTCAACATGATGCATTTTTGAATTTACAGAATGCTTTGTTAAGCAGGTTGAGGCCTTTAAAAGGTCACAACTTTGATTTAAATGCAAATTGTACATGAATAGCATATGGATTACAAAAGCCAGTGCATTCACCTCTTCTCTAGACCATGGTAACATTCAAATGAGCACCAGATTGTTAATACTGGACTCAAAATATGGACAGAACATTAGCCAGTCACCCATCTATTGAAAGGTCAGCTGGATTTTTTTGGTCAGGTTCCATTTAAGTCATGCAGTTCACACGCAGTAAGTATGTTACTGCTTAGAACTGGGAGAATTATTCGTACTGTAACAATGCAGGGGAAGATAGGCTGCATTTAAGCACCCATCTTTTTAGAATTGGTCACTTTTCCATTAAAAAGGGCATGCTATACAGATAAAAGGAATGCTTTGTCACATTTGCACTATAGCAAATGCTATCATGTTAGAGTATACGACATTACTCACTCAGCTTGTAAACAGAGGGCTGGACTAGATGACTTCTTGAGGTCCCTTCCAGCCCTACATTTCTATGATTCTATGAGCTATAACAGGAGTCAGCAAACTCTGGCACACGGCTTGCCAGGGTAAACACCCTGGTGGGCCAGGCCAATTTGTTTACCTGCCACGTTGACAGGTTCGGCCGACCGCAGCTTCCACTGGCCGCGGTTCGCCGTCCCAGGCCAATGGGGGCTGCGGGAAACGGTGTGGGCCGAGGGATGTGCTGGCCATGGCGTGTGATAATAATATATAGTCTACCCATTTTTTCCATTATTTGATTCAATTTTTAACACACATCCAAAATCTATAAGCAATGTTAGATTGAGGCTGAGAAGCTGCATGCTCATCAAGAAAGGATCAATGAGGTAGATTAAAAACATCTCCTTTCTTGGTCAAAGGATGGTCCTCTTAATTAAAATGATAAAACTAAATAACATCACTAACACTAAAAAAAGAAGAAAAAATTGTAGCCACACAATGGTGAGTGAGTGTGCCACATGACCTGCTATTGCGAATCAACTCTTTCAAAAGGGTGGACTGGCCTAGTCAATGTATTCCCCCATGACTGGAGCACAGCACAAGGAATCCAAAGAGCTGAATTCCTTTCTTGGCTCTGTCACAAGCCTGTAGGAAATTATACAGATTCTGTTTCTAAAAACAACCCATCAGAGAACTATTTCCTCCCGAAATGGAGATTACTCTCTCCTCCCAATGTTCTTTTCACTGAATGGATCCCAAGACAGGCTGTGTGCAGTCTTGCATCAGTAGCAGATTTAAAGTCTGATGTCCTGTGACTCCTGAGAGCTAGAAATGGGATTTTTAGACCTCTAGAAAGGGGAGGTTCCCATCTTTCTAATGAGAGACATAACTCTTGTTTGTAGCCACGTAAAATGCCAAGACATCAGGCTTTAAAACTGTGACTCTTTTATGCATTGAAAAGTTGCTGAAGTAATTGTACAACTTTCCAAGATAATGTTTGGTTTATCAGTTTCTTCTCCTGTGAGACCTGTACAGCTGGATACATAGGGCTGGAATCTCTGCACGGATCCCTTCAAAGCTAAACTGTACTTAAGTTGCTCTATTTGTAACCAGAGGTTACCTATGCAGAATGGATGGTGGGACACACTCCCAAATCATGCAGATCTCAGGGGTGGCCTGTGAGAAAGTTCTGGTCTCTCAATAGCTCAGTCCCTTGATAGCTATCTTCTTCCCAGGCACAATGAGGCTTTTTTGGACCCTCTGTATCAAAGAGACCCATAGCCAGGGTTGCTCTGGGAAGCCCTCTCTGCTATGGAGGGTGGTTCTTGGGAAAGGCAATGTAGCCCCAGGCTGAATTATTGCTTCTGAGTAAATTCTTCAGGGATTAAGGTGGAACATTGTGTATCCTCTTCCCCCAGCACCCATGCTCTCCTCTGCACAGATCCCTGAACCACCAGAGAGCCCTCTACAGTGTAAAATGGAAGAGAGGAATGATACCACGGAGGCAGCCAAGCATCCATCCATGTGGGTGTGTGAACAAGGATCCCACCTCCCCCATAGTAACTAAGGCAACTTGAAGATTCATAACAGGGAGCTAAAAATGACTGAGTATATGGTGATGGGTGGTGGTATAAAAGTTACCTTGCTACTCGTGACCTGAATAAGACATTTGTAGCGTCACCACTCATAAGTAAAGCAGCCATTCCAAATTCACAGTGACAAAACCTTTGTTCCGCTTTACACCATCATGGACTGTCTATAAATTGCAATATCTTCCAAGGAAAATGTTTTCCTTGCTATTACTTTCAGCGGCTGGCTCAGCAGCTTCAAGTTTTCTCTCTCTCTCTCAGGAAACTGAGAGCTGTAGCACAAAAAGAGTTATTCTACCTTTTAAAAAGTCTGCAGCTCATTAAAAGGCCTTAATCTACAAAGCTGAGGGCACTGATGTACTTTCACTTACCTCACGTACCTCAGGTTTTCATCCAATGCGAATGTGATGCCCTGGCTCCCTCCTTCAAACAGAGTAAACTCAGCTCTCTCCTTTATAGCATATCTCTTCCAAATTACCAAAGGGGGTCTGAGGAAGTAGGAAGGGGGGTCTGAGGAAGTGGCACAAAAGAGTAAAGTTACACGCATTCCCATGCCTGAATTTTTTTTTGACATGTCAGGAAATGCAGGTGCATCTGTTAATGCAACCATCCCTTAGCTGGCATTAAGTTTCCTTGCCAGTGCTTATTCAGCAGATCACGCTGGGTCTCGCTGACTTTGGCCGCATCACGGGGTCATATTTTCACATGGATGAACTTCTATTCTCAAAACACTTCTCCGTTGCATTAGTCACAAACTGAATTTTTCCACAGCAAACCTTTGCACCCCTCTCCCTTTCCACCTATTTCCCCTCCCTCCCCACAATAAACATGTTGTTGCCATGGCAAGGAAAATCTCATTCTCTGTTTGTCTGAATCCCCCTGTGGAACAATTACAGTACGTCAGGATATTGCCATGCTGGATGATCTGTTCCATTCTCCTGTCTATTATATGAGAAGGGTCCTTTTCAAACCCCCAGGGCCATAAAGCAATTGTTAGGGTTTGTGCATTTCCCATTCACCGGCTCCTTCTTGGGAAGGGCTGAAGTTGTTCAGTCTGCTCTTGGCATATGGAAACCCAGAATTTAACGCACGTGCCCCATCCTTCAAGCATGCATGTGATGTTTATGAGCACAATGAAGTACTTATTAAAGCGTGATCCTGAGAGCTGCTGAGCACCCGCAGCTCCCGTTGACGTCAGTGAAAGTCTGCACCTCTCAGAATCTGGCCCATTCCATGTGGAATGAGTACTGTCATTGACTCGGTTGAGTAGTGTTGTCAAGGTAAACTCGCTAGCAGTCCTAGGGAAAGCAGTGTAATGCACTGGAAAGACAGAAGCTCTAGTGAGTATCGTTGGCTTAAGTTCTGTTTGAATTGCTTTAGGTCTTTCTCTGTTATGTGCATGGAATGGGTACTTCTTGTTCTAATGTTACTTATGCACACTGAGCAGCTCTAATATGATTCGTTATCATGCCACATTATTATTATTATTATTTATTTATAATGCTGTGGCACCCAGGGGCCCCAATCACAGATCGGAGCCTCATTGTGCAAGATGCTGCGCAAACACATAAGAAATAGATGATCCTTGCCCCCGAAGAATTTGCCATGTAAGCGTAAATTAAAGTCACATCTTAGGCCACGTCTATACTTACCCGCCGGGTCGACGCGGCGAGTTCGACTTCTCGGAGTTCGAACTATCGCGTCTGATCTAGACGCGATAGTTCGAACTCCGGAAGCGCCGCGGTCGACTCCGGTACTCCACCGCGGCAGGAGGAGTTGCCGGAGTCGACCTTGGAGCCGCGGAGTTCGCTTCCGCGGCGTCTGGACGGTAAGTCATTCGAACTAGGGTAGTTCGAATTCAGCTATGTTATTCACGTAGCTGAATTCGCATACCCTAGTTCGAACCAGGGGCTGTGTGTAGACCAGGGCTTAGACTGTAAGATTTTCTAACTAGCTAGTAGGAGGGGAAGGCTGCACTGTGAACATCCAGGAAGCAATGACCTAGGTCAGTGGGGATTAATCTTATTATTTGAGCTAGTTTGGTGAATTCCCCTGCACTAGACATTTGCCTCAACATAAAGAAGATTCAAGAAACCATGCTGTGAGGTTTTTGTGTCAGACCCTAAGTCAAGAAAGCAACTGTGCCCAGTAGCTCCTATGTACGTCACTTGTATACGGAGAGGAGAAGGGACAATATTGTTAGCTATATTTTCTTTTGGTAGTCCAACTTTTTGTTACTCTGATGGAGAAGCAGGACTATTTTAAAGCACAGATGTACTGACCTCTCTTTTCAGGTGTTATCCCATATTGGAACAATGCGTTGCTCCAAAAATTAATAAACGGAATAAATGAATGCTGTTTTAAGGAGCACACAACTTGAATCTGAAATGAACTGTGGATAGCTCTTGTGGTATTGGGAACAGTCCCTTTAAGTGGTTTAGCTTCCAATGCACAGGAAATCTGTGGGAGGTGCATGACAGCAGCCGGTGTTCTGTTAAGCAGGGGCACACAGAATTGTGTCACTGAATAAAGGGCCTGGAGTGATTACTAAACACCAGAACTGTGGGGTTGTTGGTTTGTTGGGGTTTTTTTGTTTTTTTTTGTTTTTTTTTAATGAATATCTTCTGCTCAGTATATGCTGCCCCCATCTCAAACTGTGTGTATGTGTGGTCATTGTGCTCACAGGGAAAAGGATTTTGAAAATGCCATTATATGGTCTATGAATATCCCTCCCTCTTTCGTCTGGTCTCTTCTACTGATACAGTGCCCAGCCTCATAGTCTCGCAGACAAAAAAAAATATATTCAGAATATGCTTATAATGCAGCGATATTCCCAACTAAACATGACTTGCTGCCTTAGCTGAGTCCATCAGAGCAGTTTGAATGTAGTGCTGGCTCAGAAACTTGATTTTGCATTCTGATTACTTGTATCTTTTCTTCTCTCCTTTATGGGGGGAGGGAGGTTGGTGGAGAGAAAGCTCATTCTGCCTAATGGTGGTGGTCAGAATCTCATTGAAGAGGGCCTATTATCAGCATATAGGCAACCTTGAAAGCATTGACATGCTTTTTCACCAGAAATAGTTGTTCTGTCATGCACTATTCACTGCTACACAAAGAACACTTATTTGTTGTTTGACTGCACTGCTCTTTGCTTGCGAACTTCAAAAGGTTGATAAGTAAAGTCTGAATAAGAATTGAAAGGTTTGAATGCTATGAAAAGCCAATTCACACATCTAAATATCTTTGCTGTAGATATGGAGCAGGCAACATTTCAAGATCAGAGTTTTTTGGGGTGAGATTTCAAGTAATTTCTGTGTTTATTTTTAACTATAATTTGATAATTACACTTCAACCCAAGTGAGTTAATGACCATACTTGCAAATTTTTAAAAAGAATTTATTAACTTACCTTTTTCAAATCTCAAGGACTTGTGCTTCTTACTGCTAATTAATGATGATAGCAACTTTGTGGGTATGTAAGTATAGCATATATTTTATCTACACCTGTGTGCATTGTACCTAGAACCAGTTGAATTATTAATCACAAACAATATTCACTGCATATTCAGCCCTTCTGTGCAAATCCTTTACCTAATGATCTTGATTTCTGCTAATGGACTTGTTTGTGTTTGCCAAATAATTTGGAAGAACTATGGTCAGCCTGTGGCTTGCTTAAAAACTCGACACACTTGGCTTATTTGTGCTTTATGATGTGGTCTTAGTCAACTAAAGCTCTACATTTTGAGCTGGAGGTATAATTACCAGCTCAAGCACATGTACCCACACTAGCTCTGATTGAGCTAACAGACCAAAAATAGAGCGTAGCCGCTGTGGTGTGAGCATCAGGAGGGGTTAGCCATTTGATATGCTAGGCATGTACGGGGGGCAGCTGGTCACCTGCACTGCCATAGCTCTGCTCTGTTTTTAGTGTGCTAGCTGGATCAGAGCTAACATGCTTATTCCTCCTCAGGCTGGGAATTACAATCCCAGTTTGAAGCGTCGACACACCCTATGTCAGGTGATTTTTGTCTCTGCCGCCCGAATGGATGAGTTTGAAATTCTTTAAAACTGGAGAATAACCAATGACAAATAATGAATGGCATGCAGCAAACGGGCACTTTCCAGCTGTAATTTTAGAAGAATATTGATTTGTGCTAAAATTTGTGAAGGTTTGGGGATTTTCAGTTAATTTCATGGATATCTCATGCCTGCCCAAATAGTCATGCATAATAAACAACATGATCCATGAACAATATTGAATCAAACTCCGTACTTTTATTCATGAACATAGTCACAAATGTTCTAATATTTGACCAGCTGTAATTGTCCAGGTCTTTTTTTCAGGTCATGCAGCCTGACAGACTTGTGTGAAGATACTCTGGATAAGCATAGGCACCGTCTTGTTTTCACTCAGGCGTCTGAGTTCGGTGACAATAAAATCAGGCAATTCAAGAGGCTTTTCCATAGGACTCAAGGAACAAGCTTTCTGAGCTTAATGGAACAAATTATGCTGTCTGTTTTGGATATCACTTTCTGCTCCATTGGGGCTAGATACAAGATAAATGGTGCTCATAAATAGAGAAACAACCCTTGAGGCAAAAGAGAGAAGTCAGCTCTGCGATCAACTAATCCATATGTAACTGCTTTCCTAGCACTCCATCTCTGCAACAGCTACTCACCAAAGGTTAGAGTTTACAGACAACCGGGGCAGCCTTCCCTCTCTCCTTTACACTACTTGATGCATATTTGAGAAATTCCTGTCATTAACATGATTGAGGATAGTTTCCTAGTTCTTTTAGTGGTATACAGCTCTAGGCATTTTCCAGCCCTTAGTGAACTTCATTGCATGCACCAGCCCCAATCCATTCTATCCCATCCCATTATTTAAGGTTTTTATTGGATTATTTATTGTAACATTGTGGCATTCAGCTGTCTATCAAATAATGATGTGACATGCAAAATAACTTCCTCAATTTCCCCTGTGTGTTCTCTTCCCCTTTCCGGTCTTTCTCTACTAGACCCCAGGAGAGAGGGGTCTGACTAGGATGAGTAGAAGCAAAATAGGAAGTAGTCCGGGCTGAGAGCAGTAAAGTTAGGGAATCTGCAGACCTTGACTGCTTGGTAAAGGGCCCTGGACTGGAACCCAGAGAAGAGGGCAGGCCTTGATTCCTCTACCAACCACTGCAGAGTAGCATCACTAAGGACAATAAATAAGAAGAATGCTAAGATCACTGCAGGAGTGACATAGTCTGGGCAGCGGGTGTGAGGACTGCCTGACACTGCTTGTGGAGAGAGACTTTGAAAGGCTACCCCAGAAGGGGAAACCGCTTATTGACCAGGCTGGATGACTGAGTCACGAAGAGGAAGCTGCTTCTCCTGGAGCGAGAGGGGGACTGCAGACAGAGAGTGACTCAGTGCAACCGCAGGAAAGGGCATCGGCCTGGCTGAGCTAATCCCCAGAACAGCCAGGAGGAGGTGCCACTCAGTGGTGAGTAGAGCACCCCGTCACAGTGCATAGGTAACATTTTCAGCGCTGAGCTCTGATTTTACAAATGCAACCTTATCCTCAAAGAATTTCTCCAGAAGCCAGAGCTGCAGAGTCGGTTTCTTATGTAAATTGCTCCACACCCACATATAAAACTACAAACCCTGACAAAAAGTGATATGATTTTCAATGGTGGCTTAAACTCTACCATATCTACTTTTTTATTTTCCTTCAAAAAGGGGGGTGGGGGATAAGAAAAAAGAAACAGAATGGCTCATGCATAGCGTCAGTAAAAACCCATATGCTCTTCTCCAAGAGTAAATTAATTTACTACAGATAGGACTTATTCAATCATATATTGCTCTCGTTAAATAAAATAAATAAAGAAAACCATTCTGTTGACTGTGGAGATCATTACTGTTTGTCCTCGAGCTATTTAAACACCAAAATTAATATTGTTGTTCTGGTTTCTTTTTGGGATGCCTCTCCAATTTAATTCCTCCCATGTACAAGAAATAGATGAATAGGAACCCAAGATGGTTTAATTTATTTTGACAGCAAACACTTATCTCTAATTTTCTGCAGCATCCTGATAGTCCTCTCACCTTGCAGATCTCATGCGTTTTCCTCTTCCTCCTTAGATTACAGAAGCTAGAAGGCCAATGTTAAGAAAGCCGGCTGCCGATACACGTGCATTCTGAATCAGTATTTTCCTGCCCGAAAACACAGCAAAATGTTAGACCACACATTTTGCTGCATTCCAGTTTTTCTGTGTAACAAGAGTAGCTCACCTACATTTCCAGGAATCACAGGCCAACTGTATGAAAAATAAAGGATACACTTTATTTTTAAGGGACAGCACCCTCACTACTTTAAACAGGGCAGAAAAATATATACTCATGTAAGAGTGTAGGATTGTATAGACCTTTATTTGAAAACATAGGGTGAAATCTTTTCCCACTGAAGTCCACGGGAGTTTTGCCTCTGTCTTCAGTCAGATCAGGACTTTTTATCTGAGCGGATGCTACTTATTGGATATAGGGTGCAGGACATAAGGGACAAATTAAGGGTCCCTAAATGTGGGGCACAACTATAGATAGACCAAAGCTGGAATAATTCTATCCATAGCTGTGGGCCTCAAAACATGTATTCCTACCAATCCTCTCCAAAAATCTCTATTTCTGGCTTGAGCTGTCTGTCATAGGCACCAATCAGGTAGCTTGACACTTAAGAACACGCATTTGTGACCACCATTAATTTTGTGGGTCTCAAAAGACCGTCACAAATTTTGAGTGGTGCATAGTGCCAACAAGAAAGGGAGTCTGGGAGTCAGTCCTTTTGAAAGTGTAGCTTTCAATATTTCTGTCTTAGTTTTTTCATCATAAAATAGAGATGATAATGCTTGTGTAGGCCCCAAGCCTGTTTTTAAAAAAAAATAAAAAATAAAAATCAATGCATATTCTGTACATTTTGGTTTCAATGGAGCTGCTCATGTAAGTAAAGTTTAGGACATATACAAGTGTTTCACAGGACTGGAGCCATACCTACCTAATAGGTATATTGTGAGAATTAAGGATTCTGGCCCGAGTTATAGTGTATCAACCCCATCTGACCAAAGACAGTGAGTACAATTTTCAAAAACACCTAATTAACATAGGCCTCTAAGTTCCACTGACTTTCAACGGGATGTAGGCTCCTAAGTTATGCAAGTCCATGTGAAAATCAGTGGAACTTAGAAGCCTATGTTAATTAGGTGCTTCTGAAAATTGTTCTCAATTCAATTTTTTTTTTCTTTTTGAATTTTTCTTCCAGCTGCCTACAATCACAGCAGTATGGTAGATTGTGAGCCTTGAATGTGTCGGCCATGATTTTTTCCTGTAGTTCAAAATGGCCAACTTTTGAGAAATAAAACAGCTTTTATGGACATAGGAATTTAATGAGAAATCAGTTATGCTCACAGGAAAACTGTGAGCCTTAACATGTCTCTGCATCTTTCATTGCTAGATTATATATTTTTACAGACATGGGTCTGAGGGCTAGAAGTAGCTTGAACATTGAACTATTCATCTAGGAAGACCAAGCTGATTTCTTTTGACTTTTCACTAAGGTGTCACTGAAATATGATTTACTAAGCTGTCACTTTTGTTATTTCTGGCAGGCATTTCAAAACATCCTATAAGGGTCTGAATTAATTTGATAATAATGAGGTCACATCAAACTACATATCCGAACATTTAGATAATGCTACCCAAACACTTTTGGTCATGCAGTCAATTTTTCACTGGATATAATCAGATATTAGCGAGATCACAATGTCAATACATTTTCATGGAAATGGAGATTCACTCTGTAGATCTGCTAGCTTAGAATAATTTTCTTCTCAATGGGATATTGGAGCATGACTTTGATTCCAAAACAAGTAGGAAAATTGAAAGCTATTTTGCTGCTGCTTATTTTTTTTTCTCTTCCTTGTGGAAAAACTGATTAAATTTCTTTCTAACCATTTCTCTCCAGAGGTCTCATTTACTACTAAAAAAATTTAATGTTGGCTTTGAACTGCAGGAAATAGCAACACAAGCAAGATTTTAATGATTACCTGGTTATATTTAACATCCATAAAAAGTCTTGTTTTGGAAGCTCAAAATAATTGAAAATATATTGTTTTTAAATTATGCATGCTGTGTAGAATTGGAGCACAATCAGAATAAATGCTTTCGGTAAAACCAGCTTTCTCTGAAATGGAACTCTTGTATTTCATAGTTATTGAGCACAAATCTTTAAAAATTCATCTCCTTTATACACACACACACACACACACACACACACACCCCTACCTACCTACCTACCTGATTTCTGTATACCCCAAATCCAGATGCTTCAGAAGCCAGCATGATTCATATGAATCCTCTCTGTGGAAAAAACATTTATTTGTCTTGTCTTCTGACAGGATAATAACAAAGAACAAGTTAACTCCATTAATACTATTAAGTGCCCAATTGCTTGGAGGGTTCTTCCTATCCCTGTCCCTGCTATGGGTAAACTGTTTTGTATACACCTCTGGTCTGCACTGCATAGCTACTATGCATCACCTGATTGGGAATGACTTGAAAACAATGCATCAGAGCTTCATTTTATTTAATTTTTGCCTGCCTTGGTTAACTTAAAAGTTAAGTTTTATATCTGTAATTGTGCACGTATACATTGGTGCATGATATTAAACTTCATCACCGGAATATGAGATAGTCCATAATCACGATCTATCCCTTAAAAGATGTTGCATGTAAGGTTTGACTTCATGACACAATGTGGTGAGAATCAAAGCACCCAGAGATGTTCTGACTGCTGGACCACTGAAATGGTTGAATAGCAGTCTGTCCTCTCTCTGTCCTCGTTTATACTAGCCATATTTCAGTAACTGTCTGCAGTGATGATTGATATAAGCAACGAAGACAAGACATGGGCATTTTTACCACTTTTGCTTGAAAAGCTGCAGCTGCTGATCTTTCTTAGGTACGTGAACTCTTTTAAAAAAAATCTTTGGAACATCCAATTGTCACTACTGTGGATTTACTTATATAAAGGCTAAAAATCCAGCCCAGATCTCTGATTTCTATGTCCACTTTTGGATTGCATTCATACAAGTGGGATACCTACCCCAGTAGTTATACATGTTAATACACAGAGTTAAATTCAGTGCAAATCTTGGTCTGATGAGGCAGTGTCAGGACTTTCCATAAATATAGTAGTGTCCAGAGCTTTTGGGTGCCCCTTATAAGTCCCTCTCTATTTCCTGAAGCCAAATTCCTTTATCAATCCTGATACGCCTTGCTAAAGGGTAAGAATGTTCTATTTAAATTTTTTATAAGGGCAAACATAAAAAATTTAAACCAAAATAACAAAATGTGAGTGCGCCTAATGCCATTCCAGCATCAGCTGCTGCTTCTCACCATAAAAATCACTCGGCAAATCCACCTCAGAACAGCTTCTTCCTGCTGACTGGAGAATGGGTTTGTCCAGGCCATTGTACTGGATGATGTCCGAATGAGTGACAGATGTCCCTATTGACTGGGGGCTAAGACTGCTCATGTTTTGTTTATAGGGAGGTCACTCCTAATAGATTCAGTTTGAATTATTTATGTTTGTCTTTATAAAAAAAATTAAATATTTATGCATAAGGTTGACTAGGTTTTAAGAAACTCAAGATTTTTAAACCGACTTTAATTGTCTTATCAAACCCTGCGACAAGTCAACATTCCTTTCACAGAGGGCTGGATCTTGAGTTCACTGAAGTCAATGACAAAGCTCCCATTGACTTCAGTGGTGTGAGATCAGGACCATAGTGTTTTGACTGCATAGATATGTTATATGGACCCTAACCCCTAAAAACTATTCCTGGCAATGCACAGAAAAACAGTGGGAGCCTTAATCCAGATTTGTTATGCAGGCAAAATTCCAACTAAGTAAATAGGAATTTTACCTGTGATGAGAATACAAAGACTAGGCCTTAGATAATGGAATATCAGATCTAAAATCCATTTGTAAGTAGTGTGTACACTGTTTTATTTTTCTATAGACCCACTCTTTTAAAGACCTGGTGCATTAGCTGTTGAAGTGAATGGGAAGTTTCCTATTGACATCACTCAGCATTAGATTGGGCCCTAAATGAATTATTTTAAATTTTACATTTTTACTACTTCAACTCATTAGAAAATTTGACTCTCACTCTGCTCTAGTATATTTTTGAATTCGAAATTATTCCTTTTAGTGTTTCACTAAATCAGATGATATAAATGTATCTGCATGCTACGTTCTATTTCTATCACAGCTATTTGTAATGAAGATAACTGAATCTTCAATTTCCTCTTGGTGGCTAAAAGCACTGGATGCATAACCCACTGGATGCATAACTTCAGAAATGCTCAAGTTGGTTTAATATTTCCTTATTAAACCACACCAATCCCACTTGCTTTCACAAAAAGTTAATGGTTTGGCAAGTCCACAGAGAATACTGAAAATCTAGATGTAAGACTTAACTCAATTCATTCCCACTTTGTTATGCTCAAGAATGTGCAAAATCTGGGGCCATACTCATCCCTAGCATGACTACGTTGTCCTTGATTCTCTTCTCACTTCCTGCAAGTTTACAGCAGTGTAATTCCAGTGACCCCAATCCTCCAGCTCCAGCAATCCAGACCCCTAAAACAGGCAGATCTGGCTCCAGGAGGATCTCTACTAGGGTCACCAGATGTCCCGATTTTATAGGGACAGTCCTGATTTTGGGGTCTTTTTCTTATATAGGCTCCTATTACCCACCCATCCCCGTCCCAGTTTTTCACACTTGCTGTCTGGTCACCCTAATCTCTACAGCATATGAGGAACTATGCATCGCCATAGCAGCTCCTTTCCCACGTCATTCATCCCTACTCACTGGCATAGGGGTCATGGAGCAGGAACAGGGGATGCAGTGGGTTGTCTCTGCAGGACCAGTGGCAAAATTGCCACATGACAGATTGCATCTGAATAGTTATTCTAGCTTTAGATCAGTGTCAGAGGATAATCAAGCCTATTAATGGTGATCTTACATTAGGGATAATCTGGTCTATATTATTCAATGCCGAATAATATTTTTGCAAGCTTTATCTTTATTTATTTTTACAATCGCTTCCATTTTCTTTGCCCACTGGAATAATTCTGGACATCTCAAGTCTGCAATTGTCCAATATTTTGAGGAAATCCCTGGGCACTGGTTTAAAAAATAGATTCAGAATACAGACTAACAAAATATTTTCTTAACTTTGATATTTTTTTCTTGTTGAGGGAGGTGGTTAAGGAAAGAAATACCAGCTTGATCTACAAATCTGCATCTTGAACTCTCAGTGCTTTGTTGGCAATTTTTCAACTCATCTGCTAAACTAGGGGGAAAGAACACAACATAATCGTCTGAGATACAATATGGGAGACACAGCTGGCTAACTCTGTAGTTTGTTCAAAAACTGAATTTTTTATGTAATGTCTTGTGATTATTTTGTCCTTCAGATTGCATAGTTGCTTAGTGGTTTAGTGGGATTGGGAATGAATAGAACTGTACTCTTGGATTGTTCTTAGACTATCCTAAATACTTGGTTTAAGTCAGGAATTTCTATGAAAGGACCAGTTGCCTGCGTATATACATAACTAAAAGTGGCAACACATTTCTTTTTTATTTTTAGTGATTTTAGAAAAGAAAAATAATCTTTTCTGGCCATTAGAGAAGTGTGTTTGTACATTCCACAAGAAGTCACTTTGGAGATCATACAGCAAAACATGCAATTCACCTCACTGCAAGGCATCCAATGTACCATTTAAGCCCCATACGGAGGGCTTAATAGATGTGTATGGCCTTGTACAGATTCTGAACACTGGGGTGAATTTCAACCCATATGATGGAAACAGGATGGGAATTGTTTCATAGCTAGCTGAGGTTTTGCAAACCATTGAACTTTGCCATTGATTTGCTCATCTCCATCAGTGATGTGAAGCAAGTAGACAAAGATGCCACCTCCCTTATATCTGTTTTGATTACTTGTAACAGTGTGTGGTAGTTACATTGGTGCCTTGTTCACTTTCTTTCTTCTATGTTCTGCGTGCCTTTCTTCTTGCATAACTGAAATGAACATCCATTGATTTCTCTAGAATGAATTTATATGATCTTCGGGTGTTTCTTTGTCATTTTGAGATACTTTTATTCATTTACTTCCCGACTTTTCAGTTCTTCCTTGACTGGAATAGATTTGTGAGCATGGCAAGCTATCCCCCATGCTCTCCTATCTTGTAGCAAATACCCTAGGAAAATCACAGTAGGAAAGCTTCCCCCCTCCACTTTGGCAACTGAATTGGGCACCATTATTATGATGATGATTTAAATAGAAGTTTCTCTGTTCTGATATCAAGGAACCTTCCAGAACTCTTCAGGCACAGCTTAACTCAGCACAGATAAAGTCAGGACAAACTGACAAAGACAGTCTATTCCTGAGGAAAGGTAAGTAACTGGCTAACTAATTTATGTGATACCTAAGGGGAAGCTGCAGAAAAGAGAGGAGTAATATGAGCTACTGGGTTTGCCTGCTCTATCATTGATAGAAACGGACAGTGACTTATATACTGTCTGATACAATATATAGTTTTAGCACTGCACTGTTCTGATGCAAATGTAATTTTTTTCCTTATATATGTTTTGTTTTTCCTTGTGCTTTGGGACAACAATCACCTATTAGAACTTTGTATTTGAATGACATCTTCAAAATATTACATGTTCCTCTATGAAAAGAATTGGTAGCAGAGCCCATAGGCATGGGTTTAAAGAGCTGGACATAATTAGTTCACATTTTGGGGCCATATTCTTCTCAATCCAAGTTCCCATTGAATCAGGTCTCTAGAATTCACTAGTTATATTATGTAAGTAAAGGATGTGCTTAGTACCTAACTGAAGTACTGAGGTGGTGGTGTTTATTTGTCCCAAGTGGACAAAGATGCCACTTCTCTTATATCTGTTTCGATTACTGGTAACAGTATGCGATGGTTATATATCGTCGCAACTTCTGGCCAGTTTCCAGTGTGGCTAAGAGAATAAAATGAATGGTTCCCAGAGATAAAAGACCTGGGATTTTGGAGATGGGTCTTGGGCTCATGTGATAGAGTGAGACCTTGTGGCATTCGCAGCCCAATGTTAGCCATTGTGGTCTTCTTGTGCCAAGGTCCCCAGTGTGCTGCACACTCTCTCCCGCTTGGGTGTGTGTGTGTGTGTGTGTGTGTGTGTGTGTGTGTGTGTGTGTGTGTGTGTGTGTGTGCGCGCGTGCATGCGCACACACTAGCACACAGAGAAAGCTCAGTACTGGGGCAGGGGGGGAGGCTGAGGAGAGCCACCCTGCGTTATGGGTTATATGGTAAGGACCCTGTAACCCTGGAGCCAGTTAATGGGTTATATAGTAGTGAGCCCTGTACACCCCACAGTAGAACCAGTTAAATTCCTGGTGTGGGAGAGTCTGGGTGATGGGCAGGTAGCATCCCTCCCCTGTGTTAAAGTATAATAAAAGTGATAGCCTGCCATTTAATTCCATGTGTGTGTCTGTCCTTGCCCCTGTGTCCACATCGTTCTGCATTCTGTTCTGACCCCCCCTACTTATGCAGAGCTACATCTCATAGGTATTTAATTCTGGGTGAAAGGAAACCTTTTTTCCAAAGCTTTTTGCCATCAAAAATATTCAAGTCACTCCATTTGCTAGCTTCTTACTCCTTTCACATTTGCTCATACAAATACTGTCGCTAAAGCAAACACACAGATCAGATTTGCACCTCTCTTTCTTTTTTCTTCATGTTCTCTTAAATTAAATGTGAACTGATGACAAGGGGCAAGCATCTCCTACTCCAGGGTCTTTGAACTAGGGTCATTTCCATTAGACCTAAATGAGACCCTAAAGGAAAATTGAATTCATATCCCAAAACACTACAGTGTTCTGAGTCCTCGCTGAAGCTGGCAGTCTGAGCAGGAAGCAATAAGAGAAATGGTTTAAAAATAATCTACCTTTTTAAAGTTTTCTTTCTCTCCCCTTTTAGATGCAACGTGAGTCTTAACCTGTGGGTTTATTGGAAAAAAATGGTTTGGGATGTGTGTGTGGGGGGGTTGGTTTCATTTTATGTTTGTCAAATCCAACCGAGGGGAAAAAGAAACCTATTAATTGTGTAGGTGTTTCAGAAAATCATTTAAATAAAATGTCCTCTTATGAGCGCTGTGAGCTGGAAGATGAGAGAGCACATGGGGCAGGAGCTCTTCGGCTCAGAAGACTATCTGTCATCTACATGAATAGTTAACTAAAGGCTGCTATAGAATGTTTTTAATGGAATTCTATAAGGGGAACTTGGCTAAAATGCTGTTTGCTAAACTTATTTTGTTACCAAATGTCGACATTTCCCACTTTGGTGCCTCAGTTGGAAAAAAAGGGGGCAGGGGAAAGCATATACAATTATTTGGAAAACTGCGTAGTAATTTGCATGAATATATCAGCATCTTTTGTCTGTACAAATACTTTTCCCGCAGGGCATATGCTGTTTGTCCATGAATTGTTGTTGAAATGTATAGGAAACATTGGATACAATGGGAGGCATTTTACCCTTTCATTGTTCGGAAAAACAAAAGTCTTGTTTAATTAAAAAAAAGGGAGAGAGAGAAAATAGAGCAGGCCAAAAAACAACAACAATCCAATAACATATTCTTACCCTAAACTGGTAACAGGGGCAGAATAAGCAATTGGTTGCTTTGGGATATGCAGAGCAATTCAGAATTAGACCTGGCAAAATAGGAAGGTCAAAGCATAAGCAGACTTGCAAGCTGTATTCCCAATGCATACGTTCTATACATTGCCAATGAATTTTTACTTATATTTACTGAGGGCCTAATCTCCAAAAGCTGTGAGATTTCTAAATTAGTGCTAGAGAAAGGGCCTGGGTTGATAGCACTTTGCTATTTACCCACAAAACAAATGAGGCAAAGGCCATGGCCAGCGTGACGTCCACAGGTTTGGTGGGAATCACTATGCAGGATGCAGGGAGATGCAGACTTTAGTTCTGGACACTGCGCCTCTGCTCAGCAGGGGGCATTATAGCACCCTATGGGAAGATAGAGTACACCTCTGCCTCGATATAACGCTGTCCTCGGGAGCCAAAAAATCTTACTGCGCTATAGGTGAAACCGCGTTATATCAAACTTTATTTGACCCACCAGAGTGTGCAGCCCTGCCCCCCCCGCCCCCAAATGCTGCTTTGCCGCGTTATATCCGAATCCGAGTTATATCGGGTGGCGTTATATCGGGGTAGAGGTGTATTTTCAAGTGTTACCAACTGTCCTAATTGTATCATGGATTGGGTGATAGCGGGTGGCTTACTTAACACCCCAGTTCCTGCAGTCAGATTTTTATGGGGGCCATGCAGTTTTAATTTAAAAAATACTATGGTTACCTCTATACAGCAAAAAAAAACAAAAAAACCCCAAACGCTACAACAGTGAGTCTGAGCCCAGGTCAGTTGAATCAGGCTTGGGCTGCAGGGCAAAAATAGCAGTGTAGATGTTTTGTGCTCTGAGACCTCCTCAAAGGGGTTTCAGAGCCTGGGCACCCGCCTGAGTCTGAACACCTACGCTTCTATTTTTAGCCCCGGAGCCTGAGCCTCACAAGTCCGAGTCAGCTGATCCAGGCTCTGAGACTCACTGCCGTGGGTCTTTTTTGCAGTGTCAACACCCCCTCAGTTTCTAGCCTTCATGGTAACAGAGAAAAGTTGGAAACATGAGCCACTAAACACCCAGAAAACAAATAAAAAGAGAAATAAAATGTGTTATTTTAAAAAAATAATAATCCTATTTTAAGCCAATCTCATGGTTGTTGGGGCCTGGCTAATGGTTTCAGAATGCTCCAGGTTGCTGTTTTACCATTGCTGCTCTCAGATTTTGTGTCAGAGGATGGCAACTTTACATTGCAGGTGGGCCAGTGGAGGCTGCAGCTAGGATCTGCCGAATCAGAATCATGCTTGTTTAATCCATGTGCCTCAGGTTTCAGTGTCCATGGCGAAATGCTCTATTTTATCTTTGCAGTCTTGAGGGTCAGATCCTGGAAATACATATGCTTCCTAGCAGGTCAAATGTGTTGCATTTCTTATCACCTCTATTTTCCTATTTAATGCAAATATCTGTAACTGGGTGTGCTACATTATAACAATGGACACATCTGAACATAGCATCTGTCACACTAGGGCCAACATTTGCAAATCCAACCTAATTCGGGGGAAGGCGGGACAATCCCTCAAGGGAGAGAGAAATCTCTCCACCCATAGAGGAATTAAAGCTGTTTCTGAGAGATCAATGAGCTAGTCCTCTGGTGGCCTCAGATACTTGTCTAATCCTCCCTGGTCTGAAAACTAGACTGGAAGTCTTATGAAAATTAAGTCTTGACTAATTCTGCAGGATTCAGTTTATTCTGTTTTCAGGGGCTGGTAATAGACCTGTCCCAACATGTTTGCTTGGTTGCTGGGAAAGATTCTTGCTTCTGTTCAAAGCTTTCAATGCAGTGGGCTTTCTGCAAAACACCTATGGGTGAAATTCTGGCCCCACTGAATGGGGCCTACTGCTTCTGCATTTCAGGTGGACCAGAAATACTTTCAGAAGTGACTGCCTTTGTCGCAGTGTTTCTACACTTCTGCTTCTATCTATGTGAGATCAAAAAAGTGCAGAAACACACAAATAAATGAGAAGTTTGCTGAACTTTTTTGAATCTCCAAAGAGATAAAATTTGGCTCATATCAGGTTTTGACAGGCAGATTCACACATCCCTACAGAGTGCTAAACAGCAGGATGGCTGGGTTATAGTAAAAATACAGCTGAAAATTGTCTTACTAATGCTACTATAAAGTATAAAATATTCAATTAAAAGAAAAAATAATGAAGACTTTATTAAATAAAAGAGTACTACCACTGCATATTACTAACCCCCAAGGACAAGCGTGACTCTTGTACCAACAATAATGCAGGTTTTGTGCATATATTATGGTTTATATTCTCTTTTCAATTCACATGCATTAGCATTATTAGGCATGGAAAAGAGGATAGATTCATTTACAGTGTTACTCAATATAAGCAACAAGGTTATTTTATATGCATTCACTCTGACACTTTTGAGTCCTTCTGGAATAAAACGATATATTCATGATGCAAGGACTTCAGGGGGAAAATTCTTATAGAATGTCCACAAAAGATCTAAATTATTTCATTTGGAATTTGTATTTACTCAACAAAATTGGGGGATTGTTTTATTTTAATCTTGTTGATAAGTGAACGGTTTGCTGCAATACTTGATATTTAGATGTAGGAACGCAGATACTACAGTGATGAGCGTGGCATAAGAACCTATATAGAATAGAATTCAAATGCTGTGTAGTAACAATTGGTCACATAATATTGTTTTCTTTCTCTGATTGGACAAGCAGATTGGTTACAATCAGAAATAGGGCTTATGGCTTATTGAGCTGCCAGGGTTCTGGCAAGGGGCATTGGGAACCCTTTCCCTATTGTACATCCTGTAGTATCTCATCTTGTATAAAATATACCGAATACCATTTAGAGGTTTGTAACTTCCTGTCATTGCCACAGTCACTGACATAAATTAATGTCATGTGCTCAGTCCTAGTTGTGAGAGACATAGTCCTCTTTGTCGGGGGTGTAGTTAAATACTTATCTTGATCGTTTAATTGCCTATGTGCCCAAAGATCTGGCAAGGGAATTCTAGGAGTCTTATCCCCTTGCTGTGTCAAGCAGTAGTACTTCCCATGTAAAATATGCCACTTCTGCATATGTGCAAGCAAGCTTAAAATTCACTTCCAGCAAAGCTTTGTGTGAGTAGAAATCGATTACTTGTGTTAAGAGCTGGACTCAAGACGCAATTTGCTGTGCATAATCACAACTGTGTAGAACCTAATTTATGAACAATGCTTCATATTCTTAAATCCCAGCATATGTATACAGATATCTCTCTTTTGTGCAGCACTCTCATAACAGCCTAAATGCTACAAGAAGTGAATAGAAGAGGAGGGAAGAACAGTCATAATTCATTTTAAAATGCGTGCCTTTTTTCATTGAAAATGGTGAGGTTTGGCCCACTCTGTATGGATGTGAAGAGAGAATTTAGTCTGTAATAATATAATGATGATGTTAAAAATATCAGGAAATATTTGTAGAGATTATAGAGATCCAAAGCACCATGGATGGAGTGAACACAAAACTGTCTCCATTTCCTGTTTCTATTTCCTGAATATGCATACATGTTCTATGCCCCCTATTGGCCACTCTGAATAGTGGTTCTAAACGTTCACTACTAACACCACAATATCATTTTAAAAATCACCTTTTGTGCTTTATCGCTTTGTCTGGGCATGTAACTGCTGTCAAGTCAATGGGAATTTTGCTTGTGTAATTGCAGGAAGCTCAAATCCAAATTGTTTTTCCATGATAGAAGATTCCTCAAACTGAAATTCTTCCTAATTATTATTAGAAGATAGAAGTGAGATTATTCATAGTTATCTACTTGAAGCAGTGTTAGAGCAGCTAGAGGTTAAGAGGCAGAACAGAATACTCTAATTATGAAGTAAAATTTCTACTTGACTGAAGAGTGAGTAACCAGAGAATTAATTAAAAGTGCTAATAATAATAATTATACACGATAACATTATTTCAAATGTAAAAGATAATGAATTTAAAATACGGAGTGTTGTGAAAATACCAAGCTATCACCATTGCTATTAATTTTGGGTCCCCTGGCATCCTTTTCTGTATATACCTCAGCTGCAGTGTTCCAGCCCCTTCCCTCAGTCCTCCTAGCTCCCACACACAGAGAAGAGGGCAGGCAGTGAGTGGGCTGGTATAGAACGTGCAAAGGGGAGATGAGGCTGGGCCTGCAGAACTGAGGGTAGAAAAGTAACATGGCTGAAGGCATCTCTACTGTCCTCCTTCCTGTGGGGATTCTCCAGTAAGGGAGAGTTCTAGGGGAAGCTGCAGCCGAGGGAGTCCCTGTGAGTTTGGATCTATTGGTGCTTCCTTGCCTAGGGTTGCTGTGAAGTTTGGTGGATCCCAGGAGATAGCTGCAGATCCTGCCCATCTATGACTTTTTTTCAGCAGGGCCCATGTCCTGCTCTGGGAGAGAGGAAAATCCATCCCCTCAGCAATTGAAGAATTGTATAGGAATCCCCCTTCCCTGACAATGAGATGATTATGGAGAAATATCTTCAGAGAGAACCTGGATGAGATTTGTTCTTCTTTACCCACAGTTTTTTCCATGGGCAGGTCTTCACATAGCCTTAAGAAGTGCACCACACTGCATCCCATCCAGTCAGCCATATATTCTAACCACATCGCTGCAGCCATCCCCTGGCACCCAGACCAGTCCCTGCAATATAAGCTTCAGCAATCATCCTCAGCTCATCTGACCCATATGTCCGATAAACTCAATGTCTTGATGATATGAGATATCTCTCTGGTTATGCTGTGACTTCTGCTGTTACCCTGGCAAAAAAATCTGCCATAGCTCCACCAGCGTAACCAAGAGCAGTATCTGACCCTAAAACTTTGGGATAATTGGGGGTTTTCCTCCACCCCATTGTTTTTCACATTTCTAACCCTTATGTTCCTGCTTCTATCTGGTCACCACATACGGTTAAGTTATTGAGAGAAATAGGACAGGGATAAACATCCAGGCCCATTGGCCATACACAAAAGACATGTGGATTTGTTTCAGGATAACCTCTCATCTCTCTATGGTATAAGTGTAAGAATTTAAGGTTTGAGCCTACCCTCCCTTTACGCATACCGAGTTGCATTGACTCATATGAATTCCAAACGCAGAATAGTCCTTACATAAATATTCCCATTGAACCCAATGAGAGTGCTTCTGTGAGGGCTATTCAATGTGAATAAAAGTAGCAGAACTGAGACCTCCAGGATTTTGTTCAATAATACTAAGCAATATTCTCTGCTATATTGTTACACCTCCTAATCCTTGAGAGTGGAGGTCTGTCACTCTCAGCTGTATGTGAAAACAGGTGGCTATATTATGAGGTGCTTTATTAAAGCGGCATTTTCTTTTCACCATTATAAATCCGTCTTTGCAGAACCTCAGTATCTCTGTGCCTGCTCTCTGCGGGAGGCACTATTTATTTTTAACTTTGCAAACAAACAATTATGTTTTAAAAAAGCCCTTAAAAATGTTATCCTAGATATAAATGGGTTGCACTTTGCCTCTTGGCTGATCAGAGTGTCACCTAATTAATCAGCTTTGTGTTACTGCCATAGGCTTGGAAAGAAATGAAATAAACAAATAACCAAACAATCTTATTTCCATAAACTGTTTGACTTTGGTGCATTAATGTTTCAGCCATTTCAAGAAAGAAGTTATCATTCTCTCTGTATCTCTGTAGAAGCTGAGGTAATGTTGAATGTGTGGAACTCTTAATTCTGCAGCAGTAGCAAAGTGCTTCCCTAGCACCGTGCGAGGGAGTGCTGCGTTTCTGGACAGTGGCTAAGATGTAAAGCTGACATCCTGACCATTCGCTTATGGCGTTTTTCAGAACCGACTGACGGGTCACACAGGCATCCAGCTCATACGTCAGCTCAAGTAATGATGTTTTGCTGAACCTCAGTTCCCACTGCTGCAGATCTATATGGCTCCTCTCTTTGCTTATCTACCATACAGATCAGTTCTGGGGCTTAATTAGTTCATGAGCCTCCCAGGGTAGAAAGCCCATCTGGAGAATGATTATTATGGTTTAAGTTGTCCACAACATCCTCTTTACCAGGGGACCCCACAATCAAGTGGAGCAAGCCCCAAAGTGATGTGCTAGCAAGAGAGAAAAAATGCATTTAGCACAGCACCTTCCCTCAACTTGTGGGTATCCCATGGAGTCCTTGGCAGAGATTAAAGTGTCCCTCCCAATAGAAACCCACAGGGAGTGTAGGTGGCAGCATCATGACCTGCCCTTGTGTGCAGCAAGTTAGGCTGGCAAGAAACCTCCTTACCCCAGCAAGAGTGGATACTTACGAAGTGCTCTGGGTTACTCAGAAGAAAGGATCTAATGGAGTTCAAGTTATTATTTTGTTTATTAATCCTCTGATGTCTGACAGGGACGGATCTGCAGCCAGTGCTAAGCAGCACCATTCCATCGACGTACATCGATTTACACCAGCTGGCGATCTGGACCACAGATTTTTACACCAGAGTTCATGTAATTACACACCATCAGCAAAGCACAGCATTCATAACTCAGATCGCTAAAACAATGGTGAGTGTCAGACTTTCAGATATGCATATTTTCCTTTTACCTTCAGGTCTGTGTACACTATGCATGTGCGTCTTAAAGATTCATAAAATCAGTTATGTTCAGTTTATGGAATTTCTTTTTTATCTTTGTTCTGAAGAAGAGTGAAAATGCAGCAAAATGATCAAATTCTATGGCTCTCTTATTCAATAAATCTTCTTCATATGTGTGAAAATATCTCTCTTTTCCTCTCTCCTTCTTTTACAATGCCCTGGAGAAACTTGCAAGTTTAAAGGAACCTGTGCCAAAAGAGACATCTAGGGTATTTTTTAAAAAGGTAAATCCTGTCCTAAAAAAATGTAACAAACAAACAAAAATATACAGAGTCTGTTGCATATATTTTACATAACTAATTACCATAGTTAATCAGTTAAATAACATAACATGGCAAATCTGCATTACAAGGAGGGATGAAATATTTGTAGTGTTGTTTGCATGGGGATAATTTTCATTTTCTTCCTGTGATATGATTACTTGAAAATGTTCCCTTGTCACATAGCATATAGTAAATCTGGCCCTAAATTTAGAAATGTTGGTAACTATATTTTGATGTCAGTATTGTTTGGCAACTCTGCATTTGAATCTTACTCAAAAGGAGAGCTGATTGTGCTGGATGATCAGGGAGATAAAATTGTGGTAAAAGAAGATTTTTAAAATATATGCAATCTTAGGAATGCAAAAAGCATAAAGGAATTAAGGGAATCGTATCCTCTCCATTTTTCAGCCAGACACCATTGTCTAATTCCTAAGGGATTTTAATATTTTTCATTTATTCATGGTCCAACATCAGGTAAGGGATTTCCTCTTCCAAATAATTGCATGCTTCCAGGAATTGCAGGAAATTCAACACACACCATGTGTGCGTTCTATCAATTATAGTGAACTGTCAGGAAAGTAGGTAAGAGGACATGTAAAATCTTTGATGGATCTGATACTGTCAATGGAATGCAATGGAATTACACTGGTGTGGTGTCAGAATCAGGCCCAGGTCATCTGTATTTTCACAATTGCATTTGGCACCTTGAAAACCTGTAATGTGTACATTCCCTCCCCTTTCCTCTCCTCACAGATGGCTGTGTTCTCCATTCCCCTATGCCATGTGACACCAGGGACAACACAATGTACAGAGCAATGGAGAATGTGGCCCAGAGATTTTGGGAATGGATGCATTGAGGACCTGCTTGAAAGCCCGCTGAAGTCAATGCAAGTCTTTCTATTGATTTCAGTTGGTTTTGGATCAGGTCCTTAATAAATGCAAGTAAAAGAAACTTTTTAATAATGCCACATTTATATTTTACATTATAATTTCTTCCAAGAAAAGTCCTTGTGATTGAAATGCCATAGCTAGAGATGAGAAAAATATTTGCAGGCAAAATGGAAAATAATCACAATTGTAGGGGTTTGCATTTCAGTCTGGACACCTTGTGGACAACCTAACACAGGTACTTCACATGAGTGAGACTGGATAGGAAAGAGAAAATGTGAGAGAAAAATAACAATGCTGGGGTTACTCACAGATCTCTTCTATAACTCCCTAGGGATTGCTTCCTAGCTAACCTCCCTCCAGTAGTAGACCCAAGGAAATGTTCTTAACCATAGATAATACATAAAATAAGTATTTCCAAAAGCAGTAAATGCAAAATTTTAAATATTTTATCAAATTTAAATATTTTGTCAAGAGTGTTTTGTCAGTGAAGAGTTTATTTTTGAAATAAGAACCTGCTGCCTTAGGCCTGCATTAAGTGCTAACAAATTATGCACAATTCATACATCATACTTATTGAAT
Source organism: Mauremys mutica (assembly GCF_020497125.1). Taxonomy (NCBI): domain Eukaryota; kingdom Metazoa; phylum Chordata; order Testudines; family Geoemydidae; genus Mauremys; species Mauremys mutica. The sequence continues at coordinate 9,406,098 of NC_059084.1, read as the reverse complement.
ACTTTTGTCCATTCAATAAAAAATTCCATTGTTACTGTGATAACCTTGAAATCACATGATACGTAGAGCTTTTCAGACAGAGGTCAAATTCAGGCCTGGACCAGAGTCTCCACTTGGGTGAAGCTACTTTGCCTCACCAGGAATGCAAATAGAGCGGTGCCCTACTGTATGCAGTACCAGCAAAAGATTTTTAGTGGGTACAGGGTATGGAAAAACTTGGGGCTAGCACCACCCCCCTCTGGGGGTGGGGCTGCACACTGCTCCTTAAAGGAGAAGAATGTGGCTAGGGAGGGCATTCATTCTTTATATGGCTTTAACACAGTGGTTCTCAAACTGGGGCCACCGCTTGTGTAGGGAAAACCTCTGGTGGGCTGGGCTGGTTTGTGTACCTGCCGCGTCTGCAGATCCAGCCGATCGCGGCTCCCACTGACCGCTGTTCGCTGTTCCAGGCCAATGGAGGCTTCAGGAAGTGCCGCCCAGGAAATCCCTTGTCCCGTGCCGCTTCCAGCAGCTCCCATTGGCCTGGAGCAGCGAACTGCGGCCAGTGGAGCCGCTATCGGCCGGACCTGCGGACGCAGCAGGTACACAAACCAGCCCGGCCCGCCAGGGGCTTTCGCTACACAAGCGGCAGCCTCAGTTTAAGAACCACTGCTTTAACAGCACAATACATTTAAGGCTTTGTTTAAGTGTGTTCACACATGTATTGTGCTGTTAAGTTGGTCAGGAGTCCTCAAGAGGAGAGAGGTGAGGGAGGGACGGAAGGTGTTTAAACAATGTTTTTGATTCTGTTTCTCCCCCTTGGTCTGAATTATCCACGACATCCATACTGCATCACATCCAGTCCAAATAATTAAAGGAATGCCTCTGCTTGCACTGACCAGAGGATGTTTGGATTCTGATGTCAGCCCACTTCTGCAGCCTGACAGGAATCAGGGGGTGTGCCCATGTACACAGAATTCTTCTTTGCAGCCAAACTAGTCTGACATGCCTTTTGCTAACTGGAACTGGAGCAGCAAAACAAAGAAAACAAATGCCTCATTTTCCAGCTTTGTGAGTGAGAGAACTATAAGTGAAGATTATAATGCTGGACACCGACAGCCTTAAACCAGCTGCCTCAGGAATCTGCCAAGACCTTTGCTGAAAATATGTTGCTCATCTTATCAACGGAGCTAAGACTTATCACACATCTGCCCACCTTTATTCGAATGGAGCTCCTTCTGATCTGACAGCTCAGGCATTGTCAGTTTCATCCAGAACAATTTAGAAACTTGGAACCTAATCCTGTAAACCCTTAATCATTTGATCAATTTCATTGAAGACAATGGGACTATTTGTATAACTATGGACCACTTTTGTGGTAAGAGTTTCAGGAGTCTGTTCTGTTCCTATAAAGGAAGTTGAATCTCCCATTGAAATGCAATGTTTGGGGACAATTCCATAATGCAGTTTAGGACACAGTCCTACTTAAATGTTGTCTTTTAATAAGTCATACATATGCTGAAATGGCTCCTCACCCAACTCCCATATTCCATATAAACAGACTGAAATACTGCATATTTGGGGGTAAAATGAGAAGTTAAGCATGTTGATGTTTGTATATACAAACACCCATTTCATCACTGTACTGGAAAATTTAGCTGAACTTAAACTTTCTTCAAATTCCATAGAAAATTAACAGCCCTGATTGTTTTCTGCGTTAATCAGCGGGTACCTGAAAAAAGTACATGCCTTTTAAGAGAGAAGAATCCGTCCACACTTACTGAAAAAAAAAATTCCTTCCAACTGGTGTTCAGAAGAGTGCTACAAGACACATACATAACCTCATGAGCAGAGGACAGAGAGGAGACCTTCCCACATTATGAACAGCAAATAAAAAAAAATAATAATAAAATCTCATAGAGGCAGGGATTCACACATTTGCAAACCTAAAAACCTGTGTTACGCTTAAACCACCTCAGCACATACCAGGTTTATGAACGTTAAAAAGTTAACTGCAAAGGAACACTGAAGCCCATTAATCTGAATGTGTGCCAGCCGGTATGTCCTTACTGACTCAGGTCACGTCTACACTACGGGACTATTCCGAATTTGCATAAACCGGTTTTGTAAAACAGATTTTATAAAATCGAGTGCGCGCGGCCACACTAAACACATTAAATCGGTGGTGTGCGTCCATGGTCCGAGGCTAGCGTCGATTTCTGGAGCGTTGCACTGTGGGTAGCTATCCCGTAGCTATCCCATAGTTCCCGCAGCCTCCCCCGCCCCTTGGCATTTCCGGGTTGAGATCCCAGTGCCTGATGGGGCAAAAATCATTGTCGCGGGTGGTTCTGGGTACAGCCTCACCCCTCCCTCCCTGAGCAGCAGACAACCGTTTCGCGCCTTTTTTGCTTGGTGAACTGTGCAGACGCCATAGCACAGCAAGCATGGACCCTGCTCAGCTCAATACCGCAATCGTGAATGTTTTAAACACCTCGCGCACTCCCGTGCAGTCCATGCTGGGGCTCTTTTACGATTCTCAGGAGACTGCATTGTTAACTGTGCTGATGAGCTGTGCGTGGTCACCTGTGCTGATGAGATCTCCACGCTGGGGAAGCAGGAAATGAATTTCAAAACTTCGTGGGGCTTTTCCTGTCTACCTGGGCAGTGCATCCGAGTTCAGAATGCTGTCCAGAGCGGTCACTGGTGCACTGTGGGATACCGCCCGGAGGCCAATACCGTCGATCAGCGGCCACACTAACCCTAATCCGATATGGTAATACCGATACTAGCGTTACTCCTCTCATTAGGGAGGAGTACAGAAACCGGTTTAAAGAGCCATTAAAATCGATATAAGGTGCCTCCTAGTGTGGACGGTTGTGGCGTTAAATCGGTTTTACGCTCCTAAAACCGATTTAAACGCCTAGTGTAGACCAGGCTTAAGGCTCAAGTCACACCTGAACAGCTAAACATTAACCTTGCCCTTTTACACTAAACAGAGTCATGTCACTGGCTCCATCTCTGTTGTTACGTAACAGAGAACAAAACTCCAGTGGGGCATGGTGCTGGCACATAGGTCTCAAATACATGATGTGATTTTTCAGAATCTCTTTTGGGAATAATCATGTACGTGAAATAGCTGATACTTATGATTATGCTATTTCTATGCATGTGTTTTCTTGGGGTACGTCTTCCCTACCCGCCGGATCGGCGGGTAGCAATCGATTTCTCGGAGTTCGATATATCGCGTCTCATCTAGACGCGATATATCGAACCCCGAAAGCGCTCCCATCGACTCCGGAACTCCACCGGAGCGAGTGGCGGTAGCGGAGTCGACGGGGGAGCCGCGGACATCGATCCCGCGCCGTGAGGATGGGTAAGTAATTCGAGCTAAGGTACTTCGACTTCAGCTACGCTATTCACGTAGCTGAAGTTGCGTACCTTAGATCGACCCCCCCCTAGTGTAGACCAGGCCTTAGTATCTGAAGTTATGAATATTAGCTATATTTACTATGTTTCCTCCTGTAACGCCCACAAGGTGAAGGTTCTAACTAGAATATAGGTGGGGGTGATGGACATGTAACTTGCCCATGTGACTCCAAACACCATCTTTTACAGTGAGAACAGATTTCCCTTTACTTGGCAGAAAGCGGGGCCCCGGGTTGGGGGCAGGATGGGGAGGAGTCACATGGAGGGTCACATGGGGAGGTCATGTGCTTCCCCCCCCCCCCATTGTGTCCACCCCATGAGTCCAGTACCAGCAAGAAATGATTTCTACTTGTACCACTGTGCCTCACCCTATCATAGTGGGATGTTTGGATTTGGATTATAGCCAGGGGAAAGTCACACAGCCTAGCTCTGTGCTTTGGTGCCCACTGCCTATTATATCAGCCAATGGTTCCCTGGGGGAACTGGCACAAGTTAGAACAGCCTTTAGGCTGTAAAGCGCTCTGCATCTTCAGAGCTCTGTGCATGTCAGAGCAGTCTGTTACTAATCCACGCATCAAGCACTGTACATAAGAATTAGTTTTATTTTGTGGGTGGGGAAACTGAGACATAGACTAGTTAGGTGACTTGTCCAAACCCACGTGATGCAGTAGCAGGCCTAGGACGTGGGTATAGGCCTAAAAAGTTTGTGGCATCTAGTCCCATGCTTAACAAGATAATTTCACCCCCCCTTGAGAGAATTACAGGTTTATAGTCGTTGTGGACCCATCTATTATCCTCTGCTGCATCTAAGTAAGTCTGCTAGCTTCTCCTGCATCTGCAATCCGAGAAAAAGAACCTGGAGCAAGGAAGGGTGCTCACCGTGCACCTCCCTATTATTGGAGACATTAAATGATTCACATTCCCAATTTATTTTTCGGAAAGGGAGCACTAAAATCAGTTACTAAGAAATTAAGAAGGCTATACTTCCCTAAAGATGTGTTTTATTAAGCAAACAAAACATAAAACCTTCACACTGTCTGTGATTGATTAATGACCTTTTTCAAAGACCCTAATAACAAGAACAATTGAAGAATATTGGAACAATTAAGGAGTTTCTGCACAGGCAGTTCACTTATCAAAATGACTTGGACAGGCATTCAGCTGGATCATTGCACCTTATACCTTAACTACTGTCAAATCAAGTATAACAGCCCACCCATGAAGACTATTTTAAGCACATCAGCAAAATGCCACACTGAACTTTTAGCAGCAATTATAGGTATAAAAGATATTGGCCTTGAGTGATTTAAGATGAACTCTACAACAGCATCTGTCCAGACACTAATCTCTTACCATTTACTATTTTACCTTGTCTTACAGGTATTAGCAGTTAAGTTATATTAGCATTTTCCAGATAAAACCCAGACTTTTGAAAGAGTAAAAGCTAAACTAATCAGAGTGCCACAGAGCTTTTCTGTGGAAAGTCGCACTTTGAAATACCAATTACTAATGTAGGTAATTTGAGGGAGTGGAAAAGCAATTTAGGCCAGATGGCTGCAAAATGAAGTATTCGACTGGCTACTAATCTGCGCTGTCCTAAAAATATATTTTTAACATCATAAAAGTAATGAGGATTTGTTATTTGTTATTATTTGATCAAAATAGCTTTACCACCTCTCTGTTTTTTCGTCACTTTTGTGCACTGGAGAAAGTAGCATTTTAAACACATCCTGCTGCTGGTTGACTTCAAGTTCCACTCTTGCTGAATTCATTCACCAGTTACAGACTCCTCATGAGGACAATAGATTTTGCTGCTACTCTTTTTTTTTTTGTCATTGTAAAGAGGTCAGCAAGACCTTTTATGGTCCATTTCTTTTCTCTCCCTTTGGATACAGCTATGTTTTAAACAGGTTAAAACATGGAAGGGCATATTTCCAGCTGACATCTGATTTCAATAAGCCCAATTTTCCAGGGAAAGCAGCTGCATGGAATCTTTCATGCCTGGAACAAGTTGTGCATGCAAAGTGGGTTTGCAAATATAAAGGCTATAATATGGCCCGATCTTCAGCTGGTGTAAATGGGCATGACACCATTGAAGTTAATGGGGTACCCTGAGGATCTGGCCCTAGGGCTGAAATTCTGGCCTTGAATTTTTTTAGATATGCTTATTTTACAACTTTTTCTTAATCAACAGAACAAGAAGGAAGTGCGTGTATCCACAAAAATCAAAGTCATCCTGATCCCTTGAACTAGACATGTATAAATACAGGATGAATAGGAGAGTTAGTCACGTTAGCCTGGCTTTATTAACCAGACCACATTTCCTTAAACTCTTGGTACCCCTGTTTAACAGATGTAAATCACTCAGAAGCCCGATTAAGAATCACCAATGTTAATTTTGTTTGCTGATTTCCTATTTTTATTCAATAATTTAAATTTTTTTTTTTAAATTTCTGATGTTGACAGTGAAAATATTGAAGTTTAATGAAAGAGAAAATCAAGATGAGAACATGTCTACAAGCTATGAAGTTTCCAGCTTCAAAGGCATAAGACCTTGTTTGAGAAGGATTCTGTTAATGCTGCTCACAGTATGAGTATACTACAAGAAACTAAATATTGCATGTCTGGGGGTATTTTAAAGTTGCCTTTTGTAGAGCTGCTCATAAAACATTGTCACTTTTTTCTGTGAAATATCTATATATCTATATCATCTATATCTATATATATATGACTAAGTGAAAATGTTCATGAAAAACTTTCTCTTTTCATCTAATTTTGATGGGATTTGTGTCAAAAAATGAAACTCCCAAAATAACAAAAAATGTTTTTCAAAAACCAAATACTGAAAAATGTGCTTTCAAGTGTGAAGTTTGTTGACAAAAATCTGAAAAAATCTGCTCCCCCCCTTAACACTTTTGTTTTCTTTGAAAATTTTACTGGAAAGTTAAATATATATTGTTCAAATTTATATTTTCTCATACTTAGCTTTACATTTTAAAGATCTAATTCTATATTCCTTCCATGCTCAACACTCCTGTTGATTTCAGCAGAATCTGTGAGTGCACAAGGAAGATGAGAATGGATGCTGGATTAACAGAACCGGTAAAAATACAATGGGTGTAAAGGTGTTGGAACTAGAGGTGCCGCGGGTACAGCAGCACCCTCTGGCTCAAAGTAGTTTCCATCATATACAAGGTTTACAGTTTGGTTTAATGGCTCTCAGCACCCCAACTATACAAAATGTTCCAGCACCCCTGGGTGAAACCCTGGCTCTACTGAAGTCAATCAGAATTTTGCCATTGAATTCAATGGGGCTAAATCCCTTAAAATGTGATCATTATTCATCAGACAGGTTAGCAAGATCCATCCCTGTAACTGTGATGCATAGAAGATGAAATTCAGTGGGATCAGGACTATCACTTAGAATATATTTGTTACTTGTCCTAGCACCATGAGCCCTAATCTGTTAGTGGCCTTTCCATGCTACTGCACTATAACCATTAAGCAATAGCCGGTATAATATCAAATGTTATCTGTGAATAAGGGTTAAGAATTTCTGAGGAGGATGTTAGCAAAACATCTTCTAGATTCTAAATCCTCTTTCTGCCCCTATACATAGTCTAAGACCATATTCTTTAAACAGGGATTAATTTGAAGGAAATAGTGTTTCCAACTAATGGGAAGTCTGTGCTATGTAAAAGGGAGTTAGGATCCTTCCAGAGGCTATGCAATAGTGTATTTTTTCTCTTGCTCCACTCCTCTGTGCTCTCCTTTCTTTTTACATTATTTTAATGTTTTCTCTGATGAACTTAAATAGTGATTCACAGTATCTGAGTGATTTTTTTTTTAAAGCAGCAAAATGATCAATCCATTTTCCATCCAGAGGACATTCTTATGATGAATTTCAATCTCTGTCAGTCCTTAAATCCACTTTTTCTCAGTGAAAACTCCCACTGGAGTAGATGGAAGAATAGTCTCTGAGCGAGGACTGCAGGACTGAGACCCAGGTTGATGAGAAACAGGCAAGAAAGTACATAAACTCCTGACTGGTCAGGTAATGTAAAAATATCTTAGCTAGCAACAATATTACCAGATTAAGGAGCTAATTATGGCCCACTTTGACCCTTGAAACAATATACAAGGTGCAGTTAGGCAGAGGATCATCTCTCTGAAAGAATGACCCACTATGGGCTTAATCCATTGCCCACTGAAGTCAATAGAAAGAAGATAGGCAAGCAGCAAATAGTACTTGCCGTTGGCTATGTAGTGACTCTTGAGGAGCTACTGTTATTTCTTCACTTTCTTTAATTTATGATACCACCAGCTAGTGTTAACAGGATTATCTCTACTCCATATGCTGTCAACCAGCTTGCACGCACGTTATTGCAAGATGCGTGTTTTATTTATTGCCAACTTATTCTTTGTGTGATTCCCTGTTCTTTCTGCAAAGGGCTACAGCTACAATTTTAATTTGGTTGATGTTGACCTTGTAGTCAACTCTCTAGATAGGTTGAAGGTAAAAACATCTTGCTCTATCCACTAAATTAGGGGAGCTTTTTGTCCACAAGGGACACTGGGTTGCTTTGCTGTGTACATGCAATATAAATCAAAGGAGGAGGCATTATTAATAAATAAGGCATTGGGTAGACTTTGTCTGGAAATCTTGTTTAAAGCACTGATAACTATCCAATAGTTTTTAAATATAGATATATAATTGCCTTTGGGGATTGCAACGCACCATAACTAAAGCACAAGTCTCCGAAAGTGGAAACACGAGTAGAACTGGGGTGAACTTTTTGCAACAAGCAATTCATTCATAGAACATGGGTCCTTTTTTTCTCTTCTTGATTTGTTAGTGAACATTCCATGTTTTCAATGAATTGTTTCATCATACATAGTTATTTAGTGCTTTTTTTCTGTGAATATATTTCAGCCTATGGGTTGTCCATGAGCTGTTGGCTCTCAGGATTGCTTTGACACAGGCCATATGAAAGTCAAGGTTCCACATATCAGTGTTTCTGTTCCTTCACTGGATGAGCAAAACTCATATATTCACTGATATGAATAGCTGGGGAAACAAGGAAGGCGGTGGACTAGGTTGTCAGATGGTATAAACTGTATAGCTGTGTTGATGGAGCTGTGGCTTGAGCTTCATTGGAACTATGCTAATTTATGCTATTTGACAACCTGGCTTTGTATTCTTTCCATGAACATCCTGTAACGTGTGTTGTTTGGATGAACATTCCTGCCAGTTATCTCACTGGGCCAGAGCTTCAGCTTCAGCAAAATGACGTGGCTGCCTTGAAGTCAGTGGAGCTGTATGGATTTCCACTTGCTGAGGATCTGGCCCTTTCACTAGAATATTCATGGACTCTGAACACACAGTAGGGGCAGAAATGCAACTGAATCAAAGATATTTAAAAAATGGAACAAGTGATCATCAGTAATTGTTTGCATTCTTTGTCCTATTGCAATCCAGAATTTGGACACGGTGAGTTATCTATAAAATGTCTTTCAGGGTTTCTACACGGTCTCCTATTTCTAGATCTGCACAACCCAAGGATATGAAAAGGTATCCTCTAAATGACCAAAAATTGGAATTTTAGGGGATCCCGAGCACAGTTATTTCATGTGACAGAACAACAAATTACTTTGGGATAATTTACCAATCTGAACAGTTGAGTCAAGGAGCACCAGTGCATTCAGAGAAGTGGATGAGTTTTTGAACAAAGAATGGCGAGAGAAAATGGAAATGTGGGAAATAGAATGGGTAAGCATGATCAGATTTTCCAAGTGTGTTTCTGTGTTTGCTATTTATAATGAGGGGAAAGCATGGAGGAGAAAAGTGTGTTTTTAAACTCTCTTGTATCAAATCATAATGGCATTTTGGGTTATGTCATTGCAAAGACAGCAAATACTGGATCCTCGTTTAGATGCAGATAAAAAGCAAAGAAATATCCATTCTGCCCGTTGACCAGAAAACAATCCTTGCTTACTGCTGTCCTGATGAGTGACTGATCAGTATATCCATTAAATAGAACTGTCAAATCTCTTGGAAAGCAATGATTAGGGAATTGTTTGTTGTTGTTGTTTGTTTTGTTTTTTAAACAGTGATTTGTTTTGCAGTATTTTCATCATTTTCTGAGTGCACGTATCAGTCATTGAGGAGGTTCTTATTCTCAAAGAAGGAGGAGTGCGAATCACCATTCCTGAACTCAAGTGCAACATCAACCTGCTTTCAAGACACTCATTAAAACTGACCATCTAGAATTGACGCTATTAAGCCTGGCATGCAAAATATGGTCATGCTGGCATGCGTGAGGAGTAGAAAAGAGGATTTGACTTGCTGTATGTCTAACATAAGGTGAGATGGTCTGGGTAGTAGCATAGAGGGATGGAGGTGGCAGGATCTTGTGTGTGGTCAAACCCCCATTTTATGCATGTATCCTTCCCCTTCCTGTAGGAGGAGGAAACCTGCCATTTTCAACCTTCCGAGCATCTTCTCCCGCTGTCCCTGGATCCTGCAAAACCCCTGCTGGATTGAGGATCTATAGCTGTAGAGGGCGCAGGCTAGTGGCAAGAGAGGGAGGACCAAGAAGGTGGCTTTTTGCATTCTCTCTCCCAAATTTACAGGTACAACATCTGTGTATTCCTCTGTGCTGGGAAAATACTCCTCAGTAGGGGCTATGAGGAAGCCCTGGCACTACAGCTCCAGTGGAACCCGGCTGTCTGGGAACCAAAGTGGGGACAAAGGGGTTCCAGAGAAGGCATGGAAGAAATCTGCAAATTCCAGAAATCTACCGCCCATATCTATGCAAGGGGATGGATAATTCAGCCCATGACCCCTATATGAATTAATCTACCACATCATTACAAATTACGCTGGGAATTTTAGCATCCAGCTAGCAATATATATTTGTCATTCCTTTATAGTACGCTCACCAGCTGGGTAACAGAGAATAGGGTGGTAAAGAAAGGCAAACTGCTAACTATGGTTTTTGGGTGGGGGAATATTGTGCAGTTTTAGAATGATATTGCACTCTGTTATATCATTAACCTAAGAATTACCATTACATTAAGGTCCCTGGTTTTAACAAAAGGCTCTAATTAAGGACATCATAGGCATCACAATCTACTGTTTTAGTGGCCTATAGACTAACTATTTTAATATGCTGGCCCTCTGGCAAATTCTCCAACTACAAATCTTTCAGCAGGGTGCACTTGTGTTCTGAATCTCATCTTATCTTAGAAGCATGAACGTTGCAATTAGAAATTCAGAACTCTTTACATCTTAGTAACCATGCATAAAAATTAATTCAAGCAAAATGTAATTTAGAATAATAATAACATGCTTTCCTAATGTTTCCTACATTAATCATGGTTAAGACAGTTACTATAGCAGCACACTGCTGGATTTTATTGAAAATAAAGTAATTCAGTGTGGTACAAGTTCTCTTCAGAAAGCACTGCTGTTTATTTAAGAGAGAGGAGAAGCAGTATGGGGCGGGGGAGACAGACAGAACCGTCTGTTTTTCTTTCAATGAATGTAATGCTTAATAACATATTGATACAAAAGCAGTAGAGCACTATTTATTTTCAGGGAAAGGTTCTGATCTTTGCTATTTGTCATTGGATATTTTTTAAATTTACAGACAGAAACAAAAAATAAAAAAGAAAGAAAAGTGTGCAGACTAAGTTTTCCACCACAATAAACATTAGACCCATGACAAACAGTTCACCCAGGTTATTACCTGTGGGAAAATAAGCCCATAAAATTTTTCAAGCTTACTGATGTTTACTCAAGTCTTTTCTTTTTGTCCTGAGGTGAATGTGCCTACCAGACTCCCAGTTAAGACCCCCTGAGGAACCCGTTAGAGGAGTCAACTTTAATAATAGGCATAGGAGTCAGTGGCCAGGTTCTCTAGTGAATGGTGTAAAGGACTCATGACCTAGCCACAAATGCACAGCAGTTGGGTTCCGGTGTAGGGGGACCCTCTGCTTGGTGCAAATAGGCTGCTTTGTTCTTCTGCATCCTGCCCAGCAGAAAGGGCAGGGTGGGGATGGGGTGGAGTTGCTGTATGACAATCCTCCTCTGGTGGAGAGCCCACAAAGGACCCTTCAGCACTGTCTGGCAGCTCAGCTGACCTTTGGAGTCAGGGAGCTAGCCCTCAGAACCAGGGAGCCATTACTGTCTGCCTAATACCTGACGTGCACTGTCTCAAACAGAGCTCTGGTGGAGGAGGGAATCTTACATAGTAAATTGCTTGACACTAGGGGAACATTCAAAATGTCTTCATTGTGCCCTAGGTTCCTATAAGCTGTAATGCAGTAACAGACTAATTCAGTAGTTCTTGGTTCTTGCACCCTCATGGTAGCTTCTCTCTGCCAGCTTTTCCCGCCTTAAAAGTGTAAATTACACCCGACTTGTTCTCCCTCTGAATGCCAATTCTGTGCACCTGTTTTCCTACTCTTCTCGTCATTTAATTTATACTATTATTTCTATTATTGCTTAATTAAGTTCCTTGAGACTTTTGTGGGAACTGACCCTACTTACACCAGGCTTGTATTTGGTCCTAAAACGTAATATTTGAACTTTTCCTATAGAGAAAATGAGGCAAGAAGTGACTTGCAAGTTTGTGTCATACTTAGTCACAGGAGGTTATACAGGAGAGAAATGTGGCTCTTGGAATGTAATTGAAATTTGTACAGTACTGTGGCCTGGCAAACACTGGATCTTGTGTCGAACCAAAGAAATGGAGGGCCATATCCTTAGCTCTGTTCTGGCCCTTTATGTTGGAAAGGTGATGTTATTGGCCAGCTGGTGAGTCACCCAATGTGGGGGAATCTCTAAATGACGTAGGGCCAATTCCAGGCATATGGGGTTTTGGGGGGGAAATGTCCTAGTGCTGCTGTGCTCCAGCAATCACTAGCTTGTATAATGGCCTTTGGGGGCTCCTAGCAGCCAGTGCAAGTCAGGAGTACTCTAATTTTGCACTGGAGGCCAAATCGTTCTCAGCATAAATCTGTGCTCTTCCCCCACACCTTGTTATTTTCCCTCATGTCCTCACTGAGTACAGCCTGGGACCAGAGCATGAGAGCGACACCTTATATTACCATCCAAAGAAAAACGGAGATTTGGGGACAAACTTACCCATCATCACACAGATTCAGGAGTAGGGTGGCTCAAAAAATGTAATTTATTTTGCGCAAAATTTTTGAAGAAAATATTTTTTTCATTTTCTTGGAATCTTTTGGGTTATAGTTAAACTCCATTTTTTAAATGGACTTTTAATTTTAACCCAAATCATTTTAATGAAAATGGAAAGCTTCACAAGAAAAAATCTAGGTTTCAGAATAGCAGCCGTGTTAGTCTGTATCTGCAAAAAGAACAGGAGTACTGTTCCTTCTCCCCCCAGTTCCTTACATCTCCTTGTCAATTTCTGGAAATGGGCCATTTTCATTACCACTACAAACAGTTATTTTTCTCTCCTGCTGATAATAGCTCATCTTAACTGATCACTCTCCTTATAGTATGTATGGTAACACCCATTGTTTCATGTTCTCTGTGTGTGAAGATATATATATATCTTCCTACTGTATTTTCCACGGCATGCATCCGATGAAGTGGGCTGTAGCCCATGAAAGCTTATGCTCAAATAAATGTGTTAGTCTCTAAGGTGCCACAAGTCCTCCTGTTCTTTTTGAAGAAAAATTTTGTTTTGTCAACACAAAAACAATCACTTTTTGTTGTAAAAGAAGCTGTGATGAAATATTTTTACAAGCTCTACTCAAGAATAAATCGGTGGTGCTTTGGTGGTGTGGCTAAGGATTCCACAAACCTTTTCAGTGTTATAACCAGAGAAATATTGTTGCTCCACACAGCTGTCCTGTTCCACTGATCTTATAGTAACAGTGGTGCATTATTTTTTAAAACGTTTTTTCTTAGTAGTGGAACAATTCCTTGCAATTTCCTGGCTTTATGATGTTTGTGTTTTTTGAGATATCTGCTGTTTTGGGATGAAATAAAGGATATTTAAAAAAAAATCTTAATTCCAGGTCAATAAAGTCTTTTGCCTGGGATTGTGATGTAAACTGGTGAAATACTATAACAGCTCAACATTTTATACTGAGGGCTACAAAGGCCTTTGTAACAGAATGCATTTTTTCATTAGATTTAGTGCTCATTAGAGAGAGGTGGGAGAGGTGATATTCCCATTCTGCAAGCCTAAGTGGACTTTTAGCACCTAAGTTGTTCATGAGATCACTAAATTGTTATCTCAACCACAGCTGTTAATTAGTCACTAAAGAGAATGTACTTTATTTTACATTAACACATTAAATGTGAAGGAAAATAGATTTTTCTCTTTAAATAGCATGTGCATGTTTTCTACAAAAAATGTGGAACTTGGACTTCAGAACCATTTCATTTATTCCCTTTAATTAGTTTTTTTGTGGCCAATTTCTATTTTAATTTATATCCTGGTCATCCCTGCTTTGAAAGTGAGAGCAGAATTTAGCCTGTAATGTTTACTGTAACCCAACCCAATCCTTTTAAAAAAATGAAAATACATAAATTAGGACAGGTTGACTCATTTGCCTCTTCTGATTAAGGAAAGTTTAGACATCAGTTGGAGAACTCCTTAAATGAGGGAGAGATGATGCTATATAGTTAACTGCTGCAGAATACTATTCATAGAAATGTCTCACCATGGCTATGAACCAGATTTTCAAAATTGCTCAGCATCCCACATTCCTCATTTAGGCACACAAAGTCTGACGGGGAGGGGCTGCAAGCTCTTTGAAGGACAGGATTAGAATTCAAAATGACCTTGACAAACTGGAGAATTGGTCTGAAATCAACAAGATGAAATTCAGTAAAGACAAGTGCTATGTCACTTTGGAAGGAAAAATCAAATGCACAAACACAAAAAGGGAGTTATAGTGGATCAGAGATTAAATATAAGTCAACAATGTGATGCAGCTGAGAAAAAGTCTAATATAATTCAAGGATGAATTAATGGGCATGTCATATGTAAGATACGGTACGTAACTTTCACTCTACTCAGCACGGGTGAGGCCTCAGCTGGAGTACTGTGGCCAATTTTGAGAACCACACTTTAAGAAGATGTGGAGAAATTGAAAAGCATCCACAGGGAGCTACAAAAATGCTAAAAGGTTTAGAAAACCTGACCTACTGGGAAAGATTAAAAAAACTAACCTTGAGGGAAGAAGACTAAGGGGAAACCTGATAGTCTTCAAATATGTTAAGGACTGTGGGATGAGGTACACAAACATCACACTGGGCCCAAAGTGGTTAAAAGATGATGTTGGCATCAGGTCAAGGATGCTCCAGCTGGAGAAGCAGGTTCAATGGAGTTCAGAAGCCCAGGTAAAGGGTGGTGGACAGACTGCAGGAGAGAGGACTCCTTCTCCAGCAAGACAGGCAGATGGTTGAGCCTGAGAGGGGACTACAGAGCAGGTAAAGCCCACCAGCAGTGCCTTCTCCAACCACCAGCCACTTTGAGATCATCAGGGCCTTGCTCACTTGGAGCTTTTGTTGTTGTAGTTGAAAAACTATGTGGAATATAAGGGCCATGCCCCAAACTGAAGGGACATATTGGTAGGAAATAGCCCAAGGAAGCAGACTTGCAGGCCTCTGTTGTTGCTTCTTACAGAACTCTGGGCTGGGACGCAGTGGAGAGTGAAGGCCCAGGTTCCATGTTGTACCCCATGAGGGCTGAGGCCCAGGTATGAGTGGGAAGTCAAAGACTCCCAGCTTCAAGTCAGAAACAGATATTTCTACTGCCCTGACAGAGGGACAAGGATGCATTGACCACTAAGTTGCCCTCCTCTCCAAGCTGCCCAACAGAGGCTGTTATAAAGTGGTAGATGATCAATTGTTCTCCATGTCCACTGAAGGTAGGAGAAGAAGTAATAGGAGCAGCAAGGGAGACTGAGATTAAACATTACAAAAAGCTTTCTAACTGTAAGGATAGTTAAGCACTGGAATAGGCTTCCAAGGGAGGTTATGGAATACCCATCATCTGAGGTCTTTAAGAACAGGTTGGACAAACATCTATCAGGTATAGTCGAGGTACACCTGGTCCTGCTGGATTGCAGGGGGATTGACTAGATGACGTCTTAATGTCCCTTCCATCCCTATATTTCTATGACTCAAAGCCCAGGGAAGTCAATGGAAAGAATCCCCTGAAGTCAATGGGCTGTGGGTCAGGTCCCTAATTATTAGGTTAGGTCTTGTCTAGACACAAATGTTGCATTGCTTTAACTAGCTAGAGCAGACTTGTTTAGGGAAAGCCCCGGTGGGCCGGGCTGGTTTGTTTACCTGCTGTTCCTCAGCCCACACCGCTTCCAGCAGCTGCCATTGGCCTGGAGCAGCAAACTGCGGCCAGTGGGAGCCGCGATCGGCCAAACCTGCAGACGCGGCAGGTAAACAAACTGGCCCGGCCCACCAGCGGCTTTCCCTAAACAAGCAGTGTCCCAAGTTTGGGAAACACTGAGCTAGAGCACTACGTTGCTCCCAGTTATACCAGCATCACTTATTCTTGGATGGGAAGGGAAGGGAAACAAGGAATATCAATATAAGACATCCTTATACTGATATAAGTGTGTTCACACTAAGGGTTGTACAGGTGTAACGATATCAGTTTAAATAAAATCACCCCTTACTTACTTATTACTAATTGAAATAGCTATACTGGTACAAGATCTGTGTATAGATCAGGCCTAAGCATGTGTGCACAAAGCCTTATAGCCTTACAACTACACTGTCAAGGAGCCAGCTGCAACAGAGTCAGTCTCCTAGCAACACACTCAACACAGCTGACCCTGGTAGGAGTCGCCTGATTGATTGATCTTTCTGATTGGTGGAGGAATGACGCTAGCTACTACTTGACCCAGCAGTAGCCAGAGCTCACCGGCTGCTCAGTGCAATCCATGCCTGCAACTGTGCTTGGTCCTGCTGCTTCTGCCTGCTCCTGTGCCTTCTTCAGGCCCTGCATTTCTCCATCCTTGACACTCCTGGCTCTGCATCCTGGCTACATCTTCAGATCACCCATTGCCTCTAACCATTGGGCATGACCACCTGTGTCCCAGTCATATCCCTCTCTCACTCCCTGCACTCTCCTGACTACATTTTGGTAGCTATCCAGAGCTCTCAAAAGAGGTTGTGAGCGGACAGCAATGGGGCATGGCACTGTGCCCATATGTCTACCAACCAACCGGAATCGCCTTACAGGATCTGACAGTGGGTGTGTTCCATCTGGGCACCACTGGTGCACTCTAACTATAACACTGGGATCCAAGAGGCATTGTGGTCCCCTGTGCTCTTGCTACTGTAGTCTGGCACCATGCTGACAGTGCCCCTTTAAGGAGTCCCATTTTCTTCTCTAGGCATTTCATATTCTTTTGTATTCACAAAGCTTTTATTTTCCTTCTGACCACAATCAAAGCAGGAACTTTTCTTTGAAACACTTTTTGTAACACTGCAATTCACATCTGAATGAAATATCTCTTAAGGCTCATGTGACACACAAGAGGTAATAGCAGATAAAAGAGAAAATGGATAGACTGTAAAACAGCACCCAGAAGAAAAGTCGTTTTCTGCAATTCCTAAATAAATTGCTCTCTAATTCACAAATAATGCAGTACATATTTAGGTTGTCATAAAGAATGATTACTGAATGCAGAGTCTGGAATTCATAATAAAAGAAAAGCATATAAGGAATTGCTGGGAAAAGCTGAGCTATAAAAATATGGAACTTGTAATATTTAACTGCTTTCTTTCATAAATCATGTGCCGATAAATGCAAAGCAATGGAGAGTCAGCAGTAAAATAGATGCTTTAAGGAAAATAAGGATTTAACATATTTTTTTCATAAATTTTATTGCATAAAGAATGGGTATAATGTTCCTATTTTACCTGTGGTTTATTTTTTTTTTAAAACCTGTGTGTACCACTTCTCTGTTAAGGACTTTGGTTTCAACTGTTGTTAATCCAACAGGGGAGTTTATGGGTCCCTCCACATACTCTGCGGGTTCCTCAGCTAGTGCCATCTGTTGTTCCTTATTTCACCTATATCGATTAATTTAGATGAATTTACATATTTATTTTTAAAAGAAAAGCAAGGAAGGGTTTTCAGGCCTAAACCTGCTATTGTTTACATTAATAGCAAAACCCTTATTGAGTTCAACAGAAACAGGATTGAACCCTGAAATGCTAATAGCCATATTCCCCACTGAGATATGCTGGAGCGGCAGGCTCAGCACTCTTATGCTTTGTTTCTAGAGCATTGCAAGGGCATAGATCACCCACCAGTCTTGTCCACCAATACGCGTAAATAGGCCAAAATGGGTTGTGCTTGTGCTGCATGGAAAATTCCAGTTTCATGAAGAAGTAGTGGTCTGTTGCAGGCAGATCCCATGATAAAGTCCTGTTTTAACCCTGTTAAAGCAAAGGCTTGGAAAATTGGCTTGGCCTGAAAATTGCCGTATTTACTCTAAAGGTGAAGGGAAACTGTTTCTGCAAAATTTGAAGAGAACTTTTAAAAAGGGCATTAAAGTGAATTTTACGTGTCTGAGTTTGCTCCCACTGAAATCAATACAACTTTGCTGCTGACATAAATGGGAGCAGAAGCAGCCCTAAATTTGTACCCCTGCTTTCATACACATAGCGGGTAGAAAGTAAAAGGGTAAGCAAGTAAAAGCTGCGTTATCCAGCACTTTACCAACCGGAAGGTTCTAGAAACCAGTATTTCTGATATCCATTAAAAGTCCAGTTGGTGCGGGCCTGGCAGGCTCCCTGGGTGGCTCCCTGGAAATGGTGACATGTCCCTGCTGCTCCTAGGTGGAGGAATGGCCAAGGAGGCTCCATGCGTGGCTCCCACCTTGCCCCATCTCACCCCAAGCACAGGTTCCGCAGCTCCCATTGGCTGGGAACCGCGGCCAATGGGAGCTGCGGGGGTGGCACCTGCAGACGGAGGCAGCGCACAGAGCCACCTGGCCGCATCTCTGCCTAGGAGCAGCAGGGACATGTCGCCGCTTCTGGGGAGCCGCCCAAGGTGAGCACCGCCCAAGGTGAGCACCACCCAGATCCAGCACCCTGAAACCCCTCCCATCCCCCAGCCCTGAGCCCCCTCCAGCACCCAAATTACCTCCCTCCATTGGTAAATATAACTCTTAGTTAACTGGAATTTTTCACTTACCGGTACCCCCCATTTCCCCAACATGCTGGATAACAGAGCTTTTACTGTACATATTTCCAAGCTTTTAGTAAGCAATGAGCCCCCCCCCCAAAAGGGTGGGGGGTTTGTGAGGAAGAAGAAGTTGTCTAATACGTTATGTAATTATATGGTTCCACCTGGTAACATTGTGATGCTTTGAAAGTTACGTGGTTGATTATCATATTTATTAACCCCTTATTTCAATTTCTGGCAGGGCATGCTCATTGTTGTTTCAGGATCTACATGAAAATCTGCTTGTACCAGTGATACCAGGTGCCTGGATACAGCTGAGACAGAATTTCTTTGAATTGGCTCAAAGGAAAGGTAGAGAGGCTGGAAGGACCATGGGAAGTGTGAGTATTTGCCATTCTGTTTTGATAGATCAGCTCATTTAATGGCTGCTGATTCTTGACATAATCCTTCAGTCCTTTCTCTAGCTAAACTCCCATTGGTCTCAATGGCGGTGGTACTGAGCGAAGGACTGAAGAATGAAGTTCTTTGTTAGCAATCCCAGGCTGCTGTTGGCTCACTGAGCTTGCTGTGTCTTAGGCCTGGTCTACACTGGTGGAGGGGAATCGATCTAAGAATCGAGAATAGCGTAGCTGCAGTCGACGTATCTTAGATCGACTTAGTATCACTTACTTCGCATCCTCGCAGTGTGGGATCAACGGCTGCTGCTCCCCCATCGACTTTGTTTCTACCTCTCGCCGAGCTGGAGTTCAGCAGTCAATGGGAGAGTGATCAGGGATCAATTTATCATGTCTACACTACATGCGATAAATCGATCCCCGATAGATCGATCGCTACCTGCTGATCTGGCGGGTAGTGTAGACGTACCCTAATTAATCTTTCCTCATATGGAAGCTGTTCCATACTCTTAATCATTTTTGTTACCCTTTTCTATACCTTTTCCAATACCAATATATCTTTTTGAGATGGGGTAACCAGATCTGCATGCAGTATTCAAGATGTGGGCTTACCATAGATTTATATAGAGGCAATATGATATTTTCTGTCCCGTTCTTAATGATTCCCAACATTCTGTTCGCTTTTTTGACTGCCGCTGCACATTGAGTGGGTGTTTTCAGAGAACTATCCACAATGACTCCAAGATCTTTTTCTTGACTGGTAACAGCTAATTTAGATCCCATCATTTTACATGCATAGTTGGGATTATGTTTTCCAATGTGTATTATTTGCATTTATCTGCCATTTTGTTTCCCAGTCACCCTGTTTTGTGAGATCTCTTTGTAACTCTGCAGTCTGCTTTGGACATAAATATCTTGAGTAGTTTCGTATCATCTGCAAATTTTGCCACCTCACTGTTGGCCCCTTTTTCCAGATCATTTATGAATATGTTGAACAGTACTGGTCCCAGTACAGACCCCTAAGGGACACCGCTATTTACCTCTCTCCATTCTGAAAACTGACCATTTTTTCCTACCTTTTATTTCCTATCTTTTAACCAGTTACTAATCTATGCGAGTTTTAGTATTCCGGCCTTTTAGCTGGAAAACAAGTAGTTCCTCCTACAGAGTTCTACTAGTTTGCAGAGATACGCACGTGGTGGGGCTGGTCCTGTTATTATTGACTCTCCTGTTCATTAAAGTCTGGATTTTCAAATCTTTATTTTTTATGTAAGGCCCCTGGTGAGTTGTGACATCTTCCCTGCATGAGCAACATTTTTAATCAGTGGCAAAGCTGCACAATGCAAGCTGGCTGCTCCTTGCCTCCTCTAAAGCAAAAGGGTGGGTGGTGGGAGGAAGCATTACATTTAAAAACCCAGAGCCTCCCATTCCAGCTCTCAAAGTGGTGTTCAGCATGATCTACAGGAAAAAATAATGTGCTGCATCTTTCCATCAGTATCAAGTGGATGTCGCACCTTTTCTCTCTCTTCTCTGAAAAAAATCATTATCCCATCAGAATGTTCAGACTAAGTTGAGAGGCAGTGGTTATTGAATGCTTCCTGCTAACTTCATTTTGCAAGCGGGTGGCAGTTACAATAGCTTGAGCCCCATGCAGCATTTCATGAGAAATTAGAAAAGAAAACTGGGTTCAAATAAAATAAAAGGGGAGGTTTTATTATTGTGAGTCCCACACAAGCTTGTTGTCTGAATAGAGGATGGACCTTTTTATAAGGTCAACTGTCAGGTTTAGTCTCTAGAGTTTCTGTTTCTGGCAAACAGTCGACTGCAGCTGTAATTTTTTAAGCATGGATTATTCTCAAATATGCAGCTTAGTAGAGCCAAGTATATAAAATTCTGTGGTAAATAGTTCATTTATTAAAATGATTGGTAGTAAAGGGGTGATTAAGCCCCGACTAAGTTCGAGCACCCATTATGCCATGCACTGTACAAACGTATAGTACTGAGAGTTCTTGTCTATGAGAGGATGATCCGTGGGTAGGGCATTAACCTAGGACTTGGGAGACCTGCATTCAAGTCCCTGCTCTTGCACAGACTTCCTGTGTGACCTTGGGTAAGTCACTTAGGCCTGGTCTAGATGGCAAGTTAGCGTGCAGCAAGCTGGGCTGCAAGTCTACAGTGCCCTAGTGTGTCATGCACTAACTGTCCATATGGACCTTGGTACTGCACACTAAAATTTTCATAGTGTGCTTTAATCTACTCTTGATCTGAAACAGCAGTAGGTCAATGCACACTTGGGAACCTTTAGTGCACAGTAGCAAAGGGTACGTCTATACTTACCGTCCGGGTCGGCGGCTAGCGTTCGACTTCTCGGAGTTCGATATATCGCGTCTAATCTAGACGCGATATATCGAACTCCGAACGCGCTCCCGTCGACTCCGGAACTCCACCACCGCGAACGGCGGTGGCGGAGTCGATGGGGGAGCCGCGGACTTCGATCCCGCGGCGTCTGGACGGGTGAGTACTTCGAACTAAGGTAGTTCGAGTTCAGCTACGCTATTCGCGTAGCTGAACTTGCGTACCTTAGTTCGACCTCCCCCCTTAGTGTAGACCAGGCCAAAGTCCACATGAACAGGTAGTGCATGATACACAAGTGCACTTTAGATTTACACACCCAGCTTGTTGCACTACTTAGGCCTTGTCTACACTACACTACTCCATATGTAGCTAAAGTCGACGTACCTTAGGTTGACTTTCTGCGGTGTCTACACCATGCTGGGTTGATGGGAGACACTCTCCCGTTGACTTACCTTACTCCTCTCCAGTGGAGTACCTGAGTCGACCCGAGAGTGCTCTGGGGTCAATTTAGCGGGTCTTCATTTGACCCGCTAAATCAACCCCCACTGCATTGATCACAGCATTTATCACCATAAATGTAGACATAGCCTAAGTGTCCAGCTAGACAAGCCCTTAGTCTCTCTATGTCTCAGTTCCCCATCTGTTAACTTGGGATAACAGCACTTCCCTATCTCAAAGGGGTGACGTGAAGATAAATATATTAATGATTGTGAGGTGCTCAGATACTGTGGTACCTTAGCTAGAAGAGATTACAGTCTAAACAGACAAGACAAAGGAAAGGTGGGAGAAAGGAAGTATAACTATCCCCATTTTGCAGAAACACAGAGAGATGTACAGCCAGGATTTCCAAGGAGTTCAGCACACTGGTGCCCTGAGCAGACCAGGCTCAGTTGTGGGTGCTGTTGAAGACCTGGCCCTTTTAAATGACTTGCTCAAAGTCATATAGGATGTCCAAGGCAGAGGAGGAATTGAACCAAGATTTCCTAACTCCCAGTCCAGGGCTTTAACCATAAGAGCCTATTCCAGCTTTATAATAGTCAGGGCTGGCTCCAGGCCCCAGCACGCCAAGCTTGTGCTTGGGGCGGCATGCCGCGGGGGGCGCTCTGCCGGTCGCCGGGAGGGCGGCAGGCAGCTTCGGTGGACCTCCCGCAGGCGTGCCTGCGGATGCTCCACCAGAGCCGCGGGACCAGCGGACCCTCCGCAGGCACGTCTGCAGGAGGTCCACCGGAGCCACAGGACCGGCGACCGCCAACCGCCAGAACGCCCCCCGCAGCGAGCCGCCATGCTTGGGGCAGCAAAATTGCTAGAGCTGCCCCTGATAATCGTGGCTGCTTTATATCCTTTTGTAACTAAAGACATTGAAAATATCCAGCTTGGATATTCATGGGCACAGTGAAAGAAAATATTTTGTTTTTGTTAGTGTTTAATCCTCTTTCACTCCAAATACCTGCCTTCTGGATATATGATGAAGAATATGAGATACTATACAACATTAGGATGATATGCAGCTATTTTAAAAATATTATCCACTAAATCCTTTTCTTATTGACACAAGTGTCACCATCCCTCAAAACAGATAAGAAGGGGACATTTTTAGATGATTAAATCAACTGCAAACCTCTCATTCTCTACTATATATAGGGAAAAAAATGAAAAGACCCTTCTTAGATACAGATGTCTAAATCAGCAAGTGCCTTTCACTTCATACTTTTAGCTCAGGGGATAATATTTTTATGTCAGAAGTTTTGAACGTAAGCTCTCAACCTTACTTTCAAGTTCACAGTAATATCGTGTAACCCCATATGCGTGAGTATTGGCAAGAAATGTGTCTGTTTAAAAACCTCTAAGAGACTAGAGTGTGCTTTTGACCAAAACTTAATTGAACCTGGTAATGAAAGTAATGCTAACCACATTATTAAATTTGTAGAAAATTGTATCAAGGAGAAGCACATGGCTGGGGGGTAGGTGATGCTTCCTTTGGATATTGGTAACTGTTGGCCCAATCCGCCTAGGTAATAGGATATAGACTTAAGAATGTCTATTATTATGGTATATAATCCCATGATGTGCCAAGTGCTCTCAACTCCTACTGACTTGAAGACACTCAGCATTGCTCAGGCATTGTTAGGCACCTCCCAGCACAAGCAAGGACTGTATGAGCGAGAAAGAAGCTCATAAGTTTTTGTGTTGCCATTAGAGCACCAAGATGATTTTGTAGCCTTATATCTTTTTTTTTTCATGTTACAGTTTTTGCATATTTAATGGTTACAATTTTTAAACATGTTGTAAATTTTGACATTACATAAATATGACAGCTTGAAATATCCACCACAGGAAGCATTACTAATATCATTTTGCGAAGAAATGCAATATGATTTTCAAGTTCAGAAGGCACTTAGAAAAAGCTTCCAAAATGGTAGCCATCTTGGCATTCCTTCTCAAAAGAAGAAAGTCCCCACAGATATCTTTGAACATTTTAAAACTTGGGTTGAGGATGGATTTTTTCGCCATTAAAATATCAAGTTGGTAAAGCTTTGAAAACATCGGTGGTAACTTCTGCTTCTGCCCAAGGAAAGTAACCAGAATGAGCAATGCAGTTGAAATTTTCTTAAGATGTTAAGGCTTGTTTTCAGTAGGAAAAGCCTATTTGAGCATAAACAGTTTACAGTATGTAATGAAATGAATAATGTAATCCCTGTGGAAGATGGACTTTTTAGCTGCATCTTCCACAGAAGGTAAAGAGAATCATTAAAAATACATTTGCCACTGATAGGTTGAATTCATTTTAGCTGGCATAAATAGGACAGATGAGCTATTCAAATGTCTGATGAGTACCATATAATGAAATATTTATCCCCTTCTCATGGTCACTGCATGAGAGGCCAATAATTTGTTTTCTCTCAGCAATAGTATTTGTGGCACTTATAATAAATTATACATTGCAAGCTCACAGACTTCACCCCTTTTCTATTTACCTGTCTAGTCTGAGATCTCATTCATCAAAACTTAGCTGGTTCTGGGACAAAAGTGAAGCTTTAAATTCATGTATTTTAAAGAATCATGGATTTTATTATGCATGACTATACTAGAGCACCATGGACTAAGAGTAATGCACATGTGCCCTTCAGAGCTGTACAATGGAGAAAGGAGGAATATGTGTTTGATAGAGATACAAATGTGTGTGTGACAGAGATCAGCCTGAGTCATGAAGTCAGTATCAAACACTTATTTAGAATCAAATCTCTGTAGAGTTCCAAGTCTGTTCAGGTTTTGCCTCTGATAGACACAAATGCCATGAAATTTGGGTGTGATTATGACCCTTAAGTGCCCCAAATTTCTATTGTAGATAGAGTTCAGATTCTGGTTCAGAAATGTAAATCCTATTTATGCACAGTACATTACTTTGCAATAGTGCCAAGGGCTATAGCAAGAAACTTTAGGATGAAATAAAGAAAAGTATTCTGGAGAAAATTGGAAAAACATTCAGCTGATGGGGTGTGTGTGTGTGTGTGTGTGTGTGTAGATATATCTATAGTACGGATAATCCTGCCCTCACCAGGCAGGTGACTTACTAGATGACCTGATAGATCTTTTTTTATTTCTGAGATTGTATAATCTTTTTTTTTTTTGCTATATCTCTTCATGAATGTATAAGGGAGTAACTCATAGGTGAAAGTGAGAGTAGTCAGAATTCACCCGACTCACTTGAAACTAATAGGAGTTCTGAGCACCTCACAGGTAAGGACTTGGATATTTATCTCCTTTCTATTCAGAGTGGAATGTACTAGTCCTTGCAGCAGTTAAATATCCCCAGATGAGAGTCCTTGAAGTACTTAGACGTAAACATAGGTACTGGATTGCAGTACTAAAGAGAGGAGGGTATGTTTCAAAGACTATAGCAAGCTAGGTTCTGGGGATGGCTAGAAAATGGATGAAACCATCATTACTTTACATCTCCAATGTATACTTCTTTTTTCATTCTAGGATCTGGATCAATGAGGGGAAAATATTTTCTTTCAGTTGCCAAGAGCAGGGTCAACCAATGTCTCACTAATTCTGGAGACTGTTAGTGAAACTCCCACATGAATATCCATCCCCTTTGAACTAAACTTCTGTGCAGACAGCATATCCACACGCATAAGTAAATGGAAAGTAACAGGACCTCAAAGTCCTTTACTGTTGTGAATTGGATGTTCCATGTTTAAATGATGAAATTCAAAGTTGTTTGTCTTACTTTCTGCAGAAGTTCTTGGTGCTCAGTGATGAGATAAGACCACCACTTGCCTCAGTTACTCAGGAAACTTTAAATCGTTCAGTGTGTTCAGGAAGCTGACAAAGTTAATTATTTTCTGCCCAAAAAGTCTTTAGGGATCTATCATCTCTGCCTGTAAATTAATTTTTCATGACAAAATCATTCAAGATGGACAGCTTGAAGGATTTTAAAATGACTTTCTGCTTGGGAGATACAAAGAAAATAAACCTAATGCCTTTCCCAACCACCCCAATATGAAATATCATCTATCTTTCAACCCTATGATCAAACAGGAAGGTTGGATTTGTGGGTTTTCTCGTGCCCCGAAGAGGTGTAATTTATGATTAGCAGTATATCTGTTGAGAAGCTCCACTGTCAGGGTTCTATTACATGTGGAACATAGTGTTTCAATCATTGGTCAGTTTTCTATATCATTTGAGTTGCATACATTTTGGGAATGCCATATTTCAGTCTCTCTCACAAAACCCAAAATAGGGAAATCCATCATTTTTTTTTTGTTTGATGCCCTCTTGGGGCCTTATCCCAAAGAATTTTTATGCATTATTAAAAAGGTAATTTTGAGGGTTATATTTCTCAAAGCATCCTCTAAATTTGCACCAACAAATCAGGTAGTAAAATTGTGTTAGTAATGAATACTTACAAAGAAAGAAGAATATGGCCTCCATGAATGACAGTGGATTGAGTTGGCCAAATATATTCATCAACGTATTTTTGAATCACTTTTTGTATTATGTAAACAGATCTAGGTTTCAATTTGTACTTCTCAAAGAATATGAATTAACATTTCAATAAATATTTTAAAATGTCAATAAACATTAAAAAGTATCAGACATACCATAGAAAAACAATTAGCTTTTCTCAAACTGTAATCTTCTACCACATTCTACAAAGACAATACAATGAAACACATTTTTGATATTACAAATAGGTATTTCTTTTTCTCTTCGTCTAGATAACAAAAACATCATTGTTACATAAAAGTAGGTATTCAACCTCCTGCCATAGTCACGACATCAAAAGATTTTATAAACTTTTTGACGCACAAAATGAGAACTAAAACCCTCTTAACTGATTTTAAAACTTGACAGAGGTAACAGAGCATAAAGAATGTATTATTAGAACTGAACAAACAGAGTCAGCTGTTTATATGTTGAAAGATACCTACGTATAAAAAAAGCTGCTTCTTCGCACAGAGATTATTCAAGAACTGAACCCAAAAAGAATCTAGATCATTTGCTATATGAATTGCATGTTAAAAACCCAGGAGAATGCACAAATAATTTTCATGTTGAAGGCAGCACACTTACACCTGTCTTAGCTTTCCGCAATAAAGTGGACTCCAGAATTCAGCTATCCACTCAGCTGTGCCACTGTTGCCTTGTATTGTGGTCCTTTATATATAAAGGACCACAATACAAGTATATATATATATATATACGTTTCCTACAAAACTAGCTATGTAAAATATAACACCGATTCTCTCCTTTACATAAATTTGTCTTAATAATTATATTCCTCCCTCTAGTTTTAGGAAGAAATTCCCCTATGACCAGTTTATTTGGCAATTGTCCATTAACACCTTCCTCCAAAGCATCTGGTAGTGCAAATGGTGGCGTCTCTGTCTCTTGAAGTCTTTAAATCAAGACTGAATACCTCTCTGGAAGATATGCTTTAGTCAGACACAAGTTACTGGGCTCAATACAAGGATAACGGGGTGAAATTCTATGGCCTGTGTTATGCAGGAGGTCAGACTAGATAATCTAATGGCTTTAACCTGTGTCTCTACTGAGCAGTAACAGAGGCAGAATGCTGAACTAGATGGATCCGTGGTCTGATTCAGGATGGCAATAATGTTCCCATACTCTCACTCCTCTCCAAATGGATTAAAAACGGGTTGCTATTCTGTGCAAAAGAATTATTGTATGATCTAAGCACTACATAGTGCTTCCTTGGCCTATGTTAAATATGTTAGAAGAGTTGAAGAGAATAGCAAAATGATTCATTTTAAGTCTAGGTTAAGCTATAAAATACAGCGACTGGAAGTAATTGCACAGTAATTGCAACGTAACTATGGTCACTTGATGATAAAGTGTAACCACTGCAGTACTGCACTTGAAGAGGATGTAATCTATGCTCTTTTCCGTGAGGGGACAGATTGACAGGGAGGTAATAAGGCTATGGCAGCAGCAATAGACTTGCTGAGTCCTTGAGTCTCTTGTGCAGTTGTGTTAGGAATCTGTGTAGGAGCATAAAGGAGATGGCTACCAGAGCTTTCTTATCCACACTGACCAAAGTCCTCACCCCTGTGAAGCTGTGTGTAGGGCCAGACAAAACCAAGTTCTTTGTCTTCTGTACAGACACACAAACTTTCAGAGGCTCGTCTCCCTATTGTGTGGTCTCCCTAATCTCAGGCACACACTGGTTCCTACGTTTTGCAGATGCAAGCACCTCTGTACAGATTTTAAATACCTGTATCCATGCTTTCCATAATTTAATATCTGCACGTGTAAGAATTTACATCTGCAAATCCTGCTGTCCTCTGTGGGTCATGTGAAGGCAGTTTCTAATACTTGTGCATGTGCAAATGTCAGATTACATGAAGTAAGCATACTATGCATTAGAAATGTTAGAACACATGGTGGTGCTTTCACCATCAAGGCTGAAATGCAAATATACACATGAGCCTATAGAAGAACATGCTATTGGAAATAGAAAGGTGGTCGGCCTTTCAAAATATAGGCCTCCCTGTCTGTACATTTTGCATGTATAATTAGGGAGATTACTCTCATGATCGGACCCTATGTGTTGCTATATGCTCAGCAATTACCCCTACTGTAAAAGTTACTGCCACAAGCCAAGCTGAAACAAATGTATTCTTGCAAAATAGAATGCAAGAAGCATATTAAAGAATCCACACTTTGAAAGGGCTAATCTCTTTCACTTTGGTAATGCAGGTGTTTAAATTCCAAGCCCCATTATTCGGAAGCTGTTGCAAAGTACTGAACAGAACCGGGCAAAAGCAAACTACCATTTATCCTCTCATAATTCAGGGTGAGGGAATTACATCTCTGTTTTGAAAATGCAGACATGAGAATATAGTAAAATGTGAGTCCACAGCTTTGATTCTGTCTATTCTCTATGCTGAAGAAGTAGAGAATGGTTTAAAATAGGAAATGCATGTACATATGTTAATTTAACATATCTTGTTTCCACACAAAGTAGTTTTAATTGAAAACTGTCTTCTTGACTTTCTGAGAAAAGTGAGTATCATTACGATACAGATAGTATTAAAATTATTCTGGTTATAAATGATTACTTCTATTCTGCAGTTTAAAAATTGCCTGAATCCATTTTCTTTTTTATCTAATTTTTTTAATGTCCTCTACTAGCAGGTATGTGCGGGAGCAATCTGTATATCTATAAATGCTAAAATATTACATTTGAATGAACCCATCTAGTAAGCCATTTTCAGGAGCAGTTATTATCATGTCGTTTGTAGTGAAAACATATTAAAACTTAAATTGTTCAAAAGCATAAACAAGCAAAGAATATTATGGCACTGTTTACCAACAGATTTATAATTACAAAATAAATTAACCATGAAATGAAACACTTTTAGTTTGCTGCAATAATGCTATGAAATATTTGATGTTTCTTTACATATTATTCTGGAAAAGTTTTGAAAGGGAAGATTGTTATGGTGCTTCTGCAAAATCAGGATATATCTCTTTTGTACACAGATGTCAGTGTCCTTATAGTTACTTAGAGTGCTGCGAGGAGGAAGGGGCAATGACAGCACACACAAGTTATTGGGCTCAATACAAGGATAACGGGACCTGTAATCAAGAGCCTTAAAATAACTGTCTTCATCAGACATACAGAATGCAGGTCTTCTCTCACACTCACACACACACACACACACACATACACACACACACACACACACACACACACACACACACACACACACACATATTTTTATTGACTTTAAAGCTATGCAAAATCCATAACTGTGCACAGTTACAAAGTCTTTAGCTGTGACACAAACCCACTCCTTCACCTGTGCCAGGAAATTTCAGAAAGGCTGGAGGCAGTGGGCATTCAGCGGCCTGTGGCCCAGTGCCAGGAGCACAGCAAGCACTTGAGGGTCCTGAACAGGAAGGCCAAAGACTCAAACAGTGACTCCAGGAGGGCTCATCATACATGCCCCTTCTACAAGGAGCTTGACCTGATGCTGTCCAGGACTCCCAGTACTGAGCCTTAAGTGTCTCATTATCCCCTGTCCAACCCCTCTGGCCTCATTGTCTGATGAGGGCCGGGGAGAAGGCAACATAGACTACAGAGGATGCTGCAGGAGATCCAGAGGACAAGGAGCATGTGAATCTTCACCTTCACCCAAAGGAGCTGGTTGAGGAAGCCTCCCACAATGAACATGTGGAACAGCAGGAACCAGAACCCAAGTCTGGTAAGTTACAACGGCCCCCCACCCTCTCCGCTAATCTTCCCTTTTCCTCTGGTGGCACATTCATGATTTTAAGATCAGCTGCATTTGTAGGTATGTGCGCTGACTTCTCCCTGGATAACAGGCCATGCATTGCTCTGTGTGCATATGTTTGTTTGAACTATAATGGTGAAGCCAGGACATTGTCATACCCTATCCCCTTATCAAAATCTTCCAACTTTCCTTTCTCCATCTGGCCTCTACTCTGCTCCAGAAGGGTCTCCAACAAAGACATGATTCTAAATTAGTGATTTTACCAGTTTTTCTGAACCACCATTATGCATTTGGCAAAAGCTATTTCTTAAAAGAGATCATTATGGACAAATCATTGTGCCCCTGTGTCTGTGCATTTCTCGGCCACTAGTCAGTCAGCAATGATCCTAGGGCCATGCAGACAGGGGGGAGAAGAGGGAGAGCTGGTAAGATCCCAACTGTGAAAAAGAAAGTTGAAGAAAACAAATATGGTTGTCTAAAGTTATTGTTGCTGTCCAAGGCTTCATTTTATCAATGAGAGTTTTGCCTGTGTCAGGATCTTTGGGTTTTGCCTCTAGAATGGATGGAAGTGAGCAAACCAGTAGTTTGCCTTCTACAAATGGCCAGGGATGCCAGCCTCTATTGCCCTCCTGTTCAACTTTCCAATCTGCACCTTTGTGGTTTCTCCTCCGCTGCCCCTCATGCTTAGAAGGGTCTCTCCAAAAACATTCACAAAGCTCCTTCAAGTTCTCCTTAAAACCCTTACCTAAAACTCTCCTTTGTTATGATGACTACAAGAAAAATTGACAGTGGCTAGGCTGTTCATGTCCTGAAACCAGTGCCTATCGTGTTGACCAATATTGCTTCCCTTTACCGCACCATCTATCTGTCTGTATACACCTGTTGTCTCTTGTCTTAATTCCTGGCCCAAAAGCTTTTAGTCTGTCTTTTTGTTCTGTGTTTGCCTAGTAGAGTGGGGTCCTGTCCCATAACTGGGGTTCTTAGGTGATATGCTAATACAAATAATAAATATTAATAAAACAAGGTGTGTGAGATGCCCATTATATGAGTTCTGGCTCTATTTTCTCACTTGGAAGTTGTGGGATTCCGGGTACTTTATTGTCATAGTTATTTAAGTTGTCTTGGTCAGTCTTTTTGAGCTTTGTAACTTTTTTCTTGTGTTAAAAAAGTAGATTTACCATGAGGATTCATTCCCATATACAGTCTCCCCTGGTGATAGGGGAGAACAGAAGGCTGTAAATCAAGCAGATTTTAAGGTAAATTATTCAGACTTTCTCCTCTTCAGTTGTGTAAGATTCCCTGTAGAGTTTAACCATCCATTGAGCATCTCTTGAATTTTTCTTGAGGCCCAAAACTCTGTGCAGGTTTATATATAATATCCCTTTAACGATGATCAGAATGGTCTGACCCAGAATGCCAATGGTCCATCCAATCCAGTATCCTGTCTTCTGACAGTGGCCAGTGCCAGATGATTCAAAGGGAATGAACAGAACAGGGCAATGTCAAGTGATCCATCTGCTGATATTCAGTCCCAGTGTCTGGCAGTCAGAGACTTTGGGACACCCAGAGCATGGGGTTTCATCCCAGACACAATCCTTTTTCTACACCTGAATCATGTGCCCTAGGCTCTGCCTCTTCTCAATGAAAGAATGAAAGGTACAGGTACAAATGCAGTGAATTCTGAGCTTGCATTACTCAAACAATCATCAGAAAAGCATTCCCAAACTCAATAATAGCAGAGCTGGTGTTAAGAAGACAATGTTTTGGAATGTAAGCTTGCAATACAGTACCTACTACTGGATTGTCCTGAGTCACTGAGAAGTTTGGCATGTGTATAAAATCATCATAAAACTTTTTATCTAAGTTTAATTTGGGTGGAAAATGCTCTTTTAATCTGAGATTTATGAGCACAGTACTGCAAACCCTTACACAAGTGATTAGCTCTTACTCTTGCAGGTAGTCTCATTGCCTTTATAGGTGACGTATTGATTTTATTGGGGCTACTTGTGTAAGAAAAAGCTGCTTCTTTGAGTAAGGGTTTGCAGGATCAGGGTCTAGGTTTGGAGAATAGGTCTGACAATAAAACAGTGAAGATAATGTACTTTATGCTAATTCCTGGCTTTCCAGAACAGAATGACAAGGCCTACAATCAGGAGGCAGCCAGACGTGGGTCAGTATTAAAGACATTGTTTTCTAGCTAGGAGAAAACATAAATATAAGGAAAAATCTGATTGCCTTTCTGCCTAATGCACTTTAGAAGGCAACTGAGTGCACTAAAAATTATCCAACTACATGCTTTTGAGAGGATTACAAGCATGAATATATGAATATTATATATATAAAGCTTGCACTATACTATAATGGATGTGGCTAAAAAAATTTGAATTCAAAGAAATTGAGTTTCAAATTATTATTAAAACTATCTAATCTCCTTTTTTAAATCAGGAGAAAAATTAAATGCGGCCCTTTAATAATAATAATTCAGGCAGAAAAGATTAATGAGACATGCAGCCTCCTATAGCTACTTCAGTTTGTAGTTATGACCATTAGATTTGAAGCTGGATAATCAGCAATGCAGCTTTGAATGAAAACAATGACGTTTACTATAAGAGCTACAAATTACCTGTGTGGAATTTTTGACTACTGAGTCAAATATCAGTATGCCAGGCTGCGAGGTGTGATCTGAGAGGTGGCAATTATGCATTCTGTAGCAGGTATAAAAAGTAAGATCTGAACTATAGAAGAGCTGACAGTTACAGATTTTGACAGTTACTGTTACATACAGTACTATGTTCCCCATTTTTAATAATATTGGGCAATTTTTCAACTGCTACTAGATTAATCTAAAAATGAAACTCTAGGCAACAGTGATTGTGGGGGGAGGTGGCTTATATACTTCAGGAGTCGGTTAAACAAAATCTCTGCCTCATGCTCCACTCAAGCCTTGACTTAAAGTCAGCTTCCTGGGTTTGCACTGGAGTCCAACCATGGAGTGTTTTTTGGGGAGGAGGATTGTGTTGCATCTGCCCCTTTTGATTTCTAAAGCACCAGTGCCTGTTTGAGCATCCTTTACTTACATTGTGCTGAGTACCTGCACACATGAGTAGCTCCATTGACCATGATGAGACTCCTTGTCTGAGTAAGGCCTGGTCAATATGAGTAAGGGTTGTGGTAACAGACCCAGTATATGGTCATCTGTCCTGTCCAGGCAAATGAAGAGCCATATAATCCACAGTCTGAACGACAAATATTCAAACAACATATGTAAAGGAGAAGCACTTAAACAGGTGCCAACCCCAGGAGTGAGGGAGTTCCCTAGCAACAAACAGCTTGGAGGCAGGGAGAGGCCCAGCTGGGCCATTCATCTCCTCCGGCCCCCTGCATCCCCCCCACCAAGGACCCAGACAAGAACATGAACCCCTTCTTTAGGGATAAGCAGGTCCTAAGCACCTCTCTTCTTGTTCCACCCCTTCCATTTCCTCACACTGAGCCCCCTGGATAGGAAGAGAGAGATTCCAGAATGGACTCTGTCCCCAGGAGCTGCAGATATGTCCCCAGTAACAAAGTCAGCACCAGCAGTGGGTCATAGGAAGAGGCCTAGCTGGAAGTAGCAGTGACAGGAGGTGAGGTTCAGTCAGAAGCAGTAGTGGGGCAGAGCTGAAGCAGATGAAGAACCCGTTGCCATCAGTGATGTCAGCTGATTGCCGTGTACAAAGTGAGTTCTTGGCATTTTTTTAGTGTCTAATTACCTGCTAGCTCCAAGTTCCATCCCCCACCTCCCCGCATACCCTTCCTTCATTGTCCCTCTGCTGCCAGCCTCGGTCTTTCTACCGCAAATGTAAAGTAATGCACATTGGAAAAAATAACCCCAACTATACATACAACATCATGGGGGCTAATTTAGCTACAACGAGTCAGGAAAAAGATCTTGGAGTTATCGTGGATAGTTCTCTGAAGATGTCCACGCAGTGTGCAGAGGCGGTCAAAAAAGCAAACAGGATGTTAGGAATCATTAAAAAGGGGATAGAGAATAAGACTGAGAATATATTATTGCCCTTATATAAATCCATGGTACGCCCACATCTCGAATACTGTGTACAGATGTGGTCTCCTCACCTCAAAAAAGATATTCTAGCACTAGAAAAGGTTCAGAAAAGAGCAACTAAAATGATTAGGGGTTTAGAGAGGGTCCCATATGAGGAAAGATTAAAGAGGCTAGGACTCTTCAGTTTGGAAAAGAGAAGACTAAGGGGGGACATGATAGAGGTATATAAAATCATGAGTGATGTTGAGAAAGTGGATAAGGAAAAGTTATTTACTTATTCCCATAATACAAGAACTAGGGGTCACCAAATGAAATTAATAGGCAGCAGGTTTAAAACAAATAAAAGGAAGTTCTTCTTCACGCAGCGCACAGTCAACTTGTGGAACTCCTTACCTGAGGAGGTTGTGAAGGCTAGGACTATAACAATGTTTAAAAGGGGACTGGATAAATTCATGGTGGCTAAGTCCATAAATGGCTATTAGCCAGGATGGGTAAGAATGGTGTCCCTAGCCTCTGTTCGTCAGAGGATGGAGATGGATGGCAGGAGAGAGATCACTTGATCGTTGCCTTTTAGGTTCACTCCCTCAGGGGCACCTGGCATTGGCCACTGTCGGTAGACAGATACTGGGCTAGATGGACCTTTGGTCTGACCCGGTACGGCCTTTCTTATGTTCTTATGTTCTTATGTCCATGCTGCACTCCACCATTCTCTCCCTCAGTCCTTCTTCTCTCCCCCATCTTCATCTTACTATGTGTTTGCCCGTAGCCTAGCAAAACAGGGCCTGCTCTTGACATAATACCCCAGACAAAATAAACATGGGCACTATCATAACAGTAATAAATAACTGATCATTGTATTGAGAAGCTGGGCTTCTCTGGCACATTGCAGAGTGACAGTATTCTGGCTGTGGTTGTGTATGATAGATTAGAGTGGGGAGGAAGTGCCACAGGAAAGAAAAAAGTAAATTTTTAAAAACTTGCAACCCATTAAAAATAGAAGCTGAGGATGTCGTATCATGAATGATCTATTTCTGTGGTTTGGTGCTTGTAACTGTTTCACCTGAGGTGCTGCCTGTTACCCTGCAGGAAAAACAGAAGATTGAGTTGACAGCCTAAATATTGAATCCACTAAGGAAATCCAAGCTGAACATTCCATCTGTCACTTGAAATGGTTAGGGAAAGGTCAGAATAGAAATCATGTTTAGACATGCAAGCCCCTGACTTACTGGGGACAGTTTTTAGTAGGCCCTGGGCCTGATTCCTGAGTAGCAAGCTTGTTGCCTGCCAATTGGCTGTCCCCTCTCTCCCCCGGCCCACTTTTGACATGATATAGAGAGGCTGGTGTGAGCAGGGGCAGGATACTTGCCACCGAAAGAAAGAATCTGGCATTCCCGCACAGCACCTGCCCTCGTGGCCACGGCTTTGGTTCGGCTCTGTTGGCATTAAGGTTTTGGCAAGTTCTGAGCTACCCCTGGCCGCTGCCTTTTGTGGTCAGGAAGGTATTTTCCCTTCACTGCTGATCAGGTCTGTCAGACAAGTATTTCACCTTCACTTAAGCATCTGGTAGATGTAATTAGGGGGTAGATCAGAGTTGTCTGGCGTGGATGGTTCTGTAGATGTTGCATTGTTCAGGGTCTATAGGCAGCACTTAAGTATTTGTCAGAATGAGAGGAGTCCTCTGCAGTGATGGGGCATGGTGCCAATAATTTATCTCAAATCTGTGTACAGAGCTGGCTGTCGGTAAGTCACAGGATGCAGGGAATGTTAGGATGGGGGGGGGGACCTTTCACCCTGAGCACAGATTAGAGGTGCCCTTTGGTTGTGCCCAGTTCTTCATATGAGGAAAGGACTGGCTGCATAATTTTGGTCTTGAGCCATATCTCATTGGCTGGGGCCAACTTGGGCCCTGATTGTGCTTAGGCCTGTTACAGTCCTGTTGTAAGCTAACAGCACTGGGT
Organism: Mauremys mutica; assembly: GCF_020497125.1. Lineage (NCBI taxonomy): Eukaryota > Metazoa > Chordata > Testudines > Geoemydidae > Mauremys > Mauremys mutica. The sequence goes on along the minus strand of NC_059084.1, from coordinate 9,369,960 downwards.
TAGTTTGACTGTTGGAGTTTCTTGTCCTCTTATTGGATAATAGAAACTGTGGCCAGTTAGTGTGTGGTAGGCTGGTGTGCTACAGATTCACACCCTGACCTGCCAGACACAAACTCGTCATGTAGACAAACCCAGAGACCATTTAGAAAAATGGTGTCTCTTTTCTTGTCTCCACCCTATCACTTACTAATTTTAATCCAAATAATAATTTCTTCCAATCACCACTGAGACTAAAATCTGAGGGCTAGGCCTTGTACTGGGCAGTTATGCAGGTGGCAGATAATCATATGCCCTAGTTTAGAAATTGCCTCCACAACTCTCTGCAGAGGTTACTCCAGGCCAATGGTCCAAGTGTCTTACTTTGGATGTTTATACAGTGGGGAGCTGGGTGGGAGGATTCATCCTACAGCTAGTCCACCTATGCCCCATCCCCTCCAGTATGGGGCACAGTGTGCTGCACAGGAGATATGGATTTCCATTATGCCCCACTACTCCTTCGAACCACATTGGTTTTGCTGCCTGGGTCACTAATACTGGATGCAGTTTGTGGGAGCTGGTGGGAAGGTTTTTATCTAAATTTAGAAATCTGACTAAAATTAAGGAAGAGAAATTACTAAATGAGAATTTTAGGCATTGTAATAATTAAACCTGCAGGAGAAAACCATACCATAAGTATAAACCACATAGCAAAAAAAAAAAAAAAAAGATTTTATTTCCTTCTCCTGGAGCACTCATGGCTTTATCAGAAATGGGAAGCACACATGATATGTCACTGCTTGGCAGTTCATTCTCCAGGTTGGTTCGTTGTAACTATTAAGATAAATGGTGTGTTTACAAGTTACATTATACCTTCAATTCATGTTTCCAGTGGGGGACTCCAAGTCATTTTCTAACAACTACTTTCGAACTACATGCCAGAAGGTGGGGAAAAGAGAAAGGTGCTTTGTTTGAAAAATGAAACTTTACTTCTCATTTTAAAAATAAAAAAGCAGAAGGAAAATAGTCATTGAAAAGTATACAAGTAAGCACTTGATTGAGTTAGATCCAAATGTTTTCAATAAACATTTATTCTTTTAAATTATTTATTTCTGATTTTAGCACAGATGTATGCTTTTGGGGATAGAGTGTTGAGCTAAATCATTTTAAACCTGATTGCAAAGAAAGTAACTGAATGTTTCCTTAATGAATGCATGTATGGTGTTATTGCTATGATTGTAGGAATGGCGTGACTGGAATTTAAATTACTACTACTCCCAAGACCTGCATCCTCAACTTACTCCCTATTATATTCAAGCCACCTGTTCTTCCTTTTAAGGATGCAAAATATTAGCTGAAGTCATTGAAATCATAAATGGAACTGCATGGATGTCTGAAAAACAACCACCTAGGATGGCTTTCAGCAATTCTGCAGCACTTACTAAATTCTCCTTTGCATCATTTCAGGGTATTGATGGCATAATCTAAAGTAACAGAAAGGACATGCCCTTTAATGTCATGACATGAATTGTCACAAAAAAGGGAGAGATGAGTGTCTGAGTTTAATTCAGCCAAGCAAGTTGCCAGCAAGTCTCAATACATAATAAACCTGGTCATGTTCAGGTTTATGCACCATTCCCTGAGACATCATAGGTCAAGCTGTTTTTTTTCTTTTACTCAAGACAATCTGGCATTAGCTAACTAGTGCTCTGACTTTGATCTCCAAATTACATTATAACAAATAAATATGGCATCAGTTATATTTCCCTAAATGCTAATGTTATAAATCAACCATGGATCAACTGGCTAGAGACAATGTTTTTCTAATCTCTTGTTTAGAATCCCTTTTGATTCATGTATTTTATGTAACAAAACTGCATCACGAAAAGTACAAAGCCTTTATATAATCTTTATTGTTGATCTTCAGGATTTCTTTCAATTGTAGCAAAGAGAAGGATCAAAACTGTTTTGTTTTGATTATTTTAATATTGCACTTAGGGATAAAATCTGTTCTTAGCTTCACAGATGATAATTAACTTCACAGATGAAAAATGGCTCAAATTGAGTTAATTCAGTGTAAATGAGACCAGAACTTGGCCCCTAACATAGTATGTGATTAGCGTGAGAAGATTTGAGCAAGAAATGACACTGACTTATATATCATGTGGAGTCATAATATATTTGTTATTTCTATTGAGTACTTACCTAGAACCTTTCAGTGACAGATCTCATAATGAGTTGCAAACTGAGTTATGCTATTTTATAGATGAGGAAGAAGTTGAGGCATGGAAAGCGTAAGGCGAAACATTTAAAAAATGTCAAAGTCAGTGGATGTTGACTTTCCATCTATGCTACTACCTAAGGCCATGCAGAAAGTCAGTGGCAGAACTGGGAATAAACCGCAGGTTTCTTCATCCTCCAATTCATCAGATCATGCTGCGTCATAAAGGTCTGCTGGTCATGATAAAAAAAAATGTATTCGTTCAACTTTAAAATATATGATTCCATTTGACCCTATTTGTCAAACAGTTTGAGGATTATGTTAATATCAATTAGACTGGTTTATTCCTAGCTAGTAGAACTCCAGTCCTACTAATGGCATCTCCACCCTTTATCTCTTCCATTATGTAACTGAAGATTGATTTCAGTAAGGCAAGACTTGTGTCCTACTTTGTGCCAGAGGAATGGCTCTAGTCTAAGCATTCCTAGATGGTCTACTGGGTACAACTCCCATAGGAGTATGGGCTATGTGCATTGCTTTCATTTCCGTAAACAAGAAAATATATTGGTTCAACAGACGTTTTCCCTTCTTTGATCAAATAGTTGATTTTTGTTGATATTGCCAATTTGGGAGCTGGAAAAGCATCAAAATTTATGGAGCTATTTATCATGTGGTTTGCTGTAACCAATCTAGGGTGTCAGTTGTGTTGTCAAGCTGACTTTGAGTCCAATGGACTGAGGGATGCAGAATAAAGTACTCAGAAGAGCCAGAAATTTGGTATGGTGTCAGAGGGGTACTTGAACATGCTTGAGTCAGCTAAGTATGCTTAGTGGCCAGAAATCAGTGTGTAAATTATTAATTAGTGGCCATATTCCAATCTTATTTGACAATTTCTGTGAATGCAGTGCCAGCGCAGTGCATTTACTGGTGGAAAATACAGACATAGGGAAGCATCCCTTATCTGAGCTGAAGGAATGGGGATACAGATTGCAATTTAATTTTACATGGACCCTCGTTTACTAAAATAGTAATAGCTACTTTGCTATACAGTGTTCCCACAGGAGCAATAACAGGAGGACACGGAAGCAACCTGCCAAATGTAATCTTTCACCAGTTTTCCGTTCCATAGAAATATTTGTTAATAATAAATTTCCAAGTATCTCTGCATACACATGCAGTTATGAGATGGAGTGTGAATGATTTAAGACGAAGGAAATAGAAAGAAAGCATTTTTATAAAGGACATGGCTTGCTTAGGGTATTGGAGAAAAGCTAGTTTTTTTTTGTTTTGTTTTTGTTTATTTTAAGTTTATATATAAATCTGCTGTTAGGAACTATAATTACCAGTGGATAGAAGAGTGAATTACAGAACAGAGAATAAAAATTGGAAAATAACTCCTGTCAAAAATCATAGTGTCAAAAGACAAAACCATAGTTTTAAGCACAGAGAAGCTTTTTCCAAACGATTACTTAAGGACTAGGATAAAATTCTGGATCTTGACAAAGAGGCTGAACTCAGCTCTAAGGCATTTTGTTTCAAGAAGTGTGACCATGCTTTCAAAAGATACTGTTGTTTGAAAATAAGAAGAACTAGAATAGCTGGCACATGGAGTTTCAAATCTGCAGTGACTTCAAAGGAAGCTTTGGTGATAAGACAATTTTGTAGGTTTGGAGCTTGGTTCACAACAGGGACTCTTGTAGAAGGTGACTGAACCTCTTGCTCTTGTGGATAGGCTACTAGTTCTACTACTGTTGGGCTCCTAAATAATGTGCTGCACTGGAATTAGCTGTAACTTCTAAAGCACAGTACAGGACAATAAAGCGGATTTGTGGTTTTGTTTTTCCTTCAGTCACAAAGTAAGGTTTATTTTGTTTCCATTGTATATGGCAATTATAGCAAAAGGTATGCAACTGGAATAACATGTGGTTCTATACAGTTGACCTTGAATAAGGTAGCAGGGAAGGAGCCAATTTGGTTGTGACTCTGAGAGTAATAGCTATGTCCCTGCTTCTCTGTTCCATTGGGAAAGTCAGCTGTGCCACCAATTGTCCTGGAGCAGCTTAGACCTCCCATACCAGTTGAGCTTGAATGGGGTGGGGCTTTGCCTTTGTTTTCCAACTGCATGAGGTAGGAAGAATACTAGCATGACTGAAACTGCTTTCCCCTCAGTGCAGGGTCTGAGGATTCAAATACTCCTCCCACCCCAGGAAGTAAGACTTTGCAGAGTCATAACCCTAAACCATAACCTCAATCATCCCTCACTTATCCCTATCCACAGATACATTTCAATTTCTTGCCACATAAAATCCAGACATCATATAGAAAATATGGCAGGTGACCATCTTCGCTTAACAGAGAAATCTTCGGTGAGCTTAGACACAAAAAGGAAGCTTACAAGAAGTGGAAACTTGGACAGATGACTAGGGAGGAATATAAAAATATTGCTCGAGCAGTCAGGAAGTCCAAAGCACACACTGGAGTTGCAGCTAGCACGGGATGTGAAGGTAACAAGAAGAGTTTCTACAGCTATGTTAGCAACAAGAAGAAGGTCAGGGAAAGTGTGGCACCCTTACTGAATGGGGGAGGCAACCTAGTGACAGAGGATGTGGAAAAACCTGAAATACTCAATGCTTTTTTTGCCTCAGTCTTCATAGACCAGGTCAGCTCTCAGACTGCTGCACTGGGTAGCACATTACCTGAAGGGGGGTTCCAAAGAGGATGGAGCTAGGCTGTTCTCAGTGGTGGCAGATGACAGAACAAGGAGCAATGGTTTGAAGTTGCAGTGTGGGAGGTCTAGGTTGGATATTAGGAAAAACTATTTCACTAGGAGGGTGGTGAAGCACTTGAGTGGGTTACCTAGGGAGTGGTGGAATCTCCATCCTTAAAGGTTTTTAAGGCCTGGCTTGACAAAGCCTTGGCTGGGATGATTTAGTTGGGGTTGGCCCTGCTTTGAGCAGGGGGTTGAACTAGATGACCTCCTGAGGTCTCTTCCACCTCCAATGTTCTTCTATCCATCCTGCCCTTTACTAACTGTATCCCTGTCTGCTGTCACAATTCAAAGAAAGCAACCTGCTCAGCATCCCAATGAAGTTACAAATATAACCCTCCATTCAAAGGAGAAACGCTCCCTGTTTTGGAGTGTACAAACCCTACACTGGGAAACACAGGGTTAAGGTTGATGAGCTAATGTAGGCTCAGATGGCTCCACCCCATCAGACCTTTGAGAAATATTAGATTTGGGGGGAGGAGTTTAACAGGGAGAAACCCAGCTCAGTTGATGGCAGACCAGGGAGGAGAGCAGATCTTTAATCCTCAGCCTCTGGAGGGAGGGCTGAGTGAAGGCAAAAGCTCTCAAGATGGCTGCTGTCTGACGACCAAGGAGGACCAGCTTCCGACTAACTTTGAGCAGGAACCATTCCCCTCTATAACTTGTAAACTCAGATTGGGCCCAGAGCCTGATTAGCACCCTCTGAAGGAAGAAAGTCTTAATCCAGCTTTGTGATTCATTTGTGTTAATTCCCCTTGTTTCTGTTCATTGGCTACCCTGGAAAGGGAGAGACTTTAAAGTCGGAGGTCTAAGTCACAGGAAGAGGCAGGCCACCAAAGTGTCAGAGCAACCATCAGCAGGAGATACGTGACAGGGAGAGAGATGCCACACTATGCTCAGCCACAAGGAGGCTCTAGTTGTGAGTCAACCCTTAATACCCCTTAAACATTTAGCACACTCCATATACATGATTAATTCCTAGGTTTGGTGTTATAAACTCCCCCTGCTCCCTGCCAAATAAAAAGGAGAGCGAAAAACGGACATATTTTTTCAAACTCATGCTACCTGCAATAGAAAAAGCATTCACATAAAAAAACTGAGATTTCCTTATCATATTCAGTGGGCCAATTTAGCCATCAATGGAGTGCCATCATAGTCTCTTATTTTAATACGTTCCACCATTTTCGTAAAATGACTGTGGCTTTTGGAGGATTGTATCTCATCAGATTGATTTTTTTTCTAATTACACCAGTACATTCATGAGAGAAGTAAATTACTAACTTAAATATGGCCTAGTTTGTGTGACACTTGACTAAGGCTGGATGCTGTTAGGATTTCTATATCATCTATTTAAGAACAGTGCCAAGAGCTAATGACTGTGATTTGATCCTACATTTGCAGGGCTCTTGTTATTGAAAGGATTCATCATGCATAGAAATTATTTGCGCTCTAGCTGGAGGCCATGTTCTGTGCTCTCAGTATTCGACATGGAACGTGCTGTCTTCATTTCTACTCACTTACCCATGAAACAAATGACAGAGGAGCTGGGACAAATGCAGCCTACTTGTCAGTTTTCCTCTGGTTTTTCTTTTTTTTTTCCCAAATCAATAGAAGAATGAATGTAATAAAGAATAATCCCGTCAAATACACAAGAAAAGGTAAAAACAGGGCAAACTGAAGTGACATTATGGGCTTGGTTTGGTTTTGTGTTTTAAAAAAAAAAAGTTCAACATCAGACAATTTTCCAAAACCGTTGACCTGTTCACAATTAATGTTAGCCATGGAATCATAGCCCTGCTTCCTGATGGCTGGAAAGGCCACCATAAAAGTGTCAACGGCCCAGATCTTCATCAGTATTTAAGCTCCTAAATACCTTTTGAGGATCTGGACCAATAAGCTCACATTGATTAGTCCTTGTGGCATTGCTATTGAAGTGGACTAAATCCTGCAAGGGACTGAGCACCTCTTGAGGGGTACTGAATTCCTTCAACTCCTACTGATGTGCCCTACCCTGACGCTATTGAAGTTAAAAGCAAATCTCCCATTGATGTTGGTGGGAGCAGGAACTCCCAGCAGTGGGAGTTGTGTGTAAACTGGCCTCTTCAGAAACCATGCCACACCTTACAAGCCCTTAGAAGCAGAAAGATGCCATAGATGAGGGAAATGTAGGAATGGGCTGAGTCTCTAGTTACCTGTAAAATTGTATTTCCCGTGGAACTGAGAGAGAAAATTCTGTCATCCACTCCCAGAAAGAGAGATTTAAGAATGCTTTGATATGTATTTAAATTCAAACACATAAGGAAACAATGTATTGTGAGTATAGTATCTATATTGGTGGGTATTAATTCTAAGCTTACTTATTATAATATGCCTTACACGAGGAGATGTGCACCAAACTAAAGACTAGAAATCATTTAAAATTTAACAAAAAATTATTTAAATGAGTTAGATTAAGTTACTATGCCCATTTGAATGGGTGGCTGAGGCTATACCAATGCATCGAATGAAAGGGGATCTGAAGCAAAGAATCTCACTTATTACTTGTACACTTTTTTTCGGGGATGGTATGTCCCATTGCCTTATTAAGTCAGCCCATAATTGATGATACTCCTGAGACTCTCCATTGTGCTGCTATTGTAATATGTGCTACTAGAAGCAAAAATCCTAAGAGATCTGAAAGGACTATCATTTTTCTCTTTCTCTAAATTAACCCCCAATAGGGCAATAGTCATAGCAAATTTTGTATTAATCCCAGTAATAAAATATATATGCTAACATACTGAGGCCAGCTGAGCATTAAAGTGGTCTCATTTAATATACTTCAAATTACATATGCTGAGCAATACTGAACAGGCTTGAGGTGTTGGGGCCTGGGGTGGGAAATGGGGAGAGGTCCTTATCAAAAACACTCCTGAAGGTCAAAACAACTTACATTTGAGTTATATCAGTTTGTTAAGGTCTGTGGTCTGGTTTATTTTAATTGAACTCAATCATTTATCCATAAACATTAACAGCATCACTATAATCCCTGCAACATTTATTAGAAAGGAAGAGGTTTAATCCACTGTGTGTGTCACGGGTTAAATAGACTCTAGATACATTTTTTTATATTGTTTCTCGAACAACTTATTGCCATAAATTTTCTTCTGGCTCAAATTCTCCCTCAGTCCAATTACTTCCATACATTGAATTTTGAAAATCTTTCCCCTAAGCAAGCACATATTTGGGCTTATTACTTTTCCTTGCTTTCAGTAACTGCATTTATTGCTGAAGTAAGTCCTTGCTCACATCCCCTAACATGAATAATTGGTTCTATCCAACTTAGTCCCTTTACCACTTTGTCACCATTAATTCTTTTTTTCTAAAAGCATTTAAGTTAATGTTTTCCCCTTGCTCAACAGCCACACCTCTCTAGAGAGCTCTATGAGATCTCTGTTAGAGTGCCACATGTTAGATATTCTCTGGATGCCGCAGCATCCTACAGGAGCCTCAGAATATTATCCAGCAGGATATGTTCCAAGATGGCTCTGAATGCTGGGCACTGAGGGAGAGGTAGGAGCAGATCTTTAATAGAATTAAAATGTTTAAATGGATGTTTGGCACTATAAGGATGGACCGTGTTCTAAACAAATGAATTAGAGGAAGTATGGAGGTGGTATGAATTGTAGAAAAGCTGAGGGATTCCAGGTTTAGATGGTTTGGGCATGTGAAAAGAATAGAAGACTATATAAGAATGAAAAACTATATAGGAAACAGGGTGTTAAACTTAGAAATGGAAGGGAAGAGTAGGAAGGGAAGATCCAAAACTAAGTGGATGGAAGTCATCCTAAAGGATTTGATTAGCTGTGGTGTTTCTGAGGAACTGCTTCAAGACAGACTGGAATGGAGAAGAAGGACTTGAAGAATATGTCTGCACTGCAGCTAAACACCCATGGCTGGCCTGGGTCAGCTGACTTGGGTTAGTGAAGCTTGGACTATGGGGCTGTTTAATTGCAGCGTAGATGTTGGGGCTTGCAGGGTCCCAGAGCCTGGGCTCCAGCCCGAATGACTACACCACAATAAACAGCCCATAGCCCGAGCCTCGCAAACCCTGGTCAGCTGACCTGGGCCAGCCGTGGGTGTTTAATTGCAGTGTGGACATACCTGAAGAGTCAACCCCGTAATAGCTGTCCTGTATGAGTTAAAAAAAAAGGAAATAACTATGGCATAATAGATATAACAGTGTGATAAAATCTGGTGAATGCTGAGTTTTTAATGTTGACATTTGGTATGTATTTTAATCAAATGAGACATTTTACTCTCATAAGATGAAAGTCACTTCATACAGCTCAAATAATCAGTGAAATATTGCCCACAAAATAGGGACCAGGTCTGAGGGGGAAAAAAACCCTTTCTCCCCATCCCTCTGTACATATGCACACAACTGCTGCTCCTAGCCTATGGGCTAGCATGGGCCTCCCACAGTACTTGCATATAATGTTAGGGCTACTAGGTCCACATAATCACAGACCTCACCATGGCCCATCCTCTGGCTGCACCAGACCCTCCAACCAATGTTACCCTCTGCACTGGCCTCTATGGGACTGGCACAGAGACCCTCAGAACTTCGCAGGAGGTACACAGGTCCCTCAACGTGTCTGCTCTGTTTGGCAAGTTAGACGTGGTCAAATCTTTTTCACTCTGAATGATTTTTTTTAACAAGAAACTTGTGCTTCCAAAGCTTTGATATTTTTAAAAATAAAAAGAGACTGTTCGAATTTCCAATATTTTGAAATTTAGGGTTTTTTCCTTCTTTCCCACCCTATCCTCCCTTCTCCCAACCCCTGTTTGCTACTGAATGCGAGAGAGTACATGATATCGAGGTTTTGGAAGTTCCCCTTTCAACCTTTTCACTTTTCTTTCTTTTTCTTCATTATTCCTTTTGCCATGCTGGAACTTTTCCAAAGCTGAGGAAGTTTTGGGGTGGGGAGGAGAATGAAAAACAAAGAAGCTAGAAAAGAAATCTGAACAGAATATGTTTTATGGCATTTGGTCCCAAAAAAGAGTGGAAAATGTATTGGAAAAAAATAAAAAAAATCCCACTTCAGAATGAAATAATTAAAATAGGAAGTTTTTTAAATCTGCATTTTTTTTCAGACAACTCTTTATCCCATACTTACTCTATCCACTCTAGACGTGACTCTGTTCATAGGCTGGATGCCACCAGAAGGAAGATTTCAAGGCTAGGATCCTTGATTTTTCCAGCTACGCTAAGCAGAAATACTTGTCTGCCCCTTAAAGCACAGCCCTAAGAATTTACATTTATTCTGTTGGATGTTAAGCTGGGAGATATTTTGTTGAAGTGGTTTTAAGACATTGATTCTTTTCAGAAGCAGCAGAAGGACATTATAATCAGTATGTTTTTTGCACCTCCTGGAAATGAAACATGCAGCACAGCAGGGAGGGGAGGGGGACTGATGTTCAAAGCATAAATTCTATTTACTGTGACATTTTCACAAGCTAAATCTGCAGGTATTATCACTTAGATTCAACCTGGGGTAGCGGGGAGATGGAGGCAGCTTAACTGGGGCTGGAAGAAAACAATGTCAGGAGAAGTGCCTGATAATTGGTAAAATGTCCCTGTTTCTTCTGCAGCTGTTCCTCTTCTTACACTACCTTTGATGAGAAAATGGACGGAAAATGAACCCATATTTCAGTGTTATCCTTATTTTCCACAAAGGGTGAATCATAGGCTGTGGCTGTGAGTGAGTCTGATAACACAATGAAGGAAAAATGTAAGGGAGGAAGAGAAATAAAAGAAGAAGGAAAAATCTAGGCATTTAACTAGCATGTCACAATCTCTCTAACTGGCTATGAAAAAAAGATTGAAAATATCTTGGCTATTTACTCATAAACTCTTCAAGGCAGAGATTGTCTCACTACATATTTGTACAGCACCTGACACAATGGGGACTCAGGTTCTTTTGGGGCCTCTATCTCACTACAAAATAGTAAAGAATAACATCTCTATCTGAACATACATTATGTGTTAACTTCTGTTACAAGACTTCAAAACGATTGAAGGTTATGGGATTTTTGTATTTTATATTTTTGTTCACTGCAAAAAATAATACTATTGAACAGAAGCAAACTCTATATTGAAATGTTTGACTGTCCAGTGATGAGCAATGATCAGTACTAATCAGACTAGCAAAACTGATGGAATTACTCCAATGTCCTCTTCTAAGGCAATTGCAGATGGGGTGGCTCCAGAGTGCGTTACCAATCATGATGTTCCTGGTGCTAGACCAGGTATCTAATAAAGCTACAAAAGTGACGAGGGTCAGGAATTAAGAGGCTCTTCCTCCCCATGAGAAACATTCCCCTGTTGTAAGGCATTAAGATGTTTATAATTGATAATGAATTTATAGGAACTTTTATTGGGTCTCAGGAAGAATTATAGTGGTGGTGCTTGGAGCAGATTGAGTAGCACAGTACCACAAAGCTTACTATGCCGCAAGCTGTTGCTCACCCCTATATTATAATTATTTAGGAGACAGCATAATGTTTTTGCCATTCTCTAGCATGTCACTTCACAACAATGGCAATGATAGGAACACTGAGCACAGTCCCTGCTACATTGTGAAATCTTGCCATCATGAAAATAATGTCACTATGGAGATTTATCAACAGTAACATCCTATGAAATGTTAGAGCTTTTACAGCAATTGCTATAATGAACAATGTTCATCTATTATTTGTATTGCAGTAGCATCATGCAGGCTCCAATCAGGGGCTCGGCCTTCATTGTGCTTGGCACTTTACATGCCATATTGCAAAAAGTGATCCCTTGCCCCGAGGAACTTACAAACTAAGGCGAATAGAAGCTTACAATATGCAGATAACGTTCTCACTACTACTAGGATATGATTATTATTCAGTGTATCTACTGTAGATATTCAAGGGAATGCATCTCCCTATATGAGCTAGTCAGCCAACTCTTTCGTCAGGTTGAGGGCTAGTCTACACTAGAAGCGCTACACTGGAGCAGCTGCACCACTCAAGAGCATCAAGCTCTCCCAGTAGCGTAATAAAACCACCTCTGCGAGTGGTGGTATTGGCAGGAGAAGCTTTCCCACTGACGTAGCGCTGTCCACATCAGCACTTAGGTCGGTGTAACTTACGTCGCTCAGGGGGGAGTGAGTGACATAAGTTATACAACGACATAAGTGGTAGTGTGTACAAGCCCTCGGAGTCCTTGTATGTCCATCTCAGGTTTAAAATTCAGAATTGACCATATTAATATCATATTCTCTTCCTGGCAAATACTGCAAGTTCTCAAAAGATACATCTACAGTTCTGAACACGCCAGAATTCTGGTGTTTCAAAGTGAGTAATTGAGAAGCGAACAACCAATATGCACCAAAAGGTTATTAGATCATAGAAGCATAAGGTGACTGGGAATTTAACCTGAGTATGGACCAAGTCGCTGATGCTGCAAACACTATGCGGCATCGTGCTTGCTACTCATAGTGCATCATCAGCTCCATAGTGAATGAGCAAATTGCATAACAAATGGAACTACCATCCGTAGTGTTCAATAGTGTTTGAAGGATCAGGGCACAAGCTTGGATCCACGCAGCAAGTAAAATTATCAGGCCAGATGCTTAGCTAGTATAAATCAGCATAGCTCCACTGAAGTCAGCCGAGGAGCTACATCAATTATAGACTAGTTGAAGATCTGAATTTCTATCAGTTCTACATACAAAACAGTGGGCACAAACTTAGAGGCTAATTTGCAAATCTGGTCTTTTTAGGTCTCCAACACGTATTACAAAAAACCAGCAGTGCCCTGTCCTTGCAAATCATGGTGAAATTCTGGTTCAGATTTGGGAGCTAGTGAAACTAAAATTTGGGAGTGCCAGTGACGAAATTATTACAACAAAGCAAAGAGAATGTGAATGAAAATATGAGCCTCCATAATAGGTAAAACAGGTAGAATAGAGTTGTGCCAAGTCACTGTCTGTGGAAATGTACAAATGCCTGCTGATGGGTCATTGGAAGATAGTATCAGCCTCCTCCACATGCTCCTGCCTCAACAGAGCTACCCTGCAGTAGGTACATGGTTATCACAGAAGTCGTAATGACACTTATCATGAAACCTCATGATATTTCACATTCGCTTCATTTTTACACAATGAAAAAGATGTCACTCCCAGCAGATTGCACAGGGCAAGCAAACACATGCTTAACAATCCTGCAATAGAAAAGTGCTTTCGATCACATTTTACACTTGCTTTGAACTAATGTAAATTACTTTGCAAGGTGCAGAGCAATGGAGAATCAGGTCCCTAATTTCCATGAATTCACTGAACTGTTTGGAACAGTCTGAATGGCTATCTCAATTCCTCAGAAGGCCTTACAGCCCCTGCACCATGCAGGAGGCATTCAGCAATTTCACTGATAGGAACACCCTGTGTCATTAATGAATATTCACCTCTTTACACACCAAGCAGTTTAAAGAGGTGTCAGATATAATTGGTATCATGCTTATATATAAAGTTGATGTGTTTAAACGACTGCCTTTTTCAAATTCTTATTTTATTGACTTGGAAAATGATACAATATGTCATAACAATAGGATAGCCACATGTCACTCAATCATTTCATTGTATTATAAAAGTGGCATTGAGGTGGTTTTTTTTAACTGTCATTTTGAAATGTCTAAGCGCTCAGCTAAATCATTTTTGTAACACAGAGAAGTTACCAAGCCTGGAGTATTACAGCAATGATGCTAAAAAAATGGAGATTTTTAAAAAAAAAATACTGATTTTTTTTTAAAGGCAAAAAAGGCTATATAAAAATCCCCTTTCCTCTTTACATCAAACTGCTAAAAACATTGTGAATTTTGTTTTTTTGCATGTTTCTGACATATATCAGCATTTCATTGTCTGTACACTATCTGGGTAGTGAGTCATGTTGTCAAGTCTTAGATGACGTGCTGTGCCATTGAACTGGGCTGAATCTGACTCTGTTTTTTCCAGATTCATACTGTGGCTAATATTTCTGTTTACAAGAAGACTGATAAGGATTATTTGCATGGAGATGCAAAGTAAGACATTGTTTCTACAAAAGCTCTGTGCCTCGGTTTCCCAGCCTTTTAAATGGTGGATTACTCACCACTGTATAATGCTTTGAATCTTGCAGTTGAAAAACCTTATAGAAATGCTATGGATTATGTCTAATTATTTAATGGGTATTATTTAGGGTTACCAATCTACTCAATTTGTCTGACTGTATAACAGTTTAGGGAGAGAGACTCAGAGGCACAAATATAAGTTAGATGCCCACAATTCCATTACCTTTCAATGGGAGCTGGGGAGCCGAACTTATATGTGTGCCTTTGACCTTGTCTTTCAGTGGAACTTGGACCTGTAAGTGCCCTGTAAGCAAGTGAAAATCTTCCCTTCTTTTGTCTGAGCAGACTGTTTATGAAATGGGTCCAATATCCCTTTTAGCTGAATGGCTGAATCCATTTTTAAACAGTTCTCTCAGCCATACAGAAGCGGATGGATAGTCCAGTGGTGATGTGACCTTGAGCAAATCATTTAGCTCCTTTACCCTAGTACTCCAGGTGTAAAATGGGGGTAAACCAGAGCTCATAGAGATGTTGTAAGGAGAAATAAATTAAAGTGTAAGGTGCTCAGATACTATGGGAGTGGGAGGGCCATATAAACACCACAGATAAATATATGCCTCATAATGATATTTTTCCCTCACAGGTAAAGTAGCTAGCTCTTCCTTTACGTAATCACCATGGTAAAATCACCCTAGTGAATTGTTTGTGTGCTGTGCCGAGAACTGTATGTCATGTAAGAAATCTCTACCTAAATAAAAATGCTCTGGAGACACAAAGATAGAAATGAAAAAATGGTTATGTCAACTTCTGTGTATCTTTTAAGCAAGAGAAATGTTACTTTTTACATTGCCTCAGTCTTTCTTTTAGTTGATTTAGCTGCCAGAATGCCCTCTGATCAGAACACTGCTGTTGTATGGTTTGACCTGCTGTGTTGATTGTAAGTGGTGCAATATATTTTAAGGTGGAATGAGGTGTGAACGTTTTAAATGAGGTTATTTGCTTTAAGGTACCAGTTGCTGCTCCGAGGCACATTAGAGTAATGAAATAAAAACTGACTTAATGGTTACAATAAAAAGAAATAAAATAGAGAGGTTTGGCCAGACAAGTCCAGTTTGTATTCAAGTTTCTATTTTTTTTTAAATGGAACATGATCACAAAAATAACACTAGGCTAGGACCATAATGCTTTTTTACACCATGAAAATTTTAGTATTTGCTTTAAGTAACAAAAAAAATTCTTGAAGGGAATTATTTTTAGAGGCATTTATATTTAGCACCGGAAATAATTTTCATAACATGCTCTTCAGTAAGGAAGTTGGGCCACATTTGCCTGTGAGATACTTTTCTCAATAATAAAGTAAAAATAATATAGACATTGGTGTAGACTTGGAAATATTTTGGTGAATTATAGGATATGTCTGTAATCTGCAGGTTGTATCCAGTGGGGTTTACAGAAACTGGCCTGGGGAACAAGCCAACCCTGATTTCTCTTCTACAGCTGGTCATAAAACAGTTTCCCCAGTGTTTAGGGCACTCATGTGGGAAGTGGGATAACGGTGTTCAAGTCTGATTCAGAGTAGAACCTGCATCTCCCAGATGAGTGCCATGACTACCAGCCTGTAGAATTAGTCTTTTGCTCTCTGGCCCAATGAATATTACAAAGTGGGACAGCTCCAACAGGAGCCATTGAGAGGGACCCCCCCCGCAGACCAGCCAATGGCCTGGTAGTTAGGGTGCTCACCTGGGATGTGGGAGATGCAGGTTCAACAACTGTGTGCACTAAATCAGGCTATTCTGGGCATGCCCTGTCCCCTCACCTGCCATCCATTTTGTCAAAAATTCCCAACCAACTCTATCCTCTTCCAATTTCATGGAGCGGCTTCCCCCTCAGATGAAAGCTACACAATTATTTGACTCCCAAATTTTGTCCTTCATAGGGGTCAAGTCACAGCCAGATCCATAGCTAGTGTAAATCAACCTAGCCAATTTTGAAGTCAGTGAAGCTGTTTTGATTTGCACTGGGAGCCACAATCAGCCAAACCTGTGGATGCGGCAGGTAAACAAACCGGCCCGGCCCGCCAGGGGCTTTCCCTGAACAAGCGGTGGAACAAGTTTGGGAACCACTGCAATAGGGACAGAAACTGAATAGCCCACATTTCATGGAATCCTTCTCTTGCTAATCTGTCTTTCCCTTGAGAACCGAGGATTTGGGGCAGTTTCAGAAATTAACGCTATCCTCATATCTATTACTAGCTTCCCTACTGAATGAAAAGCGAACCAGCCAAACCCCTCATTACCGGGAGTGAAGCGCCTAACCTCTGCAGCACTTCAGGCCTGGCATAATAAATAAAAGTTTTAAGGGGAGATGTTTAAAGGTGCAAATGTGAGTTAGATGCCAAACTCCCATAGACTTGCAATGGGAGTTGGCTGGCTAACTGCACTTTTTACCTTGGAGAATCTCCCTCATACATAATGACAACACTATACTCGGTTAAAGACTATTCCTGCTCTCACTAAAGTCACTGGCAAAACTCCTGCTGGCTTCTATGGGAGAAGGCTTGGGCCCATCTCTTGCGCTATATGTTTGGCTTTTATGATGTACTATTTTTGTATGAATTTCTCAGTCCTGACAAATGTCAGAATAATAATAATATATTCAATTCATACATTAAACCTTGGAATTTATTTCAGACTTGGATTAGGGTCATAACTAGCTCTGGACAGACCTTGGATTTATCTCTACAGTCAAGGAATAAACGTCAGCAGCTAAGTGGATTCAAGAAGGCAGCTTTCTTGTATGATAGAAACACCTTTCATTGGAATGTCTCCATATTTGAAACAAGTGACTGTAGACAAGAGGACAATGTGTATATGGACTTGAAAGAGAACTCGAACCATGCTGCTTAGCACATCCGGCTGAAAGCTCTCACCGAGCAAGAGGCATTTCACAATTCACAATGTGCAAAACAATATATTTTAAAATAAAGTTTTTAATTAAAATTGGCATTTCTGAGCCTTTTGCTAGCAGCAGCAGCCCTGAAAAGAACCATTATTTGTAATGTCAATTCACTGTGGGCCAAATTTATCATCCTTGCGCCTGTTTTAGCTCAATCAAAATGACAGATAAGCAGTTTAAGCCACTTTATGACCTGCTAGACATTTGCATATGATTACCACTGGAGAACAGCTAAAAATAAAATGTATGGGCAGCATTAAAGGTGAGTCAAAATGAGACTAGATGACTTGCGCCCTGGACTCCCATGAAAGAGACCTGCATTCTATTCCCAGCTCTGCTGGGTGACCTTGGGCAAGTCAAGTCACTGCTCTGTGCCTCGGTTTCTCCATCTGTAAAATGGGGCTAATGCAACTGACCCTCCTATGTAGAGTGTTTTGAAATATATGGATAAAAAGAACTAGGTTTTATTATGTGCATTATTGTAGCACCTAGCAACCCTAATCAGGGATGTGGACCCCATTGTGCTGGGTACTGTACAAACACAAAACAAAAAACACTCCCTGCCCCCAAGGATCTTACAATCTAAATGTAAGACAAGACACAGCAGGTGGATAAAGACAGACTGACAGGTGGAGTACAAGGAAGCAATGAGACGAAGTTGAGCAGCATGATAGGCATTGGTCTCAGCACAACATGGTAGTGCCTATTCCATACTTGGCTATTATATGCATTTTAGTGTTGTATCCAAATAGAAATGTAGACAATAAGTGGAGCGCCGTGGCTATGAACTTTGCCCACAGTTCAAAAAAGCACATAAGCATCTGCCTTAAGCAACTAAGGCTAAAAAAATGGCTTAATTTGGATCCATCTAATTATATTGCTAGTAGCTTTGATAGAATTATTCCACATGTAGATGTGGTTAAGCATCTGACAGTGTTTTCAACAGGCCCTTATATTACAATGGAAACATATAAATATGACAATGTACCTGGAGCTATGTCTAGGGCTACACTAAGATAGTCAAATCAGAAACTCTGAAATGCAGATTCCTTATGGGAGTCTTAATGTAAAAGGCCATAAATTGGTCTCCACTTAGTAAAATTCCATGCAATATGCATGGAGTTACGCATATAGCGCCCTCTAAATTTAGAAAAGGAGATGGGCCAATGCTCCATATTGAAACACCCCTACATTTGGGGGCAGTTTGAGTCCAGATCAAAATTTGCAGCTGGCCCTTAATTCTGAACCTGGCCAAACCAGAATCTTTGTAGCTCTGACCCACTTCTGGTGTGAAGGCACATATATATAAACACACACACACAATGGCCCAGTTCTGCTTCCACTGAAGTAAGCGAGAGGTCTGCCATTGAGTCCACTGGGAACAAGATCAGCCCCTAAATCACAAATAAATCAGTTCAAAATGTAAATATTTTGTTCTCCTGGCCAATAGCTTGTTTATTTCAAGTAACAATATAATTCTTCCTGGGCTTAAGCCTAAACCTGTTAAAGTCAATGGGAGTCTTTCCATTGACTTCAGTGCGCTTTGGATCAAGCCCAGTCTAAAGATCCCTGGTGATTTTGTTTGTTTTCTTCAATGAAGAACAAAGTTGAGCTAGAATTGTCCATAGGCAAAGTTGAGGAACCAGACCTCCTGTTGATTCGACTTGTCTTTTTTTGAAGTCTGAACAACCATAAATGAAAATGTGAGTCATGCTGGCATATTAAATATTAAAATCAGTTTAAGATTTAATCCCAATTTATAGTGCAGCTTTGTCTAATTTACTGCATATTACACAATTTCCTTTACAGATAATTTTTAGTGTGCTATATAAATAATAAATCAGCTCTCATGATTCTCAGTTGTTCTGCTATGGTTTTATATTAAACTTACATTTGTGATCATTTAAATATTGCTACGCCAATTTTTTTCTCTTCGTCAGCTTGCACATTTAATTCTCTTAATGTTATAGGGTTCTGTATGGCAAACTGTAGGAATCAGAAAAAACTAAAGGTTTTTTTGTTGTTTTTTTTAGCAAGACGGGGTTGACCTTATACTTTCAGGAATGAGAAAGCATAAACACAGGTACAGTAAGTTATGGAATTTCATTCCTAATGAGTGAAAACATTTCCTATGCCCTGAATTCTCTTTACATAGTTTAGTGAAGATTTAGACTTTTAGACTCCAATCCTGCAAACAAATATGCAGGTGTTTCACTGTAAATCCTTGTGAAAGCATTTGCAAAGTGAGGCCTTACTTTCAGTGCTCCAGAGATTATGGGTAGGGTTTTCAAAAGCACCTAAATCCCATTGAAAGATGATGGGACTTGGGGTCCTAAATCACTCAGGGTTTTCTGAAAATTTTACTCTGTCTGGTAATGTACCTCTATGCCTTGTGGGGCACTACGAGCAACTTGAAATCTGTCACCATTTTAAAGCTCACGACCCTGTCTGACCTGTTTTCCCCTATCTGGTGAAACTGCTGTGGTTCTGATTTGTCTAGGGACTTCTGCTGTGCAATAGAGAGACAGGATCAGTAGAGTGTTGTAGTGATAGCATGGAACAGTAGCAAAAGGGGACGGCTGGTTAGAAGAGAAGTCAGAAAAAGATGAGGGGAACACGCATTAAAAACCTTAGCAAATATCATAGAAATATAGGACTGGAAGGGCCCTCAGAAGGTCATACGGTCCATTCCCCATTGCTGAGTCAGGACCAAGTAAACCCTGACAAGTGTTTGTCCAACAGTGTTCTGAAAAACCTCCAGTGATGGAGATTCCACAACCTCCCTTGGAAGCTTATTCCAGATTTTAACTACCCCCATAATTAGAACATTTTTCCTGACCTCTAACCTAAATCTCCCTTGTTGCATATTAAGCCCATTATTTCTTGTCCTACCTTCAGTGGACATGGAGAACAATTGATCACCATCCTCTTTATAACAGTCCTTAACACAGTTGAAGATTATCTTCTCCCCTTCATTCTTCTTTTCTCAAGACTAAATATTCCCAATTTTTAAAAATCTTTCATCTTGGTTTAGAAAACATAACCTCATTATCATTTTTTTTCTGGACACACTAGAGTAGAGAATACTACAAAGGTTGCATATTATCATTCCCCTCCCCCAGATCTCATAGACTTAAGCACCAGATTCTGATCTCAGTTATGATGGTAAAAATCTGGAGTAGCTCAGGGATCCACTTATGCAGATGCAATTACAGGAATGGGGCCTAAATCAAAATGCTTTTATTTGTTGGACTTTCGCACACCTCACCAGCCTCACTTTACTTTTTCCTGTTCACCAGAATGAATCAAGTCAGCTGTGAGAAATGCATGATGGCTAAGACTCAGTCCTCCGACTGGCCCCTACTTCAATGTAAAATGCAGACATTCATCCCTTATTGTGCATATGTGAAAATACTAGATGTGAAGGAAAGATTTTTTCTGGACAACATTTGACAATCAGCATTAAGTTTTCTTTGTTCAGTGTTGTCAGATGTTGGCTCTGTGTGTGTTATCTCTGTGTGCCATCCCAGCTCTGCGCAGATAGCTGGCACAGCAGATCTTGAGCAAACCGCCCAATGACTACAAGATCCGTTAAAGTACAAAGGCACTTGATTAGATTTATTGTCGATGAAGCATGGTATTGGTGCCTTATGCTTGCCACAAGTATACTTAATGCATGTATGCCTGTGACAATGGACACAGCTGAATTAGTGGCAGGACTTTTCACTATCCCCTCAGCTGGCCAAAGATACTCCCTCTGAGATACCTCTTTATAGACCGATACAAGAAGTTACATATTACCCCTCTGACGTATCTAGGTGCCAGCCTCTAACATTTCTGGGTGCCTTGTACATTACCTTGTACCTGTTGGTTAGATCAAAAATCTCTATCCATCATGCTGTCATCCTGACCTTATCTTTAGGATGAGTCAGGGTATTCCTGTTATCTTTAGGGAATGTATTGGTATTGAGGTGGTCTGATACCACCTTTCTGGAATGTGTTTGGTGTGTATTCTTGTGCCTAGAACTACTTGGAAAGGTGTGTTTCTGCAATATCAGCCCTGTTCTTGCCAGATTCTCTGAGCAGGGCCTGCTTCTTGCTCACAACTTGACTTTGCTTTATATCAGCAAAGTTTTGACCACTACTTTAGTTCAGGCCTCAGGCCTCATACCAGGCCTCTGATACGAGGCCTTATGTCTCAGGCTCTCTTTCTACTACAGTCAGGTGCTACCTTCCAACAGTTTTTCCAATGATGAAAATAAACTCACCTCTGAAGCTCATTTTATAGAGGACAAGAATCCAAATTCTACCATTTAATTCTTCGTTTTTCTGAGTCTCATGGATTAATGGATGAGGAAGAGACCAGGGAAGATTCAACTAATCTCAGTCCCAGCTTGAAATGGACAAGGGAAAAGAAATGAGGAGAACAGACACATACAAGAGAGAGGTTGCAACTTGAAAACAGTTAATTGAATATATAAAGAAAAATGACTGTCTCTAGGGCAGGAAAAAAATCTTTAAAAACTTGCTTTTCTCCCAAATCAACTGAAGAACCTGAAAGCAAGTAGAAAAAAAGCAAGATAATTAACAAAAAGGCTACAGCCTATGGGTGTCCTATAGAACATAAACTTGAGACATAAAAGAAGCCAGCAAAGGATAATGATGTGTTTAAGGCTCAACATCTCGATATTTTTATTTTCTACTATTCTCCACTGAGCAGATTCCTCTGACACTATGCACTTTACTATTTTATTTGAAGTACTGGTGCAACATAAATGTAAATTTGGGGGAGATGCTAAATATGAAATACTAGCTGTCCTGGTAAATTTCCCTTGTTCTAAGAAACTGAGCTTCCATAAACCTTTGTAAAATGGATAGCACTTGTGCTGTGATCCTGCAAGCTGGCGCCCTGGCCAAAATCCTGATCTTTCTACAGGATTAGCACCTTAGGTTCTGACCTTTTTACTGAGCTCTGTGCAGTCACAGCCGTAGATTTACATAGAATTTAGCACAGTAGGTGTAATGGGCTGGTGGGGTGCTTAACTCATCTGAAAAGCCAGCCCTTATTTAAGATGCCTATATAGGAGCTGAACTTTTTGAATATTTGCCCCTTAAGCACACCTCACTGGTTCCTTGCAGAACCAACATCCTTGTCTGTCTCATGTAGGGACTTGGTGGAGCATGGCTGTGTGTGTATATGTGGTGGCAGGTTCAAATCCCGCTTAATTTGTCACAAACCAAGTACACAGGGTGTGTCTCTCTGTCTACCATGCTGTCTCCTCTCCTTCCATTTGTGCTGCCTTGTACAGTGTGAGGCTACATTAACAACAATGAGTTAACCCTCAAGGACTCAGCCAATTGCTAGTTCATCATTTTGCAATAAGGCATTCCCTGGGAAATAACCCACCTTCTGACTTCACCACCTCAACCAAGCTTCACAATCATCATTGCTGTGTACCAGTATTAAATTGTTTGTTTAAAACTTATTGTGTGTGTGTGTGTGTGTGTGTGTGTGTGTGTGTGTGTGTGTGTGTGTGTGTGTGTGTGTGTGTGTGTGTGTGTGTGTGTGTGTGTGTGTGTGTGTGTAGTCTTTTGTCTGGTGAAAAAAATTTCCCTGGAACCTAACCCCGCCATTTACATTAATTCTGAGGGGGAAATTAGATTCACGTAACATCGTTTCACGTAAAGTCACATTTTTCAGGAACATAACTACAACATTAGACGAGGAGTTAATGTACTTGATGAGGTTCTTTGGCCAGTGTTATATAGGAGTAGGCAGTGGTGTTGGTCCCAGGATGTTAGAGAGACAAGGTGTTTGCTCTGTGTGCTGTCCCAGCTCTGTGCAGACAGTTGGCACAGCAGACTGAGCAAGTTGAGATGGTAGCTGCTGCCACGAAGCTCCCTCCATCCTGAGCCCTGTCGTATTCCACTCCCCCCCGCTCTATGGAAGATGGGGTAAGCGGTGTGCAGAAACAGGAGGGAAGGGGACGCCCTGACATTAGCTTTCTTCTGCACAGCAAACAGGAGAGTCCGGGGAGCAGCTCCAAGGCATAGGGCAGGAGTAGCACATGGCAGTGTGGGAAGGGACAGCTGAACTGCCGGCAAATGATAGCCTGCTGGGCGACTGCCACACAGGGAACTTAGGGGAACAGGAAACTGATGGGGGGCTGCCGGTCCACCCTTTGACCAAAACATCTCTATCCATCATGCTGTCATCCTGGCCTTATCTTTAGGATGGGTCAAGGGGTTTCTGTCTTTTTTGAGGAATGTGTTGTTATCGAGTTGTTCTGGTACCACCTTTCTGGAATGTGTTTGTGTGTGTGTATTTGTGTGACTAGAACTACTTTGGAATGCATCTTTCTGCAATATCATCTCTGTTCTTGCCAGATTCTGTGAGCAGCCCGGCCTCTAAGTCACAGCCTGTATTTGCTTTATATTAGCAAAGCTTTGACCACTACTTTAGCCCAGGTCTCAGACCTCATACTAGGCCTCTGATACAAGGGCTTATGTCTCAGGCTCTCTTCCTACTACAGAGGTAATATATTTTATTGGACCAGCTTCTGTTGATGAGAGAGACAAGCTTTTGAGCTTACCCAGAGCTCTCCTCCTATATGGGAGGACAGAGCAGATGATAATAATGGTCCCATTTGGCATTACAAAGTATGACTCTCATCTACAGCTCTGCTTTTATATTCTATAAAATGTGAGTAGTTTATAGCCTTAAAAGAATGTGCTGAGTTCCCCAAACTCATTACATCTAGGATGCTATATTACATCCATTGACAATTCATTCTCTTATCTATCAGTTGGAATTTAACCAAGATCTAAGCAACAGCAACACCACCGCCATGAGTTAGTAACCCAATGAACCATCTACCTCTTTCAAAGGAATTACATGTTGTGAAATATTGTTGGATGAAAACACTAAAAGAAAAAGTGTTACAATTGAAAGGGAATTACATTCTCTCTTGATATTTGGTTTGTAGCAAAATTGCTTACCTCTCAAAGGCCCAAGAAAAGAAGAAAAATAATCCTCCATCAGTGATGAAGCACAGCAGCAGTCCAAGGTGGTGAATGGAAGAAAATTAAACTTAAACAAACAGCAATTTCCTACAGTGCACCACAAAACCAATGATATGCCCGAGACACATTGATTGTGCCTGGGATACACAACTTGACACACTTAAAATCACCTTCACCGAACAAGGACAGTCCACCAGAGAAGTTGATCATGGAGCGGGCCACCCAAATGCCCCAAGAGAGCCTGCTTCAATATGGGGAAAAATATCTTCCCAGTGCATACACCTAATTGTTACCAACCACTCCATACTGGAACCCATATGAGGTGTCATTAAATAATTACAACCCATACTCGATGGGGACCCTCATCCTGAAATCTTTCCTGAATCTGCTCTTCTGGCCTTCCAACACCCCCCCAACCTCTTCAAGCTCATCATCAGAAGCAAGCTCCCCACAGACCAGGACCCACAAGCTCAAAGTGGCACTAGACTTTGCCATAACAACAGAGGCAAAACCTACAGACATATTTCCACTGCTATGATGATCAATATCCTCCAAAACACAGCTTTCAAGATCCCTGGGTCCTACACATGCCAATCACAACATGTGGTGTACCTCATTCAGTGCACTAAATGCCCGAATAACAATTATGTGGGTGAAACAAGACAATACCTGTGCTCATTAATGAATTCACACAGAAAAATGAAAAAAGATAAGGACACCATATCACAAGTGGAGGAATACTTTTCACAAAGTGGTCACTCCATCTCTGAGTCTTCATCCTCAAAGGAAACCTGCACAACACCTCCAAAAGATAAGCCTGGGAGCTTAAATTCTTAACTTTGCTGGACACTAAAAAATATGGACTTAATAATGTCACTGGATTTATGACTTCTTATCACAATCTATAACCTACAAACCTCCCCCCTATTTTGTGTTATGACTGCACAGGTGTAAACTGGCCACTTCATGTAGAATGGTCACTAACTACTTATGATAAATACATAGTATTTAGCTGTGACACGCTGAGTAAAGTAATAGGAGATATACCAATTTCCTAGAACTGGAAGGGACCTTGAAAGGTCATGGAGTCCAGCCCCCTGCCTTCACTAGCAGAACCAAGTACTGATTTTTGCCCCAGATCCCTAAGTGGCCCCCTCAAGGATTAAACCCACAACTCTGGGTTTAGTAAGCTAATGCTCAAACCACTGAGCTATCCCTCCTACCTTTCCCAGACCTGAAGAAGAGCTCTGTGTAAGATCAAGAATTCAGCTCTTTCACCAATAGAAATTGGAACACTTTCTTACAGTGCCATGGTAGTTGGCTCCTACTGGATGTCAGTTTCACTTCAATTATCACTTCCAGTAGGCAATGTGTAGGGCTCCAGGTCTGTCACAGATTCTATGACTTTCTGTGACCTCCATGACTTCTGCAGCTGCCAGTGTGGTTGACCCCAGGGATCTGGGGACAGCCACACAAGCTGCTGTTAGAGCAGTTCTGCAACCAGCCGCTTGGGCGGCCCCCACAGCCAGCCACCCCTGGGGCCACCCAACTAGCAGCCAGTGAGGCTGGCCTGAGGACTGGCTGAGCAACAGTCCTGAGTGCGGCCGGAGCAGTGGTGGGTGGATGGCCCCAGGGGTAGCTGGAGCAGCTGTTGTTTGGCGGCCCCCAGCAGCTGGTGCCACTGGCCGCAGTGGCCCCCGGCAGCAGTCCCAGGGAAGGCTGGAGCAGTGGCGGGTGGTCAGCCCTACCCCACCCCAGCAGCATACCCCTGGGGACCCCCAGAGCAGCAGCCCCCCAGCTAAGATTTAGTTAGGGATATTTATAGTACAGGTCACAGGCAATTAATTTTTGTTTATTGCCCATGACTTTTACTAAAAATACCCATGATTAAATCGTAGCCTTAACAATGTGTCATGGAAACACTGAATGCAACCACAAAGCACAGGGATTATTGATGAGCTATGGTTTCTGTTGCAAACGTTGCTTCTGAATTGTTATTTTATTTCCTGCCCATGTTACATTACATTAGAATGGAAATTGTGAATGTTTCCTGTTATTTTGTGCTACCTCACATGCAGGGAGAGAGAGGAAGTCTTTCACCCATCTTGACCGTTCTGCCCCTCTGCACAAGGGGCATGCAGAATTGCAGATTCTGGGCTGTTGATGAATGCAGTCTCCTCATCTTTCTGGTACCCCTTTAGGTGCAAGATAACATGGGGGCGGGGAGAAGTGAGGGGCCTGTCACCCCATACTGGGAAGCAGAGGCGCCATAGAGAGAATGTGTTAGTGGTGCTATAAGATGGTGCACTAGTTGTAACCCCTTCTTTGTGGAGCGCAGTAGTGACTGTACTACATATAGAGGTTGATGAGTCTGCTAAACTCATAGTTTCTAGAGCTGGGTCTCTCAGCTTAAGTCATAGCAATACATGCTTTTAAACTGAGAGGTCCTAGGTTCAATCCTCTTTGCTGACAGTGTACACTTTTAGATACGTGGGTATCCATACTGCAGTTTAGCTGTGGCTAAATCATAAAATCTGATTTCTAGAGTACTCTTATGTTTAATGCAAGGGTCCCAAAGGAATTACTATCCTGGATCAGAGCAGCAGCCCATCTAGTCACATAGCAGCCAGGACCTGCTGTGTCAGAGGAAGGTGTAAGAAGCCCAGGATTCTGAACCGTATAGCAACATTTTTTAAAGGCACCATGTTTGTTACACAGGCAAGCAGAGGTTGGTACATAACAATGCTGCATCCAGATTTCTTTAACCTTACATGTGTGTAGAATTTTACTGGAAATTATTGCTATTGAGCACATGATCATTACATTTAATATTAACACATGTGCTCCTATGGGTTCTATATCCAATTGCTTTAACCACTGTGAGAGAAGTACACATAGCCAGGGTAAACCCAAATCCTCCTTTTTGCAGAAACCAAGTTTTGCCAAAGGGCCAAAGCTCAGTGTAAAGGACTTTGGTTTTTGCCCCCTAATTAGCATAACCTCTACTGCGGGTGGAGACTAATCTGTAAATACACTGGCCTCCATTTTGAATTCTCTCCTACAAACAAACACAGTTCATGCTCTAGAAAAAGCCAGCAGGAGGTTAGTGTATCCAGAGAAAAGACAAAGGGAACAGAGGAAGAAAGAACAAAGAGAGGGCAAGGTAAGACATGGCGAGAGGTAATAGAGAGTGTGCATTCTTTATCCAGCCATTCTCAAATTGGAAAGAAATAAAAGGGAAAACAAACAAAAGTTCTATACCTTAGAGCTCTCTGGTGAATTAGGCATTGCAGGAGCCTCTGTCATAATCTTATTCATGTGCATTTCTGTGATATGGCAGTATGTCTTAGAATATCTGTAAAGACTTTTGTCAACAGTAATATAATATTAGATATTTCAGAGACTCATCACAGGACCCCATGGATTGCCCTGTAAGAACTGAATAGAAAGTTGGCCTTTTGATCTTTGAAATGTATATAATTTCTAAGGGATTCTCATATGCTTTCCCTTTACAGGGATTTTGATACTCACATGCATCATGGTAATTACATTTAAGGGCATATTTTCAGCCAGACTGAGAGACAGCCTCCTTTTTGTGGGCATAAATCTGAGTACTTTTATTCCATGTAAACTGATTTGTATCCATAATTAGATAGTACTGGACTCAGTTCAGCAGCATTTATGCCACTGTCTGAAGTGCTGCTAAATTTGCATGTTTGTAGTGATTACTGGATAATACTACACCAGAACTGGAAGTAAGCTAGGCTGGAGGAACTGGCTTGTCTAGCCATACCCTAATGAATGAGACAGGACATTGGAAGAAAGCTTCTGGGATTCTACCCAATGAAACAATAGGATAAAAGTATGGGTGTAGGATAGGGAATGTAATTATTCAGATAATTCAAATACATTTCCAGAGTTTTGGGTGATTATCCAAAACAGGTGAGGTTGGTCATCTCTAGTTTCCAGATTCATTTTCAAAGCATACCAGCATGGGACTAATGATAAAATGATTAGAGTGATTGGGGTGTTGTCTAAGATCATTTGGGAGACTAAGAAGTCCATTCTCCATTTCATAAAGGCCATGCTTCAGCAAGTGCAAAAATCTTCACAATAATCAAAAGCTGACCATGCCTCTTCTGCAGAGAGCTGGGTATGTAAGAGAAAGGGAGATCTTGATTACAAAGGCAAACAGAGGAGAGATGGAAAAGGCAGACATATATAACCTTGACTGGAAGCAAGAATTTCAGTTTCTAATCCTAACTTATTGATCAACCAATAAATAGGTCTTTAAATTAGATACATATAAGTGTTCGGGATCCCTGTGGTACAATATCTAAAGCAAGATGATTTAACTAAGTATTGATTATTTGGTGGTTATTACTGCACAATTGGAATATAATTGTGACCTATATCGAGGTTTACAGTGTGGAATGCACGTTAGTATTTCCATTTGTCAGCATAGTTATTTTGTTGCTAATCTGGATCTACACCAAAGTGAGTGTTTATTTTATTCATGTGATTTATTGGAATGAACTGGCTCAGCCTTATTGGAAACCTTGATTCATGGGTAATTGAGGCAGTCTTGTACATAAATATACCAGGTAATCTACACATTCAGAAATAGCTACTATGCTTATGGTTAGTATTTTGATATGAGGTAGCTAAGAATAGCTCAGACACGTCAGGAAGGAGTGCTGTCATAGGAGTCATTTCTGAAACAAATACCACCATATGGTGTCGGGGGGTGTAAAAGTAGTCCCAGGGTTTGTGGATCTATGTAACAAGGGCATAAGCTTTTGTACCCATGACCCATGCTATGTCACTAGGATCAGGTGATAAAGTTCAATCTCTTCTCTGGACTTCTCTGTGACACAACTTTCTTATGGGGGCACGATGAGGCTGGAAGTGTGAATGATAGCTTTAGGATGTGAATGATAAAACCAAAGTCTTGACCACCTGTGTCCATTAACGTCCCCATGGAACTTTTTTTGTGACAGAAGTGGTTGCCTTTGCTCTACTGCAGAAGTGACTGCTATTTCTGTGATGGGTGAGTGAGTCCTTAGGAAAAATGGAACTAAATAAACATAAAGTGTGCTCCTTGCCATTCTTTGGATCTATCCATCTGTCATAGGGTTCCGTATGCCCCCCATCACCATAGTATCTGAGCACCTTCAATGTAAAATTGATAGCAAAAGCAAAGACTACAGTGGACTTCATGGGGTCTGTGGCATATCTACCTATTTGAAGTCAAAACTTGGCTTGGGGCAGGGTTTGGGGATTTTTGTTTGGGAGTTTTTTGCTTTAAAGGTATTAATTTCCTTCTTGTTTGTTGTTGGGGTTTAGGGATCAGAAGGGGGTTTCAGTGTTAGTGAGCCATTCTCATGGTGGAAAGGGATTTGGTTGCTTAAACCGATGTCAATTTGGGGTATTACCCTCCCCACCACCCCATGAACAGCTTAAATCAACGCATACACAGATATGATATTTTAAAGATTTGTTCCTTCTCACAGAAATGGAATTATTTCTTTAAATAATCAATCAGTGCTACAACTAATCACTATTTTTCTTTGTGAAAAGCTTTCCCACTTGGGAAAACAGTATCTATGGCAACATAACGTTAAACATAACAATATTTAAACACATATAGAGCCCAAATAAAATATGTATTGACACTTACTGTGTAGACGTGGTCTTTCCATAGCTTCTGAATGGAATAGAGATGTATTCTACAGTCCGTGAGCTGAACAAATATTTTAAATATTTGAATACATTTTCATACAAGGCCCTTGAAGTTTGAATAATGACATTTCCATTCAGAATTAATCTGCGTGAAACACTTTGAGAAGGAACAAATGGAAGATGGTATATAAGTGTTAAATGTTGCCTGTCTTTCTATGCATTTCTAATGTGCCCATGGGATTATTTTTATTTCCAATACATATCTCCCCCTGAACCTTCCTGGGTGTCTGGGAAAGAACGCTCAAAATTGGTCAATGATTTTTAAAGGCAGTATAATGGGAGTGAAATGGGAAATTGCAGCAATCTCACGGAACTAAATTCTGCCCTCAAATAAGAATGCGCAATTCCCACTGAAGTCAATAAGAGATGAGTACACTTATGAGCACTTAAGTCAAAATGTGACTGCTTGTAGTATCTTTGGAGCGGTGGCAGAGGAACATACTGCTGCATGGCTAACGAGGTTTGCGAGCGAATGCAAGTGCAGGCAGTTTACTCAGTCCTTGGAAGGGGTGCCTCATTTCACTCCCAAAGGAGTCCATCCAGCCAAACCACAAAATGCACGGGCAGTCTCCAGAGAGGGTTACATCAAGGCCCAGATCTGCAGAAACAGTAGCCAGCACAAAGAAGGGTCTTTGGGTGGAAAAAAGCCATACGTTTAAAGTGGATAAATTATTCAGTTATAAGAGAAGTGAGTAAGTCTGCTTTTGTCTGCTTCATAGGGTTCATATCAATTATGGCACCATATGTCTTACGGAGTTCTATAAGCCAACCTCTGCTGATTTGATGGCATTTATACCTACTTTCTACATGTGCAAATGACTAATCAAGGTGTGATGCAGTGGAAAATGAGGCCTAGTTATCTCTCATAATAACACAAGCAAACCTGTCTGAAAATTCAGTATATGTTTTCTTATTGGTATTTGTCAAAATTAGGGCTGTTACACATTTAAAAAAATGTATCACGATTAATCACACGATTAATTGCACTGTTAAACAGCAATAGAATATATATGTTTATGGATGTTTTCTACATTTTCAAATGTATTTATTTCAATTACAGCACAGAATACAAAGTGTACAGTGCTCACTTTATATTTATTTTTATTACAAATATTTGCACTGTAAAAAACTAAAGAAATCATATATTTCAATTCACCTAATACAAGTACTGTAGTGCAATCTCTTTATAATGAAAGTTGAACTTACAAATGTAGAAGTATGTACAAAAAATAACTGCATTCAAAAATAAAACAAAGTAAAACTTTAGAACCTATAAGTCCACTCAGTCCTATTTCAGCCAGTCGCTCAGAGAAACAAGTTTGGTTACAATTTGCAAGAGATAATGCTGCCCACATCTTGTTTACAGTGTCACCTGAAAGTGAGAACAGGTGTTCACGTGGCATGGTTGTAGCTGGCATCACAAGATATTTACGTGCCAGATGCGCTAAAGATTCATATGTCCCTATATGCTTCAACCACCATTCCAGAAGATATGCGTACATGCTGATGACTGGTTCTGCTCGATAAGGATCCAAAGCAGAGTGGATCAATGCATGTTCATTTTCATCATCTGAGTCATATGCCACCACCAGAAGGTTGATTTTCTTTTTTGGTGGTTCAGGTTCTGTAATTTCTGAATTGGAGTGTTGTTCTTTTAAGACATCTGAAAGCATGCGCCACATCTCATCCCTCTCAGATTTTGGAAGGCACTTCAGAGTCTTAAACTTTGGGTGAGTGCTGTATCTATCCTTAGAAATCTCACATTGGTACCTCTTTGTGTTTTGTCAAATCTGCTGTGAAAGTGTTCTGAAAACAAGCATGTGCTGGGTCATCATCTGAGACTGCTATAACATGAAATATGTGGCAGAATGTTGGTAAAACAGAACCGGAGACATACAATTCTTCCCGAAGGAGTTCAGTCACAAATTTAATTAACCCATTATTTTTTAACAAGCATTATCAGCATGGAAGTATGTTGTCCGGAATGGTGGCCAAAGCATGAAGGGGCATACAAATGTTTAGCATATCTGGCATGTAAATACCTTGCAACGTCAGCTACAGAAGTGCCATGTGAATGCCTGTTCTCACTTTCAGGTGACGTAAAGAAGTAGCCAGCAGTATTTCCCATAAATGTAAACAAATTTGTTTGTCTTAGCAATTGGCTGAACAAGAAGTAGGACTGAGTGGACTTGTAGGCTCTAAAGTTTTACATTATTTTGTTTTTGAGTGCAGTTATGTAACAAAAAAATTCTACAGTTGTGAGTTACACTTTCACAATAAAGAGATTGCACTACAGTACTTCTGAGGTGAATTGAAAAATACTTCTTTTGTTTGTCATTTTTACAGTGCAAATATTTGTAATAAAAATAATATAAAGTGAGCACTGTACATGTATTTTATGTTGTAATAAAAATCATTATATTTGAAAATATAGAAAAACATCCAAAAATATTTAATAAATTTCAATTGATATTCTATTGTTTAACAGTGTGATTAATCACAATAATTTTTTTAATTAGTTAATTTTTTTGAGTTAGTCAAGTGAGTTAACTGCGATTTATAGTCATGTGCATATATATAAATATATTATTCTTCATGTGCATGTATTCTATATACACATGTTGACCATTTGTCTTTGTTTCATAGTCACACAATTGGACTAATTTTTAAAAGAAACTCTTTGCTGAAAGGGAAATTTAAAAAAAAAATCAAGCCATGAAAAACTTAGCATGAACACACTTGTGAAAGCTTTCAAGCTGCAACCCACCATGTGATTACTTCTCATGATTCTGAAAGAAACTTTCTCCAAGATTTTGCAAAGACCAAATATTGATTGAATGTAATATTTATAATGCAGAACAAGTGTGTTTGCAACTCGATGCCTGATGAAAATTAGATCATTTTAAAATGTATTTAGTGAATTATTTTTGGCTTTAAAAAATACACGCAGGTTTAAGGATTGTAATGTGGACAAACCCCCGCGTTGCTGAGAATTCTTGGGCTCCTGTGGACATTTTGTTCATGCCACTCCATGGATAAACTGATAATTAAAAATGAAACGTAATCAGGAGACAACATTCCTGGACAAGTCCAGCCATGCAGAAAATTACCAGCGCTCAAATACTGTGTAGTGTCTTCATTATGGCTTCCCTTCTGTTTTATTCAAATTGTTTCTGTAATATATATGGTACACAGTGTATGCATTGACCACATCCACTTTTAGTTTCTTATCCTGAGTCTTTCATAAATATCTCTTGCTCAACAATAATGATTAAGGTATCACACTGTAAGGATATAAACAGAGTCAAGCAATAATAAACAATGAATTTATGATGTGGTTCTTGTGGGTCTTCTATTGACTCCTTGGCTCAAAATTTTTCACATGGTTTCCATCCACCCCCAGAGTTTGGGGATATTTGTATGCAGGGTTTGGTTTCAAACTCAGATTAACATAAAGTAGTATTTTGTTTGATGTGATGACTGTGAAATGTTTGTTTTCTGCACTCAACAGTGCAAATTAAATAAATAAAGTATCTGTGATTTGCCCATTTAAGAAATCCAGGACTAAAAACTGGCAAACTCAATAGGGGGATAATTTCTGATAATAGACAAAAACATGTCACTGTCCAGTGATTGTAATCTTAAAATTGACAAACTCTGACTGGAAATAAGGTACACATTTTTAACAATGAGGGTAACTAACATTTGGAACAATTTACCTAGAGACGTTGTGGATTCTCTATCACATGGAATCCTTAAACCAAGATTGGGTGTCTTAATAAAAGATATAGCGGTAGGTCAACCAGAAAACATGGGCTTGATGCAGGAATCACTTGATGAAATTATATTGCCTGTGTTATCCAGAAGATAAGATTAGATTATTAAAAAGGTTCCTTTTGGTCTTAGATTAATAGATTTAAGTTGGCATTTTACATTTGTAGATTTTGTTTAACTTGATCTGACATTAGGTTTGCAGATAGTTTAGATGTACAGTTGTGTTTAGCTATTCAGTTGCACCTGTTTTGTGCACTCATTGAACAATTGCACATAATGTCTTCAAACCACAGTGTTTCACACGATTTCTGCTTTGGTCAGGTTTGTGTCAAATTAGTTTAGTGATAGTTCGCCTAGTTTTAAATTTTGTTATGAAAGTTCTGTTGAGCTCGACCGATCATATAATTTTCTGAAACATGCCAAAAGCGATATGAGGGAAATTACTGGAAACCATCAAGCTAGGATGATTGGCTAAAAAAAACAATGCACTGTTGTTATTAGATGGAAGAAAAAGCTTAGACAGTCAGAACAGTCTGGGATTCATTTTGATGTCTGCTACTCATTCCTAGCATATCGGAAGCAAAAGAACTTAATCTGAAAACAGGAAAAAAACCGCTGTCAATCCTACTTAGAAAACAGATCTGAAAAAGTGAGGTGTTTATCATGTTCCTTATTGATGCAGACATGAACACAATGAGAAACACAAACCAGAGTACGGGTAAATGCAAAGACTGCCACTTTATTAGACTAGGGAACCACTAGGGAACCCCTCCCCGAACTACTCGGCAGGGCTGAAGAATTCACCTGGGCACCAATGGCCCTGGGTTCTACAAACCTGAGCATTGATACAAGGACGGTGCCCCTTCTGCACACCAGGCCTGTCTGTGGACCTTGGCTGAAAGCTGTCCCAACCCATTCCCCTCCTCCACACCAGAAGTAGGAGAGAGGAGCTGAGGGGGCAGCC
The DNA here is from genome assembly GCF_020497125.1 of Mauremys mutica. Lineage (NCBI taxonomy): Eukaryota > Metazoa > Chordata > Testudines > Geoemydidae > Mauremys > Mauremys mutica. The sequence continues at coordinate 9,335,420 of NC_059084.1, read as the reverse complement.
TGCAACATGGAGGAATGACCCCTTCACAGTGCAATGTCATGTTCTGAGCCCATTGGGTTACCAGAACCTCACATTGGACTCTTTTTAACCTATCGACCGCACTATCCCCAACCAAAGTTGTGGTAAATGTAATATAAACCCCCTATCCAAAGCTCCAGCATGCTGGATGGAGGGTGAAATAACCCACATAGACATTTGCCAATTTTGCCATCTTTCAAGACCCCAAATAAAATTTAGCAAGCTAAGCCAACATGGCTACAAGCCAGCAGGAAGCGGACCCAATCCTTCCTAGCTCCCCTCAGCAGGCAAGAGTCAGGTAGCTTGCCTGTCATGGCCCCAGCTATCCAATGGCAGCTGGAGTGGGCAGGACAGACCCAGTGCTCTGTGTGGTGAGAGATAGGCCACCCTCCCCTCTTAACAGGGGAAAAGTGAGAGGAGAGATGGGAATGAGATGAGATGAAAGCAGTGCCTCCTCCTCTTCTTCCCCTCCCCCAGATTGCAGGCCATCGGGGAAGAGGGGACCAGAGGGAGCTATGTTCCCCTCCTCTTCTATTCTCACACCCAAATCCAGGGAGAGAAGTGGTGGCACATGTATCCCCACTGCTTTTGGACTCCCCAGTTACATTTCCCATTTAGCAAGGTGAGCATGGTGATGACAAACAATAACACTGACTGGCTTGTAAGTGTATATGATTGTTGTGACAAGTGTGGGATGTTAAACACCTCTGGGAAAAACACAGGTAAAATCACACAGGTTCTGCCCCAAAAATCACACAGTCCTTTAAAACGACTGCCTACGTTTTCAGAAAAAGGCAAAAGCAGTTAGTGCAAATGAAGTAATTCTGCATGCAAATTGCCATAATTAGTCAGTTGTTTAATAGTCTGGTTTTGGCACTGTCTCAGTGAGTCCTTGGGCAAGACACTTAACTGTTCTGAGCTTCAGTTTCACTATCTATAAATGGGGATAATGACATTTGCTTACCTGTAAATAAATAATGGGCTGTTGCAAACGTAAGGTGGGAAAAGGCGACTCTAGACTGCCTTTGTGACTTGCCAATGCAACTTCAGCCCCTGGTGCAATTTAGAACAACTTTAGGGATGCTTTAAATGGTACCAGCAGCCACAACCAAAGGGCTGTTCTCAGGGCCGGATTTAGGAAGTGCCGGGCCCGATTCGAATACCCGGCGGCGGTCCGGGTCTTCGGTGGCTCTTCAGCAGCGGGTCCTTCACTTGCTCTGGGTCTTCCGCAGCATTGAAGGACCTGCTGCCAAAATGCCGCCAAAGACCCGGAGCGAGTGAAGGACCCGCCACTGAAGTGCTGCCGAAGACCTGGACTGCCGCCAGGTGAGTAAAAATTAAAAAGTTAGGTGCTCTTCTTTAGGGCACGGGGCCATCTTAGGCGTGGGGCCTGATTCGGAAGAATCGGGGGAATCAGCCTAAAGCCAGACCTGGCTGTTCTAGTAGTTAGGGTTAGTCAGAATGCACCAACACACCAGCCACATCCCTGAAAACGCCCCTTGCCCTAGAGGCCGTGAGAGGAGTTGGCACAGAACCAACGTAGCTGGTTCTCCACCACCCAGAAACATCCTCCATGATGAGAGAATCCTCAGCCTGGTGGTGCAAAGAGGTGATAGCAGGGCCCAGGATTGAGCCCAATATTTGTGGAAGTGGAATCAGTGTGAAATAATATTAAGGCCTGTCACGTGGGGGGAACAGAGTTTGGGATGTTTTGACTCCCAGACACATTCTAAATCCACTGGCATGGCTGAATGCATTTGAACATAATTATTAAAATAAATATCACCCCACTCCAAAGAAAGTTCTGCTCCTGTTGCAATGCTCCAGATTCCTGACCAGGATTTGGAACAACCCAAGTAGAGGATCCTGTAGGATTTCCATTGAGCCCAGCACATGTTGGGATTGGATTTCTGGGAGCATACTTGGAGTATGTGTGAATGCATATGTAGTGAATTCATAAAGCTCGTAATTTAGATATCTCACTATACAATCTCAACCACACGATTGCCAATTACAGAACCAGTTTCTCCTCCCTTGGTTTTCACACCTCAACTGCTAGAACAGGGCCTCATCCTCCCTGATTGATCTAACCTCGTTATCTCTAGCTTGCTTCTTGCTTGCTTATATATACCTGCCCCTGGAAATTTCCACTACTTGCATCCGAAGAAGTGGGTATTCACCCACGAAAGCTCATGCTGCAAAACGTCTGTTAATCTATAAGGTGCCACAGGATTCTTTGCTGCTTCCACACGATTTAAGGAGCTCCATGTAACAATGGACATAACAGTCTCTTAACACCTACCACGATTCCCACCTGTTGTGTATTTGGTTGTCATGGTTTTGTTGCTATGGCAACTGAGTTAGATTATTATGGGTTAGCTCAACCGGTTTCAACCGGCTGAGGAGCTCTCTGTATATATGTAAATAAAATGGAGGTTTTGGTTAGCTGCCTGCTCTCTGGCCTCAAGTGATTGTTTCCTACACCGGCTGCCCCAAGGATATAACACTGGCGACGAGGGTGAGACTCCGGTGCTGCTCCAGTAACAGAAGGAAGTAGAAGTTAAGGTAAAGAACAAACAAACAAAAAAGCTGCTTGTTTGCACTGACTGTGAAAGTGAAACTAAAAATCATGGCTACTCTGACCAGGCCCCTGGAGCCTTTTGATGAGAATACAGAGCAGTGGCATGTGTATACTGAGCGTTTTGAGCTTTTTGGTATTGCAAATGACATTACAGAAGCGAAGAAGGTGCCAATATTCTTAACTGTTGTAGGGGCTAAAACCTACTCTCTGCTACGCAGCTTACTACACCCTGTTAAGCCTGAGACTAAATCTTATAGTGACATTGTGGAAATCCTGGGGTCTCATTTCTCCCCAAAACCACTGGTAATTGCTGAAAGATATAGGTTCCACAAAAGAGACCAAAAGGAAGATGAAACAGTTGTACAATTTGTAGCCATTTTAAAAAAGCTAGCAGAACACTGTGAATTTAAAGAAATGTTACATGATGCCCTGCGTGACAGGTTAGTGTGTGGCCTGTACAGTGAAGCTATACGGAAGCGCCTACTGACAGAGGCTCAGCTTACCTTACAGAAGGCTGTTGATATTGCTGTCTCCATGGAACTGGCTACAAGGGAGGCACAATACATCGGTGCACCCCCTAGGGTGCAAAAAGTGTCACAAGAACTGACCCACAAAACGGTGCAGAGTCAAGAATGTTACCGCTGTGGTAAGCCAGGTCACCAGGCATCAGAATGCTGGTGTAAGGACCTGGTGTGTCGACACTGTGGCAAAAAGGGACACATTGAGTGTGCCTGTAAACAAAAGAAAAAGAGGCCTGTGGTCTGGCCGACAAAAAGAGGAACCCTGCATACCCTAGAGCAGACCCAGGACGATCAAGGTGACACCTCATCGCAAGAGGAAGTGCCACTGCATGTTTTGTCTTTGGCAATGGGCTCACATGAATACTGGGTAACCCCGTTATTGGATGGCAAACGTATACGCATGGAACTGGACACCGGTGCAGCCGTCTCACTGATCTCCGAGACTGTGTATAAAGAAAAGCTACAGCATCTTCCGCTTAAGGCAACAAAAACTGTTCTGAAGACGTATACGGGAGAAGCTGTGCCTATGCTGGGCACTATTGATGTTAAGGTGGAGCTCAATGGACAGGTGGCTAAATTGCCACTGTTTGTGGTGAGAGGTAACTACCCAGCCTTAATGGGTAGGTCTTGGCTTGGGAAGATTCAACTGAACTGGGCAGAAGTGCACCGGATGACTAAAGAAGAAACCAGTCTAACCCCTATACTAAGGAAACATGCTGCTGTTTTTGGAGATGATTTGGGAAGTATGAAGGGAATCACTGTGACATTGAACATTAAACCTGGCAGTCCACCAAAATATCTGAAAGCCCGAACTGTGCCATATGCCATCAGGCCAAAAGTTGAAGCAGACCTGGAGCGCCTGGTCACCAATGGAGTCCTAATACCAGTTACCCATAGCTCATGGGCCACTCCTATCATTCCAATCGTGAAGAAAGATGGCTCTCTCCGGATTTGCGGTGATTTTAAAGTCACTGTCAACCCAGTGTTGTGTGCAGAGCAATACCCGCTTCCCCGCATCGATGACCTCTTCGCAGGCCTGGCTGGGGGACAAAAGTTCAGTAAGATTGATCTGAGTCAAGCATATTTACAGATGCACGTCGATGAAAAGTCCCAAGAGCTGTTGACTATTGTGACTCATAAGGGGCTTTATCGATACTGTCGTCTACCCTTCGGAATAACATCTGCTCCCGCCCTGTTCCAGAGGGCTATGGACCAGATCTTGTGTGGCTTGTCAGGAGTTCAGTGCTATCTGGATGATATCCTGGTCACTGGAAGAAATGAAGAGGATCACTTAAAGAATTTAGAGGCTACCCTACAAAGACTGGAAGAGTATGGCCTACGAGTTCGCAAAGACAAGTGTGAATTCTTCAAGCCCTCTGTTGAATATTTGGGACACATCATTGATTCTGCAGGTCTTCATAAGGCCCCTGCAAAAGTTAAAGCTATTGTGGAGGCTCCCCCACCTCGAAATGTAAGCCAGCTGCGCTCGTTTCTAGGACTACTGAACTATTATGGAAAGTTCATCTCACAGTTAGCCACACTGCTAAAACCACTTCATGAGCTCCTTGGGCAGAACAAGGCCTGGAAGTGGACTGAAGCCTGTGATGTTGCGTTTAACAAAGCTAAGGATGCATTGCTAAATTCTGAAGTTCTAACGCACTTTGATCCATCCTTACCACTGCAATTGGCCTGCGATGCCTCCCCTTATGGAGTGGGAGCAGTCGTGTCACATATTATGCCTTCAGGAGAAGAGAGACCTATTGCTTTTGCTTCACGCACTCTAAGCAAAGCAGAAACTAACTACGCCCAAATCGAACGTGAGGCATTAGGAATTGTTTTTGGAATTCGGAAGTTTCATCAGTACCTGTTTGGGCGAAAATTTACTCTTCTCACAGACCATCGACCTCTGACATCAATTTTTGGACCTTACACAGGCATTCCCCCATTAGCTGCTAGTCGTATGCAACGTTGGGCATTGTTACTTTCAGCACACACATATGAAATCAAATATCGGAAATCCACTCTACACGGCAATGCAGATGGCCTCTCAAGGTTGCCTTTGCCGGTCAAACACCAAGATAGTGCCCACAAGGAAATCTTCTACTTTGAACAGGTAGAGAATACACCCATCACTGCTACTCAGATAAAGAAGGCAACTCGCGTTGACCCAGTATTGTCCCACGTTATGGACCTGGTGATGCATGGAACATCTCGACAAACCTCTCCGGTCTCATCCGACCTTGTTCCCTACATGTCCAAGCGGACAGAGTTATCGGTCCAATCTGGTTGTTTGTTGTGGGGGAGACGTGTCATTATTCCACCACCCCTGAGATCACAGATGTTAGAACAGCTACATTCCGGTCACTGTGGAATAGTGCGCATGAAGGAAATTGCACGAAGCTATTTTTGGTGGCCTGGACTGGACAGCGCTATTGAAGAGAAGGCAAAAGCTTGTATGTCATGTCAGGGTGTGAGGAATGCACCCCAGTGGGCACCCCTACACCCATGGGACTGGCCTGAAAACCCGTGGCAACGTATTCACGTTGACTTTGCTGGCCCCCTTGAAGGAAGCATGTTCTTGGTGGCAATAGATGCCCATTCTAAATGGCCAGAAGTCTCTATAATGCAGTCCACTTCTGCAGAGAGTACTATCCAAAAACTACGAGGACTCTTTAGTCGTTTTGGTCTGCCAGAACAACTTGTGAGCGACAATGGACTGCAGTTCGTTTCTCAGGAGTTTCAAAATTTTATGAAAGCAAATGGGATACACCACATCACGTCAGCACCATATCATCCGTCCACCAACGGATTAGCTGAAAGATTTGTGCAGACAATGAAAAACGCTTTGAAATCAGCAAGGGGACAACACTCCATTCAAAAGCGTCTGGATACCTTTTTACTTTCCTACAGAAACACACCTCATGCTACGACCCACGCATCTCCGGCCTTTCTAATGATGGGACGACAGCTGCGCACTTGCTTTGATCTGCTGAAACCTTCTGAACCCCAACAAATTGTGCAACATCAGCAGCAATATCAAGTCATCAGACGGGCACCCAGAGCAAAAGACCGAACCTTTAGCCCGGGACAGCCAGTTTTGGCTCGGAATTATACTTCCAGAGCTAAATGGGTTCCGGCCACAGTCATCACTCAAACAGGACCTGTTTCCTACACAGTCCGGACTGCAGAGAATCTTACCTGGCGGCGACATGTAGATCAGCTGTTGCCAGGTCATGCCAGTCCTCAGGACCCATCTGCAGTTGAGGGGTCTGACTTCACCTCTTCTGGTGAGGGACCGAATCACGAGTCACCTGTTCCTGACTGTTCTCCTCCATTACTGCCGGCGGCTGAGATACCCCTTTGCCCAGCACGAGCTGATACCACCTCCTCACCTGTTCATGCTGCGGACCCTGAGCCCCTAGTGCTTTCGGGTGCAATAACACCAGGAGTTCGCCGTAATCCACCTAGAGACAGAAGGCCTCCTCATCGGCTGGATCTTTAGCTAGGGCGAACCCACGGTTATGGGGCAAAATAATCCCCAGGGTTTAGCTGGGAATGGAGGCAGTCTACCCTCCTTCTCTAGTCTAGTGTGTGTTTTATTTAGGGGATGTTCTTATTAGGGGGGGAGGAATATGTTGTGTATTTGGTTGTCATGGTTTTGTTGCTATGGCAACTGAGTTAGATTATTATGGGTTAGCTCAACCGGTTTCAACCGGCTGAGGAGCTCTCTGTATATATGTAAATAAAATGGAGGTTTTGGTTAGCTGCCTGCTCTCTGGCCTCAAGTGATTGTTTCCTACACCGGCTGCCCCAAGGATATAACACCACCCATGGAGGCAATAGTGGGCCACATCCCCTGCCAACCAGTGTCTGATACTAGATATAAGTAGACGGGGGCCCAGCAAAAGGCAGAAAATCGGTTGAATATTTTTTCAACTTACTGCCTCCAAGTCCACTCTAGAGACCTGAAACTTTTCTTCTTTGATATAGAGCTAATAATTTCTAGAGCACTGCTTCACTGTGAACAGGAGGACTAAAAGAGAGGCAGAATTGCTTTATATTAATCAACCTTACGCATTTTTCTTATCAAGTATTCATACTTTGCCTCGAGTGAAGAATTGTATGATAAATTCATTTTTGTTTTATTTTCCTTAAAACACATCACTTGCCCTGCAGTGAGAATCCGCATCCCTAGATCACTGTTAGCTGCAAGTGCTTTCATCTGAATTTTACCATCGATCCATTCTATCCTCTGACTCACTTTGGTAGTGTTTACTCGCATGCTACTATACACCCCTATGTGCTACTCTTATCCTTTTCTAATGAGTGAGTGCAGCGTAAAACACTGCCTGGGAAGATCAATATTCTAAGTAGCAATTTTGTAAGCAAACAAAATGACATGTTTCTGAAGGATGAACTGATGAAATGCTAGTTAGAAGAGATGCACAGAATGAAATTCCATTTGCTGTGAACTAAAGGATATAGCCAAATATACTGTACTGCTTTAATGAAATATAGATCGGTACGAATAGATAAAGGCCTGAAGCATTTGACGTACAGCCATTCTTTATTGTACAGATAAAGACATAGAACTGAGGCCCAGAACTGTACTCAAAAGTTAAAATTATTCTTGCAGTTTCAACACTTTTCCTCCCTAAAACATTTGTCTGAACTATATTGCATAGGAGGCAGTGTGGAGATGTACTTCCCCGGAACGGGGCTTGGAGAACAATCAGTGTATGGTCTGCCCTTGTGTGGGTACATAGTTGTGTGTGTATGTGTGTGACTGAATGTACGTTGTATTCACACCTTACACACCATTGTAATATCTTTGTACAAAATATGCCTTGTGAGAGATCATTTGAAAACTAATAAACCAAGCAGACTCGCAGGACAGTGGCTGGTTGGGTCAGGTTTTTTGGTAATTTGCCTGCATGGCTGCCAATAGCTCAGTAGTTTGAGCATTGGCTTGCTAAAGCTAGGGTTGTGAGTTCAATCCTTGAGGGGGCCATTTAGGGAGCTGGAGTAAAAGAAAGGAAAAAAAAAAAGGTTTAGGGATTTGTCCTGCTTTTAGCAGGGGGTTGGACTAGATGACTTCCTGACAGGGCCGGCTCTACATATTCGGCCGCCCCAAGCAGTCATGCACGGGAGACGCCCCGGAGCCCCGGGAGCAGCGGACCTCCCGCTGGCTTGACTGGTGAGGGTCCGCTAGTCGCGCGGCTCGGCTGGACCTCCTGCAGCTGCGGACGGTTGGCTGGTCCGGTAGCTTCAGTTGAGCTGCCGCAGGCACGCCTGCAGGAGGTCCAGCCGAGCCGCGCGACCAGTGAACCATCTGCAGTCATGCCTGCGGGAGGTCCACTGGAGCCGCGGGAGGAGCGCCCCCTCCGCAGTCATGCCTGCGGCAGGTCCGGTCGTCCCGGGGCTCTGGTGGACCCCCCGCAGGCATGACTGCGGCAGGTCCGCCGGCCCAATCTGCCGCCCCTGCCGGCAAATGCCGCCCCATGCGCGTGCTTGTCGCGCTGGGGTCTGGAGCCAGCCCTGCTTCCTGAGGTCCTTTCCAATCCTGATATTCTATGACAAGGTGGGTGAGACTGAAAAACTCACCAGCGGAAAGTGTTTGGCATCTATCCCAGTGATTGGTCTAAGCCCCTTTTGGGGGGTGAAGCACTGGTTGGTTCACATGTAGGTCTGCATGAGCTGAATGATATCTCTGGCAGACCCTTAAGTCAAATGGCTATTCAGCCAATCAGGACAAATGATGGCTCATGCTTGATATAAGTGCCTTGCTGCAGAGACTACCTTCTTTTCTCTGTTGCATTTGTTTACATTCTTGTTGGTTGTGTGTTTTAATAAAGTTGCGGTCTTGGTGACGTAAACTGTCACTAGCTTGAGATGGGTCTTTGTGGGGATCCCCTAGTCAATCAAGCCCAATTGCTAGTTACAATATTGCCTTTTTTTTTTCCACTTATCTGATTTAGCTTCCGGAAAATCACCACAACTAGAGCTGTGTTGGGAATGTTTGACAACGATTTTCATTGGAAAATGTCAATTTGTCAAACCATAACTTTTTCACAGAAATGATTTGGTTTCAACTAATCTTTCACCAGGAAGGTTTATCAAGTGTATGATGTACAGATGAGACACGGAGAGACTCCACAGTAGCCCAGATGTTACGGCACTCACCTGGGATATAGAAGACCCATGCTCAAGTCCTTGCTCTTCCTGATTCAGGTCTTCCACATCCCATCTGAGTGCTGTAACTACTAGGATGGTGGGTGTTTCTGTTGTTTTTTCACACACATTTGGAAAGGGTTCATTTTTGTTCTGATGTGGCATGAACACATTTTGAAATCTCAGTTTTTCGTAAAACTAAATTATTATTTTTCAACCAACACTACCCACAATTCTCTTTTGCTGTAGCAAAAGAATTAGAAAACATGCCCAGCAATCAGAGAGTATACACTAAAGAATATGGCCTGACCTCTCATTAGTGTGTTTTCTAAAAGAACATTGTGTTCTTTTGCAGGGCACAGGTGGTGTTTTTCTTCATGTATCGTGCTTGGAGGCTAAACTCAGAAAGATGATTTTTGTTAAGGATTTTTTTTAGCTGGTTTTGTAACTGACTCATAAATGCAACTGAATAATAGAGACTTAGTTAATCTTACTGAGAAACAAATATAAATACTGTACAAAGAGAGATGTGTTGCATTAGGAGAGGATGTGTAAGACTATAAACACATCATGTAGTTGTTTCATTTATTCTGACTCCTTTTCATCCTGTGAACAGCTGTCCTTTTATTTCTAAAGCTATTTTAATGTGGCAGGGGTGTTTTTAGTTTAATCTGCTACAATGCTCTCTTTGTCTCCTTGTCATATTTCTTGCTTTAAAATATTAATCCAAGTTAACAAAGGGAATTTTTAATGTAGTCTAAAATCCTGAATGCAATGTATAATTTAAAAATAAAAACACATCATTAGGTTATGCTCATATTCAAATCCAGCTATGTTCGACCTCAGTTAGGCTCCTACTTTGAAACATTTTGTGGGAATAAATATTTATTGTGCATTGATAGCCTGCCTAGTGCTATGCAAATATAACCCATTGGTCAGTTTTGTGTCCACTTTCTGTGCCCAATTTATAGAGCTTATGAGTCTGTTACAGCTCCATTGTTTCTAATTTTATCCTTTACCTCAAACTATGGAGTCTTGTGCTTTAATTCTGGAGGTCCCTGCTTCAATCCCTGGTCATGACCAAAATGCAGTTGTCATGCAAGCATGCAGAATAGTACAAATCCAGCCCAAGGAGCTTTGTATTCAGTCCTGAAAACAGATACAAGCCAAATGTTGTAGTGTATACAGCTAGCCAAATAGTAAAAACACTGATCCATAAATATTTTTATGCTGAGTTGGGTGCCTGCTGGTTACTATTCACCAGTATTTGGATAATCACTGGGTAGGTGTGGAAACATTTGTGAATCCCAAAAGTTTCACAATTTTTGATCAGTTTATTTTTCCAAAAGTGTGTAGCTATACGTGCATTATTCACCCATGTGTCTTGGTTTCACCAATCACACACCACGACTAACTCATAGTGAACAAATATTTGAAACAAATAGCCTCTAAAGAACCCATAGGCTGAAAATTTACTAATCGAAACCAGCTGGCAGCCAGATAACAGACTTTTAGAGCTAGGTGGCAAATGACTAGCTAGCAAAAATAAAGTGGCTACAATTTGTAATGAGCATGATTAATAATAAATAGTTTGCAGTATTGCCAACACCAAAAATTAAGATGGGTTTAAAAACTGAGATCTTAAAAATCAATATATTTTAGGTTCCATTTATTTGCCGCCTTGTTCTGAGCCTTTCAAGTAGAGTTATGTTAAATTTTTGAGCTATTCTCCACAATGAGAGCTAAAAACATTTTTTTTTTAAATGAAAGCCGAGATTCTCACGGTTACCTGACTCCAGGATTGGGGCTTTAAGCAAGACACCAAGTATTGTAAGATAAGTGATCAAATTGTAGGAGTTGGCATCACTGAGTTTGGATGGCTGTAGTGTGGTATATGACACACAAAAAAGGCTCAGTCATCTTTCAGTATCCTGCCCCTGTGGTATAATTCACCTGTGAGAGTTGGCTCATTTGATATATTTGTAACTTGGTTGGCTGTCAGAGTTTCCTACGCGTCTTAAAAAAAATTAACAAAGGCTGAATTGGACATAACTGTTCAATTTCCCTGCATATGTAATGTGTATTCTTCAAAAACAACCCTTGTCTAATTCCTCTCCGGACTCTTAATTAGTCTTGTTTCAATGGTGAATTGTCAGTCACAATTTGTATTGCCATTGTCTTATATTTACAGCGTGGCCACAGTCAACGCACTATGAGGAAAGAAGTGCTGTGGTATTTTGTTTTATTAAAAGCATTGACCTCGCTGGTCTGTGTCGTTTTGTGGCGGAATGGGTAAAGAGGGGAGGGCTGTGTGGCTGGGATTACACATTGCTGTCGTGTATCACTATTTCTACAAATGGCTAGTCTGAGTGGAGGGGGAAAGGTGCACAAGTCTAAAATAATCTAAGAAGGAAGGAAATGAAATGTGACCAAAAAAGAAAGTAGGTTGGAAATCAGATCTGCCATGCCTGGTAACGGCAGAGTTTCAGTAACTAGCAACCTCATGGTGTTAGCACTTTGCTAAAACAGAACTATTCATTATGGTAGCCATTGTATGTAGCACAACGTTGTTTTATAACCATGAAACACATTTTTCTATTTTCAACTGTTTTTTTTTAAAATTAAAACAGAGTTTCTGTGGCCATCACAAAGAGGTCTGATTCTGCCATGGTGACAAGGGTCAGAGTTAGACTGAAGGGGCTAATACTGAAATATAAACTGTTTTCAGTGTTTACACCAGAGAGAGGTGCAGAAGGTCTCTGCTTCAAAGGCTCAGCTGTGTCCCTTACTCCTCAGGCCAGATCCTCCCCCAGTATAAATTGGCATAGCTTTATTGACTTCCACAGAGGTGAGGATTTGGCATCTTTTGTTTTACATTGCCTTTAGTTTCAGAGTGGTAGCCATGTTAGTCTGTATTAGCAAAAACAACGAGGAATCCTTGTGGCACCTTAGAGACTAACACATTTATTTGGGCATAAGCTTTCGTGGGCTAACACCCACTACATTAGATGCATGGAGTTGGGAGACTGTAGATCAACCTATCCTGAAGGACTTGTTGTAGATCAACCTATCCTGAAGGATGATCCTTTACTCTCTCAGACCTTGGGAGACAGGCCAGTCCTCGCTTACAGACAGCAGCAAATACTCACCAGCAACTACAGATCACACAACAAAAACACTAACCCAGGAACCAAACCCTTCAGCAAACCCTGGTGCCAACTCTGTCTGCATATCTATTGAAGGGACACCATCATAGGACCTAACCACATCAGCCATACCATTAGAGGCTCATTCACCTACACATCTACCAATGTAATATCTGCTATCATGTGCCAGCAATGCCCCTCTGCCATATACATTGGCCATACCGGACAGTCTGTATGCAATAAATGGACACAAATCTGACATCAGGAATTACAACATTAAAAAAACAGTAGGAAAACACTTCAGTCTTCCTGGTCACTCAATAACAGACTTGAGAGTGGCAAATTTTTAACAAAAATTTCAAAAACAGACTCCAACATGAAACTGCAGAACTGGAATTAATTTGCAAACTGGACACCATCAAATTAGGCCTGAATAAAGACTTAGAGTGGATGAGTCATTACAAAACCTAATTTTCCAATACTAATTTCCCACTACTGTTACGCACACCTTCTTGTCAACTGTTTGAAATGGGTCATCCTCATTACCACTACAAAAGTGATTTTTCCTCCCTTGGTATTCTACTGATAATTAAATTGTCTCGTTAGACTGACCCCCGACCTGGTAAGACACCTGCCATCTTTTCATGTGCTATGTATAAATATATCTGCTACTGTATTTTCCACTCCATGCATCTGATAAGTGGGTTTTAGCCCACAAAAACTTATGCCCAAATACATTTGTTAGTCTCTAAGGTGCCACGAGGACTCCTCGTTGTCACAATGAACGTACAAGCACCAGTTTACCCCCATGATTCTGTGGGACTCCTGTCAGTGAATCAGCTCCCCTTTCATATAAAACCTGTTCGAAACGCTTTTTTGCTTACAACTGTATTTAACTATATATTGTCATTAGTGACCATCATCATGACATTTTTGTAGTTACAGAGCTTTTCATCCAAAATTAGCAAAGCTCTTTACAAGGGTTTACAATGCTGGTATCCCCAGAGATGGAGAAACTCAGGAAGACAGAGTGATTTGCCCAAGATCACTTGCCAAGGCAGACACAGAATCATGAACAGTACCCAGGTATCTGCCTCCTAGCCCCATGCCCAGTCCATTATTCCACAGCTGCACCTTTCTGTTTTGCAATAGATCCGTTTGGGAGGGATTGAGATTGCATTTCCTCTTCTTGGCATATGAATGATGCCCCTTGAGTGTTTCCTTGAGGGAGTGTAAATGCTCTGAAGAGCAAGAGACACTGTAAATCTATCTATGTTGTATGTTCTGCCATTACTTTGCTAACAAGGTTGGGCCAATGGTGTGGTTAAGGTATGATTTTTGCTTATAAAGTAATTAAACGAAGACATTTTTAAAGTTTTAATAATGTGACACCCAACTCATGCTGCAGACAGAAATTTAACATGAATCCTTTTTCCAAAAGGTTCTTAAGGCACCAAAAAGAAAAAAAAATGTAAGCCAGATAAGGCCTAAATGTGCAATGGCATGAAAATTAGAATGCGCTCAGGCTGCTCTGACACATCATCTGAGCCTAGTTATGATGTAGTGACAGAGGATAGCTAGAGGAACTGTAGCTACAGACAGACTTAATGCCCTTCTGGTTGCTGTAAACATGTTGCTATAGAGGCCAGCTAATTAGTTTTGTTGTTGAGATTTTTCTGGCCCAATGGCTATGGTTTAGAGGCGTAAGCTCAGATTCACACTTACACAGTCAAAAGCGTTTTTCTGTATCTGTACATGGTTCCCAGGCTTAAGTAAACAACTAATTGAACACCTACCAGATGTTTGTGTTTCTGCCTATCATGGATGTAAAAATTGACCAGTGCAGAAAAGGTTACACCTAGTGGATCTCAAAAAATGACGCATCCATATAAATGAAACGTTGATGAGAGAAAAAGCCTTGCATTACATGGCCTACAAAGGTAACATTAGCCAATTATGGAATTATAACAGATCACAAAACCTTTGTAAGGGAAGGTATGGGGATATTCTAAAGGATATTTGCCTGGTAGGGGGGTGGAGTGATGAGGAAGTAGTCACCACAAGAGATGCTGAATGAGTGGTTTGTACAGGAGCAATGAGATGGGTATCCATTTTGGCACAGCTGTTGCTGCCATACATCTGACACACATTTCCTTGGATTCATGATTACAGTGAGAACAAGAGCACCCCTTCTCTGATGCTGGTGGCGTTTGACCTCTGGCTTCATGCCTCATGCACCTGATACACATGGTTTTTGGTTTTGCAACAACTACTTAATCTGTTATGTGATGATTCTTACTGAGAGCATCCACTAACAGCGTAATTCTCTGTAAGCTAGAGGTGGTTTCTGACATTCCTTTCTGGTTTTATGACGCTATCCAGCAGTGTCAGTGTGATACGTATCATAAACAGAGTTAATTGTTTGTGTGCACTTTGACTATTTCACGCTTTCTGTGTGATTTGAGCAGCTACATATTTCATGATGCGTCTCCTGCATGTGAACCTAAACCCCTTAAATAGGCTGAAGAGAGCACAGAAATCAGGTCGCTTCCTCCCTAGTTTAAAGTTGTGTGCGCAACTGTAGCAGACACACATACACATAGCAAAATGAGGAGAAGGAGGAGAAGAATAGGGACAATTTACTAAAACATCATCTGAAGCAGGCCTTTCCACCTCACTGAAACTCTATTTGCTGCATGCTCAGGAGAGTCTTGGAAAAACACAAAGCTCTGCATGAGTGTATAAGAAAGAAAAAGACAGCTGTTAGGTACTGACTTAAACTAAATGAGACCTGATTGCTAGCTTGGTTGCCCTTCTCCTGATACTTAGAATGACCATCTGGGAAGTCAGTAACAATTAGACATTGTTTAGCCAGACAGTGCCAGAAATCAAGTGTCGATGCAGACTTGCAAATAAGCTGAGGCTGAGTGTAAGACAAGGGAAATTTTATTCTAGCACAGAACATGGGTCTCCAAACATGGGAGAATATTTCTGGTCAGAGAGAACCTACAGCATTTCATTTATGAATTAAGAAAACTAGCTTTGGCTCTTCCTTTTACAATTCCTCCTCGCGCTATATCTGCCTAATGGAACTAGTGCACTTCTGCTGCCTGGGGGAAGAGGGTGGCAGAATTTGTAAAACAGGAACACGGGGTATGCCCTGCATGGATGTTTCATGGAGACTCCCTGCTTACATGGACGTATTGGTGCTTGGAGTGGGTGGCAAGACTGGGTTGGAGCAAAAACAGAGAAAAGGGCAATGGATCTACTGTTATCTGGATCCATTGGCCTTTCCCCTCCTTGGACAGAAAGTTCTACAGCAGTCCCCACAATGCAGCTACTGACACCATGGAATTTTATGGCCTAAAGGCTTCCAAGTTTGGCTGGTTGGATTTGGGTCTATCTTTACCTCCTTCAGAAGAAGGCATATTAACTATGTCACTAAAGCACAGTCTCTTCTGGCTCCTTAAATCTATATATTGGACACTAAATCCCATAGCTTTGCTCCTCACTCACAATGCCAGTGCTTTCTGCATCCAGCCCCAATAAAATTGTTTGCTTTTGTAATGAGAAAAATTAACAGATCTGCAGAGAAATTGCTCAGAAATGTGACCATGCAGACATCTGCAGCATTGGGACCCACCTTCCTCAGCTCTAGACGTTAAATTAAATAAACCAAGAACCCGTTGGTCTCATTATTTGCATATCTCTCTTGTTTTGAGTTCTTTGGCGTACTCATTGGTTTTGTTCCATTCTTCACCATTTAGATTTGTGGTTTTAAGTGACTTAACTTTGATTTTGCTTGTCATCCGGTTTCAATTGCCTCTGTGTTTATTTTGATTTTCATGTCATTTTGGTTCGTTACGCTCCACGTTTTTGTGAGTATGAAGTGCACAGCTTGGGTTTATTTTCACTTCTTTTCCCTTTCGTCTCCCAGTTTTATTTCTGTTGCTATCACTCTGTTTATTATCATATCCTATTCATGTTATTTTCGAATTCCTATCTCTCATCTATGTCCTGTTCTACATTATGGACCTTTTGCAACATCTTGTTCTCTGCCTTTTGACTCCTAGTTGCTGGTTCTTTTCCTGATGATCTTGTGCTTGTTATTTTCCTTTAATTAATCTCATTTTTAGAATATTTGTCAGTTCAGTTCCTTTCTCCTTCACAGAATTAGAAATTCAGATATATACATGCAATTAAGGACGAGACTTTCAAAAATGCTAAGCATTAACAGCCTAATTGGTGAGCTGCATGCACAGTTGTGCCTAATTAGCCACTTGGAGTAGCAGTTTTCAGAGTGATGCATGCAATTGTAGCAATTGCACACACTGACATTGATTTCAATAGTGCAAGATTAAAGCCTGATATTCCAATTTGTCCTATGCCCGGTGGAAAGTGTTAACTTTATTAGCATCAAATCATTCACTTTGGAATATATTTTACTATTAACTCTTCCCTAGTCATCTTAGCAAAATTTAATAGAGAGAAGAATTAGTGTATTGAACAGACACACTCTTATTGCCAGTCAGTCTACATTGCGGTTATTTAGAAGATACAATTTATATATAGCAAATTAATTTTAGTATTAAAGTGGAGTTGGTCTGCATTAGAATTAGGGGTTAACTGGTGTGAATTGTAAACTTTCCTTAGAGAGAATCTCTAGTGCACTTTAACATAGCGTAGTCTGAAACAGTACCGAGTTAAAGCATAGTAGGGAAAATTACAAAGAGACGACTCATTGCAGTGCATACTACTGTAATAAATAACGTCTATAACATACATTACTCATTACAGTCTATACCAGCGTGTTACCCATCAGGGTAATCCTCTGGCGGGCCATGAGACATTTTGTTTACATTGACCATCCACAGGCCCGGCCCCTCACAGCTCCCAGTGGCCAATGGGATCTGTGGGAAGTGGCAGCCAGCATGTCCCTGTGGCTCGCACTGCTTCCCGCAGCTCCCATTGGCCGGGAATGGCGAACCGTGGCCACTGGGAGCTGCAGGGGAGGGGGGTGCCTGTGGATAGTCAATGTAAACGAAATGTCTCGTGGCCCGTCAGTGGATTACCCTGGTGGGCTGCATGCTGAAGGTTGCTGATCCCTGGTGTATACAAAGAGAGTCTTGGAACCCCCCAGTTAGGGCATCTACATAAAACTCAAACTGCTGAAAATAAACCTTGTAAAATGAAATTAATATTCCCTGCGAAACAGAAGCCCTGTTCACATTGAAGTAGCACCTGGAGGCTGCAACCTACGTTAAGACTCTGTAGATATGTCTACACAGCTCATGGTAGTCAGCTTCCTAGCCCGGGTCACCAGATTCAGGATAGTAGGGTTCACTCTAGGGCCCTAAAAATAGCTGTATAGGTAGCACTTTGAAGTTGCAACGAGAGCTGGAGCTTGGGCGCTAAAGCCCATCTCACTCCGTATTCTTCAGAGTTCAGTCTCCATTTTGAGCCGTAGCTTTAAAGCGCTGTCCGACAGCTATTTTTAAAGCATTCGTGCAAGTCCCACTAGGCCAAGTCGGTCAACCTGTGCTGGGAGGATTGCTGGGAGGCAGGGCTAGGTGTTTTATGGACATAGAGTAAGAGACAGTCCGTGTAGAATAGTTTATGCTCTGAACAAGCTAGATAATAGTATGCAACATTCAAGCAGCAAACTTAGAGCTGAGGCATGGAGAGTCTTGCCCAGGGTCACATAGGAAATATATGGCAGCATTGAGAACTGAACATGGTACTCCTGAATCTCAGTCTGGTATCTTAACCACATAATGATCCTCTCTTACAAATTGTGCTACCTTTCCCTTCCTTTTCACTAAGTCCTAGTGTTGCAGACCACCTCTTTCTGGTTGAGTATTCATTAAGAAATCCATCATCCTAGAATAATGACTTATATCCCTTCCAAGCTTTTGTTGATGTTTTTTAATCATGTGATGACTTCAGTTTAAATATCTGTATGAAATATGACTGCATGGGAGTGAGGTAGGGGAAAATCCCATGATCTCTGCTTTGAGCAATGTTTATCTTCATGCTTTAGGGACAAAGTAAATTTGTCTTTACTATTGTCTTGACCTGAGCATTGGGGCAAGTAAGGACCCACTTTTGATGGCTAAAAAGAAGGGAGAAAGTGGGTGTTTTTAGTTTCATATGATGGTTTATCTTTAAAAAAAATGTTCCACATGCTTGAATAGATTCACGTGAATCAATGGCAAGAGTTAAGAAAGAAAGAAATACAATTCAGGTTTGAAGAACATAAGGAAAGTGAAGTGACTGAAGTGTTCATGGGGAAAAAAGCATTTTTAATGTATAAAGCAGGTTTCAAGGTTAGTCAAGTATGCCAGTTCATTTATTCTAAAGCTCTTATTGCTCAGATTGTAATAATCGTCATACAGTGTGATAGATTATTGTTAATAAGAAATGTATTGGATAATATGAACAGCTAATGGTATCACTCTTTAAGTGATGTTGAATGCAGTCTTAGAAATGGAATTAAATCATCAGAACCTTGTGTAATGCCGACAGACCCCAGTCGTCATCTGTCGGGATCAAACCTGGGATCTCTGGAGCTTAAGGCATGAGCTAAAATGCATGTGTCCTTTAGCCAAGATTGTAGCAAACTCATCACTCTCTAGCTGGTCTAAGTGCCACGAGATGGGGACAGAATGCCACACCAAGCAGGCATGGGTTACGCTTGCGCCAAACTTTTGTCTTCGTGAGAGGGCCAAGCAAAATAAAGGATGAGAAAAATATTGAACTGTTTCTTGCATTCCCCTAATACTGAGCATTTCTTGACATGGAACCTTATTGATCAAGGTCAGTATCACAGGGTGCATCAGTAAAAAACAAGAGAGATCTGGATGAAATACAGAGGCTTTCGGACAAAGCATTTATGGATTTCAGTCTAACTTAATGAAGTCTATTCATTACTCAAACCTTTACTGTTCCTTCTTACTCCAAATGGAAAATACATCCTATCACAACTCAGCTAATGCTAATATCAGCTAATATCACAGGCTATTATACAAAATTCTCTCTCTCCTATATTGTAACCTGCTCTTCTCCCAAACAATTTTTTCCCAAAAATTGGTGTAAAAGTAATTTATTTTATTACTTGTAACGGGTTATTTTATACATTCCAACATGAATATCTATCTCACAGAGGAGCCGTACGGCATAATTCGTGGGCCAAATCCCAGTTCCATTGAGGTCAATTGGATTTTTGACTCAACATTTATAAATAGGCTTAGAAGGATTTGATTTTTATTGGTAAATGTCAGTTAATGTTGATTTCACTCTACATAGACAAACTGATGAAAAAATCTCTATCGATAATTGAAATATACAGTTAAGCAAAGTAAGAAATGCTGCTTGAGATCTTATTAGAAATTGATTTAAGGATATTTACTTAGTATATATTGACATGTGATGTTGACAATTTGTGTTCTTGATGATTATAGCATTTTAACTTTTTGCATCTGTGTCTGCTATGACTGAGTAAGTATTGTCTGACTCCCTCTATTGTCTGATGCCCTACACAATTTCCAGAAATTGTGCAAATGTAAATGGAAAAAATCCAAAGAAATGATTAAAACCCATAATTTTGTACAGCTGTGAAAGTGAAATTTTGTACAACTGTGAAAGTGAAATTGATAATAATCAAAGAAAGTTCTTAAAAATAAACATCAATATCTGTCAAAATAATAAAAAAAATCAAATTGAATTCTGCCAAGCCTATTTATAAAGTACTTTGGGCCAAGTTTTTAAAGTATGTGGGTCCTTAAAGTTGCAGGTATGCACTTCATGGGATTTTCAAACCACCTAGGCACCTAACTCCCCTTGGACTTTTGAAAATCCCACCAGGAGTCTATTTGTGTCTTTAGGTGCCTAAATACCTTGCAAATTTTGGCCCTTTGCCTTTCATTTGAAACTGTCTGTACAGAGATTGCAAACCAGGAGTGGGCTTTGAGAGAAACCTGGACTCTTCTCTACATACATTTAAAAAAAAGTTCAAGGTCATAAACCTCTAGTTTCCTGTAATTTGGATTCATTTTTTAATATCACACTGGTTTCTCTCTTAACTGAATGTTTATTGTGCTAAAAAGAAATCTGTGACAATACATTGCTGGCAGGATAGAAGAACCCCTCCACCCACTCCCCGAATTAAGTTGGCATGAAAGAGTAGCTTGTTTACGATATATAGGGCCAGATCCTCAGCTGGGGTGCATCTCCATTGACTTTAATGGAGTTACATTGATTTACACCAGCTGCAAATCTGGCCCGTAGTCTGTACTGTTTTTCTCCCTCCTTCTCATACTCCTTTTCTCAGTCTCTCCTGAGCTGAGCAATAACCTAATGACGTCTGAGTTATAGCTGAACTGAAATATACGTGATTTTCCATTAGGTTCAAAATTAGACAAAATGAGTTCCATGGTGGCTGTTTTCCATATTGCAAAGTATTTATTAATATTTATACTGTGTATAGCACAGTAATTTTAAAGGACACTGTTCTCTTTCCTGCATGCAAACCTTGTTGACATTTTTTTTCACTATTCAGTATTTTTGCCAGATATTTTCAGAAGGGTTCCTAGCATCTCAAAGGCGAGCTCTTAACTGTCCCACTATGCAGATAAAGGCTTTAGTGAAGATGAGTCTGATATCATTTGCCCTGATCTATCAAAGCACTTAAGTTTGTATTTCATATGAAACCATGGGAGCCTTTCCCTTGAGTTCAATGGGATTGCTGACATGCTTAAAGTTAAGCATGTGCCTAAGGTCTTTAATGGATTAGGGCCATTGGGAAAGATCGCATGTGGGAGATATGCAGCCATATGACTTCAATGCGACCACTTATGTAACTAAAACTAAGCATGTGCTTAAGGGCTTTGCTGGATCAGAGCCATATAATGAAAACAGCATATCAGATCAGAGAGCAACATTTGTCTGAGAGCTAGTACTATACTTTCCATTGTATACTCCAAAGAACAGTGTAAAACATTTAAAATGAGGGAAAAGATTATCTCCTGGTTTAGTTAGGAGAATACCTGAGCTGTGACTGCCATTGCAGATGTGGCATTAAAGTAATTTATCTGTGTTTTCTTTTACATTTTCAATTTCCTTGAAGAATAAATGATTTAGGCATACAAAATAGTGTTTTGTTAAAGTACTTGCATGGTGATTTCCCATATGTTCTCCTGTCCTGGAACACATTCTGTTTGCTGTCTATTACTAATTGTTTTTTGTTTTCCTTGAGATACTCCCTCTTTAAGGGAAAGTGAAACTTTGAGCAGAAAGTGTTTCTGTGGGAGTTACGCTCTCGCTGGCAGTATAACGTGTGACAAGGTGTTCACTTTTGTAAGCAGCAGAGGACAACGCAGTTCATCAAGTTTTATATCAAGTTATTGTTCCAGTAGTTCATGTATTCACATACTTGGCGCAACATATTATCCTGCTGTCCCAATACAGTATCTAATTTTTTCACTGCAAAATTAAACATTTAATTTATGGAGGGAGAGGGACTCCCTGATAAATCTGTTTAGTCTCCAATGTGTGTTACAAAGCTATTTTTTTTTAATGGCAATTAAAGCTACATGAGAGCTTTACCTCTAAACCAAAATGATCGCCAAGTAACTTAAAGGGAGAGAATACCCCAGAGTCAGCTGTCATGCGGGCCTCCCACACATACATGTCCTGCAACTGCAAGCATCTTCTCACTGCTCCATTAACTTTCCCTGTTTTCCCTTTCCAGGATTTCCCTGGAATCCCTTAGGGTCAGAGAATCGTGGAAATCCAATCATCTTGCCCATCCCACCTACCTGGGACAATCATTTATTTTGTTTATTTTCTCTGAATTTCTTCCATTTGTGAATCCCACTGTGGTATGATATAAGTAGGAGTCCACCTGAGAAAGGATAAACGTCCTCATGGATAGGCTGGCTATCAAATCTGATTCTGAATCTGAATCCTTCCCAAGATGTCAGACATTGCTTAGGGAACAAACAAGGCTCTGTCTATCATATGTTTGTCGGAATGGATACCTAGTAGTTTCTATATTTTTTTTTCAGGGGATAGGTTGTTGGCCTATCACTCAACCCCCAATCTGGAGGACATGGACATTCAGCTGGTCCCTATCCTTTGGCCTGTCCGGCTTGGGTGGCCCTACCAGCAGGGCTGGCTCCAGGCACCAGCTAAAGAAGCAGGTGCTTGGGGCAGCCAATATCAAGGGGTAGTACGTCCGGGTCTTCGGCGGCAGTTCGGTGGCGGGTCCCTCTTGGAGTGAAGGACCTGCCGCTGAATTGCCGCCGAAGAGTGGAGCGGCGCAATCGCGCTGCCCCCCTTTTTTTCCCCACTTGGGGTGGCAGAAAACCTGGAGGTGGCCCTGCCTACCAGGAGTTAAAACTCCTGCTAGCCTAGCTTTCAGATTCATTGGAATATAGAAGCCTTCCCCCATCAAGGTGCAGTCTCCAAGGGGGGATCAAATCTGGTTGCCCAACCACTAACTATAGTTGTCCCAATTTTTCTTTTCCCTAGCTGCACATTAACCATGTGCTGTCTTTCAGGAGTGGTGTCTGGGACACAGAAAGACTTTAATGACATGGGCTAATTGGAAAAATTGATTGTTTATTCTGCCATTTGTGGTGTTTCAAGATAGGAGGCCATATTTCATGGTTAGCCTCTGGTCTTACTAGTCTGTTAATGTATACACAGAGGAACAAGTTTTCAAAATTGCCCAGCACCCACAGTTAGGGCAGATTTCAAAAAGAACTCCCTACAGTTTAGTTACAGACATGAAATGGCCAGATTTAAATGGGAACTAGTGGGTTTTCAACTCCTTCTGAAAATCTCTAACTCATCAGCCAACTCCCACAGTACCCTTCGATGCCTTGCATCCAGCCCCATGGACTTGGGTATGTCCAGCTTTTCTAAATAGTCCTTAACCTGTTTCTTCTAACAGGAGCATTTTTCAACCAGCTCTACTGGCTGCTTACTCAGCTTGCTTAATAGGAGCTGTTGGGTATAGAGCAATTTTTAAAGTCTGCCCCACAATCTTTCAGTGCAGGTTAATAGTATGTTTAGCTCAGAATCTGGGTTCTCCTCAGTTGGTAGACAATAGGATTTCTTCTAGACAACCTCGATATATCTGTACATGAAAGTTCATCAGTGTCATATAGCGAGAGATCATCAACTCACTGTTCCCTAATATGAGGTCTCTGTAAATGCAGCCCAAAGTAGAGTTAGGAATTGTGCAACAAATAGCATGAAAAGCTAGTATCTCATTTGCTATTCACTATTATCCCAGGTTCCCATTTGGCCGCGCTGCATTCTTAGTATTTCCGCTGTTACTTTTTTTCTCTTCCAAATGATGTTCAATATTACCACTTAATGGAAAGGAAGGGAATGCATGCAACACACACACACATTGGAAATGGAAAGCATGCCTAGCCTCATGCATGTACCGATATGGTTTTTCCCGTTTAAATTTAATGCAGGAGACCCACAGTAACTGCATTTGTAACAGGAGAGGCTATCTGAACTGTCCCTTGGAGCCAAGATGGCATATCAGACTGCAGTTCCAGCTGCCTTCTTTTCTAGGAGAGTGCTCTTCTCCCTAAATGTTACTTTTTGCAATCTACTCTCATAAAACCAGGGGTGAAAATCTGGCATCACTGAAGTCAGTGGCAAAGCTCCCATTGACTTAAAGGTGGCTAATATTGCAGCCCAGGAGAGGGGACTCATCCCAGGAGTATGTCATCCCTCAGGGCCAGACTGGTCCAGTTACAAACATTAGGTAAGAGAGGGGTAACCCCTTGAAACATGGAACAAGGGCCATTCCACACCAGCCTCTACTGCAGTGTTTTTTAATTTAATCTAAGAATTGTACTGTGCCTGCTATAAGGTTCAATTCTTTCACATCTGTTAAATTGCTTTGCATGAAAGTATAGTTCTCAGGTGCCATGGCAACCATGTTTTCTAATCTGATTTTAAATTTTTACTGTGTGCAGCATAAAATATTGCTACATTTTCCAGTTTTGTGATTTATAGGTGGGAGAGAAGTTGGGGATAGTAATTTAAAAGGTATACAATTCTTTATAAGAATTAACAGTCTGTACAATGCTTTCTTTGCTGGAGGGTATGTAACTAGTAGTTTCTAGTCCTTTTTTTTAAATAAAAAGTATAGGTGGGGTGTAGATGTGTAGATTCTGACTATGGCTTCTCGCATGTTGATCATTAGTATCCAGAAATACTATACTCTGTTAGGGCATTTACTACTCCTGAATCCAATTAGTTTACAGAAAATACCACAGCTTCCTATGTGTCCAACTACCATAAATGGCTAAGTACATCGGGGCAAATTTAGGGTGACCAGATAGAAAGTGTGAAAAATCAGGACGGGGGTGGGAGGTAATAGGTGCTAATATAAGAAAAAGCCCTGAATATCAGGACTGTCCCTATAAAATTGGGACATCTGTTCACCCTAGGCAAATTCCAACTTTCACAGGAAGTCTTATAGGGTCTTCAGTGTTCACACAGTACAGAGAGGACATTATCAGAAGGGTAGCCGTGTTAGTCTGGATCTGTAAAAGCAGCAAAGAGTCCTGTGGCACCTTATAGACTAACAGACGTTTTGCAGCATGAGCTTTCGTGGGTGAATACTCACTTCGTCAGATGCATGTAGTGGAAAAACATGCATCCGACGAAGTGGGTATTCACCCACGAAAGCTCATGCTCCAAAACGTCTGTTAGTCTATAAGGTGCCACAGGACTCTTTGCTGCTTTTAGAGAGGACATTGTTGTTTTAAGAACTTTGCTGAAGGACCTACATGCTAAAATACCCTGAATTTAATTTGTCTCAGGAGAATGGTGAACAGTATAAATGACAGGACGTGAACCTCTGGTTTCAGGTAGTTCAAGTTCTTCAAATATTACGCTTAAACCATTTTCTTGATATATTATATGAATAGTTATGTGTTTCCAAAAAGCTAGTATTAGAGTGGCATAAAGCTATCTGAAAAAAACCCCACTACAGCTTAAATAATTGTACATGTGGAATGTGTAGTGGTTCACATTAAGCATTCATTTCCAATTGAATTAGCTCTGCCAAGAGCACATTCTGCAATTCAGATG
This sequence comes from Mauremys mutica, assembly GCF_020497125.1. Taxonomy (NCBI): domain Eukaryota; kingdom Metazoa; phylum Chordata; order Testudines; family Geoemydidae; genus Mauremys; species Mauremys mutica. The sequence continues at coordinate 9,309,858 of NC_059084.1, read as the reverse complement.
TGCAAGAAAGTCTCTGGGAAGTGTCAAACACAATTCAACTCAACATTTGACCTAATGCCCATTACATCTACTTGCAACAGAATGACAACCCATGCTGATGAACTAACTTTGAATTTTGCATCAGTTGATACTTCTCATTGGAGAACTTATGTGAGTGGGTGGGGGGCGGGGCACGAAGGGAAGTTTGACACTGACTCTTTTTTTAGTGAGAGAGTAAAGAACAGACATTTTTAAGCTATAATGAAATTCTTAAACTAGTTGTCAATGCATGAAATGATATTCAGTTTCAGCAGCCCTCTTGTGAAACACGCTACTGTATCTGCATCATGATCACTGAATTTGTAGCAGTATGACTCAGTAGCAGAAAGTGATAAAAATATGAATGCAAACTTCCTGTTTTAAAAATTGGAGGCAACAGGGCCTAGAAAAAGCTACATCTGTGTTTGGGATGTGGTATGCTTGGGATTCCCAAGTAGCCCTCAGTAGAGATTGGTGCATGTTGAACCTCCATTGATAGGAGGTATCTGAGGTGACCCTTGATCTGAATCTGCCCACTGAGAGAAATGATCTTTAATCAAATTCAAATCCAACAGGATCTAATTTCTTGTGTGTTTGCATGGGGTGGTGGTGGGGGGTGGATTACAAGATGGAGTTAGATGTGAAGTAACTGCTAGGTTTGATCCTTTTCCCATTGAAATGACTTGGATAATGAAGTGGAGAGTATGCCTATAAAATTTGCAGATGACACGAAAGCTGGGACGGTTGCAAACCCTTTATAGGACAGGATTAGAATTCAAAACAACCTTGACAAATTGGAGAATTCGTCTGACATCCACAAAATTAAATTCAGTAAAGATAAGTGTTAAGTACTTCACGTAGGAAGGAAAAAAATCAAATGAACAGCTACAAAATAGGGAAGTAGGTTGTAGTACTGCTGAAAAGAATCCAGGGGTTGCAGTGCAATTTAACAAATTGAATGAGTTAACAGTGTAAAGCAGTTGTGAAAAAGGCAAATATTCTGGGATGTATTAACAGGCCTAAGACACAGGAGATAATTGGCCTGCTCTACTTGGCACTGGTGAAGCTTCAGCTAGAGTGCTGTGCCCGGTTCTGGGTGCCGAACTTTAGGAAAGATGAGGACAAATGGAAGACAGTCCAGAGGAGAGCAACAAAAATGATAAAAAGGTTTAGAAAACCTGACCTATGAGGAAAGATTTTAAAAAACTGGGCATGTTTAATCTTGAGAAAAGAAAACTAAGGGGGATCTGATAATAGTCATCAAGTATGTTAAGGGCAGTTAAAAAGAGGACAGTGATCAATTGTTCTCCTGAAAGTGCTTAATCTGCAGCGAGAGATTTAGGTTAGATATTTGGAAAAAAACTTTCTACCTATAGGGTAGAGAAGCTCTGGAATAGGCTTCCGGGGGAGGTTGTGAAATCCCCATCATTGGAGGGGTTTAAGAACAGGTTGGACAAACACCTGTCAGGCATGGTCTTGGTTTACTCAGTCCTGCCTCAGCACAGGGGGGTGGATTTGATGACTTCTTGTCCGGCCCAACATTTCTGTGAAGTAAACTGTCATTGACTTCAGTATGTGCAAGGGCAGGTGGTAGGTTGGTAGAGTACAGCTATGTTTATGCTGCCTAAGTTTTGTACCACAACACAATGCATTTTGTTACCCTACACAGTGCAGAATGAAATTCCCAGCCGTCTCTGCTGTATCTTCAAAGTGTATGGTTTGCAAATGCTTTACCTATACCCTTTTTTTTTTGTTTACAGGTAGTAAATTATTGTTCTTTAAAGTATATTTGTCTAAACCACAGTGGTGACAAAGCAATTTGTTTTAATGGTTTTATCAGACATGTGTTGTGCAAAGGTACTTCCAACAGTGTCACTCCTGGTGAATTGTTATATATTGAAACATGACTGATGCAACCTGACATCACATACCAAAATGTGAGTCTTCATCTTAAGTTTTGAGCTAATTTGTTGTTCTCCAAAGAAAACCCAAGTTGTAAGAATCTACTACTCGAAGAGGAAAGCTGCTTTCAGTGAGTTGTACGAAAAGCTCACATTGCTGAGAAAGAAAATAAGCCATTATCCACTGCATGTCCCTGGTCTTTTGGGGGAACTGATTCTGATCTCACAGTTGCAAACCAAGAGTAACTCCATTTAAATGAGTGGATTTACACCAGTTAAACAGTCTCTTGGTAGAAAAGAGTAAAATCCATGTCTTTTAATTTCAGAGCAACCTTAACTCAATTTTGCAGAAATCTTAAAGCATTTCCTTAAAGTATATGAAGCTGAAATTGTTCACTGAGTAGTGGTATAATAGGCGCGCTGTGATATTCTTTGTACTTCAAAATAGGTTTTAACATGAACATCAGAGAAAGTAGACAGCTTGATAAAATGTCTAGGCAGTATGACACCAATAAAGTGGTTATGATGGAGCAAAACAGAATTTCACATCAAATCAAATTACCCTGCATCACAAACTTCATCATGAATATTACTGAACATCTTAGCTCTGGAAGTGACAACATTCTTGTGCATTTCTAATAGAGATATACCGGTATATTTATACTTTTTCATCAACCACTGAACAGTGTGACCCAGGCATCCACCAAAAGTGGTGATTGTCGTGAAATTGAGCATAGTGGGAGTTGTGTATTCAGATACATTTTGTCTTTCTCTGAAGAAAGACAAGTCTTATGTCAGAGGAGAGAGCGCACTCTGCAAATGTTGTCATGTAAAAGTTTGGTAATTGGAGACAAGTGAACCACAACACACATTTCTTTCTTTTGCTTCTTTTGTAGGTGAGAACATGTATATGCTGTTGCAAAGTGGGTAGATGTACTGGCTTATTAGTCAGTGCAAAATGAAGAGGAAATATTTCACCATTTGGGAAAACATAGTAGACACAGCTGTTGGGGAGAGAGTTCATTTGTTTTTAACAGCCTGCCCAAACGGTGGATTTTTGTAGAAAAACATTGCTTCTGCTAAAGTCGCAACAAACAATGTTGATGAAAGCTCTGCATTAGCTTGATTTAAGTTATATTCTTGGTTATATTCTTTGAATAGGGAGAATGCCACTGGGTTTTGAATCCTATTTCTTTCATATTGATTCAACTTGGACACAATGACATCTGAAACCACGACAAATCAGATGTCTGAATAAATTAATTTAAGGAAAAGTACATTCTTCAAATCCCATGGATCTTTCATGATGCAAAATATAAAAGAAAAAGTCAGGATGCTTGAACTTGGTAGAAAAAAGAAAACGGAGTTGCTGGTTGTGTGGTATAATATGGGAAGCATGGTAGAACAGGAAGGACTTGTTTAGTGTATCCATTTCACCAACTCTTGTTATCCTTGTATTGCAAATGATTCTAATGGGTTAGCCACCATCTGTTAAAATTGTTTGGTTGTGTCCTTAATGAATGTGCCAGGATTGAAAGTTTAAAGTACATTTCTCAGGCTCCACCGAGATGTGGGAACTGGAGATTCAGAGTGTAAACATCACCTTTTTAAGGTATTTTCTAGACGCAGGTCTCCCATATTTCTGGTGTCATCAAATTTGATACTCTTTCAGGTGTACCACAGATCCAGCATTCTAAACTTGCAACCTTGAGCTTTCCAAGTATAGTAGTATAAGTGAACCACCCCCATTTAAGCTACGCATGTTCATAAGTGCATGGAGAGTTGGCACTGTAGGATAACACCCCTTGATTTTAATGAGCTTTGGAGCAGACTGTTTTAGTGTTAAGCCTGGATTGTCCATACGCTTGGGAAGGATTGGCCTTTTATTAGTAAATGTTGAGTTCACTGTACACACACAAACCAACAAAATAATATTTCCATTGATGATGATGATGATGATAGAAATTTATAGAAAGGCAAAAAAAGAAAAACGCTGCTTGAGAATTTATTGGAGTTTGATTTGAGGCTATTTACTTCATATGTTTTGACATTTAATGTTCATAATTTGTGTTTTAATGGCTATAAAACTTTAACTTTTTGAATCTTCACATCTGCTGTCATTAAATAATTACTGTCTGGCCCCCCAATATACTTCAACTGTGAAAATGTAAATTGATAACAATTGAAAAGAAGTGTCAAGTATCTTCTTTTGCACAACTGTGAAAATTTAAATTGATTAAAAATAGAAAATTGCTTAAAAATAGATCACCATTAAAATTGTATAAAGAATAAAAAGTATACCAAGCCTAATTATCAGCCAAGAGGAGCAACACATTTTAAGGATTACACAATTGTTCATTCACATAAAAATAATAGAACCCTTACTACAGAGCTAAGAGGACAGAATTTCTGACTTACAAAAAGCAGAAATAATGAAAATTCTGCCAGTGAGGTGTATGTAAAAAAAAAAAAAAAAAAAAAAAAAAAAAGCAAACTTCATTGCTGTATGAATCCCAAACAGTGATCTGATACCTGCTCTTACAGTATTCTCTTTCCCTTGCCCAGCCACAACCATTTGCTTGCCCTGAAAATGAGGTTTCAGGGAATTTATTTACATTCCATTAATGTTCACAAGCAGATCATAAGACCAAGAGCGTGGCCCTGAAATCCTCACGGACATGCCTATCCCACTGATTTATAATTTTCTGCCATTCCGTACATGCTGCCAAATGTTCATGTTCCACAGAATCCAGATGTTTTACCCAACTTAATATGGAAATATCTGAAACTACTAAGTGAACATGTAACCCACTGGTGAGTATGTGTTACAGGTCCCCCAGTGTGCTCAATCCACACAGGATATGAGTCTGTTACAGCCCCTCCTACAAAGCTTTAGCTCCAACTGTAAAAGCTCACACTTTTAGCTTTGGCGGTCCCCAGTGCAATCCGCAGGGTGTCAGGCAAGATGATGGTTGTCACAAATACACCGAGTAGAGGCTCAAATACCAGTTATCATATCTGATAACCGTCATGTGTCAGAGGTTTGAACAAGTCCAGATAGTCAGTAAAGCAGAAAATGTAACTGAACATATTTCCAATTTTTTCCCTAAACTGCAGATTTTATGCTAGGGTTGATTTTCCTTCCCACCCCTTTGCCTCAGTCAGTTGAAAAAGAAACCAAAGTTCAGCTTATTACTGACAGTGAATCTTCCGTTGCTATTAGATTGTGCCCACTTGAATCCCCTTTCATGGGCAAAGCTTTTTCTTTACCCTGCATTTCCACTCTGAAGACCTATCACTAAAATTGCTGCTTCAGATATATCCTCAGGGAAATCAATAACAAATCAAGCCGCTATTCACTCAGATTTACTGGTGTAACCAGGTGAGACTGCCAAAATCTCCAAGAGTAGGTTGTTGATTATCAGGGAGTCCGGGGAAAGCTAGTCATGGCGGGATTTCAAGCTGATTTGATAAATTCACCTGCGCTGTCTGATAGCCCAAGTGCTAATTCAAATGGATAGTTCCTCAAGATGCAATGGCATCTTTTATTCTGCTTACTGAATGGATACAGCTAATCATACTTAATGTAATGCAGGCCAAGAATATGGAACACTATATGGAGATATGTATTCCTCTTGAGTTTCCTGTTGTAAAAATTGTTTACTGAGTGATTTGAAAGTGGGCGTGGGTGAACTGGATCAGATTAAATAAAATCCTTTTTCTTCCTATTGGTCCACCACAAAAATGCTCAGTGGCCAATAGTGGATTGGGTTGCTGGTCTCAATCCAGTTCATAGTAGACACGTGTCTGTATCACAAAATCCAACAACATGAATGATGCCATTCTCAGCAGAGAGGCCAAGGACTGAATAGAGAGAAATAATGAACTACACTTTCACTCATATAGAGGGTCTCTTAGGTCAGCATGGAAGCGTGTTGGCAGGGAGGCGGAGAGAAGTTGATACTGTCCATGCCAGATATGTTCCTATTCTGTACAAATGGAAGACTGAAGTCTCAAAAGATTCTCTTTGGTACCTTTCACTAACATTCACTTTAATGTTGCTTTTTCTTTTTCCAGTTTGTAGGGCCAGGTCATCAGATAGTATATTTTGGCATAGACCAAATAAAGCCAAAGGAACTAGTCCAATTTTTACAGCACTGGAGAATTCAGACTATATTAGCCAAATAAAGATTATTCGGTAGAAACATGCAGATGGTTTCGTTCCTAGTTTGCTTTGTGTTACTAGAGATTTTCCCAAACCCAAACAGATCGAAAGACCTGGAATCTGAACCCAAACTTCATGGGCAGCTCCAATCTCACGAACTGGCTGAAATGAAAAGCCAGTGCCAACAGTTCCAAACACTGGGGAAATTCAGATCCAGTTCTAGTCTTTGTGACTCATTCAGCTCATTTCTAGTTGCTACAATATAATGAGAACAATTCATTTTTGGATCTGATTGTGTCACTCTTACCTTGATAAACACCCTGACTCATCTGAAAGTTTACCAGGATGAGTAAGGGATGCACAATATAGCCCATTAGGGATGTTTTTCCCTCCTACAGGTTACAGCAAACACAAATCATTGGTGTTTACTTAAAATCACCATATGATAGTTGAAAATACATTCTGCCTCCTTCTCCCAATGAAAATGGATGAATTTCACTGTCCTTTATTTATAACTTCCTTCCTTTGTTTTAAAACGGGGGTGCGGGGGCGGGGAATTACCAGTGCATGTCAGACTTAATGCACAGAGTTTGGGAAGTGATGAAAAACGTTCACTGGGTCTTATCTGTAGAAGGAGTGAATCAGAATGTACAGTCACATTTCACTAGTTAATTGCCAAATTGTTGCAGAGCAGAAAGAAAGGTAAATTGTTCTTGATTCTGAGTAGGGCGATAGGAGATAACTTCTGAAATCTGCCTCCGACAGTGCTGGTACATATATTAGACATACAGAACACAGAGCTATTTAATACTTGGAGAATTGAATCAGATTTTTTTTTAAACAGTTGGCAATGCTGCACATAAAATTCAGTTTAGGAGTAATTGGGTGTGATTTCCCATTGATGTCCATAGGATTTGTTGATAACTATAGTAAGGCTCAATTTGAACTGGTGCCTTTAAAAAGAGACCACACCAATATTTGCTTCAAAGAGGGCTATGCATTTCTGTAACTGAAAAATATCTAGAGATAAGAAATATGATTCTTTGATTATTAGGATGTGCAGCAAGTAGCTATAAAATGAACTTCATATTAGAAAATATCTCAAAATACATTCAATGGTTCTTAATCATTAATTTTAATAACTAATATTTCTAAGAAAATAACCAAGTCATTTTGAAGACTTTTATTATGGCAAAATCTTTTATCTAGAAGAATGTATTAATTTAGGCCAAAGCTGATTGTATAACTGTATAGTGTTTATCCACATAGATATCATCCCTACTTGAAGTATATTGATCATAGCTGTATACCTGAGTTGAACAAAGTGAAACAAGCACAATAAGTGAGGGTTGACACAAGACTGGGAGCCAGGAACTTCTGTGTTCTCATCTCTGGTCTGACACTCGATTCCCTTTGGCTTTGGGAAACTCAGCCCCTTTGCCTTATCTTTCCATTTATAGAATAACGTCTAGTACTCGGGAGTGTTGTGAGGATTAATTGATTAATGTTTGAAAATGCTTTGAAGATTAAAAGTGCTATAAATTCTGATTATAATAATTGGCCATATCTTCAGATACCTAGGAGAACATCAGAAGAGGAAAGTTCAACACAAAGGATTTTTCCATCAATAGATAATAATAAATCTCCATTTGTAAATTACAAACAAGTGTGTCTCAGATGTTACTGGATCAAGAATTTGTTCTCAGTCCTAAAAACCTTTTTGGCTGGTCATTCAGTTGATATTATTTTTATATGAATGCTTCAATAGATAGTATAACTATACATCTCTAACAATTCTCAAGAAATCTAAAGTATTATTAAAATTCAAAGCTGAACAAAATAACTGAGTTGGGATTCTGTATATCTAGTGTGTGTGTGTATCAAGGATAGCAGGATAAAAGATGAAAACTGAGATGAACAGTCCCCAGCATTAATACCAATTATGGAATATCTTCAGTGAAATTCATTCTCCAAATTTTGGGGCAGGTCATCATATTCTATTTCTCATAGCCAATGACATTTCAATGGTATTAATTAAGTGGCCTTGATTTAAACCATTTTGTGAAGGAAGGAAAGTGTCTTTCCATTTAGTTAATCTATTTTTAAGGCTCTGGTTACAAAATATCTGCCATTCTCAACATTTGCAGGAACACCGTGGAGACAATTTCCTTTGAAGCTGCTGTATCTGGTGTGACCCTTAAATTCAGGTCATGACAGTTATTTATGAAATTAAACATTTCTGAGAACAGAAAGCACTGAGGCATAATCCTAGGACATGACTGCTAGCTTCAGACTCATAGAGCCCTGCCAAGAAAGCCTGACTAGGTGCCCAAGCACTCTATGAATGGCAAAAAGAGGCATTTGAGATCATTCATTTGAATTTTGGATCATACCAAGTAGAAAATCCCATGCTGCCTTAATTCCTGGAAAAATTGTTCTTGTTGTTACAGAGAGATAGATCAGTCTTGTCGTTAAAGTGCTCGACTGGGTCTTGAGATCTAGGCTTATTTTGTGGCTCTGCCACAGACTGCCTGTTTGACCTTTGTCAAATGATTTAATCTCTCTGTGCCTCAATGACCCATCTATAAAATAGGGATAATAATATAATCCTTCCTTCCTTCCTCTTTTTACAGTAAGATTGTAATCTCCCAGAGGCAGGGACTGCCTTTTATTATGTATATTAAAGTTCACAGCACAGTGGGACTCGAAACTCAGTTAGAGGCCCTAGATGCTACTATAATATAAAGAGTTTTCTAAAAAGATCACCTTTGAGTTGCTCATTTGCCAGTGAAGCAACATGATCTCTTATGTAGATCTTTCATCGTGCATTTATGAGACATCAGGATCAGTGGGAGTGAGTTTTGGGGGGTTAAATGCAATTCTGCAGCTGACAACAACTGAAGGGTGATACAGGCTTATGAAATTTGTTGGGTAACACAGCAAAAGAGACAAAATTCCTGAGATCCTCAGATTTCAACATACTCCCCTTTCTTTCCATCATTATGGTAAATGAGCAACACAAATGATACCATGCAGGACTCAATGATCTCAATTACTATGAAGGTCTGGTTGCCCATGCCTCTGGATGCTCAAACAAAAATGAAACAATCATACAAAGGGAAGAGTCAGGATTCCTTAGGAAGTTCCTATGAGATTCTTTCTGTTCCTATACTAATATTTATGCATCACTTACTCTTGCAATCCTGCCCTTCTTAATTAACTTGTTAAAACCAAAAAGGAAGCCACAAATCATATGTGAAACCCTAAACAGTACAAGGGATAGCTGCATCCCATTGTCATTGCTTTCTAAGGGCTTGTCTACACTACCGCGCGGGGTCCATCTAAGATACGCAACTTCAGCTATGTGAATAGCATAGCTGAAGTCGACGTACTTAGATCTATTTACTGTTGTGTCTTCACTGCGGTAAGTTGACAGCTGATGCTCTCCCGTCAACTCCGCTTGCGCTTCTCATTCTGGTGGAGTACCGGAGTCGACGGGAGAGTGCTCACCAGTCGATTTATCGCGTCTATACTAGACACGATAAATCGACCACTGATGGATCGATCACTGTCCGCCAATCTGTCGGGTAATGTAGACAAGCCCTAAGTCTAGCTGAAGAGGTTGCCAGTTCAGTAATTGGCTTTATTGCATCGTTAGAGTGTTAAACATCTGTGAAAGCTATTTACCGTAGCCATGTCTTTTTGGTTTTAGTTGTTTGTTTTATTGGCAGGCTTCTAATTTCTTAATTGAAAAACTGTCACCAGATTGTTAATCTAATAATTAAAAAAAACTACATATGTTGTTGGCATAAATGGGTTTAGTAATTCTATCGTTCAGGAGTATAATTGGAAAAGGATTTCCAGAAGCTGGGAATGGGTGATGGGATGGATCACTTGATGATTACCTGTTCTGTTCATTCCCTCTGAAACACCTGGCATTGATCACCATCTTTAGACAGGATACTTGGCTAGATGGACCTTTGGCCTGACCCAGTATGTCCGTTCTGATGTATTTTCTTATGTTTTTATTGTCCCCATGTCCAATGCTGTCGTTTCACAGGAAAGGCTAGTGCTGTGATAGGCTGTGATGAATGCATTCTGTGCTTCAGGTTAGCAGTAAGGAGTCTTGCTGACCATCTCCAGTTCTTTGGGATATTAAGACATGCCTTGTCCTCGTGCTGTTCCTGGATAACCACATGTGGAAGATTTGAAGAGCATGACTTTGGTAACAGTATAAGTAAAATGCTGTGAAAACGTGCAAAACCTGCTGCAAGAACATTTTCTATTTTAAAAAAAATCAGTCCCCCAAATCTCTGCAAATTTGCACTCTTCTCTCTACCTTTTGTGTGTGCACACAACTCTCAGCCACTTGTTGACCTTCTGCTACTAGAGTGAACTGCCCTGTATTCCTCTCCTCAATGGCACAGGTACTGAGATACCATGCACTTCTTCCCTCACTTCCTGTTGTTTCTATCCAACCAGCTTGACTTTTGCATATGCTTAACTGTATGTTGCATCCTCTCCATTGCCACACTGATGGCCCCGTGTTCAACTCTCTCTTCTGTGAGAGGCTGAAAGTTGTCTTTCTGTCAAGCATAGTTGTTAGTCTCATAGGTTCATGCAATTCTGGGCCTGGATTTTATTGCTTAAAAGTATTTGGTCTTCAAAGGAGGGTGAGAGCTTGAATTCCAGTTGTGTAGTAATGGCAACTTTCCCCTAACAATTATCAAGCATTCTGCGAAACTAACATTTTGTGATCCCTAATACTGGAGGAGACTGAGAATTGGAATATCTGGGTTCTGTTATCTGCTTCACTGCCTCTCTTTGGACAATTCACTTAGCCATTCTCTGCCCAGTTTATCTAACAAGTAAATACACATCATTTGACCAAATCTCACAAAGGGCCTGTTTCATTATTGATAAAGTGCTATGAGAACTTGGGATGAAGGATGCTATGGAAGTGCAAAGCACTATTATCATAAGCTGCAAAAGATGGAGCAGTCAACAGATTTAAAAAAATCAACACTACAAATCATTCATAATAGAACGACATTACAGTCCAGGGCAGTTGGAATGGAAAGTGCTGATGTTTCTGAATCTGTATCCTCTGAATCTAATTTCTCCTCTATTGGAAATCAGTGCCAAAGTATTGCTGATGACATTTACATGTGCCAAAGCTTGATGATTTGTACTTGAAAATAAACTGTTCCCTGCCATTGAACTAACCTCCTAGAGTCAAAGATTACAGATATTAGTCGTTTCTGTCAGAAGTTATTAAAGAGCAAAGTTCATCCTGGCTGAGACCCAGCCTCACTGGATTTTTGCTGCCCTAAAATGACTTGTGGGAGCAGATCTTAGTACTTGCCTGGTTAGCCACTGGATTTGTGGGTGTAAGTCAGGTTATTTTCCATTCAAATCAGAGATGTTGCTCACAGGTTTACAGCACACATGTTAAACTTTGACATTCACTCTTTCAGGCCAATGTGTTCATATTATAAAAGCAAATCTATGACTATTTTTCAAAGGCTTCGTATTAACATGCGGGAACACAGGCTAGCCATTAAAACTGGGAATGGGATGTCAGAACCCTTGGATTCTCTTCCAAACTTGGCAGCCAATGTGAACCCTGCTTCCACAACTGAATCTGTGTGGACAGACTTTTGGGCCAATGTGAAGCCCCATTGACTTGGATGGGGCTTAGGGGTCCAGCCATGCTGATTTGATTGCAGGACCAGATGCTTATTCGGTAACCTTGGGCAAGTCACTTATTCACTCTGTGTCTCCGTTTACCAAATTCTGGTAATAATTCTGCCTGCCTCACAAAGTATTGTGAGCTTAATTAGTATGTGTAAATCTCTTTAAGATTCTTCCGTAGGTGAACGGTGCTATCAAAGTACAAAATATAATCATATGTACTGTAATTATACTTATAATGGAAAGTGCTTTTATTGATATTTTCTATAATTATGCTGCTATTATTCACTGAGTACTGACAGCAAGCCCAGCACAGTTCAATACATAGGAAACACTGGCCTTGCTCCAAAGAGCTTTGTCTCTATAAGACAGATAACATGCACAAAGTACTAAAGAATCAGATAAGTACCAGTACAAAATGTGTGGCATTCATACATATATAAATGTACAGAAAATATATGCCTTGCTTTGTTTATTCTTTGAAAAGCTTCATGGAGGAAATATGTTTTGCAAAAGGGACCTGAATACAAAGAGGATGGTTGATTGAGTATATTTAGTTTCATGCTACTGTGGTTGCAACTAAAGTTTCTTCTGTTGTTTTTTTTTAAAGATTCTGACAGTTTCTTGAATCTTCCCTATAATTTAAATGGGGAAGATAGAGCCAGTAATCTCTATCAAACTGATGCACTCACTGTACATAGTGGGCTAATACTGTAATTTTAAAAATACATGGTAGCTATTTGCATATGGCAAATGGTTAACATACATACACAAATAATTGCTTAATTTTTTTTTATGGTTTAAGAATTGTAAGCCACATGGTTAGTGGATGTTTCTATTCTAAAAATATATACCAACAACAATTGGAGGGTCAGGAAGGGGAATTTGTTTCCACCTGTTCCAATATCAACAAGAATGTATTCTCATCCTGGGACGCATTAAGACCTTGATTCTGCAATGTACTGAGTGCCCTCAAATCCCATTTACACTAGTGGGAGTTGAGGGCTTTCTGCACCTCTCAGGAGCGTTCAGTTCCTTGCTATATCAGGCTCTGGATTTTTTTGAGTTTTCCTAGTCCCCTGCACATCCCTTTTTTTTGAAGACTACTCTTAATAATTTCCAGTATCTGGCAAAAGTGTTCAGCTGCTGAGTTGAAAGCATTAGAGACCAAAAGAGGATGCTTAAAATTCACCTATTTTACAGGAACCACATCCTTTCAGGTATGAGATAAATGGCAATCTCAGTGCAATCTTCACAAAAGCTGCAACATAATGGAAGTCCATAAGGCAGAGCTGCTTACTATATAAAACCTTTCAATGAGAAGGTGTATATAGACTGAGTAACTGCCATGATATCAGCCTGTCTCTAGAAGAAGATAAAAGAAAAGCAGATCTGTGTACAAGCTTTCTAAGAATCCAAGAGTAAGAAAGCCAACGTGCTGGCAGGAAAAATATAACATCGCTCGTTTTGTTCACAGACCCCATTCTGTTAATATAACATTGCAAGGAACTCATGAGAAAATCATCCACACAGCACTTTGTGAAAATTGTTATTGCACTCGGCAAATGCATTTGGCTCGGGTCTTTGTCTTTTCACTTAAATAGAGAATCTAGGCTAATGTGACCTAGCAGGCATATGCTCCTTGAAGTTGCTCCCAACACGGGTAGTCTAAAACACAGGTTTGTTTTCTTGATTGTATGGATGAGAAATAGTAGCCACGGGAGGCAATGTGGTCTTGTAACTACAGCAAAAGGCTCATGAGAGAAGCTGATCGGCATTTTTTTCTGCCTTGAGTCATTCTAGTTCTGAAAATGGGCTAAAAAATCAGCACAAGGACTTCCAATATGAAGACTTCTACTATGTATGTTTACAAACAGTAGTGATCTGAATCATGCAACTCGCCTAGCTACTGAATGATTAGCAAGTGCCATTATACATAATATTGGAAGGCTATAAATTAATGCGTTTGGGTTTTTTTGGAATGATCACTTGTAGCAAAAACTATTTGGGACCCATCATTGGGATCTAATTAAAGATGGCTGTAAAAATAGCATGAGACTTGCATATTTTACCAAGGAAACCTATCAAATGTCCAAAGGTGATAGCTCCAAAGATGACAAAAATAGCTTTCTGAGCTTCCTTCATGACAAAGAAGTTTCAATGAGATATAAATCATTGTGTATCCTGATGTAAGCAGAGTCAGGATGAGCCCCACCCTGACATCTGGTGGTAAATTATGGGGAGTGCGGAAAGTGTTGCATTGGTATTTTGGTTATTTGCATGGGCACTCCCACCCCACTTAGCATACCGCAAAGCAGCATGGGATGGTTATTTTCACAGCTGTGGGAGCCCCAATTTCGTTGTTATTGGGGCAGGAGGAATGAAATGTTGTCACCCTGATTGGGTAAATGGGGAACTACAAAATTGTCTTGTGATGGGGGGTTTCATTGTCAGCTGGATAGCGCTTGCTAGATGGGGCACATGGGTTCCAAAACCCATTGAAAAGAGAGAGGCTGGGGACAGAGATCTGTACTTGGTGGTGCAGGCTCTTTGTGTGAGCCAGAAGCACCAGTTCCACCTGTGCCTCTCTCCACTGTGGAATGTCAGAGTTAATTTCTGATTCCCTTAAGAATCTAGATACAGGTTACTGAGCTGAACTCACTGGGGCTCCCCTACTAAGAGCTGGAATCACTAAGAGCTGAAATCACTGAAGAGCTGGACTTGATGAGCTGAGAGCACTGAGTACTGTGCTAATGAGTGGGGGAGCCTGAAGCCATACTGTGGAGCAAAGCAGCTGGCAGAGCAGAGTGGAGCAGTTTGTGCAGCCACTGGGTGAGTGGAGCCAAGCAGCTCGTGAGGATGGCTGGAGTGGCTCACAGGACAGCTGGTGGACCAGAGCAGCTGGCAGAGCGGAGCAGCCCACAGAGCAAGCGGAGCTGAGCTGTTTGCGGGGACGACTAGTGGAAGCAGAACCCCACGAAGAGGCAGGGCAGTTGGCCCCGAAACCACATAAGGTGCCCCTTTTTACCCAGGCTGGGGAGGGGGACCTCTGCAGAGAGACTCTTGAGCTCTGGGGCTGCACTGACCTGGGTCAGAGACTTTTGGATTGTGGGACTTTTGGGACTGTGGGTGATTTGGGGGTTGCTGGACTCAAGGGCCCCGAGAGAAGAACATGGCCCAATTTGCTGGAGTGGGTCTTTGCTCATGGTTTGACCTATGAACTCTAGCTGAGGTATTTTCCCAGTTTAATGCTTGTTGTTTGTCATGTAATTAAACCTTTTCTGCTACACCAAGACTCTGTGCTTGCGAGAGGGGAAGTATTGCCTCTTCGAGGCGCCCAGGGGTGAGTGTAAGATTTTCCCAGGTCACTGGGTGGGGGCTCGAGCTGGTTTTGCATTATGTTGTGGGGAAGGGACCCCTATGTATTGAACCCGGCCCTTGCTGCTATCGTTTCGGCCCGGCAGAAGGGTTACACTAAAGTTAGTGATTTGAGTTTGGGACTCAAAGAACTTGCTGAAACAGAATATGTACTTTGCAAAATACTACATGGTTTAAAATTCTTCACTTCACCAACTTTCTGGAATCAGATAAATACATAAGTAAATGTGTTTCTTGCTCTTAAAAAGCTATTACCTCCTTTCCCTTCCTGTTTTCTTGGGCCATGATTTTAGAAGAGACTAGTAATTTTGGGTGTCTCCATTTTTTTGTGCCTCATATGGAAATTGTTAAAGGGGTCTAATTTCCAGACAAGATTGGGACCCTCTCAAAACGAAGCCCTTTTAACGTGTCCAAAATTGGGCACCCAAAATCACTACTGTATTTGGAAACTCTTGGCCCGAGAAAACAGGGAGGGAAAGGAAGTAACTGCTTAATAAAAATAAGAAATATTGTCATTTCTGTATGACAGTGTGTTTTAATATGTTGAAATATATTTTAAAATGGGGGCGGGGGAGAGCTGTAAAGCAACGCTTTTCATGATGCATCTGTCCTGTCTGATGTCCTATCTGATGGTCAAAGTTCGTATTCAAAGCGGGTATGTTCTCTTAGACTTAGTTACTAGACAATGAGTTTCCCCCATTCTATTCTCGCTGCTGTTATTGCCCTGTTGTTTTAATAATTACTTGTTGTCTCTCTTCTGCCACTTTGTAATATCACTTCCAAATCCAGGCACTCTAACTTCACCTCTGAGTTATCAAAGCAAGTAAACCAAAGAGTCCCTCACCAGCTGTATCTTTTATGAGTACTTAGTGAGTTGTGTCTTCTTCTAGGTACAGGGACCTCATTTGAGAGATGACCTTGAAGCACATCTGCCTTTAAATATTTTACAGCACTGACAGAAGCCCCAGCGTCTCTCTCCAGAGAGGTTTGCAAGGCTGTCAGACCACAGCTCTCAGTCAGGAGAAGTTCTTTAAGAGTTTTTATCCTAAGATATATGTTTAGCCATCTGGGGTTGTTTAATGGTTGCTAGGCAGGGCAGAATGGCACTCCAGCAGTCAGACCTAGGAAGCATTGTATTTCACGTTTCAACATTTTTAATGCACATTTGCGATCTCTGGTAGGCAGTCACCTCAGTTTCATAAGGATGTCAACTGTTGGGGTCATCTCTTATAGAAACATTCCAGTTGCTCTTTTAATCCTCCTGGCTACTGTTCTGTTGCTGAAAACTAATACAATACAAAAGGCAGCTGTAGATCTTATTCAATGGATACCAACAACCTCTCCGAGTTAATCCTGCTTTTGAGTTGAGCTCTAGGAATAAAAACTCAATAATCTCCACTTTAACCTCTTTTCTTGCAGGTTAGCAAGAGGGTAAACTATCAATTTGTCTCTATGCACTGTTGTGCTGAGAACACCTTGCCATGGGCCCCCCACAAAAGTGTTCCCCTTTAGCCTGTAATAAATCCTGTGTCCCCAGGGTGCAGGGACTTGCAGGGAAAGTGAGAGAGGGTCTGGGGAATATTTTCACTCTGCCCACCACCCTCCACACACACACACACAATTAAAAACGTTAAAATGTTTTCCCAAGATCAAAAC
The DNA here is from genome assembly GCF_020497125.1 of Mauremys mutica. Classification (NCBI taxonomy): domain Eukaryota; kingdom Metazoa; phylum Chordata; order Testudines; family Geoemydidae; genus Mauremys; species Mauremys mutica. The sequence goes on along the minus strand of NC_059084.1, from coordinate 9,293,046 downwards.
CAAACCAGGACTTCAAAAGAAAAAAAAAGGACTTGGCTGACACATTTGTACTTTTTCTGAAAAATATACTTATGCTTGGAAGGGTAACGTTTTATCAGTAAATGTCAGTTTCACCAAAACGATTTCCATCAATAGGCAAAATCTACAGATAGTCAAAGTAAGAAAAATGCTGTGTGAGAAATTATTACAGTTTGATTTAAGGATATTTACTTTGTATATCTTAAATTGTGTTGACAATTTGTGTTTTAATGGTTAGAAGGGTTTAATTTTCTGAATCTCAATGACTATTGTCATTAAATTGTCTGACCCCCTCCAGAATTTTCCACAACTCTAAAAATTAGCTTAAAACCCATAATTTCACACAACCGTAAAAAATTAAATGATACAAATAGGATAAATGCTTAAAAATAAACATCAATATTTGTCAAAATTATGAAAAAATAAAAATCGAATTCTGCCTAAATACACAGAGGGAGGGATTTCAAAATTGCTCAGTGCTGGCCTGACTCCCACTAAATCAATTGGAGTTTTATCAGTGACTTCAATGAGAGTTAAATCAATCCCTTTTGAAAATCCCACCAATAGCAGATGGATAATGTAGCATCATTTGCTGGCAGTTCTGAAGACCTCATAGAATCTGGAATTAATCTCCCTCAGGATATTATTTTAAAATATCTGCCATTTAGTGCTATCAATTGCATTCCAAAGGTAAAAAAAAACACCCCATACTCTTAAGTATATAAACCAGCTCAGCCTTGCCATTTGTGCAAAGGATTAATAAGCAGAAGCTACAGAGTAGGTAAACTCCATCAAAAGCAGTAAAATCACCCCACATTTCCCTTTAGTTTGGCAACCGGAGCTGTCTCCTGCTGGTCACTAATTTTGAAAACTTTCCATGAAAAAAATTTGTAAGTTTTAAGGCACAGAAATGCATTAGCCTTGTGTTAGTGGGACGTGCATGACAGTAGTTTGCCGTGTTGTTATAGCTGTGTGGGTTCCAGGACATTAGAGAGGAGAGATGGGAACCTCACCCACCATGTATGATAATGGTTTAGCTAGGTTCTGGAACTAGTCGGATCTTTGCTTGGGATTTACATTACTGAATGACATAAAAGTTTAGAGGGCATTTAGGAATAGATTGTGCTTGTTTTAAGGAATGTGTTCTTCTTATAGGTCAGGTGGATGACTGAAAGCATAGATTTTATGTCTAGATTCCCACTGTATATATGGTGTTATAGCCAGTAGTGCGATGCAAAAGGACGCTAACCTAAGATTAAATTTATGAGTAAAGTTGTATTTTACACATCCAGGATTATTCTGGGCTAGAAGTGAAATGGTTTCTCCTTTGTATGTAGACCTAAATAAAATATCAACATGAATTTTCAGGTAAAAACAATCAGATACGGGTAATCTGTTTCAATGATTATTTAAACAGCAATGCATAGTAAACTAAAATAATCTGCATAGCAAATAGATTGTGCATTACTTATTTCAAACATTGCATAGCTATAGCATAATCCTAAATATTCAGTTATATTACATAATGACATTAAGGCCCCATTGTGCTGGAGCTGTACAGATGCATACCAAGAAGTAGTCCCTGCCACAAAGAGATTACAGTTGCACTGAGGACAATAGAGGGGAGAGCGCTGAGCACCTTGTACAATCTAACCTCAAGTGGCTGACCACACTTGTTGGAGCTATCGATGTAAATTGAAGGATGGGGAAGTTCACGGTTGATATGAATAAGATTGTCCAGTCAAGGACAGTTGAAAGATGCGTCTTTGTAGGAATGATGCACATTTTCAATGTGTTCGCCTCCTAGCTAGATAAGAGATAAAAGGGAGAGCATCATTCTGCTAACCCTCTGCCTTGTCATATTTCTATTGGCCCCATCGATTTAAGATGTTTATTTGTAGAGCATCACGTGTATGCATGATGCTTTAAAGCATAAAAGTAAGATAAGCTCCCTGCCCAATGGAACTTACAACATCAGTTAATCAAACCTTATAATGGCAAGAGGGGAGAAGACCACAAATCATAAGGGGGAATGGTGAGGAGATAGGGCAAGGGGAAGAAAGTTAAAGTGGTAGGGAGAGGTGGCTGTTTTGGGAGTGTGCATATTTCACACCAGGTGCACAATAGTCACATAATAGCATAAGGGTGAGAGGGCACAGTTTCAGCTTGACTGTTAACTACTCATGATTAATAAATTTCCAATGCAACATCTGCATCATCCACAGTGAATTACGCCTTACTGTGGACCCTGAAGAACAGCAGGGTTTCCTTTAAGCTGCCAATTACAATGGAACATATTTTTAAGAGGTCATCACTTTGAAAAAGATGCACACTTCAGCTGAAATATTGAAATCACGGGGAAAAACTCCTTTATGGATTCATGCTACATCCTGTGTACCAGTACATCTGAGTTTAACCCAGCATACTCTGGAATTAGATTCAGACATTCAACTTTCTCCTGCAAGGATTTTAAAAGTTCCCAGCAATTCTGCTCTGCTTATCTTTAGATGTCTTTATTTACAGGTGAATTTTCAACACTTTCTATCTGTTTCATTTTTTCTTTGTTTAACCTTCCCCTCTTCATTCTGCTATTGCCTCCTGACCAAATCCCATAACAAAGAACTGCATCAATATTTCATCTCTTCATCTGCACTTAAGTGCCTTTGATCTGTTGCCTTATAAGGGTTATTTATTTGCTTCTGCTCCAGATGGGGGAGAAAAAATTCAGGAACAGAACAGCTGAGATTTCGCTTTCATAGAAAGCTCACACTGTGCTACATTTAATTTTTTTCAGTTTTCTTTGTACCTCCAGATGTTACTTAATTTGTTGTAGACCCTAGCAGCTTCTAAAATATTATCCTTGTGACAATGACTTATCTTGCTTGGATTTGGTAATTTTCATTGTATGGATGTGCACTGTTTTTTTGTGTGTAAACAGTCCATAGATCACTAACCGTACACTGAAAAACATCATTACAACACAGAAAAATGTGTTGATAATGATTTTCCTTACTGAGGCCCCAATCCTACAGTGAGGCCCTTATGTGCTGATCCCTAAGGAGCCCTGTCTCCCTTCCCACATTCCCACAAGCCATGAAAAAGTAAGCAAAAACTCCAGTGAATACTAGTGGGGTTTATTCAGGATCAGGGCCTTGCTTTGCTTCATTTTGACTTGTGGCGAAGTAGAAGGATGCTATCCTAGTCTCTGGCGAATAACGGTTTACCCCAGCGGTGGGCAGCCTGCGGCCCATCAGGGGAATCTGCTGGCAGGCCGCAAGACAGTTTGTTTACATTGACCGTCCACAGGCATGGCCGCCCGTAGCTCCCAGTGGCCGTGGTTCGCTGTTCTCGGCCAATGGGAGCTGCAGGAGCCGTGGGTTGCCCACCACTGGTTTACTCCATCTCTGCTTCCTTCTGCCTCTGTACTTACCTAAGGGGAGAGACTGGAAGAATGGTTTCTTGGGACATAGATGGTAGATAGAGTTTTTTAGGGAAAGTCAGGTGTTACTCACACAATCTAGGGCACCCCAACTATACCCTACCGAGGGTGTGATCAGGTCAATGTGGGCATCCCCCACCCGTTCCCTACTGAGGGCTCAGGGTGTAAGGGCAGGGCCGCCCAGAGGATTCAGGGGGCCTGGGGCAAAGCAATTTTTGGGGCCCCTTCCATAAAAAAAAGTTGCAATCCTATAGAATACGATATTCTCGTGGGGGCCCCTGTGGGGCCCGAGGCAAATTGCCCCACTTGCCCCCCCCCTCTGGGCAGCCCTGTGTAAGGCACCTACCCTTTCCCATGGGGCTCAGGGAGAAACCTGATCCATGTAAGTACCCACCCTTTCCTATGGGGCTTTGGGCTATATGGGTCTGCACGACCTTACACTGCCATGCTCTAAACATCTATTTATTAGCCACAAACACAGAATACATATACCAAGCAAACCTCTTGTGCTCACCACTCCTAATATACAGACAAATTTCCCCCGATGCCAGTCGGGATCCACTCTTCTGGGGGTTCCCGGCGATGCCTCTGCACATCACAGTTGTGCAGAGGGGTAAGAGTTCCAGCAGCTTGATGTTGAACTGCAGTCCAGAAATAGCTCCCAAAGAGCGTTGTTTTTCATTTACATTATATAGGTAAACTAGCTCCGTCCTTCAAATGTACTAAATCTATCTCATTATCCACATTCCTAAATAACAGACATTTTAATCAATTACACACTGGCCCCTACGTCTTCTCCTTCCAGCACAAGTGTTTTACATTTTATCTTTCATGCCCAATTAGTTGTGACCTTCTCTGTTTATGCAGATGGTCGGCATAAAAAGGCTGGTCAGATCTTATCTTACCATTGATTGAGGCTCTTTCTATATCCCGCCCTAATTTCCCAGTGCCTGGGTGTCTCTACTTTACAATCTTGGGGGCTATAACGCTCGTTAGGGACATTACTGAGGCAGGGGTGCTTTATCAGTTTTTTTTTTCAGTTTTACTGGTGAACTCCCTGAGTTCCACCGAAGGCTGGTTTAATATTGGGGGTTGGGGGATTGATTAGATCTCAGGCCTACACAGGCTACACACTGCAAAGTCATGGGACAGGGATGGCGCTCAACCTAAAGAAGATTTCTGCTTCCTTTCCTATTAAGTGAATGGATTCGCTCCCCTGTTATTGACAGTAACCCTAAAGAAAAGACCTTGCTGATGGCAACTGTTTTTCTTCTGAAACATTACTTTGAGGATAATTGCTAGAAGACTATTTATGTAGTTTGGGGGCTGTTTTGCAAAGGTCAGATCATCTCAAGCATTTCCAAAAATGTGTCTTTTCATGCAAATTAATCCTTATTTAAGATACTACACAGAATGAAAGAGCCTATGGATGCCAAAATTATAACCAAAGAGAGACAACCTAGCCAAACAGACTCAGAATTAGTTGTGCTAAAACAAAGATCCTTGAAACCCAGAAGTCAAGCAGTAGCATCACATTATATTTAGAAAAGCTGGTCATGCACAAGTCCATGGGGCCAGATGCAATGCATCCGAGAGTGCTGAGGGAGTTGGCTGATGTGACTGCAGAGTCATTAGCCATTATCTTTGGAAACTCGTGGCAATCAAGGGAGGTCCCATATGATTGGAAAAAGGCAAATATAGTGCCCATCTTTAAAAAGGGAAGAAGGAGAATCAGGAGAACTGCAGACTGGTGAGCTTCACCTCTGTCCCTGGAAAAATCATGGAGCAGGTCCTCAAGAAGTATGGATAGGATGAATGGACTAAAAGATGGATAGAAAGCTGGCTAGATCGGGCTCGATGAGTAGTGATCAATGGCTCGATGTTTAGTTGGCAGCCAGTATCAAGCAGAGTGCCTCAGGGCACTGGCACTGGTTTTGTTCAACATCTTCATTAATGATCTGAATGCTGGCATAGATTGCATCCTCAGCAAGTTCGCAGATGACACAAAGCTGCGGGGGAGAGGTAGATACACTGGAGGGTAGGGATAAGGTCCCAAGTGACCTATCCCAGTTTGGAGGATTGGGCCAAAAGAAATTTGATGAGGTTCAACAAGGACAGTGCAGAGTCCTGCACTTAGGATGGAAGAATCCCATTCACTGTTACAGTCTGGGGACCGACTGGCTATGCGGCAGTTCTGCAGAAAAGGACCTAGGAGTTACAGTGGACAAGAAGCTGGATATGAGTCAGCAGTGTGCCCTTGTTGCCAAGAAGGCTAATGGCATATTGGGCTGCATTAGTAGGAGCATTGCCAGCAGATCGAGGGAGGTGATTATTCCCCTCTATTCGGCACTGGTGAGGCCACATCTGGAGTATTGCATCCAGTTTTGGGGCTCCCACTACAGAAAGGATGTGGACAAATTGGAGAGTCTATTGGAGGGCAACGGAAATGGTTAGGGGGCTGGGGCACATGAATTATGAGGAGAGGTTGAGGGAACTGGGCTTATTTAGTCTGCAGAAGAGAAGAGTGAGGGGGGATTTGATAGCAGCCTTCAACTATCTGAAGTGGGGTTCCAAAGGGGAAGGAGCATGGCTGTTCTTAGTGGTGGCAGATGACAGAACAAGGAGAAATGGTCTCAAGTTGCAGTGGCGGAGGTCTAGGTTTCATATTAGGAAAAACTATTTCACTAGGAGAGTGGTGAAGCACTGGAATGGGTTACCTAGGGAGGTGGTGGAATCCCCATCCTTAGAGGTTTTTGAGGCCCTGCTTGACAACCCCTTGCTGGGATGATTTAGTTGGGGTTGGTTCTGCTTTGAGCAGGGGGTTGGACTAGATGACCTCCTGAGGTCTCTTCCAACCCTAATCTTTTATGATTCTATGATTAGAAGGTGAAAATTTCAAGAAAGTAGAACAGTCCACCTACCAAGGTGTAGCCAGAGCTCTTTCTTGAGTCGACAGAGTTGTTCATCAAACACTCTCTGAGTTACAAATTGTGCACCTTTGTAGCAGCTCCAATATAAGAATAGAATATAATTGGAGATATACCTATCTCCTAGAACTGGAAGGGACCTTGAAAGGTCATCAAGTCCAGCCTACTGCCTTCACTAGCAGGACCAAGTACTGATTTTTGCCCAGATCCCTAAGTGGCCCCCTCAAGGATTGAACTCACAACCCTGGGTTTAGCAGGCCAATGCTCAAAATACTGAGCTATCCCTCCCCCCAGCTCCACTGTATGAAGGAGTGAGGGGAGCTGCAGAGCCAAATTCCATACACATTGCAGACCTGCACCCTTGTAGGCAACCACAGACCTGGCAGTTTGGAGAGGGCTAGAATGAGCAGTGGCATGGCAATAGGTATGTACCATTATGTGCAAGGAGGAATATGCAAGGGTTGCAGCCAGCCTTTCTACCAACCTGAAATTTATAACCCAGTATCCTTGTGTAGCTCCCCGCACAAAGCTTTCATACTCCAGCTTTGTGATGGTTGGGGTGAGAGTGCAGGAAAAGTGAAGTTCACCTTTAAAGAGGCCAGCAGGTATTTTCTGATGTGTCTTGACTAAATACACAATAGATGTTTCTGCACTCTACTGCATGTTCATTTTAATTACTCTTGCTTTGGGTTTTAATTATCCACTGGCCTATCTGTAGATAAAAACAACGAGGAGTCCGGTGGCACCTTAAAGACTAAAAGATTTGTTTGGGCATATGTTAGTCTTTAGGGTGCCACCAGACTCCTTGTTGTTTTTGTAGATACAGACTAACACAGCTACCCCTCTGATATCTGTAGATAGTGTCTTTACAATGCAGAAAGAAATTGATACTTTATTAATGACCATGAATGTCTTTAATAAATGCTGCATCAACTGGCATACAATAGAAAGTTATATAGTAGTGTTATTCCTACCAAATTATAAAATGAATGATACATATACCTCTCTCTAGACTTGAGTAGACTAGTGATTAAATGAGAATATTTTCTATGAGTGATTTGTTATATTAAAGAGCTCCAAAATTACTTATACCAATAAGTATATTATAGTTAAACTCTATATATTATTTAAACAGTTTGGTTACTGCTAACTTGATTTATAAATTCAATATAAAAAAGCTCAGATTTTTCACTGGTTATATTATTAGTCTCTTGATATAAATTCCTTGCTTTTCCTCCATCTCAAGAGAACTTAATTTAAATATCAATAATGAAAAAACACTTCCAAAAATTTAAACTAATCATGCCTTTTAAGGTGCAAAAAACCCCAACCTTGGATTGAATTTTCAAGTTAGCATAAAAGGAATGAAATGTTAGTAAATTATGTTTTATAGCTTGGCACGCAATAAAGTGCTGTATATATTTGGCACTGCATCCGTGTTATGAATGTTAAATGTTGAGCTCAACAGAAATGTGTTTGTAAAGACACTAGTAATTGCTAATTAGTAAAGAAACATATATTGGCAAACCTCTGCCACCAAAAAAGCAAACTTACATATGGTTTCTTCCAGTAACAGTGCATGACAATGAAGAGAAGGTACACTTATGGTCCAAACAAGAATCAAGATGTTCTGATGACGGGCATTGGCTCAGGCACAGATCTGTGAGGAAGGGGGGAGAGCTGGATATCACAAGCAGAACCGCAGTGCATTGACAAGTTGTTATAGCTTCAAACAGAGTCAAACACTCAGGTCTAATTTGGCAAAAGGCCCATTGTCTAAAATGGGAATTTTGCCTGAGTAAGAACTTCAGGATTTGACCCCAGAGATGTTATCAGCACCTATTAACATATGCAGCTTTAGGTCAAAATATAAAACAGGCCACTGTAACTTGCCATTGCTGTACCCAGCCTTGCCAGCTCTCACAATTTTTATTAAAAGTCTTCTGATATTTGGTATTTTTTTCCCATGAATCTGGAGTTATTTGATTATATGAGAACATGAGCTTTCATTTGAAAAAAAGTTTGCAGTTTCCAGAGAAAAGCTTGGAAATGTAACTGGAATATACACCCCCAAGCTCAAAGACCAGGCCACAAAAGGAAAGAAACCCAAAATGTTTTTACTGATCTCACAATACTTTTTTTAGGCCTGATTCATGATTTTTGAATGCTTGGTACTGACAATACTGTGTCCATGACACTGTTGATTTTGGCACTTCTGAATGAATCCTTCAGAGTTTTGTTGTGTTGTTCAGTGAAGCCGTGTGGCTGCGTTATAGAAAATATCATACATTCTATTCTTGTTTTTCTTATTAAACGTGTAGCTCTTCATGTCTTAACTAAACTATAGCTATGGTTACCGTTAATGGTGGAACTTTAACTTTTGCCTCTTCTGACTTCTGGTGGTTATTAAAATTTGCAACCATATAATCATATTAGCATTTTTTTTTTCATTTAATAGTGTATTTGTTATGTCTTCTAGCAGTGCAACTTTGGATATACATATTTGGATATACAAGGATATATTATTATACATATTTGGATATACAAGGATATATTATTAAAACCACACTGATTGTTTTCCTGTTGCTTTATTTATCTGACAAATAATATAGGTAGTTAAGGGCGTAATTTGTGCTTATAGGAGTGGCAGAACGTAGACAATCATAGAATCGTGGGACTGGAAGGGATTTTGAGAAGTCATCTAGTCCAGTCCCATGTACTCATAGCAGGACTAAGTATTATCACTGTTCTTGGCAGGTGTTTGTTTAATCTGCTCTTAAAAATCTGCAAGGATGGAGGTTCTACAACCTCCCTAGGCAATTTATTCCAGTGCGAAACCACCCTGACAGGAAGTTTTTCCTAATGTCCAACCTAAACTGCCTTTGCTGCAACTTAAGACCATTACTTCTTGCCCTATCCTCAGAGGTTAAGGAGAAAAAAATTTCTCCCTCCTTGCAACAACCTTTTATGTACTTGCAAACTGTTATAATGTCCCCTCTCAGTCTTGTCTTCTCCAGACTAAATAAGCCCATTACTAATAATGTTTTAAAACAGGTGGAAGAAAATACCCAGTGGATTGATTAGCTGAGAGCTCAACAGTAGGATCCAAATTAGGCGTATCCAGTTGTAAAAAATGAGTTTTTTATCAAAGGAGAATTTGGACTTCAAATCTCTCTAAGTTTCAACTGGGTTGACAGAGTGCAAACAAACAGATACTTTTAGAATAATTAGAAAGGTCATAGACCCTGTCTGTTTTCACTCTAGTATCTTACTCTGCATTCAAAGAACTGTAGTCATTTTCTGGGTTTATGTCCAATTAAATTAATCCTCTCCAGTATGTGTAGCTTATGTACTGTGCCTCCCTGCAGTACCTTATAGATATTTCCTCTGAAGTCCTACTATCTAGGAACAGGACCTGATCTCGCCAATATTACTGGTGCATCCAGTGACAGACATTGTCTGTTTTCTTGTGATAGTAATTCATGCTTTCCTGAGGATGTGCAGGGGTTTGTCACACATCTGTTACACAATTACAGAAGCTGCCTACATAATGCCAGTTCTGTGCAATATACCCCCTCAGTACAATTTACCTGCATATTTCTAATGACCTAGCTACTACGACAGCAGTATCAGTCCTAGCTCAGGGTTGAAAGCCTGATATCCTCCCTATCCTTTCTTGTTTTGCCTTCATTTTCCTATTTCAGAAAGACATGGAATTTGTTCAGGGGATGCCTGATAAATGAAAATTAGCAATCAGTATTAATGAGCCTACTGTATATGCAAATTCAAAAATTACAGCATGTCCTCCAGTACAATTAACTAACACCATTTGTGCTACTATAGATAAGCTGGTGTCAGTGATTCTTATATACAGTAAACTTTTTCCGAGACGCTTGTAACTCAGAAAAAAAATCGATTCATGCCAAAGCTCTATGTGTATATTCATAGCTAAGGACTGAATACTTTATATTATTTGGTTCAAAACCAGTTCAGCTATTTTTCATTAGAAGAAGGCAAAAGAATGTTATGCCTGCCAATTTTGCATGCTGTTTTAGTTCCTCTTAAAAAAAATCCATTTTTAAAAAAATGAATTATTTGGCCATTATTTGATAATAACTATTAGTATATTACATAAGACTAAATAATTATATTGAGGAATTAGATTTTGACTGTTAGGTCATGGAATATTCTGCATATGCACAGTAGCTTTCTCCTATTCATTGCTGCTTAAATGTTTATCTGTATTGTACCAGATCCATATACTATGCTGATATAATACATCAACATGGTTTCAACAGTGATCATATCATTGATCTACTGGTTACGAGTAATATTATTTAGACATTAATCAATGAATTATTAAACCCACACTGTTTGTTAGTATATGTCATAGAATCTCATCATAAAATCATCTGCCACCACTGAGCACAGCCACACTCCTTCCCCTTTGAAACTCCACTTCAGGTAATTGAAGGTTGCTATCAAATCCCCCCCTCACTCTTCTCTTCTGCAGACTAAATAAGCCCAGTTCCCTCAACCTCTCCTCATAAGTCATGTGCCCCAGCCCCCTAACCATTTCCATTACCCTCCGCTGGATCCTTTCCAATTTGTCCACATCCTTTCCATAATGGGGGGCCCAAAATTGGATGCAGTATTCCAGTTGTGGCCTCACCAGTGCCGAATAGAGAGGAATAATCATTTCCCTCGATCTGCTGGCAATGCTCCTACTAATGCAGCCCAATATGCCATTAGCCTTCTTGGCAACAAGGGCACACTGTTGACTCATATCCAGCTTCTTGTCCACTGTAATCCGCAGGTCCTTTTCTGCAGAACTGCCCCTTAGCCAGTTGGTCCCCAGCCTGTAGCAGTGCATGGGATTCTTCCATCCTAAGTGCAGGACTCTGCACTGTCCTTGTTGAACCTCATCAAATTTCTTCTGGCCCAATCCTCCAAACTGGGATAGGTCACTTGGGACCCTATCCCTACCCTCCAGCATATCTATCTTTCCCCCCAGCTTTGTGCCATCTGCGAACTTGCTGAGGATGCAATCCCTCCCATCCTCCAGATCATTAATGAAGATATTGAACAAAACCAGCGCCAGAGGCCCTGGGGCACTCTGCTTGATACTGACTGCCAACTGAACATCGAGCCATTGATCACTACTCATTGAGCCTGACGATCTAGCCAGCTTTCTATCCACCTTATAGTCCATTCATCCAATCCATACTTTTTTAACTTGCTGGCAAGAATTCTGTGGGAGACCAAATCAAAAGCTTTGCTAAAGTCAAGGTATATCATGTCCACTGCTTTCCCCATATCCACAGAGCCAGTTATCTCATCATAGAAGGCAGTCAGGTTGGTCAGGCATGACTTGGCCTTGGTGAATCCACGTTGACTGTTCCTGATCACTCTTCCAAGTGCTTCCTTGAGGACCTGCTCCATGATTTTTCCAGGGACACAGGTGAGGCTGTAGTTCCCCAGATTTTCCTTCTTCCCTTTTTTAAAGATGGGTGCTATAACTGCCTTTTTCCAATCATCCAGGACCTCCCCTGATCGCCACAAGTTTCCAAAGATAATGGCCAATGGCTCTGCAGTCAGATCAGCCAACTCCCTCAGCACCCTCGGATGTATTGCATCCAGCCCCATGGACTTGTGCATGTCCAGCTTTTATAAATAGCCCTTAACCAGTTATTCATCGCTGAGGGCTCCTCAGCTCTTCCCCATACTGTGCCGCCCAGTGCAGCAGTCTGGGAGCTGACCTTGTCTGTGAAGACCAAAGCAAAAAAGCATTGACTACTTCAGCTTTATCCACATCTGTCACTAGGTTGCCTCCCTCATTCAGTAAGAGCCCCACACTTTCCCTGACCACCACCTTTTGCTAGCATGCCTGTAGAAACCTTTCTTATTTCATGACAATAATAGGTATATTAATGCAATTTACTATGTCCCATCAATGGCATTTAGTCTTCTTTTGAGTATAATTTAAGCATTCCTCCCCATCCTCACCCACTTATATCAAGATTTGTGCACACACACACAAGTAGAATTTGCCATAATGTATATTGTCCCAGGTTTCCAGCCATCTCCAAACATATACAAGCATGGACATTCCAGGGTAAGGCGCCTACTCTACAATCTTAAATCACACCGTTGCAGCTAAATATTGCACCACATAAAGGGTTGACGTCCTTATTCAAAAGAACTATTGATATCAATGGGAGTTTTGTGCAGTAAACACCAGATAAAGACTTTGTTATTTGGGCCACAGGTTAGTGCTACTTTGATATAGGCAGAACCTAGTTGTCCGTCCCACTAAGACTAAAATATCCTTGGGGAATACTGGCTTCTTCCAGATGAAAGGAGAGTATATGCTTTGCAAGGGCAGGTCAGCCACAGAGAGTGGGGGCAAAGGAAGGGGATCCTGGTTGCTCTAAAGCTGTTTTATGACCATTGTCTAGAGTATGCCCAGGAAGCTGAGAAAGGCAATGATATACCTCAGAGAATGGAATTCTTGGGTGATCACACACTTCTGAAAGAAAATACGAGCTGTAACTGGTGATGGAAGAATTTTAATAAGTCTAGTGATTCGGTTCACATAAGTGTACAAGAGTTCAGAGACGTATCTGAGATTGTCTCATCTAAAAAAAAATCTTTTCACCCGTTTTTTCCGTCTCCCCACCTTTTTTAAAAGAACACTTTTCCATGGTTTTCAGCTGAGTCTTCCTTACTTGCATCTCAGATAGCTCTTTAGATGAAGTTACCCAGAGGGGAACCCTCTGTAAATCAGTGAAACCCCTGAACTGTGTCCCACTCCCAGACTCCTTGAGTCATTAAAGTCTGGCCCTCTCAATAACCGGCTATTTCAGTAGGGCCCACCTCCACTTCCTTAAAAATCACAAAGGGGGGACCTTCTGGGTCTGTGAAGTGAGGCCGTCACACCAGAACCAGCATGAGGATGGTGACAAATAGTCGGTCACCTTACATTGCGTTCACCGTGTCTCCTATTGCTTTCACCCACACATGCACACACGCACAAATGCTTCTCTCAGCCTTCAAAATTAAACCCACATCGTAGCTTTCTCCAAGCAATAGTTACACTATTTCAGCTGACGTGTCACACTGAAAAGATGCCATTTCAGATTTGGCTAAACAAAGGCGTCAGACATGCTACAGCAGATTAAGCTTGAGTCGATCTTTGGGGATTTGTTGAGTGAAAGTGAAGGAGAGTTTTTTAATCAGTCAGTGATTTTGTGTGCCTGAGCACTGCTTTTGGCCATTCCCATTAATTGTTTTGTGCATTTGTGGTCCTTTTTCTTTTTAAAGCTTGTTACAGTTGCAAAGTAATGTAGCAAACAGGCTGTATTAGTGCTTGAGTAGAGGAACTAAATAACCATATGTTTGTGAGCAGTCCTTTGGCTACTTGCCCATGTCCAAATTATTGCAAACAACCTATATTTTTCAGGCAACCACATGGCCCCTTCTTATAATATGCCCTAGATTAATTGGCTCATTCCAGGAAGGGAGAATTCCACTGTGTGATTTAACAAACACAGGGAAAAAAGACTTTTAGAATATAATAAAGGCCAAATCCCACTTGCCTTATTTATGGGGAGAAAACTATTGACTTCAAGGCAAGTAAAATTTGGCCCTAAATATTTATGAGAGCTAGAGGAACTCAACAGACAACAAAGGGTGAAACAAAAGAAAACAAGAGCTGGAAAAAACCAGCCAAATTCTCCTTTCAATAACATCCCTCCTGCCCCATTGACTTCAGAGAAAAAAGCTGGATTTGGTCCGTATTTGGTTCATTATGTTTAGACTTTCTCTCCAATGGATCCCCTCCTCCTTGTCCATCTGATATTTTCTGCTAATGGATCAGCAGTGAGAAACTTACATGGGAACACAGCTGGCACACAGGAGTTTAATTGTGGCTTAAATTTGGGATCTGGAGTCATCACCTAACAGTGCAATCAGGGGTTGCTCGTAGCTGAAAACAAACAGCATAAGCAAACTTCTGGTGCATTTCCCCATAGAATGTGGTTAGACTCTCTGATCCGAGTGCCCTGAGCCAGACAGAGTTCTTTACGAAGGAAAATAGGCCAGGCCACCAACTCTCAGAGCAATATAGATCTGCAAGAAGTCCTCGAGCATATATGATTTCAGGGCTCCAACAACAGTTTATTTGTTCTGATTTCACAGGGCTCCTGGCTAAATTTTCAAAAAAGAAAATTTAGTTGATTCCTTGACCAAAAGAGAGAGAGGAGGAGAGAGAGAAATCACTGCATTAGCATTTATTTTCTCTTTATTGTCTGGCTTAACTTTTCCACTAAAATGAACCCTGAATATGGAAGATGTGGAAAAAATGTACATCATGTGCATCTATTTGGTTTAATCCCTGAATTATATAAGTGTTAGCATAACAAGCCAACCCTTGATATCTCTGAATTCAGGCATTTCCTGTGAAGCATATCATAGAGTTTCATATGGGAATGAGGACTTTTCATATTCTAAAAAGAATAATATCTGTCCTTAGTGAAGCATATACAATCTGCTTCATGCCATCTAACAACCTTTCATTTATGAATATACAAAGATTAGAGATGTTCCAGGACTGGGAAGGCACTTGAGACCATAAACACTAACAAAACAGTATTTTGTTATCACACTCATTTTTTAACTCAGAGGGTCTGATTTTAAGAAAGAAGCTGTACTGATGGGTCCACTGCTAATTTGCCCATGCAATATTGCATATGCATTTTGGAGATGTCCCCTATCTAACTATATGTGTGCTCTTGCAACTGCACACACATTGTACAAGAGGTACAAAGGAAGTATCATTTCCATTTTACAAATGGGCAAACTGAGGCATAGGGTGATTAAGTAATTTATCCAAGACCACCCTGAAAGAGCTAGGGATTGAGCCCAGATGTCCTAAGCAGAGCTGGTCAGGAATATTTTGACCAAATGTTTGTTGTTGTTGTTGTTGGTAAATGCAGATAAGTTTTTGTAGGACTATATCTGTTTCAATTAAGCTTCCATTGGGAAAGATTTCTCAGGTCCAGGATATGAGAGAGGGGCTGCCTTTGAGTACAGACTTGAACCTGGGTCTCCCCTATCCCAGTGAGGGCCTCCATGACCAGACAATCTCTCCTGCTGGGGCTGTTCCATTTTGTATAAATAATTAAAGGTTCACTGGACTAGAACAAGACTAACACTGTAGCCCAAGGTTTAGGGCAGTCCCCTGGAAGATGGATGATACAGGGACATGAACCTAGGTCTATACATCCTAAGAGACTTCCTTAACCACTGGCCTGTTCAGGGGTGGGTGTCGGGCTTGATTTTCATGCAAAATTTTGAAAGGTTTCAGTTTCATCCTAATGTGGAATAAGAAAACCTTTTTGATATCTCAGAAATGTCCATCTCATTTCCTATTCAATCATTGCCCACTCAGCTCTCTTCGAGAGTCCCACTCCAACGCTTTAACCAAACCACCATCCTTCTTTCCCCACTGCAGCTTGAAACTGTGGGCCATTTTGAGCATCCATGCTAGGCAAAAGTTTATGACCTCCACTGGAGGCAGTAATTTCAGACCTGATGATACAGTGTGATATCAGGGTAACGGGAGAGTCCTCTAATCACTATGTAACCAAGTACTGTTGCTTTTGTCTGCAGAGTGAAGGGTGTTCTTCAGACAGAATAGAGTAGTAATGTGAATCACGATTTTTTATTAGTTACCTCCCCCATCCTGTCACAAAGGATATGGCCTAAATAAGGGTATTTTCTTTACTTGTTCTTGAGATGAATGGAAACAATAAGAGATCTGCAGGTCTCTCTCTTTCAGTCTTAAATATATATCCTGAGGTGATCAAAAGCATTTAATGTGTACAGCAGGGGTTCTCAAACTGTGGGTCGGGACCCCATTTTAATGGGGTCACCAAGGCTGGTTTTAGACTCGCTGGGGCCTAGGGCTGAGGCCAAAGTCCAAGCTCCACTGCCCAGGGCCAAAGCCAGTGGTGAGCTGGAGCAGGTTCCCACAGGTTCTCAAGAACCGGTTGCTAAAATTAGACCTCCGTGGAGAACCGGTTGTTAAAGGGCCAGAGGGTGGGCAAAGAACTCCGGTCTGTGGGCCGGACCATCCTGTTGCTCCCAGGATTCCCAGCTGGGGAGGCTGAGGCTCCCCCAGCCCTTCCCCCGCTTCCCCCCAGCTACAGCATGGCCAGCCACCGGCACCAGCTGGGCAGCTCAGCTGAGCTCCGGAGTCGTCCTGCTGCCACTTTTTGAATGGCCCAGCAAGGTGGGCGGGCTGGGGCTGCTGCAAGCTCCAGGGCTGGCCAGAGGGGAGGGGAGGGGAGGGGGCAAGTGGGGCAATTGGCCCAGGCCCTGCAGGGGCCTCTGGCCCCACGACGATCTCTCCCTGGCCCCCTCCCCCGCTCCCCCCCTTAAATCAGAACTTTTTATAGGGAACCGGTTGTTAAGATTTTGGCAGCTCATCACTGGCCCCTGGGAAGGGGCGCTAAGGTTACATGCCTCCAGCCCCAGCTTTGCCTCTCCCACCCACGCACCCACCCCAGCGCGGGGTGGCAGGGCTGGGGTGGGCTCAGGCTTCGGTTCCCCCTTCTGGGGTCATGTAGTAATTTTTATTGTCAGAAGGGAGATCACGGTGCACGTTTGCAAACCGCTGGTGTACAGCAAACTTAGAGACGAGTTAGGAGAAAGGGAAAGGTCAAGGATACAAACACAGAATATTTACAAAGAGCAGCTGGTTAAAAATGAAAAGTGTGGAGAGCTTAAAGAGCCAGTTTCAACAAAACATTTTAAGGGATTCTTGCCACCTCTGTATTTAGCATAATAAAGGGGGTTATAACTAGGAGTCCTGGGTTTGTATGAAGAATGAAAAAGTTCAAGAGGAAAGCTTCCGTCAGTCAGATGTATTGCCCTGGGGACTGGTGGAATCCACAGGAATCAGTGAAAGCCCAGTCATTTTGGACACTAAAGGGAAGACTTAGATTATTAAATATACAATGGAGGTGCAATTCCTCAATAGATCCATCCCATCTCTAGATTCCAAGGGCCAAACTGACCAAAGTGGGAGTTTGAATTACACTGATTGGTCAGTCTGATTTCCCCCAGAGGGATTCACTGCCCCAGAGAACAGGCAGTTTTGCTTCTGATGCCATTCTGTGGAATTTTGTGCTGGGTGAAGTAGCTCAAGTTTACACCTGGAGTGACTCCGGAGCCACACCATTTGAGACTGCTGATGGGATGTGCTGAAGTAGTGCAAACGGTAGCTGCCTTCTCAGTTCCCTTTCAGGCCAACATCGCCCACTTTTTAGGGAGTATGGGATACTTCTGTCCTCCCCTTATTGTGGAGTAAGGTGATGGGGAGATGCAACACATTTACACCAATTTCTTCCCCCTGCAGGATATATGCTAGCCAGAAGTTAGGCTCAGTCTATGCTCAATCTGGCCCTATGATGTAAGAACTTCTAAATCCCAGCAATACCGCACATTATCCTGAATCATATCTTGTTTCACATGCTTGTTTCAGTGTTGTGGCTCACAATGGGGATAGTGAGGAAAACATGTTAGAGCAGGGAGGACCCAGTTCAGATAATTGGCATCTTCTTTCTTTCAAACTGCATTTTGAAACACTTTTCAGGGAAAATATGCCTGTGTTTGTTCAGATCCTCATCCTTTTGTAATGCAGTTGAACACAGGTATAGGTTTTTGTCCCTGTCTAGTGGCTGGCCTGCCTGAGCAATCTACTGTTCCCACCAAATAGATGCAGTCCTTTAGCTCAAGCTTATCCTGTGGGATCAAGAGGTCTCCAATTTCAGTCTCCCCTCTCAACCCACCAACGAGGTCATGACACGTTCAGTGCAACTGATAAACTAGAAGCCTCAGTTAAAAGGTGTCAGCAGAGAAAATCCTTGGAAGCTGACTTATTTCAGGCTAATTCATTCCACATGACTTTTTCCCTTTAATTATTATTGTGCTTTAAAGAACGTTCATCAGGGTTCTCAAATGTGGCCCAGTCTTGCATCCCTTACGTGTGCCTAAATTACATGTATGAAAGGTTGGCAAGATCCAAGCTCCCTGAGTATAGATTGTGCTGAGTGACTAGCTATTTACTGAGTATGAAAAGGGAGATAATCTTAGGTTTCCTAGATCTGTCTGAGAGATGTCTGGCTGCATTCCCCTTTATTAAGATAAGAGAAGGCTCATTTTTACTGAATGGCTTGCTCGGTTCCACTCCCCATTAGAGGAGCTTACAGAATAATAGCACATTTGACTATGAGCGACATCTGAAATTGTATAGTAATGTTTGCTTTTTTCAGCAGAGCAACTTTTCCAAAACGGCTCTGATCCTTTTCTTGTAACTAGAGACTTTAAGGAGTTATTGTCTGTGAGGTACTTCAAAGTATAACCTGGGTGATATTAAAGCTTAATAAATATATAGTTTCCATTTTCTCTTCCACTGACATAATATTCTTTTTAGGTTTCCTTTATCTAACTTTTAGTATGCCTATCAGCACTGAAGTGGCCTCTAGTTGCTCCCATAACAAGGGAATTTGTTCTCCTAATTCTAGTCACATGGTGTCTCAGGCATCAATTCATCACTTAAATTTGTCGTAAGCGCATTAAATAGAACATTGAAATTGTTCTTGTCAAATAATCTCCAAGAAGTATAGAGCCAGACTCTGCTACATCCACAGGATTCTGCTCTGACATTTTGCACTGTCAAAATAAAGCAGACATTTTTCCTCCCTTAAACACTCTTTAAGCTATTAAATCACATTATCATTTATACATATTTTTATCTGCTGTATTTGCATGGCTATAGTTGTGGATCTGTCAGTGTTTTCACTATAAACCCCTATTTCCAGGGATTTAGACAGTAACTCAGCCTTAATAATTTGCTCCAGGCTAAAACTTAAAATGCAAAGTCTCAGCCTGAGATAGTATTTCTTTTTTCTCCGTTTTGAAAAGCAAATAATTTTGCCCACTCTGAAGGGTGAGATACATGAGCAAGACCAAAAAATGATCACTTCCTCCTCTTTTGCATTCATTTAGTTCACAAACAACTGCAGTTAAATGGGGCCTGGGAAGCCATCAGGAGTCCAGGATTTCTCCCACTCTTTTTCCTGCTGTGTCAGGAGTAGGAGAAGCCCTGGACAGGTGTCAAGTGCAAGAAGGGTAGAAAGTCCATTGATCAGCTGGGGTGTTTATGTTCAGATGTCACTATAGTCCAGGGATGTGAAGGTGCAGCCAGCAGGGCCGGCTCCAGGGGTTTTGCCACCCCAAACAGCCCAAAAAAAAAAAAAAAAAAAAAGCGGCCATCACGATCTGCAGCAATTCAGCGGGAGCGAGGGACCCTCCACCGAATTGCCGCCAAATACCTGGACGTGCCGCCCCTTTCCGGAGTGGCCGCCCCAAGCACCTCCTTGCTAAGCTGGTTGCCTGGAGCCGGCCCTGGCTGCCAGGCCCTGCCTACCTCACCCACAGTTGATTACCCCTCTTGCCTACACTTAAGAAACAATTTCCCAACCCCACCAGAACAGCTTATCGAGTCCAGAGCTCCTGACATTATCAAGGCACCCGAGACTATGAAGCCTCTGCTGCTTCTGGGCATGGAGAGCTTGCACTGGATCAGCGCCTCTTATGTCCTGGCACCATGGAAGAGGTGAGAAGGCAGAGGGATTGGCTGGCCCTCAGCCCACAGCACTGCTAGCAGCTGCTGCTCCTCAGGTTTTCCTTCCTGGAGGATAGAGGGCCATTTTCACTGGGAATTTCTATAGAGGGCTTGAGCATTTTTCCTGAATCTTTTATCACCGCAACTCAGAATTTTGCTGGCCAACATTGTTCATTGTACACAAACCAAAGTTGTCTGCAACTTGTTCTTGGGAAGAATACTAGGAACAAGACTGAATGCTGGCTTTGGTCAGTGGAATGAGCAGCTGTGACTCGCACAGGAGGTAGATGTGTTGGGTAAGAAAGTGCCACTTTTCCATGTTAGACCTCATCCACGCATGTAGTGAGCTGGAAACCCATCAACTAGCAGTGAAAGTGCATACGCAATTGGTTTTAGCACAGTTGAGCAAGAACCTGCAGTTGTGCCAGGAGGGGCAGGCCTGTGGTGGCAGATGTTATTTTTAGATAGTTGGAGGGGGTGCATATTATACCTCATCCTAATCATTGTCTGGAGCCCTGAAACAGAGGACTATTTTCTGGGTTGCTGCTCCTCCTCCTGGAATCCTGGTGCTGGTTCAGAGAAGGCAAGAGAAGCATTTTCTTGCCTCTCATGGGAACTAAGAGTAAGTCAGCAGAGGGCCTCCCAAACTGCAGTCAGCTACCATGGTAACTGAATATTGCCAATTTCAAGCATTCAAAAATCATCAGTCAGGCCCCCAAAATGACGCGATTGGTTTACAGCTCATGAGATTTTTAAAAAATACATTTTGTGGTCTTTTTATTTGATTTCTTGTGTCTGAGCCTTTAGCCTGCACTCGGGTCACATTTTCAAGTTTTCTCTGCAACCATGAGGTTGAGAAACTTGCTTTTTTAATTTTTAAACGAAAGCTGAGATACTAACCTGATCATAACTTTCCAGGCACTGGGGTTCGAAGAAAAACACCAAAAATGTCACAAAGCACATGATAAAATCCTGAAAGCTGGTAACACTGGTAACTCAAACACAGTCTAATACCTCTCACATATTCCCTATCGTCTCCCGCACCCCATCCCCTGCCAAAATAAGCTCCATAGAAACAATAATCCAGACTCTGGTGTATCATCAAAGGAATCAGCTGGAGGAGAAATAGGTTGATTATAAAGGAGAAAGCTCCTATTTGCCCAGTAATTTCTGGTAATCAGCAATAATGAAAACAGAAATAGAGAAAGTGCTTGATAATTACACGATTTTTTGTGTGCAACATGTTAATGTCTGCATGAGCGAGGCAGCAGCTATTCAGGACAAGAAAAGATTTGTGGTTCCTTAAACAGTTTGCCGCAGGTGGCTATTGTTTAAAAGGAGTCATTGCTCCTGTATCTGTCTCATATTAATTATTTAAAATGATATTTAACTGATCCTGAAATGCAGAAGTTTCTGGAAACAAAATTGGTTTCTGCTTCAACAAAACCGTTTCTTCTGTGAAATTTAAAAATGGGGAGGAAGGTAATGAAATTTCTGTGGGAAATAAGGAAATAAGATTAGAATTGACCTTGCTGCTATGAGGACTTCTCCCGGCTCTTCAGGGGGGAAAAAATCAAAGATGTTAACCTTGTTCGCTTGTTTCCACTGCCTGCAGAAGGCCTCTTGGCACACACATCACTTCTAATCTATTTCTATTTCTTCTTGTACATATTGTATTAACCTCAGTTTGCATTTGGCTTGTTTTTAATTTAAAAAAAAATGTTCAAGGGGTTGAACCCGCCATTTGCCAGTCGATAGTGATCTGGATCTTAATTGTCTCCAAAGAATAATTTGGTTGGAAAGTAGGTCAAGTAGCTTCCAGGTTAACTTGAAATTGTTTTGAAAGCGTACCACTGGCATCTGTACTGTGACAGCACAGCTCGATAGCAATCCGCAGCTAGGCGGAAGAGAGTGAGACGATAGAGCTCCTCCAGATGCTGTGGTGACATACCTGCAGCAGTTGATATGAATTCACTTCCAGGTTATCTTTGTGATATCTCTGGTATGTCACGCTGGGTGACTGTGCAGCACAAAAGTAGGGAATCTCATCGCAGCGTTGAGTCTTCCTGGGAAGCTCCCCAACACACAGTCCCTGATCTGAATACCCTGGAGCTTTGAGAATGCACAGATCTGGGTCTGTTCTTTGTGGCTTGGGTGCTAGCTGAAGGAGGATGCAGGAGAGCAGCTGTTCAGGAAGTTGATGAGTGTGCTGTTAATTCTGGAGGCATCACTTATTTTTCCTTTCATCTTGTCTCTGTGGTTAATGCTGATACTGAATGCCATCATTCTTCAGTAATTTTGCATCATTTACTTTAGAGAAAAAGTTAAAGTATGTGACTGACTGATCTAGAATTTAGTAGCTATTGAAGGCTGTCAGACTACTTGATGTTATACAACACGAGAGGAGGAAACACGCCTTCCTCAGGAAGACTTATCTTTTGAATACTGGCAAGGAGCATGTTCATACAGCAAGGAATAGTGATCAGACAAGAGAATGCAAAGCCAGTAGCACCAAGGGCCATAATTCGTCCTTCCATGCCAATAAGTACAAAAAGATCTGCGAAGCACAAAAATATTAGAGATGGGCCCAAACCAAAATCCAAACCCAGACATGTATCCTGCTTTGATTATTAGCCAGAACAAAAGCCAGCTCAGAACACCAATCAATGGCATAGTTTGGACTGGTCTGTAAGCTCATCAGGGCACACACCAGCTTTTTGTTCTGAGTCTGTACAGTGCCTAGCACAATGGGTTCCTGGGACTTCTAGGTGCTACAGTCTGGAGCAATCTGGAGACTGGAAATTAATCTTTAGCATGTTCTCCACCAACACTATCGCAGGCTGCTAGAAGAAGCAGGAAGAATGGTGACTTAAACCCAATGACCAAAGGATAACAGTGCAGATATGCTGCAGGAGTAGTGTACTGGCAAGGGGATTTGTGCAAGCTAACCCCAGTGTTGTCCATGCTCATAATTCTGTTGCAAGTCTCATGATATTTGGTGTGTTTTTTTTCTTACAGAGGCCATTACATCCCAGTGAGACACATTCAGAAGAGGGGATCATTTGGCATGTATGAACTGGAGGGGGCATATGATGATTTCACCTACCCTTTTATCCAAACTAATTCCATCAGCTTTCCCTACTTCATCTCATACCAGCCATTTCATCCAGAGGATAAGAACATCAGGCTTAATTCCTGAGGTCACAGAAGTGAGCAGGCCTGAGCCAATTATTTGCAGAACTGCTGCTTTCTAGTTGGACCCAGGTTGAGATATAGAAATAAATGCCCTGGCTCTTGAAAAGGCATAATGTTTTGTTAAAAGCTAAAAGCATTCTAAAATCCTAGAATTAAACAGAGGAGCCAACAAAGTACCTATGGTGGGAATTCTTTAGCAAACTGAGTCTCATAGACTCTAAGGTCAGAAGGGACCATTATGATCATCTAGTCTGACCTCCTGCACAACGCAGGCCACAGAATCCTACCCATCCACTTCTATTACAAACCCCTAACCTATGTCTGAGTTACTGAAGTCTTCAAATTGTGGTTTGAAGACCTCAAGCTGCAGAGAATCCTCCAGCAAGTGACTCATGCCCCACGCTGCAGAGGAAGGTGAAAAACCTCCAGGGCCTCTGCCAATCTGCCCTGGAGGAAAATTCCTTCCCGACCCCAAATATGGCGATCAGTTAAACCCTGAGCATGTGGGCAAGACTCACTAGCCAGCACCCAGGAAAGAATTCTCTGCAATACTCAGATCCCATCCCATCTAACATCCCATCACAGACCATTGGGCATACTTACCTGCTGATAATCAAAGATCAATTGCCAAAATTAATTGCCAAAATTAGGCTATCCCATCATACCATCCCTTCCATAAACTTATCAAGCTTAGTCTTAAAGCCAGATATGTCTTTTGCCCCCACTACTCCCCTTGGAAGGCTGTTCCAGAACTTCACTCCTCTGATGGTTAGAAACCTTCGTCTAATTTCAAATCTAAACTTCCTTGTGTCCAGTTTATACCCATTTGTTCTTGTGTCCACATTGGTACTAATCTTAAATAATTCCTCTCCCTCCCTAATATTAATCCCTCGGATATATTTATAAAGAGCAATCATATCCCCTCTCAACCTTCTTTTGGTTAGGCTAAACAAGCCAAGTTCTTCGAGTCTCCTTTCATAAGACAAGTTTTCCATTCCTCGGATCATCCTAGTAGCCCGTCTCTGAACCTGTTCCAGTTTGAATTCATCCTTCTTAAACATGGGAGACCAGAACTGCACACAGTATTCCAGATGAGGTCTCACCTGTGCCTTATATAATGGTACTAACACGTCTTAGTCTAGGGTGAAAAATTGGATTGTATTAAATTTGTGATGGAGAATCCAGGGAACACATTTCATGTCTTTTCTGCTGTATATGTTTATAAAAAGAAAAAGCTATGAAAACTGTCGTCTTCTCTATTTATTTCCTTCTGTGTAGTCAATGAGGCATAAAATAAAAAATTTAAAGCTAGAAAAATATCCAAACCAGCCCAACTTCATGAGTTGTTTAGAGAGTAATTATACAGTGAGCATTCCTTACCATAGCACGGATAGAAAGCTGCTAGTACTGAGGCTTGGGAGCTGTTTAGATGAGGGGTGCAAGGTTTAAAATGCCTAAGTGAGGCCTGATTTTTGCAACTGTTGAGCACCCAACAGCTGCCGTTGAGGTCAGGAATTTTACATTCCTTTTACAGATGGGAAAACTGAGCACCCGGAGGCTCAATTTTCATAGGTGCTTACGTGCAGAGTTTTAGAGTACTTCTATCCACTTTGCATTGCATATTGATTAGCTGCTCAGGTTTTGACACCAGAGCTTCTTTTCCCCAGATATTTGTTGCAGAGAATCCATGTCTTTCTGTTTAGAATGAGAAGCTTTTAGCCCACACTTCATGGCTCACATTTCTTCTTAATTATAGGAAAGGCACAACCAACGTCAAGCTGCTGAGCAAGGCTTTTTACACCATTCAACAACTGCTGTTAAGTAAAAAATCCAGCTTTCGAGTTACTGATTGTTTCACCCATGTTCCTCCGAAACTGCTCCCCAGGATTCTTCTTAAAGGGCAATTTAAAATGAAATCAAATAATGATTTAATGCATTTTACATTAAAGTTTTTAGTAGAAGACCTCTCTTTTTTTCCCCTTTAAATTCTGCTATGTGGCTGTCCATCCCTAGAGATCTTTGGTAATTTAAAGAGGCAATTGCTTCTTGAGCTTGTCCTGTGAAATTAAAGAAATAGAGCTATAGACTCCATTGCTAAAACTCCAGGGAACTGGATGCAGTCCAAGAAAGACTTATTCTGGGTAACATCAATATTTGTCCTATTAAAAAGCACACTATAAAAATCAGTAACATTGTTGAGAATATTGCTTGAGTCCTTGTGGGCTAATTCCTCATTATAAAACTCAGCCACTAGCTGACCGGCAAATCTGTACATGAAACAGCCACATAAGCTGGGTAATGTACGTGGCAAATTCCCTTCCAGTCTTTCGCTCGTACTTCAGAGATGACAGCGTATAATATTGGAACCATTTTTAATTGCACTCAAGGCAGCAGAATATATCCTTTCTTTACTCCAAATTGCCAACTCAGCTTCAAATATAAAACTGAATAATGCCCTTTTTATGTCTTGCCCTTAAAGCTACTCCTCTTTCGAACCTTAGCTATTTCTTTGAGTTTCTTCCTTCATAAGGCAGAGTCATCTCTTTGTATAAGAACTCCATGGATTTGAAATCATCTCAAAAGACTGCTGTTTACCTATACCCAAGAATATCAAGAGTTGTTATAATTAGTGACAATAATAGTTTTGGAGGAATTATTAAACCTTGTGATTTATGGTTTAAGACAGTCTCTATTACAGATCAGAATGAAACATGGGGGCGGGAGGGCAGATTATCTCAGATCTGCTTATTGAGGGGTTCTTACATCTTCCTCTGAAGCAGCTCAAGCTGCAGGTAAGATACTAAACTACAAGGACCTGGGCTGATGCAAATGGTAGTTCCTAGGTTTCTATACAACCCTACAATAATATTTTAAGGGCACTTAACCCATAGCATGCTGATATTTTCCAGGCTGCCCACCATGTAAAAAAGGCATGAGAATATATATACTGTGGGATAAATTTTCATTCAGAGAGGCCCAAGTTCCATATGTAACACTGCTACTATATTTGCACCTCATATTTATCAAGGTATCTTTAAGCACCCAGCCAGTCATTTGTTCATGCAGTCACCTGATATGCATACACAGTCACAATCATTGTTCAGAGAATGCCTGTATACAGTAGCACTTACGTTTCTGCCTTTGACCCTCAGGCCTTACTGAATGAAAGTTTGGCTCCATATTCTGCAGAATTCAGATTTAAAACTCAACCAATTCAAAAACTGGACCTGATCCTTCCCTCGGGGGCACAGGGATTTCAGATTTGAGCCCTCAACACACGGTAGTGTATTTTTTCAAATAATCTCTTTACTTTATAAATGTAACCTACAGATCAATAGCAGCCTATTGTCAACGGCTCTTGCACTTAATACAATACAGATGGTCAGCTGTAAAAGGAAGTGCAGATTTTCTTTTTCTTTTCCCCTTTTAAATAACTTTCCTAAGAAATTCTCCCAGGAGGAATAGAAATCCTTTCTTCAGACAAAGATGGCTGCACGTATGTGCTACACCTTTTTTTGTAGTTAAGCTTTTTCTTTCCAAATGGGGCCAGAAACCCCATGTCTTTCTCCTCCTCCCTGCAGTGCCTTGGAACAGGTGCACAATTCCTGAGTTTGAGTAAGATATATTGCAATGTGTGCACATGTCTCCAAGTACAGGTTGGGAATTTTAAGTATTTTTTGTCAGTCAATATAAATAGATATGATTTGCTTCTCATGAGGGAAACATCCCTGGTGATTTACATAAAGTAGATGTAGTTCATGTGTAGATTACTAGTAGTAAATGATCAAAAGAATACAATGCCCTAATTTGTACTCTGGCAGAATTTCAGTTGTCTTACAAGTGTATAATAACATAAGACTATATTGAATTTAATTGGTAATTAGGAGGTAGCAATTGTATATAGGAATTGGTATCCATCTCTTCCAGCTACTGAGCAGGAATAAACTGTAACCACTAGTGCAAGTGATTTCATGGTAGATTGAAAGTAATGGAATAGGAAATATATGGAGGATGAACTTTTGAATAATTTGAAACAATCTCTTCTCCCCCCACCGCCCTCCCAGCACCTTTATTTCTCGTAACACATTTTTTTTAAAAAGGAAAAACTAAAGATGCACCATTTATTGTTTACTACTAAAAGAAAAGAATGAGGTTTGATCATAAAATACACTTCTGCATCAAGAAAGCTGACAGAAGAAATCAATAAAAAAGGAATTGCTTGTCTTGTTTTTTCCCCAGAATAATACTCAGAGAAAATATGATAACACATCTTGAAGGCAGGTCAGGAAGGCCAAGTTTAACTGAACAGAGGCATAGCATGAACAAAGTGTGTGACTAATCCATATATTCCTTTATGGTCTGGGCACCATCTTCCCTACTCGGTTGGATCAGATTCAAGCAAAACAGATTTTCAGATTACATTTTGTTTACCCAGCTTTTTCTACAGCAGGTGTTTATCACCATTACGTTAGCAAGGTTTCATTGGTCTGCAGGAATGCTGCAGGTTAGAAATGCTTCTTTCTTCTCTCATGCTCTTGTTCTCCCATCCACATGCTGGTGTTCATATATTCTAACTTGTGGAACCTCTTTCGTCAAGTGCATACAGCTTTGAGGCACTGGTCAGCCATCTCCAACCTCCTATAGTACAGAAGACTGCAGAAGGTTGCTGTTCTGCTCTGGACTAAATTATTTTTCCTTCAGATCAGAGCACACCTTCTATGGAGAGCCAAAAAGGAGGGGAGCTTATGATACAAAGCTTCCCCGGCCATCACCTAGGGTGCAAGTGTAGAGCCGATCAGCGTACAGCTTGAGGGTGTTACAGTGTAGTGAAGATTAGAGTCTGTGTGAGCAGAAATTAGGTTGCATGTGAGGGTGTTGGGTAAGAAGGGGAGGGCGAGGTGAGGATTTGGAGGGTGTTAGAAGCTGAGTTCAGGAGCTATAATATCAGTAGGAATTCCTGAGGCAGTTTTGTGACTTTGGGAAGAAGGGGCTCAATAGCTAAGAACAACTCAGGCGATGTAGAGGGAACAAGATATAAATGGAGGAGGGAGGAGTAGAAAAGAAATAGAAAGCTACAGTATGGGGGACAAATTCAAACAACCGGTAATACATGTCACCCCTGCACTGTAAATAAAACAACAGCATAAAATAAGCCAGTTTCCATTTGTTCTTGTAGGCCCCAGTCCAGCAAAGCCAATAAGCATGTGCTTAGCTTTAAACACGAGTAGCCCCTCTGAAGTCAATATTTCTTCATGGCTGCATTGAAGTCAATGAGATTATTCATCTCCTTGAAGTTAAGCATGTGCTTAAATGCTTTGCTGAAATGGGCTTTAAACAGTGTGCTGGCCCTGCATAGCTCTGGTGCGGGGAGAATTTGACCTAAAGATGTTGTACATATATTGTTGTATATCCATATACGCCACAACCAACTTGCAGAAGGGGCTAACGTAATCTCCTGCATCATACTAAAGAGGGTGGTAGAAGCAATCCTTTTTTTTGTGCCAGGTAGGGAATGAGTTTCAGTGTGTCAGGGAAGTAAGAACTCAATAAATAATGGTGCTCTTAGGACCTCATTTTCAGAGGGGCTAAGAATCTGAATTTCTTGTTGATTTCAGTGAAAGTTGCAGGAGCTCAGCTGATAATTAGACACTTGGAATGTTGAAATAGGTATGACAAGAAATGATCTCTCTAATATCTTGCTCAGATATTTCAAGGCATATCTGAAAACACTACACGTGTCCTATTTCCACCAAATAAGGCTGTGTAGCACTAAGTCAAATGAAATGATAATGCTCTCTTGCTAGTGAATTTCCCAAGTGGGGAATGAGTGATATTAGTAGGCTAGACATAGAAGTATTTTATGAATTTGATTCCTATATCAGGAAAGTATGTGGAAGCTGAAGTAAGGCTGTGTGTCTGTGTGTGCTAACTGAAGTACTCGAAAGGATTATAAAGGATATCTTTGAAGCTGGAATTGAGCACTATGTTATATTCTGGCCAAACCCTCCAAACAAGATGTAAACAATAATCAGCAAAGACAATATCCAAGTATATTGAAGAACATGTTGATGAAATTCAAGCAACCCACTGAGAGCTTGCAAGCTGCTTTCTCACACAATTCTATGTTGCAAACATTGATTGAAGGAAACAGGAAGGTCAGCAGTCATTTCCAAGCTAACGTAACTCTAGCCATTTTGGTAACGCTTAACCTCATCATAGCACAGTCTTTGGTAGTCCAGTGATCCTAACAGTGCTATCTAAGGTCTTGATCCTGCAAACATTTCCTTATGCAAGTTAATCTTTGCAAGCTCATTTTAGTGGCACTCTATTCATGAGTAAGGGAATGCAGGATCTATTCTTTGCAGATTAAATAATTAAAGGGGCAGCAATATATGCATTTATGGCTGTGACAAAGGACTACAAGAAGAATATATGCTCCAATGCCTATGCCTTTA
The DNA here is from genome assembly GCF_020497125.1 of Mauremys mutica. Classification (NCBI taxonomy): domain Eukaryota; kingdom Metazoa; phylum Chordata; order Testudines; family Geoemydidae; genus Mauremys; species Mauremys mutica. The sequence goes on along the minus strand of NC_059084.1, from coordinate 9,263,319 downwards.
CCTATGCAAGATTCTTCTGTTTGGTTCATGTTGAATAGTTTAATACTCACTCGTATTCACAAATGCACTCCTAGGCTGTATTAGGTAAGGCATTTCCAGTAGAGAGAGAGAAGTATTAATGCCATTATATAAGGCATTGGTAAGACATCATTTGGAATACTGTGTACATTCTGGTCATGTACAACAAAGATTAAATTAAACTGGAACAAGTCCAGAGACTAGCTACTAGAATTATCGGGGACCAGAGGGCCTCTCTTATGAGAGGAGACTGGAAGAGCTTGGGTTGTTTAGTCTTGCAAAAAGAAGGCTGAGAGGGGATATTATTGCTCTCTATAAATACACTGGGGGGGGTAAATACGAGGGACAGTGAAGAGCTGTTTAAGATAAAGGACAGTGTTGGCATAAGAACAAATGGATATAAACTGGCTATCAACAAATTCAGTCTGGAAATTAGAAGAAAGTTTTAGCCCAAAACATTTTAACTGTGGTCTACACCAGTGTTTCCCAAACTTGGGTCGCTGCTTGTTTAGGGAAAGCCCCTGGTGGGCCGGTTTGTTTACCTGCCGCGTCCGCACGTTTGGCCAATCGCAGCTCCCGCTGGCCACGGTTCGCTGCTCCAGGCCAATGGGAGCTGGGATGTACTTGCCGCCGCTTCCAGCAGCTCCCACTGGCCTGGAGCAGTGAACCGCAGGTAAACAAACCATCCCGGCCCCCCAGGGGCTTTCCCTAAACAAACAGCGTCCCAAGTTTGGGAAACACTGGTCTACACAGATCAGAAGATGGGCTGTCTGCAGATCCCTCCCCCTCCCGCATCTACCATCTGGTGATTTAGTAAGACAGAGGCAGAATAAGACGTGACATACACTTTGGTCTCATTTCCATTGTTAGGTTTAGTGTGTGGATGCTGGGTTTTGTTGGTGGCCTGTGGAGTACAGGAGGTCAGACTAGACTGTTCCTTCTGTGACTCTATTGACATCTTAAAGAGAGGAGACTGGATTTCCCTTGGAGAACTGTGCACAATCCAGTCTTGCCATCACTGTAATTCTGTTAGTGGAAAGGATGGTACATGAAAAAGCCCCAAGAATTGTCTTTTGACATGCTTTGCTGGCTCATTGTTTGAATTTGGTGGAGACCTGAAAGTAAAAGGCTGCATCAAGGGATTTTTTTCCCCCATTTATAGAGTGTCTGTATATTTTCTTTTCAACTTCTGTGGTTCATACGCTGTTCAGACCAGTGCAGAAAGAGAAACATCCTGAGGAGCAAGCTGTAAAAACGTAAAAGTGCTCCTGCTCCATGTTGGGCATTCTAATCCACTCCTATTCGCTGCCTTTGTGTCACTAAAGATTCCATTATCCTTTCTCAAGAAACAATTGCTTCCTCCCATAGACACAGATGTAGCTGTGCAAGCCCGGGGCACTTTGCAGCCTGTGAAGTTTGAAGTTTAACTTAAACTGGGGATATTTGAAAAGTTGTGAAAGAAAACTTATTGGCTTTTTCTATATTAAGTTTATGTAATGACTTTTACTGAGCCCAAAGATTCATCTTAGAGATGGCAGCACCGAAGCAGCTTGGGAAGCAGCACTAGTCAGATGGCAAAGGTGCTTGATAATAAGGATAAAGTTAACATATCAGTAGGCAGGATTCAATTGCCCATGACAGCGCATAACAGTTCAGTTTCTTCAATGCTCCTTTAATGTAAAGAGCTCCAGTCCAATTCTGCAGGGTCCTGAGTTCCCTAGGTAGCTATTTAGCTATGTAACAGGTAAAACTTTTTATTCTGCGTGCGGGGCCTGCAGATCTCTAAGAACTTTGCTGTCTCCATATCTCTTGTGTTCAGTTTAGTGCAGAAGAGACACACGTGTGCTGCGCTTTCCCACCGAGACTTCACTTTATTTTATTGTGCCTCTTACTTGGTTAGAATTAATTTCCTTTCAGATTACCTCTTTATCCGAGAAAAAAATACCCTCCTGGGGCCTCAGCAGATTAGGGTTCAGGTCCAAGGTCTGCCACATACTTCCTCTGTGACTTTGAAGAGTTCTCTCTGTGCCTCAGGTGCCCATCTGTCAAAAGGGGACAATAGCCTGTTGCGGCCCACACCTCGGTTTACTGCAGAGTTCGCACCTAATCTGCTGAAGCCGACCTTGGTGTTTTAACCAGAAGACTATCTTTCTGCTGGCAGAGAGGTGCAAACCCTTCTAATCAGAATCTCAGGGATGGCATCAAGAATACAGAGCTAATCACAATGTTCTGTAAGGGTGGTAAAGGGTGTCTCAGTCAGGGTCAGACTCCGTGCTGAGCTATGGAAACCTGTTGTGCTTTAAATCCTCAGAGCTGGCAAAACTTTTTTTTTGCTGAAGGAACCTTTCCTTGGCTTACTGTGTCCGTTTCTGTGACTGACACATCAGTTAAAAAATAATTTTACTATACAAAGGTTTGGTCTACACTGGGGGGGGGGCGGTGGAGGGCGATGTAAGATACGCAACTTCAGCTACAAGACTACCGTAGCTGAAGTCGACGTATCTTAGATCGACTTACCTCCCGTCCTCAGGCACGGGATCAACGGCCGCAGCTCCCCCGTCAACTCCGCCTCCACCGCTTGCCCTGGTGAAGTTCCGGAGTCGATGGGAGCGCGTTGGGGGATTGATATTTTGCGTCTATATGAGACGCGATATATTGATCCCCGATAGATCGATCACTATCCGCCGATTCGGCAGATAGTCTGGACATACCCAAAGTTGCAAAGTTTTAGCATACCTGCAGTGAGCTTTAATGGAATTCCATAGAAACACAGCACCTGTCCTACAATTATCTTAAACATTCAGTAATTGACCTGGATATTTTAGTGAAATGCAAAATGAAAGGATTCAGACAGTCTTGGATTTTATGAAGCTACTGAAAAATAAACACGGACATACTTGGAGAGATGAAAAAAATACTGCAGTGGAATGTTTTATTGTCATTGTTGTGAGATGTGGGTGGTTGTGGTACATTCCTCTGCCTTGCTTAAACTCTCCCAGACTAGGAATGGTCGGTATCCCAGATTCATCTCTTCATTCCCAGGGGGCCCACAAAGTATTCGGCTCATTGAGACTGCTCTTGCAACTATAGGAAACCATGACCCAACACTGCACAGAATGGCCCATAGCAGGTAGTCACTGCCTCTTCTACAGATTAGCCTGCTCTGTACTGTCAAAAGGAATAGAAATCTCATAGGAAGACAACGCACTGCTTTCCTTTGCAATAAAAAGGACATCCATTTTTGCCGCAACATAAAATGTCTGTGTCATAGACACACATGATGATTCTCATGTTCATAATTTCACAGATAATCTGGCTGTTAGCCTACAATATCAATCTCATTAAGTATGAGGGGAAGATCAATTGATGGCATAATCAGAAAAGATTCAGGCTCATGCTTTAAATATTGTATATTTGAATGTTTGAAAATCTTGGGCCTCAGTTTTCAGAAATCAACCAAAAGCAAAGGAACCCCCTTTTTGAAAGAAAAATATCGGACCTAATTGTTCAGATTATTCTCCAAGAAATAATCTTTCATATTGGGCTTTGGAAAAGAAAATCTCCATTATAGGACTATGCAGTTTAAACAACAAGAATATACTAGAGAGTACAGGACATATTTCTCATATCTAAAGACTAGGAGAGAATTTAAAATTTCCCAAGAGGCCAAATGCCACATGGCAGTATATTCTAAACCTCTGAAAACTGGGGTGAATCTGTGGGCATTAAATCATGGACCAAGGATTTGTCAAGATTAAGAAGACTATAAAGTACCCAAATATGACTGCAGAGAATGTTCACTGGTTTAAAAACTCGAACAAAGGCGAGCAAACTTTCAAAGAAACACCAGCTGCAGAACCAGTGATAAGAAGTGCATAGAAATGACAGCATTTGGGCTACTCGTTCCATTATCTGTGATAGAGATGCACTGGATTGTGTGTGGACATTATACCCACTGCTATCCAAAAGTAAAGAAAAGACAGTAATGAAAAATAATTCTTCATACTCACTAGAGAGTGAGAGCTCATTTGTAAAACACTTTTTTCTGGACTAACAGTGGGTTAATATCCTGGTTTTAGAAAAAATCCATTAGGGTTAGATTATCACTTGGATTATATGAGTAAGAAACTCTCCATAAACTCCTGTTCAGGCTACCTAAACCCTGTGCACAGGAGTAAGCAGGTGCTGCACGCTTGCTAACTCCTCCCCCAAGGATAGTTGGTCTGGGAAGGGTAAAGCCTTACCTTGGCCCCTCCCATTCACTGGCAAGTGCAGCGAAACCAGCAGCAGTGTGTATCATAATTCCCTGCCAGGAGCAAATTGCCCCTTCCGAAAACAAGGAGAAAGTGGAGGAGGAATTGTCACTCAGGGCTGAGTGTCTGAGGTACAATGGGTAGTGTAATTTATGCAGCATACCTTGCTGAGACCGTCTCAAATCACATTCTAATCCCACATTTTCAGTTAGTACAGGTCCAATTCTTTCCTGACCCTTCTCTTCTGCCCTTCAAACAACCCCACAACCTCACCAAACTCATCATTAGAAGCAAGCTCACAGACCAGGACACACCAACTCAAAATGGCACCCGCCCTGCCATAACAACAGAGGCAAAACCTGCAGACATGATCAACACCCTCTACAACAAACCTTTCAAGATCTGTGGGTCCTACACATGCTTAACACAGCATGTGGTGCACCTCATCCAGTGCACTAAATGCCCCAATAACAATTTATGTGGGTGAAACGAGACAATCACTAAGCTCTCGGATGAACACACAGAATAAATGATAAAAGACAAAAACACCATGTTGTCCAAGGGTGAGCACTTTTCACAGAACAATTACTCCACATCCGACTTCTCCCTGCTCATTTTCAAAGGAAACCTGCACCACACCTTCAAAAGAAGAGTGTAGGAATTTAAATTCATAACTCCCCTAGACACCAAAAACAATGGATTTAATAAAAGCACTGGCAATATGGCTCAGTACAGCAATCTGTAATTTACACACCCTCCTTTATTCTACAACCACAGAGGTGTTAACTGCCGCGTTTGCCTTGAATGGTCTCTTGCAGGATGTGTTAACTCCTTATCTGTTCCATCTTGTATTTAGCTGTGACACTCTGATTACCTTTCCCAGACCTGAAGAAGAGCTCTCTGTAAGCATGAAAGCTTGTCTCTCTCACCAAAAGAAGTTGGTTCAATAAAATATGTTACTTCACCCACCTTGTCTCCCTAATATCCTGGGACCAACACAGTTACAACACTGCAAACAACAGTGGAAGATACTGCATTTATTTTACGTTAATTAACCCACAATATTTATGGATGTAAAAAGTTGAGGATTTTGTTTTCCACAAAGTGCATGTGCCCAAGGGGGATCTGTCCTGATTCAGGAGACAACTAGGTCTGCTCCTGAAATGTACTCTGCCCTTCTCTCTGAATAGACTCCCACCATTTTTAGCCCCATGGCGGAAGGTCATGCTTGATGACATCAGGTGGATTCTATCATGCATGCCTTGATGTCATTACTCAAGGGGGGACTCTTTCCAGTGCTAAATGACAGCAAGCCAGCTGTCATACAGGCTCACCTTAAAAGAGCCTGTACATTTGAGGACATTTATAAGTATATGTAAATCAAATGCACATTCTCATCAGAGTGCATATGCTCATCAAAGAGCAAATGACAAGTCTCACTCAAGCCTCCTATTGATGCCCTATTTCCTTTTTCTCTTTCCCTTAGTTTGGGGGACCCATTTTTAAAAGGACAGTGCCGTATTCAAGTCCTCCTGCAGGTGTCCCAACTTTTTCTTAGGAACAGGCAAATTACCCTGTATTTTCTGTCTCCCACCTCATCAGTAAGGCAGGTCTTGCTACTGGCTGGATCTCTGCTTGCCAGCCATCCAGCGTGAGTGTGTGTGGGGGGGGTGTCCAGTGGCCGATGCAGAGGTGGGTGTGCAAGGCTAGTGGCGGGGTGAAGATGCAGCACGTGGGACAGCTGTTCTTCCTGCTGACCCATCAGCAGAGCCCCGGCTGCCTGCCAGCTCTCAACCAGCAGGGTCCTGGTTCTGGCTGCACGCTGCAAGCTGCGGTGGTTGAGGAGGCGGTGACCAGTTACATGTTGCCTCTGCTGCCCACCCATGTGCCTCTTATGTGTTCCTCCTCTCGCTGTCCTCTCCCTGCTTTGCCCCTTCATCATCCCCCCCCCCCAAGCTCTGCTGCTCCTCCATATCTCCCCTGGCGGGGCATGTCCCATTCCCAGCGCTGTGCAGAGAACTAGCCCCTGGTCAGAGCACTCAGCTTGCCAACAGCCTGGCTGGCAGGCTGCTTCCTTCCCCCACTGCCTCTGGTTGGGCCGGCGCCCTAGGAAAGCCCACGACTCTCTGGCCCGGGGCGCTGGCCAGGAGGAGCGGAGCCGGGCATGTGCCCAAGCCCCGCACAGTGCTGGTATGGGGAAGCCTCTCTGCCCCCAGCACAGCACTCCACCATCTCTATGCATCTAGAGCAGAGAGAATACATATGCACCAGCAGCAGACACAATTTTCTACACTCTGGGTCCTAGTGGCACCCCCCCACCAGTCTGGCACCTGAGGCAGCCGCCTCAGTTCACCTCATGGTAAGGCCAGCCCTGCTATTCTACCTAGTTCCTCCTTCCTTTGTCTCCCTCTGTGCCTCACCCCTCACCACCACCTTCACAAACACACACACACTTGAAGATGAAGCAAATGACAGGTGCAAAGGACGGCTGGAGTTTATCTGACATGACAGTTCTGCCCCATGCCAAAGATGTTGCGGCAGTAATGCAGCCAAATACAAAACACAGTAACGGTGCTTTCCTGAAAGAAAATGAATTTAACAATTACTCCAGCCAAATTTTGTATTCTTATTTCCTGCAGCAACCTGAAATATCCTGGGTCTGTCATGACTGATCTAAATTAACAACTAAAATACTAGAGCTTGATTGCCATAATAGGATTTCTGTTTCCAGAATGATAAGGACATTATGACATGAATTGATCTGCTAAGATGGTAGTAGTCATTGAAAGATGGATCTCCCCATTTTCTTTTTGTCCTTTCTCTATTATAATATTTATCGAGAACATGTCAGAATTGTTGGGACTAAAGTCCGAGGGGTTGATAAACTGATAAATAGTGCATATATGTGAAGCAATGATTGATCAATGTATATTAACTAAGGTTATTTGGACAGGGAAATGTAATACTTTCTCCACTTGGAACACAAGGTAATAGTCTATCTCACTTCCCATGTGTTTCCTAGTAATCGCCTTCAGTTATTCCCCGCCCCACCAATTAATTACAGTCATTTAGATGATGAACACAGTTTCTCTCATGGGTACACCTATTCTGAATACCGCTTGGAAAAAAAATCTTCTTCAAACAATGAAGCCTTACATGCAGATTTTTTCCCTATGTCATACCCATTTTAAATGTACATTTGGAGAATCCAAAATGCATTGCAAGCTGGTTTAACATCTAAATTAAAACCCGATAAGAAAAAAGATTTCACCCAGTTTACCAATGTAAGCTCCTAGCTAAGTAGTAATGATTCCCTTAGTTCCTGTGGGATTTTATGTTCTTTTCATAAATTCAGAGGGAAGAAAAGTGCTTCCAGTTTTTTTCTTTTCTGAAGCAAGAGAAAACAGGTACATGTGTTTCTCCGCCCCCACCCTTGACATTCAGCCACAGAGTGTGTTTGGTTAACACACAATGGTGAAAACATCATTAGCTGCAAAAGTTTTTAATTTTAGTCATCTAACACAATGACAAACCTAAACCCTTCCACATGAATTAAGTTATAGCAGAGGAGATAGCTGCAGAAGAATAATGAAGCAAACTGAAAATATTTGCTGGAGGGGAAACTTGGAGACTGGCCAAGTTGCTAATTTCTGTAGTGCTCACATTTTCCTCAAGGCATGTACCAGCCATCCCACAGATACACGCAACAGCTGGGATTAACAGCTCCAGAGATGGTACAAAGCGGGGAAACTTTAAGCGTCAGCTCTCTATGCTCCTCATGCTTCAACACCATTGCAGGAAGTATCCCCTGAAGGGACAAGGTGGCATCCGCATCAGGATAACTTACCAAGAAAATAGACCCCCGCACACACAGCGGGTGCGCACACATAGTCTACAAGTAGTGTGTGTTGCGTGCAAGTATTCTGATTGGAAATGATCACATACATAGAGCCCATCTTGGAAAAGAAGTGGTGCTGAATGTGGGAAGCTCATCTCCTCAGCAGTACAAACTACCATGTGCATGTCGCCTCAGAGTGCTGCTCACTCCACTAGCTCCCACGGGGCACGTGTCAATCCTTCTTTCCAAAGCCGTCCTCTGGACCATGGATGTCTACATGACTGCCTCAGTCTGTGGTACCTTGACCACACCCGAGAGCACCGCACTTCGGCAATAATGGAACTTTGAACATCAAAAGTAAAGCTGACATGGGCGGGGACCGAGGCTCAAGTTTCAGTGAGACTAATCATATGCTTAAAGTCTGGCATATGCTTAACTACCTGGGTGAATCTGGGGCTTCAAATAGTGCATGGATCAGGACTGTGGAATTCATTCCTGGAGGAAATAAGATTGATCACAAACCTCACCAGTTCCAGGTCCATGTTCAGAATTCCCATCTGCAACCTTACTTTCCCACAAAGTAATTTCTTAACCTGTTAGCATTTGCACAAGGATAAAAACTAACTATATATATTTCATAGGCTTCTCATGGTTGGGAGTGGAAAGTTGAATATGCTGAGATACTACAGTAGTGGGGTGCTGTGTTAGATCCTGAAGAAAATAGAATAGCCTTTTCAAATGACAATGTGATGTCTTTAGTTCTTTCCTGTTCCTAGGCTTACATACAACAAAGGCGCTTACCACACCACATTCCTTTACTTCTTCCAAACCTCCTCCTTGGGAATGAGTAATGATGTTTGATTTATTTTTATAAAAGAAGGCTAATCTGCTTTCCCCTTTTAATATAATATTTAAAATATTTTTTCTCCCTCTACCTGTTGAGTAATTGAGCGTTGCCTTTATTAAAAGCCATTTATATTATTTTCCTGCATTGTATTGCACTGATATTTGTATATGCTTGCACTTCTGCTTTTTCTGTACATTGTGATACTCTGATGCCTCCTTCCTTTTTTCCTCTCTTAATGATTCCCTTCCTTGAAGAAGAGAAGAAATGCTGACATTTTGAAAAGAAGGGTGGTCTAGTGGTTAAGGCATTAGCTTGGGACTTAGGAGAAGACGATTCAATTCCCTGCTCTGCAACAAGCTTTTTGTGTCACCTTGGACAAGTCACTCGGTCTCTCTGGGCATGTTGACACTGCAAGTAAACACCTGTGGCTGGCCTGTGTCAGCTAGCCTAGTCTACAGGGCTGTTTAATTGAAGTGAAGATATTTGGGCTTGGGAGGGAGCCCAGGCTCTCCTGAATCCCGGGCTCCACCCCAAGTCCAAACGTCTACACCTCAGTTAAACAGCCCTGTAGACTGAGCCCCATGAGCCCACACCAGCTGACACAGGCCACCAACGGATGTTTAATTGCAGTGTAGACATAGCCATGGTGCCTTAGTTCACCATCTGTAAAATGGGAATAATAGCACTGCCCTACCTCACATGGGTGTTGTGAGGATGAATACAGTAAAGGTTATGAGGTGCTCAAATACTGTAGTAAGCGAGGGTGCATATAAGGATCTATTTGAAAATCTGGTATTTTCTATGGAGACGGGGTTGTTTGCTTCCATTGTTTGGGTGTGATGGATATTTGGATAGGAAGAGACCTTTGTTTCTCAAGGGTTCTTCTGCTTTTAACGTTTGTGGTCCAGCTGAGTCATAGGCTTCCTCATACTTGCAGATAAATTTACACATCTCCCACTGATGTCAACATACTTCTTTCCCATTCAATCGCCACTGTGCTCACTGCAGAGTAACATATAGGAAAAGTTGTCTCTTAGTAAGAATCAATTACCAGATTATAGTTTTTTAAGAAAGTGACATATAGGACCTGATTTTTCAACCCCTCCCCATCATCTGCAAATATCCACCTATTTTGTGCGTGCATGTCCAGATGTGTGCATGCAAGTCCCCCAGTCTGTGCCCACACATGACTAATGCTCACCTAACTAACTGTGTGTAAAGAAATAGGAATTTGCACAGAGGTATCTGGATGTGTACATGCACGGGAGCAAATTTGCATCCGGGGCCTGAAAATTAAACTCAGTTGTATGAGCGTCATTGGCACAGCTAACCACTACTTGCTTTTTAGAAGAGTAAAGCGGTTTTGCCTCATGGTCATGATTTAACATACAATGATTATTTCTTTCCTGTTGCTGACTCATTGTTAATAACTTATAGTTATTCTACATTCAGCATAAGTGTACATGATATCAATATAGTCTGCTGTGAAATGAACTAAGATTATGTATGTAAAGTGTCCACTTCAGAGTGGAAGAAGTGAATGAGCAGTAGATGACATGGTCTATCTTAGTTTCCTTACAAAATCTTCTTTCCAGTGACTTTCTTCTGGTTACTAAGGATATGTGGTTTCATTTTTTCCTTTTTGAGTTGCATTCAGGCCATTCAGTTTGCCAGTCATTTGAATACCAACAAACTGGCTGATTTTGACAGTCAGAGCATGACACGCTAGTATAAGTCTTTTCACTGAATTGTTGGTCTGTCATGTTATTTCTCCTAGTAATGGTATAAGAGCTGATAACAATTCTAATACCTAAAAATAGATGTACAGAATAGGTCTGCAAATTTGTAACTGGAAGCTGGTGTTTTATCATCTTGGCTCATTCTGCCATTACATGCTGTAATGCGATAACTTAAAATAACTAAGTGCCAGTTGTGTGCCAAAAATATAAAGTGTCATTCAGTATTACAATATCTCTTTCTCCAGGAAGCTCCTTTCACGTTCTATAGCAGAAATAATTCAAAAGAATGCCACAAATTGAATGCTTGCAAGGGACCAAATTCATCCAACTATTATTACTCTCAATGTGGACAGAAGATATAGGAGATTGGTCCATCTCTTTTAATATGGGAATTAATCTTTATCTCTGTCCTACTTTTCACTTGTTATGGAGTTTATGCATGATATGCATTCTGATATTGCCCTGACAACAGCTTCTTCTTTGTTTTCCAGCATGAAGTTGATGTTTGCTCCTGTAAGATACCTGGTATCTTGAAGTACTGACTTAAAGATGCATCATTGGTGCCAAATTCCCAAGAGACAATTTTGAAAAGACACTCTCAGGTTCCAGTGAATGGAAGTACAAAATCTGTTTTATATTTGCCTGTATAGTCATGCGCTAATTTTTGTTGTTCCGGGAGTTGTTCATGCATCTAATGAATGTACAGTAGTTTCAGTGAGCTGGAACCTTCTGCTTCAGATGGTGCTTCAGCAAGTTATTTCCTTGCTGTAATCCAGACAAAATGTTTCCTTGTTTTGACAAATGTGTGTCGTGACCATGCATTTAACATACTTCTCCTGAAAAATATATCATGTGGTGGGATTATTTCATTGGAAGCTGATGACAGGCAGTTTTGAACAAGCTGCCATATGTTGGACTATATGTTCACATTGCTACCACTTTATTTTATGTATTTGTACTAGCATCTGGGCAAAACTCAGGCTATGATGACACATCTCCCATTTACACTATGATGATTAAATATAGTGTTTTTCAATCTATTTATCGAAGACATTGCCAACTTTTATCAGTTGGATAAGGACCAGTTAAGGGAGCTAGAGGTGTAAAAACAAACCAATTTAAAAGCCAAACCAATTTAACTATTATAATCCTCATTGAAAGTGAAGAAAATGAATATTTTAAAGTGTTTAGATTCTTCTGCAGTCAGCCGCTACCAGAAAGGAATTTGCTACTACTTCCAAGGGGTGGGGCAGATGGTGTTGATGATTGTCCTTTGAGGGGAGAGAGGATATTCTTAAGCTTCTATCTTTCCTGAAACCTCATGTTTCAATTTAAAGCAGGCTAACACCGCAGTAAAGTATATCATACACTGGTTGGCACTGGCACATGGGATCTTGCCACACCAGCTAGGGTGGATTACAAGGTGATGTCCAAAACTGACCGTTGCCATTGGGCACTAATTTGTATGAGTGTGACTGGACCACAATAAGACCCTCCATGACACATGATTGAGAAATGTGGCACAGTGCCTAAGCCATCTTGGGATGTGACACAGTTCATCAATGGCAATTTTTAAATCAACATTAGGTGTTTTCCTAAAAGCTCTACTCTAGGAGTTATTTGGGGAAGTTCTCTGGCCTGTGTCATACAGGAGGTCAAACTAGATGACCGCAGTGGTCCCTTCTGACCTTGGAATCTATGAATCTAAGTTTTGTAAAGGGTGTTCTGGCAGCAATTGTGCAATGTCTATCACATGCTGCAGTAGACACTTAGGGAGTGCCAATGCCCATGTGTATTACTGAAACCGACTCCTTGTTACAGCAGGAGTATGATTTTGTTGAGCTGCCTTCACACTGATATATGTGGTCCTATGCCCTGTCATTTCAGTGATATCCCTGTCACCGAAGGACTCCTTGTTAGACAATCAGTAAGGATACGAATCTGTCACGGAGGTCCCAGATTCCATGGGCTGAAGCAGTGGCTGGGGTTGGGTGAGTACCCCTGGGGCTGGAGCCGTGGTTGGGGTTGGATCAGCTGCAGGGAGTCAGCCCCAGTACTTCCAGAGCAAAAGCAGTAAACCCCAGGCCATCGGTGCAATGGCTGGTAGCCAGCCCCGGGCCTGCAAGAACAGCTAACCAGTGGTCAGCCCTGGGGCTGACAGAGCAGCAATCCCCAGGCCACCGGTGCAACGGCTGGTAGCCAGCCCCAGGCCTGCCAGAACAGCTAACCAGTGGTCAGCCCTGGGGCTGACAGAGCAGTGGCCCCAAGGCCACCGGAACAGCAGCCAATGGCCTGCCCTGGGTCTGACAGAGTAGCAGCTCCTGGGCCCGACAGAGCAGTGACCAGGGTTGGGCCAGTACTCCTGAGGCTGGAGCAGCAGTGGTCAGCCCCTGCAACAGGGTTGGAGCAGCTGCAAGCCCCCAGCAGCACTCTATTTGTCTCCCCACCCCCAGTCCCCAGGCTATTTTTAGTATGAGTCAGGGACAGGTCATGGGCTTCTGTGAACTTTTGTTTATTTCCCATGACCTGTCCCTGACTTTTACTAAAAATACCTGTGATAGAATCTTAACCTTAACAATAAGGCATTTTCCGGCACCATGCTTCTGCTCTTTTTTCTTCCAATAGCTTCCATAAATGGCTTTACGATAGTTCTGCTCCCTGACTTCATCTTATCATGCATGAAACACTGTTGCTAACTCTTCCAAATGCAGTCTCTGCAGTGAAGGCGGTGGTTAGTGGGGTGGAATAAGGAGATGTAATTATTGCTGCTTGATTGTGGTAAATTTGTTGCACACATCTCTTTTCCGTGTGCACATTTTTTTGTGTGTTAAAAAGTGTCATCAGGGCCTTGGTATGTTAAGTTTATGGGTAGCCACTGGTAGTAAAGATTTTGTTGTTTGTCTAGACAATGTTTTCTCTCAGGAATATGGTGATGTCTCTTGTATCTGTCAGAATGATTTTAGTTTTTGAGGATGGTGGGGGCAGGCAGGGGCTAATGGAGAATTGTATTTTATCATGAGACGTCATTAGTGGGTAAGAATGGCCAGGCTGTCCAAAAAAAAAATTCTCCTATCTTAAAGCAAAATGAATTGCTAGATGATAGGAAAAAACAACAGTTTTTACAGGGCTTTTTGGCTTGCGTATTTCTGTTCCTTTCACCTCCGTTTTTCCCTCTCATTTAAATTGTTTTGGAAGTGCCAAGAGCATCTTGTTTGATTTAATAAACTCATTGTCAGTCATAGGCAGATTGGTTGAAGAGCTGCAGTTCTCTCAGGTATCTGTTTATGAAGCATATAAGCCTGTTAGTGGGTGATTTTCCTTCATATCCTCCTGTGTTTGTTTTTATGAGCAGGATAGAAAGGTTCTGTTGTGATAAAGTCGAAAGGTGGTTGACTCATTTTTCCCCCAGTTGCAATTTTATATTTTTTCCCTCCTCTGCAAATGTTTGGTTGAGATTGTGCTGCCATGCACTTATTTCCCAGACCCTCTTCAACACGTTGCGATATTGACACAGACATATATGGAGCTTGATTCTGCAGTGAAGTTGCATTAAACTCTACCCTGGGCTGCAGCTTTGGATGTTAAAAGTGGTTAAAAGGTGTCAGAATGGTCATTTTAGCCTACAAAAATATTATGTGAAATTGATGAAAGAAAGTTCAGAACAGAATCAAGAAATGATTTGTCAGGGATAGACAAACTGGTGTATAAAACATAAAAAAACCACTTTAGAGACGTAATCCTATGAATTGCTGACCATTCTGGCCCAATCCAGCAAAACACTTAACAATGTGCTTAAGTTTATGCGTGTTAGTAGTGGTCTTGTCTTCACTGGGACTGCTTATGTGCATAAAGCAAAGCACACACTTCGCAGGATCGAACTCTAAAACCAATTCTGTACCCTGATTTATGCCCCAGCCATTTTTCAGAGACAGATTGGGTCATGACTTCTCCTTGGATCTGATCCTCTGAGGTATAATTAACCTCTCCAAGAAGCTGAGAGCGTCCTCAATTTCCATAGATCTCAGTGAATATAAGGCTTTAGGAAACACATAGCATCTCCAGAGTCAAGCCCATGACTTCCAAAATGGCAGCAATATTCCCTTTTCTTCTACAGTAAGTCAGTGCTCTGTACTCCCCTATGCAACAGGTCTCAGCTTCCCATTGCTAATCAAACAATAGCAGGAGACTGGTCATTCAAGAGACAGCTGTGGTTGACAGGCACATACTTTGCTAAATAGCTGAGGTCTGATGGGCAAAGAAATACAGAAAAAGTTCTTGACAATAAGATGGGTTTAAGAGAGTTTTTGAAAGACCTTAGGGCCCAATTCTAATTCAAGAATGACGCAAAGTGGTCAGAAAATAAGGCTTCTGGTATAGGAATTCCTACCATAGTCAAAAACTAGCATCAGCAAAGATGCTTAATTATCCCCTGCATAGAATAATTCCCTTGTGGAGACTGCTGCATGTACGATAAGTGTAAAGGGCATTGAAGTCAGAATTACCCTGAAAGTCATTAGTCTGAAAAGCAAGGCCAGTAGAAGATGATGCAGTAATGGAAACAGTTCAGAACAGTCACATCTTTTCAGCCCCTTCTTCTTTAGGCATTCTGTAAACAGCAAGCAGAGAAAGAAATAAAAACCGAGGGTTGGATTCTCCTATCCCTTACACCATTTTAACTTTATTGATTTCAACTGTGTTACTGCTGATTTCCACCAATGGCGGTTAGAGTGAGAATTAGGCAGCATCTCAAGTTGTCCAGCAAAGTCCCGTACAATACTTTGAAAATGGTCAGGGCAAAACAATCTCTTACTAACATAATACAATGCATGAACTTTGATCTCAGTTAAGGCAATCTACACAGAAACACGGATGTCAAAACTCTTTTGAAGGCTAAAACATAGCTTCAAAAAGCTATCCAACATCATACCAGAGATGCTGAGAAATAATTCTACTGAACTACGGGACTGGCCCTTATGTGGTATATATTTTCTAAGGAACAAACTATTGATATATATCCATCTATAACTTTATGGGTCTGATTTTCAGAGGTGCTGCTGAGTATCTATGGTTCCAATTGATTTTAGCTGGAGTTGTTAGTGCTCAGCACCTCTGAAAATCAGGCCGTATATATTTTCATTCGTACAAGTGAACAAAAAGATAGTGTGAATGAGAGAGAGAACTATTATAGAGCCATGGTTGTGACTCCTGTTGTTATCGACATGATTTAAACTCCTTGTAGCTCCTATTTTAAAAACACTCCTTTTAGCGTAAAATATATCATCATGACTAGTCTTCCATGTCTTTTCACCGTTTTCTACCCATTTATAATGAAAAGTCTGTGCAGTGTAGAGAGTGTTCATAAGTCGCCTCTCAGAAGTAGGTTTATTAGGTAAGTTTCCATGCTCTAGAGCATCAGTGCACCGGCTGCAAGGCAGAACTGAAAGAAGACACATATTCCTCTTGAGGCCACTCTAGGACATAGCAGTTGAAAGCAGGAGGGGACAATTGAGTCTAGCACCAATCGTAAGCAATGTGGTAAGACATAGGACATGCTCCTGATGGGGGATATCCTGTTGGAACTACAGTGAGATAGCTTCCCTGACAAACCAGATATACCGAGGGCTTGTTTGTACTAGATCACTTGAGATTCACTGATACGAGTGGAAAAAGTATTGTGTGTAACGTACTGTCCTCTAACTCCCTTCATCTTAGCTCAGCCACAGTCCTCTTTCCCAGTACTGACAAAATAACCTGTTTGACAATAAATGAATGCCTGGCCTTTTATGTGGTCAGCTCACAGTCAGACGAGTTAGAAATGTTAAGTGCCAGTATTCATGTTCAGAGGATTCTTTGAGGCTTTTTAGCCTCTGATCCCCCACTGATATTACACACCACTCCTCACCATCATATTAGGCCTTGTTGTGGTTCCCATTGTAGTAGCAAGAGCCTCACATGCTCTAGTTGAGAAGTCTTCATGTCAATCATTGTTGAATTCTCAGGACTCAGAACTTGCTCGTTGCCTGGTAACAATTTTTCACAGCTGCACTAAACTGTGTGTTCTGAAAGGAGGATAGCTTAAAACCTGACAGCAATTATAGGAGAGGCAGACCGCTGCTTTCATTTTAGAAACCAAATATACAAATAGGCCTTTCTATTCTGTTAGCATTACATTATGATTTAAATAGGCTTCCCACTGTACAAGAAGCCGAGTGTTAAGGTAATAGACCTTTGATGCTGAGTTTTTATGTCAACAGCATCCCATACTTCTCTTAGCTATGAGCCAGTTCAGAAAAGAAGAGATTCTGTAAATAGTTGAAAGAATAGAATATGTTTGGATTTGACTGGTCACTCTTATTCTTCTAGGGCCAAATCCCGAGGTCTTCACTCAGGCTATCTTCCACTTTGCCTGAGAGAGAACCTCAAATTTGGACCTCTAAATTTCACATTGTGTTTATTTGTGGCATCAAATGATTAATTATTTAGGGCAAGATATTCAAGAGTCCATAAAATACAGGGATTATATCAGCATTTGTGTGTGAAATGGCCTAAAACATCTGCCTGTTAAACATATTTTCTGAAGAACAAATTTCTATATTTTTTATAGCTGGCTGAAAATTTTCAAAAGTTTTCACTGGAGAACAGGGACACCATTTTTGTTAAAATGTTCATGGAATGCTTTTCTGTTTTATGACCAGCTCTAGTTACCATGACTCTTAGGCACTCGATTGAAGTGGAGGTTTTAGCAACCTATCTGAATCCTGCTTTAGTGAAGTCCCCTTTTTTAATGAAAATATATGTAATATCCAAGCTACAATAATAACTTGATTTATATTTGTGAATTTAAAGAATAATGACTGTGACATGTATGACATTAGGAAAGGCTATTGTCTATGATACAAATCTTGTCATTAAGAACTGCACCTGAAAAATATATGATGTGTGAAAACTGAATGTTATAATGATGTGAGAGACAATTTTCCAAAGCACATATTTGCAGTGTCCAAAAGTTGGGTTAAATAACACAAAGGATGAACTTCAAGAGAGTTTTCTTTAGTATAATAGAGTGAATTTAGTAATATAGACAAAGTGCTTATGAAAGAGAAGTTAAAATCAAAACACTTTTTTCCCAAATTATCCCTGATTATTGTGCATGTTAGTTCTTGACAGAAGTCCCCAAATTTCTAACTTCCACAGATCTCTATTTATTAGAAAAAGGAGACATTGAAACTGAATCTGATGTGGTAGAAAATTATAAGCAGAGACAGAGAGAGAAATGTTATGCATATTTTAGCGGAAAATCACATTTCTTCATTCCAATCTTTTTAATTACTGAATGACTTTTTATTTTATGAGATAAAATTCCCTACCCTCCTGGAATATACTGTTTGACAATATTACACAATAGCTTTCCTTCGCCTGTCTTTCCTGGAGCCCCCAGAGTGCTCTGACTTCCCTTCTTTTTTCTCTCTGCATCTGGTCTTTCAGTGACATCCTCTCACGTGGCTTTAACTTCTTGTTCCCATTCGATAGGGATGACTCATGAAAGTCCCTGTTTACCTATCTCTTCCACCCATTGCGCATCTCAGGGAAGCATTTACAAGGGTCTAGATAACAATGAACAACATAGGATAAAACGAGGTTAAGAGGAGGTTGTGCGTGGACAGTACAGGGACAGAACATGCTGGACAGGGATTTGTTCCTACAAAATAACCAAGCCAATCCCAAAGTAGGTGATGTAATGTATAGTAATCCAATGTGTGTGGGTAAATGTGTATAAAGGAAGAGGGTTTTTTTGTGTAATTTTGGATTTGTGATATACTGGCTATCTACCCCTTGCATTTCATTCTGATCAACTCAGCATAGCTTTTGCCAAATAAAAATGCCGGAATGACAAAATCTGAAGTCAAACTAAGTTCTTGGGACACAAAGTGGAAAGAAGTCTCAGGGGGAATCGCAACAACACAATGCATCCACTAACATCCTGGTCCATTAAGGAGATCATAGGAGTTTTACCCCTACCTCTCCCACTCCACCAGTAATACCCACCTCAAGTTTGTCCACTTCTCCCACAACCATCTCCTATCCATTTTCAACAGTTGTTGATTATTCCGTCCTGAATGGGTTCACAAGTCCACCCACTTCAAGACTCACCTCAAGTTTTTTTACAGTGGGAAAATGAGTTGTGTTAGAAAACATGTTCAGTTAAAATGCTGTTAGACATCTGTTAAAGACCACTTAGTACCCAGTGTCAAGACAGTGGTGATTGAAAGTGTGCTAGTTAGTCATGATTAATCGTAAAAGGCAACTAATGTGAAAGTTTATATGTCACAGTTGCATGGTTAACTGCCCTTCTGTCCCCTTTCTGGTATCTCTGAGTGCACCATCTCAGATCTCAGCCCTATCCCTATCTCAGGGTGGAATCATATGATTTTCTCTGTGTATCTGTGCTTACCTGCAGGCCCAACTGGGTTTAGCATCTTTGGGACTCTATGATCAGTAGTGTATATAATGACCAAACAGTCTTCTGAAAAGAAAAGTATTGTTTATTCTGCCTCTTCTTGTCTTGGCATTGTCTCTCAACAACCCCCAAGTGTTTGTGGAGAAGCAGCTTACCTTGATCCAGTTTGTTTTCTTCCTTCTTGTTTTTCCTTACAGCCTGTAGCCATGGTAGCATGGGCAACAGCAGCAGCAGCATGGCTTAGCCATGCCAAGTAAGCACCCACGGGATTCACGAGGGTTTGCACGCGGGATGGCAAGCCTGTGCTCAGATGAGAGCTAGCATGAGTTTATGCACATGAGCTGGGAATTACACCCCTCGCTCATAGTGTAGACGTTGCCCTAGTGTAACACCTGTAAGAATTTAGCCAGGTAACAATGGCTTAATAGAGGGACAGTCCCTTGTTAATAATAATAATTGATACATAGAATTATCAAGCCCTTCCAACCATCACTTTGATCTCTTTGCCTGTAACCTCTACCCCAGTCCTCTTCGCTTTGACAATACTTTTTTGTCTTTTCAGATTGTAAACTCTTTGCAGCAGTGTGATGGGGCATTCACCCCACACTAGCCCTGACAGGGTTACTAGAAGCACGAGAGGCTAATTAGCCATAGACTGCACCTGGAGGGGAGCTAGGATGCAATGAGGCTTAATTGAGGATGAAGTTCACCTGGGCAGAAACAAGCAGGGCTTCTATAAAGCCAGGGAGCTGGTAACAGAGACCTGCAGTCACAACCCCTGATACAAGGGGGAGAGGGGAAGGAGTAGGATAATCAATGAGAAGAGCTGAAGCAAACTGTTCAGACAAGCCATAGACTGAAAACTGGTCCTAAACATTATCTGGCCAATACTTCAAAATACATTCTTGGAAATCAGGATTAGTTGCAAATGACTTTCAAATGTGGCGGGAGGAGGGGACCCTAAATTCACAATACATGTAATTTGCCATGAATAATTTGACTAGCTCCCTCTAATTGCTACATACTCTCTGCAGCAATAATGATCAGTTTGGGCACCACTGAAATTGTACTACTCCTTCAGTATCTGCATAGAAGGAGCTTTCCTGGTGTCATTATGAAATTGCCACTCAGCAATTGAGAGCTAGTTCTGCTTGGTGGTAAGTTCCCTCTACTTACATTAACTTCATTGGGAGCTGAGGATGCTCCAGGCTTTATAGGATCAAGCAATATAGGAGAACTGCTTCCTGAATTGTGTGTATGTGTTTTTACTTCAGATAAATATTCTGTCCAGAAAATAAACCTTAGCTTCCTATATGTGTGTTAACTGCATCTTGCTAATATTGGGTTTCAATTTCTTATCTAAAACCACAAACACAGAAAATAATCTCTTCAGTGGAACAGACCTAATAAGTTGTTTATTCACACTTCATTAAGCAATTGAAGGGAGGAAAAATCCGCTTTCAGTGGCCTTTTTATTTTGCACATAATTAAAGACACTGGGATCTTTTATTAAGATTAGCTCAGAGGTTCTGCTGATTGCTCCATCCTTCCATGTCATCTTAAGTGATTATAGTGATTTTGTGCCATTGACAGCTGTCTCATTATCTTTACATGGCAGTCTCTGGACTTGTTTACCAATACACTAAGGTTAAATGTGGATGTCAAGGCTTAACTATAACTTGGTTGCCCTTAATGTTTATCTGTGTTCTTTGCATTTAAAAACAGGTTAGAAGAGATTGCAAGAGACATTAATTGTGCTGATCGTGTCTTTTGTCAGCATATTCAATGCAACATAATTAGCAGGGTCAGACTTCACACGTTTCGTATCATTTTGTCATAAAGCTATAATGGCTTTTACTGGTCTACAGCAGAGTTGCAGCAAAGCGAGTGCCCTGCCAGCAAGCTTAAGTGAATCCAAACTCATGTGCTCTGAGGCCATTTAACTAAAAAGCTTGTTCCGTGGTGTAAGTTTGGCTGCTTTTGTGCATTGAGGAATCACAAAGTACCCACATGAGTTCCATATGAGAAATCATAACATCTGGAATGCCAACTCCTTTCAGCCACTCAAAGTGCTGACTTGTTGACTGAATCAAACGCCGCTTTGATGTTGATATATGCCACATGAAGCTGTCAGTTAAATTCTCAGTGCAACTTAGCCAGAAGCTGGGAGGTGAGGACAGCATCCATAGTCATCTGCTCACCAGTGAAACCTGATTGCAATGGATGATGATGTCTGTTAAGGAGAGGCTATATCCTACCAAGCAGAACATGAGCAAAGACCTTTCCAAGGACTGATGATGATGAGATCAATCTGTAATTCCTACACTAGGTGCAAAATCCTTTGTGCTTGTACAATGTGATGCTGTCTTTCCATTCCGATGGTACTTTGCTTGATGCCCACACTTTTAAGAACAGTTGATACAGGCCAGTGCTCACTGGTTACAAGGCACCTCTGAGTAGCTTGGGTGGAATACCAGCAGGTTCAGCAGTGTATCGATTCCATAACTTTTGGATGGCCTTTCATACTTCCTTGAGTGATGGAGGATCAGTGTTTGTCTCTGAGTCTGCAGCCATGCAGTTTGTGTGTAGCTCTGGACAGTCGTCAGCAGCTGCATGGTTCAGCACACTTTCATAATGTATTTTCAATCACATAATGTCAAATGACAAGTGGTCGTGTCATTTGGAGTACCTCAACTAAAGGGACCTATCACAGTTTTATATCCAGTTTGATTTCAGATAGTCATGGCATTGAAATCTCTGAGCACGCGCAGTGTGTCATATAGTGGAGTTGACAAAATCTTTGCTGTTAGTTGATGCTAGGATGTATCCTTTTCCGCATCTTCTGTTGCATCTTCTGTTGGTGCATAGGCCACCATGACAGATAAGTGTCCATGATAATTTTGGCACTGAACATAGAGTAAGCATGGAGAGATGGAGTTCTCTGTGGAGAAAATCTGTGCTAAAGGTTATCCAGTAATAAATGCCACGCTTTGAGTTCAGTGTGGACAACCGGGATGGAGAGAGGCTGCTCCTTCCATAGATGGGCCTCTGTGATACAAGCGATTACAAACTTGAGACAGGTGAATTCTTAGATAAGAGCTGTCTTGTACCCAGTGTCCCTGAGTGTTAACGTAGTCTATGTGATGACATGGAACACACCTCTGTGGTCTGATTTGGACTTCCAGGAAGTTGCAGTCCTTGGGGTTCTGTCTTTCCTAAGTCGGGTTTGGGTCATGCCCATCCTATGCATGTTGAACATGCCTGTCCTCCTGGAGTCAGTAATAGTGGGGGCTTTAACCCTGGTGCTGTTGTTCCGGTATGTCATGGTTGGTTGCCCCTTCAATTCATTCTGCTTCCTTGGGACTGGAGAGGCAAAAAAGGGGGACAGTTTTCCCCTTCCCAGGAACTCTCCTGCCACATACCATTGGTTGAAGGATGAAGGAAGGAGAGGGTAAATATCTTTTGAACCCCCTGTCAGCCATTGGACACTCCTCGGGGGTGAATAGTTGAACCCCATATCTTCCTAAGAACCTGCCACACCGGGTACAGAAAAGACTGAGAGGTAACCTGACTGTAGGGTCGAATCAAACCATTTTAAAAGACAGACCTCTAGTAGGCATGAAGGTGGCCCAGGTTAAAGAGTAGAGGTGTGGTGAACAGAGGCCTAACCCCCTAGCCACCAGGTGGTGCCACCAGAAAACACTGTCCATCACACAGTCACTGCATCCACAGTCATGGCTTATCCACCTTCACCACTGCTAGGAGAACTTGGCCCTCATCTGCTGGATCCGTTGTTGCCCTTTGCTAGTATCCTGAGCAGGGGCCCTTATCAAATACTACCAACTGTGGCCAGACAGATCCAAGACTCATGTGGGCAGGGACAACCACACCCTGACGTAGATCAGTTTACACTGCTACTACCTGCGACCCAAAGATGAATGGTGTGTCCTCTATATCCCAAAGGAAAGGACCAATTTATACTGTTATAGCTATCTCACCTTTACAGTGATAGATATATACACATGCACACTAATTTACTGTAATTAGTCCCACATTTATGGCAATAGTTAGCATTTTTTGCATTTCCAATTTGTGGAGTATCTCTCTCCTATAATGAAATGTTCCATTGAGAACTAACCAGCAAAGATCCTGTGCTAATCTGAGAGCTATCGGGGAGGGATAGCTCAGTGGTTTGAGCATTGGCCTGCTAAACCCAGGGTTGTGAGTTCAATCCTTGAGGGGGCCACTTAGGGATCTGGGGCAAAAATTGGTCCTGCTAGTGAAGGCAGGGGGCTGGACTTGATGACCTTTCAAGGTCCCTTCCAGTTCTAGGAGATTGGTATATCTCCAATTATTACCTTTTTTTTTTAGCCCTACAAAATGGGATGCTTTCCTTTATATTGGCACCTTGAAATATCACCAGATAAGTGGACTTCAGAACGCTGGGTAAAGCTTGAGTTTTAGAATTGATCGTGAGGCAATAATAATTAAGAAGAAGAATGAAGTCCAATTGTTGTGCCATAGTTTCATGTTGACACTGCTGTTTTTAGGGTGCAGGATGGGTTGGGGGCTGGAGACCAACTGACAACCTAAGCAAGAAGGAATGAATGTACCGTCCGTTCTACACATTCAGTCAATGAATACAGCACTCTGAAGTATTGCCCCTTGGCTCAAGCGGTTTAGCCAATATTTGGGGGCCTTGCTGGGTTGTTTCTGTTAGGAGGAGAAATTGATGATAGGAATCGGGTGTTTCTTTGGTTCAACCATGTTTATTTACAAAGTATGCTCACAAAGGCCTGTTTCTCTGAAAACAGTAAGAACAAAAAGCAGGAGGCAGTTTCCTAGTTCAGAAACGCAAACTTGCTTTCCTGTGTTTCCTCTGTTTCTACACCCTCCCAGGATTACACTGCCAGTGCTACTCCAGCTTTCTTCTGGATTACTCACTGCTTTTTGCTTCTGGCACACACAGCTCCACCAGTCAATGCCCCGGTGCCCTTGTTTTCACTCAGGGAAACCCCTCATTCTCCCTGATGAATTAGTTCTTCCTCAGTCCTTGTCATTCAGTACAGAGTCTTGGCTGGTGGCTTCTTAATGTTTCCAACTATGTTACTCCATAAAGCAGTTTAACTGGCTTTTCCATTTAGCCAGAATGTAAGGTGGCTAGCATGGCTCTAACCAGGTGTGTGTTTGCCTCTAGATCAAAGACACACTTGCAGCTATAGTTTCATTGGCTGCAGCTTAACTTGCTGTAGGGTTGTGTATGCAGAGCATTTGGATCACTGTAGTAAAAAAAGAAAATAGAAGTCAGTAGGATGATTTGTCACATTTCTCCCTGCTCTGACCTACCAGTGTCAAAGATTTACTATGCTCCATCATTTATTATCTGTATTGTGGTAGCCTCTAAAAGCCCCAACTGATATCGGGGGCCCATTGTGCGAGGCATTGTACAGGCACATAGTGAGAGATTGTCCCTGCTTAAAATCTCAATAGACAAGAAAGAAAAATCATGGACAGGAAAACAGAGGCATAGAGAAGTGAAGTGACTTGCCAGGTCAAGTGACTTCCCACGGCAGGTGCTTGGAATAGAATCCAACTTTCTTGATGCTATCGACCATGTACTGGACTATGCAGCCTCTCTGAAGATTTCTTCAGGAGGCACCCTGAAGGTCGCTGAATTTGTCAGACCCAGAAAAAAGTGCTTCTTCCGTCAACTTCACTTTCTCATGGTGCTGGAGGTAGATGCAATATTTAAACTCCACCGCACA
Source organism: Mauremys mutica (assembly GCF_020497125.1). Classification (NCBI taxonomy): domain Eukaryota; kingdom Metazoa; phylum Chordata; order Testudines; family Geoemydidae; genus Mauremys; species Mauremys mutica. The sequence goes on along the minus strand of NC_059084.1, from coordinate 9,238,401 downwards.
AAGCTGTCATTCTTTTCTGCTTTGAATTAAAGCACAGTCTAATCTCGTAATGCTTTCCCAGCGCCAAGTAGTACTTTAACCATCTATCTTTCCATTTGGTATCACTTTCTCTGTTTGAGAGAATTAATTGTCGGGGATTGCCAGAAATAACTACAAATCACACAGCAGTTACCCCTAGCCATTAGTCTGAAAGTGGCTACAATCACCTTCTCCTGAATTATTCAGCTAAGAGGTCATGAGTAGCAAATGCGATGAAAAGCCATTTGCTTTAGTGCCATTAGCACACTTTGGAGATAATTATATAATTTTTCAAGTATTCCTAGGGATTTACTTCAGCAGTATAATCATGTGTGTGAACTTCAGCAATGGGAAATTATAGATAATTTCTGTTTGTTTTGCTTCTGTTTCTATAGTAATAAGAGAAATTATTAAAAAACAGAGCTCTTTGTTTTGATAAGTCATGTTAATACAGTTCCTGAAATGAACACTGATAAAAGAATGGAGTCACCCTCTAAAAGTAACCCAGTAAAGTTTTCTATATGTCAACAAATACTCTTCACTTGATTAAATCCACCAACAGACAAAGACTTACAAGGCCCCAATTCTCAACTGATGTAAGTCAACATAGCTCCATTGCCTTCAGTGGACCTACATCAGTTGTACGATGTGAACATTTGACCCTAATATTCATCACTGGTATATCACCAGTACACTAGAGATTAATTTGGCCCAGTGACTTCTCCCTTTTCTTATTATCCACTGACAGCTAGATACTGTAGGTCTGTGTGATTCCTTTTCAAAGCAGAAATGAGAAGTATGTGAAATTGCTGATGCTCATCTGAGTTTGTTCTAAGTTTGTTTGAATTAATAGTAAAATATCCTCCAAAAGCTAAATCCAAGCTTGAGGCTTGAATGCTATACACATCTGAAAGCCAGAAACTCAGTAATAGAAAATCAAAGTGTGCAAGAGTGAGCTCACACACACAAGTAAATTGACACCTGTCAGAAACACTAGAACTACAGGAATCTATTAGATTTGCCAATGTGATTGAACAAATGTTGGCTCCGCAAAGATTTCAGGCCGACTTATTTTACATTGGTTGACCCAATTATGATGAGCCAGGCTGTATTATCCACTGTGCTAGGCTGTTGGAAAAAATGTCCCCAACTGAGAGTTAATTAACCCAATAGGAAAATTGAACCTATAGATTGTGTCTCCATCGCTGTTCTCTATAGCAACAGGTGGATTGTTGTTTAAGTGCCCTTCGAATGGCAATTCTGTGGCACTTGCTGTCTACAAGGCAGGGCAGCCCCAAACCCAATAGAAAATTTGCAAATCCTCACAATCTCAAAGGTACAGGGGCTTTGTGTCTGGGCAAGCAGGAAGAAAGGTGTCAAGATTCCTTTAGGGGTTTCCTCTCCAATGCATCACGTGAACTGGGGGCTGGCTGGAGTGGTTCAGGTAAGCCATTGGCTCCTCTGCACACCTAAAGGAGGGTATATATGCCCTGTTCTGCAGGATGGAGCCCTCTCATGCTTGGATCAGCAGCCCCCATCCTCTCACCCATGGGATTAGAGTAAGACTGAATATTTGTGGTCTGCTGTAGGCATTGCACTAGTTGCCTTTTTCTGGGAAGCAATTTTCACCTCCCCCCAGATTGGCTGGGATGGGTGGGGAAGGGTTGACTTCTCCGTAGCAGCTCCAGGACCTGGTTGGGTAGGTTAGGAGATACAATGCAAGCTGTTGAAACTTAGCAGGGGGCAGGTTTCCAGTGCAGGTACCTGTTCCATTGTGGGAGTTCCCTGATAAACCAGAGTTGGAAGTTGACTTAGGGGAAGGTATCCCCTGAAAAAGTGGGGGAAAGGGATGGGGATCCAAATAAAGTGGAGAATAACCCCCTTTACCAGCCCCTAAACGTTCATAGGAGGGGAGGGCATTAGGGTCCCAGCAGGGTTGGAAGGGTTGGGGCTCATGGAAGCCCTCCCAAATAAATGAAAATGAGTGACAAAGGAATGCTGACCCGCACAGTGTGTAACTGCTGGATAGTTCCCAGATGAGTTAAATTAATAAAGTTGCAGCCCCATTAAACCACATCCCTCGCATCTTGGGTTGCTTCTGGCACAATGACACTTTCATTGCTCAACAGTCCTGCTTCCTGTGTGTATTCAGTCATATTTGCGTGGTTTTCTGTGCCAAACAAGTTTGTGCTATGTCTTACTCCTGTTAGCACTTCAGAGACCACTGTGGGAAGGGAGCTTGCTTCGATTTTGGGTCAGACATAATTAATAGAAGTGTTAACTCAGTTCTGATTACAAAATCATTGATAGTTGCTGTTAGAACCAGCAAGGCCTCTACTTGACTTTAAGTTCACATGTTTTGTTTGCAGGGCCGGTAGATAAGATCTTTGGACTTGGAAACTAAGTATTTTTATGTGAAAGCATTGACATAAACAGAAACTCTATGTGCTAGATTGTCAGTTGATCTAAACTATAGTTCCACTGAAATCAGTGGAGCTATGCCAATTTCAACAGCTGAGATTCTGGCCCCCGAGTCCATTTTTAGACTCAGTGAGTCCAACTGTGATTTGAAACACAAGACAGAGAAGAAGGGAAGCAGGAAGTGTCACTTTTTTTTTGTTCATTTAAAGGATCCCAATATAATTGAAGCGGATGGGGGAAAAACATTTCAAGTACTGAAGAAGTTTCCGAAATTACGGTTGTACAAAAATGAGTGAGGTGAATGTTTCAGATGTTAAAAGATTGATGACTTAGATGAGGTAAAATGGCATTCATGGAAGAAAAAATTAAACTGGGCACGATATCTTTATAGCCTCACAAGTGTACATGCAATTGAGTAATTTGCATGCACAATTACTCTGGTTATATGCACAAGTAAATCTAACTCCCTCTTTGTATGCTCAGCTGCCCAATTGGGAAAAATTGTGATAAACACATGCAAAGTACAGGTACAGTTTTGTGTGCATTCTGCACATGAAATTGTATGCCTAAACTGTATGAAAATTAAAATCTCTCTGGCTAACAGAAAAAATAAGCTGACTTTGAAAGATATATGGTAATCTTACTTGGATATATATGATTATGAATATAATGTCTAACAATTTAAGCAGTTCCACTTGTTATGAATAATTCATCAAGATGTACATATATATATTATTAATAATACTAATATTAATTATTTCTATAGTGCCGGAAAAGACAGGAAGGCAGTGATGCATCGGAGGTTGATATGATCAAGTTCTGGTGAAAGAGACAATTAGCAGCAGGGAATTTGGACAGATCAGGAAAGGCGATGCGAGGTGTGGGGAAGAACAGCGATTTAGAGGTCACAAGGCAACAGAGAGCAAAGACGTGATAAACAAGGGTTTTAGCAGCAGCGATGGAGTGAAAAGGATATATTTGGTAGCTATCCGTTCCCTTGCCATTAGGCTAGCATTTCCTTGTTGCTCACTCTGAATCCCAAATATTCAAAGTGATGCCAGGCCTATTTTTGAGCACATTTCAACATGCACCTGCCTGAGACGCATAAAACCCATGATGTGTGCATACAACCCAATGTATGCACATACATGGGAAGAGAGGGCAGTGCATCTGGGTCAGGTTCTCCATTTTGCAGGTTTGAGCCACCCAGTAAGGGCAAGACTTGGAAGGTCATCACTGAGTAGTCTTCGCTACTACAGCCAGACCATGCTGAGCCTAGCTGAATGAGGCCCATAAGTGTGGCTGCACTGAAACTTTAATAAAGCTTTGATTTAATAGTCTGGATCTAAGCTATGTACCGGACTTAAAACCAACAGCATCCAAATTTGTCACCTCCCTATTAGAGTCAGCAGCGGCTCCAGGCACCAACATTCCAAGCGCATGCCTGGGGTGGCAAGCCGTGCGGGGCGGCCTGCTGGTCCCTGCGAGGGCGGCAGTCTTTGGCAGCTTGCCTGCGGGAGGTCCCCGGTCCCACGGATTCGGCAGTGGGTACGCCAAAGCCACAGGACCCACGGACCTCCCACAGGCAAGCCGCCGAATCCACGAGACCGGGGCGAACCTCCCTCAGGCATGCTGCCGAAGGCTGCCTGACTGCCATGCTTGGAGCGGCAAAAAAGCTAGAGCAGCCCCTGATTAGAGTTTAGGGTAAAGTACTGACTATTAGAGTTTAGGGTAGAGTATTGTAAAGAAAGTGATGTAAGTTGCTATAAAGAAAGGCATTTGAGTGGTGGTTAGGTTTGTTTTAGCTCAGATAAAGTCTCTGAATAAAGCTTTAATTACAATTAATCTCCAAAGAAATACTTAAAGTAGCTGTTTCTGGGCTTAGAAAAATAAGCTTTTTGTTCCCCAAGAGGTAACTTAGTTCCGATGAAAATTAATGGTTTGTCACTCTCACACCTTTCATCACAACTTTTAATGATAATGCTTGGAACTAGTTGATTTTTAAAAAAAAAAAATTGGGCTAAAAAATTGGCAAAATATTGTGAACTTTTTTTTGCCGTTTTTAACCAGGTCTGTTAATGTAAGTTCTGTAGTCACAGAATGTCCTTAGATGAAGTAATGAGAGTAACAAAAATACTGCTTAATTCATGGAACAGGGTAAACACTGCTGCAACTTTGTCTAGCCAAAAAGACAACAGTGCAAAGTGTCTAAGGCACAACCCATGGCATGGCCTGCAGCTGAAAGGGCTTCTGCAGAAGGCATCAGCTCTGACCTGAATGAGACCTCCTGTAGATGAGAAGGTAGCTCAATCTCCAAGGCTCATTCGTTTCTTGGCTTCTCTTTCAACAGAGGGGCTGCTCATGCTGGCATTTAGTGAGCTGTGTGAACACTTTTTGCTAGATACTGTATTGAGATCTACCCAACTCACATATGGCCCAATTCTGCCACTCCTGATCATGCTAAGTAGCTCTTTACCCCATGTACACTTACTCCTCGAGTAGCCCCGTTGTGGAGCTGCTTGTAGACTAACTACTCTGTCGTTAAGGATAGCAGGTTAGTGTGATGATTTTCATACTTAAAAACAAAGTAGTGGTTCAATCTCTTGTCTACTCCAGTGTTTTTAAAGAGATTGCCAGTCTGGCCTCAGTTTCTTTCCTGTTTCTATGACACATTCTTTAAAAAAAATCGTATTTGGAGTCAAGTCAGTAGCCCAACGACCGTTCTCTGGAAAGTCCTGTTTTGAGTAGCTCAATGCAGCATTTGGAAAAAATAAATTTAAAATTCAAGATTTTGCAACAAATGTAACTATATCTTTGAACTATTATTCTTTAGCTTTGCCCTGTGTGGCAAATGTGTTGTTCAGGCTCAAATGTGAGAATGTTCCAAATGCGATATGGCTGAATATTTACAAGTAGCAAGAAACATCTGAATTTGTCAATTGGGCAAATGATAGTCAGGCTTCTCAGTAGTCTAGGTGTTGTAACCATCTCCAGTAAATCATGCCTCGGAAACCATTTTCTAGTGGGAGATATAATAAAAGTGAAAAGCGTTTTTACAGCATGCAGGAAGCTATAAATTTTTGGAGGCATTTTTTATTATTATTTCTGTGCGATAAATCACATTCTGGGGTACGTCATAAAAAGGTTTGCAAAAGAGTCTTTTGTAATTACTCAAATGAGATTGACTCATTTCAACTTAAATTCAGACCACAAAAGAAATGCTGTGTGTGTGTGTGTGTTTACTAGTTCTGTTGCTTCCTGTAGACATAGGTCAAGGACTGATAGTTATAAAATTGTAGAAGTATGAAGCGTTTTTTGGTGTTTGAGTGTTTACAAACAATTACAGTATTAGGCTCAAAGTCAAGGTTGATGGACTTGATGGTGAAAATGGATTCATTGTAAGGCCATCCACCTTTTGTTCATTTACAAACACTGCAGATATTTTGATGTTAGCAGGAGAGCCATACCCTTCTTGCCTGTGGACCATTGACACGTATCTGATGCTTTTTTTTTTTTTAAAGCATTTTCTCCTTCAAACACAAAGAGCATTGTTTTATTTCCATGTCCTTTCTTAATGAATGTTGTATCACACAAACATTATACAGTGCCATAGTTCAAATGCAAATATATGTGGCCTCTTTCTAGCTCTGGTGTGGGAAGTGGGAAGTAAAATATACAGAGCTTTTTCTTTTATACAAGCAACAGAATGTGACATCTCCGAAGTTGCCAAAAGAACTGCAGATGAGAAATCTGTCTATGCACTCTATCCGCCAGGGGATGTTACCTATATTTCAAAGGTTGCACCCTGCTTAATTGTCAGTTAATGCATGTTTTACTGTTAGCTGGTAGCACTATCTGGGGATGCATATTGCTGCTGCTAAGTGCACCAAATGTGTGGAACTCTAGTCTGCCTGCTTGTATCATGCATAGGCTGCATGTTTACTTCCCATCACTGCTTTAGTTAGGGGTTGGCTTGAGAATGTCTAAATTATTCATTGTTGGATCATTGAACATGTTGTCCAAAAGCGCTTTAGAATTATGTGCATTGCCACTAGAGCTGGTCAAATTATTTATTGCAAATAATTTATCTGTGTGAATGTGAGTATTTTCTTTGAGAAGTTTTTCATTTGACCCAGTACTAAAGTGCTGCATTAATGAAGTCTGTGGTTGCAATTATAAAGGCCTGCATGCATTTTAGAAACCATTAGTAGCCCTGGTGTGACATAGACCAGTATGACTTAGCAATTTCAGTGCGTGTTCTTACAGGGAATACTGGCTTGTGGTTACTATGGAATGGCATGCCAAGTTTTATTGTGTCCTTATGCAGTTAAAAGGATAGCACGTGTTGTGGCAACTATGTTGGTCCCAGAATAGTAGAGACAAGGTGGATGAGGCAATATCTTTTATTGGGCCAACTTCTGTAAGCTTTTGAGCTTACACAGAGCTCTTCATCAGGTCTGGGACCTGTACCCAGTGTGTCACAGCTAAATACAAGGTGGAACGGATTGTTTAGCACTTCCCCGTAACACATTTCTACAAATAGCTGTTGACGTCGGATTTCATTCAATCCTTGGCTTTTTGTTTTATCTCTTGAAGTCTGTTGTTTGCAAGCTTCAGCTTCCTGTTCGGAGCTATGGGACCTCACTAACAATGAGGGTTTGGTGTCAGCCAGTAGTGACTAGTTTCACTTTGGATGATAATAACATACTGGATGTGAAGGGACGTGGATAAAATGGGAAACAAAATGTGGAAGTTGAAATTTTAAAATCATACTAAAATTTCAAAACTTGCACATATTTCTTGGAAATTCTTCCTTATCAACGTGTCTTGTGGAAAATAGGTCACAAATCAGATGTTTGTAAAAGGCAGCTTATAAAGTGTTTTCATAACCCTCAGACTTCACCATCTGCATTGTGTCATTCAAAACTTTCCTTTCTCTTGCAACAAACCAGATTCTCAAATCATTGTGATAACACTTCCAAACACTTGAAAGCCTGTCACAGAGGTTCTAAGTCCATTTGAAGAAGAGGATAAGAAGCTGCTATGCTTTACACATCAGGATCGCTGTCTTAATACATAATGAGCCTCTCTGTTCCTCAATAGTAGAGCTTGAGGAGTTAGGAAACGCCTTCTCTTTGAAAAATGAGGGCATTGGCTCTGGGGGCGGAGAAAAGTGAAAATGAACTCATCCTCTAACATTTTGGTTAATGTATATTGATTCAAAAGCAAGCGACCATTGAGAATTTCAATGCTGCTTCCCCTGTAGACCAGGGACAGTGCTGAGCAAAACTTTAAGAAGCTAGGCTTCTTCCTCCTTCAATATTAAAAAATATAAAAAGAAAGAGAGGAGGATCTTTGTTTTCCTCATGTCCTGGCCCCATCATGTCTAGGAGCTGACTAAACAACCGCAAACAGCCAAGCATTCTGATCAGAATGTGAGTATCTTTTAGTTGAATTTACCAACAGGTAAATTATGGTCTGATGGAATGGGAGAAAATAATAAGAATCATTGTAAAACAAGATAAAAATCTTGTGTTAAATAAAATCCCGCCCCAAAGTATCAGCCAGATTATCAGATGATGTAAATTGGCCTATCTTTGTTATAGTAAATGAAGCGCCATCAGTTTACATTAGCTGAAGACTTGGCCTATGTCTTTGAAGATAAATTTTCCTTTGCAGCAGGTAAAATTGTGATTGGATTTATAATGGTTTAGGAAAAGGAAAATCCAAATGCATAGAACACTCGTTTGGAAAGCCCTTCCAGAATCACTTAAAACCCATTTATAAAAATAATTTGCTAACTTGTGCTTATTTAGCCATGCTGTGAGTAATTTAATGCAGTGTGAGCCAATGTGTTAAGGGAAACAGAGAGAATTTCAGGGCCAAACGAGTTCTAAAGTTGAAAGATTCATCCAAGGTGATCAAGAGTATTTAAGTGAATGTTATAAACCTGCTTCTATATGTGCTGCAGTGTGTGTTCATGAAATCATACTCATCAAATGACTAAACTTTGAACTGTCTTAACAGGTTTAGTACTCAGGTTTACAAGGTGAAAGCGGCAAGTGTTTTCATTTCATAACCGGGGACAATAAATCATTATTTCCACTGGAAATTTTTGACTGGAGCATTAATTTGTAAAATCAAGCAACTATTTCCATCACAAAAAATCTCTTTTCATAGCTCAAATAAATCCTTGCCAGCAGTTTAATCAACTTTTTTACACTGTAGCATATGGAAAACCACAATGTCCTTAAAATTACAGGGTGGGTTGTTTGTTTTTGTTATTGAACATGCATTGCAAATATTTGAACTATAAATCAAAGAAAGCAAGGATAGAATGATACGTTTCCTAATGATTATGCCTGTGGTGTTTTGGGTTTGGGGTTTTTTTCGGAGGGGGGTTGGGGTGGTTGGGGTGTTCTTTTCTGTAACAAGTTATCTGCACACATCTGTATAGCTGAATAGTTATTGTGCAAAAAGCTATCATTATATGTAATTGAACATCAAACAACTATTTCATTAATGGACCCATTATCAGAAAGTACAGTGACATTAAAGTATCTGCATGTTGTTACCATAGATACCTGACTTCTCTATCACACTTCGTACACACAGACTGCATGCTATTCCAAGCATTTTGTATAGCTGCTAATGTACTTTGATAGACATAATTACCCCAGGTATGCTAGACAATCTTTATTTGAATGCTCTGAATCAGATGAAAGTGTTGTAAATGCAAATGCTCAAGAAAATAACTTCGTAATTCATAATTCATCTATGAACAGGAGATGTTTTTACCAAAGAATTTTAAACTTGTCTGGTACATTGTGTTTTACAAATCTGTGGAAGAAGCACACTTATTTAAAACTTTTTTTATTAAGAAAAAGCTACAATAAAACGCTAACATACTATATCGTGCATTACGTATTCAGGATCAGGTTAATATTCAAAGAACCTGGCTAAAGATTCTAGCTTGCTGGCGGGAGAGCCCTCCTATGATTTCGCTAAAAATTTTCTAAATACCTATCACTATTTTGTTTGCATGAGAGATGTGATAGAGGGATGACAACATGTGTTCAAAGGGACTTGATTGTCTTCAGTGGACACACACTTGGCTGAGCAGTGCTGGGTTATGAAAAGTAGGAACCCATAATGTTTACTCTTACTAGGAGCACTCATTTAGTACATGTTCAAAGACCTTTACAATCCCTAATTCGTCCTTACAACCCCATGCGGTAGGTATATGAGTGGGTAGTACTATCCCCATTTTCAATAGGGAAACTAAATCAGAGAGATGAAATGACTTGCCCAGAATGACATAGTAAGGCAGTGGTAGAACTAGAACTAGAAATCGTCATCTAACTCATAGTCCTGTGCTTTAACAACTAGCCTATGCTGCCTATTGGAACAGGAGGCAAGAAATGAAAACAGTAAAATAGGACACTCGCAGAAAACAGTTGTATCACTCGCCTTGCTGTCACAACCTCCAGAATGAGACCCAGTATGAGGTAAATCTCTGCATGTACTTGTCTCTGGCAAGAACTCAATTGCAACATTCTACCATGGATTTGTATGCAGAATGCTCCATTGATTTAAGTAGGGAGATTTGCCTGTGGATCAATGGTAGGATAAAGACTACAGGATGATCGTTCAAGAAAACAGCTTTTTCTAAAGGGTTTGAATGTTAAGGTACCAAGATACCATATGATCTTAACACAATGATAAAATATAAAAGCCAAGGAAGACACTATTCATTAGCAGAGTATAGCACCATTTTTTTCCTGATGGTATTATTTCTTATTTCTAACATGTGGGAACTGAAGGAAGTGAAACAGGGTTTAGAATCCCATTGTACCAGGCATTGTACAAATAAAACAAAGTCCCTGTACAGAGAGCTCTCAATACAATATGCAATATACAAAGGCTGCTGAAGAATACACAGTTTGCCAATTCACTCAGCAGAAAATCTATTGGGCAATTTTGCTGTGGGCATTTCCATTGGGGCTCATTCAGAGAAACCAGTGTTCTCTCCATCTATATTTCCTTTGTGTCCTTTTCTGTATCTCCTCTCAGACATTGGGAGCCAGATTTCAGAGGGGCTGAACACCCACGGCTCCCATTCACTAAACTTGGATTTATGGTTGTCCAGGACTTCTAAAAATCAGGCCCTTCGTTTTCCTTTTCCTCCTGGGTCTTTTGGATTTTCATGAGTAGGTTTTCTTTTTTCGTCCAAGGTAATACCGACAGATCCCGGTCATTGGCAGCCAGGATCAATCCTGGGACCTCTGGAGCTTAGCACATGAGCTAAAAACAGGGCCGCCCAGAGCGGGGGGGCAAGTGAGGCAATTTGCCCCAGGCCCCACAGGGGCCCCGTGAGCCGCTCTGGGTGTTCAGCAGCACTTCAGCCACAGGCCCTTCACTCGCTCCGGGTCTTCGGAGGCGGGTCCTTCAGTGCAGCGGAAGACTCAGAGCAAGTGAAGGACCCGCCACTGAAGTGCTGCCGAAGCCTCGGAGCGCCGCCAGGTGAGTACAAGCACCACAAGCGGCGGGGAAAAAAAAAAAAAAAAGCTGTGGTCGGCGGCAGCTCTACCGCCGCCGCTTCATTCTTCGGCTGCAATTCGGCGGCGGGTCCTTCCCTCAGAGAGGGACTTGCTGCTGCATTGCTGCCGAAGACCCGGCCCTGCCCCAGGCCCCCTGAATCCTCTGGGCAGCCCTGGCTAAAAGATACGTCTCTTAGCCAAGCCTGTAGCACTCGTCAATCTCTAGCTGGTCTAGCTACCATTAGAGGGGACAGAGTGCCATGCCAAGCAGGCATGGGTTACACAAGCATAGATGGAGGTCATTTTTAGATATTCCTGGGATGGAACTGTGTTTGGAGGTAAAAACAAATTGTAATTAGTACAAAATAATGAAGGATTTATTGAACCAATTCTACTGCCGCTTATATGACTACAAACCCACTGATTTTTTGATGCTGTTGCATGAGTGTAAGAGACAGCAGAATTTGACCTCTAACAACATAATCTAAATTACTTATAACTGAATATATGTGTTGACTTAAATTCTCAGTTTTATTTCCTTGGACTTTATATTTTATTTATTTGGTAGCTCTGCTGATAATGGCTTTTTTCTGCATTTCTAAAAAATGACTATGAAAGTGTTGGGCCAGATTCTCAGCACTACAGGCAAATGGCATATAAAAAGGAGGCTTGAAGCTTGGATTGACCTAGTCTGGTTCAGTTCTCCTAGGTAGAGCATCCTTATCATGTGGAATGCTGAGCACAGTCCCCTCCACTCCCATTGGAGTCAGCACCTTGCATGAATTTACCTGTGAAAATCCCTCTCTGTAACTGAAAGCACAAGTGTAAGGGCCTAAAAGATAGTTGAAAAAGCTGTTGTTCTGGATTAATTGTAGGCAGTCCTCAAGGAATTAACTAATTCTTCCCTGCTGAGTCCATGGAGGGAAAATACAATGAGAAATTCTGAAATCATGTCAAAGCAAGTCATTTCTCTTGAGCGCAGACTGTCAATTGTGAGGAATTACGTGTGGTGGTTTTGTGATGTGGGCAGTGGCCTCCTAGGAATATAGATGATGCTACCAAGTTTACTACGTGGCAACGTTCTCCTTGCTGTTCCACAGTGCAGAACTGACATATTCTGCCTTTGTTCCATTGGCAGAACTCTCATGGTGGTGATGATAGGGGAAGAGGTGTTTCCAACTGAGGGACATGCAAGAGAGGCTCATGTGACAGATCAGAGATGAAAAGGTTGCTCTTCTTTTAACTAAAATCAAACCCAGGTTCATGGTAGTTGAAACCTACCATGTCACCTTGCTCCTGTTCAAAATAATCTCTTGTCAGAAGAAAAGCAAGATCTCAGAAATTACAAGCAACAATAAGTCTGATTTCAGGTCTCATTAAAGTGTACTTTAACCTGAAGCTATATGGCAAAGAGGCTCAACCCTTCATCACATTAATTTTCACAGAAAATATAAAGAAACAATGTCTGAACAGCTTTACTTTTTCTAAAGCCCTGTGTTTAAAGGTAATTCTAACATTCTGTGGCATTTCACATATACAGAAACCTGGAAAAGAAAAGAGAGGTGAAATTACTTCAATGGGACTGTGACTCAAGCTTAAGTCAAGTGGCTTTCTTCCTACTACTCTCCTGTACTCTTTTCAAAGTGCACAGTTATGCACAAAATTGGGTTCTCTTTGAATTAATACATTTGAAAATTAAGTTGATCTATAACCAATTTTCTCCTCATTTAAACAGTGACCTGCAAGTGTTACTCCAGGGACCAAAACAGGATCAAAGAAATTATGTGTTGTTCAAGTTGCTCACTGAAGCGGAATGTCTCAGAAACATGTACATATGGTGCTAGGTGCTTTAGGGATCAAACCAATGTTTACCTTGTTGTACATTCTTCTCATTTTGAAGTTACACATTCTCCTTATTTGACATTTAACAAAAAACATACTAATTAGTAATTACAACAATATATCCCTTCACATTTTCTATTTCAAGATTTAACATGCTACATCAAAAGCTTGCATACAGCGCTAACGCTGAATTCATCTGTTTGCATATGCCGATCAGCTGCTTTACGAGCAATTGGCAGTTCCTCACCTCAACATCAGATGAAACTGGGCATCAAAATTATCCTCCCTAAAGCTTTGAAATGACGGAATTAGTTCTTCTCTCTATAGGCAGTGTTGAAATGCAGGATATATTTAGAGTAGCTAGCCAGATGCCATCCATGTATGTATAAAAAATGCAGTGTGATTCCCTAGAGAAATATTACATCTTTTATCTTGTGGAAAATGTTGGTACCCATCACTGTGGCTTCACATAAAAATATAAATAAAGGCTGTCAGAAACTTCTTATGTTCACAGTGAGTCAGTTTATGTCTGTGGTTATGTACATCGATGTCACTCATTTTGGAGTCAATTCTGGAAACCCAGAAGAAGTTTAACAAAAGACATACTTGCCCAGAATTATAGCTCTGTCTGCAGCTGTTGTTTTTAAGTGTGGCTGTCCTTTGGACATACTTCTGCAGTCCCACGTAATGTATCCTATGCTACACTGCAAAGGGCTACAGATATTGATAACTTTTTGAAATGGTTATCTACTTGGTTTTAGTGGCCTTCCTATTTCTATTACTAGTTATGTCCACATTCACAAGCTGTTCAATAAGTCTCTCCAAATCAACTTGAAAAAGGATTTGCCTCAGTGTTGTGCAACTGGCATCAGTACCATATATAACATGGACTCCTTGGATGGCTTACTTTGTATAACCACAGCAGGAAATTCACTGCTACTTGCTGCCTGAAGTGATAATGCATGCCCAAAAGAATGAGCTTAATGAAAATGTTTAGGATATCAAATTCAACGTCAAGGATCCTTACAAAAACATTTTACCCATGGAGTATGTTGCCATAGAAAAAGTCCACATTTAGAAGTATTTTCCACAAAGAGTATCATGAAGTGCAAATACTTATGAAAAAGCAGAACACAAGCATGGGGAAATTACACTGATTATTGCTGATTCAAAAGCTTTTAGAAGTTTGTCTTTCATTATTGAATAGCTGGTCTAATAAACAAGATGGAATAGTATCCAAAGATTGCCAAGTTGCTGCACTGATTTTGACAGCAGCACAAGTGATCAAAATTGTTTATAAAGTAATGTATTTCTTCAGTTTTCTTGGATATTTTTATTTAAATATTTATACTGTGATCAGAGGGGAGCTTTAGTGGACTTAAACTTTCCTGAATATGTAGGGCCAGATTTTCAAGAGCTCAGCTCCCATTTAGGCACCAAAATTTTAAGATATCTCACAAATCAATGGGAGCTGCAGATGTGGCACCTCCAAAAAAAAATCAGGCCATTTATTTAAGTGCCTAAATAAGGTTTTTGGTGCTTAAAGTTAGGTACCCAAGGTTGAACAGTTTTCATAAATGCTCAACCGTGGCTTTGGCCTCGAAGTCAATGGATGCAGAGTTAAGCCATCGCTACGCACTTTTGAAACAACTATCCTTTGGCCCCACATTTGAACATTGTGGCTGATACATGTTATGGTATGGTAGAGTATTGATTGCAACGCCCTACTTAAAATGGGATGTGGGCATCTTAAGAAACCCACACTTGAAAATTGGTCCTTCTTTTACCTTCATTTGTGTACCATTTAATATCTAGGAAAATTATCATCTCCCCACCTCTCCATCCAAACTCTCTGTATAACTCAAATTTTGCCTGTTTCAGACATAGACCAACAGGATTAAAAATGAAGTAATTTCCCAAACAGAGTAACTTCCTTTTTGGAAATCCCTATCCTGTTTATATCTATTAGCTCTAAACAACTAGGTAATACTCCCCATCCAAATAGCCAGAGTGAAAAAGCGAAGGGTCGGTCAACAATATCCACACGAGTAAACAAATGCCTCTAGGCTCTAGAGTAACTGTGATATTGTGAGCAACATCTCTCCTGAAGAAGGTGCATTGTATTTTAGTTTACAAGGGAAAAAATGACAAAAGGTCAAATCCATGACCCGCGATCCAGATTTAGTAAAATATTTTTGTTCCAGTGCACACAACATTTTTTGTACATTCTTAGATGTTTTCACATACTCTGTGAGACCTCTGAAACTAACAGACTTTGTATTATTCTGTTATTGATTGTAATGGATAAATAAATGCATTAATAAAGTTCCAGTCTGTGAGTGAAAGTAGACTTAAGTTCTATGATCTCTCTCATGGAGCAATAAAGGGCTGATCCAAAGCCCATTGAAGTCAATAGGAATCTTTCTACTTTCTTCAGTGGGATATAGATTAACTCTGTGTAGAATATAGTTTCCTCATCCATTTAATGTTTTTGAGAGTTTGAAATTTTCTCCTGTCTTGAATTGGGACAAAAAGTCAAAATCTCAAATTTTTATTAACTGAAAAAACAAAACAATTTTTGGTTCAGGTAAATCAAAGTGTTTCATTTTGATTTTTACCTGTTTTCTTATTTAACCTTCTTCAGTCTTATTAGTTTAAATTTTGAAATAAAAAGTAATTTTGAATTGGAAAAATTATTTTTTTTTCATTTTGAAATGTCATAATGTTCTGACAAATTTGAAAAAAAAATCATTTTTTTTAAACGGGAGATTCATCAAAACAAACCCTGATTTACAATCATTTTGGTTTTGAAGAATTAGCAATTTTCAATTATAAAAAAAGTTTAATTAAAAAATTCCTGACCTAGGAAGGCATCGTTAAGGTATTGCGTAAAATCCGAGCCAAAAAACCTAATGTGATGGCCCCTTAACTGGGGAGAGGATAGATGGTTGGAGTCATAGGGCCTGATTTTCCAAAGCCTTTCACCTTGTGGTATCAGTTGCATCTGTAGAAGGTGTGAATGGAAAATACTACCATTCTGATATGGTAGCATTTTATACCCACTTTACAAAGGTGTAAATGACTGTACAAGGTGCAAGGCTGTGGAGAATTGGGTCCATAAAGTTAGTGGGAATTGGGACTGACACTAGTGTGTTGTAATTATGCTGGGCTAGAACCATGGAAATGTAGGGCTGGAAGGGACTTCGATAAGTGATCCAATCCAGCCCTCTGCACAGAGGCAGGACCAATAAACACAGACCATGCCTGAGAGGTGTTTGTCCAACCCGTTCTTAAAAAGCTCCAATGATGGAGATTCTGCAACCTCACTTGGAAGTCTATTCCAGAGTTTAACTATCCTTATAGTTAGGTTAGATATTAGGAAAAACTTTCTAACTTGTCCTTACTGCAAATTAAGCCTTTTACTACTTGTCCTTCCTTTGGTGACATGGAGAACAGCTGATCACCATCCTCTTTGTAACAGCCTTTAACATAGTTGAAGACTGTGGTCAGGTCCCCCCTCAATCGTCTTTTCTCAGTTTGTTTGTTTTTTTAATTTCCTTAGAGGTCAGGTTTTGTAAACCTTTTATCATTTGTGTTGCTGTCCTCTGGCCTTTCTCTTATTTGTCCACAGGTTTCCAAAAGTGTGGTGTCTGGAATAGGACACAGTACTCCAGCTGAGGCCTCAGTGCCAAGAAAAGATGGACAATTAATTCCCGTGTCTTACATAAGACAATCCTCTTAATGCACCCCGGAACATCAGCCTTTTCCGCAAGTGCATCACATTGTTATTGCATATTATGATGAACTATAACTCTCAAGTCCTTGTCAGTGGTACTATCACCTGGCCAGCTAGTCCCTATTTTGTAACTCTGCTTTTGATTTTTCCTTTCAAAGTGAAGACTTCACCCTTGTCTTTATTGAATTTCATCTTGTTGATTTGAGACCCATTATACAATTTGTCAAGGTTGTTTTGATTCTAATTCTGTCCTCCAAAGTGCTTGTAACCCCTCCCTGCTTGGTGTCATCCACAGATTTTATAATCATATTCTTCACTCCATTATCCGTCATTAATGAAATTATTGAATAGTACCAGACCAGGACTGATCTCTGTATGACCCAACTAAATATGTCCTTCACTTTGACACTGAACCATTGATGATTTATCTTTGAGTACTGTCTTTCAACCAGTTGTGCACCCACAATATACTTATTTCATCTCAACCACATTTCCCTAGTTTGCTTATGAGAATGTAATGTAGGACTGTGTCAAAAGCCTTACTAAAATCATGAGATCTCTGCTTCCCCACATCCACTAAGCCAGTAACCCTGTCAAAGAAGCTGAGAGGGAAAAAAATATATAAATCTATGATATGTAAGAAAACTTTGGAAATAACAAGGGTGAAAAGCGTGTGGGTAGGGTTAGGGTTAGTGTTCAAGCTAAACATGTAAGCCTGGATGAGGAAGCTCATTGGGTTCTGAATAGGTCATCTCTTGCTTTTTGAAATGAGAACCGTGATGCTCCCTGCCTGGTGCTTCAGTGGAAGACAGGAGCTGGAAAGAGAAGAGTAGACCATGAGATGATAGTAAGAAAGCAGGGCCTAGCTACCAAGCAGTGTTTCCAAATTTGGGAAACTTCTGTTACTAAGGTCAGGAGCCAAGGAAAGAACTCAAAAGCCAAGAAACGTGGAAGATTTATTTCGGGGCTCAAGCTGTGATCTCACTTTCCCTGGTATTTATATTGGTTTTTAAAGGTACAGAATTTTAAACTGCTGGTTTATTAGGTCTGGTGCTGCTTTTCTTCAAATCCCTCCTCACTGTACTGATGTGCAGTACTGCACACTCACTCAACACACATGCATCCAAAGGGAAAAACTGTCTTAGGGGACAATTATGTCTCCTTGGAAGCAGTAGGGGCAGCCCCTGAACAGCCTGGGGAGGTATTTTATCTCTGCTAGCAGTGGGGGGAGTGCACTGCTACGCGGCTCTTGATACACCTTTGGAAAAGTATAGCCCAGTGGTTCTCAAACTTTCGTACTGATGACCCCTTTCACATAGCAAGCCTCTGAGTACGACCCCCCCTTATACATTAAAAACATTTTTTTAATATATTTAACACCATTATAAATGCTAGATTCAAAGCGGGGTTTGGGGTGGAGGCTGACAGCTTGCAAACCCCCCCATGTAATAACCTCCTGACCCCCAGTTTGAGAGCCCCTGGTATAGCTAACGTTCTATCCAGGCCAGGAGTGCCCAAGCCTGCGGAAGGCTAGTTCATGGCCCTGCTCTGTCCCCACTCAATCCACATGTAACACAAATAATAAATTAATAATAGGCCCCATCTGGAGCAAATCAGTGCTTATTTATTTGTGTGCACTAGGATTTACTTAGGAAATTGATTACATTTTAATTAACGAAGAGCACATAGGATTAAAAAGAGAACATCCACAGAGACCATAAACAGTTTCTCAGGAAGGAGCGTATTCTGGGCTCCCGGGCACTGCCACAGTAAAGAGGCTGTGTGCATAGGCATTCTCTAGAGATTGGAGGGGTCAGATCTTCAGCTGTGTAGCTCCATCAGAGCCAGTAGAGCTCTGCTCCTTTACATCAGCACAGGACCTGGTCCAGGAAAGCGAAATTAGAAATTCTGTAACTTCTCCAACTGTTGAATGGGGTTTAGAATAAGTTCATTTTTATTCCCCGCCCCTATCCCACCCCCCAAAAATGTTAAAGTGAATGAACAAATAGATAAATAAACTCAAGTGTTTCATACACTATCATAGAAACCTATGTTATGTATTTGACTGACAGATGTCATCCTACAGGCCATTTTTTCTTGTACAGATGTGATTTAATAGATCATAAATCAATCACCACTTTTGGAATGTAAGTTAACAGATGTCGTCTTTAGAGATTTTAGTATAAACACTGTTAACCCACAAATTCTTTCTCAAGAAATGCCAGTTGTGTATAAGAATGCCAGTTGGCATGAATGTTACTTGAACATTTGACTTATTAATAGATCTTTTTCTCAATGAAATCGATTTTTTTACAGAAAAGGCATGCCTGCTTTATTTCTTCATTAGAGTCCCAGCCTGCAATACTGTATCTGCTTGCTTGCAGTGATGTCATTAGCTAGAAAACAGATGCACTCGAGCATCAGAAATCAATCACTGGTGTTGGCACTTTAATAAACAGCTGCTTTCTTAAATGGTTTGGAATAAACACGTCTCTTGTTGAAGAGAGATCACTAGGTTATAAAACTGTTGATTAGAAATGAAAGCCCCTTGAAATTATAACTCAATCAGAGTTTTAAAACTATCCAGTTTATTTTAAACTTTGTAAAATTACTTACAACAGAAACATGCTGGCTGCCCCATGGAATTTCTATCATGTGGCCACAACAATGGTATTTGCAGAAATGATAAACTCTCTCTCAAAACAAGATTTATGATAATTGTGCCATTAAGGCATAGACCCACATTGGGCACACCACAGTGTCTCATTGTCCCAGGGGGACTTAAGGAGGGATCTGTTTGAAGGAGGCAAATCAACTCCCTGATGCACATTATAGGCATATATCGCCTCACCTCTCCTGCTTCCGTGCAGGAGAATTATACCCCATTCACGGGGCCTTTGTGTGAGCCTGGCTTGGCCATTATTTGGGCCTTAATGGAACATCTGTAACTTACAGTGAGTGCACAGAAAGCTGTAACCAAATATCAAATAGTGGTGCAAAAAAAAAACCCATCTCAGTTCTCATGTAGGACTCGGATTAGCTTCAACTCTACCTTGCTAAGTAGCTTATGAACCGCAGAGATGTAAGAATAATTCCACAGCAAATGCTTCATATGGCTTAGTGACAAAAAATGTGAAATGTTACAATGTATCCAGCTGATGTTGGTAATCTGCTTGTTCTCACTTCTGCTGCTGATGGATATGCTGCTGCTTATCCTGTTCATATGAAGGTGTTGCCTACACATGCTATGGCTTCCACTGCTGGTGCCTATGCTATATTGCACAATCAGGTCATAATCTGAGCCCTTTTATGATGTCACTAGAATGCCTTTGTTTAATTCCAAATGCTACCACAAAATGTTCAGTATGTTCACATCATTCTTGTCATAGTACAGTGGAAGTGTCTGTAAAACCCTATCCATGTTAATAGAGTTAGGAAAATAATAGCATATATCAGAAACTTTCTTAGTTTATAAGTTCTTTGAGTCAGGGTTAGTTTCTTTTGTTTCTGAGTATGTAGTGTCTAGCACAACGGAGCCCTGGTTCATGACTGGGTCTCCTAGGAGCTACCACAATACAAACAATAAATAATAATACGCTGGAATTCATGAAAATCTTACTAGTGTCTTTGGAAACTTCATAAATCAGTCAGTGTTAATGACTCAGTGCACAACGTTAGCACCTGTATAACACTGAATCCATAGTGGATTAAAAGGATTCACTACACTTTCAAAAACTGTTTGGTCATACTTGATATTAAGGGTCTATTTACAAAAGGCTTACAAAGGTTTAATAAATGACTAATGTTTTAATAGATGGTTGTTTAATTGAGTTAGAGTCCAACTGGTCAATAGGTTGCTTAAAACCATCTATAACACTTTCTTGTTTTTACAACCATTTATAACACACACCACTCATGTCTGCAATATGTTTATAACATCCATTAATCATGTCCTTTTATAAACAGAACCTCAATTTAAAGTATGACCAACTCTTTTAAATGTTGAAAGCTACTCTAAGATCTCTGCCCCAAATTTTCAAATGTAGTACTTAAAATTAATTTCCAAAAACCATTATTTAGGCAGTGAAATTCAACCGCCTTGATTTTTCAGAAGTGCTACATAGCCCCAGTTCCACCTCTGAAAATCAGGTTAGTTCTAAGTACCTGAAAAATGTTGGGTTTTTTTTTTACAATTAATCCATTCCAAAGCTACATTGTTTATATTCTCCCTCTCTTCCACTAAAAATTACTTCTTCCTTTTCTACTGTTGAAAATATCAAATATTGGTTGATAACTTGTGTTGATGTCCTGCTGTTCTTCCATAAAATCATCACAACATATTATCAAACATTGGCAAAACTCTCAGGGCTGATTGCATGTACCATCTATATCTGAAAAGCAGCATTGTGTTGCTGTGATAATAATATGCAGTCATACATGCTGTGCTGTTATATGCCCAAAAAACATACTGTAACTAATGCTCAATGATTTCCATTCATCAAAATAAATGCTAAATTACAGTAAAAAAGCTCTACATTAAAACAACATTAAAGTTGCAAAGTCAAGCACTCGAAAGTTAGGACATTCCAGAATGAAATATTCGGGCATATGTGTAACCTTAATTTGGCCCCCTTGTGCATATGCATTATGATAAAGTCTTTAATTAAGTGATTGCTAATTTAAAAAAAATGAAGAAACAATTCCGTCATGGAATCATATTGACCCCCAACTTGAGTCATTAGAAGGGTTTGGACCTTTAGTTCCACAGCACAGTCCTCTACCACATGGGCTAACAGAGTAACAGTAGTAGGTTGTTACCCTCGGTGAACCAGGCTCCAGAAAGGGGAGCCTTGAGAGGACACGACAGACAATCTCCTTACTTTCTCTTCCATAGTCTTCCTGGAGCCACTGTTGTCCCTGGCAGTCACTAGGAAAGTCCTGTTCAACCCCTCAAGTCCTGGACTGGAGCATGAAAAGAAACTTCAGAGAATATAGGTACCAAATTCTGAGCACATGTGAACTATGGTGTTTGGTTTTTGTTGGGTTTTTTTTTTTGGAGGCAAAATTTGGGAAGATTTTTATGTATTTTTTCCCCTAATTTTAGCCTTGGAAACAGTTGAGCCATGTTAGCTGAAATTTAAAAATATGCAAATGAATTAGCCTGAGAAAGACACCAATCGTGGAAAATTTGAGCCCACATGTTAAATGTTGTCAAAGTTATAAGCAACTGAAAACTGGATCTTAGTTATAATGGAAAGTGTTGGGCAAACTTAACTCTAGGCAGCACTACCAGCTCTGCCGATATCAAGCTCCAAGGTGGGAAAGTGTATTGTTGCCATCTGAATGCTTTTAGCATTTACTTCCACGCATAAAGGGCATCACTTCCACAAAGCTGCCTCCCTCTTGCAGGTGTTGTCTGCTCATGTAACTGAGTTGCAGGCCCCCATCCAAGTGCTGACACCTCTAACCATTTGGCTGCATATGCAAATCATGTAGGCGCAAGCACAAGTTCTCAAAATTGCACCCACAATTCATTTTGTGGATTCCAACTGACCCCATTAAAAAGCCAGCCAAGTCTTTTCTCATTGGAAAATGTTTCCCCATAATGAGATCAGTGATGTGCACATTAGCCCTTTCTAGTTGATCCTGTGAGGTTTTGAGAGCCCACAATTCCCACTGATGTCATGGACGGATGTGGTCACTCAACACCACACCAAATCTTTCCTTTCGTTAATTACTGTATTTTTAACTATGTTAAGCCCAGCTCTACCTTCCCCACAGAAATGTTATGAACGCTTTGTCTTTCAAGTTCCATCTCTATCAAGGGACGAATTTTGATGGATTGCTATGATTACTGTTCTTGCCAATTGGGAGCGGTGTTGTCATTATGGTTGACTGTCACATGCCTCATTACTCTCCAGGAACTTTTCAGTATGCTTCTGAAATCCACTTGAAACTATGGTGTATAGTTTCTAGGTTTCATTAGCCACACTACAAAAGAAGTCTGTTCCTTTTCTTCGTTACTAGTTGGACATTCATACAAACAAAAAGAAGCTCTCCAGGAAATGAACAGTGTAGGGAACTCACACTGAATTCTGTTATTAACACAGCTGTGCAATGTCATGAAAGGTATAATTCAGTGCTGCCTCAAATGAAAAATAATTTCAAAGGGGAGTTTCTCTTGCTGACTTCTTTGAATCGGCTTGTAAAAATCTGAACTCTGAATTTAAGCCTGTTCTGAAAAACAGCAGATTAATGAACTAGCCTTTTACCTAAAGACTTGGCCCTGAACTCAGATTACCAGACAGATCAGCATGATGAACTGGTTTTAGTTTGTCTTGACTTGGTTTCTTAGGGGATTAAATCCTTTATTGTTATATTGGATGCTATATCCTTGATTAATTATGTTCTGTGTTGCATTTTTCATATAAACTTAGATCAAAATCACCTTTGTTTCTCCTGTTCTTTTTTTCCCCCTGAAATCAAAGACCCCACATTTAATATCCAACTGCACAGGGTGCATATACACTGCAACTCAGCCTCCTTACTAACCAGAGAAGGTATTATATTTGGTGGTGTTTGAAAAGAGTTTTGTTGATTATAGCTAAATCCTTATCCCAGAAAGGATGTGTTCCTGAGACGCTAATGTATGGGATATTTTGAATGGATATTCCTACTGGTGATGTAGCCATAGGTTGCTGCCAGTTGGTCTGAATAAAGCATTATGCTTTCACTTCAATTCACACTCAAGGTGCATGCACCTGTGTGCTATGGAAGATTGAGGAAGCTCTATGTTTGAGTAGCTCTAGGTATTCTGGGAAGTAAGGAATGAGATACTGGTAGTTAAGTCAAGTGTGCATTTGGCAATCACTCGCACGCCCCCTGGGAAATTAACATGCTTTAAAGAGAAAGGTCATATTGGCAAGAGAGGGGTTATCATTTGAATTGTGCATAATACAATAGTCATTTTTTCTCTGCCCGCTTGTCCAGCCTCACCGTCATTCAGATCGCCTCCCCATTTGCCTTGGAGACTTCCTTCCAAAGAAAGACCTGAAACCAAACTTTCAAAAAATCTGTATGCCCATGCAAATGTCATGGTTCTCCTCAGTCTCTTTAATGAGCTGGTCCGAACCCTTGTGCCTTATAGGAAAGTTCAGTTCTGAGTTTGATTTTTGTGGCTGAAGCAGTAAAGCAGGAAGGGGGCAAGAATGTGACCCCTGGAAAAGCTGTACCAGCTGTTTAAACCAGTGCTGATCTCTGTCACTGCACAGCTTTTCATGAGGTTCTCACAAGCATACAAATCAAGGTAGGGAAAGCATTCTATCCACTTACCTGGGCCCTGATCCAGAACAAGTGACCAGGGTCTTCAGATTTATTAGGTTTTTCCAGTGATGCTGAATCCCCAGTCAATGCCTGATGGATAGTATAATATAACTTTAGGAGTTGGAAAAGATTTAATAATTAGAGGCTGAGGAAGTTGAAACGGGGGCAAATCGTATTTACTTTTTCTGTCTCTCTCCTGACTTCTAGGCTATCAACCTGATAGGGTACTCTAGAAGTACAGGAGGACTTGAAGGAGCATATGAAGATTAATGGGTGAGTTCCATCTTTACACATGTAAGAGCCTAGGAATTCAGATCATAGTGGGTAGCAAAAAGGTAGGTGACCAATGGATATCAGATATCAGTGGTTGGTGGGTAACAAATCTCAGTAGCTTTCCAATTGCTGCACTTTTAGGTGACATCTTCTAGCTACGTCATTCATGGTGTGTTTGTTTTTCTTTTGTAAAACTTTCCAACACCCACATCCTGTACTCAGGGCTGTAACCCAGTGCCACACAAATGAAGTAATCACTCCAAGTGGTATATACTCTTTTGTAAATAAACAGAAAAAAGTTATGCAAAGCAGACATAGAATACTGCATTTTACACTACATTTTTATTTGTTAGTTTTCTTTTCAATTAGTCCTAAGTTAAAACATTTTCATGCCAGTGTTGCTTAACTTGGATTTAAATTTAAATATACAGTGAATACTATACAAGTGCATTTATTGGGTTCAATTTTTATTATTTTGCACAGTGAGTTTCATACACAACTGGCAATATGCATAAAAGTAGGCAAGAATCCTGTTTTGCATGTGCATCTATTCATATGCTGGGAAGCTAGGCACCACTGTCTGGTTTGCACATGCAAATTGGATGAAACCAAAATGATATAGATTATAAGGGAACATATTTCATATGATGCAAGAAAAAATAGACATTTGGCTGAAAACTTCACACTTTAAATATAGCAGTTGCAGTAGCAAAAGCCAAGGTCATAAAATGTTCAGCAAGAACATAATTCTAAGCTCCTAACTACAGTTTTGGATATCTGTTGCCGTAGCAGATGTAAGTTTTTGCAATGAAAAGAGAATGAGGTTAAGAGGTGGAGCTAGTATGCAAACTAGCAACATAATGCAAATGAGTGTTATGCAAATAGGCTGCATCTTTATTAAAGTGGTTGGCATGATATGTAGTGGCTTACACAAGCAATAATCTTTGAGACCCTGGCTGTCTTGTAAGGTGGCCTGTTGTATTTGCTATCCATTTGTTAGAATCGTGGGTCAAACCGTGATAAACAAACATCAGGTTAGTACATTTTAGAGAAATTAACTTTATAGTGATTACCACTGTAAATCTTTTTCGTGTAACATACACACTCTTGACACATTTGGTAATATCTCTTTGTAAAGCAGTTTCAATTCTTGAATTTTCATGGTACTCTAAGTTATATGTTTAATTAGACCACATTCTGATCTTGCATATGTACCTTCAGCTCCCAATAGTTTCACAGAGAATCCCTTGAGAATGCATGAGACGTAATTGGACCAGAACTCCAGCTCTAAACATCACCAAATTTTGAGGAAGTTCAGCTCCAGATTTGTATCCAAACTTGTGTTTTGCTTCTTTGTGTACAATGAGGTGAATCAAGATCCTGGATCAAAATATCCCACAAGAACTTGATCTGAAGTTTGTGGCTCTGGCCTTACTCCAGTAACCTTCATTTGCATCCACCACCAGAGAATTAGATGTGTGACTGGTTAGATTTGTACTGCAGGCACAAAAGATGTAGGAGCATGTTTTTTACAGGCACCAATTATGCCTACAAAAGGGAGGTCAGGCAGTGAAAAGTTATCCCCAAATCATCCCTTTCTGAGCTTGTATTGTTTGTAGGCAAGAGGAATAATGATCTGTTAAGACTTGTCTATTTAGACTGAACTGGCTCTGTGATGGGTACTGCAGAATCCTCAGGACCTAGATGTGGGCCCTCTTGGTCTTGGTACTCCCTAACAAAATGAGATAACATCTGGCAGAGATGGAGAAGCTTGGACCCAAAGGATTCCTTTCAGGAGCTCAAAGGAAGAGGACAAGGCAGCCCAAGGAACTGAGGGCTTTAAAAAAGGGACTTTGCCTCTGAAGTGGCTCATAAAACAAAATACCAAGATTCTGGCCCAAAAGGGGTTAGATTTTGGTACCAAACAAGTGTCTTCCATGGAATTCAGATCTGCCAGACTCTTCCTATTGAGCCTCTAAAATAGAGACCCCTAAATTAATCAAGCCATTTTTAAAATCAGTCTTTTGGTCCTAATATTCTTAAAGGAATTTTTTTTAAAAAATCCAGTCTATATATTTCCCACACTGTGCTACACTGACTTGTTTGAGTCAAGTCAACCCAGCCTACCCCCAGAATTTCTGGCCCTGAATCAGAACCATTCTGCCACTCTGTAATTTGCCAGGAGGAACAAAAATAATTATAAAGTTTTATCGTTAGGCTGCAAAACCCAACCCTTAAAATCAGCATTAAGATCTTCAGAGCTTTGGCTTTGCTCATTCTTGACACATGAGGAAGTGGCATGTTTGACATGAAAAGCAAGCAGAACTCTTTAAACTTAGTAGGGCGCCTTTATTCGATCATTGTTCTTTTCCATAAGACTGTCCCTGAAAAGTTCTAGTAACGTTGTTTCATTTATTTTTCCTTTTGCTTTCCCCTCAAACTTTCTGACTTTTCTTGCAACCCGTTACTGTTCTTTGTGAATCCAGTCCACCACTGTGGGGATGCACAAACACTAAACAACCAGGTGTCCGGTATCAAGTGAATAGGTTCTCTCACTGCACACTGTGATCCTTCTGTTTGCCATGCCAGGTGATTTGGAAGATACCAGCACACAGTCTTGGGCTCTGGACTGCATGTTCAAAGTCACATCAGTTGTTCCCAGTGCCTTTTTAAGAATTTCTCTCAAAATAGCAAATATGATTCTTCATAAATAATGTCCCCAGTTGACTGATTGTAATGACTGGGTGAAAATCCTCTTGCACATGGAAAGGGGAGTTGGGTTTGTTTCCTCCAAATTTAGGGCCTTATCCCGATCCATGGTGTTTCTGAAATGAACTTTGCTCCCCAGGGCCAGCAGCTGCTGTGTCAAGTTGATATTTTTGTGATCCATTCTGTCAAGCAGGCAGCCATGAGATTCAGCTGGCCTGGGAATCTCGAAGCTCTGGGGTCCCCAACCCCAGGGCAGGCTGTATGGAAAGTCTGCCCTGAATCAACAGACTCTGAAGCCTGTCCCATCCCTCCAGGTTCCCAGCACCACAGCAGGGAGCTGGGAAGCCCAGAGAACCCCGGGGCTTCCAGGCTCCCATAAGAAAATAAGAACGGCCATAAGGTCAGACCAAAGGTCCATCTAACCCAGTATCCTGTCTTCTGACAGTATCCAGTGCCAGGTGCCCCAGAGGGAATGAACATAATGGGTAATCATCAAGTGATCCATAACCTGTCGCTCATTCCCAGCTTCTGGCAAACCAGGGACACCAGTTAGAGTTGAGGCTCACAGCTGTAGAGCTGGGAAATCCTGAGAGCCCTGGCTCAAGCGGTGTCTCCTAGATCTGCCAAGCTCCCAGGCCCAAGGTAGGGATCCTGGAAGCCCTAGTGTGGCAGGGCTATTCTGGAACTGCAGGCCATGGAAGCCCAGGGTGCCTGGCTCGTGGCTGTCCGCATGGCTGGGCTCAGGCCAGATGAGCTGGCAGGGAACCAAGCGGGATTCCTGTGATTTGCTGAAAGTTCGTGGAACCCAAATCATTTTTGCAGGAAATTACAAGTTTAATGACATTTCCAACCAGCTCTGCTGTGTCCAGTTGGGCTTTGAGCACCAGTGAAAGGGAGAGCAGAATTTACCATTTCTTGAGGTAAATGAGGAGGAATGTTAGTGTTTATATTCACAAAGGAGAACAATCTGTTAATTGCAGGGTCAGATCCTCAGCTGGTGTAAACCACCATATTTCCAAAAAAGTCAATAGAACTATGTTGATTTACATGAAATAAGGATCTGGTCCACAGTGTGTTTCTGCTTAGCCAGTTTCAGGAATACAATTATGTCTATAGCAATAATATTAGTTCCAGGGACAACCATCCAAATTTAAAAGACCCAGACCTTGACACAAGAAATGTCAGTTCATGTTAGGGCATTCGCCAAAGAGAAATCTCTCCTTACCAGAGCTTATGAATAGGGCCCTACCAAATTCATGGTCATGAAAAACGCATCATGGAGCACGAAATCTGATCTCCCTCCGTGAAATCTGTTCTTTTCTGTACTTTTACCCTGTACTATACTGATTTCATGGGTGAGACCAAATTGTGGGTCCTGACCAAAAAGGGAGTTGCAGGGGGTCACAAAGTTAGTTTAGGGGAGTCACAGTATTGCCACCACTACTTCTATGCTCCCTTCAGAGCTGGGCGGATGGAGAGTGGCTGCTGTTGGCCAGGCGCCCAGCTCTGAAGGCAGTGCCCCGCCCGCAGCAGCACAGAAGTAAGGTTGGCAATACCATACCATGCCATCCTTACTTCTGTACTGCTCTGGCAGTGGTTCTGCCTTCAGAGCTGGATTCCCAGCCAGCAGCTGCCGCTCTCCAGCTGCCCATCTCTGAAGGCAGCACCACTGCCCTCAGCTGTGCAGAACTAAGGGTAGCAGTACCACAACCCCACCCCCCTACAATAGCCTTGTAACCCCCCTCCCAACTCCTTTTTGGGTCAGGACTCCTACAATTACAACACGGTGAAATTTCAAATTTAAATAGCTGAAATCATGAAATTTACGATTTTTAAAATCTATGACTGTGAATTTGGTAGGGCCCTACTTACGAAACTTTCACCACAAGTCCTGAAAGTAGGCAAAACTCATTGCTAGAAGTGGTTAAAAACTATTTCTCCACAAAAACAACAAATTTGAGTTTTCACTGGAAATACAAATATTGAAATTTTTAGGCTGAAAATCAAAATATTTCGATGTGGAAATGTTGCTACAGTGCCTCATAGGACTTGTAGTTCCAGTGCTATGCTCCCTTTCTCTTCTCCAGGCCATGCTCCCTAATTGGACTACACCTCCCCTGATGCATCACATTCTCCCCTCTTGGAGAGTGAAGGCAGTGCATCATGGGAGTCCCTGGGCATGGTGCACCGTGTAAGATGGTAGGCCTTGTCTGGGGAGAATGGGAACATAAGGCACATGAACTATAAGTCCCGTGAGGCTCTGCAGCAGCATTTTCAAATATACACTTTTGGCTGAAATATTTTGGGTTTTGGACCTTTGTTTTCTGATGAAAAATCAATACTTCCCATGGAAAGCAAACATCTGGAAAATAGTTTGAAAGGAAGGTTCTTGAACAGTCTACTCATTGCAAGCTTGTAACTTAGGATAGGACTTAGTCAAAGGTTACTGGTACTCGGCTTAGTTTTGAAAAATCCTGTGCTTGAGACATAGGCCACAGTCTCACATGGTGGCTTCATATAAATCTAAGTAGAATCATTCAGTCTGATTTTCCCCTACACCAGTCACATTAAGATGAATTTTCAAAGGTGCCTAAGGGAGCTCCCTCTGAAATTCACTTAACTCCGTTAGGCTCCTTTGAAAATTCTTTCCTAACCTCGTAAGTCTTCCCCGGTGTTCTCTCAACAAGTCAAATCAATGATTAAACTGACCCAGCTGATAATGAACATTAGATTACATCTTCACACCTGCAGCTGATTTCCTTATATGAATTGCTGATCAGAAACCCCATAAAGAATTTAATTACAAGTAACTTTTTCTATTATTTTTCTATGGTTAAGGGATTCCACATATGCAAGAAATAATAGAGAGAGAGAGAGATGGATGCCTAAGCACAGAGAAGGTTTTAATTATAAATGCTACCTGTAAGTACATCTAAACAGCAGGTAGCAAAGTCATGAAATATTTCTAATAATCATCATTCTGTTTTTTCTTACTCAGATAACTTGGCTCATTAATTACTTGAACAGTCAAGTCTGGTATTCAATACTCTTGTGCCATATACATTTTAATTTATTCTGATATTCCAATAAAACTATTGTGGAATTATTTATATTAATTGCAGTCTCTACATGCAAATATTGGTGAGCTAATATCTATAAATAAATTAAATGCCCTGGTCCATATTCATTGATTTGTCAGAGTTTCAGCTGCTTATGCCAAGTTTACATTTGCCCTATCTAGCCAATATTGTTAATTGCTTCCTCTACATTTGCATATATATCCATTTGTATGTGCAAAAACCCTCAGCTGAGCATACAAGCCAGTATTTATAGTTAGAGATTGAGTAATTGCACACTTTACTACCCAATGTGAGTGCACATATGTGAATTCTGCATGCACAAATCAGTCCTTGTGCAAAATCTATGTGTGTAGATCTGTAAACCCACTGAATGCCCTGTGATGTAGGGAGACTGTTTTAGGAGTAGAAGAAGGACCCAAGTCCTGAATGGGGTGGCAGAGAGCAATATGAAGGAGCATAGCGGAACGGAATGGAGAGGAAGAATAGAACAGGGCAAATCATTAAGTCTATAAGGGAGATTTTGTATTTATTTCTACCATGGACATTCTCAGAGAAGCTTCAGTTTCTGAAGATGGATGTTATGTTTTCTAATTTCCCCTTATGGCTTAGTGGGCAAACCACCATCTATCATACCATGCAAAAATCAAAGAGTTGGGATATATGGAAATCATAACAAAGGTGCAGAGAGAGCAATCAGGACATCCCCAAATCCCTGCAATCCTCAGTTAGGGAGACAGTTAAGGAGTCCAGTAGTGATTTGATGTTGAAGAAATAAAAAGAGTGAATGGGATTCTGTGCTGTAATTTCAGGTGGTGCAGTGCAGAACTCACAGCCCCAGGGGATCTGGAGCAAGGGCAGTTTTAAACTGTCTTTGTGTCTTTCTGATTCTGGGCTGCAGTAGGTGCTGAAACAGCCTGAGACCTGGGCTACATGTGGGCAGCTCCAGAACCAAGAGCTGCCCAGAATGACCACAGCTCTTTATGCTGCCAACAAACTCCTCCTACTCCTAGCCCCACCCTTGGCCTGCTCCCTGTGTTGAGGCTTGTGAGGGGGGCTTGCATGTGTGCGCCCTACATCCATCCTGTGCGGTGTGTGCTGGGGACGTTCTCTGTCAGCTGGCTACGGGGCTGTCGTGCATGGGAAAATCCATGCCAGTGTGTCTTTCTCAAGAAGTAAATCTGTGGCTGAAAATGATTGTCAGTAGACAGTAAGAGCAACTCACTGTATGACCTTGGACAAATCACTTAACTTTTCTGAGCATCAGCAACTTACCTTTTCTGTTGAAATGGGAACCATTATACCTGTTATGCCTGTAATCGTGCCCATGGTGAGGAACAGATCATTTGCAGCTAAGATGGTTGATTTTAACGTCTAACATTATTGAATGTATGTAATCAGTTTACTATTTGTATTAAAAATGTGAATAGTTCTGTGTTCCATTCAGAGGAAATCATCTTCATTTAGGTGAGATTTGTGTGTCAGATTTATGACAAATAATACACTTAGTGTATTGATAACAGTAAAATGCTGCTCAAGGCAATAAACACAATAAAGCAATATCAGTCCTTTGCTTTTCAAGAATTTTTTTGGATTCTGATGTCAAAGGCAGTCAAACAGAAGGAGCTCCAGGTCAAGAATAAGATTAGCCCTAGATTTACTTCAGGTTTTTTGGGCAGGAGGGAGAATTTGGGCATTTTGGAAATGGTTCATAAAGCTTTACAGTGAGATAATATAACTGTGTTTTATATTCAGTTTCATAATTAGTTATCAGTGACAGCATAGAATACCACTTATCTTTGCAGTAAATCCATGATGTGCAGATTGTTACAGGACTCCAGTTCTTTAAATGATATTTTCAGATGGGCCGTTCTCTGTTGCTGGCACAATTTACACCCTAAAACTTGTACCTGCAAAGGACGGCCTGGCTGAAAATATACCCCTTAAATGCTTGCTTTGACTCATTTATTTATACAAGGCTTGAACCAAAATCCACTGATGTAAATGGAAAAACTCCCACTGATCACAATGGGCATTGGACCAGGCCCTTATAGAAACCACAGTATTAAGATATCCTTTGTGACTAATGCATATCCTTCTAGAGATGCATGGCTCATCTGTGCTCTTCTAGAGCAAACTGCATCATTGGCCTGAGCATGGGGATTGGTGGGTATGCTGAGGTCTAGAAGTCTCGTACTTTATATTTTCTGATGTTTTTTGTCAGCCGGGAAATTATTTGGTTCTACTGTGATCATTGTATTATGTATAACTTCTAATTATTTCTACTCCCCGAGCGTATTTCATTCTCTCCTCAGCTGCCAGGGCCCGTTCTAGGGCTGGGCAAGGGCAGTTGTCCTGGTCACCAGCTTCGTATCTTTTTTTGTCTCAGTCACTGATTAGTTTTATTTTTTTATCTGGATTGGCCAGCCTGCCACTCCTCCCACCTCCCCATTTTGTTTTTGGGTTTTTTGCTCAGCCATTCTGCCTAAAACATTTTCTGCCCTGGCAAGTAAAAAGCCTTGGGCTGCTCTTTTCAGCTGCTTTAAACTAACTTTAGTTACATCCTTAACAAACAAAACAAAATAATATGACTAAATACACTAATTCCTCCTCCATATTTGACATTTGTGCAGATATTGGCTGTGTAAGGCATTGGTGTGCATTACATATCTCCACCATGCTATCTGTGTATTCCCATGTGTTTTGGCTGCTTTGATACCTCATCTATGCAAGAGTTATTTTACAATAGGCAACATCGCTTCACCCTTTGAAATTTCTGTCAGCTCATTTGTCTGGTGGAATGAGTTTTGTTAGCCAAGTTTCTCTGCAGTGGTTATTGGGTAATATTAATCTACCTATTGTACAGGCCATGCTCCTCACTCCTGTCTCTCTATAAGAGTCAATGGGCTTATTTGTAGTTTCAGTTTACTGATTCATCACCAGGTGCTAGAAATTCCCTTCTGCACTGGAGCTTTGAGGCTCCTGTCAAAATCACTTCTTTGGTGGGTTCCCCTGTCTTTTTAGAGAGGGGCTGTGTTTTGGTCTCCGAGGTAAGAACCATTGTTTGTTGTTGTTGGGTGGGGAGGAATCTAGAGATGCAAACGAACCAAAAATTCCTGAGGTAATGATGTTCTGTCTCATCATTTTACTGTGCTGAGCTTTGTGTTATATCTTCAGTTTGGTCTTCATGTAAATGTGCTATCTGCTTGTCTATTCAATGCACCCATTGTCTATAAAGGAAGCGTCTTTGCTATCAAGTTACATATGTTCACAACACTGTGCGCCTTCTGGCACATTATTTCAAGTTCACTTTGCCCTTAGTTCCAAGAAGAAAACTAAATATGAAAGGTCAGTCTACTTTCAGTGGCTGCATCAAAATAATGTTGTGCTACTTTTTCTTGGAGGGGAAACCCCCCCCCCCCCCCAAAACACACACACTTCATGCATTTTTTCAACAGCTTTAGAAATGCTAACATGCTAGTTTGTTTAACAATGATTTATTTTTCTCTTTCAAACACACATCATGTTTTGAACAGAATTTTCATTTGACAGCGTTGTTAGAATTGTATCACTTGGGGGAAAGAATGGGGATTAAAAGAGATTCTGGATTGCAAAGTGCCATGTTAAATCAAAATGATACAGTGTCTGATTGTATAACAAGTGAAGTCAATGGAAAGTCTCCCAGTGACTTCAGTGGGCATTGGATCAGGTTCGTTATGCATAGCCTCATCGCAATGTTCTGTGAGTTTATTACGTTCTTTACAAACCTCAATACATTTTTGAATTGCATACAGATGATGTCTGGTGAGCAAATTTGAAAATCTAGGTGTCTAAATGAGAGCTAAGTTCTTTCGAATTTCTGCCCCCATTTGTGGCTACTAAGCCCTCTTGAAAATCTGTCCTAGTACGTGCAAAACTCAACAGTTGAAATATGGTTGAAAACTAAGTGACTAAAATGCTTAAAATGGGAGGCTTTAAAGATGTCTCGCTTTTGTGAGCTTTATTCCTTTGCCCTGCAGGTTTAAAGCTTAAAACAAGTCACTGTACTATCAGAGACCATTGGCTGAGCCCATGGTTAGGCTATTATATTCTATTTTAGCTGGCATTTCTATTTCCAGGAAATCCAAAGCAACTGGAGATGGAATTCAAGCTCTTGAACAAACCAGGAAGAGAATTATGACTGAAGTTAAAATTTAGGGAGAAGCGAAAACTCACATAGATACGGTGAGCAAGAAGTTCTGAGCTATTTGCTATTTTCAAGTAATCAAAACAAGTTCTGTAGTGTGGATGTCATTATTATTGCAGACTTTTTCTAGTACATCATGTATAATAGATGAGAATCCTTTATCGTAGTGGAGACATCAGAATTTATATATTTTATTTTGTATTCCTATTCCACTGACTGTTTTTTTCCCCAGCATTTCAGTTGCTAAAGATGTCAGAATCCGTTAGTATGTTGTATAATATGTACAAATTCCTTTCTGTGTGACTAAGTCTGAAATAGAAGCTTTTTTATATTTTTATTTTTCTGATTCAACTAAATTGTTCTGAAATGCTAAACAAATGGAGTCTTTGGAATAAGAGGAAGTAGTCTGAGAGGCATGTAAGTGTGCTGTTTATTATTATAGCAAGAGACCAGGTATAAATATGACAGCTAATCCTTGACATTCTCACTCTGACTTATCTGGAAATTAAATAACTGATGAGTATTTGCATTCACATTTGAAAAGCATTACCATTACTAAGTTCCCTCTCTCCTATGCAAACATGTTGGACATATTTAAAATATAGCTATTAAAGCACATCTCTTAACAGTGAAATGGAATTACATTATAAGAAATTGTTCAGTCTCTTTGTGCATCACCGCTATTGACTGGAAGAAATCAGAACTGTACGACTGAGTGTCACTGGTGGTTGTGGGTTCCATTTCAGCTGATGCCATAAAGTGATGCCATAAAGTGTCATAAAGGGGGAAATCCTGACTTCTATGAAGTCAATGGGAGCTTTACCTGTGAGACCTAAAAGACTAGGGTTTGATGACAATCTTATTTTTTAGTTATATGCAGACTTGAAATAGTTCATGCTATGCATAGTTCATGCCTCACAGTCTAACACTGGTAAGGAATGAAAGGTTTAAAAAGATCTGTAATTGGCACAGCTGAGCCCTTAGTAGTAATCAAATTATTCTGCCATTTTAATTTCCATTGGATGGGATTTTAGCCTCCTGTAAGGACTGCAGGATAGGGACTCACTTTCTAAACATTTTAAAATATCAAAAAATCACCTAATTATTAAAATTATTACCTGAATCTAGAGGCTGTTGTTAAGACAACCAGAACGTTTAGTGAGATTGGGTTAAACATTCAGTTACACTACTGTAATTATATAATTGTGAGCAGAAATATTTATTTTAATATATTCTAATTAAACATTTCTGGCTTTATAGATTAGTAGATAATCCAATCTTGTTTCTTGTCTTTAAAAGACAAGAAAAAATGTCAACAGACACCGTTTTCTAAAAGAATGTGCTAGGTCAGTTAATGTTTATCTGCAGTATGTGCTCCTCTGATGTCTCCATCAGGGAATGATTTGTTTAGAGTAGAAAGCAAAAAATACCAAGGTACATACTGATGTGAAAAGATGAATCATTTTATTGATGTGTCAGTCTTTTTTTTTTTTACAAAAGTTTATATCTAACGGGATACTCTCCAAGGGACACTCACTCCCAGCCATGAATGCAAGGGTTACATCTGGCTTGTTAGCCAGGCATGTGTTACATCTAATGTTCCCTAGAACACACTAAGGCCTGGTCTACACTGGGGGGTAATCGATCTAAGGTACGAGAATAGCGTAGCTGAAGTCGACGTATCTTAGATTGACTTAGAATCACTTACTTTGCGTCCTTGCGGCGCGGGATCAACGGCCGCCACTCCCCCGTCGACTTTGCTTCCACCTCTCTCCGAGCTGGAGTTCAGCAGTCGACGGGAGAGCGATCGGGGA
Organism: Mauremys mutica; assembly: GCF_020497125.1. NCBI lineage: Eukaryota > Metazoa > Chordata > Testudines > Geoemydidae > Mauremys > Mauremys mutica. The sequence continues at coordinate 9,202,462 of NC_059084.1, read as the reverse complement.
TCAATTTATTGCATCTACACTACACACAATAAATTGATCCCCGATAGATCGATCGTTACCCGCCAATCCGTCGGGTAGTGTAGTCGTACCCTTAGATGCAATGACTTCCCTGAGTGAATTGTTCTGTTGCTTGATTGACCACAGGGAAATATATATAGGATTGTTTTTCTGATAGTGTATCTGAATTTTCCCTTTTCTGATTTAAAATTAAGGGCCAGATTGTGTCTTTCCTGTCCACCCAGGAGAGTAAGGGAAAATAATTACTCCCATTACAGTCCTGTGTCTTGCATCTAGGCGTGTAAGAGTAAGTAGGTGCTGCACACCCACTCAATCTCTGTGTGGAGCAGGTAGAAAGCGGGGCAAAAATGGATGGAAACTTAGCTCTGCCTCTCTCCTGCCCCGATATTCACTAGCTAGCGCAGCTGAGCCAATGTGACAGGGCAGAGGGGGTATTATAATTTCCTCCTGGTAAAGGCCAGGAGCAAATTGCTGTTCCCCTCCCTCCAAAGTAATGAGGAGGGGAGGAATTGTGATTTGGAGGTAAGAGGGTCTGAGAGTCACTGTACGTCCTGCAACTAGCTTAGGTAGCATCCCTTACTCAGGGCTTTGCATAGGGCTACAGTCTAGCGCTAAGGAATCTGTATCTTGCCCCCTTTAAATGCCCTACGCTCTCCCTTGGGTGTCAGTTACTCACCTTCAGTTATTGATAGTTCTCTTATCCCCTCTTTGTCACTGCTTTTCTGCACTTACATAGATATGTGCATATCCATTTCCTTCAGCCTGTCTTGCTAGGACATGCGAGGTATCCACTTTATCATTTTCATTGCCCTTTTTCGAACGGTCTCTAGTTTATCGATGCTCCTTCTACAATGAAGCGCCCTAACACAAAGATACCATGTCAGCTCTGGGCTAAGTTCACGTAAGTAAGAATTATGACCTCCAGGGTCTTACAAACACTAGTCCAGAGGCTTCACGGTGCTGACCACAACCTCCTGTCAGGGGCTGAATGCCCTCACCTCCCACTGAGTTTACTGGGAGTTGAGGGTGCTCAGCACCTCACAAGGTTGGTCTTAATGTAACCCCCAGATTAGCATTATGCTACAGGTTCACACTCTGCGTTGATGTTTAATTTCCTGCTGATATCCCCACTCTCTCATTTGAACTTTCTGTTTGGAGGGATTTTCCCTTCATGTGTATTCTCCATATTAGAAAAATTAGGCCTAAGTTTTCATTCCACTGTTCATTGTTTTAAATTCTTGTCGCCCATGTACACTTCCACTCTATTCTCTACAGTGTTTACAGAGGCTTCTAGTTTGTATTATATTTACAGCAGGTCAAATTATTCACTGCAGATAAATACTGATTTGGCCAGGACACCACAGTGAATGAGACATCACACAGAGAAATATGTCTGTAAATTTGATCAGGTGTTTAATGGACAGAAGTGAGGGAAAAATCCCAGACAGCTCTGGCCCACTAACACCTCAGCAGGTTAAGTCTAGTGTGGTTCACCAATACAGGACCACAAAGGCCAACCCTAGTGCTGAAGAGGAAGAGAAACTCTAAGCTCCCTCCTGTCAATTTAACCTAGAGATCAGGATCCAAACAGTCTTGATCTCTTTCACCTTCTCCTCAAATGAGGGGTAGGGATTGAGATTATCATTTACTTATTTGGGTGACCAGATGTCCCAATACAAATGGGAATGTCCTGATATTTAGCTGTTTGTCCTGAGTCCCGACTGATGTACGGTCAGGATGCTATTTGTCCCGATATTTGGCACAGGGCTGGACTGCGCACCCTAGCTGGCAGGCTACCTACCTGGCTCCATGCAGCTACCGGGAAGCAGCCGGCAGGACCCTGCGGCCCCTAGGCGGAGGGGTGGCCAGGGGGTTCCCACCACGAGCACTGGCTCCACAGCTCCCATTGGCTGGGAACCACGGACAATAGGAACTGCAGGGGTGGCGCTCATTGTGGGTACAGCATGCAGAGACCCTCCTGGCCACCCCTGACCCTTGGAGCCAGAGGGACCTCCGGCTGCTTCTCGGGCGCTGCCTCAGGTAAACACCACCTGGACCACTACCCCGCACCTCCTTCCCCTGCCCCAGCCCTCAGGTGAGGAAGCGAATTGGGGGGGGGGCATCCAGGGTCAATGGGCATGCATGGCATGGCCAGATGCATATTGGTCCGCCTGGCCGTGTGCTGCCAGCATGCCTCTTCCTGTTGGGGGTGGGCCCATGCTACACCACACAGCTCCCTCGCCTAACACCCCCCAGACCCGCTATGTCCATTGCCCTTCCATAACCCCACCATCACAAATGCACAGTGGTCTGCACACCACCACCCTGCACAGTTCCCCCCCTCCCACAGTCCCACCACAACTGTCCAGCACCCCACACAGAACCCCCCATTCCCTAGTTCCGCACCACACATACAGATCTCCCCCTCCCACTACCCAGTGCCCTTCCCCACAGCCCCACCACATTACTACACAGTGCCCCACACAGACCCCCAGTGCCCCGACACACACAGATCTCCCCCACTGCCCAGCGCCCCTTCCAAAGCCCCCCCACTGCCTAGCACCCCAAAACACACAAACCTCCCCCACTACCCAGTGCCCTCCACCCCTCACAGTCCAGAACGCCCCCCCTCACAGACCTCCCAGACACTCACTCCCCCACACCCTGCCCCCTCCCCAGATACACAAGCCAGTTATCATGGAGGCCCATTGCCAAGTTTTTGCAGAGTCTGAGGAATGGCTGAACCAAAAACTCTGAGTTGAAATGCCCTGAATTTTCAAGTGTTTGAAATCTGGATCTCAAATGTGCATCTTGGGCACATCTCTAGTGCATTTGTGACCTATTTTCATAAACTGAGGCTCCAGGTTCTGTCTCACATGTGAAAATACAGCAATAATTATGCATGCAAATTAGATATTTGCACGTGCAAATGGTTCTTAATATTCATTTGTGTGCACACATATGCCTCACTTGTGCATCCAGTTGTGCGTTTTCCATATGCAAACAGATGCACAGAAATGTGCATGGACCACTAGCTTCAACTTAATAAAATAAGAGTCTACCGTGTACGTTTTTTAACCCTGTTGTCTGGGTTAGGTTGTCTGGATAAGTCAAAGCGGGAACCCAAAAGCAGATACACAAGTTCTCCTGCTCTTCAATAAATAAATAAATAAATGCAAAGAGTTGCAGCCCAGAAGCCCAAGGAGGACGACATAAGAGGGAGGGAGGGACAAAAGGAGTCCGAGAGAGCCTTGAAATAGAGTGGAGCAATGTCTCATGGAGTTGCAGTGCTTGTGCTGTAACAGTGCATCAGCAAGATGACACTGGACAATAAAAGTGTGAAGGCGGCATTGTAATGTCAGAAGGACCTTCCATAGTAGTGACTTTGTAGCAATTTGCAGCTCCCCTTCAAAACTGAATGGCTTTCGTTCTGCAAAGCTGAAGATCACTGAATTGGATAGTTTACCTGTATGAACATGAGGGTTTGTGTAGTTGCTTTTCTTTTCATATATCCCGTCTAGTGTATTTTCTTTACATATTTCATGTCTAGTGTGTGAATAAATAATAGCTTAGGCCTTGAGCCAATGAATGTAAAAACTGGCTGGATTTGGGCCCTCGCCCAGCTGTTCCAACTAGTGTCATTAAATGAGATGATTGTAAAATTAAGTAATACACCATGACGTTTCTCTAGTTCTTGTACATTGCAGATGTACTCCTCTGCACTTTAGTATAGTTCTGAAATGTAATATTAACTGGGAGAGGTGCAGAATGCTATCAGCAAATGATTCATAATATTAAATGCTAGCCCAGTATTACAAAGCAGCATCTCTTCTAAACTGTTTTTTCCTATTAGTAGCATTAACGTGAATTGTAAGCAGAATTCCAGAGTCAGTGCCATGCATGCAATGGTTTTTATAGAATATTAGCTCCATCTCATAATTAAATGCTCTATCTATTTTCTTGTAAATAATAAGTACATACAAAGATCATAGGGAAAAAATGTCTGAGCATAATTGTTTATACAGCTATAGCAAAAGGATCACAGCATTATAAGTCAGCAATGCTAGAAATGTCAGGTCTTTTGCCTTGTCCTTAACCTGGTGACGTAAAGCCACAGTCTTTTGGGCTTTTGAACATAACAGACTGTCTCTTCATAGCTTTTGAACACTATAAGGCTAAGACCCACCCAGTTAATGAAAGCAAGAATGCATTTCTCTCAATACAAAGGTACTTCAAAAAGGGAGGAGCTTTTTGTAATCAATTTAAAACCTAGATCTGAATGAGTATTAGGTTTTTTCCTTATGCTTAATTAAGTCTAATGAAACAATGTATACTTCTTCCTGTCACCTGCGGTGTGATTATGTTAAATATTTAATTCTTGTGAAGGATTAAGCTACACATCTAATCTATATCTAGCAATCTGTTCCCTCTCTGGAGTATTTTTTATTTAGTTCTGCTTTTGTATAATGAGTTCCATTTCAAAAGAAATTGTTAAACACGTCGGCAGGAAGGGGAACATGTCACGCATGTTTGGGGAAGAGAATACTGCTAACTAGGCATGCAACGTGTAGGCTTCGCTGCATCGGCAAGATGGTGCAGCATAGATGCTTCATTCTGCCTTTCCACAAGGATAAAATGACTCTCACACACCAAAGACACTAAATCCAGACTCTGTGTGTGTTTTAGGATCTTCAGTAGGCTCTTCCTGCACAGCACAGCCAAATGATTAAGGACTTTGAAAATAAGAACACAGGGTTCACATTGAAAATATCCCTCGCAGCATGCACACATTTCAAGGTTACACATTTCTTAGACTTGTTTTCCCAAGGCGCTGTCAACTGTGTAATAGAAAAATGTATTTGTACATCTCTTCCCCCCCGCACCTCACGCTGCTCTGAAACAGAACAATGCATTTCTAGCTATCCAGTCACCCCTTGGGAAGAAATCACTTTAAAGGAAAGGCCAGGGACATGTTTATGGAAGAAATCCCTTTATAATATGGATGTTTTCAGCTGGTCTTAATGATTTCCTCTGATAACAAGTAACAAGGGAAAAAACGACACTTAACATATTTATTACAAATGGACTAACTATAGTATTAGATGTCCTATTAAAAACAATGTGAAAATAGTTCACTGGGGGCTTTGTTTGCATTAGCTATTATTTGCATCTAAGGACAAAAGACAAATTCACATAATTATTTTCCAACTGGATGGGACTGTGTGTGTGTAATGATTTTTTCATAGTATATAAAACCCTTTCTCAATAGACCGTAGCAGTAATAGCTACTTCTTATTTACAACTCAGGAAGAAGGTCCAGCAACCAGATTTTATTATGCAGAGTGAACTTTTAAAAATTAAATTAGCAGGACTAATGTGGTGGCTCATAGTAAATTAATTAGTTCTCAGATTCTTGGAAGGGATGATATCAACTGTTTTAGATTTCATAACATCTCTCTTCAAAAAATTTCAGGCAAAAGTTTACTGTTGTATGTTAAGTATCAGAGGGGTAGCCGTGTTAGTCTGGATCTGTAAAAGCAGCAAAGAATCCTGTGGCACCTTATAGACTAACAGACGCTTTGCAGCATGAGCTTTCGTGGGTGAATACCCACTTCGTCGGATGCAAGCAAATACCCACTTCGTCGGATGTTGTATGTTAGTTAAGCAAACACCTGCTTTATGAAAATCTGCATTCTCCTAAGGCAACAATGCTAAGGTGACACCATAAGAGGCAGCTGAAAAAGAGGAAAGAACCCCCCAGTTCAAATAGAAAACCCAGTCAAGTAAACAGGAACTTTTCGTTTGCTACAATTTTAAGTAGTTTCAACATTGTGATCTGCATTTAAACCCACATGTTTTGATCTACAAAAACATTCCGAGAGGGCTTTATTAAATGGAGCTCAGTGGGGTAACTTCAGTCAAACAATAATACTCAAACAAATGAACACACCCACTGACATGCTGCTGTGGAGTCGGGGGGGAGGGAAGGGGGGAGTTACTGCAAGAATGTCTTCCTGGCACCTGGCTAGAACATGTATATTAAACAGCCTAACTAGCTTTTCAAAAGTAACTTTGCACTTATGTAAAATTAATAGGGTATTCATTATAAAATCCATGCAGCATCTTATTAAATGTGCTCTGTCATTGAAAGTAGAAGGTGGAGGCTTTTTAAGCTAGGGTTTTGTTGCCCTCTAGTGAATGAGGTCAGCATTATGCATGTGAAATTATTTTGATCACTGCATAATTAATGTGCAATGAATTGGTACAAAAATGCAGTTGAATTGCATTCAATTCCAGCATGAATTAGTTAACACGTAGAAACCCTTTTTAATTTTGTTCATGCTTTTTTCCCCTTTCCTCCGTGAAAAGGCACAATTGTGTGGCTATCATGATAAAGCAAGCTAGCCAAAGACAAGGAGTAAATCAACAAAACAGATCTGCAGCACAGTAGCTTTAATACATTGGTATATACTTAATATGTCTCCTGAAAAGAATGCCTAATTATACTGTCATGCTACAAAATGCATTTTCAATTGTGATAAATTATGCCATCATTTACTTTCAAGGAGCACACTGAGATTTATGAACGATTACTGCAAAATTATCATGCCAGGATAAAAATAAAAAGCCAAATGTAGTCATTGGCACCAGGGAAAAAATAACACAGTCGTAAAAAAAGAGGAATTTGTAAAATATTACACAGGCTGAAAATGTGCAGCCTTGGGGTCAAATTCTGTTTCACATGCCCTCCTCTGTGTGTGTCTCCTAAATGGCATGAATACCAATGGTGTTGCTACAATGCTTGGAAAAGGATGACTGCCTCAGCCCTGGCAGTTGTAAAAACCCATTGGGCCTAAAGTCCTCCACTGCCTTGCACCTGGTGTTTTCATTTACTGCTGAGTGTGAAATTGGTATACAGTGCTTCCAATCATACAGAGGTAGCATTTTTTAATTGTTCTACTTAACCTCTGAGGATAGGACAAGAAGCAATGGTCTTAAATTGCAGCAAGGGCAGTTTAGGTTGGACATTAGGAAAAGCTTCCTAACTGTCAGGGTGGTTAAGCACTGGAATAAATTTCCTAGGGAGCAGGGCCGGCTCCAGCTTTTTTGCTGCCTCAAGTGGTGAAGCGGAAAAAATAAAAAAAGATAAAGACGTAATCAGCGGCACTTCGACAGCAGCTCTACCATGCCACTTCATTCTTCGATGGCAATTCAGCAGCAGGTCCTTCCTTCCGAGAGGGACTGAGGGACCCGCCGCTGAATTGCCGCTAAAGATCCGGACGTGCAGCCCCTTTCCATTGGCCGCCCCAAGCACCTGCTTCCTTCGCTGATGCCTGGAGCTGGCCCTGCTAGGGAGGTTGTGGAATCTCCATCATTGGAGATTTTAAAGAATAGGTTAGACAGACACCTGTCAGGGATGGTCTAGATAGTACTTAGTCCTGCCTCGAGTGCAGGGGACTGGACTAGATGACCTCTCGACGTCCCTTCCAGTTCTGTGGTTCTATGATTTTAGACTCGCTTTGCACAGGTATAAATGACTATATGAGATTCAAGGCTGTTAGAGGTTCAGGCCTGTGAAGAGATCTCTCTGTAGGCACTTAGGGCTAAAAGGCATTGTTGTGGGTCTGCCAAGGAGTCATGGTCCACGTCTTTGTAATACTCATATTCTCCTTGACGTGAAAATGGTTGGCTTCCCACAGCCCCATAGACAGAATATTTCTACTCTGGTCATGGGCTGCCTACATCCAGAATATGGGCACACATTAATGCTGCTATTATTGCACATACATGCCTGTTCTTTTATTTGGTTGGTTTTGGCATAAATTGTGATTCCAGAGGTTTGACCCATAGTCCTCATTTCTGCCAAGACTTTTTCTTTTTAAAAGTAATTTTCAAGGCTTAACCCTGTTTTGTGGTTGTCAATCAAAGCTGCTGTTTGCGTAGCTCATCTGAGATCACATAATGGCTTTATTTGTAATTGTGGAGAATGCTCCGCCATTATGAACCCAATCTGGTGCCATTATGGGCCCTATCTTTCAACCATTCCTGCAGCATTTTCGCCTTCGGAATGTGGAACAGCTGCACAACTGAGCGTGTACCCCCTTGTGTTGCTGTGGCATAAACAGTCCTGAATGTAATCAAATAAAAATCTTCACTTCCCTCTGCAAACCATCATATATATACTCCAAAGCATATGCCCAAATGGACAGGAAAATCAATTTTCCCACTAACTTCAATGGGCTTTAGCTCAAGACCCATATTCCTGAGCGAGGCAACAATAGTCTTCTCTGTCTGGTTAGAGAATACAGTATTGAAGCTGTAACTGTCAAGGACAGGGATAGTCCAGAATGGTTTGGAACTAGGCCAACCAGAGGATTACAGCTTGGGATATGGAGCACAAAATGACAACAAAGCCCTTTATTGAATAGTCTGGAAGATAAAGAGAAATGCAGGAACAAGGAGTAGTATTCGCTGTGCACTGTGAGAAAAACAGAGAAGAAAAAATGAATATTCTCCACGTAGAACAGGACCAAGCTAAGGGGGGAAATGTGGTTCTTCAGGCCACTGAGAGGATGTTACAAATCATGGGCCAAATCTCGAATACTCCATGTGGGCTAGACTCTCCTCTCAGATAGTTGACGCATATGTGAAGGGTTGCCACTGAATCCAACGGAGTTACTTCAGGTTTACGTCTATATGCACAAGTAAGGGTAAAATTTTGCCCAGAGGCTTCAATGCGAGTTTTGACTCAGACAGGATTTTGGCAAGATATACATAGGTAAATATCTAAACTGACAGTGAATACGTGTGCGTGTGTGCTCACGCAAGGACTATAACAATAATGTTGCTTTTTAGGTTGGTTTCACTGAAGTTCTATAGTACTCCGAGGAGACTAGCAGTGGGTGTGGTGGGGGGAACCTTTGATCAAAGGTTATTTATTATATGCCAGATTCTGACCCAGTTCCTCTGAGCAGTACCTTATTCCATGAATTGTTTCACTGCTTCCAGGAGAAGGACCCCAGTGGAAAAGGTACTATTCAACATAAGGGTGGTTTAATTGGTTCTTCCTAAGTAATAATCCATTCACCGAAGAGACTTCTCACCTACATCCTCCTAAAATTAAAGTACAACTGTACCCTGTAAGCATGTGAAGCTGTTGTTACATGTGCCATGGCTAACTCAAACAACCGAGACTTGTTCCATCCCCCTTTCAATAAAAAGTAGCCTGCCTTGTCTGCTGCACCATTGGGAGAATTCCAGAAATGACACAGAAGTCCCATTTTAATTTCCCACCTATTGGTTGTTTTTATTTGCTCAGCTATTCATTGTAACAGCATTTCCACTACTGCCACACAGTAATAGCATTTATTATGATATAGTATATAGTATAGAGCCTGTAATGTTGGTATATGAATTTCTTTTACAGAACCTATGATCTAAAGTCAGAAAAGAGAAAGGAGAAGTAAAATATTACATCTAGTATTGACTTAATTCAATGTTAAACCATAGAGCAAGCCCTGATCTTAGTTATACCATTATAAATGTGGCGTAACTCCATTGACTTCAGTGGAATTCCTTGAAATTTGGATAAATATAACAGATCAGGATATGGCACATTTTTTATTTATAGTTAGGCTTCTTTTTCTTTTGATTTAACATTGGCAGGCCAGATTCTGTAATCTCTAATAGCCCCATCTAACCTTAATGAACTGCTCACAGATTAAGGTATTACTTGTGATGGAAGTGGAGCTGCTCTGTAAAAATTTGTCATTGCTCTTTGTTACCTATTAATTGGGAAGTTTACTGTATGAACATATTGGTTTAGTTTAAGAAGGGGTTGTGAGGAAGGGGAAAGAATGTTTCAAGATAAGCCACTAATCAGCAAACACTTCAGGGCTGTTAAGTGACAATGGCAAAGCCATTGGCTCTGGGGACTCTCTGACTCAATCTCCTGCTGAGCCTATAGGTCTGGTTTTCTCCAGAAAGGCCAAGGCCCAGGAACACAGAAGAAACAAAGACTATATCAGTTTTAAAAGGGACAGTCTCTCAAGAGAAGGGTAGTAGTTGTTGGGGAGTACCGAACTGAGACACAGCGCCCAAAGGGGGGTGTCTGAAGAAGCTAGGCCTGCCAAAGTCACCTTCTTGGTGTTAAGCCATTACGGAAGATCCGTGCTTAATTTGGAATGAAAGAGGTGCTGGGGCTCAAGCAATTTTTTTTTTTTTTTTACTTTCATAACTGCCTCAGCAAACCCAGAGATGCCAGGACTATGAACTGTCAAATCTAGCCCCGGCAAGGCCTGGCACAAATTAAGCGCTGGGGAAGATAGACATGCATGTAGACTGTTGTTGTTTTTAAATCCTTTCTTCTCTAAATGCTTTGTTCTTACTGTTGAAATAACCAGTACTTTGCCTTAAGAAGGTTGCCAGACCACTGTATACCAGTGATCACAGATTCCTGAAGGAAAGAACTGCAGGCACCTGAAATCAGTTGGACCTGCTGGGTAAGAACAATCAATACACGGGGATCTGAAGCCCAGGGCTCAATCTAAGACTGGGGGAATTGCAAAATTCCACCCCAGGATAGCTCAAGGTGTAAGCCCAGACACCAAAGGGGATGCATCCTGAGAGGAAGGAGAGGTAGGTGCAGCTAACCCTATAGCTATGACACTACTCATGGATAAAGCTTTTAAAAGCAGGGCCTGAAATAGAAGCCTAGAGTGAAGCGTAGTGCAATTCTTAGTGCTCTCTAAGCATTTCTTAAAATACAGCTGAATCCTGGCTTGCTATATTTTCTTGGACAGAAGCTGCTGATTTTGCGCAATGTTATCTACATACTTCAGTGTATCTTGCCTACCTGTGGCACAGTTTCCTCAAACTGCCCTGGTAACAAATCTTGATCTCCGGATATGCAGGGGTGAGACAATTACCCATTTCTCCATGTCCTGTTGCTCCTGAGCCAGGGGCTGCTATTTACCAGCAATTGACACCCACTGAGCTACTATTGCAAGCTTTGAAGAGAGGGCTGGAAAAAGAAGCTAACAAACGTCTACAATTTTTACACTGCTGCATTTTTAAGGCTCTAAGATCATGTCAAAGCCATGCCTCTGCTGCCTTCAGGAGGGACTAATCCGCATCATGATTATCCCATGGGAAATAGTTCAGTGTCTCCACCTGGTTTTTGAAGCTTCAGCGGAAATTGGGTGCTTAGAGCCCAGCCTACTAGTAATGTTTATCATGCACATTCGTGTTCTTCAGCTGATGGAAGCCATTTCCCACTGCACTGTTTCAAAGTGTGTTTTTAAAATTAGATTGCTAGAACACTGATGCGGGCCCACTGCCAAGAGTCAGCATTTGAGCATGGGTCAGCTCATCAAAGGAGGCTGACTGAAGTTTTAATACCAGTTTGGATAATGTATGAAGCCAACATTTTGTGGCGATAGCATCCGACATAAAAAAAAAAGGAATGATCATTACTGACCTTGTTTGAGATGTACAATGTACTATCATAACCTACGGTACCTAGCAATAACTTGCTTATCCCATCCTAGCAGCTGCAAGACATTTGCTTGCAATCTGACATGCTTTGGAGTATGCTTTCACTATTCTATTTAAGCTAACAGCACAAAAGCCCAATTTTCAAATGGGTTTAACCTTATCTCTATATTTTCCTAGGTATCATTATTTATTATTAAAATATAATGTTCTCAGAATGATTTTTCCTTTAAGTTAGTGGTATGTATTCTTGGCCTTAGCATCACCTTAACAAAGTATGATCTCTTAGTACACTGCAGAAATAGAAATATTTTCATCACTAGTATGCTATGGATTTGTCCCATGACATTTTTTTCTCCCCACGGTGAAAATTTTATAAATTTTGCTGGCTGAGTTTATACATGCTGTGGAAATTAATCTGAATAAAGTGAGCACCCTGAATTTTTTTTTACCTTGTTTATGGTATTTGATATATTCCTTTTATTTAGAATGAAGAAGTATTGCAAAGAAGGATTAAAGGATTTTCTAGGTAAATGGCAACTTTTAATGGCTCCCACTTTTGCTGTCATCATTTTTGGCAAGCAAATGCAAAATTAAACAGAGCTACAGTAGCTCTTGGCTTTCTCCAGTATCTGTTCGTTAAATACACTGCCAATTTTTGCTTTGTTTTCATCTCATTTTGCATTAGTTCATAAGTCTGTATGTTATTTAGGCATGTGGACAACTGAGATACTTTCTCATCTTCTACAATTTTCTTATCTGATCCTTAGATCGCCTCCTATTACTTTTATTTCTTCAAAATGGACACTTGATTTCCTCCCCATCCCAATGTGCAAATAAAAGCACTTAAAAATTGAAAGCCATTGATAAAACTGACTGACTTCTAATGGCAAGATGTGTTTTCAAATTTGGAAAAAAAATCCTGTACTCAGCAGTCCATAATGAATGACTGAACCAAATTTCAGGATTCTAGCTGAGCGGGAACATGGAAATTAATTATCTCAAGCAGTCAGTGCATCACACCATTAAGAGCCTCTGTATGTTATTAGATAATAGCAAGTTTGTGACTGCAATATTAGAACAGATTGTTACCTTTTGTATTTTTAATATTTCTGGGCAATCACTTCCATGAAACATAAAGCAACACCGAATACTCCCACATCCACTAATCTTCACATTCAAATCATGATTTTAGCATGAATCTTCCTTTTCTTGCAATCTAATATACACATTATACCTAACAAATTAACCCAAAAATGATTGATTATTGGTTAATCTCAAAGTCCAGAAGGAGGGAGATAAGACAATTGTGGTCATAAGAACTGGCCTCATTTACAAAACACATGAATTATGAATCAGAAAATTGAATGTTTTTGTTGCTGAATGGACTTAGAACAGGATATTATAAACCAAAGAGACATTTTTATGTGCTTTCATTTTAATTCCAATGAACCATCATCATGGGAGGATGTTTTAGCATGTTCCTTATCAACACACAGTCAACCTGTGGAACTCCTTGCCAGAGGATGTTGTGAAGACCAAGACAATAACAGTGTTCAAAAAAGAACTAGATAAATTCATGGAGGATAGATCCATCAATGGCTATTAGCCAGGATGGGCAGGGATGGTGTCCCTAGCCTCTGTTTGCACAAATTGGGACTGGGTGACAGGGGATGGATCACTTGATAATTACCTGTTCCGTTCATCCGCTCTTGGGCACCTGGCATTGGCCACTGTTGGAAGACAGGATACTGGGCTAGATGGACCTTTGGTCTGACCCAGTATGGCTGTTCTTATGTTCCTTCTGACACCTGTAAAGCAATGGCTTTCAAAACTGGCCCCACTCTCAGTTCCGTATGAAAACACTACCATATCATTGTCAAACTGTGATATAAGGATTTTTGAAGATGCACCTTGCACAGGGAGTACATGAGCTAAAAAAAGTGTTTTCCATCACTGACTTCTGTGATCTAAGGATAAATGAACAGAATGGTGGGGGGAGCTGGAGTTGCTGAGTCCACTCAAATATCAAGGGCCTGATTAACGACTATGTTATTCCAATTGTATCTCAGCGTAGCAACTTTGAAATTATAACAGTGTAAAACTGGAATAACAGGATGTTGTGTCAGACTGAGACTGAGACACCAGAATGAAATTTACCTGACTATGACAGTCCTGAGTCTCCTCTTACATAGGTGTATGTAAGCCAGGAGTAACTCCTTTGGAGTTGAGTGTAAAACTAGTTTAAGTGGGAGGAGATTCAGGCCCAAGATGTGGTTTTGAAAAGACTGAAGCCCAAATCCTGGATCTAAACTATGGTTGTGAAGTTTCTGGGACAAGTTCTGCTCTCACCCAGATTGATGTGAGTCGTTCTGGTGTCATGCCACTGTAGTTTAAGGGCAGAATTTAGCCTAGTGACTTGCTTTCAAACTACATGGCTAAAAATTCTCAGAGAAGCACTTTACTGAACATTTAGAAATATTTCTGATAAAACTCCATTCAGCCTCATTAGAATTACTGTGAAATTCCCTATAGTTACAGAAGATTGAAGACAGTTTTTGCATTACATTTCTTGAAAGCTTGAGAAAAAAATCCACTTCACTGCCACTTTTTCTAGAAAGATATTTTTCCTCATTTTAATCAGAAGCAAGCTTCAGTGGTCAGGGCACCAGACTTGAAGGAAGTACACCTGGGTTCTATTCCTGGGTCTCCCATTGACCCGCTTTGCAACCTTGGTAAAGTCACCTCTCTGTGCTTCTGTTTCTCCTCCCACACTTTGTCTACCTAGCCTATTTAGACTGTGTGTAATTCGGGGTAGGACTGTCTTTTACTGTGTGTTTCTTAGAGCTGGTCAAAAATATTTTCTTTCAATGAGAAAATGGCTATTTGATTAAACAGGAATTTTCTCCCCCCCAAAATCTCCATTCCATTGACAATGTTTGCACTTCCATTAAAAAAACCTGAAAACCAAAAAAAAATATATTTTGTAATGCCAAAACTGGAAACATTTTCATTGCCAAACATTGAAAAATTTGAGCATTTGATTTTTTTACAAAAACCCAAACTTTTTGAAGGGAAAAAAAATCAGTCCCTTACCAGCTCTAGTGTGTTCACAGTTCTTAGCACACTAGGTCTCTGATCTCAGTTGGGATCTCTAGGCACTAAAGTAGTACAAATAAATAATAATAAATGATTGTGCCATCTTTTAAAATCACTACTGTTAACTTCATTAAACTCCATGAGAAATTTTCCACAAAGGTTCATATTTAGTTCTCTCTCTTTTTGCAATATTATTCAGCGCTTTATGCCAATTATTTATCTTTCTTACCTGGAACTCAGAGGATTGTTTGAACTTGATCTAATTGGTATTTTTTATTATAAATCTAGGGCAAAATATTGCTCCCAGCTACACTGGTGAAAATCCAGAGTAAGCCTACTGAAGTCACTGAGCTTAAAAAATTCAGTTATGCACTTCTGTAACTGAGATTTGAATCTAGTTTTTCATTTATCATTTTAACTAAATTCTAGCGCTGGTCAGAAATTTTCCAATGGAAAAACATTCTTCTGTAAAAAAAGAACAAAAAAGTGGATTAATCAAAAACAAAACATGTCAATTTAGACAAAATTTTGTAATGACAAAAAAATCAGAATGGAGCATTATTAAAATATTAAAAAATCAAAATCAGGATGAAATCTTTGTTTTATCAAAAGAAGACATTTCCATCAATACAAAAAGGACTTTTTTCTTTGTTTCTTGAAAAAAATGCTTTTTTTGTTCTTTTTCGGAACAGAAAAAACTTCAGAATTATGGAAAAACTCATAAAATGGAAAATCCAGTTCCTGCCCAGGTTTACTGATTTCCAACTTTCCTTAATTAGTGTAACAGTCTTTAACTGCTAGAAAAAGACTAGGACTCAAAATAAGGCACTGTCTCCATGGTAAGATGCAGCTAAACCTTATATTTTTCAACAAATAACAAGAGAATGACTTCATTTTGGCATTACTGCTTTCCAGCTTTGACAGTGAGCTCTCTACCTTCTTCATCCCCATCACCAGTCAAAACCACACAGCCTGCATTTTTTTAAAAATTCAGACTTCTGTGTGACTAATTTAATGATTCCCCAGGATGGAAATTGTATAAATTCTTGCATACACTAGATGCACAGTCACGCCTCCAATTTTCTTTTAAAATCAAAGCTTCATTTTTATCGGACCCTAGCCTAGCACATGCCAACTCTGTTTTTTACAATGTAGAGTTGTTTTTTCACCATGATAATAATTAAGCTGTATTCCCTCAAGGAAGTAGCATGTAGGTCTGTGTCTTATCTGACAGGTAATGGTTGCATTCATTAAAACAGGCTATTCAAAAACAGCATACTTTGACAGGAAAGATTCCATAAACAATGCATGTCACTGTCTGTGGCAGTGCAAATGCATCTCCTTCCATGATTGACTCCAACTCACTTATATGTGCTCAGATACTATAGTAATGAGAGCAATATATATAGAATAGAACAGAATCAAGGAGTGTAAAATAATGAATACATTCTAGTCACACACACACACACATATATAGATATATATATGTATATATAGATATATATGTTTATATATACATAGAATCTTAGAAATATGGGGCTGGAAGGGACCTCGAGAGACTGTCTAGTCCATCCCCCAGTCCTGAGGTAGGACTGAATAAACATTGACCATCCCTGACAGGTGTTTTTCTTACTGTTCTTAAAAACCTCCAATGATGGGGATTCCCCAGCCTTCTTTGGTAGCCTATTCCAGTATTTAACTATCTTTACAGTAATAAAGGGGTTCCTAACATCTAACCCAAACCTCCCTTGCTACAGATTAAGTCAAAAACTATTTATTTATCAACCTATAATCCTCAGAGTGCTTGCAAATTTTTTATTCTTTGGTTCCAATATCTTTCCAGGTATCGACATTAGGCTGCATGAGCTATAATGCCCCAGATCCTTTCTGTTCCCCTTTTTAAAGACAAGTACTATGTTTGTGCTTCTCCAATCCTCTGGGACTACACTAGTTCTCCATGAGACTGGGCGGTGGGTATATTAAGCCAGTGAAAGCTCAGCCGGATCCCTGTTTGCGGGTTTGTTGGGGGAAGATTTTGCTTTATTATGCCCCGTTCAAGTTCCCGGGCAGTTGAGGTGGCAGTGTGTGCTATTCAGCTTCCTGGGTTCATCAGTAATCTTCCTGGACTCCAGAGAGATTATTGATGAACCCAGGAAGCTGAGTAGCAAATACGCCTCCACAGCTGCTCCAGAACCTGCATGTGCTTCGTCAGGACGAGAGTGAGACACTTTTCCCTGGGGCAGCTTGGGGTCTGGAGAGGGGAGGTGCAGCGCAGCTGCAGCTGGCCCTGGGCTCCTCCGGCTGAGGGGTGCTCGCGGCTCCTTTGAGGGGGGGGGGGAAGGGGAGCTTGTGGCTCCAGCCACTGAGGGGGGTGAGCAGAAGGGGTGGAGCCAGGGGCTAGCCTCCCCGAAGCCACCCACCACCCATATCTATCAGTTGTTGAAGACAATCACTGACAGCTCTAAGATTGCTTCAGGTCATTCTTTAAGAATCCTAGAGTGAATTTCATCAGGATTTGCCTAACTGAATACATCTAACTTATCTAAATAACCTTTAACCTGTTCTTTTCCTATTCTGGCTTGTGTTACTCCCCCCTTGTTCATATTGTGTTAAGCATCTGACCACAATTAACTTTCCTAGTGAAGATTGAAGCAAAATAGACATTAAACGCCTCAGCCTTCTTCGTGTCATGTTATTAACTCTCCTGTCCCACTAAGTAGTGGACCTACACTTCCCTTCATCTTTCTCTTGCTTTTAATGTATTTATAAATCCGCTTCTTTTGGCCATTTATGTCCCTTGCTAGCTGTAACTCAGTTTGTGCCTTAGCTTTTTCTGATTTTTGTCCCTTCATGCTTGTTAGTACACATATAATTATAGCCATTTATATCATGGTGGAGTGCAACTGAGGCCATAGGGGTGTGTGTGTGTGTGTGTGTGTGTGTGTGTGTGTGTGTGTGTGTGTGTGTGTGTGTGTGTGTGTGTGTGTGTGTGTGTGTGTGTGTGTGTGTGTGTGTGTGTGTGTGTGTGTGTAAAATAACCCTACCATGTAACCATCAAGACATGATTCAGCCTTCAAAGTTACTGCATTCTTATATTGCCTTCACTCTCACTGTCATTCTCCCCTACTGCATGTTCTCTCCATTTACTGGGGGGATGCACTCGGCTTTTGTCTTGTAAATCATCATGCAAATTCATACTGCTATATAAGTGACACTGGTAAATTGCTGTGGGCCATGTATTGTGAGCGATGTGGCAACATTTCATTGTTGAAGCACCAAAAAGAAAAAAAGAAAAAAAAAGTAAAGAATGTGCAGTATCATTTGGGAACTGGCACATAGCAATTATATCATCCCACATCAATGGGGAGTGCAAGGCCCGCACCCATATGTCACTTGTGGAAAAGAAACAAGAGCATTCGGGGCCCACTCTTCTGGATCTACTACCCAAGATTTGCCCTCAGACAAGAACAAAAGAAAGAAAGTAGGAAGGGAGGGCTCCTCAGAGTACAGGTTTTAGTCTAGAGCGGATAGAGCCAGTCCTGGGCACTTTGTAATTTTGCTACATAAGATACAATAGTAGAGGTGTGTGTCCCATAACACAATAAATGCCAGGTTGGATGCACTCTCAAATCACAATTAATTACTCTTTTTAACCAAGTTTTCTGGAAGTAACATTTGTAGACCAGTATTTGGAAAGGAAGACGGTGATGAGTGACCTAAGTGCTGTGACCCTGCCTATTGATCCATGGCCCAAGAATGATTGTTATTGACAAAGTTGCAGATAGATGATTAATGAGCTTTTTCTTTCTTTTTCATTCAGAACCAGAGACTTGGCCACTTGAGAGCTCTTTTATCCACCGTTTCCCGAAAGGAGGCCTTCCTTCCTTTAGTATGCATCAGAGCCTCAGATCTATCCATGATGCACTCAGAATAATTCAGAGAGGCGAGGCAAAAGTGACTTTAACATTCTCTAGAGGCATCTGCCTCTGTTGTGCCTGTGTTTAAAGAAAATCCAGATGGAGCTCTAGACAATTTAAACATACGTTTTTTCCTGTCAAATTATACATGATTATATCCAAGAAATGTACACCGCATTTTTGAGGTTTTAGGGCAAACCATTTTTTTAAAAAATGTGTTTTAAAACACATTTGACTGGAAGGTACACGATATATAGCGAGATAGATATATCTCAGATCAGATAAATAGGGTCAGCTCCCATTTAGGCAACAAACTAGGTAGCCAAATTTTCAAAAGAGCTGAGTGTAAATGGGAACTGAGCTCTTTTGAAAATCTGGAAAATTCAGCTCTTACTCCAGACCCTTTTTTATTACTGTAGCAAGAGAGGAGAAGCAGCTTACCATAGCTGTGTTTGACCTCAGACCAGACTATCCAGCTATCGCTTGTTGGCAAACTGATGCATGAGAAGCTAGGACAATTTTACTTCTTATGTAGATAGAAATAAAGAAACCCATCTTTACACTGATTCCTAGCCTCATGCTTTTCCAGAAGATAGTTTATGTTGTTACTGATTATGAATATTGCTGCCTGACCTGCTTTAATAATCCATGCCATTAATCAGTGCTGCTCACCTTCAGCTATGTGCTTGTATCTCTGTCGGCCATCCATGCCCATAAATATCACCACTGTATATCACCATACAAACCCCCATAAATCAATGCTGCTAGTCCACCAGTTCTGAGAGAGGTTTGTTCTGAAATCTAGCACTCGATGTGGATTTCAAAGGGCAAGTTCAGGTTAAAGCAGGATAAACTCACAAATTTACTAACTAGAATAGCTGTGAATTTCACTGTTACAGTAACTACAGCATTCTTTAAGGAAGAAGACCCAGGACTGAATCCAAAGCCCATTGAAGTCAATTGAGTTTTTCCATTGATTAAATGGTCTTTGGATTAGGTTCCTAGAAAGCTATCCATTGTGGGTGCTGTGATCTTGAAAATTTGGTGCCAATGGTTGCTGCTGGGTGCAGGGCCGGCTCCAGACCCCGGCGCGCCAAGAACGCACTTGGGGTGGCGTCCTAGCGGTCGTCAGTCCCGCGGCTCTGATGGACCTCCCGCAGACGTGCCTGTGGAGAGTCCGCTGGTCCCGCGGTTCCGGTGAACCTCCTGCAGACGTGCCTGCGGGAGGTCCACCGGAGCCGCGGGGCCAGCGGACTCTCCACAGGCACGTCTGCGGGAGGTCCACCAGAGCCGCGGGACCGACGACCGCTAGAGCGCCCCCCGCGGCATGCCGCCCTGCTTGGGGCGGCGGAAATCCTAGAGCCGCCCCTGGCTGGGTGCTGAGCACTTTTGAAACTCTGGCCTCAGTTTTGGGTGCTGAGTATTTAAAAATCTGACCTTATATACAGAGAAAGGGAGACAGAACTAATCTGTGATATCCTAGCTTTGAAACAGTTCCTGTATATTGAAAACTGTGCATCACTTTAAGTTAAGGGGATTCCTTACAGGTTCTGGAACTCTGGGTCTTCAGCAGTCAGTCTGCAAAGAGCCAGTCAAGAGCGAGGTGGGTTGAGAGTGCCTTTTTGCCTTAGGGAGCAGCCTGCTTTGCCTCTCTCTGTTTTTGGTTCTTGTATGTTAGGGTTCTGGATTCTAAGAAGTATGGTTACATTGCAACCTTCCAGAAAGATTATATTATGTTTTTATCCAACTTCTCTGTGTGTCTGCTTTGAACATAACACCAGTATTCCTAATAAATACATGAAAGATTGTGAGGTGCTCAGAAAGTGTGGTAATGGGGACCATATAATTACTTAAGCTAGATAGGTAAATTGCACAGGTTTCTTTTCTAATGCAGTGGGTTTTGTTGTTGTTCTTCGTCTTCTTTTTAATGGAAATGGGGAGTTAAGTGATTCATCTTTGGAGAAAGAAAAAAAAGATTGTTGTCATCAAGATTGTTTAGATATAGCATTTCAGAAGTTTGCAAAACATCAAACTCCATGAGGTTGAACCATCCGCAGTAAAAAGTAAGAAGCAACTCATGACAGACCATGCTTGAGTGATTGTGGTGTTAAATAAAGTCACTCTGAAACCTATCACAGATTGCCTGGTAAGCCTTTGGAAGAATACCTGACAAGCCACATTGACAGAGGTTACTACATGTTGAATGCTATTAATTCCTTGAATATAAAAGGGCTATTATTTTGTAGTGTTATTGTTGCAAGAAACTGTGTATTGTGGTCACAATGTCCTGGCTTTGGAAAGCTGCTGAGCTCTTTTATTTTCATATTAATTTACAATGTCCCTTTTCTATGGGGAGATGGTTTTATTTTGACAAAGTACAGTAACACTCAAGAACTCCTAATATCTAATGTATAGAGAAGGTCATGAATTCATATCCAAGCAGGTGCGACTATTATAGTCTATATGCCAGAGATGGATGGCACTTACTTGTGGTTACGCTACACTGCTAAGGAAGATGCTAAATCATAAAATGTTACTTCTCACCTTGCTGAAATTGTAAAATGGCTGTAACATTTCTTTCCATTGAAAGATCCAATTAGGGATGTGGAAGGGCATGCTATACAAAGCTAGGCTTCCCAAAAGCTAGAATAGCTTCTCCAGAGGAAGAAAATGTAGCACTTGAGACTTGGAGAACAAATAATATTTGCAAAAAAATTAATAAAATGTTGAGGCTCTCCGTCACCCTCTCTTTGTGTTGTCACAATGTGCGTTCCCCTGGATGCCAGATTAAAAAATGAGCATTTGCACTGAAGTTGCTGCTAATGCATCACATCACACTGCTCCTATTGCAGGTCAGGCCCACAGTGTAAGGGCTGGCTTTAGGGTTCCAGAGAATCACAAATGCAGTTATTCTTGGAGGACCCAGTGGTCTTTTCCATCTCCCACTCATTACCTCAGTCTGCTTGAAGGATGTATGCAAGCAGCCTACATTGTTTGTGTTTCTCCGACATTTGCCTCTCATCCAGACCACTTTACAAACAACAGGGAATTAAGTCTCCTCAAAGTCCTGGAAAGTAGCTGCTGGAAAGGCAGGTGAGTAGGGCTGAAAATGAGAGTGATAGGTGGTATTCAATGGGAGGTGGGTCAAGGGACAGGGAGTCACTACCACCCCAGCCAAAGGCCAGGATATTTTGTCTTTTATCACTCCCTCACTGTAAATCATAGAATAGATAGGCCAGTTGAAACATATTAAACAAAGGGTTTTTTTAATAAACATGATTATTTCTCTGTTCTCCCTTTCTCTCCTTCTACTCTTTCTTCCTCATGCAACTTCTTTCTTTTCTTCTTTAAGACCTCTCCCTCTCTGTCCTATATTCATTCCCCGCCTCCTTTCCCTCTCTCATCTCTTTCTCACCCTCATTTGTCTTTTCCTCCTACTGCCCTCTCTTGGAACTCTCCCCAGAATACATCCAGCCTGCATCCTCTCCTGTAGTGTATAGGAATTGTGTGATATCCCTTTAAATCATTTGTGGTGTGTTCAAACTATTTAAAGGCATGCTACCCTATTACTATACACTACAGCTCCCCTATATTCTTTTCTTCCGTGCAGTGAGGAGGAGGTGCAGCAGCAAGGGAGAGCAAAGGTTTGCTGCGGAGCTCTCTCCCCTTTCAAGTGAGGGAATGTGCTGTACCTGACTTATTGAAATGCAAGGTCGGGGAAACTTGAGATACAAACTTGTGTGGGAGAAAGGCTGTTCCTTAGCTAGCTATCAGGTAAAGGGTTGTCCCACCCTCCTCATTTACATACATGGTGGGGAGAAGGGAGGGTTTGTCAGAGAAACAATGTGGCCCACTGCTTATAGCAGGGTACTGGGAGCCAGGACACTCTTCCCAGCTCTGCTACTGAGAATAAGATCTTCTCACTTTGTGCCTCATTTTTTCCCACCTGCAAAATGGGGATAGCAAGAGCTGCCCAAAATTATAAAACTCTTTGAGCTCCTCTGATGAAAGGCATAAGTGCAAAGTGTCAGCATTACTATTTCATTTGCTGACCTGATGATGAGGTGAGTTCAGGAAGCCGTTTAGCAATCATTGCTTTTATGGAAAGTCAGACCTTTAACATTATCTTAATATAGTTGTGTGGTTTCGGTGAAAGTAAAATATTTCAGATTAACAAAATCAATGTGGCATCCATGCACTATGACTGGTAGCACATGAATTTTATGAATACCTTGGTTAAGGGGGAAAAAGACCTCAAGCATGTTCTATCTTGGTCAGATTGCATTAATTTCCTTTGACTTCTTTCAGACATATACACTCTTAGTTTCCTTTTTGCTTAAGGTTGCAGGGTATTCACTTTGTGTTTAGAATTTACAGATCTTTAACAGAACGATCAATTTTTTCTCCCTTCAATCAGCTCTCTCCAGCATCCAAAATACTGAAGGAGCCTGGATATAAAATTGCTTGCAATGCACAAATTTTAAGCATCTGATTTTATATTGCAGCCTCTATTTGCTGAAACAAATAGGCACAAAAAGAAGCTGCTGCCACAGGCAATTTATGTCACCGGTTTCATTCCATATCTCCATGGATAATTTATAAGGAAATTCTTTAAAATTGTCTATGTAGTGCCTACATTTGGGTATGTACTTTATATAACTTGATGCTATTTGAAAAATAACAGACCCCCAAACTGTATAATACTTACCTTTTGGTGAATGAATCAAATGAATTCACTTGTGGGATTAGAATAGAAAAGAAAGGCAACGAATATTAGTCAGCAGGAAAAGCGACCAGTTTTCTGGGAAACAGGATAGGTGTTTGTCTTGTGGTTGGTGCCAGCGTATATCATCTGGCAGTGAAATGCAAAGTAGCTGCAATATTAGTTGATTGGGTAGTTAATATTTGTGACTCAAAGAATTTAACAAAGAAAATACATGGCACTAATAGTGGAGTTCAAGGAAAACAATTGCATTTTAGACTGATTGATTGAATAATATGTCAAGCAATATTCACATCAAACCCGCAGTACCTGCTAAACAAGGACATGAAAGAATGATACTTTTTCGGGTATGTGTCTGCAGTAGCGAGCCTCGCAGCCCGAGTCAACAGACGGGGGCATGTGGGATTCACGGGAGCACTCTAAAAATAGCTGCGCAGACAGCACTCTAAAGTAGCAACTCCGGCTCTGAAGCCCACCCACCTCCCGAGGCTTCAGCACTTGAGCTCCACGACTTCCAGGTGCTGCCTACCCAGCTCCCTTTAGAGCGCCAGGGCGAGCCCCGCTAACCCAAGTCTGTTGACCCGAGCTGGGAGGCTCGCTGACGTGGGCTGGGAAGACATACCCCTAGAGTCGTAATGTTTGGTCCTGAAATAAACAAGCCTATGTAGAGTACGGGCTTGTCTACATGGGGCAAATTTACGGGCATAACTATCCTAGGATAATTGAACCTTTGAAAGTGACAGAAGTGACACTGGAAAAAGGCGTTCCTTTTCTGGAATACAAGTGAATCGTGGGGAATTAGGCCCGTATAACTTTAGTGGTATAATTATGCCAGCTAATTTTCCTCTCTAGACAAAGTATCAGGTTCTCTGTCTACTACTTAGGCCTGCTCCTGTTCCCATTGGGTAGGTTGTATCATTTAGGAACATATCTGTGCTGGGGATAAGGCAGAGCTGCATCACTCAAAGGAAAGACTGGCAGCGTTCTGCCACTGGACACTCCGGGAGTTTCCTGGTGTGTGGCCAAACATACATACTCTTACACCCTTTAAAGAGGTGCAATGTACTTCAGCGAGCTGGCATGTGAGGAGACAAGAACGTGGCTCTGTCTACTCCTGTCCCTTTCCTTTGGGAGCATCTTGGTAATAGATCTATGCCACCCCACCTCCCGTCTCTCTCTCTCTCTCTCTCTCTCTCTCTCTCTCTCTCACACTCTCACACTCACACTCACACACACTCACACTCACACACACACACACGGATTGCAGTTCTGTCTGGATCTCACATGCCCCGCAGAAAGTGAAGGTAGGCTCCTTACTTCTTCCCCCATTGCTATTCACCTGCATGAGGACCATCCAAAATCTTTTCCTATGTGATTGTGATCAGTGGCAAAATTGCCATGGACTTTATTGATGCAGGATTTCAGTCCTAGGAATGAGCGAACCTTAAAAAATTACCAGTTTAGGTAAGGATTGGAAAGCTTGAAAGTTGATCTGAACCATCCAAAGCCACAGAATCTGCATATGTAATATGATAGCTTACGTACATTTGCCTTGCCATGGTACCAGAGGCAAAGTCACTGTATTGGAGAATTCAGTCGCTCCTAGGCAAGGGTGTTGGAACAATTTCTATAGTGGGGGTTCTGAGACCCATTGAACCAAACTGTAAACCCTGTATATAATGGAAACCACTTCAAGCCAGGGGGTGCAGCAGCACCCCTAGTTCCAGCACCTATGCTCGAGTGTTTGGATTTCTTAGTGTTTGGATTTCTTTAAGGAATGTGCATTTCTTGGAGCTGTTGTGGAATGCCATAAAAAAAGCATTTTCATTTCCCACTGCAGACAGTGAACAAACTCTAAAAGCTGATCTATATCTGCTCTAACTACTGTACTTCAGTTAGGTGTATGAGTGGTTTTTTTTTACTGAAATAGTTTTATTGCTACAACGTTAGTGTGGGTGCATGTATACTCTTATATACCAGTATAGCTCATTTCCTCTTCTCTTACAGAAATAAGCTATATCGGTATAGTGTCTTCCACCCCATGCGGTTGTCCTGCTTTAATTACACCAGTGTAATTAAACCAGTACCATTTTTGTATGTAGACAAAGCCTTAGCAGATGATTCAGAACTTTAAAAATGCTAGGTTCCAAACGAGGTTCTTGTTTTATCTGAACCAGTTTTTCCATCTGCACTGCTTCCAAGTCTCAGTTTACTTGTAAAATACATCTAGAGCAAACCTAAAAGATAAATAATTTAAGCAGCATTATGTAAAGATTCAGTGCCAAATCATGAAGTAGATTGTTACTTCAGGTGATTCGTCAAAAGCAGCCGACTTGACAACCAGAAGCACACTAAATATTAATAAAAAGCTCAAATATGTAATATGCAAAATCTAGTGCTACCCTCACCATATTTTTTCCAAAGCAATTAATCTGGCAGGTCAGGGGAAAAAATCTGTTATATTGTTTCTGCGTGGTTAAGCTGATAAACAATATTTGGTTGCTTTTGGATAAAACGCTTAAGAAACAATATAGTCCGTAACCACCATTTTCAGAAACGACTGTGATTTTGTGTCTCGGTTTTGGGTGCCTAACCTGAGACAGTTTACAGGGGCTGGATTTTCAGAGGGTGAGATCTCAGCACTTTCTGAAAATCAGTTTCCTTTAAGGAATCTCACGTTGGGCACCCAACTTCATTAGTCGCTTTTGAAAATCTTGACAAACATTGGATGTGAGACACAGTGCTAGCAGCAGCACCCTGATTGTTTCCCCACTGAGAAGGCTGCAGGCTGAGCTGGAAGCAGTTAACCACTTTCTGTTGGGGGATTACAAGCATCTGGGTGGTAATTACTAGGCTATTGATACAACCCGCAGTAATTGGGAGGACAGAAGTGGGAAGAACAGGAAGTATGAGAAAGGAGCTCAGGGAGTGAACAGTGTGAAGAAGAGACATGGTATGGAAAATTCTTGCTGGAATATGGCTGTATCATGTTCTGTTTGAAAAAGAACTGTGGCGTAAAAGGTACATGTGGTGAAGAGAAAACAGCCTGGGTGTGTTTATGAGTGGGTGGTGGTGGAAACAGGCAGGTTAGAGTTACCACACTGGGCAGTGGAAGGGGCACCCTTAGAAGAGGGTGCTAAATTTTCAATGAGAATACAAAAATAGTTTTTTTGCCTATTGGTTGCCCTGCATTTCTCTGTGTGAGCAGGCACTTACAGGTATACAAAATGTACTTTATGCATAGACCAGTGCCTCATTTGCACATGCAAATGAGTGTGTTTTGCCACTGCACATGCAAAAGCGACAGCTATATTTTAGAGAGAATGTGGAAAATTTGTCCCATAGAATTTTTATGGTTTTGACATGTTTATGTACTATGACCTTTTTTTATATTATTGTAAATGTATAAAGATTATAGGTGTTTGTGCACACTATACTTTAAAAGGAGAAAATCAATTTTTCATTCCACCGGAACAGCTCGCAATACAACTGGAATATTACCTGAACCAAGTAAACAAAATTATCTTCCAACCTGAATAAGAAAAATGTAGCAGAAAGTCTTTATCTTTCTATTTTCAACTTTCTTATTATCTAAGTTTGACTGGGATTTAAAAGAAAGAAAGGAAAAAAAGAATTCCAACCAACTAGAGCATTGTTGGAGGAAAGCTAAAACGAGCCCTGTAAAAGACCTAGTTTAAAATTTAGAATGGGAATGTTTTTCGATTTAAATTACCAGTCTCGTGTTGGAGTGCAGCAGCCGGGCGGCTGTCATGAAAATTGTGCTCCTCATCTGTACATTCTTTCTGTGATCCAGGCTAATAAATGCACCTTTTCTAATGTACTCTCCCTATATACCCATCACTTCAGTCTCTAAGCCCCTCGCATATTAATGAGTTTATCTTCACAACCTCCCTGTGAGACCAGGAATTATTGTCCTCCCCATTTTACAGATGGGGAACTGGAACACAGAGGGTATGTCTACAAAATCCATGGCAGCGAGCCTCCCAGGCTGGGTTGACAGACTCGGGCTCATGCTACCATGCTAAAAAAGCTGTGTTGCTGCTGTGGCTCGAGCTCTGTGGCCTAGCAAGGCTGGTGGACTTCAGAGTCCAGGCTCCAGCCTGAGCTGCAATTTCAAAGCACTGTCTGCGCAGCTATTGTTAACATGATAGCTTGAGCCTCTCGACCTGGGCTGGAAGGCCGGCTGCTGCAGACTATGTCGATGTACCCAGAGATTGCGACTTGCCCCGGGGTCACACAGGGAGTCTGTGGCTGAAGGGGGAATTAAATCTAGCTCTCTTGAGTCCCTATCCAGGGCCCAAATCCCCCTTCTGTATGTTTTTTCTAACTTGTTAGCCTGGAAAGGCTCAGCTCAGCAGTAGCACCTCATGTTCAGGCTGTGGTCTTAATCTGACTGTTTAAGTGCCTCAGGTCCACACAAGTCCCATGACTAATTCAGAAGTCCACAGGATGACTCAATGGTTCGATTAACCAGCCTTCTTCTTAGGGGTGTTCTGCGTTCAGGTCCAAATAGAGCTCAAAAGTGGGGATTGTCTCTGGCATTTTCAGAATCAAACATAAATTGTTTGAAATCTGCCCCCAGGGCAGCCTGAAAACTGTTGGCCCTTCTGGGAAGATCCACTCTAGGAATGGAGAAAGCCAGAAGCAAAAGACCTCAATGACTGCTCCTCTTTTGTTTCTTAAAGTCTCCTTCAAGGAACTCTGTATCTGAAGTTTCAGAAGGCCTTTGGGTGCTGAAAACACTATAGCAGAAGAAATCCTCCCCTTCTGATATCTTCTAGAAACCCTCCCTTTCTGATGTCTTGAGGTGGTTTCCAGTCCTGGACTCTAAAAGCTATTGGGACCAGGCTTCACCGTGCCTGGGTAGAAGTGGTGGTGCCCAAAAGCAAAATATATTTGTTTATACAATTTGAATGAAAAATATGTAGTAGGAATAGCGTGCAGCAACAGCACCTCAGATTTGGATCCTGCTAGATTGCACAAACTCCTTTGAGGGGGTCAGATCTGATGTACTTTTTAAGAAGCCTTCAGGAAATATCAGGGTTCTGTGGATTCAGTAGGTGGAAGTCTTCCTTCTTTGACAAAATTGCCCCAGTATGACGCATGCAGGTGTACCCCCATTGGTTAGTGCGTATATGTGTCCCCCTCTCTGTGCCTGATCCACAGAGGAGGATAGATCTGTTACAAATGTCAGACTTGGCTCTTTAGCTCAAGTTGTAGAGACACTCATGTGTTCATCTCTGAAGGCCCCTGCTTGAATTCCTGGTGTTGACCCAGATGGTATCATCATATAGGCCCTGTGCTGGTAGAAGTGCCAGCATTCAGATCAGGCCTCAAAATGAGGCCTTGATGGCTTCTGAACATGCAAAACCCCTGCCACATTTTTCTAGGAGAGAGGTTTTAACTGTATTTGGTCAGTAGTATATTTGTCTCATTAAATTCCCCACTGTACTTTCAGTGGTATTTGCTACTCTTCATTTCCTGCCCTGAATGTTTTGGAATGGTAGTAACTAAATTTCAATTGTGACGGAAACCAAAAGGATGACTTGTTTGTGACATTATCAAATTTTGATGTTAGGACTATAGGGCCAAATTCTTGGTGTCAGTTGGCAGAGTTCCATTGACATGAATAGAACTGCACCAGTTTATACCAAGCATATCTGCTCATGGAATTGTGTGACAAATACCATGTCAATGCCTCATGCTCCAGAGGAAAATTCCTCCCTTACAATAATTCACCGGGCCAATTATGAGTTGCTGTCCATACGATGAGAGGTGCAGAATTCCTGCTGTGATCAGATACACCTCAAAGCATAACGTGATTACCCCTATCTTGCCATGTATGACTCCATAAACTTTTGCCATAGTGAATTCTTCAAGCTGATCTATAAAAGCAAAAAAGTGTGTGGTTTTTTTTATTCTTAAATTATACATAGGAAATGTCATTCTGGTCTCTCTGTATGTCAGACAGCTTCTAAGCATGAATTGTGCATAAAAAGGTCTATGAGCAAGATTTGTGGTGATAATACATAACGTTCAGCAATTATCTTGGTATTTCTGCAGCAGTTAACCCTATAGACAAAGAATAAATTCTAATTAACATGCATTTTAGGTATCTAAAATTGCATCTCTTAATGCTTTGAAATTATGTGTTTCACAACCACATTTGTTTTGACTTAAACATTTCAGTACAGAATTTGTTTTTCTATCCTGTGTTTCCACATGATGGTTACACCCCCATGAGCTTTTGTTTCATGTT
This sequence comes from Mauremys mutica, assembly GCF_020497125.1. NCBI lineage: Eukaryota > Metazoa > Chordata > Testudines > Geoemydidae > Mauremys > Mauremys mutica. The sequence goes on along the minus strand of NC_059084.1, from coordinate 9,172,932 downwards.
TTGACTTGGAGGTGCTTTTGGATTGATGTGAAGAGGATGATGGTTATAAAAATAATTTAATCAAACTGCTGGCTATTTCCTAGACACATTTTTAAAGTAATTATTTTTACACAAAAATAATATATTCCACTAGTCAGCAAAAGTTTGTCTCAACTTATTGGTTACCACTGTTCTTTTGTGGAAACTGTACAGCATCTGCCTCCTTGCCCTGTTTTTTGTTTAAAACTAACAAACAAAAAAACCCACCATCTGCTTCTCAACACTCCAAAGGGGACATCACTGTCCAGTGGGATTTTTATCATATGTTTGCCTTTTTTATGAACATCTAAATAGTTGGATAACAGCCAAGTGCATCTATTTTTGTCCTTAAACTAATGCTTTCATTTATACATGTTTTTTAAAAAATCTTGGGGTTGCTAGGTGGTGGTTATGAAGTTTTCTGACAATTTTATCCTTTCATATATAAGGCCGGGCACTTATTGTATTCTAATCTGAAGTCAAGATTTTCAGAGGTGACTAGTGATTTTAGGTGCCTAATCTGAGATACTTCAAGCAAACCCAGTTTTCAGCATGTGAGTACTCAGTACTCTGTGAAAATCAGTTCCTTTAAGTGAGGGAAATCAAGTGAGTACTCAAAAATATTAGCTACTTTTGTGGGGGGAGGGATAGCTCAGTGGTTTGAGCATTGGCCTGCTAAACCCAGGGTGGTTGTGAGTTCAATCCTTGAGGGGGCCACTTAGGGATCAGGGGCAAAAATCAGTACTTGGTCCTGGCAGGGGGCTGGACTCAATGACCTTTCAAGGTCCCTTCCAGTTCTAGGAGATAAGTATATCTCCTATTATTATGAAAATATTGGTCTAAAGCATTATTTTCCTTTTGAATCTACTACAGTTTGATCCTTATCAAAACTGAATGTCTCTTGACTTTTTAAAAGTGTTCCCATACTATTTAATGTATCTTTTGGTACCACCAATTTCATCCAGATTTTTTTCAAAATGCAATTGTATTCAATTGCGCATTTTGGGACTGATTCTGCAACCTTTATTCACATGAATATCCCTTACTCTCACTGATTTCAATGGGACTTCTTATGTAAAGAATATTTATGCAGGGGAGAGCTGGGCAATATTATTCAGCTGAATTTTTTCCCATCAATAAATGCAGATTCGGTTGATCCAAAAATATGCAAAATATTTTTGGGGGGGACCTAATTAAAAAGCTGAAAAGATCTAAGATTTCATTTATGCATTTTGGAAATATTTTAATATTTCAATTCAAAATGACTCTTCATTTCAATAGTTTTTAAAAAGCTTGAAAATCAAATGTTTTGTTATGGGTTGATCTGCAGCTAATTTTTCGTTCCATTTTTCAGAATTGCCAGGAACCAAACCTAATTATTCTTGAAGCTGTAGAGTGAGGAAGAGTTTGAAGGATCAAGTTCTTATATTGTCATCTTGTTGTTAGTTGGGTCCCAATCCTGCAAACACTTAGGCCTGGGCATAACATTCCTCACATAAGTAATCCCACTATAATAAGGCTTCATTTCAGCATCTCATTCATATTCAACAGTGAATTTAAGCATGTGCTTAATGTCTTGCTGAACTGGAGCTTTGGAGACTAATTGGACTGAGTAAAGTTATATATGTGCTTAAGGTCTGCCAGGATCAGGTCTCTGGAGATAATCAGCACTGCTTACAGGAAAGAGTAAAAAGTAAAACTAAGGGAGCCTTGATGTAATTCTGTGCTCCAGATACATAAATAAGAAATATGACTTGCTGCTTTTAAAAAATGAAACTCATATTTGCAGTGGCAGATTAATGCACTGGCCATTGGGGCCTGCGCCCAAGGGCCCCAGCCAATTTGGGGGTCCCTGGCAGGAGCACTGGAATCTTGCCCCACCCCTCTCTGTGGCCCCACCCTCCTCTTCCCCCCCCCCCCCGAGGCCCTGCCCCCGGCCATGCTCAAAGCTGTGAGTGGTGAGACCCACCCGGGCTGCTGTAAGGAGCCCCAGATCCTCCACCTATCCTGAGTGGGGGGCCAGGGGGCCCAAGAGGGGCCCCCAGTCCATGTCCTGGCTCCCAGGACACACCACCCAGGACATGTGGAGGGTCTGGGGCTCCCCACAGGGGCCTGGGCTCCCTGGGCAGCCCTTACCACTACCTGGCCCCAGGGGGCAGTGCCTCAGGGGGAAGGGGAAGGTGGGTCCACAGAGAGGGAACGAGCATCCCTCCTCCCCCTCCCCCCCGGCTGCCAGCACTACTCTGCACCTACCCGGGGCTTGCAGTTTGGGGGAGCAATGCGGCCTCCTGCCCCCAAAACTATGCCCAGGTTAAAAAGTGGGTGGGCATGGGTTTGTAATGAGGTGTGGGGGCCCCAAATGTTCTTTGTGCTCAGGGCCCCAGTAAATCTTAATCCGCCTCGGTATATTTGCATTGTATGAGGTCTGCTACTATAATTACTACTTGAATACAATATTTTATTGCAGAAGTATTGCAGTAATGGGTAAGGTAACTGAGTGCTGGCCAGTTCTTTAATAGAGGTCATAAATCTACCAGAACACTCGCTTCATCTGATGGCCCAATACTGCCACTTTGTTTTCCTGCATATTTAACATATGCCAGATAACATCTCTAAATTGTTGTCCTTTTTTAAAAGACACAGCCTAGTTACAGCCAGGTAAATGCCCTTATGGGTGGAATTTTGTTGATTAATAGTGACATCTTGTGCTCAGTGAGGTGAATACATATTCCTCTCGGATCGTCAAGGGGAAATTCCCACAATCTGCTCTCTTCAAAGAGGTGGTATGAAAAATAGTGAAGCTATTTATTTTGTGAATAATAATTTTGTGACTCTCACTCATACACTCCTACATTGTCAATATACAATGTTTTAGACATGTGACCTGCTTACGTATTGTGTATATTTTGTGTGTGTGTATAAATATAAATATTGTATAAACACACACACTCATTCCAGCACCAAACCAAAACAGAGCAAATTGCTTTAAGTCCCATGAAATCTCACTATCATTTGGCGGGGGGTGGGGGGAAGTACCAGAAAAACAAGTTACTGTACAGTACATAATTCTTCCTTGTTATTTAAAATACAATTATATCTGAGCACCTGACTCAACCATGACTGTAATACAGTGAATGTTAGGGGATTATTCATATTAAGGTATGACTTCACCACATAATATCAATAAACCTATGTGGTCCCTATTTTTACTACAGGTGTTAAGCAGGTGATTAAGAAGTTAAGCAGGATATACACCAGTTTAGTGACATTCTGTCAACAAGTGCTACAGAATCCGGATGGCTCAGATGAATACTGTTCCTTTTAACTTTTCAGGTCATGCCATTCCTGTCTGTCAGATAAATACAATAGGAATTACTCAGTTTAATGCTGTTTCATTTCTAATTGAATTCCATTTGGTAAATCCTGAATAAATACATTATAACTGCTGCTTTGGTCAAACAGAGAGAAATAGCCATCTTTTAATGACTCCCCTGTGGATTTAATGCCTATTCTATCTGTTAGAATAATGATTCCTACATCACTGGAATATATTTAAAGGATAATAGTTATTTAAACATGCCAAGTCTTTTTACAGCAGATAAGTATTTTTAATTTGCATTTATGAAATCAAAAAGAGGGCCAGAATAACGAGTTGCACTGATATTGGGGATTTCTTTTCCCTTTGATAGCCATATGCCCAAACACTTGTGTGGCATCACACAAGTGTAAATCAGGAGTCATTTCACTATAATCAGTGGACTCTCACTGGTGAACGTGGAAGCGGATTCATTTTCACTGTGGTTAGATCCCCAGACAAAGTATGTTTCCTATTATCTGTTTCTGGCTGTGCCATTGACTCTGACTTGTGTCCACTCACTTAATCTCTAAAAGAGTCCAGGAATCAGGGCCTGCAGTAGAGTCCATCTTATGTGCACAGCTGGCCTGTAGTACACCAGCTGCCTGATTTCCCACCACTCAGGTAGTGTAACCAGAGTTAGCTGACCAGTTCTTAAACTCAGCAGCAGCAGCAGCAGCAGCAGTTCACTGGCTGTTCAAAGCTTTTGCCCATGGCTGTTAGCTCCTGCACCTGCTTGTCCCCATCCTTGTTCCAGCCCTGCTCCTGTCTTCCGTGCCTCACTCCAAGGTAACCCGTCTCTGACCCTTGGCTCCAATTCCTAACTTCTGGCTTTGACTCTGACCCTTGGCTTTGGCATCTGACCTTGGGCTCCTATTTCTGGCTACCAACTCCTGTTCCAACCACTAGGCTTGACTCCTGCTTCTACCACTAGGCACATCTGCCCTTGTCCTGGTTTCTGACCAGTTTCTGCCCTGCCCCGCTTCTCACAAAGGCCTTTTATTTTGCAAGTAGTCCCACTGAATTTAATAGATTTTTCATGATCATAATGATCCCTTCTGACCTTAAAGTCTATATGATTCTATGAAATAAGGGACTGCTCAGTACAAGTAAGGATGGTAGAATGGAGCCAACTGTCTTGTTTTCACCATCTGTAAAATGGTTATAACGCCACCTGCCTCCCAGTAGTGGTGTAGATCCTCATGAGAGCTAGTTGAAAAAAATTCCCAACAGAACAGTTTTTTCCATTGGAAAATGCTTGATTTGATGAAATCAAAACATTTCATGGGAATTTATCAATTTCATCAACATTTTCAATGTGAAATTATTGAGGTGCTTTTTGTTTCAACTTTGATATCACATTATCATTTATATTAGTCATAATAGATGTCAAAATGATAAAGATGAAATGGTTTGATAAGGTTGTTTTGATATTTCTGAAACACCTTTATTATTTATTTTAGAAATTTCTTTTCATGGGCAATTTGGATAATTTAGTACAGAAGGAAATTTTTAAAATGTTGGGATTTTTCATGGAACGGAAATTTTGAATTTTGGTCAGCTCCAGCCTTCATTAATTAACATTTCCAAGTGTCTGGGTGAAAGATGCTAAGTGCAAAGTGTTATTAAGGGATTACAGACCTTGTGTGGGTGTTAATCCATGCCATCAGCATAAGGGAACAGCAATTACAGGCATCTCACAAATATCTGTGAACTTGTAAGAAAAGCATGGGATAAAAGTAGATTGCAACCTTTTGCAGTGAAACATTGCCCTATTTAGAGGAGGGGGTTGCTGTCAGATGGTGACAGATTGCTGTCAGATGGTGGTGCAGGCATGAGCAGGGAGCACAGAGAGGCACTGCAGACCACACTTTTACAATGTGGTCCCAATCAGCTGCGAGCCTGTGTAGATTGCAAAGACCAAATTTGCATATTTTCATTGCTGATTTTAAATAAACTGTAAATAAAATAAATATAATGAAGTATTAATGTAGGATTCTGAAGGGTACAGCTATTCACCAAAAAAAAAAAAAAACCTGCAGGAGCAAGTCTCAGAGCCCAGGTCAACTGACTTGGGCTCCTGCTGCGGGGTTAAAAATAGCAGTGTAAACATTCCAGTTTGTGCTGGACCCTGGGTTCTGAAGCCTGGCGAGGAGGGAAGGTTTCAGAGCCTGGGCTCCAGCCAGAAGCCGAATGTCTCCATTGCTATTTGTAACCCCTCAGCAGGAGTCCAAGTCAGTTGACCTGGGCTCTGAGACTTGCTCCTGCAGGTTTTTTTGTTTTGGTTTGGTTTTTTTGCTGAATAGCTGTACCCTTCGGAACCCTACATTAATACTTCATTATATTTTTTTGTTTGTGGGTTGTTGTTGGGTTTTTTTGCTGCCTTATACCCAACATGGTCTCAAGATGTATTGATGCCATATGTTTATTCACCTTGGGTGAAATTCATTTCTGGGCCGGTATGAGGCCTATGCATCAATTAAATCCCACTTAAATCTTTGTTTGAGGAGAGAAAGGAATGTAGTTCCTGGCTGTGTGACTTTGAACAAATAACATGTCTCTTCTTGCCTCAGTTTCCAACTGTAAAATGAGACCAATGCTATTTTTCTACCTCCAAAAGGGATTGTGAGGAGAAATTCACTGTCTGTGAGGCACTCAGTCCAGTGATGAGAGCTATAGAAACTCATCTACTGTTTTCACAACACTTCCTCACCCAAATTAGCCAAATTAGTCTTTGAATTTTGCTTTGTAATGTTCTTCATAATGAGTCTCTTTGCTCATTCTGCTGTAATAAAAAACAGCTCTCGGTAATGGAGAAACAAAGAATGATGGTAGATTTGTTCTCAAAATGCTGCTTCAAAGGCTAACTGTATACAGAGTGAACTGTAAAACTGTGTATGACAGTGAAGCTACATCCAAACTACTTTCACAACACCTCCAGATATGTTTCTTTTTCCTTCTCCCCCCCGCCTTTTGTTTACTACTTTCTGAACATTAACAACTCCTTTGAATTTTTTTTTTTGCCTCCAAGGGTTTTAATCTTTTACTTACGTTCTAAAAGCAGATCACAAGGAAGAAATAATCTCTCTTGGAATTAGCTACAGTATAACTGTAAAAAAAAATATTGTGTACCAGAAAATACTTCTTATGAACAAAAAAAGGCTTTTGACTGATTGTGATTCATTCCATTTTGGAGTCCCTGCTCAGTCCTTTGGAGATAAAGGTTTAAATGCATCTAGGTGGCAAAACAGCTCATGCTCTCTCTGCCCATATACATCTTCACTAGCCAAAGGATGGGGATAATTGTTTTAAAAATACATTTATTTTTAATGTAGCCTGGCATATTTTTATCATAGCTTTCAGCAAACTGTCATATTTTGAAGCTACAAGTTTGAACCATGCTGGTGGTTCTGCTCCATTGCCAGTGCGGACATACTGAGGTAATCAGGCATGTGTTGTTGATTAGCTTAATTTGTCATTTCAATCTTAAAAAGTGAAGGATTCCAGCAAGTGGTTTTTATAAATGTTTTTACGTTTTGAGCTGAGGATACTGCTGATATACAGGATCCTGACCCTACTCCCATTGAAGCCTATTGGTACTTTTCACTGACTCCGGTGACACCAGATTCAGATCTGGTATGCTAAAAATAAGCCAGTTTTCCCCGCTCCTCCTACTAATACCTGGGCCTTCAGGGCGCATTTGGTCATTGCTTCCACATCTCCTGTCTTCGGGGCTCGGCCTGGGAGAGTCTTCTGAATCAGAAGCCAGAAAAGTGCCTGACTTACCCATCCCTCCGGGTTCCCTAGCAACCATATGCTACTAGGTGAAGCCTCATAATTGGAGCACATAGTTGCGAGGAACTCCTAAGGGTTCCCTAGCTACCATACTAGACCTTAGTGCCTGCCTCTGATGTCAGTGGGAGAGGGAGGGTTTTCTCCTGCTGCTGTGGCCTCCTCATTAACCATATTAGGAGATCTGCCTAATAAACCCCCTCAAAGAGGGGAAGCCATGAGCTGCAATGCCCCAGCCAGACTTGCACAGTGCTGCTTGTCCTGCCAGTGCCTGTGCTGCATCCCTTCTGTGGATAGAATCTAAGGCAGAGATGGGCAAACTATGGCCCGCGGGCCACATCCGGCCTGCGGGACCCTCCTGCCCGGCCCCTGAGCTCCTGGCCCAGGAGGCTCGCCCCCAGCCCCTCCTCGGCGGTTCCCCCTCCCCCACAGCCTCAGTGCGCTGCGCCACCAGCACAATGCTCTGGGCTGCCGGGCAGCGCAGCTGCAGAGCCCGGCCTGACTCGGTGCTCTGTGCTGGGCTGTGGCGTGGCTGGCTCCAGCCAGGCGGCGCAGCTGTAGTGTCGCCAGCCACCGGTGCTCCAGGCACTGCGGTAAGGGAGCAGGAGGGGTTGGATAGAGAGCAGGGGAGTTCAGGGTGTGGATAGGGGTTGGGGCAGTCAGAGGCGAGGGAACAGGGGGGTTGAATGGGGGCAGGGGTCCTGGGGGCAGTCAGGAAGGGGTAGGGGCGGCGGGAGGCAGAGGTTCTGGGAGCGGTCAGGGGGCAGGGAGCAGGAGGCTTTGGATAGAGGGCAGGGGAGTTTGGGGTGTGGATAGGGGTCAGGGCAGTCAGAGGGCAGGGAACAGGGGAGTTGAATGGGGGCAGAGGTCTTGGGGGCAGTTAGGAAGGGGGGCCTTGGATGGGGCAGCAGGGGGAAGTCGGGGTGGGGGTTCCGGAAGGGGTCAGGGGACAGGGAGCAGGGGGGTGGATGGGGCAGGAGTCCGGGGGAACGTCAGGGGGCAAGAAGCAGGGGGGTGGGATAGGGGCCAGGAGCTGGGCCATGCCTGGCTGTTTGGGGAGGCACAGCCTCCCCTAACCAGCCCTCCATACAATTTCTGAAACCCGATGCGGCCCTCAGGCCAAAAACTTTGCCTGCCCCGATCTAAGGGCTTGTCTTCACTGCCCTGGAGTTCTGACCACAGGGAAACGGACAGCAGTGCACACCAAAGTTCTGTGCTGTAACTCCCATTCATGGGCACTGCATGTGTGAACTAAAAGGTTCCTATTTCACATTAATATAATCTCCTTCAAACATCCTCCAAACTGCGGGACAGTGTCGATCTAGCTCTAAGCATTGAAGGAAAAATCATGTCTCATATGTCTCATTGCCCACAAGTGTTTCCAGTGTGGCCTGGAGATGGAGTGCTGTAAGTCATAGTTACAGAAGATTCTTCTCTAAGTGCTGCAGTATTTAGGACCACCTGTCTCCCATCTGTCCCTTAAATCCCGTAACAAAATGGTGGCAGCATGTTTTGTTTTTTTAAGGAAGGCTTTGTGAACAGCAGTCTATTAGTTTATATAGTTTGGATTGTGTGTCTCACTCCCAGAGTTTAAAAACCACTGATACGAAGAGGTCTTTACATGCAATGGTAGGCTATTGCTTCTGTTGAAAGGTAGCTGGAGTTTACTGAGGGGGGTGGAGGAGTATTCTTTTTTTTTTTCCAGGGTGACCTTAAACAGTTATGGAGAATTCTAATCTATGTAGATAAAAAAAAAATCTTCAAGCTAATGAAACTGTGAGAGAAACCCTCCTAGACTTGTAGCATGGGATACATTATGTGCTTATGAACTGAAATGCCTTGGCAGCAGCCCAAAAGTGTCTTAGAAGATAGAAGCAATTATTGATCAAGACCTTTTGTACTAGGAGCCAAAGTTAATAACATTTTATATCAAAATCAACTGTGAATCCTGAGGGCTAGAGATGTGTTCTGAAAATGTTTACTCACCCTTTGCTATCAACAAGATTGTGGTGAAGTGGTTCAAATTCACCAGCATGGGAAGGTACACATCAACAGAAATTGGAAGAGCATACAATCTACACTAGCAAAAAGTGCTTGACCAGTCATTATTTGATTTTTCCAACTTATTGTGGCAACATGTAACTAGTTCTCCAACTATATTGTTTGTTTTGAATTTGATACAAAGAACAACTTTCACAAGAAAGAACAGAGAAATCTTTCTGTGAAGAGGGCCAGATCCTTCCCTCATGTGTTCACATCAAGGGAATCACCACAAATTGTAGTGGGATTGCTCCAGATTTGCACCGTGATAAATGAGAAGAGAATCAAGAACTTAGTGTGTTTGCTCACAGATATCATCTGAAAATCAGGCCCTGCCAATACTCACTAACAGAAGATGCATGTGTTTAATGCCCAAATAACTTGTCTGTGCTTCTAGACTTTGTTCATGAACATCCAACTTCCTGTCTTCAATATTATTGCCCATAATGGCTGAAACACTTGCATGGATTTATTTTCCATTTCAAACCCTTTCTCTTGGCTATTCACTGTCTGAAGACTGTCATCTCAAATTAAACAAGCTTGCACCTATCTAGAATTTTAAATCTTTTGATGGGATGTTACTCCTATAAAGTCCCCAGGTGTAATGCAATGCTTCTGGATGGATAGGTCTGACAGGATTTTTCCTTAATTAATTAATTTTTAAAAAGCCTTGCCCTCAGCCAGAAGTGAATTCTTCTTTTTATTTTAAATTGTGTGAAGAATATTCAGAATATTTTCCTCTACTTATTTTTTGTGACCTTTGCTAGTTGTACTGCAGGATCGACCTTAGTCTTCTCTATGTTCAGTAGATTTGTGCCATTTATACTGAATACTTAATGTAGGATTACCTTTAGGAGAGGTTTGTAGCAAAAGGAATTGCTATTCTCCCAACAACCCACAAGGCTAAGAGTTTATTTTGTTTGAACATTCTTCAAAAGATTTTTTGCCTTACTATAAAAGAATAGCATTTCTTTGAAAGAAGAATGGCATCTAAGGTTTCTCTGGTAGTTTTTGGAAGTTCTCCCAGATACTTGAAAAATATTGTTTCTTTCAGAAGAATGAATTACGGAAAATTGATCACTTTTTGTGATCTTCATGGGGAGAACTCTGAGCAGAATGGGCTTTGGGTAAATCAAAAGCATCTGAGACATAGGACCCTAACTCCCATTGAAAATCAATGGGATTTGAGTTCCTAAGTCACTTAGGTGCTTTGGAAAAAATGTGCCCTTTATCTCATCTCCTTCCCCCATTTCATTGATCCTTTCATTGTACTACCCATTTTCTCAAAAGGCTGTTTTTATAATAGACAAATACGGAGAGGAGGGTTTCATAATTTTTGCCTATCATTGAGTATATAACACTCCATGAGTGTCACAAGGCATCTTCCAAGTGCCAAGAGTCCCCCAAAAGAGGAGAATATTCATCCTTTCAAAAGAGTCCAAGAGCAGAGAGACAATTGTGTTCCTTTAGCCCTCAGGTGTGTTTAGTTTCTCAGAAGTCTCCCACTAAGAGAACCAAAGGTTTTGCCGCTGAGCTCATTTTGAACCTAATTAACATCTCAGCTTGTTAGAAGATTCTTCTCAAGGCTGTTTCACTAGTTCATTTGCTTAAGTCCGTGCACAGATATGGATCAGCTTGGCATACTACTTTGACCTGTAAATCTTTCTGCTTCTCTGAGCCCTCATTAAAACTCATAACAATTTAATATTAAAATAGGCATGTTTTTGCCGAGTCAGAAACCAAATTGCAAAGATGTAACTTTCAGTCTTTAGAGGTGTTAACAGAAAATCTGTTCACACTAGGCTTTTCCTACCTTGAGACTTAATTTGAAATCTGCCTCAATCTCTTGTGAATATGAAGATCCACTTGCAATACACTTGATCACCCTGGTAGGGTAGAGAAAGGATGAAAGCTGAGATTCTGGAATGTTTCTAGGACTAGTTATTGACTTGGATATTTGGAAAGTTGAATTTAGATCATTGCTTATGACGACTAGGTAGGATTGCCTCCTACCAAACATGCAGATAGGAATGCTACATCCCTCCCACACACACTCCCGGCACACACACTCTCTGCTGGATTCTGTGCAGAAGAGGCTCCATAAGTTTGAGGAAGAGGCCAGAAGGATACACCAAAGAAGCTGACAGCCTTTCTGGGGCACCATCCCCTGCTCAGCTTCAGGAGACAGCTAATAGTTGCAGGGCTCCCACAGGAGCTTTTATTGTCTGGAGGGAGTGGGGCCAAGCTGAATGGCTCCTATGTCCATGGATCTGGGGGTGAAATTTCTGGGTTCTTCAGCCTGGCTACTTGCCAACTTAATGGGCCCTGGACCCTGTTGAGAGGATGCATGTTGGAACACTCTGAAATGAAACTCAGTCATCTGCCTCTCTGCTCCCCTCTCCCAAGTTTTTACACAGGCTTATGGCCTGTTCAGAAAATGTTCAGAAAAGTGCACACACCTGTGCACTTCATTTGCACAGGCACTTCTGAACATCTGGGCCAGTGTCTGTAGGAACAACATGCTGCTTCCAGGTCCTGTGCTGCTTTACAGTCTGTAGTGTTGAAGGTAACCTGAAGTTCCTCTTGATTCCACAACATGCCATTGGCCATCACAGAGCAATTGTCTCAAGAAACACCTTGTGCATGATAGTCAAGAAAGAAAATAGAGAAAATGTAAGACGTTACCTCATCATAAATGATTATTTTAAAGCATATTTCAACAATGGCAACAAATATTTGAAGTGAAGTTGGGGTTACTGTTAAAACTATTTCACACAAAGTCTGCTGAGTCTTGCCCCATCAAACTCAAATCACATTTGGCTTTGGGTAATTCACTTTATGTACTTGAAAATCAGTCTGTTTCCCAATGAGACTCATAAAAACCTGGGGGTTTTTTGTGGCTAAGTGTCAGATTTTCTTCTCCCTCCAAAACATCTTCTTATAAATAAAAAATCACATTGCTCTAAAGAGAAAATTGTAAATACTATTTGAAGTTTGTATTTTATAAGATTATTTCTGGAAGTGGATAAGTACTTGGGTAGCCAGTTTTTTGTCTGATATTCTTAACTGTGCCTGTAAGATTTTTTTCAAGTGTGTGCTTTATGTGCACATTTGGTCTTGTCATCCCCTATTTCTTGAGTGGAAAAACAGGCTTTGGGCATAGATAATGAACACACTCTCAATTTTGCAGATGCAGTAAGGATCTGTGCTGAAAATCTGAACCTCTGTGTTCATCGGGGTAGCATACAGGGAGCATCACTAATTATTTCATTGTAACTCACATTAAAAGGTTTGAAGCAATACTCACACGGTCGATTTCCGTGGCATGGAATATGGAGCTTTTAATACTGACTATTGTAAAAAGAAACTTTAAACACAGCATATATATCTGGCAAACATACTGAAAACCTTTAGTGGCATAAACGTACCATCAAATTAGTGATAAATCCTTATTCTAGCTTTTTAAATTACATTTGATTCAACCAATAGCATACGGTGTTGTAATTGTGTCAGTCCCAGGATATTGGAGACACAAGATGGGTGAGGCAATATCTTTTATTGGACCAACTTCTGTTGGTGAGAGACAAGCTTTCGAACTTACACAGAGCTCATAAAGCTTGTGTCTCACCAATGAAAGTTAGCCCTCACCCTCCTTGTGTCTCAATTAATAGTAGGCTTTTTAAAAGATAACTTCTCTAATATATTTGTCACGTGATACATTTGTGGTGTAAATGAAATGCTGCGCAGTAGCATGTAGAACAATTATATTTGAGTTGTTAGGGGACAGAGGCGCTGATTCTTCTCCTCATTACAGCCACTTAGTGCCATTCCAACCAACCCAGAATCAGGGAAGCTTTGAGTCACCTTTGCAGGCACACCTGCTCAGTTGCACTGATAATTCTTAATGTTTCCATGATTGTTTACAAATGGGTGTAATTCACTCATCGTGGCAAAATTCTGAAAGCTGCAGATAGTCCATGATGATGTACTGCAGAGAGACACCTTCAGGCCCAATGCACCTCCCATTACAGTTAAGGTAAGATCTCCCACTGATTTCAATGAGCATTGGACTAGCACAGCCCCTCCGCCCCCATGTTAAAATGGATACCTCTTGCCAACACTTTCAGATTCATTGTTTTGCTTTTTTATGCCTCAGGGAAATAAAAATAAAATATTTAACAGGACACAATGACAGCACCTTGGTGACAAAGAGACAAATTAGCCTGTGACCTAAAAAGACCTGTGTATAATTAATATTGAAATCTGGTGTATGCCTTATATAAGAAAAAATATGTATTAATTGCAAAAGTTCAGAGGCTGATCTGCAAATGGCTCACCATTTTCTGACTTCAATCAGAAATGTAATTTCTTCACTTAATAAAATACTCAACTCAACAATCCTTAAACGCTTGGTCTTTAGAAATGACACCTCCTGCTGTGTGTGTGTGAGAGAGAGAGAGAGAGAGTGGGTGAAAATCTTAAAGCTTCAACTGGGGAAACGTGCACTAATGGGGAAACAGATCCTTGCACAGCCAGATAGACTGACAAGCTGTTCAGGAGCATGAGGATTTTTAGTGAATAGAATTCAGTTTTTCAGTATCTTTTTGGTAGATTGTGATTGAGTAAGTATGGACTTCTAGCTCTCTGCTGGGTGTGAGTAACATACATAATGAGCATCCATAAAGTAAACTACATCTTAGATGATAGGTGAAGATTAATGGGCAAAGCCACAAGTGAGCTCTGAGTGGCTGTTCATATCACAGGGCAGGTCATTATACATTATACCAAAGGGAAACAAAAGTAAAAGTTAATTCTTTATACTTCACATTAAATGCTAAGGATTCAATTAAATTCAAATGATTTGTTATGAAGTCTGACACCACTGTTCTCATCCTGGTCCTTGTTTTAAATAAAGAACCTGAATAATTATAGTGCAGTTAAATTTTTTGTTAACATTCTACAACTTGCACTTCTTTGGAGCTGAAGTTTGAGATCTAAGATATAATTTTCATCATGATGAATAATCATAAAAACAGTTCCTAAGCAGGAGGCATTGAATTTTCACCTCAACTGTAACCGTCAAGAGATGGGTTTCCCATTAACCCACCTAACTATCTCTATCTGCCGCTTTAATTCTGACCTTTGCAATCAACACATTGCACTACTTGTGGTGTTTGGCCCGAAACTTAAGTAGTGCTGAATGTAGTTATTCAGTGAATACAGTCTCTTCCTATTCAGAAATTATTCATAAGTTGACTTGGTTTCTTTACAAATTCCTTTCTTTTTAAAAATCACAAGTTTGGAGATGCATACATGACAAAAATATCGAAATATAAGAGACTGGATTGTAGTTGTTTCTGATGTGCAATATATTCAGTATTTTCGTTCTTCAATATGTTGTGGAAGTGGTTGTGGAAGTGTTGTGGAACGGGTGGCTGGATGTTGAGCAGTCATTATTTTGGGCTGTGATCTCATTAGCTAAGCAAAATTTGATTTGGATAATACTTGAATGAAAGATCTTCAGGGAAAACCCAGATAGCTGTGAGAAGTGAGGTTTTTGGTTTTTTGGGGGGGTGGGGTTTGTCATCCACTTGTGACAAAGTGACTCAGCAGACACTGCGCTGCTTTGGCTAGTGGAGTTGCGGGGTTGTTCCTTTGTCATCATGCCAACCAGGTGTGCTGGTGGTATCCTTTTGCCTTGTGGACTTAGCTCTCTAGCCAGTTCACCTTTGCAGTGGCGTAGCCAGGTTTTAAGTGTAGGGGAGCAAACATAAAAAAGGCGCCCCTTGGCTCCTCCCCTGGCCATGCCCCCTGGCTCCTCCCCTGGCCACGCCCCCATTGGCTCCTCCCATTCCCCCCCCAGATTAACCCCGGGGCTGGTTTAGGACTCCTGCAGGCTTCCCAGGGGTGCAGATACCCCCCCATCCTCCCACGGTCCCGGGAGAGAGTCTCCTGCCCAGCACGCTCTGCAGGTATCCCCTGCCAGGCTGTGCCACCTGGCCCCACCCGCGAGGTCCCGTCCCCCCCCCTCCAAGCTCCTGCGCCATGCCAGGGCCCCCCGTCCAGACAGCACAGCCTGTGCCCCTGCCCTGCAGGCCCAGCCCCGGGGAGCCCCTCACCCGGACCCCCCCCCCCGCTCACCTTCCGTCCTGTGCCACTGCCTGTCCCCGGCCTGCTCCCAACACTCGGTGCGCTCCACGCAGGGCTCGCCAGCTAGGCAGCCTTAAAGGCGCAGGGGCTCTTTCGCCTCCCCCTGCCGGCCGCATTAGCAAGGGGCGGGGAGCGCTTGGCCGCTGAGCCCTGAGCCGCCGCAGAAGGGAGCTGCGGCGATGTTGGGGCCGTGCCGAGCGTGGGGCGCGATGGCCAAGGAGCCGGCCCCCTCGCTCCTCCGGCTGCACCTGCCGCCCCCCCATGGCTCCTCCGGCCGTGCTGCCGGCAGGCGCCGCTTTTTGAAACATGCTGAGGGGAAGCAGCTGCTTCCCCTGAACCCCGCTAGCTACGCTACTGCACCTTTGGTCTCTCCCCTTTTGGGGTAAAGCAGGATTTTCACTCAGTAGTTGCAGGGCCTCACATCAGGCCCAATAGTCCTGGCCTCTTGTGTCCGGCATCTTCCCACTCGCCTTCACAGAGATGCTGAAGGGGAACCTAGTCCCCTTGTGTTTTTTTAAACTATCACAGCCACTGCATACTAGGCATTGTACACATAAGGAGGCATGGTTCTGGTCCCAAAGAGCTTACAACCATAAGTCACCCAAAGGCTATGAGGAAAGGATATTCACAAGAATATTCACAATGGAGCTGGCATTTCTTCTTGGGCACATGCTGGTTGCTGTTCTTACATCTTGTGGACCCTTGGATTCTCTGGGTCAGTCTTCCTATGGAATTCGGAAAGCCATAGCTCTCCCTAACATTTATGTTACTTTCATGTGGTTTATGTTATTAACAAAAGTGCTGTATAATGAAGACCCATTTCTAGTGATGACTACAAGAATTCAGCTGTCTAATAAATGGCAGGGCTGAGGAGCCACTGGGGATAGTCTTGTATCCAATTGATCTAATAAAAATGTTTGTAACTTACTTTTTTTCAAAAATTTGACCCTTCCTTCCATTATTGAAGAATTTTAAACAGCTGTATTACTGATAACAATTTTTTTGGGGGGTGGGGGGAGGAAAATATCTCTTGAAAAAATCCAAAATTTTGACAAACTGAATCAAACTTGAAACCTGGAAAATTTTGACCAGGTTGAATATATAATAAAAGTCACTTTCAAGATAAGTTCAATCATTTTGACCACTTCATTTGAATATTTAGGCAAAGGCATCACAAAAAAGATGCTCAGTATCCTTGTCCAGGACCAAACAGAACTGGCCTATAAATCCTTTCATTTCATATCGCCAACTTCAACACTGCCTGTTTTCACTGAGATCTTTGGCCCTCTGACCACCACATCCAGACTAACTGTTTCTCCTTGCCTCCCTTTCGGTGCTGATTTAGCTTTGAGCTGAAATGATAGTAGGGCCTGGTCCAAAGCCCACTGAAATCAGTGGGAATCTTTGCATCCACTACAGTGGACTCTGGATTACGTTTATCGTAATAATCTTCCACCTTAAGCAAGTTGCGGGGTTTTATTTGTTTGTGGGTTTTTTGCATTCCAAAATGTTGTGGCGACGTCAGTTTATTTTTAAAAAATGCTACTAGAAACTTGTTGCGAAATTTGCTGTGAAGGTGAAAAGCACAACGGCATGGCAGTTCTGTTCACCTGCCTTTTACAAACCATAAAAATACTCAACTGATTCGTCTATCCAGCTGTATTGTTAAATATTAAGCTCTAAACAAGGATGTCTGTCAATAAACATTGCTGCAATTTGGTACTTTAGACTTGTCAAAAATTGAATACTATTTTTTTTTAAGATACTGCAAGCTACTAGTTGTACACACAATAATGTTTCCAATGGTAAAATTGCCAGTTACGTGTAGTAATTCATTCACTGTCTGTCAGGCATGTCATGTAGCAGAAAGCTAGGTCAGTTGAATTGGTTATTAATGGAGCCATTCAAAAATAAACATTTAGAATCTAGAATTTGCTTCAACAGTAAAGAACTGCATCATTTGCTTATGTGGAACTAGCAATGTTTTTATTCCTTTTAACCAATTTATATTTTATGATCTCTAGAACAGTAACTTAATTTAAAGTTCATGCAATTATTTGTAAATTTCTTACTTTTTGAGAGAGTTATTAAAATTGCAGTTGGCCATAGCAGGACAGAGCCATGCATCACTGAAGAAGTTAGTAATTTACGATGCAGTTGCAACTCCACCTTAACATTCTAGGCTGTAATGAAGTTTCACATCAAACAAATTCAAGAGCAATTTTATGATTAAATATTTTGATAATGCTATAAAAAGTTTGCATTGCTCTCCAGATTTTCAGCATAGTTATTTTATTTCGTGTTGCTTCATTAATCAAACCCACGTGAGCATTTTTGGGGCATGTTCTTTCCAGTGCCTATCTCTGTCAGTGTGTATATGCTGAGCAATCTATGCAGAAATTATAAAGTCATGCATGGGAGGTTTTTCTTGCTTAATATCTAGAGGATTGGGTGCAAATGCTGCCCTATTGTAAAGCAGTCAATTTTCTGAGTAAATTTAGACTGACCAAAACCCATGCAGAATTGAAATATGTAAGAGCTGAGTTCTGCTGTTATTCTTCGCTGTAATGTACCACTGTCCAAACCACTAACAATTTGTGTAACACTGTACTTCAAATACCTTGAAAAATACATGTTAAAGAATTAGACAGTAAAGCAACACTAATGCCTTTTGAGGAATAAAATAGCCAGACATCATGGAATCACTCTATTTGCCAAACAGAATTCCTAACCTTTTTGAAAACCAACCTTCAGAACTCTTGGTGTTCAAACTATGGCAAATGAAACTCATAACACTTTGAGTGTAACTTGAGGAATACATAATCCATAGCGCAAAGTCTGAATGTCACCACGCAATTCTGCTTATTTTGCACAGCAATGTAGACGATAATGTTAGCTATAGGAAAAAATTAGAAATGACTCGTAGTCAACAGCAGCTAGCCTTCTCAATAGTAGTAGAGAAGCTGAATGCAATAAAAACCTAAACTACACCAGAAGGGCATTAGGAAGTAGGAAAAAGAGGTGAGGAGGGATAAGCAAGATTATCTCTGTTTAATGTGACTAAAGATGTCTGTCCATGCTATCTAGTATCAACTAAAGGAAAAGGGGAAGTGCATGAAAATAACCTACATGCCTCCATCATATTTATCATGATATTAGCATCATGGAAAAAAATCATTAAGGCCATATATTTTCCCTTTATCACCTACTTGTCAGTGAATTCAGTGCCTGATTCTGTGCCATTGATTTCAAGGGGTGCAGGATAAAACCCTGAGTGCACAAAAAGGTGAAGGACTAATACCACCACTATCTTGAGTCAAGGAAGGTTGATGGATTATATGACCTCCTGAGGTCTCTTCCAACCCTAATCTTCTATGATTCCCCTCAGAATTTGTCAATGCAACTCTGTCATTCACAACAGCATGCCTGCTTTTTTAATCATAGTTTAAGGCCAGAAGAGACCATTAGGTAATCTAGTCTGCGATATACAGAATGTCAGATCATTGAATTTCACCCAGGTACTCTTGTATTGAGCCCAATAATGTCTGTTTGGCTATAGCTTTTCTTCCAGAAAGGCATCCAGTCTTGAAGTGAAGACTCCAAGAGATGGAGAATCCACCACTCTTTTGGTAGCTGGTTCCATTGATTAATCTCCCTTATTGTAGAAGTTAGGCACACATTTTTAACTTTGAATTTGATCGGCCTCGGCATCAATCCAGTGATTCTTATGCCTTTCTCTGTTTAATTAGTCCCTTACTCCTGTTTTCTCTCAGTGAAGGTATTTATACCCTGAAATCAAGTCATTGCTCAGTCTTTTTGATAAGCTGAGCAGATGGAGCAGGGTTCGTCTACACTGCAATTAGGCCAGCTGTGGGTGTCTGTCAGCTGATTCAGGCTCTCAGGCTTAAGGGGCTGTTTAATTGCTGGTTAGACGCTCGGGCTGGAGCCTGGGCTCTAGAACCTTGCAGAGTGGGAGCGTCCCAGAGCTTGGACTGCAGGCTGAGTCGGAATGTCTACACCACAATTAAACAGTCCCTTAGCCTAAGTCTGAGTCAATCAGCATGGGTCAGCCGCAGTGTATAAAAGCAATGTAGACAAAACCTAACTCTCTCACAGTAAGGCATTTTCTCCAGTCCACAAATCATTGTGTGGCTCTTCTGGACCCATTCTATTTTTCCACATCCTTTTAAAAATGTGGACACCAGAACCGTACACAGTATTCCAGTATCAGTCTCACCAATGCTCTACACAGAGGTAAAATTGCCTCCTTACTCCTACTCGCTAGTCCCCTGTTTATATATCCAAGGATGCGTGTTAGCCCTTTTTGCCACAGCCTTGCACCAGGAGTTCATGTTGAGCTTCTATTCTACCGTAACCCCTAAATCTTTTTCAGGGTCACTTCTTTCCAGGACACAGTCTTCCATTTGGTAGGTATGGCCTGCCTTTCTTATTGCTACAGGTATAACTTTGCATTTTCTTTTAATAGGGCCTGCTTACAAAGCACTCTATATGCCTCCAGACTTCCATCATTTACCATTCTGCCAAACTTTGTCCCATCTGCAGTGATTTTTCTATTTACTTCCAGGCAATGATGAAAATGTTGACTAACGTCAGGCCTAGTGTGGAACCCACTAGAAACAACTCCATTTGATGATGATTCCCCATTGATAATTACTTTTTGAGATCAGTCCATTAACCAGTTCTTAATCCAATTAATTTGTGACTTCTTTCATGGTTTTTTTTCTTCTGAGCAGAGCACTTAACGTTAAGAAAAAATGTGGTGTTAAAAAGTGAGACTTTTTTTTAAGGGTGCCTTAAACTTTAACTTTTGCAGAACAGTTTCCACCCACAATATTTGTTCCTGCAAAATGAAAGCAAATTAGCCCCTGCTGGAGGAGGAGAGTAGAAGGAGCACAACATACTCTCACTTGGATAACAAAGTAAGACAGACCATATAAATAGATGGAATTGATTACATAAGATGGATGGCTTGAAACTAGAAGTCGTAAGGGTCACAAACAACTTCAGGAAATCACTGAGCCCATGACTTCAATGACCTTCCTACCTTAGCTTGGTGTATCTCTGATATTGTTAGCACTGTGGCTAGTTCCTGTTGCTATGATAATAATGCGAAGATGAAGCACTGCAATTATCTACGTTAAGGATTTAGTTATATAACCTACGGTGATGATAACTCATTGCTCTAACTAGGAGGAGTGGAAGCGTTAACCTTTTTTTTGCACATCAAACAGGGAATTAGGTGTGCAACAACCATTAACAATAATGGAAGTCTCCTCCTATTTTCCAGTATCATTTTTTTAATTTGGTTTATTAAATAATACTGCACTGTTAAGTAAGTAATGTTAACATTAGCAGGCTGCATCTTCAATAAATAATTTCCTTAACTATAGAGCTAGATAACTAGTATATTTGACAAGTGCTGTTTATCAGCTGTGATGTAATTGTTTCAGACATTTAAGAGCTATTTGATTAATAATAAACAAGGTCAAAATATATACTTTTTATTAGTTTAGCATTCCTTAGAATGTGGTACCCTTCCTGCCCAGAAATGTGTCATGCTGTTTGTGAATTCAGTATGGGATTTGTGGGCACTGGGAAGCAAACCTTTATTACATAGACCAAGTGCTCTGCATGTGGCACTCCCAGTGTCCTTTGATGTATGTACAGTGTTCTGAAAAGGTAAAGTGCAAAATTATTCTGCATAAAGTTTGTGGAGCGGAAGTCACCGTGCATGGTGCTTTGGCTCAAGAACTGTTGGCCCTGAGAAGGAGATTATATGTGGCCAGTTCTGGTATCTTGTGGCCAGATATTTTTTTATGTTCATGCCATCACACTATAAAATACAAGACATGATTTATAAAGCAATACTAGGTACCCCTGTCTTCTTTATGCATGTGTTGTATTCTTCCATGCTCCCTCACCAAATTTTGAAGGCACAGAGCCTAAATATCTCTTAAGTACTTATATAGCCCTCATTACCATAGGGTCTGAGTGCTTTACTCGAATGTATTTATCCATGCAACATCCCTGTGAGGTAGAGAAGTGCTATTATCTCCATTTTATAGATGGGGAAATGAGTCAGAGACTAGGTACCTTGATCAAGATCACATAGCAAGTCTGTGTGGCAGAACAGATAGTTGAACCCAAGTCTGTGAATTACAAGGCTGGCACCCTAACCAGTGGTCCATCCTTTCTCCTCATCAAATAAATGATTTGTACAAAATATGGAATACATGTATGAACAAGTAAAGGCACCTGCAAATGTTAGCTAATTGCACAATTTTGTGCAATTAGATACTGGATTTACATATTTAAATGTGGGTTTTCAGGGCACAGGTCCTTGGGCAGGATTTGTGCCCACAATTTAGGCATCAGTCTTTGAAAACCTGGCCCACTTAAAAAATAATGCTCAAATGTACTTTCAATGCAGTAGAGCTACTGAGGTCATTAAGCTCGCTGGCTGCAAATCCCATTAATATCCACATTCCCAGTATGGAAAAGTGTGAAACTGAATTCATCCTTCAAAATCTGTACAAACTCCTCAGTTGTCTGATGACCAGACACACAGCTGAGTTAGCCTATTAGTAGAGATCCTATTGCAAGGTCGTGTGAAGCACCTTTTCAGCTCTAGCCAACAGAGAAAACTTTCCCATTTATGTTACTACGAGCCTTATGTCGTTTGGGGCTGGAAGTTTCTCTTGGACACTTTCTAACTCAGCAGTGTGTCCGGTCAACAGACAACCGAGGAGGTACAGTAACAATATCCCCATTATTGTTACAGTAACAATATCCCCATTATTCATAAAGCCAGATACATGAAAGGGGTATTGGATAGATATGGTTTGATATTTGACAGCATGGCATTTTTTATATTGTATCTTCCAAATTGTAATCAATTTTTCGTGCAGTATCTTGTAGTATGGTACAGAGATGAATTGCATATAAAATATATACATTCTACAAAGGAAAAATATCCACTTCATGTCCTATTCATAATTCAAACTCATTATCTCTGTTTTTCTTACTTTAAGCTTCTTGCAATTTTAAACTAAAGCTTTCAAGTTTTTTATCCATTTCAGTCACTGTAGCAGGAATTATGTCGACTGTTTAAATAAGTTTTAGTAAGTGAGACTAGCACTGTTTGATAAGTAATATCTGAGTCTCTTAGTAGTGTAAAACCATGAAGGTCTTTAGCTTCCTGGGATCTTCTCTAGATTCCTCCTTAAACATAAGTAGTTGCATTTGCCTTTCTCTTATTCATTACTAAAGGTTAAACAAACTATGAAAGTTGGTTTCTGGAACATTAGAACAATGGCTGCCACAACAAAAGCCACACAGGTGATGAAAGCAATGGAAGAATATAATGTCGAAAATTTGTGGAGTAAATGAATGTCAATGGTGACAAGCTGATGAAAAGCAATTAAACATTGAAAATAAAGTCATAATATATTCACAGAAGCAAAATGGTTACCACTCAGAGGGAGTAGAATTAATTATTTCCAAAGCAGAAAAATTGCTTATAGACTAGGAGCCAATTAACAGCTGGTTGCTCCGAGCTAAGTTTCAAACACAATACACAATGATAAGAATTATACAGTGTTTTGCACCAAAAGATAACTATAATGATGAACAAAAAGGTCAGTTCTACTGTTGCCGGCAAATTCTGACAATGTGTAAGTGTGACATTTGCTTTACAAAGGCGGAATTCAGTGCCTGGTTTGGGGATAACAACCGAGTGGGGAGAACAACTGGCAAGCAGGGTTCTGGTTCCCAAAATCAAAATGATGGAAAGACTGATAGAATCAGACCTAGCATCATTGCTCATATTTGGTGGAATACTATTCCCCCATAAATATATCCAGACTGACCATCCATGGATTGTAAGGAAGCTTAGATCAACTCACCAGGATGTCGGAGCAAAGTTGGAAGTGACCACAATACGTGTGGCAAGACAGAAGAATCAAACTTAAAAAACAAAAATTCCAAAAGCACTGGGAAAAATTAACAGCAAAGGCTAACAGACAAGACGTTATACCAGCAATTTCGAAGTGAACTGAACAGATATCAGGTGCTACAATACTTTAGTTTCACAAAAAGACATCCATGTTGACATGTCATGGCCCTTTCTGCTGAAAGTATCTTAGATGCTGCAATAACTGTACCTGGTTTCCAGACAAAAGAAACCTAAAGACTGGATAAGTGAGGAAATATGGAACTGTGTGAAAGAAAGGAAACAAGCCAAAGGAAACCTCAACCACTCAGACACCTTTTTGAAAAAGAATTAAAAAGATCTTTATAGAATAAAGGACAAAGTAGTACAAAGCAGCATGAGAAGAGAAAATAGATGGATAACATGGCCAAAGAAACTGACACTACTGCTCAAAGCGGTGATAGTAAAAATGCTATTAGCTCACCCAAGTTGTAACTGGGAAGCTTACATCAGCCAGAGAACCTGTTAGGGTCTTTCCTTGTTTGCCCTTAGCAACACAAAAAACAGAGTGATGGGAAGAGCATTTTCATAAGGTGCTAAGCAGACCAACACCACAAGAGACTACAGTATAATTCCCATTATCTGAATTCCCTTTGTCTGAAAATACTAGTTATCCAAATCCACACTGAGTCCCCTGTGAAGCCCTATGTTAGTGAACAGCAGTGCTGTGCATCCAAACACTTGTTATCCAAATTAGTGTGTACTGGATTGATGTTGACAAAGAAATAAAGAACCCAGAACTAAACATCATAACATCCCACATCACAAAGAAGTGAAAGGTGCAATAAAAAAACATTTAAGATCTGAGAAGACTACAGATGAAGACCAAGTCACCACAGAAATTTTGAAAGCTTGCGATGATGAGACCAGCAATTTAAAATCACCACATTTTTCAGCCAAGTATGGGACCAAGGAAGCCTCCAGAGAGAAATGGCATTAGAGTCAAAAGTGTACCTTCCCTTTCAGTTATAGTCAATGTCTTCTGCAATATCATCTCAAACAGAATAAAGGAAGTGATATGAGGCAAGGCTAAAAGGAGGGCAACCTGGAAGATCATGTGTTGACTAGATTTTCATCCTCAGAATAATTATCAGAGAGAGCACTGAATGGCAAGAGCCACTCCAAACTTCACAGATTTATGAAAGCATTTGACTACCCGCATTGTGAGTCACTCTGGAACATCCTGAGTATTACAGTACGCCAACAAAAATAATTATCAAGATGCGGCTTCCACAGTTAAAGTAAATTAGTCTTGAGTGAATGTTTCACCACGGACACTGGTGTCAAACAGGGATGCATTCTCTGTTTGGCATTGCAATTGATTCATTATGAGAAAAAAGTTAGACAAATGAGCTATGCAATCACTGTGTTATAAGAGCACACTAGAACAGTGGGTCTCAAAGCCGCTCCATTGGCCTGGAGCGGCGAACCGCGGCCAGTGGGAGCCACAATCGGCCAAACCTGCAGACACGGCAGGTAAACAAACCGGCCCAGCCTGCCAGGGGCTTTCTCTGAACAAGCGGCAGACTGGCTTTGAGAACCACTGATGTAAGTGACATTTGATGGATTCAGATTCACTTCATTGGAAACCTCCCAAGTTATCATCCAAGAGGCTTTAATGGAACTCCCTAAGGTAATGCTGTCTAGTGGCTAGGACACTGAACTGGGGGTCAGAGCTGCATTCTATTCCTAGTTCTTCCACTGACCTGCTTTGTGACCTTGAACAAGTCACTTCACCTTTGCCTCTCTTTCCTGGACCATGCTTTGCCTATTTTAGACAGAAAGCTTGGAACAGGTACTGTCTCCTACTATGTGTTTGTGCCTACTCTGTCCTCACCTTCATGTACAAACATTGAAAAAAATATTAGTTTTGTGGTTTTATATATTTTATCATTGTTTGAGAATAGAGGGATGATTTATAGACAAAGAGAATCTGAAACCTCTGCCTGTTCAAGAATGGAATTAATACAAAGCACCAAAAATAATCACATGGAATGAAAATGCAAAATAAAGAGGAACTCCTCTTTCCTTGTTGAAGAAATGTTTGAGAGGGAGTGTGACATCTGTGAGCCCCATCAGTTCTTTCATGCATCACACCATTGGGCTACATTGTCACAGCCCTTACTCAGGTGTGCAGGAGGGTTAAGGGGGAGTCAGGCCTTCCTTTCTTGGCTTGCCCTTGCTCAGATTGCAATTGCAGCCATGGTTGGGAGAGCAGGGACTACTCTCCCAATGCTCCTCATAGCAAGCAATTAGTTGGGGAGGGCAGGGCCGCCCAGAGGGGGGGGCAAGAGGGGCAATTTGCCCCAGGCCCTGGGCCCCACAGGGGCCCCCACGAGAGTTTTTTGGGGCCCCTGGAGCGGGGTCCTTCTCTCACTCCGGGGGGCCCCAGAAAACTCTTGCGGGGCTGGGCGCAGGAGCTTCTTCGCTCCCGGTCTTCGCCGGCGGGGGGGTCCTTCCGCTCCGGGGCGGAAGGACCCCCCGCTGGCGAATTACCGCCAAAGACGGAGCGGGACCCGCCGCTAAGTTCAGCTCGGTCTTCGGCGGTAATTCAGCGGCGGGGGGCCCTTCCCTTCTGGGACCCGCCGCCGAAGTGCCCCGAAGACCCGCGGCGGGAGCCCTCCTCCGCCGAATTACCACTGAAGACCAGGCTGCACTTCGGCGGCGGGTCCCGCTTTGGCGGTAATTCGGCGGCGGGGGGGCCCCCGCCGCGGGTCTTCGGGGCACTTCGGCGGCGGGTCCCGGAACAGAAGGGCCCCCCGCTGCCGAAGACCCCGGGCCCCCGGAATCCTCTGGGCGGCCCTGGGGGAGGGGGAGGGAAGAGTAGGCAGAGGGGAGAGATGTGTTCTGTCCCTGTTAACCCAGCTCACTAATGGACAGAATGGCTGGTAGGGCACACAATGGGGAGTAAGCTGCTTCACAAAAGAAGGAGTGAAATAACTTCTTCCCTAGAGTAAGACGGGTACGGGGAGGACTTGTGACGTAATCCAGTCACTATTCTGCTTCTGGGGCAGCACACTTACATGCTGCCCTTACTCAGGGCATACTGCAAAGTGCTGACACTCACTGGGGTTAATGACAACACTGTGCAAGGTTGCGGAGAATCTCTTGACTAAAACCTGCTGGTCATCACACAAAGGATCGACATCTCCTTTAGCATCCCTAATGACCCTGAAAACAAACCCTGGGTTA
Source organism: Mauremys mutica (assembly GCF_020497125.1). Lineage (NCBI taxonomy): Eukaryota > Metazoa > Chordata > Testudines > Geoemydidae > Mauremys > Mauremys mutica. The sequence continues at coordinate 9,146,374 of NC_059084.1, read as the reverse complement.
ATCTAAAATCTTCCTGACAGTTCCTTAGCCATTACTTTTAAAAGCCATTTTGGTAAGGAAAGTATTTTGACTACCTTTCTTTGTTTATTACAGCTAAGCTCTTTGCCTTCACAGGGGCTATCGGTGCTATACAATACACATGGAAAATAAGCATTGTTCTCCAATAGCAACCAACTCCAGATTGTCAGGTAACAGGAATTTAAACTTCCAGAGGAAGATGTTACAGCACATTAGCAAATGGCATAAGAATTCTATATCCAGCTGCCTTTTCCTTGTGGACTTGACATCCTCAACAGAGAGGAGAAAGAAGGCCAGATTTACATGAGAATGCACTCATGCAAAGAAATTGTCACACTCCTCATCATGGTGCTAAGAACTTAATTCTGGGATCAAATGCTTGTAGGGTAATCCAAGCAATGTTTAACGCAACTAGAAGTTACCAAAGTTCTAGTCCAAACTCCTAAAGGGATGTATCCACTCAAACAAATACCAAATTCATCAGAGCAAAATTTTCTAATTAGAGTCAGTAGTATCTGCATAAATTTGTAATTATAAACAGCCTGCAAAAAAACTAATGTCACTAAAATAGTTTTGGACTGGGGCAACATTATATGTAGACTAAAATAATTAAATTGCTTTTAACTGACACATTTAGTTGTGTCGGTATAAGTCTGTGTATACACTCCAAGTGTCCTTTCTGATTTTCTTTAACTGGATTTTTTTTTGCCAACTTAAATCACCTATTTCAATTTTTGCATATTTAAAAATGAGATTTTTTTGACTGATTTAGAAATAACAAACAGGGATTAAAATGTAATTGTCAGTGTGATTTTGTATGTGGACAAGGCCTTACAAACATTAGACTTGAAACAATGGAAAAAGCAGAATAGGATTATCCAAGACAGGTTTTTCTTTAAAAAAAAATGCTTTTAAGCAATTTTCTGTAGTTCTCTGCCTCTGATGTTAAATGCTATGCCCCAATCTTTGCATTTCTTTATTCATCTGGATTGTCTGTTTTTCCTCCTGATTTATCCAGTACCACAGAGAGATTAAATCAGTATAATGGACACTTGTTAAGTGCGTGCATCAGCCTAATCAGCCTGACAATGCTCTGTTTTTCTTCTCAGTTGTGGTATCATAAAGATGCTGTACTGTATACAGCACCACTTAGTGGCAGAAAGCCTATTTCAAATCCTCCTTTCTGGAATCTAGTCTAAAAAGGTTTAAGTTTAAAAAAACAACTGGTTTTTCACACTGAGATTAATGCTGCAAAATGTGTGAAAGGGAAACTCACAGTAGCAGAAGCAATATGCGTATTTGAGCAACATATAGTATATTTTCAGCCCCGAGCTCTAATGTTGCATGTCCGCTTTTGTGAACACAATGTTGTTCTCCCAAAGCACCATTTTTGCCTGCACACGTTTGTGATCCAAACACTTGGTTGTGCCATTCTGTGTCTTGCACACGCTACAGGGACACTAGCCTCGTTCGTTGCCAGTATGGTCAATTGCACAAAGAGTAGGAAATTGGAAGCTGACTTAATGCAGGCTCAACATTCTGTCCTATAGCCACAAAATAGAGTAGAAAAGACATAAAATAAACAAACATGATCAGAAAAGATACATTTTCATTGCAGGATATTGACGCTGTTCAGGGACAGAACTCAAATGGTTTAAGGTCCAACCTTGAGAGAATTTCCTTGTATTACACTGTTGCATTTTTAAATATTTTACATAATAAGCTTGCTATCTGTTGGGAACAGAGTGAACTAACCACAGTTATGGGCCAGGGAAGAGGCATGAATTTCAATAGTTGAAATGTTAGACACACACCCGTATTCTCCTCAGATCCATCTTAGCCTTCCAAAGGGGAGATGTTCTTGTTGCTATACAAAGACTGGGAAGTAAAGAAAAAATGGTACTTTTTTTTTTGAATGTGGGAAAGATGCTGGATTAATTGAGGTAATTTGAGGTAAATTAAGTGAGGTAAATTGTCTAGTTATCTGCAGCACAGGCAATAGCAGTGCATGCTTCCCCACAATGCCCTGCCTAATGTGCCTTCAGCCTGAGCTGGAGGGAACATCTCTGGGGAGAAAGAGTAATTTAATCCCTATCTATTCAGATCCTTGAGGTGGGCTAGCATGGCATCGCTGCCCTGTTTAGGCTAGGTCTACACTGCATACTGCTGGCGGTGGCATGCAGAGGGATGTGTGCATCCGCACCGCCATATGTAGCTACATGTGTCAGTGAAAGGCTCTGGCAGTGAGAAAGAGCTCAGCAGCAGGGACCTCACTGGACCTTTTCCCCACTGCTTCCCTCCTCCCCACACCTCCTCTGTTGAGACTTTCCTTACTATTCGACTCTTTCCTTGAGGCGGGGAAAAGCTCCTGCAGTGAGAAGCTGCCAGAACCTTTCCCCAGTGCCTTCCCTAACCACCTGAGTCTTTCCCCACTGCTGCAGCCTTTTCCTGAGGCAGAGAAAAGCTCCAGCAGCGTGTGTGGGTGGGGGAGGGGCATAGGATATGATCCTGCTAAAAATAGCAGTGTAGATGGGGGAGGCGCTGCTTGGATGAGTAGGGTACATATCTGGGTATGTACCCACAGGGTTCAGGCTGTCCTTGCTCTACTTGCCTAAGGAATGCCTCGCCATCTACACTGCTATTTATACCCAGGCTGGGGAGGGGGGCATGCTCTGCACACTGCCAAAAGGAGTGGGCCGTGTAGACGTAGCTTTAGTCACGTCCAACTGCACGTGTACAAGCACCCCGCTTCCTTACAATCTTCATGTCGTCTCTGCTGGAGCTACCAGAAAGATTCCTGGTGTGGTGATGTGGACTTTTTGTCCACTAGGAAGTGAACAAAGGGCAAGTGGTCCTTTATTTCAGCAACTACCAAATTGGATCCAGATCCTGCAAACACTTAGGCATGTGGGGCTAGATCCACGAAAGGACTTTGGCACCTCACTGCTACTCCAGGTACCACTGAGATCCTCAAAACCCCTGCTCAGCTGCTGCCTAACTCTGTAGGCACCTAAAGTCTCTAAGCACCTAAACTTCCACTGTTACAGTCCCCTAGGCACCAAGGTTTCTGTCATGGAGCATGTGCACAGCTGCCTCAGTCTAGGTGTTTGGGTGCCTATCTCACCCCTAAGCCCTCATGGGATCCGGTCTCGCCTAAAGCTCTGTGCAGGTTGGTGTTCTCAGGCCATGCCTATCTCCACACACAATGGTCAGAGGAGGAGGTAGTGCCGCTGCTCCCATTATTATGCCTTTTAGCCTAGTGGTTAGATCACTCACCTGGAGTGTAGGACATGCCCCCCACCTGATGTGGAGAAGGTATTTAAACTTGGCATCCCCTTCCTTTTCCCTCCTAGGAGAGTGCTCTAACCACTGAGCTATTTGCTATTCCTGTGGAGGGATGGGACACCCAAGTTTAAATCTCTTCTCTACATCAGGATAGGGGGTGTCCCCCACATTCAGGTGAATGCTCTAACCAGCGAGATAAAAGATACAAAGGGTGTATGGGGATGTGTGTCCTAACTCTCCCCATGTATTGCGTACAGAGCCTCGGCAGAGAACTCAGGGCAGTGGATTCCAGTGGGTGGCAAGGCGCCTAAAATTTCGGTGTTACAATACCTAACTCCCTTTGTGGATCTAGCCCTTAAAATCCTACTGAGTTGACTGGAACTACTTGTGCTGACCTTCTGCATAGGTCTGAATTTTACCCTTTACGCAAAAGTCCTATGCACCACTTCAGTCCCATTTGCACCCTATTTTGAAGTTAGGTGGTGCACAGGTGCAGAAAGGTGAATTTCATCCTTTGTGCACGTGACTAGTGAGTCCCCTGGGCAGGCTGTGAACCATTCTACAAGTGAAATGCTGTATAGCCCATTCTCAATGCCCTTGGCTAGCCGGTCCCCATGAACTACATTTGAAATTAGAATTGGCCCTTTTGAACTTCCTGCTGACAGCAGCCAACTTCTTGACAAACTGCATCATTTATAGCTTTAGCAACAAGGGAGCCACCGGGGGGAACCCTTCGGGAAACATTGCAAACATATTCCAGCATTCTTTACAACTAGTTTTACAATCAGGAGAGAACTTTAATGCCTGAAAATATAAATATATGTAAACTTTATTTTTAGATAGCACAAAACAAATCTCTTTTTAAAAACAGAGCCAAAGCAATATCAAAATTGTTTTGCAATCAGGCACATCAATGTCACCAGCTAAAGGATAAGAAACATTGATTTAAATTAAAATCATTGTCAGGTTCAGAGATGTATAGATTTTAAGGCCAGGAGGAATCATTATGATAATTTCATCTGACCTTGTGTATAATATAGGCCATAGGACTTCACCCAGTAATGCCTCCATCAAGCCCAGTAAGTTCTAGTTGTTCTAGCACACATCTTTAGAAAGATATGTGATCTTGATTTAAAGACCTGATGGAAAAGATATCACATTCCTTGGTAAGATGTTTCACTTGTAAATTACCCACACGGTTAAAATTTTAAAATGTACATTATTTCCAAAGTGCTTATTTTCCAATTTCAACTTTCATCCATTGGATCTTTTTATGCCTTTCGCTGCCATTTTTTGTTCAGGTTTTCTAAGGAGGAGAAAACAGTTTTGGAGTCATTTTAAGCCAGTTTTAAAATAGCCTTCTCTGATAAAGTGTGTCTCTGACATTTATATTCTCACTCATTTAAACTTTGCAGCTCAAAAGCCCTGTTTTTCCCTCCGTTTCTGCTTAGTGAAAAATGCTTCTTGTCATGTGAGCTTTCAGTTTGCTGTGCTGAGTAGCAAGTAAAATATTTGCTTCTGCACCCCTTGAACAAAAAGGTCTCATTACATTCCAGACTTTTTTTCCCTTTAGTGATGGCACTATCGGTTCATCACTTCAATAGATCACATTATGATTGTAAATAAATTGGGAAAACAGTAGTAGAAGATACTGTACTGTAAATCCCAGTCTTGTTGTACAGCTCATAGTCTTTTAATAATTCCTATCAACATACTGCATTTCCAATCCTGTGCTATGCATCAATTGTTCCTACGCAGTAATAAACTTGCAGAGCCAATTTTTAAAATTAGTTAGATGAACAAAATACAAATGCAATTGTACACAGATTTGTGTGTACAATTACTCAGATTCCATGCATGCACTGGGTAAATTCTCACACAAATGCAACTAATTAGTCATTTGTACATTTACCTTCCTATTTGCATGCATATTCATGACAATTCTGCATGCAAATTATGTAGCTAATATATATTAAAAACCCTCTCTCATTTAACAAATAAAGGCTGCAACACATTTGGAATACAACAATTTAGTTGTCTAAGAATATACAGTGGCTTGCATATGGATCATCCCAATGACCGCAACCTGCAATTGTTTTCAGAACAAGATTTAGGCTCTAACTGTTGCAAGAGAATTCAGAATAAACTGCTAAAATAAAATAATATCAAAATCCCCAAATGACTAATAGATGGATTCCAGGATCCAACCTTTGGCTTGAACCAAAGAAAATTTCGGATCATAGTTAAAAGCAAAGAATATAATTTTCTCATCTAAAATAATATGCATTCTCAAAGGCTAAAGTGCTGTAAAGTATTTTTGTGTCCCTATGGTCTCCTTATTGGTTAGCACAGCCAAGCAGAGTCCCAAGAATACTGAGAGTGGCCTGAGCTCCACGTAACAGAATCACCTGTATTTATTACAGTAAGAGGGTACAGAGGCAGCTCCCCTTATGTTGCTGGTACAAACAGTTTCCTCTTGAGCTTGCAAACACACATTTTGAACTTCCTCTCATCTCTTGGGAGTCCCAACTTTCTAGTGGCTGTCCGTGGATCTCTTACAAAGGCATATTACCCACATTTTATTTTCAGTTGTGCCCTTCAAACCCTTAGGCTTATAAGTTCCTTCCTGTGAAGTACCTTGTCTTCCATATTGTTTTGGGCTAATGATGTTGACAGCTTCAGAAAATTACTTCATATCAAACCAGATAATGGTAGCTTCTTCTGTGCAGCTCTTAACATCAGCTCTTCACAATAAATACATTTAGAAACCCTGCCCTGGTGCTAAATTGATTGATGTTCACAGAGGGAAAGATGTTAAGGCTTAAAAGCCAGTGAGTTGCTGGACACCTAACTCCCATGTGCGGCTTTGAAAATCTCCCTGAGAAACAACATATAATTTTCAGAGAGGAAAAAAAATATTTGTCATGGATATTCTAGGTCTGGTCTACACTTACAATTTGATATTGGTTAGTGGTGTGATTCTTTGCCAATACAGCTATCTTGTTAAAAGCCCTAGTCTAGGCACAGTTATACTGGTATAAAAGTGCCTTATACCAGCAGAGCTTATTTCAGTTTCCAAACTGGAATAAATTATACCCATATGAGAATTCTTATGCTGGTAAACCATGTCCACACTAGATAGCTTTACCACTTCAACTATACCAGCAAAGTTAAAGAAGCAAAACTTTTAAGTATATACTGGTTCTTATTCTCCTAGCTGAATCTATTATATGTTCAAGACATGCGACATGCATGATTTTTGGAAGAATCTTTTATACTAACTGGGAGTGGTTTGTATAAAACACTGCTTCTCAGCTAGTACCTCTATACAGGCTTAGAGCCTGGCACAGCACTATAAGAACACTGCTTCTCAGCTAGTACCTCTATACAGGCTTAGAGCCTGGCACAGCAGAGAAAGCATAACCAATCTAGACTGCTGTGTGGATGGGGAAACTGAGGCACTCCACCTTGGCATTGGTGGGTAAATGCCAAGACACCTACACTTAATGCAGATATCAATGTATTTTAATGTTCACAATGCTACACACCAAAATGGTTTCAGGCAACCTGGGAACAGAAACCCAGGACTTTGCAAAAGCACCTATGGATAACATTACAGTGTTGGGTAACACTTGGGATTGTATAATCCAAGCCAAAAAGGGATTCTAGGCATACTGCCTCCACATTGGTCAGTGACCAATACTCTGGCAGTAATCTCTGGGGGAAGGTATGAGGTTTCGCTCCATAGTCTTTACAAAAATATACTTATGATATGAATATGACATAACTGAGATGTACTTCATGCAAAATCGGTCTTGTAAGATATCACTGGAAAGGTTTCAAGTATCAGAGGGGTAGCTGTGTTAGTCTGGATCTGTAAAAAGCAACAAAGAGTCCTGTAGCACCTTATGTATCTGACGAAGTGGGTATTCACCCAGGAAAGCTCATGCTCCAATATGTCTGTTAGTCTATAAGGTGCCACAGGACTCTTTGTTGCTTTTTATTGGAAAGGTTATAATTTACTGAATGTGATTATTCAATTCAATGCCTGTATCATTTCTGTATCTGAAGTTAGGAATATTGACTGCGTATCTGTATTTCAACTATGATACTTTGGGTGACACCCGCTGCTAACACTTCATGGGATTGGCTGGAAGAGGCTTGTGAGGCTAACCCAGCAAGGCCACGTAAAGGGGACCCAGGCTGGCAGAACAGACTGACTCAGTGGAATCCCTGCACATCAGGTGACACCCCAAAGGGCCCAAACCCGTCACAATGTCCTTCTCTTTTCTATTGCTACTTTTTATTGAAACTTGCAGTTTGACCATAACTCGGGGCAGGGGAAGACTGTAATTTCCCATGATGGAGGTGGAAGAGGCTGGTTGACAGCCATGTCTGCGTACTGAGCTTGATCCTCAAAGTCCTTTTCGCTTAGGGGAAAAGATCAATTAAACAATTGTATGTTATCTTGATAAATATCCTTCCCCACTCAGGCTATTGTTACAACATGAAAGCTACCTTGGATTCCCAGAGTTTTAGGCCTATGTGGTGATTAGCTATTCTGATGCAGCTTTGTTTCTGAGGTGACGGCACAAGCAATTCCTTCCTGCAGCCTACTTGAAAACACACTTTTTCTATCAAGCACAGTTTATGCTGAGTCAGTTTTTTTGGTGATATTTGAGATAATCAAGACATCTCTTTAAAATAAATTCACAGGTATTATTCTGTTTACTGGCTGAACATCTTAATTGTCGTCCTGAGTAAAGGGAAGAGAAGAGCATCCCTGAGCAGCCCAGGAAGCAGGTTGTAACCTGTTGCATGGTGTATACCTGTAGCCAGGGCCGGCTCCAGACTCCAGCGCGCCAAGCGCGCGCTTGGGGCGGCATGCTGTGTGGGGCGCTCTGCCTGTCGCCGGGAGGGCGGCAGGCGGTTCCGGTGGACCTCCCGCAGGCGTGCCTGCGGAGGGTCCGCTGGTCCGCGGTTCTGGTGGACCTCCCGCAGGCGTGCCTGTGGATGCTCCACCGGAGCCGCAGGACCAGCAGACCCCCCGCAGGCACGTCTGCAGGAGATCCACCGGAGCCGCGGGACCGGTGAACGCCAGAGCGCCCCCTGCGGCGTGCCGCCTTGCTTGGGGCGGCGAAATTACTAGAGCCGCCCCTGCCTGTAGCAATATATTTCTCCCAGTGTGCTGGTATAGCTACCTTAGACAGCATTTGGGGCATGGGGAGCGGAGTCAAAGCTCCAGCCATTCCCTTCCCCATCCTGCCCATTCACACAGGGAATGGGGATCATAGCAAACATAGTGGAGTGGCTCCAGGTAGCTGGTGTAGAAGGGTGCCTTACTCCCCTTTATTCCCTTGCACAGTGGCACAAGCCCAGCCATAATCTAGCTCTTAGCAACATGACCAGGTGCACTAACACGAATGAAAATTACCTACATGGCCATTTTCTTTTCAGTCATGTTATATCAATGTCTGGCTGTAGTGAGCATATTCAGGTTTGCCTGGGTGGCTTGCAGAGGAATCTTTTCCAAAACTTTTATTTCATCCCCAGTGCTAGAGGGACATGGTGATAAAAATAGCCTAACAACTTACCTTCGGAGAGCAAAACAAATAGAATAGCTGGCTTGTAAAAATATCACTGCTTTAAACTATAATCTGTCATAAGGTTACAGACCTGAAACAAGTACTGTTTTGTCTGCCTTTGGCTTATTACTGGGTTTTTGGGGGGGGGGGGGGGTCAGAGAAGGAGGAAGGGAGTCACCAACCTGTTGATCGCGATCGACTGGTCGATCCTGAAGCCTCTGCCAGTCGATCGCAATCTCCGGCTGCTAAAAGTCCAGCAGCACAGCAGGGCTCAGGCAGGCTGCCTGCATGCCGTGGCCCAATGCCGCTCCCAGAAGAGGCCAGCTGCTGGCACATCTCTGCAGCCCCTGGTGGGAGGGGGACAGCCTGTCTCCATGTGCTGGCCCTGCCCCCAGCACCATCCCTGCAGCCTGGCTAATAGGAGCTATCGGGATGGCGTTTGCGGGCGTGGGCAGAGCACAGAGACATGCTGTCCCTCTCCTGCCAGGGGCACGCAGAGACGTGCCAGCAGCCGGACGCTTCCGGGATTGGCGTGAGGCCATGGCATGCAGGCAGGCAGCCTGCCTAACCCCTGCTGTGCCGCTGGCCGGGAGCCGCCTGTAATAAGCCAGAGCCTGCACCTCGCACCCCCGAAACCCCTGTCCCAGGTCAGAATCCCCTCTTGCACCCAAACTCCCTCCCAGAAAGAAACTAATATAACAGCTGTTCTAAGGTAAGAAGTCGGCTATTTTGATTTAACTTCACTATATTCTATATGTTTTCAGACTGAAATGTAACTACAGAATAGCTTTATGTTAATTAAAAGGCAAGTTTAGTATAGCATTAATATCCTCAATGCCATAATTATGATCATTTTGTTTTAAGTTAGGAACAAGACTTGTATACGGGGGCTCCACAAAATCTAATAGCCCCAGGCCCACAGGAGAGTTAATCCGGCCCTGCCTGTACTGTTCAGTAAGGAGACCATAGTGCTACTCCTAATGGAAGGCCACCATCAGTCCTTGGCATGGTTGTTTCTCTGGATCTCCAAACTCCTCCTTCCTTTGTTATTGCTTTTGACATGGACCAAGGTTGGTAGCGATGCCTCTCCAGATCACATCAGGACTCAGCCACCTGTCTCCTACTTTCAGAACCTGAAAACATCAAATTTATATGAGACCCAAGGTCATGATTGCACATTGTATTAATTTCATTTCTCTCCATATGTCACTTTCTTTTTAGTGTAGGCTATTTTCCTGCTAGCACCTAGCTTGAACTTCTTACTCAAGGAAACCTCTCATTGAACTCAACCTCCCATGGAAGTAAACGAATTAACTGGGTGGAAGTCTTTCCTGAGTAAGGAATTCAGAGCTGGGTGCCTGGGTTGGGACAGCGTATGCCTCTTGGCTCCTCCTGTCCATTTAATTTGTTGTTCTCGTGCTTTCACATATTCGATGCCTGCTTGACAATGTAATTGTGCACAGTGCTGTCCCTCCTTGGCGATCACACCTTCCTGTATCTCATTTTCTGCCCTCAGTAATGCAGCTTACAGCTGATACTCATCTTCTTTACTCAAGGTTCCATTGTCCCCTTGAGATGCACGTGTGACTCCCATTGCTGTCAATAGGAATTACACGTGGGCATCAAGGGGAGACAGATCCCCTGTGTACTCCATTCTCCTCATTATCTTGGCACAGTCAGTTCTGTAAATGTCTCATCTCTGAGTCTTTTATTCTCTTGAGTGTTGTGTAGTGTAGCAAGCTGACTCTCAGGATCAGCAGTCTTGCTCCTGAGGTGTTTAGCAAGTTAATTTAATGTGCACGTGTACATTCTTGAATACCTTCATCCAGCCAAACCCACCTCTTGTAGCGTTCACACATCAGATGATAGATTTTTCCTATTTCCTTTTTACACAGAAGTCTTCTTAACTAGTTCCCTGCAACAGACTGAAAGTGAGGGGGGAAGGGAGAAAAAGGAGGATAATACAAAAATATAGTTAGTACAGCTGAGAACAACCCCCTGAAATTGCACACTATCACTCTCCTCTCTAACCCTTAGATTCAAATAATTGATCGCAGTTCAATAGATATAAACAACTTAACCGGATGATTCCATTTTTGTAAAGATCTGAAGGGTCACCTTTTTATGGACACTTTAAAATTAACAGAGAGGAATGGAGGTAAAAACAGATAATCTGGTTCTAAAACTTACTAAAGAAATTTGAGGTAGGGAAATGGGAGCGGGGGAGAGGACCCAGACACTATCTGCATTCTCCTTCCATGATCCCTCTGAAAACACTAAATATGGCCCTTAGAGCCAAGATAAAGAATAGATCACACAAGTCAGAGTTATAGATCCCTAAATGGAAACTATTCCAAACAGCAAAGAGTCTTGTGGCACCTTATAGACTAACAGACGTTTGGGAGCATGAGCTTTCGTGGGTGAATACCCACTTCGTCGGATATATGTCTCATCCAACGAAGTGGGTATTCACCCACGAAAGCTCATGCTCCCAAACGTCTGTTAGTCTATAAGGTGCCACAAGACTCTTTGCTGCTTTTACAGATCCAGACGAACACGGCTACCCCTCTGATACTATTCCAAACATTGTTGGGTGAGTTAATGAAAAATTCCAGTCACAGGAATTCCAGTCACTGTCTCTATTCCCCAAGTATAGAGACAGTGGCCACTGCTTAGAAATGAGGCTTGGCAAACATGAATTAAATGGGATATGAAAAGAGGCCAGGCTTTGCAAGCAGTGTAATAGTGCACAAATTGAAACAGTGGGGCACTGCATTCTTCCAGATCCAAAATGCAAGGAAGTTAGAGAAATATTTTCTCAAGTCATTGGAAAGAGCAGAAGACACTTTGTTAAAAGCAAAGAAGAAAAACTACCTGTTACTTCAAGGTATAAATTAAAGAAGCAGCAGTAGATTAAAAAAAATGCATCATGCCATCAGATTAGAAATCTTCTCTAACCATATTGGGGGAAAAAATCTGCTCTCCTTTTCTTCATGATGAGTTGTGGTGTTAGACTTATTTTGATAATACTGTGGAACTTCAAATGTTAATAATATGCTGCGGGGAGGGAGGAAGGAATATGGACACAGCAACAGCTGCAGTCCAGTTAGAGACAACAGTATGTAGATGTTCACAAGAGAATATTCACATTTTAGCCATGATACAAATCCACTTTCTTAAAATCTTAGAAGTAAAAACAAGCTTGTCTGCAGGGCTCTTTAAACTTTATGTAGCAGCAACAGCTGCCCTTAAATCCATGACAACAGCCCATGACAAACTTTGGAGCTCAGGGTGAAATTATGGAAGGGCAAATTTAGACTGCGTATGTTAGGTGAGATTTTATTTTTTTCCCCTACCACGGGGTCATGTGATTATGGAATAGTCTGCCAAAAGGTAGTAATAGCAAGTGCAAATTTAAAGTAGCAGTGGATATTTACTTGATGTTACAAAATATATTCAGATTATCTCCTTCAAGCACGGTAAAGGCTATAACCTACTAAGATGGGAGGAAGGGACTAATTTTCATTTATATATATATATATATATATATATATATATATATATATATATATTTACACACACACACAGAAGTTAACCTAACAAGGCCCTGGTCTTTGATTACCATGATACTAATAAACATACCCAATAGCAAAGGATGCACTAAGTGGACATGTGTGTCTCATTCTTATACGTGTATCTAGCAGAACTGTTTAAGGACTAGACTTTGAAGCCTGCATTTTGCACAAATAGCTATTGGTATGCAACTATGTGTGCAAATCAGGAGGTCGAGTGCCCAGCTATCCAATTTGATCTTGCAAACACTGGTCAGATCTGCTCAAAATGTGTGTCTGATAACTTTCATTTTATGTGCAGTTGAACTGCATGCACAAAAAAGAATGACCACAATTGGATGCTTGGTTCAAGCTGGCTGAAAATAATAAATGATGGTGCTTATCATTGCTTTACATTTTCAAAATGCCCTACAAAGTTTCCCTCCTCTGAGGGAGGCTCCCAGGGCCTGATTAAATTCTAGTTTTACAGCAAGGTAACTCCACTGAATGCTAATTTACACTGCTGTGATATCCGAATTAGACCAAATGTATCAGTTTCCCTTAAAATTAAGTAAATAAATAAGGGGCTTGTTGGAGTTGGGCCCAATCAGACCAGCTGAGAATCTGGCTCAAGACTTATTACTTTAAATACCTGGTTTTAGAACTGGCTTTCACACAAATTACTTTGATCACAGGAATGCACATGCCTATTTTATTCAATCCTCCCCTCTCTACCATAAATGTAATTAGAACAAAAATAGGACCTATGGTTCCTCTAGACCTGAGTCTCCAGCCAAACACAATAGATGAAACCTCAGAATACCTGAGTTAATAGTAATGTGTTTATCCCTTTGCTAAAACTGAACACAGACAACTTTACTCATTTGTAAACTCAGCCTTTCTTTTTTCATTAAGTCTCTTTTCTTTTGGAATTTCTAATATGGCCATTACCACATTATCTAACCGTACCTATATAACATTTTTTCCACTCTCAAAATATTTCAGTATAAGCAACCACTCTCCCAGCTTTGCAGGAAGGGAAGCTATTCCCAACTGGTATTTGTACTGCGATTTCTGGGTCTGTTGGTTTTTCTTCTGTTTTCTTGTAGAGAACATTACAGTGTGGTGCATAACCATTAAGGAGGGCAGGTTAACCTAATCCTTTCTCAGATGCAAGCTGGACTTCTGTGAACGCAATTGTGTGGTTCTTTTTTTTCTTTTCTTTACACAGTGCAGATGCTTTTAAAGTGGTCCTAGACTTTTGTAACAGCCAAGACAGAAGTACATTGTACTTCCGTTTAGGATACTGCCTAACTTCGAAGTACTAGTCGACTTGTATTGAAGGTATCACCTCTACCAGACCAAAGGCACTTGTGCCCAAGTACACTGAAGCGAACTTAGGGACGCTGCAGATCCATCCTTTAAATACCAGTGGTTTCATAATGCTCAGTGACTGTGTGATAGCCATTCGGATAATGAAGTCCTCTGGGGCTCCTGCTTGGCGGCTGGCGCTCCCATGGTGATCACTTCCTCTCTTTATTCTTCCTCCCTTCGCTTACCCAGCTGATCCTGGTGAGACACAGCACGCCCTGTATCTAGTGCAATGCACACGTGGGACAGGGGTGCCTCCTGCAGGGGGCAGCCTGGGCCTCGGTGCAGGTCGGAAGCTGCCCCGTGCTACCCCCGCCTGTGCCGGGAGCAGAAGGGGGCTGCGGCGCGTGGTCCTGGCTCTTCGCTCCTGCTGCACGTCAGAGCGAGGCGGCTCCTTTAAGGCTGCCTGTCACTCGGAGCCCGGGAGGCGGGGACTCGGCAGCGCTGCACCGAGCGCGCTTCACCTGCCGTTCAGAGCGGGCGAGCGGCAGGGGGGACGGGGGAAGCGAGGCAGGGGCGCTGGGACTGGCCCGGGCAGGCTGGAGGGAGGCAGCCCGGGCGCTGGGCGAGCGGCGAGCGGGGCGCGCCAGCCCGGAGTCCGAGCGCAGCCGGGGAAATGACCATTGGCTCCGGAATGCTACTTCTGCTGCTGCTTCCCTTCTGCGGCTCGGCGAGGGTAAGTTGGGTGCCCGGCTCCCGCGCCGCCGAGTGGCCCAGGGGGTGCAGCTGGGGAGCGGGGGCTCGCCCCGGGGTGGGCTCGCCTCCTTGTGCCATGGGGGGCGGGGGGAGCCTGTGGGAAAACACACACACACACACACACACACACACACACACACATATCTATCTATCTGCATACAGCTGGGGAGATGAGCGTCTGGCTATCCAGGCACAGAGCTGCCTGCAGCTAGAGAATCCCACACGTCTCTGTGTGTGATTGTGTGTGTGTGTGGGGGGGGGTTCCGCTCATGTTCGGAGCCAGTGGCGGCACCTGCGTTATTTCCTCGCTTGTTGCAGAGTGTGTGTGTGTGCAACAATGTCAGGTCTGTGTGTCTCGTGCCGGAGCGAAAACACACACACACACACACACACACACACACACACACACACACACACACACACACACACACACACACACACACACACACACACACACACACACACACACACACACAGCTCTCCCGAGCCATTCATCGGCACTGGCAGACAAAACCTCTAGGGAGAGACTACATGGAAACTAACGTGTCTGGCAGAGGGGTAACGCGGCACCCCTCGGGCCAGCCGAGACGCAGATCCCCATCACTTACAGCTCAGTGCGGCCAGTTCTTCTCCGGGGGAGGGGGAGTGTTGCTTTAATTTTGCAATAAGGGGACGGCTCTGTTGTCAGGCGACCAAATGCGGGAACTTCAGAATTGAGGCTCAAAGGGGCGCTTGACCCCCGGCATCTCCCCCTCACGGTGTGTGCCTGGGTGTTGCAGCGACTCCTGAGAGAGTAAAAGGCTCGCAGTGCTCAGCGGCAGAGAGAGGACCAGGCACAGCCGGGTGGGCTAACCGCGGCGTGGAGCCGCATCCTTTAACTTCGGAGTTCCGCGGCTTCGCTGGAGCGATGTCCGCTGCCTTACCGCGTTTGCGGTGTGCCATTTTTATGGCGTACTTCGCTTAATTCCACATCTCCCATTTGGTGTCATTAAAGGGCTCCTGTCAGTGGAGCTGTTGGGGGGCGGGGGGGGTTGACACAACTTGTACACGATTTAACGTGCATTTCCTACGAATAAACTTTCGTGGCTTGTGTGCGCGTTACTGTCATGATGGGCGCCGTGTTGTGAAACAGGCTTCATTCTGTGCTCCGGATCTGCAGCACAGAGCTCACTTCTCGGGGTACTCGTACTCCGTAGCATTTTTAATGCACATGATTTGCAGTAGACTCTGTAATGGAGCCTTCCGAATTGAATGTTGTGGCTCCGGAGTACAAATCCTCACGAGTCGTTCCTTTGCCTGCACGGGAGCTGTTTTTAAAACCTCCCTATGCCGGCGGTGTCATTTACGGTATATTTTAACTGGGCCTGGGGTGTCCTTCGGGCTAATGGCTTGAAAAGTTTTTGTTTTCAATTTTTTAATGCAATCCTATCAAATAGACAAAACAAACGAACCCCCCAGACTATATAATATATAAACCATCTATCGATCCCATGGATGCGTTCTTACAATGTTGCCTGGACAATGTTGTTGGTGTGGGGTCGGGCTGGTTCTAGAAGCCAGTGGCATTGCTTATATTTCAGGCTGAGCGCCTGTGTGCCAAGTTCAATCTGTGGGAAATGTCCATCATGTCCCAGTTATCAGCCCAGGGGGTGGGGAAGAGGAAGGGAGGACACTGGCGTACTCCCCACTGCAGCGGCACTAGCGGGCACACTTCTAACAACTGGGCGATTTTAAATTCAAAAGCTATTCTCTCTTCACTTCAGTCAGCCCCTTTGAAATGTTTCCTAATTGCAACATCTTGCCGGAGACCGTCAGAGTCCACAGAGCTGCTGCTTTCTTGCACTTCCCAGACAGGAGCTGGCATCTGTCTCCCAAGCGTGATTTCTAGCAGAGATTACATTGGCTTTTCTTTCTGCTTAGTAAGCTCATCTGAAAGGACAAGCCGGGTGTGTCCCCCCCCTTCTTTTTCAATGCAGCTTTCTCTCAGTTCATAATTATTTTAAAATCCACCTGAGTGCAGCTGATCTCATTTCCTGGCTTGAGGGGCTCTGTCTGCGTGGGATGGTGTGTCTGTGTTTGGATGGAAACCCTCCCTGGGTTAAAAGTTACACGTTCTCTGGGTATCTGATTAGTTGGTCTGTAGCCCTGATCAGTGAGAGCCGAGAGCCCACTGGGTTCTTACCATGTGAAATCCGTATCCATTAGCTAATGCTCGGGAGAGAGCTTTTCTTTGCCCCAGAGCTTCAGACCGTCCCTTGCCACCAGCATTTATTCCCAGACAAGGAGCTTTAGGGGGGAGTTGTCCCGGCCGATGCTTGATGCTGTGGCCGAAGCTGAGCAGGGGCAGTTATCCAGCAGTCCGAGGGCATCACATAGCCCCCTTCCCTGCCCTAGGTTCGGGGTAATGCGGGGAGCACCGCGTCTGGAGCCCAGTCCTTCGCTCTGCAAAGAGGAGTGAAGGGACGAGAAAGTTGCTTGCAGCAGCCAAGCTTTCCCTTTAAGGCAGGCAGGTGGGGGGCTGCGCAATGCTAATAGGCTGCCTTGGCTCGGGGCAGCAGGTGTGGGGTCATCCTTAGGGGGTCTGTTCTCGATTAACCTGCCTGTGCATGTGCTTGTGTTTCAGGCTTGCGTGCACCCTCGCTCCCTGCCAGCTGGTTATTGCTCAGCAGTTCGGCCCTGATTTGCTAGGCGAGGTGCCCGGTGCTCAACGTCTCAAATGCAGAGCAGCCGCGCACTGTAGCTTCGCTGGAACTTCAAGAGCCTTTCGGGGGATGGGGTGGAGTTGGTGGGCAGGGTAACTGTCAAATTCAGACGGGTGCTGCTCTTCCCAGGTCTCGCTGAATTATTTTTAATCACATTCCAGCCCGATAGTGTGGGGCCCCGATCCTCCTTAAGGACAGCAAAACTCCCACTGATTTTTAAGGTTGCAAGATCAGGGCAAAGGATGCCTGCAATATAGGAGCACTGTTGTCATTGATGAATTGCTGATCGTCTTCTCCACCGCTTTTAATCATACCCAGTAAACCAGGCTTCCTATGAATAACGATTCCTTACTGTATTTCATGCCACTATTTTCTGTTCAGCTTAATTTTTCTAATACGGTCTGGATCCACTCCTATAGACTCCTTGTCAGGTTCACCGGATCCATCTTTTATTGCACATTGCTTTGTTGTTCAGGTTCCCCTGCTCCTCAACACCTGAACAACAATATCATAACAAACACAAGTCATGTTGTTTGTTTCCCTTTGGTTGTTCTCTGCAGGCGCACAATGGGGATCTTACAGTCAGACCCACTTGCAAGCCTGGCTTTTCAGAAGAAGATTACACAGCTTTGATTTCGCAAAATATCATGGAAGGGCAGAAGTTACTCAAAGGTAAGTGGAATGAAATGATTCCTAGGTGCTGTAGTGAAAATCTTTTATGCTCATTCTTTTTTTTTTCTTTCCTTTGCGGGGGAGAGGCGCTTAGAGATCTGAGAGGCAAAAGGCCAGAATTTTCTGGTTTTGCTGGTGAAATTAGAATATCCATAGAATAATGTTTGTAGGAGGATGAAGCATGAAGTGATTTACCTGAGAGTAGTAGTTTGTGAATTAGATGAATCATTCCATGTCCACATATTGTCTGACTCAGGTGAATTATTGGATGTCATCCTTTTCACATCTTTATCTCTCACTCCCCCATCATTTTGAAGAAGCTTTAGATTTGTTTTTTACAGAGTATTTTTATGTATGAAATTCAAAGATCCTTAAATTATCCCTACTTTGAAATGCATGATAAAGCAGACGTTGTTGTTGGAAATGTGGTAAACAAGCCTACAGACATTCTGTTCACAAATGTGGCATTCATTTTCATTACTGCCCCACTGACAACATGAAAACACAAGCAGGAAGAAACTACCGATTAGCTTGATAGTAATTGCAGGATTATAACCACTTTTGTGATTGTAAACTCTAAAACATCTTCATAATCCAAATGACAATAGATTATCCTGTGTATTGATCTGTTTCCCTTTCAAGTTAAAAATAATTAAACTTTATATTTGCATGATATAGGGAATGTATCCTTGTTTTACTGCTGTGGCAATTTTTTTAAGACAAAATATGACACCTCTGTACACTGGTAATCTCTAACAGATGCTATATAGGAGTTTTGTAATCACGATACATTGAAAAGGGCTAAACAGCACACAGGGATTTTATACTGAATAGATTTATACTGAATAGATTTGTAAACTTTCTTACAAGTTTATGATCTCACTTTTGTGGTCTTTTCCCAGTATGGTGGGAATTATGTCCTCTTCTATTCCCTCCCCCCACCCCCGCAAATAGCTCTACCACTTGGATTCAGTAGAGATACGGGATAGCTGTAATTCTCTTTCTGGCTTCATCATCTGGAACTGAGCATTTTGCTTCAGTGATATAACCCTTTTCTCTCTCCATGGTCTGGCAATCAGTTTGGTTTTTCAGCCTAGTTGTCTTAGTTCCGCTGTGCTGGAATTTACCTGGCTGACCCTGGCATCAATTAGCAGATTTTTAAAAAAACTTTATTATTTTTAATTTGAAGGATAACTATACAGAAACGTCACATAGGCAAATCCAGGAATACCATAAGGCACAAAGTAATAGAGAAATGCCACCAGGTGTTTACATAGTTAAAATCCTTTTTTTCTTTTTTTCCCCTGCTACCAAAACTGTAGGATTTTGCTGATCAGTCTGTGAGCTGAGCATTTAGATTTTGACCCTTTGGCTATGGGAACATTACAGTGTTTTCCAAATATTTCTCTCTACTTTTCATCTTACTAAATAATAATGTCATTAGTCTGCTACTTTGGAGGAGTATTTATGACAATTTGGCTGTTGATGGATTGTGCTGCGTATCGTGTAGGTGGACAACAGAGATGGTGCAGAAGGTCTGTTTAGAAGAGTGCAAAGCTATTGCCAGCTAAGCCAATGGAGTAGCTGTCATTTCATTTCAATAACAGATATCATCTCTAAATAAATATGAAATTATATTTACACAGTCAGTCTAGTTGAGTTGAATAAAAACATGTATAGAATGAACCCTGGTTTTGTCCGTTAGAGTCCAGTTGAGCTCCCACTGCAGTCATGGTAAAACTTCCATTGACTTGGAGGAGAATTGGCCCTCAATATGTTATTTAAATATATATGTAAACATATATACACATCATATGTAAAATGTGTGCCATGTAACATTGCCAGGTGTTATGTCAGTTGCAGAACATTTTGTCAACTGTAGGAGAGAGAAAAAAGTGCAAATATTGTGTTTGCCAATAGTTAAAGTGTCTTCTTTACACCTTTGGAATTGTACACTCAAATACATGCTGCTGTTTATCATAGAGAAACAAATATATCTAATTAATTTGTATAATTGGGGGGAAAAATCTGCTACATAAAATTCCACTTTGTGCTTATGTTGTTCTTATATATACTCAAGCATGCAAAATTGGTAGTTTTCCAGTTTTCATTTAATTTTACTTCCTAACACTCTGTGTCTGCAACATAAAATGTTTACCTCTTTCTTTCCATCTGGGTGAAGTATTCCACAATAGTTCAGCCCAAAAATGGGTTCATGTTGCTTATATTAATGTGTTTGATGGATTGGCATATGTACTATTTCACACTATCTAGCCAAGCAAAGCTTTTCTGCCAGTTACCACCATCTTGTCAACAGTATTCAGCAATTTCTCTTCAGGCTCAGTGGGACTGTTTGTGTGAGAAAGGCATGTAGATTTTGGCCTGCCAAGATTTTTGGGGATTCAGGGGAGGAAAAGAAAGGTTTTTTTTTTCTTTTCAAGTGACTTTCAAAACATGAAATGTACTTCTGTGACGACCAACACAAATTCTACTTATTCCCAGGGGGTAGATTATCAACTGATGTAGTTTGCACTTGACTTCCCTGGAGCTCTGACAATTTACACCAGCTGAGGATTTACCCCCAAAGGATTTATGTGGTCCAATAGGCCTTGTGCTGGACCTCAGGACGGGAATGAATTTCAGCCAACTTTAATAAGATTCAGTGTTAATAAATGAAGCCTATTCCAGGCTACTTAAAAACAGTGAGATGATAAATACAGCATTTACATGGTAAGCTTTGTAGTGCATGACCCACAAATATATATGTTATGAATACATGTATCAAAATAAAAGTGCTCCTAGCATTCCTGGGTTGAATAAAGTTAATTAGATAATGACTACTTATAATTGAGTTATTCCAATGGAAATAGCTTAGCCTTAATTTGACAACAAAAGCTTTAACAGAGTCCTTGTTTTATTATCAGTATGTCATAAGATATTAACTACTACTTTGTGGCTCATCTTATTTGCCTGAGTCAGCTCTCTGACTTCCTCAAAACACATGGATTCCAGCAGGAATTATTTGTTACACAGTAATTAACATGTTTATGATAAATGGATGGAAGAAATGCCATGGCATTTTGTTTTATGTCTAAATGAAAAGCATTTGCATTCTAAAAATTTCATGCTAATTAGGCTTTAAATAGTTTTCCCCAATAGGGCTGCAAATACTCTATATGGCACCCCATTGCAAATGCCGTAGCTTAATATGGGGTATTAGCTGATGTGATCTGTAAAGCCAGTGGTTCCCTTAGAAATGCTGCTCCTTCCTCTTTTTTTTTTACGAGTTGTTTAGATGTAATCATATATATTTTTGTCTGTTGTTTTTGTTTTCAGGATAATAAACTTACAGTCATGATCACTGATGCATGGTAATGTCTAAAATAGGATGGTTAAAGTATTTTTCCTTAGGCTAAAACTGAACCATCTCAAAGCTGCAGTGTAGCAGAGGACAATTACTGTGCTGGTATCTTTTTCTCTGCTTTGTTAATAATTAATGTTAACTTAAACTGGTGAGAACATCTATCCGGAGGGTTTGGCGGCACTGAGATGCACTGCTACCCTGGAGGCTGAGTTCAGGAGCAACCATAGGGGTTTGATCCCTGGGATAGTGGGGGGTCAGGTGTATTGGGGTGGTAATCTTTTAGCCTGATAGAGCAGGAAGCGTGGGTAGCGAGTAGGGTGCTGGTAATAGTGGGCTGTGTCATTGAAAGGTGACTTGCAAAAGTAAATTAACAAATTGGTCTGGTGCCCTTTTTTATGCTTCTTTATAAAGTCTGAAAGGTTGAATTGTGCTGCTGCCTTTTTTTTTTTTTTTAAACATCTGGGTTTTTACATTAAAAATTCAGGCATTGTCTGCACTGTGAAGACTCTGATGCCTCGGGAACTAGTGGAATGATGACATCACAATTCTAGTCTATTTAGGTTCTTACACAGCCTGCACCCCGGTAGCATCTGAACACCTCCCAGAAGCACGATAAGTTTCACGACTAGTGTCTGCCATGTGTGGTTCTCACAAGAGTCAGGAGGCTGAAAGCGGAGCAATTGAGAAAGAACAGGATTTTTAGTGAGACTGTTTAAAACTCCTTTCTGTTTGTTGTTGTTCACATCTAGTTAACTTCAATGACTTATGTCCTGTCCACACACCACAGTGGCAGTGCTTTACCTATTTTGGCACAGTTAAAGTGGTATAAATCCCATACTTACATTGGTTAAAAAAAAAAGAGTGCTTAGACTGTCTACATTACAGCCTATGTCAGTATAATTTATGTCGCTCAGCGGCATGAATAGACCACTCCTGTGAACTGCATAAGGTACATCGACACAAATGCTCGTGTACACAGTGCTATGTCGACGGGAGAGCTTCTCTCCCCCGACACAGCTTCTGCCACTCACGGAGGTGTTCTTTGTATGCCCGTGGGTGAGAGCTCTCTCCCGTTGGTGTAGCACATCTTCACTAGACACGCTGCAGCGATGCACCTGGATTGGTGCGGCTGTGCTGCAGTAGCGCTGTACGTGTAGACGTCGCCTTATACAGGTCTTGCTTATATCCATGCGGGAAGAGGAATAAGCTGTACCACTACAAGACCAGTATAACTGGATCCATACCAGGCCTTTGACTGGTATAATTATTTTGATTTGTTTTTAAAACCACACCGCTACCTGAAATAATTTAAACCAATACAAAATCTGTGTGCAGGCCTGGCCTAATTAAAATTTTGGATAAAGTGTGTTTTTCTTAAAGACTCTTACTCTTCACACACTCATTTAAGGTTTAAGAGCTCCTAATAAACATCTCTAAGCCACCCCCACCCCCAGATGTCTTCTGCTAAACCAGGGAAGATCAGAATTCACATTCCTGATATTTTCAAGGTGTAAAACAAGCAAGAGAGAGAAAACATAACAAACCCATCAGGCCTCCTTTAAGTAATAGTAAAAAGCAAAAATGAGCAAATTCCCAGTTAAAAAATTTCCAGGTCACATTTCAGACCAGCCTGTAATGTGCTTGCTCCAAGCTCCTGTGTATATAATAGATATGGGGAAGAGAAGGTGGGTACTCTAGTGCTTGTACACAAAACAAAACCCTACCAAAACAAAACGCTACTAGAATTGGTTGAGAATTTTTTGACACACAATGCCAGTTTGTCAAAATGAAAACATTTCTATGACAACGAATCAAGTTTCAGTTAGCATTTCACCAGGGCAAAACATGTGGCTAGTCAGGGCACTCATGAACAAAGTGCGAGATCCAGGTTCAAGACCCAGCTCTGCTTGATTCAAGGCAGGGAACTTGCATCTTCCACATGCCAGGGGTTTCCCCTAATTATCAGGCTTTTGTCTATTCTGGCATGGGGTGAGGGGTCTCATAATCCATTGGTTAGATCACTCACCTGTTGTGTAAGTGATGCCGGGATTTGAAGCTGAGACTCCCACTTCCCAGGTGAGCATTAACCATTATTAGCTGTTCGAGGGTTTGTCTGTCTTTCTGGCTCTCTCTTGTTTTTCATAAAAAATGTTGAAAGGTAACCTCAGTTTTTTCCCGGTGTGGAATGAGGAATAATTTTGAACTCTTAAATTTTCTGTGAGTGAGAGAACCACTTCTCACCCAGCTGCATAAGGCAGAGCAGACACATTTCTCCTCTGGGGGAAAGGGTATGGGGGGGGAAGGGGAAACAGCCTCACACAGCAAATGTTAGACATGGTGCTAAATGCGCCACTGGAAGGAGCTAAGATACTGATGGTATAAGAACCTGGATGGAACAGAACAGTATTCTTGGGGTGAAATATATAGCAACGAGTATATGCCTAAGGGTTTACTGGGCATAGTGAGAGGGAGTGTGTGTTTAAATGTCTGGTGGCCTTGTTACACGACAAACATTGATGAAGACGTTCTTGTCAAAACTCAATCATTTCTGCTCCATTGTCTTAGGGTGGGTGTAAACTGGAGCTAGAGGTGGAATTTGGAGCTTGGATAGACATACACACATTTGCTCTTACTGATGGCAGCAGGAGGGGCTAGCTGCCCCAGATACTATCCTGTCTGACCCCACGTGAGTACTCAGGCAGCTAGCCCCTTCTGCCGCTTGCACTGCTGTGGCTACGCTTCTACTTCTAACATGTCTGCTTGAGCTGGAAATTACCCTCCAGCTCCGGTGTACTGTAGACGTACTCTTAGAGTTTACAAGGCTTTTATAATTTTATGCTCTGAACGTGAATAGGTGACATACATATCTTTCCTATTACTCCGAATTTAATTTAGTTCACTGAAGTCCATTCTACTGTCAGTCACTTTAGTCCAGTCTGAATTTAATTTATATTCATTCCCAGTGCCCAATTGCCTGGTTTAGACATCAGTGAGCCAGTCAGTCTGGCTGAAAACTAATGCTTGGGTCTTGCATGGGTCCCTGCCCCTAAATTTCCAGTTCAACTGGATAAGGTATTGCAAGGGACATGCTCCTACCGTTTACTTAACAGTGCTGGCTTTTCAGTTCTCAAAGGACAGTTGTCCCTGGATCACAACACTCCCTAACCTGTGAGCTGACTCTGCTTTAGGATTTTCTGGCTTGACTGGGGTTGCTGTATTTTTGCCTAAATCCTTTGGATTAGTTCTTTCTTTCAAAAACAGCCTCCCGCCCCCCCAACTCTTTTGTTCACTATCAGTCACATCTAGCTGCTGCTGGAGAGATAATAAGAGCGATAAGGATTGCAGCTGTAATATTCCATAGCCCCTGAAATGTTTAACATTTAAAGGACTTGGCTTCATAGGAGTCCCCAGGCCATAACCTCCTGTTTTGAGGGGCTCAGATTAATTACTTTTTATCGCAGGCAATTTTATGAATCTGCTCATTGCTGAAAGGAAACTACCAACATAGCTCAGTAGTTTGAGCATTGGCCTGCTAAACCCAGGGTTGTGAGTTCAATCCTTTAGGGGGCCACTTAGGGCAAAAATCTATCTGGGGATTGGTCCTGCTGTGAGCAGGGGGTTGGACTAGATGACCACCCAAGGTCCCTTCCAACCCTGATATTCTATGAACATGGTATGCTGGAGGCACTTAAAGCAGTGGTTTCTTCCATGCCTCTTTGGGGTAAAGAGAGAGATGAATTTGACCAATGTTTTTTAAAAAATGGAAACAATTGTTTAGCTGAGGCTTTTAGACTTGTCGTGAATGCTTTGTACTAAAAAAAATAAAACCCTGTGAATGCAGCATCTCCAAAATGACTCCTGGGATTTGAAGTTGTTCATGTGCATTGTGGCCTCCTTGGTGGCTTTTTGGCTTCTAAAGCTTAGTGGGGAAGAGGGAGTCCTGGCCCACTGTCAGTCTCTGGAGATGTTCTGCCCATGAAGCTGAAGGCAGGTAGAATGCCTTTAGTGCCACTGAGGGTGGGTCCTTAGAGGCAACTTCCACATCACCTTCTGGAAGTGCAGCCTCTTTCCCCCTCCATGCCATCAATTCGTACAGACGGGTACACAGCCATCGCCCCATCTACTGCCGTGTCATATTATGTCCCCTTGATGTGTCTGGTGCTAGAATTTCCAGGAAGCAAGGGGAGGGCTACTTGGTCCCCTATTCAGTACTAGCCACAGTCTGCCCTAGTGTGTTCAGTGGGGAATTCCACTACTGCCTGTTCTGTTTCCGATACCCCATCTGGTTTACTGTGACCTTACCTTCCTAGTGGACTAGGCTGCATGCTCCCCACTTGGAGTGTATTTGAACAGAAAAGAATCCAAACGTAAGTGAGAATTATTGAAGAAGATCATACCCCGTCCTAATACATTTTACAAGGTTTTATATTAAAACCTGAAACCAGGTGAATGCTCCGTGGGCCTCAGGACTCTTTCCTACATGTTGACTAGTCTTCTACCTTTACATTTTGGGAAGGGGACTGTTTGTTCATCCCCCTCTTTCTTGGTCTAACTGGTGGGCAGTTGGATGGCCACTTCTTCTCCTGCAATCTTCAAGGCACATTCCAATAGGCAGATCCTCTCCTCCTTCAAGCCCAGGGTTTTCCAGAAAAAGGTTCTCCCCATCTATCCTACCCAGGAAATGCTGGAAGATAAAGGTATTTATCTTTACCTGGGATTTGTTGCAAGTCAGAATGCACCACACAAGTAGGGAATTCAAGGGAAGACCCAAGGCTGGGGCCAATACATTGATTCACTGACTATTTCAGGATGGAGGCTGCCATTGCATTTTATCCATATTGCACATTATGCTTCAGCTCATAGACCTAATATGAAAATTGTATATCAATTTAATGAGACCAGATTATTTATTAAGAGCCTGCAGATTAAGCCTCTTTTATTGTTAAATGAATGTTACTTTCCAGATCAGAGTTTCAAATCTAAGTAAAATCAATTTTGCTCAAATTCAAAGCAACTGATCCTTATCTGAATGACTTTGCTTTTTTAACCACAGACTCAGCTTTTCCTTTTTTTCTGTAATTTGACTATTTCAAGAATTGCACTGCTTCAAAGTAGTCATGCCCGACTAGGTGATATTTAGGAGAAGAATGAAATGAAACAGCAAATTCTAGTGAAGAAAGTTCTGTTTGCAGCATTTTTTTTCCTGGTATGCTGAGATGGGGTTTAGTTATGTCTGGGACAATATCGGGACAAATTTGGGATTTTATGTTAACCTTTATAATACATGGGTTTTTTGGATGTCCAAGTCACTGACATCAACATCTTCTAGTCTCAAGAAGACATGGTTACCATAAAGCTACATCTATATTAGCCAAGTGACCTGTTGCTGGCCATGCTGCTAAGCAGTGGTCCCATTGAACTGCTGCAAACAGTGCGGAATCTCTTGAATGCTTTCTCAAATAGTGTTTAAAATGTTATTGTTTAATCTATCCACACTAATAGTTAAACACTTTCCTCCCCCACCAGTTCACATGGACCCATTGCTGATTCCTATTGTCTCCTCCACAGACATCCTGTGGGACGTTGGGCAAGTCGTGTAGTCTTTTGGTACCCCATCTGCTCACTGGGGTTAATAGCACAACTCTGCCTCCGAGAAGTGTTGTGAAGATAAATGCATTAAAGATTGTGAGGCACTTGAATGCCGTCACAATGGGGGCCATATGAGTACCTTAGATAGATAGTCACCAGTGAGTCAATTTACTAGTGTTACTAGGCTTAAAAGTCTGATTCAGAAGGAGTATTGATGATGGGATTTTCTAGAGGAGCCTCAATCATTTTATTTTTTCCATAGACCTAGAATTTAATAATACAGAGGAAGAGGGGTACCTACATTTAGTTCAGTTCATGGATACTGGTAACACGTTGAAGCGCTATGCCTAGTCCTAAGTGTTTACAGGACTGTGTCCAGAACATGCTTTGGATAGAATTTGTAAAACTCCAATTTTGCAATGGCTCAATGAGTTATCCTTTATAAGGGTCAATGACTAGAAATGAAATTCTCTATGGGCCTGATCCTGAGCAATTGAAGTCAATGGGAGTCTTCACACTGACTCAGAGGCAGAAGGATCTATCTCGGTGTATTTTCTCTATAAGGAACTGTATTTTGTAATTGTAAAAACCCTGTGGTTAACTTTTTGATTGTATCTAGGTACTTCCATGGCCCACATCACCCTTGTATCATGTAATGTCAGTTTGTTTGTTTTTCCTGATACTATGAGACAGTTAAAGTTTTTTTTTGTTTTTTGTTTGTTTGTTTGTTTTTTTAAATTGGCAGAAGGGCTTTGTGTAGATCAAATAGTTTTAAATAGAAATATTGGAACAGCCTGCAAAGATGGATGCTAGCAGGCGAATGGTACTTGTCTAGCTTCTAGCAAGGGTAACTTCTAACGAGGTAATAATTAAAACACAAGGGACTAAAATTCTGCCGTGCATCACCACTAAAGTCCAGGCGTAACTGTGGGCATGATTTGTCTCCCAGAGTAAAAGAAACATCAGACTTAATCAAGAGCATGCAGCATAAAGATTTTGTTTTGAACTGAATTAAAAGGAAAACATCTGTTTTTCTCCAAATATTTGTCAGTAATACTGGCTGCTTTATTTCCTTCAGCAGAATTATTCCCAAGAGAATTTCTGTGAAATGCATAAAGTTGTTAGTTGAGCAAAATTCCTTTCTGCTGCAGACTTTAATGTTGTTCTTGCTGATATTTGTCTGCAATAGAACTGCATTCATGGCCTCTTAATGTTGCTTATTTATTTATTTTAAATTGCAAGTGCATGGAGGGAGAGAGGAGAAACAAATGTTTTGGCATCTGGACCATACAGTCATTAGAAGCTGAGATTTTCAGCTACTGCTGCTGCTCTCCGTTCCCAACACATCACATAACTCCAGGACACTGACTCTTTGCATGCCAGCCCTGTCTCTTGCTTATCCTCTGTTCCCATCTGGTGCAAATGCTCAATTATTTCTGCTTTACCATCACCTGTCTCCTGCCTCAGCTCCTATTTGTCACCCTTTGGTAACACCAAGAGCCAATAACAGGGACTAGTTCAATGCTCCATTTGCTATGTTGGGGCTAGGTGCTATGCCGA
The DNA here is from genome assembly GCF_020497125.1 of Mauremys mutica. NCBI lineage: Eukaryota > Metazoa > Chordata > Testudines > Geoemydidae > Mauremys > Mauremys mutica. Next base: position 9,117,981 of record NC_059084.1, on the reverse strand, counting down.
GGGTCAGGTATGCTACAGCCTGTTAAAATTTCTACTGGTGTAGCAGTCATTTTCTGGAAGGCCCAGTTGAAGGGCTGGAAGTACTCATGTAGGGCCTGGGAATCCATTTGTGTCACCCATGCAGCAGAAAAATAAAAGTATAAATCCTTTCCATTTAAATCAAGAGCCAATCTGTGTGTTACATTGGTATTCAGAAGCATTGCTATCACTAAGGCTTTTGCCATTTCCTTTATAAACCACAATTTTGTAGCTGTTTATAGATTAGGCATAAAAATGAGTTCCAGCCTAAAACTTTGCTGTCCTGAGTTTGTCTAGTAGCGATCAGCCCTTTTATTTTTCCTTTGAAATAATTATAAACATAGCAATTAGTCAAAGATAAAAAGCCAGGATTACAAAAATTGTCACTTACAAAGCTATTAATCGGCTAAACCAATCAGTCAATCCCTGCTATGGAAAGTCGACAGAAAGACACCACAAAGGCATGTCAAAGAAGCAAATAAAACTGTTTCTTGTCTTAGAGAGTAATGTAATTTGGGATTCTTGGCATGCAAAGCAAAACCACCAAGAAATATAGTAGCAAGTGCTTTAATTAAATACAGAATCATGGTTTAGCAATTCTGTGTTTGTATAAATGTGAAAACCCAAACACTTGACTAAGCGGTTGCACTTGAATAAGTCCAAATCAGTACTGATTTACGGCATAAAATGTAACAAGCTATTTATCCAGGATCAACTTATTCAGGAAGTAAATAAATAAAATAGCTGTGATATAAATCAACCCTAAGTGCTTGCTCCTACATACAGTCGCTGCTGTGGCCAGTCCTACTGTGAGAAGTCCTGTTGACTTCAGAGAGACTATTCATGTGCAGGATCAGGCTCTTAGTATGACAGCAAGTTGTTACCATCTGGTGGCTCTTTGCCTTGTGAAATGCTGGGGTGATTTGGATAATGCTGCTAAATGTGCCGCCACCTGGTGGCCCATCCCACTGTGGACAGGCTGAAATGTTCATGTGGTGTTTGTCTTGTGCTCCGGTGCCATGGGGTATGCGGTGGGAGCTGCACCTCGTTAACTGAGCTCTGGCTTGTTCAACAGCTTGGATCAAGACCACTTTTCTCTTTATTGTTGCCCTTGCATATTCCTGTCCACCTCCCTCTTTCACAGGAAACCTCTATCAACTAGTTCTCCAGCTTCCTCCATAAACACATTTGCCAGTCCCAGACGCCTTCCTTATTGCATCACACCCCTGTCCCCAAACACACAGGTGGGACTAATTCCCCACCTGCTTATTTGGCATGACAGAGAAGTTTGGTAAAGAGGGAATGGGGAACTTTTCACAATGAATATTGGGCCGTATATGCCCTGGTGGGAGGGGAGGTGTCTGATCATAGTGGGCAATTGAACAGATTCTCCCTATCTTCCCCTAGACCACACACATTTGGATTTAGTGGTCTCTAAGGCTGCACTCCCTAATGACCACTGCTTTTCCCAGAGTATGCCAGATTTGAATTCAGCAGAGACTGGCTTTCAGGATTTCTGGGCTCTGCCCCAGATTCTTCAGTGGGAAGTTGGAGCCATATGCCTAGTCTGGGAAAGGTATACAAATGTTTATCTGACTATGGTGTGTGGGAATAATTTGATTTGGGGATAGCTGTTTATCAAGTTAATTCTGCTCCCCCATCTCTGAGTAGTTATCCCATTTCTAGTAAATTGGCCTAAGTAGGAAATTAATGAGAATGTGTGTTACCATACAGCTACAAATCCCCTGCACAATGGTGGGTGAACAGATCACTCTCTGCACTTCCATTATAGGAGCCACCAAACAATTCTGAGCTGACTTAAAGAATGCAAGCAAGTGTATATTGAAGAAACGGATCTTAAAATAATGAACCCAAATCTGAGCTATTTGTATAGGGAAAACACCAGCTGACTCCAAGTCAGAGAGCCCACCATCAGGCCAAACATTAGGTGTTTGATCTAAACTGGGAAATCAGGAAATTCAGAGTTCAAGAAAAAACTCCATCCAAAGTATGCCCTGTTTTACCACCTCTGAGAAACCACAGTAATTGCTGTATGGCTTTTCTTTTTCTTTCTTTGCTTAAGCCTGCATTCCTGGGACCCATCAATATCTCAGTGTTGCTGGGTTGGTAAAGAATGGGGTTTAATCCGCTGTCTGCTGAATTTTATGTTTGGTCAATTTCAACTAGACCATGTTGCTTTTAATGTGCGTTAGTATTTCTCTGTACCAACTCATAGTACCTTGGTGCACCAACTTATGCTTGGATTTAGGTAGACTGAAGGTAAGCTTTTAGAGAGAGATACAAATCGTAGAAAGTGGGAAATGCAACCTCACTTAGATAGGAACAGTGCAGATCCTTAACTAGAACATGTGCTAGGCCTTGTATATGAGCTCCACTTGAACTGAAATAAATCCAAATGTCAAGTTGCATTTGTCTTTGCTTTTCCCGGCTTTTGTAGGGCCAGAGTGACACAAAATGTGATCTTCGCATTGAAATTTCACCATCTAGAAACACACATCCATGAGAGGGCCCAGATTTTCATTTCAGTCTCATGAATTGTACTCTCAGCTTTTAAAATGCCTGCAGAAAACCTAAAAACAGATGCAAATATTTGCAATGTGAGTACACCCTCCTAATATGCACATTACTTTATTCATGAAGACATACACAAAACACTTCACTGTGAGGGTGATATTGTGAGCATTTTTCTATTAATAAAGAATCAATGTACTTGCACTTTCATCATTCTGAGATTGTAAATGAATAGCGAAGACACACTAGGATGGTGTTGTACTGCTGGTACAAATGTATACGATCCTTGGGAGGATCTGTTTTATGATACAATTGGTGTCTTAAGTGGAGTTCAGGTGAGAAGAGTGGAACAAAGCAAAGCATTTCCCTTCTACCCAAACGGCAAAGGAGACATTCGGGTGGCAGTGTATGTGGCATTTTGTATTACAAAGAATGGCATAAAACAATTCCACTGTCAGGAAGGTGTGCAGGCAACATTTGTTCTCACCCTGCGATCCCCTTCTGTCAAAGGGGAGCAACAGAATTAAGTTGTGCCTTCTCTACATGGCCCCTTCAGCGGGGTGCAAAGCTGCGGCTGGAATTCTGGGAGCCGTTGTACCCCCTCACCCTAGCTGCCAGGTGTGCAGAGAAAGCATTCCCACCGCTACGTGCACTATATGTTTGCACAGCACCTACCACCAGGGGGCCCCAGCCTGATTAGCCTCTAGGCGCTACCGCAATATCTGTTATATAGTAGTGATATTTCTAAAAGAGGTGCAACTCTTAGCTGGTTCAGAGGGCTACGGTAGCAGTGGTCGTGCCTGCTCCACACCTTATTTTTCCATGAGCAAGGAGCAGTCTGTGCACTTAGGGGAGATGAGAGCACAGGCAAAGACTGGGATTGTGTGCGTGGGGGAGGGAGTGTGCATAAGGAAGGCTGCTTTTGAGCCTTTGCTCACCATACTGGGCCATACTGAGGATTAGAGCTCAAATAATCCTGTACAAATATGTGGAGATAATTAGCTATCACAGGGCCCAGCCTGTTCCCTAGGATTGGCCTTTGGCTGAGCCAGCAGGGGAAGACATCTCTCTCTCTGTGTCCTTATGGGGCCTAGGGAGGGGCTGCCCCTTGCTCCCCGTTCTCGTCCCCCTTTGCCTGAGGCTACATGTGGAGCTTCCTCTCTTGCTGGTGGGAAGGGAAGAGCAGTCCCACTCTGTCTTGATTGGCCAGTTTGGATGCTGCAGGGGCTCCACTGATTGCTTCTCTGAGAGCATAAGAACAGCTGTTCTGGCATCGGGCACCATTCTGACCAGTTCCAATTGCCTTCACCTCTGATGGGTGTGGGTTCTGGATGGTTGTCCAGGCTGTCCTACCTCGCTGCCTAATTTCTTAAAGCGCTCTGGTTTAGCGGATTGCCAGTTTGACATTATGCAGGCCTTTCCCAAGTCTGGGTTTTTCACTTTCCCCAAATCAGAATCAAAGCCTAACCAGGGGAGGATATTTGGATTGAAGGAGCCATTATTTATCTCAACATCCACTGATAGCCATGGGATTAAATCAAAGCCAGGTCCCATGATAGTGTGCGGGCCGGGAGCATGTATGTCTCTATATACAAACAGTCGGAGGTACCCACTGGAGGAGTGAAGGGCACAGCAATGAGAAATGGGTCACTGGGGACTTTGATGTATGCCAATAATATAGAATATTGAGCATCAGAGAAACATATATGCAATGTAGTGTCTTGATGGCAAGGTGTTTTCTCTGCATTGGACCAATTATCTGTTGTGTTGCTTGTTCTCATCAGAGCTTTATATTCTGTAAGCTTTATAATGTTCCTGCCTGTGTTTCACCATTACACTGATTTGTGCCTGTGTCTCATTCACCTGTTGTAAGTGTGTTCTAGAGACTGGTTTTTTGTTTTTTAGCAGAAGCTCATTGCTCTGTTAAAGGGGAAAAACTCCCCCTGTCGTTGAGATCTAGAGCTGATCATTTGAGGAGAAAAAAGTAGGGAAAGTGGTTTTCCAGATGGAAAATTATAGCATTCTCCCGCTCCCACTAAAAATACTCTCCTAGGGGAATGGGAGAAGGCAGCGTTTCAGGTCCTGAAAGTATTACTACTTGTCTTTCAAGAGCCTAATTTTTGCTGGCTGGTTGCTTCACTCCCCTGAAAACAGAAGGTTTACACAATTACATGTAAAAGGCAACTGTTACGCTTGTCTCCAGAAGGCTTAATTTTTTGTTCCTACATTACAGGGGTGAATTATTCTTTTATTTGTTTCTCCTACCATGGGACTCTAAACGGTTTTCTTTTTTGGTTGACTCCACGTCCCTTTTGGCTTGTGACCCTCCCAGAAGGATAGAGGAATGTGGGTAAATGACATAAAAAGAATATCTCATTTTTGTTTGAGTTTGGGTTTTGTTTTGTTTTTTGTTTGAGGCTGAAGGAAGATGTAGTGAAGAGTTACTAATATAATGATGAGCGTAAAGATCAGGGTTGGGTTGAATGTAGTGGTGAAATCCTTCTTCCCTGAAAGAAGGTTGCCATTGAAAATTGTCAGAATGCACCAAAATGTTTCTTGATGGAACAGCCGGACTACAGCAAGAGACTAAACCAGAGAGCTTTTAGTGTTTAGCTCAGTGAAGTGAATTATGGGACTTTCCAAATGACTCATTCAAATGAGTTGTAAAAAAGCTACATAATGGACAGATGCTATATACCATGAAAGATAGCGCATTCCATTCCTCAAGGGAGAATTTGACCCCTCCTGCATAAACGCCTAAGTAGTTGAGTGTTTTGGGTAGGGAGCTTGGAGGGGTTCAGAGACTTGACTGCATCCTAACTCTCTTGTGGCTGCATCTCCACTATTCTACACTGGAATAGAGGTCACTGTCTTTGTGAATCCACAAGGAGGGTGGGAATTTCCATGTAGATAGATGCAGAGCGTTTTCCTCTGACCCATCCCAAGCAGAAACTTCCCAACTGGTTTAGGTGTGGTCTGGCACAGAGGGCCCCTGCCAGGCTATCAGCTTGCAAAATACAAACGTCAGCCTCTGAATGAGGCTAGCGCAGACTCGAATCTTGTCCCATTTTGGAAGCTATGCACTTGACACATAGAGGAAAACCCTGTGAAAGTGATTCAGTAAGTGGGGCTCATGGCTCAGCCTCAGGTACTGAACCAGCATTCGAATAGAGTGGTAGGGGTCAGTGTTCCATCAGAAGTGCTGCCTTTGTGGTGAGACATAGAGCGGGGTCCTGACCACATATGGTCATTTACGAGCCCACTACAATTATTACGGCAGTATGGATATTAACTCCAATGCCCTGGCAGAACCCCATGGCAGATAATGGCATTTTCTCTCTCTGAATTCTCCCTCCATTTTCAATAGGGTGTGGTATTCTTTTCACTTCCTGCCCTAAACTCCTACACAATGCTGCTGTGTGCTGTTAAATAGCTGCCATGTTCCACCCCAGAGCAGAGCACTGGTGGAGGTGCTCGCTTCATCTTTGTGACGGGGTAGCAAGTTCCACTGTTCTAAGTTCTCCTCCCGGTACCTATGAATGTTTATGACTTAGAGTAGTCATTCCCCCATTCACTATTAGGGTTGCCAGCTTTCTACTCACACAAAACCAAACACTCTTGCCTCATCCCCGGCCCCTCCCCTCCTCGGAGGCCCTGCCCATGCCCCGCCCCTTCTCTGAGGCCCCACACCCGCTCACTTTATCCCCCTCTCCCCCTCGCTTGCTCTCCCCACCTTCACTCCCTCTCTCATTTTCACCGGGCTGGTTCAGGGAGCTGGGGTGCGGGAGGGGGTGAGGGCTCCGCCTGGTGGTGCAGGCTCTGGGGTGGGGCCAGGGATGAGGCGTTTGAAGTGGAGGAGGGGGGCTCCAGGCCAGGGGTTTGAAGTATGGGAGGGTGCTCTGGGCTGAGGCATTGGGGGTTGGGGTGTGGGAGGAGGTACAGGCTCTGGGCTGGGGGTGCAAGTTCTGGGGTGGGGCCAGAAATGAGTTCAGGGTGCAGGAGGGGGCTCTGAGCTGGGGCAGGGGGTTGAGATGTGGGGTGGTGGTGGTGAGGGCTGTGGCTGGGGTTGTGGGCTCTGATGTGAGGGCAGAGATGAGGGGTTTGGGATGCAGGAGGGTTCTCTGGGCTGGGACTGAGGGGTTCGGAGGGTGGGAGTGGAATCAGGACTGGGGCAGGGGATTGGGGGGTGTGTGTGGGGAGGAGTGATGGCTCTGGTTGGGGGTGCGGGCTCTGGGGTGAAGAACCTTTTTTCTGTCATGGGCTATTGACCCACAGAAAATAATCAATCGCAGGCCACTCACCTGCTTGGGGGGGTGGGCAGAGGCTCGGGGCTTCCCCTTGCTGCGGGGTGGGTTAGTGCTTGTGGCTCCAGCCCCATGAGGGTGAAGAGGGTGCCGAGAGTCAGGGTTTCCCCACCGCAACAGGGTGAGCCGGGGCGTGTGGCTCCTGCCCTGCGGGGGTGTGTGTGGGGGTGGGATGTGGGGCGGCGGGTGCGTGCCATGGGCTGGATTAAATTAACCACGGGGCCTGATCTGGCCCATGGGCCCTTGGTTCCCCACTCCTGCCCTATGTGTAGGAGCCGGAGGGGGGACATGCTGGCTGTTTCCTGGGAGCCACGCGGAGCAGAGGCCAGCAGGGAGCTGCATGGTGCCACCGCCAACCGGACAGTGCATGGCCCGGTCAGCAGTGCTGACTGGAGCCGCCAGGATCCCTTTTCGACCAGGTGTTCCAGTCCGAAACCGGATACCTGGTCACCCTATTCACTGTAGCTTGAGTGGTGCCCCTTCCAAGCCCAGCTCTATCTTCTAAGAGCAAGAATTTAGCACTTAGCGTGATACAACTCCGTGATAGGCTAGTTGTAGGACAAATGTTCTTGCCCCAAAGAGTTTACAGTCTAAGCATAGAGAAGCTTTATGAAACGATACAAACACTTGTTTTTTTTTAAAAATTGGCCAGCTCAAGCGTGCATCCAAAAAACCTAAGTCACATGCTCAAAAAAAGTGAATACCTTGTAAATGTCAATTTAATGCAACCCCAGCTAATAAAAATACCTCCGGAGGCATAAAATTTAATGCCCTTAAAATTAGAGAAGCCTTTGAAGCCAATTTAAATTAATACATTGGAAGGAGGGGACTTAAATGCTCATGTTACCTGTTCGTTGTTGGATGCTAACAATGGATGGAATGAGTCTACACATTTGAGTGACAAGGAAATTTGGCTTAAATTCTTCTTTGGGTATAATTTTTAATCACTTATTTTAAGCGCTTATGAACTGTGTCAGACATACAGGACTAGTAAATGAATTGCCCGATCTATCAGGGGTGTGATCCAAAACATGTTGAAGCCGACGGAAAGACTCCCATTGACTTCAGTGGGTTTTGGACTAAGCCATTACCCAACAGGAGCCGCATGAACAATGGTTGTGCAATATTTCTTGCCGTGCCCTGCCAATGAGCCCTGTTACCCTCAGCTGTAGCTGTGTTGATCATTTAAAAGTTTTGTGCATACTAAACTTTTTTTTTTACTTGTTTTTTTCTCTCACATATACATGCATGGTTCTCACTGCGGTCGGTAGGAGATGCATGCATGTTTCTGGGGGCTGAATTGGGCACTTGTTTCTTGACTGCTCCGCTGCGAACTTCAAAAAGGAATGCCAGTATTAGTGGCAGTCTGAGATATGGGCAATTAGTAACTGGGCTATAACCAGCCACACATGTCACAGAGCTCACTGAAGAATCATCAGTTGGTGACAAGACTTTGCCCTGGTTGGCTTGACACATGACAAATAGTTGTATTTCAAATTCCCCTTTTTTGCCCAATGGCAATCCCATTTTTTGGCAATTTTGTGGAAGCACTAGCCATTGCAATTAGGAAAAAAAATCAAGCAACCTGTGACCTTTGTGTTGGCCCCAAGTATGACTCATTACTATTGATAGCATGTATGCTGATGATTTTTCATTCTATACAACCAGATTGGATGAAGAAATTCATTAAGAATGTTTTTCAAGAGAGATTTTTTTCCTCTCTGTGTTGAAGGAGGGAGGGATTTATTGCAAAACTGAAAGTTCACAGGCTTAATTTGCCCAAGAACAACGGTTGTTCCTCTTGCGTCTTTGGTATGATCATGTATGCATTGGAACCTGCTGTAAATGTGGTTCAAATGTATTTTAAAGGGCTTCCTTTTATGCTTTCTTTTCTCATAATCTTCAGAATTCTCTCATCCAACAGACTGTCAAAATTACAAATGGCTCATTGCCCTTCCCTTTGCACTCCAAAACTCATCCACCATCCCTCCCAAACCTTGGTTTCCTGAAACATCCCAAAGCTAGATCACTCTGTTAATTTAAAACAAAAATAAAAATATGAAATTATAAGGCCAGATTCTCAGGTGATGTAAATCAGTGTAGTTCCTGCTATCAGTGGAATTAAGTCACTTTACATACATGGAAAATTTGGACTATAATATTCCTGCTGGTATTTTGTCCTAATAGTTACTCTATGCTAAGTTGGCATGACTAACAGTTCTTCCTCTTAGTATCTGATAGAAGGCAGCATGGTTACCAGCATTGCTGATTCGATACAGCAAAGGCCATTTTGCTGATTTCTGTGTGTGCTGGATTAAATTACTCTGCAGGCTGGATTGGAGCCATGGGCTACAGTTTTACAATATAGTATTCTAGCCCAGGGCATCTAAGCGCATCTCCCTACTTGTTTAAAAAGCTTAATTTTATTGCACATAATCTTTAGAATTTGTGTGTCAGTCTCATTATAAACATAAAGCTTAGAATTATTAAAAATAGTTTGATAGTCCAGTGAATACTCGATAAAATGATCTATTAATTGAACAAGGGACCATAAAAGGGTTGTGGTTAACGTGAGAACGCCATTGGGATTTGGTTCTCGTGATAGTCTTATCTTTAGATTTCCTTTTTGGAAATTATAAGATAATAAAGAATGCAGAGAGTTAATGGAAGCTACTTGGTGTTATGATATTTCATATGTGAAGTGCAACATCACTACTGATGAGCTACTCCTCTGGCATATATGAAAGCTATTGTATGTTTGATATTGGAGCCATTGTCTAAAATTAATGGGAAATGGGCTTCCAAATCTCGTACGTGGCTTTGAAAATCTCAGTGGTGGTTTGTTGTCCACTCAGGCTAGATTTATCATCAAAGCAACATTAATAAAACACTTGGGCAATTTTTGCTATAAATTACAGCTGTACAGTACAGTATCTAGGGAGTAAGGGTTAGTGGGGTTGGCTAATGGCCCCAGAAATAACTGTATGGATTTGGGTAGGGCCACATTCTTTTGTGCACTGGCAGGAGTGCTGGCTAATTTATTTTAGGGTGTATCAAGCTCCACTGCCAAGACATGAGATGTCATTCTAAGATTGGATAGGCTTCTGAAGTCAGCGGGCAAGTCTCCATTGGTGATGGTTCATAATCAGCCCTAATGATATGGCATCGTGGGATAGCTCACAAATAACAGACGACCTCAGAAGCATGCTGAAGAAGAATAATGGCCAAGTGATCTTGTCTGAGATCCTTCCTGTACTGCGAACACAGGAAGCTAGAAGACAGAAGAGACCTGCTGGCTAGGTAAGTGCTGTAGAGTTTGGGTTTTGTGGAACATTGGTCCACCTGCCATAGGTAGAGGGGGCTGTATAATCTGGGTGGCTTCCACCTCAGTAGAAGAAGAGCCAGTCTCCTCAGGAACAGGCCGGCTTGGGTAGTCAGAAGGATGTTAACCCAATAACAAAAGGGGAGGGTAAAAAGAGGGTAGATATGAGCATTCATTTAGCACAGAATCAAGATGTTGAGAACAAAGTTAGTCAAGGAACCAACGGACATGAAGAGAAGAAATGCTTTAATTGCCTATACACCGATGCTAGGAGCTTGGGTAACAAAAGAGGAATTGGAATTGCTCATTTATGAGCATAAATTTGATTTTTTTGGGTTGAGATTACAAGTTTGGTTGATTAAAAGTAATAGCGTTGATGTAATATACTCAGACTTCTGTAAGCCATTTGACTTGGTAATACATTACATTTTGAATAAAAAGCTAGATCAATATAAAATTAACTTGGCACATATTAAATGGATTAAAAACTGGCTAACTGATCGATCTCCAAATGTAACTGTAAACAGGGAATTATCATTGAGCCTCTGTCTTTCTAGTGGAGTGCTGCAGGGGTTGTTCTTGGCCCATGCTATTTAATATTTTTATCACTGACTTGGAAGAAAACATAAAATAATTACTGATAAAGTTTGCAGAAATTGAGTGAGTGGTTTATTATAAAGAGTTCTTGTCACTGATGTAGAGTGATCTGGATTGCTTTGTAAACTGAGCAACAGTATGTGTTTTAATATGGGTAAATATAAATTATACATCTAGGAACAAAGAATGTAAGCCATACTTACAGGATGGGGGACTCAAATCTGGGAAGCAGTGACTGAAAAAGATTTGAGGATAATGATGGATAATCCTCTGAACATGAGCTCCCAGTGCAATGCTGTGGCCAAAAGGGTGAATGTATCCTTGGATGAGTAAACAGGAGACTCTCAAGTAGAAGTAGAGAGGTTATTTTACCTCTGTTCTTTGGCAGTAGCGCAATCGCTGCTGGAATATTGCATCCAGTTCTGATATCCATAGTTCGAGAAGAATGTTGGTATGTTGGAGAGGGTTCAGAGAAGAGCCAGCAGAAAGTTGAAAGGATTAGAAAACATGCCTTATGGTGATACTCAAGGAGCTCAATCTATTTAGTTTAACAAAGAGAAGGTCAAGGGGTGACTTGATCACACTTTGTAAATACCTACATGGGGAACAACTATTTTATAATGGGTTCTTCAGTGTTGCAGAGAAAGGTATAACATGATTCAGTGGATGGAAAGTGAAGCTAGACAAATTCAGGCTAGAAATAAGGCATACCTTTTTTAACAATGAGGGTAATTAACCACTGGAACAGTTTACCAAGGGTTGTGGTGGTTTCTCCATCACGAGCAATTTCTAAATCAAGAATGGATGTTTTTCTAAAATATCTGCTCTCTGGAAATTGTTTTGGGGCTGTTCTATGGTCTGTTTTACAGGAGGTCAGACTAGATCACAATGGTGCCTTTTAGTCTTGGAATCTATGGGCTCATAGCAAAATTTTGCACATTCTCATTAGCTGGGCATGGTTGCTGCTGTGACCTACTCGCCTGTTACCTGGGTTCCCCACTAGTCTGAAAGAAAACCCAACCCTGGTGAACGAGGAGAGAAACACTGTTAGTGAAAACACACAAACCGTGGCTAGAGGCATTAGTAATGATAGTGAAAACTGGGCTCCTTCCAGCCTGAAGGTGAATCTAAGTAGTTGCTGCTTAATCCACATATGCAAATGAAGTGAAAACCAGGCTTCAGGAATTTTCACAGATGAAGTAAAACTAACTGTATCTTTCTTCCCCAGCACAAGTATCTAATCACATTGTTTTCTCACTTTAATGGACTTGTATTATATCAGAAAGACAGCCCAGACTTGTGGTTATCTTGGTGTTCCCTTATTATATTTCAGCTCTATCGGTGTAGTGAAAAAAATCATTTTTTCTCTTAGCTTAAGTACAAAGCTGACCAAAATTTTACAATTAAAAAGTGTTATCAAGTCAGAATATTTTTCATTGTGATAATCCCTCATGCGATATAGAAATGTGGTTCATTTGATGGTTTCGATTACAAAACAAAAGCGGACAGATCGGGGGAAAAAATGCTTTTTAACCGTTCCCTCTGTTTTCTAAGACTTAGTTCCAGTCTTGCAATATCAGCTAGTGTTGCAGAGCAAAAGGCTTATCTATTTATTTCTGAATGTATTGTAGTGGTAATCTAAAACTCCTCCCAATGGAATCTCTATTCGGGAAGCTCTAACCTTCCCCCAGCAAGTTATTTGATTTCTGAAGTGTTTTTTTTTTAAAGGGACTGATTTGTTTGTATTTTGGCAAGTTTAATCTTCTAGTATGGTCAACTGCTTTCTTCATCCTGGTTTGTTGTGGATGAACAGTGCAGAACGGTGATATAGGACATGTGATGAGCACTACAGGTTTGCTATTTAAATGTAAGTTTAATGTTTTACAATGCTAAAATACTAGCCTGTTTAGGGGAAAGTTGTAAAACCAATCTCTGTCACACAAAAACCCAAACATGCTAGAACAGCTTGGATTGTATCATAGAAATCTGGTTTATTTTTTGTTTTTTCAACAGAAAAAAACCATCATGCTTATGTTTTAACCATTATGTTAGAATTTTGTGCCAACAATGTAGCTATACATGTTTCCTAGTGTAAAGGTATAGCAAAGGGAGAAAAAAATACCATGCATAAATTCTATAGGCTTTGCGCATTTTTAAAATGATCTTAAAATATTTGTAAACGAAACCGTTCAGAACAGATTTACTATGAGGTAGAGGGAGAATAAGTAGCTTGATCTTGGTTTTAGTGAAATTTTGTTAGCGACATAATCCTGCATTAATTGGAATTGAGTGTAAGAGTAGGAGTTATTTCACTACAGCAAATACTCATAGCAAATGCCTTTTGTCTTTTAATGGCTGTGGGATCAGCTGTTATCTTAGCCTCTTGGGTGCTGTGCAGGGTGCTGACTAGCAGAAGAAAATAGATGAGAGATAATTGGATGAAAATGGGGACAAAATGAAAAAGCAGAAATATTTTTAACCTTGCACAGGTGTTGGGGCTCAGTCCTTCTCCCATTAAAGTCTATTGGAGATTTGCCTTTCACTTCAGTCGGAGCAGGATTGGGCCCTTAATAGGATTATACTCATTTATTAAGCCATTATCAAATTAAATCAAGGAAAGTGGATTTGTGTCTAAAATGAGCTTCCTTGTGAACATTACCTGCCTCTGGAGTACTGTAGTTGGTTAGCAATGACAATGATTTCTTCCTGTGTTTGGAGGTATATTTGCTGTTTTATTTATCCAGGAAATGCAACTCTTTGAAGATGTGTGATTAACCGTAGGCATTATTATATTACATGCTCAGATGGGAAGCTGGAAATTAAGGGTATGCATGAGGAATTACATGCATATATGATGGAATATTAGATTAACTTTAGAGTTTGTCTATGTCAGTATTATTTTGTGTTTCTTAAATCCTTGTGAGAGGGCCAAGTTCTGTTTGCTTTACTCAACAGCATTTTCCCCTTTTCTTAAGAAGTGCTTGAGTAAAGTGGGCAGAAACTAACCCTTATTATAAGACTCATCTTTACATGCAGTGAAAGATCAAATCCAAACCTTGCTTGCTTTACTCACCCAAATCTCCTGTTGAAGTTGGGGACGGGGAGAATAAATCATGCAGGATTAGTCCTACTGAACCTTTTCAGAATAACTTAATTTACCAGAGCTGGGGCAGAGAACTTTTAGCATTTAAGATTGTGCTAAAGATCTGTGGTTCTGAACCAAAATAAAAAAAAATGTATTCTGTTTTTTCCCTTCCCCCATGTAGAAATAAGTGCTTTAGAATTTCTGAAACATCCACCAGTATCATTTCACTGCTGAGAACTGGGTAACTGTGTGAAATTATATTGACCGGAGGGGATTGAGATATAGAAGTGGCCATGCGCTTAACTGTGCAGGAATCAAACTGTTTTACTGATAACATTTTATTGATTCATCTCCTCTCTCTGTTACAAGTAGCCTGAAGCCGCTCAAAATGAGCTGGCAATGTTTTTGTATTGTGGACATTGCAGCATTGCAGTTCCTCATAGGTATTGAAATTTTATATATGGGCTTGCAAACTCACATAATTATCATGATTTGTAATGACTGAAACTGCAGATGGGGCTTCCCAAGGTTTCAGTTCAAGCTAGGTAGCTGGTAATTCCTCTTTTCTGTTTAAGAATCTGTTGTCCCTCCTTTACTGTGCAGCTGTTGAGGTTTTCTTGCTGTAAAAAGTGGAATATTATCCCTGACCTTTTTAATGAAGATGGCTGACATGGTTGAAATCAACTTAATAAGGCAGCATTCTATACACAGTACCAATGAAAAATGTTTTCACATGGAAATGTTTTGAGATGTTTGCATGATCTACAAGGGATACTTTGTCTTTTTCGTAAAAGAATTGTGGTGTTTTACTAGGGTTTTTCTTTCTTTTTTTTTAAAATCCTTTTTATGGCACATCTTTAAGAAAATGAATGGCTTCACAAAATAACAATGGCATATTGTGAGTTCAACCTGCATGTATTGACTAATTAAATTCTTCTGAAGGAGCTAATTTGGTGTATTTTATTTAATGAAGGCTTACTTAAAATTTTAATGATGTGTGGGTCTTTTCTTTTCTCCACAATGCCATATTGACTCATGACATATTTTTACACAGGCTTCATTGTACCATGAACAACAGTAGTTGAAAGTGTGAGCACTTGATGAAGTATCATTAAATTAGCTTATTGTAGCTGCAGATGTTCTGTTCTACTAGTTTACTGTGGTATGAATTGATCATGTCGTACTCAATCGTTTTTTAAATCTACACTATTCTTATTGATTATACTACTTTATCTCAGGTGTTTTATCAACCTGCTGGCAAGCCTGTGTCTTATGCAGCTCTATGGTGAAACCCCCTTTGTCTGTTTTTGTTGGTTTTTTTTTATTGTAAACTCATTGAGAAAGGGACTGTGTGTGTACAGTGCCTAGTGCAACAGGGCTCTGATCCTTTGGCACTACTGCAATAGAAATGATAAATAATAATGCAAACAGATATAAGCTGCTTTTGAACATGATGTTGCCCTCCACTAATGGACACCCAGACAAACTATAGGACCTAATACTACTGATAGCTATAGGACTGCAGCTGAAATACTACAGACCTACATTTGTGGAGCAGAAGGAACAGGGTTCATATCCAGCTTGTTTGATACAATTGCCCATCTCCAGTAGCACACAGAGTACTTATGCCATGAGTGACCATAGGGAATGGCAAAGGAAAACGGTAAGCGACTGTTCCTCGGCCAGGCAAAACTTTCAGATCATTCGTTCCATTAATTCCAGTGGGAGATTTGCTGTGTAAGGGCCAGAGGGTTTAGACCTATGTAAGTATTAAATCTATTGTGAAAGGGACGCAGGACTAATACATCTAATTAAACCACTGCACCAATGTTGGAGGTGCCATTTTCCAAATGAGGCATAAAACCAAAGTTCTTGCCACCAGTGTTTATTGGGAAAAAACCATGGGTCTTTAATGAGCATTCATTTTAAAAGGAATCCTATGGCAATGTTTACAAGTATAAAGGGGTTGCACTGTCATACTCTAATTTGATTTACTAGTAATGTTTCAGTATATTCTGCAGACCTAAATGCCCTCTGGTGTTTCAACTGCGTATGGTATTCCTCATTTCCAGACCTAACCTATCATTGTGCTGATAAGCTGCTGCCATGTTTCACTCCAGAGGTGGCTGCATTGCAACTGTGGGTGACGCGATTTGTTTTACATTTCGTGCAATCAGTTAGTAAAGTTTGCAAAGAAGCCATCATGATGAAGTAAGGTGTAAGAAGCTCATTATCATAAAATTGTATCTAGTCTCTGAGTTCAGGTTCACATACCATGTTGCTGCTTGCTGTGTCTCTCCACTCTTCAGTCTAACGGAGAAAGTTATAACAAGAACCAATGGCTAAAAGCTGAAGTCAGATAAACTGAAATTAGGCACTTTTTTTTTTAACAGTAGGGGTGATTAACTACTGGAATAAACTACCAAGGGCAGTGGTGGATTCCCTAAGTCTTCAAATCAAGCCTGCGTATATTTCTGGAAGTTATGCTTTCGCCAGGCGTAAGTTATTGAGCTCAATACAGGAGTCTGGGTGAAATTTAATGGCCTGTCACCTATTCAGCAGGTCAGACTCGATGATCTAATGGTCTCTTGTGGCCTTAAATTCTGAATTTGCCTGCCTGCCTGCCTCTTGTCACCTGAGAGTTCAGAGTCCTGCAAATGTCAGTACCTTGCTTCCACATAGGAATGGAAGAGAAAGTAGACAGTGTGGCTTGGGAAGGATGGGTGCTTTGCATGCTAACGTTGGGGCACTGGTTAATGCAGAGTACCATAACTGTGTTAGGAAACACAGTAGAGTTTTTGAATTGACCAGAAACTTGAAGAAAATGATGCATTTCTATATCATAAGTTTGCTTTTGGCCTGTCCTCTTTAATGACCCCTTTTAACAAAATACAAACCAAATCAAAGACTTGTGAAACTTACTTTTTCATCTGCATGGTCACAGAAGTGAGTGAGGGGAAAATACTGCTTGCTACAAACATTTTCCTTTTGAATAAGCCATCAAGTATGGATTTGGGACAGCTTCTCTGTTTTAGCTTCTGTGTAACTAATGTGGTTGGAAAGGAGTCAGTGAAAGGATGTCCTTCACAACTCAGATATTTCCTTTAGCTTTAGGATAAAGGGGTGGATAATGTGACATAGTGATGACTTTGGTCTTTTTTATCATAATAAAAAAGATTCCAATTAGATCTTGAGGAGCACTTTAAGAAAAATATCACTTGACAGTAGTTAGGCTGTTGGTGGACTGAGACCAGCGCCTATCATGTGACTAATGTTGTCTCATTGTTTCTATATGGTCTTCCATTTGTCTGTATACATCTTTTGTCTCTTGTCTTACGTTTAGGTTGTAAGTTCTTTTGGGGCAGGGACCATCTGTTTGTTCAGTGTCTGTACAACGCCTAGTGCAGTAGAGCCTTAGTCCTAGGTGCTACCACAATGGAAAATAATAATGTTTGTTATATTAATTATGGGAGTGGCCTTGAGATGTGGTTCTTGCCTTCCCTGTCTTTTTAAAATTCTAACAATTGATAATCTCACACGTTTACAAGATGATGTAGATGCATTACAAGAGAACCAATGGTCAATGCAAAGGACCAACCCTGCAATTCAACGCAATGGGACTGTCATGGGTTCCCCCCCGACTTGGAACTATTGGGCTCCAATGTGGGGACCCGCATGTATCCCCCCCCACCCTAAAATCCTAGGGTAGGTCTCCTTGTTGCTGCCACCACCTCGGTCAATTTACGTGGGCCGGGACACCCCTGTATTCCCCTGCCTCTTTCCAAAGACGTTCCCTGGGGAGCACAGATCAACTCACAGAGGGAGAAGCCTCTCCTTCCCCCCCCCCCTTCTCTGCCCAGAGATAAGCCTGTCTCACCACCGAGAGAGTGTCTCTTAGCTCCCTCCCCCTGTATCCACAGTAGAAGGGACTTGATCAAATCTTTATAGAAGAATTTATTAAAAGAAAAACAAGAAAATACAGAATCTCTATGAGCCCAAGCTGGACACTCATAGGGTATAACCTTGCTAAGATCTGGAGAGAATCCTCTCTCCTTCTCAGTACAACAGTACAGGCAGAATTAAGAATAATCAATAACAAACACACAGAATTGCAAACATAGGATTATTAGATGAGGACACAAAGTATCTTTCTAATACTCACTATCTTGACTAGAAGAAATTAGTTCAGAAAGGTGGAACTGGTAGAGACTTGATTAAAACGTCTGGACCCTTGTAATTCCAAACGGCTAAGAACACACACACACTCCATTCATTGTGGAGAAAATGAATAAGGAAGTGTTATTTATGCCTTCACATGACACACAAACTAGGCGTCACCCAGTGAAATTAATAGGCAACAGGTTTAAAACAACCAGAAGGAAGTACTTCTTCACACCACACAGCCTGTGGAACTCCATGCTGGGGGGTGTTGTGAAGATCCAAAGTATAACTGGGTTCAAAAAAGAATTCGATACATTCATGAAGGATCGGTCCATCAATGGCTATTAGCAAAGATAATCAGGGACACAACCCAATGATCTGGGTGTCCCTAAACCTCTGATTGCCAGGAGCTGGGACTGGACAACAGGGGATGGTTCACTCGATAATTGCCCTGTTCTGTTCATTCCCTCTGACACATCTAGCACTGGCCACTGTCAGAAAACAGGTTACTGGGCTAGATGGACCATTGTTCTGACCCAGTCTGGCTGTTCTTGTTTTTTTTTATGTTCGACTGTGGACGGTGCAGGGTTTAGACTTTTTTAGCTGCCTTTGGGAAAGGCACCTCTCCAGAGGAAGATCTGAAAGGGGTCAGTTTTACGAAGGGATTTGTAGCAGGAGAGAGAGCCCGTTTGGCTTGATGCGTGAGGACAGGAAGACTCTCTCAGTTGGCTTGGTAGTAAGCACTGAGAATGGGAAAAGATGAAGAGAGGATAAGGCTCAAAGATTGTCAAGAGCGTAGAAATGGGTAGGGGTAGGGTTGCCAACTTTCTAATCATGGAAAACTGAACACCCTTGCCTCGCCCCCGCTCACTCCCCCCCTTACTCACTCTCTCATTTTCATCAGGCTAGAGCAGGGGTTTGGGGTGCAAGCTGGGTGAGGGCTCCGGCTGGGGGTGTAGGCTCTGCGGTGGGGCTGGGGATGATGGGTTTGAGATGCAGGAGGGGGCTCCAGGCTAGGGCCATGGGGTTCAGAGTGTGGCGGGGACTCAGGGCTGAGGCAGGAAGTTGGGGTGTGGGAGGTGTTGTGGCATGACATACTGTTTGAAATAAATGTAAGCAAGAAACTCCAAGGTGTTGACCTTGATATATCTGGAGCAATGGAACAACTGGACAAAGCAAAGTCATACCTACAGTCTTACCGGTCAGATGAGGGATTTCAAAACATTCTGAAGAATGCACAGAAGTTGGCAGAGGAACTTCACACTGAAGCTATTTTCCCACCCATTCAAGAATACAAGAGTCACTGAAGAAGAAGAGTCACTAGGCGTGGAATAATCCCATAAGAGACCCCAAGCAACAATTCAAAGCTGAATTCTTTAACCAGGTGCTAGATTGTGCTATACAGTCAGTTGAAGAACATTTCATGCAGCTCAAGGAACACAGCAGTATATTTGGGATGTTGTATGATATTCCAAAACTCCTCCCTATACCTAAAGAAGACCTACACCAGCAATGCAGGGCACTAGAGACAGTGTTGACACATGATGACATGCGCGATATTGATGCGAGTGATCTAGGTGATGAACTGAAAGCCGTTTCAAGATACATGTCAGCAGGATCAGCTCCAAAGGCTGTTCTGGAATATATGTGCACAAATAAGATGACCAGCCTCTTCCCAAATGCTTTTGTTGCTCTGTGCATACTTCTAACACTTCCTGTAACAGTTGCCAGTGGAGAGTGCAGCTTCTCCAAACTGACGTTAATAAAAACACATCTACGCTCCACAATGACACAGAAGAGGCTGGTCGGCCTTGCAACCATCTCAATAGACCATGAGCTGGCCCAGATTGTGGACCTTCAGGAAGCAGTTCAAATCTTTACAATCAAGAAGGCACAGAAAGCACCACTTTGATTATTCAAAAAATGCCAGTGTTTACAATGCAGACAAGAAAAGTTACTTTTTCTGTTCAGGCATTTGGAAGTTGTGTTACTTAAAATTTTTGAACAAGATATTTTAAGTTGTTAGCTCTCCTTTATTGGGGTAGGTAGCAGAGCAGTACCAGGAGAGGAGTAGAATAGGAAGAAGACAGTATTGAGATCTTTCAAAGTTTTTGGCCCAACTGAGGGGACATGGAGGTGTCATTTGAGCTCCCCGCCTCATGTGCCAAAATGTTTTGGGCTGGCCCTTTTGGCCACTTCCCAGGAGCCATGTGGAGCCGGGTAGGGAGCCTTTTAGCCCCACACCAAGTGGACTTTTAACGGCCTCGTCAGCAGGGAGCCACCAGGGTCCCTTTTCGACCAGGAGTTCCGGTTAAAAACTGGACACCTGGCAATGTTAGGTGGGTGGGCACAGGGGGCATAGAGAGGTATTCAGGGCTTTGTGAGTGAGGATGAGGAATAAGGAAGCCTGACACAGGTGAAGCAGTAGCAGTTAGAGATGACTTTAGCAGTCACATTTTGGAGACATGAGTAGGGCATGGCCAAGGGCAGGGAAGGCAGACCAGAGAAAGTTGCAGTAGTCAAGGCAGGAGATCATTAGCAAAGTTCAACAAAGTAAGAGCTCACATGTTATCAGCCTCTGATGTACATCTTACTCAGTCCCATTTAATGATTTGTAACTGAAAATCTTTAGTTAAAAATGAGCTGGTTTTTCTATTCCTTTTCTCTCTGCTCTTTCTAGATGAGGAAATGAAAGGATTACTTCATAGACATGTAATCCAAGTGTCAATGTTCTGGCTTATTAGAGAAACCAGCGCACGGTTTGTACTTTTTAGTAGACTATCAGAGTGATACTATTCTGATCACCTGCTCAGCCGTGCCTTTATCAAGCACGGAAGCATCCTTAGTCTGAAGGGAAATAGGATTTCCAGAGGTTTGAAAGCCTTACCTGGATCTGAGGCCTGTGACTGATTTTGTTTTGAATACAGTCCAGACATTAGCCGTCATTTCTGTGCTGATTACTTTGCATTAGGTGTTAGTTTACATCTTGCTGACCATTTCCGTTAACATGTCAGTGACAGGTTGTGTACGTGCCTCATAGCAAGGTGTTTGCAATCAGTCAGAACAATGGGATATGGATTCATCGTGGTAAATGTGTCATTTAGTAAGTGCCTACTAATCTTAAAGTGTAGGTTGAAAATCAGATCGAAAATTGGGCACCCTAAAGTGTAGTGGATTGACCAAAACCTGATTTTTGGAACCTTTATTTGAAACGTGCTTTTTATTGAAAGCTTTCGCTGAAAGTAATTCAGATTTGTGGGTTGTCTCCTGCCCCCTCCCCCCACCTTTTTTTTTGCACTATTAGATCAATACTTAGCAGTAAGTGTGTGCAGTTATCTGCAAAGCCAGACCTGACTCTAGAGACACTTTTAAAAAAATAGCTAGAAGAGCTCAGTTAAATGTGTTTCTTGCATTTGAGAGCTGGTTTAATTGCTGATGTAGACTTCTTTTCTGCAAACCCATTGATGTGACCTTAAAGAAAACTTTTAGGGTAGGTGATCTCCATTTCTCAGAAAATAAATGTACGTTGTGTGTGCCCATTTTACACTGAGAGGTGGGTTCTGTTGAGTTCTGACGGTAACGTTTTTATTTAAGGGCAAGAGTTCTGAGATGGCACTTCTGTTTAGTAAGTTTATGAAAACAAACACATGACGGTGTAAAAGCTTTTTAACAGCACTGCGCATTGGCTTGGTTCGGGAGACATTAAAAACTGTAACAAAAAAACAATGAAAAAAAGGATGTGTCTGCCAGATTGCATGCAAGTATCCCTGGATAGCTGATGGGTTCATTTTTTACTTGTTTATGGGCAAATTACAGAGGTGCATCTGTTCCTCATCTATATAGAGTCAAGCATCTCTAGTTTTTAAGACACTCTTTGACATTCTTTGAAGATTTAATGTGGAGCAGAAGATTGGTTACAATTACAGATACCCTAAACTTTCAGTGAAATGTTCCTGACTGAAGACTGTTTTACTTTTGCTCCCAACTTTAATGAGGCACAATATAAACATCATAATAACTGAAACAACACAGACACAAAAGCACGTTAACACATCTTTAATATGAAACAATGTTTGTTATTAATGAAGACTCATTTGTACTATATTTCTTTTGCTTACATGCTCAGGATTTTGTCTCCTTATGGGAACCATAAAACAGTGGCAGCATTACAGTGCACTGATGAGTAGCACATGAAACAGAACAAGAACATTTTGGCTGGCCACAAGGTTATTCTTTTTAAAAGTCGTGTGTACATATGCTGTTATCGCAAATACAGATACAAACTAGGCAATTGCAATCAAAGAAGGACCAGTTGCTACTTGTGTAGTTTTGTGCCTGCAGTTAATAGTGAGCACAAATACTAGCCTTTAGGTATCAGACAGCCTGGTTTGCATGTGCAGTCAGGCAGTTAGATAACCTCCAGCTAGCATTTGCAACAGCAAATTAATTCTGCCTCAATTTTGTGCTGACAAAAGTAGAGGCTATTCTTAAAAATCACACCTTAAATGTGAATAACTTTAATGCTATCACGCTGATTTTTCTAAGTTCAGTCATATAGTCCAGGAAATACATAAACCCCTCTGAAACTGCAGCCAGAGGAAGCTGACAGTAGCCATCAGTTAGTGGATTTTATTTAGTAATTGCTTCATCTATTCAATACTATTGAAAACACCCTGGAGCAGAATATAGCTGCAGGGGAACAACACTCTAAAGCAGCCACCTAATTAATGAATCTCATTGCCACTTAGGCAGCATTATACAATTTGCCTTGCTTGTCAGAATAGATCTGTTCTGACCAGGTTATGTGTACTTGCTGTCCATAGAAGTAATATTATTGTTTGAAAAATTAGTGAAGTGGATTTGAAAGACTGGTATGTTACAACCTGCTTCATTTGTGGAGCTTTATCTTCGGCTTGTGTTTACATTGCTGACATTACAGGTAGCTGAAATAATATACAGCTGCACTACACAACAATTGAAAATATAAGCTAGCTCAGCTTTATCTGTATTGCAATGTCCAAAGTTATTCATTGTATTCAGATGAAGGGAAAACAAAGCCATCTCAGCCAGTGACGGAAGGCAGGTACACTGTTTTCTTATGTAAGCAAGGGAAAGCAAAATAATGCATTTGAGTCAGAAAAGTAAAAGGAAAGCTCCTGTGGATTTTAAGATTTTCCCCACTCAGCTAAAAAAAAAAAAAAAAAAGAGAGAGTGGTCAGATTATGGATTGTATCCAGGTGTCATCATTGTGTATGGCAGAATGAGTGAGGCAGTAGTATTGCTGTGAATGAGTTGCTTACCTTTCCCTGTCTGAAGATGGTTTAAAAAAAAAAGTCTAATGAAAATAGTGAGGTCTATAGCCAATTGTGTGTTAACCGCTAGCATTAAGAAAATCAAAGTCATGCTTAAAATATCAATGCCTGAAATTGCCCTCTCAGCAAAAATTTAAATCTTGCCATAAGGCAGAGCTAATATTTTTAATTGCATTAAAAAGTGATGTATCTCTTTTTTTTCCAAGTTACAGTCAGAATCATTTAGTGATCAATACATGCAAAGGTGTTTTATAGCTATCAGATATTTTTTCCTCATGTAAATTAATGGCTATGATAAAACATCAGACATGTAAAGTTCTCGATCACACTGGGCACTCTCCTTCACCCATATCTGTAGGCCCATGAGGGCACATGGTTCAGTCCCTGCTGCATATGGGAACCTGTACAAAGGGCCCGATACCCTCTGCAGTTTGAAGGATTGAACATCCTTTCAAGTTTGTGATGGCTTTGACACTTGTCTCCCTGCTTCTGTGTGGAGCTTCACTGAAGTCATGGGAGCGCTGCACAGGCTCAAGGGACCCACACATGCAGAGCTCATTGCAGGAGAAGAGCTTTAGTTTGAGCTCCTCTGATGGAGAGTTTGCCCTTTATCCTGGCCTGGACTCTGGCCACTTTATTCTGTTCCACAAAGTGGCCCTAAACTTTGTATTCTTTTCCCCTGGAGGGTCTTTCCTGCCTTAGGCAGCTAACACAGTGATCCTCTACTGCACCGCTGTCCCTGTACCGTAGCAATTCCCAGATGCTGTATGAGCCATTTGGGAATGACCAGGCTTATGTAGATTGTCCCCAAGATCGGGGGGGGGATCAAGAAGGACCCTTTGATGCTTTTCTTCCTCAGCTGTGTCTAGCGCTCCTTGTCTACAGCTGAGAATTGGGCCCCTTATCTTTTTACCTCGAGGTAAACCTAACACACTTTTTGTCGCCATTGGAATAAAAAATAATAATAAAGGTTTGAAAATGCTGATACGTTACATTACATCCTGCAGAATCACAACTATATTAAGTAAAGCATTTTAATGCACTACTAATTATTACTTTATTCTGGTGTGCATTTTTTGTGTGATAACTACAACAGTAGTTTATGGTATAATCTTTATTGGGCGTTTCCCAATGTTTTGGTGAGTTTCGAAAGCCAACTAATATGTGCACATGGATGAACTTTGCATTTATCTGTAGGGAAAACAGAGTGAATATATTAAAGCAGATGTGATATGAATAATAATTAAGGAGTATTAATCTGGGACTCCTGAGATTCCTCTGCTGTCAGTAAATTCCTAGTTCATTTATTTAGCTCTACTCTGAGTTACAGGTTAAATACAAGAGGCAATACAATATTATTCTGCTTTGTTGCTTCAGTGTTGGCATATAATGTTGCACATATATGAAATTCTAGTAAGAATTTTTACATCAGAAAGTGGTACCTGTACCAGTGATTCCAATAGCTCACGTATTCAATGAAGCATCCTTTGCCTATGATTCAAGTAATAGACGGAATATAATTTAACATCTGTGGT
The DNA here is from genome assembly GCF_020497125.1 of Mauremys mutica. Classification (NCBI taxonomy): domain Eukaryota; kingdom Metazoa; phylum Chordata; order Testudines; family Geoemydidae; genus Mauremys; species Mauremys mutica. The sequence continues at coordinate 9,093,115 of NC_059084.1, read as the reverse complement.
TATGTACTAGGAAATGATATTTTCCTACTGTATTCAGTCACTATATTTCTGTGGACATGAGCACAATTGCTTTTAGCGCTGGGCAACCTTTCTTAAGCCTACTAGTGTCTGGTTTGGTTATTAGCTGGCAGAGAGACAATTAATCCGTGTGTGTGGGTTGCCAGGGTCAGTTTAAAGTACATGAACTTGAATGATCAGTTGTCTTGTACAATTAACATTCCCTACCACCACCCCCAGAAGTTATTTTTTTTCCCCTGGTTATTTCATGCATATCTTGAGTCTGGCCAGCAGTGATTATAATTTACTGTGTTTCAGAATTCTAAAAGTTGATAGGACAACAAGCTAATATCAATAACTAATAAACCGTTGAAAAGTACTGTTACAATTATCATGCCGTGTAGTACAAAATAACCATTATTTTTATTTGTCTTAAAGTGATTATTATGCTTCTAATTATCAGGCTCACTAGTCCATTTAACAGTACTCCAAATAATTAGAATCTCTTTGTAGTTCTTTTCCCCTCTGTGTATTTTCCTGCAATAATATAAATATTTTGTTGAATGATTGATTGCCCGTGTGTGTGAACTGTATTTCATTGTACTCTAAAGGTTTCCTTTTTTTTAACTTTGGGTCAAACACTATGTTGGTAGTTTTTGGGAGACAGTGATATGGTTTTATGTGTACCAGAGAAAATACCTCCCATAAAGACAGATGTGGATGAAATCCTGGCACACTAAAGTCAATAGCAAAGCTCCTATTAACTTCAACAGAGTCAGGATTTGGTTTGTATGATGCATTTTGCAAGAGTGGTTCATGGTAGTCTCAGCACTAGAACCAACATGGTGGCTACTGCTATTCACCCAGGAGTATCTTCCACATACATGATGGTCAAAATTTTCAAAAGTGGCTTTTGCCTCTGGTTGCCTAATTTGAGACACCTTAAAGAAGTCTGATTTTTAGATAGATCAGAGCACCTGTCCCCTGAGAATCAAGCCCTTCGATGGTGTCTCTTGTTGGGCACCCAAAAAATGAGGTACCCAAAGTGAGGGGACACTTTTTTAAAAAATCTTGGCTAATGTCCATGAAAGCACTAAAATGCAAGGGGGGGGGGAGAAACTGTAATGCTTTAAGAAATTGAATGAGAACAGTGATTGCTCTTTGTTTTATAGTAACAAAAGAAAGTAGAGTTGTGAGCATCTGAATCAATAGGTAAGTTTGCTTAAGTTCAGATAGTGAAAATGCTTGAAAAGATTCAGCAGAATGTCACCATCTGAAACTTTGAGATAATTTCTGAAAATAACAGGTCTGCCAGAATGTCAGTATTTGAAATGAGAAGATTACTAAGGGGGAATTGGCAAGTAATAAGGGACCTAAAGAGACATGAAAAGTTAGTGGTTTCATTTTACTTTGAGATAGGAAAAAATTGCTTAGCACCACTTATGGCATCTTTCTTTCAAGAATCACACAGCTAGATGAGCCAGTCATCATCCTTGAAGGTAGGTAAAGGTTAATAATCACTTCATTCACCCGAAGTGCAGCCAGCTCTGTGGTGGGGCATAACCGTTCGGCAGCAGACATCATTACAGCACAACAGCTCAAGACATGAAGTGCAGGAGAATAATCTATTCAGCTGAAACTGTAGGAGAAAGCTTTGGAGGCAGAATGTACTGAAATGCAATTAATTAGATCTGGATACTGCCACTCCTATGGAAAATTCTATAGGCTGGATTCCCTTACTCTGGACAGCCATGGTTAATAATACTTAGGCATCTTTGTTGAAGTCTGAGTTTGATTAATTGCCCCAAAGAGTATCTCAGATACCCCAAACCCTAAAGCCAGGTGGCTGTGTTAGCCACTTGTAATTTTCTCCTGTAAACCACATACAACTGCCTTAAAGTGTTAGAGATTCCTAAACCAGTCTGGAAAATCACTAGTGTATTTTACAATAAAGACAAAATGAATGAAAGTGCTTCACGGTTCTGGATGATGGAATCAGTGGGCCTTGTTCTTTTCTCATCCATTTTTTACACCCGTGTGTTACATGGAGGAACTACACATTTACATCAGCATGAGGAAAAAATGCACAACACATGCAACTAAGTAAGCTTTATATGAACTTACGGTGATATAAATAATTACATCTATAATGGTACTATGAGCTACTGCTGTGGATGACAAAGTACTGTGAGCTTGCAGTGTTGTAGCCATGATGGTCCCACCATATAAGACAGACAAGGTGAGTGAGGCAATATCTTTTATTAGACCAACTTCTGTTTGTAAGAGACAAGCTTTCAAGCTACACAGATTTGAAGAAGAGCTCTGTGCAGCTCAAAAGCTTGTCTCTTTCACCAACAGAAGTTGGTCCAATAAAATATATTACCTCACCCACCTTGTGTCTCTAAAGTACTGTGAGAGTAGTGTTGAAGCTTTTGCAAACATAGATCCTTGCCCCACAGAGTTTATGGTCTAAGGCCTGGATCCTGAAAAATGGGCCTTTGTGGGGAGGATCTGTTGCAGGATCAGGATCTAAGTTAGAAAAGAGAGACCAACACCCGGGGAAGCAGTGCACAAAGATCAGGTAAAGAGGCAGTAAGCAGAGGATTCCCTCTGATTGCTAGAAAACGTTTTCAAGGAAAATATTATTTGCTCACCCTGGTGTACAATATCATAACGTTTAAGTACGGTAACCACATTTTATACATAACTCCTTGAACCTCAAGAATGAGGAAGTCTTCTAATGCCCTGTTAGAGAATAGGAGCAGATAAACCTCCAAATATTAAATTCAGTACTGTTTTTCCACTTGGTGCCAGACGGCTCTCAATAGATCTCAATGCAGCTCCAACGGTTTATGCTGTTTAATAAATCTAATCTGCAAAACAGGTCACGTAAAAACTAAAAACTTTTCTTCTAATTACAGTAAGATTTTATTGAATGCACATTATACATATAGATCATAATACTTATTAAAAAAAGACTATTAAGATTTTACAGTTCAAGATTTTACAGGCAATGGGAACAGTGGAAGTCTAATGCTTTCTGAGAATCATATCTGCATTAGCAAGATAAAGGACAATTTAGGAAGATTACAAAAGCAATGATTTAGAGTACAACATAAAAATCTGCTGAGAACTAATTCGCAATGCCAGCTGCTGCTAAGCTTCTTAATCTTTATCTAGTTCAATTAAAATCTGAATGTTTGGGATTTCATTAACAACTGGGGACTTGGAAATTACATGCACTTTTACACTGTATTCAACTGCTTATGCACATTATTGGAAGTTTCCCAAAATGTCTTCAGGTAGACTGAGATATAATTAAAACTTAAGCACTTAAAGGATAATGCAGAAGTAAAAGAGGCTTATTTTAATTTTCTCTGTCAGATCCAATTGACAAAAAAATCTTGTGTATGTAGAAATGAGATGTGGACCAATAAATATCACAATGTAAGTGAGATTTGTCAATGATGTGCAATAGCTGTGCAGAAGGCGATAGGATTCCACTGGAAAGCTAAGGAAAGTTTTTTGGAATATCCTAGTTGCTGCCTATGCTCTGTGCATTTTTTTTTCCCTTTGGCGACAGAACTTTGCACCTACTGTTTGCTTCAGTAGACATGTAACCACGTTGCTATTAATTAATTATGCATTTCAAAGGATCTGCAAGTAGGCCTTTCTAAAATTAAGCAAAGTGATGAACAAGCTTTTAATCACTTAATGCTGTGTATAAAAAAAAAGTTAATTTCCATTAATTCCTCAAGAGTAAGTCTTTAAAAAAAATTCTGGGTTAAAAAGAACCTCAGTTTTTATTCTCTTCCCCACCCCAGTTGTCTTTCTGTTTTCAGTGAGAGGTTTCACATGCTTTGGCACCAACAATTTCAAATAAGTGAAGTGAAAGACACCTTGGAATGTGCTCTCATTGCACACTGGTTTTGGCTGACGCCCTAAACTGTCCCAGACTGCAACAGGAGCCTGATCTAAAGCCCAGTGAGGTCAGTGTGGGCAGGAATGGAAGTTCTTTCCATGCACCACTATGAGTTCTATGCTTTCTTCTTCATCCCCTCCCCTTGCACCCGGGGCCGGCTTCAGCTTTTTTTCCGCCCCAAGCGGCGAAGCCAACAAAAAAAAGATAAAGCCGCGATTGGCGGCACTTTGGCGGCAGCTGTACCGGGCCGCTTAATTCTTTGGCGGCAATTCAGCGGCGGGTCCTTCGCTCTAAGAGGGAGTGAGGGACCCGCTGCCGAAGACCCAGACGTGCCGCCCCTTTCCATTGGCCGCCCCAAGCACCTGCTTCTTTTGCTGGTGCCTGGAGCCGGCCCTGCTTGCACCCAATCTGTGGAGGGCAGGAACTAGCCTTAATGATGCAGTCAGTCTGAAGAAATATTCTTCTAGAAGAGCTGTATAATCTTATCCTACTTCTGTAAAATCTATCCATCTATCTTGGGAGTTTATACTTCTGCCCATCACCATAGCTTCTGATCGCCTTCCATGAAAAAAGATGAAGCAATGTCCCTTGTGGGAAGCTCTTTACCCTTTCTGGGGTAAAAATTATGTATGGGGTATTTTTCTTTGGCTTGGTTGATTTTGTTTGTTACAAGTTTGGGTTTTATTTTAAAATATTTTTAGGGAGGAGAAGTGGGGTGTAGGTGAGGCTGTTGAATATGAAACAGTATCCTATTAAACATGACTTTATTTCCAGTGCGGGTGCTTTACTATTTTGAAAGCTCTGAAAACATTTTTTTTTTGTTGCTTGCCTTCATCAGTGGCAGGAATTTTTTGTGTTTGGTTCGTTTGGAAATAGGATGCTATGTATTCAAACAGGCATGAGATCTTATACTAGTCCATTTTGTGACATTATACAGAGGTTTCCATCACACTTCCCTTCCTTAATACCACCATCAGAACACCAAGTTTCTCTTCACTGAGTGTGTGTGTGTGTGTGTGTGTGTGAGAGAGAGAGAGAGAGAGAGTGTTACACATCAGCTATTCCTTTTTGCACAGATATTTTTGAGACTTATCAACGTTTCGTACTGAATATTTAAAAGGAGGCAGTCAACTTGAAATCTGACTTAAAAAAAAAAAAAGGTCACTTGCCCCGAGTCATCCTGCCAACTGTTGTGGCTTCGGAGATACATTTTCTTATGCCTGGCCTACATTAGGAATTTACATCAGTGTAGCCATCTTCTAAGAGTGTGAAAAATCCACCCCCCGGAGAGATGAAGCTATACCAATCTAACCCCCTGGTGTAGGCCGTGCTAGGTCAATAGAAGATTTCTTCTGTCGACCTACACTGATGAGAGAATCCCTCCTGTCAGCACAGGTAGTATCTACCCTGAAGCACTACAGGATTTTAAATATGGACAAGCCCTAGGTTTTTTAAAACACTTTCTCCTCCTCTATTACTGGTTGAAAGCCCCAAACAAACTGCAGGGTGACATGAAAATGACTGTACACAAGTGCTCTCAAATGCATAAAATATACAGACTGAAAATAGAGAGCAATATTTTCTCTCTCAACTCCCTAGTTCCACTGATCCATGGTGTGACTTGCAACAAGTGGAGAGAAAATATTTTCAGAAACAAGAGTGATGTTTAGGGAGATGATGTTCCTCTCTGAAATATTTAACAAGATCAACTCTAGGAGAGATTTGGTGTAAGGCTCAGGGGTGCACTGGACATACATGATATGTTCTGCCCTTGATGAGTTTTAGGACAGTATGTCAAAATGACTGAAAAATAATGTAACTTTTTCTTAATGCATTAGTTATTGTTATACCAGTTCTTGACATAGGATGTTTAAAAAATGACATTCCTGGCACTGGATAATCAAGATTTTGTTTCCTCTCCCTTTGCCTGGGTTTTCGGTCCACATTTGTGAGTGCATAGGGGAACATTCAAGCACCAAGGCGATTGTGCAGTTTGACTGCAGAACACCATTCTGTTCAAGTGAATGCAAGTCATTCTCTATCCCTTCCTCCATCATTTGTCTTAGTGGAAACAAGAGGTGACAGGATCACTCAAAAGAGACAAGCTCTGCTTTCAAGAAGGAAACACGGTCTTTCTATTCAACACAAAGTGTAAGCAGAGTTCTGTCACCTGGGGCACCTAGACTAGAATTTTAGCTATTGACGGGGGACACTGGGCACAAATGCGTGATACTTTGCTATTCAGTGAACATTTGTAGGTAGCACTGGAGTCCTCCATTCCATGAAATATGGACTTTCTCTGAGATAGTCCTTTTCTAAACAAGCCGATACCATTAAGTAATGTGTTCTCGTATGTGAAATGATGAGGACAAAAGTTTGTAAATGTATTTTATTTTTTTCATATATATTGGGGTTTTGCTGTGTGAATAGTGACACCTACAATCTTATTAGGGCACCAGCTAGTTTTTGCTATGGATCAGGGCCAACGTTTTCAAAATTAAAGTTAGCCACCTACATCGATCGTTGGGCACCAGTGTAAGAGTGGCTTGATTTTCAGAGCTGCTGAGTTCTCACAGCATAGAATTGTAGGACTGGAAGGGACCTCGAGAGGTCATCCAGTCCAGTCCTCTGCACTCATGGCAGGACTAAATGTTACCTAGACCATCCCTATTATTATCTAGCATCCCTAGGCCAAGACATACTCTCCCTCCTTCTGTTTGTATAGTTCCCCACTATCCTGTCCTTGTCTGATGACTGCAGTTAACTAGTATTTTACAGTTATATAGGGATTTCTTATGAAGGATGCTTTAAAAATGACAAGCTCAGTTACAGCTGTTAGACCTAGAGCCACAGTAAGGGTAGGGGAAAAACACACTGTGCAAGCAGACGTGGCTGGAGGCAGTACCCCTGTATATGGGAGATTGAAACATAATGTTTGTAGTTGCACGGAGGAAATGCTTGCTGCTGTCTGCTCCCTTTGTAAAAGGTATAATGTGCTTCCCCTGTGCCAGCTTCCAGAGACAGACTGGTGCGGGGAAAGCTTTGGATACACCCCAATCAAAACGTGACCACTTGTGGGGCACTGTGAGCTGTCAGCAGTGCTATTGCCCATACACGCTGCACAGAGGGAGTTCATTTAGCCATATAATGGGTGCTTCCTGCATGGAAGCACGAGTGGGAGAAAGACTTGCCTATATGCCCCTTCTTCCCCAGCACTCTATGGGGGGACCATTTTGGCTGAGAGCCCCAGTGCAAACCCTAAAAAAAAGCACCATGGCATCTTCAATGTCAACATAGAACAGATGCAATATTGGAATAGAATATCTTGCCGTAAAGACCCTTGTACAATGGACTGCATGGAGTGGAATGTATCCGCATTGCAGTGATGCAGCGAGCAGTCATTTCTATCTGGATTTGACAGCGTGGTTTGAGGAAGTTGTGATAATGCTTCCGGCTCACTCTGTTTGTCATATACAGATGCTTCAGCCTCATGAAGCATTTTTATTTAGCTTTCATCACTGCTTTATACCCCTTACTCCTTTACATTCTTGCTTAGATTGCTCCGCACTCAAAGCACAGAGGGAAATGATATCGTGTTCCCATACAGCTCAGTTGTCTATTGAATGTACTCTGGGAAGGGAGAAGGTAGGCCACAGTTTCCTTTTAATTGGCAGGTGACCAGTGAATAGATCATGTAACATTTCTGAGCACATCTTTAAATATAAGCTTTTATTCTCTGATTTTATAAAAGGCTTTTAAGCAGCTACTGTGACAATCTGGATATCCCCTTTGACTATTCGGGTTTGCCCCTTTCAGAAATCTAGGAGCCATATCAAAGATTTAAATAAGCCATTGTGTATTTTCCTTTTTTGCAAAGAGAAGACAGAAATAAATAAAATGAAGGATGCTGATATATCACAAATGGATACAGTAAATGTGTCGCTAGGGAGACGTGTGGGAGTTCAGCGCTGGAGATAACTACAGATATGGTAAGTATCTGTACATTTGGTTTCAAATATAAAAATCTGTGCCACAGGTTGATCCTGTAGGAGTAATAAATACACATTATCTGTAATTATACTCAAACTTCGTAAACCTTGCCTTAATAACATTCATTGCACAAAGTTTTTTCTTAGATATTTTATTTTCATTACACTGTCAGGCATTTTAATTCCAGCTGCTGTGAATTTTGTTTTAGCTGCTGTTTCTGTCAGGAATGCATGGCAAGCTATCCCACTCCTATTCTCCCTAGGTTAAGTCCATCATTTTCTTACATTGACTTTGGAGAGTTTTGGAGGCAGTTTGGAAGGATTTTTATTTCTGAGCCACAGTTGAATGAATTATTTTGGAAGATTGCAAGCTAAGAATGTTCAGCCTCTTTTTTAAAAGTACCATTGTGGTAGCCCTAGCGCTCCATCCATTTTTGGGTAAAGCAGTCACTTTATACCAAAAGGAGAGCTACGTTTACACTAGCATAAATGTTATTACTTTTGAGTGCAACGTTCCTTCTAGGTCATGAACTTATTTCTGTAACAGAATTTTAGAGGGACTCACTGGCCTAAAATTAGCATCCTGTTGGGCTCCATTCTGATCTCACTTACACCGTGTAATGTCAGTGGAGTTACACCTGTGGAAAAACGGTTTAAGGAGATGAGAATGGGATGTACTTTTGTTCATGTGAGTTGCGGGGAAGCTGTTTTAATATATTACACAGTAAGAAAACTAAATTTAAAATGTTTGTTTACCCATATATGTTACAAAATGTATTTTAATGTCGTCTTTATGCTAGGTTGTTTTTTTTTAAATATAAACCCGTGATCATCAAAAATCTGTTGTGAAATAAAGTAACCATCACGTTTGGATGTGCTGGACAGTAAGCATCCCTTGTTGTTGTGGGACAATAAAGCAGGTGCATCAGCTTTCAGTATTTCCATGACTACAGAATGAGCAGGTGTCATTGAAATTGTTACTGGTATTTTCTTTGCTGAAGTGAGCTCACATATTATGATGTCCCAAGGTCTTAGGCAGACAAGAATTGATATTAGCAGGGATGACAGTCTTCTGAAGCATGGTACTCAAATGCAGACCCTAAGACACATCTCTTGTGCCCACTCATGTATTGACCCCATGGTTTGCTCTAGGAAGGTTCTCGGATCTTGGTTCAGTAAATATTAGACCACATTTTCTGTACGTTCTCACCAGCAACAAAATACTTGTGAGAAAGAGAATTGCAACATAAGCTGTTGCATTTGTCCACTCTTCATATGTCTCTCCGTCCCATAAGTATAATCCATCACCTGTTCTTCCCTTACAAAACAAGCAGTGATGAAGGGGCAGGAATAGGGCAACAGCAACTCAGGTGCAGGGACAGGAGAACCCCAACATATGGTCCATTAAATCACAACACCTGGAAAAGGGGCACTAATATGAAGACAAATATTGTAATTTAGGTAAAGCCCTGCAGATTTTAATACTCCACAAACCTTACAGCCAGATTCCATGTGAGTGTAATGTGGCGGTTTATCTGACTTCAGTGGAGCTGGGCCAGTTTACATGACCAGAGAATTAAGTCCCTATTCTTAAATAGGGCTAAAACCCCATAAACAGAGAAAAGCAAAAATAATTTTGGTTTAGGGACAAATCCTGCAGCCCTTATGCAACTAAAACTTTCATTAGGGACTATGACAAGCCCATAATGTCAGTATAAAGTAAGGACAACTTGCAACATGTCCAGAGGCCTTTAAGTAGTAGGTATCTTTACATCCTGATTGTTCTCTATTAAAATACAGTATGTGCATAGTGGGGTAGATTAAGGATTGTAGGCCAAATTGTGTACTGGAATACCTTATGCAGTCCCAGTCAACTTCACAGAAGGTAAATGAGGGCAGAATTTCCTCCGCCTTTGCCTCTATTTATAACATTATTTTTAAATTTCCTTGGTCTATTAATTTATCCCCAGATTATTAATATTTCTAGTTAATTTAATTAAATAGGGTTAACTTTAACCAAAAAAAAAAAAGTTCTTAGTCAGTTTTTAAAAGCCAACTCATAGGAAGAATGAGAGTTGACAATATCGCCAATAGAAAATTGTGCCAATTAGGGCTGTTAACTCACGCGATAAACTCAAAAAATTAATTGCGATTAATCGCAGTTTTGATCGCATTGCTAAACAATAGAATACCAGTTGAAATGTATTAACTATTTTTGGATGTTTTTCTACATTTTCAAATATATTGATTTAAATTACAACACAGAATACAAAGTGTATAGTGCTCTCTTTACATTATTATTTTGATTACAAATATTTGCACTGTAAAAATGGTAAAAGAAATAGTATTTTTCAGTTCACCTCAGACAAGTACCATAATACAGTCTCTTTATCGTGAAAGTGCAACTTATAAATGTAGATTTTTTTGTTACATAACTACACTCAAAAACAAAATTTTTTAAAACTTTAGAGCCTATAAGTCTACTCAGTCCTACTTCTTGTTCAGCCAATCGCTAAGACAAACAAGTTTGTTTACATTTACAGGAGATAATGCTGCCTGCTTCTTATTTACAATGTCACCTGAAAGTGAGAACAGGTGTTAGCATGGCACTTTTGTAGCTGGCATTGCGAGGTATTTATGTGCCAGATATGCTAAACATTCATTTACCGCTTCATGCTTCGGCCACCATTCCAGAGGACATGCTTCCATGCTGATGACTCTCGTTAAAAAAAATAATGCATTAATTATATTTTGACTGAACTCCTTGGGGAAGAATAGTATGTCTCATGCGGGTAAAAAAGAGCAATCTGCAATGTATTTCATATTATAGCAGTCTCGGATGATGACCCAGCACATGTTGTTTATTTTAAGAACACTTTCACTGCAGATTTGACAAAACGCAAAGAAGGTACCAATGTGAGAGTTCTAAAGATACCTACAGCACTCAGCCCAAAGTTTAAGAATCTGAAGTGCCTTCCAAAATCTGAGATGGACGAAGTGTGGAGCATGCTTTCAGAAGTCTTAAAAGAGCAATACTCTGATGCGGAAACTACAGAACCCGAACTGTCAAAAAAGAAAATCAACCTTCTTCTGGTGGCATCTGACTCAGATGATGAAAATGAACGTGCTTCGGTCTGCACTGCTTTGGATCATTATTGAGGAGAACCCATCAGCATGGACGCATGTCCTCTGGAATGATGATTGAAGCATGAAGGGACAAATGAATCTTTAGCGCATCTGGTGCATAAATATCTTGCAACGCCTCTTAAACAGTGCCATATGAATGTCTGTTTTCACTTTCAGGTGACCCTGTAAACAATAAGCAGGCAGCATTATCTCCTGCAAATGTAATCAAACTTGTTTGTCTGAGTGACTGTCTGAACAAGAAGTAGGACTGAGTGGACTTATAGGCTCTAAAGTTTTGCATTGTTTTATTTTTGAATCCAGTTATTTTTTGTACATAATTCTACCTTTGTAAGTTCAACTTTCATGATAAAGAGATTGCACTACAGTACTTGTATGAGGTGAATTGAAAAATACTATTTTTACAGCACAAATATTTGTAATAAAAATAAATATAAAGTGAGCACTGTACACTTTTATATTCTGTGTTGTAATTGAAATCACTATATTTGAAAATGTAGAAAAGAACCAAAAATATTTAAATAAATGGTATTCTATTATGGTTTAACAGTGCGATTAATCACGATAACTTTTTTCATCGCTTGACAGCGCTACTGCCAATAGGCGTTGTAAATAGCACCATTCTACCTGTATTTTTTTCCCTTATGAGTCATACCAGAAAATATTTAGTTTGAGAAAAGTGGTCTGTATGTCAGGGTAAAAGCATAAGTAGCGTGTGGTCTGGGAGTTGTTATTGTACTATAATTACTCCATCATTATAGAATTGTAAAGTAAATAGTCACGTCAGACCTGTGCAACTTGCTGATGCATTAACTAAAGCTGCCCTTGGGCTTCATTAACATACATATGCTATCCTTATTGATTCCCCTTCTACTATTTGTACTGTGTTTGGGGATTTGCTGCATTTTATATTCATGCACATCTTACCTACTTTCACCCTCAGTCTCAGATTTAGCTATTTTGCTTGTGCGCATAAGAGAGGTTGATTTGCAAACAGACAAAAAGCATGTTGTGCATTTAAATCACAATGTGAATTCTGCATCCTTTGTAGGTCAATTGCATGAAGTAAGTTAAACATATGTATATAGCTCCTTAGCTGACAGACATTGGCATTGCTCCAGTTTTGTCAATGGAGCTATGCTGATTTGCACCCACTGACAATTTGGCCCATTATATTATTATTGTTTGTTTGTTTGTTTTTTGTCCGGGGTGTGTTCTTGGCATATCAAGACAGTTGGCTTTCTACCATTCATTCACATATGCCTCTGTATTTCCTTACCCCTGCAGTGTCCATGTGGATGCATGTGCTTCTGTCTATAAGTAGGAGAATGGAAGATTAACTAGGGCATGAGGCCAGTGTTAATGATGCACTATGAATCTATAAACCGATGCAAAGGTGAGGGCAAAGGGAGAAAAGTAGGACGGAGAATATGCAATTGTCTCTCTCCAGCAGATTGAGAGCTAAGACATACAATAATCTCTGCAAGCCTTAGATTCATGTTAATGTTACACTAGACTTTACTTGAGGAGTATGTTAGGTGCAGGGGTGTCTCCAGGCACCAGCGCACCAATCGCGTGCCTGGGGCGGCAAGCCGCGGGGGGTGGCCTGCCGGTGTCCGTGAAAGCAGCAGTCAGGCTGCCTTCGGCGGCATGCCTGCGGGAGGTCCACCGGTCCTGCGGTTTCGGTGGCAATTTGGCGGCGGGTATGCCGAAGGCGCGGGAACGGCGGTCCTCCCACAGGCATGCCGCTGAAAGCCGCCTGACTGCCGTGCTTGGGGCGGCAAAATACATAGAGCTGCTCCTGGTTAGGTGCATCAGCAGTCTAAGCCAATCCATTAAACCAGCTTGCTATTATTTCTTTTCCCTCATTAAAGAAAGCATTTGTCTCAGATTTTCACCCATCGTTAGATAAATATTGGCTTTCTCAATTTTTCAGTGCACAGAGATCCTCTTGGGAGTCGAGCACACATTCCCTACCCTCCATAAACTCTTCTCTAAATAAATGCATGTTTACTGAGCAAAATGGAGAAAGCTGTTAATATGATGTGTGAATTGACAATAAAACGCAGTCATCTGATTGGCAAGACAAACGCATATTGTTCATGAAAGCTCTGAGTAAATGCCATGTAAGCCCGATTTTATTATGGGTAATTTTATTATTTTCAATATTTTTTTGTTATTGTGAGCGGTCAGTCCACTTCCAATTAGAGTAGAGTACAAACTGCAGCCAATCTCACTATTATGGTGGTGGTTAATCGCAAATCAATTGGCATAAATCGTGGAAGACAAGCCCTTGTTCTTAGGGAATGAGCTATTTTTTAGTGTGGAAATTATACTATTCCAGTTTCCTCCATAGACCGTAGATGTCTCATTGCTCTTAAGAAGTGCAAGGTGCCCATGATGGCCCATAATACCTTTCAGCATCATTGGTCTTATTTACTGTAGAGTGAAAATTGCCTAATTTACATGAATTAGCAGAGTGTTATGTCTAAAGTATCTAACCTGCAAGGTAGCCCGGAAGTACTGTCAAAATACCCTTGGGGAATTATTTAGGGCCCAGTTGTGCATTTGAAGGGTCAGTGCATAGAAGTGATGCCTCAGCAGCAATGCAGGGAATAAATCGTGTTTTATGCAGGCATGAGTCCTTCTCTGCCTCCCACTCTTGTTCCAAGGGATAAACTGACCAACAGCAGTTTGTTACCAAGTCTCTCTTTTCCCCCTTCACTATGGTGGCTCAGCCATGCTACCAAGGACATCAGGAGCTCTGTTCTTTGCTGCTACTCCTCTCACACGGGAGAGTAGGGGGTGCACAAACCCACTTTCCCCTATACTCATAGACACAGGAAGGCCTGCAGGGGTATGATAGTGAGGTACTACTTCCTGTTTTGTCCCCGAGTGACGGCCCTGGTCCGTCACTTAAACTGGACTGTCTGGTATCTCTAAACAGTTTGGTGACCAGATGTAGAGCTTGATCTTCCATTTTTTAATTACCCAAAGCTCCCATTGACCTGAGTGAAATAGGTTCATAATCATGTAGAAAGGAAGGATTGTCTGGTTGCTAAGGTGCAGGCCTGCCAGGGACTGTCTTTTTGTGCTGTGGTGTTAGAGTGCCTAGCACAGTGCAGTCTTGGTTCATAACTGGGGCTCCTAGGTGCTACAATCATACAAATAAATAGTGTGTGTAATACGATTCCAGGAATGTCATGCTGAAGCCTAAAATGTCTATACGGTAAGTGCTGAGTGATGGAAACAGCTACAGCTAGGGTGACCAGACAGCAAGTGTGAAAAATCGGGACAGGGGTGGGGGGTACCAGGAGCCTATATAAGAAAAAGACCCGAAAATCAGGACTGTCCCTATAAAATCGGGACATCTGGTCACCCTAGCTACAACCATGGCTGAGAGTTCTTTTCATTCACATTATCGTAAGGTTTAATCACCACTGGGTTTTGCAGTCTTTTACTATCCAGGTTTTAAGTTCTCAGCCATTTCTGGCTTTTTTTACAGCCATGACTTTACTGATTACACCTGTGTGGCAGCATGGGCTTTCAGTTACTAGTAATCATAACAGCCTGGGACTTGGGAGATGCGGGTTCAGTTCCCTGCTCTGCCACAGATTTGCTGGGTGTCCTTAGGCAAGTCACTTAGTCTTGGACTTGGTCTTTCTGTACACCTGTTCCCTCTCTGAAAAATGGGGATAATAGCATTTCCTTTCCTCACAGGGATGTTATGAGGATAAATACTTTAAAGATTGTGAGGTGCTCAGATACTGTGGTGATAAGGGCCGTTCAGGTACTTTGGATAGAGGAAAATTCTTCCATTCTTATGCAAGGTGAGTAGTATATTACTCCATGAGTAAGTCCCATTGATATCTGCATGAGCTAACATGTCACAAGGTCATTCTTAAAAAGGCATCATGCAGGTCATTCTTCCTCTGTGATTTCTGTGGATTAGATAATACAGGCCAAGATCCTTGGGAGAGTCTCGGTGACACTCAAGCATAAACCCACAAGTGAAATATTAAATTCATATTTCCCTCTTTACTTTATGAAAGGATATTTTTACAGATTATGGCTGCTATTATCTAGGTTGCTCCGCCAAAATCATCCTCTGAAGGGAGGGAAAAGTCTTGTATACCAGAGGAGAGGACGAGAGTGTGTGTAATCAAAAGCTGACCTTCATGGTTAAAAAAGCCTGTAATTAACAACGTTTACGACTCAACACAATTGTCGAGTGTTACAAAGAAAGGAAGTTTGTCCTCCTAAATCAAGTCTAGGGTGACAAAACAAATTTATTGTTTCAAGTGAGACTGAATACATCTTTGGTTGGGGGGGGGGGGGAAGGAGGACGACGACGAACTCATCAGCCTCTGAGCTATTGGGTTTTTTAAAGATTATCCTTTTTCATCTAATATATGCTGCCTCTTGTGAGGAAATGAATCGCTTTGCCTGTTAGAGGTAGAGCACGTTGTCTCTGGCTATGGTAATTTAGTAGGCCAGGAATGTTGCTGAGTGATGGTACTGGGATTTGGTTGAAACAGACTGGTTCATAAGTACAGTTCAGTGCTAAACTACAGCATTAGAGTGAGGCAATGCAGCAGCATGTGCTTTTTTCCTTGTTGAAGAAATTAGCGAAAACAATGAGACGGGCCTTAATCCAAAGCCTATTGAAGTCAACAGAAGTTTTTCTGTTCACTCCAGTGGACTTTGGATCAAGGCCAAAACTGTATACAGGATTTTGCTTGAGTTTTTCATTAGATCATGGAAATTATGTGGCTGATTATACGGTTGGGTTAACCGAGAGAGAAAAATGCCTAGAAACATTCTATAAGCATTTGTTAAAGACTGGGGGAAGGAGAGGGTTAAAGGCATGAGCTCAAGCCCCCTACCTGAGCCAAGCAGAAAAAAGTATTCTCAGATACCAAAAGCTTCTTGCCGTAGTTTTTCTTTCTCATCATCCCATCAGATGAATGGAAATGTAGCTCCCGCGGCAGAGAGATGTGGTTAGGAATCTAGCTCAAATCTTGTAGGTTTCTTGATGTGCTCTCTGGGCATACCTCTTGGTTCTAACATCATTGCTGACTCCCATGCTCTGTTCTCCACCATGGCTGCACATGGTCACCCCTACGTTGCTAATGTGAAGGGAGAGTTGTGTGTCCTAGAAGCATGAATGTTCACAGACTTTCAGCCCTTTCCCAAGGGTTCATATTGTGTAGAGCAGTTGACCACTCTGCTGTCCATTGCCTCTGGAGCATCCAGTGCACAGTATTGGAACAGTGGGCAGGTTTGGGACAGTTACTTACTAAGCTGCTGCTTCTCCACTCCAGATGGGTCTCTCCAGCCCAGTGCTTTGCCCTCTGCTGACATAAGGGGAGCAGAGCATTGAACACTTGAAGACATAGATCATTTTAGAGTTATTGGGAAGTATACTCAAATTATTCCTGCGGTGACTGAACCAAACTGTAGAGGGGCCACTTCTGAGGCTGTGATTTTGAGGGCAGGGAAGAGCACGTAGCATGCATCTTAACTAAAAGGGAATGTATCCTTGTGAGCTGCCGGAATGACTCTGCAGAAAAACAACAAACATGGTCGCAGTCGGCAAGGACTCTCTCTCCTAGGAATGCTTTTAATGAGAAATCCGAGTATGTTAACGTAAGGCGTGAGAATGGCTTTGTGGCTAAGGCAAGGGTCTGGATTCGGAAGATCTGGGTCTGCGTTCCCAGCTGTGCAACAAACAGACCTCAGGCAAGTTCTTTCTATGCATCAGTTCTGTCTGTAAAATGGAGAGGATACAATTCATGCATGCCTGCAAGGTGCTCGGATACTACCATAGAAGAACCTAGTTCCTGCTGCTTTTATTGTTATAGTAAACAAACCCTGGCAATTCCCCATGTTGGGGTTTAACCCAGTCACATGACCCTGGGAGTGCAGTCCTGCCTTCCTAAAGGCATTCTCCCAAATAGCCTCTCCTGCAGCCCTTCCCTTGAATACTTGGGCAGGGAGGAGAGAAGCTTCATTTAAATTAACCTCTTGCTCCCTGGGGCTATATAGTATCTTTACACCTTGTCACACCACCTAATCCGTTCTTCCTCCCCTTTGTTATTTTATGAAAGCTGAATAAAATATGGTATGTGTTCTGGCAAGTCTCTAGGCTCCCTTGCCCTAAATTCTTTCAAACAGTACTTGGACTGCAATGTCTATTAGCAAGCTGAGATCGTGGGGTCTGACTGGACAAAACAATGTTGGGGACGGCATACCAGAACAATGAAGCGTATTGCCCGGTTGACCTCATTAGCTGTAGTCTCTCTCCATTGCTGTCTCAAGGATTTCACCATGGAGAGTATATTTCTGTGTGCCAGAATCTGTCAGTGCAGTCAAAGAGATTCTATTGCAAACTTCTGAAAGAATGTGTCCAAGAAAATGGGAACAAGAGTCTTAATTGCTGATAACCTAATGAGCACAAAATGTTTCTGTGCACATTCTGGTTCTGGACAATACAATGCTTCAGAACTATCAATTTTTTTTTTCCTGTGTGCGTAAAACTGGGAAGACTAAGAGATTTAACGATGGATGATCCACTCAACCACAGACTGTGATATGTGCGTGTGCACATGCGGGTGCATGTGACTGAAAAGCTGTGTGTGACTGAAAAGCTAGTAAACACTAATGAAATGTATTTGGTGGTGTTGGTGAAATGGCTAAACATCAAAAGAGCAAATATCAAGTACTGATATTTATGGAGAGGTAGTGCTGAGAAATAGAAAACTCTGTGTCAGAGAACACTTGCCTTTCTGTGTCTGTTAGGACTTATTTTAGGTTGCTGCATTGCCGAAAGAGAGACACCTGAATAATGGCACCATAGGTGTTTTCTTTGGTAGGAAAAGTGCACAGCTTTATAGAGGCATGATTCACACAAACTAAAAATGTGCATATAAAACCAGCTTATCCTGTCCCTTAGAAAACTGTATCTGACACTGACATGCCATTCAGCAAGCCATAGACCGTGTTCCCGAAGACCCCTGTATCCTGGGTGAGTTCTGCTGTGAACAAGATTTACTCCCCAGAGTAAATCGTCTCAATCAACTTGCCTTTATCTAAATCTATGGCAGGTGGGATTTCCACCTCAGTATATCCAAAGGTAGGATTCAACCTGCTAGCTCTGCATTTCTGAAGCCATCCCCTACCTACATCCTGAAGAACATCGGGGCTGCTTCCTCGCTGCAAATTAAGATTCCTGTCCATACCAATGGGTTTGCACGGCCTCTGTTCTCCCACAGAAAATCAGCTTTGATGAAAGATGTGCTGTGAAGAGTTTCTGACACCCACATTTATTGCTTTAAAATTTTTCATGTGTTGCAGCCTTGTCTTAAGAGCAGGAAGATGACGGCATGGGCTGGTGGTAATACTGTGCGCTGGGTATTGCGATTGTATAAGTGGGGAAGCCAAGGCACAGACTGGGGTGAAATGACTTCCTTGGGTCTATCTGTGAATCTGCAGCAAAGCAGTGTAGACCCAGCCCAGATCTCATGATTCATAATCCTGTGCTTTTACCACAATAAGCGTCAGCTTTGACGGCAGTGCTGTAGTTTGGATAAATATTATGACTACTGCATGCTGCAAATCTGTCACTGTCATCAGATATAGGTGCAGACCATCCAAAATGGGTTCAGTCTCATTCTGTAACGTGGGCTGACTGCTCACCTGTTTACTTCTAATCCCCTAAATTGGTTTGTTGTCGCATTTTCCTCCAGTTTCCAGAAGCAGGACACAAAGCCTCCTGAGAGGCTGCTGTTGGTTCCACTCCATGTATTAAACTGTAGGGGTTGCTGTAAGAGCAGAGCAGTGAGCATATTGCATCCTCTGTGGAAGCCGAAAACATTGCTGCTTGGATATGCCACGTCCCTAATGTTCCTGGGAATTACTGTTCCAAGGTCAGTTGTATACAACAACTTCACCAGCATAACATGCTCCTACGTGTGTCAGGTCAGCAATATAATGACCCAGGATTTTGAAAATTATAGCACAACACAACTCTCTTCAAGGATGGCTCATTAGCTACATAAATGAGGTCAGACAATACCTGTGTGTCGCTACCATTACAAATGAGACACTTGCATTGTTTAAAAAAAAATTAAAAGGCTAAATATGGGTCAAAGCTTTGTTCAAAGCATCCAGACTAGGGGGAAAGAAAAAATAATTAAGGTGACACTGTCACAGACAAGAAGGATCCTAAAATCCATTGTCCAACAGGTAAATATGGTTGCTTCAACTTGTTGTAGCCAAAGTAGCTGTATTTTAAGCTGCATTGCATGTAAGTCATCTTGCTCTGTAAAGACCTATGTTTTTATTGTTGTTTAGCTGAACACTATGCTTGTCCTTCTTCATTTCCTAATACTTAACACCGTAAATCTTAGATTCGTGAAGATGTATTTCATAACGAATGGTCTGCTCGCTATCAGAAAGGGTTCATTTCACTACAACAGTGCTATCTGTGTCTTTGGTGACTTCTTTCAAATAGGCTTTGTGGAGAAATTTTTCCTCCACCATTTTTCTTTATCCCCAAGGTCAACGGGTGCTGTGACAGGTTTGGGCCCTTTGGAGTGTCACGTGTTGTGCTGGGGTTTAACTGAGCCTCCCCTGCTCAATCAGCCTATTCTTCCAGCCCGGGTCCCTTTTACCCGGCCTTGCTGGGTTAGGCTTTCCAGCCTCTTACAGCCAAGCACACAGGTAGGGCCACACCCCGCTGCAGACACAGAAGTCAACACACTGAAGGCAACTCTGTGTGAGAGGGCTCCCCCAGCACTCATGTGCCCGCTCCCTTGGAGGGGTACAAACCCACAGGTTTCATGCAGTTTGCCCCCTCCCTCAATGTGGAGGGAGATATGCACAACTTCTTGTGTCCCCTCCCGCCAGTTGGAAATTATATAAACTGGGTTCTGTTCTGAACAAGCAATATGTTTATTAAATACCAAAAGTGAATTTTAAGTGAATATAAGAGAAAACAGACAGAACAAAGCAGATTACTGACCAAATAAAGCAAAATATGCAAGCTAAGCTCAATATACTTAAGAAACAGGTTGCAAAATGTAATTTCTTACCCTTAATGTTATTTTAGGCAGATTGCAAAGTTTCTGGGTTCAAGTTCCAGTTCTATTCCTTTTCAGACTGGATTGAAGTTGTCTATTTATCCGCAGAGCAGGTGCAGCACAGACCAAGGCGGTGTGGGCTTCCCCTCAAATATGTCACAACCTTGTCTTGGAGGGACCTCTCAGGGTGAGTGGGCTTGTTCAGTTTCCATTGCCCAGTCAGTCCCTGATTTCTCTGACAAGACTTCTAACAAAAGTGGCATGTAGTACCAGATGTGGCAGTGTCTTTTCTGATGTCCACTTGATGGATGCAGTGTCAAGTGGGACCTGGGTCAGTGGGATTTAGGCTCCTAAGTCACTTAATGGCTTTTGAAAATTTGACACTACAACAATTTTGGGTTCCTTCCAACTTGGTCTGGAATTCAACTAGTATCCTAAGTGTGAAAGGGTGTATGTGTCAGTACTAATGCCCTACGCCCATTCATGCTCCAGGGCTGTGTGGGAAGGCTTCACCCAGAGAATGAGCAGTACGAAGAGGAGGAGGGGAGGGGGAAGTTAAGACTGAAACTATTGTGAAGGCAAGAGAATGGAGGTCCATGTTAGGATGAGCAAAATCTAAAAACTCCACCTGATGCTTGGGCAGAAGAAAGTTGCTTGTCTAATTTGTTTGTCACTTATTTCCCTGGAGGGACAGTCTTTTGGTCTGATATTTCCTGGGTGCATTGATTGCCATGTCTGATCGGATACCGAAAGTAACATGTGGCCTCTCACATGAGTTTGTGGTACATATCACAACAGTAATTGTAGTACTGAGTTTCCTGTAGAGGATGTATATAATTAGCTATGTGCACTGGCTGAGTGGAACCATTGAGGTGTTCAGCAAAGTAGGCCAGGAAGGTGACTTACCCATTCCCTCAATGATGTTTGCAAAGAAATGGAGGCAGGAGACCAAATTCCATTTTAAGTTTCTGGTCAGATGCACAAGTCACTGGGTGCAACCAGCATTTTAAAGTGCAGGTCAGAAGCTTGGCCGGGAGCTGGTAACTAAATTTCACGTGTCTAGACTGGAGTTCTGGATAATCCACAATATTGAACAATAGCTTTGTAGCATCTCATGGTATTATGTGTAAATAGAACCGTGAAGTAACTTTTCTAACAAGGCTTGCAGACCGAGGACTAGATTCTGTAGCCTTTTAAGTGTGCTTTGCATTATGCTGGTGGTACAAAGCAAACTTAAAACTGGTTTAAAGGAATGCAGAAGGGACTATTCTGGTGGCATAGAATTGGTGTAGCAGCTCATATGTCACCCCCAAGGTCTGTGCTCAGGAACAGTCCCTGAAGACTGCTGGCAGCTGGCATAAATTAGAGCGGCCTGTAGGTAACTTAATGCCACTTTTGCCCTCTCCCCACTCCAGATATGCCCAATCACAGTTCAGCTAGTCTGAAGGATCTGTGCATTAAACTATATTAGGGTAAGTGTTGTACTCTTGGTAGTTCTATATGCTTCAGTTACTTTGTATATTTTGGAAAACACATTGAAGATAATGGTAAGTGGCTGCTTATTAAAACTGATCATTTGTAATGTATTCTGTCCATTGTAAATATGTTTTTATCATTCCTGCTCTGAATATTTACTTTTAGGGTCTGACTATTCCTTTAATACTGAAGAAGAAATTCAACAATTGTAACGTTAGCTTAAAGCAATGAATTGCTGTACTCAGTCTGTGTGTGGTGTCTAAAGAGGGCCATAAGAGCACAGTCTCCACACTGGAAGAAAAAAATAAACTGACAAGCTTTGACTCACTGACCATGCCTATATTTTTTGACAATTTATACATGCTAGAGACAGGAGAGAATAAGAATAACCAACAAATCAAATAACAAAACGTTGAAAAGGTCCAATTTTTACAGCCATCTCTCACAGAATGGATGAGTCATTAAAATTCTGATTATATGTTCTCATGAGAATGATTGTAATGAGAACAGGAACCACCACATTATAAATCCATTCTCCTGGTGATAATTGTAACTAGAACAGTAACTGGTACAAATGTAATTCATTAATTCATTCTTATGACAATTTAAAGACTGCAATTTTGGTTGTTATTGCGTGCCCATT
Organism: Mauremys mutica; assembly: GCF_020497125.1. Taxonomy (NCBI): domain Eukaryota; kingdom Metazoa; phylum Chordata; order Testudines; family Geoemydidae; genus Mauremys; species Mauremys mutica. The sequence goes on along the minus strand of NC_059084.1, from coordinate 9,070,861 downwards.
TGATGCAGTATCTAGGACTTTTCTTGTGTTTATGAAGTTAAAATTGAAATAGATTGTAACACATGTAAACTTCTCAGGGCTCTGCCTTATCACAGTCACCTTTCTTTGTAAGTTTCTTCTTGCAATTAAGATCAGGTTGAAATAATGTAAAATATTAGTCTTGATTTGTGGTGCTCAGGACAGATGGCTAGTTTAGCTTGTCTGAGCTCAATTTCCTATTGGACTACATCCAGGGATCCTTGTTAGTCTAATGTCTTGATTCAATACTTCTTGAAAACATCTGATCTGAGTAGCACAAGTAATTAAAAGACAATCTCAAACTGAAAATATCTATTAGAAGGGGTGAGATTTTAGTCAGTAAAATTCCTAGAGAGTTAGTTACACTGAGTTTTTGTAGAGCTAACAGTAATAATTGATACTATGTACAGTGATTTTTTTCCTGCTGTTTTCAAGTGCTTTATAAAAAGAAGACACTGTTACATTCCTGTTGGTCACAAAATTTATTGCGATTAATTTAGCAAAAGAGCAAAGAGAGGCATTATCAGATTTTAGGAGGTAGAAGTGTCTAATATTTAGGGCTGTCATTCTTGATGTTGTCTGCTGTTATCCTTCAAGTGCCTGATCCCCATCATTAACTGATGGTCCACACTATTTCACATAAGATAAGTGTAATTTTGATAGCCAGCATTGGACATGGCTTCATTATATTTTATTTAAAGGGGGGAGGGATAGCTCAGTGGTTTGAGCATTGGCCTGCTAAACCCAGGGTTGTGAGTTCAATCCTTGAGGGGGCCACTTAGGGATCTAGGGCAAAAATTGTTCCTGCTAGTGAAGGCAGGGGGCTGGACTCAATGACCTTTCAAGGTCCCTTCCAGTTCTAGGAGATTGGTATATCTCCAATTATTACCTTTATTATTTTTAACTGTAACAACAAAATATCTTACATTTCTCTCTTATTGGTGGGTCAAAATGGCAATATAAAACAGAAGTAATTACAAGTTTTCCTTGGGATGCTATGCAGTATGACTGGAGGAAAGGGAGTGTACATCAAGTAATTATGATTTGACCCATTCCCTTTCAGTGGGAAAAACTTGCAGACCTTTGTATGACTCTTCAGTACCAATACAGACGTAAGAGTGAAATCCTAATTCCATTGAAATCAATGGCAAAACTCCCATTCCCTTCAATGGGACCAGGACATGTAAAAAGAAATTTATCAAGAAATGCAGAAAGTATGTGTAAACAGAAGGTCCCTGTTTCTTAACCAGGTCTCTTATTTAGAATCACATGTACTATTTTTGCCAAATTGCATACACTACATGGAATTCTTCCCATGCTCTTTGTTCACTTCTGCAGCTGTTAAATTCCATTTCTTGTATTAGTTCATGCTTTACTACTGCAACCAGCTTTCTCCACATTTTCAGCATGGAAAATGTATCCTGTACGTTGTCCTCATAAACTCCTCCATGAGTACAGAAGATGTTGTAGATACAGATTTTGGATTTGACTCTGAGCTGTGGTGCAGTAAATCCTTCCTGCCACCAAATATAGAAAAATACTAATGATCTTTAGAGAGATAAGTAACGCTGATATTTTTATAATCATCAGACTGATCAGAGGAGTTCAAAGTTTAGATAGCACCAAAAAAAGACATGAACATGCTACCAGGAAATATTTGAAGAGACCCAGATATTTCTTTAAAGATGTATTTATTGGAACTTTAGTGGCACTGCCGTTCTGAATTATAGTGTTTAGACATTAATTGGCCTTGTTATTAAACATTCTTCATGATGTCTAGCAATAAATTGAGATGTCAATCACTTGAATAAAATACTCTATTTGGAATATAGAAGTTTATTGCTCCTAAAACCAAACAAGCCCCCTCAAACTGAAGAAATTCTCTTCACGGCTTTATAGCTTTTTCATTTGTACGTATTTTTAATACTGATTTTTTATCAGAGGAAACATTGGAATAAATGAAGCTACCGTTGTGACAATTCCTGGATGCTATTATTAAAATTCCAAGAGTATAAGCAATAAATTGGTACCTATGAGCCATAGATTAATGGAACACTAATAGTAAACTATTCTACAAAAAAGGTCATTGAGTAATTAGGAAATGCTTAGTGCAATGTCAAAATGCAGTTTAGGTTGGTTAAAATCAGGTGATAAATGCTCCTGTTGCAGTGCAACCATTGAAAAATAATTTTATGCACAGACCTGCCCTTGTGGTTAGATTACTCTGGCAATGTATGCTAGTTGATGCAGAATTAGGAGTTAAAGGGGCTGAACTGTTAAACTAGAAAAATGGAAGCAGCTGTTATGTGCTGTGCTTGGATAGCATATCAAAGTGCAGGAAACAAAGTGCCACCCATGATTCTGTCCAGGTCCCAGGTTGATATTTCAGTGGAAATGTATAATATTATAAAGTTTTATAGTCCCTGTATCAAAGTGACTAAAAATTAAACTCTGGGCTGTTGGGGAAGCCTGGTGTGAAAGCATTACTGCATATGACTAAAATTCTACCCATTAGGAGTGTGCTTGTTCTACAGAACATATGACTCTGTTACAACCCTAGCTAGAGAACCATGGCTCTTTAGCTCATGCATTTAGCTTTGCAGATGTGCACTGCACACAAAATTAATACTGAACTCAATCAATCCTGTAGGATCATCAGAGGGACTTTGAAACTGACTCCCACGCTGCCATTCTACTGCCTGATGGGGACTGCACCATCATCAGTGAGGTGGGAGGCCTTTAATAAGATGGAGAGACAGAAACAGGTGCATAATCCAGGACATCCACTACATGGACACATTCTGTTACCTAAGAGGCTGAAGTCCAGAAACAGCTTTGCCTCTGAAAATCTCTTAACCCCAAAATACCACTGTAGAAGGCTACAAAGTAACAAAATGGCAGGAAATCCCTGCCTGGAGAACTTGTTTTCTTCAGAACAACCCCCTCAGACACAGACCTCAAATGAAAACACTGGGATACTCTAAACTGAACAAGAGGTTGGGTGGCAAAGATTGAGAGGCAATATTCTCAAGCTGAAGCTGAGGAATAACCCCTGATGTGAATGTGGAAAGCGTAAGCAAATGCTTGAACGTTGCCTGATGTAGAACGCTCTTTCAGCTTCCTGCACCCCCGAGGAACTATTCAAGATAAGAGACACCACCAAGTCTTGACTGTGGTTTTGGAGTGATAAGTTATGAAGATGAGCGCTGTGTGTCTTCAGTTCAATTCTTAGGGTGTCAGTCAAGATAGAGGCCATCACAACATTGCATGTGGTATTCGTGTGTATTAGGTGAAATTAATTAATATAAGAACGACATGGTAGCAGAGGGCATTAAATTAGCTGAATGAACCCAGTGCATGATTGCCAGTTGCTCAGTGCACACACACAGCACTTCATAATATTAGGAAATCTAATCAGTTGTTTTAAGGACTATCTTCCTTGGATGCCTGGTATTAGATATTGTTGTTCTTACAATACAGAACTGTATTTGTCTTGAGATTTAAAAAAAATGCAGTAGTCTTTTGCCCAGCATGGTCTATATGCAACTTTCCTAGCTGCATAAGCTGTAGATTCTGCCTCTGTAGGAAACTGACCTATTCAGAACAAAGGCCGAGTTCTGAAAAGTGGAAAAACAAATTTACAAGACAGTCCCATAGCATGGTGCTGTGGAACAACCCAAAAGTAAAGGCTTTCTGTTACCTATTCTCTGTTACATTGTGGGCCATATCCTCAGCTGGTGTAAATCAACCTAGCTCCACTGAAATTAATATTTTCCTGATGAAACCAGAGGGAACTAGTTTAATGGTTGGTTTTGGAATATCTTGATTCTGAGAACCATCAGGTCTAAATTCCTGCAAGCTCTGCTGAGTTCTTGTGAACTGGCAAGGACTCAACCAACAAGTCAGGAGCATAGGAAATGCTAATACCAGAACAATGCAGTGATTCATCTTATCTAATCTATTGTTATTGTTTTTCTGAAGCTACAGTAGAACCCCTGTTTTACAAACTAATTGAGGTGTTCATCAAATCAAAAAAATAATAAGTGTACATCTCAAAATTAAAGTAGGCATGGTATACGACATTGCTTTCTTGTTGTTCTTTGGGCCACTGCAAAGCAATTTCCAATGCATTGAAGGTATTGGAATGCAAACGGATGTCATTTTGTTCTTTGGCGACCGACATCACTTGTGTTACGTGGGGTTTTTTGCCCTGATCTGGAAAAACTGGTCATTCACTCTATTAAAATAGCAGATCTTCACTGCATACTATTTTGATGCCTTTGAATATGAAGACTTATGCAAAGCTTGTTACTGCCAGATGCAGAAAAGATCTGGGAAGTGCCTGAGTTTTCACATAACGTTAACCTCGAGAGGCTTAGCATCTGGGGTGAAAAGTCCAAATGCTGCAGATTTTACCAAGGCAAATCTCTTATGGTCTTCAAGGGGACACACAAATAGTCCCTGTGCTAATAAACCTGATGGCTGATACTAAAAGCTAATGAGATAAAGAGATTTTGTTGCTTAATGTTATGATGATGTATTAGTCACCATAATAAATATATCTTGGAAAGTCAGCAACACTAGACAGATATGACTGTTGAAAAATGTCATTGTATTTATGTGATTTGATATTTATTTATATATGGTATGTACTATGTAATGTTTTAGACAATTTATTAATGGATAACTATCAAGAAAATGGCCAGTACAATAACTACAAGATTAGGTTTTATTATATAATTAATATATTGAATAAAAGGTTACAGTTTACTTAGTTACAGCAAATCAGACTTACATTTTTTTTATTTAGGTGTGGTTTTAGGATTAAGTCACAAACTCAGCATGGCAAGGTTGGCGAATTTTTGATTTGATGATAAATAGCACCTTTTATATGAACACATAAAATGTGATTATTGGTATCCTGGAAAAATCACACCTCTGGGAGATTACCAGGCATGGGAAACAGCTGGAACACTTCTGATCTTCCACAGGTGTGGTTGTCTGTGAATAACAATACCCAGTCCAGTGTGTAACAATACAGTTATTGTTTCTTTATTATACAAAGGAATTAAATAAAACACTGTGATAATTCAAAAAACAGCAGTTTAAAAAAATTGTCCTCAAGAAATGTACCAAAAGTTAACCATGTACAAATGAATACCTGGGACAGGAAACTCAAAATTCCTTTGTTTAGGCATCTATAGAAGTTGTTTTTATTAATGAGTGTGGGGTGCTCTGTCGCATTTTCCTCACACTGACAAAGGATTAGGGTTAAGGACTTGTCTACATGAGAATGTTGCATCATTTTCACCTAAAGTGTGAAATTAAACCAGTTTACTTAAATTGATGCAAACCCCTATATGGACACTTTTATTTTGGTTTAGTAGTGGCTTTTTTAGGTTTGCTTAAATCATTTGGGAACAGGTTTAAACTAGACCAAAATAAGCCACTCCTAAACTGAATGAGGAGTACCCACATGGGGTTGGCATTGGTTTAACTACATTGGTTTTAAAACAGGTAAATTAACTGCTACAACTTTCCTATGCAGAGAAGGCCAAACTTCCATTCTTAGTGTAGTGCGAGCAAAAGTCTCTTTACAAATGTTCCGTTCTATTTAGTATTTATCCAACAGAGGTGTGCAGATCTTAGCCAAGTCCATCTCATCACTGACCTCACATCTTGATAGGAGTATGGCCTATATGGGCATTATGCAGAAGTATAAATCCACATTTTTCTAAACTATAAACCTGGTCCATACTTGGTAACGATCAAATTTCTCTTTCTTAAGACATCTTGTCAATTGTTCCTCTTCGTTGTGGCTTCTTTCTTTGTATTAGTTTCTTGTTGGTAAAGTCAGATGTCCAGAACACTTCCACCACAGTGATTTGAAATAGATCTTTCTGATATGAGTCTATTAAGAATGCTTGTGCAGACCTCAGTGCCCAAAACTGTATCCTATGTTCATTTGTAATTACACTGCATTACATTGTTTATGTTGAAGAAAGCATTTCTCTGGGTGCCAATTATAGAATATCAAGCTTTTATTGCGTTGACACACAGTACAATGGAGCAAAAATTACTATTTTCAATCAAGCATTCTGCTCCCTGTTGACTGGAAAACCCTAATGTCACATTGCATACTGCAGACTCCAGAAATGTTGCAGAGGGATATTTTTGTCTATTCAGATACTTGCTGGAGTTTTTCCTTATTTTGTGTTCTTATCTGTCAGCTATTTCAATATGTTAGCATATTTTCAACTGCAGCTTGTGCCACTTTATACTGTAATCCTAATGGATTTCACAGTGTAAGTGGTGTTGGTCCAGGTCTGTATTTTGATGGGACATTTCCAGGGAACACACCAAAAGAAATTATTGAGACACTAGATAGACCTCTTCCTGCTGTCTGTGCTCCAATGTGGTGTTATATTCATGCAGCTAGAGGCACTAATTGAGATGTTTAAAGTGGACTATGGGACTTAGCCACACAATTCTCAATTAAATTAATGCCTTTATTACTGAGCCCTGAAACCAAACTCTTGACCAGTTATGAGCATTACAGATCCTGTAGCACTTTTTGCAAGAGGGGAGCAGTTCAAGAACCAGCCAGCCAAGCATCTAGAGAGAGAATGCATGGTACCACCATACAGCCCTGTCCCACCCCACCCAATGTCCCATCTCTGTGGCCATCCGCGATGCTTCAGAGGAAGGAGAGTAATAAAAAACTCTCTTAGAATTCCCTTCCTGACCCTTGCCAGTTGCCAGCTGAAACTCTGACTCATGAGCTTTAGGAACATAAGACATAAACCAGCAGTGAGCCCCAGGGCTGTTGAGTCTGCCCCCGACCATCACAAGAAACCCCCTCATACAATTGCACTCATAAATTTATCCAACTATCTCTTAAAACTAATTAAGTTGTTTGCCCTCACAATTCCTATTGGGAGGCTGTTCCCCACCCCTCTGATAGCTAGGAGCTACTTTCTAATTTCCGACCTGAATTTGTCCATGATACTTTATAGCCATTTATTCTTGTACCAACTTTGTCCTTTAACTAGAATAGTTCTTGTATTTACCCCTAGTGTATTTATAGAGAGCAATCTTATCCCCTCTCATCCTTCTTTTTGATAAACTGAACAACTCAAGCTCTTCCAGTCTTCTCTCATAAAATAGGGCTGCCATTTCATTGATCATTTTAGTAGCTCTTCTCTGCACCTGTTCTAAATTCATCTTTACTGAACTTGGGTGAGCAGAATTGTACACAATATTCCAAATGCGGTCTTACCACTGATCTGTACAATGAGATTAATCAGGGTTTTTCAAACAGGGGCCACCGCTTGTGTAGGGAAAGCCCCTGGCGGGCCGGGCTGGTGTGTTTACCTGCCCCATCTGCAGGTCCGGCCGATCGCGGCTCCCATTGGCCGCAGATCGCTGCTCTGGGCCAATGGGAGCTGCTGGAAGTGGATGCCAGTATGTCCCTCGGCCACATTGCTTCCCGCAGCCCCCATTGGCCCAGAGCAGCGATCCACGGCCAGTGGGAGCCGCGATCGGCTGGACCTGCAGATGGGGCAGGTAAACACACCAGCCTGGCCTGCCAGGGGCTTTCCCTACACAAACGGTGACCCCTGTTTGAGAAACACTGGGATTAATACTTTTCATCCAGATTTTTCTCTATAATATTCCAATCCTCCTCTGTATTCGTGATGCCTCCCAATTTTGTATCATCAATAGATTTCATTAGCACACTCCTAATTTTTGTGCCAAGGTATTTAATAAAAATAATAAGGTTGGTCCCCAAACTGATCCTTGAGGAACTCTGCTAGTAACCACCCTTCAGTCTGATAATTCACTTTTCAACACAACTTGTTGCCTTCTCTCCTTTAACCAATACCGTACCAACCTTCCAATGCTTGTACTGATCCCCATCTTCCTGAATATAACAAATAATTTTCCATGTGGCACCATGTCAAATGCTTTTATGTCATCTTAAAACTTCTTACTGAGAAGATATCTTAGAAGCTGCCTCAGCAATTTTTTTATTGAGGGTCTAACTACTATATGGATTTGTTGTCATTTTTATTTCATTGTTTTAGTTTCCTAATGTGGAAATACAACAATATAAATCCCTATTATACTAGTTATTTCTAAAAAAATCTTTGAATGTTTTTTAGATAAAATAATTTCTGGTATATTTTTAGATAAAATAATTTCTGGTATATTTTACATTTCCTATACTGGAATGCTGTATATAGTCACTGAATAACTTTTCTTGCATTCAGTACTGCAAGTTTAGTATATTTAAACTGACATTTATTGCTTTCATTTTTGTAAGGAAGTATGGCTGCTATTAATAAAGAATAAAAATTATAGTCATCGTTTGAGAACTTCTGAGGAAAAATTTCTTTCGACAGGTAGATGTGTCAGAATACAGAGAACACAGGAATGTTCAATTGTATTTCCTCCTCTTACCAAGTTTACACACTATTATTAGGGAAAACTAGTTGGTAACTGCTTTATGGCATGTTTCGGGGGATGTTATATTATCGAATTTAAAGGTCATGGCCATTTATCACTACATATTTTGACTTTTTCTTTGAGATAACAATCCAGCCTTGGCTGAAGGATGGGCTATTTTATCTAATAGCTCTTTCTATTTTTTAATTTCTCTGGTTTTATGATAACTTGGGTATTTAAAATGTTAATGGGCTGGAACTTTACATGCCAGCTGCTAGACTACTCTTAAATTCTGTTCTGGGACCAATAGTTCTCTCTCATCTTACATTTTATTCATATACCATTTTTATTCTATCATGTTCTTTATTTTTTTAATGTTTCCCATTTCTTGCTTTCCAAATTAACGTGCTGAATAATGTCACTTCCCATTTCTTGCTTTCCAAATTAACGTGCTGAATATTGGGCCACCCAGATGAGAGGAATACAGAAGTTCACCTTCAGTGTTTTAATAATAAATACATAATTTGTCACCTCCTAGTTTTTAAATTATTATTATTTATTATTAATTTGTATTGCAGTAGCACCTAGGAGCCACAGTCATGGACCCCATGGTTCTGTACAAACACCGAACCCCAAAGAGCTTTCAATCTAAGTATAAGACACGAGACAACAGACAGATGATGGTACACAAGAGGAGAAAATGAGACAATATTGAAATATATGAGTTTCTGTGCTGTTGGATTTTATTGTTCAAGTGATACGGGGATAATTTTTATCATCTGGGAAACTGCTCAAAGCCTCAGACCCTTCAGTAGGAGGCTTCTCTAAGAGGCTTATTCTTAGGGGGATGGGAAGGCACTTTAAGAAGCCCAATGATGATTTGGAATTTCAGCTTTCCTAATACATTCGTGTTTTCCTTCATTCACATTGGGCCACCTCTGGAAGAGTTGGAAAAAGATTGTGGAGCTGGAGAGAGAGGGCTTTAGTCTAGAGTTGCAGGAAAGCAATAGAAATTGATTATAGTGACTTGTAATCCACTGATACACTGGAAGACTTAATCAATGGTTACCTAAAATTGCTTTTTTCAAGACGTGGCACTACAATGTAATAAATCACCCTCAGCTGGATTGTGGGGGGAGGCTTTCATGGATCTCACTTACAGATTCCACACCTTGCCCCCAAAATCTATATACCGTTCGTGCACTTTTTCTAGATTGCCTGTGTGAGTGAAATCCGTTGACAATGTCTGCGTTCTTTAACAATCAGGGGGAATACTTGGGGATATACAGCTTTCCCTGTAAGTACTTAACCCAATTTTGATCAGCTGTTGAAGCTGAAAGATTTCCTGTGTCTGTTGGTTTGTGTAAGAAACAATCAATCTCTTTCAAATATCAGCTATATACATATGCCTGCATTAGTTAGTGTTTCTGAGTGTCATTAAATTTTATTGGTTCCTTAAAGTAATTACCCTAATAGGAATGAATGGTTTTGCTGTTGTGAAATCTTAAATGGAATCTTAAATGAGTGCAACACGTTGGATGTTTTTTGTCTCATTTTTTCGCGTGATAAATGGGACTGGAGAAAGAGGGTCAGGTTTCAGGAGGTACCTAGTCTGATGTGATACCAGGAGCTCAAGAATAATAGCTGATAGCCAGGCTGCTACTGAACAAACACAGGCCTCTTAGCATGTAACACTGGCTTCCCAGCATGTTCAATAAAGATCTTTCCTACAGTTCTGCCTGTTGCAACCATTATTGTGCCAACTAAACAGATATGGCCTTGTCTACTCAGGTGTTTCGGAGTGTCTCCCACCATTCCTGTGGAACAGCTCAGCCAGGCCTAGTAACTGCAGGAGTATTAGGGTAGACTGACTCCTAACATTTTTACCTCAGTGTAGTGTAAACTTACAGGTATTCTGCACCTTCTCTAGGATGCTATGCCAGGCAGAAACAGAGACACCCACACAACAGTGCACAGCCCACGTAGTGCTCTCAGGGAATGCTATGTGTGGATGTGGTGCGCCCAAAATTGGATGAATAGTGTAAGCTCTCTATCCCATTGCTAATTGCACTGACTCAGTCATATGGATATTTTGCTAGTGTAGATACAGACTAGATGCTCCCTAAAGGTTTCCGATCCAGTTACGGCTCTAACTCAGCCTAGCTTAGTTTTGTGTGTTCATCCATATGGCTGCAAGCTGAGGTTTTTTAATATGGTCTTTTAATAGCAAGACAGACAAAAAGAATTCAAGCCTCTACGTACCATTTTAAGCAAAAATTCTATAGCTGGGAAAACACCTGATGCTATGGTGGTGTTCTGGTTTTCAGTAAACTCTTATATGAAGAAACTTAGCACACAGTTTAAATGGAGAAATCCTTCCAGAATACAGTTCCTTGTGAGATGTTTACAAAACAGAGATTGTGGCTAACTCTGTACTTCCCTCATTCGGGATTATAGCAATGACTCTCTTTAAAAGCAGTGTATGGGTTTGGGTTTTTTTATAGAGTTGTGTGGAGGGGGAATCCTGATTAGGCTGCTGCATGCTTACCCTTTCTCATAGGTTCTCGGTTTCCTGACTCTGAGATTGTGGGAATTGTACAATCTCTCTAAGTGGAAGTGCTGGAGTATGGCATTTTCTTCATGTGTTTTCAGACAAATAAAAGATGAGCTGTTTTATATTTTTACCGGGAGCAGGGAATTAAGAAACTGTGGAATAAGTTTGGTAAATACTGCAGACTGACAACTATGGAATTGACACACACTGTCTTTTTCCATGACTGTAAATATCTTCATGCTGCTTAATTCTACAGTACTGTTAATAGGAGACTCGTAAATAGAAAAAACCCACAATATGTGTGCTAGACTCATCGGCTTCTCTCTCTCTCTCTCTCTCTCTCTTTTTGACTGTTTGCAGCAAACACCCCCCTCCCCCCCAAAAAAAAAAGTTAGTGCAAGGGTAAAGAATAGTCAACAGTAATGGATCTGAAGCTGAGAGCTTAGATTATAACATTCAGAACCCTTGAATTGGAGAATTTCAGGATAAGGAGACTTGACATAAGGGCTAAGCAGGTTTTGGTTTGTTTTTTGTGCCCACAGCATCAGTAGATGGCAGGGTGCTTGCCAAAGTGAAGATATTTAATCCTGGAGTCTTGAGCTCATAAAACATTTTTAAAATGCAAAGGCAGCACTCAGTGGATGCCCTTTGGCACCAGCGACATTGTGTCAGGATTATGGATTGCTGCCAGTCGTGCATTTCAGTCTGAAAAATTGTTAATTGTAACTTTCTGGGAGCACATCGATTGTAAGGTCAGGCCATATCACTTATACGACTTATATCAGTGTTGTGAAAAAAGGCTCCCTGATTCTGATTAACCACACTCTGCAGTTACCGTTTTCAGCATAACTCTCAAATGATTTCATAAAAGAAGGAATAAAAATAAAATTGTAGTCCCCAAATGAATGTATATGCAAACGAGCATGTACACAGTTGCTTACATCCAATGGTTTTCCTGTTTATTGTTCCCTGAGACTCGCAAGTCGGCATTTTACGAGGCCAAGCGAAGATTATCACTGAAGGCAGAAAGAATCCTAATAAGTCATAAAATGCATTCCTTAACCCTTGACTTTGAAACCTATATTTAGCAAGGAAAATAAAAGGTATTAGTTGATATGAAAATGCAGGCAGATTAGGGGGCAGAAGTGACATTTGCAATAGCGTCTTAGACCTTTAAAATAATCAGCCTTGTAGCCCTTGTAGGAAAGAATAGCAGTTTTACTCTCCCATGTAAGTCAGTAAAGAAAGCTTTGCCTGAGTTACGGTGTCAGGATCTCAATGGATAAGAGGGAAGGGAGGAATGAAAATAGGTGGAGCAATGGCTCTGCTTCTCCCTGTATTGCTGCTCAGCTCTGCATGCCAGCCACTGGGAGGGAGAAGGAATAGGATGATCCTTTAAAATGGTATCACAAATTATTTCCTCCCATGCATGTTAGGAATGCTAAGAGGCATTGTGCTTTACTCTTGGCTGTGCCTGACAGGCACAATATAGCCCATAATCTTTTTGAAATGGAAGACTACAGCTAACCTATATGTTTGAGGGAAGGTTTAAGAATATGTTGTTTCTTTAAAATGTACCTGACATCTCTTCCAATTCACATGTCTAATAGAGAGGGAAAAATGTAACATAGGCTGTGGACTCCCACGATCCATCTCTGTGCTGACTAAATATAAATATCTACCACAACTTGCGCAAGGATGCTTTAATGGCAGTTGTCAGAGATGTTTAAAATGGATTAGACCTTTTCAGTTTTCCCTCTAATAATGAATATTTAGAGAGAATTTTAAAGCTGTTAGCTATTAATTATAGTACCTAAAAATATGATCATGTTCAGTCAAGGAGGAATCAGCACACATCTGTATGCAGAAACACGTTCTGTATCCAGCTCTTGTGACATACTTTTATTATTTTGTATTTTCTTTGGAAATAAAATAGAAGAATTTATTTTAATAACACCAACAGTAGTAGAGCAGCATTACCCTTAAATGGCATAGCCATACTGAGAATATTCACAGCATGGAGATAAAATAACAGATAAAGGCCAAGACATTTGTCTATTAAAGTTACATTTAGTAAAACTGAATTATCACAAATTTAATTCCATTGTAGACTTTCAAATTTCTGCTCACAAACCAATATTAGTGTGGAAATATAAACTTAGTCTTTAGATCACTAACAGTGTATTCCATAGTCTTTTTATTATTATTATTATTAATATTATTATTATTCTTTGTGCAGATAAGAAAAATTATCTTTCTCAGTTCCTTTATACCACTGAGAGTTACTTGCACACACTGGAAATAAATAGATTATATTTCTACAGTTAAAATAAATGTTGCTCCTGTGGAAATAAATGACTTATTCCAACAAAAGAAAGCTGATTATACTATTGATAAAGAGGCTGTCAGTCAAGTAATTCTCATTTATATATTCAAAAATCGTAAGTAATAGCAGAGCAATAAAAAAATGGCAGTAGCTGTATTAAATCTTGCTCTTCAGGATAATTTTTTTTAACTCTCTGCTGGAAATCGTCTTCTCTCTGTATCTTGCAGTTGCTCCCCTGAATAAGTAGTTTCCATAGATTGAGGGTGTTTCTCCCTACCACCGCCAACATACATACTTTTGGGACATCTGGCAAAATGACATATGATGTCTGCTCAAATCCAGCTGACCCATATTGTACCTTTGGTGTATATCTACACTGCAGTTAAAACCCCGCAGCTGGCCTGTGCCAGCTGCTTTGGGCTCACGGGACTCAGGCTATGGGTGTGTTCAGTTGCAATGGAGACGTTTGGGCTCAGGCTGGAGCTTGGGCTGTAGGACCGTGGGAGATGGGAGGTTCCCGGAGCTTGGGCTGCAGCCCACACCAGAACTTCAGCACCTCAGTTAAACAGCCTCTTGTACTAGGAAGAGAGCCTAAAACAAAACCACACACACGCAGCCGAACATCTTACCACACCTCTGAGCCCGAGCCCCGTGAGCCCGAATCAACTGGCACAGGCCAGCTGTGGGTGTCTAGTATACTCACAATATTCCTGGGAGGTAGGAAAGTGTTGCCAAATAGATAGAGCGCTGGACTGGGACTAAGGAGACCTGGGTTCTCTTGATGGCTTGGCCAGAGGCCTGCTGGGTGACTTTGCACCACTCACCTCACCTCTCTATGCCTCAATTTTCCCCATCTGGGAAATGGGGATAATGATACTGACTTCCTTTATAAAGCACTTTGAGACCTACTGATGAGAAGAAGCGCGGTATAAGAACTAGGTATTATTATTATCCCCATTTTGCAAATGGGGAACTGAGGCACAAAGAGGCTAAGTGACTTCTCCAAGGTCGCGTAGGGAGTCTGTGACAAAGCAGGAAATTGAGCTCTGGTTTCCCAAGTCCTAGGCTAATGCCTTAACCATTGACCAACTTTCCTTTCTTTGACTGAGCACAGTCTATGGCTATTAAACCACCCAGTCTCACAAGAGGAACATGGTCAGACAAGTCATGACTCTTCAGCTTTCCTGCTGCCTACTCACCAACTTCGGTGTGTCCCTCGTACATACTGGATAATCCCCAGCCTTTCAGTCTGACAACTGAGACACCTGCTAATTAGGCTGTTTGGGGAAAGGCAGAAAGCTGGGCAAATCTACCAGGTAGGAGAAATTCCTTCTCAACTCCAGATATGGCAGTCGCAGTCACTGGTTAGAGTAGTGGAGATGGGAACCCAGAAAACAAATGCAGGACTAGGTCTTTATGCTGATCCTTCAATGAAACACATCCTAATAGTCTTGTCAGGACCATACCAACATCATAAAGGGGGGGAAAGGGGATGGAAGAGACCTCCCGCTTGCCACCTACAGATCTGAAAATGCTCCCCTTGTCGAGCTGGCACTAGGAAGTAGGAGAAACCGAGAGCAGAGGCGCAGAGCAGAAGAGTGGTGGAGAGGGACTATTATGTCACAGTCCCACTTACACTTATTTATTATTTTTACTTTAGATTTGACATTGATAAAAGAACTCCCATCCCATAGCTCAGCCTGCACTGATCATTACACTTACAATAGCCATCCAGCAACAGCAATACTAATGCACAATATATTAACGCCACCAGCCAGCAGCCTTAAATAATCAAAAGGATCAATAGTTTACTTCGGCCAGCAGTAAAGTAAAAAGAGAGAAACTCCCCCAAAGCCTCTCTTCTCCAAGTCCTAGTTGTCAACCTGCCTGCAGCTCCCACTGAAGACGATGAGTGTTGTGTGACTGCAGGGCTGGCTGAGTGGCTGCACTAGATCCAAATGGGTTTATTTTTGTCCAGAAGGCTTTTTGAGAATGAAAGAGTTAATGCTTCTTTTCCTTGAACATGTTACCCCTTCATTCAAGGTATTGGGTTTTGTTACTCCTCTGTAATAGTAAGCTATTGTTATTATGCAAGTACTACACAATTAAGTTTAAAAACAGCCCACACAAAAGAAATAGCAAGTCACGATGTTTCATGTATAAACTAAATATGCTTTGGGAGGACAAAACCTGGAATTAAGAAAATGTGCATGTTAAAAAGACATCACTGTCGGAAAAAGAGTAAAAACAGTAACATGCTGACTTTACCAAAAGATCCTACCCATTTAGCCGGCTGGAGGAAGCTCTGCAGACATATCAGTTGAGGATCTGGCTCATAATTCCAAAATTAAAACAAAGCCACAAAACTTTTTAATTTTAATAATTTTGCAGTTTTGTAACTTCCCAAAGGAAATGTTCCACTGCCTACTTTAATAGAGTCATGTTCAAGAAATGAAGTCAACATAGCAGTGCTGCTAGAAAGAAACCTTGAGGTGCTGAAATGGCAAATAAGAGATTGTGCTCACGTAAAGATGTGACCTGTAACAGATGTGAGGGACTGCATATGTGACGTACTTTTACTTCACATCATAGACTGGAGAGAACCTTGCTGAGCGCTAATTAATTGCTGGGGTTTTTCCTAAAGATTTCCTACCTTCAGATGGCCTTGAACAGAGATTTTCTACATCTTTCAGTGAAGACAAGTTGGTATTCAAATAAAACTAAATAGAACAGTGGCTAATTCCATAGCTTGAGCCCTGGAAAACTGCGAGTTTTGGCTTTAAATGATATAGTGGGAAAAGTCTGATTTGATTTTAAATAAATCCTATCTGTTTTGATGCATTAATTGTACTATAAAGTATATTATACTATGTTAATAAATTTCTAAGAAAACATTTTCTGGTGAAGTGAAACTTTATTTAAATATATGTTAGTGCCGGTTGGAAAATGTGCATCAAAAATGTTTGACAAAAAGACGAGCAAAAAAATATTCATCCTGTTCTTCTTAATGTTTAATATCCCAAATAAGCGACAGTATGGGCCAGACTTCCAAAGAGTTGTAACTTGTGCCCAATGTTATTATGCTGATGTGCCCCGTTTGGGAATCGCAGAATGAGCAAATGACCGCAACCAGCTGTCTGTGGTTGGAGTTACTCCATTTGTGAATACAGCCATGATGCTTGCCCACACAAGGCAAATAGCATTGCATGTACACTTTACATATATCTCTACCAGGTTTCTAGGCATTTTCACGGAATCAAAAATATAATAAACAACAATTCTGATTAAAGAATTGTTTGGAAATTCACAACTCCGTCACTGGGAAAGTGAAAATGCAATGTACTCACCGAGCTAACAGTTATTGTAGGACTTACACAAAATTGTTTGGTGCGCTTGTGCTCCCTCTGCTGGCTCTTAATATAAAGTAATGTAATTACCTAAGGTTTACATGTAGCACTTGGTATCTAAATGTTGCATAAAACCGAAGAGTACAAAAGCCTACAACTAAGAGGTACTTTTCCTATTTCTGCTTCTCTAAGCATAGGAGCCTCTGTGTGTGTGTGTGTGTGTGTGTGTTAGAGAGAGAGAGAGAGTGAGTGAGAGAGAGCGTGCCATGCTCAGTCCAATCCTCTGCAAGAAGCTCCATATTCTGGGTTGTACCACCAGGAATACTCTGTTCTCAGTGCCTAACAGCCAGACCTTGGCTGCATCGTAGCTTCAGGGATCGTGGAGGGGCTCTGAGATGTGTTTCGTTCTAGACTTTTGTGGTTTAGGATCAGGCCTTTGAAACCTGCTCTGAAGCAAATGAAGAGTCAGTAGAGTTTGCAAAACACACATGTTATGTGTCTATATCATCTTTTGTCACTATTGTGGTTTGCTATTATGTGGTCAGCTTTTCTAACTGAGTTGTGGCCTGATGTGTTGAGTGACTAACAATCCTTTAACCTGGAACAATGATGGACTGGATCCCTGTGGCTAAGTCCTCAACCCAGAAGGGTAGGTGCAGCCTGCAAGCTGAGTGAAGGAGAAATAAGGTGAATAGATTCTAAGGCCTGAAGGGACTATTGGGTTATCTAGTCTGACCTCCTGCATAACACAAGCCATGGAATTTCACCAGTTACTCCTGTGTTGAGACTAATAACTTGTGTTTGACTAAAGAAAAAAAATACAGTATTGTGGCAATCTTTGTGTCCATGGTAGAGCTGTTTGAAAAATCCAGTTCTATTTTCACAGAATTTTGAACAGAACAATTTCATTCAACATTTTTGTCAGCAAATGTTGACTTTTTGATGGAAAAACATTGAAAAAAAATTAACTTCGAAAGGAAATAAATTTTAAATTCAACACACAATGACATTTTCCTCTTTTTTTGTTTAGAGCTCTTTCATCAACATATAAAAATGTACCAAAACTGAGCAATGTTTGCAAAATATTTTTATTTCAAGAACAACAAAATTTTGATCCAGAAATTTTGACCTGCTCTAGCTGAGGGTTATTGGTGAGTCCAACAAAACCAAGAAGCTCCACACCATCTTGACTCTGTGTGGTCTGATTCCCTTGTTGACTTGTGGACACACATTGCCATGTTTCTCAGAATGTTTGTCCCTTCCGGCCCACGTCATTGCTGACTCTTCTGGGCTGAACTTATGCCAGATGCATTTCATCAAACTGCTGATTTATTTTTTTCAGGCATTGGTAGATAGATGGACACATTATCAGAAACCTAAAAGAGTCCTTGACTTTGAGTATTTGTGAACTGTACAAGAAGAGATGGCAGACAAACCAATTTTAGAATTTCACCTTTAAATGGAGTTATATTGATTTAAATAATGCAGTGTGTAATAGTGAACAGACTAGATTGGCACCATAAATATGTTCTGTCTCAATATAGTTTATGACTCAGATTATCAAAGTCAGCTATGGGATTTGAATGCCCATGTGTGTAAATCCTTGAATGGTCGATTTGAAAATCCCAGCCCAGCTTTGGAGTACTCTTCTGTGTTAAAGACCACATGGAAGTTTAGACGATAACCCCCAGATCCCAGGTCAGCATTTTATCTTCCAGTAAAACCAACTGCAGAAACAGATTTCCAGAAGTGTGAATGCCTTTTTGCACATGTGCAGTACCTGTTGCTCACACAGAAATCTGGGATGTTGACATCGCCATGTTTTGTTCCTCAATGGCCGACTGTCTTCTGAATTTGAAAACATTTAGCTTTCAGATACATAAATGCTGTAACAAACATAGCTGATCCTGAACGCACCAACTCGCTGCATAATCTTGGCCTCTACAGTCAGTCGTTTTCTTTCAGAAGACAAACTGAAAGAGCTGGTGTTCCTTTATATCGATCTTGGAATTTAAAAAGACTTTGTTAACAAAAAATCCATTGGTTTAGTCTTATTGATGCTTTATTTTATTTTATTTTTGCTGATGGTGCTAGTATTTTGATAAGCACTATGAGAGAAGAACCCAATATAGCTACACAATAATTTTGTTACATTACGCAGCACTTGAGCTAGTACCAGGACTTAAAGCATTGGTTTGTTGTTTTCCATATGGACTTTGAAAAGATGTGAGCCTCTAATTTACTGCAGGAAAATGGTCATTTTGCTGAAAATTATAAAAACTAATCTCAATTTAACAAGTCCTTTATTTAACAACTTTATTTAGTTTTCAAAATCACACCTGCTGGGTCACTTCTTTTTGTTCAAGGAATGATAAAACACTACTGATTTTGTGATAAAATGGGCTCGATGTGCTATATAAATACAAAATACCTGCAGATATTTCTAAAGAAGGTTCACGTAGTGCTATAATTTGTTAATAATAGTAAAAGTGTTTAATTTTGCAAAATTTTGATTTTTTTTCCTTGCATAATTCCCTGGGGTTGTAGTTTAGGCACTGAAGAATGTAATCTGCAAAAGCCAGCCAGCAAGTTGAGTGGGGAGCTGCCAATGGGAAATGCCAACAAGAGGGGTGTGGCCCGATCTCTTGAGGGATTTGGGCATCTGTCTCCATTTGGAATTCACAGTTGTGAACCTCTGTTGGAGTGAAGTGCCTGTAACAAGGCAGCCTGCCTTTAAGGGCCAAGATGCCTTGGGTCATTCAGCTCTGTTCAGTAGACCCCCATCCTCTAGTACATATGTGCAGGGGTTAGGACTTAAAAGGAGGAAAGTGCTGCCGTTGAGTGCTGGCTGTGGAGGAGAGTGGACAGGCTGCACGGATGTGAGGCAAGAAGCTGGGATTGAGCTAGGAACTCGCTGAGGCTGTGGCCTGCCAGAGGTCCTTGGTAGGAGATAGACCTGACTGGATGGGTGGGAGGATTAGAGCCCAGGAGGAGCTGGCAGTGAGACAAGTTGTTGCTATGGGGAGCTCACCTGTAAGGAAGGGGGCTGAAGGCTGAGCCCAGTGAGGGGCCAACGACTCTTTGTTTTGTTGTTGTGCTGGACTTGGACTAAGGGAATCTATTACCCCAAAAGGGGTTGAATGCTTTAAAGTGCCTTGGCTGGAGGGTCAGGTCATCTCTACAGCAGGAGTGGGCTGAAGATCGTTGTGGGGAAATTGAGGCAGAAGTGCCATGAATCTTGCTGCAAGAGGGTGCTCTGGGACGATGAGTAACACCCTTTCTTTGGTGGGGAGGAGCCTACAGTGGAGGAGGAGGAGGCAGTCTTATAACCATTAGCCCAATGATAAGAGCACTTGCCCAACGTGTGGGAGACCTGAACCCAGATCTCCACTCTGCTTCATTTGGAGCAGGGGTTTAGACCCCTTAGGTGAGTGCTCTAACCACTGAGATATGGGATATTCTTGGGTGGATGGATCTCCTCCGTATCTTCTGTTGAAGCCATTCTGCTTTGTATAACTATTTATATACACATAGGGCCAGGGAGAGAGAGAGAGAGAGAATGACCCTATAGCCCAGTGGTTAGGGCACTCACCTGAGGTGTGGGAGACTCAAGTTAAGTCCTTGATCCAATGGTTTCTAGGCATCTAGGGAATTTTATCGGTAGAAGCATGGGCACCTGCAGAGTTAGATGGCAGCTGAGCCAGGGTAATGAGGATCTCAATTTTTGATGTAGGTGCCTGAAGTGGCTGTGATGTGCCTATATCTCTTTGCAGATCTAGTCCTAGTTCAATCCTGGCCTGTGCATGCACAACAGGTATGGTGCTCTGCATGTGTTGCTGAATGCATAATGGTTGCGTAGGTACTTCCACCCTATTATCTAACTCATTCCCTTTAAAGTATGTAAGTGGTAGGACTGTACCTGAAATAAAAAAAGATGTCCTAGACATTGTAATTCTATTCTATTACATGGATTTACTATTTATTTATACTTGTTTAAAACATAATTTGCACTGTGTTGTATATTTTAATTCAGGGTAATTAACTTGCCTTGAAGAACAAAAACCATTTTAATAGAAAGCTTGTCTTTGTGGGTCTGGAAGCACAATGGTTCATTTCATGAAAGTTTTTTGGTGGAATGGATAACATGTTTATATGATAAAGTTTTGAATTTAATTAAAACAAATCTGATTTTGCACATGCCGGTTTTGAAGTAAGAATTTTAATATTTACAAAAGTGAAATGTAATTATTTGCCATTTGTTTCAATTCTATATTTAATTTGATCTCCTTTGAAATGAAATGCCATGGTTATAAAGAAAAATATTTTGCTGCTTAAACAAATCCATTTTTGTTTCCAGGGCTGAATTCTGGGCCCTACTGGAGTTAATGGGAGAGATACCATTGAATTTGATAGCACCAGAATTTCACCCCAAATTCTTGGGTGACCGTATCTGTCTCTGCATGCATGTTCCTTCTAGATGTCTGAAATAAATACTTACAAATAAACTAACAGTGCAAAAGACTGAAAAGAATTAGAACAATTTGTAGTGAATCAGGCTCACAAAAAGCATAGATAACTTGATCAGGGGAAAAGAGGCAATGCAGGGTTTAAAATTTTTTTTTTTGCTTGATTCCATTGTACTGTCAATACCATGGTATTGTCAGCACTTCTGCCATGCATGAGGCCTGCATTTAGTTTGCCAGCAACAATAGTTTCAATTCTCCTGAATCTTCTTTGTTATCTAGTGGGTGCAGCTAACTTACCCGCACCATGACACAATGACTTTGTTTCAGCATATCTGCCCAAAGCCCAGCAGTCTAAATAAACTCATTGTCAGATGATCACCATTACAGATCCATTAGACACACTCTCAGCCTAACCTTTATAAGAGTAAAGCAAGCAACGTGTATGTTGGAAGCCGAGGTTGATTCTTTGGCTTGGGTTTATAACAAGCACAGGGCAAAAAGACACCAGCTTTAGACAATGCTTACTCACCTTTTAATTAGGCTTTTATATTTAAATGATGAGTCTAGCACTAACATATTTATGGTTGTTTCCTGTTTGAATCTTTCTTCATCACAAATGCAAAACAGAATTAGTCATTTTAGGTAAAGCTTCCAGGTTCAATTTAGTAAATGTGAAAAAAAAAAATGAGTTCATGAACCAAATCTTGTATAGTCAGCTATCTTGAGAGTGAGAGAGAACTCAGATTTAGTCCTGACTACAAATTTCAGTGTTTTAGAGATGAAAAGTAAATTTAGAATTTGCATTATGGTTTATTTACATCTCTTAACATCTGGACTACTGCTTTCTCTAGAGAGAAATGCAGTATCTTGAATTCCGAAAAAGTGTGATCAAATGATCTTCGAAGAAAATTATTGTGCAAACATTGGAATAAAGCCTGCTGAGGTTATTACCTGTGAATTATGGGGTGTACCATTTAAAATCAAAGTGTGTGTGTCACGGGCTGGCTGGCCCTTTAAGGAGAGCTGGGCCCAGCATCACCTATGAGGGATCAGCTACCTGCCAGCTGAGACTGATCAGCTAGGGAGCAAAGGATTATAAAAGCAGCAAGTGTCTCAGCTGGGGCAGAGAGCTATCAAGAGCAGGGAGGCCGTGTTAAAAAGCTCTTGGGTCAAGAGGAAAGAGCTACAGGAAGCAGACTGGCACTTGTGGCAGGCCCTGGAGCATGATGACTTGGACTGTCTCCACGGCAACTGGGAGGTGTATCAGCTCAAGTAGACGTACATGCGCTAGCTCTGCACAAGCTAGTGCCTAAAGTAGCAGAGTGGCCATGGTACCATGGATGATGGCTAGTACAGTCCTGCCTGATGCCTAGATACATACTCGGGGGCTAGCCCAAGCCACTGCTGTGCTGCCGTGGCCACACTGCTACTGTTAGGCACAAGCTCAAGCAGAGCTAGCATGTTTGCCTATTTGAGCTGGGAATCGCATCTCCCAGCTGCTGTGTAGACATACCCTCATCAAATGACTGATAGGGTGGGTACACGTGTAGGGAATAGATAGACCCTGAGTTAGGGGTGAAGGGACAATCGATATGCTGAAATTGTGGTGTATAGAGGAAATAAAGCTGAAGCCTGGAGAAAAAAGAGCTTGCAGCAGACTTTTTAGCTATGATCCCAATCCTTCCTGGGCTGGAGAGACAGGCCAGCAGTCTACAAGTCTGACTAGAACCAGTGACTTTGTTTCATCCCTGTGTTTTCCCAATACTTCATTATAGGCATGGGTTGGTGATCCAAAATTGGACGCTACCAGCCTCCAGAACATAATTCTATTGTGAATACATGCAAAAAAGAAACTCAGTTAACGTTTATCAGTTGAGTGCAATAGAAAGTTTCTATAGTCATAGCGTTGAAAACTACATGAGTGAAATCCTGGTGGCAGTAAGTCAATGAGAATTTTGCCATTGTCTGCAGTTGGGCCAATGTATCAGCTGAGACAGGGAGAGGCTGTCCCCAGGACTCTTCCCAAATTACTAACTGAAATTAGTCTGGCTCCAGTTTGGCCTGGATTTGTTGATTGGCTTAAGTTTGGTTGATTTGGTTCAAATAGTTGTTTTTAATAAAACGGCAGTCAGTTCGACCTCGCGTTACATGTGCCTTCATTTACAGTCTGGCAGTCGGCAAAGAGCCAACGATCCAATAATTGAAACTCCCCCGGAAGGAAAAATTTTCTGCAACTGCCACTTTGCTTTTCTTTTTTAAAGTACGGCATGAGTACTGAAGTGCAGTGTTTTGTTGAGTGTCCCATCGTGCTACCAAAAACATCTCTGAGTGTTAATTAGAATTGGAGAGGAAGAATTGTTCAGCAGTTAGGATGCTGGCATAGATCTTGGAGACCCTGGTTCAGTCATCTGCTCTGGCACAGACTTCCTGCATAGCCTTGGACAAGTCATGTAGGCCCAAATCTTTGAAGGTGTCAAATGCTGAGTGCATCTCTCTGTGCCTCAGTTCCCCATCTGTAAAATGGGGATAATAGTGCTTCCCTACATCACAGAGTGTTGTGAGGATAAATACCTTAAAGAGTGTGATGGGCTCAGGCACTAGGAAAATGGAGACCTTAAGTACCTAAGTATCTCTTGAAAGCTTTTGAGACCTTGCTGCATCGATGAAGGGATTTCTAAGCTGTTAATATTTATATTTGGAAATCTGATTGTTCATTGTGAGAGCAAGACCTTTCAGCAGAGAAGGAGAGAGAAAGAGGTGCTGACTTTCAACCCTGAAGAAGATTAGTACAAAGGGTTGAGCATTCTCAACTCCCATTGACATCTCACAGCAGGGTGAACTTACAGGAATGGGCCCTGGATGTACAATAGGTGGATTGGTTTCTGCTTTAGAGATATATCTAGCTTTGAGAAAGAAAGAAAGAAAGAGGTGTACTTGCACAAAAGGCTGTTCTCCCCTTCTAGCTCAAGTTGGAATCATGAAACCGATCTGCGAGACAGACAGCCATGTGTAGTTTGTTATAATTTAAACGGAGAAATTTGCCAACTTTTCCACCTTCTAAATTTTTAGAGTTGTTTGTAGTCCCTTGCAGAAAATCTCTCTTTTATTCCCCCAAAAACTCTTTTTTAAGAGCACTCATTTGATCTGTTGTCTGTCTAAGCTTATTATGGCTAATTACTCAATGAGGAACTTTTTTTCCCAAGGCTGTTTTCCTTTTAAGCATCATTTCACAGGGGTGAAATTTCTTCCTCTTTTGATTTTGCTCCATCACAGCCTAGCTTTCATCAAGATATGCGTCAGAATCTGATGGGAACAGTTAGTGCAAAACGGAGCCTTAGTTTTTTGCCTTGCTTGATAAAGTTGAAAGATGAAGCATTTGGGAAAGAAAACGATAGCTTTAAACCCCTCACCTGCATGAGGAAAAGCACTAAGGGCCTGGCCAATGCAGGAGAAATTTGAGCCGCATGCTTCATTTACTACTTTGTGTAGATGCAACAAAGAACTTAGTTTAGGCCCCCTTGGTGTCCTCACAACCCATTGCGCTGTAGGCAGAGTGAAAGCAACGAGCCCAGTGTTTACAATAGAGCAGTGAACTGGGAATTAAGGTGGTTTAAAGACAAATGCTTGTAGAGGAATCGTGCAATATGAGCCCAGGTTTGTTCGGTTTCAGGTATCCTATTTCTTGCAAATGGGACTCTGAATAGAATGTGAGTAAAAGAATCTCCTTGAGTTAGCTTGGAAAAAGGAAAACCAAAACCAAAACCTCCAAAACACAACAGTTGGGTGAACTGTAGTTTTCCCGGATGGATGCTTACAAAAGACACATTTAATTACCGTATTTATCGGCGTATAACACGCACAGGCGTATAACACGCACCTTCATTTTAAGGGGGAAATTTCAGGACAAAAACTTAAATTTCAAATAAAGGACTTTGAACTCCCCTACCCTCTCTCCAACACCCCCTCCCTGCCCCCTTACCGCGCTGCCTGGACGTGGCCGGGCCAGGACAGGAGTCACGCGGCCGGAGGATGCAGCGGGAGCCCAGCGGCCGGAGCCAGGTGGCTGGCCGGGTGGAGCCAGGGAGGGCTGCGGCCAGAGCTGGAGCCGAGCATCCCGGTAGGTGGGGGCACGGCAGGGCCGGGGGGGGGGTGCGGCCGGAGCCGGGCGGCCGGGGAGGGGTTGGGGGGGGTCGGGGACGCGGGGCCGTGCCGCAGCCGGTGAGGGTCGGGCGGGGGCGGGGACCGGGACGGGGGGGGGGGGGGGGCCGGGCCGCGAACCCGGGGCCGGGAACGCGGGGGGGGGACGCGGCCAGGGAGGGGCGGGCGGGGACCCGGCAGGGCCGCGGGGGGGGGGATGCGGCCAGGGAGGGTCGGGGGGGGACCCGGGGACTGGGGGGGGGCAGGCAGGGCCGCGGGGGGGGGGGGGACGCGGCCCGGGGGGGTCGGGCGGGGACCCGGGGCCGGGCAGGGCCGCGAACGCGGGCCCGGGAACGCGGGGGGGGGGGACGCGGCCAGGGAGGGTCGGGCGGGGAGTCGGGACCCGGGGACGGGCCGGGCAGGGCCGCGGCCGGGAACGCGGGGGGGGGGGACGCGGCCAGGGAGGCCGCGGAGGGTCGGGCGGGGACCCGGGGCCGGGCCGGGCCGCGAATGCGGGGCCGGGAACGCGGGGGGGGGGGGGGGGACGCGGCCAGGGAGGCCGCTGAGAGTCGGGCGGGGACCCGGGGCCGGGCAGGGCCGCGAACGCGGGCCCGGGAACGCGGGGGGGGGGGGGGGGGGACGCGGCCAGGGAGGGTCGGGCGGGGAGTCGGGAACCGGGGCCGGGCCGGGCAGGGCCGCGGCCGGAACGCGGGGGGGGGGGGGGGGGGGGGGGGGGGGGACGCGGCCAGGGAGGCCGCTGAGGGTCGGGCGGGGACCCGGGGCCGGGGGGGGGGGCCGGGCAGGGCCGCGAACGCGGGGCCGGGAACGCGGGGGGGGGGGGGGAGGACGCGGCCAGGGAGGCCGGTGAGGGTCGGGCGGGGACCCGGGGACCCTATTGGAGGTTACTGTCATAGCTCCCAAGGTTATATCGGCGTATAACACGCACACATCATTTGCCCCCTATTTTCAGGGGAAAAAAGTGCGTGTTATACGCCGATAAATACGGTACTCAGTATCTTTAAAAAAAATTCCTGTCCAGTGGGCGATTCAGGGTATTTTTTTTTTAATGAGATGAAAAGATGGAGAGTAGAAAGTCACTGACCTGAAGTCTGGTTTCACTTGGAATTAATGAGCTAGCACTATTATAAAATGAAAATATTGGCTTGTTGCTTAGCTTAAGCTAAACTTCTGAAGTCAATTTTTTCTTTACATTTATCTATTACATTTATGCATTTATCTGATTCTTGGAGAGAGGAAAAAAATTGAATATGAAAATTGAAAAAATAAGGTAATGAAAGGACCCTGAAGCATTATGTGTAGGTGGGTGAGTAGGAGGGAAGACTGTAATGTCCCATGCTGCATGATCTTTATACCTCAGAATTCTGAAATCCACAGTTTGGTTCATCACAGTCATTTACATAGCAGTGTGCTGTTGTGTCAAAATAAATTCATAAACAAACAACGGCAATATAATTAAAGAAATAGGACAGGAGAAAAAGTCTGATTTAAAAGCAAAAGCTTCTGTTTGTACAGATCTGTTTACAGTGACCAGAAGAAAAAATACTGAAGAAGCACTGGAGCATTTAACTGAGTTTGAGAAATGCCCAGTTACACTTAGGCACACCTAATCTGGGTGTGCAATTTCAGTAACCGTACTTGCTAATTAGGTGTGTACTTGGGCTTCTGTCCATTTGGAAAAAAATCAGATGCTTGATGTTTTTTATTGATATTACACTCTCTTGTTTTGGTTTAGAACATAAGTAAGTGACGGAATTATGTTCTTCCATATCCCAGTCAGAGGAAATACTGGTACACGTCTACCCCGACATAACATGAATTCAGATATAACGCGGTAAAGCCGTGCTCCAGGGGGCGGGGCTCCGCACTCCGGCGGGTCAAAGCAAGTTCGATATAACGCGGTTTCACCTATAACGCGGTAAGATTTATTGGCTCCCGAGGACAGCGTTATATTGAGGTAGAGGTGTATAAACAGATGTTTAATACCATAAGAGTTAGAATGGATTCAAACCCCAGCACCATCTTCTGTACTAAAACAAGGTGCCATATCATGTAGGCTAAATAATCTTAAACAAAGGGGTGGGGAATTCATAGTAAATTAACAGACAGAAGGAGAAGCCCTGTGAATGCAACGGAAATATCAAAAATAAGTTGCTTAAAAACTAATGTTCAAACTATATTCCCTAGTTCAGAAACAGTCACTGTGCAGCATACCAAAGTTCAGGCTTAATTTTCTTTGGGCTGCATCATAGCTTTTAGCTGGAGCTCTGAGTAGGTGGTGGTGCAGAGAGAGTTAAGGGGGTAGAGGGAGCAGAGTATACCCACTATTATACTTCTTCCAAGTGTGTAACGTGCACTCCCTGGCTGAAGGGTGGAGCCATTCCCCACACCCTTCCCAGTGGCTAGTGTCCCAGAGGCAGCTATGATGGATTGCAGTTGGAGTAGAGAGGTACTTCAGAAAGAGAGGCTTCTTCAGCTCTCCTTGTTCTTTGCACACATGCACTGCCTCAGTCTAGCACTTGGTCTTCTATTCCTTCAACAAAAATGAAAGAATTTTCCTCACTTCAGGGTATATATTTTGCACACATATTAAAAATAATATTTTGGTATTCGATGTGTAGATGCTGCAAAGAAAAATATGAGAACAATAAAGTGTCTATGCTGGGTATTGTCAGCGCAGTGTTATATACTCCTCACCACTTGAATTCCCATAGGGCTACACTGTAATCCCATAATGGCAGTGCTCTTTTTCTCATTTATATAAAACTATCTCATAACTCTTGTTGCCCAGTCTTTAGATTATGTATTATTTATATTGATTACTTAAGAATTCCTAGTAATCAATGGGTAAACAATGGGGGACCCTGTTTTGAAGTGAACATCAAAGGTCTGTTCTGGTATATTTGGGGGTGCAGAGAGACTCCCTAGCATCCTTTATCTAAGAAGTTGATGGCAGGTTTGCTTCCAGAAAAAGGGATCTCAGCCAGGCTTGGTTGAAAATGCTGGAAAGCACTTTGGGAGAGAGAAATTTCTTTAGACAGGAGCATAAACTTGTTAGTTAAATTTAGGCTCAAAAATCCGTGTTATAATTTTGTTTTATATATAATCATTTGTTTCCCATCTCTCACACTGGGTTTTATTTGAATCTCTATTATTTCTTAAACGAATTTTCTGTTTTATAATTGAACTCAAGTGCTGTGCGAAATACCAGAGCAAAGGTCTAAGGTAAAACAGGTTCACTCTTCCTTTGAAACAGAGGACCTGGGATTGCTATGTGTATTCAGTGATCAGGGACTGGATACCAGAGGGGGGACCCTTTGGTGGTGAGGGGACTAGGATGCATCTATTGTTGATCTGTAAGGCAAAGACAAGGCTGGTGTAGCACAGAGAGTGCTTGAGCCGCTGACAGGCTGGTTGTGTTAGGGAGCTAACACCCTTGTGTGGGAGGCAGAAGGTAATACGATGAGTCACAGGCACAGCCCTAGGTCACAGTAACTACAAGGATTGCGGACCGTGGACGCTTGTGAGCACTCAACCCTCACTCCATCCACCGTAAACGCACACGTTGTCAGATGCCTCTTGCAGTCTTTAGCCCTGGGAATCATTTCTGACCACCCTAGAGTGGTCTTTCCTCCCTATCTTAATGTTTTCATAACATTACAGATTGACTACATATAAAAGATACACAAGAAACTGAGATACAACCATGGCATCAAGATTGCCGATCAAATGCCAAAAACCGTTGAACCTCCAAAGAAGAACAATAAAAACCATGATTTGTTTACTCCTGTTCTTGAGAAAAAGGCTACATCTTGGTTAATTCCCCCAAAATGAGAACTTGCAACAGAAAAGATTTATTTTGATTTAATGGCTTAACATGTGTCCAAGGATCTGCCATATACAGTGTGCTTGTGTGTGTGGCTCTAGCAACGGCAGATATGGTCTGAAAGCTGCTTAGTAAAGCTGTTGTGGGAGGAAAACCACCATGTCAACTGTACAAGAATTCTGATTATATCCTGCGGTTTTTGTTTTGACTGTATTATGCAAGCCAGTGCATACACTGTTCTGCGTGATTGTTAGCTGCAGGAAGCTGGTATTTTCATTTATCTGCATGCTACCAAGTTTCCCTCACACATTCCACACCTGCTCTAGCTTGTTCAGTAACTGCAGTTTAGTTAAAGCCAGTTTTTGGCCTTATTACACTGGGATCTTTCCCTCTAGGGTTCTTGGGCGAGAGGTTATGAGAGAGTCCAAAAGCCAAAGGTCTGCAAGTTACATCCTTACAGGAAATTTGAGGCATTATCAGGTATTTCCCAAGTGGAAATGATTTGACTTGATGGAGAACACTGGGGGGGCAGTATTTAAATAGAGGTGCATTAATAGGATCCTATTCTTGAATGCTTACATCAGCATTTAAGAGGACTTTCAAAAGCACTAGACTGAAGTGCACAAGTCCTATTGACATTAATGAGTCTTGTGCGTCTAACTCACTTGGACATTAATTCCACTTTTAGTGCACAGATGCCCATTTTATGCATCTGTGCTTGTTGGAATACTTTCATCCATTTGTACATTCCAAGACCAGAAGGGACCATTGTGATCATCGAGTCTGACCTCCTGTATAACCCAAGCCATAGAACTTCCCCAAAATAATTCCTAGAGCAGAGCTTTTACGTGACTTCCTGTCTGAATGGCTCTAAAGGCCCAAGCTGGTTGACTCAACAAACCAGTATTCCTCTCCTTAAATTGCCTCTCCCGCACTTTGATAGAAGAAAATGGGGGGATTTTGTTGATGCATGTCATTGATTCATCAGTCATTTATTGTCTGTGCAATAATTAAGTAAAATACAAATGACATTTCCCCCCGAAAAGGGGAGTCAGTGAAATTGTTCATACTGTGGGATCCTTTATAATGACTCCTAACTACCTGACTGCTCTCTGTAAACATTGTGGTGTTAAGGGATTGACTCACCAACATAGTTTTTCCAAAATGACTTATTTTTTGTTTCAGTGTTTAAAATGATTTTAGTTTGAAATCACTGATGTTGAATGGTGTGGTCATGATTACAAGTAAGGTCCAAAATACCGATTGCATCAGTTATTTAGAGCATAATTCAGTCATGCGTTTTAACAATATTGTTTTACCAGGAATATAATGAGAGTATTTTTTTAACTAGACATTAAACCCTTTAATGAGAGGACAAAATGTAATTACTACATAAAACCTAGTGTAAAACAAGCTGTGTTGGAATTAATACTACATTAAACTAGTAAGTTTTTCATTAAACAGATTAACTGCCTCCTCATCAGAGCTGTGGAAGGAGGTTATTGCAATTTTCTTCGTTTTATATGTATCCCTGAATCTCAGCTTAGTCAGTTTATGGCCCTGTCGGCTTTAACCCAACATGTGCCACTGTGGAGAAAAAAAGTCAACGGGCATTCTTACTTTACAATATACACACCTTTTAACTGCCCTAGTTGTTAAAGAATTAGTTTGTATTTCATTAAAAAAACAAAAAACAGGATGGCTGCTGAAGCATATAATCTGTTTTTGGTGTATTCTTGGAACAAGAGTGTAATGCTGTGTAGTCCAACAGTTATTGGAGTGGCCCTGTGTTTCTCACTGTT
Source organism: Mauremys mutica (assembly GCF_020497125.1). Taxonomy (NCBI): domain Eukaryota; kingdom Metazoa; phylum Chordata; order Testudines; family Geoemydidae; genus Mauremys; species Mauremys mutica. Next base: position 9,039,919 of record NC_059084.1, on the reverse strand, counting down.
CTTTAAAGGTAATATAAAGGTAGAAGAAAGCAAAGGTGTTTGTCAACTTGCTTCACTTGTTGCATTGCACTAACGTCAGGGTGGTGTTGCCATTACTGTCTCATTAGTGTTGAGAAGGCTCTGCCTTTGGATGCATGTGTGCAGGGGTGGCTCTAGGTATTTTGCCGCCCCAAGCACGTCAGGCAGGCTGCCCTGGATGGCTTGGCTGCGGGAGGTCCCTGGTCCCACGGATTCAGCGACACGCCTGCGGGAGGTCCGCCGAAGCCGCGGGACCAGCGGACCCTCCGCAGGCATGCCGCTGAAGGCAACCTGCCTGCCGCCCTCGCGGCGACAGCAGAGAGCCCCCCGCGGCTTGCCGCCCCAAGCACGTGCTTGGCGTGCTGGTGCCTGGAGCCACCCCTGCATGTGTGTACCATTCAGACTGGAAAGGGGCATAAATAGAGTAAGAATCAAACTCCATGTTCTGATCTCCAATGGCTCATAAATTTTTCCCAAACTCACCTTTTGGGCTGAAAATTCTAATGCTAAGCCTCCTTCCAGAAGTGACATATATATATTTTTTTTAGTTTGAAGAAAACCCATTAAAGCTGCATTTGACGTATGTTGAATGTGGAAAATACTTTCTTCCACGCTTTCGTTCAATTGTTCAGATGCTTGTTTGTATTCAGAAATTGCTTGGAAGGAGAACTGGATGGCTCAAGGGATAGAGAAATGTCCTCTTCTAGGTCAGGGTTTCTCAACCAAACGTCCGGAGGCCCCCGTGGGGGCTGCGAGCAGGTTTCAGGAGGTCCGCCAAGCAGGGCTGGCATTAGACTCACTGGAGCCTAAGGCAGAAAGCCGAAGACTCACCGTATGGGGCTGAAGCCCAGTGCTCTGCGCTGAAGCCGTAACCTGAGCAACGTAACTTCATGGGGAATTGCCCTGCTTACTACCTCCTAATCCTGGCCCTGGCTTTTATATACAGAAAACCAGTTGTTGTGGAACAGATGGGCTGTGCAATTTTATAGCATGTTGGTGTAGGGGCGGCACCTTAGAAAGAAAAAGGCTGAGAACCCCTGCTCTAGGTAACTGCTTTAAATCCAGTCAGGCTAGGAGTGACTGAATGTTAGTGCCATTTGATAGCTAGTAATCTATGTTAAATGAGTTTAGTGGCCTCTGTCTGTTCTCAGTAAACATGTACTCACGTCACAATTAAAACTAATTGGTAACCTTGTTGGCATTCTCAGCAATATTTCCTATACTTAGAATGGGAAGTACAGCAAAAATTGTGGTTAACTGAATGACTGCACGTGGTAAATGTCCATTGTTAATGGTGCTTACTGTAACTGAATTTCATTTGCGGAATATCCAGTGATCATCATGCTGCTGCTACAAGCCTTTCCAACAAGAATGAGTTGTAACTAGGGCTGTCGATTAATTGCAGTTAACTCACGCGATTTACTCAAAAAAAGTAATCATGATTTAAAAAATTTATCACAATTAATAGCAGTTTTAATCACTATTGAACAATAGAATACCAATTGACATTTATTAAATATTTTGGATGTTTCTCTACTTTTTCATATATATCGTATTCTGTGTAGTAATTGAAATCAAAGTGTATATTAGTTTTTATTACAACTGTTTGCACTGTAAAAATGATAAAAGAAATAGCATTTTTCAATTCACCTTGTACAAATACTGTAGTGCAATCTTTTTGTCATGAAAGTGCAATATACAAATGTAGATTTTTTTTTTGGTTACATAACTGCACTCAAAAACAAAACGATGTAAAACTTCAGCGCCTACAAGTCCACTCAGTCCTACTTCTTGTTCAGACAATCACTAAGACAAACAAGTTTGTTTACATTTACAAGAGATAATGCTGCCCTCTTCTTGTTTACAGTGTCATCTGAAAGTGAGAACAGGGATTTCCATGGCACTTTTGTAGCTGACATTGCAAGGTATTTACATGCCAGATATGCTAAACATTTGTATGCCCCTCCATGCTTTGGCCACCATTCAAGAGGACATGCTACTGATGCTCATTTAAAAAATAATGTGTTAATTAAATTTGTGACTGAACTCCTTGGGGGAGAATTGTATGTCCTCTGCTCTGTTTTACCCACATTCTGCCATATATTTCATGTTATAGCAGTCTCAGATGATGACACAGCACATGTTGTTCATTTTAAGAACACTTTCACTGCAGATTTGACAAAATGCAAAGAAGGTACTAATGTGAGATTTCTAAAAATAGCTACAGCACTTGACCCAAGGTTTAAGAATCTGAAGTGCCTTCCAAAATCTGAGTGAGACAAGGAGTGGAGCATGCTTTCAGAAGTCTTAAAAGAGCAACACCACAGAACTTGAACCACCAAGAAAGAAAAAAACAATCTTCTGCTGGTGTCATCTGGCTTAGATAAGGAAAATGAACATGCGTTGGTCCGCACTGCTTTGGATTCTTATCAAGCAGAACCCATCATCAGCCTGGATGCATGACCCCTGGAATGGTGGTTGAAGCAAAAAGGGACATATGAATCTTTAGTGCATCTGGCATGTAAATATCTTGCAACACCAGCTACAACAGTGCCATGTGAACACCTGTTTTGACTTTCAGGTGACATTGTAAACAAGAAGGGGGCAGCATTATCACATGCAAATGTAAACAAACTTGTTTCTCTGAGCAACTGGCTGAATGAGAAGTGGGACTGAGTGCCCTTGAAGGATCTAAAATTTTACTTTATTTTTTAATGCAGTTTTTTTTAAATAATTCTGCATTTGTAAATTCAACTTTCATGATAAAGAGATTGCACTACAGTACTTGTATTAGGAGAATTGAAAAATACTATTTATTTTGTTTTACAGTGCAAATAAATATAAAGTGAGCACTGTACACTTTATATTCTGTGCTGTAATTGAAATCAATATTTTAAAATGTAGAAAACATCCAAAAATATGTATATAAATGGTATTGTATTATTGCTTAACGGTGCGATTAATCGTGATTAATTTTTTTAATCGTGCAATTCATCTTGATTAATGTTTTTAATCGTTTGACAGTCCTAGTTGTAATGGATTAGTGTGTGTATATATAAAAAAATTCTATTAAATCCACAAGATTCAGAAGAGCAAACAGAGGCAGCTGGAAAGGGTTACTTATGCATTTTGCAAGCCATTTTATAGCTGCTGAATGGGCTGGGCACCATACAATAAAACTTTACACATTGCATTCTAAACTTGTAAAAATACCAGGTTCTGTGGGACATTGGGGGGAATATATGCTTGTTTTATCATTATTTCATTCCCTTTTTGCATTGACTATGTAGTGCTTCTGGGAGCCAGTGTTCAAAGCAATCAGCGTACTCCATTCGATTTGATACAACAGCCTGGCTCTGTGGCTGTCTGCGGTTTCTGCCCTCTGCACTTTCATTTTCAGAGCTTATCTCTCTCTTGGCTCCTCTGGGTCAGTTTTCCCATCACCCCCAAAATTCATGGGGAGCCCCTGAAAGGGGTATGTATCCCCCATGCACCTTGGAAGATAGCTCTATGTGGGGAATCCCACTGCAGGGAGGTTATTGGGTGTAGGGAAGGCATAGGGTTACCAACTGTCCGTTTTTTGACTGGAAGCCTGGTCAAAAAGGGACCCTGATGTCTCGGGTCAGCACCGCTGACCAGACCGTTAAAAGTCCTGTTGGTGGTGCTGCGGGACTGAGGCAGGCTAGTCCCTACCTGTCCTGTCTCCACACTGCACCCCAGAAGTGTTCAGCAGGTCCGGCTGCTAGGTGGTGGTGGGGGGGCATGGGGCTCTGCGCGCTGCCCCTGCCCTGAACACCAGCTTCGCACTCACATTGGCTGGGTGCCGCGGTCAATGGGAGCTGGGGGGGCAGTGCTTGCAGGCGAGAGCAGTGCACGGAGCCTCTTGGCCCTCCCGCCTAGGAGTCGGACTGGCTGACCACTTCTGGGGCACAGCGTGGAGCCAGGACAGGGAGGGAGCCTGCCTTAGACCTGCTGTGCCACTGACCGGGAGCTGCCTGAGGTAAGCCTGCGCCCCAACCCAGAGCCCCCTCCTGCACCCCAGCCCCCTGCCTCAACCCACAGCCCCTTTCCACGCTCTGAATCCCTCAGCCCCGCTCCCCAGACTGGAGCCCCCTCCTGCATCCAAATCCCTCATCCCCAGTACAACCCCAGAGCCCGCACACCCAGTTGGAGCCCTCAGACCCTCCAGAACCCAAACTCCCTACCCCAGCCCAGGGAAAGTGAGTGAGGGTGAGGGAGAGTGAGCCACCAAGGGAGGGGGAATGTGGTGTGTGGGGGCGGGGCCTTGGGGAAGGGGCAGGGCCTCAGGAAGGGGGTGGGGCTAGAGTATTCGGTTTTGTGCAATTAGAAAGTTGGCAACCTTAGGAAGGCATGGTCAATGAATCTCTGGGTCTCACCAAATGCACAGCCTCTTCTTAAGAGGAACTTTCACCTTGAAGCACATTGGTATGAAATTAATCTTATATTTAAGAGAAATGCCCTGCACTTGGACAATATCTTTCCAAACTGCTTTGGAAACTATTGCTCTTATCTGTTTGAATGAGTTTTGCTCCTCACAATTCCGCTTGTCCTGTGATTTGATCCTGCAGTTAAGTCTGTTTGGTGAGGGAGGATGTCTTGTGGTTATGGTGCTGGATGGTGCCTTGAGACCTGGGTTTAATTCCCAGCTGCACAACCGACTTCTTGTGTGACCTTAGGCAAGTCACTTAGGGCCAAGTCATGATATCCTTACTCATGCGGAAAAATGTCTTATTCCACAAATAGTCAGACACCGCATCCACATAACTGTTCAGCCTATGTAACTGATCAGCCCAAGATAAGGGGTTCACAACCTAGCCCTTAATCTTGCTATGCCTCAGTTTTCCATCTGTAAAATGGGGCTAGTGCTTCCCTCCTACAGAGGAGTATTGTGGATAAATGTGAAAGAGAAACATAAATTATTATTAATAAAATCATGTCCAAAACAATGTATGATATATACTTGATATATGTTTAAATAATTGTAAAATCCTCCTTTTAATACCTGGCAACGTATATTCACTTGCTCCATTTCAAAAAGTTAAGATCAATTAAGATTTTTAATCTTTTCACTTCACACCCCTTGCTGTTCTTCTAATTTCTGCTTTTCAAGCACTTATAAAAGTTTGAGAATAAAGACTAGAAAAATAACAACAAAGCCATTTTCCATCTCTGAAAAAATTCTTGATTTTTTTAATTGTGTGTGTGTTGCATTGGATGAATGTGCATATTGCCACTGCAAATGCCACCTGGAGTTAAATGATTGCTGTTCTCTGCAGAGCACTAGAAACTCTCTATTTTCCAATTACAAATGGGAGAATCCGCAGGGTGATATTGGATTAATTGACAGCCAGCCATGCATGAGTGATCCAGCACTTCCAAATGTAAATCACAAGTGCTTCGGAACAGTTAGTAAAGATTTTTATATTTATTGAAATTAATCCAAAATTCAAAACTGTGTCTGTGCACAGGGAAGAAATAGATGATTGTTAAACAAAATTCAAGGCTCCATCTATGCGGCAGGGAACTTCTGTGCTCGCCTTTTTTAAAATCATTGGTAGAGTAATTGGTTTTTCCCCCCCTGCTTTAGCATATATCTGCTTTAACATCACGGTCTAAAATGGGAAGATAAATGTGCCTTAAGTGTTTTTACTTAAGTAATTACATAGTTAGATGCCTAATTTAAATAAAATTGCTTGATTTGTTAATAAATTATTTAAATTAATAGGAAAAAAATGCTCCAGTGGTTCTTTTAATACCCTTTCAGTTTAACATAGTATATTACAAATACCTGCTGTTGAACATACACATACCATGTTTAATTTGACAGTTGAACTTTTGGAAGTAAAATGCCAACAAAGATTTTAATTTAAAAAAAAAAAAAGAAGAAGCTTGGTTAGAAGCATTTCTCTACAAGAATAAATCAGTTGAAAAAAATCACACTATATCTAAAATACATATAAGATTAGACTTTTTATTGTACAGACTAATTTGATAATTTAGAAAGATGTACATTTGAATATTTAACAATAGCAACAATACAAGTGAATAGTTTACATTAAAAGTGTTACTTTTGTATAATTTGTGTTCATTGATGCTGATAGCATGCTTCATTTCATCACCCGCGTGTACAGAGACTGCTAGATGTTTCAAATCTCATTAAGCTATTTATTCATTGTAATGAATGATTTTAATGTACTGCATTAGGGTTATGCCATGCTGCACTGTTCAAAAATCCATCTTACTGTACATATTTTAATGTTTGCAGCCAAATTAATACCTTTATTACTGCCTCAATGGTTGAGTGGACACTGTTTGTACATTAATCATAGTTGTCTCAGCTTCACCCACTCCTTCTGTGCTAAAGTTTGTACTGCTGCATTTTGTGATACAGATATAATAATCTAGCTGTCTTGGCTTTTGCGTGTACAGCCAACTTTCTGAAGCCAGTAATCGTGTGTCATTCAGGCATCACCAGATCCACAAAAGATATGGCGTTTCACTTCACCTTACAAAAAAAGTGCAACTGATTCTTCAAGTGAAATCTGCAGTCCTCTGCCCAAATCCTTTCAAATGTTGTCTGCACACAGCAGACAGGTGATAATATCTTATTGCAGGATATTAGGCTGTTCAAATAAAATTCTGTCATTCATAAATCCAATCTGATCAGCAAATTATATGCATTTTTAAAAACATATAATCTGTTAAATGCCAAAATCTGGGTGGCTGGCATGGGTAGTGTACCATATTAATTGTTAACATTCCAAAAAGGGGGCAGATGTCAGCTGGTGTGACTGTATTGGTGCAAAAAAAGTGTTACGTTAATACAATTGTAATATACCTCTACCCTGATATAACGCGATCTGATATAACACGAATTCGGATATAACGTGATAAAGCAGCGCTCCGGGGGGGGGTGGAGAGGCGGGGGCTGAGCGCTCCAGCGGATCAAACCAAGTTCGATAAAACGTGGTTCCACCTATAACACGGTAAGATTTTTTGGCTCCCCGGGACAGCATTATATTGGGGTAGAGGTGTAACTAATGTGTTTTTGATTGTCACTTCCTTCCTTGGCGTTTAAGACTGGTTCTCTTTCATCCACTCAGAACGGCACTGGAAATACTGGGACTATATAAGAGATTATATGAAATAGTTCAGATGAAGATTAAAAATAAGAGAGAGCCAGAGAGAGAGGTAAAGCACTATTTGATTGAAAAAATCAGAGTTTTTGTTGACTAGGCTTCAGATAATCGAGGGTTGACTATAGCTGCAGTTCCAAGACGGTACAAGGTCTTCAGGGGAAAGGTTCTGTATGCTGAATAATCTGATTATCTCCTGGTTTTTGTCATTGAAAACTCAAGGAAATTAAATGCAAAAAACCTAGCATTGATAGTAGTAAAATTGTGCACTCAAATGTTCTCAGAAAAAGTAAAGTCTCTCCTATAATGTTCTCAGCCTCATTATTGCTACATTTTTGCATTTCATAATTGTTCATTTAATGACTGTGAATAATTTTTCTATGTAGCACATACTTATAAAAATAAAGGCATTTTTCCTTTAAAAATGTAATTTAACTGAGTAAAAGTAACAATGTAGAAATGTAGGCAGGAAATTCCTTATATTTAACCGCAATCTGAGAAACAGGATGCTTCTTTCATCCAGGCACCAGTGCTCCAGGCAGTGCGGTAACAGGGCACGGAGCAGGGGGAGTTGGATAGAGGGCAAGGGAGTTTGGGGGGTGGTGCTCATGGGGCGGGGGTGTGGATGGGAGTTGGGGGGAGCAGGAGGTTGAATGGGTGCATGGGTTCTGGTGGGGCAGTCAGGAAGGAAGGAGAGAGGGGTTGGATGGGGCAGCAGGGGGCAGTCAGGGGACAGGGGAGGGCAGATAGGAGGTGAGCCACGACCCCCTCCCCTAACCGGCCCTCCATACAATTTACGAAACCTGATGCAGCCCTCAGGCCAAAAGTTTGCCCGCCCCTGCACTAGACTATGTTTGCTCTATGTAGGACTCCAGTCTGTACCAACTCAACTTTTTGGAGGCTTTTTCTCTCCCTAATGCCTAATAGGCCCTCCTGTATCTAGAAAAGCTCTTAAAATCAAGTCATTTTCTTTTCAGGGATGGGGAAATGTAACAAACATGGGTTTAAATTACAGGCTGATAAAAATTTCTCTTAACTCCAGCTATCTATTGAACCCTGAAACCCTAACCCTTCCAAAATAGCTTGATACTCATTAAAGCTCTGATTTACCTCCAACTCTAGCTTGTCAGCTAGGGATGTCAGTATGATGGCCTATCAGAGTTTAGATAAAAACAACCATGAACCCTCAGCACTTTCCAAATGAAGTGTGAGCCTTTCTTCCCCCTTTGTCCTAGTCTTCTTTCAGTAATGCCACCAAAGAGTCCAAGAAAATCCCTCCCATCAGGAAAGGAAGATGATGTTGTGTTCTCCTTAGTGTATTTGTGAAGTGTACGGATACACTGATGATGGACCCAGTGTAAAAACCTAGAGAGAGGGTGAGGTAAGTTAGAACCATTGTTACTTATTTATTAAAGGCCAGATACTGCAAAAATTTGCCCCTGCACTCTTGCTAGGCTACTCCTGATATAAAAGCAGTTCTGTAAAGTTCCATTAATGGGGTTTTAGGACTCTCAGCACCTTGCAGGACCAGGCTTTCAGAGGGGGAATTTGTATAGGACAACTGCATGTAGCATTGGCATTCCACTGAGCATGGTCAGGGATTTCCCAGAAATCCTATCACTGGGAAAAGTTCTTCCCTAGGTGACAGAATGTCAGTGAGCCAGGGAAGAAATGTGAAGGAGGTAGCATCTCAAAATATGGTCCTCTTCCAAGCTGACAGCTTTGTTCAGAGGTCAGCTAAGAAGAGCAAAAAAGAGGTTATGTGGCCTGAAGATGGAGTGATGGATAAAATTTCTTTTTGCTTTATTGAATTATAATGTCAATTTTTGTGTCCCATTAATCTTATGAGATTGGAAACCTGCATTTGAAATGGGAAGAAAAGTTTTAAGGGGAAAGGGCCAAAATTTGTGTTCACATTCACCCTGTGCAGCTCCATTAACTTCATTTGGGTTGCACTGAGTGTAAGTCAGTGCACAATTTGGCCCTAAGTGATTTAAGAAAAAAAAAAGCTCACCACACGGCGTAGAACCTACATGAATTCAAGTGCTGAGAATACAAGTCATTAGTTTTCCCCAGAGATGAATTTATTCAGCAACCAATGCTGCAGTCCACAAACAAAGGAGTTTGTTTAGCTCAGTGGGAGGTACAGAGATTTCTGCTGCGGCAGTTTGCCAACAAAATGTGGGATGTATTTTCTGCTGAGATTGGGTCCTGTGTTTGAAAGAAAATCAGAAATACAGGCTTCATGCATGCATTTTCAAAAGGGTTGCATGATTGTAATTATTATGGAATGGATTTTTAGGTCTCATGTTTTCTATGTGATTTGTTTCATTTAGGCTCTTTGCTACATCTGGAGCAAAAAGGTTAACTTGCTTCTTTGTGACCTACAGTTGATGGTGCACCAACAATTTGACTATCTCGTATCACCAGTTACAATCAGAAACCCTTACCTATGTAATTAAGAGAAGAAAGTTCTTTAGAAAATTGCACCGACTATACACGATTATTGTTGGTGTGCATCGCATTAAACAGAAATAATTGGCTTTTTTCAAAAACACATCTTGTCAGCTATGTGAGAATTCTCTCTTTTTAGGTCTGGAGGGGAAATGTATTTAAAACAGTATCTACATTTTGCTATCTGAGGTGGTATTTAGTGGTTTGAGTAATGGGATCTGAGAGATGGGAACACTGATGGGAACACGAGTTCAAATGATGGCTCTGATACTAATTTCTACTGTGGCCTTGGGCCAGATATAATCCCTCTTCCACAATCTGCCCCCTTCTGTCAAATTGGGGTGATACTTTCAAAGCTGACGGGTATTGTGAGGGATAAGAAGATATTATCTGAAGGCCAAATCCTACCACCCTTACTCATGCTAAGAAGTACCTTGCTCCACAGATAGTCCCATTGCAAAGGGCTGTGCATGAAGTAAGGGACTACTCAATGCAAAGGTAGCAGGATCTAACCGTAATTGTTTTGAACATGAACGTTCTATGTATGTTTATTAGCAGTTGTTATGATTTGCTCTGGATTGGCTGAGGTAACGGCAGACTAATTCTTTATTGCCTATATTAGAACAAGCTGCCAGAATTAATACTACATAGATGCACAGTATGTTGAATCTCTTGAAAGACCCATTATCAACATTTGAGCTGGCTATCCATTAAAACAGCAATGAAAAGGGAGGAGAGTTCTGTTAGCAAAGTGGATATTACATGTAAATGGTAAGAATAAAAAATTATGAATTGAAAAAAAAATCAAAACCATAGTTCTTTAAAATCTTGGGGGGGGGGGGGATGTGTAGTGCTAAACAGATAAATAAGAGCAGGTCTGAGAACCTGTTTCAATTGAGTAATTAAAACCAACCTTGGATGGGTGGAAATTTCTTTCTATAGGGCTATGTCTATACTGGCAACTGAACAACAAAGCTTTTATCTTTCAGAGGTGTTAAAAAAAAACCAACAAAAAAAAAAACCAAACCCACTACTACCCACGAAAGACAAAAGTTTTGCCCAGGACAAGCGCCGGTGCAAACAGCTCTTTATCGGCAGGAGTGCTCTCCTGCTCACAACGCTAATGCCACTTGTTGGGGTTGGAAGTTTTTTGTTATCAGGAGAGTTGACAAACAGCGGCTACACTGCGCACCGTTTAGCGGCACGGCTGTAGTGGCACAGTAGTGACATAGCCTAGAACTAGTTAGCTGATTTCCTTAAAGTTCTACCTGTTGTGTCCCTGGACCTGATCCTGAACTCCTTGACATCAGTGATTTCAATAGGAAATTTGAGTGCACGCGATATGCAGGTCTGGGTCACTTTCCTCTGCAGCATGGGGCGTGTCACTTCCTGTTTTAAACTAGAATAAAAGGTGGATTCTCTGTAACTTGAAGTCTTTTAATCATGTTTTGAGGACTTCAGTAACTCAGCCAGAGGTTATGGACCTATTACAAGAGCGAGTGGATGAGGTTCTATGGCTTGTGATGTGCCAGACTAGATGATCAAGTCTAGATCAGACTATATGATCAAGATGGTCCCTTCTGGATTTACAATCCATGAGTCTATGTTAAATGGTGTATGTATTCTGACACTTTTTTTTTTAATTTGAAAATTTCGTGCCAGATTGTTACCAGTAACCAGGCAACAAAGAAAGGGGAGCAAGAGAACATTTAGCTCCCATTTGCTGCCCTGTGTTGACTACCTAGATCAAAAATAGCCTTTGTGATACTCCTCATCTTGTGTAGGTGAGTGGGGAGTCCTTTTCCCTTCCCCCATCCACTGGCCCATGTAGCTCAGCTGGTGTGCTTGGGGAACTAATCTGCACTAGGCAAAGGATGGCACAGATTACGCCATTTTAGAACAAGCAGGGAACCGGGAATTGGATTGTGACTCCGAATCACAGATTGGTCCCTGGTCTGCTCTTGGAGCAGTGCAACATGTGCTGCCCCTTGCTCAGGGCTTGTGGCAAACCCACAGGTCAGTCCCTAATGTGGAAGGCAGGTTTGTCATGTTTGGCAACCTTTTTTCTAATTAAACATCCTTGTTTTTTTTTCTTTTGTTTATTCATTTATTTTATGAAAATTAGTATATTTCTGCAACCTAAACCAGGAACATAGAGGTAAAAAATCTGCCATCTCACTTTTATTCTTTCCTCACTTTCAAATGGAGAGTCTTGCATTTTTGCAAATAGCTTTCATGGCTACTCCATGCTGCTTCTGTGCCCCACGGATGTGAATGTTACTCCTGATGCTCAAGTGGGAAATATTCTCTCTTCTGCTCACACAGGGACAGTGTCATAGGGACTTTAAGCAATCGTCATCTCCACAGCAAAAAGTCTGGACCAAATTCATCTCAGTTGCACTAGTGCAAGGCCCCTGAAGTCAATGGAATCCCTCCTGATTTAGAGCAGGATAAGTGAAAGCAGAATGTAGAATGCTCATTCAAATCAATGTCTCTTGAGGATAATGCTGGCACTTGGAGAATGTGTGACAGATGATCATGCAGTGAATTGGTGGGTGCTGGGTTCTTTCAAAGGTTGTTTTTAACATCAATCATCCAGCAATAGCTTTCAAGCAGCCCTAGTTTTAAATGGCCAATAGGGCCATGAACCATCCTCCCTTTCCAAGGATGCGTTCATAACTATTGGGCACAGGTCTACTGAAGACTGTTCAGAGTCAAACAGTAGGTGTGCTTCAGTGGGGCCCATCCCCATGGCTACACCCCCTAAAATGGGCACTCCCTTTTGTGGTTACCCCAACTTTGCTGCCTGGTGAGATAGGGCTTCAAGGCCATAGCCCACTTCCTCCCCGCCCCTGCTTTTGGAGTGGTTCGCTGTCCTGTGTCGCTAGCAGGGGGTAGGGTTGACAACTTTCTATTCGCACAAAATCGAATATCTCTGCCCCTCCCCTTCCCCGAGGCCCTGCTCCCACTCACCCCAGCCCCCGCATCTGTCGCTTGCTCTCCCCCACCCCATCACTTTCAGAGGGTTTGGGTATGGGAGGGAGTGAGGGCTCCAGCTGGGGGTGAGGGCTCTGGGGTGGGGCCAGAAGTGAGGGGCTCAGGATATGGGAGAGGGCTCTGGGCTGGGGCAGGCAGGAGGTTGGGGTGAAGGAGGGGGTGAGGGCTCTGGCCGGGGGTGCAGGCTCTGGGGTGGGGCTGGGGATGAGGTGCTAGAGGGGGCTCCAGGCGGGGGTGGGGAGTTGGGATGCGGGAGGGAGTGTGGACTCCAGCTGGAGGTGTGGGCTCTGGGGTGAGGCCAGGGATGAGGGGTTTTGGGTGCGGGAAGGGGCTCAGGAATGGAGCAGGGGCAGGGGGTTGGGGTCAGGGCCGGCTCCAGGTTTTCTGCCGCCCCAAGTGGCGCCAAAAAAAAAAAAAAAAGCTGCGGCAGCGCGATTGTTCCGAGAGGGACCCTCTGCAGAATTGCTGCCCCAAGCACCTGCTTCTTTAGCTGGTGCCTGGAGCTGGCCCTGGTTGGGGTGCAGGCTCTGGGAGGGAGTTTGGGTGCGGGAAGGATCTCAGGGCTGGGTCAGGGAGTTGAGGTACGGAGCTAGGAGTCTTAGGGACATGGTGGCTGCTTCTGGAAGCTGCACGGAGCCAGGGCAGGCAGGGAGCGTGCCTTAGCCCCACTGCACCGCCAATCAGACTTTTAACGGCCTGGTCAGTGGTGCTAACCAGAGCCGCCAGGGTCCCTTTTCGACCGGGCAGTCCGGTCAAAAACCGGATGCTTGGCAACCCTAGCAGTCCTTGCACTTAGGTAAGGACAAAGACTGCAATTGTGCCTGGACCCTGCATGTAGGGGAGAGTATGGAAGGAAGGCTCCTTGCAGCTTTCCCCTCCTTTCAGAGACCAACTACAGGCTGACCCCAGTCACTGAGCAACGATCCAGGTTATTTAAAACTTAAATCAATGACCAAACTCCCACTAATTTCAGTGGGAGTAGGATTCTCCCTGCCTAAATCTACCTGCTGCAGAATCAGGATCTGTGACCTTGAGCTCGATTCATTTTGTTCTCACTTAAGATGGTGTAAATTAAGTATAGCTCCACTGAAGTAAATGGAGTTACTCTTGACTTCCAATAGCATAGAATCAGCCTCTGACCGCTTGGGTTGGAGGGAGGTCTTTTGAGCCAGCCTTAAATTCTACTTTCAGTCTGGCACTGGGGAAAGTATATACTTTTTTGTGGTCACAGAAAAGTCCCAGTTATTTTGCCGGGTTGTTGTCAGCACATTGTTGTTTTAAAGCTAACTTGACTATTTCATAGCTTTATATCTAAAGATCAGCTAAAACCCCATGTGATCCAGCACAAACCAGAGCACCCCAAAAGAGGCATAGGTTGACGTAGTTACTCTATTACCTTGGCAATTTGCAGCCTAAGTGTATCTGGTAAAACAGTTCATCCAAATAGAACCAACATCATTTAGAGTGGGGGAAGGTGCAGAGCACATTTATTAAAGGAAAATGGAAACTCTCAGTGCTTTGCTTGGGTACCTGCAAAACTCATTAAATCTGACAACTGCAGCTGATAAAGAAGGCCCAGGTGCAAGTATGTGGCCCCACTGGATTGTTGAATGAACCCTGCTGGGAATAACAACAGTTTTCATTGGTGACTGATTAGGCACGGCACTTCTGTCACGTCCTGTAATGGACCAGAATGACAGCCTCCTGTGTCCCATAAAAAAACAGTTAAACGTTTTTATCAGACTGAGAAACATTTAGGAAGCAATGAAATGAGTTCTCTGAAAACCTGGATGCTGTTCATATAACCTTTCAGGACAAATGACCTATATGGCACTGGAAACTCAATAGCAGTCTGTGGCAGAGCTCCTTTTCCTTCTTGAAGACAAAAGAAATATATAGATGATGGAGTTTTTTAAATGGTTTATGTGTTTGTGTCTGGTGGGTCTGAGTGGTCAGTGCAGCTCAGTGTGTGCTCCAAAGGGAAAATAGAAATGTCTTCTCTATGTAAAATGTTAAAAGTATTACACAATACTGTATGACATGCATCCGACGAAGTGGCTATTCACCCACGAAAGCTCATGCTCCAATACGTCTGTTAGTCTATAAGGTGCCATAGGACTCTTTGCTGCTCATACTGTATAAGGAATTATTCAGTGCCTTGGCATGTCAGACTATAACACGGAGTATGGTGCTTGTCCAACCCACATCACACATCTGGCTTGCTATTTTAAACGAATAGGTACATTTTTACTGAGACATGCTCCTGGGTGCAAAGAAATGTGGCATGGAAGAGGTTAAATCAATATACAGGTTTTTCAGAAATCTATTTCAGGAAGAATTGCAGCAGTTTTTTTTTTCATTTTCTAGAAAGGTAATGGAAAATAAATGGAAAAACTACTTAACACTTCAGTTATGATAACTCAGAGGACATATGCACACACCTAGGGTAGGTTCTGAAAGCATTTAGGGATAAGCATATCCAAAATTGCGGGGAATGTAAGGGGCACTATGTAAATTTATATACCAGTACATTCAGGGATGTTCCTAATATTTGCTAAGATCTAAGGCCTCCTTATGTGCATTGTAGTAACATTTTGGGGGTTAATCTAGTAACCACTGAGAATTCCATTTCTCATGGCACTCTTCTGTCACTGTCGTAAGACACAAGTCCCTGTTGTTTTGTCTCCCTGTCCAATGTCTCCTCCCTATACCAAGAGGAGAGATGCACAGACAACTGTAACTTGTTATTGGCAGACTGGTAAAAGATTCCCCATTGTGACCCTGATACAGATTTAACTTTCTAATTTCAAAAGAGTATTTAATATTGGTAATTGCCAACATAGACATTCACAACCTTAATTTTGGTGGTATGTCCTAACTTCCAAGAGCTTGACTTTGCAATCTTATTATTCTTTTCTTGCACAGTCCTTTGAAGCAGTATCATTGAGTTATAATCCTATGGCACAGTTAAGCATTATTTTATCAGCACACAGCGGATGGTCAAGTGGGGGGCCTATTCTAATCAGTGGCAAGATGAAGAGGGATATAGGGCAAAATCCTGGCTCTTCTAACGTCAATGGCAAAACTGACTTCAGTGTGGATAGGATTTCACAGAATTTAAACTCTGAAGAGTTTAGTTGATTAATAGCATGCAAATAACTTGCAATTAATACTCATAAAATCATGTTAGAGCAAATGATTACTGTTAGAGCAAATCAGAAAATGTTAGTTAAAAACATGCATTATAGGTGGGGCAGGAAGTTCTGCCTATTATTAAGGTTGCTTGACATCTCATTAATAAGACCCTGTTTTCAGTTATGACTTCGTCAAACTTTAACTTTTTGGGCTGAAAATTTCCATGTTTGGGGGTAGGAAAATCTAAACGATTTGCTTAAGTATTTCTGAAATGAAACATTTTTACTTTTTTTGAAAGATGTTTTGTTCTGGAATTTTAATTCTTTTTTAAATAAAATTGAGGGAAAGTTTTTTCTTTTTGTTGTTGTTTTTTTTTTAAAAAGCTCTCAAACAAAATGTTTCATTTCAGATTAAAAAAGGTTTGTTGATCCCTCCCCAATTTTTTGTTTTTTGGACCTGCACCTGAACCAAATATTGAGTTATTCAGGCAGCCCTATTTGCCTTTTGCTGTCCTCATGAAAATCCATCCTCATTTGTCCAAGTTATAAGCCTTTGAAAAATTGTGGTTTGCACATGCTTACTAGAGACTTCTTAGCTTGTGGAAGCTAAATTCCCTTAAGATTCCATCGCCACTAAGCATGCTCCAGAATATTCTGTTCTGACCACGAGACAGTCCTTTCTCTTCCCACAGTCCCCTGCATCATTCACTACATGCCTTGTAACTTCTGCAAGAAATGAGGTAGAGGTTCTGTGGCCAACAGCTTCTTGTACTACAAAACCCGGATTCGATCTTGTGCACTGAATGAAGTGGGTTTCTGGGGAAAAAAAATATGTGAACGTGTAATTGCAGACTGTATCATAATGCATACACATAAGGGAGCAGAGACAATCGAAATTCTGACCTTTCCTAACTTTTGTGTGCTTGACTTTGCAACATTAATAATGTTCTTTTAACATACTATATAATACAAAAATAAACTATGTCGGAAAAACTGTGAAATTTTTCCAGTGACACTTTATACAGAAAAAGATTTTTTCCCCGTGATTGCTGACTGGAAAATTCTGAGAAACAGTTTTTCCAGTAAAAATTTGGCAGGAAAAAAATACCAGCTTTTAAACCAGTATTCAGTATCCACATGCCAGAACTACTGCAGTCATGGCAATCCTGTCAGATGAATTAAGTTTTCCTAGTCACAGTTTTGGCTCTGATTCTATACATTTAATTGATGTAGGATCTTATATTGTACATGTCTCTAGTTATCTGGTCACTTAGTCTTTTAATTTAATGCTAGTTCTCAGATCATCTATATACACTTTTTTTCCCCCACTGAGGAGCCCGAATATACAATTAGTATGGTGTTACTCATCTGAAGGATCATCACAAATTCTTCTCTTGTGTGAATTTTATTCATTAAGCTGCTTCCCAAAATCTTCACCTCCTGTGTGATTAAAGAAAGCCTTCCAGAGAGCTAGAACCATTTTATAGATAGGGCTATTTATACAAATCCCCATTAATAGCCTAGAAAGAAGGGATCACCGTGTATTTTTATTAAAAATTACATTGTACTTAATGAAAGCCAATCATCATGATGTGAATTTAGAAAATCTGACACCTTATTTTTAGGAAATGAAGTCCCCATGAATATTAAAATTATCATTTTTCATAACAAAAAGTGATATAGTCCATTGAAGTAGAGCTGAATTTATCTTATGATTGTACTTGTCATGGCCTTGAGTATTTATTGAGTAGTTTTAAAAGTTCATTAAACTCAAGAGATTAAATATTGCTCTGAGCAGCGCTCCTTAAAAGAAAAAATATAGGGCTATTACTTGGTAAAATGTTGTGCTATGTTGTTAATTTAACTCCCCTGAGTTCTCATCTTCTGATTCAAAAGACATTTCCTCATGCTGTTAAATTTGACATTTTCAAAGAATCTCGGACTGTTTCTCAAAGCATTCACCAGAAATTCAATATGGCACATTCATTTCAGATGGGGGGAAAATTCCACTTCAGCCAATGGCTCTTCTGAAATGTCAAGTGCATTAATCTCCTCCATTTATCCAGCTACCATTTTACCATGTCACTTTATTTACTGAAAACTAGTTGTCCACCAGAAAAGCTTTCCCTATTGTCGGTGTAGGGAGAATTCTGAGAAGTTAATATATATCTGCTACCAAAAATTGAGCCTTCTTGAACCAAGAACATTTTTCATTCTGTTGAAGCATTAACAAAATACAATAGACGATTTAAAAAAAACCCAGATTATGCTTTCCAGCATGATTAGGCTATGATATTTGCCATTTATTTTACTTATAGTTTCTCACAGAGCACATTTGAATCTCCCTTGGAAAGTCCTCTTTATCAGCTCATTTAATAAGGTGGGGGATGTTCATTTCATTCACATTGCTCATTCTTTGTGACAACCACAATGTTATAATTTTGTTTACCTGCAAGCTGATTTTGGAAATGCTACAACCCTTGTATATTACAGAAAGGGATTGCCTGTATTTCAGTCTAGGGGGAAAACAACTTTTTGATCACTTGTCCACAAGCAGCTTAAACTTCAGATTTGACTGTTCAGCACAAAATCTGAGCTGTCCAAATCTTCCAGTTGTGCTCTCATTCTCTCAAACTGAGTGATACGAAATATTATTCTACTGTGATTGTCTTAAAGGCATTTCTCTGCATTTCTTTTCTTGCAGACTGTTGTATGCCAGGGTTTCTCCTTTTTATTCTCTTGTTGTCAGTGTGTCTGATCTCTCTTAATTTTGCATATTTAAAGTTGTTCTCACTTTATTATAAGAGTGAGACTGGGAATCAGAACTGAGACTGTGATATTATTTCAAATTCAAGTAAAAATTCTAATCCCCAAAGAATAGTTTGGGTAATGCCCACATGGTTTGTAATCTGTCTGGTCACAGAGAGTAATTCTAACCTGATCCTCTACTAGTGTTGTGTGCTGTTGCTGTTGAGCATTCCCTGAGGATGTGTGCATAGACATTCCTGGTTCCTCTACAGGCTAATAGAGAATAGTCTGATGGGGTTGAGGAACACTTCAGTAAATCCTAGAATGTTCTTTGTTCATAGGCTTCTTTTAATGAAGTTCATGGTAGATCCACTTTCTATCACAGCAATGCTACAGGGTCATTGAGAAGAATATTTCCACCCAGAGGTATCTATCCTGAAATATAGGTGGCCTGGTGGTTAAAGGCTTTGTTGGATATGCATGCATGCTGTCACTTATTGTGGATTTTATTTTTATATGAGGCAATTTTATAGACAGCCACTGGAATATGGTTCTCTTATTTTTGTCCCCATTCAGTAAACACCTGTGTAAAGTGGTCTACCAGATAATCAGTAGTTCATTGTAATGAAGGGCCAATTCTTTTTTTTTTTATCACTTAATCATTGTTTAAAGCTGAAGCTCTGGACCCATACGAATGCATTACTGAAAACTGGTGAATCTGGCACTGGGGGTCTATAGATCTGCACGTGTAGATCTGATTTTTCTGCAGCTTTGCCTGTAGACATGGAAATGTTTCCAACTTGCAATTTGCCATCCCCAGAGGTAAGTTTTCAGACACAGAGACCAGGTTTGTCTTTTTTTGGTGTGTCTTTTGGCATAGCATTTTCTAGCTTTTGCAAAGCGTCAAACAAGAGATCATCTTCTTACAAAGTAAGGGAAACTTCAGTCACAGTGAAGCTTAATTATTTGTGTATACAATGTATTTAATTAAACTTCTATATCTTGAGCTTCTTAAGAATTCCCCTAGCTCAAGGTACTTCACCTCTGCCTCAGTGTTCTCAGTCTGCTACAAATGGGTGGCACTCACAATTCTGAGCATTACCTCTGGCCTGAGAAACAACCCGCCATACATGATGGACACCTAATTCAAAGCTGACGTTGTGGCATCAGAAAGTTGACATAACCTTTTGGGACTTGGATAATTAGACTTTGAAAATGTGTTTCAAATTAGATTCAACTTTTAAAAGTAGGGATGATCTTGTGTTTTGGAAGCCCGAATACCAACCTCAAGACTGTATTCACAGTAATACCTTGGCCAATTAAATACCCATTGTTGGTTGCTGCATCAGCCAAATACAAGAAGCTCCAATGAATTCTTCAGCCTCTATCCCATTCCTTAAGTGGCCTTTATTCCTTGTGTGGTGCCACCAGCTGTGCCATATTTTGAGTCTATTGTGTGAACAAAGAGGGTACATTTCCCACCTTGCACAAAACTGATGTACGCAGACTCTTGCTTATCCCTAGATCTCTCAGTAGATCTCTCTGCAAGCACAATAAAAAACCTGAGACACTTCCCCAAGACTCCGCAATTGTCTCTATAGTTTGATCCAGTATAAAGGCTATTTCAAAATTTTTAAAACTAAAATTGCGTTCCATGACCGTGTAAGTAATTTTAAATGAAGTGGCAAATTTTGGGATCTCTTCATCATGCATTTTACAGAGCACTCTTGTAAGCACTCTTCTTATGGACAAAATTACACATTTTCTGCTTCTATGCATTTCACATGAGCATCAGAACAGTCATGTGCATGTAAGGAATCAGTTCCAGTTACAAAAGACTGCCATTAGCTGCTCATGGTTTCTGCAAATTATATAAAACATTTAATCTTTCTGACATGAAACCCATGGATATTTAGCTTTCCACAAGTTCTGGAAAGTATGTTTACTTCTAAGTTTTTAATATTCATTAGTGTAAATTTTCTATGCCATGTTCTTTACTTTTAGTTAGCCCAGAGCTTTCAATATTACCCTCTATTTATTCAAGTTGATGGAGGGTTTTTTGTTTGTTTGTTTGCCCTAAGATCCAATTGAGTGGTTTGAAGTGCGTTCCAGACACTTTTCAAATATATATTTGTATATCAACCAAGTTTGGGTGTATATAGCTTTTATACCGATGTATGTAAAATTACTAGTGTGTAAATCAAGGGTTGATTTGAAAATTAAATTGTGAGCCCCTGGCAGAAGCAGCAAAGCGTTCAATTCCAAGACTATAACAAAGAATTAGAGAAAGGCCCTTCCTCTAAAATCAAATGAAATTGTGTTTTGCAGCAAGTAATCAAATTGTAGTTTATTTCACTACAAAATTTACTCTGGCTTGGCTGGCAAATTAAACTATCATTTGTTTTGCAAAAATAACTGCCTTTGAACTATTTGACTGAGGCTTTTTAGTTGGCCTTGTTTTCCCTCTTTTGTTATCAAATAGTGTTTTGCAGTAGCAGCTGCTGATGAGTTTGCAGGCTCTCAAATTTACTATGCGGCCTACTCTGGCTTGGCTAGAAAATTTAAACTGTTGCTGTGTTTTCTGCCTTTGCAACTGCCTGATTATAACTGACAAGTCCAGACTCATACCCAGTTGTGCAGTGGGAAGAGATCCTATTAGGTAGGTTTGTGATAGCCGGATGCAAAAGATGGAGTTTGCTTTGGATAGAAAAATAGTGGTTAATCAAAGCAATTAAAATAAAGATGAAAACTGTATGTTGTCAAAGTTGTGTAGCCTTGCCTTTGGGTCAGATTGTATGCATCCATTCTCCAAACTTACTGCTTAAGTGAAAGAGGATTTCTCCTTTAAATGAATAGCTGCCCCAGGCTGATAACTACTATAAAAATATTTAATTGGGAACCCAGGAATAATCTACTCGTTATGAAAACTAGAACAAAATGAATTGCAAATATCATGACATGTTCCCATTTGAGATTCTACTGTGTATTGTTAGCAGTTATGTTTCTTATATGCTTTATTTACTTCCACTTCACTGAACTGAGGGTTCTCATTTGTAAATATAAATTATTTTGAACATTTGAATATACATCTCCCTTGGAAATTTCATATATTAATCAGATGTTACATTTTTTGTGACAAAAGCACTGTGTGGCAGTCTAAATTGTTTCAATATTGTGATTGTAAACATTCATATCTCCTCCTTAGTTCATTGGGTAAGATGTGGGCCCTATGTAAGACACCAAAGTGATTCTGAAGGTTTTGTTGTGTGACGTTTAGTTGCTGTTCTTATTTCTTAAACATTCAAGTGCTGTCACTTCAGAATACCATTGCTGCAGTGGCCCAATCCTGGAAGGTGCTAAACTCTTTGGGGCTTGATCCAGCTGTCAGTGGGTTCTTTGATTTCAGCAAGTGTGGGATCAGGCTCTCAGCACCTACCAAGATTGGGCCATTAATGCCTATGTCTTAATTGCTCTTCCTGATCTTATAAGGGTTTTATAAGGGTCTGTGGAATTCAGTTGGCTGACAGTTGAGGGGGCTTACAAGAACGGTTTGCCCCTTCAATTTGGCACCAGCCAATAGTGTTTAGCCTTGTAGAAGAGTGAGATGCCATTGGCCAGCGCTACATGCCCCTTGTGAGTGGCTCGCATTGGTCAATCTTGTAGCTGGCCGCATTGGATAGAAGAGCTTCTCACTCTGTGACATCCAGTTGCATGTTCCTATGAACTTTCTGCGTATAGGGTTCATTGACCTGTATTTTCAAGGCTATTTCTAGTTGTCCATCATGTTATTTACTGTCATGTGCTTGTGAATGTGGCTGAAGCTTTTTATGATGTCATTTTTCATTTTTACCAATGCTCGCGATTGACTGAGATGTTGGGCAGAATGGGTACAAACGTATTTTTCCTTTCTGTAATATCCATGACACATAATGTTATGCATTTTGTTAGCATGGGAGCAATTTCCCCATCTTTCTTTGTCACTCCTGTAGCTACTGTGTGTGGAATGTAAGATGACAGGTTGCACTTCTTATGTTTGTGCAATTCCACACATCCCGTCAAATCTCGCTTTATTTGCCATTTTAGTAAGTGATCGTTTTTACTTTGGAACGATGACAAAGCGCACACATTTTCATGTTTTAAATGCAGAATTACATGGAAACTACTTCAGTGGTGACCCACGTGTTTGTGTGCAGTCCACTGTTGCAATTCTGCATACAGGTTTGGAGCCTTAGACAATACAATGTAATTTCCACCCAAGAAGCTGTTTGATTTGTTGCTCAAGGGGATTCTGAAGGCTGTTCCTGTTGCAATCAATGGACATTTGGCCATTATTCAGTCTGAGCAATTAAGCCAAAAATGAATGCTCCTGAAAATCCCACTCAGTGCTCTACCATGCAGAGAAACTGCTTGGAACTTCCCACTTCAGATGTGGATGGGGTCTGAGAGGCATGAGTGAAGGTTACAGAAACCCAGGAATGGTTGATGTGAAAAAAAAAAAAGCACTTTCTCCTTTCTTAAGTACTATGACTGTTTAATTCACCGTAATTGCTTCTGCTTCTGACATTCCAAATAAATTAATACATTTATCCATTAGACCTGCCTTCAGCTTAAAAAAAAATGAAGGTGGTGGGGGATGAGGGAGTTTATATTACTTTACATGTAATTTTTCAGCATTCCTTTAAGCTAATAGATTTGCTTCAGATGAACTGTACATGAGGCTGTGAGGTTTGCCAGAGTGCTGGCTTAGAAACATTATAATTTTAAATTCTGTTTGATGAGAATTTAGTGTATCTAATAGAGAGGATTGGTATATGAACTTAGTCTCGTTTCACTCGACATAATGATCCATTTCATCTAGGAAGTCACATGGAACTTGATTTACAGCCATTTCCTCCCCCCAGAAAAATGATTAAAGTTTGCTTTAGAAATTTGAACTTTGCCCATTGTACAGGAGAGAAAAAAATAATTGTCCAGTTCATCAATTGCCATTATATCCATTTAATGCCTTTCGCAAAGAGTAAAATGTATTTAGCAATTAAATTTGATGCTGTACATAATTCTTTTATCAACCAATTGCCCTTTCCTTGGTACTAATGCATTTCTGAACCTCTAATATGTTTATCAGTTGTGGGGAAATGTATCTGTCTGTACAAATAAATATGAGTTTTAGCCTTTAGCAAGGTATTTCAAGGGGAGGATGAATATATGTTGAAACTTACTGATTATGCAGAAAATGGCAGAACAAAACTGGACAACAGTGCACTACTGGCTTTGTATGTGTTTGAGAGACATAGCTCTTTAGCTGCTGCTTAGGATGGATGCTGGTTAACTATGGAGGAGTGTGTAATGTACTAGCTGTGTGTGTGAATGAATGGTGACGCCCTGTAGTCTAGGGCAGCGGTTTTCAAACTTTTTTTTCTGGCGCCCGAGTTGAAGAAAATTGTTGATGCCCGTGACCCAACGAAGCTGAGGATGAGGGGTTTGTGGTGTGGGAGGGGGCTCTGGGCTTGGGGTACAGGCTCTGGGTGGGGCCAGGGATGAGGGGTTTGGGTTGCAGGAAGGGGCTCCGGGTTTGGGAGGGGCTCAGGCAGGGGATTGGGACGCCGGCTTACCTCGGGCGGCTCCTGGTCAGCAGTGCAGCGTGGGGAGAGGGGGAGGGCCTAAGGCAGGCTTCCTGCCTGTCCTGGCACCGTGGACCATGCTGCACCCCGGAAGTGTCCAGCAGCAGGTCCAGCTCCTAGGTGGAGGTGTGCAAGCAGCTCCGCGTGGCTCTCGCCTGCAGGCACCGCCCCCCGCTCCCAGCAGCCATTGGTCGGGAACTGGCCAATGGAAGTGCAGAGCAGATGCTTGGGGTGGGGGCCGTTTTAGACAGAGGGGGTTGTGACATTTTGCAAGCATGGTGACTGTAGCATAGGGTAGACACTAGACATGTTTCCAATCAGCCAGGCCTCAGTCCTACACCTAAACCACACTGGAAGTACTTCAGTGATGACCCACATGGTTTGTGTGTTCACCAGAATGATTCCCTGTGAAGTTTTGGGGCTTTAGACAATACAGTGTTGTTCTCCCCAAGAAGTTGTTTGATTTATTGTTCAAAGGGAGTCTTTAATGTTACTGTGTTTTCTACAATTCAAATATTTTTTTTATTCTTGGTTCTTTGAAATAAAAATAGGACTCACCAGAAAGCTTCACATTACATTGACATTGAGGTTTTGCCAATACATTTGGGGTTTTCTTGAATTAGCCATTTGATTTTGCTAGAAGATTGTGGGAGTGAATTAAAGAGACATTTTCAAAAAAGGGCATCGATCCATCCACATGCAGGATGGTTGGATAGATATAGCTATATTGTAAAGCTGGTTGAAAATGTTCCATCAGAACAGTTTTTTCTGCTGGAAAATGCTAATTTGATTAAATAAAAATGTTATGCGGAAGCATATGTATTTTGTCAAAATTTTCACAGCAAATTATTGAAACATTTACTTTGACCTTTTGATAAAGTTGACTGTACATGAGGTCAAAATGTTTTAGTTCGGTAAGGTCTAAATTTTTTGCTTTGACTTGATCTTTTTAAGTTTTCTGTTACATTATATTATGAAATGTAATACAACAAAGCCAAAATGGTAAAGTGGAAGCTATATGTTTTGACCCTATCAAAACAAAATATTAAAATTAGGTTGAAACAAAATATTTTTGGAATATTTCATTTCATGTAAAATTCCAACATTTCAGTTTTCCATCCCAATTTAAGAGGAATCCAAATATCAAAATATTGTAAATTTCCATGGGATGGAAATTGTATGTTTTGACCAGCTCTAATAAATTGGCCAAGCTATTTACATCAGATTTCTTTAGCCAGTGGCACCCAGTTGCAAACCTTCCAACTCAGGATTCAGAGTATTTTGTCAAAGATCTAGAAATAGCAGTTGTAGAATCCTCTACATATATATAGTGAAAGATCTAGTTTAAAATTCAGAGCACAAAACTGTAGAGTCAGATTGCATCATTTCAATTTTCCAGGGTCACATATTTGTGCTTCAGGTATAGTATCATACAGAAATGCAGCTTATTCAGATCTAATTTAAATGCATTTATAAATTTTCCTACCTCAAAATTAATTTTCATATTAGATGTTTTGCACGCAGTGTATTTGTATAGGTAAATTGTAAATTAAAACAAACTTTTGTAGATCTAAAACATAATGAAAAAATTTACTATTAGGGAGTTATACATTTTGTTTAACCAGAAAATAATGTTTATTGTACAATACCTCTTGATAGTTTTAGCAATAATTAAATATGTTAGGAAGGATTCTTAATAAAAATCAGTGAAATCTGGAAATTATTGTGTGTAGTCTTCAGTTAATGTAAATATCTCCATGTTATTTTTAATTAATTAAATTTTATTGATGCAATTAAGTGACTTATAACCACGGTTAAACTGAAGTAATAGGGACATGGTGATTTCATTATTATTGACCAGAATGCCTGCAGAGTTGTGATGTATACCAGGACCTCAGAAATCTACAGGTTCAAAAATCAGAAGCACATTATTTATAAGCTCACTAGCTTTATTTTTGTCCTCTGATTTGTCGTCTTGTTCATTCTTCCATTTTCTACATGGTACTAACAATAAGACATTTTTTTTCCCTTTGAGTCACTTTTTATTTTAATATCTAAAAAAACAATGCTGACAGCTGTTGAAATTCCTTAACAACACTGTCTCTTTTGAAGGTTGGGTTAATTTGTTTAATTTTCACACCCATCACTCTGCTACAGTGGTGGTTTGCTTTTGCATCAAAGCATCAGATACATTTCACACTTTTTAACATTTCGGAAATGACCAGTGACATTAAAACAGTGCATACCACCTGGTTTTGAGTTCATTCTTTGAGACTTGATTGTAATTATGAGGGTTGCAAAAAAAAAAAAAAAGATTATTCTTGACAGAAAGAAATGGCAATGCTGTCAGGTGTGGGATGGATTGGGGGAAAATGTTGCTTTGTCTTCACCTGGTTTCTTGGAATCACTAGGTGTGAGTGCTCTTTCACAGGTCAACAAAGAGGCATTACTCAGTAGAGTTTATAATCAAACTTCCCTGTCCTGCAAAAACTGTATAGTGTTTAACATTACATGTATGGACAGTCCTGCCAAAGGAATGCACACAGACAATTTTCACAGGACTGGGCTTTAAGGCCCCAGTCTTGCAATGAGCTCCAAGTACATGGATCCCTGCACCCACGGAAACACCCATTAAAGTCAACAAAACCCTGCATGGAAGTCATCTTAGAAAGCTCCGATGGGTGGGAATCGTCTCTCTTGTTCTGTTTGTACAGCACTTAGCCCTGGTCCCTGACTGGGGCTCCTAGGCCCCACCACAGTAAAAATAAGAAGTAGCAAATCCCTTCATCTTGCTCACTGGAACTTCAGTGGAACTACGTTGGTGAGTAAAGCCAGTAGAGTTTGGACCCATGTTAGAGCGGAGCAAAGGAGAGAGGCAGCATGTGGAGAGGACGTGGATTATGGTAGTGAAGGACTGTGAGGTTTTCTTCTTGGATCTTCTTGTTCTTGTGTCCCCTGTCTTCTGTCAATATGTTATGCTGAAAGGGGCTAATGGCTGCCATCAAGAGGCAGGGGCATAGCCATGGGTGGGCGGCCCACCCATTTAGCATCCAGGCTCAAATCTGAGCAGGGGTGTAGTGCTGCCACAGCAGCCCAGAGTGTCACCCGGGCACCTGAAACCCAGGACGGAGCTATGCGCCTGCCCTTCAGAAAGCTACGCTCCAGCAGCTCTGCCCTGCCATTTTCTGAGCCGCCCCGTGCATGTGCTCAGCTCAGCAGGTGAAGCCCTGTGTCTGGAGGCACCAGGGCTAGGAGGAGAGGGTGGCGTCAGGGGAGAAGCTGAGCGAGCACAGTCTGTCATTGCCCGTCCACCCGAAAGTTGGGGCCTACCCAAATTTCCAATTCTAACTATGCCACTGGCAAGAGGATCTTTGATTGGAAGATACTCGCAGATCTCATTTAATACAATGGGTGCCAAACATTCTCTTTCAGGTTCTGTGGAAGAAGCAATTAAGTCCTTTTTATGTAGTGAAAGGGCTGCGAACAATGGCAACCCTTGCCTCGGGCACTGGTTTGCATGGCAGGTCAAGATGGAGGAGTTTACCTGGTTGGAAATGCAGGGGCTTGGATGTTGGTTTGCATGCTTGTGTGTTAGAAGCTGAAAGCCAGCAGAAGTAGTTGTGAACATGACCCTGATAGGAAACAGAGAGACAAAACTTCTTGGGCACGTAACTCGATGGAGTGGCAACCTTTGGGATTTCTGAGTAAGGAAAGTGCCTTTTTGTTTGTTTCTTATGTGTTCGGGGAACAGGACTTCGTGTACATTTTCTGGAAACCAACAAGATTACACCAAAAATATTCCTGACTCACATCATCATCGATATCTCATCCTAATGGAAACAAGGCTCTGAATATTGGCTGACTGCCCAGGCCAAAAGGGCAGCAATATGATAGACAGAGCAAAATCAGCCGAAAGGGCATATTGGTGGAGAGGTTATCATTGGAAGGCTAATCAAAAGAAAAGGGGTTTGAAGGAGGGGAGTACGTTTTCCTGGCACCCAGCTGTAGCAGACAGCATGGAAAAAGAGGCACCAAATCACTTCTGGGGAAAATCTAGGAAACAAAGAGTCTCAAGTTCACAGGGTGGAGGAGACAAGCAGGAAAATGACAGAAAACCAGAGAAAAGATGTAGGCAGGGCAGAGCTGTGGGGAATCTGGAGGGTGAAGTTGGGGGTAGAATTTGTTGCAGCAGATCTGATGTGATCAGAGCAATGGGCAGAGTTGACTCTAGGAGCAGCATGTTAGGTGAATTGGTACAAATTGAGTATCAGAGATGCAAGAGTGGCTGCAGTAGTTAAGGTGGGAGCAGGTCAGGGGAAGTGGTGAGGCTCTTATGGAATTACTCAGTGTAGTAACTTGTGTGTAAAGTTAAACACACGTGTAGCTCTTTGCAAGATCAGGACCAAACTTTTAGAAGAAGGGATACATTTCAGCAATATTATGTAGAAAGAAGTATCAGGATTTGGCAGCACCATTCCCACTGCAAAACTGTTAAGCAAATGTCTGTTATAGAAGTAAACCTGTGAAAAATAAAACCATTTTCTTTGTACTTCACCGAGCCAATTAAAAAAAACAAAGAAAAAGAAAAAGCAGGGAACCCTTCCTACATGTATTAGAAATCTGTTTTAAAATCTGTTAACTTCCTTCAACAGAAAATATATACTTATGTTGCTGTAATGTTTTCTCATTCGTTTCATCTAAAATATGTGAAACCTGCTGTTTCCTAAATAAGTAAAAGCAGATGGGGCAGACTTAAGTGCTAGGTTTTGCTGATCGCTTCAATTCTGTTAATTCAGTTCTCACCTACTTTAATGTCATTATGTTTGAGATCTGCTTGAAAGTCTCAATTTGGCAGGCCTCACAGCTGCAGCATAGACTGGGAGAGTTGATAAAATAGTTTTTAAAATAAATTTTGAGAAGTAGTAGAAGTTTTATTTCATCTTACCGATCTTTGTTCTATTTTGCTTTATTTTGTTTTTGACCAGAACCTTAATTCTGACATGACATATAACACACACCTGTAATATATATTCCAGTATGGCCAACCTCAAGATTTCAAAAATCATGAGATTCATTTAAAGATTATTTTAATAATAAATTTGGAGTGA
Organism: Mauremys mutica; assembly: GCF_020497125.1. NCBI lineage: Eukaryota > Metazoa > Chordata > Testudines > Geoemydidae > Mauremys > Mauremys mutica. Next base: position 9,010,682 of record NC_059084.1, on the reverse strand, counting down.
TTCTTATTTGTTTCCTGGTTTCCAAGTCTTCAGGGTGTGGTCACTTCATGTTCTAAAGCAGTGTTTCCCAAACTTGGAACGCCACTTGTGTAGGGAAAGCTGCTCCAGGCCAATGGGAGCTGCAGGAAATGGCGGACAGTTCCTCCCTCAGCCTGTGCAACTTCCAGCAGCTCCCATTGGCCTGGAGCAGCGATCCGCGGCCAGTGAGAACCGCGATCGGCCGGACCTGCAGACGCAGCAGGTAAACAAACCAGCCTGGCCGGACAGGGGCTTTCCCTACACAAGCATCATCCCAGGTTTGGGAAACACTGTTCTAAAGCCTTCCTTCATAATTCAGAAGGCCTAGAAATGTACTTTAAAAAAAAAGAATGAAAGAAAGAAAGATAAGATTCTCATGCAATCTGTCACGTTCATGAGCTGTTGTGACACTCACTACAAGAGAGTTGACAATACTGATATTCAATACGGCTAACGGAATTCTCTGGAATTCAGTTCTTTAAATGGTTTTCTGAACCAAACCCTGCAGTTGTATTTTCAGGGCCTGGAGACAAACTAGTCCTTTTAGCTTTCATTGGATAGCTGAGTTTGTAACAAGCCCCAGGGCCTCTTTTTTTTTTTTTTTGAGATGTCTTTGGAGAGGGATTGTCCTCAGATGTGTTGGAAAGGAGTGGACAGTGGTCTGTGGATGGAAAAAGGCTAGCTGCAAGGAGAGAGAGTCACTGGTTTCCCAATTTTAGGAACAACCCCAGATCTAATGTTTCACGAGCACAGGTATATTGAACCTCAAATCCTGGCCAGAGGGACGTTGGTGGCCAAACCCCCATTGACTTCAGTAGGGCCAGGATTTTACCCTAATGCTCCATTAGAATGGATTTGAGCTTTGATGCAAATATCTTGTATGGGGTAACATTGATTCAGGGACCTTGGGCGGGGAGGGCAGGGGCATCACCTTCCTCTTCAGCATGGAGTATGCATCTCCTGCTAGGATCATCTGGGCATCTCTCACTTAATCAATTCCTCACCAAGGCAGGGGCCTTGGGCATTAGTGCCACCTCGGTCTTGTCTGTTCTGCCTATGGCAACACAACAGTTTTATCTCCTGAGTAACGAAATCCTTAACTCAAATTATTGGGTTCAATATAGGGATATCTGGGTGAAACTTAATGACCTGTGATATACAGGAAGTCAGACCCAGATGATAAAATGGTCTCTTTTGGCCGTAAACTCTGGGAAATTGTGTTTCTGTCATTATGATGGATATGACAATATCCTGGGACAAACCTTATGGAATTAAGGTAAACCTCACTGAATTAAGTTGAAGTATTTTAGGAATCCATTGTTTTAAAAATGCAGTTGTTTATTTACTGTTGTGGGATTGCATAGAACTTCTTTAGGAGAAAGGACAGGATTAATGCAATCTCTGGGAAGTATTAGGCACTGCAGTGGACTTCTGGGGACAAGACGTCTGAAATGGATTTCCTTGGAAATACTTCAGGTGAGGGGAATGCAAATTACCCATTCTGGCAGAGGGGTCCTTCGGAAGCTGTGCTTTGAGCAGACACCCATTGTCTGACTCATTGCCTATTCATGGTCTCATCAAGGACCCAAACTGAATAAGTGAGTGACTCAGAGTCATGAGTGTTCTTGTTCTGAGCAAAGGATGTTATGAAATTGAAACAGGAAAACCATATTGGGGTGTGAAGGAGTGCTCACCTGCCAGAGCCCATGTTGGAGTTGGGGTGATCCCTGGCAAATTAATTAGCATGCATGTAGATTTATTTATTGTTGTAGTATGTTTTCTCTCTATCGCTGTTACCTTAAGAATAATATGTGCTTGCTCAGAAAGAGCTGTGAGATAGATTAACTATGGTCTTTACACTGTCTCTGATGAGAAGGCAAGAGAAGTCTGCTTAGGCAGCCTGTCTGTTGCTGGGGTTATCACAGTATAGAGAGGGGACTGTGTGGCCTGGGAATACCTTGGTCAGAAAAGAGAGAGAGACGTGTGTCTCCACTCAAGAGACACAATGGCTGGGAGCCATACGCTAAGAGCGAGCACCCTTGCTGGATCATAGAGGGGGAATACAGGTGCAGTTGCCCTGAACTGTGGCACGCATAATCAACTGTGAATGAAATTAATATCTATACTTTTTATAGAGTAACATTTTTTGTCTATCTTCCTCTGTCTTTATATACAGTGGATCAAATAAATTCCCAAATTATTTTGTGCTGGGAAAATCACCCTGGAGTTAAACTATTACTTTACCGTTCTATATACTCTTTTGTCATATGTGTATATTGAAAATACTTCAGCCTTAAAATTTATCTTCCTTGAAGAATTAGTTTTGCCATCTGGTAATCATGGGTGAAACTAAGACAAACTTCTCATTCCTGCTGAGTGAACTATGAGGGTTCTTTCCCCCACTCCCCCTCCTGTTTTGTTTCAATCCAACAGTTTTAGTGAGAAAAGAAACAAATAGCCAAGATGGGACTGGGCTCCCATTAGCAGGACCCTGAATTTATCTAAAGATGTGTGATGAGAACAGCAGGGGTGGATAGCTCTGAAGTTCTCCCTTCATTGCACTTGCTGTATCTGTTCAGTTTCATTTATGTGCACAATGCCCATGGAACTAATACGTTTTAAGATAGTGGAGCAACTTGCATTTTCTTAATGGGACTCGTGATAGTCAACAGTGCAGGTCTTTTGAAAGTGTTAGTGTAATGAAAGCTCTTTATGATTGGCATTACATCTTCTTGGTTGCCTTAAAGGCTCTCTGCCAGATGGACTACATGGAAAACAGTTTAAAAAGGGATATGGATTCAAAATAACTAGCTATTTGATTGCTCTCTTTCAAAACCATTGTGAATCCGGAAGGCTTCATCACTAGTTAACATTGCATTTAGAGTTCTAAAGTAGTTCATTAGAGAAAATTAGTAGAGAGCCTTCATCTGAAGGGATCAGGCTTGAACATTTTCAAGATCTTGTAAGCTGCAAGGCACAACTTTTAGTTGCGATTAATTTAAACTTATTCCAATTGCAGTTAGTTTTCAGCTTGTCACTGTTAAAGAGAGACTTGGCTGGCATGGGACAAAATATTTTAGGGTGCAAATATTTTCCATTACAGAATGAGGAGTCAGATTTTCCATTGATGTAAATCAGCTGAGCTCCATTGATTTCAATAGAGCTGTGCCAGGTTACATCATCTCATCCTGTATTTAGTAGCTTCACATGTGGAACTCAGTGAGATTATCGCACATAGAGTGGCTACAAAATCAAGCCCTTAGTTATGGGTAGAATAAATTAGTCACATCTTTATCCAAATAGATGGCAGTAAAACTGGAGTAGTGCTCTTAGAATAATTTTGAACATCAGATTTGTTACTGTGTTTCTTTTCAAAGGAACTAAAATGTGGTCTCTTACTGATAAATATAAATGAGTAGGCCAGTGAATTTGCATGAAATCATACCTTTTTAAAGATGCAAATTGAAAATTAAGCCTCAAAACAATAGAATTCTCCTGGGTCTTTCAGAAAGCTTTGTACATAGCTCATCAGACTCAGGTGCCCGGTTGGAAAAAAATCGTTTCACAATGAGCTCCATGAGAAAGCTTCTGGAGCTAGTTTCTGTTCTGGGTACAGGATACTCTGTTGAAAATACTATATAGTCATTTTCAAAATCTGGAAAACCCATTTAGGAAAAATACCCTTATGGGGAAGGACAGTACTGTAAGAGTTGAATTGATGACACTTGGTCTGGGGCTATACATTAAAATCCAAATGCTGGCTGTGGATTCATAATAAGAGAGAGCCTAATTCTGATCTCTATTTGCCCCCCCCCCAGTTGTCTCTCAAACCTAAGGGCAAATTGGTTTTTGTCTCTCCCCACTAAGAACAACTTCCTTCTTCCCCACCTCCTTCTATGCTTTGGATGAGGATTTACTGAGCTCCTCTGTGACATCATCTAACTGCTATCTCTGTGTTTTGAGAGCATCTCCTAACATAAAATAGAGAAAAGGAGGAATGTGATTTGGAGCTACTCCATTACCCTCCCCCTGCAAAAAAAGAGAGGAGTTTAATTAAACTGAAGCAGTTCCTCAAGTGACAAGCCCCAAGTGGAAGAGAGACTCTGATATAAATATGTGAGAAATAGCCTTTTTACGGAATTATGGTCACATAGGCAAAGGGAGAAAATCCTTTAAGCTGTTTTATTCTCCTGGAAACACAGTTTGCATTAACAAGGCTCCTGTGAGGTAGCTTACTGCTGTGGTGTCCTGTTTCTTCCATTGACTGCCACTCTTCATGGGAGATGACTGCTCTACAAATGTGGGAGTGCCGATAACAATGGATTTAAAAATGTAAATCCTAAAGGTAAAGTGGAAATGTCTTACAAGCGTCCAGTTGGCCATTGGGTATGTTTGAAATGAATCTCAAGGTTGAATTTTAAAATATTCTCAGTGTTTGAGCTTTATAGCACATTGCCATTAAAATCAGATATTTAGAGGCAATGTATTTTGCTTTTGTGCGATATAAAAATTCATGTTTAGTCGCGCATGGCAACTGCTGATCACAGAAAGCAACTTTAGCTATGAGAAAAGAAAAGCTGAGTGTAATTTTGATTGTAGGTGAAAGATTCCCATTACCTGCCATGTCATATTCATGGGGTTTTTGTGCTTGTGGATAGCTGCAGTTTATTACAGATTAAATTTAAATGTGCAGTTTGCCCTGGACAATCTTGGAAAGAAGTCAGTAGTTAATGCTGCAAAGACTCACTAGAAAATCATTCAGCACATCTCTAATTCACCTTGTTATCAATTCCCTTCATTGACGGTTTGTTAATAAAAATGACCCTCTAATAGGTAACTTCAATTCAGACACCAGGTAGAGTAATTTCTCTTTGTGCAGCTGAAATATTAATAACCCTAAAGTGTTATAAGTACATCAGTATGTTACTGTACAGCGCTAGTAGCAAAGGAGATGACTGGTTTAGTAAATGTGGCCTTGCTGCTTGTTTTTCACTGTAACAGAGACTTACTTTTAACTTGCAAATTCCAAAGTCAATTCCAGGTCAAATACAGGTATTCTTACCAAATGAAAGATAAAGGGATGCAGATCTCATTTATATACTGTTGTTTTCTTCAATAAAATGTGCACTTCAGTCCGTCTTTGAAACACGCTTATCTTTTTCTGAAGATCAATGTTTAGCTTAGGAGCCTATCACGACCCATCATCACATCAATAAGATATCTGTGTGTGAAAGTGAAACACCTCTGTGTGAAACACAATATGCTGCAGCCTTCTCTTCTCTGTAACCTATCCCTGAGCACTAGGTCAAATGACTGATTGACTCCTGGGTGCATTCAGTCAATCACAGCAGATTCTCATGGTTGAGACAGACAGGGAGAGGGCATAGTGCAGTTTCCCTTGGATCAATTTCAGAAAGACTGTTTAACTTTTTAAATACTCTAATTTAAAGTGTTTCGTTTTAATGAAGTTAATACATTGTGCTTAGAATTTAATTGACTGGGCATATGAGATGGAACCTGCTCCCAACTCCTCCCTCCACCCTCAAATGTGATTTCAAATGATTGGGGATCTATAGTTTTAAGTAAATGAAACATCATAACTCTCTAATTCCAAATGATATGTATGCCTAGACATTTTAAAAGGAATAGTAATAGTTCACCAGCTTTTGAGAAATATATTAAGGATTTATACATTTTTAAGACCAGAAGGGTGTGTTAGATTGGGGGTTCTCAACCTTTTTCTTTCTGAGCTCCGCCTCCCCCCCAACATTCTATAAAAACCCCATGGCCCACCTGTGCCACAGCAACTGTTTTTCTGCATATAAAAGCCAGGTCCGGTGTTAGCAAGCAATGCAGTTGCCTGAGGCTGCATGCCACAAGGGCCCCTGCGAAGCTAAGTTGCTCAGGCTTTGGCTTCAGCCCGGAGTGGCAGGACTCAGGGCCCCAGGCTTCAGCCCCATGCGGTGAGGCTTCGGCTTCCTGCTCTGGGCCCCACTAAGTCTAACACTGGCTCTGCTTGTTGGACCCCCCCTGAAATTTGGACCCACCATTTTCCTCTTTTTTTTTTTTTTTGGCCCCTGTTTTTCTTCCTAGCACACAGACGCACCCTTAGCAAATTTGGGAATCTGAGAGTTCTTCTTAAAACTGAAGTTTACACAAGTACGGTACATAATTTACACATTGATCATTTGCAGTTAGCTCTTAGTAAGGAAAATATAAATTGCCCAGTATGCAAAATACTGAAAATGTGTATGAACCAATATTTTTATAAGCATTACTGTAAGCCACAGCTGAGTGGAATGAAATGCTGTTTAACTTTGTTACAAAACATATGTTTAAACAGGAAATCCTTCCACATTAATTTTCATTTTCAGCTGTCAACACATACCAATCTTCACTGCCTGTCAGAATTCACATCAATATCTAACACAGCAGCAAAGGAGCACACGGTGGGCTTGGGAGATGGAATGAAAGAGTTAAGTGATGGTATTATTATCATTATTGTTATTTATTAATATTTTATGTTCACCTTTTGCACTGTTAGCTCTTCTGGAATTTTACTAATTACACATGCTTAGTTAGTGACATCATATGGTGTCCAAAAATGCTGGAGATGTACCATGTTATGAATATGCTCTACAAGGTTAACTTATATACAGGATAGTAGTGAGAGAGAAAGCATGCCAGATTTTGAATTTCACATGCCCTACTATTACATAAAGTGCTCTTTGTGATATCAGTGGTATTCTGTTGGCTCAGATAGGGTTGTATGATGATAAAAGCTTTCAGTGGTGCATGGTGTCAGCTGGGTCAGGGTAATAGGGCGCAGAAGTAACCACAAGTTGTGGTTTGAAGGAGCAATAACTATACCACAGCTTTGTTGCATGTGATGCACCATATTTAAGCTCTCAAAGAATTCTAATAGATTAGAGATGGCCCCATTTTCCTTTACAGAATCTGTGCTGGTTTGTCCCTAACATGTTATATTCATAGAGGAGTGTCATGGGATCTCACCCCCACTTTGAGCTTGTGGGTTCAAAGATGGGGACCCGCATGTATTCTGCCACCATGTCCTATGGGATCTCACCCCCACTTTGAGCTTGTGGGTTCAAAGATGGGGACCCGCAGGTATTCTGCCACCACCCTAACCCTTAGGGTGGGGTTCCTTCTCGCTGCCACCACTCAATTAAGAAATGTGAATTGAGACACAGTCCTTCCCCAAAATCCTAGGGGATTCCAAGAGCCCCAAATCCATGGAGTTCTCACACCCAGGAGAAACAAACCATTCCCCCTGCTTCCTCCCACCCCCTCCCTTTTCCTAGGAGAGCTACCGGGATCCAACTACAGAGGGATACCTCCCCATCCCCTTTTCCTGAGAATCCACCCAAGGAAAGACCAACAAGTCCTTAATAGAAAAGAATTTATTAAGAGAACAAAAAGAAAGTACAGAATCTCTATGAGCCCAAGCTGGACACTCATAGGGTATAACCTTATCAATCTCTGGAGAGAATCCCCTCTCCCCCTTTTCTCAGTAAAAGCAATATCAGCAAACAGGAATAAAGCATTTCCTTTAGCAACCACACAATTGCAAATATAGAAATCAAATCATAAGACTAATTCGCCTTTCTAATTAATACTCACTATTAATTAGTAGAAACTACTCCAGGAGAACTTGGAGACATGACTGTCCTCTGTTAGATCCAAAAACAGTTCTCACACAGACAAAGGCTTCCCTCCACAGAGATTTGAAAAAATCTTATCTCTGATTGGTCCTCTGGTCAGGTGGTCACCAGGTACTACATGTTAACCCTTTACAGGTAAAACAGACTTTAACCCTTAACTATCTGTTTATGACACGCCCCCCAAATCGCCAACAGTGGGAACTACTGGTGGTGATTTCCTCCTAGAACTGTAAAATAAACAGATAAACAAAACACATGCACTATTACATATACTACTAAGTATGTAAACAACAAGATATTTGACACTGAAGAACACTTTGTATGCATTTGAGCGGACATACTTGGCAACGTCCTTGCCCATCCCCTCCCAGTGGAAGGAATGTGTTTAACCTGTTTTTGCTTTGTTGACCCCAGAATGCCCACTGGGATGTCAGGGCCCAAGCTTAAGAGCTTGTCCCAGTACTTAGTTGGAACTACCAACTGTCTTTGAGGATGCTGGCCTTCCTGGTGTTCACCAGAAAGAATGTCCTTATATAAAAGTCCTTGTTTTACAACAAACTGGAATTGGGTAGAAGAGCTGAGAGGCGGTGGGTTGCTTCGTGCCACCGCCCAAGCTTTCTTAAGGCTGTCATCGGCTTCCTGCTCTGTCTGGAACTGTTCCCTTGAGGCGGGAGACACCAGTTCCTCTGGGAGCGATGTAGGTGATGAGGTTGTTTCCATTGACTGTGGACCGCTCTCCGCTGGTGCACAAGGTGATATTTCAGGCTCTGGCTGAGCCTCTTGGGTAGAGTTGTCTGCTGCTTCTGCCAGTTTAGGCCCGTTGGCGCCCCCTGGCGGTGGAGTTGCAAGCGCTGGCATCAGTGCTGGCGCTGGTTCTGCCGCTGGTTGCTTTTCCAGTTCCGGTCCTGGGACTGGATGTACTATGGTTGCTGTAGTTGTTGGCATGAGATCCGGTTCCACCACCTCTGTCTGGGTCTCTGGTAACACAGACAGGGTCCTGGTGGATGGCTCAGGAACAGGGATGGGAGTGCCTGCTTGTTTGGCCTGGCCGCGGGTGACCACTCCCCCCCTCTTGGCCAGCTGCACATGGTTGGCCAAGTCTTCCCCCAATAGCATGGGGATGGAATAATTGTCATAGACAGCAAAAGTCCACTTTCCTGACCAGTCCTTGTACTGGTCTTCAGGGATGCTGTACCCATGGCAGGTCCTTTTAACCTTTTTGAAGAAGGCCTCAGTGTTCTCACCTGCCATGTAGGTGGGAAATTTCTTGGGATGGGGAACAGTGCCTTCTGGTGTTGGCCACACCCCTCTGCAGTCAGTGAATTTTATGTGTGGCTTGCTGGTGTTGCTCTTTGGTGCTGGCCACACCCCTCTGCAGTCAGGGAATTGGGTTGCTTGCTTCCCAATTCCTAACCCTTTCTATTCCCGAGAGACTGAATAGAAAAGAAACAAAACCTTTTCATTTGCAAATGTGTAGTTGCTGTTTGCTGATATACTGAGAAGACCAAAAAAAACAAAACTGGTTTGTCCTGTTTCTAGCACTTGCTAAGTACCTCACAGTGGGGGTCCTTCTAACAGCCTGTTAGAAAAACTTGCACCTCTTTCCTAGCTGTTTTCAAGCAGACAAAGAAAAAAGAAAAAAAAGAAGAAGCTGGTGCTACTTAGTACCTGCGAGAAAAGTCTAGTAAATCCTCTCAGGGATTTGTATTCCCTGGCTCCAGAGGATTTCAAAAGACACAGGGAAAGAAAACCTGGCTGGAGGGTTTCTCTCTCCAACCCCCAAACCTGTTTTCCCTGTTGGACGGGATGAGCTCCGAGGAGCACCTCCCCCCACCCAAGGAATCCTGATCACACAAAGGAGGGACACACCTCCTTGCAACCAGAGCTAAAAATGTTTCGCTCTGAACTGTTAAAAACCTCTGGCTTGAGAATCGTTATCTCCCCAGCAAACCTGTGAGGGCACTTCCCCCCACCTAAGGAATGCACACACCTCCTAGGGAAGAGTTTTTCCTCAGCATAGCCAGCAGAGAAAAAACCTCCTAACCCTGAAAACTGCTTTAAACTGCCTTTTCCTCCAGCTGCCTGTCCAAGCAAACAGAAGAAAAACTGCTTCCAACAAAGCCTGCTGGAAAACTTAATTTCCTCCAGCCAACCTGGCTGAAACTGTAAACTCCCTCTTCTCTCAGGTTGCTTTCCTGCTCTAGAAGAAGAGAATAGCTCCCTTCAGCGTAGCCCAGCTGAAAAAAACTCCTTGTAACAATGGGTTCGAAACTCCGCTGCCACCATGTCATGGGATCTCACCCCCACTTTGAGCTTGTGGGTTCAAAGATGGGGACCCGCATGTATTCTGCCACCATGTCCTATGGGATCTCACCCCCACTTTGAGCTTGTGGGTTCAAAGATGGGGACCCGCAGGTATTCTGCCACCACCCTAACCCTTAGGGTGGGGTTCCTTCTCGCTGCCACCACTCAATTAAGAAATGTGAATTGAGACACAGTCCTTCCCCAAAATCCTAGGGGATTCCAAGAGCCCCAAATCCATGGAGTTCTCACACCCAGGAGAAACAAACCATTCCCCCTGCTTCCTCCCCCCCTCCCTTTTCCTAGGAGAGCTACCGGGATCCAACTACAGAGGGATACCTCCCCCTCCCCTTTCCCTGAGAATCCACCCAAGGAAAGACCAACAAGTCCTTAATAGAAAAGAATTTATTAAGAGAACAAAAAGAAAGTACAGAATCTCTATGAGCCCAAGCTGGACACTCATAGGGTATAACCTTATCAATCTCTGGAGAGAATCCCCTCTCCCCCTTTTCTCAGTAAAAGCAATATCAGCAGACAGGAATAAAGCATTTCCTTTAGCAACCACACAATTGCAAATATAGAAATCAAATCATAAGACTAATTCGGCTTTCTAATTAATACTCACTATTAATTAGTAGAAACTACTCCAGGAGAACTTGGAGACATGACTGTCCTCTGTTAGATCCAAAAACAGTTCTCACACAGACAAAGGCTTCCCTCCACAGAGATTTGAAAAAATCTTATCTCTGATTGGTCCTCTGGTCAGGTGGTCACCAGGTACTACATGTTAACCCTTTACAGGTAAAACAGACTTTAACCCTTAACTATCTGTTTATGACAAGGAGCCATTAACACATCATCGCACCAAGTCTGGCTAATTTGGATTGTTTCTCTGTCTCAAATTTGATGTTGGTATGTTTGATGTTGCTGTCCAGAACGATGGAATATGCCCGACAAAATATGCTGCAGGTAGATTTTTGAAATCTCACATTCAACTACCGTGGTGCTACTCGCTGAAAACATTTATTGACATGAATGTGATAAGTAACCACAATTAATAATTTAACTGACAATATTGATAGTTTCTTGGAGAAACAAATGACCACGGTTACATTGCACCCAGTATTTCATAGAATATCAGGGTTGGAAGGGACCTCAGGAGGTCATCTAGTCCAACCCCCTGCTCAAAGCAGGACCAAACCCCAACTAAATCATCCCCGCCAGGGCTTTGTCAAGCCTGACCTTAAAAACCTCTAAGGGAGGAGATTCCACCACCTCCCTAGGTAACCCATTCCAGTGCTTCGCCACCCTGCAAATGAAAAAGTTTTTCCTAATATCCAACCTAAACCTCCCCCACTGCAGCTTGAGACCATTACTCCTTGTTCTGTCATCTGGTACCACTGAGAACAATCTAGATCCATCCTCTTTGGAACCCCTTTTCAGCTAGTTGAAGGCAGCTATCAAATCCCCCCTCATTCTTCTCTTCTGCAGACTAAACAATCCCAGTTCCCTCAGCCTCTCCTCATAAGTCATGTGCTCCAGCCCCCTAATCATTTTTGTTGCCCTCTGCTGGACTCTTTCCAATTTTTCCACATCCTTCTTGTAGTGTGGGGCCCAAAACTGGACACAGTACTCCAGATGAGGCCTCACCAATGTCGAATAGAGAGGAACGATCACGTCCCTCAATCTGCTGGCGGCAATTTCATAGTCTTCAAAAAGGCTTTTCTGAGTTTTTGGCTTTTCTTAGGTTCTAAAGGCGAAAGAACAGTTCTGGTTTTCCAGCTGATTGATATTAACTCAACCAGTATCCACAATTAAAACCACTTACAATGGAAATTCGTATAGTAGAACTTTTACTGTTGCAATATCTCAACGCAACTCATTATCCTGCAGCAGAAGAGGGATTGTTTAGAGGTGATATATTATGAATTGAGTCATGCCCACTTAAGTTCCAACCACATTGCAGCAGTGTTTGATGATACTGTTTGTTAGGACAATTTCAGAGCTCAGCACTTTTCCTCTTTAGGCAGCTATCCAGAGGCTTTCCGTCAACACCTGTGAGAGCTGATACCTGTGGATTATGATTTAAGTTTCCTCTGCAGTGCTGTGCCACTATGCAGGATCAAACCCAGGAAGGCAAGATTCTGAATTGGTTTCAATCATTTATAGCATGTAACCACTGATTAGCAGACTCCACAATACCATGCAAACTTTTGCAAGGGGATTTTATAACAAACATTTCACAAGATGATTTCTGACTCTTTCAGCCACGTGCAAGTGGGCTTCATGCCGGTTCAGTGGCTGAGCAGTTATTTTCCTCTCCCTTGTTAGACAATCTGCTTTTTCCCACCTATGTTCTTCTTGTTACTTTTTTACTGCCACTGCTAAAGTCTCTTTGTCACTGCTGAACTTGTTTCTGCTACTGCTAATCTAAATCTGACCAAGATTTGGGTTTCCATTAGGGATATCTGTTTCCTCTTCCTCCCCTACTTTTTTATTTTCCTTCTCTATGGTACGTGCCCTTTATGTCTGCAGGTTGGTAATACATTTGTGTTTGATGCTCTCTGTATTTGACAGTTTTCTTACGGTATTTAACTTGATGGAAATATTTGTCACAGTATCTGTATTTGTTTGTCAGCTGTGTTTGTCATAGGAGATCTCTCTCTCTCTCTCTCTCATGGTATGTATCTTACTGCCTGTAATATTTTTATTTCCTCGTATGGTTTTATTCCCAACATTAGTCTCATTTTAGTCTTATCCTTAGGTTTATTTTATATCTCTTAATGCTCTTCTTAAATTGGCTAATTGCAGACTGCTTATTCACTTGGGGCTGGATTGTCACAGACGTTCCTTGGCTTGTAAGGTTTTCTGCTCCCCCCCGCTCAGATTGCATTCAACTCTTGCTCTTTCTGTATGTGTTGTGGGGAGAGATGAGGTTGCTTTCCTATTATTTCCCCCTGCAAGCAAGTGGGTGGAAGGAGGCAAAAAAATAGGAGGAACCCTGGCTTTGTCCCTCCTACTCACCAGCCAGAGTAGCAGGTTGGTTGTACAGGAAGGAATAAACTGCTCCACCAAAAGCATTGAAGTAATTTATTCTCCCAAGCCGGGAGCAGGGAAGGAATGGGGACTCTCAGGGTATGTCTACATTGCAATAAAACGCCCACGGTTGGCTCATGTCACCTCGCTTGGGCTTGCAGGGCTCGGGCTGAGGGGCCATAAAGCTGCAGTGTGCCCAAGGATGCCAGAGCCCCGGGCTCCAGCCTGAGCCCAGATGTCTACACTGCAATTTTATAGCCTAAGCCCCCCAAACCAAAGTCAGCTGACACGAGCCAACTGTGGGTGTTTTATTGCAATGCAGACAAATCCTCTGTGTCTGAGATTGTTCTCCCGTCTGCTCCTAGGGTGAGGAATCGATGTGCTGCCCTCCATTCAGGGTAGATTTAAAATTACAACCTAGCCCAAGAAGCTCTGTCAATAGGCTTGTGGCTTAGGGTCACTTCTTATGCAATGCTTGAGAAATGTGAACTCTTAGTGTTCAGCAGCCCAGTGACAAGCTCCGGCTCCTGCTCTGCTATGTCCCAGGTGTACTGCATCGCTTTGAATTTCACCTACTGCACATGTGAGAACCACAGAATAATGCTCTCTTACTTAATGTGTCTGTATTGTCCTGCTGCAAAAAGCCAGTACATCTTGGCTTACTCTGCATATGCTTGCTTTTATGTTTTCCCCCAGCCTTCTTCTCTTTTCTCCTTGTTGGGCTGCATATCTCTTTGGGGCAGGGACCACGTCTTCCTCTGTATATGTGTAACCTACTAGTCAGCATGTGCTACCTGTCCCCTTCTGTAACGAGTCCACAGAGAATGCAAGCCTGTTACTGCTCTTAGCTAGAGAGAGCCTGGCTCTTTAGTTCCAGCCGCAGAGACATAGGCTTTTAGCTCCAGAGGAACCCTGGTTAATCAAGCTGGTGGCCGTTACATATGTACAGCACTGAGCACGCTTTGGTGCTATTTAAAGAAAATATATTAATTCAGAGGTCCAGCTGATTTGGGCACGTTGCATTCCATGGGATTCTTCCCTTTGATGGTTGCACTCCATGTCATGGCATTCGTGATGTGCACCTGCTTTCTGGCCTAGTCTGGTGCTCATTTTCCCCCATTATGTACTTTTCAGCTCACGTTGGGAGGACCGGGGCCACGTTGCATTGGAAAGAACATGCTTTGACATTCAGTTATTTTTCTGGAAGTTGAAGAACTCTTTATCAAAGATGGGATTGAACTCTGGAGTGACACTTGAGAGTTACAGCAAATGTAACAGTGCCACCTAGAGAAGGTGCCAAGAAAGAAGGAAATAATAATTTCATTGTGAACAGTGTGTGGTAAATTCTGTTCAAATTAGAGCAAGGAGCAATAAAAGGTAATAAGGTAATAATTGGAGATATACCAATCTCCTAGAACTGGAAGGGACCTTGAAAGGTCATTGAGTCCAGCCCCCTGCCTTCACTAGCAGGACCAATTTTTGCCCCAGATTCCTAAGTGGCCCCCTTAAGGATTGAACTCACAACCCTGGGTTTAGCAGGCCAATGTGGGGGGTGGTCACAGGGGTTACTCCCTTGACCTCCAACTTCTCCCCCCCCAAAAAAAATTTCCCCACCAGTTGCTGTCCTGGCCTGTCAGAGTAAGCAGCTGAGGCACCGGGACACTTTGTTTACTTAGGTTTACCTCCATGCCTGCGAATGCTCGAGATAAACCAACTCGGCCCGCCAGCGGCTTATCCAGATGGCCCGGGAGCCAAAGTTTGCTGACCCCTGAATTATAGGGTCGGCTTATGAACGGGTCATAAAAATGTCTATTTTTACTTATCCATCTTGGGGGGTCAGCTTATAAATGAACCAGCTTATGTCCACATCAAACCCAGCCTTCAGCCTGCATGATGGGAATTCAGATGCTCCATACATTTTGAAAGTTGCAAAGACCTTAGCCCACAATGCAGGAGAGAACTGCTTTTATAATAGCAAAACGTTGGCATTCTGTGTGAGCAGGCTCTGAAATCGAAGTACAGTGTTGTGCATGTATCACCTAGTGTAATCTCTTTGGTGCCATCTGCATACCTCCTGAGGCCTCTATGTTGGAGACATTTTCTCTCTCATTTGGCGGGGAAAGGAAAGAATTGGCTGCAAATTCTCTTCTCCTTCCACAACTGATAGGAGATTTGCCAGAGCCACTCCCTCACGATACATCGGTTTTACTCTCTTCTTGTGCCTAGATTAAGGGCAGCATCCTACTAGAACACTTATAAATGAAATGCAGCAGTGCAGGAGGAAGGGAACGGCCTGAGATGTATTGAAAAAATTCTGCTTGCAATGGAGCAGCCTGAGAGAGATCCAGCATTAGTAGCATTGTGACTGTGAGGCTTTGGTATATCTGAAAAACAGTCTCTTCAGCCAATTTTCCTGGTCAGTCTAGAATTTCAAGTAAACTCATTTTTAAAAAAGGGGGTATGTAAAGATGTAATACTATAAACAGAATTCCAAAGCAAATCGTGGTTCACTCTTAGCTCATGCATGACTTTCGTCTCCTCTTAGCGGCAACTCCAGTTAAGGTTGATATAAAACTGCCTGTTAATTGGAGTACCTGGGGGAAATGATAGGATTAATCTCTAAATAAATTCTTAAAAGCTCTGGAAAAAGGGTGTTTGTATGGGTTGCTTTTTTTTTTTTTTAAATCCCTCCCCAAAACCTGAGTTTGCACTCTGCTTTGAAGATAGGCTCATCAGTGTGCGAAGCAGACTTCTGCCTTGAGGCCATTCATAGTGCGGAAGCTTGTGAAGCTAAAACAGTTTGATGTGTAATTGCAGGAGGAAATGGAAAACCTGCTGAGCATGGCAGGATGTAGTGCCTTATCACCCTTTATGTGCATCCAATGCTTGCTGAAATTGCCAGCGGATCCGCAACATCGACAGAACGGTGACATTTTTCATGGGCCGCCGTGTTCTGAATCAACACTGCAACAGTGCGATTAGAGTAGGTAAAGGAGGGGAAACAATCAAAGAGTTGCATGTGACAGATCAGTTTTTAGTCATTCCCCATTCCTTATTGCCTGCTGTCTTGTGTGATATGCAAAACAGCTTCTCCAGACGCATTACACCTTCACATTACCTGAAAATTGAATTTTATTTGGTGGCCTGCATATAATTTATAGCACTCTCCAATGCACTTCAGTTCTCATTTAGCTAAAAGTGTGTTCTTTATTTGCTTCTGGCAGGGAAACAGAGAAATAAAACTGAACATTCGGCACCACTTACGGTATATAAGAACCAGGCTATTGAAGTTTTAAGCTGCTTGAATACGTTATTGACAAGAACTGTCCATTCTAGAGTAAGCACATGATGTATTTGAATATCATCTCTCTATAGTAATTAATGCACTGAATCTGAATACTGAGGCTTAAAAATACAGGCTACTTTTCATACACAAAGAGAATGAATGGCTGTCGAGTATTTCATGTAAAGCAGAGAGAGTAAACTAAGGAATTTTGGTAATGGATGAGGTAACAGTTGGTAACAGATGAGAAAACAGTTAAGATAGAATCCTCCTTCCACTGAGCATTTCATTTTTATTAAAAAAAGACCACTGTAAATAACTTGCTGTTTATGATCTTCTGTATCTACAAATCTAATTGTTGGAATCATGAACCATATGTTTGGAAAAAAGAAGGTACTGAGAAAATATCTGAGCTGTGCACATTCCCGTATATCCTAATCTGCTGTTCACTGTCCAACATTGTTTTGCTTCTGATCAACCAGGATTGTTATCTGAATTATATTTCTCCCTTAAATGCACCAATATGTCCAAAAATACATAATTAATAATGCATAATTAACCACAGAACCGTCTGGTTACAATAAGGATACTCAAGCAACGGAGAGTTGTTGCAAATATTTTGTAATTGAAACTTCCATAATTGGAAGTGCAAGTGTTTTTTTAGAATTTAAAGTATATGTATCAAAAATATTTAGGGTCATTTTTTTTTCTCTGTTACACCTGTGCAATCCCATGGGATAAGACCTTATCCAGAAAGCAAAGTGTTAATGTAGGTACATACCAGGTATCATAGGAGAGCCAAGGCACCCAAGAAGTTATCAGAAGCATGGAAAAATATATCAGGCAGTACTAGGAAGCACCTGGCTGCTAGAGAGGAAGAGCAAAGAGAGAAAGTGATGGGAATGTGTCGGCAGTGGCCCCAGAAGACCCACGTTGCCACACCCTTGGGATGGAACACACGTGGCATACTGAGAGACATAACAAATTTCCAACTTACATTGGGAATCTACAAATACACTTAAAATTAAATAGACTGCAAGGGGCACCTGCATGAAGGTCATTGGCCAATCAGTGCTTAGGAGAGCTAATTAGATCAACTTCTGAACTGAATTACTGCAGTGTAAATATGGCTTCACTGAAGTTATTTTGGTGTAGATCTGGAATTGGCAGTGGAGTTACCCCCTGTTTTACACTAGAGTATCTGTGATCAGAATTTGGCCCATCGGCTCTAAGTGTTAGTTTGTATTTTTCCTGGGCTATTTAGAGCCAAATTTTCAAAGAAGCCCAAGTTGAACCCACAAAATTTATCTACATTTTTACACCTGCAATTCAGTTGTATGTATCGTGAAAATGGGTGGACTGGGAGGGTCACTTTGCAATCCAAAATAATTTTTACCATCTCATAAGAGACATAGGTGAATACTGAAAATAATAATAAATGCCATGAGTATTCATTTGTATCTTTCAAATAAACTTGATTCAGTTTTGTTCTTCATCTAAGAATACTTTATTCTAGTGAATAAGTTTTATAGTTATGAATACATGCAAAAACCAAAGGTGAATCTTGAATATTCACCATAAACAATTTTTTCATTGCATAACTCACCCAACAGCCCTGTGAATTTCATCTTTGAATTGAGAATGTTACTATTAACTAAGCAATTAATACCATTGTTAGGAACTTAAGTTATCAGTTGTATCTTTTACCCATGAGAATTACAGTAACATTGAATCCAATACATCAACATTCTTTCTTGACCAAAGGAAAAATTTTCAAAAGTGTATAAGTCCCATTTTCAAAAGTGAGTAGGGCACTTAAGAGTCTGAATCTCATCAAAAGCCGAAGTCACTTTTGAAAATGGGACTTGGGAATTCACGTCGCTCAAGCACTTTTGAAAATTTACACCCAAGTCCTCTCTCTTGCCTTCTTGTGTGTGTCCTTCCCAGGCTGGAGATCACATGAACCTGAGTTACAGACCTATCTTTTTTTCCTTGTTTATGTCTATCTCCATCCCTGTCAAAGAACTGCACAACCCCCCCCTCTCTCAATAGTGCTTCACCCTGCTGGTGTGGGATATGCACTCAGAATTTTATTTGCAAAGAAGGCATCCTGTAAACTTTGTAAATCTTTATAGAGCAATCAGGCTTCTAGTGTTGTTTTTACATTAATTCCTCTGTGCTGTCTGGAGGTTCCAAAAGAGGCAGCTTCTACTTTATCTCAAAGACTCAAAGGTTTCTGCTCTTGGCACCATTTTCCAAATATTTATTTATTTATTTAGGTAAAGGAGCAAAACTATTGCTTCAGCCAATACAAGATAATGTGCTTTTGCATTCTTAAGCTTAGCTCTGGAGCAGTGCTGCTGACTGATTTACTCTTTACTTGCAGTTTTTCATTATTAGGCTTGATAAGAAGCATTCACTTTTACCAGCTGGGAAGCAAAGAAGTCAATCGTTAGCTCTACAGCCTGGAGTGGAGGCAGCACAGTTTCCAAAAGACATCAGCAGAAATCTCAACAGTGTTGGGCCTCCCCCAAACATCCACCGTTACATAGCAGGGTACTTACTGTCTGAGGAAAGGCACAACTGGCAGCAAATTGTCACAATCTGCTAATAGTATGTCTTGACACTATCAATTCCCCACTGGGTGTAGGTAGTTTAGGGTTTTGAAGACTTCTCTCCCATCCTGCATTGGCCATAAATTATTGTGTCCAAAAAGACATCGGAAATCAGAGGGCAGGTAATCAAGAAGTATATAGATCTAAATGGCTTGTTAAAATTAGTACCCAAGCAGCAAATGCGGGAATGCACACTGAGTTCTACATTATCAACAGAGCCAAAAGTCATGCATTAGCCATCTTGAATCTCTGTGGTGACAGCTAAATTCCTCCCACCAAAGTCATAATTGGGCATTTTATATGTAAAGCGGTGCTGCAGCTGGCCTTTATAACTTATCTACATAAAAACTTTGGTCCAAAGGCATGTCCCTTTTTCATCCCAGTTTTCACTTGAAGATACAATAGTAGCATATTATCTACTCAGTCTGTCTGCAGCAAAGTGAGAATATATAGAAAAGCTCTGGGGTGTTTTACTTTTTTTGGTACACAAATCCTTTGCAATTTCACACTGATTTGCTAAACAAGATTAACAGGTTCTACTTCTCTTATCATAAGAGCAATTGTAATCACATTATAAATCTCAAAAACAGCAATACGGATCACGTCTTTCCATGCTATAAGGGGTATTTTTTGGAGTTTTCTACCGTTATAAACTTGGCTTTGATCAAATAACAAGAACATGAAAAGATTTTTTTCTCTTCCCAAATGTTGGCAATTTCTTTGCATTCCTATCTTGACCTAACAGTACCAGCAGATGATAATATACTTAAAAAGAAATTACTGTCCAGAAGAACAGCATGGACATTGTTCCCTGGATATTCAAACTTCATTTATATTCCTGGCTAACTATAATATTGAACAACTTCTATTTTTAGTGGAAAATCAAATTCATGATATTGAATATAGAAGCTAGTTTCCCCAGACATCTATTTTTAGGTTTTAGATCCTAATCTCTAATACTTTATGAAATGCATTTTAGCAGGTTGCATTTCTTTAATGAATAAAACTTACCTTAGATTATGCCTCGCGTTAGAAGTATTGATTCCTTTGAAGATGGTGGTTCCATTTTGTCTTTTATTTCTTTTTATGGTGGTGTGAACACAAGTGGAAAAAATATATCTTCTGCAAAGAATTCCCATTAGAAATTATGGAAATCTCATGATATTTGTGTAGTGTTTTCTTTAAAGATGCTAGTCAGACTTTCTGTGATACTTTAGTTTTATAGGTTAGGTTTTGTTCTTCTTGAAAGTACATAATAAACCAATAGGACACATTTTATTGTAAAAGAAAATATTTTATTTGTGAAGTGCTCTCTGGAAGACTTTTATTGGGCACTTGCAAAGTTGCAAAATGGCATGCTTATGGTAATAGCTTCCTATCAATGCTGCCTTGTATTACTGTATATCATTTCCTGTGGAAACTTCATTGTAGAACCTGGTATTTATATTTAAAATTACACATCCTGAAAATATGCTTTATGGAGGGAATTGTCCTATGCTGTAAATTAAGCCACATACTTGGCTGGGAGTAGGTCAGATAAATTTGGAAAGTCAGAGGAATAAAATAAGATATTGGAAACATGTCTTTTAAATTGTGGCCGTGTTGTAGTCAATGGAAGTTTTGATATTGACTTGTATTGGGCCTAGGATTTTACCCTGTATTTTATGTCAGCGTTGTGGGACAGTCAGGCTGCTAAAGTAATATCAATATTTAACTCAAATGCCTGTCCCCAGATCTTGTGAGAGAGTAAAGAAGATTTTGTGAAGGAAGCCTCAGTATGCAGTGAGTGCTATTGCAAGCCGTGTGGTGGGAATGTTAGAGTAAACTGGAATTATATCATTACTGATCTTTTGATTTTATTTGCATTTGTAAGAGAAGAATAAAAAACAGAATTGTGGGGAGGGGTTGTATATGTCTTTCATTACTTAATAAAAACAACAAGGAATCCTTGTCCGTAATGGGCCACACTCTTACCACTTCAAAAGTTATTTTTCCTCCCTTGGTATCCTGCTGTTATTGATTTATCTTGTTAGACTGACCTCACACTTGGTAAAGCAACCCCCATCCTTTCATGTATTTGTACCTGCTCCTGTATTTTTCACTTCATGAATCTTATGAAGTGGGTTCTAGCCCATGAAAGCTTATGTCCAAATAAATTTGTTAGTCTCTAAGGTGCCACAAGGATTCCTCGTTGTTTTTGCTGATACAGACTAACATAGCTACCACTCTGAAACCTTTCATTACTTAATGTATCTCAATGTGTTTAAAGACCTATTTACATATATTTTTGGCACTGTAGCTTTGCTTTTATACATTCTCTGTGTGTGTTCGCCCTGTGGGCTAAAGAGACCTTAGTTGTTATGAACAGGTTCCCATTGACCTGAGTGGGCGCTCTGAGTGCAGAATTTAGCATTCTGTGGGTGTTGCCCACAGTGCTTCACATATCAAAGTACTTTACAGGCATTAACTGATTAACTAATCCTTTATAGGTATATCTTTCTCTAGTCACATGCATGTGTGCACACGTACACACAGATATTACAGTCTAGGCCAAACTCAGCTCTAGGTGGAATTTAGTGGAGTTTCACACTCCTGGAGACACACCTAGGAATGCCAACTTTCTAATCCCACAAAACTGAACACCCTTTCCCTGCCCCTTCTCTGCTCACTCCATGCCCCCCCGCCCCCGCTGCTCGCTCTCTCCTACCCTAACTCGCTTTCACCGGGCTGAGGCAGGGTGTTGGGGTGCAGGAGGGGGTGAGGGCTCCATCTGGGAGTGCGGGCTCTGGGATGAAGGGTTTGGGGGGCTGGGCCAAGGGGTTTGGAGTGCAGCGGGGGATCAGGGCTGGGGCAGGTGGTTGGGGTGTAGAAGGGGGTGTTGGCTCTGGCTGGGGGGTGAGGGCTCTGGGGTGGGGCTGGGGATGAGGGGGTTGGGGTGAAGAAGGGGGCAAGGGGTTAGGTGTGGGAGCGAGTTTGGGTATGGGAGGGGGTTGGAGTGCAGGCTCTGGACGGCGCTTACCTCAGGCAGCTCTTGGAAGCGGCTGGCATAACTGGCTCCAAGGCAGAGGGGCCAGTGGGCTCAGCGTGCTGCCTGCGCCTGCAAGCGCCACCCCTGCAGCTCCCATTGGCTGCAGTTCCCGGCCAATGGGAACTACAGAGCCGGTGCTCAGGATGGGGGCAGTGCACGGAGCCCCAGTAGCCACCCCTGTGGCTAGGAGCCGGACGTACCGGCTGCTTCTGTATGTGATTCCAATGACTTTATCAATTATTAACTTCTAAGAATCACATGAGATGAGTCTAAAAGCAGCGTGGTTTAAAGAATTTTTCATGGGGGGGGGGGGGGGCAGGAGTTCCTGAGCTATAATCTGGCTTTTGCAACAAACCTTTGGGCAAAGCATTCATGGCCATGCTCATGCCTGATGTAAAACCATTGACTTAATAATTGTTATACCAGGAATGAATTTGGCACTTAGAGTGACTTTTCGGGACCCATTGAAGTCAACGGGGCCAGCATTTTAGTTTTATCTTCCCCATCTGTAAAATGAAGGACCCAACATTTGAACCTAGATAGGATAGACCTTGAGGTCTGCGTTCTCCCTATTTTTTGTAGAAAGACAGATGACCTCACAAAGAATAGTTATCTACTTTTGAACATATATGACAGAAAACTGCAGGTTCGTTACAAGTCAGATAAATTAGCTATTCAGCTGCGCTTATTTTAGTTGCATTACACACGTTGGTTACATGAAGAAATTATTTCATGGGAACTATAGACTATTTACAATTTACAAAGCTCAAATTAAAAAATGAATAATAAGCTATTACTGTCTAGTGGTTTTCCAACAGGGCTGTAGAAATACTAGTGCACTTACTAGTTAATTAAAAGTGAATTTGCTGCTTTTTTTAATTGACTATTGTGTGTTCCAGCATAGAAGACTCTCAGTTTAGTAAGAAAAAAAAGTTTCTTGTCTTTTTGTTCTTTGAAAAATGATCTGTATGCGTTGAGGGGAAAAGAAATAAATGATTGAGAGACGCTTCAAAAATTAAAACATCTATTGAAGTCAAAATCAAAGCTCATGAAAAATTAATTAACAAATTTACAATTAATTTTTTTCCTCCTTACTTTGGTATGATGGATTTATTTCAGTCACCCGTAATTCTTCTAAATCAGAATATGTTTGTGTAAAAAAATTACAGGAATGTTAACACAACGTTTGTAAAATCATAAAATCTAAAATGGAGGGAAAATACCTCGAAAATTGTTTTGAACTAGCGGTTAAAGCCAATTAAATAATGTTGGAACACTTCATTCTGTTTGACAGGAGTGATGCATTGCCTTTCTGACATGAAGATCAATCTCATTCTTTGAATACTTGACCTTGTGAATGTGCATTCATAGGCGTCAGCTATATTAAAAATCTCTGTCGTGCTCTTCTGTTGTGAAGTGATGCAAGGGAGGAAAACCCCAAAATGCTTGGAGCTGGAACCACAACTCTTATAATGACACACATGGCTGTTGAAATGAAATTAACATTTCTATCTTCAGCCTTATTGATTCCCTTTTTCCTCACTTTTTAGTGGTGGTAATATGTGGAAGGACCAGACATCCCATAGGAAAGTCCTGCACAGGGTAAATCCTTGCCAAGAGCTGTCTACACATACAAGAGGAGGTGTGTAAGCGATTGCTCTTATTGCCATAGTGCCTCTGGTTTCAAGTTGTGGTGTTAAAAGGAACTTCACCTCTTGTGCCACCTTTTGACCACTTCCTCAGCCCTCTTATGGCCTGTGTCTCTTGGTCTTCTGTGACCTGGACACTTTACCCTTTCAACCCATCTTTTTCTTCCCAGCCTCCCACTGGACAAACAGTCTTTCCATGGCTCCCACCAGGCAGCTACCATTCCTTCTTCCTGAGGTCAGTTGTCCACAGCCAAACATAAAACCTCAGTCTCCGCCCTACTCCCTCAGCTCTTTTTGCTGGAGTTTCCCAAGACTCTCTTCCTGGGACTATAGTCTCTACATGTCAGGCTGCTCCTTGAAGGTTTACCATACTACAGATGCTCCTCAACTTACGCAATCGTTCCGTTCCGGAAATCCTTGCATAACCCGAATTTTACATAAGTCGGAAACGCATATTGTACAAGCATAAAAAAAAATTACAACAAAAATATTGCATTTACCTTAATCCTATTGTTACCCTGGTAACTCAAGGCTGCATTTTGGTGGTGGATGACAATGGGCTTAATTTGTAGATGAGAAAGGAAAGGAGGAGACAGGCATAATTTGAATGAAATAATAGGGTGAAATAACAGAACTACAGTATCACTGAAATAACACGAGCCTGAGAGGCTGTGAGAGCTCAAAGCCTTCCCTTGTAGGAGATGCTACTTCTGTATTCCTCTGCACACCGCACTACAGTACTTTGCGTTCCCGTACGCTACACAATATTTTCCGCAACTCAAAAATTTTATTTATGCCTTATGGAACTTTTTGCGTATGGTCAAATTTGTGTAAGTTGGGTCTTGTGTAACCCAGGGAGCGTCTGTACTTGTCTCAGGAGCTCAGTCAACTCTCCAGCTGGTTCTGCCTGTCCCCAGAAGTTCTCCGCTGCTGCTCCGGACCCTCACCATTCTTCTGAGTTCTTAACTTTGTTTATATAGCCCTTCCTGATTCCCTCCCCAGAGCTGGGGTTAGTTATTGTACTTAAACCTCCCTAACCTTCAGCTGGGGTCACTAAGGGTACGTCTACATAGGGAGCAGCAGCCTGTGGCACCGAGTCTCAGAGCCTAGGTCAACAGACTCATGCTTGTGGTGCTCGGGCTAGCGTGCAAAGAATAGTGTGTAGACTTTGTGGCTCAGGCTCAGAAGCTTAGGGAGGGGGTGTGGGCTTGAGAGCTTGAGCTGCAATGTCTACAGAGCTCTTTTTAGTGTAGTAGCCCCAGCCTCACAAGCGTGAGTCTCTCGGCCCAGGAGAGACTCAGTTTGAGACTCGCTGCCATTCACTGTGTAGACATACCTTGATTATCGCTGAGGTGCTAGGTCACAGACAACGCTGGGCCCAGCTTGCCTTAAGGGGTTAGCCAGCCTGTGACAGGCCAGTCGGATAGAAATAACATCTTCCTCTCCTCTGAAATAGGTGCACATCTCTTTGTGGCTTTGGAGCTAGTAGTTTAAATATAAGGATGGTGATTTATACTGGAGTAAGGGAAGAGGCCTTTAGAGGAATGGCTACTGTATGTAGTGTCATCCTTATCTGCTCTGTTGTCTTGGGACCCGGATCTCATTTCCTCTGTCTTGTCCGGCGGAGCTGTTTGATAAGTTATTTCTGCCCCCACCCTCTACAAAACTGAGATTAAAACAACACAAACGTTATTCTTAGAGAAAAGTCTCAGATTTGCATAACAAACAGAAGTTACTTTGGTTTTTAATAATTTCATCAAAAATATTTGTTAAATTAAGCCAAATTTTTCAATGAAGAAACTTTGTCAAAAAATGTTTTGCCCAGCTCTAGAGCCAAGTTCTCTGCCACTGCTCGCCAGATGATGAATAATAGTTTACATGCCATAAAGTAAGTGGAATTGACTCATTTAATCCCTTCACTTCTGCCTGAGAATATATATATATTCTGGCACAAGTTTTCCTATGAAAACATCACATTGAAGATATTGGCAGCAAAACAGATATGTGTTTTCTATTGATAAATGCTACACAATTAAGAAGAAAGACAATGTAATACTTTTCAAGCTCAGACCTCTCCTATGATCTAGAATTATGGTTGAAATCATATGTAGATATTTAGATCCAACATTCCACCAGATGTAAAGAAAGCTCCTGGATGTGTCGTTTTACGTCTTGTCCACACTGAAGACCTGCCCTTACACATGTGAGTTGAGTAGTTATAGGTATGATTCCTCAGTTAGGCACCCACAGCTAAAAATTTGGTCCTTTGACATCCATTATAGGTCATAATCACCTGAATTATCAGGCTGGCTCTGATTTTCAAAAGTGGACTTCAAACTGGTGCCTCAGTTTTTAGAATTAGAGACAATTTTTTCTTATTGGGCCTATTGACTCCTATGAAACTATTCAGAAGAGGAAGGATTCCGGATTTGGGCCCTAAAGTGGAAGGACTCTTTCTGCATTTTGTCCCTCAACCCTCCAATTTTTATTCAAAACAACCTGAACACACTTAGACGTGATTTTATTCCGAAGAGAATAGCCAATAAGCAACATTTTCGAAATGCACTGAGACAAGGTATGTCGGAATTGCCAGACCCATGATCCCTCTAGTCCAATCTCCAGCCCGAATGCTTCAGAGGAAGGGCCCAGAACCCTCACACAATCTGTTCCCCGTGCAGGTGTCATTCTAACCCCTAAAAGTCAGACATTGGCTTAAACCCTGAGTACTGAGTACACAGCGATAATCTAACTGTATGCCTTGCTGTCTTCATTCTGCCAGAAATTTATAGTTGTACCAACTGATTCATCGGTGTTCCCTTAAATAGCTATACATACTGCTTTTGGGAGAAAGAGGAATTACACTGTGATTGCTGATTGGGAAATTTATTAAATAGCTGAAAATTTACTTTGACTGATTAATCAGGTCAACTGATAAAGAGGCATTCATCATTGTGGTCCACTGGTTATTTTCAGAGACACACCTAGGTCAGCTAATTACTCTGAGACACATGAAAGGCCACACTTCAGACAAGAGAATTAAACAGAAAAAAATATGATACGCACTTGCCACACTTGTCATATCAGTTGCATTTCCAAAGATGCTTCATCTCTAGAGTCAATATTTCAAAAGGTTCCCTTGAAAACTCCATTCATTTGATACACCAGCTTTGAAACTTCACTGCTATTTTAAAGATCCTCAGACATAATCTACTCTTTAGTGTTGAAACCTGCACGACTGTTATTTAACAGTGATTAATAAATGGCAGGCTGTCAGTACTGGTTGTGAAGTTGCATCAAGCAGCCATTGTTCTTTCAAATTAAAACATTTAAACATTTAAATCCAAGACTAGGTCTGCAGGCTCATTTTAATTATTCTTTTTGTCTTTTGGAAATACCTTTCTTCTAATGATCACACAGCTGTCATATACATTACCTTTAGTCAGAATACATGACAGTGCTTTCCTATTAGCTGTCATTATTTTACAAGGAAAACTGAAACGACTAGAGCAGATATATTAATTTCAAAAGAAGACCCTGCTGGCAAAGTTATTAAAATAAAAATATCTGAAGACTCAAATTCATTTGATTTATAGCAAAGAGCGGCTGTGGTATCTCTTGACAGTTCAGGTGTCTGATTTTATTTATTTATTTTATCATCTCCTGAAAACCTTTCTGACACACCCCAAGTCCTGCCTATCTAATTCCACTGCATCAACTCAGGAGAATGAGGTTCTTTTACAGCTTTCAAAATATTCCATGTTGTATTGAATTGCTCTTTCTTTTTTTAAAAAGGTATTTTTCCCATTGAGAGAGAGATAGCGTAGTGTTAAGTGGTAATGAAATAACAAACTCCCCCCCCACCCCTAGTCTTGAATTTGTGCTAACTGCATTGGGTGTAAAATCAACATCCTTCCCTTTTTGCTGGGCTTTAGCATTTCCCCATCAATTACTCTCATTCACAGTGGCACCAAGACTGTATGGGTGCCCTGAAATGGCCTTTTGTGCCTATTGTGCCTGATACAAGGGGCTTTAGATGTAAACACATTTGCTTCTCCTTTATTTTCTTCCCTCTGAGACTGAGCATCTCATTTTCATTGGCATCCTGGGACAAGAGAGAGAATAGGTTACAACTTATAAGGCCCGGCGATATGGCTGAAACAATAAAGGAATCCTGAAAATCCTATTCTGATGCACTTTGGTGCAGACAACCAGACAACACATGACCCTTGCAGGGCACTGGGCACTTCCATCTTCCATTGATTTTCATGGGAACCAGGAACTATTGGCACATCTCAGGAAGTGATCAGCACCTTCCAGATCAGGTGCATACCGAGGGAGAAATGAAAGATGACAAGCAGACTTCATTATCCTGCTTGTCAAAGCCCTAATGTGGCAAACCATCCCTGTTCAGCAAAGTGCTGAAGCATGTTCTTAAGTCCCATTGACTTTAATGGCACTTACCCAAATACTTAAATGCTTTGCTCACTGGGGATAGATTTAAGCACATGCTTAAGTACTTTGATGAACTGAGGCCTAGTGCTGTTTAGTGTCTAAAGACCGTTTATCTATGGGGGAGATTATGTCATTTCTACAATTGAAAAAGAACGAGAAATATATCTTATTCCATGATACACACAAGTGCTTTCCTAATATTGGCCTTTGCCTCCTTCCTAGGGTTGCCAGCTCTGAAGCTATTTCGGGAGATCTTTTTTTCCAACATGACTTGATGTCATTTTCTTTAAATGTCCTATTAAAGTCTCCCAGATTGCTTTTAATAGTCACTGGGAGATTGAAGCCAGTTCCGGGAGACTCCAGGCCAATCCTACTCCCTCCTTCACCCACTTCTTTAAATTTCTGCCTCTCCTCCTCTGAAAAATGATAACTCTGAATTAACTTGATTTTTTCTTTCCTTTTACTTTTTTCTGTGTATTCTTGAACGCTTTCCAGGGAACCATGATTTTGCTGTCAAAGTTATTTAAGTGGCATTGGCATCCTTCGTCGATGCCAACATCGCTGAGTCCCCTGGGTAAATGAATGAGTTTTGTGGCATAAGTTAAAGTAACGGTTCTTAAAATGGATTGCTTTGGGGAAATTTTTGTTAGGATTATTTTTGGCTGTGTGTGCATTTAACTCATTGCTGTTAAGCCACAGACTAAACAAAAGTTTACTTTTAAGTCTTGCAAACCCATAAATTGCTGTGGCTGACTCCAATCCAACACATTTTATCTTTCTGCTGCATAATTTAAATAGGTTTTTTTGGTTATTGTTTCCCTAAGTGGTTTCAGTAAGCAATGATGTTCTCTTCCACAGCAGAAATGTGGTATATATTTCCCGTGACTATGTTTTATGAGCAGAACACACAAAATAACAATTCAAAAGAACTAAACACAAAGGCATCATGGAGTTACTTGTGGTTACTGTCCAGATCTGATTCATCATACATGCCTTTCTTCCTTTCTAATCTCCTATAGTGTGTATAAAGTTATTGTATTTACATTTATACTTGCATAGTTTGTCTGGCTACAAACATCTATTATGTTCTCTGGAAATTCTGTTAGTATTTTAAAAGGGACAAAGCAATTGATTTGATTTAATCAAAGATAATGTTTTAAAGCTTCCCCCCACCTCACCCCTTTGTTAATAGAATGCACCATAATTTTCAGTGCCAACAAAATATTTTCATTTCTACATTATTACATTTATTCTGGAAGAATGTCCCTGTCAAAGCGTGAACTCTAGGATCAAAAAGCCTTAATAAGAAAATTGCAGTATGGGGGTAGCTTGTGTAAGACTATTTCAGTGGTATGAGTGATAAAAATTATCTGAAAATGGAGTGTGGGGAGAAGAGAGCGATTTACCACCCCAGAATAGCCAAAAACCCAATGCTTTGGATTGGGTCACAGGAGACAGAGTTTCAAGTCCCCGATTTGTAAAACAAAACTGTTGATTTCCAGCTAGCCCTACTATTAGGAAAACCGTACAAAGTTAGGGGTCTACGCAGCCTGCTCGACTGCTATGCTGCAGCATTGAGTCAATTTCTACTGGTTCCACAGAATAATATGCCAAGCTTAATACAGTGTAGCAATGAGTTCAGCCTAATGCTAGCCTGGCTAGCGTCTGCTGCAAAATTAGTAAGCTCCTTAGGAGGTTTCACACTCAGGAGCAGACATGAGGACGATGCACGGGGAAAGGACGGATTTAACAGAAGGTCACTTTAGATTGCTATAGGTGGTTGCCATCAGACTGAGAGGAGATGAAATAATTAAAATTCTTAATAATCATGTTATAGAACTCTCCCTTTTTCCAAGTTCTTTGACAAGGACCATTTTCTGCTTCCCTTATTTTTCCCCGTTACGTTAACAGAACATGCACAGCATGAACAACTCTTTAAATAAAGATTGCACTGTCCCTCCTATTAGTTGTTTGATTTTAAATTGCTCGGCCTAGGTTTTGTTTTTAATGTTTCTGACAAATGTTAATTATATTTGGTGTACCCTCATTTCTAGCATTCTCTATAATACAGTAAACCACTTTTTTTCCTCTAAAGAACAATTTTTGAAGCAATTTATTGTGCTTATTACACTGTGATGTTCTGTCCTGGGAGCAAAGCCAAGCCCCGTTGTAAGCGTAGGGTGTGTAATTTATTTAGAATATAGGGTTAGAAGGGGCCACAAGGGTCATCTAGTGTAACTCCCTGCTAAGATGCAGTATTTGTTGCGTCTAAACCATCTAAGACAGATGGCTATCCAGCCCCTTTTGAAAACCTTCTGTGAGGTTGTTCCCTATCGCACACTTCCTGCCATGGTGTTCAGGACATTGTACAACATAATCAAAATGAATAAATGGTGGGATTTTCAAAATTGTTTGGCGCTGGCCTAATTCTGTTCCCGTTGAAGCTAATGGTGAAATCTCATTGATTTCAGTGGTGCAAAGTTACACTATCACCAAGCAGTTTTGAAAATCCTACTTTCAACAACAATTGGAAATGACCCTCCTTAAAGTCATATATTCAAAATGACTGAAGCATAGGTGCAACCCTCTGGTCAGTGTACATTACAGGTACCCCGCTGTGCCCAGTCCATAGAGAATATTAATCTGTTACATCTTGAGCAAAATCTCTCTAAGTGCTGTGTAACAGTTTGTATGTTTTAGCTTTGCGGGTCCCCAGTTCAGTCCCCATTGTGTTGGTCCAGATGGCTGCTGTCCCACAGGCTTCCATGCAATGGAGCACATTTACTTTGCATGTGCAAGTATCTTAGTGTGTTTGCGAATCAGATATTTACATACATTTACACACCCTGAACATGCAAAATACCCAAAAGCATAACAGAGGAAATTAATAAGTATTTAACCAATGGTGGTCATTCTAAAGGCACTTCTGTAAAAGGGAGAGAGACTGAGATGTATTTCAAAGAGAAGCCATTTCCACACTTTGGGACCAACCACAATAAAGCATGAATTGTGTGCAAATGATGATAAGATCCCTAACAGTGGGTGGTGGATGAGCACAGATTAGAATGAGTATGAACCTCAAAACTAGTCTGGAATGTAGCTAACATCTAAGAATATTTAGCTCAGTGTCTGAAATAAAGGAGCAGCAGAGGTGGTTAACCAAAAACCAACAATTAGAGCCATGCGATTAGTTCTAGCCCTTATTTGGCACAGATAATCAAGGCACATTAGTTGGAGCGATGCCTGAGATGATTGAGTTATGATTGATAAATGAGCTAGTGGTTACTATAAGTTCTTGCACTGTGTCTACTCATGTTGATCCTTATTGCCACTTTTTAAAGAGCTTCTGGGCTCTTTTTGTATCTTTGCATGAAAATATGAATATTTAAGGGCTATTGTTCATCGTGGAGGAGTATATGAGGCTACAAACAGCTTTTGATGATGATTAAATGACAAAATGAAAGTATGAAACACAGATATTTTCTAAGCTGCAAAAGTAATTTATTACGTATACACTCCAGTGGTAGGAGCCTTATTCCTGTTGCACAATGTGAGAAGGAAACCTGAGGAATTGCACAGTAAAATTAAGAAAACACCGCTTCTCTTCCTGAGCATTTGAAAGGTGTAAGCTTTTTGTTTAGGACTTGATTTTGACAGCCACTTAGGGGGCTAAAATGAATAACTCTCTAAGCGCAGAGTTAGAATATTTTCTATACTATTCTATTCTATAGGTTTTCATACTGCGCTAATCACTGTAGTATCGGACCACTTTCCTTCAGTTCAGTAAGCAAGGTGACTGCACATCTGTCTTGTTTGTTCTCTCCTCTCCTCAGGGGGAAAAACATTTGAAGTGCCTTGTTTTAGTCGTTTGAGGTGGGGAGGGTTGTTAAATATACCTGATGCTATGTGATGATATTACATAAGGCAAGGTCAAAGAAATGTCCTTTGCACTTGGAGCAGAAAGCTGTGAGGTTTGTCATAGTCAGGGCCGGCTCCAGGCACCAGCACACCAAGCAGGTGCTTGGGGCGGCCAATGGAAAGGGGCAGCACATCCGGCTCTTCGGTGGCAATTCGGCGGCAGGTCCCTCAGTCCCACTCGGAGGGAAGGACCCGCTGCTGAATTGCCGCCGAAAAACAAAATGGTAGAGCTGCCACCGAAGTGCTGCCGATTACGGATTTTTTTTTTTTACATTTTTTGTATGCCGTTTGGGGCGGCAAAAACGCTGGAGCCGGCCTGGTCATAGTTCTTTGTTCCTTGGGGAGTTAATGCCACAATCTTGGACCAACCCCAGAGAAGGTGCTGTCTCCTGCACAGATGAGCTTTACTCTATTGTTGAGCGTTCCAGTATTCCAGAGGTGCGAAGTTGTTGACCACAGTCTTCATCCCGGGGCTTTAAATGTTCTTTTAGGTATCCTAGGCCCAGGCCTTGGTTGTGGAACTCCCTAGGGTTGACAGCTTTGTAATATTTAAAAACCGGACACTCTAGCAGAAGTGCCGAAACCTCTGCTTCCTCGCCCCGGCCCTGCCTCTTTCCCCCGAGGCCTGCCCCCTGGTTGCTCCTCTTCCATCCTCCTCTCATCACGTGCTGCTCTTCTCCCCCACCATGGGTGACCAGACATTCCGATAAAATCGAGACTGTCGCGATATTTAACTCTTTGTCCTGCGTCCTGACGCGCTGCCCTTGCCACGAACTGCGGGGGCAGCGCCTGTGGGTGGAGGCAGCACACGGAGCCGCCTGGCCATGCCTCCGATGCCGCTGCCTAAGACCCAGAGGAAGATGTTGCTGCTTCCGGGGAGCCACCCAAGGTAGGCCCTGCATGGAGCCCACAGCCCCTCCCATGCCCTGCCCCAGCCCTGAGCCCCCTCCTGCACCCAAAGTCCCTCCCGGAGCCCGCACCCCCTTCTATACCCCAACCCCCAGCCCTGAGCCCCTCCCATACCAAACTCCCTCCTGGAGCCAGCACCCTGAACTCACGCCCCTGCCCCTGCCCCCTCCTAGGAGCGGGAACTGGAGCTGGGACCATGCGCCCCCGACCCACAGCTGGGGCTACTCCGACCGACCAGCTGGCTTGGGCTGGCCCGGGGTTCCTCTGGCAGTGGGGCCTCGCAGGGCTGCGTGACTAGCCTCTCCAAAGGGGGGGTCCACCTGTCACCCATGCCTCCGCCTCCCCTCCCCCCCCGAATGTGTCCCGATATTTTATTCTTTTGATCTAGTCACTCTAGACTCGCCTGTGGTGCCAGGGCTGGAAGCTGCAGCTGCCTGATGCAGGTAAGAGGCAGTCCCAGCTGAGTAGGGGCTGGTGCAGGTTATGACCCAGTGCTCACCCCCCCTTGCCCCGTCCACAGTAACCAGACTTTTGGTGTCCAGTCAGCAGATCTGACCAGACACTGTCTGGTCCCATCTTTGACCGGACTTTCTGGTTGAAAACCGGGTATCTAGCCACCCTAAACTCAACAGATGAGGGGTTTAGTGCTGGAGAGGCAGTTTCTTATCACTACTCTTCGGGTGCATCACTCTTGGAAGGACTCAGACCATTTTAGTATATTACTCTGGACTTCTGCCATCTCTCTCAGCCAAGACAGCAGTATCTCATGATCAACAGTGTCAAACACTGCAGAGAGGTTCAGGAGGATGAGAATGTCCTCTCTCCATTGACAGACATCTATCCATTGGACAAGCATTCTTTCACACGAAAATTTCAGGAGCAAAACACGTGCATACACATAGTAAAAATTGCTAATGTGAATTTTTAATTGTTTAATCCCTGCACAAATGTCATGGTGCAAACAAATTCAGCGTTGCATAGATGTTAAACTATTTATTTAAAGTTTACTATCGGTTGTTTTTGTTTTGCTCACATGCAGACTTGTGCCTGCACTTTGTTGCATTAACACTTGCATTTATTGTGTGCTAGTTCTGTTATCTCCATGTGGAAGTGAATACACATGCATGTGTACATTTATAAAATTGCATATGCCCAAGTGGAGCCTGGACTCTGAAAATAAAGCTCTTTATCTTTCATTTAAAAATTCTTTTAAAATGAAACTTTTCTAATATGTCAAATGAAGACATCTCTGTAAAAAAGATTTTATTAAGAAAGCAAATCAAAATGCGAAAATGAAATTTTCTGAGAACTAACCATGTCAATTTATAATAAACCACTTAATGCCAAAAGGAAATTGAAAAATATAGTCTGCTCAGCTAAAAATCAAATTGAGGATATTATAATACACTAAGCAATTTATATGTCACTTTAATATCAGAGAAAATTAGTTATTTATATTTATAAATCTAGGGCCAGATTCTCATCTCAGTTATATCAGTGTAAATGCAAAGTAACTCAGTTGGTTTGCTATCTTTCAGTGGAACAATTTTTTTTCATTTTTAGCTCTGGTAATCATCTCTTAACATAAAGGTGGGAATCGTAACTACATGATGTTTTTCTCTTTAGAATTAGTCTTCCTTAGACTGTCATCATCCTGAACTGTATGGTGGCTTTGTGATGTGCACAAACTCACTAGGAACTAAGGTAGATCTTTGACTGAAGGCAAAATAATTTAGTCTCTGGTCTTTAGAGGATTCTTTTATATTTAGAATAAATATAGTGGCTTTTCCCTTAAATAACCATGCCTACTGATTGGTGGAAAATTGGCTTAACTTGTTAGTACATGCCAATTCATTGGGGTGCAATATATTTTAAAAATATCCAACAATAGTTTATTATCCTTGAGTATTATGGTGGTCTTTAAAAAGTTTTTATATGTAAGTATACATACACTCTCTCCCTGGGAGAACTCCTTGAGTTACAAGCGTGTCCCCTTCCTAGTATAAGATGCTATGCAATTGTGCGTTCTTCACTCTGTCAGGAGGCAGTAACTGTAAGGTACTTTCCCCCTAGAACAGGGGTGGGCAAACTTTTTGGCCTGGGGGCCACATCGGGTTTCGTAAATTGTATGGAGGGCTGGTTAGGGGAGGGGGTCGTGGCCTGGCCCCCATCTCCTATCTGCCCCCCCGTGTCCCTCCCGGGACTCCTGCCCCATCCAACTCCCCTGTTCCCTGATGGCCCCACCCCAGGACCCCTGCCCCATCCACTCACACCCACTCCCTGTCCCCTGACTGCCCCCGGACCTCCACTACCCCATCCAACCCCTCCTCTCATTCCTGATGGCCCCCGCAGGACTCCTGCCCCATCCAACCACCCCTTCTCCCTGTCCCCTGACTGCCCTCAGAACCCCTGCCCCTGACTGCCCCCTGCCTCCCCATCCAACCCCTCCTCTCCTTCCTGACTGCCCCACGGGGACCCCTGCCCCATTCAACCTTCTGCCCCCCCATGACTGCCCCGACCCCTATCCACACCCCTGCCCCTTCACCACCACCCCGAACTACCTGCCCTCTATGCAACCCCCCCTGCTCTGTGCCCCCAGCCCCCTTACCGTGCTGCCTGGAGCACCAGTGGCTGGCGGCACTACAGCCGCGCCGCCCAGCTGGAGCCAGGCCGCGCCACCGCACAGCACAGAGCAGCGGGTCAGACCGGGCTCTGCAGCTGCACTGCCCCAGGAGCTCACAGCCCTGCCACCTAGAGCATTGCACCGGCGGTGGAGCGAGCGAGCTGAGACTGCGGGTGAGGGGAAACAGCGGGAGAGGGGCCGGGAGCTAGCCCAGGCCCGGAGCTCAGGAACCAGGCAGGACGGTCTTGTGGGCTGGATGTGGCCCGCGGGCTGTAGTTTGCCCACCTCTGCCCTAGAACAATAATATCAATGTCACAGACCCCAGTCCTGCAAAGATTTATGCACATGCTTAACTTTACTCACTGCACTAGTGCCATGATCTCAGTGGAAGTACTTGCAGTGCATTAAGTTAAGCATGTGTGTAACTCTGTTTATGCTCATGTCCTAAGGCTGAGGTAATTTTGTACCTGCAAAATTTATGCCTATGTTTCTGCAACCCCAAAACAATCTTTGAATGCAAATCTGATTACTTTTGATTCTAGCTACCTGATTTGCATTCACAGTTAGGTAGTTAAACCCACATATATTCAGATATGTGCCTGCAATTCAGTTGTGACTGCCGATATTGCAGACACAGGTTGGATCCACAAAATAGTCTATTTGTTTGAAAATTAGGCTCTTTCTGTGGCTGGTGGTGAGGGTTGAGAGAAATAATTTTTAAAATGAAGGTGAGAATCTCCTGGGCAGCTTTGGACAGTTACGTGACTGACATTTCAGAATGAGAACTCCTGTCTTCTGCAGTAGCAATGAGCGAAAAGTTTAAAATCTAATTAACAGAGTAAAATTAAAAATAAAACCGCTTTAATAATAGTAGTGACACTTAGATTTTTATATAGCATTTTTCATCTGTAAAGCTGAAAGCATGTTACAAAGAAGGTCACTGTTGTTGCATCTTCATTTTATTGATGGGGAAACTGAGGCACAGATCATTAAAGTCTAATGCTCTAAAGGTCTAAAACCCAGGTCTCTTAAGTCCCACTCCACTGCTCTAGCCACTAGGACACACTACCTCAGTTCATCAGTAGATTACTAATTGGCAAGATAGTCTTTGTACAGGTGCAGTCTTTTTGAGATGGGGCTCGTCTTAAATATGTGTTTAGGGTCTGTTCTGATCTCAGTTACTACAGTGTGAACTCTGTTCAAGTCAGAATCTGGCCCTCATCTGAACTTGAGTATCTTGAAGACAATAAAGATGTATATGAATTTCCTGAAATGAGAGTCCGTTTTCAAACAACCTCAGGGAATCTTTCTCTAAACAATTAGTCTTCACTGTCATCTGCTTCTCTATATGTCCTCAGTTGGGCTTTCTCACATCCTTCAGAGGTTAACAATGTCGTCAATTAATTTCTATTGTCCCCACCAGGGTGTAAGTCACCGTGAGCAGTCTCCAGGGAGAGTAGGGCATTTTTTATTCAAGTAATCAAGCAACATTACAAAACATGAAAGCCAGGCCTTGTGTGGCTGGGGTTCTTCACTAATGACTGCTACATAATAGAGCCACCTGGTGATTTCTGTGTTGCATTGCTCTGTAGGAAACCTGAGTTCAGGGACTGTCTTAGGACTCTCTGATAGGATGCATACTAAACATGGTTGAGCAACTCATTTACTTTATCTCTAAGTGAGACCATGCTGACCAGACATCACTTTGAGTGTCCCCTAGCCCCTGACTGATGGAACAGCAAGGAAGGAGAGTCTCAGAGGAAGGTGAGCATAGTGGTGAGATGCAAAATATTGGAAAGTATGTAATGGAAATAAGCAGCCAGAGGAATGACAGGGAGTGTAATTTTTGTTCCTTAAGCAAAGGGGAAAAATCCATTGTATATTGTTTATTAAATTGCTGAACAGTTTATACCATGCCTCCCTTGTACCTTCTCATACAATGAGAGAGTACGATAATGAGTGGCAATGCCTATGAATAAATACATTTAAATTAAATTCTCTTTTCTTCCTTTAGAGAACGCATTTTGATGATGACTGAACTTTGTACAGCTCATCCCAGAGTTCAGGACACCAAATATGAGTTTTAATTTCTCCACTCAGCTCTTGATAACAATTAAATGCTTGTCCTTTCCCTTTCTGTAGAGATGTATGAATGCCATGGCTTACTGCTGGTAGGGTTTTCAACAGAAAGAGAAACAAAGATACAGAGGAGCAATGGAACACTGCCTGTTTATATCTGATGAGAATGTGACCCAATATGTGTCTATCTGAGCTGGGAGTTAGTCTCAGCTGCGGTGTAGACATATCCTTAATCTCTCGGTGCCTCAGTTCTCTATTTGTAAAATGGGGATAACACTTCACTACCTTAGAAGGGTGTTGTGAGGATAAATGCATTAGATTGTGAGGTGCTCAGATACCGTGATAATGGGGGCCAAGGAAGTACCTCAAATAGATAGAAAGGCACAGAGAGTCCCCCTCTGCTTGTAGGTCTGGAAGGGCACAGGCCCCATGTGAGTAAGTCCTTCAGGATTTAGCTCATTCAGAGTAACATTACAGAAAAAAATATTTTTTTTGAAAAAGTCGGGTATTTTTCCCAACCTTACTTTTCATTGCAACCAGAAGCCAAAAATAGTAAGAGTATGTAAAATTCACCACAGCTGAACTAACAGGAGAGGAGGGTGTTATATTTAAGCTATTCATTTTTCGGTAATTAAATGGGTTTCAGAGAGAGGATGTTGCTTCTCAAAGAGAGAATCTCTTAATTGGCAGTTATGCAGGGTTAATGAACTACATTAGTGTAAAAAAATAACATACCGAGTGTCAGAACTTGACAAATCAGTCGTTGGAGAAAGCTTCTTTAGAATATCTTCTACCAAAAATGAAAAGTGACTTTCATTCCCCTGAAAAGAGTAAACCTCGACAAGCTCTGAGATAAGGGGTCTTCTGAAGTGAATGCTAGAGAAGTATGGAAATGCTATGTAAGAAAGCAGTTTGACTAGGGGATGTATGGTTGTGGGGGAGTTGGTTGTATAAAAGAGGCAATACAGTGCTGAAAAGTAAATAAAAAGGAGGGGCAGGTCAGCATAGGGAGAGGGCAGGTTTGATTACGCTCTTCTTTAACGTGCTGCTGTGAGGAAATTGGAACAATCACGGTTTGTGTTATTTCTGCATTTGTGAGGTTGTTCACTTAACCTGTGCAATGACCTGGAATACTCAACGCCACTGAGACAGAAACAGTAACTGAGAGACTTGTGATTTCGTTGAAGGATTTTATTGAACGGCAGCAGATTTACTTTACACTTCACTAGTAATTGATAAGGGAGGAATTATTCAGCATGCTTTCCTATCCCAAGCCTTGAGAGGTGGGGTGAATTTTGAGGGCGCAGAGCTCTTTACCCTCAGTCATAAAAGTAGAATCTGTTTTAAAATGAAGATAATAAATGTCCTTTCCAATAGATGCTCTTTCAGCTTCCCCCCTGCTCCTGTGAACTTAAAGTTTTTAGACTATGGTAATGTTTTTTGACAAGACAGTTGGACAAGAACAGAATACTAAACTGATAAAGTGAAGAAATTTGAAATTTACTTAGAAATTCAGAGAACAGTGGTTTTGGAAATATACATAAACACTGGTTAGGATGTGTCAGTCTGATTAGACCCTCTCTCTCCAGGGGCAGATATTGCTTTTTTCAGTTTACAGGTTTATTAAGGATTTTGTTCTGTCCTTCTGACTCCCTCAGGCTTCACAGCAACCCTAAGAAAAAAGTACATGTCATGTAGGATTCACCTTTTCCCTTAATATTAGCTGTGCCTGTGTGGTCAGCTGGAAACTTGATTTTATTTTCTGTAGAAAGCTGAATGGGTTGTTGCATGTTGGAAATTCAACTTTAAAGCTGACTTAAACAAAAAACCCAGAATGTCCTAAATGGATTATCCCAGCCACATGTATCATTAGAAGGTATCAGATTTAAAATATGAGCATTGACCTGAAAAAACATAAAGCAAGGAAGGATCACTGTCTGTCATCTATTTAGTGCATATTTTTTGCACGCGCACACACACACACACACACACAGAACTTTGTCTAGTTATAGCTATTGTATATGACGTATCTAGATGCATAAAGAGCAGTGATACTCAGACTGAGGCTCGGTAGCTGCAAGTGCCTCTTTAATGTGTCTCCGGTGACGCTTTGCAGCACGTGATATTAAAACACTGTGTGATTTAATTATTAACCAATCAGGATGCTTTTACTATGTTATTAACCAATTGTAGAATACTTGATCAGTCATTTTGCTATGAGATATTAAAAAATAGCAGATGAAACAATGAATTCACCGTACTATGGCTCTTTCGGGTAATGTTGATAGCTAATTTGGCTCCTGAAGTACTGAGGTCTGAGTATCACTGATATAGAGTATCTGGTAGATTTCTATATATCCTCTATATACATGGGAGGTGGGTATCAAAGGCCAGTGAAGACTGAGCCTCCCCAAACAGCCAGGCATCGCCCCACCCACACTCCGCCCCCAGGCACCCTCCTGCTTCCTGCTCTGCAGCTCTTCCTCCCCCTTGCCATGGGTGTGGCCCGGGCTGGGGCTGGCACAGCTCACGCCACCCCCCCCCCCCACCCGGTGCTCTGGGACTGGGGACACACTGCCTGCCTGCTTGGTGCTCCAAGGCTGGGGCCGCTGGCTGGGGCCACACATGGGGTGGCCACGATGCAGGGCTCTGGTGGGGAGCAGAAGAGGCGGGGATGGGGCCTACCCTCCCCGAATGGGCGGTTCATGTGCCGCCCATGTCTGTATATGTATATTACTACCACTGCACTTAAAATCAATTTGATTTAATGTTTTCCATATTTAACTTATACATGCATATATGTCTTTGCCACTCAGTGGTAGGGTTGAAAGAACAACTGAAATATCATAGAAAAAATTAACAAAATAGCTTTAAAGGAATACAACAAGGTTGACAGGATCCCAATCTTAGACTCAGCCCCTTACAAAAATAAAATAAAATAATTAAAAAAAACCCAGTATTCTTTAAGGAGGTAGATTTTTGAAAGGGCTGAGACCAAATCTTTTCCCCCTGCCTCCCCCCTTTATTTATTTATTTATTTTTGCAAATGCAAATCTGACTTCTGCCTCTGGTTTTCTTTCATGGTGTGTGCAGACTTTACTTCATTTGGCTGCACTGAAAAGTGCACTTGGTCAGCAAGCTTCCTTGAGATGGCCCACACATATTACATCTACAGTTGTGATAGCTGCGTGGTAAATTCCATTTATCGTGCACCTTTTACCTCATCTCTTGCACTTGCAAGGACTTATTCTAATGTTTGATGCCCTTGAGTATCGTTAAACAAATCAGATTTTTTAAAAACAGCCAAAAATATGTACTCTTTTCCTGCAAAACTGGAAAACAGAGAATATTGATAGTGTGGTATAAAGGTTTTACCCTAACTCATCCAGATATTAGGCATAAATGGGCTTTGCCACTTTTGAGCAGCATGGTCACCTCATACTCATGCCAGTAAAACTTTTCTACCAGACATCATGTATTCTCCCTACATAGATAAACATATTCAAGCTTTGTGTGTAATAATTGTTACTTCTGATACTGGAGGCCAAAAATTGGGAAGAATATATAAACAAATATGAATGTCATCCATTCATGAGCACTGCAGACCATCCTCTACAGCATATTGTGCAAGACCAAAGAATATGCAAAGCCTTGGCCAGAAAATTTGTTGTTCATTTTTTAAAAGAAAAAATATTCCATGGAGTATAGCTACCGTTAGGGTTTTATAAGAGTCCCTATCTGACACTGACCTAGATGAGTCTCACAAGTTGCGCCTTCCACTTAAAATATATATGGGTCTTATCTGCCGAGGACACAGCTGTCATATAAGCTGTTGGCTCTAGGGTTTGGTACCACTTTTTTTTTTCTTGTGGCAAATCAAATGTAAACTGTAGAAAGCAGTAAAGAGAAGCATAGTAACATGCTGGGACTCAGAATATATCGGTTTGTAATTACCTTAGAGGAACTACTCTTATTATGAGTTAAACTGTACTTTAAAATGTTATATTATATTTTGTTCTCTGAAGTGAATAATGCTGCCAAGAGCTAATTGGTTTGGGTAAAGCTAGAAACTAAAGTCCTTGATGTATCTACTAGTTTGAATTAGGATAGAGAGTTGTACTGTGAGATGTTTGTATCCAGCCTTGTTAAAGATCTAATACCCGATTTAGGCCATTTACCATCCTAAGGAGTCAGGAGTGTATTTGGTCTTACCTCAGATTGGAGGGGTGGACTAGATGACCTGCTCAGGTTCCTTCCAGCTCTCCATTTCTATGATTCTGCCTCAATGCAAGCTTA
Organism: Mauremys mutica; assembly: GCF_020497125.1. Classification (NCBI taxonomy): domain Eukaryota; kingdom Metazoa; phylum Chordata; order Testudines; family Geoemydidae; genus Mauremys; species Mauremys mutica. The sequence goes on along the minus strand of NC_059084.1, from coordinate 8,968,793 downwards.
GTCAGGAACCTCTTGAGCGGAACTGGACAGTCTTGCCAACTTGTGTTTGATCGGTTTTTGATGTAGCTTGGCATCCACTGAGGCTGAGCTGCTACCAGACATATTTTACTCAGAACAAAGATACTGACTTCAGAAACTTAGGAATTAATCAGCAAAAAAGAGTGGTTCTTTTATCCCAGTCGTGCATTTTACGTTTCCCCCTATTTAATAAGCTAAAGCTTGGAGATGTAGAATTCGATTCCCCTATTAGGCAAGTTCTCAGAGTTCATGTAAGTCTTCAAAAATGTATTTTTATGCCTTCAAATCTAAAAAAAATGTACTTCTGAATCCCCATTGAGCCCCAAGAGGAACTTTGATTTTAGGCATTGAACGTTAACAAGAATGTTTGTTTAGAGACAACATTAGGGCTTTTCTTCTGGAGCATGAAGTTGAATGCCCAGCAAGAAGGCTGTGGAAGCAGGTATTTTTTTGCTTTGTTTTTAAGTGGGGTAGAAGCTGCATGCTGGCATCTTGAATTTAAATCCCTTTAGAGAAAAAAATGTATATTTATGAGAGACTACATCAGGGAAATCTCATGTACACTCTTGCAAGGCATGACTGAGCTCAAAGTACTGGCAGAGATACTACGCTCTGTCAGAACAGTAAGGATATATCTGCACTGCAGTGTAAGCCCAGAGTTAGTAGAACTGGAGTTAGCAGGCCCTATGTTTGTTAACCTAGGGCTTAGGTGTCTACACTCATTTGTAACCCCACATTAAGAATTGTTGAACTCTGGGTCCACAGCAGGGGTGTGCACAAGGGGGGATAAACAGGGGCATGCCCCTGCCCAATAATCATCTCCACCTCCACCACCACCACCCAGCTTCTGCCCTGGTTCCCCACCCTGGGATTCCCTCCCCTGAGCTCATCCTCCCCCCCCCATTTCTGCCAGGGTGGGAGCTGGGCTGAGTGTGGCTGAAGAGACATGCCTGGGAAAGGCACTGCAGCTGGTGATCCCACTGGAGCAGGGAAGCCAGGCTAGCAGCACAGCTCTGCCAGCAGGGGCACGAGGAAGCCAGTCCTGTCCCTTCCTCCCCCGCAGCCTCCAGTGAGTGTTTGAAGCCCGGAACCGGGGAGGACAGGGGGCTGTGGCCCCATCACTTTTAAAAGTGGGAAGGCTATGTGCTCCCACTTTTTACTGGCCTTAAGAGTGAGAGATGAGGGGGAAGGGGCATACAGGAGCAAGTGGGGGGCGAGGTCTGGGGGGAAGAGGCGGCGTGGGCAGATCCTTGGGGGAAGGGACAGTGTGAGGGCAGGGCCTTGGGGGAAATGGGTGGTGCGAGGCCACAGTTCGGGTGCTGGTAGCACCTTCACTTTAGGGAGCTTCCACCACTCCTGCCTGGGGTGCGCAGGAGGGAGTTTGGGACAATGGGAGGGGAGGCAGCGGGGCCCTGGGAGAAAGGAGGTGAGCCCGGGGAGGCAGTGGGGACCTGGTATGGGGGTGGAGGGGCCGTTGTTTAAAGTTCCCCTTCAAAAGTAGTAACACCAAACCTGACTGTCCAGGTGGGACCTTCCACCCCTGTGGCTTCCTGGGATCCAGGAACAGAGCCCTGGGCTGGCACAGTTTGTGTTTAGATGGAAGGGAGTTAGGCTTGAGTCTTAATTTGAGCCCTGAGCTCTCGTTGTAGTGTAGACATACCCTACGCTATCAAAATAGCTGAAAAACTTGCTTTTCACGGTAAGCATTCGGCATTATAGTTTAAATAAATAACTAAACCAGCACTTCAATCCAGAATGACACAGCTGGCCACAAACCACTGAAGACACTTCAAAATCCAAAAAACCCCGCAGGGGTGGGGAGGGGAAGGTGGAGTAATAATTAAGGAGGGGACTCCTTGGGTATGTCTACACTGAGATTAAAAAACCCACGGGACTGAGTCTCAGAGCCCAGGTCTGCTAACGCAGGCTCATGGAGCTCAGTCAGCAGGGACGGGGGCACTAAAAATTGCAGGGTAGATGTTTGGGCTCAGGGACTCTCAGGCACGGAGTCTTTTATCATAGTGTAAACATAACCCTGAGCCCTCTTTAGTTACTACTCCCTGCGCCGCCCCCCCCCTTTTTTTTTTTTAATTCTGAAATGTCTTCAGCTGTTCATGGCCAGTTGTGTTATTCTGGACTGAAGGGGTTTTGTTTTTTTACTATAATGCTTAACACTTACAGTGAAAGGCAGGTTTTTAAGCTATTTTGATAGCTGGTTGACTCTTCCTAAATATAAGGCTTCTAATTGCTAACCTGGATAGTTTCAGATTAGATTTCTGAACATGGAAAGGAATTGGGGTAATGGATTCTTGAGTGTGGAACCACAAGCATCAATACATATGCAATTTTGGAAAAGGTTTCAGGTATCTTTTATATCTCGTAGGCTGTCCAGGATAAACAGGTCTGTATCCAGGATAGCTGGTTGAACGTTCCAAAAAGGAGTTTTGCAAATTTGTTTACATTACCACGTTCATCCTCCCTGGGATTCACTCTTCCCAAATATTAGTGCAAACAGGTTTTTGATTGTGAGAGTATGTGGGGAGTGGCTGTTGTTTGGAAAGATATTTTTACTCCTGTGCCAGCAAAGGTATTCATTCATGAATGAGCACGCGCATGAGGTCCGAAATGCTGAGCATAATCTACAGTGTTCAGTTGGGTTGCGAGACTCATAAGAACAGAGCCCAGGATTTCCTATTCTGGCCAGGCATCAGTGCTGCCATTGAAAATAAGATATTCAAGTATGACCATCCTTGGTCCAACCTTAGTCCTGTTTGAATTAAACAGGAAAGATGATCTCTTAGAGTATATTTAGTGAATTCCTCAATATAATCCCAGAATTACAACCTATGATCACTGCCACGTAACCTTTAGTTTTCTTTTTACTATGAAGAACGGTGTCCTTTTAATCAAGGACTGCTAGGAATCATGAATCAATCTTTCTTCCCTGGGTGGAATGTCTGTTGCCTGTGATTCTCACACAAAAGCTACCTGCTCCAAATGGTGCTCTGCGTGTTAGTAGCCTTACACTGTCTGCAGAATCACATGTACAGGCAGCCGCAGGCTGTATATTTAAGGAAAAAAAGATTTTACTTAATGGGGCCAGATGTGCTAATTCTGCCTGAACCATGGGAATGACTTTATTAGTTTTCCCATCCCGATGCCATCGTTACAATCTAGTGCTCTCCCTTCATAAATGAGAAGGGTGGCCTTGTCTCTGACCTCCATTAATGTGTATCATAAAGTCTCCCTTTTTAATACAGTCCTCAGTAGGACTTCATTCTCCTATGAGCCATTCTTTGGTGACAGTTCAGGTGAAAGTCAAAGATTCCCATGAAAATTGTCAAATGAAGGTGATAACCCCAGTGTCTGAGGCTGTGCCAGCTATTGTTAAGAACATATTAGCTACTCCATTCATTGCTATATAAAGCCCTTTAAAGTAACACGCGTATGAAAGTAACTGGATAAAATCAAGCATTATTGTATCCTATTATGACATGCAAAGCACGAGGCTGTCAAAATTAGTTCTATGGAAAGGAAGCTCTGTATCCGAGGGACATAGGATCAAGCGGTTTGTCCATCTTTTCTAGTATCTTGCCTCTGATATTGGTCAATATTTAATGCTTGTGAGGAGAAGGAAAAACAAAACAAAACTATAATGAACCCAGCCAATTAAACAATGCTGTGTGCATAGGGGAGAGCATTTCTGCAGGATTGACCTTTACCACTCCAAGATGCAAGAAATGATGGACCAACATTGACTCTCTATATCAAAAAGGCTAATTTTGAAATTGATACACCCAGATAGGGTTGAATTTGCAGTGCACTGTATGGAGGATTAGAGCCAGTGTTAAATGTAAGATGATTGGCACATTTTATTCACAAGTACTTTGTGGTGAATATGTACCCCATAGTGTTGGCAATGATCCAGAACAAAACCCTGAATGTAGAGTATTCTTTTTATCTACTAAGCATACCTACAAGTGACATATTAAACATGTAACAAGCCTGAGAGGAGCACCTGCATCTTTCTTCACATGTCTAGCTGGTGCTAACTCTTTAATCCCTTATTTTCTACAAGTAGTTCTAGAGTAGTTGTGTTTGATGGTCTGGACTGTCAAAACGAAGTATCAAGACATTTGTAATAGTAACTTTTTCACTAAGCTCTGCATTTCTTGGAGAAGATTTTCCATTATGACAGAAGCGCTGGGCATGGCAAATCCTCCTTCGGTAAGTCAGAATGAAGTTACTGTGGAGTAAATCTTATTTAATGCCTCAAAACATAAGAGCACATTCCTAGTTTGATGCATAGGGATGAGAAATCAGGTGTCATTTCCAAGGGTAGAAAAGTATAACAAGAGACAATATGAATACCTAGTGCATATAGATTGAAGTGTTTGTCTTCTGAAAAGCCATGCTTTATCTTCCCCTATAATATAATGGCTTTACACACAATTTTATTTTAGTTCTCATTCCCTGGTGCTGCAGAGGAACTAGCAAGATTACTTCTTTACTCCACCACTCATTTGCTTGTTTTCTTGCATCCCTTCCCCTACACTTCATGTGCTTCTTTAATAGTTAGACTGTAAACACTTTGGGGCAAGGACCCTGTCTCCTTATAGCTGTAAAGCACCAGATACACCTTTTAGACTTACTTATATAGCAGTGATATAAGCATCGTCCTCTATTTAGCTGGGCCAAAGTATACGCTGACGGAATTGCTTCTTTATAAGGCTCCCAAAGTAATAAGCTACCCTTTGCAGTAGACTCCTGTAATCTATCTCAAAACTCCACTGAAACCCATCATAACGTCCCTCTTTGCAACACACCTCTCTGTAATAAATAAAAGGTTTCACTCTCCTTCCAAAAAATTAGATTGAAACTTGCTCTCTGCAAGGGATCAGTATAAGGCCTATGCACTATGTTAATTGATCCGTATTGTGTAAATATTTCTTTGTACTCCCCCAACTGTCACTTTGTAGTCATCTGTAGTCTCTTGCCTTATATGTAGATTGTAAGCTCTCTGGGGCAGGGGCCATCTGTTTTTTTCTGTGTTTGTACAGGACCCAGCACAAAAGAGCCTCCTGGCCCATAACTAGGGTTCCTAGGTGCACCGGTAATACAAATAATAATAATTTAAGTCTTTATTTTCAGGACGCACGTTGTGCTTTTGATGGTCTTGGGGATGAATTTCACACTAATGGCCAGGAAGCAAGGTACATATTTAATTGTAACAATACACATAAAGTGGGATTCTCAAAAGTACTGAGCCATTGGTCTAACGTCTCTTCTGTTAAAGTCCATGGAAAAACTCCCATTCACTTGAATAGGAACAGAGTTAGGCCAATCCTGAATGCTTTTGAAAATCCCACCCTTGGTACGTAAAGATACAAGATATTCAGCAACGAAACTGGATCATTTAAAATGCCATTCATATATGCCTTTATCATGGTCACCATGCATATTATGATATTGTGTCTTCGGGGGGTCTCCTCTGCTATGTTTTGTATAATTAATACACAATATTAACAGTAAATTATAAAAAATTATATCCCATGCTGTGGGAATGGTCCCTCTGCCCTTGTGCCTAATTAGTTAATGTACCCCCCACTTATGGAGTGGTTGGTGGGGATAAACACCTGGCAGGTCCAAGGTAGAGACTACACAAAGCATGTGTGCAGGTAACCTCAATGGGTAGGTCTACACTTCAATTAAACACCCGCAGTTGGCCCGTGTCGGCAGGCTTGGGCTGCAGGGCTTTAAAATTGCAGGGTAGGCATTTGGACTTAGGCTGAAACCCAGGCTCTCAGTAGCATGGGCAGCAGCAGCTGAGGCCTGGCTGAGCTACTGCCCATTGTTTCCAGGTGGGTTTGTACTCGGCACACTCCAGCCTTATCTCCACTGCCGCTGCCCATCCTACTGTGACTACACTACTATTTATACTTGCTGTAGCTCTCGTTGAGCTCCCATGAGTATGTTTACATGAGCAGAGGAATCACACCCTGGGAAGTCTATGAGGTTATGAGGCCAGACTCCCACTGCTTCCCTTTTCTGTGGGCCACCTAATCCCATTCAGTTTCTCAAAGGATTACTTTTATCCATCACATCACACTGCAAACCTATGTTGGCTTTTGTTCACTCATTTTTTTAAGCGATTCTGTTTATTTAGCTTGGGTCAAAATGCTGCTTTAGTTTTAGACTGTAAAGCTGTCCACTAATTTGTCAAATAAACTCAGTTACAGATCTTGCTAATTCGCTTCCAGTCCACATTTTTTATCTTATTTTTACATTCTGTACTATAAACTGCTGAGAACATTAGATCTTTCTAACTGGTTGAAAAAGACCATCATGTTTCTTGGGATCATAGATACTAGGCTTTAACTTTCTCCACTCTCTTGGTCTTGGAAAATGTTCACTTTTCTGAGATGTTCTTTTATAATGGAATAGTACATTATTATTGGTGTTCCTTGATACAAAAGAAATTCAATACCTCCAGGGTTATAAATATCATTGATTCACACAGACTAGAGAAAGATACTGCAATATTTTTTAGATTATTAAGACGTTTCCATTTACTGTAAGATGGGAAGAGTTATGAATTTTGTAATCATTATGCCCTAGGTGACTCAGGTTAAGCAATCAAAATCTCTCTTTAAAACATAATTATGATTGCCTCCAACATTTCATTCACTTTTTTCCTCCCTGAAAATATTCTTTTGAATGCCTTGAGCATTTTTTATATCTGCTGTTAACAAAACTTCTATGACCAATGCTGCAAGAGTGCAAAGTCTTGGTAGCTGTATGGCAGATTTTTATTATATTTTTTTTCTGCAAAGCTTTAATGAAATTATTAAGCACTTCAAGATGTCACAGCAGGAATTCAAGCCAGCAGGAAATGTATAGATTTGTTCTCTCCCAGTAAATGTGTAGGGCAAAGAACACGAATCTTTTCAGTATTCGTTTCTGGTACCTAGAACATATGTTAAAAATGTTCATGACCAGCAGGCAAAAAAATTAAAGCATATTTGCAGCTGTTTAAATGCTGTAGGCTGCCTACTCTAAAAATTGATAGATGTTTTAATAAATGGTGTAAAAGAACTACAGGCACAAATCTGATGGGGAACTTATGTGTGTGTGTGTATATATATTTATATCTATACATTTGTTGGGGGTTTCAATATAATTTAAAATATTAAGATCCTGCATTTCAAGAGTACCTAATTTTGGCTTCTGACTATGCACTCATAAATAGTGGTGGGCACAGGTGTTTGCCCCACAAACCTGATCCTCCCCTATTGCTGGAGGGGGATCCTTCAACGCACTTAGTCTGTGGATGAAATCCTGATCCTACTGAAGTCAATTGCAAAATTCCCATTGAAGTCAATGGAACCAGGGTTTCACCTCCTTTTTTAGACACAAAGAGGCCTCCTCTAAGGGCAGGTCTACACTAAGGGCGGGGGTCAAACTAGGGTACGCAAGTTCAGCTACGTGAATAGCGTAGCTGAACTCGAAGTACCCTAGTTCGAACTACTTACCCGTCCAGACGCCGCGGGATCGAAGTCCGCGGCTCCAAGGTTGACTCCGCCACCGCCGTTTGCAGTGGTGGAGTACCGGAGTTGACCGGAGCGCGCGGGGAGTTCGAACTATCGCGTCCAGATTAGACGCGATAGTTCGAACTCCGAGAAGTCGAACTCACCGCATCGACCCGGCAGGTAAGTGTAGACTAGCCCTAAGCTTATGGCTCCAAGCATTTTCCTTACTCCGCCATTTTCCCAAAAGATGGTAAAGTCAGGTGAATGGTTCATGTCCCATTATTACATACCTATGGAGCAGTGGTTAGCAAATGGGGGTTCACAAAATGTTACAGGGGGTTCTCAGGGAAAAATTCCCAAATGGCAGACAGAGCTGTCCCTAGAGACCTCGGGCAGCACGGGGCCAGCAGCCCAGAGCTCCTGGACTTCCAAGAGTTAAGCAGATCAAAGCAAGCATATTGATCACAGTGAGGAGATTTAAACTTCAAGACTCCTTATAAGAAATGGAAAGGGAGGTAGATATTTTTTGCTGTTTTTAAAATTAAATAGGCAACTAGCATTGTTTTTAAATTATTATGAAGAACAAGTTTAAGCTTTGTTGTAACGTGTGTTGTCTGCCTGGACTGTTCAAGACTGGAATGCTTGTGTAGGAGGAACTCTTTGAGTTGGCTTCTTAAATACCTTCATGCTATTTCACATCTGATACTCTTTGATGAAACATCGGAGCCTTGTCTTGTAACAGACATATTCAAAGTGATACAAGCTACAAAAGTGAGATCTTGGAAGAGTGTTGCCGTTTTCATAATGTAATAAAAATACTGTAATGATAAATAATTAATAATAAATAGTGTGCAATAAGCATGTCATAAAAACACATTTTATATTTCCAAGATTACTGCTTTTATAATTTATACTCAGGTAAAGGAGAAATCCCTGGAAATATTCATTTTTAGCAGGGGTTTCACGAGACGTGACATTTTAGTGAAAGGGATTCACAGGTTGTTAAATTTGGGAACCACTGCTCTGGAGTAAATTAAGGGCTTGTGAAGGATGGGGAGCTAATAGCTCTTGTTGCAGAAACTGACTTTCCACTGAGGACTAGATTCTTATACCCTTACTCATCACAAATTGCATCTTACTCTGTGCATGCTCCCATTGAGTAGTTGTAATTGACTTCAGTGAGGGCTGCTCCTCTGAGTAAGTGCTTACCAGTGGGAGTAAGGGATTCACAGTCTGGCCCTAAACATCTGTTGCCGGCACAGAGGCCCGAGGCGACAGCAACAGTGGTTCGTTGCCCGGAGTGCCTCGCTCCAATAGACACACCAGGGTGGAGAAGCAAAAAAAAAGGTTTATTTGAGATCTCAAAGCGGTGCTTGGAGACACAGACACGTCTCAAATCAAGCACACTCCATACAAGCAGCTCTCTTTTTTTATACATGATTTCAACTAAGCATCTTTATTACCCCCCACTGCCCAGCTCCCCCTTCCCCCCCCTTCTCCCTCCCTTTTAGTTCCCATACAGCAAATACATGATAAAGTAGCAATTACTCTAAACAGGTTAAATCATACTTGGCAGAAAATACATCATTTTGTTAGTAACTTTTCTTGACCGGTCATTCTGTTTCACTCCCTTCAGCCAGGTGCAAGCAGGCTGTATAATTGCCTCCTGGTACTGATAACTAGTTGCCACACATTCCATTCTTTCCATCTGGCCTGTGGGGTTAATTAAAGTCTAAACATGGAAGCGGTTCGGGCAAGCAAGCCGGCCAAAGGCCTGATACAGGGAGGCCTTATTGGCACTGTCATTTTCCACCCCTCTGTTAACACTGGGCCATGCCTGGTGCCACCAACACATGTGCAGTCTGGATATTTGGAATGGAAGCTTCCTCATCACTGTCCTGCAAATGGGCCTCAACCCTGACCAGAGGATGGGAGCAGGAGTTCCATCTCTGTGATTCATTTAGTCCTTGCTCTGTCTTTTCACGTTGCCCCCAAGGCTGCCATTTGTGGCAATGGCTTTTATGATCTGTGGAGATGGGAGCCCTGTAGACAAAGGGATACCTGAAGCTGAGGCAACATAGCAGGTAGCAGCACAGGAGGGAAAACGAGAGGCCCCGTTATGAGGGTGAGGGAGGAGCCATTTTGTTGGGCCTGAACCCACTTTTTCTCACCCCCAGTTCATTATTTCATTATTCAGCATTATTTCAAATCCAAAATAAAATTCAAGAAATAAAGAAAACCTAAATCTAAACAAATGAAGCTAAACTTAATAATAAAGAAACCTAAAGCTGAGACATATATGAAAAGATAAAGCAAAGATAGCACCGGGGAAACCCACACAACTAAAACTTTGTTCCTAATGTTTACATTCCGTTCAAACAGGAGCCTTCTATGAGTAGACCTTTCTCTACAAGAATTGCTTATTGTCCCTCATGCATGTCAGTCATTTAATTAACCTTTCAAATGTCTCTTCAGTCCCACTCTAAAAGGGCAAAGTCCTGTGGCCTGTTTTAATATTTAAAATGAAAAACTGATGTTCATCAATGATGTTTCATTTCCTGTAGAACCATGTGCCTCAGAGCCATTTTATCTGCAGGACCTGATATGCATGAGGATGCTTCAGTTATATTAATATCCACTTTTTGACAATCCTGTACCCAGTTTAGGCTGATTAGGTTAAAAGGAGATCATCCAGAGTGTGCTGATGATTCAACATTTCTGTTATTTATCCACAGCAGGCTCAATATATTCACAGCAGTAGAGCTGGAAAAAAAACGGAGAAATATCCTGCTCTGTTACTAACAGGTTTAGGAATGCTCAGTAGGGCTGGTATCTGCAATTTTCCTAGCACAGACATTTAAAACAGAGTACTCTTCACTTTCCATACAATTGATTGTCTGTCTGATAAGCTCATATTGTAAAAACGACATATACAGGCACAGAGGATCAGATTTTGATTTCCTACAATAGTAAGTGAGAAAATGTCTGATCACTAAGAAAATAGGCAAATGATTAACATTTTAAATTCCTTTTAATACACCTTTAATTAATGATGAATGCTATGAAAAATATTTTTATAGAAACTGATGTTTCTTCCTCAGATTATACCTGAAATAGCAAATCTGCAGAATTTAACAGTATAGAATGAGATTTTCAAAGCAATTGGGGGTCTTTGATACACCTTCCATTAAATCCAATAATAGAAATATGTTTCTAAATCCCCCAGGCTTCTTTGCAAATCTCAACATAATGTATAAATTTCAAAATGTAAGTTCAGTATAATACTACTTTAGCTGTTTGTTTCTGACATGTATAATAAAAATTACCTCTGTGTGGTTCTTAATTAACTCAGCAAAAATATTGATCATTAGATATATTACATGATGCTTTGTAAAACTCAAGACTGTATTAAAATGGGGCTTCCACCGGAAATTTGCAGATGTGACGCTAAACAAATTTGGTGTCACATTTAAAAGTAACAGCAGCTTGGAATTCAGAGTTGTTAATAACTGACATCTGGAAAAAATAGCTATTTTCAAAAATCTTTAAGTATCTGATGATGTGATTTCCAAGTAGGATCAAATTCTTCATTCTTTTCATTTGTGACTCTCCTATTAATGTCAGTGGAATTTCCACTCACGGTTAACAAATACAGGAGTGTAGGGCTTTATAGGAATAACTTCACTTAGACTAAAATGCAGTCACCTCAGGGATAAAGGGTTGAAGTCACCGATAAGGCCACAGGAACATTACATGACAGTTCAGGAAAGAAAATGTAAACTTTATCTAGTTAAAACTGCAGGGATAACTTTATGTACTCTGGGCAGAATCGACTGGATACATAAAGGGAGTTAGGCATCTAAACTCTGTTTAGGCATTTAAGTCCCAGTTTTGGCACCACTGCAAAGCATGACCTCCCCCCGCTGCCTAACTCTGCTTACACACTAGGCACCTACCTTTCTGCCAGTGGGCATGCATGCTGCTGCTTCCCTCTTGGCATCTGGATGCCTTTCTCCCCCTCCTCTGCCTCAGAGCTGTTGAAGCCTGCTGAAGCTCTTCCACTGTGGATAATGAGTCGCTGGAGCAGAGGGACTCAATCCTGGGTCTCCAACAACCTGAGTGTGCTCTCACCACCAGGCTGTAGAGTCATTCTCATGCTTGTGCATGTGTTCTCTCTCTCTCTCTCTCTCTGGCCCAAATGACACTTTAATTATGTTTCTAGTGAAACAGCTTCAGCAAAGAGATTGAGGGAACCCAGTGTCAGAATATCCTGTAGCCCCAATGGTCAGAGTACTCACCTGAGGGGTGGCAGATTCCTCTTCAAATCACTCTTCCCCCTCCGCTGGAGGGGAGATTGAACCAGGGGTTTCCCATGTCCCAGATCTGTACCTTAAACTTGGGGCTAACAGTTTTATGAGCGAGGTGGTTAGAGCTGCTGGTATGCATCTCATATGAAAGACTTACCTACAGTGGCCTCCATTAAGAACTTCCCATTTTTGCTTTTTACTTAATCAACATACCCTGAGACAGTACAGGTTAAAATGAATCCAAAATTATCGTTAAAACTGGAACCATAAGATTGACTGTGAGGAAATAGTATCCAGTATCGCCAGTTAATTTTGTCCTCTTCATTCCTACTTCACTCTACCGTATCTCAACATACACACGTTCTTGGTGAACCATGCTGCATGAAAAGTTATCAGGCATTTTCAGACACTTCCTTCTCCTCTTCTTCCTCTTGAAGGAGGTGAGATTTTTTTTTGAGCTTCTCTGTGGGAGGGAACTCTCCATAGAAGGTCTTATTTTAAACACATCATGGCAAGGCTCTACACTAAAGCTGCTGTATCTGAGAATGGCCACACTAGATCTCTCTAGTTATAGCTCTTTTATTCCAGAGAGCAGCTCAATTATACAGAATAAGCTGGCAACATTTAATTTTATTTTGATGACTCTGGCAAAAATTTGTTCTTCAGCAGTGAAGTGATCACCTGTGGACACATAGGCTATATGTGGAAGTTACTTGAGTCAAAAAGATTTGTTCTCTTAAAAACAATTATTTTCAATTTAATTTTAATAATTAGGCCTGATTGGGAAAATCATCCAGGCTGTGGTCATCCTCTGTTTTCTTATATCCACTTATGGTTTGGTGTTGACTGCCTCCACGGGTATGTGCTTTTTAGCTAAAGAGATTTTGTACTGCAACATTATTGCAATCTCAGATGTCCACAGATATGTTTTTAGGTGATGGTTATCCAATATAGATCTTACTTGTCTAAATAGCAGTGCAATTTTCAAAATGAATTGGCATGTCCTTTATAGGACTTTGTCATTGATGTGTGTGACAGCTGCTAATGCTGAGATGCCTGAGATACCAAGTTGTGCTCTGCATTTTTTCTTGTCTCAGCAAATGGGACAAATGCCAGCTTCCTGTCTACTTCCAGCCCTTTTTTATGCCCCACAACTGATTGTTGTAGCAAACACTTAATTGCTCGCTCTCCTAGATGTTGTGTTCTTATACAATACATGCTGAATTAGGAGGAGTCTTGCATAAGGGTCTCCACAAATACTCACTCAAAATTATTAGTGTGAGATAAGATCAGTTCTTTTCCCTCACCAGTGCGGCCCATTGCAAATAATCAAGATCTTAACCCAAATCACAAACCAGAGAGTTTCAAAGATTGGGAGAGCCATGGGGGAGACACGGCGAGTCAGCTATTCAGTAAAGAAGCTTTTCTAACTTATTTAGAGACCAAAACTAATTTTAGCTGGCCCACTCTCCCTGCCCTGATACCAGTACTTTCAAGTCGGGCACTATGTTTCTCAGCTTTCTAGAAAACCAGTTTTATACAAAATGTTAACTTTAATAGAAGTGATAGCATCTGGTCAATTAGGAAACAAAAAATGGGGTTTGATCTGAAAAAGAGGACCAGCAATTTAAGCAGTAGGCAAGGCCTAAGTCTTCCAGTTTCTTTGGTCCATTCTGGGCAGCTGAGAATTCCCTCTTGTACACAAATCCCCTGCATAAAGCTGCACTGTTGACTCTGTGCCATCCATTCTCCCACCCCTCAGCTATATGGGGCAATTCTGAACTTGGCTGAAGACATGACAGTGATTGAATGTATGCGCCATGGGGAGTGGCAAGGACAGTGCCAGATCCATAGGATAGTCTCTAGGGAGCCAATCTATCCAGAATATCTTAAAACAGCCATCAGTTTTAAGTTACTCGATGAGCCAGTTCAGTTTCTTGTTGGTCCAGTGCAGTAGAATGGTAGCTGCTTTCTGCGTCTTTCACTTACTAATCGTGACGCTACACTACTGCGCTGCACTTCTCTCCAGTCATGTGCTTTACAAAGCTGCTTCTGAAGCAGAAGCCAGTGTGCAGTGACTGACCTGAGTGGCATGGCTTGTGTCCTTTCTTTATTCCTTGCTATGAGTCACCTTCTTGATGCTCACACTTTTTATAACTGGAACAAACATCCTAAATGGCAGGCATGGGGATGTCTTGTGCAAACGTCTAATAACTTACCAAAGAAAGTCCATAATTTTGTCTGCCTTTGTAGGAATGGAGATGTGTCCTAATTAATACTGTCCACTGTCCTTTTAGGAAGGGCTAAGGAAACCAACATGTTATCTTTTCCCTTAAAAAAAATTAAATACTTAAATACAGGCTATTATTCTCTTTTCATCTCCTTGTGAAATGCCTCAGGGCAAGGTTACAATAATTGTATGTTATGTTACCCAGCTACACAAAGCTCCATTATAATTTGGCTCATTTTTGTTACGTGCATTTCATAGGGAATCCGAGTAGCTATGGTAGAATGTAAATGTATTAAATGTTTCATTACAAATGGTTCTGTTTTGATGGCTTTCCATTTTAAGGAATATGAGTTCATTTTAAGGATCTCTTCTTAAGTACAGTACTAAAAGCTGTTATGGTTTTGTAATTGTGGTAATTTTAACAGATGGTAAGTGTAAGGTGGTTTTTTTGTTGTTGTTGTTTTTCTTAATGGCATGTTGTAAAGTTAACGTTTCTAGGTAACAAAATACATTGTATTTGTGGTATAATATTTTGTTCCAATATCCTTCAATATCGTTTAATACTCAATCCTAAAAGAACATGTGGATACATTTTACTGATACCACCTGATGCTACTAAGTTTGTTACTCATCCAGGTTTCTACCACTTCAGTTACTCTTCTCTGCTTCTTCCCAACTGCTAATCGTGCTCAACCTTTGCCTGTATTTGATCTTAAATCTATATCTAATGCATGTACAGTGGGCACAGTCTTTTAAACTTAAAACGTCAGCACAAGGAAAGCAGAGTAATGGAGCAGGACTCATGTATAATGTTCCTTAGAGGAAGAAACTACATTACTGTTGAAATAAAATCTTTTTAGAGACCTTGCCCTTTCTAGATAAAAATAAACATGTCACAATGGGAATTAAGATCTTCCAGGGCAGAGACACATCCGAATAAGATTTTTTTTTCTTGCTAGCAAAATCTCCCATTGTTAGGAAAAACAAATTTGAAGAATTAGAATAAAGGATTGCTTTAATTCTCATTGATTTGTTTCTTCAGACTTTGCAGCTTCAGAGAATGGGTTAGTCTCTGCTTTGTTTCCTGGCTGGAGCTTTTTTCCATATAACACACGCACCTCTGTGTGTCTCCACCTTTTAAACTTTGCTCAGCAATGTTTCAGAACTAGCGGAGGTTAACATAGATCATTCTTGTTCATCCTGGCCAGACTTGGGTTCCTATCAGTTGTGTTTGATGATGATTCCCTTTTGGCTGATGGTAGGACTACTGAAGGCTTTGCTTTCCCCTCATGCTTTAGTTGCTATCTCAGATGCTAGAACACCTTCAAAGCTGCAAGACAGTGTTCTCTGATTCATCTCTGATCTGTGTACTTTAACTTGAGAACTGCCTTACAAATATAGAGCCCAAACCTGCAGTTCTCAGCCAATGCTATCTTCGATTTCATTGGGAGTTAGTCTCCTTACGCTCTGCTCTTCTGACCGTTTGTAGGCTCCGGGACAAATCAGCTCTAACATGCAGTAGCACCAAAGCTTAGTTCATTACAGTTCTATTAAAAAGGAGATTATGTGGTTGAAGGCCGAGGGAGGCTGGCTTTACAGCAGAAACTGTGTTTTAGCTGGAACAGGAAATTCTAGAAATGTGGGATTATTTAGACATTTTAAGTGTAATTAGTATTTTTTTATGCTGCAGGCTGCATAGCGCTTTAACTTGATTCTTTAAAAGGGCGTTTTATGTACCTTAGATTTGCTATATGTGCTTTGACTCTAAAAGGTTTCCAGTCATTGCCTGTAAAACTTTGCCATGGTGCTGTAACTATCCATCCAAAGCCATGAGCATTTCTACAATCTTGAGCATAATCTTGGATGCTGCACACAGATCCTTATGCAAGTTTTCAGTTTGACAAGCTTGAGTGAGGCTGGGTATAGCCCAGACAGGAGATGTTCAGCACCATTTGGATTGCTATTGGACTGTAAACAGCTCTGATATTTATCACTTACATTTTTAGGCCAAGTTAGCTGTGTTCCACGTAGCTTCTTTTCCCTGTGGGGTTTGTCTCAATAAAATTTCATGCATAGCAGCATCTCTGGACAGGATGTGTGTCTGTGTTTTCACTTCTGAGCCTGTGGTCAAGCTCTTATGAAGAGAAAAAACTTGAATACTGCATCTGACTCCACTTTGTACAGAGGAAAGAAAAACAAAAAGGTTTGTTCAGGATAGAGCAGTGAAAACTTGCAACAAAATACAACTCTGTGTACTTTTCCAACCTTTCAAGGTGTTTGATAAGGCACCTACCTTCATCTTTGGTGGACAGCAGATCAGTGCAGACATAATGGTGGAATATCCCTCTGAGTTAGTAATTCTGCAGGAAGTGATGCAAACTCCATCTATGGCATTGGGCAGGTTGTGTAAACATCTCTGTCGTTTTCCATCATTCTTGCATGTTAACATGATCCTCCATTTCTACAGACTGGGTGAAGAGGACCCACATGTGAGGTGCCCTGCATTACATGTGAGCAATGTGCTCGTGGGGGCAAAGCCAAGTGTAGTGGCCATGTTGCGGGAAGGGGTTGTTCCATGGATAGGGCGTTAGGAAGACCAGAGTTCAGTTCCCTGCTCCACCTCAGATTTCCTGCGTGACCTGGGGTTGGTCGGTTAGAATGGGTACAATGAGAGGCAGAAGTGTGATTCTATGAGTGTGATTCTCCGCTCAAGGAGATACACTCATAGCTCTCATCAAGCTTGTGTGCTAAGATTGAGTGAAGCTGTGGCAGAAGGGGGAGGGACTGGTCACCCCAAGTACCTGTCAAGGGTCTTGGATGGGTACACAGGTCTTGCTGCCACTCTATTTTTAGCCTCCTAACTTGATGGGAGCTACTGCAATATGTCTTCTTGAGGTAGGGATCACACCCCTGGATCAAAGTATAGACATAGCCCATGTGTCTGTTACCCATCTGTAAAATGGGGATGATTTATATGACTGCTATTACCTACCTAAATGTAGACACTGCACTGCTGAGAAAGGGAGTCTATAGTGGACCCAAGTAGGCTGGAGAATGCATGGAGTAGCTGCTAGTGTTATGTAAATATGAGGTGTGACACCGGTTGCCAATTTTGGTTGGACGTATTCCTGGAGGTTTCATCGCATGAATAGTCTTTAATTAAAGATTAATATTTTAATTCCTGGAGACTCCAAAGGACTGGAGGTGACTGGAGAAACCAAAGGTCCCTCCACATTGGGAGGTGTGATTCAAGGATCTCTTGATGTCCACTGGCAGAGGTCATAGGGGTACAGGGATCTCCTGAGTTCACCAAAAGGGGCCATGTAAGATCTCTGCTGAAAGCATGAGTCACACTGGTCATCATAATCATTGTGAGATATATGTGCAGATAATGTGTCAGGAGTTATGTATGTATACTGAAAATTATGTTCTTAAGGCCTGGCAGATAAAGGCAGGTCACTCAGAGGTAGTGTGCCTAGAGACAGACATCTCCAGAGAGGATATAGGAGACACTTCTTTCCCTGGTTGACCATTGCGTATCTTGCAGTGGAAGACTGCCTGCATATTGAGTCAAATGCTAATTAATAGATTGCAAGTGCTGCAGGAAAAAAACAAACACAGCAGAGGTTATCCTGCCTGTGAGTAAAGACAATGAATGTTTGGTGGTGTACCAGGCATGCTTCAGTCTGGGAAGAAAAGCTGCCGCTGGACTTGATCTCAGGAGGATCTCAGCTCTCTGGTTGAACATAAATGGGAAAAGAACTTGGGGCAAGCTATCATGTAGAAGACGGTGGAATGTCTCGTGAGTTAAGTTTGGGCTCTGGAAAGCATGTTATGATTTTGTTTGACATGTAACCATTTGTTTCCAATATTCTCTCTTACTATTACTCGAATCTTTGTTCTTTGCTAATAAACTAATTCTTGTTTTTGCTATGAATATATCCAAGTGCCGTGTGTTAAGTAGAGTGGGGACCCTGAGCTGAATCTAGCTATGCCTATGGAGGATCTGAGAGTTCTGTGAGTGTTCCGCGGAACACAGCTCAAGCTCCCTCCCTGGCATGTGCTATTGCAGTGAGTTCTCCCCGCTCCTTGCCTGGCCTGGGTCCTGGGCTCTTTTTCTGACGCCCGGCACCTCCACCCACGGTGACCTCTGAGCCAGGACACAAGGGGTGCTGTCCCTGGGGATACTGAACAATGCTGCTAATGGGCAAGGAGTATAAAATCCAGTCCACAAGAAACAACAAAGTACATCAACACAAACCCTCGCAAAAGAATGACACACCCAAATTAACAGTTTAACAAAAGGGCCTTTATTTGGAGCAGAAACGTAGAATCTGGGGAAGGAAAGGGTTAGGGATAACTAGTAGGTCAGGGTTAGGGTTATGGATAACTAGTAGGTACTGAGCATCAACAAATTCCCCACCTCCCAGCATCCACAACTCTTTCCAGGCCCCAGCTTTTTCTCCCCAACCCCCACCCGTCCCAGCACCTTCCCAGGCAGATGGGAGCTGGAGATGAATGCTGCTGTAGCACAGTGAACGGCTTAAGCAAAAAGGGTCCCTCTTACAGTGTGTCTGACCCTGGTGGGGCAGGGTTCTCTGCTGGTTTCCTGGCCTGGCATCCTGGGTTGGTTCTCTGCCACTCTGATGCTGGTCTCTCCTGGGCTGGGAGCTGCTTGGACCATGTACTGGATCCCAGAAAGACCCTCTTTGTGCAAGGGGCTAGGGGGAGTCAACCAAAGACTCCCTGAGCTTCTCTGCTTCTCACAGCTCCCGAACTCAGAAAACTTAGTATAACTAGTCTCTTTGTCCCCAAGTGAGACTGCCTAGCTCATCACTGGCCCATCAAACTGCTTGGCCAGAGCACCCCATGCTTAAGCCTCCCAGTTGGCCTCAGCAGGAGTTTCTAGTCCATTCTGCCCTCACCTCTGACTCCAAATTTGCTGGGAAATGGTGTCAGAGGGCTCTGGTAGCCATTATTGTTACAGTCCATCGAATACGAACCCCTAGAGGCTCAGCCTTTGTCTACACTACAGATTTATGTCAGGATAACTATGTTGCTCAGGGGTATGGAAAATCCACATCCCTGAACGATGCAGTTATAGTATCAGAGGGGTAGCCGTGTTAGTCTGGTTCTGTAAAAGCAGCAAAGAATCCTGTGGCACCTTATAGACTAACAGACGCAGATGCAGTTATACTGACCTAACCCCCTGTGCAGACAGTGCTTTGTTGCTGGGAGGGTTTTTCCCGTCAACATACCTACCGCCTTTCAGAGAGGTGGAGTACCTACGCCAACAGAAGACACTCTCCTGTCAGTATAGGTAATGTCTTCACTAAGGCCTGGTCTACACTACGCGTTTAAACCGGTTTTAGGAGCGTTAAACCGATTTAACGCCACACCCGTCCACACTAAGAGGCCCTTTATATCGATATAAAGGGCTCTTTAAACCGGTTTCTGTACTCCTCCCTAACGAGAGGAGTAGCGCTAGTATCGGTATTACGATATAGGATTAGGGTTAGTGTGGCCGCAGATCGACGGTATTGGCCTCCGGGCGGTATCCCATAGTGCACCACTGACCGCTCTGGACAGCAATCTGAACTCGGATGCAGTGGCCAGGTAGACAGGAAAAGCCCCACGAACTTTTGAATATTTCCTGTTTCCCCAGCGTGGAGCTCCGATCAGCACGTGTGGCGAGGCAGTTAAAAATCAAAATAAAGAAAGAGCTCCAGCATGGACCATGCGGATGTGATTGCTGTAAGGGCAGGCAAATCTGTTCTATCAGCGCTCCGTTACAGAAGACAAAATTCAAAATCATTTTTAAAAAATCTCCAGACAGACGCCATAGCAGGGACTCAGCTCACTGCTGCGTGACAAGCGTAACGGAAAGCCAAAGAATCAAATGGACGCTCATGGACTGGAGGACTCAAGCTATCCCACAGTTCTTGCAGTCTCCAAAAAGTATTTGCATTCTTGGCTGAGCTCCAAATGCTTCTAGGGTCAAACACAGTGTCCGCGGTGGGTCAGGGCATAGCTCGGCAATTTACACCCCCCCCCACCCACCCCCAGAAGTGAAAGGGAAAACAATCCTCTCTTGACTCTTTTACATGTCACCCTATCTTTACTGAATGCTGCAGATAGACACGATGCTGCAGCACTCAACACCAACATCCTTGCTCCCCCCCTGCCATGGGTGGCTGATGGTACAATAAGACCGATACCCATCGTCATCATCAGCCTATTGGCACATGGGGCAGTGCAAAAGGACTGGTAACCATGCCGACTAGCATCAGTTAGGTCGATCAAGTGTGCCTGCCCCTAATTTTTCCTGGTAGATGGTGCAATATGGCTGGTAACCGTCTTCATCATAGCAACAGGGGGCTGAGCTCCATCAGCCCCCACCCTTCATGTGTAAAGAAAAGATTCAGTTGCCCCTGGACTAGCAGTGGGATGCTGGGCTCCTCTCCTACACACTGCTTAATGTCCTGTCTGGACTATCATAGCAGCTGGAGGCTGCCTTCCACTCATTTCTCACTAACAAGTCACTGTGTCATCACACAAGTGGGGGGACAATGCTATGGTAGCCCAGGAAGGCTGGGGGAAAAACAGAATGAACAGGTGGGGTTGTTGCAGGAGCACCCCCTGTGAATAGCATACAGCTCATAATTTCTGCAGGATCTGACACAGAGCAGCTGTGCTCTCTGGTTATGATATACAGTGGTTCTCTAGTACACTTGCCCATATTCTATGCAGGACTGATTCTATTTTTAGATACCAAAAAGGAGGGATTGACTCAGGGAGTCATTCCCAATTTTGGCTTTTGCGCCCCTGGCTAAGAGCAGCCAGGGGCACTTATGACAGCAACAGATGGTGCAGTGCAAAAGGACTGGTAGCCACGATCATCTTATTACCAATTTATGGTATGGTAGATGGTGCAATATGGCTGGTAACCATCTCTGCTGTCATGCAAAAGCAAAAGCATGCTGCTGTGTAGCGCTGCTGAATCGCCTCTGTGAGCGGCATCTAGTACACATACGGTGACAGTCACAAAAGGAAAAACAGGCTCCATGATTGCCATGCTATGGCATCTGCTAGGGCAATCCAGGAAAAAAAGGCACAAAATGCTTGTCTGCCGTTGCTTTCCCAGCGGAAGGAGTGACTGACGACATTTACCCAGAACCATCCGCGACAATGATTTTTGCCCCATCAGGCACTGGGATCTCAACCCGGAAATTCCAAGGGGCGGGGGAGGCTGCAGGAACTATGGGATAGCTACGGAATAGCTACCCACAGTGCAATGCTCCAGAAATCGACGCTAGCCTCGGACCGTGGACGCACACCACCGATTTAATGTGTTTAGTGTGGCCGCGCACACTCGATTTTATACAATCTGTTTTGCTAAACCAGTTTATGTAAATTCGGAATAATCCCGTAGTGTAGACGTACCTTAAGCCTATAGCGGGGCAGCTGCAGCACTCTGTGTGTAGACAAGCCCTCAGTCCAGAGTTCCAGGAGCTGGCAAACTCCAAGTGCAGGGTACAGACTTGCAAACTTTCTGTACCTTAATAAGGAGAATAGTACAAAATAGAGGTCATTGCTGGGTGCAAGCCCAGGCACCAATCACTGGATCACTACAAGAGCTGGTAAAAAAAAATAGCAACTTTTTTGTGTGAGAGAGTTTTTGCAAAAAAAAAAAAAGTCCTTTTTTGTCAAATAAAATAAGAATGGAATTTGAATGTTCTGACCAGCTCTGACCTTCACATAAACTGACTGTATGTCTCAAAACTCCTGTATATGATATCAGAGGAGTAGCTTCAGGTGACCTAATGAACTGCTCAGCTGAATTTGAGTCACGGTTTAGTCTCACTTACTTTGTTTTCATGCAGGGTGGGAGCAGTGGTGAATTTCCCTCACTGTGCATATAGCATTGGAGTCTATAAAATCTGTACCACATTTGGAGTATCAAAGCCCTAGATAAATCTTGCACCCAAATCTTTATGGGTTTCTGACAAATGCATCATTGTTCATCTTCACTTTTAAGCGTGTCCCTTTCTGTATGAAATTCAGAAAAAACAGCTTCTAAATGAGTTCCAAATGGAGGTTTTCATTGTCTGCTGAGGAAATAATGAGTTGCTGTGGTAACAGATGTGTATACAGGAAGCAAATCTATTTATTTATGAAGTAGTATTTTAGCAGTAAATTCCAAAATTATATAAAAAATAAGGAAACATTTTGCAAAAAAAACCCCAAAAAACAGTTCAGTAAAATATTTAAACAATTTTTAAAATTTTATATTTAGGATAGATTTTAACATTTTCTGTTATTGATTTCAGTATGATACAAGCTAACGCTGGGTCTGATTCAGAGCCTAGTAAAACGAATCAAAAGACTCACCTTTATTCAGTGAGCTTTGGATCAGGCCCATTGTGCTATGAAATGAATGCCAGAAAGCTTTATCCTGGTGTAAGTCAAATAGTTAATGAATATTAATACTACTGTCCTTTATATTAGTTCTCAGTTATCCACTGCTTTTGTGCTAAACTCTGTCCATCTTCCATTTGGACAGAAGCAGGGAGAAAATAAACCACGGATTGTCTGTTATCTACAGCTGTTTAACTCAGATGTATATAATACACTCATGCGAGTGAAAAAAGGTCTTATTAAAAAGTTGTGGAGGCAAAATTGCTAATGGTGTTGTATAATAATTCCCACTTATGTGCCACCTTTTGTTCAGGAGTCCCCAAGCTATTAAACCTCACATCACCCCTGTGAGATAAGTAAATATTATTGCTATTACTTACTCTAATTCATTTTATTGAATTATTTTACCCATTTCACAAAAGGTAAGTGGAGAACCAATGGACGTTAGGGCCAAAATTTCCCAAATTGCTCACTGATTTTGAGTGTCTCAGTTCTGGAACCCAAACTGAGACATCTTGGGCCTGGTTGTCAGAATAGGTTGAACAACCACAACTCCAGCTGACATCAATGGGAGCCGAGGGTGCTCAGGTGACTCAGGATGGGCACCCAATAATTGATGCACTCAAAATCAGAGGCTGCTTTTGAAATTTGGGCCTTAAATGGCTTATCTAGATGCACCTTTCTTTGAAAATCGAGGCTATAGTTTAAACTCCACCTCCTCGTAGAAAACCCCAAAATAGCAGCCTTTGTGTAGGAAACTTCTCAGGTGCTTGGGGTGACAAGTCTGCTACTCTCCGGTGCTTTGACAATAATTGGAGACGTAACCCTGCAGATGGGTGTGCATTGTGAACACTTTACCTGCATAATTAGAAGCCCACTGGCCCTACCTTGAAGCCATCACCACCCCAGTACTTGACTATGAAGCCCTAAGCCATCTGTGTCATTCACAGGAGACGTAGGCTCCCCATTTGTTCCCATTCTCAACTTCACACCACTGTGGTTTTCATTGGAGGTCTTCCATGTTCCTTATATCAATGAATGAATTTCACTCTACATGTATCCATTAGAAATTTCGGAACGATTATAAGATGGTTTGAATGCTAAACCAAAACAATAAACACAAACCCGACAATGCCATTCTGTGAACACTCTGTGTGTGCCCCTCAGTAATTTGTTTACATTATTGTTTTTATTTGCCAAACAACGAAAATATTATTGGCCTAGTTTGAGAATGGAAATTAAATTTTAATAGGATATACAGTAGTAATAAAGAAAAAGAGCGCACAAACAAGGGTTCTTCCGTGATAATTAAAAATTACAAAGTCATTACTCAGGCTTGCTTTCTGAATTGCTGAGTGAATTAAACTGCTTGTTTCAGTACAAAGTCCTTACAGCGTTCTCTCATTAAAATTCCACATTGTCAAAATGGGTAAAAATGCATCCACAATGACTAATTTTGTTTAAACCTTGTCTTTACTGTGGGTCTTATCTCATTCCACAACACAGCTCACTTTGAAGAGACTTAATATATATTTGCTGAGCTGAGTAGGCAGAGAAAAGAAGTGACCACTTTTTGTAATATGTGTTCTTTTTCATTTAGATATTGAGAAGGAGATACTGGTACTGTGGGATACTAAAGCTCTTGTACCATAAAATGATATAATAATGAAAAGTATTATTTTTTATGGCATCTCTATAGTATTAGGAAGAGGCATTTTTCAACAAA
The DNA here is from genome assembly GCF_020497125.1 of Mauremys mutica. NCBI lineage: Eukaryota > Metazoa > Chordata > Testudines > Geoemydidae > Mauremys > Mauremys mutica. The sequence goes on along the minus strand of NC_059084.1, from coordinate 8,944,565 downwards.
TGTTAATCTTTAATCTTTATAGATTGCATTTTGTAGGAATAACTGGTCTGTAAAAGGCTTGTCCTGCAATCTTAGAAGGATAAAAATATAGTAGAGTTGGTACCACAGAGTACTTTATGGGGAAATATTATAAACTTGTTTAAGAAATATATATATATATGTCATGGGAAATATATATAAAAACTAGGGCTGTTAATTAATCGCAGTTAACTCACGCGATTAACTCAAAAAATTAATCGCAATTAAAAAAATTAATCGTGATTAATCCCAGTTTTAATTGTACTGTTAAACAATAGAATACCAATTGAAATTTATTAAATATTTTGGATGTTTTTCTACTTTTTCAAATATATTGATTTCAATTACAACACAGAATACAAAGTGAACAGTACTCACTGTATATTATTTGTATTACAAATATTTGCACTGTAAAATGATAAACAAAAGAAATTATGTTTTTCAATTCACCTCATACAAGTACTGTAGTGCAATCTCTTTATTGTGAAAGTGCAGCTTACAAATGTCGATTTTTTTTGTTACATAGCTGTACTCAAAAACAAAACAATGTAAAACTTCAGAGCCCACAAGTCCACCGAGTCCTACTTCTTGTTCAACCAGTCGCTAAGACAAACAAGTTTTACATTTACATTCACTTTCAGGTAACATTGTAAACAAGAAGTGGGCAGCATTATCTCCTGTGCATGTAAACAGTCTTGTTTGTCTGAGCAATTGGCTGAACAAGAAGTAGGGCTGAGTGCACTTGTAGGCTCTAAAGTTTGACGTTTTATTTTTGAATACAGTTATTTTTTGTGCATAATTCTACATTTGTAAGTTTAACTTTCATGGTAAAGAGATTACACTACAGTACTTGTATTAAGTGATTGAAAAATACTATTTCTTTTATTTTTACAGTGCAAATATTTACAATAAAATATATAAGATGAGCACTGTACACTTTGTATTCTGTGTTGAAATTGAAATAAATATATTTGAAAATGTGGAAAACATTCAAAAATATATAAATAAATGGTGTTCTATTATTGTTTAACAGCACGATTAATCATGTTTTTTAAATCGCTAGAGAGCCCTAATAGAAACACTTTGCCCCCAATTTTAGGAAGCGCTGCTATTTTGGACAGCACTTAAGCAGGTACTTAAGTGCTCGCCTGAATAGTGGGCTTTGTGAACGGAAGCCAAAAATGCTGTATTCATTTTTAGTGTTCTACAAGCCATAATCCCAGAATACAAAGCTTGGGCCTGGTCATGCAGCCCATATCCGCACATGTGCTACTGAAATTGATGGAAGTATTCTTGAAAGTAAGGTCTACTCACATGAGCAAAGACTGTAGAATTGGGCCCTGAATCCTGTTTTCATTAAAATAAATAATCAGAAGTATAATCCAAATATTGTTTTGTTCCTTAGTTTATCCTCCCACATTAGTCTCTCTCAACTTTTTATATGATCTCCAAATGCAGGCCTCAGTTTGGGAAAGAACATCATAACATGATTAAATCTGCTATTGTCAAGTCTTGGCGTAAAGGTGGAAGTTTAAGTAAATGCTTAACTCTAAGCACCTTTAAAGTGTTGTCGTGAATAGGGTTGCCTCCTGAATCGCAGCCTTATCTATTAATGAAGCTCCATCTTTTTGTATATTGTTTTAGTGTATATGGCTTCGTACCAGTTAAGAAAGTCTTGGTCGCACTGACATTAAGGTTCCATTTACAAATGATGAGTAAAGATTTAATAAAACTTATAAATATTATAAGTATGTAACACGCAAGTAATGATGGTTATACGCCAGAATTATAAGAAGCCTACTGATTTGTTGGGCTTCAGAACAATATAACAATTGATTAAGCATTCATTAGAACAACCACTAATAATTTATTAACACTATATAAATCATTTATAAATGCAATATTAATATAATGCATATGAAGTATTTATAACATAGAATTATAAAGTATAATATAAAGTTTGACCAAAGTTTCTTTGTCATTTTAAAAAGCAAAAGTGAACAAAAAATGTAGCTCTGCTTAATGTGCACTCTTCTTTATTTCTAGGTAAGTGTCTCAGGTCTTAAAGAGTATGGAAGTTTCCTTATGTACGGTAAATCAAAAGATATAAGAACATACTTCGCTGTTCCAGTTCTCTGAGCACTGGAAGGTTGGATACCCTGTGGAGAAGTAAGGCCTGTATTATCCTCAGTTTTTATATACTTTTATTATGGTTTTTCAGTATTTTCTGAGTTTGTGACCACATGTTCATCTCCAATTTTGTGCCCAGGCAAAAGCTTGTAGGTTTTGTATTCTCCACACAAATGCTTTTTGAGGGAATAGCTTGTGAAAAGTGGACATGTAAATTCAGAGCCCAGCTTGATGCTGGCTGAAAATGGGGCCTTTAATTAGAGCGGAACAAACTTTGGAATTTGTTTTCATCCCAAAACAGGATGAAAAGTTGAAATGTAAAAAAATTTGGAACAGAAATTCTGAAAAATTTTGTTTTGATTTGAAATGTTTTGGTGTTTCTGAATCAAAACATTTTGCTATTCTGGATATTGATATTTTTCACTTTGTTGAATTGACTCGAAAGGCTTCCTTTTGAGTCAAGTCAACATTAAACAGGAGCCTGGAGTATGGGGACATCAGGCTCTCTGACTGGGTCTCCTATGATGCACCACACAGATTGGTGTACTGGGTCCACATTGCATTGTGGGAGGTGTTGTTCTTCAGGGAGCCTGGTCTCTAGGAGACAATGTGGGCTTGAACTACAACTCCCATAAGGCAATACATTAGGAAAATACAGCTTTAATTTTTTTTTTGGAACTGATTTGAAACATTTCCAGTCCAATTAATAAAACAAAATTCCAGTTTGGGTTGAATAGGCATATTTCGTTTTGATTTTCCTGACAGAAAATTGAAGATGTTCAGCAAAATCAAAATTTTCCTATGGGAATGTTTGTTTTGTGGAAACTGCATTTTCCGTCAGAAAATTCCCGACCAGCTCTACCTCCGATGTTAGAGGGAGGAGGTGGGAGGGACGGGTGTACACGTGTTTCGGGGCTTAATCCTACCAGTGGGCAAGTGGTGATGCTACTACATAGATGGAATCCACAGCTGTTCTGAACACACACTGGATTCACTGGTGCAGATCCCCAGTTGCACCGTTTGGAAAGCTACGCATTCTGCTGCCATGTAGTAGAGGCCCATGTTGTCCCCACCTCAGCAAGCTGGAGAACTGACCCCAGACAGAATCCCCCACCCTGCACTGTTGCAGAGCCATGAGCTCCTCTGTGTTGCATGCATCACCTGTCCTCTGTTGCATGGGTGGGCTTTGGTTTATGTGCTGCTCTACGAGGTCCTCACCACAGCCCTGCAGGTGCTCTGAGATCCACGCAGCAAGAATCAAGCCATTGTGAATGAAAGATAATGCTTCTGTAGTCTCCTTGGTTAAAGCAAATGGAGTAGAAAAATGGTCAGTGAACAAGAAAAAACAATTGATGTTGACTGTCCTATCTTAGAAACAATCAAAGCAAGCTATTAGCACTATGTTATCAATATCTATAATAACCTCTGGGGGAACGTCTATCTAGTGTTTATTTTTTCCACAGTGTATCATATGTTTGTTATTGCAGGGTGACTCACCTGAGCTGTGCTGCTAGCATTAGGGTTTTCTGTTAGACAACCACTGAAATATTAACTATTATCATTTTCACTGGTGGCAATTAATTATGATAGAGGCATACAAAGTTTTTGCATGCTGCCTGTGAGTATTTTTTTTCAGTGCTGAGATGTACTGTTTGTTCCAGGGTAGATTAACTGGAGAAGTTCATCCCCAAAAAATTAATTTCAGGATTTTGTAGGGTGCCATGTGGTAGTTGCCATCTCGGATTGCTGTTGTTTTTTTCCAGAGAAACAGTGCGTTCACAGCCAATTCGTCCTCTTTCATTTGCACTGTGAGGGCTTGCCTTCAGTGCACTGTTAGCCCAAAGTATAACTCAGCTGTTGCCTCTGACCCAATTTATGTGCACCCACAAAAGGCTCTATCTTAAATTAAGTGCTGCTTTAAATTCGAGCTGGCTGTCCCATCAGGTGGTGGGGGTTGAAGGTCAAGTGCTGCTGATGCTGGAGTTAGGATTGCAGTGGGGACTCAGCTACTGGTTTCTGCTGATACCAACACCCTCGCTCAAGGTAGGCTAACGTGAGTGTAGATAACTCCATCTGTCACTGCAGTGAAGAATGTTGTTTATGAGAATGTTAGTCCCTCCATCTTCCACTGTGCTTGGGCCAAAGACAACGTGTTCACTCAAATACAAGCAGCCCAACTGCCATACCGAAACACTGATGATATTTATTGTATTGGTGATGAAAAAGTAGGGGCTGAACTGGTCCAGTAAACAGTGGCTCACTGAGATGCTACTTTTCTGTGGAGGTTGCCACCTGGTGCTACAACACCTGAGCTTTCATGTAAGAGTGTGAGTCTTTAGCCCTTGTGGTTGCAAAGATAACACCAAATGTAAACTGAGTATAAGTGATATAATGACGTCTACCTTAGTCTTCAATCAGCCTGAAACAATATCTCTGAGAGGTGTGCATGGTTCTGAATCCTCTGTGTGGGTCATTAACAATGCAGCCTAATTATTACAATCTAAGTGTCAACACTTTCAATTGTTTTACTGCTGACTGAAGCACACAGTAAAACCAGAGGATGAACATATTATTGATATCTGCACAATCTGCTCATTCTGGTGTCACAAGTGGCAGAAGTTGGTTTCTGAGCAGAGCGGGGCAACAATACCACTACTCTCACATGCCCCCGCTCCCAAAATTCAGCCTCTCCACAAAATATTACTAACCAATAATGGGGGCGAGGGGAGGATCCTGGTGCCAGTGCTCTTAAATTCACTGCAGCATGAATGATCTGACAGGGGTTGCTCCAAGGATGGAGCATTTCCTTCCTTCACCCTGAGACTGAGTTCATGGTTGCTCTAGTACTTTAGAAGATTAAAGAGCAGAAGCTCTCCATTTGCTTTTGAACCCAGATTTCTGAGATGGGTCAGTACAGTTTGCACTCAAGCTGTATAACAGATCCAGGTGCAGTACTGACCCTTTGTATTTTACAGTTAAAATCAGGCGGCAGTAATTTAAAATGGGCTTTGGGATATTATTTTACACAAAGAAAGAGCTGAGAGATAAATACCCTAGTTCAGCTCCGATGTAAATTGTAATTGTGGCTTTACAGTGTATGTATTAGAATATTGACCTGAATTGACACTACAAATATAATTACATTGATTCTTTACTGATGGCTATAAACAGTGACATTTCCCTTGATCTCTGAACAGAGTTAGTTATAAAACACATGCTCCACTTTTATATTCACGCACTTCATTCTCATCACTTTTGTCTCTTACTCCCTGGGGGCTTGATTTAGAAGTGTCTGATTTAATGGGGGGAAAAAAAAGATGAAACGACAAAGACAGCAGTTCAGAGCATTCCTAATGTAAAAGAAGGTGTTTCTTTTTGATTATGCTGCTCAGAATTCATTGTTTTATATTTTAATATTTTGCTTAATAAATATGACCTTGGGCTATTTTCATTGCTGAAATTATTTTTAAATGTATATCTGCTTTCATTCTTGGAGGGACTATTACTGACGTTAAGGCATATTGAACAGATTTGATTTAACCTATCACACTTTAAAGTTCCCATCAGGTGAGCAAACTGAAAAGAGCTTTTCTAAGGAAGGGTAGAAATTGGACATGGGAACCTTGGAAATAGCAATTTTACTACTGGCAAATTTGAGTCATAAAAATCAGAACTAATCATGGGTACAACATAGATGTTTTCAGAATTACTGCTCTCAACCTCCCCTAGTAGCTTGGCCTTTCATGGTAAATTCTGTGGGCAGACCAAAGAGAATGTAAAAGTTGCAGGTAACTCAAAGTGCATGCAAATTTCACATTCTCAAGTGCATGCAAATTTCACATTCTCAAGTGCATGCAAATTTCACATTCTCAGTTGCTTTTGTTTTTAGTGACACATAAGGTCTAGTTAACATAACAGCTGAGGCGGTCTGAGAATCTACTTTCTAACAGTGCAAAAATACTGATACATTTCAGCAGACCAGACTGAATTATATCTGCTGTAATGGGACAAATACTGTTTTATGTGATAGTCACAAAACCATTATGAAAAAGCAATAATAGGCCGTTGAACATACCTCTGCTAGTAGACTCGGCCACCTGAAAGAGGAAGTTTGCCTCTTTGTTTGCCTCTGCATGTGTTTTCTTAAAGGTGGGAAATTGTTGTTGTTTTTATTGTTATTATTGTACTGCATTGTAGAACCTATTATCTCAAGCTAAAATTGGGGCCCTATTGTGTGTGGTGTTGTACATGCACAGAGATTTTATAATCTAAACAGACAAGACACATACTATGTGAGAAAGGAAGTATAATTCTTCTCTAGAACTAGTCAACATTTTTCATTTTTTTTATATTGAACAATGGGGTTCCACTGATGATGACAACTTTCACAAGAGCCACAAACCATTTTTGTTGAGTTTTCCATTTCAGAATTGTGAGACAATCCCACTTTATCACACTTGATTTTTTTTTCTTCCCCCCTTTTATCCTGCACAAGTGAAAGATAGGAAGGGGCACAGGGAGAGAAAATGCTTTTCTCCCGTCAGTTACTTTCCTTTTCATCTCCTTCACCTTTTTCTGGGAGGAATTAAAATAAAAGAGAGTGGGATTTTTTTCCCACCAGAATGAAATGAAAGTTGTTTTCAAATTTTTTTATTGAAAAACAAAATACCTAATGAAAAATCTCCAGTGAAACAAAAACTTTTGCTGTTGCTGAAATTTTTCAAAATTTCCATCAGCTCATTTTACAGTGGGAAACGGGGCACTGAGATTTAAGGCTGGGATAATCAAAAGATTAACTCCTGTTAAATTTCAGTGTGGACTGAGATCAGTCAGAAAGACCCATCACACAAATTGAATCCAGATCTCTTGAGGGCCATTCCAGAACCTGAACCACAAGACCATTCTCCGTTGTATTAAAAACAATGACTGCCTGACTAGTAATTACTTGAAAGTCTAGAAAACACCAAAAATATAGTCACAGAAGTATTACAGTTTAATAAAGCCGCATTAGATCAATATTGGCCTGCTGCATATTATTGCCACGTGTAGATATTAATATTGGACAAATGACTAAATACAGGATACTTCTGATTTCTATACCCTAGGATATAAAATGTGATTGTCGCAGTTTATTTTCACCCCCATGCAATAATTACTTGGAAAATACAAAAGATAACTGTCCACTTTGGAGATATCAGTTTTGCATGCTCTCCTCTCACCCCGGAAGTAAAAATCCTCATTACAAAACTGTAGAGATATTCCTACACCTGTTGTGGTCCAGTTTACTAGTAGAGAGGATTGGGGAGGAGAGTTAACTATCACTAAAACTCTCTCTAATCACCAATCTAGAAGATAGAGCTTGATAAATGGAACTTGAACTTCAAAATAGATTGTCCCTGCTAGGAACTTCTGCAGAACACGTTCCTGCTATAGTTAAATGACATTCTTCTTGGTAGATATCAACAACAGAGATCTTTGAAAGTATTAGATTAAAAACTGTAGAGTTGTTGAACATTTTGTTCCTTTTCTCCTTTTTCCAGTCTGTGCTGCTGATTTGCAGGTATTTCCAGTGGTGAGTTGGAGCCAGTTCACGCCGGTTCAGAAGAACCGGTTGTTAAATTTAGAAGCTGGTGTAGAACCGATTATTAAAGGGGCTGGTGGGTGGGCAAACTCCGGTCCGCGGGCCACATCTGGCCTGCGGGACCTTCCTGTCCGGCCCGCCTGAGCTCCCAGCTGGGGAGGCTTCCCTGGCCCCTCCCCCAATTCCCCCACCACCCCCCACAGAGCCCCAGTGTGCCGTGCTGCTGGCGCCAGCACAGCTCTGCAGCTCCTGCCACTTTGAGGGGTTGGATAAGGGGCAGGGAGCAGTTGGAGGGGGTGGTGGTTCTGGGGGGTGGTGGTTCTGGGGGGGTGGTCAGGGGACGGGGAATGGGGGGGATTGGGTAGGCGGAGTTCTGGGGCTTTTTCGGGGTGGTGGTGCATGGGGTCGGGGCAGTCAGGGGACAGGGAGTGGGGCAAGTTGGGTAGGGGGTGGGGTCCTGGGGGGCAGTTGGGGGCAGGACGTGGGTTGGGGTCGGATGGGAGGGGGGAGACAGGCACGTGGGGCTTGTACTCATCATACGGTTCCCTACTGGGTCTTCGGCGGCACTTCGGTGGCGGGGTGGGGGTGTGTGTGTCTTCACTCGCTCTGGGTGAAGGACCTGCTGCCGAAATGCCGCCGAAAACCTGGAGCAAGTGAAGACCCCACCACCACCACCACCGAAGTGCTGCCAAGGACCTGGTAGGGAACCAGTTATTAGGATTTTGGGAGCTCATCACAGGGTATTTCCAGCAACAATTTCTCTGACTTCTTTATAACATTGTCAGAATCATCCTTGAGTATATGTGCAACAAGACCAAAATAATTTGTAACTCAGCATGCTAAATATACTGTCAGTTCTAAGATTATAAGAGTGATCATTCTAGCAGAATGCTATAATCAAGCCGCCATGTTGTTTAGCCTTATTTAAAGATGTTTTTAAATGTTTGTTTTTCAATCTTATTTTAGCAAGCTGCAAAAGGAGTCTTTGTCAAACTAGGTTAGAAGTTTACCAAACACTGATAGTGTCTTTTGTGATGAGACAAATGCCTCTAACTGCCTAAACACAGCTGTACTGTAAATCAGTCAGCCTTTAATCACAATAACAACAGTCGCTGACAATACATTAAAGGATTTGTAAATATCACCCATTTCAGGAGCCTGCCTGCTTATACTTTTAGAAGCACAACTAATAAAGCTGGTGGTTGTGTGAGCTCTTGTGCTGTCTGGTTATATATTTTAAAAAAATTAGCAGATGTGAAAACAAGTAAAGGTAATTTTTATATAAAAATTGGAATAGTATTTGCCAGTGCATCTCATTAGAAAGATTGTAGAGCAAAGCAGAGCTGTCTTGATTATAATAACTATCTTTCAGATAATGCAGCATTACATTAGCACTTTACAATTCTGTTTTGTAAGTAGATTTTTTTTATTATTTTTATTTTATTTTTAGTTCTTCACTGAAGTCTGAAATCTAAACGAAAATGGTCTGCGCTTTTGACTATGACAAAGAAATGCTGCTGTTTTTCTCTGTTCGAATGGCTGCCTCAAGTACAAAGTTTGTGATGCTGTTGGGGGGAAGCCATCAGTAACTGACACAGTAGACACTGACATGGAAAATGTAGCCAGGTAGACCTTTTATCTCCAGAAAGATGGACAGCTCTTTCTATAGCAAATATAATGGCAGATGGGGATAGAACATTTCCTGACCTTTCTGTAAATACTTATTAGTGCTGTTGAGTATTCAGCATCTACAGATACTTTTGGCAGCAATTTCCTTCATTGTCATTTAGCTGGGGCTCAGATGGTGTGTGTCTGATATCTGAGCAGTTGTAAATGATCAAAACATGGAGACCTGGGAGAAGGGTCAGAAATTGAGGGGGAGCATGGGCTGTCATAGCAGGGATAAAGGAAAGACAAGACAGAACTGGGGGGCGGGTGTCAAATCAGTGTCTTAGATGTCTGCATACTAATGCAAGAAGTATGAGAAATAAGCAGGAAGAACGTGAAATGCTAATAAATAAACACAACTATGACATAGTTGGCATCACAGAGACTTGGTGGGATAATATGCATGACTGGAATATTGGTATAGAAGGGTACAGCTTGCTCAGGAAGGACAGGGAGGGAAAAAAGGGAGGAGGTGTTGCCTTATATTATATATTAAAAATGTATACACTTGAACTGAGGTTGAGATGGAAATAGGAGACAGACTTGTTGAAAGTCTCTGGGTAAGGATAAAAGGGGTAAAAAACAAGGGTGATGTCATGGTAGAGGTCTACTACACACCACCTAACCAGGAAGAAGTGGATGAGGCTTTTTTTAAACAACTAACAAAATCATCCAAAGCACAGGACTTGGTGGTGATGGGGGACTTCAACTACTCAGGGTACGTCTACACTTACCTGCCGGTTCGACGCGGAGAGTTCGACTTTTTGGAGTTCGAACTATCGCGTCTGATCTAGACGCGATAGTTCGAACTCCGGAAGCGCCGCGGTCGACTCCGGTACTCCACCTCGGCAGAAGGAGTTGGCGGAGTCGACGGGGGAGCCGCGGAGTTCGACCCCGCCGCGTGTGGACGGGTGAGTTGTTCGGATTAGGGTACTTCGAATTCAGCTACGCTATTCACGTAGCTGAATTTGCGTACCCTAATTCGAACCCCCTTCTTAGTGTAGACCAGGCCTCAGACATCTGTTGGAAAATAACACAGCAGGGCACAGATTATCCAACAAGTTCTTGGAATGTATTGGAGACCATTTTTAATTTTAGAAGGTGGAGAAAGCTACTAGGGGTGAGAGGCTGTTCTAGATTTTATCTTGACAACTATGGAGGAACTGGGTGAGAATTAGAAAGTGGAAGGCAGCTTGAAAGTGATCACGAAATGACAGAGTTCATGATTCTAAGGAATGGTAGGAGGGAGAACAGAAAAATAAAGACAATGGATTTCAAGAAGGCAGACTTTAGCAAACTTGGAGTTAGTAGGTAAGATTCCATGGGAAGCAAGTCTAAGGGGGAAAATAATTGAAGACAGTTGGCTGGTTTTTGAAGACATTTATTAAGGGCACAAGAACAAACTATCCCTCTGCGTAGGAAAGATAGGAAGTATGGCTTACCCAGGAGATCTTCAATGATCTAAAACTCAAAAAAGAGCCCTACAAAAAGGGGAAACTAGGTCAAATTACAAAGGATGACTATAAACAAGTACATAGGGATAAACTTAGAAAGGCCAAAGCACAAAACGAGATCAAACTAGCTAGAGATATAAAAGGGTAACAAGAAAACATTCTACAAATAAATTAGAAGTAAGAGGAAGACCAAGGACAGGGTAGGCCCATTTCTTAGTGAAGGGAGAAAAACAATAACAGAAAAATGTGGAAATGGCAGAGGTGCTTAACGACTTCTTTGTTTCGGTTTTCACCAAGAAGGTTGGTGGCGATTGGACATCTAACATAGTGAATGCCAATGAAAATGAGGTAGGATCAGAGGCTAAAATAGGGAAAGAACAAGTTAAAAAATACTTAGAGAAGTTAGATGTTTTCAAGTCACCAGGGCCTGATGAAATGCATCCTAGAATACTCAAGGAGCTGACTAAGGAGATATCTGAGCCATTAGCGATTATCTTTGAAAAGTCATGGAAGACGGGAGAGATTCCAGAAGGTTAGAAAAGGGCAAATACAGTGTCAATCTATAAAAAGGGAAATAAGGACAACCCGGGGAATTACAGACCAGTCAGCTTAATTTCTGTACCCAGAAAGATAATGGAGCAAATAATTAAGCAATCAGTTTGCGAACATCTAGAAGATAATAAGGTGATAAGTAACAGCAGGGATTTGTTAAACAAATCGTGTCAAACCAACCTGATAGCTTTCTTTGACAGGGCAACAAGCCTTGTGGATAGGGAATAAATGGTAGATGTGGTATATCTTGACTTTAGTAAAGCTTTTGATACTGTTTCGCATGACCTTCTCATAAACAAACTAGGGAAATGCAACCTAGATGGAGCTACTATAAGGTGGGTGCATAACTGGTTGGAAAACCGTTCCCAGAGAGTAGTTATAAGTGGTTCCCAGTCATGCTGGAAGGGCATAACGAGTGGGATCCCACAGGGATCGGTTCTGGGTCCGGTTCTGTTAAATATCTTCATCAGTGATTTAGATAATGGCATAGAGAGAACACTTGTAAAGTTTGCAGATGATACCAAGCTGGGAGGGATTGCAAGTGCTTTGGAGGATAGGATTATAATTCAAAATGATCTGGATAAACTGGAGAAATGATCTGAAGTAAATAGGATGAAATTCAATAAGGACAAATGCAAAGTATTCCACTTAGGAAGGAACAGTGAGTTGGACACATACAAAATGGGAAATGACTGCCTAGGAAGAAGTACTGAGGAAAGAGATCTGGGGGTCATAGTGGACCACAATCTAAATATGAGTCAACAGTGTAATATGGTTGCAAAAAAAGCAAAACTAATTCTGGGATTTATTAGCAGGAGTGTTGTAAGCAAGACATGAGTAGTAATTCTTCCGCTATACTCTGTGCTGATTAGGCCTCAACTGGAGTATTGTGTCCGGTTCTGGGTGCCACATTTCAGGAAAGATATGGACAAACTGGAAAAAGTCTAGAGAAGAGGAACAAAAATCATTAAAGGTCTAGAAAACATGACTACCAGGGAGGATTGAAAAAATTAGGTTTGTTTAGTCTTGAAAAAAAAAGACTGAGGGGACATAATAACAGTTTTCAAGTACATAAAAGATTGTTACAAGGAGGAGGGAGAAAAAATATTGTTCTTAACCTCTGAGGATAGGACAAGAAGCAATGGGCTTAAATTGCAGCAAAGGAGGTTTAGGTTGGACATTAGGAAAATCTTCCTAACTGTCAGCATGATTAAACACTGGAATAAATTGCTTAGGGAGGTTGTGGAATCTCCATCATTGGAGATTTTTAAGAGCAGGTTAGACAAACACCTGTCAGGGATGGTCTAGATAATACTTGGTCCTGCCATGAGTGCAGGGGACGGGACTAGATGACCTCTCGAGATCCCTTCCAGTCCTTTGATTCTATGAAAGTTATTCGGTTTCATAAGGCTTTATGTGGTCAGTTTCAGAGGAGTTCTAAGCCATGGTCCATTCTTGGAACTCTGGGAGACCTTCAAATTTGTGCACATTTTCTCTGCTTGTTTTTGGTTTGGGCTCTCCTGATACTAATATATATAATTTCTGAAGTATTACTGGGACACAGTTCAGTATTAGTTAAATATTGCTTTTTTACATCTGATAGTGGAGCACAGAGCCGTTCACCACTACATCACTGGTTTAAATGCAGTGTGGGTTAATGAGTAAAATTTGCCCACTACTGGTTCTTTGGTGGTAACATAAGTGGCAGTCTCAGCAGAGACCAGGAATTGAATGGGCTGTTCACTTCAGCAAGCAGGAAGATCCTATCTAGATGGTGGTTTGGGGTGTGCAAGGCTGAAATTTGACATGCCCACCATCCATGCTGTGGTTTTTCCTGTGGATAAACAGAGGATTTCATTCTCCAGGGTTCACTGTGCAATGAATTCTGCAAGCATTAGTTCATTTAGGCCTTGATCCTTCCCAGACACTGAGTGTTCTAGGTCATGATCTGCTAAAGCACGTGATTAAACTTAAGCACTGGGAAGTCCCATAAAAGATAAGCACATGGTTAAGTACTTTGCTGGACTGGGTCCAGAGTGCTGAGCACCTTACAAAATATGCTTGTGACGGGGTCTGTTTACCCCGCACTAGCCCAGACAGGGTTAAGCCCATGGTATTGACAGCAGAAGTCCCGCCTTCCTAGCAAGACTGGGCATGCTCCAAATGCTCTAGTAGTATAAAGGGAGGGAGACCAGCTCATTCTGGGCTGGAAGCTGCCGGGGAAGGACCTGTCTGGGAAGCTCCTGCGGAGGGCCAGCCACAACCCCTGACTGCGCCGGGAATCGAAGCCATCCATGGCCCGCCTGCACCCCGGCGGCTGGAGGAAACCCTGGAGACGACTGGCCCTGCTGAGCACAGAGGACCCGACATCTCATGGGAAACCCCAACACAGACTCTGGTAGGAAGTGACCCAGGGAGGGTGACGGAATGGTACCTCCCACCCGGGGAAACTCAGTGTGTTTTGGTAGGACCCCCCTGCTGAGTCAGTGGCAAGCTGCTATGCCACTGTTAGGGCCTGGGTCGGGGCCTGGTGGAATTGGGTGGGCCTGGGCCCCCCTACCAGGGCTGCCACACCCCATAAGGGGTGCCCTAATGCTATAGGCTCTGGCCACTAGGCCATGCTGCCCTGTGCCAAAGAGCAGCTCTATAGACTCTGGCTGCTAGGCCACACTACCCTGCACCGAAGGGTGGCGCTACAGACTCTGCCGCTAGGCCCTGCTGCCCCACGCCAAAGGGTGGCTTTATAGTCTCTGGCCGGTAGGCCACGCTGCCCTTCACGGAAGGGCTGCTTTATAGACTGTGACTGATAGGCCACGCTGCCCTGACCCTAGGGGCGTGGACTGTCACAATGCTCTTAAATACTGGGAGAAAAAGGTACGGGGTGGTTTCCATTTAAGACGTAACACGGCCTTTCTATATTGATTGCAGTACAGCAAAATGCTGCAGTTACCTCAAAAACCCCGGGAGAGTCAGTCATCGCTGAATGTTTAATAGTGTCTGCTGTATTACTTTACTATGATTAGCCTAGTGACATATTCCATAGCCTTCAGGCAATCTCTTTGAAATAGATTTCCATTTTAAAAAATATAATGCCATGACCATACTAAGGGGTGAATTATCAAGTTCAGAAGTCAGGAATATCTTCACTGGCATGTCTTTTACATATAACTTTGCACAGGCAAGTTTTTGCAAAATCTAATTCAGGCATAAAGCATTTTAGTGTAAAATACTATTTGCATCAAATTGACCCTGTCTGTGGTGCCTACGTCTTATCAGAAGTACTCTAGATGTATTTGTGTGCATTCAGGGGAGCTTTACGTGTCTAGAGGAGTTTGATCAGCTGATCAGAAAATCTACTATTGTACAGGGGTCTTTGGAGCCTTGCATCAGAATAAATCATGAGCCAAACTAAGTCAGCCCTGTAGACTGGGTTACCCAGGATTTACCACTATGTAACTGTCAGAAGATTCTAGCCCTTTAGGGATACATCATCCAATCTGTCTCTCTCCTTCCCTGCCTCCAGTTGCACCCGCCATGTTCCCCATTCCCATTGACTCCCAGGCCTAGCGTTGCTCCCCAGGCACTTTGTCCAGTCTTAATGACCCGCCCCCCAGCCCTTTGTCCCTGTGTCTTTGCCAGCCATTCCTAGTCACCTGACACACACACACATCAACTCCCAGTCTGTTTCCCTCTTGTCCCATCACCTGCCTCCAGTCCTGGCCTTACGCTTCTTGTCCCAATCTACTTTGTCCATTTCCCCCCAGGTCATTCTCGTGTCCCCTCTGCATTTGAATCAAGCTCCTGAGCACTGTCTGGGTGCCAGCCTGAGGGTATTTAGAGCACAGGAAAGAGAGTCTCCCTTTTTACAGTTCCAGGGCTTCGCCCTGGCATGGCCCACAGCAGCCCAAACCAGCAATTTCAGGGAAAGTCCCACTTAGCTCCAGGCTGGAGCATGCTCAGTGCAGATAGAATCTTCAGGGTTTGTAGTTTAAACTCTAGGAAGTCTCTACTGAGAGCAGGCTGAGATTTTTCAAAGGTTCATAACTTGACCAAATTTGAGCAGATATTCACAGGAACAGCAAAAAGCACCCCCTACCCTCCCCCAATTTCAAGTACCTGTTCCAAACCATTCAGGCACTAGACGGTTTCAAAGAAATATTGGCCAGAATTTTTTTAACGTGGGCAAAACCTATATCTCGCTAACCTCATTCTAGGAAACAGCTGAACCATTTTGGCTGAAATTTTGCAGCTAACAAAAATATTCATCTGCAGCAGGCAATCAGCATGGAAAATTTCAGCCCAAGCAGTTAAGTGTTGGCAAAGTTATTTGCAACTGAATAGCATTTTATAATGGTGTTGAGCCATCTTGATAGGGAGTGCTACAAGCCCCATTTACGGCACTTACACCCAGGCCTAAAGTGTACAAGATTCATTGGGAAAGGTACAATATGCATGAAATATGGACTAGACTGTTTGCAAAATAAAATTTTTTTGTTTAAATGAGTTATGTTGCATAAAAAAACAAGCTGATAGAAACCTGACTTAACTGTGAGAGCAGATGTTCAGTGCACATTAGTGTGCAATGAAAGTTAAATTTGGCAAGGTCTTTGCTTTCTTATCTCTATGAAAAGAATTGATTGGTATATTTATTATTCTAATTACACAATTGGTTGGATTGGATGTAGGCTGTAGCTGATTAAGAGTTATGACTCTATCCTGAAATACAGTCCAGCATAAAGTGCCAGCTTCTATTTCCCTTTCCAATGCAAAACATGTTTTCTTTTCCACACCCAGCTTGGTTTTATTGAATAATAATGAGACAGTCACACCTGTAGTAGATTAGAATTGATTATGTGTGATTCATATTTTGCTGGGCCCTCCTGTGGCATTATTATTTCAGGAATTTCTCTACATTATCTGTCATGCATTATCACTGGGTTTTGCGAACACCTGTAGCATTAGTTTTTCCTACATGTCTGGCAATATGAGGCTTTTTAGAATTTGCATGGCTAAAATTGACCAAAAAGGTAGATTTAAAAAGTGCATCTTCATGTAAACATATTTGGTTAACCAATGATAACGGGGGAAGACTGCAGTGTGGATGTTTTTCCATGGGAAAAAGATACATTTTTAAGCAGTTAAATAGATTAAGAGACAATCACAGATTCTGTGAGTTTTTAATTCTTTTTTTAAAAAATTGTTTTTTTGTGAATCGAGGGCACATGAAAGAAGTTATATTAGCTTGTTTGGTGTTTAAAAGGCCCTGACCCAAAGCCCAATGGAGTGAATTAAAAAGATGCTCATTAAATTCAGTGGGTTTTGCATCAGTCCCTAAAACTGTGTTATAAATCAGAGATAACATAAAATAGGGGGCAGTTCTGTTTTTAACATTGTACCCAGAAGTACTGCGCTATGATATGATCTTGGAGAATGTACTTAAGGGATAATGACAAGTTAAGTTGATTGCATTTGCTGGCCCCATTGATAAATCTGTGGGGCAAAGTAGCTATGCATGAGTTTGGATGTACTTGATGTAAAATTGAATTTGATCAACTGGGGATAAGTAACTGCTCCCTCCTCCTCTTTATGCAATTGGAATACCTGATAACCAGTGGAAGTGGTGTGGCTCTTTTGTGTGAGGGAAATATAGTGTGTGGAGAGTCCATAGACCTGTGTGCTTTGATATCTCTACTAGAGTGTCCATGGACAGGGATTTGTAGGATGGCTAAGGAAGGGGATCTGGTGGTCTGAGACTAGGTCTAGAAACCAGAAATAACTGCGTGTTAATCCCAGCTTTGACACTAACCCGTCCTGCAGCCTCGGAAAAATCTCATAGGCTCAAATATTCAAAAGCACACCCATGTATGTGTCTATTTTGTGCAAACAGGGCAGATGCATGCAAGTGCTTCAAGGTGGGATTGCACATTTCCATGCCTATGTGCTGTGAAACGTACACTTCTTAAGGCCCAGACTTTAACATCTCTGCCTCAGGTTCCTTCTCTGTTTTTAAAGAGGATAATTATAGTTAAAATATTGTCTCTCCATAGCATGATGTGAGGCTTTGTTAGCTAGTGTTTAAAGATGAAAGGCATCCCAGATCATCTGTGTTGTTGTTGTTGTTAAATAATAAAATTATGAATGCACTGTTGGAACAATGAAAGCCAAACATGTAATACATGAACATTTGGAGAATATATTAAGTTTTAGAACTAATAATTTTTAAGCATGTTCCTTACATTTAAATATCATCTACCAACTTATTAATTTATGAATGTGTGACAGGTTGGACTCCTTGGGATGCCACCTGATGTGCTGAGATACCACTGAGTCTACCTGTTCTGCCAGCATGAGCCCCCTTTAACCTGTCTTGCTGAGCCAGGCTCTTAAAACCTCCTCTAACACACACACAGGCAGGGCCACATCCAGCGGCAGCTCAGCTCTGGGAAGACTCAGCTTCTGGGACTTGATCCAGCACTCAGATGTCCACCTCCCTTGGACTGCAGAGTATGAAATTCGCCCCTTTCCTCAGTTTGGAGAGAAGTCTGCACACTTCTTGCCCCTGCCCCATTAGAAATTACAGAAACTGGGTTTAATAATAAACAAAACAAATTTTATTAGCTATAAAAGGCAGATTTTAAGTAGTAAAAAGGGGTAACAAACAAAACAAAGCAGATTACTAAGCAAATGAAATGAAACACGCAAAATAAGCTAGTTTCACGAAATAAATTGGTTACAAATAGTTTTTCTCACCATAGATGATATTGCAGGCATGTTGCAAAGTTTCTGTGATTTAGAGGACCAGTTATATTCCTTTTCAAACTGGACCCCTGTCTCAGTCCGGACTCCCCCCTTGCCTTCAGTTTTTCTTCTTGGGCAGACAGGCCATGGAGAGGTGGTGTCCTGTTTGCCTTCCTCCCCATCCTTAAATAGGATTTACACAAGGCAGGAATCCTTTGTTTTCCAAACTTGAGCCCCCCTTCCCTTACAGTGGAAAGTTACAAGAAGTCCCAGGTAATGTTTTAGTATCAGGTGACAAGCCCACCTGACTCTGTAGGATCACAGCGTCCATGAGTCAGTGGCAGTATGGAGTGTCCAGAAGAAGGCCAAGATTTTCACATCTATTGCCCTCGCTGATTGGCCATCCGCCCATAGGAGCCGACTTCTTCTGGTGCCGAGGGTGCTCGACCCCCCCTTTACTCCCAGTCCTGCCCCGACTCCACCCCTGCCACGCCCCCTCCCACCCCCTTCCCCAAAGTCCCCACCCCCACTCTGCCCCCTCCCCTGAGCGCGCCATGTTCCCACTCCTCCCCCTCCCTCCCAGAGCTTGCTACAGCTGTTTGGCGCCGGCAAGTGCTGAGAGGGAGGGGGGAGGAGCGGGGACCCGGCACGCTCAGGGGAGGAGGCGGAGGAGGAGGTGAGGTGGGGCGGAGAGTTTGGCTGCCAGTGGGTGCAGAGCACCCACTGATTTTTTTCCCCATGGGTGCTCCAGCCCCGGAGCACCCACGGAATCAGCGCCTATGCATCCGCTCTGTCTGGCTTTTCCATTGTTGTACCTGAAGTGTTAGCAGTGAGCATCACGCAAAGTAGCATAGTTGAAATACAGATACATAGTCAATATTCGTAACTTCAGATACAGGAAGGATATAGGCATACAAATTGGATAATTGTATTCAGTAAACCATAACCTTTTCAATGATATCTCACATGATCCATCTGGCATTAAGTAGATCTCAGTAATGGCATATTCAGATCATAAGCATATTTTCATAAATAATATGGAATGACACATCACAGAATGCTTTCATACCTCATGCATGAAAAATAATGTAAAGACCCTGTCAAGTGAATTTCACTCCAGTGCAGAATAAGGATTTATGCAAAACTTCAGCCCACTTATAGCGTTCACCAGAACCTTAAATGGAGAGAGGGCTCTAACTGTACATATGCCTTGTGTTGACCTTCCATACTCGGGTGAATTTCACCCATAATGATGAATTTCCATCAGAGAGTAAATTTAAGCAGCTACTGAATAACCACCAGTATCTTTCTACCTACCCTGATTGAGTTAATTGGGGGAGATTTCACCTGGGAAAAAAATCTACAGCAGAATCATATGCTGTTGCTCTTAATAGTGCTCACAAAGACCAAATCTATAACCTCAGGACATTGATATTACAATACATTGGAAAGAACTATTTTCACTTTTCTTATGTATATCATATATAATGAGTATCTGGAATGTTTCCACACTGCTGATAAGCTGCCTGTAGCAAAGTAGATATAGTTCATTTTATCTTGATTTCAGAGCTGCAAGACTTGTCTTCTGGAACTTCAAAACATAACAGTAAACCAAACAACACCCTTCACATCCACTGAATTTCCTTTACTTCATAGTCATACCAAAGTTTGACAAAGCTGCGTTCTCTGCACTGACATATCTTTACCGGGGAACCTGTTGGTGGTGATGACTGTTATGAAGATTAATCAGTCCTCAGATTATAAAAAGGCAAAAATTAAGGACCTGATGTGAGAGAGAGAGAGAGAGAGAGAGTTGTGTGTGTGTGTGTGTGTGTGTGTGTGTGTGAGAGAGAGAGAGAGAGAGACTTTAAGGAAAAGAACAGTCTGATGATTCCATAGATGGATATGATACAATGAATACAAAAGACTAAGACTTTGTAAAAATGAGATTCAATCAATTCAATTGACCATATGTTCATCCAAGCAGTACATGTCCAATTCATGTAATAGGCTTCATTTTGTCTAGGGCACACAAGAATGAGAGGTTAAATAACAGGGTCGACTAAAATGCACATTACGACAGTGTTACTTGTGTTATGATCCAGTTCTGCTCTTGCGAGCCTTATGAAAGACAAAAGTAGGCGTTCAGCTGGAGACAGGTTGGATGAAGTAATAATGAATGTGTTCATAATCATTTTAAGATTTCTTATGTTGGCAGAAGATTAATTAAATGGACTTAAGCAGTTTTTTAATAGTAAATCTCAGTTAAAAAGGTAAATGAAGAAATACATCATGCAGCTTATTATAGAAGTATGACTTGAAAGAAATTACTTGTATTTGCTTCTTTGAACAATATGGTAGTCTAGAGGGTTGAGCTGGGCCCTGCATTCTACTATTGGCTCTGTCAATGACTCATTCTTTGGCCCCAAGTAAGTTACTTCACTGTTATGTGCCTCAGTTTCCCCAACTATGCAATTGTGATGATAACAGCGACTCTTTGGGATGATCTGAGGATTAACTGGTTAATGTTTGGACAGTGCTTTGAACATGCAAAGCTCTTTATAAGCGCAAAATATTATTACCATGTGGAAGAGAAATACTGTAGAACAGAGATGAAGAATTTGTTCTTTGTTACTCATCTTCTACAAACTGGCTATTATTTAAAATGTATTGTGCACAATTCTCCTAAAATCATTCAGGCATGATCTCTGATGCTGTTAGCCCTGTTGAATAGCACTTTACTCTACAAGGGTGGCAGAATCTGGCCCTTACTATCTTTAATAGAAAATGTTGATTAAGTCTCTAGTCTGACTCTGCTAAGAAGAAACCCTGCTCATCCTCATTGCATAGAAGAGCCAGGAAGCAGAGGGGCTGTGTAGGGGCTCTCTGTAACCCCTGCATGCCCTGCTGCCAGACTCCACAGTGACCCAGTGAGCAGGAGCATATATCATTGGAAAGACTGTTTGCTTAGGTTGAAGGAGTTGTATTGTTTTGGCC
Organism: Mauremys mutica; assembly: GCF_020497125.1. Classification (NCBI taxonomy): domain Eukaryota; kingdom Metazoa; phylum Chordata; order Testudines; family Geoemydidae; genus Mauremys; species Mauremys mutica. Next base: position 8,923,427 of record NC_059084.1, on the reverse strand, counting down.
GCTAGATCTGAGAGCTTTGCTCACCCACTCACCACTCGTTCCACAGAAGGAGTGGGCTAGACGGTTTGTGTGGGATGTGGGAATTTCACTTCTAAAGAATATGTGCATATTTAGGCTTTTTTAAATTACACAAAATACATTTTTCATTTTCATTTTAAAATAACACAAAGCCCATGGGATTGTTCATGTCCTGCAAGGCCCATGTGGTTTAAATTTTTGTAACTCCACATGTATAATTCCACACACAAAATGCATGCTATTTCATTCCCCTGTACATGCTTAATTACTGCACATACCATACTTGCGTGTCATAGTAAGTGTGTGTACAAACAATTGGTTTTGTGTGCACAGATCCTGACTGGGGGCATGCAGTCATCATAACTGTGTGGGCCAACTAGGGCTTGAAGCAGTTTAAGTCAGAGGCAGATACCTATAATACAAATCCAACTCTATGAATCTGAATGCAGTAAATCTGGTCAAATGTCATAGCGGCACAGTTTCTAATTAATTGCTTTAAGCCATTTATCATATCAATGATGAAACAAGCAAATCAGATCCCCAGAGATTGCACAATTCCCATTGCTTTCAGTGGGATCACTAATGATTCCGTTTGTGAAGTCCGAGGGCCAAATTCTGCCCTCAAATATGTATATGCAAAAGCCTGTTGATTACAACAGCAGCTGTGCATGCATATTGCCAGGCAGGATTTGACGCAGTGGGTATGTCTGCTCTGCAGTTGGGAAGTGCAATTGCAGAACATATAGGCAAACCCTAGCTAGCTTGACTGAGCAAGCTTGCTAAAAATAGCAGTATAGCCACAGGGGGCACAGATTAGCCCCCCAAGTTCAATCCCACCCAGGACCTAGTTATGTATTTGGGAAGCTAGCCTGTCCCACCATGGCTTTGCTGCTATTTTTAGTGAGCTAATTCAGTCAAAGGTAGCTTAGGCATGTCTACACATGCTACCATTGTGTCTCCTGGTCGCAGTGTAGACATACCTCTGATGATGGTGCAAAATGGCAGTGGAACAAAATGCCACTGGGCTATTTTTTGTGCTACTGATCTTCTTCCCCCCACAGTTTGGATTAAATTTTGCCATAGAAGAATAATGCACCCGCACTTCCTGTTTAAGTCACTGTGAATTTGCTCATAAATCTTCAGTTAAAATTTTGCCAGCAGACTATACATTGCAGTGACTGAACAAACCATTGGCAGCAATGGTAACTGTGTAATTCAGGATGATCCTTACATCATTTTCTCAAGATGCAGTAAATGATGCCTGTGTATTCCAGACCATTCTGGACTACAAAGTGTTTCTTGAAATATAGAATGTGACATCGAAATCATAGTCTGTTGATTCAGGTGGTTTTTTTCCTATCAGCAAAACAAATGAACAAAAATGTAAACAACCTCACAATATATTGAGGAATGGTGATTTGCTATAATTTCCACGTTTCCCCCTTCCCCCATTTGTCTGCAAATGCCCGCCAATTATAAGTAACATTTTCCTCAGTATTAGGTATTCTTTGTGCAGATATAATTGAGCTGTATGTTTTAGGTAGAGATGTCACTGGCACTGAAATTTCATGGACACTTCTATATCAATGCACCTGATTCAGAAGCAAGTTACAGTGCCTGCCTGATACAGGTCACAGAATCCCTCTTTTCTGTCACCAGTGGGAAAAATAAAAGCTCTACTTGCAATTATAAATAAATGAAACATAATTGCATTTGACTTTTTGTATCCTGGAAAGGAAGGTGAATAGTGGCCTATTTTTTGCCAGCAGTTTTGCCCTCAGTATATACCCTTCCAAAATTTGGATATTCCTTTCACACCTGTATCCATTGGGACGGAGGCAGATGGGCAACTGAAGACTGGTCCCAATCTGGATTGAGGTCATGGCGGGGGGGGGGGTGAGGGAGGAGAACATGTGAGAGTCATACACAGTGTAGAAAAATTCACTACCTTGAGGTTGTGAAGTTTGCACCATCCCATACTATTGGGGGTGGTAGAATTTGATCACCCATATAATAGGCATTTTATGTGCCAATGTAGCACATAACATTTGCACATATTGGGTGATATGTAAGTGCTCAGTGCCTGATTTAGGCATAACGATTGCTTTTTTGCATTAGTAAATTCGCATTTGTATCTGTAATTACCTATTGAAATGAAGAGATCATGCATATTCTGGCCAAATTTGGAAAGCAGTTAGTAAAGTGGCCTTAAAGTGTGCAAAGTGAGCATCCTCTGCTTATCATCTTGAGTCTTAGTATATTGACTACCCCATGTTAAAAGATAAACCCATGCCTAAATGTTGTGCTGGATCTGGCGTTGGTCAAAAACTCTTGCTTTTTTCCATTGTTTCCTCTCATGCTATAAATGCTAATAAAAATTAAATTGGTGGATTTCTCACCCCCTTCAGTAGTCAAAAGTCCCATTGCACGTCTTGCTGGAGACAGGGTTGGCAGTAGACTTGGGTGAATAGGGCAAAAAAAAAAAAGTTCAAGTATTCATTTGAATTTTTAAAAGAATTCACTTTGGCCATGATTGCATCCCTTTGGTGTTTGCTTTCTACAAGTGTTGGAGCAATCAGGTTTTACTGATGCAGAGCAAAGCCAAGATGCCTTTGGTACAGTGCAAATCCAACTGTACAAGCCTTAGAGGAAGAGAGAGAGAATTTTAGAAACTTCTACTAATGATCAGAAATAGCACTTCCACAGAAATCAGTGCTCTGATCCTGCAATGAGCTCTGCATGAAGTCAATGAGGCTCTGTGCAGTTCCCCACTAAGCACATTGCAGAATTGAAGCCTAATATTGTAATTTTAAGACCTGCTACCTCCAGCCCTTCAGCAGAAACGAGCAAAATGTCACATATCCCGTTAGAAAGTTTGGAATCTCCAGTTTGGTATAAAGCTGCAGGGGGTGGGAGGGAGATCTGCAAAGGGGAGCTAGGCTCCCAGTTGTCATTGAAAGTCATTGGGTGCTGAAAGCCTCTCTCTCCTTTGTGCTTTTGAAAAACCTCCCTCTGTCTGTTTCCAGCCCTATGAGATCTCAAATTGTTCACTGCCTTGAATTGATCCTAGACTGACACTGCCCACTGTGCTCCTCAGAAACTCAGACCATTGTAATTTTAGGGAGTGAAGATTTCATTGTTTTTCAAAAGGCAGTCTGCATGGATTCCTGGCAACCACATTCCTGGTCCCTAGAATTTGCTTGCTGATTTGTTTTTGCTCAAAATAAGAATACAGTGCACACATATATATAAATACATACATGTAAATAAACTGAAAGTAACAATAGTTTGCCATCAAATAATAACCAAAAGCTTTCTACCCCACGCAGCTAAATTTGCAGCACCTGCTGTTGTTAACGTTAAACTGTTTTTCCCAGGTAGTGGTCATGCAATAAGGAATCTTACTGTTTTCGACATCTCTATGACTTTTCTACCACTAAAAATGCTCTTATTGTTCTGCTAAAGGAAAGATGTCAAGCTGGCTTTGTAGTGTTTAAACAACAGGCTTCTTTGATGGTTTTCTGTTTTCATCACATATATGTTATTAAGGCCCAACTTCAGGTGTTGCAGCATATTATTCTGCGGAAATACAGTATTTCCCTTATTTAGCAACCTGTGCTCTGATTTTGGAATGCCACCTAAAATGCTCCAGAGTGATTGTTAGCTTGTGTGCACCGTTTTCAGTGTTTAAAAAAAAAAGTGGCAGTAATGGTAGTTCGTTTTCTCCAAAGGGGCCGATCAACTTTTTAACAAGGTGGAGTTCAGGCAGAATTAAAGTATATGCTTTACAATATAAAATGTGTAAAAGGGAAAGCACAGTTTCTGACACCTAGTATAGTATTCATTAAAGTTTAATTTGATCTTTTTTAATATCATGTTAAAGTGTTTCCATCTTGGAATGACGCGATTATAGTTAGCATAAATCTGCCATGTACATCGCTGCTTCATTTTTATTAGCTTTTATTTAACATGGTAAAAGGTAATTTATTTGTATTAATGGAATCATTTCCCCCCACCCCTCAGTCTGTAACAGAGCCTTGCTTGAATATCGCACGTGTATAAAAATGTTTTGCTGAAAGCCATGAGCTTTCTGCACTTTTCACCTTTTTCCTCGCTACTGTCTGCAGTAGTTGTTTTAATTGACTGTCTTGGTGCCTCTGTGCCCTTATAACCTGCTTCACTGCGCCCCGTCTGAGATTCTCTGTAACACAGAAGATACAGGAGATAGATAGGTAACACCTAACCTTCTGTGTGCTGATCCTTTCTAAACACCAACATCGTTTCAAGCCAATATTGAGGCCAGCTCTTGTTGGTGTGGGCTCTGGGGATCCACGGCTGCAAGAATTCACCTGCCATTACATGTCCTGTAAGCTTCGAGGCAGAGTATTGCATGCTTTATTCAGCTGGTTATATCTGAATGATATCCTGATATATGGTACACATATTGAACAGGAATTGATACAAGCCAAATAACCTGTGATAAATTTCAGAATACTTTCTAGTCCTGGACAGCACCCATTGTTAACAAGCTGTTGAATGACAACCTTTAAGATTGCCCGGTGCCTGAGCTAGGCTACTGTAAACTGTTCAGGAGTGACTGGTACAACTGATGAGCTCTTAGGGTAGTCAAGGCTTCTGCAAGGGAATGAGGAGATTTGAATTCTAATTGGTTACTTTCTTGTTGGGAGAGAAAATGCGTCGGTACTGATACAGAAGGCTTTACCTCGTTCTGATTTATTCTCACTGTGGACATGTATGAGCACAAATAATAGGTAGCAGAAGCAGGCCAAGTATTATACTCTCCAGTTTGCAGAAGGAGCAACCGAGGCAATCCAGTTCATAAGTGATGTACTGTAAGGTGATGCAACTAGACTCTCTTGTATCTACTTACACCTTCTTACCAATGTGTGACTGGGTCGTGGCCCAAGTTAGACTCCCTTACACTCTCACTCAGTGGGCCAAATTCTAGGTGAAGGGCAACGGGAGGGGAAATGACACACTGTAAGTGGGCATGAGTCTAAGTTTCTGCAATGTACAGATTTGTGGCACAAGAAGGAGGTGGACAGTGGTCATCCTTTAGTATGTACCAAGTTTGCCTTAGATAAGCTTACCTCTGAAGTGAGTTTGGTATAGGGAATGCTTATAATGATCCAAATACTGAGGCAACATATCTAGTCAAAGCAATTGAAATGTTTGAAGCATGACCCCTGTGTTAGACTACCTCTCAACTCATTTAGACTCGCCTCTGAATTTGGCTCACGGAGAGAGAGCCTGTGCCAGAGCTGGGAATTAAACAGAGTTCCTCTGACTCCCAAGCCTGTGTTATAGCTACAAGATCCTTCTTCCGCTTCTTAATTCTTCTCCTCCCTAGAGTCTACTACCCAGGCTGTGATGTTTGCCCTGATTCCTGATGAACAAGGCAATGTTAGCAACTAGTATTGCACACAGTCTCTCAGACTTGGAAACTGATACCCTGCAGCTTGGGGGGTGAGGGTGGGGAGAATAAAGACAGGGAATTAGAGTAACTTTTCACTACCATGCTAGTAATTGCTGCTGGATCAATGCCTTGCATTAGCAAGACTCTGCTATGAGGACAATTGCAGAAGCAGTACAGAATAGGCACTTCTACTGGGAATTGACAGTCATAGATGTAGGAAAACTTAGCGGTAGCATAGAAAAAAGGATTACATATCTTTTAATTATAAGCCATTGATTATACTTGCAGAAACAGTGTCAAAAATGAATATAATATTTTAACACAAAATATTGTCCTATTTCTGTTAAAACAATGGTACTGTTTGTTGTTATAATTAGTAGTAATAGTTGTATTTTTATTATGGTAGCATCTAGAGACACCCTCGGAGATCAGGGTTCCATTGTGCGAAGCATTGTGAAAACACATAGGAACAGATTTAGAACCCTAAAGCGCATACAAATTGAAATAGACAATTGGTGTAATAGTATATTGTAAAAGATTGCCAAACTGACCCAGAATCTGGGATGAGTTCTTTTTGTAGTGGCAGTGATATGGATCCAAATAAATAACTACATATTGTGGTTGGATTTAGAGCTCTGCAGGGAATATTTAAATGAAAAAGAAAATTTGTTTTCATTTTTTTCCCCCTGCTTAGACAGATTTTCAAAGGGGCCTTAACCTTTAAATTTGGACTGGCAAAGGTAAAACTGTGAGGTCAAAGTTGGACGCTGTTTTGAAAATTTGACACGTTAGTATTTGGTAACCGAAAGAACTACATTTAAGGCATAAAGGCATTGGCAGTGTCCTTTCAGAATTTGTGTAAAGGGTGTTAAATGGCCTATAATAGTTTGTTGTCATTGATTATTTGTCTACATTTAGTTTTAACATTTCATTCATATTTTATAATTTCTATTAGCACCAAAGAGAATGACTTTCTGCATCTCACCCTAGTCCCTATTTGGTCCCAGCCCATAGTCATCATATAATAGGTCACAAGTGCCATTCTACACAAGACTGAAATAATAAGGGTGTGTTAGTTCCAGATTGAGATACTGTAGTAGAGATTTGTAGAGAAATCTGTGGAGCTTTCGTTTTCATTAATACTGTAATTATCTACACATTTTGCAGAATTAAATTATAAAAATTGCTAAGCGCAAGTGGTGTTTTGAAAAAAAAACCCCGTTACACGTAATATAGGAAATACCGGAACACATATGAGGGAAAAACAGAGTAGAATCCACTTTTGTTGCATATTTGACATTTTAAAATAGTGTATTATTTCCAAACTTTCTAAAAATAACTTTTCACCAAACTGCACAACTGTACCAAGATGACTAGTTTTCTGTGAAATTGAAATTACTTACATGTACATTTCAGTGACTGAGTTCAAAAAATTATCAAATGATGTGTTTTAATCCAATTACACTCTCAGTAGAGTGAAACTTGCCTTAGACTTAGCATGTATACAGCTAAAGCTTTGGTCCCTGGCATGAATTTTTTATTAAAAACTCAACAGTGTTCAAAGGCCTGTCAAATTATCAGTTATTACTTTTTTGTAGTCTCAAAGAGAGTCTTCAGAACAGAACTGGGTGGACTTTACAACGTGTTTAGCTATAGGAAATTAAGAAATATCAAAATGTATTTTATATAATTGTGCTAATCATCTTAGTTTTTGTAGCATATGTACAGAAATACTTGGGAGTTTTATAAAGCCAAAAAGAAAGAAAATTAATAGTGGAACTAACTAATTTCCTTACATGAAGTTACAACCATTTTGTTGAGAAACTTTTGCATGGATTGTAAGTTTGGCAGGGAGGTTGCCCTGATAACAGAATGTGCCTTTTCCCATTTCTAGGGAAACTGGACAAACAGGGGCAACTGTGAGCCTCTGAAAAAATCTGAATTCACACATGCTCTATACAGATTTGTTAGAGTTTGGTTGCTAAATTCTCCAAAGATTCCATCTGTACTAAGCATGCTGCATTCCCTCAGAGCTCCAGTGTGTGACCAGATTGTGCATGTGTTGTCCACACAGAGCAACTGAGCCAGAAGTGAAAGTAAGCCGGTGTGCCGTACCAGGGCGGCCCAGCTTCCCCAAGTGGCCTGGGGCTCCCAGGGCCTGGGGCTCCCAGCAGTGGAGCCTTGGAGTAGCGGCAGCGGGGCTGCAGAGGTTATTTAAAGGGCCGGGGCTCCCTCTGCCTCTACTGCCCTGGACCCTTTAAATAGCCCCTGGAGTCCCCAGGTGCTGCTGCTACCCCGGCAGAGGGAGGGAACTTACCGGTACAGGGTGGGCCAGGGATGGCTCTGACCCCCCCCCATCCCTGCCCCTTCCACCTGAGGCACTACCCCTTCCAGGGGCCAGAGTGGCCCCAACCTAGTAAGTCCCTATTTCTACTTTCACCCCTGAACTGAGCATGCTCCATCCTGGAGCTGTGTCAGGTGAGCAGGCTTTCACTGCAGTTTCTCCTCCTGTCCAACAGGGACCACTGTGGCAACCTTAATTCTGGCATTTCCTAATTTTTGCTTGCTCAATTTTGCAATCTTAACATTCTTTTAATATCATTTTGTTGGATATAATATAAATGTATACTACTTTTTGACTTCTCTATTTTTTGTGTAATACTTTGGTAGATCCAAAACGATACACTTTTGAGATATTCAGACACTTTGGATAATATACAAAGGCTGTTTTAGCATAGATATATATGGTTTCTAATATTTTTACACTGTGTCACTTACATCATAAGTTTTAAATATCTGAAAGAATTATAATGAACAGGAGCTAATTAAGAAATAGGTAATAAAAGAGATTATTCAGGTGCTGCTGTTTTATTACCATCTCATTATGATTAAATAATTCCTGTTAAAGTCTGGATCAAAGAGAAATATCTCACAGGAGAGTTTACAGATTTCTTTAACAGATTCTATTTATTGTATGATCCCAGGGTGACTATTGGATTTTATGCTGTCATATTAACTTATTGTGTCAATACTATGCATTGTATCTATAAGAAATCTGGAGGGCTTTTTTATGTTGCTGTCCAACAGACTATAGAGTAAATAGTTAGATAGAATTTTTTCAACCCCAGCTTATCTATTTTTGAAATAAACAAAATAATATGGCGATATCTTAAGGCTCTGCGCAGATATCTGTGTAACCTTTTGCATCATTTAAGCTTATTCTTGCAAGGAGAGAGCTGTGGGTTTTTGCCCACTGAGAAGATTGGAAATAATTGACATTTAAAAATAAAAAAAAAGTCCTACGGATCTTTCCACCAGTTTTTCATATGCTTTGTGAGCCCTCAGCACTCTTATTTGTGTAATTTTGAGGGAATGTCATTATTTTGCAGACCAGCTTATGAAATCTACCTCTCACAGATTCGTGCATTCAAAAATTCACACTGTGAAGCAGCATGGCAGATCAGGACGCAATGGCTAATGGATATTGCACTGACGGGTACTGTGGAGATGTCTATGAATAAAATTAATTAATTAAAATATCTAAAGAGACAAACCCGCACTCACACCCACAAACACACACCCAGTCAAGTGGGGATGGAAGCTACCAAGCGCATTTGCATGCTGGTGTGCCTTAGGAATCCCCATCACTTTTCAGCCAGTTCTGTGGGCCATGCTGAGATGCAGCCACAAGGAGGAGTTTTCCCACAAAGTGGGATTAGGCCTAGGCCCAGATGAGTGAAGTCTCCTTTGTTTTGAGGCTGCTGTCACTCAACGTGAGTGGAGCACTGAGTACCGTGAATGGGTCTTGAATGACCAAGGAGTTTGGCTGCTCATCAAAGGCACAGACCTATCCAAGCACTGCACAGCTAATGATGCAGTTGACTGAATATCCATGGAGACTGAGGCACAGGATGTGGGTATTTCCTCTCCTGCATCATCATGAGTAGTTTCTCCTCTGGTCCTGTCTGCTCCATCTGCCCTACAGTACCTCGGAATCCAGCAGTCACCCAAAAGGTGGCCATTGAGGAGTCATGTGACCTTAAACAATAATTTTAGCAACTGAAGTGAGGGAAGCAAGTCTGAGGCTGCGTGTTGTTTGTCTATTATTGCTGGCATTGCTCTTATGGCAATTCGTTGGTAGGCCAATCTGTTTTCCACTGGGATCTCACAGCATAGCAAATACTAACTCATTCCGGTGACCTTAGAATAAAATAAAAGCCATGCAAAGCACAGCAATCTCATGGCCAAACAAGATCACTGTAAATAGAAGTGAAGGGAAACTGTAAAGCCAGTGACAAAAGAATTTCAAAAGGGCAGTGCGGAGGCTTATCTAAGCCATGTGTAGAAGACCCCACTAGGCTGCACTGCAGTCTGTCCTCAGACAATCCCACCTTGCCCTTCCTTTGTTTTGTGTTTGCTAGGAACAACTGGTGGTCTGCTCCCTCCTCTGTCATCTTTGGTTGATAAACTGGCCCGTACACCAAGTAGCGACCAATTAGAACCATTATTGCTCTGAAAACATGGAAGGTTAAGGTGAAAAGTGCCCCCCCATCTCCCTTCTGCCACCTCCACTGATATCGACATGAAATAGTACCAAGCCACTCCCTGCTGCCATTTTATTTCTGAGCCCTCACAGATAATAAATCTTCTCCTTACTCTGACAATCAAAGAACCATCAGGTTGCCAACTCTTATGATTTTATCATGAGTCTCATGGTATTTGGTGTTTTTTCTTAAAGACCCAGGTTTTGGAGTCAGGTGATTAACTCAGTTTTCATTTTTAAAAAATGTAAGTTTCTTACCTCTGTGATTGTGGAGAAAAACTTGAAATCCAGAAGGCAAATTAAAAAAATTGGTGTTCTTTTTATCTTATTTTTTGGCTTATCTAATGGTCTATGGGAGGGAATGGAGAGGAAGCTGACTCATGATATTTGATTACTTGCGGCTGGCAACACTGCAGTACCAATACCATGTGCCCAACTTTAGATACAGAGGAGCAAGGCAAAGATTTGGCACAAAGACTTCACAGTCACCCTGATTTCAGGGAAATGTTTGCATAAAGTTTTAATGTAGAATTCCAAATTTCCCTGTACACTGGGAAACAGGCATATTTTGATAGGGAAAGAACTTTCTTTATTAATTGATTTTCCCATCCTATCAATGGTTCTGCTCAGCAATATAACTTGCCACATCACTTACAACTCCAGTAATTTACTCTTCTGTAGATCCAGGTTCCATTGTTCCCAAAGGAGGAAAGGAATGAACCATTCCTCTGCTTTTTATTTTCTAATTGAGTATTACAGTATACAAAATAATTGTATGCTATACTCCCTAGCAGAAAGTGTATTTCAAACCCTGCATTACAACTACATGCTGCAATAATTTCTTTATGGGCCAGATTTAATGGCAAAGTTAGGTGAGAAAGTATGCCCCAGATTTATATGCACAGTCATTGTGGCTCCAAGTGCAAATTAGGGTCGTTCTGTGCACAAATACACCCAATTAGCCATGTTTATATATGCAGTTACCTTGTCTGTTGCCTGCGATTACTTTGATTTCACAAATTAGGTACACAGTTTTAAAATACAGCTGTACCTGTGGTGTAGGAAGTATTATAGTTCCGAGCTGGATTAGATCGGAAGTCCTCTATCGCTCTTGGATTGGCTCCTTCAGAGCAGAGCCAGTTGGTATACGACCTTGTGGCTCACAGTTAATCTCCCAAACAGGACAGACAATAAAAATTGAAACCAGGCAGTGTTACCACAATGAAAACATTTTCAAGCTGTGATGGTAGGCCAACTACCATACTTTGAGCAAATGTATTAAGCAGCTACACAGTGAAGGCTGCTGCAGGTCAATACATGTCTCTGCAGTGTAAGTAGGGTCAATATAATCACATTTACAGCTCTCCAGAGATACTTGCAGGGAGGTGCCTGACTCTCCTCCTTGAAGACCCTCTTTCTTCATACTATGCTGCCTAAGAGTGATTCCATGTATTGCTATAAAAGTTTAATAGAAAAGTTAGGCGTGGAAGGATATGTCACGTCACTGCAAATAAACACTTGTGACAGTGAGTCTTAAAACCAGGCCTACAGACTTGGACTTGCTCTAATGTGCTAATAATAGCAGTGTAGACATTCCTGCTTGGGCTCTGAAACCCAGCAAGGGTGGGTAGGTCTCAGAACTTGAGTGGGAACATCTACACTGCTATTTTTAGTGCCGTATCATGAGTGTGAGTCCGCAGACCCAGGCTCTGAGACTTGATGCCGCAAGTTGGTTGGTTTTGTTTTGCTGCAACATAGACATGCTCCAAGTGTGCTCTAGATTAGCATGCACCATCATTATGGCTGCATGTGCAAATTCAGGTAATTCTGTACACAAATATACCTAATTAGTCATATTAGCATATGCTACTACCTTTCTTGTGCATGCAGTGACTTGGTTAAATTTGATATAGGGTCCCTCTTGAAAAGCACACTTAGATCCCGTTGCTAGCAGAGGAAAGAGATGGTCCAGTGCTAAGGATGCTCCCCTAGGACTCAGGAGATGGAGGTTCACGTCCCTACTTTGCTTCAGACTTCCAGCGTAACCTTGGGCAAGTTACTTGCTCTCTTTGTCTCGGTTACCCATCTGTATAATGGGGATAACAGCACTTCCCTATGTCCTAAGGATGTTGTGAGGATAAATGCATTAAACATTGTGATGCATTCAGACACTGTGGCATAGGGCCATAGAAGTTCCTGGAAAAGATAGCGCCATCATTGCCAGCGGGAGTTCAGGTTACCCAGCCCTTCTCAGGATGGGCCCTGGAGTGACTGGAAGCTGGAATTCTAAGAGGGATCAAGAGAAGGCTTCAGAGCTGCTGAGGTAGAGAGGTCCATTGAGCCTCATGACTCGGCAGCCTACTTGCCAAATAGAGTCTGTAAATTGGACATAGTAACTTTCTTCCACTCGCATGAGTCAGGGAAGCACAACTTTTAAGAAAGGATTTAGATAAAATTGCTTATTAGTAAACTAAGGATTATCTGGGATTTTAAAGTTTATTCTAATCCGTAGTGTTGCTCAAGCGTGGAAACTTGAGGATGTTTCAGTCCTTCACCTGTAAAAAGCTGCAGATGGCTTCACTGGAGTGAAACCTGCTTCCAGCTGAGGGCTTTTACAACTACAGCAGAAGATTCAAGTTTTCAAAATAAAACAAAACCCCACAACTCCTACAGTGTAGACATACACCATGTGGCTATACGAGTGCTAAAGAGTAGTGGTGGTGGTGATGTTTTCTATCCAGGCATCAGGAACACTCCCCCATTTAGCAATATGACAAATAAACTTGGATTGAAGTCAATGGGCCTCCCTAAATCTACGTGCACTTCACAGCTGTTAGTTTATCGGGATAACACTTGCAAAGGAAGTGTCCAGGCAAGGCAGTTTTTCTAGTCCTCCACACTGTATAGACTGTAAACTCTCTGCTAAGAGGCTTCCACACACCTAGAGCACTTCCAGATGGGCACCTGCAACTGAATTAATTGAACATTCAAGCTGCAAGAGGGACACTGTCTAACGAGTCCTTAACTTATGAGCATAGTGTGCCATAGGAGAGTTAAGATTCCCCCTCAGAAAATTCAGCTGAGATTCCCCCATTGCTTACATATTCAGATCCATGTCTCCCATCTTGCATGACACAGTAGGAGTTAATAGTGCTCTGTAAAAAGATAATGGGATGTAGAGAGTGATACTATTTTAGCCATGGCAGCAAAGCCGGCTAAAAAGTTAGAAAGGAACCTGCTGGGAAGAGGGAGAACAGGATTGGGGTGATATTAAAGCTGCAGCTTTTACTTCTACAGCTGCTGTAGCAATACAAGACATTTGTTATTGCTACACCCAGACGGTCTCCTGCCTAGAGGGAAGAGCATGTTGTATTACAATCCTGTAACTCATCCTTCTTGCATAAAACCCTTCTCTCTTCCCACCTTCCCCCACTTCTGCTTCTTGTCTCTCTCTTCCTTTCTTTAAGATGACTGTACTTGGTGGCGAAACTGTTACCATCTCTTCTCTGATGTTTGCTACATTCTATACATGCATAATTTCTGTCTCCTTCTATTACATTATTGAGTAGGCATCACATAGAGCTAGAAAAAAAATCTCTGTTTTTCATGGTGGAAAATAGGGTGAATTTCTTTCTTTTATATGGCATAACCTAATGATGTGAATATTATGTGGCTAATGTCAAGAGGGTTTTTTTCCTGCTCTTTATATTCAATGTATACTGTGCTTAAAATTGGAATTTTTGGAAGCATGAATGCAGTTTCTATTGCAAAAGACAGAGGGATTTTTGTTTGTTTAGTAATTTGCTAGAAGTTTAGGTTGATTTAAATTAAGTCTATTAGCATGTTCAACTTTAGGAAGGCATGAAATAATGCAAGTTATTGTTTTTTTCTAAAAAATAAAATAAAATTGCTTTATCTAGTGTTTGAACATAATCACCCTGTTTGTACTTCCAGCTGGACATACTGGATTTTTTGAAGACATGAGTATTACACATTAGATGTAAATGTATTTGCACTGTGCCAGTGCAATATTAGTGTGTGGATTAGAAAACCTGTTTAGGTTGGTATTCAAGCAAATGGTGGATAATAAGAAGAAATGTGAAACTGTCTATGTTGGCTGAATTAGCAGTGGATCTAAGAAGAGTACTGCAGCAGGAATGAAAAGTGACAATACAGATGTTGAGTATGAGATACAGTACAGGCAAAGATGGAGGAGAATGCTCCTAGAATAAGGCACTGCTCACTGTGAGTCTGGGTGGAATTCAATTACTACAAGTAACAACATGTATCAGCCTGTTTTGATAGCACAAATAAGTCTGAAGTGAAAGAAATTTTCAAATTTTGTGAAGACCAGATTGTGACTTGAGAGAGAGGCTAGATGCTATTGGGATGATTTTTATTTTCTTGTAAAATGTGAAACTTTCCCTTTACATTCCTTTTCTGCCCTGGAAGTCCATCACTTAAATATAAAGCATTCAGAAAATGTGGTGCCATCTTCAGATGACCTCCTGTATTTTATCATACCACTGAAGTTGGTATGTTACAAGCATCCACATCTCCTTCAATAGTAAGAGGAACATGCCTAGAAACTGATTATGGTCTTGAAGTACAGCATCCTTTTATGCCTTATATTTTTGTCCTCACAGTAATTGATAGTGGCCTTTCATTGCCCTTCTTCATGTCTACATTTGACACCCAGATCTGATTGTTCAAGGCCACAATTCTGCAAAGCACTTAAGCACATGCTTAATTTTAAGCCCAACCTTAAATCAGTTCTTGTTCAGCAAAACATACTGGCACAAGCTTACGTCCAGTTGATGTCAGTGGAAGGTAGAAACATTCCTATAAGTAAAACATGCTCAAATCCTTTAGTGAACAGCAGTAGGGCTACAGAATGTCCACACCAGTGGTAGTAAGAAGTAGTTCTCTCTTTAATACATGCCACATTCATAGGGCACAGAATAAAGGAAACACTGGAACAATTTGTTGTTGCCATGGAGCAGCTTCATTGCTGTAGAGTGGGTATTTCTGCTCCTGTGAAGGGGAGTATAGGCTGGGGTCTATGCTTGACCATTGCTCTCCCAGCTTTCTGATGATTTTGTCTATTTCCTTTATCCCTCACTTTTTCTGCTTTACCTGGATCCCATTAGACGTGTTGGTTGTTCTCATTCTGTTGCAGTGTGTGTTATTTATCTAGCACCAGAGCATGAAAAATGAAATTATTGGCAAGTGAAATTGTAACAACTGAAAGAAAATGTGGGAAGCCAGCTGGTGGAATTCATGACCACAGGTCTTCAGTGAATGAAAGGGCCAGATTATTGGCCCCAGTGTGGTGCTCTGATGGCAAAAATGGGCCATAAAGCTTGCTTAACCAGCTTCTTGAGGTTTCCCCTGGTGGCAGCCTCTGGTGTAGGGGGGATGTTGGTGGTGAAGCTGGGGTGAGGGTTGTGGCTGGAACACCAGGGTGTGGCCAGAGAGCTACTCTACTCCAGCTATCTCCATGTGCTAGAATGGCCCTTTGATTTGCACAGGCGGTTGCCCCCTTGAGTGCACCTCCCCACAGGTTCTACACAGAGCACAGTTTTGCTGGACCCCAAATACCATAGTTAGATTTGTAAAAAGCTGGATGATTTTAGGCCAAGATAAGGGAACTAAAACCTGACGAGTCCAGCGAAAAAATTGATTATCAAAAAGGGCCTCGGTTTCCGCCTACCCCCTCATCTTTTCAGTTATTTAGGTCCTTAGGTGGGGGGTTGTTTGTTTTGTTTTTGGCCTTCCTGTGAAGCCAGGGATGGGACGCTGATAGAGGCAGGATATCAGACTGGAAGGGTCAATAGGTATCCCTCTGTTCCTGCTTCATGGTAATGGCAACAAGGGCCCTCTCTCACCCCGAGCCAGGGACAATCCAAGTGCTAGCAAATGAAGGTCTGCAGACCAAGTGCACAGCAATGTCCTGCAGCATAGCTTTTGCTGAACCTTCAAAATATGAAGCAGTAAATAAAAGCATTCCCTGGGTGAGGGTAGTCCCCTATCTTTCATAGTCCTGAGGAGGTAACGGTTGCTATGGCAACACCTCATTTACTTTTTTTTCCTTTTTGATAATTATATTAAGCACAGTGTAAAGCCTGCTTGTTGGTGCATATTTGTATTACTGCCCTGGAGCTGCAGCACACTCTGCACCCACAGTTTTTAAAATACAATCCATTATTTTTGGCAGCAGACTGGCTTCTTATGCTGCCCGGTCGCACCGCTTCTTTCTTCGAAGGGTCCTGCTAGTCATGTAGCCCTGTGCAATATTCAACTACAAAATGAATGTGTGTGTTTACGATTTTTTTTTGGTCATGTGGCCATTCCCCACCACTATTCTCCAGCCCTGACCTGTTACTGTTTTATGCTCAGTCTAAAAATAGAAAGACATTATTTTTAAATCCTAAGTAATTCCTTATGTTCCCTCATACACCTGCTCATTTGTCCCATGCATGCTGTCCTGCTGAATCCAAGGCATCTTTCATTATTATTTAAGATTTGTAGGGCTTCCTGAATTATATCTGCAAGGGCATTCATTTAAATGCTTGCCAAAACTTGCACTGGCTTGGGTGTATAGGCAGAATAATTCCAAATATTGAAGCCAGAATGTGTAATGCAGTGCGCTCCCCTATTTGAATATGATTTAACTGTGTTATGTGCTTGCATGCCCATTTGTGTAGGCAAATGCAGGTTTTTGCATGCATGCACAAATAGATGTACTCGCAAATACTGTGGGCTCATTGAAGGAGACCCTCTGAAAGTATCACAGTATTTTCGGGATCTTCTGTGTGTGATTGTACCCCACTTGATGTTGTTGTTCTGGGATGATCTACTAATCTGGTAGCGATAGTTTCAGATTCTGTGCGTTTCTGTCCATATATAAACTAAAAGGGCCTGATTCTCATGATGCATAAATTATGTTTGCTCTCCTTTTAAGGCCTCCTGTCACTGCTGGTATGGGGTAAAGTGACCTTTGTGTAAATGAGAAGCAATCCAAAAAGAGTGAGTGCTAAGTAAAGAACCTTGATACGTTCAAAGAGGAGCCAAAGCAGAGATCATAAGAATTTTAGCAACATTAGGAGAAAGGATTCAGGCTGGGAATTTGATGGCAGGGTATAACTTTCCATATCCCCATCAGAACAGAACAGATTGAGAGGGTAAGGATGAATAAACCCGTAAGCAATTTTAAACCAATGCTATTGAAGAGAATGAAAATTGGTTTGGAATTGTCAGAATTTGGCTCTTTAACCTAACCCATTTTGCCCACATTTAAATTAAATACTTGTGTTTTATGCAGCTGAGCTAGGATCTTGTCTGTCTTAGTGCTTTCTACATCATCCAGCCATCGCTGTAGTATGCAAGCACTGCACAAGTAAATTGGACTAGCACTGGGGACTTGTAATGGATTTCATAGAGGATTCTGTTCTCCACCCATCCCATCTTCTAGGAAACTGTATGGGGCATATGTGTGGGGCATATTTTTAAATTTTTTTGTTTGTGTTTGTGTATTCTGTTTGTTTGTTTTTTTAATCATCCAGCTATGTTGAAAGGGTCTTGAAGCATATTCTAAAAGCTGCTTCAGCATCTGAACTTTCACTGTAGTGCTGAAGTCTCCTTGACTTAGAACTTTTTATCTCCGGCTCTCCAGGACTTTTCCATGGCTTTGTTAGCTGCATTGTCTCAGAACATAGTCAGCGGAGCCAGAGGGCCACTTTTTGGCTGGGTTAGACCTAAGTGGTGCTATGACCCTGGGCACCAGGCTGCAACACCACTCATTCAAATTTAGCCCGGCTGCCACTCACTCAGATTTGACGAACGGGTGGCTGAACCAAATTTGAGTGAGACCCGTTGTGACCTCACATGTGGAGTAGCAGAGTGGTGCTGCGATCCTGTGTGCCCGGTCATAATGCCACATGCTCAGAGTTGGAGGAGTTGAGTGCAGGGGCTCCTGGGACGGGCGGGGAAGGTGTCAGTCTGCTGGTGGTGGTGAGGTGCCTGAGGAGGGAAGATGAGGGTTAGGCAGGTCCCCCTATTTTAAATGGTGCTTCACAGCCTCTGTCCCAGAGGAGTGCAGCTGTCTTGTTGGAGATGTCATTGCTGTTATAACCAGCTCCTGGCCTACTAACAGTTTTTGAAGATTAGGACTCAGGGTTGGGATGAGCAATGGAAGCTATTGAGAGCCACTGGAATGTGTGATCTGCTATTTTCTGCACAAGCTGAAGCTTCTGTAGCAATTCCATCCACAGTCCTAGATATAGTGAATTACAGTCTCGAGTCTGGAGATGGTGAACTTTTAAGCCACTGTAGTCAGAGGCTCCTCAGAGAGGAAGAGGCAAAGTCTCCTCTAGAGGCTGGTCTACACAGCAGTTAGGTCAGCTTAACTACATCGCTTGATTGCTGTGAAAAATTTCATGTGTAATGTAATTAAGCTGACCTAAGTCGCAGTGTGCACACCACTAGGGCAATGGGAGAATTTTTCTGTCAACCTAGTGACCACGTCTTGGAGAAGTGGATTCACTACAGCAATGGAAGAACCCCTCCCATCGCAGCAGTAAGAGTCTACACTATGGCTGTGCCTCTGTAGCATTTCTAGTGTAGACATATCCTAGGTGAATGTGGAAGAAGACATCTCTTGCCGCTGATACCACCTAGGTGCCCAGTTAGCGATGAGTCCAGCAGGACCTAAGACTTCACACCATTTTCACAAATGGATTTCTGATTGCAGCTTTTGTCTCCCAAACAAAACTATCTACTCTCAGCAGATGTTCTAGCTGCTAATTTAAAACATGTTTTTTGGATATTATTCCCTCAGTAGTGTGTACCCATAAGAACAGTGCGACTGGGTACAGGATTATTTTATATGTCTTCAGTGCCAGCGGCTAAATCAGTAACCTTAATTGGTTTGGCAGTTCCCCATTAGTACCAGAATTAAGTGGCTTCCAGATGATTACATTGACTTTGTTGCACTATTATAGTAATAATCAAACAAACAGGCCATTCCATTAAAAGCTTTTTTCCAGGCTCTTGAAACCCATTACATCTCTGAATTTCTTATGCAATGAGTTACATCAAGGGGCCTGTCAAAAAGCAAGTGAGTGTGGGAGGAGAGGAGGGGAATTTGGCCATTTTCTGTTGTACCAAGTTAATTGCAGTATATTCAGGTACTTTGAAAGTTTAAAAAGGCTGTTATCAAATTGAAAAAGTATCAAGAAAAACTGGAAAAAAATTAAGTGACCTGCTCATCTAGATTTCTTTGCTATTTACTGTAATTATACTAATCTGGACACATTCATCTGGGTTAATACAGAATTGCTGAGTAGTTCCATAGGTATTCCAGTGAGATACAACAGTAAATAATTGGAGAATATTTTAAAGTTTGATTTTTTTGAAATTACCACATTAACTAAGAGCCAATTTTCATATTTTAGTGACTACATGTTGAGCTGAAGATATTCAAATTAAATGACATTTGCAATGATTAAAAAAGTAATTATATTCTGTTTTCAAATAGCAAATGGTGTTATGTGAGTGTCAGTATAGTTCAATATGACCAGGAGAAGCAAAAGAAATGTGGAACTTCCTTCCAGTGGTAAAGTTTTTAGCAATAAGCTACTTCTAGTGGGTGGGGGAAAATGCTAATTTTACTCAGTGTCACTTCCTTCTGTTAATTTCAAAGCCCTAATATGTTATCTTTATGACACTGCATGTCTAGCACTATTCTCTGTTTAACTTTAGAGATAAAAATAAATCTAAAAAAGTAGATCACAGCACATCTGTATTTGTTGGTGCGAAGAAAAACAGCTAAGAAATACATTTTAAATAACTAAGTAAAATGGCATCTTTACAGCTGTACAGCAAAATAACACTAACCTCACACATAATTTCCTTAAAATGCTGCTTTCCTTAACATTGTGTGATTACAAGTAATCTTGGAAGTGTAAATTGGCCTTTTGTAATGTTTATTTCAGTTGAGCTACAGAAATGGCACTTTCTTTTACCTAATGCTGTTACATTAAAAAGACAAACAAACCCATTTGTCATGGCTTGCTGTGCTAATTTTTCACAACTACTTGAATTATACTCAGTATTCCTATGCAGTTGGAGAAACTTCAGCAAGGGGTTTTGACCTCACTTCCTTTCCGTGATCAGCCAAGTTAAAATTAAAATATCAAGCAAAACAATTTCTGGAGCAAAATTGCAAAAGTTAATGTAGTTGAATCTGCATTTGCATTCATGTTCCCGTTAAGTCAGTTCTATTAACATTATATTTTAAAGACAAAAAAAATAAAATAAGCCACTACTCTTTTGATATTCTTTGATGTAGCAGATAAAAGAAAATGGCAAAGTTTTAAATTAAATCTCCTGTATGCATATTTAATTTGCATTTAATGCAGTAGTTATTGTATGTTAATTAAATGGGAGATTATCAGTAAAATATATTTACTGAGGCTTACCATCTTCATGTTTGTCAGGGGTGACCTGACAAATTTTGATGTGATCTTATTTGTGACACGGAGCCAAATTCTGTGCTGACCTCCACCCCAGCTAAGCTAAATTTAGTGGCTATGGGCCTGATTCTGCCCCCCTGTTTTCATGCTGATTAATACCATATCCAGGAATAATCCCAATGACCCCCAAAGGACTGCTCGACCTGGGTGAGGGTAAGGTAACACAATGCCTCCACCACTTACATATATGGACTTGCTGAAATGCATGTGACTCCGTGCTTGAATTTGGCCCTATAGAGCAACACACCAGCAAAATGTTGATGGATGTGGGGTGATCCATGTACATATTGGGGTAGAGCCATTTGGTTTTGGCTGTAGTCCATGTAGTATACTCTGTGGCCAGTTGTGAAATTATGGAAAGTAGGGGGCTATGTCTGGTAAAGCAGAATGGGTTTGTGATTGAAATAACCTTGTTAGGGGTTGAGTTAAAACCTCATTCAAACTGATGTGTGAAGGCACCCTTCATAGAGACAGTTAAAAGGTAACACTTAAAACAAGGCCTAAAAGAGTCTGTCCATAGTGTGTGTGGGTGGGTGGGTGGATGGTAGGGTTGCCAGCACCACTGACCAGGCTGTTAAAAGTCCGATCAGCGGCGCTGTGGGGCTAAGGCAGGCTCCCTGCCTGCTATGGCTCCGCGCGGCGCCTGGAAGCAGCAGCATGTCCCCCCTTCAGCTCCTAGGCATAGGGGCAGCCCAGAGCCCCTTCCCACACTCTGAAACCCTCATTTCTGGCCTCACCCCAGAGCTCGCACCCCCAACTGGAGCCTTCACCCCCTCCCGTACTCCCACCCCCTGAGCAAGCCCAGTGAAAAAGAGCAAGTGAGTGAGGGTGGGGACATCGACAGAGGGAGGAGGGATGGAGTGAGTGAGGGGCGGAACATTGGAAAAGGGGCTGGGCAGGGGCGGGGCCTAGGAAGAGGGGCGGGGCAAGGCTGTTCAGTTTTGTGCTAGTAGAAAGTTGGCAACCCTAGTGTGTGGGTATGAGAGAACACACAGAAATGGGAACAGACAAGAAAAGAGAGATTATTGTTGTAGCCATGTCAGTTGCAGGATGTTCGTCACAAGGAGGGTGAGGCAATATCTTCTATATAGAAATGGGCCAATAAAAGATATTATCTCACCCTCCTTTTCTATCTAAGAATGGAGGGAGGCAGAGACAAATAAGCAAGAAAGCCAAGCAGTAGCTTGTGAGTACAGTTTGAGCCTGGGAAAAGCCAGAGAGTGAGCTTTTGGGTCAGTTGGCTAAAGAGGCTTGGGGCTGTAAACCAAGAGACTGCTCCTTTCGTTTTTGGTTTCTCCTGCATTCGGAGAAGCAGGACTTTATACATTCCTTGTAGATAACCAAGATTGCATCAAAGAAAATACCAGACTCTATCAATTTCTACTTCCAACTGGAACATCCCCAGGGCCCTGAAATTTGACTAGCCACTCAGGTCAAAAAGGGGAAACACTAATGTTCAGTCTCTATTTCATACTGCTGAGCTAAAATGATTCTAAACTGCCATGTATTACACTGCCACTGCTTGTTTTAATAGGAAATCCAAGGGAAAGCAAATTTGAAAAGGGGCTGGTAATCTGATAATAGATATATTTTTTTAAAGATATATACACTATGGCAAATTATGCTTGTTACAAGCTGGATCAATACTTGCAGCAAACCATAGAAATGGCACTTATGGCTACTTAGTGGAGCATAATTAGTATTCACTAAACCAGTGTTAAAATGTATGCTATGCTTTACACTGTCCTGACTGTATTAGCGTTTAAATACCCTATTGTGCACTCTTCTATTTCTGCTCGTATTATAAAACTGTATTCTCCAGAGTTCACAATGATTAATTTATTGTAGAATATGTACAATGCTAGGATTTAGTAATTCATTGTGTTTAATAATTACTTAGGAGCCAGGCTTTTTATTTCATATCAGCACTTGGGTACTGGGTTATCCAATATTAGGTCAATCATTCTATTACTATAGTAGGGCTTCCCTCCTCGCCCCCTCATTCCGTTCACAGTTTCTCGCCAAAAAGGACTAGAAGCATTTCCATCACACAAGTCCTGTACAAATTCATTTCACATGTCATCCTGTATATTTTTGGCCACTGGAACAATTGACAACTGCATCAGGTGCTTGACATGTCATTTGACAAATCTGCAGTTGGCATTTGCAGTCAAGAGTACAGTTCTTGCCTACAAACAAAAGCTTTTCTCAGCAAACTGACTTCTGTTTTTCATTCTTTCATTTTTTAATAACAGACACTGTTCACTTGCAAGACACATTAGCCATCACCATCATAATTTAAACTCAGCCTCTGAATTTAGCCTATAGAAAATGTTACAGTAGAACCTCAGAGTTATGAACATGTCGGTCATGGAGGTTGTTCGTAATTCTGAACAAAACATTATGGTGGTTCTTTAAAAGTTTACAGTTGAACATTGACTTAATACAGCTTTGAAACTTTACTGTGAAGAAGAAAAATGCTGCTTTTAACCATCTTAATTTAAATTCAAATTTAAATTAAACAAGCACGGAAACAGTTTTCTTACCATGTCTAATCTGTTTTTAAACTTTCCTTTTTTTAGTAGTTTATCTTTAACACAGTACCGTACTGTATTTGCATTTTCTTTTTCTTTTTTTTTTCTGTCTCTGCTGCTTCCTGACTGCGTACTTCCGGTTCCAAATGAGGTGTGTGGTTGACTGGTAAGTTTGTAACTCTGGTGTTCGTAACTCTGAGGTCCTACTGTATAAAGACCTCACTCAGTTGATCAGAGCATAGATGCCGACTCCGTGGGTGCTCCAGGGTTGGAACACCCCTTGAAAAGAATTAGTGGGTGCTTAGCACCCACTGGCAGCCAGCCCCACCCCACCCCCCCAGCATCTCCAGCCTGCTGATCAAATCCTCTCCCTCCCTCCCTCCCAGAACCTGCCGCCCACTGCAATCGGCTGTTTTGTGGTGTGCAGGAGCCTCTGGGAGGAAGGGGGAGGAGCAGGGACAGGGCACACTCAGAGTAGGGGGCAGAACTGGGTGGGAAAAGGCAGGGTGGAGTGGAGACTTGAGAGAAGGGGTGGAGTGGGGGCAGGAAGAGGCAGGATGGGGGTGGAGGCTTGGGCAAAGGTGGTGGGTGGGGGCAGAGCAGGGGGTTTGAGCACCCCCAGGCCCAGAGGAAGCCGGCACCTATGAATCAGAGTATTTATGGAAAGTCCTGTATAACTCTAGGAAATAATGGTGAATCCCCTTCTCTACCCCCCCCCCCCACTCCATATAAGCTAACTTTTTACCCCCTCCTACAACTGCGAGTAAGTTATTAAATACATCACAGCTGAGCTGGTAAAAATGATTTCATCCTGCTTCCAGGCCCAGCCTTGAATATGATAAATTTGCCTATCTAAAATATTGAGCAAAAGAGGAAAATTCTCCAAAAGGCTATGGGGCAACTTTTCTGTTAGCAGTGTGCTGAGAAAATCTGGTAGTAAAAATGTATGTTGAGTTTGCCTTCCACGGTGTCTCTGGAAGACGCAACCTACTTTGCAATCCCAGTCTGCTTTTTCTGAAGTAGAGAGAAAAACAGTTACAGCTTGTACTCTCATCCCAGAGCCTCGCGTTTCCATCCGTGTTAGGTGCTCATATAGAACTAATTACCATGGTATCTGAACATCTCGCAATATTTAGTGTGCAGGAGGTGTAGGGCAAGTGTGTCATCCCCATTTTACACATGGAAAACTGAGATACAGAAAGAGTAAGCCCCAGATTTTTAGTGGTATTTAAGGATTGCTTCACTCAGTATTGCAATACCTAACTGGACCAAGTGTCTAGACCAAGGCCACACTGGAAGTATGTGGCAGAGCAGGGAATTGAACCCAGGTCTTTCAAGTCCCAGGACAGCAACCTAACTACTGGATCATTTACTGCTCTTTTCACAGACTGTAGGGTCATCTTGCAGTGTTGCCAACTCTCATGAATTTATTGAGAGTCTCACAGTATATGATGTTTGACCTCAAAGCTCCAGCTCCTGGAGTCCTTTGATTATGTGATAATCTCAGCTTTCCTTAAGAAAGGCGAGACTCTTGCCCTCATGATTGTGGTGAAAGGTTGAAAATGTGGCTCAAGTGCTCAAAAACTAGAAGGCAAATAAAAAGAGGCACATATTTATTATTTTTTTATTCATTATTTTTAAGCCAGTCTCATGAGTTTTAGAGCCTGACTCACGGGTTAACAACTCTTGGTGTTGGCAATACTAAGCCACTCAGAGAAGAGGCATTTCTCTTTTGAGAGAAGAGGAGACTCTGTTCCTTGAGCCTTAGATATCTGCTATTTTTAAGGTCATGTTTTAGAAAAGAGCGTACATTTCTAGGAGTGCTGCAGATATGAAGTTAGTGTGTAGGGAACTGGTAGTGTTGCCGAGAACAAAAATAAATGAGACTGTTATTCTCTCTGCTCCTGAAGATCTATTTGTTTGGGGAGGGGGGTTGTTGTTTTTTTAAAAAAAAACCTTGGCACTACTTGTCATTTCAGTACATTGTTCCTAGTATCAAGCGGTGAGGTTCCAGACTTCAGCCATATTGGCATTTATTCCTGTGAGGTAAGGTTAGGAAAATGGTCCATTTGCCTGAAAAGACAGAAATGTCAGCTGGAGCTACACAGAGCTTTTTGGCAAGGGAGATGTAGATGATCGGCATTGCCCTTTTCATAAACTACATGAAAAAGAGAGAAGAGTTGAGCAGAACTCTTCACTCTTGCGATCTGAGATCAAATGTTGTAATTTTATGCTAGCAAATCTAGCAGTGGGTCTAAAGAAATAATGAAATAAAGTAATCTCTTCGTTTCTTTGTTTTCCACAGTTTAGCCTTTAAACCTAGTAAAGGAATTTCAGAGACAGGATTACACTCTCTCATTATTGTAACTATTAGAGGCAGAAAAAAAGAGTTAGTTCTGATAGGTAAAAATGTAACTCGATTCTTTAACTGTACACAGTTAGTAATTTTGACTAATGGTTTCTGGACTCGTGCAATTCACCATTCATCAGAATGCTAGTTTCCCTTTCTTCGCTGTTTCTAAGAATTTATCTTGCAATCAGATGGGCAAAGGCAAAGTAAGAGATTTACTTTGTGGGGTGGTAGTTGTGTTAAAATTAACTTTGTTGCCTCTAGGTAACGTTTTGTGCCTAAGAAAATGCATTCTTCATAGCCTCAGTCACCATACACTGCACAGGGATTGGGAAGGAGCCTGGTGGTTGCTTAAGGTGTATTGACAAGTACTACAAGAAGCCATCTGTACCTTTCCATATTGAGAGGGATTGTGGCTCTAAAATGGGCAGTAACAATGGGGGAGTAGGCAAAGTATTTTATTTAAAGTAGGGTTTTTGTTGTTGTTGTAAGATCCTTGTGAGTAGGTATAAGGTGCAGAATAAGCCTTATGGAAAAAATATTTATAGTAATTGAAATATTGAGAAAAAACACAGGTTCCAATGCCCACAGGTTTTGTAGACCAGTATCTCTGTTCTGTATCTTATGCCAAAATGTTTGACTTCAACTCTGTTTTCAAAAAAAAATAAAAAAAAACCTCACTTTTTTTCCCCCAGAAAACACACCACTAATCTGAAGTTTTAAATGAGGGTTTCAAATACTACTACTAATGATAAAGCACATTTCACAATAGTAGTACGTTAATTGGTGCATTACAGTGGATTTCCTGTAGAAGTGTATATTATGTTCTCAGTAATACCCCATTAGCACACCATAATTAGTATTAGTGCAGTGAATTCCAAATGAATTAATGCCATCTTGCAGCTTATTTTAATGTCTCACCCCAACTCATTTGCACCTCTGGCATGAAACTGGCACAATAGTCCACAATGCTTAAGGATGTATTTTCATTGAGATTATAGCAACTATTAGCTTGGGATCAGAGCTCAAATGAAATCTATCCTGATCCTTTTTAAAAATAAAAGCTTATTTTATCCCATCTGTGGTCCATTTAGCTGTGATGAGTGCACCAATACGAGTGTCAATTAGAGCCAGTTATGGTGATGAATTTCTTAATGTACCGAACTCACTGTCAGCAAGTAACCTCTTGTGGTCGTGACTGGCCTAGCTAGCATCTGAGCTACTGACCTAAAGTTGAAAAGGGCCTTGTATCCCATTTTCAATTCCATGAACCATGCAGTGCCAATGTCTATAAAACCAGATTACCCGCTGCCTGTATATCCAAAAGGAATGATGGGAAAAGGGAAAACGAGACAGCAGGAAAACACTAAACAAGCTAGAAGTGGTTTCCCCTGATGGGCTGGGTCATCAGTTAGTGGCACCAATGGTCTATACTGATTTACACCAGCTAAGATAGAGCCCGTAATTTGTGTTTTAAGTAACAGATCTGATCCAGCAGAATAGGAGAGGGAAATGATTATTCAAAGCATCAGGAACACTCTTGTTTGTTGTTTACTGGATTAAATATAAAATTTAGATCAATATAAAATATGGAAGGTGACAAATAGGATAAGAGAACTTTATCTCTCCCTCCCCCTCGTGAGATGTTTTTATCGTTTCAATTGTTCTTTCCCCATATCTTGCTTTTCAGGACCCAGCAATTTACTTATTGCAATATGCAATCCCTCTGTCACCTCCCCATTCCCTCTCCACATTTTTATTTAAAGTTTAAAGATGGGTAATGGAGGCTCAGCAAATAGAGTGTATTCTTTTAAAATGACCCATATTTTAAGACCCTTGGAAGTGAGAAGTACATAATCTGCCAACTAAATACCTCAACTTGGGAAACTTTTTAAAGACCAAATGTCACCGAGTCATGTGATGCTAGATAAATAATAACTATGTGGGACATTATCATTTAACAAGTTGAGCAGTATGGCTTATTTGTAATAATGAATGAGAATGGTTATAGAGTTGAGGTATTTCAGAAAATAGAAGAGATTAATCTTGTTCAAATTTACAAATGGATCCAATTTTCTATGGGAAGAGATGGCATCAGACTGGATCAGTAAAATGGCTGGTTAGACTTAGACCTGCAAAAGTTTCAAATGCAAGTACATATCAGAAGCAATTTTGAGTAATTGTGAAAAAAGGTTCATATGGTTAAAGAGTAGACTAAGGGAACCAAACATGTACTGTGTGAGGCAACAAATGGGATCACTTTATATGTTGTTCTCCCATTTTATGACACGGTAAAGTGTTTTACATTTTTGTTCCTTGTTGCTGGAGAAAATGTTGATTAGAAACGATTTAATCCATCTTATGTCTGTTCAGAAAAGAAAGAACATTTAAAACTGTATGGTTGCAAAATTCTGTACTAGAAATTCTTAAGGAAAATTATTTGAAAGCAGTCAGTAAAATGTCAAATATAGTTTCTGTATCATTGCAAGACCATATTTTAAATTAGAGGTCACAATTTTTTTAAGAGGAGGAGGAGAAAAATAAGAATAAACTACAAGGAGACATGGGAGAATCCATCCCCATTCGGAAGCCATGATGATACTGTTCTTCAAAATATTTTTTATCGGTGAGAACCCATGATCTTTCTGGCCCTTTTATGGTACTGTATGATTGCATACCACAGGGTAAATGATTCTGTCCTTCCATACCTGAAAATATAAAATCCGTCTTTCTGTAATTATTCTGTTTACAAATTTTATTGAAAGCAAAAAAAAAATGGAAAAAATTGTCATGTGACACTGAAAAGGTATAGGCTGGATGCACAAAAAAATTGGCCCTGATCATTTCCAGTGCACAAATATTTATATCTGATGGTGAGATAGTTCTCTTCCTTTTTCTACCAAAGGGCCATATCTAAAGCTCCTGTATCTGATTTACCGCTTTCAGGGGCGGCTCCAGGCACCAGCACGCCAAGCGCGTGTTTGGGGCGGCAAGCCACTGGGGGCGCTCTGCCGGTCGCCGCAAGGGCGGGAGGCAGGCACGCCTGCAGGAGGTCCGCCGAAGCTGCGGGACCAGCGGACCTTCCACAGGCAAGCCGCCGAAGGCAGCCTGCCTGCCGTGCTTGGGGCGGCAAAATGTCTAGAGCCGCCCCTGACCACTTTGTTACCTCAGAGGTAAAATCAGTGGTTACATCAGAAGACCATCAGGCTCCCGGACTCCGTGGGTGTTGGTCATAGAGGACTTTGGGTCCTAATTGTGTCTTTGGCACTGGCTCCACCAAATGCTGGATGTGACCATATGCTCCCCACTTCACTTCTTCCAACTAGTGTCCCCTTTTATGGTCATAATGGTATGAAATATCACAGTATTGTTCGACATTCTCACTTATAATTAGAGCATGAGCAGGATCTCTAAGTATGAGCAGCAAGGACCATAAAGAAGATCATTCACATAAACCCTTAACTGTCTCTCTGATACAAATGTAAAAAGAAAGGAAGGAAGAAAATGCTGGTCAAGTATGCTTTGCCATTATTTTAAAAAACAAAAAAAAGTACTGCAGCATATTGGCAGGTCTCCACATCCCCCCCGGACTGGTGACAGAGGCTGCCATTGCAGTTAATCCATGCCGGAGGTGGATTAATGTTCAAGGTTAAAAATAAACAAACAAACAAACTAACCCACCCAAAACCTAGCCGTCTCCAGCCAATTTCTGACTTTCCTCAATCATGGGTGAATTAGAGAGACTTGTTGACATTGAAAGTTCACCTCCTGATTACCTCTCTACTGTCCAACCCACATAACAAAGCATGAAAAGACTCTGTGGCCTGGCCAAATTCCTTATGAATAGGTTGTTCTGGTGCAAAGCCAGGGTCCATGGATTTATGTTGCATGGAAGGCTGAGAATTGTTTCAGATGAATAGAGCTCTAAATCATTGTGCTTTGAGTTGCAGGAGGTGACTGTACTACAGATATTAAGCCCTAGCTTTAAGAATAGTTCTTGTAATAAGAAAAACTAAGTTCTTTGTTCCTGACTAAGTAGATGATATCCCGTTTAAAAAGAAATCTCGAAACTAATTCTTGATAGTACTTGTACCAATTTGTTTTGGACTCCAAACAGTGATTATTTCATTTGTTTATTTTTAATTTTGTTTGCATCTGATTGCTATCATTATCTTAAGGAGTGTGTCTTTGTGTCTGTTTGAATATTGGGCTGTCATCTTAACACTGCCTCTTAAAGTATATTTACAATATATGACAAGATTGGAAAATGAGGTTTAATGCACCTAGTGGTCTTTCTTTTACAATGAAACAGCCCCCCACCATGTATGCAGTTATGTTTTGAAACAGTAAGTGTCCTGACTGGGTAAAAAGCCCATACAAATTTCTTTGTGTCCTAAAATTAATAATCAAAAGTCAAATGTAAACTTATGGTACATTAAATACTGAGAGAAAAAATGATATAAAACAGTTGAAAGGTTTATTGCAATGGAAACCATATTTCCTTTTGCAGAAGTACATTCTGTCTAATAACTGATGATCAAACAGACTCTGTGATTGGTCACATATAAAGCTACAAGTGCAGAATACTAGATTAAATTCAGCAAACTGCACAATTCTAGCTGATTAGCATACCAAGGAGGAAACTGGTGAATTAATAATTTCTATATTTTCTTTCTTTATAAAAGAGACTTTTTGCTTGCTGTGCTAGACTCTACTGTAACTTTTCTCCAGCCTGTTGAGAGCACAAATATAGCTGTGTTGTGGATTTTTTTCTTCTTCTTTGTAAATTTCAAAAGTTGAGAGAGAACTGCAGAGAGTTTAAATGGCGCACAGGTTTTATGTACCCCCAAACTTGCTAAGCAGTGCAAGGGATTTTAAATAATAAAATTTCCATGGATTTTAATGGAAGCAATGGCTAGATCCCCGCACCTACCGCTTAGAACAATTAGGGGCACATCAAGAGACTAATTTTTAAACTTCCTGTTTGATTCATGACAGCAAAAATCATTCCCGGATGAATTTTTAAAAAATATTAAATATAAATCCAGCTCACTGCTGATGGGGCTCCAGATGGTCATTGTGAGAACCTTCACTTTTCACTCATGCTTCTTCACAGACAGCCTGGTCCCTTTGAAAGCCAAGGGAGCCTTTCCATTGAATACCGTGAGCTTCGTCTCAGGCCCAGTGTCCACCTGGAGTTGGGCACTGATTTTCTTACGTTGTACACTGGGTCATTGTGGCACAGAGTAAAACAGAGGCAACAGCTGACTAAAATATAACCGTGATTTAAAAAATTGCACATAAGTAGTAAATATAATGGTGTTTTTCATGAATGAAGACTGATAAATGGCATTTTTAGTATGGTAGAAAGCATTTTGTCCCACATTAAATGTATTTTTATCACATGAAATGTATACTTTTAAAAACAGTTTATATAAACCTTAAGGAATAGTCAGTATTGATTTGGAATGAAGAGTGGCATAATCTTGTTTTTTAAGGGGATTCACATGATTTGCAATTGTATGACACAACTTGATGCTATTATGCCTTCCCTGCAGCCACAGGCCGTAAAGATTGATTATACATTTGGAGCGCTATTAAAAGAAGATAGCACGTAGATATTTGTGTGTCTTTTTCTGCTCCTTGTAGCTACACTTTTGCTTTCTCCCTTTCAAAAATACAAGCATTCATCATGCATATTTCATAGGGGTCACATGCAGTAAATACCAGTAATAATAATACTTAGCACTTATATATAGCTTTACGTCTTTGGAGTGCTGTACAAACATGAATGAATCAACTCTCAGAACAGCTTTGAGAGCAAAGTTGTGTAAATATTGCACCTAACAAAAAATATTCATCAACGATCATATTTCTAACCCCCGTTTATTCACTTGCAGGAACATTTGTTCAAACAAGTCGCTTATAAGATAATTCCTGCACAAGAAAGTGTTGCAAATATACATTTGCCTGAGTATTTGCATCAGAAGTGTTTAGTCACTTTGATATCTCTTTCTGGGGCTAGGGGATCATCCAGTGAGGCAGCAGAAACAATACCATATGCCATTAAGTGGCCAGCTACATAGCTCCAAATATAAACAGGACATACTCAAAAGTAATAGTTCTAGCAAATAATTTGCTATGTTGGTCACATTGGGCCATTCACAGTGATTCAATGAGCTGGTACTTTTTTCTCCACATACTAAGGCTTGTGCTGTAATGGGTGGTGGCCACACGGTTCAAGTGTTCAGCAGCAATTCTGGAAGTTGAGTCTTATTTCATCTCACACAGCAAGGCTACCTCCAGTCAAACCAGCGGCAAATGAGTACTTGATACATCAGATTAGGAGAATCAAAGGAGGCCAGATGTTGGCACTGGCCACATTGCATCCTTGTGTACAGTTGGCTATAGAAACTGACTTGCCTGAATCACGTGAGCCCGATAAGCCAAATGCAGCTTGGGGTGGACTTTGACTTTTTTGACAACTTGTCATTTTAAAGTTTTCATGTACAATTTTTTTTAAAAGTTACTAGTTATTTTGATTTTGATTTCAAAATGTGAACCAAATGTTACCAGTGGTGTATTCAATACATTACAGCCAAATTACAGAAAAGTGTTTCTTCTTTTCATTTCATTTGGGTTTTAATTCTGAAGAATAATGATGGGAATTGAAATGTCAGCATTGTTTACTATTTCACTGCTGTTCTAATCGCACAAGAAACAGGTGGCACAATAATATTATGAAGATCTGCGGAATATGCTTTGAGTAACTTTTGTATGTACAAAAGCCACTTTTGTGCACACAAGTCACTCTTATAGATTCTGTCACTCAGTGTGCACACCGAGGTGCTGGTTTAGTGCATATGGGCGTACATATGGGCACTGTTTAGAGCTAGAGTTTTGAAAATCTGCCCCATATTATCTGGAGAATGGCAATTAATTTCTTAAGTGCTCTATGAACTTGTAACTGAAGTAGCCCCTGTCTGGTCCAGTGAGCACGTCATGACAACAGAAGCAAATAGTTCATTTATTGGGAGATTATGCATTAGAATTAGTGCCAGTTACTGTGTAATTATAGTATTATAACATGTTGTTAGCTGCTGCAAAGTAACACAGCAGCTGGTGTGGGTCAGCTGGCAGGTAGAAAAAGAATTTACTGGGGACTCATAGTTCAGAAGTTGAAGGATGTGTGGTTTATCTAAGAACTGACTGCAAAAGGAAAAATCTTCTTGAAGTCAAAGCCCCAAAAGTAAATGGGGAAGGATTCATGTAGTTCAAAGGCTGAAGGAAAGAAAGAGATTGTGCAGCCAAAACCCAGTGTGGGAATATACTAGGGAGTTCTGTCAGTTTTCCAACTACCTGCGTGTTTTCTGTACTACTGCTGCATGTTGCCTATTAAAGTTCATCAACATTCTCCCAAAAAACTCCCGCTGATCAGTGACCATAGGCTTTGCTATACAGTTGTTTGAAGCCACAGTGTTAGCTAGCTGAATGCCCCTGGATTCTTAGCAGTGTTTGCAGAGCTATCTTTAGAGGACAGAGTTTTAACACAATGTTTACTGGACAGTGTGGAAACCATCCAATCGGTCACATGCGACATTCTGTTTTTCTGGTCCAGTGTTTAGAAACAGATGCAGTAAGTTTTACTAAGAGTTTTTAAGAATCCAGACCAAGCAGAAGTATAGTAATAGAGTAAGGTGCAAAATGTGTATATATTTATTTGCACTGAAAATTGTCATGAAGGGGTTAAAATTACATTAAATGCTGGTTGCAGTGTCGTTGTAGCCATGTTGGTCCCAGGATATTAGACAAGGTGGGTAAGGTAATATCTTTTATTGGACCAAGCTCTCTATAGCTCAAAAGCTAGTCTCTTTCGCCAACAAAAGTAGGTCCAGTAAAAGATATTACCCACACACCTTGTCTGTCTCGTAAATGCTGAGACATTTTTAGCAGATTCCTGTAATGTGAAATTAGTCCTCAGTGGTCATTTTTGTTTGTTCCCTCCAATTTATGTAAAATGTGAAAAAGTGCCTATCTTGACATCTAAACACCTTTGTTATATACTTGAAATACAAGCGCCCACCTAAATACAAGCAAAAACACACGCGGAAGCCTCCCCACAGCCAAGGGGGTTGGGTAAGAACACTCGAATCTCAACACTTACCCAAGAATATGTTATGCATGTGAGTTATCCCATTGAACTCAACTTCATGCACATGAGTAGTTCCTGATGTGTGTGTTTTCAGGATCAAGATTTTACTGTGCACGTATCTACATTTTAATTATTGTTGTTTAACATTTGTATTGCAGTAGCACCTAAAGGCTCCAGCTAAGTTTTATCTCCTTGTGCTAGGCTCTGTACAAACATATGTGATGGAGAGATTAACTCCAGCTACAGTTTCCTGATAGGGAATATTACTGTTTTTAATAATGTGATAAAGTTGGAATGAGATTTAGAAATCAGGCCTTAGAGATATATTAGCCATGTAAAACAACTGTTGCTAAATGAATGGCTATATTAGCACCAAGGTAATTCAAAACAAATTTCAAGCTGTGACCATAAAATTGTTCTTCTAGTAGGTTAGACATGATTTTTTAAATTGGCTGGTTTGAAATGAGGACAACGACTAGACATTTCTGTTTGAGAATGCTGGTGTATTAATATTTCATTTCATTAAACTCCTGAACAAGTTACCTTTTAACATATAATAATATATTTGTTTTGAAATAAATGCATGAACATCAAAATTCTGCAATGACAGAATATTGAAAAATAATAGAAATGATTCAGGAGGAAAACCTCAGAATAAAATAGAAAAATGAATTAGATGCTGATCACTTAAGTTTCAATATATGAGTGGTCACGCGAAATTCAGCGAGACTATGCGTGTATAAAGCTAAGCAGACGTGTAAGTGTTTGCAGGTTCAGGGCCTAAAAAAAATTCACATATCACAGAAATATGCAATTCAACACACAGAGAAATTAAAACACAAGAAAGTAGAATGAACATGGTAATGAGAAAACTATATCGTTAAATATCCCAATATACTCTGTTGTTTAATCCTGAATTTGAAATAGCACATCTAGTTCTTCAATACGGTAGACAATGTCCATGTTCTAGAGCAGTGCTTCTCAAAGTTGGGCCGTTGCTTGTTCAGGGAAAGCCCCTGGTGGTCCGGGCCAGTTTGTTTACCTGCTGCGTCTGCAGGTTCAGCCGATCGCATCTCCCACTGGCCACGGTTCGCCACTCCAGGCCAATGGGGACTGCAGGAAGCGGCGCAGGCCGAGGGATGTGCTGGTCACCCTTCCTGCAGCCCCCGTTGGCCTGGAGCAGCGAACCGCAGCCACTGGGAGCCGCAATCGTCCGAACCTGCGGACACGGCAGGTAAACAAACCGGCCTGGACCACCAGAGGCTTTCCCTGAACAAGCGGCGGACCGGCTTTGAGAAGCACTGCTCTAGAGGATTTAATGGAAGTAAACAAGGTATCTCATTTGAAAGTCTCAAAAGAATTTATATATATATATATATATATATATATATATATATATATATATATATACGCCTTTCTATTTCAGTTACCTGCAACTGAGTGATGGCAAACCCATTACATAAGAAGTTATTGCTAATGCGGCATGATCTGACTGATAGGATATTGGACTGGGATTCAGGAGACCTGACCTGGGTTGTATTTCTGGCTCTGACACTGACTTGTTGTGTGACCTTAGGCAAGTCACTTCCTCTCTCTGTTGCCCCTTCTACCTTTTGTCTCTCTCGTTTAGGTAGAGACAGATACTTCCTCTCACTATCCATTTGTACAGTCTCTAGAACACTGAGACCCCAATCTCAGTTTGAGTCTGTAGGCCCTTGGGTAATATAAATAATAATAAGAATTGCAGCAGTGTTGCACTGGCAGTGACTCCCAACCTACCTCTTCCACTAGCTAAGTAAAGAAGCTCCATTCCACTCGCGCCCCCCCCCCCCAATCCCTCGGCATCTTTAGCAACAAAAAGTGTTTTTAGGCATGAATTTTATCACAGCACAGTGATCAGGGTACAATGCTGGAAATCTGAGCCCTTCCCCCCCAGTGTTTTACTGGAAATAAACAGCATTCAGAAAGTAAGGTCCAAATTGGAAGGGTAATTAAAATAGAAAACTAATGTCTATTTGTTGTGGTGGGGAGAGGTTGATTTCCCCCCCCTTTTCTGGCTGAAAGCATAATAAATAAAACCTATGAAAAGAGACATGCTGATCAGAAGTTTTGAAAAGGAGGCTTTAATGAGATTGACAGACGTATTCGAGCATAAGCTTTTGTGGGTGAATACCCACTTCGTCAGATGCATGCGCATCTGACGAAATGGGTATTCACCCACGAAAGCTTATGCTCGAATACGTCTGTTAGTCTATAAGGTGCCACAGGACTCTTTGTCACTTTTTACAGATCCAGACTAACACGGCTACCCCTCTGATACTTTAATGAGATTGTGAGGAATTATAGTCCTTCATAGCTAGAGGGTGGTTGCACAACTGGTTGAAAGACCATATTCAAAGAATAGTTATCAATGGTTTGCCGCCACACTGGGTCAGGGTATATCTAGAGGCATCATGAAGGGGTCTATCCTGGATTTGGTACTAATCAATATTTTCCTTAATGACTTGGATAATGCAATATAGTGTGTTCATAACATTTGGAGGGTATCAACAGGCTCGAAGGGGTTGCAATCACTTTGTTGGAGGACAGGAGTAGAATTCAAAATGACTTTGAAAATTAGAGAATTGGTCCAAAATAAACAAGATGAAATTCAATAAAGACAAACGAAAGGTACTATAGATACGAAGGAAAAAAATGCACAACAACTGCAAAATGGAGAATAACTGGGTAGATGGTAGTACTACTTGAAAGGATCTGGCGAGTTATAGTGGCTCACAAATGGAAGATGAGTCGGGAGTGTGATCCCATTGTGAAAAAGGCTAACCTTATTTTGGGGTGCATTAACAGGAGTGTTGCATATAAGACACAGGAAGTAATTGTCCCACTGTTCTCGACACTGGTGAGGCTTCAGCTGGAGAGCTGTGTCCTATTCTTGGCTCCACACTTTAGGAATTATGTTGACAAATGGGAGAGAATATAGAGGAGAGCAACAAAAATGATCAAAGGTATAGAAACCTGACCCTGGAGGAAAGGTTTTCAAAAATTGGGCACGTTTAGTATTCAGAAAAGAAGATTGAGGGAGGACCTGAAAATAGTCTTCAACTATATTAAGGGCTGATATAAAGTGGATGGTGATCAATTGTTCTCAATGTCCACTGAAAGTAGGACAAAATAATGGGCTTAATTTGCGCCAGGGGAGATTTAGATAAGAATATTAGGAAAAAATTACTAATTATAAGGGTAGTTGAGTTCTGGAATAGGCTTTCAAGGGAAGGTGTGGAATCCCCATCACTGGAGGTTTTTTAAGAACAGGTTGGACAAACATCTGTCAGGAATGGTCTAGATCAGAGGTGGGCAGTGGCCCGTGGGACCGTCCTGCCTAGTCCCTGAGCTCCTGGCCGGGGAGGCTAGTCTCCGGCCCCTCCCCTGCTGTCCCCTCTCCCCTGCAGCCTCTGGGCAGCGTGGCTGGCTCTGGCCGGGCCGCGCGGCTGCGAGCGCCTGCCGCTCTGAATGGCTGGTAAATGGGTGGGGAGCAGGAGAGAGGGGGGTTGGATAAGGGGCAGTGGGTTCCGGGGGGCAGTCAGGGGACAGGGAGCAGGGGGCGGTTAGATGGGGTGGTGGTCAGGGGACAGGGAGCAGGGGGTGGTTGGATAGGTATGGGATTCGGGGGGGGGGCGGAGGAGGCAGGGGGCGGGGGTGTGGATAGGGGTCGGGGCAGTTGGGACACGGAACCGGGGAAGTTGGATAGGAGGTGGGGTCCCGGGATGGGGCAGTCAGGGGACAGGGAGCAGGGGCGTTGGATGGGTCGGGGGTTCTGAGGGGGGCAGTCAGGGGGTGGATGGGGGCAGGGGCCAGGCTGTTTGGGGAGGCACAGCCTTCCCTACCCGGCCTGCCATACAGTTTTACAACCCAGATGTGGCCCTTGGGCCAAAAAGTTTGCCCACCCCTGGTCTAGGTTAGCTTGTCCTGCCTCAGCACAGGGGGCTGGGCATGACAACCTCTCAAGGCCCCTTCCAGCCTTATGTTTATGATTCCGTGAAGAATGACTACAAAAATCAAACCGTTTTCTTTCTCTCCTACCTTTGCCCTCCCTCCCTTCAAAAGTCTATATTGAGTGACCTGGAGCCAAAAGTGATATTGTAGCACCAGTCACTGAAATCACAGGGCTATAAATTATGTATCAAGTGTGCTTTGGTTGTACATAGAGCGATCTGAACGTGAACAATAACATTGCCTAGTGAGTCACCTGTCTCTAGCAGTCAGCAAACTGCTCTCCCAGAGGTGACTGAAATAGACAGGCTTCAGATGAGTGTCTTTTGGCAGCCAGATGACCCCGGACTCTGGTACTAATATCTGATCAGTAACCATCTGTTCAATGCAACTTTAATGACTCGGCACTTTTCTAACTGTCAGGGATGACCTGGAGAAACTCAGCAGGGAAATAAAACCATCAGCCACTGATTGGAATACTGATGGTCATCATTTAGTGCGGTGTAGCAGGAAACCAGAGTATGCCTGCATTCCCTGGCTTGCTCCTTAGGGATATTGTCAATCTGATGTTAAAGCTTCTTGATCAATATGGAGTCAATTCTGCCACCGTTTGTT
Source organism: Mauremys mutica (assembly GCF_020497125.1). NCBI lineage: Eukaryota > Metazoa > Chordata > Testudines > Geoemydidae > Mauremys > Mauremys mutica. The sequence continues at coordinate 8,885,253 of NC_059084.1, read as the reverse complement.
ATAGGGAGCAGTACTTACTATTCGGAGTAGTCTTATGGAGTTCAGTGGTACATATCACTGAGTATAGGAAAAGGTAGTCAAATCTGTAAATGATGAGGTATTTAAAAATAGCTGATATATTCTCTGACATTCATTACACTAGTGCAAATCTGGAGTAACTTCCTTGAAGTCAATGGTTTCTCTGGATTTGCAGTGGTGGAAATGAGTTGAGAAAATCTGGGCCATTGAAACTAATTATGTGTAATGGACCGGTTCTGTATTTGATTTGTCCACTTCTTCTTTCATTTCTATAAAGGCAAAGAACTGCCCTCTTTAGTGTAAAGCCAGTTTACTCATTTCCAGATAAAATACAGACAAAACACAGACTCTCAGCAGCAGCACATCGTAAACCATGGAAGCTAACCTTTTAAAATATGGATCCTTTGTCAGTCACCATCAATTTATGAACACAATTTCCTAAACATCTGTTCAGCCATTACCATATTAAATCTAAGTTACCACAAATGTCTGCATATTAAAATAGATATATACATTTTAAATACTCTAATTGAGTTTAAACATTACTTCATTACCCACATCATAGGATACAAACACGAGGGAAGTAATTGTGCAAATTGTGAGCCAAATCCTGCTCAGTGTTTATTAGGGTCAAACTACCACTGTCTCCCACTAAAGTTTTACTTGAGTAAGTTCTGAGTAAAGACTTCAATATTTCATCACATGTGACTGAAGTGCAGCAATAGCAATAGACATGTATTGCAGGGTCTTTCTGACACAGGAGCTTTCTGAACCAAAGCAATCTCATTTTTGTAGATCAGTCATGGATATGGATGTATTTCTGGGCATGTTTGATTTTTGGAAAACATAAATGGATTTGTCATAGCGAAAGGTCAGAAAGACCAATGGGACTGTAGTAAAAAAAAAAAATTAAAGATAAGTCACTTATACAGCTCTATGTTGGAACCTCATATCTTGTTTAATCTCTAGTTCTAGATCCAGATGTTTTAAACAAAGTTTACTCACGGTTTTAGGGGGTAATTTATAACTGCTGTGTCTTCACTACCTTCTTTGGTAATGTAGAGATGATAAATAGCATGTAGAATAGCCTTTTCTTTCTGGTAAACAAAGAAGTTGTCCTTGCAACGTATGCAATCACTTGTACATTTATTCCAAGATGCACTTGTATATCTATTTATATATCTGGGTATCTTTTATTCTAAGTAGCTGTATAAATATTTAAGGCCATGAACATCTATTTCAACAGGACCATAACTGGTGAAAAGCTAAAGAAGGATTATATTTTTGTTGAAGATTCCATAACCATTAGCGTATTAAGTTCCATCTACACTGTACATGCTGGTGTGTAGGATATATGTAGCTACAGGCCACAGCGAAAAGCAAGCTGTCTCCACACTCAGTGTGCAGCTACACGCATCAGTGAAAGGCTGCCTCCCTACTGCTAGAATCTTTCCCCATGGCAGGAAAAGGCTTAGTAGCAACCTGTGGCAGGGGAAAGCTCCAGCAGCAGGAGCTGCCAGAGACAGCAGGCATAAAATGTTAGCCAGACACCTTGTACTCTCGTATATTTTCAGGATCAGCTAGTTGGTCACACAGGGTAGTTGGTTGTTAATGCGCTACTTGTAAAGCCTAGTGGTGCGGAATGGACTGCGGTGTTTGTATGCTATTTCAGATCCTTCTCTGCAGCATTCCATTAGTGTCATTTCAGGCCAGCCAAGGGGCAGTTCATTACGTGCACATTCCCCAGGGGTTTGTGAGGGGAGGTTGGGTATGTCTGTACGCTCAGTGATGCTGACACAAATATCAACCTTGCCTAAAGAAATGGATATTTTTCATAGATGTTTCCTGCTAAAGAGGCAACTTCCCACCGTTAAAAGGTCATATAGTGCTTTGCCCGTTAAATTTCGACTCATTCAGACCTGTATGCCAACTGGTCCTGCCAGGTTGCCCCAGGGACAGTGTGGGGAGCCTTTCCCAACTTCACCACACACACAGTGGACTCGGGCAGAATTTCTCTAGCATCCCTTCTGGCCACACAGATTAGCACAGTTAGGGTTCTGAGATCCCGAAAAGGCATGACCGGCCAAGCTACTGCCTAGAAACAGACACAGGATCAGGAGAAATGTATGCTGCACCTTTTTGATGCAGATGTTAGCAGCACTACCCAGTGCGCTCTTCTGCGCAATCTGGCTACAGCCTACACGCCAAGCAGAGACCCATGGCAGCAAGTCTTAAAGCCCAGGCCTACAGACTCGGGCTCGTGCTACAGTGTAGATGTTTGGGCCTGGGCTCTGAAGCCACCCTCCCATGCCACCAGGCTTCAGAGCCCAAGCTCCCATGTTAACCCGAAAGTCTACACAGTTATTTTTAGTTATATAGCGCAAGCCAAGTCAGTAGAGTGTGCATTAAGTGGTTAGCACACATTGTAAAGGGCCATTCAAGGCCACTTCACCTTAAATGGTCCCTTAGTATATGTGCTAACTACTTATACTGAACTATGTTTGACCTTGTATTTAGCTGTGACACTCTGGGTACCTTTCCCAGACCTGAGGAAGAGCTCTGTGTAGCTCTAAAGCAGGGACAGGCAAACTTTTTGGCCTGAGGGCCGCATCGGGTTTTGGAAATTGTATGGAGGGCTGGTTAGGGGAGGGGGTCATGGCCTGGCCCCAACCCCCTTTCTCCCCCGCCCCCAGGACCCCTGCCCCATCCACACACGCCCCGGATCCCCGTCCCCTGACCATCCCTGGAACCTCCGCCCCTGACTGTCCCCTGCCACCCCATCCAACCCCTCCTCTCAATCCTGATGGCCCCCCCAGAACCCCTGCCCCATCCAACCACTCCGTCGCTCTGTCCCCTGATCGCCCCAGTAACCCCTGCCCCTGACTGCCCCCCACTGCCCCATCCAACCACTCCTCTCATTCCTGACTGCCCCCCCGGGACCTCTGCTCCCTTTCAACCCCCCGTATTCCCTGCCCTCTGATCGTCCCGACCCCTAGTCACACCCCTGCCCCCTGCCTACCCCCCCAAACTCCCCTGCCCTCTATCGAACCCCCCCACTCCCTGCCCCCTTACCGCGCTGCCTGGAGCACTGGTGGCGCTATAGCCGCGCTGTCGCAGCCGCGCTGTCGCCACCGCGCAGCACAGAGCACCGGGTCAGGCCAGGCTCTGCAGCTGCGCTGCCCCAGGAGCTCGCAGCCCAGAGCATTGTGCCAGCGGTGGAGCGAGCTGAGGCTGCAGAGGAGGGGGAACAGTAGGGGAGGGGCCGGGGGCCAGCCTCTCGGACCAGAAGCTCAGAGGCCGGGCAGGAGGGTCCCGCGAGCTGTAGTTTGCCCACCTCTGCTCTAAAGCTTGTCTCTCTCTCGAACAGAAGTTGGTCCAATAAAAGATATTACCGCACCCATCTAGTCTCTCTAATATCCTGGGACCAACATGGCTACAACAGCACAGCATGTAGCTAGATATCTCCTTTCCGAAAATATGTTGTTAGTCAGTTCTCATTCCATCCACAGGTTATGAGCTGTGGAATGTAGATCCTGATTAGCGACACGTGAAGCGATTGAGGTTGTGTCTACACTACGGACCTTACAGTGGCACAGCTGTAATGGTGCAGCTGCACGGCTGTAAGATCTACTGTGTAGCCGCTCTACGCCGATGGGAGAGAGCTCTCCTGCTGGCATAATTAAACCACCCGCAATGAGTGGTTATGTCGGCGGTAGAGCATCTCCTGCAGACATAGCACATTCCACACCGGCGCTTCTGTCGGTGAAACTTTGTTGGTCAGGAGTGTGTTTTATTCACACTCCTGACCAACAAAAGTTTTACCAACAAAAGCGCTAGTGTAGACATAGCCAGGATTTATCTTTTATCTGAGGCTAAATCTTCCCCTCAAACTGCAACTAGCCTTTCAGTGCAGTTTAATTAAAATGGTTTTCTCCTTCATTTTCAATGTTGTGCATCTCTGCGCTTCCAGCTTACCACAACATGAAATGTCAAAAGCGAGAGACTGTTCTTGCAGGATTTCCAGCCCAACTGGAAGCAGGAAGTGCCAGAAATGTTAGGAGAGAGCCTGTTCTCACCAGACTGCCAGTCTAATTTTGTAGAACCAAGTTGTTCAGGTAGGTTGAATAAGCTTTGGATAATAATCCAGGCTTCTGGGCACTTATCTGAACTGAACAGCCAAACTGTTTAAAGTCTGCCCATCACTGCTCGAGACCAGATGTAAACCCATATTGTGCTTGCTTAGATAGCAGGAGGTTTAACAGTTAGCAGCATATTAATTCAAATCACCTAGAAAATAATCTATGATTTGAAAGCAAACTAAATAATGGTATTTTCAGTAAAGAGTAAAACATAATATTTATCTTCAAATATCCTACCTTAAATTCATTTTTATCAGAGCTGAGTGAATAATTCATAACAAATATTTTTGTTTGACCCATTTCTGTTTTATTTCCTCATGGAAGAATTGACCTCGAGCAAACAGTAAAATTCCAACAGTTGGTCAGTGTTCAAAATTATTTGCAAATTTTGTTAGTGCATAAGTCTGGTTTTCAAATTATTTGTGGATTGTGAATATTGCCAATTTGTGTATTGTTGGGTCACTGTGCAAATCACGTACTGTTGTTTCTTTTACTGGATTAGATGTTTATATAATTAACCAGTACAAAGCAAACTGTGGAATTTAAAATCAAATCTATAACCTGCATTTTATTCAGGCTCAAAATTTGCTTTTTTTGGTGCGCATTAGCTATAAAGCATGAGCATTTAAATGTTTGTGGAAAGAAAATAACTGTCATGAATGTGGCTGAATTGGAAATTTGTTTTCAAATTTAAATACCATTTTTTTCTCTTTCTCCAGCTATCATTTTTATTGTGTCTTAAGTATATATATGGAATCAGAGTACATTAGTTTCAGCTATATCTGTAAATTTAGTTGCATTTACCATTCTGTAGTTTTCTTCAGTGAAATTCTTTTAAAGGCATGGTTTTTAGCCATATACAGCTATGTTGAGCCCTATTGAGCTATAGTGTGTGACAACGGTTCAGAGCAGAGAGAGAGAGAGAGATAGGAGATAAGGGTTATGCTGCCCTTCAGCACACAGGGAAGCACAGTTCTGTTTCCTGCTTTCTATCCAAAAGGGCTCTCTTGCCATGTAATCTCAGTTTGTAATAACACAGCCATGTCAGGGGAGCCAATCAAACTTCCTTTCTTAAATAAATAAATAAATACAATTCTATAGGTGGAAGGAAATACAATATGGAGTAGAATGAAATTCAAACCTTAGGTATGCTTTAGGCACTTCCAGAGCCTAGAACTCCTTTACTAGGTGAACTCTAGGGAAACTGTTGTCCATCATGTGGCATAATGGAATTCTTGGACTGAAGTTTACAGGATCCAAACACATCTTGAATCTGGTACTTTCTAATCAGTGCCCTTGCTTGTTCTGCAGAATACAAAAAACAAAAACAAAAAAACCCTCTTAAAAGTCTCAATTATGAAGTGTGAATGGCATTTATATTGCTTTGTTCTCTTACAGGCCAATAAAGAATTTAAAAATAAAATTCCCTCTGTGTACTAAACACACTTTAGTCTGCAATGGTTGGCTCTGATTTATGGATTTTAATTAAAGGTTTTTAAGTTTTAATTAAAAAGTTAAATGTTACTGTCTTCGTAACTAAAAAAGTAGCATTGGTAGTTAGTTCAATTCTGTAACACAAAATACAATTGAATACCTATTTTCTGGTCTGAGGTCGTAACAACAGAATATCACAAATCTCTTCTAAATTCCCATAGTATGGGTAGACTTTCAAAAATTTAGGTGCACAACATTGTGCACACATTTGCACGTGTCATTTGCTTGGTCAGTCATTGCAGTTATCTGATTTGCATGTTTTATACCAATTTCTTACTTGGGCAAAGTAGGCATGCATTATATATTTTTACACATGCAGTTGCATATTCACACTTTTTAAAAATCTGGCCATACTCTGTATTTGTACTATACAAGAGCATATTCTAACTGTCCCACATAATGTAATAAAAAATTATCTGGGTAGTGCTGAAGTTTTAGCTGCTACACTGCCAGGAAGGATTTTCAGTTCCATTAACTGTGAACATATCTGATTAAACTACATGATTCTAAAGTGAAAGTTGAGTCAGAATAATGTATTTTTATGCCAAGACTAAAGGGGACCCAGTGTTCTGTACCCTCTTGTCAGGAGTCTACCCTCACTTGAAACTGGGCGGTTTCAAAGTGAGGACCCGCATGTCTTCCCCCCACCCCAAAATCCTAGGGTAGGTCTCCCCTTCGGCTGCCACCACCCGGTCAATTCCGTGGGCCGGGACACCCCTGTTTCCCCCCTTGGGAACACAGATCAATTCACAGAGGAGGAACCTCCCCCCTCCTCCCTCTCTCCAGCCTGCTCTGGAGACAGAGGTGCCTGGATTCAAACGCCTTGAATCTCTACACACAGGGAAGCAGCCCACTTCCCCCTCCCCTTCCCCTGAATTTCCCCAAGGGAAGGAATTAACCAAGTCCAAAGAAAAGAAAAGAATTTATTAAGAGAACAAAAGAAAATACAGAATCTCTATGAATCCAAGCTGGGCACTCATAGGGTATAACCTTATCAATCTCTGGAGAGAATCCCCTCTCCCCCTTTTCTCAGTAAAAGCAATATCAGCAAACAGGAATAAAGCATTTCCTTTAGCAAACACACAATTGCAAATATAGAAATCAAATCATAAGACTAATTCGCCTTTCTAATTAATACTCACTATTAATTAGTAGAAACTACTCCAGGAGAACTTGGAGACATGACTGTCTTCTGTTAAAACCAAAACCAGTTCTCACCCAGACAAAGGCTTCCCTCCACAGAGATTTGAAAAAATCTTATCTCTGATTGGTCCTCTGGTCAGGTGGTCACCAGGTACTACATGTTAACCCTTTCCAGGGAAAAGAGACCTTAACCCTTAACTATCTGTTTATGACACGCCCCCCAAATCGCCAACAGTGGGAACTACTGGTGGTGATTTCCTCCTAGAACTGTAAAATAAACAGATAAACAAAACACATGCACTATTACATATACTACTAAGTATGTAAACAACAAGATATTTGACACTGAAGAACACTTTGTATGTATTTGAGCGGACATACTTGGCCACGTCCTTGCCCATCCCCTCCCAGTGGAAGGAATGTTTTTAATCTGTTTTTGCTTTGTTGATCCCAGAATGCCCACTGGGATGTCAGGGCCCAAGCTTAAGAGCTTGTCCCAGTACTTAGTTGGAACTACCAACTGTCTTTGAGGATGCTGGCCTTCCTGGTGTTCACCAGAAAGAATGTCCTTATATAAAAGTCCTTGTTTTACAACAAACTGGAATTGGGTAGAAGAGCTGAGAGGCGGTGGGTTGCTGCGTGCCGCCGCCCAAAGCTTTCTTAAGGCTGTCATCGGCTTCCTGCTCTGTCTGGAACTGTTCCCTTGAGGCGGGAGACACCAGTTCCTCTGGGAGCGATGTAGGTGATGAGGTTGTTTCCATTGACTGTGGACCGCTCTTCGCTGGTGCACAAGGTGATATTTCAGGCTCTGGCTGAGCCTCTTGGGTAGAGTTGTTTGCTGCTTCTGCCAGTTTAGGCCCGTTGGCGCCCCCTGGCGGTGGAGTTGCAAGCGCTGGCGTCAGTGCTGGCGCTGGTTCTGCCGCTGGTTGCTTTTTCAGTTCCGGTCCTGGGACTGGATGTACTATGGCTGCTGTAGTTGTTGGCATGGGATCCGGTTCCACCACCTCTGTCTGGGTCTCTGGTAACACAGACAGGGTCCTGGTGGATGGCTGAGGAACAGGGATGGGAGTGCCTGCTTGTTTGGCCTGGCCGCGGGTGACCACTCCCCCCCTCTTGGCCAGCTGCACATGGTTGGCCAAGTCTTCCCCCAGTAGCATGGGGATGGAATAATTGTTATAGACAGCGAAAGTCCACTTTTCTGACCAGTCCTTGTACTGGTCTTCAGGGATGCTGTACCCATGGCAGGTCCTTTTAACCTTTTTGAAGAAGGCCTTAGTGTCCTCACCTGCCATGTAGGTGGGAAATTTCTTGGGATGGGGAACAGTGCCTTCTGGTGCTGGCCACACCCCTCTGCAGTCAGTGAATTTTATGTGTGGCTTGCTGGTGTTGCTTTTTGGTGCTGGCCACACCCCTCTGCAGTCAGTGAATTTTATGTGTGGCTTGCTGGTGTTGCTTTTTGGTGCTGGCCACACCCCTTTGCAGTCAGGGAATTGGTTTCCCCAATTCCTAACCCTCTCTATTTCCGAGAGACTGAATAGAAAAGAAACAAAACCTTTTCATTTGCAAATGTGTAGTTGCTGTTTGCTGATATACTGAGAAGACCCAAAAAACTGGTTTGTCCTGTTTCTAGCACTTGCTAAGTACCTCACAGTGGGGGTCCTTTGTAACAAGCCTCCTAGAAAAACTTGCACCTCTTTTCTAGCTGTTTTTAAGCAGACAGAAAGAAAAAAGGAGAAAAAAGAAAAGAAGAAGGAAAAAAATCCTTTTCTAACACAGCCTGTTAGAAACCTTATGCCTCAGCTAAACCCAGCTGAAAATCTGTTTCCAAAAAAACAATCTTCCTAATAAGCCCAGCTGAGCGGCTGGTGCTACTTAGTACCTGCAGAAAAGTGTAGTAAATCCTCTGAGAGATTTGTATTCCCTGGCTCCAGAGGATTTGAAAAGACACAGGGAAAAAAAATCTGGCTGGAGGGTTTCTGTCTCCCCCCCCCAAACCTATTTTCCCTGTTGGATGGGAATGTACTTTGTCGAGCACTTCCCCCCACCTTAGGAACCTGCTGGAAAACTAAATTGCCTCCAGCCAACCTGGCTGAAACTGTAAACTGCCTCTGCTCTGAGTTGCTGTACTCAGCAGCCCAGCTGAAAGGCTGCTGCTAACAATACCCCTGAGAAAAATCTGGTCTATTCCTCAGGGATTTGTGTTCTCCTGTCTTCTGATCCTTTCAAAAGACACAGGGAGAAAAAAAAAACCTGGCTGGAGGGTTTGTCTCTTCCCCCCCCAAACCTGTCTTTCCTGTTGGATGGGAATGTACTTTGTCGAGCACTTCCCCCCACCTTAGGAATCCTGAGTGATACCTGATATCACAAAGGAAGGACACACCTCTAGGGAAGAGTTTTTCCTCAGCATAGCCAGCAGAGAAAAAAAAACTCCTAACCCTGAAAACTGCTTCAAGAAAGAAAATCTGTTTCCCAACAAAGCCTGCTGGAAACTTAATTTCCTCCAGCCAACCTGGCTGAAACTGTAAACTCCCTCTTCTGTCAGGTTGCTTTCCTGCTATAGAAGAAGAGAATAGCTCCCTTCAGCGTAGCCTAGCTGAAAAAAACTCCTTGTAACAATGGGTTCGAAACGCCGCTGCCACCATGTCAGGAGTCTACCCTCACTTGAAACTGGGCGGTTTCAAAGTGAGGACCCGCATGTCTTCCCCCCACCCCAAAATCCTAGGGTAGGTCTCCCCTTCGGCTGCCACCACCCGGTCAATTCCGTGGGCCGGGACACCCCTGTTTCCCCCCTTGGGAACACAGATCAATTCACAGAGGAGGAACCTCCCCCCTCCTCCCTCTCTCCAGCCTGCTCTGGAGACAGAGGTGCCTGGATTCAAACGCCTTGAATCTCTACACACAGGGAAGCAGCCCACTTCCCCCTCCCCTTCCCCTGAATTTCCCCAAGGGAAGGAATTAACCAAGTCCAAAGAAAAGAAAAGAATTTATTAAGAGAACAAAAGAAAATACAGAATCTCTATGAATCCAAGCTGGGCACTCATAGGGTATAACCTTATCAATCTCTGGAGAGAATCCCCTCTCCCCCTTTTCTCAGTAAAAGCAATATCAGCAAACAGGAATAAAGCATTTCCTTTAGCAAACACACAATTGCAAATATAGAAATCAAATCATAAGACTAATTCGCCTTTCTAATTAATACTCACTATTAATTAGTAGAAACTACTCCAGGAGAACTTGGAGACATGACTGTCTTCTGTTAAAACCAAAACCAGTTCTCACCCAGACAAAGGCTTCCCTCCACAGAGATTTGAAAAAATCTTATCTCTGATTGGTCCTCTGGTCAGGTGGTCACCAGGTACTACATGTTAACCCTTTCCAGGGAAAAGAGACCTTAACCCTTAACTATCTGTTTATGACACCTCTTTTTTCTCTTCTCCTTATTTTCCAAGGAAAATAAAATAATAACTAACAGGTAACAGTGACAATGAACAGAGGTTTCTTTGGGGGGGTTTGGTTTACTATTTTTACAGCATAAGTTGTTGTCTGATACCAGACTCTGTAAGATCTAGATGCACAATAGCCATTTGTCTTCTAAAAGAAAAATACATTTTGCAAATCTACTTATATTTAGGTGATGCAATGAATGAAGGCTTACCCTGTTAAAGGTATCTACAAACTATCTCTCAGGTTGGCTCTGCTTGCCTGCCAAAGAATGTTGGAACAGCACGAAAAATTGCTGATCCTCAACTACCCACTCTCTCCTTGCCACTGAGATACCAGTGGCAGTTTTGGGTCACTTTTCTCCTTCATTTCCCTGAACTGGGCACTGTGGCATTTTGCTTATTCTCAGTTTTTCTCTTGGTAAATTGTGCAATTCCATCATTGGTACAAATTTTCGGTATTCATTAGATGATGTCATGATTTCCAGGAGCTGCATATGTTGTATTGCTAGGTGGTGGTTGGCAATGTCTGGATCCCCATCTGCTACCTCCATTTGGCACTTTGTGCCTGGACTTTAAACTCTAAAATGTTATGACATTGTTTCCTATGCTTCTGGGTGCCAGGTGGATGAAAGCCTTTCCTTGAAGGATATGCATGTGCAGGGGAAGAGAATAAATAATTTAGAATGGGCACAAGTCCTTATTGCTGAGGATTGGATATGTCATTGTTTGGTTACTGAACACCATCCATATGCCAGCTACTTCCTGGAGTGTTACTAGAGGATGGTGCTAATTATTTATGGAAAGATGATAGCTATTTGGATATTGTTGATTGTTGAATATGATAATCTGTGTTTTATTCTGGTAAATTGCACACATTCCTTACATTGTATAACTGGTGCTTTTCCATTACTGCCTCTTTGTCCGTCACATAGATGCGTGTTTGTATTACCTAGGCAAATTTGCCAATATGTATTTTTAATTTTGTCCATGTGAATCATATTTTCAGTGTACATTGTGTCATGTATATAGAGCCAGCATTAGGCAGCCACCTGCACTACTTTTATTTGAATGGGCCATTTGTCATATCAGTAGCTCATTTGGTAAATAAAGTACTAAAGCAGTTTTTTGTTCCTTCCCTCAGATCATCGGAATCATCTCCCTCTTCTTAGAGGTCTTTCTTTACCTGACTCTCTCCTTCTCTGTACCTTGTGAAGCCCACTCTTCCCCTTCTCCTCAGCTTGAACCAGCTCCCTTCCCTCTCACGCCCCACCCTGCTACCCTGATTTCTGCTCTCACAGAAGACATGTCTTCACAACCAACCTTGACCTCATTCATTTGTTCTTGTTTCTTCGGTAAACTCTCCCCCACGCCTGTGCTGGGATCGGTGATTTTGGAGATGAGTTTTCCAATGGACTCGCTGTAACACAATGATTGTCTGTATCAGCACCTATGCATGTTAAACACATTGAGCTAGATCCTTGACCCCTCTACACATGCTTTATTTAATCCGTTTTAACCAATCCTCTTCTGTAAGGGGACTCCCTGAGTGGCACAGAGGCAGCTATATTCCAGCTCCCTTTCCCCAGCGAAGGGTGCTTATGTGGGACAAAAGAACACCCCTACATCACAGGGATTCCTACTATAATATATAGTTTATATAATATAATAATAGAAATGATAAAGTCGAAATGAAAAGTTTTGACCTTATTGAAACTAAGCATTTCAAAATGAGTGTGTGCAAGAAGTAGAGACTTCCTATGAACCATTTTGATTTACTCGAATCAGCATTTTCCAATGGAAAACTGTTATGTTGGAAAAGTTTTCAGCCAGGTCTATCCAAAATCATTTCCCCACAAGTGGCCCTAATCCTGTTCAGTCACGTGGGTGCAACGCCCCCTGCATTACTGCCCCGTGGCAGAGGACAGATTTTAGCCCACATTTTGCTTTTCATGCTTGTGCCCAAAAATTAGGTTTTAAAAGGGTGGTGAAGTGGAGAAGCTGATAATCTGTGGTTTGCAGACAGCATGAACATTTCAGCACTGACCCATTTCCAACACATTATTTTTAGTGTATGACGTTTCACATCACTCTGCTTTGAGATCTAATGTGACACTACTCATCAATTTAAATAAAAGAAAGAGCCCAACATTTTTTCACAGTGAATACTTCTTATACGTCTTCTGTATCGGAGCATTCTGTAAGCACTGAGAGCGAGGGTAACATTTGTTATTCTTAGGCCCTGATATTTCCCATATGATACCCATATAAGTGTATGAATGGTTCCTATAACAAAACATCTCTAAATCATTTTATAATTTAGCAGTCACTGCTGAGAAGCCCAAGGGATTTAAGCACAAAGAACAGCTAAATACAGGTCTGTCGCCTCTTACACGCATTTAACATGCATAATTTCAGCTTTATGCGGTCGGCAAAAACAAAACAAAAAAGAGAAAAATAACAATTTTAATACTGTACCTGTAGTGCGGGCAATTCCACCCGCCATTACACTCAGTGTAATTTTGACTATATGCGATTTTCGCTTTACGTGCTGACCGCGGAACGTAACTCTAGCGCAAGATGCGACAGACCTGTAAGGCAGATTTCTATTAATGGAAAGGGCAATAGGGCTGGAGAATAGAATGTTGCGGGGGTTCTGTGAGTTTTTAGGTTTGTGGTAGTCTCACGCACATCTCTTTGATGGCAAGCTGATCACTTTGACCCACGGTGCCCAGCGCTAATAAACTCAGGACTATTTGTACCAACCAGGAAGAAGTTTAAGAGAGGATTGGATATTTGCAGTCAGACCGTATTGGTGAAATGCTTATTAATGAATGCATCTTCATGGTGTATCACTACATGGCCAAAGTGTGAGTAAGAACTGAAGACTGCGGGATTTTGCCCATAGATTGATACTGTGCTAATAAAACAACAACAAAACAACATATCACATAGCCAGCCAAGCAACCAACCAAACACCTCCCTCCCCCGACTTAAACTTATTTGTATTTTAGGGCTAGATCCTGTCGCTAGATCCATCCATTGACTTCAGTAGGGCTTCATGTGAGCACAGCAGTGCACGATCTAGGCCATTCAGGGCAGAGATTATCTTTTATCTGCACCCATTGTGTTGAAGGCAGTGAGGCTACACACAGTGCATAAAATGAAGCGTTTTCAAGACTGGGATCTAACTTTGGAATTTTTGGGAGCTGTCACACTATAAATGTTACTAGTATTAATAATAATTTGAGGTCCCGAAGGCCTCTTAACAGGTGAAAGCCAAATAAAGCACAGGCTTGTTTTCCCCCTACAAGGTTCTATAGGCCTTGCAGAAGTAAATTGTAACGGAAGCTAATTGAACAAAACACCTTTCCTCACTAAGCATTTTTAAAGACCTAAAGAAAAAAGGGGCAGAGGATTATCTGTTTGTGTGTAACGGGCAACTGGAAAGTGACAATCTTTGCCACTTGAATTTGCCAAAGTGAGAGTGAAATGAAGCGGGGCTGCAAAAGCAAATCAGTGAGTGATAATAGCAAAAGGATCTTTTATGGAAACCATTAAAGATCTGATCCAAACCTTAGTGAAATTAATAGGAGTCTTTGCAAGATATTTCAGTGGGCTTTGGATCAGGCCCTTAATGAAAAGCAGGTGGTCTGTGTCAGCACCAGTGCAGGGCAGACAGGTTATGCCAGATCCTAGGGCCCACTGTGAATGCTTTAATCCACCTCAACCCCGTCCCGTTCTGTAAGGGTTACCTCCAAATGGCATAGAGGCAGCTATATTCCATTAAAAGCAGAATTGGTTTGTAAATGTCTGCGGATCCTCAGTCCTGATCATTTGTTTTGTGGATGCCAACATGAAAAAAGAAATAAAAAACCAATCAAACACCCCTCCCCCAAACTTATGTGGTGATGATAATGCTTTGCAATTATACGGTGTCTCTTATCCAGTGATTTCAAGCAATTTACAAAAGTGGGGATTATTAGCCCTCTTTTATAAATAAGAAAACAGAGGCATAAAGAAGATATATGAAATGACTAAGATCCACAGTGAGTCGGTGGCAGAGTTGGGAATAAAACACAAGTGTGCTAAAGCCTCAATTCCTGCTCTAACCATGAGACAGTTCTGCCTTAAGTAATAACCCTTATCCGCCCTCTCTCTTTTGCACTGCCAAACAAAATCTGGCCTACCATGAGAAGATTAACTAGACATTGATTTCCCACCAGAAAATGTATATATCCCTGTGTCTTTTCTGTGCTTTGCAATGTCATCTCCTAAATATATCATAATATGCTGTTTATTCCGAGATCTTTCCTTTTGGATTGCCTTCCTGTAGCACTTTGATATCCATTTGGCGATTTATTGGTCAATGTCCTATGGGCACAAACATTACTTTCAGTTTTAGGTCAAGGAAGTATTGTTCCATTAAACTGGGTATCAGTGAATTCTTTTAAAATGATGGGTCAGGTGCTCAGCTGCTGTAAACCACGATGGAACTATATCTGCTTATATCTGTATGAATGGAGTCGTTTCAGTGGACAATTGCCATCTAAACGGCTATATTTACTTACCAAAATGTCTTAGGTAAAATGAAACACTAGATAGAAGGAACAGGGTTGTCTGTAGTGATATAACCTCTTATGCACTATGAGAAGCCTGAAGTCCCCTCTCCTCGCGCAGATCATCTTAAATTCATTCACTTCCTACCTTTAAGCAAGCAGGAGTTGTTTTTTAATTGCAGCTGCCTATGGGTCATATGTAGCTTGGGCTTGAGATTGATTGGGTCCTCCAGAGAGAGCCAAACTGAACAGAGGATAGTCAGCAGGAGTAAACTCAGGCCAATTAGTTCCCACTGCTATTGGCAATGCTATGGGATATCCGTTTTTTATCAGTAAGACTGCAGCTTGCATGAATAGGCCTCCGTTTCTCATAAGCAGATCACTGACGTATAAAATCTTCTGGTATATTTGGAATATTTTTCTTCTTAGCTTATTGCATGTACTAAATTTGAGAGCACCTTTCATTGGTTGTAGCTAATATTGTCATTCAGAATATTGTGTTAAGTGTTTCACCTGAAACAGTAAATGCATTTTTTATGGCATGTTTCACTGTCATGCGCTTGCATGTAAGAATCAGCCAGTGCTCCAACTAGCAGCCCTGTATATTTTCCTGATTTAACAAGGTAAATGATCAAGTTTTCTAAAGATGGATTGAAAGTTTTGTAATCCATCTAAAAGACCATCTAAAGCTTCCAGATGAAGACCCTGTTCAACAACTGTGCTCGTCTGGCACAATGGAACTCTCAACAATCAGAGTAATGCAGATGTGATGGGGTATCCCTAGCACACAAGCTCTGAGCAGCTTAACGTAGGCCAGAAGGAGCCAACTAACCTTAATGCTGCACCTGGAGGGAAGCCAGGGATTGATGAGCACTAATGGCAGATGAAGGCCGGCTGGAGGAGCAGCTGGGATAAGAGTATAAAGCCAGGAAGTGAGAGCAGGAAGACGCTGCCGGGAGGAGGTCTGCAGTCATTCCCTAAGGGGAGAAGCAGGAGATGCAGGGAAAGCATAAGCCCCGGGGTCCTGCCCTGGACTAGGAACATTTACAAGAAGCTGAAGTAGCCACATGAAGCAGAAGATGCTCCAGTGGTAGACCCAGGGATGGAGAGGCGGGGTAGGAAGGAGTCCAGAGCAACAGCAACCAGGACTGAGACTGAGAAGACCTAAGTTGCGAGTCATGGGGTCCCTGAGCTGGAACCGAGAGTTGTGGGTGGGCCCAGCTTCCCCTACCCTCCACTGGCAAAGTGGCATATATCTGGAGCTGGAACAGAAGACTGCCTGAGCCGGCATACAGACAGCTCGTCCAGTGGGACACAGTTACCCCAGAAGGGAGGGGCTATCTAGTTCCGGCCAGGTCACAAAGAGGAAGCATTCCAAGTCATGGAGAGAGGAGCCATAGCATGAGCAATTGATGGAAGGGGGCACCAGATGAGGGAAAAGCTAATTCCCAGACCGCAGTGGGAGACAAAGCTTTCTCTGGAGGTGATCTGAGACTGTGGAATGAACTCCCCCAAGGGCCATCGCAAATCTCACCTCTTTTCACTCCAAATGCATAGCACATTTCTTTGCCCCTGCCTTCTCTAACATAGACACACAACAGGTATATTTATATATTTAAAAATAAACCCAGAACCTACCAAACAAGACACCCCACCGCACATGTTTCTCCCTCTGGGAAGAGACGGAGAGAACAAACAACATGTGACAGATGTTTAGTCACGTTGCTTAATGCACTTCTGAAAGGCGCTCGGATACTACGGTGATGAGTGTGGTTTAAAAACCTTTTATAGAATAGAATGTATTACTCTCCTTTAGAAGGCATTACAGCTTAGTAAATCAAGACAGTTGATTAAATTCAGTCCAGAATTAGTATCTGAATACTGAATACAGCTCATGATGTTTTTGTGGGAGAGTAATGTGTTGTTGGTTTCTTAAATTAAAAGGCACAGTGCTACATAAGAAGCATGTACTGGATTCACCCATGACAGAAAGTGCATTTGCCAAATGGTGGGCAGAAATCCAGCTGTTGGCAGGAGCTGGTGTGGGCCAAAACTGGCTGCTGAACTTGTGCATGTAAACCCATGCAATGCAATTAATTGTGTGCCTAAGGCTGCATCCCCACTGGGAAACTGGCCCTGGTTCTGCAGTCAGTTTCCAACAACTGATCTTGAGAATGGTATCAGGTAACACAGCACTGCTAGCAGGTGCCAGCCAGGATGTACAGTGCTTTGTATTTGACAGAAGGTTGTTGAAAACCAGGCAGGGCCGCCCAGAGGATTCCGGGGGCCCGGGGTCTTCGGCGGTGGGAGGCCCTTCCGTTCCAGGACCCGCTGCCGAAGTGCCCTGAAGACCCATGGCAGGAGCCCCCCGCCGCCGAATTACCGCCGAAGCCAGGTCTTCGGCGGTAATTCGGCAGCGGGGGGGGGTCCCCGCCGCGGGTCTTCGGGGCACTTCGGCGGCAGGTCCCGGAACGGAAGGGCCCCCCGCCGCCGAATTACCGCCGAAGACCGGGCTGCACGTCGGCGGCGGGTCCCGCTTCGGCGGTAATTCGCCAGTGGGGGGGTCCTTCCGCCCCGGAGCAGAAGGACCCCCCGCTGGCGAAGACCAGGAGTGAAGAAGCTCCTGCGCCCTCTTGCCCCACCCCCTCTGGGCGGCCCTGACCCTATCCACCCCCCCCATTCCCTGCCCCCTGACCGCTCCCCCAACCTCTGCCCCCTCCCTGTGCCCTGACTGTCTGCAGGACTCCCTGTCCCTTAGCCAACCCCCCCGGCCCCGGCCTCTTACCCCCGGCTCCCTCCTCACCTGGAGTCTCAGCGCCTCGCCCGACAGCTGCAGCGTGTCTCCGGAGGGGCCTGAGCTCCGCCCCGCTCAGAGCCGCGTGGGGAGGGGGCGGGGCTGGGAGCTCCACACCGAGCGGAGGCAGCTGAGCTCAGCCCGGAGCTCCCAGCCCCACCCCCTGACCACGCAGCCCTGAGCGGGGCGGGGCTCAGGGGCCCCGGCGGAGACACGCTGCGGCGCTGTCTGAGGACGCCACTTGATGCGCTAGGGCTCCAGGAGAGGGGCGGAGGCGGGAGCCTCCGCTGTTCTCTTGGGGGCCCCTGCGGAGCGCGTGGCCTGGGGCAAATTGCCCCCTTTGCCCCCCCCCTGGGCGGCCCTGAAACCAGGGGTTCTCAAACTGGGGGTCGGGACCCCTTGGGGTTGCGAGGTTATTACATGGGGGGTTGCGAGCTGTCAACCTCCACCCCAAACCCCGCTTTGCCTCCAGCATTTATAATGGTGTTAAATATATAAAAAGGTGTTTTTAATTTATAAGGGGGGTTGCGCTCAGAGGCTTGCGATGTGAAAGGGGTCACCAGTACAAAAGTTTGAGAACCACTGTTGAAAACTCACCTCAAGACAAGCTGACTAGGCACCCTGACCATGCTACTTGAAGCCGTTTTCAAGACCGGTTCTGGAAAACTATTTCAGAACATGGCAAGTTTGCAGTGGGCATGAGCACAGTGTTCAATGCACATTTGAGCAGGCAGTTCAGGCCCTGGTTTTGATCATTTGACCCTTTACGTATGATCTGCGTGCCACCTCAACTGAAATTGAAAATCAGGGCCTTCATCTCTGCCAAATGAGCTAAAGGAAATCCTCCATCTGACTTTACCAGCAGGAGCTGCAGCATGCTCTGCTTTTCTCAGCTGGAAGTCACTCTTACACAGCATATATGAGAGCAGATATGGCATCATTAATGCACCTCAGAGAAATGTATTCCAGTTCCCGTGGATTCACAGTACAGAGAATTACTTGTCTGTTTTAAGAACATAAGAATTTCAATAAAAGGTTTATTTGCCCACACATCACACACCCCTACACTCTGAAAGAAAAAACGTGTATCAGTTTACGGAACATCCTATCTCAGATGCCCTTGGCATCTAACAATAAAGTGCTTTGTTTTCATTGCAGTTTTGAGAGCTTTGCCCACCAGGCTTTGTGAAAGTGGAGGAAGTAAGTGTGAATTGATGCTTAGCCTCATTAAGCAATGAGAACCCTGGGGCTGGCTTGAGGGTGCTGGAGATTGAGAGCCTCAGTTTATCCAGAAAGCTTGTACCCCTTGGAAAGCGATTGTGCAAGCTTCCTTACCCTGTTCATCTGTCTCAGCAGAACCCTGGAGAGAATACATGTGCACCCACACAGCATAGCTGTTGCCAATCACGATCAAGACATTAAAGCATATTATGAAATATATTTTATTTCTTAACAGTAACGAAGGGTCACTGGCCTTAATAAGAAGCTTGAGATGAAGCTTGTAGTTAAGGTGCTGCCTGGGGATCAGTTCCTGGCTCAGGCACGGATTCCACGTGTGATGTACAGCAAATCAGTTACCAGAGCTCATCAAAAGATGGGAAAGATTTTCACAAAAATTTGTCACGTTTCTCATTGGGAAATTTTGAAAATTCCGCTTTTTTTCTACCAGCTCTACCGATTACTGCCTGTGCTTCAGTTGCCTACCTGCAAAACGGAACTATTTCTTTCCTTGGCTTGCCTATTTAGTTTGCAAGGACTATACGGCTGTGCGGTGTCCTGTTCAGCGAGGACCTGATCTCAGTTGGAGTGCTACTGTAATACAAATAATAATAGTACTAAGTAACATACTAAGATTTTTTTTAAAAATATGAAGAATTATGCTTGTGTGTCATCAAAGTGTATATATATTATATAGAGAGATGGTTATTTGAAGTGAAAAAGTTCTCTATCCCCATTATCAACCACTGTCAGTTGAAGCTAAGCCACATTTTCTGTCTGTCGCTCACAAGAGCAAACAGACAAGGTTCAGCACTTTTTGCATTAAATAGCCTTTTAAAAAGTGCTTCTTACTCATTTTCAAGGTGCTCTCCAATGTAATGATTTTGCCTCAGGTTACATGAATTAGGCTTTTAATGCAATCATATTATGTCACTGAGTGATAATAATACTGCATTCCCAATGGAATTCTGCAGCCCTGGGACATGTATCCCAGCATAATTAGTGTTTCTGATCATTATATGATATAATTATATTTTCTACAGACCATTGGGATATAAATAAACCTATAAACTCTCACTCTAAAATTAACTTTTTTCCCTTCTAGATAAATCTAGGATTTCAGCCAATGGGAATGACCCTGTGAATTAAGATCAGATATATTATTTTAACTATGCAGAAGATCTATAGCTAATTTACACTTTAATGCATTGCTTTTATCATGTGAAAATAATGAATAAAATATGCACCAAAGTCAGATCATTTGTTTTAATTGAGATGGTTTTCCTTGTTGATGTATGTGTTGTGCTTAGAGGGCGTGATGAGCAGGTTTTAATCCATTGGGCATGCTGTTACTCTGCAGAGACCCTGTCCAGGGCTTGTGTGTCTCTTAAGTCCCACTTAAACTTTATTTTGAGCTTAAGTGGGACTTAAGCATTGTCCACGCCATGTGCAAGTTCTTTGCACACAGGAGAAAGTTTTATCTTGGTGATATGTAAAAGTAGTTGTCTGGACTGCACTGGAGACAAAAAGTTTCTGTTTATCCAGACATCTTGGGTGAAATCCAGGACCCAGTGAAGTCAGTGAGAGTTTTGACATTGACTTGAAGGATTTCACCTCTTCTGGATATTTATCAGAGAACAGCTCTAGGTGCAAGAAGATATGTTAGTCTTTATGCCTATTTTATCCCTGGCCTCTTTGCCAAGATTGGTAACTAACACCATCAAAAAGCACACGGGCCTTTTGTTTTGAAGACTCTTCTGTGCCAGGAATGGGATCTGAGACCATCTACTCATTTCACATAGGGAGTGGGGTCAGGGTGTGGGGGCTGGCCCCATTCCCCACACCCACCCAGCACTCCTGGGGAGCGGGGTCAGGTCACAGGGGTTTGCCCTGCTCCACCTACCCGATGCTCCCCCGTGCCCCGACCCAGCTCCCTGGCAGGAGCGCTGGGAGGGTCAGCGGGGACTGCAGGTTGAAGGGGTGGGGAGGGGCCCCCACCTTCTCTGGCCCAGGGCCCCACAAACCCATAATCTGCCTCTGCCTTCAGGTTGAAATTTCTGTGAAAATGAAATGGAATGCTCATGTTGAACACACATTACTCCCCACTCATACTAGCACACTCATCCATCCTCCCACATTTGAGTCATTTACAGTCTGCTGGTGCCAAAAAGTATTTTTATAAAATAAAATGGCTAATTAGATCACAAACTTTCAGAATCTAAAAAATAAAATTGTAAAGTAAACAGCTGCGCACTTGAGGTTCATCCAGTCCATTCTGTACATGTTGCATCATGCCCAGAACAAGACTGTCAGCTCACAGTTCTTCACCCTTTCCATCCCCGATCCAGTCCAGTTAAAATGCTTCAGAGACTCATGCCTTGCTTAAAAAAGAAGCAAAAGAAACTGGGGAAGGGGAAGATTTTTTTAAATAGAAACTTCCAGTAAAAATGTATTTTTGCACCATGTTTAGTAACATTTTATTTTAATTATACCTGTTAAGCTATACTGCAATGTGCCCTCTTAAAGGAGTGTCTAAGCAATTCCTTTCAACACTGGTAGGGCAAGATTGTCCCCCTCTCCCATTCTCTATTTAGGGTGCACAATAAGGTTTTGGGGGGTGGGGGTTGGTCCTACAAAACCACAACATGTTCTTGAGCACTATCTATTGGTACCTTATCTTTTAACTAACTGTTTACATATATACAAAGAGAGCAGTCCGGTAACACCCCTGTCACTTCCTATCTCTGTGTGGATCACTCACTCTGCAAAAGACTCTGTGTTCTGGGCCAAGAAAAGTGGAGTCAGTGTCACAGGGGCTGCTGCTTCTACATGCGGAATGTACCTGGCGTAGAATCCAAGGGCCCCAGTCTACTCCTAAAAGTTCAGTTTAGTCCAAACTGTTATCCACATTTGCAGTACTTGAAGGCTGGATTCCTGAGGAAATAAGTTAGCCAACAGGGTTGATTATAGCCTAGGCTGGGGGTGTCTCCTGCTTTTTTCTTGAAGTTGCTAAGCAGCTTTAGAGCCATGATAACTCCTGCTCCCTGTGTCACTCAAGCAGAAGGGATAGGGAGGGACCAGGAGCAAAGTGTACATATGCATAAGCCATTCTGCAACTCCATCCTGTGCAGTCAGGGAAGTGTCCCCTACATGCACGTTGGGTCTTTTGGGTAGCCAGCATAGGCTCCTTCATGGGGCTAAGGTTCTCCAGAAAGCCATTTAAAATGTCTCGAGCTGATAGGGTTCTGCTTGAGCTTAACACCATGTCTCTTGTATACTGTACCACTCATGTCTTGTCCTGATGCAGAATACTCTTTATCCTTATTATGTATTATCATCACCATTGAAGCCAGTTAAATAAACAAAAATAAAAACAAACCAAGCAAAAATTCTGCCGGTTAATAGTGCACATTACAAGCGACTCTGGAAGACCCAATGATCATTGTCAAGTTTTGGGTTTGTTTTTTGTTTTAATTGAAGCTGTTGAAATTACAAGCGTCCCTATCAGCAATGATTAGACAAGTCTTAAATTCACACTGCAATCAGCAAGTCACTCACTTGTGGTCTTTCTTCCTCATTGAAAATGTGGGTTTAAAAGGAGGGAGTCACATTTATATATGAATATAGACCTGTGTGTTTTTCTGTTAAATTCCTGTTTGTAATATAGGATGGGAAACTTAAATAACGTTTTTTCTTCATTGGTTTTATCCTTTAGCATTGCTGGCAAATGTTGATTTGTTCCTCCATTATAGGATTTTTCCAACACACTTTGCAAGTTTTATTTTCCACTGTATACTTATGTGTTTGCCCATTGATGATGTGCTGCTCTGATGATCAACACCATTGATGATGCTAATTGTAGATCTAGGCGCGGAGACTTCCCGAAAGCACTCTGTGAATAGAAATGCCATTGAAATCAATGGGAGAATCAAGAACGAGTGCTTGCAGGACTGGGTTTCGGGTGCTTATAGGAAAGGATAACATCATGGAAAAGGATAACAATAGCTCAAACATTTCTGTAGGTCCTACTCAAATGTGTTGTTTTATTTATGAAACTAATACATAACCCCCAACATATTAATTTCAGATAGATAATGGATATTATCATCATTGTTTCACAGTTGGCAAAACAGAGGCAGGATTGTGATTTTCCCAAGACAAGCGGGCATTGCGCGAGCTGTGATTCAAACTCAGGTGTTCTAGATTCTCAGTCCTGTGCTCAGACCACTAGTGCATGACCCTTTATTGTACTTAATTTATAAAACTGCAGGAAAACAATATGCATTAGGTCAAGTTCTGTCCCTGTCTTCATGCAATTTCCTAGTGATTTCAGTGGAAGTTGCAGGTCTAGGCAAGAACACAATTGACCCATTGTCATAGGTGCTTTGGAGAAATGCAGTTTTCTTCAGATAACTCCTGGACCAATCTTCGGTTAAAAGCAATGGAGGTGCATTAGAAATATAAGGAAAGGACTAGCCCGGTGACACAAAAATGGTGGCATGATGTATTGGGTTTGTCAAGACTCTCAGCTCTAGGAAGGTATATACCTCCAGACTTCCTAGAGGTATTAGTGATAGCAGCTCTGCTCCTGCTGATTGATTGCTGGAATTGAATTAACAGCCCCAGTGGAGCAGCAGAATTTGTCTGATAGGTATGTGCTGTACTGAAATGAATGCAATAGTTGGATATGTTGGTTATGGAAGGAAAGACGGGTGCCGACACCCAAGGGGGGAGGGCAGTCCTCTTCTGTTTTTGATTCTTTGGTGGCCCTGCTGTCAAAACAACAGTGCAGGGGAAAATACCAGAGTCTTGTTGGAAAACTAAGAGTGAGAGACAGAAGTTGATTTTTCCAAAGATTTCACACTGACACAGTATTGTCATGTATTTCTCTCTGTGTTAGGCCTAATAAGAGCATTTAGTTATTTATACAGAAAAGCTGAGATTGGTTCATAAAGAAGTATTAAATTACCACAATTCTTCCTTTTTTCTTTACAAGGAAATGTGGAAAGGAGCGCTAGGATCCCATGAGGAAGAACCAAGCAAATGAGAGTGAGGATCCCTTTCATTGCCAAAGCCAAGATTTCAGAGAAAATGTGATTTAATATTTTGGTTTTGGAAAGCATTCTGCTGCCACCATGAGTGGTGCTCAGCTTTTACTATAAAAATGCTGGCTGTAAATTGTGGGATGCTTTTTCTTTCTTTGGGGGGGGGCATAATTTTAGGGCCAAATTCTGCAGATACTAATGGGAGTTTTGCTTGACCAACAGGAATAAAAGCTGCAAGATTTAGCTTCACCAGGAGAGCTAATGGCATTATTTCAGATCTCTCCTATTTAATTTTTCATTTCAATCCCGTATTTTACTTCTCTCTCAAAATACACCAAGGTCAATGGGATTTGTAAGTAGCTGTCCCCTCTTGAGATCAGGCTGTGTATTTGTTTGTTATGGGTCTGTCTGTGTACAGATATATCTGAATGATCTATTTAAAGAGCTGACCCAATTCCTATTGAACTCAATGGGAAGACTCCTTCATCTATCTGTAAAACTTATACCATGCCTTAGAATAGAACAGAATATCAGGATTAGAAGGGATCTCAGGAGGTCATCTAGTCCAACCCACTGCTCAAAGCAGGACCAATCCCCAGACAGATTTTTGCCCCAGATCTCTAAGTGGATACCTCAAGGATTGAACTCACAACCAAGGGTTTAGCAGGCCAGTGCTCAAAGAAGAATGTAAGGAGTAAGAATGACTGGGAACAGAGTGAGAACCTACCTTATGAACACTGTTTTAGTAGTTCCCTAGCGAAACAGGAAGTAAGGGAGTCTAAGGCATGTTAATTATATACAACCTGATGTTGCAGTTCAGGAGGTCTTAGAGGTGGATGAATGGACTTGGGTTCAAAATGTAACTGAACAGAAGTTTCCATGTGAATGGACCATGGTTGCCTTTTTTAAGGTGAGATTCTGAATAATCTTTTCACTGGTTGGAGGCAGGGGAAAACAAGGGAATAATATATTGTACTTTAGTGAACATTGTAAATAAAAAGGAGCTCTTTAGTAACTGGCTCAAGCTTATTCCGCAGTAAAAAAGCTACTACAGTCTGACTGCCAGCCATTCCTGCTAATATTAAATATCATGGGTTCAAAGTGGGAGAAATACGTGATACGAAAGCAACTTAAAGAAGAAAACACACAATAATTCTGTTCTGTGTTTGTACGGTGGGTAGAACAGTGGGGTTGCTGCTCCATGAGTGGGGCTGCTTGCTACTACCACACTATAAATACTACTACCAAAAAATGCAGAACAGACTGAATTAAGACTAAGCTTGATAAATTTATGTAGGAGATGGTATGATGGGATAGCCTAATTTTGGCAATTAATTCATCTTTGATTATTAGCAGGTAAATATGCCCAGTGGTCTGTGATGGGATGTTAGTTGGGGTGGGATCTGAGTTACTACAGAGAATTCTTTCCTGGGTGCTGGCTAGTAAGTCTTGCCCACATGCTCAGGGTTTAACTGATCACCATATTTGGGGTCGGGAAGGAATTTTCCTCCAGGGCAGATTGGCAGAGGCCCTGGAGGTTTTTCACCTTCCTCTGCAGCGTGGGGCACGGGTCACTTGCTGGAGGATTCTCTGCAGCTTGAGGTCTTCAAACCACGATTTGAGGACTTCATTAACTCAGACGTAGGTTAGGGGTTTGTTACAGGAGTGGGTGCGTGAGATTCTGTGGCCTGCATTGTGCAGGAGGTCAGACTAGATGATCATAATGGTCTCTTCTGACCTTAAAGTCTATGAGTCTAAGATGGAATAATTGAGCCTATTGCAAAAATTTCATGTTTTCATTATTTTTCTAAATGTATGATAAACTGCAGGTATTTATTTCTGAGCCATTTAATCACAAGGGATTGTCAAGACAACCAGAGTAAAATGTATCTTTGATGAATGCCTTTATTTGTGGCAAAAGAAATTCCAAGAAATATTCTTTCCTTTGGGAGGACAAATCATAGGAACAGAAGAGGGGTTAAAATACTTTATAAAAATTGATATTTTTTCCAGTGTTTAAAAAGCATTAGATAGGGTCCTTCAGCACTGTGTAGTTTTCGAGAGAGCAAGAGTAACGGGAACTCATTTAAATTCCAAATGCATCCCCATCTGTGTAACCAGCTTGTTGTTATTGTACTCTGCAGAATTGCTGGGCATGGATTAATTTTGTTGACTGAATTCAGAGAGTGAATTGTGGAAAAGACTGAACTTTGTTGGGGTCTGGATTTCCCCTGTTCTTTGACAGGAGGGCAATAAATGCAGAACAGCCCTGAAAATGTTTTCACATAAAAATTCAGTGTCTGTTGGCTGAGGGCAGAGAGAGGGCACAATTTGCTTTAAGTGATGTCGCTACACTTAGCTCATGGAGGAGTGAGTGGCTGGGAAACTCCACATGGTGTTCAAGCTGCATCTTTTTATTTAAAAATAACGAAGGAGTCTGTCCATGCACGGTAGCTGAGATGGAACATTAATGAATGTAACACAGAAATCACTAGGATCAAAAATGAAATTAATCCCTTAAATATGCTATTTTTGTTCTGGGATGTACTTGTGTGTTCCCACTTGTGTGTGTGTGTTTCTCTGTTTCACATAAAACAACTGGAGTTAATGTATAAGTATTGGCAGTGTTAAGACTTCCTTTTGCTCCTGAATCTTGGGGGAAAACAGCAGTGAGCTTGTGAGATTTTTCCAAGTGAGCCTGAAAAGAGCCTGTTCACCAGAGTTCATATTCTGGTTAGTATCTATTTGCAAGTAGCCCGAGGAAGCTATGATTGAGCTACATGTACTAGCTAGGAAGGCAGAATGTCGAGTCCAAAAATGCACTTTAAAACTTGGCTGTTAGAACAGCTTGGTGATTCAGTGTGGTGCAACTAGGGTGACCAGATGTCCTGATTTTATAGGGACAGTCCCGATTTTTGGGTCTTTTTTCTTAAATAGGCTCCTATTGCCCCCCCACCACCTGTCCCGATTTTTCACATTTGCTGTCTGGTCACCCTAGGTGCAACAATGCTGTGGAAAGGGGAGGGGGGTCTATGCAACCAAGATGTATGTAGCCCTCCAAAAAATACCTTCAGTAAATCTTTTAGATGGAATTTAAGAACACATTGCCTCTATATTAGCTAATTATTTTAATTCCATGTTTCTAACTACAGCCAGCTCATTTAGGAGGCGGATAATGAATGCCTGACACTTATAATGGATTATTTTCCCTGGGTTGTGAATAAGGGGATATTCAGGTAGCCCAAAGGAAATGATTTTCTACAGTGCATAATTAGCCTGTGGAACTCACTGACACAATATGTCACCGGCAAGATTCCAAAAGCTATTGGCCATTTTAAATGGACAATAAGAACATCCAGAGGTAGAACAGAAAGTACTAAAAAATAAAATATCCTTCCCCTCCCCCGCCACTGGAGTTTTGGAAGGGAAATAAATCCTCATACTTCAGTGCATAAGACAAACTTTAATTAATGGGGGTTAGGAAGAAACTTTCCCTGTTGGCAGATTGTTCCGTAACTGCCTACAACAGAGTTTATGGCGTCTTCTGGAATATCTAGTTCTGGCCATTGTGGGAGAAAGGTTAGTGGACTAGATGGACCCTGGGTTTGATCCAGTCTGGCAATTCCTACTGCTTGCTTTTAAAAAAATATTTTCGGTCACTGGGAACAGTGGCAAGAAAAACAGTGAAAGCCACAGGAAGCTGAAATATTGGTTCGTAAGAGAGCAGGTCATCTCCTGAGTGCCCTCTTGTGGCCAGAGGTCGCTCTGCGGTACCCTGCCTCTGTTTCCCCCCTTAAGAACTGCATGCAGTCTTCTCTCTGGCCTGGGGCTAGTTTAATAACAGAAACAGTTCAAAATAATCCTCAGGGTCCCAAAATAAAGTCCATCACCACAACACAAAGTTTGTACTTGGCTCTGGCATTTATCACTACCAGAGCTCTTCCTGTGACTAACTCTGTTCCCATAGCCAGTCCTACCAGCTCTTCCTAGCTGGAGCTCAGCCTTTAGGCTCTGGCCCCTAGGCCCAAACCCAGTCAGGGCTTCCTACAGGATAGGGTTGCCAGGTGTCTGGTTTTCAACTGGAATGCCTGGTCGAAAAGGGACCTTGGTGGCTCTGGTCAGCACCACCAATCGGGCCGTTAAGTCTGGTCAGCAGCGCAGAGGGTCTCAGGCAGGCTAGTCCCTACCAGTTTTGGCACTACGCTGTGCCCCAGAAGCGGCCAGCAGGTCTGGCTCCTAGGCGAGGGGGTGACGGGGCTCTGCACACCGTCCCCACCCCGAGCCCCGGCTCCACACTCCCGTTGGCTGGGAATCGTGGACAATGGGGGCTGGGCGGAGCAGTGCTTGCGGGCAAGAGCAGCGCGTAGAGCCTCCTGCCCCCCCACCTAGGAGCTGGACCTGCTGCTGGCTGCTTCCAGGGCGCAGCACAGAGCCAGGAGAGGTAGGAAGCCTGCGCCGGTGATCGGGAGCCGCCTGAGGTAAGCCCGCGCCCCAAACCCACACCCCAACTCCCTGCCCCAGCCCTGAGCCCCCCCAAACCCAGAGCCCAGTCCTGCACCCCAAACTCCTCACCCCCAGCCAAAACCCACACCCCCTCCCGCACCTCAACCCCCTGCCCCAGCCCTGATCCCCCCCTGCCCTGGGAACCCCTCGATCCCAGCCCAGAGCACCCTCCTACACCCCAAACCCCTGCCCCAGCCCTGATCCCCCTCCTGCCCTTGGAACCCCTCGATCCCAGCCCAGCGAACTCTCCTGCACCACAAACCACTCATCCATAGACCCACCCCAGAGCCTACACCCCTAGCCGGAGCCCTCACCCCCCGCATCCCAACCCCCAGCCTAGAACCCCATCCTGCACCACAAACCACTCATCCCTAGACCCACCCCAGAGCCTACACCCCTAGCTGGAGCCCTCACCCCCCGCATCCCAACCCCCAGCCTAGAACCCCATCCTGCACCACAAACCATTCATCCCTAGACCCACCTCAGAGCCGACACCCCTAGACGGAGCCCTCACCCCCCCACACCCCAACTCCCAGCCTAGAACCCCCTCCCATACCCTGAACCCCTCTTCCCCTTCCCCACCCCAGATT
The DNA here is from genome assembly GCF_020497125.1 of Mauremys mutica. NCBI lineage: Eukaryota > Metazoa > Chordata > Testudines > Geoemydidae > Mauremys > Mauremys mutica. The sequence continues at coordinate 8,856,310 of NC_059084.1, read as the reverse complement.
CTGCACCCCCAGCTCAGAGCCCATACGCCCTCCTGTACCCCAACCCCCTACCTTAACCTGCAGTCCCCTCCTGCACCACAAATTCCTCAGCCCCGCTCTGCAGCCTGGACCCCCCTCCTGTACCCCAGAGCCTGCAGCCCCATCCCAGAACCCACACCCTCTCCCCCACCCGAACTCCCTTCCCCAGACCAGTGAAGGTGAGTGAGGGTGTGGGAGAGTGAGCACCGAGGGGGGGAATGTAGTGAGTGGGGGCAGGGCCTTGGGGAAGGGGCGGGGCTAGGGTATTCAGTTTTGTGCAATTAGAAAGTTGGCAGCCCTGCCACAGGAGCCTCTTGCTCACTGGGCTCCTGTCTCCAAACTCCCCCGATGTAAGGGGTCTTTCTTGCAGGAGCCTTTCTCACTCCCTCCAGTTTCCTGGCTCTGTCTCAGCCAGGTCTGTTCCCTTCCAGTTCTGTCCTCACTGAAACTCCCTCTGATCCCTTATAGCCCAGGTGCAGTCCTGCCCACTTAACTGGCCCAAAGGGGAGCTTACTTTAATCACAGAGGCCAGCCAAGCTGCAGCATGGGACGTTTGCCATTTCCTCTGCTATGAGAAGCCGCCTTTAAGGTACGCTTGTAGCTCTCCTCTTACAAAGGAAAAAATGTAACTGAGCTTCTTAGTTCTCCAGACCGTTGTTCAAGATGCTGGTTGGTGTTGGCCTGTTGTTTTCATTGTTCCCGCTATGCTCCTTTGAGTGAGTCATTCGGCTCTTTTTTGATCTGTTGGTAGAGAGAAATGTGATTTAATCTGGTAAAATGCAAGGAAAATGAGTCATCCTGTAGTTTTCGTGGTGCTTGGCTGTAGGTGTTGGGATCCTAAGAAATTAACTGTTTTTTGGTGCAACCGAAGTCAAAGCTGACTCTCTCTTTCATTCCTCAGCTCCCTCCTCCCATACTTCTGTTCTTCTCCTGCTGTAGATTACAGAGCTTGTTCTGTGGTTACTAACCTCTTTCCACACTCCCAGTGATATTGTCCTGGGATCTGGGTGTCTGGATATAAGGGAAGGCTTTGGGTACTTGTGATTAAAAGGCAGGCTCACACAGCATGATGTCTCCTGTGTTGTTGGCTACTTCCAAGAGCCACAGCTCTGAAATGTGGTCCCCTAGGTTGGTGCCTGTCCAGCCATTGCTTCTGTTTTTTCCGGGAAGGGCAGGAGGTAGCAATGGCAACTCTTCCTCCTAAACTCCCTCCCATCCCCCACACGTTCTCTGCTCTTTCACTGCTGCTCACCCAAGCTTTCCTCCCTCAGTCATGATCCTTGCCAAAATGGAATCCTGTCTTGTCCCCAGGACATCTGGCAAAGTGGAGGAAAGCCAGACAACTACTGTGTCCAGTGTGGAAAGATAAGGAGATGGAGCTAATGGTCACAGAATTCGCTCTTCCAGGCAGAGTTGATCATGCCGAGAAATAACGTGGCGCACACGGTTTTAATGAATGAAAAATGTGGAACAGGTTTTATAATAATTTTCAATTTGCTTTTGAGTTGTACAAGCTGCATGACTCTCCAAAGACATTTCTCTCTGTCAAGAGATGAATGCCCTCGGAATTGTTAAGGGCAACATTTTGCAAATGGAGAGATATTAGCCCTGGGCATTTTGGCAAAAGTGCAATTTGAATAATTACATTTTGCCTTTCAGTATCCATGGAGGAGGGAGTACCAACAGAAAGTTCTTTCTCCTTTCCAGCTGACAGAGGGATGGGGCTTCAGAAGTATCAGAAATCAGCTAGCCAGAAGTGGCTATTCTATGCAAAGCCCTCAAATGCGGTTCAGAGAAAGAGCAAACAGAAAGAGCAGCAGCTCTGAGAACGGACCTGTGATAGGATGCACAGGAACCAAACCTTCCTGTTGGCTAAATGAGAGCTTGAAATATATACCAGATGCCTGCACTCTTCTCTTCTCCCAGTGGTACATCTGGGAGAAGAGAAGAGAGTTATGGACCCAATCACTGAGGCCTAGTAGCAATGCCCCATCACTGCCATGCCAGGGCCAAAGAAGAGGCTAGGATTTGGTACAAATCCCTCTTCTTTGGCCCTGGCATGGCAGTGATGGGGCATTGCTACTAGGCCTCAGTGATTGGGTCCATAACTCTCTTCTGGTATATATTTCAAGCTCTCGTTTAGCCAACAGGAAGGTTTGGTTCCTGTGCATCCTATCACAGGTCCGTTCTCAGAGCTGCTGCTGAGCTACCACACAGCAGCACAGTGAGGGCAGCAGTAATGAGCAGGCAGTTAGCTCTCAGACACTGATCTCTTATTTCTTGCAATGCCTCTCCCCACGAAAGTTAAAAATGCCACTCACTTTACACTAATGAGGAAAATTTTTATTGTAGTCTATGGACAGGGATTGGCTTATTAGAGACAGTCATTTACAGTGGACAAAAACAGACTCTCCAAACAAAACATACATTTCAATAAATGTAATGCAGCAGGTGTCCTTAAAAATGTGTCGTTTACTGCCCTAACTGATTCTTTGTTTGTAATAATTCTCCATTCCAAGGGTAAGGAATACTGCAAATACCATAAATAGTGGTAAATAGTAAAAGAGAAGCCCCCAGTAATTTGTACCGCATCTATAATAGGTACTTTCTGCACAATACTGGGAAAGGAGCAAATGGCAAGTCTCCAAATAAGATGATGGAGATACAGCGGGTGGATTTCCTGGGCTACAACCACGTTCTCTCCTCTGCAGCTGTGGAGGACCCTAAATGTAGGGGCAGAGCTGCAGTTCTGCCCCAGAGGGGCAGGATAATTTTGTAGCTCTGCAAGCTGCTCATCCTGATATCATAAGATGTAGAGTTGATGCAGAGGCATGTCAGAGGAGGAGCAGGGTCTGAGCAAAGTCCCGTGGGTCTAACAGTGACCATGTTGCTCTGAAGGGAACTTGGTGTGGGTTCAGACTTCAGGATCTGGCTGCTAAAAGTTTAGTAAAAATATTTGATTTAAACAAATTCAACATTAAAAAAAAAAGTTTACATTGTCAGATCTTTAGTTAAAACAGCCTCTCTGGACACTGATAATAGCCAAGAAAGAGTTGCCAGATTTACAATTTCACTCTTACCGTCAGCAGGAAACTTTCTTTACAAATAGTCGTGATAATCATTGCGGTGTAAATGTGGATGCAATAATTGAAATAATGTATAAAGCAAATTAAAAACTCTGTTGTGAGAAAGGAATCAAATGAAAGTATTTTTAGTGAGGCAATTTTAAATACTAGCTGAGTTTTGTTTAGCTAGTTAATAGTTCGAGTAAAGAGATACAGATCAGATTTATTTTCAAATAGAAGCTCAAAGCTATTTTTCTTCACGTTATATTGTTCATACAGGAAAATGGAATCTGGTAGATTTTATGAATTATTATCAAATGCAAAGGTGAAATTGGCGAGGTGTCCTAAAAAAAGCAATAAATACTTAAGACTGCTCATTATGCTGGTCTGTCACAGATTTGCACTTAATATAAATCTTGTTACAATTGGCCACCTTATCCAGCAAGCACATTTAATTTCTGTGTCGGGAAGTACAATTTATGTTTAAGCTATGAACAGGTTGGCAGGGTGTTCCTTAATCTTGTTTTGGAAATGCTAGCAATAAATTTAGCAAGTGGCTTGAATCAAATCAAGGTTTTATGGAAGTTACATCTGTCATTTTTAAAGAGAATAGAGAAGTTTGAGAATGAGGCAGAAGTATCAATTAAGTAATAGTTGAAACTAGGAAAAATGTTCTACAGGTTTAGAGTACACTGCTCTCAGACTCCTGAAGAGTAAATCCAGATTGATTTAAGAAAACGTCTAGCCACTATTTTAAAACCTTTTTGGCTATACCTAGTTCATTTAAGTAATTTGTTCCATATGCTCCCCCCATCCAACAACCCAAAACATGATAAAATACATGCAGGACTTCCCCTATTGGTACTTTTGTTCCATCTATTTGAAATGAGGTCTTAAGTCTACAGTTGACCAGATGATGACAATTCAGTGTCATGTCAACTTTTAAGGTTTCAGAATTTGTTTTTGTTCCAAAACCTTTTGAACATATTTGCAAAAACAGAGTTGTATCTTTTCTGACTGAATCCTGAATTTTCCTGTTTGGGAAGATGTGTGGGTAGGTAGCATGATGATTAGGACATTGGCCTGGGATGTGCTGAGTGCGGTGTGTGTGTGGGGGGGTCTTTCTCCTCCCTCTTTCCCCCACCCCCCATCTCCAACAGAAACTTTGTCAAAACTGATACATCTTCATGAAAGAGCATAATTTGGTGAAATTTCATTTCACTGAAAATGTTCCGACTAGTTCCGCTCAATTCTTCTGCTGGCAGCAAATCTCTAGTCTTTATTTACCTTCTATATTATGGGAGTGTAAAATATTTTGTACACTCTTGTGTACCCAGTAGTGCAGGAAATACCAGACTCCGGACTTTCACCAAGCCTTCCATCTGTGGAATGTGAGTAAAATAGAGGAAGAAATAGGAAAACTCCTGGAACAGTCAGAATAAAAGCAGCAGCTGACTCATTGTCTTCGCAGAGGCCTTCTTGAGAATTTCTGTGGACTTTAGCGAACCCAGTCATGCCTCTGATCAAGCTATCTGATTGCAGTTACCTCAGCAACCCTCTTACCTCCACTTCACTGCAAGCAGGGCTTTTTCCCAGCCCCTTAACAGCATCCATCTTAGCTGCCTGAGAGTTGCTCCAATAACTATTTCCATTAACTTCTACTATAATATATTGTTTCAGAAAACAAGCTGTTCATTCCGGAATTAAGAGGGGATATCTGACCACAAATACTGATATACTGCTGGGTGTATGAGCCTAGGTAACAAAAGTAATTGACCTGCTCAGTCAAGAAGCTATCTGTCCATTTCCCCCTGTTTTATGACCCGGCCTTGACAGACAAAGAGATTCTAGCTAACTAGTATTAATACCGTGTTCACAGGCCTAGCTGAATTCCAGGATGCAGGATCTTTTTTTTGTCAGCCACATGTGTTTCCAGGAATATCATCCTGATCTTAGCATAAGATGACCTTATACTTTCTGCTAGTGAAGCTCTGTACTATTTCTGTTATAGTTGTGTTCTCTACTCCCTTTTTCTCCAGCCCTGGCCAGTATGCTAGGAGAAGAGGCAGTGTGGAGCCATAATGTCAACTCAGCGCCATCCAACTGGGCAGAACCACCAGGGAGCTGGTTTAGCTAGCTTTCAGGCTGCTTTGCAATGATGATAGTGAAGGATCCGGAGCAATGTCATTACATCGTCCAAGATTCGTCTGTACTAAATTTTCAGAGAGAGTGAAAAATGCAAAGGCATGCACAAATATATTTTGCAAGTGCCACTTTGAATGCTCACTGAAAAACACTTGATCTTATTTTGAGTGACTATTTAGACCCCAATCCTGCATCAGGAGAAGCCAGTGTGGAGTTACTGGGACTCTGTGTGGACATAGGAGTTCATGCTACAGATCATGAGACAGGCGCAGGGAGCAAAAAGTCATTGTCAGGAGTTAAAAATTAAGTTTATAAACTTGGCCAAGTTGTTAAGAAATTTGAGCAAATATTTTAAACCAGCTTTCCAGAATGGGTGTCGGGAAGATTCATGTGAACACTGTCCATGGGCCTGATCCAGTGACCCATTAAGTATATGGAAGTCTTTACATTGACTTCACTGTGCACTGGATCATGTCCCAGGAGTCTAAGAAATATTCAGAATTTGGATTTGGCTGAAATAAGGTTTTAGCTGTTTGTTAAATCTTAGTAGTTTAGTAGGAATAGTACAGAATTTGTTAGGTATAAGGTGCCTGAACTCTGCTCCTTGCTCAGGCAAAGTTACTGCTAATTCCACTGGGTGGACAGGAGCATTGTGCGAAACTACCTGGAATTAATTGGTGCGAACAAGTTCATACAAACTTCTGTGAAACAGAAATTGCAAAATTTGCATAATTCTATCCAGAGTTTGATGGCACAAATTGGGAACATGTATAAGTTTGTCACATATAACCAACTTGCTCTTTACATAAAATTTGATAAGTAAGTATGCTGCTTGTCTTGCTCACAATAATGGTCTACCTAATTACGATGCTACCAGAAACTATTGGTATGGGCATAACGTCAGGAAGAACAGAAATAAGATGCATATGTCAATTCAGTAAGAACATTGACATAAAAACTTCATCAAATGATTTATATCCAAGCCAAAAGCTGCCTTGAATTATATCCCAGGCACTGAAAGATTGCAGCTGAGGGAGTACACTGAAGTAAAGTTCAAATTCTGCCCTCAGTTAAACCAGTGCAAGCAGAGTGGAGTTACGTATTGGCAGGGCCGGTGCAACCATTTAGGCGACCTAGGCGGTCGCCTATGGCACTGGCATTTGGGGGGCGCCATTTTCTTCGGCAGTGACCACGGCGGCCGGATCTTCGGCCACCCCGGTCACCGCCGGCATTTAGGCGGAGGGAGCTGGGGCAGGGGAGCGCGGGAAGGGCCGCCTGCAGCAAGTAAGGGGGGGGGGGCGGCACGTAGGGGAACTCCCCGCCCCAGCTCACCCCTGCCCCGCCTCCTCCCCAAGCACGCTGTGGCCGCTTCACTTCTCCCGCCTCCCAGGCTTGCGGCGCCAATCAGGTTAGGCACCGCAAGCCTGGGAGGTGGGAGAAGTGAAGCAGCCATGGCGTGCTCGGGGTGCTCGTGTGCAGAGCAGGGGTGAGCTGGGGCGGGGGGGTGCCTCAGGGCGGAGGGTGAGGAGCTGCCGCGGGGGGTGGTGCCTCAGGGCAGAGGTGTGGGGGGGTGCAAGGTGGAAGTTTCGCCTAGGGCGCGAAACATCCTTGCACCGGCCCTGCGTATTGGGGCAAAATTTGACTCAATTTCTCTGATGTTAACAAAGACCACTGTGCTATGGAGTTGTCCGTGTTAGAAGTTAATAAATGGTGGTCCCCAACCTATTTCCTTTGAAGTCAATGGGAGTATTGCACATCATGTGTAAGAACAGCAGTATGTTCATTGTAAGGTTAAATATCAGAAGCTTTACAGTAGTTTTACATTCTAAGATTCATTAGTCTTCCAAATGCTTCCTTTAAACGTCAGCGATTATTTTAGAGCTATTAACTCACCGGATAGTTAATATTATAAAGATTTCTGCAAGGGTTTTAGATCATGTTATTACAAAGTACATGAGTTAACACCTTGTTTTGGTTTTAAAATGTAGTATTTCCAATCCATGTTTGACATGCTTGGGGCTATTCTGAGTCCTGATCCTTAGAGGGAACAAACTACAACATTAGGTTTTAATATTTTATTATGAAAGAGTCAAGCTGTTTACAAGCTGTGTAGCAAAAGTGTATTTTGTCACAGTGCAGTGTTTCCCCCAAGATTAAGTACAAGGCTGTACATAATGGAATGGAGAATTTAGCTCCTCTCTAACAAAGACAAAATAACACAATTGAGGAAAAATTGCATGTTCTGTAATTTGAATCAAAGTGCACTGGAAATATTTCCGTTGGACACGTCCTATTTTAAAGTTATAGCATGCTCCGGTTTTTATTGATCCAAAGATTGAGAGTATTAATACAGCCTGTGTAATATATGCCATATTTAATACATATAAACACGTATATGTTATACATCCTGATTGTATATTGACAGTGTTGAGAGAAAAAGAAAAACTTTTACAAACCTGATCCTGCAATGTATTTAAACATGCACTTAAATTGATGTTAACAGGATTTAAGCATGTGCTTAAAGTTAAACACAAATTTAAGAGCTTTGCAGAATCATGGCCAGATTCAGCCAAGGCTTTATGAATGGCCCTGGGTAGTCCTGAGGGGTCCTTTACTGCCACAGGGAAGGGTCCGTATAGTGAGAATGGAGCAGAACTCTGCCTTTGCCCCTTTCTACACTACCACACCCCAACATACTCCCTACATCTGGATTTAGATTTGCACCAGCATGGGATTTCTCTGATGGTGATTTGCAACCAGATTATGCCCCCCTTGTGCCAGTAGATTGGTGCGAAAGGGTTGTAACTAGGCTTCAGAATCTGGCCCAGTGGCTTTTATTTTGGGGGAGGGTGGAATGCCTATATAGGACACTGGACTGGTGCTGTGCTACTCTATAAAGAGTGCTTGATGCATAATTTAAACATGTTCCCAGAAATGTCATTCTGGGTTTTCCAAACCAAGTTTCGATCCCACCCCCATTTTTTTTGTACACTTTCTTCTCCAGCGCACCCTAAAAGGTTACATTTATTTCCCAGATAGCACATTTTTTAAAATGTATCCATGTGGAGCGGTGATAACGCTAGTTCTCTCTTCCTCCATTTCAGTGCACAGGATTGTTATGCTTTAATTGGGTTTTCTATTTAATAGTTTCTTAGGACTCAGACAGTGATTACTGCAATTTTAAGGTTGGATTGTTAACATCATCTCCAATAACTTTCTTAGAAATGTCACCACTTGATATTTTTTCCTGTGGTAATAAAGGGTGACCATTAAAAACTGAGCAATGTTAGTGATTGCAGCACTGTGATTATATACGTTATGAATTACAGTGAGTGAATGTATAATGTATTACAATTTCAGATTTAGATAATAAAGGCTTAGCTTGGATCCCTCTGGATTACTAAGGTGTTAAATGATTTTCTTTCTGTGATTTTTCTCATATTTCAAATTTCATAGTAGCATTGCTGTCAAGATCTATTTGACATTCTATAACACTTCCTCAAACACAGCCTGTCTCTCCTCCTGACAGAGAGCATGCTTTGAATGAAAGTTCATTAGTCTATTGAAACATTTCAGTTAATTGCTAAGCTCATACCCAGAATTGTGAAGTTCATATTTCCATCTGTGCACAAGCATAGCAATAAAGAATTTTTTGGACAGGTTAATTTGCCTAAAATACCATGTAGTCAATCAGAGTAACAAAGTTGTTGATGGGAGCATCTGTCAAACTGTAGCTTTCATCAGAGCTGTCCCTCTCTGCTAGACTAACATCTCTGGCTTCCACAAGTTGGCAGAAATACAGCAAACAATAACAGCAGCTGCACTAGAATAATGTTATTCTGATGCTAAACACCAAACAGCTGGGTGTTGCATTGGTAAGAATGGTTTTATGTTTCAGCCTCTTATGAAAATAAAATTCACTCGTTCAGCTATGGTATTGTTTTAATATTTAATTTAGGTTGTTTATATTATTTACATTTTGTTAATTTTACGTTTCATATAATTTGCTGGAAAACAGCACCCTCTTTGAAATTTGTGTGTGCATGTGCATATAAAGTTTTCTTTCTTTCTTTCTTTCTTTCAAAAAAAAATTAAATGTATAGACCAAATTTATTAAAACAAGCTTTGTGTAAAAGCTTGGAACTTTCATCCATATTTCAAAGATGTGAACTACACCGCCTGTAGTGTGCCATTAATTTTCTGACAATCAAAAACATCATTTAACAATTAGGTTCCAATCGTCTGCTGCATTTCTCTCATCAGCAGTGTGTATGGTGACTAAAGCCAATATTTGTTATATGTCAGAAATGCATCAAGTGATAATGGAGGCAGGAGTAGAATAACTTTATTTTGATACACATAGGGCTATGTTATGCTCATGTCACTGGTGTAAAACTGAAGTGAATCTGCTAGGTCAGTGCACTTACCTTAGATTTACTGTACATTGGGGTGAGTCAGAGCAGAATCGACCTATCATAGTCACAAGTGTAGAACTTAACGTTGAAGGGGAGTGCTTCGGCTGGTAGAATCCTTAATTAAGAAACTGTTTGTATATTTTTCACCTGTGTTGAGAATTACTGAGCCAGATTTTTAACAAAGACTTTGAAATGTTTCCAGTGAAATTTGTTTGTGTTGTTTATGCATGTGAAAACACAGATACACGTGCAAATGCACATCTGCACATGCACAATATGCAGTTGTACACAGAAGTGCTCTTTTATGTGCATATTTACTAGTATTTTTGCGTGTGCAAATTTGTGGATGCAATCTAGAATGCTCCTTTGAAAAACTGGCCTATGATTTTCAAGTGATTACACTGCCAGAATAAATGCTAATGCTGCTGCTTAATATATATACATTATATATATATATATATATATATATATATATATATATATATATAATGTGTCACCATTTAGCATACAGTATGCTACTCCTGGAGGAATTATGCGCCACTGCGCAATGCAGAATTTTGCAGAAATTAACATGTGTGCAGAATTTCCTTTCTCCCACAGAAATGGGCTGCAGTGATGCTGACCATCCCTATGGCCACAGGACTTGGCAGAGCCCAGCTCACACATAGAAGACACTGCTGGGGGGAAGAGGGGAGTTAGAGGGTTCCTGGCAGCTGCAGTTCTCAGAATGCCCTGAGGGAAGGAGAGGGCAGCACACAGGAAACTCCATGCCTGGGATCAAGCATCAGGCTGTTCCTCCCTCTGGATCCCTGGGCTTTGGGAAAAGGAGGGTGGATGTCTGGGCTCTGGGGGGGGAGAGGTTATAGGTATCTGGCCCGGGGGGGCCCACGGCTAGGCTCTGTGGAGAGAGGGTTTGGGTGTACTGGCTGTGGGGGGCACATCACGGCTGGGCTACGTGGGGGATTGTTTGTCAGTTGTCTGGTCCCATGTCTGGGCTCTGGAAGGGGGAAAGAGGGCAGAGAAACAGGAACCGGGTTGTCATAGGCGTTTCTTTAACTCTCTACTCCCTGGGGAATTTGTGTGTGTGTCTGTATTGTTACAGACATACTTGCTGACAGATATTTTGAAACAAATTACCAAAATAATTGAAACTGGCATGATTATGTAGTGTTGTTTTGACAAATAAAATTTGGAGAATATTGCAGAATTTTTAATTTTCTGGCGCAGAATGCCTCCAGGTGTGTACTACTACTTAGATCAGATTTCAAAGTAAAGATAATGAGTCCATGATGAAATAGGTTAATAAGTTAATTGAACGTTGTAGTTCACGAGAGACACAAGGTAGGTGAGGTAATATCTTCTATTAGGCCATCTGTTGGTGGAAGGTATAAGGTTTCAAGCTTCCAAGAACTCTTCTTCAGGTCTGGAGAAGACAGCTAGGCTGTCTGAACTAAATACAAGTTGAGACAGATTGTTCAAAGCATAAGGGGTTAACACCTGTTGTGGGAGGCCACTTGAAGTGGGCGATTGAGGGCTAGATTGTTAAGCATAAGAGTTTACACATGCTGTAGGAGACCACTTAAAATGAAGTGGGCAATTAAGGGTTAGCAGACAGTGCAGTGTGTTAGATTGTCATAATGAGCCATCAAACCAGTCTCTGTAATGAGTGCATGGTTTTTAGTGTCTAGCAGAATTATGAATTTGAGTTTCCAGACTACAGTAACATTGCAAGCAACATTGTAGTTCATGGACAGATATATGATGAGCTAAGGTAAAGCTGAGTTCCACTGACTTTTATTTTTTTTTGTTATTATGGAATAGTTTTATTTTCTTGTAAAGAAATTCTACATTTCTATTTTCCATTGTTCATACAAGGATGAGCCCCTGTGATCATTCTCATACAGTAAGAACGTATCATTTTTTTTTTGCACTTAATGCTTTTATACTGCAATTCTGGGCAGGTAATAAGGAGGCTGATATATTACCAGACTATCTTCATTGTTCACCTTTTCTCAAGGACCTCAAAATATCATTACACTAAAACAAATCTTAATGGGTACAAACTGAACTACTAACAATGTGATTACATAGTTAAAGCATACAAAAAGAGATGAATGTTAATCTAATGGAAAGCGATATTATGTGTGATTGTTTTCAGTTGGTGCAGTGCATTAAGAACATTTACAGAAGGTACATTTTAGATATCCTGTGGTAAGGCGGAGTACTGATTTACACAGACTTAATACAGCTACTTGGGCAGCATTTAGTAATATGAACAAATACCATGGGCAGCTGAGAGAGAACATGACAAGGCCTCTACTAGAAATCAATCTGTGTGTTTGGGAGAACTTGTGAACAGCTAGTTAAGATTCACCAGCTATATGACTGTACAGTACCAAGGACAATGGGACCTTCCAGCTCTGTCATACAAGTAATAATTAATAAGAAAGACCCATGAGCTGAGATGAGGCATTAGCTCCTGGAAGAAGCAGAGCTAAAAGTAAGGGGGGAAGGGAACCCCCCCTTTTGCTAAAAGCAGAGGAAAGTTCACTCTCCACTCCTTGGCTTGGAGTAGCAGCATTTCTCCACAGCTCTCCTCCTCCTTGTATGAAGCAGTGAGAGCTCCCTATCTGTTTCCATCTACTTTAAGCACTAGGCAGCGAGGTAACCAGGTGGCAAGTAGCAAAGGAGAGCTGTTTGACTGAGAGGACACAAAAGACCTCTCAGAATCTTGCTGAGTAAAGGTTACATGTATTTTTAAAGGCATATAGTCCACAGTCTCCAGGAGGCATGAGTGTGTATGGCCTAGTGGATAGAGCACTAGACTGGAACCATAAAAAATAGGCACAGTACTACTTAGCTAACCGAGATCGGTCTTGTGAGGCTTAATTTGTTTGTCAAAGCACTTTAAGATCCTCGGCCAAATGATGCTGTAAATGTACCAAGTGTTATTACTGTTATAGTCCCTCCGGACACACATCTTCCCTCCAGCTGCGCCCAGCCACTTTTCCATTATGGCTGGGTTCCCTGGTATTCTCTGCAGTGAAGACAAACGTGTTTGTGTGTGTGAGAGAGGTGTGCTGCTCTATAACCTCCCTCCCCAGGGTTCTATATGCCTTGTCACTGCTGCATCCTAATATTGAGAGGAGAAAACAATTGAAGGCAGATTCATAGGGCTGTGCAATCAATACACCATGCGTCGTCCTGCTTATCTCCATACTTCATAGGAGAGTGGAGAGAAAACATTTGGCAGGGGAAGATTTCACCACCCGCGCCATAAGAAAAGGGCACCTTTCAGGAGGAATAATGCCCCAACAGCTACTCAGTATTCTGTAAGGTGGAATGCTGGAGGATTCACTTAATGTGTTTTTTTAATAATGACAGAACCACTCACTAGTATTACAAAACGATTACAATGAATATAATAAGATCAGGGAAAATAAGAGATCGGGACGGGAGAAAAATGGTCTGACTGTTATGCATACTTCCCTACAAATGCAGTGAGTTTAGGTCTCATTATTTCCTATGACAGAAGTGTTTGTTCTTAGCAAAGTCCACGGTGGATGGTAGAAGGCTTCTTTGTAGTTGTGACTTCCCAGGAAATGTGAATTTCACCCTCAGAATGAACCTTGAACTTCTCAAATTAGAGAAGAGAGACATAGGCCTACCCGCCTTCTCAGTCCCAGCTTTCATATGGCCCCCAAAGTGCTGAGTGCACTCAGTGGGAGAGACAAGGTTCCCATAACTCACAGGACTGGGCCTACCAGAAGAGAGCCGTATCTTTTCATCTGTGTTCTCAGAATAATCCAGAAAACAAACATGGGGAAGTGGTGACTTTGCTGTCTTGCAGCAGCCATTTCATGTCTGTATTACAAGCATCTGCTGCTTCATAACATAGGGCCAAAGCTTTACAAAGCTTCTGACAGTGTTGCCAACAAAATTTATGATTGCATTCATTAACATGTGCAGTTACCAAGTTTGTATGCGCAAAGGCAGAGTTTTGCAGACATAGTGAATGACTGCGCATTTTTGCAGGTGTTCCTGTTGCACCATGCTTGGAGAAATTAGACAAAATTTCCCCAAGTTAAAAAATGAATAGTATTCAAAGCCAATGTGTGGTGTTATCTCTATGCTGGGGTGCAATTTTCCCCCCTTCACTTACACCTACTTTAAATCTGTGTAAGTCCATTGACTTCAGTGCACTGTTTTCTGATTTTCTGGTGTAACAAAGAGTAGATTCAGTATCCTGAGCATAGAGTTGAGTTGATCTTTCTTTTGTAAGTGAAAGTTGAATTGGAGACAGCTATCAATTTTTAAGGTTTATCTACTGCTTTAAATTGAGTTTCATTTATCCCCTTTAATTTAAAAGTAGAATAATTGACCAGTTGTTAATGACTAACTAGAAAAGACAGGGCTTGATCCCTTTTTCTGCTTCTCAGTCCAGGGGAGGACAGCTTCTTGTGAAACCTAGGTAATATGTTGCTAATGCAGCATTTTGTCTAACCCTCCCATTGGCCTCCTGGGTACCATTAAGATATAAGGCCATGCACTGCCCTCAGTCCACGTATGCCATTCCTCTTGTTTAACCTTAGGGGCTGCATGCAGGGATTTTGGCTAGTGTGTGACAAAAGCAGTGTCAAGAGTTAGAGGTTTGAATAAGTATAGCCTTATAGAACTGACCGTACTAAAATAAATACTACAGCTGTCCAAGAGACACTGAAAAAACACCAGTTCACCCAGTACTGAACTCACAAGGGCTCCAGAAATAGATACTTCTCAGCAACTCACTGAGCTAACACAGTCCAGGTAGCAAACCCATAGATCTCTGTTCAATACCAATGCATTAACTGGCTCAGATGTGATCATTTAGTGCTTATTGCGGCAGTCAGACAGAAGAGAGCGTCAGCCATGCCCAATTCATTGGGAGCAGGAGAGAGGGGATGGCATAGGAGCTGGAAGATATAATGGTCCTACACTAGTGGAGGATTCATTTACATTAGGGCAATCATACAATCACTAAGCTATGTCGTTGTTAAGATCTTGTGCCAGCAGCTGTACTGCAGAATCTGGGCTGGTTTCTTTAAGGCAGTGGTCCTCAAACTTTTTACCTCAAACACCCCCCCCTTCCCTTGTCAGTGTCCCCCTCCCCCACAGCTGGGATCAGAGCTGCAGCTCCTGGAGTGGGGGGGACATAGACGGGGTTAGGAGGCCAAGGCTGGGGCCACAGCTGGAGGCAGGGGTGGGAGCAGTGCCGAGGCTGAGGCCAGCAGCCAGGCCCCTGGGTGCATGGCCAGCAGGAAGTGGGAGGCCGGCAGCCAGGGTCGAAGCCAGGAGCAGAGCTGGGTGGCACTCCCTCCCAAATCCCCGTGGGGGCTGGCCCGGGCCCCACCCACACCTCCCTGAACTTTCCTCTACTCCCCCTAGTGGGGGGATGTCCCACAGTTTGGGGACCTCTGCTCAAAGGAGCCCCATTTGGCTAATATATTTATAGATTTTAAGGCTGGAAGGGACTATTCAATCATGTAGTCTGACCTCCTGTATAACACAGGCCGTAGAATTTCACCCAGGTACTCCTGTATGGAACCCCATAAGTTGTGTGTGACCAAAGCACATCTTTCAGCAAGGCATCCTGTCTGGATTTGAGACATGAAGAGATGGAGGATCCACCACTTCCCTTGGTAGTTTGTTCTCATAGACTCATAGACTCTCAGGGTTGGAAGGGACCTCAGGAGGTCATCTAGTCCAACCCCCTGCTCAAAGCAGGACCAAACCCCACTAAATCATCCCAGCCAGGGCTTTGTCAAGCCTGACCTTAAAAACCTCTAAGGAAGGAGATTCCACTACCTCCCTAGGTAACCCATTCCAATTCTTCACCACCCTACTAGTGAAAAAGTTTTTCCTAATGTCCAACCTAAACCTCCCCCTCTGCAACTTGAGACCATTACTCCTTGTTCTGTCATCTTCTACCACTGAGAAGAGTCTAGATCCATCCTCTTTGGAACCCCCTTTCAGGTAGTTGAAAGCAGCTATCAAATCCCCCCTCATTCTTCTCTTCTGCAGACTAAACAATCCCAGTTCCCTCAGCCTCTCCTCATAAGTCATGTGCTCCAGCCCCCTAATCATTTTTGTTGCCCTCCGCTGGACTCTCTCCAATTTATCCACATCCTTGTAGTGTTATGGTTAATCAAAGGCTCCACAGGCTACCAAGTGAGAGTGTGGAATCCCAGTCATTGGAGATTTTTAAGAACAGGTTAAACAAACACCTGTCAGGGATGATCTAGGTTTACTTCGTCCTGCCTCAGCACAGGGGGATGGTCCCTTCCAGCCTTTCATTTCTATGATTCTACAGTCACCTTCACTGTTAAAAATGTGTGCCTTATTTCATTTGAATGTGTCTGACTTTCACTTCCAGCTAGTGGTTCTTGCTATGCCTTTGTCTGCTGGCTTAAAGAGCCTGTTAGTACCTGGTATTTTTTCCCTGTGAAGATACATGTACATTAAAGTGAAATTGGTTATGAAAGCTTGAATTGCGTCTCATTCTAGACCAAAATGTTCCTAGCGTACTTATACATTTTGTATTACATTAGCATACACACTTTATAGATACATAAGTTTTTGCTGCCCTATTTTAGCCAAAAGCTTATTTACCTTGAGACACTATAGATTATGTTAGAGAAGAGTGACAGCTTTACTTGCTTTTACTGTCCATTGTGGAAGCATTACAGGTTTGATTCTAAATTAATCTTTATTGTGTTCTTAAATTTCCTCTGATTCCTTGATGTATCCTGCCATCTCAAACTTAGCTTTGTTGGCTACAATCAATTTATTATTCATAAATTCTCTGTTTTGACAGCAGTAGACTGGATTCAATTACTACCGAAAGGCCCAGTCATACCAGGCTACATTGGTAGAAAATGAATTGTTCAGTGATGTGATCTGTCTTAGTGAACATTAAGTGCTTCTTTGATAATTATATATACATGCATCCACAACAAAAAAGAACGCCTCCTGTCCCCCCAGAAAGATGGTCAACACAGGGAGGAAAATCAACAGATTACTGTTAGCAGTGGTATCCTATAAAGGCGCCTAAAATCTACTGCTATTGCCATGCTCAAGTACGCCTGCAGCAGTAGCACAAACAGCAGCAGTGGACTGCAATAATACAAATACTTGCAGAAAAAGTTATTCCCTTCATTCGGATTTATGTGTAGCATTTTTCAGATAGCGATCTGTAAGATAAACAGGCTTAAAATAAGTCCTCAGCATCACAGAGCACCATGGCGAGAGACTGCACCATTTGGAAATGTGCAATCTTACCTTTGTTTTTTATTATTTTTATGTTTAAAAAGGACGGGAGCGAGTAGCTTTGAACCAGCGTAGGTTATTTTTCAGTCTGACAGACGAGAATCGACTGAAGGAATTTTGAAGGCTGCACAGGGTGTCTGTCAGAGTAATAGCAAGTTTTGCTGACAGCCTCAAATATTCACACATGCCTGGACTCTCATACATCCTGTCCGCCAAGGATGTTAGACTTCTTCATCAGACTAGATTCCATTCCAGGATAAAACCCTTTCTAGTCAGAGCAGAAATAAGGGGGAGCTATGTGGTACAGATACTCAAGGGCATAAGGCAGGGGTCGGCAACCTTTCAGAAGTGCTGTGCCGAGTCTTCATTTATTCACTCTAATTTAAGGTTTTGCGTGCCAGTAATACATTTTAACGTTTTTAGAAGGTCTCTTTCTCTAAGTCTATAATATATAACTAAACTATTGTTGTATGAAAAGTAAATAAGGTTTTTAAAATGGTTAAGAACCTTCATTTAAAATTAAATTAAAATGCAGAGCCCCTGGAACAGTGGCCAGGACCTGGGCAGTGTGAGTGTCACTGAAAATCAGCTCGCATGCCACCTTTGGCACGCATGCCATAGGTTGCCTACCCTTGGCATAAAATGTGCTACTCGCTTCTGTAGACTGTACAGGTAAAAGTCCTACCTTGCTCTTGTGTCTTTGTTTAAATTTTTTCTAATTAATGTTTGTCTTAATATTGTCTTCACTCCTTTTCCCTCTCAGAATTACGCATTCCCGGTAGCACTGCTTTTGAGAAGGCAGCTAATGAAATGTTTACAGTCCTTACAAAGCAAAGCATTTCACTCCATGGCCTTCTACTACTGTGCTTTCTGGAAGGGACAGACATTTTACTTTGGACCTCTGTTCTTGTAACATGATCCAGAGGTTATTGTTTTCAAGCAAGCAAGGTGTTAACTCCTTGCTTAGATTTCACATAGGTGTTACAGGGCAGAGTGGAGTGGCAGAAAGAGAACTGAAGTTCTAATTAGGCTTTCTGAGTGTGAACAGGAAATGGTATAAAATTGTTAAAGGAGGCAGAGGATGGCTTTTGAGAAGGTAGAGGTCCATGCTCATTTGTCGCACAGCTGGTTTTCTCGCCAAACTAGGGGGTGTTTTTCTTTTTTTTAAATATAAAGACATGTTGCTCCATGTTTTCAAAAATGTTCAACAGCCACAATTGGCAATGGATTTTCAGAAGAAGCTCAGCTCCTGTTTAGGCTCCTAAAAGAAATTACCAGGTTTTCAAAAGTGTTCTCACTGAGAATGATGGGAACTGCTGCAAGCTTGTTTGAAAATCCAGCACTTATTAGTTGCCTAAATTGGCAGCTGTTGGGTGTTGAGCTCTTTTGAAATTCTGGCCCAACATTCTTCAAGCAACACACTCCCAAGAATAAAACTTTGAGGAGAAAAACTGACTTCTACTTCCTATTGCTGAGCCAATTGGTTCATTTCGCCGGTTTACAGTGGATGGCTCCGAGACCAATAATAATACGTGGCTGTTTTCATCAGTAGATCTCAAAACACTTTCTCAAAGAGGTCAGTATCATGATCACTGTTTCACAGAAGGGAAAACAGAGTCACAGAGATGCAAATGTCCTGCCCAAGGTCACCCACCAGCCTTGTGACAAGAGTGGAACCCAGGTCTCCTGTCTAGTGCTCAGGAGAGAAGTTTGAAGGGTTAATTATTCATATTCTATGTTATTTATTAATATGCTAGGAATAGCAGCCGTACTATTAAAAATAAATCATTAGGGCCAACTTTTTGTAATTATTTGTGAATTTTCCCTTCATGTCTGTATCCCAGGCTCTTCTAAACCCATCACTATTGGTTGCATGAGCCTTACATGAACCAGAAGATTAACAATTTACCTGGGATTCTTAGCTAGATATATTTCTGAATTTTTTTTCCTCTATTAATATTTTATTACTAGTAGAGACAAGCCAAATTTGTGCCACGTGCTCAGTTACTTTCTCGCTCTCTCTCTCTCACACACACACACACACACACACACACACACACACACACACACACACACACACACACACACACACTTTAAATCATAAAGCTTAATCTCATCTCTGATTTCAATGGATGTCTGCAAAAGAGCAATATTTGTATTTCCTAAGAGTTCAACTGTTCCTGCTAGACTTGCCTCACTAAATCATCATTCTCCTTTTTTGTGACATATTCATTGGCTGCTGTGACAACGGGTATTATGATGTCTCAAACAGAGGTATGAGAACATTCTGTGCGGAATATGCTGAAAGATCATATAAACCCTTTGATCCTTGCTGCTACTAGGATCAGAACCGTGCTAGCTGCAATCATGTGTAAATATATTTCTTGCTAGTAGGTTTTTAGCTTGTCTTTTCTGACCAGCTTGGATAGGGATATATCTGTTTGTGACCTGTGTTTGAGCTAGAGCCTTCCAGATTACTAAATAATGGATGAAATTTTGAATTCAAAAACATATTTAATCCATAAAATATTATTCAAGAAATACGCAATTCAACTAATATTAGTCAACTAGCTCTAGTTAGAATTGTATGATAAAACCTTACTACCTAGAGTACCTGGAGGCAAGCTAAGGGCTGGTTTCTATGCAAATGTATTTTTATAATGAAAAGAAAGGATAGAAAATGATGAAAAAGAAATGTAGAGATAATGAATACAGTATGTTGCATTTATTGCCATTCTTAAGACTTCCCTCCCCCCAGCTCTCTGTGGTAGCTTGTCTCCAATATAAATAGGGTCTTCCAGCCCTTCATTTTGTGGTAAACTGGTCTAATGGATATTACAAATTCTCTATGCATAGTTTGGCCTCTGCTGCCTTCTCTTTGTTTTAAACTGATTATCCTGTACTTCAAATGATGAGTTTTCTAGCTAATAAAAGGGCTCCTGGAGAGGTAAAATGGAATGTGAGGGGACTCACATTCTGCCAAAAAGGCCGAAAATATTTTCTTTCATCAGCCAGGCCACACTGATAAAGCTGTAGGAAAGGGGTAACTGCTCAACAGACTGAGGAACAGGACATCCTGACTGTGCCTGGTTAAGTGAAGTATCATGGACCAAGCTGAACTAAAGTCAGTCTTATTTACCGCTGAATAATCCAGTCTGTTGAACCACTGAGTCACAGGGCACAAAGAGATCTCATTTTCGCAGAAAAAGCCTTAGAAGGATCCCTGAGTCCCATTTTCCACTCTCTAGGGACAAATGCTCCAGCTGAAAGGGAAAAAAAGGGGGGAAAGGGAGAAATCTTCCTTTATATTTCCTAAGAAATGAAGAAGGAAGGTGCATTTGCCATTTTCTGTTCCTCTGAGTCCATCCAGGAACCTCAGTGACTAAGTAAGGCTTTAGTCACAGAAACACACATACACACAGATGATTTCAGGAATTCCTCCTTTGATTCGTCATCCTTGGAGGCCCCAACTAAGCACAGCAGGTCACAACTGATAAGGGAAGCAAAGGGACACAAGGAGAAATGTGTGGCCAGCAGAGTTAAGGACAAGAAGCAGTTTTTAAAATATATTAGGAACAAATGGAATCCTGACAATTATCTGATGGAAATATTAAAATTATCAATAACAATGCAGAAAAGGCAGAAGTGTTCAATCACTATCTGTTCTGTATTAGGGAAAAGGCAGATGATGCAGTCACTTCATATCATGGTGATCACACTCTTTTCTTTCCACTAACATCTCTGGAGGATGTTAAAAAGAAGCTATAGTGGTAGACATTTTTAAATCATCAGGCCCAGATAACTTGCCCAGAGTTTTAAAAGAGCTGGCTGAGGAGCTTCCCGGACTGCTAATGTTGATATTCAATAAACGTTGGTGCATTGGGGAAATTCCAGAAGACTGGAAGAAAGGTAATCTTGTGCCGGTATTTAAGAAGAGTATTTTGGATAACTCGGGTAATGACATTGGTCCTGGGCAAGATAAGGGAATGGCTGATACAGAACTCAATTAATAAAGAATTAAAGGAAGGTAATGTAATTAATGCAAATTAACTTGGGTTTATAGCAAATAAATCCTGCCAAACTAACTAGATTGAGATTACAAATTTGGTTGATAAAGGTAAGAGTGTTGACATAACATATTTAGACTTCTGTAAGGCATTTTGTTGGTACTGCATGACTTCTTGATTAAAAACTAGAATTATACAAAATTCACGTGGCACATATTAAATGGATTAAAAACTGGCTAACTGATAGGTCTCAAAATAGAATTGTAAATGGGAAATGGTCATTCAGTGGATCTGTTTCCAATGTGGTCCCACAGGGATCATTTTTTGGCCAAACATTATTTCATATTTTTATCAGTGTCCTTGAAGAAAACATAAAATCATCACTGATAAAGTTTGTAGGCAACCGAAAAATTGGGGGAGTGGTAGGACAGGTCACTAATTCAGAACAATCTGGATTGCTTGGTAAACTGGGTGCAAGCAAACAATATGTGTTTTTAATATGGGTAAATATATACATCTTGGAATAAAGAATGTAGGCCATACTTACAGGGTGGGGGGACTCTATCCTGAGAAGTAGTAACCCTGAAAAAGATTTGGGGGCTGTGGTGCATGATCAGCTGAACATGCACTTCCAGGATGATGATGTGACCAAAAGAGCTAACATGATCCTGGGATGCATAAAAAGGGGAATCTTGAGTAGTAGTACAGAGGTTATTTTACCTCTATGTTTGCCACTGGTGTGTCCACTGCTGAAATACTGTGTCCATCCTACAATTCAAAAAGGATGTTGGTAAATTGGAGAGGGTTCAGAGAAGAGCCACTAGAAAAATTAAAGAATTAGAAAACATGCCTTCTAGTGATAGACTCAAAGAGCTTGATCTATTTAGCTTAACAGAAGGTTAAGGGGTTTATAAGTATCTACATTGGGAACAAATATTTGATAACTTCTTCAATCTATAGAGATAGGTATAACACAATCCAACGGCAGGAAGCTGAAACTAGAAAAATTCAGACTGGAAATAAGGTGTACATTTTTTACAGTCATTAATTAACCATTGCAACAATTTACCAAGAGTTGTGATGGATTTTCCATTGCTGACCAATTTTATATCAAGATGCTTTTCTAAAAGCTCTGCTCTAGGAGTTATTTTGGGGAAGTTCTATGGCCTGTGTTATATGGGAGGTCAAACTAGGTGATTGCAATGGTCCCTTCTGGCCTGGGAATCTATGCAACTATGAACAACAGTCCGCTGAGAAGAGGCAAAGCTAAAGCAGGGCAACACAGCTGAAGAAAATTTGCATACTCCTGGAAGGAGAGCCAGCTGTCAGGGTCTGAGACCACATACTGAG
The DNA here is from genome assembly GCF_020497125.1 of Mauremys mutica. Lineage (NCBI taxonomy): Eukaryota > Metazoa > Chordata > Testudines > Geoemydidae > Mauremys > Mauremys mutica. The sequence continues at coordinate 8,834,005 of NC_059084.1, read as the reverse complement.
AGAACAAGCACAGGTTGGATTCAGAGGACTATGAGGCTGTGCTTTGGACAGCCATAGCATCCCATGAACTTGGCAGAACAGGAGAGTTCAGAGGAACAGGACTGTAAATGGAGATACACCTATCTCATAGAGCTGGAAGGGACCCTGATAGGTCAGCCAGTCCAGCCCCCTGCCTTCACTAGGGGGACCAAGTACTGATTTTGCCCCAGATCCCTAAGTGGCCCCCTCAAGGATTGAACTCACAACCCTGGGTTTAGTAGGCCAATGCTCAAACCACTGAGCTATTCCTGCCCTCCCCCTTTATGTCTTAAAGGGAGTGAAACATCCAGGAAGTACTTCCCTTCCAGTTCCAAGCTTCATGTATCCCACTTCAAGCCACACTGGAGGAGGCTTTCAACCACATTGTTGATTAACTCAGAAGGAATGGGAAAGGGAATGGCATGTGTCCATGATATTTTCAGTAGGACTTCTATACAGATTTTAATTTTTATATTCTGATTTATGGGACCTATGATCATAGCTATACTCATCAATCACGTGTAGTGGCTACTGTCTCCAAATAGTCTTCAGTCTCGTAAGTACAGCTAGGAAAAAACCTGTCCCTCTTTTTTGCCTCTTAATTTCCAGTTCTTCAGCTGACTACTTTCCCTTCCACAGATGCCACTTTCTTCTGTATACTTTAATGTAATCCAAATATCACACTGGGTTTGATGACCCTCTTTGCTAGATACTGAAGCAATTCCTTAGATTTTCTGATAAAGAAATCAACATCAGCATAAAGTTGATTGCAGCGTCTGCTTTCCCCTCTAATGTCAATGACACCATCATGTCTGGCTCCACTGATAGAAACGAAAAAAAAGGTCTGCTTCTTGTAATGTGTTTGAAGTTAAGCTGCGCATTGCTTAAGAATGGATTGTGGATATAGAATGTTGTTACTATCAGAAAAAATTATAGACACACAGCACATTTCTAAGTAGATTTACTACCTTCTATAAAATTTGGCAAGTGTTCATGGAGTTCATCAAAAGCAATGAATTGAATATGCTAGATCAACATTAATTTATAATACAGCTAGCTGACCCCTACCACACTTGGAGTAATCAATACAATTATGATCCAGACTGTAAAGTGTCTAAAATATATAATGTGCATTTTGTGCCATCCTAATCTAACAGTAGCATAGGCAGTTTCTCAACAGGCTATTGATAATAACCAGTGGCATTATCTACTGGTGTGGTAATTTAACATCTTATGTCTCCCTGAATTAATGGATTTCTCACTATGGCTGTATATAATTTTCTGTGTTTTATTATTTTCTTTGTGTCCTGGTGAGATACTTTGAGCCTTGCAGTTTCCACTATACTGTAGTAAAAGAAAAATCACTGTTAATTGAAGTGTAAACGCTTGAAAAAAGGAATGAATGGTATTTTATACTATAATAGCCTTTACTACATTAATAATGTGATTCACTGCTGAAGCAACTCTCATCTGAGATCTCAGAGCTCATATCTGGGTGTCCTGACTCCCAGCCCCCTGCTCTATCAAGTGGACAACTCTGTCTTTAATATGTACTGAAAAATATGGGTCAGACGTCAGCCACATGTCTGAGGATGTACAGTGTTCACGATTCAGCAGAGATGCTGCTTAGCAAAGGGTCTCTGCCGCTGTTGTATCCTGCAGAGGCGCTTTTCCACTGCAGCTTTCTCCATGGGATGATGGAAGGGGAATTGCCAGCTAACGAAATGGCAGGGTGAATTTCTACTACATCTCTGACACATGGTAATAGTGACCATTGCCCAGCTGCACATGAATGTGCCTGTTCCTGCTCTCCATTTGCTGGGTGAAAATTTTCCACCCTTCACACTCACACAGGCCATGCCCATGTAATACCTTAGTGCCAAGTTTTTTCAACAGTCTTCAAACAGTGCTGCATTAACACATGCCAGTGAACTTCTGGTGTGCTCCAGCAGGGTCCACATGGGTCAGTTAGAGCGTGACATCCTAGCACATACTAGAATTTACACTCCTCTGATGTGGATTAGCACATGGCATAGATGAGTCCTTTGTGTGAAGAAACCAGGGTTTGTTAACTAACTTCTTAGAAAAATTGTGTTTTTGAAAAATCCCAAACCTATAATATAATGCTTTTAATCTTCAAAGCACTTTACAAACATTAACCAATAAATAATATGTTACAGTTAATATATCAAAGTGAAACAAAGCTGGTGGGCAGTTCATCTGCATCACATGAAAAGAACTATGTTCCTGGCCTGGTCTGCTCTTGCCTATTTATTTTGCCAAGCTAAAGGAAAGGATCTTGTAGTGAATCTTCAGAGAGGTATAAGTTCTTTTTTTCTCTCTCAGTAACTTGGGGTTGTTTTTAAAATGTCAGAATCAGGTTTTGGTTTAGGGTTGCCACACTTTCGGTTTTTACCTGAGCACTCTGGGTTTCAGCTTGTGTGTCTGGGGGCCATTTGACAAGCCCTGATGTCTGTTTTTTTTTTTTTAATCTTAGGGGAAGAGGCAAAGCAGGTGCGGGGCCTTGGGAGGGAGAGCCAGGGGACAAGGCTTTGAAGGAGAGGTGGAGCAGGGGCGGGGCCTCAGGGATCCGGTTACCAGCCATTAGAAAGATGGCAGGCGTACTGTGGTTGGAAAGGTCCACACTTATCCAGCATCATCTTTGTACTGTTCAGCTGTTAGGTCAGTTACTTTAGCCAAGCAAACTTAAATCTTTTCTGAAGTCAGTATCTTCCTAAAGGAATATGGGATGTGTTATCATGTTGGATGGAAAACTTTGGGAGAGCTGGTGGGAAGAGAGAGCTATGTATCTCAATTTCACCTAAAACCATTTTAGCCTCCTCAGATGTTTACTGGTTTCTGAACATTTTTGAAACTCTTGTACCTTGTACACAAAAATTAGGGAATGGCAAGATCCCTAAGTAATCACAGGGAATCAATGGATCTCAAAGGCCAGCATTTGCAGTACTAATCAGTCACATTAGACATTTCTCAGGGGTACTTGGTGATGAAAGCCACCTTTTCAAAAATAGTCCCTGAAAAAAATAACATACAGCAATTAGCTTGCTAAACTGGTTTGCTTGCCAAAACATATTAATTCCTTTCTGACTTACTTAAAGGACTTATATATTTTTTCTTTATAAAGCTAGAGATTTATTGGAACTCTAACTCTGTGTCCCCAAACTCTGAATTTCCAAACCAAAAATGTAGACTTAAGGTGGGTTGTAGACAACTGCTTTCTCACTGCAGTAACATACAACTTAATCTGAGAATTTTTAGTAGCCTTGCCCTCTTCCGTAGCCCACAAACATTTACAAATACCCCACCTCACACATCTACTTTAATCTAATTTACATTAGAAGTGATGGTGGGATTTAAAGTAAAAACTTTACTATCTTTCCCTCTATAATAATTGTTTTTAAAAATAATCTTTTAAACTGTTGCCTTTATAGTCTTTAAAAATATTCCAATATTATGGCACATTTAGTCTGAATGAAATTCCTTAACAGTTTCTATAAACCTTCCTGTATCTTCTAGTTAAGAAAATAAAGGCTATTACTACACAGAGTTACAACTATAAGTATAAAGCTGACATAAGAGAGAGCTTGAGGGCAAATCCCTAGAAAACAAATGAGGTCGATACTGAAAGCTCAGTCCTCAACAAATCAGTTTGATGATCTATTAACTTCCTAAGTCTTAACAGAAGATGCTTCTGGGTCCCTTGGGAAGCATTAGCACTGATACCTGAAGGAGGGGATGTTATAACTGTCCGTTCTCTCCCAGCGTGTGCCCTAGTTGTCCTAGCTACTACTATTTTTTTAGTGTTTTGGAAAATACATCCCTGTACTGAGGGATGTTAGAGGAGTTGGGGAGCAGGCTGCCTTATCATGGAGGCACCTTTGCTTCTCTTCCTTACATATATCACCCTTAGCACATGGTGTTCTTCCCTTTCTCTGTCTGACAAATAGCTCTGTGGTGGTTTTTATTTTTGTGTTACACGAAGAACTCAGTTTTGAGAAGAGCAGCTAGCGGCTGGGAACCCAGTTGCGGTTACACTGAGTAGCACTTACTCATGCAAACAGACCTGTTAAAGTCAATGCAATGACTCACGTGAGTAAGTGGTACTCAACAGAGCTGAACTTAGCCCTTGTGTTGCAGAGAGAGGGAGAAGACCTTAAAATAGCTGACAGACTCTTGAGATTAAACTTACTTTGCTCAGCCAGAGAAATGTTTATTTCATGGCATATAGACATGTTTTTTTTAAATAAACTCCATGGCTTGGCACTTTAATTGGCAAATATTCAATAATTTTAGAACTGAGTACTCTTTTGAGAAGGTAAGATTTGGTTGAGTAAAAATTCTAATTTTTTTTTAATCAGTGCTGATACGTTTTTAGAGCACATCCACAAGTGTATCCAAATAAATCAACTATTACCAGCACAGGCACGTGGCTTTTCTACAGGAAGAGTTTGTTATTTCTTACCTAGCTGGAAAAAAGATGCTTTTCGTTTCCCCTTGGAAAAAAAGCAGCTCAAAATGCCAAATAATATAAAGAAGAGACATCCATTATCACATGTAAGTCAGTGGGAGAGACTCTTTAGAACAGTCTGGTAGCTGGGTTTTCATATTCAGATATTTTCCTATTCATAGAAATTCTTTCATCACCAAGTGAACGTGGTGCTAATTAATTAAATATGAACCATTGATTAATGTATGAAGAGCAGTGAAAGCTGTGGCTAAAGGATTGGTCTATTTTCAGAGACTCTCAGTTCTATATTTTAACTAATAACTTCTTAATATTTTATAGTTCAGCTCTGAATTAGCAGAAATCAACAACCATTTTAAGGAGGATGAAAAGCAGCCTCAGCGAGCTGCAGTAACGGGGCACTTGTGCATGATTATGGCTATATGGCTGTAAAGATAGAAACCAGAAATAAAGTGAAGGGAAGGCAAGATAGCCCAGTGAAATAATAACTTAGCTTATGACTTTGGTTCCAAGTACAATTAATTATTTTTGGAGCACGGTGAACAGTATTAGCTAAATTATTATGGGTCAGTGTGACATTCTGGGGACTGTGTCATCACCTGCCCTGTAATGCCTTGCTGCAGTAGCTCCAAACCTGGATCGCTCACTTGGCTTACACTCTGGCTTTTACCAGCCTGGGTTACTTCTGCAGGGTGATTCCAACATACTCCCAGTCCCTGATTTGCCCCCCAAAAATGTATGTTCCGTACTGTCCAGCCCTCTCCTGGGCAATCCGGAGATATTAGGTCTGTTGTCCCTTTAAGGGGACAATACACAACAACTTGCTACTCAGACAATTTAACTTAAAAACACTGGATTAGTTTCAATTAAAGGATACAACAAGTTTATTTAACTACAAAGAGAGAGATTTTAAGTGAGTACAAGTAATGAGGCATAAAAGTTAGAAATGGTTACCAGAAAAATAAAGCTAAAATGCTTCCTAGTGCCTAACTTAACCACCTATACTCGATACAAAGTAAAAGTCCTTACCACGTCCTTCTGACAGCAATACTGACCAAACTTTTCAGGTCAGGACCCCTCGCCCAAAATCCCATGACTCTTTCTTTTGTCGTCTTAGGTACAAAGAGGGAGATGGATGGAGGAGAGACAACTTGGGGTGTGTTTGCCCCTCATTCTTATAATTCAGTCACCCTTTGAAATGCATCTTCCTGAGAGTGGCCTCTAGATAAAGTTCTTTCCAGCTGAGAGCAAGGAGCCAGGGAGTCTGGTGCGGGGAGGTTTGTTAAGTTGTTTGCCAAGATGCAGACCTGTTTGTTCCTGCCCCTTTTCCTTGCCAGAAAATGGCTACTTGATAGGTAATGGCCCATCAGCTTTGATGACACCTGGTCAGGCGTCAGCTTGTCCTTTGTCTTTGAGTATCAGAGGGGTAGCCGTGTTAGTCTGGTTCTGTAGAAGCAGCAAAGAATCCTGTGGCACCTTATAGACTAACAGATGTTTTTGCAGCATGAGCTTTCGTGGGTGAATACCCACTTCTTCGGATGCAACAAGAAGTTGCATCCGAAGAAGTGGGTATTCACCCACGAAAGCTCATGCTGCAAAAACATCTGTTAGTCTATAAGGTGCCACAGGATTCTTTGCTGCTTTGTCTTTGAGAAACAGACCTGTAAATACACTTCTGTCATGATTTCAGCTTATGTTCATAACTTCACATGTAATATTGTTGCATACATTTTGCCATGATATTATTGACCAGTGAGTTGTTAGTTTTCAAATGATACCTCACAAGACATATATTGTACAAAGGTTATTATAATAGTGTGTAGAGTGTGAATACTGGGGTGCATTTGGTCCCAGACAGTTGGCATTACCAGACCAGGTTGGAATTCCCATGGGGCTACTGGCAAAAAGTAAGAAAAGCCACTCAGAGCCAGATCCCACTCCCACTGAATTCAGTCATTTGGATGTCATTGGGAACTGGGTCGGGCCCATTCTGCCTTCTGTTATGTTCTTCGGTGAGAATGCAGGAAGAATGAGAACTCATGAAGATGATGAGGGAGGGGAAGAGGCCCACCACCAAAACAGCCTCTTTTTTTATCAGGTGCTGACATCACACAAATTCCAGGCTTGTTCCCCTGATTTCACGTCTGTGTGAAAATATAACCCTGAAAGCAAGTTAATTGAATTGCCTGAGCATGCCGGTGGCATTCGAGGTCTTTCATATATATATCCAGGAGGAAAGGTGAGAAGTGGGCCATGAGGACATTCTGCTGACAGACCCTAAAAACTGGGATCATGGAGAGCAATCCTTCCTGCTTATCTTTTAAGCAATGGAATTCTTTAAATGGACAGGTAACCTTGGGACAGAGGGGGCATATATTAGCAAGGCCACCACATGAATGGAAAATGTGAAAGCTACTAGGAGAACCTGAGCAACATCAATAATGTATTTCATGTTGTTCATCATACAGATATGTTCTTATTTGCTGATTTATAAAGTGCCATTCATATATATCAAAGTACTGTACAATTGCAGCAGCAAACAGCATTACAAAACCGCTAAAGGTGGTTCAAGCATGTATGTTGCAAGGGTAAAATGGATTATTGTGAGCTTGTGTGGCCACTTAAGGGCACAAGCATTGGGGTTTTGCATGCAAATACAGGCTTTTAGAAGGGTGGACCTGTTGCACTGTATTTAGAAAAAGCAATTTCTAAAAATGAGTAAAATCACTGATACGAGGATCACGAAGAATGGAATTCTACCAGCACAGTGTTTTGTCTAAATAAGGACTTCAGAATTTGGCCCAGTGTAAAGAATGAGAGGGACTCTCATTTTCTATGTGACAGAAAGAAATTGTGCACTTAAAAATAATAGTAAAAGAATATCTAAATCAGTTCAAAACAGATCCCAGGAAAAATAATGCAGCCATCTTTTACTTTTTTTCACTGAAATGATCCACACATCCATTGGCTCATGAGTTAAAGCTGGACAAATGTAGGAAGCAATGCCATGAAGCCTGTATCAAATTCAGTCTGCTGCATGACCAGTTACCAACAGGGTGGTCAAAACCTAACATTACATTTAGAGCAAAAAAAATTTGCGTTACAGTATTAGTGCAGTGGCCTAAAGTGAAAGCCAGAAACTACTACCAAGGAGATCTCTGTTCAAACTCCAGGTGCGGTCTCTCTGTACCTAAAATGATATGAGCCAAGAACATTAGAGAGGTGGTGCAATTAGCTTGAAGAGGGAGATATAGCTTTGTGTTGTTCTATAATGATACTTCTAGAATCAGGAGATGCACAGGAAAATATAATTAATTACACCTGCACAGAGGGGGACAAGAGGTTACATCAGGTTGTATGGGGTACTTTTATGTCCCAATGAAAGATGAGCCTTTGAGTACAGAAGTATAGTCCTTGAACTGAAGCAGTATGTTGAGTTACTGGAAAAAATAAAAGAGCATTGCAAGAAAGTGCAGACAGGAGGATTCATAAATTAAGCTCCCAAATGAACTAAGCACATAGGGTCTGATCCAAAATCCCTTGAAGTCAAAGGTAGTTACAGATTTTACTAAACATACAGAGGAAAAAACGAGTCTGAACAAATCAGTCTGAGCAACATGTGACAGTCAGTGATTGGTTATTGGACTTTGTGTTTACTTAAAAAAAAAAAAAAAAAACCACAACACTCAATAATATGTGACCTTTTGCACATTCTACAGAATTCTCTTGGTATAACATATTCACATGTTTTTCAGTTGTTTAGAGCTCATAGTTTAACAAAAGTCTCTTCCTTTTTTAATGATTTTTGTAATAACATTTATAAGAAAATAAATTAATAACAGTTAAATGGAAAACACTGAAAAAAATGTTCATGCCTGCTGGCCAGATTCCAACTTGTGTAATTATATTCTGCACTCTGTTTTCTAAATTCTTACCATAGTTTCAGCTCAGTGCAATCTTCTCCTTCTTTAATTCCTGGCTTAAACTTTTAATTTTAAAATTTTTAATTTAATTTGCATTGCATGGTTATACAGCTGCTACATTTTATCACAGAGGTGGCTGCATTTCAGTTGTGTGAGCAGTGATCCTTTTTTTTTTTTTTACTTTGTGTATACATCAAATGTTTTGGAATACGAAGGGCTTTCGGATCCTTCCATTTGAAAGGCTATTTAAATGTAATATACAATACTAAAAAACTTAGTATTGATCGCTATGCCGATGTGCAGAATATAGTAAAAAGTTAGATAAACTTTGGAAAATAGAGACAGCTGGACCTGTGGTCAATGTATAGGACTGGACCTCAGGAAATCAGGGTTAAATTCCAATCTCTTCCACAAGCTTCCCATGTGACCTTTCGCAAATCAAATGAATCTATGACTCATTTTCCCATTTGTAAAATAAAATTCCTTTCTCCCACCTTTTATCTATTTAGATTGTAAACTTTTCAGGTCAGGGACTGTTTCTTACTATGTTGGAGTATAATATTTAGCACAATGGGGCTCTGATCTCAATTTGGAGCCTTCATGTGCTACTGTTATAGAAATCATAAATAAGAAATTGGGGGCTGGTGGAAATAAAGAGGAGCCACAATGTATCTGATACAGGGGTTCTTTTTTGTTCTACCCTTCTGCCACTGCCCTTTGCAAATGAAACCAAATCGTTGGCTAAATAAGAAACAATGAAGTACCATTGCAAGTGATCAAACACAAGGGCAGTTTTCTCCATCTTGATTTATGGCTGCACAATGTGAACATCTAAAGTCTATCTGCTGCCAATTCCTTATCCTTCTGCACCCCTTATCTATTCTTTTTTTAACTGGGGACTGATGTTCTCTCTCTTTTACTGTGTGAATTATTTACATTAGAACTGTTTGATTCATCAAATTGAGATTACAGAAACTCTTATTTATGCTAAGAGATTAATCCCAGATCCTGTTAAGTCTTAGTCTCTGTTCTTCATTTTGGGTCTCTGAATCAAATGTAATCACCCCACTTCTAGCCTTTGAGAGACGTGAATGTAAAATACAGTAATAGGTTTGCATATTATAAGAATTAATTCTTGGGAGAGTGACCTGAGTTCAAGAACTACCACAGAATTCCTGGTTTGTGGGATATTCAGTTGATCTAGAGATGGTCCTAGCCGCAAAATTTTGATTTGAATCGGAATCCAGAGATCATATGTTTGTATCCAGGAGTAAGGCTCAACCTATTATATATACATCGTACAAGCCTTGAGGTGCTGTTATGGAACTGTATTTCTCCAAAATGTGGGATTTTTCATACAGAATTGTCAGTAGCTCAGTTTTGTGCAGCTAGTAAGCAAGATACACACACCCTACTAATTTAAATGTGGCAGAGGTTCCTGCATGATTGTGTTTGCCTGAAAAATCATGGATGCCCTGATTAAGCCTTTTGTAAAACATGGCTGGTAGAGCAAGTCCTCAGCCTTAATAGCACTCACCACATTCACCCCATTATCAGAAATGAAAACACGGGGGAGAAATGATATTGTAGGCTACCTGTCAATCTTACCAGTGAGCTTCTCTGGCACATTCACTGCAGTGTGGGATTTTCCATTCTAGACTTGCAGAATGCTGCTTGCTGATGGACGCAGCTTAGTGGGCATGAAATTTTCCTGTCTGAGGGAAGAGAGAATCCCCGTGTGTGCGCACAGTGGTTGTGCCATTCCCGAGAGTGTCTGTCTCTAAACAACCCTTTGTGTGTGTGTCTCTCTCTCTCTGCCTCTCCCTTTCTCTTTCCCTCTCTTGCCTACAGTATAACACTGCTGGGGAGTGGGTACAGATGGCAGATTTTTTTTTCAGTTTTAATTATTTTACGTACATTTTATAATTATTTTACATGTAGCTTCTCAGAGCAGGTGCTCCCCAGCCTGCCTCCTGTTTGTGTAATCTACACAAGAAGAACACTCACATGTTGCTGCCGTTTTCATATGGAAAGACCACCCCACAAGTATGAGGATGAGTTTTCTGTCTGTGCTGGAGCAAAGGGGTTGGAAAGCTGCCCTAACTAGGCAGCTTGAGGATTCACCTGGGGTGGGAGGATCTCTGTCTGGCCTATACCCAACATAAGTGGCTTTATGGTACACATGCCACCAGAAAGGATGTACTGGGGGCATGCCAGAGGGAAGAGGTGTGGCCAGAGCACAATGAATCCCAGAGATTCCCAGCTGGCATAATGGCCCTTTTAGGGGGCTATTATTACATACAGTAAGTTAGAGCAGCATTGAGGCTGCTGTAATTAAGCTGGGTGCCAAACTGCCTTTCCACCTGGTAGACCTGGGGTTTGTGGAAGTCCAAAGGTGATATACAGTCATTTTTGCCTCCTTCTTGGGTCCTACACCAAGCAGCGTTCAACCAGAACTAGGGATCAGGTCCATAATGTCTCTGTCCCAATTATGGAAAGAAGAGTAATTAAAAATAAATAAATGAAAATATATTCACAGAAAGAGGTAAAGCTGAAACAGACATAGGGAGTTGAGTTTTCTTACCAGGAAGACCATCATCACACAATGCTCTGTATCACACATGCTCTGTTTTTCCTCATCCAAGCTGTTAGATTGGGTCGGCTTGAGGGCCAGATCCCGCTAAGCTTCAGTGTACAGAATTAGTGCTGGGGTTCTGTATTCAAGGGCCTGCTTGTTGAAGCACCACGTTTGGTTTCATGGAATCACTAGCACTGCTTGCAGATGCTTCCCCAGGGCCTTTTCCCTTTTGTGACCCTTCCCCCACTGACACTTTAGAGCGTTGCGTTGTGTCCTGTTGTAACCAAAACCCACACATTGTTCCCACCCTCACTCCGGCTCACCACCTCCCTTTGAACTGTGTGTAATGGTGGTGGTGTACCGGGACGCCTCGTTTTCCTCTACACTCGCACCCCGAAGGCACAGTTGCTGAGAGAGAGAAATATTTAATCATTTGAGGAGAGCCTAAGCCAAACCCCAAGATACAGCCACCCCTGAAATTCAGGGAAGTCCAGATCCAAATGTTGCAGCTCTAGCTCCACTTTAGCCTTCGTCTACATTGTGGTAAAATATATGTAAGCAGAGAAGAACTCTGCCAAGAATTCTGACTTTGAAGTTCATATATATCCAGGGTGGGAAACATATTCTTGCTTTAGCTACCCACATGTGTTTTCTACTGAAGTACATGCACATCCAAAGTCAGAATGGGGCCTTTTGTGATATATACAGTCCCTGGAGCTCTTTCTTTTCATTCTTGCCACAGACAAGACAGTGGTGCTAGACAATTGTTGATCTCCTGCAATGGAAAAAGAAAACAAGGGCCAGCTGATAAATTGCACCCTATTTAAAAACATTTTTAACGTTTTAAAGAGGGAAGAATGTCACACAGAAAGATTTTCCTCTGATTGATGTGCTAGAGGCAAGTCTTCAGTCTTTAACTTGTTCTCCTCTATGCAGTGGCACACGGCAGAGCTCTGCCTTATTTCCACAGATTCACCAGTGTTTAGTAGTGGCGTATGGCACTGTTGTTGTGATAAATTCCCTAATGTTGAAGAAAATACTTCTGAGATCATTAAAAATGACGATGAAGATTGTTCAGGCACTCTGATATGTTCTTTTAAGTGACTTTTGTCCAGCTATCCATAACATTATGCAGTACTAATAACGGATGGTTCATTTGTTATTGATGAGGCTGCTTTAACTGAAGTTCAGGTTTGTTAGATTTCTTTTTTAATAGAGATCCAGGATCTAGTTTGTTTGCTCTGCAACATGCAAATGGGAATAATACTTAACATATATAATGCTTTACATATTCAAAACACTGTGGAAACATTTACATTAATCCTTGCAACATCCTTGGGGAGTAGGTAAATACTGTAATTATTATTTAACCTCATTTTGCAGATGGAGAAAATGAGCTACAGTATTGCCAACTTCCAAGCATTCAGAAGTCACGAGTCAAGTCCCCCCAAAATCATGAGGTTGGCTTAGAAGTATTGAGATTTTAAAAATAATAAATTTGAGCTTATTTTTATTTGTCTTCTGGCTTTTGCGCCTTTATGAGTCACATTTTCAAGCTTTTCTACACAACCAAGAGTCTGGGGTGCCGGGCCAGGGGGGCCATAGCCCTCCCGCTTTTCGAAAGTGGACAGGCCTAGTCCATCTGCTTTTTGCCGGGTCAGACCCCATGAGGACCCATCCCCTGCCTAGGCCAGCACAGAGCCCAGCCAGGGAGGCCAGGCAGTTGTGGGAGCCGCATGGACCCTCCACCTGCCCATGGTGCACAAAGGCTGAGAGCAGCCCCCAGCCTGTGTCCCCACCCGACCTAGAACAGGTGGAGGGTCCATGACTCCATGCTGGCTCCCTACAGTTGCCTGTGTAGCTCTCCCCGACCTGGCTCCAGCTGGGGGAGGGGGCTTGGAGCCATGGCCCATCCACAGTAAGAGCCACGCCATGAGCAGCTGTGGGGCGCCGCGGACCCTCCATTTGCCCTGGCTGCGGGGCCTGGAGGGCAGGGACACAGGCCGGGGGCTGCTCTTGGAGGGTTCCCCACACCGTGGACAGGTGCAGAGTCCACGGCGGCTCCCCACAGCTGCCTGTGCGGCTTTTATCATGTCTGGGCTCTGGTTCCAAGGGCTCCCCCCCTCAACCAGAGCCAGGTTCAGGAGAGCTGTGTGGGCAGCTGTGAGGAGCCTGGGTCCCTCCATCTGCCCTGGGGGGCGGGGACATGGGCAGGGGGCTGCTTTCAGGCCCCTCATACACCCTGGTCGGGTGGCAAAGGCCGGACTCTCCAGCCCTGCTCTGGCTTCTGGCTTGGCTGGGGGTGGGACCTTGGAGGGGTGGGGACCCCCAACCCCCTCACTTTTTGGAAGGCTCCAACCCCCTTGCCAAGAGCGCTAGAAATTTCCCTTTTTTTTTATGACAGCTGTAGGTCTCATATAATTCCTTGACTCCTGGAGCTGGGGCCCAAAGAAGAACACCAAATATCATAAATCTCGTGAAAAGAGGCTTCATCTTGCACATATTGAAGCTGGTGGAAAGATCGTTAACCTCAGTGGGCTCTGGATCAGGCTCTGATTTAGCAATGGCAGAGCTGAGATTAGCATTCAGGAAAGCCTGGATCCCAGTCCTGTGCACACAGTCAATTCAGCCTCTAAATCAAATACATTGAAACCCTGGTCCTGTATCTCTGAAATCAGAGGGATATTTGCCAGTGTCTTTAATAGGTGCAGGGTCATGACCTGAATGATGCCTATTTATGTAGCATTTCAATATTTTGATGCTTTGGCCACATGTTTAAAAAATGTATGATGTGTGTATATCGCTCTACATAAACAGAAAACTCAAAAAACAAATGATAAACTGTAAGAGCTGGTAACACATCAAGCGCTATTGTTTTCATGTTGAATTCTTTACATTATCATTATTATTTGGAAGACCAAAATACGTCAGAATCTTTAAATAAATTAAAAGATAAACAGTAACAGTCAATTGCTGGTTTCCTTTCAGATTCCAGCTCTTTGAGAAGACCTTATTAAGGGTATTATATGTATGCTAAAAAGGCAGGCAAAATAAAATAACTAGAAGCCAGTGCCTTTTAAAAAATAAACATAAAATCTAGTAAATATCAGATATTGACACAGGCTCCTCTAAATTGGTTTACAGATAGCACTGATGATGTGCTCCTTTTTATTTAATACCGTTTTATAAATAGATCCCTATGTAAATCATGGGCACAGTTGACAAATGTCACGGTTGGTCATGGTAAAAACATCAGATTTGATGGCTTGTCAGAGATAAATATAAAAATTGTATTAATACTGGACAAATTATTTATATAACTTTATAATTATTGAAGATTATACGTGTTCTGTGAAGGAAAAAAAAGAAATGACTATCAGCCTACCCATTACTATGTTGTAAATTTTTTTCACTCCAGGAGTTTGCATCCTTCCCACTGACCTCCTCCCCTATATAAATATGCACATGGGTGGCCGTGGTTGCAATAAAACTGCCATTGATTCTTTACACTGCTGCAGCCAGTATATCTTTACCATATAGATTATGGATTACACTGGAATTAAAATCCCAGTAGCATTGAAAATGTGTAAAATATACATGGTTGGGTACTTGTGTGCCTAAGGGAAGGCAATATGTGTAGTGTTTGATCCAGAGGTCACCTGGATTCTGTTCTCACTGTTACTGTTTTGCATTGTGCTGCTTGGGCAAATCTATCTAAACTGGACATGATAACATCCATCTTTGTAAATTGCTTTGAGAAGCTTGGATGAAAGGTTTGTAAGTACAAAATATTATTGATAATTAATCATTACCTGAAATGCGGGGAGTTGTTACAATTTACCTGAGTTCATACCCCTTACAAAATTCTCTGACAACCTAGAGTAGATTTGGTCATATGCACACACATTTGTGATAATGTGATTTAGGGAAGATGATGACAGTAAAGCTCCCTAAGTAGTTGTGGTTATTAGACACAAAAAAGCCTGATTTTTCTGTCATTTACACAGTTGTAAATCTGAAGTAACTCCACTCAAGTAAATATATATAAAATTGGTGTGAGATCATAAGTCTGAGTATTTTTAAGGGGTAAGCTTTCAAAACTGGTCTTAAGGATATAGCCACCTGTTCCTCCAGGAGGTTAGTGAGAGTCATGCAGCTAAATTCCTACGTACCTTTTTCCAAATATACCTCTTTCATGCAGTGTGTCTGCATACTCTGTAATCTCTCTGTCATTCAGGACTGAAGGCAGCTGAAAAGAATAGTAAGTGGAACAACAATTAGAGAAAGTGGAATTGACAGATTTGTATAGCATTGTGTGTAAGTGGCTGCAAAAGAAAATCAGAGAACAATGGTATCTTATCTGTGATGCACTGGAACACTTTATAAAATAAAACATCAATGGAAGAGACTTCCTGTCATGGAGTTATCACATTGTATCTACATAGATTTGAACTAATTTGTCCAATTGTAGTATTGATATTCATGAGGCTATTCAGAGTCACAAAAAACGTTTCCAGTCAGTTAGAATCTTGGCACTCCTATGAGCAGCTTTTGTTTCAAGCTAGAGATGATTATATGGCCTGCATTACTGCAGTATCATGAGGTAGGGAAGTACTGTCATCCCCATTTTATAGATGGGAAAGTGGGATACAGAGAGAAGAATTGACGTGCTCATGCAGGAAATCTTTGGGGGAGCAGGACATTGAATTCAAGTGTTCATAGTCTCTTGCTAGTAACTAACCACTGGACCTTTCTCTCCAGTGATATACACTTGACACTATTTCCAGATGGACATTCAGTCTCTGACTCACTCTCTCACTCATACACACTTTGAAGTTGTTAGTTATTTTGAGTTTTTGAATAAAAAAATTATTCCTGAATTCTGAATTATCATTTATTTTCTGTAATTAAGCCCATGATAGGGGCTTTTGGAGACCCTAACCAAGAAGCAGCAGCTTATGGGATGCAATTTTTCCATGTTTAACTTATTGTTTATTTAATACATATTTAACTCTAAGTGGAAGGCTCTGGGAGGCTTAGTTCATCCACCATGACGGTTAAAAGAAACACTCTTGTTTTACACCATAAGATACTTTCTGGACCAGTTCTGTCTACAGTGCTGAGCATAATTGGGCCTAGATTCTATATTGGGGCCTCTCAATGCACTTAAAATATAAATACTGAATAATAAGCATAGACCATGCCTAAGTCACCAATAAATAGGGAAAAGAAATCATTCAGTTACTAGTTTCTCCTATGCCCCTAACACACCACACTGAGTAGGGGCCAAATGTACACATTTCCTGAGGTTTCTTTTATTGTAACATAAGTAACCACAAACATCGATGTGTGATTGGCTATGTCTAATGTTTCACCTTGCAGAAGCCTCCATTCCCTGCTCCTAGTATGTTGCCTTAGACAGACTGTCAACCACTTATATTCTTGGTTTGGGAACTAATCAGACACATCTGGTCTTACTGACAAGGTGAGTCAGGAGAATAGTCTCTATTGTCATGCAAGGTCGTATAACCTGGTATCCTCACAGACATTTACTGTTTTGTCTAGTCCTGGCTCCTTCATAAAATGGACAGTACTCCAATACAGCTCATTCTCCTCTTCACTTTAAAATAAAAAAGCAACTATTTGCAAGAGCTCAAAAAATATAAAAGCTAACCAATCCACAAATTAATATTCCCCATTTCTTAACCTGTGAGGAGTTGTTTGTATTCTCACTGAAGAGAGAATTTTATGGAAAGAGTCCTTCAGTGATAAAATAAATTAGAAAGCATACAAAGAACATAAAGATGGTCTATTTGTCTCATAATATCGACATTCAAAATAACACAGGTAACGTAGAATTCCTGCTGTCTAGCCAATATGGGAAAGAATATTCAGTCAAAAATCACGCAAACCAAAACACTGGCGTTGCATGCTGTGTGAAATGTGTGTGTCTGTGAGTATTTGATTTATATGTTCATTATACATTACAGAGAAAGAATTCAAGGTAAATCAAAACTCCTTATTGATTTCTGGGGGAGGGGAGAGGTGTAAACATGGCAGAAGGTTATTTCAATCATTTTGTTTTATGATCCTCTTAACCAGTGGAAAATTAAAGTGGATAATGTGAAGAGTGCTATTGCCTGACACAGACTAGTTGTTTTATTTCAGAATGGACTCTCCCCTAAAAATATGCTGATATTCCCTTGGCACTATTTTATGTTGCTACATTCTTTCACTTTTTCCGTCACTTAGTAACAATGTGAGTTTAAAATGTCCTTTGAGTTGAAGAATGCCACCCTTCAGCTCATCACACATAGATACTGTCCCACATAGGGGACAAGTCTGCTCCCCACTGGGAGCAGGGCCATGCTCATATTGTACGATAACAGAAACAGAATTTTGTTGTTTAAGGTAAATTCCAAATCAGCTAATCCAGTGATCATGCAGTACATGAAGAGAGGAGAAGGGATTTTTTGTTTGTTTTGGGGGTTTGGGAGAGGGGATAAACTAAGTGAGAGAGAGCCTGTAGTGCAGATTTCTGCTAGCATCCCCATGGGGCTGATATCTAATATGGTACAGTCAGTGGTGTGAAGCAGCAGGACATTCTCAGTAGCTGCCAGGGCCCATAGAAGAAGTGGTGGAAAGGATATGACACAGTAGGCGTTGTAAGCCCCATCATATACCTGAGGTATCAGGAGACTAATGTCCTTGCTAGTGGGAAATAAAGACAGACGAGCATGAAGGAGGACAGTGGATTTCAGAGGGGACAAACTCCCAGTCCCCAAGACACAGGCAGGTAAAATGTGACAGGACTGAGGAAAATGGTCAAAGCCTACTGCTGGCCTTCCACGCTCTCAAAGAATAACCTATCCTGGCCTGGGTGAAAAAAGCCTGAAGGGAGTGTAAGGCAGCAATAACAGGAAAATACAATAAAGGACTACAAAAACCTCAAGACTTCTCGCTGCACAGTGAAGCTGTGAGAGGAGAACGAGAGGAGAAGAGAGCACACTGCGGTAATCAAACGCTGAAAGAAGAACCAGAGTCTCAGTAGCAGCTACAGATCTTCCCCACTGAGAGAGCTTCTAGGCCTGAAGAAAAAAATGACAGAGGAATATACCTAAATTCATACTGAATGAAAAGAGAGCATTACATGAACCAGTAACAGGACTGGCATAGACACAGTGAGCTGAAGAAAGACCCAGAGCTAGGCAAGGGTTAGCAACTCCTTGAGGGAAATAATTTTGCAATCAGCCATGGCGCATCCCTTTTTTTTTTTTAACTTACTGAGGGAAGACGATACTGGGCCAGCTCCTCAAGTCCTTACTCAGGCAAAGCTCCCACTGGGTCAAATCCTGAACGTCCTCGCTCAGTTTTTACTCAGTTTCTTCCAGCTGCTTTCTCAGATAAGCTGTTTAAGTCCATGAGCATTTGCTTCAGTAAGGACACAGTAAAAACGGAATAAGCAACTCAATGTTGGGCCCAGTGATTTTAATTAGTGTTTTGATTGAGAGAGAATTCAGTAAAGACTTTCGGTTTGCGACTGTAAAGAGCCAGCTCCTGAAGTCCTGATTCCATTTTTACTTGATCCTTTTTCAGAAAAAATTCCATTGACTTCAGCAAGAATTTGCCTGTGTAAGGGCTGAGTCAGGACCTCCACTCTTGGGCCACTGAGGATAACCAGTGTCTTTATCTTTTAATCTGGTCACTCCAAATGCTTTGAAACTTCAGAGAGGAGGCATAATTGTTATTCGTGTTGACAGTTTTTATAGAAGTTTTTATTTGCCTTTGAGTTCTGCTAGGCACAAATGCAATTCCTTCCCCTAAAGTGTGGACATTGTGTGCACTCAGTATGTATATTGAATCGGACCAAAGCACACAGAGAAACTTCCTATGAGTCCAAGGCCTGGTCTACACTAGGTGGGGGGGTCGAACTAAGGTACGCCACTTCAGCTACGCAAATAGCGTAGCTGAAGTCGAACTACCTTAGTTCGAGTTACTTACCCGTCCTCATGGCGCGGGATCGAAGTCCGCGGCTCCCCCGTCGACTCCGCCACCGCCGTTCGCGGTGGTGGAGTTCCGGAGTCGACGGGAGCGCGTTCGGAGTTCGATATATCGCGTCTAGATGAGACGCGATATATCGAACTCTGAGAATTCGATTGCTACCCGCCGATCCGGCGGGTAGTGAAGACGTACCCCAAGAGAAAGAACAGTAACAAACACCTAATTTGCATATAATGGATCCATTTTGCAACACACTTTTCTTTGATAGGTTTGTTGAGACCAAAGGTCCACAACAGGCCACAACTTCATGGGCTGTATCTTTGGCTACCCAAGTTATATGCTCTTCACTTAGAGGCAGAAATCAAGTCTGCTTTCATATGGCTCCCAGAGTAATTATATTTTTTCTTTCTTCTACCTCCCCTCCATTTATTTTCTTTTGTCATACATATATGCCTACCTATTTGAGAGTGTCCTTAATGTGACTTAGAAACAGCAGATGTCCAACTGAGACTGGAGAGATAGTGTTTGTGCAATCTTAAGTTGTCACACAGACACACAATTTTGTTGTTGTTGTTGATGATTTTTTTACAATCAAAACTCTTTCTTTTTACTTGTTTTAAGTAGCAAATATGAGTGCTTCCCACTAGGGACCAGAAAAAATTTGTTTAAAAACATGAATCTTATTTTTGAGTTATAAAAGCATAAAATGTCCCTTAAACATTTTAAATCAATTTTCTTTTCACTCTTATAATTCAAAACCCACAAAATGGATTTCTTTCAAGTTTTCTTGTATGCCAAGTTTCAGCCCAGAGGGACTTTTTATGGCTGAAAATGGGGTTTTGTAATGGAATGCCTGACAGATCCTTTACTACACTGTCACTAGGCACAATGCTTTAATACATAGTATGAGATTAACTCTTATTTTAATAAAGCATCTTGAACAGAACAAAGGAAGCATTTTTAAACTATTAGCCATTAGCTTTGTCAGTTTGGTGATCCCAGAAGTTAAGAATATTCATCTTTTGTTTGTTTGTTTTGTTTTTGGTGTTGAAGCCAACTTTGCAGTAGTTTTTTTGAGCTCATGCTCAACAAAAGAGTGATGCCTTTGTCTTTCAAAGCATTAAATATTTCAGAACTGGGCCTCCTACAAAAACTTACTTCTTGTGGAAGCTGTAGTACTTCTACAACCTTCTAGGATTCATACAGTTTCAGCTATATGTCGTTCAGAAGGCTTTGCAGGCAAAAAGGAACTCTGTTTTATATCCTACTTACATGAGATTTTTGAGGACACTGGGAGAATGGAGTTTGACTTTAAAAGGAACTGTTTAATGGCTAGTGAAGCTAATACAATAATTTCTAAAGTCACCAAACTAAATTATGGTTTGTTTCCATGTGGAATGAATGTGCAGTTACAGAACGTCCAAGCAAATGGAATTTTGTCTAGACCATCACCTTTTACAGCTGGAGAATCTTTCCTTCTCTGAATGGAGTCATAAAGAGCCATGATACAACCACAACATATTACAATGTCATGATGATGCAGTGTATTGTATTGGTGCCTCCTCATGACAAGTTTAGGAGGAGTGAGCAGAGCACTAATTGGAATCCAGAGTTGCAGGCAGAGGAAGCGGTCTTTAGTACCACTTCTTTAGAATGTAATAATGAATCAAAAGAGTCAGTTGTTGCGAATCAAAAATCTGTAAATATAGGTCTTTACACCTGGTTTGAAACTTCAGTGGAGTGCAGTATATATTCAAAGGCAGGGCTGGCTCTGGCTTTTTTGCCGCCTCAAGTAAAAAACAAAACAAAACAAAAAAAACCTGCGGGGCGGCCGGAGCCAGGGTGCAAACTTTCGGCTAGCAGGACTCCCTGCGCTGCAGACATGCCCCGGGCAGTGGAGTGCGCGCCCCGGCTAGCAGCAGGGAAGGGGAGGGAGCGGGGGGAGAGAGAGAAGGGGGGCGGCCAGGGGTTCCTTCAGCCAGGGCGCTCACCGCTCGGCCCCTCCCGCTGCGGCACCTGCTGGGAGGGCTCCGCGCCGCTCCGGTCGGCGGGGAGGGAAGGATGCCGGCTGCCAGGCTTGCTGCAGACCTGACACCGGCTGGGGCAGACAGAGCACGCAGCCGGCTCCCAGCAGGGCGCTCCCCTCCTCCACGCTGCCGCCCCCTACAGGGCGACCAGAGCGGTGAACAAAAAAAAAGGGGAAAAAAGGGCAGTCATGCCGCCCTAGGATTGAACGGAATGCCCCCCCTTAGAATCTGCCACCCCAAGCATGAGCTTGCTTAGCTGGTGCCTGGAGCCGGCCCTGTTCAAAGGGATAGCTAGTTGCTCCTTTTCTGAACGTGTGGTGAATTACTATGGCACTTGAAATTACCCTTTGTGGAACACCTTTGTTCATACACCCGCCTCTGAAGTATGTGGTCCTGGCCACTGTCAGGGACTGGACACTGGACTATAGCGACATCTGGTCTGGTCCAGTCTGGAAATTCCTATATAATAAAAAGATTAGTCTGGTTCAAAAAGGAACCAGATATTTATATGGATAACGAGAACAGGCAAAGTTACAGCAGTAAAGATTAAAAAAAAGAGTTTTTAAATAAATCCTCATGTTCAGATCAACCTTTAATTAAAGAGGGGGGCTAGGAACAACATTCCCTAGTAGGCAGATTATTTCATAATTGACTACTGAAAGCCGCTTTCTTACCCTTCCTCTGAAGCAGCTGGTGCGGGCTACTGTTGGAAATAAGATTCTGAACTAGATGGACCACGGGTCTAATCTGGTGTAGCAATTCTTATTTGGCAGATCCTGATCTGACATAAACTCATGTAAATCTGGGTTAACTCTCTATCAATTTAGTCCAGATTTACACCCTGTGTATCTGAGACCAAAGACTGGTCCAAAATCAGAAGAACATGAGATTAAAAATCCTGCATACAAAATACCATACAGGTGTTACTTTGTGGGATATGTATTTTTTTCCTCCATTACACACTGAAGTGATCCAGCAATTCTTTTAATTAATTCAGTACTATAAATATAGTACAATGTTTGAGACTTGTTTTTTGTTGGGGACAACAGTGGGCAAAATACATGTGACACATTTTGCACATCTGCAGTGACCTGCTCTTAGTGGTTCGAAGTGGAATCCATACTCTTATGCAAGCTTGTCCTGAAGGCAAGTATTAGCTAAACTAACTAGATGTAATCTACCTCCAAATTTCTATATTTCTCATTTTTGTAGAAGCTGTTCTTTTTAAAGTGTTCCTTAAAATAAGTACTAATTTAAACTGTACAGTTAACTCACAGTCAAATGGCTGGTAGTTAACTTGACCTGTGGTTTTTCTTTGCAGCACACTGTTGATTTACTGAAGTTGTACAAAGTAATTCCCATCAGCAGGTGACTGAGAATGTCCAGGTTTTGCTTTTCAATTAATTATGAAACAATCTGTTGTCAGCATTCCCAGCAGATAGTGAGACTTTGCCATTCCGAATGAATGTGGATGAATGTGGATGTACAAAGACTCCTGGGAAGAAAGGCTGTAATGAAATTCAAACTGGACTGAATTGGAGAAAAGGGCAGAGAGGAAAAAAAAGAATGAACACATTCAGATCCTGGACAAATAGAGAGGGGCTGATGAATCGTTTAATTCAAGCAGGCAGCGTGGCTACTGAACTCACAGGGATTTGGTGTGAGAGAGAGAGGGAAGAATGTGACATCTCTCAGTGTAAAATGTACATGCAGGCTCCATAAATTAAATGACTTGGAGGTAGGGGGAAGAGCGGGACAGTGTAGGTCTTCAAGGACAGCCACCACTTTCTAGAAATTGTCACCAGGAGAAATAGATATCTATGTATGTATAATATGTAAATGTGTATATATGTATAGTGTGTGTGTGTGTGTGTGTGGTAAATACATACTAGAACTGGTTGAAATTTTTCAAAGTTTAAATTTTGTAGTAAAAAAGGGGCACTTTTTCATGGAAAAAATTCCCATCATTTGACCCATTCTAATTCACACATATTGATGAATTGTTATAAATAATACATCTTCAGAGTGCTTTTGCAAACACTTAACTAATAGAGTTCTTACCCTGAAAAGAGATCAGACACATAAACGTAAAGGGTAAAATTTTCAGAAGTGTCTAGGGGCCAGATTTTTAGAGGTATTTAGGCACGATGCAGATAGGTGCCTACGTGCTTCTGAAAATCCCAGTAGGCAACTAACTCCCATTGATTTTCTGTTAGACTTAGGCTCCCAAGTGCCACAGTCACTTTTGAAAATAAGACTTGTGTTCCTAAGTCACTTAGCCCTTGTAACATTGAGCAGAGCAATGCCTAAATACTTTTAAAAATCTTAAGGTAGTTTTGAAAAATGAACACACACTCTGTAAGCTAAATATAGCACTATTTGCTGTTAGCTGAAGTTTTCTTCTCTGTAACTTTAGAAGTAATTTTCATCCTTTATTTTCCTATGCCAGAATGTTAGTTCCTGCTGAGAAATTAGCAGAAAGCTATTAATTGCATCTATTGCTGTTTTTAGCACTGTATATTGAAATCCATAATTAAGACTAATCTTTTAAATGTGCATGTGAAAGAGGGACACAGCAAGCAAAGAATGGACTTCTTATTCAAATTAACAAAAGAAATCAAATTTGAACAAAAAAAGTAATTGCTGAACAAAGGCTTGGTAATTAAAATTACTTTTGTAAGCCTGTTCATTTTGGTACTGAATGAATAAATAAAGTTGCTATTTGCCTATAGATCAAAATTGCTGTTCACAACAACATTTATAATTTTGGATAAACAATTTTCCCATAATAAACGTTGAAATGCAATGGAATATTGCTAGGTTGTAAAAAATAAATAACCATTCGTATTTTTTGATACCATGGATCTATTTAGAAAGGTAAATCTATTATTATCAAATAAATGTTGGTCGAAAGTCTTTCAAATATTAGTTATGGTGGGGATGTTGTTTTTAAGGGCCCTAATTCAAGAGAACATTAAGCACAAACTTAAGTCCATCCTGATTTGCAACAGCACTTAAGAAGCAAGCACTTAATTTTAAGCACATGCTTAATGTTCTCCTGAATAGGGATACTGACTTATATCAGGGCCAGTGACAATGGTAATATTTATGGTTACCTTGGGGGGTGATGCTATTACTTTTCATGAAAAGTTATCACTTTTCTGAACTTCTCCAATTTAGTAAATTAAAGTCCAGCATTTCATCACCGATAAAACTGCTTTTGTTTCTCATTGATGTTGCTTTTGCCAGATCATATTGTCTACATATTTTCTGGAACAGATTGAGAATATATTTTTATCACAGTGATGTGTGTGTGGCATTAGTTAAAAATCAACTCTGATTTTAATCTTTGTAAAAAGACATGAATGCTCAGATGTAGAATTGGCTATTTCTCTCCTGGGTGGTACTGTTGATTGTTTTGCTGATTCTCACTTCCCTCTGTTAAACAGTACCAGTAGCTACCTCAGAGAGGGAATATCCCAGATGTATCCTCTTATCAAATGATGAATGCCTTTTATAAAATGTCCTTTCCAGGGGCTTAGGCAGTCTGGAGAGATTCGCAATAATACCTCAAGATTACATTGAGGGTATGTAAGAGCTAGCAGACAAGCCTATGTTTATTCATCTTTTATGAGGCATGTGTGTAGCCAAGGAGAGCAAGGTTGTCTTATGATCCACTGGGGTCATATAATATCAAATGTGTCCATGACCTTTGAGTGTATAATGTGAAGGCTGCACTATTACTATGTTCAAAGACTATACTGTGAACGGACATTGGCTGCAATCATTTTTCCTCCTCTCCCCCTTTTTTTTTTAATCCTCTAAGATCACATTGGCCGACAATAAGCATTACTTTTGAACAAAAGGAATAATGATGCGGGGCAGCTACAGAGGGACGAGATTGATCCAGGCAATCATATTAGGGTAGTGGGCATGACAGAAAAGTGATTTTAACTAGGGCTGTCAAGCGATTAAAAAAATTAATTGTGATTAATCATGTGATTAAAAATATTAATCGTGATTAACCACACTGTAAATTATAGAATACCATTTATTTAAATATTTTTGGATGTTTTCTACATTTTCAAATATATTAATTTCAATTAAAACACAAAATACAAAGTGTACAGTGCTCACTTTATATTTATTTTTGATTAAAAGTATTTGCACTGTAAATAAACAAAAGAAATAGTATTTTTCAATTCGCCTAATACAGGTACTGCAATCTCTTCATCATGAAAGTTGAACTTACAAATGTAGAATTATGTACAAAAAAACTGCATTCAAAAATACAACAATGACAAATTTTAGAGCCTGCAGGTCCACCCAGTCCTACCCCTTGTTCAGCCAATCACTCAGACAGACAAGGTTGTTTACATTTGTAGGAGATAATCAGGGCCGTCTCCAGGTTTTTTGCTGCCCCAAGCAAAAAAGAAAAAGCCGGAGTGCTGCCCCTTGAAAAGTGCTGCCCCAAGCACATGCTTGGGACACTGGTGCCTAGAGCCGACCCTGGAGATAATGCTGTCCGCTTCTTGTTTGCAGTGTCACCTGAAAGTAAGAACAGGCATTCTCCTGGCACTGTTGTAGCCGGTGTTGCAAGATATTTACGTGCCAGGTGTGCTAAAGATTCAGCTGTCCCTTCCTGCTTCAACCACCATTCCAGGGGACATGCGTCCATGCTGATGATGGGTTCTGCTCGATAACAGTCTAAAGCAGTGCAGACCGACGCATGTTCATTTTCACGATCCGAGTCAGATGCCACCAGCAGAAGGTTGATTTCCTTTTTTGGTGGTTCAGGTTCTGTAGTTGCTCTTTTAAGACTTCTGAAAGCATGCTCCACTCCTTGTCCCTATCAGATTTTGGAAGGCATTTCAGATTCTTAAACCTTGGGTGGAGTGCTGTAGCTATCTTTAGAAATCTCACATTGGTACCTTCTTTGCGATTTATGAAATCTGCAGTGAAAGTGTTCTTAAAATGAACAACATGTGCCGGGTCATCATCCGAGACTGCTATAACATGAAATATATGGCAGAATGTAGGTAAAACAGAGCAGGGGAAATACAATTCTCTCCCAATTAATTCAGTAACAAATGTAATTAACACATTTTTTTAAAACAAGTGTCATCAGCATGGAAGCATGTCCTCTGGAATGGTGGCTGAAGCATGAAGGGGCATACAAATGTTTAGCATATCTGGCATGTAAATACCTTGCAATACCAGCTACAGAAGTGCCATGCGAATGCCTGTTCTCACTTTCTCGTGACATTGTAAATAAGAAGTGGACAGCATTATCTCCTGTACATGTAAACAAACTTGTTTGTCTTAGTGATTGGCTGAACAAGAAGTAGGACTAAGTGGACTTATAGGCTCTGAAGTTTTATATTGTTTTGGTTTTGAATGCAGTTATTTAACAAAAAAAATTAACTTTTGTAAGTTGTACTTGCATGACAAAGAGATTGCACTACAGTACTTGTACGAAGTGAATTGAAAAATACTATTTCTTTTGTTTATCATTTTTACAGTGCAAATATTTGTAATCAAAATAATATACACTTTGATTTCAATTACAACACAGAACACAATATATATCAAAATGTAGAAAAACATCCAAAAACATTTAACACATTTCAATTGGTATTCTATTATTTAAGGCAGTGATTAAAACTGTGATTAATCGCGATTAATTTTTTTAATCGTGTTTCATTTTCCTCCTGTGAGTTAACTGCGATTAATCGACAGCCCTAATTTTAACCCAAAAATTAGAGTGATGGAGCTGTAACTTTGGAAATTGCTCTCTTGAGATCTTTCAAATAAGAGAATTTCATCTAATGTTGCATCACTCTCTGTCGCTGATTGCACCACTCTGGAAACTATGGGTGCATGCAAGGCATTGAGCACTAGTCTTATCCAGCAGAGTGTTTGAGCACATGCATAACTTTCAGCCCATTCAAGAAAGCACTTAAATACATGCTTGACTTTAAGCATGTTTTAAATCCTATTGAAATCAATGAAAGTTAAGCATGTGCTTAACTTTAAACATATATTTAAGTGTTTGCCATGAATAACCCTGTTGATTTAAAATCTCATATGATTAAAGTCAACACATGCAAATATGCTTTGCTGGATCAGGCCATGGTGCTCAGCAGCTCCACCCAGATCCCAGTGACTAAATGCTACAGTCTGGATATATATTAGAAAAGCTGCCAATTGTGGGATATCTCATGTCTTTCTCCGATGATGTTTTCAGCAGGGAACCCATCTTTTTACTGAGATAAAACTACAGGGTTCTGGAAAGTCACAATTATTTCTTTAGAACTTTGATAACCTCTTGAACAATAACTAAAGGAACTAGCACTTTCCAGGTAGCCATCTCTTTATTTTCACAGAGATTGCATGTACCATAGAATTTAGTTATGCTATGTCGTCTAGAAAGTTGTTTTTTTTTTCATATGCATTCTCAGTATTATTTTTTTCTTTTTTTCTTTTTTTTTAACAATCAGGATTGTCAGTCCCCTCCCCAACTCCAATTACAGAAAGTTTTTAATGAAAATACTTTTATACTTTTTGGCAGCTGTGTTTGAGTGACCAATATGGAACAGGATGTGACATTGCCACATAAACAAAATTTATAAATATGTGCACGACCCAGTACTACAACTGAAATAAAATATCCATATGCCTCTTCATTTTGACACATTTCATTGTAAGGTCACAAACTGAGCTGAAGATAGAACTTGAAGTATGAAAATATCTAGGTTGATGTAAACTGTTTTTAACCCCCTGAGTACCTCAGGACAAGTAGCATTGACTTGGAGAAAGCACTTTGTCACTGTCAGTGCATTCTGTCTGTAAAAGGACTGCTTTTAATGATGTGGCCCTGGGCCACCCCCAAATTGACAGAACCCCATCAATGTCACCTTTATCTTGGTGACTCTTTTTAAAATAA
This sequence comes from Mauremys mutica, assembly GCF_020497125.1. NCBI lineage: Eukaryota > Metazoa > Chordata > Testudines > Geoemydidae > Mauremys > Mauremys mutica. The sequence continues at coordinate 8,806,026 of NC_059084.1, read as the reverse complement.
CCAGAAATGTGGGTGAATATTGTAACTAGCATCTTTCTTTTTTAGCTAACTTTCCATTGTATTCATTTAAAACCTCTTCAGTGAAATGCAACATGTTGACATCATGCTCACTGGTGTGAAAACAGTAAGTTTTTTTTATAGTTTTGCTTCTTGTACCTGGCAAGAAAAGATGTCATTAAGAAGACTTAGCAATTTGCACCTCAAATGAAATGTCAGCTCTAATATTCCATATGAGCATCTACATCTTTGTTAAGGTCTCGTTATCTAGAGAGCATGTGGACCGAGTCCAAAAGAATTATAGTTTAAATATTTGTCTATCAGTTTTACATCCTCTCTGCTTCTTCTGGGGTTGAGGCAGGGAGGGTTTGTTAGTATGAAGGTTACTTCATTAGTTTGATTCAGCATGTCTTGGATTCATAGTGCTTTCAAGAGACATCATGATATAAATTCAGAATGTGTTAGGAGGATGCCCACAGAGCAAATAACATGGGCAAATTATCTCACTGCTAAGGGGGAAATAAAAATTACATGTCTACTGCAGACAATATGACAAAATAGGGTAGTATGTAGGGGGGAATCTCCTGTAAATATTGCACACTAATGCACAATTCAGATTTTGAATTAAAGCAGCAGAACCCATTACCAGTATACTTTTTTAAAGTGTACAATTTTCAAAGGGGAAAAAAAACCCCTAAAGAGCTAAACACTGCGGAAACACGTTGAAGCCTTGAAAAACGAATGCTTCCTAAGACTGTGAACTTGTCATGTATTTTGCTTGCTCATTTATAATTCTCTTCTGAATTCCAGCAAACTCCATACTGGTGAACTTGTTAATATATTGTACTATTTATGTTTCTAAGTGTTATCCATTTGACAGCTGGAGGATTTTAAGTAAGAATGTACCTCTGTGAGTGTTGCTATGTCTAATTAATTTGAAAATGATCCCTATGCACCATAGTTTGTCTTTGAAGTTTTACCCAGTGTGGTTACTAGTTATGTAGATAGGTTTTGATTTAGATGCCGAGGTTCCCATACCCTATTGGTTCATGTATCATCTTATTGAAATAATTGTTGTGAAGTGAATGGATAGAACATCAAGCTTACGTACCACCAGAGATACATGGATCACAGTTTGGGAGCCCCCTGGTTAGAGAGATGTACAGTAAGCTTGAAGTCTGGAGGCTATAAGTTCTGTAATGGCCAGGATGTATAACGTTTTGTGATGGTTTAAGCACTGTCTATTGTAGAGAATAGAGTGAAGAAATATGTGGTCAATCAAATATGGCCTGATTGGACACCTGCACCTGGTAGCATGATTGGGCCCATAGAGGCTTATCTGAAAGTGATCTCTAGGGCTATCTCATTGACAAATGTGGAACATTTACACCGCAAGGCATACTTTGTACTAGATCAGGGATCGGCAACCTTTGGCGCGCAGCCTGCTAGGCTGATCGCGGCTCCCACTGGCCGCGGTTTGCTGCTGCAGGCCCATGGGGGCTGCGGGAAGCCGCGGCCAGCACATCCCATGCCACTTCCCGCAGCCCCCATTGGCCTGGGACGGCAAAGCCAAACCTGCAGACGCGGCAAGTAAACAAACCAGGCCGGCCCGCCAGGGGGCTTACCCTGACAGGCCACATCCCAAAAGTTGCTGATCCCTGTACTAGATGCTACATATCTCTGATTTGCATTCAAGTGCTGGGCATTTTGTTGCTCTCACTTGTTTATATATTACATCTCATCTGTTTTCTGCCATCCAAAAAAATGCTTGTGTCTTGGGCCAAAATAAATATATGATATGCCAGGATACAGAAGGAGCATCCAACAGAGACAGTGAAGGTTGCCTTGATAGAATGCAGCTTGTCCATTTAAACCAATTAGACACATTATCTTCTGCCTCAGCTCAAACATTCAAGGAGTCTGGAATCCAAATTTGTTAGGGCCCTTATTAATTATATATGAGTATACATACAATTCTGGCTGAAAAATATGTCCATTCCTATGCTGAGAGTGCACATTGTGATTGAAATAGACTCCAGACCATAGTAGGACATAATTATCTATATCAGGGTTGTCTTTTCCCATTGTGTACATTAAGCAGCCATATAGTAGAAATATTTCTTTTAACATTCAATTAAGACTAGACATCATTGTACCATGTAGAAGTTTAACACTGAGACAGTGGGAAATGCTTAACTACATGTAAAAGGATGATGTTTTGGGCAAAAATTTCATACATGATCTCTGTGGCCTCAATCCTGCTATGAGGTCTGTGCAGATGCAAGCAGATACAGTGAGATTTTAGAAAGTATTTAGGCACCTAAAGGGATTTTCAAAAGCAGCTAGACACCTAAAGCCCATTGAAATACCTTTAAAAATCTGGCCCATAGAGCTTACTGCAGGATTGGGGTCTCATAATAGAAATTAATAACTTATTGTGTACAAAAATCATGATGGAGGAAAATCAGACACCAGAAGACATCTGCCAGTTGAGAGAGCTCTTCGGAGAATTGGTTCTTTCAGATTAGGATGTTGAAACAAAACACTCATTAATGTAGGGATATACATGTACACATGTACTATAATTACATATTTGATTTGATTTATGTTTGATGAAGGCAATGTACGGGACATTTAGGACCAAATTCAAGCCAGGTGCAAATATGAGCAACATCACTTTATATTTCTGCTTATGAAATCCTGCTTGGAGAGAGTTAAGTTAGTTCAGGTTGTTCATGAGGCAATGTTTTTTTCTGCATAGAAGGACAAAAAGAATCTTAACCTGGAACTGAACATTGACCTACGGGCGAAATGTGCCCTTACCCAGCCTCCATGTGTGTGCTGAAAATTACACATGCACAAATCTGTGCCAGCACTTTGCAGATGCAAACACTTGCTAATATCTAACACTTGTCTGCATCCTTTTAAATAGTTTAACACCTACATGTGGGAAAGTCTTCACGTGGGTTAGCAAAACACATTAATTTTGCAAGTGGTAATGCTGACACCTGCACTCTTTAAAGGGCTCTCACAAATGTTAGTGCACATGCAAAGTGCAGATGAAGGTATGTGCAAACTGAGATTGAAGAGCCATCCCTCTTTAAGGATAAACCAGATTCTTCCTCAAGACCGCACTTGAATTTGTTATTAAAATGAGTAGGACTTCAAACCCTTCCTAGAAGCCAGTATGTAATCACTCACCTTGCCTTCTTATTATTGGGAGGGAAGTATACCAAACAATATATATAATATTATCCCTTTTTGACCTGAGTGGCTAGTCAAAATTTAGGGCCCTGAGGATGTTTTAGTTGGGAGTAGAAATTGATGATGGAGTCTGGTATTTTCTCTGAAGCAATCTTGGTTATTTACAAGGGAAGTACAAAGCCCTGCTTCTCAGAATGCAGGCGGAATGAAAGGCAAAAAGAGTAGTTTCTTAGTTTATTGGCCAAAGCTTCTTTTCAGCCAACACCTCCAACCTAGAAACCTCTCTTTAGGTTTCTCTCAGGCTCACCCACGAAAGTTCATGCTCCAATACGTCTGTTAGTCTATAAGGTGCCACAGGACTCTTTGCTACCATAATTATAGGCTTCCGCTTGGCTTTCTTGCTGCCTTCTTGAGTCTCTCTTGTTCTGTGTTCTCTCTCCACCCTCCCTCCTTCAATCACCACCCTACACACACATACACTCACCCAAAACAGTAATCAGCACAACTATGTCCAAAACTCCTGGGAAGGCTAGCGTAACTCTTTTGTTTTAGGTGGGGGATTGTGATTATTTTACCCTTACAGTTATATTAACTGAAGGGTGTGATCACATGCATCAATCTCAATGAGGTTTTAACTCAACAAGGGTTTTGGCTAACAATAACAATAGATGTGAGGTGAAGAAGGTCCTCTGATACTGACGTCCTTACACCCACATACAAGTAAAAAAGGATCAGAATAGTGCACTAATTTTCCACTGCAGAAAGAGAACTTTTTTTCCAAAATCTCAGGCCAACTATGGACATAACATTAGCATCTGAAGCCAAGTCTCAATTTTATTGTAGTCGGTGGCAAAACTCCCTTAAGTGTGACCAAGATTTGACCCTTTATTAGTATGTTCATTTCACCAGAAGTCATATGTGGAAAGAGCGTGCATTATTATTCTCCATGAAAAAGTAATATTGTCATGCTTCCAGGCATACTTTTTGTTCTGTGTACAATTTGATGTGATTTAATGTGATGTGAATTACCTACAAATTGTATACAGTGCAACTAAGTAGCTCTTTTCAGTGCTCAGTTTGAATTTTCTCCTTTTGACAAACCATACAGCATGTTCTCTCTGAATTTTTAAGATTTACTCTGACATATAAGAATAAGGTTAAGTTACTATGAGGATGACAAAATGTGTTAGACAATTCCTGAATTTTCATAAATGGGGTGTGTGTGTGTGTATACGCGCACATTATATAACATAAATGAATCATTTACTTGGAAAACCCTTGTCCTTCAGGGGGAGGGGGAAGGGAGAATAATATCAGTGTTGTCTACCAAAATCAAAAATGTCTCTAGCACATGGAAAAGTTATACATCACTCTCAGGTCAGTAATGCTATGTTAGTGCAATATTATTATTTTTAAAGACAAAGGGCCAAATTTTTTAAAGTATTTAGGCACGTAGTGGTATTTTCAAAAGCACCTACGCACATGAATACCTTTAAAAATTTCTCCCCTAGGAGCCTAAGTCACTTTTGAAAATGGAAGTTAGGATTTATGCTCCTAAGTCACTTTGGTGCTTTGGAAAATTTTACCTAAAGTCTTACCCTTTGATACACGTGGATACAATACTCGACCTTGGGAAAGCAGTTATGCTTGCACATGAATATGCAGTAGCTGACTTCACAAGATACAAAGTGATACACGTTTGCAGGCAGAACTGACTCCATTACAATGGAGACAATAGTTAGTTGTAGTTATAGTTGTTCTTTTATTAAATCACCTGGTAAATTTGTAAACATTGGGAAGCTAGGAAAGAGATGCATTTTAACATAATCAGATTTGTCATTTTGTCCCTATTGCTATATGAAAGAATTATTGGAGTTGAAAGTGTTCTTGTCATAGGTGTACAGCAGCTGTGATCCAGCTTTAGTGCTGCTTGTTCTTTCCTGAATCTATTCTGTAAATGACTGATGTACTCAGAACTACAGCTAACCCTTGATTCAGACTCAGTTCTTATTAAGAGTGTGATGAGGTCTAGTGGTCTGATCACAGGACAAGGATTCACTCCTGAGCTATAATCTCATTTCCACTGTGTAACAGAATATGCTCCCATTTTCACACCTTACATACTACTGTAATGTTTGTACAAGGTGTGCCTTGCGAGGTATCATTTAAAAACTCATAACTTCCTGATCAGTAATGTCATGGCAAAAGGCATGTAGCAACATTATATGTAAATTATGAACACAAGTTGAGATTGTGACTAAAAGTATGTTTCCATATAAGTCTGGGGAGTGGCCAAACCAGTTCCTCAGAGCCAAAGGACAAGCTGATGGCTAAGCCTGGTGTAAATAAGATTGAGGAACCATTACCTGCTAAGTGGCTATTCTTTGGCAGCAATGGGGCTAGGAGCAAAAATCTTCCTTTTAGCAAAGAAACAGCTTGGAATGTCTTTCCACAGAGACTCTTTGGCTCCTGGTTCCCAGGTGGAAATGTTTTGAAGAGGGGGACTGAAATTATAAAGAAGAGGGACAAACACCACAAGATCTCTCTCTCTCTTTCTCCCTGCCCATCACATTCTCTGCCCTGAAAAGATAAAGGAAGCAGCCATGGGACTCTGGGGAAGGGCTCCTGACCTGAGAGTTTGGTCAGTAACCTGCTGAAACGTGTGGTGAGAAAACTTTGCTTTGAAGCGGTGATAAATGAAAGGGGGGGAGCTCCCTTTTATGGACACCCATACAGCCAGGAGCTATAAAGTCCCTCTTAGTAGCTGTTCTCTAATTGCTCTACCTGCAAAGGGTTAAAAAGTCTCACTGCTCTGCATAGGTAAAAGGAAGGGACTGGGCACCTGGCTAAAAGAGCCAATGGGAAGGCTAGAACTTTTTTAAATTGAAAAAAAAGACTCTGTCTGTTGTTCTCCTGGGGAGAGGCGGACAGGGCAGCAGCTATGCTGTAAGAAGCTTGGCCAAGTGTGAAAAAATCATCAGTATCATACCTAGAAACTACTCATTTAAAACCCCAGATATGTAAGTAGATCAGGAAATGTCTAGGAAGACGTGATTAGGTTTATCCCTTTTGTTTCGTTATGGCTTGTGGATTCCTCTGTGCGAACCCCAGGTGCTTTTGTTTTGCTTGTAAGCTTTAAGCTGAACCTCAAGAAAGCCATTCTTGGTGGTTAATACTTGTAGTTGCTCTTTTAAAATCTAGCAATAGCCTGAGTTTCCAGATGTATTTTCTTTTTTTAATTATTAATCAAATTTACCTTTTTTAAGAACGGAATTGGACTTTTGTGTCTTAAGAGGTTTGTGCATGTTGCTTGATTAGCTGGTGGCAACAGCTGATTTCTTTTTTTTTTTTTGTTTCTCAGCTCTTCCCCGGAAAAGGGGGTGGGCGAAAGGGCTTGAGGGTACTCCACAGGAAGGAATTCCCAAGTGCACCTTCCTGGGCTCTCAAAGGGGTTCTGCACTTGAGTGGTGGCAGCATCTACCAATCCAAGGTCAGAGAAAAGCTGTAACCTTGGGAGTTTAATACAAGCCTGGAGTGGCCAGTATTAATTTTTAGAATCCTTGCAGGCCCCTGCACTTGGAGTACCAGAGTGGGGAATTAACTTTGACATTATGGCAGCAAGCTAATATAGTTTGTTAGGCGCCAGTAAGCATCTTATCTTTATTTTTCTTGTAACCATTTCTGACTTTTATGCCTCATTAATTGTGCTCACTCATTATCTATCTCTTTGTAGTTAGTAGACTTGTTTTATGGTTTTAGCTAATCCAGTGTGTTTAAATTGAAGTGTCTAGGTAACTCCATTTGGGGTAACAAGTTGTGTGAATATTATCCCCTTAGAGGAATAATAGACTTAATGTGTTTGTGCTGGCCAGGACATGGGGGGAAATCTGGGACTGGGAATGTGCTGGGGTCAGCCTGCGTTAATCTTTAAGGCTGGTAGGACTCACAGCTGGCTGTAACACACAGAGACATAGCTTGGAATGATTTACATGCTGGAGGCTGTTTTTGAGCAGTCCAGGTTGGAGGCTACAGCACCCTAATTTATAGGACAGGGGTGACACAGCCACTTATTGGTCTAGATTGTACCCTGATATGTTGCACACTGACCTGAATCCCATGTAATCAAACAAGTCATTTGTGTTCTCTCCATTTGTGCAGTGGTAATACTTACCTCACAGGCTCTGTGCTGAAATATGTCAGGTCTGAGGCATTGCATAGCACGCACGCTTTATAATGTGAAGCCAGGAGTTGGAAGGGGTACAACTGAGGACAGAATTGGCATGAGTAAAAAGTCTTGGTGTAGTCACATGACCAGTAAAAAAACTCCCCTCTGAAACACTGGAGAGGGCAATATTAGAAGACCAGTTCCTAGGAATCACATTGCAAGTTCACTTAGTGCACTTCCATAATAAATAGAGTTGTGAGAACTTTCCATTTCAAGGCTCAATACCCATTGAAACTCAAGTTTTCTCAGTTTTCATTACAAATATAAAGCCTAGCCCAGGATTGCTGAAAGGTTCATGAGCCCACGCTGAGTTTTGGGTGATTACTTGTCTCTCCATAGGTTGCCAGAAGGGATTTGTTATTTTTGTTTCAAAACATATGAAACTTGGCAGTGTTGGCTGAGTTTTGCTTTTGGGCTTGTCCCAAAGTCAGAAGGTGCAAAACTATATGAAACAATTTCCTCTTCTGGCAAATTAAATTGAACCCTCTGTGAATGAAACGGCTGTACTTTGTAATATCACTGTATGCATACCGACACAGGGAGAACCACTGGTACACACTTGGCTACTGGTATTTAAGGCATTTGTTACTGCAGGTTTGTAATATCCTACTTCAGTGATGAGTGTTGTCTCTCAATAATTTCCTCTCTCATTAGCCTCTACAAACAACTGTATTCATTGCAGAACTGTGTCGTCATAGTCGTATGTTCTTTTATTTGTAACCATTATCTACAAAAAACAATGTTAAAAGAAAGTTAGTTAGGTTACAATGTTTAGCACTCTTTCTCACCACCTCCTAGACAAACTCTCTGCTTTGAGATTCCCCACTGCAGTGCGCTTCTGCTTTGGGAGTGGCCCAGCGCTTTAGAAAGTTCCTGTACAGTTGTTATTTTGGCATTTACCAAACTTTTGCTGATAACGTAATAGAAAGGGAATGGCAATTTTTAAATGCTTGTAGCTCAGCCAAATCTAAACAGAATTTCATGGGCCAAGTAAATGCACTTCTGTGCCTTCAGGGTTTTTTGCCTGCTGAATTTCAAAGGCCTGCTGCAAACAATGGAGGTGGCAGAGCTCATAAAAAAGGTCACAAGAATCTTTTATAATGGAAATGGTCAGGCAACCTAAATGTCGGGGTTGGTACCAGCTCTCCTTATAAATAATATATATAAAGAGAGAGGGGGAGGAGTAGAGCGAGAGTGCTCTATTGCTCCTGCTAATGTTCAGCAGTATCTTTTCCCTGGAAAAAAAATATACAGCTAAATATGGGAAAGTACAAAAAATGTGGAATACTTTTCATGCAGCTCTTGAGAAACTCAGTGTCTTTTTATAAAGATGGGAAAGATAGCGCATAGTACATTAAAGCGAGTACAGTTCCTGATTCATTCAGCAGTGGCAGAAATTCATTTAATCTCAGTTTCATGTTATATACATTTTTCTTCCCACAAAAAATAATAGTCTGGGTATATATGCTGTGTAAGGAGGAGGAAGGTGTATATAACTATATTGTATACTAAATATAAAGAGTTCTACAGTTGATTAAATTCATATTAATGTTCAGGCTTAGGAAGTTAGAAAATAATAAAATGTATTATGAAAATCTCATTTTACATGACACAGGCAAACAAAGCAAGGTACAGGCTATGACTCCATCCTTAACTTTTTCCATATAGCTTATGTAGTATATAGGAACTGTAACATCACATGCTAATGGGAAACCCTGGAATGCCTGAATGAGGGTCCCGTGGCAATCTTAACGCTGAACTTCCTTACGTTTGTCATATTAGGTCCCCCGGTGATGATGGTAATAGTAGTTGTAGTAATCTAATGATGACAACAAATAGTTAATAAATCATACAAAAATAACCTTTTCTAATCCTGGAGGGCCTCAGATCCTAGATCTGTGGTGGGTCGACCTGTTCAGGACGTCCCCTTACAGCTACTCCACAACCCCTTCAACCGTGTGAGCAAGTAGTTGAGCCTCCTGGGAGGATGGCACATGTAAATGAGCTCCCTGCCTTTGTGTACCACTGCTCCTAATTGTAAGGATCTTCAGTCTTCCTACTTTCATTTGCGAAGACAGTGGGAGTTAATTCCACCCTACTACAATAGTAATTTATAGGCCTGGCTATGAGGATGGTTATGCTCAAGGCTGCCTACCAATTGTCTCCCTGCTTTATTGTCTACACTAATTTAAGCCTTTGCAATGTCTGGAATGTACAGGAGAAGCAAAGAATTCTGCATTTAGGATTTAACTGGAAAAGGAAGGAGCTGAGTATCCTATATTTTAAATGTACTTGGATTTGGATTTTCAAACCAGCCTCAGCAATTGCACCTGTCTCTGTGGGTGTCTGCTGATTGTGCCTGTACATTGGGTATACAACTGTGCAGTTTAGCTTGACTGATTAATACAAGGAAATGCCCAGTTGGACACTGGTTAACAGGCACATTTACAAAACAATGCCAGATAAATTGGTAGGCTATATGTGCAAATTTGCCCTTTTATAATTTTATACGTATAGGATCAAGTGTTCAGAATGGTTTCAACCCAGCCTTTAAATTTTGTAAGTACACGTTTCCTGTGTTCATCTGATTTGTGTAAACAAAATGCATAACTGCATGTGAAAAACTGAGCATTTAAAGTCTGCCTATTCAGTATTTGGGCTAAAATTAGGGGTTTTTTCCCCAATGCATTTAATCATAAAGACAATCTTAGATGATAATTTTTAAATTCCTGGTGCCCATAGATTTAAAAAAATAGTAATTTAGGATAATTGTTTTTAATAATAAAAAGCTTTGCTGTTTTTCATGGCTAGTTAAAATCTGTTTGCATCATATTTCACATTGTCCAGAGTATTCAATGTATTGCAGAATTCATTTGCCAGTTTCTAACATCAGTTATCCTTCACAACAGTAGAGAAATTTAAATAGGAGATTTAAGAACAGCAAGTGAAAATGATCTAATCCAACAGCATCAGGAGTGGGTTTTTGTTTTGTTTTGTTTTGCGGGGGGAGAAGACGAGGGAGGTTTTCCAGGTGGAAATAGACTAGTGTGGTCTCAGATTGTAATTTTATGCATTTTCTGCCAAGATGCGGGAGGGCTTGCCAGATTTTATTAAAAGAATAAGAATTTTCACAAAACTCCCGTAGATATGCAAACTGTTCATAAATTTATTGACAGTTGGCAACCCTGCTGTGCATGCTGTAGTGCTATATATCTGCCTTCTTCACATCTGCTTCGCTGAGGTATGAGACATCAAGTGAAAGTAGCTTAAGGTTTCAAGGAGACTTACAAACGTCTGTAAATAAAATGAAAAAACAGCCTTATTTGCCCCCTTTATAGAGATTTTTCTTTTCACATAAAAGAATTTTAATCAAATCTTTAAGTCCATGCACAGCAGTGCAAAGTAGGGGGCCTGTTCCTTCTCTCTTAATGTAATTCCCATTGACATTAACATGGATGACATGCATAGAGATGGGGGAGCATATGCCAAATGCTACAGTACCAGGAGAAGCATTCTCCTACTCCACTGAATTCTGATTAAACCAGACATACTAGAAGTAGAATTTCTTTTAAGGAATGAGTCCATCACACTAACTGCTGTTATTTGTGCATAAGTAGAGCCTTGGAAAAATAATTTTTGATTCTGAATAGAAAGTCTATCAATCATTTGCAATGGAAGAACACAAGCCAGAAAATCGGCATATCTCCAAGTGTTTCCCTTTAACAGAAAATGGTCAGCTTTACTTTCCGTCTTGTAAAATTTGTCCTATCAGCCAACAAGCTCAATGAGGTTCCTGCATTTGCTATGCTGCGATGCATTGTGCCATAGATTCTGCTGACCACAGTAGATAATTTGCACCCCTTCCTTTTAGTCCAGGGAAGTGACATTTAACTGGTAAAATTGAAATACAGTGTCTGGGATTTAGTGAAGCAAGGCAAATCCTTTCTGTAAGCTGTAGAGGTGACCTCTAAAACCATCTCCCACACCAAACTTCCTGCTTTTTATTTCTGACACCTGATAGAAGCCAGTGGAAGCATTGGTGAAAGGGCTCTTACATTTTCGCTCCGTACTCAACTCTTTAAATAGAATTTTAAGCCCAACTAGGAATCTTTCCTGTCTGTGGTTTGACACACTTAGAGGGGCTTCATTGCCCATGAAAAATTACAGTATTAGCGCAACACTCTAACTCAGGTGAACAGAGCCATTGGCAAGATTTGTTCCTATTTCCTTAGCCAGTGGATAAACAGTGAGCTACCAAATTGCTGATTCAGGGGATAGTTTAATCATCCATTTTATTTTAATTTTGCAAAATGAGCCTAACAAATATTTGTAGAGAAGGTTTAAAGTACAAAGGAGAACTTGGTTTAAAAATAGATTTTGACTGTGTAAAATAGGTTAGTGCTACCTTTGAGGCAAACAAACAACCCACTTAAGAATTAAAAATTTCCAAGCAAATGATTTGGAAAGACTTCCCTCTTGAAGCATGATCAAAGTAAAATCTTGACAGGTAGCATTTATCACAGGTAGTACCTTCTGCTCAGTAGGTACTCGATGAAGCAAAAGAAAAAAAATTAAAACAGTGGTTCATAGTTACATGACTAGCTATTGTATTTAGAGCATAAAAAGGAGACTTTAGAGAAAGAACTCAATTTGTATTGAAGCTGCAACTTGCAATGTTTTGAAATGCTCAAGTTGTTGTTACACAACTGAATTTCAAGTACCCAGAATTGTAAAAATTAGAAATGGAAAAGCACCATGAGGTCATGTTGTCCATCCTGTCTTCCAGTGCAGGACTGATTGGTCACTACAGTTTATTTGCTAGTGCCTTGACCAATCTAGTTTTTAATGTCCCATGTGATTGGGCTTCCGTCATTGCTTTTGGGAGACCATTCCACAGTCTAATGCCCTCATCCAGCAAAGCACTTAAGCGAGTGCTTAACTTTAAGCCTGTGAACCGTCCTGTTGAAGTCTCCTTAAAGATTTAGGAGAAAATTTTCAAAGGCCTAAAGGATAGATAGGCATCTAACTCTCTTTGAAAGTCAATGGAAGTTGGACACCAAACTCCCATTTGTGCCTTTGTAAATCTCCCACTAAAGTTAACCACTTGCTTTAGTGCCTTGTTGATTAGAGGCTAACTTGCTAGGAAACTTTTTCCTACATTTCCCTTAATTGATTTCATCCCATGACTATTAGGTATAGCTATTTACGGGTGCTGCCCATATATTCAGTTTGTTCTCTCTCTTTTTTTTTTTTAATTCCTCAATAGTCTCAGGTGTTGACTCAATACTCAATATTAGCACCAGGGTATCCCCTGCCCTCAGATCAATATTTTTTCACATTATTTTTTTTTAAGTATAAGGGCTAGTGTACATGAGAACACACTAATCTGAATTAACCTTTGCAGTGGATAAGTTAAACTACATTAAACCCCATTTGGATGCCCTTATTCAGAATTAAAGAATTAAGGCCACCTTATTTCTGAATAAGAGCACCCCACACATGGGATTTAATGCAGTTTAATGAATCCACTGTTAAAGTTAATTCAGATTAATTTTCTTGAGCATCCCTGTGTAGGGAAGCCCTAAAAATTGATGCTAGACGTAACCTGACTCTTTGATAGCTGGATCATATAAACTAAAGTAAGCTGATGTGGAATTAGAAGGGCCTCTGTTGTTTTTTAAAACATTTCTGAATTGATAGTTTGCTTAGAACTCTCACCTTATTTTCCTAAAAAATAAGTTGGTGTAGAGGCATATTCTGATTTAATTTACAGTGCAGTAAATCTGGAGTAAGTCTGTGTTGAATTCAGTGCAATTACTGTGGATTCATAGCAGCATAACTGGTATCAGAATTTCACCCCCTGACTTTAGCCTTTTATAGCAGATTAATGGTGTGCAGCTAATCATGACCCTCTGGATCAAAAGTATGCGAGTTTAAGAAAAGCACTGTTAACATTTTGTGGGTATTGTGAATGGTTATAAAATATAGGTGCAGTATATGGAAGGTGTCCAAAAATCCCTATTTCAACTTATCAGATCCACCAATCTTGACTAATGGGCATTCCTCTCCATGGATGAAGGGCTGGGTCTCAGAACAAAGTATGCTGATTATATTTTTCCTGCTGAGAAGTGATTTTTCTCCACATTTCACTGAACAGCCTAGTCTTAAAATAAATAGGATAAGTTGAACAAAAGGTTTATTGACCATATCTGACACTACAAACCCACCTCTAATGCAGTTATAATGCACACTCTCAGTGGGCACCACGTTAGTGTATCGGACTTGTGAAAATTCTATTTAGAGCAGGAAAATTTCCCTTTCTGCTCCACCGTTCAGAACTGATAGTCTCCAAACAGCCGTTCTCTCTTTCTCTCCCCACCCTCCGCAAATCCTCTCAAATACAGTAAAGAGCTGTCTGCTGTTTGAATCCCATGGGAATATGCAGTGTGGAAACCACAATGTCCTGCGTACATTACTCTGGGCACCTATGCCCATAACTGATGTTAAAGATTTAAAATGGTTAGGGAGATGTGGTTGGAAGTTGCATATATGAGCATTATCCTTGCTATGCTTTTAACATTTTTGCTATAGGTTGCAAGACTTCACTCTTCAGAGGAGTGAGTCTAGACTAGTAGCTGCACTCAAAAACTCCAGAATGCATTTGCAATGAAAAATGAAGCTTTTGGGTCAGCTTTTTCTTTTGCAGATGTAGGCACCTAAATAAAAGTCACCTGATCATCCAAGGTGCTGAGCATCCACAGCTCCCATTAATCACTATGAGAGCTGCAGGGATTCAGCATCTTTAGAAATTGGGCCGCTTGTATTTAGGTGCCAAACTTTAGGAAATGGAGTTTGGTCATTTTGCCTTAATATTCAGTTGAATTGATTTGCTTTTCTGATGAGCCAATCCAATAAATTTGCCATCGACCTGTGAGCTAAGTGATGCATGAGATCTTGGCAGAGTATTTCATGAAATGGTGCACTCTTCAAGTGAGGGCACTGCACTGGTTTCTCCTTTTAATATAACTTCGTATTCTTTGCTTCAGCTGCTGTCTTCGGCATTTTACTCCACATGTTGTCTGCTCTTCTCTGCAAGTGGAATTCTGCTCCCATTTAAGTCTCTGGAGGTTTTACCGCTGCTTTCAATAGAAGTAAAATAGGGATGTGTGTGAAGAGATTCCTTTTAAAACTCTTTGGAAAAGAATAGGCTTGTACTGGAGCTGGCCTCTCCTACTCCTCCCCATTTCTAAAGAAAATATTTTATTATCAACTTGCCAGCACAAATATTCACAATGTGACTTCACTTGCGCTTTCTCCAATGTGATAATCACTTCAGTTGAACTGGATTTGATACCTATACTTATACATCCTGTAATTTTCTTTGTGTTAATGTTCTCCAGGTCTGTGCCAGAAGGTTTCAAGTTTCTTATTAAACCTGGATACTTCCCCTTCCCCAGTGCTTTTTAGGATATGCCCATTAAAATCCTTTTCTTGGCTTTATCCCTATAGTCTCATAACTTTACATATCTTGAAACTAAGACAAGACATTTATCTGTTCAAAATCATTCTTCATCTGTGCAATTCTCAATTTATTGTCCTGTATTTTTAGGTATTCTCTGTTACAATCAGCAAACTACTGCTCCACACAGCTCATTTCTTCTTTCAGATCTTACACAGAAGGCCAGATTCTCCTCTTTGACATGCATGTAAATCTGGAGTAATTTCAGTGGGAGCAGGATTGAGCCAAGAGACATCAGGGTGGACAAATTGGGGATGTACATGAATATATGGCATATGTCCACTTCTCTGGAGCTGGTATATTGTGCTCTAGAATATAAGCTTTTATTTCTTTTTTTAAAGTAAATCTCTAGCCCTTATGTTTTTGAAGGAAACCTTCAGAATACAAATTACGTGTCACTAATGCAGTGAGGTCTGCTTGAGTCTGCAGAAAGCCTGAAACAATAGCTCTCAGAGATGAGAAATACCCTCATTCACCTTAATGAGTGTTAGTGCCGATACCCAACAATGATCATTTAAATGCTATTTCCTTGCTAACAAAGCTAGTAGAAAAGGAGAGGAACGAAGATAAGAAGATCTTCCCATTTTATTTTAAGTGCTATCTCCTCCTTTGAGTGCACTTACTTTATTTCCCCTCAGTCAAGGAGCCTGGTAGAGCCCAGCAGTGAATACAAAGGGAGCCCAAGGTTGGAGAAGGCCCAAGGAGCCCAGCAGGGCATCTGAATGCAACTGAAGAGAGTCAAGCCCAAGTTACCCCAGCAGAATTCACCTGTGAACTTCTGCAGTCTCCCATGAGCGGAGGCCTGATATGAACATGTCAAATGGGTGAAGCCTGGTCTATGGGTGTAGCCTCATTTGGGGGTGGAGCTTAGGTGGGTAACACTGTTGGATTTTTTTTCACAGTTGAATCCTGGCATGGAATAGACTGCCAACGCTGGTATTCCCAATGTATTCCAGTATAACTGAGTGCGTCCCAAAGGAGAACAAATCATTCCTGACACTAGTCCTTGTGCCTCTTCAAAAGTTGTTCTTATTTAACTGGTTCACTAATATGATGAAATATTCAAGTCAATTATTTAAGCAGTTCAGGCTTGTTGCTCCCAAGTAAATGTGTGGATGGGCTCATAGACATGGGGATGAGCATCGTCCCTAGAGTCATGCACCCATTGAGCAATCTGGCTTTTAAAATTCTTGCTATCTTATTTAAGAGGTTGACTACATTCATAATAGATCTGGAACAGAAAGCAAACTAATGTTTTCCAGCAGAGATCTACAGCAGTCTTGGCTTCCTAGCAGTGTGAGCAGGGCCGCCCAGAGGATTCTGGGGGCCCGGGGTCTTCAGCAGCGGGGGGCCCTTCCATTCTGGGACCTGCCGCCGAAGTGCCCCGAAGACCCGCGGCGGGCCCCCCTCCCCTCCCCCCGCCGCCGAATTACCGCCGAAGCCGGACCCGCCACCGAAGTGCAGCCCGGTCTTCGGTGGTAATTTGGCGGAGGGGGGCCCCCGCCGCGGGTCTTCGGGGCACTTCGGCGGCGGGTCCCAGAAGGGAAGGGCCCCCCGCCGCCGAATTACCGCCAAAGACCGAGCTGAACTTTGGCGGCGGGTCCCGCTCCGTCTTCGGTGGTAATTCGCCAGCGGGGGGTCCTTCCGCCCCGGAGCGGAAGGACCCCCTCGCCGGCGAAGACCGGGAGCAGAAGAAGCTCCTGCACCCGGCCCCGCAAGAGTTTTCCGGGCCCCCCGGAGCGAGTGAAGGACCCCGCTCCAGGGGCCCCGAAAAACTCCGGTTGGGGCCCCTGTGGGGCTCAGGGCCTGGGGCAAATTGCCCCTCTTGCCCCCTCCTCTGGGCGGCCCTGAGTGTGAGACTTCCAGATTTATATTTATACTATATAGCATTTCATCTTCA
The DNA here is from genome assembly GCF_020497125.1 of Mauremys mutica. Classification (NCBI taxonomy): domain Eukaryota; kingdom Metazoa; phylum Chordata; order Testudines; family Geoemydidae; genus Mauremys; species Mauremys mutica. The sequence continues at coordinate 8,789,181 of NC_059084.1, read as the reverse complement.
ACCTATTATGAACTGTATAAAACAGGGAACTTAAGTAGACTATGCACTTGCACTTGTTCGGGTACTGAATTCATCATTGCACAGGACGGTTCTCTTTAGGGCTCTCTAATGGCCTGATTCCAAAGCCCACTGAATACATGGAAAGCCTGTCATTGACTGCAATGGGCTTGGGGTCAGTCCTTAGAGATTTTTAAACCGAATACAGAAACAACACAACACCAGTGTAGACACAGCCTAAAAGAGAAAATTCTAGAACAGAATGAAATGAAATGCAGCAAAGGTAAATTGATTTTTGCCTCATCAAATACTATTGGCAGTTACGATATTGCAGGGAACACTTATTTTCTGCATGCATTTCAGGGCTTTAAAAAGTATCAGCTCCCCTTTGTCAGTGTTTTGCTGAAAGGATTTGCTTTAGATAACTGGACATGCCCTAATCCCTTTTTAGCCTACAAAAGGAAGAATGAGAAATAAGGATAAGAAAATTATTTGAGTCCCTCCAATCCCAAATTATTTGCTTAGATGTATTTTCGGCCAACGTTGCAAATCTTCACATATTGAACTAGGAAACTTCTGAGGCCGTGTTTACAGACTTCAGAGGCCCAGTTCATTCAAGGAGTGGAGGGGAGGGCAAATTTGCAAGATCCTGCGTTCTCAAAAATTCTTCTGTGTTTAATACGACAGTAATAGCAATGACTTATAAAGTTGTCTGTATTGTACTTAACGGTTAGATAAAAGGGCCAAGACTCCTGCCTTCTATTCTCAACTTTGTTACTGACCTTCTTTTATTTCTTGACACAATCTATAAAACTCCGAAGTTAACTGTATCTCTGACCCCTCCTGGTTTCTACTACAAGGATTTTTCTTGTACCTTCTTCTGTAGCATCTGGTATTGGCCACTGTAGAAGACAGGATACTGGGACTAGACTGACCACAAGTCTGACCCCGTGTGGTGATTTCTGTGTTCCTACTTACTGTGTCCCTTGGGTCAGTCTCCACCCTGTGCCAGCTCCCCAGTTTGTAAAATGGAAAAAATGATTACCTGCTTCCCACAGATTCTGTAATACTTAATTGATTGAATTTACACAAAAATCACTAGACAAAAATACTCTGAGACCAGAGTAGTATTAATATTTTTAAAGTACTGTTAAATCTGCTATTTTCCCTTCATTAAACATATTACTCCCTTAGATCCAGATAAACGGGGAAGAAACACACCTGAAAATGGAGGGAAATTAATAATACTGAGCTCTCACATTGCAGTTTTCATCCATAGCTATCAAAACACATTGTAAAGGAGAGTTGCAATATTCCCATTTTACAGATAAGGAAACAGACAAAGAAAGGTAAGAGAATTTGCCCAGTGTCACAGAGCAGGCTTTTGGCATAGTTGGCTCAGTGCCCCAGACACTGGATTAACGTGCCTCTGAATGCTGAAGAAAAACGTGGGAATACAAAGGGCTGAAAATAGACCTTTTTTTTTCCATGCCCACGTACATTATGATCTATTTCAACATGTGTCCACCAATCTTATGTCTTAGTACCGGGCTGTGCAGGCACGGGGCTCCATGGGAATTTATTGTGCCCAGTAGACTTACACCAGAGATGAAATTGCCTTCAGAAGTCTGACTGCTCTCCAACATGTATGTTCATCTTTCATTAATATGTATTGGCTTGATACAAATAGCAGTGATACAGATAAATCAGGGCAGAACTGGACCTTGTATTAGAGTTGGAAACTCAGAATTTCTGTTCCACAGAAAATTCTGATATTTTAAAATTTTCTTTCATCCCAAATTTCAATGAAAAGTCAAAATTTCCCACAAAACTAAATTTCCAAAAAATTTCATTTTGGAATCATCAAAACCTTAATAAAATGGTTCATTTCAATAAGATCAAAGCACTTTCTTTCAACTTTATCTATTATGTGACCTGATCTGATATTGAACTGTTCTGTCAGAAATTTTTTACCACCTCTACTTAATATATTAATATGAACACCTCATCCCTGAAGTAAATGTAACAGAATCTTCTGTATATTAAAGCATTTAGCTGGAGCGCAGCTATATATTGGGAAGTTGGCAGAGAATTGTGAACAGGTCTTGCAGTGAATATTCCAACACTTGTAAGTTCATGATTGAAAAATTAAACATTTTTGAATATGTCAAAGGCACCTGCCTTCATTAAGAACCAAATCAGGGAAAAGAGTGAGAAGTTTAAAAAAAATATCTAATTGTGAATTAACCAAGCAAATTAATGTCTCATAAATAGAATCAGGTAGCTTTAGACATAACCATATAACATATTTCCAAACATGCCAATAGCACTCACCTTTGGGCTGAGATTAAACCCAAAGGGTAATGTTTTCATACAACTATAACTGCCTTTTAACAAGTATCAGAGGGGTAGCCATGTTAGTCTGGATCTGTAAAAGCAGCAGAGAGTCCTGTGGCACCTTATAGACTAACAGACGTATTGGAGCATGAACTTTCGTGGGTGAATACCCACTTTGTCGGATGCATGCCTTTTAACAGAGGCTTAGTAATGAAAGTCTCTCCTCACCCTATAACTACAACGTCACTGACTACAGTCATAATGTGCTACTGGTGATGAACATTCTCTGCATTTCCAAAGATCCATGTAGCATGCCAGGGCTAGGCACACAAAGTCAATCAAATCCCAAATGAAACAAGGTCTCCCTGTGATTGCCAGCCGGAGCTGTTGAGAAATGTCCTTAACTCCCAGCCCTGGTTAGAGTGACTGGAACACAGGTTGAAAATAACATTATAGGGTGTATATTTCACGGTGCTTTAAAGTGAGAAGTCTGGAGTAGCTGGCCACATAAGCAGCTTTCCCGTAAACACTTCAGTTCTGCTTCACTGAAAATGGCTTAGGTGCCGATAAATGAAGCTACACACTTTGACATGGCAGAGAGTGCTATTCATTTTGTGTCTTACAATTAAATTGTCCCAGGCAAGTTAGGCCCACCCAGTATGCATCTTTCACACAGGTGCTTTTTCCGAATGCCCCACAATGACTTTCCTCTATACCCTCCCTGAGAAGGCAAGTTAAGGAGAAAACTTATTTTGTAATCTCATCTATCGGACCCATCTCTGGGTGGGACTGGAGCTAGCTGTATGCTATAGGCAGACTATTATCTGCTGTGAACATTTAGGCCCTGATTTTCAATAGGTCATGTGTGTAATTTTGCATGTAAAAATCCATGCAAAATTGTGCTTGCACTTGCTGTGATTTTGTGCGCAAATGTGTTGTTCTTATACAAGTAGATTCTGCCTGTCTGCTGGAGTAAGAGAGGCTTTTATCTCCTTTACTCTGGTTTCCTTTGCAGGTAGTTATGTCTGGTTCTGCCCTGCACATCCCGCTGCTGTGTGAGGTGGGATAAATGATGAGCACTGATTGCAAAGATTAGTAGACACAAAATATGTGGCGTCTAAACGATTTTGACATGGATGCTGTTTAGAGTGTAAATTCCTCCTAGGTGAGGGTGCCTGATTTTTAAAATTACTTTAGCTTTTTGATCCTAATGGAATGTTATATCCAAAACACAGATTTGGTTTCACTGCAGAAGGCAGCATTTCAAGTGTTTCTGAAATCGTTAGTGTAGCCTTCTGTTGATGTGCCAGGTCCTACAAAAGGAATGCGCTTACAAAGAGAAAATGGTAAGATATAGACAAGGGGATCGCTACCGGAAGGGATCAGTGGCCTCTTTTCATGAGTAATTTCATATCTCAAGGGTTTCATGTTCAAAGATTTTATTCTTAGGGCAGTGGGCGGTCTAATTAAATACATTATTCCATTTCATTTTCTTGGTTTCGTGTGACTCCTTAAACATGACTGACTTGGTGCAGGAATCTGTTGTACTAGCTGTGGGGGAAGAAAAATAAAGTTATGTTATCTGTAGTGAAGATGAGGGCAGGGATAAGAACCATGATCATGGGTCATCACTGGGATTGAACTCAAGACTAGGGCTGGCTGAAAATTTGCCATCAGAATTCTTTTTTTGGAACATTGGTTCTTTGACCAAAAAAATGTTTAATGGAAAGTGTCTGCTTTTTGTGGGAAATGCGGTGTTTTGTCAGAAGACCGAATGCCCCAAAACTGAAATATTTCAGTATTTGAATTTCAGCTGAAAATTTTCTGTGGAAAATTTAGAGGAAACACATTTTTAATTATTAATTCTGTTCAAACTTTCCAGGGGGAAAAATGTTTTTTTACTAGCTCTTGCACTTAGACGCTAGCACCTAGACTCCAGGACCTCTAGCACTTAGAAGCATCAACTTCTACAGCTTGAGCCAAAGGATTAATTCCATTGTCTGCTAGCTGTAGTAGACTCATAACCCATATGAACCAGCCTCATTGAATAGTAGTTTACAAGAGCAGTAAAATACTTCTGTCTTTCCAAAGTGATCTGTGACATGGCATTTCAGTCCTCAATATTAGCCCATTTTATCTTATGCAGTTCACTATGGCAGTCATTAGCAGGTGTTATTTGCATGGCTAAGTCTATGTGATACCAAGATCAATAGGAGGGGAGGAAAAAAGTGTAGCTAAAATAAAAAAAACTTGTAAATGACTTTGTTGGCTGCTTTTTGAAGCTACAACATTACGTTTCATTTCATCACTGGCTAAGAAATATAGTGTGGATACCTCTTGTATATTTTTCATATTTTGGAAACATTCCAGATTCACTTAAAGAGTTTAGCCACCCCTCTTCTCAATTCTTTTTTTTTAAAAGAGAGATTAACAAGCACTTTATTCAGTGCATATGAACTGCCTATCAAGAATATTTTCAGCAGTGCACCAGTGATACACTGCAGATAGTGCTGACAGAAGCGAAAGCGAAATGTCATACTTTCAGATCCGATGCGCTCTAGAGTTGGAATAAGGCCTGTACTGCCTTCAGAGACTGACAGCTAAATCCTTCATTCTTTCAGCTTCCAACATATGGCATGAAGTAGGGTGTGAAAGATAAATTTCTTTGGATAGGCGCAGAAAATGTGTGCAACATTTTTACTGCTTGGCTGCATAGCAAGATCAAACCAGCCATGTTTTCTGAGACCAGAAATGTAATGCTTTGAAGTCATACATCCAGATTGGTAATGTTAATGATAACACAATTGATACCTGCTTAGAGTCATTAGCAGCTTACTCTGCCAGCCTAGCCATGGCCACATGGGGGAAGAGAGTCAAATCAGCCATTAGACATTCCCACCCCCTTTTCTTGTACCACCATGATTTTGTCATTATATAGGAGAAAAATTCCAGATATGATGCAAACGTCCTTTCCGGAGTTTGGAACTGTCCGTGGTACCAATATAATCTTTTCTTGTTAGCAGCCTTGTGCACTAGCTATTTCAGGATATTAACGTTGGCTTGCTTGCTTCAGAATGAAACCAAAGTCATAGAACCCATTGTATGTTTTAATATGTGTTTACTATTGTTTTGTTTAAGGACCACACACAGGTAGAACTGCAGTCCAGGTAGCCGATGAAGGAGTTACCTTGATTGGCTCATGATCAACTGATGCTCTGTAATGCCAATATTACTAGAAACATTATAGGTCAAGTGTGCATTTGGCTGGCTGAGGTTTCTTTTGAAGTGAGCTAGATACCAAGCTTTTGCAGACACAATAGCCATGCAAGCATGGGATGATGTTTCAGAACATGACGGAGAAAGAACATGAGGAGCAAATGCAGAAAGCAAAATAAACACAGGAAAAGCAACAGTACAGCTGAAATTTTACAGTGAAAAAGAAATCAATACACCACAAATTATAATTTCACATCTATATTTTATAATGTCCATTTCATAGGACAGGAGTAGTGGTATTTGTAATCTGCTGAATCACAGTGAGGTTTCCTGCAATAGCCTTCAGCATGTTATGGTACCAAAAATAAGCCCTGACTATTGACCAGTGTTGCTCTCACTCTCATTAGGACACGTTTGTGCCAGCATCTTCTGCTGTGTAAGTTAGATGTTAACCTCATTCTAGGTGCTGTACATCTGTTGATCAGATATAAAATAGATTATTTCTACTTTGCTCCTTTAAAGTGTTTTTATGGGCCATAAATGTTTCTCTCTAAAAATGGGAATTTAACCTGCAAAACATATGTGAGTCTGAAGGATGGGCACAACGCAGGTAGATATCAGGGCAAGAACTCTGATTTGGGCCCATGATTAATTTTAATGGTTAGGCTGTTGGTGTGTGTTGAGACAACTGCTTCAGTGTTTCCATGTGTGCCTATGTCTGACTGTATCTATGTATTGTCTTGTGTTTTATATTTAAATGTTAAGCTCTTTGGGATGGGGCTGTCTGTCTGTTCTGCCTTTTTACAGCACCTTACACAATGGGGTCCTGGCCTTGACTAGATCTCCTAGGCACTATAATAATAATAAATAATCATAATTTTTGTAGCACACACAAAATATTGTATCAGAGGGGTAGCCATGTTAGTCTGCATCCGACGAAGTGGGTATTCATCCATGAAAGCTCATGCACCAATACGTCTGTTAGTCTATAAGGTGCCACAGGACTCTTTGCTGCTTTTACAAAATATTGTGACTCAAATTGTTAATTTATTTCTTCTTAAAGATGCTTCTGAAAATCTCTAGTTGGGGGCAGGGCCTGAAGAAAATGGTAGAGATAGGTTTACTCTTTAAAAAAATTCTGGGTGCAATTCTGTTCTCTAAGGGTACATCTTCACTACCGGCCGGATCGGCGGGTAGCAATCGATTTCTCGGGGATCGATATATCGCGTCTCATCTAGACGCGATATATCGATCCCCGAATGCACTCCTGTCGACTCCAGAACTCCACCAACGCGAACAGCGGTAGCGGAGTCGACATGAGGAGCCGCGGACGTCGATCCCGCACCGTGAGGACGGTAAGTAATTCGATCTAAGGTACTTCGACTTCAGCTATGCTATTCACGTAGCTGAAGTTGCGTATCTTAGATCGATCCCCCCCCAGTGTAGACCTGCCCTAAGAGGTGCAGCACAGAACCTGCAGCCTGATGATAGGGGAAAGGGTAGGCATTGTGCTTTTAAGCCACCCTTGATCCTTATTGATCATGGGAAGCTCTGGGGTCTGGAGAGGCCCTCAGCATAACTTAGATGAGGCTTGAATTTAGACAAAGGTTTCTAACCCTCAGAGGAGTAAAGTTCTGGAACAACCTTCCGGGGCGACCAGTGGGGGCAAAACTCCAATTGGTTTCAAGACTGAGCTTGATACATTTATGGAAGAGATGCTATGATGAGATTGCCTACAGTGGCATGTGGCCCATCTGTGTCTGCTAGAAGCAAATATCTCCAACCACCAGAGATGAGACACTAGATGGGGAGGGCTCTGACTTAGTACAGTGAAGTCTTTACCATGTGTCTGGCTGATGGGTCTTGCTGACATGCTCAGGGTCTAACTGATCCACCATATGTGGGGTCGGGAAGGAATTTTTTCCCCCGGTCAGATTGACAGAGACCTTTAGAGCCTGGGGCACAGGTTACTTGCTGGTTTAAAGTAGAGTAAATGGTCGATTCTCTGTAACTTGAAGTCTTTAAATCATGATTTGAGGACTTCAGTAACTCAGCCAGAAGGTATGGGTCTATTACAGAAGTGGATGGGGAGGTGGCCTGCAATGTTCAGGAGGTCAGACTAGATGATCATGATGGTCCCTTCTGGCCTTAAAATCTATGAAATAGTCCTGGGGTCCTGTCTAAGTTACAGAAGCCCACCCAGGCTATCATATGGACCACAATGTTGCCCAGTATCTGCTGGCTGGCGTCCCCAGGCCAGAGAGCCAGGGGCAGACGGCTGAAGAGGGCTGAAGGCAGGAGGAACAGCAGAAGGAGATGCCTGATAGACCTAAGCTGGAGAGCCAAAGTCAAGGGCTAGAGAGGGCTTATGGAAGGGACAGCAGCAGAGACCAGGACCGTGAGGCCGTGAGAGAACCTGGAGTAGTGTGGGATGCTCCCAGCACAGAGACTGTGGGAGTTCCAGCTGTGAATAGTAGGTTTGCACCCCAGAAGGAAGGGCTGGGATGGTTGTCTTGGCAGGGGGATGGAGGTGTGGTAGAAGACACCAGGGTATGGTAAGAACAAGGTCAGATTTTGAGGATTCCATGCACTGGGGGTAATATGGACTATGTTTGGGGACTTTTTTTAGGGACTCTCTGCACTATGTTTTGATAATAAACTAAGTTAATGGGCTAGAGGATAAGCTGGCTTGGGGACCCAAGAGGAAAACTGAGGCCAGGGGATACTTGTAGGGTGGCCCGAGGCTATGAGGGGCTACCTGGCAGGAGGCCACTTGTTCATCTTGCCCTTTGTATTTTCTTATGGCATGGAGAGCTATGTTTGAAACATAATTTCTCAAAACAGAGCTTTAATTCTATGATTCACACTTCTAAAATTAAACATTCAAGTACCAATAATAATACAAAAAGCAAGTGTTCTGGCTAATTCTAAAATAATCCAGCTATTGAACAGATTAGTGTTATTTTTGCAAGAGCGGCAAATATTTTCCATAGAACAATAGAAACTGAACATTGTCGCTGCCAGTTGTATGTGTGTGAGGGTTTTTTTTAATGCTGAGAGTTCTAGTTTCATGATCATATATAATTATGCATTTACAGAAAAATACAAAAGTACTAACTCATATGGATGCAGACATGGGATATATATATTAAACCATAAGTCTCCTACTTAGGTCTGGAACAGAGAATCTGGGTATTTTACAGTACCTGATTCCCATCTAAGTGTTCTGATGGGGTAAAATGTCTTTTATCTCTATAATAGAGAAGTACAGTAGTGATTGGGTCTTGGATCTGATATTACACCCATTGAAGTTAATGCCAGCACTCCCATTGACTCCAGGTGAGCGGGACAACTCACACAAGGAAGGTGAGCAGGTTTGAGTGAATTTCCTTGAAAAAAAAATAGCTTCAAAAAATTCCCCCACAAAAAAGTTCTGCAGAATTTGACATTTCCCAGAAGTTCCCATGATCCTAGGAATTATCTGTTTTAGCTCTGACCCTGCAATCAGATCCATGCAGGTGGACTTGTGCACCTATGTAGACCTCCACTAAAGTCAACCAAGCTCTGTGTAAACACAAGGGGTCTTCTCCCATAGATTTGATTGCCTGATTGGGGCCTTTGTTTACACCTGTTTGTAATTGGAAAACAGAACTTGAGAATTTGTCAAACCTGTATGCAAAAATTCAAATTAGAATCCAGTTAAATCCAGTTGCATCACTCCTTTTAAATGAGAAGACATGCCCATCCCTATCCCGAGACTGCAGGCAGAACTACTTAATCCTGTGTTTATGAATATTTTCCCATTTTGTATTTTATTGCTTAACCTTGTAGGCATTCTGATTTTGCAATTAATTATTCCACTGTATATGAAAGTCTTGCACAGCCTTGATTTAGTGCTGTTGAAATTAAACAGGGAGGCAAAACCACTGTTGATAATTACACAAATTTCATATATCTGTGTATGTATCTTAAATCAAGAAAAACTCTTTGTTTGGACTGGTGCCGCAGATTTGATAGTGTTCAGTAACTCTAATTATAGGCTATGGAAATTTGGAAAAATCTCATAATGCTTATTTACAGTTTACCATTTTTTCCCCCAAAAAAAAGTACTTTGAAGGATTTTGCAATTAATCTTCAGTTTCATTTGATGGGAATTTAGAATTCTTGATCTACATCTCTCACTTGTTGCATAAAGCAAATATACAGGACAGCATTTAACATAACATGTCCTTTATGTACTCTGGTATATATGCTATTCTTAAGAATAAAGGTATTTCTAGTATAAGTTTCAATCAAGAATAGAATCGAAGAAATGCAGCACTGTTAATTCTGGGTAGATCTTTAATGGTACGGGCATTGTTGACGTGCTTAAGATATCAAGGGAACAAGACTATCCAATTAAATGAACATTAAAAAAAAATTCCCACTGTTCTCTATGACATAAGCAATCCTGTTAATGTTGTAATATATAACTAGAACCCATGGAATCCTGTGTCACTTCAGACAATTTTGTAGAGACGACATTTTTCATCTAAAGCTCTAGTAAAGTCTTACCTATACATATGCCCAATCAGTCAGACAAAGAGGACAGACAATCTGTCCACAAGCTGTTGCTGCCAACATTGGCAACGGTGGTTCCAGCACTACTTGTTAGAAGACAGAAGCTTGCAATAAGGACATCCTTTCCTAAACAAATGAGCTTTTAGTGTCCTGTGTCTTCTAGGCTACCTGTCCTGCAAGGTGTTGCATGTGTCCTATGTGGGAGGGGGAATTGAGGGCATGAAGCTGAGGGCCCACTCTGCAGAATTGGGCCTTTACAATCAAGATCTGTGTAGGAGAGTTGTTTTCCTTTTTGCGATCTGCCTAGCATCAGTCATTAACTTATTATAGTGATGGGGCTTCATTTTCCATGATTAAGCTAGATAAGAACAGATCCCAATAACTTCAAGTTTTATGCACACCTGAAATCCTGATGCTTACTTTTCTCTTTAACTTTCATGTTTTTATCTTCTCATTTGACGTTGGGATTTTTATTCTTTCCTCTGATAACACTGGGAGCTTTATCCTGCTCCCACTAAAGACAATTGTCCAAATTCTGTGACACTCCTTTCCTGTCTTGGAAAAGGGGATGGAGCAAAGCCACTATTTCATCTCCGAAACACTGGGCCCTGCTGAGAGCTGCTTGCTCTAGGTTAGAGCAGCTAACGACAGCCCCCAATGGGCTGCTGTGCTGCCAGGAATAGTTGGAGTGCAGTCTGCTCCAGCCACATCCTTTGCTGCCAACTCAGCCCTTTCCTTCCCATCCTCACCTCCAGCACCCTCTGTACCACTGAAATACTCCTTATTCCTGGGGAAGATCCAGCCAGTGCCATTCCAGTGGTAGAAGAGCTGCCATGGAGCAGAGTCTGGCCTGTTGGCTTCAATGGAAAGCATATTGTCCTTAGTCCTCCTTCTCTGCCTCACATTAGATGAGCACCCAGCTCCTATGATTGCACCCAGCTCCTGTGGTTGCAACTTTCTGTTCCCATAACATCAAGAATACAAAGACAAATCAAAGAATAATACAGTAGGAAAGCTTCTTTCTGTATTTGGTTCTAAGGATTACATTTGCCGCTTGCACAGGTAATTCCTGGACCTTTTGCATTGGAGCACGTTGTAAGTAAGGTGCTTGTAAGATGATCCCTGCGGTGTCTTTATAAATCTTAGCAATACATGACAGACAGCAGTTAGCTGAAACAGCAGGCAGCAAGTGGCCTGTGGGACACTTAAAAAAAGGGACACTCTGACATGCTATCCATCAGAAAAGGGCTGCTTTTGTATCACTGCAGGGGAGAACAAGGAGGTGCGCTAAATAAAAGTTGGATTTAATCATAGTCTGACTTCATAATATCACTCTCACTTCACCCTCTGGATTGCAACTTCCTAGTGAAGAGCTAGTTAGTTTTAATGATAGAAGTTTAGAATCGTATTGAAATTTAAATTAGGCTAATGACTAGTGATATGGCTAAAGGGTATAATTTACAAAACACAAATCTCTTATGCAAAAGTGTATGTGTTCAATACCACACATGAAAATCCCATAATTTTGTTTTCATTCATTTGAAGCCCCAAATCAAACACTAAAATCTTGTTAACATTTCCAAGGCTGAAAAACACACCATTAAGCCTATGTCGGCTTTGCCTGGCAGAAACTGTCTTGGAAAGACAAACTCCCATCTTCAAACATACCAGACACTAGCTTGAAAGCTCTTTTTCTTCCTTCTCTGGTTTAGGGTCAGGATTTTCAGAAGGGGCTCAGCATTCACAACCAGGGCTACATTTACAGAAGGGCTCAGTGCCCACAGTTGGGGGCCAGATTTTCAAAGCACTGAGCTCCCATTTAGGCACCTAATTTAGTGGCCAGGTTTTTCGCAAGAACTCAGGACACAGGGGACTGAGCTCTTTTGACCAACTGGCCATGTACGTCACAATGGAACACGGAGCGCTTTTGAAAATCTGACCCTCACTTAGATGACGGAAGTGACACAGTAGGAGCTGCTGGAGCTCTGATCTCTTGACAATCTGGCCCCAAGTGTCTGCAGTAGGCCTATATTGTACTGGCAAAGACCAGGAGATTTGGAAATCATGTGAGATAAACCCTGTTGTTTTAATAAGGGTATTCAGCTTAGAAGACATTGGGAAGCACTGAAGTTTTAATTCATACACACCAAAAATACCTTGTGAATGAGTGGAGGCTGTCACAGATACAACATGCCTGACACTAAGCCACAAAAGGAATGAAAAGTTGTGTCACCAGCAATCAACACCATTTACTCCTCTTCCCACAGTCAGACACTTTACCATACCACAACTACTAAACACCCCCTAAACTTTTCTTTCTCTTTTTGGCATGTATCCCCTCATAGGCTCAGCACCCACCAGGCACGGCCGTTCAGTGGCACAGCTGATCAGCAGTTTGGAGGCGCCACCAAACATCTGTTTGGCGGCTCAGGAAGGGGTTTGGGGAAGGGCAGAGAGCAGTGAGTGGTGGGTGGGCAGGAGCATCAGGGAAGGGGGGGCTTTGAGGGAAGAGGCAGATTGGGGGTGGGGCCTCAGGGTAGAGCAGGGCTGGAGCACTCCAGGGTAAAAGTAAAAGTAAAAAGGCACCTATGCCTCTCCCCAATCCCTTGGTTGGTCTTTCCACCTGTTCATTCATTCAGTAAAAGGCTCTACAGGCAGTTCTCAGACTTATGACACAATTGGTTCCTGAAAATTGCATTGTAAGTGGAAACGTTGTAACTCAGAACCGCAATCCACTCCATTGTGGGACAGAGTGTCATAAGTCGAAACCAATGGTCGTAAGTCAAATCAGGGTGTCAATTCAGAAACATCGTAAGTGCTGTTTGTCTTAAGTCGAACGTCATAAAGTCGAGGACTACCTGTACACTATCCGGGCTGGGGGAGCGGTGGTGGCATTGGTGGGTTTATTGGGGGAGCTATGCTCACATATCTGATCTGTGTGCAGAGAGAGCACAGAAAGTAGGCTAGCGAGGTGTTTGCTGAGCCTGTAGCATGTCTGGATCAACTGCTCCTGTGACCAGTGGTGTTAGGAGGCCCCACCGCAGAAGCAATGCAGGGAGGTAGGTTACAAGAGTCTGCCAAATGCTCTAGCCATGGAAGCCCATTTCCAGAGAGATGTTGGAGAGGATCCAGGTTTCCACAGCTCTTCCAACCCCTTCTGCCGCTCTTCTCTGCTCCACAGCTTAGATGAGTCCAACTCTCTGACCATTAATTGGTAGAAGGAGACCCTAATGGTTAAACTCCACTAAAGTATCAAAAGCTAGAAGAGGAGGGTAAAACTATGCTGGCAAATGGACTTTTCAGTTTCTACTGCCAAAAAATTGAACTAAACTGAAAATTGCCTACGCCTGCCAGTATTAAGAGGCACGAAGCCTTTACGTGCTATGTTTTTGAATAACACATGAATTGCTCCGTCTCGCTGACATTTAAAACAACATAGAAACTAAAATCTCTTTTATGCCCAGTCCTTGTAGTTCAGTGTGTACAGCAGTTCAGACTTCCATGAAAACATCACTCAGGTGGGATACTAATGGCCAGTCCAATTCTGAAGTGAACATCATTTTCCCATTAGAATCAAATGTTTCTTGGTATCTCTAGAAGCTAAAGTGTGCACGCAATAAAAACCACTGACGTTTATGAGGTTCTTTAACAATATAGCAGTAAGCATCTGACTTTTAGTATTTTAATTTCATATAGGCATTTAATTGCATGGTACATTCAGTGACATGGTTGAACTGAAAAGAGTTACATTAGAGCACCATATTGAATATCTTGTCATTTGTATAACAGAACTCTTTCCTTTCTCATGACTTCCTATTTTAAGATGATGACGTTGTGAGTCAATTTGCCTTCTTGAGTGCACTTACAAGATTGCAGGATGTACGAGCTGTACCCGGTCATCTCAGACTAATGCTAAGCCACTTAACACCTAACACAAGCATATTTTTAAAAAAGGTGAAATAATAATAAATTAAAGATCAGCTCACCCGGGTACTCAAGATGCTGTGCAGTAAAATAAAATAAAATAAAATAAAATAAAATAAAATACAATACTGTATTGGGGGGAGATGGATAGCTCAGTGGTTTGAGCATTGGCCTGCTAAACCCACGGTTGTGAGCTCAATCCTGGAGGGAGCCATTTGGGGATTGGTCCTGCTTTGAGTAGGGGGTTGGACTAGATGACCTCCTGAGGTCCCTTCCAACCCTAATAATCTATGATTCTATAACTATATTATGTTAAGAAGAAATAAAACCTTAAATTTCAACCAAATAAAATCAATGGAAGGGATCAACAATGACAATAATTTAGAAGGAAAGATGGGCCAACAGAGGGAAGAGATGGATGCCAGGGTCAAAGAGTTCTATATCCTAGGGCCAGCACAGCAAAGGATGACTGATCTTCCATGTGATTATGGGATGCCTAGAAGTTGAGTGATGCATGTCAAGAGGAGGCTCAAGAGATCTGTAACATAAACAAGGCCTGCCCCTTTTGGAACTTTTAAAGGCAAACATTCCATTATCAAGTTAGTCTGGCCCATCATGGCCAACCAGTGTTTTCTAAACACATTGGGTGGATGTACTATTATTACATTATTATTAAATCTAAATCAGGATATAGAAGCAGTCATATTAATGCTAAATTGTGCACACCTGACCCTGGCAAAAATCCCACTGAAGTCAGTGGGGTTTTTACCTATGTCAGGACTGCAAGATTGAAACCTTGGTATCATAAAAAAAGTCCCCAATTTGTTTTGTGCCTAATTATCTGTTTCATTATCCTGGCTTTACTTAACATCATGGATAACAATAGAGTTATACTGTGGTAAAACTTGTGTAACGGGGGATGTGTGTGAATCCAGACTGGGTTGATTGGTTGGGTTTGGTTATTGTACATGTGTTTATAAAGATGCATGTTAGGATTGTAAGGTAAACAGTAAACACGTTATATCGTAATCCGTATGCTGTAAATTTTGGGGGGCAAGGAGTTTGCCTTTTATCTTGCGTTGTACAACATGGAGCACGCTATCAGCTCTTGACAAAATAATGGTAATGTTAATTCATAAATGAAATGCAGTATCGAGTGACTCCTATACCAGTGTTTATGGCCCACCGTGAAGATTTGTGTAGAAAACGTGTGCTGTAAAGAAAAAAATCTGGGTTTGGGGGTGTTTTTTTGGATTTGAAAGGTATGTGCAATTGTCCTCAGGCGAACAATGTATGATCCAGTGCCTGAATACAGAATTGTGAATCATGTTACCGCTGCGTCACAAAAGCAATGGCATTCTTGTTCTCCACATTTCATAGTACTGGCATTTTTTCATTGCATACTATTTGTTTTCATTTAATATGAGGTGAAAACCATTAATACGATGACACCTCAGAGAGAGAAGCTGAATGGCACAAGGAAGAATTTTTTCCACATGACAGTCTGTTGTTATAATGGGTGGGAATGAAAATGAACACTCTTTCTGAGTTTCCCAATTCTGATATTCAGATGAGGTGTGTGTGATCCAAGCTCTGCATTCCTACTGGTGTTCCATTTGCTCAGCCTGGTCCCAGGCCAGATGAGAGACCAGGTTGAACCAGCAGAGTGCTAGTTATCATGCTCCCTACTTTTTCCTCCAAAAGACCTGACTGCATTTGACCTGGCAAACCCTTTCCATCCTTTAAACCTCTCTAGACAGAGTGGGAGCAAAGAATCCTCACAGACACACTTGAACTCCAAGGAGCTCTACATGGGTGCAGGAGTCCACTTGCAGTACTGGGGCTTTAGGTTCCCCTCCTTTCAATAAAGATTGGGGGCGTGTCCTCTGGCTTGGCTTACAAGTTCTCAAACTCTTCATGTGGCTACGGATATAGGCTTTTTATTCAGAGAGTTTTATTTCACCCTGAGAGTGAATGTAGGAATGACCCATGGCACCCTGACAACCAGAGGTGAGGCAGGAGGTAAAGAGAGAGACAACCAGACCTGTGTTTTGAAGATTTCAGTGCCTTGGCAGCCCAATTACTCCAAATATAATGGAACACACATCTGAATTTGACCCATGCACATCCCTGTTTCTAGGTGTCCCTTGAGGAGTTTTAATAGAACCAGGTGAAATCTATTCCTAGACATTGACAATTTATTTCTAATGCCCCTTCACTGAATATATAAACATTTATACTCTCGCATACCAACCACACCCTGATGCTGGTGCATTGGGCAGATTCTGCATTTATCATCAGCTTATCACACTGCCTTGTATTGTATGTACCCATCCTCCCATATCAAAGAGCAGAGGAGGAAAATATCCCCATGTGCAGGGACAAAATATAAATTAGGACAAAATCCCATGCACGAAAGTATTATTGTGTCCTCAGATAGTATTATCAATGACCGGGATCCAATGGCTGCTGATACATCCCACCACTGTCAGTTACCGAGAGATGTGCTAGAGGACTTGGTCACTCATGAACAATGTTCACCAGCAAATTGACAATTGGATAAAACTGATACTTCAGCCAAGTAAGTTCCAAAGTGCTTTACAATCTGCAAAATTAATCAGTGGATTGTCAGACAGCTACAGACCTATTACTTTTTAATGGCATTTTTTATTACTTGCTAATTATAAGGTGAAAAGGCGTGAGAGGCAGCTAGTATTATAGTTCCTTAAGTAAATTAGAGCAGAAGGTCACCATAAATTGAAAAGTTATTAACTTCATACTTTGCTGGAGATATAAAGCTTATCATTATAAAACATAGGAATACATATACTCTCCTTTTTTTTAATGTCCACAGATGGCACAAGCTAATTATTCTCATTTGTATAGCACCTTACACCTCTGTAGATTTTTTTTCCAGAATATTGAAAAACAGATGATCACGTCTGTTTTTGTAGCGGTGTGAGAGTTTTTTCATTAACAAGATCAGGCAGGACCATCTGTGTGTTCTAGTAAAAAGTTTACCACCAACAGTGAATTCCAAACTTTCAAACAATGGATGAATGCATAATTTGTCATGTGTAAATACAATGCATTGGTTCATTGTCTATGTAGCTAACTCCATATTTCCAAAGACATTTCTGTCTTGAAAGGAAAAATGAGTCACACTGTAAATTGAACAGGAGTACTTGTGGCACCTTAGAGACTAACAAATTTATTTCAGCATGAACTTTCGTGAGCTACAGCTCACTTCTTCGGATGTAAATTATCTTCCTCGTATAAGCCCCAATTCAGCAAGGTATTTAGGCATGTGCCTAACTTTTTAGGTGCGTGTGTGTCATCCCAAGGAATCTATATGTGCTTAAAGTTAGCCATATGCTTAAGTACCTTGCTGAATTGGGATCATCATGGCTTAATTTAGTTTAGTAAAACAATTATAATATCTTAACTTTGAATACACCTGACAATGAAATCAATAATTGGTTCTTTCTCTTTCCTACCATAGAGACCCCACTTGAAGGAAGCAAAGTGGCTAAGTGCTTTGTAAGTGTGATTCTTCAAGATTGTTGCCCCTGAACTGCCCTTTCATTTTCACACTACCCAGCCACCTCCCTCACTTCCTCGGATCCTGTCTTTCACTGCTTTGAGAAAAAAAATGGTTTCTTGTTTTGTTTTGTTTTGTTTTTAACCTCAGGGTAACTAACATCTGTAAACTATTTCCAGGTAAAAACACAGTGAGAACAGGCATTTTCGTTTTATCCTGCGGTAAATTAGGTGAGGTCAACCCTAGGTGGGGGTATAGTGTTAACCATGCCTAGTTTTCACTGTTTTACTATGGGATCCTTCATGTGCACTAGTTACTCTGAGGTAAAAAATGAACGTTTTTTAGCAGTGAAGACAAAGCTTCAGAGTTTTACTCTCATAAGACGCTTATCCCTGGTCTACCCTACAGTTAGATTGGTGTAAGACAGCTTACATCGACGTAACTCTGTAAGCATCAGCACTAAAATGTAGCTCCCTCCCGTGTAACTCACCCACTACACTGAGTTAATAACTCTACCTCCACGAGAGGCATAGTGCTTAAGTAGATATAGTTAGGTCGACACAGTGGCTGCGGTTTGCTGCTCCCGGCCAATGGGAGCTGCTGGAAGCGGCACGGGCCGAGGGACATACTGGCCGCAACTTCGAGCAGCCCAATTGGCCTGCACAGTGAACCGTGGCCAGTGGGAGCTGCGATCGGCCGGACCTGTGGACAGGGCAGGTAAACAAACTAGCCTGGCCTGCCAGAGGCTTTCCAAACACAAGCAGCGACCCCAGTTTGAGAAACACTGGTATAGACTATGTTTTTTCCATCAATACCCCTTTTTTTTTTTGGAAACATATTGCTTCCTGATGGCTGCTTTGCCAATGAGCTACTTCCCTCTTTGTTGATGCTAGCCCCCACCTATCAAATCACTCTATTTATTGGCTGGTGCAAGGATAGTCCTGTTACATAAAGGCAACCACATAATAATACCCATAAATCTTTAGGTACCAGTCTTCTCCTGTGAGGGACTATGAGGGAGCACATTTTCAGGATCTGCCACATTTGCAAGAAATACTGGTGCCTCCTACATTTTTATTGTTTTGGTTCAAGCTCAGATGTGCTTTGCAGCACAGACACAGCACTTGCTATGATTCCTTTGGCTTACCCTTAATAATAATATATGGAGATATACCTATCTCATCGAGCTGAAAGGGGCCTTGAAAGGTCATTGAGTCCAGCCCCCTGCTTTCACTAGCAGAACCAAGTACTAGATTGTACCCTAGCTCCTTGAGGATTGAACTCAGAACCCTGGGTTTAGCAGGCTAATGCTCAAACCACTGAGCTATCCCTCCCCCTTCTGGCTGTGTTTTTAATGATAGGCATGCTTCCAAGTAACGCTCAACTTTTTGCTTTCTCATTAAATGCACAGGCTAGGGAAAGATTGAATGTTTTCTTGCCATAAGCTATCACAGGAAAATGCACACACAATGCGTATTCTATCCTTTTATGACTTGAAAGACATCAACAGCCCAAAGATCATTCCTGTATTTTTCCAAACACATAATTATATATCTTTTACAGAGTAACCTCTCTAAACTAAGAAAACAAAAGTTTTCATCTGTCTACTCACCCATAACACAAAAAGAGGAACCCTGGTTACTTTTCAACAAAGGCTCCCAGCCTAATAGTTGTGTTGTAGGAAGATCAATAGCCCAGTAATGATCTAGCTTTCTGCCTTTATATAAGCTGCAGGATATTGCTATGGGTTTGATTACTTTAACTCAGTATTGTGAGATGATAAACTACCTTTTAATAGAACATTAACATTAATCTAAACAAGATTAGTGGTGCAAAGCATTGTATGAATAAGTTTGCTCAATTAAAACAGATGGTCTTCCATGCTGAATTCTGTTATGTTAATACATCCCCATTCTCCCCTCCCCTCCGCACTGTAGCTGAGCTCAGCTGTGTGCTGCAGCACTCATTTTATCATCTTTTATTCTGTAAGCTTTTCAGAAATTCATATTTATCAAATTATTTCTGAATGATTAACAAAAGATTTGTACATTTTCTTCTAATTATACGTGTGTCATTAATCTTCACTATTTCTTTTGCCCCAAGCATTTTAGAGAAGGTGGAGAGTGATATGATTCAGCAATTAGAATTGGCTTTAAGCATCATTAAGGCTGTCTAAAACGGGAGGGAGAGAAGAAAACATCTAAGGCTGCAGCAGCAGCATTAATGTGTAGTGTTAGCCAAAATTAATGATCAAACTTTGCATCCTAGCATCTTAATATTGTCTCAGGCAAAATGGCTTTAAGTTTGGAAGCAATACGCGGTTGAAATCTAATCACTAGATTTCCCCCCCAGACAAGCTTTTACTGTTCATTAATAGAAGAAACACAGTTTTGTTGCTTCAGGTATGAAGATGTTGGTTTTTTTCCCCTGGTCAAAAACACAGCAACGTTCTCAAATATATTAGAAAGCCTTAAAGCTTTTTGGAATTGTTTAACTTCTTGTTTCTAAAAAAATCGATAGGACAAATTCATCCCAGGTATAATTCTATTGATGCTAGTGGTCTTAATAAGCCATATTCAGGCTTTGTGTAAGCAGACACAATTTGACCTCACCCCAGCCTTCACCCTGAGACAGGGAATAGAACGTACTGAAATGTGAGGGGAATTGGAAGTGGAAACATGCAACAATTTTAGAAGGATTTCTGCTTCCTTTTCTGGCCATCCTGAAATCTTCTTGCATCCTTTGGGCCAGCTCCTGACCCCCACCTATGCCAGTGTCGGAAAGCTGCCTTAATTAGAAGGCTGAGGATTCCCCTGGCATGGGAATATACCCAGGTGCAGCAGAACCAGTGTTGCTGGCAGTAAGGATTGATCTCTAGCTGCATAACACCCCCTTGGGGTTCATTATTAGCTTGTGTAGACTAGCCCTGAGGTGGGTCTAAATTGTACTGGTCACTGGATTGGCTCCAGTCTGCGCCCAGGATGAAGTGGGCAGAGTTTGGAAAGGTGATGGGACAGAACTTGTTTCCCTCTCTTCGTGTTCCACACTGAGCAGAGCTTAACCAGAGGATGAGGCATTTTTTCTTCCCTCTTCCATACCCCCTCCCACTAATATAATTTCAGTTTGAAATCGAGAGAGCTGTGGACAATTACGAATGCAAAATGTAACAGAGAGATATTTGAACCCAGACTCGTCTCTAAGACTCCCAGGAATACCGAGTGTCTCCAGAGTTCAGGGTTTTGCCTATGCAATAGGCACCTGGACACTGTGGTTCATCTATTGCATGGGATATTAAAAATTTGGTCCCACTATTTTGAATATATGTTAATAATCATGCAAGCAATCCCCTGCCATCCTTTGGCTATTTGGCCCTCTATGTTATGTATATTTTTGTTGCTGTGTAATCTGGATTTGAAAAAAAAAGTTTACTTTTAAGTTAAAAAGATCAAATTGCTTATCTTCTGAGTCCTATGTTCATAAATAAAGAACGGATTCATAATGGCCTGATTGATACCGTATTCAGCATTAAGAAAACAAGCACAAATGATCATTTTTCATATTTGAACAGGTCTCCATTGTGCAATTTGTGGTGGAGGTGTGACTCGTTTTCTGGGCCAGACATCCTCCGAGATCTGTATGCACAGCTCATGTTAGCATCAATGGGAGCTATACATCTGAATCTGTCTGGATCTCACAAATAGGATTATGTGGTGAGGGACAGCTGTTAATTAATGGCTCTCATTGAAGAAGAGGTGATAGAAGCCAGAAGCATTACTCATTCCTCTCTGATTTAAATAATATTAATTTTAAATGAAGTTTTAGTGAACAGTTTTGGATGATACAGCCCTTCATCTGTGAGCTAAGAATTGCTAATGGGCAAGTGGGAGCATTGGCTTTTCATTGTTAGTGTTTCCTCAGCTTTATTATAAAGCAGTGGTCCCCAACCTTTTCATCTGGCGGGAGCCAGACGAAGGATCGTGGCGGTGGTGGAGCATCCACCAAAATGCCGCCGAATTTCTGCGGCGTTTCGGTGGCAACGTCTTTCGATGACATCACTTGCCGCCGACAAGTGTCGTCATCGAGAGGCATCGCTGCCGAAACGCCACAGAAATTCGGCGGCATTTTGGCAGATGCTCCACCGCCGGCCAGGACGCGGACGCATTTAGATGCCCCTGCGGGCGCCATGGCACCTGCGGGCACCACGTTGGGGACCTCTGTTATAAAGGATCTGAAATTACTTGAGTGCATAAATAACTCTGAAATATCAGCCATCCACTAAAGATAAGCAACCAGGAAATAATTGAAAAATGGAGAAGGTGTTTTATGTGGAGGTGAGTAAACTTGAGAAAATTCACCTGGAGAATAAGCTTTCTTTCCACGAAGTCTACACTAGATTTTGCGAACTTGAGGGTTAGCTCGCTGAAAATATCCTTTCAGATTTACAGCAATACAGAATCCAGGAGACCCAAATGCAAATCCTCAGTTAATCATGTCAAGAGCAAATAATCACCTCATGTGAGAACTCCATTTGGGCAACAGGAGTCATGTGGGGTAGCAGGGAGAAAGCCTAGTGACCGCTCCGCTAATAACGGAGCACAGATGAAAGAGGATGTTCGGTCACTTGCTGCTTAAGCAATCAGACACAACAGGGAATAGTGATAACATCTAATATCACCACTCCACAGGTGCATTGTGCAGCACAAATACACTGGAAGGAGGACAGCTTAAACACTTGACAGCAGTAATAAGCAAGACAGCCTATGTTTTTCTTTTCAGAAATCAGTAGGTGGGGGGAATCTTCCCATGTTACTTGTGTTCTTCCCTTTTTATTTATTTTTTATTATTTCAAGTAACTTTTGTTGCTCATGAAAATGAGGAAATAAATGCACCAACCCAGGCACACTCCAAACCAATAGGTGCATTCATCCTGAATGAGTCTCTTACAAAGGCGGCATCTCAGCATTGTGGGTCCGTCCGCTCTTCTCAAATGTCCAGAGCATCCCTTCTACCTGCAAAGTGTGATGTTCTCAGCTCGTGTAAATGGGCAAAGCAGAGGATACAATCCCCTGTATTTTGGGGGTACATCTGTTCTGGGAAGGTCTTGGTAGGTACCAGGATTTGCAACTATCTGCTAGACTCACCACTGAGACTCTGTGATGAATGTTAACAAAAACAGCATGTGCCAGGTGTGAGCAAGAGGGAAGGCAGGATGGGTGAAGAAAAGGGCTAGATGAGGAAATGAGGCAACAGAGGGAACAATGGCAGGCAATAAAAAATGGATCCAAATCAAGAGTTTATTCTCTGAGGGAAGGAAGGTTCAGTGCATGGGAGCTCCTCAGGGTAGAACAGTATTACTCTTTACCCACTTCTGTAAACCAGCTCTGAACAGCTTTACTTATCAGATTAGCCCACCACTTTCTGACCAGCATCTGCTTGCCAGAGGAGATACGTGAAAGGGAAGGATGGAGGTGATAGTTGGGAGGATGTATATATGGCACAGTGCAGGGATTCAAGATGCCAATTGAACAGCTATTGTTTTTAAATGGTTTGCTTTTATAAAGGTTAGCAAAACCTTAAAATTAGCCACACAGATCTGCACCTTCAAAATTCCTTGAGGTTTGGGCCAACATCAGAGCTAGTTATGGCTAATCAGAGTTGATTTGCCCATTCCTTATTTAAAGGCCTGATATTCAGACAAGTTAGGCATACCAGCTGTATGTGAAAATCAGGTGATGATAATGAATGGCTAATAGATTCATTTGTAGTGTAATTATCTGATTTGTGCATATAATCCTGATGATAGTGCGTGATATTAGGCACATAAATATCAAGTTCTGAATCTTTAAAATGTGATAGGATATATCCATAAATGTGCAGTACCAAGGCATGGCATAAGTCAGGATACAATTGTGATGTCAGTGAGGACTAATCTGAATAGTTGGATGAAGATTGTGGCTGCTTTTGACTATCAATCAGTAACTCATTACTTCAAGCTACAGGCTGTGGGCTATTACAGTCATTTACACATGCCCAAAAGAAAAGGGTTGTTTCCCTACCCCCATTTAGAGAAATAACATACATGCCCTGGAAGCCTACTTAACTGAAATGTTTCTGGGACATTTGAGTAATCAAAGGACAACTGGGTGAGTAATTCACACTGGGGGACATAATCATGATTCAGACAAGAGAGTGTTTTACTTAAATGAAGATTGAATCAATGGTTTGTGCTGCATTTTTTTCAGAGTGGGAATTTTGTCATGTTAGAAACCAGTAAAAGCTTGAGAAGATACTGATGGCTTTTCAGTTGTGTCCTTTGCTGGCAAGCATCCAAATCCTCCTGCTTTTCTTTTTTAACTCTTTTATTTATTCAATAATCTATTTTAGTTCTTTTGACTTTTTGAAATTTTAATTTACATGCAGAAGTAAAATGTCAATAAAATTCTACAACATTTTATGGACTGGGTGATACTGTCCCTGCTTCTTTGTGAAATCTTTAATGAGAGTTTTATGTCAAAAATTTCCAGAGGATAATTACCTTGAAATAAACATTTCATTTGTGTTTAGAAAAATAAATAGATCATGCATAGCATCTTCCAGTAGAAAAGACATTGTTAGCTATGCTACCATTTCCTGTGGCTGGAAGTATGGAACATGAGACAAATACTTGGAAGGTTTCAAATTTTTGGTCAAAGTTCTTCACGAGACATGTATTGATTACATCAGCATTAACTCTGCCAACTGATTAATTCACTCATAATCCTGTAATTAAAAAAATAAATCCCAGATTGGCTCAGTCTTGCAATCCTTACTCACCCATGTAGTTTTTACACACACGAGCACAGTCACTGACTTTACTGAGTCTACTCATGCAAGTAAGGGTTGCAGAATCAAGGTCCTGATTTGTCTACAAAGGAAACCCAGGTGGGTTTTTTACCACCATTTCACTCTAGAAAAACAGTGTGATTAATGAAAAACTTGAATTAATTGGTGATGTAAACCCCAGTGGAAAGAAACTCTCCATTTTTCCTTATCTTTGCATAGTAGTGCAAACTGAGAACTGGTCCAGAATGAATAATTAAATATCAAAAATCAGAATAAAGTAAATAAAACTGCAGCAAAAATTAATGTGTACATGTCCTGTATAAAAAAAATGTTTAGTAGTGAGAGTATGCCATACAGCTTATATCCATGTTGTTAGAAACACAGTGGTTCCACTGAACAGTCGAGATATACCAGGATATATACACAGCGCTAATATCTGATACACCTCTGATCCTGCAAACACTAATATGTTGAACTCTAACCAGGTGAGTCCTCTCATTGCCGTCAAAGCGTAAAGTTAAGCACCTAAATTAATGCTGAAGTGTTTGCAGGATTGGGGCCTTAATTCTCTGTATTTGGAACAGGAAATAAGAGTACGATTCAGGGCCCATATTAGAAATGACTTTATATCTCACATCAGACATGGAACCAAGAGGGAAGTACATAAAGACATCACTGCAAAATAATCTTCTTTCATATGGCAACATGCAAAACACCATTAAAGGTTGCCATCCAAATTTGTCATCCACTCTGTGGCTTCTGATGACGTATATTGAAGCAGGGATGTCCCTCCGGAGGAAGATCTTCAAGGGCAGTGGTTCAGTACATATTCCATGGTGTGAATGTCTTCTCCACATTCACATATCAGGTGAACCTTCATTTTCCTTTTGTGTAGTAGGCAGTTCCAGTGCCTGTGTGATGTTCTCATGCAGTTTGCTCTAATCCATATCTTACAAGGCATGGTGAAGCCCAGTGATTGGTCTGTAGGATCCGTGATCAGGTCTTGATTGTTGCCCCCGCCATTTTCCCACAGCCTTTGCTACTTCTCTTTTGTTGACAGACCCAAGGTTTTAAGAGCTTTGGCTGCTAACCAGAAGGGGTTCCTGGACTTCAGGTGGTATCTTGGAGCGGAGAGGTTGGTGATCTTCATAGGTGGACGAGACTGGGTTTGTTATTGTATTCATGTATTATTGCTTCTTCAATTTTTGAGGGATGGTGATAAGGTATGTGCTAGGACAGGAAGCCAGACTGTTGGTGTTAACTTCAGCTTTCCTGTGACAATTCTCATAGCAGTGTTCAAATGCATGTTGATAAACTTTGTATGTATTGCCTATTTTGGCACACAACATGGAGCTTCTTAGAAGACAAAGGCCAAGATGGCTGACTGTAAGGTGTGAGCATCTGCTCACCAACTGGTCCCGGTTAGTTGGTGAATTACATTGCTTGTAGCTGTTATTTTGGCAGCAGTCTTCATCAGATGTTGGCGGTATGTGAGGCTGCAATCTAGAACCACATTGAGATGTTTCAGGAAATCCTCATGCCTGAGCTTGATATTGCAGAAGGTGATACTAAGGCACTTCTTTGCATGTTTGTTGCTCAGGTGGAACATGGAGACAGCTGTTTTTTGAGGTTTTGGTTATAGTTACCATAACCAATAAGCTGGCTGTCCCATGAAGACAAGCTGAGCTCAGCCTTGGTTGTGACTTAGCAGCAGTCCCTCAGCCTGGCCCGTGATGTAGCAATTTAGCAGAAATTTGTAATCCTAAATGGGTGTGATGGAGCTTAATTAGAATGACTGACCCCAGATGTGGAGGACTACTTAAATGGAACTGAACTCAGTCAGAGGGAGGAGACCCAGGTAAGAGGAAGAAGGATGGTGTCCTTTCTGGAAAAGGCCTGGGGATGTCAGACTGGAAGAGAGCCACAGGGAGCATATTAGACTCCTGTTGGAGAAGTCCTGAGATAGGGAGTTGGGTTTGTAAGTGACAGGGAGATCCCTGAGTAAATTGCCAGCGTCCCTGGGGAAGAAAGGAGCAAAGTTGGAAATGCTGCTTGGGAAGAAGCCACCTAGAAGGAGCTCTGCAGGGCCCAGGAATAGAGGCAAGGCAGAAGATGTTATTAGTTGAAAGATATAAATGGACTTTTCATTACTCGGAAAGGGGTTTAAACTTTTATGTGACTTAGCCAGGGGAACAGGCCACAGAGCAACCAGATAGAGACTCAGGAGAAAAGACAGGTGAGAAAAGGCCATGGAAGGGCCAAGGAAATGGCCAGCAGAGGCATTAGAGACAAGGTCCCCCTGCACCGGAACAACTAGGTACAAGGGTGATCCTGAGGTGAGGATCCACCATAACAGTGCTCCGCCATTTTTTTCATATCTTCTCTGAGGATGCATTCCGTGGGGGTAAAAGTGCTCCCTTGATGGCAAGCCTGCGATAATCCACACATCCAAATGTCCATGCCACTGATATAAATAGTCAAGAGCAATGGTGCCAAGACAGATCCCTGTGGAAGCCCACAGCTCAGTGAACGAGGTTTGCTGATCTGTTCCATTAGATGTAATTTGTGGTTGGCGAGCATGACTGTCAGTAGGCGCAGTGTTGTTCTGCTTTGTGCTATTTTTGACACTGGTAGAAGCAGGCAGTCTGACAATCCATGTCATATGCCAAAGACAGTGCACAAAGGCCACTGCATTGATAGCCGGGTTTGATATAGGTTGTTCGTGCAATTACCCAATTGCAGGTGCTTCATCTCAGTCTAAACCTAGATTGCTTTTTAGAACTATAGTCTTCAAAGATGAGGGTAATTCTCTGCAGTAGCATCCTTACCAAGAGCTTGTGCATTACACATTGTAATGACTTTGGCTGGTAGTTTTTCGGATCATCAGCTGCTCTCCATAGTTTCAGGGAGGCAGTGACCTTTGCCTGTTGCCATTTTTTGAGCAAAGTAGTAAGACTTGATAACACTCTCCCCAGCATTGTGCATTGCATGTATTTAACCTTCAAAATAAATCAACAAATCATATCAACCAACCAACACAAAGGGAAAAAACATACCCCAAGCCAAGTGTTTACCCCCAAAAGTGAGAAGAGACAGACTCCATGAAGTCTACTAGAGACTTCTCTATTGCAACCGATTTTACATGAAAGATGCTCAGATACTATGGTGATGGGTGACATCCCAAAACCCTAAGATAGATTCTATGTTTTTCCCTGCAAATCTTTCAGTTTTTAGGAAATAGCTTTAAAATATTACTGGATGGATAGAAACTTTAGTAAGATGGTAATTACAAAATCTAGAGATAATTAGAATCTAAGGAGGAAAAAATAAATGTGTAATAAAATAAATATGGCCTACACATTGTGTATTTTGTGCATTGTATGTGAATCTTACAGATAAGGCCTGCCCTTTATGTGTAATAAAGTTTTTATGGACGTTTTCCCAACAACAGTTATTTGACCCTTTGTCCAGTGCCAGAATGTGTACTCCCACAGCTGTATAAGGCGTTGTCTGCTGCTCTCCACTGACAGCATTTCAGTGCTGCTGTACTTTATGCAGTTTATGGAACTCAAGTGGTATACGATGTTTTGGTTTCATCAGGTTAAAATGGTGGAGAAAGAATGCACGTTTTTTGTAAGAGGCCATGCACTGCAAGGCGGAATATTGCTGAATAATGGCTGGCTGTTATGAAGAACAGACAAGGTGGAGGAGGTAATATCTTTTATTGGACCAACTTCTGTTGGAGAGAGAGAGAAGCTTTTGCCACACAGAGCTCCTCTACAGTCGTGAAGAATTGCATTCATCCTACCAAGTAGACAGGGCTGGCTCCAGGCACCAGTGAAGGAAGCAGGTGCTTGGGGTGGCCAATGGAAAGGGGCGGCATGTCCGGGTCTTCGGCGGCGGGTCCCTCAGTCCCTCTTGGAGCAAAGGATCCGCCACCAAAGAATGAAGCGGTGCGGTAGAGCTGCCGCCGAAGTGCCGCTGATCGCAGCTTTATCTTTTGTTTTTGTTTTTGTTTTTTTTCGCTTCGCTACTTGAGGCAGCAAAAAAGCTGGAGCCAGCCCTGCAAGTAGAAATGTATGAATGTGTGTTATGTTTGTTGTTAAAAAGAATCAGTCATTCATTTTTAAAGGAAAAGAGAGAATCTGCCTGGTTTATGGTGACTTATTACTCTCTCGGGATTTCCTGACCACGTCTCACTATTTATATGTCTGGTTTTACTCAACCTGAAGTCATCTACCTAAAAATAAGAGTTGAACAGGAAACTAAGGTTATCCATAGTGGTCTTTGCCATCAAACCTGTGAATGATATGCTGCAGCTTGTCTCCTCCAGTATGCCTGAATGAGCCTGGTGCTAATTGTTATATTATTGGCTGAACACACAGCCTTATGGAGAAAATTTGCAAACAACGTAGCCTGGAAAGCCAGGATTGGAAGTGGTATCTGACTACAGCCACGGCTCAGTAATGAACCCAATCCAGCAGTTTTTTGCACCCAGAACTCCTGCTGAATTCCTGTTTTGAGCATGCAAAGAATGCAGGATGAGGCAGGATATAACCAGGCTGCACAATGCAATATGTGGTAGACGCTACCAGTAGGTATTTACATGCATCTTTATTGAGAGAAAACAATGTTTTCCTTTTGGATTCTGGGTTTGTGTACTTTTGGAAAGCACTTGGCAGCCACAGCAAATATGTTTACAAAAAGAGCAGAACTGGTAAAGTTCAAGTTCCTGTTTGGATTCAACCCCAGCAAACTGAAGCTGAAACTGTGCCAGACGTTTGAAGCTGCCAGACGACAGTTCATCTCAAACAGAAAACTGAAGAGGGAGAAAGAAATTTGTCAAATAAATTCCATGTGGAATTTCAGGCAGTTTAATTTGATTCACTACTCTCAGAAATGTCTTGGATTTTCCTATTGTTTCTTTACTTGATACCTTCTGTGATCTCACTGCTTTGTGCCACATTTATCACATCCTCTAATTCACTGCTTTGGCACCCCCTGGGTGTAGCTGACGATGTTATATTAGGTTCTGCAACATCCAACAAGTGAGATTAAGGCCAATAGGCTGAATCCTTACTCATGGTATGGTCCCGAAATAGTAAGGTTTGGACTGCTGTCAATATGATAGACCTTTTGTAGATAGAGGCAGCCTCTTCTGTGCAATCTGAAATCCATGAACTAGTCTCTGACAGAGTGGTAAAGCAAAGTTGGCCTTTGTAATGCTCTGGGTTGCTGACTGCGTGCCTGAAATTGAACCCAACTGGGTCAGAAAGAAATCTGCAAGCTCTATGGGCATGGTTGTCTTAAATGTCAAAATAGCTAAATCCAGTGGATGCTGAGCACTATTAATTTCCACTGAAACCTGAAGATTTTGTACATGCTTTATAGTGAAAGTCAAAGAATACTATTACGCGCTGTGCACATAGTCAAGTTGAACAGCATGGCAAATGTAGGCACTCTATCCTAATTCATTTGATAAGGCGGTTTGCAAATACTGGTATTCGTGCTTAAACCAAATTAGTCGGTATTCCCTTTTCAGGTGGGAACACAAGGCCTGATTTTCTTCTAGCTTATTATGATTTAAACAAGTGTAACTCCATTGATTTGAATGAAGTTGATCCTGATTCAGACTAGTGTAAGTGAGAAGAGCATCAGGCCCATTGTTCTCAGAACTTATTTGTAGAACAAATCTACTAGGAATTCAGTTTCTTTACTTGGATCTCTATTTTTTCTTCAGTGACTTGTGCATCCTCTATTTCCAGGTGGGTGTGTGTGTGTGTGTGTGTTTTGAAGAGGATGCAGAGAGGAAAGCATGAAGCTACCTGACTTGGATACCTTCTCAGGACCATATTTTCACTCTCCCTTTCTCCGAACTCCTGTGCTGGAAATGGGTCTCTATCAACCCTCCCTTTCTTAAAAGTTCCTACAGCACTCTATTGCTTTATTTTATATACTAACCAGATGGAAAAGGTGTACATCTGTGGCATCCAAGATAAATCTCCATCAGGTTAGCAAATGAGGTCTCAGACAAGTCAGGGTCTAGACACTGTGATGTTACTGTTGCAGATAACTTTGTGTGACATCCCCATGGTACAAGCTGGACTTTTGAACATCAGTGTCCCCTTAATTGTCCAGACCAGGGTGCCTCTTACACTGCTGTGCTAGTGAAAAGCAGCCTCTCCAGGCTCCGCTCACACGGCCATAAGCATGTAAAGGTACCCCAGCAAAGTTAAATGAATGCTCCTCCAGCCATTCATGAACAGATACAGGGCAAAACCCGCATATCCCTGAGTCCCAGTCTTGCACCCCAGAAATGTGAGTCTTACAATGCTCAAGACCACCATGATCAATGTAAGCTCAATAATCAGTCCACCAGGCCATCAAAGGGTAATGGGTATACACCAGCCTTTGTTAACCTGAGTTGAGATTCCCTAAACACATTTCAGTCAAAACACACTGGTTTAGATAAAATACTAAAAGAAGTTTATTAACTAGAGAAAGATTGGTTTTAAGTGATTACAAGTCAGACTTGGTTACAAACAAAAATAAAAGGATAAAATCACAATCCAGTTCCTAAACTTTACCAAGGCTAATAATTCGAAAAGCAAAACAATTTCTCTCACCACAAGCTGCAATACATTTCACAGGCTGTCTCTTTTCAGCCTGGAACCGCTTCTCCCACGGTTCAATGATGCTTCTCTTCGTCTTCCAAACAATCTTGCTTTTATATGTTGAGATGGGGGGAGCACAGGGAACCGAAGCCCTTATTCCTCCTTTTTATTCCCCTACTCCTTGTGCTGGAAAAATCCTTGCTGGGTCCTGGGGTCATTGCCTAAATACTCTGCAAACCATCCTTCGATGACTTGCAAATTCTTGTTTACACTTTCTGTGTACGTGCAGTTTGTGCTGTCTCGGAAGTGATGTGTAAATCCTTTGTTTGCAGTTAGCAGGCAATAGTTTTCTAACACCTGTGGGCAGTCCTTTGTGTCTCTCAGGGGCTAGTTTGTGGGCATCCCCCAGACTCACAATACGTTTCAGTAACAAACATATAGCAGAGTCTCATAACTCCATATACAACGTTTTTGCACACATTTTAACAGGACTGTGATGTTCAGTAGATCATGAGTTTTCAAATGATACCTCACAAGGCATGCTTTGCACAAAATATATCATAACCATACAAAAGTGATGAACGTGGGGTACAGGGTGTCACGCTTTGCATGGGATGTTTGTGGTTAAATTACTTTCGTTTACCCACAGAGTATTAAAATTGTTATTTCCCAAGTATGCATCTCCATACTGTCTGAGTTTCTCACCCTGCAACATCTATTGACGTTTATAACATTCCCCTGCATAGATAGCTTGACAAACCAAGTGTTATGAAAATTAGTGTTAAGAAATAGAACTTCAAGTCTTTTCCTGCAAATTAACTGTGCAGGGATTTATTTACTCTGTGCTGTAGTAATATTAATTAAAACACATGCCACTGCAGGTAGCTCTCACATCTTGCCCTTTGCTCTGAAGCAGAGAAAACTCATTGATTAATCCATGAGGTTAATCAGTCCATCTTATCTGGAGAGTTAATCATAGAGAGTTCCTGCAACAAGGCCAAAAGGAATGTGGGTTCATTTACTGCTGCTTAATCGAAGAACCCAAACTGTCCTGTACAGCGGACAGAGATTTGTTTCTACTTAACAAAATGACCTCATTAGTGCTGTAGTAAATTTCAATACTATGGCATGAAGGTGTGGAATTTTAAGAAGAGCCAGGTTCATACAGTGATTGGCCATAAAATGTCAGCGTTTGCCAACAACTAGCACAGAATTACCGAGATCTTTCCTATTCTAAGGATGAAATCAAACCAGGCTAGAGGGGAAAATGTGTTATATGGTACCATTATGTGGTAACTGTTAGGCATGTGTTGATTCTTTGATGGCGCCCACCATATTTGCTGAGCCTGATTCACCACTGGTTACTCTAGCTTTATGGCAATGGAACTCCCATGGACTATGGTGGACTTACACCTGCATGAAATGAGATCCGTGCAGTGGCAAATCAGGCCCTTGTGTGTCATTTATGCTCATTGTACCATGACATGAACTGTGACTTGATGTATCTTTCTTCAGAGAAACTGAAGTATTTTTCCCAAACACTTCATCTGCAGGAGCTCATCTGATCAAGCTCTGTAGGCTATACCCCCATGCCACCTATTCCCCCCCCCCCCCGTCGCTTGCCCTTATGGCCAGTAAAAAGTGATGACACATGGCCCCCTGACCCCCCCGTTCTGGAGCATCTGGTGGCCAGCAGTGTTCCCTCTAATTTTCCCACCCTATTTGACAGGGGTACACTGGGAAATTGTTCAGGGGCAATAGGTAACGACTGTTAGAAAAGGGAATTTGTCTAATATAGAAGTGTGAAGCCTGAGGTTGCGTATTTGTTTATTTTAAGTGTAAGTTGTATATGTTTGTTTTTCCTTACTAGTTCATCTTTGAATCTGTGATTTTTCTATTAAGTAAACTTTTTTTTAAACCTCTAGCAGTACTCTGGAGTCCAAACTGTGTGGAGTGTGTATCCCAAAGTGAACTGATAATGGGGTAGGTCTCCCTCCTGCGTGGGTGATGAACCAGAGGGGAAAGTCTGAGTGCTGGTATTTAAGAACTCGGGGTAGAAGGATTTGGGGAGACTCAGGACTGGAAGGACTGTTGAGGGTCATGCTGCAAGGAATAACTAGGTTGATGGTGGGACCTTCATGCTTGTAGGCTGGCTGCTGGCATCAAGGATCTGAGCCTCGCAACACAGGCTTAAGGCACCCCAAAGTTACAAGGCGGGGAGTAACAGAACCCCTTACGGATCTGTCACCAGCACAATGTTACCTATTGTCCTTGAACAGTTTCCCAGCACAATGTGTTAGTGACCCTTTGATTTAAATTAATACTACACTGATGTCCTCTGAGTAAAGCTTCTTATCCCCCTTGGTTTCAATGCTCCACAGGTTGGAACTGAAGCACAGATCTAGAGGAATCCTAAATACCAGTCTGTGAGTGTGGGCCTTGGGAAATATTGTCTTTGCCAGTGCTCAGTTCTAATCCCATAAAAATAAATGATACTGTTGAAAGCATCCCCATATCGACTACTAGAACATGTCAATTTTTATATAGAAATTCTTCTACTGTTGTTCTTTTCTGAGCTAGCCCCAGAGCTGACAGCGTATGTTTTGCACTGCAGTGAGGTAGATTGATTGATCCTAAATAGAAAAGCCTTTGGGGTCTACAGCTGATACGTTAGCTCTGGAACAAAACCTGAATAAAGCATGTTAATGTACAGCAAGGAGCCTGGCTTAACTGGACCAACTCCTGGCTTGCTGAAAATTAGTTAGAGGATGTCTGGCTGCTGCTACTGTGATTCATCTTTTCTATTATGTACTATAGTCACTCTCTCCAGGGTGCCTTTATTTCCCTCCAGTTCCAAAACCCAAAGTGAAATATACATTTCCTTCATTAAAAGCGCCTATTTTAGTTGAACTGTCTTAGAATAAATGGAAAATAGCACAGGTGAGAATGAGAGACAGGTGGGCACCTTCTGGGAATTAATTTTTGTTTACTATAAGGCTGGCTTGGTTTTGTTTAAGTGGGAATTAGATTTGATACTATATCCGCTGTTTTTTAAATGCACTCCCAGCTCTTCATAGCTGTTGGCTAACTACAAGAGCAACAGGATGGTTCAGTTTCCTTTCAAAATCCAGATTTCAATGTGATAAAGTGTGTTGTGCCTGTTCTTTGCATCTGGTCACAGTATTCCAGTGGGAACTGAAATCCTGTATAGGCAAGAGCTGTCCAAAGTCGTTATAAAGCTAGAGAAGGTGTTGTAGGGATTTAGGCAGTGGGGCCTCTATCCAGCTCTCACAATTCCTTTGTTATAGTTTCACACCTGTGCATAAGCAGGGGTTACAACTTGCATCCATAAAACCTATGAAAGGCATTGGTTTTTGTTGGTGCAAAACATACTTTATCTTAGTAAAATGCACACAGGGTTCTTAGAAATTGTATAGGGTGTGCATCCATGTTTGCACCTGCAAAGTGAGTACACAAATGTGTGTGCTCAAAACAGAGGATGATCTTTGAAATTTTAAATCTAATTTTTTTTAATTCTCTATAATCAGAAAAAAATGTTTTTTTTTACCAGCCATGTGAACTGGAATAAGTTTTGCCTTTACTTGTTGCTTGTTTACTGTTTCAGTGGCGTAGCCCAGTGGTTCTCAACCTTTCAAGACTAGTGTACCCCTTTCAGGAGTCTGATTTGTCTTGCATACCCCAAGTTTCACCTCATTTAAAAACTACTTGCTTACAAAATCAGACATAAAAATACAAGAGTGTCACAGCACACGATTGCTGCTTACTTTGTCACTTTTCCAATATAATTATAAAATAAATCGACTGGAATATAAATATTGTACTTACATTTCACTGTGATAGTTGAGCAGATTTTTCACTTGTGAGCCTTGTCTGAAGCCCGACGCCTGGGGCTGAAGCATGTAACTTAGCTTTGCCGGGCCCCCTGTGCTGTGGGGCCTCAGGCAGTTTGCCCCTCTTGCCACTTCCTAATGCCGGCCCTGAACTTGTGATCCCCCTAAACCCATCCCACAACCCCCCTGGGGGTTGCCACCTACAGGTTGAGAAACACTGATCTAGATAAGTTGAGTAACCCTTGGAAGAGCCTTGCGTGCCCTCAGGGATACACGTATCTCTGGTTGAGAAACACTGGTGGAGCCAGTTGAGAAGTGGGTGAAATCACTTTAACCAAGTTTACTATATGTTACAAATGTGATGCAATTTGTGCTGTTGTACATACTGTATATGTGGATTCATTATAGCTGAAGACTACAAGAACATAAATAAGAGTGTACAAGGTCGTACACTAAAGTGTAAAGGAGGTTTAATCTGACTCCAGACCGGCAAATATTAGTGACCATAAACACAAAGATTTTATATAATCTACTGGGACAGTATGCGTAATGTCCACAATTAACTGCCAAAATGAAGACATGACAAGGTGCATATTGCCACCTTTTGCAATTTGCTGTCTAGCCATTTATATGTAAAGTAAGCATTATTCATTGTGACAGCTGCTAGTATGCAATATTTCAAGCCTATATTGACATATGTGGAAGAGATTGTCAAGAGACAGAGAAAGAAAGATTGATCAAGGAGATTAGTTAAAATTGCCCCAGGTTACAATATTATTGACTCCCACAGAGCAAAGAGTAGGAACTTCCTTGCTTATCACACAAATGTTTTCTTCAAATCAGACACTGGGATATGTTTTTTTCATCACATTTATTTGTTTAAATCAGTTGACTATCTGTGGAAAGTTCTAGATTGACAGCTGGAGAGGATGATTCACAGACCAGGAGCAGCATAGACTGCAGCAGCGGGAGGGTCCCCACCCTGCCAGTGAATGTGTCTCAGCAATGACTTTGGGCTTCTCTAGATTACAGATTATATCAGTCTAATTTAT
Source organism: Mauremys mutica (assembly GCF_020497125.1). Classification (NCBI taxonomy): domain Eukaryota; kingdom Metazoa; phylum Chordata; order Testudines; family Geoemydidae; genus Mauremys; species Mauremys mutica. The sequence continues at coordinate 8,753,267 of NC_059084.1, read as the reverse complement.
GTCATTCGGGGGTGTGACTAAGCCACCCCCTGAGAGACGTTATTTACACCAACCTACGCGCTGGTGTGGACAGCGCTACGTCGGCAGGAGAGCTTCTCCCACCGACATAGCTACCACCTCTCAGGGAGGTGGTTTTATTGTGCGGACGGGAGCGCTTCACACTGTAGCGCTTCTGGCGTAGGCTAGCTCTTAGAGCGACCATCTGTAGGGTCAGAGGATAGACTGAGCAGTTCTTCGCTTTCCAGCTGTGGTTCCCAGCACAGGATTGTGTGAGTGGAAGCACTTGTCCTTTTGGAAATTGACTTTTTTCATACAGGCCTCCCATCAGATAGGGACAGCTTTCGGATACCGCTGGACCTACAAGTGAAAAGCATGAACCCATATTTTCTTCTAACAGGTAACAAAAATCTTTGACTTAAACCACCACTCAAGAAGAAAAATTAGAAAGAAAAAAAAACAGATTCAACATTTGTTGCAGTTGATCAATTTCAGTGACTGTACTGGGCATTGGATTGGGCCCATCAAGAGCAAGTTATTAGGAATTAACCATGTTCTCCCTGTAAATGATGGAGCCGTTTCAGATCGGCCTCTGTGATCAGCATCTGGAATTCTCGCCTGTCACATTAGTAGATAGAGCGGTGACTGGGGCTCCATAAACACTCACCTAAATTAAGATGCACAGCTTTTTGATTTTGGGAGCGATGGAGGGTTCATTAGGATGGGAAAATAGTGAGATTTCCTAATAAGAGTTATACATTTCAAATAGAAATACAATTTCAGAAGGAGACCAATTATAGATATAACCTTCCATAAACTGCTCTTTTTCCCTACCCAATGATATTTCATTTGTGTTTTGTAAACTCAGGACAGTTAATAATCCAAACTCTCTCTTACACACACACACACACACACACACACACACACACACACACACACACACAACTGTATATGCCATATAAAAAACTGTTCTTAAACTGCATGCTGTCAAACCTGATCACCAGGGATATGATCATTACACACACTTACCAACAACATTGTTTGAATTGCTGCTTTTCCTTTTACCAGTAGACTTTGTTTTGCCCACAGTGCTATAAATATTAAATAAAGACACTCAGAGTTTATTAGTGCAATATTTTAATGGGGACATTCTTGAAAATGTAATGCATAAAATTAGTAACATCAGATTGATATCTTGCAAAAAAAAAACCAACAAACCATTGTTTTTATCGGGTTTTAGTGCTATCATTTTTTTCTATTTATGCATGATTTGTCTGCTACAAAGCAAGGAGGGCTTTGGGTATTTCATTGTCTGTGTGAGAAACAAATCCAGTTATGGTATTAGATTATAGCATTAGACTCATTACAAACAATCCAGGGAGAAAGAGGTTTTTTTATTTTGCTTTTACGTTGCAGCTGCTGTAAATGGAATGGCATTGCTGAGTATTTGTATTTTGTTTTAAAAACCTAGTATTACTAGTCAGATCTCTGAATGCTATAAAGAAGACTGTCCCACCTGTACAAAGTACTTTTTAGAGATAATAAAAATTGCATACAGCTAAATGCATTCTCTCAGCCTAAAGGGAAACAGAATCTCATTCCAAAGTTCTCATCTTCTGTTCAACCTGGCACCATTAGCTTTTGTAATTCACACCAAACAATCCCAGAAGGGCTCCAGAAAACTAAACTTCTCATATTTATCCACAAGATTTCTTAACAATAGGGTGGGTAAAACAACATATATTTAGTGTTTGTCCATTTCCCTTTTTTCCTAGGCTAAGTAAGGAATGTGTTTTTCAGGGAGAGGGATCGGTATGCAAAAATCTGCTCCCCTTGCTTTGTGGCATGCGGGGGGAAGTCAGTTAACATGTTCATTTCCTAGGTTTGGTATAATCATAAAGGGGTTAATGAGGCCATGTGATCTACCAATTTGAACGGGAAACTGGGAGTCAGAATTTCAGGGTTCTGTTCCTAGCTTTGCCATAGGCTCACATCTGAGCCTTGGGGAATTCACTTGATCTCAGTTTGCTCATATTTAAGATGGGTGTAATACTACTTAGTCATACAGGTACCATGTCATTGCATGAACACCAATAAAGGTCTGATCAAGCAACCTGTGAAAATTTGGCCCAAAAATGTATTACACACTCATTGTTTTCAAACAAATAAAACTTTACAATGAGACATATTCCATTTTTTAACATTACTGATTAATTAACATTGCTAGATTGTAAGAACACCACCCATAAATACAATGTATTTACTTACAAAATACTCAAGAATATTTGCTAGCTAGATTGCCTGTCTGACTGAATGGTCTCACACCTTTTTTCAGAAGATAGATGCTGGCTGGGGCAATACATTGCCCACTAATACTTATAAGGGGAGATTAAAATTATGTCTGGTGACCTCTTTTCTGATTACGGAGTCTTAGTGTAGTCTCCTCCAAATGGCTTATGAAAATAAGAAAATGGCTTATGGGAATATGAAAAACAAAGGCTGTTAATGTATTTCCTAAAGACTCAGTTCTGCCATCATTCCTTGTACAAAGATTCATTGAAATCAATAGGAGGTTTGAATGCAGATGCATTGTAGCATTGGGCCACAAGTATCAAAGCAAGAGAGCAAGTGATTTGCTAAAGATCTCACAAAGAATGACTATGAAAAGAGACACCTTTACACTATAAAGTGTCTTATGCACCTTGTGCTGGGTAGTAACGCGAGAGCACTCCATGCCTGTAAAACTAAACTGGCCTACATTAAAAGAACTTCGTTACACAGGTGCTGCAACTTCAGCTAGCATTCAAGCCTTGTGCAAACAGACTGGCTTGCTGGTCTCCAATTTTTTCCCTCCTTGAAACGGTGCTCCTTCCTGCAAGTTCCATGCAGATTGCTATATATGTAGTGCTAAATAAAGGCACCGTTTGTACAGAGATGAACTTGTCAGTTGTATCTTCTGGCTTCTAAGCCCTATCTTCTGAAAAGAAAAGGCGGCAAATACAATGAAATGGCTAATGGACTGTTCCATTGTCACTGGTAGGGAAAGTGGGGTGTTTGCGGGACAGTTCATGGATCAGAGTTTGAGTCCTAATATAGAGTGTACTTTTGCATATTAGTGTAGGTAGGAAACTTTGTAAGATGACTCTTTCAAGTCCAGGAGAAAGGAGACTGCTTTACCTTAGCATTGTTCAGCCTTTTGGCTAAAACCAAGGGACCTGTTTACATTGATAATATGGTTGCCTTTACTGGGCAGTATGGTGGACAGTAGTGCCCCCTGGGGGACAGTGCCCTGAACTGCAGGTTGCCGTTATACCATGGTCCAACTCCTGGCAAAGGAGCAGAGTCATTCCTGGACATGTGGCACTGTCTGGCTTATCAAAAAGTGGCTGTTGTTGGTTAAATAGGATTAAATGAGAAAAAATGTATCCTGCTTTGAAGTCAGAAGGATAAGGCTTAACTCTGATTTTTTGGTGAATAGTGTCCATGGCCAAATTAAATGCAAGCAGACCTTCCCCCATAAAACTAAGTCTGAGGCATTTTGGTGCCCAACGAGTTCAATGTGTAGACAGAATATCTTGCGTGTTCATTGTGTGATCATTTGAGCCTGTCCAGTTAGCCTAACAAGCTAAATAATAATTTTTTAAAAAAGGACAGTTCATGAACTTGTTGAATTTTTACACCATTTCCTGTTTGAAGAAAGATACAACTTTTTTCTTCCTTAGATGCCAGGCAGTCTGCTGCAACTTCTCTGCCTGGCATTCAGTACCTATTTCGCCATATCAGATTTGTCATATTGCCTCCTTTCATAGAGCAAGCAATTAAAAATGATGAGGGTAAAGGGTTAAACCTAAAAGCCTGCTAATGAGGATGCCTTACTGGTTTTCTTTTCATCCAGCATTTGATGGTGTTTTCAGCATAAGCTTTCGATAAGCATCACTGAACATTTATCCACAGTATATTAAAAAAAAATTCCATCCTGTAAAAATGATAGATGTGGGGCTCTGCTGTTTATCTGAAATCCTAATTACTGATGCCGCTGCATTTGAATGTTAAATTCATGCAGTCTTCCTTAGACTTCAAACTGGTCAAAGAAAGATAGATCCAAGTCCACAGAGATCTGAGCTTGGTAAACATAGCCACTGGTCTTTTGATTGCTTTTTTAATTCAAGATTTGCATCAACTGCAAATGACATAAATGTAGAGCTATCTATAGAAAAAAAAAGATCAATGTTATTGGGCACTATGTACATTTTAAAGTTTAATTCTGTATAAATTAAAGCAAAATGGGGAGGCAGGAATTTAAAAAGATGGATTGGTGTCGTATTTATTACAATAGAGTAATGTGCTTTTTCCCCCAAGATAAATGCTGTAGAAATTCTGTAAAATCCTGTAAAAGCATGCTTTTTGTGCGGTGAGGAGTGTGTGTATGTGTAATGATAATAGGGTTTGAGTGGAATGCTAGCAATTCTGCTATACCACGTGGAAGCATATTTGCATTTTTGTGTGCTAGTATGTATAGTGTGACTGGAGCAGTAGCATCAGCTATGGTGAAGGTCGCTTAAGCGTTTCCATTGTAGTCTCCAGCTTTCAGTCACCAATGACCTGTGAAACATTTCCTCCTGGCTCCCTGAAACTTCCTACAAATGAGGCAGTTCCTTCCTTCTGCTGTAAATTCTGTGAAAATTGGGCATGGGGAGGAAATATCCAAAAGGATCTACTCCCGGAGATTCCCCCACAGTATTTTATTGGTGGCCAAAGGTTGTTGTCCTGCAAAAAAATGATATCCACCCACAAACTCTGCAAATCCTAGGGACTGTGTGGATTCTGTGGCACCCTGCTGCATTCATTTGTGAGTAACGTGCACTTTGAATGGAGCAGTGCATTGTAGCATTCACTGCTTGTCTCCTAAAGTGCACCCTGAATGAGGCAGTGTTCCATAGGAGCATCATGTAAAGTGCATTTTATAAGGTGCATGCTGTATTTTTTATTTGAAATGTAATATTATTTCATACAGTATATACAGACATCCTGATTCAGGAAAGAAATCAAACCAGTGCTTAACTTTAATTGACTGTAATTTGTAATATATATCTAATAAAAAACGAGGAGTCCTTGTGGCACAAAATACACAAAACTCTGGCCCAATATGACAACCTCCACCTAAGGTGAATGCAAAAACTCGGAGACAATCTTATCCATCCCCCACGCAAGTTTGTCTCCTTAGCGACCATAAAACATTAATACCTTCCTTTCAATCTTAATGAGTCTGTGTGATGGGCTTTTCCATTAAAGACATTTGGATTTAATTGTTGTGAGATAAATTTTCAAAGTATTTAGCTGTATAACTCTCATTAAAGTTTGACTTGTCTGGCTGAATCCCTCTACTCCCGTTTGAAAAGGTACCTGAGAGTCCACAGCAGAGATTATACAGCAATTGTGATCTAAATAGCGGATAAAACAATCCAAGAGAGGATTTTTTCCCAGCAACGTTGTTTGTGCTTTCCATAATTTATTGAAGCAGTTTTTGTAATGTACAATTGTGACATGCCCCAAGGTACAATCTGGACTGTGGAATTGCTGTGCCCCTTAACTATCTTGCTCAGAGTACTTCTCTCACTGCTCTGCTAGTGGCAAGCAGCTCCTTCAGGTTTTGTTCTCACACAGCCATTAGTATGTGAAGGCACACCCAAAGTTACATGCAGGCTCTCTCAGCCACTCACAAACTGTACACAGGAAAACAACGAGGAGTCCTTGTGTCAGCCTTAGAGACTAACAAATTTATTTGGGCATAAGCTTTCGTGGACTAGAAACCACTTCATCAGATGCATCAGGTTGCATCTGATGAAGTGGGTTCTAGCCCATGAAGCTTATGCCCAAATAAATTTGTTAGTCTCTAAGGTGCCACGAGGACGCCTCGTTGTTTTTGCTGATACAGACTAACATGGCTACCACTCCGAAACCTGTATACAGGGAGACACCTGCAAATTCCCCCAACCCGAGCCTTGCACCCCAGAAATATGCATCTTACACTGCTCAAGACCCCCTTGACTAGAGTAAGCTCATTAATTAGTTCATCATACCATCAAAGGGTACAAATATGCAACAGCCTTTGTAACCTGAGTACCAAACCTGTAACCAACCTTCAATCAAAACCACACTGGCTTAGATAAAACATTAAAATAAGTTTAACAACTACAAAAAGATAGATTTTAAGCAATTATAAGTGGTATAAGCATAGACATTCAGAATTGGTTACAAAAGGAAATAAAAGATTTAAAAAACGCAAGCTATTTCCTAAACTTTATCAGGTTAAGTCAAATTTGAAGCAACAAGGCTTCTCTTACCTAAAAGCCTACAGAAGTCTGTGCCAACTGGAAAGCTTTTCCAATTTGGACCACTCCCTAAATTCAAATATTTTTGTCTTCCAAACGATCTTGTTGTCTTCAGTATAGGTGGGGAAGGAGATGTGAAGTGGTGATGTCATTGTCGCTTATTCATACTCTCCACCTGGCATTTAGGAATATCCCCTGACTTGGGTGCAGACACTCAGTCTGTGGTATATGTGAGATTTGTAACATCTCTCAGGTGAATTGCAAATCTTTTGCTAACACCTTTTGTGTATGTGAGGCTTGACATGTAAGGTTTTTGTTCACTATCATTTATTACCTCTGAGGGGCTGGTCTACATGCATTCTTCAGACCCACAACATGTTTCAGTAACAAATATAGAACAAAATTTCATAACTTCAAATGCAATGATGATACACACATTTTAGCTGGATGATGATGCTCAACAGATTATAACTTTTCCAATGATACCTCACAGGGCACACTTTGCACAAGATTCAGGGCTTAAATTTAGCTGAAGTCCACCAGAGCAGACCTCCAGTAAATATTTTGAAACCTGTGGGAGGCGCTGGGTTTCGGAGCTTCAGCCCCTGTGGTGCACAACGCAGGAGCTGAAGTCCTGAGCCCCGGCACCTCCCCTTCCCCCCACAGGGGCTAAAACCTGGAGCTCTGAATTTGAGGGGGGCGGTCCTCTGGGAAATAATCATTGAGAATTTAAATTTTCACAAGATTTATCATAATTTTGTAAAAATGGTGACCATAATAGTGTAGATTGTCACAATCATCATGTGTCATCAGATGTAGGGCATCAATACATTGGTATGTATCAAAGGGCATGATGCATAGGTGAGCCATGAAAGTGCTACCAAAAGCATTAGTGTACTGAGTCACTCAGGGCCTGATCCTGAGAGGGGCTGAGTGGCTACACCTCTCATAAGTCAGTGTCCTTGGCATCTCTCAGATCTACCCTAGATCAGCACTTTAGGGCATACGTAAGTAGTCATAAGAGAGACACAAATGGGCCAGATGGTGACCCCCTCCCCCCCCCGACATTGGTAAACAGGTACCTCTATAGCCCCAATGGAGTCAGTAACTGTTCACCAGTCTGAGTGAAGGATGCACAGTATAGTCCTCACAATAGGGTAACTGCAGCCCTAGTGTCTCTCCTCTGAAGCTAATAAACTGATAGTAAGGATGAACTTGGCCTAATATACTTACTTATTACTCAGGCTGTTTTGCTGGGCTGAGGTCCACATACTCTCCTTGAAGTCTTCTGTCTTTTTGCCCTTCTAAGATCTCAGTTGGGGAGGAATTCCTTGTATTTAATAAATCTCTGTGTATTTGTCTACCTGTTGTATCTGAGAGGAACAAAGTGGAGCAGAGAGGTTGCTTGTTTAAAAAATTAGTCTTAATTTCTCTCAGGATTCTCTCTGTCTAGTCGAGTTTGTTTTAAACTAATGGAAGCAATTAGTGAATCACAGAGGGACTTTGTCTAAGAGGTAGCCATTTTCAGATAATGGAGCATAAAAGTCGGCACAGTGACATATGACACTAGAGCAGCATATTGGAGCAGTGCACTGTGTCTTAAACAGATGTTTAAGTATTTTGAATATTGAATCAATATGTACATATAGGAAGGGATTGTTCACATTGTACATTGCGTTTTTTTTAATTTAAATGAAATCAAACTAAGCGTTGAATTGTTTATAAAAGGCAACCACTACAGCTTCTTTCTGTCTGTCTGTCTGTTTGTCTTTCTTATATATCAATTTTATCACTGTGCCTGTTTGGATTTTAGAGTTTACAGTTCCATTACTGTGACCTCCTGAGGTCCCTTCCAACCCTGATATTCTATGATTCTGTGATACGTAAATCAGGGGCTAATAATGCTCCCAGATTTCGTTTGTACAGTACATAGAGTGCTGGGTGGGAGCAGTATAAAAATAAATGGCAATAATACAGCTATAGGACACTCAGGGCTTGCCTACACAAACATTTAAGCCATGTCTACACTACCGCTTATGTCAGCAAAATTTATGTCACTTAGGGGTGTGAAAAAAACACCCCCGGGAGGACATAAGTTCTGCCAGCATAAATGGTAGTGTGCACAGTGCTACGTCGGTGGGAGAGCTTCTTCTACCCGCATAGCTACCACCACTCATTGGGATGGTTAAATAATGTTGATAGGAGAGCTCTCTCCCATCGGTGTAGAGCGGCTACACAAGAGCTCTTACAGTGGTGGAGCTGCATCGGTACAGCTGTGCTGCTGTAAGCTCTCTAGTGTAGACATAGCCTGAGTTTGCAGCAAGATGGAGTGCAAGTCTACCCTATACTAGCCTGCCACTCACTAACTGCCTATGTGGGCCCAGCTGAGCACTAATAGTGCTTTGAAACAGGAGTAGATTAAAGTGCACTAAGGAACTGTTAGTGCACGTCCACAGTAGGGTGACCAGATGTCCCGATTTTATAGGGACAGTCCGGATTTTTGTGTCTTTTTCTTATATAGGCACCTACTACCCCCCCCACCCCCATCCCAACTTTTCACATTTGCTGTCTGGTCACCCTAGTCCACAGGGTCTACACGGACACTTAGTGAGGGGTAGATTCACACTCCAGCATGCTGCAAACTAAATATATAGACACGCCTGGAGTGTGTTCTTACATATTTACCATGGCTGAGAGTTGGGGGAAGATTGTCAAAAGCTCCTAAGGATTTAGGACCAGGAGTTCCATTGAAAGTCAGTCTCTAAATCCCATAGTGGCATTGAAATCTCTCCCTAAAATGCTAAATACTTCATAGTTTTCTGGTGATAACGTAGCTGTTATATCCTTGGGGCAGCCGGTGTAGGAAGCAATCACTTGAGGCCAGAGAGCAGGCAGCTAACCAAAACCTCCATTTTATTTACAGATATACAGAGAGCTCACTCAGCCGGTTGAAACCGGTTGAGCTAACCCATAATAATCTAACTCAGTTGCCATAGCAACAAAAACCATGACAACCAAATACACAACAGTAGCTTGGCTTGTGAGTGATGCCATGCAAACCTTACATGTTTATACTTATTCAGACTTTAGAGATTCCTCATTATGGGCCTAGTCTAAAACCAGTGGACAGACTCTTCTTGATTTCAGTGGGGTTTGGCTCAGTCTCTATATGTATATGCAGTAATTCAAAGTGATCCCAGGATTTTAACAAGATGTAATGGGCCTGAATTAGAACTCTCACTCCAAAGAGCCACAGCCTTTGAGAACGTTGTGATTCAGTTCCACATCAGAACTTTGCAGCTTGAGGCAACCTCCAATTTTTATTGACATCATGTAAGGCCTAATTCTGTAGTCGTTCCTCATCCCTTACCCCAGCAAAACTCCTGTTCATCTCAACAGAAGTTTTGCCTTAGTAAGAACTAAGCTTCAAGCTACTGCACATCTTCCATTTTCTACGGCATCAGTGACTGGACCTGAGACTACCAAGAACTTCAGAGCCACGGCCACAGAAAATTCCTGTATTTGGTTCCTGTGTCGTGTCCCTCAGTGTCTATGTTTGATGCAGACTGTGAACTCTTAAAGGCAGGGATTGTGCCTCCCTTTCCAAACCTCTGTAGAGAGCTGTTCAAAGTTACGTACTCATCATAACCAAAATAAAGATAACAATAATGTAATACTGTATAGACAAACCAAGTCATTATTTTTTGTTTGAACTTCTAGCAATGCAGAAGATGACCATTCCTATCATGTAAAAAATATTCAGTGTGTTGGAGGTGGGAGGCACAGATAACTGGGGAGAGATTTAAATTGAAATATTCCAGATGAGACAGGCGTAGAAGTCATTTACTGCAAACCAAGCAACAATGAAAGGTGAAGTCATAGAATAACACACTTTATAAAACAAAACAGTGAAGAGCTTTTTTCCCCTGGGTTTTGGAATAAACAGTAATTAAATCATGTAAAATGTGACAGTGAAATTGCTTAAAAAAAATCCTCCCACTATAATTGCTTTGATACCCACATTTTTTTTAAATACTAGGTAACTTTATCCAGTGTTTCTATCAGCAAAATGTGACACTTGCTGTTGGTGCCTCATAATTTATGGCAGCATTGGCTGACTGTTCCAACAGCATATAGATTTTAAAATGTACTAAAATGGTTTAAATAAATATATAATCTGGAAAGCCTTTGTAAGCAGCACAGTTGTGAAATGATCTCAATACTAAACCCATTTAGAGATACACTTTGCATAATGCAGCAGAAGGATGGTCCAGTGGTTGGAGTGTTAGTCTAGGACTCAGGAGACCTAGATTCAGTTCATTGCTCCATCACAGGCTTTGTTTGTGACCTTGGGCAAGTCACTTAGGGCTTGTCTACGCAGGGATGCTCAGGATAATTAATTTGAATTAACTAAAGGTCTGAATTTAAAGTGGATTAGTTAAAGCCCCTGTTTGAATGCTCTAGTTCAGAATTAGTGTCCTCAATTTGGTTTAGTTTAATTCACTTCCAAAATGAATTAAGTTATAGTGAATTCAAGCCAATTTAATTCTGAATGGGAGTATCCACACAGGGGTTTAATGCCGCTGAGCTAATCCACTTTAAATTCATACCTTTAGTTAATTTGGATTAATTTTCCTGAGTGTCCCTGTCTAGACAAAATCCTAAGGGTATGTCTACACAGCAAAGAAGAACCTGCGGCTGGCCCATGCCAGCTGACTCAGCAAGACCCTCCCACCAGGGACCTGGAGCTCAGGCTCCAGCCTGAGCCCAGAAGTCTATGCAGCAATGGGCCAGGGGCATGGATTTTTCTTTGCTATGAAGACATATCTTAAGTGTCTCTCTGTCTCTATTCACTGTGTAAAAAGGGGTTATAATAGCACTGTCCGACCTCTTGGAGGGTATTAGGAGGATAGATACATAAAAGATTGCAAGGTGCTCACATAGGACAGTGATGGCAGCCATATAAGTACCTAAGACAGATAGCTGTATATCCATTTGCAAACACATGAAATGTTTTCACTGCTGTAATGTGTTTCTTTTGATAGCGTGTATGGTTTTTTTTCTGGTGGCTTCTTGGAGCAGTCAAAAATACTGTGCTTTGCTGGTTCAAAACTTATCTAATCTGTCAATTGTGTTGCTTAATTAATATGGGATGATTTGTTTTGTTTTTAACCTAACGTTTGTGATATTCAGCATGGCATGCATAAAAAGTGCTTCTCAATCTCATCTTTAAATTAATTCTACTTAAAAATACACAAAGATTTATCAGTAAGAGAACTTTGATCTGATTTTATCTATATATATAGAGAGAGAGAGAGAGACTGTACATTGCAGTTTGTAGCTTGTTTCAGAGTTCCAACTCTTTCACTTAACTGTAATATGCCGAACAGCCAGATCAGTGAGAGATTACAGTTCTATCTGTGTATCTGACTCCAGCAGAGGGATACATTTAAAATTTTTCTTTGTGTACAAAATATTTTTTATTATTCTGATAATGGAATTGTTACAGGTGTCTAAATTTTAGTTGAGCATCTATACATTTCTGTCTCGTAGGTAAATTGTTCAAGGGTTGGGCAAAAAAACTACATTTTGTCTAAAGAAAACCCACAGTGAGGTAATAGACTCTAGTTGAATGTAAAAGATAATGGTGACAAGGGAGAAATCCACTTGTAGAAATGGGGAACAGCTGTGTTTTAGATCGAATGAAACTGTATCAAATACTTTAAAAATGGCCCACAGCTTCTTCCCTGGGGATGGAGATAAAGCACAAGAGCATTCCTGAAAGGTCAAAGAAACAGTTAAATCATTTCCTTGATGGTTATTAGAGATATAGAGCATGCGGCTGAAAATTAAATGTCTGAAACTTGTGTTTGATTGCTTTTTTTTTAATCTGATATGCATGTTCTCTGTCTCTTGCCTCCTATTCTAGTGAAATTTAGTGACTGTCCTGGGAACAACGGAATTCGGTTCGAAACCAACAACTTGGACTTCAAAGTGAGGACAGATGGGACCATATATGCTGCCCGCCAGGTGCAAATCCCCTTGAAGCAGACAGTGTTTATGGTAACTGCATGGGACCGCCAGACCCTAGAGAGATGGGAGACAATGGTCAGATTACTGGTTGGGGAGAAAACACAGCACAATGGACACAAGGTAAAGGCCTTTAAGGCTGTCTTTCCTTGATTAAAATTGCCTCTTGTGGTGTTTCATAGAATCATAGAAATGTAGAGCTGGAACGGACCTCAAGAGGTCATCTAGGCCATCTCCATGCACTAAGGCAGGATTAAATATGCCTGTTTCTCAAAGAAGTTGCACATAATATGAATGTGAACTACATGTATTGTACAACTGTATTTAAAGGGCAGGTTTTCAAATAGGAAGTGCCACAAGCCATGGCCAACATCTTGTGAACAATTCTTAAGCAGTATATTCTCCTGCTGACATATGTGCTTTCACTTAGTGTTACTAGAGAGGAGAATAAACTTCTCAGTTCATACTTTTATAGTCTTGAGTGATCACCTGGTTCTGATATACTGGTATATAGTGAAGCTTTTTAGTCTATAGAATTTTTCCTATTAGAATTTCTTTGCTGTTTACAGTTAATATTGTTCCTCCACTGGAAATAAAGCCCTCGAATGAATGAATAGCAATAAGACCCTGTGACCGACTGCCTTCCAGAACTTAACTGCAACCTTTTCTCAAAACACCCAGGGTCACATTTTGCTCTGTTGCAGTGATGTAAATCTGGAATAACACCACTGACTCTGTTTCCGCTGGTGCAGCTGAGAGGGGAATTTGACCCATGAAGTTTTCTACAGTGATTTTATAATAATAAATTTCTTGCAACGAACAATGTCTGTCCCTCTCTAAAGCCCCATGGAAATGCAGCGTGCTCCCACAGTGAAGATCAAAAGAGGAGATTTTAGCTTGTTTTCTTCAAAGACAGCAAGGGCTGGAGCATTGTTTCTGGCTCATAAGCAACACTCTAGTGCCCTCAGTGGCCAAAAGGGCAACCAGGCACAACATGGCACCTTTGTGGCAGGCATTCAGTCTGCTGAGTATCAATGTCCTTTCTCCCTGGAGTTAAACAACCCAAGCCAGTTCCAAAGCCTTAGAAAAACCACCATTACATAGGGGAAATTTCATGAGACATCGCATCTCCAGTGTATTAATTATTATATATTTAACATCATAGATGTGCATGGTGACTAAAAACGAAGAAACAGTCCCTGCCCTGCAGTCTGAGGGCTACGTCATGGAATTTAGGCTATGTCTACAGTATGAGAGAGGGGGGTGATTTCTCCTGCTTGTGTACGCAGACTCTGTGACTACTGTGAGTATAACTAGCAGTGTAGCCACAGGAGCAGAGGCATGGCTGAGCCGTATTGAGTACATACCTACCGGTTTCACGCATGGCTCAGCTGAGCCTCCACTGCCATTACCAGTGCTACTGTGGCAACACTGCTATTTACACGTGCGCTAACTCGATGAGAGCTAGCACGAGTAAGTGTACATGAGCAATGGACTCACAACCCTACCTCATAGTGTAGACGACAGTGGTACAGCGCCAGCCCACCAAAGGGGCAGCTCAGGGAGGCCACACCCAAGCGGCGGAAAATAAAAAATAAGCTGCAATTAGCGGCACTTTGGCGGCAGCTCTACCGCTGCCGCTTCATTCTTCGGTGGCAATTCGGCGGCCAGTTCTTCGCTCCGAGAGGGACTGCGGGACCCGCCACAGAATTGCCGCCAAAGAGCCGGACTTGCCGCCCCTCTCCGTTGGCCGCCCCAAGCACCTGCTTGCTGCCCTGGTGCCTGGAGTTGGCCCTGCTGGGCGGTCACAGTCCTGCTTCCTTCCCATCCTTTTTGGGACAGTTTTCACCTGCTGGGAGACATGGTAGAAAGCACTTAAATGGAGTTGTTTTCTGTAGCCACCCAATGTTTTCACCTCAGAACTTTTACAAGGCTTTGAGCCATGTACATATACCGCCTCCTCCATCTTCTGCAGCATTGCTCTGTCTTGTACAAGACATAATTAAGCCCTGTACATTATATCAAAAGAATCCAGCTAGGCAACATTTTTCAGAGAAAAATGCAGATACACCTCAATGTTCCACGAATTTTTGTTGGTTTCACTGAATTGTTTCAGTTGGAAAAAAAAATAATCCTAAGAAATCAAACTCTTTCATTTTGACATTTTTCCTAATATATTTTAAATGTTTTGGTTCAAAATGACTTTTTCTTTCAAGAATGTCCTTTAATTTTATTTTAGAAAATCCAAACAAAAATATATAAAACTCTTGAAATGTTTCATTTTGGAGATGCACAAATTTTGTTTTACTTTTTGATTCGCTAAAAATTCTGAAAAAATTCATTTTGTGTTTGAGCTTAAAAGCGATTTAAAAAAATTCAGAGTTGCCAATGAATTGAAAAAAAAATCTATTAATCACAAAGCTCTGCAAAAGAAAGCCCATTTCTCTTTAACAGTAGATTTAAATATTGGGGAACAAAGTAATGCAACCTCTGTACTGCAGTTTCTTCTCACTCTGGAAAAACCCAGAGAATGCACATTTCTGCTTTAGTAAAATATTTGACTGGAAATTCCTCTAATGTTAATATAAACTGAACTGTGGTTCAAGATAGACTGAGCCACAGCTTTTTAAAATTCATATCGTTCCTTTCTAAAAGCCTTATTAGTGTATAGTTTGAGGCTGAAAAATTGTGGAAAACAAGACTAATGACAAGGTCATAGACAGTTTTATTGTGCCACATCGCAGGCATCTGACTTGTGTTTTATTTAAACCCTTATGCTTTTTGCAAGCAAAATAAGACTTTGTTTACCAAAGAAAGGAACAACATCATGAGATTATTTTCAAAGATAACAACGTGGCGCTAAAAACCAACACTATCCAGTTTCAGGCCACGACCCTAATATAGAGCATTTCATGGCTTTTACAGGAAAAGATTTGAAATGTATTTTTATAAGGTATAATACGACTCAAGCAAAAATGCTTTTACAAAAACTGTTTTAGGGACTTTTCTGATTCACCTGCAAGACTTCAAATAAATATCAATAATGTTTCCTGAGAGCAACAAACCATTATGTGTGATCTGTGTTGCGGTATAGACGAGTGTTTCTCAACCTCTTTGATACTAGGGACCAGCTTGCTGCCTTCCTAAATTGTGTCAGGGAGATTTTAGGGACCGACGCGGATCAATGGACCAATTGTTGAGAAACACTGGTGTAGACAATCAAAATCATCCATTTTACTTTGTAAATCTGTGAGCGATTTTGTGTAGGTGATCTGTAGCTCCTGGATCATTAAAAATTGCTGGCATTAAGTCTCTCACCCAGCCCTCTGCTGTCAGAGTTTGCTGCCATTTGTCCCTACCACAGACATCCCCTTTGGGGCTGGTTAGCACTCACCTGTAATTCCTCCTGCTCCTGGGGGATTGCAGACCAACTATGGCTGACTCTTGCAGAGATATACTGGGCAAAAGAGAAGTGTCATATTCCTCTGCTTCCCCACCCCACCCACCTGCCTATTCATTGAAGGGGGAAACAAAATTTGGTTCAGAATTATCAATGAATTAAAATTCCATAAGGAAATTATTGGCCTACCTGGCTGGAGTGGGCACCAGTCAAAAGTTAACTTGTCCTAATGCTTCCTACAGTGCAACCCTTACAGAGAAGAAGGCTGATCCAGTGGTTAGGGCACTAGCCTGGAACTGAGGAGACATAGGATTAGATCCCTGCTCTGCCATGCACTCTCGGGGTGTGGGGTCTTGGGCAAGTTACTTAAAATAGAGATAATTGCATGGCCCTACCTCTCTGTACTGTTGTCAGGATGCATTCATTCAAGATTGGGAGGCTCTCAGATATTGTGAAACAGAGGCAATAGATGGAGCTTAGACAGAAACAGCATGGTATTTGAGAAGCCTTCACAATGGGTAGCGTGCTGGTAGACTGCTGCTCTGCCATTGAATTCACAAGGGCTCTGTGCTGCTGCAGCAGTCTACCTGCAAGCTGTTCCCTGGAGAATTAGAGATTTTGTTATTACCCAGGTATCTCAGTAACAGCAGCATGGTTACTCTTGCTGAAAACTGACATTTTTAAAGCTGAGCAACGCTTACACTATGGCTCTGTTTCCTCTCTTTTGTTCTACACCCATAAAATTTGCTAATTACCTTAGAGATAACGTAACCTCATTCTTGAAGGATCAATAAGGAATGCTACATAAACATGAGGTAACAGCTATTTATCCTAGGCATAGCTGGCCTGACAAATTTTCAGTGTTCACCACTGTAATAGAAGGATTTTAACTACAGAATCTAAGTTTCATTAGATTATGATAAAAGTCAGGGTAAGTATAAAACCCATTTTATGAGTCATAGAGATTTTTTTTTCTCCTAGCAACTACTTGAAAGTAAACTTTTTTCTGGTGAGTACAAGTGGTGTTAGTAACTGTAGGAACTTTTTTTTGTTCAGTCTTGCAGGAAACCTGATAGCAATTCAATTAGAAAATGCAAATGAGGTCACATATTTCCCACTGGAGTGCTGAATTACCCCAGAGGAAACTGAGCGATATTCTAGCATAACAGTAAATACTTAAGATAAAGTTTTTCACACTGTTCTCATCTGACTGGCTGTTGTTGCAATTGAAAGTGTCAATGGGACCTGTGGGTATAGTTTGCAAACAAGAAATTGTTGTTTATGGAACTAATATTAGGCCCTTATAGCTCACGTCAGCATTTATGAAAAGATAAACTTGAGTGGGATAATATTCTAGAAGAAAACAAAGTCAGCTTGCTGGCTTTACTTATCTGGAATTAGCTATGCATTGTTGGCTTTGCTAAGAACACGTACTGTGGTTTTCTATCAAATGCATATTCAATTAACCAAATGCAAAGGATGAAAACTATAGGCTTGTAAACAGTGATAGAGTTGAAGATGTCAGTCTTCAGAATACCCCATGTTTCATGTGCACACCATGAAATCTTCCTAAAGACTATGGATGATTCTGTATCCATCTACTTCCTAGCCTTCCATACCTCCCCTTCCAGTCTATACAAAGTGCAGTTACTGAGATCCTAATCACTGTCTATCACACCAATCCTCTCCACCCACTTCTTTGAATCCCTTGAAGTCAGTGGACCTGTGTTGATTTTCACCAGCTGAGGATTTGGCCTATAAAGGGCAAACTGAACTTTTTTCCCCCTTATACATATGTGCTGAAACACATTAAATCAGTTGTGACCAACTGTTTTCTCTTCATGACTGTATTTATCACTCTATACGTTAATATTGATATCACGGAAACAGAGAAGAGAGTTCACAGCAGAAGGGGTTGGGGATACAAGAGGTGTTATGGCAACCTTTGTTGCTGTCAGTAACTTATCCAAGGAGAGATCTGTTTTTACTTCAGTTATTCTCTTTGTAAATCCTACTGTCTTCCTGCCCTGTCCTCCCCAGTTCTCATAACTGAAGAGGGATTTTGTGAAGTCAATGGAAATTGTGCAAGTAAAACCTCGCAAATACATGCATATCCACCAGCACAAGCAAAAAAGTAGAGATATCTGTGTCTAAAAAATCAATACTCACGTAAGCCCTGCCTACGTTGTGCTACATCCCATCTCATTTTGACGTTCTTTCAGGAACCAGATGTAGAATCAGCTGCTACACACCATGAACATGAAAATCTTGTGGAATCAGTGCCAATTGACTGTTAAGGCTATTTTCCCAAGTTACAGCTCTTCCGTTATCACCTGTGGAGTTTTACCCTTGCTAACTGTCGAACGTGTTTTCCACCCCTGGGATCACATATATAAAAGATTGAAATACCTCAACAAGAAAAAAGAGACTTGTTCAGAATAAGGCTTGTTTACGCCATCGCCAGCCAGGGTGTGCCTTTGATGAGTCTGGGGGCAATGAAATACACCTTTCTCTATTCTCTGTGTGGAGCGGGGGAGAGTACAGGGGGAAGATCCCAAGCAGGGGTAGCGCTATACGTGCTGCATATTTTCCCCTCCCCCTCCTGCTGGGCTGCAGAATGTGTATATGGAACATGGGGGAAATGCTGCTTCATTCTCTTTCCCTCCCTCCCATACCAGTCTCTTCCCCCATGCACAGGGGATGGGCTAACTCACACGGCAGCAAGGTAGTGAAACTTGTCCTGCCCACTCCTGCCATTGGATGGGGGCAGGTTTGAATCATGGACTGGCTGAGGGGCATTCTGCCTCCCTAAAAATTCTCTTGTGCTTTCAGATGTGTCTGATATCCTGCTTTCTTTTCTTTCCTGAACTGGTTTACAGTGTTAAGAAGCTTTTGTAGTTCTCCACAAAAATGATTGTATTTGAATAATAGTTAGAGGGAACCAAATTTTCAAGAGCCTACCCAACCCACCAGATGCATAATATGCTCACACACTTGTTGTGACTGCAGAATCCTACATTTGCATGCACACGGCATTTTTCATGCACAGCACAAACAGCACATGCATACAGCCGGTTGCACAGTTTGGTCACATAAGCGCACCAGTTTCCTCATGCCAGTGATGGATTTGGCATGCATAATACATGTGTGCGCGTTTTGCAGGGCACAGTCTCCTTCTTTAAGGGAAGATGGCTCCATTAGAATCTCGCTCAAACTTTTTCTTGTCTGTCAGCTGATGTATTCTGGAAGTCTGTGTGGCTTGCCAAATCTGACAGTTTTTCTTACTAATTGACTCTAATGTGATCTGTTCTATACAGCCACACTGTTAACTGATAAAAAAAAGAAAGTAATGAATTTTTGCCTAACTAGCTGATTTAATTTAAAATGTTTTATACTGTAATTGTACGGTTTCCATAAACTGAGAGGTAATTTTGTTTAATGAGTTCCTAACCAAACATAACATTCTTGACTGTGTGTAGCCAGATTTGATAAAGGTCACAAATACTCAGATTCCACTGTTTGCCTTTGTAAATAGCCGTGATCAAACAGCTTGATTTGGCATTAGAAATATCCGGGCTGGATTGGTTCCCCCTATTCCTGTTTGCACCAGAAATTATTAATATAGTTTTAGGAGCAGAGGGGGATCTTCTCTGTATCCGAACACTGTTCATTATCTTTAAAGTGGAAATACACTGCCAAAATCACGTCTTATTGTCAATTAGTGGCTTCTCTGCAAACACATTAATTTAATGCCCCTGCTGAAGTACTGTGCACATTGGAACATCTTGCTGCTAAAATGCCAGTTTTCAGAGCACTTTGACACAAATCATTCATGAATAGCAATTTATGCTTTGATGCTAATGGGATGTGACGTGAAGCTATCTTTGATTAAATTCACCACAGAGCTTACAACTATTTGTAAATATGGCTGATAAGTAGCCATAATAGACTTCCAATAGGAAAACAACAGAGAAAAACAGATTATGGATTCCTCACCTACCAGGGCTGGCTCCAGCTTCTTTGCTGCACCAAGCAGCGAAGTGTGTGCGGGGGGAGATAAAGCCGTGATCGGCGGCAATTTGGCGGGAGCTCTACTGCGCCGCTTCATTCTTCGGCGGCTATTTGGCGGTGGGTCCTTCGCTCTGAGAGGGACCAAAGGACTTGCCGCTGAATTGCCACCGACGACCCGGATGTGCCGCCCCTTTCCATTGGCCGCCCCAAGCACCTGCTTCCTTTGCTGGTGCCGTGAGCCGGCCCTGTCACCTGCACAGTTCTAACACAACAGCTTAAACTAAACTGACTGCAGTAAAAGGAGATCTAAAATAAAAAGGGTCATCCGTCTACCACATTTTCCTCCCTGCCTTCAACTTTGGCAAATTCAGCAATGACCTAAATACAAAAGAATCAATTACCCTAAAATAAATTCTCCTTTTGTTCTGAAAACCTTTCATTATGCTGCGTGAAAACACAAAATGAAATCACTCTCACTGCTAAGAGATCAAAAGTAGAAAAAAGGTGTATTTTGGAGAAAAGGGCCTTATTCTCCCTCTGTTACCATCACTGATGTCAGCAAACTGTTGTCTCCTCAGAACAGAATTCATGCAAATGTTTATTCAGCACCATTCTCGTGTTCTCTTTGTTAAAGAACTTAGATATATTTTCATTGTTTTATTTTGTGGTTTGGTAAATAGCATTTTCTGCTGTCATTCCCATAGCTACCATGGAAACCAGCTAAAATGCTTCAGAATAAATACTTTTAAATAAATATGCTGGGAGGAAGGAAATGGTGCCACCTTTCAAAATGTGTATTGGTGTGCAGGAAGAAGAGAGATATGTTGGAGGATGGGATTGAAGATTGTTCTCTAGAGATTTGTCATTTATTTAAAAAAAATCTAACCTCAGTAAAATATTGGGTCTGACAATAAAAACAAAACAAAAAACAGATTATTTATCTTCTGAAATGTGTCTGACCCAAAGCAATGAAAATAATAAGACTAACAAATCAGAAAAACACAAGCAAGTCATAAATAATATTGATATTTTGGAAATGAAAACACTTTTCCCTTTCCTCCCACTGTGGTTATTGTTTATTCACGAAGCAAGAGTAATATATTTCAGCATTGAATGGGAAATGTTTCATTTCCAGGGCTGATCGCTATAAAATTAATAATCTTTAAAGAATACACCTAAAGACACAATATTATTTATATGCAGAGAATGGCGGCTTATTTACCCAAATGTTAGTGCGATCCAAAATGTTCAGCTAAGCAGGAACACAAAATATATTATATTATATTATGTAAATGGGATTGTGATACGCTCTGCTGGATAATAACTTCCAGATGTCTCTGTAGCCAGAGGCTGACAGATATCAAAGACAGGTTGGCTGGAAGGGGAGAGGTGCCAGCTGGCTGGACTGGTTACTGCTAAGTGTAGCGGAAGGCGAAAGCTGGTGTTACTTCACACACACTGATTTTATTTGTGGACTAGTGAAAAGATTGTGGCGCAGCTTTCTCTTTGCTATCTGAGATGGTAATTGTGGTTATTGGAATCCTTAGAGACATTCATCTTATGTGAGTTATTTCCTTCTTAGGTCTATTTTGTAAATGGGAGTTGAGCTTAGCACAACAGGCCACCCATTAAAGTTTGACAAGCCACAAACTAACAATAGCAAGCATTTAAATACAGGGTACTCCTGGCCTTTGCAGCCAATGCAAAATGGAAATGAGGAATCTCTGAGTTATTGAAGTCAGGAGATAAACAGGCAGAAGCCCAGTAAAGCCAGAGCTCCAAGGAACCTCTGGTGTTTTAAGCATCATCATCTAAACTTGCTTAGACTTTGTCTACATTAGCACATTTGTCAGTAAAAGTGTTGCCAGTCAGGGGTGTGAAAAAACACACCTGCCCTGACAAACAAAACTTTCACTGACAAAAGCACCGGTGAGGACAGCGCTATGTCAGCAGGAGACGCTCTGCTGCTGACATAGCTACCACCACTCGTTAGGGGTGGTTTAATTATGCCAGCAGGAGAGCTCTCTCCCACCAGCATAGAGTGGCCACACAGGAGACCTTACAGAGGCACAGCTGCAGCTGTACAGCTGTGCCACTGTAAGGTCCGTAGTGTAGACAAATTAGTTTTAAACTCTGGAAGTCACCCAGAGTCTCGTCTACACAAGCATTAAATACCAGTATTCAGAAGAACACCTAGTGTAGACAAGGCTATCCAGCCCGCAGTCATTTAAGTTCATGGTAAGAATGAACCAGGAAACATGGGTCCCAGGCTTACTCCCACTGAAGTCAATAACAAAGCTCCAGTTATGGACTTCAATGAGACCAGGCACTGACACATGGATTGTCCTGGGAACAAAGGGAGTTTGTCTAATATTAAAGATTGAAAGCAGGGACACTGCCTTCTGTATCTCATTCAGTTCTGAGCACCCTGTTAGCACGAAGGACTTCACCCAGTATCCATTGACGTCAATCGAAGGACACAGGTTGACTTCAATGGGCATTGGATCAAGTAACAAGTAAAAGTGAAAATATTGTGGGATAATTTATAAACCTATTAACAGTAAATATGCTGCAAGGAAAACACAGAATGTAGAGGACATTTCTCCTTGTTACAAATGTAGGGCCAGGTTCTGCCACCTTTATGCACTGTCACAGGCTGGCTGGCCCTTTAAGGGTTTAGCCTGTAATGGATCATCGATCTCCCCCACCCACACATGTACACACATCTGCTGGAGATCAGGTGGCTCAACTTAGTTATCAGACTCAGGTGAGGCAGTGCTGGGGGCTTTCCATAAAGAGCTGGGTGAGCCCAGCTGGAAGTGAGGAGTTCTTATTTTCTAGGAGCGGCCTGGAAGAAGGCAGAACTTCAGAAAGGGGAGAAGAGCAGAGAAGCTACTCCCAGAATGAACTGGGTCTGACTGGAGGCAGGAACCCTGATGAGCGGCACCTGCCTGACCTGCTTAGAAAGGGGAGGAGTATGCCAGCCCCTGGGTAGTGGGGATGTTTCAGGCACAGGAACCTGTGACGAGGCATGGAAAGACTACCGCGTTTGAGGTGTGTCTGTGAGGAAGAGGTGGCTGGGCTGAGGGTTTGGTTGTTTCCATAGTTTTAGATGGACTTTAGTAACCGGCTCCGATGCCCAACAAGGGGCTGGACACTGTAAAGTGGTCTGGTTGGAGGGCCAGGCCGCTCCTACAACTGAGGTAGGACAAAGCACTGTGGGGGAAACTGAGGCAAAAGTTGCTGCAGCGCTACATGTGAACACAAGGGGGTGGGCTGGGATGGCAACTGCTACACAAACACACTGACTTTACTAGGACTGCTTGAAAAGTTAGGGGGCTACTCAGCGTAAGGATGTGGGACTCTGGCCTCCCTGATCAAGCTCTAGAAGAGAAGGGGAACCATTGCTCCATTTTAAAATAACGGGAGCGCACAGTGAATACTGAACACATGATTTTTTTGGTATTTGGCTTTTCATGGGAAGAAATGTTACTTTATTAACAAATATTACCTGTAGTGCAGTAGCTCCTAGGAGCCCCAGTCATGGGCCAGGACCCCTTCGTCCAAACACAGAACAAAAAGATGGTCTCTGCCCAAAAGAACATACTAGCTAAATAATACAGATAACATTGCTAACTTTAGAGTCCTTTCAGGAACAGTTCTTAATAAATCTTCCCTGATACCTTTGTACTAACTACACGTAGAAACCACTGGCAGAAAGTAGAATTAGATTCCTGGTTTGGCATGTGTTTTCCCTCCTGTTGCAGAATGAGGTGCAGTGTAAATATAGTCCAGCGGACTTTGTTTTCATTCCTCACGTGGTCATGATACAGGGAATTCCCCTACATCTGTCTGAAATACACCCTGGGGTATCCCACTCATGCCAACCCGCTAGGGA
The DNA here is from genome assembly GCF_020497125.1 of Mauremys mutica. Lineage (NCBI taxonomy): Eukaryota > Metazoa > Chordata > Testudines > Geoemydidae > Mauremys > Mauremys mutica. Next base: position 8,729,599 of record NC_059084.1, on the reverse strand, counting down.
CTCTAGAAACAGCTAAAATAGATCCAGCGATTACAGAGTAATGATCTGCAAAGGGCAAATGTCACGCTGAGTTTGTATCCACTAAGTGTGTAGAGAATCAGCAGGAGAAAAAATGATACTATTGCAAGTGTAGGCCCCAAAGTAAGTGGCACATTGTGCCTGTCCCTTATTCAATTGCATGGGAGTAGGGAGAGCACAAGGTGACCATCTGCCTATATTCACCCCAAGCACAAAGGTTAAGGACATGCATAGTCCCTGCTTTTGGGGGAACACAGGGATTGCACAAGGCATACATCACTCCATAAAGGATGATAAAGTGGAGTGATGCCCCTCACACATCCCAGCCACGCTGAACCACAGAGCTGGTTGGTTGTAGGAGAGGACAGCACGCTGAAGAAGCAGCTCCTGAGGCAGTGTCTCTCCCTGTGTTTATAGCTGTGCAGCTTCCTCTGCCCTCAGCGTAATTTGGCCCTACATAAATAAAAGACAGGAGGGCCCAAATCTGCATTCCATTCTGGCCCTTTATCCTGCTCCAGGGAATGTAGCAAGGGGAGGGAATATGGGTGGAATGCTGTTGCCTTCCAGCAGGTCCTGGAGTAGAGTAGCATAAATTTTGCTGGGGGTTGGCTGATAGTACAAATAGCCACATTGCAACCACCATCACACCTTCCCCCCTTCCTGCGACAAACACATCTCAGGTAGAACAGAGAGCCAGGCTCAGAATATGCCCTGAAAGAAAATGAGGTGGTGGGGAGATTCAAATGGAACTCTCAGTATTAAGAGAGTAGGAAGGAAGGATGGTCCAGTGGTTAGGTCATTAGCTGTGTTCAAGCTCCTCCTCTGGTACAGACTCTCCGCATGACATCAGGCAAGAGTCTCTGTCCCTTCGTTCTCCATGTGTAAAATGGGAGTAACAGTGTCTCACATGGATGTTGTGAGGATAAATACACTACTGATCGTGAGGTGCTCAGATGCCATGGCAATGAGTCCTGTGTAAGTATCTAGATAGATAGATCATATATCTCTGAGCCCAAGGGGTTAGCTAAACGAAAACTGTTTCACAGCGAAAAAATCAAATTGTGAGCTGGATTAGCAATTAGTATAATTAAGCTTCTATATTTACATTCCACATTTGAGTTGGGCATTAGATCCTTGCACGTTCAAAAGAACACGATATATTGCTGGTGTTTATAATTGATCGTTGTTGCTATTCCTGAGAAATTCTTGGATATTTCAGTCAGAAGAATGAACAGGTCTGGCATTCATTCTCACCAGACTTTGTTACAACATTTGTCTCACAGTTTTTGAAACAGCAGAAAAACATGTTCAACTTATTTAAACAACACAAGAGAAATTAAGGCCGTTAGAACACATCAACAAATGAAGATGAAAAAGAGTTGTTGGGTTTTTATAAATAAGATTGTTGTTGTGAGGCCCTTTTTGAAATTCTGCATACCAAATTCAGAGACATGTTGACAATGTATTCTAGTGTAGGAAAACATCATCAGGGCAACAAGGAAGCCAGTCACTGTCTAGTCACCTGCCAGCAAAGACTAAAAAGGCTGGTACTGCCTTGCCGAGCTGACACTAATTATTTCAGTATACACAGAGCTTTGGGATTCGTGTTAATTCTCAAGTCTGTCTTTAGTTCAGACGCGTTCCACTGTGTGAACTCAGCAGAGCACAAATTATTTGACCGTTCCTTCATAATCTGTCCCCACACTCACATGCCAATTATGTAAACGGATCCAAATACCTGCTCCTCAGAGGAATCCCACTTGGGAACTGCAAACCAATTAAAAATTAAAGAAAAAAAAGAACTATAGACTTCCTCATAGCTAGCATCTGATAGGCCTATTCTAAAGACACACATTTCTGAATATTTTCTTTATTTAATGCTGCCTCTTATCAGTGGTTGAGGGAAAGCATCTGTGGTGTTAAAGTAGAAGGGACCCTCTTGGAAATATTGTACTTTATGAATGGTTTACTAGTGGTAATGTCAACGGCACCTATTTTATATTAAAACATACTGGAAGTGCCTCCAAGAGCCATACTATGATGCTGTTCTCTTATTCATCACTTGCAAAAGTTAGTGCTCTTGCAAATGTATCCCAGTAGTGATCGGCAAAGTACTGATGCTACAATAGTGGTGGTGCTTTTGAGTAAAGGCACCATGTCTCATGACCATGTCAAGTCCTAAGGCTGATCACTATAGTTACCAGGATTAGGGTTAGAGTTGGTTGAAAATTTTCTCACTCTGAAATTTTTTGAAGGAAAATGGGCTAAATATTTTGAAAAATTAGCTCATCGTTAAGGTTTGTGCTAAACATTTTTTCCAAATTTCTCTCAAATACGTCAAACGTCATTGAGGTCAGAGGGCATTTTGGGTGCACAAGGAATACAGCATCACAGCCAAAGTCAGTATCCACCCAGCATTAAGGCCCAGATTTTAAAATGTGTGGCAAAGTACCTTCTCAGTCTCCCCAGCCTCTGCTGTTTTTAGCCCTGGGGAGACAGGCTTGGGCAATTGCAGTCCCCCTTAGGACTCAGGGGAAGTCTGTTCCCTGTCTTCCCACCAGCCTTATTTAAAGTAAGTCTTTTCCCTGCCTTGTGAGAGAGCGTACTGCCGCTCCTCCTGGGGAGGCTTGCTGCTCCAACACTCCTGGCAGCCAGGCTCCTTCTCTCTCTCTCTGCTTCCCCCCCTCCTTCCTCCCAGGAAGGGGGTTTAAAAAGGTCTCAGGCAGCCCCAAGTTGAAATCACCTGGTCCTAATTACCTTCAGGTAGCTCCCCCTCAGCTGATTCTAATTTGCTACCTTGGTAACCCTTTCTCAGCTGAACCTGATTGACCTGTAGTTGTCTCTCAGTTGATAAGGAGGAGGGCCTTTTAACCCTCTGGGACTGACTCCTACCCCCCTCTTGTAACTGTCTGTCCTGAGTTTATCACAAATGGTAACCTATTTTTAGGCACTATTTGCATCATTCAAATTTGCACTCATATTTTTTGAGCCAGCAGTGACTTGCAGGTGCAAATCCAACTCACTGTGCACCTGTAATCTAGTAGTGTGATGTCTAAATAATTTAATTTGCCCACATAATTAATTATAATCTTTCCTTATATATCTTATTCCATGCAGCATCCCACAGTGAGGAAAATTAAGTAAACCGATCAATGTAACTTTTGTGGCAAGAGTAAAATTATTGTGCTACTCATCACTAATGTGTAAATATATTCTGTGGCCCCAGTCCAAAAAGGCACTTAAGCATTTGCTTAACTTTTTGCATGTAATTAGTCCCACTGAAGTCAGTGAGGCTGCTTATGTGCTTAAAGTTAAGCATGTGCATGTTTGTAGGATTGGGCCTGAGTCACTTCTTAAGAAAGCCTGATACACATTATAGAACAGGGATCGGCAACCTTCGGCACGCGGCCCGCCAGGGTAAGCCCCCTGGTGGGCCGGGCTGGTTTGTTTACCAGCCGCATCCACAGGTTCGGCCGATCGCGGCTCCCACTGGCCGCGGTTCGCCACTGCTGCCAATGGGGGCTGCGGGAAGCGGCGCGGGCCAAGGGATGTGCTGTCCGCCACTTCCCACCGCCCCCATTGGTCCGGAGCGGCGAACCGCGGCCAGTGGGAGCCGCGATTGGCAGAACCTGCGGACGCGGCAGGTGAACAAACAGGCCTGCGTGCCAAAGGTTGCCGATCCCTGTTATAGAAAATAGCTAGATGCACAAGATAACAAAGTTCTTTGCTTTGTTCTCAGAACTCGCACACTTTCCTGGTTCTGATAATTTTTCTACAATTTGATTTTTTGCAGTGAGGATGGCAAAAAGATTGAGAGGCTGGGGAAACGATCATTTTTGTCTTCACAAACATCCACATGTGGCCCCTCTGAGATGTTAATGAGAATTTGTAAAGCTCAGGTGTGATTCCACCTAGTTCCCAATGGCAATGGCATTTTCTGTAAAATAAATAAATAAATAGATAAATAAATAAAATAAAAGGCCAGTGTTTGCCAGAAGGAAAATCAGTAATTTTCCTAAATTGGCCAAATGCAAAATCCTTCAATCTTTATCTCAGCTACCTTTTGTCTTTACAAAAACCTGCAATAAAACAAAACACCCCTCACAAAACCTTGAGAACTGCCACACGCAGTGAAAAAGAAAATGATTTACAGGCTGTGAAATATTACAACATTTCGCACACACCTTCACTGAAGACGTATGTATATATTCCAAATCAAGTTCTGTTTAAAAAATGTTATTTTATGTACAGAAAGAAGGAGCTGTGATAATTAACCTTTTCAACACCAGAGCAGAATTGTCGAGCCCTGATTAGTTAGGACAGACAGCTTACTTCCACAAAACCATATACTGAAAGGTATTGGTACTCTCTTAAAGCCAATGAGCAGGTTAACGTGGTACAGTGGAGTTAAAACACCTCTGAGGAGTTTTGTTATTTTTGTGTTTTGTTTTTCCAGTAGATTATATTTACTCAAAAATTGCACACTTCTTTATCCAAGACGCTCATAAAGCTTTCTGCAATTGGTATAATGAAGACAATACATTCTGGAAAGCAGTTTGATTTGGTAATGACCGTTCTATACATTATTGAAAATGAAGTGGCAGCAAAGATGCCAATAAAGTCTATTATGCCTCTGTGATGCAGAAATGTTTACTTCATTTTAATAACAATAATTTTTACAGCGACGCATGAACATTCCATGCAAGCAAGCGTCACCGTGGCAATAGTCCCAAGAGGTGATTTTTTTTTCCCCACTTGGAAAAAAACTAACTGTATCTTGCTTTCTTTTTCCTCAAAAGCAGCAAAAAGGGAAGAAAAATGCATCTACAGATTTTGCACCTCAACCGAGTGACACATTAATACCGTGGCGCCAGCCCCAGAACTCTAACGGGCTGAGAAGGCAAAAGAGAGACTGGGTCATCCCACCAATCAATGTGCCAGAAAATTCAAGAGGGCCCTTCCCTCAGCAGCTGGTTAGGGTAAGTGCAACTATTGAAATAATAATAATAATAATGTGGTTGGTCTGGTACAATAACAGGTGCACTCCAAGTCTGTAACACAGGAGATCTGGCATCAAACACAGCCTCATTTCTCTCTCTTCCTGAGCCAACGTCTGTCCTGGAGGTAAAGCACTTACGATCTGAAGCAAATTCATGTCTTCCCTCCCCTCAAATCCAACTCAGATGGAGTTTAATCACCTCCTTCTAGCTAATCCTGGGGGGAGAAGTTGGCTCCACTCTCCAAAATGGCAGGTTGCCAACCCTCTCAACTGGATAATGACTGCAGGTGTGAAGCCAGGAATGGTGACTCCTAAGTATGAAAGGGTGTTAGATCCTGAACATCCTTTCTCAGCTATCAGTCAGAGTCAGGATCCAGATGTACGTTTGCCTGTCTGAGAAGGGTATTGATGTACAAAGCTATATGAAATCCTTCATTAACTAGCTCCTACACTACATGTTGCTTGTTTCTTCCCTTACTATGGTGTTCATAGAGATCATCTCATAGCCCCAGGGGACATTATGTTGACATTTGGATGACAAAAATATGGACTACAGGATGCATTTGATTGCTGTTGATAAATGTAGCAAAATTACAAATGCATGTGACTGTTTGTTTTATGAGCTCTGATTTTGGTTTCCGGAAAGGAAAAATACTAGCTGTCAAAAAAAATGTAAATAAAATGAAGCCTCACTGACTGATATTTTATAATTCTTCCTTTAGAAAAAAATTGTGACATAATTGCAGAATTTAAGAACTAATTTTGAAAAAGCAGTGGTGTGTAATTTACATCCCTTGTCAGGAAATTCACCCCTCTCTTCTTGAAACAATGCTTGCCGAGCCCTTTCCTGGATTAAAATGAATTGCTGTCATTACCTGTTCCACACTGATTAGCTGATACTTTGCATGATACTTGGAAAGAGAGAGTAGTTTGCTCAATCCCACAGAAGTATCAGGAAACTTGATAAATCACATAATTCTGAAAGAAGCGCATTCACAACCCACCAAATATCAGGTGCAGTTGTGTTGTTGGTACAATATCTCTGCAAGGAGCACAGAGATGATTTGGGACAGAATATTATTGACAGTCAGATATTTTAATACCTGATTTTCTTTTTTAAAAAGAGGCTTTAATTTCCTTCACTTTGCTGCACACTTTTGCAGATACTGTCACGCTGCAGTTACTGTGATGTGAGGTAAAAATAGTACTCAAGGATTTATGTAGCCATACGTGTGTGCAATGGTATTTGTTGCACATATGAATGTAGGTGCAGAGGACATTTAGAGCACAGGCCTCTCTTTGTGAAAATCAGGTCCATGATGTACAACACAGTATTAAGGACCAAATTGTGCCTGTCAACTGCTGAGGTGCATGAGTGGGGGAAGGGTGCAAGAAGCCTTCCCTGGCATTCAGCATCCGGGCACACTCTGGCCTTTTAATGTGATGTCCTATTGATTGTAATTTGAGTTCCCCAAATGAATTAAAGGGAGAAAAACTCAATAACTCAAAAACCTCACTAAGCAAAATGGATAGTTTGGGTTACTTCTGAATTCCTGTCAGTATTTGAGTGCTACTCAGCAGGCAGGCTAATTGCAAAAAGAGGTCCCCCCACATTGCCTTCTTTATGAGTTTTGGCTGAAGAGTGACAGGAGGCGTTGGCTCCAGCTTATTAAACCTTGGCATATGTTAATGTTATCAGGTTACCTACTGCAAATGTATAGGTTCATCGTGGCTAATATCTCCCACATACTTGTTGTCATGGTCTGGAGATAAGATTGTAGAACTCCAGAATGGGAAGTCATGTTCACAAATGGGGAAGGCAATTGTTATCTTTTATATAGGTACAGAGGAGTAAATATTCACACCTTAAAGAAACACCAGTCTTGGGGAGAACCAGCTAGACACAGCAAACCCCCTCATGGCTTCAAGATCTGCTGTGCAGACATTAGTACAAAAATAAAAATAAAATAAAATAAATGAAATCAAAATTTGGACAGGGAGGGGAGGAAATGATTTAAAATACTGTGATTTTTTTGTTCTGCCTCATGCAGTGAAGAAGGAATTATAATGGAAGGGAAAGTCACAGCCTAGCACAAATGGCACAGCTTGATTGAACATGAGAATGCCTGGTGTTTCTGGTTTGTGTGTTTGATATTTGATGGTGTTCGGTCTCATCTGTGGCATCCAGTCCCTCGACCCATTTGATAGCCCCTATAAGTGGGGGTTGAGTGAAGTGAGTGCTAGCATGTGGTAAAGGTTAGACTCTGCCCTTTAATTGGCGAGAATAGGACAACCCCATGTTTTCAAAGACCAGAACTGGGTGCTTATTTCAATCCGCATGATCTTCAGATTGCCCTAAGGCATTCTGCTGTCTAATGGAGCTAGGTGAACAGTTCTGGTCTGATTTCAAACACTCCTGCTGATTGGGTGTTGGGTTTTTCTGTCCCATCTGTTCACATACTAGAGCAGAAAGAGCACATGAAGAAATACAGCATTGAGTCCAACGTGTGAAAAAAGAGAATGCGATCGGTTTTGTAAAGCTTTAAAAACTAGCAGTAGTTCCTAGACCCTGCACTTCCCTTTGGTCTAGAGAGCGCTATCTGAGCTTACATTTTAGATGCAAATATAGCTAATGAAAAGTTGTCCATCCATTATGATATCTATGAGTAGTCTTGTACATCCAAGATGAGGTGTCGAATGATATGAAAACCTGAACATTAAAAAAGACCCAACCTACTAGATGTACATTTTTATCCCACTGCTTGCTGGATTCTGTTTGCATTTTTATAGGTCAGACTAATTTGAAATGCATAGGCAAATCTTTCATGTGCTCTCCTACTCCTGCTTGCTATTGTGAAGGGGAAAATTCCATTTTATGGAAGTTGATTAGTTACTTGTCAGTATATTTAGCAAGGCTGTGCCTGAATGAAGTTTAAATCATAGCAAAGGTGAATGCAGCTTGATGGGAGCCATGTAGGGCTGCATTTCGAGCTATCTGGTTCAGTTGGGATCAGCTGTAATTCTCTGCTCGTTAAAGCGTTTCATTCTGGCAAAATGAAAAAGTAAAACAAAAAAGAACCGCACCCCCCCCCCAAAACTTCTACAAAGTTATTCCTGGGGAGGGCTGGAGGAGGGAATAGAATTCTTTCTGGTAGCTACGGGGTTTGGTTTTGTTTCTTTCAAACAACATCATGTCTGTTCATATGTGTCAACCACTAGAAGTTTGATTGTGTTTCGGTCGAGGGGAATACAATAAAAAAGAGAACAAATATCTGTTTGGGTTAGAGTGACCAGACAGCAAGTATGGAAAATCGGGACAGAGAGTGGGGGGTAATAGGCACCTATATAACACAAAGCCCCAAATATCAGGACTGTCCCTATAAAATCGGGACATCTGGTCACCCTAGTTTGGGTCTGGCTGTTAAGAAAACATTAGGAATATAGAAGCAAATTGTAGGCCAGATCCTGAGCTGGTGTAAATCTGATCCTGTGTGAATGTGTGAATATAATTCGCAGATGTTAAGGCCAGAATAGACCACCAGGACTATTGTGTCATAGCCCATAGAATTTCAACTGGTCCTTCATGCAGTGAAGGGAATCATCCTTTCATTCTATGTAAGCAAACACTATTGAACCCAATAACTGGGGCTGGAAGTAGAGCATATCTGTTTGAAAGCATCCAGTCTCAATTTAAAAACTCCAGATGATGATGAATTTACCACATCTCTGGGTAATCTGTTCCAGTTGTTAAATACGATCACTGTTTAAGCTGGATCTTATTTCCAATTTGATAGTTTCTAATTTCAGCTTCTAGCCATTGCATCTTACTATTTAGTTTGTCACCTTGAAGAACCCTCATAATATTAACTACATTCTTTTTGTGTAGGTACTTGCAGATCACAATGAATTCAAAATTCCAGCCCATGTCATTCCCTGTTTGCGCTCTGCAATACCATACAAAAGAACTGAATACAGTTCCTAGCTACCGTCTTTTGCGTATTGGCCAACAAGGAGTGAGTAAACCCTGGTACTAGGAAAGTACAGTCGTGGAATATGAATATTCCTCCAGTTGTATGGGAAGGGACTGTCATTTGACAGAACTCAAACCTAATGGTATCCCATGAGATTGATGAAGTACTTTCTAGCCCATTACTAACCAAAGAGGATATTAAATAACTTTTACTAGCGATAACGATTTTTAAATCAGCAAACCCAGATAACTTGCACCCAAGAGTTCTAAAAGAGCTGGATAAGGGAGATTTGTGGCCCAGTGATTTTTAATATACCTTGGAATATCAAGGAAATTGCAGAAGAATGGAAGAGTGCTAACATTGTGCCAAAATTCAAAATGGGCAAGTGGGATGACCCGGTAGCTATAGACTGGTTAGCCTGACATCAGTATTGGACAAAATAATGGAAAAGCTGATATGAGATTCAATTAATAGAGAATTAATTATATTCTTATCCTTTAATATATGGTCAATATGGTTTTATTAAAAATAGGTCTTGGCAAACAGGATTTGATTCTTTGATTAGATGACAAGTTTGGACAACTAAAGGTAACTGCATAGATGTAATATGAACATTTAACTTAGTATTGCACAACATTCTGATTAAAAAATTAGCACTATACAATATCAATAAAGGAACCCGTTAAATGGATTAAGAACTGGCTACTCAATAAAGAAGTTGTCAACAGGGAAACATCATGGAATGAGGGTGTTTCTGGTGGGGCTCTGCAGGGCCTGACAATATTTAACATTTTCATCAATGATCTGAAAGTAAATATAAAATCACTGCCGATTAAATTTGCAGGTGACACAAAGATTGGTGGAATGGTAAATAATTATGAGGAAAGGGTAGTTATACAGAGCAATCTGGATCAATTGGTAAGCTGAGTCCACTCAAATCAAATGCGTTGCAAGACAGCCAAATGCAAAGTTATACATCTCGGAACAAGGAATGCAGATAGTATGTACAGAATGGGGTGCGGGGGGGGCTGTATCCTGGAAAGTAGTGACTCTGAAAAGGCTCTAAGGGTCATTGTGGACAAGCATCTCTACGTGCACAATGTGGTGCTATGGCAAAAAGAGCTAATGTGATCCTTGGATGTATAAACAGGAGAGAAGGGAGTAAGAGTAGGGAGATGGTTTTTCCTCCATATATGGCATGAGTGAAACAGATACTGGAATACTGCGTACAGTTCTGGTGTACACATTTTTTAAAAAAATGTTGAAAAATTGTAGTGTGCGCAGAAAAAAGCCAGAAACATTATTTGAGGGCTAGAGAAATGCCTTACAAGGAGAGATGTAAAGAGATCGTTCTGTTTCATTTCTCAGAAAGAAGATTGAGAGGTGGCTAGATATGTGTGTATACCTTCATGGGGAGAAAATCCTGGGTATTAGAGGGCTCTTTAATGCAGCGAAGAAAGGCATAACAAGAACCAGTGACTGGAAGCTGAAGCCAGACTAGTTCAAATTAGAAACGAGGCACACATAAGAGTGCATCATACAGAAAGCAGAACTCCAGATCCCTGACTCCTCCAAATCCACAAACATTTTTATATAGAGCCCTGCCTCTTTCCCTTATTAGAACATTGGACACTGTTAACTCTGCCCCCGTGTGTATATGCACTGTAGTGCAACCTTTTATTGCTTGATCATGTGCTTTTTTCTCCACTGGATCCAGGCTGTATTCACTGTGTATGTTGGATAAAGACTGAGGCAGTGCTGCTTAGTGAAATGGCCTGGAGACCAGGGCACGCTTTCCTCATATGCTTCAGTTTTTGCATTGTGTGTCATGAAGCAGGTTAGTCTTTGTAGCACCAAACCTCATTTTCTGTAGAAAGTGTCTCGTGTATAGTGAGCGAGGCTGGGGGGTTCTAGAAGATGGTTGGTCTTGTGCTTAATGTACTGAACGGAGACCCATGAAATTTGGGTTGTATTCCTGCCTTTGACGCAGGCTTCCTGTGTGACCTACCACAAGCGACCAAAGCTTGTTTAGGGGCCTGAATGTAGATTTAGGAGCACGTTTAAAAAATAAACTTGTATTGGTATTAACATTATTAACATTTGTCAGCTTTCCATAGATGTATTATTAACTCTTATTCGTAACCTGTACGGTTACTTTTACAGACCAATTTGTGTCTGGGCAGCCTCTAATCATCGGTGCATTTATTTTGTAGATGCCTGTTGATGAAAATCTTGACTTTAATCTCTGTGCCTTGCTTCCCCCTCTGTAATAGGGATAATTCTTCCCTCTCTCACAGGGATGCTGTGAGGATAAATTCTTTAGTGTTTGTGAGGGGCTTGGATGCTATGGCACTGGGAGGCGTAGTAAAACCTGTAAAGAAAAGAACTCTCCATTCCGAACAATATGTGGATGATGTGTGGTAAATGAGGCATGGGGCCACACGCTGAACAAGGAGGAGAAAGTATTAAACAGTTGCCTCGTTCCCTGAGTGCTCTCTCCTCTGTGCACTGAATGAGGTCTATGGAAAAAATAGTATGTTACTGTGTAATAAAAGACTGTCTCATAATGTATGTGTACAAGGGAGTCGAATTAAGCTGCCCATTTCTGGGGTTCAACTGAACTACATACACTGTCAATGTATTAAAGCTCATCTTTGATCTCCCTTGATCCTGTTTGACAGCCCAGTCCCCTTGTTTCAGTGGAAACATCTGCTGCAGAGAGCCCCAACAGTCCACAAATGCATCTGGGGTCTGGTGTGGCAGAGAGGTCTCCTGACCTCACTCTCATTTATCTGCTACACCAGCAGCAGAGCGGGTGGTGTTAGAGCTTGTGTGTCATGTCCATGCCACCTCAGTAACTGCCAGTACTGGAGTGTTCCTCCAGGGTGTAAGATCCTGATTTTAAGCTTTAATTTAACTCTAACTCCCGATTCCACCAGTATCTGTGGTGCAAAGTGGTTGTATCACACCCAAGAATCTGCCCTAATTTGGGCAGACAACATTAACATTGTCTTTTCCCCAGCCTACACTTCACTTTATACCCTGCACCTTCTTGTGAAGTAGATTTTTTGTTGTACAGATTCCTAATAGACCCTATATTAGCTAGGTTTCTTATCACTGTGAAATTGACTATTCAGAATCCATTAACTTCTAGCTGTAAGAGGGCTACACAACACATGGCATTTGTCTGCAGTCAAGAGAAGGTTTTTTGAACAGAGGCCGAGGAAGGGCTTTCCAAAGAGACATCAGACCGTGCTTCCCTTGAGGGAGGGTATTGATGGTCTCAGTCAAGAAAGTAGACCCAGTACTTTCTCGCTACTATTTGCCAGCCATGAAAAAACATGGATCCAGCTCTCCGGTTGCAGCCAGGAACTACCCCAGCACTTCTGTAAGCTCAGTGAGTGTCACCAGCTGAAACTCATGCATTTGGCCACTCCAGTCTCTGTTGTGGAGTCTAGAGGCAGCCAGCTCAGTCCAGACCCGATAGATCTTCTCATGAAAATTCCTTAGAGTGAGAAGAACTTGATCTCATCACTGAGTTATGACAGACTGACTGGGTGAGGAGGAGGCAGGGCCATTTTCACACCAAGCCTATGCACAGTCTGGCTGGACATGGAGGGAAGCATGTGCTGCACCTCCCTATAGGAGACGCTCCAGCAGGCATCTTCCTGTGCTGCGATGTCTCTCCTGCTGCTGTTGTAGCGGCAATGCAGAGCCTAACCGTCTGCTGCTCGGGGCTCTGCCTTCCTGGCACCATCCAGCCCAAAGTCTATACAGAAAAAGATTAATAGCAGCAGGATTTCAGTTTTGTTAAGCACAGGCAGCCATAGCCCCAAGCTATGGTGTGGGATTGTACCGTGCATGTTTTGTTACCAGAATAGGACCCGCCGTACCCTGACTGAATGAAGAGAGAAAAATGATTCAACATACTGCTCTTCTTTTGACATGTCCATTCAAAACTCCTCATAAAAAAAAACAAGAAAGACAGAAGAAAGTAGGTTCCTAAATATGCACCATAATATATATTCATAAAACTACAATATGTTCCTCCATTTGCATTCTCCCCAGAGTACAAAGACTAGATGTCATTTTACATTTCCCGTCATTTCACAGAAGTATGAGGCCGGATCCTCAGCTGATGCAAAGCAGCATAGCTCCGTTTAAATTGATGGAGCTACACCAATTTACACCACTTTGGGAATTAGAATCTGGGCTGAAGAAAGCAGAAGCCCAGTGTTCGGGCGGGCATTACATGTACACACACGCAGCGGTAGCGATTGAAAAGTGCAACTACAGCATAAATGCTCCATTTGAAATTTTCAGCATTCAAGCCTATACTGTAATTATACATATTGTATTTCCTTGTATTCAGACCTTTGGGGAATTTATATTGTCCTTGCTAACGCCAGAGGGACTGGAAAAAAGCAGTCATTTAATGATTCAGCTGTCTTGGGCTCTATGATTTAATCAATCATATGAAAGAAATTTTTAGACCCTTTGTGTTTAGAGTTCTCTTGTCTGAGCAGAGAATGTTCCTTTTTTGAATTGCTTTAATAGCTGTATTTATGCAGCTGAAAGTTCCTTAAGAAATGAAAGTAAAATCAAATTGCTGAGAATGCCTAGATAATTTATTGGAGAATATTCAATTAGAATATATTAATATTTCAGATTTCCATCATTAATTTAATATTCAGAGATTTAATTTAGTCGTTGAATTGCTGTAGTGCCATGCGGGGGTGAGTTGTTAGGTTGAGTGCTTAAAACACCTGCCACAAATGGGTGACTCTCAGTTTGATTCCCAAGAGCACAAATGCTTTTCCACTAACACAAGTCTTCCGGCAGAAACCTAGACATTAAATCTTTCTGGGGCACTGAATTTTCCATAATTGCAGAATGGAATAATATCTTCAAGGAGAAATACATGCAATATCATATTTATTTGTGGATCAAAGTTCAGTCTGGGGAAAAGATAAATGAGGTGAGGTTCCAAATTTGGCTATGTATTATTGCAGAATTTCATTTTTCCTATTATTATTAAGGTAGCATTTAGGAACCCTGCTCTCAGCTCAGGGCTCCAATGTGCTAGGCACTGTACAGACAAATTGGGAAAGAGGACAGTCATTGCCCAAGAGAGCTTACTTTGGTGTCCCTACAAAATTTAACCTACATAATTTTCGTGTCTGCAAATGACTTGTGGGCACATATATATCCATTTGCATGACTAACAACCAACTTGTTGGTATAAATCCAGTAATATGCCATGCAAGGGCTAATATATGTGCCTGAAAGTCATTGCCAAGGCAAACTATGGGCCTAAATGTTGCAAGTACAAATAATGCCATGCGGGAAAGGGGCAGGGCACTGAAAATTTGGGATTCATTTACAAAGTGCTTTACACCCCCTAATGATCCTCAGCAAAACTGGGATTGGTGGGTATAGACTGGTATGCCATCCCCACCCTGCGCACTCTTGCTGGCTGAAAATTATCACCCTTCTATCACTTTTTTGTCTGTTTCATTGGATGGGGCAGGGTTCCACTCCAGGGGCTGATCTTCCCAACCTGCCTCCATAAATAACAATTATTATCCTTGTTTTGTAGATGAGGAAACTGAGGCAGAAAGACTGAATGATTTGCTCAAGGCCACAGACACATTTATTATCAAGCCTGTGGTGACAACTCTCTGAGTATTGGCTCCCGGTTCTATGCTCAGCTTCCTAGATCACATCCATCTCAGGATGGGTTTGTTTATTGTTAAGCACTCTGAGAACTTTGGATAAGAGCAATTCTGGGTTTACAATTGGTATATCCAGTTATTTATCTCATTCTGTTTTGAAGCTGACTGCTAGGTCTGTCTATCTGCTCCTCTAATGCAGAAGGGTGGCTTTCACTGAGAGGTCAAAGCTGTCCATCCAGCATGATCAATGACTAAGTGCCCAGTGCCTATTCCTTGATTATTCCGAACTGATTCATACACTCACACCCTGCCTGGTAGATCCAGTTCCAGATGAGTTCACACTGAAAAAAAGGAAAAGTGGGAAGAGCTGAAAGATAAATACCCCTCCCTCAAGAAAATCATATCAGGCGTATTGTAAAGAGTTTATCAATCACTCTGAGAAGCAGTTGGATGTAGTAGTCCATAGCATATATTGCAACATATCATTATATTCCCCATCCTTTAAAGAAAGCGAGACAAGTCTAATAATCATTCAGTACAGCTGTCATTATGTGTAGAGACAAAGACAGGAAGGCATAGTCCGTGATAATGTGCACTGCTCATAAAAGCTATTCAAAATGTATAAAGTCAAAGTGTATAGACGGAGGGTAGGTTAATTCGATAAGACAAAGGATTTTGTTTTGCTGATGCATTGCCAAATAATAAATAAATAAAAAGGCTGAGACACAAGATGAGGCAAAGAACTCTCAATCTGTCCCTTTGTTGGAATAATTCATTTCTTAACACCCCTCACTCACTTTGGTGGCAGGTTGCTGTGGTATTAGATTTCTTTGCTGATCTGAAATGGATTCTTAAAGAAACGGTGGAACCTGAAAGATGGTGCAGTTATAACCTCGCCGGCAAGACTGTTTCTGAAATGTGCTCATTTGTGTCTGTATAGCTTAGGGAGACCAGAAGAGACCACCCACCTTTTTTCTATTATATCCGTTTCTTCTTTCTAATCTGTATTGCTGACGAATTAAATCCAGCACCTTGGAATTTCAGATGTCAGCGTTTAGGATTCAAAGAACTTACTCTTGGGTTAATTTTAAGCCTTCGCTACTGGAGTTAATTGTTTTATTTTTAGCAGTTGAGATTTTCAGTTGTGAAGGTGTAAATCCTTTTACAGCCTTTCCTAATGCAGGCTGGTTGAGGTTTGTAAGCCAGGTGGTTAGATGACGGGCCACTGAAGTGTGGCTGTCTAGCATTTGCCATGGTTTGATTAAAAACTCTGGCCTGGTCTACACTAGGAACTTATGTAGGTATAACTATGTCACTCGGGGGTGTGGAAAATCCTAACCCTTGGTGTAGACAGTGCTATCTCAATGGGAGGGCTTCTCCCGATGATGTAGCTCCACCTCTCGGTAGATATTGTCTTCACAAGTGTTACAGTGTCGCAACTGTCCTGTGCCATGGCAGCATTTTAAGTGTAGACAAGCCCTCCCTCTTTTTGCAGTTGTTCTTGATGAAAGTCCCAGTGGGACAGCTGATCACATTTTTGATGAAATTTGGTATTTGGTCATGTTGTCCACTTGAGACACTTTATATGCACACACTGAATAATCAGGCAACTGCATTATATTAAGGGACACATTTGTGGCCAACCTCAAGGCAACTGGGGCTTGATCCTGCACAGTGCTAAACATGCTGGTCATGAGTCAGTAAAGCTTTTAAACACCTTCTTAACTTTCATCCCTTACGAAGTCCCATTGACTCCTTCAGGACAACTCCAGGGCTGAAAGTTAACCATGTGTTAAATGCTTTCCTCGATGGAGCCAATGTGGTCAGCACTATGGCAGGATTGAGCTCTTTACAAGCACATTCTATGTTGTGCACAAAATAACTTGCCCATGGATTTCAAGGATTTAGGGACCACGTTGCCAAATTTGCACATGCAAGGGGGGATGTTTGCATACACAGTGTAAACATGCACCCGCTTTAGCAAGTGACTTTAGTTTCATTTCCAAAAATGGACACACAAAATCAGAAGCCGGCAATGAAAATTTGGCCCTAAGGCTGTGATTTATGCCCATAAAGTTATGAAAAGCTAAGTGTAGAATGTTGCCATTAACCTATAGAAGGTTTGTGTATGTTTAGCAGCATGTCGATGGAATCCCCATGTCTGGAGATCCTTGTAATACTGTCACAGGGTGAGCTGGCCCTTGAAGACTGTTGGAGTTCAGACTCAGCTATGTCAGGTTAAGCCCACCTCCTCCAATCCCGGGCTTCTTTAGCTGTCTATAAAAGGGAATCTGTTTTTTAGTCTTGATATCCATTGTTTTTTCTAAATCAAAACATTAAATGGCCTTAAGATGCATTTGCGTCTGCATTCAGTTCTATAATCCTTTCAGGCGTTTTTGCAATTGACTTATTTGTAGGATTTGGGCTTCAAGGCTTCATGAGTTATAACATTTATTTAAACAAAGAAGCTAATTTTATTTTCAGAATGTGTGGGGTGATTAAAAATAATAAAGCAGGAAGAAATGCAAGAAATGGTCTCATTGTTTGTCCCTGAGAAACACAGCCAGGCATTGCATTTCTGAAAAGATTTGACTGCAAGACAAGATTATGCCTCTTACCCACAGGGAATAGTTTCTTATTCTCCTAGTAGTTCCAATGAGCCACTCACAAAATAAGGTACTACTCGACTTGAGTAAGGTGGTACAATCTTCTGGCTCATACAAAACCAAATGGATTTTCATTTGGCATTTACAGTCACAGTAATCTGAGAGCTAAAAATGCAGCTCGCCTGGATGTCCATCCTCAGAATGGAACTTATCTGTGAATACTTAGGGTCGTACCTGCAAGAATATGGTCTGGTTGCTATATTTGCAAGTCACTCCTGAAAGTTTAGCAGGTAAAAGCCAATACTTCTGGTTACATCATTGGCTATCCAGAATTGACCATCGTTCTCTGAACTTTATTGGTGGAAGAGCTCGTAGGCGAGTGAGCACAAGAATTTAAGAGAAGCTGTGGTAAAGTAGATGGACAAAATATTTGCTTCAGCCACATGTCCCCATACAATCCTATTTGGAAGTTCCTGTAGTTGGGGAAAATATCTGTTCAGTTATCTTACATTTGAAGCCTGGTGATTTACAGGGAAATGATGATACAATTTACTTATTGGTAATAGCATTCCCCAGTGTCTAACAAAAAAAATCATTTCCAGGGTAGAAAAATCAGACATCATCAGAACATAAATCATTTACTGCAGGCTATAATAGTTATTTACGCATTTGACAGCAAAGAATTGAGAAGTAAGGTGCCAGTTTTCTTTCAGTGATGGAAAATATATTCTAATGTGTCTGTGAAAAAATATTGCAAGAAAACATTCAGATTCAGCTTGATGGCAAAAAGCGCTATTGGGTAGCATCTGTTTTTGCAGAAAAGTTCCCATTAGAGAGGAACTTAAACATCAGAGCAAACGTTACAACAACTGTCTAGGTTTACCAAATATTTTGCACCCAGCATTAGGTTTATGGTGCAGTTTTCTGTACATTAAAGAAAAAGGCAATTTGGAATTTATGAAACAGCTGCTGGGCCTTTGGAGCATGCAGGGGACAGAATGACACTATATATATTTCTGAAGTTATTAAAGGGAAATAATTTCTCCATTATTCCCTTTGAATTGCATCTCATACAGAATCCGCAAGCATTAGAGAGAATATTTTCTTATCACTTTTTGATTAGACATGAATTCAAAATTTAACATTAGGAGATAGCATGCTTTTAGGAAATCAGCCACTTCCTTCTCCTTCTCTAGCCATACAGTTGTTAAAAGACACCCCCTTTTTTACCTCTTGTTCCTAATGAGACTTCCTCCTTCTCCCCATGATTCTTTATTTAAGCAAACTTAGCTCTTGATTAATCAGTAATTAGAGAAGGAGTCACACTGATTTTGAGCCTCTAGTATCCTACTTTTCAAGTGAAATTCAAGACTAAAATGTAAAGGCAAGCCAGGTTATCAATATTACACCATTTCTAAGCATATGATTCTGCCTTCAGAGCCGAGTCAGATCAGGCAATATATAGGCTCAAATTTAACTCATCTCATGTGGTATTATATCATATAACACTCATAATTCTCCCACCATCTCTCTTGTTTTCACTGCTGCCTTGTTCTCTCCAAATAAGCATTCAATATTTCTGCTGGTGTCTTAGTCCATCCTTATCCTAGCTGATTAAAAGAATAAGTACTGTTTAACATAAGAACATAAGAACAGCCGTACTGGGTCAGACCAAAGGTCCATCTAGCCCAGTATCCTGTCTACCGACAGTGGCCAATGCCAGGTGCCCCAGAGGGAGAGGACCTAACAGGCAATGATCAAGTGATCTCTCTCCTGCCATCCATCTCCATCCTCTGACAAACAGAGGCTAGGGACACCATTCCTTACCCATCCTGGCTAATAGCCATTAATGGACAACCACCATGAATTTATCCAGTTCTCTTTTAAACGCTGTTATAGTCCTAGCCTTCACAACCTCCTCAGGTGAGGAGTTCCACAAGTTGACTGTGCGCTGTGTGAAGAACTTCTTTGTATTTGTTTTAAACCTGCTGCCTATTAATTTCATTTGGTGACCCCTAGTTCTTGTATTATGGGAATAAGTAAAAAACTTTTCCTTATCCACTTTCTCCAGATCACTCATGATCATATATACCTCTATCATATCCTCCCTTAGTCTCCTCTTTTCCAAGCTGAAGAGTCCTAGCCTCTTTAATCTCTCCTCATATGGGACCCATTCCAATCCCCTAATCATTTTAGTTGCTCTTTTCTGAACCTTTTCTAGTGCCAGTATATCTTTTTTGAGATGAGGAGACCACATCTGTACGCAGTATTCAAGATGTGGGCGTACCATCGATTTATATAAGGGCAATAATATATTCTCAGTCTTATTCTTTATCCCCTTTTTAATGATTCCTAACATCCTGTTTGCTTTTTTGACCGCCTCTGCACACTGCGTGAACATCTTCAGAGAACTATCCACGACGACTCCAAGATCTTTTTCCTGAATCTTGTTTCCTGATCTTGTTTCACTTCACTGTGTGTATGCTGAGCCTTTAGGACCTGATCCAAAGCTGATGAGCTCCCATCAGTTTCAGCTTTGGGTCTAGGGTGACCAGATAGCAAGTTTGAAAAATTGGGATGGGGGTAGGGGGGTAATAGGAACCTGTATAAGACAAAGCCCCAAATATTGGGACTGTCCCTATAAAATTGGGACATCTGGTCACCCTATTTGGATCAGACCCTTGTATTCTAGCATTATAATAATGTCAGGTAATTATGGAGTTACTGTGCAGTGGTGTGAGGAAAAAGTCACTGCAGGTGTGCAGCTTAATGGGGGTATTAATTGGATAGTGGGTATTCATAAGTACAGAGCACAGAGTATGTTGATGAGGGAAAAGAACAAATGCTGAATGGTATAATATTGAAACTAAAGTCAGGGAAACTTTATTTTCCTGGCACAAATACACTCTAGGATCCCAAGGAGTTAATCAAGATCTGAGTGTGTTTTCTGGGCCAGGTTAATGAGTGTTCTCACTTACAATTCCTCCTCTTCTCCACTGTGATCCTTCACTGAAGTTCTGCCTGTGCTGGCAACTTCAAATCATTTCTCAGGCAGCAAACTGTTCTCATAAAGGTGGTAATGCTGGAATGGATTCATCAAAGGGAGCTGCTAATTGCACACAACAGATTTTTCATTTCAATTTTTTTTCCCTGAGATAAGAGACTTGACAGATTATTTAAAATATCCACAAATGCTATAATGACTGAATTTCTGATCCTGGTAAACTGGCCTAATGAAGACTCCCAGGTATGGAGGCTATTCAGGTCAACCATTTAGTTATTTGGATTGCTCATAATACTAGCTTGAGGTTATGTCCTGGGAAAACCTATACCCAGACACCTCCGAACAGCCACTGTAAAACACTTACTTCTGCTGTCCCGTTTCTCCTCTCTGTCTAAATAAAAATCATTTCATCTTCTTGAAGCTGTTCATTATCTTGAAGAAACCATGAATGGAGGAGTTGGGGACAAGATGGGCCATGTGGGAAGAAGGATGGACCCATGGTTAGGGCACTAGCCTGAGGCATGAGAGACATGGATTTATGTCCCTGCTGTGCCACAGATTTCCTGTGTGCGACCTTGGGCAAGACACTTAGCTTCTTTGTGTCTCAGTTTCCCATCTGTAACACTCCAGGACAGGCCCAACAAAGAAAGTAACAGAACACCACTAGCCGTCACCTTCAGCCCCCAACTAAAACCTCTCCAGCACATCATCAAGGATCTGCAACCTATCCTGAAGGATGATCCCTCACTCTCACAGATCTTGGGAGACAGGCCAGTCCTCGCTTACAGACAGCCCCCCAGCCTTAAGCAAATACTCACCAGCAACCACACAACAAAAACACTAACCCAGGAACCTATCCTTGCAACAAAGCCCGTTGCCAACTCTGTCCACATATCTATTCAAGGGGCATCATCATAGGACCTAATCACATCAGCCACACCATCAGAGGCTCGTTCACCTGCACATCTACCAATGTGATATGTGCCAGCAATGCCCCTCTGCCATGTACATTGGCCAGACCGGACAGTCTCTATGCAAAAGAATAAATGGACACAAATCAGATGTCAAGAATTATAATATTCAAAAACCAGTTGGAGAACACTTCAACCTCCCTGGTCACTCAGTTACAGACCTAAAAGTCGCAATTCTCCAGCAAAAAAAACTTCAAAAACAGATTCCAACGAGAAACTGCAGAACTGGAATTAATTTGCAAATTGGACACATTAAATTAGGCTTGAATAAAGCCTGGGAGCAGATGGGTCATTACACAAAGTAAAAACTAATTCCCCATGCTAATTTTTTTCCCCTACCATTACTCACACCTTCTTGTCAACTATTTGAAATGGGCCATCCTGATTATCACTACAAAAGTTTTTTTTCTACTGCTGATGATAGCCCACCTGAATTGATTAGCCTTGTTAGAGTTGGTATGGCAACACCTGTTTTTTCATGTTCTCCATGTATATATATCTTCCTACTGTATTTTCCACTGCATGCATCCAATGAAGTGGGTTTTATCCCACGAAAGCTTATGCCCAAATAAATCTGTTAGTCTCTAAGGTGCCATAAGTTCTCCTCGTTTTTTTTAATGAGGCTAGTAACACTGTCCTCCCTCACAGGGGTGTTGGGAGGATAAATACATAAAAGATTGTGAGGAGCCTAGATACTATGGTAATGGAGACCACATCCGTACCTTAGCTAGACAGAACAGCGTGGGGAAAGGGACATTGCTCAGTGCTGATCTTTAGCCAGCACAGATTTCCTTATCATCTCTGGGCTAGAGTTTTAAAGGCATTTACCCATCTAATGGTGCAGGTAGATGACTAGTGGGTGCTGTTCAAAATCCCATTAGGCTCTTAAATACTTTGAAAGGTCCAGGCCTGTGTGGCTTCGGGTCATCTTTCCCACCTGCTCTCCTTATGTGAGAGGAGAGGGAATTGGCCCTTAGCGTTTAAAATGAAATCCAGGACCAGCTTTTCTTGATATTTTTGTTGTCAGATTTTAAAATTTCAAAAGGTCTTTTTTTTTTTAATGGAAAATATACCACATCCAGCCACAAAGCAGGAGTGAATCCCAGTGTAAAGGCTCTCTCCCCCGCACCCTGGATCATATTTCCTGAGGATACTTCCCCACCGTTTGTCATGGAGCTAGTGTCTGTTCTCCCAATCCATCCTGGAACATTGAATATGAAAGGAGAAGGATTCAAACACAAACCTCTCAAAAATAATAATGGCCGCGAACAAGAAAACGCCATGCGGCGTCCGCACGTTGGTTTCCTTTGCTGCCACCATCCCTTCGGTCCTGACACAGAGAGCAAAATCAGTATGTAAAACCTGCCAAGTGGCAAGTTCATAGAGCATGGGAGGAGTAGGGGGAATGCAAGAATGTCAGTACAGCTATGATGAGTTCATACAGCCACAGTTGAAAGCAAGACCGTGCTGTCAGTGCTCCCAAGCTAAGCATCTTGGGGGATGGGCAGAACTTCATGCAGTTGCAAAAACCATTGCTTGCTACTTTAAACAAAAGGCTTGTGGCTCTCTTGTTCCACTGACACTAGATTCCATCTTTTCTCCAGCAAGGGATTTTACATTGATTTTCCACCACTCCTCGTCCCCTCTGTAACTTTGTATCTACATGACAGTGATGTGTCTAGCTGCAGCTTTCCTTTTGTTCGCTGTTAATGTGCATGCATCACTGGGAAAATATCTATTTTCACTTCAATTGTTTCATCCAGGGAGTGGGACTGATTTTATTTATTTATTTATTTATTTTAGGCTGTCTCCATATGTCCCAGTTGTTTCAAGAGCTCTCCCTTGCCTCCATCAAAACTACAGGCATAACAATTTCTCTCTTTTTCCCATGCATGAGGGCTCTTTTCTACTCATTCCTGAGATAAATTTCCTGGATTAGTTCCTTTTTATTCACGTTATTTTTAAAATGCAGGAGAAATCATATATATTTGGAGGGTTGCAGGGAGAGTTTGTAGAAGTCAGTCTTTGTACAAAACTATTCGGGGCCTGATCTAATGCCCGTTGAAGTCGATGGAAGGTTATCCCCTTACTGAGGACAGAATATGTCCCTTTGGCTCTAGTTACACTACAAAATGAGCTATGATCTGAATCAGGTTTGAAGAACCATTCTTGAGGATGGTTTCCGGTAGTGTGGTTTTGCTAAACAGGGTTGGCCCAAGTTAGGTCACAACATTTTTTTCCCCAAGGAAATGGTTGTACAATACTGTTCTCCAGTTTATCCGGGCGTTCAAGATGGGCCTTTGAAAATGAATTCAGGATCCTATTTGGATGCATAAACGAGGCTTGAATGTATGTGCCAGCAAAGATTAGAAAACCTTGCTGGGATATCTGGCTCAGCACTAATCTCTCTTCAATTGATTAAACATGCAGCTGCTAAAATAATAATTCTCTCCAGTCATTCTGACCCACTCACTTCTGCAGTGTTCTTCCACATTAATCTCTCCCATAACTCTGCTTCTGCCTACATCTTTGCCCTCCTCTGGTCTTACCCCTATCCATCCTCCTCCTATTCCCTATGGTCATTCTAGGCTTGGCTCCTGTCTCTTCCCTCATTTAGTATTCTTACCCATTTCCATCTCCAAACTTCCATTCTTGTTACCTATATGTATAGGACCAGCTCCCCACTAATGTATGTCAAATTCTCTCAATCTCCTCCCTGGAATGGGAAGGTATCAATCCTGCCAACCCCAATCATTCAAAAACATGAGTCAGGCCCCTCACCAAAATCATGAGATTTGCTTAAAAATAATTTCTCCTCTTTTCTCCTCTGCCTCAAAGGCTAGAAACTTACTTCTTTTAAAAAGAAAAGGCTGAGATTGTCACATATTCACCTGACTTGGGGCAAAATATGAAAGCTGGCAACACCTCAGTATGGGCCTTAAAGACTTCCTTTCTCAGTCTTAATGGCCGAGCATATCACATTAAAATGTCTCAGCAGTCCATGACTTTGGGGTACATGCTTTACAAGTGAACAAATTGCTTCTAAGGGGTGTTGAAATGTGCGACTTGACAATGCCCCTTTAATTCTTTTATTCAGATATATATGAATGTGATTGGGGAAGATATTTATTCCATTCAGTTTGCTGATGAAGGATCAAGCAGCTCCTATGGGCAAGATGCTTTTAGCAGCCTTTCAGCCCCGTTGCTACTAGCATCCACTTGTACTGATGGCAAGAGCTAGAAAATGGAATGTGAATCAGAGAAAACATGGGGAATAATAGGAGGCAAATGCAGAAACCATTTTCAGTGAGTTATACTAAAGCCAAAGATCTTCCACTTCATAGAGAGATTATTTAAGTTTCATGCAGCTTTCCAGATTATGACAAGCTGAACAACTTGTTCTGGCTTGGTGCTCAAGTGCCATATGGTACTACTTCAGCAGTTTGATGTGATATTATGAATAAGAGTGCATGAGTAGTGAAATTGTTTTGTTTCTTTGAACCGTATTGCAGTACTACTTTCTGCAGTAGATATTCTAAATGGAATTCATTTTTAATAAGGGGGGGAATAGATCAGCAGGTTTCAACAGCATCCTTGCAGCACATTGAGGGGAGGGTGGAATTCTGAATTGCCAGTCTGGTGATTGGGAACCCATTTGATAGCAGAGTCCTTATGACCTGTTCATATCCTAGAGGTCATGTCCTCTTTTTGGACGTTCATTAATGTGACGCTAGTGTCAGCTCGAAAGAGAACTATTCACAGACTTCTCTTTATGTCCTTCCTAAATAGAGGCTTGCAACTGATAATGTCCATAAGGGTGGATATTAACAGTCAAGACTGAAAAAGAAGATATTTGGTTCATTGTGTAATCTCAGCTAAGCAAACAGGTATATGAAAATACCACAGTGAGAAGGTGCATAGCTGTAAATGCACAATGTGCAAATCCAGATAGGTAACATCACTCTCTTTAATTTATACCTTTCTAGTAGAAGTGGTAAGCTTTCTCGTAAACCGATGTAATTTTCCCAAAACTGCTAATGTGCAGCAGTGAGAATGTTTGCAGTATTTTACAGGATAATGTACCATGGACAAAAATATCTCTAGGATCACTTGATTTATTAGCCATACTGCACTTATTCCACAGTTAAAAATGTGAAATATGGGTGTGATGCAGTTTATGCATTGATTCCCCATGTGTTTTTGGTAATGCTATAAACTTCTCAAACATTAACAGTAACAGAGGAGGAGAAGGACTTTGGAGTATTGGTTGATCACAGGATGACTATGAGCCGCCAATGTGATATGGCCGTGAAGAAAGCTAATGCGGTCTTGGGATGCATCAGGCAAGGTATTTCCAGGAGAGATAAAGAGATGTTAGTACCATTATACAAGGCACTGGTGAGACCTCATCTGGAATACTGTGTGCAGTTCTGGTCTCCCATGTTTAAGAAGGATGAATTCAAACTGGAAGAGGTACAGAGAAGGGCTACTAGGATGATCCGAGGAATGGAAAACCTGTCTTATGAAAGGAGACTCAAAGAGCTTTGCTTATTTAGCCTAATCAAAAGAAGGCTGAGGGGAGATATGCTTTCTCTCTACAAATATATCAGAGGAATAAATACCAGGGAGGGAGAGGAATTATTTAAGCTCAGTACCAATGTGGACACAAGAACAAATGGATATAAACTGGCCATCAGGAAGTTTAGACTTGAAATTAGACGAAGGTTTCTAACCTTCAGAGTAGTGAAGTTCTGGAACAGCCTTCCAAGGGAAGTAATAGGGGCAAAAGACATATCTGGCTTCAAGTCTAAGCTTGATAAGCTTATGGAGGGGATGGTATAATGAGACTGGTCTTTGACTATTAGCGGTAAATATGCCCAATGGCTTGTGATGGGATGTTAGATGGGGTGGGGTGGGATCTGAGTTACTACAGAGAATTCTTTCCTGGGTGTCTGGCTGGTGAATCTTGTCCACATGCTCAGGGTTTAACTGATCAGCATATTTGAGGTCAGGAAGGAATTTTCCTCCAGGGCAGATTGGCAGAGGCCCTGGGGATTTTTCGCCTTCCTCTGTAGTGTGGGGCATGGGTCACTTGCTGGAAGATTCGCTGCACCTTGAAGTCTTTAAACCACGATTTGAGGACTTCAATGGCTCAGACACAGGTTTGATACAGGAGTGGGTGGGTGAGATTCTGTAGCCTGCGTTGTGCAGAAGGTCAGATTAGATGATCATGATGGTCCCTTCTGACCTTAAAGTCTATGATTCTATGATTAAATAATCCTTACAAACCCACCTGAGGAATGCTAAAGAGGAGTGAGATTATTAGGTTAATCTTTATATTTTATATTAGTATTTATTCTTGTTTACTTGCATTTATATAATAAATATTTTCATTCATATTTCTCAAAGCACTGTCCAAAGAACTATTATTCCCATTCAGTCTCTGGGTAAACTGAGTATCAGAGGGGTAGCCATGTTAGTCTGGTTCTGTAGAAGCAGCAAAGAATCCTGTGGCACCTTATAGACTAACAGACGTTTTGCAGCATGAGCTTTCGTGGGTGAATACCCACTTCTTCGGATGCATTCTTGGGTAAACTGAGGTTCAGATGTGTTACATGGCTTATTTAGGGTCACACAAGTCAGTGGCAGAACCAGGAATAGAATGGTAATTTATAGAGACACTCCCTTTGTGTATGTTAAATACTAGCTAGCTATTCAAAATATTTTCATTGAGGGTTAATTTATAGTAAATTATGTACACAAGTAAAAAATTAGTGTCTAAATGTTTGCTATGCGCAGATGTTGAGGCTAAAAACTGTCTGTTATTCATTAGATGCTTTCATTTATATGAATCATATTTGACACAGGAGGGTATTACTGAGCAATGGGGAAATATCATTACTGTACAATGAAGACTGGAACTGAGGAGGGGATGCCCCTTCCACTAACACTTCAAAGCTATACATATTCTCTGCTTTGCGCGCCCCCACACACACCAAGAGGCCCCTTTAATACCAACAAACTTTATTCTGATTAGGCTTTATGCGCCTAGGAATTGTTGATGGAAAAGGCTCTAAAAAATTTTAGCGGTCATCAGAGGAAAACTGAGAAGATAATTGCAGTCCTAGGGAGTCCCCCAATAAATATGGTCTATAATTGGCTATTTTATCAAGAAAGGGGACAAAGCTTAATGCATTTGTCCCACTACAAGCTTTTTGTCAAGATGCACAAACCAAGGTGAGTATGGTAATGAGTACATGGATACTGGCAACAGCTGAGCATCCAGCGAGTATAACTGACAGCCCTGCAGAGCCAAGAGGAGAGACCAAGTGATTTGCTGGCATCAGGGGACTGGAGCTTGGATAGGCTGAAATGTTGACATGCAGAATCCTTGAGAGGTGGGCAACTGAAACACAAGCTTTTTAAAGATATGACATGTTTGTTTTCTCTCCTGTGGCTAAAAGGGTGTTGGCCTTCTGAGGTGGGTCTAGGTGCAGGCTGAGGCCTAGGGTTTTGTGGGGTTATTTGTACTGCTTGATTTGATCTTCTCTTTGCTTTTGAATATATTTTATTGAAGGAACTTAGATCTCTCTGGCCTATCCGAAGCAGACACCTCTGAGGAGAGACAGCCGGTCAGCCACACTCAGGTGCTGACTAAAAAGGATGAGCCCGGAGTTCTTGATGCTGTTCTCATTGTACTTGGCCAGAAACGTAGGAAAGGTCTAATGACCTCAGACAGGAGATAAGTTTGAGGCAGGGAGGAATGTCAAGGGGACTGTAACAGATGACTGTCACATATTTATTGAGGGCCAGGTCTTTATGGAGCACCAAACCCAATGGAACAAGAGGGACATGTCAGATGTGCAGCGGGTTACTTGTGTGAGCATTTGGCATGATTGGGTGTGCAGTCATAATAAATGCACGTATAATGGCATGAATTGAAAATCTGGACCTATGTTACTTACCATACATTAAAATGCATATCTGGTGAACTTTAATGCAATATCATTTCTTTGACATAGTCATTTTATATAGAAAATATCAGATTTTTCAGACAGTATTTGTTGGGTTTGGCATGTCCAGATGTTTCACTGTATTAGATTTCCAATCCCTAAATGACTGGCTTTTGGGCGAGAACGGTGCTTTAAGTTACAAAGTGCAAGGTGCCCTGATGCCACAGTTCCAACTGATTTTCACTTGCTGTTTTTGCATTGACTTTTTACTCTGAGGTTTCCTTTTCTGTTGCTGTTTCTCATTCTTAATATATTCCCAGTTGGAATTTAGTTTGCGAAAGATCTCTGTGCTGATTTGGTGTTTTCTTAACAGTCGTATCCTTTTATGCATCGTTCACGCACAGTAAGAACATTTTAACCTTTTCTTAATGATTAACATTTCCATTCCCGCTGTTCATTAATCTATACTGGGAAAGGACCATGATGTGTCATGTTGGGAGGCTGCTCTTTTAGCCATTATGTTCCTGCTCTGTGGAATTCCCTGCCCACAGAGATTTTAGTAGGACATCTACTGCTTCCCTTTTCAAGTCTGAACTTAAAACTGATTTATTTATTCTGTAATAGATAGGTTAGCTTGCCATCCCAGGGAGTTATCTCCTTTTGTTAAGCTCTTTGAAGCACTAGATGTGCTAAAATGTTATATAAATCCAAGTAGCTGTTACTGTTCTTGAGTTGTAAACGGTGCCTAGCACATTCATAATACAAGTACACAAAACCTATTGCAACTGAATTATGGCTGACACCTGGGAAAATATAAAATGAGGAATTAATAGAAATTCAGCTGTAAATTTTCCAACGTGCTTGAGGTCCAGCCTCCCTTTGTAACTGCAAATTTCACTTGCTGCTTGAGCTGTGGAGCTAAGAATGACTACTTGGGGCTCTAGCAACCTGACTTTTGGCCTTGGCTAGCTAAGGTGTTAGGCACTTCAGGCACAAAATTTTTCATGAGCCAGACTAAACCTACATTGTCCAAGATTTCCAAAAGCAACTAGTGATTCTGGATGCCTGCTTTTTGGATGCCCAACTTGAGACCCCTTAAAGCAGGGGTGGGCACATTTTTTTTGTCTGAGGGTCAGATCGGGAAACCGAAATTGTATGGCGGGCCATGAATGCTCACAAAATTGGGGTTGGAGTGCGGGAGGGGGTGAGGGCTCTGGTTGGGGGTGCGGGCTCTGGGGTGGGGCTGGGGATGAGGAGTTTGGGGTGTGGGAGGGTGCTCTGGGCTGAGACCAAGGGGTTCAGAGGGCAGGAGGGGGATCAGGGCTGAGGCAGGGGTGCAGGAAGGGGAACAGGTTCCGGCTGGAGGTGCAGGCTCTGGGGTGGGGCTGGAGATGAGAGGTTTGGGGTGCAGGAGGGTGCTCCGGGCTGGGATCAAGGAATTTGGAGAGCGGGATCAGGGCTGGGGCAGGGGTTTGGGGTGTGGGCAGAGGCTCAGGGGTGCAGGCTCCAAGCGGCGCTTACCTCAAGCGTCTCATGGAAACAGTGGCATGTCCCTTCTCTGGCTCCTATGCAGAGGCACAGCCGGCGGTTCTGCATGTTGCCCCATCCGCAGGCACCGCCCCTGCAGCTCCCATTGGAGTCCTTAAGAGCCAGAGCGGGGCCATGCCATGGCTTCCAGGAGCTGCCTGGTGCGTCCCCCAACCCAGTGCCCTGGCTGGAGTGCCAGAGCAGGGCAAGCCCCAGATCCCGCTCCCCAGCAGGAGCTTGTGGGCCATAGTTTGCCACCCCTGCCTTAAAGGGATCTGATTTTCAGAAAATGCCAAGCACACATTCTCTGAAAATCAGACTCCTTTAAGATGCCTCACATTGGGCACACCAAAATGGAGGCACACAAAATCACTAGCCATCCTTGAAAATGTTGGACAGCATTCCCCCACTTTCTTCCTCTCATCTGGTACCTAAGTGCAGGATAGATTCACATCCCCAGCTTGCTGTGGTCTAATTGTTCGTGTAGACAATCTGCGTGACTTGCCCAAAGTCACACAGGAAGTCTGTGACAGACACAGGTTTCCCAAGTTCTAGGCTGGTACCCGAACCCCCAGATCCAGTATTTGATTTTGGGCATTGAGGCGTGGGTAAATAATAGGTCTCTTGAGTAGGGCTACTTGAAAGTTTTCTGTTTAAACTGGTTGAGAGTCCCTTTATTCGATACATTCTGAATTAAAAATTAATTTTCTCTTTCTCTGATCACAGCAGATCATGGAGTGAAATGGTACAGCAATTGTGAATGGGATTTTCAAAAAAGTTCTCGGTGTTGGGCTAATTCTGCTTCAGCTGAAGTTGATGGTAAAACTTTCATTGACTTCAGTAGGAGCAGAGTTAGGCCCAGGCTGAGCACTTTTAAAAATCCTGCCTTCAAATTGGAGAAGACTACTTCAGAGCTGCAATGTGTCACGCAAAAGGCTAGGCAGCCTGGAGCCTTCTTTAAGGGACAGTAACTGTCACTGGATGTAAGGATTTTTAAAATTCTCAGCCACTATCAGTTTGTTCATTTGGGTGCACGTTTTTATTTTCCGTGACTGTATGAGGATTTCAGTGTGCTCTTATGTCTTTGTCCTGCTTCTGCATGCATAGCTAATTTCCTTCAGATTTATCTACTGGCAGACCTGTATTTGAACAGGTTGCTGCATTCACGGCTTCACTACGTTTTGAATATATGTTTGCCATGTTTGAATGGCAGAAGGTTATGAAGGGATAACACAACTCAGATACATACTCTCTGCAGTGAGGCATTGTTTGACCTTCAGCTCTTTGATTTCATACCTAATGTAGAATCCTATGGTGCATCTAAAGCTATCCGTTATATACCACGTAAAAAACAGTTATTTTTAGAAGATTTTTTTTTATTGGGTAACAGAAGGAAAAAATCTGATTGCTGCAACACCTTGTTTCTTTATTTTAATTCATTAATTGCCAGGTATTTAATATCTATTTAATGAAGTGTGAGAGAGTCTTTATTAACACTTTGTGTATGGAATGACACAGAGTTTTCTTGTCATACTCCAGAACAGATTTGAAGCCTTTTTTAGAAATGCTGTCTGACCATAAAGTGTCCAAAATTTCAGGGTGCATTGTGTGATTCATTAAAGCTAGCAATTAATAGTGGCTCTATAGGAGGATACAGGCAGTGTGAGTTCTCTATGATATCATTTCCAGATGCTTAGATATTTGAAATTTTAAAAAACCTTTTATACGTGCAATACTGAAATTTAGTTTGAAACCCCAAATGAGACACTTTAGTTCTGTTGCTCAGCTTTACTTGGAAATATGAAACTCTAATTTAATTACAAGTAAAATTAGCTTGGAATGATGAGTAATGTATAGAAGACTCTGTCCTGGCTGGAGGTACTAGTGTGCAAACCTGGTGAGTCTGCTTTGGTGTCAATTTGTATAAAGCTGATACCAACTGAGATGTACTTTCAGCACTTCCAAGATGGTGGACAAAGGATGCAGGAAATGGTACGTGCTGGCATGAACATCCCCCATCACCCAAAAACCCTTAGAGCACCAAAGAGCAAAAGAATAAAGATTGGGTAGCCAGTGAAAGAGAGAGAAACAAAAAGAAGAGAGGGCAAGTGAGGTCTTCAGAATTTTCTCCCAAGCAACATAGTCAAGAAAGATTGAAGAAAAGAAGGGTGAGTTTAGTACCTTTGTAGGCTACCTTATACTCTCTGCAAGGCTATGCAATAACATGCTTATATAACTCTTATCTCAGCTTCCTTCTCTCTGGCTTCATCTGTGAGTTTATTTCATCCAACTATTGCATCTTGTCATTGTCCTAAGCCCTGGTCTATCTATATTCAAAGTTGCACTCTTGCAAAATCCAGTGTGGATGCTCTTAAATCAATTTAACCTAATTCAGTTCCTAACCAAATTATGCTAAATGAATATATGCCAGGTTAAATCTGTAGTAAGTGTCTCCATGCTGGGTTTTGCGCCAGTTTAATTAAATGGATTTTAAAGCACATCTTTAGTTAATCCCATGCAATTTCGAATATAAACAAGGACATAGATTGTAACATTTGAGGTCTTTTTAATCTATATACACACACAGTATATAGCACAATAAAGCCCTGGTTCTTGATTGCAGCATCTAGGTGTTACTATATCATTTATTATTCCCAAATCAATAACCTGGAAGCAAATTTTGCTGTTCAGGTTGGTCTCTAATACTTAGCAGTGAGATACTTGCAGGTACCAAATGTACCTGAGCAGCAAAAATGCATCCTCTTCTAGCAGGTCACCCAACATTCTGAGATTATACTAGACCGAAAGATTTGGTGGTGTTATTGCCTATGAACAGAATATGTTTTTGACACACTTTTCAGACAGGAAACAGAAATCAGCTGCAATACCTTATTGTGGGGTGTTCGGTTATTGATTGCGATGATAAGTTCCATAAGTATGTAAGTATTAGGAATTGCTTCCATGCTTATAATTCCATTTTCTGGAACATACTAGGGATGTGCCATCAAACAATATTTAGGTTTAATTTTTCCTCTGTTTCAGGCTCCATGCTTCTTTTGGGGACTAAAAACCAGTGGATGATGGTGCTTAATATTTATTCTTTTCTGGAAGAACTGTTCTGAAAGGGCGGGGTGGGGGGGAAGAGGGGGAACTTAGTACATTCAATTCCTTTCTACTGGAAACTCATTTTATTTACACTATTCTAGATTGACTTTTGAAAGGCATAGGAAAGGGAGTTTGCAGTTCCCCACTGGATTGAATTGGTATCCTTTGGTTTTAAGTGGTTTGTCCAAAGTCCATCCCTCAGGATGGTTTAAATGTAGGAACTCCACTTGGTCTCGAAGGGCTTGTCTACACTACCATGCGGGGTCGATCTAAGATATGCACCTTCAGCTATGTGAATAGCGTAGCTGAAGTCGATGTACTTAGATCTACTTACCGCGATGTCTTCACTGTGGTAAGTCGACAGCTGACGCTCTCTCATCAACTTCACTTGTGCTCCTCGTTCTGGTGGAGTACCAGAGTCGACGGGAGAGCGTTCAGCAGTTGATTAGTCACGTCTATACTAGATGCGATAAATCGACCCCCGCTGGATCGATCGCTGCCTGCTGATCCGGCGGGTAGTGTAGACAAGCCCTAAGTGAGGATAAAGTCAAACTCCTCTTAAAGTGCATTTCAAAGTGGCTCATTAGGGGGGAAAAGGAGAATTTTGCGTTCACATCTAACCAAAATTAATTTTGTAAAGCCTTAAATGTGATGACAAATAGAAGCTTGTGTGTAGTGTGTAAATTAGCTCAACTGCTAACGTTCTGCAGAGAGGCATCCTTTGTGCAAAGCTAAAAATGTCAGAGGCTAGAAACAAGAGACAAATGTACAGTAAAATGCTGAGACTTTCCCTTAAAAATACAAGTGGTTTCTATATAAAACTTCCTGGGTTTAGAATATTCAGCTCCAGCTCCTGCAGGTTCATGACTAGTTGAACTCTTGATTAAAAAAATTAAAAGGTGGTGTGAAATTGACACAGTAAACAACTTGAAAATGCATTGTAAATATGAGGATGGAAAACCCACCCTGGGTAGCCAGCTGTGCACGGGAGTGTCATGATAGCCGCTAGCCACACACACTCTCTCTCTCTCTCTCTCTCTCTCTCTCCTTTTCTCCACGCCAGCCTATTGAGAAGGCTGCACCATCCCAGATGTGTGCAGAGCTGTCCTGTCTCCCCACTGCATCTGGTCTCCTTGCCCCTTGCGGCCCACCTTAGGGCTCACGGATGAAGCAGTCCCTGAATCTAGTGTCCGCATTTCTTCCTAGCCATCACGCAAGGTTTACAAGAAGGCGGGACTGATTCTCCCACCTCCCCACATAGGCCATTCACAGTCTGGTCCTAAAAACATGTGTTCTGGTAGAAATTGAACTTTCTTATTTTTCCTGGGGGAATAGATGGGCAAGGGACAAACAATGTCAACCCAAACACTTCAGCTTTGTGAGGGATTTAACATACTGTTAAATCAACTTCCCATAGAACAAGTCAGACACATTGGTGCGCCCCCGGGAGAATAATAATATTCATCCTAACCATCTAAAGGTCTGAACTTGCTTAAATTTCAGCATGTTTTTTAAGTGCCTTGCTGAGCGGGGACGTCTCTCTAGTTGGAATGCACAAGACAACATTCTCCCACCTTTATACGGGACCTCTGAGTTTGCGGTTTTAGAAAAGCATAGTTGCTTAGTCTGGGAACACTCAGAGCATTTGAAAAAACCATAGGCAGTCATCATATCCAGCCATTCAAATCTCAAAACTGATTCTTTGCATAATGGCTTTAATAAATGTTATATCCATTTTAATATCATAGGTATTTCATTTACAAGGTGATTATGTGTTTGCAGATCATCCAGTGCATTTCATTTAGCAGTTACACGCACTAGGGGATGCATCGAATTAAATAGCCTGTATATAGAATTAAAGTAATCATCTATCTGATTTGATGTATAGTGTATCTGATTCAACAGGTGATGTAACTGCTGTAACCCAATTCTCCATGCAGTGTAATTTTTTTCCACTGTGTGATCCCATGAATTTTATTAGTGTTATTTGTTAATGTATTCATTTTAGCATGATTTAAATAATATAGAGAATTATTCGGCCACAGGAACTGATCAGGCTGTGAAATTAGGTTTTGATGGCAAAGTTTAAAGAGGACTATGGGATACCGTAATGGACCTATTCGCTTTGTTAGAGAACGGCTGCTCCTGAGGCATATTTATTACCATTGCATCTGCAGTGGCTGCTTGCAGATCTAGGGAAACCCTCCTGCTTGATGGTACAGCAGTAGTGACAAGTGCAGCAAC
This sequence comes from Mauremys mutica, assembly GCF_020497125.1. Taxonomy (NCBI): domain Eukaryota; kingdom Metazoa; phylum Chordata; order Testudines; family Geoemydidae; genus Mauremys; species Mauremys mutica. The sequence continues at coordinate 8,694,526 of NC_059084.1, read as the reverse complement.
AGCAGAAGTACTGCCCCCTCCCCCCCACGCACATCTATACCAGCAAAGAAAGAACGTGCATTGTAGGGCAAAGCCTTCCTCCACCCATGAACATGGGTGGGAGTGGGAGAGGACACAACATACAAGGATGCCAACTCTTATTTCACCGTGAAGCCCAGCTGTGCAGGAGCTCTTGTGCATGGAGGTGGTGGTTAGGGGGCAGAGCACGAGCAGCGGGTTCCATTCCTCCCTCCAGGCCAGGCGCAGGGGTGTGTGTGGAGGATGTGTGCGTACAGGAGCTATGAGGTTTAGTGGCACATGGAGGTGGAGGAATTCTTTTTCGGCTCTCACAAAGCCTTTAAGCCACAGCCCTGCTCTGGCACTAAACATTTTTGCTGTAAGTGTAGTATTGATAGTATCTCAGCATTTGGGGTGAACCAGTGATGGCATTCAATTGGGGTCAGCTATCTGGGTGCTTTCCTTTTTTCGTATGTGTTATCTTGGTGAGGAGTGTCAAGGAAAGCAATACCAGTATTCAACTTTCACGCTACATGAGTCACTGTTATGAGTCAAATAAAGACATGAAAAAAGTATCCTGAGGTTTCTGGTGTTCTGATGTAGCACTCAGATATCATGCTGGTGAAAGAGACCACAAGAACCCTCAAGTACCTCCAGGCACAGTTTCTAAGCAATGAAAGTGTCAGGGCTGTGTTGTTTGATATGTCATCCAACAGAATAAAATATTTCCAGTTAATGTTAAAAACATGTCTTGCTCTAACCAGCCGGTACCAAGAGGCCAGCACAGATGAGACAGACTGCATCCAAAACTGGTTCAATTTTAAATGTACTTTGTGAAGAGACTCCTGGAAATTGCAGTGCCTTTCACTTTCCACCTCCTATGCTAGCTGCAGCAAAGGAGGAGAGGGAAGTTGGGTGGAAAAGAAAGCTCAAATCACCAGTCCTCATACTGTGTGTGTAAAACAGAGAATACAGTGCTGCCTTGTTGGCATGATATTGGTATTCCATCTAGGACATTGTTCTGTCCTTCTAAAATTCAGATAATAGCATAAAAGAATAGAGATGGGCCAGACTGGGAATCTCAGGTCTGAGCAACTCTGAGTGTTGGTGCAGGGGTAGTGAGATCAGAATCCATAGATCTGAACACCCGTTCTCCCTCACCTCCCCTGTTTTGGTCCAATGGTTGGTCCCTGGAGCAGCTTCTGGTATTGGTCTGGATGGGACTGAAGACTTGCTAAGCATGATAGATTTCCACATTTTGGGAGGAATTCTTATGGGGACTGCTAGTGAGATTTCAGTGTCAACAGATTGAAATCCACCCCTCATCCTCAGTTCATTCTTAAATTATTTCTACAATCAAACAACGTATCTAGATACAAATACCATCTCCTCATCCCATTTCTAATAAATACTACAATTTCCCCCCTCAAAAGCATCTTTCTGCAACTGTTTTCAACGTTCTGTTATCAGGTTCCTGGATACAGTAATTTTAAAAAAATAAAAAATCCCTCTGCAAAGCAAACTGTAGCTCTGATTTCAAGCCGTGCAAATCATTGTCTGAATAGTAGTGGATCAGCTTAAGCAAATGATACTTTTCACATCCTTGTAGCACAATTTCTATTGCTACATGAATGAGTCTGAGAAACTGCAGCAGGTGTTAGGGCAAGTTGCCTCCAGACTGTTAGTTGTTTTATAAGCCAGTTTTGTGTGTGTGTGTGTTTGCGCATGTGCGCGTGTTTCGCTCACTCGGTGGAAGGTTGACCCCAGTGAAGTTGTAGGAGCTGTATCTCAGGATAATTATGCTAATTATGTTTGGAAGGATTTCTCATTAACTCCCTTCCATGTATTTAAATGGAGTAAAACTTGGAATTTTTCTCCTTTTGTTCCCTCCCACCACTCCTCTTTCTTTGTACAACATTGCTTATCTAATCAACCACTAGTGTTTTCTCTTTGACAGGCTCACAGCTGTAGTGACACTTCTCATCTCACTCGCATCAAACAAGTAAATGGCTTTCATTCGTGGTACCTTTTGTCTGATCAAATAGGTAATTACTATGTGAAATTAAAGACTTCTTTAACAAAAAGGTTCCATATTGTTCTTGACTGCAGAGGGAATCAAAAAAGAAAGTACAGTGATTGGAATGCCATGCTGAAACCAGCCCCATCTCTGAAAGCAATCAAAAGTGTTATTTATACACACTCCACTCATTTGAGTGAAAATACAAACTAGGCTGAGCCAGACTAACAATCTATCTTTAATGTACATTCCCTCCATACTTTTTTTTTAACAGAACGTCAATTTATGCAAATAGAAAATATGACTGCAAAGTCCTTATGCGTGATATGCATTAGTAGGACAAGCAAAATTCCCACCACCAGCAGCATATTCGAATCTGCAGGGTATTCTCTCTGATTGCCAAATGCTAACAGGTTAATTCATGCTGTAGCTTTTGGTACCATAGGTTCTGTTTTTCTTGAAGCAGAAAACAAAACAAAGTGTCTCTCGGAATGTGAAAAATTCCAACGTTTATCCAGGAGCATCTCTTTAAAGACAACATTTCATCTTCCCCTCTCTGTCATTTAATCATTTGCTCTGTCTGTGAGTAAGAATCATTCCCTCTCTTTGTGTTTCACCTCTGGGAGAGGTAAGCTTACCACCAAAGTGTCTTCAGTCCCTCTTTTGTGATGGTATATCATGCCCGATGACAAAAAATGGAATGGACCTTTTCGTTTCTTCTCTCCTCCCCTCCCCCATGTGTCTCTTTAATGAATGCCACAAGGTTTTGCATTCAGCAAAACTAATCGGGGCCTAGTTCCAGCAGCATGAGCCCCAGGAACAGAGGTAAAGAGAAAGGTAAACAATGTAAATATGCGCAACTGTTTGTCTTTTTGTTATTAACAGCACATGCCTGCCAAAGATCAAGTCAAGGTCATATTTGAGCAGGTATTCGTGACCTAGAATTTCGTAACAATATTTTTGCCCCAAGCTTTCTAGCATGGTTGGTCACCAGCCAAATGGGGAATCTTTAAAAATAATCTGTTTTCTTCAGGTTCAACTCTAAATATGGAAGTTTGGGCTAATGGGGATCAATTGAGTTCTTAGGACAGAGGTTGCAGGACAATAGGATTAATACCAAAATATATATCATATATTAAATATATAATGGACACAGTTTGTGCATATGCTGGGTATATACTCAAACTCCATATACAGTATGAGCCGGATTCTGAAACCCTGACTTAGGATATGTCTACACTACCCGCTGGATCGGCAGACAGCAATCGATCCAGAGAGGACTGACTTATTGCGTCTATTCTAGACGTGATAAATTGACCCCCTAGCCCTCTCCCATCGACTCCTGTACTCCAGCGCCACGAGAGGCACAAGCAGAGTCGACTGGGGAGCAGCAGCAGTCGACACACCGCAGTAAAGACACCACGGTAAATCGATCTAAGTACATCGACCTCAGCTACGTTATTCACGTAGCTGAAGTTGCGTAACTTAGATCGATTTCCCCCCCCCCAGTGTAGACCAGGGCTTACACTGTCATATCTTCTTCATCAGGTTAGTTCCATTGACTTCAGTTAGACTAAACATGGAGTTATATACTACTCTGTATGAGTAAATGTATCAGAATCTGGTCCTACATGACTATGTAATGGATTGTTTCTAATATTGTGAGTTCAGTATAAATTATATGCAATATGACTGTGTAGTGGATATAGTATGTACTTGTGCTGGATACAATATACTGGACTGTAATCATGCCTCTCACCTCCGGAGTGCCTCCTAGTGTTCAAGTGGAGTGTTGCCAAGGTTTGCTCCATCTAATGCTCCCTTTAGGTGTTCTGGTGCCACAACAGGCCTTTGTCGTATGTAGCCTAGCCCTCTGTCTGGGTCACAGAAAATAGGAAACTCAAAATCTAATGGCCTTCAAGCCCATCTCCTGGCCTTTATGTGGTACTTGCCATTCTCGCCTACTTTTATTCTTTTATTCAATCCTTCCACCATTTTCCCTCGGCTGCTTCTACCTTTACCTCGCTCACCAGCATCTTCACAAGATGTGCAGACTCTGCTGCCCCCACTTTGACTTTGTGGTTCCTTGCAGCTTCTCCTGGGGCCAGCTCTGGAGGCGTTTCCTAAAAGCCAGTCTCAGCTCTTCACTGCAGCAGCTGTATTGTCCTGCTGGCGACTTTCTCTGCCCCTTGCTTTAAGACAGTCAGTATCTCTCTCCTTGAAACAGGAGTTCCCTCTCTGCCCTTTTTGTGGGGTTCGTGTCTCAGGCGTCTTGCCTTAGGTTAGCCAGCTGCAAAGCTTTTGCCAGAACTTTCCAGCTGAGCACCCTTCCCAATTACTTTCCAGTCTGGAGGGCTCAGCGGGCCAGCCTTCTCCAGGTAGTGTCTCCCCTGTTGGGAAGAAGAAGGCAGCTTTTATGCTGTTCCACATCCCCCAACTCCTCTCTAATTGGCTGGGTGAGAGGGGAGCCTTGCCCTGCCCATTCTGAAAGGCTCTGGGCCCTTAAAGTACAATACCAGTTTTCTTTCTCCAAGCATTACTCATTCTTGGGCTTGCTTCCTCCCTATCCCTATCTCCATTAGGTCTCTCAAAGAAACATGCCAGGTGGTGGGGTGGGTTGACACTAGGCAGTACTGTCCTAGATGGCAGACTACCCCCTCACACTGAAATATGCAAGAGGTGCTGTTCACGTGGGTTACTATTCCGCAAATGAGCTCACAGCACCAGCAAAGAAGCTTCTCAGTCATATATTCATGGAGCTGAAAAAGCATCTTCAACCTGCAGAAGGCAGCCAGCAGGTCCAATAGCATATGGGCAGGAAATACTGGCCACGAACCCTGTACACGGGACTGTGGGTCACGAAGAGACTCAGTTCATGGACTCATTTGCCATTCTTCTGGCCTGCATCTTCCATGCCTTCTGCTTCCCACTGCAGGGTTCCCACTGCGTAGGATTGAGTTTGGAGTTGTATTAGATCCAGGGCTGTTCATGAAAGATCAAACAGCAGCAGGTGTAGCCAAAACCGGGCATTTTTCATCTGTCTCTGGCTAAGAGCAGGCAGCCTTTTCTCTCTGATACAGGCTGTGCTTTAGGACTACTCAAGCGCTCAAACTAGAATGCGGCAGTGCATTGCGTGGAGAGTAGATAACACCATGGCTCCCACAGCTGTGCTGGATTCCGGTGGCGTTGAAGGGGCTGATTTTAACCTACAAAGCACTAAATGGTTTGGGACCCCAATCACCTGAAGGACAGTCCCCCTTCCTGTACCATGCTGCCAAGGCTGAGATCAACAAAGCCTGGAGCCCAGTGTATTTAAATGAGTGTGTGCTGCTGGCTGGACATTCTGCGAGCATATGTCCTCCTCTTTGGAATATGTTTCCTTCCTTAGTGAGACAAAGCCAAATGTGTTAACCTTCCGGGCATGCTGAAAACCCATCCTTTCTTATAGGCTATTGGTAAGGTTAGTGGTTCAGAAGTGGAGGGGCTGGAGTTTCTTGAGCTTTTGTGGGAGTCTGTTAACTGCAATAATAGAAATGCATACAAAGTATTATGTTTCTCTCCAGTTCTTGGGAGGTGCCAGAGAAGTTTATAAAATAAATACATTGTCTAGCTGTACTGGATGTGGGGCAGGGTCACCAGACAGCAAGTGTGAAAAATCGGGACGGAGTGGGACGGGGAATAAGAGGAGCCCATATAAGAAAAAGACCCAAAAATCGGGACTGTCCCTATAAAATCGGGACATCTGGTCACCCTAGATGGGGGTCCCCAAGCTTGGTGGGCCAATGATTTGATCCACTATGGCAGATCTGATATTCCTATATATAAACTGAAGCTATTGTTACTGCTTGATAAAAACTACCAGGTGGCTTTCAGGTCTGTTTGAAAAGTTAGTCATTTTTAACTTATGGTTTTCCCTATAAGCCTTCTGAGTAGGTATTAGAAATAATGTTGAGAAATATACAATATGAAAAACTATAACAAAAAAAATTACATGATAGTATCCATTTAATGATAGATTGGGAATGGAATGAATGGATAAAAAGGCAATAGGGAATAAAGAGAGCAATACACTTCACTTAATATAGCAGTAGATATTCTGTTTGCTATAGCTTCTAGTATCACGGCTTAGCCCGTTACCAGGAAATCTGCACTTTAGCAGTAGAAAGTTTGATTTCTAACCTTAAAGATACAATCTGTTTTCTTGGATTTGTTTCAAGCTTTGCAATGCCAGCTGCATAAAATACCACTAAGCTCTTGCACAAAGAGACATTTGTAATCATTTTACCCTGTAGCAGAAAAAAATATCTCCATTTAGACACACGTTTTGAGTTCACAGGCACATTAAGGACAAACTTTAGATCTTAATGAGGAGTAGGTGTGTGTTCCCCCCTCCTGCTTAGTTCTGTTTTCTGCCCTCCTATAGATTGTACTATATTTCAGAGCATTAGGAGAAGAGGTGCTGAATCTTTAATGTGACATGAAACAAAAGAAGAACTGCACTGCAACAGAGATGAACTTCAGAACTGTGACCTCTCTTTAAGGCCTAATCCAACCTTCATTGAGGTCAGTGGAAAACCTCCCACTGATTTCAGGCCATAAAAGAAGCAGTTGGTTATGTTGGATTTTGTCCTCCTTTTTAATATAACCACTTGCACTGCTAAGTATGGATTTTTATTTACAGATTTATAGATATGAGGGAATGGTTTCCCTACAGCACTTTGCATTATCTCAGCGCCTGATATAATGGTTGGGACTAGAGGCAGCTGGAGGATCACAATTCCGTTCTGTGACTGTCTCAGTTACAAGGCTAGCAGCACTTCTGACCTCTTTCAGTGCACTCCCCTCAGGTGTTGCACCCCTAGCCACCACCTCTCTTGGGATGGAATCATGCAATTCTCCCACTCACGGAGCGGCCCTTGGGCTGCAGTCTCCTGGTACCGATCATGATGATCTCAGCAGGTCTGACTTCAGCTCCAATTCCACAGTGGTGTTCTCGTCAGGAGCAATGACAGTGGAAACCGGTGACCCAACAGCCTCTTTAAAGCAACGTGTTATTTATTTAGAACCAAAGCATTTAAGAGAAAACATCGTAAAACAAGAAACCAATCTCAACACGTTTGCCTTGCCCTGCGGCTACCCATTCCCTGGCTCTGGGGGAACATCCAGCTTCTTCTCCCTCCCTTCATAGAACATTCTCTGTCAGCCTGTCACCCTGGACAGCCCTTGAAATCTGAACTCCCCCCAACTCCTCTCCTGACAAGGCTTTTTAACTGGATGTGTAGGCTCCCTGCATGGTAACACAGCTGTGCCACTTTGGGCCGGAGTGTAGAAGTAAATCATTGCCCTGTAACTGTCCCTCAGTGTTTGTGGGAGGCTTGTTTATCTCTAGCTAGACTGTTGCTTTCCTGCTTGTTTTTTTTCCCATTGCTCCCTGTTAAGCTAGATCAATAGATTCATGCAGGAAAGTCTTATAACCCCATATTCAATAACGTCTCCTCACTGAGCAGATCCATACCATGGTCATCAAATGGTTACATGTCCGTATTCTCAGCTTATTACATAGCAGCGCCGCGTTTGTCACAGCAGCAACTTTTGAGGTTTCAAAATTTGTCTTTGTTACAAGTTGGAATGAAAACAAAACTTATCAAACACTTTTGTGAACTGGATTTGTGTCCAAACGTACATTTTTGGATCAAAGAGATCAAGTATTTGATTTTTTTCCCCTTCTCTCTCTGGTCAGAAGTGACCAGAGAGCCCTAGATCTCAGAAACCCTCCCATCAAAAATGTCATTGAAATGGATATGCCTCTGCAAACATTTCAGCTTCAACAAAACAGCAGATTTTGACAAAAATACATTTAGTCTGCAATGTTCTGACTTGCTCTAGTTGGGACGTATGTAAACAAATAGTTACAGCAGTCAAAAGTAGAACATAACATACCTGTTAAGTCGGTAACTCATTTTTCCCAAGTGCAGTTAGCAGTTTAAATACTTGAATTCATGCATCGCAGCACATTTCAGGCAGGGGGTATATTCAGTATAACTGCAAAGCTTATCATGTTGTTGCAATCATTTCATCCCTTGAGCCAGATTTTGATCCCTGCTACACTGATGTAATGAGAGCAGAGGCCATGTGTACAGATACAGAGAATCCTTCCTTATTTTACTATCACAGCAGCAGTAGCTGGGCATTCTCACATATAATTATTTAGGGCCAGGTTATACCGTTCAGGCACAACCCTGCAATGGAATTTGCACTTCTAGCTGGCTTATTTCCCCTCCTGAACTGTATCTTGGCCTAAGGGGCAGTTGTAATCTAGTCCCTGCTAATGAATACAGTTTTAATGCTGAAGAAACCCTTTAAATGAGTGCTGTAGCCTGTGCAAATATAAAGCGTTAAAAGAATATATTTAACTAAACAAACTGTTAAAATGAACATCAAAACCTCATTGTAGCAATGTGAATCTGGCCAATGAAAACAGAAATGTTAGAATCACATATATAAAAGTTAATGAGGGTTCGATATAAATCAATATTTACCAGTCAGCCTAAGTCCGCTTTGGCAGATTTTTATAACTAGATACCAAAGGCTCTGGATTTTCCCCCAGAACTGTGATCACAGTCTTTAGAACTGTTAGAAGCTTTCTTTGATTATGTTAAAAACAACCAAACTCACACAACATTACAGTACTTGCATCGGAACAATGTTCTTTGTTTGGCTGCTTGGCTTTTGATTCACTTCAAATGTTCGCAAAGAGGAGGAGAACGAAGAACATGAATAAAAGGCTTTTAAGCCTATATCCTGCTGAAAAGCAACCTGAAGCTGATGGCCACTAAACATAAACCTAGGCCCACATATTTAAAGGTATTTAGGCACTGTTGTGCGCAGCAATGCGGCACCTAACCAAGTGAGGAACCTAAGTCTCATTTTCAAAAGGAGTTTAGGCACTTTGAGCCTAAATCCCATCGACTGTCAATGGGATTTTGACTCCCAAAGTTCCTACATTTCTTTTGGAAATGAAATTGAGGCTATGTGCACACTACAGCTTATGTTGGTATAAGTTGTATCGTTCAGGGGTGTGAATAAGCCACCCCTTGGGCGATGTAAGTTAAAATGACCTAAGTGGCGGTGTGGACAGTGCTAGTTCAGTGGGAGAGCTTCTGCTACTGATATAGCTACCGCTGCTTGTGGGGGCTGGAGTGATAAAGTCAACGGGAGAGCTCTCTCCCATCGGCTTAGAGTGTCTGCACTAGCACTAACGCCAGCATCTTCACTGAAGCCAATGTCACCAGCATAGAAGCAAAGATCCTCATGCACCAACTCCACTGGGCTGGACATTGTGTGCAGATGCCAGACTCTTGCCTTCCAAAACAAGTCCTCTACTCTCAGCTCTCCTATGGTCAGAGATCCCGCGGGGGGTCAGAGGAAATGCTACAAAGACACACTGAAAGCCTATCTTAAGAAAACTGATGTGGACATCGCAAGCTGGGAGGAGCAAGCCATTAACCGACCTCAGTGGTGCCACATCCTCCATCAGGCAGTGGCCCACTTTGAGGAGAAGCACCTTGCCCTCAAAGCTGAAAAGAGAGAGAGGAAGATGGAAAAAAGAGAGAACTTTCTCCCAGCAGGCAGCTGACCCACCAGGAAATGTCTGTACCTACTGCGGGTGGATCTGTGGTTCCAGGATCGGACTCCTGAGTCATCTGAGGACCCATATGTAAATCTGCGGTAGAGATCATCCTTGAATCAAGGAATCACCCGCGATGATAGCAGCGCCCCACCGCTGTAAACTCCTGTAGTGTAGCCATAACCTTAGACTCTTACATCAGTTAGGCCTTGCAATGCTGAGTGCAGCAAGACCTAAATACATTTAAAAATCTGGGACCTGGTGGCTTAGCCTTTATGTGCATTACCTTTTATGTCTGCAGATCTTCTCAATAGCCAGTGTCAACTGCTCTGGAGTGTCAACAACACTATAGATTGATCCAGTTCATCTGCAAATTTGACACCATCAGCTCAGGACTAAACAAAGACTGTGAATGGCTTGCCAATTACAGAACCAGTTTCTCCTCCCTTGGTTTTCACACCTCAACTGCTAGAACAGGGCCTCATCCACCCTGATTGATCTAACCTCGTTATCTCTAGCTTGCTTCTTGCTTGCTTATATATACCTGCCCCAGGAAATTTCCACCACTTGCATCCGAAGAAGTGGGTATTCACCCACGAAAGCTCATGCTGCAAAACGTCTGTTAGTCTATAAGGTGCCACAGGATTCTTTGCTGCTACTATAGATTGAGGTCACCACACTGGCTGAAATCCCAGTACTGCCTGAGAACACTGGTAGCTGAACAGTGACTCTGAGAAGTGGTATCACTTTTGGATCTGGTCTTAGTGAAACACTTTTTCTATCAAAAAGAGAGGTGTTATCTCCTGGGAAGGAAGGAAGAAATTAGAGCCAGGTGGTTTTTTGTTTGTTTGTGGATGTATGTTGGCCACAAAGTCAAAGTGGCTGGCACATGCATTAAAAACTTGGTTTTGGCAGGTTTGAGTCATAGTAATGTTTAAAGCTAAATTAACCCGTGTATCCCCAGAAGTGATCTCCTGCCTGACTGCTCATCCAAATGGGAAAGGGCTAAATTAAATAAGAATTCTTCTCAGATGAAATTAGATTTTTGTTTCATTTGTTTTTCCTTTGTTTTGAGGTGCAGAGGAAGGAGCTGGGCAGGGATCTGTTTCTGTTCCTGTTGGGCAGTCTCAGAATAAAACATGAGTCCTGTGTTTGCAAGGCAGAGCAAAGACAAAGCTCCCATATTTCTAGAACATTTGCTATAAGCACTTAAATCATGTTTAGAAATGACATAAAGAATATTTTTCCTAAAATGTTTACAGGATTGAAGCTATTTGTAATTACTATCTTTATGGATTTATGATTCTGTATTATTCTGGAAATGGAATAGCTCCTACATTTGAGTGATGTGGATTTGATAAAATAGTATTTAAATAGTCCATGGTGAGAAATGTTATATTGAAAAGAGAAGAAACCTTCAAATATTTCCTTATTTTCACCATTTATGGGATTATACAGTGCTTAGGTCAGTTGGGCTATATTAATCCTATATTTTCCATGCATTGATGGTTTTAATAAAAAAATGTTCACTCTTCATTTTACAGTTTTAATGCTTTTTTTCCCCTCCCTCTAATACATAGCACTGGCTTTTGCTAGCACAACTAGCTGGCACTGCTTTACCTCATCACTTTGTACAATTCCTTCCTCTGTTCTACAGTAGGAACTGCAGTACATGACCATTGGGAATAAGGTTAGCCTTGATTCTACTTGAAAAAGGTTTCTTCCTGTAGTATCCCAGCTCACATTTAAATCTCCCTTATATCTTCATCTGCTCCAGGATCAAATAGTCTTGTGTTTGTCATAGACCAGACTCACTTAACACTTACTACCTCAGGGCTCAGTTCTGCTTGGGGGCAGAAAATGATGCATTAGGGGGTGGGTGGAGCTCATTTAATACAATTTAGCATCCAGGGAGGTTGTTGAGGGAACAACACAGCACTGCGTTATCTATGTCTCCTAGTAGACACATTCTCCAAAGTAATGGCAGCTGAGTACCTATTTGCATACTGTGCGTAAGGCTTAGAACCACTGCAACAGAAGCATCCAGTGTATATGTGTGTCTACTTACATGCCCCCTTTTGAGTGTTGCAGACCCTTATGAACAGGTAGTGGGTGCAGATGCTGGCGCATCCTTCCAAGCACAGTGCAACTTTAACTGCACTGTGCAGCTGTTGCCAGCGTATCTGCTGTGCATGTATGCACAACCCAGCAGGTGTGCATCTCCCCTCCACAAGGTTCTGTGCATTGCAGGTTTGTGTTTGCAGCTCTCTCTACAGCTCTTCTCATGAAAATAATCTATTTTTCATGCAAAGGCCTGTTCCTAGTACAGATGGGAGGGTGGTAAGTCATGCAAAGATTTCCAGAGAAAAATGCAAAAGAGATTTGTCCCAGGATTTAGGACTAGACAGTAGCTGTTCAGTAAATCACTCCATAGCTTAGATGGGAAGAGTGTAAGGAAGTACAAGATGTATGCCACTGCCAACCAAATGCAAATTTCACCCCCCTTTTGTCACTTCACTTCCTCTAATCTTTTGACTGACATAGGGCTCTAACCAGCAAACACTCACTACCAACCATAGTACTTACCCCGAGTACTCACTCCCTGATGGTGAGCACGGTACTTTTTAGTGCAAGCGTTCACAGAATCTGGTCCATTGATTTGTACGCTCCTGAGGATAGGGACCTTTTCTTAACGCATTTGCCTTCAAATAATCATGCACATCTGTGGCACACTAGTAAGAAAAATCAGCAACTCACCTAAAATTTCCCAGCCAAAGATTAGCATGATTAATTAGCTTAATTTTTGCTTTATATTGATTACAATAGCAAACTGGTATATTAAATGCGAATTTACCAATATCTTAGAGTTACATGTTATTTTATATTGATTCTTAGAGATTTTGTTTCTATATTCTGTTAGTTTCTGAATCAAAGATTGCATACCTGTAAGTCACTGACCGGTGCATTACATGAATGCTTGTCAATCATATTGCTAATTCCTGACCAAGAGTTGACCCAATCTCTCTCATATCCCAGGAGACTGCAATGATGCGGTATTAAAACATAATCGTGTTAGTGGATCTGAAGAGGGATGAACTCCTGTAATATTAAACCCCTCCTTGTTGTACAATAGCTTAAGTATCTCTGAGTAAAATATTTTGAAACATGGTGAGGCCACAAATAATTCTAACCCTTTATTTTTTATTTTTCAGCAAGGAAAAAAAATGCAGGGCCTTAAAGATCACTCAATGATACTCCACTCGGTGATGATTTCTGCCACAGCTGGCAAATGTTCAAAGGCATTGAACCAGATTCATTGCAGAATTAAATTTAAGCTGAAGCAACTTGGTTCTTCTAGGTTTTGATTCTCAAAGCTCCTAGTCCCAAATTATCACCAGAAAACATGCAAAAAATAGATATAAAGGGATCAGGCTATCCGAGCTTTCAAACAGAAAGTCAAGTCAAACCTGATGTCTGTGCCCCCTTCACTTGCTATAAATGGAGCCTCAAAATTACATTATACTCTATTATAATTCTATTTGTTTACCCAAACCTGTAATTTCTCTTCATTTACAAAAGAAGTTTTAAAGAAGCTGTTTTCTTTGGCCATTGCACAAAGCAATCTTAAAATAGAATAAACTGTGTAAGAACACCACACAAATCAATTCTTGGGGCAAGCTATAACATTTTTGAATGCTTCCTCACATCTGGTTGTTGTAACCGGTGTTTAATGTAGCATGCATGCCAAGCACTGGAGCCATCCCACAAAACTAGAGTTTAGATGCAGGAGTTGAAAGCTAGGAGTTTGTGGTTAGTTATTGAACTCCAGACAATTATAATAGTAAAGAAGCAAACAAATAAGAAGAGGAAGGAAGAGGCAGAAATAGCAGCAGGGATTAAAGAGCTAGATTTTTTTTTTCTTTCTCAAACTGGCATTGCAATAATTGGTCTGGCTTGACTTTCATCATCACCTCACTAATAAACAGAGAAGTATCATTCAGATGGCATGCCGTAAACTGACAAGAAAATCAAATGGACTTTATATAACATGCCTTAACTTGATCAGTGAGGAATAGCCATCTTTACAAGCCAGAAAACAAAAACTATGCTAGTGTGCAACATCGTGAGGGATTTTACAGGCACAAAATATAGCAAATCAAATGTGTGTTTTTAAACAACCATAACACAGCCAATGTAGTATTACCATGAAGGCTATTTAAGAGTTGTTTTACTCTGTAGCAGCAGCAGAAAACGATACTGAATTCTCCAGTGCAATGCATTTGCTTTGCCACGGTACATTTTTTTAAGCTGTCCCAGTGTTATGTATCATTGCTTATAATGCAGATCTAAATTCCTTACTATATAACATGGATCCAGTTTACAAAAACAGACTCCTGAATTGCTAATGCAAAATGCAGGTTGCATGCATGGGTGCAAAATGACAATGGTATATACAAAATACGCACTTCATCTGTCCACATTAGGGCTACTATCTCTAATTCTTATTTTATTTGCATTGAGTAGTGCCTAGGAGCTCCAGTCATGGATCTAGATCCCATTGTGCTAGGCACAAACACAGAACAAAAAGACAACAACAAGTTACCATCTCAATGTTAGTTGTGTCTATCCACAATAATTTCCAGGTGATCACCATTAAAATATGTACCATTATTGATGTCTTCGGGCTAGTTAATATTACCACAGTATTCATGGAATCGTGCAATAATAAATAGCAACAGACATACTGCTGCCAGAAGTGAGATTTTAATGGTTACCATCGTAGGATTATATATATAAGTTCAGACATTTCACTAAATGGTTTTATGATGTATATGCAACTTTGCTGGTGATAATAAAGCTTGATGGTAATATAATAGAAGCCACAAATAACATTTTATGGTTGTCTTTTCTGTACTCCACTGATGTAGAAGGTTCCTCTCACTAGCCCAACAGAAGGTATTTTATAATGGTATCTGAAAATCTCCTGATGAGCAGCAGTTATAAGATGCACCCATCCTGGCAATCTTTTGGGGTTCGATCAAGAGTGGCTATGGCACTTGTGCCTTGGAAGATTATCCTACATTTTCTCTTAAAGTCCCTTATCCTAAGGCACCAGGACTTGTGGTTTCCTAACAAAACATTTGTTATGCTGATTCCCCTGGCAAGTATGGCAGGAGCTCCACAACCATCAGAGTCAAAAGAAGAATCCCTTCCAACGTGTCCCCAGGACTGGTTAGACTGGATTTGACAAAATAGTGCTCTTATCTCATAGAATCATAGGGTTAGAAGGGACCAAAAGGTTCATCTGGTGTAACCCCTTCAAACCAGAAGCCACTGAACCGTGGTGTTTAACCACATGATTTAACACAAAAAAGTCTGTGCACTATTCATTACAATACACTATTCATTTCTTCAAAGGAAAATTTCCAAATGTATTCATATTCTACAAACTCCTTTAACTCGGTGATTTATCATGTCTTCTCAAAATACATCATTAAGTTGATCATATGCATTTACAGAGGCAGCATAGCTGGAGCTAGAAACTCATTTTATGATATTTTAGTCCCTGTTTTCTATGGCACTGTTTTGCCATGATTTAGTACTTGTGTACATCAGTTTTAAGAAAGTGTCACATTTGATGTCCTCATTTTTTCTCCTTTCATTGCTGATTGGTATAATTTATATGAATGCCTTAAACCCCCCACTGTGTGTAGACTACTTGGAATGCACATATAATTACAAACCCTTTTTCCCAGCTTTGTGTGGAAAAACTTTTTTAAAAGCTGTTTTAGTTATATTGATGAAATACATATGCATTTTTGGGTGCTCGGCTATTTAGTCATTATTACATAGAGTGTCTCTCCTGATAAGCATTCTCGAGGGGCCAGGAAAGCCAAAGTAATACAAAGTGAATAAATAGCATCAAGATTACAGTAGTGTAAAGCATAATGTATAAAAGGGGAAGAGTTTATTGCTATGCTAGTGGCATGACTCACGTGGCTTATGTTGCTGGAGTTGGAACTTGGTTTCCCAGGCCAGGTTCCCATGGTTTAATAATGCTGGAAGAGATCGATATCCACGGTGAAGAGCAGGTTGCTGTGCCTAGGAGAGAAGAAAAAAATGTTGTTTTGTTAACATTAGCTCTGGGCCACACAGCTTTGCAGCATGTTAGTTCTTGAGGGGAGCATGGCTGCAGCAGTCGGTAAACGCGCAGCACATTGGCATATTAAGGAAACAATTCCACTGTCCACAATGTTCAAAAATGAGGATCAAGAAAACAAATAAAATATTAAGGCCTTAATTTTCAGCAAGGCTTGAGCTCAGCCTTTGATTTCTCTCCTGTGGGTTCATTTTATAACATTCATGTAGATGTTCAAGTACCTTTCCCAATCCTACCAGGTTATGCATGTGTTTAACTTTTCATTTGTGAGTTCTCCCATTGACTTCAGCAAGGTTAGCTGTGCTTAAAGCTAGCCGTGTGCTTAAGACCTCACTATATATAGAGCCTTAGGGCCAGATCCAAAAGCTTATCAAAGTCAATGGAAAGGCTCCCATTGATGTCAGTGGGCTTTGGATCAGGTCCATAAGACCTTCAGAATCAATTACATCATTTTTTGGAAGGCACTTGGGGCTGATGCAAGACCATATGGAACACATTTAAAACGAAATAGTCCCTCATGTGTAATATATGTTGTGAGGTCTCTGCTATCTTCATGCAACATAACCTGGTGGTATGCGCTCTGCAAATCAAGAGTAGAAAGCATCTTTGCTCCATGGAGTTCTGCAAATACTTCTATGTGAGGAAGAAGATGGCTGTCAATCACAATAGCTTTATTTGGGTCCCTTAAGTCCACACAAAGGTGAATGCCTCCACCCTTCTTCTGCGTCACTACTGTAGGTGAAACCCATTCTGAGGAGTTAATCTCTTCAATAATGTCCTTTTGAACAAGTTTTCTAAGTTCCTCTGAAACAGCTTCCCTGACTGAAAATGGTAAGCACCGTAATTTCTGTCGTACAGGCATCACATTATTCCGCGTTTTAACTTTATGCAGAAATCCATAAGCACAGCACAGTTTCTCCTCAACCTGGTGTTGGGTCCCAGCTGAAACTGGTGTGTGTACCGCAAAAGTGCTTTGCTGAGGAAGATCAATTCGTCCATTAACTACCCTGAGATTTAAAGCAGCCAATAAATCTCTGCCAAGGATAGGAGTGCCTTTGTGGACAATGTAGAACTCTGCAGTTACACAGCAATCACCAAAAGTAACTATTGCTGGCAGGCAGCCATGTACTGGGATACGGTTTTTCAAATAGCACACCAACTGAAGTTTGGGTTCAGTAAGAGGCACATCTTTAAAGTAATGCAAATAGATGGAATCAGGTTGTATAGATACCGCTGAGCCAGTGTCCAACATTAGCTGAATAGAGTGTGATTTGCCTGAGGGTATGGTGGAAACGTTTACAGTGCACTTTATCTGTTCTGGAATATGTGCAATAGTGGTTTTGTCCATGCTCAGCACAGTAACATCTAGTATTGTAACTGCATGCACCTGTTGATTGAACTGGCTACTGCGACATACTTTAGCAAAATGACCAATCTTTTTGCAATGATTGCACTGAGCTACTTTTGCTGGACATCCTGTGTAGCTTGCAGGATGTTGTGGGGATCCACAGCGAAAGCATGCTTTTACTGTATTTTGCATTTGCTGATTCAGTGGCTTTTCATTAGTTTTCTTCCTGCAATTGTTTGTCTGCAGCGATAGTGAACTTTTCTGCAAAGGAGTCACAGCCTGGACTGTGCCTCCTGTATCCCTGCTCATTATTTTGGCTTCAGCTGTAGCTGACTCAATCTGAGTAGCAATAGTTATCGCTTTTTTTAGTGTAAGTTGTGGTTCTAGAAGTAAGCGTTCTCTTACACGAAGCATGGTTGTTTTCTCAATGAGCTGGTCTCTAATCCTCTCATCTGCCATATTCCCAAAGTCACGAGTTACAATCAGACTCCTCAGGGAAGCAAAATCCTGCATTATAGTCTCCCCCGGTTTCTGCTCACACTGGCGAAATCTGTAGCAATTAACTACTACATTCACTTTTGGCACAAAAAAGTTCTTTAATGCCGTGAGTGCAGTCTCATATTTATCATCGGCAAGAGGAAAAGTGTAAAATATACGCTGCCCTTCTGCTGCAAGGCAATGGATTAGTAGAACACGCTTTCTTACTTCAGAAATCTCTGTAGCACTGATTGCAAGCAGATAAGTCTCAAACATATGGATCCAGACAGTAAAAGCAATTGAAGGCTCACCTGGGCTTTGCAGAAAGGGTGCAGGTGGGTTCAGAGGCAGAAGATCCCATCCTCGTCGCCAAAATGTTGTATCAACCAGGCAAGGTACTAACAAACTTCAACAGGACTTTATTTTTACAGTGGAAACCTCTTTACCAAGCTGCTGCTGCACCCTCTGTAACTCTCACTCTGCCTCCTCAACTCCTCCCCCTTCCTTCCTGTTTCCTGTCCTTTCAGACTCCCAACAGCCAGTGCTCCCAGTTCTAATAATTTCAAGCAACATGTAAATACCACAGTCAACTGCCAACTAGTATTTACTTGAAAAGTAGCAATCACAAAAATTGAAAACCAAGACCAGGCATAAGGCTCTGTCCTCCTGTGGGTTCTGTAGGGCACACCTGAAGCTAATAAAACTGCTCATTTCATTTGCAGCACTGATTCGGGAGTTTCCAAGAAGCGCCCCTGTTTTAAAGAATATGTTCTGCCACCTGCACATCTTCATTGGCCCTAAAGAATCTCCAGAAGAGGAAGTGATCTGGTCCAAAAGCGGTGTTTTTAACCAAATGGCCCACAAATGCACATCCTGCTGTTCCTTTTTTTTAAACCACCGCCTGTGCATGCAGAAAACCTTTGTCACTTGTAGCATAGATAAACTGCTGTTCAAAAGCATCCGCCTTCATGGAGGCACAAGGCAAATGAATGGTCACATGTCTGTTCTATAGCTGTACCAGTGTTCAAGTTACAAAGCAAACATTAGCCATCAAGACCATCATGTTGCTTGGGGACTCTCCCCGGGTTATATGCCCTCTAAGACCCTATGAAATGAGTTTGGCAGCTTGTGAAATATGTAGTCTAGCTTCCATAGGTCTCCCTTCCCAGCACAGGGAAAAGTCCATGTCCTCACACCTTCAAAGGCACATCTGGGCACCACTGGCCACAGGTGAGAAATACCTTCACCACATAGCAAGGAGTCAGGTGGCTTCAGTGGTGTGTGAACTATTGTTGATCGTAATGACAAATATAAATCATACATTGCCGCATTCAGGGGTATGAGGCATATTGCGTGTTATTGAATTGTTCTCAGCTAGGCACTGTGTACGAGCAAAGGTTTGGTCCTTGTTCAGTGCTTGATTTTATGACAAGGACAAAATGTTTAAGAGCTGAATGGCATGTTTTTTCTTTCTGATGTGATCCTTGCTTTTCTTTGAATAATGTAGACTTCTTATATTGGTTTTGTGTGTAGTCTTTTATAACATTAGCCTTCAGTCATCTATGCAGTGACCTGGGACTTCTTAGACACATATATTTGAATACACTTTTTTGACCCTATTATTCATTAGCCACATACACGGAGTAACTGTGCCCCAGGTCTTTGTATGAGGTACCTTAGGATGAAAATAGGTTTGAATTCAGCTGGGTTAGGGGAGGAAGGGGAATAAAATATGAACTCAGTGTTTGCCAGTCAAAGCATATTCGTTTGTATTACATGCTTGTAAAGTGCTTTGAAGATGTAAAACACTATATATGTGCTAGATATTATTTGCAAGCCATACTCCCACATAAACCTATCTTCACGGATCAAGGTTAAGCAATTGGTTGAGCAATGCCCATGGATAGCAAGGCAGTGCAGAAAAGTGAAAGTCCCCTCCATAGCCCTCTCAGAGATAAATCAGCAAGAACTGTGTCTGGTTGGCAGAAACTGGAGGATTTGGCAAGCAATGACATTATTTTTCTCCGTTTTCTTTCTGCCGAGGAAGAAGCCAATATGACTGCTTTGATTCCTTCCTTTCTAGTGTGCAAACATCTCTAATAATGTCAGCACCATTTTGAGCATAGGGTTTGTTAGTCAGTTTGATTCCACCCCCCGTGCTGGTTTTGCGGCAGTGACACAATCCAGGAGGATGCTGAGCACCAGCAACTCCCATGTATTTCAGTAAGAAACTATCAGAGCCTAGCTTACAAGGCATTGCAAAGAATATATTAACAGTACCTAGTACCTTTCTTACGTTGTTTATTAACTTAACAACAACAAAGTGATGAAGTGCAAAGTATTTTCTCTGGACATTAGCAATATTTAGTTACAATAGGTAAGATTTGGGACTTGAATTCTTGAGGACGTCACTGTAATAACTTACTTGTTTGCAACAACTAAGTTTTCCAAAATCACAGGATTGTTCCCTAATGTGATAGTGAATCATGTGTTTATTATTCTTGTCTGCAGTACAGGGCATCTCAGTGCCTGGAAAACCACTCGTGTAATAAAACCATTGCCGGTTTATCATTTTAATAGAATAACAGATTTGTATAATGTTGAGGATATTACTCTCTAGTATATGACAGTGGCAATAATGTGAGAAGATAGGCACTTTTATGGCTCAAATTATTACCATGTTTGGATTTTCAGATAACAAATTTTACTTTTCCATTATAATGAAAACAAAATGAAGACTGATAAACCAGATAAGAGCCCAATCCAACCACATGCCCTGGAAAGTTGGCTGCTAGTGCCAGGACAAGCCAGGCTGTTCAGAAGGAAGCCGTCAATGGGAAGCTAAGTTGAGAGATCACCAACTGAGTCTACTCCTAGTTCTCAGCCCTTCAAACTCCCTATCTGCGGCTAGACAGAAATCCATCTCTTGGCAATGTTTTCTTTGTGCCACCATGGATGGGGAAGCAGATGGGCTCAGGACTCTTTGAGGTAGAGTTCTCTGTTTATTTTTTAAAGCATAGTGATGGAAGCAGAGGAGTACAGGGAAAGCCTTATACCCCATCCTGTTGGCTCTTCTGGTGGGGGGAGAAAAGGGCCCGAGCTTTCTTCTTAACTGTTCTTTTTATTTAATTCAAATGCGTTTAGGATCCGATCCAATCCTTACTGATTTCAGTGGATATTGCATCAGCCTGTTAGAAAGCCTCTGACTATAATGTGCCAGGAATCACTCAGGTTGCAGGATAGCCTATAAGCTGCACTGTCAGCA
This sequence comes from Mauremys mutica, assembly GCF_020497125.1. NCBI lineage: Eukaryota > Metazoa > Chordata > Testudines > Geoemydidae > Mauremys > Mauremys mutica. Next base: position 8,673,635 of record NC_059084.1, on the reverse strand, counting down.
CAGTGTGGAAGCTGCGGTGACTCTTCCAAAGTTGTGGGTTTCATTGCCTGACCTGGGTTATGCCAGGCCTGGCTGACAGGTTTAGTGGGGCTGTCGCCCAGCTCCCTCATTCTCAGCCAAAACTAAGAAACGACAAGTGGGAGCTCTGCCACGTGAATAACAGGAAAAGCTGTACTCTGTTTGGTTGAACTCAAACTCATGAATGCTCCTTGAGGGTCATACCATATTAAAGTATTACTTGCAGTCCAAGAGAAATAAAACACCTCTTATTACCTTATTCTCCTACTGCACTTACTATGAAAATACTGCATTTCCCTGTCTTTGATAACATGCAACCCTCTCTGTCTGCCTTTGATACTTCCTATTAAATTGATCTGATGTTCACTAATGACTTTCCCACTGGTTAGCAGACTTTCATTGGTATTGCATCCTTCAGAAATAGTGGGATCTTTTCACTTGCTGCTTCAACTCATTCCTTTTCCCTCTCTTCCTCTATTTTTTCTTTCCTTATCTCTTATTTTTCCCTGCCACCATATGGTAGGAAGTTTTATGATGATTTAATAAGGGTTACACTACACTCGACATTTATTATTATTATGTATTCATATTACATTACACTAACCCATAAGGGTTATATTACACTTTCCTCAGTGGACTTACCCTGTTTTTATACAGAAATTATATACAAGGGGTCAGATTGTATGACTCTTATTCAGCCTGTGGAGCATTTACTCAGGGGGAATAGTGCCACTAAGGAGGAATAGTCCCCTGAGTAAGTCCCCACTAACTTGAGTAAGGGTGGCACAATCAGCCCCATATTGTTCCCATTCAGCCTATTCAGTCTGTACTGCTGGGGAATCTCTGAACATTTGAAAATCAATGGAATAATTTTCTTTCTTTTTTTTTTTAAGTAGGGCTCGCTCATACTCCGTTCCTGAACCCAAGTAAGCGGGGTCATTCAGGACAAGAGCACCTTACGTTCTCTGGGTCTGTTGCATATGGGAGCCAAGTCTCCAGCCACACAGTGGGATCTCGCAGCCCCCCTGCACATCACCACCAAGCACATCTCTAAAGCAGGTTTCCGCAAATCACAATGGGATCTAGAACATGGGTCATGGGAGCCAGTGGTCTGTGCTCAGCCCAGAGCCAGTAGACCACTAAGGTCCAGGAAGGGCTTGGAGGGTCATACCTGCTACTCAGCCCCATAAGGTGTGCTGGTAGTTTTGGCCCTAACTGTGAGTACAGTGCATCTATTTGTTATCCCTGGCTAAAATCACCAAGCCCTTACCTGATTCCCACAGGCAAAGCCCTTTTAGTGAGGCATTGCTTGTGGGCTCAGTATGTGGGTCCCATTTGATATGCCAGAAATATGTCTTGGAAATATAAAAATTCTGTTGTTTCCTTAGGATGGGGATGATTCCCTTAGTGTTTAGAGGAGCATCCTCAGCTCGCATCTCCCCTTGGCATGTTGAGCATTTGCGTTCATTATTCCCATTAGCATAACCAGGGCTGTGTTGTTGGAATAATAAACCTACTCCTAAATTGGGATTTATTAAGGGTCGTTTCCCCCACCCCGCTCCAAACAGCAGAATAGGTGAATATATTTTACTGAAGAGCATTAGCAAATTCAGGGTAAACTCTTCCTGAAGTGGAATATGATGTTCTGTGATAAGTAAATGTGGCACTTTGCACAGCGTGACTCAATCAATGCAGACTAAGCTCTTTGCAAGCATGGGAGAGAACTACACACACACGCACACACACACACACGGTAAGCCTGCCAATGAAACAGAAATTAGCCCAATTCACTTCAGGGTCTATAGTGGCAGAAGCTAGATAATGTGGATGCTGCTGCAGGGTGCCCAGCATTGCCATGTTACAGAGAGCTATGGTATGACCTGCCCTCTGCTGAGGAATCCACGGGAGGCCAGCATGCAAATTGGTAGTATTGGCACAAAAGGGGACATAGCCAAGTTAATCAGGCAATGAACCCTAAGAATATTTAAGCTACCATTGCCTAGTATAACTTGTTCTTTTAACCATAAGTGGTGCAGAGGGCGGGGCAGAGTTATAAGAAAGAGATTATTATTGAGCACACATTGAGACCCGTGTTACATGCTGAGAGTCCTGGGCTTGTCTGGTAGCAGCCTGGCCCAGTTCACACCTGTACCTTTGGTGTCTCGCCAAACTAGGTCCCTCCTGAAACCTGACCTGCTTTATCCATTTCCCCTCATCACACTACATGTTCCCTGGGGGAAGATGGTGAATCAGTCTTTGCCTGCCCTGCCCCAAGGATGACTCCTTAGCCCTGGTCTACACTACAAGGTTAGGTCGAATTTAGCCGCGTTAGGTCGATTTTATAATGAATGTGTTTACACAAGCAACCCCGTTCCGTCGACCTAAAGGGCTCTTAAAATTGACTTCTGTACTCCTCCCCGGCGAGGGGAGTAGCACTAAAACCGACCTTGCTGGGTCGAATTTGGGGTAATGCAGGCGCAAATCGATGGTATTAGCCTCTGGGAGCTTTCCTCTGTTAATTCTTTAAATGACATATTTTTCACATGAAAGATCTCTTTCTAACGTCCATCCAACTTTATCAGCTTCTTTAGGGCAGAGGGCAAAATTCAGAGCCGGGGCGGCTCCAGACACCAGCACGTCAAGCGCGTGCCTGGGGCGGCAAGCCACGGGGGGTGCTCTGCCGGTCGCTGCGAGGGCAGCAGGTTGCCTTCGGCGGCTTGCCTGCAGAGGGGCTGCTGGTCCCATGCTTGGGGCAGCAAAATACCTAGAGCCGCCCCTGTTCAGAGCCTGTGTAAGGGAGCGCAGTTCCACTGAGGTGAGCAGAAATGCGCCCGCTTACGCCAGCCCTGAATTTAGTCCACTGTGTTTCCATTGTGACATCAGATGCACTTGTGATGGGAAAGGCTTTGTACGGGTCTGAACGGAATGTCCGTACTATAGAATCAGAGCATCTCCATGGCAGCTGGCATGTGGGTAATTGGTACATTTTGAAAAGAGAAAACGGTTCATGATCCTTGTAAAGGAAAATAAAATAAAATAATGTCATTCCCTACTGACATTTGTTCAGTGAATTGATACTGTTTGAAAAGGCAGGTATTAAATCTGGGAGCAGCATGATGAGTGTTATAAAGTAGCTAGTGGTTTTATCCTAATAATATAAAATTCCTGTCATTCAGCTCCCACTGATCTAGAAGTCACACATGTTTATTTTAGATGGTAGTCATTAATTTATTTGGAATTACCCAGCATGAGAACTTGGAAGGAAGTCACTTGGTATGAAGTGACAAGATGATGTCAAAGAAAGAGATTGGGATGTAATCCAGTAGCAGGTGGATGTGCAAAGCATGTTCTTTCATTCAACCATAATGTTCATTAGTAACATCCCTTCCTACTATTTTCCTGCTTTTAGTAGGAAAAGTTCTGACTTAGGAAACACATAGGAAGCTGATAGAGCAATAAGTTAAAGCATTGCCTGAGGTCTGGGTTCAGATCCTAACTGGATTAATTAGGGGCAGGCTGGGAAGCACTTACTCACCCAGGTAAGAATTTAGCAGTGTTTCCTAGCGGATAGAGCACTGTGCCAGGACTTAAAAGATCTGTGTCCTATTCCTGGCTCTGCCTCCTGAGTGACCTTGGCATGTTACTTCACCTCTTTGTGCCTCAGTTTCCTCATCTGCATGATAGGGATGATGATACTGATCTCCTTTGTAAAGGACTTTGAGACCCACTGATAAAAATGTGAGCTAGGGATTCTTATTATTCACTTGTGAGTAGACCCATTGAAGTCCTTGGGACTACTCACATAGGTAAATGCTCACCAACAGGATGTTCCTTAATGTTCATGAAGTAGTATGAAGATATACAGAGCTTCCTAAATGCTAAGTAACATTACTTAGAAACAATTATTAAGAGAGCCCTTGGACTAAAATAGTATGGGTATTAAAAGCCAGGACCATAGGTCATTAACATGGAAGCTTGGACAGTGTCTGCCCACCCTTCTGCCTATGTTAGTGAAAGCTATAAAGATCCTGGGTTTCGTAATCACTAAAAAGTCACCAAATTGATCCATAATTTAAATGAATTCAAAATAAAGAAGAGCAAATTGCATCCAGAGGGAAAAAATCCACATAAATTTGGAGTCATCTGAAAACTCTGCCAATGTATTAGGAGATGACCAGATGTTCTAGTGAGTCTGAGACAATCTGGATTTCCTTTAACTGTCCTGGTGTCCTGACATTATGTCTGAACACTGAAATGTCCTGGCTTTTGCTGCTGCTGAGCTGTCTCCTTCCATTACCCTGCCAAATGATTTTGAAACCCTGACCCTTTTCCCATGTGTGACATCTACATCATCAAACATCCCGGCTGTCAAAACCAGCTGTTGGCCTAAGGAAAGGGCAGCCCAGCGTAAGGAAAAAACCAAAAACAAACTCTTGAAGTGTTCACAGATCCTTCTGATGATGATGCAAGATGTTCTCAGGGACTTCTGTCCCTAAAATCGTCCAGGACTTCAGATTTGGTCAGCTTAATATATCGTTCAGTAATTAGAAGGCCATTGGTGCTTCCATATTCCAAGTCAAAAGAACACAGTGAAGTCATTGCAGACTTGTTATTGCTGCATAGTAGGAAGTTGGAAGAGGTTACTGATGTGTTTGCCTTCTCTCCCTAGAGAGGTAAGAAAGGACAATGCTGGGATTCTTTTGGTTGGCTTAATATTATAGTCTGCATCTGTCGCTGATGATCAGTGGGAACTCCAAAGTGCTGACCAGCTCTTTTCACAACTCTCTAAATAATCAGAAAGACACACAAAGTAATAAAAAGAGAGAAGGGGAAGAGAATCCATATTAAAGACATTAATAACGTGAATGGAAGTCTATTTAAATAATGCTTTGCAACATACTGTCAAGTCTTCGTTAAACATACAAGTTATTTCCCTGTTGACTAAATGCTAGCACCTTCTGGGGGAGTCATGAGCCAGCCTTTGATCTCTGCAGATGTAGGGACCACAATCTGCTCTGAATTACACCAATGCAGCTTCTGTACTTCTTTACCTTAAGTAAAAAATGAACATGCCAATAGCACTTTTAGTTTAGGTTCTAATCCTGTAGGTCTTGTCCGTTTGATTCATCCTGTCTGGATGAAAGCAGCAAAAACAATGTGATGTTAATAAGAGCAAGATGCCTAGGATTTGGTCTCTACTATGCAGTGGACATATGGTTTTTTTTCCACAAAATTACTATGTAATTTTTTTCATATGGGCCTGATCCTGCAAAGTGCCAAACGTCCGCGTAAGTTGAGATGCTTGGCATGGGTGGTGCGTATAATAGGCCTGGGGAAATAAAAAAGGCTGGCCATGCAGGGGCCAAATGCCAGATGCGACATGGGTCACGTCCCTTTGGAGGCCTGCTGGCCCGCTGCTTTTACGCTGGCCAGAAGAGTGAGAAGCTCCCTAGAAGTGGGGGAGCCACTGACACCCAGACCATGGCCCTGGCCACGCTCTGTCCCGAGGCCTGTCCCTGCTTAGTCTCTTCCCATGAGGCCCTGCCCCCACTCCTCCTCTCCCCCCCCGCCTGCTCTCAGCATGGTGCTCCGGCTTTGCCTGCCCGCGGGCGTCTTCGGGGAGCCCATTGCCGGGGGAGCCCAGGGCCGGATGCTGGTGGGACGGTGTCAGCACGGCTGTGAGTGCAGTCTAGGGGCCCATTCCCAGCGTCACTCGGTGGGGAGGTGGCGCTACCTTAGCTCAGTTGGAGCCCAGGGGGGTGGGGCAGCAATGAACCCTGGAGAGGGGGCAGTAAGGATCCCAAGGGTGGGTAGGGTGGTAAGGACCCGGGGGTGGGTGACGGGGCAGTGAGGAGCCCATGGGGGGTGGGGAGGAACAGTGAGGAGCCCCACAGCAGAGCGTAAGGCCAGGGCTGGGCAGCAGAGCCAGGGGGGAAGAGGTGGAATGGGTGTAAAGCCTCAGGGGAGGAATCTGAGTGGGGGTGGGGCCACAGTCTATGCGCTGATGCCCCTCCCCCCCCCACCCCCACCCCACACTTCTAGGAAGCTTCCAGCGCTCCGTAGCCTCCCGAAAGGAAAGACTCACACGCCGCCTATGATGCTTGGTATTTGTCTAACCACAGAAGCCCTTGTGTATTGGTCACTTTCTACCTTCTACATGCTGATGCTATGAACCTGTGAATTGCTTTTTCTTGAAAACTAAAACACACGTGCACGATGCTACTTCTCAAAGAGAGAAAATGAACATTTCTGTGAGCTTCTGTCACTCCTTATTTTCAGACTTTCACACATTGTACCAACAGGGAAAGTTGCAGCTAAGAATCACGACAGTTTCCCCGCTTCTTTCCTTCATAGTATAGCAACAGTTCATTTCAAGGCACACCAATAGCATTCCTGCTGACCAAGATTATAGCTCAGTTGGAAAACAAGTCATTCAAGTATCGTGGCATAAATATTTTGGAGCATTTTTACATTATGGGGGAGGGGAATCTCTGGTCTCAGACACTATTTTTTTATGCCTGGCATGTGAAAAATGGCTGGTTTTCTATTTTTGCACTGAACTTTTTTTTTTTTTAACTGCTTCAGCAATCTCTGCTTTTCATCCGAAATTTCATAAGGGTTTTTAGTGTGCAGTTATTCCAGAAGCATCCACAGATTATAAACTCCCTAAGTATCTATTGACACAATAGTCCAGTGGAGTCATTTAGAACCGTTACAATCAACACTGTCAATGATCCATAGATAATAGGTTGTTAAGAGATGTTTGAACTGTATTTTTCAGTCCCGGTTGTAAGGATGCCAAGCCACGTGGAGCTTGTGCGCACTTTGTACAGAGACCCCCATCACTTTCACTGAGATGAAATCTCTCAGGAGAGAGAGGCACAAAGAAAACTAACAGACAGCAAATACATTTGTAAGACATCCAGGTTTTAAAGGGCAGGATGGCTGGCATCACTGATGTCCCCGATAATAGCACGTTGTAGTTATGTAGCTCTTTTCATCTGTGCATCTCAGAGTGCTTTACAAAAGAGGATGGGCATCCTGGTCACCATTTGACAGGTGAAGACACTGCAGGGGGGGGGGGAGTCAGTGGACGGGTGTGGACAGGAGCAGAGTGGAGAGAAGGCTGAGAGGTAAATAGCTGGGGGGTGGGTATATAGCTGAGGAGTATATAGATACAGAGGGGAAGGGGGTTGTGGGGTATATAGGTGCAGACAGGGGGAAGGGAGGGCTGCTGAGGAGTGTATAGGCACAGGGAGGGAGAGGAGCAGGAGGTGGAGAATAGGTGGGTAAATAAGAGCAGAAAGGGAGGGGCAGGAGCCCTGAAGGTTGCCTTAGAAAGAGGCAGGGGAGAGGGAAGGGCAGGAGCCAGAGAGTATAAAGTGGATTGGAGGATAAGTGATTTGCTCAAAGGTCATGCAGCAAGTCAGTGGCGGAGCCAAGAGTAGAAGCCTCACTCCCTTTCTTGTGCCCTATCCACTAGACTATGCTACCTAACAGTTGAGGGGCGTGGTGAGTTATAGCTCAGTCTTGATCCATTTTTAGACTGCTATTTAAAATGTAATTTGTCTCTGTTCCCCCTGCTCTAATTCCTGGGTCCCGCCCACTCACATTTTAATTCACGGTAGAAACTCCAGCCTCCCCTAGAGGTTGTTTCTTTGTCCTCAACAGGGAGAGACCCCCTGGGGAAGTTCAAATACCTTGACCAGCAACATATCCTGTTAATCATTAGACAAGCTGGGGACCCTGGTTTTACAATACTATGCAACATTTCCTTCTAACCCTTATGGCCGGTGAGATATGGACCTTAAACCATGCCACCAGCCCTTTGGTGCTTTCCTTGCCTATTTCAAAAATCAGCAACTTTTCTTTCTCTTCCGCAACCACAAAGTTTGACCCCTGCTGATAACCTAAGAAGCAACCGCCACAGAGAGATGGGAGGAAGGGGTGGGTCACGGCTTCTGTCTATCAAATCAAATTAACATATAAACAAACATTTCCAAATAAGAGACACCAAGACGGGACTAATACTGATAGTTATCATTTTTAAATACACCTCTACCCTGATATAACGTGACCCGATATAACACGAATTCGGATATAACGCGGTAAAGCGTTGCTCGGGGTGGGGCGGGGCTGCGCACTCTGGCGGATCAAAGCAAGTTCAATATAAAGTGGTTTCACCTATAAAGCGATAAGATTTTTTGGGGCTCCCGAGGACAGCGTTATATCGGGGTAGAGGTGTATATGTATACATGTGCGCATGCACACACACACACACATGCACATTCAACTAGCAGAATTGTGTTTGCTTGTGCAAATCAGCTATGCAGTCACCTTTTCATCATGCTTGTGTAATATCCTGATCTAGTACTGTTATATGATATGCTTGGCCTGGTGTGTGTGATCCTCTTTCTTTTAGTGGCTTATCCCAGCAACTAAATAACCTACTACAGTGGTGGAGCTGTTAGGTTCCCTTTAGTGCATGTGGCAGAGGCTTGTGCTTTGGGTTCTGAAGCTCGTGGTTCAGTTCCTACTTGCAAACAGGCTTTGTGTCTGTGCGTGCAACCGCAGTGCATTACATTAGTGCAATTTTGGACCTGACTATTTTAATACTTGGGCCCTATGTGTCTGGTCTCATTTGTCAGCCTGTGGCATAGGGGCCTTTCAGGGCTATTAGATGACAACTTAAAAGTTTTAGCTTGAAATCTTGAATGAGCACCATTCTGTCCCGTTGCGCTGTAAGAGATCTTGTGGTAGATTCTCTGATAACTAGATATGTAATATATAGCTATATCTGCTAATGTCCTTTGAATGAGATGATATTGCTAGAATTTTTGATCAGTTAGCTTAAAAAATACTAAAGGCCAGATTTTTATAGCCTCCCTCTGATTGGATCACACCTTCCTGTGTGAAAAGTCTCATTGAAATCACTGGATATATTCAACATGGGTAAAGATAACAGAATCTAAACCCAAAATACTTGTTGTTTTCAAATAGTGCCTTTATTTTCTTCCACACTAGCATGACCAAGAATGCCAGTGCAGCCTCCACCATCATTGGAGGATAACACAAGAGACTTCAAGTGGGATTTATCTGTTTACCTGCTAAATCTCTTGAATCAATGAAGGCTCAGGGGCTGAGATTCTGGAGCTGAGAACAATAAGGCCCAGCTAGTCCCCACCAGGTATTTAAAGAGCTCACTCAGTTTAGCCTCTTTAATGGGAAATAAACTTTCCTTTCACAGACTCAGTACTTAATTACACCAACTCTGTGAAGCATCCACTAATATGAAGGGCAGTAAAGTCACACCTCGACACTCTTCAGGTTTGAGTTTTCCCACATAAAATTTAAAAGAAGAAATCTTTTGTTTTACTACCTCACCAGTCTGTAGGGTTTTTTTAATGGAATGTCTGGCTTCCATATAAATACATACCTTTAAATAAAACTAATCATTATAAGACATGTGAAGCATGTTTTAAAGAGATGCTTTGATTCATGAATTTACATTCATGTATCTCAAAGGTTATTAGGTTCTGTTGGGATATATGATAAATGTTATTATATTTTAGTATTAAACATGAATATTTTGCTACATAAATTTGTAATTCTGTTTACATTTTGCTTACATTTCTATTGTTTCTTGTAGAAATGGGAAGTATGGGTGGGAAATGGAAAACAAATAAGTATGTGTACATGCATGTCTGTCTATCCACATGAATGTAATTGGTGACATACTGGCTTCACTGAAAACAAAGGGAGCTTTGCCATTAACCCTCAGTGGAGCTAGGATTTTACCTAATACGTGTATTGTAGGCAGAGCTGTTAGCAGCACCTTTAGTTAAGTTCTCCCAGCACTTCCTATTATAAGACTCTATTTTCAGTTGCTTATAACTTTGCTAAACTTTAACCATTCATGAACTTCTCCGTGCCTGGTGTCTACTTCAAGCAAGAACAGTTCAGTGGTTTCTGAGAAAGAGATTCTGAAACCTACATTGTTTTGTCCATGTTGATACATGGTGATTTGTATAATATGTATAATAATTTCTATAAAATTATTGAATTTCCTAAACAAGAATAAAACCCTATCAAAACCCACCTGGTGATCTTTCATGCAATATGAGACCCTCTCGAAAGACCTGATTTTGATTTTGGTTACTCAGCTGTAAAGGCCTGTTCCAAAGCCTGTTGAAATCAATGAAAATCTTTCAGTGATTCAATGGATTTTCAACAGGCTCTTAATTGGGCGTAATTCCATTGTATTTAATGAAGTTACTCTGAATTTACAGCACTGAAACTGAAATCGGTGTTGTTTAGGTTGTGGTGGCTCCCAAACTTTGCTATGTAATAACTAAACACATAGAACAACACGTACATTTTCTCCTGGACTCATTCCATTGAGCAATTTTTAAACCTGAACCTGTGACTTTTCAGGGTATTGCACTTTGCAGTGAGGCTGAATAATATGCTGTCAGAGGAGTTTTTTCTGCAATATACATAAGGTTGAGCTCTTATCTCCTCTATATCCTATAATACAAAAATCCAGGAGTTACTCAGGATGTCACTACTTATAGCTAAATCCTCCCTGCTAGTGCTCTAGGGGGATCCAGGGGCACTGCCCTTTGCCGTCTCTGTTGTTCCAGTCCTGATTACCATGGAGGATTGCAAATAAGTGGCTGAGAGGATGCACATTTGGAAAAGGAGCTGCCTTCAGCGTTGGCTAATGCTTGCTATAGATGGCATGCCCAACCCGTGTCTGGCTTAATACATTCCTTTAAGTCCCGTTGTGCCATCCAGCCCAGTACCCAGCCTCCTCCTTGGTGCTCTTTGAACCACTTGGTAGTAATTCTGCCCAATTGCATTGCAGGAGCACAGCGGCTTCCTAAGACCTTTCTTCACTAGCTCACCCATGAAGTACAAAGCAAAATTTAGCCATCGGGAGACCAGTTAAAACCACCTGCCAGTAAACTTGACCAACTGGACACAGATTAAAGAGCTGTAGCCAGCTTCTTTGATTTTATGTTTGCATCAGATGGGGATTGATCCTTCTCATTAGGTGATAGTTTGCCCATGAGTTGTTTGGTTTGCTGTTGTGCTAAATCCTTGGGTTCTGGTTGGTTGCATATTTGGTCTGCTAGTTTCTTTACTTCCATTTTACTGTATGTTATTTGATGTTTACAGTTATGGACTCATATGCCTTATGAATCATGTTTTACTAAATTAACACATTAAAAGGAATGTTTTAGCTGAGATGAGTGTGTGAGGTTTGGATCTGAACTTCCCCGTGCTCAGGGGCGTTTGGATCTGGGGTTGTAGTCCAGGCCTATCTGATTTTCAGAAACAGTGGGAGAAGTCTGGGCATGGTAGTGTGGGTTTTATACATACAGTCTCTCTCTCTCTCTCTCTTTTCTTCCTCTTTCTCCACTCCTTCCGAGTGCCCAGAGCACTGAAAAGAAGCCGCAGCAAACTCTCCGCAAAGGGAGCACTTTTTAAACCATATTCTTATTTTGTATTACAACTCCTCTCCATTAAATCCCTATATATTCCTGAAGCCAAGACAGAGTCTATTACCGTAGCTGCTATCTGCTTCTGGAGTCACATGCTGTCGCACAATGTGCAGAAAAGACCAGAATGCATGGTTATGAAAACTGTGAAATAGAAAGGCAGCCAGGTAACAGGGAACCAGTACATTGCACCACTGAGGGGAAGGCAGATCCGGGAGTGCCCGTGGACTCCTAATTTCTTGGCCAGCAGAAAAACAAATAGGTCACACAGATGACAAGTTTAATCTACTGCAATACACTCCCTGCTGGAAGATATAAGGTTCAGTGTGGGCAGCTGTGTATGCCATTCTCTTAATTAGAGGAAAAATAGTATCCCACAGCCATAGTCTCTAAGCAAGAGGGATGATCAAAGGGTGATGGTATCCTCAGAATAAAGAGGTGGCCAAAAGCTCAAAAGGCTGGGAATGGGGCCATAAAAAAGAATTAATAGGATGCCCTTCCAAAGCAACACTTATTTTTGTCTGATTAAAAAAAAACAACTGCAACCATTATGCTCAACACAGCATTTTAAAAGTTCACATGCTTACAAACATCCCGCTATGCATAAACTGTGATTCATTTGGGATGTTGTTAATTAATATTGGCATTGCTTAGCCTCCCGCTGCTGGCCAGCTTCTTGCTCAAGAACTGTTTCATAATAATAATAAAAAAAAGCAATATTTCATGTTGAAACAGTAAAGCTGTTCTTCAGAAGTTTGACAAGTCTATTAAGGCAGAAAAGGTGGGGGGAGCAGGATGTCAAGTTTTTTCCCCCATTGGTTACACTGAGTTTCCTTACTGTTGGCAACGCAAACAACCTGACGCTTTAGCAAACTGCTGACCACCAGTCGCAGATTCAGAGGTGTCAGCTTTTTGTTACCCTGCTTTTTAAGTAAAATTCCCAGTTTCCAGTGGGGAAAAGCTGCCATACGCCACTGAAACTCAGAATGTTGCATCAGCCAACATGATGGCAGCTTTTTTTATTTTAATTTCTTTGTGTCAACTAATGGACATGGAGTCTATTTCTAAAATAAACAAACCTCCTTTTATTAAAGCTCTGCATATGGCTGTTTAGCAACTAAGCACTAAATCCATGAAACAGAGGAAGAGTACAGCAGTAGTGGATTAATATATAAATGGATTGTTTTTCCCCCCTCTCTAAAGCCTCCTTAAGTGCTGACTGACAAAATAAAACCTGAAAACTTTCTATGTGCTAATTGTTGTGTTCCTTGGCTTCCAGCCCATTTGCTGTCCATCTTCCTCTGCATTTTAAAAAGTTTCATGTAAGAGCTTTTTTCTTCTGTTTACAGGCATACCATGTAGCTTATTCAAAACCACGGATAGGTGTGAGGGTCAGAAAAGTGTCCCCCTCCCCCTCCCCCTTATTTAAGAAAAAACAAGAGCACTTGAAAACATCATCCCCAAATAGCAGCATGTCACATACAGCAGATCAAAGACACGAGGGCTGTCTTTGTGTTTTTTTCCTAGACATAAACATGAAGGGACAGCCAACACTAAGCACCACGAAATTACCAGCCTGGATCCTCATCTATTGTAAGTTGATGTAGCTCTGCTGAAGTCAGTGAAGCCACGCTGATTTGCCACAGCCGAGGATCAGTCCCATTGTGGAGCTTATTAAATGTCCCCATGAGGATTCTAGCATGTGTCAGACCATCATCTCTGAACTTGTATCTCAGGAGAAGTGTGATTAAAAAAAAATCTGTTTCTTGTTAGTGTGCTCTGGGGAGTGGATGTGAGAACAAGTGATTGATGCACCTGCGTGACTTTAGTCCCACATGATCTTCCAGTTCAAATGATATAACTAAACATCTAACTAGAGATGTTTCTGGAGACATCTGCAAAAGAAATGAATCAGTGCTCGAGCCCCCTTTTTATAGCATGACCTGAATTTAAACAAACACACACACACATTACTGCATTCCTGTAAAGAAAGAATCTCTAAGAGGTTTTCTGTCCCCCACGGATGTTTTTAAGGGTTTTGTTTTGTTTTGTTTTTAGCAGGAGAAAGTAGGTGCGCCCAAGAACAACAACAAAACATTTGGTCAAGCCTCATTTCCCCTCCCCTTCCTCTTCAATTTCAATTTCACCACTGCTGTTACTAGTAAGCAGTCTCTTACAGTGCCTGGAAAAAACCCAGAGCTATACATGAGTGATTTCATCTTGCTAGTGCCTGAGACTGGGAAGTGCCAGTGATCATCAACAAATCATGAAACAGGCTTTGCGCTAAGGGCCAGATTTGCAAGGGAATGGAGCACCATTTATTTATTTATTTATTCATTTGTGTTTTGGTACATATGGCTAATGTGCAAAAAGCTTACAATGTGAGTATAAGATGATAGCCAGCAGGTGGATATGGCAGACAGACAGACGGGGGGAACACAAGGAAGCAATCAGACAATAAGAGCTCAGCTTCCATTTAAGCACCAAAATAAGTAGCCAGATTATAAAAAGAGCTCAGTATGTTTGGGGGTGGGGATCTCTTGAAAATCTGGCCATAAATCTCTCAGTGGAAACTGCTGAGAAATGAGCACTTCTGAAAATCTGACCTGTGTTCAGACACCTCAGGGGGAACTGAGCTTTTTTGAACATATGAACCCCTCAGTTGTTTTGAAAATCTGGGCCCACATGCTATCAAATGCACATATTTTATTCCTATGATTTCTTTCACTTACAGTAATATTACATTCAGTTGTAACAGTAATAGAAAACAATTCTGATGGAAATATGATTTCCAAGTTAGTGTCCCTTTACATTAACTATGACATGTAGACATTCTATTGTCATACCTTCCAAGGTTGTTCTCAGTGATGCACCTTTGTTCTCAACATTTTACCGGCCGTCTTTGTCTTTGTACCTCTTCTAGCTGAGGTAGAAAGATCTAACTGTGGATCAAACATTCCTAAAACAATTAACCATTGTCCCTTAGATTAGAATACTAGTTAACATGTGACTATGAGTTGGAAGGGAAGTTTAGCAGGAGAACTTTGAGGTAAAGTTTGTGTAATAGAGAGATCTGTAATGCAGAAGGCCTGATGCTGCTTATGCATAGTTATGTGAGTAACTTTTATCCAAGAGTAGTCCCATTGAACTCAATAGCACTAGTCCCATATTTAAGTCTTTGTAGGATTGCTGCCTAAGAACTAGAATTAGTCCCTGCCAGCTGCATTTCCTGTATTTTGCTAATCCATTCTTACAGACACCACAAATAGCACATTTAATTGTGCTTCTTTATTGATCAGGGGAAAGATTCAGTTTGACAGCAGTTTCAGAAAAACCTTCATGCTGTCCAAGATGTGGTAGAATCATTAACTATTCTAAGCTGACGTATGGAAATTTAGCATTTCATGTTTGCCCTGACACACTAAAGCAGCACCATGCCAAGTTACCAGCTGATGCCCAAGAGTTTAAATAAGTACAAAAATGATATCTGAATATTTTCTGGTGCCACATTTGGATTTTAAAATTCATGCTTTGATTATTTTTGTTACACTTAAACTCCCTTTGGCAGGGAAGAAGGGGGTTGAAATTTCATTGCATTGCCCACTGCAGTTGGAATAAATTAATAGGATTTTGCAGCTTTTTGCAGTTGTATTTGTACAACTTCATCTTGAAATAATTTTAATTTCAGTGACTAGGCTTATAATTTTTTCAAGCATGTTATACAGTTGGCTGTACGTAATTATGTTTTACAGCCTTAAGCACTTGCAATCTGCTTACCTAAACTATTCTGCTCTAAATATGGCATTTAAGTGATGGTGAAGGAACTGTCTGTAATTTACCAGTTCTGAAATTAAACGATCGGTTAATATATCAAAAATACTTCAAAAATATTAACAAGGAGAGTCAACATGTCTGTCAGACAGAGTACAATTATCTGGAATTATAAAGACAATGCATTAGGATCTTGAATCTTACTGAACAGTATGATCTCTACATATACAAAACAATCAAATGTCTGATTTGCAAGGAAAATCACAAAGCAAGCTTTTTGCTTCTAGCAGTCATCATTTTTGGAATGCCCTTTCCCTGGAAGAGTTCTGAGAAGTAGGTGGTGTGAGTAGATGACTGTATATCCTTTTTCAATATCTTATTAATAGTAACACTTCCCACTTTAAAGCATCTTTCTTTCAATGATCTCAAGGCATCTTTGAAACATTAACTAAAGGCTTGTCTACATGGTGAGATAATGTGTTCTATAAGGGTGTGATTTCTAAATCGTACTATCATGTTGCACATTGATTGGTCCATGTAGACCCTTCTGGCATGCACTAAAGTTTCCCTAGTGAATTTTAACATAGTACAGTTTCAAACAGCACTCCATTAAAGCACACCAGTAGAGTCTACACAGACCAGTTAATGCACAGTATGTTAGTGCACATTAGAAATCACACCCCTGTAGAGCATATTGCCCTATGGTGTAGAGAAGCCCTACGCTTCAAAACACCATGCTGTAGGTAAGGGATGTTACTGTGCCTGTTAGTGAAACACAGCTGCACGTGCAAACACATGCCTCATTTGGAAGTGCATTTCTTGTAACTGCATGTGCAATTTGGGTACTTGCATGAACAAATACTTGTTCATGAACAAATACTTGTCTAAATGGCCATCTGTTTGTCCAGATACCTGGTTTGCTCCTACAGTAGTGGGAAATGCATGTACTATTTAGGCACACAGTTAGGCTTTTTTGCACATGGTCCTTGGCTTCTGATCTTTTGCAAATCTGTCTCTCTAAATTTGAAAAGGAAATGTTGAGATTCTCTCATAAAAGGAAGTGATACGGGGGGTTGTATAGACACTCTAAAAGCTGTAGGCTCACCGTGTTTTTAAAAGGAGAGGGCTGTATGCTGCAGTATGGTACAGCAGTCCTGTGTCCCATATTAAAGTCAAATAGATGGGGGCCATAACAGTAAAATGTAAGTCTTGCTAGAGATGAACTAATCTAACAAACTGATAATTCAGGTTAGAGCAAACTGGACCACCAGCTGGGGGGGAATAAAAAAACAGAAACTTAGTTAACGAAACAGAAGAATTTGCCAGAGATTCAATCATATGAATACATTTCAAATCAATGAAGTTCGGCTAAGTTTGAAATTTACTTCTAGGCAATCTCCCACCCCTAATTAATGAAGCAGTTCTGCAGACAGGGAGCAGAGGCTGGTGGAGTCTGAGGACATCTGTATAAGGGGGATTGGTTGGGTAAAGATACCTTTGAAAAGTAGACCATGAATGTAAGAATTGCAGCTGGGTGAGTGTGACCCAGGGACCCCTTGGGGACGACAACTGGCAGAGGGCACAGGGGATACACAGGGGCTTCAGGGATGCCCTGGGTCAGATATATGCACAATAGTTCACCGAAGTGTAGGATATGAGGTCTCTGCCAAGAGCCCATTGATCGTCATAATTACTGTGAAATGTATGTGTGGATAGTATTTAAAGAGTTATGTATCTATGCTAAAAATTATGTTCGTAAGGTCTTGGAGTTAAGGCAGGTCACCAGGAGGTTACATACCTTGGAAATGTTCCTTTCAGACAGGAAACGATGCCTATCTGCCTGTCTGGTCATAGGTGTATTCTGGGCCTCGCAATACGTGCCTATCCGCATACTGGAAAGGGGCAGAACGAAAGATTGTGAAATGTCCCAGAGAGGAAATTTTCAGGGTGAAACAAACAGCAGGGATGCAAGGAATATTGTGGGGTGCAAGAAAACACACAGGATCCTCCACCTAGGAGGCAAGTGACAGTGTGCTTGTCTCATGAAAGGAGGGTCACAGCCAAGGATTTTGGGTGAGCAATACTCTATCAGACACGAGAATATTCTATTAATTAAGACTAGGCTCTAGAATGTGTGTTATGGTTTTATTTTACATGTAACCCTTTGTTGCCAGTACTTCTATTTGCTACTACTGAAATCTCTGGGCTTTGTTAAGCACAGAACTGATTTCGCTATAAATATTTCTAAATGCTGTGGCATTAAGCAGAGCAGTGATCCGAGGTGGAACATGTAAGCTGGGACGTCTTGTTTCTTTGGAAGCATCAGATCTATAAATACTCTGAGTGTCCAGTGGACAAGGGGCTAGACACTCGAGGGAGGTGCTCAGAGGGCTTGAGTGTTGCATTGTGCCAGTTGCTAAACTGTAGGGTGGCAGCAGGACCTACAAGGCCTAAAGGGGAGTGCTTGTGTTTTCGGTGGGCAGTGGAGTTGGGTAGCTGACCGATGCCAGGCACAGTCAACGTTTTCCACGCTAAGGGCCCGGGTGACAAAGTGTCTCACAGCCCTGGGTACCCCCAGGAAGCATCACGGTGAGTGGAAGGTAGCTGGGGCAATTGTCTGTGACAAAGAGGGATAACTGCAATAGGAACCAAAAGGGTCTGTGAAGATGAGGAAGGAAGAGGGTTTTGCAGAGAATTGTTGACTTTAGATTGTTGAAGTGGGATAGTACTAGAAAGGGTCATAGAGGAGAGAGGAATAAGAGGTAGAGATCAGTAAGGGGAAATTATTTTAGGAAAATGTAATTTGCAGATGGGTAGAAGGGATTAGGCTAGATCCAGCAACAGTTGCCTTCAGAGGAGAGCAGGAGTTGATAGCTGGAAGTGAGTGGGATGGAGAGAGGCCGTACAAATTCCCATTGCTTATCCACACCTGTAAATATTTCTGTAATCAGTTCCTTTGCACCACTCAGTTGTTACAAAGGAGCTGTAATCTGGAAGCAAACACTTATAAAGTTTGCAGACATGATACCAAGTTAGGAGGGGTTGTAAGTGCTTTGGAGGGTAGGATTAACATTCAAAATGATCTGGACAAACTGGAGAAACGATCTGAAATAAATAGGATGAAATTCAATAAGGACAAATGCAAAGTACTCCACTTAGGAAGGAACAGTCAATTGCACACATGCAAAATGGGAAATGATTCCCTAGGAAGGAATATCGAGGAAAGGGATCTGGGGGTTATAGTGTATCACAAGCCAAATATGAGTCAACAGCGTAACACTGCACTGTTGCAAAAAAAAAAAAAAAAAAACCAAACATCATTCTAGGATTTATTAGCAGGAATGTTGTTAGCAAGACAATTCTTCTGCTCTAATCCATGCTGATAAAGCCTCAGCTGGAGTATTGTGTCCAGTTCTGGGCGCCACATTACAGGAAAGATAGGGACAAATTGGAAAAGTCCAGAGTAGAGCAACAAAAATGATTAAAGGTCTAGAAAACATAACCTGTGAGGAAAGATTGAAAAAAAATGAGTTTGTTTAGTCTGGAGAAGAAAAGACTGGGGCGGGGGAGGACGTAACACTTTTCAAGAACATAAAAGGTTTTTACAAGGAGGAAGATGAAAAATTGTTCTCGTTAACCTCTGAGGATAGGACAAGAAGCAATGGGCTTTAGTTGCAGCAAGGGAGGTTTAGGTTGGACATTAGAAAAAACTTCCTCACTGTCAGGGTAGTTAAGCACGGGAACAAATTGTCTAACCTGTTCTTAAATCCTCCACTGACAGAGGTTCCACGACCTCCCTAGGCAAACACCTATCAGGAATGGTCTAATTATTATGTAATCCTCCCCTGAGTGCCGGGGACTGGACTAGATGACCTCTCAAGGTCCCTTCCAGTCCTACAGTTCTGTGATTCAGAATCAGCTGTAACCAGCTTTTTGATGCTCCCCCCCCCTTTCCATGGTTAGAGCTCTGGTGCAAGAGAGAGAGTCTGGCCCAGAGTTTGGAGATGCGTGGAGAGTGATATTCCCAAAATGGTTTGCCTGTCCCAGACTAAGAGGCACTCTACCACTATATAAGAGGTCATACTGAAAATTGGTTTTATTATGTACCTCATAGTATACTTTATGGTGTACCTGAGATCAGTTTTATTTGCAATGTATATGTTCTTCTGATGTATATGGTGTGCATACATGTGCATGCTCGTATGTGTGTGTGGTGCAAATGGCATATGTGTATATTAGTGTACGCTGTGCATATAATGTTTACAAGTGTGGTATGTGTGAGATGCGGACAGTGTGTATGTATGTTTTTGCACAGTGCATGAGGTATATGGGTGCATGTGTTTATGCACCATACATACAGTGTGCGTGTCTGGTCCATATGACATGTACGGATGTGTGTTTGTAGACTCGTGTCTGACGTTTGCTCATTTGTCAGTACTTTTTATACTTTGTTCTCAGAGTTACTGGAGTCCCAACACTCTTTTGGCAGTATAATTTAAGGAAGAAATGCTGCTCTTGGATGTCCATGATCAGCAGCCTTTGTCCTTGGTACAAAGAAGCACAATGTTCATCCAAGAGCAGAATTTGGCCCTAAGAGATACGGTATGAAAAACAATATTTCATCTGAGAAGTTGTATAGTATCTCAATGAAAGGACACTGAGATCACAGCCATGTCTCAGAAACTGCACCAATGAAGAATAAAACAGGGAGGATTTAAACATGCATTAATGCCCTCTAATATTGTCCCTATGATAGATATTTTCTTTTAAGGAGAATTACACTTTCAACCATTTCAAGTTTAGCTCGTCCCTTTGCTAATGAATGAAATCACTTTTCCATATACTCTACACAATGTAATATACGCTATAGGAGGAAAGTATCTTGTTATATAGCTGGGATCATTAGAGACTTAATACAATGTTCAGTGTAAAAGACCACTTAGGGATGAGGGTATCGATACAATGACAAAAAGAACAGGAGTACTTGTGGCACCTTAGAGACTAACAAATTTATTTGAGCATAAGCTTTTGTGGGCTACAGCCCACTTCATCAGATGCATAGAATGGAACATACAGTAAGAAGATATTTATACATACAGAGAACATGAAAAGGTGGAAGTATGCATATCAACTGTAAGAGGCTAATTAATTAAGAGAAGCTTTTATCAGCAGGGGAGAAAAACTTTTGAAGTGATAATCAAGATGGCCCATTTTGGACAGTTGACACGAAGGTGTGAGGATACTTTTACATGGGGAAATAGATTCAATTAGTGTAATGACCAAGCCATTCCCAGTCTCTGTTTAAACCTAAGTTAATGGTATCTAGTTTGCATATTAATTCAAGTTCAGCAGCTTCTCGTTGGAGGCTGTTTTTGAAGCTTTTCTGTTGCAAAATTGCCACCTTAACGTCTGTTACTGAATGGCCAGAGAGGTTGAAGTGTTCTCCTATGGTTTTTGAATGTTATGATTCCTGATGTCAGATTTGTGTCCATTTATTCTTTTGCATAGAGACTGTCCAGTTTGGCCAATGTACATGGCAGAGGGGCATTGCTGGCACATGATGGCATATATCACATTGGTAGATGTGCAGGTGAATGAGCCCCTGATGGTGTGACTGATGTGATTAGGTCCTATGATGGTGTCACTTGAATAGATATGTGGACAGAGTTGGCATCGGGCTTTGTTGCAAGGATAGGTTCCTGGGTTAGTGTTTTTGTTGTATGGTGTGTGGTGGCTGGTAAGTATTTGCTTCAGGTTGGGGGGCTGTCTGTAAGCGAGGACAGGTCTGTCTCCCAATATCTGTGAGTGTGAGGGATCATCTTTCAGGATAGGTTGTAAATCTTTGATGATGCGCTGGAGAGGTTTTAGTTGGGGGCTGAAGGTGACGGCTAGTGGCATTCTGTTATTTTCTTTGTTGGGCCTGTCCTGTAGTAGGTGACTTCTGGGTACTCTTCTGGCTCTGTCAATCTGTTTTTTCACTTCAGCAGGTGGGTATTGTAGTTTTAAGAATGCTTGATAGAGATCTTGTAGGTGTTTGTCTCTGTCTGAGAGATTAGAACAAATGCGGTTGTATCTTAGAGCTTGGCTGTAGACAGTGGATCGTGTGGTGTGTCCTGGATGGAAGCTGGAGGCATGTAGGTAAGTATAGCGGTCAGTAGGTTTCCGGTATAGGGTGGTGTTTATGTGACCATCGCTTATTAGCACAGTAGTGTCTAGGCAATGGACCGCTTGTGTGGACTGGTCTACGCTGAGGTTGCTGGTGGGGTGGAAACTGTTGAAATCATGGTGGAATTCCTCAAGGGCTTCTTTTCCATGGGTCCAGATGATGAAGATGTCATCAATGTAGCGCAGGTAGAGTAGGGGCGTTAGGGGACGAGAGCTAAGGAAGCGTTGTTCTAAGTCAGCCATAAAAATGTGGGTGGCCATGTGGGTACCCATAGCAGTGCCACTGACTTTAGGGTGACCAGATGTCCCGATTTTATAGGGACAGTCCTGATTTTTGGGTCTTTTTCTTATATAGGCTCCTATTACCCCCCATCCCCATCCCGATTTTTCACACTTGCTGTCTGGTCACCCTAACTGACTTGAAGGTATATATTGTCCCCAAATGTGAAATAGTTGTAGGTGAGGACAAAATCACAAAGTTCAGCCACCACGTTTGCCATGACATTATCAGGGATACTGTTCCTGATGGCTTGTAGTCCATCTTTGTGTGGAATGTTGGTGTAGAGGGCTTCTACATCCATAGTGGCCATGGAAGATCACCGATGGATTGTAGTTTCCTCAGGAAGTCAGTGGTGTCTTGAAGATAGCTGGGAGTGCTGGTAGCATAGGGCCTGAAGAGAGAGTCCACATAGCCAGACAATCCTGCAGTTGCTGTGGGTACTTCCACCTTTTCATGTTCTCTGTATGTATAAATATCTTCTTACTGTATGTTCCATTCTATGCATCCAAAGAAATGGGCTGTAGCCCATGAAAGCTTATGCTCAAATAAATTTGTTAGTCTCTAAGGTGCCACAAGTACTCCTGTTCTTTTTGCTGATACAGACGAACACGGCTGCTACGCTGATACAATGACAAGATTCTTAATCCCTGCCCTTCCAGCATCCACGAAGTAATATCCCAAAAATTAATCTAGGCAGATTTATTAGCCCAAAACTTAGAAATTTAGAGTTTTATTGTGTTTCCAGTGTTATACATTGTTATCTGCTTGTAAACAGGTCTAAAAGTTTCATTTAAGGCTGAGGATAGTGTCTCTAATCCCACTGTGTGGGATCAGTGATATCTGTAGGCATGGTACAGAGTGTGAATTGAAATGCACTGCTATTTAAGGTCAGGAGAGCTAGACAACAGGGGAAAAGATATAGCTTATTATGAAAGTAAAGGTCACACCGAGACAAATTATATCCCATGAGAGTGGAAAAAACTTCCCTTCATGAAGATACAGCAGTGTCGGTTTCTTAATGGTTACCTTTGTGCTGCCCCCACACTGTGATACCAAGAGGAATGCTACTTGTGCTGAAATGCCTGTATGTTGGTTGTGCAAAGACTGTTCTTTCCTCACTGATATGATGTGCCATTTGATTTTTTTAAACCACTTGGACCAGATCCTCAGCTGGGGTGAATCGATGTTATTCTGTGGAAGCCAATGGAGCTACACTGATTTACACCAGCTGAGGACTGGCCTCATTAGTTACAGTGATATAGTTAACCCTGTTAAGGTTGATATTTGCTAATTCTTCTAACCTCATGTAACAAGTGCTTTTATTCTTCGCACAGTACCACTCCCAGGAGAGTGCTGGTCTCTCTCTGTCCTACATTGGCTTTGTGATGGAAGCTAATGGAAGGCTCGTGGATGTACCCACAATAAGGACACACTCTGAAAAGACTTCAGGCAAAAATCCCAATATTCTTACTTGGTTTTTACTTAGTCCTCACTCATGCATAGCTGTCACTGACTAGCTGCTTGAGGAAGGGTTGCAGGACTGAATTATGAACAAAGATGTCAGGTTTTAGTCTATTATTAATAGATAAAGGAAAATGTCCTCTAGTAGCACGCAGGCCAGTGACTTTCCCATCATGACAGTACTAGTGCTCTTTCCTGAGCTATCAGAGTAATTTCATTTGGTTTCAACTTCCATCATGCAAGATGGCACTAATTAAATGGATGGAGTCTCCAGGCCCCCATCATTTAATAAGGAGCCCTGGTATCTTGCATGATGGGAGATCAAACTAAATGAAATAGCCCCAGTAGCTTAAGAAAGGGTCAAGTTCTCTGCACCTGGAAATGGCTGTTGCACCATTGGAGGTGCCTCTAATTACATCACCAGGGACTTTGTGCCCTAGTAACTCCCTTGATAGAGCTCAGACTAGTAAAGGTGGGATTGGCAGTTTTGGGTATCTAAATTCTTGCTGTGGTAAAAAATATTGGTAACATGCTGCTATGTTCTAGATCTTTCAATAATGTTCTTTTTCTATCCATCTCCCCCTCTCCCCCGTATTTTTCACTGTTTCCGCAATGTGGTACAGTTTTTCAATTTGAAAACTAAATCTGTTGCAAAAGAACTGGAGAACAGTGCATATTGCTTTAGAAACTACTCTTCTGCATCAATTAAGATTACATGTGGAAGACCCATTAGCTTTGGCCACTTCCTGTTACAGATGCATTAGCTTTTTGACCTTCATAATAACAAGTAATGAAGGTTGCTTAATTAGCTAATCATGAAGACCACGCAGCAAATTACAGTATATTGAATCTTCACCAGGAAAGAAAAAGAGACCTGATAGCAATGGCATCAACTGTCAGCCATTGCAGGTCCCTATCTCCACTCTAAACTCTGGCACCAGTAGATAAGAGTACAGCAAGCTTAGATGCCATATGAATCCAACAGTCACTTAGTCCTGCAGCATCCAGACTGCTAACTCATGCTAAAACACAAGTGCTCTGCAGTTGCAAACGGTATTTCAGCAAAAGCTAAAATGCAGCTGATAGCCAGTGCAATTAGTATTGCCACTTTACAAAGTCTTGTGGCCTTGTAATATCTCTCATGATTGTATTGGAAAAGGTGATTTTCAATAACACATTAAGGTCTCTTTATTAAGTCTGGTTTAGACGCTCCCTTTTCCCTTCTGCTTGGTGTTACATCTTCCGCATCTTCCCCTATATCATACACAGGGAAGAAAGACAAAACCTAAATAAACAAACCAGAAAAATCTGGAGGGAAAGACATGAATAAAAAGAATAACTAGGAGGGGTGGAAATCAAGGGACGCACATCCACACAGGCTCTTGCTCACGAACAGAAACCGGCCTGCTGGGAGGCTGAGTTGGGGAGAGATTGGCAGAAGCCAAAGAATCTGAAAAACATTGGAAGCTCAGGTGCAATTCCATAATTTAGTAAATTTTCATTGCCACCCCATTCAGAGAGTCAATGAGAAAGAAACAGAATTCTACTGGTAAGTGTCTGCTTGGAGGCCAAGCAGATTTGTGGTTAGATTACCGGTGCTTACAGAGAGTACCTATAGTAGCTTGAAAGCTGCAGAGAAGTATGGTAGTGGCCATGAGGTTTATTTCTTTGTATTTTAGTGTTTTGAAGCATCTCCTTTCACGTACACAGATCATATAAGTCAGATGTAAAAGCAGAGGTTTTAATGCAGGCGAAAGAGGTTCTTGAGCCCCAAAGGCCTCCAGTATAATATTTTTACTCTCCTTTGCATTAAGCTAAATCAATTAAAAAATCTTATAGGCAAGAGTTTCCAGAGGATTCAACCTCACATGAGAGGCATCAGGCCCCTAGGGCTAAGGGAACACCGGGCTAATGGACAAGACCTCCACAGTTAGGTTTTTGTGGGTTGTTTTTTTTTAAAGTGTTTTGAGCTCTTCCTTAGGAATGTTGATAGTAGCTACATAGAGACAGAAGAAATCAATAACTCAACTCCATTTGGTATTTCCAACCTTTCTCTGTTTGTCAGCCCAATTAAAAGGGGTAAAGGTCCCCTCCCAGTCAGCTTGTTTGTAGACTGTCATTACGGGAAACTGGGAACACACTACATATGATAATAGCTTTATGTTCTAGAGATTGAAGGCCTGAGTGCTACCTCTAAAACTACTTCTGCTGTAGTTAATGGGAATTCTCCTTTAGCTCAGGTATGGTAGCACTTTTTCTTTCAGATCTGAGGGTCCTTTTTTCAAGTCCCAGCAAAGACAAATTCCTTAGAAGACAGTTGCAATTTTTTCTTTCTTTCTTTCCAGTGTCTCCCTTGCTGCCTGGGTAGCAGCTTGAGGTCACTGGAAGGTGTACTAATAGAGGGCAGAAATTAATAAATATTATCTTAACCCAATGGCTCTCCACATTTCTCTCACTTAATTATTCTCTGTCCATTTTATTTCGGCCATGTTTACTGAAATAAAATGTGTTTAAAAGTCAGCAGGCAGTAATATGATTGGAGATGCAGTGTTAGAAATCTGCCTTTTTACTGATTTGTAAAGAGATTGTGACATTATAGCTGAAAATGTTTACATGAATGATTCTTAAACATACTGCAAATTCAGTTTAATAAAAAAAATACCCTTAGTAGAAGTCTCAATGAGCAATAAGATGTAGCTGAATTAAAATATTTCCACTAAAATTAATGAGCCAAACTTAGAATGCTTAAATTGACTCTTAAGTGTGCTAATTTAAAGGATTTGAATATGTTGGCATTTCTTGGCATCCATGCAACACTTTGAATACATGAGAGATATAGCCTTCAATTATTTTCCATTTGGTCCTTGTAATGGGAAAAACAGCTCAGAGCTTAATAATAAAAGATATTTATTGTTTAGCATTGACATTGTTCTACATGGCCATTAATAATTATGCCGTGTTGTGTAAAACAGAAAATCAGATTCAAGTATCCGGAAGTCATGCAAATATTAATGTTACAGTTTCATCTTTTACACTGAGTTTTGTGGGATGATCTATCATCTTATTTTTCAGTTTGTTAGTAGAAACTGAAATGGGATAAATTGATCATTTTACTTTGCCTAGATACGTCCCCAGCTGGGTACGCCTTGCCCGTGACCCGTAAATGACTCATTTTGTATCAAATAGCAAATATTATACAATGACGAAATAAGTCCAAGTTAACTTCATATTGTATCATGATATAGTATATTTCACAGAAACTCTTCTGTGCGAAATACAGTTGTGTGTCATTACATGGTATCTTGGATTATACATGATCAGGTAATTCACCAGCTATTTGGTGTCCCCTGAATTGCCAACTATACAATTCTCAAGAGCCTACTGTTCCTTTTATCCCCAGTCATAGAGCAACAGGTTAGTAACTGCAAGACCCAGGGCAGGAATTAGGAATACTAAAACTACAAGGATATGATCAGTAGAAACAAAACAGATGTATAAAGTCTGTTACCTTGAACAAGCTCTTAAATTGAAATTTCACCCAATAGTAAAACTTATAGGAACAATACAGCTGGATGTTAAATCTTGATGGAGGTTTATGTCCCTTAAGATTTTACCTAAAAATGTGACATGAAGTCCTATATCAGTAAAGGATAGTTAGCATGTGAAAGGGAAAGTCCATAAAAGTTCAGCAATGCTAGAAACCTCAAGATCATATCCGATGACAGAATTACATGAATTTTAAATCATACATTTCTGTGTATTTTGGCCATTATGTTCGAAAATCTTTAAAGGGGAAAGGGCTGTTTCTGTTTTTACTTACACTGATTTTACATCTCTGTCATTCCATTGATCCCCAGTTATTCTGGATTTATTATAGTGTAAATGAGAGAGCAGAATCAGACTCAAACTCTTTCCCGTTATGATTTGGGAATTAAATTATTGGACTTTATTTTGGCTGGCTCAGCAGGGGTTGAACCTACAACATGCTGCAGCTTACTGAATGACGCATCTCATTAAGCCAACAGGGTGGTCTGATTGGGACTCGGGAGACCTGGGTTCAGTTCCTGATTCGCCACAGGCTTCCTTTATGGCCTTGGTCATGTCACTCAATCTCTCTCATCCTCAGTTCCCCATCTGTAAAATGTAGATAACGTTTCTCTACCTCACTGGGGTGATGTGAGGAAAACTCCACTAGTATTTGTGAGGCGCTCAGGATAAGGTGAGGAGAGCCATATCAGAACCTAGATATACAGAATTATAACATTTGTCCTGATTCTGAGTCTGATGAACTCCCCATTGATAGTGCATTTCTTGATGTGGTTAACAATCCCAAAGGCTAAATTCCTTCCCATGTGTTTGTGGAGAGTGAAAACCCTTTTATAAAAAATGAATGCATTACAATGATCACCAAACACCATAAGTTAATGGTAATGTAATGTATACATTACTTTAACCAGGTCTTCATACATACTGATACAGTGCCTAGCACGGTAGAACGCTGAGGATCCTGGGGACCTCTGTGACTGCCAAATGTTTGCAAGATTTAACACAGTGTATTTGTTTTGCTCAATGTAGTATAATTATCTCATAGATTTTCTTAGTACAGCTTGATAACTCATATGTATCTCATAGTATATTTCATTTCCTGGATCTGCAGTGATTTACTTACAGAAAGTTTAACTCTCATTAATGCTAATGAAAGAAATCCATGGAAAGAAGTGCATGCATATATATTGGTCACATAAGGAGGGTTTCAGAATAGTAGCCACTCCCTCCCAATTTCCTGCATCTGATAAACAAACCCTCATCTCCCCTTCAGAAACTACCTTTCCTCACCTAGAATGGAACTTCTTTTAATTCAGTTATTTGTGCCTACACCATAGTATTCCAGAGTGTGCAGACTTTTCAGAAAATGCATCGCCATATCAAAAAGATACTAACGTACACTCATCTATAAAATGGATTTATATGATGTTCCCACTAATTTATTGCATTCATAAACCTGGCTAGAAATAAATGCCTGTTTTTCACGTTGACACTTGTAAGACAGTTTGTGACAGTGTGGGGGCTGGTAGTTTGTTTATTTGTACCTTGTACCTTGCATTTTCCTTCAGAAATAGCCCGACATTACAAGAACTTCTTTAAATGGCTGGTCTAGAAATTACCTTCAGATTTAAAGCAATACAATCAAGGTTGCTAGGGTAACATCTTAGCCTGCCTTTTTATTTTCTTTTATCTGTTTCCAAAGTTCATGTAATTCTTCATGTCATATCTGATTTTTTTTTGTGTTTCTCAAGGTGGGAAGGAGGCTGGGAGGAATGGGTTTTGAAAGCAATGCTGTAATGCTCTTTTCCATAAGAAGACGTTTATATGTAACGCTAGCAGTCCATCAGGCATTAGTAACCCTGCATTAACAAGCCAACAAGCTTGTATTAGGAATGAAATAAAGGCTTCTGTTTTCAGAATGGCATGCATGTGTTTACATACACAGTTAGAATGGTTGGAAATGCAATCCTGGTGATTACAGAGAATTGTCAAAATTGATTAGTGGGTGTCTAGTGATGTACAGATGCCCAGCTCCAGACACCTAAAAGGGGCTGGATTTTTAGAGGGCAAGAATTTGGCACTTTGTGAAAGTCAGGCCCCCTTTAAGGTGTCTCAGTTTAGATGCCCCCAAATTAAAGTACCTATAATCACTAGTTGCTTTTGAAAATGTAGGGTCTGTATGCCTAGTCAGCCTGTTAGAATTCTAGGCTAAGATTTTCAAAAGAACTTGAGGGAATTAGGTGCCCAACTCCATTAGACTCCTCTAAAAAATCCCAGCCCTAATTATTTGCATACATAATTTAATCACCGTGGATGCGTGTGCAATTGCATAAATTGTGCATGCAAACGGATGCACTTCTGAGAATCAGGGCCAGAATGTCGGTTCTGCACGGTTCTGCTTTCTAGGTTCCAAAGGATCATTGTAAACAAAAGTGAAAAAAAAAATGAAGGATCTTTTTTCTGCAGTCTAGTTTCAGGCCCTGGGTATTCAGATCTCCTATCAGAGTTAACAGCATTGCATGTAGAAGGCTTGCAAGATTGGGCCTTAATGTCCTCCTAACTATATAGCATGAATATCAGTGTCACTAACCCATTGTCCATAGCTTACTGATTATCTTTAATTATTTATACAGATTCGTTCTGATAAGGACAGTGAGATCCATATTAGGTACAGCATCACTGGAGTAGGAGCTGACCAGCCACCTATGGAAGTCTTCAGCATTGATCCCGTGTCTGGCAGAATGTATGTGACACGTCCAATGGACAGAGAAGAAAGAGCTTCCTACCATGTAAGAATATGAAAATATCTTTTTTTTTAATGCATTGTACATGTATCACCGAATCCACAGCTCCTCTGCACTAGAATAGTGCAAAAGGACTTTGTAGCTAGAATACACACACAGATTTGGGTCCTTCCCTGAGTTTGGGGTCTGAACTCACAAAGTCAAAGTAAAACAATCAAAATTACCAGATTTCAGCAGGTTTCACCTCATCACTGAATTTTTGTACAATTTAGATGTAGAACTGTGGATTCAACTTGTCTGCCCAGAATTAGGGCCCAGGTTTGCATTTCCAGTTTATGAGGAAATGAGAAAGCATGCGAGTGTTGCCCAGTTCAGGATTTATTGATCACATATTTTGCACAGATCAACTCCTTTCCGTGTGACTGAGAAAAGGACTAAGGCATGGTTTTCATAACAGATTTGCATGGTTTTCACTAAAGGTGCGATTCCGCATTGATTTGGTTAAATCGGTGCATTTTGTATATGTCTACATGGGAGCTGGAAGGTGTAATTTCCAGTTCAAGGAGCCAGACTTGCATTAGCTGTGATCAAACTAGCATCCTAAAATTAGAAATGTTGCCATAGTGGTGCTAGTGGGCGAGGGGCTAACCTCCCCAAGTACATGCCTAGCACCTTGGATAGCATCACTCTTGAAGCAGCTATCTCCTCACACCACTCGCTACTGCTACACTTCTATTTTTAGCACATTGGTTCTATTGACATGGATATGTCTCCTTGAGCTGGAATTTACACCTTCCAGCTCTAGTGTAGACATACCCTTTATGTGTAGACGCTCTGTGTTGTTTTAAATGTGCTTTATATCAGTTGGCCCTTGTTAAATAGGCAGCAGAGCTATTGCCACTGAAGCCTGGTAGTGTAGAGCAACAGAAAGAGGTTTTCCATCACTGTAGGAACCCCACCTCCCCGAGTGATGGGTCAAAGCATTCTTCCGTCAATCTAGCTGTGTCTACACCGGGGGTAGGGCTGTGAAAAATGTCACGCTGTTTGTGATGTGGTTAAACCAACCTAAGCCCCATTGTAAACATCTTCCGCCTCTCTGAGAGGTGGATTTGCTACTCCAGTGGAAGAACCCCTTCTATCGCTGTAGTGTACAGCACTGCAGCCGTGTCACTATAGCGTTTCTAGTGAACACATAGCTTGAGCCTGCTTTAAACTGATGTAGTGTCCGCACACAATGTTACACTGATTTAGCGCATATCTACACTAGAAAACTGCTGTGACACAGCTGTAGGATAGACACTACAGCAACAGGAGGTTTTCTGTCGCTGCAGTAAATCCATCTCTCCCAGAGGCACTAGCTAAGTCAACAGAAGAATTCTTCCATTGACCTAGCGATATCCACACTGGGGCTTAGGTCAGTTTAACTGCATCACACAGGGTGTGAAATTTTTCACAGTCCTGAGTGATGTAGTTTAGCCAATGTAACTTGATAGCGTAGCAGTGGTTTAACTGAGAGCTGGTCAAGTTTGTGTATAGACCAGGCCTAAAAGAATGTGAGAAACCAATATCAACATTAGGGTGTCCTAGGAAGTTACTGATTCATTACTGCAGTTGGACATGCAGTAACAATTATAGTCATTTTTCATTTTAAATCCTCTGGAGGTGTTCAGACACAGACAGTACAGTGAGGAGATCATAAGTAGGTAGATAGACTAATATTAAATACCAGGGAATTAATAAATATTAGTAACACCAGAGATGCTTCCATAGACTCTGCTGTCTCACAAAATGTTCTATGTGCAGTGTAATTACAGTTTAATTGGTTTTTGTATTATAATCTACAACACAATTACAGTCACAAGTATTACAAAGTATAACCAAATAGTAAATATAGTCACACAAACTGATTAAAAAATGATAGTACTCCTTGCATGCCAGTTGCACAAAACTTCAGTACTTCCTGCGTCCATCCATTAGCTCTTTTCTACAGCAGCTACAAAAAGTTGTTTCATGGATTGCTTTGTATCAGCATTGGACACATCCTTTGGTATAGTTATTGCTGGAGATGCTATACTATCAATGCAGTGGTCTGGATTACTTCCACCGCTATCATATTCCTAACTGCTCGGTCAGAGATGCACACTTTGTTAGCTTTATCAGGTGTCCAGTTAACCAGGGTGACAATGCTTCTGGCCACGAGTAGAGAGATAAAGAAAATAGATTACCTCTTAAATTGGATGGAAAGAGAAATTTCCCCTGGGAAAAAAAGAATCTGAAGCAAAATTATTTTATCCTCTGTGAAGAAGAACAATTATTTTGTCTGCTGTGCCCCGTGAAAATAATGAAGAGGATTATTTTGAAAAAGGAATATTTGAGATAGAGCCTATGTCGCTTCAGTGTTTTCGATATTTTTTCAATGCTGCTGGGTCGTTATAATAGCTCAGTTGATATAATTCACCAGCTAACCCCTTTGATGGAGCCATTATGATGTCTAGTACAAGACACTCTGAGCCAAAAAAAATGACTTAGTCACCCATAATAATGACTTATGTGATCCATAATACATAACAAATGTATCCTATAAGTATATTTAGACCAGAAATTTCAGGAAAGCTTGGAAGAGGCTGCCATGAAGTGACTGGTATCACTTCCCCAAAAGACAATTTTAATTTCTAACACCTGGAATCAATGAGGACTTCTTTTAATCTCGTTCATGGGAGTCTCTTTTCTGGAAGGCAAGAGACCTAGACATAACCAAACAACCACAGCCAAATTAAGGCTTAATAAATGATTAGTAGATATAATAAGCCTATTACAGGCAGGAGTAGTATATGACACAACAAATCCTGCATTTTAGCATGGGGTTAGACTAGATGAAACTTGCAGTCCCTTCTAATCCCAGGGTTCTGTGATTCTATGTTTTAAATGGGGGTAAGCACATCAGAAGAAGGTATTTATAGATAATTATAAAGAAACTTTTGACCTATTGGACTTTTTAGCAATTGATTAGTGATTTATTAAGCCATAGATTATGCATTTATTAACCCTGTGTAACCCATTTATAAATGTACCTTTATATAAAGTGGTAACCCAAAACACTGTGGTGAGGCCAGTGTCCCAGAGTTACAGGAAGACAGAAGAGACACCGGGTGCTTATGTGCAAGACTTCCCTATATGGGACATAACTAGATCTGTTCGTGATTCTCTCACTAAGCAATGAAGACAGAGGTCAGATCTTTAGCTGGTGTTAATCAGCATAGCTCCATTACTATTCTTGTGGTTCCTAGGAGCCCCAGAACTCCACTTGGTGTTGTACACACTCAGAACAAAAAGAGTCTGAAGAGTCTCTGAAGAGCTTACAGTCTAAGTAGGCAACAGACATAGGGTATGGGAAGAGCTGTGACCCCCCCCCCAGCAGAGTAAGCAATGTGATGGCCGCAAGCATCATGTTAGACGCAGGATTTATTTTTCCCTTTAGGTGGGCATACTGGGGAGAGGATAGGCTAAATGGGAGGAAAACGGAAGGGAGATGGGGCATTGGAGGAAAGGGGGTGGGCAGAGGAGAATAGGGTAAGGGGGCAGGTGTGGAATGAAGCTCGGTTGAAGAGACTGAAAGGGAGGGGGTGGGGAAGATTCAAGCGAACAGTCTATCAGCACAGGGCAGAGAAAGTCCAGTCAAAACTAGAGAAAGTTTCCCAAAGGACCAGCAGTCCCTGCTTTGGCTGCTTCTGCCCCTACCAGCGGGTGTGTCTGGCTGGCTTCCCTCTGTAGTTTTCTGCCACGCCCCACATGTTGTGGGAGGAGGGGAGGCAGCGTGTGGTCCTAGTGCCCTCAGAGCGGGGAAGTTTCCTGTGCAGGTGTGATGGATTCTTTCTAAAAGGAGGCGGAGGGCACGAGGCCTTGCCCCCTCCATGGCCTCTTCTCTTTCCCCCAAAGCCCCATCCCCCAGCCAAGCTGGAGCCAGGCCGGGGAGCCCGGGCCCCTCCACCTGCCCAGGATGCGGGCGGGGGCTGAGTGCAGCCCTAGGTCCCCCGCCCAGTGCAGGTGGAGGGTCCACAACTCCCCACAACTGCCCACATGGCTCTTACCCCAACCCGGCTCTGGCTTCCGGGCTGGCCTGGGGGTGGGGCCTCAAGGGCCAAAGATCCACAGCCGGGCCGTGGTAAGAGTGGACCCTCCATCTGCGTTGGGTGGGGAGCCCAGGAGGTGGGCACATGGGCCAAGGGCTGCCCTCCGGCCAGCCCACCTCGGGCAGGTGGAGGGTCCGCAGCTCCCCACAGCTGCCAGGGCTCCCTAGGCCCCTCTTACCCGGGTCGGGCTCCAGTTTCCAGCCTGGCTGGAGAGCGGGGCCTCCGGAGGAAGAGGAGGGACAGGGAGCCGGGCCCGTGGCGAAAAGTGGGAGGGTCATGGCCCCTTGGCCCTCTCTATTCTGGCGCCCCTGCTACTGTGCACAGTTCTGGGACCAGGGAGATGCTGAGGGAGGAGTGGCCCTGGCTGGACCCCATGTTTCCTCCTCCCCTGCAGTAAAGCAGTCCCTACTTTGGTTCCTTCTGCCCCTGCTGGCATCTATGGCTGGCTTCTCTTTGGCTCCAGTGAAGCTGAGTGGGTTTATGCCAATTTCTCATATCTGAGGGTCCTGCCAATAAGCACCAATATTACTAGAAACAGGCCTGACCTCGGATCCAGACACATCTGAACTTTGGGAAAATTTGGATCCAGATTCAGGTTTGGGTCTGAATTTTACAGCTCAGTTATTCTCTGGGTATTATTAATACCTAATGAAGATTCTTCTTAGCTCACATAGTAGAGTCCTGGGGCCAGATTTTCAGCTGGTATAAATCCACTTGAGATCAGTGGAACTATACTGATCTACACCAGGTAAAGATCTGGCCTTTGGGCTTTTAGCATGTAACATATTGGATTATCTTCTGTGTGCCACAGGCTAGCAGTTCAGCTGTGATGGCTATGTATGATATATGCAGCTCCATTTCTTTACAGCCCCACCTGGAGCTAAATCTTTTCAGCACCTCTGTTGGCATCACATGCTGTCCATGTTTATTTTATTTCTAAATAACCTAAAAGCCAATAAAAAAAATCTTCCTGAGAATTAGGGAGGACACATGCCAGAGTTCTGTTTCATTAACTCCCATGTTTTCCATGTATACTTTTTTGTATAATTATCCTGATTGCATCAAGATTGCTCTTTCTAAAGCACTCATCTTTTAATTCTCCACATTAGGAAGCATTTGCCTGATGAAACCCACCTTTTTTCCGAGATGCCCGTATCAATTTTTAATTATCTTGGTAGTTCTGAAGCAGAACTCGCCTGTCAGCTTTTAATATTTCTCTTGAGCTTCAGAGGGATGGATTTTCCAAGGCTCTGATTCGTTGCAGCAGTATGTTCTCAGTTACATGGATGTCTGTGTGTCTCAGTTTTTAAACAGTGCCAAATAACTTTCAGGAGATATCAGTGTTTAATTTGGATCACTTCTCTTGACCCTGGTCAACCTGAGTTCTCATCAGCTCTCTGTGTTGTAGGTGATGACTCTGTGCTTGCACTCAGGGACAAATCAGTGCCTCCTGGTGCTTTTCTGATTATTTCAGATGCCAGAACTTCCTATCAAACTGCAGTCAGTAGTGATGGGCAAACAGACTGGTTGGTCTCTCACGTATTTTCAAGCTTTGTTAAGAAAACATCATCACCATAAAACGTAATATTTAGCAGTCAGGCAACGATATTCAGTTAACATGCTTCATTTATATGCCTGTTTTTAAATACAGTTATAGGTTGGAATAGTCCCAACCAGCACTTTGCTTCCATTAACACTTTTATGAAATATCATTCAGTCAAAGATGTCTGGACAAGGGGAGATTGGTTACAGGCTGAGACAGGAATCGTTTAGACTGTGTGGGAGACAAAAAATATTTGCAGTGTTGTAGCCATGTTGGTCCCAGGTTAATAGAGAGACAAGGGGGATGAGGGAATATCTTTTATTGGACCAACTTCTGTTGGTGAAAAAGACAAACTTGCAAGCTTACATGGAGCTCTTCTTTGGGTCTGTGTAGCTCGAAAGCTTGCCTTTTGCACCAACAGACGTTGGTATAATAAAAGATATTACCTCACCCACCTGTCTCTGGGAGACAAAAAGACAATTAGAAACAAGGAATTTGACCTAGAGAAACCAGTACTAATTGCAATAATATTTTGAACCATGTTTACAAAAGCGTATGTGTAATTCTGGTCATTTGTGCCATAAGAACTTGATTTACATGTTTAATCACGATAAAGTGTGTGCAAATTAGGCACAGAATTGTATTCCTAATTTTTTAAAAAGACCTGTCACTTATTGATCATACATATTTATATTAATTGTATTAGTGCAGAAGTAGTATTTATATTTAACACATTTCACTGTGTTGACTTTGACTAACTACCTTCAGATAGCATCAGCCTCCAGTGTCATCAATAATCATGATGCTGAAGCGTTTGTATGCGAACAGCTACATTTGCGCTAGAAATTGTCTGTGGAAAAAACACAGAGACCAGTGGTAGCTGCTGCCTAAATACGTCAATGAAGACTGTCATACTTTTAAAAATATTTGTTCAAGGGGACTGGCCAGCTCTTTGGCTGATACAAAATGGAACTATAACTACTTCCACCAGCAGAGGATCTGGACCACTAGCTAGACTTTATTTATATTTATGAATCCAATACAATGGCTGTTGGATTCCAACATTTTCCATTGTTCCTATTTATTATTTCTCTAACCTTCAGCCAAGACCATGCTCTTCACTTTGCGACAACTTTAATGTTTAATTTTAACCTTAATAAACGGTTACTAAATACCCCTCCAAGAACCCAATGGAAATTCCACCTGATGGTCTCTCATTTGAATGCTTTGGTGTGCTCCTACCTTCTCTTCTACCCAAGGCTGTGGTAACTGGCTTTTCAAACAATGGTTTCTCCAGTTCCAAAAGACTTTAGTCCCTTCCTGAATCTGAGTGTGCTCCGTTCCAGTTGTCAGAAGTAAACATGACGGTTGTTTAGTCACCTTCTTCGCCCGGCCCCCCTGAACAGCTCGCATACTATGAAAAAGCACTTAAGTGTATCAACTTCTAATCCCATCCGTTGTCTTATCACAACATCCATCATATAGCAGATGGAACTTGATTGCTGCCCTGCCTGCTGAGCACTGTGTGAGACTAAATCATGCATACTGAATAAATAAGTCATAGTCATATATACTTGTGGAGCAAGAAAATTTAAAATATGCTGGGCTTCATGGTGATGTGGTATGTCTGTGTTCCCATTTTGAGAGCTCCACACTAGTTCGAGGGTGGAGGGTGGGAGGGATTGCAGGACAGAAGAGAAGATGGAGGAGGGCAAGGAAAGCTCCCTAATATCTGCTCCACCCTGTCCCTTCTTTAAACATGCCTCAAAGCTGCAGGTGACCTCTTGAAAGCCACCTGCCTTCCCTCCTGCTCCTGCAAAGAACTCTAATGTAGCCAGCCCCAGGAGTGACTCTTGTTGTGCATTGTTATAGACTCAGACAGCAGCCTGCTAGACTGAGCATCTCTTTCCCAGGGAGTTCATGTCAACTGTAGTTGACGCTAGCAGATGGTCCTGACCCCCAGGTAAGGCGCATATAGCCTACAAAAGGATATGGAGGAAGGTCATTGCCAGGTGAGAACAACCAAAAGAGCACAGAAAGAATTAAAAAATACACAAAAAAGGACAAGGAAAACAGGCAAAAAAGAGGGGGAGAGAGAGAGAGAAAAAAATGGTCAGAAAGGAGGCAGTAACAACCACACAAGGGGGATGACACAAGAGGAGCTGTGAGGGCACCTAGTCACCAATGCAAACCGGAGGGGTGCCGGGGGATCAGCAATGGGACTGCGGTGCTCTGTGTTTGGATTGCATGTTAAATCAAAGGGTGCGTATCACCAAATTCAATCCATCATGCAAGCCTGAGCTCAGCTGTCCATACTCTCAAGTACTGTCCTCACCTTCAGAATTCAGGTTTGAGGCTCTAATGCTGATGTTACCATGGAGCAGGGGAGCCTCATGGGTGTGTATCACTGCAGGTTTAGTGAGATAACTACGGTCTTGCTTATTGAATTTTTTTCTTGAGTGAATCTGTAACATATGCATATGTACATGGGCAAATGTGTGTGACAAGAAGATAGACGTGCAGTGCTGAGAAATTACTTACTCCTGGAGATTTCAAACAAGAGCTATCAAATGTAATTAAAATTTGGGGGGATGGGGAGCCAGATCTGAAAGAGAAAGATACCGGCTTTGCACTCTGCTTTATCTCTGAATAGAGCCGTTTCCGCGCCTGAAAATGCAGCAAGAAGGAGTCCAGTGAGGCTTCAGTTTGAAGATAATAACTTTAATTTTAGCTCAGAATTACTTTTTTTCAAAGTCAATCTGACCTTTGACTTGTAAAAGTTATTGAATTGCTACATCTGACATAATGAAGGATAGCTCTGCTGACACAAGTCAGAGCAGTTTATACGTAGGCATGAAATGCAAATATTAAGAGCACTAAGAATCAGGAAACACAAATGAGATAGTCTGTATTAAAAATGAAGTCAGCCTTTTTAATATTTAAAAAAAATTGATTTTTAACCTTTTTTTGAAAAAAAAAAAAATGTCCACCCTCAGTCTGTGTGGCAGTTTGCTCTCTTCCCTGGATTAAATCTCAGTCCAGCCTATCAAATATAGCGTGATTATGTTCGTTAAACCTTCTTTGGAAAACATACACAAAGCGGTAAAATCCCATCAATCATAGTCTCGGCAAAAGCAAAAGACTGAAATCAATATTAATACAATTAGCACCCTTACGTGCTATGCATCAGAACTACATACTTTCTTTGACACATTGGGCCTGAATTTTAGAAGTGCTGAGCATCTGCAGTTTCAATTGAAATGCATGGGAACTGGAGATACCAGCACATCTCAACATCTAGGTCATTATGCATTAGGAATCTTGTAGGGAAAAGCATGATAGCAGGTGGTATAATATGAGGAATTCACTAAGGGCCGATTGGGCAAGCCTACTTGTGTATCCGGTGTTAAAGTGACAGTCCTGTTTTTCTAGACAGCAGTTTCACCAATCTCCTTTTATGTGGCGTTTTCATTCTTCATTCATCAGTATTTCAGAATCTGCCCCTGAGGTTTTGAACACTGTCTCTAATTTTTATGGAAAGGAAGATGATGTCAGTCTGTATCTGTACGAGTTTTTTCATGAAGTTGATGGATTTCCACTCCATACGGCTAAATGCAGTGCCTTGCATAATGACAGGTTTCAGAGTAGCAGCCGTGTTAGTCTGTATCCGCAAAAAAAACAGGAGTACTTGTGGCACCTTAAAGACTAACAAATTTATTTTAGCATGAGCTTTCGTGAGCTAAAGCTCACTTCTTCGGATGCATCCACAAGTACTCCTGTTTTTTTTGCGGATACAGACTAACACGGCTGCTACTCTGAAACCTCTAATTTTTATGTCAGTGCAGGGATTCAGCAGTGCTCACTAGTACTGAAATGAGAGAAAGTGACAAAATTAAAGCTGCAGTGCTCTCCCAGAGCCAGATGTCTCTCCATTGGTCAACTTAAGTCAGGCACAACACAAGACTTTCATAGCCAGTCCTTCTTCCAAGCCAGCGTCAATAAATACCTTCAGCTCACGACCCATTTAGAGCAGCCATCTGTTGCATATAATGAAGGAGCTATCCATTTTTTCTCACCTGATTACTGATTGTTCCAGAGTATTGTTGATTGCTTTGTTTTATTAATCACTCATTTTGACATGCTGTATCTGTCCCTTTTATTCTGAAAACAGATGGTCTCGGTTTCCAGCATTATTATCAATAGTTAGTTCTAATAAGATGGGGTCCCAGTACCATTTTAACTGAGAACTCAGCAGTACAGTGCTGGCTAGTATAATGTTGCATCACTGATGCTGTAGTTAATGTTGAGACAGGTTTCCCATTCTTAACTATACATGGGTCTCCCCTGTGGAGAAATTGAATAAGCATTGGGCAGGGACCATCTTTTTGTTCAGTGTTTGTATCACACCTAGGACCATGGTTGCTGTACATAACTAGTGCTCTTTGGGTGCTACAGAATACAAATAATGATAATAACAATAGAATCAACAATTATGAGATCTCTTCACTTATTAATTACCACATGTCATTGTGGCCACAAAGCAATGTGAGATTCCATGGTACATTGCTGAAGTTCTTGTGACCAGTGCAAAATAAACCCATGTCATCATGGTATTAGTAACATTAAGCAAAACTTAGTCTTTGGAGATTGCCAAGCAACAATTACTACTTTTCTTAAACTACTTAAAAGTAGTGATTTGTTAGCCGTGGAGGAAATGTTTCTTTTAGCTGATAAAATTATTTGCGTTTCTATTTACTATTATTATTTGAAAATGATTTTTAATATTGGGCCCATGTGAAACGTTATGTATCCTGCAGCACCCAGATGAAAACCAGATATTTGGTTTCTACTGGAAAAATGGCATTCCTATAGTTTAATTTTTGGAAAGAATTTAAATGCTGAAGTCAACGCTGACCAAACTCTATCTTTCATCCAACGAATTCTGTCACTGACATTATGCTTCCACTGTGTTTATTTCCAGCTGAGGGCTCATGCAGTGGATATGAATGGAAACAAGGTGGAGAACCCCATTGACCTCTACATCTATGTGATTGATATGAATGACAACAGGCCTGAGTTTATAAACCAAGTCTATAATGGATCTGTTGATGAAGGATCTAAACCAGGTAGAGTTGGAAGAGCTCTTATGATAAGTCTAAGTCTTCAAATATAAAGCACAAGTTGGTTTAATCACATGTTCCATGACTCCTCTTGATGCTCAGGGATTGTTGTTTTTTTGTAAAATATTGGTGAAAACTTGAACAATTTAGCTGAACTACCATAAACGTTGAAGGGGAGGAGGTGTGAGTTGGATAAAATGGGAGCTGCATCCAAATCACACTACTTGGAAGTTTTATTTGCAAAAGCAACTGCTGACGCTTTGTAAAATCAAACCTGGTGTTGCCTGTCTCGAATGTTTGTTACATTTGCAGTGTTCTACAGTAATATGTAATCAGTACAGTAATAATGATAGAATCCTAAAAAGAAAAGCAAACCCTGCAGTGACCTTGACTTTTACCTGACTGTATGCTTGAAATACTGTAGATCTGGCTGACTGAAACGTAATGAGTCCAATAAGATCTGTGTCCCGAGTTGTGGAAAAACTACTCATATGGGACTTGATCCAAAAATCATTGTACTAAATTACAAGGTTCCCACTGACTTCATGGTGTCTGCTCTCGTACCATGTTTTTTCTGCTGAGCGTGAATTATGCAGGGATCTGAGACCAGATTTTCAAAAAAATTAAGTGTGCAAGTTCTCATGCAAAATTGGTGAGTACCTAATTTGTGTATACAGTTGAGGTAATGGTGCAAACATTAGCACATTTAAGAAGTCTTTGGAAAAATGTAACCTTTTTTAACATTTCCCTTCCAAATATACTGTTGATTCATTATTGGGGGTAGAGCATAAATAGGCAGTTTACAAGATGGTAAATGGTTTGCTTTAGCTTATTGCTGAATATAACCAATATGAATGTATTCATTATTTAATGAAGAAGTGGAGATTGTGTTGTGAAAACTATTGCCACTATTTTTAGGTAAACTGCTATAAAATACAACGCTCCTAAAGCCTTAATGAGATCCCCCCCCCCGAATAAATTTATCTTCAGTTGTTTACATGTAGAAGGGTTAAACATCACATGACTTTTGGTTTGTGTCAGCAAACATTTATCATTACTTCTCTGCTGCCTGAGGTAGTTGTCATAGAGAAGTCTCCGGAGACCACTGTTTTTAACAAGGTGAATTGCAATCCTGATTGATTGTCTTTCAGCAGTGTGAAGAATGGCTCTTGTGGTGACATGTCATGGGGACAAAGTGTGACATTATTTCTTGAGGAAAGAACATTACATAGCTTCCCTCTTGGTATGTTTGCGGTAGAGATGCACCAAAGCTTCAAAGTTCTCATCCAGATTCTGATCCTCAGAGTTGGGCTGTAAAGAAACTGAACTGATCATTCTAATGACTCTTTCACAGAGAAGGTTTTTCCCCCCTCAGTTACACTAAGGCCACATACAAGGGGCTTCCACATACAAGTTATCAAGATCTGAAGTGCTGATTGAAATAAGCCATGATGCTCATGACATTTCCATAACAAATCAGACTTCCCACATCTTATTCTAAAACAAATCAATATTGAAAGTGTTCCCAAATGTTTAACTAGCTCTGCTCATCAGGATGAGGGAAGGAATAAATTGCAGCCCTTTCTTGTTTGAAATCCAGATAAGCCTATAAGCCATTAAATCAGAATAGGACTACAAAATACTTGTGCCTCTGGTTATACCAGTGATTTTTGGTATTCTGAATCCCAGTCCAGTATGCCTGCCTTTAAGGCAGGTAAATGGGAAGCAGTCTGTTTTATTCAAAAGCAATTACATTAGCCTTTGATGTATTTGTTTTCCCTCCTTTCTTGTTTAATCAGTATTCTTTTAAAGGTTTGTAATAGTTATTGAATTCCTGTTCCTTGCCTCTGTAAACCCATCTGGGGACTTGGGTGTCTGCGAAACATGTCAATAATTGTGAGATTATGTCTTTGAGATAATGATGGAGAGGTCATAGAGTTAGGTTGTGGAACCTGTACACTCCTCACCCACTTCAAACCAGGGCATCACTGTTTTGTTTGGAGACATATATATAGCTAAAATGAAGTACACCGCTTATTTAGCTAAGCATGAAGCTCCCAGAGACTTGAAAACATACTTTTTCACTCAAATTATATCAGGACATTACAGTAATAAGAGAGTACGACACTAGATCTTCATAAATGCAAAAAAACTGCAGCCAGGATTGCTAATTATTCATCACAACGATCGACAAATGAAAGGTATAACAAATATTCCTACGGAAAACAAAAGGCAAAATATGTTCACTATTGATTCAGCAGTTTATTACATAATATGTTTAGACTCACACAGTTCTGCTTCAAGCAAGCTGAAAAAAAAAGTCTTATGTGATATAGCAGATCAGCATTCATTGCCATAAAAGGCACATTTCACTCCTATTGAACTCCTTCTCAGGACTTTGACTATTCATCTCTGACTAGCCCCTTGATTACTCTTTCTGACACTTGCTACTTAGGAAAGTAACTGTAGTATCCTGGATAAACGTTGACTTTAATAGCAACCACTACCATGGGCCAAAGTCCTGTTGAACTTAGTGGAAATTTTGCTCAAGTGAAAATAGTAAAGAACTCAAGATCTGACCAATGGAAATTTCCCAGCGAGAATAAAATATATGCAGATGAGCAGAGCACAGTGACCTTGAAATACAAGGGAAAGCCCCTGTGAGGCTGATTAACAGGATCACTAGAGCGGATCACCTCTGAAGTGACAACAAACAACTCTGGTGTGCCGTTACAGCACATCCCTGAGTAAGGGGCAGAGTGGAGCTGCCCCAGCCCAGGGGGAGCTGCAGAAGGGATTGTGCCTCAGGAGGATGCTGCAGCATATACAGAGTTGCCAAGTGCAGCATGCTCCCTTCTCAACAGCCAGCAAGCTCCAGTGAGCAGAGTGAGGAGGAGCTAGCGTTTGCTTACTCCCTGTCACATGTGGGGTAGCTATTGCCCCTGGTGAGACAAGCAGGAGGGAACATTCCCTATGGTCAGGAGAGCCCAGGCACTGCAAACTGTGCCTGGCCTTTGCTGTGAGTGGTGGAGGTCCAGTCAAAAGATGGCCTGAAGAGTTCTGTGCCAAGGATCCAAAAGAAGGTGCTGAGCTTCATGGTGATGGGAATGCAGATGGGTGGGTGAATTGCCAATATGCGATGTGGCTAGTTCTCCCTGTGTGTCACCCCAGGTTTAAAACTTACACATCCTTAAAACATAGAAATAGCCTTCCTTGGCCATCTAGACCGACCAAGAGCCAGGAGAAGGCAGGTACAGAAGGATGGAGAGACTTATTCAAAGACGGTCCAAACTGATTTTTGTTGAACAGATCTTAATGAAATTCATGGCACTCTGAGTCCAACAGACTGCCCAAGTTTCCAGCGAATGTACTGTCAGGGGTGCCAGCCACCACTGTAATCAGACCTGGACAGGAATGCTGTATTATTAATTATAATCTATTATTATCATTGAGTAAGATTCTGTTCTCCTTATATTGAATAGTACCATATGCCATGAGTAGTCCCCTTGAAATTAATGGAATTACCCCTTGCAGAGTAATGTACTACTCTGTATGAATAGGGGTGTCACTCTCTGGTCCTTATACAATCCCCAAATGTGTGCTAGATGCTGTATTGAAATGTATCTCTTTTCCCTTCTTTGATACTTTGCAATAAATTCTTCCTTGCTGTTTCTAGTTTATTTAGTCTAAGGGTATGCAGATGAACCCTTTAGTTTTTAAAATGCAGGGCCTTCCAAACAAACACAGAACATGAATAGTTATGTGTGATATTTTTCCCCACAGAATCATCTCCCCCACACACACACAGACACTCAAGTTGTTTTTGATTTAATGCACCACTGTTTGAAAGTATATCTTAAAAGGCCATGTTTTACTCGCATTGAATAATGTTCTGCTTCTTTGAACTTTGCCTCTATGTGAAGAACACAGCTAAGTTTAAAAAATGCTGCTGCAAGCTAGCGCTGAAATTCCCCTGGTCCCTCCGGCAGCCTTAATCAGCGAAGTTCTAGTTCCTCATAACTGTAGAACTTTCCTTTCAAGAGCTGATAAAGCTGTATGGATTGCACAGCTTCTTTTCTGAATGTAGTACGTGCTGCATGAATTCTCTTGTACCTTTAAAGCTTATTTCTGTGAACCAGGGCAAACTAGCTTACTGGGTAATAGCCAGGGGAAAAAATCCTTCTTCTTCTTCTTCCCATGCTTCACAGAATCCTCTTGCAAATATTTTTACCAGTTACTGCCTGACACAAACTTTAGCTACTAGAGTTTTACAGCAGTTCTTGTACAGGATTGCGGGATCCTAAGGATATCTTGT
This sequence comes from Mauremys mutica, assembly GCF_020497125.1. NCBI lineage: Eukaryota > Metazoa > Chordata > Testudines > Geoemydidae > Mauremys > Mauremys mutica. The sequence goes on along the minus strand of NC_059084.1, from coordinate 8,629,038 downwards.
GAGAGTAACATTGGCTGGGAATTGGATTTTCCATTTCGTGGGAAATTCTGTGATTTTGAATTTTTTTCCCTTCCAAAATAGAATGAAAACAAAACAAAAAAATGAAATTTCCCATGAAATGGAATTGTGGCAAAAGTTTAATTTCAGTGTGATCGGAATGTTGTGTTTTGATAAAATCTAAATGTTTCGTTCCAATTTTGACTTTACATATTATATTATATAATATAATATTTTAAAAAATTGAAATGAAAAGATGTTTTGAAATGGGAAATCAAAACATTCTGCTCCAACATTCTGCTCCAAAAAGATCTAACAAGTACCAACCTTATCCAAATGCTTCACTCCAGCAGCTTTTTGTTTTTGTTTTTTCATAATGAAATTTTGTCAAAATTTTGTAAAAAAAAAAAAAGTTTCACTTTTGACAAATTGACATTTGCCTCTGGAAGAACCTTCAATTGGAAGATTTCCTACTAGCTCTATGTGGGAGGCATTTTAATATTAACCCATCCCTTAACTCCCCCCACCTAGGGCCTAGGTGAAATAGTGGACCCTCTGAAGTCCATAACAAAACTCCTATTGACTTCCATGATGCCAGAATTTCACCTCTCCCTATTCTTCATTTGATTTTTTAGCACATTGTTAAGCTGAAGGGCAGAGTTGACACCAGTTTCTTACTCCTGAATGAACTGGAAGAAGCTCTAAGCGTCATGGGTAAACCTCCAAAGGAACGGAACATTATAATTGATACTCCTTAAGTGAAAAATGTTGTAATTAAAATTCGCTGCCTCCCCCTAACTCCATGCAGTTCTGATAGTGTGATTCTTGATATTGATGTCACCTAAAAAATTAAATAGCTGGGAGCAAAATCTACATGTAGCAAATTGAGTTAAAGAAATCTCATAAAAATAAATATTCTGTATAATAGCAGGGATTTTTTTAAAGCAGCTTATGCTATTAGTGCCCCAGTTGTTTGTTTATTTATTTTATTTCTATGCTAGCAGAGATTCCCTTGAGAGATTAACACCATGGACTAATGCACAGATGGGGCGAGATACTTGAAAGTCATCTGAATATTAAGAATTTAAATCTTTAGCCTCAATGATTTGAACAGAAAAGCCAATTATGGGGCTGAATTAGTTTTCAAATTAAACTGCAATTTAAGGCTTGTGAAATTAATCCTTTAAGGCATAGAGTTGCATTTATACATAGACTTGTATGAAGCACTGAGGTTCTGAATTCCTGGCTCTTTCCTCTCATTCACCTGATAGCACAGTTAGCAAAGAGATGCTCATCATCCTGAAGGTTGTATTTCCACTTAAATTACAAGTGGGGGGAGTGCCGTAGGTGGTAAAATTGTTGTGAGAGAGGAAATGAAAATGGCAAAGGTAAAGTTCCAGAGTCAGTGGCAATAAGAACCATCATTTTTAAATGCTGGCAGGAGCCAGTAAGTGAAAAACACTTCCTTCCCTTTTGAATTTGAATTAATCCAAAAACCACTATGTTGAAGCTAATAATCACAACTTTAATACAGTCACTGTTGTTTTACAAGCTTGGAGGCAAATCATTTTCGTTATTCTTCATTTAAGGCCTTGATTCAGCAAGGCACTTAAATGTGTGCTTAAATCTTGCTTAAGCCAATCAGACTTGCTTAAGTAATTTGCTGAATGAGGATGAACTTAAATATGTGCTTAAAGTTAAGCACATCTACAAGTGCTTTGTCCTATCAGAGCCTTAGTAAATGAGGAGTATTCAGAAAAATACAAGTCAAAGAATCATAGCATACTCATGAACTGGAAACAGTGGGTTACCACTTACCACATCCCAACATCAATGTGTATATGTGACTATATAGGGCCAGGTCTTCGTCATATGTAAATTGATATATTGATTTCAGTGGAACTACAGTGAATGACACAACTGAGGATCTGATCCACAGTGAAAGAGAGACTTATACTTGAAACTGTATGTCAAAGCACATGTGTGGGGTGAGTGGGTGTAGAGGCAGAAATATGATGAAAGTGTCTCAAACATATAAGCTGCTTCTTTGACTCTTGAAATTGTGGAGTATTATTCTCATTAGTTGTGGACAAAATTAATGATACCTGTACCCTTAAAAATCTAAGCCTGTTCTCTACCAAATGAAAAAAAGACCTAAAATGGATCCAATTTAAGTGTCACGCAGCAAGAGAAGAATCTGCCTCTCTCAACATGACCCAGATTTACTCACTTCAGTCATTATTACCATTCACGATCAAATTCCACATTACTATGTATACAGTGAAATCTTGTGGGGGATCCTACCCTGCGTGAGAGTGTGTTTTTCTAATTGCATTTTCCTCCTAATCAGCACTAGAGCTAGGAAAGCATAGAAATAGCAAAAGTATCATCATCCTTAAAGGGATAACACTTAAAAACTCATCTGATTGCCTTATTAACAGAATATGATTCAGCAGTTTTCTCAGTCATAGGCATTATCACTATGTTCATCATACAGCCGATTTAAATATCTTAATGCTGCCTCAGTCTGTTCAGTTTGGACAGAGGCTAATCTCATCCTTGCATTTTGTAAACTATTAAAAATGGCTTCATCCGACCCACCCTCTTCTCTCTTTGACACATTGCACATAAATTTAGGACAGACAATATCTTCTTTCAAGTCTTTTGGTTAGCCAAGCACCAGTCTGAGATAAGAAAGTGCTCATATGCAACCACATTTTACTGCTTTCCATTTTGTGTCAAAACTGGGTAGTTATGAAATAGTTTGCTTACTTATTTTTTAGTATAGAAACAGCCAGTCCCAGTAGCAATGCAGTGAATTATAGGGCTCAAGAAGAAAAAAATCCACATCCAAAAACTCTGATACTTTTCCCTCCAAGAAAATGGCCAAGTTGATATAAAGAAAAATTGGTTGAAATAGTCTTCTGCGACCAGTCTGGAAATAAATTATAGCAATGCAGAAGCCCATCCACTGCAATGTTTTTATCAAACAACCACAAATAATGTACCATATACCTATGGGAAAACATAATCAAGACACATTATTTAAAAGAATAGAAACAAATAAGTTGATAGCAGTGGAGAGTTGTGAAGCATCATGCTAACCAGGCTATAACTATTCTTCCAGGGGTCCTCCAGCAAGTAGTTAATAGTCAAAAACAATCAAGAATCTGGTCCTTTGTTGAAACTGCCATTGGTTGTGTGTGTGTGTGTGTGTCTGTCTGTCTGTAACATATTGTGCAAGAAAACTATGCACAGTCTACACAGTTTCCCCTTGTAGACTAAAGGACAAATTTTCTGCTGACCTAACTGCATTGAAGTCAGTGAACTTTGGCCCTACCTGGTCACCTAGCATCATCAAGTCTTATCAGACTACAGCAAATGAAAATACCTAAATATGCTTGAAAAGATGGAACCAGGTGTCAAACAAATCTTGCATCTTTTCTGGAGACATCCTGTGCAGCTGCTGTGACAGATCCAGCAGTTTCCTTCAATATCCTTGAAAAACCTTATTGTCTTAAGTTTGTCTCTTTGGGTCTACTGTACTAAATGCAAAGTTTATATATTATTCTGGGCCAGGATTGTATGCAACTTCTCTAGGGGAGAGATGTGATGAGAAGCCTGAATGAACAAAGGACTATATCGAACAATGTGCCAGACAAGAATGGTCTTTTCAGACAATATATGTGTTCCTGGAAAATACCTAAGGAGAGGTTAATGCAAATCCCTCATCTCTGGTTATGCAAAAATCCAGTCTTTTGAAACTATGCCCTAAGGAGACTGTTTTTGTCTGCTGATCACCTATTACATGAGACCAATCTCATAGGCCTAAGCTGTATAAAGGAAAGACTATCTATTCATTGGTGTGCCATTTCTGAGCTAAAGCTGTGAAAGCTTGCAACCACAGAAAACTCCTTTGTGTGGGTTGAAGGACTGAGCCCTTGTTGGAACTGGGAGGTGATCTCTGGTAAGCTTATTAGGATGTTTGTAGGGGTTTTTTTAATATGTTTAACATGTTTTCTCTGTAATGCTTTCACTTTAAGAATAAATGTGCTTGCTTATAAAGAGATGCGTGGTAAGCTGTGATTGCTGGCAATTACAGCTGTTCATAACCTTTGGAGAGAAAGTAAAGCACACACACTGGCCTGCTTAGGCAGTCTGGCGTGCTGAGAATATCACAGTGCAGGTATTGAACAGTGCAGTTGGGGAAAACTCCAGTCAGGAGCAAGAGAGATAGGGACTGGGAGCTCTTGATGGACCATGGAGGGAAAACATTGGTGCAGTTGCCCTGATACATTCTTCCAGTTCTCAATCTGTTGAATATTAAGTACCATCATTGTATATTTTGTTTTTTAGTTGCATTAATGGCCTCTCTCATAGCTCAATTCTGCAGAGAAATGTGGATAGATTTTCTGCTGTGCACTTTAATTTCCACTCTGTCATGAAAAAAGCCTAACACTTTTTAATTCTGTTTTGGAAATTATGAAACTATATGTTATAATTGTATAGACCACTTTCTCAGTGAAAATTCAAGATACACAATGGTATTGTGCAGTGTGTGTGGAGGCCCAGATTTTGTAGAGAAATGTTTGCATAATTTCACTATTTGCATATGCATTTGCCATCGGACATCTTTATTTCTGTTTGCATGCACAGTTATAGCTGGGCAATATATGTGTGTGTAAATTAGGCATGTAAATACATTCATGCTTTTATGCAAATTGTGTTGGTGCCTACAGTTTTGAATATTTTGTCCTAAATCTCTCTTATTCCACTTTTTGGAATTTACTGTGAGAAGCAAGAGGTTACATTTACTAAACTGCCTCATAAGCTGAGGCTCATCCATTTGTACTGAAGTCTGTTTTGCCTGTCTTCGGGTTTTACTTCATATAACTTCTCTGTGGTGCTTTCAGTCTCACTAGGCTGCAGACTACATTCCCAAATCATACAAGAGTTAACCTCAAATCTGGCTATACCTCCGTGTGATTTGTACTCAGTGCATTCATTAGTTTTTTTCCCCAAGATATTTATTTTGTTCTTCAGTTCCAGATGACAGCCCCCTTTCTGATTTTTTCTATCATCTCTCTAGACCCACTTGTTCTCTTTATTCACATTAGGTTGTCTCTTTGTGCCTTGTTTGAGGTTGACAATCTGATGTCTCCAGTAATTAGGGAGTGACATCCTCTGTGAATTAGGTTAATTGCTTGAAAGGTCAAAATATGCCATTGATTACAAAAAAATAATGGTAAAAGCGCATGCCAGGAGCTAGCAGCTACTCCCCAGGGAGCGGCATCTGAAAGAGAAGTGCTGCTTCTACTTTACTTTTCTGTCTATGTGATGCAGGATACAATTTAGATTAGACATATTTGCAATTTATTACATCTGCAACAGAATTTCAAGCATCTGTCTCATCTCCATGCCTTGCACTTGTTCATTTAGTTGACACTATTTATTTATTTTGATGACACTACTGCATAAATTTTGTGGGTCTGATTCTCATTTTGCATTTGGGGTAATGAGAATGTAAAAATGGCTTTTTATCATCTATTTAATCCATTTTTTGTGCGCAGTTGAGCTTTAGTCTTAGATACTACAGCGGTTGTCTCTAGGCTGGCCTCAAGTTCATATCTTCTAAATTGCCTCTTCTATCATCTTCACTACTTCTCCATTTAGTTATGACAGCTCTCCCTATTCTTCATTCATTACATTGATTATCCAGACAATACTTCGTTGATTTGAAAATAGTTATTCTGGCATTTCAGCGGCTTCCAAGTCTTGCCTCTCCCTATTTGACTAAAATAGTAGGTTTATTTTGTTTCCTTCTCCTTCTCGCAGGCTACGGCTCTGCACTCGTGTCTGTCGTCCTTTCCTATGTTTAAAGCTTTGAGTGATCATGGTTTTAGTTTTTGCCCCCCTCGTCCTTAGCTGACAAAATACAAGGAGTGAAATCCTGGCCCCACTGACATCAATGACAAGACTCCTGTTCCTTCACCTGAGAAAGTTTCAAACTCATGAGGGTCTCTAGGTCAAAATATAATGCTTAGTTTAGCCAGGGCTATTCTGATTCTGATTTGATTTTATACGTTGTTAACTCCAAGTGGAGAAAGTACCAGACTGGACTCAGGAGATCTGGGTCCTATTCCCAGCTCTTCTTCTAGATGACTTAGTTGCTTCTCCATTCTGTGTCTCAGTTTCCCCATCTGTAAAATGGGGATATGATCAGTGATCAACCTTGTAAAACATCTTCTAAAAATATCTTCTGATTAAAAAGTGCTGTATAAGAGGTATTATTGTTTCATAGTCATATGTTTGGGGTTGTGTAGACGGGCTGACTCACCCCTGCGGCACCTCCTGCTGGTGACTTCCGGGAATTAGCTCTTCCAGCTCCAGAGGGCCCTCTGCAAGCCGGTGATCCGCCTGTCCTCTGGCCCCCGTGTCCCTCCCAGGACCCCGGTGCCCTGTTAGCTGGGGTGCTCCCCCCAAGCAGTAACCCCTTTCTCTTTGGGTCTCCCCCAACCCAGGGGAACCCCCACCCACTATTCCCACCTTGCCTCAGTATATGGCTACTGCCAGTCATTGTCTAGCCCCTGCGTCCTGGGGCAGGCTGCAGTATCAGCCTACTCATCACTGGCAAGGTTGGGTTTGGACCTGCTGCCTTGGCCTACCCCTGGGCTGCCCTCTGCAACCCCCAGGACCTCTTGGCCATATGCTAGGCCGCAGCCTGGGGTTTTCCAGGCAGGAGCTCCCCAGCTCCTCTGCCTTTCCCCAGCCCTGCTCCACTCTGGTACCCTATGTCCAGCTCCCTGCAACCAGGCCCTTCTCCCTCTACAGGCAGAGGGAGCCTCCTCCTTCTGGCTTCCCTGGCCTTCTTATAAGGCCCTGTTGCTCAGTTTGGGGCATGGCCCCAGCTGCAGCCACTTCCCCCAATCAGCCAGAGTTTTACCTTGCCCAGCCCCAGCCCTCTGCAGGGCTTTTCCAGCACCTTCCAGGCTGGAGCAGGTGGTCCACCCCTCTACAGGTTGTTCTCAGGTTCTACAATGCTTCATGAAGGACCTGAATTTTGGTGTATCAAACACAGCTGGTCACAGCCGTAATGTGCAGTAACCAGTGTAACTCGTGCACTTATTTCAGTTGTAAAGGATCATGGTTAAAAGTGGCAAGGCCCAAAATGTCCTACCACTGTATAAGCATGTTTTCTGCTTTCAACTATTCCCTTGTTGGTTTAAAAGAATATCAGCCCTCCAAAACAAGAGCTTCAGTGGACCTAAAATGCCAATGCCAGATTCTCTGTGAGTTGTTGTGGCTCCATTGGTGCCTTTTGTTTACATTAAGAATCTGTCCCTCAGCATGGAGGCTGGATGAAAATCATGCTCTTGTCCTGCAAACTGGCAGAATTTGACAAGTTGCTTCTCAGAACAAGAGTCTTGTCCATTTCACTTCTTGCTGGAATCACAATGAAATCATCAAGAAGAGGAGAACAAAGGCAAAGTGCAATTTTCATACACAAGTTCAAGATGGACAATGGACTGATTCAGCCTGGAACCTGAGATTTTCAGATGGTTGCTGCCTTCAACACTGAAGCAATATTTAAAAGTTATTATTGTAAACGGAGGAGAAGTATTCATATAACTGTAGCACCCAGAGAACATATTCAGGTTTGGGATCCCGGTATGTACAAATATAGGACCAGTTTTTGCCGTCCTTATTCTCCGAGCCATATCTTATTCTGCAAGAGGTTTCCTTGGAATGAATGGTATTGTTTGAAGAGTATATTACTATTCAACATGTGTAAGGGTTTGAGAATCTCACCCAGGGAGTATAAGACAGCAATTATCAGGATGCTTTTAAATGAGAAACTGTCAGTTTTAGGAGAGTATTACAAATTTTGTGCCACTTTTAAAGCATGAACTTTCCATCAGTGATCACTTTATTCTTCTACCAAACATTGGTATGTAGAGCATTCACTACATGAGCTTTGCAATGGGGGAGGTGGGGAAATAAGGAGGAAGAGGAGGATTCCATCAGTTCAAAGCCATTATTAACTTGGGTTAATGAAGATCTAATGTAATATGGTCATCACTACATGTCTGCACATAATGATTCATTCCTTTTCTATGGGGAGATGATTAAATTAAGTATCTTGTAAGACAAAATTAGGCTGAGAAGGTTAACCAACCTTTAATGATTCTGCAACATTTACCAGCCATTTAAAAACATAAATTGTAAGACACAGCTCAATAAAGAATTAACGTTATCACTGAAAACTGCATGAAGTTTTAGCGTGTCTGTTTCTACACAAGAACAGACAGGGTGGGGGTTATTTTATGTACTTATTTATTGCATTGGTATGAGGCATAAAGGACAGAGTGGAAGGCTTTTTGTTTTTTGATAAATGCCCCATTAACTCTGCATTAAGTCTAACTAATAAACATCAGTCTTGTCTTTATCCAGCTTAGAATAGAGGTAATTATGATGCAGTTGTAACACGAAAGCATTAGAGGCCATCTTTTCAAAGAGGTGTGAGTGCGACTGTTCTCAGATTTGGTTGCACAATTGTAAATCTTAACACTGTGAAAACCCAATCTTTACTGCACAGAAATGAGGTTGCACAGATGTGAGAGAGATCAGAGGTTGAAGACAAAGGGAAAGCGAGAGCAGCAATTAGTCTGCAGTTCTTTATTGTTAACATTTGAGCCAGAAAGAATCCACCTTGCCAGTCAGATCTTAGGATGACTTTGCAGAGCTAAACATTTGAGTGCATGCATGTATTTAGGGATACAAATATAATCTTTTTTTTAATTTAATTTTTCCTTATCAAATGGGTATATACAGTATGATCTTGAGTCACTGAGATACAAGGAACCCCACAAAGCCAGTTTTATATAGTAACTTTTCAATGCAGAACTGCACTTTAGTAATCATTTCCAAACCGAACAATCTTAGGGCTTGGGAAAGTTAGTGCCAAGTCTCTAGGATGTGAATATGAAACACAAAAGCTATTCTGCACTAACTCCCTGTGTAGAAACTCTAAGTGGATTAATCATCTTTACCAGCCCCCGCTCCTCTGGACATAATATATTCTGTAAGGCTCTATCTTACACTTAATGGTTTCTTTATCACTTCCTCTAATCGTGTGCACATCCCACAGAAAGCCCAATCAATCTGAAGGGGACATTTTCACATAGTGACACTCATAGGGTATGTCTAGGCAGGGGCTGGAGATGTAATTTTTAGCTCAGGAAAACATACCCATGCTTGCTCTGATCAATCTGTAGTTGCCGCAGCACTAGCAGTGGGACGGGATAGCTGCCCCGAGTACGTGCCCAGGATTTCAGATGGGATCATATGTAGGCAGCTAGCTTGCACCTGCTGCTTGCACTGCCATGGCTGCATTACTATTTTTAGCATGATAGCTCAATCAGAGCTAGTGTGGGTATGTCTACCTGAGCTGGAATTACCCTATCAGAACTACCGTACGCATACCCTCTGTCTCAGGTAGGCAGGAGATAAGGGCAACGGATGCCTTGCTATTTCATATATTCAACTGTCATCTGGTTGAAATAAATTTGCATTACTTGACAAAGTAATGTCCAGAAGGCTGCATTCGTTGTAAAATGGAAGGCATGCACTCTCAAGTTCAGATTCTTGGTATCTTCTTTTTAATGGTAGATCAGCTATGCCATGTCATATGTTAACTTTGACGCAGTTGAGATATGAACTTGGCACATTAGTTAATGAAGCGCTAATGTACAGTACTCTTGTCAGCACTATCTGTGCATGATAATTCAATCAGTTGCTTGGGAGGGTTGTTCAACAGGTGTAACAAACTTGATTTAATATTGACATGATTTACTAGGTGCTATATTTTATTTAATATATATTGTACCTGAAGTGATAAGAAATGTTTCTATTTCAACAGGTAATCTACTGGTATTCATAGATCATGTGTATATTTTAGTGCAGTTATATCAAATACATCTTTCAGGTGATGTGTTTCAGCATGTGATACACTACCTGGGTTTGGTCAATGTTCTGTGCTTCATCAGTTCATGTGTTCTCTTTTAATGAGGTCTGGCTTGTTCATTGTGTTCTTGCACTAGCTCTTCAGATCAGAAATGCACTAAGTTCATGCCTATACCGTGCTTTGCAGAAGTAAAGTGCTGAGTAGTCGTATTAATTATCAGAAACCCATGACAGCTTCAAATCCTGTCTCGGGTTATGAGGGAAAATGGTTTGGTTATCTCATTCTAGCCCTGCATCTTAAAAACCACCTTGTAATTCATCATGGTTGGCAGTGGCTGACCCAGAAGTGGAACAGTCAGGCGTGCAACACTTTAGCAAGGCTGTTTGAAACAGCTTTCACAGTGTCCGTCCATGACATCAGGTGGAAAAGACCTGTGGGATGATAATGGCCATTTCTTTGCATGCACAGTGGCACACAGCCAGCACTGTTAGTCTGTTATTTTCATTTCTGCCCAATTCAAACGTATACATTATATGGGCTAGATTGGGCCGTGCTTAAGTTGGTGAATCCTTACTCACACGAGTAGCCCCATTAACATCAGTAGGAATCCTCACCTGAGTAGGGGCTGTGCAGTCTAGCCCTATGTATGTGCCTAGATACTACAATGATGAGTACTGTAGAAAGAGAGATATTTTATTTCAATTAAAACTATACAAACAAGTATCCCTATGCAAACTATGTAGATGAGCTGACAGTAGTTAGATTTGCAGTCACAAAGATGCCCAGTACCACAGCAGTTTATGCCCATCCCACTCCACCTAGATTTATACAGAATGTGTGTGTGTGTGTGCGCTATTCACTTCAGCAGGCCATATTTTAACAATGTACCTTTTTTTAACTGAACACTACAGTACCCTGAGAAGGTGTCCAGCAAGAGCTGTGTCTTGGTTAAGATGGAGTAAATATGTATAATACTGAATACAGAATACACACAGTAATGGTAGAATTGTCACCTGCCCTTAAGACAGTGCACCTTTGCACACAGGTCACAGCATGGAGAGCAGAGCAGATTCCGTAAAGCTGTTACTCTCCTCCAACAGAGCCAGGCAGGAATTAAGTGGGCAGGTGAAGGGAATGGGCACATTGGTTGCACCCATCCACATACCAAGTAGCAGAGCAGAGATGGCATGGAGGGGGAAGTAATCCACTACTAATGTATACTAGGTATTGGATGGTGGAATGCTATCAGCTTACTTCCTTCTTGGAGCAAAGAGGGAACCAGGGAAGGAACTGTGACTTTTTCAAAATCTACAGAACCCACCCCAGCTACTTGCCACCCTTACACAGGGGCGGCTCCAGGCCCCAGCACGCCAAGCGCGTGCTTGGGGCGGCATGCCACGGGGGGCGCTCTGCCGGTCGCCGGGAGGGCGACAGGCGGCTCCGGTGGACCTCCCGCAGGCGTGCCTGCGGAGGGTCCGCTGGTCCCGTGGCTTCGGTGGAGTATCCGCAGGCACGCCTGCGGGAGGTCCACCGGAGACTCAGGACCAGCGGACCCTCCGCAGGCACGTCTGCAGGAGGTCCACCGGAGCCGCGGGACTGGCGACTGGCAGAGCGCCCCCCGTGGCGTGCCGCCGTGCTTGGGGTGGCGAAATTGCTAGAGCCGTCCCTGCCCTTACATGTGGCAACTACAAGCTAGGCATTAATGTCAACTTCCTCAAACTCTTTTTGCTTCCTGCTAATTTGGATCTCACAATGGAAAATTATCGTATTCACACATGAGAATCAGAGCAGATTGCAGCAAGAGCCACAGCTGCCTGGTTCTCGGTTCACATCATAAGAGGCATTTAACGTGTCTTGTGTGTCCTTATGGGGTTGCAGGTCAAGGACAATTGAGATAATTGGTTTTCTAGAACTGCCATGTATAAAATGTTATTTTATTGGTCAAAGTGCTGCATCAAGGGAAACAAGGGTGAAGGGAAAGAAAAGCCGTGAGGCCCAATTCTACAAAGCCTCACCTGAGTTGTCGTTCTTCTTCACAGGAGCTGTCTCAAGGAGAACAATGGAATTACTCACATGAGTAAGAATTTGCAGAGTCTGGGACTTTGTAAATTCCTGCACCTAGGCGCATCTCACGAATATAAAAGAATCTCCTTTGCTTCCTATCGGCAACATAGTGTACCAAACAACTTTTATTTCTGAACTGTTATGTTTTCTTACACCAAAAACTAAATCATAAAATTTGTTTCTCTAGAGCCTGGTGTTTTGGATTCATGAGTGTATTACAGTGTGTATTATATCTCCTAAAATAGATTTTATTTTCTCTTCCATTTTCATTAACCATAAGTTTTGACATTCTGCTCAGAGATTATCATCTCTATGGAATGCATTAAGATAACATAAATTTCAAATCAAACATCTTGTGCAACATGTTTTCTATTGAAATTTGTCCTATTAGGTATTTATCTAAGGATGGATTCTTTGCTTGTATCAGTTTTCTCATCATTACTGTTTTTACAGGAGAAAAAAAGGGAATGCTCATGCAATCTTATTCCAAGTCAATGTTCCTTTCCTCAGCCCAAGTTTATTGATCAGAAAAATGTTAAGGTTGTTGAATACTTTGTTCTCATTTCACAGATGAGAGCCAGGCTTATTGCAGAAAAATAGGACTTGCATGTATCACAGGAATTTGCCTTATACATTTTTTTAAAAGCTAAAATAGCAAAATTCACAAGGATCTGTAGTACCATAGAGAACAAAGGCAGCTTGGTTATGCAAGCTGGAAAGAGTCCCGTAGGACTATGTGCACCTGCACAAGGATCCTGTGGCACCTTATAGACTAACAGACGTTTTGCAGCATGAGCTTTCGTGGGTGAATACCCACTTCTTCAGATGTGCATCTGAAGAAGTGGGTATTCACCCACGAAAGCTCATGCTGCAAAACGTCTGTTAGTCTATAAGGTGCCACAGGATTCTTTGCTGCTTTTACAGATCCAGACTAACACGGCTATCCCTCTGATACTGCACAAGGATGTGATACTGTTGGGGAGTTTCCTGGTAGCACCCCCAAAGGTGGTAGCTATCCAAAAGTGGGGCAAAGCAGTGTGATTAACTGTGGTACACGCTCCGGTGGCTAGTATAGCTGGCTGAGTTCAGAAGGGCATGCGTGCTGCCGCCATTGAAAGAGTGCCCATTTAGAGTGAGCTGGAATCCCTGCTGAGAACCCTGAGCGCCGCCTCCAGTGTGGGCCATGGATTGCCAGTCATAATCTGTCCCTCACTACGCATGACTCTCAAATGAGCAGTGTAATAGCGATGCCCTCCATCTTTCTACTGATTCTTGTTTGTTGCTGTGGCCAGTAAAATTGGTCCAGCCCTGCTTTCCCCTTTCTCTTGTTTGGGTACCTTATCATCAGTTACATATATTATTGCAGATCGTTATTTGTAAGCAGTGTGTGCCCATCTTTTAAGTCATTCTTTCCACCCAATAATAACAAATGCTAGGCTGCGGTGCATCAGCTATTGAGGGGGTGGGGGGGTCATAAGACCATGCAGCTGCAGGAGTCCATCCAATCAAGCAACATCCTCTACCATCATAATGATAATTTCCCTCTTTAACAGAACACCCTGCTGCCAAACTCCAGTGATAATAAGCCTGTCGTTGTGCTCCTAGCAATATCTGGAAAATAGGCTTTTTGCAAGGCAAATGAAGAAGCTGATGATTAGCAAGAAACAAACCAACGATTCAATACATTGCTGGCCACACATACCAAACCACTGATTTCCCTCCCTGCTGGGCAGCAGCTGTTTGGTTTGCTCTGCAGATAAGCCTTGTTTCTGCACTGAAATGGTGCTGGCACTGGAGGGATGGACTCTTTTATTGCAGGATTTGGAGGCATGGGGCAAGCCATGCTGCAGTGGTGCATGTTGGTGGATCCTTCTGAAGTGGCTGAGAACCCTAGAAGACCTTGTGCTGCTAAATTCTAGAAATAGTCTCATAGCAAGGTAACTGGGCTGATTTTTGGAAGGAGAAATCTATACCTCTGGGAGAAGGCACAGGAAGCTGCAGAGGGCAAATGTTGTCTTAAATCATACAATCCTTTGAAAAAACTGTAAGGCTGGAGTTGATAATGAAAGAGGGGAAGCTTGGTTCTATATGATCATTGTCCTTCCAGCGTATCCAATCCAAACAGGGATAGTGTTTTCACAATATGCTTCTTGGGTAATTAGGTAGATTTCAAATGTGATGTTCTTGCCTATAACATTTCTGAATGAAGTGCAGGTTTCCAACTCACCAACAATGCATTACTGCTGATTGAAACGATATTGATGTTTTGTTTTCTCTTATTTCAAGGGACCTATGTGATGACGGTGACTGCAAATGATGCTGATGATAGTACTACAGCCAATGGGATGGTGAGATACCGGATTGTGACTCAGACCCCACAGAGTCCATCACAAAATATGTTTACCATTAATAGTGAAACAGGAGACATTGTCACAGTGGCTGCTGGACTTGACAGAGAGGTGAGTTTAAAGGAAAAAAATATAGATGTTTCTGGTTGTCACTGATTTACTGAACTGTAAAATCCAGATTCGGATTTACACCCAAATGTTCTAAAGTTTGGAGCCATTTGTATTCAGAGTGAAGCCATGAGGTTCAGATCTGGATGTGACTTGCACAAAGTCCAGAGCTGGGGATCTTCGGGTTCTGGTTTGGGCCTTTTGTCCTAATCCTCAGCAGTCTATGAAACTGTGGGATAGTCTTAAAAGTTTAAAAAGCCTCATCCCTGGATAACTTAAAAAAAGCCATGGAAAATAAACTGTAGAGAACAGTCCTTCACCAGCAGGGGGATGGACAAAGGCCTTTCCCATCTCTACCTTCTATGGGTCTTTACATTTTATCTTTGGAAATAATTAGAGCACCATTGTGAACATTTTCTTAAATATAATGCTAGATCCCAAACACTACTTCATTATCGGGCATTACAAAATTCCCCCACTAGTGTTAGAGAACCAGCGTGGTCCCCGCTCAATAGTGATTATGTTGACAACATTAGGAGAATGTCTACTGCTGTATATTAAGGCACGTGTGCTTTTGTTCTGAGAAGCACTCTACTCTAAATAGATCTTCTTGCTGTCATTATAGAATATGCAAATGTTCCAAATGGGAAAAAAAACCTATGTTAAATTATAAAAACTACACTCCACCAGCACAGATTAGCTAAAGTGAGTCTCACAAGCCCCCTCCCCACACCTTCTTTGGAAACGCGCTTCTTATTAGATAAAGTCAGGGTGAATCTAATGGTAGGCTTTCCAACCTCTCACAGAAAAAATGATCAGATTAGCATAAACGCTAGGATTTCCTGTCCCCAGAATCAGACACTAAGTGGAACAGAAAAGGAAGTGGAATTTCTTGCCCCTAAATTAAAACCAACTGGGTTAGCCTGGGCAGTGGAGATTCCTGTCCTCAAAATCCATTCTGATTAGCTGATGGTGGAGGAAGAATTTATGCCATGTCTTTTTCTCCATCATCCTATGATTGGTTGGGTTACCACCTTTCAAATGTCAAACACGGCAATCTTATTTTCTGAACTATATAAAAGTGATTGGTAGTGCTAGTTGTTTACTGTACTGTGATATCCCACTGATAATATGATGAACACTCTTTAAAAAAAACACAACAGGATCCACACCCTGCTATAGTTAAATTTACCAAGGTGTTCGTGGTTTTCTCCATTTTAAATCTAGGTGGCAGTACCACTGCGGTAAATATTGCAGTGCAAGTCCAGTGTACCATGTTTTTAATGGATGCCTTCCAAAAATGAGTTAAATTATCATCTTTTTCCTCCCTTAACTATGCAACCCATTTGTCTCTCTGGATAGAGACTAAGCAGGTAAGAGATCCATTCAAAGGACTGGTGAACTGATTGGTGTCTGAGATGCCAAAATTGTAGGCATGGGAGGATGCTGAAATTTTCCATCACTGTTTCTCCATTTCATTCAGTCACTACAAGCTGCCTTCACTGTGTGTCAAGGCATCGAGGTTCCAACGTACTCTGTTGAGAGTTGGCTGCTGAACGCTTTACTGCCAGTGTTTCACTCAAATACCTCAGGCTGCCTTTTGCTTCAAGGCTACACTGAGGCTTCAGGGTTCCATGCCACTTCCGTGGATCTCAATTCAGCCTGGGAGCGGAAATCCTAAACAGAGCCTCAGAGCAAGGGAAGGTGGCCACTGGTGAACACACAGAACTGGATAGAAACATTGACAGCAAGTCAGCAGCAGCAGGCACAAGAGGGCCCCTGTGGCAGTCAGAAAGATTTGGAATAGAAACAAGGGGTGCTGGATGGAGCTGGCACAGAACTGGGGCTCCCCCAAGGCGCAGCGTCAGCTAGTGCTGACCTTGCGGGAGAAGGCTCAATGAAACTGTTGTCTTTGAAGCTGGTCACATGAAAGAAGAACTTTCAAGAGATTGGATGTGAAGACAGGAAACAGAGCCGAGTTAAAAATATAGCACTGTGGTTTGCCTCTTCCACAGTCTGATCTAGGCGACTTTGCAAACATGACAGCAGGCATTTCCACGCTCTCTCTATTTACACAATCAGAAACTTAACTGAATCATGAGCAGATAGCTTATCCCAGGCAATGCAGGAGCCTGTTGCAGACTTGTGGTAGAAGAGAAGTTATAGGCAGCATAGGAATCACTAGTACCCCTCCTAGAAATGACAGGATAGCAACCAGGTACCCAAAGCTGGATCCTAAATCCTAAGGATGAAATCCTGTGGAAATCAATGGCAAAACTCCAGTTGTCCTCCTGACTTTTAGGTCTTAGAGGTCCTAGTTTTTTTAGTAATTTCAGTGGCTTAGGGCCAGGGGTGCAAGGCAAAGGAAGAGCAAATCAACTTAAAAACTCACTGGCCAAAACAATCAAAAAAACAAATGCAGAATCTTTGCTTCCCACCCCCCACCTTTATCAGCTAGCGCGGGGATGGGAAAACTTTTTGGCCCAAGGGCCACATTGGGGTTGCAAAACTGTATGGAGGGCCGGGTAGGGAAGGCTGTGCCTCCCCAAACAGCCTGGGGCCCATCCCCTATCCTCCCCCTCCCACTTGCTGCCCCCCTCAGAACCTCCAACCCATCCAGCCCCCCTGCTCTATAAATGTAACTGTCTGAGCCTTAGTGTAAATGAGAATCAGGCTCATATTCGAGGTCTAACAACACCTTGCATTGGATAAAATAGTTAAACATGAGTGGTAAAGGTGAGATGGAGAAGACATTTTAGCTCATCTAGTTCAGCATTTCTGTTGCCTGAATGTTCCCTACATTATATTTTTAGTGCTCTCTCAGAGCCTTCATTTAAATATTAATATTGATAAATACTGGCTTCTTGGCAATATGTAGATAAATAGATTACATTTGTTACAGTCGCCAATAAATGATCAGCTTTGCAACTCAGTTTGTGTCATGTGCAGTCTTTCAGCTGACTATCAAGATGGAAGACCTGCAAGAAATCCATTTTGAGGCGAATTCTGGTAATTTAAAGCCACGTATAAACTCGGATTTCTCACAAACTGAGGAGGAAATTAAAAACTCAGCCTCTAAATGTGTCTGACATTGAAGATAGCAAAATGAAAAGCAAAGGTATTAAAATATTGATGGCTTTAAAGTTATCTTACCTGGTTCCCATTAATCTGGATGTAAATATGGTTACAAAGCTCTGTGTCCATTCATTCATTATGACTGTGCTTAATTGAATGGATCCCCAAGGAAGATAAAGAAAATTGGACTGCACTTCATAAAAATTATTAGAGGACAGTTTAGTAACAGTCTGATTTAAACTCCTGCCTGCAAAAGGGTAAGAAATGCCAAAGGTGGAACAAAAGAGCATCTATCCTATTGAACTAATAGGAGAGAATGATGGGGTTTTAGAAAGTGAAGAACCAAAGATTCAAAGGTACACTGAGGCTAACATCAGCAGATTAAAATCAAACACTTGCTCTAAAATAGGCAAAAGTGAAGCACATGTAAATGGCTGTTGGAGAACATGTTAAGACGAGAGAAAATCAGGCAGTGACTAGAGCATGGAATATTTGGATTTGCAAGAAAGGCCATAAAGATGGACATGGGACGGACAGGATATAACTGGACTGTAGGGGAAAAGCCATGCTCTTTTATTTGGTTTATATCAAGCTGCTGCAAAAGCTGCTAGCCAATTGCTAATAATTTTATCTGCTTAATTTAGCAGTATGTCCAGATTCCAGTCCTCGTTGTTCTCTCTTTGTCTGCACCACCCAGGAGATAAATGGGCCAAGTGCATCCCATGGGAGTGTGCCACAAACTCGCATCTCTTTCTGATTCTAACAAGTAGCATTTCTCCCTGCACCCATGGGCTAGTGACCAGGACCATACCGTGTGTTTATTCCACACTCTCACTGAAGCTCAAAATTGTCCCACCAGCCAGGAATCAAACCCAGACTGTCGCTCTGAAGGCCGGTGTGCCAACCACTGAGCTCTTGATGCAGTAATTCAACTCCACCAGCTACATTGATTTATCTTCTGGCAGAATATCTGTCTCAGCAGCACAGTAACCTTCATCAGGTCTACAGCATAGGCAATAGCATCCTCTGAAGAGCTCCCGCTACATATTTTATGAATGAGGTCTTTGAGCATGTAAAAAAAAGATACCAAAAAGAGAAAAGGAACTGGCTGATTCCACACACGGCTGGCAGGCCAATAATTGTCGAGACATCTCAAATGTCACCCGGACTTATTTGAGATAATAAGTATTTCAGCTCTGCCTTGATTGTAGTGAAATGGTGCTAACTTTTTGAAATCTCCTTTTGGAAGTGGTCTTTTTCCAGTGCATTCTTCTCATCTTAAAATAAGTAAAGAAGAGCGTTAAGCTGCTTCTTCAGAATTTTCTGCATGCTTCTAATTCTTTTTAAAATGATTGGAGCAGTGCTGCTGCAAATGCTTTTAAAAATACATGAAAACCAGTTCTGTGATTACCACCCTTGGCTTTCTGAAAATGTGATGTTGTTAGTCTCTTTCTCAACCAAGTGAAAGATAAAAGGGAGTGCCTGCCAGCAACTGAGCTTGTGGCTTATTTTATTTATGAATGAAACAGCAGGATTTTGCGGGGTGTGAGAAGAAAGGTTCTTCTCCCTGGTTGGAAAATGTGGCTGACCTCTTCCCCAGTATGTCTTTGTTCAAACTAGAATTTTTGGGGAGAACAGAATTTTGGAAGGGTGCATTTAAAAAACAATGTCCTTGCTTTCTTTGTGTAATTCAGCTAGGCCAGTGCCAGGGTTCATTTGTGCCCTGCATTGTAACTATTCTGAGTATGTAGGTGAATGAGAACAATTGTCTTCTGGTAACTGCAGGAGCCGTTTTGTTAGAAACCCATTGGTAACTTCCTTGGAGAATTATTGGGCTGGATGCTCATGTGCACTAGAGTTTTGCTCAGTGCCTGTAAGGAGAAGGAGGAGGGAGAAAGGACATTATATCTCCAGTCCTGGGGACAGCTGGGGGCTAGTTCAGCCTCTGTGGCAAGTTAGAGCAGCCACAAAGCTGCTCTAATTTACCCCCTCTGGAATGGTGCCCTGGGCACTATTCCACTGGCCTAAGCTTGCCGAAATGCAGTGCATTCCAGCCATGCCCTTTTCTCTCCTGGCCAGCTCTTTACACTAGGCACAGGATGTAGATAACCTAGACTGGCTTCACTGGCTTTACGACACCAGGGAATCCACTGTGACAGGACAATCCAGAGCAGAGCCTTATTGGCAGCTATAATCCCCCTTTATGCTACTGGAACAGCACAAAAGGGATTTAGCCTGCAGTTAGGATCTGTGTTTTTTATTTCTCGCCCTGCTTATCAGTGTGCTGCTATCCAAGCCTACACCTCCCTCTCTGAATAAGACTATAATAACATCTGCTGCAACATGATACTGAAGGATCTTGACATGATACAATGTATACCTCGGCAAATCTATGCAGATCAGATGGGTAAGGGTGTACAGAGAGGGGTGGACAATGAAAGAGAGGAAAATAACATCTAACTAGCTTGTCTGTGTTATATGAATTTGTTTCATATTTTTCTCATCAAAATTAGCCCTCTCAAAGGAGCAGCAATGGCTGACCTAAAGTTGGTAAGGGCTTGTCATTCTATGACAAGCACCATTAAAGATGAGCTGTATTTTCCATGTACTATCTGAGTCCTTTGCCTTAAATAAAGAGATATTGCTGTCGAATAGTTCCTTTTTTATTTCTCTCCGTTGTTTTCTTTTCAACAAGACCTAAAACAACTAGGCTCCGTCTGATTTTCATGGGCCTAAAGGACATTACAGGTCTGTCGCATCTTACGCGCCTTTAACATGCGCGATTTCAGCTTTACGCGGTTGGCAAAAACAAAAACAAAAAAAAGAGAAAAATAATTTTAATACTGTACCTGAGGTGCGGGCGATTCCGCCCGCCATTACACTCAATGTAATTTTGACTATACGCGATTTTCGCTTTACGCGCTGACTGCGGAATGTAACCCCAGCGTAAGATGTGACAGACCTGTATTCAAAAATGGAGCCCTGAGGTCAGGACATTAAAAACACATGCAGAAAAATACTCCTGCAGTTGCATGCACAAGGGTGGAAATTTGCAAATATGTTGCTTGGTATACTCTTGCACATGCACATGTATTTCTGTGTGTTTAGATCTTGAGTCTCTGTATTTGAACATGTGGCCTTAAGGTTTCCAGGACACTTTATCTCTGAGTGCTGTGACTAACCACTGGAACAAACTATCAAGGGAAGAAATGGATGATCCATCTCAGATCAAGCCTGGATGCCTCTCTGGAAGATGAGCTCACAAGTTATTGCACTCAAAACAGGGGTAAATAGGTGAAATTCTATGGCCAGTGTTAGGAGATTAGACTGAATGACCTAATGATCCCGTCTGGCCTTAAAATCTGTGAACCTATGAAAGAAGAAAAGTTAAAATAGAAGTTCTCCCCTAATGCAGTCATGTGGTGAGCTGTGTGCCAATTGTCTGCCATGCTCCATCCGAGAGATTTTTGTGAAGCACGGAGAAGCCCTGTGTGATGAAAGCCACTCTATAAATGTCATTTATCACCAAATACTCTGGATACATTTTAATTCTGCAGGTCCATGTAACAAAAATGTAAATACTGAGGCTTTATATGTTAATATGTCTGAATATCATTACTTAAAAGATAAAACGGGTTAAATTATTCATTTATGAAATTATCCCACTTCCATAGCAGCATTATCTGTCAAAGGAAGAGCTGATTAGCTGTAAACTGAATTTAGCCAGTAAATGTATAGTTGATTCGAGCTTATATTTCTACATTGTATGCAGGGCTGATTTGAACTTGTTCCGCAAGTCCAACATGCATTTCATTTTCTCATTAGGGATCAGAATGACCTTCAGTCAGCAAATTACTGCGAGGAGTGCTGCTACTCCTCAGTGAAGAGGGGTCAGTTTATTAACCCCATTTAGTGTCTTTGGAAGCACAGTGTACGCTCAGTGTAGAGCCACTCATAGTAATCTGTAGATGTCAAGTGTTAGGAACCCACTCCAAATACTCTCCATTCAGCATTGTTCCACAGAACCAAACCCTCTGAAGTTCCAATATTTGGAAGATGTATAAGGAGGCTCCGTCGGAATACGGTTTGCCCCTATTAACCAGGGGGAATGTCACTGAAGTTTGCACTCCTGGGTTCACAGTGCCCAGAAGTGTTATTTTCCACCATCTGTGTTTGTCCAAGCTGTGCAACTCTTTTTTTCTGATGTAGCCCTTTCCAGTCATCCTAGTGCTCCCTGAACTAGATCACGGCAAGGCTCTCTATGTGAGATCATCCTTGAAGATGATTTAGAAGCTTCAGCAAGGGTGGCAGACTCCTGCCATCTTACTTAGCAATATTAGTTATAAAGATTATGTTTTACCTTTCCTTCAAAGCCTGTCCCGGCTTCCTGTTTGCCTGTGGTGAAGTTCAAGGTGAGGATTTTGATTGCAGAGTGGTTTGGGTTCTGACTACCTTATGGAGAGACTGCATCTTTCCTATGAACCATCATGGAAGATGCTGAGACACTTCTGTAAGTCTTCCCTATATTTTAAATCTAGAGGGCTGGATTTGGGGCATACCAATCCTCAGATCTGGATTTAGCTCTCCCTGTTGGTCCAGAAAACCCTGTGTTGGTTGAAATTAAAGAAGTCACATTTATTATCTATTTATTTAGACTTTTGCCTGATGAGGGAGATGATGTGCTGAGATGGTGTTGGAGGAGACAGTTTAGTTGACATTGGTCAATATATTATCTTCTTTGTTATATTTCTGATGGACACATTTTATACATTATTAAATAAGACAAATTTAAAATGGCCCCTTAAAGACCAGGTGGGGGAGCAAGATGGAGGATAAGTGACTGTCCACTCACCAAGCCAGCCCCTGGATGAATCAAGTAAAGAGGAGGAAAGTAAGGTAACAGAAACATCATTCTAAAGTATCTGACAAGATGTGTGTCTGGTCTGGAAATATTAGAATAAGTGGTAGGGGTAGGAGTGCTGGCCATGGCCCTAGAAAACCCCCGTCTGTCACTTACCATGGTGAAGTTTCACATGTACTGCAATGATAGCTGTCCTATCAGTGACTTAAAGAGAGACTGGAGGAGCTTTCAGCCGTGGAAGTAGTCAGAAAGAGAGAGAGAACTGGAGCATGAGCACAAGTGTCCCTAGAAAAGAGATTTGAAGATCATAGGAGAAGCAGATCATTCAACTGAAGCAGAATGAAAGGATAGAGAAAAGGAGATTTAAAAACTGTGTCAACCCTATGAACAGAGAGAGAAAGGACCCACAGAAATTAGTTAGGCTCCTTCTTCAAAAAAGAAATGTTCCCAGGACTTCTCCTGACTTCGCTTTCTGCCTATAAGGGAGGCCACACTGGCGCATTCAATTATAATATCAATAGTTATCATTTCACAAGTCTCATGCAATCAAGTGAAGGAAGAAGGTGAGCTGGACACAAACCTAATGGGCTAAAGAACAGTTAGTCATATAAGCTACAAAGCCCTCGTGGAAGTGTGAATTTCAGGCAGATAGCTCACCACAGCCCTACTTCCATTCACTAAGTATACTACCTGTGTTTAAATGCACATGCTGCTAATGTCACTATAGGTTTTAGGAAGTAAATAATACTGACAAACACAGATAAACACTAATAAAGACTAAGTAAAACAGAGCAAAGCACACACATTCAATCACCTACTCTGGACACACTGAGAGAGGAAATCACTTAGATGCCAGCCTGTATCTTTGGGAACAGTTCTAGATCAATAGGTCCATGTGACATTTTAATCCTTGACTTCCTGTGGTCATGCTGATGAAAAGGAGATGCGGGGCTGCACACTTTGGACATGCTGAATCAACAGTACATCAACCATTCTGTTTAGCTAGAAGAGCTGCTGTTAGGTTTATGGGACCCATGCTGGGTGATCCATAATCTGATGGTTTCCATAGGATTATCACATGCATTCTTGCTATTTCAATCATACGCTCTGCCTGCAACTTGCTGAAGTGGCACAACATTGGTACAACACTCACCAGCCAGACAGCAAATAAGAAGTGTCTATGCAAAATCTCCAGCCCACAGTGCATTTTGTGTTCTGCTGTAACTTTTTTTTTTAATCTTGAACTTTTCTTCAATAATTCCTTGCCACATTCAGTCTATCTAGCTAGGTATTTATACAATCAATGTGCTACCTGAGCACTTTACATGTGTCAAGGTGAACACACAGTGTTCTCAGGGTCTCTTTCCATTCTGCAGTCAGTGGGAATTCTCCTTGTTATTTAGGTGTGGAGGCAGGGTAGAATTGGCAATTCTGTTGAAGGATAGCTAGGTCAAAGAAGTGCATGCCGATCCCTTTGAGAAGTTAGTTGTGGACCAGTTGCCAAGAAAGCTCTGTCTCCTCCAATCAGGCGTTTCACTCTTAAGGGTGTTCCAGTGACATGCAGCTGCCATGGGAGCGAATGGGTAATCTGCCTCCTGGTCATACTGCTTTCCCTAAAACAGAGATTGTCCCATGTCATCGTCTGCCTTACCCTTGGTCCTGCTTTTCCCCCACCTCTCTCTACATCAATGATGTCTTAATTAAGAGTAAAAAGCAGAGGTAATGCTGTTGCTCACATGGTGATGGTGAGTTTGATTGTTCTATAGAAAAGTTTTCAGCTCAGGTGTTTGGGTCATTGTAAGTCATTTCTGATGATGAGCAGAGGAGTATGGTGACATCTGAAAATGGACAGAAACAGATGGCATGTAAAGGTATCTTGAGAGCCAGTGTACATCCACCCTGAGTAATCTCCACCAAGGATGATTTCTTAGTACTTGGCTCAAATGGAGGGAATTTTCTTCCCAATCACATAGTGAGTCTAAATCTAGTTGCTGGCTAACAGAGTTGTTTTCCCAGTTTTTTCACTCCTTTCTCTTTGAGTTTGACTCTCTTCCACTGCACCTGGTCTCATTTAGGTCTTGCTGGCATTAAGATATTGCATCCTTTGGCTCTGTGCATGCTCTTGCATGTTAAACTGTAATGACGTCTTTAGAGTAATTAATTTTTCATGAAAACTCATATTCAAGCACCTTACTATTTCTTTTGCCAGACAAAAAGTACTGTGACCTACTGAGTCAAAATACACCTTTGAGTCTAATTGGATTCCAATTAGCAAGTTCTGAATGAGAACTGAATAGATAGCCTATTCAGTTCTCATTCCATTTCTACTCTGCTAGAAGATCTCGGATAGCTCTGGTGCAAGTCCGGTTGCACTTGTTTCAGGTTGCTCATGAAATCCCACCATCAGCTAAAGTGGGTTGTTTCATGCCTTATTCAGTAGTAAGATCCCAGCAGACTATGGGGCGGGGAGAGTTAAGTATCAGAGTGGAAAGCATACCAGGTCCTTAGCATAATCTCTGTGGTTCAGACCTGCATTTCTTTTTCCATTTGAACTTGTCTTACAGTGGAGAATAGTGTAGCATTCGAGTTTTAGTCAGAAGAGTCCCTACTCAGCTCAGACAGATTTAAAGTTTTTCCTCTGGTACATCACATAGTTTCCGACAGCCCCTTCCCCTCTCAGAAGGGATTATTGTATAAATCTGCACCAGGTCAAGTGAAATAATTAAACACAAGCTGGCTCTGCTAATTAACTTATCCACAAACCATTGTATTTTATTAGCATTTTAAAGAGGAGCTAAGTTAACTCTTTACTTTCTAGAGCTATGTACATTCATTTTTAATAGTAAATCTCTTTAAAATGTAGCCCACAGCTATATTTAAGGATACAGAGTTACAATATTTAAAACGTACCCTTTGGCTACCTGGTTTATAGAGGTCTTATCATTGCAACTCTGTCTGTGGCACAGGAATAAATTTACAGTCCACGTCAGCATTTAGCAGACATTTTTCTCAGCCTAATGCAGGGGAAAGGCAGCTTAAGCACAGAGAAGAGCAATTGCAACTCCACAATGTCTGGGGAGTTTGACCTTCCAAATGGAATTTTTTTATCCTATTTACAAAAATGAAAAATACAGTTGTGGAGGACATGATGGTTGTGAATTGACAACCATAATGGGGCCGGATTCTGCCACTCTTTACTCACACTGGGTAGTACCTTACTCCTCAAGTAGTGCCTCTGATTTTGAAGAATAACATTATTGTACAACATGGGAAAGAGTGGCAGAATCTGGCCCTTTGAAGAAGGGAAAGAACTGTTCACACTGGACAATTGTAGGCACTATTAGCGTATAAGTAATTAACACTAATATTTAACATTAGGCACCAGGGATTGAAAAATTTGTCCATAGATAATAGGTTTTAAATGGATAATCTAGTCTAGTCTTTTGCTGTAAGCATGAAGGTGCTTATACTTCTTTTTCCATAAACACATGTAATCTTTCCTTAGAGATCTAGGAATTGGAGTAATTATAGTGGCAATTAGGCAGTCCGTTCTGTTGTCCATTTGACCTTACAGTCAATTTTTCCCCTAATATCTAAGCTAAATCTGTTCTTTTCCATTATCATCCTATTATTCCTGTTTTTAAAACCAGTGTTCAGTGTGAAGGTAATGCAAAAAATCATGGGTATGTATGCCATGTGCATATATAGCACTTGGCACACAGAGTTGGTGTTTCAAATTGGTCATTTATTCACACTTGATAACATTTTATATTTCCAGTGCCACATCTGTAGTTTTCAGTTCAAATAACCATATGACGCAGGTGCTGACCCTAAATCTAACAGCCAAATTCCAATGGCAGAATAGATGGTTGAAATTCTGTGACAAGTGGTCTCTTCTGGCCTTAAATTCTGTGGATCTATGGAAAAAAATCAAGCAGGCTAATCTGTTTCTGGATTGCAATTTCGCATGTATATGAATATGGAAAGCCTGTCCATTAGAAGGAACAGTAAACAATTTTAAATGTTTAAATAAGAGGAGAGGAGCCAATTCCTCAGCTGTTGTAATTCAGCAGATCTGATTTACACCAACTGATGATCTGGCACAGAGTCTGTAAATTAATAGTTTGTAAGTCTTGTGTCATAGCTAATGGCTGGTAAATTTCTGCCTTTCGAAAGAGAAGATCTAGTATTGCATAAGAAAACATGTACCAAAGACAAACTCTTATTTGAAAAGCATCATCTTCCTTTCTACCATAAGTGATCTTTATAAGGATGAAGCGAACATTGGGACATGCTTCTCATGATGCATTGTGTGCCGTCCACACCACCAGGAGAATGATTACTTTGCATTGCAGTGGTATTGGTGTAGCTGTAGTGCTCTGTTATGTTTGAAGTATCTCTATTTATTTGTTTAACTGCCATGGGAGCTTAATGCCAAGGTGAAATAGTAGCTAGAAGAGCCCTCTACACAATACTCATTCTCCGAGTGGTTTGTTTTGGAGATATGTATTTTTCTAATTCTTTTAGCCACTAACTCCTAGCCTTAGAAATGCTTTGATCTTGGCTCACTCCATCTGTTTTTTGGCCATTGCATTGCTGAGGAGCATGCTGGGATTTGGAAATGTATTATTAGATTTGTAATTCATGCCTCTTTCCCCTATTGATCTTTGACATCAGAAGACGTGATGTTTAGCAAAAAGATAAAGCATGATATTTGCCTTGTAAACCAGCAAGTGGATGTGGTTTGATTGACCACATATTAGAGACTGAAGAGAAAATAGGAGAGGGATTTCCAGTGGTCATCACAATCCATGTCTCCAGACTGACTGTATATTTTACATGGTAACTAAAGAGGCAGCCTCCATCAGCACATACTGCACTGGAATTAATGATTTCATAGCCCAGGGAAAGACAACAACTTAACATCGGCCGCTTTTATTGATTGTCCCGATGCCCTCTTGGCTGCTTTATACATGGTTTCTGCTGCTCCTATCAGTGGATCCACTTCACATATGATATTTAGATGAGCACTAAATTATTCACATGCCAAACTGAAGACAGCTATTCCATTGTCCATAGTAAGAAACTACTGATATCACTTAAATGACCACTGCCTTTAGTATTAGCATCTAGAAGGAACTCTCATGGATTTGGAGATGATTTCCTGCATAACGCTGCTGACCTCGGATTGGGACATATTTATAGAGGAACCCAGGATGAAAGTTGTCAGGGTTCCTTCCCCACTCTGAACTCTAGGGTACAGATGTGGGGACCCACATGAAAGCCCCCTACGTTTATTTCTACCAGCTTAGGTTAAGGCCTGGTACTCTGCCACCACCAAGTGATTTAACAAGAAAAAGGGAAAGGACCACTTGGAGTTCCTCTTCCCCCAAAATATCCCCCCAAGCCCTTACACCCCCTTTCCTGGAGAGGCTTGAGAGTAATATCCTAACCAATTGGCTACAAAATGACCAAAGACCCAAATCCCTGGATCTTTGGACAATGGAAAAATGAGTCAGATTCTTAAAAGAATGGTTTTATTAAAAAGAAAAGGCAAAAATGGTCTCTGTAAAATCAGGATGGAAAATAACTTTACAGGGTAATCAGATTCAAACAGCCCAGAGGAACCCCCTCTAGCCTTAGTTTCAAAGTTACAACAAAACAGGGATATCTCCCTCTAGCAAAGGAACATTCACAAGTTGAGAAAAACAAAGATAAAACTAACACGCCTTGCCTGGCTGTTACTTACAAGTTTGAAATATGAGAGACTTGTTCAGAAAGATTTGGAAAGCATGGATTGATGTCTGGTCCCAAGAGCGAACAAACCCTAAACAAAGAGCACAAACAAAAGCCTTTCCCCACACCCACCCCCCCAAGATTTGAAAGTATCTTGTCCCCTTATTGGTCCTTTGGGTAAGGTGTCAGCCAGGTTACCTGAGCTTCTTAACCCTTTACAGGTAAAAGGATTTTGATGCCTCTGGCCAGAAGGGATTTTATAGTGTTGTACACAGGAGGGTTGTTACCCTTCCCTTTATAGTTATGACAAAAGTGTTACTTGTAATTTTTGATAATAAATGAGCTTGAAGCAGCTTCAACCTATTCACCCAAGGACATAAGAAAGAATGTATATCCTTCTGTGAATTGATGCAACTGGATTATTTGGGTGAAATCCTGGCCCCATTGAAATCAATGTCAAAACTCCCATTGATCTGAATGGGGCCAAGATTTCAAACTTTGTGTCTAATCTTCCCCCTTTTCCATATTCTCAGCCCCCCCGCCCTTACATTTACAGATTAATCAGTTAATGTGTGTACAGCCTGTAACCAGCTGGGTTTCCCACTCTGGCCTGAACCGTGACTATTTCTGGGTTTTTCTCTAGAATGCCCCTCTGTCTTAAAGAGCTGCTCAAATTCTTTCATATCTGGCTGGAACCAGTAGGGCCATCTTGATCTGACCTCAGAAAGAATCAGCAAACGTGATTGCAGCTCTATGAAGGTTTCAACCATCTGACATCAAAAAGTCCTACATTTCTCTAGAATATGCCATCCTGTTAGACAGCCCATTGAAAATGTACTGGGCTACATGTGAGCCAGATATTATTATTATACACCTTTGTATCCTGATAGTTTGACAGGAAGACTGAAATCTTGATCCCACAGCCTTGCCATCTTTCATTGTCCCATAAAGGTGTGCTAAACAGGGAACTGTCCCAGCCTGAGAGGGATTGAGGTTCCTTGCACTCTTTCTCCCATTTCTGAGCAAGGCATAGTCTGGACATTAATATATAATTTATTGTCTGCATGGTCACATCAGGCCATTTCATGTCTAAGCAG
The DNA here is from genome assembly GCF_020497125.1 of Mauremys mutica. Lineage (NCBI taxonomy): Eukaryota > Metazoa > Chordata > Testudines > Geoemydidae > Mauremys > Mauremys mutica. The sequence goes on along the minus strand of NC_059084.1, from coordinate 8,599,788 downwards.
CCATTTGTTTGTGGAATGTCTTGAATCATTGCATAAACACAGATTTTTCCCCACCAAATATGTACAGTGTATGTTCACTCTGAATATAGGCTAGGGTTCTCAGAGGAGATTACGGGAATTAGGTACCCAACATGCAGTGAATTTCAGTTGGAGTTGGACATCCTTGTGCATCTTTGAAAATCCCATCCTTAATATTTTGTGCTTCCAGATATTATGTTGATGGGTACCTTAAAAGCACATCCAGTAAACAAAACAAATGGTACATTTTAGCTTGAGACATGCGAATGTAAGCAGAAAAGTCAGAGGAGGTGATTACATTTCATTTAACATTCTTCACCCCCTTCCAGTGCAGTGAACTAATGTCTAGAGTATGCTGGCTTTACTGTACATGCATTTTGCTCACGGACTTTCCAGCAGCAGACTGGCTTGCTGCTTATTTTGAAAGCAAGATTATTTCTATTCAAGGGGAGTGCTGTGTCATGATCAGCGGTGATAATATTGAAAGCCTACTGTTAGTGCATTATCATCTAACAGGATGCAATTACCTGATAAATTGTGACACTCTCTATAGCTGGGCACTGGTTATATTCCACTGGGAGTCCAGTTCACAAAGTATAAGCCACTGTTCAAAAGTTCCTTAAGTACCACTGAAATATGCTCTAGTGGTTCCCTGGGTTTTATAAATAAAAAAATAAAGCAAGTGATGTGATTCAAGGCGCAGGTGCTTGTGTCTGTGACTTCTCTCTTCTCTGTTCCAAACCAAAATAAAACATGAAAGAACAATCTGAAGGACCTTGTGGCATTTATGGAAGGAATAATCACAGAGGCAGTTATCAAAATCAGATACCCTGTTCTGTACTTTGTTTCTTTATAAATAAGAATGAAATTTGTTCTGGGGTGGAAATTGGGTTTTAAGCGCACTTTGCAACATGTTGTGAGTGAAGCATAATGGATTAATGAATAAATACTGCATGTCTCTGCCATTAACTGATTTTTGTTTAGCTGCAGAAAGGCCTTCTCATATTTCTCCTCTTCTTACCCACAATGGATAAATACTAGAGAGACTGACCATTTATTCTTACCCCTTGTTTCCTATCTTTTAACCAGTTACCAATCCATGAGAGAACTTTCCCTCTTATCCCATGACTGCTTATTTTGCTTACGAGCCTTTGGTGAGGGACCTTCTCAAAGGCTTTCTGAACATCTAAATACATTATATCAACTGGCTCTCCTTTGTCCGCCTGCTTGTTGACCCCCTAAAAGAATTCTAGTAGACTGATGAGGCATGATTTCTCTTTACAAAAACCATGTGGACTATTTCCCAACAAATTATGTTCATCTGTGTCTGACAATTTTGTTCCTTACGATAGTTTCAACCAATTTGCCCGGTACTGAAATGAGGCTTACTGGCCTGTAGTTGCCAGGGTCACCTCTGGAGCCCTTTTTAAAAATTGGCGTCACATTAGCTCTCCTCCAGTCATTTGGTACAAAAGCTGATTTAAATGATAAATTACATACTGCAATTAGTAGTTTTGCAACTTCATATTTGAGTTCCTTCAGAACTCTTGGTGAATACCATCTGGTCCTGGTGCCTTATTACTATTTAATTTATCAGTTTGTTCCAAAACCTCCTCTATTGACAGAGGCCAGTTTGGGACAGGTCCTCACATTTATCCCCCAAAGAGAATGGCTCCTATGTGGGAATCTCCCTCACATCCTCTGCAAAGAATTCATTTAGCTTTTCCGCAACAGCCTTGTCTTCTTTGAGTGCTCTGTTAATACCTTCATCATCCAGGGGCCCCACTGATTATTTGGCAGGCTTCCTGCTTCTGATGTACTTAAAAAAACTTTGCAGTGTGCTCTCCACTGGCCTATGGGGATAGTCCTAGCTGCCAGGCAGCCTATTGTCTATGTAGAGAAATGAGGGAAGAGACCAGATCTGCCACTCACCTTCCTGACCATAGAGGGAAATAGAAACACTGTGGAAATGGCAGGGGGTAGGATAAAGGTAGAAGGAAATGGGGGAGTTTGGAGGGGTGGAAGGAGAGAATGAGAGATTTCTGGGGGTGAGGGATTAAAGAAGTAGGCATAACATCCCTTTCCTTGCTCTCTGTGATGGTGCTTGGAATGCTTTGAAAGCAACGGGAGCAAGACCTCCAGCTGATACATGAATGGTGCTGACTCAGAATGGTGGCTACAGTATGGGATGTCCTGGGTAGAAGGAAGAGTTAAAGCATTGATGGTTTACAGTGTCCTCGGGGCCCCGTCTGAAATGTGAAGGGTGCCCTACGATTGGAAGAAAGGAAGTTGAGTAAAGACTAGTCAAGTAGCACTATACAGTAGCTGAGGACAGAATTTGGCCCACGCTTTGTCCTAGATACTACCGAGCTAAAGCTTTTGCCCCTTCTCACATTCCTCGTGAATTCTATCAAAGGATGTGACCTCTATGTTTAAATGAATATAGAAATCGCTATTCTAAATCAGATTAATGGTCCATATAGTCTCTGACTTTGCCAAGTACAAGAGCTTCAGAGGAAGGTGTGAAACCTCCATAACGGACAACTGTGCAGAGATATATCTTGGGGTGGACATTTCTTACCCATAGGAGTTAGAAGTTGGCTTAAGCAAAGTTTCATACTAATTCAAGAGACAAAATGATTTTCATGCTGACTTGACTAAGCAACAGATGCTGCAGAGGTTCCTCCCCTGAATCAAGATAAAAGTTATGATGGTGGAGATCTTGTTAGCATAAGCATCCTGCTAATTTTATGCTATCTGAAATGGACACCCACAGGTATGAAGAAAAGTTCTGATTAGTTTATCACTGATTAGCTAATCTGGAGGTGGTTTGGAAACCAATGGACCTTCTGTGGTTTCCCAGTGGAGATCATAATTATTTCCTAAATGCATGTTCCAACTCCATCAGGGTTGCCCTGATAATTTTACAGTGTAAAATTTATAGCAAATAAAGCATATGAATGGTAAGCTAATTTATGCAACAGCAACCCTCTCCCAAATCATTAAATCTGTATGACATTTTTAATGGCTGCTACAGCACAGTGTTTGATATTATGTTCATTTCTTTTTCCATCCTTTTAAACCCATAGAATTTTTCTGAAGTGGTACTGGTAAAGGTTCGCTATTGCCTTGAGTGTCACCCCATCACAGGCACTCTAATCATGGTTATAATCCCATTGGGTAATGAAATGAAGAGAAGCTGTGTCTGAAGAGAGGATTGCGTGTGTGCGCGTGTATGCACACAACTAAAATAATCCAATTGAACTATGTAGTTATTCTGAATTATATCTATTTGAAAAGACAGGATATCATAAAGACTGCTAATATGGTGGAAAATTATATTAAGCTGAGACAAGACAAAGTTGATTATGCACTAGGCTAGTGCCAATGTGCCTGGTGCTAGTCATTTGTACATATTGATTGATCTTAAATATAACAGAGCATATGAAGGAGGTTGGGGGGTGAATAGTTATTGATTTCATCTTCAGCTGTTTGGTATGCCATCCTGAGCTTTTGGATCCAGCTGTCTTGATTTACAAGGCTCTAGATTAAAAACTCTAATAACAAAGTAAATGATAGGTAAATGTGCCAGTCAAAGAGAAAGCAATCTACATTCATTGTTAGAAGTTGATTGTTGCATTTTTTTTAACTCTAATATTAAAAAAATATATTGGATTTTGATATTAATTCTGCATTTAAAGTCTGATCTGAAGCTCACTGAAAGGCTTCCATTGAGATGCAGCGGCTTTTGGATCAGGCCTTTAGTTTGTCAGATATGTGCTACGGGTCCAAGCTTTCATTTAAATGACGTGACACTGGAACAACGTGTTTTTCTGCAGTTTGGTAAGAAGAAATTATTTTGTTATGTTCCATTAATTATCAGGGATTTTTAATTGACTCTTTTTTTACCAGCACAAACCTCAGCCTGAACTTCATTTTGGTTCATTCTCCCTCCCCTATTCCGCAGCTGTTTGTGAGCAATAGGTTTCTGATAACATTCTTGAGTCGTGCTCTTATTCCTCGCATGGCTTATTAAAGTGGTGTTTGTGCTTTAAAGACACTTGCCTTTGGCACCATAAAGCCCTGCTTTTCATAGCGTTATAATTCAGCTGGTGTCAGTCGCATGAGGCCAAACTGTGGCATGCAAGTTGTCAGCTAGGATGTTTTTCTTATAAACAAAGCATTTTGAAGAGGCAAGGGTTAGATCTTGAACAGACAATAAAATGGATTTTTGGTGGTTTGGCAGAGGAATTGTTTACGGCCCGGATTGCGTAAGTTCATATATGTGGATGGACATATTCACAGATGCCCGTCTGTGTAGATGTCCCATTGACTCCAGTGGAGCTCCATACCATTGTAAGCAATCTGCCTAGAGGTATGAGTTTGCAGGATCAAGATCTAATCCTGAAAATTGACATTTGGAATGTGTTTTCTTTTTAGTGTAGATTATCTATTTTGACGTTCTTACAAGATAAGGTAAGAGTGCCTACCTATGCATGGTTCTAGGAACCTTTGATGATATATAGAAATACCCCTGTTGTAATACACACTCCCTTAATTTAGCTAACTCCTCTCCCAATACAGCCAACAATTGTCATACAGAAAATGCACAGTGATAAATTTCTCCACCACTCACCACCTCTCCAAAAGCCAGGGAGAGTAAACGGACTTTGCAGCATCCCTAGTGCATCAACACATTCAGGCTATTTCAGAACAGGGAGAGGAGTGGAAGTAGTAGAGTCAAAGGGGCCTCATAGAGAGTGACCTGCTGGTGTGCTCATGGTGAGCTTTCAGGGTGCTCGGCATATCATAGGATGGGGCCCAATGGGTTTGATCCTGTGGGATGCTGTGGAATCCTGCAGGGTGCTTCCATTCCTACTGACTTCAATGGGAGCTTAGAGCATGCAGCATATTGTGGGATCTTTTCCAAGAGTTACATCAACAGTTCTTCGTGATTCCTTTATCAGGAACCAATGGGGTGCAATCAAAAGAGAGTAGGACAGTATTAATTGGCCATTCAGGTCTTCACTGGACACAAATACTCAGTTGCACAGAATGGGTGAAAAAATGGCTTTCTGACAGTAACTTATCTGCTTCAAATGATCTGTAAAATCAGCACTCGGTGCCACAAAAAGTTTATTAGGAAACTGAAGCTTCCCTATTGTGTTAGTGTTCCTTTTCATGGTTATAGATCTTCATAGCACTACCAGGCCCCAATCCCTCAAGCACTTCTGTACATGATTAACTTCAGGCATGGGAGGAGTGCCATCGAAGTCAGTGGGACTATTCACACGTATAAGTCTTGGCAGGATCAATGCCTAACTTAATGCCTACTCTTGAAGTGCTGATAACCACCAGACTTGTCTAGTTGGTCTATTGTAGCTCACTTTAAATTTAGTTCATCCTAGTGCTTGATTCTGAAAATTTGGCAACGTGGAACTGATTCTGAAATTGGATCGGTGACATCCAGGTCTTGTGTAGGATTTAAACAACTTAGATTTTAAAATGTACATTTAAAATTGAAAAAAAAATGTCATTTTTTCTGCTGCAACTTCTTTTCAATTCCCGATTCCTCTTTTGACTGTCTAAGTCATACTTGGGCAGAAAAAAAGCCCACAAACATAATTGCAACCATGTCTAATTAGGCAGAGCTATGTAAATGTAGCATTTCTACATGATTATAAATGTCAGGAGAGTGTTAGATAAGACATGAGAGTTTTGAGTATCTCTTGTGTACCTAGTCTAAAATATCCTTATTGCTAATCCTATTCATCTGGAGTTGCTTCCTAATTAGAATATTTATGGACTAATAAGGAGGTGAACAAGACACTCCAGTTCTGTTCCAAAGGTAAGAGAAGGGATTCATTAGACTCGATATCTCTGTTTTGATTGCTGTACAATGTAATTAATGTTGTCCTAGACAGTCTTTTTAGATTTACCTTAACAAATATTTAAGAAAGTTTCTGTGCTTACTCTCTGTCTTTCGAGTGAATTCTGGTTCCACTCAAATCAAGAGGACTTTTGCCATCAACTTCCACTAGGAACAGGATTTGGATTTTCGGGACAGATTTTCAACATCCGGCTTCCCCTTATGGCACTTGGGGAAAACAGGAGACTTTGGCCAAGGTGTGAACTCTGTTGGGCACTGAGCGTTCCAGAGGTTAAAACAGATTGAAAGAGGAGAGGGAGTTTTCACCACATTAGGAGGCACTATGGAGCTTGAGAAGGGGGGACTATGGCAGAGTGCTGCTTAAACAAGTTGGAGGAGCTGTAGAGGGATGCTAATCCTAAAGTGAGTCGCAGGCGGTGGTGACCGCTGCCACTCAAGCCAGGGCAAGAGTGGGAGCTGTGGAGGAATGCTGTTCACCAAAGTCCAGAGGAAAAGAGGGAATGCCCCTCCGATTTTTTCAGAAGAAAGTTAGCTGAGCTAATGGTCCTCGCTCCCTCATATCCTCTTACTTTCACCTCTGATTGCATCTGCAAACCACTGTACGGTTCTGCCTGCAAAGCCATGTCTATAATTTTTTGCTAAACTGTGGGCAAATATTTTTTGTCCCAGCTGTGACAGGCCTCAAAATCAGCTCCTTTTCAAGTGTACCTGCTTGCAGCAAAATCTCATTGCCTGGAGCTCCTCTCCTGCATGGAACCTCTTCCCTCTAGATCTTCAGCAAAGGATGCTCGTGAAAACAATGTTCTGTTGCTTTAAGGGTGTTTTCAGGAAATTTGTTAAAATGGCAAGTTCACATTACTTCAAGTCTTCTCTGTATAAATTATAATTAGGCATAAGGATCTCATAGCTAAAGATAAATATAGCCTCATTCCACTGCTGATGGAAATCATTATCAGCCATTATCAACTTTAATTAATATATTCGCATTATTCAAATACAGGTAGAAAATGTTCTTTGGTGTCAAAACTAAAAAGGTACGGTACCTTGCTTCTGTGTGATATGAAAAGCAGCTGACGCTTCTCAGAAACCTTGGCGGAAAACATTCTGTTTAGAAAGAGGGTCCTGCATAATAGATGCCATGCTTATATCTTCTCCTCCATTCTCCTATATAAGGTTTGAAAAATACAAGTGGACCTTTGTTGCTGAAGAACATATCGTCTCCCGAAGTACTCCTTCTCCACTCGAAGATGTAAACTGTTGTTTGTGGCATCAGTCATCTCCACAGCAACCAGCTTTGAGGCCACAGAGGATACAATTCAAGGTGCCAGGAGTGAGCAGAGTAGCAAATGTCCTTAGCTATGAAAAATAATGGACAGGAAATGCAAAAAATATGGGCTAAAGAAACCTTCACTGCTTCTAAATGGACATTTTCCATTAGACATCAGCAGCTTTTAAAGAAATACCGAATATATCACAATCCAACTGAAAGCTTCCGTTTGTCAATTTTGTTTGATTGTTTCTTTTTATGAAAAAATCAGGGCCCAATTCTGCAGGATGCTGAGCAGAAATCAGCAGGAATTGGGTGTGCTCTTGGGACAGGGTTTAGTTTTTAGTTCTCCACTGCACTTGAAAAGGAGCTGATGAATGACAGCACGCCAGATGCTCAGCCCCTGCATATTCCTGCGAGCAATGCAGAGGGACCTTAAATCTGCCCTAAAAGGAGTGAGTAGAATTCCTCTTGTTTTGGGGGCTGACCACCAATGCGGGGACCCAAGACAAGGGGTCATGATGCAGCTAAGAGAGGATAGGGCTCTCTGGAACTCTGCCAAACCTGCACATATTAGAGCTGCCATGTGGCTGCTGTCACTTGAACCAGGAGCTTGTTTGACCTTGTTTAGCCCCCAGGATAGGGAGAGGGATAAAAATTGCTTAGAAGCAGGTGTGCTGGAACAGTTCTATAGTGGGGTTGCAGAGGGTACGTCTACACTACGGGACTATTCCGAATTTGCATAAACCGGTTTTGTAAAACAGATTTTATAAAATCGAGTGCGCGCGGCCACACTAAACACATTAAATCGGTGGTGTGCGTCCATGGTCCGAGGCTAGCGTCGATTTCTGGAGCGTTGCACTGTGGGTAGCTATTCCCTAGCTATCCCATAGTTCCCGCAGCCTCCCCCGCCCCTTGGAACTTCCGGGTTGAGATCCCAGTGCCTGATGGGGCAAAAATCATTGTCGCGGGTGGTTCTGGGTAAATGTCGTCAGTCACTCCTTCGTCTGGGAAAGCAACGGCAGACAAGCATTTCGCGCCTTTTTCCCCTGGATTGCCCTGGCAGATGCCATAGCATGGCAATCATGGAGCTTTTTTTGCCGTTTGTGACTCTCACCGTATGTGTACTAGATGCCGCTCACACAGGCGATTCAGCAGCGCTACACAGAAGCATGCTTTTGCTTTTGCATGACAGCAGAGATGGTTACTAGCCATATTGCACCATCCAAACCCTTCCATAAATTGGAACTGAGGATGATCATGGCTACCAGTCCTTTTGTACCATTTGCTGCTAGTGCCCCTGGTCAATCAGCCAGGGGCGCAAAAGCCAAGAGTGGTTACTAGCCATATTGTACCTGCCATCGTTTTGTACCATTGGCTGCTGTCATAAGTGCCCCTGGCCGATCAGCCAGGGGCGCAAAAGCAAAAATTGGGAATGACTCCCTGAGTCAATCCCTCCTTTTTGGTATCTAAAAATAGAATCAGTGCTGCCTAATATAGGCAAGTGTGCTAGAGAACCACCTGCTCTGTGTCAGAGCCCGCAGAAATTATTATCTGTATGCTATTCACAGGGGGTGCTCCTGTAACAACCCCACCTGTTGATTCCGTTCTTCCCCCAGCCTTTCTTGGCTACCGTAGCATTGTCCCCCCACTTGTGTGATGAATTAATAAAGAATGCAGGAATAAGACACACTGACTTGTTAGTGAGAAATGAGTGGAAGGCAGCCTCCAGCTGCTATGATAGTCCAGACAGGACATTAAGCAGTGTGTAGGAGAGAAGCCCAGCATCCCACTGCTAGTCCAGGGGCAACTGAATCTTTTCTTTACACATGAAGGGTGGGGGCTGATGGAGCTCAGCCCCCTGTTGCTATGATGAGGATGGTTACCAGCCATATTGCACCATCCATCCACCAGAAAAAATTAGGGCCAATAGGCTGATGACAAGGATGGTTACCAGTCCTTTTGTACCATCAGCTGAGGCTGATGATGAGGATGGATTTCCATCTTTTTGCACGATCAGCTTATGCTGATGATGAGGATGGATTTCCATCATTTTGTACCATCAGCCGCCCATGACGGGGGGGGAGCAAGGATGTTGGTGTTGAGTGCTGCACTATCGCGTCTATCTGCAGCATTCAGTAAAGATAGGGTGACATGTAAAAGAGTCAGAGGATTGTTTTACCTTTCGCTTCTGGGGGTGGGTGGGGGGTGGGTGAGTAGATTGCCAAGCTATGCCCTGACCCGCGGGCACTGTGTTTGACCCTAGAAGCATTTGGAGCTCAGCCAAGAATGCAAATAATTTTAGGAGGCTGCAGGAACTGTGGGATAGCTTCAGTCCTCCAGTCCATGCGCATCCATTTGATTCTTTGGCTTTCCGTTACGCTTGTCACGCTGCAGTGCGCTGAGTCCCTGCTATGGCGTCTGTCTGGAGATTTTTAAAAAAGGATTCTGAATTTCATCTTCTGTAACGGAGCGCTGATAGAACGGATAGAACGGATTTGCCTGCCCTTACAGCGATCACATCCGCATGGTCCATGCGGGAGCTCTTTTTTTTATTTTGATTTCGGACTGCATCGCCACCCGTGCTGATCGGAGCTCCACGCTGGGCAAACAGGAAATATTCAAAAGTTCGCGGGGCTTTTCCTGTTTACCTGGCCAGTGCATCCGAGTTGAGAATGCTGTCCAGAGTGGTCAGTGGTGCACTGTGGGATAGCTCCCGGAGGCCAATACCGTCGATTGCGGCCACACTAACCCTATTCCGATATGTTAATACCGATATTAGCGCTACTCCTCTCGTCGGGCAGGAGTACAGAAACCGATTTAAAGAGCCATTAAAATCGATATAAGGTGCCTCCTAGTGTGGACGGTTGTGGCGTTAAATCGGTTTTAGGCTCCTAAAACCGATTTAAACGCCTAGTGTAGACCAGGCCTGACGATGGAAACCATGTATTTGTTATTACTACTTCAAGCTAGGGGGTGCAGCAGCACCCCCAGCATCCTAGATTCTGCACCACTGCTTAGAACCACTTTTGTCCATATCTATCAGCTGTGCTAAACATGAGCCTAACACAGCGGAGGAGCATGCCCAGCATTTAGAAGTATTTCAATAAAACATTTTAAAAAAACAAACCACTATCTCAATTAATTTAGATGGAATGGAGGGGCCCAAAGATGTTAACAGAACCCAACCACTGTCCAACATTCAGCAAGATTGGGTTGGAGTATGGAGACATCAGCAAGGTTGGGTTGGAGTATGGAGACATCAGCCTGCTTAGCACAGTGGCAAACACACAATTAAAAATCCTTTTAGATGTCTATTAAAATACAGAAAGAAAGAAAGAAAGAAAGAAAGAACCATCAAAGCATTTGAAATGTAAAGTATTAAATAAGGCGTTCATTTTAACAACATCCCTTGTTCCCTTTCCCTATAGCCTGAGAGAGTTTTTAGAAGACAATTAAAAGCTTGTTTGATGGTCTTTTAGATGGTATCATAGATGGTAATAACTGTTCTTTTTGGGGGGAAAGAGAAGAAGTTAGTTATGATGGGCTAGAGCTGATGTTGTTCTATTATTGTTAGTCTGATCCTGTTTCCTAGAAGACAAAACAAGACAAACACACACACTAGAGAAGAGAAAAGAAAAGCAAAGATAGAAAATGCAGTTTCTGTCTCTGGTGTTGACTTTCTCTTGCAACCTCACTGATGGAGGAAAACAAGCACAGGTCACAGTCTTATCTGCCACTCTGGTATTTGGTAAACTTGTACCAGCATCAGGATGTTTAGGGCATTGCTTTTAGTTGTCTCTTTCCAGGCACAGGCTTACAGCAGTGTTGCAAAATACAGAGTCTTTGCTGGCTAAGCCAGATTTTTATTGGGCAGAAGGGAAAAGGAGAGGGACAGGAAAGGGAAGAAATAAGGTAGGAAAGGAAAAGGACATAGGGTGGGTAAAGGAAGACAAAGTCTCACATCCCAGGTGGTGTTCAGGATTCAGCTGGAGTTAGTGGACCTGATGGTATCATCTGGGTCCTTCTCTCTGGCCCGATCTGGTCAGGACATCTTTGAGGATTAGGAAGCAGAAGGTCTGGGATGGTAGGGGTGGCAGCAGTGATTGTGAAGCTTGCTTCAGTAGCCAATTTTTCTCCCCAAAGTCTCTTTCTTAAGGACCCCAAAAGGGAGCGATGGGTGAATGGTCCATCCCCTGATTATTCTGTCCACTAATTAGTCCTAACATCCAACATACCAATTTTGGTGTATTAATTTTCAGACCTCAGTTCCTCTTGTTTACCAGGCATGATCTTAATGCTTAGATCAGGGGGCCTTTTTGTTTGGACTAATTCCGTCTCTGTCTCTCTTTCGTACTTTTTCCCGTCAGCATTTGTTATTATAGGTTATTGTGATATTTTATGAACTTTCACTTACTTTTTACAGTTGAGCTCGCAATTAGGCTAAATTCGTAGGCCCCATTATTACAGCAACACCCTCAACTCCCAAAGACTCCAACCTCATGGGAGGGTCGTAGCACCTCACAGGCGCAGGCTGAGTTTTGTAATTTCCAAAGGAAATTAAAATAAAACTTGAGTTGTGGTACTGCCGTCTAATCTTTGTTTTGTGTTTTCCACCATTCATAGGCATCGGTAAAACTTTTAGTTGTATTATAGCCTCCCCTGTTGAATGTTGAAAATAGGATTGTAGTTACATGTATTGTATTTTCCACTTGTGCTTCCTGAAAGTGACAGAACTTTATGTGGTATCATCTAAATCAATGACTCCATGGGCTAACAGTTTAGTTAGAGACCCCGAGGACTCAGACTAAGGACCTGTTATGGCTGATTTAAGTTAGCGCTTTGTTTCTTCTGTCACATAATAAATTTCAAAACCTGGACTGTACTGACATTTGCTACCAGAAAGGAGAAATAAAAAAATCTATATAGCTTCCATAAACTCGGAACTAAAGCAAGCAGTGCGATTGGTGGGGCTGAGTTGCTGCAAAGATAAAACCTTTTCACCTTTGAGATACAAAACGGACTGCAACTCATGATAAAACTAAATACATTTCATGGTCCCACCTTATTCCTTGCAGGGGGCTAATCTGCTTCGCAAAAACCTTGACCCATAGTTTATCACAGCCTGCAGCTTCTACTTAGGAGAGACTCATGCCCAGGGTCTAAATCCCCTCACATCCTACCTAAAGAGGGTGGTCCTACCAGGTCAGAATAGCACCTGATCATATAGCACTGCTGTAAAGCTTTCATTCGCTGTACTTTCACAAAATAATTTTGTCCAAGAAATGGAGGAAATATAGCATGCACCTAATTGACATGGGTGTTATAAAGTATAATCACTGTATTGTTTGTAAAACTCTTCGAGAACCACATGTGAAAAACACGATAGAAGATTAAAGTATTATTACTATTTATTTATTTATTTTCCTCTCAAAAAGTGTCAATGGCACATCAGTATAAATTGCTTGCAGGCTTTTGTATGGTTACAAAGGTGGCCTAATACTCCTCTTACACCTGTGCATCTCAGGAGTAACCTCATTAAAGTGAATGGAGTTACATTATTGTAAACTGAGTGTGAGAAGAGAATTAATCCTAATGAGTTCAGGTAACTCCTTCCAAAATTGCTGTTGGGCTAGGAAACAAAAAGAGATCCTAAAGAAAATAACAATGTGTTTTTGAGACTTCTGATGTCAAGGTTATGCTTATTTAACCCCTTAGCATGCTGGGAGTTGAGATTTCAGAACATGAGATATATTTGGAGGGAGAGGATGCCACACTGGCATTCTCCAGGGTGAAGATTATTTCATTCACAGTTTCACCTCCTGACCAATGGGAAAATATTCAAGACTTAAATGATATGTCTACACTGCAATTAGACACCCCCGGCTGGCCCATGCCAGCTAATTCGGACTCGCAGGGTTGAGGCTACTGTTTAGTTGCAGTGTAGACGTCCGAGCTCATATGGAGCCTGGGCTCTCGGACCCTGAGAGGTGGGAAGATCCCAGAGCTCAGGCTGCAGCCTGAGCCAGAACATCAACACTGCAATTAAACATTCTTTAAGACCTCTGGTCTCCATATCACCATTTACAATTTGCCTCAAACTTTCCAGGCAAATTCCACCATCGAATAAGACTATTTCCAGCACCTCTGAAAATCAGGCCTGGGTGTCTCAAACTGGGCTCCCCAAATTAGTGGATACTTTCAAAAATATGGTCCTGAATCTCTCTGTGTCTCAGGTCTCCATCTGAAAAATGAGCATGATAATACTTCCCTGCCTCACAGAAGTATCATGATGATGACACTGTTAATGCTTGTATCTATAAATAAATAAAATAAAATACACCACCATTATGTATGTCATTTTAATAAGCATTCAGTGAAGCATTGAATATGATCAGGTCTTGAGTTAACCTCAATTAATTATTTTGTCAGAATTATATTTTGCACATTTTTTTTCAGTTTAGGCTTGCTACGTTTGACTATCTTAGAATATATACTGCTAAATTCAACTTTAAAATTCAGAGACACTTTGCTTCCCATATGAAATTCAGATTTTTTATAAAGGAAGGTAGCTAAAATTGCAGAAAGCTTAGCTACAGAAACTCCCCCTTGCAGCTACTGAACAGGAAACTTCAGTGTTTCTCCAGTCTTATATCCACATGAATTACAGTTCATCATGTAAATATGATTGGCAAGTTCCTCTCTGGTACCTTGTGGCAATGTGAAATTAATTCCATATTACGAGACTCTGGGATCATGTCAATGGATGGCCGTGGTGCTGATTCTTTTATGAAATTTGCCCTGCTAAGATGGAACCTGCTTACTGGTCACTTAAAAGCCTTTGACACTTGCAAAGATCCTATGCATCCCTTGGATTACAAAAAGTATGGAAATTAAATACTGCTTGATTAAGGGTCTGATCTGAGAAAATTAAATCCTGCCTTCAATTATTGAAATGGCTTGTGGCTACTGCTTGATTCTTTATACTTATGAAAAGGGCCCAATTTATGCTGCCAAAAGTCTCCCTTTACGCTTGGAACATTTTAGAATTAAAGGAAACCCATCTAAATCTACTTCTTCCTTTTAAATTAATAAATGTACCCTTGCCTCCAATTCTTTATACCTCACAACACGGAGTGAGTATTTTTTTAAAAATTGTTCACACTAAGTTCTTTTATTGTAGTGACGTGGTCAGTTTGTTTCATGTATAGTAATAATTGCTCTCATTGAATAACGATCTTACCTGTCCATTGGGGTGATTCTAGAGAAGAGGACATCGTTAAAGTTGACGGGCCGATATTGGGGAAAAAAAAAGTCCCGTTCATCATGAAGAAATCTCTCAGTTGCAACATGACTCTGATGGGAAGTATAAACCCCACGTCACCCCAGAAAGGGTTAAAATGAGCCTGAAACTTCTATTGACCTTACCTGTTACACCTGGGGAAGGCATGGTTAGGTTGAAGGAGGAACTTAAAAGTAAGAGTGCAATGCAGTCAGTGAGAGAGGAAGTGTTCTCCAGGGAGGAGAGACTGGATGTGGACCTGATCAATGGGGAAAGAAAAGGGGTATGGCTACAGAACCAGGACTAGCTCCTGCAGTTGGCCCTGCCAAAGGGCAGGACTCAAGGGAAACATCCCTGTGGTACTTCTTCCAGCATGAAAGCCAGTCTGTTCTTCAGCGATGATATTCTCCGCTTGTAGCTTCAATCTGTTCAATATGACTTTCAACATTACATTGCTGCCTCATTCATTACAGTGTTAAAATCGTTGGTCATTGTTTCTACGTCTTCCTCTAGAGCAGTGGTTCCCAAACTTAGTTTGCAGCTTCTTCAGGGTAAGCCCCAGCGGGCCATGAGATGCTTTGTTTACCTAAGCGTCCGCAGGTATGGCCGCTTGCAGCTCCCCAGTGGCTGCGGTTCGCTGTTCCCAGCCAATGGGAGCTGCGGGAAGCGGCACAGGCCAGGCCACTTCCCACAGCTCTCATTGGTCAGGAACCAAATTAGATCTGGACCTTACTCCGGTTTCTCCTTACTGATGTCAATGGTGTTTCCCTAGAAGAATTTGGAAGAGAATTTGGCTCATGAAGGCTATGCTCCCCGCAATGGGCAGAGAAACGGTCCCTTGCCTTTAGAGTTCTCCTTTGACAGAAGTTCCTCTTAGTCTTTTCTGACTTTTAGTCTCTTTTCCAATAATAATGTCAATCACCGTCTCTCTCAGCAAATCGACCAAGGGAGCCAACATGGGCCTGCCAATACTGTATAAAACAAATTGTAGGGGAAATAGAGTAGGGAGAACCTCACATTGTCTGTTCAGTTATTTTACTACTTCCCACTAACCTTTCATTTTGCTGAATTTAAATTAGTCAGTTGCTTTCTCCAATGTAACTTGTTCCTTCTTTTTTTGGACCTCCTCCTGCATTCGTTATAAGGTATAAGCATATGTGATATGCCGTTAGCAAGAAGCAAGCAAAGCTATTTAATCAGAGTGAACTAATTTATTAAATATTGGATGACACCAGATTTGCAGCAGTATAGTTTGTTCATTCCATACAGAGTCAATGCTCCTTAGCTTCTCAAGGCTTGTGGTGCGCTCCAAAGTGCCATAATCTTTAGGATCCAAAATCCTAGACCCTTTGGTGCTTTGTTAGAAACAAGATAGAAAACATATATATATTTTCCCTAAAACTGAATCGTGTCGGGTTTTTTTCCTTTTTAATCAAACCAGATACACCCGAAAACAAATCAGGCTGATAAAAACAGAGTCAGATTTGCGAAGAAAACAGCTGTAGCAGCTAAATGGCTTAAAGCAGAGAAAATAGGGAAACAGCATGTGGGAATAATGATGGGTGGTTTTCAGGTTTCAGAATACATTAAGGCATTCTCCCTGTTTATTAAATTGCTCTGGCAGCATTTGACAGCAAAGGTTTTGCAGATTATGAAAGTGCAAGGGACATAACTAGGATTTTTTCAAACTAAAGCATGGCCTTGGGGTAATCTCCGAGAAGTTACATACTGCAAGAAGGATTTGCTTTGCAGAACTCCAAAGGAGGGCAATTTTTTTTTTAAATATCGTCATTCCCTTTACCTTCTTCATGGCACCTGATTAGGTTTTCTCTAACACTCACTGCCATTGTCATAACAAGGCAAATGCAAACTGTCGGCAGCATGAATGCAACTCTGACATATTTACTGAAGGGCATCAGCTGACAACAACAGTTGCTGTATGGCCACCTAGATATTAAACTTTTGTAGAGTATTTTTCTGCCCTGGAAAAGCTGGAAATAATATTGTAATTTTGCAAAAATTGCACAGCCAGAATCTTGTTCCTCAATCCTATTTTCAAGTGGTTTCTAAAATGAAAATGGAATCTTCTGAGCATAAAGCATACAAAATATTGACATCAGTCGAAAGTGGCAGCTCTTAGATTTAAATTGCTCTTTGCTTTCTGCTGAGGTAAGAAGGTCACAAAATATAGTTGACCATCATTTAAGCCTCTTGCACTATTACTTTGCAGGTGCCTTATTTTGAGTCTCAGCCCACATGCACAGTGCAGATTTCTAAAGCAGAATATTTTCTAATATGCTCATTTTGGAATTATTTTGGAAAGTCATGAAACAGATGGCTGGGTTCTCCTATTGGAAACAGTGCCATGGAAGGAATTCCAGCATTTTCAAAGTCTGAAAACTTTGATGTTTTCTAAACTAGTCTGGGACCCAGACTAGTTTAGGTCCAGATCTTGCAATCAATTGTGCCTGGACAAATTGATTTGACTGTACAGAGACCCTCAGTGGTTTGAGCATTGGCTTGCTAAACCCAGGGTTCTGAGTTCAATCCTGGAGGGGGCCATTTGGGGATTGGTCCTGCTTTGAGCAGGGGTTGGACTAGATGATCTCCTGAGGTCCCTTCCAACCCTAATAATCTATGATTCTATGACTTTGGCAGGGCTCTGTGCAGGTGTGGCAACCCATCTGCAGGATTGGGGCCTTAATTTTTAAAGGGATACACAAAGGCATCTGAAAACACTAGTTTCTTTTCTCTCTCTTCATCTCCTCCCTGAACACACACATACACACACCTATAATTTGAAAACAGCCCAAACTTTTATTTTCAATTTGCTCCATGCTTGCTGTGCCTTTTGCCAAGTTTCAGTCAATAAACAAATTGTATGGCCTTGTTATAAAACCCCTGAAAATAGAAAACGCTGACACAAACTTAACTATAGAGGCACAATTTAGAAAGTAGGTGCTTGTGTCAACTTTGAAGAATGAGATGAATTTAAAGGTGCTATTTAGCGATGAAAAAATTCTTTGGGTTTAACAGCTTCTGTTTTTCAACACAGTCTACTGTTTTTCAGGCAGCCATGTGCAAGTAATGGCATTCTCCTAAACCAAACAAATAGAATAAAAAATGATGTGGCCTCTAACCCCACCCTTTGCAACTCATAATATAGAGCTAGGATCAGGTAAAAACAGAACATGCTTCGCTATTAACCTTAGATACAGAGCATTTTTGAAACATGTTTTCACCATCTATGGTGCCTGCCCAAGGTCAGAGCATGATAGATATCTTGGAGGGTGTGTGGGGATTGACTGACTACTGTGTATTTTTCAACAGGCTCCCTTCCTAGCAGAGAAGTGCCTTTTTTATATATATTGCTTGTATGTTTCACAGGAACAGGATGTGTCTGCTGACTTTTTGGTTTGTTTTCCAAAACTTTGATCACACTAATCCAGTGTTTCTCAGACTGGGGCCGCCGCTTGTGTAGGGAAAGCCCCCGGCAGGTTTGTTTACCTGCCCCGTCCGCAGGTTCAGCCGATCGCGGCTCCCACTGGCCACGGTTCGCTGCTCCATGCCAATGGGGGCTGCAGGAAGTGGCACGGACCGAGGGAGTGGAAGCCGCGATTGGCTGACCTGTGGACAGGCAGGTAAGCAAACTGACCTGGCCCGCCCAGGGCTTTCCCTACACAAGCAGCAGCCCCAGTTTGAGAAACACTGAACTAATCTATTGTCTGGAATTCCAGGGGAAAAATTCAACCCACGTGTAAGAAGTGTACCAACTGGGAATAGCTGGAGTCCATCCCCCTCCAGCCACTTCCCTTCCCCAGGGGACAGACCCTCAGGATTGTCAACCCCAAGCAGTAAAAACATGAGTGAGACCCCCCCCAAATCATTGATGGGCTTAAAAACCATGCAATTTTATGATGAATAAATACATAAATACATAAAATAAATGTGGAGTTCTTTTTATTTCCCTTCTTGTCTTCCAGCCTTTAGTGAGCATGTTTCTGAGCTTTTACCACACCCACAAGGGCTAGAAACTTACTGATACTTTTTTGAGGTGAGATTTTTCACATGCTCACATGATTCCTGGAACCAGGTCTTCAAGAAAAATACCAAATCCAATAAATCTCAGGATAAAATCAGGAGATTTTGCAGCGTTGTGCCTCTGACATGCCTTGTGTACTGGGGACTTCAGGAGGGGAGGTATAGCAGCCCTCAAAGCTGTCTCCAGGCCTGCCAGGGACTCTCCTCTACTATCTGTGTACTAAAAGGAGGTTGCCATTCCCACATCAGCTGAACAGCACAAAGGGAACAAACGGGCAGAGAATCTGCTCCATTGTGTCCAAACCTGCTCAGGAGCCAGAGAACAGAACCCAACAAGAGTTTTGCTGTGTTATTAACTTTATAATCTCTATAGTGAAAAAGATTATTATTTCCACTTTCCTTCAGATAACTCTTAAAGCACTTCCTCATGCAAAAGCACTGGAGTTAACATAACATTATCGAGATGATATAAACACCAGCAGAATGAAGAACTGTGCTTTCAGAAGTAACCACACAAGAAATCCTTAATGTTAAATCACATGTATTAAGCTGGATTCACATTTATATTTAAGCTTTTGACACCTATTCCCAGAAAAGCTGAAGTAGGAAAAGAAATGATCAAGTATCTGTCAATTCAAAAGGTGTTTTTTAAAACAAGAAAGTATTTGCATATCACAGCATTTTAAAAGACAAAGAGTAATAGCTTAGGAAACAAACAGAGATGTATAATATAAGGTGTGAGAGTGTTTTACATATTTAAAGCATCAAGGGAGAGTTTGGGTTTTTTTAAGCAGAACTTGTGATTATTAGTCACACTGATAGATGAAACCTATTTATTGAAGGTCAGCTCTCAAAAACTTTGCAATGTTAAAATGAAAATTCTGGGCTAGGTTGTGGCCTCTGGAATTCTACCTGTCTCAAGAAACCCTGACATACAGTGTTTTCAATGCTTTACCAAGATTTATGGAGCATTTTTTCTGACTGACGTGGTATTGTGGGCAGAACCCTCCTGTGCTTTGGCCCGTGAATCAGAGTGAACATTCGGATTGCTCATGTGAATTATTTCTAAGTAAATATTTTGTGTCTCTAGTCTCTTTTGAGTCACAGTAAAAATCAGCACTTGAATGTGGAAATTCACCACTGTGCAGCAGGCTAGCACAAGGAGGCATTGGCCCCTCTAAGTCCCGTTAAGTCCTCAAAGTAAAGTTTAGGTGGGCGTTCAGTGGTGATTAGGCTCTGGGCTGGTCCTGTGTGCAGGAGTGAATTTCAGCCTGTGCGTGAATAGCAGAGAAAGTTTCCCATTTAAAGCTGATCTGTTTATGCCAGCTTTTCGCATGTACTTCCTGTAGGTGAAATATTACCTGTTTGAACAACATTGTAATTGAATTGCATTGAGTAACAAAGCAATGTAAATCAGTCTGATTTGGTCTTCACTTACAAAAGCGGCAAATAGGAGGAGAGAGAATATGTGAGAGTGTTCATTGAAGTTGGATTTAGGTGGTCCATAGGTATTGTACTGGCCCCCTTCATAGGGGTGAATTTTATCCTGTGGGAGTAGAAATTTTAGGGAATAAAAAATAACATTATTACCGTAAACCACTGGTACCTAGTGTGACACTCTGTAGCCCTCTTGTAGCATGGAACTTGGAGGGAGGAGCACAGGTTGCAGGAGGGAAGAGTTTGAAGGCGGCACCAGGAAGTCAGTCTGTTTGCATATGGCTTTAAGGCTAGCTGCAGTGGCAGCATCTCTGTAAATAGTTCCCTTAATAAAGACCCAATTTAGTTTTAGAAACATGGAGTCTCTCATGTTATTACCCAGCACATGGTAAATGAAACACACCTCTGGAGGGGCTGGGCCACATATAGAGGTTGATGATCCTGCTCATGACTTGGCAAACCTGGCTGTATCTTTTAGCTCAAGCACTAGAGACTTATGCTTTAAGAGCAAGCGGTCCCAGGTTTGATTCCCCCCTGCCAACAACCCACCCAAAGACATGCCCTGTCACCATAGTGAAAAAGAAAAAGGGCAGATTTTCAAAAGCGCTTAGCGCCCACAACCTGGGGCAGATTTCAAAAGGAGCTCAGTTCCCATTTATGCCTCTAAATGAAGGGATCAGATTTTAAAACACACAAACCTACCCGTTCATTGACAGAACAGTGAGAGTGCTGGATGCTCTGAGCATATTTTGAAATCTGCCTGCTTCGTTTAGCTTCCTGAATGGGAGTTAAGCAATTTGGAAACCGGGCCATATATTGAGGTGTGTCTAAGTGGGAGCTGTTGTGTGCTAAACTCTTTTAAAAATCTGTCCTCCTGAGCTTTAAGTGGTTGATAATTAGATCTCTCTGCAGAAACTATTTTCAGTACAGACAGACAATTTTTAAAAAATCTGACTTTCCTGATTGGGCTACAATATTTATTACATTCACAAGGTGATTGGATAACGCAAGATACCTTATACCTGAAAAGCAAATACCAAGTTGTTATTGGCGCAAAAATAAATTAGCCAAGGAGGATTACACTAGGTTTACTTTCATTGGCATTCAGCATTACTGCAGTAGCATGAAGCAAATGAAAAAATACATAAATATCAGAAGAGAAGATGTAAGGATAGATATGAGAAGAAATAGGAAATTTCAACACCTATAGATTTTCTCTTTCTTTCTCCAATAATTCCCCACTCAGAAGCAATACCCCTGTAACCTTATATTGCTTTAACAAACAAGGTGGTAAATTTAGCCAGACACCCACTCCTAGGAAAGTGGTAATTAATTGGAAAATATTTGAACTGTGCTTTGAAAATGTAGGTCTGAATTTTGCAAACTCTGTCCACTAATGTGGACTAATTTAATCACATAATTACTGTATTTCTGGACCTTGACATACAGTTCCCAATTTGCATGCATTATAGGTGTATATTGGGAACACAGTTGTGTGCATAAAACAACTGTGCACGCGCTTTTGAAAATTTGGACCATAAATCACATATAGGTTTTATTTATTGTTGCTGTTTGCCTCAGAAATGCCCAATTCCTTTAGAGCCTCTTTGTAAATATATTCTACTCTTGTTTATAAACTCTCACAACAATAACTTGTGCTGCCAGGTTCTTGGAAAAGGTCTCTGTCATGCCAGTCTGCGTCTTGATGGAGATCGCCACATGTAATAACTGTAATTTCGTTCAGGTCACAGATTCCTTTGTTTTTGGCCATGTAACTTGCCAGCTCAGTGATATTGATTTGTGTTAAGAAAAGGGGTCATAAAATAGAAAAACTCTCCACTTAAATCCTTGTTGCAAAAACATGTAGTGATTTTTGGACAGAAAATTGTTCTGTTTTCTTTTCAAAATAGTTTGTACATAGAGCATGCCAGGAGATCTGATTTTCTGCTATCCCCTTACTTTACAAGTAATTTCAACATGATCCAAAAAGACTCTGTTTTGTTATATTTTTAATATTTTTAATCACGTATTAAAATAATACATAAGATCTATGATATTTTTACCGGGATGGAAATACAAAGTTTGTTTGCAGTGTTGTTGTAGCCATGTTGGTTCCAAGATATGAGAGAGACAAGGTAGATGAGGTAATATCTTTTACTGGACCAACTTCTTTTGGTGGAAGATGCACGCTTTTGAGCTCCACAGAGCGCTTCTTCAGGTCTGGGGAAGGCAATCAGAGTGTCTGAGTTAAACACAAGTTGGGACAGATTGTTAAGCTTAAGGAGTAATGCAGGTTATAGGTGGCCACTTGAAGTGAAGTGGGAAATTGAGGGCTAGATTGTTACTGAGGGTTTGAAGTAGGCAATTAAAGGTACCAGGCATTATGTTGTGTTACAAATTATTGTAATGATCCATAAAGCCAGTGTCCTTGTTGTGTCATTGGAACCCCTATGGGGTATAATCAAACAGATCCCATATTTGATGGGGACCACATACTGAAAGAAATCTTTCCCATACCCCCTATTCTAGCCTTTACACAACACCTCAGCCTTGCCAAGCTCATGATCAGAAGTCAGCTCCTCATAGACCAAGACACACCAACTCAAAGCTAGACCCTGCCAGAACTTCAGATGCAAAACCTGCAGACATGATCCACTGCTATGATGATCAATACCCCCCATAACATACCTTTCAAGATTCATGGGTTCCTACACATGCCTCTCAACATGTGGAGTACGTCATCCAGTGCACCAATTGCCCCCATAACAACTGTGTGGATTAAGCCAGGCAATCAATACTCTTTCAAATAAGCTTGCATAGAAAAATGATAATCGACAAAAACACTCTGTCACCCATGGATGAAAGCTTTTCACAAAGTGATCACTCCATATCTGAACTTTCAGTACTCATGCTTAGAGGAAACCTGCTCAACACCCTCAAAATGCGAGCCTGTGAACTTATTAAATTCATAACTCTGCTAGACACCAAAACCCTGGACCATGGATTTCCTTCCCCAGACCTGAAAAAGAGCTCTGTGTAGCTTGAAAGCTTGTACCTTTTACCAACAGAATATAAAGTGAGCCATATTAAGCCTAAGAAAGCATCCAGAATTGGTATAATATGCAGTATGAAACATTTCACATTTTCAGAATGAAGCTGATGGGAAGTGATAGTTTATCCTATTACTGATGCAGATGGTCTCACCCCTTTGCAGACGACCAAGCTATGCACCACTTAAATCCTCCCAAACCCTCAAAATAGGGTTTACAATGGGACTTCAATGATCTAATCGGCCTTGTGCTGGCCCTTTGCACAGTAGAGAAATTCAGATATAGGCAAATCACTTAGGCATATGCTTAACTTTAAGCATGTTAGTAGTCCCATTGAAGCCAGTGGAAGTGGATCCAAACCTAAGGCCTCAGGTTTTACAAACCACATGCTCCTCTATTTTGTCTGTCTGTAGGTTTAATACAACTCGAAGTTCCCACCATAGTGCTGTAGCATTTTCCATTCCTTAGAAACTTTCTTTAGTAGTTCAGACAACACGTTTCCTTATCTACCCTAGACCCAGTGGGCTAGATCCTCAGCTGGTGGAAATCAGTGTCCCCTATTGATTTTCAACAGAGCTTTATACCAGCAGTTTGCTTCTCACCCTATGTCCCTGACTGACAGCTACATCCAAGACAGGTCTTTTTTTTTCATTCCCTGGGTCTCTCACTATCTGCCGTTAGGACATGCTTCAAGCCTCATTGACTTTAGCTGCTGTATAGTGTTTTTGACTGGGTTTGCATCCCCTACCCTTGTTTTTGTATCCATTACACTTTTGTTTTCTCTCTTCCTCTTCCTAGCTTGAGAATAATCTCTCTGTGGGTGGGGTCGTTTGACTGCGCACTGTCGAATTTGTTGTGCTTGTGCTGCATTTTTTTCATTGTCCAGCTTTGTATTGTATTTAGTTGGTTTATTCCCTGTTTTTATTTTTCCTTCCTTTAATATTCTGTGCTGGGGTTTTGTTTGTGTGTTTTATACAATGGGTAGATGTTTCACAAGAGGCACCTTATTAAATAAATAAACTGTGCTATCAGTCTGGTGTTATCAAGAGAGGGTCTTTTGGTATCTCAAATGAATGGCAGGTTCCGAGCTCTATATTACAAAAAGAAAAGTAAGATAATGAAGTAACAAAACTTTTTAAAATGAGACTTTCTGGTCCCTTATCTAGTATTCTGTCAGATGATTTTTCTCAAGAAATGTTCTTCAAAGCAACTTTTGGTTTAACAAACAAACAAACCAAGAATTAAAGGTAATAGGAGTTTTGCAGGTTTAGGCCTAATATGAATTTATACCATCTAGATTTTCAGCCTAGCATGGAGCCTAGTGTGACCTTATCCAAGGTCTGGTTCATTCTTGGAGTTCAGAGTAAAGTTTGCATTAACAGTGTCATGAGTTTCTGAATTGCTTTTGACACAGAAACCAAACTGCCTTTGTAGTGCCCTACCTGGAGGCAAGACAGAAAGACAAGAGCAGTGAGTGGCTCTGACAGTCCCAGGTTGTTCCAATGGATAAACCTGTAAGTGGTAGCCTCTAAGCCCACCAGCTATTGAAAGGGTCGGGTTGCAAACAAGGTAAAATAGAAAACTGCAACTTAAAAAAAAGAAAGAGAGAGAGAACCCACGAATGAGGAATGTTTTATCTCCCTGTTCTTTCATGGAAAGTGAGGAACATTTTTCTTCTGCTACGTTACTGAGGCACTGAAGCCTTTATAATAGTGTGCAACAGCTATGCCATCAAATAAGAAATGCTTTAAATTGCTTTCTTCACATCTCGCTGCAGTGATGAACATTGGAAGTGGTGTCACCATTTTAAATGCAGACATTGTTGAACTGTGGTCTTTAATATGGACTTCCATCTGATTTTTCTAATTTTTGTGAAATCTGATTACTTTTAAATCTCCCTCCCCCCAATCCTCCTCCTCCTCCCACTCTCTCCATTGCTTAAACCTCATTAAAAAGATAATTCAGCACAGAGGCGTAGCCACGGGTGGGTCTGGGTGGCCTGTGGCCCACTCACTTAGCATCCAAGCCCACCCAAATCTGAGCAGGGGTGTAGTGCAGCCCAGAGCATCACTCGGGCACCTGAAATCCAGGACGGAGCTATGCACCCACCCTTCAGAAAGCTACGCTCCAGCAGCTCTGCCCTGCCATTTTCTGAGCCGCCCCACACATGTGCTCAGCTCGGCAGGTGAAGCCCTGTGTCTGGAAGCACCAGGGCTAGGAAGAGAGCGTGGCATCAGGGGAGAAGCTGAACTAACACAAAAAAAACGAGGAGTCCTTGTGGCACCTTAGAGACTAACAAATTTATTTGGGCATAAGCTTTCGTGGGCCTGATGATGAAGTGGGATCAACGGACCCTCCGCAGGCACGCCTGCGGGAGGTCCACCGGAGCCGCCTGCCGCCCTCCCGCGGCACGCCGCCCCAAGCGCACGCTGGGGTCTGGAGCTGGCCCTGCTTATACCAACCTCACCACCATAGAATATGAGTGATTTCCAGGAGTTTGTTAAGTGACAAACAGCTGATATTCACAGTTTGTTCTTTAAAGGTGGTTCTTTAAATTAACCAAACTGTTTGGTACACCCAAAAAGTTTAGGTTTGGTTTAACTCGAGTTTGCAGCAAGCATTGAATTGGTTCATTTTTATTCATTAATGTTAATCTACTCCTCCCTGGCCACCCATGACTGTTGTGAGTATTAGTAAAGGAACAGATCAGTGCTTGGTGGAAATTCAGTTCTAAATGATTCCCAGTGTGGATGGGACTGAAAGCACATTGCTAATGAAAAATAGCACAGGTAAAACAATAACCAGTACGTGATTTGTTACATTATACTTTCTGTCCATGTTAAAGTCCCCCTTACCAGGAATGTTAGCTTTTTCTTGAATTTCTTTTTCATATGTAGCATGCTTTCCCCACTGACCTTGCTGAGTTGGCTAAGCACACATTTGTCATTTGTCTGGCAAAATTTTTGTGTCCTATACCTTTTTTTTTATACTGCTTTAATACTGCCCTTCCCTTGATTAAGAAGAAATGGGCATCTTAGGCTGACATTATTTCTACCATGAAAAGAGTAAATAAAAAAGCTCCTTTTTCTAGGCTGCTTTATACAAATGTCACTATACATTTTTAAATCCGCTCTGGGTTCCCATGCTCCAGTCTTTTGAAATGATAACCAAGTCAAACTTCCTTATGCTGCATTTCAGTGTTAATGGGGCACTTACAGAGGGTGAACTGCAGAAAACAGGTATACACAGAACAGTTCTGTGTGGAACACTCTCTGCTATTCACATACATTGTGAAATGCTTTAGTTTTATTGTAGGGAAAATGTTGGATTAAGAATAACACATTTTAAGTTCTTTCCTCATGTCACTGTCACTTCAGTAGGGGTCTGGTTCTGAAATCCTTACTTAGTTTGGCTTGAGTAGGGGATAAATGAGAACTTAGGAAGAATGCCAAGGTTTGACTATAGGAGGAAAATCATTCACCCATGATCCGCACATAGAGGTGACCCTCTGTGACTGTATCTTCCCCTTTGCATGTGGGTCAGAAGACTGCATATGCGAAACGGGTAGGAAGATGGAGGTCTGGGCCACAGCTCATCCCATGGTTTTCCATAAGAGAGGTCAGTTTCCCCCTTCCAGGCTATCAAAAGTGAAGTGATTATAAAAATCTTATTTATTCTTCCATGTTTATGCTATGTGTTTCCTTTGTATTTTTCATTTGTGTTGGACAATGAAAACAGACTGGTTGTTTGCACTTTTATTTATAGTCATTTCACTTTCTGCTTCTCATGAAATAACATGTGGTGGCAACATTTAGGTTTCAAACCCTGCAGAAGAATGATTGACTCCCAAAAACCAATTGTGATTGAGTTTTACTTCGTTCAAGTGTGTAATGAAAATATTTCTTCTAATCCTAGGTTTTATAAAACCAATTTATCAGAGCTGGTTGGAAAATTGAGGGAGAAGAGGTTCCCTGTGGAAAATTTCAACAAACATTAAATGTTTTGTTTTCAGCAAAACTTTCAGTGGAAAAACTTCACTTTTCTGTCAAAACTGAAAAAATGTCAGTTTTCAGTAGCCAAAAAAATGCTAAAAAACTGAAGAAAATATTCTGTTTTCAGCCAAAAAAAAGGCACTTTCTGACAAAGTGAAAATATTTAAAAAGCAGACACTTGCAAAATATTTTTGCTTAGTCAACTACCATATTTTTCATAAAAATAAAAAGTTTTGAAGGTAAATTTTGCCCAACCCTGTGACTGACATTTTGAGTCCAAATATCTCTTGGTATTCCTTTAAGCTACAAATGTTTGGGGTGGAATAACTCAAGACATATTAAATGGTATTTTTTGTCTCTTTTTTCTCTCTTGCTCTTCCAGAAAGTTCAGCAGTACACAGTCATCGTTCAGGCTACAGATATGGAAGGAAATCTTAACTATGGTCTCTCAAACACAGCAACTGCAATCATTACGGTGACAGATGTGAATGACAACCCACCAGAATTCACTGCCAGCACTGTGAGTATCAATGCATCAGCACAATGATGCATGCACACACAATGTGTTTGTAACTCATGGACATTTCATATCCCTCGTCTCTGTTTGCTGGTTTGGCAGACAGAATAAAAACTTGATAAATAACTGTGTAACAAAGACTTTCAGAGGGAAGAGAGAGAGCGAGAGATTCCTGAACTAGCAATGCTGGTTTGGCTACTAGTTTCACTGAGATACTGAAGAAACTAAAAGAATGTGGCAAGGATAGTTTCTACTGTCACTAAGGAGGTTGCAGTGGTGTCACAGCAAGTGATTGTAGACACATCAGACTTATTACTTATGAGCTAAACCCTGAACTATATTTTGTAGCTTGGATTAAATTTCAAAAGAAGAAATAAATAGTCTGAATGGTAACACTTAGTCATCCATACGTATTTCACTGATAACTGTAACAGATGTCTTTGTTGTGCAGGCAGTAAATGCATTAAACCATAGTGCATCTGTTTTTAATTAGCTCAAAATCCTTCATATACTAGTACAATATGTGTCTATCCGATTCTGCTCCAAGACCGTTGGTCTAACTTCTTTGAGTGGGAAAAATAAAGAGATTGCAGTGGACAAGGTAGTGTAAGGAACGGGGGGTGGGAGGGTGGGAGATAAAAAAGTAATAAAATAATTTAATTGATCTCTGTACCAAAAATAAATGCAGGAATTAATGATATATCAGGAACTCAGAAAAATGAAGTATTCTGAATGTGCGTAATGATGTCATGCTGAAATAATGATAAATAATGAATTATTAGCTTTTGGTTGTTTACATTAATAATAAGGTCAGCTATTAAGAAAAGCAAAATTTCAGTCACAAAGGAAAAATAAGTCTCAAAATGCATCCAAAGCTCTAAAAAATCATCTTGAGCATCCTACATGAACATCACTGTAGATATGGGAATATAGAGTCCAGAGAGATGGAACAGTGTCTTTTCTTCAGCACCACTGAAAGCCAGCATTGTACCGTGTATCATGTCACTGAGTGCTCTTGTAGGTATATGGAGTGGGTTCGTACTACTTCTGTATGATACTGAATGATACTATTCTATAAGGTACATCAATATTTGTTAGCACAGAGCCGAACTCTGGCCTCAGTTACACCCATGAAACTCTGCTGAACTCACTGGGCTTCTACAGGTGTAACTGAAAGCACAATTTGGCTCATGATTCCAGACCTGCAAGGTGCTGAGTGTTTCAGAGAAAGTGATGAGTCCCTTCATCTTCCGCTGATGTTAGGGAAGAGAGCGTTTCACAGACACCTGATGAAACTCAGCATTTGCCATGGAAGTAACTCAGCTTTCAGTATCTGAGGTTGTTAGCCCAGAGCATACGGAGTATGGCTCACCATAGGGCGTATGTGATGATGTTTGTCATGGGAATACATTTATTGGGGTATTTTCCATTTAGTGTATTAAAGAATGTATTTCAGCATATGACACATGCAGTTCTAGTAGAACCATAGAAAGCAGAGCTGGATCTTGGGGTATCTAGTCCATTCTCATGCCAATGTAGGATTGCTTCCTCCTATGCAATTTGTAGAGTTTTATCCAGTCTGGTTTTCAATATCCCAAGCAATGAGTCTTTCCACTACAAAAATATATGTGCCCCAGCATACTAATGCTTTGGGGGAACCTTATGCTGCCAGGTAAATACTTCTTCCACCTTAATTTGAGTGAAAAAGTGCTGACATCTAGTGGCCAAGTTGTTTAAGCACAGATGTGAATGTCTTAAAGATAGTGACTGCTAAATTGGAATTAATTTGCAAAATGGACACCATTAAATTAGGCTTGAATAAAGACTGGGAGTGGATGGGTCATTACACAAAGTAAAACTGTTTCCCCATGTTTATTTCCCCTCCATGCTGTTCCTCACAAGTTCTTGTCAACTGCTGCAAATGGACCATTTTGATCACCACTACAAAAAGTTTTTTTCTCTCCTGCTGGTAATAGCTCACTTTAACTGATCACTCTCGTTAGAGTGTGTATGGTAACACCCATTGTTTCATATTCTCTGTATATATATATATATAAATCTTCCTACTGTATTTTCCACTGCAGGCATCCAATGAAGTGGGGCTGTAGCCCACAAAAGCTTATGCTCAAATAAATGTGTTAGTCTCTAAGGGTACGTCCATACTACCCGCCCGGATCGGCGGGTAGCAATCGACTTCTCAGAGTTCGATATATCGCGTCTCATCTAGACGCAATATATCGAACTCCGAACACGCTCCCGTCGACTCCGGAACTCCACCGCCGCGAACGGCGGTGGCGGAGTCGACGGGGGAGCCGCGGACGTCGATCCCGCGCCGTGAGGACGGGTAAGTAGTTCGAACTAAGGTAGTTCAACTTCAGCTACGCTATTCACATAGCTGAAGTTGCGTACCTTAGTTTGACCCCCCCTAGTGTAGACCAGGCCTAAGGTGCCACAAGTCCTCCCTTTCTTTTTGTGGATACAGACTAACACGGCTGCGACTCTGAAACCAGAAAAACTGGTACTTGTCTCCAGATAAAGTTAATAGAGGAAATTTAAAGTGACTGGTAACTCCTTGGCGCTAACATTAACCATGTTATGAGTAACCATATGGCTCTGTTACAGTTTTCTGGAGGAAACCGTGTATTTATATTGTGAGACTTGTGAGATAAAGGAGCATATGTTAAAAATCTTACCAAGACTTTATTTATCCAGAACTGAATTTGACAGAGGGGAGCTCATAGAAAATTGCATTCAGGTAAATTCTGGGTATTTAAAGTCTCAGCATGTATCAGATCCAGAAGGGATAAAAGTTACTAAGACAATTATCCATAGAATCAGGTTAAATGGATCAGAAAATTTGACTCTTCCCCTAAGCAGGAATGATTTGTACTGTCATTTCTCTAATTTCAATCACTGGAGAAAGAGTTTTGCAAGGGCAAAAAGGGGCCTTTATACAGTTCCAAGTGGGACTGTGCATAATTCAAACCTGAGGATATTTTATAGTGATATTACCTCATGATTCTCTAGTAAATTTGATCTTTAATACTGTATCCTCCTGGGTATAGTAAAGATCCCATTACTGGTGGGTACAAAAATGCCATCTGATCTTTACCTTTGGCTGCCACAGGTAAAATCATCAGTCCGATAATTCTCATTAAACCTGAAGTGAACTGCTTTGCTCCCCCTGCCAACTCTGAAATGTATTCTTATGCCTCCCTTGTGCTTTAAACAAAAAAAAAAGTTCCACTAAATCCACAGCTTCTTTAAGGGTAAGAAAGCATACCATGCCTTTTAAAAGATAGTTCTGCACTAAAATATAATCAAAAACAAAATAGGCTGAACAATTGAAATGGTGGTTTGCTCTTGGAAAGTTGCCAGATGAGAGGAAATCAAGGATGATATTCAGCACAGAACCATACAAAAGCACACCCTATAGTGTTCCTAAATTACCTGTCATTCAAACTGGGTGGTTTTAGACTTAATAGTTTCTGGCTATAAATGTAGCCCAGGAGGATGCTGCAACATGCTGGTGTTACAGCTCATGTGTTCAGCAGCAGGAATTAATGTTACTATGTAAAATTTAACAACTGGAAAGGAGGAGAAAACCAACCACAGTGGTGGTCAAAAATCAGGCAAATTGTCTGCTTGTAAGACAGATTTTACTATAAATATATATCAGATGACGTTTTAGACCCAAGTGACAGATTTATGCATGTCAGAATTACACACCAAGGCCCAAAAAGGTTGTATTATATTATGATCAAAAAAGGTTTTGGTTAAAGAGCACCAAAAAAAATCACAGCTACACTGTCATAAAAGCTTTGTGCTAGATGTGGAATGAAAGAGTAGTAGTAAAGTCAGGCAAGAGCGATTTAAAACTATAAAGTGGAAATGGTTTTATAAAACCCAGAAACGATTGGTTTCTAAGTTAATACCAGACCAAAGTATTTATCATATCCCTTAATAAATCACCGTTAGGCGAGGGTCTGTAGAATGATGAGAAAAAAAGAACCTTGCCTTCTCTTGTAAAGGGCTCTGAAGCCATATGGGAGAGGGATTTGCCATCTCCAGGAGGAACGAACTCTTTAACTAGCATATTCGTAATTGTTGGGGACAGCCTACCCTACCTGCTTCTCTTGTATCTTATCTCGCATTGTGGCAGCAGAAAGCAGCTGGCAGTGGGTGTGCATCATGTTGGATGCTTCTGCGTTTGGAACAGCCAGATCTACGTTGAAACAATATGGCACCTCGTGCAACTATTGATCTTCTTAGATAGAATTGACCCAAGGCATTTTGGGCAACTAAGTTTTTAGTGCTCTGGAGCTGTGCAATACCATGAGCTGCTGAAAACTCTTCTGACCAAGGGATGGATATTTGCAACCCATTCTTTTTTCTACAGTTTTTCGTGTGAATTTAGTGCTTGCGGAAGGTTAACAGAATTAGCCCTAGGGATTAAAGTTTTCTGTCTGCAAAAGATGTAAGGGAACAGCACTGGCTGTTGTAACAAGACTGAAAAGATCCAGTAGGGAGTTTTACCAGGACAATTGACACAAAGACAGTTGCAGTAAACTGAGATATTGCAATCAATATACAATATAAGCTCAGTTATCCAAACTTCCTGTTCTCATAACAAGGTCATATTCCCTGAGATATTTTAATTATATGGAAAATTCCCTATATTATCCCAAACCTTTAGTATCCCCACTTATCCAGTATCCTTCATGATCAGAAACGTTACAATTGTAGCACAGTTCCACAGAACCTTAACTATGCCTCTGGCCAGACTCTCCTCTCAGATATGGGAGGTGCATTGAATCATGTCACAGAAATTAGCATTGATTCTGGGAATGATAAATTGATGAGTGCTGTGTTTCTGAATTGGGATTTGGGAGCACAATGTTGGCTAGTCCCAGGTGATCCTTATGTATGTAAATCACTGAAATGGTTGGCTTTTCGAAGACAACACTATTTGCTCACTGAAAAGCTTGATTTAATTACAATGCAATCTATAACTACATACTGGACAGTATGCCTTTCTGCCGTTCTACCCATGACACAGTTAATAGCCATCCAAGGGTTTCCACTTTAAGTAAGTAAATGCTTAATCAGAGAGGAGGAGAAGTAAAGGGAGTTCCATGCCCACACTCCACTCACATGAAGTCTATTTTTATCATATTCAATCAGGAACAATCAGGCACAAAGTGGAGATGCAGATGAATTTGCATGATCAGACTTCTGTGACTTAAATGTTAATTAAAAGTTATTTTAAATTTGCCTACTGTGCAGAACTTGTTTTTATAGTAGCCCATGGAAGGGAAATATTATTTAGCAAGGCTGAAGTGCTCGTGATTAGCAGAGCTGTGGATTCTTGGGAAAACTTGCCTTGCAATCAAGATGTCCTTTAGGAGGAAAAAAATAGAGAAAGAGAGAAACTGGGCTATTCGAGTTCTCTAAGCTCCTGAGTCTTAGGAGGTCTTATTTAAAGCTACTTTAAAATTTACCCTTTGGCACTGCTTTAAGAAGCTGCTATTCCAGTGCTGAATCCAAAGCAGAAAGGAGCATATTTGCAGCGGATGCCTCTGGAACCATTTTCCTTTCAGTGTTCGCTCTCTAATCATAGCCCTGATTACAGTTTGGGCGGGGGCTGCCCATACACCAAACCGGCCTGTCTCCTGCACAAGGTGCAAAAAAGAAAAAGGAATGGGCACAAAGGATTTTCTCCCACTTTGCATGCCCAGCATAGGCACCGTTCACAGTGGGAATCCTTGTACTCGGGGAACACAAGGACTGTTATAAGGGCTTATCTACACAAGCAAGTTATTCTGGAATAAGTTAGGATGTGAATTCAAAGCAGGAAGAGCTGTTTTGGAATAACACCAACAAGCCCTCAGGTAAGTACGCTGAACACTTCTATCCTCTGCAAAAGGGACAGGACAGAGAGCAGGGCATGGCCCAATCCCACTCTGCTTTGAGCAGAAGAGTTGGCTAGCTGGAGAAGGGAATTCATACATATTCATTACCAGCAGCAAAGAGTCCTGTGGCACCTTATAGACTAACAGACGTATTGGAGCATGAGCTTTCGTCGGTGAATACCCACTTCGTCGGATGCATGTGACGTCACGACAAAGTGGGCATTCACCCACGAAAGCTCATGCTCCAATACGTCTGTTAGTCTATAAGGTGCCACAGGACTCTTTGCTGCTTTTACAGATCCAGACTAACACGGCTACCCCTCTGATACTATATTCATTACCAGTGCACTGAAACATCTCATTGGGAAAAAGCAGTCTCTGGCAGTTCTGCCAAATTGACTGGATGATTTTTCACATGGATATTTAATTAATGGCTTCAGATTGGAATCATATCAGGCTGCTAAGTAATATTATGTTAGTAACCTGTTTTTCACACTTGGCTGAAGCAATCAGATTAATCAAATGTCAAGTATGACTGATGGCAAAAAGAGACATCTGAATCAAAAAGGCAGCCATGTGGTCTGTTAGGGCAGAGAACGGTGAATCAGCAGATCCACCTTTTGTTTTTGGCTCCGCTACTGACTCACTGTGTGACCTTGGTCTTTTCAGTTAATATGTGTCCCTGAGTTCCCCATTTGTAAAACAGGGATAACGACACTTACCTAACTCTGAAGTGATGGTTCAGGACACTGACCGGTGCGTCTCATCCTAAAGAGCAGTCTGCCCCAGACTGGGATGGTAGAAAACAGTTGTGTCCATACTTGGAAAAGATTTAGAGCCTAGATATTCAGAACAACGTGCCTTATTTGCTAGTGCTTATACCATGACTGCATGTGCAATTGTGGTGCAGCCCTCTATATGGCCATTTGCATATGCATTCACCATGATTGCAGGTCAACTGTTCAGAAAATGTAGGACTAAATTTGGGGATCGATTTTAAAATAATAATAAATAATAATAATTTATATCACCAAAGTGGCACCAGTACAACTTGGAAACAGTTATCACAAGAGACAAAAATGAAGATAGAGGTGAACAGCACAGATCAAAACTGACAAGGAAAAAGACCTTCTGTCCTCATGAAGAAATCTACATTATTGCACTGATTTATAGATAAAAGCTAACAAGGGAGTTCTATAAGGTTCTGCCAATGAGATTTATTATTAAAAATCAATTGCGTTTTCATGGAAAGTCCCAGCTGATTATAGTCTTCAGCTCATTTTTCACTCAAAATGAAGTTGGAACAAAGTACACTGTAAAGTATATGCAGTCACGGAGCTGTCCTCTTATAACCTAAGTAAATGACTGTATTCAAGTGAACCCAGTATGCCAGGTGGTTAGGCTACTACCAGAATATATTCTTAATCTCCTGCGCATTTCAATTAAATATACAAACAATGAAGTCTAGAAACCGCAAATCAGGTTAGTTCTTCCGAATAAGAATTCAGTGCTTTTAAAGGGAAATGGTCTTTCTCCCCTTAATTATATTCCAGGTGCCCCTGAAAACCTTTGTCATAAATAATTAATTAGAGCAAGGCTGTTGGTCCAGAAGTAACAGCAGCAAAAGGCGAGAGTGGACTCTTATCTGACATACAGCCTCGCCTGGGCAACGTTGGACCAATGCCAATAGGATATCTTTATTGTTCTTTAAATCCAGGGCTGCACAATAGCTTTCATATTGGCACACTGGCTTTTGGGGGGACAGTTAGAGATGGACCCTATCAGGGTTCCCTCCCCACTCTGAACTCTGGGGTGCAGATGTGGGGACCCACATGAAAGACCCCCTAAGTTTATTTCTACCAGGTTAGGTTAAAAACTTCCCAAGGCACAAATTCCTTTCCTTGTCCTTGGACGGTATTTCTGCCACCACCAAGTGATTTAAACAGATATTCAGGGTGGCAGCACTTGGAGCCCTATCTCCCCCAAAATATCCCCCCAAGCCCCTTCACTCCCTTTCCTAGGGGGGTGAGGGGCTTGAGAATAATATACCAACCGATAGGTTAACAAAGTGAGCACATACCAAATGCCTGTTTTTTAGGACACTGAAAATCAATCGGGTTCTTAAAAGAATTTTATATATATATATAAAAGTAAAAGAATCACACCTGCAAAATCAGGATGGAAGATAACTTTACAGGGTCAATAAAAAGATTTAAAACACAGAGGATTCCCCTCTAGGCTCAACTTCAAAGTTACAAAAATAGGAATAACCCTCCCTCTTAGCATAGGGAAAATTCACAAGCTAAAACAAAAGATAATCTAACCCATTTCCTTTCTATTACTTACAATTTCTGTAATTTTTAGCTGTATCAGTTCAGGATCTTTTTAGGAGCAGGGTTACCTGTTTGGTCTCTCTCTTTGTCCCAAGAGGGAACCAACAAAAAGAGCATAAACAAAACCTTCCTCCCCCTCCCCCAAATTTGAAAGTATCTTCTTTCCCCATTGGTCCTTCTGGTCAGGTGCCAACTAGGTTAATTGAATGGATTAACCCCTTACAGATAAGTAAAAGCAGCAAAGAATCCTGTGGCACCTTATAGACTAACAGACGTTTTGCAGCATGAGCTTTCGTGGGTGAATACCCACTTCTTCTTGCATCTGAAGAAGTGGGTATTCACCCACGAAAGCTCATGCTGCAAAACGTCTGTTAGTCTATAAGGTGCCACAGGATTCTTTGCTGCTTTTACAGATCCAGACTAACACGGCTACCCCTCTGATACTTTACAGATAAGTGATTCTGTACCTCTGGCCAGGAGCGATTTATGTTACTGCATACATAAAGGTTGTTACCCTTCCCTTTATATTTATGACAGACCCAAACCAAAACCCCAGGTCTGACCACCAAAGCTTTGGAAATCTGAAGCATACACTGATCTGACCTGCACTGATGTTCCCACCTTTTAACAGAATGAACAACACTCCATAAATCAACACACATTTTGGAACTTGGGTCCACTTCCTCTGACATCCTTAGGAAAGCATTTAGTTTGTCCGGGCAATGCCCCTCAGACTGTGGTTGCTGAGCATAGGGTTCATGGGCAGGAACCCGGAGTAATGCAGGGGCCTGGGTTCCCCTACTGGCCACTGGGAAAGTGGCACAGATTTGGAAATGGAGCAGCAGACTGCCAGAGACTGCAGATAGACAGTTTGTCCAGTGAGATTTCGATAGCCCAGAAAGGAAGGAATATAGTGACCTGGCCAGAGGGCTGAGTCACAAAGAGGAATCACCCCAAGTTAAGAGAGAGAGAGAGACCAAGGGGTGAGCAACTGAAGGAGGGGGTGTCAGACTGGGGCAGCACTAATCCCCAGATGTAGCCACAAGGTGGTGCCCCAGCTGTGAGTGCCTCCAAACTAATTAAAGTGATATAAGTGTAATGATCCCATTCTACACGCACGCAAACATCTGGTCTCCCTGATATATTTTCCTTACAAATAAAAGCCTTTAATTGAAATCTAAATTCAGTGCCTTTTGGCTTGGTTATTTGTTTTTAGTATATTTATTGCCCAATTATTCCTAAATTAGATATCCAAGGTATTAAAAACTGGCTGCCATTTTGCTCCAGGAGCACTGATTCCTCACCGCTATACTGAGCTTAGGTTACTAAGAGACAGTTCAAGGCTCTCTTTAGCCTGATTCTGCCCTGTATCAAATTAGAATCAGATAGACTGTTCCCTGTAAATGGGTCAGTCACACAGCAAAACCATCAAATGTAATCTTGAGATTGGGCAGGGGGCGAGATAATTTTATTTCTTTTCATTTATACCTGCTCTGTGGTTAAAAGAAGAATTAAAATGAGGTCATTAAGCTTTCCTTGGAGACAAACCCCAGACCTCGGTGGTAATATGATTAATCAAATGTAAAAGTGAAGCTACCCTCAATGAATATAACTCATTTTTATAAAATATCTAATTACTGTAACGTAGTCTGCTGCAGAAAAGAAAAGGGGAAAGAAATTAATTGCAATAACAATTCAGGAAGATAAAGTTTTTCTGAATTAGGTCTATGCAAGAAGCTAAATTGAGTTGATTAAGTAATTTTGGTTTCAGGAACACCCTTGATGAAAGTTGTTGTTAATGAATTTTTCAGACCTTGGAGTTGTAAATTGCCAAAGACCATTTAAAATATGGAAATAACAAATTTCATTACAGATTTCAATTCCCTGTTGCACCCCTTCTCCCCCACTCCCCAAAAAAGGCAGTAAAAATGCTTGAGTGATCACTCTTAAATTGGACCCATGTATTTCTTGGTTTAAAATCAAGAATAATGCAACCATCTCTTTCTACACTAGAAAGCACAGTTTCGGCCAATTAGCGTTACAATGCCAGACAGGAGGTAGAGCCCATGGCACTATTCATTCCCTGCTTCACAACACATAAGTGGTCAAAATCCAAAAATTACAACATAACCTCAGTGAATGGATACATCATAAGTATGTGCTCAGCCGTAGTTTACAATACTAAGAGCGTTTCTGCCCTCTCAGTGCCTGTATCTAATTCCCATTAATGGGAATGAACTGCATGCACGTACCCTAGTAACACACAATAATCTGTTGGGGATGTTTGATATTCTAGCATGATGTTTTTTGTTGGCTCATGCAACATATTCAATATTATCAACCTGCTCACTAAAGCTGTATATTGAAGTGATCGTACACATTCTATATAGTATAGTATCAGCACTCACATTATCTTGTCATAGACCATTTGTCATGAGCTATTTCATTTGCAACATCTGGCTGTGTTACATCTCCTACTGTGATAGCTCATTTAATAGTGTCTCATCACAATTTTCCTTCTCCATTTAATATATATATGGGGTCTGGAGTAAGAAACCATAAAATCATACCCTTGTAATATGCATTATGTAATAATGTGGATGAAATGTCCAGAGTGTAAAAAAGATGCCAGTGCCAAAGTGCAATGAGATGTAACATTACCAGTTGTTGCCGACAAAATGTCCACAATTAAATTAAATGATCGCCACCCTACCTACGTTGAGTGGTAAGTCTTGAGGCAAAACACCAGTGTTCTCCATCCAACTGATGTGTATCAACTAGACACCACTACCACAGCCCGTGGTGCACAGCCGGCTCCAGGCACCAGCATCCCAAGCAGGTGCTTGGGGGGCAATCTGCAAGGGGCGGCAGTCCCTGTGTTTTTGCCCCCAAGCAGCGCGCGAATTGCCGCCGCGGATGGCGGGAGCAGTCCGTGTGTCTTTAGGGTGGCACGCGCGTTTCTGCGGCGGCGGAGATTCGGTGGCAGCTTCTATGTTCAGCTGTCTGCGGCGGCGCAGCTTCTGTCTTCAGCAGCCACGGAACGCGTGAGCCGCCCTAACGGCACACCGACTGTCCCCGCCTTCCACAGTGGCAATTCGGTGCGCTGCTTGGGGCGGCGAAAACAGTAGAGCCGGCCCTGTGTGGTGCATTCTTTCTATCAAAAAATAGCCTTTGAAAAGTTTCATTGGAGGAATAAAGCCAATATTTCCTGCTGGGTCTCAGAACTCCAAATCATGGGGATTTGCAAAAATAGATATTTAGACCCCAATTCAGCAAAGCATTTATTCACATGCTTACCTTCAGGTATGTGTTTAAATCACATTAACTTCATTGGAATTTAAGCATGTTTTACAGTACTTTGCTGAATGTGATGGAGTTACTTATACGCTTAAAGTTAAGCATGTGCTTACATGTTTTGGGTGTAAATTGGCGTGGCTCCTCTAAAGCATTAGAGAGTAGTCAGTTTACACCAGCTGAGGATCTGGACATGCAAAATACATAGCTACATTCAGCTATACATTCAATTATCCATTTTGCACATGCACACATATTTTGTGTATGTGTAACTTAGACACCTGTTTTTAGAACCTTGACCCTAAGTGTTGGCATGGCCTGGAAATTTGGGTCACAAATTAGGATTCTTAAAATCTTAATTTCTCGAATGCCATATTATATTATTCTTCAGTAAATTTTGGACAACATTTTCAGCTGGTCTCTGATTTTGTGCACCCAGTGTTTTGTGTGCAAATGAGGATGGCAAAACTGGACACATTTTGAGAACACAAAATAGTTGGGTCCTTAAATGCTCAGGTTGCTTGTGCAAAACCTTCGTTTGCACACCAAAGAGATGCACAGGTTTTGTGCATATGTCCAACTGTATGTGTTAAGTTAGGCTCACCAGATCAAAAGACAGGTGTGAAACTTGCTCAATATATGCTACAACATTGATAGTTCATTAGACCTTCCATGAAAGGGTGAGTTCGCTATTGACCTGAATACAAATGCCTTTGAATGTTAGCAGGCTTCGTCAGAGAATGATTTTCAAATGGGGTCAACAGCTAAGATCTTAGTTCAATACCCCCTTGTGCTTCCAACTGTCATAGGTGTTTAAATATTGCTTTGCAGTTTAACCACAGAGCAGTTGAGATTTCAGATGTTTTCTTTCCAAACTGTCTCATTTGATCAGTTTCAGGAGGACAGTATCAGCCTAATTTTCCTAGTCAAAAATGCCATGTAGCCCTCACCTGGACCTTTTTTTAAATCTACCTTCAGCATCAATCCATAATTAGGAATTTTGAAAACGACTGTCTCTCTTGTGGTTTTATGATGCGTTGCTTTATATCCTTTATATTCCACCATGCCTGGCTCCTTTGCTTTGTAAACCAGGGCACCACACCAAAATATGCTGTAGCATTATAGGCCTAGATTTGACACAACTGACAGAACAGATTCAAGGCAAATACCCATT
Organism: Mauremys mutica; assembly: GCF_020497125.1. Lineage (NCBI taxonomy): Eukaryota > Metazoa > Chordata > Testudines > Geoemydidae > Mauremys > Mauremys mutica. The sequence continues at coordinate 8,559,581 of NC_059084.1, read as the reverse complement.
TGTAATAGATTATTTTAGTAATTCTGATTTGAGTCTGAGAAATCTGGATGCATATAGTAAATCCATAGTCTTAAAGGGCTAAAAATGAATCTTCTCTTTCTGAAATATGCTCACTTCTTTGGCTGGGCTTTTTTTTTTTTTTTTTAACAAAAAAAAAATTCTTCGGCATCCTGTTGACCTAGTATTAAAACCTAACTGGCCTAAAAACAGTTGCTTCCCAGGGATGCCATTATAAGAGGATATATAGTCAGAATTCTGTTAAGCACATCTCAGTTATAAAATCTTCAGTGACATACTTAAATAAAATAACTTGGCCAAGGATTTAGTAGTGCTGTGACTTTTCTTTTATCAAATATTTCTAACTGTCCAGGATGCCTTAACATTTCCCAATTGCAGTGAAAAGGGTCAGAACACACAGTACAGGAAGAATTAGAAATGGAGAGGCCTTTCAAAAGGTTTCACGTGACTTTTTTAAGTACGCTAGAACTTTTCAAACTGTTCAGCTTTACGCAATAATAAAGTAATCTAACTGCAAAAGAGAAAGTACCAGTCTCCTGGCACCAAGCATCAGATACACATATGCACACACACACCCCTGACACAACACACACAGCCTTCCTCTCTTCTCTTTCTTCCCCATCTCTTCCAATGTAAATGTGTCTCTCTCTCTTTCTCAGAAAAGACCCCGTCCTCGTCCTCCTTTTCTTTCTAGTCCTCTCTCTCTCTCTCTCGTTCTCATTCCAAGGTCCATTCATTATTTGCCATTTATTTGATCTATATATTTATTCTTTACTATTCCACATTACTCTAAGCAGCCAGACCTTCATGTTTACTATTGTTTTACCCCTTATATTAGCCACTCCATCAAAACATTGACTTCATTTCCTTACGTTCACTTTATGTTTGCATTTTGCAGCTGGGCCTACATTTTTTTTCTGCTGCATGTTGGTACACTACATTTTTTGTAGCAACAAGCAAATAGTGTTTAAGTCCCTTTAACGGCAATGGGACCTAAGGATGTGCTTTACTTTTAGCTTGTGTTTAAGTGTCTGTCTTGAACAGTGATACTTCACTGAATTGGGAGCTCTATCACTAAATAGCAGATTTTATGGATTTTCCAGTCTAGTATTGCTGTACAGTTCCAGTCATAAAAAAAAATCCCATATGTGAATTCTGAAACTAATCTGGAAACAACAGAGTTTTCCATTGCAGTATGGAATACGGTTGAGAAGAAATCACCATGCAGACTGATTGAGCCTTGCTACAGAGGAAACTTGTTATAAATCTCAATACTAGGATTATGGTGTAGATGAAAAATTCAGTTCCAGTGCTCTTAAATGTCTTCCTTTCCCAAATAGCTGCCTTCAGATCCCAAACGTACATGAACAGTTTTTATATGCCTTAAAATCTGAAAAAAATAAATTAAAAACTCATTATGAGAGGTGGGCAGTTAATAAGAAAATCCTAAACTAGATTTATCAGCTTAAGGCCCTTCTTTGTGAAACTTTATTAAACTTGCATGAATTAAAACAGCTTGTTCTATACAAATTTCACCAAGAAGTACTGACTCAGATCTATGGGGTGCATTTCAGTGGCTTGTGGTTTGAACTGTTATCACTGAATCTTTTTCTGTCATAGTGGGTTTATATTCTAAATTGGGGTGGGGGGGAGGTTTTGTAAAATCTGAGCAAATGAAGCATATTGATTTGCCACTTTAAGGTATAGGGAAGAAGAATAAGGTTTGGGGCCTGTTAATTATGCATTCCAACAAATTAGTAGATTTCATCAGGTTTAAAATTGATTTAAGGTAGTTAAAGGAGGATTTTCATGTTAGACTTGTGTAAAAAGAAAGTTTGCACACAAATGACCAAAGCCCTAATTCAGGAAAGTATTTTACCATGTGCTCAACTTTAAGCACAATGGGACAGCTTACATGCCTAAAGTTAAGCATGTGCTTAAGTGCCTTCCTGAATTTGGGGGCCAGGTTCTGATCTCAGTTACACCAAAGCAAAAGTTTTTAGCTGCGTAACTAGAATGGGAATCTGCCCCCAAAACATTCCTCTTTGATCATTTCTTTCACCATGGTCCTGAGCACATGGGAAGCCCAAGTCTCAGGAAGGTAAGTGCTTTATATAAATAATAATGGCAGAATCTGGACCTAATGCTGTATTTTGAAGAGCTTTGCTTATACCATCTGTTGCAAGGTGAAAGTTACATTAGCACTGCTCCTGAGTCCAGGAGGATAAGATCCTGCAGCCACTACAGACAGAACTTTACAACCAGTTGTTACAGGGCTGGGTTTTAACCCAGGGCTGTTTTTAATTCTGTTGATTTTTTTTCTAGGGATGTAAAACCATTTTGGTTTCTCTTCTTTGAAATCAATGCCTTGTGAAACTCTGAGGAGGAAATTGCTGACTGAAGTGTTGCTGAGCCAGCTGATCTGCAGCATTGGTTTACAGTGTTTAATGCAATTCATTTCCAGGCTTCATATCTTGTCTTTTGCTTCTCAACAGCTTGATGGCTATCAGCGAGCTATAAGGCAATGCATTGTGGTGATGGAGAAACTAACCTGGACTGACCTGAATGTGTTTGTAAAATAGGTGCTTTAATTCATGATATTCTCAGGAGGCAGCTCTGGTCTAGGCAGCTGAGCACAGGACCTGAGTTCCAATCCTGGCGCAACCACTACCTTCCTGTGTGACCTCGGGCAAGTCACAGCCTCTCTGTGCTTCAGTTCAATGCAGGCTCTAGTGTTTGCCTACCATTGTAAAGAAGTGCTATATCAGTGCAAAGAGTTACTGCTATTTTGCTTTATTAGCAGAATTAAGTTATGTGGGTTTCTGTAGCCAGTTCCCGCAGTTTTAGCATCTATGCCCTTATTTAAAAGGTAGCATTATTAATGAAACCTGACAAATAGTTATCGGAAATGCACCCGTTTCTTTTTCATGCCATTTGTTCCCCAGGCAAGAAACAAAGGTGGGTTAGACAAGAAAGCAAATGGACTGTTCAAGAGCTTCTCATCTAAACTTGAAAATAGAAGTCTCTGCTATCAGATCAGAATTTTAACATACACTGTTTCCATTGGATCTTGAGATAAGATCTTCTATTGTTGAGTACAACCGTTGTTAAAGGTCATTGCTGCAAAGGCTACATCATTTAGACTGGATGAGATCCCATTTTGGATAAATTCACAATTTTTCTTCCTAACAAGGTGATAGTATCAGGATTTGAATGTACAGGAGTGCCAGGTTACAGATTAAAGGCTTTTGTGTTCTAGAAGCCACGCTCTGCCAGACTTCGTGAGTTTCAGTGAGACATGAAAGTCCCCAAAGTCAAGTAGATTGATTAAAGTAGTACTTTGTAGCCTTTTAAATACAGATAACATACAACTTTCCTGCATGGGGTTAATGTAGAATTTTCTTTCTACAAGACTGTGCACCTTTCCAAGGACATAATTTTAATCTCTTTTTAAACCTTTCATACAAACATTGTTAAAAGCTCCTTTGTGTTGTAAAGCATTTTTATTACATGTATAAATGTATATGTGGGCTTCATTTCATATGATATATTTATCCAGAAATGGTTATCTTGAAGCAAAGCAGTGTCTCAGTGTCATCATTTTCATAACAACTTTTCATACTGTAAAAAGAATATAACATCTTAAAGATAAAAAAAAACTTTTGTTATGAGAAATGCAAAGCTTTTTTTTAAAAAAAAAAGCCTTCCACCATTCTGTCCTCTTGTCTGTGAATCCTTGACGACTACTCTGGGAGTCATTGATGCAAGGTTAAAGCTGGATCCAAGCTTGGCCCTCTTGAATGTAAGAGTCTGAGATTAACCAAGTTCCATTTCTAGTGTTCAGAGCAAGGAGGATAGGATGTGCCATTCCCAAGTGCACATTTTCTTCTTTCCAAGTTCTTAGTTTGAACTTATGATTCCTTATCCAAAGAGCAAACCATGTTGTTTCAGTTAAATGTAGTTGTTACTTGAGATTAAGGAAAGCAACACCGGCAAAGAACAACGGTGAAGTTAACAGCTCTCAGCAAGTCTGAGATCAAAATGGTTGCTGCCTCTGCACACGGTCAGGGGGTGGGTCTTAGAAACTGAAAGGTGCTGTACTCAGAAAACAAAGTCATCCCACAGTCCTAGCTGCAAACACCAGGCAGCATCAAACAGGATCAGGGAATGGACCTGAACAATTGGAAGACATGCTTAGCCTATTGGTGCTAGGCATATTGACATACTAGTGGGATCCTGCCAGCAAAGCCACTGTCTGAGTGAAAGAGAAAGAGAAAAGATACCCTAAACATCTGTAAGTAAACAAATGAACCAATATCTGACTAGTTTGCTTCTTCCCTAGGCTTTTTTTTTTCCTCTTTAAATTCTGTCACTCACTGTTCTCTTTGTAAGCCCTAAATCAAGACACATTTGTAAATAAACAAGATGGTAGCATGCATACATAATGCTTTTAATAGACCTTAGAACCTCACTCACAGGTTTCAGAGCTTTTCAGTCAGATGGGCATTTTAATAGCACCAAATGGTGAAGATAAAGCTAGCACTTCCAGATCAGCCTTTAATAGTTGGTGAGCTACCAAATCCATGTTCCTGAACATCATTAAAACAAGGCTGACTCCTGCAGATCATTAAAGAACATGTGGAGAGCAAATGTATCCAGCCCAAGTAATTCATTTCATAATGGGATATGTGACAGCTGGGCCAATGGAGCAAAACTACAAGTTGGCAAGAATGGTATTGGACTTTTGCAGATTATGCATTGGAAGGTATTTGCCACATGGCATATAACTAGTCTGATGTGTCATATGTACCCATGAAATGAATACTGAATTGATCCAAGTGAATACGCACAGAAGTGTAGTGCAGTGTGTGTTTGCGCGAGAGAGACTCCAAGAATGAACACCGAAAGGAAAAGACGTTTGCTTATTGGTCACTTGATGATAGGGTAGGCAGGAGGTATTCAGTGGGCTACTCTGCAGGAGAAGGGCTGTGGAGATAGAGAACACGATCAGTGTTAGAAAGAGAACACATGCCACTGAGAAGGCCTTTAATAAAATCTGATTAACATTTTAAAATTGCAAGGTCTGCCCAGTTTACACAAAAAATATGATTTATATTATTTACAAGACTTGCTCATCTTGTTCAAAATTTGGAGATTTAAGGCCAGATTCTGATTATGGCTACACCAGTGTAAATTTAGAGTAACAATTTTGAAGCCATTTTGAGAGTTGCTCCAGATTTACACTGGCACAGAAATTGAGATCCCAATCTGCATAGAGACCAGATTAGATAGGATAACTTGTGAACCTAGTGCAGTCATCCATACAGCAAATTATATTGAAAATTAAAGGTCAGAGAACTGATGGCAAGGCTTAAGAAAACAGCAATTAGGCTGCTAGGAAGAGAAGCAAAATTACTGGTAGTAGAAATAGAGAGAAAAAAATAGAGGATTATTGATCTAAATATCCAGTTGTCAGATAAAGAGTACAATCTGGAGTTGTTTTACTTCTCTGGGCTTTTCTGAGATGTAGAAGACGTATTTAATCCTAACAGTAAAAATGCAGGCATATAAACATGGCATAGGAGCAGTCAATTAGCATGGCATTTGCTTGTTTCAGTGCTGAAGCTGGGCAAAAAACTCTCAGTTAATGATGTATAGGATAATCTAACCCTTTTTCCTTTACACAAATTGCCAACAAACTACAGTTTTTATCAATTTATTTAATATTCAAAATTCTTTGCTAAATATTTTATGGAAACAAATTTCAACTTCTGGACTGATCATAAACTGTTCCCTACGAGCGTTCCTATGGGTATTAGGTATGTGTGATTTGATATTCAGGGTGTATGGTTGGTCACTTACATGACAGGGCATTGTTTCTGTGTGGATAGCCTAACCCATCTAAACTGCTTCTACCCACAACTAATTCTGTGTTGTAATTATGGTTCGAGATTTTTACTAATATTCGTATGAGCAAGTCTTTGTGATAGCAAATCTTCATGAAAGGCAAAGAGAAAGAGGGGCTACCATGGAAGAAATGAAATTCCCTGTAGCAGTCACCAAAATGAACCTGAATAATTTTTCTCCCTATTCAGCTATCTCACATCAGCACACACTGGGAGTGGCTGGAAGGAGCTGCTTGGTTTTATTCCACTGTGCTTGGTTCTGCAGTTCAGACTAGACTTAGGAGATACTGCAAAGTCGTGTGAACTTATCATTCCCCTGCTTCGTTCCCTTTCCTCCTTTGAATGATGCTTGTACATATGTGCTGTCAAGTACTGAGCAAGACAAAAATAAACTCTAGGGTTAAACGACTTCAGTATAATTTTATGCAGCCTGGAAATCAAAATGAATTAGTACCTTTCCAGCACCATATGACTTCAGCCAGGCCAACTCTAGAGACCAGTGCGAGGATCTTTCACAATCATACCAATATGGAAAAAAAATGGAACCTACATAACTTCAGATGAATAGGGCAGGTTTAAGAAATCATGGTAAATTGGCAGAGCGATTATTTATCTCATAATGTACGTTCAGACTGAATAACAATCAGTTCCAAAATAACTAGCGAGGGAGAGATTAAAAAAAGGACTAAGAAGATGAAAAGCTTCATAATGCAGCAACAGAAAATGAAGCAAAATAAATTACAGATGAATACAAGTAAATGTTACAATATTAGGATAAAGTGAAGATGTAGATGATGATAAAATATCTTAAGCAGTGAATATTTTAGATGATTCCTGTGTGATGCCTGCTCAAAACTGACACGAGATTTCTCTCCGACGTGATGCTTGTTGCAGAGCTGGGTGAAACTCTACAGTTTTGCTTTGTAAGAGGCCACATGCATCCTTTTCTTCGATTTCAGTGCATATGGGTTTGCACCTCTTGAATTTCAGGCATAAACAATCTCAAAGTCAACCTCAGTCAAAACAGATACGTTTCAACTGGGTTCCATGTTAAAATCATAAATGAGTCTGGGGTCAATTAAAACTGTACCTGGGTTCATTTGAAAGGCTCCCAAACCTTAGCTTTCAACACACCTAAGCTGGGCATCAAGTTTGTCCTTACCTCTAAAATGTAGGTGTGTTTCATGTGGTTTCAGGTTCTATAATGAAAGTTTTGAACAGCTGTTTCATAACAATCAACTCAGCTCAAAAATAGTCTTACCTCATCCTCATACCTGCAAACAGAGATGATGCAAACCCCAGAACAAGAAGGAGCAGGCACTTTTGGATTTCAGCAGTGGCCACTGGGAATGAGGACCTGTTTCAATTCCCACAAGCATCCTTCTGACTGAAATTTTGCTTCCTCATTGAGAAATCTCCTTTTCTGTTTTGTTTGTAGTATAGTTCTTTCTGGTGTTGTTCTTCTGAAAAATGTATCAATTAGAACACTAGGAAAGAGGTGGAGGCGGTCTGCAATTACATGGATCCAGTGTGAACACATTGGTGTTGCAGAGACTATGCTCATGCACACTGTTGATTCACATTATATTAGAATGTCCTGTCTCTATTCTCATTTGGGCTGCAGTCCTTAGAAGGAGGCAACTGCTTGTAGAAACTAGCCCGGAAGAGGAGACCAAAGTTTTGTTGCTAAGAAAAACCAATTCCCTTCATAGGTTAAATAACAGGTTCTCTGTAATTTTCTCATTGTGGATAAGTCTGAGTTGCCTCATTTTGCCTAGAGTCATAAAATGGCACTGATGAGTGCATTTAGGGCCTGATCTTGCAAGTGCTTTCAAGAGGGATGAGCTCTGTTGCCTCCCATGTGTGTCAGGTGGAGTCCGTGCAGAGCACACTGGATTATGGAGATCATGGGACAAGCTGGAATAGGGTGTCTGTTTTCCGAAAACATTTGTCTGCTAATTATTGTACACCTTTTACCTGACATTATAAAAATCACACTCACGATAAAGCAGCAAGTATAGGGCAGGCACTACTGAGTTGTTGTTGTTGTTGTTTATTCCAGCACTTCTCTCTGGACCCCTCATTATTTTACAGTGTTTGAGCAGAGATACTCCTCTCGCTATTTGAAAATCCCTTGCACTCTTCATTAAAGAAAATTTACTAGGCCTGGGGAAAGCACAGTAAAATATCGCACTGCTCATCATTCTCAGTTACTTCAGGATAGGGAGGAAATGATGTTAAATATGTTTGAGCATCTCCAAACTCCCATCCGTTCAGTACCAGATGTCATTTAATTTCATTACTTAATTTTATTAAAGGCAAACAGAATTGTGGGCACGTTACAGCACATGCTTACATAAACAATGGAAGAGTGTCAGGTAGATCGGAGGGCTGAGGCAGTGGGTTACAATGAGTACTGAGCCACGGCTGATAAAAAATTGATGTCGACTTCAAAGTGTTAAGTATCTTTCAGGATTCATTCCTCAGCTGGTGTCAGTTGGTATAGCTCTGTTGACTTCAGTGCAGCTACTCTGATCTGGCCCTGTATGCATAATGCTGGTCTGGCCCTGTATGCATAATGACCAATTTCCACGGAAACCCCTGGATCTTGTAAAGGGTTGATTGCTTCCTCAGATGCCATCAACTCCCAATGACCTGAATGGACCAAATCCTGAAAGACGCTTAATACTTGCTGAGCATTGTGACTCTCACCCTTATGGAAAAGTCTTACAGAAAATAATAACCTTCCTGGAGGCTTCTTTTAAAACACATGCTAGAGAATTATATCTGATGGGTTGAAATAACCCTGAGAGAGAATATTGTTCTCTCTCAAAGTCTAAAGGCTTTTAGAGTTATTTCTATAAAATTCTATCGATTTCATCCCTATTAAATTCCATAGGATTTTTCCCAAAAGGCCTGACTTCAGTGGATGGCACAAAGGCTCAGCCCCTTACAGGATGTAGCCCACTGGGAGTAAAGGATGTGCAGTATCTTGCAGGATTTGGTCCACTGTTATAGCAAAAAGTTCTATCAATGATTTGTTCTGAATGAGTTCATCCTACTTGCTCCCGCAAAGAGTTAAATGAATAGCGGACCAAATTCTGAAGTCCACAGTTATTTCTTGTACAGCAAGCAAAACTCTTTCTAAAGGCAATGGGAGTTTAGCCTGAGTAAAGAAAAGTTGGCTGAGGGCTTTAAGATTTGAACGATAGGATAGATTAAATCTTTAAATTTCTCTTAATTCATGTGATTCACATGGGCTCAAGACAGGAATTGGCAGTGACCTGGGATATGTATATTACTCAATTTAACATGCTTAGTTCCCTTGGAATTACAGCAAATATGATACCTTGATTTTAACACAGTGCAGTCAACTGCCCAAGCAAACCAAAGAGCGATCAACTTGTCATCACTGGCATGCAGTACAACATTAATCTAATCCAGTGGGATATAACCATCATGGATTTAGCAAGAGACGCTCCTGCCTAACTAATCTCCTTGAGTTCTTTTGAGCAGGTTTCAGACAAGACTGATAATAGAAGTGTGCAGATGACATGATCTAATGGATTTTTCAAAAGGCTTTTGATAAATTTCCATATATTCCCCTGCTTAAACTGAATGCTGCAGAGATTCCAAACTGGGCATGAGAATACATAAAGACCTGGCTACATAGTGGGAAACAAAGAAAAGTAGAGGAGCTATGATATAGTTTGGAACTAGAATTAATAAGTGGCATCCCACTGTTTTCTCCACTACCTAATGGACGTAGGCAAAAATACCATCTGTATTTGATAATGAAAACGTATTTAGGACAGGGGCATAAGTGAAAAGAACGCAAAATGCCATTAAAGATATCACTAAAGGGCAAAACTACATTTAGATTGGCATATGGCAAATTACGACTTTTTGCTGTCAGATGTGAAATGTTATATATTGGTGGCAAGTATATCTAAACAAAAATGTTGAATGGTGTCAGACTAGAACAATAGTACTTTAAAGGGAATCTTCAGATAAATAACAAAATAATTAGTTGTTGTAATTAGCATACTTCTGCATAAATACATATTAAGGGCCAGATTTTCAAAAGTGTTCTGAGCCCACAGTTGGGGCCTGAGTTTCAATTTCAGAACCGGGGCCAGCAGCTCCATTGTTTGCCCAGTGTTTAATTTGCTGTATGCCCATCTAAGTGTTGATTCGCAATTGTTGTCAATAGAAGCTTGAGTCTGCTGAGCACATTTGAAGATTTGGGCATTGTTTAGGTGTCTTAGTGGGAGCTTTTGGGCCCTAAAGGCAGGAAATACGAACTATCAAGGGTCCTTGACCAGATATATGATAAATCAAGGTTTTGAAAGCAGAAAATTGAGAGGAAGGCAGATAATGCATCATAATATGCATAAACTGGATGTGGTTCATGAAAACAAACAATAGAATTAACCTATAGGAAAGGCTGATGCAAAAAATCACTAGAAAAATAGTAGGCAAAATCAAATCAAAAGCAGAAAGAAGAAAAATTAGATAAAATCAAGCTATAAGATTGCATCATTTGAAAGCTGAGTATCTGAAAATGTTTTACATCAGGGGTCGGCAACCTTTCAGAAGTGCTGTGCCGAGTCTTCATTTATTCACTCTAATTTAAGGTTTCAGGTGCCAGTCATACATTTAACATTTTTAGAAGGTCTCTTTCTATAAGTCTATAATATATAACTAAACTACTGTTTTATGTAAAGTAAATAAGGTTTTTAAAATGTTTAAGAAGCTTCATTTAAAATTAAATTAAAACGCAGAGCCGCCCGGACCGGTGGTCACGACCCGGGCAGTGTGAGTGCCGCTGAAAATCAGCTTGCGTGCCGCCTTCGGCACACGTGCCATAGGTTGCCTACCCCTGTTTTACATTAAAGGTACACAGTCAAATTTTTAAAAAAATCACTTTGATCTGACAATTTTCATCTCCTGTTGTCACAATTAACAGTTCCGATTACTATAACTGAACACGATTACTAAGGGGGGGAAATCTCTTTTTTTCCCCCAATTTGCTTACTTTGCACATCTGACAACGGTTTGGCTGTTCTCTTGGCTAGTTAGTCAGTTTCACACATTTGTTTGTGTAGGTCTTTCAGACAGCAACAGGATGGGGGAAAACATTTAAAGAAAAAAACATGGAATTGTAAACCCACAAGTGCCAACGGGACTCAGGGGCAGGTGTAGTAACTGAGAATACTTTGAACTTTTATTTTACTACAAGTACCGTCTCTGAACACTGAGGTCCAGTTCCTCAGCTGATGTAAATCAACATAGGATGCTATGCTAATTTAAGCCAGCTGGGGATTTAGCCCTGCAATCCTTAAGAACTCTTCATAACAGTTCCTGTCTCTTCACTGCAGTATTCCGGGGAGGTTCCTGAGAACAGAGTGGAAGTTGTGGTTGCAAATTTGACTGTGATGGACCGGGACCAGCCTCACTCCCCCAACTGGAACGCCGTGTACCGCATTATCAGTGGAGATCCTTCAGGTCATTTCACCATTCGGACGGATCCAGTTACCAATGAAGGCATGGTAACTGTGGTGAAGGTAGGTGACTTCAATGGGAGCCAAATCGAGTCAGGCTTTGCGACCCTCTAAGCTGTTATTCCCAGGAGGATTCCCAGAAGTCTGCCATTATTTCATGTCTTCTTTGGCTGGGAATGTCAGTGCCTGAACCTCCACCTGCTGTTTCCCATCTCTCTCTGTAGCACGTGACATGCATACTGTACTACAAGCCACTAATTCTTGGTTCACCACCCTCTCATTCTTTGACTGCGCCACCACAAGCCCTCACAAACACTCACATGATGAACATAGGACCCAGTCTCTGAGCTGCACTTCAAGGTACTACTCCTGTTTGTCTTACCATTTTCTGGCTCCAAACTATAGTGGAGATTGTACTCTGTAGCCTTGCCCGGTCTGATGTATTCTAGGATTTGGAGCGCACCACGCTCCATCGAAGGTTGGAGCATACCCATCTGCATGTGAGATGGGCAGCAGCACAAAACCTGGACACTTGATATCTTATGAAAGCAGGGAGAGAAGGAGGATTGTTGTCACACGGAGGGATGAGGTTGCTGGTGGCAAAGAGGAAAGGGGACAAAGTCATCTGTAGCTGGTGCAGGGAAGGTTTTAGTCTAATAGAGTTGCCTGAAAAGTTTGGGAGCTATTGCTTTACCGATACCAAACCATCAACACACTTTGTGGGCCAGATATGCAGCTGGTGTAACTCAGAGCTGCTGCATTGACATCAATGGCTTTATACACATTTATGCCAGCTGAGGATCTGGCCCAAAGACTCCTTGAGAAACAGGTCCCTGGATATTCTTAACCTACAGCTTGTTGCTTTCAATATTGCTGCAGAAGTAGGAAGTGAGCAATGTGAAGTTCAGAGCTCTGCCTCATCCACTTTCATCCAGTTTCTACAATCTCCTAAAGGCTTCAGCTTGGAACCTGGAACCCGAAGAGTTTTTGGAATAGGTATCAAATTCCATTCCCTTCGTCCCCTACCCCTCCAAAGAACACGAGTTCAGTCTTCATTTGAGGGCTTGCGTCACATTCACTTGCATAAGACCAGCAACCCCAGGCAGTGAATGCCTCTGCAGATATTAAATGCAGTCAGAACACAGCTACATTCATTCAACATTCAGTGAATCAGTTAGTAGATAAGATTCCTACGGATGTTCCCACTGACTCTCAAGAAAGCGAAAGAAGTATGAATAGGCTGCTGTGATCTGAAGGAACTTGCCCTACATGTACCATGCGCTGCACCTGAAAAGATGTATTTATGCTGTCAAGAACAAAGCCTCTACCTTTTGAAAAGTGTGACCTTCTCTTAACAAAAAAGTTTTAATAAATACAGTGTAGCGGCAGCACTAAAGTGTAAAGAGCTGCACAATTAAAGAATGACTCTGTGGGTGAAAAAACACTCCCTCGTAGCTAACAAATTGCAGTCATTCTTAATACATACACTTCGACTATTAGGAAAAATGACATCAGTGAAATGCCATTCAGATTACTGTGGTAGGAATGTGTGAGCTTGTCCTGTTCTTTGCCCCTTAGGCTGTGTGTTTGTGTCTGCAAACGCCACTTTGCTGAAACTTTAAAGGAAGCATGATCTTACCTGCTAGATGGTATTTCAGCAGGTCTTTTTATTTATCACTCTTATTGCTCTCTAACGATGACTGACAGCCTTATCTCCTGCAACATCAAAATACCTTTTCAGATTTGGTTGGGTTGGGGGGAGGGGGTTATTCTGCTTGAAAAACAAAAACTCAACATGGCAAAATGAAACAATTTCACTTTTTTCCACCTCGGCAGCTGATCTGAAGTAGAAATGTCAATACCCATAAAATTTTCACTAAAAGAAAAAAGCCCTTTATTCCTAATAAAGCATAAAGTGTCATGACTGTAGTTTTAGAGCTACATCAAAGTGAAAACCAGGGGATTTACATGATCATCCTTGCTACACCAGGACTTTTGCATAATGAACCATCCCTTATTCAGAAACCGCGGGCAAAAAGCAGGACAGATTTGTCAAGATGCCATTGATGCTGATGCTGATTTTCCATTGCTATATAACCAATAGTGATCACAATGCAACGAATCACACCAAAAATCCTATCGTGTCACACTGAGCTCAAAGGCTGAAATTATATAGAATGTCTTTAGTAGATACCCTCACCTGCTTCTTCTGTACATCCTAAGTTTCTCACTCTTATCAAACTGGAAGACTTTCTCAGTGCTCTTCAACAGGAGAGTGTGCGAGAAAACTGCCTCCGACTAACTGTTCCTGGGGGGGGGAAGGAAAGACTCTGGATTTCACCTTCTTTGAAAACTGTTGAGCATTTTCAGTTAAGACAAAGGGTACGTCTTCACTACCCGCCGTATCGGCGGGTAGCAATCGATTTCTCGGGGATCGATATATCGCGTCTCATCTAGACGCGATATGTCGATCCCCGAACGCGCTCATGTCGACTCCATAACTCCACCAACCCGAACGGCGGTAGCGGAGTCGACATGGGGAGCCGCGGACATCGATCCCGCGCCATGAGGACTGTAGGTAATTCGATATAAGATACTTCGACTTCAGCTAGGTTATTCACGTAGCTGAAGTTGCGTATCTTAGATCGATTTTCCCCCGTAGTGTAGACCTGCCCAAAATGTTTTACTGTTGGGGGACTGAGTGCAAACTGACCTCAGACCCCTCAGTGATCACTGCTTGTGGCATCTATTGGCCAGTTCTTTCCCACCACCCGAAGGCACAGGCTCACAAACAGAGGCTTGGGCTGAAGAAGTATGTCATTGATTTGCTGCTTCATTGAGTGAACAGTCCACCAAAACAGGGCACAGCATGGAGTTAAATGTAAGTGTGCCCCCATATTCAGGTGCTTGCCTTACATACGCTGTTACAAAGCTGTTTGTTATATATTGTATAAACACTTTTTTTCTGCCTAGAACTAAGATTAGTTCGTTAACGCAGTTGTTTACCTGATTGCTGGCTCATCTTTTTATCTAGCTGTTCTCTTTCTTTGACAGACAAGCAGGCATCTTTTCGCATGTCCCAACACCCAAAATATACATTCTACATATTACATCCTACAGCAGCTGAGTGGTCGCCTAGGTCACATTACATTGTTTCTACTCCCTGGTTGGACCAGTGAAACTTTTTAAACAAGAGAATAACAAATAGAGCCAGATAGTGAACCTTATACTCACAATGGTGACTAGTTTAGAACATGTATGTCCCCTTGAACTCAACAGGGCTAATTACAGGCACCGACTTTCTGATTTCCCTGGGGGTGCTCGAGCCTGACTCGGCCCCAGTCCCTGCCCCCAATCCACCCCTCCCCCCCACTGCCCAACCCCACTCTGCCTCTTCCTGCCCCCCACTCTGCCCCTGTCCTGCCTCTCCCTGCCCCATTCTGCCCCCTCCCCTGAGTACACCCCGCCCTCGCTCCACCTCTTCCTAACCCTGCTCTTCTCCCTTCCCCCCAGCACCTCCAGCTAAACAGCTGCTCAGTAGCAGGCGGGAGGTGCTGGAGGGGGAGGAGCTGCTGATCAGCAGCGGGTGGGAGGTGCTGGGGGGAGGAGCTGCTGATCAGCAGCGGGGGGGAGGTGCTGGAGGGGGAGGAGCTGCTGATCAGCAGCGGGGGGGAGGTGCTGGAGGGGGAGGAGCTGCTGATCAGCAGCGGGTGGGAGGTGCTGGGGGGAGGAGCTGCTGATCAGCAGCGGGGGGGAGGAGCTGCTGATCAGCAGCGGGGGGGAGGAGCTGCTGATCAGCAGTGGGCAGGAGGTGCTGGGGGGGAGGAGCTGATCAGTGGGGCCCACCAATGGGTGCTGAGCACCCACTTTTTTTTGTGTGGCTGCTCCAGCCCCGGAGCACCCATGGAGTCGGCACCTATGGGACTAATTGTGTGAGTAAAAGAGTTCACATCCTGGCCTACAGGAAGTAGCAGATATAATGCAGTAGGTGTATTCTTGTGAAGAACACTCCTCCCCCCTGCACACGGCTTTGTGCATGTTCACAAACCGAAAGGGGCATAAAGCTGTTCAAACCAAACAGCCAGTCAGAACGCCAATGAATGTCCGGGAAGGCTGTTTCTGCAGCATTTAACCAGCTCTCAGCAAACCAGCTGTGCCCTTCCAGTCTGATCACCAAAGGAGACAGTTTCATTTTTGCTTTTCATATCATTCCTGTGACGGTGCAAGGCCCTTTTCTCCACTGCAAGCCTTGTAAATGGAGAGAGAGGAACTTCCCGCTCAGCAGTGACACAGCAGAGTCAGGGTATGTCTTCACTACCCGCCGGATCGGCGGGTAGCAATCGATTTTTCGGAGTTCGATATATCGTGTCTCATTTAGACGCGATATATCGAACCCCAAACGCGCTCCCGTCAACTCCGGAACTCCACTGGAGCGAGTGGCGGTAGCGGAGTCAACGGGGGAGCCGTGGACGTCGATCCCACGCCGTGAGGACAGGTAAGTAATTCGAGCTAAGGTACTTCGACTTCAGCTACGCTATTCACGTAGCTGAAGTTGCGTATCTTAGATCGAACCCCCCCCCCCCACCCCGTAGTGTAGACCAGGCCTCAGAACGTGATCTCTAAGAGCAGTTACAAGTATGTTGAGAAGAGAAGGACACATTGTAAGCCCCCTGTTTTAACCAGCTGTGCTTAGGTAATTTGAGCCACTGTGCTCGTAGGAGGCTGAGCTGTGCGTCCCAAGACAAGATGTCAGAGCCATATTTTTGGACAGCCTCAAATTTTGTGCACACAGCGGATAGTGCCTGCAAAAGTGGGCGCACCCCTAATATATAGATCCCAACTGCCTGCTTGGCACATTTAAATACTGGTGTGCACACAGCGGGTGCAGACCCACTTTTGTGGTGGCAAACAGTTGTCATGCAAGTTAGAGGCCAAGACTGAAAATGATTTAATACAACCAAGGTGGTATGGCAAAGTGAAGGGTAGCCCCATAAGTACCCCAGTCTGGCACATACAATAGTAGTGTGTCTATGATCTCTCATTGGCATGTATGCTGAGCTTCATTTGTGTTTTTCTGTGGGATCAAAATGTAAGTATGCCTGCAAAAGTGCTCAGGCTCAACGCCCAAATCACATGCAAGTCAGGTTTGTCTGTGCACATACATTTGATGTGAAGCATTGATCGTTGTGCATGTGCAAATCAGGTGCAAATAAATTGCTTGTGCTTTGGGACATTTGGGCCTGGGTATCATAAGTGTCATAGAGAGTTAAAGAATATATACTTGGCTTAATTCGGCCTGTGGTTACGTGAGTGCAACCCCAAACCGGGGCTGTTGTATGTTCCACTGGACTAGAGAAGAACTGAATGCTGTTTAACCAAATGGGTGAGGGTGAGTCACTCTCACAAATTTGAGGTAAGTGTGGAAGTTCATAATCTAACTAATGAATGTCTGGGGACATAACCCAGTTTTGGATAAGAGAACTTCAGGGATAAAGGAGGTTCTAATGTGAATATCATTTATTATATTCACATGCTGTTAATTCTAGCTCACAAAGAGAAATGTAAATATATTATAGGCAGGACTGGTAGCAGTATCTATTATTAAGGTTGCCCAATAGCTCCCATTAGAAGACCCTGTTTTTAGTTGCTTATAACTTTGCCAAGTCTAAGAGGCTGAAATTTTCCATGCTGGATGTCTGCCTCAGGCTAAATTTTTTTGGAAAATTTCAGCCAAAACAGTTTGGCCATTTGTGGGAATAAGGCTTGGGAAAAATACATTGTTTTGCCAATGTTAAAAATGTGGGGTGGGTGGGCTGGGATTTGTTTTCTTTTTTGTGTTTTTGGTTTTTTTTAATAATTGTAGCACCCCCATGCTTTGGAGAAGGGACTTGAAATTTAGCAGAGGACTGGCCTTTCCGACAGGGATGTGCCTTTTGTCATCCCCATGAAAGTCTGTCCAAATTTGGCCACATTATAAACCTCTGAACAATTGCAGTTTGCACGTGCATATAGAGGTCTTGGCTATTAGAAGCTAAATTCCTGTCAGATTCCATCTGCACTGGGCATACTCCAGCCTCGGACTGAGCAGGACTTTCCCTGCAGTGTCAGCTCTGGGCTGCTACGGTCTGTGCCCTGTCCAGGTCCAGATACCTGAACTGGGAGCAGGAAGCCTGTCTCTCCTGTGCTCTCAGTAACCTGCGGCTGAGCCCAGGCAATGTGGAGGAGGAAGCTACCTGCTTGAAATGCTTCGGCGGTAATTTGGTGGCGAGGGGTCCTTCCGCTCTGGGACCCGCCGCCGAAGTGCCCCGAAGACCCGCGGCAGGGGGCCCCCGCTGCCGAATTACCACCGAAGACCTGGAGCGGAAGAAGCTCCGGGGGCCTGGGCCCCGCAAGAGTTTTCTGGGGCCCCCGGAGTGAGTGAAGGACCCTGCTCCAGGGGCCCTGAAAAACTGTTGGGGGGGCCCCTGCGGGGCCCAGGGCAAATTGCCCCACTTGCCCCCCCCCCTTGGTGGCCCTGTGAGGAGCTAGGGTGCAGAGAGAGAACTGGAACGGGCAGGGCAAAGAGACTTGGACAAAAATGCAGGGAGTGAAGGGACGACAATGAGAGTGGCTAGGTGCCTAGGAAGGGGGATTGGGGCTGGGAGCCAGCGAGGATGGGGATGAGCAGAAGGGAGGCACCTGAAGGCCAGGGTGGGGGGAAGAGACAGATCAGATGAGAAGCTGGGAGGGAAGGAACTGGCACTGGCTGGGGACAGTGGGATGAAACGAGGATCTACTGGGCGAGGAGATTGGGATGAGAAACTTGAGGAGTGGAGACTGAGCCTGACTAGGTGAGGAGAATGGGACTAGGATGAGAAACCAGGGGTGGAAAAGAGACGGGACAAGGACAAGTTGGAGAGGATGAGGCAGAAGGGGTTATGCTCAGGGGAGGATTTGGCAGAAGAGACTATGCCTGCTACAGCACAGTCCCTTCCAGAACTTGGAATGGAACCATAGATCCCAGACTCTCACTTTACTGTCAGCAAATATCCATGAAACTCACGGGCAAAGTGATGGAATTTTGAGATTTTTTCAGTTTGCTTTTTAAAAAACCTAGGAAGTTACACACAAAAACCTACATTAAAAAGCATTAATGCTGCAAAGTCAAGCACTCAGAAGTTGGGAAATGCCTGAATTAAAGTTGCCTGTGCAACCTTCCATCACACCCCTCCCCTGTGTGTATGTGTTGTGGTTGTTTTTTAATTACATGATCACCTACTATTTTCCCACAGGACCCCTGCCTCATTCACTGCACAAGAGGGACC
Source organism: Mauremys mutica (assembly GCF_020497125.1). NCBI lineage: Eukaryota > Metazoa > Chordata > Testudines > Geoemydidae > Mauremys > Mauremys mutica. The sequence goes on along the minus strand of NC_059084.1, from coordinate 8,540,849 downwards.
TGCTTGCTCTGTGGATGCATTGGGGTCCTCTAGAGAAGAAAATTGTCTCATGGTTAAGACAGTTGAATTCTAGCCTGGAGAACTGGATTTTATCCCTGTCTCAGCCACAGAGTTCCTATGTAATGCTGGGCAAGTCACCTAAACAAAACGTTTCACAGGTGGACGATAATTGTGCATTACTCACTTTCTGGGCACCCAGCTTGAGACCCTGATTTTTTTTGCAGAAGTATTGAGCACTTGCAGCAGCAGCTGAAGTCAATGGGAGGTGTGCTTTAAACGTGTGAAGTGCTAAGTCCTCTGAAAAAACAGGTCTTAGGCAGCTCAAATTGGGCACCCAAAATTGGTGAATACTTTTGACTTTACTCCTCTGTGATTTAGTTCCCCATGTGCAAAATGTGGATAATAATACCCCCTCCTTTCACAAGGGTGTTGTGAAAATAAATTCATTAATATTTGTGAAGCACTCAAGCGATAGTGAATTAATAATTCTGATGAAATTAATAATTCTGTCTTCAGAGCAAGATCTGAATAAGGAGGAAAAAAATATTCAATAGCTGCTCATTAATTGAGCACTATCTGTCTTGTTCTCTGACTGAGACAGAGGTCCTGTGGTAGAAATACTATGTGATCATGTAATTAAAGACTGTGATAATGCAGACACACAAGGGGGCTAAATTAAGGTTGCACAGGCAACCTTAAGTTTTGAGTGTTTGATTTTGCAGTCTTAAATGTTCCTTTATTGTGTTTGTGTGTGTGTGTAATATATCATATGAATACACATACATCTCTTTCTCATGCACACACATATGTAATAAAAGAAATACATGAGGAATCAGATTCTGCCTGAGACATATTCTCATCCAAGATGTTACATATTTCTGGGCTATTGCTCCTGCTGTTTGGCTAATCAGTATCTAGCATTTTCAGTGACATGAAGATGGAAAGTGTTAGCCCAGTGTGAAGAATTGAGAACTGGAGGAACAAACCACTACGAGGTTTGTCCCGTCACATCTGATTAATGCTCACCCATTGCATACCCATTTGCCATCCATATGCTCAGATAAACCATATGGTACCCCAGAGACACACATAAATGAAATAAAGTTTGAGGTTAATATCAATAGTAGCAGATTAGTCCGTTTACACGCAGCTATTATACTGAGAACTGGATTGACCTCCGTTCAGGCAGGGAAGTGCAGTTTGCATAGCTTGCCATCCTGGTGGGTATGCAGCCCTGAGGAAGGGCCACTGGGTTTCTTCACAGAGGTCAGCTCTAAGTTGAAGTCAGAGCTCTGTAAGAGTCTCCCTGATGGATGCTGTCCAGGGAATGTGCTGTATTAAGTCTGTGTAGGGCTGAAATGGCCCGGACTGCTATGGAATTCTTTAGCAATGGGAAGATTAGCACAAGCACTTCAGTCAGATACAGAGCCCATATTTCACCTTTTTCTTCCCCCTATGGAATTTTCTCCACTGGCCCCAGTGTTTCTGTGGTTTGAATTCGGGCCTAGCATTCCCTTTGCGTACCTAAAACAAGCAAAGCCAGATTCTCTGCTAAGCCAGGAGACTGAGAGGGCTGTCAGGGAGCCAGTTGCAGCTCTCTGAGTCTCTGACCAACCTCAGGTGCAGATTGGAGGCTGTTCTAACCTGATCCTCCAGGGACCATCTACCAGCTGGGGATTACCAGAGTGTATCGCAGTCCAGCCACTCCTCCCTGCCCACCTCTCTCTGCCCATGAACAACTCCCTCCAGCCCCAATGCACCCCTCTGCTGGGCATGGGGGCCACAGGGAGAGAGGCATAAGAACCAGCTACACCCGTCTGCACCTGCTGAGGACTCCCTCGTTCCAGGGGAGGGTTAGGATTTGGCAGTCAGTCTCCACTCCCTTTGTGCAAAGGGTGTGGAATACAGCACAGAATCAGTAAATTCTTAGCACAATGGAAGAAATATTAGAGAGAACTGATAGTGGCCTTTAGTGTCAGCACTGATAGAGGATCAAGTCTGATCACTGTCACATTCTGAAGGTATCCTCTCCAGCCCAGGCTAAGGAAGTTTTGGCTACAATACTAGGCCTTGTAGGGAAGAAGGTTCTAAAAGGGATGCTCTGGAATCCTTGGCAAGGATGAGGATGAGTGAGAACAGACAGATTTGAAGTAGTTCCCTGGACCCAAGAGCCAGGCCAAAACTGAATTCATTAACAAATCTCTGCTTCTCATAGCATATCAGTGCAGTGTCTTCTGCTTTATGGGCCCCGTCCCTCAACATACCTTCATCCGATGAGCTACAGCCCACAGAACGGTGGGTTGAATGTGTATAAATAATTTTTTTTAGTTTGATATATTTAGCAGAAGGCAAGTGCAGAGGAAAATGAAGTATTAATGAATATGAATTAAGGGGACTAGAAGGAGCGTTCGGAGCTGGAAACACATTAGCTGAACAGTTCCAAGGCCTCAAATAGTGTTGAAGTCAGAAGTTTTAATGTGCCTCCTTTCTTGAAAGCAGCGTGAGTCCCTGCGCCAGTGCTGGTGGGTGTTCTGGGTATCAGTCTGTGAGTTCCTTTTATTTACTAAGGAAGTGTTGGACCTGCCTGTCACGAAATCATTTAGTAATGGGAACCCTGCACAAGCACCTCAGTCAAACACAGATTCCAATATTTTACCTTTTGCCATTTTTCTTCCATGGAATTTGTTTTTCCCTCGTGGGCATTAGCCTCAGCCCAGCCTTTCCATGGTTTGAATTCAGCCCTGGCATTCCTGTGTCTTACATGGAACTTACGGGACAGAGCCTCAGCTGGTGCAAATCAGCATCGCTCTACTGAAGTCATTCGAGTTTCGCCAGTTTACACCAGCTGAGACGCTGGCACTCAGCCTCTAGAGCCAGTCAATAGTCATCACATTAGAAGACACATTAGAGGGAATTAATATACTTCTAAATTAATAAATTATGGCAAAGCGTGTTTTAATGGGCAGAGGTGTGATCCTGCATAACTCAAGCCTCCCTGGCGTATGATTAGAAGCTACCCTCATAATAATCACAGGGACGGTGTAGAGATTATTATTACTCTGCAGTTCAATCAGTTATGCCAGGTAAAGCTTTTTTATTCCCTCTCACTCCTTTTGTGTATGTTGAAATGAGAGCTACAGCCACCCACTGGCAAAACATACCTATGGAAATGTGTGAGTAACCGTAAAGCATCATGCGTGACCAGCTTTCAAAGGCACCAGTGGGAGCCAGAATGATTTACCAAACCAGCTTTAGTAACTTGCGACCCAACCTTCACATATAATCTTACTTGAGAGGAAACTAGGAACGCTACAGGCTCAGGCGTCCACTGAGTCTGACCCAGTTACTTAGCCAGCAGCTGTAAATGCTAATAACTCTGTTAAGTACCTGTCTGATTCCTTTGAACATGGCTACGCTTGTTGCTTTTATAGCTGCCCTTGGTGGGAGCGGTTGCTGAAATCTGAATACTGCGGTAGGCCAGGTCCATGCTACAAACGTCTAGTAGCATAGTTCTGTCGGACAGGGTGGGAGGAGGTGTGAGCCCTGACCGACAGAGCTGTGCCCGCAGAAGCCCTTAGTGTAGACACAGTTATACCAGCAAAACTGCGCTTTTGCTGGTATAGATTATTTGCTTGGGGGGACTGGAGTCGGCTATGCTGACAAAAGCTGCATCCACACTAGGAGCACCTTGCCAGTGTAGTATACTGGGCAGGAGCGGCGGAAGCATCTTAAAAGTGGGGCGGGGGGTCAGAGGCGCCCGAACAGTGGCCCCGCACCACCTCAAGGCCCCGCCCTTCTTCCTCTCCCTGCCCTCACGCCGCCCATTCCCCCGAGGCCCCGCCCCCACACTGCTCATTCCTCCTGAGGCCCCGCCCCCACACCACTCCTCCCCGAGGCCCTACTCCCATGCCGCTTCTTCCTAGGGTGACCAGATGTCCCAATCTTATAGGGACAGTTCCAATTTTTAGTCTCTTTTTCTTACATAGGCTCCTATTACCCCCCACCCCCGTCCCGATTTTTCACATTTGCTGTCTGGTCACCCTACTTCTTCCCCCTAAGACTCTGCCCCCCACTCTCTCCTTTCCACCCTCTCCCCACCACCACGTCGCTTGCCCTTATCGCTGGTAAAAAGGGAGGGGCAGGGCCCCATGGCCCCCTCTGTTCCGGCGCCCCTGATACGGGGATAGTTAAACATTGGCAAAGTCAGTCTCCTTCCCTTCTGGAAAATACTGAGCACCTGAACAAAACTTAGAGACAATCCTTCCTAGTCTTTCTAATTTTCTTTATCCTGTATTCTTATTTCCCAGAAATCTAAGGGCCAAATTCTGACCTTATTTACACAAGTGTGAATCTGGAGTAACTTTGTTTGCTGAAGTGGTTATTACTTTGGATTTACACCTTTGCAACTCACAGCAGAACCTGGCCCTACACCCAGAAATTAGCTTACACAGTGACCTCTGGTATTGTCCCCATTCTAAATCTTCCAGCTTTCCACCAGCAGGTGGGATTTATTCTTCACACGGGGTTATCTTGTGTGCTTGTTTGTTGTAGGCTGTCGATTACGAAATGAACAGGGCTTTCATGCTGACAGTGATGGTGTCAAACCAAGCTCCACTAGCAAGCGGAATCCAGATGTCCTTCCAGTCTACAGCAGGAGTCACCATTTCAGTCACGGATCTCAATGAGGCACCCTATTTCCCAACGAACCACAAGTTGATCAGGCTGGAGGAAGGGGTGCCCACGGGGACGGCATTGACAACATTTTCAGCTGTGGATCCTGATCGCTTCATGCAGCAAGCAGTAAGGTGGGAAACCAGATGGACAAAGGAAGTAGTATAAAATCAAGAGCAAGAGTTAGGATATAGACTGGGGGTATGCATCAGTCAGAGCAATCAAAGCAACAGTGTGCACCAATCAGAATCTACTGCATAAACTATCCTATATAATGTAATTGTAATACCTGGCACTTCTCTAACACCCTCCATCCAAAGCTCTCAACACACTTAGCAGCCTTTAATATTCAGGACCATACCAATGGGTGAGATTCTGAATGGGGCTATTTGTGGAGTAAGACACTGTCAGACCCCGCGTCACATAAGTGAATCTCAGAAAGGGTCTAATTCTGAGCAATGCTGAGAGCCTTCACCCACCCCCACTGAAATCAATCATTTGGGGAGCTACGTCCCCTTATCAGTATAAAACGTATTTATTATTCCTCAGATCAAGGCCCCACCGTACTAGGTACATATGCATGATCATAGACAGTCCCTGCCCCAAAGAGCTTACAGTCTAAATAGACAAGACAGACAAAGGGTAGGTGGAAAGAAGTAATATTATTCCAATTTACAGGTGTCACAGAAGGATTAAGGGCTAGATTTTCAAAGGTATTTAGACACTTAAAGATGCAGATCGGCAGGATTTTCAAAAGGGCTTATCTTCTGCATCTTCGGGTGCCTAAATACCTTTGAAAATCCAGCCCCAAGTGACTTGTCCAATGTCACAAAGAAAACATGTAGCAAAGCTGGGAACTGAATCCAGAGTACCATTCTAGTGAATGAATCACAAGACCATTCTTCATCCCCCTTTCAGGAGCACCTGGGCACCTTCCAGATGCATGTTCAAATTCCACTGAACTGTATGGGCCTGACTTTTAAAAGAGTTAGGCTTGCATCCTACACCTGCTGCTCTGCATAAACAAAGTAGGCCAGTGGTGGGCAGCCTGCGGCCCATCGGGGTAATCTGATTGCGGGCCGGGAGACATTTTGCAGACATTGACCGTCCGCAGGCACTGCCCCCCACAGCTCCCAGTGGTCGCGGTTCTCTGTTCCCGGCCAAAGGGAGCTGCAGGAAGTGGCAGGCCTCAGGGACGTGCTGGCTGCCGCTTCCCGCAGCACCCATTGGCCGGGAACAGAGAACCGCGGCCACTGGGAGCTGCCAGGGGCAGTGCCTGCGGACGGTCAACGTCTGCAAAATGTCTCCTGGCCCGCAGTTAGATTACCCTGATGGGCCGCATGCGGCTCGCGGGCCACAGGTTACCCACCACTGCTTTGAAGGGTCTTCGTTTCCCTCCCTTCCCCACTAAAGCCCATAGAGGAGAACAGTTCCCATTCCAATCAAATACTCTCTCTGATCTGTGGATGTTTGGACTGTAATCCAGAATGAAAATTGCTAGGTGTAACATTCTCCTGTTTTTGGGAGAATGACAGGCTGGTCTGAGCCATGCTTCTGACTGCCTGGCGCATACACAGGACCTTGCATGATCTTCTCTAAATATCGACAGCAAGTTACTTGAGCAGTTCTTCATAGCGTTCCCAGGACACACATTTCATTGAAAATTCGGATCCAGCAACATTTTTAAATGTAAGTGTAGCTCTCTCTTACCTGGGTTTCATCAGGGCAGAGTGACTCCATGGCTTTGCCAGAAGCTACAAAATATTGTTAGGCTCAGTTGAGACTTTCCCCAGCAGTTTTTGTGAACAATGCAAAATGATGTTTTGGTTTGTTTTTGTCTTCTCTTCCCAGCTGGCACTGCTGAGTTAGACCAAAAAAAACCTGCTAGAGGGTAAATATTCAAAGCAGTGAAATGAATGGGAGATACATATGTATTCACTAATCTCCTGAACAGTTTTCAGTTAACTGAGAACAGGATCCAGCCACTATATCTTTGCAAGCAGCCTTTATAGTCTTTTATTAAATATAATTTTCCCAAAGGAAAGATCCGGGCTTAAGAACATCCCCCAACAAGCCTCAGCTTTTGTTAATGCTCATAGCCTATGTCACATCTCAAGTTATCTTTTTTAGCCACAAACGAATCCATAAAGGCAGCTTTGCAGGCCGGATCACTGATCATTTTCAACAATGAAAGGGCACAGTGACAACAATGATATTAAAAAACACTCGCCTTAAAGCACATAGCTCCATGCAACGTAACAGTTTCACTTGGCAGGGGCTTGTGCAGACAATGTGTTGTTGTTTGAGTCCAGACTGGACTCAGGCTGCTCAATTTTCACTTTGAGTTCCAACTTCAAACAAACCAGAACCTGAAAGTGAAATTCAGCCAAAGCCATGGAGTGTCACCTGCTTACGTTTCAGGGGACCTTGAATTTTGCAGGATGTTGATGCAAAAACCATCAATAAGCCCAAGTTGTCTCTAAAATAAGCCCAGGTGTGTTTGCTTATGTCAATAACATATAATATGGTCCTTTCTACCGCTCCTAAACACATGAGAGATAGCAACGACGATTCATTTTAACACAAACGCTAGAAAAGTAAGCCAAGTAGCAATCATGAGCAATAAAGAGAGATTTTAAAAGAAAGTGCCTCTGTTTAGAACCATTTGGAAAAGGTTTGACTAGAATGTGCCAAGCACTATAAAGCCAACCCTGTAGAACGCTAACAAACTTGAGCTATGATAGATTGGCAAGGGGAGTACGTTGGTGCTGGGACTTTGGGTGCGGGGGGGTGCTGCAGCACCCCCTGGCTTGAAGTGGCTCCCATCATATACAGGATTTACTGTTCGGTTCAATGGCTCTCAGCACCCCCAACTGTAGAAATTGTTCCAGCACCCGTGGGGGAATAAATTCCACAGTTGGGGGCCCTCCAGCTGAGACTGCCCTGCCTCTGGTCCTACCAGAGCAGGCCTGGGGATTGCCAGAAAATGTGCCTCAGATGAAGCTGTGCTGAACCACCTGGTCCGAATTTCAAGACTGCAATGCTATGAGGAACTCCGAGGACCCCTGCATGGTTCCTGGCTTTGCTGTGAATCTTTCCGCACTGATCTAGTGAAAAAGAATGAATTTGTTTTAATGCTCTTCTCGGATCTAGTACGACCACGTTGTTTAGCTAGATATTTTAGGACCGATCATTTGCCCATATACTGGCAGGCAATTAAGTAAGCCTCATAATACCCCTGAGATACATAGGTAAGTGTTGTTATACCCATCTTATATGTGGGCAAACTAAGGCACAGAGAAATTATGTAACTTGCCGAAGGAGATGCAGTGTCTCAGAGCCAGAGCCAGGAATAGATTTTCCTATTTCCAGTCATGCGCACTAACTACCAAAATACACTACCTTCTGTGATTGCCACAAAGTATTACTCTTTGTTCTCAGGACTATATTGACCCTATCAGCTTCCATAGGCTCTAAAAGTTGGTCCTGCATGCTACTAAGGTCACAGAATTTCAGCACTTCCATTGCAACTCTTTCTTCTCACAGAGCCAGCTCCTCAGTAGCTCTCATCCCAAATTCCCTGCCTGCTATTACATTGATGCTCTACTCTCCACATCCAGTGAACAGCTGCACCGGCTAACCATGTCCTCACATACTGGCTAGACACTCTGCACCTGACCATCCATCTCTCTGTCTGAGATTCTTCTCCAATTTCCCTACTAGAGTGATCAGATGTCCTGATTTAATAGGGACAGTTCTAATATTTGGGGCTTTTTCCTATATAGGCTCCAAATACCCCCCACCCCCGTCCCAATTTTTCACATTTGCTGTCTGGTCACCCTATTCCCTATACATGCACACACATATACACACACACACCTCCCAGCAGCCACTCCAAAATGGCACACCTAAAATTGCTTCAGCCTGGCCTCATGGGCCTATTGGCTAATACAGCTGTGAGTTCCCATCATACACCACTGAGGTAATTGTATCTGGTTCTAATGTAAAATATGTTGATTGGCCAGCATGATGTCAGTCTTAGGAGTACCACCTTGTAGATATGGTCCTTCCAACGCTAATTCCTTATGGGGTGCGGGGTGGACAGGGAGTTATATCCAGTGTTTCGGAGCAATCTATATTGTAGGAGGGCAGGAGTAGGAAATGGGGAAATAATCTCTCCTTTAGTCTGAGCTCTTGAGGAACAAACACATGAATGTAGTGACCATTTCGTACTCTAACGAGGGCCCTTTTATCTTTATTAGCAACTTGCTGTAGAATAGGCTTGTTGCCTGTAGCAGGAAGCTGGAGCATAAGTGGCACTTAGCAGAAGGCAGAACCTTTAATGGGAAGGAAATGGGAAAATTGAATAATTGCAGAGGTCAAAAAAAATGGCCAGCAATAGACACCCAATTAGTGTTTTGTTTGTCAACAAAACCAGTTATCCAAAGCTCCTTCAAAACAAGGGTCAGGAGTCCAAAAAACCCTTATTTCAAGCCGTATTAAGGACATGTCACTGAAAAGACTGCCATGTATTTATTTCCTTTCTCTGTAGATACTCCAAGCTGTCAGATCCTGCAAACTGGCTGAACATTAATGCCACAAACGGTCAGATCACTACTGCTGCTGTCCTTGATCGAGAGTCAGTCTACATTAAGAATAATGTCTATGAGGCCACGTTCTTGGCGGCTGACAACGGTGGGCCCAAGCTTCCCATTGTTCATGCTTCAATAATACTCTAATGTGATGCATTAACAGGAATGATGCCCTGACAGAGTTGTCAGTATAAGTTATCTTTTTCCCAGGTTTTATGGTTAAAAATGTGAAAGTGGGACAGGAAATTGCTGGAGTAAATTAAATGTGCACAGCATTCAGAGAGTGTTATTAAGGGAAAGTGAGGGCAAATGGAAAATTGATTTGGGAAGTTCTGTGTAGCAGTGTAACCTATATCTAAGGAAATACCAAAGGGGTCTGAACTCCATGTGCTGCAGAACACACCGATCTTCATTATCATCCAAAACCCGCAGCTGAGAACATGTAGGAAACGTTCCATCAGGAAATCAGAAACAATTGGAGGGAACAGAGGGGATGGTATTAAAAAGAAACTGACCTGTTTTAATGTTAAGATGCTATAACTTTCTTAAAACTGTTAAATCCTAGTGAGGAAAATAGAAAGGAGCATTAACTCTGGCAAATGACGTATAAAAATATAATTAGGAAGGCCAAAAAAGAATTTGAAGACCAACTAGCCAAAGACTCAAAAAGTAATAGCAAAAAAAATGTTATGTACATCAGAATCAGGATGCCTGCTAAACAACCAGCGGGGCCACTGGACCATCGAGATGCTAAAGGAGCATTCAAGGATAAGGCCATTGTGGAGACACTAAATGAATTCTTTGCATCGATCTTCACGGCTGAGGCTGTGAGGGAGATTCCCAAACCTGAGCCAGTCTTTTTAGGTAACAAATCTGAGGAACTGTCCCAGATTGAGGTGTCATTAAAGGAGGTTTTGGAGCAAATTGATAAACTAAACAATAATAAGTCACCAGGACCAGATGCTTTTCACCCAAGAGTTCTGAAGGAACTCAAATGTGAAATTGCAGAACTACTAACTGTAGTTTGTAACCCATCATTTAAATCAGCTTCTGTACCAAATGATTGGAGGATGGCTAATGTGACACCAATTTTTAAAAAGGGCTCCAAGGGTGATCCAGGCAATTACAGGCTGGTAAGCCTGATTTCAGTACTGTGCAAACTGGATGAAACTATAGTCAGACATATAGATGAACGTAATTTGTTGGGGAAGAGTCGACATGGTTTTCGTAAAGGCAAATCATGCCTCACCAATCTACTAGAATTCTTTAAGGGGGTCAACAAGCATGTGGACAAGAGGGATCCACTGAATATAGTGTACTTAGATTTTCAGAAAGCCTTTGACAAGGTCCCTCACCAGAGGCTTGTAAGAAAAGTAAGTCGTCATGGGATAAGAGGGAAGGTCCTCTCATGGATTGCGGACTGGTTAAAATATATGAAACAAAAGGTAGGAATAAATGGTCAGTTTTCAGAATGGAGAGAGGTAAATAGTGGTGTCCCCCAGTTGTCTACACTAGGACCATTCCTATTCAACGTATTCATAAATGGTCAGTAAAAAGGGGTAAACAGTGAAGTGGCAAAATTCGCAGACGATACAAAATTACTCACGATAGTTAAGTCCCAAGCACACTGTGAAGAGCTACAAAAGGATCTCACAAAACTGGGTGACTGGACAACAAAATGACAGATGAAATTCAATGTTGATAAATGCAAAGTAATGCACTTTGGAAAACATAATCCCAACTACACATAAAAAATGATGGAATCTAAATTAGCTGTTACCACTCAAGAAAGAGATCTTGGAGTCATTGTGGATATTTATCTGAAATCATCCACTCGATGTTCAGCAGCAGTCAAAATAGCGAACAGAATGTTGGGCATCACTAAGAAAGGGAGATATAATAAGACAGAAAATATCATATTGCCTCTATATAAATCCATGGTACGCCCACATCTTGAATACTGCGTGCAGATGTGGTCGTCCCATCTCAAAAAAAGATATATTGGAATTGGAAAAGGTTCAGAAAAGGACAACAAAAATTATTAGGGGTATGGAACAGCTGCCATATGAGGAGAGATTAATAAAACTGGGACTTTTCAGCTTAGAAAAGAGATGACTAAGGGGGGAATATATTAGAGCTATAAAATCATGAATGGTGTGGAGAAAGTAAATAAGGAAGTATTTACTCCTTCTCATAACACAAGAACTAGGGGTCACCAAATGAAATTAATAGGCAGCAAATTTAAAACAAAAAAAAGGAAGTATTTTTTCACACAATGCACAGTCAACCTCTGGAACTCCTTGCCAGAGGATGTTGTGAAGGCCAAGACTATAACAGGGTTCAAAAAAGAACTAGGCAAGTTCATGGAGGATAGGTCCATCAATAGTTATTAGCCAAGATGGGCAGGGATGGTGTCCCTATCCTCTGTCTGCCAGAAGCTGGGAATGGGTGACGAGATGAATTACTTAATGATTACTTGTTCTGTTCATTCCCTCTGGGACACCTGGCATTGTCCACTGCTGGAAGACAGGATACTGGGCTAGATGGACCTTTGGTCTGACCTAATATGGCCATTCTGATGTTCTGCTAGCCATGCTCAGCTGTGAACCCTCTTTGGGGTTAGGCTTCTTTTTTCAAGAAGCCAGAGGATTGAGGGTGGGGAAAGGGAAAGAGGAGCTCCCTCATAACTTTTAGCCCGGTGGTTAGGGTACTCTCCTGGGTCTCCAGCATCCTGGTTGAGTGCCCTAATCACCAGGCTACAGGCATTTCTCTCTCTCTGCCACAAATGGTTCTGTCACCTGCTCCACTGTGGATAACCACTTAGTTACTGGGGTGAGGGAAAGAGAGAGAGCACACGCATGAGCAGGACTCTGTAGCCTGGTGGTTAGAGCACTCACCCAGGATGTGGGAGACCTCCGATCCAGTCCCCCTGCTCCAGTGAGTTAAGTGTCCAGTGTAACAGCTTCAACAGGGAAGACAGATGGGGTCTCACCTCAGAATATCCCATAGCCCTATGGCTATGGTGCTCCCCTGAGAGATGGCAGATCCCTGTTCAAATCCTTTCTCTTCATCAGCTGGAGCAGGGACTTGAACTAGTTGTCACCAAACTTCCAGTTGCATACCCTAGGCTAAAAGTTATGGGGGAACCCCCTACCTCTGGCAGTTTTCTGTGAACTTGCCTGGGCAGATGTAGCATTTGGCCTCTGATCATGCCTATCAGATTGGGCCCCACACATGAGTTAGGTGATGTATGCCTGTCTTCCTTTGGTTTGTGAATTGCTTTGGGGCTTTAGCGGGGAGATAGGTGCCGGGGTGCCTAGTGGGAGACAGCAGAGTCCAAACATAGCTGCCTAGGGAACTTTTTACTGCAAAAACTTAGGTGGAACCTAAAACTGGGACATAGGCCCCCTAATCTGGAGTTTAGGTGGCTACAGGGCCGGCGCAACCCATTAGGCGACCTAGGCAGTCTCCTAGGGCGCCAACATTTGTGGGGCAGCGACCACGGCAGCTGGATGTTCGGCCGCCGCGGTCATCGGCGGTATTTCAGGGGCGGGACCTTCCGCCGCTTCCGTTGGGGGTGCCATTTTGGGGGCAGGACCTTCCGCCGCCTAGGGCGCCAAAAAGGCTGCCGGCGCTCCTGGGTGGCTAAGTACTTTTGTGAATTTATGCCTGGGCACCCATCCCATGCTTTAAAATACCCAATACCAGGTTAGAATTTGTGGCTCTGATATCGGCTCCGACCCCCATCAGCAGGTTCTCTGGGGCTGCTGAACCAAAAGATTTTGCCTTTCCTGCCCCGCCACAGACACCCCCCTTTAAAAGTTGACTGGCAGGGAGTTCTTCAAGCTTCTTCAGGCTTCAACGCCTCACCTTCTCTCTTCTCTCGAGCCATTATTCAGCAACTCCAAGAGCTGAAATCTGAATTAATTCCTTTATTTTGAAAAAATAATCTGTTCCTGTTCTGGTGCAGCCATCAAAATGCACATACAACACCCCCTGATTTAAAATGCTGTTTTGAGTGCTTCGGGTAATGGCTAAAGTTTTGTCTAGGTTAATTGACTCCTTTCAGATTTCTTCCTAAGTTCCATGTGCTGTGTCATCACATACTTATCAAAGCAGGTTTGGGTTTTTTTCCTTCCCTGAAGGAAGAAACAGCATTCCGTTAAATCCTTTTGGATATTTTCTGTATGTGATTAATAAGCTGTTCCACTCATTGGACATGATTTCTCCCTGAACTACAATAAGGAGCTGTTCACAAAGGAGCAAAAAGTGCAGCTTCTATTTAAAAAAATCATAATCAGTTTAATGTTTTTATTGCAAGTTGTTTCCCTTTTCAGCCTCCCCTCTGCTCCATCTAGTTTCAGGTGCTTCTGTTGGGGGTCCTCTGGGGTTGTCTGCCATTACGCAGTGATAAAGAGGGGGGTGAATGGTTCCCCAGCACCAGGTCAGTTTAATTTGTTTCCATCAGTACTTGTCAGCTCAGTGTTACAAGGCCCCAGGGAAACGTCCTTGTACATAGGAGGGCACTTTAAAGGCATTTGCCCTCTCCTGAATGGAGAAGACCCACCAGGCAGCAGATCTATGGATACTCTAGAAAATACCTCCAAAGGTACAATGAAATGATAATGGGGAAGCATCACATTTTTTGTTCACTCCAGAAGCTGCTGCCTGTGTCGAGCAGGCTTTTCCAATGCCTTGATGCTGTTAGCTAGAGCAGGCCTTTCAGAGCACCCATTACAAGGAAAAGGAAAAGACAGTGGTCACTCGCACTGTGGCTAGATGTAGAGTTGTCACCCCTACTCTTATGTTTAGAGGTACCAAATCTTTTCCATACCAGCTCATTTCTATTTTACCTCTCAGATCAAACCAGGGAGCCAGATTCTCCACTGAAGTAAAATGAGCCGTTTTGATTTACACCAGCTGAGGATTCAGCCCAATGATCCTTTTAGGGCATCAACACCTCCCTGCCCTTTCCCCTAGAGTAGCTGAAACAATTTGAAACTATCTGTTGTTTGGTAAAGGGAATTTCTATAAATTGTTTTAAATCGTTATGATGACTGTTTTAATCTCTCCTGGGGTTGCTCCTGAATGCACTTCAGGGACATCAAGATCCAGCTGAATGAGTAAATGGGCACAGAGCCACCCACTTGCATGCATAAATCGGCATTTGTGCAGGCACTTGCAAGTATCTGTTTTGCATGTGCAGATGAAGATTATGTCAGTCATGTCTGCATTACTGCCTCCTACTATCGGAAGCTTATTTTAAAGACCCTTTAAAAACGTGTCCCTAAAGGTGCAGAAGCACATGCAGAGTCTGTAGTCAGTCCTAAAGATATTCTGGGCATCATGTAAAGAGGAAAAATCACCTACGCTTTTCCACAGACGATACTAACCATGACTCTGTTGCATGTACAGCCTTAATAGCCCCATGGGCTTTGCATCTCTCTGCAGCAAACTCCAGGGCTGATTAAGGATGTTTGTTCTAAAGGGAGACCAATGCAGAGCTCCATGGGTGAAAGGATGGTGTCTGTGATAAAAGGTTGGGAGGGAGGGAGAATGAAGGAATCATGGGAGAGGGATTTTCAGGGCTCCACCAGGGACTTTGAGACCCCACGGTCAGCAAAAACAAACAGGGAGCAAACCCTTGTTTGATAGAGTCCTAAACTTGTTTGATAGAAAAGTCAGCTCATTTTGCATTTTGAGCGGCTTATTTGAGCTGATTTTTTGAGCGGCTAAACTTGTTTGATAGAGAAGTCCTAAACAAACAGAAAGCATCATGGAATGATGTTTTTATGCCAGCTCTAGGAAGAAGGGACTATGAATTGAAAGTATAAGCTTAAAAAAAATTACTGAGGCAGAGCTGGTTGAGAAAATAAGTGGTGTAGAGGCCTGGAACAAAACCGCCTGCAGTTCAGGGGTGGAGGGAAATGAAAAACACTGAACCATTTAAAAGAAAACTAGCTGTTTTTCTTGCTAGAGGGGCGGTTATTGATGCATGCAAGGCTAGGAAAGCAGAAGAACCAGACCTTTGCAGAGGATTTCACAGGACAGTGACAGCTTTTAATGTTAAAAAGTAAAACAAAAACTAAGAGCCTGATCCAGATAATTTTACATGACGGAGCCTTACTCAGGCAAATAGTTCAAGTGAAGTCACTGGGACTGCTCCTCTGAGTAAGGATTGCAGGACTAGGACCTCTGTGTCAGGAAGATGCACAGCACCCCTGCTACTTGGAACAACGTTTAGAATTGAAAAGGAGGAGGATATATTTAGTGGGACTATCTATTTTTGCATGGTTCAGGTAGAATCATAATGTGTTTTTGTGACAGTGACCATCTGGACCAACACACAGGGGATTGAACCAAGGACTTCATACCTAAACACTGATGTCTCTCCAGCTTGAACTAAAAACATAAGAATGGCCATACTGGGTCAGACCAGTAGCCCATCTAGTCCAGTATCCTGTCTCCCACCAGGGGCCAGTGCCAGATGCTTCAAAGGGAATGAGCAGAACAGGGCAATTATCAAGTGATCCATCCCCTGTTGTCCAGTCCCAATCCATCCTGACCAGTGGGTGACACTTCTTTTCATCCTTGACCCCACATCTGTTTCTTCTTTCTTATTCCCCTCCCTGCACCCGCCGTCTTCCTTCAGCCCTCCCCCTCTTTCCTCCCAACCAGAAATTAGGAAAAGTTATTCAGTCCCACCCTCCTACTGGTTTGGGGTTGAATAAAATAAGACCCAGATCCTGGGTGTGGTTTAGCAAAACTAAAACCTAACTAACCAGGTTATGCAGAATGAAACCATTCCCGTTTCAGCCCTTCTCTAGAGAACTGAGCCGAACCTGGAACAAGTGATTTGACTGTCTCCAAACTTCAGGGCTTTGGAGAAAATGAGACCTGGACCCTGAACTTTGGCTTGCACAATTCGGAACGTCTCTGTTCCCCTACCAACTAATTACTACGAATAGCTATCATGTTAATACCAAATGTCTTGCCTTAGGGACTCCTCCCTTCTCATTAACTCTTCCTCCCTCTTACTGAATGACTTGCCTGCCCAGTATGACGGGGACACACTGAAACTACACAATTAACCTGGGAATTGTGTAACAGGGGGTCTAGTGTAAAATCATGGAACAGCTCCGTTTTACTCAGTGGAACAAAACAGCATTTTTCATGAGAACATGGCAGGTTTTAATGATACATCTTGCAAGATGTCACACAGGGACAAGGAAATCGCTAGGAATCTAAGGGGGAAACAAAAAAAATCCCTCAGGCCTCATCCATGCTTTAGTACATGGGGCCGTAAGGTTTTCCAAGGGCGTGGAAGCTAGCATAGTTGTGCATGCCACTTGTTGTGCTGTATTTGTCATTACTCGTTTGAATCTGCCTCTCCCATTCAGGTATCCCCCCAGCAAGTGGCACTGGCACGCTGCAGATCTATCTAATTGACATCAATGATAATGCTCCTGAGCTTCTGCCAAAGGAGGCACAGATCTGTGAAAAGCCAAACCTGAATGTCATCAACATAACAGCCGCAGATGCTGACATCGATCCAAATGTTGGGCCCTTTGTCTTCGAGCTGCCAAGTGTGCCATCTGCAGTCAGGAAGAACTGGACCATAACAAGGCTAAATGGTAAATGGGGCAGGCAATCCGGAGGACATTTGGAAATCCAGTGCACTAATGAGGACCGTGTACAGTTTCAAACTTCCCTGCTTCTTCATCTGATTTTTTTAAACACATTATGCCCAACATTATAGACAAGATAGCTAATCAGAAATGATTTGTATCAGACCTGTAGCATAATTCTAAGAGCTTTGGCACTTGGCTTTTTTAATGCAGTTCATAATTATGAACAGTTATCAGGACTGAACTGGGTATAAATCATCCATGATGGCCAAGGGGAAAAAAGCTATTATCAGTCTTCCTTATGCTCCAGTGTAATTGTCATGAGCCACAATCACGATCAATGTTCATTTCTCTGACCATAATTGCTTAAAGGCAGCCTTTTAATTTACCATGGAACCAGGCGGGCTAGGTAAGTGTGAAGATTTCCAGTATGTGAAGGATTTTTAAATTGCGGTGTGCAACCTCAGTTGGCTCTAATTGGCCCACTTGCTGGCAGTTTCCATGTAGAAGGAAAGGAATGGACGTGTCATGGAGACCGAACTGTCCTCTTGTCTTAAAAGCTGATCCCTCAGGCCAGGTTTGAGACACTCTGCCAGGGTGGCATAAGACAGCTGCTTGCCCTGTCCTTGTTCAGTGGCTGAAAAGAGGGATTCAGGCTTGGCCTACACTTAAAAGTTAGGGCAACATCGTTGGTCAGGGGTGTGAAAAAACACACTCCCAAGTGCCATAGCTCTGCTGGCCTAACCCCCAGCGTAGACACAGCTGTGTCAACAGAAGAATGCTTCCGTCGATGCAACTGCTGTTGCTCGGGGATGTGGTGTTTTACAATGACAGAAAGACCCCTTCCATGTGTGTAGATTGCATCTCCACTAAGGGGTTATGCCGGCATAGCTATGGTACCGTACCTAGGCTGGTGTAGTCTCCATAGTGTAGACATAAACTCAGTCTCCTAAACTGCCAATCCAGCACCTCTTGCAGTCATTACATGTGTAGCAATAGAAGGGAAAGGCAGGAAGAAATAAGATGGTAGGATGTCTGGGATAAGGCTGTGCAAAAATATTGGGGCAGGAGAGTATATGAGCAGAGCCCCAGCATAGTGGCCCTGTTACAGCCCAGAATTGGGGAGGGGCAAAGGCATTTTATCACTGATTTCCCAAATCTCTCCAGCCAGTTTTCAACATTATCATCCGTGCTTCACTAGTTCCTTGCCATCAGTTTTTAAATTCAAGCCACTGACCACTGGTTTACTAACGACATCAAGCAGGGTTAATAGTACAGGGAACTGGCATTACTTTGAAATGAAGCATGCGTGACGCCTCTTGTTCATCCTGTTCGTCGTGGCAGGCTGCCCCTTCAACAAGACTTCAGGGAACCAGTCTGAAGCTCAAGTGGTTCGGATGTGGAATAGGGTATTGTAGCCTGGTTAGCCTCTTTCACTGAGCTAATCTGATAGTGACGTTTCCAGTGGATCAGTATTGTTTTTAGCACCCCTGTCAGAGCTGCAGTCACCTGTCTGTTTCTGTTGCCCCCAGGTGACTATGCCCAGCTCAGTTTGCGAATAATGTATCTGGAAGCTGGCATGTATGATGTCCCGATTGTCGTGACGGATTCAGGGAACCCTCCCTTGTACAACACTTCCATCATTAAAGTGAAGGTGTGTCCATGCGATGAGAATGGAGACTGCACTACCATCGGGGCTGTCGCTGCAGCTGGCCTGGGAACAGGTGCCATCATAGCGATCTTGATATGCATCATTATTTTACTAAGTAAGTGTTGCACCAGATAACACATGTGCAGAGAGCTTAAGTCAGAATCATTCTGAGTGAAATGGAAGGTTTATGAGCAGATCCCTCCGGTAGATCACAGAGCAACCAAATTCCATTCTTTCCTAGAGATTTGACTAATTAACTGCACTTTAACAATTCAGCTGTGGCCAAGAAAATGGGTTGTAAAGCCAGGACTGTCATTTGAGGTGACATAGTCTCCTTTTAAGTTAACAGCTGCGTCATCAAACAATATGAGAAGCAACAGGTTGGAAGCAAACTCTTGTGCAAAATATTTACAGTGAATCGTGGTCCACGTGATGCTGAACTTCAGATGCCTTTATTATTTATTTATGTATTATAAAGAATTGGTGTACCTATTTCAGGTGTTGGATTTCAAAAGAATGACAGATATTCCCATCACTTGTAAAAATTCAAGTCTGAGGAACACTCAGGAAAGAGAGTTGAAACATACACTGGGTTCTTTAAGACAAAGACATAAATATACACCCCCTCAAGCTGGCTGAACCAAGCGAAATAAAAATGGTCCAGCTCACATTTTTAAGACGCGAGTGTACAAGTAGAGCCAGTCTTTACATCACTCCTTTGTACATACCTTTTTTTTAGGAGGGAAACAACTTAATCATTTCATAACAGAATTAAGCTTGATATATCTGGCAAAAGATTGAACTACTTGGCCCAGAATTTTACAGGTATTTAGGTGTTGTGCCATTCAGTATTGCAACACCTAACTAATTTAGGAGGCTAAATCTCATTTTCAAAAGCTTAAATCCCACTGTCTTTCAGTGAGAGGCTCCTAAGTGCCTAAGTCACTTTTGAAAATGAGACTTAGGCACCTAACTCAGGCTGAGTGAAGCAACACCTAAATGCCTCCAAAAATCTTGATTTTTATCTACTATCATTTACTCCTCATGCAAGCTAACCACCTTCATTCATTTGCAGAGTTACAGGTTTTGTGGCTGGGTCTAGGAATGGTAAAAATGGAGTTCTGTCGTTGTGTTCTATTCTAATTCAGGGTCTCGTACAGCCCTTATCACTCTAGTATCTGAACACCGTTGTCATATTGTCAGCAAGAAACATTTGCTATTCACAAGCCTGCTGAAAGAGTTGAGAGAGGCTGTATCACAGTGGTTTAAGGGGAAGATGCCCTGTTTCTAGCAGTGCCATCATTCCTGGGCTTTCATGAGCACTAACATTAACTAAATGTATACACATTTAAAAATAAAAATATCATTATAACTTCAAGCAGGAGTTGGCACAGTAGGGACAGATAAAAAGAAGCACTGAAATGTACAATGAGGTAAATATTCATCAGGAAACACAGGATGAAACTGTGGGACTCCCATTAAAGTTAATGGGAGTTCTGGTGCTAAATCACACTTAATATTTACCCCCAATGTGTTTAAATGGAGAGCAGACAGAGCAACTTATGCCATGAATGTTGCCTAATATATATATGCTACGGTACATTAGGAGAGTAGGATTCCATTGGCCATACACTCAACCCTCTAGGGCTTGAGTTTCAATGATGGGAGCATACAGTTGTATATATAATTTATACATGCAAATGCAAAGGTGGAGCATTAAAGCAGGGTATTTGCATCTGCACATACCCAGCTATGCACCTAACGGTCCACGTGTGCATGGAAAACAGTCTCATGAAAATGCGGTATTTGTAGAATAAAATGTGATGCAGATTTGTCACACTCATCTCTGAAAATCTGTCCCTTATTATTTACACAGGGTACAAAGGTTTATCTGGTCCCTACATCTAAATTATGAATGCTTTTTTATGGCCACCTCTTCCAACATAAACATAAGCTGCAAGTACTGGGAGCTACCCCTGCATTTGCACATAGCGACAGGCAGTGGTGTGTCCATGCACAGTGCCACTGTGTGCAGCATGGTTGTCCTTTGTAATAAGCAGGTGTGCTTTTTGTAGGTGCGTGATGTGTGTGTGTATGCAGGCCCGATTTAAGCCCCATCAGCTGAAATGTTGGCCTTTAATGTTGATTTCATAAAAAAGACTGAGGGCATAGTAAAACTTTTAACCAGAAGTAACAGACGCAATAGACCACAGGACTTTCCTTTTGCTGCCTCCCGTATAAATCAAACTAGAAAGTGTGATTTAAACACTTGAAAATTCTATTGACTAAAATTAACTTCAGCTGACAGACACTTGATTTAAGATATTCCTTTTTCATTGTCAGATACATTAGCCCATTTTAAATTATGGTTTTTATTACAAAAGCTTATTTTTACATTCATTGTCATTCTAATTGACTTTTTTAATGTTCAAGAGCTGCAAAGGCCTCTATCAGTGATGAAAAATGTAATTTGCGATGAGAAGAGCTTTTCAGTTACATTGTCCTACTGTCTCACCTCTTTATTTTGAAAGATATATTTTATGCTGTGACCTCTGAACGATGGTGTGGAAAAAGGCACATGTGGGTTTTTTGCTCCGTAATTCCATTCTGGAATCAGGCAGGTCATGCTTTATAAGTCAGACCAAGGAATAGGATACACTAGCTGCAGGAGCGGATTTACCATGAAACAAACCGTGCGGTGGCATGGGGCACCCAACGACAGGGGGGCCCCCAAAATGCAGGCCAGATATCTGACAACCTGCCTCTGAGTCCTGGCCAGCGGCGCAGCAGAGCTCAGGGAGGCTGCCTGCATGCCACGACCGGTGGCCCCACACCGCTCCTGGAAGCAGCTAGAGCTCAGGCAGTGCATGGAGACCCGCTGCTCCCCTCCCCGCGAGGGGCACACAGAGACGTGCCAGCAGCAGGGCTAAGGTGGCTCCCTGCTCACTCTGCCTCCCTCCATCCATGCCATGTCACGCCCAGAAGCAGCCAGCATGTCCCTGCGGCCCTTGGGGGGGTGTCTCCACACGCTGCCCTCTTCCTGAGCGCCAACTCTGCAGCTCCTATTGGCTGCAGGGGGCGGCGCCTGCGGGCAACAGCATGTGGAGACTGCCCTGGCCCACCCCGCCTAGGAGCCACTGCCAGAGGAGTGTGTGTGCCTGTCGCTTTGGGAGTCAGGCCGCCCGAGGTAAGCGCCACCCCCTGCCCCCCTCCCATACCCCAAACCCCCTGCCCCAGCCCAGATCCTGCACCCAAACTTCCTCCCAGAGCTCGCACCCCTCACCTCCCACGCCCCAACCCCCTGCTCCAGCCCAGAGCCTGCACCCAGCACCCAAACTCCCTCCCGGAGCCTGCCCTCCACACCTCCTCCTGCATCCCAACCCCCTGCCCCAGTCAAGGTACCTCACTTTATTTTCATTTACTTCCCACTACTTATAATATAGGAGGAGGATGAATTAAAAAAAGAATGAAAAACAGGGTCGGGGGGGAAATAAGAGAGAATGTTCTTTTTCTTGGGTGGGTCCCGAGTGGGGGGCAGGGCTGACAGAGAATCTGCGCACAGGACACGACTAACCCTAAATCTGCCACTGACTAGCTGAATAGGATACACTAGCTGTGGTTGCAAGCAGTAGAAAGTTTCTTTCTTTTACCTTGGTGCAATGTTTTTTTCCCTTCATACCTGACGTATTAGCTGCCAGGATAACACACTTGAGGAAAGAACTATGCAGTAAAAAATTGTGAAGGGTGAAGACAATAGATTTCAAGAAAAACTACATGCAGAGTTAAAATGGATCTAACAGCAGTAATACGGCTTCCCATTCTGTCAGGTGAATAAAAGGACGGAGAGAGAGAACGCACAACATCTGCTATTGACACTTTGAAGGTCTTTTTTTCAAGGTAGCTGTAAAGGCATTAATGGCACCGTTTTTCCAAAACACGATGGAAAAGTAGCATTAAAAAAAAAGACCCTGCTAACCATTATAATATTGTCTTTGTGTGCCAGGCAGGAAGCTTGTTGTGAGAGACTTGAAAAAAAAGGACAAGTAAAGGACTTCAGTCATCTGCTAAATAGTCAAGAGGTTTTACATGAGAGATAAGAGTTACATTTTTTTCCAATTTTTATTTTACTCCAGAACAGATCTGGGATACGCTGTAAAGAAACACAGAACTACCTGAAAGTAGTTCTGTTAACTAGCAGACAGGGATGGCAGGCAGTTGGCACACAATGGCAGTAATTAGTTGTCCAGTCCTCTTCTCTTCACTTCAGTGAATTCTTGTTGGGTATAAATACTGTAGCGCTCAGAAGAAAAGAAAGAGGAAGAACTCAGAGCTTCCTAACCACTTTGGATGAAAGGACGTCGGATAGCTCGCCTTGATTGCAAGTCCCTTGGAGTCCACACAGCCCAAGTGTGTCTCATTTTCCCTCTTGTGCTCAGTGAAGTGATGCTGAGGCACCATGAGGAGACCAGGAGAAAAAATGTTTTAAAAACCACAGCGAGACTGAGCAAAATATGAAATGTTCATTCCCATTGCTCAGCTAAATACCCGGGGAGAGCTAGAGCCTCCAAATAGAATGTGAAAACCCTGCATTCTCCCTGCAGATGTCTCTTCACTTGAGAAAAAGCTGTGTTCTTAAGGCGAGTTAGCTATTATGTAGGAACTAACATGAGGTAAAATTTTAGTGATGACAAGGTGATCTGTGGTTTTAATATGAGTTAGCAGGGTGAGGCAAAGACTATAGCAGGGGCGGGCAAACTTTTTGGCCTGCCGCATCCGGTTTCCAAAATTGTATGGAGGGCCGGTTAGGGGAGGCTGTGCCTCCCCAGTCAGGCGTGGCCCAGCCCTGCCCCCTATCTGACACCCTCCACACTTCTTGCCCCTGATGCCCACCCCCTGGGACTACTGCCCCATCCAACCCCCTGTTCCCTGACAGCCCCCAGACCCCCCACTGCCCCATGCAACCCCCCCCCCCGTTCCTGACTGCCCCCCCAGGGGCCCTGCCCTTTTCGCTGTCCCCTGACTGCCCCCAGAACCCCTTCCCCTGACTGCCCCCCACCGCCCCATCCAACCCCATCTCTCCTTCCTGACTGCCCCAGCTGGGACCCCTGCCCCCATTCAACCCCCATTCCCTGCTCTCTGACTGCCCCGACCCCTACCCACACCCCTGCCCTCTGACCACCATCCCAAACTCCCCTGCCCTCTATCCAACTCCCCCACTCCCTGCCCCCTTAACTCGCAGCCGGGAGCACCGGTGGCTGGCAGCACTACAGCCGCGTCGCCCAGCGCACCAGGACAGGCAGCCAGGCCGCCCGGCTGGATCCAGCCATGCCACCACGCAGCACAGAGCACCGGGTCAGGCCAGGCTCTGCAGCTGCACCGCCCCAGGAGCTCACAGCCCCACCGCACAGAGCACTGCACTGGTGGCGGGGCGAGCTGAGGCTGCATGGGAGGGGGAACAGCAGGGAGGGGCCAGGGGCCAGCCTCCAGGGGCAGGAGCTCAGGGGCCAGGCAGGAGGGTCCCGCGGGCCGTAGTTTGCCCACATCTGGACAATAGGGACCCTAGGGTGTATCTGAGTCTGCTAACTCGTGTTAAAACTACAAGCTGCCTTATCGTCACTAGAATTGTACCACATAGTAGTTAGCACGTTAGCTAGCACCAGTTAAGAACACATTTTCTCCTAGTGAAGATAATGTGACAGAGCCGTAATCTGATTGTTCTTTTCTCAGCTGTATATCAATTATTTGAGTAAAAACTAGAATAACGGTGAAGTTTTTTTAAAGCTAACAACAAGAGAGGTTGCATTACCTAGTGTTAGTGGAGACCTGTGAGAGTCCTTAGTGCTGCTAACGTGTCTCACTCTGTTAGCCTTTTTGGAAAGTACAGCCCCTGGGAGATGGGGCTTATGGCATCGTGTTTGTGTAACGCTGTTTAAGTGGCAAACATCTTCCTGTGATTTAAGAATGATTTACCTACCTATGTCACTGTAGCATCTGAACCAGGGAGATTAACTACAGCCTGGCGTATTAAAAACTGATGCCTCAAGAACTTAGTTCTGTGTTACCAGAATTGGTCTTGCACTTTCTTGTGCTGCAAAACCCAGCACCACTCCCTGAAAGGATTTGCAAGATCCTTAGATCCGTTCTCCAAGCAGGCACCAGAAAGCATATCTGAATGCTTTAGTTAATGTGATTTTGGAAATATAGAAAGCCCCTCCCACCCACCCCCCAAAAAAAGAATGAGAATGAGTCCAAATTGAATTATATGGACTAATGTTATCCACCCCATTACATCCCTTCTGAGTAAATTGCAGATCATGAAGGGGGACAAAAGATCACAGCAGTGTTGTCTTATAAACTCAAAGGGCATTATTGTTCTGCCACTGAAAATCACCCACCCATGGGAAAGTGCTCGGCATTAAACTGTGGCTTGGTTGCTTCTTAACATCTTGATGCCTCTTCCCCGTTCCTTCTTCCTCCAGCTCTTGCAGTCACTTGTGTTTTAGAATAAACACTTGGAGAAAGCTACTGTTCTCCCATTTTCTGTTCATTTCCTTTTGGATTGTGCATGTGGCTCCTTTCAACCTTGGCCTCCATCAACATGCTGAAAGGAATATGGGTAGCAAGGAGCTTTCGGAGGACTCTACGCCCCACACACTCCATTGATCTATCCCTTTTATATTCTGAACATGCAATAACAGGTTAGAATTGCATGAAGCTTACTAGTAGAATGTAAGTCTTCTTCCCCAATCATATTGGGATTTGTAATCCATGTTAAAAGTTACAGTATTTGCAATTTATTCTAGGCTTGTTTGGTTAAAATGTACACCTTGAAACATGCAGAGGATTCTATCATTGGAGGTATTCACAACAAGAGCTGGGTGACATTTGGTGTGTGGATTTTGGTGGCTTCCTGAAGCGGTTCCATTTTGTATAAAATACTTCAGTGGTCATAGTGCCAGAGAAAGAGAATAGGAATGACACTATCACACAGCGGTGAGGGCACTTATGGTGTGGGGAGACCAGGGGGTCCAGTCCCTGCTCCTCTGGATATTTAATTACTTATACAAAGTGGAACAGCTTCAACAGGACAGCATGGAAGATGTCCGTCCTATAGCCTGTTTGGGGCACTCACCTGGGAATGGAGTTCCAGCCCTTGTTCTAGAGTGGGCATCTGAAGCTGACTGTCCCACATCTCAGGAGAAAGCCCTAGCCACTGGGCTATTGAGTATTGAATCTAGCCCTTCAATTGCTTTGGTTTTATTTAAAATACCTGAAATGAAAAGTTTCATTCAACCAGGAATATAATTTTTCTGATATTTTTGACTGACAAATTATGCTGAAAAGTTTGAGTTTCAGTTCCACCCATAATGATTTTTTTTTCATTGAGTTTTTTGGAATGGCCAGCAAACCAAAAAGTCGCTTGTTCCCCCAGCTCTATTTACAACAGCATTAACCGCTAACACTGCTAAATAAATGTTGCCTTAGCAAAATGGAACTAATCACACAGAGATGGTACATACCTCTGCTGCTTCTGGGTGTATAAATCAGGATGTGGCTCTTCATTGGCAGCCACATCCCATCTGTTATGGAAGCGGGGCAGGGGAAAGGTTAGGGTGTTTTAACATGCTACCTTCAACCGACACAGCTCGTCCGTGTACGATGTGAAATCTCACTACTCTGGCTCCTGTCATTCATTGTTGCAGCCATGGTCTTGCTGTTTGTGGTGTGGATGAAACGCAGGGAAAAGGAGAGGCATACGAAGCAACTTCTGATCGACCCCGAAGATGATGTGCGGGACAACATTCTGAAATACGATGAAGAGGGAGGTGGAGAGGAAGACCAGGTGAGGAGAGCTGAACACTCGGCCTGGGATCGCCCAGAGTCATTTCTCTGCATCTTACAAACCTCAAAATCTTCATTCTGCTCCCAAGTGTGATATTTTAGATAAGAAGTGGCTGCCAGGCTCATCCTGGCCAGGGAGTAGCCACGAGATATATATTAGCTGTTACAGAGGTGTATTAGAAGTTACAGTTTATATTGGGGGGGGGTCATTGATTTATATGCACAGCTTCAAGTTCTTTCCTCATTTATGCCTGTGCAACTCTGTTGGCTTCAGCGGTGTTGCATGAGCATATATAAGAAGCAACATGTTCCATTGTATGTAGTTGGGACAATGCAGCATGGATGGGACATTTCCAGGCATGCTGGACAGTGATATGGGTCAGATGCAGCATTTATCTACATAAGCCTATCTGCTGGGGTAAATCTGGCAAACCAACATATTGACACTAACATATAAACAAAATTTCTATTATTTCAATAATTAAAACTGTGTATTTCACATTTAGATGGCTGCATAAAATCAGATAGCAGCTACCACCCTCCCCTGGGTTCCATGGCCCCAGGGTTTGCTTGAGCCTTGGGCTTTTCCTGTATTTCCTTAATAGTCTCTAATGTGCCTTTCATTTCTCTTAATTTCTGGCCTTAATTTGTAAGAAATGCCTAAATATGTTTGGGGGTTTTCTTTTCTACTGTGAAGCTGATAATGACAAAGCTTTGCTTCATAGGTAAGCCTTATGGGTGAGTGGGTGTGGTGTGCTGTGTTCATAGAATCATAGAAGATTAGGGTTGGAGGAGACCTCAGGAGGTCATCTAGTCCAACCCCCTGCTCAAAGCAGGACCAACCCCAACTAAATCATCCCAGCCAGGGCTTTGTCAAGCTGGGCCTTAAAAACCTCTACGGATGGAGATTCCACCACCTCCCTAGGTAACCCATTCCAGTGCTTCACCACTCTCTTAGTGAAATAGTTTTTTCCTAATATCCAACCTAGACCTCCCCCACTGCAACTTGAGACCATTACTCCTTGTTCAGTCATCTGCAACCACTGAGAACAGCTGAGCTCCATCCTCTTTGGGACCCCCCTTCAGGTAGTTGAAGGCTGCTATCAAATCCCCCTTCACTCTTCTCTTCTGCAGACTAAATAAGCCCAGTTCCCTCAGCCTCTCCTCATAAGTCATGTGCTCCAGCCCACTAATCATTTTCATTGCTCTCCGCTGGACTCTCTCCAATTTCTCCACATCCTTTCTGTAGTGAGGGGCCCAAAACTGGACGCAATACTCCATGTGTGGCTTCACCAGTGCTGAATAGAGAGGAATAATCACTTCTCTTGATCTGCTGGCAGAGCACCTGCTAATGCAGCCCAATATGCCATTAGCCTTCTTAGCTACAAGGGCACACTGCTGACTCATATCCAGCTTCTCGTCCACTGTAATCCCGAAGTCCTTTTCTGCAGAACTGCCGCTTGGCCAGTTAGTCCCCAGCCTATAGCAGTGCATGGGATTCTTCCGTCCTAAGTGCACTTGTCCTTGTTGAACCTCAGGACCGACCCCTGGGGCACTCTGCTTGATACCAGCTGCCAACTAGACATCGAGCCATTGATCAGTACCTGTTGAGCCCAATGATCTAGCCAGCTTTCTATCCACCTTATACTCCATTCATCCAATCCATACATCTTTAACTTACTGGCAGAATACTGTGGGAGACTGTATCAAAAGCTTTGCTAAAGTCAAGATATATCACATCCACCGCTTTCCCCATATCCACAGAGCCAGTTACCTCATCATAGAAAGCAATCAGGTTGGTCAGGTATGACTTGCCCTTGGTGAATCCATGTTGACTGTTCCTGATCACCTTCCTCTCCAAGTGCTTCAAAATGGATTCCTTGAGGATGTGCTTCATGATTTTTCCAGGGACTGAGGTGAGACTGACTGGCCTGTAGTTCCCCATATTCTCCTTCTTCCCTTTTTTAAAGATATTTGCCTTTTTCCAATCATCTGTGACCTCCCCCCATATTCTCCTTCTTCCCTTTTTTAAAGATATTTGTCTTTTTCCAATCATCTGTGACCTCCCCCGATCACCAGGAGTTTTCAAAGATAACGGCCAATGGCTCTGCAATCACATCAGCCAACTCCCTCAGCACCCTCGGATGTCTTGCATCTGGCTCCATGGACTTGTGTATGTCCAGCTTTTCTAAATAGTCCTTAACCTGTTCCTTTCTGAGGTCCCTCACTGAGGGCTGTTCACCTCCTCCCCATACTGTGCTGCCCAGTGCAGTAGTCTGAGAGCTGACCTTGTCTGTGAAGACCGAGGCAAAAAAAATAATTGAGTACTTCAACTTTTTCCACATCATCTGTCACTAGATTGCCTCCCCCAATCTGTAAATTCCCACTCTTCCCCCGACCTTCTTTTTGTTGCTAACATACCTGTAGAAACCCTTCTTCTTACCCTTCACATCCCTTGCTAGCTGCAACTCCAATTGTGCTTTGGCCTTCCCGATTACACCCCTGCATGCTCGAGCAATATTCTTATACTCCTCCCTAGTCATCTGTCCAAGTTTCCACTTCTTGTAAGCTTCCTTTTTATGTTTAAGCTCACTGAAGATTTCTCTGTTAAGCCAAGCTGGTCACCTGCCATATTTGCTATTCTTTCTGCACATTGGGATGGTTTGTTCCTGCACCCTCAATAAGGCTTCTTTAAAATATAGCCAGCTTTTCTGGACTCCTTTCCCCCTCATATTAGCCTCCCAGGAGATCCTGCCCATCAGTTCCCTGAGGGAGTCAAAGTCTGCTTTTCTGAAGTCCAGCAGAGTACGTATTTCTGCTGATCTCCTTTCTTCCTTTTGTCAGGATCCTGAACTCAACCATCTCATGGTCACTGCTGCCTAGGTTGCCAGCCACTTCCACTTCCCCTTCCAATTCTTCCCTGTTTGTGAACAGCAGGTCAAGAGGAGCATGGCCCCTAGTTGGTTCCTTCAGCACTTGCACCAGGAAGTTGTCCCCAACACTCTCCAAAAACTTCCTAGGTTGTCTGTGCACTGCTGTCTTGCTATCCCAGCAGATGTCCGGGTGATTGAAGTCTCCCATGAGAACCAGGGCCTGTAATCTGGAAACTTCTGTTAGTTGCCCTAAGAAAGCCACATCTACCTCATCCTCCTGGTCTGGTGGTCTATAGCAGACGCCCACCACGACATCACACTTGTTGCTCTCGCCTCTAAACTTAACCCAAAGACACTCAACAGGCTTTTCTCCAGTTTCATACTGGAGCTCTGAGCAATCATACTGCTCCCTTACATACAGTGAAACTCCTCCACCTTTTCTGTCATGTTGTATTGTGTAGAAGGGGGAGAGTTACAGATAAAAAGAAAATATTGATATATACTGTATGTGGAATTTTCAATTTGTGTGTGTATAATATGATCATGGTACATAGATCATGGATCTAATGTACAGCTGTAAATTGCTTATGCATTTGTTCCTGCCTATCTCAGATTATTTTAGGGACTTTTAGAAATGTATTAATTTTCTTCTCTCCGACCCCTGGACAGTTGCACTCACAACTAAGGTCCCTGGCTTTTCAGGTGGAGATATACAAGAAATAGTCCCATTAAAAACTCTCTAAACCATTTCTAAAATAGATCTTCTCTAAAATCTGTTGTTCATAGAGAATACATAAAGCTGTGAGGTGGTATAAATGATTTATCAGCATTTGTTTGTTGTGGGCTGCATAACTTCATACATACAGATTAACTGTTGGTGTGAATGTATTCAACTCTAACAGAGTCAATGGAACTGAGCTCATTTATTCCAGAAGTGAGTATGACCAGGAACTGTAATACAAAGGGCAAACAGAACTGCCCTAGAATCTCATTTTCCTTTAGGTATATCACTATTCTGGCATCACTTTTATCATAAAGGGAATTTTTATGGTTTCTATTATGGTAGTGCTTAAGATCCCCAGTCACGGACCAGGACCACATTGTGGTAGGTACTGTAAAAACACAGAATAAAAAGACAATCCTTGCCCCAAAGAATTTCCAATCTAAGTATAAGAGACAATACATAGGTACAGATAGACAGGGGAATACAAGGAAACAATAAAACAGTGTTGGCATCAGTGCTGCACTAACGTCAAAACACTGGACTTATGAACTCAATCAGAGCCATTTAACAGAATCCAGAGTCAACTCCAATAGTCTGCTCTCCCTACATTTACAGAAGCCCCTCTGACATCCATGGGAAAGAAGCTTCTCACAATCAAGCTCTTATTCAGCACAAAAATCCTCATAATTAGCATTTCTCGCTTTCTTCTTTCTTGTTTTTAATATCGTGAAGAAATTATTTATAAATACTGCTCCTGTTGATTTAAGCATCCCACATCCAAGGGCAGTCCTCTGTGGTGGGAACAGGTTAACCAACAGAACAAAGTAATAAATATTCAAACCAGCTGAAAAATCTGGTTTCAAGCAACTGTAATGTGGTTTTAGGAAGAATTCTTTAAAAATAGCAGCAAAGGAAGTGCAGCAAAACACCATTACAGTTATGAATTTGAAATATTACCTAGTTCTTGGTACGTGGTAAAATCTTAGACTCATTTTTACAGTAATAGATCTATAGGAAAAGAACCTATTCATTACAAAAGATCTATATCCATACATGCTATTCTAGCTTGTTTTTAATCTTTTAAAATACAGAAACATTATTGCAATAATATAGCTACCAATATTGATTTTCTTATAGTAAATTACATATTTGATCAAAATGTTGCACATATAGCCACAGCCACACATGTGCAATAAATCCAAGTTGTTATCACAAAGATATAGGGTATTGAAGTTAAATACGCACAGTGTTTCAAATGTATTTGATTTAACTTAGGTGTAAAATTTGTTGTAAATGGGGTTAGTCTCATGGAGCACACATGGGTCAGTTTCATGAGCTGTTTATAGATTAGATTAACACAACTGGAGATGCCATATAGATGGTGGTGAAATTTTGCTATTGACTTCAGTTGAAACAGGATTGGGGCCATCAAGTTATTTATTTGCCAGTGTAGTGTAGCCCTTCTTGAAAATCTCAACACAAAGCTCTAGGTTTCACTCTGTGCATCTCCATTTGTTACAGGATTATGATTTAAGCCAACTTCAACAGCCGGAGACTATGGATCATGTACTGAACAAGGCACCTGGAGTCAGACGAGTGGATGAGAGACCCATTGGTGCTGAACCCCAGTATCCTATAAGACCAGTAATCCCCCATCCTGGGGACATTGGTGACTTTATTAATGAGGTATGTTCTTTTAGGCTTTCTCTATCACTTCTCAAGGCTTGTTCAGTCATCTAATGCCGCTGATACAAAATGCTTGGAGTAAAATTTACCAACACATTTTCAGTTCTCGCCATGGGCCAAAATTCTGCTCCCATTACTCAGGCAAGTAATCAAACAGAAGTCAATGGATATGATGGAAACTGGGCTTGGTCCTGCAAAGACTTTAAAGCCAAAATGAGCCAAAATGCAACAATGAAGCCCAAGGTTTATTTTCTACTTTCACCCAGAATGCATGTAGCTTTTCATCTTCAAATAACTGTGCCCTAATCCTACTCCCATTTCAGTGCCTAGGACTTTGGCAATTGCCTGAAATGAAAGCAGCATCTGGTTCTGACCAAGAGAGGGTTTTTTACAGATGGAGAAGCTGTGGCAGAGGGGTTACATGATTTATTCACAGCCACTAAAGCTATCAGGAGCTCCTGCCTCCCAGACCCCTATCAGTTTGCATGCCTCCATTGCCATCAAACACTGTTTAGCACCAAAACCTTTTCATAAAAGAGAAATGCTTCTCATAACTGAGCAGAGCACATTAGATTATTGCAACTTTACTGCACTTTTAATTCTTTTTAAATGTTTATCCGATAATTCTTTTAATGAATGATTGTGTGTTTGTGAACCAATCAATGTGTTATTTCCTCTGAGACAAAACACAATTCATTTTATGTCAGAAATATAAATGTGGCAGCAATTTAATTCTATCATATACCAATTTCTGCTGGGGTTTTTTCTTATTCTTCTCATTAAATTCTTTCTCCCCTTCTTTTCACTGATGTTTACGTACCTCTTTGTGCAGACACATTTCCACTATTATTCAGTCCAGTAAATCGAATTCCACCCACTCGTACCTTGACTGCAGTTTCTGGAAATAATTAATAAAGAGGGACTTTTGCTGTAGATTAAGTACTTTCCATTATGTTAGTTTTCCCTTATACTGGACCGGAATTAAATCAGTATCCATATCCCAGGACTTCTAGCCTAGCCCAGCCTGTCCCCAACTTCAGCCATATAAAAGGATCTGTGCAGAGTGAACCAGAGAAGAGACCTTTCTAAAATGTGCCAGAGACTCACCTAGTACAGGTGAAGCACAAAATCTCATCCTAAGTGTTTTGCTGGATCAAGGCCACCACCCCTGTTGAAATCTGTCTGTCTAGGTACTTACAGTCCCCATTATCACAGTCCCTGAAGAGTTCTGTTAAGTTTAACAGTGTGGTATATTGAACAGTGTTAGAATTGCAAGGTATCACTTTATGAATTGTGGGAAAGTGATGTTCCTGGTCCTGCTTGCAGACTAAAGGGGCTCTGTAGTGAAGTGTGTGATATGAGAGAAGCACTCAGTTCTGCAGACAGAAAGCCTAGAGTTAAGTGGGGTGACTTGTGTCTCTCCGTTTTTAGGGAGCAGCCTGCTTTGTCTCTCTCTGGTTTTGGGTTCTTGTGTGTTATCATTCTGAATTCTAAGAAATTAAGCAGGGTCCCATTACAATCTTCCAGGAAGCATATTTATATTTTTATTTAACTTCTCTCTGTGTACACCCTGAACATAACAAACAGCATCTATTACTACAGTTTCTTTGTAATCCCAGGGCTTGAGAGCAGCAGATAATGACCCTACAGCCCCGCCATACGATTCCCTGCTGGTCTTCGACTACGAGGGGAGTGGATCTACTGCAGGCTCCGTCAGCTCCCTCAACTCCTCAAGCTCCGGCGATCAGGATTACGACTACCTTAACGACTGGGGGCCTAGGTTCAAGAAACTGGCGGACATGTATGGGGGAGGCGAGGAAGATTAAACTGACCTCATGTTCTTATTTAAAAAAAAAGGAAGAAAAACATTTTAAAAAAAGACGAAAACAGGAAAAAAAAGAGACAATGAAGAAGCAAGAACTGTACAGAAGTGGCAGCTTTTTTAATTAATATCCCCTGCTGACTGTATTATTTTTAGTGGTGATTTAGGAGGTTTTTCTTTTTTTTTTTCTTTTTTTTTTTTAATGGGTTTGGTTGGGTTTTTTTAGAACATTGAGCTCTCTAGCATGAACACTTGTCTCTGCTGCATTTTTTTTTAATGTCAGCTGGGATATCACTCATTTATCCGCTTTATGACTAAAGAGAGTGAAAGGCACTCTGTCTTAACTTGAATTTCTTAGAACAGAAGCACTGTTTTTAAAATATATATATATATATATTTGAAAGTGCCTTTTGGTACATGTATCAGATTCCCTTCAATCTCAGGAGTGATCAAAACAAACATACAAAAACAAATGTTTCAACCATCTTGAGCAGCACTCTCTATGACCCTAAGCCAGTTCTAGCTGGGAAGGAGTTAACAAAAGGAACTGTGGAGATTGTTTCTTTTTTGCCTTTTTTTTTTTAAGTGGGTGACTTGTTTTGGGGTGGGGGGAAAAAATCTTAACAGCCATCGTTAAGCCTAAGCAGGTGGTGAATTAGTCATATTGTTGTATATAATTCAGTTTTATCAGATGCAAAATATTGACTGGGGTTTCTCCTGTAACCTGGTCACACTTGATGTAGCTGCATAGAACTATAGCATTGATAAGCCTTTGGTTATTGCAACAAAAAATCTTAAACAGACCT
Source organism: Mauremys mutica (assembly GCF_020497125.1). Taxonomy (NCBI): domain Eukaryota; kingdom Metazoa; phylum Chordata; order Testudines; family Geoemydidae; genus Mauremys; species Mauremys mutica. The sequence goes on along the minus strand of NC_059084.1, from coordinate 8,506,554 downwards.
TGCATAAACCCTACAGTAAATCATGAGATGACCAAAGGCCATTTGTTTGTTTTTTGCTATCGATGTGTTCTTGGCTCCCCCAACCTTTTGAGTAGTGTAAATAAAAGCTGGGTTACATGTTGCTGTCATGCATCCATCATGATGCTTGTTAGTATGAAAATCAATGCTGTATTTTTATCTTAACCATACACAGGGACGTAGCATAATCAGTAACTCAAGACTAGGGCAGTGTTAATAACAGGGACAGTTTATCAGTACGTTACCATGACATTAGAATAAAGTAGGTCTAGTACAATATTAATGCCTTTGAGCATCAGTAGCCAAAGCTCAACAGCATCATGTAACCCAACTAATGTGTGTCCTTTATATTTGATGGGTCGGCACTTCTATCTATATTAAATGTCTTTTGGAGAAGAAAAGCAACAAGGACCTAGTAAGTATTTTGTGGTAAACATGCTCAAACGTTGCCAATTAAGCAAGAGGTTTTGCAGCATCCAGACACAACGTCAGTATTATAAATGGTAGCATACTACCTAGTTTATATGTAGGGTCAGTTTAACCAATAACAAATAGTTATTAGCTTTTTTTATTATTATTATTATTATTATTACATTTTTCCTTTACTGATTTGGACTAGTGGCTTTATGTCTAATGTTTGTAAAATGATTTAGACTGCATGGATGTGTAATATAAACCACATTTAATGGATTATGAGCCACTTAATTCATGTGCTATGAAATCTTGGATTACCTATGTTTTATATTCTGCAGACAATTTTGCAGTGGGTTCACTAAAAAATTGTAGAAGTGCTTAGATATATTTTCATTTAAATCCAAGAATGTGCACAGTATCAGAAGGTGATTATCCAGGGGATGATCTGCTTTTTTGATATGTAGATTGAATGTTGAGAGTTAAACGGGGGGGGAGAAGCGGGAGAGAAAGTGTGTGTGTGATAATGAATAGACATTGTTTAAGAGGGAATACTGGGCTGCAGGATTGTGTCTATAGATTTTTAAAATGCTCCTAGTGCATTTTATATTTCATTGTATCATATTTTCTATAAAATGCAATTTCTGTAAATGAATGAGCATTTGAAATGTGTCTTGTCTGAAATGGAATGTGGTAAAAGTATGCTTGAGAGGACTCAATCTCTATCTTTTATATTATTAATTACCATGTATGCCGGGGGGGCGGGGAAGGTGGTTTGGTTGGCTTATCCTTTCACTATCCAGGAAGAAAACAAAACAAAAAGCGTACATACAAGTTTCTTGAGGAGAGAAAATTGTGGCAGGTAATACCTCAGGAAACAATGAGGAGTCCAGTGGTAACACATCACTGTTGTTCAAAAGGTACTGGTTGTCAGCAGATGCCTCATCTGGGATGAAGTGCAGTGCATGACAATTTCAGTATCTGATGCCTTTCAAAAATATTTACTCCATAATTGGGAACTCAGCCTTCTTCATCTTGCCACTTGCAGAGTATGAAAACCTTAGTTCACTAGCACCAAATACCTCACCCCTCCAGCCCAATGTAACACACTAGCAAACTTTTCTATACAGCATCTGGCAAATCAAGTAGTTTGTACCTGCTCTGATACATGGGGAAATAACAGCACTTGTACAGCAGCCCATTTTGAATTGCAGTCTCCTTGCAGAGATTGGGCCTATGGTCTTTATCCATGTACTGTCTTGATCCTCTTTCTTTCCAGAAAAGTGTTAGACTTGAATAGATTATAACCAGGATGGAGGATGCATCTGCATGGAAACTGCCCAATTGCAACAAAATTAATGAATAAAAAACATGCACTTAGTGTTTCTCAATGATTAGTACATGTCAGTTGTTTGAAACCATTATTGTAACCTCCTTTTCATCAGAGGAGGAAATAAAAAAAGGGGTGGAGGGAGTTATCCAGTTTATAGACATGAGATGCAAGCAGTGCCCAGTTCTCTCTAGCTAGCATGTTTCTTTCCCTCTATGCAGACAGTCAGTCCCTGGAAAGCTTAAGTCTAAGGGCTAGTCCACACTTACCGTCCGGGTCGACGCGGTGAGTTCGACTTCTCGGAGTTCGAACTATCGCGTCTGATCTAGACGCGATAGTTCGAACTCCGGAAGCGCCGCGGTCGACTCCGGTACTCCACCACTGCAAACGGCGGTGGCGGAGTCGACCTTGGAGCCGCGGAGTTCGACCCCGCCGCGTCTGGACGGGTGAGTAGTTCGAATTAGGGTACTTCGAATTCAGCTACGCTATTCACGTAGCTGAATTTGCGTACCCTAATTCGAACCCCCTTTTTAGTGTGGACCAGGCCTAAGTGAATAGCCAACCAGGAGTCAAACCTGAGGGTCCCCAGTTCTAAGTTATGCTATGCAAACCACTTGGTACCAGTTGGCTAATGCAAATAGTCTAAAAATCTGTTCTGGAAGGGTTGGTGTTGCCTCTTGTGTCTTTGGTGGTGGTGGTGGATTTTCCAAAATAAAAACAGTATGGTAGTGGTATATGTAAAACTGCTGAACTATGATAACAAGAAGCTGAGGTTAGGAAGAATGTACAATGTAACTATGTACAAGTTAATTTGATTATCCCAATGAGTGGACTTACAATAGAGACGATCAAGATATTTATCCACCAACAGTTAAAAGGACATTGCTAGAGTTAAGCGTGTAACACCTTTTAGTGTTTACCAATCCAAAGACTAACAGAAATCTTTCAGTGGTTTAAAATAAAGTAACCTGTTTCCATCGGAAATTTTAAAAATAAACAAACATTTCCCTACAGCATTTGCCCCTCCAAATATTACAGCCCATGTTAGTGCATATGAGCCCATTCATGAAACAAATTAATCTGTTGTCTTCTGACCAAATTCTACTCACACTTTCCCCATAAGACCCCAATGACGTCCATGAGGGTAACTGTGGAAAGAATCTGACCCATTGTCCAAGCTGCGGGACATGCAGAAGGTAAGCAAGCAGCATAAATAGCAAAAATAAATTCACTTTTTACAGTTCTTCACCTTTTATTATGTTAGTTGAGGTTTGTAAGATAGGCAAGGAAATTTGCTTATATTTAAGCTCACAGTGTCCCTTTAAAAAGAAGTTTGTCTCAAAGAGGCCTGACTGGAAATTTTTTGACAAACTTTGTCTTTTGCCAAAAAATTCTGATTTGTCAAAACCAATACTGTTCACGATACAGGTTTGGGTTCAACAGATCTTCTGATGTGAAAAGTTTTGGGGGCAAAAAGTCCAAATTTTTTAACTGGAAAATTTCAATTTTTTGAGTCAAAAACAACTTTTTGTTTCAAAATCTTTGTTAAACTATTTTTTTTAAAAAGAGGAAAATGTCCAAATAAAATATTCCTATTGACTTCAAACACCCCCATCCCCCACCCTCCAAAAAATGTCAGAGTTTTGGTTCGTGCAACTGTGAGTTTTGACTTTTCATTCTGATTCAGGACAAGAAAAAAATTTGGATATGTGAACATTTCCCAGGGATGGGAAAAAACATTTCCCACCCAGCCTAGTACCAAACCATTCCTCTAAACTTTATGATGATGGTCAATGATGGGACATACTATTTTTGTTTAGAGGCAGGATGTTAGAAGCACAGGTTACCAGCTATCAAGACGCACTTGTAAGTTGTTGGTTTTTTTAACAGCTAATGTATTGGGGACAAGAAAGTTTATTCTCTGAATAATCTGCATAATAGTAGTAGACATACCAAGCTAATTAATGAAAGACGTGGAGTCCAGACATACGAGCATGGGCTCCTTCATCCTCCACTTCCCATGTGACATGGGAGATGATTGAAAGAGCGCTGGCTTCAGGAAGAATGGAGCATTACCCCCTCCTGATATCCTCATTCTGTGATTTCCATTTTCCCCACTCTTACAACTGCCAATAAACTGTAGCACCTCTCACCTCTGTCTAGGGGAAGAGGCCAGCAAGGGGCATGCTGAATGCAATGTAGAAGCTGCCCTACCTCCCAGAGACCAAGGTTACATATAGTCTCTGAGCCAGAGATCATCAATATCTGAGGTCACTCCCCGACCTGGGACTGCCTCATGGCCAGTGACATAGCATTAGTAAGCATAACTGTCAGTATCCAATGTATTTACTATGTAGCTTGTAAATATTAAGCATCAGTCAAGGAAATAATTTGCAACAAAGCAAAACAAGAGACGCCCTCAATGGGAGATTACGGGAAACTGACAGTAAATGGGTAACCTTTGGTGCTATTAATTGTCCTTATGTACTACTCATAGTTCTGTTTCTGTTTTTTGGACCAGGAGAGCTACCTTTGATTGTTTTAAGGCAATGGGGTGAAATTCACTCATGTGCAGAGGCCAGCACAAGGTCAATGTACCCCTTAAGGCCTGATTCAGTGGTGCGCAGATCTGAATTCACCCCGTAGGGTTTCAGTGGGAATTAATTAATCCATAGTTCCCTCACGCAGGGGTGAATCTCACCCATGCATAATTGCTATAGTCTGTGAAAGGTCTGTAGAACACACATGCAGCAGTGGCAACTTTGATTGGCCTAAAAAAAAATATTGAAGACAACTTATCTTGAAGCTATGGGACCTTTATTTGTAACGTCTTTTGGAACTCTTCAGTGTAAATGTAAAAGTGTTGGGGGGAACAATGTATGTGTTAAAAGCATATGTTTAAAAACAGCTACGAGCCAATGTAGTTTTCTCCCAAGCAAAAATCCTCTCAGTTTCACAGGGAAAGAAACAGGTATCTCAAGTACACACAAAACCCACCTACAATTGCTCACTGCAATGTGTACATAATGTCGTTATTTGCTCAAAGCTACAAATGAAGTGGGGGAAGAAACAAAAAAAACATGTATCATTGAAGCGCTTTTTTTTTCTTTTCTTTTTGCATGTTTCCTTTTAAAATGGACAAACTGTGTAGCAGCCCGCATGATTGTGGTTGTTTTCAAGAAGACTTCTAGTGTTCTGATGTATTCACGCCGAAATGCAAAAGCAAGTGCATCAGTTAAACAAGTTCAAAAACCCTTTTTTGTAACCGTCAACAGCACAACTATTTTGTATTGTTGTTTGTACCATTTTTGTACCAAAAACAAAAGAGGGAAAAAAAAGGGACGAGAGTAAATGTTTTCAATGTGTTTTTAGTGCCACTGCAATCTTGGTTCAAAACTGAGTAACAGCTTTGCTGATTTATTGTGTATCAAAGCTGAACTGGTGCATTAGCGCCTAGCTCCGGTGTAATAAATAAAATCCCCCTTTTAATAGTCTCACTTGTGTTTTTTTTCATATACACAGCCCCTGTTCATTTAGCAAAAAAATACAGCAGCTACGAGAGTTCAAATCGTCTCTTGAAGCAAGAAGATAAGGGTAAGCAATAATGATCTTAACTGTGGCCATGTCTTGCCGTGCTTGGGCAGCTGCCCTGGGCCAATAGTAAAGGTGGTGTCAACGCTTCTTTTGCAAACCCCTGGTTTTCAGGATATTCCAACCTTGTTTTGTTGTGCTCATTGAGTGCTCATTAAAGTGATGGCTTTACAGTGGGCTAGCACAAGGCGTAACGCAGGCAGGGGCTGTGTAACCTTTCCCACCATGTTCTGGCAACAGTCTTGTGACCTTCAAACCTGCCAGCCCACTCCTGGGCCTCTCACTGAGCATTAATTGGGCAGACGTTTTGGCACTGCCAGCAAACACATTGTCACTTGGAATGGATGGAGGTCAGTGGGTTGCATAGCGTCTGGTGCCTTCATACTCACAGTTAATGCAGAACCTCCAACAGACATTCAACCAACCCCTTATTCTGCATCCGCACGCGCGCGCACACACACACAGAGCTGTTCCTTTTGTCTGGTATGTCAGTAACAGAGAGAGACAGTGCTAGGAGACATTCAGGAACTCCTGTGCACGAACTCACACAAGCACAGCTACTATGATATTAAGGCATTTGGGGCTAGATCCACATAGCACGACACTGACGTGCACTAGGGACCCTTTAGTGCATGCTAGCAGGGTCTATGCAGACCAGTTAATGTGCAACATGTTAGTGGGCTTTAGAAATCACCTCCCTGTGGGGCGCATTGCCCTACTGTGTAGACACGCCTTTAGGCACCTAACTGTCACGTTAGGTGGCAAAGTCCAGCATTTAAATTGAGATCCTCAAAACCCCTGTTCGGCAGCCACCTCACCACGTAAAGTCCATAGGTGCCTATACCGCTGCCTGCGTGTGCGCACACAGTTGCCTGCGTCCTGATGGCATTGAGCTGGTCAGTACCTAGCTCACACATAAGCCCCTGTGGGGGTCTCAAGTTAGGTGGTTCCCTGACTATCTTGCCTGCAGGACCTGACCCAGTTCACATTCTCAGAGCTCACCTAACCCACACAAAAGACACTAGTGGCGTTGTCACAAGGTGTAAAACCATTGTGATGCTGCCTAGTTGCAGGAATGTGCACAAGTGAAGTGCTGTTGCCCCAGTTGACAATATGTTGACGCCAGTGGCTGTGCCGGTGGTAAACTAGCCCAACTATAAAGTACAGTATGAAGGACCCAGGCTCGTAGACGAGCTCAGTAGAAATAGTAAATATGTTACCCAAATCTGCAGCCGCAGTCAGCAAGGCAAAGTATCTTTTGTTCTTCCAAGGGCACACACACACACACACACACACACACACGCTGTTGTAATTGTGCTACTAATGTGACCATAGGACCTGAAGTAGTGTTCTGTGTAAGCTCAGACGCACCAGCTTTTGGGCCAGTAAAAGCTATTACCTCACCCACCTTGTGTCGCTAATATCCTAGGACCGACACAGCTGCAACAGCACTACGGGCCATAGGCTTTGTCAGACCTGCTTAGACCATTGCTCCAAGTTCCTGAATGTCCTTCTCGGGCATGGCCAATGCGTGCTTCAAACTAGCACTAAAATCACACACACACACATATTTACAAAATTCTGATCCAAATCAGGCCTTGAGCGCCTCCAACGTTCTCAGGCCCATTTGCAGCTGGTCTCCAGTGCCAAAGTTTGAATCCAACCATTTGCGTTTTTAGCGACGCCAACATGGCTAAATCCAGAGTTTATCCAGGACTATCTCCAATATTTTCCCAACAAACGCTCAAGGTGGGATACCTTTTATTCACCCACCAAAGCATGAGCTGATGTTACAGGGTCCCTTTGCCTAGTCTTGGACCAGCTCTGCTGTCACACCAGTTTTACCCCATTGATCAGTACACCAGTTTACTCTGTTGCCTTCAGGAGGATGAGGCACATGCCTGCAGTTGCATAAGTGCTTAAGAACCTTGCTGACTCAGCTCCTTGATAAGACAGCGCTTCCACCATTCTCAGGAGCTATTTCAGGCAAGTGCGTGGAACCCAGTTGGCTCATTTTTTTTAAGCAAACAAGCAAACTGAAAAATGCTACATATACCAATCTGCTTTCCCTGAGTCAACTGTGTATACTTGGTTCGCTGGTTTTCAAACTGCACTGCTCAGTTTCTTAGAATTATTTTTACCTAAGGAATTTATGCAACAGTTGTATCACAAAAATCTAGTTCTTCACCGTCTCTAGGTACTTGTGTGGGCTTCGTCACCATAGTAAGAGCTTCTTAGCCCCCCAAAACCCTGGCCCTGCAATGATGTGGACGTGCTTAACTTTAAGCGCTGACTGAAGCTTAAAGTTAAGCATGTGCATAAAATTCTGGAGTGGGCCCTAAAACTTTAGCTCACTCCAAAGGAAGATTTTTTTTAATTTTTTTCTGCCTCAGTGTTCTATATGTGGCGCGTTCAGCCGTCATTAGCACTGACATTATTAGCAGGAGCAGTGAGACGATTATTGATTATTCTGTTGATTAAAGAAAAAAATCAGGATGTTTGGTTTCTTCCCTCCCTTGCAAGGAAATCCTAACATTTAAAAAAAAATCAAATTTCTGAAGGCCCAAAGTGGGTGAAGAAAGAAAATAATGAGCCCCATGGAAAGGTCCTTTCAAGTGCAAGGTAGGTAATTGTGAGAAAGCCACACTTTGATTATGCAGCCAAAACACCCATTTTTCAGTTGGAGAGCTGACAAATTAAAGGCTGTAGCTGGGATTTTCTAAGTAGCCAAGGAGCGAGCGAGAGGGAGAGATGCCCAACTTCCATTTAAAGTTAGTGGGAAGTGGAGCCCTTTGGCCCACTTTTGACGTTCTCAGTCTTCAGCACATGGCGTGCGGGGGAGGGGGTTAAACCAAGTTGCCTACTATTCACATCAGTGTTTCTAGAGTCTGGCTCCTGACTGTAAATTCATTGACTGCAGTCACTGGCCTTGAGATTTACAGTGCTATCCTTGAGCTCAGCCTCTGGCAACAGAGAGCCAGGGCCCATCCTTTAGAACAGCTGCTAGTGAAATGATCGGTTAGCGAAACGGGGAGTCAGGAAAACCAAAGCTGAAGTTCAGGCTGAATGAACCCATCTGAAAATAGGCTTGTTCATCGGCATATTCCAACTTGTCTGCAAGTGATAGCTCAAAATGCAAATCGTGTCGGAGGTAATTCTTAAGTGCTCTCTCTTTTGCGTCGTTAACAGAAAGGCTTTCAGTTGCTTAGTTTTTAATTCAGTGCATTTGCTGCGGGAATGGAAGTGACACGTTTCATGCAACTTATTAGTGAGAGATGCAGCATCTCTCTTAATACCAATGTAGATTGAAAGGAAACAAAGACAAGTGAGCGTATTCAGAGGGGACTGAATTTGCAAGCTTCTTTTGCAAGCTTTTGCCTCTCTCCAGCTTACAGCGGCGATGCCTCAGCCACGATTATTATTTATTACTGTCTCATCTCCTGATTGCTGTAGAGCTTGCACAGGGGGATAGAGTTAATGAGACATTAAAGATTTGTATTTTGACGCAAAGTGTGTGCGTGGGGGAGGGGGGGGTTACAGGAAGCTCACAGAAATAGCATCCTCACAGGGTCAGAGCCCGAGCCATGAGTCCTTTTTTTGGATTCTCCCCAGCCTCTCATATTGGGGATTAAAACATCCACAGAGTGGGGCACGTACCTGAACAAAAACGCCCACTCCCCTATTGCATATGGCTGTTTGGTTGCTTAGATGGCTGCGTTGTTTTATAACACGCGGTTTCCTCCTGATAGAGCTGTATTATCTCCCCCTCCCGCCCCCCCCCCCCCGGTGATTAATGCACAGCTTCACAGCGTTCATCTCAGCTCCACAGCCCAATCTATCTAGCCTGCTTGTAGGCCTTTTCCCCCCTCCCCCGCCTTCCTCCCCCTGGCCCTTTAATGAGAAAAATATTTTTATTTTTTGCTGTAATGCTTTTTTTGGAAGCAGCCGCATGTTGGTGGCTGTGAGTAATGACAGAAAGCCGCTTCCGGCTTCGGTCCATCGTCTGCGGCACACAGCTTTCAGCACGTTAGCAGCAGGCCCCATGCTGGCCTACCTATGGAGGAAGCAGCCAGCCCGCAAGCGGTCTGTGAGGTCCCTGCATTGCATCCTTGCGAGAAGCCCCCCAGCTCACCCAAATGACTCTTTCGGATGAAGGGAAAGTCTCCAAAGCGGCGGTTACTTCTGCTGAATCTCCAGTCAGGTGACTGCAATGAAAGGAAAGCAAAGGGTAGGGAAAGCATTCGGGCATAAGAAATCAAACCTCTCCCACATCTGACCAGGCCGTCAGTGACGCAGGATCTGGTTGGAGATCTCTTTATGTAGTAATGAGGGATGAGGACCTTTTTAACCCAGCAGCTGTGTTTTTTAATGCCACATCACAAGGCGGTTGCTTCTTTTGCCAAGGCATTTTTCCCTGACCTTTGGGAAATGGAATAACTTTGTGCATCGTCCATCCCTGAATGACTAAGATGAGGGTGCTGGGAGGAGTGGAGCCTGAAATTGCCATCTTTCAGCTGTCTGTTCAACTCAGAAAGGTGGGTTTAATCTAGCCCGACCCAAATGGCCTCCTAACCTGACAGTCTTTGCTCACCAAAGACTAAAGGAATTTCAGTGGTCAGTCAACAAGGCTCGAAGGGGACCCTTGCCACAAGAAGCTCCATGGTTCTGAATTAACTAGCAGACCATTCCTTTTGCAAAGGGTCTTTCCTGCATGAAATCACAAACCTTTTAATTCTGTTTAATTCTGGGTTAATGAATCAAGGGCCAACCTCACCCAGCTCTTATAAGCTGCTTTCACATTCTGCCACTGTAATTGTTGTCGTTATGCACCCCCAACTCCTTAAAAAGCAGCAAGCAGCCCTTGATGGGAAAAAGTTTGATAAAACATTCCATTTTAAAACAATTTTGCTTATAGTGGTTCCATGCTTGGGGATTTGTCTGGCCTCAGATTTTATTGCTAGGCATATCTGCATGAAAAGTAGCTCTTTATTACTGAAGAATTCATTTACTCCTGCTGCTAAGCACCCACCTGACGTTGTAATCTGCTGTGGGGGCCATGCTTATCATTTCAGTGAGCATGGTACCATGGCTGTCTTTGTCCAATATGAGTCCTGGGTTTCATACATTCATATTTATTCACATCATGACCATGAGGCTAACTTCAAGTTAGCCAATGCGCATACCTGTGTGATGGAATGCACACCTGTATTCACACCCTACACACTATTGTAATAATCTTTGTACAAGATATTCCTGGTATGGTATCATTTGAAAACTAACTCACTGGTCAGTAATATCATTGTGAACTGTATATAGCAACATTTTCAGGTAAAGTTATGAAATCACCCTCGTACACCTTTCTGTCCTCCCAGGGGTTCATTGGCCTCTGTATACCATGCCCCCTTAAGGTGGGGAGAAGCTGCCTGTATCCAGAGGACGTGGAGCCCCTGAGGGGCAGGGTGGCTGCAGCACAGTGGAATCGGCTCCTCGCTAAGACCCAGGAGGCGTTGTGAAGATGCGATAAGTCAATGGCAGAGCACTGGTGGGAGCCAGAGCATGGCTGATGTTTGCTGACAAGCAAATGCACCCTCCTCCCTGCAATCTGGGAGACCTGGGCTCAAGTCCCTACTTTGAGTCAGGTGGAGTAGAGCTTGGACCCAGGTGTAGCACATCCTGGGTGACCGCTCCTCTCAACTTGCTGGCTTCTATGAACGCCATGCGTAGGCAATTAGCGTTTTCTAGTATTTTACAGGGAGCCTAACTCAGCTCTGGGGATTCCAGTGAGTGACAGGTGTCCTCGCAATGCTGAGCTTAAATCCCCTTTGTAGCTCTAACCTTGAATGACTTGCCAAAGATCACACAGGAAGTCTGTGGCAGGGCAGGTTGTTGAACCTGGATCTCCTGACTCCCAGGCTATTGCTAACTGCTAGATCATCCTTTGTCTCTTGAGAAGCTCAAAGAGGTGTATAAGCCTGAGCCAGGAGTTAGTATGTGATCCTAAGTAAAGTTGGCAAACTGTTTATTCCTGGTGAGGAAGCAGGAGCAAACAGAATAATAGCTTGATTGTTCAGAGACCTGGTGGTGTTTATAAGACTACAGTGAGAAAAAACATCACCTTTGACTTGTCATCTGAGCCAATTTAACAGGTGCACATGTCACTAGGAGAATAAATATGGAAACCCTCAATGTCTTTTTTAGAGTCACTTTCACAGGTACCTTCTACACAAAATGTGATGGAGCACATTTTAAAATGCTGTGCTTATCCAGAACAAAAAGGAAAAGGAGATCAGTAAGAACATTTTTTAATGATATTGGCGAGCTGTTGTGATAGCTGCTCTAGGGAACATGGCATTCTCCTCGGGTTAGATGCTGCTCTGCTTCACAACCATGGACACCAGTATGATTGATACAGTACGGTTCAGACTGCCACTCTGGGAACTTGGTGTCAGATCCAAGACCAGAGAGTTATTTTTCTCTGAAGGCAATAAGTCAAATCACTCTAGGAAGCGTCAGGTCAGCTAGATCATCCTTTGTCTCTTGAGAAGCTCAAAGAGGTGTATAAGCCTGAGCCAGGAGTTAGTATGTGATCCTAAGTAAAGTTGGCAAACTGTTTATTCCTGGTGAGGAAGCAGGAGCAAACAGAATAATAGCTTGATTGTTCAGAGACCTGGTGGTGTTTATAAGACTACAGTGAGAAAAAACATCACCTTTGACTTGTCATCTGAGCCAATTTAACAGGTGCACATGTCACTAGGAGAATAAATATGGAAACCCTCAATGTCTTTTTTAGAGTCACTTTCACAGGTACCTTCTACACAAAATGTGATGGAGCACATTTTAAAATGCTGTGCTTATCCAGAACAAAAAGGAAAAGGAGATCAGTAAGAACATTTTTTAATGATATTGGCGAGCTGTTGTGATAGCTGCTCTAGGGAACATGGCATTCTCCTCGGGTTAGATGCTGCTCTGCTTCACAACCATGGACACCAGTATGATTGATACAGTACGGTTCAGACTGCCACTCTGGGAACTTGGTGTCAGATCCAAGACCAGAGAGTTATTTTTCTCTGAAGGCAATAAGTCAAATCACTCTAGGAAGCGTCAGGTCAGCACAAGAAAGGTTACAAAAGTGTCTGACTTTGAAGGGATGGATGAGGGCTGCCTAACTTGTTCATCATAGTGTCCAACTTCCAAGGAAACATTCATATATAGTGAGACATGCTCCAAGAAAGCTGCTAACTGCACTTTAACTAAGGATTGTTTCTCATCGTATTTCAAACATATCATATAGGCAGGATTTCAGAAATGAAAATTTCTGCTTACAATGTAGTATTTGGATCTCATGCAAGAATTTAATTTAAAATTGAAATGATCAGTTTTAAAAGTTTTTTATTAATTAAATGACTTTATATGATAGACTATCTCACGAGTACACTTTTTGAAGTCAGTGCTTTTGACTTGCAATGGGCGTTGGGCTCCTGATTGTTCTTTGTTCCACTGAAAATCTCCCCTTAGTTCTTTCTAAATTCTTTTAAGAATCATAATCTAACACTAAATGAATATTAAACTTAGATACATCTACCAGAGTTGCAATAATTGTCCTATCTATAAAGCAAGTGCATTCTGTTACATTGATTATTGATTGGTTATACTGCCTTACCTTGCCACCTGAGCAAAGAATCTCATAGGCATTATATACATATGGAGTCAGTGAAACTCATGCCCCTCTGGGATGGGAGGTGGAAATAAATGGGTAGGCAGCATGATACCCAAGAGTGGGGAAAGGGAAAGTGCTGGTTAAGAACACAATTGCAAACCTTCTACTCTCTAAAAAGCATCATAAGATCTCTACTGTCCATGCAGACAGGACAGGACTTCCATCTTCAAGATTTTTTTCAATAAAAGTATGCAACTCCATTTATCCACCTTGTGAGGATGATGAGCTGAGTTGACCATGTCTGGATTACATTCATGTCATCTCAAGGAGCACAATTATTTCAAACCCAATGTTCAGACTATGAAGGCATCCCCTCTGGTTTATGATTGTGTATCACTGGCTCAGTTGATGGCACTTTAACCTCAGACAGATTGTTGCAAGTAAAAAATCCAAGGATTAATGCCCAATGTGGAAGCAGTGAGAGGCTGTGTTGTTCAAGGTGCCAGTCTTCCATGGAAAGGTTAAAATCCTTTTCTGTCCATCCCTGGAAGCTACCGTTGTAGAAAATCAAGGTCTCATGTGATTCTTCAGAAAGACTAGAGAATTGTCGTGTCCCTGCCAATATTTCCATTCTCATTAAAATGGGTTAATATCCAAGGCTGCATGAATGCTTTATACTGAGTTCATAATGGCTACGCCATTAATCTCTAAAATGCTACACTGTCTATAACTCATTATTTGCTAAAGTACTTTGAGTTACCTTGAGTATGAAAGGTGCCGTAACAAATTCCATATCGTGAAAACCTTGTGTGCTAGCATTCAACCACTAGGTAAAGTAGAGAGCATTTACCTCAGTGAACGCTTTTATCAATCATGTGATTTATTTTTAATTCACAATACCCAGCCTATTAAATGTAAACCAAGTGTGTAATTACTGAGATCAATTTACAGTGCTACTGAACTTCCTGCTCTCCAAACATCCCATGTTACTGTCAGAAAAAAACATGCTGAATCGATATAGGCAAGGTCTGACCAGGGCATGTTGTATCATTCTTTATTTAACCAAGAACGTACACATAAACCATTCCATGTAATTTCCTCACAAGACAGTCCACCAGCAATAAATGGCTGTGTTGTATCTTTTCATTTTATTTGGGATATTTTATATCCTCATTACTACAGTACAGGTGGTTGTGGTTTAACCAATGCCGTATGGAGCGACACGCAATGTCCTTAATGACATGTCACACATATACTTGTGTGGTAAGATATAACTTTACCAGGTGCCTGTAACAGGATTATATCATTGCTACTTACTTTTTTAAGGCAGGTACTGATACCTTAAAGGTGCTTGATATATTTTCTCTCTCTGAGACACTTTGCTGTACAGCCCAGATTTTCAGTATTACACACGATCACTTGTGAGTCTGCTCACTCAGCCGCTTAACAGGTCATTTACCACCTAATTACTACAACTGTGCTAATTGTAAGTGCAAATTGGACACAAATACGTATGCATTTCAGTAGCCATCATTTTTTTTAAATGTGACTGTGTGTCTTGTAGGTAGGACCTGACCTGTCTAAGCTCCTTAGCTTTTAATATCCAAGATATAACCATACACCTCAATGTTTCGTCTCAGGAAGGTACACTACCATAAATACCTTGCACTAATAGGGCACTCTTGATGCAAGGTCTTAAGGCACCTGATAACCATTAAGTAACCAAGATTCACAACAGCCCAGTGAGAATAGTAAAGTATTATTGTCCCCATTTCATTGAGATAGAGAGAAATTAAGGGATTTGCCCAAGATCAGTAGCAGAGTTGGAAACAGACCCCAGACTTACAGGCCCTTGCCATAATCAGCAGATCTTACCAAATATAAAAGTACAACAGGATGGAAATGCATTGAATAAATATAGCACAATATAAAATATTTAACCTTGGAGAACATTAGCAAAGTGGTTTCTTTTGAGATTATATCTGTGTCCTTGTAAAAGACATGCAATCAGGAAGAAATATCCATCACAGAACAACCCCACATCATTTCAGCACAGTGGCAGCTTTGACTCAGGAGACCCAGGACAAGTCTCACATGAGGTCTGCCTGACCTCCTGCGCCTGAAGACCAGAAGGTCCCATAATCCTAGAGTGGAAATTGGTGCTAGAGTTGTGGCCAGTGGGTGAATAATGCATGTACTGTTGCCAAATGCTGGCTAGGAGAGGTCTTAAAATACTCATGAACAAAAGAATTTGATTGAAATTGTAGAACATTCTCATTCTGGTCTGTTCCATTCGTTTGACTCATTTCAAAACACTGCAACATTCCCTTTTCCTAATGAAAATTGGTGCAAACTGAGTGCAAGGCTTTACTACCTATATTTAGGTCTTTGCAGGAGGACAACTCCTCACTTCTGAACCCTATAATAAACTGCAGACAGGAGTGTTTTCCACACTGTGCCTAATGGAGGAGATCTCCTACCCCAATCCAGTATCATGTCACCTGGTTCTGCGATAATAGGGGGTTTGTTTGGAGGAGGGGAGATGTTTGGTTGGGGTTTTTTCTTTGTTTTCTTTTCGTCTCTTCCTGAACTCACTTGATATCATGCAATAAATGAAGAAAGACTTGTCTTGATTGTTAGTAAATACTCAATGGCAGCCTAATTAATGACAGCAAGGTTAGTCATGAACTGAGAGGAAGATGGAAACAGTAAGTCCAAATTAAAAAGCAGGGCTGGTTGGGGAAAGAGACACGGTTTTCATGAGAATTTTACCTTTTCCACCCCAGTACAAAAAATGTCTAATTTTGACATTTTTCAACCAGCTCTATTAAAAAGGCGTTTGGTAGGGATAAAAGATGGAATTAATTAGGCAGCGGAGACAAAGGTGAGGTGAGAAACTTGGAAGGGGGAGGGAGAACATCAGTACAGCAGATCAAAAATTCAAAACTAATTTTCACCAGAAGTTTCCAGAATTTCAAAGTAATTTGCATGCTGCAGCTGTCAAAACAGACACTCTTTTTCATTTACTCAAATCATTTTTGCTAAATATTAGGGCTGTCAAAAATTTAAAAAAATTAATCATGATAAATCACACAATTAATCACTCTGTTAAACAATATTAGAATATCATTTATTTTAATATTTTTGGATGTTTTCTATACTTTCAAATATATTAATTTCAATTACAGCACAGAAGACAAAACATATAGTGCTCACTTTATATATTTTTATTACAAATATTTGCTCTGTAAAAGAGAAAAAATAAATAGTATTTTTCAATTCACCTAATACACATGCTGTAGTGCAATCGCTTTATCATGAAAGTTGAACTTACAAATGTAGAATTATGTACGTAAAATAACTGCACTAAAAAATAAAACAATGTAAAACTTTAGAGCCTTCAAGTCAACTCAGTCCTACTTCTTGTTCAGCCAATTGCTCAGCCAAACACGTTTGTTTACATTTGCAAGAGATAATGCTGCCTGCTTCTTATTTACAGTGTTACCTGAAAGTGAGAACAGGCGTTCGCCTGGCATTGTTGTAGTTGGCGACACAAGATATTTACGTGCCAGATGCGCTAAAGATTCATATGTCCCTTCATGTTTCGCCCACCATTCCAGAATACATGCTTCCATGCTGAAGAAGGGTTCTGCTCAATAACAATCCAAAGCGGGCTGATGCACGTTCATTTTCATCATCTGATTCAGATGCCACCAACAAAAGGTTGATTTTCTTTTTTGGTGGGTCAGGTTCTGTAGTTTCCGCATCTGAGTGTTGCTCTTTTAAGACTTCTGAAAACATGCTCCACACCTCATCCCTCTCAGATTTTGGAAGGCACTTCAGATTCTTAAATCTTGGGTCAAGTGCTGTAGCTATCTTTAGAAACCTCACATTGGTACCTTCTTTGCATTTTATCAAATCTGCAGTGAAAGTGTTCTTAAATCGCATATGTGCTGGGTCATCATCCGAAATTGCCATAACACGAATATATGGCAGAATGCAGGTAAACCAGAGCAAGAGACATACAAATGTCCCCCAAGGAGTTCAGTCACACATTTAACAAGCATCATCAGCATGGAAGCATGTCTTCCAGAATGGTGGCCGAAGCATGAAGGCACATGCAAATATTTAGCATATCTGGCACGTAAATACTTAGCAATGGCATCTACAAAAGTGCCATGCTAACGCCTGTTCTCACTTTCAGATGACATTGTAAATAAGAAGCTGGCAGTATTATCTCCTGTAAATGTAAACAAATTTTTTGTCTTAGTCACTGGCTGAACAAGAAGTAGGACTCAGTGGACTCATAGACTCTAAAGTTTTACATTATTTTATTTTTGAGTGCAGTTATGTAACAAAAAAAAACCCTACATTTGTAAGTTGCACTTTCACCTTAGAGATTGCACTGCAGTACTTGTCTGAGGTCAATTGAAAAATACTATTTCTTTTGTTTATCATTTTTACAGTGCAAATATCTGTAATAAAAAATAATATAAAGTGAGCACTATACACTCTGTATTCTGTGTTGTAATTGAAATCAAATATTTGAAAATGTAGAGAAACTGCCATAATATTTAATACATTTCAATTGATATTCTACTGTTTAAGAGTGTGATTAAAACGGCAATTAATTGTTTTCATGGTGATTAATTTTTTTTAGATAATTGCGTGAGTTAATTGCGCATTTTAGTTATTTCGTTTCTTTTTTTCCTCCCCTTCTCTCCATCCCTTCTTCCTTTTTCCTCTGAAAACAGGGGTCGGGGGAAAAAGGGGGACAGGACATAAATAATAAACAACCAAAAACTGAAAAGACAAAAAACTGCTACATTTGTTGTTTTCCATCATTTACAAAGAAACAGAAGGTTGTGAAACAATTTTTAAAAATTGAGCAACCGATAAGATGGGATTTTAAAAAACATGAACAAAATGAAATTATAAATGGGGATGTTGACACTCCATCCTAGATCAAAGCCCGTCAAACCCTGGAATTATTTGTCTGCTGGTGGCCAATATCAGTTGTTTTAGAAAAAGGAATAAATCATCCAGAGTGCATCTAATTATACTATATTAATTTTATTCATTTCTACATCACCATAGGTGTATGTAGCACTTAGCAGCCATTCCTGGGGGAAACATTTCCTTATAGTCTCTCATAATCTTCCCTAGCTTTGACTACCAGCTTCTTGAGAGCTGGACTGTTCAGTTGGATGGATGGATCAAGCAAAAGCTCAGTACAGGGACCCAGGAGAGGAGACCTACATCAGAACTGGCCATTATTCCCCTCCAGGGATTATCCTATAAAGTAAGTAACAGGGCTGCTACTTTGTGGAATAAGAGGACTTCAGTTTAGGTCTCACTGGCAGTATTGCCAACCTCAAGAGATCAAAACTCATGAGTTAGATCCTCAAAAGTCATGAGATTTAAAAAACCATTGAATCATGATTTTTAATCTGTCTTTTGACTCCCCTCTGTTCCTCTGCCAATATGGGTGTGATAATTTCAGACTGATAAATCAACCTTCAACGTGCACAAAAATGCCTCTCCCTGGTTGCTCAGATGGTGACTCCACTTTCCCTCCCAACACCCTTAAATAGGAAAACTGCCATCCAGTTCCGATTACTGTCTTGATTCTCTCCCCTCCTAGTTTATTCCCTTTGATAAAAGAAGGGCTAGATGGTAAATAGGTTGAGAACCACTGACCTAATTAACTCATCATGATTCATACTTGTATCTAGAACTTATATTACTCTTCAAGGTTGACGAGTTACAGATAAATATATTAAAGAACTTTAAACTTATATCACTCATGCATATAAATCACATTATCACAGTAAATACAACATAGGATTGATTTAGCCATTTGCAAGAACCAACACTACCCTGACTCCTCCCTCCCCCCAATTTCTCTGCCTGAAAGTGGGCAGCACTAGATATAGATATAGATAGCTATATAGAGATATATATAGATTATATACAGATATACATACACACACACACACACAGAGCTCCTCTGCCTCCTGCTGCTCTGGGGTCCCCTGCTGACTCCCCCAACTCCCCTCCTCACGCCTTACACCTCATTCCCCTGAAGCCCCTAAATCTGCCTCCTGATCCCCTCACTTCCTCCATCCCCGTTTCACAGTGTCTCTGGCTGCTCCTCACAGTCCTTGTGTTCTGTCCAGCCCCCTGAACCACAGAGTGGCAGCCATTTTGCCTCTTGGCTTGAATCTCATTGAAAACAGTGGGAGGTGGCCTCCAGCTTTATGAAGGGCAGCCTCACTTCCACGTGCAGATAGACTGTAGGGAAATGGCAGCCATCTTGGTGGCTTCAGCCTCATTGACAGTAAGAGGAGGCAGTGGTCATGTTTTCATCATGAGACAGATTAAAAAAATCCCCAAATCTGCAAGAAAATCACAAGTTGGCAATACGGCACTGGGGACAGAGGGGGAGATTTTCAAAGGCACAAATAGGAGTCAGGCCACCAACTCCCACTGGCTTTCAAAGGGCACCGTACTACCCTTTGTGCCTTTGAAAGTCAGAGTCATTGTTTATTATTATTTATTTGTATTGCGGTAGCGCCATGGACCAGGACCCCAATGCACAGCCACAGCACAGCAAGAGAATCCTTGCCCCAAAAAGTTGACAATCTTCGTTTCCCAGTTTGTGATTTAAATTCCTCTTCCCTTCAATCACCCCACTGCCACAAAGGCGGCAATTTGATTTTTTTTTTTAATGTCATTCCTTCTTTAGGAAAATGGCCACAGACCCATAAATATTTATTTGTAGCCAATGTAATCTCTCTTCCCTTGAAATACTGTCTCCTGGCTCAGACAGTAACACTGACACAGGCTTGGTATTACCATGCTATCTAGAAGTGGATGCCCATCTTCAGTGTGTAGCAGTCCTGGCTAGTCTCAGACAGAAGCAGTTGCATTATAATTTAATCTAGCCCTCAGTGGTTCTAGCTCTCAAGATTGCTGTTATTTTACACCTCAGCAGAAGTTCACCGTGAACAAAATGAGGTTGCAATCCTCTCAGGAAAGCTGGCAAGAGTCACAAATCCATCTTTGAGGAAACACATTTAAGTTTAGGTCTGAATAATTAGTTCTTTGCCCAAGCCTTAAGATAAGCAGACTGTGTGTGTCTGCGCTAGCTGCAGAAAAACTTCCCAGAAAGACACATTATGCTTAGATTTCTTTTACATGTGCTTTTATAAACAAGGGCTTCAGAAGGGAGATGTCAGCTGAGCTCATTCCACTGAGTGAGTTTGAAAATGACTCTTCATTATCTCGCAACCATAACAGGATACATAAAGTGAGAGCTACACAAGGCTATGAACTCATTTTAATTTTACTGCCTCCAGTTTTCATGTATGTGCTGGGAAAGCACATGTAGATCATTTAACAGCAAAGTGATTGAACTGGTACAAACACCAATTGCTTTTATGTTAGGGGTCTGTCTTAACTGCAAAAAGGGAGAGAAAAAACAAGGTTTATGCACTGGACTCTAGTAGAAGTCATCCCCTTGCTCTAAACTGAAGGTCACCTTGGATTAGACGTACTTCTACTCCACAAAAGCTTTATTCTGCCTGCAAATGGGTTGCAGTAATATTAATAAGTAGCTTGTTGCTTTTGCTACTCTTTTCCTCCTCAGTGTGCCTTCAATTTATCAAAAATCCTACATAGAGAGGGAGACTACAAACTGAGAATTTACCATGGATGTGTTCTAGCAGATAATCCAACCTGACAACACAAAGCGATGGATTTGATCTCTTTACTTCAGTAATAGCAACCGATCTCCATTTTAGGAAAACTGCTAATGAATTAATGATCTCTTGGCACTGCAGTTGTAAATAGAAAGGCAGTTAAGGAAACCACCTTGAATTCTGCCCAGATAATTTGCCAGAGAATGGGATGAAAACTTCAGGAAATATGACACGGAGTGACTATTTTCCAATTATTTTTGTTCTGTCTTCAAACCTTTTTTGTATAATAGCCTCTTTATGGACGATTTCATCAGTGCAAAATAAGACTAGAGTATCAGAGCAAAGCGTAGGATTACTGGACAGTGTTAATAGGATGCAAACAGAGTCTTTGACCTGTGGGTTATAGGTTCAACTCTGGCCAAAGTCAGCAGTGAGTGAAAGATCTGAAGACTCTTTGGTGCCTGCACCATAATATATATATATAAAGGATTTAAGGGTGTTTAATGATTCTTATCCCTGATGATGGTAGTTAAAGTTTTCTGGTAACATTTCTCAGCGACAAAATGCTGCCAGATAAGGCAGGATGAAAGAAAGCATCTGCTGAAGAAAAGAAAAAGAAAAGAAAAGAAAAATGATCAGGAGGGAGAGTGGAAAGTTTAGTAATACAGAATTCAGGAAGTCATGGGACAGGTTAAAGCTCAAATCCTCCCCCAGAAAAACAAATTAAAACAGTCCCATAACACCAAGCTACTTATTGCCATTTGAAAGATACCGAAGTCATGTCTACCCTCCAGAAAATTGCTGTACTGGCGGGATTGAAAATAATTCTTTTATGGCCTTATTCCATGATCATGTACGGTATCAGATTTTGACTTGTGGGGCTTTTCCCTGATCATGCATCTCTCTCGCTCTGCTCAGTATGGTGCAAGTATCCCACTTACTGAAGCCTTTGCATGCCCTGCGGACAATTTCCAATATTCAAACACTTTCCCTCCTCCTCCCCCGATCCCAGAGTGAGAGAGCCACAGGCAGGAAAAAGACCAGCAGAACATTGCAGATGCAAAACAAATAAAAGATTTGCTTTCCATAGATACCACTTGCAAACTTTTGTCACTGGTGACTTGCTTTTTTAATGCCACTTTGGGAAGTGACTATCACATCTGTACCCCAGGAGCAAAGCTGTGGCTCAATCCCTATTTTTTCCATCGTCCCCTGTGTTGCTCCAGGAGGTGGGGATAGTAACATGTTGCTAGTCTATACCAGGAGCAGATTACTTCTCCCTCTGTATCAGCTCAGCGGTGCTACTGAGCACCTTGTGGGGGAAGGCGGGGTGGAGCCAAAGCTATGACTCTATTTGCCCATTCATCCATCAGCCTACACAGAGTGGAAGTAGTGGCTTCTCGAAGGCTGCTCTTGGCCTTTGCCCTGTGACCTACAGTGAAGGATTTGTGCCCCCGTGGAATACCTGTGCAGCATTACAAGGCCTTCCATCCCTTTGTTAGTCTTTGGTGCACTTCTCAAAATCTTGTAATAATTCCTTCCTATGTACCATTAAAAACAACCATTCAGGTATTGAGAGCAGCGCCTCAGCTCCTTCAGAGCAGAGTGGGAGCTGATCTGATGTGCAGTCGAATGACTCCCTTGTCCATAAGACAGTTCTCTTATTTGCTGCTTGAATTACTTGTTTTCAAACCACACACACATGTACACACGCCCTCCCACTGCCCTCTCCCCCGTTTGTATTTTGTCACTGCTGAAGATGTTGATTCAGTCTGTCATGCTTTTTTATGTAGGAACATTTCTTTTCAGACGTGGGACAGCACTTGTCAATGGGGCATTTCTTGAAAGACTCCGAGGGTATCCAGTTATATTATCATTTGTGTCTGCATTAACATTTTGATTGTCAGAGCCCTCTTCACTTAGTGTTTCCATGTTGTCAAGGTTGTTGAAGGGAGTTCTGAGCTGCTGGCTCATAACAAAATTACTAGTGTCCTCACCATTTCCTTCAGTGTCCACTGAAGCATTGCTGAGTGAAAAGGGTGGGAAATGAGGTTAGACCTGAGAAGAGGAGGCATTAAAGTGTGTTTCAACGCTGGAAAGTGACTCTGTACAAATGACATTGGGGAGTTCCCTGCCACTTTGCCTCTAGATGGTTTCTGTATCAAAACCGATCCTTGTGCAAGTAAAAATATCGTTTTTCTCATTGCCAGCCCTGCAAACTCAGCTGGGGCTCAGAGTCTAGCTGGGTTCTTCGCTTACAATATAGCACCACCCGTCAGAACGATTCCACAGGCTACATTTCTAACTTAGACTGTAAGTTATTTGGGTCAGGAACCATCGTTTTGTTCTGTGTTTGTAGAGCACCTAGCAAACTGGAGACCTGGGCCTTTGGGGGCTGTCCCACAATATATTCTAATGAATTAGACTCTTAGTAATGCCAGTGCAAACTCATTGTCTGGTTAGAACTTGGTAAACAATCTTGCTGATGACGCACAAGACAGAATGGAACACACTTTCCTCTCTCTCTGCAGCATTGGCTATGTGGTCAGCTGTTGGTTGCGTGTGGGTTCATTGAGGTGCTGTCCCAGCTCTGTGCAGATAGCAGAGATAGCAGACTGCAATTAAACTGCCTAATAAATCCACAGACTCCATTTTCAGTGAAGGCACCTGGCCAGGTTTATTGTCAACAAAGTAAAGCTGGGGGGAGGGATAGCTCAGTGGTTTGAGCATTGGCCTGCTAAACCCAGGGTTGTAAATTCAGTCCTTGAGGGGGCAACTTAGGGATTTGGGGCAAAAAATCAGTACTTGGTCCTGCTAGTGAAGGCAGGGGGCTGGACTCAATGACCCTTCCAGGCCTAAGAGATAGGTATAGCTCCAATTATTTTTTTAATAACACCTGGCAGAACTCTACATGGATATTAAGACATGTATGCTCATGACAATGGACACAGCTCAGTCAGTGGTGGGACTTTCCACTGGTCCTAGGCTGGCCAAAGATATTCCTTCTGAGATACATCTTTATATCCCAATACAAACAAGTTAGTACTTCCCTTTTGATGTAGTTAGTTACTGCTCCCTGACGTTGCTAGTTATCACCCTTCATCTTGTACATGTTGGTTTGATTAAAACATCTCTGTTGCGTACTGTCATCCTGACTTTATCTTTCAGGAGGCGTCAGCATGTTCCTGTTATCCTTGGGGAATATTTTTTGTATCATTCTTGATATTGGGATGTTCTAGTACCACTTGATATCGGGATGTGTTTGTGTAAACACTCTGTGACTAGCACTGAATGGTAACAGTACCAAAAATTTATTTTTTGGTCACTACAGCAAGATGAGATTCTGAGTACACAAGGTGCAAGTCTAAGCTGTTGCCATTTTTACATAGTCATTTTTCAGGCTAAAACTGAACCTTAAAGACAATGTAGGAAATAATCCTGCATTGTTAAGGGGATGATTACCAAGGCCAGTGATTACCAAGGCATTTGACCTGTGCATGCTCACATTATGCACTGCCCCTGTTTATGCCTAAAACCAATTGCCATTTGCATATGCAAATAGTCATTTGTACACATAGATCAGGTAACTTACATGCCCTACAACTCAATATGGGTTTATACACACAGGAGTTGATGAGCATTCAGAGTGTGCCTTCAAATTTTGCAGTGGCATTTGAGAGAGAGCAGCTGAAAATTGGGTCTTTTCAGCCTCTCCTTTCTCTG
The DNA here is from genome assembly GCF_020497125.1 of Mauremys mutica. Lineage (NCBI taxonomy): Eukaryota > Metazoa > Chordata > Testudines > Geoemydidae > Mauremys > Mauremys mutica. The sequence continues at coordinate 8,482,121 of NC_059084.1, read as the reverse complement.
ATTTGATGAGGGCCACTATTCTCTTGGTACTATCATGACAAGGTCAGTTATCGGAATAATAGACAATCATACTTATGATATAACCAAATATTTCATAGAAACTCAGAAGAGCTAACTAGTCAGTTCCACAACACCTCCTGTCATGTTCCAAGTTGAAGCCCTGTCTGAGACATTAGTTAGTCCCTCCAGGCAGTTCAGAAAATGATGGCTTTGTTCCAAATATAAGTTTAGATCAGTGGTTCCCAAACTTGTTCTGCCGCTTGTGCAGGGAAAGCCCCTGGCGGGCCAGGCCGACTTGTTTACCTGCCGCATCCGCAGGTTCAGCCGATCACGGCTCCCACTGGCCGCGATTCACCACCCCAGGCCAATGGGGGCTGCGGGAAGCAGCGGCCAGTACGTCCCTCAGCCTGCGCCACTTCCAGCAGCTCCCACTGGCCTGGAGCAGCGAACCGCAGCCACTGGGAGCCGCGATCGGCCGAACCTGCGGACACGGCAGGTAAACAAACTGGCCCGGCCCGCCAGGGGCTTTCCCTGAACAAGCGGCAGAACAAGTTTGGGAACCACTGGTTTAGATAAACTATACTTTAAGGGTGAAATTCACTCCCAATCAGAGGATCAGCACAGACCTATACACCACTTAACTTCCATTAAACACTATTGAGGACTTAAGTAGTGCCTGGGCCCTGCACGGAAGGTGAAATTTCACTCCTAATTATGCACAGAAACTATGGGCACAAACAAGGCACTTGTTTGCACATTAACCCGTTTGAACAGGCTGTCACGTCCATGCATCCCCCTTTGACAAACGATACATTCAATATTCTGAAAGTTACACACCATGCAATAGAGTTTTCTTGTGCTCTTTCAAACAACACTCACACAAAGTTAAATAATACAATTAAATAGGAAAGTGGGGAAGAGAAACGAATGGGGCCAGAGAGAAAAAAAGATATATTTTCAGATGAGATTTGAAAAGAGCTGGGGAGTCAATGAGGCAAGGAGAGATGCCACTTCTTGTCAGCGGTATCCAGCCATCAGGAGCTCCACACACAGCCTCAAAGGTTATTGTATTTACCACCAGCATTTCCAGCAGACACTGTCTACATCTACAGCATTGTTCTGTATTCTCCACTTTCCTGGGAATCTGTGTGTGACCATTTTTGGCTGAAGTGCTTTTGTTGGCATCGTTATTTCCCAAATTAAATCAGCAGCAAGCAGAGGAGTTCACTTCAGATAACGGACCAGTTGTTTTGGCATGTCCTTGATTTCGCTGGAGGGTTCCCTCGGCTCCCACAATGTACCTGTTGCTCCAAAAAGAGCATTCTAATTAGCACATAAGATGCCTCACGCGCTCATTGCTTCCATAGCTAAGCAATGTGCAAGTCATAAGGCACTAGCAGCACAAATTTTACACAAATTGCTCAATTTTCCTAGCTTTGAATCTGGTGCAATGGTGTAAAGGACAAGAGCAGCTGGCCCTGCAATTTTTCAGTCTTGTTCAGAAATGAAGGTGTAAGGCGATGAGTTTTAGGAAGAGTGCATTATACCAGGAAACACCAGCCCTGTAACCAGGCACTCTCACTGATATCACGTCCCTCACCCTTCTCAAGGAGAAAGGATTTTCCTATCAGAAGAATCAATCAAATCATTTATCCACACAAATTGTGCAGTGAAGGTTTGGTGTGATGACATGGGAATGTGATCCCCATGTACCCAAAAACTGAGCTGTCCATTGGCCACTGAAGCTAGATTAGTCACATGGTTATTACCACACGTAGCTTTATTCCCATGGGTAGTCATGGTATTGGTCTTTATTGCACATTCTATTTTTCCCTCGTATCCTTCAGGCAGCCTGCATATTGCAGGTCTGGCATTGAGTCAGTGGGACACAGCGCTGAAGGGGAAGCGCCTGAAGCAAAGATCCAACCTGAAATCTACACACATGGTTTTTTACAGGTGCCAGTGTTGACCCTTGCACAATTTTTAAAAAGCACACAACAGGTGGTAACACCTTCACAGCGCACTCTCGTGAATCCGCACAGACACACATGGAAGGTGATCTTCCCAAAAACCAAGTGTAACGCCTGGTCAGCGTGGGGTAAATTTTCAAATGCACCTAACTGACTTAGGGTCTCAAGTATCTAATGTCATTTTTGAAAATAAGACTTGGGCTCCTAAAGTCTCATTGAATGGCAATGGGACTTAGTGCATAAAAGAGGGGTCACAGAAGCGGTGTCTTTGGCCAAGGAGGAGTGGAAAGTCCTGCCGCTTACTGAGCTGCTCCACTGTCACTGGCATACATGTGCTAGAGTAACTGTAGACCTTGATCCAGCGAGTCAGTGCCATGCTTTATCGGCACTAAACCGCGCTGAGCACTTTAGCCGCTGAACTGAGTCTGTGGTCTGCTTAGGCAGCTCGAGCGGAGTCTGCTGTATTGGCTATCTGGCCAGAGTCGGTGCAGCACACAGAGAGAACATACACACGGCCAAAAACTGACAGCACTTTATAGTTGTTAGCCACACTTTCAGCAATGGAGGTAACACAATGAATATTCCTAACTTGTTTGCAACATGTAAAGGCAGTCAAGCCATAAAGCTATCTTTTTAAAAGGGCCTTTAATCAAATTAGGTTATTACGATAGCCCCTGCAGCAAACTGTAAACTTGCCAAGTCTCCTTTATTCAAGTGCAGCCTCTCATTTAACCTTAATCTCCTTCCCAAGTGTATAAGGCTCTCTTCCTTTTTGCTTAAAGCTGATTGAGTTGGAGTTTTCATCAATATCAGAGATGCAAAATTGGCCATGGGCTTACAGAACTGCTTAGGATGCAAGAGAGCTGATAAACACCAATCAATTGCAAGGGGAAGGTGCTTCAGATTTCATCACTCTCCTGAAGGGGGAGGAGGAGCTGCTGTGCTTGTGTGACACTTCAGTAGGTGTCAAGTCTATGCCCTTGAATAGTTTACAATATTGGCAAGCTCTAAACCAGATCTAAGACCCAACCCAATGGCCTAACAATTTGAGCGCTGCACCATCATGTAGGAGACCCAGGTTTGATTTTCTGTCCTGGTCTTAGACCCAGTCCCAGTTCCTACCTGACCCAGCAAGGACTAGGAGTTTTATAGATGGCACACTCAGCTCCTGAAGAGGAGAAAGAGCGTTATGTCACTCGACAGTGACTCCTGTGTATTGATGAGCTCAAGGATAACTGGAAGGATGATGGCCACAGCCCAAGGGCTGTGTGGGTGAGAGGAGATGTATTCCCTGGGAGGAAACACCCAACACCCGGCGGGAAACCACAGAGCTCTAGTGCAGATAAACCTGGTAATGCTGTAGAATGCATCCTCAAGGTTAACAAATCCCAGGATGCCCTCTCGGCTCCACACGCCAACTAGCAAAGGGTTACTTATTAAAAATGTGAATTTTGTGCTGGTAAAATGTGGCAGACTGGCAGTCTAGCAAACTGAAGCCTGTTGTTTGTGCACAGAACAGGTGCAACATGGATAGCAGCTGGGCAAGCTTCCCCAACGCTGCATCTTCAGGCCGCCTCCTTCCCGCCCCAAACACACACGTGGTCCTGCTTCTCTCTGCAGAGGTGCTGTAGTGTTGGATGATTTGCTAGGAACTAGACTGAGCCTCCAAATTCTCTTTGTGTTCCTCCTTTCAGCAGTTCCTTGAACCCTATTAAGAATGCCTAATATGCCCTGTCTGGTGAAGTTCAGTAGAAATCCCCTGCACTTTGAGTGCAGCATCTTATCCCACACAAAGCGCTCTTTCCCCTCCAGGTTGTGTGTTGCCAGGTAGTGAGAAGCAAATGCTGCTGCTCTACCTTTCTTTAAAATGCAGACAGGTCCAGGCACATGTGCCAGCTCCCCAGAACTTCACTGACTTCCTTTACTTTGCTGAGACCCTGGGGGGAGCTAGGAGGAAGAATTTATTCGTGTCTTTTAAAATGAAATAAAGAAGATCCCAAATCCCCAAGTTCTAAGATTTCCATTTCCAGCCAAGCCAGTGAGGCAACCTGGCACCAAACTCCACCTTCTCAAGTTCATGGTGACATGCACTCGACTGGGTCGTGCTGGTCTTTTGGGCACCCTCCCAGGCCAGAAAGCACTGCACCTTTTTAACTGTACTCAGACTAAGACGCTAAGAGCTAGCTAGCAGTGGGGGTGCACTGAACACAATTCTCCAATTGCTCTGATGCAGAGCCTGCCAAGAAGGCTTTAAGGTAAATGCACTTCAGTTCTGTTGTGTATCACAATAAGTCAGTCACAGACTGGTAAGCAATTGGCTTAAAGATATGGAGATCTAGAGGGGGGAATCCTTCAGTTATGGCTTTAAATGAAAACATTGCTCCAAAATTATTGCCACCAATATTCCCTCTTCTCTCTATTCAGTTATTTTAAGAAAACGGAGGGGGCTAATTTCTCCCTGTCTTTCCCTTGCCCAGCACACACTCAGAGTCATCCCCTGGCCCCTCACCTTTCACCAGACAGCCTTCCTTCTCAGGACTACCACCCACCACTTCTGCCCACATTCGCCTTCCTCTAAGGGTAACGTACCATCACACCAGTCACTTTGAGACCTGTCCGAAAAGGCGGAATGTAAGTATTCCACACCACACACGCTTTAATTTCCACTATACAAGGGCACTAGGGAACTATTGCTTTTTCAGAGCATAAAACCAGCCTGCCATGTTGAAAACTTCATGATCGCCACACTTCTGACTCTTGACTGGAGAGGTTAGTAAGGGGAATTGAACCACAATTCTGCAGCCGTCAGAACTACATGCCAAGCTACGCTCGCCTCCTCCTACGCAGATACTGATGCTTGCCCCCTCCCAGCCCAGACAGTCCAAGCTGATTCCATATTATTAAGAAACAATACGAAGTCTCTCTCTCTCTTTTGTTTTTTGTCCTAGGCAAGGAATCATAGCAGAAGCTCTGTGTTTCTCGGGCTGCTAGTGTACCAGGGGGACGTATTATTCACACGGCTGCTGTTGAGAGGTTGAATCTGTACATACTACACTGAGGTACAAGTAATTACTCTGTCACTTTCTTCTTATTTATTTATTTTCTGCCTGGCACAGCTGTGTGTATCTGTGTAGGGGGGGTTGCAGTGTTGCTTATGGATTTTCATTTTTAATATCCGTGCACAAAGTTCTATAGCCCCTACCACCAGATTTTTCTTGTCACATGACTTATTGCCTTCTCATTCTCCCCTGAACACCGCCCCCCGCCCCGCCCCAATATTTCTCTCTTTGGTCATCTTCCACCTCCCCTGTTTTCTTAGCCCTTTCTTAAGGAGGCAATCATGGTCTAGTTCAGTGGTCCTCAACCATGGCAGTGGTCGAGCATCCGCCGAAATGCCGTCGAATTTCAGCGGCATTTCGGCGGCGACACCTCTCGATGACGTCGCTTGTCGGTGGCAAGTGGCATCATCGAGAGGCATCACCGCTGAAATGCCGCTGAATTTCGGCGGCATTTCGGCGGATGCTCAACTGCCGGCCAGGACACGGGCATATTTAGATGCCCCCGCGGGCGCCGCGTTGGGGACCCCTGGTCTAGTTGGTACAGCAGGGGAGAAAGGGTCATCGGAGATGGGAATCTATTAACACAGATGCTGACTCACACGGTGACCTTGTACCAGTTGTTTGGCCCAGCTTTTCAGAACCATGTTCACGTAATTGCATGCACAAAAACATGGGCACTGCACACACAAATGAACAGTTATGGTCTATGACTGTATTTTCAGAATGCACCGAATTTCCACATCTGTTACCACTGGAACTGCAAACAAAAATGTCCTGTTAGACCTTTAGCTCATCAGATGCTCTTTGCTGCAGTGCAACTCCAGTCAAGGCAAGCACAAATTAGGTGCACAAATGCATGTGCATACCCCTATGTCTGAAAATCTGGCTCTTCACTGCTATTTATACATGCAGTCACAATAATCATGCATGCAAGATTAGGTATGCATTTCTTCCCACCCAGCACTTGTAATTCTGAAAATCTGAGCCCTAATCTCTATGTAGCTGAGTATCCTCATCACTTTAAAATAAGGATAATGGTACTTACCCATTTTTGTGAAGCCATCTGAGTGCCTCAAAGAAAGGGACTATATCCAGGTAAGGGATTAGTACTTGTTAGGTATGATAAGAACATGGTGAGGACTAGGGTAGTTGCCTGTATTGAGGATGAACTTCTGCCCCAGTGAAGGTTTCTGTTACACAGAGACTGGCTAATGGTGGTAATGGCAGCGGTGAGATGTACTAGTCTATAAGGCTCAGATTTATAAGAGGTACTTAGGTATCACTCCAGTCAGTGTTGCAAGGCCTACGTGACTTAGAACACCACGTCCCATTTTCAAAAGTGACTTAGGCTCCTTTTGAAAATGGGAGTTAGTAGTTTAAGTCACTTAGGCCCAGATCCTCAAAGCTATTTAGCTTCCTAACTTCCATTGAAATCAATAAGTGTTTGGTGCCTAAATACCTTTAAGGATCCAGACCTTAGGCCTTGCAGTGCTGAGCAACTTTAAAAATCTTAATGCTTAGCTGATCAGGATTTCTTCTTGTCATCCCTAGAAGAAAATGACAAATACAAAGAGAAATTCCCTGACCCAATAAGTTTAGACTCACTAAAGCTCACCAACAACCATACTTGTTCCTCCTAGTTTGACCACTGAGGGTGGAGATATCTTGGTTTTATTTTCAGTCTAGAAGAGAGCACTGCATGCTGCTCCCCAACCTCCTCCACTGAATTTATTTTTGCATCTGCTCATCTAAAGGCAGCGCCACTTCATTCTAAAGGAAGGCCTGTGTCCTAACTTCTAAATAACACTTAGCTAAAGAGAAATGGCATGGTTGTGATGTTTACCTTCTTACTAATCTTACAAAGCTCATAAAGGTCCTCACTGCTTCACTTTCTTCCCTAACGCTGCAAATACAAGAGAAAACAAGCTCACAGGAAGCAACTGAGATATCAGCTAAAGCACTGCAAGTCCAACCAACTCTGCTGTACGATAAAGAGCAGAACTGAACTCCAAAGAGAAACGGCTCAGCAGCAGACGGAGTGGATTATCAATCCCCAAACTAGCACCAAAATGATACTGATCAAGTGTCAGTATAAAAGGGACAGTTTCATTTGCACTTGAAAAGCTTCTATCAAGTAGAGAGAGAACGAAAGGTCCCATACCCCAGCAGAGTTCTGAAGGAGCCTGTATCAAATCCTGGAATTAGCAAATCTGCTGCTTCAGCTGACTACTGTGTTACACTGAAGTTTAATTATGAGGTCCCTGATTTAATTCCCATGACTTGGGACTTTGTTTCCAACACCACTTGGCTTATGGCTGTAATTATACTTTATGAAGATGTCAGTGCATCAGGCTGGGATTTGAGCTTGTGGGAATGTTAGCCAGTGAAGTCACTGCCCCAACAGACTGGAGGGGGAATCCCCTGCTTAGTTGAAATGAGGAGTATAACCTGAACATGGGCTTTCAATGCCCCATGGACTTTAAGTCAACAGGAATGTTAGAAACCCAGGCTCTGTGGATGAAACTTTCTCACATTAGTCTTGCCATCTGCGGTATCCTTAAGGGCCTGATTCTGCCCAGCTGCTATACAGGGCACAGGGGAGCCTCCTTCTTTTACCCCACCCCACCCCCAGGAACAGGCACAATGCACCTTACACCCAGCGAGCCCAAGGCCTCTGTGGGCTAATGCAGCTGGCCCAGCTTGTCCCTGGCAAAGGGACAGGACCATGATGCTAAACAGATTCTGCACCCTCTTCAAGGATGGTTCTATGGCTGCTCTCCATGGAGCCCCAGCAGACACTTAATGCCTATCCTCTGGGCCAATGCCTACTAGAGTTTCCAGGGACACAAATCATCTGCAACTCAGGCACCAGGTTAATGCCACAATCCTGCGTAAAGGCTCTAAAGTACTGGGTGCCCATCTACCGAGAGCACTGTGGATACCGGGGACTGAAGTAGCCTATTCAGAAAGGTTAGAATATCTTCAGTCGAGCAGCACAATGCTGATCGCTCCCATTGTAATCTGTGTAGAGTGCAGTGCGGGTGCCCACAGTGCAGCAGCAGATAGGCCCAGTGTGATGAGAGCTGTAGCCACCCTCCCCTGGGAATCGCTGTGGGCCCTAAGCCAATTCACTTCAGATGTTTGCTGCTGGAGAAGTCCTACGACAAGCTGATCTAGGAAGATCAAAGTACAAACCAATATTGGGCCCAATTGGACTCTCGTTCCCATGGAGTTACTCTCAAGTTACACCAATGTCAATAAGAGATCGATCAGGTGCAATGGACTCATTGGACATATACGTTAAGGTCCTTTACTGCACTCTGGCAGCATAAAGCAGCCTTCAAGTGGGAATAAGTTACACCCACTTTAAGGCCCCATTACGCGGCCAGAGCAATGTAAAGGGCTTCAATGTAGATGAGAACCAGGCCCATCATGAACGGACCAGGATCGGTCTAAACTCATTATGTTGTATGAACCTAGCTTTGATATTAAACACATATTGAGTGCCATCTTTGGGCTTCTGGCAAGGCACCAATACAATGCTGGGTGTTACAAAGTTTGGTGCCGTCTGTTTTCTTGCATTTACATTTTATTTCCATGTCTAGCTACAGACCAGATTCATTAGAAACAACTGGCATGGTTATTTATAGTATGCACTTCTGCTAACTGGGAATCTGAGTATGTGCACTTGCCACTTCCCCGTCATTTGTAAGTATCATCTTGAGTCTCGGTATTCTACAGTGAGATGTCCAACCTCCTTTGTCAGCAACCCTAATCCCCTGCAGCTGTACGTACAGCACGCAAACGAAGACAACTTATTCGAACATCAACAAAGAAAGCACTATTTCCCGCATGCACAAAAAGTGACTCAGCATTCAAATACATTCTTGAAACCTTTGACTTAGAAGCTGGTTTGCTGCAATGAATGGCAAACTGTACCCCAGACGCCACCTGTGAATGTTTAAGCTTGTCTGAAACAATATTTTCAAAAGGCAGGAGAGGGAGAGAGAAAATTCCCAACTAGGAATCCTGTCACTACAAATATTAGCAATTCAGGAATCATACCAAGGATTATGCACCATGCCATCACGTAGAAGGGAGATGGATTTCAAGATAATAGGAATGGCACACGTTGCTTTTTCCCTTTTTTTGCTGAGATGCAATTTAGCAGCCATTGCAGAATTTACTTCCCATTCAAAGTTTCCATTTAATAACCACGAAACTCTTGCTAATTCAGATTAGATTTTTGGCAGGCCCGTGAAGTTGGTGCACTTCTACAGCCTCTCTTAAGCTACTGTGTCCCAGTCTGGACTAAGAAAATGAGATGTGTTTAGCAAATGTTGGTAAACAGGTGTTACTTAACACATTTTTAAACACCACTGGGCGCCTAGACAGACTCTGATGTGTAAAAATGTGTTTGTTTGTTGTGTGGTTAATTAGCATGTGCACCACTATCACATTTCCTAAACACATGTAATTTTCCCAGTCTAGGCAGGATGTCTGGGATAATGTAAACCTACCCGCCTATTATCACCACCTTCTAATGGAAGTCAATGAGGAACCATGCAGGGCCATAATTTCTTATTGGACAAGGAGAGCAGCTGCTGCCCCCGACTGCACAGGCTATAATATGACATATAATGTTCTATTTGCTGACCCATCTTACCCTCCCTACCCCACCCCCAAAAAATTTGAAATTATCCCCCTGCCTGCATGGCAGCAGTTTCAGGAGTTGAGCTGAATCCTTTCCTACCTTCTCTCCTCCTGGCCACTACCCCAGAAATCAAGGGACAGGAGACCTTGCAACTCCAAATACACACCCCCTCCCGTACCCCAGTATATGGCAGCATCATTCTATCCTCTCAGCCACTCCAAGGTGACTAGCTAAAGCCTGGACAAAGCACACACCATATGTATGCTGAACACACACCGAAGTATATATTTCAACATGTCCGTATTGCCCGAGGCTGTGGCATGAAGTTTATTGGCTTGAGTGAGCCACATTCCCATTCAAGGGAACAGACAAGCATTGTAGCATACCACAAAGAGCCACAAATTCAGACTCTATCAGGCAAAAGGGAGATGTAAGTTCTGGACCCTTGCACCCCCTCAAACAGAATGCCCTGCTGCTATTCCCCTCCCCACTTTTAAAACTAAGGGGTTGTTTGCTCAAGCACCTCCCCTGATTGTGGGGGTATCACATGCAAAGAGAGGAAAGTCTCTCAATGCATCTAGGACTTTGCTGGCCAAAAGTCTAAAGCCAGCACCCAGAAACTAATGCTGATCTCAAAGCACCAGTATAACACACTGTCTGCCTGAAGCAATCAGAGGGCAGGCACATTCTGCACCAGGTCAGGTGTTCAAATGAGTTCAAGGCACAGCCTCATTCTGGTGAGCTAGTCACAAGAGGAGAAAGAGGTACACAATTGTAACCCAGATGGCTGCACCTTGCTTGCAGAGTTCAGGGGGAAAGCAGTCTTGGCCATTGCTGCTAGTTAAGCAATTGCAGCTTTTTGTTAACATACACAAATAGCTATAATACAATAGAGTATGTGGATTTTATCATGGCAGTACACTTACCCACAAAGTTAATTTCATACTCAGTTAAACAAACAGGAAAATTCAGTATAAATTATCTCCTGCACATTACAATGTGCACATATCCACATATTCTATAGAACAGAAACCCAGGGCATTGCTTAATTACAGATGGAGGTGTGCAGGCTCCAGGAGTATAAATTTAGTATGCAAATCTCTAGGTTTTAAGCATACAGTGAGGATACATAAGGAGCATATTAATGTTTTGTGTATCAAGCCCCGCTGTTTAAACACACTGGCTAGACCTCCTCTGAAGGAAGGAACACAAGCTCTGATTAATTTGGAATTCTCTGCAATAGCTGAACTTCAATTATTTCCTTAAATAAAATGTCGTAAGAGCGAATCTATGACAAAACGTGAACGTTATGATACCGATCCTCTGGTTCAGTGGCAGAAAACAAACAAACATTCATGGCTCCCTTTTTATACACTATAATTCTGATGCCAAGAATTGCAAATTGTTTACCTATATACAAAAACTCCAGATCAGACACAGAAGCACAGCCTTAGGGCTTTTAAGCAAAACTGAATTCCTTAATTACTTAACAAAGGCTCAGTCACATCTTTACTCTATTTTTTTTTCAGCTGTTACCTTGAAAAACATGAATCCTGGCTACTTTCCATATTGCATGCTGCTAAAAACCCTCATTAGCAATAATTTTGCCAAAGCAGTTTCCTATCAAATTTAGAAATAGGATGGCTAGTCAATTTCTACATCTTAACAGTGCCATAGAGGATTAATGGAAAGTGTTGTAATGTGAGCACCAGTGCCTGATAAGTGTTTGGGCTGTATCATGAGCTCCCTTTGAAGCATACATCAAAGATAGAATCTCAAAAGAGTTTTCTGTGGGATGCACATGATATCCAGGCTTCACAGAACAAACACTTTTAGCAATTACAAGTGGAGAATGAGCAAGCAGAACACTGGAAATTTATGGGACTACTCTCACTATGCAGCACGCTCGACCCTGCAAAATCTGACTTGTTTCCATTAAGGATTGGGCGGGGAGAAGGAATGCACCATCCATTATTAAAATTATCTGATAATGTGTACACATCCATGCACAGCTAGTTAATGGAATGCAGGACATCCATGGGGTAGTATTTAATAATATTCTTAAGGATTATTTGTTTTTCATCTAGAAAACCAACCTCCATCACTGGGATTTTTTTTTTAAATCACATTTTTAATAATAACTGTTAATAAAAGAAAAAAGTTGCATTCCATTAAGACAGCAGCAGTTCAGTGTGCAGAATATTTCCCTGTCAATCTTTAAAAGCCTTCTGTCTAGGGTAAATAAGTCTAGCACACAGCCGGTTCGGTGTAAGCTGTCATTGTAGCTTATGCATCAGTCGGAAAAAACCCATAACATTGGCAGATCTCTGACTGCATAAATAAAACATGCTTACCACTTGCCATCAGCTAAAATAAATAAATAAAAATAAAGCTGCCTTTTCTAACTTTTCTTTTTTCTGATCTATACTTCTTGTGTTTGCAGGATAAATTCAGGTTAGGACTCCATGCTTACAGAAATCAAACTTGGCTCTAAGGGAAGGATAGAAAGTAATCAAAATAAATCCAACAAGTTTGAGGATATCTGGAAATGTCCTACTTAGTAAAGAGGAGTCCTATTCGAAATCCTGCATCTCAACGCCCCCTTAGTTAAATGAAACTCACATCCAGGCCCAAATATCCTGGGCTAACCTACATCTGGCCAAGGTTTTTACAGGTGACTAGTGATTCTGGGTTCCTCCATTCTGGGGTGCCCAGCTTGAAACACCTTGAGGGGGCCTGATTCTCAGAGATTGGTTGTCCAGCACTTGCTGAGAATCATTAATCACTTCTGAAAGTCTTCCCTTGATGGCCAAACTGGACCTCAATCTCCAATCAAACGTCCGGAAAACACTGACCCTACACTGAGTTCCATGTAGCCAGTGCCTTGTACTCATATTGAGCCCCAACTGACTTCAGTGGGGAATCTAGTAGCTGCCTGCATAGAGTTGATTGCAGAATTGTGAGCAAAGCCTAGATCTGAGCTTGGTCACTCAGACCTAGCCCTGCTTACTACCCAAGCCAATTAAATAGTCACCCATGTGTTTATGCAGCTGTTTCTACTCTTTATTTCTTTGGCAACAGCTCTCCAGGATTCAGTAATGGAGATATGTTCAGCCCCAGAGCTGGATGTGTTTAGGGTGATCAGATGTCCCAATTTTATAGGGACAGTCCCGATATTCAGGGCTTTGTCTTTATGGGTGCCTATTACCCCCACCCATTTTCCTGATTTTTCATACTATCTGGTCACCTTAGATGCATTCAACAAATCCACACTAGTTCAGGGGCAATGACAGCATTTAAAACATGTAGTTTTGTCAGTAAACTTAGCGTGTTAGCCTGGCAAGACACCATGGGCTAATATCAGATGTGGGTGCAATGGACGCACTCACAGAAATGCGGACAAAATCTATATATGCCTACACACATACCACCATCAGTTATGCCCTTACCAATCTGCATGCGCAGTTACCCATTTTGCATATGCAAATGCCTATGTGCACAAACAAGAGGAGTGTAAGAGGCAAGTATGAGTTTTTTAGCTCTATCCATTGGGCATCTGCACCACCACCCCCCTTTGGAAATGTGGTGCACAGAAATCAGATACTTGCCCCTGGCAGTCATTCCGCTGCCTGCACCCCCATCCCCACCCCAGAGTCAGCATCCATCTAGTCACCTCAGTGGAATGCAGACCTCAGTGTATCTCAGGGATCGGCAACCTTTGGCAGGCGGCTCGCCAGGGAAAACCCCTGGTGGGCCGGGCTGGTTTGTTTACTTGCTGTGTCCGCAGGTTCAGCCGATCACGGCTCCCAGTGGCTGCGGTTCGCCGCTCCAGGCCAATGGGGGTGGCAGGAAGCGGCGCGGGACGAGGGATGTGCTGGCCGCCCTTCCCGCCACCCAGGGGCGGCTCTAGGTATTTTGCCCCCCCAAGCACGGCAGGCAGGTTGCCTTCGGCGGCTTGCCTGCGGGAGGTCCCTGATCCCGCGGATTCAGCGGCTTGCCTGCGGGAGGTCCGCCGAAGCAGCGGGACCAGTGGACCCTCCACAGGCATGCCGCCGAAGGCAACCTGCCTGCCGCCCTCGCGGCAACCGGCAGAGCCCCCCCGCGGCTTGCTGCCCCAAGCACACGCTTAGCGTGCTGGTGCCTGGAGCCGCCCCTGCTGCCACACCCATTGGCCTGGAGCGGCGAACCGTGGCCAGTGGGAGCTGCGATCGGCTGAACCTGCGAACGCGGCAGGAAAACAAACTGGCCCAGCCCGCCAGGAGGCTTAATCTGGCAAGCCGCGTGCCAAAGGTTGCTGATCCCTGGTGTATCTAGAACAAATAATACCATCAATTTTCAGTCAAATCCCTGGCAACTGAGAGTCTCAGACAAATGCAGTAAATTGGTTTGCCATAAATTACATTTACTATCTAAGCTGTAAATGTGTCAATACCTGCCCTTTTCACTGTCAATAATGCCAGAAACTCCCCTTTTTAGACACCTCCACTACTAAACATCCAGGGGAAGAATCAGAACCTCAGTAGTAACGTAAATGTGTGTGGAGGTTACATTTACTAAAAAATCTGATTCAGATGACGCTTTGCTTCAGCCTGCAAATCTGACTTACTATCTGCCTCAGAGACATTCTCTCCTGCATTGTATTTCATTTCATGAAACTGAAGCCAAGCCAAAAACAGAGGCAGCTGGCTAGACTGAGGTACCTGCTGAGTAATGGATAGTGCTCTGGCTTCACACTGGAGGGAGGTGCAGATGAAATTGCTATCCTCTCATGTAAACCTCTAATCAGATCTCCCCTGAGAGGGATGAGATTGCTTTCCAGGGAGGTCAAAGAGGATATCACATATTAATTATATTATATCAGCTTTATTCTCCATTCAGTACACAGGGAATTTACACACACACAGCTCCCATCAGGCTACCAGGAGGTACTCTTGTAAAACCCTTATGCAGCAGCAGACCGCCAAATGTGCGAAGTTGAGCTTAAAAATTGTGTAATAACACCGTGTGGTTGCATCGTCCAGGAGACATGCTGGTGAATTTGTTTTGGGGAGGGAAGGAGGAGGCAGCGGGCAGGCTACCAACACTTCTCCTTTGTTACTGCAAGGCTTGAATATTGTTGCTCATTATTTCCAGGGCCCCCCGAGGGCATGCTACACTCGCTCCTTCGCTAACATAGAATTCAGCAGCTCTGTTTCTCACTGGGTCCATCCCTCCCAGCTTGTTTTGAATCAGGTTTAGTATTTGATTACATCGAAAACAACCTTTCTTGGCGTAAGGCAGGATGGGCCAGTGGTTACTGCACTAGCCTGGGACTTAAGAGAAGTGGGTCCTGCCACCAGCTTCCCTTGTGACCCTGGGCGAATCAGGGGCCTGAGTCACAGATAGGCAATCTGTAAAATGGGGATAATAGCACTATCCCCTACACAGGGGTGTTGAGGATAAATGCATTAAAGATTATGGGATGCTCACACAGTGATGGGGGCCCAGACTGAGGTACTCCTGGGGAAATTTTGCACCAAAAAACTAAAAATTCTGCAAAATTCTCCATTAATTGTCAAAACAACACTACATAATCACGCCAATGTCAATTATTTTGGTAATTTATTTCAGAATACCTGTCAGCAAGAATGTCTGTAACAATACAGCCACACAGAAAAATTCCCCCAGGAGTAGAGAGTTAAAAAAACCTCTATGACAATCCGGTTCCTGTTTCTCTGCCCTCTTCTGCCACCCTCAGAGCCCAGCCGTGGGGCCAGACACCTGACAGTGACAATCCCTCCCCTGCATAGCCCAGCCATGGTGCACCCCCCAGCTAGTACACCCAAACCCTCTGCCCCCAGATCCCAGACACGTGGCCCTCCTGGGCCAGATACCAGCACTCCCTCCCCCAGATCCAGCCACAGGGCCCCCCCTTGCCCAGATAGCCACACCCCCTCCCCCCCCCCCCAGAGCCCAGCTGTGTCCGCACCCCACCATCCCAAACACCCTCTTCCCCCTCCCACACCGAGCCCAGGGATCCAGAAGAAGGAACAGTTTGATGCTCGGTCCTAGGCTTGCACGGAGTTTCCTGCATGCCACCCTCTCCTTCCCTCAGGGCATGCTGGGAACTGCAGCTGTCAGGAGCAAGGAGCCCTCTAGTTCCCACTCCTCTCCCCGGCAGTGTCTTCTATATGCGAGCTGGGTTCTGATGGGTCCAGAATCCCCTAGTAGTGGCCTGCAACACTGCAGCCCATTTCTGTGGAGGAAAGGAAATTCTGTGTGCACGTTAATTTCTGCAAAATTCTGCATTGCGCAGTGGCGCAGGATTACCCCAGAAGTAATGAGGGTGCTACTTGAGAAAGAAGAATCAGAGGATTGTGGATATGCACTCACACAGCCAGCCATTAAAGACAGCATTTACCAATGGTGACCACACATCAGACCCTGCACTTTCAGCCTATTCCAAAGCCCATGGAATTCAAACAGACAAACTCCCTTTGATGTCAGGCCTTTATTTCCTATGCTAATTACAGGGAATGGTATAATAACTGTCTCCCACATACCATATACATTGTGAGCTTATTTTAATGCAATCAGGGGACAGTTGCATGCCTCATTTGCTCATTTACTTACAATTGTACATGAAAACTGATGTAGCTGAGCAATGAAGACAGAAAGTGCTAGTGGTTAATTCCAGAGAATAGCCCAAATAATCAGCCCTCGGGATTATTGCTGGTCAAAAGTTTTCTGGCAATGTTTTTTCTGCCAAAAATGGTTTTCCACCAAAATGGAATTTTTTTATTTTAAAAAAATCTGTTTTCTTTGAAACGTCAGGGTTTTGTTAAAGTAGGCCTACAGGTAGATTAGGTAACTTTTTCTCTCAAGTAGTAAGAGAGTCATTCAACGCACCTTGCATTTAATTTTCTACTTTATATAACATCTGGCAAGTCCAATATATATTTCTCTAAAATGTGGGCTGCTGTGAATGCAAGGAAAAAACAGAACTACAGTAATTGATGTCAAAATTCCCTTTCTGCGACTGATCTGATGATATCAAATGAAATCACAGCATATGTCTAAGAGCAAGTCCTCACTCAGTAGCAGTCTAAAATCCTCCCTTATTTGAGCAAGTGCAGGGAACAGTTTTCATTCTTTTTTGCCACACTTATTAGTTCCTTCTAATGTGTCAGTTAGGGTCTAGACATTTATCTTTTTTCCTCTCTCTATTTTCCTCCTTCTGTCTCATTCTTTTTTTCTCCCCCCCCCCCCCCCCGTCCTTTTTAGCTCTGCCTGGATCAAAGCTATCCATCAAACTCCATCTAGTTAATAATATACTATCATTTTGATTTTATGGAATTATACAAGCAAATCAGGCAGTGCAGCAAAGAGAACAGCAGTTCTCCATTAGAGAGAGAGCTGCCTGTCATTAGCAATCTCCACTCCGGAAGTGACAAGCACATGCCTGTGCTGATAGTGCTGTCCCAGGCTCTTGGTGCCTTGAGTGGTCCCCTGTGAGTCTGGCATTGAAAGTTAGCCATACCCGGAGATGTCTTTTCCCCTGTAATTATCATCACAGGCTTGGCTACATATTCAACCTACCAAAGAAAGAACGACGTGAGAATAACTTCAGGAGTTTGGCTTGAAACAACAAAATCAAGCCCATTCAGTGTTCAGATAAAACAATCCAGGCTGAAGCCAGCTGTCACAGGCATTCCTCGTCTGCAGATGGATCGTTTTATCATTCTGGGGTTTTGTTTTCTCTTTCTTTCTTGTTTATCTTAATCTGCCATCAAAGCCTGCATGGATGGACACAGCCTTGATAATGGAGCCCATGTTAGCATGTCTGATATTAATGATTCAGAAGTTTGAATAAGGGGTTATAGGCAGGAAGATCCAGAGAGCTGAGCTCAGAGGAGGGAGCCTTAATGTCCTGAGTTCTAAACCCAACTCTTGCCCTGACAGGACAATTCCAGCCTATAAATCAGGGGTCGGCAACCTTTCAGAGGTGGTGTGGCGAGTCTTCATTTATTCATTCTAATTTAAGGTTTCGCATGCCAGTCATACATTTTAACATTTTTAGAAGGTCTCTTTCTATGAGTCTATAATATATAACTAAACTATTATTGTATGTAAAGTAAATAAAGTTTTTTAAATGTTTAAGAAGCTTCATTTAAAATTAAATTAAAATGCAGAATCCCCCGGACCGGTGGCCAGGACCCAGGCAGTGTGAGTGCCACTGAAAATCAGCTCGCGTGCCGCCTTTGACACGCATGCCATAGGTTGCCTACCCCTGCTATAAATCATAGTGAAAAGAAATGAGGCTTCAACCGGCTTCCCGACTGAGAAAATGGTGCACAGAGGAGTTCCCTTGGGAACAGGCACCCCCTTACATGGGGTTACTTTGTATCCATTGACTATGCCAAAAACCTTCTCCTAAGAACTCAGCTACATGCTACTTTAGATGGAACCCCAGTGGAGCACATCTTCTACACGGTGCCCAGGGTATGCAGCCCCATGTATCAGCTTTCTAGACCTGGTTCCCTTCTCCCCCTCACACTGGAACATGGGAACCAATCCTGCTAGAGAGGGCAGGATTTGTGCCACAAGCATAGCACAGAGCATACCACTCTGTTTGTTCCCAGAGAAGTTCTAGGTCATAAAAGAGAACTCTTGACGAGCAGGCAAGCAAGGTCCACAAACAGACTTGTAAGTAAAGATGACTATGCAGAAATTTTATAAGGCAGATTGCATAATTTAAACAGTCTTCATTGTTCAATTGCTTCCTTGGAGGCAAAGGCATCAATACAGACATTTAAAAGCCTGTATTTTGAACTAAATGGTCTGAATGTCCTTCTCAGAACAGTTCCTATCACGCTTGTCTTGTTATCACAAGAACAATCCCATACTTTGAGTCCAAAATGGCTTCCATTTCAGAGTCAGGGAAATAGCATATGTGAAGTCTCCATGAGAAAGCACAGAGTGGGGTCCCTGCAGCATGTTGCATCAGCTTTTTGCCTCATCACCCAGTGGCAGCTGCCTCTGCAGACAACTTAGAAATTTAGAAGTGCAAGTCAGCAAACACAAAGTTACAACCTGTCACAGTGCAAGCTACACACACCATAGTTACATGCTTATTGTTGCACAAAAGTATAATCCACTTCAGTGAGCTCATCTTGAACTATCCAGTTCTAAAGGAATGGTTGGAAGATACCTAGCCACTACTGAGTTACTTACATCTAGTTTATCCCCATGGAATTTCATCAATTCTCTGAGAGGGCAAAATTTCTGGGAATCAAGACCTAGCTCCAAAGTTCTCAGCTTCAGAGATTTCTAAATGAAATGTCAAGACCCTGAGTAGAAATCGCTTAGGTTTGCAAAACTGTACATCATAGAAGTTAATGAATCTCCTTAAAGACTCAAAGTCATCTTCAATATCTCATCTGCAGAGCTCCCTGCAAGAGTGCTACTTAGATTCGAACTCCCAGGAATCATCTCCAGTCTTCAAAAGGTTTCTGTATCAGAAAACACCTGGCTGACTTCACCCATTCAATAGTTCCTCCTTTTGACTCATTGTTATGAGTGCTGAGATCTCATTATCCCTGAAGACTACATTTTCCATTTTGTCAATAACCCACCCACCCCAATGCTGTGGATGAGTCAATAATTCAAGCTGGGTCTAAGTAGAAATTTCTTTGCCTGTTCTACACGACTGATCCTTCTCTGAATTTTACCAGCTTGGTCTGTTAAGGATTTTGCCTTTGCTATCTTAGTCTAGTTAGTTACTGCTTTCCTAAGAAAATTCCAAAGTATGCATACATACTTTCACAGCCTTGAGCTGTACTTCTACCTTGCACAAGCTACATTTAATTTGAGAAAATGTCCATGCAAGAAATAGAGCATTATCACAGGGTCATGATTTTTTTCTGCTGTTACATAAATGCTGAGGCAAAGCCAAGCCTCTATTTTAAGAGCAGGAGACACTGATCTTCTGACATTGCGCCATTCCAAAGACACTATTTGTGATACAGCAAATTATTGCTATAGACACGGTCATTTCAGTAGCTGAATTTTGATCACAGAAGACTGGTACTTGCTCATACCTCCCTGGTGAGTAGCTCATTATTTTCCAGAATTCTGATTAGAATAGATGCACTGGCACCTAGAAACTAGATAATGGGAGCACTTAAGATAGTGCCTTAGCCAAGATGAAATTGACTTTATTGCAGAGTGTCTACATGAGGCTCTGGACATCATTTAGGTGTTGGCCCCCTCCCCCACTCCCACCCAGTGCAAGACTAGCTTACCTAAAAGTCTTCGTTTTATAAACAAACTGGCTAGAATTTCATTTCTGTAGCTTGTTAGTGACTTAATAATAGACCATCTTGCAATCTGATTGCCGGGCTTTGTATTCCAACTTGTCAGTAGGTTGGAAAAGCCACAGAACAGAGAGGTTTACAACTTTCAATCAGAGGTAAGAGCCCTGCTTTCAGAACCTACCACTGACAAAAGAAGTGTTGTTTGATCACTAAAGGCCTGCAACCACACAAGCTAAAGAAAAATCTCCTATTGACTTCAGTGGGAGCAGAGACAAGCAAGATCCAAAGAGGGACTGGACATGTATATGGAGAGCAAAAATACCCAGAAAAATCCTAATTAGTGATGAATCAAATTTTGGATGGGAATTAAACCTCATGCTTCATGATATAAGCCAATTTCTATTAGAAATTGGGATAAAACCTATGTAGGGGGTTTCAATTATTCCACATTTGCTGCTGGGGGATTCTTACACCTTGCTCTGCAGCATCTGGTCCTGGCGTCTGTCAGAGGCATGATACTGGACTTGCTGAATCCCAGTCTGGTCCAGTGTGGCAATTCCTATGTTAATACATACCTAGGCAAGGCTCAGTGCGCCTGTCGTATTAATCCAATAGTTTCTTTAGAAAAAACAGTAAACCCCCCAACTGAGCTGATCCAACCCGTCAACAAACAGAGCAAGCCATGAACTGCCTCAGCTTTTGTCCGGATCAGATTTGCAAAATTGCTCACCACCTGACAGCAATGGGGGCTGCTGGGTGTGGAGCAATATTGAAAATCTGTCCCGAAGGGCAGCGTTTCCCAAACTTGTTCCGCCGCTTGTGCAGGGAAAGCCATAACTTGGATTAAACTTCCTGTTTTACCTGGTGCTTCAGATATAAAACAGTGCTTAAGAGTTAACAGACTATCATGGGAATGTTTTTGAAACCCTAGCAAAATCTATGCATTCAATTCTTCCAGCAACAAATGCTTTCTTTAAATCAAATCAAGATGGTAGCCCTTTCCTTCCATTCTAACAAATTTTCACTTGTGCAATACACACAAACATATGAGAATCAAACAATATGAACGGGGAAATACGCTTAGTGCGTGTAACTGTAGTGATGAGTGAATGTCAGTGTTCAGAAGTTTGGTTTAATTTGGTAGCCAGGTGCTTACTTCAACTTTTTCCGCACGAACCAGACATTGTAGTTCAAGAGTGAGTTAGATATCATGCAAGAACAGGCTTTCGTGAGATTTCCCATAGAGCCCACTTCCAACTGATCTGGAAATATTATTTAAAAAACAGCTTTTCTCATTGACTGGAAACCAGGAGTTCTGCGCCTTATTCCCAGCTCTAGATTTGTGGGAGCAAGTGTTTATGTGATCACTAATTTGATAGTGTAACTGAAGACTTTACCACAATGTGTATGCACAAGGGGCCTGAATTAAGGTTGCACAGACAACTTTAATCCTGGCATTTCCTTCCTTTCAGGTGATGGACTTCGTCATTCTTTTTTCATAGTTTTTCTTTTTCCATGTAATATATACACAGAAAGACAGCATGTCATAATTACGTTAGATATGCTACATGTGTAAAGGGACTAATATATCAAAGAGGCCACTTTCACATTAGTTTGTATGTGCATCAATATATGATCACACATAAATTCAGTATGTAAAACAGATGCTACATAAAAAGCATTTGACATTCCATATAGTTTTGTTCCACATGAGCAGCACTGATCTCTCAAATCAAGGGCATTTCAAGGTGCAAAATGAAGCTTGTTGCAAATTTACGAGTCTTTCCTGTCTCTTCGAGGCTTTTCTAGTGCTTTGACTTAACAAGACTGAGGTTAAGGTAGGTGTGATAGGCATTTAATTACAAGCACACTTTATTCCTCTGACAAGTTCATGTACGAGTGTGCCTAAACGAGAGCAATTTCAGTCCCAGATCAGTACCAAGGCATTTGCTGAAGCAAAGACACAGAAGTGAGGACAGAACAATTTAAATAATAGTCAGAGAGAACAAACCTTTGATTGCAAGTTCAAATGTGGAAGGGTGGGTTTTTCTGGTGCACAAAACTAATGCACTTGCAAACTTCACAGATTCAATTACGGAGGAGCAGAGAGAAATTACCCAGTGCTTAAATGAATACTGCAGTCACAGTCTTTGAATTTTTAAATGAACTCATTTCATCTATGCTTGTACCCCTTTTCACATTCACTATTTGTGAATATTCTAGCAGGGAATTTGCTGGCAGGAACATTACCAAAAACAGTGCATTTTAAGCCAATATTAGAGAATAGGCACAAAAAGTAAATTTTAGATTCATAACTGCAAATAATCGCTCTGATTCAGCAACAGTATTTAACCATCATGACTTGTCTGGGATTACTCACAAGCTTAAAGTTAGGAAAACACTTAAGAATCTTGTAGCCCAGCAGCTCCACTGAGCTAAGCACTTACTAATGGACACTCCTTGACCCAAAGGCAATCTAATTGGAGGCAAGATACAACAAGTATGTTTGACAAACACAAGAGGGAATGGAGAGGAGACCATGAAAATAAGATTGAATGATTCCAGGGGTAGCTATTGCACAGCTTGATGATTCTTTAAGGACATTTTTTGTTAGTAAATAAAATCCTTTGTTTCCCATTGATGCGCAACCAAACTGTCCCTGGAGGCAACACAGCAGAGGTGGGTCTTGAGGGCAGAGCTGAAGTATTCACCCATGAAAACTGATTGTAAGCGTAACAAATGAGCCAATCGGGGAGCAGAAGCATGGCATGGGACCTACATGTGTCCAAACAAAACAGCTAGAATGCAAAATACTTGCCACAAACTATTTGCTGACAATCTACAGGCCCAGAATTGCTCTCTGAACCCCTTCAGCAAATTACTTCCAACAACCAATATATTTGAGAACCTCGCAGTCTGCTCGCTGACCATTCATGAGCAGAGAAAAGGGCAAAACTCATCAAATGAATTATCCACGCACCCTAGTCACTGAGCTCAGGTTAGAATTGTTTGCAGGCCGTCCACACTATGGCTGCCAGTCTACTCTGGTTACAACCCAACTCTTCATCCTCAGGGGACACAGAGAATTTCCATTGCAGGAGTAAGACCTTCGCAGCTATTGAGGGAGCTTGCAGAAGTCACTGTCCTCAAGAATCCAGGTGGTGCACAGGCAGTACCCAAAATGACCACCAGCCTGCCATTGTTAATATAACAGTACAATGACTAAGGCACAGACACTTCAGGAAAAACAGCCTGGTCCAGTAGATTGAGCAGTAGACCAGGGCTCTGGAGACCTGAGTTCTATTAGTGGTTTTGCCTCTGACCTTGTTCAATTTATTTCCTCCCACCCTCTCTCTTTTTCGATTGTAAGCTCTTTGGTACAGGGACCACCTCTTATTGTATATTTGTACAGCGCCTAGCACTATGATGCCCTGAACTTTTAAAATGTCATCCCAGCTTTGGAAGGGTTTGTGCAGCCACGGGCTCGCCTTTCTCAATCGGCTCCTCTGTCTGTCAGCAGCACTTTGTGCGGAAGAGCCCATGGAACAATGGGAGTGCCAAAGTAAAAGGAGAGAGGAGACGCACCCAACATGGCTTCATTTGAACTGCCAGACACAAGTATAGGTTAAGCGCCATCCCCAGATCTGCAGGAGAGGCTCACGAATATTAATGAAGGTGTGATGTAGTGAGTCTTTAGCAGATTCCATTAGCACTCAGAGAGGAAGGAAACATATTTATCCCCCATGACAGGCAGTAACATATTTATGCCCTTTCTGAATTTAGCCTTACACATCACAGTTTCTTTATGCAACCAAGTGTTACACGGAAATGTAAATTGAAAACCGTTTAAAAAAAATGTTTTTTCCCCAACCCAAACAATTCACAAAACATTTTGGTCAACCTGACTCCACATGTTTAGGCCAAAAAATAAAAATCAGCAGAAAAAATTCTCTCAGCTTCATGGAGAACCCAGCTGTGGTGTCTTTTCTGGATGTTACAGGGCAAGAGGTGGAAAATCGCCCACTTGTTGAGAAGAGGTGGCAAAGATCCAGAAGCTACCTGTAGGATTCAAACGGCCCCCATGATTTTGAAATCAGGACAAAAGTGGAAAGCTATGGAAGTTATCAAGACAGAGACAAAGAGCAGCCTTGCCTAATAATTATGGTCTTAACTTGAAAAACTTTGATATTTTAATATTTTGATTACCAAGTGTCTGATCCAATACCCATTGAAGTCAATGGAAAGACTTCCACTGACTTCAATGGGCTTTGGGTCACTCGCTTATAGCCAGATTTTGAAAGAGTGCCCAGCACCCACAAGTGAAGCCCGAGTTTCCAAAATCCACTTAGGCTCCTAAGCAAAGTGGAGAGACTTTCAGAAGTTCTCAATGGAAGGGCTAGATGTTGAGCATTTTTTAAAGTCTGTCTGCTTCATCAAGGTATCTAAAAGGGGGCTGGAGCTCTTTTGAAAGTCCAGCCAGTTATTTAGGCTAAATGGGCACAGCTGGTTGTGCCAATCTTTCAAAAATCTGACCCTACATGTTCAGAAACCTGGCTTCTCTTCTGTAGCTGTGAATTAATAATAGTATCTGGACAGCGAACAGCCTGATCTGCGGCTATCCAAAAGTGAATATCTGTGCCCGCAATTCATTTGCAGGCATCCAAAAATTGTCTGCATGGGGTTTTTTTTAGTGCAGACTATGCATGCCAACAGGAAGGTTGCACCTCACAGCACCTGAAAACTTACCTTTACATCTATAATGAAACACCAGGAGAATTTTTTCTCAATTGAGCATGAAATCCCGGTACTAATAATTCAAGCCTGGTTTGTCAGTTCTTGGAATGCAATAGTTTCCCTCCCCCTCCCAGACAGCCGATTCTTCCAATAAACCCTAGGACTCCTGCTGCGAAGATAGCTAAAGTCAGAAGGGCACAGTGGGGCTTCTTGTTGTGGAGTGAGAAGGGATCTTATGGAGGCCTGAGTTATTGAACTCCAAGCAAACCTGCAGGGATCTGTTCCCATGAGAAGCTTTTAGTGAACCGAGTACTGCAGGGCTGCCCCAACTCTCCTCTTAGCATCCATCCAGTGACAGCCTGACTCTCACCCTTACTTTACAAGGTGGTTCATGCTTTATAGACATTTCAGTGCAGGTTCCCACTGCTCTGGGGCCTGGGTAAATCTCACCGTACTAAATTAAACCCAGTAATAATGTGTAAATTGGAGACCAAAGTGTGGACGTGCTGTAAAAAAAGATTCCTGCGGGCAGATATTCCGGTTGGGAGACCGTAGAGACGAACATGGTTGTTGTTTTCTCACACTCTCCAGAATCCTCCTGAAATCATCCTGGCCTTTCGCAGAAGGAAATTGCGGGCTGGAGGGGAGGGAAGCTAATGCCCCTGAAAAGAACAGTGTTTGCATTACACAGGCGCCTCCAGTGTGTGCATATACAAGTGACGCATATAGCATAACCAAGGGGACAAAGCAAGCCAGGGGACATGGCCCAAGCCAAAGAGAAACGTGAAAGCAGAAGTATGTACATCAGCACATGACCTGGTTGCATCTGAATCTCGCCATCTTTTTGGAGGCCTCTGCCTTTTGATTTTGTGCAGTGGCAGAGCAAGCCCCTTTTATGTACATGAACTTCAGCCCATGCTGTTAGAAAGTCCCTAAGGAATGAAGGACATGGGACATTAAAAGCTTTTTTTTTTTTAAGTGTATCTCTTTGCAGAATATCCATTATCTTTGCAGGTTTTGATGCAGAGAAGGGAGGATGTGCACCACTCACTCTTGATTTAACCCCTTCTCTTCCCTTACTTTCCCTTGAAAAGAAAAATCCCAAGACTAACTTTATTTCTTATCTGTTTCATTCTTAAGTTGTTACTATGGAAACTGCGCACACACACACGATCTAGCACTGGTTAATGTCAGTGTAGGTGTCATTCCCTGGGTTGTATAACCCAGCTATAATCCTGGCAAGGTTTATAAAAAGGGGTGAATTGGCCAAGCCCTTGGGGTGGAGGGAACACCTCTATTCCTTAATGAATGATATTTGATAGAAATCATCTCCCCAACCCCACAACAGTGACATTTACACCTTTGACTCAATCAAACCATCTGAAAATCAATTTCTCACTGCAGCCTGACAAGATCCAGAGAGTCCATTGTTCCTTTTCTGGGCAACAGCCATATATCTCAGAGAGCTTATTGTATGATGAAACACAAGCTATACAGAAGGAAGTGGCACTGAACAAATGGCTCTGCGGTGTAATATATTCAAAGAAGTTTGATTTAAATCTAGGCAAGAGGTAGGTGGAGGTCCTACAATCTGTTCAGCAGACGTCTTGCCCTGCCAAGGATTTTAAAGTTATTCACAACTAAATCAGATATGACACCAACCTGAGCTAAACTGCATTGGGGAAAAAAGACAACGGAGGAAGACTGTGCGAGATGCATCTCGTTTTATCCTTTCTGGATCTGAGGGAAGCAATTCAGGCTACAGGAGCGAATCAAAGCTGAGCATCTTTCAGTGGGTTTTCTTGAGCTCCCATTTCTCAAGCTGGCAGGAGCACATTACTAGGGCACATCTGTAATTTCCTTTATTTGGATCTGTATTTGCTGGCATATGTACAGTCTCCCCTTGCAGTAGGAGGAAGCATATGTTTGGACTCTTTTCTGGGTCACAGTACACTGCTGTAGTGGGAAGATCTAACACAGAATATTTGGTATGTCTCTTGCAAAGTTATTAGTTAGGCAAGTAAAAAAAAATCTGTCTCTAAGTAGCCTTCTGCTGATTGGGTGACCTTAATTAGGCTTTAAAATGGAAACGGCTAATAGGAAAGAATGACATGCCTGTCAGGGTGAATAAAATATATTGATCTCTAAGTAGCAAGCTGGCAACCATTCACTAAGAGAAAAATCTATGATGAAAAAGTAGCTTGGTAGTAAACATAGCATAGCTCACAATTCATTCATTTAGATCTACTTTAGTTAAACGCATGTGATGCGCTCAATGCAGGAGCAACTGGAGATATTCTACAGGCATGTGTTACATAGGAGGTCAGAGTAGTTGATTAATGGTCCCTCTTCTGCCCTAAAAGTCTATGACCTCACTAAGCTACCATCAGGCTGATGGAAGATCCCATGTCTCAAAGAGATGCCACAGGTAATCTCACAAAGATTTAGATACCGCAAAAGACAGAGGCAGCTACTGTCCCGCACATAAGGGCTGAATATATTGTTACCCAGGCCCTCATCAGCCTCCAGAAATACAACTTTATTCCTCACTCGCGCTGTCAATCCCAGGAATGCAAGACTCATTCTATAACCCAGGGTCAGGACTGAGCACCTCTCTCCAAATGAGCCTGAGGACTAGCCAACCCATCTTGCAGGCCGATTAATGAGCTCAGCTGGGTTGCAGCAGGAGCGCCTGATTGGGCAGCCCACCTGATCTGCTGGCCTCCCCTCAGCTCAGAACAGCAGCAGCAGGCTTCTCTTGTGCTTGTCCTGCCTCGGCTCCAGCCTTCTTCCTGGTTTCCGACTCTAGCTCCCACCCTGGGCTTTGGTTTCCAGCCCACTCAGCTCGGTTCTAACCATGTAGCAGGACTGCTGGCACTCAAGCTGACAGGGAAAACAGGCTCAGAAGTAATTTCAGCATGACAGGTGACAGTCCCAAGGGGGTCTCTGTGACCCAACCCGTCACACCAGACCAATCCACTGGGGGGCGCAGCGGGTGGGGAGTCTCATGCTTACAGGTACCTCTAGCAAATGCCTCCCAAGCTTCAGAGATCCACCACAGCTCAAAATGTAGACTAGGTCCCCGCGTGCAACACGACACACCTGCACAGGTCAGCAGTTGAACCCAGGACCTCTGGATATAAAACCACCAGCCTCTGCTGTGGAAGCTAAAGATCCCTGTTTCCATAGAGTCAAACTCCTACATGTGGAGTAGCCACTAGAGGAGGGCAGAGACTCCTGGTAAGCGTGGGTCACACTTCCCTTCCCTTTGTTTTCAAGGCAGGGGCTCCCAGACGTCCCCACCGATCCCCCAGCCGCAGTCTAATCAGAGCCCTGTACTCATTCAGCTTCGTAGCCATTACACATCTGTCTAGAGGAAGGATGGCATATTACAGATCTAGCGCGTTGCCCTCCTCAGTCACGGCGACACGCCAGCCCCTGACCAAAGTAGTGCGGGGGAGCTGTGGAAACTGTCCCTTAAGTATTTGTATTTATTAAAATCAACTGGAAGTAAAGAGTGGGAAGGGGATGGAGCTTGAGGGGACGTGTCAGACATTACTGCATTTGTGCAAACAGCCAAGAAACAGAGAATAAGGGCACATTCACACTCGGAGCTGAGGGTGAGATTCCCAGCTCAAGGAGACATAAGTGTGCTAGCTCTCATTGACCTAGCAGGCTACAAATATGGGGTAGCCACAGCAGCACAACCAGCAGGAACGACTGGCTGTCCCGAGTACATGAGCCTAAACCACAGTCCCATTGACAAGACGACTCACATGACTAAAGGTACCAGGCATGCTTAAATCTTTGCAGGATTGAGGCCTAAATGCCTGGTCC
The DNA here is from genome assembly GCF_020497125.1 of Mauremys mutica. Lineage (NCBI taxonomy): Eukaryota > Metazoa > Chordata > Testudines > Geoemydidae > Mauremys > Mauremys mutica. Next base: position 8,453,572 of record NC_059084.1, on the reverse strand, counting down.
TATCAGCTGAGAATCTTGACCAACATTTTACTTGCTTTATATTTTAGTAGCTGTAATGCTCTTGTTTATTACACAAAACACTTTAAGTTTTATTTCTTTTATTTCAACACTAGGCAGTGGCTAATCTCTGAGTGTTTAAAGATGTTCAGACATTCTACAAACAATATTCTCAACAAGCATGTCTGTCAGAATTGTTTTTAATATATTCTCTGGTTTAACGAGATTTCAGTGTCAGAATCCTACTACAATATGGAGTAAATATAGCCAAAAAAACTGCATGCATTTTAGAATAAATATAAACTACGTATGATAAATATATGTAATAATTAAGATGCTGAAAAGATTTTTTTAATTAAGTGAAAATATGTAATGCACAATGAAAACTTTAAATTAAAACTGCAAATATTTTTAAATGTTTAACCCCCAGTATGTTATTGTCTGCTTCCTATTCTACACGTTTCTTCCAGGCATCTTGACAGCTAGCAATGTTAGCATTAAAATGAATCTTTTTAAAACAAATACAGCCTCATGTTACTTACTGTAGTTGTGAATTAATATCACTTACTCAGTGTCTTGATTACATTCATCATAATGTAATCATTTTATTTCCCAGTGGTTTAAATACATAAATAGCTGCAGCATATTTATTACATGTTTGCATTTTAATATTTTCTTTAATTAGGTGCCAGTGTATTACAGACTATAACATAATTACACAGAGGGAGGGCATGTTGTTTATAGTTACTTCACAGACTTGGGATTTTTTTTTTGCTTTAATCTTTGTAAGGTGCCCCCAGATACTATGTACCTTGAAATCTATAAATAATATGTCTTAATAGACTTCATTAATTCTCATGGTTGTTTATATTCTGAATAAACAAACTTCAGATGAGGGTGCGGAGTCTCATTTAGGTCACATCTACGCTACAGATTTTTGCCAGCATAGCCGTGTCAGTCAGTGGCGTGAATTGGTGTGATCCCTGACTGAGAGCTGTGCTAGCAAGAGCCTCTACCACAGACACAATTATACTGGGAAGACTGATGTAACCCCCAGCTGTTCACTGTACCGACAGGAGGCTATTCAAGATGGGGTAAATCTGCCTCGTGGCTTTTTACACTGGTATAACTAGTTTTGCTCAAGAGGGGGCTGGAATAATCTATACCGGTAAAAGTGCTGCTTGCCTATAGCAGGATAGCTGTAGCAACAAAGCACTCCTAGACGATGCCCACACTATGAGGACACTAGTGGTATATCTATGGGGCTGTAGCTCTGCTGGCATAGCCCGGTAGTGTAGACACAACCTACAGCAAGGGAAGTGGTCTTTCCATCACTACAGGAACACCACCTCCCTGAGTGACAGTAGCTAGGTCAACCCTGGGGGTTATGTCACCATAGCGACGGTGCTCAGGGTTATGGCTTTTTCACACCCCTGAGCACGATAGCTATGTTGTGCTAAATGTTAAACATAGACCAGACTCTCGTGAAGACCTCCATTTACACTAAGGCCTTGTCTACAGTAGGAAGTTGTATTGCTTTAACTATACCGGTATAGGAAGAGGAATCATCACACCAATATAAGCCTGTACTGAACTTAAAACTTATACTGGTATAGTTATGTCGAGTGGGGGTGAGGCCAAGTCTACACTAGAAATTTCTGTTTGCAGACCTCTGTCAGCAAAGGGTGTGCAAACTCCACAGTGTAGATGCAACGTATCGACAAAAGAATCTTTTGGCCAACACAGTTTGTTATTCAGAGGTAGTTTAACTATACTGCCAAAAGAATGCCTTCGATAGCATAAGCTGCGTCTACACTAGCAGGCACTGTTGGCATAGCTATATCAGCAAAGCCTTTTTGGTATAGACCAGCGTTTCTCAAATTGGGGTCCAAGGGTACTCCAGGGGGTCCATGAGTCATGTCTGGAGCTGGCCCCGCTGATCAATTCCTTCCCCTCCCTCCCAGTGCCTCCTGCACGCCATGGAATAGCTGTTCCGCAGTATGCGGGAGGCTCTGGGAGGGAGGGGGAGGAGCAGGAGACAGGGCCCACTTGGGTGAGGGCGCAGAAAGAGGCAGGGAAGCGGAGGGGCAGGGTGGAGCCGGGGTGGGAAGAGGTGGGGCCTTGGGAGAAGGGGTGGAGTATGGGCGGAGCCTGGGGCTAAGTGGGAGGCTTGGGAGTCCGTGAAAAATTTTAAATCAAAATGGGGGTCCTTGGGCTGCTAAAGTTTGAGAATCACTGGTGTAGACTGTTTCGTTTTGTATAAGCCATAGAGCAGGGATAGGCAACCTGTGGCACGCAAGCTCATTTGCAGCGGCACTCACACTGCCCGGGTCCTGGCCACTGCTCCGGGGGGGCTCTGCATTTGAATTTAATTTTAAATGAAGCTTCTTAAACATTTTAAAAACCTTATTTACTTTACATACAACAATAGTTTAGTTATATATTATAGACTTATAGAAAGAGACCTTCTAAAAATGTTAAAATGTATGACTGGCACGCGAAACCTTAAATCAGAGTGAATAAATGAAGACTCGGCACAGCACTTCTGAAAGGTTGCCGACCTCTGCTGTATCCATTTGGAAATGTAGGGAGGCCAATTACCCCCTTGCAGAATTCCACTGGGCAAAGACACCAGGGCTGATCCTCTGATACTTCCCTAAGAGGCAGGGCCGGTGCAACCATTTAGGCAACCTAGGCAGCCGCCTAGAGCACTGGGATTTGGGGGGGCGCCATTTTCTTCGGCAGCAACCGCGGCGGCCGGATCTTCGGCTGCCCCGGTTGCCGCCAGCATTTAGGCAGAGGGAGCTGGGGCAGGGGAGTGCGGAGAGGGCCGCCTGCAGCAAGTTAGGAGGGGGCGGCACGCAGGGGAACTCCCCGCCCCAGCTCACCCCTGCCCTGCCTCCTCCCCGAGCACGCCGGGGGCAGGGGTGAGCTCTTTCACTTCTCCCGCCTCCCAGGCTTGCGGCGCCAATCAGCTTAGGCGCCGCAAGCCTGGGAGGTGGGAGAAGTGAAGCAGCGACGGCGTGCTCGGGGTGCTCGGGGTGATCGTGCACGGAGCAGGGGTGAGCTGGGGCGGGGGGGGTGCCTCAGGGAGGAGGGGGGGAGTTGCCGCGGGGGGGGGCGCCTCAGGGCGGGGGTGCAAGGTGGAAGTTTCGCCTAGGGTGCGAAACATCCTTGCACCGGCCCTGCTACAAGGAGGGATTTGTAACGACCATGAGAGATCAGGGATCTCAAAAGATGACACCTAGCAGCCTAGCTGTCCCTGGTAGTGAGCTGGTCACTGCTATCAGAGGGAGGAAGGCCCCTTACTCATGTCAGCCGCCAACTCCATATTCTGCAGCACCTAAGCTTTCCCTAGACCAGGGGTAGGCAACCTATGGCACATGTGCCAAAGGCAGCACGCGAGCTGATTTTCAGTGGCACTCAGACTGCCCGGGTCCTGGCCACCGGTCGGGGGGGGGGAGGCTCTGCATTTTAATTTAATTTTAAATGAAGCTTCTTAAACATTTCAAAAACCTTATTTGCTTTACATACAACAATAGTTTAGTTGTAGATTATAGACTTCTAGAAAGAGACCTTCTAAAAACGTTAAAATGTATGACTGGCACGCGAAACCTTAAATTAGAGTGAATAAATGAAGACTCGGCACAGCACTTCTGAAAGGTTGCCAACTCCTGCCATAGAGGGTCCCTCAGCTTAAGAGTGTTGATTTCACCATACATGCACAAACTGATGAAAAAATAGTTCCATCAATAATAATTTAAATGTACACAGAGGAAAAGTAAGAAAAATGTTGCTTGAGAACTAATTAGTCTGATTTACTGCTATTTACTTTGTATAGTTTGACATATGATGTTGACAATTTGTGTATTACTGTTTTATAAAGCTTTAATTTTTTGAATCTCTATGTCTCCTGTCATTAAATAATTGTCTGAACACCTCCCCTCATCCCCATGGTCTGATTCCCCCATAATTTCCTGCAGCTGTGAAAATTTAAATTGATGGAACAACTTAAAATCCATAATTTTGTACAACTATGAAAATTTAAATTAAAAAAGCTTTAGAATCAATATTATCTGTCAATTATACAAAGTAAAAATTGAATTCTGCCAAGACTACTTGTGTGTCTCAAGGTGTAAGCTTTCCAGCAGAAGCTTTTATATCAATATAACATCTACACTAGGGACGGGCAAACTTTTTGGCCTGAGGGCCACATCGGGTTTCCAAAATTTTATGGAGGGCCGGTTAGGGAAGACTGTGCCTCCCCAAATAGCCAGGTGTGGCCCAGCCCTGCCCCCTATCTGACCCCCCCCCCCCCGGCTTCTTGCCCCCTGACAGCCTCCCCAGGACTCCTGCCCAATCCAACACTCCCTGTTCCCTGACAGCGCCTCCCCTGGGACCCCTGCTCCATCCACACACACCCCATTCCCTGTCCCCTGACTGCCCCCCAGAACCCCCTGCCCCATCCAACCCCTCCTCTCATTCCTGACTGCCCCCCTGGGACCTCTGCCCCCATGCAACCCCCCTGTTCCCCACCCCAACACCTATCCACACTCCCGCCCCCGACCACCACCCCCCCGGACTCCCCTGCCCTCTATCCAACCCACCCTGTTCACTGCCCCCTTACCGCGCTGCCTGGAGCACCGGTGGCTGGCGGCACTACAGCCGCGCAGCCGAGAGCAGCAGGAACCAGCCACGCCACCGCGCAGCACAGAGCACCGGGGCAGGCTGGGCTCTGCAGCTGCGCTGCCCCAGGAGCTCACAGCCCAGAGCATTGTGCTGGCGGCGGAGCGAGTGAGCTGAGGCTGCCGGGAAGGGGTTGGGGGTGAGCGTCCTGGGCCAGGAGCTGGGGGCCGGGCAGGAGGGTCCCGCGGGCTGTAGTTTGCCCACCTCTGACCTACGCTGAGGGTTTGTCCATATAGCTACTGGCACCATTATAACTGTGTCCACACTAGGGCTTGTACTAGTATAACTATATCATTTTAAATAAAAAATAATCTCTTCCTTGACCAATATGGTTACATGGTATAACTTTCAAGTGTAGACCAGGCTTAAAGTGCTCTTTCCATCACTGTAGCAGTGTAAAGTCTGCCTTAAAGTAGGTGCATATTATTGCCACCTACTTAAAGGTCCCGTTACACTGCCAGAGTGGAGTAAAGAGGCCTTTGTTTAAATGAGAATCAGGTCCAAGGGTGCTAATTAAAACTGTTTTGCACATGCAAATCCTTTCCAGTTAAGGATGCACGAGTAAAGCGACAGGGTTAAATTCCACCCTGATAGGCAGGTGCACAGCTCCTATTGGAGCCAATGTTGCTCTCACTGAAGTTACTGTGGAAGCAGATATAAGTTCTTGGGAGAAGATAGGGTGAAGTACATGCACAACTGAGAGAACCAAGGGGCCCCTTTCCTATATAGGCCTAAGGGGCAAGATTTGCAGAGCTGAGCTCTTCTGAAAAATCAGGAGTGAAATTCTGACTTCAGTGGGGGCAAGATTTCACCCCAGCCTTTATTTTGGTGCCTAAACGGGAGCTGAGCCCTTCTGAGAACTTAGTGCCAAATGTGGGTGCTGAGCCCATAGTCTTCAAAATACTTTGCATAACCTGAACAGCCTGCAGAGACAAAAGCAGAGTACGCAGAACATGCCATGGATGAAATCCTGACCTCCATTCTCAGAAATGGGAATTCTGATATCAACTTCACTGGTGCCAGGATTTCACCCCGGGGGCTTGCTGACATGCTCTAAAACTAGAGTCCAAGAGCAGAGTTCTCAGTGAGCAAGGAGTAACTTCCATTCTCATAACCTTGACATTGCAATATCTCCAGTTCTAAATATGTCCACGTCTAAATACTATTTAGAATTTTTAGATTTAATTTGCATTGTTTTAAATTTGGGGGATGGGGGTTAAAAACTTTTTCAAGACTATCCGAGAGTTGCACATTCTACCTACAGCATCAAAAATAACCTTGAAATCCACTCAACAAGCAGACAGGGTTTTTACCATATATCTCATTTAAGTAAGTCATTCCCTTAACATCTCTACTTTAGACCTCTTTTCTCCTGTGCCAGCACAGAACCCCATGGCTTTGGTGGGGAACTGCAGGGGGATCTGCCCACTCCGAAACAGCTGCTAGGACGGGAGGCCTTAGTTGGCACTTACATAGCCCCATTTACCCAGGGATATCAAAGACCTTTGCAAACACCCCTATGAGGCAGATTAATATGCTTTAGCATTTCTGCCACTGAGGTTTACTAGCCCAGATGTTTGCAGCATGGGTAGAACTCATCTCTGTGCAGAAATTCAGCAGCAGGCCCAAGGCACCTGGGTGAATTCCACCCGCAGCGAACATCCAAGTGTGAGGTTTTGCAGAAGCCAAAATTTTAAATTACTGCATGTTGGGCACTATCGCTGGAAGTGTTTGTGCACTCATCTAATCAGGGAGCAGAAACAAGTCGACGTGACCTATCACAAACAAGCAGCACAGCTGGAACAGAGAACACTCACGAAGAACTGTTTGCAATCAACCCACCGAGTTGAAAAAAATTGGCACAAAGAACTATTTGAATTATTTAAAACCACAAATAAATGTGAGGCAGCCACTTGCTGCTAGTCAACATTCCGAGAGCAGGGAAAGAGGCTAAGCCAATCGGATTTGTCACTCCTTGTCAATTGTTCCCTCTACTATTGTTATGACAGTTCTACCGGCACCAAGAGGCTCAATTGCCGTTGTACTGCCAGGGAGCTGGTGCAGGGAGAGGCAAAGCATCGCAAAGCCAATGCAGAGGAATTGGCCCAGTGCCTCTAGCAGATCGCACAGGTCTGCACAAATCCTGGGCAATATACAGGCCACTGGCTGCATCTGCAGGAGAGACCATAGATCCCTGGAGGATCTACTGAGTCCAGGGCTAGGCCACCTGTTGCAGCTGTGGGGTTCAAACCCCTCCTCATCTGAGGAGATAACATGGGATAGGGAGCCCTGGATCTTAGTTATGTTTCTTAAGTCCTTTTGTGCCAGGGAAGGCAGTGGGTTTGTTCTCAGCTTGCTGCCTGAGTTAGCATAGCACAGGGAAGCACCAGAAAGAATGGGTGTCAGCTGGTTGATAACTCAGATCCCAGCTATGCTCAATTTAATGAGCGATAACATCTGTGTCAATTATCCAGGTATAAAGACAGGCCTCTGTGTGCTAGAGGCCGAAAGGGATGGTTTGGTTTGGGCTTTCATCCAAGCAGGTGTTATTCCCCCAGAGTTTGAGTGCTGGCTAGGTTGCCTGACAATGCCTACAACTGGAGCTGCAGCTGACCAGCTCTGCTAAGCTTATTGTACCTTTCCTGTAATTAGTACTCTCTGGTTAGATACAAGCCTGTGCCCGTTGTTTGGATTTGGGGAGTAAATATAACTGTATATTGGACCTCAGAACAATACCATTCTCACTGGCCAGAAGCCTCCAGACTTACAGCTTCCTTTATCTGGGATAAGCACTGAGGCCTGGATCCGTAAAAGGGCTGCAGTGTTGCAACGCTCAGGGGCATGGTTCCTTACCTTTAGGCACCTAGAAAATCACAGGAACACTGTGATTCACAAAGCCCGCTCCCTGTATAATGGATGGGGGAGCGAGAGAGAGATGCCGTACAACGTGATCCACAAAAGCAAGCGTGCTAGGCAGGGAGCCTCCTCAGCTAACCAACGGAGTGGCCAGCAAGAGGGGTGTGTCCTAAGCCCTGCCTCTTCAGAGATGGACGCCTAGGTCCAGGCCAGAGAGAGGTGCCTCTCTCTGCTTAGCAATCCATGAACGCATATCTCTGTCCCGGAGCCAGACGGCTTAGGCACCTGAGTCGTTCCTTGTGGGATTGAGTTAGGTGCCTGCCTTGCTCCACAGAGAAATGGCTGGAGAAAGTGGTGGGGGCGGGTCTCCCACACTTCAGGCAAGGGCTCTAACCACTGGGCTAAAAGTTATCAGGTCGATGGCACCATCGCCTCCAGCAGCCAGATTTTGAATGGGACCTGATCAGGTAGGTGTTCTGAATACATGATTTACGCAGCTGAACGCCTGCTTTCCCCTGATCCGTGAATCACCCTGGGGCTTAGGCAGGAAACAGGAAACCGGATGCCCAGGATGAGGCAGCAACGTTCATGCCCAAAGGCAGACACATAGGCACCAAGGGAACTTTCACTCATCAAATGTAGGCACTGAGTGAGTTTAGGTGCCTACAGGCGATGAGGGAATTTTGGTGGATCAGAGTGGAGCCTAAAACCCAAGTTTTAGACACCTCAATCTCAGGTTTAGGTGCCTAGGTACCTTTGTGAATCAGGGCCTGAGTCACCCACACAATCAGCTCTATCTGCTTGATCCTACAGGATCCCTGTGGGTTAGGGAACATGACAGCAGACGGGAAATACAGCAACTGTGTAAATTACAGCTGAGTTTTTGTTATTGTTAGTTTTAAAGAGCCCTGGATGATGGACGGCACTCTTGTGTGTTTAGATTTGGCTGTCTTAGCTGGTTCCAAGCCAAATTCATACTTGTAACTTGTCAACCACCTGAAGTTCAAGTGTTTTGTTCTCCCTTCCTAGCACCTCTTCTCCATTCCGACATTTTATTAGAACCCAAGTTTCTCTGTTATTGGACCCACTGACATTATTGGCAATAGTGTGTTTCTGAGAGACGGAACCACAGGACTAGGCTGCCTGGGTTCTCCTCCTGGATCTGCCACAGATTCTCTCTGGGACCTGGTTGCTTCCTTTCCTTGATTTTCCGCTCTATAAAATGGGGATAACAAAACCGATTACCTCCCACAGCGCACGAGTCACTTCTGTATGTGGAGACATAAGTCATTACTGCATGTGCAGCCCTTGGAGGAGCTGAGAGGATAGGATCTAGAGAAACGCACAGTATTCAAGATCTGCGTCCTTGAAAAGTCACGCTGTATAAAATAAATTATAGCAAGACTCCCACCTGAGACTGTAGAGTGCTGCCGGTCTATCTGCCAGTGCTAGTATATCTATTTTAAATAACTGGCTTATCAGAGAGGTTGCTGCTTCCTTGATCCCTTTATAGCTTGGCTGTAGGGTACGGAGAACATTCTTGATATTCCTTTGCTCTGTGTGACTCTGTGCTTTGCCCTGGTTTCTCCTCTTAGAAGGCAGAGCCATGTTCCCAAAGCAGGGCCATCAGGAGACTTAGCTCCCCTACTAAAAAGGGCATGGTCAATTCCTGTACGTGCAGGGTTGAATGAGGCACAGTCAGGTTTTCCCAGACCCCACTGAAAGCAGCATCCCAGGACCAGGCATTTAAGCCAAGGGTTCGAAAGGGACTTCACCCACATCTCTATGGATGTCTGATTCCAAATGCAATGGTTGCTCAGAACACATCCCGACCCTTTTACAGTGCCTAGAAAGCTGGCATAATTCACTACAGCTCGCCTCAGCCTGCCTCCCTTTGCAGACAGAGGGCCTGCAGCTGTGATCATTCCTGTCATCAGCTTTCTTCTGTGATTGGCTAGTCTTGGGAAATCTGCTGGGTGGCTCTCTCATGTTCATTCTCCAGAGGAGCAATAAAGCAGAGCAGGGCCTTGCCATTGACAATGTAATGACCATATCCAGACACTAGGGGGGCTTCCAGGCTCCTCTACCTGTTCACCGCACTCAACATGCAAATCCAGCTTGGGACGACACTGCAGAATAAATCAGTGGTGATGAACAGGGACAAGTAATCCTGAAGTGGCACGGACATTGCCCGAAGGAGATGGTCACCATGCAATCCTACACCAAACACAGCTTTAATTTGACATGCTATGTACTGAACGAGCAAGCTCTCATTTCTCACATATCACTACTGCCCGCCCCGAGTAACTGTCCATAAATCACCCTGTGATACTAGACTTAGCAGGAGAGTTGGGAACCACCCTGGCTGCATTACACAGCATCCTAATGAGCAGAGTTTCACATGAAGACATCCCTGCATCAGCCCTCACACACAGCTAGGGTTTCATCTCCAACACCGGGGGCTAGAAATTCTGCCTGGTTTCTTTTTTTTTTGCTTTCTCCATAAATTGGCATGAGAGAGTGGCTTTGCGGCCCAGTTTGCATGCTGGGCACCCAGCCCACTTGATCTGCCCACTCTATTTTGAGCAGCTTTCTCTATTGCCTGGGAAGATCGGTTTTGCTGAAACAATGGAGCTTAAAATTGCTTTGCAACCCACTATAAGTGGGTTTTATTTTTATTCCTCTGTGTTTTTCTAAACACACACACATTTCAAGAGCATGCAAATGGATATACAGCTATCTATCTTGGGTATTTATAACGGCTCCCAGTACCCTGGCATCGGAGCCATTCACAATCTGTACTGTATTTCTCTTCACAATATCCCCAGGTGGTAGGTAAGGGCTACTTTACAGATGAGGAACTAAGGCAGAGAGACTAAGAGACTTACCCAAAGTCACACAGGCAGCCTGTGGCAAAATAGGAAATGGAGTCCCTAAACACTGGGCCTCCGTCCTCTCTGTGAAATGACTCCTACACACCTCCACACTTAGAGCTCCTAGGCACAATCACATCCTTCCTTAATCCCCCTTCATATCATGCTCACTTTGCTCCCTCGTCCGCAATTAGCAAGACGGAGCTGCAGAGCAGGGGGAAAGACCTCAGCATGTGTCATGATACAGCAGTCTTTCCTAGAAACCACTCCCCATGCTCCAGAGGAAACTGTTGTGTTTGGCTTTGGAACATCACAGATTCTGCCCTAGAAAACATGAGGCATTTGGCCCCTGTCTCCATTTCTGCAGCAATGTTGGAAATTGAATGGGGAAAAAGAGAGGAGACGGGAGGGATTTATTTTCAGTTTCTGTTCATTATAGTGAGAGAGCAGGATGCTACAGAAAAGATCTTTATCCTGCAAATACTTAAGCATGTGCTTAACTTTACTTACATGACTAATCCCACGGACTTTAATGGGACCAATCACCTGGGTAAAGTCAAACTTCCGTCTATGTGTTTGCAGAATTGGGCCTACATGGTCAAACCTGTGTGTTCATTTTTATTTCTCATTTCCTTTTATTGAGGAGACATTACACCCTCTCCAGTTTCCATTACAAGGACACATGGCAACAGAGTTACTGCTGGTCACTCTTCTCACTGTCCCAATGAGCCCAGCTTTACTCACAGAAGCTAAAGTTATGCAGCAGAGAGCCCTTTGGAAAAGGTGTAGCCTCCGCTAGTAGATAGTTGACATTGTGACCTTCAATGTGGAAATGATCTAGATGAAGCATTCTAGTGTTTACTTCAACCTGCTAACATATGTTAAAACTAAAACTGCCTTTCTCAGTCGGATTCCACCCCACCTTCACCTGCATGGGATGAAAAGCCCTTCCTTTCTCCATAGTGAAGACAAGGCCACACATTGACTCCCATCACAACCACATGGCTGCAATGCAACTTGGGAGAGTAATGAGAGTGTCTAACACAGCTGGACACCACAGTTCACACTGTGCTGCTGTGCACGGTTAGCTAGAGAAACGTTAAGGTAAAGGCTCTCCCAGCCACACGCTTATACCTGATGGTTTTTCTTGCACTCAGGTCAGAACACCTGCAGCCAGAACCCACAATACTGAAGCTGTGCAGAAAGGACAGGGGCAGGCTTTGTATTGGCTTATTGGGCCAGATCCACCCCAGTGGAATTCCACTGGGATTAATGGAATCCTACTAGGGCCAGCTGTGTCCCTTTGTCCATACAGCACCAACAACCGTGCTGCACTGTCCTTAGGTCTTTGCCATTCAGACTGACATGAGGAAATGACCTTCCCTCAGCCCATTTTCCATTTTACAGCTCCTACGTTTGAGGTTTGCATTCCAAGCCAATCAGCTGAGCGCTCTGCTCCATGTTCAGCCTATAGTGTAAGCGGTGAGTGACCTCCCTTTAACTCCATGGAGTTGCACTTCATTTATAATTTGGCCCTTTGCCACATTTTATACCCCTTCTCTCAAGTTCAATTAAACACACAACACGGAGTACCTAAGGCTCAGGGATTAACGGGGATAAGAGAAAGATTCATGCAGACGGGCTGTAGCAGAGCTGAAAAGCTGGTGGATTGCAGGTTTTTAACCACTCTTTCTCACCTGGCTTTTAAACCACCATGTGCCACATAAAGAGCTTCTTTGCAGGTAGGGTATATAGAATGTTCCTTTGCTTTTCATGTCCACAGGCCAATAAAGAACCGCACCCACTCACCCCTCCTCTTCATTTGATAAAGTGGAAGGCAAGACCACAAGGGAGTTTTTCTGTTTAATTGTTTGTATTACAATAATGCCTAGAGCCTCAACCAAGATCAAGGCTTCCTTGTGCTAGGCACTGTACACTCATATGTCTTCACTACTGGCCAGATCGGCGGGCAGCCTTCAATCCAGCAGGGATCGATTTCTCACTTCTAGTCTAGATGCGATAAATCAATCCCCAAGCGCGCTCCCGTCGACTCCTATACTCCAGCTCGGCGAGAGGCGCAGGCGGAGTCGACAGGGGAGCAGCAGCAGTCGGCTCACCACAGTGAAGACACCACGGTAAGTCGATCTAAGTACGTATTCACGTAGCTGAAGTTGTGTAACTTAGATCAATCCCACCCCCCCCCCACCCCATTGTAGACCAGGCCACACATAGTTAGAGACAGTCCCTTCAGCAATCCATTCTTCCCCATCCACGGGAGGCTTTAAAAAAAGGGATGAAAACCACAAATCATAGGACGACATTGTTCAAAAGCTCTCGGAATTGGCTATATTCTGCTCCCAGTAAAACTCCCATTACCGCTGACTTCAGTGGGACAAACACTAGGCCAACCCTGACTGCCTTTGCAAATCTGCACCCAAAAATGTCTCCCTGGTATTTCTGCACAGTTACACTGGTGGTAACCTTTAGCATGCAGGGTCATGGCTCCCCATCGTGTGTGTCACCTCCCTCTCCCTTGTGCATGACAACGTTGGAGGATTTTATTATCCTGGATTATTTGTGATTGTGTTTTCCTCCCCCATTTTAGACAGCTAGAGAAGCCTGCAGTTACTGCATTAATGTCATCTGCATGAGATCTCCCTGTTTCGGCTGGAAAGCTGCTCTCGTCCCACAGACTACGTGAACTGCTAATTAACTCTCCATTATGATTTTTAGCAAAGTAAAGCAATGTGACACAATTCAATTAAAATGACAAAAGGAGGATTGAGCTGACATATGTTTCCCGCAGTGGGTTTTTTCCTAGTCAAGGCAGAGGATGAGCCCATCTCACTAGTGTTGGTGTCAGGGATGACTGAAAACCTCTGGCTGCCCCCAAATCAGGCCATTGGTGTATTTTATTTCCATGGGAGAGACTTTGTCTCTCTGGTGGAGCCTGGAGAGCCCTCTCCTCTACTTTACAGCCCCAGCATGTCACAGCCACAACCCTTCAGAGCCCTGTCAGTGACACTCCTTTCAAAGGCCTCAAAGGTGGCTCGAGCGACGTGGCCGGCTGCACCTGGAGTCTCCCTGAGGAGATGTCGCTGATTCACTCCCACCAGCTGAGCTTGAATCTGCCTTTTTTCCTGGGGGGTTTCTCTGAGCTCTCAGGAAAGCCCAGTTTTTCCATCATGTCACCTCCTTCCTTAAGCCCCACACCACAATCTTTCCATTGCCCTTAAACCACATATTGCTGCCAAACCTCTCCCAGCATCTCAGCCCTCTGCTTCGGTGCCTCCTTTCTACGGGCCCATCCACCTCCAGTTGTCCCTCTCTTCCTTCCTCTTCCTGATCCCTCCTTATGCTCATTTCTTCAAAGAATCCTTCCCAGCACCAGCTGCCCACACAGGCCCTTCCACCAAGGGCCCAATCCAGTAATGCACTTAATATGCTTGACTTTAAACGTGAGAGTAGTCCCATTGATTTTAATGTCAGGAGTGGTGAAGGGATTTTAGGGCTTGTCCACATAGGGAGTTATACCAGAATAACTACTCCTGATTATCATCCTGTGTGGACGCTTTTACGCCAGAATAAGAGTAAAAGGTAAGAGTTCCTCTGATGAACCCCATCTCTCTGCCCATAGCCTAAGTCAATATGGACACCTGGGCTCTGGGATTCTGATTGTGGGAATCTAGGAAGACAGTTCTTTTGATGTGTTATTCTGGGATATGATATAACAGGGTTAGCCCCAGAGGACTGGGGTGCATAACCCACCATGTCCAGACTCAGTGGCCTAGGAGGAAAGCTCACTATCTTCCTACCCAGGGAAATTAAGACAGCTTTGACTGAAATGGATTAAGATAATTTGGAATTAGGCATTCTTATGCCAGAATAAGAGCATCCACACAGGCTCTTCCACTTTAAATTCACACCACAACCTTAATCCGAATTAATTTCTCAGTGTAGAAAACAAGCCCTTATCTGTGCTCCCTTTCCCTCCTTCCTCCGGGAGGCCTATATCTATTTACGGAGACATCCCTACCTCGAAGGGTGCTATAGAAGTGCAGTATTCTCATCCCTACAAATAGTGCTTCCATTGCAGTCCAACCAGCATCCCCTACCAGGCTCAGCTGCCAGTGAATCATAGAAATAAATATACATAAAAACCCCAAATCTCCCTGCGCTTGCAAATGTCTCAGATTAAATTACCACTGTACAACATGCCAATGAGACAGGAGGTAGCTGGAGCTATAAAGAGAGGGAGCTCTGCCCTGCTCGACAGAGCAAGGAACACCCTACGGCACCGTTGCCCCTGGTTGGGCATAGCGGGTTGTGCGGGAAGGAATGGTGGTACCATTATTTCTGGGAGCAGTGTCTGGTTCCCCCCGCAGCACCTGTTTAATTAAACATGTTAAGAAACTGCAGTGGGAAGTTTATTGGCTTTTTCCTTTCGATGCACTGCAGCTCATTAAAAAGTAAAGAGGGAGTGTTTGCTGGAAACACGTCTTTCAAATAAGTCTTAATTTAAATAATTAAACGAGTGCCATTTATTTGGTGTGTTGTTTTTATTTTCCTACCAACATTCTTGTCAGTTTAGCTCAGGTTTAAGTTGCTTGGTGCAGGCTGCATGCAGGGGGGTGGTAGTAGGAGGCTCTGCCCAGACACAAACAAAACCAGATTTTGATTGCTCAGCCTGCGCTCTTAGGCCCAGAGTCAGTGTTGCCCTATAGACACTTTAGGTCTGTCTGCGCTGCAATAAAACGCCCCTGGTGGGCTCAGGGCAGTTGACGCAGGCTCGCAGAGCTAGAACATTGCAGTGTAAATGTTCAGGCTCAGGACCCTCTCCTCTCACAGGGTCCCAAGCCTGAGCATCCACACTGCAGTTTTTTAGCCCCACAGCCTGAACGCCGCACCCTCGGTCAGCTGACCCAGGCCAGCTGTGGGTGTTTTATGGTAGCACAGACATACCCTTCACGCCAAAGTAGCCGGTGCCCTGGGATCATAGAGCAGGAGTACAGCCCTGCTTCTGCTCATGGATAGAACTGGCTACTGCTGCCGGGGCATTCTGGGGTGACCCCAGAGGCCAACTGCATGGTTAAGCAGAAGGTGCTCAGTACCCCAGCATGGCGGTAGGGAGTTCTGTGCTCCTGGAAGTGCTGTGCTCCAGCTGAGATGTGAACACAAGGGCCTCTTGACCAGGAAAAATCCTAGAGCACTTTCTGCATGAGCCGGAGTGTTAACCGCAGTTTCCTGGTTTAATTCCACCTGCCCAAATACTTCCAGGCCCTCTCAGTCACTGCATGTTCAGCTGGATACAGGATCTCACTTCTTGTCCTGAGCTATTGTGTTTAAACAGTTGGCCTGGTTCACCATGGAGGTAACCCACTGGATTGAATCTTACAAAGTTTGTATTTCAGTTTTTAAAGAGCTTTGGGATCCATTAGATCAGTGGTTCTCAAAGCCGGTCCACCGCTTGTTCAGGGAAAGCCCCGGGGGGGCCGGGCCGGTTTGTTTATCTGCTGTGTCCGCAGGTTTGGCTGATCGTGGCTCCCGCTGGCCGCAATTCACTGCTCCAGGCCAATAGGGCTGCGGGAAGGCCGGCCAGCACATCCCTCGGCCCACACCACTTCCAGCAGCCCCCCGTGGCCTGGAGCAGCGAACTGCTGTGATCGGCCGAACCTGCGGACGCACCAGGCAAACAAACTGGCCTGGCCCGCCAGGAGCTTTTCCTGAACAAGCAGCGGACCGGCTTTGAGAACCACTGCATTAGATAAGATAAAAAATTATAAGGGATATAAACTCTCATGCTTCAGGATACAAGCCAACTACTAATTCACTGGGGTCAGGAAGAAACTTCCTCCATGGGCACGCTTGTCCATTATGGAAGTTTTACACCTTCCTTTGAAGCAGCTGCTTCTATTAGTATCGTGTCTCTAACAGTCTGATCCAGAAATCTTACAGATGCAAGCGTAATCACTGTTACTCAGGCAGAAGAATGGCAGTTGAAACTCGAGAAAGGACAAGAAGCTGGGGCCAGACTTTCACAGGTCAAATGGAAACACAGTCTGGAACCCAAACATACTCCAGCAGAGTGAGGACATATCACATGTCTATAAACCAAATAGCACCACAAGGTGATTCAAAGGACATAGCACTGGCAAGTTAGGTTCAAGACAGCCTCCTCCTTTTCCTCAGCCCTGTTGCACCCTCCCAACCTGTAGGCAAGAATCTATATTTGAAAACCATCGTATCCAGACTGACATTTTGACACAGCTGCCATTATCAATTGTGCCAGTGTCAATATGTCAGACCTGCCAGACTGTACACTTCAATGTTCAGAACAAATGAATCCTGCTGTCAGTCTGATGGAAAATGGTGGGGTGAACTTGCATCGTTTCTTTTGGGCTTACATCATTGTTTATTAGCATTATTATTATTATTACATGGCTCTTACGTAGCATAAGAACATAAGAATGGTCATACTGGGTCAGACCAATAGTCCATCTAGCCCAATAATCGGTCTTTTGACAGTGGCCAGTGCCAGAGGCTTCAGAGAGATGAACAGAACTGAGCAATTACTGAATGATGCAACCCGTGATATCCAGTCCCAGCTTCTAGCAGGCAGAGGTTTAGAGACAGCCAGAGCCCAGGCTGGGTATCCCTGACCATCTTGTCCAAAAGCCTTTGATGGACTTATCCTCCATGAATGATCTAAGTCTTTTGTGAGCTCAGTTACACTCTGGGCCTCCACAACCATCCCCCTGGCAATGAGTTCCACAGCTTGATGACGCATTGTCTGAGAAATACTTCCCTAGGCAGCCGGTTTAAAACTAACCTTAATTTCATTTGTTCTTGTGTTATGTGAAGGGGTAAATAACACTCCCCTATTCACTTTCTCCACACCATTCACCATTGTATAGACCTCTATCATATCCCCCCTTAGTTGTCTCTTTTCTAAGATTAACAGTTTTAGCCTGGTAGAAGTTACTTGACCAAGGTTCCTTGTAGTTTCAGGTATATTTGTGACATACTGTACAAATATGGTCTTTTTATAAAGAGGCATCTTAGCCTTTCCCAGACAACTATCCTTGCCTGTGCTAAGCCGGTGGAAGTCAGATTTTCCAGAAAACCTCTAATTTTCCAAACTGAGTTCCCATTTAGGCACCCAAATAAGGGCCAGATTTCCAGAAGAGCTCAGCACCCAGCAGCTCCCATCGTGACACTTATTGCGGACGCTGAGCCTTTCTGAAAATTCTGGTCCTGCTGTCCAGCAGATTAAACAGCAGTGGCTGTTACACACAGATGTACTAGGAAAGTTCACTTTAAAATACCACCGGAATTTCTCCTCTCTAATCACTTACGGAAAATCTCCATAGGGACTTTCTAAGGATTTTTTCCGCATTCAAAAGTGCTTCTTCCTCTCAGCGGTAGGAACAATTCTACTTCTTCAAAA
This sequence comes from Mauremys mutica, assembly GCF_020497125.1. NCBI lineage: Eukaryota > Metazoa > Chordata > Testudines > Geoemydidae > Mauremys > Mauremys mutica. The sequence continues at coordinate 8,435,713 of NC_059084.1, read as the reverse complement.
GAGAAAGTTATTTAAACTTAGTTCCTCTCATGTAGGTGACCCACCTCTCCCATACAACCCTGGTCATGCACTTTCTTTGGCTTCCAGTGAAGATTTTGTCCATCACGCCAGATGCCCACTCATTTGTCCCCACCACATCATAGGATATCTACCTCCTCTTCACTTTGCCTCTGGTCTCCCGCCTAACGAGCTTGCTCTTCCAAGTGCCCCAGAAATCGCAGTCCTCTTTGCTCAACAGAGCTCAATGAAAATGGCTGGCTAGTGTGAATTTCCCAGTTCAAAATCTTTTGCTCTTACATGAGTCAAAGGATTCTTCCCATGCAAGCTGTAGACAAAGCACTAGAGAAAGCAGAAAATGCCTTGTAGACAAGCGTTACACTGGTCTCTTCACGCACTGGCTGGGGATCTGAGCCAGGGGACTATGAAGATGTACCTAAATCCTATGACGACGTAAGCACATGAGTTTCCTTCACTCATATGAGCAGTCCCATTGACTTCAATGAGACAAGACACATAATCAAAGCTAAGCACACGCATAAGTGTTTCCAGGATCGTATTGAAGCCAATTGTCCAATCGTGATCCAAACCTGAAGTCAAGATCTCCTTGGTTAAAAGATAACAAGTTTCAGAAATTAGTTCCCCGCTCCAGGTGTAATGGACTGTATCCTCAGCTGATGTAAATCAGTGTTGCTCCATTGAAGTCCACAGAAGAATGGAAATTTACAGCTCAAGATCTGCCTCTACACCCGCTCAGCCACATGTTGCTCTGCTCATACAGGATTCAAGCTGTGGCCGGGGAACGGCAGGCTCCAGGCCTGCTGAAAATGATTTATGGATGCAGATGACAATGCTCTTTCACTTACTGTCAATGATGTTCCTTCTCCCTCGACTACCTTCCTCTCTAAAACAGCCTATGTGATCAGTGGGCTTAATAAACCTCTCTTCCTCTGTCAGTCTTGATAAAACTGTAGCTGGTTTTTTCTATTAGCAAATTCAGTCAGGCTAATACCTTTACATTTCGAGTTGTGGGTTCCACTTTGGATTGTGTCACATCTCCTAAGTATCTTAAAGTAATACTTGATGATATTCTCCCCTTCAGTAAACATATTGATTACGTTACAAATAAGATTACTGCTGAACACGGCCCTTCACAGAGAGCCAGACGGTGCCTTTGCCTCCTCACCGCCAGAGATGCTGGAGTTTATTTGTTAGAGAACATCTTGATTACTGTGATTTACGCTGATTCTGTTCTTCCCCACCTGCAAAGGAACAGGACACAGTAGACCTTGCATTTTGGGGTGATTATAACACACCTTGGGGGAATGTATATGGTAAAGAACTAAAGGCTGATGGACTTTAACCTGGGGAATGAAATAATCCCCTAACGATGTACTGACCCTGGGGCTATTATGAACTGGAATTGATGCATCTGCAGAGCATTAGGGCTGTAGGCATGACAGCATTTGCGGCCAGTCAGAAAGCTCCAGGTGGACCAGAGTCCTAAAGCAGTTGTGTAATATCACAGTATTTTCTCATCTTTTTGACCTGCATTCACACTTGCGCAGCAGGAGCTGTGCATGCTCAGAAGGTTGTCAGCAGTGTTGGAAGGGCAGGAATCCCATGAGCAGACGGAAGATGGAGCACTTGTGCCTCAGCTCCTCTCCAGCTGTGTGTGTGGATGGGATCCTGCAGCCATGGAAGGAGGAGCGGGGTCATCTCTGCTGCATGCTCCGCTCCCCCTTGCTCTCTCTCGGCAGAAGCCCTTCTGCAGGGTCCCAGCTCAGCTGTTGGAAGAGGGATGCCAGGGTATATTAAGCCAGTTGGGCTCCTCCCAATTCTCCCCCTTACCAGCCAGCTGGGTAGCAACAACGCTGTGGTAACTTGCTGTTTCATCCCTGTGCTGAGGAAGCTTTGGGAGGTGGTTTTGGAGACAGCCGTGCTAGAGGGAGCCCCTGAAAGCACGATTCCTACAGGAACTGTAGGACTGGGAGGATCTGGGAGGAATGGGCAGCAGAGCAGAGGCAACAGGAGTACTTATGGATACCCCTTGTCTTCTGCAGGACTCGGGAATCCTTGGGTAAGGGGCAGAGAGAACCTCTGAGTTCTGATGGACTAAGTGGGCCGAGAGCGTCAAGGGCATACAGCTACAGGGTCACATTAACAACACAGCTTTCAAGTAAAGACACCTCAGCCTGTTTAGCCCCATGGCAAAGACCCTGGACAACTCAGGCCAAAGTTTGGAAATTTACTGATTAGGCTACACACGAGAAAATGAATTAAAACCAAGACATAAAAGGCATTTAAAATGGAGACTGGTCAGTTTTGCAGAACATAAATCAGCACAACTGTGGAGGAGAGTCCAATGAGTTGCTTCTTTCCTACATGGGTTTATTCCCACAGAGGGGAGAACAGAGATCTTTGTTTTCATCTGAACAAGACGTACAGCAAAGAGCCTATAGATAACTGTGTGACTCTCTCTCTCTCTCTCACACACACACACACACACACATGCACACACAAATTACACAGTAAGTGCAAACAGAAGCATTTAAACTAACTCAAAATAAGCAGAGGGTGGCTGGTATTTCCCAGCTAATCTAAACCTGCAAAGAACCTTGAAAACAGTCACCAGAAAGAAAAATGCAACTTTGCTCCAAGAAGACCAAACTCCCCCAAAGTCCCCAAGCTGCACTCAGTAGCACTGAGTCTGGAGCGTGTTTGTCTTTCCTGGGTGTCTAGGCTTTGTCTGCTTCTACATTTAAAAGCCTTTATTAACGATAGTCCAGAGGTATTTGGAAGAGAAATTACATTCCATCTCTGACGGCCACAAATGCTCCATTTGGCTCAAACCCAACCTCTGAAAAACCATTGTAAGGGAAATTTGCATTTTCTTCTCTCCAACCGGATAGATTCAAAACTTGAAGAAATTAGATTCGTTTAAAGAAAATGGAATCAAGGTGTTAAAAGGTGGAGGTTAAAATGTTGATCTTGTAAGTACTGTGCATTATGACATTGATTTCCTTACATCTCTAGATCACCAAGTGTCCCCTTTCAGTGTTTGCATCCTGTTTTCTAGATGCTTGTATTCTTGTAGCACTCCTTTTATTCTGCACCCTTATCAATTCCCTGCCTCGCTTTTAAATTGGGTTTCACTTGTAAACTCGCAGACATCTGCTAAACTCAGCTAGTCTAACCTGCATAAAGACTTAAATGCATAAATAAATAGTCTTTTGATCCCAGCATGCTGAAATACTTTGGGACATTCTACTTTTTATTTATTTGAAGATTTTTGCCAACTAAACTAATCTCCCCCTGCCCACACACACACACACCTTTTTCCCCTTCCCATTTTCTATTATTTAGAGTGAGGTAGATGAATAATTTACATTATATCTTGCATAAAGTAGAAAAGCTTTTTCCTTGCATGCAAATTCAAAAGGACTTTTTTTTTTGCCAAAGACGGATCTAGAGGGATTGTGAAATCACATTTATTTCTTCATTCCCTGATACTGAATATGATTATTTTACATAGGCTGACAGCACCATCTGCTGTCCAAAGGAGGAAATGTCCCATTCTTGTCTATATAGGTTCTTACAATGCGCTCATCACTATAGTCTGAGCTGTCGGATTGACAGGAAATGCTGGTGTTTAAATTCACAGGCCTCTGTTCTCTCCTCTGATCACATATCAGTATGTCAGCCAATATTGGATTCCTAAGCCATTTGGATACCAGATGTGGGTGAAACAAGCAGAGCTGTGTATAGGTTCTGTGTACCTCTCTTTTTCTATCTGGGAGGTAAAAGGATAAAAAAATAATAAAAAGTTGTATAGCACTTTCCATCGCAGGTTCCTCAGCATTAAGTAAGCTTGCACCCGGGAGACAGGAATGGCAAGTATTATTGTCCCATTGCTCCTGAGTGAGTCTGAGTGTGCTGATCTGGGCTCTGAGACTCGCTGCCAGGTTTTGGTTTTGGTTTTTGGTGCTGTGTAGACACTCTCAGATGCCCCATCTGTATAAAAGGCGGTCAGTGTCACTATTCCCATTTTAAAGTGCTTTGAGAACCACGGAGGAAAAGCAATATATCAGAGCTAGGTATTATTACTGGTAAGTGACTTTGGTGACTGTGAAAGACAATCAATTGTCAGACCTGGAGCAGGCAGCATTTTATTTATTCAAAGAGTGGGGAAAGCAGGGGCAGTAGCATTACAGCTTGTACTACCCCGTCCCTCTGCCTCATCCTTGCCCTGGTGGTATTACCTGTGGGTGTGACTGTCAATCACTCCTTGCTGGTTCTACTGAGACCATTCCTAGGTGTGCAGATCAGGACAGCGTCCCCCTGGGGCTTTCTACGCTATGAACTCGTGCCCTATCGTAAATGAACAGAGGTCACAACCAGCTCATTTCACATAGGCCACCAAACAGCCGGCACATAACTCTTATCACCCACCACCAGCTTTGGGCTAGATTTGAACCAGAGAGCTAGAGGTGAAAGCCAATATTCCTTTATCGAATTTCACTCCTATCCCTTTAATAGAACTTCCAGACTTTGTGAAATGTGTTTAAGGAATTACCAGTCTTGAGCCACATGCTTTCTTGGTTAGTGAGAGATGTGGGCTGTTGCTTATGTTACAGCAAATATTTGGGTGGGGGGCGTGGGGAAGAGAGAGGGGAGGGACTTTTTTTTTTAAGCTGGTACTAGACTCTACATAATCATAAAATCATAGATTATTAGCGTTGGAAGGGACCTCAAGACATCCTCTAGTCCAACCCCCTGCTCAAAACAGAACCAATCCCCAAATGGCCCCCTCAAGGATTGAACCCGTAATGATCTGCTATTTCAGAAATAGCTCCCTTCATGAAAGGGTATTTTCCCTTTCCTTTTTCTGCAGTGGCACAGTTGCTACTGCTTCCTGTTTTCCACAAAGCAGCTGGAGTCAAATCCTGTTTGGCTTGTCCCTGGGAGCTTTCCTGGTTACACATCAGTAGGACAATGTGTATGAATTAATGAGCGGCATTTGGTTCCTTTGGGACGCGGTACGTACTCCATGTGGGTAAGGAAAGGAGTTAATGGGAGAGAGAACAGTTAGTGCAGCTGGTTGCACCTGGCGGGTGGGCTAGACTCAGCTGAAGATGAAGCCCAGTTGTGGGGTGGAGCTGGGTGCTGGGGATAAAGGGAGGAAGCCTAGATGAGAAGGCGGCTACAGGGAGAAGGGAAGGAGTCAGCAGTACCTTGCTGGTTGACAGAGTAGAGGAAAAGCCTAGAGCAGCAGTATTGGTTGCTATGGAGCAAGGGGAGCTGTTGCCCCCTGCCATGTCATAGGTCTGTATGATCCACTGTCTTCCACTCCTCCCCTCCCACAAATGCCGGATATAATATAATCACATAATAAACTGCTGACCCCTCTCCCTTGGAATTTTCTGAAATGATACCCCCTAGAGAGAGGCAGCTGTACAGTAAAAGTCCAGCAAACAGCTGAGGGAAAGGGCCTGAAGGAAGGCCAAGATAGGAAGAAGTGGAGGGAGGAAATGAGGAGTCAGACAGCAGACAGTAGCTGCTGGCCACAGGGTCATAGAATATCAGGGTTGGAAGGGACCTCAGGAGGTCATCTAGTCCAACCCCCTGCTCAAAGCAGGACCCACCCCAACTAAATCATCCCATCCTGGGCTTTCTGCACCCTATCCAGGGGCGGCTCTAGACATTTTGCCGCCCCAAGCATGGAGGGTCCACTGGTCCCGCAGCTTCGGCGGACCTCCCGCAGGCACACCTGGGGGAGGTCCGCTGAAGCCGCGGGACCAGCCGACCCTCTGCAGGCATGCCTGCGGGAGGTCCACCAAAGCCGTGGGACCAGTAGACCCTCCACAGGCAAGCAGCCGAAGGCACCCTGCCTGCCGCACTAGCGGCGACCGGCAGAGCACCCCCCTGTGGCTTGCCACCCCAGGCACATGCTTGGAGCGCTGGTGCTTGGAGCTGCCCCGACTCTATCTCTAACCTCCAGCGTATCTACCTCTCCCCCAAGCTTAGAGGCATCTGCAAACTTCCTGAGGGGGCAATCCATCGCAGCAGCCAGATCATTAATGAAGATCTGAAGCAAAACCGGCCCCAGGACCAACCCCTAGGGCATTCCGCTTGATACCAGCTTCCAACTAGACATTAAGCCGTTGATCACTACTTGTTAAGCCTGACGCTCTAGCCAACTTTCTATCCACTTTATAGTCCATTCAGCCAATCCATACTACTTTAACTTGCTGGCAAGAATACTGTGGGAGACCCTATCAAAAGCTTTGCTAAAGTCAAGCACCACTGCTTTCCCCATATCCCCAGCATCAGTTATATCATAGGAGGAAACCAGGTTAGTCAGTCATGACTTGCCGTTGGTGAATCCATTTTTGGGGTGCAGAATGCCCTCAGGAGTATTATATGCACATTAAGTCCCCTTTGCCATGCCAGGGTGGTGTAAAATGTCCTTAAAGTAAAAGAATCAGGTTGTGTGCGTGGATGATATGTTGTTTTGAAAACAGTGTTCTCCCATAGAGATAGGGGCCAAACTTCTAACTGTTGTGGAGTGTTGATCTTGAAATATTGAAGGTATTTGTTCTCAACAGCTTAGCCTACAAGCCAACTGCAATGTTTTGGTTTGTCCTAGAAATCATAGTGCTCTGTGCATGCTGAAATAAGTTAGAGAAAATTTACTTACAATTAAGATTGCTCTCAGTAGCTTATTTTGCTATTGGATGGAACAGCACAAACTTATTTTCACAGCATTTGGTCTTACTGTCTCATTGCTCACTTCCTCCTACAAAGTACAGTGCATAGAGGGGTGACAAGTGGACTCACCGCTGGATCATCCCCTTGTCGCTAGGCATGGTGTTGCAGGTACGTCTCCTCTAGTAACAAGTGCCAACAGCTGCTCCAGCCCTGCATTGGTCTGCCTAGACTCGTGACTCAGCCAGGTCACATTTAGTGCCACCCATTCTGGGGTAAACAAGGAGTCCAATAAACTAAACACAAACAAACCTAACTTCACCCCTTACCTGGGCTCACTGCTCCACAGACACTCCACCCCGTCCCAGACTCTGCAGGGTCATCCTGCCACTTTTGGGCAGAGCTATGCCCCCCAGGGCTTTCTCCCTAGAGGCCTAGCTCCAAACTCAGTAGTCTTTCTCCCTCTTGCATGAGAGGGTTTCTGCACTGCCTTTTCCAGTCAACCAGAGGAGTGCCCAGGCCTACCCTCTCTTCTAGGTTCCACTCCAGTGTTCCATCAATGCAACCACACTGCCTCCCTTAACTAAAAAACAAGAAACTATAAAAATGTAGGGCTGTGCTATATTTTCAAAAACCACAGGATCAGGTTGAACTCACTTCCGTTTACAATTTGTTCTGCAGGTTATAACCAATTTTAATATTGAAGCTTGGTACATTTTCAGGAGCCTCCATCTTCACATCCAAAAACCCGTGCTTGAGTATATATACACACACACACACTGGAACTCGAATAGCAAATAACCAAGTCATAGTACCTTAGGACGGATGGACACACACACGCACACACGAAAAGTAGGGCTTTACTATCTGGGCAGACATTTGAACATGGAAATAACAGTCATATTACAATCATTGTATTACTTAGTAGCTCAACCTATTGTCTAACTTAGACAAAAATTTTCTGGATCATATTAAAAAGCCTAATGACTACTGCAAATTTTGTGGACATTCTGAGAGGTTTGTTCATGGGACCCCTATTTTATTATAGGAAAACAGGTTAGTTCAGAGCGCCTTATTAAATTCTGACAGGTTTCGGAGTAGCAGCTGTGTTAGTCTGTATCCGCAAAAAGAACAGGAGTACTTGTGGCACCTTAAAGACTAACAAATTTATTTCAGCATGAGCTTTCGTGAGCTACAGCTCACTTCTTCGGATGCATACACATCTATGAAGTGAGCTGTAGCTCACGAAAGCTCATGCTGAAATAAATTTGTTAGTCTCTAAGGTGCCACAAGTACTCCTTTTATTAAATTCTAATTGTTTTGCTGAATTTTCATGCCAGATGAATAGTATCAATAGTTCAGGTCTATTACAACTACATACTGCCTTCCGTGCTGCTTGGGCTAAGAAAATAAAGTCAAAGTCATTCTCCCATTTCTTTATTGCATTGCAGATCTCTCTATAGCAGTGGTTCCCAAACTTGTTCCCCCACTTGTGCAGGGAAAACCCCTGGTGGGCCAGGCCGGTTTGTTTACCTGCCGCGTCTGCAGGTTCGGCCGACTGAGGCTGCCAGTGGCCGCAGTTTGCTGCTCCAGGCCAATGGGAGCTGCTGGAAGTGGCGGCTGCTTCCAGCAGCTCCCATTGGCCTAGAGCAGCGAACCGCAGCCACTTCCAGCAGCTCCCATTGGCCTGGAGCAGCAAACCACGGCCACGGGGAGCTGTGATTGGCCAAACCTGTGGACACGGCAGGTAAACAAACGGGCCCAGCCCGCCAGGGGCTTTCCCTGCACAAGCGGCGGAACACATTTGGGAACCACTGCTCTATAGCAGTCACTTGAACACAGATTTCCCTGGTTTATTTTTTCCTACATCTCAATCACATGACACCTAGAGACTTAAGGATGCATTGAAATATAATTATTTGCATCATTCCTTTGTTGAGATTGTAGATGCCACCCATAAGGGCGAAGACGACATTATTTAGATTGTGTCTGGAATCCCCACACGGGAGCAGAAAATCTTCTAAAAAAACATTCAACCACTTATGATCCCCAAAATACACATATGCACTCACACACGTGCCACATACATGGGCTGATAGCCATATGCTAAATTGAGGGTCCCTGGGCTAAAGTTACATTCATTCAGCAAGTCGGACAACTTTGTCTGCTTGCTTCTCCATTAATCCCTCTCGACCAGAACTTTTCCCCTAATATCCCAGACTTCTGAGCAACTTCATAGTTGCCCATTATTTAAATAATCAACATACTAAAACACATTTCCTCCCAATTCTGGAAACGCCCACAACCCCTCTTCTCCTTCCGCCCCTCCCACCCTCCAAAAAAGACTAAGAACCCAACATCCGGATTAGGTAGTGTTCAGTTCTGCACTCGTGATAGCCTTACGGTCCGGTACCTCAAGAGTTCACAGCTCCCACTGGTCACTTTGCACTATTGGAAAGGGGAGATTGCCAGCGGGATAAACAGCACATTTACAAGCCCTGAGAAGTCCTAGAATATTTACTTTGTACGTATAGAAAAAGGATTTGGGGGCCTTTCTAAAGAGGGTTTTAAAATTTCTCTTCAGTAGTCTGTATAAGTGGACTCACGCTACTAAGGGAGCCCAATGGATGGAGAGAAATAAAGTAATTTCTTTTCCCTCCCCAATACAACTTAAGTCTCTCCAGAATATTTCTACAACACTTTCGCTGCTAAATATGGTATATACAAATATGCTACAGCATTGGGTTAGGTACATTTGTGATGACTTTCATTACTCAAATACGGATCTGCCACTTGTAAATAACGTGGCCATCTCAAACCCCTGCCAGTAAAACCTCTGGGCCAAGCCTTACCATCCCATATTGTGCTTTAAGAATTAAACATGAAAACTGAGGTGATATTTAAATTAGTTTCTTCTCCACTTACCTGCCAAGACCTAAATTCCAGCTTCTATGTTTTTCCTTGCAACTCTAAATGGCATCTAACATTTAAAATAGGTGTTTTTATGTTTAAAGGAATGTTACGATACTGCTTTGGCTCTAAAACAGTTTCAAAGTTTTTAAAATCTAATTTTTAAAAAGTTGCAGTGAAAGCAGATGTCTGGATTTGTTTGATTTCCCACCAGTATTTGTGAACTCAGCATTGAAATAGAGCACAAGAACCAGGAGGAAATGCTTTAGCCCCAATCAGACACTTGCTCAGGTGAGTAAATTTACTCCAGGGAGTCATCCCATCGAGTTCAATGGCACTACACTCACATGCATATAGTTTCTCACAGGCTTAAGTTACTGCAGTGCGGTGTCCTAAGTCGATATTAGCCAATAGTGAGTTTGGGACAGTAGCCTGCAATATCTGCACTGACAGTTCCATCCACCTGCAAAGATACCTGCTGAAATGAACAGGACTCTGCATCGGTTTGATGGCAGAACGTGGGCCTCACTAATGGAAACAAAAGGGAATTTGTGAGCAATCTTTTTGCACTGTCCAATCTGAATAAAATTCAAAAAGTGAATGGACAGCATTAATAGTGAAAAATACAATAGATTTTAATAACCTACAGCATAGAAAACACACTTAAAGAAACCTACCTATTTGAAAATAAATTCCCTGACACTGTTCCTTTAAAATTTAGCACCACGTTCTCTTTTGAGATACTTCACATGCCTCTCATTGATGTCAATGACCGTAGCACATGTGCATCTGAGGGCAGTCTGGCCCTCAATGTGAACATAATGAAGTTCTTCATAAAATACTAAGTCAAAACAAAATGTCACGGTCTCTATACAAGACTTCCCTGCTACAGATATTCTACCCTTGATCTTTACACAGAACGCCTTAGGCGGACAGTGAAATTTCTGGATTCGTAGCGAGGGTAGTTATATGCCTTCAAAATATTGGTTAAAGCAAGCAAGCTTAAAAGAAATAAAGTGCATCATTGGAAGGTAGCATCCCCTCCCATAGAGGGATCTTATTTCTGTGTTAAGAAAAATAAATCCAAGAGGAGGAAAGATGTAGAGAGTGAAAATGCATTAGCAAATACAGATAAATTTGTTTTTAATAAAGGAGTTAATTTTCTTTCAATCCTATATAAAACAATAGCAATTAAAAACTTCATTTTTGAAAGTAAAATATTTACATATGAACAAGTAACTGTGCAAAATTTACATGAAAAAAAATGGAAAGACAGGATTTCCTAAAAGACAAAATAAAAGGTGTAACAGTTGTCAGGTGTTGATAAAAATACTGATCAGCATTCAGTTTACACGCAAGAGAGTTAAATTCTAACATGAGAGTTCACACGAAGAAAGCCAAAGTATTTACAGTCATAAAAGTACTATCAATAGACAATTTAATACAATAACCTCTGAAAATATAAAGAACCAATTAGTATATTTGTAATAAAAAAATAGGTACAAAGAAGGGACTTTGCTCTGGACATCTTTAAAGTAGGCCCACAGCTTGCATACAGTCTTTTAGCAAAATAATTATAGTTTACATAGCCATTTTTTATGTTATGTGCCAAAAATTATGTACAATTACTGACAAAATACACCAACCATTTTTCAACACTTGATTCACACTGAGAAAGAGTCTTTGATGATTCCTCTCAACTTTGATTTTATTTAATCTAAGCTTTCACTTTAGCTAAAAACACAGTGCAAGTAAAATATATTTATGCTGAAAAGGTTTTTCTCTTTTTCTTTTTTTTTCCTTTTTTCTTTTTTCAAACTTTACAGCTTTACAAACTATAGCAAATAAAATGCATTTTTACAGATGCTGATAAAAACATTCAGAAGTAACCCTCCTTTATGGGATTTCAGGGCCTCTAATAAGCAATGTGATTAAAAATTGAGGTTATGTTTCAATTAATTGTATATCCCTCTAGAATTTGAACCTTTTGGGGAAAGATAAATATTCTTAAAAATCAGTTTGCTTTGCTAACTGACTGTTTAAAAAAAGCTAAATGAAATGAGGTCATCTGCTGTAGACATATACCTATATAATCAATTTAGTTAAGTAAAACTGAACTAAAATGCACAATTAATGTTGAAACTGCTACAGGTATGACAAAGGGTAGCTAGTTATTTGCTAAACGATTCCATCAGTCTTTATATATGGCTTGTTTGGCAAGAAGGCCACTCAATCAAGAGATGAGTTAAGTTTAATTGTCCATTTATAGTATCCACAGGCCTTGTAAGTATCCTCACTGTTAAAGAAATGTATTTCTCTTGTACTGAAGAGTTGGTTTTGTTTTTTTTATAAACAAGAATAAAAAACTGTTCCATGTAAAGAGGTGGTTGTTTTTGAAACAATATCCCATTTGCTTGTTACAAAAAGGCGTAATCTGCAAATATATAAAAAATGTCCTCAGGCGTCTCTCTGTCAAAAATACCTTGATCTTTTCCATTTTACTTAAGGAATGCTTTGTATAGCAATAGTGAATGGCTTGTCTCTCGCTCATTTTCTAAACAAAATATGAGGTCCCTGAGGTTCACCCGCGTTATCCTTTGTCGCGTAAACGGTCTGGTTGTTCCAACTCCAGAGCTGCCTGGGACTGGTGTACTTGTACTGGACCCCTGGAAGTGAGAAGAGAAGCTAGAGTCAGAACATTTAAACATCTACAGCGAATGTTTTGTGACCAGAACTTCTGACAGTTCTACAAACAACAGACGTGTGTGATATAAAGCAAGGGACTTCTCACAGGAATTTATCCAGTACTGTGTGCCATTATGTTACCCAAGGTTTTCAGAACCTAGAACAGTGGTAACGTAACTGTTCCTCTCCAGGCGTCGTCAGGAATAAATCAACAGGGGCACAGCTCATCCATCTGATATACAATTGATACAAGCCAGAGTGTTTTTACCTAAAATTGCTTTATTAGATCTTAAGCACACGCGCACACACACACACTTGCAGTAGGTATAGAGATTTCAAAACATCTGTATTTATCTAAAGTTAGATGATTTTGAGGGATCAGCAGCCAGGCTTCAGGGGGACCCTCCTTCCATCTAGCTGCTGGGGAACTTAGCTGTGAGATCCTTGCCCAAAGAAAACTTCTTCAGACTGCTCCAAAGCAAATTCTTTCATCTAATCTTTTATAACTAACTTCAAACAAAGCATATAACCTATAGTGGCTCCTATAGAGTCACCAATTCTCCTAATTTCAGCAAAACTATTCTTCGCTTATCAAAACAATAAAAAAAAACAACTTACGTATCAGAGGCGCTCAAGACCAAGGTTGGCCACCCAAACATTCCTTCTATTCTCACAATACATTCACTTTTTATCCCATGCTCCCATTCGGATAGCTGCATGTTCGCAGTTTTGCTAGTTGGCCTTTCCTAGCTATGTGATGTTTGGTTTTCAGCTGGTAGTTGCTAAACATACAAAGTTGCTGACTGCTGCACTTTCAAATTCTGGGGTACATGCAGGAATGTCAAATTTGGGGTAACAATTAGACGGGAGATATTTTGTTCTGAAGCACTGAAGCAGACTGAAGCACCCATTGTTCTAGTATACAACCTGCAAAAAAATCTAGTTCTTTTATCGTCCACATCATCTGCTGGGAAAAGCTATTCAAATCATGTCCCTAAACACCTCTTTAGTAGATACTGGTACTGCACAGATGTAGCTATAAAATAAAGTTTTCAGAAGTGCCTGAGTGACTTAGGCTCCTCAGTCCCATTTTAAAAATTGACTTAGGATGAGATCCTAACCCCCACTCCAACCCCTTTGCACAGGGTAAAAGGACCTTTGTGGTAAAGGGTCCCTAAAGACTTGTGTCTGGCAGAGAGAATTCCCCCAATGCAGGGACTACAGAAGTCTGCCATAAAAGCTGCCTTCTGAGGACCCTTTCACAAGCCTGGGTGTGCTGAAGGCAGGGTGTGTCGGGGTATAATTTAGAAAGGCCTCCAGGGCTGTGTATGTTATGCCAGAGATACCAGAACAGCCCATGATCAGGAAGGCAAAGCACCTTAGCCCACTGCTGCTGCCACCCTCCTCCCCTGAGGGGCAGCACAAAAATCTCACCCTTAGGAGATTAATTCCTATGGGCTTTCAATGGGATTTAGGCTCAAGTCACCCAGGTGCTTTTGGTTTTTAGATTAACTTTTCTTGAAAGTTCACTGTCAGGTTAGCTTCAACTCTTCCCACCAGGTATCACAACCTGCTTGGTATCCTGTGAACAGATTAGTCAGGTGGAATTTATTTAAAACACAAAAGTGGGGAAGAGAAGACAGATTTAACTAAAGAACAGTTACTTACCCTACAGTACCTGCAGTTCTTCAAGATGCTGTAATCAGTACGGCTCCCCGTGCTGGAGTGCATGCAACACAGGTGCATGAGATTGGGGTTGTGTTTTTTTTTTTTTTTTTTTAAACACTATCCAGCAGGGCACCCCTTCATCTGATGCTACCCCTGCTCCCACTTGAGGGCATAAAGAGCAAAATGACCATGACCCTCCCCCAGGTCCCTTTCAATTAGAAGCCCATGGTAGCCAAAGACTCCAAGAAGTGGCGATGGAGGGCAGGTTGTGGGATCCACACTGACTACAACATCTCAAAGAACCATAGTTACTGTAGGGTAACAGTTTGAGTAGGTGTCAGGGTGGATCCCACTGGAAGTGGGTGGTGAGTGAGCATTACATGTGCCCTATGGATGGTAGAAGTGAGGAGCTCCAGCTGCATCAGTTGAACAATGACTGTAGTACTGTTCTCCCAAGGTTGGCATCTGACCTACAGGCTAAATCCAAGGCATAGTATTTGACAAACAATCAGTGGGTTACTCCATGCTATTGCCTTACAGATCTCCAATACTGGCACATTCCAGAAGCAAGCAGACAATGTTGCTGGTGCTCTGGTGGAGTGGTCTTGATTTTAGTAGGAAAGATGCACCAGCCAGCTGGTAACAATAAGATACATTGTGTTAGCCATTCTGTGAAGAGATAGCTTGACCTTTAGAATGTCTGGCTACATCCTGGCAGCTATAAATGATCTCGGCCCTGGTATCGAGCTGTAGTCCAGGGCTTTCCCCCCTGGAGGCAATGTCATTGGCATCTTGGGTTCCAACTCTCCCACTGGACCACTAGAAGATTTCAGTTCCCCTTCTGGGGTGCATCAAGGTCCAGGCCACTTTCCCAGTGGCTAGTGTGGCAAAGTGGGGGGGGGAGAAGAGGACACAGGCTCACCATCTACTCCAGGTCCCAGCCCAGGGGTCCTCTACACAGCAGCCATCCACCACATTCCTTTAACTAAGCTGCATGGCAGCTACACTTCCCTGGGCCATTTCCCCACAGCCCTAGCACATTCTTCACCCTTAGCTCAGAGCCTTGTTCTGGATGAGTCCCAGCAGCCAGCCTGGAGGTCCTTCTCGCTTCCCCCGGTCTCTGCCAGCACTGTGCTGTCCAAGGTCCTGTAGCTCCCTCAGCCAGCCACACAATCCATACTCCTCCAGCTCCAGCCAGGAACCGACTGACTCTGGCCCTACAGCTCCTTTTAGATGAGGCTACTGGGCCCTGATCTGCTGCTCCCTGTGTCCTCCCTAATTGACTGCTTTCCCACAACCACTCTAGGCCACTTGGACTTCTCAGGACTTCTCTTCTACTCCTCTCTGGGACATGGTATGGCAGGACCACAGGGCCTTCCAGAGGGCCTCCAAGGGTCTGGGACACCCCATCACATGGCTCCATGAGGGATCTGTGCAGGAACCATTTGTGGTTGGTCAAAGATTGTCTGCTCAGGAAGTCCTCCAGATTGTTGCCGACTCCTGGGATATGAAAGATCATGGATCAACCCACTCTGATGAACCTGATAGCCTCCAGACACAAAACGCAGGTGTCCCCTTGTTTGCTTACGTAGAGCATAGTTATTGTGTTGTCTGAAGATTGGCACAAATGAATTTCAGCAGACTGGCAGGCATGCCCTACACAGGCCAGTCCAATAGCTCTGAGCTCCAGGATGTTCATATGCAACTTCACACTGTTCACTGGCGCAGTCATGTGTCTCATTTGTGGCTGTGCTAGGAGAGGCTCTCTGGTACCTGGTCTAAGGTTGCTCTCAAACTGTAATGGGGAGACATCCCTGCTCAATGCTGGGGAGAAAGTCATCTGGTGATGAGAAATAGTATTCCTCAAATAGTTGTGCTGAGGAGTAATGTCCAGCTTCGGTTGTGGGCCCGCCGCTGCATTGATATCATTGATGTCTCTGGATGGGGATCTTGAAGGATGAACCTCAGTCTCATACTCCTTGCAGCTGCCGGTGCTTTCATCGGTGCTGATGCCTACAGTGCCAGCTTACTCACTCCCACTCCTTTGGCAGATTACTTAGGTGCTCTAACCTTAGAGAGCAAACGATGCATCACTCCTTAAATGTTTGGCACAGCGTGTCACCCTTATACTGAGCACCAGCATCAGATCCGATGTCGTCATCGGTCCCAGAGGGGCCAATGCCAACTCTGATGGTACGAGTGTGGAAGTGATAGCCTGTTTCAGTCTTGAGACAGCAGTGCCTGATGCTGACAGCCCTGGTACCCGTGTGATCGTCATGGATGTGGCTGGTATCAGTTTTGCCAGAATTGTCCTGCCTACTTTCCTTTCATTGCTAGATCATGCCATGGTGTCTGTCTGCTTGGAGGAGCACTCGCTGAGGATAACCCTTTGGGTTTCTTGAAACTGGGTCTAAGGTGACATCCATCAATTGATCAAGCAGGTGTAGTTTCAGCCATGTGTCCCTTGACTTGCGAGTCCTCAATGAGAAAGATTTACACACCAAGCACTTCTCACGGAGGTGTTTCTCTCCCAGACAGAAAAGGCATTGGCTACATGCTTTAATGAGAGGAATGACTCCACTCTACGTCAGATCAGGCTTAAATACTGATGGTTCAGAGACTACCTTGGCAGTTGGCATGAGATGCCTTACCCCCCCGCCCCTGCAATCGAGGGAAGTAATCAGAGGGTATACCAGTACTTTTTGTGTGTGGGGAAAACATTCAGATTGGCGAATAAATCAAAGAGGAGGGTCAAGTAGTATTTCTTCAACCTCATCTTCTAGATTCCGTTTGAAGCAAGGAAAGGTAGCCGATTGGACACTCACCAGATACCACCTGTGGCAGTGCAATGGAAAAAGGGAAACACAGGAGGGTTGTGGCTGCTCTGTCCCTTAGGCCCTTGAATGGAAACACGAGGCTGCATGTCAGGCTCCACCGGACACTGCTATTCAAAACAATCCAATCTCACATGCATGACACGCATGCACACCTACCCTGGGATCCATGCTGACACACATTCAAAGAACACCAGTTTATTTTACGGACAAGTCTCCAAAGAGGGAAAAAAGAGGCTGTTGCGCTAACTCTCTGCAATAGAGAGTTTCTGTGTGATTAAATACTGGTTTGGCTGCAGTGGGAAGAGCATGTTTCTTCGACCCAAGACAACATGAAGACACATACAGCAATAAGAATAGAAAAAAGGGCATGACGCCAGTTAAAAATTAAGGACCCCATTGGAGAAAGCCTGGAAATGGCAAAGCATGTGCCAGTGCTATAATGTAAAGAGGCTTTAAAGGCAAAATTATATTAAATATAGCAGTAGAGAAAAAAATTAGGGGAAATGTTATGCTATAATTAAATATAATACTGAGACCAGAATAGTCATGTGTTTAAAATGTTACAGCAAGCCACAGTAAAATGCAATACATCATTTTAAAGCTCGATTTACATTATGCTGTCAAATATGAACAGCAAAAGCAAACCATTTTCCATAAAATGCCTTACTAATAAAAAAAATTATCAAATGAATTTAATATTACCAGTTTTATGGAAATAAAATACTAGAGCTTGTGTGAATAACTGGACTAGAAAAACAAGCTAGTGCATATGGATGGATGTCAAGTGTTTCCTTGTTACAGGCTAAAAATATTCAGATATATGTGGGGAAGTACTATGACCAGCAGATGGCATTCATAGGCCAAGTAGTCTGCTTGTGCCTTAATTTTAAAAAGGCTTTATTGTCTTGACTGCTACTGCTGCTTTATAATAAACGCTTCTAAAATACGTCAAAATAACCTTGCAGGTGGGATGGAAATGCACTACACTTTTAGAAGAATTATTTTTTAAAAATGCAGAGAGAGTGGATTTTCATTTTATATGTTTTGTTACCATTTCATTTTACTTTATTTGAAAGGCAGCAATGTTTTATTGTAATACTGCAAACAGCATATTCTGTTTATAACATGCTTATAGGTAAATAGTCATATTTTCCTAGATCACTATAGTACCAAATGACACATCACAAAAGGTCTCAAGTATGTTCCACTGGTGCGTTCAAGTATCAGCTATACCTTTTTTTTTTTTTTAAATGAAACTATAGGGTATGTTCTGGAGAAAATGTAGTACAATAAAGATTCAAGAAAAATTACACTAATTTAAAGGCTTGTGAATGAGATACTGAGAAATGGACTTTAATACAATCCTCTAGACTGTAAAGCAATATATTCATGCTCAGACTACATTATTAATTAAGAAACTAATGTGTTTGAGATTAGTGTTCCCTAGCAGGTACTTTATACTGTTCAGTGCAGCTCTTCCCAGTTCCATACAATTCTAATCATGAAATCAGACTTGCGTTTTCCAAGCAGGTTAACAATGTTCATTGGCTCACCAGATAAATAATTATCCTAATTACAGGACTAAAGAGCCAGATTTTCAGTGGTGTTTAGGAGCCTTAAAATGCTGATAGGCACCTAGTGCAGATTAGACACTTCTGATGTTCTAGTAGGTGCCTACCTACATCTTTAGGCTCTTAAATACTTAGGACCACATTTTAAAAGGTAAGGAAAGTGACACCTGTATTACATAATACATAGGAGGTTAACACTGTAAAATGTGTGGCCACAAATGTTTGAGTTGTGGCATACAAGGCATTAAATGGAACTTTTTGCTAACTTTTAATTAAATGAACTAGTCAGGTATGAAATACCTCAACCGAATGCAAACTGTATTATTGAATTCTGTAACACCACAATTACTATGCAGAGGTGACTTTACATGTAATTAAGATTCAGAATTCCTTTGGCATCAAAAGCTCACATTTACAAATCTGTGTCTAAGTAGTGACAAACCTTATTTTCCACATTTCTTGTAATATGCCCTAACTACAAACTGTATACACATGGTGACAAGTGGAGCTCAATTTAAAAATGTCACGTGAAACACAGCAAAGGCACAGCTGTGACTCTATCACATCAAAAGCAGCTGGTTCTTAATTAATCAGACAAAAGATTAGATTTCTAAGGGAACCTGTTTCTAATTGGTTAACCAGTAGCTGATTAATCTGAGACAACTAAATTAGCCAGATTTAGTCAGAATACATCAGGCATTCCCAGTGAATGTAAAATATATTCCATAACCTAGATGGTACTAAGAGATAAGGTTGTACAGTCAAGCATGTAGAAATAGATAGTGCCAACATTGTAACTGCATGTGCCAGTGACTCTATTCCTGCACATCATGACAATCATATGCTTTAATTACATTTTTCTCAGAGCACATTAATTTTTATAGTTTTAGATATGAATGTAGCATCTTGCAATTTTTACTGTTGTGTTTATACTGTTATAATTGACTCATCTTTATTGGCTTAGATTTTTATATACATAATTCATTTCTCCCTAATTTATGTATGTTAATAATCCTGTACACTAACATACTTCTGTCAAAAGGTGCTTAACATGATAGGCAACTTTTATTTGTATGCTTTCATGGGTCAAAATGTCATTTACTACTATCATATTTGTTGCATAACCAATTCCATGTTATAACCTAGTATGTCATAGAATTATTACATCAAGAGCTGAATAAAATATATAAGAAGATGAACTATTCTTAAACAAAGGTCTTATTTTCATGCAAATTATCTTACCAAAAAAAGAATACAGGATGCTTAATACAGAAAGTGATATATAGGAAGATCTATTTAACTGTTTATATGCTGCTCTCAGTTTTGCATGAATCATCAGTTAGAGAGCAACCTCTGTCATCCACAAGTCAAAAATTACAGCACAAACCCTTAAAACTGTGCCAACTCCAAGAAGTTGTAATGCTTAAAAGAATGACAGAAATTGTACTTTCAACAGGAAACACTGACTATTTCCTGTTTATTAACAAGTCTGCAAATGCATCAGAGCATAGAGCACACAAAGTTACCAAAAATGGAGTACACTGCTGACAAAGGCAAACATAATTCTCCCCAGCATCTTCTCCTTCCCCCCCCCCCCCCCAAAACCTAGTGCAACTGTGCCTGGCAGAAAACGGAACTCAACAGTTAAAGTTTTAACTACAAAAAAATGATTGAATTGATTGTCCTTAAGGTCAGCAAAATCTAGGGTTAGTCCAAAATTGTTTAAAAAAAATTGGCTAGTAAATATTTAGAAACCATATCGATTTTATAGATGTTCCTGCTGCCTAATTCAGTGATGATTTCAAACTACCTTGCTTAGTCATTTTAGCATGGCAGTGGTTCCCAATGGCATTAACTGCTCCAAGAGGAAGTTACTCACCTTGTAGTAACTGGAGGTTCTTCAAGATGTGTAGTTCCCTATCTGTACGCACACACCACATGCACACACAGCTGGAGAATTTTGAAAGCAGTGTCCGTCAGTCTGCACATATGCCCTGGCTCACCTCATGCCTCTGACTCAGTAGATGAAGATGTGCGGTGGGCCAGTCACCTCTCCAGTTCCTTCTCTACCACGAATCAGAGAAGATCCAAAACAGATAGGAAAGGCAGCAGGTAGTGGAATACAAATAGGGATCGCACATCTCAAAAGAACCTCCAGTTACTATAAAGGTAAATAACTTTCTCTTCAAGTTCTAGTCTCTGCATGTATTCCACTGTGGGTGATTGACAAGCAGTACTCAAATAGGAGGAGGGTGTGAGATTGTAAATGGCAGAGTACAACAAAGGACAGTCGATAGAGCAAAATACAGCTTGAGATGCATTTTGAGATTCCTTGAGAGCATCTAGCCTGACCCTTTCCGCTACAGTGACAAATAGTTTAGGAGACTTCCTGATCAGTTTTGTTCTCTGCAGGTAAAAGGCTAAGACTCACTGAACATTGAGGGAATGGAGCCTCCATTCTTCTGAGGATGAGAGAGGTCTTTGAAAGAACACAAGGGTGAACTAACGGGTTCAGACTTCTTTGTGGGTGAATTTAGAGTGTAAAAACATTATGAGACTTTATCCTTATGGAATATAGCATAAGGAGGATCTGCCATTAACACTCCAAGCTCACCAACCCCATGGCTGAGGTGACAGCTACCAGGAAAGAGACCATCAACAGGAGAGACATGGAGCAAAAAGCTAATGGTTCAAAAGGAAGCTAAGTGAGTACTGAGAGAACAAGATTCAAGTCCCATTGAGGAACAGGCTTTTTATAGGCAGAAAGGTTCTGATTAGGCCTTTCCACCATGTGAAATTAGGTATTCCTCATGTTGAGAGCAGTAAACCACAGGTCCTTTTTTAGGGATGAAATTACAGATGCCAATGTGACCATGCAAAACTTGAGTTTGCAAATAAAGTAGCTGAGATGGCAAAGGTTGAAATGGGTCTCCAGCTACCACCCTTCTTTCTGGGTAATAGGAAGTATGTTGAGTAAAAACTACTCCCTTAGTACTGAAGAGGAACCCACTCTGTCACTCCTTGCTATAAGAGAAATTCCACTTCTTGTCTGATAATGTCCTTGTGAGAACAGCCCCGAGAGGAGGTGGAGATGAGGGGGTAGGAACGTAAACTCTATCATATGGCAAGAATGGATGACATTCAGCACCCATCCATTGTTATTGCACTCCCGATGTTGAAAGAGTATTAGATTACCCGCAAAGGGTACATAGGAATCAGGAAGTGTTGGACTTAATGGTTTGCATCTCTTGAGCTGCCATCAAAAACATTTAGCTGAGAGCTGGGATTGGGATAAGGAACCCGTTGCAGATGGTGTGGGGAAGTGAGTCTTCTGAACCCTTTGTCTCTTATGGGCTCTCTTAAGGTCTCTGATGGAAGAACTGTTAAACCATTAGTCTAGGTTTGTATGATTACTGGTAGGATTCTCTTTGGGGCAAGTGTAATATTCCTAGGGAGCAGAGGGGTAGTCCTGGAGTCCTTAATAGTGTGTAATTAGTGATTAAATAGATGAGTCTCATTGAAGGGTAGGTCATCAGCCTTGTTCTGGACCTCCTTGGGAAACCCCAAGATATGGAGCCATGACTCCCTGAGCATTACAATTGCAGGAGTCGTTGTCCTGAACGATGCATCAGCCATATCTATTGTGATTGTACAGTGGTCCTGGCAACCATTTGGACTTCCTCTTTGAGAGCCTGGAAATGAGCTCTGTCCTGCTGTGGGAGAATGTCAGTCAAGTACATGAATTTGGAATAGTTAAGGAACTCGTACTTAGCCAACTATGAGGCACTTATAGCTATCATGAACTGGAGGCTAGAACAAGAAAAGACCTTTCTTCCCAACAAGTCAAGGTGCTTGCCCTCCTTGTCAGTCACAGTAGATCGGGGCAGTCTTGCCTAGATTTCTCCACGGCAGCCTGGATGACTAAAAAGAGTTAGGAGCAGTGAGAACACAGAAATTGCATCCCTTTGGCTGGGACACAATACTGTTTCCCTGCCATCTTGGAATAGGAGCGCAGTAGCTGGAGTATGCCAGGCCACTCTAGCTAGCTCCATGATGGATTTGTTAACAGAGAGTGCTATTAGACTGGAGCCGGAGGACTGAAGGACTTCCAGGAGCTTGTGTTGAGTATGGCCAAAAAGATGGATCAAATGGGGATCGAGGAGCTCCTCATACTATGGGGTATCAATGGCTACGAGGCAGGTGATGAGGTGGAGGAAGGTCCCAAACTGGGCCAGGTCTTCTGACTGGGAAGGTGTGTCTTGGAGGAGGGAATAATGGTTCATCAGGCAAGACAATCTCCCAGTGAGGTGACAACCAATTCTGGTTCCAACAGTAGTACTGACGGTGTCACTGGAGGGAAAAATCACAGCTCAAAGATGGAATGGGAGACAAACTCCTCCCAAAGGCCAGCTCCCCTGGTGGAGTTATAGCCTCTCTCAACAGGGAGGGACCCAGTGAAGCAGGAAACTCCAGGTCTGGGAAAGCAAAAACATCCTCAGGAAGAACATAGGTCTCTGCTCTTTCTGGAGTGAGAGGGGTCCTGTTCGCCTGAACCACTGGAGATGCAGTAGAGACAGTCTCTGCCACAGCCACTGAAGACAAAACCAGTACTGCAAATAACCAAGGCTCTTGGTAATCGGTCTTCACTGGTGTCCACAGATACCAGGGTTTGCAATGTACTGGAGGCACCAGTGCCACTGGATTGTGATCCGGTGTTGATGGCGCCCTAGATATGTGAGCTTTCTTGTCATGTCTCTGAGACTTCATACATCTTAAGTTCTCTTGAGCTGAGTTTAAAAGACTTGATTGGTTTAGGCAGGGTTTAATCCAACGTTTTCAAAGTGGATCTGGAGACTTAGCCTTGTGCTTGTGAGACTGCTCCTTGCTCTCCTGGTAAAACCTCACCGAGGGATCTGTGGGGGTAGACTCCCTCTCTCCTGAGTTGAACCTTGTGGCAGGAAATGCCCACTCCTTACTGAGTCAAGCTGATGGGGGGGGAGGGGAGTTTTGAAGGGTACCCCAGCCTGGGTCTGAGTGCAGCTTCATGGCCTTTTCCATTAGGTGCTTCCTAAGGCAAAGTTTCCATCCTTTCCAGGTGGGGAACAAATGGTAGATATTGCACCTTGCTGCAACATGGGCTTCCCCGAGGCAGTACGAGCAGCATTAATAGTTGTCACTGACTGAAAAGGATCATGGACAGGAAGCACAAATTTTGAAGCCTGGAGTTATGGGCATAGTCTGGTACCCAAGAGGTACCAGGTCGGGGAGACTGACTAACCGTAAAACTCAAACTATCAGATAAAAAAATCTTTAAATCTTTAGAACTATAAAGACTATTTACAGATATCTAAATAGTCACAGATAAAGGAGAAAGCTGAAGCTTTGGATACTGGGGGTTCTGACCCGGACCCTATGGTGGTGAGAAGGAAATGGAGAGGCGGCTGGTCTGCCTGCCTGGTTCCTTTATCTCCTCGGTCAGACGCATGATGTGAGCCAAGGTGCATGTGTGGACCAACGAACACTGCTTTCAAAATTCTCCAGCTCCAGGCACATGGAACATATGCATACCCACAATGGAATACACATACGGACTCAAAGAAGAGGGGTGCATCAGCTGTAGCTGACAGCACACTTTTCCATGTGGGTAGGCAGACACACTAGCTCTGCTCCAGCTAGCACCCTGAGAGTAGCAGTGTAGACAGACTGGAATGGATGGTACCTTGGGCTAGCCATCCAAATACACATCCTGGACTGCACTGGTATTTTTAGCATAATTCAAGCAGAGCTAACATGCCTGCCTACCTGCACCGGGAAGCACACTTCCAGCTGTTTTGTAGACATACCCAAAGAGGTGAGCAGTAAAGAAAGTCTACAGTTTGGCTACTGTTAACAAGGTAACTGACTGCACTGTCTCTCCTGGTCTCTTCTCTGCATCATTGGAACATGTATCCTCCTAGAGACCTAACCTCTGACTTCAGTTCTGGAAGATTCCCCTTCCCAAATCCCTTTCAGGGGATTCCAACCTACTATGGGAGAGCCATAAAGTTACAGGATTTTATTTATTTAACACGCACACGCCTCTTGGTAGAGAGAGAAATTACCATGCGGAAAGCAACCACTACCACCTCCTCTTGCCAGTTTGCCTCCTCCAACATTGTGGAGGCTGAACATGGCTGGGATTGGGAGGGACGCATGCTGCAAGGTCAACAGTTCCAAAGTTTCCTCTCTTGGGCCTGATCTATTGTGTTCTATGTTCTGCTCATGGAAGCAGTGCTAACATTAGCCCCAGTCTTTGGATCAAATGATTCTTTCTGCACTTTAAAATCATTTCTGCTGCTCAGGAAACTTTCAGCAACAAGGGAAAAAAATAATAAAGGGAAATACTGTTGAGGAGGCCAGGGTAACAAAACCATAGCATATTTGCATACAAAAGTTATAATTATACTGTACCTCTGTCCCTGATCCAGATCCTGGAGAATCCACTTTTCTTTTCTTTCTAGGACCAATCGCAGCTAATGCAGTTAAGTTGGCATCCCTCTGTCTCATTTGTGCTAGCTCTTGTTGCTGCATCTGTGTTTTTCAGAACAAAGTTACAATTCAATTTTTTTTCCCCTTCTGATTTTCTGAGACTATTTAGATTGTTAAATGACATGCTCATCTGAACACATACCTCCTTGGCCTTCTGTTTCAACCTTAGCTGTTCTGGGTCTTCTTGTCTAGACCGAGACTGTATATTGGTAAAGGATATAGGAGGAAGAAGTACATAAATTAATAAAATTGCAGAAGAAGTAGACACTAAACTATATGTAGTTTCTTTAAATTATTTCATTGGCTTCAATGGGAGTAGAGGGTGCTCAGCACTTCTGAAAAATCAGACCACTTTGCAGACAGATATGTAAAGTTATTTTTAGGTAACTTAGGGCACCCAAGTTTGGAATTTCTTCCCTTAATGCAAGTCTAAGACTTTATGAATCATTACACATATGGCACCCAGATTCTATGGATTTCTACGGCACCCATCACAGAAGGTACAGTTACTGATGATATACATTAATTCAATATTTCACTTAGTAATCCAAAAGTCATTGCTACATTCACTGTTTCAGTATTTCACTTCGATACCTGAAAAAAATCACTGTTCTTTCATTTCTTTATTCAGAATCAGCATCCAATTAATACAGAAGAGTTCCTATTTTGCATTTGACTTAAGTAGACAAGTTGCTTCCATAAAAATTCTACTTCACTGTAACTGTGCATCAACAATATGCAGCAAGGAAAAAGAGCATCCTTCTTCTGGTGGACATAAATGGCACCCAAGTATCTGAATATTCATCTCTCTACCTACCTGTGTAGGGGCCCAAACTACACAGACTGGAGCTTGTGATTTATTTCATTCACAAACACAGATTAAATCTATGCCTGCAAAAAGGGAACTCGACCTTGACCTTTGGGAAATGTTACCCCTCTGGCGTACAATTACCCACCTAACTGCCCATGCAAATCAGGTAACTTCTTGAACAATGACCAGTTAAATGGCTAACTGGCCATTTGCACTAGCAGTGACTATAGTTGCTTACACAAATTGGATAACTGCTCGCTTAAAGAAACAGAAAAACCAGGGTCTAAGAGTCAGCAAATCCCTTCCTCTATCCACTAACTATAAATATTCATTTTCCAATTCAAATATTGCCTCATGCAGATTTATTCTCTTGGTTTCTTCTTTTCTCAAAGCAAGCAAGGAGATTAGTCCACAGTGGAGGACCAAGGACTATAAAAATATTGTAGAGGTCTCTCTATTGCTCAGAGCATGATTTAAATTTTAGATTTAATTTTTTTTTTTTATGGGAATGAAATGGGGCAGGGAGGGGGCTACATTACATGATTTACAGTGGAAAGCATAGCAGAGCTCTAGCTAAAGTATGTGCTCTCTAAGATGAGATTAGAAACAGAGTCTTCTCTTTCACTGCATGTCTTATAGAATAAAAGGCACCCTATTCTTTTGACGTCAAACGTGACTTTGCAAATATAAGTAAAATTGAAGCACTTGCCTTTGCTGCACGCATTAAAATTTCCCTTTCTTGTTCATCTTTTCTCTGTTTTTCTATTTGATCGAGTTGTTCAAAGAACTTGAGCTGTGCCCGAACATCACTTGCTTGCTCATATCTTTCATCGTCCTGAAAATGCAATAAAAATGCGTTTCGTTACAAATCTTAAAAACAAAGCTAGTAGCTTGTCCTGTACAGTTTAAGAAGATCCCATGCTTTTAAGTTCAAATGCTCACTTAGTCTTTTTCAAACACCAAGTTTATCTTTAAACCAGTCAAACTGGCTAAAATCCATTAAAAAAACAAAAACCAAGCACTCTGTACTGTTCTGTGATCTCATCAGGGTTTGACTTAAGTAATATCACATAACTTTGGCCTTTTAAACATGTTTCATAGAGGTGGTTTTTTTTAAATTGCGCTCTGTGAGGCACAGTGTTCTATCAGTTCTTACGTGAATCATATACGGAATTCACATTTATCTGAGTCTGTAATTCTCCATAAGAGACTGACTGCTATCTCCACTCCCAACCCCACTGCAGCAGTGACAGATGAAGGATGTTGATCAGACCAGCAGGGGATGATCACTTGCTTGGAAGGAACATGATGATCATTCAACCTCCAAGCACCTACCTAGAGCACGAGTGGGTAGGGGTAGAGGTGGGAGGGAACAAACAGGAATATTCACCTCCCTTGGCTGCTCAGAGGCCAACTGAGGTAAAGCAAAGGAACAGAATAGCTCCATCACAGTCCTTCCAGAGAAGGCCCATCATTTTTAGTGCCCCAAGATGCTGCCCCATCTGCCTTGCCCTACAGGAAGTTGTAGATGCAAGTGCTAGGCTTCCAGGGTGTATGTCCAGACTGCTACTTTCTTTTATTTGGGGGAGGGGAGACAGCAATGGGAGAATATGAAGTTTTCCCTCCTGGGCAAAATTAGAAAGGTGTCCAGTGTGTTCCCCCCCCCCCCCCAACACTCCTCACAGCATCTTGGGGGCCTGGCGGATTAGAATAGCAAGGATAAAGGATCAGCATTTGAAAAGAAGGGGCAGAAGTTGATAAACTCAGCTATTTTTGCAACATGCAACTAACATCCAGTGTGGAGAAGAGGCTTCTGGAAGCTAACTCCTAGAGTTACTTGAGCATGGGACCTAGGAAATGACTGTATAGACCTTGTTAGCCTGTGGGGTGGAAGTGAGGTCTTAAATCTTGTACAGATTAGAGCACCTCATCCGTACCATAATTCCCCCTTGTGTTGGGAGGTTGTTGGGATTCAGCACCTAGACTGAATCTCATGTCCAGGTATGGAGGGTTAGGCTGAGGGAAGGCTTCTCTCCTTTCCTTGTGGCCACATGGTTTATGGCCAGTTAATCCCACGCTGGACTCTATTAATATGTGACAAGTGGGAAGGGGGACAGTTTCCCATCCATTTAAAAAGTTTATAAAGTCGCAGTCTGCTACTTTAAATCCACCCACATATCTTGTTTGGGTCTTCATTCTCCTTTGTTGATTAACTTAAATTTATAACATCTTTTTATAAAATATAGAAAATATCACTATCTTATTTAGATTCTCAAGAGGAAATCTCAACTCTGACAGGCTTCATATTAAACCTCCTACTTTAAAAAAAGTTAGTTACTGCAGAACATTATTTTTAAATTCTATAGAAAGACTATTGCATGGAATAAGTATGTTTGATTGTTTTGGACAGGTACATTAAACCAGGGTCTACACAGTGAACACAAACTTTAATTTTTTCATAATTAAGCCAGGTCTAATTAAACTTTTTGTACACTAAAATATATATGATTCTTTCAAAAGGAACTGCAATAGATAACTTTTCTGTAATAAATTTCAGTCAACCAACAGAGCTTTCTATCTTGTCCACTCAAATGATCCATGGCATATGGCCAAGAGAAAACCTCTAATTCTCAAGGCAATGTCCTCAAAAAACACGAAAGCCTAGACAAGCTAGTTTGCAATATCACCACACTGCAAACTTCCTCCTGTCTGTCCTCCATTCTGTCCCCTTTGTGTATTGGGAGCTGCCATTTTACTGCCTGTGATGTCAGTTCCCACAAAGGCTGTAATAGTAGTACAACAAGGTTGGGCACTCAAAAATACTACTACACCTGTACCTCGAGGTAACGCGACCCGATATAACGCGATAAAGCAGTGCTCTGGGGGGTAGGGCTGCACGCTCTAGCAGATCAAAGCAAATTCGATACAACACGGTTTCACCTATAACACGGTAAGATTTTTTTTGGCTCCCGAGGACAGCGTCATATCGAGGTAGAGGTGTACTTAGAGATTTTGTCTAGACCCACCCTTGATCTGGGGGCTGCAAATGCTCCTTATAAGCAGCCCCAAGTTTCAGTGCAGTCCATGATCAGATCTGAGTGCATTTGCCCAGAGGTGAGAGCATAATTTGCAGAACACTACCAATTTGCACAATTAAAATTTAATTACCTTATAAGAAACATTCTTCTGTTGGGCAGTCTCCGATACTTTTTCTACAAGATTCTGTAACCTTTGTTGTGTTGCATGCGATACATAGCTAACTACGTCAGGATGGATTTCCGTTATCCCATGTTTTTTACCTGTGGTTAAAATTGAAATGATGCTTTTAGTACCACTCTATTGCAAAGACATATTTTACAATACAGTAGCTCCTCACTTAAAGTCGTCCTGGTTAACATTGTTACGTTGCTGATCAATTAGGGAACATGCTCATTTAAAGTTGTGTAATACTCCTTTCTAACGTCGTTTGGCAGCCGCCTGCTTTGTCTACTGCTTGCAGGAAGAGCAGCCCCTTGCAGCTAGCTGGTGGGGGGGGCTTGGAACCAGGGTGGACCGGCAGCCCCCCCATCAGCTCCCTGCTCCGCTAAGTTCCCTGTGCAGCAGCTGCCTGCAGTTCAGCTGTGTCCCTCCCCCTACTGCCATGTTCTGCTCCTGCCCTCTGCCTTGGAGCTGCTCCCCAAGCCTCCTGCTTGATGTGCGGGGAAGAAGAGGGCTAATGTCAGGGTATCTCCCTCCCCCTTGCTCCTGCACCACGCTTACCCCATTTTCCATAGAGCAGGGCTCAGGACAGAGGGAGCTTGCAACAGTTGTGGTCTCAGCAAGCTGATCTAATTAACAATGCAGTGTACTTAAGCAAAATGCACATATGTCCCTCCATTCCTCTGCCTTGCAGAGTGAGAGAGTTAACCCTTGAGGGCTCAGCCAATTGCTAGTTCATCATTTAGCAGTAAGGGAACTATCCCACCCTCTGACTCCTCCACCGAGAGGGGGGGGGGGAAGAGAGAGAGAGAGAGAGAGAGAGAGTAAAATATAGTCTTGTCTGGTGAAAAAAATGTCCCTGGAACCTAACCCCCTCATTTACATTAATTTTTATGGGAAAACTGGATTCGCTTAACGTCGTTTCGCTTAAAGTTGCATTTTTCAGGAACATTAACTACAACGTTAAAGTGAGGCGTTACTGTACAGCTAACCCAACTTCAAAAATTTGAAAGTAATTCATGAACAAAAAATAGAGGCCTTTATGTATTTCTCAGCCAAGATTTAACATGTGATTCTGTAGAGAAGGTTTCACTCTACTAAATTTTCATAAGCACTGCAAACTATGCCATAGAAGATTTACCAGTATGCTATGAAGTATTAGAGATAAATAAAATTAATAAAGTTTTATGATGTAGTATCATTGCTCTATTTACTCACTAATTACAAAAGTAATTTACAATTTATAATTAGTGTGAATTATTATATAGCTGGTGAAAATGTTTTTCCAGTTTTTCCCCAATATTTGTTGCTGTTTTTTGATTGGCTTATAGTGTAAAAAATTCAGCAAAAGGTTTTCAGTCAGATCTAGTGATATATTTATTTTGCTATTAAACAAGCAACTCCTATCCAAGAACCAGTTTTAGGAGCTTTTCTAACACATGTGTTATTTTTTCTAATATCAAGGTTATAGCAGTTGCAAATGATACCAATGCATAAAACTATTCAGAAGATATCAGAAGATACTAATGCAGAAAACTATTCAAGCATATTTAATTATTTTTAAATCCATTTTTAAGAAAACAGATTTAGTGAAATTAGTGTTTATAACAATTAAACTAGCAGGTGTCAACATACCTATTTCTAGTATCCTTCTTTGCAAAGATGCTGGAAGTAGGAAGGTTTCGTCTTTACAGGACCTTGTTAACGTGCCCACTAACTCAGAATTTGTTGCCAATATCCGTGCACTCTCTTCTGATAGGTTGACTCCAGCCATTGATGCAACATCATTAATATCATCATCATCCCTTGGAAAGAGAAAAATTGTTACAACATATTTAGGACATGTATAGACATGCTGCTCAATGCAACTGTATATAACACAAGTTCTACAACGCTGCTGCATAAGAGACTGACTTAAAAGCTCTTCAGTTGTCAATACCTATGCCCAATCAATTCTACTACCCCACAAAATAAAGTTAGAATTTTAGAAGAAGACTTCATTTTTTTGCTGCTTAATGAAATCAAACTTAGAATTAACATATCCTTCAGAATTACTCTCTACCTATTCCCAGATCAAAAACCCAAACTGCATAAAGGAGTAACTCTCAAATCCACTGGCATGCTTGTTCTGGGCCCAGGAAGTTATGAACTTGTAACCACAGAAAAACCCCTTGGTGGGATTTGAAGGACTGATCACCTGGCAGAACCCATTCTGGAGCTGAGGAGTGACCGCTGGTAAGATTAGCATGTGTGTAGTCTCTTATTGTTTTTAAGATGTTTTCCCCGTAATGCATTCACTTTAAGAATAAATGTGCTTGCTTAGGAAAAGCAATTGTGGTAACGTATACCTATGGGCAATTATGCTGTTTATAGCCTCTGAGGGGGGGAAAAAGCACAGCAGGTTTTGGCAGTCTGACAATGTAGGCAGGGAACCCCAGGGTAAACCCCCAGTCAAGAGGGAGAGAGGCATACATCTCCGCCCAAAACAGATATGGCTGGGGAGCCTGGAGTGGGTGTCCTCAGGACCATAGACTGGAGAAATACAGGTGCAGTTGGCCTGAATTGCGACACTGTAGCAATAACTTTCAAAGCATGTACAAATAGGTCAAAAGTTATAGCTGTCTTTTCCCCACGAGTACATACAATGATATACACTTCACATTTACCGAAGTAAGAACATTGCAAATCTGCAGTCAATAAAGTAAATTTGTAAATTTGGCTTGATCATACAAAAACAGAGGCTGCAAAATGTTTTTTTTTGTTCCTTAAATAGTCATTCAGCTTAGAACTAGAACCCTGAGTGTGCTTTCACAACCTTGCTCTGCTGCTCTCACAGGTCCTCTCTTCCACCATCCTGGAGGTTTTCACATCTTGTAGAAACTCAGATTACATTGCTTCCATAAGACAGCAACAGAATGCAGCCACTACTATGGAAAAGGCTGGGTGGCAGATGCGTTCAGCATAAAGTGGAGTGGAGGAAGCCTGAGCATAGCAGACAGAAGGAGGAATACTTTCTATTTGCTGCCCAGACAAAACATTTGAGAGCGTTGTTTTAGGTACCAGTAAGCTAAGAGGCCAACAACAGCTCGGAGGGGAAAACAATCTTTAAGAAACAAACGAGCACATAGAAGAGGCCTCCTCAAAATACTCCCCCCGCCACCTCCAAATTTATATAGCCCTGACCCAATGCACCACTGAAGTTACTGCAAAGCCTGTGGTTTCAGTGTTCAGGCCTGGTGTACAGAAACAAGGATTTTGGTTCCTTACCTAAAAGAACCTCCCCCAGGTTCTTTCAGTTTATTCTTTTGAGCGGCAGCTGCTTGTGGTGAAATAGTGGACAGAGCTTTGTTTCCAGATAATACTGTTGGTTTTACCACAGGTACTGCAAGAAAATAAAGTCAATATTTGTGAAGCTCCATCAAGTGACGTAGATAAAACATTTTAGCTCAACATTTTAATTATTTTTGGGTAGGTTCATTGTCAACTTTGGCACAAAGGTGTTTTTAAAAATGGCAGCAGTACAAAAGTAAAAAAAAGTGATATTTTTAGTTATTCTTCTTTCCCAACCATTTTTGCTGAATTTAAAAACCCTCCTCTGAAGCGTGTCCACCCCGAGCATTAAAGCATCATGCATGAAACAGTCTAGAAGTAACAGATATTTCAGTTCAGTCACAAAGAATTTAAACTGATGTTCACACAAGAAACTTAATTGCCACAAGCCCTATTTATACTACAAATCATCAGAGGTATCTATCCTATGGCCTGCGGGCCATACACGGCCCAAAAGAGCATTTTATAAGTCCTGAAGCCTGCTTTAACACAATATACCTACAGCCAATTCATCAGCATTTTGTCATCAGGTTTCTCTACACTGGCAAGTGAAAGACAAAACTTTTGTCGTTCAGAAGTGTTTAAAAAAAAAACTGGACATCTCCTCAAAAGTTTTGTCGAAGACAAGCACCAGTGTGAACAGCGCTTCGTCGGCAGGAGTCTCTCTTGCCGACAAACAGCGGCTACACTGCGTGTCTTTTAGCAACATGGCTGTAGTGGCACAGCCGTGAACTAAAAGCTGCGAAGTGTAGCCATAGCCTTAGTTTACACACACAGTATTGTCTAATACATACAAAACAAGCTGAACTTAAAACAAAAATCAATACCAGTGACTTTAAATCTTATTAAACTATGTAAAATCTGTTTGGCTCACACAAGGTTGTGCATAGATTTACGTGGCCCTCCTGTGTAATAAGATCGGGCAACACTGCTAGAAAAGTTCTTACACAAAATACACTTTTTTTTTAAAAAAAAAAGATTGAGATGTATTGGAAATGAAAGCAAACCACTAGCTATGGCAACATGAATTTACTACAGTGCCTTGTGCAATATTAGGAACCAGGATCTTTGCTGACTTCTAGTTTTATTCTCTACCTAGACAGAGGCTTTAACAAGCAACAAAAAAATCTTTTCTTACCTGTCTGAAGTTGGTTCAGTTGAATTTGTTGAGGAGCTGTAAGCATAATACGATTATGTGGTTGCCGCAATGCTACCATAGGGGTTTGTGTCAATGTTACCTGTGGAGGCCTTATCAATGCCCCTCCTTTTTGAGACTGTTGGATAACCTGCCAATAAGTTGAGAGAAAATAATGTTAAACTATTTGAGGAACAATGATACAGAAGATGTTAATCAAATGGATATACAAATCCTTATGCCAACCTTTAGACTGGTGAATAGACGTGTTTGAACAAGAGCAAAATTAGAAGTGATACAATCTTGAAGTATTTATTTTTAAACCATCTTTAGACATACCCTATTTCATGGAAAATGAACAGCGTGGTTGCTGCAGGTTAAATTTCTTCTCTATAGGCAAAAGTCAAAAATAGCCAATTTCTAGAGATATTTAGGGTCAAATAGTCAGCTAAAGTCTCTAAATTTCCATGTACATGTTCAGATTTGGGTTAAAGTAGCTGAAAATTTGACCCTTAGATAAAAACCTGACTTTAAGATAGTTATTCATGTCTACCTTTCAGAATCACTGTCTCCTCCTCAAAAATAGATGGGAAAACATTTCAAGTGGTGAACTGAAGACAAATTTAACAGGAAGCGTCTCTTTTTAGCCCACCTGCTAACTGCAACCTGTCAAATTGTCATTCAATGCTACCGTAGAATGCTATGCTAAAGAAAGTGATTTAGCATGAACGAGCTTTCTTGTCGCAACTAGAATTCTTCAGTTTTCAGCAATCCTTTACTACCAAACTGCCACAAAAAGATAGTTTACAAACTCCTTCCAGACCCAAGATTGTAACTTCCATAATTCTGTGACTCTGGCTTTAGCTTTGCCCCTATATGTTCCTTTCTAAACAGTTACTGGACATATAGTCTGACTTCTTGTAAGTCAAGCAACAAGTATTAAGGACTAAATGGTCAATTTAGCATTCTCTTCTGTAGGCTCCAAATGCCTTAATAGAAAGTCAACCAGGTTATACGTTACTCAGACTGAACCCATCTGCCACCAAATCTCTCTTTCGAGATGGTATCTTAACACTACTTTTTACTGGATGGTTACAAGCAACTCCCCTTTAGATTTCTTATTGAAAATTCTGAATAGCAAAGACTTATAATGTATCAAGTGAAGGTCTAATACCTGGGAACTTCAAAGTCTTACCTAGTCCTACCATAAATTTGCTATTATCTTCAACAAGTCATTTAACATCACTATGCCTCAGTTTTCTGGTGTGTAAAACTAGTTATAATCTAATTTACTTCCTTGTCAGTTCTGAGGATTACTTAATTTAAGAAATCTCTCTGAAAATGTGAAGTGCCAGACATTTAAGTCAGACCTTTTTTGAACAGAAGAAAACCAGTTATTTAAATGGAGAGAGTATAGCAGGATCAAAGATTCTTCTCTCGCACAACAAATCTATAGTCCTCTGGATGAACTCTAGGAGTTTACCATTTTCTCCTGCAAGGAAGTTTGGCCTACAGGCCAACAGAGCTGGAGGCAGATCATTACTTGAGGGACATATTTGCTGAAAATACTGGTCTGATGAGAGTGCAATACCCTAATTTTGCAATCTGCCTCTTAGTAATCTTCGGAGTTAAGCAGCGAGAAAGCCATCTATACATTCCAAAATTCTTGTCATGAATACTAGCTGTTAAACTTACACCAGGAATCTTTACAATTACAGTTCTTGCATCAAACTTGAAAGTCCAAAACCTCCTCTGGAGTGAGAAGTGTTGAGTAAACCTTTTGGATTTGATTCACATACGGGTTCTAAAATTATTTCATAATATACATTTAGTTATACTATATAGGATTGCTAATTTTGACAATACACCAACAACTTGGTAGATAAAGACAGAATGTCTATGACCTGGTTAGGATGGTAGGTCCAGCCTATTTTTTAATTTTCCACCCATCTATGAAAATATTAGTAAGAGTCTAAAACATCCATATGGAGATATTTCCTATTCCCAGAACCACTCATAATCTTTCCCTTTTTTGAGTGTAGCTAGCTCACAGCAAGAGATGCTTTTGGTATTCAAACTAACATCTGAAAGAGGTAGTTTCCTATTTGTTAAGATGAAGTTGCTATAGCTTCCACCTAGGGCACAAAAAGCAAAGTGGATTTTAAATCAGAAGGCATCACCATCATCAAATGAAAATTTTTGAGAATGATGGTCTATCACGGCCCTCTCCAGAGACTTTGGTTAAGTATCAAAATCTACTGCCACTGATCTACAGAATAGCTTCTAAAAACTCAATCATATCTTAAGAAACACTGCAAAGGCACCCCCTGTAGATAATTAGTTTCACGTTTCTTTTGCTAGATGTGCTCAAGTCCTCCACAAGTTATCCCACACTGCTACATATTGGCGTGAAGACCACACAAAAGATATGCACATATATTCTAGTAAACTAGAAATTGTTTCATCCTAGCAAATATGGTCAGTATCCCATTAAACAAAATAAGAAAATAATTCACAGCTTATGCTTAATTTCCATTTTGCTTTCTCAGACTGTGCAGACAGGTCATAGTGAATCATAGAAACGTAGGCTTGGAAGGGACCTTGAGAAGTCATCAAGTCCAGTGCCCTGCACTGAGACAAGATGAATTCATTTGTCTAAGGAAATAAACAAATAATGCCTTTACACAAAGATGCTATCAGTATTACCATTTCTGCCCCCTGCCTCCCCATCCCTCAAATTCTGGACAGAAGTAGATTCTAAGCAGACATCACAATAAATATCAATACTGGCCAATACTACTAAACAAAAATGATCTATATAAATAATCTGCGAAGGCAACTGGAAAAGCAACCATAAATACAGAAAAATGCTTTGCTGCCTTAAGGAGAAGAGAGTCTACATCATCAGATTTTGTTTCTTCCTATCCTGCTTTCACTAGTATTATCTTTGTGTGCATTCCAATAAACTGACCAAAGCAAAAGAGGAAGCACGGCCTTGTCATTAGTGTTAATGTGGACGGGGTCTGTGTGCTCTGCCACAAAACTTCTTGTGTGACCTTAGGCAAAATCCCTCTCTCTGGGTAAGTTTATACAGCCTGCGAGAGCAAGCATCCCAGCCCAGTTTGACAGACTTGGGCTAGTGGGGCTCGCGGTAGCACCATAAAAACAGTTATGTAGACAGAACTTTGAAGTTCTCGGGCTCTAAGCTGCAACCAACCTAACCCACAACTTCGAAGTGCTGTCTACAGAGCTATTTTTAAAGCACTAACACAAGGGCCACAAGCGCAGAGTTTGTCAAACCAGAGGAGGCATGCTCCCACGGGCTCTGTAGACGTACCCTCTGTGCCTCAGTTCTCCAGCTGCAAAACGGAGATAATACCACCTCGCTACATCACAGAAGTATTGTGAGGATAATATTTTATCACTGTAAACATACTATGGTGATGAGTGCCATTTTAGTACCCAAAATAGATGTGAATGCTTTTGTATTTTCTATGGACAATTCAAAGTTGAACATGGACATGTGGCAAACTGGTCTATTGCAATATGTTGATCAAGTCCCTTAGAATGGTATCATTACTGTGTTATAATGGGCTTTTGTTAAATGGAATATTAATATTCTTTCCTATTGCTGGTTAATACAAGTTACCAAATGATCTACATTCCTAAAAAAAAGCCACAAATTGTGTAACCTAGATTTTAAAAAAACAAAAACAAAAAACCCTACAATACTTTGTTATTACACATGCCTAAAATCTGGGTCAGTTTTTGTTTAAAACCGTTCTAAGAATTTACAACCTGGCTATGCATTGATTTAAAATCAGCAAATTCTTTCCTTTTTAATAATTAGAAAATGATAGAGGACTTTAATCACTGTTGTATTTAAAATAATACATTATTTTCTTCTTAGCAGTTACCTTCTTTAAGTGTTCACAGAAAGGTCTCTGGCTGAGCTAAACTGTTAATTTAAGAAGAATAGTCATTATACTTCATAAGCCAATAGATGATGCACTTCAGTTTACGTACCAGTGGTGTAGGTTGCCCTTGTTTGCCAATCCCAACTTGCGTAGGCTGAGTTAGACTAATTACAGGCTGTTGGAGAGTACTTGTTACAGTGGCAGTGGCCTTCCCCGCTGTGCGCTGAACTGAGCTGCTCAGCATCACTGCCGTCAGCGCAGTTGTTGCTTGCGTTGTGGGCTGCTGCTGTTGACTTTGCTGAATGAAAGC
Source organism: Mauremys mutica (assembly GCF_020497125.1). Taxonomy (NCBI): domain Eukaryota; kingdom Metazoa; phylum Chordata; order Testudines; family Geoemydidae; genus Mauremys; species Mauremys mutica. The sequence continues at coordinate 8,398,108 of NC_059084.1, read as the reverse complement.
TGCCGAGTCTGGGGTTAACTGTCTCAAGGCAGGTAAACTCCTCTGAAGAAAAGAGAAGGAAAGAATTTACTTTCACATAACTAAGGTGAATTCTGGTTAAGTTAACCTTTTTCTGAGTACAGAAATCCTAGATCACCATAGAGCTCTAACGGGAATTATGCAGATATTATTAAAAAGAAAAAAGAAATCAGTGCATTTAATCTCAAACAGTCAAAAATGTGAGTCTGGTTTTACAGTTAAAACATCGTATGTGTGACCCAAGGACCTCTGGATACCATCTAGCAGAAGACACGGGTACAAGGATCCTCTGGGTTCATCAAGAAAATGTAATGTAAAGTCTAATAAAAGCCTGTGTCATACTGGTCATCATAATCATTGCAAGATGTATATATGGAAAATGTGAGAAGTTACGTATATATGCTGAAAATTATGTACTCTAGACCTTGAAGTTAAATGCAGACCATTCAACAGTAGCCTACCTTGAGACAAAATTCTCCAGATAGGAAGTGGGACACGTGTCCTTGGTGGACCACAGTATGTCTCACAATGGAAGTTTATTAGCATACTGAGTCAAATGCTAACGAAGAGCTTTCAAAAACTTCAAAAGGAAATTAACAGGAAGAGTAAAATAGGGAGTGTGGGAAATCTAGTTTTTCAGATGAAGATCAAAGTGCTAATATAGTGTATCTGGGGGCACAAGAAGACACTTCCACTGGTGAAGACAAGGTGCCAGCAGGATTGATCTGACAAAGGGGGCAATCTCAGCCATTCTGGTCGAAAATGCTTGGGAAAGGACTTTAGGTATCTTGTAGAAGACAGGAGATTGTCTTATGAGTTAAATTTAGGTTCCAGAAAGCTTGTTATGATTTTGTTTTATATGTAACCATTTGTTTCCAATATTCTTTTCATCATTTAAATCTCTGTTCTTTGATAATAAAGTTTATTCTTGTTTTCACTATATAGATCCAGAGTTGAATCCTGCAAGCTAGTCTGTACTATTCCTTTGGGAGGAGAGGATCTGAGAGTATTCAGAGGAACAGGGGCTGAGCATGCCAAAAGGATGCTCTGAGGACTTAGGAGTCCATGTGTGCCTAATCACTTTCTGATACAGAGATAGCGAGGCCTGGAAGGTGGAGCATGTGTTGCCAGAGGGTGGGGGAGTCAGTATGAGGAAGCCTTGTCAGTGCTAAGGGCAGGTGGTAGCAAGGTATTACCAACCCCGGATTAACAGGGTGACTTGCCCCAGGAGCTGGTGAGCCTGGAGCTAAACCAATCTGATTGAAGAATGGGCCCACCCAAGAGGAATGAAGTGATTCCTGTGTAAAAAGGAGCCAGGCTTAAAGTAGTAATAAAGCACAGCTGGGGAAAGAGATGGACAGAAAGTCAGAGCAGGATAGGAAGCTCAGACAGGGAGGAAAGCTCTCTAGCCGGGACGGAGCCTGACTAGACAGGAAAGAGACTGGGAGACCCAGACAGAAAGCAAGAAGCCTCGAGGTAGGAAGTGGCCCGGGAAAAACTGCAACACAGGTAAAGGAGCAGACGTCACTGTTCAGTACAGGGCCCTGGGCTGGAACCCAGAGTCAAAAGGTGGAACTGGGTTCCCCCTACCAACCCCAGTGAAAGGGTGCAGGCTGAACCTCAGACAGGCTGAGAAACCGCCCTAGAGAGGGCAGAAGGATCTGTTTTGTGTTAAGACTTTTGAGATATTTTTAGTTTGGACAGTTCTGACCCCCTAAAAGGGGTAAACTTAAGATGGTGACCCAGCCAGAAGGCTGAGTCGCTGGATGCTCCTTGAAGATTTTAGAATCCCAAACCACAATTTTCCATTTGCTACATAGGTCAGAGATTTCCTTATATATCAAAGGCAGGAAAAGGCTGTAATAACAAGGTTAAGTGCTTAGCTATGCAGCCTTAAGAGACAGGAAATGTCAAAGTGAAGGTTGCACATGCAACCTTAACTCTGTCCCCTCTTAACCATTTATACACAGTCAGACATTGTTATTGTGTGCTCCTGATCTTCACAAGCCTCCTCTTTTTCTAGTTTTCCTTGGTGCACTTTGTGTAATTTTAGATTGCAAGTTCCTTGGGGGCAAGTATAGTGACGTTCAACTTGTTTTGCGAGGTGCCTACCACGCTTTTCGGTTCCGGAGACAATCATGATTACGTAAGTATTTATTAAAAGTACCAGCTAGACAGCCCTGGAAAGTAAATGTTCTTGTTTGTCCATAAAACACAACAGCAGAGGCACCAACAGTGCAAGTTTCCCCATACTGCTCCATCAGAGTGCTTCAAGCTTGTTCCTCTGAGATCACTTCTAGGAATGAGAGAATACATCAGTCTCCATGCTATTCAATCCTTGGGTCTACCTGCCAAGGCTGCACACTAAGGGGTGAATTGCTTGAAGGGTTTTGCACCGTGGAGAGATAAATGGCTTTGATCATTGTAAAGAATATTTATTATCCAGATTTCTCACAAAACTAACTTAGCCATTACAGTGGAACCTGTGCTCATTTAGTACAGTTAATAAAACATTGGGGGGGGGGGGAATCTCAGGAGACTGGGAAGCAAAACATGTATTTTAAAGGATCTTTTTAAAAATCTGATCAGGTAACTATTAAAACATGCCCACATATTGTTCTAGAAGAGCATCTTTCTCATTAAATTCATGTGCTCTTGCTCAGATGAGTAAGCACTGAAAGATAATAAAAGAATATGGGGCATATGAATTACCTTCAGGAAAGGCACAAGGTAAGGTTGAGGTGAAGAATTAAGTTCTCGGTACAGCCTACTGGTAAAATCTTCTGCTTCAATTTTTCCATCCTATGAAACAAAATAGATATTCAAATTCACCAAATAAATGAACTTTGGACGTTAAGGCCCACACCTATTTCTAAAGGTCCACTAATTTATTAAAGAGAAGTTGTCATTTCCATCATGCCTGGCTATTTTTATTTATCAAAAGTATTATGGTCATATACATTTTGTAGAATCCAATTGTGAAGTACAAGTTACACCAGTCTCAGACAATTAAATTAACCTAGGCAAGATCAAAAATGCCACAGCCCTGATTTAGAGAGTTGAAACAGAATTGCAACATTACTTGAAAGTTTTATTATAATAAATAGATCCTAACACACAACTTTCCTTTTGGTCCACAAAAAGCACATCCAGTTTTAAAATTCATAGGCTATACAATTTTGCCAGGTACTATATAAATACTAAAAATTTCATTTTTTAATATTAGTATGCAATGTTATTGTCCAAAAATACATCTATACTTAAGAAATTGTTAATTTTCCATACTCAAATACAGCATACTAATGGGCCTTTAATTAAAAAAAATCCTTATACTTAATACCACCTTAGACCAGTAAAGCGTTTAGAATTTAAAACTCTAATTTAAATATTCACCATTCATACTGCATTCTTTTTGCATTCCACTCATCTCATGACATTAGGCTAATCAGTTGCACATTCTAGTACAGTGGTTCTCAAACTTTTGTACTGGTGACCCCTTTCAAATAGCAAGCCTCTGAGTGTGACCCCTCCCCCCGCTTATAATTAAAAACCCTTTTTTATATATTATTTAACACCATTATAAATGCTGGATGCAAAGCGGGGTTTGAGGTGAAGGCTGACAGCTTGCAACCCCCCTCCCCCATGTAATAACCTCGCAAACCCCGAGGGGTCCCGACCCCCAGTTTGAGAACCCTGTTCTAGTACAATGGTATATCATCTGCATTGCAAATGCACAGGAAACTGTTGGGTTTAAAAATGTCCATTTTAATTCATAAGAAAAACCATATGCAGAATATCTATTCATCTTAGGTTTTATAAAACCCTGTTTCATAAAACAACTTTATTAATTAAATTTAGCCAGCATCTCTTGATTTATCAGTAGTTTTAATGAGCTTTTCTTACCAACAAGTTTTGTACTAGCTCTTTCACGTTAGCTGTAGTCTCTGAAGACTGTTTTCCAGATGAAGCCAGTTTTATTAACGTGGATAGAAAATTCTTGCATTTCTTCACATTCTCCATAGTTTCCTATTGGGGAGGGAAAAGAAAGTTAGGGAAGATAAGAGAAAGGGAAGATGTGCCTCTTCAGTTGGAAGTTTACCAGACATGCTCTTTTACATGACGGTTTAAACAAAATAATAAAAAGCAAGCAGAAAATATTTTATTCCTACTAAAAAGTTCTGTCATATGGGAAGCACTGGTTTCAAAGCGACCTGGGGTCTTCCAGTTCCTGCTGCCCTGAAATATGAAAGCACCATGCAGGTGATACTCTCAAAGGCAGGGTGCTTCCAAAGTGGTGGCATGCTCTAATGGTTGCTTACAAAGAAAGAACTCCTTTGGCTTATGACCTGGTTGTGGTCTGAGGCGCAAGGTCCTCTGACCCCTTAGATCTTTCTGCTATAACCCCACAACACACAGAATATTAGCGAAGATTTTACATACTAGATAGCGTGAAGTGTAGAATAAAATTGACAGAATGTTTGCAGGTGTGGCGCAATGAAACATTTTATATTTCTATTATTAAAACATAGTAATTTACAATGATGTTTGAAATTGGTGTGCACATAAGATATTTGGGGAATGGAAGTCAAGACCATATCATGTAACCTCATGCTTAAATAGTGTATTATATATGAGAAACAAGTAGGTATTGGTGATTATCTCCCTATAGAACAAAGGAACAATAGATTCTGTCTCTTATGCCATCACTCACTGCCTGTCTTGAAGATATAGGCTACATATCTTGAACCAGTAATTCTTGAGTTCTAATCCTATTCGGACATTGAATAAATTGTCACAGCAAGTGATTTGCCCACGTCCCAGAGGGCAGTCAAAGTGCTTTGAAAAAGGAAGAGTTCTATAGAAATGCTACACTACCAACCATAAAAAAGGTGGTTACAAATCAAAATTCAGCTCGTGCTTGCTTAAATGTATCCTAAATTATATTTTTTTCTCCTAAATTTCATTATTTTCTATGAGACCACTAACTCATGGGAAACTCAGCCTTGATGTTAATTTACTTACATGTATGTACAACAGGTGTACAATGAGAACAGTAGCACAGGATTTTAAACATATGTAACCATGATCTTACTGTGGCAGCTGTAGAGGTTGCTGTTGCTCCTTGAACAGTTCTCTGAGTTCCAGTCTGTACAGCTGTCGCTGTACCTAACGCAGTTGTTTGTGCGGTACCACCCAGAACAATCTGAGGCTGTAGAGAACACACACATGGGTTATCCCTTTTGGAGTGTGCAAAAATCTGTCTTTTTGTACCACATAACCAAAGGAGAAGGAATAACCGAATCACTGAACTATGGAACATCCTTCAAAGCTGCTACAAAAAACCCAAACTGGTACTGATACTATCTGTCGCAGTTCAGAGAAAGAACCACCAGATGGCAGAACACACTACATATTTAAAATTGAAAATACTGAAAGTTGATTAAAGAATGCATGATTTTTGGTTACAGGATAAAAGTATAACACTGAGCAAGAAAACATGCTCAAATCCCAAAGCATTATTAAGCTAGTGCTGTATTTCTGCTACCTAGACATCCAAAGTTGTTTACCTGTTTCCCTCAACTGCTATTCCTCCCAAAAGGAGGATTTTTTTATTTTATTTTTTTAAACAAGGCATAATGGGTAATGACTTCGCTCTCAGTTGTTTCTATTACTTTTTGGTTGAATAGCTGGAGAGAATAAATTTTCTTCATAAAGTTATACAAAACTCATTGAATATGCTTCTAAAATTAATCTAACAGAAAAATGCAAGGTTTTTTTGTATAATATTTTTAATTTGAACATTCCTTTAAAAAAAAATGGCTGCTGTGGTAGAACCCTTCAGCTGGATTCTGAAGTTTGGGGAGAACATGCAGAAGAGGGAGAAGAGCTCTTTCAAACAATTAATAGTTCCAAGCATTTTTTTAAAAAACAGACAAAACACCAAACAATGCAGAAATAATGTCTTTAATTAAAGTTATAACTAGACCCTTCTTTCATGTACAGTACTTGCCTGTTGGCTTTCAAGGTGTATTCCTAAACTACTGATGACAATCCCTTTGCATCAAGAAAATAATTACACATTAGGACTAGTTTTCAGCACTTGCACTAATAGCCCATTTATTAAAAAGTGACTCTTCTGTACTATACAAGGTACACAAGAGAAGGCACTCTAGACTTTTTAAAGCAATGTTTCAGTGTTTTTTGGGAGGCACATGCACATAAGCCAAAGGAGGGGAAGGAGAGGATTACCCAGTTTACACTGCTGTTGGGAGACTAGAAAAATGAAGTGAAAACCATTGTGTGTTCACTCCAAAAGGCAATGAAGACAGAGTGAATTTGCACATCCAGCACAAGAGTAGTGAAAATGAGAGAGGCACTATTGCATAAAAGAAGGCTCAAATCTGGAAAGGTCACTACAGAGTCTTCCCCCTCAGTATAGGCTAAAACTAGGTTAAAGGAGAACAAGAACTGTGCACTTGGTGCTCAGTGTAAAGAAGGGGAACAGTTAAGAAAACCCTTCAATGATTCATCTGTTGTCAGCTTAAAGGGGAAAGAAAGCATAAAAAATGAAGGTTAGGATGTAGGAATCATATGGTATCAGTCCTGCATATAAAACACTCCATCCCTACTTCCAGATTTTCTTGGTGGTGTGGTTAGAAAGTGTGGGTCACCCTATTTATCAGAACTGTACTTAGGACAGAGTCCCCGAACCCAAGTTGAGGAGGCACTATGAGACATATTGAATCCCTGTGGATATATAAACCAAAAGCAGAAGAGCTGGAGGCAGGAGAAGATAAAGCAATGGTATGAAAATGTTAGAGAGGAATTACAGGGGAGGAGGAAGTTTATAATAAGAACCCTTTAAAAAGCTTAAGCAGAGACAATAATGGATCTATAGTCCTGTAGCATCAAAGTGTTTCAAATCCAAAGAGAAATGTGTCTCTATTCCTCTGGAGAAAAGCATAGGAGGTACTTTAAACAAACACAGAACTTTCAAAAAGAAAGCTGACTTTGAAAGGAATGTTGCTGAGTAGCTGAAGTCCAAAATCTGACATAGTTTACGATTATCAGACATTTTAGGGAGTGGAGGAAAATGTCCTGTGTACTCTAAGTGCTCACCCAGAGATATTCCCAAACAGTATTTTACTCCAAGTTATTTTAGCAATTCAGTTTCATTGTTCATATGTATGTTTCTACAAACTCACCTGCACTACAGGAGCACGCTGTAACGTTGTTGTGGGCTGTACAGTTGTCTGAGCCTGAGACACCTGCTTGATTATAGTAGTTGGTGTCACCTGCCGTGCAATTATAGGCGTTCCAGGAGCCTACAAAAGAATCCAAACTATGTTAGAGTTTGAACATAGGAATTGCAATATAAGACCAGAGGAACGGTTCATCTAGTCGGGTACCCTGCCTCTGATAGCAGCCAGTAGAAGATATTTCAGAGGAAGGTGCACAAAACCCCATAGCGGACTATTATGGAACTACCTGCCAATAGGATTTTTTTACCCTATTTAATGTAACCATGGTGGTCTCGTATATAGAAATACCTAACCCTTGAAACAAAAAAAAAAATTCATACTAAGCTCTTGGCCTCAATGATGTATTATGGCAATGAGCTCCATGGGTTAACTATGCATGGTCTAAGTATTTTTTTAAATTAGTTTTAAATGTACTGCCAGTCAACTGAAGTGAATATCAGTTCCAATGAAGAACAGCCAAAGTGTAACACATTAGGGTTGGGGTGCTGTGGTGGCGCTGTGTGGTGAAGCTTGCACAGCACTGCCTTGACCTATCACTGCCTAAAACCAGCATTATTAGTCCCTGACTTTCCTAATGACTAAATTCACAGCCAAATATTTAAGGAAAATGATTCTTACTTAGGTAAATTAATAAACTCACCGGCACTGTTGATATCTGTACTGGTGGTGCACTGGTAGGTGTTGCAGGACGAGGAGTCATGGTATTTTGGGGCTGGGATTGGGCATGTGCCTGTGCCTGTGCCTGCGCCTGCATCTGTGCCAAGGCTTGTTGAGGGATCATCAGTAACTGTCCATTTTCGCTACGCACAAGGACCATGCCTGTGAAAAAAGAAAGGGGTCAAGAAATATTCTGCACATGCAAGTGGCTACAGAACAAAAAGGGAGCCGCTCTAAGTAGCATTAAAAAGACCAACAAATTTGAAATTAGCATGTACACTGAAATGTATATCCAACTGTGAATAGTCGGATTTTCACAAAATTGGTCTATAAAATTTGAGAGAGAGAAAGATTAAATATCCCAACACTCAACATAAAATCTTGATTAAAAGTAAAGAACATTTCTGTAGTAAGTCTATCAAGTTATGGTACAATATTACATGCACATAATATACAATACCATAAACATTCCACATGGCTAAGGGTTAAAACTAATAATCCTGAAAACATCTTACTTATTCTTTTCTGACTTTAAGGTGTTCACTTTTTTTGAAGGGCTTCAATTGAAAGAAAATCCTGCCATTAAACCAGATTCCCATTAGCCTGGCTTAAAAAAAGTTATCAGAAATAGTAACACATTTCTCTAACTTCTAAATTAATTTTCCATAACAAATTTAGCAATGAGAATGGTTATAAAATCATAATCTCTCTCAAGTGCATCTGTAGCAGATGGTACTGTGCTGCATTACACCCCAAAAGATAAATAAAATAGAGAGGGCAATGAGGCAGTCATTCCCTGTTCAGTCACATAACCAAACACTTAACCCAACTGGATAGTTGTGGAGAACCAGATTGTAAGTGTTAGATTTTCAGATAGTAGCTGTTGTGTTTGTTTTTGTAACCAGGGCCTGGAATATCTAACCAAAACTTTTCCCAACTGCTTAATAATTTTGTGTGCCAGTCAGACCAATGGGAGCTGTAAGTCCTCAGCACCTCTGAAGAAACCCAAGGAGTCAAGTTAGGGACACAAAAATAGTGGCAAAAAATCACACACAACAAAACAGTTAACATTTCTAAAAGTTTTGGCTTAAGTGAAAAACTGCACCTACATTTATTTGCACACACAAAAAAAACAGAGGTGTTAAGAACAGAAAACTAAGTCTTAGGCCTCATCTACACTACAAAAGTTGGGCTGACATAAGCTGCCTTATATCAACCTAACTAAAATGTAGCTCCCTACCAATAAATCGCTCACTACACCAACATAATAACTCTACTCTGTGAAAGGTGTAAGCGCTTAGGTTGATTTAGTTAGGTCAATGCAGTGTCCGTATAGACACCGCATTGTTTACATCATGTTGCTCCCTTTCAGACTGTTCTGGCTGTCAGCACCCCACAATGGCAGGGCTCAGACTGTCAGCACCTCACACCGACAGTGAGATCAGTGCAAACACTCACGGTGAGGATACGCACCGCCAACAGGAGTGTAGTGTGGACATGCCAAAAACAATTTAATTACTGTGGTGGCTATACATTGACATAACTTAAGTCAACTTTATTTTGTAGTGTAGACTCAGCCTTACGTGTCACTCAGCAAATAAGTTAGAGCATTCTAGATCTCCATCTATAGCTGAAGATCTGTTCTAAGGCACTTTTAGAAGATGAGACTCTGAAATGGTCATGTTCTAGGTTGCTTTTCTAAACAACTGAACACATATGTAGATGGACAAACATGTCACATTTTCTTGGCATGTTTCCAATCTAGTGCTCTCAAACTATACACACTTGTTTAATTTCTCCACCAGGTGACTTCAAAGATAAAGATGACATTGAATTCAGACTGGTTTTCCCCTATATATCCTCACACTGAAATTAAAAAACTAAAAAAAACCCACTTATCTCCAAGAGTTATGTAGTTACCTCTCTTTATAGAAGCAAATCAGCACAAAAAGAATTGAAGATAGTTTACATCAACAAGGAGCCAATTTAAATGACGTCCCTCAACTAGTGTCCAGTTATGACCACTGCACACGAGTTATACCACAGAATATGAATATTTTAAGTGTATTTTTCTGAAGAGGGAAAATTACTAGTTTTTTCCACGGCTATAATCTTGCAAATCATGGAGTTAATTGGATTTAGTTTCTACATGAGATTTCAAAGGAAAAACATTTTCTAGCTAATTAATTAAAAGCAGCATAAAACCTTTCACTTGTGTCATAACTCATGTTTTATGTTTATGCTTGTGGAGCTTCGAGAGATGGTAAAATAACTGCTAAACTTTCATACAAGTAATATCTTATAAAAGCAATGCTACTTCGGTACAGGAAATTTTGAATACTCAACCAAGTCAAATTCTCAGTTCACTTTAACTGCTGTCAGAACCTCCACTGAATTTTTTCTCTCTATCACCCTTTATGTACAATACTGATCACTGCAAAAATGGACAACTTCAGAATGTTTTTGAATGAGTAAAAAATTATACAATACAAACTTGTTCACATCCTCAATGAGTATTATTATGTATATATTCAAGTGTCACTTCACAAACTGAACTTGACATTTTATTCCAGTGTGTAAATGTGAAATAATGGGCAACAAATCCATTTCACCCATTGCTTTGTCACATCTTACACTAACCAGATCTGGAAAGAAGCACTGAATCAGTATAGCTGAATAAGATTAAAACTGAAAATAATCAAACTCCTGCTGTACTTTATAAACAAACCAAGTGCCACGTTCAAGACAAATACAGTGTCTTGTGACAAATTATGAAATTTAATTTTTTATTTTTTTTTTTTTTTACCAACTGATAAGGCCAGATGAAACTATAAAGCCTCCAGTAACAAAGGCCATTACCTTGCAAGTGCATGTGATGGACTTAGTTCTTAAAATTCACAACTTTTGAACTCCCTAGGTTGTGTGTCTCATCCAAAAAATATAAAATTAAGTTTAACTTCTGTTCCCCTCCCCCCAGAAAGAGAAACCGTGAGTGATTCCATCCTATAATAGGCCCTCTTGGCATTGCCCTACTAGTACAAAGAGGGTTTAAAACAGTCCTAAAGGGGTAGCTGGTGATTGTCACCTTGCATGGGGGGCTCTCTAGACTAGGGTGACCAGATGTCCCGGTTTTATAGGGACAGTCCTGATATTTGGGGCTTTTTCTTATATAGGCGCCTATTGACCCCCACCACCGTCTCGATTTTTCACACTTGATATCTGGTCACCCTACTCTAGACAGTACAAAGTCAACATAGACAGCTCTATCCAACTTGTTCCAGGCCCCACCTCAGTATAGGTGCTATGCTCATTACATGGCTGGAGTGTGCTGTACTTTTATGGTCCTAGGCTGGCAGAACTGCACTTAGGACACCATTATCATAGAATATTAGGGTTGGAAGGGACCTCAGAAGGTCATCTAGTCCAACCCCCTGCTCAAAGCAGGACCAATCCCCAGACAGATTTTTACCCCACTTCCCTAAATGGCCCCCTGAAGGATTGAACTCACAACCCTGGGGTTAGCAAGCCAATGCTCAAACCACTGAGCTATCCCTTATTGTCAACTAGGGCTGTCAAGCGACTAAAAAAATTAATCGCTATTAATCATGCAATTAAAAAAAGTAATCGTGTGATTAATCGCACTGTTAATATTAGAACATTAAATATTTTTGGTTGTTTTCTACATTTTCAAATATATTGATTTCAATTACAACATAGAATACAACGTGTACAGTGCTCACTTTATTTTTATTACAAATATTTACACTGTAAAAAACAAAAGAAATAGTATTTTTCAATTTACCTCAGTACTGTAGTGCAATCTCTGTCACAAAAGTTAAACTTACAAATGTAGAATTACATACAAAAAAAATAACTGCATTCAAAAATAAAACAATGTAAAGTTTTAGAGCCTAGAAGTCCACTCAGTCCTACTTCTTGTTCAGCCAATCGCTCAGATAAACAAGTTTGTTTACATTTGCAGGAGACAATGCTGCCTGCTTCTGGTTCACAATGTCACCTGAAGGCGAGAACAGGCATTCACATGGAATTGGTGTAACCAGCGTCGCAAGATATTTACATGCCAGATGCACTAAAGATTCATATGTCCCTTCATGCTTCAACCACCATTACAGAGGACATGAATCCATGAGGAGGACGGGTTCTGCTCAATAACAATCCAAAGCAGTGCAGACTGACGCATGCTCATGTTCATCATCTGAGTCAGATGCCACCAACAAAAGGTTAATTTTCTTTTTTGGTGGGTCAGGTTCTGTAGTTTCCGCACTGGAGTGTTGCTCTTTTAAGACTTCTAAAAGCATGCTCCACACCTCATCCCTCTCAGATTTTGGAAGGCACTTCAGATTCTTAAACCTTGGGTCGAGTGCTGTAGCTATCTTTAGAAATCTCACATTGGTACCTTCTTTGCATTTTGTCAAATCTGCAGTAAAAGTGTTCTTAAAACGAACTTGTACTGAGTCATCTTCCAAGACTACCAGAACATGACATATATGGCAGAATGAGGGTAAAACAGAGCCGAAAACATACAATTCTCCCCCAAGGAGTTCAGTCACAAATTTAATTAACACATAACTTTAACAAGTGTCATCAACATGTCCTCTGGAATGGTGGCTGAAGGGGCATACCCCAATATAACGCTGTCCTCGGGAGCCAAAAAAATCTTACCGCATTATAGATAAAACCGCATTATACCGAACTTGCTTTGATCCACCGGAGTGCGCAGCCTCGCTCCGCCGGAGTGCTGCTTTACCGCGTTATATCCGAATTTGTGTTATATTGGGGTAGAGGTGTATTTACTTGCCAAAGTGTCATGCGAACACCTGTTCTCACTTTCTGGTGACATTGTAAATAAGAAATGGGCAACATTATTTCCCACAAATCTAAACAAACTTGTTTGTCTTAGTGATTGGCTGAACAAGAAGTAGGACTGAGTGGACTTGTAGGCTTTAAAGTTTTACACTGCACTCAAAAACAAAACAATTATGTAACAAAAAATGCATAAATTTGTAAACTGCACTTTCATGATAAAGAGATTGCACTAGCAGGAGTTCTCAAACTGGGGGTCGGGACCCCTCAGGGGGTCGCGAGGTTATTACATAGGGGATTGCGAGCTGTCAGCCACCAATCCCAAACCTCACTTTGCCTCCAGCATTTATAATGGTGTTAAATATATAAACAAGTGTTTTTAATTTATGGGGGGAGGGGTCACACCAGTACAATAGTTTGAGAATCACTGCACTACAGTACTTGTATGAGGTGAATTGAAAAACACTATTTCTTTTATCATTTTACAGTGCAAATATTTGTAATCAAAAGTAATAAAGTGAGCAGTACACACTTCGTATTCTGTGCTGTAATTTAAATCCATACATTTGAAAATGTAGAAAAACATCCAAAAATATTTAATACATTTCAATTGGTATTCTATTGTTTAACAGTGTGATTAAAACTGCAATTAATTTTTTATCACGATTACCGGTAAATTTTTTTTAAGTTAATCGCATGAGTTAACTGCGAGTAAACGACAGCCCTACTGTCAACCTATGTCAGAACAGCCTTAAGACTCCTCTGTTTCACACTCCCAAGACTAGAGGTGGTGAAAGAAGGGAGGTAGAGACAAAGACACCAAATGGAGCTCTGGTTCACCTGAAGATCAAGCCCATTTAGTATAATTCCTTGTTCTGAGAGCTAACAAGCAGCAGAATTGGAACATGCATATGCATTATATAGAATAACTATATTAACTGCCTGAAACCAACAGTTGTGAAGCATACCACAAACAAGCAATAGAATGCATACCAAGAAAGTTTGACTTCTGGCATCATGGAGGAAAAAATAATTTTAGGCGCAATTTGTATAAAAGGCTAGAAATTCACATTTGGCAATTAAAACCTTGAACCTGAACAATGGAGAAGCACTACCTCTTCTATTACAGTCCACTCTTCCTGGCTGTTGAAAGCTTGATCCTTAACTGCAAATTCAAAGGGCTTGTTTATGTAACAATATAAATTATTTTAATATAGTTTTTGTATTAGTTTAATATAGTTTATCTTTTTAAAATAATTCAAATAACCTTACTGGTCTAAAGTTAGTGTGTTGATCTAGTTGGTTGATGGTTACTCCAGAGAAAGACATACTGTGCTATTGATACAAGCTAAGCTTCCTTGTATCTGGGTTATTACAGGATTATTTATAAATTGTCCTGTTCGTCTACGGTGCTATAAAAATTAATAATGTTAATATTAACAAATTACTGAAACAGCCTGTATCAACATAAGACTAGAAAAATATTGTAAGATGAATCAGGTTGTAACCTTGCTACAATCCTATACTAAAATCTAAGTGTCTGAAATTACTAATAATTGCTTGTTAGTATTTTGATAATTTATGAACATGGACAAAATTATTCAAAGTAGTTTCAAAGAAAAAGCTTTTAGTGTGGAAATCTTAGCCACACTAAGTAATACAACGCTAGCATACCTGGTGTTCATATGGAGTCTAGACTAGGAGAAAAGTGGGGGGGGATTTTCAATTGAACCAGCTTAACTAATCAAAACAGGACCCTAGTTGTTATAACTTGCTAAAAATCAAGCTGAAGGTGTAAAACTGTGTCTACATAAGTGTAGAGTGTGGTTTTCAATCAAGTTAAATTGGCTCAACAGAGCAAACTTAATTGGAAAAAAACCCAACCTTTTCTAGTTTAGACAGAGCCCCTGTTAGTCTAAACTAAGGACACGTCTATGCTACATCGCTGCAGCTGTAGTACCACAGCATATGTGCTTCCTATCAACATCAAAGAAAGGGGTTTTTCCCATCAACGTAGTTAATCCATGTCTCCGACAGGAGGTAACTATGTTAACAAAAGAATGCCATCTACATTTGAGGTTAGGCCGATCTAACTACAGCGGCTAGGGCACAACATTTTTCACACCCTGGGTGACATAGGTGTTCAGTCTAATTTAAGTATAGACCAGGTTTAAGAAAAAACTACTTTATAAGAAATCACCACAAAGGGCTAACAGCAACATGCATGTGAGAACAAAGCAGAGGTGGGGAATAACAGCATTCTGAATTACACAAGGAATACAAACAAAGTCATCATCAAACCATAATGTTCAGGAATGGAGATGAACACATCCCTACATGAATGGAGAAGGCTAGAGATAAGTAAAAAAAAAACACCACACCTTGAAGTGGGAGGGGGCAGAGAGTGAGTTAAAAAATGACGGATTGAAGAATGACTGAATAAACTTGAGCCAATAATGGAGCAGTGTCCAATTTTTACTCGCAAAGCCAAGGTGTTTCACTATGGTCTCTTCTACAGCATGACCTGACAGCACGATACAGAGCTGCACAATGGATGAACATTCAATGTAGTGAATCAGAGAAAGGACAGAGTTACTAGAGCGCTTCCCAGGGAAACAGTGGCAGGGGCAGTAGGGACCTGCCACTGTGGCAATCCAGGTTGTCCCACAGAACCCTCATTTCTTCGTCCTGTAACTGACCAGCCTGTGCTGGTGTCCATGATGTTTGTTTACATCTTTTTCCCTTCAAGACCTTGGCTCAACATTGGCAAAAAGCCAGGCACCTATATTGTATGACAAGCTAAGTTGTACACAGTAGGTGTGCCCTTTGAAGTTGCTGTTGGAACAATTTACCCACTGCCAGTGTTGATCAGGGCCTAATCCCAAACCCTGTCATAGGTGCATGTGTAAAGACTGTCCTCCTATCAGAGGTAAGCCAAGCTAGTAGGAGGAAGAAAAAAAATGAAAGTCTGCCTCGTAAGGAAGAAGCCTGAGGTAAGTTCAGAGGAACCTCTGCTTCTGATCATGGAGGCAGAAGATTGGAAATATGACAGCAGTTCAGTAGGTACACGACCAGAGAGCACTGTCAAACAAGGTACAAGGCTAGCCTTCTGCTCTGCCCAAAACACTTGGAACCCAACAGTTTTCCTGATAAAGCAGTGGATTTCCATAAAAGAGAACCCACACACACACACTAAGGTCAATAGGTATTTTGGGCTCTTCAAGAAGGATTTTGCCCACGGTTTGTAAGGTGCTTGAGATTCTTTTCAACAAGAGGCACTAAACCATTTATAATAGTATTTATACTAATCGAACTCAAACCAAGTCTGAAATCCATAACATTAAGGAGCAATGTCGTCAACTTTTTAGTATCCTGATATTATAATCACAACCTTTTATTAGCATTATTGACAAAAATCAGAAAGGTCCCTTGCTAGCTGTACCTCATTTTGTGCCTTAGCCTAAGAGACAATAAGAGGTTCTTTAGATACATAAGGTACAAGACTACGTTCAACGGTGGCCAAGAAGAACTGTCATCACTTGGCTAGACGATTAACACACGTTAAATAAATAGGCACAAGAGAAAGATAAAGGAAAGTGTAGGTCCCTATATTTAGTGGGGGAAAGAGCTAATAACTGATGACATCAAGAAAGCTCAGAAGTTTGACTATTTTGCTTCAGTCTTCACTAAAAAGATTAATGGCAGTGGTTCTCAAACTTTTGTACTGGTAACCCTTTCACATAGCACGCCTGTGTGTACGACTCCCCTTTTAAATTAAAAACACTTCTTTACATATTTAACACCATTATAAATGCTGGAGACAAAGTGTGGTTTGGGGTGGAGGCTGACAGCTCATGACCCCCCATGTAATAACCTCATGACCCCGAGGGGTCCCGACCCCCAGTTAATGGTGACCACATACTCAATAAAATTAACATTAACAAGAGGCAAGGAACTCAAGCCACAATAGGGAAAGAACAGATTAAAGAATGTTAAGATAAGGTAGAGGAATTCAAGTCATCACAGTCGAATGAAATTCATCCTAGAATACTTGAAGAGCCAGCTGAAACAATCTTGGAATGGTTAGCAGTCACCTGTGAGAATTCTTGGCGAATGGGTGAGGTCCCAGAGGAATGGAGAAGGGAAAATATAGCACCTATCTTTAAAAAGGAAAATAGAGAGGGCCCAGGGAATTATAGACCAGTCAGCCTAATTTCAACACCTGGAAAGATACTGGAACAAATTATTACACAATCAATTTGTAAGCACCTTGAGGATCATAGGGTTATAAGGGGCAGCCAGCACAGATTTGCCAAGAACAAATCATTCCACGTAAACCTAATTTCCTTCTTGACATGGTTATTGACCTAATGGAAAGTGGGGGAAGCAGTAGACATCATATGTTGAATTTTAGTAAGATTTGACACAATCCCACATGACAGTCTCAAACAATCTAGATGAAATTACTATAAGGTTGGTGCATTACTGAACACGCAAAGAATAGTTAATCAATGGCTTACTGTCAAATTGAGAGGGCATATCTGCTGGGATCCCACATGGGTCAGTCCTGAGTCTGGTACTATTCAATATTTTGATTAATGACTGAGAATTGAGTGAAGAATATGCTTATAAAATTTGCAGAGAACACCAAGCTGGGAGGGGTTACAAGCACTTTGGAGGATAAGATTAGAATTCAAAATGACCTTGACAAATAAGGAGAATTGGACTGAATTCAACAAAACAAAATTCAACCGGGACAAGTGAAAGTACTACACTTAGGAAGTAAAAGAAAAAAAATCAAATGCATAGCTATAAGAAGAGGAATAACTGGCTATGTGAAAGTATTGCTGAAGAGGATCTAGGAGTTATAAATGGATCACAAATTGAATGAGCCAATAATGTTATGCAGCTGTGAAAAAGGCTAATGGAATTCTGTGGCGTATTAACAGCAGAGTTGTAAGACACAGGAGATAACTCAGCACTGGTGAGGCCTCAGCTGGACCAGTGTGTCCAATTGTGGGCACTACTTTTTAGGAAAGATGTGGGGAAATTGGAGAGTCCAGACGAGAGCTACAAAAATGATAAAAGGTTTAGAAAACTTGACCTATGAGAAAAGGTTAAAAAACTGTGCATGTTTAGTCTGGAGAAAAGACGACTGAGGTGGGGGACCTGATAATAGTCTTCAAATATGTAAAGGGTTGTTCTAAAGAGGACAGGGAATCAATTGTTCTCCATGTCCACTGAAGGTAGGACAGGAGGTGATGGGCTTGATCTGCTGTAAAGGAGAGTAAGGTTAGATATTAGCAAATCTTTAACTATAAAGGTAGTTAAACTCCGGAATAAGCTTCCAAGCAAGGCTGTGAGATCCCCATCATTGGAGGACTTTAAGAACAGGTTTGACAAACACCTGTCGGGGATAGCTTATGTCTACTTGAGCCTGCCTCAGTGCAGGGAGCTGGACTTGTTGACCTTTTGAGATCCCTTCCAGCCCTACATTTCTATTTTAAAATGGAAGAGTATCATGACTTTTAAACAGCTTAAATGAATAACTACCTTTGATTTCTATTCACAGAGGAACAGATGGGGGGGGGGGTTTAAAGCTACATCTCCAGCCAATATTAAAAAAAGTCAAAAGGACAAGATAGTGTAGAGAACCCACACAAATTTCATATTAAAAAGTGAGTCTTGCTCTCAAGCACTAATTATGACAAAACTATATCCATATTACCAAAGCCTCACAAAAACAAACATCTGACCACTAGACCAGGGGTCTCAAACATGCGGCCCGCGGGCCGCATGCGGCCCGCGGAGCTCTTCCCTGCGGCCCGCGGAGCTCCCCAGGGGAGCTCCGCAGGGGCCCCCAAGAGAAGAGCGGAGGCTCCCGCCTCCGCCCCTCTCCTGGAGCCTCGGCGCATAGAGCGCCGAGTCTCCGTCCGAGCGCCTGAGCCCCGCCCCGATCCGAGCCGCGTGGGGAGGGGGCGGGGCTGGGAGCTCTGGGCTGAGCGCTGCGCTCGGCGTGGAGCTCCCAGCCCCGCCCCCTCACCACGCGGCTCTGAGCGGGACCGCCGGAGACGCGCTCGGGTAAGAGGGGGGGGGGGAAGCGGGACCCGCCGGGGCCGGGGCCGGGGCCGGGGGAGGGAAGCGGGACCCGCCGGGGCCGGGCCGGGGGGTGGGGGAGGGAAGCGGGACCCGCCGGGGCCAGGCTGGGGGGGGGGGGAAAAGGGAAGCGCTCAGGGCTGGGGCAGAGGATTAGGGTGCGGGGGGATGAGGGGTTCATGATGTGGGGGCGCTCAGGGATGGGGCAGAGGATTAGGGTGCGGGGCGGCTGAGGGCTCTGGCTGGGGCTGAGGATTAGGGTGCAGGGTCCTAGTGCCTGCCCTCCGCCAGTACTGGCAAGGCAGGCTTCCCTTACCCTGAGCCTCTCCAACCCCAAACCCTCAGCCCACATCATGAACCCCTCATCCCCCCCTGCACCCTAATCCTCAGCCCCAGCCAGAGCCCTCATCCCCCCACACCCTAATCCTCTGCCCCAGCCCTGAGCGCCCCCACATCATGAACCCCTCATCCCCCCGCACCCTAATCCTCTGCCCCAGCCCTGAGCGCCCCCACATCATGAACCCCTCATCCACAGCCCTCACCCCACACTCCAAACCTCTTCCCTAGCCCTGAGCCCCCTCACATCATGAACCCCTCATCCACAGCCCTCACCCCACAGCCCAACCCTCTTCCCTAGCCCTGAGCCCCCTCGCATCATGAACCCCTCATCCACAGCCCTCACCCCACAGCCCAACCCTCTTCCCTAGCCCTGAGCCCCCTCCTGCATCATGTACCCCTCGCCCTCAGCCCCACAGCCCTCACCCCTGCACTCCCTCCTATCCCCAAACTCCGTCCCAAAGCCTGCACCCCCACCCCCTGCCGCAGCCTGGAGCCTGCATCGAGCACAGAGCCTGCATCCAGACCCCCTCCCCCACCCAAACTCCCTCCCAGAGCCTTAGGCAGTAAATCTAAGTGCGTGTTTTGTCCTTTGAGTGAGGTGCATTACTGAGTGTATATATTTATTAAAACTGCACGCGCTTAGGGGAGGAGGTGGAGAAGAGACAGGGCAGGGGCGGGGCCTCATGGAAGGGGTGGATTGGGGGTGGGGCCAGGGGCAGCAAGGGGGCGTGTCAGTGATGCGGCCCTCGGGCCAATGCACTAGTCCTCATGCGGCCCTCGGGGTCATTTGAGTTTGAGACCCCTGCACTAGACTGTTACTGCAAACAAAAAAACAAAAAAAAAAACAAAAAAAACAACACACCACCACACACACCACTGAATTAGTTAAACATGTAGTCCACAAATCATATTCTCCTGCTGTCAAACCTATCCAGCTACACACACATCGGAGTAAAACTAACAAGTACCTGGAATTAGATCAGGGTCCTACTAAGGAGTCATATAGAATGGGGCAGTTTAACATTAAAATAACTATTTATACACAATACACTTAATGTGCCAGTCCTATCATTCTTTTAGGGCTATAGATCTTCTACAGAGAATACTCCTTTTAAAAAATTAAGACTTTTGTAGAACTTACACTATTTCCCTTGTTGAAATTTTGGGCAAAGGACTTCAAAGTCCTGTGTGCTTTGCTGCAAAAAAAGACTGGAGTCTTCCAAAATCTATGGGGTGCAAGAACAGTGACAAAGTTTTCATGAAGTTTTATGGGGAGGGTCTTTTCCCCACTTCATCCAGCTCCAGTCAAAATCAGAAGTTACTTTCAGAGTTCAGAAATGGTCTGACACCCGTGCAAAATGGCTTAAAAGGAGATGTCATCAGGTCTCAGAGGACCAAGTTAAGATTCTATTGGTTTGTTTTCTTAGCCATCTGATGAGTACTGAAAGGAGCAAAGCCTGGCTACTTTTGTAAAGAATTCATGAAAATACAAGGATAAACAGCAAAGATGTCACTTAATTATTTGATGTGTCCAAGACTGTGCACAGGAACTTGAAAACAGCGGAGACACGATGGTTTTCTAAACATGAAAAAGAGCATGCTCTATATTTGACAGGGAGGTCTATAAAATTATTTGTTCGTCCCTACTGCACCACATAGAATATTTAGATAAGGTAGATGAATTGAAAGTCATCAGAACTACTCTAGAACTACTATTTCTGAAATCCAGGAAGGATGGAAGTCAGTTGGCTCTCATGAATAACCACGCTCTTGGAGCCTTTGCCTCAAGTTCTAGGCCAACAAGTTGAGATTTTGGAGGCATGGAACAAGTGGGCTTTCCTTCAGCAGATCCTTATAAGCAGCAAGTTGCCATGGACCATAGATTGACACAATCAGCAAATAAGGGAACTGGGGACTATGGCCTTGCCTTCCTTGATTTTCCAAGCTACTCTTGCTAGAAGGCAAAGTACATAGACATTTAAAAAAAAAAAAAAACCCACCCATGGTATATCTAGCTCTACAATAGCCTCAAGCCAAAGATTTGGATTTTTTTACCCTGGGAAGCATTGTGGAAGGAAACATACATCTTTGACACATGAAAGGACATTTCCTGGTCAAGTTCTCAAACTCCAGTTGGGAGTGTCTTGTACTTAGCCAGTCAGTTCTGTGGTTGAACTTCCTCTTGAATTGCTTGGATAAATAAGGTCTTGCTCTCTAAGAATGTGAATTTTCTAACTTAACAGATCAATGAGAGGCTTTCAAGGACCCTTCAAGACCTAGTTTGCCATCACATTGGCATAAAATGGCAGCTGAACTACACTGGGCATGTTGAAGTAGCTTGGGAAGAACCTGAAAATGCTATGTAGGTCGAGGCACTCCATGTATGGCACCACAAAGGACCAAATTTTGCAACTCCTCCTAAATTATTCTGCAGTATCAATCTATTGTATTGCTCAAAATACCCCCAATCCATGCAAACATACACAAGTGTGGCTCATAATTGAAATAAATATTTATTGTTATAAAAAAAATATTTTCCACAGTGATTTCTGAGGATATGTTTTTCCATTATGCTCCCCAAACAGCCTAGCTTCACTCCCTATCCCCCAAGGAATGGGGAAACTCATAGCTGGCTTCTGCAGCTTATCTCCCCAGCTCCCTGAGCCTTGACTATTCAGCTATTTTCCAGGCAGCCCAGCTCCCCCTTAACCTCCTTCTTCCTGGTTACATAGAACAGTGCAGGGTGCATGTACTAGAATCTAACTCTCCCTCATGGGGAAACCTGGAGAGCAAAAGGAAGCTGCAAGCTAGTCCCAGAAAGATAGCGACACCAAAAAATATATATAAAAACAGGATATCAGGTGTCCGCCTACAGCAAAAAGAAAAAATCCAAGGCAAACTGGAGTGACTGACAAATGAATGGGGCAATTCACACCCCTAAGAACTATGGTTTCAGGTGCTATGCAAACCCAGGAAGATACGACCACATCAGTTTACACTCAGGGCAGGTCTTCACTAACAATGCTAAAGCGCTGCCATGGTGCACTGTCTACACTGGCGCTTTACAGTGCTGAAACTTGCTGCGCGCAAGGGGGTGTTTTTTCACACCCCTGAGCGAGAAAGTTGCAGCGCTGTAAAGTGCCAGTGTAGACAAGCCCCTAGTTTAGATTTCACAACCGTGAGGGCTGGAAACACAGCTCTTTAAAAATGAAAGCTGAGATTCTGGAGCACAATTCTGTGGCATTAGGATGACTTCTGCAGCAAGTTCCATGGCCTCAGAATCACAGATTACATAGGGCCCCAACTATAGCTCACTCTCAGTCTAATTTTTGTAAATTAATTACAGACAAGTTTGTATAATGCAAAAGTCATTTTCATAAGTTTGTTTCTCCTAATTGCTCGATGTATAAAAGTAGACTAATTTCATGCCAAAGGCTTTTTTTCCCCACTAATCCTACACAAGAACTTCATTGCATCCATACAGCTCAATTTACTATATCGCTTACCAATTCAATAGATGAATCAAGTATGGGCTGCTAATGAAAATATTTTAAGAATTAACAGTTGAAGCAAATGTCAATGTTAAAGCACCAAATGATGACCACTCTTGATGGTGGACTCATTTGAAAAGTTTTGCTTTCCAAGATGAGGGAGCAGTGTTGGTAGCCAGCCACTGCAATTAAAGTGAATGTTTAAAATGAAATACACAAGTTAAAAGGGAAGGTACTGTACATCTGGGGTCAGGCTTGGGTTATGGGGGAGCGGGTTACAGGTATCAGTTGTAAGGATGAAGAGATACATACATATCGCATAACCGGAATAGACCCAGATTGGGGTGCAAAGGTTTTTAAACTGTCAGTGGATAAGTGGGCTCA
Source organism: Mauremys mutica (assembly GCF_020497125.1). NCBI lineage: Eukaryota > Metazoa > Chordata > Testudines > Geoemydidae > Mauremys > Mauremys mutica. Next base: position 8,375,037 of record NC_059084.1, on the reverse strand, counting down.
GGTACGCCACCCATGGAATGAATAAGGAGTCCAAGTCAGTATTGGTGTAACGGATAAGTACATGGATGGGGTGCGTCCCTTGGTGCGTCAGGGAAGGAAGTGGGTTATTTCCTTGGTCAGCGGTCTCAGTTACTCAACAAATGCCCCAATTACAGTCAGCTTTGAAACTATGTTAACACCTCTCTAGAAAGCTATGTTACCTGGAAAGTTGTTAACATGATTTCAAGTCTTCTTTCAAAACACCAAAACACCTTTCTGTCAAGCTATAAACAAACTGATGCATGTTTGGTTTTATTCTGAAATTCAGAGAGCAGGTTTTTCTGTAACAAATCCATGCTTAACATGCCCTAGTTGTACATTATTAGCAAAGTCCAAGAAGGCAAGAACTTAAAAGGCAAACTACTATCAAGAGGTAAACCAATTTTTACTTCAATAATTTTGATCTCAATAAACAAAGTGGATTAAATTTATCCCTGGTGTAACTCCACTAACTTCAAAAGAGTTACATGAGGGAATATGACCCAGTGGTATATGAATCTAATTTCTTCTGAGGAAGGGTGAATTTAATTCACAAATGGGTATTTTAATATGTTAAATTGCACCTGTGGTTTTGCAAGCCAGCTAGTTTTCATTCCATGCTAAAGCCCTGTCTACATTAGAAAATTTTAGGAAAAATTTCCACTAGTGCTACTTGTTCTGTTGCAGTGGCAGGAACCATAATGTAGACAAGATTCCTCTGACTTGTAGCACTTTTACCACCGTGCCAAATAAACGTATAGCTGAACCAGTGGTGGCATCACTGTCTCCCTCCCCGCCTCAAGTTCCCTAGGCAGGCGCAGAATTTCATATTTTAGGGTTTTTACAGCACTATACTGCTCCTGGAAGTTCAGATACAAGAGAGACCAATAAGACCTCTGTCAATTAGAAGTAAAATTAAACTGTTACATGGACATGATACATAAATGTCTATCATAATAGCAACATTATTCAGTACCATCTCTTTTTCAAATAGAACTAATTTTAATATAGCAAAAAAACTCACTAAAAAAGTAAAATCTTCTCTCCACATCTGTAAATATGTTTCTCGTTCTAACAACTCATCAATTAAGAAACCGTAAAAAAAAAATTAACCTAGATTTAACAAGGGAACAATGTGGGGTAATGAGTAAAAAGACTTATTTTTTTCTCTTTTTTTAAAAGGGACCATGGAAAAAGAGAAGTAGTGGCATACTAGGAAGAGAGGAACAAGACGATATATTTGTGAATGACACATTGTATGGATAGGAGCCCTTTTTGGTTTCCTGTGGTAGGACCTTTGCATGTGTCAGTGTATATCTTTATTAGAAAGTAACCACCACCACACCAAATTTGAGCTCCTTTTACTTCTACAATGTGCTGCACAACTTATCTCCTTCCTCTGGGGCTTTATTTCTATCACTTCATTCTTTTTTCCAAAACAGTCTACTAATCACCCTCTTTAGATTTTCCTCTCCCCTGTCATTGCAATTTGTTCTATGCTGCTCCTTATGGCTGGAACCCACTCCCTGACCAGGTCCACCATGGCCCACCCTCGTTTCTTTCAGGAGGTTTACTAGTCCTAGCTTTTCTTCATGGAAATATATACACTTGATTATTAATAGTTACTTTTCAAAAGTTAAACATTGTTGGGCAGTCATCTGCTTTTTGTTTGTGTCCCATCACCTAGCCTCTCTTTCTACACTGATATTTAGATGGTATGCCCTATGGCTGAGATTCCCAAACATTTTACTAAGGCGACCCACCAACTGCATTCTCTCTCTTTTTGCAACCCGCCATTACACATGTGCACCTTTCATCCCAGGAACCAAAACCCTAACCCCAGCCCAGTGTAAAGGAAAGGCCCCAGGGAGGGGTGGAGGCAGAGAGGAAGCCCACCCTGCACTCAACTTGCAGCGATGGCTCCTGCCTACTCCTGGTGTGATGACTGGGCATGAGGTCACAGCACCACTCAGGCTTGGCCCAGCCACCCGTGTGTGTGTGTGTGTGTGTGAGATGGAGGGGCAGCCAGGACAAACCTGATTGGTTCTGCAACTCTGTGCCACAGGTCTCAACACCCAGAATGCCCCATGGCATGGGAGGTGCTGCTGTGGGGTAAGCTTGCTCTCCAACCTCTCCACCCCCACCCCCAGTTACCTTTCCGGGCCTCACTTCTACACTGAGTGAGGAGAAGTGGATGTTTGCCTAGAGCCTAGTGATAGGTTAATCCAGCCCTGCATATGGCAACCCACCGGTAGGTCAGGTCGCACCATTTAGGAAACGTTGCCCTGTGAGACAAGGATATTATTATTTTAGCTGTCTGTACAGTACCTAGTATACTTTTAATTCTCTATGATAAACTGATGCTATGAGTTTAATAATTCAGCAACTCACAAGGGCATATATTAGGATAGTAATGTTTAAAAGTTATATAGATTGCTCTTACTAGAAGAATGAAGTACTATATATGGATCCATATGAACTCTTCCACACAACGCATGACAGTGTTTTAAAATGATACATTGTACCTAATACAAATTCAAGAGAGCTTTGTCTGTATCACTGAAAAATGTTTCTCAGCAATACTTTGTCAAGGAGCAATGCTGTAAAGTTAAAAGGGAGATTGCCAGGTAGATGAGGTTCAAAACTTACATTTTTGGTTCTTTATTTGAAAAAATTACCCAATGTCACTGATACAATTTTCCACCTTTGGTTATTTGCTTGGATTTATTTGTAGTTCAGAACTACATAAAGACCCAAATCAGGATCCAACCCTCACTGTGCTAGAGGCTGCACAAAGAGTAAAGACAGTCTCTGCCCAGAAGAACTTTAATTTATTTGAACACCTCCCTACAGTGTTAACCTATTGCAGCGCTATGCTAGTGCCAGCTCACCAGAAAGTGAAAGACCAGAAACAAAAAGTGACACTGACTTGTTTGCCCAAGATGATCAAAATGCAATAAATTAATAATGAAAAGGAAAGTCACCCTTTACATTTGAATGTTAATAATCTAGTAGTCATCTAACACTGATAAGGAGGCAGGAACAGTCTTTTACTCTATATTTGTACACTACCTTCAGAGGGGATCTGGGAGACTGCAGGGATCATTCTGTGCAAATCTCATTGCAGGATTGGGACCGATAGGTTTCAATCCCATCTGAGTTCAAATCAATTAGTATCTTTAGTTTAAAAAACATTTAGCATATCGAGCTAGTCAAAGTAAGGGTTTGTATACATGAGAAAGTTTTACCAGTTTAGCTCAGTGTGTCATTTTAAACATATTTAGATAAACCAGTGTAAAAGACTGAACAGTTATTTTAATTTAAATCAAACTTATTTAAGTGTAGTTTAAGCCTTAACCAAAATAAGCATGTCCACATAGCATTTTGCACTGATTTTGCTACAGCCTGGTTTGCATAGTTTTCATACTGGTATAACCAAACTATTTAAGTGTGTGATTTAAAAAAAAAAAAAAAAAGAACCAACTGGTTATACTGGTACAATCCCTACTGTGGATGTAGTTATACCATAAAAAGTACCTTACAAATAGTACAGCTTAGTCCTGTCCCGTTCCTTACGGGAATTAGGTTTACAGTGCCCCACACTAGGGAGGCTATACTACTTTAACTGTACTGGTATAAAGCACAACTTTGGGGATTTAGACAAGATCTAAGTCAGTTTAAAAAAATAATTTAAATTAAACTAGTGTACATATCATGTAGAGCATTATTTTTACTCAAGAAGTTCCGTAACAGGGGTCAGATACAGTGTTCCCTCTAATTGTTTATATCCAGGTGTGGAATGAATTTTGTTATGTGCACCAATATGGAGGTGATTTGTCACACATCACCTCCACGTTGGTGCACATAAAATTCATGCGGTGGTGGTGGGGCCCAGGGGTTTGGAATGTGGAAGGGGGCTCAAGGCTGGGGCAGAGGGTTGGAGTGCAGGGGGGGTAAGGGCTCTAAGGTGGGGCTGGTGATGAAGAGTTTGGGAAGGGATTCAGGGCTAGGGAAGAGGGTTGGGATGTGGGAGGTGCAGGCTCTGGGGTGGGACCAGGGATGAAGGGTTTGGAGTGCAGGCTGCCCCGCTGCTGCAGTGGGAAGAGACGACTCCTCCCAGCCCTCTCTAACCGCAGCAACTCGGGCCGGGGTAGAGGCCTCTCTCCTGCTGTGGCAGTCCCAGCAGAGCTAGGCCAGGGGAGGAGCTCCTCTCCCAGGCTGCTCTGGGCCGAGCCGAGGGAAGAGCTCCTCTCCCCTGGCCACAGCAAGTCCGGGACTGGTCTGTGCTGAGGGAGAGGCGCCTCTCCCTACCACAGCCCTGAGCAGGGCTCAATAGGCAGCTGCACAGCCATGCAGCTTAGAGGGAACTTAGGTGAAATATCAGAACGGATTCCTAGTTTTAAATTTAAGACATGCATCAGGGAAGGAAAGTATTCAGAAGGAGGGAGGAGATTTTAACAGGATCCTCATTTCACTAATGCTCATTGAGGTCCTGATTGCACAACTGACTTGGCACAAGTGTACCCATGTGGCCACAGGTAGACTCCATTGGACATCACAGAGGCTCCACCAGGCGCAGGGGTACACCTAACCATACACAGAATCTTAACAGTTGATAATATCAGGTGTTTTAGCTGACAGACTGTCAAAAGATATTTTCTCCACTACTAAGATCACTAGTAAACATTTATTTTTTTTACTATATTTCTCAAGTGACCAACTGTTTCTATAATGCTACCGCTTCAGTTACTTTTTCAAGAACAAAATATAAACTAATTAGCATGACTGACAAGTAACTTTGTAACTGAGTATCTCAAAATCAAACATGGATGTTCAGAAATGGGCAAATAGAGATATGCCCAGCCCACCAAGGCTGAGTTTGACCCCAGGTGACTAAAACTGTCAAGAGTGTTTTAAACTAAGCCCTTTCACATTAAAATATTTTTAATGGAAGAACTTCAAGTAGTGTAATAAGGCATTCTGGGTCTTTATTTGAAATAATTCTATATATAGCTCATGCAATTAAAAAAAACTTTACATTTTTATTTACAAGCATCAAAAGAAGCACTTTTCAATAATTAGAACTGAAAGTGATCAAAATATTCAATAGATCAAAACAATCTCAAGGGTATTTTGTAATAATTGATATGTCTTATCACCATGTTGATTGACCAATGCACATTTTTTCTGATTAATATGAAGTGCTCACATTTACATTTTCGATTGCCAGCTTAGCTAAAATAGAGTACGGCAGTTGAGTTGTGAACTCAAGTTGAGAGCAGCATCCAAATGTTTGGTCCCCAGGCCAGAAGAGTTTGAGTGCCTTTCAAAAGTGGCCCACTTAGATTCGTGGAAATAGAAAATTATGGTGACTCACTGAGCACACACACTGTTGGACAGTTCCTGTGCTAGTAGTGGTGTGCAGAATGCCTCAGAAGCAGCAACTGCCTTGATCACTGGCATCTGCATGGCCCTTAAACTGAAGGGGTAAGTAATCCCCAAAACACCAAACTTCAACTGAAATTAAGCATGTTTTAAAAAGAGAATCCTAGTTTGTTATGAAGACTGGTATGAATACAAAATTTTGCATAACTACTCTAACTCTAAAATGGAACTGTATTATATACAGCTCAAGATAACTAAATGCTTCCACAAATTGGTTTTGAAGAATCACAATTATACATCCTATAAAGCCTGGTCACTGAAAGTGTCAATTTGTATTTTACTGGTCAATGTAAAACAATGTATTGCTCTGCCTCATAATATGCTGTTTAAAAAAAAATAAAAATAAAAATCACCCTCTCAACCTTAAATTCTTCTGGGGCAAAATTTAAGGTTGTCATAATAAGGTAAGATCTTTCAATTTTTAACAAGTCTAAAACTTTTTCCCCCCTTAGTCTTGAAATATATGGTAAACCTGATGGATCTACATATAAAAAGACACTTCAAATCAAGCAAAAGTGTTCCTTTTGCTGATATATAATTTGAGCAGTTTTCCCCCCCAACCCTTTTAAATGTAGAACAGAGGAAATCCATAATTTTCTCTCTTGGAAACAGATATCATCCAGTGATCTGAGCAAAGAACTTCCAAGTTTTAATTTTGGATTTGACATTGACACCCCTAATGGCCATGGGAAAGTCACAACTTTTCACCCTGAGTTTCCCCAGCTTTCAAGTTGAGAGAATACATTCACTTTCCAGCCACACAGGGGTTATGAGAGGATTAACATTTGTAATATGCTTTGAAAGTGAAAGTACTACAATAAGCTGCTATTATCCTTGCTTGTTAGATACCTTTTTTTTTTTAAACCACACAAAATATGGCCATGCTAACAGTTAGCAGCATAACACTGGTAGGCTATAGTATAGTACACAAAAGCTGTAAACAGGTGGGAACATTTGGACTTGCTCACAAGTTGGTGGGAATTAGAATTGGAGATACATTCCAATATTTAGCATTCTTCCTTCAGATACTTTGTGTGTATTTCATCTGAAAGTCAGCAAGTTTTCACATGTGTATTCACATTCACAGAAACTTAGAGACAATTAAGCATTTCAGAGATGCCTACTTAAAAAAAAAAAAAAAGGAGAATGGACCCAAAAAGCAATGTGCTCAGCTATAACAAGTATCAGAGTTTTACAATAAAAAAAAACTATTTAGATCATTTTATTCAAAATCTGTTAGCTTCCCCTTTTTTCTTTCCAACCTCTTATGCTTACTAATCTAGGATACCAACCCTGGAAAAACATTAGTAGATACATCTCTTTACTGAAGTCAGTGGGACCATTCATCCGAGTACGATCACATGTACATAAAACGGTTTACAGGATTGGGACCAAAGTCTCTCTCTGTGCCTTCATGCCAGTTTTATGACAATTATTGTGGTGCACCCAGCTGATTTTTGGTGACAAACATTTGGATTTTTAAATACAAAGAAGACTGTTTGCCAAAATATATATATACACACACTACAGGTGTGCAAGCTGCTTTTAATGGCTCCAGTTCAGGAAAGCATCACTATTCAAGTCAATGAGACTTGAGTATATACTTAAAGTTAGGCATAAAATACTTTTCTAAATGGGACCACAATAAGCAGAGGTTGGAAAAAACACCAAAAACCAAAACCAAGAGAAGTAAGAATCTTCCTCCAGCAAGTGACAGAGCCAAAACCCATATATTGCTGTAGAATTTAAACCTCCATTTAAAACAAATTAAGTATCCAACCTCTATGGTTGTGAAGAAAACCATCCAAATGTGAGACAAATATAAATGGATAATGTCCTCTTCAGTATACAGATTACACAGGTGCCAGTGGAAGCATTGGAGCTATAGCTCTACCAAGCAGCAGCAGCGTGAAATTAACATTGGTCATTTTCACTAGTGCTATTCAGAACCCTACAACAATGAAACTCCTCAAATCAGGTCAGTTTCACACTGAGGCTGTGGCTACACTTAGCGCTTCAAAGCGCTGCCGCGGCAGCGCTTTGAAGCGCTAAGTGTAGTCAAAGCGCCAGCACTAGGAGAAAGCTCTCCCAGCGCTGTCCGTACTCCACCTCCCTGTGGGGAATAACGGACAGCGCTGGGAGCCGCGCTCCCAGCGCTGGGGCTTTGACCACACTGGCGCTTTGCAGCGCCTCAATTTGCAGCGCTGGAGAGGGTGTGTTTTCACACCCTGCTGCAGCGCTGCAAATTTGTAAGTGTTGCCAAGCCCTGCTATTGCTTGGGAAAGCTACCAGTGGTGGCAGCCCACTGGAGTTATTCATAGTGCACGAGGAGCCCAAAAAAAAAAAAAACAGCCCAGAAGCTAGGTGATAGAATACAATACACATTTGTGTCTCCATTTCCCACAGCCAACTACTAGCAGATGCTAGGAAATACTGGGGGAGGAGTAAAGCTGTAGAGACCCTCTACCATTACCATCTGACAGTTGTTCTATGACCTATATAAAAATCAATTTGTGGCATCAGTTCAGTGACTAGTGGACAACTGTGATATCCTTGTTGGCAGTCTCAGCCTAAAGAACAGAGGATTAAGTGGACACAGAGAACGATCTACCACACTCCCATCACCCAGGGCTGATCCCTGCAGATTGGTGTGTAGGGAAGCTTTAACGGTTACTACATTTTACTATACTATTCTGTGGACAAGAAGGACCTTTAGTCTTCAGCAATTTTCATAAGTACTAAAACTCACTCAAAGGAAAAAAAGTGGGGTTTCTATATTTCACTTTTGCCTAGGCTTGGGGGTGGGGGGGGGAGGAGGACATGGCAGGGGAAAAAAAATTCTCCTGATCTACCAGCTCTGTACTGTTTTAATTCAATACATGCATATAGTACTTCCCCCCTCCCCACTATGCTGCATACCTTTTAGCAGGCTTCTTAGGCTCGGTCTACACTACAAGCTAGGGTGTGATCCCCAGCTCACAGACATACTCATGGTAGCTCAATGAGAGCTAGCTCAAGTATAAATAGTAGTGTAGCCATGGTAGCATGGGCAGCAGGAGCATGGCTTAGCTGTGCTACGTACAAACCTGTCTGACCCCTCTGAATACATACTCAGCATGGCTAAGCTGGGCCATCGCTGCTACTGCCCATGCTACCACAGCTACACTTTCATTTATTACACCGGTGCTAGCTGTCACTGAGCTACTGCGAGTAGGTACCTGTGAGCTGGGAACCACACCCCTAGCTCATAGTGTCGACTATAATGCCATAAGAAGATAGCAGAACAGAGTAACAGTATAATATACCTGTGATCAGAGAAACCTGTTTAATTTTTTTGTTAAATTCCCAGGGCTGACAATACAGTTATGGTAAGAAGATTGTAGATTTCAGTTGTGGCCAGTTTTGAGAACCTGTTATATACCAGTGCAAGTGAAAATACTGCTTTGCTAATCCTAAAACTAACTTTTTCGGGGGGGGGGGGGGGGGAGGGGGGAATTTATAGAAGTGTGAAAATCATTAAAAAACATTTGCAGCACCTGCCAATTATGATCTCATATATGGTGCATAGTTCTGTTCTACTTGCAGACTTCTGTTCCATCTATGAGCAACTAAGATACTTTTCTGTGTATCTGAAACAACTGCCATGATGTTTTAATATCAATTGTCCCAGCTATTACCAGATGAGTGCATAAAAGATCTCCTCACACTATTTACTTCAGAACGCAAGTAGTTAAAAACATAAGATGACTTATTTTGATTCATAGTGCATTTTATGAAATTATCTTTAAATAAACTTGTTGCATACTTGACAGAATCATCCTTTCTAAAGTCAATTCAAGAGTATTTTCAGCATCTCTGCTAAAGCCAAAAAGATGGTTTTTTAGGCAATTTTTGGAATTGTTTAGCAGTGCTCCAAATGTTCAGGCTACAAGTTACAAATCTGGGCTGCTGGAGAAGAGAAAGTGCAGATATACTGCTTTTCATAATATACACATTGTATATATTATACACACACTTCTCCCACCCTCTTAAGATCTTGGTAAAACAAAAATGAACCCATTATTAACCAAAACTAATGCTGATAACCCTGTTTCCTTGGGGAGGGGAAAAACAATAAATAATGTGGCAGAACCCAACAGCACCACAACAATTAATATCCCTGCTTTCACACATTTCTAATTTGGCCATTTTAAATTCCATCTAGCTAAAAACTGATACACCATACAGGTGACACACTAGCAGCAATATATTTTAAGAAGTGTAAATCAACTAAACTGTTTGTAAAGGTAAAGGTAGACCACCTCAAAAACACTTCTTTAAAGAATCTTTTTGTAAAGCCCCAGATTAATAAAAATATTGACATTTTTATATTCAGTGTCATTTATGTGGAACAGTAATTGGACATTTGGGGGTGGGGACTGGAAATTAAAAAACTAGTTTATTTTTGTTTGGAAAATAAATACAGAATATGCGCTACACCAGTGGTTCTCAACTGAGGTACATGTGCCCCAGAGGTCTTCCGGGGGTACATCAACTCATCTGATTTTTGCCTAGTTTTACAACAGCCTACATAAAAAGCACTAGCGAAGTCAGTAAAAACTAAAATTTCATACAACTTGTTTATATTGCCGTATATAGTATACACTGAAATGTAAGTACAATATTTATATTCTAATTGATTTTATAATTACACAGTAAAAATAAGAAAAGTAACAATTTTTCAGTAATAATGTGCTGTGACGCACTTGTATTTTTTTGTCTGATTCTGTAAGCAAATAGTTTTTAAGTGAGGTGAAACTAAGGGGTATGCAAGATAAATCAGACTCCTAAAAGGGGTACAGTAATTTGGAAAGGTTGAGAGCCACTGTGCTACACAACAGGCAAATTTTTCAAAAGTGGATGCTAAATTGTAGTTACTCTATGCACACTACTGTTTGCACATGCAGCTTTTGTTCTCTAGTTATATCATGCATAAACTCCTCAGATTTGCATGAGCAAACTGTATTAGCATACAGCTCTCCAATTTTTACATGCAAATGTTGCTTGCAGAGACTAATTTGAGGTTTTGTACGTGCAAAAACTTGGATGTACAAACTTTGCTGGTGCAACTTGACAGATGGGTAAAACTTCCTTTGAAAATTTGGTCACTGTGCTGTACTTCAAAATTCAATTAATTCATTATGTTTTTGTATTAGTCTATTCTCCCCTCATACATATATGTAAACTCCATTAAAGTTAATGGCACTTAAGTGGATACTGAGGAAGAGAGGGAGAACCCTAAGCATCTAGGGTTAGATTTTCAGCACCCATAACTGGGACCAGATTTTCAAAACAGCTCAGCATTCAGCAGCTCCCAGTGTGCTCAACAGAAGCTGCTGACCAAAAATATAGTTCTTTTGAGATTTTGGATTTTTGTCAAATTTAAATTTAAAGGACTTAATCCTAAAAATTAAAGGCTAGATCCTGCAAAGTCTTACTTTGATTTCACTGGGACCATGCACAGGAGTAACTTATGCATGCTCAACCATAAAGATTGGGCCCTTGTTGGTAAATGGGGCACATTTTAGTAAGTTGATAAAAATGTTAGTGGTTTAAAAACCACTTTATTAGAAACTGCTGATCATGTCCAGTAGATGTTTTCCATAATTAGTTATACTATGTAGTACTGCCATATTGCCACTATGGAGCTATATACCTAAATGTTACTAACATCAACTGTAAACCATAAGGGAAAATTTTATTAATATTGCAGAAAGGGATAACATCTTCAAATTCTGAAAAGTATGATGCATTTTTAGTTTAGGGTTTTTTTTAATTATTATTATTATTATTATTATTATTATTATTATTAAAACAGGCTCCAACTTAAAAACAGGGATTCCAAAGGTTTAAGACTTTTTGACAAATTTAAAAACAGTTTTGAAACTTCAGCATATGAAATATTCTTGCCAAGCAATATCTTTCTATGCAAGAAAAATGTAGATTTTTAATATCCCAATTGTGATTTAAATATACAGAATGTTTGACAGACTTAACTTAACCATGCAGTGTCACATACTATAAATGGAGTACACCGCTACCTTGATATAACACCACCCGATATAACACGAATTTGGGTATAACGTGGTAAAGCAGTGCTCCGGGGGGAGCGGGGCTGCGCACTCCGGTGGATCAAAGCAAGTTCAATATACCACGGTTTCACCTATAACGCAGTAAGATTTTTTGGCTCCCAAGGACAGCATTATATCAAGGTAGAGGTGTATTATACAGAAACACAGTGTACAGTAAGATATGGTTGCTGGTATCTTAGTAATAAGTGCATCAATCTAAGGTTGGGTAGTAGTTTCAACAGATATCATTTTTACTACTCTAAGACCTATTGAAATGAATTGCATATGCACCCCATTGATTTCATTAGGTAGTAATAATAAAATTTAATTGGCTGTTCTTTGTATAGTAATATCACCTAGCAAAACGACAAAAAAAAACAACCAAGGATATTTGACAGAGCATAGACCAGTTCTCAGAACAGAAGGTTTTTTTTATTCTGCCTTTAACTCACTCCCTACTGGTCTCGGGCTTGGTTCCCTGACTAAGCGCGATGTTAGTTACTACAGGCGCTGCAACCCTACACACAACAGGGTAAGGTAAGGACAGCGTAAGATTGCCTTTGTACTGAAGGTCCAGTGATAAAAAATCATCATCATGAGCTCCAAATTTGAGAGCATAACTCAGATTTCTAATGCTATTTTAATGTATTTATGGTAAAAGAAGGTAGCTTCTCTCCTTATGCTGTACCTGCTGCTGCACTACCAAGCAATGCTCCTTGTATGGTACAGGGGGGCATACAGGGACAGGGAAAAGAGCAGCATGCTAGGTTAGATGAATTACTGACAAAACTGCTTTAAAATCAAAATGCATCATGTGAAAACGAAACAGCAAGGTGCATTAAAATAGCACTTTAATCACATTTGTGTTGGCTTGCGGCTTTGTTCACACTTGCATTTTAGTAAAAAGGAAAATCTAAACAATAGTAAGATTTCTCAAATAATTGTGTCAACATGCCTTTGTCACCTGAAACAGCATAAAAATCATGCCACATCCCATGCCACTGTCCAAAAGCAAGTGATATCTGAGAGTAAAAGCTTCCCCATGATTTACAACTAAATGTAGATATATTCATCTTCCTCTCAACAACATATACAGCCACAAAATAAAAATCTCTAGTCTTTACTTACCTGGTGGTAACTGAAAGTTCTGAATATTAGTTGGATTCTGAGGTGCCTGAGGCAGACGAGGTGCTAAAACTGTAGGAGTCAAAGTTGCTCTGATACCACTTGTAGTTGCTGTTGGAGTCCTTGGCAGACTTTGTGCCACTGTACTGGCAGTGCCCTTAGCCATTCCTGTAGGGGTACCAGGAGCTGCAGGAGGTATCCCACCGGGATTGGGGGCCACATTGGAGAGCCCAGCTTGCATAGTTTGCCCAATTATCATGTTACCCCCTGTAGTACTGGGCTGGCCACTAGCAACTAGTGTCTGCTGCTGGGATACTGCATGCACTATAGTTTTAGGAGACTCTGATTTGATGACCTGTGTGGTGGGTGCTGCCGGCAAACTGGAACCAGGTTGGCTGTTCACAAGTGATGTCTGGAGGGAAACTCCAGAACCCACAGTGACTGCAGCAACAGCAGGAAAACTCCCCACACCGATGGCTGAATTGATCACAGTATTGCTCCCATTCTGGGTGGCTGCAGCAGCTGCAGCAACCGTGGGTCCTGCTGTGTGAATTGGTGGCCTCACCAGTGCTACAGTAGGCCCCCCACCTACAATGCTTGGTGGCGGTTGCGAAGAGATTACTGTGGGGGATGAGGATGAGGCGGAGGACACAGCAGTGCTGAGGAAAGAAGTCTGGATGACAGTGTTAGAAGCTGATGGCAAAACAGCATTAACTGTATTTCCTTTCCCCACAGATCCAGGTCCATTGTTAACTAGAGGGGCAACAGCAGGTGCAGCAGCAGGATTAGCAGTTGCAGGAGTCCCAGAGAAAGCAGCACTTCCCGAATGGTGAGAGTTCATCACCACATTACTCCCATTCAAAGTTTGCACCGTTGTGGTCCCAATTTTGCCATTCCTGGTGGATAAGGCAGTTGCCATGGTACTGATAACCACTGATTTGCCCTGACTGAGGGTCCCTGGAGCAGCAGCAGCTTCAGATCCTCCTCCTGCTGCTGCTGCTGCGGTGGTGGTGCTGGTGCTGGTTGTAGTGACTCCATCCAGAGCTGAACTCTGGGATCTGGTGTTATGATTAATAACGCCCCCTTGCACTCCTCCAGCTCCTGAAACAACAACAACAACAAGGTTCAAAGGAGAGAATGTGCAGGAGGAGAAAAATATAGAGGGAGTGTGCTCCTCCACCCTCCCAAGCCTTCTTCACCCCCCATGCTGTGTGCATTGAGACAAGAAAAAAGGGGTTGAAAATACAAGTCCTCTTCCTCTGTGTAAAGAGGTTATCCTGAGGCCCATTTATTCCCCATACGGACACCTGGCAGCAGTGATATTAATTATAGCACCCCCATGAACAAGAGAAAAAGGGGAAGACAGACACACAACAAGATAGGATCTGGACAATGAAGGGGGTTGAGGGGGCTTTTTTTCCCCTACACTTTCTTCTCTCCACCATTCCAGGCCTGACATTATGTTTAACAACATCCTTTGCACTTCAGTTCCTGCAACTAGAGGGAAAAGGAGAAAAAGAGTGGGAAAGACATCAATAAAGAGTTCTCCCTGTGCCCTCTATACCTTGCACACTCTACCCCCAATCCTTTCATCTCCTATAGTAGAACCTAGTAGTATCATGGAGTTCAACTAGTACAACAGTGTAAAAAGTAGGGGGTGAGAGCTGTCAATCTGACAGAAAGTTTCCATAAGAGGACTTCGTCTATACCAGGGCCTGCTGTTGTGATTCTGCTCCTCAAGCTCCCACAACCATAAAGAAAAATATGGGGAGAAAACAGACTTGGACACTGAGGACACTATAATGTGGCCTCCTGCCTGAGACCTCCTCATCCCACTTTAATGAGGCCTGGTATCATGATTAACACCAGCCTTGGCAGTCCAGGTCCCAAATTAAGGAGCAAGAAATGAGAAGGGAGCTGTCACAGATAACCCTTATAATGTGTGTCTCAGTAGCTAAGAGGACCCTCCTGTAAGATCCTCATTACAGACCTGCTATTATTAATGTCAGCATCCTCTTACATTTCAGCAACAAGAAGCAGAGAAAAGTGTGTGTGGGGAGGCGGGGGGGGGGGCAGAATCACAGATAGTGGGCAGATAAGGATATTTTTCCCTTTCCTAAAAACAAACCTCCCACCTATTCTCAAAGTGAGACCTAATATTACGATTAACATCATTCCCTTATAACCCAGCTCCTCCATCAAGGGGGCAAACGTTCACAGACAGATAGAGAAGACATTCTAAGGAGGAGGATAGGGGTTGTGCCCTGAATCCCCCCCCCCACACACACAAAATACCAGGACCTTGTGTTGCCACAACACCCCCTTGAGGGAGAAAGAGGAATGAAAGATGTTGAATGCCCCCTCCAAGCTCCTGCTACAAGAGGGGCAAGGGGGAATATCCAGATAGATATGGAGGGAGGCATTTTTAGGGGCTTCTTTCCCTTGAAATCCCTCCTCACTTCCTCCTCTACAGGAAACTGGTGTCATGATTAATAACACCCCTTTGCACTTCAGCAACAGAGAAGGGGGAGGGGAAGGAGCACTCAGACAGAGATTGGAAGGCACTATCAAGTGGCAATCTCCCCAATAAACCCCACCATCCAATGTACACCAGCAACAGGGAAGGCAGAGGAACATTCAAACAAACTGGGGGAAAGCCATTATCAAAGGGATAGTTCCCCCCCCTTGACCCCTATGATTAATAGCACCCTTTTACACTCCAGCAACAAGGTAAGAAAAAGAGAGAGACTGATAACCCATCAGTGTCTGTTTATGGCTCTATCATGGGGGGCAGTACCCCCATATGACAAGAAACACCTCATCTACACCCCAGGAACAAGAAGGGGGAGGAGAAGCACAGTCAGACATATACTAAAGGGCCTGGTGTGGGGGGGGGCTCTCCCCAATATGATTTATACCACCCCTTGCACTCCAGTTCTTGTCACAACAACAAGGCGGAGGAGAGAGGGAAAAGGGGGGAAAGCAGTAAGGGAGGGAGGCAGTCAGAGCTTGGGAGTGGGGGGAGGGGAGGCCCCTTTCCCAGAGAGCCCCCCACCCCTGCCCAGGTTACCTGCTTTTGTGATCTCTGGGGCACTGAGTCCCATCTTGCTGCTGCTGCTGCTCTCTGTTTGGACATTAGCATTGCCTCCTACTACTACTCCTCCAGGGCTAGGGCTAGGGCTGCTGCTGCTGCTACTGCTGCTCACAACATGGTTCCCCAGCAGCCCCCCAGCGGCCCTGAGGGGCTCCTGCGCCTTGTGGTGCTGGTGGTGATGACCGGAGGCCGCCAGCTGGGACTCCAGGGAGCCCACCAGGTCGCTCACCACCTTCTCATCCACCTCCGTGTTCAGGAAAACCTCATCCAGCAGATCCGAGCCCGCCGCCATCTTTTTTTTGGAGGGTTCCTGTGAGCTGCTCCCTCCTCCCCTTTCACTCCTCCCTCCCACCCCCCCACACACGCTGCCCTCTCACTGCGCAAGCGCGCAGGCCTGGGCTCACATCAGCGGCCGGAGAGGGATTCCGCTCGCTGATGATTGGCCGCCAGCCGCCTATAAAAGCCCGGGCAAATGGCTGCGAAGGCTTAGTTGGGAGTCGGGCTGCGGCGGCCCGGACGCGACGCTGCAGGAGCAGCGGGGACAGAAGGTGGCGGGTGGCTGGACAGGGAGCGGGGCGAGGCTAGTTCGAGCTGCGGGGGGGGACGGGGGCCGCGGGGGGGGGACGGGACGCAGGGTAGCGACGGCAGCTCTTTGTCCGCCTGAGCCCAAGATGGCTGCACGTTTCCCTGCTGCTCCCTGCGTCTGGCCCTTGTCGCTGGAGCGAGTCTGAAGGGCGCCCCACACCTGTGCCAGCTGCGTGTAACTGATCCACCGGGAGGGCGGGGGAGGAGACGCGGCCTCGGGCCCCACGCCCGGCCTCGGGAGGGGGCAGCGGGCAGCAGCCGGTGGGGGGCCAGGGGCAAAGAGCCCCCCGCAGAGGCAGCGTCGCCCAGGCGGGCCCTGGGGGGCAAGGGCGGGTAGCCGCGACCCTGCGCCCCTCTCCTCGGGGATGGGGCCGGCTCTTTCCTAGCGCCTGTGCCGCCTGCCTCCCCGCGCTGCGGAGCGGCCCTGGGGAGAAGGCGAGCCTGGCTGCAGGCGCGGGGCTGTGCTGCGGCTTCCCACCGGGGCTCCACAGGAAAGCGACAGCCCCTGGCCTTTCCCCCTCGCTCAGTAAGTGTCGCTGCTCCGCGGGGATTTCAAACGCCTCTCGGGGCTACTGGAGCGCTCCGCTCCCGGCCCCAGCTACCTGCCCCGCTGGCTGGGCCAGCTGCGCTCCCGGCTACTGGAGCTGGGAGTGGGACGGAGCGAAGGAGGGCGCCACTAATCTATGTGCAAGGCAAGGTGCTGTCGCGCTTCCCTGAAAGTGAATTTAGGAAACTGACTCAGCAGCCTAGGGGCCTCGGGGTGGGCAGTCCCTTCAACCAGACAGGCTGGACTAAATCAGCGCTGCGAATGCGTATACAAGGGGGAAGGGATTGGGGTAACTGGGTTTAAAGCCTGGAAAAAGAAACTGGGAGGTGGCTGTGTTGAAAGCTCCACAGCGAAGTGGGGGCGGGCTTAGTCAAACGTCTCAACTGTTAAAAAACATCTCCACAACTTCAGCCTTTCAGAGGAAACTAAAGCTTTGAATCCAGAGCAGCTACAGTTTAACAAAGAATGCACCATTGTGACACACTGTAAATGCTGTTCCAAATTACAGCCAGAGAAATGCATTGAACTTAAGTTCTATTTTGAACAGTACTACAGAGGATAGTACCCATTTAGTTTATAAACCCTGCCCACAAGTGCTTGGAGGGGACAGTAGTCTTTAGCAATACTGAATCGTAGTAGCTATGCTTGAGTGATCCCTAATCTTACAGAGATACTAGAAGTTGCATTTGAACATTATTGTGTATCATCATAAGCAAGGAAGCTCAGCTAAGGTAAAAATGCAGACTGTCCTTTAACTGTGATAAGTTATTTACTTAACACTACCTTCACTGTCCAGAGTAACAAATATTAATTGCAAGATAAGATTCCTGCTATAGTGTCCAGTCACTTTTATGCTACTGCTCATTAAAAGGTATATGGTAGGCAAGTTAAGGTAGTAACAACTTGTTTAAATATTACAGATCAAGGTTTGCCTTACCTCTGTTTTGTTGTTCACTTGGAGTGGCTAGATCTTAATGTTGAAATTTGTTGCAGTAGAATAGGACTCAGATCCTGTGTAGTTCATTATTGTTTAACAGTGCATGGATCTTCATGTCCTAATGAGTCACGATGGGCTGCAAAGATGGAGACATGTCAGAGTGACACTCAAATATTCTCCCAGGCTTCTCTACTTCAAATAGGATAGAGACAGTATTGAACACAAATTCCTCAGTGTTAGGATATCATTACTTTCTGCATTATACATCTCCTGTGATCCATGTAGCCAGCACTTCTATTGCATGAAGTGAGTCACTTGAGCAATGTTTAGCTGTTAGGAGGCAAGAAGGAAAACAGAAAACCCCCGTGTATCTTAGTCACAAATGCCCCTCCCTAAAATCAGCTGGCCAGTCTAAAACGGTAAAGTCAGCTATCCAAATTCATGTGAAGGGAAGACAGACAATTAACTGTCTTACTCCCAAGTAAGCATGTTTGCAACTAATATTTGCCTTAAGAAGTACTGGATCTCTTAGGAATACACGGCTTATGATTGTAAAGTCTTGCTGCTTCTGCTTCCAGAATTAGTGACACCAGTTTTTCCTGTTAATAGTTGGAGATATTCATATTGCAGAACTTTCTATGCTGTCGTTCTTATTCTTCCCTCCCAAACAGCCCTTATTAGAATTCTAATCTCTTCACAGAGAATTTTAAAAAGTATTAAGTGATTTTCTCACTCCTTCAGACATTTGATTGTATTAATCCATGTCTAAATTCCCCTAGCCGAACAGGTCAGTTAACTAGCCTTTAAAATGAATAATGTATCTTTCTATCCTTGTTTTCAGTGATTTGATATAAACTTGCCATCCACCATTTCAACACCAGCCTGAAAGGAGGAGCAAAGAAAGGACCTGTTTCTTCTTCATACATCTTCCATGCTTTATTTCTAATCAATATTGGTTGAACAGAACAGCTGTAGTATTCTAAAGATAAGTGTCATCTTAGGGCTTGTTGCTCAATTCCAGCAATAAAAAAATAGCCATACTGGGTCAGACCAAAGGTCCATCTAGCCCAGTATCTCGTCTTCCAACAATGGTCCATGCTAGGTGCCCTAGAGGAAATGAACAGAACAGGTAATTGAGTGATCCATCCCCATCACCAGCTTCTGGCAAACAGAGGCTAGGGACACCATCCCTGTCCATCCAGGAACTTATCTAGTTCTTTTTTTGAACCATGTTATAGTCTTGGCCTTCACAACATCCTCTGGCAAGGAGTTCCACAGGTTGACACTGCATTGTGTGAAAAAATACTTCCTTTTGTTTTAAACCTGCTGCCTAATTTCATTTGGTGACCCCTAGTTCTTGTGTTATAAGGAGTAAATAACACTTCCTTATTTACTTTCTCCACACCAATCATGATTTCATAGTCCTCTATCAAATCTTCTCCCTTTCCAAGCTGAAAAGTCCCAGTTTTATTAATCTCTCCTCACATGGCAGCCGTTCCAAACCCCTAATAATTTGTTGCCTTTTTCTGGACCTTTTCCAATTCCAATGTATCTTTTTTTAGATGGGGCAACCACATCTGCACGCAGCATAGATTTATATAGAGGCAATATGATATTTTCTGTCTTATCTATCCCTTTCTTAATGATTCCCAACATTCTGTTTGCTGTTTTGACCACCGCTGCACATTGAGTGGATGTTTTCAAGAGAACGATCCACAGTGACTCCAAGATCTTTCTTGAGTGGTAACAGCTAATTTAGACCCCATCATTTTATATGTATAGATGGGATTATGTTTTCCAATGTGCATTACTTTGGATTTATCAACAGCAATGCAGTGGCAGGGCTGCTCTCCTTTTAAACGCCTCTTTTACAAGTGAATGGTACCTTCCCATGCTGCTGCCTTAGGTAGGCATACCTCCATCTAGGCATTACCCACATTAAAGCGCTTTCCAATTCAGTTAATCAAAAAGGGGCGGGAAATCTGGAGTAGAGGT
The DNA here is from genome assembly GCF_020497125.1 of Mauremys mutica. Classification (NCBI taxonomy): domain Eukaryota; kingdom Metazoa; phylum Chordata; order Testudines; family Geoemydidae; genus Mauremys; species Mauremys mutica. Next base: position 8,355,181 of record NC_059084.1, on the reverse strand, counting down.
CCAGGTACAACCCAGAAATGGGATAGTGATTATTATCTTACAGCAGCTGCCAGAATGCCTCCAAGGACATAAGAGGATAGATGTAAACTATAGCAGCCCTGATCACATCAGGATGACAAAGGTAGCCAAAAGCCATCTTTTCTTCCTCTTTGCCTACCTGGGCTGAGTAGAGCCCCAGGTTGTAGCCATAATGGAAAAAGGCAAAAGTGAGCAATGGAGGGGAGAATTGGGGTAAGAGGGAAGAGCTTAAGTAGAGGCAGAACTAAAATAGCAATAGGGAGGAGCAGATGACATCTGATTTAAGGACACGGCAAGCTAGCAGGACTCTACATTCTTCTACTGCCAGTGTTTTTAGGGCAATTAGACCCTCTAGCTTATGCTCACATGGGCCCAGATCCACAAAAGGTACATAGGTGCCTAAGTTCCTGTTTTGACTCCACAAAACTACTGTCAAATCATGTAGGCACTTAAGTTTTCAAAGTAAAAGTTTCCTAGGCATCTGTGTTTGTCTCTGGACATACACACAGGTACCTTCCTCTAGGCATCTGGCTGCCTGTCTCTTCCCTAAACCCCACGAGGATTCATGACTGCCTAAATTGCAGGCAGGGCCCAATCCAGTAGGCATGCTCAGAGACTGCTTACCAGAGTGGATCCCATTCAAAATCCGACCAGAGGAGGTGGTGCTGCTCACCTTAACTTTTAGCTCAGTATTGAGCGCATTGGACCCCCTCTGGAAGAAAGGGAAGAAATTGAACCTGGGTCTCCAACATACTGTGCAAGTGTTCTAACTAAAAGTTAAGGTGGGACACACACACCAGCTGTTTTATGCAAAGTAAGGCTGGCACTTAACTCCTCTCAAGAAACATCTTAGGAACCTAAGCCACTTTATTCCAGCCAGCAGGTTCCCATTTGTGGATTGCTAGGCAGAGCCAGATGCTTCCCCTGCAGTCTAGACTTAGATGCCTATCTCAGAGAGGAGCCGGGCTTAGCACATACCCACTCTGGTCAGCATCTCCCGCTGGCTAGCTTAGGCAGTTCACCAAGTGGAATGGCTTTTGTGGATCACATTCCTAGGTGCCTATGCACCTAAACTCAGGCTCTGTGGATTGCAGTATTCATGTGATTTTTCTAAGTGCCTAACAGGCACCATTATGTTCAGTACTGCAACCCATAAATCCCTTTGTGGATCCCACCCATAGTGAATTAGAAATAAAATCCAGAAGTCTTCATTCTCAGAGCCTTGTTTTAAACACTTGACAAGGCTCCTCTCACATGGTAATAACTACCCTATTGGGTAAGTAACAGCAATACAAAATTTAGATAGAAACCCATTTAACTTGTATATTACGCTATAAGCAATCCTACAAGCTCCTATCCTTTTACTCTCCCCACATGGTTTATTTTTCAGTGGAAGCCATTTATTACATCCTTCAGTGTAGGGAACCATGCCTTCTCTATGTTCTGTGATGTGCCTACTGCTCTTTTGGATGCTGTAAAACAATCAACAGACTTTAAAATCAGTATCACAGTGGGAATTTCCTTGTAATACATTACTAATTTTTGGTGCCACTGCCTAAAGTCCAAAATTCTACATACAGTAAGAACTACACAATCCACCTCACAATTAAAAAGGAAAGATCTTCACCTCAGTCTGCAAGGATCAATCGTACAGGTGAACCATGGAAATTGTTGATGGGAAGGACTGGAATATCAGTCCTGCATCTTTGAGCGAAAGCCTTGCTTTGTGCTCACAAAAGTGTACCTTTATAATGTACTCCCCCTCTTAATTGCAGTTATAGCACAGAGTGACTGATCCTATATTATTTAAAGCTTTAAATATTAAAAGCAAGTTCCCTTCAGACAGCCTGCAAAGATCATAGCACATAGGTGTTACCATATGATGCTGAAGGTGTTGGAGTTGTTTAAGAATCCTTAACCAGGGCCTAAAGCTCACTACAACAATCTTATAACAGTGATCAATTAGTGGAGAGAGAACATCTCTGAGCAAAAGATGCAATTTTCAAGTGTTTCAATGGAGAGGGAGTAATTTCTGATCATAAACATATTGAATATCTGTTAATGCCTAGTGAAAAATGACCCACATGATCAATCATAGCTGTAGCAAAAGTCCCCATCAATAAATGGGTGAGTTGTGGAACAGCCAACCTCCTACTGATGGGTTGTGTTTTACACACACAACCCACCCATTGGTGCTTCCAACATATACAAGTTGGGTTTTAACCATTGACACATTCAGTCCATAAATGCAGTTGAAGTTGACAGAATTTCAACCTAATTAGATCATAGTAACCCACCTGGATCAGTGTATCAACTCAAACCATGCTACAAAACACACACTGAGCACTAAGGGTGATATGCCAAATGCTTGGAAAACTTTGTTGGTTCTGATGACTAGTTACTCATTAAATACCAACTGACATCTACCGGAAAGGATCTGAGCCACTCCAAGGCACTTTATATATCGTGTAATTATTCTAGTAAGATATTCTATTTAAAAAATTATGAGCTCTGTATACTAATATTGACATCATGGAGTCAATCAGACTTTGCACTTACAATCTGATTATCTTAAAGTGCTCTGTATAAATAAGTACCATAAAACACACTCAAGTGATTTGGCCAGGGTTGCACACAGAGATAGCAACAGAACTGAAGACAGAATGCGGGGGTCTCCTGCCTCAGTCCTCTAGTTTGACTATTAGATTATACAGCTTCTCACTGATTGAGACATGTTGCACCGCTGATGTGTGTATTGGTTTATGGAATTCTTTAGAAGCTGTATTATACTAAATGGAATGGGTGCCAACTAAGAGGATTCCTGATAACCTAGCTGGAATTTACTGCTATATATTAGTGTGAAGAAGTTCAGCCCATCAGTCCAGGTAACAACATTCTCCTAAACTGGGCTAGTATAACTATTTCACAATTTACAGCAAATAAGTACAAAAGAGGACAACTCACTAGTTGCAGGCAGCACAGAAGTGGGTTTTTTTAATTTAAAAAATTAAGAATTAAGGTCTCCTGTTTTCAAAATAAATGTTTGCTTTACTTCAGCATGTTTGTGCTATAAAAGCCTCTGTATTTTACCTAACAACAATAGACCATGACTGTATGAGAATATTCTGTCCTATTGATTTCAGTGTCCCAGTTTTTTTATGCTGTTCAGCTGTTACAGAACTAGGGATCTACTTTTGCAGAAATACTTCTTTTTCCCACCTTTATTCTTAACACTTTGTTCATGACTTCAAGTACGATAGAGGATCTAGTGACAAATTTAGGTGTGCTGTGCCAACAAGAGGGACAAAAAGAATATAGCTCCTGTTGAAGATGATGCAGCTGCACACCAATATGCCCACATGTTGGCCAACCTGAAAGTCCACGTGCTGATTTTTTCTGCATGAGTCAAGTGACAGTCTCTATACAAATAAGTGTATGGTGCGTGTAGATCAGTTCCATGCAAACACCAAGATTATTATTATACATATATTAGAAATACAACCCTATACTGATACACAGGAGGAAAAATTACAGGAAAAGAGTTATTTTACTTTCAATTTTGGAATAAATGCACACACTACAGATATGCCCATGAAGATCAAACAAGCAACTGTTTAATTATAAAGATATAATGGCTCTGGAGGCTCTCTGGTGACCTCCAACCATGGGGAGCAGAGCTTGATTAGATAGCAAAATCAAGAAACAACCACCATTAAAGATTTGTTTCTCTGTATCAACTTATGTAGATTCAACTGGGTATGGAATTTTTGTTTTACAATGTCTTTAGGCTAGTCTTTTTTTTTTAAACCCCCTTTGAAAATAATTCAAATTATCACTCTTAATAATGGATTAATAAATAGCAATGGTTAGAGCTACATATGATCCAGGCAAGTGTGGTGAATGCTTCTCTATGCACTGTCCTAGGTCTGACAGATTTCCAGTCTTGCCATATTTTAGGATATGACAAATCATTCTTAACCATCGAGGTGCTGAATTTTTATTTGTGAAATAAACAGCATATGAACATACAGAAGATTCCTGGAAGTGAACTGTGCAATCCCTTTCTATTGTACTCTTACCCCACCCACTCAATCCCAATTTGCCCTTTAGAGACCGCATTTATCTTGACACTTGCCTACTTTACTAGCTATAGAACCACACCTTAGATTGCAACTGAATGCATCAGGTACAACAGATATAGCATAATGCCATGATGTAGCAAGTACATCATAATCATTCATTCATGCCAGTTGAGCTTACATACAAGTGACAGAAGATTCAGTGGAACTCCACCAATGACATTAAAAGAACCATCCTCCTTATACATTAAGGCTATTTAGTTGCAGGGGTATAAGATGGGATGTGGTTTAACAAAACAACCTAATCATTTTTCCTGAAAGTATGAGAAGAACCTTTTTCTTCAGAAAACTCAAATTCTCTAACAAAGGCAATTCATTTAGAGAGCGGTCCTTTAACCTGTTCCTAAATGCTTTCAGGGATTTATAGTTCTCACAAATGTCTGAGGGTCTTCTCCTTTCTAACAGCTCTTAAGCAGGGCTGCCCAGAGGATTCAGGGGGCCTGGGCCAAAGCAATTTTGGGGGCCCCTTCCATAAAAAAAAAAAGTTGCAATACTATAGAATACTATATTCTCGTGGGGGCCCCTGTGGGGCCCAGGGCAAATTACCTCACTTGCCCCCCCTCTGGGCGGCCCTGCTCTTAATTTAACTCCTCGCACTGCTCTCTTATTGCTTGCCAAGGGAGGAAGTATCAAGATCTGGAGTCATCTGCAGAGGGCAAGAGGAGAAGAGCTGGGAATATTAATGAAAGAAGCGGAGTGCCAGCCTGAGAAGATTCCAAGGATTCCAACTACACATTCAAACTGCCATTAGGATTTTTGTTTGTTTCAGAAGTCTCAACAATTCTGGAATGTTGTGCGTTTCTAGTAGCCTACATTCTATCCATGGAAGGCAGGTGGTGTCATTGAAGATTTGAGTTTTATCTTGTACTTTAAAGTCCTCTATCCACAACTAAGAATTCTTGCTGAAGTCAAGATGTTTCATGGAAGTGATTAAAATATTATCCAGGTAATTATGCCAACATTTTATAGTCCTCAAGCTCACCAACACTGATTTCAACAATTTCAGCTATTGGTGGTGGATAACAAGTTACAGTATTAGACAAACTGAAAATATTTGCCTCTGAGCTAATTCATATAATTTCTGGTAACTTTAAGTAATCAGTCTTGCCAAACCGTGATCCTTTAACCATGTTGTCTTGACTGATAACATCTTACAAGAAGTGAATTCACTCACCCACGCAACTGGGTCTCACTTTATTATTGGAGGGTATTATCCAATTTGCACTCTGTACTATAAAGGCCAAAAAGAGATCCCTATTTTCTGTTAGAACAACATTTAATCATTATGGCTACCTTGCTGGAAGTCTGACTGTCAAGAAAGTGACTGCCAGCAAAAAAAAGTGAACTCTAGATGGAACGTGGTCACTTTTTATTACAAAGTGGTCAGTCCACAACAGAAATCCCACTCCCACTCCACTCCACCCCACCCCCAAGCAGAGTATTTACACCAAAAAGGAAGACTGCTAGAGATTCCATGAAGTGCACTAAGGATTTCACTATTGCTATCGATTTTACATGGAAGGAGCTCAGTCATGAGCACCAGTATGAAACCTTAGGATAGCTACACTCCTATTACTTTTGTGCTAAAGAGTGTCAGTATATTAGAAAATGTGCCTCCAAGTTCTTACAAAAACTGGAACTTCCTACATGATGCCATACCAATTAAAACGATCAAAGTGGTTTGGTGCAGAAATTCAGTAATTTCCCCCTCCTATGCCCTGCCCCTCCCAAAAAGTGTAATACAGAAATGTGGGATTTGTCAGGATAAAATACTACATATGTTACTCTGGAAAAAACAAAGTTACTACCTAAAACTGATAACTTTAATGATACCATCAACTTGCTATTGGTAGAGATCCAAACTTTGATGCACCCAAATAAAAAGGTTTAAGTGGCTGCCTAGATGTCATCAGGCACCATCTTAAGCAACCTTAAGCATACAGTTATGTACTGCTTCTGCATGTCCCCTCCCACAGTCTCTTCTGTGATTCTACTCATGCCACAGAAAAAAAGTTCTCAGGACAGAACAATACAATACCTTACCCAGCTCAATCTTAACCTTTCTGCATTTCTTCCCTAAAAAGGGCAGAATATGTCCTTAAAATTTAAACTATTTCAATAATTGACAAAATGCTTGAACTTTGTCTTTGGATGCAAAGGTACAACAGAGAGGGAATAATGTATTAGGGAAGTATTATCCCCATTTTACAGATGGGGAACGGAGATACAGAGAGTATGTTCACATAAGCCTGGTCTACACTAGGCGTTTAAACCGGTTTTAGGAGCGTAAAACCGATTTAATGCCACACCCGTCCACACTAAGAGGCCCTTTATATCGGTATAAAGGGCTCTTTAAACCGGTTTCTGTACTCCTCCCTAACGAGAGAAGTAGCGCTAATATCGGTATTACCATATCGGATTGGGGTTAGTGTGGCCGCAGATCGACGGTATTGGCCTCTGGGCGGTATCCCACAGTGCACCACTGACCGCTCTGGACAGCAATCTGAACTCGGATGCAGTGGCCAGGTAGACAGGAAAAGCCCCGCGAACTTTTGAATATTTCCTGTTTGCCCAGCGTGGAGCTCCGATCAGCACGTGTGGCGAGGCAGTTAAAAATCAAAATAAAGAAAGAGCTCCCGCATGGACGATGCGGACGTGATCGCTGTAAGGGCAGGCAAATCTGTTCTATCAGAGCTCCGTTACAGAAGACGAAATTCAAAATCACTTTAAAAAAATCTCCAGACAGATGCCATAGCAGGGACTCAGCGCACTGCTGCGTGACAAGCGTAACGGAAAGCCAAAGAATCAAATGGACGCTCATGGACTGGAGGACTCAAGCTATCCCACAGTTCCTGCAGTCTTTGAAAAGCATTTGCATTCTTGGCTGAGCTCCAAATGCTTCTAGGGTCAAAAACAGTGTCCGCGGTGGGTCAGGGCATAGCTAGGCAATTTACGCACCCCCCACCCACCCCCAGATGTGAAAGGGAAAACAATCCTCTCTTGACTCTTTTACATGTCACCCTATCTTTACTGAATGCTGCAGATAGACACGATGGTGCAGCACTCAACACCAACATCCTTGCTCCCCCCACGCTATGGATGGCTGATGGTGCAATATGGCTGGTATCCGTCCTCATCATCAGCCTATTGGCACATGGGGCAGTGCAAAAGGACTGGTAACCATGCTGACTAGCATCGGTAAGGTCAATCAAGGGCGCCTGGCCCTAATTTTTCCTGGTAGATGGTGCAGTATGGCTGATAACCATCGTCATCATAGCAACAGGGGGCTGAGCTCCATCAGCCCCCACCCTTCATGTGTAAAGAAAAGATTCAATTGCCCCTGGACTAGCAGAGGGATGCTGGGCTCCTCTCCTACACACTCCTTACTGTCCTGTCTGGACTATCATAGCAGCTGGAGGCTGCCTTCCACTCATATCTCACTAACAAGTCACTGTGTCTTATTCCTGCATTCTTTATTACTTCATCACACAAGTGGGGGGACAATGCTACGGTAGCCCAGGAAGGCTGAGGAAAGAACGGAATCAACAGGTGGGGTTGTTGCAGGAGCACCCCCTGTGAATAGCATACAGCTCATAATTTCTGCAGGATCTGACACAGAGCAGCTGTGCTCTCTGGTTCTATGATACAGTGGTTCTCTGGTACACTTGCCCATATTCTAGGCAGGACTGATTCTATTTTTAGATACCAAAAAGGAGGGATTGACTCAGGGAGTCATTCCCAATTTTGGCTTTTGCGCCCCTGGCTAAGAGCAGCCAGGGGCACTTATGACAGCAACAGATGGTGCAGTGCAAAAGGACTGGTAGCCACGATCATCTTATTACCAATTTATGGCATGGTAGATGGTACAATATGGCTGGTAACCATCTCTGCTATCATGCAAAAGCAAAAGCATGCTGCTGTGTAGCGCTGCTGAATCGCCTATGTGAGCGGCATCTAGTACACATACGGTGACAGTCACAAAAGGCTAAACAGGCTCCATGATTGCCATGCTATGGCATCTGCCAGGGCAATCCAGGGAAAAAAGGCACGAAATGCTTGTCTGCCGTTGCTTTCCCAGCGGAAGGAGTGACTGACGACATTTACCCAGAACCACCCGCGACAATGATTTTGCCGCATCAGGCACTGGGATCTCAACCCGGAAATTCCAAGGGGCGGGGGAGGCTGCGGGAACTATGGGATAGCTATGGAATAGCTACCCACAGTGCAATGCTCCAGAAATCGACACTAGCCTCGGACCGTGGACGCACACCACCGATTTAATGTGTTTAGTGTGGCCGCGCACACTCGATTTTATACAATCTGTTTTGTTAAACCGGTTTTTGTAAATTCGGAATAATCCCGTAGTGTAGACGTACCCATAGCTGCTGGGAGCAAGTCTCACAGCCCAGGTGGACAGACTGGTGTTGGTGGGGCTCAGGGTAGTGTACAAACATAGCTGTGGAGGCATTTGCTTTGATGTTTGGGCTCAGGCTCGGAAGTCCATGCTCCCTCCCCTAGGCTTCAGTGCCCAAGCTCCAGCCTGAGCCAGAACATCCACATTGCTATTTTTAAGCCTGCTACAGTAAGTCTGTCAACCCAGGCTGCAGTTCCCAGTAGCCATGTAGACATACCCAGAAAAGCTAAGCGGCACAAGGTCACACAGGAAGTATGTGGTAAAGCACGAATTCAAAGTAGGTTTCCCAAGTCCTAGGCTAGTACCTAAACCACTGGACCAATCTCCCACTCTAGAAAAGCTTCTACTCAACATGCCTGCCTCCCTCCTACAGTGACTGATTTTGCCAGTTCTAGATCATGGTCATCCTTTTATTCCATTTGCTTTCTACCATCCTCCATTCCCACCCACATATCTCCCAACCAAAAAAAAGAGGAAAATTAGGAAAGATTGAAGGTAAAGAGTTGACTTGCTTTTCCTAGGTGAGTGTCTAAGAACAGGTATAGCTTCATAACTGACAGCATCAACCAACAGTTGCTGTAGATGAATAAATTCATTCAGCAGAACCTGATATTTTATTTTTTCTATTACAGCAGTGTCTAGGAACCTTAATCAAGATTAGGACACTTAGAGACATTGCACAAACATAAAATAAGAGATTCTCTGCCCTTATGATCTTATAATTAAATTGATCAATAGGTGGCAGTATATGCAGGACAGTCTTGTACCTGAAAATACACATTATGGCTTACTCATCAGAACCTTTCAATAGTATCTAATGGCTCAAAGAGCTTTTGTCAAAGCTTTCAGCATGTCTACAATGCTTAGATCAAAATCCAGACTCCATTAGTTTTTGAGCTGGAAGAACTGGCCAATTGGGTGAGCAGGCCTTTCACCCTTTATTAGATGGTGACAGAGATGGTTAAATCATCAATCTGCTATGTTCAAGACCCAAACTATAAGCCTACCAAATGGTTTTATCAAACACTATGAGCCACTACAGAATCTTTCATGGCAGCACCAGACTGATTTCAGTGACATTATGAAGAGAAGTGGATGCAAGAGGTGTTGAACCATATAGCTAAGGTAAAGAGTGTAGTGTGTATCAATTTACTCAATTCTAGAAGATGCAAGCGAGGGGGAGAGAAATGTATTAAATTGTAGCTAATAATTTTCTAAATTTGGAACCCCAAAAGTAAATGGCAAAGTCATACCAATTTTCTTGAGACTCTGCCTTTTTTTCCTTCCTTCTCTTTGTAAATGTTATTATGACATGAAATTGATTAAAATAATAGCACCATAGCTCCTTCACAGAGCTGGCTCAGACAATGAAAAAATCATAGTATAAGAGGGCTATTAAACAGGTGCTTTTATGAATGTTGCAACAGTCTAAAATGTTTGTGGACTTACTTAACTTATAATAGTTGGAATAACTTTCTTAAAAAATAAAAACCAGAACAACTCGTGCTTTCAGGCTGGTAGAATTTGACTGTTGGAGAATAATCAGTGGGCCAACTTGCAGAGTAAGGTGCTGTTCATTGAGAATAACAGTGGCTGAATCTGGCCCTAAGTAAATTATAACAAAGCAGGTCAGACTTAGAACACTAGGCCGGTCCCTACTGAAGAAACAGGCATGTGTTAGTTTGCAGATTTAGGCATACAACTCTCCTTCACCCCATCTTTTTAAGAGGAAATCTCCTTTTCTGATGGAGTCTGAGGATCTTCCCATGTTTCCCTCCCCCATTTTTCATGCTTTAGCACACCCTACACTTTCAAAACTCCAGAAGGAAGGACTGATCGAAATATAGAATAAAATACAATAGGCAGCAAAAGAAGAACCTAGTGTAAGTTTAAAAAGGAGTCAAACAAATATTTTACCCCTCAAAATACATAATGGGGTACAAAGGCCAATTCAAAGGAGATGATACACTCAGGTGGACATTTAGATTCTTATGTTCTAAATTGTCTCTTTATAGTAGTGCTTTTCTTCATGAGGTTGCTCATGATACCCCTTTCATGACTGCAGAGTCACAACAATACCTGTAGTAACTGTTAGTTAATTTTTCAGAGAGGACAGCCAACCCATGTGTTTGTGTAAACAGTCTATGTATGTGTTACTAGATAGGCGGTAATTTGCATAGAACACTGTTTTAAAAAGAATAGTAATGGAGGTAGCAATACAGAATGTGTAAGTATAACCCTCAGTCTTTTGTCAGAAAGTCAAATTGTTTTTGTTTCCCTTAATTATTGTCCACAGAGCAAAACAAACATCCAGTTCTCCTGCAATAATCAGTTCAGTGAACTAAGAAGTTTATTGTTCCATTAGTATTCCTTGAACTTAATATTAAGCAGAGAGAGGCTTCCAAGACAAGTATCTTAAGTTTTCAAAACACGTAGAACACAAGTAAACAAAGGGGATTTTAAACTTAGTTTGAATTACTTATTGTATTAGATAGTGTCTGAATTACCTTTAACAGCTTCACACCCCTCCTGGGTAACTTAAAAAAAACCAACACTTTCTCGTAAGCCATTTTGCTTATATCACTGGGAAGACTGGCACAAAAACAAACTTCTTAAATTAATCTACTCTTGTTACTTATCCCCTATCTATTCAGCCTAACACAACAGCTCTGGAAGGACCACTTTAAAGGGTGAGGGGATAAGTTTCTCTCCATTCTTTGGTCCCCCTCTGAGATTCCCAACAATTATGCTAAATTATGATGTGGACCACAAGTCCGCTAGAAACTGAAGTCACTATATACCACCATCAACTCTGGAATGCTAGTTCTGCAAAAACCTTGACAGACTACATCAAACTCCCTTCATCATTACTTTTCTTCTGATAATACAGAGATTTTCAGTGTTCCTGGGCAGGTAAACATAAGTTGTATAGAATCAAAAACTCACCCTCTTCCTGAGGTTTGGCTCTATTAAAGAAATTAATAAAATAAAGTTCATCTCAAGGCTTTTTCCCATGCTCTATTTCTTCTGAGGTTTCTATCTCAAGATTACTCAACCTGCATCATATCTTCTCTTTTTTGTAGTGCCACACCCCCTCCTCTATTATACCTGGGTGGAGTAATGAGCCATCTATTCAATGAGACAGTAGAATCAATATAACCTTTTACCTGTAGACATCAGTAAGGAACACTGCCATTCTATTACAGGACAGTTCTAGCCTGACCAGTGATTCTATACAACATCATTATGGGGTTCCAAGTCACTGTTTCTCACTGATTTCTTTTCAGTCTAATTCACATTAGCACCGTGCACCTCCAAAGCCAAATTGGGTTCTTTCTAGCTCATGCATCATCAGTAATTAAGATTATTCAGGCCAATTAATGCCCTTGATTACACCTGTGCAAAGGTGTCTTTATACGATGCCTCAGTGACAACTGTGAATCCAAATGAGCTTTCAGTAGGTTGGCACAGGTAGCATTATGGGCATAGTAAATTACTGCTAATGATTATGAGTGAGATGGAAAGAACCCAGGATGTGTCTGTTTGGGTGGCAATTAGGGGGAAAAATCCTTTTACTTGTAAACTAAGGAAATTTGATGTGGAAAGCAGTGAGAAAATATGAATACTAAATCTCATATGTTATTAGAGCCACTTTTCAGGGCAGAACTGCACTTTAATGGTCATTAACCACAAAACCCTTGTCCAGCTGTAAGAGTAATGTGAGGTATTAATAAGGGCAATAATACAAAACACTTTGAAGAAGTAAAGGTCACAACTTACAAATGCACATGCAAACTCTAAGGTGCCACTACATTAGGGAGAAACAACAGCCACAGTTGACAATTCAGAAGGACAGTGCAGGGATTGAATTCTAATCAGAGACTGATCTAGAGTTTGGCTTCTACAAGATAACAATTAAATAAAATAAACAATCTGCCTCCTGAAGCTTCATTAAAACCCTCCTGTTATTACGGTTATTGTGCTGGGGAGTTATTGCTATTCCCAGCACCTTGAAACAGAGAAACAATTTGAACCCACATCCCATTTAGAGATAAGCTGCATTTTTATAGGAAGTATAAAATACAAAAAAAACAAAAAACACTGTGGCAGAAAAACAATGAGAACTTACTGACATCCTCAAAGGCGTTTTTGAAACATACCTTTTACAACACATCCACGAACTATTGTAGAGAAAAATCAATCTATGGATCTTGCAGCAGGTGTTATGCGTGGAAAGCATAAGCATGATGCCTAGTTCCACATAAGATGGTCTGCTCCCCCATTGAATAGAAAGGAAGAGAATCTACTAGTGACTTGCAGGTGAAGTGAGAGAGATTAATAGCTCTGGCTCCAGCACTGAGTCTATTGTAGAGAATTAATGCTATTCAGGTCTCTACACTGAAATATTTAACAAAAGAACTCTCTTTCCCTTATGTCCTCCTTACTCACACTTATTGTATGAAGTGCTTTCTTCTAACAAGAGGAATGGGTGGCAGGATTCTACTTCATCCTCTATTTAAAACTTGGTGCCAGTGAACTAGTGTTCAATGCAACTGTGACTGATCCTGCTCAAAAAATTGGTCTAATGTAGAAAGAGAAGTAGCAATATTATTTTAGAGTTCTTTGAAAGGTTTTTGAGTTTTCAGATAAAATGATAAATAAGTTTTTCAGAATTTGGTATGTAGGCTTCTTTATATGGAATACTGAAGCTTTCTATTCTGTTGATGTTCCACAGAGATTAATATATATGTGCTCACTAACATGTCTTTGACTTGTTCTGTAGAATCATCTATAAGGAGTGAGTTTTCATTCTCCACTCCCCTCTATTCCCTAGTCTCTATACTGAGGCTACTTGATAAGGTCACTAGATAGCATCAAATGCAGTGTTTAAAGGTGTCTGAAAAAAGTGGTGGGGGCATCCTCTCATAATCAGGATGTAGCAGCTTTGGTAAGATAGCCCTTCAGCAACCCACTTTGCTTTTTCATTTTTGCCAGCCCTGTGACCCTTTATAACACCCCACTACCTCCCCCACACAATTTAAATGCTGGTCCAGTGTGATAGTGGGTTTGTAATCTGGACACTTATACACAAGGAATTGGATTTAGAGCATTAGTTATCACTGTTACAAACTGTAGATATCTTAACTAGAGAGTGGAGCTATTGGAAACTGGCTGTAGGGCAAAAATTCATGGACTCTCGCCATCCCAGTTAATGGGGATCTTAAGCTCAGAAACTTTATTTACAGACTCATCTTCTGTAGTATTGCATTTCCCACAGATGAGTTTATGGCCATCCCATCTCTATTTTATCATCTTATAACTTCTCAGCATTCAACCTTAGGTACCACATCTCTCTTTCATTCTTGTTTCTTTACTCACTTTCTGCCTGAAAACTTCATGAAATCCTGCCTTCATTCTATCTTCTTTTAAGTCAGCAATGCTGTGAGAGGAGCATAGGTGTACTGAGACTCACACCACAAGTGCTTTGCAGCCCAAGATCATAAGAGCAGAGCAAAGCAAATTATGTAGCAAAACACACAATTGCAAGTTTTCCCACCTTGAACTCAGGTGCTTTAGGCCTAGACTTAGCACTCCCCACTGTTCTTGAAAAGCTATCACTGTACCCTAATTATTTCCAGCCTCAGGTTCTTTGTCTTCAGTTTGTATCACTATAACAGCAAGGTTGAGCTGAGTCATCTTTTATATCCCATTCATTTTACCAATTAACCCACCTTTTGAAAGGATCTCTTTAAATTAACAGCCTTCCGTCCTGTGAACAATCATCATCTAAATATCCAAAATAGTTTAGTCAATCCTGCCTCACCTGATTCAGAACAACTTCAGCATAAAAGATGCTCAGGCTGTTATATTCTTGCATACTTTTAACAACAGTTATGGTTCATTGTTTAGACACTTGAGACTCAGAACTCCTGGGTTCTGTTCTTGGCTTTGCTACTGAGTTAAAGTTGGGTATGTCACTCTGTACCTCATCTCCCTGTATGTAATATAAATATAAACACGTTAGAGAGGTGGTGTTAGGATGAATTAATTAATTATTGTAAAGCACTGTGAGATCATCTGACAAAAGGTAGTTACGTATGTCTAAAAAGTATTATTTTTATTAAATGAAGTAAATATAGGGTCCCTCCTTTCCCCATTGCATTAGGGGTCCATAGTTAACTTGAAATCTAAACAGTTTCAAAGAAGAAGTTAAAAGTAGTTCGTTGAATGGTCTCTGTATATTCCTTTTCATAAGATGCACCAAAAGTGCAGCCTGAACCAGTCTAGGATGCACCATTGGCATACCCTGTGAATGTGAAAAGTCCATCACAAAAACCTCCAATTACAGGTGAGTAACCTCCATTTTCAGACACTATTCTTATTTAATATATATAGCACCATAGCGTGTAGAGGCCCCGTTTGGAATTGAGACTCCATTGTACTAGGCACTGTACAAATACAAAGTCAAAAAAAATCACTGTATCAAAAATCACCTCCCCCTGCCAATGTTCGTAGTTGTACAATCACATTTTCTATTTTAATAAAACTTTTTCTTTCACCTCTTGGTGTGTGAAAGACACATATACACTGGCACCAAAACCACAAATTAAACAAACTAGAAAATAATAAATATTTTCTCTCTAATCTCTGGGTTTATTTGTAATAATATTTGTAATAATTTTTTTAATTGACCATGTCCCAAAATTCCCTGCCCATGTTTTCATTATTTCCATCTCCTCTCAACATAAATTATCTTGTGGGGCAACTGATGTCCTATTTATAGATAATAAAATCACTCTCAGACAAGATTCCACCATCTTCTTATCTATCTAAATTTATCTTGTCTTCTTTAATCTAGGTATTAAACTCATCACTGTTATCTCACTGCTTTACAAGCAAACTAGTCTAGAACCAGTAGTTCTTTGCTGATTGGTTCTCTCAATCCCCTCTGCCCTATGAAAGAAAGGGCTGTTTTCATACTCCTTTGAGGTTTTTTAAAAACAGTTGTGGGAAAGCTATGGTGAGAAACTGGGCTCTTATTAGCTCGAATCTCTTATTTGCTCCTATTGTCAGGAACCTGAAATTTGACTCACCCTGAATTTCTGCATAAAATCAAGCTGGACAATGAGAATGCACACAGTAAGACCTCAGTAAACTTAGCAAAACCAGCCTCTTCTGGGCCCAATGTTGCACTGAAA
The DNA here is from genome assembly GCF_020497125.1 of Mauremys mutica. Lineage (NCBI taxonomy): Eukaryota > Metazoa > Chordata > Testudines > Geoemydidae > Mauremys > Mauremys mutica. The sequence continues at coordinate 8,339,411 of NC_059084.1, read as the reverse complement.
AAACTGCTAGCATGTTATATAAACCGTGGCTGTATAAATAAAATGATGAAGGTGGTGGGGCTATTTAAGGTTAGCTATATTTTCATGTACCCAGTTAGGCAGTTTTTGTTTACCATGTTTTCTTAGTATGTCATGTATGGATAGTAATCTGGTTTAATGCTCCTGTTTTTTTATTATATTTTTGAGCAGGGGTAGGGTTTGTACAATTACAAATTGTAACTGCTGTAGATTTGTTTTTCTTTAGAGGTGCTCAGATACTACAATGATGAGCACAGGACAAGAACCTAATAGAATACAATAGAATTTTGGAATCCTATATTATTGTTCTAGAGGCAAAATCTAATCCCCTGTGTTGAAAACCTACTGCCTGGTGACTGTACCTATATGACTTCAATTACTGTGTTATCAGCCTATATTAAACAAAAGTTTTCACCTTCCTAAATGCATTATTATTCCAAGTGGTTTGAGCACTCAGTTATGACCCTGGCTCTGACACTAATAGCCTCTGTGGTTTGAGGCTTTTCTTTCCCTTTTTTCCATTTCTTTATTAACTTTTCTATTTCTTTCCTTTCATCTCCTTCTTCTATTGTCTTCTTCTCCCTCCACTTTTTCTTCCAAGTTACTACTATTCTCTCTGTATATCTACATTTTATTTATTCCATCTTTACCCCCTGCATTTCTTTTTTGAAAAAAAAAATCCTCAGTTTTATACAGACTGACAGCATCTTTTTTTCTTCTCATCTTTCCTTTCTCTCTTCATTACCCTCCACCCTTCTCTTCTCTCCCTCACTCCTATACTTTGTTATCCATTCCCTACTCCATAGCTAATTATTGAACATTGTTTCTCCATCCTTGCTCTTCTTCTCTTCAGGCACCTTCATTTCTTTCAACTCATTACTCAATTCCCCCACTGTTCTACTTCCTGGGCTCACCCATCTCTTTACTCCTTTATACCCCTTTATATGTTATCTGTCCCCTTTTTCCCTCGCCCACCCTAGAGAAAGTTCTTCCTCTCACTTTCAACTCTTCTTTCCCATCCCTTCTCGAGCCACCAGCCTTTCCTGGGCCACCTCTACAATTTCTCCCAGCCACCTCCCAGTCACTATGTAGCAGCACTGAGGAAATTAGGGCCTCCTCTCTCTCACCCCCATACTGCAGCATTGGAAAGAGACTGGCTCTATGATATAGAGCCTTCCTCTCTCTTCCAACTGCTACAATTGTCCTTCTATTGCAGTTGTCCTGCCAAGCTGCCTATAACTGTTACCAGTTGCCACAGATTTCCCTCCAATTGCCACAGGTTTCCCTTCAGCTTCTGCTATCACCAGCTTCCACGGTCACCAGTTGCCATATGTTTTCCTCCAACTGTCTTCAGCTACCACAAGTGTCTCTCCAGCAGACAGCCAGCAGCTGCCACTTGTGTTCCTCCAGCTGGCACTGTTACAGATTTCTTTCCAATTGACATTCTGTCAGCAATTCCCAGGTCCCAACAACTCACACTGCCACAGACTTCCTCCTAAATGCCATTGTCATCAACTACCATGTGTCCCTCCAACTGCCACTGGTTGCTTCCAACTGCCACTAACACCAGTGGCCATAGATGTCCTACATACTTCCACTATCACCAACTGCCACAGATTACCCTCCAACTGCCATTAACTGTCATCAGCTACCACAAGTGTTCCTTCAACTGATGCTGTCACCAACAACTGTTAGTGACCCACACAGTCACCAACTACCACTTCCTGTCACCAAATGCCACGAGTCCTTTCAACTTTGCCACCAGTTGCCACCAGTCACCAACTGCCACTTATATCCAACTTCCACTGTCTCCAACTGCTTCTGTCATCAGCTGCCACTGGTTGTCCTCCTACTGTCCCAAATGCCATACTGTCAAACTCACATCTGCCATAACTGTCCCTCCACTGTCATCTAATGCCACTATCATGGGTTTCCCTGCAACTCCTGTTAACTGACACAAACTTCCACACAGATATATTCAGTCAACACACACACTGAGAGGGAGCTTCATCCAATCTTCTGACACTTAAGGGGCCAATGGCTACACTATAGATCCCCGAGCGACATAACTTATGCCAATTTAAGAGCTGGGGAAGAGCTCTCTCCTGTCGGCTTAGAGCGGCTACACTAGAGAGCTTACAGCGGCGCAGCTGCACCGCCATAAGCTCTCTAAGGTAGCCATAGCCTTAACTAAGCCTAAGGGCATTACAAGTGCAAGCTGTCATATTTCTTTTCACTGATCTCCTATGATCTCTGTCTTTTGTCATCCAGAAGCTGTTGAGGTAATTACATAGCACAAATTTATGGCCACATTGTGCATGAGTTTATTATTGTGTGTTTCCCTTCCAGTGTGAAGCTTATGCCACTTTGTTCCATTCCTTTTTACCTTAATTATTGCCCACACATGACAATCCCTGCTCTGACAGAGAGTGATGGTCTTTTCCTCTCTATTGTTTTAAAACAGGGAGTTTAAAACTACTGTGATCGCTTTTTCTGGTACAGGATGGAAAACTGGAATCACAAGTTTCCATGAAGGCTGGAATCACAATGGCAAGAGTCTTCTCGTGTCTGCATGTTCGTGAGAAACAAAAGGAGGTGGACTGAAGAAACTGGAGGCCTATAAGCCATCATCACATTTCTACAAATATGTAAGATTGGAAATGAGGACTATTAGATCAACAGTATTGTGAAGACTGGGGACACAGACTGAAAGAGGAAATACTTGGTTCTCCAGACCTGGCTACATTTTCTCCACTATCTCATACAGAATAATGAGCCCCGCCCCCGATGCCTCTGAACTGACTTCATAATTACATTTTCATTATTTCTGCTTGCCCTATTTTTGCAGTTTTAACTTTTCCAGAGACCTCAGTTAGATGCACCTTAAATAGGAGAGTTAAATGAATTTTATCATTTAGGAAAGTTTCTAGTTGGTAGCTTTCAAGGATATAGGTATTTAAAATCAGCCTTGTTGTGCTTCAGTATAGTTATATCTTCTATTTAGAACCAGGTTATTGGAATCTAATCCAAACATCAATGGAAAGGTTTTTAATACCAGAAAACATTGATCAAAATTAAAAGCAACTTTTATTTTCAAATATGTTGTTTTTTAATTCACATATCATATTCAGGTTTTTTAATTTGTCCATTTTTACATTTAATTACAGGGCTTCATCAGTGAAAATGTAATGTGTTTGTGTGTGTGTGTGTACATGTACCCACACACACATACATGTGTATTCCAGGCTCAGAAAAGAGATGTCTGTGCTTGTCATGCTGAAAGATCTCTGCTCTCCATGCTACATCAACCATAAAGCACTGTGGTAAAGGGGGAGAACTGTTCTCCAAGCCATGGAGCACAGCACTGCAGTGCCTTGGGGAAGGGGAAGAAATCTGTACATGCCATTTAATGTGGTCCAATAGGACCTTTCCCTGTTGTAGAGCTTGTGGAGGGCAGGGGATCACATAGACCTTTGAGGGATCTGTGCACTCTATATTGTAGGTCACTCCATATTACAGGGCACTGGAGGGGGCACCACAGTCCCTGAGGGGACAGCTCCTCCTGCTGTAGGGCCCTGGGTGGGTCTCTGCTTACTGTGGCATTGAAGGGAGCATGGGGGGTCACTACAGACCTTGGCTAGGGAGGTGAGGTCCATGCTCTCTTTGTTATAGAACAGTGTTACTCAAACTTTTGTATTGGTGACCCCTTTCACACAGCAAACCTATGAGTGTAACCCCCCTCCCCCTTATAAATTAAAAACACTTTTTTTTGTATTTAACACTATTATAAATGCTGGAGGCAAAGCAGGATTTGGGAACCCCTGTTATAGAGCCCTGGAATCTTTGCCTACTGGAATCCTGAAGGACTAAGCAAGGAAGGGTCTTCCTATTGTGGCCCTGCAGCTCTTTGGGGGAGGCTTCTGTTTTGTCTCTACTGCAGAGCTCTCAGGGTCTTGTTGTGCTGTAGAACTGGAAGGGGACACTGTGGGGCCCTGGGTGGGAAGTGGCGTGCTCTGCATTCCCAGCAGCAGAGTGCACTGCTGGCATGGGGTCCACAGGGCCCAGGTACCTACAGTCCATGTTGCTATCACTGGTAATCTCATAGCGTGTCTTGTGACATCCTTAAAGATGCAGCTTCTGGAGCGATGGCAAAAGCTGAGAATTTAAATGTTCAGAAGGAAGTGTCTAGCCCAGGGACTGGCAACCTTTCAGAAGTGCTGTGCCGAATCTTCATTTATTCACTCTAATTTAAGCTTTCGCGTGCCAGTAATACATTTTAACGTTTTTAGAAGGTCTCGTTCTATAAGTCTATAATATATAACTAAACTATTGTTGTATGTAAAGTAAATAAGGCTTTTGAAATGTTTAAGAAGCTTCATTTAAAATTAAATTAAAATGCAGAACCCCCTCCCCTCCCGACCGGTGGCCAGGACCCGGGCAGTGTGAGTGCCACTGAAAACCAGCTCGCGTGCCACCTTTGGCACCCGTGCCATAGTTTGCCTACCTCTGGTCTAGCCTTTGCAGTTGTACAGACAAGCTGGAGGGTGTCACCCGGGTGTCACCTCAAAGCTTAACCACCAGAAGGCAAACAAAGAGAGCCCAAAACGTATCATCTTAAGAATCTCATGAGCTGGGGGGGCTGACTAGTAATTGTTCAATGCTTGTGGTGGCTGGGTGGGCTTCTGACCCTGCGGCCCTGGAGCACAGGAGGAGCGCGGCGGGTGGCCGCTGCAGGAGTGCAGGCTGCCAGCGGGCTCCTTCACAGCCCTACGCTTTGCCCTGCGCCGGCACCGGAGCGGGGTCAGGCGGGCGGGGGGGTCCCGGCACGCGCTCTCTGCCCCGCGGCGCAGGGGGCAGGCGCACGTGCCACCCACGGCCAGCTGGATCACGTGACTGCCGTCTGACCCTGCCTCTCCTGTCTGGTCAGTGATGGAGAGAGGCGCATGCGCAATCTCGCCCCAGCGCCCGTCACTCTCTGCCCTATATAAGGCGCAGCCGGCGGCGGCGGGGCTCCCGACTCCGCAGTGTGTGAGGGGGCGAGGCTGGGCTGGCGGTGCAGCTACCTGAGCGGCCTCTCCCCCGCGTCTAGCCAGGGCCTACGCCGCCGAGCGGAGCCACCCGCCGCTTTCTCCTCAGCCCCGCGCCAGGCCGCGCGGCCGGCCCCGGCGGAGCCATGAGCTCGGGCACCCCCTACATCGGGAGCAAAATCAGCCTCATCTCCAAGGCGCAGATCCGCTACGAGGGCATCCTCTACACCATCGACACCGAGAACTCCACCGTGGCGCTGGCCAAAGGTGAGGGGCGGCCGGGCCGGGCCGGGCATCCTCCGCACTAAGGAGGCGGCGGGGGAGGCTTCTCCCCACAGCGCAGACCGCGGGGCTGGCCCTGGGGGGGACGGGGGAGTCGGGCCTAGGCAACCGTCCCGCTGCTCGATGGAGAATTGGGTTGGGGGGGGGGGTCCTCCGACGCCTGGTACGGGGCGGGACAGCGGAGACACTCGGCGTCGGCTCGCCTGGGCTCTGCGGAACGACGTGCCCGGGCCCACTGGCGTGGAGAAGGCAGCGCTGGGGCCGGGAAACCTGCCGTGGCTGGTCACCCCCGGACTCGGGGACCGTGGGCCCCGACAGCGCCTCCCTGGCGTGGCTCCGAGGCTGCGCCCTCCCGATGTTGCCTGGAACTCGGCTTCAGTCCAGGTTCACTCTCTCCCCGTGTCTGGGATGCTCCTTCGCCCCCCACACGCCTGAACAATGAGCCGAGCCTCCTGGCGAGGGAGGTGTAAACAGGCAGCAGCTGGAGCTAAGCGGCTCTGCAGGGGTGGTCTGGCGAAAGCCCCAGGGACCTCGCATCTTGTTTCAGTCTGGGGCTGACTGACTCCAGCTCTGAAATACCAACCTGCCCAAGCTCAAGTGCGGAGGCAGACGGAGGAGCAAAGCTTTAATTACAGCCGGGGTTGGTTCATTTAGCTGTGGCCTCTTTCATGATTCAGCGTTTGATTAATTACTTCAGTGCCAGAGCTACCTCGTACAGTATAGTGAGCCTGGCTTGTAGAGCAAATGGTCAAATGCAAGCAAGTCAAATATTCACAAGAGAACTAACTGCTGGATATACTGCACCTTACTTGGAGGCTGGTGGGAATATTACAAGGCCTTTTTGGGACACCTGTTTAATTTCTCAAATATAGTGCAGTAATTCAGCTTTTTTTGTGAAGAAAATATGTGAAAGCGCTGCTAGTATCTTAAGTTCACCTGTTAGTCTTAAACTGCCCCACTTCTTTCTCTCTCAATAATTTAGTCATAAAATTCTGTTCTAACAATTGACTTGATTTTTACTGTCCTACTTCATATACTTTCTATTGGATGATAAAATAATTCTGCAGTGTTTGGATTGGGTGAATAACAGATCAGAGTGAAATGGAAGAATCTAAATTTCTATTACATTTTTGTGTAAAATAATATACAAACCCTAAATCTTGGTTCCTCATTTTAATACTTGTGATCAAGAATTGGACTAAGTTCAAACTGAATAATGCTCTGAAATAGTAATCTCTTGTGCAGTGCCATTACATCATATGTATAATTAATCCTCAGTCTGTTTACCTGAGTGTTTGACACTTGGGCTTTTCTGGTTCTCCTATCTTGCAGACTGCTTCTTCACTTTTTTGCTATCTGTCCTTGGGCATACTGATCTTGATTCTCTCCTAGTCTTTGGCTGTCTCTTATTTTCATCTGCCACCTACACAAGTGACTCCCAAACTTGCTTCTGTCTAGAATCTTAGTTCTGTTTGCCATCTCATACAGTCTCTCAAACCAGATTTCTTCCATGCTGCTTTTCTAATCATCTTGCCACTATTCTTGTATTTCCAGCCTCTTGTCTTAGTGTAAGCTTGGGTTTTCTTCGTCTCTTCCTTGTGAAGATAGAGAAAGCAACAAAATTAAAGATACATTTCACCCTCTCCTCATTTTCCTAATGGGGGGGAAGACTTTGTGCCTTCGTAATGTCTAACTTTCCTCATCATCGCTTCTTCCTCTCCAGTCTGTTGAAAATGTTACTTCTAAAATCATTGAACTCCGCCTGTTTCTCAAATTTTAATCCTTCCACTAGCAATCTCTTACTGCATCAGATTCAAGGACCTCATCTTTTCATCTTTCAATACTGGGAAGTATTCAGGGGATCCAGACAGTCATTCTTGGTCCACAAAACCTATGTGCCAAACTGTGGATAAAGAAAATCTAACTAGGATGTTTGAAACCTACTTAAAATTAGTCAGATATCTGAAATTCAAAATAATACCAAATATTGAGATGTAGCTGATCGGGATTGACCTCCACATAGGCATACATGTGTCTAAAGCTATGTACTTCATCACATCCTTTACAAAGCCTGAGTAACAGATTGTATGTAAGGAAGCTAGGAGAAGAGAATGGAATTCAGTTGGATCCCAACATGGCTGTCTGTCAGCTGAAACAGCAGGGCTATGGCTGCTTGCTCCTTTAAGCAGAAGTCCTTGCATCCATATATACACAAATGCAATTTTTTTACCCATGTCTTATCTACACTGCTGATTCAGAGCCTCCTTTGTAATGAGTGGGATACAGCAGTCTCCTCTGTAGCCTTTGTTTTCCACCTAGCACTCACTACTTCAGAGCTTAAGTGGAGTGCCTTTCACAGGACCTCTGTACTAGAAGAATGTCTTCATATGTATTAAATTAGTAGGGAAAAATACATGCTGTTTGCCTTAGAAATAAAGCTATAAGTCTTATAATATTTTGGATGTTGGTCACTTTTTTAATTTGGTGCACTGCCTGCAGCATATTGCCATCTGTGTTGTAACTTAATTTCTTTACTGGCAGATTCATATTCCATTATTAAAATGCTACTTTATAGGTTTTTCAAATCAAATTTTGCTTTTTTGCTAAGACTAAGATTTCTTAAATTACAGGATTTATGTCAAGTGCTTTCTGATGCCTGACCACAATAATAATGCTGCAGTCATACTTAGACCCATGCCATTGTAACAGAAGTGTAGCTCATAAATAAGACCTTGATTTGTTTGGAGAAGTAGAGAAGCATTTTGAATTCTAGACAGAATCTCTCAAATTGCAGATAGCTAGCAATGTCCATTTAAAAGACTTGCAATAACAGACTGCTGTCCAATGTCCTAGGTGGCCTAACATTTTAGAACAGTAAGATCTCAGCAGCACAGTAATAATCATGTCAGCAGGAACTAATCCAAACATCTATAGAAACTCCTTTCCCATCCCCTTATCGTTTTGGTACATATACACCTCTACCCCAATATAACACGACCTGATATAACACAAATTCAGATATAATGTGGTAAAGCAGCGCTTGGGGGGGGGGGGGGAGGCTGAGCACTCCGGACCAAAGCAAGCTCAATATAATGAGGTTTCACCTACAACGCGGTAAGATATTTTTGGCTCCCAAGGACAGCGTTATATTGAGGTAGAGGTATACTTTCAATTTTCTCTAAAATTGACATTTCTTTTGTAGTGTGCCTGGAGGTCACCACATTTAGGCTATTTCAGACCAAGGGAGAACCAAGCTATAGAGTTCTGCGGCTATCATAGAACACCCTGCCAGCTGCTACCTCTCTGAGGGGATCCAGCTTGGGTAGCCCTTGCTGACTGCCAATATGGCAGTATGGCATGGGGAGAGGCAGTCCCTCAAATATCCTGGTCTCAGGCCATTTAGGCTTTTACATATCAAAACGTGTTAAACTCCACCTGGAGAATGATGGGCAGCCTTTGCAGGTCGCAGAGCACCCCTAGCTTGTGGTGTTGAGGTAGCTTAAAAGGCTTTTGCAGACTCAGCAGTGCTGGAACAGAGAGGAGCATTAATCAGTTACTAGTGTCCTAGTCCTGGTCCAAGGATGTGGCACATCATGTAGTGCTCTGCATTGACCTGTAAGGAGAATGACACTAGTCCTGCTCAAATATGAGCAACATCTTAGTCTGAGCTTCAAGAAACTGGAAATCCAGAAGTCCATTCAGTGCAACTTTGCAGTTTAGTGATAGCTCAGTGTTTGCAAAATGTAGTTGAGCTGTGTTTGAGTTCTGTGCTTAAGATGTAAGGCAGGCAGTATATGTATTAATCATGAAACCAGTGGCATTCACCTCTGGGAGTGGAGAGAGGTGAATAATGTGTATTAACTTGTGCTTTACCTGTACCTGCCACACTTTCATGAAAAATTTAAATATAATGTCATGGTTTGAACTCTAAAGCTTTAAATGGAGTGGGACTAGAGCTGGATGAAATTTTTTTGGTGATTAACTTATTCTGTGAAAAACAATTTTGGATTGACCAGAAGTATTTGTGAATTTGTGCTGAGTTCATCAAATAGTTTTGACCATGTAATTTAAAAAAAAAAAACCTCCATCTTGATAATGTCAAAACAAAATGTTTTGTTTCAACTATACATGCCTTTTTTGGGGGGAAGGGCATTTTTTGCCAAAAGCAAAGGAAAATTAGCTTAACAAAATACTTGTAGGGGTAGGAGGAGAGATGTTAACTTGTCTTCCACATTACAGGCCAGTGGCCTTGCCACTGGGCTATGACAGATTCTGATATGAGGCTTTCTCAGTCTCTTGTGTAGCAGCTCTTCACTTTTTTACTAAACAAACTAGTCATTGGAGCAGGAACTAGAACTTGAATATCTCACATTCTAGGGGAGGGCATTAACCACCAGACGAGTCATCCTCGCTTTTTCCCCTATTCCAGTGACAATTGTAAGAGCAGCCCAGGTGAGTACCCAAACCACTGGACTAAAGGTTATAAAGGAGCTGCTGCTCATAGGTGTTATGTGAACCTAGTTCTCCTTTGCTTTTGACAGATTGCCCAAATTGTGGCTGGGGATCAAGCAGATGTTTTTGACTCTTTGGAAAGATTCAGCAAATGAGAATGTTTGGCCTCAAACTATTTTTTAATTTTTTTGGCATTGCCAGTGAACAAAAAAGTCCATTATTTACTCAGCTGTAGTTGGGACCTTGCTGCCTGAGACAGCCCCTCTTCTTGTGCTATTCTGCCACAGTTGTGGTTGGAGGAACTCAAGCTGGATTCCCCAGTTTAAGAGGCTGACAGTAGAGCAGTCTCGGGTAAGGGAGCGGTGGCGGCGGTGCATGTTAGAAACAGGCTTCATCAATGCAAAATAGCGCAAGTCATTGACTTTTTAAGAATCACCTGTTTACATGGACTACTGCTGAGGTGGGCTTTGGAAAAATCAGATGTGTGTGGGGGGTCAGGAGTTGTTCGTTCTAACTGTGACCTGACTTCTGGGGGGTGGGGGTTGTTTGTATATGTATGTTAAATATAGCAGCGATCCTTAGAGCCTTGAGTACATGCCCTTTGCTGTGGCATAAAGCTAAACTTCACCTGAAACTATATAGTGCTGGAGAAACAAGTTGCAGTACTAATAGAGGCTAATATCTACTACTTTCTCTCTTAAATGCTGAAGTGCGGTCATTTGGTACTGAAGACCGTCCCACAGACAGACCTGCTCCTCCAAGAGAAGAGATTTATGAATACATAATTTTCCGGGGAAGTGACATCAAAGACATTACTGTATGTGAACCTCCTAAAGCTCAACATACTCTGCCTCAGGATCCTGCCATTGTCCAAGTAAGAATTTCAATTTGAAATGGTGGTAGACTATTTTGAGGCAAAATACTAGCAATTCCAAGCTTGACCTAAACCACAAGTCTTTGGGTTAAAAGGCGGTGTTAAAAAACTAAAGGTCAGTGTAAATGTTTCCAAGAACTTTAATCATTCAAGTGGAAACACTGGTTTTCAACCCAATACTTCCTTCAGTCTTTGTGGCCAAAGTATTGCAGCATTGAAAACCTGGTAAGCAGTCCAGATTTTAATTGACCCAGGTGAAATCTCTGTGTAAGTTCTTTACATATTTTCATAAATTTCATTTTAAACAGTCTTGTTACTTTTAATACCTTAAAAGCACTAAATCCCCAACTGTGAGGATAGTGGAGAAACAGGAAATTACAAGAGTTCAGAAACTGTCAGTGAAAATGTACTTACACTATTCTCTTGTTATGCAGTCTTCACTGGGCTCTGCCTCTACATCATCCTTCCAGCCACATGTGCCTTATAGTCCATTTAGAGGCATGCAACACTACAGCCAGCTTGCTGCCAGCTCTTTACTTAGCCAGCAATATGCAGCTTCATTAGGTTTAGGTGAGTAAAAGCTTGAAGATGTGCTCTTTGAAATTGTACCCCGTCTTTAAGGCATGGTTTCACAACGGTTTGTGCCCTAGTGTTATTAATAACTACATTTTCTGAATTGATTGACTGTATCTTCTGTCAGCAGTTAAAACAACCAGCCTTATGAAATGAGGCTTAATTGTAAAAAGTGTTAAAGTAAGAAATTTGTCTGTATAGACACTAAGAACAGTAAATGAGTCTAATAGCATCTGTTTGAAAGTACTATACATATAAGCTTACCCATTTGGTTATTGGCTCAATGAGGACATAGTCTGTTTCTAGTTTAAGATGCCCTGCATATTCTGCACGCTGATAAAGAAAATTCTCAGTACCATAGGAAAGGACTCCAAATATGTAGCATCTCAATACTATTCTAGGTAACTTCTTGTATCTCTTTCCAAGCCCTCAGTGTCTCAACTACCTTGCCTTATTTGTGTACCTTTTTTGCTTTCTCTTCTCCCCTCTGTCTCTTTAGAGAAACTGGTAAGCCCTCCAACATCAGCAGCTGCTTCCAGCCCTAGCTCTTCTCCGTCTCCACAACCTGTTTCAGAGCCTGACATGTCTTCCGAGCCACATCAGCTCTCTTCCAAGGGTAACAGCAGTTTGAGGACTCCAAATATTTGGAAGAACCTGCATGGTGTTTGCAGAACATTCTATTCTGCTTGTTAACCCTCTCAAAATGACAGTACTTATGTGTAACTATAGCAAAACTGATACATCGTTCGTAGTTCTTGCTTTGTTTCTGACCATTTGTTAGAGCTCTGGCTTACTGCTCCTCTAGAAGAATTGATTGGGGGGCTGGGGAAGGAGAACAAGTACAGGATAGTGGTTAGTCTTCGTAGGGAAGGCTGGCTGCAGAAGATGTTTGCTTGTTGGGACATAACAATAGATATTTATTGCCAGCTTACAGAATAGCATGAAATGGACCTTTCCTTTCTGTAGAGGAAGGAATGATGCTTAGAGCCCTGCAAATCCATGGATATCTGCTTTATATCTGTGGATATCCACAGATCATTTTTGTGGATCAGATGCAGATACAAATTTTGCTTCTGGTTAGGGCTATAATGATACCCCAGAACTTAGTAACTGCTTTAGCTAGGTCCTTAAAGAAATACTTGAGCCTTCTCCCATTTGTTATTGGAGAGCAATTTTTGAATGCATTCCACACTTGACATGGGCCACTGTAAATAGCTCTCTGCTTCAGTAGGTGTTGCATGAATGCAGTATTCATGCTTTACTGATTGACCCTTTTGTTTGACAATCTGCATTCATGGAAACTATCATATCTGAACAAAGACATGACAGTTGGTTGATCTTAAATTTTATGCACTACAGTGAATCCAGTTCAAAAGTAGGTTCAAGGGAAAACTAGATTGAAGAGCTTTTCAGTGTTTTCAAGGCAAATAGTGTGGGTACAATCCACGTGTGCAGGTAGCTGTCATGAATCTGTTTATAATCCACACTTAAAAAAATGCTTGGGTCAAGTTGGAAAGCAAACGTGTGTAGCTTCCCCCCCTCTTTTTGGCCCATATCTATCTCTCTCTGTACCACATCAAAGATCAAACTAAAGTATGCTTCAAAATGATGCTTGCTGATAGTAACTACTGGGAAGGCTTAATATCTAGACATACTCTAAGGGTGGTATTTCTGGTTTATTCGTGTGAAAGTGTGTACTAGATTAGTATGTGGCACAATAGAGAATTCTAGAAATAGAATGCAGATTCAGGATGCACTAAAATAAGCAATGGCTTGGCTTGTGTAATGGTGTAATGCATTTCTTGATCTTAAACTGAACCAGTTGCATGGAAGCAAATATCTGTCCTCACTTATGCAAAACTACCTAACATTCTGTTCATCAAATTTTATGTTCATATAAAGAATTAAGTGTGAGATGTCTCAAAGTACCAAACATTAACTTCTTTGCAACCATAGGGAATGAATATTTGTCTGAACGTTTATTTTAACTTTCTAATATGGCTTGTTATACTTCACACCATTGAGATAAGTGCCTAACTGTCATAGTGTAAAAAAAGTCTTGAAACAACCAACCTCCTGGACTTTTAAGGTTGAAATGTTACCCTCTAACTCCTGTACTGTGTGCTTTAATATCTAGGAAACATTGAGACGGGACTAGTTTCAACTTGTTTCTGGGTTTTCTTGGTGGTTTTTTAACAGTACCAAACTACTTGATGTAGTGTCCTTATGGAAGGACTTCCAAATGCATATAAACGTGACTTGTACTTGATGGACCCTAACTACTAGAGCCGTTAAAATAAATGTTTAATGGCTCTAGTAGTTATGGTCCAATAGATCTGACACTGATGCCACATTAATCTGGTTCTGCATATCAAAAAGCTGTGTACAGTAAGACTAAGCTATTGATGCAGTAAAGATTATGCACACAGACACTCACAACTGCTTTGAAAATGAAGTACTTTCAAGAAAAGTCTGAAGCAAGCATCTTTTAGCTAAAAAAATATATTTATTCTGTAAAATCATACACAAACAAGAATACCTAATGAAGAGAAATAGGAATTTGTATATTTTGGAAGCTTATTGTATATATAATGTCTTCATTTGATATGCCTAACTTTGTCCTTACCAATTTGCTCCTTTATAGTAATAGTTAACTTGCATTCTTCAAGGGTAAAATTGTTTACTTGATTTATGGACCTGAGCTCATGGGCCAAAAACTTGTATGCCAACACTTACTCAAATGTGTAGTGAGACGCATACCAAACCCCCATAGCAGAATAATGGAAGTGCCTAGGAGGTTCTGCGCAGGTATTGAAATCTGTTTTGATCATGGAGGTAGTTGGGGTTCATGAGCACTGTTGATGTAATTCTTTCATGCAGTACTTCCTGGAATGCAACTAAAAAACTAGCTATTGTAATCACCCCCTTTGTTTTTCCAGGTACTGGCTTCCCATTGGTTCACCCAGTACGCAAAAGCCCCATGGTGGAGCAGGCTGTTCAGACTGGTCCAGTTGATAACATGAATCAAAAAAAGCCACCCCCAGCAAAAGTAGTTTCCGGGATCCAACGCAACGGAAGGCAGATTCCACAAAGTAGTAAGACAAATGGTATTACCAAAGTCTTGTTTTCAAATGGTATTTGGTAGAGCTTCCTTCAGAAAAATGTTGAAGTAACTTAGAACAGTCCTTAAGCCTGCTGGATAAGTTAGTGTACCTTAGAAGTTGAAAGTTAACTTTATAACCCAAGCATATAAGAATAAAGAGTCTTCCTTTCCCTGTTTCTTTGCTGTAGATACAGTTCAGCCACCACCTGTGCAAACTCAAGGCCAGGTGAATGATGAAAACAGAAGACCTCAAAGGAGAAGATCGGGTAGGCTAACTTGACCTTAAATATGCAAACTGCCTTATAGAACTCCAATTCTCTGCTCCATATAATTGAGAATACTGGCTAACATAAGATGCTTATGAGCAGCACCATGTTAATAGTAAAAAAAATAAAATAAAGAGGGTACATTCATGGGACAAAACAGCCAAAAGAGCATTCAGGCATGCAGAAGTAATGTTTCCTTAGCTCCAGAGGTTCCTCTGCAAGAACCTTGCAGAGCCATAGAGAACATACCAGGGGAGAATTGCTTTGTTGCGTCTCCCCTGAAACTCCGGTATACTCATGTAAACTTGTTATCAATTGTTGCTGTCTTTACACAGGCTACCCCTCATACTGTGTAAGAATCTTCAAAAGGGATTTGAGGTAGCAATAACCAGCCAGACCATGTTATTACAACTCGTCTAAGTTGTCTTCCTCATGTATTGTAGAGAACCATGTTAACTGGCTCTAGCCTTGTGTGAGTTTCCTGAAATCTGTACATATCCCAATGTGTGTGGGTTTATGGGGTGAAATTCCTTCACATTCCTTGGAAAATTTAAGTTTCATTCCCCGCCCCAA
Source organism: Mauremys mutica (assembly GCF_020497125.1). Taxonomy (NCBI): domain Eukaryota; kingdom Metazoa; phylum Chordata; order Testudines; family Geoemydidae; genus Mauremys; species Mauremys mutica. The sequence continues at coordinate 8,324,243 of NC_059084.1, read as the reverse complement.
CTGCTTGGCATTATCTTTATAGTAGTTGAATGCAACACTGTCAGGGAAAGTTGGCTGTAGTAATCTAACTTAACAGTTAGACTTAACTGCCAAGAATGTTTTCCAAAAAGTTAAAGTATTGCTCTAATGTGTTTCTACAGTGAAGTTCAGATGTCTCTTTCAAAGAGGTGTGGCATAATCACAGGACTGGAAGCCAGAAACTCCTGAGTTCTAATCCTGGTTTTCTCTGGCCTTGACCAAGTCATTTAACCTTCCTACGCGTTACCAAGTGTTTAAACTCTCCTGCTTTCAGGAAACAGGAGAACCAGAAACCGTTCTAGAGGACAAAATAGACCAGCCACTGTGAAGGAAAACACAATAAAGTTTGAAGGTGACTTTGATTTTGAAAGTGCAAATGCACAGTTCAACCGAGAGGAACTTGATAAAGAATTCAAGAAGAAACTGAACTTTAAAGGTTTGTGTCTTTTATTAAATGTAAGTGGCTTTATTAATTTTAAGGATGGTGTATAGACCAGACCACCTCTTGCTCTGAGAAATTACGTGATTGATTAAAATAGGGAAGAATCTCAGATCTAGTTTGAGGGAGCAAGAAATTGATGGCTCTTCAGTATACGCAGCAAGGAAGTGTGTAATTAATCTTCTATCTTCAGATGACAAAGCTGAGGCAGGTGAAGAAAAGAGTGATCCTGGAGTAGCAACTCAGAATGATGGCAATGCAGATGAAGACCTCCTTGGACCCAATTGCTATTATGATAAATCAAAGTCATTCTTTGACAACATCTCTTCAGAACTAAAATCCAGGTAATTATCTTTTTGAAGCTCAGTCTGTCTTACACCCCTTAGTGCTGGCAGTATATTAGAGAGGTTCTATGCTAGGCAATGCCTAGCCATTTATACGAACACAGATAAATGAAACACTGCATCTTGAAAGGCTTCTTCTATTCTGAAGTTTTGAATGATCAATAACTAGGTTTTTGGAAGGCCTGTGGCCCTAGAATTTGACAGCTCACTCGATATCACTATTTGTAAGTTTAGTAGTATCTGATTTTAGAACAAATTGCAGTCTTGGGGGGTGTTTCTTTTTTTTGGGGGGGGGAGGGGTGGGATTCACTTGACAAACTCAGATGTGAACAAGTGCTTAAGGTTATGCTTTTGGCATATCAGATTGAACACAAGACATCCAAATGGTGAACTATTGGAATATCATAAACTACAATATCTTTTAGACATTCTAGAAACTGTTTTAAAATATCCTTAAACTTCTTTACCCAATTTTTTCCACTTAGTCTTTACCATTTGTCCTCCAAGCCGGAATCCGTTCCATTAAGATTATGGAGAGTTGCTTGCTGTTCTTCCATGCACAAGTGCTGCAGTGTTTGTAGGGGAAAGTCTAATGGAAGCATGGAACAACTTGGATTTAGAATTTCATAAAGATAATTGCTTAATTTAAGGATTTCATTTAAAACATTGGCTCTAAACTATGTGTCCTTTAAATGTCTGTTTAATATTTTAAAACCCAAGAGAACTTTTTTGAATCCCCTGATCACCTATCCATTCCTGTCTCCTTACCAGACAGATGGTGGCTAGATTGCCCTTAACTTGTTTCTGAAGTTCTAAACCCCCCTCCTCTCCCATTACTGTATGCTGCACTTCCTTGGCTAACAGTTGCATTTTTATCCTTCTAAGTCACTAATTGCACTCTTTTTCTTCCTATATAAATTGTGCAAAGTAATCAATGTACACCTTTATCTATCGAGGGGAGGGGGAAAGGTGTACAGTAGAGCTCTGTTGTAGAAGTCAGACCTCTTATGCTTTAATCCAGGCTCTGCTGTTGAATTTGTGTGGGTCTTAGGCAACTCACTTCATCGGTTTCCTTGCACACTCGTTTCCCCTATTTTAGACTGTAAGCTCTTGAGTCCAGGAACTGTTTTTGTACAGCAGCTTGCACAAAAGCCCTGATCTTGGTTGATTCTAGGGGCTGCTGTAATTCTGAATCTTTAAACAATGAGACTTTGCACTCAAGCCCAACTTCGATAGTCTCATTTGTTGACAGTGGAACTAGGAAATATAATTCTTCCATACAGTTATTATAAGTAATATAGTGATATGCAGTTGCCCTTTGTGTGGGGAAGGAGGAATCTAGTGCTTTCTAGTTACTAAAGCTAGTCTAAAACAGGAACTCCTTTCCTGGTTGTCATGATTGAAACTTGGTGGAACTTAATTGCTCTGAAGGTACCAATAGCATTTCAGGAAAACAGGTGGCAGGTACTGCAGCACTATTGAAACTGCTGTTCAGTCCCTTTAAGGCACTTGTGGTTCCTGCTTCCAGTTAGGGTGAAATGGTAACTAACAAGATATTAAGGGACAGCTCAACAGTCATATGTGACAAGTCCAAGGCAGTAAGGGTGCAGAGAAAGCAGGGTGCAGCATATCAGTCTTTCTAGATCTCTGTAAAACAAATGATTTCTTCACTCCTGCACAAGTGGGACAGACTTTCCCAAAAACTATCTTCTGAATAATGGTCATGCTTGACTCAAGCCTGACTGCAGTCTTGTTCAGTTCCAGGCGTACAACATGGGCTGAAGAAAGGAAGCTTAATACAGAGACATTTGGCGTGTCTGGCAGGTTTCTTCGTGGACGTAGCTTTCGTGGTGGATTTCGAGGTGGAAGGGGTAGTGGAGCAGCACGGCGAAACCAAACAACTCACAGAGCTGGTACTGGAAGAGTGTAATGGAGGCAAGTTTTGTAGCAAATGCTGTGTCTAAATAGCTGTTCAATTTTTACCTTGGCTGCTAGTTTTGCAAGCAGACCAGAGGTGATTCCTTATGGATTCACCTTTCATCCTCTCCTCATATTGGGTGGTATGAGGATAGAGCAGCCTTAATGTCATTGTTGTGCCACTCATGGTTATTCTTTGCTGGGCTTGACATTCTGACCAAGTCTGAATAAAAGTGGCCTTTGCCTTCCTCTCAAGATAATAGAATGCAAAACTTTGAGGTTGCATTTGTGATTTAGTTGAGCAAGTGTAGCTTGACCAGGGGAACGAATCTCAGATTGGTGTTTCTGTGGGCATGGATGGGAAAGGATGGGATTGGTCTCCTTTATTTGATGCCTAATACTCTTTCTCTGCAGGCTCTAAATTCCTCTGCCATGAAGATGAAAATTATGTATATAGGATGAAACAAACTGCTGTACCAATGTGGGCTAAGAAGTCCTTGTTTACTGTCTGAAAGTCAATGACAGAAGTTCATGTACTACTGCTTGTATTTTGGGCTTCAGCTTAATTTGAACCAGCATCTGAGAGCTGGAATATTTTTGGAAGCGGGAATGTGTTCAGGGTTATCTTCTTGGAGTCTTTTTTTTTTTTTCTCCCCCCCCCAAAGTGCAGGCAACTTAAAATATGGTTCTTCTTTCTGGGACTCTATAAAGTTACTGTCATTGAAACAAAGTAAAACTCCCTTTCTGTACCCTGAAGATCATCATGCTATTTTAACTTTATTTAAAACAGAACCAAAGCTCACTGGAAGTAAACCAGCTAACTTTGTTCTGAGCAACCAAATGTACCCTTTGCTGCTGCTGCTGATCTCTCATTAAGGCAGCATAACTTCAGTAGCACGTGGTGTCTGGAAATACAGATTTCTGCTGCTGAAGGGGTTGTGTATAGTGTGACTTGGGAATACTGGGTGGCTGCTGATCATGTGATAGTGTAAAAGTGTACAGTTGTTTGCAGGTCCACTAATCTTTCAGGGGTACTGCATGATTCCATGCAATGGCACAAAATCAGTCACTTGGGGCTGTCTCTGAAGTCCTGTTTGGAGGAAAAAGCCCAAAGCCTCTAACTAGCCCGGTTCTATGTAGGGAAGAGTGCTATGTTGTATTTCCTCACTCATAAAACAGTGCTAGAACAGCAAGTGATCTCCTACATGCGGTGTGAAATACTCCATGAAATGTTCTTGCAGTAGCTTACCTGTAAACTAAGCAAGAATAAAGATGGAGAAACCTCTCAAAAGGAGCAATTTGAGAGATGGCTTATGACTTATTGCCCCTAACAGTACCAGACTGTGTGAACCGTAGACACTGCAAACAGCTTTATGTACACTTATAGGCTCTGTGATGGAACACTATAGAATGTTGCTTTCCCTAAACTAAAAGGGTGGCCCATGTAATGAAGCTTATCAGATGGGTGGTAATTTTTCTCTAACCCCCCCAACTGTACATAGTTCTTTTGTTAGAGGTGTGGGGCAAATTGGGAGGAGGGGTTATAAACTTGTTTGCATGAATAAGTGGGTTAAGCTTAGTTATTAGGCATGTGTTCCTTTCATGGTTGATGGGAAATTTTTGTTGAAAAAGCACTTTGATAACTGAACCCATTACATAGCCAGAATTTTAATTTATGCATTGACTAAGTTACTGTAAAAGCTTGGCTTTCTTTTTGTTAGGACTTCAGTAAGAATTAGAACACAGCTGCCCCATTGCTATGGAGAAATGTAAATTGTAATAAATAAACATGTACATGTTTAACACGTCTCCCATTTTTGTTCCTGTAAATGGCTAATGCTTGTTTGCAGGAGTGTTACTCAGTGGCTTAATAGCTGAAACCTCTCATTTCAAATAAGCCAGAGACCTAGTATCTAATGAAGGATGGGCTTGGTGTTAATCACAGCCAGAAATGTCTAACTTTTATTTGTAAGAAAAAACTCGACCAATCTGTACTTCCTCCACAGCTTCATACTTCAGTTCCTTCATTTTGGATGGCTGCTTCGCTTGCTTCAGTGGGAATGAAGATTTCAGCACTCGTTTTCTCCTGGGAGAAACAACTAGCAGCAGCAGCTGAACTTATTTTCTGTACTGGATCAAATATTACTGTTAACATACAAATCTAAGATCTCTCCTTTGCATTTTCCTGTGAGCTTAGCCTGAAGTGTTCAGCTATCATGTTTATTATTTATCTTTATGCAAATACCCTGGAGTGGGAACCTCATGCCAGATTGAATTCCTTTGATTAAAAAGGAAGGAGAAGTAGCAGCTAAGCTTAGCTATGAATGTCCTGGACTGGCTTATGCTAAACTTATTTCTTAGCACTAAACTCCATCGGCTCAAAAGAGGGAATCTACATGTCAGTCCTATTCTAATTTAAATCTTTCACCTTGTGGTTGGACTAGTGTTATTATTTAACATATAACATCTGCTAGTGTTGTGTACTATAGCATATGGATTATTTTACTTACTTGCTCATTGCACTCTATGCACTTAAAGCAAAACCCTCTTCTGGGGCATATCTAAATGCATAACTTTTACATGTCAGGCAGCTGGCCCTAGCTTTCTTGCATTTTGTATTAGAAAGTGGGCTAGATGACTTCACCATTACACCTCTAGAATTAAAACCATTTTTGAGGTTGGGGGGGGTTTGTACCTTTCTAAAATTACGGAATTCTACTAACTGCAGCTGTCTCACTTAAGGATCTGAATGTATGCATTTGACTAGATTTCATCCCCTACCCTTCTCCAGTCAAGCCAGCTGTCACTAAGCAACACCATGCTAATAATGCCACTAGCTACTACCATCCTTCATATCACTTAAGGCACAGTGCTAGTACAGCTTCTCCAACCCCCACAGGTTGTCCTCTCTTCCACAGCTAACATACAGAACTTACACTGTATGTATTTCAGGAGCATTGCTTCACTAGCTATCTTTAGCCCCTTCACTGGGAGTAGCTAAACTCATAATAGTCCCAAAGCAGTATGTATGTTAAAACCAAACTTTAAAAAAAAAAAAAAAAGCTGAAGCGTGTTGGGAATCCTTTCTAAGCTTCAGGAGGATTCGAGACTGCTTAAAAGCATAAGCTAGCAGCTCTGTTGCTTATTAATTGTACGTGGTACTGGTCTAGATAATCCTGAGCATGTGTCACCATGTGCTGAGTAACTGTAGGTTCCTTAATGCTATGTTCCCATGGCTCTGAGTCCTGACAGTAGGAGTTAGTCCACAAGCATTAAAGTCCCCACCCTGGCTTCCACCAGCCTAGTTATTCCTTGCAGAGTGACCAGCAGCTCTTCTGGTCCCAAGTCTTCCTAATCCTTCACTACCAGGCACTCAGACTTTTCCTCTCTGGCTCATCACCCTCAAAGGTGTGAAAACAACCCCCTGTTACCAGTTCACTTTGGGGGACATACTCCATGGAGTTTCCCCAGTAGAGCATCTAATAGAAAAATCACAGCTTCAAAGATGAAATACTAAGGAAAAGCAAACACATGCAACTTGCACCAAAACTAAACTGTAATGGCCCATCACTTGTCTTCTCCTGTGTAGGGCCATGCATGGTTACTTGTGCCTAAGTTTGCATAAACACCTCCCTGCTGCAAGATGTATTTGAAATTGTAATACAAGTTATGAAGATAGTATTCTAAATACATAAATTCATAGCTATAATCATACATATCTCAAAAGTTTTCAGAAAAAAACATAACCTGGCATATTTATATACATGCTACCATTCTAAACAACCAGTTGCTTCAATTGCTTACACCTGGGGGTTCAGACCTGCTGTTCTCCCTTGGGTTTTCTGGACCCTGATTGTCAAACCTGTGTGAAGTACAAGTTTTCAGCATTAAAGAAAGGTAATGAGTAAGTGGGAGAAGTAACGACCATATGTTCTGAAAGTCTAAGTTCTTGCTGATCAGGAGGGTTTCTGATAACTTACACCAACTTCAGTCTCTGAGATGACCAGGATGTCTACCTAGGCATTTGATGTCATTTAGCTCTAACTATAGCCTGAAAAAAAGACCCCAGGATTTAAAACGTAATTTGACACATATTACCTAGTATAAAAGCTTGAGGTGTTGAAGTATCCACCTGAGAAAATAAAACTTACGCTGTTAGAAGTCTTTCAAAACCCTGTCAGGGTGGTCCTAAGTCATATATACCATAATGACCTTTGCTCACATCTATTGAAAGAAAAGGGTGTCCAGTGCTTCTGGAGGGGATGCCTTCTGTTGAGTCAATTAACTAGGTCAGCTAATAGTCCTGACCCATATTTCAGTGACTGTAAGGTGCAGCTGCATGGTGAGAAATGAATCTGTATAAATGGGGAATTCCACACTTTCTGATTGCAGTGCCTGACTTGTTCAATTTTCCTAACACATGGTGCAGCAACTTGTCATGCTCTGAAAGTCAAGCAGTCTTCTAGCTCTTGCATGGTGCAAGTAAGAGATTCTGCCATGGAACCTTAATTAAAAATTCTCTCCCAAAACTGTAGGGGTAGAAACAAATCTGGATGGTGTCCTGTTCTGAGTAATTAAGTCTGGTAGAAGAGAGAGAGAGAGATTGATATCACTAAGATTTCTGATGTCTCTGGACTAGTGGTGCCTGGGCCTATCTGGGGCTACTTGGATGATTGAGACCTTGTTCTGTTTGACCTCCTTTAACATACATGGGGTCAGAGGAAATAGGTGGATATGCATACAACAGGCCCCCTGAATTCAGAGTATTAGGAAGTCATCTCCTTGAGTACCTAGACTCTGTCCTACCTTGGAACAAAATATTTTGCATTTCATCTTCTATTCATTCACAAAGAGATCTATGTGGGGAGCACCCCACTAATTTAAAATGGACTTGAGGATTGAATCTTTTTTATGGACCATTTGTGATTCTGAGAAAAATGCATAATTAGATGGTCTGCCGGTGTATTGTGTAGGTTTTGAAGGAGAACCTCAGTTAGTGTTGTGTTTTTTTTTGTTGTACCAATTTCACAGGATTGCTTCTTTACATTAGAGCATTGATCTTTGTTTACATAAAACATTGCAGTGGTATTGTCAGTTCTTATCTGTACACTCTGATCTTTGAGATGAGGTAAAAGGTCATGCAGACAAACCACGTCACTCTGAGCTCCAGAATATTTATATGAGCCGAGCCTCTTTTTGAGACTGCCAATCCTATATTGTAAAGTTTGTCGAGATGGGCTCCCCAACCCAGTAATGAAGTATCGGTTACTACTGACTTGGTGGGAAGTGCTGAGGAGAACGGAACTCCTTGTGGATCTGATGTGGGAATTCAAAACTTCTTGAGTGATGTGTATTCCCGTATCTATTTTGTGAATAGCAGGGTGATAGACCATCTGTAACCATCCCTGAAGACCGTGAAGATGCAGTCTGGTAAATGGCATCACCAGAGTACATGAAGCCATGACACTAAAAGACAGAGACATGTTCTTGCTGTAGTACATGGACTGTTTAGCTGTTGATTTATCAACTCTTGTATGTTCTGAAATCTGGTCTGTGGCAGGTATGCTCGAGCCATTATGTGATCTGTTAGAATTTACTGGGGCTCTATATTTTGTTTTGGAATTAAATGACATTTTCAAGTTCAGTCTCGGTCTGGAGAACAGATGCCTATGTACTGAACACAGTTTATCACCTGTTTGGGAGACTATCCTGTCACCAACCGATTGTCAGGAGATGGGTAAACCAATACATTTCTCTTTCTAACATGTACCGCGACCATAGCCAGACATTTTAGTTCAAGTTCTCAAGGCCATTGACCCCCGGAAAGGCAGCACCCTGTATTGGTAATGTGTATTGCCCACTATAGAACAAAATTTTTTCTTGTGTGTTGGATGGATGGAAACATGTAGTTGTAGACTGAGAGCTGCAAAGCGATCTAGGGAAGGAAGTAGGGAGGACAGGGTTATCATTTGTAATTTCAGTTAGCTAACAGACATTCAGATCTCTCAGGTCCAATATTGGACTGTAGCCTCCCAATTTTTGGTGACTAGAAAATCTCAGTAGAACCCTTTCCCTAATATTGGGGTGGAACCTCCTCTATAGCACCAGGAGCCAATAGAAACTGAACTTCTTGTTGAAGGAGACTCTCATGAGAGAGGTTCCTGAAAAGGGATGGGAGGAAGTTGGGTTGGTGTGGGACTATTTTGGAATTGAATAAAATGCTATTTTTTTATTAGTTCCAGTTTCTATCTCTTGCTGGTGATACTGCTCTATGTTTCCTGGAAATAATGCAGACAGTCCCCGAAAGGGGTAGGGAAGGGGTGTTTTAATATGGGTAAATGGATATGTATAAATCTAGGAACAAAGAATGCAGGTCATACTTGCATGATGGGAGACTATCCTGGGAAGCAGTGACTCTGAAGGAGATTTGGTGGATAATAAGCTGAAAGTAAGTTGCCGGTTTGATGCTGCAGCCAAAAGAGCTACCACGATCCTAGGATGCTAAAAAGGGGAATCTCGAGTTAAGAGTAGAGAGGTTAGTTTGCCTCTGTATTTGGCACAGGTCTGATCACTGCTGGAATACTGTGTCTAGTTCTGGTATCCATAATTCAAGAAGGATGTTGATAAATTGGAGAAGGGCCAGGGAAGAGCTATGAGAATGATCAAAAGATAAGAAAACCTGCTTTATGGGGATAATTAGCAGCAGGGCTGGCTTTAGGGCGATTCCCCTGAATCGGGCCCTGCACCCCCTAAGGATTCTCCACCGATGTGCCACCAAAGGCACCGACAGCTAGTAGGGCTGCTGCCGAAGTCCTGCTGCTGTCTTTGGTAGCAGCTCTTTCAAATCGGGCCCCGCAGTGCCTAAAGCTGGCCCTTATTAGCAGTTCCCAAACTGTGGCATTTGGGGTTATGCCATCAGTGGATGGAGTTGCAGCGATCCTTAGTGTGTGGAGGACACCATTTTTGCTCTGCACAGTGTGACCTCAAATGTACTGAGAGTACAAAATCACAATGCATGAAGATCTCCATTTTGCTCTCTAAAATGGCATCCTCCATGTGGCATGACCTCACACACAGGGCCGGCTCCAGAGTTTTTGCCACCCCAATCAGCAAAAAAAAAAAAAAAAAAAGCCACGATCACGACCTGCAGCTCTACCGCTGCCGCTTCAGTCTTCAGCAGCAATTTGGCGGCAGTGGTGTGGGGAAGTGGGTTAAGAACCAAACATTTTTTGCTCATGTTTCTACCTTAGACAGATCAAGAATTTCAAGTTTGGTCTGTCCTGGTTTTCTGAACAACCCCGGGGAAGCTCTTAAACCATGGTTGTTGTGAGCTGTAAGGGGTAGTTTACATACGAACTTGCAGACTTTAACTCAGTTAGCTTCCTGAAACAGATTTTGCTGTAAATCCAGTTTTGGACCCTTCAGCGTTAAGGAGCTAGTCAATTTAGCTAAGGTCAGTAACAAACCAGCCTTAGCTAACGTGAATTTAATCACATTTTTTACTCCAAGATGAATGTTCGCACACAGTCTTGCACAAAAACAATTTAATGGGTTTCACGTCACATTATTTTGGTGGAACTTTGTAGACCATTGAATGAGTTGGGTATTGAATCTTTAATGCAAGTTTCCTTTATCTGGTGTTAGTCACAGGGGTAGGATTTTCAACCTGCTCCATTGCCTTTGTGTTACTAGACTGCACAGGGAGTGGAGACTGGCTCTGTAGCCCCTGTGGTGGGGATTCCCCCAGCAAGCACAGAGATGGTTGGTGACACCAAGATGTGGTTGCATTATCTTGCACCAGGAATTTCTAGCTGGTGCATAACTTCTTGAAGGCTGACTTGAAAATAAAAACAAATGAAGAATTTTTTTTTTAAAGTGCATTTTAGGCCTTTGTGTCAAAGAAACAAGCCTAACTTCCCCCCTCCCTTAGCAAATATTGCTGTTAAAGGTGTTCCGCAGAGAACTTAAGTTCTTATTCTGTACTTCTACAAGTTGACTCCACAATGGTTTGCAGGATCAGGTAATAGTTTTAAGATAAGCTGCATTTTATGATCAATGTAAAAAGACAGTTCTCTAGTCCCTGCACCTCCATTTTTGAGGCACTCACTTGTTTTCCTCTTTCTTCATCTAAACTGCTACTCCCTATTGCATTGTGGAGGGAGAGGAGTTTTATTTTCCATTTACTGGGCAAACAATACAAATGCTATTGTTCCTAATTCAGAACTCATTTGTTCATGTGCCATTAAAACAATGAGATTACTTCTATACCCAATTGTGTAGTGCATTGTTATGAAAAACATGAAAACATGCTCTATTGAGACAGAACTGAAAGTAGCTTGATAGTTCATCTTATTTAGTGTGATGTTCCATCTTCCTGTTCTTTCTAGAGGTGATTTTTATAAATAGAAGTATATCAATATAGCTGTTCTCCTCTCTGAAATAAAATACCCTTTATTAGTTAAGCAGACACAGATTTCTTTCTGTGTCTAAATATATTTCATTCAGTCCACCTTGTCACCTGTGATTATATTCCTAGACTTTGTTTAAACACAAGTTTCATTCCAGGGCTGCATTAGGTACTTAGCGGATTGAGGGACACAGCAATGATTGCTCATTAGTCTGTGTAATAAGCTACTTTCATAAATGATGATGGCATGGTTTTGATGGGTGGTGGCTGCACACATGGACATTCAACATCACGTTATATCATTTCTAAGGACACCGCTTTCAGAAGGGCAGAAGATACAACTGAGCTGAGCTTGTACAAGAATGGAAAAAGTGGACACGTGGCCTGAAAAGTTGAGCAAACTATATGAACGCTGCTGGAACTACAGTGGGAATAGACAGGAGGGAAGAGTAGTAAGAAACTAGAGGAAAATCTCAGCTCCCTTTCAGAAGTAGAGACTGACTGGCTTTAAGTAACTGAGAATCAATCTCTGGAAAATGTTTGATGCTTGTTATTGCATCATGTGCAAAAAAACTTTTGCAGCTATTTAAATACAGAAATGCTATTATTGGGCTATAAATCCACTAACAGGCAGTTCAGGCTAGTCACTTGTTTACTCCAAGTCACATTCAGATAAATAGAACTTGCATTATCTCAAAATGAGGGTCAAATCCAGCACATAAGATCGCTCTGGCATGTTACATGCTTTCACAACACTCAAGTGTGACAGTGCCTGCTCTGCTGATACAGCAGCTAAATCTATTCAGCCTAGCTGACTGTTTTTATTATAGAAATGACTGTCAAATACGACTTCTAATTTATATTACCACGTATGAGGAACTTTTGTAAAATTAAGAGTATTGTCAAATGAGAAAAAAGAACCACTGAGTTGGGACCTGTCTGTTATGGCTTTATAATTATGCTATGAGATAGCAATCTAGGATTATGAGCAAGCCAGTTTGCAGGAGTGATGGTGGGAAATAATTATTGAACAAGAACATCAGTGGCAAGGTTCAAGAGATTATAAATAAGAAAGGTGTGAAGATACCTTTGTGTCCTTTAATAGATTACTATCACTCTCTTGTAACCAGCTGCATGAGCCTAGTTTAAAATCCAAGGAACAGGTAGATTTATTTAAAATAAAAAGCTTAAAAAAAATCAGTAGGTTTATTGTAGGTCTCAGAGGGGCACAGTATGAATAAATGGAATGCCTACATCTCTATACAGAATAACCCATGATTTGAATTAAAAACAAGCAGCTATGCAACTGGATTTCATTCATCATGATGTTTTCTTCTGTTTTTTCTTTTCATTCTCTTCCTTTTCTTTTTCAATTTCAGCAACGTACTTCTCAATTTCTTCAGGAGTTAAAATCTTTAAAAAAAAAAAACAACATAGGTGACCCTTAAGATACCAACAGACTTTACTGGAATGTGAAAGATCTACTTCTGATGAGAAAATTAAATCAATACTGTAATATCGTGCAGGGGTGAGTGTCTGTCTGTAAGCAAACACAAATACTCTGAACAGGCTGAGCTGTTTTGGAAGCTTTTGCCTTCATATTAGTTAGAAACAATTCTGCATCTGCCCTGAATGGAGAGCTGCTGTAGAAGTTAATGGGAATTCTACATGGAGAGCAGTACAGAAACAAGCATCAGAGGAGTAGTGAAGGTGAACAATATTATTAAAACGACAACAGTTACCTTGAGTGGCTGATCTCTTCTCATAACCGCCAGTTCAATGTTTTTCCCACCTGATTGCACAACCTGAAGTAGTCAAAAAGTTGAAAGGCTTAGAATGAGACATTCTATTCTATTCCATATATCAATTCTGATTAAGTCTCCCTAAGAGAGTCACTGATGGGAACTTTAAATTTCTCTTTCCGTTAGCTCAGAGAGCTGTGTATTTCATTACAAATATTAGCACTGCAAAACAATAAGCCTCTTCAGTCTAATGAACTCTACTCCAACTCAGTGCATAGATTATGTACGCTTCCACCAATTAAAAGCCCAAGGCACTGAATTGTAGGGTTATTCACTTAGCTCAAGTTCTAAGTGCATACAACAGAACACAAGGAATAAGCTAGTGCACATTGTTTAAGTATGTTCAGAATGAATGTGTGCACCAATATCCAAAGCTTAAGTCTGATTTTTAAAAAATTATTCTTCACAAGGAAACTGGTAGATTATTACATATAGTCCTGGTAAAAATCGGTTGTTTAAGAAGTGTTTTGTAGCTCAATCCTACAGCCAGCATCTAGTGTCCTCAGCCTATAATGGAAAATACCATTTCTGATAAATTCTAGAAGTCATGGGTGACTTATGGTGAATGAACTGGGTATACTTGAATGAACTGCGGAAACTGTCAGCAGGCTGTTGAATCAGACTTACTTCAAGAAGAGCCTTGATGACAAGTTTAATGGTCAGATCATCTGTTTCAATGGCTTCATCAGTATAGTTTTTCTCCAGGAATTCACGCACAGACTTGGCTCCTCTCCCAATGGCATTAGCCTAGAATAATTGCAGAAAAGGGTAGAACAAGTTTGGGGGGATTTAATACTTTTTAAAGTACACTTCACTGAGAAAATACTAACAGAAAATGATGCAAATACCCAACAGACTGCATACCCTGTTGTGCATATAATGATCCCAAGACTGGATTAATAACCATTCAGAAGATCATTGCCACTCACCCACAATAAAAAACAAGTGAAGCCAAATCACTATAAAAAAAGTGTTGAAAGATACTTCAATGACACACAAGCACGTGTGTGTTTTCAGGAGGATGGGGTAAGATTTCCAAAGTAAAGTTTTATCCTATGTGCTGCTAGCCCTACTAAACTTTGGTCACTACTTTTAAGTCTCAACTCTAATACCAGGGGGGTATGGGGTATTCAAACTTTTCTGCCCCTTGACCACATTTGAACAGACATTGTTGCTGTCTAATGGACATTTTCGCTCCCATTCACAGTTGGGCAGACCACCTCCATCCTATTTGTAGTCACCTAACATCCACAGAAATATATTTGTTGCTGTCTTAGAACGTTTTTGCAGCTGGCAAGCTAGCACCATGTCAACAGACAGCTCTTCACTGGCTCTCAGACCACATAGTATAAGACAGGGGACAGCAACCCTTCAGAAGTGGTGTGCCGAGTCTTTATGTATTCACTCTAATTTAAGGTTTTGTGTGCCAGTAATACATTTTAATGTTTTTAGAAGGTCTCTTTCTATAAGTCTATAATATATAACTAAACTATTGTTGTATGTAAAGTAAATAAGATTTTTAAAATGTTTAAAAAGCTTCATTTAAAATTAAATTAAAATGCAGAGCCCTCCCCCTCAATGGCCAGGAACCGGGCAGTCTGAGTGCCACTGAAAATCAGTTTGTGTGCTGCCTTTGGCACATGTGCCATAGGTTGCCTACCCCGGTATAAGAACTACCAAGTCCATCTTCCAGCAAGATATGATCTCCCCAGAGGATAAATTAGCTGCTGAATGACATTTCATTTAATCTCAGCCAGTAGAAAGAGTCGACTCACCTTCCAAGCATGGTAAGTGCCAGAAGGATCAGTCTGATAGAGTCTGGGAGTTCCATCGAAGTCAAATCCCACAATAAGGGCAGAGATCCCAAAAGGTCTGCGGCCATTACTTTGAGTATATCGCTGATGAGAATCAAGACAGAGCTTATTTCAGAAACTTCTCCACAACACATATGGATTTCTAAAAGTAGTAGTTGTACAAAAGTTACATAGAAAGTTTATCGTATTTCTTATAATTTGTTACTGGGACCTTTTCTCCCCTTATTGTGGTTTCAAGATAATATTTCTTGTACTGCAGGTCACCCATAAACTAAAGCATGTAAGAGGATGGTTCCAAAATAACAGCCTTTCTTAGATACTTCTGAATTTACTACTACCACCACATTAAAAAAAAAAAGTGAAATATTGTTGTTCTTGTTTCACGTTAAGACATTCAGAGGTATCTAGGAATGTAACCTTGTATAAATTGATTAGCAGATTGATGGGCAAAGAAAGAATGCAAAAAAGCAGCTTTACCAAGCTGTACTGACATGAAGGCTTAGAAAACCCATTTAAAAAACCCAAAGACATGGAAGTGAAGGTGAAACATGATCATTCTTACAGAACAGTAACTTTTGTGATAAGTCCAATAGCTGCCAAGATCCCAAGTCTCTCAGAATTTAAATACTCTGATGAGAAGTAGACTACTCCACAGCTGGTGTTGCTTCACAATGTTAAAGAGCACCCACATTCCAGCTCTGTCAGTATAGCGGCCCAATCCTGCATTTCTTGCCCAATTATTTTCGCAAGAATTTGGGCCACAGGAAATACAGAATCAGATTTGCTGCTTGTAAAACGAGTTTTTAAATATTTGTGTGTCTGTCAGAATGAAAA
The DNA here is from genome assembly GCF_020497125.1 of Mauremys mutica. Lineage (NCBI taxonomy): Eukaryota > Metazoa > Chordata > Testudines > Geoemydidae > Mauremys > Mauremys mutica. Next base: position 8,308,668 of record NC_059084.1, on the reverse strand, counting down.
ATAATTACATGTGAGATTATTCCCTTGTAATAAAACAAAAATCTGAAATAAACTTTCATGGAAAGAATGTAAACATGTTTGCCTTTCCAATACATAACAGAGCTCACACTAAAGATGGACTATGCATAAACTGGACTCTTACTAAATAGTGGAGATCACTGAGATTAATGCATTAGTAAGAGATTAAATAAAAATGCATCATGGAATGTACTATTTGTCCATTTTGATACTGTATTTAATTTTAAATTAATAAAAGTTCTAGTGTATTAAATGTATTTTATAAACATGTCTTAATAGGTCGCACTACAGTGTTCTGCTAGTAAATCTTGGTAAGCTGGAGAAACCAATCTATGTGAATTAAAGATGGCAGATCAGCATGTTTCTACTATTAATACATAATAAGTGCAATAATGCTGTCCCAATAAGCATTAACTAACTTTCTGGATTTGCCCATCTTTGGGAGAAACCAATGACATACCGTTTCTCCCCTCTGTCTGAAGCTACAGCAATAATATCCAACCAAGAGATTCTACTCTGTTATCCTGGCTTTTCACTAGTGTAACAGCAGAATTTGGACCAAAGTTAGGTTTTATTTACCCACTGATTCTCTGGCACCATATTTTTACAATGAATGGAGAAAAACAGTACAGAGTTGCCTAATATACCTGTTTCAGGCTTGCGATGTAACGTGTGATGTATTCCACGGTGACAGGATCCTCCACAGTAAGTCTATGGCTTTGACACTCCACACGAGCCCTATTTATCACTATTCTGGCATCAGCTGTGAGCCCTGCAATGATAATATGATTCACTATGTGCTCAAATGTGTACTTGGCACCAGACAGATAAATAAGATAGACAGTCCCTGCCCAAAGGGGGCTCAGAATCTAAATTCAGACAAGAGGGATGAGTAACAAAAAGGGGACATGGGTCACAATGACAAGATCATGTAGTTAGTTCGGCTTGTCATGAAGGTACAGTAATTTTTTATAAGTAGCTAAACCAAATTTTAATTTTAGTTTTTATCTTTCATGCTTGTGAATTAGAGACAAATGCTCAAACAAGTGTCCAGAATATTTGTTATCGGAGTGTCAGTAGGCCAACTAGAAACAGTTTAGCAAAATGTCTATCCTCAAAAAGATATCTGCTATATTGCTTATATACTGTACTGCCTCATAATGAGCACAGGTGACGGATCCATATTAATCTTGTCCAGTCCTCCTGGTTAGAGGTAAAGCTTGATGCTGCTGTTGCCATAATAGGTATATAGGATTAAGAACTGTAAAAGTTAGTTTGCAAGAGTGACAGATGTGTCTAAATCTAAAGAGGAATACCTTGGCCTACTGATTTGGATATCTGCACAAAGAGTAATAACTTACAACTGTTTAGTATTTTAGAACAGTTGTGTTACTAACAACTTACATTGACAGTGAAAGAATTTTGACTTGTCATTTACTTATGCTGCTTATTTTTCATTACTCTCAGCTCGGACAATGAAAGTCAATGAAGTCACTTTCAAGTTCTTAGAGCTTCAATCATTGTAGGCAGTAATTCATTTAAAACTAGTCTTTTTCTTCTGATCCTTGGTTTTATAATAGCTTGTAAAATTTAACCTTGAAGTCACATTCAAACGGGGAGAGTTCCTTTAATTTAGCCTTTTCATATACATTGTCCAGTTTATGGACGATCAAATAATTTTATCTGTATCTGTTTGTTCACCTCCCCTCAGCCACAATGTACACCTCTGCCAAAGCTGGAATTAAAATACAGGAATTCCCAGTTTTCAGCCTCATGTTTAATCCATTGCATCACACAAGCTCTGAATATAAGGACATTTTCCTCATTAAATTGCTGGTTCTATAGAATTACTCTTTAGGCATTCTTATTCAAAGGAAATAAGTAAACACCTAAATACAATCCCTCCTCTTCTCCCTTCCACCAATTGTCCAAAGGAATTTTATTTTCACCATGGTTCTCAAACTTTTCTACTGGTGACCCCCTTTCACATAGCAAGCCTCTGAGTGCGACCCCCCTTATCAATTAAAAACACATGTTTATAAATTTAACACCATTATAAATGCTGGCGGCAAAGCAGGGTTTGAGGTGGAGGCTGACAGCTCGCGACCCCCCATGTAATAACCTTGAGACCTCCTGAGGGGTCACGACCCCCAGTTTGAGAACCCTTGCAATATCGCAATGTTCCAATAAATAGCTTTTAATTCCAGTGCCTGTTCCCAGCTTAATAGATGAGTATTTAATAGTCCAATTGTCAGACACTGCATACCTGCAAAAGCCATGCAGACATTGTCATCAAGGGCGCAGATCTTCCTCACAGTTCTTTCATCCTGAAGTTTTGCCATAGATTTCTTTTCCACACCAAGAACAACAATCTCTTTTCCTCGTACTCCAACCTTCAATGCATTCAAAACCAATGACAGTTAAGATACACCCAACAGACCTATAATAGGTATAGGCTTTTCTTGAAACGAGTACAAAAGTATTAATTCCATTTGAAGCTTCAAATGCTTTGCTTCATGTTGTAGTCTGCAACAAGTTGGAAATTAACTGATGTAAGATAGCAGAAAGTGGTCCATGTACCAGCAAGTATGAGGCTTTATCATGAATATGCCACAGAATAATTCTCTGAGCATACATTAGTGTTTATAATGTAATTGTACTTTATACCTAATGTAGTTGCATCTTTATACTTAATTCCAAGCTGAATTAAGAACACTGTTGCTGCTGTAACTGAATACTTGTTATGGTAGTAAGTCAGAGCCAAATACAAGCTATTGCTCCTCAGGTCCAAAATATACTAAGATTGTTGCATAGTCTATGGTCCTTACCATAAATGCAGTCCATCCATACGTTGCTTCCTCTATATACCAAACTCTCAGATCATCCTATGCACTCCTTCCCCCACCTCCCCTTTCCCAACGTTAGGAAAATGGGGTTTGTTTGTTTTTTAAAGCCATATTCTCACCGCTTTTCATACAGGGGACTGGAAAATTTGGTTCTTTCTTGGCAATCTGATTTATGATGATCCAATAGATTTTCCAACTTTACCATATTACAGATTATCACATAATGAGAGCTATAGCCAAGATTACATTGGACACTTCCACATTCTCATTGCTTTCTGAAATTCTCCTTTGGGCTTGAAGTTTGTTATTCTCATCCCCAATGCAAATATTTTGTTACTGAGGAGATAAAAAGAGATGCACAGTTTTTCAGCATTGTCTTTTTTCTAAACAATAACTGTGAAATTTATAAAGTGATAATGTTTTGCAACCACTGTGCACTGGTGTAAAGAGCTATACAAGGTTCAGTGCTCTGGTGAATCAGGCCTTCAATTTTTTTGTATTGCTGTCACCCAGAACAATTTTACACCCTTTCTCCCCTCCCCCGCCCAGGGTAATGCTTGTAGAAAATAGTGTGTTGCCAAAAAGGCATGCAGCAACTGTCAGAACTCATTTCTCCACGCACCATTTGCCTCAATGACTTGTACTGACCTGCTGGTTTAGGGCTTACGTTTGTAGTAGTATCACCGCCAGATACGACTATTCAATAAAATATAAGCTCCCTAGTGTGTTTAAAATAAGTTTGTCATCAAATAATTTTTTAGATACAGGTTATGTACTTTACCAAAAAAGCCTTTATATCTAATGCACCTGTAAAGTGCCAAACACACCTATGTCACTGTATAGGTTAGTATTATACACTCTGGCAAAATCAAACTCATTTGGGATTCATTTTTAAAAACAGTTTTAGAAAAATGTCTGTTTCATAATTTCCAGTTTGCAAACAGACACCACCATCAATTTGCATTTACACAGCACTTCATGTTTTCAAGCAGCACAGACACTTAATCATTGTGAAGTAGGCATTATCCCCATCTTGCAAGTGAGGAAATAGAGTCAGGGATGTTAAGTTGTGTGCCCGAGGCCCCATGGCAAGTGAGAAGCACGGAAAGAAGAATTCATCAGACCATGCTCTGAAGCATCCCTAGCCTCTGTTTGCCAGAAGCTGGGAACGGGTGCTGGGATCACTCAAGGATTACCTGCTCTGTTCATTTCTTCTCAAGCACCTGGCATTGGCCACTGTCCGAAGACAGGATACTGGGCTAGATGGACATTTAGTCTGACCCAGTACGGCCGTTCTTATGTTCTAAAAGATCTTAGCTCCCAACCCCCAAGAGCAATCTTCTAGTAACTTGCCATAAACAATGGGCTCCTGCAGAGTTTATGGTGGGAAACTCTCATTAGATGTCAGGAGTTTTATTATTATTGGAGCAAGGTTGGATCCTATGCTCTGGAGTGGAGATATTTTTACATTCAATTATCTTCCCAGGATGAGGAATTTTGTTTCTATTATATTTCAAACTCCAGCATTTTTTTTTAAAGCTCTCTCCTTCTGCCTAGTGGGCTTTACTACACAGACCAGCCCACACTACACACGCTATGGCAGGGTCAGACACCCCCAGTGATGCCAGCTCAGTCCAACTTAGGGTTGGGGAGATGGGGAGGCGCAGAGTCTTAAAGGCCAAATGGCAGAAGGGCCAGTGTCCCAGGGAAAGTGTCATGGTGCGGCGAGCTCTGCTCTGGCTCAAGGGAGCTTCCTGTCCTGTCATACCCTGCCACGGATGCTCCCACCACATGCAACCACTGCTGGGCATCTACTCCCCAATTCCTCCCACACCTCCAGGCATCCACTCCCCACACTCCTGAGCTCCCTCAGACACCCCCAACTCTCCCTCCCTCAGGCCCCCCACTACTGCCCCCAGCCCCTTCCCCCCACCTCACCTCTCCCAGCCCCCCTCCCTCAGGCCCCCCACTACTGCCCCCAGCCCTTCCCTCCCACCTCACCTCTCCCAGCCCCCCTCCCTCAGGCCCCCCACTACTGCCCCCAGCCCCTCCCCCCACCTCACCTCTCCCAGCCCCCCTCCCTCAGGCCCCCCACTACTGCCCCCAGCCCCTTCCCCCCACCTCACCTCTCCCAGCCCCCCTCCCTCAGGCCCCCCACTACTGCCCCCAGCCCCTTCCCCCCACCCCAACTCCCCCAGCCCCCCCCCCTCCGCCCCCCCCACTACTGCCCCCAGCCCCTCCCCCCCACCTCACCACTCCCACCCCCCCTCCCTCCGCCCCCCCCACTACTGCCCCCAGCCCCTCCCCCCCACCTCTCCCAGCCCCCCTCCCTCAGGGCCCCCACTACTGCCCCCGGCCCCTCCCCCACCTCACCTCTCCCAGCCCCCCTCCCTCAGCCCCCCCACTACTGCCCCCAGCCCCTCCCCCCACCTCTCCCAGCCCCCCTCCCTCAGGCCCCCCCACTCCTGCCCCCCGCCCCTCCCCCCACCTCACCTCTCCCAGCCCCTCCCTCAGGGCCCCCACTACTGCCCCCAGCCGCTTGCCCCCACCTCACCTCTCCCAGCCCCCCTCCCTCAGGCCCCCCACTACTGCCCCCAGCCCCTCCCCCCCACCTCTCCCAGCCCCCTTCCCTCAGGGCCCCCAGCCCCTTCCCCCCACCTCACCCAGCCCCCCTCCCTCAGGCCCCCCACTACTGCCCCCAGCCCCTTCCCCCTCAGGTTCCCCCCTCTCTGCACACACAGAGCCCCGCTCGAGCCCTGCCCGCGTGCGCCCCCTCCACGCTCGCCCCGCTGCCCTCGGCCCTGGGAGCGGCGGCCATTCCCCGCGGCGGCGCGGCGCGGCCCGGCCCTCACTCACCGCGGTGGAGCCCTTCTTCACCGCCTCCTGCGCGTACTCCACCTGGAAGAGGTGGCCGTCCGGCGAGAAGACGGTGATGGCCCGATCGTAGCTCATGACTCCGGCCCGCCGAGCTGCACCGCCCGGGCCCAGCTACCTGCCTCCCTCAGAACCGCACACTCATCCGCCCGCCCGCCCTGCGCGCGCCGCTTCCGGAGCCGCGCCACGCACGCGCCACGCCGAAGGCGGCCCTTGCGCCAAATGCGTAGGCGGATCTTCATCCTGGCGTACGTACTCGGCAGGAGGAGCGCAGGCGCAAGCCGAAGGGCCAGGCAGCCTCTCTACGCCTTTGGCGTACCAAGTTGCGGTCTGCCTCCCGTACGCATTTGACGTAGGCACATAGTGTCTGTTTCCCCCACGCGCTTGGCGTAACCCTGCTTCTTTTCCTACGCACTTGACGCACTTGGCCGCTGTTGGCAAAGGCAGAAAGATGCTGTTCGCCTGCGACAGGAAACCCAGCAGCAGGGATGCACCATGTGCAGATCAAAGGGGAGGAGGGGAAGAGGGGGGGGACAGCGCGGTTGACTTTACTCCTCCTCCCCAAATCTCAGCAGCGGGCTCCCCACCTTGCATTGGGATCAGAGGCATCAGGGCGAGGGTGGTGCATGCAGGCTCGTGGTGCAGTGCCCCTGGCTCATTGCAGGGCACAGATTGTACCATCTGCGCCGGCTCCCCTCCCCATGCACTGCGGAGAATCTTTGCACAGCAATAGCAGCCCGATAATAACAATATTATTAGCGCCTAGAAGCAATATATTATAGACACATTAAAAAACCCCACCATGTCGGTTGCCTTTGCTTCTGCTCGCCCGAGAGGCAAAGGGGAGGTCACCCAGCAAACTATCCAGAAGGTAAAAAAGCATGCTTTTTGTACAGACAAGGAAATGTTATTTATATATTCCCGCTATGGTGCCGTGGCTGGGGAAGGGGGCTTAATTCTAAAGTGATCACGAAAACTAGTGAATTTGCAAGGGTTGGTAAGATGGACAGCTGGAGGGGGGGAGTAGGAGGAGGAGGTGGAACAAAGCAGAGGTGTTCAGATCACTGCGAAAAGAGAGAGAGAAGGAAAGCAGCCAGAGGAGGATCTGCAGAATAGAAGATTCATTGCATATTCTCTTTCGTGCTTGCAAAGAAAAAAACGCCCGGGATAAATTGCAAGCAGGGATCTGCACATTTTGGATGGCATATCAGCTCTTAAAAAAAATTGTCTCAGTGAATTGACAAGTTTTTTTTTTTAATGGTTGGAATTTAAATATGGAGGGAGGTACTGAAGTGTGGCAATAAAGATGCTTATTGCCATCCTCCAAAGGTTTTTTATTAGGAATTGCAGTTGTTCATGTATAATGTTAAGCAGGCAAAGGTTTTAAAGGATTTTCTCAGCAGACTCAGCCTGGGTTTCGTCTGGAGGCCAAAAGCTGAGGGTACCGAGTTTGGAAGTTATGATGGGTATTCGTAAGAAAATAACAGAAGGGTGGGGAGATACATACTTGCCCTCACTAACCCTCCACCCTCCTGGGGTGAGATACCTGTGAGATAACTGTAAACAATGGAAGAGGTGTGGCGATGTCAATAAGGAACACGTCTGTGTCCTCGATCTGGTTTACTTAAACAGTACCTGTAATTTCTAGCTCCACTGTGTATTTTATGTCATGCTTTGCTCTGCTTTAGAAATTCTGGCTGTGCAGGAGTTTGTCTAGTCAGTGCAGTGGAACTAAGGAATAAAGGTCTGTGGCCCATTTGTAAATTATAATGGCGAACACACGCACAAAAGGTGTCAGTGCTAAGAGAGTAATCAGTTGCTCATCAGCATATCTTCCAGATCCAAGCCATCATCTATTGCCAGTTTTATAAATTATAGGGGAATTCATCTCAATGGAGGATATGATCAAAGTACAGGAGAATGAAAGCAGGACAAACTACCTTAAAGAGAGTTAAGAGCCTGGTGTACATCTGTAAATACCAGGAGATTCTATCTGAAATTCATCCACTTGTGTCTTGGTCTTGCCGCACATGTGATATTGTGATCACACCCATTTACTTTTAAATGCTGAAATATTTAGGCACCAGTGGTTAAGGATGGAGTTTTATCCTTAACTCTGGATGTTTGTGTATTTAAGATAGACTTTCACAATTCATAAAATGACTTGATTAATTTCCATGAAAAAGGACAATCAAAGAATTTTCATGATTCTCTCAATTTTCAAAGCATTAATATCTTGGAACTGAAATTTGTTTTGTTGCAAATATAAAAAATACTTCCTCTATCAGGTACACTCAATGACTTGTTACTTTAGGATTGCTCATGTATGTTGAGCTGTTGAATTGTTCATGGAACAATTTTCTTTTTCAAAATCACTGAAGTTTTTGTCTGGAAACAAGCACATAAATAACTCAGTGGGTTTTATAATCACTGATCAGAAGTCGGGGTCAAAACGAATTGTGCAACACTAATTTTGGGAATCCACAACAGTGTTCTCTTTAGGAGCCAAAATTGTATACCAGTTAAATAAAAAAAAATCACAAAAATGCGTAATTTTTACTTGTGTTTAAAATACATAATCAACTAATTTTCATCAGACATGTTACTAACTCAATTTCAATGGCTCCTTCAAAACCTTTACTAAGCCAATACTACATTACTTACACAAAACTTTCCTTGAAGAAAGTGAGAGTTTTTGAACCACCAGGATTGCAGAATTGGGATTGTGTACTTAACATTAGCTCATGAGCAGGCCTGGGCATTGACGTTAACCCTATATGTACTCCCCTGCATCTGAGTTTAGAACTTTGTCCTTTTTTAACATAGTAACTGTCAGGACACCAGAACTATTCTCTATTCTTTTTGCAATGAGCAAAATGGGAGATACATACTTGCCCTCACTAACCTGCCACTCTCATTATCCCATCCAAAGAGCCCTTTTATTTGTGCAGCAACCTTTTGTAGTACCACCAGAGTGCCACTACTGGATTTGAACACATGTCCATAGGTGAGACTTGATCTCTAAGCCTGCTGTCCTAGATGTGAGTTTGCTATCAGCTGAGACATTTATTAGTGATACTTTAAAAGGTTTTCTAGCATCCTATAAGATAAATAATATTTTTCAACAAAGTTACCCTCTGCATTCTGCTCTGCAGAGCTCTGTTTTCTATTTTCCACCAATTCTGCACTGGGAATTTCCATTGACATCATGAATGCAGAATATGAAACAAAGAGCTTCACTGTGAATCGGACAGGAGTATTTTGCTCATAAAGATTCTGTGCCAAATCTGGGTTCCCATGTGTGCATAAGTACGTACTAAAAAACATAAAGGAGAAATGTGGATCATCATGACTCTGACTCCTGCCATGACTCTGACTCCTCCCATTACCTTCCGGGAGGTAGGTATACCCTGAAGGTCTGCCACATCAGGATACAACAGAACCTCCTTTCCTCAGACCCTTCATGACAGGAGTCACAGAGGGTTGTTGTGAATCCTAGCAGGCAGGGTATATGGTCTGCAAGTACACCGTCATGCCTGGTAATGACACACCCCTATGACACACCCTTTCCGTCTGCACAAATACGGAAGCAAGAGAAATCTTGAGCTGTGTGTGAGGTTGCTGTTGGCTAGAATACAGGAATATGATAATGCTGCTTTTGCCAATTTTTCCATGTTTGGTCCTTTGTATGTAAATTTGTCAAGAATCATTCCTTAAATAGAACAAGCAGATATATGGCTGAATTAATACTAACTTTTTGTGGAAAATATTTAATGAATGTTTCACATTTCCTGATGATAACATAAATTTAAAAACACAGGCACAATCATGCAAGCACTTAATATCAGGAGTAGTACGTACAACCATGCACATCTTCATGATTGACTTTAATGGGACTGCTCACAGTAGTATAGACTATGATAAGTAAGGTGCAGATCCTCAAAGGTATTTAGGTGCCTAACTGCCATTGATTTCAATGGGAGTTAGGCAACTAAATACTTTGAGGATCTTGGCCTAAGTTGTTTGCTGGATCAGGCCCTAATTTTGTAAATATTGCTTTCTTTACTCTTTTATCTCTCCATTCTTTCACTTGTAGAAAGTTCACCACAAATTATCAAGGAAATAATAAAAAATACTATAGCAGACCTTAAACTCACTAAGAAATTGGTGGAGACAAAAAAAATTCTGTCTTTGAAACCATTTTAAAATAAGCAAAATGTGAATTTTAGGCAGTGTAAGTTGTATGATGAAATGCTCTCTCTTGCATTTTGCTCTCATTTTTTGGAAACAAGTTAACCACTCTAGAACTTGCTTAAGGCATAGACTAGTCAATTGAAGTTTTTGATCTATTCTACTGGCATGCATCATCTCACTGGTGCATGGTTACTCAAAATTTTTCTCTATCTCAGAACTACTTCAAAGAGCAAAAATACGTTGAGGGATGTAATTCTCCTGTGAATGCAGTTTCAATCTAGTCAGTGATGCAGATTTCAAACTGTGCTTCTTCAAGTGCAATATGCTTCACATGCTAGCTTCTTAATTTGCTGTATTGCAGGGCTGGATAGTCTGAAATTATTTTATGTGAACTTAATCTCTGTAAAAGTATGTTTACTGTCTGGCAATGATAAGGTTACACGGATATTTTTTAAAGGTATTTTAGAATCAGATGCAGATATTTAGTGGAGAAAGTGCCTCTGCCCAGCAACAATCTTTCTGGCGTTAAGGACTAACAAAGTAAACCCATTGATTCTGTAGTGTTGTATACTTTAGCTAAATCCTGTCAAAATACATCTGCCTATAAATGTACTATAAAAATGCACCGCAAATGGCTCAACAAAGATATGTGGATAAAGCTGTATTTTGGCTAAACTTCTCTAAAATCCAGCACATAACTTTTAATTAGAACAGAACCCTCTGTGGCTTGATGCCCATTTAAAACAACTACCATCAGACTTTTAACTACTAGCATATAAGATTTTTTAACAGCCTCCACAGTGAGGAGGTATAAAGACTGTATTATTGGTCCGATCAAAGCTTTTTACTTAGGTTCAGAGGTTTGAGATAAAGGAGATCAATTTATTTGATTAAAATGGTTATTAACCCACTCTTTGCTGTGATGATGGACAGGGCTCATATTTCCAATAAATGGAAAAGGAAAGATCCATATTTCAGAATAGAACCTTTAACAATTGTACATAACTGGCAGGGGAATTACACAGTTTTCCTGATGTTCTTGTGTAGAAGGATCAATGTGGGAATCATTGCGTGAAATGTGTTCCTGAAGGAGAAATACTTGGAGAAAATACATAGCTCAATTCATACATATGTTGTAAGTCTATTAGAAAAGCATGCATATGAACTAATGGATTTGTGATGCATGGCAAAGGGAGCTCAGATGACTCTTGGTCCAGATATTAAACAGAGGTTCTTATGGCTGCTCCGTAAGTATTGTATCTTGCAGACCACTTCTATCATTGTAGCAGAAGTTACTTCACATACTGCACTGCATTGCACCAGGCCTGTTCCATGGCCTATGGAGCACGCGAAGGCGTTTTGGAAATGGGGTGGAATGAGGTGAGACCATACAGAGATAACTCTGTACTCTGGCTGATGTGCAATCTTTTGGGAATCTAGCAGTTATGTCTCCTCTAGACCAGGAGTAGCTGCTCTTAGATGGTTACTTTCGAAAGGGCTCTGAAAGAGTGTGTGTGTGTGTGTGTGTGTGTGTGTGTGAGAGAGAGAGAGAGAGAGAGAGAGAGAGATTCATATCCCAGATCAGGGGAATTGCATATTCAGATAAAAGGACCTCCCCTAATTTATTAAACTGAGGCCTCCTGTGCTAATTGTGAAGGATTGCACAGTATGCAGCTGCAGGCTCTGGGGATCAGATGGGGATCAGTCAGTGGGTCTACTTGGTTTAAAAGCTACAGGGTGCCCCATGGCCCAATTACACAGCCCTTTGTGAAGTATCTGTTTGGTGATCCTTTGTGATTTAAAGAACAGTGAGGCACAGGGCAAACACCTTGGGGGTTTTCGGTGCCTGCAAACTTGTTAGCCTGTCCCCATCATCTATGAAACATAGATTTATATGCAAATACCATGCGGTTTAGGTTTTATAGCTGTCATATCTGTCAGGTTTCATTTCTTGCATTTTGTAATGGTTACTAAATGCAAGAAAGGAAACTTCACAAATTCAACAAAAAATGTAAAATTTAAATATGTTCTTGTGATATGCCCATATAGGACTCTGGAGCTCAGATCTGGAGCTGGTGATTGGTGCTAAATCCAGTATGTGCGGGGGTGGGGGTTCAATGCTCCCTTTACCCGTAGAGTCCAGACTCCTCCCATGGTATCTACATATCTGCCTTTTTCCATATCTTATAGAAGGATCCAGACTAGCCTCAGGGATTGCTACTGTTCAAGAATCTTTCTGGCAAACTGTAGCAATATGTCTTAGTGGGCTCACATGGATGTACAACCTATGTTCTGCTCATCTTTAGGAGATAACGGAAATGCATTCATGAGGCCATGGTCCTGGAATGCAAAAGGGACATGGCATAAAAAGGTTAATGTTGGAATTTGTTTATATTCATGTGTGTATTTTTAAATCAAACATCCAACACATTTTATACTGTAAGCTTTTGGGGAAGGGACTGTTTACTGTATCTTTGTACAGTACCTAGCATGATGGGGACCTCACCTGTTTGAGCCCTCTAAGTTCCACCACAATATTAATGTTAAGTAATAATAATCACTACCTAAAATACAGAAATACTATTGACATATTTATTCTTTACAGTATTAACTACCAATGAGATGTGTAAGCCTACAATATAACTTTTGTGAGCTGTAATTTTATAGAAACATGTTTTAAGTCGTATAAGTTGTATCATCTTTCATTTCTGACTTTTCCTCCATTTAAAATGAACTCAAATTTTGTGGGTTGTGTTTAGTGAACCTTTCATAAAAATTGTCCTCAGAAACCAGAGCAATGCACTAAGTATTTTAATAAGGAAGTTTTGTATAGTTTTTTTTGTCATATTTTTCTGTTCTGTTATTCCTATTCAGGCATAATACAATAGTTACAGACTAAGATTAACACAAAGTGGACCTCCTCCCCCCCCCCCCCGAGTTTATTTTATAGTAATGTTCAATAAATAAATTTGACTTTTGGGAGTAGTTGGAAGTTTTGATTCCATAATAATATTCCTGTGCCAGTCTAGGAACTTCATAATGACCTGGAGGCAACAGACATGCACAAAGAACCGTCAAGCTAAGAATGAGTGAAAGTGGAATATCACAGAAGGAAGAAACAGATAGCAGAACTTGGTGTGTTCTAGTCTTATCGCATAGTAACAAGTATTTTGATCATTTTTTTTATCCAGATGCTAGATGAAAATCACCACTTAATACAGTGTATTATGGACTATCAGAGCAAAGGCAAAACAGCAGAATGTACTCAGTGAGTATTATTTACTTTGGAATATTTTGGATATTATTCCTGTTCTTACCACAAAGTGCAAGAAGAATACTCCGAATAGTGTTGCACAACTGCCACTGGCAAGAGTACCTGGAGTGCTAATTTTCTAAGATTTACCATTAGTCAATAAGTATAAATTATTCTTGGGACACAGTATTTTTTTTTCAACTTGGATATTTTGAGCAATGTAGTTGTACAAAATATCAGTATCAATAATATATCGAAGCAAAGGAAAAATTGTGCAGAAATCAAGACAGTAGTGGTGTTGGTGATAAGAGGTGAAGAACATCTGAAAATAAGCAAGGAAGTTGAATATTTCATCAGTTTTCAAAGGAAAAATTTAAATCTGACCATAGTTTGTTACTTGCACATCACTACCCTCAGTGGAAGAGCAACACTGGGAATGAGGATCATGGCAGTTTTGATTTTTTAAAAACATGACGAGTAACTTGAAATTTATATGTCGACCTGATCCTGAATTATTTCGCATGCAGAACTCCCATTGAAATCGAGTGTGGATCAACTGCAGGACTGGCCCCATAGACTATATCTGGAGTAGGAGAAGTGAATTGTGGGAAATTTGGAGTTCTGCCCGGAAAAGACAGTATTTTCTTTTAGGACCCAATCATGCACTCATGATGCAGGCAAAACTTATAGGATTGGACTATTATTGAATGATACCAAATTTATGCTGTTTTTAAAAACATGCCCAATTAATGTGTGAGAAGAGCCTTTACTATATGAAAATGAAAGTTAGGATCTGTTTTGCCTTTAAAGGGTAGATTCCTCGTATGAGGCATATACAGGTAACTCCTGTTATGCATGTACAGTCAGGGGAGACACAACATAACATAAGACTGTAAGTCTGTATATAAATCTGTAAGCTCTGACATTCATAAAGAAAATGATTAGTCTTTAGAATATTCTCCACACTTACAAAAGTAATTATAAGGAAGTGTAAATTTAGTATTATGGCACTATTTGTTCAGGAGATAAATATCAGCAGGTAGGTAATTATTTTCTAGTATACACAAAGTTGATAATATAGTTTTATCAGAAGGGGATTTAATTTTTAGAGATCTAGGATCTTTGTGATCTATGCCAAAATAAACTGAATAAAGGCTTGTTAGTTTCCATCACTGCTTATTGTTCTTAATCATGAAAGCAATGTACTTTTACTGTAAACATGGATTAGATTTCAGTAGGAACAGGCCAAACCTGCCCAATGAGGGGTCAAGTTGAGGGAGGACAGGCATGAGAAAGCTGTTACTCTTTCAGAAGGGAAAGTGTGTATACGGAGAGGGAGGCATTTGTCTTGTTATGTGCTAATGATTCAAGACTTCATCACAGGAGATCTGAATTCATTTCTGTAGGGAGATGTGTATTTACGTCCTGCACTGATATTTACTCACAAAAGACCCTGAACACTAAAAATTAACTCAAAGCCTTAGGAGTTCAGGTACCTTCTCTGCACCATGCTTTTCTCCTCCTTTCCATCACTTTCATTCTTGTCACCATTCTGGATTCATTTTGCTACCTCATTTACCCCCACCCTCCACCAAAAGAAAAGTCATACAGTAAAAGAAGTTAGTTGTTTTGGTGCCTCTCCAGCTTCCAAAAGTTTGAATTTCCTTCTGGGTCAGTGGCACAATTTTTAATGTTTTGTTTCTAGGTTCCTTCCTGCTTCTTTCTCATCATGATCTTTTCAAGTTCACTGATGACTGGGAGGAAGGATGAATGTTTCAGATGGTTTTATTGGATGGCAGTAAGCATGCGAGTTAAAGCACTCTTGAAAGAGTGTTGTTCTCCTGAGCTTGCTTGCAGGGCAAAGGGTTCTGTTTTCTAGAGCTCCAGAATTTATACTCTTGAGGACAGTGTTGACATAAAGAAAGTGACTCAATTCCTGTCTCTGCCACTCATTCAGTGGGGTTTTCAAACAAGAAAATAGGCAGGGTTGTAGTAGACATGCTGGTCCCAAGGTATTAGCGAGACAAGGTGGGTGAGGTAATATCTTTTATTGAGCCCCGAAGAAGATCTCTGTGTAAGCTTGAAAGCTTGTCTCTCTCACCAACTTTACTTGCGGAATTTACCTATTTGTCAAATGGTTGTTGAGTATTTTGAGACTTTCTGAAAAGAGGCAGGAGAATACAGACATGGTCATTATTATTATTTATTAAGATGGGAAGAGAGTGGGCTAATTTACATTTACTGGTGATTTATAGATAGCGCAGAGAAGCCAAGGCTGAAATGAATTCATGAAATGGGATATGTTGGTATTGCTAACTCTTCCCAAAGTAAGCTCTATTCCTTATCTTTTAGATACCAACAAATCTTGCACAGAAACCTGGTTTACTTGGCAACAATAGCAGATTCTAACCAGAATATGCAGTCCCTGCTTCCTGCAGTAAGTACCAATACTAACATAAAATACAATGTTAACTATACCAAGGAGACAATTATTTTGAGTATTGATTCGTGGCAAAAAGCTGTTACTAGTTAGCCATTTTTAATAAACGTTTTTAGGAAAAAATACTGAAAAAAAAAAGTTCTGGATTTCAATGGACAGTAATAGAAAAACTACTCTATGCATGTTTTATTGTTTATCGGGACTATTTTTTTAATCCTGCCACCTGCAGAGCCAGGTGCCTACATTACCGTGAATCAAATTGTACAGGGTTCAACAGGATCTAGTAAAAATCTCTAAATAAGCAAAAATGGGTTTTCTGTATTTAAATATCACTATTGTATGTGCTCAGGACCTTCTTAGGGTTGAACTAAGTGCTGTGTGTCACTGGAAACTTCCCTTTCTCGTGGTACAAGGCTGCCATTTCTAGTCCTGAAAGGTACCAATACATTGGTCCTTAAATCTGCCACCAGTTCATGATTAAACGTTGCATAATGTTTCTTCATGAACTATCAGCCTGGATTTTTGCAAGGCACATGCATGGTGATAAGCCTACTGTAAAGGTCTGGTCCTGCACCACCAAAATCCATAGCAGCTTTGTCATTGACTTCAGTGACAGAATCATGCAAAATGCCTATTCCAGAGTGACAGCTGTGATCTAAAGATATGGGGTTTGTTTCTGTAGTACTCTTGCAGGAAAAACTCCCACGAACTTCAAAGGCATTTTTGCCTCCATAGGAACTGGAGGATTGAGACCATATTTTCTTAGATTTTGCAGCCAGAAGGGACCACTGTGATCATGTAGACCTTCTGCATAACACAGGCCATAGGATTTCCTTGAGTTAATTCCTGTTTGAACTAGAGAACATCTTTTAGAAAAAGCATCTAATCTTGATTTAAAAATTTCCAATGATGGAAAATCCACCATAACCCTTGGTAAATTGTTCCAGTGGCTAATTACCCTTATTGTTAAAAATTGCACCTTATTTCAAGTCTGAATTTGTCTAGATTCAGCTTCCAGACACTGGACCATGTTATACCTTTATCTGCTGAAGAGCTCTCTTTTATAAAATTTTTGTTCTCCATGTAAGTAAATACTTAAGACTGATCAAGCCAGTTTTCCTTAATATAACTTGCATTTCTTACATAAATCAAAGATCAAAACTAGAATTGTTCTGAAGATGTTTTGTAGACTCGTGGTCAGATTTAATGCCCTTACTCAGGCAAAATTCTCATTGATTTAAATGAGAGTTTTGTTTGAGTAAATTGACAGGATCAGGCTCTCTGTTTGTGTTTTAATTCTGCAGTGAATTTCTTGCTAACCTAATTGATTTAGAAAGTATCATATACACAGCACCATAACTAAAAATGTGCTTTATAAAGGTTAATTCCTGCAAACCCTTTCTTATGTGAGTAGTCCTTGCCCATGTATGTAGTTTCACTGACTTCAGTGATGCTACTGGCATAGGATGAAATTCACAAGGACCGTGCTTCATTTAGGCACTAGGGGGCATGTGCCTTACGCAGTCTGCTCTGCATAGGGTGACCAGATAGCAAGTGTAAAAAACCGGGACGGGGGTCGGGGATAATAGGTGCCTATATAAGAAAAAAGCCCCCAAAATCAGGACTGTCCCTATAAAATCAGGACATCTGGTCACCCTAGCTCTGCACCCGGCTGAATTTAATCTATAAGGAATACTTATATGATAAAGGTTTGAAGGATCAGGCCCCAAATCTGTAAGATTAAAATCTGGAAGCACACGTTCAGATGAGTCACTTTGTATTCATAAAAAGGTTAGTTTCAGGGTTATTATTTTTCTAATTAAAACCTAACCAAAAATCTGCTTCCCCTTCTTGTTGTTTGCAGCCACCAACGCAAAACATGAATTTGGGCCCAGGAGGAATGACTCAGAGTGCATCCAACCAATCTCTCCATTCACAGAGCAATCTCAGTGATGCAATTGGGACAGGCCTTCCTCCTTCCTCCCTCATGCAGAGTCAGATTAGCAATGGTGAGCTCTGTTCCCCTTTGTGCTGCTTTTTGGTTGCCCAGCAACAAAATCATTAATGCAGAATATACTTAGAAGAGGTCTTTTACAGCTCTGTAACTCACCTTTCAGCCACATGGGAATTTCAGGCACATGCTGAAATATTCACAAAATGGCTACAGTTTATACTGCTGCTTGGATTCTGCAAGGGCTCCAGCCCACTTAATTGATTTATGTAGGGGAAATAAATATGAAACAAAATATTTTAAAACGTGCAATGAAAATCACCAATAAAAAGATATCTCAAAATTAAATACCATAATAGTTTTAATAATAAACATACATTGAGTTGTATGTTGCAACCCTTTTGCACTCATGCAAGCAGCCCCATAAAGGTCAAAGGGATGGATAGGGTGAGCAGGGATTGTTTGCATGAGTAAAAACTGCAAGATCAAAGTCCTCAGACTTCAGAGTTTTTCTAAGATAAGTACCCTTTCAAAAATAAAATGCAGTTACATTAGTCTTCTCTTTTTTTTAGAGTAGCCTTTAAAATGTTGTATAGTATAACCAAATAGCTTACATAGATCTTTTAATGGAAAACTGTAAACTTAAAAAATGCACTTCTGTATGAATTTTTTTATACCCATGTTGTTGCAAAAGCACCATGAATGAATGTAACTGAAAGAAAAGAGATTTTTTTTCTATTTTGCATTTTGTTTACTTCATATATTTAACATTTGATGTATGGTAAGTTTCACTATTCCACTTCATAATCATTTAGTTAGTTTTCTCCCTTTGCTTTGGTCTTTCACAAAGTGTTAGAAAGGAAAAAGAACAGTTTTTAAAAATAGGAAAACGTGATTGTTCCACAAACATTGGCAGGAGGACTATTAGGCAGATGTATGTCATGAAACTACTCAACTTTTTTTTTGTTAAACTTACTAGTGTCTCTGTAAATTAATGGATGAGAGTCCTACTTAGAATAGTTTTGCAGTTTAAAGAACTGGACTTTTAAAATTTATTCTGGGCCTTCCTATTGCAGTGTTCTTCCTGCGTGGTACTCAGTAACAACAGAAATCCTCAGTCAGCGAGGATTGTTCTGTGCACTAAGAATCTACATTTTCATTATTGTTGTTGTTTTTTTCCTTACATTTGTGTGTGTGTCTGACAGCCCTGGAGACTGAAGTCCTCTATTTATCCACAGAACAGGTATCAGCAAGGGCAGCAGCAGCGTAAGCTTACCCTGAGTTGCCCCACCAAAGTGCGTCAACCCTGACCTAAGGGGACTCACTTCCGGGGGTGAGAAGGTAGTTTAGTCTCAATGCCCAGTCAATCCTTTGCCTCTGCTGAGAATGTCAGCAAAGCAGTTGATTAGTGCCAGTTGATATTGTGATGAGAACACCAGTCCATTGGGATCTAGACTAAGACTGACAAATTAATTTCCTATAGGGCATTGAACAACCATTGACTGATAGTAATGTTTGCGAACTGGGTACACAAATGTACATGCAATTCTGAAAATGGAAGCTCTAGTATTTTTGAAAGTGTTTGAGTGGCAGCAATATAGAACTAAAGTTCTCTGTTTACTTAGCATCACAGGTACAGCATAGGGGGCAGCAATACAAGCTTCTGCACACTGACCCTCCATTATCCTCAGTCAGGTCTTAGAAGGATCCCCTCTAGAAGTGAGAAGGTAGTTCAGTTCCCAACATCTCTTCAATCCTTAACATCTCTCATAAGACTGCTAGCAAGCGTGCCAAGTGTGATGCTGATTTTGGTGATGGGACAACAGTCTACTAGGAAATGGACAGAAACTACCACTAGCATTTCAGATAGGCCACCTGATACACCAATTGGAAGTTAGTTATTTCTCAGGCCTTGGATGTACAGCTAAAACCACCAAACTTAAACAGCCAGTCTACAAGCTCTACTGGTGCAGTTTGTAAAGTCTGTCAGCCTTACTACTCGTGGTCAATCGCAGTATTGTTAATCCCATGCCTTCAAAAATCCTGAATCAGACCCCAGAAATCACAAGGTTGGTTTACAAAAATCGCAAGATTTAAAAAAAAATGTTAGGTGCTTTTTTTTTTATTGCCTTCTGTTTTTCAAGCTTCATGTACATTTGGGTCATGTTTTCAAGTTTTTATCTGCAACTATGAGTGCCAGAAACACTGTTTTTTAAATGAAAGCTGAGATTCTCATGTAATAACGTAACTCTGGGATCTTGGGCTTTAAGAAAACCAACAAATATTGCAAGAGTTATCAATACTGTAGTTAATTCAACCTGCAGTATTTGTAAGATCCATCAGCAGAAGCACTTTCATTCAGAGAGATTACAAACTCCATTCTTCATTCAAATTCCATGTTGTTTTCTGTTCCGCTGAAGAACAAGTATCAGCTTTATAAGACATACATAACTGTAGGGTCAGACTTCAGCAGCCGTAAATTGGAATAGCTCCACTGACTTCAACAGAACTATACCAGTTTACTCTTGCTGAGAATCTGGCCCATAGTCGCTCTATAAGGGATGAAATAAAACATTCTCCAGCAAGTTTTCTCATTTCAATATTTGTAAATACTTTAAGAATACCTAAGGAAAACTGGTATTCAAAAAACTTTAAGATGCCATTCAGACTGTAAATAAAATTAATATCAATTAAATCAAAATAACATGAAAACATTTTCTTATCTGGAGATCCTGCATGTGTCTCCATCTAAATGGTCTTGCAACAACGTGAAACAGTGCACAATAAATATGACTAAGTTTGCAAAAAGTTGTTAAAAGAATTAAGAGCAATACTGGATATGAAATAAGGACGGGGTTCTGCATCATTGAAGTTAGTTATCCAATAACAGTAAGAGCTAAGATAATTAAACGTATGATAAGGTAAGTAGGACAGTGCTTACAGCCCCTGGGTACAACCACAGCATATTGATAGCTATGCTTATTGACTGTTGGCTTTTATTAGACTACAGATAATTGACCACAACTTACAGCTATGTGTATGAAAGAACAAGGTCAGCTTTATCAACTGGGTGACCCTGAGCAAGAGTGAGGCTCCATGCTGCTGGAGAGTTGAATGAAGTTATGAGTTTCTTTCTTGTATCATACAACTGCAAAGGAAAACTGGGAGTTTCTACCCCTCTCACCATCATGAGAGGAGATCAGGAATTCATAAATTGCCAAGTCAGGAAAGAACTGTGGGATCACCCCCAAAAAGTGTGGGTGCCAGGAAATCACTTTGTGTTGTTTATGCTTAAGGACAGGCCTGGTAATACAGAGCTCTACATTTTTGGTTGTTCACTGAAGAAAACTTGTATTTAGTATATGGGTTGGCTCAGAGGCCCCTATGAAACCTTGTTGTCTTTCTTTAGGGCCCAATCCAAAACCCACTGAAGTCAGTAGGAGTCTCTGTGTTGACTTCAGTGAACTTTGGATTGGGCTTTTACAGACCTCTATAAAAGCAAAATCAGCCAAGCAACCACATACAGTGTCCCAGTCACAATTAGCAAGATACTGTTAGTATGAATCCCAAAGGTTGAACTCCTGGCGCAGGGGTCAAGTCAGCAAATGAACTGGGAAGAGAAGGACAATGGTCACGGTAGTAGGGGCTAGCATGGTGTTTTGGAGAATTTTCCCTCTGAAACTACTGGGTATCTTCAATCAAGCTAGGGGAAGAGAGAAGGAAGAGGATGTGATAGCTGTAGAGGCAGTACAGAGGCAGGGTGAGTGCCATCATCCCTTCTTTCCTTTCTACTCTAATTAGGTTTGGTGGGGCCCCCTTTCTCCTTATATGATGGGCTTGCTGAGGGACCTCTTCCTCCATTTCCTCTCTTCCCACTCCCCCCTTTATGGGGCCTTGTGATACCTCACCACCCTCCCTCCCGATCCAGCTAGCTCCTCTCTCCCACTGCCCATCTGGCATCAGGGTCCCTGGGTATGTTCTTCTATCTTTTTAAACACTCGCAGAGGAGAAAGTCTGTTTGGTACTGCTGCTGGGCACAGAGCAGTTGTGTTTGATGCAATAGCAGCATAGAGGAGCTGCCAGCCACTGTTGGGTCCTCCCAACAACACCCGTTACAAGAGAGGGTTAGCTGATAACCTTCAGGGGAAGCAGGAAGCAGGGGTTGAACCTAGTCAGGGAACACCTGAGCTATTGAAGGGCTCGGACACTCCCAGAGTTCTTGATTCAGTTTAGTGGCTGAAGCCACAGCTGGCATTTGTCAGCCAGGCCGACTATTAGAGCTGCCTCTGTCTTAGGAAAAGCTGGCAGAGCCTTCTAGTTGGAGAGCCTTCACTTCTGAAATTTGTTCCTGCTTGCCATTCAGCAAAGCCAAGTTTGGTAATCTTTAGGACAAGGTTCAGCATAGCTTTATAACAGACAGTAGGTGGTAGGTTTGGCTGTTTGTAACTAACAGGGGTTTTAATGTTGGGGATTGGGGGGGTAGTATTATTTTTTTATTTTATGGCCTTTGGTATATAAAATATTTATATATATATATCCCTTCCTAGGTACCATAACAAGAATCCAGGTAAGCACTAATTTTTTTTATACTCAGCGTAGGTTGTCAATAACACCATCACTCTTCTTGTTGTGATCTATTAGGTCCTAATCATGTGTCTATGCAGCAGTCAGGCCAGAATACAATGCCCACAACCTCTCTGAGTATGACGGTGAGCAGCCATGGAACTGGGCCTGGTTATAGCCATACAGTGCCTGCATCTCAGAACGTGCCAATGCAAGGCCAGGGGTCAATAGGCAATTACGTCTCTCGAACAAATATCAGCATGCAGTCTAACCCAGGTAAGGTTCCCTTTCCTTTTGGGATTGAAAGGACTTTTCAGTGGCTTCAAAGATGCACAACATGTGAAAATGTGCTGTAAATACTCTCTGTAACTCTATTCCTGCACGGGAGCAGAGATGCAGGAGAAGACGTGGTTTTAAGCTACCTTTGTGTTCAGTATTTTCTGGACTCACAATAAGTCAAAATAGCCTCAGTGTCACTCTAACTTCCATTCTGTTTCCTATGGCCCTCAGCGTGTGGTGGAAGGAGTGAATATCCAGAGTGCAGCAGCACTCTGGTCATACCGTGACGGACCCAACACATATCGCCCATATGTTCTGAGCTGTGAGAGGAGCTGTTAAAGAATAGTTATGCCAGCTAAAGAAGTTGTCCATGCTGGTGATATTCCTCAGTGGATATTTCCACTCCCTTTACAGGCCTTTCACATTGCTGGAGTGGCACAAAGGGGCCAGAGGGCAATGGAGAATCTGTCCCTGTCTCTTAAAAATGTTCACCACCAAGTAATGAATAGCATATCAGATACTAAAGAATTATTTCAAGGAAGTAATGTGAAAATCAGAAAAAAAAATACTATAACTTCAATTTACTTAAATTCTGTAGTCATCAGGCCTATAAATAAGGTAGAAGAGGAAAGGGAAAGTTGGTTAAAGAAAAAATGCAGCTGAAGATAAGGGTGCAGGTGAAGAAGAATAAATATTTCAGTTTCCTCGTACAGGGCCCTTTTCCGTAGTCATGTTGCAGAAATTATTTCTGCTATTTATTGAGATCAGATGTATTTTAAAATACCTGACAGAAAAATAATGGTATGAATTGATTATGTTATCAGCATATGGGTTCAGATTAGAATGTAGAAAAGTTAAATATGCACACTGGGAAAAAGTAAACAATTTCTGTCTTTTTTTTTTCCCCCTGTCCCCCTCATGGAGGATTCACTGAATGATGATCTGAATGCAACTTTAAAACTAAACTGGCTGATTTTAGTTATTTTCAAAAAAGAGTAGGAAAAGAATTGTGATATCCCTTTAGAAAACAATTTTACCTATGTTCTATGTAGTCTCCATGATGCACCAGCAAGCGGCAACATCCCACTACAACTCGGCACAAGGAGGGAGCCAACATTACCAAGGACAGTCCTCCATTGCCATGATGAGTCAGAGCAATCAAGGCAACAGCATGATGGGTCAGCGACCCATGGGCCCTTACAGACCTTCTCAGCAAGGTATGGTGTATTATTCAGTTCCAGAAAGATGGCTACCCCACCATTCCTGCTGTCACAGACAAATATGCCACAGAAGCCATAATGATCTGGAAATGAGGGACCTTAGTGAAAGTTGATAAGACAGGAAATGCCAGACAGGGTGAAAGGTGCAAGTAGAATGTCAATAAGGTTTTGCTCTAGTTTTATTTTCATAGCTTTCCATTTCTAAAGTTCAGAAATGATTGAGTCGACAAAGTCAATGAAATTCTTTCAGTTTACTGCAGTGGGCTTTGGATCAGGCCATTAGTCCCAATGTGGTAGTGTTCTTAATAAGGAAGAGGTCTCTGCAAATGAGATTTCGGTTATAAATATAGATTTATATTTTGTATATGGGCCTACATTGGAACTAAGTAAATTATGATTTTGAGTTTGAATGTTAGCATGAGCAAAAAGCTCAAAGAATAAAAACATGAGAAAGAGAAGAATTGTTTGGGTTAAATTTGTAGTGACCCTAAATACCAGCATTACCTTATTTAAGGCTTGGAAATAGGGAAGCATGGTTAATTGGAAACCAAGTGCAAGGTGTAGTCCTATGACTCCCTTTTCTGTCTTTGGGTAAGGTCCAATAACCAGCAATGACATCACTTGTTTGTTATAGTGTATAAAAAGCAAGGATCTTTAGTAGTTTTTGTCAGAACTTTCTTTAACCCCTCGTGTCACGCCATGATAGGAAGGTACCTCCTGGGCTTGCACCTGTTGTAAGTGTTTTGGCCAGTGCTTATAACTGTAGTGTTAGTAGGGTATAGAATATTAGGGTGTGTATGCTTGTATTGATATTTTGGATATAACCAACATCAAGTGGCCTTTGGATTAATAAAGGAATGTTTGTATGGAAACTGAGTGGTGATAAGCCTTAATAAAATTATTATGAAAATTATTTCCAATAGGCACCAAAGGATAATTTCACCACTATCAGTCGTGACTGAAAACATCTTGGAAACCATTATATAAAGTGAAGAAACTGCTAGACCAATTCTGATGTAAAATGAATTTAAATTATGACATTTTGGTTTATTTTCTGATTGGATACTCATAGACATTTAATGCTAACTATATTGTTATGCACAGGATTCCTTTAGGTTTTATGCTATTGGGCAACTCAGGCAAGTAGATTAATTATGTCAGCTGGTAGGGTTTTTCTTGCTCTATTATGACAACTATACAATTCTAATATTAAATTAAACTTTCATTCTCAGATTTAGCAAAAGCAGTTTTCCTTTCCAATGAGAAAAAACATCTTTGAAACAGTTCTGAACATATAAAACTCAAGTGATTTCTCCCAGAAGAAAACACTGTTCACTTCAAGAATATCTAAATAATGAAAAATCTCCCTTTGGGTTCATGGGCTACTTAAAACTCTCTCTCTCTCTCTTTCCTTTTGGTTTACAGGTTCCTCTCAACAGTACATGGGGCAGGAGGAGTATTACAGTGAACAGTACAGCCATGGACAAGGCTCATCAGAGCCCATGAACCAGCAATATTATCCAGATGGTAATTTTGCTGAGTAATAGTAACTCTAAAATTGATGCAGCAGAGCTTGATGTGGTACTGAGTTGTACGACAGCCACATCCAAGAGTTAAAAAATTGGAAACCAAATAACCTATAAGATTTGTTTCCAACCTGAAATGCCAGCAACTCCTGTTCCCAATACATACGATTCTGTGTACACATGTTCATCGTAGCACCATTATCAACTGCATCCTGAAAAGAGCAGAAAGCCTACCCGAGAATTCCTGGGCTAGGGTACACACTCAGTTTAGCAAGGAGTGCTACTTCAGACTTGGCAAATGCATTGTCATTTTCACCAGCAAGCTATCTACCTCAGATTTGCCCACTTGAGCTCTTTCTTTCTTTTGGCCTAATCTGTGAAGCTATCTGACTTTAAAGTGTGTGTGTGTGTGTGTGTGTGTGTAATTATTTAATTATGTATAAAACATAATAGGTACTCTCTACATTGTAATACAAACACAAACAATTATATAATACATGTGCCAAAACAAACTATGGCTCAGATGAACCTTTTTGATTAACATTGTCCATTTTGTCTCTTTCTTACTGTCTGATTGCAGGTCATGGTGATTATGCATATCAGCAGTCATCCTATACCGAGCAGAGCTATGACAGGTCATTTGAGGACTCCACACAGCATTACTATGAAGGAGGTGAGAAGATATATTTGCAATCTATGCAAACAAAAGCTCTAAGCTACATAAAGTACTAAGTCTACTTAGGAAAAATATGAAAACTGTTTTATAGCATTTCTGCAGAATTCAAACACTGCTCAGCTGCTAGACTAAAATATTTTCCTATATTGAACGTTACTCAGAAGTGTCTATAAAATAGAATTTAGTTATGTATAGCAACTTTTATATTATATATATCTCAAAACACTATGCACAACATTAGATAATGTTAGTGACTATGTAGGTTAATGATTACTAGCTCACATATAAGCCTTGTGTGCACTACTAAACAACACATTGCTGACAACAGAACATGTGTAGCTGAACTAGCTGCAGTTATAGTGTTAGATATTAGAAAGTTTTTTATGTGTGAGGAAATATTAGCTATAATACCACAATTATTTCTTTTCTTAAAAAACATGCTGTATGGTGTTTTCATTTAACTTTAAATTGAGATATAAGTGGCTCTTAATATATTAATTGTTAAGGTCAGAGATCATTGTGGGGGAAGTAAACTAAGGTGCGAGAGTTAGAAAAATGGCTTAAGATTAGGGAACAAATAGTCGCTATAGATAGAAACTTTTTTTCAAATTGAGGGAAGGCATATTGGTCTTTAGGTATTGTGAAAAGCCAACTGGCCAAAAGCACAAATGAATGGGGTTTCACACCTGTAACTGAGATGAAATGATGGCCTCATATTTCTTAATTTTCAGACAGCACTAAAATTGGAAGCAGAGCAAATAATGAGGCGCAGTAGAAGTAAATATAAAGAAGACCCAGCAGCTTAAATAATTGGGACTACTGAGATGAGTAAAGGCTGTGGAATCAGGCCTGTTGTTCCTATCAAGTTAACAGGAAGCACTTGAGTTATTACTATTTAATGTATAATTAAATATTCAAACTTAAAATTAGAAAGAGGGAAAAAATACAAAAACTGGTATAGGCTATCAAACTGCTCCAAAGTATTATTCTCTCTCCTCATTTCCTCCTCCTGTTCTCTTATTTCATTTCCCTACCCTGACTCACTCCCTTTTTACAGGTCAAGGAAGCTCTTCTCCCTTGAATAACTAATATTTTTTGTTTCATTATGTTTCAAAACGGCAAGTAAACAAATATATATCAGTTATTCTGGGGATAAACGCCTTGCTGGCCAACAGGGAACAAAGAGGGAGGATAAGAGAGGAGAGAAATGGTTGTGAGTGAAATTAATCAAAGGATTTTAACATTAAAAAGAAACCTTACAATTTCACCGTCACCACTATGACAGCCACATTTCCTTTGCTTTTTAATATGCTTTTTCTTTCATATAAATGTTGGAGTTAGTCTGTTTAAGATGAAGAGACGGTAGCAGGTACCTTTGTTGCAGGCAAATTTTTTACCACAGGAACCACCTGGAGCAAAGGGATTATAGCAGTTAGAGTAGAAAGATTTGTATATTCACAGTACAGTTATTGAGAAATTATCATATAGGGAAAGATTTTAAAGTAGGTATCTAACTTCCCTTGAAAGTTAATGGGAGTCAGGCACCTAAATGCCTTTGAAAATCTGTACCACTGTGATTTTGCAAATCAAGCATGAGAAAAACCTGAATATCACACATCAGTAGTGCCACAGCCTCCTGCACTACTGATTGGCTGAGATAATTTAATTTCAGTATAATGAGGTTTATTTTCCTCCTTGATAATAGTGACACTATATCACTATGTCATTTCAGCAAGATTCAGCATATTTATTCCAGAAAGGAATGGTAGAATTTTCAGCCAATTTAATGACCCCATTGCCTGAACATTTTTGGAAGCTCAATCACTAGAATCACTTAAATTAAATTACTACGACATCTCATCTGAGGAAACCAACTTTTATGTAGAGACTTCGTTCATTTTGTTGTTTGCAAATTTGCAAACTGGATTTCCCTTTAAATGTTTTAATAGTTCCAATAAAAAATTGTAGGTCCCATAACAATGAAATGCCTTATTTTCCTTGGAAATATGAATAAAGAATATTATTATTTATGAACTGAAAGCAAATACAGTGGGAGGGCTTCTTGGGACGCCAGCTGTTGTGTCCTGGCACTCTTGTCATCGAGACTCTCTTCTTTTACCTTTGGGACAGTTTTTGATTAGAAAAGCTATCCATTTCGGGGTAGGCTGGTTATTTGCATGTTCAGTGATGTAGATGAATAAACAACCCCTTACATCCCATCTGCCCCTACTGTGAGCTCCACAAGAAATGGGATTTATGCAGATCTAGGATTCAACAAATTGCAAATTAAAGCCAATGCACTTTGCATGTTTTTGAAAAACAAAATCTGATTCTAAAGAGTAAAACAGATTTTAAATATAATCTATTTATAGAGCTGGGTTGAAAGTTATGAATATAATTAAATATCTGAATGAAAATAGTAACTACTCTAAGTCATTTCAGGAGGACTCTGTCAAGGTATCTGAAATGTTTTCTAAAATATCATTTTAGTTTTTAACCCACTACTGTGTTTTACAGTAACCCTGTGGAAGTTTGAAAATGAAGTGTTTCCTTACTGATTTTTCTTTATTATTAGACTATTTGCATAGTATAGGGTTGTTCATTATGGATCAATTTCATCCATAAAATTCTAATGTATAACTCCTATTGAAGCATATAGGAATTACAGTGTGCATTATAAGGTAGTATTTAATCCTCTGAATGCTGGGTGACTGAATTTCTTGTTTTAAAGAGAAAGCACATTTGCTTTAAAACAAAATCATACAGGGCCAAATCCTGACTCCTGGTATATACATCATGTAAACCCTGTTGGCCACATAAAACAGCTGAGCTTTGTAGTTGTCTCAGCCTTCTCTGTCCATCCTAAGACTGTTAACTGTGTTTATTTAGAATAGGGCTGCTCCAGTGGTGAAAAGTGGGAAGAACAGAGGGACCATATCCCCAAAATTTTCATGTGTGAGGGGTTGTTGGGAATTCTTCAGTTCACTCTTAGTTCTGCTCCTTAGCTAACAGACCCACTCCAGGGAAGGATGGGATCTTTCTTTTCAGAATCTATATAATTGTTAACATCTGCCTGCATAGCAGGCAGGTCACACAGTTTTGGTGGGCTCTATGTTGTGGAGACTTAGGGTATGTCTATCATGCAATGTAAGACCAGGGTTTGAATTCAGGCTCAAGCCTACCCTCCTTCCATCTACACACAAACCACACTAATCCAGAGCATGGACCCAGGACTCCACGGGGATGGAGGGTCTGACCCTGAGTCAAGCTGGGACTCACAGTTCGAGCCTATTGCTTTGCAGTGTATACGCAATCTGGACTCATGCTCAGGTAGTCCACCAAAAGCATCCCACTGACGTACTTCCTTTGTCCTCTGGACAGTCAAGTTTGCTGCACGGTCATGTTTTCCCACACTTCACTATGAACAAACGGCTAGAGCAGCCACATTTTGTGAGGGCACTAGGAAGTCTCAGATATGGGTGGTTGCATTCGGGCCTGCATAATACAATGTAGACAGACCCCATGTTGGGGCCCAGGGTTCAACAATGAGTTACAAATGAGTGTAGATGCTCAAACCCTACATTAAACCCAGGATCTGCTAATTCGAATTCTACTAACCCTGGGCTTACACTGCAGTGTAGACCTTTGAGTCAGGGTTTTCCCTGTGAAGAATTGGTTGGTGAAGCCCCTCTAACTTAAAAATAAAAAGGCAGGTCAAATTTTGGGCCACCCAAATTTTACAGTGTCCCTTTTAAATTAATTATACATTCTAAAATTAGCTTGTGTGTAATGAACAATTCTGTATAGGACTTCCTTTTGAGGAACAAGGAACTGCCTCTGGCAACTCTCCAATGTCCAGCATATTTTGAGTTAATTATATTATGAGAGTTGGAATTCCCCTGTGCGTGATTCATTATCAGCTGCCCCCTATTGACAGCACTCAAGAAAGGATAGAAAAAGCTGCAAAACAGAAAGTAAATTCATCATGTTATTACTAAGTGAATTAGACATATTAATCTCCAAAAGAAAACAGTGAGAAAAACAGAGTGGCAAAAAACCGCCATAAAATATACCTTAAACTGAAGTAGTCAATTAATCTTGTAACTTTCCAAGCTACAACAATTTTAATATATATATTAAAATAAAATAAACCTGGTAACCAGTGTCAGAATTCAACACAGTACTGAAGGTAAGTGATCCCTGCAATCTAAAATACATGTCATTTCTGAAAATCTGTCTTACAAAAACACGTAGGAAGATAGAACATGAAGTAAATTTCTTTATTATTTTAAGCGATCAGAGTTTCTCCATTGTGCAGTAATTAATTCAAACCACAGTGGTTTAGCCTTAACTTCTATTATGTTTTATTTTCCTTAAAAGTCAACACGCCTGATACTTGTTTGCCTCACACCTTGTGTAGTTCTTTATACCTGGATAAAATGGCCGTTAAATGCTACTGTTCTGATTGGGTAACATTTTATACCCACTTTACATCAGTGTAATGACTACCAGCTGTAAAGGAGTGAAGATTCAGGCCCAATGTTTTGGTCACACAGAAGCTTTGTGTGGTAATGTTTCCTTTTCAACCCACTTGCTTTTTGTAGATTACCACAAACTAGAGGAAAGCCAAAATATCAACTTAATGGAAAATAAAATTTAGTGAATTAAGGATAAGCCTTTGCAGTTCAAATAGGCTGGGGTATATTGGGGAAATTTTGATCACCCACAAATTTAAAAGTCAGTTTTCTTAAAGAATGCTAGATACTATGAGTATCCAAATAAATACATGAATATGACTGTGTACAAACTGTAGGATGTGCACTTGAATAGACCAGGGATGGCCAAACTTACTGACCAGAGCTGCATACTACAATCTTCAGAAGTTTGAGAGCTGGGGTGTGCCTGCCGGGGCCTGGGGCTGCAGCCTTTCAGCGGGGTGGTGGGGCTAGAGGCTTCTGTCATGTGGGGCCTGGGGTGGTCTCAGGGCTTCATCCCCGCAGGGCTTGCCTGCCAAAGCTCGGGACTTCAGCCCCATTTCTGCTGAAGCCCCAAGCCCTGGCAGGTGCCTCCCATGGGGCTGAGACCCCTAGACTCCACTCTCTGCTGGACAGAAGCCCCTAGCTCCACCACCTCGCCGAAGGGCTGAAGCCCCAAGCTCCCCCAATCAGTCTGGTAGGCAGAGAATGGGGAGACATGAGAGGCTCCAAGAGCTGCATTTTAACTGTAAAAGAACCGCATGAGGCTCACAAGCCACAGTTTGGCCTCCCCTGGAATAGACTTTACTTGGTCTTTATGTGTTATCAAAAGAAAAATATATAATTAGGAGTGTATATTTTTCCTAATTTGTAATGTGTGGAAACAAAGTTATTGTGCTCTTTTAAAACATATATTTTATTTTTAAATTTTTGATTAAAAGAGAGCTGATGTTTAAAATGTAAGAGGAAAAGGGAGCAGCTGGTGGGAGGGAGAGGGGAGAATGTGCATGTAGACTTCTTAAAGAAAACTTTTTTCATACGTGAAACAAACACAGCCTCTTCAAATGAGCTAAAAATAACTAGAGGAATAACCTCCTCTTTACTGATGAGTAAAATATAGTGGAAGGCAGGCTCTTTTTTAAAGGAATACCCTTTTCATATCAACAAACCTCATTCAGTTATTTTCAGCGTGAACAGCAACTATATTGGGACAGCTGCTGAGTCTGTACATAAACTATATCAATCTTCCCCTTTCTAGGAAATTCCCAGTATAGCCAGCCACAGGCAGGATACCAACAGGGAGCTGCGCAACAGCAAACATATTCACAGCAACAGTACCCAAATCAGCAAAACTATCCAGGACAACAACCTGGATATGGTGAGGAAGTCTTCTTTGGCATGTCTTGTGTTTGCAATCCTTGGTATAAATTTGTCCATTCTGTACCTAGGAACAAACAGATAAATTGTCTATCTCCCTTTGTAGCTCAAGGCACCAGCTTTAACTTATAACACATGTAGTATCTGGTTCAGCCCAGTGGATGTTATCACACATCATACAGGATCTCTGACTCCTTGACACCAAGGGCTGGGAAAGCTGGGTAGACAGACAGCATGTTTATTCCCCACATTATTGCCTTTTTTACAGGTTTGGGTGGTGGGTTATTATACTAGTGCTCAGGCTTCATAAATGTGAAATTTTTATATAATGTAAAATGGAAGGAATCCCACAAAATCACTGCCACCTCACATAGATTTCTTGTAATAGCATATATGCTTTACTGTCAATTGCTGAGGAAAAAGGATTGAATGTGATCTGAATATTCTTGCACTAGCACACTAAACGAGAAATTTTTGGGCCATTCTGCTCACAAAATGATGATGCTCTCCACTACCATGTAAAGAATCCAGGCTTGATAGCTGGTCATGGTCTCTCTACTCAGATTAGGGTACTTTAGAAGCAGCACTCTGAGTCCCTCAAATGAAGAGAGCATTTCATATTGCTGATCAGCAAGTAGTGGTGTTCATGGTCTCTAAGAGCA
This sequence comes from Mauremys mutica, assembly GCF_020497125.1. NCBI lineage: Eukaryota > Metazoa > Chordata > Testudines > Geoemydidae > Mauremys > Mauremys mutica. The sequence goes on along the minus strand of NC_059084.1, from coordinate 8,276,314 downwards.
ATGGTCTGAACATGCTCAGCCACAGGATGGTGACCACGTCACAGGGCTTTGAGATTGGCATAAAAAGCAATAAGTAATAGAAATATCCCTAGGGTTTGAGAAAGGACGTGAAGGACCATTTGTGGGAAAAAGCAGCTTTGATTTGCCTGACTGGCACTTACAACGTACATTACTTCAGGGTCTTGCTGACCTTGGCAGCATTATAGGTACACCTCTACCCCACTATAACATAGTCGTGGGGAGCCAAAAATCCCTACCGCGTTATAGCTGAAACCCCATTATATCGGGGGAGGGGCGGCAGGGCTCTGGCGGTGATTTAAAGAGCTCCGGGCTCCAGCTGCTGCAGGGAGCCCCAGACCTTTAAATCGCCGGTGGAGCCCCACTTCCGCAGCCCCAGGGTAGCAGCAGCAGGGCTCCAGCAGGATCTAAAGGGCTCTGGGCTCCCCACAGCAGCCGGAGCCCTGGACACATGAAAGCGCCGCCCGAGCCCCACTGCAAATTTTATCAGCATATACTCCACTCCATTATCCAAGTCATTAATGAAAATTATTAAATAAAACTGGACTCAGGACTGACCCCATGGTATCCCACTAGATACGTCCTCTCAATTTGATAGCAAACCATTGATAACTATTCTCCAAGTATTCTTTCAACAGTTGTGTACTCACCTTAGAGAAATTTCATCTAGACAACATTTCTCTAGTTTGCTTATTAGAATGGCATGTGGGACTGAGTTAACAGTCTTCTTTAAATCAAGATATATCACATCTATTGTTTCCATCCACTAGGCTAGTACAAACTGATTGTTTAATTTGTTCCAGTATCTTTCCAGGCATCAAAGTTAGGCTGACTGGTCTATAATTCCCTGTGTCTTCTTTGCTCCCATTCTTAAAGAGAAGTAGTATGTTTGCTCTTCGCCAGCCCTCTGGGAGGTCACCCATCTTCCATAAGATCTCGAAAATAATTGTGACAGTTCTGAGATTGCTTCAACTAGTTTCTTAAATACACTAGGATGAATTTCATCAGGCCCTTCTTATTTTAATACATTTAACTTATCTAAATATTCTTTAACCTGTTCTTTCTCTATTTTGACTTGCATTCCTTCCATCTTGTTAACATTAATTGGGTTGAGTATCTGATCACCATTAATCAATCTTTTTAGTGGAGCAAGCAAAATAGGTTTTAAACACCTCAGTCTTCTTGATGTGGTCAGTTATTATCTCTCTTTCCCTGTTAAGCAGAGGGCCTGAACTTTCCTTCTTTCCTTTTTCTTTTGATTCTAATATATTTAAAGAACCTCTTCTTATTGCCTTTTATGTCCCTTTTAAGGTGTGACTCATTTTGTGCTTTCGCTTTTCTGATTTTGTCCATACCTGCTTGTACTACTCTTTTGTACTGATCAATTCATCTATGTTTCCACTTTTTGTAGGATTCCTTTTTGATTTTTAGGTAATTAAAAAGCTTCTGATAGAGCCATACTGGCCTCTTACAGTTCTTGCTATCTTTCCTTTGCAGGTCCCGCACAAGGAGCTTCTTCACAGTATTCCAGCTACCAACAGGGACAGGGGCAGCAATATGGAAGTTACAGAGCTTCTCAGACAGGACCATCTGCCCAACAACAGAGGCCTTATGGCTATGAGCAGGTAAATTATCTTAATTTCTGCCGTAAAGGGTCTGGATTAGCCTTTTTCAGGAAGCTCTGCCTTGGAAGAAATCAGCTTTTTCTTGCACACAAGAGAAGCTATGAGGTTGAAGACCCAGATCCATTGTCATATACTCACATTGGATTCCCTAGTATTGGCAATGCATTATTGGGCCCATCCAGTTTTGTAAGCCAAAAGATAATAGTTTCATCCAGTCCCCCTGAGTGCATGACACAGAAATGATATTATCTTCTAATGTGTCGTATTTTGTAATTTTTAACAGGGTCAATATGGAAACTACCAGCAATAAAGGGAGAAGCTCCTGTATCTGATTCATTTCAATAGTATATCCATCTTTTGAACTGGATGTACTGGCAGTTTTGATTAATTGTAATATGTTGGTTACCCCTTAGCACAAAGCAGCGTCTGTATGTGAACAGTGTTCATTTCATGCTGGATATGAAGCAGTGCACTACTGGTAACAAGACAATGCTTTAATGGTTTGATATATTTGGTGCTGTGTATAGTATGTATGTTGATACAATGCAGAGGTTTTTTTTCCCATTCTTGATGTTTCTAAATAGCTTAGGGGTCATTTGATCAGAGTTATGATGTGCCCAGATCTGGGAAACAGCTAGGATATTCTGCAATCCAGCTAAATACAAAGATCACTCAGTCACATCTCTGCCCATGCAGTTATTCTAATGTAGGTTATGAACCTATGTTTAACTGGATACATTGCAGTTTACCTGTTGTATATGCGAGCCTCTGAAATCCATGGCTCTCAAATGTACTACTTTACGGTATGGAGACGGGGGCATTCTTTATGTTGAATCAATTTCCACACTATAAGACAAAAATAAAAACAATTGAAGTAATATTTCATTTGCTGAGGACATTATGCTCAGCAAATTTATGTCGCTAATTACCCATGTCTTCTAATGTAATATCTGCACAATTCCACATTTTTGTAGTAAAAGGTGAAGAGATGATCAAAACCTGTTTTCAAGGAAATATGAATATCCAGAAGCACCTTTTATAGATCCATGAAAGTATGGTTTAAGTATGGTATATGTCATGGGTAAAAGAAATAAAAGAAAACTCTGGGAATGAATCTGTAAGTCTACTAGAAATCAGTATTGCTTCATATCATGTTTAGCTGACAAATATGTGACCACATTCCAGTCTTAAATATGCTACTCCAAATTTTATCACAACTTATAAATATTCATGCCAAATTTCCCAGGTAGCCAGTTGTTTGCTCTTTAATTTCTGGTTCTTCCATTGCCCTACTAGTTCAGATTTTCTAGCAAGCATTATAACCGTAAATAAAATCAGGTTATCAAATTGACTTTTTCTGCAGTTATTCATCGCTTTTGCTTTTCTCTAGTAGCTTGATAGAAGTAATTTAGAATTGGTGTAAAAAATCCATCTTTGTTTCAAAGGAAAAATCAGTAATTCAGCTTTAACAATGAACATTCATTATGCATATGGAAAGGTGATTGTTAATGGGATTCAACCATTAAAGGAAAACCTATAGAGGGAGAATGAGAAATATAGGGACAGTGGTACTTAAAAGCCAACATGAACAATAAAAGTAAAAAGTAGTTTATATTCAGTTTTACATTTTTTTAAAAAATGGGATTTTTACTGCTGAGTAAAATATGTCTAAATTGTCTGTGACTAAAGGGTTAAAATGGCTAAAATTTATTTAATATAAATTTTTTTAAAAAGTGAAATATTAACTTAAGGTTAACTGGAACTTTCAGAGTATAGAGTTAAATATATCTTCTGTGAGTTTTCTCCTTTTGAAGTGTTTATTGGATTATATTTTGAGTTGTGGAATTTTTATATTCTGAAAACTAACACCACCCAGAAAATTTAGATATCACGCTTCAGGTTTGGATTTGTTTTTCTTGAAAAGGAAAATCTTAATACTTGATAGCTAAATGGTTTATTATTAAATGTTGTTCAAGCTCTGCCCTTGCAGCATTAACACTTCTAATTGCTGATCAGTGAAATGGAGTTAGCATTTTTATTCATTCTTTATTTCTCTTTTCCTTCCTGCTGGTGTTTTCATACAACTGAGTACTTTTAAATATCAGATAAGGCACAGAAAAGAAGTATGAGGATTTTTTTTTTAATCTATGTTAATGTTACAGATAGCCAGGAAAATGCAATATTGTTCCTTGCCAGCTTGGAAATATGCCTTTTATGTGGTTTTTGAAAGTGCTAATATAATCCTTTTGAGAGAATATGAACAACATTTAAAAAAAATTAAACAGCAACATTACTTCTATCTGAAATGTCTTACATTAAGAATTTCTTGAATGTTGTGTATATACTGTATTTGAAAGAGCACTTTGGAAATAGTTTGTACATTTATTTCCTAATTTATACATGATTTTTGGTGTTAATATTTCTAATTGTTAATAACAAAATGTTTATTTAATGTGTTGTCCATTTTTATGTATTAATGTGGAAACAAAAAGTGATGCCAGCATTTTGACTTTTTTCATTAATTGTATCATTTTCTGTTTTGTAATACAGAATGCTTGAAACTGGTTTAGGTTAAAATGAACTGATTATGAAGCCTATTGATGGTACTTTTCCTATGATGCAAAGACTTTTTAAAAAAGGACCAGTGTAATAACAATGGGAGATTCAGTTTTTATTGCAGACTTTTTGGAATCAATGCCTCATCACACTCCCTCCCCTGATAGTCTTTAGGTAAAGCTCATTGCATGTAAAAACACTTACTACAGTTTTCAGATGTTCTAAGTCAGTGTTTCTGAAACTTTTGTACTGGTGACCCCTTTCACATAGCAAGCCTCTGAGTGCGACCCCCCTTATAAATTAAAAACACTTTTTAATTTATTTAACACCATTATACATGTTAGAGGCAAAGCAGGGTTTGGGGTGGAGGCTGACAGCTCGCAACCCCCCATGTAATAACCTCACCACCCCCTGAGGGTTCCCAACCCCGTTTGAGAATCCCTTCTAAATTTTGTTCAATGTGCAAAGATCAAGCATTATACACCTCTACCCCGATATAACGCAACCAGATATAACACAAATTTGGATATAACGCGGTAAAGCAGCGCTCCTGGGGGGGAGGGGGGTGGGGCTGCATGCTCTGGTGGATCAAAGCAAGTTCAGTATAACGCGGTTTCACCTATAACGTGGTAAGATTTTTTGGCTCCTGAGGACAGCGTTATATCCTCCACTATCAGAGGGGTAGCCGTGTTAGTCTGGATCTGTAAAAGCAGCAGAGAGTCCTGTGGCACCTTATAGACTGACAGACGTATTGGAGCATGAGCTTTCATGGGTGAATACCCACTTCGTCGGATACATGTAGTGGAAATTTCCAGGGGCAGGTATATATATATGCAAGCAAGAAGCAGGCTGTCTCTGGAGGATAGACTGTAACTTAATGTTGCAGATAAGTCCCCTGCTTTCACTGATGTCAAAGGTAAAACTCCTAATGATATTAATGGGAGCAGGCTCAGGCCCAAAAGATGAAGATGAAAGCTCTGATATTGCAAAGATTTATGCACATGCTTAACTTTATGCATTGCAAGTCCATCTAGTGACGTCAATGGCAGTCCTTCCAATGGGTAGGTCTGCACAGCACCAAAAGGTTAATTCTGACCCTGGGTAGACAAACGTGCTAGCTCTACTCTAGCTAGCACACTAAAAATAGCAGGGTGGCCATGGCAGCCAGGCAGTTGCTCAGGCTAGTGTCCAAATATATACCTGGGGGGCAGGCAAGATTGGATTCAGGTGGCTAGTTCCAACCACCCTGGTATCACTGCTATTTTTAAGTGCACTACCTTATTGGGAGCCAGCATGCATCTAATGTGGTGGGAAGCATCCTCCCAGCTGCTGTGTCATCATATCCCAGGAGTGAAGTTAAGCCCATCTTTGCCAGGCCAGGGCTCTATTTCAAGAGCCTGATAAGATAACACAAGAGAAAGCACTGACGATTTCAGGGCCCTCAGACAAAGCTCTAGATCAGTGGTTCCCAAACTTTAACAACCTATGAACCCCTTTAACTAAAATGTCAAGTCTCACAAACCCCCTCCTAAAAATGAATACACCTCTACCCCAATATAATGCAACCCGATATAACACAAATTTGGATATAATGCGGTAAAGCAGTGCTCCGGGGGGAGGGGGGGGGGGGCAGGGCTGCATACTCCAGCAGATCAGAGCAAGTTCAATATAACACGATTCCACCTATAACGTGGTAAGATTTTTTGGCTCCTGAGGACACCGTTATATCAGGGTAGAGATGTATTTCCAGGGATTTTCTACTTTACCTGAGCCTAAATTATAAAAGCAGTGATCTTGGAAATAGAAAATTTGTTTTTGTGACATGCTTATTACACACTATTATTTATCATTACAGTATTTTTATTACATTATGAAAATGACAACACTCTTCCAAGATCTCACTTTCATAGCTTGTATCACTTTAAATAAGTCTGTTATAAGACAAGGCTCCTATGTTTCATCAAGGAGTATCAGATGTGAAACAGCATGAAGGTATTTAAGAAGCCACCTCATAGTTCCTCCTACAGAAGCATTCAGGCAGGGCCGGTGCAAGGATATTTTGTGCCCAAGCAAAACTTCCACCTTGCGCCCCCCTCCCTACTCCCAGAGCATCGCTTATTATAAACTTTCAAAAATGAATACTGCATAATGTGGCATTGTTCATTAGAATTCATACAAGGGGGTCAGAGGAGATGATCACAACGGTCCCTTCTGGCCTGGGGGAACCTATGAGCAAGAGAGGCTGAGACTGCCCCCAGCTTGCAGGGTCTCTAAACGTTCCCAGGCTCTGAGTACTTCACCCTCCGGCGGGGGGGACCCAGGGGCAAGGAGGGCAGAGCCCGGCTCTCCCAGGGAGCAGGTGAGGATCTCCCTGGGGATCAGGGCTGGCTCCCCACGTTGGTACAGTGCCACCGGGGAGGGGGGTGGTGTTTGGAAGTGGCACCTGCGCCAGCCCTTTCCCCTCCAGGGTTTACTTTCACTTTCCCTCGTGCCAGGAGGTGCCTGCGCCCGGCCCCAGGCACGGCGCACTGGAGGGCAAAGCTCACCTGAACTCAGGACTGCATCCTGCCTCCCCCAACAGCTCTGTCCCTTGGCCGTGCTGGTCGCCATGCCCGGTCAGCTGTCTCCTCGCTTCGTGACAGGCTCCCACTGACCATCCTGCGTGGCGCCCCTCGCTGCGGGGGCAGGTTATGGAGGCCTCTCTCCCCACCCTGCCCCACTCAGTTGACTGCCATGATGCCAGACACTGCTTTTTGGTGCCCCCAAATCTTGGCATCCTAAGCAGCCGCCTAGTGGTTACACCAGCCCTGCATTCAGGTCTTGAGCAGTCCAGGCAAACAACACACATTACAACAAAGCTTAAACTTGTTCTTCATAATAATTTTAAAAACAATACTAGCTGCCTATTTAATTTTAAAAACAGCAAAAAATATCCACCTCCCTTTCCATTTCTTATAAGGCGTCTTGAAGTTTAAATCTCCTCAGCGTGACAGATACGCTTGCTTTGCTCGGCTTGGCTCTTGGACGTCTAGGGGCTCTGGGCTGCTGGCCCCCTCCTGCCTGGGGTCCCTAGGGACAGCTCTGTCTGCCATTAGGGATTCCCCCCCCCCCAAGAACCCCCTGTAACATTTTGCAAACCCCCGTTTGGGACCCACTGCCCTAGGTCGTTTCTAACGCAGAATCAGCGTCTGCCCAGCAAGGAATTTGTACAGCTGCTTTTGAACACGCACAGGGCCATCTCCGGGCAGAGAACATGCCGGCTGCTCTCTCCACAGGACTCCCTCTGCTTGTGCCTGGGGCCCAGCCGCCAGTCCCCCCAGACTCATCCCCAGGGCTGGGGCCAGACCCCGAGCTCCGTGGGCAGGGCCAGGACTGGAGGCCACCTAATGAGCTGGTTCTTCGCCCAGCCCCAGGCTCCTGCGTGCTTACGGGCGCGATGTCGGAGGGGGGAGCATTACGCCGGCTGAAAGCCAAGAGGGGAAGGGACCGCGCGGCTCGAACCCGCCCGGCGCCGTTAGGCGGGGCTCGCATTTGACCGCAATCCTTTCCCCGCGCTTTTCTTACCTAGGGGAGGGGGAGGAAAGGGAGAGAACTGCGCGTGCGCCAAACTGAGGGGCGATGGCGTAATTTGCGTGAGCTCGTGACCTCTGCGTCCAAGAAAACGTGATACCAGTGGGCGGGTCCATCACGGAGACGTTCCTCGCAGTTGGTGGGTGCTGGGGGGGGGGTTGGATTTGGGGAAGAGAGGATGGGGCTGGCTCTGGGGCAGTGGGGGGGCGTAGGGGCTGGCTCTGGGGCGGAGGGGGCTCTGGGGCAGTGGGGGGGCGTAGGGGCTGGCTCTGGGGCGGAGGGGGCTCTGGGGCAGTGGGGGGGCGTAGGGGCTGGCTCTGGGGTGGAGGGGGCTCTGGGGCAGTGGGGGGGAGCAGGGGCTGGCTCTGGGGTGGAGGGGGCTCTGGGATACGGGGGGCGCAGGGGCTGGCTCTGGGGTGGAGGGGGCTCTGGGGTACAGGGGGGCGCAGGGGCTGGCTCTGGGGTGGAGGGGGCTCTGGGGTACAGGGGGCGCAGGGGCTGGCTCTGGGGTGGAGGGGGCTCTGGAGCAGACGGGGCTCTGGGGTACAGCGGGGGGGTGCAGGGGCTGGCTCTCGGGGCGGACGGGGCTCTGGGGTAGCGGGGGGGTGCAGGGGCTGGCTCTGGGGCGGAGGGGGCTCTGGGGCAGTGGGGGGGGCTCTGGGGCGGCAGAGGGGGTGCAGGGGCTGGCTCTCTGCTGCTGAGTGGGGTTCTCAAACTGGGGATTGGGACCCCTCAGGGGGTTGTGAGGTAATTACATGGGGGCGGGGTCACAAGCTGTCAGCCTCCACCCCAGACCCCGCTTTTCCTCCAGCATTTGTAATGGTCTTAAATATATTTAAAGGTGTTTTTAATGTGTGTGTGTGTGGGGGGGTCACACTCAGATTCTTGCTTGTGAAAGGGGTCACCAGTACAAAAGTCTGAGAACCACTGCGCTAGAGGGTCTGCATATTATATATAGTCTATGCTTTTGAACAGCCGTGCAGTAATGAATGCATGTGCACAGGCATTAGTGATGGGAAATCAGTTTAGGGGTGGTAATATGTGTTTGGTGTCTGACTCTCAGAAGGATATTACAGCGATTTGAGTAAGAAAATATTTGTTAAATATTTATCAATCCTTGGACCTTGTGTTCCTAACACATTATGTGTTCATTATGTAAACTGATTTTTTTGATCTCTTGATTTGCATGTGGAACAGTTGTTTCTAGAGCCACAAAGGTAAATTTTAGTTAGTGGTGTTCCTTTGTCTATAATTTTCACTTTCTAGGTGGATATGCTGGGATCTAAAATCTTGTCATCAAGAACATGGGCTTTGTTGGACCACTTACGGCAATGGAGACCTGCATATTCACCACATATACAGATTTACTTATTGCAGCAGTTTAAGAGCTGGCAGAGGATTCTTTCCACAAGCTGTGCAAAGTGTGCAAAAAATCAACGGCTGAAACAAAAAAGAGCAATATCAGAAAAGAAGCTGGTAAAGTCTAAACTAAAATTCAGAATGGCTAACCTACCATATGTTCAAAGAACTTGCAGTATGCTAAATGAATACACCACTCCCAGAGATGAGTGTTTTGTGTATATTCCCCACTTACCGTTGACATTATAAGGAAATATTTTTATGAAATATAATTAACTTTTTGAATAGTGGAAAAAATAGTTGTAAATAAGTATTTCGTGTAATAAAAATCTCAGTTCACAGTGAACATTATTCATGATGACTTCAATGGTAGTAGTAGCTATAGGAGTTGCTTCACTGTAGAGCAGTGGTTCTCAACCAGGGCTACATGTACCCCGGGGGTGCTCAGAGGTCTTCCAGGGGGTACATCAACTCATCTAGATATTTGCCTAGTTTTACAACAGGCTACATAAAAAGCACTAGCGAAGTCAATACTAACTAAAATTTCATACGACTTGTTTATACTACTCCTGTATACTAAAATGTAAGTACCATATTTATATTTCAAATGATTTATTTTATAATTATATGGCAAAAATGAGAACGTAAGCAACTTTTCAGTAATAGTGTGCTCAGACACTTGTATTTTTATGGCTGGTTTTGTAAGCAAGTAGTTTTTAAATTAGGTGAAACTTGGGGGTATGCAAGACAAATCAGACTCCTGAAAGGGGTACAGTAGTCTGGAAAGGTTGAGAACCACTGCTGTAGAGGTTTTAATGATCATAATTCTCTTTTGGGTTGGAAAAATAACATTATTGTTTTTTTAGACAGTTTCCACTTTAAAGTTCAATTAGTGTTTTGCTTGTTTTTTGTAAAAGAAATTATGTAGCTCCCAAATTGCCTAGATTTAATGACTAGTTAATCATAGGCTTTCTCATTTTTGTTTAGGTGCTTCCTTTTGGTTCTATATTTCAGCTGCAGGGAAATGAATTCATTTTTTATAATCAATAATTGCATCTAGTTAATTTTAAAACAGCAGTTTGCAATTTTGCCATTTGGTGGTGCTAACTACATTTGAAAAAGAAGGCTTTTTAGCAACGGTCACATTTTTATGATAGAACCTCAGCGTTACAAACCCCTCGAGAATGGAGGTTGTTCGTAACTCTGAACAAAACATTTTGGTTGTTCTTTCAAAAGTTTACAACAGACTTAATAGAGCTTTGAAACTTTACTATGCAGAAGAAAAATTCTGCTTTTAACCATCTTAATTTAAATGACAAGTAGAGAAATAGTTTCCTGGACAAATCTTTTTTTAAACTTTTCCCTTTATTTTTGTTGTTAGTTTATTATGTTTGCTTTTTATTTTATTTATTTATTTTGTGTCTGCTGCTGCCTGATACCTCATTTGGAACTGGAAGTAACTCTGGTGTTCGTAATGCTGAGGTTCTGCTGTACTGGTGACTGCGCAAAAGGAATTTTGGTTATTGAAGAATTGGATTTTTCTCAGGTGCTTGTGTGTCACTTTACTAGTAACAATTTTTCACCACTCAAGCTATTTAAATATTTTAAAAAATATCTGCCATTCTCCATCTGATTGTAAAGTCCCTTGGCATGTTACTAGATTCTTGTATTACCATTTGTAAGTAAATTTTTCTCTACATCTTGACACACAAGAAAATACGTATGTACATGCCAATACTTTTATAGCACTTTTCATCTGAGGATCTCCAGAAAATTTTCCAAAGGTTGGTGGATAAGTATAATTAACCCTATTGTACATAGAGAAGTTAAAATGACTTGCCCAAGGTAATGCAATAAATCAGTGGCAGATTTGGACTCTAAGAATCTAAGACTCTTCACGCTGTTTCCTGCTTTAACCATTGTACCACTGCCTATGGGAAGTATTTAGTGATCCCCACCCTGCTCCCTTCCCAAGAAAGACCTTTCCTTAAATTCTCGATGTGTTGGAACATCGGACTGTTCTGTCTTATTAAATGAAGATTGAAGTTTGCATGAAGAATAGCATCATTGGAGTAGGGAGTAGTGAACTGATACCAGAAAATAGCCCTCCCCTTCATCCATTATGCAAACTTTAGCTCATGTACTGTATGAGAACCAAATCTACTCATTTCTCAAATATTTGAATGCCTCGTTCCTTCCATTTTGTGCTCATGAGTAGAACAAAAGTGCTAGGTGATACTATTTGCATTGCAAAAGTACACAGAGCTTCCAAATCAGGATTGTGCTAGCTACTGTACAATCATATAAGAAAGATTCAGTCTCTGCCCAGAGGTTCTCTTCAGAGAGTCTCCTGTAAATTTCCAGCCCAGGTTTGTAGGCTTGAGGTTCAAATATTTCAGATAAGCAGTAAGGAGTTTAGCTGCTTATTATTGCAGAAATCTAATGCCAAATATTGAGGTTCAGTCTCCACTAGCTTGTGCCAGAGAACAGTTTCATCTTTACAATATTATTACAGCTTGCTATTTTTATATCCTAGTGCTGCTGAGACCCACATATCTTCCTTGTATCATCCATAGTTCACTGCACTCTTTTTGGACTCTATGCACAAAATGCCTTCAGTTTTTCCTACTCTGTTGGAAAAGTTCTTACAAATTCCAGGTCAGAGCAGAGGCTGGAAACTCTCTAAATTTAGTCAGTATGGAGCATACAGACTTTTAAATATGCTTAGACTGGTCTTTAAAAAATTTCCCATGTACTGCCAACTACCTAGGTTACTGAGTTTCCTCGCTTCTTTCAGTCAAAGAAGAGGTCTGTGTAAGCTTCAGATCTTGTCTCTTTCACCTTCAGAAGTTAGTCCAGATATTACCTCACCCATTTTTTCTTTTTTCAGTAGATGTTCATTATCATTTTAATAGTTTCCTAATATACGTAGTTAAGGAGGATGATCTTTGAGCATCTTCTCTCTGGAATTCTTTGCCAGTGGAAATTCAAAGATGTATGTTAGATGTTTGTGTTTTAAGGGTCTCTTAACATGTGTGATTCTGTGTACATCCTTCAAAATAATTGCTAGGTTAATAGGCTTTCTTTGGTTGATGTCTGAACTGTAGCTATGCTATAGGTTTTGATTTTCAAATGGAAATTGGAATTCCTGGCGTTTAAAGATAGCTATGTTTTGTAGAAACCTTCAGGTTGTTGAAACAGAGGTCTGATAATGTTTCACTAAACTGTAGAGAAATCATATGAAACCATCTCTCCATTGCAGACCCGATATTTTGTAGATCATCGAAGAGTGTGTGTGATTGGAGGCCGCGGAGGACAGGGTATTAACTCTTTCCACAGTGAGCCTAGAAAAGAGTTTGGAGGTCCTGATGGTGGAAACGGAGGAGATGGGGGCCATGTTATTTTGAAAGGTAAAAGTTGCATATTCTTTTGGTCTTGTATACCACAGATTAAGGGATGGCTTGTTAAATATTGTCCTTTTGTTTAAAGGTATTTCTGATGTCTTTCCGCAAACTGAGTTTGAATGATAGAACTAATAAATATATATGACAGGAAAATGTTTTTCTTTTTCTTCACTCCATCTGTTCTTTGCAATACTTCCAAGGATAGCCACTGCAAAGGGGATGTGAATGACACTGATATTCTTACATGATCTAGCTAGAAAATACTTTAGGTCAAACTGATTTGAAAATCTAATGCCTTTTTAATATCTCATAGCATATGCCTCGGAAAATGCTTAAGTACTCTGTCATCGTCCCACACTGACACAGATTGCTCCTGACGCAGGGAGTAAAGCCAACATTTATTCTTTATAGAACTAAACACACACATTCCAGGTGCGCTTCTTTGACCTTGCCTTTAGTAATAAAAATGTGTGGCACAGCAAAGATAAAATGCTACAAAAGTGTAAGCTAGATAAATACTAAAAAAATCTAACATAACCTCTTGGAGGAGAAAAAGAACAAATATGACAGATGCTAGTCGTGTTTCTTAATACACTTCTGGAAGACTCTCCGGTACTACAGTATGAATGAGAGTGGTGTAAGAATCCGAGAAGAATAAAATACACTATATCCATTTTTAAGTGTGTATGACCTTTAAAACAGACTTGAAACTACTAATTGGCATAACATTGTGGAACACTCAAAACAGAATTTCCCTAGGTTGATTTAAATCGATGATTTTAAACTTGTTTTGCGTTTGTACTTTGTAGTTATTTTCCTAAAGAAAGGTTTATTCTGATTGGCTGCTAAACATTAAACATATTGATTTGTAACTAAATATAGCCTTGACACTAAATTGGGTACTTTTTGATAACCAGCAGGATATACTATATCTATACACATTTATTTAAGCAATTATATAGCTTAACATACATTTATTAAGATTCATTTTTAACACTTTTTATGATAAAAATGGAAAATGACATTTCTTATTTACTAGATTCCTTTTTTATTTATGATTTGTGTCAAGTTGCATTTGGATGGAAATTAGAATTCATTTAAAAATGCACAAAAACAGTATTTGAACATTTGTTTTTGATTAGTTAAATAAAACTACCTGAAATTTGCTGGATACATAAGGAAAAAAGGAAGTTAATCAAAACAGGTTTTGCATTTAAAACTAATTGATTTATTTAAAAAAGGAAGTATCTGGAGTTAGTGAGTTGAACTGGTTGTTTTTGGTCACCATGTCTTTCAAGATTTAAGAAGTAGTAGAGCTCATCCTCTCTCACCTCGTTTTTATTCATAGATTGAAAGAGGAAAACAAACCTTCCTGCTTAATTTCCAATCAGTATCTTAACTTTGAATGAAATGCAAATTATTACGTTCAGAATAATTTAATGAAGTTTGGGGAAAAGAGATCCCTTGGGACCAGCAGAAACATGGAATCATTGTCATAATACCCCCAAAAGTGTCGTCATACTGACTTTAACAACTAGAGAGGAGTTATGCTACTCTCTATTGTAGGGTAAGGCGGCTGTGACACTACCCAGGATGAAGCAGCAGTGGATGCAAAGTTTAGAAGAATAGGCAGAACTAAGGCCCAGGAGATCCTGTGTTGATCAGATACTCACTAGTAATCCTCTTAGAAGAATGAATAGACTGGCAAGTTCTCTCCTTATCAGTTTTTGATTTTTTTTTCAAAAGGCATTTGATAGCCTTGGGGGGGGAGGGGGAAATACATTGCAGAATATTCCTCAGTCCTATGGAGTCCCAGCTAAAGTTGTCAACATCAAGGCCATGTGTAGCTGTGCAAAATTCTCTGTAAGGTTGAATAGCCAGATAACAGAGTCGTTCATCATGGCATGAAACAGGGCTGCATTTTATCACTTCTCTTGTTTGGCATAGCCAGAGACTGGATAAAGAAGTGTATTAGCAACACACACTGATATAGCATGGGTAGATGGCAAGTGTCTAGAAGACTTAGACTTTGCTGATGATATTTCACTACTGAGTGAAACGCATAAGAAGTTACAAAGATAGACAACCTGGGAAAAATAGCAGACTACCAGGGTTCAAAATTAGTTATGCTAAAACTTCCTTGAAACCCAGAAGTCAAATAGTAACATCACATTAGAAGGCAAAAGCCATCAAGAAAGTAGAAAATGCACCTACCTAGGCAGCAGCATATTGTCCAATAGAGTCCACAAGAAGGAAGTGACCTCCAGGAAAGGCCTCCACAGCATTTACTAACCTCGACAATGTGTAGAAATCAAAGATCTAGAACACCAGAAGAAAACTAGATTTGAATTGAAAATTCTCAGTCTCAGCACTAACATGGCTCCCGGAGCTGAAGAGCTTACATTTTCTATCAAACATTAAATAGAAAACTGGACACCTTTAAAAATAAGTGCCTATGAAAGATTCTGGGGGTTGGTTGGAAAGACTTCATCCCCAACAAAGAGATCTGAGAAATCAGCAATCAGCTGCTCGTTCCCACCAGAATAAGAAGGAAGTGTTTGGATATATTTGGGGCATGTACTCCAGATACCAACACAGATTCCCCTATGAAGCGAAGCTGTCAAGTGGATACCAACTGATTTGAGGAAATGAGTGCCCAAGAGAAACCTTAAGAAGAATCCTTGGCAGGGAGGGCAGAACACTCATTGTCAACACCATAAAGCAGATGGAAGCAGCAACAAATGGCAGAGGGAAATGGAAGAAACTAGTTTCCACTGTGTGCACCAGTGTTGGCACTGGAAGGCTGTAGAATAAATCAAATAAATCAGACATTCCCTTCTGGTGCTTGTAAAGAATCCATTTTTTTTAAAAGTTTGATATTTAAGCTTAAAAATACTTTTTTTTTTTAGTGTTTAGTCACATTACAATACTTCCTTTCATCCTTACACTTCTATGGCATGTTGCATTCTGAAGCATCTCAAGAGTTTTACAAACTACATTGACAACAGTAACTTCATCCATCACAGACATGCCTCCACTTCTGTTGTGAAATACAACTTTTTTTTTTTTTAAACGACCTTATCAGCACTACACAACATAAAACAGGCAGTGAGGAATTCCAAATCCCATTGAGGCTGGGCTGTAGGAAGACTACAATGAGAGAAAATGTAATTTTGCAAATTGGAATTTGCCCAACATTAATACTGTGCTTTCTAATGACCGCAAGTGATCAGGATCTGATTTTAGTACTCCTCCAAAAGGCAACAATTCCAATTACACATTCTACGTTAGTAGAGTTACTAATTACTGATTCATCACTACTGAGTTACTGATTCATCACTACTGATTAAGAAGGGATTCCCTTCAACTGGATAATAATACATAGCACCTATATAGTGCCAGCACTACTTTGGAGAGTGGTTTGGATGTTTCTTGGAAGTTTCCTTGTCTTCTACAGACCAAGTCTGATCCAGGATAGCTTGTGAAATTATTATTAGTTGTATTAGAGTAGACTCCATTGTGATGGGTCCTGTATAAACAGAATAAGACAGCTTGATAAGATCACAGCTTGTGTGGCATGATTTAAAAAAATAAAAAAGTCCAGACTCTTTGTGAAACATTTTAAAAACTACTCTGAAACCGTTAAAAACAAAGTAACTTGTCAAAGGGAGAAATTTAAATTGATTTTATTAGTCCTCACATTGTGAACTCAGTGACTAGCAATGGATTGATTACTGTGAAATGTTCTTTATTGGTTAAGAAATTTGTTTTGTAGTGGGTTTACAGAGCTTTGGATGGGCAACTTCCATTGTTGCTATACTTTATAAACAAGCATATAAATAAAACGGTGGAGTTTTACTTTAATAGAATTGACATAATATACCTCCCTTGGACTCTCACACTAGCTGATGGAATACTTCTGTCTGTGCTACACTGAAAAGGATAAAGTGGTCAAAAGATAATTCTACTGTTTTTCTTTTAACATAAGAATGTTTTTAAAGCGTGTGTTTTGCTTTATAGCTGACCAGCAAATCAAATCACTGGCTTCAGTCCTCCCATTATATCGAGGCTTTGATGGAGAAAGAGGGAGAAGCAAAAACTGTTACGGAGTCAATGGTGGATACACATATATTAAAGTAAGATACTGTTGCTGACTACTTAGAAAGTTTTATGTGAGAATTCAGGCCTCAGTCCTGCAAAAGCTTACCTGTGTGAGTAACTTTATGCATGTGAGTAGTCCTAGTGGGACTAGTCAAAGTGAGTGTTCATAGCATCTGGGCTAGTTCACACACAGGCATGACCAAACCGCTTTGTTCTCCTTGTTCACACACCAGAACCTCTCTGAAAGAGCATGCTGCATCTCGCTAAAACAAATACTCACTTCTAGAATTCATTTAGGCAGTGCAATCACACACACAACTTGGGACATGTCCATTTTGATGCCAATCCCTACTATGCTTTCCAAGCTCATGACTATATATTCTAGCAATGTTGTTTGTTCTGACAGTTTGTCTGCAGATCCCAGGTGAGAACAGATTTCGCCCTTTATCGTATGGTTTATTAGCACAAATTAAGGGAGGCTTTCCTTGCTTCTAAGCCTTGTCTTTTCTAGAAAGAAAGATATATCTTTTTAATAAGCTAGGGTTTACGTTGACCAGCTACTATATTTAAAACTATAACTTGCCTTGTCTCCACTAAGACTTTAATACACTAGCTAACACACATTAAAAAGCACCTTTTTTGCCTACGGTAGATACGGCCCTAAGATTTATACCTGTATTTAGTGTTATCCATAAAGTCAACCAGCAGAGTCTGTTTTGGAGCTATCAGTTGTTGGGGTGTGACTTTATGTATTGATGATTATTTATTTGTGGTCATGCCCAAAATCAAGTAAGCACTTTTCAAGTAGAGTGGAAGACAAAACCCAGACAAACCACACACGCGCATGCACACCCCAGCAAGGTGGTAATAGTAATGCATCACCTTGGTTCAGTTTTTTTAATTAAACAAATTCCCTGTCTGCTTATATGTCTGTTGCAGCTTCCTTATTTTTTAATTTGTTTTAAAATATAAATCATTCTTACCTTTTTAGCTACCCAGTATGATCCCTAATCTGCTTATGTTAGTATCTTGAATTGGTTCACCACCACTTTGTGATACCTGGGACTAGGAACACAAAAAGGCCAAAAAAAAAGTATGGTACCATTAAAGTTCTAAATATCCAACATTTAAACAGTTTGTCAGTGCTGTTTGGGTCTAGAGTGAGAGTGCTTATTTGGCCTCTCCTGCTAGATCTGGGTCCTAATGACTCTTTTCACACTTTCATCCAGCTGGGAGATGGAGGGTTGTGGTGTTAGCTAGACCCTGAAAACATCCACAGCTGCCGGGAACAGCTGAATAGTACTGTTAAGTATTTGAACTTTCATAGTTTTGTTTTTGCTTAGGATTATCTCTCTTTTCAAGGTTCCTTTAGGCACTCTAGTTAAGGCGGATGGGAAAATTGTGGCTGATCTTGCTCAGCATGGCGAAGAATATGTTGCCGCCTATGGAGGAACTGGAGGGAAGGGTAACCGGTTCTTTCTGTCCAATGAGAATCGAGCACCAATGACAGCTACTCTAGGAGAATCAGGTCAGGAAAGAGTCCTCCATCTGGAGCTCAAGACTATGGCACATGCAGGGCTGGTGGGTATTGCCTTTTTTTGTTTTATTAACCTTTGGTATACACTTCCAGGATGTCACTTGACTAGCTGACGAAAGAATGTTGCTTTGTTATATTTTGTTGTTCTCTCAGCAAGTTTGTGTGGGAGATGAATGCCAATGATTACTTAGTAGAGGAGTATCCTGAGTGATTTGCCCTTCTGTCACTTTTTTGCTACTGCTTTATATATAACTTGATGCCATATCTATTTGGTAAAAGGCTTCATGCCAAATCAACAGGAAACAAGGTACAGGCTTCAATAATCATTGCAATAATAAAACAGTCTCCCATAAATGTCTCTCTAGAATATGTCTTGACATAACAGAGGACTTGAATGTATACAGGCAGCCAAGTTATCATCAGGGATCAAACCCCCAATCTTTGGCACTTAAGGGCTTCTGCCACTGAAGGAGAACTTTTGTATGTTGCTTTTAAAGTAATTGGACAAGCGGTTTCTGGGAGACATGATGACATGCACTGAGACAGCATGTTACAACTAGAAACCATCAAGGAACACTTATGGCTCTTAAATAACATCCCTTTTTAACAAAAACATAATCACCTTTCAGTCTATCTTTACTTTGCATTGTTGTTGGTTTTAAACTTTGTATAGGTTTCAGATATGTAAATTTTGCCTTAGTATTTATGTTTGAATGGTATGCTAATACTAAGTCAATTTATAGTTGGAGCTGTTGAACAAACCCTTATTTTACAACAGTACGTACAGTGCATGTATCTTGCAACATTTGTCTGGCCCAGAAGAGCTTTGTAAAGAAAAAGAAATGAACCAGCATGGCTGGTTCAATAAACTTAGCTGTATCTAAGCCTGGACAATCTACTCTGGGTCTTAAATTGGCAGCACTTAATCCAGCATTTTGAGTCCTAGCTTGTGCCCATAGAAGCCAATGGGAATTTTGCCACTGCCTTTTAATAGGAGCATTATCGGGCCTTAAATTGACAAGGTGAATCCATGAGTGTCCAGATCTCTACTATACTTATTATGGCAGTTATTCAGAATGATTATCCCCAGCAGGCTGGAAAATGTGATTCAGTTTCGTGTAAGTGCTTTTGACTCTGCGCACACTTGTCTGTATCAGACAGGATATCCTAAAGCTGTTCTAAGGCCATTCCTCCCAGCAATCATAGACTGCCTAGGAAAGTATTTCAAGATGTAGGCTTTAGGAGTGAGGGGGAACTAGACTCCGAGAGAGACTGCAATAGAAGAATAAAGAGAATAATGTTAGTTTACCCACAGAGCATATTGTAGTTCTGTTACCTTACAGTCCAAATGAGATGATTGATTCTGGGGAAGGCCCATGGGTGATAATTACTCCTAGTAGTCAGATGTATGATAGGTCCGCCAATATCCATGGCATGGAAAATCCTGTCCATGTTAAAAATGACAAGCCTTATGTCAGAATCAAGTAGATTTTATAATGTATGGTCACTATTTTTTGGAATTTGAAAATAAATACATACCTGACAAGTGGTTGACCCACCGGAGATGGGTCTTTTAAAGTAATAAATGCAGGTTATGAGTAAGACTTGTTCATGCTTGTATAGAAAGCTCATATTTTAATGATATAATGGAAAACTTAAAAATAGAGAAAAATGGGCACCCAGATATCTTTAGATGTGAGTATGCAAAACTGATGCATTTGTGCATAAATGGCTGTACAGGTCTCTGAGTTATGAGAACTACTAAAGAATCCTCGATATATATTTGCAAGTAATCCCTCTCTCTCTCTCAATTTTGGTTAATCTGGAATTGTGGCCTTGTTGAATATTTGTGTTCCAGGTGGGATTCCCCAATGCTGGGAAGTCATCACTTTTGCGAGCAATCTCCAATGCAAAGCCTGCAGTGGCTCCCTACCCGTTCACAACCTTAAATCCACATGTAGGCATTGTTCACTACCAGGACTATGAACAAGTGGCAGGTATGTGTTACAAGATTTTGTTTATATAATAATTACTACTTTTAGTTGAGACATCTGATTGTCTCCCTTTATGTCCCTGCTTGAGACAGTAAAATAAAACTGTAAAAATGACACTCTAGGAGCTTACTAGTTCTAGGGAACTACAAACCTGATGTAAATGTGAAATAAATTTTAAACCTTGTATTGTATTTCATGTATGTACTTTTGACCTTAGACTTCTGAGCTGAATTCAGCATCTCTGGTAAAATTACTTGATTTTTTTTTCAGGGCTGCAGGAGACAGACAGACAAACTCATGCAATGCCTTCTTAGAGACTACATTGAAAGGGAGCTATATAAATAGCTAGACTGACAGACAGACAAATAGAACCTCTTTAAGTTAAACATGTTGTGTTCACATTCGCTTCTTTCTCATTTATAGTTGCTGATGTTCCTGGTATAATAAGAGGAGCTCATCTAAACAAGGGCCTTGGATTGGCCTTTCTGAGGCACATAGAACACTGCCGCTTTCTCTTATTTGTGGTGGATCTGTCTGTGTCTGAGCCATGGATTCAGCTCCAAGACTTAAAATATGAACTGGAGCAGTATGAAGAGGGGTTGTCGAAGAGACCTCATGCTGTAATTGGGAATAAGATTGATCTTCCTCAGTCGAAGGCTAACTTATTACTTCTTAAGGAGCGAGTGGAGCAGAGAGTCATCCCACTATCTGCATTGACAGGAGACAATCTGGAGGCATTATTGTTGCACCTAAGAGATTTGTATGATGCTTATGTAAATACTGAACAATCACGTAGACAAAACCCAGTCAAATGGTAGGAACCGGTGCTCCCGTGAGCCCTAGGCTGAATGGAGGAGGAAAACAACATCATTTATCGCAGGATGTTCAACCTGTGGAACTCTTTGCCAGAGGATGTTGTGAAGGCCAAGACTATAACAGGGTTAAAAAATAACTAGATAATGGAGGATAGGTCCATCAATGGCTTTTAGCCAGAATAGGCAGGGATGATATCCTCAGCCTCTGTTTGCCAGAAACTGGGAATGGGAGACAGGGAATGGATCACTTGATTACTTGTTCTGTTCATTCCCTCTGGGGCACCTGGCATTGGCCACTGTCGGAAGACAGGATACTGGGCTAGATGGACCTTTGGTCTGACCCAGTATGGCTGTTCTTATGATGTATGTGTGCGAGAAGCATGGGGCACAGGACACAACACGCTGTAGATTTGTTCTTGATTACTGCACCAAACAAATTGAACTATAAACATCTCCTATTTTTGAGGCCTTTAAATTTTGTTGGAAAAAGCTTGAGACTTGTAGTGGTGATGTGCGTAACAAATTGGCCTATCACCTAGGGAAACTAGCTTACAAATTCTGGTTTACAGTAGGTTATACTAGACAATTTTTTAGTCCCGGAGTGATAACTAGTCTTTTAAAGTGATCATAGGTTGCACAAATTGTACTGGGAGCTATATCTGCCTGATGGTTGTAATAAAGTCGGCTAGGGCTATATTTTCACAGACAGGAAATGTTCTCTTTCCACCTGTTTTCTTTTGTGGACAGTGTTCCTGTTCATTTGCCTTTCATTAAGTCATTTCTTCCTCAGAAGTAGTCTCTTGTGCATGTACTTTGCCCAGGTATATTTTTGTATGTCTGTGAGACTATTAATATTGCTGTCCTGATGGTTGAGCCTCAAGAGGAGAAACAGAAGTTGCTGTAATGGTACTATCCTTTCATGTTCATCATAGGCAGAATGATGACCTTTAATCTCAACGGCGAAGCAGTTTCCCCCAAATGGATTGTTTGTATAAGTAGCCTTTTATGAGCAGACGCTGCTGTTCCTCTATAAAGCCTACACTGGGAGACCACGTGTTGATCTCTTTCCATAGAGAATTCTAATATGCTATTGGCATACTGAGAATAAGACACACATGAGAAGTTAGGCGAGACCATCGTTCTTGGTTCAGCATTTATTTCTAAGGATGATGGACTATAAAAAGAATCAGATTAATTTTTTACTTCCAGGCCAGTAATCTGAAGTTGTGAACACCCTATATTTTTTTTATTATATCAAGAAAATACAGTGACAACCATCAGAGCTTGCAAACATTCCATCTTATAATATACAGCTTCACTTTTCAAGGAATTAAAAGGACAGGTCTTAAGGACAGTTAGAGGATGTTTTTATAATATATTTTATTAGACCAAATGGAAACATTTATTCCCTAAAATAGTATTAGTTTTTAACTAAGCTTATTTAGCTGACAGTGAAGATTTCATGCTGCGGATATTTTTAAGGTTTAAATTTAACATCAGCCATCACCTCTCCTCTAACTGCAATAGTGCGAGTTACTGAGGAGGATAAAAATCAGCTGCAGTGCTCTTTTTTAATAACTCCCCCCTCCACTATAGGGAAGGTGACAATTCTCTGAACTTCAACTGATATGCACACAAATTTTGCATAATATGTATATTCCCAAGCATGGCTAACATTTATGAGGAGCACATCCTTACAAGAGTGGCTCATTCAGCCCAGTCATCATCTTGTGTATGGACTCACTTCCTCCATTACCATTTCTACACTGCCCAGCCAGTCACCTGTCACTTGGGGGGAAAATGTAATATCAAAATACAGAATCAACAGCTGTTTTTTGTTTTTACAAATGTTTTTTTTAGGAAACACCAGGAAGGTTTGGGGCTATCGGCTTTGAAGAATAATCAAGGCAAATCTGAGATGTAGCCTCCTTGTAGATTGAGTACCACCTGGATCAATCTCTAGCTATGCCCTTAAGACAGTCTTGCTGGGTGTTCACTGGTGTCCATCCCTGGTGGTCTTTTTGTGCCACTGAAGCTCTTAGCAGCCATGTGGTTGCCAACCATGTACTGATATTCCTTGGTAAACACACTTTGTAATTTGTTGGTCTTCCATCCTAATAAATCTGAGCCAAAGAGAGCTATCAAAACCAAAGTGGTGCTGATGATGGAGGCAGTTGCTGGGTTCAGTTACACATATTTTCATTGCTGGTCTTGTTTTGCTATTTAGTATGAAGCAGATTTGAATCAGGTCCCTAGTTACTCCGGTGCAAAGATCTATGTATATAATGTAAAAGAAGAGCTATGCCCCTTATTGTTCATCCAAAACAATTATAGAATCGTAGGACTGGAAGGGACCTTGAGAGGTCATTTAGTCCAGTCTCCTGCACTCATGGCAGGACTAAGTATTACCTAGACCAGGGGTGGGCAAACTACGGCCCGCAAGCCGGATCTGGCCTGTGAGCCATTTGAAGTCACTCCATGAGCTCCTGCTGAAGCGCCGTGTCAGGGGCTGCGCCATGCGGCTCGGCCCCACTCCGGCGCTGCCCCAAGCCTAGGAGCCAGAGAAGGGACGTGCCACTGCTTCTGGGAGCCACTAGAGGTAAGCGCCGCTTGGAGCCTGCACCCTGAGCCTCTCCCCAAACCCCTGCCCCAGTGCTGATCCCTGTCCTGCTCTCCAAACCCCTCGATCCCAGCACAGAGCATCCTCCTGCACCCCAAACCTCTCATCCCCAGCCCCACACCAGAGCCCACACCCCCAACCGGCACCTGCACCACTTCCCGCACCTTTGCCCCTGCCCTGATTTCCCCCTCCAAACCCCTCTGTCCCAGCCCAGAGCACCCTCCTACACCCCAAACTCCTCATCCTCAGTCCCACCCCGGACCCCTCACCCCCTCCTGCACCCCAACCCCAATTTTGTGAGCATTCATGGCCCATCATACAATTTCTATTCCCCAATGTGACCCTCAGGCCCAAAAGTTTGCCCACCCCGACCTAGGCCGTCCCTGACAGGTGTTTGTCTAACCTGATTTTAAACATCTCCAGTGATGGAGATACCACAACCTCCTTGGGCAATTTATTCCAGTGCTTAACCATCCTAATAGTTAAGAAGTTTTTCCTATTGTCCAACCTAAACTGCCCTTGCTGCAATTTAAACCCATTGCTTCTTGTCCTATTCTCAGCAGTTAAGGAGAACAATTTTTCTCTCTCCTTGTAATATCCTTTTACCTACTTGAAAACTGTTATCATGTCCCCTCTCAGTCTTCTCTTCTTCAGACTGAACAAACCCAATTTTTTTAATCTTCCCTCCAATCATGTTTTCTTTCATTCTGAGACACAGTGAAATCTGTTTAGCTCACTGCCTGTTTTCCTATCTTATAAAATAGGGAGAACATTTAATTACCTACCTCACATGCACGTTGTGAGGATTATTAATGGCTATATAGTGATCCAAGCATGGAACCTATATGTATGCTAAATATGATTACAGACCCAGATGTTTTTGTGAAATTAAGAAAACAGGCCAAAGAAAGGTAAGTGAAAAATGTATCCTCGTATGAGAGAGAGGTGGACCATGTCTCCAAGTGCCCCTTACACTTTTTCTCACTTCCTGCATCCTTCATGTCCAACTACGACATTAGCATCAGTCTAAATGTGGGGCGCAGCTGTATGGCACTACTTCACCCAGCTGGATGCGGAGCCACTTCAGGCTTTGCTAGTAGGGTTCTTCAGGAGAAGGGAATGGATGGGGATTAACGTCAAGAACCAGTATGCTAACATTACTTTAGACCAGGGGTTCTCACAACAGTTTTTTTTTTTTGGTGGCCTCAGACTGCAGCGGTGACCTTGGGGCCAGAGCCCACCATTGTATGGCTGGGATATGGAGCCTGAAGCCCCATGGCTGGAGCCTGCCACCCACCATCCCAGAGCTGGAGCCTGACCTCACCAGCCTTGGGAAGGTGGGGAACTCACTGGCTATCTGTTCCTCCAGCTTTTCTGTCACCAGAGGTGGGCAGGGCCCAACCATTGCTGGCAGCCCTAGGGGAGGGATCTGCTGCTTTGCTGACTGCCCCCCGCCCCCCAATCACTGCCCAGGAGGCTGTGGCTGCAAGAAAAGTCACTTGTGGCCACATTTGAGAAACATTGCTTTAGACACTATCAAGTACAAATCTGTCATTTTAAAGCCACTTGTCACTGCTGCTGTGCAAACTAAGTATTCAGATTTTGGCTGACCAGTATTCTGGTCATATCAAAACAGGGACTTCCAAGCCTCCCTTTCTGTTACCATTGTATTGTACAAATCCATGCCACTTAGCAGTGCTACATGTGCTCCGCAAACACTTTTTAGGTGCTTTAAAGCGCAGTATATCTTGTGAACTACAGTTGTAATTTAAGGCCTAAGAAATCTGGGAGTGGGGGGAAAAGGTGGGTTAATTGTATCCCTGCTCTATTAGCTTTTACACTCTCCTTTTAAGAAAAGAGGTGAATCTCGTGTGATGGAACACTCAATGGATTCTTCCATTAGCAGCGAGTAGTGTGGGGTAGTGGCGGTTGTGGTTTGTGTAATTGTTTAGGGAAGAACTGTTTAATTGTCCCTGCCAACTTCATCCCATATATTAGTGTGCTGTCTTGGTCTCTTGGTAAGAAAGGTACCATTCAATCCTTCTCATCGTGCTCCAGTTAGAGATACTAAAATTTAAGTATAGACGCTACATGTATATGTACCTCCCCAGTTGTTTCTGGCAAAGCAAGCAGGGACAACTTTACAGGTCCCATTCAGCTCAATGGCAAAACTCCCATTGACTTCAATCGAACTAGGATTTTGGTCTACAGGAAACACTTTAGCTGTTTCCCAAACCACACTCAGGCTTTGAATGGCCTATTGAAGGGCAGCCATGTTGTACTATGAATCTCCTGCTATGATTGCACTTGTAGAATAGATGGGTCCTGAAGTTCTACTCTGCCCTAGCTTTTAAACAGAATTTGGGAACACTTCTGAACTTGGTTTCATCATGATCCTGCTTGAAACATGGCTTCAAAATACTAATCTTACAGCTTGGTCCAGTCCATGTTGGCCAGGTAAGCTGTGTCAGAAACTAGTTTAAGTGGAATCAAGTTTAAATGTAATACTCACTTTGAAGGGATATGGTTCACCTTAGAATCTAATTTCTCTGAAATATATTTATTCTCAGTAACACCTAATATTTCTGTAACTGAAAAAAATTAGACACACTATTTTGCCTTTATTTTCTGTTTTTTTGCTCTGTGTACTTGATAGTACTTTGTGTATAGTTTCACTGTCTCTTTTGTTTGTGTGGGTTTTTCCACACGGCAACACGAGAAAAACAGGGAAATATTGTCAGACCACCAAAGTTGGCAGGGGTGCGCAGTGGAACTACTTTAGCTCTGGATGGGTTCTTAATGGACTAGCTTTTAAATTGATGGGGTCCCTGTTAAGGTATGTTCTGTGCTGCAATGTAAGCTCAGGGTTAGTAGTAGAACTGGAGTTAGCAAATCCTGGGTTTGTTAACCTAGGGCTTGAGCATCTACACTCATTTGTAACCCCAAGTTAGGAATTGTCAAACACTGGGTCCCAACCTGGGGCTTCAGCATCTGCACTGCATTATGCCAGCCCAAGACCTAGTGCCCTCCCAGAATGTGGCCACTCAAGCACTTTGTTTGTGCTGCAGTGTGGGAAAACTGTCTAGCAAACTTGACTGTCCAGAGGACACAGAAGTTCAGTCTGTGGGATTGTGGTTAACTTTTGTTGGATTCCCAGAGCGCAAGTCCAGTGAGGCTGTGCCTATAGTGCAAAGTAGTAGGGCTTGAACCCTGGGTTCTGGCTTGACTCAGAATCGGACCCTCCACCACCATGGGGTCCTGGGCCCCTAGATCTGAGCTCTGTGTTAGCACAATTTGTGTGTAGACTGGGAGGATTAGGCTTGAGCTTGAGTTCAAACCTTGGGCTTACATTGCAGTGGAGACATACCCTTTAAGGCCTGTGTACATCGGAGCTTTTTTCCATAACGCCAGTTCTTATGAATATTCTGCATAGTAATATGCAATCAGAGCATAACGAGCAATCCCACCTTTGAGAAATTCTTTCTCTGAAACCTATTTCTGTGCTAGAAGGTTGCTAAGTAGTTTAACAAGGTATTATACTGACTAAATTAGTTTTTGTCTATAACAAGTAGCTGATTGTGCTCTGAGATGCCAATGTGATGTTCTTCATTGTGTGTTCATATGATTAGCTTCAGAGTGGTTTCATAAGGGCATGTTTCCCTTCATCCAGTAGAAAAAAGTGCTCAATAGCCCTAAATCTGTTGGTATTTTAAAACATTGGGCTAGAAACATTACACTTTTTAAGGGCCATTTTCTCTCATCTTTGCTTCTTTAGTATCTTTTTCCACAAACAGCTTTGTTGATTTCAGTGGGACTCCTTGTAGAGTGAAGTATTATTAAGGGTGACAGAATAGGTCCCTAAATTAGCTGAGCATTCAAAATACTGGTGCCCCTAATAGTTTATTCAGTCAGGAAAATTTTACTTATTTAGACTCTTTGTAGAACAAGTGATGCTTTGCAATGTATAACAGTGATCAGGAGGCTAGAAAACTTTCAAGTCTTTGCCCCATCTCTAATGAAAATCAGAAAGTATCCCCAAGGTGTACAAAGTATGATGGAGTTAATAGGGTAAATATTGGATAAGAACTGGTGATGGAAACTAACTTCCAGCAGAGTCAATGTCCAAGGTACCTGTGCTGTAATCTACATGTTTTAGCTGAAAATACTAGGTTCACAAAGGAAACTAGTCTCACCAGTGGAAATGTAGGAGAAAACTGATCGGGTGAAAGAAAAATAAAATGAACTGTTGCAAATAAAATATGCTATCTGCAAAGTTGGCACATACTGCAAGATCTGCTCCCAGTCTCACTTCATGGTGTCCTTGCATTGCTCCCTTTTCCTACTACAGTAACTTCTCATTTAAAGTCGTCCCAGTTAACGTTGTTACGTTGCTGATCAATTAGGGAACATGCTCGTTTAAAGTTGTGCAATGCTTCCTTCTAAGGTCATTTGGCAGCTGCCTGTTTTGTCCACTACTTGCAGGAAGAGCAGCCCATTGCAGCTAGCTGGTGGGGGCTTGTAACCAGGGTGGACCAACAGCCCCCCCATCAGCTCCCCACTCCCCTAAATTCCCTGTGCCGCAGCCACCCAGCAGGCTATCAATTGCTGGGCAGTTCAGCTGTCCCTCCCCACACTGCCATGTGCTGCTCCTGCCCTCTGCCTGGGAGCTGCTCCCAGAGACTCCTGCTTGCTGTGCAGGGAGGAAGGCGGGGGCTAATGTCAGGGTGTTCCCCTCCCCCCTGCTCTTGCACCCCGCTTACCCCTTCTCCATATAGAGCAGGGAGGGGACAGGGATGGAAAGAGACAGAGAGAGCCTGGGCAGCAGCTGCTGTCTCAACTTCCTGATCCACTTAAAAAGACAATGCACTTAAGAGTGGGTCAGCTTACTTAAAGGGGCAGTGTGTATCTCTCTCTCCCCTACACACAAGGTGTGTGTGTCTGTCTCTGTCTGCTATGCTGTCTCCCTGCCCTCATGTTCATGCTGACTTGTGTGAGAGGCTAAATTAACAACGTGTTAACCCTTGAGAGCTCAGTCGAGTGCTAGTTCATCATTTAGCAGCAAGGCATTTCCTGGGAAATATCCCTCCCTCTTCCACCCTCTAACTTCACCACCTCAACCAAGCTTCACAATCATCATAGCTGTGAACAGTATTAAATTGTTTAAAGCATATACTGTGTGTATATCTGTATAATATATAGGTTTTTTTTGGTCTGGTGAAAAAAATTTTCCCTGGAACCTAATCCCCCTAGTTACATTAATTCTTATGGGGAAATTGGCTTTGCTTAACATCATTTTGCTTAAAGGCGCATTTTTCAGGAACATAACTACAACCTTAAGCAAGGAGTTACTGTATCTGATCTCCTGTATCTCACTGTTTTCCGCACTGAAGTCCTTGAAGTCTACCTTATTATCTCCATGTTGCAAGTTCACAGGAACCTGGATGGAAGAGATGGAGATCTTATTTCATCTTCTGAGAATGACCCTCTTTTTAATGTGAATTGAAGTCGTAACTAAAGCAGTATTTGATATTAGAAAAGCTTTAAATATATTTTGTTTCAACATTCTGCAATTTTACTTATATTAATGGCTAGTCTCCCTTTTAATTTTTCAGAAGGGCTACAGAAATTAATGCAAGAGCAGTTAAGTACAAGCCATATTTTTGTTCAGTTTTTGCAGTCCTGTCTTCCCCCTTGCTGCTGTGTTTGCTCAGTGGTTAGGTTCCTCGTTTAATCAAGGGAACTACATTTCGCTACTCCTGTCTAATTTAACTAGGTCACAGAATAGTAGTTTCCAGCTAGATGATCTGCCAGCCCTGTTTAGCATGAGCTTTTAGTTCTTTATATGAAACTAATGAGAGCTAGCAGAATCTCTGCCATACTTAGTACTGTTTGAAGGAATGTGCTTCCTAAAGTGCTGTGCAATTTAACACTGCTGCAGTTTGCTGAATTCCTACAAATGAGATAATTTCAAGAAAATAGGGGCTGGGATGATTTAGTTGGGGATTGATCCTGCTTTGAGCAGGGGGTTGGACTAGATGACCTCCTGAACTCCCTTCCAACCCTGATATTCTATGATTTTACAGTATCCAGTAGATTGGCAATGATTTCTACTTTTTAATAAAAAAATGCTGTAGACAGATTTACTTCTTTAATTTTTGTTACTGTTTTGCCGGCTTTAAATTTCTGGTTTGTTTAGTTTCTCCATGGGCATTGTGAGTAACTTGTTTGTACTGTTGCCGAATGAAATGCTGTTCTGAATGGACACAATTATCCCTGTATGCGTAGCACATGTACCCAAGGGGGAATGTCTTCAGCAGCCGAACGACATGGTCTCAAAAGCTGTTCTAAACTTGGACAATTGGCCTTTTGTGAAGACATGCTGTAAAGAGAGGCCTGGACTATGATGAGAACAGGGAGTCAGGATTTTTTGAGTTGTAATCCTGGTTCTAATATGGATTCCTGTGGTTCTGGAAGAGGGGTTTATCTTTGCTTCCATTTCCCCAGCTTGAAAAAACGGGGCAGTCACTCATTGCTAGGAGGAACTATCACTTGATGTTTGTAAATCATTTTGAGGGTAAAAGGCAAGGGTTATAGTACCAGCATGCATGTAGATCATGATGTTGCAGCCCTTACTCATGTACATAGTTCTGTGGAAGTTAATGGGACTATAGGTGGGTAAAATAATGCAACTTTATAAGATACCTTTCAAAAAGGTAAAACTTATGACTGTGAAAGGCGTTCAATACAGAGCTCATTATAATAAGGCTTGAGACCAAGCTGAAATCTTTTACTATCAATTGACTTTCAACAGTGAGAATAAGTGCTGCTGCTTGAACATTAACCTAGAGAAGGAACCAAATTACATGAAAGCTAGATATTTGCCTCTGGTACGCTATTAAACTATTTTCGTCATTTTTAAAAATGGTTTTACATCCTGCCCTATTTACAATAATTCCCTAGGCACCTGAAACAGACGGTTTCCTTGCTTTATTCCTTGTGCAAACCCGCTGAGTTGTTCTAGATTGCTCATGAGTGTTGGGTTGGTGTAAAGTTTGAAAAAGAAAACAGCCATGAAATACTACTTCAAAAACAAATACAGAAAATTATGATACTTTTTCAAGTATCAAGATAGGGAAAAGTCAGATTTCTGGCAGTGCCTTTGTTAAAATATATGTATTCAATGTACTTAAGTCCTACATATTTCTTATCTTGTGTTACTAACAAAATACCTATCTAAACTTACTTCATTTCACATAATATTTTAAAGCATTTGCCATCTGTTGAATTGACAGCCATGAAAACTGCGTTCCTTTATCCATAGAACAGACAAAAGTCATGCAAGTTTCCCTTCACTACCCAACCATAGTTAGTATGTTTGTTTGTTCCATCCCTGGCTCCTCTTAACTGCCAGCTGGTAAGACACTGAATTAATGCCAATTTTTGTTGTAAAGGTGATGGTTTTGATGATGTGGACAGCTGATGAATAGGAGCCAGGCTGGGGCCACCAACTCATTTCACATAAATATTTCTGTAAGCTTAATGGAAGCCTCCCCAAGTTTGGACAACAGGGCCCAGATTTTGAGACCTCTTTATGAAAAAGCATACTTATTTGTATGCTAATTTGTACATGCAGTTGCTGTAATTGCTTATGCAAGTCAACTGATAGGCATTCGTATAAAGTGAAAATGTAATTATTGCATGCAATTATTGATTGTGCACACAAATTAAGTGCAAATCCATGTGCACAACTTTGAAAATGTTGGCCCATGATGTGTGAGCATTTCAAGAGACTTGATGTATTAATATAATTGCTCTTTATGAGGTCCCCTTTGTGATATTTATAATGGAAAAGAGGTCTAGTCTCTCTAACAGGTCATACTGAGAGGTGTCTGCAAATCTCGGCTCAAGTTGCTCTCAAGTACATTGTTCCCTGTGATCACCCTAAGCTTTAAAATAATAGCTTTATCGAGCTTTTCATTTTGAATGAATGAATGTAGCAAAGGCATAATTGGCCTCACCTCTGAGAGACTATTTCCACTTGTTCTACAGACTGCTAAAATGAATGATTGGGGGATGAGAATAATTGAAAACAAAAAGCTTGATGGTTACTCTTATGCGAGACCACTGTGACTCAGCTAGTGAGGATAATAACAATCTTCAGTGTTCCTAATGTGTTCACCAATCAGGGTCTTTTCAGAGCTGTGTCCACATTGTATTGACCTATACTATATAGCTCGTCTCAGCTGTGATGGAAAATCACTCAGTATTTTTTGTCCATTTAGAATGAACACAAACAAAATGTGTGCTACCTGAACCTAATATTTAAGCATGTGTAGGAAATGCAGAAACCAGTTCTCAAGGCTGAAGCTGAGATGCCCAAGTATTGTAGATACAGTAGTTACTCTCCAAAAAAGAAAAAGATGTTTCTTGATCAGAATGGCTCCATTTTTATGGTGAAATACTTTACTGACCAATACCGAAGATGGAGTTTAAGGTCCTGATCCAGCAAAGTATTTTAAGCATGTGAGTAATTCCATTGAAGAAAAGTTTAAATTTAAGTATGTGCTTAAGCATTTTGCTGGAATGTAGCCTTAATTGCCTGTTAAACCCAAGAGAGGGCATCTTGGGTGGCCAAAATCTAGAAAGGAGGGGGACATTAATTGGGTTACTATCCCCCAGTTGCTTAATTTTACAAGCAGTTATGGGCCTGATCCTACATCAATAAAATGACATGACATTTTGCCATTGACTTGAATGTGAGCAGGATTCGACCCTGTGTGCCCCTGGCCCGGATTTGGCGCACCTTATTAAGCAGTGGGTAGCTTACACCACATGTGGAACACTGCTGTTGTGCAATGTATTACACTTAACGGGGTACGAGGGCCACAGAGTAAAAAGCTGCAATCTAAGTCCTCAGGTGGCTACTAGAAAGAGACCAAACAGACCCTTCTTCAGTGTAAGCAGGAATTTAAACAGGAAACTATTTGTC
Source organism: Mauremys mutica (assembly GCF_020497125.1). Lineage (NCBI taxonomy): Eukaryota > Metazoa > Chordata > Testudines > Geoemydidae > Mauremys > Mauremys mutica. The sequence goes on along the minus strand of NC_059084.1, from coordinate 8,243,726 downwards.
TGGCTCCTGAGTTGAAAAGCTCTTCAGCTATTCTGGTGCTCCCTGTTTAAGAACAGTTGGCTCAATCATAATTATCAATGCTGAAAGAGATCTGGCTGTTGTCAGCTGCGTCATCTTTTACAATCCATCACTAAGACTCCTCTTGGGAGCTGAAGCAGATCATAAAGCACAGATTCAGCTTACAGACATTCTGGTCTCTTCACTTGCTGCATGTACTGTTAATCCTTTAGAAGCCGCTTCAGAATTATTACATCTTTATTGATACAATGCTCCAACTGTGTACTAAGTACTTGTCAGATGATAGGGAGAGATGATCCCTGTCCCAAGAAGCTTAGGCCCACATCCTGAGGAGTATTTGTTTACCTAACTCTATTGATCTCAATGGGATTTAGATGCCTAAACAGCTTTGAACATCTGGGCCTTACAGTCGAAAGGCCAGAGTCTGATACCCTGCCCATGAGTGACCCCACTGAGTCAATAAGGCTACTCTGCTATGCTGCTTAACATGGATAAGGAAATCAAACTGGCTGTGAATAAGGACAAGGTGTGACCAGGCAGACAACAGAGAGAAGTGGGGAGAACATAGGAACAGAAATAAGCAATACAAGTTAGTGAGATTGCTTGGCATTATAAAACATATCTTGTTTGTGGTTTGTTTTGCCTCAAGCACCCTGTCTCAACGAACCACATACCCAGGTAGCAGTCCCTGGACAGGGAGCAACAGCTAAAGAGGAAGGAGCTAGAGGCAGGTCTGGGGCACATGCCCCTCAAACAACAGAGTGGTTCTGAGGGAGGAAGCCCAAGAGCTGACTGGTTTGGGGGAAGGTGAGGCATGAGAGAGGGAACAGGCTGAACCGCTATATATATATATGATGGGAGTGGGGTTTGAACATTCCCCGGGTTTTTCAGCTTTTAACAGGCTGGGGTGTTGCCCTCCTTCTGTGAAAAATTCAGCCTCTATTTTCTAAATTCTTTCTGCCCTCCTGGAAAACTAGGCTCCCTCCCTCGCTGGCCTGTCCTGCTTCTTGGAACGCAAAGAGAGAGGCGCAGAAGCAGAGGAGCCCAGACAGGAGAGGCTCTGAGATCTGCTTGAACTAGTTGTGGTGGGAGGGAAGAGGGTTGCCAGCCCCAGCATTAATTGTGTATGGGAGGGACCCACCTTTCCATCCCCCAATCCACCTTCTCCTTGTGCCCCGTGAAAGTCCCAGACAAGAGCACTCTCCTTTCCTCACAACCCCAGCTCCCTCCAATGTATAACAGATTGCAAAGCTGGCTTATTTAGAGTAAGAAAGTATTTTTAAAATCAGCTTTTATACTTAAAAACTGTTATAACATTTCAGTTCTTCCATGACCTGCAACAAAACCCAAGTATTCCACACTGAGAGCATTGGTCACGCATAGTGATGGTTTGTCTTTCACGGTGGCAGGACGAGGTTGGAGGTATGGGGTGGCGTTATTTACATGCTAGGTTAGAGACAAAACGTAGGAGCGTGTAGTGGGGACAGGTGGGTGTGGGACAAGGAGGGGATTGGGCAGATGGAAAAGTGAAGGGTTGCGGTTTGGGACAGCAGGGGTGCTAGAAGGAAAGTGATTGGTGATGAAAAGCAGCGAGAGTGGTGGGGGAAAAGGATGGGAGAGAGAGAAGGTTAGGCTATGGAATGAGCAAAAACCAGGAAGAGTGGTGATATGTAAGCACGAGGCATATGAATGGAAAATCTTGTTAGCATTTTTTGCACTGAATAGTTCTGCTGCTGCTAAGTTTGATGAACCTAGCACTTTTCCTGTGTATTTTCACAAATGAGTCATCAGAATTTTTTAAAGAAAAATTAAACTACCAGAGATGCTAAAATCACACTTATTTCCATATTAATCTCTGCATTAAAGGTAACATGTTTCCAAGAACTTCCTTTTCCCCTACCATTCTATATTTAAAAAAAAAATAGAAGTTTAAAAAAAAATGAAGATGTTAAGTTTAATTGATGTCATTTTGTTTGACATGTATTTTAAAGAATTTTACGAGCTAGGTATTAATAGTTGACAATCCAGTAGAGGGGAACTTTCTGATAGGTATCTTTGAGGGGTAGGTGGGGAGGGGGGAATAGCTTTATGTCTACTAGGATGTGATGCCTCAATCATTGTCTTTGCTGTCCTATTTTCATCAGCCCTTCAGTCGATTTTGTAAAGTGAGCTCAATAGGATGCCAATGGCTCTAAAATAGGGTTAATGCCTACAGTGCTAGGGTCAGAGGATGCATTTAATGCAGGTGTGCAACTTACTGGGTTGTTAATTAGAAGGTTAAAATAAATAGGGAGCACAGAGGGTGTGAATAAGCCAGGGTTATTTAAGATGAATGCTGAGCTCTGAAACGCAAAGCAAATGAATTAACTTACTGGTGTAATCTTTATAACCCCAGCTTTGTTTTTCTGTAATAAATGGAATGTCATTGCATGCTCCATGAGCTTTGTACTGGTTATCAGAATCTCCTGGACTTTGGCATAGGCAGACTGTAGCCTGTAACATGGGAGGACGCTGAGTCTCAGTCTGTAATTGTCATATGCTGATATAGAAACCAAAGAGACATTCTGAGTTTTCATTAAGAATTACATTCATCATCATGAAAATGGCTTTGTTGACGTTTTCATTATGCAATACGCACATCTTGTTTTACCACATATCCTTGTCCCTCAAAGAAAGGCTCCATAGTCTTCTCTTTATCTTCATCACTGGCAACTACACTTATGTCTACCCCTGGCTAGTTTTCCCCACTATGTTCAATATAGGGATACTAATGCCTGCTCTATGGAGTATTGTGTAGCTTAATGTGCTTTAGAAGCAATAAAGACTTAAGATTCTCCGATGGCAGGCTGTGTATGTAGATGATGGTGGATGATTTGGCCACCTGAGCGGCTCTCCCGATGCACTTCATTTCTGAGTTACTTTATACATATTCCAAGTATCGTTACATAAGTGCCCATGTTTCTGAGCCATGCATCGTTGCTGGCATGACATAGGACAGGTAGTCTATCAACCTTCTTTTCTTCAAGTTGAGTGGGTGCTTTCTCTTCACTCTCCCATGCAGATGCAATTATTGTATTTATCTAATTTTCCTGGTTTGAAAGAAAATTGTCAAAGTCATCCTTAATAGCATCTAATTGTTTCTTATCCACTGAGTCCTGTTCTTTGGCTTTGTTTGAATTAAACATCATTTTGATTTTTCTGAATACTCCTCCTGATTCTATATTCATTACTGGTTAGGTTCAGTTTTCATCTCACTGCTCTAAGTGCTTTTATGATCTTTCTTGTACAGGTGAAGGCGCAAGACTAGCAATGCAGCTAAGCTGTGTAATTAGGGTTCATAGGTGTCACAGGCATGCCCGCTTGCTCAGTTTAAGTAAAAGATAATAGGTAGGGCCCTACCACCGGTCCATTTTGGTCAATTTCACAGTCATAGGATTTAAAAAAATCATAAATGTCATGATTTCAGCTATTTAAAACTGAAATTTCACAGTGTTGTAATTGTAGGGGTCCTGACCCATAAAGGAGTTGTGAGCGGGTTGTGGTACTGCTACCCTTACTTCCGCGCTGCTGGTGGCACTGCCTTCAGAGCTGGGCAGCTGGAGAGCGGCAACTGCTGGCCGGGAGCCCAGCTCTGAAGGCAGAGCTGCCACCAGCACCAGTGCAGGAGTAAGGATGGTATGGTATGGTATTGCCACCCTTACTTCTGCGCTGATGCCTGCAGAGCTGGGCCCTCAGTCAGCAGCCGCTACTCTGGCTGCCCAACTCTAAAGGCAGCAGCGCTGAAGTAGGTGTGGCATGGTATGGTATTGCTGCCCTTACTTCTGCACTGCTGCTGGCGGGGCGCTGCCTTCAGAGCTAGGCAGCCGGCTAACAGCCGCCATTCACCGGCCGCCCAGCTGTGAAAGCAGTGCAGAAGTAAAGGAGGCAATATCATGACCCCCATAAAATAAACTTGTAACCTCCCTGCAACTCCCTTTTGCATCAGGACCCCCAGTTTGAGAAACGCTGGTCTCCCCAGTATAGGGTAAAAGCACACAAAAGACCAGATTTCATGGGGGGAGACCAGATTTCATGGTCCATGATGCGTTTTTCATGTCCATGAATTAAGTAGGGCCCTAATAATGGGTAATATTTGCTACTGTGTTACACCAGTGTAATACTGGTATAACGCTACTAATTTTGCCACTAATGCAGAACTCTATATTGTAAAAATGTAGGGTGCTTTTTGGACAAAGTAACAAATGGGAAGTAGTACAAACTTCTGAAATCATTCGCATGTGTGAAATGAGAATCCTGTCTTAAGACCTATTTTTCCCAAATAGATATAGTTTTAATTGTTTAACCAGTTAATTCAGTATGTACTACCTTGGGGCTCAGGTTCAGTCTCCATGGTTCATTCGTTTCTTGGCATGTTTTCTTATGGCAGGGCTAATCTTGGGGGGTTTTATTGTGGACAGCTGCCCACTGGGAACTGGAGCAATATTGCCATACTCCATAATTTTAGTGGCGTTACACAGGTATTAATTATGCAGTGGTGAATCAGACCCATTTTTTTCCCACCTTGATAAAGGGTTGTAATATGCTCCAATATCACATTTTATAGCTTGGCCATTGCATAAAGTAAAACATTCCACATATGTGGGTCTTATGCATGCTGGAAACATTTTATGAGGACTAAATTACCTTACACCATTTTGAAATGCAAGATGTTTGTAAATATTCACCAGGCCCTAGCACCACAGGGTCCTAGCCCATGACTTGGGCTCCAGCTAGGGTAATACAGACGATGATGATGATAAAAAGATGGAGTAGAAGCTATTTGCAGAACTAATGAAACCTTTCAGTGTTACTCTGGAATTTAAAAGCAGCAAAGAATCCTAAAGCTCATGCTGCAAAACGTCTGTTAGTCTATAAGGTGCCACAGGATTCTTTGTTGCTTTTACAGAACCAGACTAACACGGCTACCTCTCTGATTCTGGAATTTAAGGGTTTTTTAATTGTAACTGTTACTATAAAAGTTCCTGGCTAACAAATGGAAGGTTTTTATAGACAATAAATATTAGAAATTTAAAATGTAGGCTTTTGTGGAGTTCTAGCCTGTGAACTGAGATGGTCACAATTTTCAAAAATTTCGTTAAAACTAACATTTTTATTTCACTCTTGATGCTTGCTTCCTGCCATTGTTAATTACCCTTGAGATTAACATTACTGCTTTGCCTGGAGATGTGAAACTGCACCACCACATAGACACACAGTAATCAACCATTCATGGAATTGTAGCTATTTACTGTCTACATCTAGATGATTCAATCTTCTACTAAATGTGGAAAATGCTTGTGGAGGAAAAAAAATATTTGCAGGAGGCAATGTAATTGCTAAAACGGTAGTTGTCAAGAAGACATCTGTGATATTATAGATGAAATATCCATGTTTTGATTATCTTATTCATGAAATCATAATTGTTTTGTGACTATTCATTTCCTGTTGTTTTCCTGTATTATAAACCAGAAAGATGAATCTGGCCAGCTACTTTGCTTTGTCCAGATAGGGGACATTTATCATTTTAAAAAAATAACCTAGTAAAATGTCACTTTATTAAATTGACATTCTACTGGCTAATTTTTTTAAATAACAACCTGATTTGCTTTACCCCAACCAACCCCACATCCTAGCAGAAAAATGCCATTCAGGTTTTAAGGCATCAGTTCAAATAAAACAATAATTGTTACAGAGAGCTCTGCCCACAAACATTCTTTTATTAACAATAATTTGTCTGCCTAGAAGGTCTAATCCTGCAGCCCCTTTTCACAAGAGGGCTAATCTGTAATATTGGGCCAGTGGTACCTTTCATATCTGTCTAAGGTGGTACTTTAGCTTCTGTTACTGTAGTATCTAAGTGCCTCACAATTTCTAGGGGGCGCTGATCAGTTAATTTGAAATAAAAGCGATTCATGCCTTTTTAAAAAAAAAAAATTTGTAATCTGTTTATAATCGTAATCTATCTAAGTGTGATATAGAAATACTAGACATTTATTCTTCATTGCCATAATGACAACGGCATTGTTACATCCACTGCAAAATGAACACCTCACCCATGCTTTGCCACATCTCTGTCCTCACAACCCTCTGGGAGACAGGGTAGTGTTATTAGCCCCATTTTACAGATGGGGAAACAGAGGCACAGTGAGACTAAATTACATGCCCAAGGTCCCACAGAAAGTCTGTAGCAGAGCAGGAACTTGAACCCAGTTCTCTCAAGACCTAGGCTAGTGCAGTAACCCTTCAATCACCCTTCCGCTCTCCAAGCACTTTACAGACATTCATTGTAATAACTAACCCATACATTGCACATTTTCATCTGTCAGTGTCCAAGTGCTTTACAAAGAGGTGAGGAAACAAGCAAAGTAAAGTGACTTGTCCAAGTGGCTCCCAGTTCTGTACCTTGGACACCAGACCAAAGCTGCCTCCCTAAAACCTGAACTTCTCTTCACCCTGGTGAAGAAGGTTTTAGAGAGGCGTGAATAATTTATTCATGGAATTTCACTTTTTTTTTTTAAATGCTCAGGAGCTGTCTGTGAACAGAACACAGACAGTGCAAATGCATTCCCTTTTTTTTGGATATGTTCAGGAGTCTTTTCAGTAAATAATTCTTGGCCTGTGGATCAAACTGTAAGTATTGCAATCTAATACCCAAGTCACACTAACCCATGTAAATTATGTAACTATCTCAATTTTTAGTTTTTTAAAAGATTTTTCACTGTATCTCTAGGGGCCATTGGCACTTACTTAAAAAAAAAAAAAAAAAAAAAAACCTGTTCAAGTGATATATGAAATAGACCAATATGGCATGAATTTTAGACTGTGTTCAATTGTAATATTTGCTGTTCATACTGTGTCAGTTCTATTGATTATCCAGTCAGGCAGAAGAAACAATTCCGTGTGACTGACTTACAAGCTGAACTGTTAGTTAACAGAATTGCAAAATTTACAATTGAATGCATGGTTTGAAATGTGCTTTTAGTGAATAATTGAGCATTCAAACTTTTAAAAAAACCCTTACCCCTGTATTTGTACTAGTAAAGCTTGAGTGCTTATGTGCTCGTGAAAAGTAGATGTAAAAGGGTTACAAACACAATTGAAGTAACGTTCATTTTCACATAAGAGAGATTTTCAGAAAATATTTTCCATAATTCTCTCAAATCTAGTAAATCATCAATATACTCATTTTGCTTGCCAACTCAGTAGTATCCATCAGCACACCACCACCTATTCACACGTTATATTGTATGTATTTCATTAGGATAATTGTAACTTATTCAAGTTCACATTTTGTTTTTTTGAGGATTGTTGTAGTTAGTTTTTCAGTAGGATGCATGATCTCATCTCTTATTAGAGCACCTTTCTGAGTGCTTATTATTAATATTATCCCCAATTTACAGATGGGAAAAATAAGGCAGAGAACTGAAATGACTTAGATGGAAACAGAGTTCAGGCTAATGACCATAATGATCATTTCTGGCCTTAAATCTATGAATCTTCACTTTCCCTGCTCCCAGTCATATGCTCAGTGCTTTACTGTGCCACCTCTCACAAGTAAAGGTGAGTAAGAAAGATGATGATCATAATGTTAATTCCCCAACTTATGTGATTCAGCAGTCCAAGTCCTCAGAAGGGAAATACTTAAGTTCTCTGGAACCACAAGTTCAAATCTCTGCAGAGCTGGCTCAACTCTTCAGCTTCCTTAGACAGATAAATTTGTTCCATATGTTACACTGTGCATGGAAAATTTCAGATGAGAACTTCTCCTCTATTGAGATACCTGCTTTGGGTCAACACTGGAGGTGTTGTTATCTGTGTCCTTAGCCAAAGTTTTGATTGCTCCACTTTGCTGCACAAGATGTACTGAGCTGGTTGTCATCGGTACAAGTTGACTTCCTGCTTCTCTCCAGCCTAGCAGTGGTGGCACATCAGTGGTCCTCTGTCTATATAGTTTTGTAAAGTACATTGGGAGCCTTCAAGATGAAGGAGCGGATATTTGGAACTCTAGAGTCATCCGCTAATATCCATTTTCATCTGGTATCCAGGCCCCCAGACTTCCCCCTACCCCGAATAAAGGAACAGGTACCTCCAAATCTCTAGAATGTCAGCAGCTAAATATTTGACAGCTGTGTGCTCTGCAAGTGGCCACACGATAAGAAGAATGGAGCCCCTGCCCACTGGGGGTGGAAAGTGAACGTGTATTAATGCATCCAACTGCCCCTATGGGCCTCCTCATTTTTTGTCCGATGGAGAAAAATAAGATGCCTATAATGGGACTGCATGAAGGGTCAGGGCTAACCAAGCTGTGAGGCACCAAGTTGATCCTTGTATCCATGCAAAAGCATCTATTTGACACAGCCCAGACTTGGAAACTGGAAGTAAATCTGTAATTTGGAAGGACTGGCAAAACAGGGGCTTCAGGATTTCCCAGTTTTGTCCCTTTTCCAATGCTAAAGCAACATTATTACTTGCTACCCTCTGTGGAGTGGCAGTGCTTACAGCTAAAACACATCCTAACATCTACTTTTGTTCCAGATCCCCTAGGGCTGTCAAAGGCCCAGAGCTACTCAGAACCTTAGAAATGCTGCATAAACTCCCCAGGCCCATGTCTGTCATGTGTGCTTTGCTAATGAAGAGGAACTCCATTGGTCTGGAGTTTTGTGGAAGCATGAGGAGGGGAGTTATTGCAGCCCTTAAAATAATCCTATTGGCAAAGTATTATGTAATGTTAAAAATGCTTCTGTGGATCTTAGGCTATACCTGATGCAACACAAGATTTTATTCAAACTGTATTGGACACCACAAAGGTTGTGGTGTGAGACGGGGGCCCTTGTCTGCTGATGTTTGTTGGTGCTGAAACAAAGAACAAGGAACCCTGATGCATATGTTGTGGGACTGTCCAACAGTCAGGCAGCTGTGGAAAGAGGTGGACACAGGACTGAAACTAGTAGTTGGCTTCAGCAACGACGCCTCAGCTCAAAATCATATCCTAGGTTATGTACCTACCAGGCGGGCTTTAACTCCACCATCAAGACTTTGGTTCCTAAGGGCTGCAATGATCATCCAGTGCATGATTTTCCAAAATGGAAGAGTAGGCTTATGCAAAGAGAGAGCTGTGCTATTTGGACCTGTCTGAGTTCGCATCCGAAGAAGGAATAGCTTATTGATGTAGAGAGCCAGTATATGAATTCTAAGACATTTGGACCCCATTTCTAGATAAATTTTGTTTGATTACAAAAATATTCAAATGGCTCAAAGAATACCTCTCCTCCATTCCACCTACCCACCTCTTTTTTTCCCTTTCTGGTCTCCTCCTTCCCATCTCTTCCTTTTTATGTGTCTCTTCTCTTATTTTATTACTGCTAACCCCAACCTCACGTGTAATGTCTGTGCTATTGTCTGGTCTTGCAGCTTTGACAAGTTGTAAAATTGTGTAATTGAATAATTTTCTTGATGATCCCAAGAAGTGTGCAGTATTAGGAAACACACATACAAGCTACAAGTCATTTACCAGTTTGCACTTTTCATTCTCTGTTTCTTTATGAAAATAATACAAAATTTATCACCAAAACAAAAAAAACTGAAGGAGTGTCCTGGACTTGACTTGTATAACATCTCTTGAGTAATAGCTAAAGTTCATGTTTCCAGAAGGTACAATTTAGATTTCAAGACCCAGTAGTATACATATTATTATTTTATCACGGTCTATATAAAACTACTGTTACACCAAACATATAAAATAGCACTTTAGTTGTAATGGTCTATTAAATTTGTGCTTGTTGGTGTGTAAATTATTTTCTCAATAGACAGTAATGACTCCACTTTGTCAATCCTCAGTCAATTCATGAAAGCTGCAGGGTGCATATGCAACCTGATGATCAGGGAATTACGCATGCAATTCCTGTTATTATTTATTGTTAAGTAAACAAGCTCTAATACCCAATGCTCGGTATGAGCTTTTACTTTACTCTTAATGGCTAAAGTGTTTACCAGAACAGCCACTTCTCTTCTAGCAGAGAGCTGCTTGTTTTGTGAAAGGCTGTGGGATATTGAGTATAAATATCACTGAATAAAAACCTTTCATTTTGTTCAGTGGGATTCACATAGCTAAATCCTCCGGCATCACACTAAAAAATTAGTCGAAAGTCTGTTAAAAATCCAAATGAGATGTGTTAAAATAAGGTCAAATATCCAGGTGAGGGAGCCAGACATGTACTTGCAAAAGAGGTCCCACATTGGCTCATGAAATGGGTATGTTCATGCATATAATGAGTGCCTGTGCATTGTTTGTACATACGTGGACCACATTTACTATCCAGATCTCACTTCCTGTTATCTTTGGTGTACGATTGTACATTATTGCAATATGCTCAGAGATTGTTGAGTGTCTATTTCACAAATAAAAAAAATTTAATTGCAGCTTAGTGAATGCAAAGGCTGTCCATGCATTTGTGTGGTCACACCTATTCCGTCAGCAGATGAAAATTTTCTCCTAACCACATTTGCACAGCAGGTAATTTAAACCCTTAATGAGGGGCAGCTCTGGTATGAGTGACTCTGGCTTCTATTCCTGATTGCTGCTGATTTACTGTGTGATCTTAGGCAGATCTCTTCAGCTCTTTATGCCTCAATTACCCCATCTACAAAATGGAGTAGTAATTCTTACCAACCTCAGAAGAGCTCTTCAAGATGTGTGGGTGAATAGTGCCATATACTTATAGAGTATGATTAACTTCAGATGAGTTTTTCCAGATGTGATTTTTTCTCTCTCTTAATACTACAGCCTTAACTACTACTTGGCACATTTTTAAACTGAAGCAGGTTCCAAAATTTTACAAATGCAAACCAACCAGCAACAAAAATGCTATCCTATTTTCCTCCCACCTGCACAAATGTGAACATACATAGCCAAACCTATAATATTTATTCATAAATTGGATTAAAATATTAATTCCCTGTTGGACTCAGACCTTGGAAGTGGCTTGTAAATTACAGAGCAAAAACCATATAGTCTGCCCATAAATTCCTGAGAACAAAAGGCCACAATGGAACTACTGATGTACACTGAACTATGGCAATAAAAGTGCTGATCTAATGGACAATATGAATTTCTTACTTTGCAGCACAAAGAGAAACTCCCAAGTATAGTCCAGTTGGATTTAGGACCTCTGCCTTCAATCCCTGTATTATTATTATTGAATATATTTGTATTACCATAGTTCCTAGGAGCACCAGTGATGGACCAGAACTGCATTGTGCTAGACACAGTACAAATATAGAACAAAGAGACAGTCCGTGCCCCCAAGGAGCTTTCAATTAAAGCAACATTTAAAGGACAAGTATGTACATGTCCCCCCCTATTAACATCAGAAGACTTTGTTTGAAGCCAACTGTGGAATGATAGTTTCCATATGATATTACAATACAAAGGATTAATGATGATATATTTTAGATTTTCATCTTGGAGGATCCCTGAAAGCTTCTTCACATGCAGGAATCACTTAATCCAGTACTGAAATGCAGCCACTTCTGAGAATGAGGCTGGTGGCTACATTTGCTGTATAACAGCATAGAGGAAAAAGGGAGATTTAATCCAATGGCAAACTTGGGCTCCTTACTGCCCATAAAGCCGCCTCTCAAATTTTGAGAGAAAGGATGGGTTTATGATGGATTGGGACTCAGGACGAGGTGGGGCCTTTCCCCCAGCTCTGCTGTAGTCTTCCTTTGTGACCTTGGGCAAATCATTGACTTGTTCTATGCCTCCGCTCCCCATCTTTAAGTGGGGATACTACTATTTTTTGCCTACCCTTTGTCTGTCTTGTCTATTGAGATGGGAGGATCTTTGCAGCAGGGACAGTCTCTTACTATGTATAGTGTATGTACAGTGCTTAGCACAATGGGGTCCTAAGCCCCGGTGGGGCCTCTAGGCACTATCCTAATGCAAATACTGACGTAAAAAAGGAGCTGCATGCAGCAAACTGAGTGGATCTTAGTATCCTTGGGATAAGCTGTGTGTTAACATTTAAAGGACAAGTCCTGCAATCCACACTCAGTTCTTACTTGGGGAAAAACCCATTGAAGTGAGCAGAGTAAAGGCTGCAGGATCAGGGCTGCCCAGAGGTGGGGGCAAGTGGGGCAATTTGCCCCAGGCCCTGGCCCCCGCGAGCCCTGGCCCAGCAGCGGTCTGGGTCTTCGGAGGCATTTCGGCGGCAGGGGGCCCTTCAGTGCTGCAGAAGTCGCCGAGCGACTGAAGGGTCCCCCACCACTGGAATGCCACCAAAGACCCGGACTGCTGCCAGGTGAGTACAAGCACCGCAGCTCCCCTGCTTTGCCCCAGGCCCCCTGAATCCTCTGGGCGGCCCTGTGCAGGATCCAGCCTAGATTTAAAAAAAAACATTTGGGTTTGTCAGCTTCAGCCTCAGAATCACTGAGAAATGACACGTTGACTCTAATCTAGCATCCTTCCATCCTAGTTCTGCGATGTAAAACCCGTGTTCATTTGCAAACAAGGAAGGGAACCATTCGGCATCCTGACAAATCAAAATATAATCACATCTTCCTGATTTCAAAGAACATCCTGCTTGGCAAGTCTCATTAATTATCCCAGACAGGTGTTTTTCAACAAAAGCTTTCTCGTTTGTTGCCCTTTCTGCTGCCTCCTGCTTGAGCTAATGAAGCCTCAGTGATATATTTGGAATAATGGAGCAATTTATGTAACCCCAGGTTAGGAAAGCACAAGTAAGGAATCATGACTAGAGAAGGGCATTAAAGAGGGGCTGCAGGGGCAAAGCTCCTCTCTCTGTGAGCAGAGACATCTCATTATCTGTGATTAGGGAGGAAGTATTCCAGCACTATGCGGGGGTGGGGGTAGCTGTGTTTTAAAAATGTTGTTTGATAGCTTGTTAATATGCAGACGCTGCTCTGCGAAAGGATCAGACTGAGACCTCATTACTGTGGCTTTTACATCCTATAGTGTTTGTAGTTAGAGAAAGGGATTGGTACTACTTCCCTTGAGAGTAATTCATTTAGGGCCTGATTCTTTGAAAAAATGCATGTGCACATTTCATGGTCGCAGAAATGTCTGTGTGTTTGCCAACATTGGCTGCACAAGCTGGATACTTCTGCATGAAAAGAGTTGTTTAGCGAGCAGGCTGTGTGCTTGCACAAATATCTGGTTTATGCATGCCATCATGGCAACTCCTCTTACAGGTGTTTGAAAACCAGGCCCTCTGGGCCTGAGTTTCCCCCTCTATAAAATAGAAATGAGAGTACCCTTTTCACAAGTGGGTGACAAAGATTAGCTGGTGTGTATAAAGTGCCAGGGTGTAATTCTGAGACCAGTTTTGTACCCTGTTCATAGGAGTAAATCTGCAGAAGACAGTAGGATGAATCGTGTTTGCAAGAGCTACTTGCATGAATGAAGGTTGAGGGTCAGCCCCTAAAATTCTATTAGACTAATTGATGAATTTGCTTTACTGCCTATAAGTTCCTACCACTCAGTGTTTTCTGCCAGTCAGTCTCAGACAGACGTGTATCTTCTAAACACTAAAATCCAGCATAATGGTAAGTAACCCTTGAGGGCATTTTTGCATTAGTCATCAGCCACTTTGAAGGAAGCTTCAAGCACAGCTGTGTCTCTCATGACACTTGTTTGGTATGAAAACCAGGGCTCGAGTTTGACCTCAGATACAGGCACGAAGAGCTGTTTTTCCTTTATTTCTGCAGTTCATTAGCTTGCGTTGCAGGCAGGAAGCAGTGTAAGCACATTCCCCACACAGTCCATCAATGACTGAAAACGCTTTTCAACCTTCGCCACTGTAATTCAATCAGAAGTGACCTCAGAACTGTGAGAAATGCTGTTAAAAAAGGAGTTTTTCCTGAACGGCAAAGTTTAGGGCTGTATTTTTTCCCCCAAAGTATTTTTCTTTCCAGCCTGAAGCAAGAACATTAATACTAGATTATCCAACCTGACCTGTCGTCCTCCTCTCAGTCAGCTCAGATGCCAGAGGAGGTAGCTTTGATCTGAGAAGTAGCTATAAAACACCTAAATGACCAGGAATTACAGGGTAAAATCTCAGCACAGTTGACTCACTCCTTCCAGCTTGCTAGGTAGATGAATTAAATTCCTTGTTTACTTTGTGTGGATCTTTCTGACAAATCCTTAAAAACAAATATTTATTATTAAAGAGCTCATGGCATTTTCTGCAAGAGAGAATTTTCCCCAGGTGCTAACTAAAATTTCCTTTCTCTCACATTGTTGTAAAGGGTGCTCCTGGAGGCCTAGCTCCAGCCTTGGTTGGTTTTAACACAACATTTCAGAATGAGGAACACTCATTTCGGAATTTCTTGGGAAGAAGTCTATAGGCGTTATGTGTGTGTGTGTATGTGGGGGGGATGGGTCAGAGCGGGAATTAACACTGACTGTGTACACTCCACCCTCCACAACTATTATATGAATTGTGTGTTCATTTTCTGTGATCGCACATGCCAGCCAGCTCACTGCATGTATAAATTAGGCATCCAACTGCCAATTAGGCATGCAAGAGTCAGACCAATTCAAAACATGATTCTGTTGATCTTTTAGATTGCAGTACCTGCTTTTGTATTTTATGTATGCTCTATTTGGCGGGGGAGGGGGAGGGAGGGGAGGTTAGTTTTCATGTTCTAAATAGTATGATTGTAAATTCTGGTCTAGACCTAAGAACAAGAAATAATTTTTTAAATCCCGTCATTCAAAATAGGTGAGGATTTTCTTTGCTGAATTGGGGGTACCAATGCATAATGTGCCTAAGCAAGTGCTTGGCTTTAAGCACCTGTTCACATGCCTTGTTGAATAGGGATATACTTAAGCATGTGTTTAAAAGCTTAATTGCGGAGCGATAATTTTTTTAGTAAACACCACAGAATATTAAACAGTGTGTTTTTTCAAGCTTGTTCCTCTCCTGAT
The DNA here is from genome assembly GCF_020497125.1 of Mauremys mutica. Taxonomy (NCBI): domain Eukaryota; kingdom Metazoa; phylum Chordata; order Testudines; family Geoemydidae; genus Mauremys; species Mauremys mutica. The sequence goes on along the minus strand of NC_059084.1, from coordinate 8,228,722 downwards.
GTGCTTGACCCTAGAACGTTCCGTGTGTTGCATCATTATGCAGAAGCTGATATCTGATCTCTTCAGGAATTCTTCCTTTACTATCTACCGGTTTGTTGCCCTGAACCTTAGGGTACTCAAAATCCAAACCCAGCTCCAGATGACCAAGGCCCTTTCTGTTTGACAAGTGAACCAAACCCTGGATTAGAACACGCCAGTCTTTGGGATGCTTGGAATAAGATTCAAAAGTTGGGCCTTGATACCATCTCCCGTAGAGATCAGGGATGGTAGGCTCAGCCCAATGGACTCGCTTGTCTGCTTTTTGCATTTAATATGTTGAAACTTCTAATTTCTTATAATGTGGCATGACTGTATTAAATGATACAAGTCAGGTTTATTCACACACACACACACGTGTCAGTCTTTTTGCTCATACCCCAGGGGGGTGCAGGTATGCTGCAGCATGCCAAAAGTCCTGAAAATCATGTTTCCCTGGAAACTACTTTAGAAAGAAATGATACTTTTCTCATATTGGATTTGAGAATTTCTATTAGATTTGGGACTGTTTTCTGAAGATTCACAGTACAGCAATGCTTATGGAAAAATTAAAATGTTGCCTCCATCTATACGAGGAAGGCAGCATCTCTGCATTCTTTTCTTTAAATGTAGCTATAGGATTCCTTTACCTCATGTCCCTGGTCTTCACTCTTCATTTTATTATGGATTAATAAAAATAAAGGCCATCTCCCCAACAATGCTTATTTGGAAATGACCCTAACCCACTTTCCACCAGTGTGGAGGAAGGAGGAATGATACCTGTGGTTTATAGGAGATTGCGAGCAAAATTGTTTCAAAATGTTCCCTGTTATGCACTAGCGTACAGGATTGAATGACTACTTGGGAGGGCTTTTCAGGGCTTTGGTTTTCTTTAAACACCCTCCATCCTGGTTCCACAGTGAACCAGCAGGAACTAGTTACACAGACAAGTTGTGTTAATGAATCATATTTTTGGTTGGTGCTCACACAAGGGGGACCAGGATGCAGAGGGTTAGTGCATTACAATTTGAATCCATTTGTACATTTTGTCCTTCCAACAGATGTGCTACTGAGAGATTCTCCCCTGCACATATGTACTTTCCTAGGCTCCATGCAGTGTGAAGCTTCCTGAAAAGTTTGGATAAGTGAAGCAGATGGATCAGGCTTAGGTTCGCTGGGACAAGGTAATTTTACTGGATCAGACCATATAGTTTGAGACCTTGCCACTGGCAATGATCAAAACCTGATGCAAAAACCTCTTCCCATACATTATAATATACCTGCCTAATTGTGCAATTCTGTATGTGTAATGGGGACATGGTTTCCTAGTGATCAGCTCACACTCTGAAGCATATTTTACTGGACCTATTAGCCAGCATAACTACAATTATTACTGATCATAGCCATTTCAAACTCCATTTACAGTATATTACATCTTGTGACAGTGAATTCCAAATGCTGACAACAGATGATGTGAAGCAGCATTTCCTTATGTTTACTTCACTTGTCCTTGTGAATGGCATGGAACAGGAGCATGCACACACATATCTGGAATTTCTGGCCAGCTGGCCACAACTTTATTTAACACTCAGCTAACGCAGACAGGATAACTTCAGAGAGGTGACTCATCCTGGCAGCTGTAAAAATGGAGAACAGGGGAACATGTGCTCCAGGCCTTTCTCCACCTCCCCCGAGGCTTCCATTCAGAGCCTCTCACACCCTCGATGGTATGTCCAAGGACCAAATGAGCTCGCAAGGAACTTCGGTGTTGCAGTGCTGTGTGCCGTGGTTTCTAACTTTTAGGTGGCTAGAAAATCACAGGAACAAAACTGTGATCCACAAAGATCAAATTAAGCACCTAGACTCCCTCTCCACTGAATGGGGAGGATAGGCACCTGGGAATGCCATCCACAAATACCAGCATGCTAGGCAGGGAGCTGCCTAAACTAGCCAATGAGAGATGCTGACCAAAAGCATGTGTCTTAAGCCCCAGCCCTGGAGTTCAGTGCCTCAGCACTTGTCTACACACAGAACACTACAGCAGCACAGCTGAGCCAATGCAGTGCTTCAGTGTAAACACTGCCTATTCTGATGGGACGGTGTAGCAGGACCCCCTTGCTAGGTTCACAGTCACTCAGAGACCCTGGGTTTTGTAACCACTGATGCACTTTATTCTCAGGCTTGTTCCCACCACCATTTCAGCACGTACAAGTAACCCTTCACAGTCTGCAGGCGCGAGGGGAGAGAGACTGCTCCCTGCTTCCATTCCCTGTCTTTTTCCTTCCCTCCTGCTCTTCCCTGGCTTACTGCCCCTCAGGCTTTTATGCAGCCCCAGGCTAATTAGGTAGCAGCTGTCTCCGCCTCCCCAATTAGGGCCAGGTTATTTCCACCCCACTCTAATTGGTTCCCCTAATGCGGAGCAGGCATGACAGAGGGCTGAATCTGCAACCCTTTGCCCAGCCCTCTGTCACACATCTCCCCCGGTTCTCAAACCACCAGGTTCACCCCTCCACGCCCTCTCCCGGAGTGGGCTCTACGGGGGAGTCCTTTCCTCTCTCGGGTCAATCCCAGGGTTTTCTGTGTGGGTTTCCTTCATCCCTCACTCACAGAAATGACATTGTTTGGGGGGTGGGTGGGGCCAGGGCCGGTGCAACCATTTAGGCGACCCAGGCAGTGGCCATGGTGGTGGTGGGGCCTCAGGCTGAAGGGGTGGGGCCAGGGGCTAGCCACCCCAAACCACATCATTCTTGATTTTACAGACCTCCGTCATATCCCCCTTAGTCATCTCTTTGCAGAATAGTCCCAGTCTTTTTAATCTATCTTTATGTGGAAGCTGTTCCATACCCTTATTTCTTTTTGTTGCCTTTCTCTACACCAATTCTAATATATGTTTTTTGAGTTGGCATGACCAGAACTGAATGCAGTATTCAAGGTGTAGCCGTACCATGGATTTATATGGTGGTATTATGATATTTTCTGTTTTAGTATCTCTCTCTTTCCTAATGATTCCTAACACTGTTCACTTTTTTGACTGCCGCTGTACATTGAGCAAATGTTTTTAGAGAACTATCCATGATGATGCCAAGATTTTTTTCTTGAGTGGTAACAGCTAATTTAGACCCCATCATTTTGTGTGTGTAGTTGGGATTCTTTTTCCAAGTGCATTACTTTGCACTTATCAGCACTGAGTTTCATCTGTTGCCCAGTTTAGTGAGCTCCCTTTGTAACTCTTTGCAGTCAGGTTTGGACTTCACTATTCTGAGTAATTTTGTATGATCTGCAAATTTTGCCATCTCATTGTTCACCCCCTTTTCCAGATCATTTATGAATATGTTGAACAGCACAGGTCCCAGTACAGACCCTTGAGGGACGCCACTATTTACCTCTCTGCACATTGAAAACTGACCATTTATTCCTACCCTAAGTACAGACTTAAGCTTCTAGTTAACTGACTCGTTGCTTAGTTTGTCAGGTGCAGTAGGTAACTGAATGGCTCTGGGACTCAGAACATTAATGCTTTTTATTTGATTCACTACAAGCTCAATAAATTCAACCCCCGCAGGAAGGGGCACTTTACAGAAGAAGAATCCGTAAATGACCTATTTATGTTCCCTGTTGCTATGCCCTGGATCTTGCTTAATAACCTTTTAATGTGTCTGGGAATATGGTGCAGGAAAATTCTCTCTAGGCTCTTTAGATTTTTTAATAGCTAGAGAGCCCAATCCTGCCGCACTGGTTCAGGCAAAGTCCCATTGATCCCACAGCTCTTATTCAGACTCAGAGGCTTTGTAGGATGAAAAGACCAGGGAGCACTCTACTCAGTGTTCCCTGATTCTGTTCTGTTCTATAGTTACTCACTTAGCAATAATAGAAATACAGTGGGGGAAGCAATCTCATGCATCTAATTAATTTGCAGGAGATTTATCTATTGACCACAAGCAGATGAGACAGCTTGTTTGTATATCCTTTGTCCTAGTTTTCCTCTCTGTTTAAAGATCTGGGAGATGAAACATCTATGCCAATAAAAATCTTGCTCAGCTTACGCTTTCTTCACAAACCCACTCCTGAATGTAGAAATCGTGAAAGGCCTGCTGGTGTGACAGTGAGGAGCGCTGCCTGGGATGTCTTGCACTACAGTTGTGTTAGGTTTTGTTAAACTACGTAACTGATGGCTGTTTTGAGTTAGATGTCATTGGCAAAAAGCTATTTATTAGTAAATGCATGGCCCAAGCTTTCATAAATAGCCTCTAACTTGTCCATTTTGGTGCACAATAGTTTGCATGCAGGAAACATACATTTGCACTTGGGAATGGGGGTTTGTGTGTAGAAATCAGGCCATCAGATGGCTATTTGTTCCACTTGTGCAAGAAAATGCCCTTTTGTGTTTGTGAACATGAGGGATGTAGGCCCAAAAGCTGTGGGCACTATTTTAGGATCCTGGCTGAAGCTTCTTGGAAATGTCATCTTTTGTTTGAGTGAAGGCCAGCTGAACTGAGAGCCTGTGAGTTCTGTTTTATAACCAGTTTAGCAATATTTTAATTGTCACTTAGTCAGTCCAAAAAGTCCAGGTTTCTAAACTCCGGACTGGGGCTGAAGGGTCCATAATCAGAGATTCTTTATCACAGTGTTTTAGATTCTCCCCTTGATTTGACCCTGCCTATCATAGTAAGGAACTAGCTCAGCCTCGGTGTCAGCATCGTCGTCATCTTCTAGAAAAGATAGCAGTCGGGTAGGAGACAGCCCAAGGAAAGGAAGCAGTTGCCCTGGCTGTCATTCCTATGCTGAAAATCACCACACCAGGGGTGAGGATACTTTGCCTTCTAGTGCCATTCGGGGCTGCCTATAGCCCATTCTTTCTGAACAACCTTAGCTACATCATCTGTGTCACACTGGAGACAAGGCTATACATCAGGTCATGACCCTTTGCTGCTTTGCCACCAAATGCGCATGATTTGTCAAATGGATCAACAGCAGCGCCCCCTTCTGAGCTTTTCTGTCCCGCATTGGGTCCCATTGCTGCCTTCTGAGCAGAAGGCTTCCAGTCACTTGGATGACACTTGTCTGGAAGCTGTGTGACATGCCCTTGTTATGTCTGATTCTTGTGAGCAGGCACCATATATTCATGATTCTTCCTCTGGAATTCCCACGGAGAACAAGATGCTTGTGAATTTCACTCTACCACCTAGTCACATGAAAATGCAAATGTACTAAATTGCTACAGTGAGGGCAGGGAAAGAAGGACATCCTTTCTGAGGTGAGATCTTGTGTTCTGCAGCAGAGAACCCCAATGAGTCCTCCAGCAAAGCCAGGGTAGATCAGACATGACACTCCCAATATTTCTAAGATTAAAAAAGAAGAAAACAAAAACTCTTTTTTGGGAGGCAGGAGAAGGAAGTGGGGGAAAATCGAGGCAATCTTTAGATACCATGAAGTATAAACAAAACAACCCCCCTTTTCTCCCTTAAGTTGTAACAGAGCTTCTAAAATATCATGGATAATGTAATCACAGCTGCAGGCTAGTAACTTTGTTCGCACGGGTACTTTCTCTCCACTCTAAGGAGACCAATGCAGTTTTTTATTTGACCCGGGGAGATAATGTTAATGCAATCTTTTCAGACCATGATTTCATGAAACTAGTGCTGTAAAATAGCTGGACTTCAAAAAGAATTGTACAGTGTGCTCACTCTATGGACCTTATGTGCTCTCCAATTCCTGTTAATATATGGCAAAAGAAATCTGGCTGTTTCAGGAGCTGTCTCTCCTATGATACAGCTGGGCTTAATTGTCTCCCCATGCAGATCACTGCGCACTCATTGCTTTTCAAACATGTTCTATACTTTTTACTAACACCTTGTTTTCTATAGCGCATTCAGCACACTTTATATAAAAATAACTTTTATTGAGTTTCTCTGCAGCACAAGGAAAGCTACAAGTAGACTTCACAATACACAAGCCCACAGGTCTTAGTACACTTGTTACGTTGATTGAAAGATACATTTTTAACAAGTATGTAATAGTCACTTAACCGAGACTATTACAGATCCAAATACCATAGACACAAAACAGAATATCATCAATAAAAATTGACTTGAAATGGCACTATTTATCTAATCAACAAATGTGACTGGAATGATTGGATTATATCATTTCTTTTATCCCTAGCAAAGGCCAAGAAACACAGTTATCTTTACAGCAGCTAAATGTAATTGGGAATCACAATGTCAGGGTTTTTTAGGGCTACTTTTCAACATTTTGGGTTCCTATTTGCAAATGTAGTTTTCAGGGTCCTGAACTCTAGTTCCTTTCTACAGACCTGTTCAATCTGAGCTCTTGCTGTGGTAATTAATTATTATGTATTTCTATTATGATAGTACCAAGAGGCCCCGCCTGGGATCAGGAGGTATTGTACAAACATATAGTAAGAGACAATCCCTATCCCCAAAAATATTACCATCTAAACAGGGAAGAATGACAACAGATAGGATGGGAAAGCAGAGGTAAAGTGACTTGGCGAAGGTCATACACCAGGCTGGGGATAGATTTCTCCAGGTTTCTTGAAACTAGTGCTCTGAAGCACAAGACCACAGGCTGGGACTTACTGAAATGGACAGCCATGGAACTCTCTTATTCCAGGGGTTACCACTCTATAAATCAATTTCAAAAAGTGTTTCTAAAAACTTGGAGAAGAGGCTTAGGCCATTCACTGGGCCTCACCCAACAGTGTCTGCTCACAGGGGGGGCTGTGAGTGTGAAGAAGTTAGTAGCTGACTCGTGCTATAGTTCAATGAAAAAGTATAGAGGTACTGGCCAGTTCCCACCAGTCTGACCTGAGTCCCCCAGTCCCATAACAATCCAGGGTCTTGCTGTATTTCTCATTACTGTTATGCAAGTCTATTATGACGGTTATTATAGAGCGCACCTGTAAATCAACATGGTGCTTTGCAAACAGAGATGTGATATAGCCAAATAGCCTACAGTCTACATAAGAAAAGACAGACACAGGACAGCACTTCAGGAGTGGTGGGTATAGGGGGAGAAAAAGAGAGGAAGGATTTCCTGTAGAGGTGAGATTTATGGAGGGATTTGAAGGAGCAGTGGATGCCGGAGGGCTCAGAGCAGAGAGGCTCTAGGTCCATGGAGTCAATCATAGCTGTAGGTGGGGAAATTCTATCAGTTTTTCAGCAAGAATCATGCAAGACTAACAGGGCAATAGTGAACTGATGTGTGAATGTAGTTTGTTCTGTTCGTGTGAACTTTAGTGGGGCTAATGTTGTCCGTTAACCATTCTAAGAGTGAGACATACTTTTTATTTACAATAGGCAGCTGGAGTGCGGTGGTCACTGCTTTTCATGCTAATATTGTCTCATTGCTTCCTTGTGCTCCCACATCTGTTTTGTCTTGGCTTGTCTGAGACTTAGATTGTAAGCTCTTTGGGACAGAGAAGGTCTTTTTGTTTTGTGTGTGTGTGTGTATACAATGCCCAGCACGGTGAGGTCCTGGTCGGTGATACAGTTCCCAAGGCGCTATCACAATACACATAATTATACATGGGAGATGTTTGAAATGTTTGCTCCTTCTCATGCACATGTAGTACACTGGCTAGGAGAAGAGAACCTCACCCTCATGGCAAATATCTGGTTTGTAAATGGTTAAGCCAGTGGTTTTCAACTTTTTTTTCCCTGCGGGCCACTTGAAAATTGCTGAGGGTCTCAGCAGACCACTTAATGAGCTTTCCTAATGTTGTTTGTATCATTAGCTAACTATTGTAAAGCGCTTTGGATAAAAGCGCTATATGAAAACTTAATAATAATTAACTGTTTTTGTTCTACAAATAAAAGCACACAACTCATATTTTCATATCAGTAGTTTTACCTTTCTAATGCGATGGATGTGCCCTCTCTCCTCTGCCACAGCAGACACAGAGCTGAGGCTGGGAAGGAGGGGGGTCTCTCCCTCTCTCCCCCATCGCTGCAGCCCCTAAGATGGAGCTGGGATCTCTCCCTCTCTCCCCCACCACAGCAGCTACAGAGCTCCCCGGTAGCTGCAGCCCTCGTGCTGGGGAAAGTCACCTCTTTAGGTAATAATTGGAGATATACCAATCTCCTAGAGCTGGAAGGGACCTTGAAAGGTCATTGAGTCCAGCCCCCTGCCTTCACTAGCAGGACCAATTTTTTTGCCCCAGATCCCTAAGTGGCCCCCTCAAGGATTGAACTCACAACCCTGGGTTTAGCAGGCCAATGCTCAAACCACTGAGCTATCCCTCACAGCCGTGCACGTCCCAAATTCCCCCACCCCCTCTTCTCACCCCACTGTCCCCTCCCACCTACCTCCTATTCCCCCCAAGGCCACCACCTCACCTTATATGTGCATCTTCTCCTGCACGGCTCCACTAATTAAGTGGGTGGCCCTTTATTTTCTCATGAGTGCGGCTGCCCAGGCACGCACCTTAGAGGGAACTATCGGCGGACCACCTGAACGGAGCTTGCGGATCACTGGTGGTCCATGGACCACAGTTTGAGAACCTCTGGGTTAAACTATATATTACTTACAGTGAGCAAGATTAGATTTACATTTTGGGCTTCTTTTTTTGTAATAAGTACCAATCCCCTGTTGGCTGGCTAGGTGGCAGTAGAGCTCTTCTGTGCATGTGTAGGGGAGTGAACACAGACATAAGTGCCATGGGATTAACGCACATCTGTCCATTCAGCCCATTTTTGTCCCTGCAGAGAGAGCATGAGAAGTTAATACTGAGCACCCTTACCCCCCGAAAGTGCTATCATCACATTCTTCAAGGGAAATGAACTACTGTGGTTTTGCAAAATATGACAAAGCGATAAGACAGCTCCTCAAATACATGGATGGATTGACTCACTTCCAGCAGTGTTGGAGGGAATTGTGAGGTTGGATCTTTAGCTTCTTGGGGCACAGGAGTTTAATGAAAGCTCTTCTAAAACTGTAGTGGCAGAGGGGATACAGGACAGGGTTAACAGCAGAGTTGATCCACAGGAGCCAGAAGGAAGTCTCATACCAGTAATCAGGGATGCAGTGGCCATGGCAAGCAGCTCGGATGATCATGAGGAGAGTGTATGGTGCCCAGCAAAGCCCAAAAATGCTCACTATAACTGCCAGTGATTTTGCCACCTTCTTGTCTCTGGAGAGCCTGAAACGCTGTGTGATGCTTTGGGAGACCATCTTCATCCGTTTCTCTAAAGACATTGTAGACGCTGAGTGTTTATAGCTCCTCTTGTTGAAAGACTTTGATTTCCCACTATAGGGCCCAGAGCTCTTTGAGTCTGATGTCTGTGAGTCTTTCACACTCTGACTGGCGTTGGCAGCTGCTTGTTGTGTTTCACATTTGGGAAGGTCTAGGGTTTCAGCTGCCTCTTTCTGGTCCCACTTACAGCATTTCAGGGAAAGCTTTCCTTCCTGGCTCATTTCCATCTCCTCCATGAACGACTGGCTCTGTACTTCGTGGAAGATATCTAGGCGGATTTTGGTGCGTTTCTGAATGTTCAGGTAAATGCTTAAGTTGAAAAACAATACACTGATGAAGGGGGTGAAAAACTCTAGTGTGGAGGCCGTCATGAGAAAATACCAGTTGTAAAAAAATTCAGCATAGCATTCCCCATCAGGTATGATGCTCTGGCCTGTTACGTATTCCCAGCTGATAATTGCAGGTCCGTAGAGCAGGAAAGCTAAGACCCACACCATTACCATCTTCAGCACTGCTTGCTTGGTATTACCTTGCTGAGCTCGGTATGTGACCTGGAGGGGAAAAATCTTTTCTTAGATATGACCAAATTCATTAACTGGCTTAGACTGTTTTACAAACTGTAAAATTTCTGGCAAAGTTGCTATACAATATCTCTGCAGTGTAACAAATCCATGTGCTGGAGACAGCAGACCCAATCACTAGATAAATCACACTCCCACAGAGAAAAGCTAGGACCTGGTCCTTTAACTCCAAATCATACTTGGCTCATGATTGGCTTAGAACAGTCCTGAACTGAGTCAGTACATTTCAAAGAGATATTCACCTTTTATGTCAATGGATCATTCTTGATACATATCTCAGCCCAAATTTGATATCTGCTTTCTAACCCCATTTCATAGATGGGTAAAATGAGGCAGATAGAGATTATTTGTCCAAGACCGCACCCTGAGTCAGTGGTAGAGCGGGGAACAGAATCCAGGGAACCTCAATGTCTAGTCCGCTGCCCCAGCCACATGCCTATGGTCTCCCTGAATGCACTTTGAAATTGTTAGAGGGGCCCACGCCAAACTCCTGTGTCCAACAAATGTGAGCTTTGTTGCAATTTGGCCCCGGATTGCTGAACTTTATGCATTGGGCCCCTCTGTAGATATTTTGTACTGTACTTGTCAAGTATCAGAGGAGTAGCCATGTTAGTCTAGATATGTAAAAAGCGACAGAGTCCTGTGGCTCCTTATAGACTAACAGATGTATTGGAGCATGAGCTTTCGTCGGTGAGTACCCACTTCGTCAAATGCATCTGAGGAAGTGGGTATTCACCCACGAAACCTCATGCTCCAATACATCTGTTAATCTATAAGGTGCCACAGGACTCTGTCGCTTTGTACTGTACTTGGAATCCTTCTAGCCTGTGAGTTGCTGTTCACCTCCTGTAAAGGTGCTGAGCACCCTCAATTCCCATTGTACTAATTGTGCATCTAGGACACTTGGCACCTTGCAAGATTCCACTGCAACCTGTGAGCCAGTTCCTGAGTGAGACTGACTGTAACTCCCACTGAAGTCAGTTTGTTTAATCTGGAAATAACCATTGCAAGTTGGTAATAAACTGTTTACCCCACTTGGATTGACTGGCGTTTGAGGGACAATCTGCTTCATGGGTTCTGAACCTCAAAGGATTTGATTGACTTCAGGTGTGTGGTTTTTTAAACAAGGTTTGCAAGTGAACTGTATGTTTCCCAGGAATTTTTCTTTCCCATCACCAGACTAAAAGATTCATAATTTCCCAAGGAATCAAACAGCTTTTATTTAGCACAGATGATGCTAGACAATAAAGTGAGGGGGAAGGCTTTTCTCATCTCTGACATGTCAGTACTTACCGCTCTTGTCACAGAGAGGAATCTGTCATAGCTAATCAGTACAATGTTGAAGACTGAAGAGGTGCAGAGCAGATAATCAATTACCAGCCAGAGCTTGCAGAAGCTTTTCCCAAAGGCCCATCTTCCTGTCAGCACATAGGGCACATACAAGGGAATGCAAAAGGCACCTGCAATGAGAAGTGTTTATATTTGAAAGGGCTTCTGCACCATGCGCAGGTGCTTGAAAAAAGTAACTCACTCAAATGAATGCTGAGAATAACTGTTGGTGTATGTGATGTCATTTGCAAGTCTGCTCAGTGGCCTTGGATGGCCATGTTGTGTATGGCCAGCTTGTGGCTGGTGTTGGTTGGGTCACAGTTAGTGATTTCCCAGTGAGAGTCTCTTCAAAAGCTAATCTTGTGACACAGCAGCAGCAGCATAGGCTGGAAAGATAGAAAGGAGCCCACTAGGTGAGAATTCTGGCCCATGAACATCTCGGCTGTGATTTTCAAAGAGGCCTAAGGGATTTGGGGCCTAGATTCTCAAAGACATTGGTGCCTAGCTCCCACTGATTTCAGTGGGAGATAGGCACCTAAATACCTTTGAGGATCTGGGCTTTCGCTGCATGACTCCTATGAAAATTAATGGGAGTTGGGTGCCCAAATGCCTCAGGAAAAGCTTGAAATCTGAGTTTTAAAGGAAAGCTGTAAAGAAAGGTAATTTGTTTTCTTTTACCCGTTACTGCCTCATGGCGATGCATAAGGAGAGACTCCCAGATCTTCCTTTAAAAATCAAAGCTTCCTTGGCTTGTATTTTGACCTGAGCTTCTCTTTGCTGGAGGACCCAGGTCAGTTCTTTCGGAGGGGCTCAACAGTGCTCTCATCTGAAGGCCTGATCCTACAAAAGCTGACACAGGTGAATTTTCGTGCGTGGCTAGTTGACTCCAGTGCATGTGCGTTTGCAGAACTAGGTACTCAGGTTGCAACCTGAGCTGCTGTTTTCTCTGCTCCCTTAATGAAGGGGAGGGGAAGATGAGTACCCTCTCCCTGCAACTGGCACACAGGGAAAGCTGAATCTCAACTTACTGCCTTATCACAGTTAACAGCTCCAAACCCTGCAATGATTTTGCCCAAATTCTCCAGCAACATGCCAGAAGTGAGGGCATGATAGTTCTGTCAAAATACAAATCGATGTTGAAAACAATCACTGAACTCGGTCTAGATAATACTTCGTCCTGCCTTGAGTACAGGGGACTGGACTAGATGACTTCTTGAGGTCCCTTCCAGTCCTATACTTCTCTGATTCATCTGTGTATCAAAGCAGCAGGGAAAGACTGAATCAAGGTTTTTCTGGGCTTTGCAGCTTAGCTCTAAACCAGGGGATGTTCAGAGGCACTACCTAATTTGTCTAACGTTCTGAACCACATAGAAGTACAGTTCAGTAACTCTGGCTTCCTATTTTTGCATATGATACATTAATAATGTCCTTGCCTATCAGTGTGACTATGACAGAAAAAAACTGTTTTTGTGTCTCTGAAGTGTAAGTCTGAAGGGTGGTGGCTGGCTGGCTGGCTGTGTCTAGAAGCTAAAGCAATCTCTCACCAGTTTGATGGCCTATAATCCTTCTGGGAAGTTGGGACCATTATCCATTCGGAGCTAAACATCAATAAAGAAATCCACAGCGTTCCTCCTGCTTAATCCCCCTTCCACGAAGATGCTTGTCGCAGCTACTAATCTTTGGCTCGGGGGATCGGTCAAGGCTGCATTCAGAGCCCATCTGAACTCAGCCCTTTGCTTTCAGCTTCACAAAGCCGGGCTCTCTGACTTAGCAAGAGAAATGGGCCGGTGCGCCCTTCTCCTTTAGTGAGGCATGCAACTTGCTCTCCAAACATCTGGCTAGCTACAAGTCTGCGCGGTTACTCCCACTGCACATGCATCACCACTAAATAACCCCTTGCAAGACCCCAAAAAAAGTGCTCAGTTCCTGTAGTGCTCATTTTACTGTCCACCCCCACGGACGTAACTAACAGACCAAATCTCCTCCTTGGGCTCTGGTTTTTCTTTTAACAATGCGCGTCTCACCGAATAGCAGGCCCTTGTGGCCGGCCTCAGATCAGTGTTGCCATGTTAACTGGGCATCACCAAACGTGTAAATAACTGGACTTCAAACGGCATCTTCTTTCCAGAATAGGCTGCAGAGGGAAGTGCGTGTGCCGTGTCAAAGGTGTCTGCTTAGCTAGCGGGGTGCGCAGCCGTATCCAGAGTACGTGGTGGAAAGAAGCTGCGGTGATAGATAATTTCCAGTTGAAGTCCAGTACTTAGAAAGGGGGAAAACCCATGTTGTATATTGCCCACGTTATTACAGTGACATTTGTTCTGCTGTTTGAAGCCGGTTAGCTGTGGGTGACAACCCTTTGCAAGGGAACAGCAGGCGCTCACACATTTGCAAAGCTTGCCTGGAAGACCATTTTTACCTGAGCCACAGGGAAATGGCTTGAGCGAGTCCCCTATTTCTCCCTGGAGTGGCGGATAACGCAGCCCCTAAAATAAAGCCCAGCCACTGGGATCTTTACCGCTACCTTTAAAACACCCACAACTTTCAGCCCGGCGGGGACAGCTGTGTCCGACTTGCTGTTCCCGGGTCTGCTGGCCCCGGGAGCCCCAAGCGGGGTGGGAAAAGTGAAACCGACGTGGTACTTTACCTACTAGGAAATCGGAGATGGCCAGGTTGAGGAGGAAGTAATTGTTCTGGGTCCGCAGGCTGGAGTCCACCACGAAAGCCAGCAGGACCAGCGCGTTCCCGGCCACGGTGGCCACGATCAGCAGAGCCATGAGCACGGCCAGCGAGACGGTCCACGTGGCCCCGAACCTGCCCAGCAGCTGGCCCCCGGCTCCGGTGCCTCCGGCCGCCGAGGCGTTGAGGGGCCAGTCCTGCAGGCTGCTGTCCATTTCAGCACCGCGCCGCTCCGCCACTCAGGCGGCAGCGCCGCGCCGCACCATGCCGGCGGCAGCGGGGGCTGAGCCAGCTTGCCAGCGGGGCCCGATTCTTGGGCAGAGTCACACACGCGCGGCCCCAGCGGCTGCCTCGGTCCCCGCTGTCTCCGGAGCCCCTGAGAGGCACCAGCCAGAAGGAACCAAAGCGCTTCTGCCCGCCGCGCTCCGCGGGCAGGGGCGGGGAAGGAGCGAAGGGGGCTCACCCCCGGTCTCTCTCCGCGCCGGAGTGGCTTCGTGGTGCGGTGACCAGCCTAAACCCGTGCGCCCCCGCGGGCTGCCGGGTCCCGAAGCGCGGTGTGCTTGGAGGACCGGGCGGCGGGAGGCAGGAATCGCACCGCCGCCACTCTGGGTTAGCCACGCGCGGCTCCCAGTGTAAACGCTCCGCTGCTTCTGCAGAGCCCAGGAGCCAGCGGGAGGCCGCGCGGTCATTGGCTGGAGGGTTCAGCCTCTCCGGCCAGCTGGGTTTCCCCCCTTTCCCACTCCGTGTCCCTGGCCCTGAGCGCTCCCCGCCAGGAGACAACGGGGGGAGCTTGGCTTCTGTGCGCGGAGGAGACAACTGGCCCCATTGTCATGAGGAAGGAACAGATCCAGGCTTAGAAATAATTCACTAAGAATTTGGAGGATCAGTGACACTGGACATCCCACCTGACCCTTCCCACTCACCGGGGGTGAAGTTGCGGCGGGATCCACAGGATCCCACACTGTAAATATGGGGAATCCAGCAAACAGTAGGAGACAGGTACCTGCCAGGGTGTAGTAAACCCCAGGTCCTTAATGGGATCCTCTGTATACAATATGCATAGGAATTGCTGTACCAGATCAGACCTATGGTCCCTCCAGTACAGTATCCTTTTTCTGACAGTGGCTATCAGCTGTTTCAAAGGAAGGTTCAAGAAGGCTGGACAATTATGGAATAACTTGCCCCTCTCAGTTAGTGGCTCGCTAATGCCCCGAAGCAGAAGAGTTTATAACCCTTCCAATGTTTTAATCCAATCGAATGTGGATGTCCACAATAGCCACAGAAAGATCCCATGTCGTTTTGAATCCCACCATGCTCTTGGCCACAATGACATGTAGTGTCAATGAGAACCACCCATCCTGATTCTTCTCTTATAGGTGTAAATTAGGAGTAACTCCTCTGGAATTAGTAGAATTGGGCACTAAAGCACTACCCACACAGCAGGAGAGAAAGACATGTGAGATTCCTGTGATACTGGATGCTCTGTTGCTGGCTATTCTCAATCTTACTAAAAACAAGTTTGGAACATTCTTAGAAGGTTAGTTTTCATTAGAAAAATACAAGCTTAATGCTTCATCATTCCTCCAGGTTACACTTTTCACTTCATAATAAGAATAATCTTTACTCTGCTAGTGTCTACTATATGGTATCTTCATCGTACAAGAATCACCAAGTACAGTAAAACCTATTTGCAGAGGACCTGATCCAGTTCCCATTAGGAGTCTTTCCATTGACATTTACTTCAGTGGGGAATTGGATTGGGCCCACTAAAATGCAGCCACCTCTGGGGGAGAGGATGCCAGCCAGAGAGGCAACTAATATGCTGCAGCAGAGGCAGGAAATGATTGGCTGAGGGCCCTGGACAAACGCTTATTCTCTAGAAAAATTCTTAACTATGAAATATTATGTAAATTATTAGAGAATAGCAATGAAGGACTAAGACTAGAAAACATCATGAACCCTAAAACATGCATGATTCTAATGCTGTAGGAGACTTGTGGAATTCTCATAACTCAAAAACATATTTTCACATAGTGACGTGTAACTGTCTGGCAGAGTTCACCTGGGAACCCACACCACCACCTTATTAGCAGTGGTTGATCTTGCTGGGAAAGGACTAAGAGGATTCTGCTGACACGGTGACTCATTGCTTTGCCTGGATATAATGAAGGTGGAAGTAGCTCTCTGAAGAAAGCAGATTAAGGGTGTGGGCTGAGCAGTCTTGAGGGAGGAACCCTTTGGAGCAGTCCAACCTAGGAAGAAGGCTCAAGCTGATCTTAATGGCCCCAGTCCAGAACAGAACTTAATTATGTGTTTCACTTTAACATTCCTGGAACTATGTGTATGCTTCAATTCTTTGGTGGGTCACAGTTTATGTTATAGGATTATTTTCTGCATTTAAAAAACAAACTGAAGGATAAACTTTGGACTCTGCATACTATGTGGATTGTATTTGAAGAACAGATTGGGAAAGGCAGCTCAAGGATATTAGATAAAACATCTTCAATGTTCATGAGTGAACAAAATGTTCTGCTTCTGTTTCTTCATGGGGTCTGCAGTAGTGAGAGAAGCTTCCCCATATGTATAGGAAGTAATGATTCAACTCAGTACCACAAAGCCTGAGAACAGAAGGGTTCTGCTCAGTCATTTCACAGACCTGTCAGAGGATGTCACTGTGTGCTTGTCACCACCAGCACAAGAAACTAAATAAGATTAAAAGCAAAGAGGGAAAAATACAGAGAAAATGCACCATATGTGAGATAAAAATATTGCTACCTGAAATAGTCCAGGACTGCAGATGAAGGTGGCTATTTGTGCATTAGTTAGACTCCAGATAACTTCATGCATGACTACAGGGAAGCTATGAGGAGACCAGATTTAAAGATAAGTTTGATTGAATATCAGTATGTTCCAATAGATCTGCTGCTATATTTAGAACAGGTGATCCCCTTTTCAATACTGGGTGTTATATTGGCACTAATGTGAGTGGATCTTCAGATTCCTGTGAGTGTTTGATCATAAACTGTTTAATGAACAAACAGGCCAGCTTCACTTTGCTGCCATTTGAGGGGGGTCATATTATTTGTCACTTGTAAATATTCAGGCAGCCACTGGGTAGTCATGAAAATGTTTATGATCTCCTAATGATTCTGGGTCTGTGAATGCATTATTAATGATTTGTTATTAGTTATTCACTATTGACCATTCATCACTTGTTGTTCTCCTGCTCACAAAGTTTCCATCATCCAATCAGGAAGCAGAAACAGTACCGGGTGATTAAGGTATTTTAAGATGGTTGCAAACAATCTGCAGATTGAAATATGGCCTAAATTCTTAATGACTATGGCTAACCCTGACTAATTCTCCCTGCAGTATTAATGACATGACAGTTGCCATAGTAAAGCAGACTATCAGTGTAGTTGAGTATCTTTCCCTAGCAATGACCTCTATCTCCTACTTCAGAGAAAGGCAAGAAATGCGTAAAAATGTGCTTGGGACAACTGTGCAATACCTTGGCAGTAGGAAAAAAATTCCCTCCTGCCCCCCACAGGTGATCAGATTAAACCCTGATGCATGAGGGTTAATAGAACTTCTAGCTTTCTGACCTATCTGCCCATCTAGTGCATATCATCGACATGTACATATAAGGTGAAATTTAACACTGTTCAGAAGGTCCATGCTAGTCCTATGCATGATTTAAGTGCCACTTAGGCCTTTGGGGCTTATATACCACTTAAGTCCCACGTATGCTCAAGGGTCCAAAGAGAGATTTAAGGGATGCATAGGGCCTTCCTTGTGTGGGCATTCTGCACAGTGGTACATTTCACCAATAAATATTTAACCTCTTTAAAAAATTTTTCCCTAGGTGGTGAGTTCCACAGGTTGAAGAATTATTTTATACTTCTATCCATTTTGAATTTGCTACCCTGTCAGATGGACATGAGCCCTAACTCAGATAGCAACTCTCCTGAGCTCAGTTCTCATTCTGGATATGAGCTTTGCAGCTGGCACCTATTTTTAAAGAGGGTGCAAATGTAATGTGTGTGCCCTTTAAGATCGCTTTACGCTAAAAGTGCAATGTAGACAAGCCCCTAAACCCTGTTACACTTGAAAGTTATTTTGGATTAAGGTAGGGTATGAACTTAAAGTGCTGGAATTCTGAAATAAGAAGGTCCATCTAGGGAGCTATTAAGGAATAGCTACTGCAGTTAATTTACCCATGTAGACAAGCCCTTAGTATAAATGAGAAACGGCTTCCCAACTTCACTGATTTTTAGGGAAGTTAAACATTGAATGTAGCAACTGGCCCTAACCTTTGGGGTTGGTGGTTGGGAACCTGTAGTCATGCCCTCACACATGGCACTCTCATAGTTTTGCACGTAGCTTATTGCCATCAGCCTCTCTGTTTCCATTGTTTTCTGTATTCATTCCTACATCCTGCAGGGACTCATTTTTAGTTGCCTTTGACATGCTTCCTCTGCTCAGCATCAATCATGTTCATGGTCTCTGCTGTGACTTGCACACAGACTTATGTGCTGGGCATGGCAGGCACTGCAGTTGCTCTTGTGCTTAACACAATTCTCATTCAGATAAAAAAGTGACTGACTGATTATCCTCTGAGGCAGTGTTGATTATCCATCCTGCTTATCCAGCCTTCCTGGTGGAAATCTCTTCTCCCCTCAAGGGTTGATTCTTTGATAGTGCTTCTTATTCTTCCTGTTTCCAGTGTTTAGCAGCTTGGAGTCCCATTTAATCCCCAGTTTTCTGCTGAGTCTTCTAGATAATATTTTTATTTGGGCTAAAACCCACGAAAGCTTATGCCCAAATAAATTTGTTAGTCTCTAAGGTGCCACAAGGACTCCTCGTTGTTTTTGCTAATACAGACTAACACGGCTACCACTCTGAAACCTAGATAATATTGTTGTCATAGTATCACTTGAGGAAGCCATTCAGGTTACAGGCTCTATGCATTCATGCATACCAGGTTTCTGAGCCCACCATACATGCCTCTATTGCATCTCAGTGCTGTTTGTTATCGCCTTCATTTATTTGCAATTCATGAAGACTTCTGGCAGATGTTTACCAGTGCCAAGGTGTCAGATGCAGAGATGGGTTCATGCTGTGAAACCTGTCTGCAGAATCTCAATATCCCAAATTAAGGGACAAACACCTGAGATTTTGTTAGGTTCATTAAAAAGATAGGGACCATCTAAGAAATTTAGATCCAGGGTTTTGGGCTGTGATCATCTTTAGGATCCAATAAAATATTCTTGTGGTGTTCATTGGCTTCAAGTGGAACTTATATTATATCATATTTATACAATCTACTTATTCATTGGGAGACACTTTTTCCTTCTGAGGAATAGATAAGAGACTATTCCTAAAGTCCAGACAGCATCATGTTTGCCCTGAGATATCTATTATGCACAATAATCATAGAGCTGAAAGGCATCTCTTGTTATCTTGACAGCTCAAGTATTGTTGTTTAAATGGACAGCTTCTCCTACAATATGATAGCCCTGCTTTGATCACTAAAACCACTTCTGATTTCATCTTAGTATGCATATTCTCCAGGCAGCTTTTCTTAAAGAATGTGTAAGCTGAAACCTCTCACTCACATACCCATCACAACCCAAACAATTAGAAATGGGTCTAAACCAAAATTCTAGATCCAAACTTTGCAGTGTGGGGAAGTAATGGAACTGGATCAGAACTTTGCAGCTTAACTTCATCCCTGTATTTTATTCCATTTTCGGAGGGCTTGTCCACACTTAAAAGTGCTTATTCTGGTATAGCTTATTCCAATTAGGGAATCAAAATAAGCTCTGTGGGTATAAGGCACCTTTATACCAATATAACTGCATCCACATTAAGACTTTCACTGGCATAATGGTGTCAGGAAAAATCACACCCCTAACCAACATAGTTATATCAGTAAAACTGTAGACGAGTGTAATGTAGTCCAGCCTCTAGTGATGGTGTCTTTTCCCCCTTCATGAATAAATAAATAGGAGAGACCTTCAAACAGAGATTGAAACTCCTCCTACTCCTGAAGTAACAGAACCCAGAGCAGTAAATAAACTGAACAAGGCTCTAAAAAAGGCAGTTGCTCCAAATTAGCACAGGTAAAAGTAAAGCAGTTCTCTCTGAACAGCTTTCAGCGTTCCTTTCGTTAGTGAGTTCACACGTCGGCTTGTTGATTTATTAAGCAGGCGGAAGTGGGCTTGAAGCAAATAAGGGGCATGATGTTGACTTCATTTGAGCACTGCCTGCCACTCTAAATTCAACTGTTGTTAAATGTTCATAGAACTAAGCTTTGTTGCCGGTTTAAAAACGGTTTCCAGTTTCTGGTGTTTGGCTTGTTACAAACAAGCATGGGATCACAGCCAATCAAACTCAATATCTGGCAGTTGTGAGTAGCCAATACCAAAACTATGGGACACATTTTAATGAGTGAAAGTGTGCCACAGTTCAGAGTGGGAGAAACTTGTTGCCATTATTTAAAGTTGAGCAGCCCTCTAGAAAATGCACGGTGAAGGTAGTGACCATTATAATAACCAGTGGAAACCCTCTCTCTGCCATAGACACAGACGGCCAAAGAGGTAGGGAAAATGCAGTAGTTTGGCTATGTGGGAGGAGGATCTCAGAAGTCTTTGCTGGAAGGGCAACTCTCTTGTCTGCTACAGAGCTGGGCTCCATGGGAGGAGACACGCACCCTAGCAACAGAGCCATCGGGTGATGGGAAAGGAGTAGGGTGTGGACAGTGGATCTGTGACTAAGTGGATCCACCAGCCAACCTTTCCCCTTCTGTGCAATAGGGCAGGGGAAGGGATGGTCCTGCTGGCTCAGTAGCGTTAGAGGCTATTGCAGCCCTGAGGCTGCAGTAGCAGTGTCTGTACAACTCTGTAGAAGCAGCAAAGAATCCTGTGGCACCTTATAGACTAACAGACGTTTTGCAGCATGAGCTTTCGTGGGTGAATACCCACTTCTTCGGATGCAAGTGGTGGAAATTTCCAGGGGCAGGTATATATAAGCAAGCAAGAAGCAAGCTAGAGATAACGAGGTTAGATCAATCAGGGAGGATGAGGCCCTGTTCTAGCAGTTGAGGTGTGAAAACCAAGGGAGGAGAAACTGGTTCTGTAATTGGCAAGCCATTCACAGTCTTTGTTTAATCCTGAGCTGATGGTGTACAACTCTGCTGCAGCTCTATAGCTTGGGGAAGGCAAGATTCCGACCTGCCCAGCAGAGCTCCCCTGTGTGTATAGCCTTGTTATTTGGGCTGTTCACAGGAAGTGGGATTTGGTCCAATAATAATAATTGCATTTATACAGTGAGCTGTATCCTGCTGATGTGCTTGGAGCCCTGTACAGCATCCTGAAACCAATGTAATGTACACGAGAATCATCAAGGGGTGTTAGCATTACTAGTACTTTCAAAGGCCTATAAAGATGTTCTTGGAGTCACTCCCCTTGATGAGTGTCTTCCCTTCCGCTAGCTACGAGTCTGATCCTGCAAATCCTTGCTCATTTGAAGAGTCCCTTGCTGCTGTGGCACTACTCAGGTGATTAATGGTGTGCAGGATTGGGTCTTGAGTGTAAACCACATGGACGGTAAGCCACAAAGCACATTTTGTTTAGCGCAGAGCCATCTCTGTTCAAAACAAAAGAGAGGGGTTCCCCTTGCAATGAGTGAGCTGTAGTTTTACTGTTCCTTATCTGTCTCCTGAGAAGTTGGGGTGTGCGTGAAGCAAACTTTAGAGCAAGAGATGGTTAAAAGAAACCACCTGTGCTTCTTTCGCTAGTGGTGGGAGTTCAAACTACAATGGCACCTGCACAAGGACTTACAAATCCCAACCTGTTTTTTTATTTCTCTTTCTTCCTATTTCAAACAAAGAGCTATTTTGCCCTTCATCGTTGTCTGAACTTATTTGGTTCTAAGAAATTCGGACATCTCGGCAGCCATCTGAACAAGCTATCAGCCACATGCTAAGGAGCACCCCCAGAGCTACAGCAGAAGGAGAAGCCAAGAGGACCCCTATAGTTGTGGCTTTGCCAGGCCATTGTGCTTCTGCTCCTGCACAAACCGAGAATCAAAATGTGAAAAAGAGTCTCTTAAATATAGCATCGGCGAATAGGACGTTTCCTTTATGTGTTACAGCCTTTTCCAGAGAAATGCCTATTCCTGAATGTGTTTCCCTTTTAAAAAGATGGCTGCTGAGCACGGAGCTTTGAAGATTTATTAGGATTGAAAAATTGTAAGGGAAATAGTATGACAATCCAAACACCGATGGAACGCAATGAAATCAGCCATTGGACATGCTTCATTCGCTGCTTCAACCAGGTGTCAGAACAACTTCTATTAGCATCAGAATGCGTTTCTTCCTTGCCAAGTTCCAAGGTAGTCGATACAGTAAGGTTAACACTTGACAAATATGGCAATGACAAGAGCAGCCCTTCATGAAATACAACAAACTTCTCGGTGGGTTTTCAAAATTATGATGTCCCACGTTGTGAGTCTAAGAACAGCATTTACCTGTATGCATTGAATCAGCACCTTCCCCAGAGCCGCAGATGTAACAGGCAGCAATGCACTGTGGTATGACCCATATATGCCTAATCAGGAATATAGATACCCAGGCCGGGCCATGGTCTCCTATCCAAGCCCAGTGGTATTTTTAACATCTTCACACAGGACTGATTGTCTAATGAGGCCTGCTGATTTCGTCGTAGAGGTGTAGTGGTGGCAAGCCAGGCAGTATGACCCAGTGGATACAGCACTGGCCCAGAAGCTCTGGGTTCCATTCTCAGGTCTGCCACTGAACTGAATGCAAGCAAGTCACTTCACTGCTCTGTGCCTCAGTTTCCTTTGTGGAGCTAATGCTTCTTAGCTTTCTTTGTAAAGCACTTTGAGAGCTACAGATGGAAATTCTTACGTAAGTGCATATGGTATTATTATTCATCCATCCCTCTCTTACTGCAAGTTTAGCACTATCTGCTATTTCCTAGTGTTTTGCCAAGTCTAGAATTAAATGTCACAAGGCTTGAGTCTTCCAGTACTTGCAAGGCCTCTACATACCCTCAGATGCAGGGGGATCAAGTCCATGATGTTATCTTCCTTTTCACAGTCTTTTTTCTGTGGCCCAGGGCTGACCAAGGAGTGGCCCAAAGCCTGGCCCAGATTTTCGTAACTGCCTGTATATGTAAACTGTTCACAAGCCATTACCACGGCTGTATGAATCCTCACAGAAATTGTACCTGGAAATCCAGCATGCACACTTCAGGACATGCAATTTTAGAATCATAGCAGCCGGTTAGTTTCATGGGAAAAAGGATCAGGTGACGGTGACTATGTTTTGAAGAAGAGGTAACTGGGGAGATCCTAGCTATGAAGAACCAAAGAGTTCAGGACACTTAAACTTCTCCGTCCCCAACAGACTAGTGTGTATGAGTTGAATTTGAATGGGAGAATTCCTGCAGCAGTAGATACACTGAGCAGCCACACTGGAAGAAGTTGAGGTGTAGGATGTTGCTGTAGAAAACAATGGTGAAAGCCAGAGAACCCCCCCCCCCCCCCAAATCCTAGTTTTGGCTGTAACCTGAAAAATCTGGACACAAAAAAAGTGAAGAAATGTACCATTTGGCACAGGAAGATTGTGTTTGTGCCCGATCTAAAGCCCATTGAAGTCCACTGGGAACCTTTCCTTTGATGTCAGTGGGCTTGGGATCATGCCTTTTGGAAACTAAATTACAAATCAACTTGTCTTCAGGTGGGGTCATGTTTCTTGCAAACAAACTGCGCTGTTATTAATATGCTGAGTTCAAAATCTCTGGAGCAGGCAAACTCCACAGGACAGGATGTGCTAGGATGTGAGATGGTTCTTAATGGAGAAATACTGAATAGTATTTAAACCACTAGTCAAGGCCAGGTCAGCTCTGCACTTTTAAATACACAGTTTAGAGCATAACAACAGTAGCAATAATATCCTCTGTGCAGCCATCTATTTGGAAGGATTTTGTGTCAGCCGCTAAGCCCAACAATGTTCTCAAAAAGGGAAGGCAAGATCTGAATAACAAAGCATAGGGGCCACTTCCTGCTGCTGAAAACGTTGCCAGGTTCAGGTAACCAGGCTGAGGGAGCAATCTTCCCATTTCTATTTAAACAGTTTCTAGTTACACCAGTTATTCCACTTAGGATCCATTTTAAAAAGCAGAGCTGAGTTTAGATTTCTGGTACTCCAAGTGAGGCTAAGCTATGTGTGTCAGAGGCTAAATAGGGGAGTTTTAGCAGGACTAAATAGATGCTGATCTCAGAAGATTTTGCTCTCATGCTGATGTAAGAATGGAGCAACTTCACTGATGTCAGTGGAGTTACTCGGGATTTACACTGCTGTAAGCACAAGCAGAGTCTGTCACTCAAGGTTTAATACAAAGTTCACAAAATCCAATGTCACTCAACAGTTAGGGGGCTGCAGTTTAATTCCCACATATGTAATTGGAAGTTTTCTTTAGTACCAGTAGAAAGTACATATGGGAGAAGTCTTGCAAATGTCACCTTCCCACCTTCCTGCTGGTTCTGATACCTCAGGGGCCCTGGAGCAGAGAGCTCATTGGTAGCCTCATAAAATATTTAAAGAACTTCCTGAACTAATTAAGCATATTATTTGCTATATTTACTCATGTATCTCTTATACATATGAAAGTTTAACTCAGATTAATTTATTGCTGCCAATCAAATCTGTGGGCCAAATTCTTATCTCACATACAGTGGTGCAACCCTATTGACCTAGACCAACATATACCATATGAGAGGACCATTAGGCACTCGCTATACAGGTTGAACTTGAGATGGAAATAGAGAAGCAATATGCCAACAATCCAGAGGTCTATGAGAATCTATCCAGTTCCTAGTAGACAACTATCTACATTGCAAAATCCACCATCCTTGCTGGCAGTCACAGCAGAAAGAGCAAGGATTGAATGAACGTGGAAACTGAGCTCCCTTCTTCATACACACACAGGTGGTCTCTGCAGATCAGGAATGCGGTGCAGAGCCAGGGTGGTGACCAGAAGCCTGCATTGCCATCTGTTCTGTAGATAAACAAAGGACTGAAGTCTCCAGGGCTGTCAATTCAGCACATTCATGTGAACAATTGAACAGGGTGACTTTCCCCTTGAAGTGCCTGAGGCCAGCCAACCCTGCTTACCAAACAGGCACACCTGGGAAGGATCATGCTCCCCCTATAAAAGAGCAGTAGGGAGCACCAAAGGGATTGTACAGCTCTCTAAGCAAGTAAGCTAGCTCAGGAAGTGGTTTCCCTGCTACCAGGATATAGACCCCACCCTGTGGCAACCAGAAAGGGGTTATTAGACCAGCCAGTTACCTCCTCAGCTGTGACTAACTGGCAGATTAACCACAGCTGGGATAAAAGGCTGTAGCTCCAGCTGAACAGCCCCTCTGCTAAAGGGGCTGGGAGAAAGCTGCATGGAGAACTGAACCTCCAGGGAGAGAGGACTGGAGCATGGACTTCTGCAACAGGTGCCTGCAAATAGGCCAAGGTAGGAAGCTGCCCAGGGAATCAGTGAGGGAGTGTAAGAAATGAACCCTAGCTGTTTGGTGCAAGGGCCGTGGGCTGGAACCCAGAGGGAAGTGTGGGTCTGGCTGGGTTCCCTACCCCCTGCAGAGTGGGAAGTGGAAACCTTGAGAGTAAAGGAGTGAGGACTATTGTGGCTGGACTGAGAGCAAAGACCTGGTGTCGGGGCAGTGAACTTCAGGAAAGGAAAACAAAAAGCCTGTTCACCTGGAAGGGGTGTGACTCCGAGCAACCTGTCTGGAGGGCGGGGGCCAAGAAAGAACAGATTGCTGAGCTGTGCCTGACAGACAGAGAGGGGCTGCTATGCTGCTCCCAGCTTTGAGAGGGCCAACCCCCCCTTGTGAGTGAACCTCTGACAACTTACCTAGCTTGGGGTGGGGGTGGGGAAAGAGTTTGAACCCCCTGCAGGCTCTAGTTATACCCTCCAGCTGAGTATTTACACTGACTAGGCTATGATCTTTACTGCAGCCAGGAAGGGGTTAACTGATGCTTCACGGACCTAGCCCTGGTTTGGATTCTCTCTGAGAGTGGAGGCTCTTAAACCATCTCAGGAATGGACAATCACATACATTTCAAATTCCACTCTGGGGATAAGCTGCTACTGAGGCCCGTGACTTGTGGGTGACATCTATGAGTCTGCAGACACATTGGTCTAAAGTCCTTACTCAGCTCCCAGGCTAACCTCTCGGCATAGACTTAAAGATTTCACCCACTGGTCACTCGTGCTCCTCTAGAGCTGGATGCTGATGGAGCCCAAGTCTGGTTGAATTAAGAAACTTAAACTGGCTTAACGTTACTGTCAGTAGATAAGCTGAGCCTTGAGTCCCCAACTCAGACCTGTGCTTGGGTCCCTCCCAGTCTTTCGCAGAGTGTGACTGAAGGCCAGGCCTGCCAGGGAATAAAATTCAGCGTGTTCTCATGGGGTAAGAGCTGCCAGGAGGAGCTGTTTCCTGGAAGCCCTTCCAGGAGCCACAGTCCAGGGCTGGACTAGTGCTGTCTCCTTGCTGACCAAGCCTGGGAAGAACGGTGTGAAAACAGGCCTGGGAAGGGCCCGAGAGCTACGAAAGGAGCCTAGGGTGGTGGTTGTGTATGGGGTTGCTGGGGAGAAGCCCTGGTTAGTGACAGGCACTGTAGGAAATAGCCAAAAGAGAGGCTGGAGCTGGGGTAATCCTGGTTTAGAGTAGCCAGCTGCCCACAATTTAGGGCTGGAGGCTGTAGAGGAAGATGGGTGCAGGTCCCTCTAGTGCACTGAGGGAGGTGGTGTGGAAACCCCTGGACTGAGGGGGAAAGGCCTATTGCTGCCAGGGGAGTGCTGAAGAATCATTTGTTTTGCCCCAGAGGGGGAGGTCAAAATGCCAACAAGCTCCGACTCCGCTGCCCTGCTGGAAAGGGAACGGAAGGAAAATGGAGGTTGTGGGTCCTCCCGGACACTGGACAATCCAGGTGCTGCTGTGACAGCTGCCTTTGCACCCCTCTCCCTGCAGAGTAGGGCTGTGGGCTTTAGTCCCTGGACTGCAGCCAAGATCTTTTATAAAACGTGTGTCTAACCTCTATAATGATAAGACACAGGGATCCCTCCTGACTTCTGAACCAGCATGCAGGTTAGATGGTAGTCACTAAAGAGGCTGCTCAATGTAATTATCATATACCTGCAGGAGCTTAGAGTTGCCATGCAGCTCAATAGGACTTGGGATGTCTACACTGCAATGAAGCAGCAGCAGCAGCTGGCTGGCCCATGTCCGCCGACTTGGGCTCGGGCTGTGGGGCAGTGTAGATGTTAAGACTGTAGCTTGGGCTTTGGGACTCTGAGACAGGAGGGCCCCAGAGCCCTGGTTCCAGCCTGAGCCTGAACATCTACACTGCAATTTTATAGCCCTGTGAGCATGGCCTGAGCCCAAGTCAGCTGACATGGGCCCTTTGGAAAATGACAGTCAATGAGCGCTTCTGGTCCATTAGCAAAGCAAGTTTCTACTATGAGAAAAAACACTCCTATGCAGTATTAAAATGTCTTATTTTGATCCTGCTGATTCTATTGGATTCCTTATCTCTTCCACCCCTCAGTGATTCACTTTGTGACCCTGGCTTCATGCCTGGCACCTCTTCTCAGAGGGCAAAACTGGCGTGTGTGTGTATGTAACCAAGTCACTTTCCCGTCCCTGCACGGAACATGAACAGCCCTTACTCTCTTCCATTGTCCAAACCCATTTAGCTTAAAAACCAAACCCTGGCCAATCAGGGATTTTCCTGCCTGCTAGCTTCTCTAAAGAAGTCCCTTTCTCAACCAGCTAATGACAATACAAAGCCTGCCCTTAGATCTATCTAATAAAGGCAGATGGATAATGATTTCATTGAGCCTCTGCCTGGCTAATGGATTCTTTTCTATTAGCTATTGCTCTGTGTCATGATCTTTGATTCCTCATCTACTCAGACTTTCCTTTGATGTTTATTGCATGGTGGCAGAGACTAATACAGAGAGTAATACCAGGTGCCTAGCTACGAAAACATGCTAGAGAGGAAATAACAGGGACCTGGTGACGATGCAGACAGGCAGCTTGGAAACCTCATCTCAATGAAGGCAAAGCCAGTGAAACTTACCGACTATTCTAGTCCACGTTGATTGATACTTTCTTCTGGTTTCCTAGAAGCCCTCCTTCCACTGGGAACAACATATCCCCTGCTTGCTGTGAAGTAATGATAGCCCTGGTGGCCAGCAGGGGATGCTGCTGTAAAGAGCAACCAAATTCCTCTTTCTCTAGACCCTGCACAAGCCACCTCTGACTTACTTGTGTTTGGATTGAAGTGCACCTGTCTAGGGGAGTGGGAAGTTCTGTGAGGGAGAGGGGAGGTAGGAGGGGTGGAGAGGAGTGCCATGTCCCTCTATCCAAAGCATGTTATTTAAGAGCCAGGGAGCATCCAGAAATGCCTTTTTTTTACCTTCAGTGTGCATCAGCTAGCACACAATGACGTGGTTTTTCACACTAAGAATCCCCCCCCCCCCCCCCAATCAGGTCTTCCTAGAAGGTTTCTACCTTCCCTCTCACCCACACCAGATTTTTAGGACTCCTGGGCCCCACAGACTGAGCTCTTTTGACAATCTGGCTTGGAGTTAATGCTCCACTGACATGCTGCGCCCTTGGCCTAGATTTCATGAACTGATTGGGCTGATACAAAGAGACAGAATTTCTATTACCCCAGCTCCAGGCAGGGGTGACGGTAACCCAGAGAGAAGCTTGTGTGCAATAAGGGGCCCCTAGGTGGAAACAGAAGCTAGGTGTTGCCTTGCCACGTGACCTGGCTGTGAGAGGAGGCAGCTGACTCTTACTCTGGTGTAAAATGCATGGTACTCTGTCTGCACGAGAGGCTTGCTTTGGAGCAGCTATGCTGGTGGCTGAAATCTGAGTGCTGCGGACAAGGCCTAAGACGACATATTTGCTACGCTTGGTAACATGTCAGTCCAATTGCTTTGCAAACATTAAGTATCTCAACCAGCTCACAAAGTTTGCCTCCATTTTGGTAGCCAATCTGCTAGTCCATTGGTCAGGCCACAGAACACTATGGTGCCATGTGGGAGATCTGGGTTTGGAAGTGACTGCTGACCTCCTCCCTTGGCCAGGCTGGCGGTGGTCTGGAGATAACATGCCTAAGGCTGCTTATTTTCCTTCTTCCCTGAAGCACTGCTGTCTGAAAAGAGACTGTTTGAATCTGTGGTGTGATGAAGGGACTGAATTAGACACACATCCTAGGAGAGCAAAGGCATTTTCTAGTGGCGCCTGTCCCTTCCATTAAAAAGGAAAGGAGACTCTTTCACAGTCTGCATACCACTTTCTCCCTGGCCCAATGATTTAATGCAGTAGGCAAGGTGAAGGCAGCAAATGCAAATATTAAAATATATGGAGTTATTCCATGGCCAGTCGTTAGTGATGCCAGCCACCTATTGTAAAGATTGTGGCCATTATAAACAAGTTCCACTTATTTTGTCATATCACTTATGTCTCAGCTCCGTCAGCGCTGTGTGGAACATTGCCTATTAGTAGTGAATGGTGAGGTGGAAATAATTCCCCACTTGTCTCTTTTGTTCTTCTTTTCTTTCTTCCACAGGACACATGAGACAAGGGCAGGCTTGGAATTAATATCATACAGAAACAAAACTCAGGTGCACAATTTACATTGGCTGTATCAGCTAATGAAGGCTGGATCGGTGTCAGGCTGGTAAAGAATTCCTTTGGCTTGATAAGTCACTTGGGAAATAGAAGAGAATAGCCTGGGTTGGAATCAGTCGAAGACCTGCTTCTTGATTGCTTTCAAATTCTCTGGCTTGATATCAATAGCTCATGGCCCCAGGGCAGCCTTCAAAGGCCCATTTGGCAATTCTGAAAATGCAAGTTTTTCTGTTGCTGCGGAACTGATGAGAGGCAGGGAGTTGCTGTCTGCTGGGTGGCCCTTAGGGTATTGCCATGTGAAACATGTCAGTAAGAAGATGAAACAATAGCAAATGGTGGCTGCTGAGGGTTCTGAGCCAAACCTGGGAAGCACACCCAGAGTGGCTTCATGGAGAGGGAAGAGGCTTGCTCTGGTCTCCAGATCACATGCAATACCTCACGGATGGTTAAACACCTTTTTGTGAGGGAATAATAAGAGATATATGACTTGCAAAAAAAAAAAAAACCCTGGCATTCTCCCCTGGCACAGGAATGGCCCTTCCATGAGCAGGCTGTACATGAATGGGGGAGTAGGCTAGAAGGTAATGATGAGACCAGCAGGCTGCTGCTTCCCCTTTCCCAAGACAAGCGTTGGTGGCTCTCTAGAAGATTGAGACATGAAGGGCTATTGTAGGACAGAATTGCTGGAGCTCCAGGAGTGACAGAAGATTTGGGTTACTACCTATGGAGGCTTTAATGCCCAGGCCATGCTCCTTGGCATAGGAGTGTGCACCAGTGCTGTAGGACATTGGTCGTGAATAGGCCAAAGTGAAAGCAGGACAATTCAGAGGCTGGTGACGTCAAATGACATACTTCCCTTTCCCTGAATGCCTCCCATTCTTCTAACAATGGTGGCTGGAGAGCTCTAGAAAGAGAACGCAACCAAGAGTGCAAGAGGAGACTGAAAGAACGAACAAACCTTCTGAATGCAGCACGTGTATGTCTCTAGCTAAATGAAGTTTGTCAGTTCCTGCCTATCGCAGACAATGCAGGGAACCAGCTGCCCTCGTTGGCTTCTAAAGCCCAGCACTGAATTACTCCAGCCGGCCTCATAGCCCTGGTATCTTCACTGCCTTCCTTGCTCCCTCTGCTTATCCAGCCCCATATCCCATGCCACTGAAGTCGATGAGCGCTTTGGTATTCAGTGGGTGCAAGATCTAGCACCTGCCGCCTCTTGGTGTCTCCACAGAGTCTTGCCACTTCTCCATTCTGCTCTTATTACCTGGAAAAGTCTCCTTGTCACTCACATCTTCATATGAATTCTCTAGGTAAAATTTACCAGTGATGCAAATGATATGAGTTACAGCTTGGCTTGTGGTTGCATCACATGCTGAGGATGTGGAAAGGATGGGGGTTGTAGCAGGAAAAGCAGGTACCAGGAGGTTAGGAATCTACTTTCAGACAATAAATCTTATGTATTCTGTTCCTGCTGTGGCTTTACCTTCTCCACCCACTTACCACTGTGCAGCTTTTGCCACCATGCAGAGCACCTATGAATTTGGCCCTCCATTTGATCTCCAATGTCAGCTGTAAATATCCTCCTCCCTTGACTCCTCTTTTCAATTTCCCTTTGCTTTGATATAACTTAAGTTGATAAAGCATATGGCTTCTTTAGAAGGCCACTATCTGCAATATTAGATGACATTTACCCCACTCTGTGTTGTACCATGTTCACCATTGTCCCACACCACAGTGTAACACAATAGGAAATGCAGAGCATCAAAACTAATTTTGTTTGTTCAGGTACAAGCTGAATTGTCTGAATCAATTTACAAGCTGTCACTCTGCAAACAACGGATCACGGAGGCAGCAGGATCTGTTCCGAGTGGTTATTTGAAATAACATCTATAATTGTGGTTGCTAGTAATGAATTATGGAAAGAGCTTTGAAGAGCTAATATTTCCCATGCCCAAGACTGGTGATTTATGCTCCCTCTTGTGTATGCAGACAGGCTGAGGACATGAAGCAGTGATGTATGAAATGTTATTTAACACTTAATAAAATTGCATTGCTGTTTTACAGCACTCTTAACTGTTCCAAAGTGCACACTCAAAGTCAGGAGCAGGTTTGCACATACAAAAGTGTGCTCATCCCTTTGCACATGTTTGTCTTGTGCGTGCACACTGGGGGAATTTGCACACCTAAATCAGGGTGTGTACACACCTACACTGAGGGGAATTTGCATATCCAAATTAGCTGTGTACAAGTGCACATTTTATTGAAAATTGGATCTAAACTGTGTAATTCTGGGAGCATCCTTTTGAGGTGGGTATCATTAGTTTCGCTGTCAGGGGAGGTGTGGACACAGTTTAGAGTCAACACGTCCAACAATGGCTACTGATTTTTGAGTGCCTTAGCTTTTGGGTATCCAACAGGAGATTTGTTTGACCTAATTTTCACAGGTGCAGAGCACCCATTGCGCCCATTGACTTTCACTGGAATTCTGAATGCTCAGCATTTCTGAAAATCAGACCCAAGATGTCTAAAGATAAGGCCCCAAAAATCAGTGACCACTCTTGGAAAATTTGGCTCAAGTCCACCTTGTGATTTAGTGGAATAAGAACAGAGGAGATTCTGACTCTATCCATATGATTAGCCCAGCGGGTCACCCACTGGCTCTTTCAGTCGCACTTTTCAACTTGGGTTTACAAAATGCTTTGATCCTTTTATATCGGATTTGCTTCTTGCACCCTCGAAATGCTGGTACCTCTGGAGTTGAATATGGCAGCTGTGTTTAACAGTCCTAATGCAATCTACTCCAAAGGTTAAGGCAGAGAGTGGAAAAGAATGAAACTGGTGGGGGAGTTTAGTTCAACAAAAGCCATAGTTGCCATGTGGGGAGGTAAGAATTTGAAAAAAATTCAACTAGTCACTGGCTCAATTTGAAACAAGACAGAATATTCCATTTTCATTCAAGCAGCATGAGGGAGATTAAAAAAAGACATTAATTTTAATAGCATTGACTAGATTAAGCTGACCTCCCTTGACCCTGCGGTAGCACTGCAGTCATTCAGAAGCCTCTGCCGTGAATATGAAACTTCCTCATGGGCCTGTGCTTGTGGCATTGTTTCTTTGATAAAGGTTTCATGGGATGTGCTTCAAGCATCTCTTTTGTGGCATTTTTCATTGTGTTTACTCTTAGGGTCACCCCCTGTCAGACTCACGGCAAGCCTCTTGCAGTCGAAAAACGGACAGCGAACAACAGAGACAGAGGATTGTGCCTGTAATTGCTCACTGTAATTATCTGCCATTGTGAACCGAATTAGCATGGAGTGGGGAAAATATTTAATTTGTAACACTTAAATGTTTCAGAGGTGTAGCCGTGTTAGTCTGTATCCACAAAACTAACTGAGTCCGGTGGCATCTTAAAGACCTTGTAAGGTAACTCCCTTCTCCATGTGCCAATATATTTATGCCTGTATCTGCAATTTTCACTCCATGCATCTGAAGGAGTGGGGTTTTAACCCACACAAGCTTATGCCCAAATAAATCTTAGTCTTTAAGGTGCCACCAGACTGCTCATTGTTTTTTACTTAAATGTTTGTGTCTTTACCTGAAAGCATAGTAGTCTGAACAACACTGCCCTCTATGGAAGAGTGAAGGTGCATCTTTAGTGCATTAGGGCCTGACTGAAAAAAGCAGTGTTATAATGCACACTGCCTGGATTGCCTGCATACTGTATTCTGCAATGGTCAAATCAACCCCTTTCCTCCTAGGGTGGCTCTCCAGCCTTTTCATTCTGCTGATCACTTAGAAAGAGCAGGGACCCTAGGCTGTGATCCCCAGTAAGGATCTCAAAGCAGTTTGCTTCCTTTGAGTCATTTAGATTTCGTCAGGGTCTGTCCCAAGCTTTAGTTCCACAGCATCCCTGAAATGGTGCCAGTGATGGGCATAGGAAAGCAACAGCTTGGTAGATAACTGGGACAAGATTTCCTGCATTGCGTGCACCCATTTTATACCTCATTACAATGGCTGCCTGTGCAGTCACAGCATATGCACAGAGCAAAAAGTACCCAGGAATGTACAGCCACAGTAACTGTATAGGCAAATGGACATTCGCAATTGTGGAAGTCTGCACAACACTGTGGGGGGGAGGGAAGATGAGGTTTCTTTGGGGTGAGGGGATAAGGACCTGGAGAAACCCTTCTCTGAGTGCCATGCTTACTGCGTATGAGCATTAGCAACTCGGAATCTCTGATCTAAAGGCTTTGTCTAAAAAAGCCCCACCCATTAAACTGAGCTGATTGGTGATGAAAGATTGAGCTGACCCTGCTGAGATTCAGGCCTGTAGTTACATGGTCCAGCTGAGCTCTGCTCAGTGCAGCAACCAAGGGAGTGACCAAAAGAGCTTTTAACACCAGCTTTTCATTTCCCTGCAAACTGGGCCAGGTTGGCCCCCCGGCACAGGTGAGAGCAGGGCCATTATCAGAGTGTTTGCGTGTGCCAACTGCATGGCATCACACTGGCTACATTACCTTTACACCAACTGGAGAATCCCCTAAAGCAGCAGCATTCCGCGCCGCCGCTAAGGGTATCTTTCCCACTGCTTTGTGGTGCAAAGCAGCTAGAGTGGGAGGTGAGATTCTGGCCGTGTTTCAGATACTGTGCTGGGTCTCTAAGCTATGCCTGTCACTGCACCATAGGGAGCCTGTGCTCTGCCCCTGCCTAGAGTGATGTTCATCATCCACTCTGATCAACAGGAACAACACTCTTCTACTTTGGTATGTCCTCCCCAACTGCAGTGTTATCACCAGGACTCTGCTGTCCCCTCTTCCTCTTAGCAGTTAGGGAGATGCAAGAGCAGGCAGTCCCAAAGATCTGCCACCAGCATCCAAAACAGCAGCAGGGCTCATTAAGGGATGGCACAGTGCCTCAGGGACCTTGGCGGGGGGGGGGGGGGATCACTTTTCAAAACACTGCAGAATATACAGCAGTGCCTAGGCCAGTCTGGAACAAGTATCTGCCCCTCTGCCCAAAGCTCCTCCCCAGAGCCAGCCTCCAAGGTACACACCCCTGAGGCAGGATAAACAACCTTGCTCTAATGCTTAGGTTGGCTGCCAGTTTCACTCCTCTAAATGTAGTTCAGCTGGTGCACGGCCAGGTGTGGAGATGCTTACCTGGATCCAGCAGATGGCGAGTTCAATCTCTGTTAGTCTCCCACCACCTGCTGGAGACACAAGCACATCTTGTGTCAAGTGAAATGAAGGAGATGGAATCATCCTAGTCTACAGGACTGAATAGCACAAAAATGCTGCTCCGTTTGGCCTGAGTAAGGCTGTGGGTTGAGGAGGGGCCCAGGACGGGGATAGGAAGCCAACGATTTGTGCTGGAGATGCTCTTTGGCACAGATGTGTGTGAGAGACTTCCCCTAAGCCCTCCTCATCGGCCGGGCCCAAGATGGGACTATAAATCCTTTACTCTTGTGAGCCTTAAATGAACTTGGTGATATTGGAGGAAAAATAAAATGAAGCTCGTAGACTTCACAGGCTGTCTAGGATCTGGACACCTTGTCCTCCGAGAATCCAAAAGGAATAAAAGAACTACAATGAACTGATTTATGCCCATGTGTGAGCTGCACTGTCTTAGTCTCGGTATTCTAGTTTCATGGTATTTTGCTATTTGATACGATTCTGAACAAGTGAAATCTTGATGCCAGTAAATCCCCATAGATGGGAACTCTCCATTGCTGCTCGGCAGATAGAAACACTTCTGCATCTGTAACAGAAAAGGAACAGGGGCATAAAAGCAGGTAAAGATAAAGGGAGTCCTTAGGTACCACTTTGAAGTGAGCTGATCTCGGCAGCATGTCACAGCTATGTCCAGATAATGGACAATACCTTGATTATGTGAATGAACTTAGCATTGTGCACAGATTGTGATATATTGGCTTTAAAGAACAGCCACAGCAAAATAAGAAGCAATGCAAAGCAGACGACAGCCTCACATCTAGGATTTTGTCAGTGTCCAGAATAATTATTAAGCAAGTTATAATGGGAACTTTGTTTATTTACCTCGCCTTTTTTAAAAAAAAGAAGGTGCTGAGAACATATGGAATGAGACCAGAATATTTAATAGTTGATTCAATTTAAAAAGCATAGTCTATTTTTCAATAAGTGCTTTAGATGCAAGATCAATGACCTGAATTGGGGGGCTGTTTGCAAAAGCCTTAGATCTAATTTTACCCAGGTATTCAGCTAGGTTTTGCAAGACTAATATTATCCACAATTACTCTGGTACAGATGCGGGGGAGCTGTACCATGGTATAGCAATATTTTACATTGTGGAATAGTGCATCAACTGTCAATTTTCTTTTTGAGTTGTTCCCAAGTAGAGTGTCCTTTCCCTTTGATCTTCATGTAATTTTTGTTGCTGCTGGTTGAAAATGAAGACATTTTTAAAAAAGAAATTGCATTTCCATTCTCCTTAATCTTTATATTTCAAGCGCAACTGCAGGGCTGATGACATCAGGGGAAAGATGATTACAGAAATAAGGAAATTAAGGCCCATCTTTGGTGGAATAGTTCAAGGACTGTGAGGGCGGGGGGCGGAAGAGGGGAACCAGGGCTAGTTGAAAGTGGTTATATGAAATTATACAGAAACAAAATCTGTGGTATTCAGATGCATAGCAATAATACTTGGCTCTTATGCAGAGCAGTTCAAATACAAACTTTATCTTTGCAATGTTAGGAGATGAGTCGATATTACTTTCCTCATGCTGACAGATGGGGGCATGGGAGCTGACAGATGAATCTGACCTTGGTTAGGGTTGAGACCTGGAGGGCTTCCTGGCTCAGGGTTAGGATTGCAGCTGGTGAGGCTCCCTGGCCTAGTGCTCAGGTTGTGGGCTGGTGGGGCCCCAAGGTTTGTTAGGGTAGGGGTGGGAGGGCTTTGAGGGCAAGAGTTAAGACCCCAGCCAGTAAGATTCCTCTGCCAAGGCCTAGAGTTGAGGCTGGTAGGGCATCCCTGGCCTAGGGTTATTGTTGTGGCAGGTAAGCCTTTCTGTGAAGCATTTGTTCTGGGCAAACATAACATATTCCTGACCACCTCGTGCCCTGCAGATATTTGTTCCATGTTGTATAGGTTGGGGGTGACATTATCCTACTTTGGCGCATCCTGAATTCTGGGCTTGGATGATATGGGCCTGACTGGCCTCTGGCATAAGCTGAGCAGCCCTTGGGGCATACCATAGCCATCTCAGGGCTGCCCTTCAGCCTCAAACAGCCAAAACTCCAAGCCTTCTGGCAACACCCTTCCTCTTCCAATATACCCCAGCATGCTCTGGGCTGGAGAAGTCCCAGATAGTGGGATCTGACTGTCAGGGCACAGATGTTCCCCCTGTGAAATGCTGCTCCTCATGCTTTTATGTTGTGGATGAACTTAATCAATTTTTTTTTTGGGTATAAGTATAACAAATGTGATTTGAAGTATCACACCGAAAAGACAACATAAAACATCAAACTATCACGTTAACACCCCCTCCTCCCCCACACACTTCACCTCCCTCCACACACACCAAGAAAAACAGATGGGGCAAATAGCTACAGGGAATAAACAATGTTTCATCTGCAAATTTGGAGAACTTTCCTGAGCCCTCTTGACATCAGAGCCTGTACAACTGCTCTCAGATTGTTTATTTCCCAGCCAGGGGCTGTCATCAGAGGAAACAAGTGGTTGCATCACTTCCTTTTGGTCTCAGAGCAAACACATTAGGCAACCAATTATCCTGGTGCCAGCTATAGTATCACAAGTCTGGAGGAAGCTTACTTCTTGCGACTACTTTTTTTTTTTTTTTCTTCCAGCAATGGGAGTGCAAAAAGCTGCTGCTCTGTTTAGCTGCTGTTTGACTAGTTACAACATTGAAGGCAAAAGAAACAAACAAGCTCCACTTTTACTTGTAGCAAAAATTTGAGGCGGAGTTTGAAAGCCCTAAAACTAGTCTCTTGTCATGAGAATAGTAGCCCATCCTTAACTCTAGCGTTGCTACCGAGTATCACTTTAATAACGTAAGCACTAGATTGGTATAAAACTACCCAGGGAGTGGTAGTTCTGTTTTCCGGTAAGCACTCTTACATGAAATAATGGCTGCACTTACCAAAGGAGGGGGGGGGGGGGAAGCCCTCCCATGCTCTGCTTCCCTGGGGCAGCAGGAACAAGTGCAGCCTTAGAAGGTTGATGTTGAGGGTGGGGGTGGGAGATGATCTGTATTGTTGGAAAAACTGAACATGTCGTGGCAGATGACGTTTGCCTTGGCCTGCCACCAATAGTTTAACTAATGCTTTTGCACCAGATCAGCAGCAGGTAGCACAGAATTGGACTGCAGGATCTAGGACCCAATTCTGTACATTGGACGTCCAGCTACTCAGCACCTAATAGCCCCTGGAGTCCAATCTATCTGTCCTCCTCCTTCCACTGCAATCAATTATGATAAATTCAGGAGACACATAAAGGTCTTCAAAATAGGGTGACACCTGTGTAGAGCAGACTCTAAAATGGCAATCATGTTATAAGGGACATTAATCACACTTTGGGTCAGGGCCTGACCCAAGACCTTGGATGTGAACAGCTGTGGGCTCTGGGGCTGTTTGAGCTCACTTCGGGATTTTACAAATGGCCTCATAGGCTCTGAATGGGCTGAACCCGAACCCCGCAAAGCTGAAAAAGTTCGGATTGTCTCCAGACCCAATCTCACGCAGAGCCGAGCATCGGAACCAAATTCCCCCAAGTGCTGAGAAGGCCCAGGCCCAGCTATGAATTCCGCCACTCAGGCCCACCTGTGATTTAACACATTCCTTTAAACCACATGAGAAGCACTGAAATCCACACTGCAGTTATTTTGTCTCTTTATTCCAGAGCTGGGTGTCAGTGCTTGTCTTGCATGGCAGATCTTTAAGGCAGGGGGCTGACAAAGAGAGATGTGCCTTCAAATGGGAATCGTACAAGTACTTTGTATTGAAGTTATCCGGGCTTAAGAGCCTGCTGTGGGTCACACGGCAGCCCGATGAATGTCTGACGTGATGAGATGTTTGCTATGGAAAATACACAGTTCATAAAAACCAACCTCAGAAGTCGAGTCTGACCTGTATAACACAACAGCAAGCTGGATAAACCTGCCTGCCAGAATTTTTCCTTGAGTGTATAAGAACTTTGCTCTCTCTTATCTGCTTTCCTCTTGCAGCCTGGGGGCACGTAGCAGGCAGAAAGGAAACTGCTCTTGGAAGAAACTGAAGCATACACTTAAAGTCCGTGCAGGAAATCACCTAGTGAAGAACAAAGCATGTGAGACTGAAGCCCTGGAGGGGAAGGGATTTGAGCATCAAGACTGGGGAAAGCTGGTCCAGAATTATTTCAACAAAGTTTGCAGCTGTCGTGTGTGTGTGTGTGTGTGTGTGTGTGCGCGCGTGTGTGTGGTGATAAACTCAGGAAGACGGCTCCTGGGGGAGGGGTAGAAAACAGTCTGAGAGGGTTAAAGAGTGCTCTCCCCTAACAACTGAGGAGGGGTCAATCAGGTTCAGCTGAGAGGGAGTCACCTGAGGTCAACTAGGATCAACTGATTCCAACTAAGGGCTGCCTGAGCCCTTTTTAAAACCCTCCCCTGGTGGGAGAAGGGGGAGGAGAGAGACAGGGGGAAGGAGTTAAGCTACCAGTAGGTGACTAGTAGCAAGGGTGTAAGCCTCTCCAGGAGGGGAGGCTGCATTCCCTCCCCTAAGGGAGAAAAACAAGCCCAAAACACTGGCTGAGAGAAGGATGGACGGATGGATGGACTGCCGCTGTGCAGCCATGAGGGACTGTTTTACCCCAAGCCTGTCTCACCGAGGCAAAAAGCAGCTGAGGCTGGTGAGACTGAGAATGTGCCTTGCCACAATATAGATAGCTAGCTGCAGCATCACAGATGGGGTATTTTCCCCCTTTCAAGGTCAAACATTCAACAACTGAACCAGGCACAACAACGGGAAATGATACAAGTTCTATTTACCTGGAGGAAAGTGGAAGTCACTGGTCACTAATAATTACACACACACACCCCCCCCTCTGCTACACCCAATATCTCAACACTTGGCGTCTAGAAAGCCGGATCTGGATTCTGTGTCTTAGCCCATTTCTCCTCTTAAAAGCCTATTTTCTCCTAACCTTGCTGATCAGGTGCTACCTAAGCATCTGCCATATCTCGTTTGCCTTTTGCTACGGCTCTGCTGTTGTGCGTCTGTATATGCAGTCAGTCACATGAAAAGACACAACTCACGCCAGTAAAGCTCAGGTCAGGCATAACACATAGCAAACAGTCTTTTCTGCAAGCTTTGATCTCTGATCACCTTCAAAACCTAATGGTGTCAGATCTCTTTACTACAACAACCACTAAAATGAAATCTAGTTATTCCCCTACATGTTAATTAGCTAGACTGGAACTCCCACTCTGGGGTCTGCCTGTGATTGTCCATTAATGATTTATTCTGCAGGGGAAGCCTGTCCCTGTCCGAGACTGGCATAGAAAAACGTCATTAGCTAATGTGCTCTGCCTATGGCATCCAATTGAGGGCAGGCCTGGCCTGGCCTGGCATCTCTTGCCTATAAAAGTTAAATGGATTCTAGTTACTCCTCTCAGTTCTACATTATACTGTGTGATTGCTACATGTGGTGTGTTTATATAACTGAAAAAGGCAGGCTTGACTTCAGTGCAGGTGTCCAGGCACTTCATCAAAATGTGGAAATACAGATCCCGGGGAGATGAGCCTAAGAGATAAGAACCTAGACTAGATCAGAACAGTAGTTTAATCCGTGGTTTGAACAAACAGTATTAGTGTCTGTCAGATCCACTAAAGCTAAAGGAAGAGTCACACCTAAGTACTGTGATCTCACCATAAACAGGCCTCAGACTTGGCTTGACTGGTCCTTGAGGAATAACACCTGGCGCATGGAGTGGCACAAGGCTGGTTTAGGTAGCCCTGCACCATCCCCAGGCAGTCACCAGCCAGGGGCATGCGAGGGTAGGAATGGGAGCAGCCAGAATATGTTGCACTCCAGCTCTTCTAACCTGCAGTGAAGCCCATTGGTGGCAGTGGGCAGCTGTCACATGTTCAACAAATGCTCTACTTATGCTGGGGACCGCACTGGCCCCTGGACCAGCCCAGAAACTTGAAGATGGGAAGATCAGATGGCATAAGCCATGGCCCCTTCTGGGTTGTGCATCCCTAAGCTGTGCTGGATCTAGCTCTAG
Source organism: Mauremys mutica (assembly GCF_020497125.1). NCBI lineage: Eukaryota > Metazoa > Chordata > Testudines > Geoemydidae > Mauremys > Mauremys mutica. The sequence goes on along the minus strand of NC_059084.1, from coordinate 8,187,906 downwards.
CTGTTTACTAAGTATTTGTTTTCAGGGGTAGGGGAGAAGGGGTTTCCCTCAATGGAGCAATCCCTGACTTGTCTCCTCATTGCTGGAAATCCTCACTGAGTGCATGGTGGAGTCACTTCCTCATCAGTTACTGACTTCCCCAACTAGAGACCATTTACTTGAAAAATTATTTTGACAGTCTGCCCCCAGGCTGAGTAGTTGTGTACAGAATGCAGTAGTAGCATGTGGTGCTGTTTCCTCTAGGCCCCAGGTAAAGGCCTACGTCAATTCATTACTATAGCACAAGCACAATGTAAGAGCACTGAAAATGCTACGGTCTGCAACCTAAGCTCCAGCCTTCTCCTTCGTGGGAGGTAAGTCACTAAGGCATTTGCTTTCTGAACCTTTTATTTTGTTTAATGATGATTTAATTCAGATAATGCAGGCCTGAAGCTGAATCACATTGTGGTCAATTAGTGGCTTCCTGTGAATTGTCAAACATTAATTGCTTTCATGTAAACAACATGTTTTAAGCCAAAATCTCAACCTCCATTGTCCAGGAAAAATCCCTACTATCTGTAAATGAGCATATACTTTCAAAACTAGCTTCCAGAACTGTATGTGTGATAAATATAGATGTTATGCCACCATGGAGGCTGAGGTGGGGGAAAAAATCTGGCTGTTTGACTTAAAAAACCAAAAACAAATCTACCCTCCCCCCCCCCGAATTAGCTCCTACTAAGAATATTTCTAAGCCTGAAGCTGGCCATATTCAGACAGTGTTGTAAAACACACCTTTGTTCAGGCTGTTTGCTACTGTATACCCCTAGCACACAGCCAACTGGCAAGGCATTCTCCTGTCTCTGCTTTTAAAGTTCGGTAAGTGCTGCTGCCTGGAATGACGGTGTATTTGTACCCTATGCTTGAGGAAATAGTCTTGCTTTGAATCTAGCCATGTAGACACTAGGGTGGTGATATACCTGTAAAGCCTGGTGACAGTAGCTTAATGAATGTTGAATGCATTTTCTAAAATAGAGTTTAGGGGATCATGGGATTTTATTGGGGGCATTTGGGTGCCGGGAGAAGTTTTAGTTGGCTTGAAAATAGAGGACAAAGAGAATTTGTTCATTCAGTGACTGTGTGTAAAGGAAGCTGTTACTTATTTGTCAACTGCAAAATCGATCTACCTGCCTTGATTACTAGAGATTTAATTCTGCATTTAATGTAGCTAAAATTCCAAATTATATTATCCTATGGTGACCTGGCTCAGTCAATTTCACTTTTCAGTCACCGGATACACACATAGCAATCTAAATGGCTCCTGATGGTTTAATTAATACAGTAATACCCCCTCTCCGCAGAATCCTTTCTTCACTTCTGACAGCCATTCTTCTACCTAATAACTTGTGTTCTCACATTTTCTAAAAGCAACTCTCTTAGACAAAAATAATGCTGGACTTGTGAGACATCATTGTGAATATCAATGAAGGTTTTTCTTTTTCTTCTGCTCCAAACTTCCTTTTTGGGCTAAAAGTAAATACAGTCAGCTGTAACACAGAACCTAATCGAGGAAGAATAATTGGTGCATGCTGCTAACTTCAGATCTGGATCCAAACTTCAAGTAAAAGAGACTGAATCTTGGAATTTTGTTCATGCCCATATTTCTTTATTTTTCTACCTGCTCTTCTGGAAAAAAATCCTGTAGCATTTAACAATGAACCTTTATTTAGATTAAAAAAAAAACCTGCAGAATTATTAGAAAATTATCTAGCATGTCTAAAAATTCTAACACAAAAAAGCTAATTTCCCAAAACTGAGGAAAATTATAAGCGAAACTGATTAGAGAAAAAATGTAGACAGAAAAATGGGAATGTAAATTGGGAGTTCTTTAGGAAAATTATAGGTGGCCAAAAATCCATAATTCCACCCTCTCCTCCCCCACAAAAAAAAAGACAACTTTGGCTAAAAGCCCATTGTGGTTCAGAGAAAAAGGGAAGGCAGAAATTCAATACAGAAAAGCAGTATATAATAAATAGAAAAAGGTGGAAATACTGATAAGGGAAGCTGAAGAGATCAGGGAAAAATCTGTGGCTAGCAGAGCTAAAGACAATAAGGAGTTTAAGTATATTAGGAACCAAAGAAATCTTAGCAAGGGTGTAGGCCCATTACTAGATTGAGGTAGTAAACTTGTTAATAATGCAGGAAAGGCAGAAATAGTCAATAAATATTTGTGTTCTGTATCTGGAAAGGAGGATGTTGCACTCATATCACATGGGGATAATAAAGTACTTTCTAGCCCATTAGTAACTGAGGAAGGTGTTAGACAGCCTCTACTAAACATTTTTAAAATCACATACCTAAGAGTTTTAAAGGAGTTGGCTGAGGAGAGCTCTGACCCAGTGATTTATTTTTTTATTATTATTTTTTTTAAATCTTGGACCAGTAGAAAAATTACAGAGCACTATACCTTTCTATGTTAATTTCTATAAAACTCCAATTCAGTTCCCTGAAACCCTATCCAATTTTTATATAACTGAATTGGTTTTATCCCTATTCAATCTATAGGATTTTTCCATAAGTAGCAAAGTTCCCCGGTTGCAGTATCTTAAGGGCTGGAGGGCCTGGGCCTTGCCAACCTGCTTACTAAAGAGTCAGGGTGCTGCAGAGTGACCTCTGCCCACATGGGGGTGCTCAGTAGGGCTCTGGCCCAGTTACGTGTACCTAGAATAAACAATGACAGCTGTGAATTAGAAGCTAAAAACCCATTGAGAAGTTCTAGTGACACCCTAGAATTAGGGTTGCCAGATGTCCAGTTTTTGACCAGAATGCCCAGCCAAAAAGGGATGCTGATGGCTCCGGTCAGCACAGTTGACTGTGCCACTAAAAGTCCGGTTGGCCTCAGCAGGGCAGGCAGGCTCTGTACCCAGCTCCATGTGGCATCTGGGCAGTGTGTGGATCCCCCTGTCTACTCCTCCGCCAAGGAGCCAGAGGGACATGCTGGCCACTTCCTGGGAGCTGCCTGAGGTCCCCTCCCACGTCCCAGCCCCCTCCTTCACCCCAACTCCTGGCACCCCCAGCCAGAGCCTTCATCCCCTCCTGCATCCCAACCTCCTGCCCCAGCCTGGTGAAAGTGAGTGAGGGTGGCGGAAAGTGAGTGACAGGAGGAGGGGAGATAGTGATCAGGGACAAGGGCTTCAGAGAAGGGGTGGGGCCTCAGAAGGGGCAAGCAAGGGTGTTTGGTTTTCTGCAGTTAGAAAGTTGGCAACTCTACCTAGAATACATGATTCCCCCACATCCATAAATCCCTCTTTGTCTGTTAAAGAGATGAACAAGGGTCACTTGTTCTCCAGGAAGTAGGGTGGACAAGCTGCCTTCTGGAAGAATGACATCATAAGCTAAATTATCCTTGGTGTAAATTTGAAGATTTCAGTGTGAATCATTTGGCCACATGGTCTTTGCACAAGCCAGCCAGCAGAAAGATCTGATGCACAAAGAAACTATCACCCTGTTCAGCTCTGTGGTTTTTATCCATTCCAGAGCCTTTGGATGTATCTCAACAGCAATCAATGGGTGTGGCTGCAGTTTGAGCTAACCTCCTTGAGCGAGTGAGCTAGCTAGCTAGATTATAAAGGTAGCTTGAGTCCTGGACCAGTGAAGCTAACTGCATGAGTGTCTGTGTGAGGCTATACAAACCTGCCCAGAACCCTTGCTAATCACTCTTGGGGCTAACCCACTCTGAAGTTTGCACTGTCATGGTTTTGCTGCTCCATGACCCAAGATAGCTAGATTAAAGCTAGCTCAGGTATGTCAGCTTGAACTGCAATCACAGTCAGTGACTGCAGTCCAGACATACCCTTTGGGGGCAATGACAGTGACTGGAAGCCAGCTGAGTTTTAGCTCTGCCACTGGTCTCTTCCAGTTGTCCTCTTTACTATAGTCCATCTACGTGTCTCCCCTCTTATGTCCATAATCAAGATGTTTTTGTAGGGAGTCACAGTGATAGATTTCTTCTTTTCTGTTTCAGATACTTTATTTGCAGACTGACTAAGGGCACAGCCTTTAGCAGCTGTATTTGACTCTTATGTTGCTAGGTTTAAGTTCCACATTCTGCACTGCATGGGATGTTATACACACTGAGCAGGGTAATACGCAGTGTTGATGAATGAAGTCCAAAGGCCTGGTTACCCTTCCCCCTCATCCCCGGATATTACATTAGTTACTCCCATAGGAGATATTGTATTCTGCGGTGGGATGATTGGACCCCCTATATTTAAACACTTTGGAGTAGTTTGCATCTGGATCTTAAATTTGCAATAGGTCTGTATCTATAATAGGCCAAAGCCTCTGACCCTGAACTTCTGAGAAGTTTACAACTGAATTCAGGGTTGAATTTTGCACCTTGAGAGTTGTGCCACAGCTGGGAATAGAACCAGGAATCCTGACTTCTGGACCCCAGTCCCAGTCTGTAGAATAAGGTGACAATGCCTGGCCGAGTCAGCCCACCGTGGGTCGGATCTCCTAAAGATCCACTAGTTACCGGGCTAGCCCGGTAACAGCCACTCACACTGGTGTACACACACACACACCAAGGCCTCTGTTTCTTCCTTTTTCTTTTTTTTTTTAACCCTTTTTTTAACCTTTTTAAATTTTTTTTTTGTTTATTTTTTTTAACCACGATGCATCTTTACCTGGTCCGGACCATTACCATGAGGCGGTATGACAACCCCTCTTGAGGCGGTAAAAACCCCTCAGCACCGGTGCATCCTAATGCATTACCTATGCATTACCTTATGCATTACCTTATGCATTTACCTTGGCCAACTCAGCAGTTCCCAGTACTGCTATAAACTAACCTTATTGGGGCCTCTCCCCAATACCACTTTGCATCTGATCCTGCTGCACAGTCAATAAGTTCAGATGGCGTGAGCCCAACAGAGAGACAGACGTCCTCAGGGACAGTCCTCCTCCGATACCCCAATAGAGATTTCAAAAGGTCTCATACCTCTCATGTGGCGCCATGGGGTTCGAAGGGGAATGATCCGTAGTAGCCGTCTGTGGGTCTGTGGGCGTTGCCATCCCGGACGAGCCCCCAAATTGTCAAAGAAAAACTTAGTTCTCGCTTTTTGTTTGGGTGCAGCAAAATTAAATACTTTATTATTTCTCCAGTAATTACCATGGAGGGAGAGAGTGCCATAGGACACAGGGTCCTGGACAGGTCTCTCAACTGGTAAACAATTACATCAAGCCTTTATATCTTTGTTACAGACAAGCTTAGACAATCATGGAGACAGTAAAAAGCAACAAATACATTTTGTTTATACATAAGCTTCTCTGCTATCTTACTAGAAAAAGCAAGATTGCACATTGCAAGGTCGTAATACTTTCACACAGTTCACTCTGTCTTACATTATCTTGCTTCTACAAATCTCACGTCATAAGGGTCACAGTATGGCCTGACTCTTGCTAACTAACATTCATTAAGATCTCTTCAAAACCTTGTTAATTATTTACTGGCTTCCACAAGGGTAATACGCAGTGTTGATGAATGAAGTCCAAAGGCCTGGTTACCCTTCCCCCTCATCCCCGGATATTACATTAGTTACTCCCATAGGAGATATTGTATTCTGCGGTGGGATGATTGGACCCCCTATATTTAAACACTTTGGAGTAGTTTGCATCTGGATCTTAAATTTGCAATAGGTCTGTATCTATAATAGGCCAAAGCCTCTGACCCTGAACTTCTGAGAAGTTTACAACTGAATTCAGGGTTGAACTTTGCACCTTGAGAGTTGTGCCACAGCTGGGAATAGAACCAGGAATCCTGACTTCTGGACCCCAGTCCCAGTCTGTAGAATAAGGTGAAAAAATAATTAACAAATCCCTTGCTCACGATGTGCCTTCTATAACCTCGCTGACTAAAGACATTTAACTGACGTAGCATCAATAAACAGCCCTGTGCCTTCTAAACTTTCCAGGCCAGGTCCCACTGCACAACTGGGATTGTAGGACGATAATAGAACCATGCTTCTTCAATTACTAATTAATCCAAGGCAAGCCCCCAGATGCTTCAGTGAGTAACCGCGGGATAAGAAAGGAGCCGTGCAGTAAGCAGAGGATGTCATTCAAAGGACAGGTGTGTGATAAAGGGAAATGCATCTCACCATGACACCCCATAGAAAGTGACACAGGGAACCACTTGGTGAGCAGATAGTTGTTTACTGCAGGTAACCTGGCATCTGGTCAAAGATACAAACAAAATATACCATTAATGTAGCATCATTTGGCATCCAGGCAAAACTACATTTCCACTGGTAATGCTGACTATCTGCCAGGTAGACACACCCACAACCCAGAGTGCATGTTTTGCTACAGAAGCATTTTTCTTTTGTGGCAGGATAGGAGCAACTTCCAGGACTCCTCCTGCCCTAAAGAAGGTCTTGGGGACGAGAGTTAGATGGAAACTGGAACCTTGACTCCAAGGGTGCGTGTGTGCACTTTTTCTGACTCAAATCTCCACAGATGCCCCGGGCTGTGTAATTTTGGCTCCAGGTTGCGCCCCAAACCAAATATGCCTATTTTCCAATTCTGGCTCAGAAGTGGTTGGAACATTGAGCTTGCAAAATACTGTTAGACTGGTTCTGATGGGATTTCCAGTGTTTGGAGCCAAAATCTCTGAAGAGCAGCAGCTTGCTAGACTTTGGTGCGGTTGAGTCCAACCTTGAACCCACTTCTAGCTTAATTGAGCCCAGCTGGAAATATTACTGCCTCAGCCCATCTTTTTAGAGGACATAGGTAGGAGTCCAAAGGACTCCTGGGTTATATTCCATGATCTTGGGCAAGTTAGGGAGCCAAAGTTTTGAAACTTGGGTGCCTGAACATAGGTACCTAAATAACAGACCTGGTTTTAAGAGTTTTTGAGGATCTGCACTTTCCACTGAAGTCTCCTCCATGGAAACCCAGCGGGAGTGGAGTGTGCGCCGCACCTCTTAAAAATTTGACCACTTTAATTTAGTTGTTTAACTATGGATTTTTTTTTCTAGGTGACAAGCTTTCAGCAACCAGCTTAGAAATGGTTGGCCTTGACATCTCCCTGCCTCACCTCCCCTATTTGTATAAACAGGGATAATGGCACCCACCTACCTCTCAAGGGTGTTGTGAGGCTTAATTAATGTTTGTAATGTAAATTGTGATCTTCATATGAAAGGGGTTGTGGCAGCAGAGAATATCATTAGTCATTTTGTGTAATCTGCTTCCCAGGATTCAGGGGTGTTTGAAAGCTGCCACTTCAGAAGCACTCAGAGAACAAATGCAGTCTACTTAATGCACTCATTTGATGCTGGATATTTTACAAACCCCTGAAAGACTTGTTCAGTGCTTAATCCCGTCTCAATCAGGATTACGTCCATTTTTTTCCAGGATCTTTTAGACATAACTGGCATGATGGGGTCTTTACAGTAGTTCAGTAGGTTTGTGCACAAGCATTTCACCTGGAGCATGAGTTTCAAATTCTGCCTGACATCAGCTGTGAAAATGGACTGATGGTCACATTTCAAACCCGTCAGGAAATTTTGCCATATTGTGAAATCTCTGCAGAATCTGGTAGTTTTCCTCAGCAGGGACATTGTCGAAACAACTCCCACTGTGTGTTGACAAATGGAATTTAAAATAGTTCATGATTAATCATTAGGCTTTAATAGCTCTCCATTAGGGTTGCCAACTTTCTAATCCTACAAAACTGAACACAGTAGCCCTGCCCCAAGATCCCACCCCCGCTCACTACATTGCCTCCTTCCTCGGTGGCATGCTCTCCCCTCCCTTACGGTGGTGCAGTGGTTTTTAAAAAAAAGGTGGGCAAACTAACCAAAAGTAAACTCCATAATTCCCAGGTGAGAAGTGGGCAATCTTTTTACCTGCGTTTCCTCTCAGCTGCACTACTGCGATTAACCTCTATTGACTTTAGTCTCCAAAAACACAGGATAAAATAAGGGATTGAATTAATCCCTGGTTTGACTCTATTGACTTCGGTGGAGATGAATTTGGTCCACGGAGTTCAATGATAACTTACTATGTGGCAGTATTCTTCTCAGCTAGAGTCCAGACATTCTTATTAATTCTAAATCAGACACTCTTGCTGCCAAGTTTGCCAAATACTTTATATTCTATTCATTTTTTTATCATCCATGGTCAGCAGATAAATTAGAAGGCACTGTGGTGGCATGCCAGTGGTATGTTATAGCCTCTCCAGACTGCGGCAGAAAACAGAGGTCACCTGATATCTATTCAGTGGAGAAGTGAACTAGACAGCACGTGCGGGAAGGAAGAGGATTGCACAGCCGGCCAGGGCAGCATGAGTCTGTGGTCTAAGTCTAGCTGTTATTGACATCGGTGGGAGTTAGGTGCCTAAATACCTTTGGGGATCTGGTCATTACGTTCCTATGCGGTGATAGTGTTTGGAAACCACAGAGGGATTGTTAATATGGCTTAATGAGGGAGGGACAGTCTATGTCACCCAGTGCCTTCAGCCCAGATTCTGTGGGATGCTGTGCACCTGCAGTTTTCATGGACATGAAGGGGAGATGCAGGTGCTTGGTCCTTCTCTGGATTTGCTCCATTGTTTGCTATAACACTCCAGGCCATCAGGCAATTCCAAAGAAGCTCAGGGTACATCTACATTTTGAGCTAGGGGTGTAATTCCCAACTTGAGGCAATATACCCCCACTAGCTCTGGCTGAGTACAGGGGGACTATATTGCCCAAACTGATCAAATTGGCAAGAACAAATGGGGCAAATGCCTCCTTTTGCCAAAAAAGTCAGGACTGCCAGGACAGGCCTTAAAAAAGGGACTGTCCTGGCCAAAACAGGACCTATGATCACCCTAGTATCATAGCATGTAGCTGCAGCATCCTCAGTAGCGGGAGAGGCTAGCAGCCCGGAGGCTGTGCCTAGCGCCTTGGATGGGCTATGTCAGACATCTCAAACTCGAATCACCATGAGGGCCACATGAGGACTAGTACATTGGCCCAAGGGCAGCATGGACACCTTTTCATATAAAGATACAAAAGCCCTCCCTGCCCCCACCCCCACTCCTTCCATGAGGCCCTGCCCCCATTCCAACCCCTTCCCCAAAGTCCCCACCCCAACTCCACCCCCTCCCTGCTCCTATTCCAATCCCTTCTCCAAATCCCCACCCGTGCCCCACCGCCTCCCCTGAGTGCCTGGCTCCTCCCCGGTGGAAAGCCCTAAGTGCGGTCAAACAGGTGTTTGGAGATAGGAAGTGCCTGGAGGCAGGCAGAGGAGCAGGGATATGGGACATTGGGGGTAGGGGAGCTTGGTGGGCTGCAGGAAATAAGCCCGTGGGCTGCATGTTTGAGACCCCTGAGCTATGTATTCAGGGTGTCTAGCCCCTCCCATGGCTTGGGTACACTCTCTCTTTATTGCCTTGGCTCAATCAGAGCTAGTGTGAGAGTGTCTCCTCAAGCTGGTACTGACATCCCCAGCTTGTAACGCGTAGATATACCCTCAGTGTAAGGAAAGACTGTACTTGGGCTGCAGCAGTACCCAGTGCAGGAGAGGGAAGTGCCACAGGTGGAGAATGCTGCAGAGTAATTGCAGGCAGCAGCTGGAGGAGCACCTACCGGATAAGTGGAAATGTCTTTGGCTTGCTTAGCTCTCCCATCTGAAAAGAATGTCTGGCTGGCAGATGCTAAAGTTTCCTCACACAGGCCATGCTCAAAGCTGCCATGCTTGCAAATAAGGCTTGATTGTGAGCATAACTTGTCTCAGAATGTATCAAAACTGGTGACAGAAGATCACTATCTGTTTGTTGTAACGTGCCACATGTTTAGGGCACATTAAAGGTAGGTCATTGGGTTAAGCTGTGGATTTCTTGCTCCCCCCCCCCGCACTCGCTCGTATTGTTGCGGTTCATGTTTTGTGAATCAGCTGTAGTAAGAGACTGTTGCCTGACTGGATTTAATCACTAGTCTAGCTGTCTGCTCTTCAGGACAAAGACATTATCTGTTTGGCACAGTTAAGGTACCATATAGCTCTGTGTACAGTTATGGTGCTATATAAAGCAATGTTGCTCATTCTTGTGATTTTTATTGCAAGTCATGTGATATTTGGGGTTTTCCTTAGATGCTGGATTTATGAAATGCATAAGAATCTCAGCTTTCCTTTTGAAAAAAATTGTTTCTAGCCCTCATGGGGGGTGGAGAAAAGCTTGAAAATATGAAGCCAAGTGCACCCTAAGGGCTCAGAAATCCGAAGGCAAATAAAATGAACCTAATACTTATTATTTTTAAGAAATCTCATGATTAAGCCAAATGTGTGGTGGTGATTATTATTATTTTTATTTTTTTTTGGAGTGCTGACATGATTTTGAATGTTAGGGGTTGGCAATACTTGATACAGTCCCAATTACTTAACGAACAGGAGCACTTCTTTTGAAGTGAGTTACCTGCACAAAGTTAAGCACATGCATAAGGGATTGCAATATTAGGGCCTGAAGAGACAAACAATATAAAAACTTGTGTGTATGTGCATGTGTATCTAAAACAGGAAATATGATATATAAAAAATGTACAATCTGTACATAAGTATATATTTGGAAGAATATGTAACAAATATAAGACTATACAGTATATGTAGTTTGAGCATTTAGCACCCGTAAGAAAGTTAGAATGTTATACTGAATATTTGTAAGTGGGTAACACAAGAATATAGCTATATAATAGTGAAACATGCAGGTTTTATGTAATATACATTCTTGTATTTGTATACATTTGACACATGAAAGACATAATACGCAAAGTGTCATAGTATGCAATTACGCAAGAGATTTAATATATGCAAAATATTATACAGTGCATCCAAATCCATGGAGTATGCAAAAGAAACACAGACCCATTGAAAGCAGGGTCTATAATACATACCAGATGCCACTATGTGCAAAGTGTAGTACAGATAATAGATGCAGTGACATGTGAGTATGCAGCAGCACTAGATGTAAAATATGCATCAGTGCAATCTAAGCAGACTTACATGTAATAGGGTGTGTCACTTCCTACAAGCGTACCAGCAGCCACCAAGCTTAGGCCAGATTTCTCCTCCCTTATTTGCATAGACACGCCCTCCTGGAACGCCATTGGCCAGCAGGCTCGCCAGTGACGGTCGGGCCTCTGCGTCCCGGCCTTGGCATCTCATTAGCATGTGCCCCGCCCCGCCGGCACTGATTAGGCAGTTGGGGGGGGGGGGGTTGCCATAGCCTCGCCCGGCTTTCCGGTTGGCGGTCTGGGCTGTCACTCGGGGAACGCTGGGGGCCGCACTTCCGCCTTGGTGTCAGCGGGTCTGGGCCCGGGGCTGTTGCGGGACCAGGTGAGAGGAGGCGCCCGCGGCCTGCGCCCTGGCGGGGCCTCCGCAGCCGGGGCCCGGGTGGGACCGCGGGGAGGTAACTGAGCCTCCCGCCCGGGGAAAACAGGCCCCGCTCTGGGCTCCCTCAGCGCGGGGCAGGGACCCTCCGCCGCCCGGCCCCTGAGCGCGCCGCCTGGCGGGAGGGACCCTCTCCCTGCGGGGGCCGTGGGGGAGACCCGCTGCCCGGGGAAGGAGCCCGGGACCCCGGCCCTGGCGGGGAGCCCCTGGAGCAGCCCCAGGGGGAGGCCCGGATTAGTCAGTCGGGGGGAGGCCACTTGCTGCCGCGGGCAGATGGGTAGAAACGATCCCGAAAGGCGGGTGGAGGGCGGGGAGCCCGGTGCGCTGCCCGGGGAGCTTGGCCGTCACGCAGGAGACACGGAGCTAGTCTGCGTGCTTCGGGGTGACGGGTCACTGCTTCCCTGGCAGAAGGGGCTCCCTTCCTATAGCTGCTTATTGGTGGCTGGCTTAGGGCTCCATCTATCTAAGGCGGTAAAGCTGAACAAATAACGTTAGACCTAAATCCTATGGCTAGCCCCCTTTGCCCCTAATTTACATTGCAGAGATGCACTGAGCCTCACCACCATACGGGGCCATGTGTTTCACTACACATTCTTCTTTAAACTGGAAGGCTTCTAATCTGGAGGAGTTGGGAACAAGAACGGGCGGAAGGTGCTGAAGAACCTTTTGTAAGGCGAACAGCTGACATCCTATGTCAAGTCGGAACAGAGTTCCATTCCTGTGTGACTTAGGGAAGGAAAGTAAGGCAGGGAAAAGAGCCTGCTCTGCTCCTATAATATGCAGAAGTGGAGCTTGGTTTCAGCATGATTCAGGAGCATCGGGGTGCAGATTGCCTCCTGCTTGAAGTTGTCACCCCCCCCCAACTGTCACTCTCAGTCCTTGTCAGTACGTACCCCTTGATTCTCTATTATTCCAGCTGTCCCCAGCATCCCCCTCTTGCAGAGCGTCTGCAGAGTAGCAGGCAACCTGGAAAATAGTTGAAAAAGGCTGTTTTTATATTTCACAGAGGTTTGCGTGGCATGTTAATAAAAAAGTAAAGTATGTGGCCATTTGTCTAACATGGGTTTTAATCTTATTTATACTGTCTGTTCATTTAGCTTGTGAACTCCTTGAGGGTATGGTCTGTCTTCCTGCAACACTTACGGGCCAGAACTTGAGAACTGCATGCCTAGAAGCACATATGGTTTTGTGTGTGCCTGTGTCAGTCTTGCAGCTCCACCAAATGAATATCTGCAAATGTATGTATAATGCTAATAGATATTTTCTTGATTAAAACATGTTTTGTTTAAACCTTCAAGTAGCAGAAGTGAAGGGGACATTGATCTGCAGTGTATTTACGATCAGGGTATCACTGTTTCATCTTTTCCCCCATCTGTCTTGCTCACACGTCTCCCTTTTTTCAGCATTGTCTGCACCCCCAAGAAAAATGTTTCAGGGATACTGATTGCATGAATGGCTGTTTCTTTTACTGATCCTTGCAAAAGTTGAGCACATCTACACTGTGGCGTTCACATTGACACCTGGGGGCAGCCATATGCATCACATCTTACAACTGTTCTGGGACTCCTGAAACGCCACAGTGTGCTTGCTGGAAGCAGGAGTTTTTTGGCAACTTCCAAATTTGAGGCATTGTGAGGCAGGGATAGTGATAGGAGGACTGGTTGAAGTAGCACTGAAGCACAAGGCATTATAAGCTGTTGTTTCTTACAGTGCCTTTTCATTTAGTGTAGACAGAGCCTTCCTCAAAATAATTATTCACTCAAGTTGTGTGAGTGACTCTTTGTAATGGTCTAATAGGAAATGTATTAACCTTTGTATCTTCTTGTTCACTTAAAGCAAAATAAAGTTTTATAGTTCCTGAATTTTAAATGAAGGTGTGCTGAACATAATGGACAGTGAATCTGGGAAGACTGATGAGTTGTTCTCTGGGCTGTACAGTGAGAGAGTTGAGCAGAAACTGACGTGTAGCTGCCTTCTGACTCTTGAGGGAAGTTTCAGGGAAGCTGCCCATCAGCACACCTCAGTTGACTTAACTTCAAAAGGCAATCTGATGATGAATTCTGAAAAGGAAATATTGAAACAGCTGCTCTCAATACATATGGCATGTATTTCATGAAGCAGAAGACGCTGTTTTTCCAAAATTAGTTCCTTGGACATGCCAATGCAATTTCATAAACAGATCGCAGAAGTTAAAGGCACCAAAAGCTAATTAGATTACAGATTCCATCCCTGGGGATAGTTGAAGAACAGTCATTATTCTGGAGTAATTTACTGTAGATTGGACTCCTAAAATAGATGAAGGATGAGAGTCTTGAGACTGATCCAAAAGCTTAATTGTGTGCATTACTGGCTACATAAATGTACTTGGTTTAATTGTTGTAGCCATTCAGGGTTGCTTTCTTTGTTGGATGTTTATACTTGTTTTCTTAGTTTCATACTTAAGAACAATTACCATGTTCTCATTTATCAGAGGGGTAGCCGTGTTAGTCTGGTTCTGTAGAAGCAGCAAAGAATCCTGTGGCACCTTATAGACTAACAGAAGTTTTGCAGCATGAGCTTTCGTGGGTGAATACCCACTTCTTCTGCTTGCATCCGAAGAAGTGGGTATTCACCCACGAAAGCTCATGCTGCAAAACTTCTGTTAGTCTATAAGGTGCCACAGGATTCTTTGCTGCTTCTACATGTTCTCATTAGCTTTCCACAACAGTTCAAAATAATTTCTTACCTTAGCTGGCAGCTTTTATAAATAAAACTATAATGCTACTTGCATGTGTCTCTTTTTTTTTTTCTCAGATGAATGTTGTACTTCATACTCATCAAACTAAATACAAAATAAGCTTCACAATATCTTTCATTTAGTGTCTCAAAGCACACTCAGCAATCTTTTTTGGCCTTAAGACATTGTATAGTATTTAAGTAGTTTTGCACAGATATAAATATATTCCATATAGATAACTGCTTGAAACCAGGATTTGCACATAAGTACTCTGAAGTTTTAAGTGAATAACTCATTTGCATTTGCCTTGTAAGGCAATTTGCCCTTGAACATACCAGTGTTACATCAAACACCTTGTTATTTAAGACTTCCTATTACACGTCAGCATTCTTTTCTTGTCCTTCAGTCGATATTGATTTTGTCACCTGATTTATTAAAATACCTCTTGAAAAGAATTTTCTGCTCTAGATACTTAGACACCATAGTGTCACAGATTCTTAGTATGTTTGTTTACAATTCTTGTCATATTCTCTGCAAAATAACTAGTATGTGTGATTTTGCATTCTGTGTTTTTGCATGAATTATTATTTTTCCAAATCATGCGGTAAGTATACTTAGAAATCTGCCTTACATTTGTAATTCAGAACAGCCAAGATTTTTTTTTTTTCTAAATTAAATGGGTTGATGACAAGCTTGTCACAGGAACTTCCTCATCTGGATGAAAGAAATGTGAAGTGTGAGCAATGAGAGAATTGGTAAATCTGCTTGTAGACAGAGTTTATTGGAAGATGCAGTATTTTGAATACTTTCTGGAGCATAATGTAAAAATTGATTGTAAATGAATGTAGGATTTTATACAAACATATCTTGTTTAAAATCTTCTGGCATGTATTGCTGTGGATTCTGCAGTGTAGGATATTGCCCTCAACCTTCACTCTTTTAAATAATTCATTTCCAGAAAGAGTGGGAGGACAGAATAGTTTTTCTTTGTATTCTAAAAGAGTCAACATAGCAAATTGTATGCTAAACAATTAGAATGTGTCAAATGGGGATTTAATATTGGTCTCAGATATGCTTTTAAAAATACACTGTGAGCCAGGTGTACAAAACTAATGTCTTAATTTTCAGGATTAATGAGGTATAAGAATAAACTGAGCCTGTTTTTAAATTTGTTTAATCATACTTTTATTTTCCCTTTATTTTAGAAAACAAATCCCTGGCCGTGGCAAATTCTGCAAAGTATTTCAATATATTTTACTGTGTACAAGCATTTGATTTTATCACCTGCTATAAGTACTCCAGTAGGAGGTAAGATAACTAGGAATTCTAAAGTTGTCTAAAAATCTAATGGTGTTAATAAGCTTATTTTTTGTCCCAAATTTTCAGTGGGTAGGAGACCACTTTCACCCACAAAATGTACATGAGTTTGAGTACCTCCATTTTGTTGTATTTGCAGATACAGCAGTCACATGCACATGTGGCTAATGGTGCATGCAGTTTCAGAAATGGGCATGCACTTCTAAATTTGGTCCTTTCCATATTATCGTTATCAATATTATAAATCTAGGAATCAAAGTTTCAGATGTTAGATATCTTTGTTGATGGTAATTGTGGTGTTTATTCAGTAGTATTGGTAAAGAGATATGTACTGAAGGGAGAGTTTTGTTTTGAACTGTGATTTTTTTTCTCGAGGTTTTTCTAGAAATTTTCAGAAATCAAGTGTTGCTAAACAATTGTTTATAGTAAAACGAGAGTGTTGTCTACTGTACCTCTAGAGTTACAAATGAAACTACAATACATTTGTTAGTGACTGAGTGTCAGGGTTATTGACACTGTTGCAAACTGGTTAGCCAATAAAGTGGACTAAAAGTAAGAGGAACGGCTATTTTATTAAAATTTTATTATAAATAGAAAGATATCCTAGGTCAAGAAGTTAAACTTTCTTAATACTTTAATTCTTGAAGACCACAAACGTATTAGACTGATTCCCGTTTACATAAACATCTGTGTTATGAATATTGCTTTTGAAGAGATGACACCATAGTAGAAACTCTGATTTTACTAATTTTCAGTAAGTTCTCATCGTGAAGCACTAAGTAATCTATCTGTAGGACTGTTTGCATGTGTTAGTGCTAGACAGTTGGGTTCTGTCCCAGTAATTGCTGATGTATATAGAAGCGTGGTTGTTTACTGGTAGCACTTTGCACTATGTTGGTAAGTCGCTAGGGCTACAACAGCTGACTTTTTTTGTATCGTGGCTATTTTCATGATGCTTCAAGAGTAGGTCTCCATGGAAATGGCTGATAGTGGAGTACCTCATACAGAACAAACGTATGATTGGATATATATGAAGAGAATTGATGAGCAGTGGCATTATGCTTGATGAGATGCTTCTGGGTGCTGATGCCTATAAACTAAACCTGTAACTACGCTTTACTGTTCTGTGTTGTTTTCTGCCTTGCTGTTATATACAGTAACTGTTCCTGTAATCCTTAAACTTTAATGGTCAAGTAATGGCGTTGGTCACAAAATGTTAAGTATGATTAGGCAGATGCCATGCTAGCAAAATATGTGAGCAAATGGGTATGTTGCTTTTCTCTTTTACTGAACATGCTAGAGTAAGTGGTATGCAAATGGTAGGAATTCAAAACCATCCCGTGGATTATTTGCCTGTTGCTAAGAGCTCAGGATTCTTGTGGGCTTACAGTGAGGTGCTTACGTACTGCCGCAAAATGGGTGGGTAGTCCTGCTATTATACCTCATGTACCAATTGCTTAATGCTGTTCTGCTTAGGATAAAAGAACTATTCTTCTTTTAAATTTGTCCTTTTGAAAGCAAATTGTCCCCAAAATGGTCATTATGAAACTATAGCTCATCGATTCTTTTTTTAATTTTTTTTTTAAACAGACATCATTATTATGACTCTTTCTTAGGGAGTTTTAGCTGACATGGAGGAGGGGGTTGGCAAACTTGGAGTTTTTTTTGTACATTTTGGTGCATTTAAAAATATTGTGTTGTAGTGTGTTTTTAAGAAAAAGCTTAAAGGAGGGACTCAGTGGCATATGAGATTAGTAAAGGTATATAAATCTAGGGCAGGTTGGCGTTGAGACTGAACTGCCCTCTCACATCAGATATGGTCTCTGCATGTCAGTGTTGAATCACACCGATGACCTCATGAGTGTGTTGGTGAAACTTTCAGTGCCACTGACTGTGCTTTATGTTACTTGCTTCCATCTCTGTTTACAACAATCCAGCATCATTCACAGCTAGTGAATTAATTCTATTTCTGTTTTTTTAAACTACTTTGTGTGTCGGGGGGAAGACAATGTTCAGGCTCATTTCAGACTGTAGGATAATATTATAGTTAAGGATACGATCCATGGAAGTCACGGATTCCGTGACTTTACCAAACCTCCGTGATTTCTTCAGCTTCGGCTTTCAGCAGCTGCGGCCGGGGCTGTTTGCCCCTTCAGCTGAAGCTGGGGCTCTGCTGCTTCCCAGCGGTGAGGCTTGGACTGTCATTGCTCTGCTCCCCCCCCCATGGGGCTCCAGCTATCGTTCTCATCTCTCCCCACCCCCCCAGTTATTTTTAGTAAAAGTCAGGCAGGTCACGGCTTGTCCGTGACTTTTACTAAAAGAAACAGACAAAATCTTAACCTTAATTATAGCCATGCTTTTGAACAGATCTTCCAGCATTTAAATCCCTTGGTGAGGTGGGAATGGGAGGAAGGCATTGTATAACAATGCCAGCAGCATTTCTAGTGTTCCCTAAAGAGTCTCTCTACGAAGGGGAAGGGTAGTGTACTTGCTTTTATAAGTAAGGGTATGGCTACACTTGCAGGTGTGCAGCGCTGGGAGTTACAGCTGTCTTCGTACAGCTGTGTAGGGAAAGGGCGGGTGTGTGGCCACACTCACAGCTACCAGCGCTGCAGTGTGGCCACATTTGCAGCATTTGCAGTGGTGTTGGGAGTGGTGCATTATGGGCAGCTATCCCAGCGTTCAGGCGGCAGCAACGTGCTTTTCAAAAGAGGGGAGTGGGGTGGAGTGTGACAGGGAGCGTGGGGGAGAGAGAGAGAGTGGATTTTTGGAGCCGACACTGTGTATCAGCTCCCTGCCTTGCAAAATCTGAAAATTTCCCCGAACCCTCATTTACTCTTAACTGCAAACAGCCTGCAGACCAGATAGGGAGTCCGTTGGAGCAGCTGCTTTTCTCCCCCTCCCACCCCCCGCTGTTTCTCTCCTCAAGCAAACACTCATCCCCCTGCCTGCCTCATTCACAGCAAGGTAGTGGGTTATCTCAATTGATTGTTCACAGTCAGTTACAGATTGATCACAGCAAACAAGAGCTGTGTTTGTTTTTAAGATAAGCAGCTCCCGGAGCCCCGAGTTCACAACAAAACAAAGAGAGGCATCATAACAAAACAAAGAGTAATTTAGTTAAAAGCATTCTGGGATATCTCCTAATACCCTGGAGGCCAATAACAGCGCTCGTGTGTGGCCACACTTGACGAGCAGCGCTGCATCACCAGCGCTGCACTCGTTATACCTCAAGCAGACCAGGTGTACAGCCAGCGCTGCAGCCAGGGAGTTGCAGCGCTGGATGTGCCTTGCAGGTGTGGACAGTTACTAAGTTGCAGCGCTGTAAAGCCTCCACCAGGGCTGAAACTCTCCAGTGTAGCCAAGCCCTAAGGCAGTCAGACAGGAACTAGCACTAGACCATGCAAAGCCTTCAAGATAAAGATCATGGACTATATTCATTGCTTTATAAGGAACAAATGAACATCCCTTGCTGTAAAAGTTATGTGGGGAGTAATTTGGCTGTGGATTTGTGAACTAAATACAGACATTGGTTGAAGGTAAATACCTAGGAAAATCTTGCAAAGACTTGCATGATTTGTGACAGGATGAAACAAATTTAAATTTTAAGTTTTGTCAGTAGAAGTGGGAAGAAAAGAGATCAAATTAAGGTTCACTCTTGCCATACTAGGGAAAGTCTTTATTAATATGACCTACAAGTGGCTCAGAGATAACACCACATGTACAGACACTAGGCTTGTTCTGATGGAATTTACTAGCCAACTCTCATTGTACCACTAACCCATTAGCAACCATTTCCCCCCAAAGGGTAATGCACAAGATAATTTCCTCTAGGAACCAATAAGGGACCATGAATTTTACAATGTAGTGAAGAAATGTGAGTTTTTTTTTTTTTTTTTTTACCAGGATCAGTAATGAGGGATTGGTTTATCTGTCTCATCTCTGTAAGTGTAACGTATACCTTGAAAATAATGTTCACTAGGGGCTTTGTGAATATAAAGAACAAAGTAACATCATGGGCGTTAACATTTATTGGGGAGGGCAGTACAACACTACGTTATTTCTCAAGGGAAATCCATAGGGTAAGGTTAAAGTTAGCATAATCCCAATACAGTATGGCTTCAGATGGACTCAGATGGCAAAGGAGTAAAGGTGAATGTAAGGTTCAGAAACAACAGGGCAGCAATGTCTTCTGATGAAATATTACTGAAGGTCTGCATACCTAGGAGAGGAAAAATTGATCATAATATTTTGTATGGAAATAGCAACATTTACAAGTTGATAGAAAGATTTGAAATCCATTGGAGGGCTTCAGGAGATGCAGAAGTGCACCTTTGTTATACCTCCTGGAAATGAAAAGGTTGGGCAATGTGTTTTATGGTTTGGAGGTCTCTGCTTTTGCACTGTGGCGAATTCTTGATTCTCCATTTGTGCATCAAGTGCATGCATCTTCTGTGTAACGTCCTAACGTGGTTGATGGTTGTCTGCTGTTTTTGGTGGTGCAAGAAACCAGGCAGTTCAACAGTGGGTTCATCATGAGGTGTTTGTTTACATCAGAGCCTGCCCATAGCATCTGCCAGGTGTCTTCTGGGTTGAAGTTAGATGCAGAAGAGCTTCTCCAGCTGCTCAGAATGGTTGGCTGGACTTAAGATGAGCGTGAGATGGGTGAACAAGGTTATTGTGGAGTGAGAGGTTTTGGTTGGCTTTCTTGTGCTTGTGCAGTGTTGCCATCTCTCACTGCATGGTTGGAGGAAGGATGTTTGCAAGGAGAATTTGGTAATGTGTGTGTTTGTAGATATGTTTGGCTGACGTGTTGTACGCCAAACTTTCAGAGCTGTATTAGCAGTGTCGCCGCCACTCACCACATCAAGCATTCTAGAAATGAGATTGTGAACTAAATTATCAGTTTAATAATACACTCCATTTGTATGGCACTCAAAAATGAAGGGCCTGGAGTACCTAATCAACAATCATAACAAATCAGGTTGAAGATTAGATTTTATAATAGAAATAAATGCACCCTTCAGAAAAGATTAAAAAATGGCAGAGGGCCAAAATTTCAGCTGGGCTTCACCTAAACCATTCTCTCCCCCCCTCCCCCCGAAGCATACATAGAAAACACACAGAAGCACTTTACATTGCTCTCCATGTTGGACTTGCCTGTTTAATTTCTCCAGTGCAGATTATGGTTGAGAATGTTGTTGCAGTCAGACTTTGAGAGGAAACAAGTCTAACTTGCTGAATAATTCCTCTTTTTTGTGTTTCACTAGATATCTGCATTGCTGTTTTCTGGTTGAAAGAATAGTGAGAGCGTGATGATAGCAGCAGGCATTGAAATAGTCAGTTTTAATCGGTGAACTTGTAATGCTGTTTTACACCTAGGATTAACAGTTATTGAAGCTTTCATTTAGAGAGGAACACACTAGGTTTTGGCACTTTCAGGAGAGCTGTAAGAAACAGACATGAATATTTATTTCTATTCTTTGAAATCCAACTGGTATGCTTTGGTTGAAGTGGAATCTGCAGGAATTTGAACCCCGGCTGTCTTTCCAGGAATCCTGTTGTATGATTCTTATTCTTTGTTCTCCTGGTAGCCTTTATATTAACATGAAAAGTGTCCCTTGCAGTTGCACTTTATAAATATGGGTTGTCAGTTTGTGGTGGTGAAGATGCTTTTTAAGAGCAGTGTAACTCTCGTGGCATGTTTAGGCCAGCCAACGCTATGTGTAACTTTAAAGCCTGACCAAACTATTTCTGCTAAATTATCAGTTCGTTACTGTGGTGGCTTTTTGCTGCATTAACAAAGGGAGAAAGAAGTTTAAAAACAGAATATCTTTCCAGAGGTCACATGATTTTAGTAATAACTGACATAGTATTTATACAAAATAATGAGCCTTAACAGAACCTTTTCCATTGGCCTTTGTGATTTAAAGAGCAATTAAGTCTGTTTTCCTTATGTGATGTGCTCTACAAACAGGACACCACGATTATGTTCTAACTCAAAAGGTTGAATAAGAAAAAATACCTGTCTAGGAATTAATGTGACTTTTTAAACTTTTTTTAATTTTCTTTAAAAGTGGTTTGATCCTTATTTCTAAAAAGGAAAAAAGTACATTATCCAAACTTGGGATTAAATAAATGTGAAGTTATTCCCTAGAAAAGGGTAAGGCCCTGATCTTGCAACTTGTTTTGCATGGGCAGAGCCCTGCACTTTCACTTATGCCAGTTGATTTCAGTGGTCAGGCCTCTTGGAACCAGTTGCAGTGTTAGAACCTATTTAATGGTTTTACAGTGCTTTGCTCAGAGGTACATCCACAGGTACCTGGCTATGCCAAAGTGTACAAACTCCCAGATAAATTGCTGGAAATGCATTGCCATTTCAGTTATGTACCTTGCTTTGATCAGTGGGAGTCAGGTAGTTTAAACCTTGCATCAACCTTTACAAATTTAATACTGAGTGGAGTTTGTGATCACATGACTAGTGTTTGGAATTTGATTTCAGTCTCCTAAGTGTTCTACTTTTTTAGTCACTTGGCACTAGAATTCTTATTTCAAGATTGGTGTTTGCA
The DNA here is from genome assembly GCF_020497125.1 of Mauremys mutica. Taxonomy (NCBI): domain Eukaryota; kingdom Metazoa; phylum Chordata; order Testudines; family Geoemydidae; genus Mauremys; species Mauremys mutica. The sequence goes on along the minus strand of NC_059084.1, from coordinate 8,165,895 downwards.
TTACTAAACTGTGCTCTAGGGCACTTTGATATTTGTGATATCTTGTTTAACCTGTTTGTAGTTGGTTTTACAACACCATCAAAGCACAAGGCTTATTTAAGTGGGACCAAAACGGTAATCCTCTGATCAGAAGATACTATAACATCCTGTAAACTTCTGGCAAACAGAGATGGAATCCATTCAATACTATTATGGTTTGTATGGGAGAGACCACATGACTGTCGCTAGCGTGGTCTTGTAAAAAGTGACATAAGCATCAAATTATTCCCACTCTGGTTTAGGAAATATGATACTGTTGAGATGTTCTGAACAGCTAGCCCATCACAGTGTAATGAGAATAGGAACGAAGAGGAACTAAACCTCAGATCATTTAAAAGTAGTAAGTGTCTAAGCTAAATTCACAAAGGTGCCAAAAGGCCAAAATTCCCTGCTGCATATGGGTTATTGAACAGGCAATATTTAATATTGATATTGAATCTTTCAATTGAAAGGCTCCCAAAGTGCTTTAGAGCTGCTGTACATACTTATCATTCAGCCACCATTGGGAATGGACAGCAGCAATAAACGGAGTCACTGAACAACAGTGGGGGAGGGGAATTATTAGCATATGATACTGGTGGAAAACCCTACGTTTAAAACCTCTGTTTCTAAAGTGTCTAAACTCTTTTTGAGGTCCCTCAAATCACCAGTTGCCAACCTGCTTAGCTTCAACTTTTGACTCTGAATAGTTTTGATTTTTGCAGCATTTAGCCTTGCCACCAGATAAAGTTGGATTCCTGTAATAGAACAGGAAGCTCATTCCAGCACTATATAGGTGTTTGTGATGTCATTGGCTGCTGCATGGGAAGCAGAACCCAGGATTTGGCTTTGGCAGGTAACCGAAGGGGGCAATGCCTTCCGAAAGGATCTGTAACTTCAGTCCAGCCATGAGTAGTTCTAGCTCTTTGGGCTCTAAACTTTTTTTTTTTAAATAACTTTATCAGCTTAACATTCCTCTTTACCCTATTCTTGGACCTGCTTCTCATTTGTACTGATGTAATGCCATCAAAAAGGGAACTGGATAAATTCATGGAAGTTAAGCCCATAAATGGCTATTAGCCAGGATGGGTAAGGAATGGTGTCCCTAGCCTCTGTTCGTCAGAGGATGGAGATGGATGGCAGGAGAGAGATCACTTGATCATTGCCTGTTAGGTTCACTCCCTCTGGGGCACCTGGCATTGGCCACTGTCGATAGACAGGATACTGGGCTAGATGGACCTTTGGTCTGACCCGGTACAGCCGTTCTTATGTTCATTGACCTCAGTAGGGGTTACCTCTCCTTTAAGAACATAAGAAAGGCCGTACCGGGTCAGACCAAAGGTCCATCTAGCCCAGTATCTGTCTACCGACAGTGGCCAATGCCAGGTGCCCCATGTTGTATCTGGATAAGAGGCTGTATTAGACTGTGCTTTGGCTTCAGCTTGCAGGCTTTGTTCTGAAAGATCCTTTTTTATTTTTTTGAGAGAGTAACACTGTATCAAACCATTAGTTTGACCTTGTTGTCTTGTCTTATCTGCTTTCTATTTCAAAACCGACCAAACCACTTCCCTACATATCTGGGCTCCAGTTCCCTTACTCATTATCAAGCTGTATCCCAGAAATTTGTTTTCATCAGTTTATTAACCCCGACAACATATTTGACTATTAATTATGGCACCACAAAAATGAGACAGCTGGGAACTGAGGAGAACAGGAATTGGAATGGCTTCTTGTGTGACCCTGGACAAGTTGCTTAATCTTCTTTTGCTTTGTACAATCAAGATTAAACCTAAGATTAAGACCCCGCAGAAGACTGTCAAGAGGGAGCCTGGGCAGAACAATTCAAAATGTCCTAGAGTTCAGTGGATGAGAGAATGCAGTGGAGTAGTGAAACCAAAAACTTTCTTGCTACTTTAAAAAAAAAAAAAAGTTGTAGTTGGACAGCCCTGGAGGCTGAGATCCTATCTACTCAGAACAGGTAGAGCACACTGTTTCCTCTGTGGCATGTAGCTCACCCTTTTGTTTCCATTCCATGCTTGGTTGTCAGCGAGGATTGTGATCTCAGTCTGGTTCTTGGTGGACAGTTGTCTAAATTTCTAATAATTGATTGCAAATAAATCCAATGACTCCCCCAGCTTCTAATGACTATATCTCTGAACTGGATGCATACTTTTGACCTGGAGTTAAAAGGTGCTAAACCAGTATCTTGAGCCATCCAGTTCTTTCCCACAACATTTTTGTATTTTTCTTTTGCAGCTCTTTTTTTGAAGTCTTTGTTTTTGGTTGCACAGCAGGAGAGCTTGCTGTACTTGAAAGTCCTGTATGAAGTGTAAATGATGATCTCTCTATCTTGTTTTATTCCAGAAAAACAGTAATTTCGTCTCAAGCTTGCAACTGAGGGATACTTCAGGCTTTCAACGTTGTTAATACACAAGACTGCTTTTTAAAGTGAGTCTGCTTTTCATAAAGTGTTACATAAAACTTCAGTCTGTTACTTAAACAATGAGTGAAAACTGGTCCAACCTTTGCTCCTGCTTGCAAATGCAACAAGATGGAAAAAACTGTCTCTCACGATTTTTTTACACACTGACATTTATGTTGAAATACACATCACTGCAACTTCTATATTGGCTCTAAATAACAGAATTCTCCTTCTTGCCTGTTCAACAGAACACAGACTGGGAGTGGGTAAGGGTAGAGGTGGACGTGCCATGTTTTCAGTGGGTAGAAGCCCTGTCTTGCACATGAAAATTAGCACAATTTATAAGTACAACTGCATGCCATTTAAAACTGGCATATTACACCGTATGTTTGCTGTCACTGTTCTAGGTACGCAGATTTTGTTTCTATGTAAAACAAGCACATACTTTTAACATGTTTAGCACAATGGCATACAACTCTGCTTTCAGTAGGTCATCATGAACATGGAGTGGACATGGCATATAGAATGTTTAGTTTGAAATTGAGATTTCCCCCCCCCCCTTTCTTTTCTGCTCTTGCTCACCCTGGTGTGTGCATGTGTATAATAAAAATTGGCTTTAGTGAAACCTGTGTAGGCCACACAGTGGGAAATAACTAATTCAATGAACATTCTTAACAGTGTTTTTTATAAAATCTTTTTGGTCTTTTGAATATTTCTGTGTTCAATAGAGGTAGGTAACTTCTTGAGTTAGGAATGTAATGCAAAACCTTTTAAGATGTTGTCAACATGGAAAAGGAGGAGAATAGTCTGAGAGCTATGTCTTCTACAAACACTATATATTCAGATACAGAGAGAGAATATTCAGTGTAAACCACACTAAATAACAGACTGCTAAATTTACAGCAAAGAAACATATTCTCTCTTAGTGCACCCCCTTACCCTCAGAAAAAACAAAGGAACCCTTAGGGCGATTGGTTGGGTATGACTACACAGCAAAGAAAAACCTGCAGCTGGCCCATGCCAGCTGATGGGCTTGCTGGGTTCGGGCTGTGGGGCTGTTTTATTGCTGTGTAGACTTCCACGTTCAGGCTGCAGCCCAGGCTCTAGGACCCTGAGGCGTGAGTGGGACCTAGAGCCCAGGCTTTCTCAACTAGTTGTAATTCTCTCAAGGTTGATGCTTTCAAGTTCGTGGCCTCCATTGCTACAGTCTAGATGGGAAGCAACAAAGGCGTGTTTCATAGAGGACAGGTGGTCATCCACAAGGGCATTCTAGCCAGCTGGAGATGGCAGAAGTTGTTACTTGTAGATATGGCTATGTCAACTGTCGGTGTTGAACAGTTCAGAAAAAGTCCTATGTTGCAGGCTGCCTTGATGAAATGTGGTTCTTTCTCTCTCTCTCATTAGTGGACTCAAGGCATGTTTTCAGTTGGGTTGTCTAAGGGTTAGATGACAATGGTAAATACATTGACACCTGTCTGTGGCAGATGTGACAATATCCTGCAACATTCTGGACAAACTCTATTGAATTAAGTTAAATCTTATATTTTTAGGAATTCATTGTAATCAAATGCAAATCCTAGAAATATGGGCCTGGAAGGGACCTCAAAGTCATCAAGTTAAGCCCTTTGTGCTGCGGCAGGACCAAGGAAATCTAGACCACCCCTGACAGGTGTTTGGCCAACGTGTTTTTAAAAACCTCCAATGATGGGGATTCTGCATCCTTTTCTTCCTTGGAAGCCTATTCCAGATCTTAACTCTCTTATATTAGAAAGTTTTTCCTAATATCAACCCTAAATCTCCCTTGCTGCAGATTAAAACCATAACTTCTGGCTTCAGTGGACATGGAGACCAACTGATCTCTTCCTTTTTATAACGACCCTTAACTTCTGTGTAAACTGTTAGCAGGTCCCCCTTTGGTGGTCTTTTCTCAAGACTAAACATGTCCAGATTTTTTTTTTTAACCTCAGCTTCTGAGCTGAAGCACTGGTGAACTTGTGACCACAGGAGAAAGCCCTGTGTGGAGTTTGAAGGACTAATCGCCAACCAAAGCCCTTGTTGGAGTAGGGGAGTGATCTCTCAGTTTATTAGCATGCATGTAGGTTCTTTTATTGTTTTTAATCTATTTTCTTTGTAATGCTTTTATCTTAAGAATAAAAGTTCTTTCTTAGAAAGAACTATGTGGTAAATTGTGACTGTGGCCGTAATAATGTGTACCAGCTCTGAGGAGAGAAGCAAAGCAAGGCCTGCGTTTAGGCAGACTGTCTTTTGCTGGGAATATCATAGTATAGTCAGAGAGCTATGCTGCCTAGAAATACCCTGCTCAGAATGGGGAGAGAGAGGCAGGTCTCCACCCAAGAGAGCTGTGGGCTGAGAAGCTGGGAGCCTAATGTGAGTGCTTTTGCTGGACCATAGAGGGGAAATTCAGGTGCAGTTGCCCTGAACTGTGGCACTGTTAGTGCTACTGCTTCCAATGTTGCTTCTGCTGGTAGAGAATTACGGCCAGGGTATTCTTGAAATATTGGTAGCTCTGCCATGGACTCGAGAGGGAGCATATTATCCTGTTCTTGTTTTAGCTGAGCCAAAGATATCTGAGCTGGTTCTTCATCTTGACCCATGAAGTTACACTAGAAAATAATCCTGAATGGTATCAGGGACAAATGCCCATATTTGGCTTATGTTAGCCTGCTACTCATTTTTCCCCTCCTCTAGGGCAGAACACTTATTGATTAGGTTAGAAAAAAAATTTTTTTAAGTGTCCCTCTGATTTTTTTTTAAAGTTAATATTTCTAGCTGTCTTGTTCTTCTATGTACCTTCTTGCACCTCCACAACACTGAAAGTGGGAACGGTTGCTGGGGGTGGAGTGTCTTTGTTTGAAAAGTGTGTGTGAGTCAGATGAGCAAGCTGTCAAGTATCAGAGGGGTAGCCATGTTAGTCTGGTTCTGTAGAAGCAGCAAAGAATCCTGTGGCACCTTATAGACTAACAGACGTTTTGCAGCATGAGCTTTCGTGGGTGAATACAGACTTGCATCCGAAGAAGTGGGTATTCACCCACGAAAGCTCATGCTGCAGAACGTCTGTTAGTCTATAATGAGCAAGCTGGTAGCTGTGAGCAATTGATAACTAGTGGAGCTGAAGCAGGTATAAAGGTCTATAACTGCACAGATTCTGGTAGTGCCCAGGAAAAAGAAGGAAACGTTAACCAACTGAGTTTGTTACTACGTTCCTGTAGACATCTCAAGAGCAGCAGTGGCAAATAATTCTAGACTTGGGGTGAGGGACTGTAAATAAGAATTGTTGCTATGGGTGTATTACTCTTAAGGGCTGAGTGGAGGCTCTGAGCAATGATTATGGACAAGGGGCGGTGCTGAGACCAATACCAAGGCATATAACTCAGCAAAAAGAAGGGGAGTTCTGAGGAAGTTCTGGGAGAGAGAGACTTAAGTTCCTGGTTTTTGAAGTATGCCTACGCAACCTGGAGCACTGAGCCTCTGAGCCCGGGTCAATAGACTTGCATTGCCGGTCTTGTCTTGTCTAAAAATAGCTGTGTAATGTTGCAGCTCAGGTTCTGAAGCCTAGGGAGGGGCTTCACAGCCCGTGCTGTCCGCACACCTATGTTCAGCATGGTAGCACAAGCCTGAGTCTGTTGACGTGGGCTCGGAGGCTTGCTGTCGTGGGCAGCCATTGGCTGTATAGATGTACTTGACCGATTGTGACTTAAGAACCTGCCTTGAAGTAATAACTTCAGTGAGCTATAGAACGGTACTAAACAAACTGGAATGTTCCACTGTGGAAGTTCCTGTGTCTGAATGAAGAGCAGGAAGGTTGCATTTGTATCGGGAGCCGCATGGTTTTTGTTCTGGAGGAAAAATTAAAGGGATTTGAAATGCAGCTGGAGTCACTTCAGCAAGAAGCTAAACTGGATAAGAAAAACAGAGCTATCCCAAGACATTACAGGTGAAGGATCGAATGGCAGTGGTTTTGTTAATCCAAGTGGAAGTGCCAGAGTTTGTTTCCCCCCAGAAAACTGCTCCTCTTGCAGGTGAAATGGGATCTTTAGTGACTGTGAATAGTCAGGACTTCTAGTTCTGTCTTTCTTGTATTATGTTGTTGTTGTTCAGTGCTAGTGTAATGTATTAACTTAGTGCATGTTTGATTAATTATTGAATCTTTAAGCCTTCAGTATTATGAAAACTGCATATAGTACAAAGTATCTGATTTTTCTGCTTGGGCTAAATTGAAACTGAACCAAGTGTAATGTTTTGGATACATAAATGCCAAGCAACTGAAATAAATCAAATCTAGCCTGTGCATCAAGTCTACCTGGTGGATTTCATACACCTATGATTTGTTTGCAGTGTGTTTAGCTGCACTGTATGTGAGAAAGCAGCATTATCTCTCTTCCTTATTCACTCTTGCCAAAAACAAAACCACCAGCTGGCTTTATCTTGGCTTGCAGCCAGTTGGTGCAAGAGTTGAGTCTGGCAGTGGCTGACACAACCGAGTGCCTGGACTGCGAATGACTTTCCAGGTCTCCAGAATGGAAATAGCTATGTGGTGCCATGCTTTTCTGCGGAGGTGACTTCCAGGGTTGATAGTCACTTTTCTCTCCCTGGCTCCACACAGAGTGGATCCTGGGTGGTAAGTGTGCTGATAATCTGTTTTGCCCTCTAAGAGGGCAAATTTTCCTCTACCAAACACTTTTGCCCTTTGCTGCTACTTGACTGCCCTGGCTTCCATCCGCGGTATGAGACCTAGCTTTGCTGCTGGCCTCATTTTAAATACAAATATAAGTAAATTCAAAAATAGTGGTTTTTGCAATTATTTTTCTTAGTATAAAGTCTCCAGTATAGACTAGGAGTACTTGTGGCACCTTAAAGACTAACAAATTTATTTTAGCATGAGCTTTCCTGAGCTAAAGCTCACTTCAGCTCAGGAAAGCTCATGCTAAAATAAATTTGTTAGTCTTTAAGGTGCCACAAGTACTCCTGTTTTTTTTGCGGATACAGACTAACACGGCTGCTACTCTGAATCCAGTATAGACTGTAAAGCCAGTGGGCAGTATATAGTATAAATATATAGAAAATGATAGTGTGGCTAAATTGTTCTGCCATTCCTTACAGTATTAGATGAGGCTGTATTGCCCATCTTTGGAATGATTTGATTTTTTTAATTAAAGAAACCTATTTTGGATTTATATTCATTATCTCTTTCCCCCCCACACACTGTTATTAAATGCCAGTGGATATAAACATAAGGATTCAAGTGCCTAGGTTTTCACTTGTCAGGGATGGGGAAACTGGAGGATATGGATTTTGTAAGGTTTTTCCCCAAAATAAGCAATGTGAAAGCACTAATATTCTGTCTCCCCCCCCCCCAATCTTCTCAAATAGATCATCTAAAGTGTCTTGGTATTTATGAAGGAAGATTCCATTCTACAAAAATGTTTAATCTTTAAATCCAGCAAAATGATGCATTAGAGGAAGCCAAGTTGGCGGTTCAAAGATTTCATACTGAAGGATGAATAGTGAAGAGGAGTTCTTTGATGCCATTACGGGTGAGTAAAAGCCAAACTGCAAAATAAAATTAGTTTGTATGTGCTTGTGGCAAGCCAGAGTATAAAATCTGTTGTTAGGAAATCGAGCACCATCACCATTAATCTGTGAGGAAAACCATTTAAAGAGAAGAAAAGGGAATCCTTTTATTTCTGGTTTGAGCCTGGGAGGAACTTCTTAATGCTGTCTCTCCCTATAGCCTTGAATAAATCGTTTAGCCCCTCTGCCTCAGCTTCATGATCTGTAAAATGGGGATAAACTCACTAGACTGGTGAGGCTCAATGTTTGTAAAGCATTTTGAAAATGAAAACTGTTACGTAAGTGCTGAGTGTTGTTTTAACTTCAGTGGAGAACTTGTCCCACGGTGCTGAAGTGGAAAGTGTTTTCTAGTTAGAAATTCATTAATATAAAACAACACTCCTAGTGTAAGGAGCCAAAATCTTTGCTGTTCTGTGTTGCCCTCAGAAAAGCAAACATGAACCGCTTGACACCTGAGCATTGTGTCACAGTACTTTCCTTTGAACTAATGAGGAACACTGGTTGTTTGTAATAACCTTACATGGTTTTAAAGGTGAACTGAAATGCTTTTAAAAAATAAATTTGTTTTAAAAAAAAACTTTTAAAGATCACAAGGTATTAACCTCCAACTTCCTGAATGGTTTTTCAAATGTTGAGGAATGGGAAATATTGGAAGCTGGCTGACTCCGGTGATTTGCTCCCTCCCTGCTGGAAGTGTGGAGTCATGCATTGGACCTGAGAACCCCTCTAACCCTGTGATTATCTTATTCTTAGAAAGATGATGGGAGGGAGGAAAAAGTCTAGGCAAAGGAAGCTCCAGGTCTTGGGATATGTCTACATACAGCAGCACAGCTGTGGTGTAGACGCTGCCTACATCAATGGAAAAGGTTTTTCCATCTGTGTAGTTAATCCATCTCTCTGAGGAATGGTAGCTAAGTCAATGGAATAATTTTCCTGTTGACCTAGCTGTGTCTGCACCAGGAGTTAGGTCGACCTAACTGCATCATACAGGTCATGAAACTTTTCACAGCGCTGAGTGATGTAGCTAGGTCAATCTAATTTTTAAGCATAGGCCAGGCCTAGGCCCTTTAAAGGGATGAGGCCCCATTCCAGATCCAACTGTTTTTTTGTGTGGGCTTGGAATCACAGTGCTTTCAAAGTTGGCCTCTCATGATTCAGGGAGCTGGGGCTGCATGGCTTTTCCTGTTGTGGGTTTTGCTGCTTCCAGACCTCTTCTCTCACTGGCTGCTGTCTTTCCCTCCAGCACACTGTTCTGGCGTAAGTTTCCCTGTCCTTAAATTTCTGGCATGGTTTAGATGGGGAGCCATGTTCAGTGTTGACTTTCTGTGGCAGGTTTTCCTGCTCCCCCTTCGGCCCCTATCTTACCAGTAGCAGACTCCTTCCCTTGCTGTCCTCTTTTCCTGTCTAGCCATGTGGTTTGTAGCATGCTGCTCTCTAAGGGTAACCTTCCAGCTTGCTAGTCTGGACTGCCTGTCCCAAACCCTGTAGAGCAGTGGTTCTCAGCCTGCAGGCCATATGTGGCCCAGTCAGCACACAGCTGTGGCCCATGTGACATCCTCAAGGCCATACAAATTGTGTGTGTGTGTGTGTGTGTGTGTCTATATTATTTTGGGTGGATGTGGTCCACATAAAACATGCATATGTGGCCCATAATGGTAAGTAGGTTGAGCACCACTGCTGTAGCGTATTGGAGTGAATCCCAGGACTTCTATTTAGACCCACCTGCCGGTGTGGTGGTGTCTCACCAGTGTTTGGAACAGGCCCTAAGGCAGAGCTCCCCAAAGTGGTGCCCGCGGGGGCATCTAAATGCACCCGCATCCTGGCCGGCTGTCGAGTATCCGCCGAAATGCCGCTGAAAGCAGCATCCTCCACAGGCGTCACCGCCGAAATGCTGCCGAATTCGGCGGCGACGCCTCTGGATGACTCCGCTTGCCGCCAACAAGCAGCGTCATCCAGAGGCATCGCCGCTGAAATGCCGCCGAATTTCGGTGGCATTTCGGCAGATGCTCGACCGCTGCCACGGTCCTTCGTCTGGCGCCCGCCAGACGAAAAAGGTTGGGGACCACTGCCCTAAGGTCTTTCTGCAGTTGTCTACCTCACCTCTTTGTGCCTGCCCGTCTTTTTGCTGCACCCAACCCTGCAGAGTGTGCACCTGCCACAGGCTCCCCTTGTTGGGCCTCTTTAGGTTCTGGTAGGTCCTGATTCTAGCCAACCTATCAGGGTTCTTGGTTGGTCCACATGTCCCTGATTTAGATATATATTCCAAGGAGTGCGTGGTCAGACTGGATCGTGATCATTCTGTGGCGTGTCCAGTCTGAGATGAGTTTGAAGTGATCATTTCTGGATTCTTTGGGACCTGAGACCCTCAAAGCTGGATGCTCTTAGCAGAACCAGCAGTCTGCTCTTTCCCTGGATATGCTCTTTCTCCACTGATCTTGCCATTAAAAGGGCAGATGTGACCTTCAGATGTACAGATGTCCATCTTGTAGACCACTGTGCTGCCTAAGAGGACCGGGATACACTTGAGGTCCTCAATAGCCCAAGTTATGTTGTCCTTCCTCCTCATATGAGGAACTAGTACCAAACTCACAGGAAGCAAGAGCCTCTCTGCAATGGTGACTGTGACATCCTGCCTGTGCTTGTGTCTTATCTTCTCCCTGTGGACACTTGTTTTGTGCAAGAATGGATGCCAATCTGCTGGGGTGGGGAATCTACTTCTCTGTCTGTGGTTTTTCAGTGGGGAACAGACTGTTCACCGGGGACCTGTGTGATTAAAACTGCGTGTTGCTCACTTGTCCTTGCATATTTTGAGAATTCCTCTTTGTGACACCTGTGTCCTGAGTCATCCTCACTAAGTGAATGGTGGTTGCACATGTGAGCAGGCATCAAGGAACCCAGAGCTTGTTACTTGGAGCACAAATTTTCTATCTTGTGTTTCTGGGTGGAGAATAGTTTCCTTGCATTCAGGGATGATATTAGGGAACTTTTATGCACATCAGTAGGATCCATATGGGCTAGTTAGTGCACAACACACTGGTGTGCATTAGAATTTACACCCCTGCTAGTGTAAACTAAAGCACCAGGTAGACAAGCCCAGAGATTCTTCAGGAAAATTATGCAGGTCAGGGAACGGGTTACTTTGATCACTCACTTCTTGCCCAGGTTACTGTGCTTCTTGACTCTGTCAAGCTTGTCTTGGACTCATTAAGGACTTCTATGCCATCTGGACCTGCTGTGGTGAGACTCTAGTCCCTTCATCAGTTCTGCCAGACTTCAGGTCAATGGATCAGATGTGTTGAGTGGAAGAATTGCCATAGAAAGAGAAGAGTTCCTGGCTAGTTGCTGCAATGATTCCATCTTTGCCAAAAAGAATGGTCTTGTTGATGGGCTCTTACCTTTATTCCAAGGGTTAATGCTGAATACCATGAAATGTCCTTCAGCTGTCATGCAAGCACTAATCTCTCAGCCTGGCATGTACCTGAACAGGTTGCTCTTCTCCTCTTACTGTTAATTGTTCAACTTAAGTCATTTCTCTCTTTTTTATTTATTTTTTTATTTTTTTTGGGGGGGTGGGGAGGAGGGATTGAAGCATCAGCTATTCAGTTGCTGGTTCATTCATGGTTTTTACCATCTGGATCTGACTATATCAGCACTTTCTGCCTCTGATTGTGCATTCAAATTGTCTTGTGAAAGGTAAGCCCTGCCTCCTGTTGAAAGTGGCTCAATACAACCGCAGTCTGTAAAAACTTGTTTTCTTTCAAAGGATCGGGGAGTGGTGACCTCTGACAAAATACAGTTACCATAATTTGTATTTATCATGGTCTGCCATTCAGGTTCTCTCCCACGTGCCCTCTCTAGGTCTGAAGGCTCTTAATAGGTTACATCATGAATTTGATTTTCTTCCTGTCTAGTGACTAGTACCTGGAGTTTAAGCTTAGGAAGCTGATGACTGATAAAAGGGGAGGTCTTATGTCGTACATACTCTGTGACTCATGGAATACTTTGCCTCCTTGCTTCCTGGTAGGTAGAGGTATAGCATAGTTTGAATGGGCTCATTTTCCTTTGCAGGATGGGGAAGAAGAGAACTATGAAAAACAGAATTACTGGTAAGTTATTTTTCTTTAAACTCTTGAAATGGATTAATTTATGACCGCATCTAAATATATGTTGTATGAATGATTTTGGATCTACAGGTTTTTTTTAAAAGCATTTTGGTTCACCTTTAAAACATATAGTTTGGGAGTTGTGTTAGAGGATTAAGTTGATACTTTGCCACTGCTGCCTTCACAATCTTCTTATTTTTTCCCCTCCAAAACCCCACACCTGGTTTATACCTTACACCTTTTTACTACAGAATGACTATCCTGTAACTAATCTTTATCTGGTGAATGCCTCTATGTTTTGGAGGCATTACTTAGTGATGTCCAAAGAAGAGAGATTTCCTAGAATATATTCTTTCAAAAAGTCCCACTCAAATGTTGTTTATCATTCCCCTCTCATTAACATGTTCTGGATTTTTTTAAAAAGCCACTTTTACCTTTTTTAAGCAGTCCTACAAAGTCTTCTACTCCCTTTTTAAAATTCAAAATTACATGCAGGGACAAAATTTGGCTAACAACTGTAAAACTTTCTCAGCTGACTTGCAGTAGATAAGCTTAACAGCTTCTGAGAACTGGTTTAGAGTGCACATGGAGTCGTTGCCATATTTAATGATTACCTACCTGTGCTTCCTATTTTAAAATGTAGATAAAATTAAGTGAAAATAAACTCTTAAGAGAGCAGATTAACTTATTTCTGACATATTTAAGATAAGTTCTACCGGAGTTGGGGTTGAAGGTTTTTTGCCTGTCCTCAAAATTTGAATATATTTGTTTTGGTATTGTATAGTCATTGATGATGACCGGATGAAATTATATTTTGTTCTGTGTGTAATCACCCTTTCTATCTGAACTAAATACATGTTGACGTATGAGAACAGCATGAGTGACTCATTTACTGAGGTGAAATAGAATGATTGGTATGTAGACACTGGGACACTCTTTCAGTTATTCTGAAATAATTATTCCCTCAAAGAAATTGCAAGGTTCTAGGCACAATCAAAGGTTATATAATTCCACAGTGAGATGCTTGTCTGATAATCATACCCTTGTAGACTGACTCAGCCTTTTATGGAGCTTTCAGGGTTTTTTTTAAAGGCATGTTTAACTCATTGGCAGTAGCTGGTAAGAATTATAGTATTCTATGAGATTTAACTACACTTTTTTTATTATAAATGAATGTCCCTTTTACTGTGGACTGGCTAATGATAAGCATGTGTTTGAGACAGGTGTTCCAAAGTAGTGTTTATTTTAATCATCTGTATGTTACATCTATTATTGTTCCCAGTTAAGTGTTAAATCCCATTGGGATGAGTTTGTCATTACATAATTACACACCTGGGAGATTGGGGTGTAGCAGAAGGGATTAATGAGTGACCTCATCCTCTGTGCCTTATGCTAATTATGAAATAATATCACACCACCGATACTTCCCTCTGCTTCTGAGATTGCTTAAAATTAGCATGCTGGGAATGTAATTTTTTTGTTTTAGAATTGTATAGCTTTCTGAAAGGAATTGCACTAATAGAATGAAAGCACTTCATGGGAGCTAAAAATACAACTTCTGCTTTAATAATATGAAAATAATAGCTCTCCCTTAGTTTATTAGTATTAAAACCCTTTATTGTTGGACTAAACTCATAGCAAGTTAAAAGCTGAATTACCCTTGTCCTAACCTGATTCTTATTCCGAAAGCCTGATCTAAAGTTAATTGGACTCTTTCTCATATAAGCAGGGTGAAGGTTGCCAGTGTCATATTAGGGTATGGCTACACTTACGGTTTGCAGCGCTGGTCATCCAGCTGTGTAGGAGCAGTGCTGGTGTGTGGCCACACTCACAGCTACCAGCGCTGGTGTGTGGCCACATTTGCAGTATTAGCAGCGCTGTTGGGAGTGCTGCATTATGGGCAGCTATCCCAGCATTCAAGTGCAACAACGTGCTTTTCTAAAGAGGGGGATGGAGGGTGGTGTACTGTGACAGGGAGCGGGGAAGATAGAGTGGATTTTTGGAGCCAACACTGTTGTGTGTTAGCTTCCTGGATTGGAAAAATCACAAAATGTTCATGAGCCCTTAGTCTTAACTCTTAATTGCATACAGCCTGCCCCCAACACGGACTCCCCCCCCCCCCTGTTTCACTCACTCCCTGTGGTGTTTGCTGTGATCAGTGTTTGTTTTAGATTAGCAGTTCAACGGAGCTCCGATCGGTTCTGTTTCATTCACTCTCCCTGCCTCTCATTTGATTGTTTACAGCCAGGCACAGATGATCACAGCAAACAAGAGCTCTGTTCGGAGCTCCGATCGGTTCTGTTTCATTCACTCTCCCTGCCTCTCATTTGATTGTTTACAGCCAGGTACAGATGATCACAGCAAACAGGAGCTCTGTTCGGAGCTCCGATCGGAGCTCGTTCACAACAAAACAAAGAGAGGCTGCATAACAAAACAAAGAGAGTAATTTATAAAAGCATTCTGGGATACACCTTATACCCTGGAGGCCAATCACAGCGCTGGTGTGTGGCCACACTTGATGACCAGCGCTGCAGCACCAGCGCTGGAATCCTTATTCCCCATGCCGAGAGGGGTGTTCGGCCAGCGCTGCAGCCAGGGAGTTGCAGCGCTGGAAGTGCCCTGCAGGTGTGGCCACTTACTAATTGCAGCGCTGGTAGAGGCTTTCCAGCGCTGCAAATCGCCAGTGTAGCCATACCCTTAGTTCCGTCGGTGGTGGTGGTGGTGGTGGTTGTTTTTTAAATTTTGTGGGTGGAGTTGTGTTAGAGGATTACCTAAAAGAGACAAAAGAGGGAGGGGGAACATGAGAGAGGGTAGGAGTGAATAGCCATTTGGCATAGGGAAGAGAGGGCCAAGGGGGAAAACTGCAAAAAGCACTCTGGCATCAGTGCACTGCTTCTGCAGCTGCTCCTGCCAACTCCTGTCTCTGGCTGACTCCTCCATGCAGGTTTTTTAATCCTAGACCACGTGACTGGTGAAAGGAGACAGGGTGATGCGTGGGTTCTAGTTTTCATGATTGGTTTTCATCCCCAATGAGCTCCTGTTCTGGTGGCCCTAACGGGAGAAGGACACTTGATCAGTTAAGTGCGCTCTTCTATTCACTGAAAAGGACGGATGCTTTAATCTTGAAAACATTTGGGATGTGTGAGAGATTCTGTTTATACTGATGCCCTAAATATCGATTAGTGAGTTGAAGGAAGTAAAAGTCTTGATAGGTGAAGCATTTCTGCTGGCAAACTTCCTGTAGAACAGCCTGTCATACAAATTCAGGAGTTCTATTTTGGGTGTTTTTATCTGACTTACATTTGTAGAGTATGGATCAATGGATGCACTTAAAGTGCCTTCATTTTTTATTTCCCTGTAAAATGGAGATCAACGTCCAGATTTCCCTCATTCCCATTTTTAGAGCACCTACTTTTCCCAATATCACAATTTAGAACCAAGTCTAAAAATGTCTTTAAAAAGACCTGTATAATTTACACTGTTTCATTGCACTTCCTTAAGCACTCTTTCAAAATTGTTACATCACAGCATCCTATATACCCTGAATTTGTGAAATATTGCTGCAAATCGTGTGCGTGTGTGTGTGTGTGTGTGTGTGTGTGTGTGTGTGTGTGTGTGTTAGTGGATTCACTCCTGCAGTATGAGACATCTTGAGCCACAGCTGAGGATATGCCCCTTGGTAATAGATGTGGATGGCACCAAAGAGGTCGCATGCTTAGTCATAGAGGTTGGGCGTGAGGTGGGGACACATATTGGGGAATCTGGTCAATTTCCGTTCTGGTGTGATGGTTCTCGGGGTGCCCAGGACTAGGTCTGTGAGTCACCTTGTTACCCCCTGCTTCTAGCGAGAGAGACTTGCTTGTGCATAACTAGGTATCCGCTCCCTGATGCTACCAGCCCATCAGCCATCCAAACAATCTTCTCTGGGCTATGCTTTTCTTGTTTTCATGTCATCTTACTAGATTTTAAAAAATTGTGTATTCCTTATTTCAGCATTTTATTTCTTTGTATCATCTCATTTTATAAAGAAACTGTACAAAATAGACTTAAAAGTCAATTACGTATGTGCCAGTTCACTCTGACTTAGCAATGTCTGTTTGTCTATCGTCTCTTAGTAATAAAACTGTTTGTATAAATAGGTCATCTTCGCTTTTTGAAGACCTATGACAAAGTAGAATCATAGAAGAGTAGGACTGGAAGGGACCTCGAGAGGTCATCTAGTTCAGTCCCCTGCACTTAAGGCAGGACATGCAAAATCATGTAGTTGAACAAAATTATTATAATTGTACTTATATTGCAGCTCTGAAGTAGGGAAGACTGTAGACTTAATCAGATTAGAAGCTATTGAGCAATTCACAGTATTATGTTTGGTAGGATGAAAAAATTGGTTGAAGGGGCTTGATACTAAAGTGATACATGGCTCTGTATGCTCTTGGAAACTAGATCATATAACAAAGGTTCTGGACTTGGTTATATTACATAGTAAAATGCATTGTGTATGTCTAGGTTTTTAAGGTAAGTGTATATACTGCTAGTATATTACTAACAGGTGTGCAGTGTAAGCAGGTACTGTATGTTAGTCATAAATTTATTGAGAAAGTTACTGACCTGTATTTGTTGTATACAGGCTTCGATTCCGACAATTCTTCAGGAGACTTTTCAGAAACAAATCATAAAGTTGCAGAAATGCTTGATCTGGATCCACCCCAAAGCAATAGGACTGGAAAACATCATGGAGAGAGGCAGCTTCATGAGAATGGAATTAAGAAACACAGGTAGGTATGTCAGAGTGCATGCTAACCAGTAACGGAAACCTCTCCAGTAGATGCAGTTACAATTTCAGGGTAACTGTACCGTATTTTACCCTTATGTGCTTGCTTGAGGGCACCCACTTAAAGGTTCCTGGCTCCCAACTGTCACCTCGCTTGTGCAGAGACCTGCATCTCGCTCTCTTTTGACTGGGGATTTTTAAGGCTGCATGGCTCCCTGCCTTACACTGTGACTGCCAGACTGCCTAAACAGGCCTATGCCTGCACATTTTTCTCTGTGAAGGCTATGACCAGTGTATTGCCTGCACTTACAAGTTACCACACAGTTTCTTCTAAGCAGTCACTTTTTTTATTCTTAAGCATTACAGAGAAAACATAATAAAACAAAAATTCCTACAAGCATGCTAAAAAACTTACCAGCGGTCACCCCCCAGTTCCAACCTAGGGCTGGGTTTTCCCATCATTACAAGTTCATATCCGTCTTAGATCCAAAACAAAAACTCAGATTGGATAGGTTAGCTGCTGCTTTATACAGCTTCAGTCTTTGATCTTGGCCTTCTGTAATAGGTAATCAGCAGACAATGGCCCTTTCTTTGGCACGTAGTTTTGAAAGGCTGGCTTTTTGCATCACCAAAGTTAGGAACTTTGCATTAACTTCTCCCTAGAGATTCACCAAGAAATCCACTTAACTCTTATTGTCCCAAAAGTCCATACTTGTCTGGCACGTCTTCAGTATAGACTTTTGAACTCCTAGGTCTTGTATCTGTCACATCTCCCACCTAGAGAAGTTACATACAATCCAAGCCCACAGCAATACGTACATTTAATACAATAAGGTTTCTCAAGGATATTGTAGGATTTTGCCATACAGTATCTCTGACAAATGCTAATCACAGTGTCTGCTTTTATTGAGAACTCTCCCAGAGAACCTGTCACCTGCACCCCTCTCAACTCTTGGCATGTTTGGTTTTCTCCCCTTGTGTGCATCTGACCTCGGCCCTTTGCAACACATCCCAGGGGAAGAGGATACCTCTGGCCGTGCCTATTGATCAAGACTGAGTGGAATGTTAGGCATTTAGTTATCAGAACCTCTATGTAGAAGTGCTGATAGGTATCGTTGGGGTGGTCTGTGTGAAATTATCCAATAAGTCCATCTTTAAATTTAATAAAACAAAATAAACTGTTTGCAGTGTATTCAGATGAGGTATGTTATACAAAGCCCAGTGAGGGAGGGGTGCCCCTTAGCTTAGTTACAGAGAAAAGAAAGTCTTGCATCTCCTGGAACCAGTCCCCTGTGACCTTTTCCTGGTTACCCTCTTCCTTCTGTGTTGAGAGAGAGAGCTCTCTTTCCTCTCATGGCTCTGGAAACAAGTTTGCTCTCTTGTGTTCGAATTGACTACCCTGGACCGCTGCCCATCCCCATTTGCCCCAAGTAGCCTTAAAGTAAATACACACAATAGGTGTTGGCATACATTTGCATTCCCCCATCCTGCAGGTGGTGGTTGAGGAAGGAGAAGGAAATCCTTTGACCACATTAAATAGCTGCCTTTCAAGAGCTTAACCTCTTGGCTCAAGTGCAGCATTTCACAGAGCACTTTGCCTGAATGTAACCAGTTGGTACAAGAGCCTTTCCATTAGGCAGACGGGATCCTCAGTATGTGTCCCTCTTACTCATTGTCCCGTATAAGAAAATAAAAATTGACAGACTCCAGAGCTTTTTCAGAGTACCACTTCAGCCCATGTAATAATGGCTTTGATTGTCCCCTTCCCAAGGTCCATGCCTGAGCCATGTATGCGTCTTTCTGGAAGTCAGGTCAGATGCGCCTGCAGCAGCATTCTACCCTCTCCCCTCCCACCCCCCCAAGGCACCAGGATCCATTTTGGGCTAGGGGGTGGCAGCTGTGCTGGCTAGGGAGGATTTGTTACCTTTTAGCTGTCCCTGTCAGGAATACCTAGAAAAGATGCTACAGTCCTACATTGTAGTGCTGTCTCAATTCTCTCCTGATGTGGAGGTTGCTGTGATTTTGAGGTATGTCTGATAGTGGTTCTTCATTGGAGTTGTGTTGCCAGGGTTTTGGAGGGGGGTGTCCTCCAGGGAACTTACTCATTTCGGAGATGTGGGGCATCCCATTGATCTCTGGGGATTGTGTGGGGGGGGCTACAGGACAATATGAAAGGTCTGGGGATGTTCATGGAGACTTTCTCCGAGATCTCCTGCAGGTCTTTCTATGGATGGGGGTGGGATGACCTGGCCCAGTGAAAGGTGGAATCTTATTTATTTTGTTAATCAGGGCATAGCTTCCTGGTATTTGTATCATGTTCATTAACCTGGTAACTGAACACATTATCATTGGGTTCCATCCTTTCCCTTTCTCTCCTGCCTGGATCATCCTGCTTTACGGGGAGGAACTCAAAGGACAGACTGTGTTCTCTTAGATGTGTTTTGAAAGGAGGATTGTGTGTGTGTGTGTGTACATGCTACAAATAAAATATACTAGCTTAGGAGGCTACTTAGTTCACTGAATAGTTCAATGTGCTGCAAGGCAGGATATCTGAGTTCTACTCCCAGCTTGGTCACTGTGTGACCTTTGGTAAGTCACTGCACCTCCCTGCCTCCCTTGCCTCTTCGCAACGTGAGGCTTACCTTCCTTTGTAAGATGCTTTGAGATCTGTAGATGAAAAATTTGTTTTATATAAGGTCTTTGTTAATTATTCTAATGGCTTTTCCCCCCTACAGAACATCATTACCTGCACCAATGTTTTCTAGGAGTGATTTCAGTGTGTGGAGTATATTAAAAAAATGCATTGGACTGGTAAGTCACTCTCTGCAGTCAGAGGAGACCCAGCTTTGATTCCCCAGCATTCTTAGCAAAATGTTTATCTTAAAGGGAGGAAGATTAAGTTTGGAAGTACAAAAATGCAAAACCAAAGGCACCCAAACAATGGAGTATTCTGCTGGTACTGAAGAACTTGAAAGTGATGGTAGACAAAAGTGAAATTGACTAGTTTTATTGCTCAAGCTGAGAAATGCCAAAAGTAAGCAGCATAAATTAAAAAACTTTCAATTCTCTGTTCTCTGTAAGGTAAGATGGTGTTAACAATTTATGTCAAACTCTTTAACTTCTGACTTTTAATCTTAGTGTCCTTTAGTAAACTGAGGATTGATAAACACAATTTCTGAATAATACAGTATTTGACATTTTGTCAGAGCTGATCATATTGGCTTGAATAGATTCATTAAAGAAATATTTTCATTATCTGACCCAGTAGTTACGTATGTCGAACTGATAATTTCTTACTATTTTACAAGTAATGCCCTAAAAGACTTCTTCAAACTTGTATTCAAACTTCTTCAAACTTACCGGTATATTCTTCAATTTGTATTCTTCAAACATGGGTTGAAGAATATAAAATTGCATAGCTCTACTTGTCATTACAACAGTTGTCAAAATATAATAATTTGGGGCTTTATTTTGGCTTTTGCATAGCTTAAGGGGATGTGATACACCAGGAAATTTCACTTTCAACTGAATGACGGAATAAGGGAATTTGTAATCTATCCTATGCCCTGTTTCTCTATTGAGAGAGTTCATGGTGTAAACTCAAGCTAGTGGGCATGATCTGAATTGGGTCACCTGATTATTTTTGACACTAAGGATTAAAGAACTCTAATTAGCAGTAGATACCAATGTAAAGGACACTTGGTCTCCAATCTTAATGGTCAGTCACTAACATTTTCTTTAATCCTTTCAAAAATTTGCAGTCACTTATTGCAGTGCTTGCATCTTAATGGGAAGAGAGAATCCCTGTCTTATCAATGCACCTTTTTTTAAAAATGGCCTGTCTTTGTTTGGCTAGAAAGAGGCATTGGATAGCAAAAGAGCCTGGGGCTTGATACATCTGCTTGTTTGAAGCTCAAGCAATGAGTCTCTTCATATCAGCAGTAGAGCAGGGTGAAACTTATTTGGCGAATACTAAATTATCTGAAAAATGCATTTTTCAGGGCACCAAAACTATTTGCAAATTCAGCTCAAATTTAGTGAATCATTTTGATTCAGCATTTTCTAAACCATTTTATTCCCATTTTCGTTTCATTGAGGAAAAACCAGGAAAAAATTTTTTTGTTTGAAATGAGCCGAGCTGAACTAAAAAAGTTTGGCCACCGAAGAGAAAAAACAATGATTTTCTCAGCTCTAACTAGGAGGTAGAATAAGAAACACTGTTTAGCTTTGTTTGTAGGGCACTGATACAAATAGGGCCACTTAAAATTTGTGAAAACATCTTCAGTCCTGTTCCCTCCACAAACTTGAAGGTGTTTCAAAGTACAGTAGAGAATGTGTTGGTGGTTACAGCAATAATATTGGTTACATTTTTCAAGGGATCCAGTTTATTATGCTGTGAATGACTGGCTAATGCATCATCTGTTGGAAGGAAAGTTTAACCTCTTCTGCACCATCACAAGGCACTGAGTTGCAGTTACCATCTCTTTTTGGTTGCAGTGCTAGATAAGACTCCATTTGGAGCCCTTTATCAATACTCATTAGGCCTCTGCTGTACTTCTAATCTCTTCCAGCCATGGTACTTAGTGACCAGAACCAGGGGTCTGAGCTGGCCCTATCGTGTGTCAGTGAAGACCACTATTGCCAACCCACCCCAGCGGTCATCTTAGAAACTTGTTCTGGCCTGTTTGTAACCTAGGAGTGTGTCAAAGGGAATGACTTCTCCTTTTATCATCTAGGAGCTGTCTAAAATTACAATGCCTATTGTCTTCAATGAGCCACTGAGCTTCCTCCAGCGGATAACCGAATACATGGAACACATATACCTCATTCATAAAGCTAGCAGTCATGCGAACCCCCTGGAAAGAATGCAGGCAAGTGACATTTTCCATCTCCTCTTTGGCTTTAGAAAGGATTCTTCGTGTCCTCAAAGTCTCTCCTTTAAGATGGCATCCCATCTGATGAGAGGTGGGTATGGCACTCTGTGGACTGGTTATAGGAAATACAAGAATTGCCCTACAGGATCAGACTTATGGTCCATCTAGTCCAGTGGCTTGTCTCTGATAGTGGCCAGTACCAGGTGCTATGGAGGAGGATGAAAACACCCCTGCAGTAGGTATATACGTCACCTTGAGATGGTTGAAGGGGTCACTGCAGTGGGAGGAAGAGGAGGAGAGTACAGTCAGGAACTAAACATGCCCAGGCCATCACCTTTTTAATCGCTGTTTTTAAACTTGCACAAACCCGAATATTTTTAGTGAAGATCTGATTATGGCTTTGAACAGCGTCAAAC
Source organism: Mauremys mutica (assembly GCF_020497125.1). Classification (NCBI taxonomy): domain Eukaryota; kingdom Metazoa; phylum Chordata; order Testudines; family Geoemydidae; genus Mauremys; species Mauremys mutica. The sequence goes on along the minus strand of NC_059084.1, from coordinate 8,143,699 downwards.
AAATCCATTTGCTAACTGGCATTTTGAGAGTTTTTAAGAGTGGTGTGGTGGAGACAGACTTTATTTCCCATTCTTCTCTCCCACCCCAAACCCTACATACTTGGAGTGAGCGGAGTAAGTATTTGGTTAGTCACATGCTCAAAGATGTGTTGATGGTGGGTCTAAACTAGTGTACATCAGGGTTTAGGTGTTACTCTGGAACTCTGTTTATCTAAATGAAATGTACAGAACAAGAAGCACATGGTAAATGGTGTATGGGCCTAAACTGTATGTATTTATCAATCTGTGTGATGCTACAGTTGTCCTTTATACCTGGCAGCAGGATGTATTAAATATAACAAAATGAAAACTGTGCTGCTTTGCCAGGGACGCTGGTGAAAATGACTTCTCTGTAGTGACGTTGGAAATGATACCTGGCTGCTGTTATGTTAAACTAGATTCCACTTCAGTCACTGGGCAAAAGAAGGGGAAGATGGGCAGAAAAGAGCAGTCCAGGTCTTTATTAGAGCTGCATGAAGAGGAACAGAGAGTAGTCAGTGTGATCTGGCAACATTTGCCAGAGAAAATGATTGCTTTTTGGAAGTGAAATATTCTCTCTCTCTCTCGCACACATATTACTTATCATAGATCATTATTCCTAGTGTGGGTCTGTCAGGATCTGAGAATGTGTTAACCTTAAGAAGCACACAGCAACTGCTTTGGCTGATTAAAAAATGACACACACTCTTGTGTTTGGGTGCATGTGGAGAAGGGGGAACCTCAGGGGTACAAGAAGAAGTTGGTAGAGTTTCTGAACATAGAGGGTTTTTAAAAATTGCTATCGCACATGTTTCAGTGGAACTCTCTCTGAAGACTGCATCCTGCTGTGTTTGTTTACAGGCTGTAGCTGCTTTTGCAGTTTCTGCAGTAGCTTCGCAGTGGGAGAGAACTGGCAAACCATTTAACCCTCTACTAGGAGAAACATATGAATTAATCAGGTGACACTGAATTCTTTTAAATGTAGTTGAAGAGGAGGGGTGGTCAGTAAATTAAACTGACTTCATGGCAAATTGAAAAATAGATTATTCCCTAAGATAAAATCAGTTCACTCTGACCAGTCATATATATCTCTATAGCCACAATTAGCTGAAAACCCCAGTGATCAATATGGAATCTGAGAAGATCGTGATTTTAGACTAAGAACTTTATTTCCATCTGTAGACTCATATTTTCTGAATTATACAAGGGCAGTGAAGTGTATATTATATTCTTCCCAAGAGCCACTCTTGACCAGAGACTCTTAATTACTGTAGCAAGTGCCTTATTGATGACATAGTGTGAGAGTAGATTGAGACCCTTTCGTCTGGTCAATTGTCCAGTAAATCATATTTGAACCCAATTTCCCAGAGGTGGATTACTATTGCCCAGCAAGCTTTGGAATTGCCAGGAGTTGCCCAAGTGAAATTACTTCATATGCATTCCCAGACTGATAGTGCTCAGTTTGTGATGTAGTTTTCATGATGGGGGACGTGTGTAAGCATTTATTGATTGCCATACATTCACTATGGAAACTATGGGATCTGAGTTCAGGTTTGGGCTAAAAATCCTCAGGCATGTTTTTAAAAAATTGTGATCTGTCTTTTATTGCAATTTTAATAAGTCCCTTCTTGATAAATGTTGACTACATAACTTTATTTTATTTATTTATTTATTTATTTATTTTTCCCCGCCTAGGGAGGATTTAGGCTTTAGGTTTATATCTGAACAGGTCAGTCACCACCCACCTGTTAGTGCATTTTATTCTGAAGGCCTCAATAAGGACTTTGTTTTTCATGGATCAATCTACCCCAAATTAAAGTTCTGGGGGAAGAGTGTAGAAGCAGAGCCCCGTGGAACAATTACTCTGGAGCTTCTAAAGTAAGTATAACCAAAACCTTTTTTCTCTGTTGGACATATATCCCTTATCTGTATTTAAAAAATAGTAAATGCTCTAAAGGACCATTTTATATATTTTATATATATATATATATATATATATATATATATATATATATATATATATAAAAAATATAGGGCCATGACTGCCTTGAAGAAGCATTCAACTAATTATGAAACTTTTTTTGGAGTGGGTGGAAGGAGGAGATACTAGGGATTTAAGCATGGGCTATTGCTCATCGGTTAATTCCAGGGCTTTGTTGGAAGGATGCCATGGTCTTGCAGCTGTAACAATTTGGCCCTATTTTATTCAAAGGCAACTGGCATTTCTTGAAACCAAATGCTATTTAAAATGACTTGTTCTTTAAATTTTGTTAGGTGCCTTTAAAAAAAAAGAGAACTAAAAATACTTCAGCTGAGATAATCGATGCCACGTTAATTTCATTGGGAATTTTGCCTCTAAATCCCCCAGGTGGTTTTGATTAATGTCAACACTGTGTATATGTAAACTATATATAACTTCTCCAGAACAGATACTGTATGCCATGGTAAACCCCAGGAATTCAGGTGCATTTCTACCTACCGTTAGACATGACTCGTCTACTTGTGTACAGAGGCCTCTTTGTTGAAACTAAATCTCTATTTCTAGGTTACTCCCAGGTTCATGTCTGACTGAGAGCATATCTTTCGAAGGAAGTGATTTCATAAGTTGTTTTGTAGCATGGCCGAGCTATAATTAAATTTAAAAGGCCTCCTTAGACTTTTCTGTAAGGAATTAATGAGTGTACTGAGGATGATAGTGAAGTAAAAGTCATTCTGGAATTGAGCACTTTGAGGTGGTTTCATAAGAGCTCTTAAACAGATGTAGATTTAGAGAAGTGGTTCTGAAATCTGCTGCTTTTGTGAAACCTTTAAATAGACATTTGGTTTTAATAAGGTGGTAACTTGCTTACCTTATAACAGGTTAACTTCTATTGGAGATTCTTGTCTAAGTGTAACTCTATGCTCTTAGTTGAATTTCTGACACATACGATGATATCTGATCTTTCTGGGGAATATAAAACATGAGCTGCTTGGTATCTGAACTGTGTTGTGATGAAAACAGAGTAATTGGGCAGCTTGCCTCTATACCCCAATTCCTTGGTATGTAGGTAAATTATTTTAATACATTTTAAAATGTAGACTACAAACATTCAACCAAAATAAAAGCTAGTAATGGGAAAAAATTGCCTTTATTCAGAAAAGTGTTTCATTAACCTCTTGTGGTTTGATCAGTCAAAAGAGCAAGTTGACGTTCTGTGCCATTCACTTCAAGGTTTTTTAGGGTTCTGAACTGTTCAATGCTGAACTTGTCCTGTGAACACACTAGGCTCTCTATTGATCTAACCAGACCCGTAAGCATACCAGCAGTATTGTGCAAGGATTCATTAGAAACAAATGTGTTTAATAAACTCCGCTGTAAGTAAACATACATGCTGCTTTTGTGTTAGTCATGACTACACTTTCAAAACATCCGTAGTTTGATTAGCAGCCACCTTTCACCAACCCAAATATTAAATTACATTTCAAGTGGTAAACTAGGACAGGTGAGTGTTGCTTCAATTTGTTATATTTGTGGGCCATACAAATGTTGTCATCCCAAAAACCGCAGGATGAATAGAAATATTAAAGTGCTCTAATTTCTTATGCCACGTGAGCCTTGTATGAAAATGCAACTATTGTTCTAAAATTCAGTGGGAGACAGTTTGTCACTAAAGGAGTCAAACTTTAAGGCTGTGTCTATGCAGTACTGAAAAATGACAGACCAGTCAGATACATTTAAGCAAAGTTTTGTTCAGTCACTTCTTGATATAAAGTGAAGGTTAGAAAGTGGTTGGTGCTTTAATTGTTTGCTCTTGCTGCCATTGTATCAAAATATTTATTTTTTTTCTTTGTGTTCTCTGTGTAAACAGAATTGAGAGAGAAAAGTTTGACTTACAATATTACTAAAATGTCTTAATTGCTTACAGTGTTAAATCCAGACAGTATTTGCTTCATCAGTGTTGAAAGAGGGATAAAAGATGACTTAATGGCAGAAATATGACTTGGCCAAGCCAGTGAAAATAGGAATCCAGTTGTTGACAGATTAACAGTTTGACCATTTTTAGAAACATATTTGGGGGCGGGGGGACTCGAGTCAACAAACACTGTCTTTGTAAAGTTGGTGCTACAGAGCATGTTTGATACAAAACTAAGCTGAGGGATTTTTTTCTTCAGAGTAACTCGTAGTAAAAAAAAAATAGGGATGAAGTGGAAAGATTGAATTAAGGATTAAATTAGATTGTGGTCATAGTTTAAAAAAAGACTGAAAATAGTGTCATGGACTCAGTGACAAAAATCCTTTCTCCCCCCCCCCCCCCCTTCAGATAATGAGCTGGCATTCTATTCAAGTATAAACCCTACACAAGAAGGTTATTTTTCTGGTGTCAGTAATTGCATAGCTTGTAGAATCAGGGAGGTATGAGCTCTAGTGACTAATGACAAAACTCCTACTGACTTCTGTGAAAGCAGGTGCAGGCTTCAAGGGTCCCTACATGTTAGGGCTTTTTTTTTTTTAAGGGGAAAGATTGCAATCATTTTTTTCCAGTTCATTCCACCAGAACTCATTTAAGATAAAGGGCCTGATGTGTCCCGTCCCTCCTCCCCTCCGCCCCAACTGGTAACTCTTCACCTGCAGAGCCCGTTAACTTCCACACCTCTGAAACTAGGCCCAAAAGCATTTACCATCACATGCTTGTGTGAAAACCTATCTGAGTGGGTTGGTCTGCCTAGTTCCTAGTGGAGAGGTGTCCATGTCTCTATCAAAACTGGTCGTGACCAGTATCCTTGATGGCAGCCTCAGCAGAGATGTTCATATTAAATAGTCATGAAGAGGGAACTACTTTCTTGTCTTTCAGAGTGGTCTCTCTGGGTCATGGCTGTGGCCTGTGGTGGGGTTACTTGGGGAAGGTTACAGTGCGGCTTCCTGTGGCTGAATAGACTTCCGTGTCTAGGGCTGTCAGTGAAAACCCTCTTGTGAGCATCAGATTCTCTTAAAATATTAAAAATGTCTTGATTGCTACTGATAACATGAGCTCTAGAGCAGGGCATCAAAGGGCACACATTTGTAGATGATTTCATAGGCAATTTCCTCTTTTTTTCTCAATCTCTCTCTTTTTTTTTTTTTAAATCACTTATTAACGTCTAGTGAGATTCAGATAGAACACACTGCCTTGGTTACAAAGAAAGTCTGTATACTTTAAAAAAATAAATAAATAAAGGTAAGTAGATACTGTTCAGTGGGGTACTAAGTGTTCTACCCCACTACAAGATTCAGGGCAAATTAGAGTTTAATGCTGTTTCACCTTCTATCTTTAATTCAAGAAGTGGATTTAGTTTCCTGGCATCTGACTTGACTTTTCTGGCTTCTTTCACAGACATAATGAAGCTTACACGTGGACAAACCCAACCTGTTGTGTACATAACATAATTATAGGTAAACTGTGGATAGAACAGTATGGAACAATAGAAATTGTAAATCACAGGTAATATTACTCATTATGAAGCTATGAGCATTGGCCATTACAGAGACTGATAAATAGTAATCACAGATCCAAAAGCCTTCCCCTTTGTAATGGATCATGTAGGTCCAAAATGTTCTCTCTTGTTGATCTGCTGAAAACTGTCTAAATTATTTATTCTTCTGAACTGGTTAAGTAGTTTCTTGTGTTTGAAACAAATATCAAAACAGTGATATCACATGATTATGCAGAAGTCTGGATGGGATACAGAATCTTTCAACTCCAGGTCACCGGTTCAAACCCCACACAGTTGATAATGAATTGCCATTTAATGGCTCTGCAGTGAATTATGTGTAACGTGCAACACATCATAAATCACCATCACACTAGTCAATAATGGGCACAGTTATTTCAGTTTCCTGAATTTAGGCCAGGAATCCTGGCTTGACGTCTGGCTGTAACGTAATTTGGCAGTAGCACTTGAGTGCACATTTACAGTGCGAGCTACCTTTTAGTAGCTTTGTCAGCTTCATGTGATTAGCTCACCATAAAGGTATTGATAGTGATATAATAAGAAATACCCTGGGTAGGGGGACAGTCCTATATTCCTTTTCCTGTTAACTCCTAGTGACTCCAGTGAGTTTTATATGCACACTTTATGCAGAAATCCCCATTAAAGTCTTCATTTGATTTTTACAAGCTCTCAGTATTACCTCTTATGCCTGTCTTAGAATAAAAAAGAGTAACAAAGACTTCCAATAATCCAGTGGCTTTTACTACCTGATTTCTAATATTAAACACAGGTCTAAGTGATTTCATTAAATAGTGTTAGTTTCATTTTAGTAAAGTAAATACATTGGTGAACACCGCACTTCAGACGTTTAGATGCTGGGTTTCTAAATGGTACACTTGTTCCCTTTACAGTACTGGAGATAAATGTATCCTTAATTTTAAACCATGTGGACTGTTTGGGAAAGAGCTTCACAGAGTAGAGGGTCACGTTCAGGACAAAAAGTAAGTGGAAAGTCTCTGTCTGTCTTTACTATATGGGCACCTAGTACTTTCTTTATAGCACTTGCTTGTTGGACTGACACATGCTCAACGTGACTGCTAAATTTTTACATTGGTACAGACTCCTCCCATTCTCGTTCATTTCTATTTTCTGGGTCAGCATGGCACTTACTGGTTTTAGAGTGAGCATTTCAGTCACTATTAGCAAAGTTTTAATGCCACTTGCACCTTGGACTTTAGTGCAGCAATCTGGATTTAAAGGAGACGTATCCAGAGAAAACACAGAGAATAATACAATTGCTGACTCTGTCCTTTCCTTAGTTAAGGTATTAGGACTTCTAGTCTTCATTTAAAAATATTTATCAAAAAATGCTAACAGCTGTATCCCCAAACGCAACCTGTTATATAGCTCTTAGTCTTTATACACCAAAATATCAGCTTTATTGCTTCTATAATCAGTTTAATGGAAAATAGCAGAGGACTGAATACCATAAATGTTGGGATAAACTGAAATGTTCATCTTTACATTTATGTTCTGATAAATGGCTTCCCAGAAATGTGTAGTAATCAGGGGGGCGGGAAAGGAACAGGAAAACCTGAATATAATCTGGATTAAATCATGCTGATTTTAATTTAGTTTAGAAGTTATAGAAATTGGGCAGCAAAAATAAATCTCCTTTCCTCTATAAATAGCAAGAAGAAGCTCTCTGTGATCTATGGCAAATGGACAGAATGCTTGTGGTGTGTCAGTCCTGCCACATATGATACTTCTAAAAAGAATGAAAAAAGAGGTGGTGACCAGAAGAAAATGAAGCCGGTAAGGTTTTAGTATAATTGTTCAGGAGAGAGCTGGTGTTGCTATATGTCCCCCATTTGAAGGAAGTATCTTCAGAAAAGCACAAATTTCTTGTTAGAAGAACATCAGTTTATGTGGTTGTGGTGAACGGATAGCCATAATGGTGGATATTTTTCATAACTAGGGCCCTGATACCAGGAAGTAATGAGTGCTCTGAACTCCCATTGACTTCAGTGAAAGTTGAGGGCATTCAGCATCTCACAGGGATTGGTCATGGAGATTGGGGTTGATATTTGGTGATGTTGAGATTGAGTTACATCTTACTGTGCTAGTAAGGAAGATGGCAGTATTGCCAACCTCAAGCATTTAAAAATCTGCATGAAAAATCATGTGAGATTTTAAAAGTTTGGCTTTTTATTTCCCTTCTGTGTTTTGAGCCTTTAGGGTTCATGTTGCGGAGAAGAGCTTAAAAATGAGGGCTATAAGGTTTTTAAAGAATCAAATTCGTCTTCCCTTTCTGAAGAAGTTGCATTTAGAAGGGGAGTTGCCCAACAGGAAGCCAATGGAAAGCATTCACAAGGATTTTTTTTTTAGAGAGGAATCTTGAAAAGTAAGCTTGAGCTTGATTTGAATTCAGAATACCATCTATTACACAAACTGAAGCATATCAAACCAAACGACACATTACTGGATTAAATACATGTACGTCATCTAGATAGACACAATTTCTTGTTTGTTTTTTAATAGTGTGACATTTTCAGCTAGGTTGTCAATGCACTGGACTTCCCTATTGAGGTCATTATTATTTTTCAGGTAATTATTATCTCTCAGGGATGAAATCCTTTTGACCTCTCTGCAATTTAGCTCTGGAAGGCCCAATTCACAGTGATTCCGCTATAGAGGGGACTGGTGGCAAGAAGTGAGAGTTCAGAGTGCAGGGTTGAAGGTGGGCCAGGGGAGGAATGATGTGGTGGTGGTGTGCGGTGGCGGGGTGGGGGGTGACCCAATGATCCATGACTTGTATAAATCTACTGGATACAGACAGTATCTGGGGCACGGTCACACTGGATGAGCTACATCTATAGCTGAAAGATGGTGGTGGCAGAGATTGTGGTTAAGTTGCACACATCCTGTTTTCAGATTTGGGAGGAAGAATATTTCCTCACTGCAGATTGCAAAGCCGATTTATTCAGATGTCACCCTGGGAGTGTGAATTTCATTTGTACTGTGTGAAAGATGCAGTGCTGCAATCTTACATTTTTGTAGCCAGATTTTTCTTGGCTGTAAGTTTTTGGTTGACTGTTGCTGGTGGCTTGTGAGACTTGCATACAGTTGGGGGGGGAGGGATAGTTCAGTGGTTTGAGCATTGGTCTGCTAAACCCAGGGTTGTGAGTTCAGTCTTTGAAGGGGTCACTTGGGGCAAAATCAGTACTTGGTCCTGCTAGTGAAGGCAGGATGCTGGACTCAATGACCTTTTGGGGTCCCTTCCAGTTCTATGAGATAGGTATAGCTCCATATAGGTAAATTTTTAAATGGGTGAAAATTTATAATACCATTCCTGAATGTCTTTAGTGTTTGATATTGAAATAATGGCACTACCTCTGACAGTACAAACTTACCCCCTCTCTCATGTTATAAGGCAGTAGAGTATTTTAATTACAATTTGGCCAGTGGATGAGGTCTGTCTGATTGGTGGTTTCCCGGAACCTGCAATCATACCATTTCCAATTCTAAATGGAAAAAAATAAAATATCTGGACAAAGGAAAGAGGAAACAGCCTGTCTTTCTGTATTTTACTCTTGCTTTTCAAAAAATTAAAACATTCTTTATGGTAATGAAACAAAATTCCATGCAATGTCACCTTCTCCAAAGGAAAGGATCCTTTTAAGGATCATCACTGTTGGGTTTTATGCCTTCTGTTTAGGGAGCTATCGAGCTACCGGATATGGTAGGGGTTATGCACAAGCAGCATATATAATACACCCTGTGTTTTAACGATTGAAAAACTGATGGGCCAGCTTCACTTTAGACTAAGAACATTTTGTTTTCCACTGCATTTTACACTTCACGAAGCCTGGTTCTTTTTCAATCTTTCTAATCTCGTCCTGAGAGGAACTGTTAAATTTTGTTCCTAGAATATCTGAAATTAGGTTCCTTAATTCTGTTGGAATAAGGTATTAATTTTTTTACCACCTCTTTGTAGATTGAAGAAGTCCCATCATCTCTTACAATCAGTTTTATACTGGTAGAGCAGTGGCTGTGTAGGCAAATGCAACAGCTATATGCACCTCAACAGTACCTGTCTTACTTGTATGGAGAGTGGGAATGTTGGTTAGAATCCTGGAAAAGTTCTCAATTTTTTTTTAAAGCATCATGAAATCTTTAATGACCTCTAGGCAGCCAGCAAAGATGACAGAAAGAACCAGCGTTGCACTGTATTAGGCATGAGTCCTGGTGTAAAATGATGGCTTGTTTTAGATTGATTTAGGTAAAGAAAGAAGCAGTCAGAGGGTCTAAAATATTGGACTCTTGAAATTATGTGCTTGGTGTGCTTCATTGAGGCATAAGGAACGTTAGCATATCACCTTGCTCACCAACCCTCAGAATCTGGTATATGACTACACAAGCCTCAGGAGTACAGATGTCTTACGATTTATTGCTTACCTAGTGCTCCCTCTGTATGCACCACTTTACATAACAGCGTAAGGCTATGTCTACACTGCACAGGAGAGTATGTACGCAGCCTCCCTGCATGGGTTTAAATAGCAGTGTAGATGGTGAAGCCTGGCTTAGGTAAATAGAGTACAAACGTGCCTGAGGGTGTGGATTTGTACCCAAGTACAACATGGCTCTCTAGGACCCATGTCCTACATGGCTCTCTCTTCACCCAGGCCATGCCTTCCTGTCTACACTGCTGTTTTTAGTGTCCTCCTGCCTCCCTGCTGCTGGAGCCTTTCCCTGCTGCAGGAAAGGCTCTTGTGCGAGGAAGGGCTCTGCCAATGCCCTGCTGATGGAGCCTTTCCCCACAGCAGGGAAGAACTGTGGCAGCTGCTGCCTCCTTGCTGCCAGAGTTTTCCTCACTGCAGTGAAAGGTTCTGGAAGTTCGTAGCTGCTGAAGCTTTTCTCTGCTGCCTCCTTCCCTCCCCCCACCAACCTGCGCTAGAGCCTTTCACTGACACATGTAGCTACACATTGTGGTGTGAAGGCAGCTGGCTTTTCACTGTGACCTGTAGCTACACATACCCCACACGCTGTCGAAAGTGGTGTGTAGTGTGGATATAGGGATGGATGCATTACCACAGCAGAAGAGCTAATAATCGAAGACAGGAAAAATGGGATATGGGTCGAGAAAAGGGAGGGTGAAGTAAACAAGAAAGAAAAGACACGAATGCTGATAACAGAAGGTGCTTTTGCTAGATAGAAAATAGGTGCTGTTCCAAGCATAGTAGGTAGCGTGGAAGAAGGCATGAAGTTGAGAGTAGGAGGAGATGAAGGGGCAGTATGGAGGATGAAGAAAAGCATAAATGAGGAGGAAGAGGAAAGGAGAGCAGAGATACAGGTGGGGTGAGATAATGGAAGGTCTTGAATTTGATAGAATTTCTAATGTCCTCTCCAGAGAACGCGAGGCAGAAGAGCTGTATGTAATTTTTCTCTATTCCACTATCAATTATTGTGTTTTCGTTTCAGAGCGAAGAGGCTGGGAACGATGAGGCCGATGATATGCCAGAGATCCAAGAGACTGTGCAAGTCATACCAGGCAGTAAGCTGCTTTGGAGAATAAATTCTAGACCACCAAACTCATCACAGGTGACTAGTTCAATAAATTAGAACTCTCTGGTCATGGTGGCTTTTCCAAGAACATTATCGTAATGGACAAGGGTAACTCATCTTAGGTACATGATATTCTTATGGGTAGGGCCCTACCCAATTCACGGTCCGTTATGGTTAATTTCACAGTCAAAGGATTTTAAAAATCTGAAGTTTCATGATTTCAGCTATTTAAACCTGAAATTTGACGGTGTTGTAACTGTAGGAATCCTGACCCAAAAAGGAGTTGTGGGGAGGGGGATTGTAAGGTTAGTAGGGAGGGTTGCGGTACTGTTACTCTTTTTTGCGCTGCTGCCTGCAAAGCTGGGCCCTCAGTCAGCAGCAGCCGCCACTCTCTGGCTGCTTAGATCTGAAGGCAGCAGCGCTGAAATAGGGGTGGCATGGTATGGTATTGCCACCCTTACTTCTGCACTGCTGCTGGCGGGGTGCTGCCTTCAGAGCTGGGCGCCTGGCCAGCAGCTGCCACTCTGGCCACCCAGCTCTGAAGGCAGCGCAGAAGTGAGGGTGGCAATGCCACGGCCCCCCTAAAATAATTGTGACCCTCCCTGCAATTCCTTTTTGGGCCAGGACTCCCAATTTGAGAAACACTGGTCTCCCCTGTGAAAACCCTGTAGTATAGGGTAAAAGCATACGAAAGACCAGATTTCATGGCCTGTGACACGTTTTTCATGGCTGTGAATTTGGTAGGGCCCTACTTATAGGTAGACTTGAAAAACACCCAGAAAATCATCCTTTGATATGAGGGGAAAATAGGCAAGTTTCTTTTAGAGAGTGTGTCTGTTTTGTGTGTCCTTTTCAATAAATGATAAAAACGATAACCTTGAGACAGCTCAGAATCAGAGAACCTAGGAGCAACAAGCTTTCTTGATCCTCTGTAGCAAGGACTCTTCAATCACTGCAGTATCATGTTTTTATTTGCCTGAGTCCACAGCACAATTAAAGGTGGTATTTTCAAAAGTGCTCAGCATTAGCCAACCCTGCTCTTACTACAGTCAGTGAGAGCAGATTTGGTTCAATAAGTGCTTTTGAAAATCCCATTATGACAGCCCGGGAAAGGGAATCAAATTACTGTGATTTTAAAAAACCCAAACTTTACTATATATGTATTATATTTATTCTGTCTTAAGATGTACAATTTCACCAGTTTTGCTGTGAGTCTCAATGAGCTGGAAACGGGCATGGAAGAAGTTTTAGCTCCCACTGATTGTCGTCTACGTCCAGATATCAGAGGCATGGAAAATGGAGAGCTGGGTATGTGTATTTGCTAGAGATTGGGTATTTGTTAATTCTGTCTCTTTACACCCCTCCACTCCCTGACCTTAGGGAAGATGGAAGAGAACTGGTTTGGGGTGAGGTGGCTGTCCTAAGGTTTTTACCCACCTCTTAATTCTGGGCGATAATTGTATTTCCAGGGTAACTTTGTTTTTATCTCCACAGTGTGATCGATCATGAATGTTACTCCCTCCAGAACAGTGTACATGACTGTTCTTGCCAGCAGAGTCTGGCAGTGTAAGAGGCCCAGGTAGATTCTGAATACAGATATCCTGTGTTACAGCACAATTGGAAGCATATACTGGGAAACTGGTCAGAAAGTTTCTCTGTTGCCCTGGAGTTTGCTTGGAAAAATATGTAGGGTGGAATAACAAGAATGCATCATGTACTGCTTCTGACTGTATCCAGTTTGAGTCCCCATCTAGTACAGTGTTTCTGACAAATGAAATACCAAGTTTAGGTTTCCCAGTATGTTTGTTTGGATCATCCACTCCTCTGATGTGCTGCTGCCTAGAAGGGGTCAGAGGTGACTGTTTTGGTTTAAAGAGAATGTGAACAACAAATGCTTTCCTGTGCTTACAGTGAATTCAATTTTATTTCTCTCCAGCCTTTCCCATGTTTTGTTCTTTTTGTCTTTATTTTGCAATGTAACCGGTTCCTATTTAAATGTTTGTTAGACCTGGCTAGCAAAGAAAAAGAGAGACTAGAAGAGAAACAAAGAGCCGCTCGTAAAGAACGTGCAAAAGATGAAGTGGAATGGAGGACAAGGTAACTATTAGAGGAGGGGAAGAAAGTTGGGCATGTAGTTAAGGTTAGCGAATGGGTTGGTTTTACTGTTTGATTCCTCTTTGCACTACAGAAAAATTTATAGTGTCGCTTAAAGCCCTTGTGGGGAAAGGGCATTTGAAAAATGCAATATGAAGTCAAAATTGTAGATTTCATCCCAAAGTACCCATACTGCTGTAAATAAATTGAGGCAGAAACTTGTCACAAGCACACCAAGGGAGTGCCAAAGTCTTTTGCCTACTGGGGTTGGCCTTTTTACTACAGGACAAAGAAAACCGTGGGAATATCCCAAAGTAGTTGTTTTAAGAGAGGGAGATTCTTGTGGAAGGTGGTGTTCAGTGGATATTTCCCTGAGTAGTACTGCCAGCACCAAAAAAAAAAAAAAAAAAAAAAGCAGCCATCCCAAGGATAGACGGGGCCAACCAAATGGTGTCCAACACACATCACCCAATGGTGCAGATTGTTACTGGGAAACAAATTGCTGTAAAGAACATGTAACCCAAATGGCTATCTCCTAAAATAACCAAATGCCAAAAAATACTAATACAATACTTTAAAATTCTAAAGCAGTTTTCATCCCTAGGTAACTTTAAAGTTCTTTACAAAGGTGGGGTAAGTAGGGCTCAGAGAGGTGAAGTAACTTGCTGAAGGTCACATGGTGACTCTGATGCATTCTTGGGAACAGAATGGAGATCTCCTGGCTCCCACTCACCAATTCACTCTGTTAATGTCCTTGTAATACATAAACACTTCAGTTACATTTTAAATAGTAAACAAAAACCACTAGAAAATATTTAATTGAAAAAGAATCAAGATTTTATCTGGCCACAGAAAAGAAGCTTATAACAAAGGTTAAGAATACATCTGTGTAAGGAAGAAAAGGAACATTTGGATTATGATGATTACTATTTAGGCATGTTTTAGTGTAGTAACCGGCATAAGCACTGAAAGATTTGGGTGGTATTTACTTTTCCTACTGTTAACCCACAATCAAGTCTTAGTTGTGGAAAGGTATTACTTTTCAGATCGGAAAATGATTTACCTAACTATTGGATAGTGCAGCACCACCTTTTTCTTGTTCAGTAAAGAAATACTTGTTAAAAATTACAACAAAAAATAGAAGTATCTTGAAATACAGTGCATCTGTTGTTATATTGGTCTGATTCAAAATCTTGCCTTACAGGCCCATCGGAAAAAGAAACCAGGCTATTCTTGCACTTTTTTTTGTAGTAAGCAGATAAAATTAAATTCTGAAGCAACAGGAGGAGATTCTCAAAGGCAGAAAGAGCAGTTAAGCACCCAACTCCCATTGAAACTCAGTGGGAAATGGTGCCTAATTCCCATTCATACCTTTGAAAATCTCTTCTAGAGCAGTGGTTTTCAACCTCTGTTCAATTTGCAGACCCCTAAAAAATTTCAAATGGCAGTGGGGACCTGTAACGGGGTCAGGACTCACCACTGCTGGCACCTCCTGCTGGTTGCTCCGGGAATTAGCTCTTGTCAACTATGGAGCACCCTTTGCAAGTGGAGTCTCGCCTGTTGTCTGCTCTGCTGATTTAGGAACCGCCTTGCTCCCCACTCAGCGGTGTCTGCTTCAAGACACTGCCCTCTGGCAGCACCCACTACTCCATTCTCACCCCCTTCCGGGGGTGTGCGTGTAGGGGGTGGTAAAATGACAGTCTTTTGACTTGCACCTGCCTCAACGGCCAACCACAACCCCAAAGTCTAGCCCCTCACCTCAGGGCAAGTTGCAGTCTGTCTCGGCCACACTACTCTGTGGCCAGGTGCAGTGCAAGTGGGGAATGGGGGGACCCAGGCCCACCCGCTACTCTGGGTCCCAACCCAGGGACCCTCTAGCAACAGCCTCTCTGCCATCCTTCTCTCCCCTCTTGTCTGATTATCTTCCCTGGGCTGCTTCCCCTTAGGCCCCTTGCACCTTCTCAGCCCTTCTAGTCAGGGACCACAGCCTGGGAGGTAATGGGCTGGAGTTCTCCACTGCTCCCCTGAGCCTGCCCAGCACTGCTGTGTCCAAGGTGTTACCTCCTTACCTCAGGAGCCAGTCCTCCTCCCTTGCTAGTCAGGGAGAGACTGCCCTCTCCTTTGCTAGGCAGCCTTTATATAGGGCATAGCCTGGCCCTGATTAGCTGCCTCTTTCTTTGCCCTGATTGGCTCTTCACAGGCCTTTGCTGATTGGCTGCTGGTCTGCACAGCCTCTCTGGCCTGTTCCAGCCCTTCTTCTCATGGAGTGGGGCAGCTGCCCCACTACAGGACCCCTTTGGAAATCTTGGATCAGAGGTTGAAAACCACTCTTCTATGGTAACGACAACCTTTGGTGGACCCGTTAGACGTAGTCTGCGGACCCCTGGGCTCTGCACACCACAGGTTGAGAACCACTGTTCTAGAGAACATACAATTGATTTAAACTATTGCTACCAATTAATACACAGAACAGCTTAAACTTGAGGTTCTACTGATATGCTGTACAAAATGCAGCTATGCAGAACAGAACTGTGTTTCCTCTGTGTGAACACTGTTAAAAGATGAAGAATATTTTATGCCAAAACTGACTTGGCAATTTAAAATATAAAGAATTAGATTTTTCCCTTTGATGAACTGGGACAGGAATCATAAAACCAGGACTATAAGGTCAAGAAGAAAGGGTGGGAGGGATAGCTCAGTGGTTTGAGCATTGGCCTGCTAAACCCAGGGTTGTGAGTTCAATCGTTGAGGGGGCCATTTAGGGAACTGGGATAAAAATCTGTCTGGGGATTGGTCCTGCTTTGAGCAGGGGGTTGGACTAGATGACCTTCTGAGGTCCTTCCAACCCTAATCTTCTATGATTCTATGAAGAATGGAGTAAGGTCTTTGATAAACATAAGTTAAGAACTAGATTTCCCCCCCCCCCAAATCTAATGGGAAAAAATAGGTTAGATTGAGAAATTCAGGTCCTTTTTACACTTGTTTGTAAAAGAAGCAAAAAATTGTTTCCCCTTTAATACACGTTTCCTTACCCACTTCATTTGCTTTTCACAGATGGTTTCATCAAGGCAATA